>NC_140592.1:1248463985-1253431063 GCF_964204655.1 Triturus cristatus | reverse complement strand
CATAAAGACACATATGTCATCAGCAGAAGATTGCGGTCGCGTGAGTTATAGTTGCCTGCACTAACTATAACGGGGGAATTTCATTGGTTTTTTATCAGTAAAATTTCCAGCTAACTATAACATGTGTGAAACCTATGGTTTTTTCATTGAATTGGCAAGGTTTTTTAAATGCTAATTCCTAACTATAACGTGTGTGAAACCTATGGTTTTTTCAGTGAATTTGTACGGTTTTTTAAATGCTAAGTTACTTTACGCCATTCGTGGCGTGCACGCCCACTTAACGCAGTTCGTTCCGTGCGCGCACGGTGCGCTTCGCGCACCGTGCGCGCACAGTGAGCACGCGGTGCGCTTCGCGCACCGCGCGCCCACTTTACGCAGTTAGTGCCGTACACGCAAGGTGGGCACGCAGTGCGCTACGCGCACCGCGTGCCCACGTTACGCACCGTGCGCACATGGAGGACATATTATGCGCTTCCTTGTGATAGGTAATCTGTTAAATTTAATTTGTAAGTGATGACAATAATATGCCATGCACAGAGAGTGTTTTTTTTTTTTTATTAAAATTTTTAGCGTAAGCGCACCGTACGCGTACGGTAAGCGTAATCGGCGAAATTTTCAAAAAATAAAAATTTACCGTTTTTGGCCTTGGGGGATCTTTGAGGACTCAACTAACATGGCTATGTGCATGGGCGCTGTCTAAACAGCCCCTTTATATGTTTTTTGCCTTTGTTTACAGCCCCCCCCTCAGAGTGCGAGAGAGAAAATGGCGGCCGCCGCTTCCTGGTTTCGACCGATTCGAATGTTTACTTAGATGTAACAGCCAATCAGAATCGCGCTCGCGCACGCCACCGTACGCGTACGGTAAGCTTACGGTAAGCGTACCGTAAGCTGGCTCAGATATATATATTGATTTAAAGGCTATTTTCTCAGAATCTACTGAACAGATTTACACCAAACCTACAAAAGGCACTTCCTTGACCTGAGGACTACCTCTCTGCCAAATTTCTAGTAATTCTGTTCAGCCGTTCGGGCTGTAGCCCTGTCTAAAGGTCCTATGGAAAAATGCATGGGAAAAACGCGTTTTGGGACCCCCCTTTTATCTCAGCCCCCGCTTGACGAATCCCCCCGAGACTTTCAGGGTAGGAGCGGAGCATAGCGCCCCACCTATTTTGAGAAATTCGCGAGGATTCGTTGACCGGCGCCAAAGTTATTCAAAATAGAATGTTGCGGATTTCCTATGGAAACGTGGTCCTAACTATAACTACCTACTGGCGACCGCCAGTAGGTAATATATATATATATATATATATATATATATATATACCCACACATACACACGCTTACATTACATTTTAATGAGTTTTCAAAAGTTAACACTTTGGGGTAGATTGACATAAGTCACTCACTTCCAGTCTGGACATAGTAAAACTTTGCAGATGGGCAGAAAAATAAGCCCAATTGTAAAATTTCCAATACATTCTCATCAAATATCCGATCAGACAGGTTAATTCTAATCACATTATAAGTCACCAAGTTTGGAGAATCCATGTCCATGCTGTTTATTTCTTTTTGTTATACTGCCCCTTTCTTACGCCTTTGGTCTGGTGTTTCTTCCTCCTCATTGTCATTTTTTCTCTCTACTGGTCTGTTCTCTTTCTGGGTAGTTGTCTCTGGCTACTGAGCATTTCGCACTCGTCTTAGTACTTGTCATCATGGTCAACGAGCTTCGTGCATTTAAATATTCCAAATTGGTGCTTCCATCCGAGTCTCAGCTTGTATCAGAAACCAGATTATCCTGTGTTTGTCTATTTTTTATATTTTTTGGGCAATATATATAGCGCAATCTCGACATGAGGTATTGGAGCGCTTTACAAGCACATCAGTTACATTACACAATCACACGTTCATTTTCAGTAGACACGGGGAGGTTAAGCGATTTGCCTAGAATCACCGGATGTTGAGCTGACGCCAAGACTCAAACCTGGATCCCTAGCTCCAAAGTCAGCGGGTCCGGCTGTTACTCCATATATTCTGACTCTTTGTTTCTCTTTTTTCTCTTTATTTCTAACTTTGTCATTTTTTTGTCTATTTTTATTATTTAGAGAAAGTGAGGACTCTTCCTGAGTCATAATCCAGCTTGTCCCACACATATTTCTGTTGGTTGTGTAATTTAATGTCCTCCTTAAAATCACATAGGGCCATATGTATAAAGCACTTTTGCGATCGCAAACACAGCAAATCGCAAGAAAACGTTTTTTGCGATCGCAAAACACAGCTTCGCTATGTAAGAGACACATTCCATTCGCAATATTGCTAATCGCAAAAGTAGCGATTAGCCAATTTGCGAATCATACTTCATTGCAATTGATTTGCGAAATCACAAAATGCGACACAACAATAGCGAAACTAGCAATTGTCGAGCTCGCAATTTGCGATTTCGCTAAACGGAATGCATGAAAAAAGCGCAATTTGAGAATTGTCGAAATTCGCAAATTAGAGAATCGCAATTACCACCAAGTCTGAGCAGGTGGAAACCAGGTGCAAACTATTTAAAGAGGCCCACAATGCAACAGATTTTTTCCACAACTGCTGGGCTGTATGTGATAGCCAGGAGGCTACGACTCAGCTGCTGCACAGAGAAGGAGACGCCAGGAAAGGATCTTTCGAGCGCGCATGACCCTGTTCCAGCGGACTGAGGAGTAGATACATACAAACTACAGGCTGGATGAAGAGAGCATCCTGGATTTAATAGCGGAGCTCAAACCTATACTTGAACACCCCACATGCAGGACACACACCATCCCCACCCATATCCAAGTCCTGTGCTCACTGCACCTCTTGGCATCAGGTAGCTTCCAGGGGGTGAGAGCCACAGCAGGAGGGGTCTCACAGAGGGCATTGTCACGCTTTTTCCACGCGTTCCTTGATGTCATGGTACAGAGGCTGCATCACCACATCCACTTCCCCAGCACACCACAGGCACTAGACCAGACCAAGCAGGAGTTCCATCAAATTGCACTATTTCCCCACGTTATTGGATGCATAGATGGAACCCATGTCGCCATATCCCCCCCCTTTCAGAACGAGTATGTGTTCAGGAATCGCAAATCCTACCATTCCCTGAACATATAGGTGGTGTGTAATGCCAAGCACATTATCACCAACATCGTCGCAAAATACCCAGGCAGCACACACAACGCTTTCATCTTCCGCCACAGTGGGATACACCGTTGACTCACAAGTGGGGAGTTTGATGAGGGATACCTACTAGGTAATTGCATTTGCTCGAAGGACACACTAGTAAAGGATAGCATTGACAGGACAGTGTTTAACCATATTCCTCCCACCCCACAGGTGACAGTGCGTATGCGGTTCGTGAATACATACTGACTCCTTACCTGAATCCTGCCAACGCTGGGGAGCGGAGGTACAACAGTGCCCACATAGCAACCAGATGTACCATTGAGCGGACCTTCGGAATACTCAAGAGCCGTTTAAGATGCCTACATAAGAGTGGAGGGGCACTACAATACAGCCCCCAGACTTGTTGCAAGATAGTGGTAGCGTGTGCCATGCTGAACAACATCGCCACCAGGAAAGGCACAACAGTGGAGCTCAGCGAATCGGAATCATCAGATGAGGAGGGGCCAGCTCCAGGACACATGCTAGCCAGTGTAATTGGTGCAGCTGCTGGGCGCCAGAGACGAGATGAGATCACACAGAGCTATTTCTAGGTAAGAAAAGATGACACAATGCTAAACATCTATTACAAGACTGTGTTAAATTTCCTTCAGGACAGGATATATATCGGCACACAGCCTGTGTAGCACACAATGTATTGTTCAATGTCCAGCACATGTTAGATTCATAGTGCAAATGAACAATCTTGACCAATTGTCTGTGTACACTGGGTTGATGCACCCATCTCCAAGTCCAAGTCTGAGCACCTCAACTGCGACGCTGTCGGCTCATAGGCCCTCGCTGTGGGTGCACAGTGCCCTCTTCACCCGTCTCAGAAGCCCTGCTGTGACGCACACTACGGCGCCTGTCTGGTGGGGGTGGGTTGTAATGCTGCTCCTGCCAGATTGGGCGTCCTCGTCTGTTGGAGTCAGGACTCCTGGGCCAAAAGTGGCAGCTGCCCGCAGCTGATCCACAGCACATGTCACCTGTACCAGGACCCTTGCCACGTCCTGGCTGCAGTGTGCCACCTCATGCTGCATACTGATACTGCGCCTTGACAGCAC
Source organism: Triturus cristatus (assembly GCF_964204655.1). Classification (NCBI taxonomy): domain Eukaryota; kingdom Metazoa; phylum Chordata; class Amphibia; order Caudata; family Salamandridae; genus Triturus; species Triturus cristatus. The sequence continues at coordinate 1,253,426,819 of NC_140592.1, read as the reverse complement.
AGCGGGCGCTGAGGATAGGCGGTTGACCGCCCTGGTGTAGAGGTCTAGGCGGGTGTGTAGGTGCTGCCTCTCCCTGCTCCTAGCAGCACGATCCGCCCTCAGTTCAGCACTGAGTGCCTCCAGGGCACCCGTCAGGATCATGAAGCCAACCCTGATTTGCCTCTAGATTGACCGTATGTTTCTTGCCTGCAGGCGCTGGACTTCTAACATGTGGCCCTACAGCCCTCTGAAGACTGTGTCCTCTCCTGTGACTGCTGCACTGGTGGATGCACGTGCCCTGCGCCTGGATGGTATTGGCGGTATTGGATCTGCACGTGCTCAAGCACGGGGTTGTGGCTCTGACTGTCCCTGGACTTGTTGGACATCGACATCGGTGTCCTGGGCTTCCTCCTCCGGCAGGGGTAATGGTGGCACTGCAATCCGCCTGCTACGTTTTGGAGGAATAACTGGGCTGCCCTTCTCCTCCTCTTCCACTTCCTCCTCTTGCCCTGTTGCCTCTGGGTTGGGGGATTCATCCTCATCTCCACTGATTGTTCACTGTGTTTCTGCTGGTGCTGTGGACGTAAATGCACACATTAATTTTCTGTCCTGCCTTGCATTTGTCATGCATTAAATTTCACTGTTTGGAGTTAAATGGGTCCTGTCTGTCTGTATTTAGCCTTCCATGATGCGCACATACTGGTTGAGACTGGCTGGGTGTCAATGCTCCACTGTTAGGTGCTTGTGACTACATCTCCCATAATGCATTTCTGTGTGTGCTTGTGTACCTGCACTGGACTTATAGTTTTGTTGTGTCCCTGGGTCTCTCCTGGGTGTGTGGGTGAAGTAGGGAGGTATCAGGGGTGTGATGGCATGCTTCTTACCTTGTCTTGGTTCCGGAGGTCGGAGCTGTCCAGGTCTGCCACACCTATAACACTCTCCGGAAGCAAGGTCCCCTCAACCATTTCCTCGAGTGGTGTTGAAGCGGTGGCAGTAGAGGTCCCACCACCGGTCTTCTTTGCCTGCTACAACCTGGCAGCAACCTTCTCCTTTGAGCGCTTGTGCATGTCATACCAGCGCTTTCTTAGGTCTTCCACGCTTCGGTGGGTGACGCCAATTGCATTGACTTTACGCTGGATGTCTGCCCATATCCTTCTCTTGCGTGTCTCAGGCACACGCAGTTACTTCTTGCTAAAGAGGAGCTCATGGCTAACAACCATCTCCTGAATCAGGACCTTCAGCTCACTTTCTGAGAACTTGATTTTTCTTTTTCTGGGTGTCTCCCCCTGCTGCTTGTCCTTGCTGGCCATGTCACCAATCTCTGCCATTGTGTGTAGCACTGCAGTGATGCCTCACCTCAACTCCTAGTCTCTCACTGTGCTTCTGAAACTCAGGTGCAGCATGGGTAGTCACACTTCCTGGTTGTGATGTCATCAAGCTGCACCTGAGTTTCCGATTCTCAAAATTGCGAAATTCGCTATTTTGTGATTTTTTAAATAAGGAATCACTATTTGTCATATCGCAATAGAAATAGCGATTTTTACGGAATCAATATTTTATTGCGAGTTTTTATTTACATACCGTTTTGCGATTCTCAATTTGCAATTCGCTATAAATCGCAAATTGGGAATCGCAAAAAGGGAGTTTGATACATATGGCCCATAATCTTTAGTCCATACGACCAATTGAGTAACCAATTCCAGATCCACACCCTGTAGCTCAGTTTCAAGTTTCTTCATCTCTTTCAGTGAGTCTCCGCAATATTCCCAAGCGTATTTGATTAAGATTCCCAAAAGGTCATTGGAAGAGCCAACAGTACTTCTTGGCCACTAATCTAATATTTTTGAGTTTAGGTTTTGCTAGGATGGTATCAAAAAGATATTTTGTCTTCTCAGGACTCTCCCAAACTCTATGTACTTCTGTAGAATGGTTGCTTCCCAAAACCTACTGATTTTTTCTCTCCATAACTTCTCGAGGCTTTGCATTTTCTGGTGTGTCAATATAAATTTGGTTGATGTTTCCAGTGAAGTCCCATTACCCAATGAGCTAAAAGTTACTTCCTCAGGTGACTCTATCTCCGCCGATTTATTTTATATTTCATTTTGACTGAGCCAGAGAGTACCATTTTCTGGTTGCATTCCCTCTGCTTGTTTGCCACATAAAGTATGTTGCTTCTCCTCTTCCATTGTGGCTCTGTGTTCATAGCATCACTTATGTTGGGTCATGGGGAGAGTTCTCTGCGCTTATCCCTCTGGAGCCATACATCAAGTGGTCAACCATAAACTCCGAGATGAAGGTCAGAAAATAAGTGCTCTACAGTCCAAGTCTCTAGCAGGTGGGTGGGATTCCACTTTTAGTGTTCATTTATAGCATCAAATCCCCAAAAGAAGTCCGTTCAAGCCTGTTAAGGGGGTGTATGTCACAGGTTTGGGTGAACCATACTTACAAGGTGCTCGTGCCGCCAGGGAGTTATGTTCCTGCTCCCGTCCAGCAAGGAGCCTTTCTGCTCCCACCGGGCAGGAGCAATCTGGTGTTCCCTGCCCACTGGGGGAACACAATGTCCCATGGGATTTGGTCCCAAGACACACTTTTACATCAGGCCCAAAGGGATGGGGTTTCTGCGGCCATAACATGGCTCTGTGAGGGGGAGGTCTCCCACGCCCAACTCCCCAGATAATATACAGAAGGCCCAGAGATGGCATTGCTGGGGCCATAACATGGGTCGGGGAGGGTGAGGCCCACAGCCCCTTCCGCAAGTAAAGATATGGTGGGACCTGGGGAATGGGGTCCCCCTGCCCATTAAAAACGGTCCCCTATTATAATTAATGCAGACTCGCCCACCGCAGGGAGATTCAAATTGAAAAGGGTGCAGTACTGGAACAAAATTGATTTTGGCCTGGGGCTGGTGGTCCCTCAGGGATGTTCCACAAGGCCTAGGGGTGTAGGGTATCTCTACCATGCCCACCTATACGATTTATTGTAAAAGAATTAAGGACAGGAGAACTGAGTGCCCGAATCGTAAAATGACATCATTTGTTGATGCTTGGCAGCCAATCAGATCTAGTCTTTTGATCTGCCTGTCTTGCGGTACTACAGTGCGCTAAACATCAATAGATTTTGAACTTTAATTAATCCAAATCCTCGGAAATGATTTACATCATATCGCATAAAGCACACTTTGAGGGTAAAATGTTGCTTTCTGTTAAATTTGGTGTATCTCTGTTCAGTTGTTTTGGCTGTAGATGTTTCTAAAGTTCCTACGGGAAATTGCATGGGAAAAACCTGTTTTGGGACTTGCCCTTTTACTCGGTCCCCACTTGATAGATCACCCCAAAACGTTCCAGGAAGGAGCTGAGGTGGATGAACCTTTTTTTTTTCTTGCAAGTTTTGTGATGATTCGTGAAATAGTTCCAAAGTGGTTAGCAAACCAAAAAAATCTATTTCCTAGGGAAACGTGGTCCTAACTATAACTACACAGTGGAAACTGCAATTGTGTAATATATATATATATATATATATATTCAATGAAAAAACCATAGGTTTCACACATGTTATAGTTAGCTGGACATTTTACTGATAAAAAACCAATGAAATTCCCCCGTTATAGTTAGTGCAGGCAACTATAACTCACGCGACCGCAATCCTCTGCTGATGACATATGTGTCTTTATGAAAAAAAAATATTTGTAATATATGTATAGCTAAAATTTAATGGAAAAAGACATGGGCAAATAAGTGTCTAAATACAGTATTAGCATCAGCAGAGGATTGCGGTCGCAATTTCATTGGTTTTTTATCAGTAAAATGTCCAGCTAACTATAACATGTGTGAAACCTATGGTTTTTTCATTGAATTTGCAAGGTTTTTAAAATGCTAATTCCTAACTATAACGTGTGTGAAACCTATGGTTTTTTCAGTGAATTTGTACGGTTTTTTAAATGCTAAGTTACTTTACGCCATTCGTGGCGTGCGCGCCCAGTTAACGCAGTTCGTTCCGTGCGCGCACGGTGCGCTTCGCGCACCGCGCGCCCACTTTACGCAGTTAGTGCCGTGCACGCACGGTGGTCACGCGGTGTGCTGCGCGCACCGCGTGCCCACGTTACGCGGGATGGGCCATGTACGCACGATGCGGTTCGCGCACCTTGCGCACATGGAGGACATATTATGCGCTTCGTTGTGAAAGGTAATCTTTTATATTTTCATTGGTTACTGATATGCCATGCACAAATGGTGCCATTCGGGCACCATTTGCACACGGGGTGGGGATAGTGTGGATAGTTTTGTTTTTTTAATTAATTTTTACCGTACGCGTACGGTAAGCGTAATCGGTGATTTTTCGAAAAAAAATAAAATTGCATTTTTGGCCTTGGGAGTTCTTTGGGGACCCCATCATCAATGCTAGGTGGTTAGGAACTGAATACATTGCCGCTTTAGATGTTTTTTGCCTTTGTTTTTGCTGCCTCACTTAGAGTGTGAGAGAGAAAATGGCGGCCGCCGCTTCCTGGTTTCGACCGATTCGAATGTTTACTTAGATCTAACAGCCAATCAGAATCGCGCTCGCGCACGGCACCGTACGCGTACGGTAAGCTTACCGTAAGCGCACGGTAAGCACACCGTAAGCTGCCACAGATATATATTGATTTAAATGCTATTTTCTCAGGATCTACTGAACAGATTTACACCAAACCTACAAAAGGCACTTCCTTGACCTGAGGACTACCTCTCTGCCAAATTTCAAGTAACTCTGTTCAGCCGTTCGGGCTGTAGCTGTGTCTAAAGGTCCTATGGAAAAATGCATGGGAAAAACGCGTTTTGGGACCCCCTTTTTTCTCAGCCCCCGCTTGACGAATTCCCCCGAGACTTTCAGGGTAGGAGCGGAGCGTAGCGCCCCACCTATTTTGAAAATTTCGCGAGGATTCGTCGACCGGCGCCAAAGTTATTCCAAATAGAATGTTGCGGATTTCCTATGGAAACAGGGTCCTAACTATAACTATCTACTGGCGACCGCCAGTAGGTAATATATATAAATAAATATATATATATATGAGAGAGAGAGAGAGTGTGTGACAAAGAGATGGGCAGTCCATGATGCAAGAAGAGAAGAGGTGATATTTCCAAGATATTCCATACAGAGACTCCAGCCTCCATCTCGTACAGTGACCAGAACTCCCTACAAGCTTCAGTGTAAACATTGCAAGAAGGAATATAGCTATGACAGAGATTCTAAAATAGCTAACCCAAATACCACACACATCTTCTACCCAAACAACAAAGAGAAAACTATGAAAAATGCAAAACACAAAAAAATAAAAAAGGAACACATAAAAAACACAAAAGAAATTATTCCTCCTGGTCATTCAAATAGAGCTCATGGCTGCCTGATTCTGTCTCTCCTCCCAGCACAGATCAAAATGTGATGCTTCCGATCTGATTAAGGGGGTAGAACAGCAAACTGAGGTCGGATAGGGACCCTAAGGGTTCTTCTCCATTCTCGTCATGCAACACTGAGTATTTTTGCAAGTCTGGAGCCGATATAATCTTCTGACATCCCCGAGCACTTCACTCGCAAGCTGATGCCAGATGGTGGTGGAATCTAACTGGACCTGCTGCTGAGTCACTGAATTAACTGGATTCCTTCCAGATCAACAAACTCGTCCCCAGAGACTATCACGGGGCCCGTGGTGCATCAAGGTACAGAAAATGTAACCTTATTACTTACTGGCAATAAAACCGGGATCAGCGCGGCAACTGCCTACCGATGTTGCCTGACCCTAAGATGGTGGTTCGATCAAGTGTTTTTGGCCACGCACTCTCTACATTGTGCGCTAACCACTATAACCAGCACTAAGTACTTTAATATACCTGCGCCTCGCAGACACTCAGCTCATGATCAAGTATACTGTCCTGCACAAAATAACATTCCTCAGGGCTGCAGCGTGCTTACCTAGTATGACGCCTGACTTCAAGATGGTGACTCCATATTCCGCTCTGGAAACTTCCGACACACAACCACGAGTTAAGCATTGATTACATACAACTTGCACAGTCCTGCAGCACCAAGTGCGCTACACCCATTAAAAAAGGAGCCTGTGCCTCTACATCTAGCAGGACATGTAGCAGGACATATAGCAAGACAGGCTGTACACTGGCAGGACAGATGCACTGTAATGCATAGAGCGCTGTAACGTGCTGCAATGCCCAGTCCTTTTCTTGGCTCTGAGAAGATGCAACCAGGCTGGAAATCTTTCTACTACTGGCAGACCATATAGCAGGTCAGTCTTAACAACTGGCAGGTCATTTGGCGCTGTAATGCATTTAGCGCTGAAATGCTTAGTCCTTTTCTTTTCTCTGAGAAGATCAACCAGGCTGGAAACCGATCTGATAACTGATTAACTGCATAATTGCTGGAATCCACACTTCATACCGACCTGTGGCCTCTAACAGGCTCTACATAGCCACACAGTCCTTTACTAGCCACAGGCTCCACACCACAGCAGTGCTATACCCATGAGCGGTTAGCTGTCCACAGTCCACACTAGCTTCAACAAACAGATCTGTGTAGAGAGTACTATATCATTGGGCTTCCTAACATCTTCCTATCATCTACCACCCCAAAGATTACTACTGGACGCCGGATACCAGCTAGGCGAATTATACCCCAAAACAATTGTCATCGGTTTATTAAGCTGACTCCTCCAAACAAAAACTGGTACCAGCTAAAGCAGATAACAATCTAAAAGAAATCTGCAGTAGTTGTCTCCTTCCACCGATCAGTATGGTGGAAAAAGAATACAAATTGCACTTGCAACGATTGAAAGCTGAACCTCCACCACCAGACTCTCCCATCAAAGTCAAGGCAGACATAAATAGCACAGTGGAAATAATACTGAAAAAGCTTGTGGATGTACACTACCTAGAGAAATGAACTAAACAAAGCACAGATGCTGTGCAACTGGAACTGACCGCCATCCGGGCTGATATCAACACAATCAACACCAAAATCTCAGAGGCTGAACAAAGGATAAGGGAGGTGGAAGACTTAAACACTTGTTCCAACAAAGACAGAAAAACCCTCCTATCCATCACAAAACATATGAAAAAAGACACAGCCAAACTCGAAGATCGCAACAGATGTGGCAACATAAGAAGTTTTGGTGTTCTGGAAGGTTCAGAGGATTCAGCCAACTCATGCATAACTTTCTTGGAAAACCGGATCTCACAAATCACCGGCATAAAGTTCAATAAAGATCTGGAATTAGAACGAGTCCAGAGTCCCTACATTTAAATTGTCTTCAAGAAGCATGATCAGACCGATCGTCTGTAAACCCCTAAGATACCAACATGCCGAAGCTATCCTCAATTATGCTTGTAAGAACCGCCAGTTCACATAGAATGGACGAAAAAATATTTTCACGCAGGATTCCTTAAAACCAACTGTTGAGACCAAAAGAAGTTTCCTTTTACTCAGAGACAAAGTCTGAGAATTGAACATCCAGTTCTCGTTTACACTCAATAAAGTTTTCGATGTCCCCTCTTGCTGGAACTGTAAAGAAGAGGTAGGGAACCTTGTTCACCTCATCTTCTACTGCAAATCCATTTCACAATTTTGGAATAAGGTCTTGTCTTTTTTATCAGATCTATTCAACTGTGACCCTAAGAAGGAACTTGCCTTCCTCGTTAAGGGCTTCCTCAACGCTAATCTTGAAAGCCCATCCGACCAGGCCTTGTTAGACTTTCTTATAACATCTGCAGCCAAAATATTTCTTTCCAACTAAAAAAGCATGCACAAAGCCTTCTTGAACAACTGAATCGATTGGATCACCCACATCAGGGGCGCAGACAATAACTCACTCCAAAATTCTCCATGGAAATCACCCTCTAAACCCATCTGAGATAAGCTGGACAACTACTACGCCACCAGAAAGCCACCTTGAAATACCTCTTTCACAGCGCTCTCTCCTTATTAAAATCTCCTTACACATTATTCGTAACCAAATCCAAGATTACTACCATTGATATATCTCACATCACCCTTGTTCCACAATTACCACAAGACGGTGCTTGACTAATCAAAACCTTTACGAGTCTCTATACATCAAAGTCGTCCTCAACCTAGCTAGGGGATTAAATACTGTATAACGCACATATAGTCTAAAGCATACACAGATCAGTTTTTACAAAGCTATTACACCTGACTTGCTGCGTCATTATATAGTCCAGACTACCATACACGGAATGTTGTGTTCTCTCCATTTGTATTAACACTTACCTGCCAGCAACCTGGTGTCAAATTCCATAATTCCCATCATGAATACATCTGCTCATATAGGTGTTGTGTAGCATTAAGCAAAAACCAAAGGAAATGATGGACGGAGTGTTGAACATTGCAAGCACTCGCCCCCAGTCAACTGATCTGGGTTTAATCCATCACCGTTCTTTAGCCCACTCTGCCACCCCAGTTCAGACATGGCCATATGCAAATCAGTCTGACCCTGTGCCTCATGGGAACAGTCCAGCCCGAACTGCCAAGCCATGTCTTCCCTGGACCGGAAACAAGCTTCCTAGGACCGGTTTCTGGCATTTCAGCCGTCTTCAGCCAGGCTTGCTTGAATCCAGTGGCAAAGTGAGCAAGGGACTCACGTCTGAGCATACCCTGCCAACTTATGGCGAACAAAGCAAAAACCAAAGGAAATGATGGACGGAGTGTTGAACATTGCAAGCACTCGCCCCCAGTCAACTGATCTGGGTTTAATCCATCACCGTTCTTTAGCCCACTCTGCCACCCCAGTTCAGACATGGCCATATGCAAATCAGTCTGACCCTGTGCCTCATGGGAACAGTCCAGCCCGAACTGGATTCAAGCAAGCCTGGCTGAAGACGGCTGAAATGCCAGAAACCGGTCCTAGGAAGCTTGTTTCCTGTCCAGGGAAGACATGGCTTGGCAGTTCGGGCTGGACTGTTCCCATGAGGCACAGGGTCGGACTGATTTGCATATGGCCATGTCTGAACTGGGGTGGCAGAGTGGGCTAAAGAACGGTGATGGATTAAACCCAGATCAGTTGACTGGGGGTGAGTGCTTGCAATGTTCAACACTCCGTCCATCATTTCCTTTGGTATTGCTTTGTTCGCCATAAGTTGGCAGGGTATGCTCAGACGTGAGTCCCTTGCTCACTTTGCCACTGGATTCAAGCAAGCCTGGCTGAAGACGGCTGAAATGCCAGAAACCGGTCCTAGGAAGCTTGTTTCCTGTCCAGGGAAGACATGGCTTGGCAGTTCGGGCTGGACTGTTCCCATGAGGCACAGGGTCGGACTGATTTGCATATGGCCATGTCTGAACTGGGGTGGCAGAGTGGGCTAAAGAACGGTGATGGATTAAACCCAGATCAGTTGACTGGGGGTGAGTGCTTGCAATGTTCAACACTCCGTCCATCATTTCCTTTGGTATTGCTTTGTTCGCCATAAGTTGGCAGGGTATGCTCAGACGTGAGTCCCTTGCTCACTTTGCCACTGGATTCAAGCAAGCCTGGCTGAAGACGGCTGAAATGCCAGAAACCGGTCCTAGGAAGCTTGTTTCCTGTCCAGGGAAGACATGGCTTGGCAGTTCGGGCTGGACTGTTCCCATGAGGCACAGGGTCGGACTGATTTGCATATGGCCATGTCTGAACTGGGGTGGCAGAGTGGGCTAAAGAACGGTGATGGATTAAACCCAGATCAGTTGACTGGGGGTGAGTGCTTGCAATGTTCAACACTCCGTCCATCATTTCCTTTGGTATTGCTTTGTTCGCCATAAGTTGGCAGGGTATGCTCAGACGTGAGTCCCTTGCTCACTTTGCCACTGGATTCAAGCAAGCCTGGCTGAAGGCGGCTGAAATGCCAGAAACCGGTCCTAGGAAGCTTGTTTCCTGTCCAGGGAAGACATGGCTTGGCAGTTCGGGCTGGACTGTTCCCATGAGGCACAGGGTCGGACTGATTTGCATATGGCCATGTCTGAACTGGGGTGGCAGAGTGGGCTAAAGAACGGTGATGGATTAAACCCAGATCAGTTGACTGGGGGTGAGTGCTTGCAATGTTCAACACTCCGTCCATCATTTCCTTTGGTATTGCTTTGTTCGCCATAAGTTGGCAGGGTATGCTCAGACGTGAGTCCCTTGCTCACTTTGCCACTGGATTCAAGCAAGCCTGGCTGAAGACGGCTGAAATGCCAGAAACCGGTCCTAGGAAGCTTGTTTCCTGTCCAGGGAAGACATGGCTTGGCAGTTCGGGCTGGACTGTTCCCATGAGGCACAGGGTCGGACTGATTTGCATATGGCCATGTCTGAACTGGGGTGGCAGAGTGGGCTAAAGAACGGTGATGGATTAAACCCAGATCAGTTGACTGGGGGTGAGTGCTTGCAATGTTCAACACTCCGTCCATCATTTCCTTTGGTATTGCTTTGTTCGCCATAAGTTGGCAGGGTGTGCTCAGACGTGAGTCCCTTGCTCACTTTGCCACTGGATTCAAGCAAGCCTGGCTGAAGACGGCTGAAATGCCAGAAACCGGTCCTAGGAAGCTTGTTTCCTGTCCAGGGAAGACATGGCTTGGCAGTTCGGGCTGGACTGTTCCCATGAGGCACAGGGTCGGACTGATTTGCATATGGCCATGTCTGAACTGGGGTGGCAGAGTGGGCTAAAGAACGGTTATGGATTAAACCCAGATCAGTTGACTGGGGGTGAGTGCTTGCAATGTTCAACACTCCGTCCATCATTTCCTTTGGTATTGCTTTGTTCGCCATAAGTTGGCAGGGTATGCTCAGACGTGAGTCCCTTGCTCACTTTGCCACTGGATTCAAGCAAGCCTGGCTGAAGACGGCTGAAATGCCAGAAACCGGTCCTAGGAAGCTTGTTTCCTGTCCAGGGAAGACATGGCTTGGCAGTTCGGGCTGGACTGTTCCCATGAGGCACAGGGTCGGACTGATTTGCATATGGCCATGTCTGAACTGGGGTGGCAGAGTGGGCTAAAGAACGGTGATGGATTAAACCCAGATCAGTTGACTGGGGGTGAGTGCTTGCAATGTTCAACACTCCGTCCATCATTTCCTTTGGTATTGCTTTGTTCGCCATAAGTTGGCAGGGTATGCTCAGACGTGAGTCCCTTGCTCACTTTGCCACTGGATTCAAGCAAGCCTGGCTGAAGACGGCTGAAATGCCAGAAACCGGTCCTAGGAAGCTTGTTTCCTGTCTAGGGAAGACATGGCTTGGCAGTTCGGGCTGGACTGTTCCCATGAGGCACAGGGTCGGACTGATTTGCATATGGCCATGTCTGAACTGGGGTGGCAGAGTGGGCTAAAGAACGGTGATGGATTAAACCCAGATCAGTTGACTGGGGGTGAGTGCTTGCAATGTTCAACACTCCATCCATCATTTCCTTTGGTATTGCTTTGTTCGCCATAAGTTGGCAGGGTATGCTCAGACGTGAGTCCCTTGCTCACTTTGCCACTGGATTCAAGCAAGCCTGGCTGAAGACGGCTGAAATGCCAGAAACCGGTCCTAGGAAGCTTGTTTCCTGTCCAGGGAAGACATGGCTTGGCAGTTCGGGCTGGACTGTTCCCATGAGGCACAGGGTCGGACTGATTTGCATATGGCCATGTCTGAACTGGGGTGGCAGAGTGGGCTAAAGAACGGTGATGGATTAAACCCAGATCAGTTGACTGGGGGTGAGTGCTTGCAATGTTCAACACTCCGTCCATCATTTCCTTTGGTATTGCGTTGTGTAGCATTAGCCCCCCGCTAACCCCTGCACCAAAACAAACAACACCACTAACCTGACTTGGTCTACGTATTCCCCTCTCCTTATCTCTATTATTCTTTAGGTTTATGTGTAGTTGCCTATGTTCATGCTATATATGATTTTGTGTATGATTTTATATATGATTTATGATTATGTATGATTTCATGTATGACTTGTACATGCTTACCTTTAAAATCAATAAAAGCGTTGAAATCAAATATAATCCTGGAAAACGCTTTGCTGGAGCTCGTTAAAGTCAGAAGACGAGTTAGAAGCTTTGTACAGAAAAAGTTAATTGGAAGAGTAATAGCTTCCTAAGTCACGTAAACGAAGGTTGACTTTCTGGAGGATAAGGCCGTTAGTATAGCACATATAGATATGCTAAAAGCACAAAGAAGTATTGAAAACGCATAGCACTAAGGCTTGAACTGTATCTCCATGGAGACAGCTTTTCAACTAACTAAAACTAACTATAACTTAATTTTAACCTTTGTTTTTTTCTGTGACAAATAATGTATCGTATATAGTTTTACCCACATTGTGTAAAGACTTACACAAATATGTACCTTATGATACAAGACATTATCCAAAATTCATACGAGTAACAGGTTGCGATTGCGAATATAATCACAGTCTGCCCAATACTCATATAACACGCTGTTTGAGTCCATTAGTTGTTAGTCTCCATACTCCACCATTATAAACAGATATAGGAGGCTGAAGTCATAAGATATGTGCCATTTTGCAGAACATACCATCTTGTGGACTTACACGTGTGCGCCTTAAAGGCAAATCATTAACCAAAATAATACATGTAACTGACTGAATAGTACATTAAGTCCCAACATGTCCAACAAGACATCCACGCCGAATGTATCAAAGGGCGTAAAACATACACACCTTGAACCAGTGCAAAAACAGCAAACATCTATATGCGGGGTCAAAAAACACAATTCTAATAGTCCCTCATTAAGTTATAATAGCAAAAACTACAGAATTCTAGAACAGGAGTGAAAATACTGTGTAAACGCACATGCATATGTCTCAAAGTAAATATAAGTATTAATGAAATCGTCTCAAAGTCAATATCAGTATTAATGCAAATGTCTGAAGTAAATATCAGTGTTAATAATTGCATTAATTCAGACACAAATAGCACAAAGCAGTATATTGAATATACAGACCCAAACGAGCCAGACTGATTTAACAATGGAGTTCTGCTGTGCCTGTCTCTTCGCAGCTGCCTTTTGGTTTTTGTACATATATATATATATATATATATATATATATATATATATATATATATATACACCTATATGCACACACGCACACATATTTCAAGGCACTTAAAACCATTAAAAACAAACTTACTTCTAAAGTAAAGTACTAAAATCCAACCCTCAATGTAAAGCCTGCCGATGAACTTATCTGAGCTGTCACACCGAACAGTGTTAAAACTGTGAAGAAAAGGTAGCGGTGAAGAATGCTGTAATACAATAACGACAAATAAAAAAGTAAGAGCATATGATTACCAATCCTTCATGATACATAAAGTTGTCAATAAGGACAAACCCATTGTGAAGACAATTGGGCATCAAACTAACTCCAACCAAAACTCTAAACTTAAGCCATATCTTAACTCTAACCCTAACTCTAATTCAAAGCCAAACACTTTCACAAGTGCCCTAGCCACAATGCTTACTCCAACACGACCCATAACATGAATTCTATCCTTAAGCCTTACTGTAACATTAACCAGAACCTCTCTCTTTTCTTGTTTCTTCTCTCGTAACATTAACCATAACGTGTGTACTATTCCTACGGCTTACCCCAACACTAACCATAACCTGAATATAATCCCTTTGCCTTCCCCTAACATTAATCATTACCTAGGTACTATCCATATGCCTTACCATAATACTAATACCAATTCAAATACCATCCTTTTGACTTAACCTAACACTGACCTTAACCAGAATACTAACCCTATGCCTTGCTCCAACACTAAACCTAACTCGAATACTATCCCTATGCCTTACCCTAACATTAACCCCAACCTGAATACTAACCCTTGCCTTACCCTAACAGTAATCCTAACCTGGAAACTATCCCGATGCCTTACCCTAACACTAATCCTAACCTGAATACTATCCCTATGCCTTACCCTAACACTAAACCTAACTCAAATACTATCCCTATGCCTTACCCTAACATTAACCCCAACCTGAATACTAACCCTTGCCTTACCCTAACAGCAATCCTAACCTGGATACTATCCCTATGCCTTACCCTAACACTAATCCTAACCTGAATACTGTCCCTATGCCTTACCCTAACACTAAACCTGACTGAAATACTATCCCTATGCCTTACCCTAACATTAACACCAACCTGAATACTAACCCTTGCCTTACCCTAACAGTGATCCTAACCTGGATACTATCCCTATGCCTTACCCTAACACTAATCTTAACCTGAATGCTATCCCTATGCCTTACCCTAAAACTAAACCTAACTCAAATACTATCCCTATGCCTTACCCTAACATTAACCCCAACCTGAATACTAACCCTTGCCTTACCCTAACAGCAATCCTAACCTGGATACTATCCCTATGCCTTACCCTAACACTAATCCTAACCTGAATACTGTCCCTATGCCTTACCCTAACACTAAACCTAACTGAAATACTATCCCTATGCCTTACCCTAACATTAACCCCAACCTGAATACTAACCCTTGCCTTACCCTAACAGTAATCCTAACCTGGATACTATCCCTATGCCTTACCCTAGCATTAACCCCAACCTGAATACTAACCCTTGCCTTACCCTAACAGTAATCCTAACCTGGATACTATCCCTATGCCTTACCCTAGCATTAACCCCAACCTGAATACTAACCCTCGCCTTACCCTAACAGTAATCCTAACCTGGATACTATCCCTATGCCTTACCCTAGCATTAACCCCAACCTGAATACTAACCCTTGCCTTACCCTGACAGTAATCCTAACCTGGATACTATCCCTATGCCTTACCCTAGCATTAACCCCAACCTGAATACTAACCCTTGCCTTACCCTAACAGTAATCCTAACCTCGATACTATCCCTATGCCTTACCCTAACACTAATCCTAACCTGAATACTATCCCTATGCCTTACCCTAACACTAAATCTAACTCAAATACTATCCCTATGCCTTACCCTAACATTAACCCCAACCTGAATACTAACCCTTGCCTTACCCTAACAGCAATCCTAACCTGGATACTATCCCTATGCCTTACCCTAACACTAATCCTAACCTGAATACTGTCCCTATGCCTTACCCTAAAACTAAACCTAACTCAAATACTATCCCTATGCCTTACCCTAACATTAACCCCAACCTGAATACTAACCCTTGCCTTACCCTAACATTAACCCCAACCAGAATACTATCCCTATGCTTTACCCTAAAACTAATACTAACCTGAATACTATACCCTATGCCTTACACTAACACAAATTCTAACCTGAATGCTATCCCCATGCATTACCCTAACATAAATATAACCTGAATACTATCACTATACCTTACCCAAACATTAACCAAACCCAAAAACTTTCTCTACACCTTACCCTAACACTAAGCCGATCCTGGATACTATTCTTATGCCGTACCTTAATAATAATCCGACCTTGAATACTATCCCTATGATTTACCGTAACACTAAACCCAACCTGAAAAATATCCCTAAGTCTTAACCAAAAACTAACCTTAACACAAATACTAATAGCTATACCTTACTCTAACACTACTCCTACCCTGGATACTAAACCTATACCTTACCCTAACATTATTATTTATTTTTTTACATACAAAAGAGAAGGGGAGAGAGGTACCACTCCGTTTCCATCCTCCCAGTAAAAATCAAACTGTAACCACAAAACGAAGAAAAGGAGGGGGAGTCGGTGGCCAGAGATAATCACCTTTCTCTTTACGACAGCTCCATCACAGGCGTTGGTCTGCGCAGGGATGTTGTAGCAGCCGTATGATGAAGCATGCCACTACTTCGTGGGTGAGGGCATTTTTTTAACAAACCTTACGTTTTCTAACAAACGTTGTGAAGAGACAGGTGATTGTCTTCGGCCACCTGTCCCCCCCTCCTTTTCCTCGCTTTGTAGTTACCCTAACATTAAACATAACATGACAGCTATCTCTACACCTTACCCTAACCCAAATACTATTCCTATGCCTTACCTTAAAACTAACCCTAACCAAATACTATGTCCCTATGCCCTCACAATAACTTTAACCCTTCCCGTACCCCTTAATTTGACCCTATCAGTAATAATACCCGTTACCCTATCCCTAACACTAACTCCTATCCTAAGGGTCACCTCATTTTTCCAAAATCCCACATCTAAACCTAACCCTAATCCTATTTATAGCCAGTACCCTAAATCTCGTGTCACACCTCACGCCTTATTGTTTATTCACCTGTTGTCATTTTCAAAAATAGACCACACTTACATTGCTCCCATGTTCTTTATTTTTTATACCAGAAGAATCTCTACACTAACATTTTTTCATGTTGATTCATCATTTGGGCATTTCTTTAGCACGGTTTCTTTATTTTCGTTTAATGCCGCCCAATGGTGCCATGCAGCGGCCTTTAAGAGACAGGAAGATTTACAGAAGAATTAAATAAAAGTATACAAGAGCCGTGAGCTTAAGAAATACACACTGTGGTGTGGCTGTATCATGACAGAAAAAAGCCTTTGAATCCTCCACAAGGGCCGCACTCAAGATTTAGTGGGGTTCGAACACATCATACATACACGAGGCTGTCAAAAGAAGGTCTCCCCGCAGACCCACAGCCCTCCTTGGAAGTGGCGCGCGCTGCCTGTCTGCAAACACGTGCCGCCGCCAAACCGTCTCGGAAGCAAAGACGCATTTAAAAGGCAACTTCCTAATTGGACTACACAACAAATAAGCGCTGGGAGGAGCCAGGGTGCACCCCTGTAAAGTCCAGCCCCGAGCACCCCCAGGAAGGGTGCTAAGCCCAGCCGCGTGCCTGCTGCCCAGGCACTGCCTCTTCGCTATCAGCCTCCCTGCCCACCTGCTCGCAAATTGGTTGGACCTCTTCATTTTCACGGGGCTGCTGATGCCAAGTGCCCGTGGGAGGAGTCTGGCAACCTCTCCGAGCCCTTCGTGGGCCATCTGCTCGGCAGGAAGCTCTGCTCGGTGGCAGAGATGCCACTTTGGCACACTATTAGGATGCTGATGTACTGGGAGCAAAGACAAACGAGAAAAGAGCACTTAGGCACACAAACACACACACACGCAAAGGTGAGCGTGTGCAGCGAAGTAGTCAGAGCACAAGCAGTGAGCCATAAGCACACCAACGCAGGTACACAAAGCACACATGGTGGACCGTCAGGAGTGTTGTCATGGGGCCTGGGAGAGCCCTACATCTCTTACATCCCACGCCCAATAGTAGCAACAGTTCACACTACATCCTAATTTATTTATATGCAGGATACTGGTTTAGGCGCAGAGGGAGGGAGAGCCTGTTGACACAACAAAGGTTAGCAGACAGCAAGCAGCAAAGGAGCAGGCATGCCGCAGAGCAGACAGCAAGCAGCAAAGGAGCAGGGATGCCGCAGAGCAGACTGCGAGCAGCAAAGGAGCAGGGATGCCGCAGAGCAGACTGCGAGCAGCAGAGGCGCAGGCATGCCGCAGAGCAGATTGCGAGCAGCAGAGGCGCAGGCATGCCGCAGAGCAGACTGCGAGCAGCAGAGGCGCAGGCATGCTGCAGAGCAGACGGCGAGCAGCAGAGGCGCAGGCATGCCGCTGAGCAGACTGTGAGCAGCAGAGGCGCAGGCATGCCGCAGAGCAGACTGCGAGCAGCAGAGGCGCAGGCATGCCGCTGAGCAGACTGTGAGCAGCAGAGGCGCAGGCATGCCGCAGAGCAGACTGCGAGCAGCAGAGGCGCAGGCATGCTGCAGAGCAGACGGCGAGCAGCAGAGGCGCTGGCATGCCGCTGAGCAGACTGTGAGCAGCAGAGGCGCAGGCATGCCGCAGAGAAGACTGCAAGCAGCAGAGGCGCAGGCATGCCGTAGATCAGCAGAGCAGACTGCGGGCAGCATCACCGGCGCCAGAGATGCAGGATGAGCCAGAGCCAGACCTCCGGCCTGAGAGCTTCTCTGGGAGGAGGAGGGGGAGGAGAGCTGGACCAGGCAGACAGAAAGCAGCAGAGGAGCAGGCATGCTGCAGAGCAGCAGAGCAGACTGAGGGCAGCATCACCGGCACCAGAGATGCAGGATGAGCCAGAACCAGACCTCAGGCTTGAGAGCTCCTCTGGGAGGAGGAGGGGCAGAGAGCTGGCCCACACAGACAGCAAGCAGCAGAGGAGCAGGCATGCCGCAGCGCAGACTACGAGCAGCATCACCGGCACCAGAGATGCAGGATGAACCAGAGCCAGACCTCAGGCCTCAGAGCTCCTCTGGGAGGAGGAGGGGGAGGAGAGCTGGCCCACAAAGACTGCGAGCAGCAGAGGCGCAGGCATGCAGCAGAGCAGACTGAGGGCAGCATCACCGGCGCCAGAGATGCAGGATGAGCCAGAGCCCGACCTCAGGCCTCAGAGCTCCTCTGGGAGGAGGAGGGGGAGGAGAGCTGGCCCACAAAGACTGCGAGCAGCAGAGGCGCAGGCATGCAGCAGAGCAGACTGAGGGCAGCATCACCGGCGCCAGAGATGCAGGATGAGCCAGAGCCCGACCTCAGGCCTGAGAGCTCCTCTGGGAGGAAGAGGAGAGCTGGCCCACACAGACAGCAAGCAGCAGAGGTGCAGGCATGCGGCAGAGCAGCAGCAGAGCAGACTGAGGCCAGCATCTGGAATGGCTACTGGAATCTACCTCTGAGGCGGAAGCCGGAGGAAGCACTCGCCGTTTTTTTAAAAAACTGTATACTTTGTGATTGATGCATTTTTAAAACCTTAACCTGTACCTGAGCTCATTTCTGTTGAAAGCGCCAAGCAGGCACAACACTATCAGCGGATATTAGCGCTGTTTAGTGATAGCGTTCCTTCACGGCCGCCATCGCATTTGACGCGAGGCCACGCCCCCTGACAGGCCACGCCCAATTCCACTACAAATGTGCCTTCCACGCAAGCGCAGCGGACGAGCGCAGCGGGAGCGCCGTTTGCGCGCCGAAGGCGCGCCTAAGGCAAGCCCGTCTGCGCCCGTCCGCGCCAAGACCGCGACAGGCGCAGGAAACTCTGTACCCGGCCTCCCTATCTTGAGTTACCAGTCCAACTGTCTATTAAACCTACGCAGCGGCAAAATGTGCGCATGCAAAATTGACATTAATACCATCAAGGGGCCTTTCAGCTGCAGGCTATGCAGATGGACCTCCTCCCCCGTCAATACCACAGTCCCTCGAACAAACCCTAGGGACAACAATCCACTCTTTAAAGGAGGGTTGATTAATGCACGCTCCATGGGCTGCCACAACCAAGATATCAAAGACCTCATTCAGGAATTAAACCTTGACTGTCTTCTCATAACGGAGACCTGGCTCACAGACAACAGTAATCCTGACCTAGCTACTGCTCTTCCACAAGGCTACTCCATTTTCAGGCAAGACAGACTGAAGGGGAGAGGTGGAGGAGTAGCCCTGCTGCTGCGCAACTCCTTCAAATGCCATACCTTCACCCTGGACTCATTAAAAGGAGCCGAATCCCTCGGATTCTCCATCAAACTCAATGAGTCCGCCTCCTTTTCAGGAGGACTAGTCTACCGTCCCCCAGGCACCGCTACCAAATTCCTAGATACTCTCAGTGATACCCTTGGTCAGCTCCTAACCAGATACCCACATGTCACCCTTTTGGGCGACTTCAATCTACACCTCGACTCTACAGAGGACGCTCAGACACTTAACTTCCACCAAACTCTAGAAATCTTCAACCTTCAGCAAAGGGTTAAGCAACCCACTCACCTAGCTGGACACACTCTAGATGGGGTCTGCACCAACTTTCCCCCTCTGGAAACCCATACTCCGATTCCACAAATCTGGACAGATCATAACTTGATCCCATTTCTCATTAGAACCCCGCAGCCTAAAAACTCAAAAAAACCCTGTTCACCCCCAGAGAACCATGTCAACTGGAAAAAGGTAGAAGACACCTTTAAACTCCAGCCTACCTTTGAGACTCAAAACCCCAGCCTGACTGGTAACGTCGAACAAGACTCCCAATCCTTCCACAATTGGATACTACGCGAAATTACAGAACGTGCTCCACCCAAACGGACTAGGAAATCTGATAGTAATGGCAAAACCAACGCCCCTTGGTTCACCCCAGAAGTAGCCGAGGCTCATATGCTCTGTAAAAAAGGCGAACGCAAATGGAGAAAAACATACGACAGTTCGGACAGAAACTCCTATGTCCAACTAAGGAAAAGTTACCACTCCATTATAAAAAGCGCAAAAAAAGAGTTCTACATCAAAGCCATTAATGAGACCAAGCAAAAACAAAAAACCCTGTTTGCAATAGTTAAATCTTTCACCCATCCAAAAGCCCTACAGCCCGAAATACCTCCCTCTCAAGACCTCTGCGACCAAATAGCAGACTTCTTTGAAGAGAAAATCAATCTCATTCAGAAAGACTTCCCCCCTTACTATAGCCCACAGTCCCCCATCCCTCTGGAACAAGCAGGTAAACTAACTGGAAACCTAAAAACGTTCTCACAGGTCACTCTAGCCCAAACCAAGGAAGTCATCCTAGCATGCAAGTCAGGAGCCCCCTCTGACTCCTGCCCTCCTAGAATCCTTCACCAACTGATTGACACTGTCAATCCCATCATAAACAAAATAGTAAATACCTCCCTCAGCACTGGCATCGTCCCCAGGGCATGGAAACAAGCCATTGTTAAGCCCTTAATGAAAAAATTGAACAAATCCCCTTCCGACCTGACCAATCTCCGTCCAATCTCACTTCTCCCAGTTCTGGGAAAAATCACAGAACAATTAGTCTACAGGGAACTCAAAAACCATCTCGAAATGAATAATATCCTCCACCCTCAACAATCAGGCTTCCGCCCCCAGCACTCGACGGAAACTGCCTTGATCGAATTGACTGACTCAATAAAAATATTACAGGACCAAAGAAAGAACGCAGTATTGATCCTGTTGGACCTCACAGCAGCATTCGACACCATCTCCCATCCCATACTACTGGACAGACTCAGGGACATTGGTATCTCTGACCTGGCATTGAACTGGATAACATCTTTCCTAACAGAAAGATCCCAATCCATCACACTAGGACCTTTCAGCTCTGCAGAGAAAAAGATTCGATCAGGAGTCCCACAAGGCTACATCTTAAGCCCCCTGCTCTTTAACGTCTACCTTATTCCCCTCATCTCCCTGATCGAATCATTCGGCATAACTGTTACATCATACGCCGACGATACCCAACTCATAGTCCCGCTAGAGGAGAATTCTACATCAGCCGAACAAAATCTAAAAAACTGCCTGAAAAACGTCTTTCTGTGGATGGAAACAAATCACCTCAAGTGCAACACTAGTAAGACAGAAATCCTCCCCATGGGGAAAAATGTCAACTTCTGTCCTCATCTCTGGTGGCCAGAGGACTCCACAGCCCCTCCCCAGACCGTCACAACAGCAAGAAACCTTGGAGTCACCTTCGATACTGACCTATCCTTTGATCATCACGTAAGGAAGGTGGCAGGAAGCTGCTTCGGAATCATTAAATCCCTCAAAAAATGTTTTGACTTCCTACCAACGGATGCTAGAAGGGTGTGAGCAGGGTGTGAGCAGGGCCGGCCTGTTTTAACACCTCATTGTCCCTTTCTTTGCGCTCCTTTCACCGTCTCACCCCTGCTGATACACACACCAACAGACCCATCACCGTGAGGCAGCTAAACTATCGGTGATTTAGGTGAGCTGGGGAGGTCCCGAGGCGTTTGGGTTCAGGCCAGGGGGCAGTCACTGCTTAGCTCAACTCAAAAAGGACTCCCTGCTGCCGCATTTCAGTCTCTATTAGCAAGGGCGCCAAATTTCTCTCCGCCTAAGGCGCTATCTTATCAAATGCCGGCTCGGAGTGTAGGGCTGCAGCCGCAACCTAGCGCCGGAATCCACTCGACATTAACTGTCAAGCACCCATAACCTAGAGACTGACCACAGCATGCCACTAGGAGTACCGGTACTCTCTTAACACAAGGAGAAGTCCCGGTACTCAATGGGAGAACACGGAGAAGTGCCGGTACTCATGATTTTCTTAAGCACACAGTGCTAGTTATTTTGATTTAGACCACGCCCCTACTCGGATAGGCCATGCCCCTTCAAGACATTAACCACGCCCCTTTTAGAGCACCCCCAGTTTTTTTTTTCCCACTTAAAGCACTGGGCGCAGGCATGCTGCAGAGCGGACTACGAGCAGCATTACCGGCACCAGAGATGTAGGATGAGCCAGAACCACACCTCAGGCCTGAGAGCTTCTCTGGGAGGAGGAGGGGGAGGAGAGCTGGCCCACACAGACTGCAAGCAGCAGTGGCGCAGGCATGCCGCAGAGCAGACTGAGGGCAGCATCACTGGCGCCAGAGATGCAGGATGAGCCAGACCTCTGGCCTGAGAGCTCCTCTGGGAGGGGGAGGAGAGCTGGACCAGGCAGACAGAGAGCAGCAGAGGAGCAAGCATGCCGCAGAGCAGCAGAGCAGACTGCAAGCAGCAGAGGAGCAGGCATGCTGCAGAGCAGCAGAGCAGACTAAGGGCAGCATCACCAGCGCCAGAGATACAGGATGAGCCAGAGCCAGACCTCTGGCCAGAGAGCTCCTCTGGGAGGAGGAGGAGGAGGAGAGCTGGACCAGGCAGACAGAAAGCAGCAGAGGAGCAAGCATGCCGCAGAGCAGCAGAGCAGACTGCAAGCAGCAGAGGAGCAGGCATGCCGCAGAGCAGCAGAGCAGACTAAGGGCAGCATCACCGGCGCCAGAGATGCAGGATGAACCAGAGCCAGACCTCTGGCCTGAGAGCTCCTCTGGGAGGAGGAGGGGGAGGAGAGCTGGCCCACACAGACTGCGAGCAGCAGAGGCGCAGGCATGCCGCAGAGCAGCAGAGCAGACTGCGAGCAGCATCACCGGCGCCAGAGATGCAGAATGCTCCCTCTGAGCCAGAGGCAGACCAGGAGGAGAGCTGGCCCACACAGACACAAATCTGTGCAGCCTTGACTCCAACAAGCAAAGCAGAGGAATAGGCTTCTAACTTCCACTAGTGTCCACTCTACCACAAGCCTCGCAGAACACCAAGGATACATTTACAAACTAAGGAAACTGCCCACTTAACACAATCAAGTAAAAACGTACAGACAGGGTGTAGTGCAACATCAAACAACTTTGATTAATTGCATGGGAGAGACTCTGGCAAGGGCTTAAAACACGTGCAATCCCCAACCACCATTTATGGTGAACCCGTAATGTTCTGAAGAGTTTCAGGCCTGGATCTTGAACCTACCCCACAGCGGAAAAGATAGAAGGAGAGGGCCGGAGTGGAATCAGTCATTCCCTTCCTTAATATGCAAGGGCGAGGGGGGCTAGAGAATGGTGTCCCTGGAGTTCACAACGTGAATGTACTGGTGGAAGCACTCAAGTGTCTGACAGAGGACCCTGGATTAGGGCAGCATCAGCAGCGGCCGGCTCAGGTGAGCGCGGTGGAACGGGGAAGGGCCCGGCAGGGGGGGGAAGCCGACGGATGACGGAATAGGTATTATTTATTTATTTAATTACACCTACTGCGTCGTCCGTCGGCTCCCCGCTGCCAGCCGCACCGCGCTCACCAGAGACGGTCGCCGCTGGACCGCATCACTCTGGACAAGCCTAGAGCTTCTCACTCGTATTTACGGCTAGAGTTGCCCTCCACTGGACAACCAACGCTGTTCGGTAAGTCTGGGCAGGGCAGCCAATCAGGACTGGATGTGTCAGCCCTGGACTCTGAAATGGTAAGTGCTCAAAAGTATGCTCCAGGATTTTTGAGCAATCTTACCACAGATGAGACAGTTAGTTTTGGAATGCTACCACCAGGGGGTGGATGATCAGGAGTCTCAAAGTTAGGACTAGATGAGGCGGTGGAAAGACAGCATCTGTGTGAGCTCCTGTCCAAGTACGATGCCACACATCAGACCCCTGGCAGTGGCATGGGGCAGGTGAGCAGTCACTGAAGGCTTCAGGCTACAGCTGTGGGTGAATGAAGCAAAACATCTACCAGATCTCACACTCTGAAGTTTAAGTGTCTCCCAGCATGCTTTGCATGTCATAAATACCACAGTTAAGCCTGCTGATGCTTCTGAATTGTGCCTTTATAAATTCATCAGAGGACAACAAAAAGGTGATGGTGGGATTCTTAAATTAATCTCAGTGACTGATCACTTATCAGGCCACGTCCGAGTCCATCTATTCACCATGCCACTTCGTACAGGAGCCAACTACAGAAGCCTCAACCGTGGTCAAGTAATAACAGTCCAACACAAAATACCAGACGTGGTCCCCACTGCGCCGGAACATGAGCATCCCAGGCCTTACTGACAAGGCCCACATAGGCTGAAACTGGTCTGAGGTTGCTTGTGTTCCCGTCTGGAGGGGATGTGGCCTGCTTTTCTGAAAGGATTTTTCCTAAGAGAGCAGGACCAAAGTAAATTTGCATGTGGCTGGCCTGTGCCTACAGTGGCACAATGGGTGGAGAACAATGGTCTGGATTAAAGTCCGAATAACTTGCAAGTGGCTGAGACTAGTTCACGCATTCCCTACACACCAAATTCTGAACTGCCATTATTTGTGACATTTAATTATGCCACATAGCAAGTGTGAGCTTTCACTTTCACTTTTCAGGGACCAAAGCAGCTCGATTACATACCCTTTGGGATGGTCTTCACTGTTACATACCAGCCAATGTTAAAGCCAAGGGTCTAGGTGCAGCACTCTCCAAGAAAGAAGGCAAAAGGTGTATATCACATGTCGGGCTAGGAAAAGGATCCCCGCATTGCTTTGGAGAGCATGTGCCAGTGCGCAGAGTATGTCATAGCAAGATATAGATGTTTTACCCCACCCCTCCATCAACAAACACCCCAATCATGTGTATGTGCTAGAGGCATCTGTGTAACATGAACTGAGACCCAGAGTAGGGCTCTGTGGTCTGGAAGGACACACATGTACACTCAAGCGTGACGTCCGCCAGCTCCCCAGGCTGTAGGTGACTGATGGCAGCAGACATGGCTATTAGGCATTCTTGATCTGTCCAAGCAGGGAGAACTGCCACTCCCACATTTCAGAATTGGACTGAAAATACTCTGCAACTGGGCCCACAGTCCCTTCATCTGGGGCATGGATGTAGTGTGCGTATATGCCGAACTGTGCTTACTCAGGATGTGTGTGGAGTATTTATGATACATGTGGCCACAACGGCACTGGACTACATTTTGTGTTTTCACCTCTCAGTTGACAATACATGGTGTGCTAGAGAGAGCCCAGACAACAGATGTGTAGTGTAGGCTCCACCA
Organism: Triturus cristatus; assembly: GCF_964204655.1. Lineage (NCBI taxonomy): Eukaryota > Metazoa > Chordata > Amphibia > Caudata > Salamandridae > Triturus > Triturus cristatus. Next base: position 1,253,401,522 of record NC_140592.1, on the reverse strand, counting down.
TGATATTCCATGGATTTATTGTCGTGGGTGAAATATTTGAGTGTTGAGGACAGGAAACAGAGGGCTCTTTTGGAGTTTAGAGAGTTTCTTCTGTTGTTTGCTGGCCAACTTGTACTGGAAGAGCACCATCTCCCCCGGATACCCCACAAGGAAAGAGGTAGTTAAATGAGGCATCCTTCCTTTCTTTTATACCTTTCTTTTGAATTTTGTCTGATAGGAAACACCCTACTCCACTCAAACATCCTGTAACACAAACCTTGACAGGACCAGTCTGATTGGAATAAACAAAAGGGGCAGAAATAGTCTGAACCTTTCTCAGATTGGACTTCTAAATACACACATTCTGTCTACAACTTTGGCATAAAGATGGGATAGAAACATCCAGCCAGTGTCCCATACCAGTGGGTACTGAGGAACCCTTTGTACTTCATGGTTGGGTATCCACTGCCAACTCTCCACGACAGGTTGCGTACCAAAACCATGGGAAGTTTGAAAGCCTGACATAAGAAGCTGCTTTGTAGCCTGCATTTAAGGAAGGAGCTGGCTGACTGCTAAGGAGGGGAATTGGAGGAAGCGCTGTCCAAAAAAGGACCGCAAGGAGATGAGGAGTAACTACGGCGAGTGTTGCAGCCCGGAGAGAACATGCATCACTCGCAACAACAGGCTGAGGTCTAGGGAGCCGATGCACCTTTGTGGAAGTGTCTGAGACCCAGGAGCCTTCTGGCAGATTAACAAAGTGCTTAGTAGGTGAACTTACTACTAGAAGCTAGTACCTACAAGAGTGAGGCACTCAGTATCTCACTACAACAGTCGTTGTTGCACTGGACTGAGCTGTACCAAAGAGGCCGGTGGACTCTGCCCACTGAATTGCCACTGCAACTGGGGTATGATTTTAGCTTTGTTTGAGTGAGCTGGACTTACCCAGAGGGTAGCAGCATGAGCCCTGCCTACGCTGTACTGTTGGTCCTGGAGCTGCTTACACGGCACTAACCGACCTTACCGCGAACCACAACCAAGTTCAGCGTTAACTATATTCAAGGAGAGATAAGAACTGTGTCATTGTGACCCCCTCAAAGGGCAGGATATGAGGAACAATCACATATTTGTGGGGCCTAGAAAGGCTAACTCTTGTACAGAAGGATGAACTTCGCCAATGCAACTATAAAGGTTCTTCCCTTACATTACTGTGTCACAGTCAGCCAAGGGTGCCGCAGGCTTTGCTGCAGCTTCTCTTCGGGATCCCTTCCATGCCTCAACCTACGTCTCGGGGTGTAGTGGCATCCTCAAGAACCATTTTGTTGTTCTTAGCTCGTTGCCTCAATTGACCCCGCAAGGGATTGTGGGGCAGTTTCCCACTGCATGCCAGTGCGAGTATGCTGCATACAGGTAGGTTTTACTAAAAAACACAGTTTACAAAAACATCATTTAATATATATACTGGATTATAATCCTTTTGCTGTGTTGTCCTGAAAAGCTCTGCGAAATACCATTATGTTCATTATGATCTTTTAAACGTTTTGTCATTTATTATTTCCCGAACCAAGATGGCCGAGCTACTTCCTGAATTTTGTCACATCCTGTTGGCATTATAAAAAGGGAGGCTAATTGAGTCTAGTTTCGTCACAATTGTGGTTGCTTGATTGCTCGCTCACTGGACTCATGGAATCGCCACCTTCTCCACTTCCTGTTTTTAACTCCTTGCGCTTCGCCCTGCTGCTTGGCCTGGACAGTTGGAAGTTTTAATGGTCTCCTGTTTTTGCCCTTCCTGTTGCATATTATTTTCTGGAGCAACTTTAGACTTCCAGTTGCATTTTGGCATCTGGGTTTGTTTCTGGAGATAGAAGGCAGATCCTACACACCAAGAAGGCCCTACCCTGGACCCTAGAAACCTGCCGTTGACAGGTTGTGATCCCAATGAAATCCAAAGATGGATCAGATCCAGGAATTATTAACAACAGTAAACAACTGCACTCTCCGAGTCCTAAGCCCGACCACCAAAAATGCTGCCTTACGTCAATCTTTTGCTGTCTTACCACAAGGTTCTTTGGACTATTCTCCAGCTGGTTTGGAGGAATTAAAATATGATGAAAGCCCCAGGGAGCTAAATGAGTTTTTGGGATACCTGTCAGGTTCATTTGACCTTTAAGCCCTATATTTAGGGCTGTGAAAGATGCAATAAGGGGTTTATTGTGAGTAATACAACCAGAAATGTCTTGGCATGGCCAATGTCTTTAGTTTCTGAGGCCATCCACATAGGGATAATTCTGCAGCCTTCCTTACAGAATTCAACAAATGTTTAGAGTTTCAAGATTGGAAATATTCCACCCAAGAGGACATTTTAGAACTAAACCAAGGTTTCATGGACTTGCATTTTTTTTAATCTCAAATCTCAATGACTTAGCTAAAGAAGCTAAAGAGAATGACATGGGTGATCTAGACCTGAGAGTTAATATTAAGAAGACCTTTGTGATGATTTGTGGAAAAACACATCCAAAATCCATGCCCATCACTGCTAATAATGTTAAGATCCCTATTGTTCCTACCTTTTCATATTTAGGCATTTTATTCAATAGCTTGTGAAACCAGAAATAACAACTTATACTTAAAGCACAGCACCTAAACATTACTGCCTCTGCAATTTTCAGGTTTGCAGCAAAATTAAGTCTAAGACCCATTAAACATATGACCAAAATTTATAACAGCAAGAGTGTATCTTCCGCCACCTATGGCATCAGTATATAGGGTTATTCCAGCATGATTGTTCTGTAAACATCAGAAAACGTTATCTTAAGATGCCTTTTAGCATTCTGCCAAGTTACACCCTCTTACTTGAGTTATAATGAGTTATGTTTGCCCTTTCTCACAGATATCATAAGTGTAAGACCCAGACAGTTGTGGCATTTGATCTGGACAAAATCAGAATTGGCACTCAATAGAGCACTTATTTCCGACTGCCTCTCCTTTGACCACCCATTTAAAATTCTGTGGTTAAAAAAGATTAAAGAGAACCACGTAGATTTAGGCCTAAATTTGGATATTAAGGCTCCATCAATTATTTCATATTTATCCAAATATGACCAGAAAATAAGACTAAAAGGGATGGCTTGGGCTGCAAGGGTCCATTTGGAAAAAGGGAAGATGGTTTGTATGAAGTACAATCTGATTCCTTCAGATCCTGGAGAGCAACTGTGAGAAGCTGGCTTGGTATATTGTGCACACTTATGTAAGTGGGCACCCTCCACCAATCCAGACAACCCTTATGGTGATTTTACTCGTATTAGGCAACAAATAGAAAGCTCTCTAAGTGGTAGCTGTGGAGAGCAGCCTTCATGCTTAGTCCAGAAGGAGTGTAAAGCAGCTTGTTTTACCAGAATATAATCTTATAGGTATAGATTAAGTAAAAAAGAGCCAAACAGTGTATTTATAAAAATATGTATTTATTACAAGGCACTCACTAACACATACAGATATCTCCTAGCCGGCGATATACACAATGCAGACAATACTTTTTAATGGAAACAGGTAAGTAGCACAAATTCACAGTGGTCGCCAGGGGAGACCAAACCATATGCTAAAATAGTGGTATGTGAACCATGACACGAGTCAAAACTATACCCAGAAGACGTAGGGATGCCGGGGACCCAAGGAACTGTAGGAGAGTAGGATCTGCTTCACATGGGTAGCCCCACTTTTTGCTGGTGTTTCACTATTTTTCGACCTTAGTCTGGCTGTGGCCCTGCTAATCAGGACCACAGCCTAGCTGCTTCCTCTCTAAAATGGTTTCCATGTACATTAGGTACATATCTAATTGGATTCTGGAGTGCCTTATAAGCCTCTAGTATATGGTATACTATGTACCTAGGGCATAGGTACCTCAGAGGCCTACCAGGGGCTGAAGCATGTATTATGACACCCCTGGGAAGCACTCCAAATTCGCACCACAGGTCTGCTACTGCAGCCTGGGTAAGGGTGTGCTTGCACCCCTTATAGTGGTATAGGCTACCTATATCCACATATATATACAGACACATATAAACCTATAAGCAACTCCTATGGCAGGCCTTGAAAATCCTGAAGGCAGGGTGCTTGGTTTTGTGTGAGAGGCTGCCCAAACATGAGCTGAGCCCCTCTGCAGCTTTCAGAAATCCTTCCTTACAGCTGTTCTGTGATACAGCCATACCATATACTCTTAAGTGCATTATAACCTCACGGTAAATGCTAACTTTGGGATGGCTGCATCAAAACATGTCGTGTTTGGTGTCAAACGCTTTGGAATACTACCCCTCCCCCCCCCCCACCCGTTCTGGCGGCAGGGGTAGCATTCCACCCTTCTAGAGGGAGAGACATGTTCACACTGGCTAAACCCGGTAGGACTTTCCTGAGCCCTGGCATCACAAAATGGATGCCTCTGCCACAGACACGGGTCTGGCTTCCTGCTGCTGACCGAAACTCCGGCAGGGGAGGCCTGGACAATAGGTTTCCTGTCGAAGGGAGGTGTAACCACCTCTCCAGACAGGCAGATGTGTATTGGGGCTGGGCGGGAGCACTCTCTGGTGCTTTGAAGTCCTGCACTGGGGGCACGTTTGGTGTCCCTGTGCATAGCCCAGTTCAAACCGGTTGCAAGGGCTACCTGCTCCTGCTCTGGCGCAAAACTGGACAAAGGAAATGGGTGTAACCACCCGTCTTTCCTGGCCCACCCATAGGTCGGGCCTTAGAGTTAGTCCATCCCCTAAACTTACTATAAGTATAGGAATCCAGTCCCTAGGACTTTAGATTACCCTGGACGAAACTCTGCAACGTACATCCTGGACCTTCGACGTTCTATCCTGACTAGAAGACTGAAGAGATCTCCCTTGGGGTCAAGGAGTGACTCCCCTGTTTGGCAGGCACCAAAGAAGCAACTGACCGGTCTGCATCGCTGAAGCTCCCGCCGGACGCCAAAGTCTTTGCATCACCAGAGGTGGATTTGCAGACTTCCCCGAGGCTACCCTGAATCCACAGCAAAGCTGAGGCCCGTGGCTATCATGGGTGACGTGGAACCGTGACCCCTGGACACCGTGAACTTTTGCAGCAACACTATCTTCCTGGTCCTCCTCGAAGTTGTGCTTTGGGCTCCGAGTAGCCCCAGCCTTGAGCACCTCCTGCACCGAAGATTGTTGGCCTCCACTCCACGAGTGACCCGTGTGACAGCTTCATGTGCGACCGCTCGAGGCTCCTTCGCAATCACTAGCCCATTGGCTAGCAGGTCCCCACAAAGGCAACTCCTTTTCTACTTGGGCTTTCCTGGTTGCTCCAGACGTGCCCTGACTTACCCCCGCTGGGTGAGTCCCTCAGACCTTGCTAGTCTGCACCGCAGTCCTTTCTCTGAATTCCAGTGACTTGCCGTTGCCAAGGCTTGTTGGGCCCATTCTGGTCGCCGACACCGCAGCACTCAACAGACTTCGTGGGACAGCTCGAATCTGGCTCGTGGACTTCGTCTTCGCTTCCTGGACCTCGTGGCTGAAGGGTCAAGACACCCATCAACTCACCTGAAGCACCCGACATCTGTAGGCATTGGTCCATCCTGCCCTCGGTCACTGGCAAGTGACCCAGACTCTGTCCCCCCTGATTTCAGGTTCCTTCCTTCCTAGATCCGGGCTTGGATCTCTTCGGACACTTCTCCTCTTCACGCCAGCAGCAGTTCCTTGCAGGCTCCCATTGAAATCGACGACGCTACCCGACACCAAAAGACACCTATGCACCCGGCTTTCCCTGGGTGAGGTAACTCGAGTACTCCGGTGCTCACGTGGGGGCTAGCCCTAGAACTTCTTAAGTCCGAAAGGGTATGGTCCTGACTTGATCAGAAGTGTCCCTAATCTTTAAAATTCCAACCGCGACATTGCCCATAGAAGCTAACGGGAACCCGGGGTTGAGTTTACACACTGCATACAGTCCCCGTGGGTACCCTGTGTCACTACCTTGGGTGGTTCCTTGGGGTCCCAGCAATTCTACAGGCTATAGGCCTAGTGTCTATTCCAGTCGTGGTTCTTATACCACTTTTTTGGTATATGGTTTGGTACGCCCCTACGGCCCAAACGTGTATTTGTGCTATTACTGATGCTTGCTCACTTGTAAACTAAGTACTTGCAACTCCAGTCTCATAAAGAGACTAGAGGGGTGTGTTTTATCTTAAATACATATATTTTGAATATACCTGGTGTGGTTGTCCTTTCATTTGATCATTCAAGAGATTATAGACTGGTAAAACAAGCTGCTTTACATTCCTTCAAGACTTAGCCTGAAGGCTGCTCTCCATAGCTACCACTAGGATAGCTTTCAATAAAGGTTGTCTTTAACCTATCACCATAAGGGGTTGTTTGGACTGATACAGGGTGCCCACTAGAACTAGTGGACAGCATATATCAGGCCACCTTCTCACAGGAACCCCCCAAGGTAAGTAACCAGGAACCCGATGGAGGCCGTGTGCAGAGTGGGAACACAACCGTGGTCTCAATATAAGTCAATGGGTAAATTGCGGTTGCAATTTTAAATAAGAAGGCCCCTTCCCAATGGACCCTGAAAAATCCCATGGAAGACAGAAGGTTGGAGAGCTACCCCACCCGTGGATATCCTAGGAAGCAGGATATCCACACCAGGGAAACCGGTGCATAGGTGTGAATTGGCGTTGGAAACCGTTGTGGAACTCCATGGAGGACTTCAGGTAGATGCCGCTGCTGGAGAAGGTGAAAGTGTCCGGTGGAACCCAAAGGTGGATTCAAGTCGAGAAGTACCTGTAAGCAGAGGGTCTATGCCACTTGGAAGTGACCAGGAGGCCCAGAAGACGAATGCCCACCGAAGTCAAGTGTTGCAGGAGAGCTGAGGGTGACCTTAAAACTGCAGCTGTGCGGACCAGGCGACGCTGCGGAAGACCAGGAGCCATGCAAAAGCTGTCCCACGTTGGATGTCGAGAGTTCAGGTGTCAGTGTCTGTCGGAAGCACCAACAAGCCTTTGCAAATGCAACCAACGTGGAAAGTGAGGAAGGTACAGTGTCGGAACCAGCAAGGTCCAGGTGACTCACCACAAGCAGGGGAGTCAGGGCAGGCCCAAGCAATCAGGGGAGCCCGCAGAAATCAAAGGAGACCCTCAGGAGGACCAACAGGCCGGAGACACTGGAGTGGCAGGAGGACCTCGAGCAGCTCACTAAAAAGATGCAGGCCCACGATGCAAGTGATGTGGTGAGGATGAAGATCTTGATCACAGAGATGCCTAAGGTGGGGGCTACATGGAGCACAAAGATCTTGATGGAAGGAAGCCAACAAACCTTTGCAAATGGAAGTCGACGCGGTGCACAGGGGGTCATTTCCTGCGGCTCCGACAAGGTATACTGGCCTCATATTTGGTGAGAGGACAAGGCAGGCCTCGAGGGATGTGAATAACCACCACCTGTTTTGCTGAGGCTTTCGGAGTCTGTGGGAGCCCAGGATCAGCAGACCGGTCAGCTTAGTTACAGTGGCTGCAGATGCAGGGAAGTGACTTCATCACTTCAAAGGAGATTCCTTCAGGTATCTTGGATGCCCACAGGCCTTGGAAAGTTCCTGTATGAACCACAGGCATGGACGTTGCAGCAGACCAGCAGGCCAACGAGATCAGGAGCAGCAGGAGTCTTCCCAGTTGCTGCCTTGATGACCAGAGTGAAGTCCAGAGTGCCCAGACGGTTGAAGAAGTGGTGTCTTGAAATGAATCTTGTCCCATGGTGAATCTCGGGACATACCCTCAGCTAAGCCCTTAAGTACCCTAAGGAAAGGGTTAGGACGATTCAGGGTTCCCTCCCAGGGGAGGGGTTGGACATTGGGGAGGATACTCCCCTGTCCTTTGTCCAGTTTCGTGCCAGAGCGGGAGCCAACAGCTCTCTGAACTAGTTTGAACTGGACTATGCAAGGAGGGCACCAAATGTGCCCTTCAAGGAGACTGAGTGGTGCTGGCAAGAGCTCCCACCCGGCCCCAACACACTAAATCCTGTCTGGGAGGTGGTCACACCTCCCTGTGACAGGATACCTATTGTTCTGCATTCCCCTGCTCGAGCTTGGCTCAGCAGCAGGAGGGCAGAATCGTGTTTCTGGTCGGCAGCAGCCATGTTGTGCTGTTCGGGTCTAGAAGACTGGTACCGGGAGCACTAAGGGCCTCCCGGAGGAGCTTTACAGTGCATGGAATTATACCTCTCACACTGTTTATGGTGTGGGGGTATGATTCAAACATGTGTGATACCAAACATGATAGTCTTTGTTACAGTCAGTTTCGAGCTAGTCATCGCATAATGATGCATGGCCACTCTATGTATCGTAATGGCTGATGCACCTACAGACCGGGAGAATGGACTCCGAAGGCTGTATGGGTGTCCTGCTCATGCAGGGGCACCCTCACACTTAGAGCTGAGCACCCTGCCTACAGGATTGAAAGGCCTGCTTTAGGGGTGACTTATAGGTTTTAAGTGCAATGACTTTCAATATAGGGAAACCTATATCTTTCGTAAGTGGTGCTAGCACCAGCTTACACAGGGTGCAATGGCAAGCCTGTAGTTACAGTTTGAGTGGTCCTCCATGGGTGGCATAATGCATGCTTCAGCCCATGAGGGTCCCCTGGTGTGTCTATGGCCTGGGTACCACAGTACCATATACTAGGGACTGATACAGGTACAACAGTGTCCAATCTGGGATGTACCTAAGTACTTACCATACAAATTTAGGGGAGAAAGCACAGAGACTGGGGTCCTGTTAGAAGGATCCCAGTCAGACTAGTCAGAAACAGCATAGCACCTTGCACAAAGTGTGGATAACCATAAAAGCAGATCCTACATTCCTACAACAACCCTATTTAACTGCTGTTCATAAAAGACAAACTACTTTATCCTACCTCGCTTTAGGTTAAGCACAGCTCACCACTTAGCGGAATTTCAAAAAATTGGCCAGTGGTCTAAAGATGAACAGATTTGTCCACGTGAAAAGCTTTACATTCAAAGCTCACTGAATTATTTCTCCTTTTGCATTTTTCTAAATCTCCTAAAGCCCATTTTATAAAACTGCATGTAATGAATTTTAACCAACACAAACCAGCCATCTTATTTTTACAATCACTGCCAGTGTGATTTTTGCTATTACAGCTGTAAAAAGAAGCAAAATGTTGAACTGCATGTAATGAGAGACTATTTATTGACACTCGATCCGTAATAATTTGTCATTTTTCTGCTTACCACTGAGTCATACACTACTGACATTAGTAAATGATGCATGACTTCTATAAAGCTTTAGAGGGGGAGAGAAGGATAGGGCGACATCAGCTCTTGAAACTGCTTGTTTCAACTATGGACATAGGCTCATCTTAACTGTTAACATAGCGGAACCATTAGAGGCTTTTGTTTTCTGATTTTAGATTAACCTTGATCATTCTTGTGAAATACTGTACTGAATATCGCCAATCATATCACTTTGATCCAGTTATCCTCAATGATTCATCTTGTACTCCAATGATTGTGATCTGGAGCAGATTAATCATTGCCCCTGTTGTTAATCACAATGTAGACGCTACATATGGAATGCCGTATTAGGTGCAACCCATACTGCATTCCAATTTTTGCTCCGTAATCTGCATTTTCAATAGTGTTGGTTGAATGCCCTTCATATTAAGGTAATTTTGTACTTTTAATCATTTTAAATCAATATTATGACTTTGTTTCATCACTTCTGGTTGTGATTGTCTATTGATTTATTGTCTTACTATGTATAAGGCTATCATGTATATTTATTTTGTTGTATGCACATGCAATTTTATGTGCTTCTATGGTTTTATTTAGTTAAAACTGAATAAAGAGTTTTCAGTTAAACTGGCTTAACTCATCCCTGTTCACTTAATTCTGAAAGGGGTGGAAGGATGAGTTTAAGGATGAACTTTCTGGAGTTGCCAGAACAGTGTCCTTGCAAAATCTTATTTAACTGGCTATCTAGATCGACAGTCATCTTCAAGAAAGACGAATGGACTGTACAAAGCAATCTCAATCCAAACCCCGTTAAGATCTACATTCAAGATATCTTCTAAGGCTTCTGAACCGGAAGACAGCTCATGCAAATGGGTTTTACTAAAGAGCCGTTGCTGAGGAGGAAAAAATAAGGTAATACGAGCACGTACGTTTTCACTGTGGTCAGGAAGGCCATCTTCTCTACTCTTGTCCAGTACACTCTGTTTGTCAATCTAAGGAGTCAGAAAATTAGGAACCTCACTCCTTGTGCAGGGAATACTGCTGAATGTTAGTCAGACACCACTTCCTTCACCTCTGGAGCCCTCTAACTACTGATTCACTCTCTAAATCTTATAGCTCCTTCTCATGAAGACTGCATACACTCCAATGTCTATATGGCTATTCAGTGGACTTCCAATCATCATGTTACAGACCAAAAGAAAGAAGTTCCAGTTGTAATAGAAGCTGTTGATGAGACTTAAGGGGTTTCTGGCCTAGTCATTGAAGAAACTCAGATTTTGCCTCTCAGGATTACCACACATTATGAGGAACTTGCTTTCCTATAATTTCTTCTCATTACCCTATTATTTGGGCATTAACCGGTCAGCTCAACACAATTCTTATATAAACTGGTATGAAAAACCTTGTTCCTGGTTTCAGAGTTTTGTGCCTCCTATTATACTGCTGATCATTTTTCACCTGCTGAAGGTTCTGAAGTGCTTCACAGTACCTTCACTCAGTCAGTTGCCCAATTATCCGAAATTCCTGAACTGTATCATGAATACTTTGGAGTATTCCAAGAATTGAATATCAAGAAGTTACCTTCCCATCAACCCTTTGATTGTGCTTTTGAAATCTTTCCTAAGGCTATAGTTCCCTATGGGCACATCTTTTCCCGTATCTCCCCTGCAACAGAAATCCCTAAGAGAGCATCTTGATGCAAATCTAGAGAATGGTCTGATTACTACTTCCAAATCTCCTGCTGCACCAAAGAAGGTTCCTCAGAACTAAAGGTTTGTTTTGATTACAGGAGTTTAACTCTGGTAACTATCAAGCCTCATTATGCTTTGCCCCTTCTTTCTGATATTCTGGAGGCTGTCTGAGGGGCTAAAATATTCACCAAATTGGATCTGAGAGGAGTTTATCACCTGATCTGATCCATTCTGGTGATGAGTGGAAGATAGCATTCAGAACAACTTTCGGGCATTATGAATATTGTGTGATGCCATTTGGCTGCTACAATGAGCCTGATATGTTCCAGAAATTTATGAGCACAATGTTTTCAGATTTGATTCTCCAGATAGATGACATTCTTATTTTTTCTAATGATCTAGCACACCATCTGTCTCATATCAAACAAGTCTTGAGGAGTCTGAGAAAATAAATTACTGGCTAGACCTGAAAAGTTTCTATTTGGTAAGGATTCAGGATATTATCTAGGTTTTGTTCCTTCTACTGTATAAGCATTTTGGTGTTCCTTGCTTGTCGATTTAATTGAGCCCACACGGGATTGTAGAGTGATTTCCTCCAGCATGCCAGCATCGGTATGCCACATCCAGAAAGGGTTTCCGGAAAACAACGGCCTATAAGAATACTTTGTAATAATATATATTGACATATAGGTGCCGATCACGATCCGGTAAAAATGTTCCCCGTACGACTCGTATCCGGTCTTTTTACCGTACGAATCGTACAAGTGCCGTACAAACTGCCAATTACGATTCGCATGGGAAAAAGACCATACGAATCGCATTGGGAATTATTCCCCACACGTCCTCGGGTCGGAAAATGTGTCCGACACGTCCTCGGACGATTTACCGTACAAATGTGAAAAGTGAAGTCCGACCGCGGAATCACGATCCATCCCGTGCGTCCGATGTTACAACCGTATGGAAAAAACACCGTCCGCACCGAATTCCCATAGCAACCATGGAGACATGTGCCCGCATACGCGCCCAACACTCCCCCCAGCCCCCTAACGTTCGAGACGTACCCTCCGTGTATGTACACCCCCACCCGTGTATGTACACCCGTGTACGTGTCCTACCCCCGTGTATGTACACCCGTGTACGTGTCGTACCCCCGTGTATGTACACCCCTGTACGTGTCGTACCCCCGTGTATGTACACCCCTGTACGTGTCGTACCCCCGTGTATGTACACCCCTGTACGTGTCGTACCCCCACCCGTGTATGTGCACCCGTGTACATTAGAGTCGTACCCCCACCCGTGTACGTGTCGTACCCCCCCGTGTATGTACCCCCGTGTACGTGTCCTACCCCCGTGTATGTACACCCGTGTACGTGTCGTACCCCCCCCGTGTATGTACACCCGTGTACGTGTCGTACCCCCATGTATGTACACCCGTGTACGTGTCGTACCCCTCCGTGTATGTACACCCGTGTACGTGTCGTACCCCCCCGTGTATGTACACCCCTGTACGTGTCGTACCTCCGTGTATGTACACCCCTGTACGTGTCGTACCCCCCGTGTATGTACACCCCTGTACGTGTCGTACCCCCACCCGTGTATGTGCACCCGTGTACATTAGAGTCGTACCCCCACCCGTGTACGTGTCGTACCCCTCCGTGTATGTACACCCCTGTACGTGTCGTACCCCCGTGTATGTACACCCCTGTACGTGTCGTACCCCCCGTGTATGTACACCCCTGTACGTGTCGTACCCCCCTTGTATGTACACCCGTGTACGTCAGAGTCGTACCCCCACCACAACCTCCTAAGTACGGAGCGCACCCCAGGCCCCAACATCACAACCGCATGTACGAGTCGTACCAAGCCACACACAAGGACAGCACTGTACAACAAAATGGCCCATGTACACCCCGTACACACGCTAAAAACGCACGTACACAACCAGGACAAAACAAAACAACACAAGAATACACCATTCGAATGGCACAAAGCCACTAAACATGTCCAACAACCACTAAAACAACACATTCACTGACCTGCAACTGCCAAAAACAAACAGAGGCCCCAAACACCACCACTCCTTATAACACACCCACCCAAACTTCAAACACAGCCACACCCACCAATGGACCAATAAAAAGGGCCCACACACACAAACCATGAGCCTTTGCAACAGACTCACTGCTGCCAGACCCCACAGACAACCTACAGCACCAAACTAGAAGCTTTACCACACCTTACACTTGCACACCTTCACACAACCACCTTCACAAACACCCCCTCATCACATTCACACACACACCTGCACAACCACACCCACACACCCACTACCATCCACACCCCCCCCACCATCCACACCCACACCCCTCACCATGCCCACTAACAAGAATCCAAAGTTCAGTAACCGAGAGTTGGAGGTCCTTGTCGATGTAATCCTCAGAGTCGAGCCACACCTCTTTGGAACATTGGTCAGACAGACCAGCATTTCAGAAAAAACAGCCATGTGGCAGACCATCGTCGATGCTGTGAATGCTGTTGCGGACACCAGAAGGAACAAGCAGGAATGCCAAGCCAGGTGGTACGATCTGCGGAGGAGGGTCCGAGCCAAGATGACGGATGAACACAACCAGGCCAACGTCACTGGAGGAGGGCTGTCCCGCAGACCCGTACACTACCATCCCTGGGAGGAGAGGGTGATGGCCATACTGCCGGTGGAGGCAGTCGAAGGATTAGGAGGACTCCGAGACCCGGGTGAGTACACAAACAACGCACCTCACATGGGGGGAACATCATCCACAACCAAACTCACAAACAGGCACGCAACCACCCCAAGCTATCGCATGACTCAACCACACTCCATGAAAACGCACATGCCACTGGCGCCACCATGCCCCATGCACCCAGCTGGACAATGTCAAGTCACAGGCCACAGAAGACACCAACACATGACACGGTAACCCGGATGGCGGGAGGGTGGGCCCAAAAAATCACATAGTGCAACTCAGAAGCAGACAACAATGCCCTCTGCCCATATGGCCTAGGTCACAGCCAGACAAACAGTGTGTCCCCACACAGGAAAGACTCGCCAGTAATTGGCGGACGCCTTGCATTAACACATGGGGGTGAAGGCACTGTTTTGCACATGACAGCAGCTAATGAACAGCCAACACTGTGAAAGAGTGGCAGCACACACCACCACAGCAGCAGCGCAGAGACACACACTACACCCAATGGGTGCCTGGAGATCAGAAACAAACTCACATCAACAAGCCAAGGGCCATTCAAAGATCTGCTAACAGTGTGTGCCCAGGAAGCTGGGCTGAGGTGACAGAGGGTGACACACAGAGGGAGGGAAAGGGGGACAGAGAGGGAGGGAGAGGGGGACAGAGAGGGAGGGAGACACAGGGAGACGGACAGAGGGAGGAGGCTGACACACAGAGGGAGGGAGAGGGGGACAGAGAGGGAGGGAGAGGGGGACAGAGAGGGAGGGAGACACAGGGAGACGGACAGAGGGAGGAGGCTGACACACAGAGGGAGGGAGAGGGGGACAGAGAGGGAGGGAGAGGGGGACAGAGAGGGAGGGAGACACAGGGAGACGGACAGAGGGAGGAGGCTGACACACAGAGGGAGGGAGAGGGGGACAGAGAGGGAGGGAGAGGGGGACAGAGAGGGAGGGAGACACAGGAAGACGGACAGAGGGAGGAGGCTGACACACAGAGGGAGGGAGAGGGGGACAGAGAGGGAGGGAGAGGGGGACAGAGAGGGAGGGAGACACAGGGAGACGGACAGAGGGAGGAGGCTGACACACAGAGGGAGGGAGAGGGGGACAGAGAGGGAGGGAGAGGGGGACAGAGAGGGAGGGAGACACAGGGAGACGGACAGAGGGAGGAGGCTGACACACAGAGGGAGGGAGAGGGGGACAGAGAGGGAGGGAGACACAGGAAGACGGACAGAGGGAGGAGGCTGACACACAGAGGGAGGGAGAGGGGGACAGAGAGGGAGGGAGACACAGGGGGAGCAAATCAGCCATGTGGTGTGTGGGAATGTCTGCTCGTCAGCAGGTGGACTGCGTGCATGTAGACAAGGGTGGCCAGTGCCAGCACCCCCCCTCTCCTCCATGGCAAAACACAGGGCCATGTCACAACCTGTGCACGAGCACAACAACAGCTACCTGCATCATATAAGTGTGTGGAACAACTTCATGTGCCCACATACAGTGCAACACGGAAGGCGCTAATGCACGGCTCGCCACACCTGCCCACTCCACTGCTGACTGCAGTCACACTTGACGCAGCAAGTAAGACTGTGCCACACATAGTTAAAGGCGCCAAAGCTGTGCCCAAGGGACACACCCATGCACAAGTGCACTGTGAGTGGAATGCAAGACAGATCCAAATTCCCAGAGGAAATGTTCCAACTTTGAAACTGATGAAACATGGATGTTGCATGGACCAAAATTAACATTGTCTCTCTCACACACAGGTCAACCTCGTGGTTCACCCCCCAACACTGGGGGGGAAGACTCACAGGACCCGGCGCTGCGGGAGGCCGATCCCACCGGCAGCGACGACTCTCACCACTCTGTGGACGACCCCGACCAACCTGGCCCCTCTGGTGTCCAACGACCTGCAGCACCTGCGTCAGGTACAAAGGGGCCAACCACCACCCCCACTCCTGCCACATCCCAGGAGACACCCAGGATCCCTGACCCACCACCACAAAGCAGCCAGGCTGGCCAGGAGGGACACGGTGTCCCGGGCACCCAGGAGGAGGCAGGCGACAACGCCAATGCCACCCCTCAGGGGTCCCGGAGACCCGATGTGCCCACAAGGGCAGGCCAGGTGCAAGTGGGCAGGGGTGGTGGGAGTGGAGGACGGCGGAGGCGCCAGCCTGACCAGTTGGCTGGGGATCTGGTATATTCCCATGTCCGAAACATCCTGGACACATACCGGCAGGACACCACGGGCATGGCCCAGGTTGTGTCCGTCCTCGAGGGGATCAAGACCCAGCAGGCCCAGCAACATGCGGAGCTACATGGCTGTCTACTGCAACACCAACGGAGGATGGAGGACGGACAGGCTGAGCTCATGACGGTGTACACGGGAATTCACACTACACTCCGTCGGATGGCCGACAACATGAGCAACCCTCCCTGTGCCAGAAGGCGTAGAACATCACCACCCACAGGGAGGGATCGGGAGGAGGAGGAGGAAACATCCGATGGAGCATCCCAAACATCGTCACGGCCTGCTTCTGAGGGTCCCCGCAGGAGGGCGGGTCGTCCATGGAAAAGACCGTGAGGGTCGGCGCTACAGCACCATCTCCCAGGACACCTGGCCTGGCACCTGGCCCACTGGAGCAAC
This sequence comes from Triturus cristatus, assembly GCF_964204655.1. Lineage (NCBI taxonomy): Eukaryota > Metazoa > Chordata > Amphibia > Caudata > Salamandridae > Triturus > Triturus cristatus. The sequence continues at coordinate 1,253,385,238 of NC_140592.1, read as the reverse complement.
AGCAGCACAGCATCAAAAGACATTCTCTGCCACATGGCCTTGCTGGTCACTGTCTGACCAATGTTGACAAAGACTGTGGCATGGACTCTGAGGATTTCAAATGGCAAGGACACCAACTTCCCCACTGAACTTTGGATTCCAAACACCCGGAAAGCCCCTCATGTCATACCCCCCCCCCCCCCCCCCCACTAAAATAAAAAGTCACACCATGAAGAGAAGATGCCTGCTGGTTGCATTACTACCTTACATGTGTCTTGTAAAGTCTAAACATGCCTGAGTTCTCTTTTGACTTCAACCATCCACACCCTGGGGCCTGAGTCTGGCACAGGACACACGGGTCACAGTGTATTAGGCAACACAGACATGGAGCACCATACACACCCGTGATGGGCCCAACCAGCTGAGGGGGTGGCCGCACAACCGTGCCGACAGACATATTGAGTACAGCAACAGTCATGCGCAGAGGTCAGGGATCATGTCCAGTGTCCTGGGGGGCACCCAGGTATGTGTAGACAGGTGGCAGAACCATGTCCTGCAAGCTTGAGTCCGGTGGATGCAGATAATGGGGGCCTGGCCAACGTTGGATGCATGGGGATGGCACATGTCACAATACCCACACAGTCATGGACATCATGCACAATACACAGTCTCATCCCACACACACAGCTTGCATCTTGCTACTCGACACATAGACACATAGCCACTATCAGGGAAAACCATGCCAGACATGCTGGATGCACCGTGGCAACACACCAGCATTGACTGAGAAGAGGCATCTTGGAGGCATAGGGACACCTTTATTAGTCATGTTTTCGGGATTGCACAGGCAACTTGAAGTACACATGAACAGTTCATGTGGAGTAACATGTGGGTCCAACACTTGCACCCCCCTTCTGCAGCACAAATGCGTGATAGCCATGGAAGTGGCACACAAGTGTCGGCTAACAGCTAAACACCCACAGCTGCTCACGGAGAGCCTGCCATACACCATTGATCCGCTGATGTGGAAGTCCCACAGCATATCAAGCCAATGCAAACCGTATGTGTCCAAGGGCAGTGTTACACACATTGGTGCCATCATCACAATCCACTATCCCATCACTGATGACTGTCAACAAGTCTGACCATCTATTCAGGTGTACCCAGCTGCATGTCATGTGTACCATGGTGATGCAACATGTCTGCAGAGGAACCAAACATCGACAGGGGCAGTGTGCATACATCGTGAACAACTGCCACACCCAATACACCCCTGATGCATCCCTTACCCTAAGGAGACTTCCAAACGTGTCCGTGCCTGTAACGCTGAGTCAGCACACGATGACGTGTCCATGAGGAATAGCAGTGCCACAACAATGCAAGCAGCAGACGGCATGCGCAAGTACCTGGGGAAGAGAGACACACAAGAAGTCAGCCACAAAAAGCACAGCCACTTGCATGTGCATTTACTCGACACATGTATGGATGACAACATGCTAGGTCACAATTATGACTGGGGAAATACAACCATCACTGGCACCATCACTCCAGTGACACACCCACACACACCTCTGACTCACGTGCCATACATGCAGGTGGAGACACACATCACAACACATGCCACACGGGGACCAATGCGTGCACACTCAGACACTGGTACTCACCACTAAGCAAAGAAGTCGCGTATGAGCCGAGTCCGGATGTCCTCTTGCGGCTCCACATCCTCCACATCACTAGCCCCATTGCCAAGCCCTTCGTCCTCCACGGGTGGATGGTCCTCGTCATCTTGATCCAGGATGAGTGGCACAGCTTTCTCAACTGCCATGTTGTGCAGCATGCAGCAGACCATGAAGATTTTGCAGACCTTCGCCGGGGCATATGGGAGTGCGCCGCCGGTCTTGTGTAGGCACCTGAATCGGCTCTTCAGCAGGCCAAACGTCCTCTCTATCACTCGCCTTGTCCGGCCATGGGCGGTGTTGTAGCGGAGCTGGGCCGGCGTGATGGGGTTGCGGAGAGGTGTGATCAGCCATGGCATGTTGGGATAGCCAGCGTCCCCTACATGGGAAGCACATGAACATCGTTAGAACAGGAGAAGCGGTCGTGCTGGAAGTCTACGCAAAATACAGGACAGACAGACTGTACCCACCAACAACACATGCTTGTTCGTTGCGCAGCTGCGTCATCATTTCAGGCACCCTGCTACGCCTCATGATGTAGGCATCGTGTGCTGATCCTGGAAAACGAGCACAGACATGTGAAATCACCATGTTGGACAGACACACCACAAGGGCATTGATGGAGTGGTAGTGCTTGCGATTCCGGTACGCTACCTCCTGTGCCTGTGGTGGTACCAAAGCAACATGTGTCCCATCTATGGACCCAATGACATGGGGCATCCCTCCCAGGGCATAGAATCCACGCTTGACCCCAGTCAACATTTCAGGGGTAGGAAAATGTATGAAGTCATCCAGGTGAATCAACATGGCCTCTAAGAAATCATGCAGCACACGGCAGAACATGCTCTGGGACATGCCACCAACATGAGCTATGGTATTTTGAAAGGTACCCGTGGCTAGAAAATGTAGGGCTGCCATTACCTTCAGCTTGGGTGTCAGTGCCGTAGGATACCTGTGCAGCGTTTGCAGGTGTGGTGCCAGTCTCGCCATCAAATCCAGAATCAACCGTTGGGGGAAGCGGTAGCACCGGACACAGTCATTCTCCCGCATGGCAGCCAAGTCCTGAATTGGTCGGGGAAGAGGCGGCGCTCTGCAGTAATTTGGAAGTGACAAGGAAGAGTGAGTGCACCACAACAACTATTAATTTGTACTGAGCACATGTTAATCTGTCTATACACATATGCTACATACGGAGTCAGGTATGTGCCACATGCCCTGGACACGTATGGCTGGCAGGTGACACTCCTACCAAGACCCAGCTACACACGGAGATTGAGAACCTCCACATGCCATGGCATGGGATTAGCTGTGTCACAGTGCAAGTGAACAGCCAGACGCAAGACAGGAGTGACATACACCCACACATCAGCAGAAGTAGGATGTCGATTGCAGAGACTGGTAGCGGAACACTAGAGCCACAGGTCACATGACATTACACTAGGACAGCCCACACACCTTGCCATGAAGGTGCACATGTCATGACTCACCACACATTCATAGAGAGGATGCAGACAAGTCCTTGTTACGCTACTCCGTGTCCCATGCATACATACGCACCACACATCCGATACCACATGTGGCATGGTGTGCGGAACAGTGTGCAATGTCAATCTACACACAGACACATGTTGGTTGCTGCAACAGCTGCAGCTTTTGAGGGTGCTCCAACATCAACCTAATGGGAAACCCCCACACATACATGACATAGTCACATCGTGCACCGTGGGTAGTGACAAGTCAGGTGTGGTAACCCCTGTACCGGGCATCAGGGGACACTTCCGTGTGTTGGTGTCCGTGCCATGCCAGTGTCGCTCATCCCAAGTGTGCAGTACGACATGCACACATGTCAAAGGAGTCAAGGGCATGCCTGGCACACATTGCACCGTCACACATTACATCTGTACACATCTCATCATACATCTGGTGCCTTCTCGACTCAGGAGTAATGTGCCACATCACAGCCTGTCACACCTGTGCCCCACACATGTAGTACTGCCCAGACAATGCCTTGATGTCCATCCATGGACAAGTATGTCCGCCCTATTCCTTCCTGTGTGCTGCCTGTCACCACTGTGATGTGTGAAAACCACCGTACTGCTGCTAAGAGGGCCTGTGTACGTTCCCATATCACTATGGGAGTGCTGCCGTATGTGTACCCATAGTGATAGTGAGCGTACAGGCATGTGTACGGTCAGTAAGTACGCATACGCAAGAACACCCATAGTGGTACGGCCCGTACACGCGTGTGTACGTTCACTATCACTACGAGTACGCATACGCGAGAACACCCATAGTGGGACGGACCGTACACACGCCTGTACGTTCACTATCACCATGGGTGTCCTCGCGTATGCGTATTCGTACTGGTACGGCCCGTACACACGCCTGTACGTTCACTATCACCATGGGTGTCCTCGCGTATGCGTACTCGTACTGGTACGGCCCGTACACACGCCTGTACGTTCACTATCACCATGGGTGTCCTCGCATATGCGTACTCGTACTGGTACGGCCCGTACACACGCCTGTACGTTCACTATCACCATGGGTGTCCTCGCGTATGCGTACTTGTACTGGTACGGCCCGTACACACGCCTGTACGTTCACTATCACTACGAGTACGCATACGCGAGAACACCCATAGTGGTACGACCCGTACACACGCCTGTACGTTCACTATCACCATGGGTGTCCTCGCGTATGCGTACTCGTACTGGTACGGCCCGTACACACGCCTGTACGTTCACTATCACCATGGGTGTCCTCGCGTATGCTTACTCATACTGGTACGGCCCGTACACACGCCTGTACGTTCACTATCACCATGGGTGTCCTCGCGTATGCGTACTCGTACTGGTACGGCCCGTACACACGCCTGTACGTTCACTATCACTACGAGTACGCATACGCGAGAACACCCATAGTGGTACGGCCCGTACACACGCCTGTACGTTCACTATCACTACGAGTACGCATACGCGAGGATACCGATAGTGATAGTGAACGTGGGTGTTCTCGCGTATGCGTACTCGTAGTGATAGTGAACGTACAGGCGTGTGTACGGGCCGTACCAGTACGAGTACGCATACGCGAGGACACCCATGGTGATAGTGAACGTACGCACGCGTGTACGGGCCGTTGCTATGCATTTGGGGTGCCCTAGGGGCCCGGAACGCACCGTACCTGTGGGTGAAGCTCAATTTTACATAGGGGACACATGAGGGACAAGTATTAAGGCCTACATGCATGCTGGTTGTCATGGAGACCAAGTTTTAAGTTTGAATTTGTTCTGGAAGGTGCACAGCAGAAGTCAGTTGGAATGAATCTACTTTGTTGCAATGTGTTTGTGGGGTTGACATCATGCTGAAGAAAAAAACACAATAAGAACCCACTGACTGTGCTAGGTTTGAAGGGATTGGAGGAAACATAGGATGCAAAGGTGAGTGACCAATCACTCTGTACTCCTGTGCATGAAACAGGCCAGCAAGGCAGATATAAGGCAGCCAGGTCCCATGAGGGAGCACTTGCCTGCACATATTTCGATTCTACCACACTGCTGCTGCTCCTGATTCCCTGGAACCATGTCAAGGTCTGTGGAGAGGTCACAGCCATTCACCCTGGAGGAGAACCTGGCATTGCTGGATGTGATCCTCCCACAGTACCCCCTGCTGTATGGGCGACCAGGGTATCAGGTGAGTGCAGAGCTACTAGCACAGACTGTGTCCCTTTTTTTGTGACTGTGACTTCTGCCATTGTGTCCAGGTGTGACACACATGCTATGTACTGTAGGGGGGGTTCCAGGGGGGGGGGGGATGCCTGATGTCTCCCAGCAGTGCCCAGAGACAGGAGGGGTGGGTGCCTAACACTCCCAGCAGTGCCCAGAGACAGGAGGGGTGGGTGCAGAGTCCTCCCAGCAGTGCCCAGAGGCAGGAGGGGTGTGTGCAGAGTCCTCCCAGCAGTGCCCAGAGGCAGGAGGGGTGTGTGCAGAGTCCTCCCAGCAGTGCCCAGAGGCAGGAGGGGTGTGTGCAGAGTCCTCCCAGCAGTGCCCAGAGACAGGAGGGGTGTGTGCAGAGTCCTCCCAGCAGTGCCCAGACACAGAAGGGGTGTGTGCAGAGTCCTCCCAGCAGTGCCCAGAGACAGGAGGGGTGGGTGCCTAACACTCCCAGCAGTGCCCAGAGACAGGAGGGGTGGGTGCAGAGTCCTCCCAGCAGTGCCCAGAGGCAGGAGGGGTGTGTGCAGAGTCCTCCCAGCAGTGCCCAGAGGCAGGAGGGGTGTGTGCAGAGTCCTCCCAGCAGTGCCCAGAGACAGGAGGGGTGTGTGCAGAGTCCTCCCAGCAGTGCCCAGAGGCAGGAGGGGTGTGTGCAGAGTCCTCCCAGCAGTGCCCAGAGACAGGAGGGATGTGTGCAGAGTCCTCCCAGCAGTGCCCAGAGACAGGAGGGGTGTGTGCAGAGTCCTCCCAGCAGTGCCCAGAGACAGGAGGGGTGGGTGCCTAACACTCCCAGCAGTGCCCAGAGACAGGAGGGGTATTGTATTGTATTGTGATTTGTAAAGCGCGATTGCTGCCCAGTGGGCGTCCAAGCGCTGAGGCATAAAAAACAGAACTGATGAGTGATGGAAAACGAGCTTTAGGTGGACCTAGCAAACAAGTAAGTTTTCAGCTGCTTGCGAAATGAGAGTAGGTTGGGATTGGACCTGATTTGTAGCGGGAGTGTGTTCCACATCTTCGCAGCGTTTAAGGAGAACATCCTTCCTCCGGTTCTGGCTCTCCGCACTCTTGGGACGACGGCTAGAAAGGCTTCCGTAGATCGGAGAGTTCTGTTAGGATGGTATTGAGTGACCAGTTTGTTAAGGATCCTAGGACCGGACCCCCAGAAAGCTCGGTGGGCAATGCATAATGCCTTAAATGCCACTCTCTGCTTTACTGGGAGCCAGTGTAGGGCGACCAGGGCGGGTTTTGCAGACTGTGTCCTCGGAATCTGCGACAACGCGCGGGCTGCGCAGTTCTGGACGACCTGCAGTTTTCGCATGGACAGCTCTGGGGCTCCCACATACAGAGCGTTATTTGAGTCCAGCCGGGACTGGATCAGGCCCTGAACTGCCACTTGTTTGGCTTCCGTTGGGAGGAGGGGGAGGACCTTCCTTAATGTTCTAAGTAAGCCAAAACAGATAGCGGATAGTTTGGTAGCCTGGGTGGAGAAGGAGAGGTTTTTATCCAGCCATACTCCCAGACTTTTTACACTCTCTTTGGGGGTGGGAGGGGTGCCCAAGCATCCAGGCCACATGGGGGGGAATAGAGTGGGTGAAGCAGAGCCTAGGAGCATGAGCTCCGTTTTGTCTCCATTCAGCTTTAATGAAGAGCCTGTCATCCACTTTTTTATATCCTCTAGGCAGTTCATCAGGTTTCCTGAGGTGTGGCCGGTGCTTTCCTGAGTCAATGAAACCACTAGCTGGGTATCGTCGGCATATGATACAATTTTTATGCCTGACGGTTCGACGAGCCCAGCCAATGGTTTCATATAGACATTGAAGAGCACAGGGCTCAGAGAGGAGCCCTGTGGTACTCCACAGTCTAGGGGTTTTCTGACTGATGTTATGTCCCCATCGAAGATCTGGAAGGATCTGTTATGCAGGAATGATTCCAGCCATTTTAGTGCGTCGCCTCCGACACCGATGTTTTGCAGACGGTTCAGCAGAGTGGCATGGCTGACAGTGTCGAAGACTGCACTTAGATCAAGGAGGATCACTGCCACTGATCCCCCCTGATCCAGTATCCTTCGAGACTCTTCGACGACTGCCAGCAAAGCAGTTTCCGTACCATGTTTTGGCCTGAAACCTGTCTGGGATGGATCCAGGAGTGCATGGTTTTCCAGAAATTGTGTCAGCTGTGTATTTAAGTGTTTCTCTAGCACCTTACTTACCCAGGGAAGTAATGAAATTGGGCGGTAGCTAGAGTGATCTTCTGGATTGAGGGTGGGTTTCTTTAGCAGAGCCCGTACCATGGCTCTCTTCCATCCAGTTGGTACTGTGCAGGATGATATGGATGAGTTAAGGAGCTCTAGCACCACTGGAAAGATGGCTTGGCCTGCCTGGAGCAGTATTTCTGGTGGAGCCGGGTCGAGGGGGGACCCAGATTTGACTTGGACTGCCAGTTGTTGCAGTGTCTCCAGATTTAGTGGGGGAAAATGGTCCAGCATAGGCTGTCCTTGTAGGGGGGAATTGTTCAGGGGTCTTTGGTTAGTTGAATTGTTAGCTGTTACCGGGAAGGCAGAATAAATCTGAGTGACTTTATTGTGGAAAAAGTCTGCAAGTTCATTACATTGCTCTAATGATTTCGGGACTGGGGGGGCAGTGTTGACGGTAATGCATTTTTTGACCAGATGGAAGATTTCCTTGGGTTTTGATTTTGCTGTCATTATTTGGTCTGCAAAGTAGGAGGACTGAGCTGTTCTCACCCCATTTCTGTAGGCCTTAATAGCCTCTTTGTATTGTTTTTTATTTTCCGGGAGGAAATCTATTCTCCAAGCTCTCTCTTTTTTCCTGCAGAGGCGTTTCAAGTCACTCAGGGAATCTGAGAACCAGGGAGCAGACTTGTGTAGTCTCTTGGGAGCGGATTTTCGTAGAGGAAGGATCGTGTCCAATGATTTCCTGATCCAGCCCTCATAGTTGTTATTTGCTTGGTTGGGGTTTGTACAGGGAGGTGGGCGGGAGCCTTCAAGGATAATTGTCCAGGGCTCTATGGGAAGTTTTTTCCAGTTCCTCCTGGTTATGGGACGGGGAGGCAGTGAGGGAAGTTTGGTGGTAGACCAGGTAAATGGGATGAGGAAATGGTCTGTCCATGGGAGGCGGGTAGGTTGCCCGACCGTTAGTCCGGTGCAGTTACTAAAGATTGGGTCGAGCAAGTTTCCCTTTTCATGGGTGGGGGACCTAACCAACTGAGTCAGTTGCAGAGCTGCTAGGTCCTCTGTTAATTCCCTAGCAACAAGGTCTGTGGGGGAGTCAAAATGGAAATTAAAGTCTCCTAGAACTGTATAGTTAGCCGGGGTTAGGAGCCGATTCGCGATGATGTCTGGTAGAGATCTAAGGAACAGCTTTCCTGAATCTGGGGGACGGTATATCAGGGTACCAGATAGGGAGCTGTTCGCCGAGAAGTCTATTCTGAATGCAAGGCTTTCGCATTCGGGGATAGCTTCGGTAGTAATGTGGCAGCAGTATTTCTCTTTTAGAATAATAGCCAGGCCTCCCCCTCTTCCCTTGGTCCGGTCCATTCTATGAATTTGGAACCCGGGGGGTAGGGCGGTGACTATGTCTGGCTCTGAATGGGACGTGAGCCATGTCTCCGTCAAGAAGATGGCGTCCGGGTTGTGATCCTCTAGGAGTAGACATATCTGCATGCTGTGTCGGGGAAGAGATCGGCAATTTAACAGGTACATCTGGTATTCCCGTGACGTGGCTGGTGACTCACTAGTGTCAAAGGAGTGTTTGCAGCCAGGGCATTGAGTAGAGAGATCGGCTGGGAGGAAGGGGTGCGGACATTGAGCCATAATAGGGGGCCTTATCTTTTTTATGGCGGCTGAGCTGTATGTCCTGACCTGGATGGTGTGGGGGGCAGGGGTTGTGGCCCCTGGTCCCGTCAGGTCGCGGACGGGTGCAGACGGGCTTGCCTTTGGCGCGCCTTCGGCGCACCGCCGGCGCGCCCGCTGCGCCCGTCCACTGCGCCTCCGGAAACAGCACATTGTGAAATGGGGAGATGGGGGGGGGGGTGTGGCCTAACTCAGTGGGCGTGTCCCTGGGGTTTCACGGCGGCTGTCCTCAACCCGCCTCAGCGCCTAGCTCAGCTGCGCGAGGGGTCGATCGTCAAGGGGCAGTGGTTAGGCTTCAGGAGAACACAGTTGTCAATCACACTCAAACAGTTTTAAAATCGGTCTTTAAAAATGAAGAGTTACAGTATTCACACACACAATGTTAAAAGAATCTTAAAATTGCGTTTTTTCCCTGCTCTCGGCTTCCGCCTCAAGAGCTCTATCTTTTATCAAGCGCTGACAGGAGAGCGCGCGCTTTTATAGCGAGAGCGAAGGGGGGCGTGGCCTAACTCAGTGGGCGTGTCCCTAGGGTTTCACGGCGGCTGTCCTCAACCCGCCTCAGCGCCTAGCTCAGCTGCGCGAGGGGTCGATCGTCAAGGGGCAGTGGTTAGGCTTCAGGAGAACACAGTTGTCAATCACACTCAAACAGTTTTAAAATCGGTCTTTAAAAATGAAGAGTTACAGTATTCACACACACAATGTTAAAAGAATCTTAAAATTGCGTTTTTTCCCTGCTCTCGGCTTCTGCCTCAAGAGCTCTATCTTTTATCAAGCGCTGACAGGAGAGCGCGCGCTTTTATAGCGAGAGCGAAGGGGGGCGTGGCCTAACTCAGTGGGCGTGTCCCTGGGGTTTCACGGCGGCTGTCCTCAACCCGCCTCAGCGCCTAGCTCAGCTGCGCGAGGGGTCGATCGTCAAGGGGCAGTGGTTAGGCTTCAGGAGAACACAGTTGTGGGTGTGTGCAGAGTCCTCCTAGCAGTGCCCAGAGGCAGGAGGGGTGTGTGCAGAGTCCTCCCAGCAGTGCCAAGAGGCAGGAGGGGTGTGTGCAGAGTCCTCCCAGCAGTGCCCAGAGACAGGAGGGGTGTGTGCAGAGTCCTCCCAGCAGTGCCCAGAGGCAGGAGGGGTGTGTGCAGAGTCCTCCCAGCAGTGCCCAGAGACAGGAGGGGTGTGTGCAGAGTCCTCCCAGCAGTGCCCAGAGACAGGAGGGGTGGGTGACTATCACTCCCAGCAGTGCCCAGAGACAGGAGGGGTGTGTGCAGAGTCCTCCCAGCAGTGCCCAGAGACAGGAGGGGTGGGTGACTATCACTCCCAGCAGTGCCCAGAGACAGGAGGGGTGTGTGCAGAGTCCTCCCAGCAGTGCCCAGACACAGGAGGGGTGGGTGCCTATCACTCCCAGCAGTGCCCAGAGACAGGAGGGGTGGGTGCCTATCACTCCCAGCAGTGCCCAGAGACAGGAGGGGTGTGTGCAGAGTCCTCCCAGCAGTGCCCAGAGACAGGAGGGGTGTGTGCAGAGTCCTCCCAGCAGTGCCCAGAGACAGGAGGGGTGGGTGACTATCACTCCCAGCAGTGCCCAGAGACAGGAGGGGTGTGTGCAGAGTCCTCCCAGCAGTGCCCAGAGACAGGAGGGGTGGGTGACTATCACTCCCAGCAGTGCCCAGAGACAGGAGGGGTGTGTGCAGAGTCCTCCCAGCAGTGCCCAGACATAGGAGGGGTGGGTGACTATCACTCCCAGCAGTGCCCAGAGACAGGAGGGGTGGGTGCCTATCACTCCCAGCAGTGCCCAGTCACAAGAGTGGTGTGTGCAGAGTCCTCCCAGCAGTGCCCAGAGACAGGAGGGGTGGCTGCCTATCACTCCCAGCAGTGCCCAGAGACAGGAGGGGTGTGTGCAGAGTCCTCCCAGCAGTGCCCAGACACAGGAGGGGTGGGTGCAGAGTCCTCCCAGCAGTGCCCAGACACAGGAGAGGTGTGTGCAGAGTCCTCCCAGCAGTGCCCAGAGACAGGAGGGGTGGGTGCCTATCACTCCCAGCAGTGCCCAGTCACAAGAGTGGTGTGTGCGGCCCAAAGGAAGGCAAGCCCACCTGATGACTAAGGAACACCGTACGGGTGTGGGTAAGGCAGCCGGGCATGGAAAGCTCTTTAAGCCTGCTCTAAATATGGAGTAAAGGGAAACTAGTGGAAGTCATTTATACAACTGAGGAACAAAAGACAGAAACGAATGACTTCAAGGGCAGACTTGTTAGCTAAAGCAGTTTCCAGACGAATCAACTCTGATCTTGAAGATGGGGGCATTCCCTAAAATTTTCCAGGATACTTTAAGCAAACTTCCCATAAATTCAAGCCAAGCCAGGATAGACAGCCAGTAAAGCTCTCATGAAACAGGCAGGAGAATGGAACACAGCTTCCAGAGGATGCTGGGAAGGCTTATGTATCCCTTTCAGTGGTACATTAGCCTAGTCACTGCAGCAATGCAGAGTTTTGCCTCCTATCACAGAGGACTGCCGCTATCCCGGAGTGGTAACGAGGAAACGCTGAAAGAAGGCCGGCCATTGATAGTCTCCGCCTGCTGGGAGTCTCGCACTCAGGGACCCTCATGAAGCCACAAAAAGGAGACAGGGGCTGGCTTCTTAGTGTTGTTGATCAAAGATGGTATTTTGTTAATAATTTGTTAGAAATCCTCAGTGATAATTTCATTTTAATAATGAGTCGGATCATCAAAAGGGGTTACAACAATGCTTGATCAAATAGAACAAGCATTGTGCATGCTTGGGAGCAGGCAGGAGGGGTTTAAAAATGAGCCCATTTAACTGCTCAGGCCCTATGCATGGCAGAAATAACAGTTTTTTTTGGGATTGAATGAAGGGGGCCGGCTCCATCTTTGTTGACCTGGTGACCTACAGTCATGGCTCACTGGTTCATAGAATACTAGGGAGCCTTTGGTTTGATAGTCTTCTAGTGTTTTATATGGCAAATGACCTCAGGGACCTCAGTGACATAGGAAGCAAAGTCACTCACTGGGGCAGAGAGAAAGCCAATCAAGAGAGCCCGAGGCACCTTTGCCTGCAGGAAAGTAGGGAAATACTTAAATGAAAAAAAACAAGGGAACTGGAAACAAGAAGGTGACCGTATAGATGAGTTCAGCCATGAGACTAGGGAACAAGAACAGGTACAGACTAAGGTAGCAAACGAGTTGGCAAGTAGAAAGCGAATCATAACAGGCTTCAATTATTACCGTTGGATATTAATCAGAGGAGATGAACGATGAAGAGAGAGCAGTTCAGAGTTGAGGTCCAAATATCATCAGCTTGACAGTACATGTTGAAAGCAACCAAAAACTATGGTAGCATGTGGTAAAATTTTTTACCAAAATATCTTTTCCAAAAGGTACTTTTCAAAAACATCTTATTTTCCTAAATCATGTTAGATTAAATTAATCCCTGAATTATATGGTACAAAACATGTAATTTAGCTCAAAAATATTCATTTGTAATTTGGCAACGCAAAGCCTGATTCACAAAGGTAAACGTAAATATTTGTGTAAATTCACTGTTTTTGGGTATTCACAAACTGCGAGTTAATAGTAAGTTTATGACTGCAAAGACCTTGCAGCTGGGGCAGAGAAATCCAAATAAAAAAAGATAGGACAGGCCTATGTTTTTATCTGTGGAGTTCTCCACCTTGACTGCGTAGTCGCCATAGCTGCAAACTTACTTTTACATCATAGTTTGTGAATAAAGAAAAACTGAAAACTTAGTCAAAAGTATATGTTTACTTTTGTGAATCAAGCTCACAGTTTCAAAAGTGAGATATATTAACTTTCACTAAAGAACAAGTTGTAAAGAATTGAATACATTTTGTAATATACTGGAATGTTAAAACTGACATTTTAATAATAAACAGGCAAAATAAAAGGATTAAGGATACATAAAAATATCACCATGTATACGTGTGTGTACATATACATTAAGATGTAATGTTACACAGTGACAGTAGCCACTGTGTAGTTATAAGTGAGTAAGAGTTTCCACAGGAAGATTCCCTCTCAGAGAGTCATAAGAATAAACTCCCTTTGCAAGAACAATCCGCATGCGCATATCATACAAGTGCACTAAAGGTAACTAATATTTAAGCCAGGATGAGGAGTACACAGCTTAACAACTGTAAATAGGTGCTCCAGTGAACGGCGCAGTGAATGTGACATGAAAATAAATTGTGCGCTAAGTATGATTGCAAACAGAACATAGTTGAAAAACAATGAAGATGTATTTGCTAAATTACTTTTGGGTGAACAACTATGAATGAAAGTCTACATGTCATTGGTGTTGACGTTTTGACCCCTATCAATTATTTAGGAAGGATGTTCATCAGGACTAGTTGGTAGCACCAAAGCAAATATTCCGATTTTCTTTTCAGATATATTGATCACCTATTCCAAAAGTCATGATGGGTATCTTCCTGCATGGAGCGATGTAGAGATCCAAAGCATTGTGCCAAAAGGTAAAACAAACCTAGTATCAGCCAATCAGTATAAATGTACCTACTTATGCGTCAACCAAATCCGAGAGTTGAAAAATTTTCATTTTTTAAATTTTATAGTTTGATAAAGCGTACAATTGCCAGAGGCGTCTTAGCGATAAGCTGTCCAGCAGGAATAAAAGCAAAAAAGATCTACTAGTAATGAATAGAGTGTTATGTACCCCAATGTACCCCAATAGAGGCCTAGGTAGCAACACAATCTTTTACCTACATTTGTCCTACCTTCCTCTGCATAACGGTTCCAGCACTGACCTTTTACCCAATTATGTGCTGAATAAATGTCGATCGGTTTCCTTGAAACTGGCCTCATTTATTATGCATGACGATTCTTAGAAAAGTCCCTGTACATGACGTATGTAGTAGCATGAACATACTCTGTGTAAAAGTCATGGTTATCTTCATCCTAAGGCGAAAGAACTACTTTGCATAATTGCAGGCATTGTTCTAGGCTCATTTGCATAATCGTACTCTAAACATATCATTTATGTAAGGAACCTCAAGGCTATATTTATGGTATAAAAGACCTATACCAAAACTAGATAGGTAGAGGAGATGCTTCCACGCTGACATGGAGGCCCCTGCACGCAGAAGCTCCAGCACGCAGTGGTCTGATATCCCTTGCGGGGTGTTCAACTCGAGAAAAAGATGGGGTCCTTCGTTCTCTCCCATCAGGTAATGGGGTTGGCTCTTTCCTAGGGTATTCTTGGCTTTACACCCAAATACATGCTGGGTACACTTAGGTAGGGTTGCATCGTAGGCACATGCTTAATTAGTGCCATCTATCTATATGCGTCCATATATTCCCTGTTTTAGCACCATGGTAGAATTCTACCTTTTATTTAGCCTGTTGGTGCTTGTAATCTTATATATCTGTTTCTGTCTAATAATTGTCGCAGCAAACATGTTTAATACTAAAATGACACTGGTTCAACAAATGATTATTGAAAGCGCCCCCATCGTTTATTCAGTGTATCTCTCTGAGACCTAGTGAGCACGAAGTGACTGAGCGAAAAGTACTGTACTGTTTCCACAATCCCTGAAGAATCACGGGTTGTAATGTTCAATAGCTGCCAGAAACTATTCGCTCCTTGGTAAGGTGAGGGGGCTCATGGTGGCACTGTGAGCTAACTGGACTAAATGCTAACATATCCTTTGGGGTTGTCTGGAATTAGTCTGGAAACCAATCTCTTAGTATATGTTGTCTTAAGGAGCAGATCCTATGTATTTTTAGGAACTACACGACAAGAGAAAAGTCAGGTCTTTAACATTTTTCTGAACATAGAAATATTAGATTGTGGACGCACCGCATTGGGTAAAGAATGTCACAACCTGCAAGGTGAACACAAGAAGCTTCTTCCTCTTCATTTGGACCTCTTGATTTTGGGGACCACTACTACCTTAACAGTGATAGATCTTTAGTTACGATTTGGTACATCCAAAGAAATGTGCTGTTGAAAGTAAGCAGGAGCACCAGAATACAAGGCTTTATGAGCAAAACAAAGGGCCTTGAACTTGACCCTCTCGATTACGGGCAACTAAAAAACATCACAAATGCCCTTAGAGATTCAGCTGAACTAGGGGATTTTTAAAACCAGAGGAGCAGCTGCGTTCTGAAGTGATTGAAGTTTCACCAGATACTTTTTTGGGATGCCAAGATAGAGAGAGTTGAAATAGACAGAACCAATGCAACAATGTTCACGTGTTCACAATTTTCACATGTTTAGGGGCCATGTATCCCCCATTACGGTTGCCGTTCTCTGATTGTAGCCCTACATGGCGTATTCCGTCCAACGGTGGGTGAAACTACAATGCCCACAATACAGTATTGAAAGAGGACACAAGGGTGGAAACACACAATTGTTAAAATCACAGGGGACGTGTTGTAACAAGACCTGCAAAGTGCCTAGGTTTCAGACCGATACATCCAACATTTTCTAAAAGTGACAAGTGCAATATATCATCCAAAGTGTACAATGGGGAAACTATGAACTTTACGGGGGAAACATGGCCCATAAAAATGTGAAAAATCACCAAATTATGTATGAAAGAACTTGTAAACATGAGGTAGGAAGCTTTTCACTAAATGTTGTTAAAGATTGCATAAAAGGAGAATTCATTTTGTTTTGTCACACATAGTTTCGCTGGGTGTTCTAAAGAACTACAACTCCCATCAGATGTGAGGATAAAGTGAACATGACGTAGTCTCACAGAGGAAAGAATAGAGACTGCGTGAGAAAAATTACGGTCAGTAATCCCATGACCATAGCCGTAGTAGGTAGAAACACATTTGGGGATATTGGATTATCGCACATTATTACATGCTACAATAAAGAAAGATGCACAAGAAAAACACTAAGGTGCCGATTCCGATCCGGGTCGGTAGCACTCCGACCGAGCCGGATCCGGAGTGTTTTCCAACCGAGCCGGAGTCCTGCAGTCCGACCGAGCGAGTACGATGCGGCCGTATGCTGCCGGACTCAGTTTGGTCGGACTCCATAGAAGTCAATGGGAGCCGGTCGTACGACGCGTACATGGGCCCCCATTGACTGAATGGGTACGTCTCGCACAAGGGCGCCCCCTACAGTGGGTACGCGTCGGTGCCATCCGCATCGTACATGCCTGTGTTTTGGGAGGACCCTGGGGTCTCCCCCTGTGTCCGAGTCGTAGGGCTGCGGGTGACAGGGGGTCCGCGTCGGACCCCCAAAGGCAACCACCCGGACGTTTTGCGAGCCAGACACTCCGGCTCGCACAGGCTGTCTGACGCGTGCATCGTACTGGCTCGGTCGGAAATCGCATCCATTGCACGCCACGGTTAGCTTACGACCGAGATGTACGGAGCGGTTCGGACCCAGAAACGACTCGGTCAGTGAATTTCACGTAGCTCGCATTGTACTGCCTCGCTCGTACAGCTGTACGAGTCGGGCGGAAAACACGCGTACGGCTCGTAGTTTTTCCGGCCGAATTTCGTTCGGTGCCCTTCCGACCCAGATCGGAATCGGCCCCTGAGTGTGGTTGGTGTTTCTTCGTGGACAACAATATAGGAAAATATTTTTTTTAAAATATAGGGCTGCAGGGTAGTGATACCTTGGTCCTCCCCAAGGCCGGGTGAGGGAGGTTGGGCCCAAAGAGACCCCATCTGGGGCCCACATTTTTTAAAATAAAATCTTTACTGCGGATGCGTCGTAAAAAGACATTAAAAAAAAACTCCGTCTCCAGGGATTTAAAAACACAAGCACCCATTTCAGCGCTCGAGAGAGCAGGCAATCAATTTAACAGGGGAGTGGGGTACCGTGGCCTGGACGGCCAACAAGAGGACGCGCTCCTGTGAGCACCCACTCGACTCGCCGTAGAGCCCGTGTTCTGAGTGCAACACCCAGTGCGGGGCAGCTGGACTGAGGGGTGGGAGCAGCCCTTGGAACCTTCCTGAGGATCCCCATAATCGAACAGAGGGCGTGACGGTCTCCTGCAAGATGGCCCAGGACAAGGCACCCCAGGCCAAAATGGCCAAATACACCACCACGGTCGGGGGCAAAAGGCGGACCCCGAGTGGGGATCAAGGCGCCGTGACCCCACCTGGTGGAAACACCACAACATTCCTATAAGCCATCCAAGGCTCTAAGGTGGCACTGAAAACCACAATCGGAGAAGTGGGCATAGATGAGGCCTTGCTGTGCAAAGGATCGCCATCAGACCATGGACCAAGTAACCGAGGGGGAGGACAGGATTTCAGAACCAGCAGCTATATAAAAGGGCTGCAGCAGATGCCATCGCAGTGCATGCCTTCAAAACCTCTGTGCACTATGTGCAATGCACCATGTTGTGCATGGCACACAGTGTACACATGACAGTGTCAGGCCTCTGTTTAGGACCCTGCGCTTCCTTTCTGACAACCTTTTCATGGGGGGTTCCTGCCATGAAAAAGCTGTCGGAAAGTGATATTGAAATCCGGGCGGTGCCTGCCACTGGCACCACTGCCATTCTGGGACACTCCTCCGACGCCGCATCGTCAGAATCTATGATCCTGGGAGAGGCAGGGGTCTTGTGTCTGACAGTTGTGGGTCCAACCGCGAGTATCATAATACGGCGGTCAGACTGAAGGGCTGTTGTTGGTTGGACCACCACCGACGGCCTGTCTGCAGTTTGGCCACCACTATCATAATCAGGCCCTTATTGTTTATGTTAATATATGACTGTTTAAAAACTTTGGCAGATTAAAAATATAGGATTGACATTTTTATTTTTAAGGTTAATTAGTTTATAAAAACTTTAATATTAGAAAGAATTAGTTTTTTTTTAAAGTAATTACATTTTGAAAGAAATACATTTACACTTTACTATTCAATTAATGTTTATTTTAATTTATGATAAAGTATAATAAAAATGAATGCTTTTAGACAGCATAATGAATTAAAAATGAATCAGAAACTTCACCAATGCCCATAAGATATATAATTTCCTCAATGTTAGTAAGGGAAATATAGAATAGCAAGACCCCCCTCCGCAAGTATAAGCACTTTCCCCAATGCTTGTGCAAGTCAAGTAAGAATAGTAAATTTAACGCTGAAAATATATTCACTTCCCCAGTATATATTGGGTTGCAATTAGAGGAGTAACCTCCATCTACTCCACCTATACGTACTGTCTGCAATATTTGTGCCACTGAAATATGAGTAGCAAATCTAAATTTAACCAGACCCCCCTCAGTTGTAAGCACTTGCTACAATTTATGTTGGGCTGGAGTTTGAAAAGTATTCCTCCACCCAAATACATGTATGTTCTCTAATCTTTGTGGATCTAGGGTGAGAAATGAAAACCTGCCTACCCTCAAATATATTCACTTTCCCTAGTGTTAGTTGGACTGAAGTTAGAGTAGTAATTCCAATCCCCTCAAATATGCCCACTTTTCCCATTTTATGCTGAGATGGATTGAGAATAGTGAATGTGACACCCTCATCCCCAAATCCAAATATAGGGAATCCTTTGAATCTTTGGTGAGACTTCCGGTCGCTCTGTCAATACTTCCAAGTTTACCATCTTCCCGGTTACCCCTATGTTCAGAACTTAGGATGGGCCTCCGGCTTTCCGGTAGCCACGCCTAGTTTTAAGTATCTAGGAGTTCACATCACCCCTGCCCCTCCTGGACTTGGGAGATGAATATCTGGCCACTTCTCGATGCACTGACGACTGACATTCAGACCTGGCCGGCCCATCCTTTATCCCTTATGGGCTACTCAGCAATATTCAAGCTGGCTTCCCTCACCCGGTTCCTTTTACATCTCCACGACTACCCTTTCCCCTTGTAGCACACCTTCTTCCGGATGGTTCAATCCATAGTTTTCTATGGAAGCCTGGCTCGCCTCACATAGCCTTTGCTAAATGTTTCATATCCACATACAACGGGGGATTAACTCAACCACCATTGAGTCCTAATATTGGGCGCCCAACCTAATAATAATCTGCAAATAGTGTTATGACACCCAAGGCGACCCGGCTTTTGGGTCCGAAAGGTGGGTGCTCCAGGCAACCCCAGTCCACTACTTATTGTATGAGGGAAAAGAGCAGTCTCCACTTTACCTAGCAGCGTGAATGGTACTGGGGAGGGACATAAGCAAAAAGATGGGATGGAAATGATGACTCACGGTGCAGACCCCACCATGGGTGGGTACTTCACTTCATCAGGTGGAGGCACTGGAGGGCTTCTCTTCGTGGGATACTATAGGTATTTTGACTCTGGGGGATGCCATGGAGGGTGTCACACTAAAATCATATGCCACCCTCTAGAGAGAATTTCCTCTGCAACGCAGTCAATTCTACTGCTGTTTTAATCTGCGGCATACCTTGATGCCACACATTCGCGGGCTAAGGCTCTACCTAAATATAGCCCCCTAAAGGCCAAACTACTCCTTGGGGAGTTAAACACTCATAAAATCACTCAGCTTTGTAGGTGTCTGATTCACCATATGCCCAACTCTTCTGCATACTATGCATGGCCTGGGAGAAAGACATTGGGACTTTGACAGATGAGGGCTGGGCGGAAGATAGGGTGTCCCTGTGAGGGGCAGCCTTTGCATCCTGGCTGTGACTCCTACAGCTGAAGTACCTCTACCGCACATCATTTACACGTCACAAACTCTGGGTCATCATTGGCAGGGTTGCCTCCCCCTCTTGTCTTTGCTGTGTGGAGTGAGAGGGTATCTTCCTGCACACTGTATGGGACTTTGCGATCAAACCACATACTGGACTCAAATTCTGGAGTGTTTGGGCCAGGTGTTGGGACACGCCATCCCTTGAGATCCTAGGCTAATCTTTCTCCATGTCTCAACGGATTTTGAAGATGACCGATATACAACCACCTTCCTCTGGCTCAGCATTATGGTAACGAAAAGGGATATAGCATGACATTGGAAAGACACCGCATCCTCCCCCTACCCCCCCCGCCCCCCCAGTTGGAGAACAGAAAAAGGGCCTTACTGGTGCCTGAGCAGGGAAAAAACAGTATGCAAAGCACAGAGATGCCCCCCAAAATACGTAAAACATTGACAGCGTTGCACCAACAATAGAGGCGTTCCTCTGGTGTGGCCCACGGATCGTGAATCTGGCTTGGGTGCAGAGATTCGAACTTATGGTCATCTGAACCACTGACACAGCCTCTGTCGTTACCCTGAGTATCACCTCCTTCATTCAGAAGCCCTTTGGGCTATTGGTGCATGGGTGGAGTTTATGTAGTGAACACTGCGCATTGTTGTTGTTCTTGGTTCGGTTCACTGACAAATTATCGATGTAAAAAATATAGAAGTAAAAAATATCGATGAAAAAATATGGAATGCAAAAATATCGACTCTCTATATTTAAACGGGTAAGTACTAAAATATCGGAAAAAAATATTGATGTAAAAAATACAGCTTTACAAAATATCGAATTTTATATTCTAAAGGATCTTCTAATTCACAGTCACTACAAAGGAAAAGAGAAAGAAACCACTTGGCTGAAGACAAAAGGCTTTATAAAATGTCATATGTGCAAAGCCTGTCAAATTGCGCAACAAACAAAAGAAATCAAAATGGCAAACAACAAAATTTGGCAAATTCGTCAATTGATAACATGCAAGACGCAATATGTGATTTATGTATTGGAATGTCCCTGCCCCCTGAAATATGTGGGAAGTACCATCTTCGAATTGAAAAAGAGAATACTTGAACATATAAGGGCAACAATACATAAGGACAGATCAAATGCAGTGGCAAAACAGATGGAACAAGTTCATCAAGGAGATTGGAAAAAACTGAAATTTTATGGAATCGAAACCATCCCAAAAAAAGAACGTGGGGGTGATCGAGAAAGACAATTGCGACAGAAGGAGTCACGTCACATCTTGAAATTAAGAACATTACAACCGTACGGCCTTAACCAATCAGAAGAGCTCTACATACACCTATAAAAAATAAGAGATGATGATATAAAAAACAAAGAAAAAATGATGGAAAATGAATTCAAAGGGGCAAGATAAGAACGAGATGTGGAAAAAGATGGAAATCAATGGCCTAAAAACTGTAAATTAATCATTGAAAAGATCGAGCTCCACCAGAGGAGCAAAAACAACAAAGAAAAACACGAAGAAAATCAAAAAGGCAATAAACAGCTTCAGTTCTACATAAAAGGATTGAACCTTGATATCAAACAAGTAACAATTGAAGCAGTTTTGCCTGTAATACTATGAATTGAGACACATCTGACTGTCCTTATTAATTACAAAAGAAATTTAAGTAATATAAAAAAGGAAATAAAAAGGAAAAGAACGCTTTTGGTTAAAACTACATTCTCCATAATGCAAAGGGTAACTGGGACACCGCCAGGAAATGATGTAACATCAAGTTGAACTTAAAGGGGGCGGGACCAAACAAACAGTTGATCATGAGCAAGGTATCTGAGATACCGAAACGCGTATGAGCAAGGTATCTGGGATACCGAAACGCGTAGATCAGCTTATGCCTGTATCCCATGCATTCAAGATATTAAGAAAACAAAACAAGCGTAAAAAGATTGCCAAGAGTGCGTCCCGTCTTTCCTTCCGGCTGGAGGGATTTTGTGAGGATATATATATATATATATATATATATATATATATATATATATATAGATATATCCAAAACAAAGGGATCCAAATTCCGGGGCACACTGTCAGCGGGTGCTCAGCATAGCGGGCCGGATCCTGGCCACGGAAAACCACATTATTTATCCAAAGATGTGGCACTCGGGAAGGAGATGATTTCAAACAGTGCTTTATTGATTACACAGCTCAACCAACGCGTTTCAGCCTAACGGCCTTGCTCACGGTTAGTGAGTCCTTCTTCTATGGCACTATATATACATCCAACTAGCCGTAGTATGGCATTGTGGGAAATGTAGTGCAATCAAAACAAAGTTGTACAATTAAACTAAAAGAAAAACAATCATATGTTATGATTAACAGGTAGATGAATTAGCATCAACGGGTCATGGTATAGTACCTAAGACGCAAAGGTATACAAGCAACAATGTAGGTCATAGAGCGTATTCAGCCTAGTATCTTTGTATAGTACAAAGTATTATCGTACGGCGGAATATCTGGACTCAGAGGGTAGAGAGTAAATGAGAGAGAGTACTGTGTAGTTTCAAAAGAAGAGCGAAAAGAGAATCGGTGCTTAAAGTACATGGGAGAGGGAAAGAAAAAGTAAGAGAGAGAAAAGCTGAAAGAAGGGAAGATAAAAGAGACGGGATAGATGCTGTTGTCTCAGAATGACATTGATAGCTGAGGGAAATGGAATCTATGTTAAATGTACGTAAAGTTCTTCGTCATTGTTCATCCCAGTCGGGGTCTTAGTTTGTAATCTGATAATGTAGCGAGATTCCAACTGTCGCAGTTTTTTAGTTCTATCGCCACCTCGTTCATTTAGCGTAATAGTGTCAATTCCATAGTAGCACATCGCTCGCCAATCTCCTTTTTGGCATGTTAACATGTGTTTAGCAGTTGCATATGTGGTATCCTTATTCTTGACTGCTCGGATGTGCTCCAGAATGCGCTTTTTGAGTGGACAGATAGTACTACCTACGTACTTGTGACCGCAGGTACATTCAATGATGTAAATGGCAAATTTAGTACTGCAAGTTATTCTTTTACTTAATGTTATAGTATTTCCATTTGGCTCAGTAATATGTTTCACGTTTTTTCCAATTTTGCAGGCCTTGCAAGAGTTACATTTAGTAAACCCATTTTGTTGTTTGGTAAGCCAGCTCGTTTGTTCTTCCTGAATGAAGTGGCTCTTGACAAGCATGTCTTTCAGTGATTTCGTTTTTCTGTACGTTACTGTCGGTCTTACTCCAACAAGTTTACCAATGTCCGGGTCTTTTGTGATCAAGTGCCAATGCTTTTTAATTTTACTCATAATCAGCGCACTTTCTTTGCTGTACGTGGTGATAAACCTAGGAACTTGTTTTTCATCTTCAGAAGTTGGTTTGGTTTTGGGCATAAGAGTATCCGCTCTTGTTCTGGTATCAATTCTATTCTTATTCCGCTTCAGGATGGATTCAGTGTAGCCTCTTTGTTTGAGCCTCTCCATGGATTCATGTATTTGGCTCTCTGCATCTTCTGGTTTAGAGCAGTTGCGCTTGAGTCTGATGAATTCTCCAAAGGGAATACTGTTCAGCAATGGTTTAGGGTGAAAGCTGGTTCCATGTAAAATGCTATTAGTAGCCGTTTTCTTCCTATAAAGAGTTGAATGGATCTGGTTGTTCTCGATATAGATCAGGGTATCGAGAAATGGAATCTTCGATCTGCTCATCTCAAATGTGAAGGATAGGCCAATGTCGTTATCATTCAGTTTGTCAAAATAATTTCGAAAGTCCCCATCTGTGCCATTCCAGATGAGGAACAGGTCGTCGATGTAACGAACCCATAAGATGATTTTGTCCATTTCTTCCTGATTGTCTGAGTTCCAGGCTATTGTCTTCTCCCACCATCCCATAGTGATGTTGGCGTAATTTACAGAAAAGGAAATGCCCATTGCTGTTCCGCACGTTTGTTTGAAGAGTTCTTTGTTAAAACAGAAGATGTTGTTGGTAAGACATATCTCGATCATATTGAGTAACATTTGTGTGTGCTTCATTTCAGTTATTTTCCTTTGTTTTAAAAAATAGGTACACGCTTGCATTCCCACTTCATGGCGTATTGACGTGTAAAGAGACACAACGTCTATGGTGACTAATAGGTATTGGTTGTTCCAGGAAGTGCCATCTAGGATCCGGAGGAAGTCACCAGTGTCCCTGATGTAAGAGCTCATACTCTGGGTGATGGGGGCAAGAAAATGATCCACGTATTCTGAGACATTTTCATACAGTGATTGACATGAGGAGACTATCGGTCTGCCTGGTGGGTGATTCAGGGTTTTATGAATTTCGGGTAAAAAGTAAATGGTCGGTATGACCGGAAATTCATTTGTTAGAAATTTGAGTTCTTCATCGTTAATTAAGTTGTCCTTATGCCATCCCATTAATTTTGTCTCTAGTTCAAGTAGCATTTTGTTCATCGGGTTGGTAGTAATCCTGTTGTAATTGGTGGAATCATTTAATTGTCTATATGCTTCGGCTAGATAATCTGTGGTGTTTAACAGTACGGTGTTACCACCTTTATCAGCAGGTTTGATAGTTAAGCTTTTGTCTTGCATCAGGTGTTTGATGGCTTCCCTTTCTTTTTTACTTAAATTTTCTCTGTCGGTGTTATTTCTGGTGTTTCTGATTTTGTTAAGTTCATCAATTATGGCTTCACTGAATTGGTCGAAGCGGTTCCCAGGTGGTAAAACAGGGCAATACTTAGACTTTCTTTTTAGCCCACTGTTAGTTCTCTTATCCGTTTCAATTGACAGATGGTCCAAAACTTGTTCCTCTGTCATGTCGTCATCTTCTAGATTGTATAAGAGGTCAAAAATAGTTTTTAGATCAGTAGCTTGATCGATGTTAAGCATTGGGTCTGAATTGGGTGTCTGGTCATTATTATGAATAGGATCAATTGGTAAGGCTTTAGAGGTTTTATTGGCATGAACTTTAGCTAGTTTGAGCTTGCGGATGTATTTATATAGGTCTATTCGCACTTGTGTGTGGTCAAAGTGGCTTTCTGGGCAAAAAGATAATCCTTTGTTCAAAGCAGAAGTTTCTTCAGGTTTCAATATGTGGTTTGAAAGATTGATAATTAAGTTGACATCATTCATTTCCGACTTCGTAGTGGATATTGTCTTTTTGCGTTTTGCGCGTCTGGTTTTTCTAGTGCTTGCGAGGCATTCTCCCCTCGTCCTTGTCCGCGTCTTTGGTACCTTCCGCGGCCTCTTCCTCGTGTTAGGGTTTGGTCTACATGCATCAGGCGCATTTCCTCTAAAAAATTGGTTTTTGGTCCTGATGTAGCCCCAGTGTGTAATTCTCCCTCACTGAGGTCTGATTCACTTGCCGTTGTGCTACCTGTAGCTCCCAATGTGTTCACTGGGTAATTCTTCTTTAGTGTTTCAAATCGTTTGGCAAAAGTCAGGATTCTGCCATACCGGTAATCCTGTTCATCTCTAATGAATTTGCGCTTTTTTCGCTCTTGGATTTCATTTTCATAGTTTTCTAATCTTGCTTCCATTTCTTTACGTAATTTTGTAATTTCCTCCACATTGGTATGTGCTTGTATCAGTATCTCCAATTCATCAAGCTGCTTGGTGATTTCAGTTAGATCGATTTGAGCGTGCTTGATTAAAATTCGCATCATATTCGCAGAGCACTGGGCGTTGTTCTCTGCCCATTCCTCAAGAAGATCAATTTTGGTGTCCGGATGTGTAGGCATAGTGAAAATGCGTAGCCCTCTTGGTACTCTCTTGACTTCTAAGTAGTTCTCAAGGGCAAGTATCTCCCAGCTCTTATTTATCTCCCTTCTATACAGTTTTTCCGCTTTATTGAATTGCTGCTTAATCGTAAGGTCAACTGACGGGACCGATGGAATTGGTTCTTTAGCAGCGTCCCCTGTTGTACCCTCAACGATTTTGAACAAAGTAGCCGCCGTAGTTGCTCGTCTACCTTTGCGGGCTTCCATCTTTCTGTATTTTCAAATCGAAAAACACTTTGAGCTGTGTGTACGTTTAGTATAGCTTTGGTCGGTGATCTCACTTCCCTGCCGGTTTGAGAGGAGGCCCCCGTTGTATAAATACACAAATCGGGTCGTGTGCATCCAACTTCAAAGTAAAGGCCACTTCGAGAAATGCGCTCAATAATCAGGCAAGTGTCACTCACCTTGGTGAAGACTCCCGTGAAGGCGGCGTCCTCCGGCTCCGTCCTACGGCGCTTCGTTCCAAGGCAAGCTGTTTCTTAACAGCGTGAAGGCGCGCACTCTCGGGTGCTCACGGATTCAAATTGTATCCAAAACAAAGGGATCCAAATTCCGGGGCACACTGTCAGCGGGTGCTCAGCATAGCGGGCCGGATCCTGGTCACGGAAAACCACATTATTTATCCAAAGATGCGGCACTCGGGAAGGACACTATTACGCTAAATGAACGAGGTGGCGATAGAACTAAAAAACTGCGACAGTTGGAATCTCGCTACATTATCAGATTACAAACTAAGACCCCGACTGGGATGAACAATGACGAAGAACTTTACGTACATTTAACATAGATTCCATTTCCCTCAGCTATCAATGTCATTCTGAGACAACAGCATCTATCCCGTCTCTTTTATCTTCCCTTCTTTCAGCTTTTCTCTCTCTTACTTTTTCTTTCCCTCTCCCATGTACTTTAAGCACCGATTCTCTTTTCGCTCTTCTTTTGAAACTACACAGTACTCTCTCTCATTTACTCTCTACCCTCTGAGTCCAGATATTCCGCCGTACGATAATACTTTGTACTATACAAAGATACTAGGCTGAATACGCTCTATGACCTACATTGTTGCTTGTATACCTTTGCGTCTTAGGTACTATACCATGACCCGTTGATGCTAATTCATCTACCTGTTAATCATAACATATGATTGTTTTTCTTTTAGTTTAATTGTACAACTTTGTTTTGATTGCACTACATTTCCCACAATGCCATACTACGGCTAGTTGGATGTATATATAGTGCCATAGAAGAAGGACTCACTAACCGTGAGCAAGGCCGTTAGGCTGAAACGCGTTGGTTGAGCTGTGTAATCAATAAAGCACTGTTTGAAATCATCTCCTTCCCGAGTGCCGCATCTTTGGATAAATAATATATAGATATATATATAGATATATATATATGTTATCCAAGGTAAGCCTGATGCTTCAAGGACGCACTCCCAGTCACAGCTGATCACAAGGAATAATTGCAGAAGAAAACCGGAAACTGCATTCCAGGTAAAATTGCTTTTCAAGGCAACGGCCACTTCATCATGGGCCACTGTTAGGATATGGCATGGAAGTCCCAATGTGTATGCTGCTTCGTTTTCAGCCCTGAGTGGGTCACGCACATTACGTAATATTCTGCACATCATGTTGGGCTTTGTAGTCATCTGCATCATTTTTGCCTACAGTTGGCTCCTTACCACATCCTATAATTAGTCAGTGTTCATTACATATTAATATACCTCTCGTAGGCCCCAGGATGATATTCCGGTTTGGATTTTCTTGTTGGATAGCGGAGGGGTACAAATTCCTATTCTCACTGCAGTGAGTGCAACAGTAGGGAAAGTGTTGGATTGCAGAGGAGTAACAATTAATATTCTCACTTGTCAGTTCAAAATTAAAAACAAACAAAATATTTAAAAAACATCTAACATAATTAATGACCAATTAAAGAAATATTCTGAATTAAAAAACAAATTAATACTAATAAACAATATTTAACTTACGACACTTTACACCTATAATCCCCACAACCCACAGCTAAAATTAAACTGTAAACAAATGTATAACACAATTCAAACTTATTTTCAATTAAAAAACTAATAGTAATTAACAACTAATTATAAAGTAAGTAAAATGTATTTACTCCCCACACTGAACCCCTATAAAAATAAAACCCAACACAAAAAATATAAACAAATACCCTAATTAAATATAAATTAATTAATATTAACGATCAACTAATTTTTAATTATTAAACAAAAATTACTTCCCACCCTTTACTCCTATAAACCCCACAACCTACACCTAAAAAAACCACACAGTTACCATAATTAATTATCAATAAATTAGTTAATATAAATTAACAACTAATTATTAATTAATCAAAAATAAATCACTTCCCACCCTTTCCTCTATAACCCCCACAACCCAGACCTAAAATTAATTATATAATTTCCATAATTAATTTCCAATCAATTAATTAATATAAATTAACAACTAATTAATTAATTTTAAAAAAATTACTTCCCACCGTTTACCCCATATAAACCCCACAACCCACGCCTAAAACACCTAAAACAAATTACACAATTACCATAATTAATTATCAATTAATATTAATTAGCAACCAATTAATAATTAATTACAAATAACTTACTTCCCACAATTAACACTATGAAATCTAAATTAAATAAATACAAAATATTCATTAATTTATTATAATTAAATTATTTCCCACCCTATTCCCCTATAAACCCACAGCCCGCTACGGAACTAAAAAATGCAATATTTAATTGAAATAAAATCCATAACTACTAAACATTTAACATATATTTTAAAAAACATAAACAATACTTACACAAAAAACATACATCACATACATTTAAAATATAAACTAAAATACATAACACTAATTAAAAAATGGATGTTTTAAACATCATATTTTTGCAAACAATATTAATGACTTCTATATTTTTTAAATGATATTTCTTGCCTTAAAAAGTTGATATTCTTGACCATGATATTCTTGCTGTCGATATTTCTAAATCACGATATTTCCAACTTTATATTTGTGCAAGTCGACATTTCCAACTCGATATTCTGTCTCAACACCTATTGATTCACCACATTGTGCGATATTGCAATTTTTATTTCTTTTTGTTTGTTTTATTGCCTTTATATGAGAAACGTATTAAAATGTGTTTTTTCCCTCAAAAATTCAGATATATGAACTTTCCCAAATGATAAAAGGAGTGTAATTAGAATAGTAAAATGTAACACCCCCAAATATATAAGCTTTCACCAACTTATGTTGGGCTGGATTTCGAATTCTAAATCTTATCCCCCAAACGTTTTTGCTTTCTGCAATGTTTGTGGAACTAGAATTAGAACAGTAAATCTGACCTACTTCACATATTTGCACTTTCACTAATGGTACAGAAATGTACTTGGGGTCTGTTAGCATGGCGGTCGGAAAATCACTCCGACCGCCATGGTAGCGGGAAAACACCGCCCGCCAGGACCGCGGGAAAACCGCTGGTCCAATTATTATGCTCCGCAGTGTAAATCCGACCGCGGCGGTCAGATAGCAGCGGTTAACATTGTGGCGGGCGGTGCTGCCAGCAGCACCGCCGCGATGTCCAAACAAGCATGTCCTGCATGTCCCTGCACTGTGTTGCAAGCACTGCACAGTGCCTGCCACCTGGTACAGGGACATGTAGGATGGGTACCCCCCCAGTGCACCCACACACACCCCCAACACATTGGAGGTCCCCAATGGACCCCCGGAGACATTCTCCGCATGCCTTTCCATGGCGGTTCCACCGCCGCGGAAATCTGGCTACCGCCAGCATCATAATCGATCCCCCACAATTGTAGCGGTCCAGCTCCGCACACCAGGCAAGTGGGCAGACTGCAACCGGCGGAAAAGTGGCAGGTGGAAAATCACACCACTGCGGTCACGATCACAATGCTAATCGGACCGGCAGTGTTCAGGGCTTTGATGGTGGGCGCCCGGCGGAGGACATCCGCCCTCCATCCTAATGGACCCCTTGGTGTGGTGAAAGGTAGGTAGGAATGATGAATGCCAGACTCATTGGGGACGGCCAATAATGGCAAATTATTTTGAAGCCATCCAGAAGGAAGAAGCATGGTATGACCACAGCTGAGAGCAGGCCTTCTTAGGATATTTTTTTATCTATTAAGATGCAAGGTTTTTTAGCGGCCAGTCATAGTTCAGAGCTCGATACTATGACTAACAGCAATGGATAGAGTGGCTATCCACCTACATGACGGCTGCCTAATACAATTACTGTTTTTTGCAATCTGTATTGAGCCAGTAGCAGAGATGACTAACTGTGGCAAGAGACTAGAGTTATGCACACAAGGCCATGCTTAAGCACTCATGCGTAGGTTCCACAGTCTCTGACAAAACCTACCATTGTCTGGAATAAATTATTAGGCAAACGATCAGTTTTTGGGCTAACCCATAAACCAAGGGAATCAAAGAACACAAAAATACTACACGTCAATTATTATTTCTCCTTCTGTAATACTCGTTTAGAAATATTTAATTTCTCTCCCAAATATTAGTGTAGGTGAATGATGTAAACTTTCAATTTTGATGCACATAAGTTTATTTTCCTCCTTTTTTATGGGCACCACTTTCATATATGCTTTGTAAGCAGACATTTACCCATTCACCTAAAACAAAATCTGTCTGTTTTGGGAGTGGAAACCTCTTCTGTCAATTTACCTCTTTTAAAACACTGTAAATGTGTTTTCGTGATACACCTTTTATTTATCTCAATACTATAACTATCTGAGGGGTAAGAGCAGTGTGCCTATTCTTATTCTTATGCAGACAACCCTGTGATAATATGTGCTGAAATTCATAAATGTTAAAAAGTCTTGCACTTTCTGCACACTTGTAGCATCAGCATTCTATAATGATGAGGGCATAATCGCACAACAGTCTGACACCCACTGTTCTGGGATTGTGTGTCTTGGTTTAAGTCCATGAGCACAACAGTTACACTAAATACCAGATAACATCCAGAAGCATGCAATAGACAGAACACTGAGCATCATACAGAGTAGCTCAGATATTCCACATAAAAGTGTATCAACAAGTTCTTACCATTACCAACCATATGAGTAAAATATTACAACCAGCAGTAGAACTCGGAAAATAGACTTCAGTCTGTGACTTAATCCTTCAGACATTAGTGTGAAGTTTCCTGGACAAAACAGTGCTGTGAGCTCATACAAATATCCTTTAACATAACAAAAAATGTTTCATTCTCCCCACCTATGGACGCAGAGTGGCAATCTATGTTGTGATAAACAAGAATGGATAAAGGGTACATTTGCTTTGTTTGGCTAGATTCGTTTTCTTACATTTAAAAAAGAGCTTTGAGAGTGGTGGGCTGTGCTATTTCAATGCTTACTTCATCTAAATAGATGGTTCTTAACCTGAAGTCTGATACGCCTGTTTAGAAAATAAAACAATATTAGCAGATTAATAAAGTATAAATGCATAACATAAAATTGAAAATTGTTAAAAGCTCCATAAATGCATCTGATATTCGAGGCTAAACATTAATTTGGTATCCTAAGATTGACTAAAGGGGGCAGAGCAAGCACAGCAAACAACATCTATTAAGGACAACTGGTGGCCTCAACTACTGGTACATGCCGACATGAAGAGAGCATGCACTACAAGCAAACAAAAGATAAAGTGATATGCAAGAGACTAGCGTATGGCTTGTCTTTTAGAAATAAAAAGAAATTTTAAAAAGCTTGAACTATCCCATTAAACTTAAAATTTCAATTTGTATATTTTAATTTGTGAAGAAAAAAATATACTTTATAATTTGTATTATTGTTGGATGTATACTTGTTTCTTTGTGTATTGTTTTGAGGTTCAAATCTTAGAAATTGCTTATGCCGGGAAACCCTTCTTCCAATAGTGAATAGATGGGAGATGGTAGGCCACAGAAGCCAAAAGGTTAAGAATCACTGATCTTAATCATATTCATTGGTCTTATAAGGCCTCTAGTTTTAACTTCAGACCAGTCTGAATAGTGTCTCTTCTTAGCTTTAGAGGTAGAAAGAAAGGAACACATTTTTTTTACATAGTTTAGCTTAAAACCTTTTTACAACTGAAAAACTGAGAGGTTTAACACAACTGAAGGGATAATCATTACAAAGAGCGAGAGCAACTGCTCAAGAGATCTAATAAGCAAAAATCATAGAAAATTACAAATCAAAAGAGATTTTATTTGGAAGACTAGCACTTAAATTAAAATGGAAGAAAATGTATAACCAACAACAGACTGCTAGTGGAGTGCTTAAAATCCTGTTAATGTTTCTGTCAACCCGGATCAATATTAATCTAAAAAAGGAAAACAGTTTGGCAACCTGTACAAATGTGAAAAGTGAAATCCGACCGCGCTAGTACGATCCATCCCGTGCGTCCGATGTTACAACCGGATGGAAAAAACACCGTCCGCACCGAACTCACATAGCAACCATGGAGACATCTGCCCGCATACGCGCCCAACACCCCCCCCAGCCCCCGTATGTACGCTCCCAACCACCCCCCCAGCCCCCGTATGTACGCGCAGAACACCCCCCCAGCCCCCGTATGTACGCGCCCAACCACCCCCCAGCCCCCGTATGTACGCGCAGAACACCCCCCCCAGCCCCCGTATGTACGCGCCGAACCCCCAGTCGTGCATGTACACCCCCGTATGTACGGACCGTACCCTCACCCGCGCATGTATGGAGCGTACCCCCACCCCAACCGTGGATGTACGACCCGTACCCCCACCCGTGTATGTACGGAGCATACCCCCACCCCAACCGTGTATGTACGGCCCGTACCCCCACCCCCGTATGCATGGAGCGTACCCCCCATCCCAACAGTGTATGTACGGCCCGTACCCCCACCCCTGTATGCATGGAGCGTACCCCCCACCCCAACCGTGGATGTACGGACCGTACCCCCACCCCAACCGTGGATGTACGGCCCGTACCCCCACCCCTGTATGCATGGAGCGTACCCCCCACCCCAACCGTGGATGTACGGACCGTACCCCCACCCCAACCGTGGATGTACAGCCCGTACCCTCACCCGCGTATGTATGGAGCGTACCCCCACCCCAACCATGTATGTACAACCCAAACCCTAACCCACGTATGTATGGAGCGTACCCCCACCCCAACCGTGTATGTACGACCCGAACCCTCACCCGCGTATGTACAGACCATACCCCCACCCCAAACGTGTATGTACGGACCGTACCCCCACCCCAACCGTGGATGTACGACCCGTACTCTCACCCGCGTATGTACGGAGCGTACCCCCACCCCAACCTTGTATGCACGGACCGTACCCCCACCCCAACAGTGTATGTACGACCCGAACCCTCACCCGCGTATGTACGGACCGTACCCCCACCCCAACCGTGTATGTACGGACCGTACCCCCACCCCAACTGTGGATGTACGACCCTCACCCTCACCCGCGTATGTATGGAGCGTACCCCCACCCCAACCGTGTATGTACGGACCGTACCCCCACCCCAACCGTGTATGTACGACCCGTACCCTCACCCGCGTACGTATGGAGCGTACCCCCACCCCAACATTCTAAGTACGGAGCGCACCCCAGGCCCCAACACCAGCACCTTCACCCAACATCGCGCATGTATGAGTCGTACCAAGCCAGACACAAGGACAGCACTGTACAACAACATTGGCGAAGTACACACCGTACACACGCTAAAAACGCACGTACACAACCAGGACAAAGCACAACAACACAAGAATACACTATTCGAATGGCACAAAGCCACAAAACATGTCCAACAAGCACAAATACAACACATTCACTGACCTGCAACTGCCAAAATCCCAAACAGAGGCCCAAAACACAACCACTCCTTATAACACACCCACCCAAAGTTCAAACACAGCCACACCCACCAATGGACCAATAAAAAGGGCCCACACACACAAACCATGAGCCTTTGCAACAGACTCACTGCTGCCAGACCCCACAGACAACCTACAGCACCATACTTGAACCTTCACTACACCTTACACTTGCACACCTTCACACACACACCTTCACAAACACCCCTCATCACATTCACACACACCT
This sequence comes from Triturus cristatus, assembly GCF_964204655.1. Classification (NCBI taxonomy): domain Eukaryota; kingdom Metazoa; phylum Chordata; class Amphibia; order Caudata; family Salamandridae; genus Triturus; species Triturus cristatus. The sequence goes on along the minus strand of NC_140592.1, from coordinate 1,253,351,437 downwards.
GCACAACCACACCCACACACCCACAACCATCCACACCCACACCCCCCACAACCATCCACACCCACACCCCTCACCATGCCCACTAACAAGAATCCAAAGTTCACTTTCCAAGAGTTGGAGGTCCTTGTCGACGAAATCCTCAGAGTCGAGCCACACCTCTTTGGAACATTGGTCAGACAGACCAGCATTTCCGAAAAAACAGCCATGTGGCAGAGGATTGTCGATGCTGTCAATCCTGTTGCGTCCACCAGAAGGACCAGACATGAATGCCAAGCCAGGTGGTACGATCTGCGGAGGAGGGTCAGAGCCAAAATGACCGACGACCACAACCAGGCCAACATCACAGGAGGAGGGCCGCCCCGCAGACCCGTACAATACCATCCCTGGGAGGAGAGGGTGATGGCCATACTGCCGGTGGTGGCAGTGGACGGATTAGAAGGACTCCGAGACCCGGGTGAGTACACAAACAACTCACCTCACATGGAGGGAACGTCATGCACAACCAAACTCACAATCAGTCACGCAACCACCCCAAGCTATCGCATGACTCAACCACACTCCATGAACACGCACATGACACTAGCGCCACCATGCCCCATGCACCCAGCTGGACAATGCCAAGTCACAGGCCACAGAAAACACCAACACAAGACACGGTAAGCCGGATGGCGGGAGTGTGGGCCCCAAAAATCACATAGTGCAACTCAGAAGCAGACAACAATGCCCTCTGCCCATATAGCCTAGGTCACAGCCAGACAAACACTGTGTCCCCACACAGGAAAGACTTGCCAGCAAATGGCGGACGCCTTGCATCAAGACATGGGGGTAAAGGCACTTTTTGCACATGACAGCAGCTAATGAACAGCCAACACTGTGAAAGAGTGGCAGCACACACCACCACAGCAGCAGCGCAGACACACACACTACACCCAATGGGTGCCTGGAGATCAGAAACAAACTCAAATCAACAAGCCAAGGGCCATTCAAAGATCTGCTAAAAGTGTGTGCCTAGGAAGCTGGGCTGAGGTGACAGAGGGTGACACACAGAGGGAGGGAGGTGGGGAGAGAGAGGGAGGGAGACACAGGGAGACGGACAGAGGGAGGAGGCTGACACACAGAGGGAGGGAGAGGGGGACAGAGAGGGAGTGAGAAAGGGACACACAGGGAGCCCAATTCAGCCTTGGGGGGTGTGGGAATGTCTGCTCGTCAGCAGGTGGACTGCGTGCATGTAGACAAGGGTGGCCAGTGCCTGAACCCCCCCTCTTCTCCATGGCAAAACACAGGGCCATGTCTCAACCTGTGCACGAGCACAACACCAGCTACCTGCATTATCTAAGTGTGTGGAACAACTCCATGTGCCCACGTACAGTGCAACACGGAAGGCGCCAATGCATGGCTCGCCACACCTGCTCACTCCACTGCTGACTGCAGTCACAATTGACGCAGCAAGTAAGACTGTGCCACACATAGGTAAAGTCGCAAAAGCTGTGGCCAAGGGACATACCCATGCACAAGTGCACTGTGAGTGGAATGCAAGACATATCCAAATTCCCAGAGGAAATGTGCCAACTTAGAAACGAATGAAACATGGATGTTGCATGGAACAAAAATAACATTGTCTCTCTCACACACAGGTCAACGTCGTGGATCACCCCCCAACACTGGGGGGGAAGACTCACAGGACCCGGCTCGGCGGGATGACGGACCCACCGGCAGCGACGACTCTCACCACTCTGTGGACGAACCCGACCCCGACCAACCTGTCCCCTCTGGTGTCCAACCACCTGCAGCACCTGCGTCAGGTACAACTGGGCCAACCACCACCCCCACTCCTGCCACATCCCAGGAGACACCCAGGATCCCTGCCCCACCACCACAATGCAGCCAGGCTGGCCAGGAGGGACACGGTGTACCGGGCACCCAGGAGGAGGCAGGCGACAACGCCAATGCCACCCCTCAGGGGTCCCGGAGACCCGATGTGCCCACAAGGGCAGGCCAGGTGCAAGTGGGCAGGGGTGGTGGGAGTGGAGGACGGCGGAGGCACGAGCCTGACCAGTTGGCTGCGGAACCGGTATATTTCCATGTCAGAAACATCCTGGACACATACCGGCAGGGCACCACGGGCATGGCCCAGGTTGTGTCCATCCTCGAGGAGATCAAGACCCAGCAGGCCCAGCAACATGTGGAGCAACATGCCTGTCTACTGCGACACCAAGGGCGGATGGAGGACAGACAGGCTGAGCTCGTGACGGTGTTCACGGGAATTCACAGTACACTCCGTCGAATAGCCAACAACATGGGCAACCCTCCCTGTGCCAGCAGGCGTAGAACATCACCACCCACAGGGAGGGATGAGGAGGAGGAGGAGACATCCGACGGAGCATCCCAAACATCGTCACGGCCTGCTTCTGAGGGTCCCAGCAGGAGGGCGGGTCGTCCACGGAAAAGACCGTGAGGGTCAGCGCAACAGCACCATCTCCCAGGACACCTGGCCTGGCACCTGGCCCACTGGACCAACAGCAGCACAGCAGCAAAAGACATTCTCTGCCACATGGACTTGCTGGTCACTGTCTGACCAATGTTGACAAAGACTGTGGCATGGACTCTGAGGATTTCCAATGGCAAGGACACCAACTCCCCTAGTGAACTTTGGATTCCACACACCCGGAAAGCCCCTCATGTCATACCCCCCCCCCCCCACGTACCCCAACCAAAATAAAAAGTTACACCATGAAGAGAAGATGCCTACATTTTGCATTATTACCTTACATGTGTCTTGTAAAGTCTAACCATGCCTGAGTTCTCATTTGACTTCAACCATCCACACCCTGGGGCCTGAGTCTGGCACAGGACACACATGGGTCACATTGTATTAGGCAAGACAGACATGGAGCACCATACACACCCGTGATGGGCACAACCAGCTGAGGGGGTGGCCGCACAACTGTGCCGACAGACATATTGAGTACAGCGACAGCCATGCGCAGAGGTCAGGGATCATGTGGAGTGTCCTGGGGGGCACCCAGGTATGTGTGGACAGGTTGCAGAACCATGTCCTGCAAGCTTGAGTCAGGTGGATGCAGAGAATGGTGGCCTGGCCAACGTTGGATGCATGGGGATGGCACATGTCACAATACCCACACAGTCATGGACATCATGCACAATACACAGTCTAATCCCACACAAACAGCTAGCATCTTGCTACTCTACACATAGACACATAGCCACTATCACGGAAAACCATGCCAGACATGCCGGATGCACCGTGGCAACACACCAGCATTGACAGAGAAGAGGCACCTTGGAGGCATAGGGACACCTTTATTATTCATGTATTCGGGAATGCAGAGGCAACTCGGAGTACACATGAACAGGTCATGTGGAGTAACATGTGGGTCCAACACTGGAACCCCCCTTCTGCAGCACTAATGCGTGATAGCCATGGAACTGGCACACAAGTGTCGGCTAACAGCTAAACACCCCCTGCTGCTCACGGAGAGGCTGCCATACACCATTGATCCTCTAATGTGGAAGTCCCACACCATGTCAAGCCAATGCAAACCGTATGTGTCCGAGGGCAGTGTAACACACATTGATGCCATCATCACAATCCACAATCCCATCACAGATGACTGTCAACAAGTCTGACCATCTATGCAGGTGTACCCAGCTGCATGTCATGTGTCCCATGGTGATGCAACATGTCTGCAGAGGAAGCAAACATCGACAGGGGCAGTGTGCACACATCGTAAACAACTGCCACACCCAATACACCCCTGATGCATCCCTTACCCTAAGGAGACTTCCAAACTTGTCCGTGCGTGTAACGCTGAGTCAGCACACGATGACGTGTCCATGAGGAATAGCAGTGCCACAATAATGCAACCAGCAGACGGCATGCGCAAGTACCTGGGGATGAGAGACACACAAGAAGTCAGCCACAAAAAGCACAGCCACTTGCATGTGCATGTACTCGACACATGTAAGGATGACAACATGCTAGGTCACAATTATGACAGGGGAAATACACTCATCACTGGCACCATCACTCCAGTGACACATCCACACACACCTCTGACTCACGTGCCATACATGCAGATGGACACACACATCGCAACACATGCCACACGGGGACCAATGCGTGCACACACAGACACTGGTACTCACCACTAAGCAAAGAAGTCGCGTATGAGCCGACTCCAGATGTCCTCTTGCGGAACCACATCCTCCACATCACTAGCCCCATTGCCAAGCCCTTCGTCCTCCACGGGTGGATGGTCCTGATCATCTTGATCCAGGATGAGTGGCACAGCTTTCTCAACTGCCATGTTGTGCAGCATGCAGCAGACCATGAAGATTTTGCAGACCTTAGCCGGGGCATATGGGAGGGCGCCGCCGGTCTTGTGGAGGCATCTGAATCGGCTCTTCAGGAGGCCAAATGTCCTCTCTATCACTCGCCTTGTCCGGCCATGGGCGGTGTTGTAGCGGAGCTGGGCCGGCGTGATGGGGTTGCGGAGAGGTGTGATCAGCCATGGCATGTTGGGATAGCCAGCGTCCCCTACATGAAAACCACATGGACATGAGTAGGACAGGAGAAGCGGTCGTGCTGTAAGTCTACGCAAAATACAGGACAGACAGAGTGTACCCACCAACAACACATGCTCGTTCGTTGAGCAGCTGCGTCATCATTTCAGGCACCCTGCTACGCCTCATGATGTAGGCATCGTGTGCTGATCCTGGAAAACGAGCATAGACATGTGAAATCACCATGTTGGACAGACACACCACAAGGGCATTGATGGAGTGGTAGTGCTTGCGATTCCTGTACGCTACCTCCTGTGCCTGTGGTGGTACCAAAGCCACATGTGTCCCATCTATGGACCCAATGACATGGGGCATCCCTCCCAGGGCATAGAATCCATGCTTGACCCCAGTCAACACTTCAGGAGTTGGGAAATGGATGAACTCATCCAGGTGAAGCAACATGGCCTCTAAGAAATCATGCAGCACACGGCTGAACATGCTCTGGGACATGCCACCAACATGAGCTATGGTATATTGAAAGGTACCCGTGGCAAGAAAATGTAGGGCTGCCATTACCTTCAGCTTGGGTGTCAGTGCCGTAGGATACCTGTGCAGCGGTTGCAGGTGTGGTGCCAGCCTCGCCGTCAACTCCTCAATCAACGGTTGGGGGAAGCGGTAGCACCTGATACAGTCATTCTCCCGCATGTCAGCCAAGTCCGGAATTGGTCGGGGAAGAGGCGGCGCTCTGCAGTAATTTGGAAGTGACAAGGAAGAGTGAGTGCACTACAACAACAATTGATTTGTACTGAGCACATGTTAATCTGTCAATACACATATGCGACATACGGAGTCAGGTATGTGCCACATGCCCTGGACACGTATGGCTGCCAGGTGACACTCCTACCAAGTCCCAGCTACACACGGAGATTGTGAACCTCCACATGCCATGGCATGGGATTAGCTGTGTCCCAGTGTAAGTGAACAGCCAGACACAACACAGGAGTGACATACATCAACACATCAGCAGAAGTAGGATGTCGATTTCAGAGACTGGTAGCGGAACACTAGAGCCACAGGTCACATGACATGACACTAGGACAGCCCACACACCTTGCCAATAAGGTGTACATGTAATGACTCACCACACATTCATTGAGAGGATGCAGACATGTCCTTGTGACGCTACTCCGTGTCCCATGCATACATACACACCTCACATCCGATACCACATGTGGCCTGGTGTGCATAACAGTGTGCCATGTCCATCGACACACAGACACATGTTGGTTGCTGCAACAGCTGATGCTTTTGAGGGAGCACCAACATCAAGCTAATGGGAACACCCCACACATACATGACATAGACACATTGTGCACCGTGGGTAGTGACATGTCTGGTGTGGTAACCCCTGTAGCGGGCATCAGGGGACACTTGCGTGTGTTGTTGACTGTGCCATGCCAGTGACGCTCATCCCTAGTGTGCAGTACGACATGCACACATGTCAAAGGAGTTAAGGGCATGCCTGGCACACATTGCACCGTCACACATGACATCTGTACACATCTCATCATACATCTGGTGCCTTCTCGACTCAGGAGTAATGTGCCACATCACAGCCTTTCACACCTGTGCCCCACACATGTAGTACTGCCCAGACAATGCCTTGATGTCCATCCATGGACAAGTATGTCAGCCCTATTCCTTCCTGTGTGCTGCCTGTCACTACTGTGATGTGTGAAAGGCACCGTACATTCGCTCAGAGGGCCTGTGTACGTTGCCTATCACTATGGGAGTGCTGCCGTATGTGTACCCATAGTGATAGTGAGCGTACGCACGTGTGTACGGTCCGTACCACTATGGGTGTGCTCGCGTATGCGTACCCATAGTGATAGTGAGCGTACAGGCGTGTGTACGGTCCGTACCACTATAGGTACGCATACGCGAGAACACCCATAGTGATAGTGAGCGTACAGGCGTGTGTGCCTGTACGGTCCGTACCACTATGGGTACGCATACGCGAGAACACCCATAGTGATAGTGAGCGTACAGGCGTGTGTACGGTCTGTATCACTATGGGTACGCATACGCGAGAACACCCATAGTGATAGTGAGCGTACGCACGCGTGTACGGTCCGTACCACTATGGGTGTTCTCGCGTATGCGTACCCATAGTGGTACGGACCGTACACACGCCTGTACGGGCCGTTGCTATGCTTTTAGGGTGCCCTAGGGCCCTAGTACGCACCATACATGTGTGTGAAACTCCAAATTACATAGGGGACACATGAGGGACAAGTATAAAGGCCTACATGCATGCTGGTTGTCATGGAGACCAAGTTTAAAGTTTGAATTTTTTTCAGCAGGTGCACAGCAGAAGTCAGTTTGAATAAATCTACTTTGTTGCAATGTGGTTCTGGAGTTGACATAATGCTCAAGAAAAAAACACAATCAGAACCCACTGACTGTGCTAGGTTTGAAGGGATTGGAGGAAACATAGGATGCAAATGTGAGTGACCAATCACTCTGTACTCCTGTGCATGAAACAGGCCAGCAAGGCAGATATAAGGCAGCCAGGTCCCATGAGAGAGCACTTGCCTGCACATCTTTGGATTCTACGACCCAGCTGCTGCTACTCATTCCCTGGAACCATGTCAAGGTCTGTGGAGAGGTCACAGCCTTTCACCCTGGAGGAGAACCTGTCATTGCTGGATGTGATCCTCCCACAGTACCCCCTGCTGTATGGGCGACCAGGGTATCAGGTGAGTGCAGAGTCTACTAGCACAGACTGTGTCCCTTGTTTGTGACTGTGACTTCTGGCATTGTGTCCAGGTGTGACACACATGCTATGTACTGTAGGGGGGGTCCCAGGGGGGGGAATGCCTGATGTCTCCCAGCCAGAGCATGCTGTGGTGCATGTCTGCCGTCCTCACTTGCATTGTGTTTACTGTGACAATCACTGCATGGTGCATGCCACATTCTGCCTGTCTTGTCCTCCTGGGAATGTAGCCTCTACAGTCCTCATGTGATTATGTGGTCAGCCCAGTGTGACAGGTGACTGTACCCACAGATGTGTGTTAGTTCTGTGTACCTGTGCTGAGAGTGTCCACATGATGTGTTCGTACCCTGGACATCGGTGTGTGTGTAAGTCCCCTGTCATGTGGGTGGGTGCATATGTAGAGTGCGGCACCCGGGCTGCATGAGGGATGGATATACCCTGCCCATGTGATGTGAGCAGGGAGCAGTGCTGTGTGTCTGACGTGCAGAGCCAGCCCCACACCTGTGAGCCCCCCCCGTCTAGTGGCACATGTGCAGAGTGAGGTTTGTCGCTGCATTTGGCAATGGCAGGTGAATGTCCTGTGCCTGTGTGTGTCTGTGTACTCTGCTGAGGTAGCGTCAGTGGCCTGTGGCATGTGACTGCTTAGAGGTGCTGCACATAATCCTGGTGTAGCTTGTGATGCACAGTGTGAGCCTGGATCATTGATTGTGTCGTTGCCCTCATTCCACCTGTGTACTTTCAATGGCACGTACTGCTTTTGCCCTTCCCCAGAGGATCATGTCCCTATGACAAAGGTGCAATGCGTTGGATGCATACTATGCCTTGTTGTAAACAGCAAATTGGTTCTAATATGTGTCTCTGTGACATGTGCCAGGTGTATTGATGTAGTGTCACTTGTTCTTCCTCACAGGTAGGCGCCTCTGCCAAGAAGCAGATATGGATGAACGCCGTCAGTGCCGTGAGGAGGACGGACGGTCGCAAGTGTCGCCTGGCCCAGGTGAGGAAACGCTGGCAGGATAACCGGTGCAGGACGCGGAGGATCGCACGGGTCCTGCTGGGGGACTCACCTGAGACCCATAAGAACCGCGGGCGCCGCCGTCTGACCCACATCCACAAGCGTGTGCTGGCGGTGGTATTTCCAGACTTGGACAGGCGCTTACAGGAGAAGCATCAGCAGGAAGGGGGTAGGTACCTGTGTGTTTGTTGTGTGCCACCAGCATTTGTAAGTGCACAGTTGCATGGATACACTGCCAGGGTTTAAAGGTGCTGTGCAGATCCTGTTACCCACAGTATAGCGGTGCTCTCCTGCCTCCCTTCCCCTCCTTGCAATGTGTTCCCTGGTCTGTGTGTAGTCACTCCTTCACAAGGTTATGTAGGCTGGCACTTTCTCCACGTGAACTATGCCTGTAGCATCATGTGTGGGGGTGGTGTGTAACAGGTTTTGGGACCTTGCCTGTGCCCTGTCCAGTTCAGTACTTGTGGGTTCCATGTCAGTTGGCACTGATGCTGAGTCCAGACATGGGAGTTTGTCTCTTAAGTGTCATGCCTTACAGCACGCATGTCCTATGTTGTGGCCTGTGACATGATGTGCATGAGTGTGCGATACGCATAGTGCAGGGATGGTGGCGTGTGTTGCAGTCATGCCCATTCAGGACCATGGAGTTGTGTGGCCACTACTGTCCCCTGGGGCATATTTTCATTGGTGTCATGTGTGTCATCACAAAATGTGGACACTCTCAGTGTCTACAGCATACGTTGTGCTCTGTGCCATTGTCCCCTGGCACCATGTATATTGACGTAATATGTAGTACAAGTGTCCACTGTACAGCCTGACCTGCTTTTCCTGGTTCATACTCACGGTGGCCAGTGCCTGTGTGTCTTATTACAATCATCTTATGATGACCATTTGTACATGATTATTTGGACAGGCGCACCTTGGGTATTTGGTGTCCAATCTTGCATTTATGCAGCCCCTGTGTATTTCACCCAGACTAAGAGATGTAAGTGCTTCCTGTGTCTCAACAAATTGTCTCATGTAGGGGGTGGTTGGTGCGGGCAAAGCCTGCATGTCAAAACCTGATGTCTCCTTGCTAGGTCTGGCCAGTGTGTGATGTTTGTCTGGACATACACTCAAGGTGCAGTGAGCCAGTCATGGTGGGCATGTTTTCAGTATTACCTATGCAGCATGTGCCTCAAGTTCATGGATATGGTCCCTGCTCATCCCTATTTTCGGCAACGCTGTGTGGTGCAGATGCAGTGCTGGATTGTCCCCAGGGCCTGGCTCCTCTGTCAAACTACATTTCATTATTGTGGTGGGTGGGCCTGCACACCTTGTCTTTTTGCAAAATGTAAAATCCTCAATTGTTGTGAGCGCAATGGATTCTCTATTTAGCGTGCTTTCACGTGTGAGGGATGTGAGTCTACACCCCTATTTGACATGAAATGAAAGAGGTTCTGGAACAACCAGTTCCTACGTGAATCACAGCTAAGACCAGTGAGGTCTCATCAATGTGTAAATGCAAGGTACAGCATTTATCATAAGATTATCAAAAAATCTTTATATTGAAGTTCGTTCTGAAACATGAAAAATAACACAAGGATAAATTGATGGTTGCTAGAATATATTGAAATATTCACATATCAATGTACTGTTAATGTCACAATTCATCTGATATATTGCAAACAGAAAAATGCTTGTTAAAACAAGATACAAAATACAATAACTCATAACAAATCCCAATGCATTTCGGGTTGAACCCTTCGTCAGGGGATTTAACAAAATGGCTGTAAGTTGTGTATGCTGTTCTTTTTCTTTCCTCTAGTTGACCTCCTGTGAGAACTACAACAGAAAGCACAAATTGTGCTGTTAATAGGAATCAGAATACATGTTTAAATAAATAGAATTTGCACTCGAAAGAAGAGAGTCAGTGACCCTGGGTGCCCATCGTTTCTGGGAAATAAACAGTGTTAGCACTGTCAGAAGCTGTTAAGGATCACCGCAAAGTGTACGGAATTGAAAAAAGTGCGAGAGATAAAATAAGTCAAACAGGCAAAAAAGTAATGGAGTAAGCATCCCGAGTGGATAATTATCCGCTTACCGGGGAGGGGAGGGGACGAGCCTTGTTAATTACGGGGTGCTCAAGTTGTTGGTTGTGTAACAATCTGAAAATAAAATGTGAACTATAAGGTATTGTAACCTGGAGTGTGTTCGAACATCCTAGAAAGCTAAATAGTGTTAAGAACTCACCAATCGTCGTTGTTGGGTGTATTATACCGTAACACAACTTCGCCGTGATCTACGTAAACCGTGCCTGTAACACAAGCACCAGAAGTGACTCGTACGCTACAATGTTAATTCAAAGTACACTTCCGAAGATTATGTGTCGAAAATTCGTTACTGTGTCTCACCTTAGAAAAAGGGTCTGTATTCCTTCAAAGAGGCTTCCGGCATTAGCAGGCTCAGGAGAGCGTGTGCGTACGCCGAATGAAGGGAGGTTTATCAAGGGAATCCATGCTTTCCAAGGTAGTCAACAAAGACAGAGGACTCGCATAGAAGTGAAAATAGGACTATGTGTCTAGCTTTACTCGATGAATAATCAAGGTGTCAATAAAGTTTTTGTTCGTGAGTGATAGATGAAAGAGAAAACGCGTTAACGATATGGTCATTGGTGAAAGGGGATAAAGATAGAAAAATAAAGATGTAATGAAAGAAAAAAGTGATGCGAGTGCAAATTCTTTACAGGAAAAATTTAAAACCAACACTGACATCACTTTTCAGATGAAGCATAATAATTCATAATGATCATTTAAACCACCTGGAATCACCGTACCTAGATATTTAATCCAATGCGTTTCCCTGCATGCAAGAACATTGTGCATATCAATGTTAGTCTGTATTTGTAGATTTTCAAGAATGGTGAAACGCAATTGTGGAATAGTGTGTGATGTGTTGACCCAATGTGTAACAAGAGAAGAATTCATGTTTTTGTTACGTATTCTGCTCTTGTGTTCTATGATCCTAGTTTTGATCTTGCGACTTGTCCTCCCTACATATACCAAACCGCATGGGCATTTGATAGCATAAATTACCCATTCCGTATTACAGTCTGAATTATGACGAAGTTTGATATTTTGGCCTGTGTGAGGATGTGCGAAGACATTTCCTGAAATTACATTACTGCATTGGCCGCAATTATGACATTTTTTCATGCCCACAAATTTCAGTGTAGTGGGTTTCGAATGGCTTTTGAGGAGATCCCTCAAATTTTTGGATCTGGTGTGAGCAAAAAGAGGAGAATCCCTGAATAAATCGTGAAAATCAGACTCTTGTTCGATGATATCCCATCGTTTTCTAATGATAGATTTAATCTGTGCAGATTGAGCTGAGTATTTTAGTACAAAAACTTCACGTTTAGAATGAGTCTTATTAGTAGTATGGAGTAGGTCCTCTCGTTTTTTAAGCCCAACTTGATTTTTCGCCTCAGTGAGGATGTGTTCTGGGTAACCTCGCGCTTTGTATCGATCCAATTGTTTTTTCATGTCAATGTCACATTGGTGGTGCTCCGAGGTAATTCTCTTAATCCTGGTAAGTTGAGAAACTGGTAGGTGTTTCTTAAGAGAATATGGGTGAGCGCTCGAATAATGCAATGCGTTGTTAACATCAGTAGGTTTCCTGTACATCATGGTGGTTAATCCATGGGAGGATTTGTGAATTTCTAGATCTAAAAAATGAATCCTTTCAGATTGGATGTCATGAGTGAACTGTATCCTTGGGTTGCATTGATTGAGTTCTGCTATACTGTGTTCTAGCAAGGTTTTGGATCCCTTCCATATGATTAAAATATCATCTATGTAGCGTAGAAAAAGGATCGAATTGGATTGCCAAACTGGATTATTGAGGATGTATTGATGTTCAAAATAAGCCATAAAGGTGTTTGCATAGGCTGGGGCTCCCGGAAAGCCCATTGATGTACCGGTGATTTGTTGGTAATGAATGTTCTTCCATGAAAAATAGCTGTGATACAGCGAAAAGTGTAGAAGTTCAAGCAAAAAGATGCTCTTGTCCTTAGACAGTGTTGAATTCAGTAGTCTCCACTCTACTGCTTCGAGTCCCTCATTATGAGCGATAGAAGTATAAAGTGCCACCACATCAATGGTACATAGAAAATAGTCATCAGTAAGCTGAGGTGTAATCGCTTCCAATTTCAATAAGCAATCTGTGGTGTCCTTAACGTATGTTTGCCAGGATTGGACCAAGGGTTGCAGATGGTGATCTAAGTATCTCCCTATTGGTTCATGCATCGATCCACAGCCTGCTACTATGGGCCTGAATGGTGGTTTTTGTCTATTCTTGTGGATCTTCGGAAGCATGTAAATATGCGGAACCTTGGGTGTGGGATGGAGTAAGAATTTTTTCGTGTTGGCATCAATATTACCATCTTCTTCACCTTTCTGTAAAATGCAGTTAAGAATTTTTAGAAATTCCTTTGTTGGATCTTGATCTAACGGAATGTATGTGTATCCATCCTTCAGGTGTTCATTAACACTTTCTGTGTAAAAGGTGGTGTCCAGGACAACCAGGGCTCCTCCTTTATCAGCTGGTTGAAATGTTATCGTGGTATCCTGGCGTAGAGCATTCAAGATACGAGATTCTTTGGTAGAGAGATTCGTGTGCCGGGATTTTTTGTATGTGATGGATTCTAGGTCCTTTTTAACCAAGATCTCAAAGGTGTCCAAGGTTTTATGTGATAAGGGAGCCATGAACTTGCTCTTAGGTCTAAATTGTTCCGTGGTTGAAGATTCCTCATTGGTACTGGGATTCATTGAAAAGAACCATTTTAATCTCAGTTTACGCATGAATTTGAAGAGTGAAATTTCAGTTTCCAAACCATGTGATGTGTAAGTGGGCACAAACGATATTCCTTTGTTCAAAACTTTAAGTTGTTCTGTGTTGAGTTGTTTTTGAGATATATTCACTACTAGGTTGTTTTCTTCGTTGATCTCTGTGGTCTTCCTGTTTCGGTGCTTGTTTTTTTGGGTTTTTCCCCGGCGGGTATGTCGTCGCTTTGTTTGTTGATTTTGTCTGGAGGGGATTTTGAGGAATGGCCCTCGGCTAAAAAAGAAGATGAAGAGGAGGATTTGCTGGTGGATGCTGTGGCCGTGTCTTCTGTTTGTTCCTGTGGTTGGGATCTAGAACCCACCGTTGGTCTGTGAAGAAGTAGATCTTGTTCATTAGCTACGCTTTCTTCGGATGAAGACGTTCCAGTTTTCTTAAAGGGACGTTTTTGAGCATAGACTTCGGCCCATGAGTAGACCTCATCGAGTTTGTAATCGATTGTGTCTCTTTTAAATTTTCTGATTTTGCGCTCGTGAACTTCTTTAGCATGTGTATCCAATCTTATGTTGATATCTTCAAGTACTTTATTCCAATCCTCCTGTTCCATTTTATTTGAAACTTCATCCTTAAGTTTGTTAATGTCTTGGTCTAATTCTTGAAGTATGGATGAAATCTCTTCAACTATAAGTAGTATCAAATCTAAAGAGCATTTATTCAAAATTGCATACCACCGAGACATGAATGCCTTATTGAACTTGAAGAGCATAGGTCTTAAGGCTTTTTCTAAGGTGAGACACAGTAACGAATTTTCGACACATAATCTTCGGAAGTGTACTTTGAATTAACATTGTAGCGTACGAGTCACTTCTGGTGCTTGTGTTACAGGCACGGTTTACGTAGATCACGGCGAAGTTGTGTTACGGTATAATACACCCAACAACGACGATTGGTGAGTTCTTAACACTATTTAGCTTTCTAGGATGTTCGAACACACTCCAGGTTACAATACCTTATAGTTCACATTTTATTTTCAGATTGTTACACAACCAACAACTTGAGCACCCCGTAATTAACAAGGCTCGTCCCCTCCCCTCCCCGGTAAGCGGATAATTATCCACTCGGGATGCTTACTCCATTACTTTTTTGCCTGTTTGACTTATTTTATCTCTCGCACTTTTTTCAATTCCGTACACTTTGCGGTGATCCTTAACAGCTTCTGACAGTGCTAACACTGTTTATTTCCCAGAAACGATGGGCACCCAGGGTCACTGACTCTCTTCTTTCGAGTGCAAATTCTATTTATTTAAACATGTATTCTGATTCCTATTAACAGCACAATTTGTGCTTTCTGTTGTAGTTCTCACAGGAGGTCAACTAGAGGAAAGAAAAAGAACAGCATACACAACTTACAGCCATTTTGTTAAATCCCCTGACGAAGGGTTCAACCCGAAATGCATTGGGATTTGTTATGAGTTATTGTATTTTGTATCTTGTTTTAACAAGCATTTTTCTGTTTGCAATATATCAGATGAATTGTGACATTAACAGTACATTGATATGTGAATATTTCAATATATTCTAGCAACCATCAATTTATCCTTGTGTTATTTTTCATGTTTCAGAACGAACTTCAATATAAAGATTTTTTGATAATCTTATGATAAATGCTGTACCTTGCATTTACACATTGATGAGACCTCACTGGTCTTAGCTGTGATTCACGTAGGAACTGGTTGTTCCAGAACCTCTTTCATTTCAAACTACATTTCATGTCATTTGTTATTGTGTCATGCTCTCCATGGTTTTTCAGTGGCATGGTGGGTCAACCAACTGTGTGTTGCATGCCCAACATCTGTACCTTGTTTTGTAGATGTTACTGATCTTTCTTTTCAGGCTATGCACTGTAACCTATGTAGATTGGACTCATGTGACATATGTATACAGGTGTATGATTAATTGCTGTCTCTTCACCTTGCCCACAGCATCGTCGGGGGACACGGAGGGAGACATGAGCACAGACGGAGCGGAGGGACCGAGCACCAGTGCCAGCGTTGACATCGTGGCTGGCACATTGAGTGGAACTGAGGCGGAGGAGAGTGAGGCCGAGGACCTGTCCACTGGCACGACAGAATATGAAGCTGACGGGTCCGAGGATGATCTCTCCGAGTGGGCGGAGGCTGCACCAGCAGCTGACAGCGGCACAACATCTCACCCCGCCCCCTCCATTGCCATCAGCCGCCTCCCACTTGCTCGTGTCCCTTCCCAGCGTGCCCGGTCACCACATGTCTCCTTCCTGCCAGGCACCGCACCCCCTGCCCCTGTCTCCACTGCTGCCGCCAATGCCGAGTCTGTGGACATCCAGCGGCAGTTGCAGGTTGGTCAGGCTGCGATGCTTAATGTCCTCCATGGCCACAGCCAAGTGCTGAACAACATGGAGGCATACTTGGAGGGCATTTTCTCATCGCAGGCTGACCAACGCAACTTGCTGAGGTCCATTGACTCGACACTGACTGCAGCAGTGGGTCTCCTGCAGCGCTACGTCCAACCCCCTACCCCTGACCCATCCACACTTCCCACTCCCATGCCTGTCCCACGTACACCCAGACGTCACCATGCACCCACCACAACAGACACAGGCACCACACCAGCAGGGAAGGTCATACGCACACCTCCTGGCACGCACACACAGGGTGAAGTAGGCACACCCACTGGGTTGGGGGGCAAACGTAAGCCACGCAGCCAGAGTGGGAGTCCGCATTCCACCCAATCCACTCCCTCCAAATCCCCTCCCCTCAGCTCTCCTGGCCACATATCCGGCAAAGACTCCTTCATGGCTGCTCTGTCCCTGAGCCCCACTGTGACACCACCCCGCAAGCGGTCAAGGGAGTCCCCGGTCAGGGTGGTTGAGTCCCCTCCCCTGTCCACACCCTCCCCCAGTGGCGCTGCGACCCATCCCTCCGCCCCCCCCCTCCTTGGGGCCTGTGGTTCCTTCGGGTGCAGGGGAGTCTCTGGAGGACCTTGCTAAGGTGTGCAGTGACATCCTGGCCTCCGCCTTTGGCCCTGCCCCACCCCCTGTGGTGGAGTCCTCCATCCCTGCACCCACGACGCCTACCCTTCGCCCTCATGTCCCTACGGTGCCTGGTCCTTCCCCCCCACATGATGCCCTCCCCGCTCTGGAAGACGAAGGAGTCTGACTGTGCAGGCAAGCTAGGGGACACGCGTCCCACTGTGTCCCCCACCTGGATTCGAACTTTGGATTGCCCTATGGGCATTGTACATTTTGAACTTTCAAGGGACATACTTATTTTTGGGTGCTGAATAAAGCAATTTATTTTTCCTTAGTACACTACTGTCTGTCTGGTACTGCTGTTGGTCGACCTGCCCCATTATTTTGGGTGGTGATAATGTGTTGGGTGTGTGCGAATTGTAGTCTTGTGCTGGTCATAGGGTGGATCCTGGTATCTGTGTGCCATCACAATCTGTTGGCTACATAACTTTGTTCATGTAAGCAGTTACTGCATGGTGACATCGTCCCAAGGTGTGTCCCTTCCTCTGTGTAACCTGACATCTTCCCTGCAGGGTCTTTCCAGTATGTGGTGCTGAGCTGTGTCTACATTGGCTGGGTGTGTGACGGACTCGTTAGACTTGGGTCATGCATGCTGAGCGATGTCTCCACCTGCATCATTCGTGGCGTCCTTGGTGGTCACTGTACTTGTGTATGTAGACTGTTGTCATGACTTCATGTGTACATGTTTTCTTTTTGGCGCTATGCCTGTGTATACTCCCAGCCTTGCACACATGTGGTACATGTACTGCAGGATCTTTGTGCACCTGACTGACATTTGTTGCCATTGGATCTGTGGGTACTCCACCCTTTTCTTTGCAGGGGCACTGCTGGGAGTGTTGGGCACCCACCCCTCCTGTGTCTGGGCACTGCTGGGAGGACTCTGCACACACCCCTCCTGTGTCTGGGCACTGCTGGGGGGACTCTGCACACACCCCTCCTGTGTCTGGGCACTGCTGGGGGGACTCTGCACACACCCCTCCTGTGTCTGGGCACTGTTGGGAGGACTCTGCACACACCCCTCCTGTGTCTGGGCACTGCTGGGAGGACTCTGCACACACCCCTCCTGTGTCTGGGCACTGCTGGGGGGACTCTGCACACACTCCTCCTGTGTCTGGGCACTGCTGGGAGGACTCTGCACACACCCCTCCTGTGTCTGGGCACTGCTGGGAGGACTCTGCACACACCCCTCCTGTGTCTGGCCACTGCTGGGAGGGCTCTGCACCCACCCCTCCTGTGACTGGGCACTGCTGGGAGTGTTAGGCACCCACCCCTCCTGTGTCTGGGCACTGCTGGGAGGACTCTGCACCCACCCCTCCTGTGACTGGGCACTGCTGGAAGTGTTGGGCACCCACCCCTCCTGTGTCTGGGCACTGCTGGGGGGACTCTGCACACACCCCTCCTGTGTCTGGGCACTGCTGGGGGGACTCTGCACACACCCCTCCTGTGTCTGGGCACTGCTGGGAGGACTCTGCACACACCCCTCCTGTGTCTGGGCACTGCTGGGAGGACTCTGCACACACCCCTCCTGTGTCTGGCCACTGCTGGGAGGACTCTGCACCCACCCCTCCTGTGACTGGGCACTGCTGGGAGTGTTAGGCACCCCCCCCTCCTGTGTCTGGGCACTGCTGGGAGGATTCTGCACCCACCCCTCCTGTGACTGGGCACTGCTGGGAGTGTTGGGCACCCACCCCTCCTGTGTCTGGGCACTGCTGGGAGGACTCTGCACACACCCCTCCTGTGTCTGGGCACTGCTGGGAGGACTCTGCACACACCCCTCCTGTGTCTGGGCACTGCTGGGAGGACTCTACACCCACCCCTCCTGTGTCTGGGCACTGCTGTGAGTGTTAGGCACCCACCCCTCCTGTGTCTGGGCACTGCTGGGAGGACTCTGCACACACCCCTCCTGTGTCTGGGCACTGCTGGGAGGACTCTGCACACACCCCTCCTGTGTCTGGGCACTGCTGGGAGGACTCTACACCCACCCCTCCTGTGTCTGGGCACTGCTGTGAGTGTTAGGCACCCACCCCTCCTGTGTCTGGGCACTGCTGGGAGGACCCTGCACACACCCCTCCTGTGTCTGGGCACTGCTGGGAGGACTCTGCACACACCCCTCCTGTGTCTGGGCACTGCTGGGAGGACTCTGCACACACCCCTCCTGTGACTGGGCACTGCTGGGAGGACTCTGCACCCAACCCTCCTATTTCACGATATGTACGCTTAGAACATGCAGGGGTGTGGGTTCGCTCCATGCATACGAGGTGGGGGTACGGTCCGTACGTACACTGTTGGCATGGGTGGTACGCTCCATGCATACGCGGGTGAGGGTACGGGTCGTACTTACACTGTTGGGGTGGGGGGTACGCTCCATACGTACGCGGGTGAGGGTACGGGTCGTACTTACACTGTTGGGGTGGGGGTACGGTCCGTACATACACGGTTGGGGTGGGGGTACGCTCCATGCATACGCGGGTGAGGGTACGGGTCGTACTTACACTGTTGGGGTGGGGGGTACGCTCCATACGTACGCGGGTGAGGGTACGGGTCGTACTTACACTGTTGGGGTGGGGGGTACGCTCCATACGTACGCGGGTGAGGGTACGGGTCGTACTTACACTGTTGGGGTGGGGGGTACGCTCCATACGTACGCGGGTGAGGGTACGGGTCGTACTTACACTGTTGGGGTGGGGGGTGCGCTCCATACGTACGTGGGTGAGGGTACGTGTCGTACTTACACTGTTGGGGTGGGGGGTACGCTCCATGCATACGGGGGTGGGGGTACGGTCCGTACATATCCGTACCTACGTTATGGAATGCTTGTGCGGGCCGTACCCAGGCCTTTGCCACGTGGGTACAGCTGTCCCGCCATTGTTGGGGTGACGTAGGTGTGGGCGTGGTACGACTCGTACCCACGCTCTTAAGGCGTGGGTACGGGACGTACCTGTATTGTTGTGTTGCCGGTTCGCGTCGTCAAGCACTTCCGTTGTGGCGGACGCTGGCTTTGCTGGACACGCCCCCACCCCCTCGTAGTGACCAGGGCCTGGGGTTCAGGTATGTCCAGGGCATGTGTGCTGTGTGACTTGGGTGGGGGTTTTGTGGCCTGCCCCTGGTCCGGCCCCCCCCCTTTTCCCCCCTCCCTTTGTTGTTCTGACCTTCTGCGGCGTCTGCGTCGTAACCTGTAGAGGAGGTCGACTGCTATGAGGGCCGGGATGACACGTAGGTTCGGGTCCATGTCTGTCCGTCGCGTGCAGGTACTCCTTGTTCGCGTCGTCCTGATTTCCCGGCAGTTTTTGGCTGCCGGAAAATATTGTCCGTGCGGGATGACGTTGGTGCGAATCGTAATGCCTGGTTCGTGAATGGCAGGCTGCGTGCGTCCCGACGTCACATCGGCGCTTTCCCGGATCACATTTGTGTGTTTATTTTCGCCGGTCGGGGTTTTGTACGATTCGTACGGAAATGGTATTTCCGTGCGAATCGTACTTCCATGTTTGTATATTTTTAAGACCGGGTACGCGTCGGACGGAGAATATGCTCCGTCCGACGGTTCGTACCCGTTTTTTACAGGATCGGAATTGGCACCTTTACCTTCTACCCACCATACTTCTGCTGTAGGTGGTTATTTTTTTTTAATAGTAGTGACGTGCACTACAGAATGCATAAACAGTTTTTCAAGCCCTTCACAAAACTGACATAAGAACACAAAAGACCAAACCACTGAATTTTTTTCAAGACAACAATGTTCCCTAGTCTTTAAGCATTATGGATCAATCAATAGCAATCAACTTAAGGCATAGTGACTCATAATAGCAAATAACATTGTTGTTTGTAACTAGCACAGATCTGCTTCAATGTAAAAACATAGGGGCTCATTATGATAGCGGAAGGACCGCCACCGCCGGCCCGGCGGTGGCGGTCCTTCTGCCATCACATAGAGCTTTACCCACCACCATTTTAGGATGGCGGTGGGTATTGCGCCCGCCGCTTTTCCGCCGGTGGCAATCGCACAGATTGCCTGGCAGACGGAAAAGGGCCACTAATATGGTGGCGGTGCCTAGCATATATGACCATCCAACATATTAGGATGTGTCCTGGTAGAGGCCATTTCATGGTGGCGATGCCGCCATGGAAAGGCTGGCGGGATTGGGTTTGGGGGTCCACTGCGGGCCCCCTTTGTGTGGGGGGGAGTCTGTAGGTGCACTGGGGGAACCCATGGTACCCCCTACATTTCCATTCACAAAGTGGCAGGCATCGCGTGGTTCCTGTCACGTTGTGCATGGAAATGCACATCCTGGACTTTTAACATTGCGAACGGTGCTGCAGCCAGCATCACTGTCCGCAATGTTAAAAGGCCAGGATGCGCCCACCAGTATGGCGGACGCATCCTAATTGGACTGGTGGGACCGCCGCACATCTGGCGACTGATGTCCGCCCACCATCATAATGAGCCCCTTGGACTGGAAAAACGAAAACATCTACATTGTCAAAATACCAGTAATATATATGTGCCCTACAAACATTTGACTAATTTAAAATGTCTTAACGCAGGAAAGCTAACTTCCCACATATTTTAAAACTAGGTGTATTCACTATTCTAACTGCAGTCCAGGCATTCATGGGGCACATTCAGTGAAAACAGGGAAACAAATTCTATTATTTTTATATTAAATATATGTGTACTGTATATTAAATAAAAAATAAAATGTTCAGAAACATTGCAATTCTGAAAGTTTGTTCAGTTTGAACAGAATTACATGAAGGCAAATATTATTGCAAAATAAGTACTTGTTGCACATAATTTCCATAAGTCATTATCCAAAGTGAATTAACTGCCAAAGGTGATTTCCCTGATTTTTCCCTTCATATCTTTTACAAGGGTTGAAAAGTGGCAAAAACCTTCATAAAGTTTGTAGAGAGAAATATTTGCATCTTCACACATCAGTAATTTTAATTTTATATGGCCTCCTGCTTATACCCCAACTGAAGAAATCATGTGGATGTGGACTTTTTAAGGTGCAGTACAGTAAGAAATTCATAACAGTCTGTGGTGCAAAGGTGATAATTACATAATAAATAATTGAAATACAAGAAAAGAGAGTTCAATTGGAATTGCACATTTTTACAAGGGGAGAGAACATCATCCCTCCATATGATGGTTCATTCTCTTTAAAGCCCAGGACGTACAGAGAACACTGCTCTGCCAGTGATTGAGGATGATAAATCCAATTCAAAGTTGAGCTGAGGTTGGTGTCATTCTACATAAGGTAATGTATTTGGTGGTGCTTCTTAAGAGCAGATAAGAGGCACTATTACACTTGAGGTGTTACACCCAAAAGTATTAATAAGTCCATCTACATAAATTAGGACAGGTCATTACAAACCACTCTGGGAGAGGAAACAAACAGCCAGTCTCGGCTCCTGCACTGGATCAGTAATAAATAAAGATGACGAAGATAATTATTCTAACTGATTTTATAATCATGGATAAACCATGGATAAACCATGGTATCTGTATCTAACGCATGGTCAAACATAGATGTCTATGACTACATGTGATCTGCTTTTAAGCCAGCGCATTCATATTGACATCAGCGCCTTAGAGTTCAGTATGGTCTTCTGGATAAAGAGGCTGTGTGAATTGGTGGCGATCATGTCATTTCTCCGTCGCATGCAACCTTCATTTCTGAGCTTGTCAAGTAATGAACCAGAATAATGGTTATCTCTTATAAGCTTAATGTGGCAAGGAATTTAATGAGAGTTTTCTTTTTGGTTTATCTGCCCCTCGTTTATTGCATTTTTAATTATACTGTGTATTGACTTTGATGACTTTTGTATGTTCAGTTATGGCCGCCAAATTTCTCCAATACCAGGGACGATGTAATACGATGTCTGTTTTTGATTTAATAAAAACTGTGCTGCCCAGTCAAATGTTAGGTGCATTTAACTAACAAAATGGCACCGCAAACCCGACATGGACAAAGGCCGAGTGCTGAAATGAGTCCGTCAAGGATTTTTTCTGTGTGGTAAATAAAGTTGCAGTAATTGAACCTCAATTATATATTCTGCGTGCAGGAATCTCAGCGTCGTGTGTCAGCATGGAAGCTTCTCCTCTGGTTCCCCAGTGAAGATGTGTTTTTTTTATACTGAAAGGTACCCTTAGGGTTTCTACCTAGATGTGTAATGGTACTGTGGGCCTGTCGTCCAAGGATGACTATAGCGGTGACTTTTGTACAGAGTTATTATACATCAGATGGTAATCCTGCTGTGTATGTCCGAGGCAGGGGATTAAGATATGATACAATGGGGTCCATTACGATGTCCGCCCGCCACCGCAACGGCAAACGCGACCGCCCGCAAGGGGTGCAGCGGTCCCGCAATGGCAATTAGGATGCCACTGCCACCGTGGCGGTGGCATCCCGCATATATTGCATTGCGGCGGGCGGTGCTGTAAGCAGCACCCGCCACAATGCAATATATGCATGTTGTGCATTGGCATGCACAACGTGACAGGCAGCCCACGGTGCCTGCCACCTTCTCCATGCCAATGTTGGGGGGTATCATAGGTACCCCCCAAGTGCAGCCCGCCACACCTCTACCACGGTGGGTTCCTGGGATGATTGCCTACCGGTGGAAAAGCGTCGGACGGTCTTTCCGTCTGCCGCGGTACCCCCGCCATGCTAATGTGGGGGGGGAAAGGCCGTCCGGTGGGGTGTGTTGGCGGGCGGATCCGGTGGCGATCCGCCCGCCATGCTAATGGGCCCCTAAGTATCTTCATGGATAA
Organism: Triturus cristatus; assembly: GCF_964204655.1. Lineage (NCBI taxonomy): Eukaryota > Metazoa > Chordata > Amphibia > Caudata > Salamandridae > Triturus > Triturus cristatus. The sequence goes on along the minus strand of NC_140592.1, from coordinate 1,253,328,459 downwards.
TAATTTAGGATAGTTTTATAAGAAAACCACACAACATTTATTTGGCAAATAACTAGGTAAAAGGTCAGCGCCAGAACCGTTATGCAGAGCAAGGCAGGACAAATGTAGGTAAAAGGTAGTGCAGCTACCTAGAACTATATTTGGGTACATTAGGACTCATAACACCCACTCTTCACCTTAAGGACGATAATATTAACTAATGCTAAAATATGCCTGTCGTAAAAGCATAAAAACATTGTTATAAAAACGAGTGTAAAAACATGATATATGTAAAAACTATGCAAAAGTTAAAAAAGCTCTATAAGTCCATAAAATAGTCAATATACTGTTAGACCAACTGAGCACTCCAATAGCCATGGTGCCCAGTGAGAGCAGGAGAGAGGAAAAAAAGAAATGTATGTTTTCGGTTTCCAATTTGGCTTGTTTTGGAAAAAAGGTTAAATTGTTTCCATCAGACGGAGAGAGCCAAATGTTTATGTGTCTTGTTTGTGAAGTGCAACATTACTGTTGCTTGCTTTCACAGATGATGGTCCCTGTAACACCTCTTGTATCAGGTCTATGGAGCAACGGTGATCATCTTCATTTCCTGTAGCAGCCACAGAGAAAACAATTGAAGCCTGTGCGCTGGTTGTAGAGCCTGTGTTCGTCCTGACAGGAGCTAAAGCATCCTGTGGAGGCTCTAAGAATACCGTCATCAGCATTGGAATACGCTCAGGACACTGTAACACCTGGGCCTTTAAGGGGGTCCAGTAGTACATCAACGTCCGGTGGCACAATTGATGGAAGGGTCAGACATATGTCCAAAACGCATTTGTATACGCAGAATAGGCAGCGGAGCACAGGTAAGATGCAGTGGACTCAGACTGATCTGAACGAGGATCCAATGTTCACTTAGCTCCCGAAGCTGAGGTACACCCAGCTGGAGTACCATGCGTTTACGGCAACGTTGCACCAGGAGAACTTTTTCCATCTCTTCAGAAACTGGGCCGTCCATTGCGTAGCAGGAAAATTAAAACAAGGATACCCACTACAAGTTGTAGGACCAGCGGAAGCCCTCCAAAAATGCTTCCAAATACAGAGTGTATAAATGATTGAATAACTCCGAAGATTATCTGAAAGGTGCTCAATAGTCCAGAACCTATCAGACAGGTTAAAGATACGATGTACCATTTCTCCGAAATGGAGCGGGAAGTTCGTTCGGACTAGCGCCTGTATCTCAGCCGAAAACCTAGCAACCTAGATATCAAAAGTCTTTCGGGCCAAGGTTAGGGCCACATCCTTCTGTAACAGCATGGCTTTCAGTTTGCTCAGATAATCAAACCATATAAAGGAAACATCCAACGAAGGCCTTCCTAACTTTGTGGGTTGGTGGAAACACTACTTGCATACAACAGGTAATCCTGGAACTTACTGTGACCAGATATGCAATGTTTGGTACCATCCCACAACAACACTGATTATTCAACATCAAATAACAACCATTCGAGAGCAGTATAAATACTGAATAAATCACGGCAGCTGGGGATCCTTTCAAGTGACACAATTGGTTTGCAACTGAAGTATTACAGGCTCTGTGAAGCAAAATATCATCACAAAGTAGAGACCCACTTAAAGAACTCTCACAGTCTGAACAGCTGAGAAAAACATTCAGTGTCCCCATTCCTGCATCTAAATCGGTACAGTAATTCCCAAGATTCACATATGTAGCCCTCTCCCAACGCTTCATACCTGCCTACCAGGTGATACTGTAGACAGTACTGAAATTGGAATGTCGTGACTGGCAGTGTAATATGGCCATGTATTAACCATTCTGTGGCAGGTGATAATTTGTCCAATTTTTCAATGTGCAGCATCGTATATTTTGCATATTTTCATGCCATTGTTGCTTGACCTTCTGTTAGATTGTTGTAGAAAAAAAGAGACGTACTGTTAATATACCATCAGGGCAGGCGACCAGAGACCAGAGTGCAATGAGTGTAGCATCCAGCTCAATGATAGAATGGATCGCAATTGAGATTGTCTATGTTGAAGAATAGGCAAATCCTGTTCTATTACATCTATTGCAGAAGACACAATGTTGCCCATTGAATAAAATCCTGGATGATAGTGGGTCATACCATTGTCAACCACTGCCAAATCCTTTTCTAGGTTAACCCTGTCAATCTCATGCAATCTTTCTGCAGCCTCCTGTTGAGAGATTTTCCATACTTCGTTGTAAATAGCGTATAAGAAGCGCTTCTGACGTGGTTTCTGAGGACCTAACAAGAAATCCTTAAGATCCACATCATATGAGAGTAAAGACAAGTGTTGTTTCACCTAGGACAGTGTTGAGGTCTTTAGCCACTCTAGGCATAACTTTCCAGCACTGTAAGAAGTCATCACCCCGAGTGTTCTGTTTGTATGTAACGTTGGTCAGGCCTATGAATACTAAACCCTTCGGTGGTACCCCTGACTCTTGACTGACACCTATTTGTGTCAATAGGCCAAACCAACCAACCCTTCCAAATGGGGTCTGATGAATTGTACAAACCATCATGTAGAATGTTATCATATGTATCCTCACTATGTTGTGTATAGTTTTGCCCTACCCTCAAAGTGTGTAAGTGAGGGAATCCGAGGTTTGTTCAAGTCCTCGATCTTGGCTAACCCAAGACAGGAAGTCTGCTGCTCTGAGTTGTTCAGGAAGATAATTTGCTGTGATATGAGGCATGCTCTAAGTAAAGCCTCAGTTCCCTGAACTTGCCAATCTTTGGTCCACCAGACAGATTTTGTGTCTATAGTGTCCATCCAAAAGTCGAAACCCTGTAAAGACAGTTGGGAAATAAAGGAAGCAGAGTATATTTGTTTTGTGTTAGTGAGCATATTTTTCTTTGCAGGTGTAGGTGCAAGATTGTAATAATAAGATCTCAGGTCTGAAGTTTAACAAAATGAGCAAACTTGTGCAAACGTTTGTGAACTACCTTTTGGTGGTGTTGTGCGATGTTCCCATTGATGGTAAGAGAAACCATTACGTGGAACACATGCTTTGTGCAAGAAATGATGACCATAGTGTTGGTAACAATACATGGGTGCCGATTCCGATCCGGGTCGGAAAGCACTCCGACCGAGTCGGATCCGGAGTGTTTTCCGACCGAGCCGGACCCCTACAGTCCGACCGAGCGAGTACGATGCGCACGTATGCTGTCGGACTCGGTTCGGTCGGACTCCCATAGAAGTCAATGGGAGCCGGTCGTACGACGCGTACATGGGCTCCCATTGACTGAATGGGTACGTCTCGAACAAGTGTGCCCCCTACAGTGGGTACGCGTCGGTGCCACCTGCACCGTACATGCCTGTGTTGGGGAGACCCATAGGTCTCCCCCTGTGTCCGAGTTGTAGGGCTGCGGGTGTAAGGGGGTCCAACGCGGACCCCCAAAGTACAACTCCGGGAGCTTTTGCCAGCCAGACACTCCGGCTAGCACAGGCTGTCCGACGCATGCATCGTACTGGCTCGGTTGTAAATCGCATCCATTGCACGCCACAGTTAGCTTCCGACCGGGACGTACGGAGCGGTTCGGACCCGGAAACGACTCGGTCGGTGAATTTCATGTAGCTCGCATCGTATTTGCTCGCTCGTACAGCTGTACGAGTCGGCCGGAAAACACGCGTACGGCTCGTAGTTTTTCTGGCCGAACCCAATTCGGTGCCCTTCCGACCGAGATTGGTATCGGCCCCATGGTGTCAAAATCAGATGTATCATCATATAATTCATCACTCGAAAATGCAGCAGATTGCTCTAAATCAGACAGCATAATATTTTCAGTTTCAAAGTCCCGATCATCAGAGAAAATACTAGAGGTGATGATATCACTTAAAGACATTTTAAACAAATGTGTTTTTCAAAAAAAAGTTTAATTGGACCATATACATCATATGAAACCCTGTCCCATACTATTCCTTCTGGATCTGGAACTGCTGTAATTTTCACCAAGGGCAGGTCTCTGTGTTCACGGTGTGATGATGCATGCAGTTTTAGGACCAAGTTCACATTTTGTATTGCGGAGCGCTCTCTAGGTAACGTCCGTACAGGAGCAGGAAAAATTCAGCCACTACACCTAGCCAGAGGATGAGGAACAGTAGACCTATAGCAATCCAGAGCTGTACCCAAGGAGAAACAAGGTAAATCTTTTTCAGCTAAAGGTAGAAATAACAAAGTTATTGTTTGGGGAAACAGGGGCAGGCGGTGACTCAGGTTCACTTGGATCTAATGAGAAAGTATCGAAATAGATGAAGTAGGCAGATGCAGTTTGAACTATCATTGGTAGCTCAGTAGGTTTTGGAGAACTGGTAGTTGTCTCCGTCTGAGACATATTAACATAGATGTCGGTATTGGGTCGAATTGAGATCTGTATTTCACTTGTGTTTTGCTGCTGTTCAATTTCAACTGACACAAATTCCATTCCATTGTTGATAACTCCTTCACTTCGTAGAGTAGAATCTTCAAAGGTTATTATTCTTTCTGTCCGTATGGTAGCAAGAAAATATCGGCGGCTACCCAGGAGTCCACGCTGCCTACTATTCAGTACAGGCCGCATAGTGTGGTTTGATGAGATCAATGGAGATGAATCTCTTTTTTTTCTTGCCGGCAAGAGGCGGAAGAAGTACATTTGTTGTTCCTTCAACAGCCAGCACAGGTACAGGCGCTCTGCTCTGTAAGATGGCCCAAATTCTTTTTTTGACCACAATCTTTTCTGTGACCTGGTCCCCAATCTTCGGTACCCAGGCAGGTTTTGCCAAAACAGCTTTCACTTCCCCAGTGGTGGTGCGTTTTACTTGGATGTTGCTTGTAATGCCCGGAATTCATTGAGTTCCTGTAAAACAGCCCTATGATCATTGATGTTTTTCTTCCACCACTCTGCTGCCACAATCGAGGTTGAGTACCCATATTCTAGTCCCAAACAGAACTTTATATGGAGTACGGCCCCCTAGGGAACTTCTTGGCATGTTATTAGATGCCCTCTGGTCCCCATATAGGTGATTGACCCAACTGTTACCCAAGCCTAATATCCTTGCTGTTAAGAATTGTTTAATACGGAGAGGAGTACCGCAAGACCACACCCAAACCTCCCATGGCTTCTTTGTAAGCTGTGGAAATGTGGATTTTCCTGATCAGTTATGTCCCCTATCTTGGACCCCAACGGTTCTAATTGCATGTCACAAGTACATGTATGTTCCCTCCAGTTCCAGTTTCCAAGACGCAAACATATGTGTGTCTACCGTCGACATGTTCTCTGTCAGATCCGCCATCAATGGGCTGGATATTCGATTCCTAAGTATAAAAGGCCACCGACTCTATATGGCTAAGTTACTCCATTTTTACAGCTCAGGCAAGTAGGCCCGATTCTGTCCTTAAAGCCTTCCCTGCTCTCTGTCTCTGACAGCTTCAGCTTGAGCTCGCATCTGTATCCATGAACTTTGTCCTACTCCCTGTGCAGCTAACGGTGCCTGCCTCGGCCAGTTTTCGCCTGCCTGCCAAGAAGCTGTATTTCACCTTCGAATTATCTATTTTGCTCTTCAGCCGATGCATTCCTGTCTAGTGATTTAGGTAAACATTTCCTTTAGCTCACAAGCAAAGGACTCAGCCTTTCCGTCCTCCTGCAAGTAATTCATAGCCCTGTTGCCATGGAAAGTTTTCTGCCCCTCGCATCTCATAGAGACACTTAGACGCTTGTACACGCACACACAGTCAGTATAGAATAGATTCTGTCCGAGAGTCTTTTCTTGTGGATAACATAGTTCTCTAAACATAGGATGTTAGATATGATTTGGGATTAGGTTGACTTGACCCCCCAGACTTCTCGTCTCCACATGTAGAGCTAAATGTCAAGTCCCCGTCACCCCCTAGTTGCACGTCAATCACATGTCATGCTGCTGCGCGCGCATCTATGTTAAGTATTATCTTATAGATCCACCTATGCATGATAATCAGAGCCAATCATGTTTCTTTCTGCTCCTTAATACGCCTAGTTTCGATTACGTACCAATATGTCACTTTTCTTATCAATTGTTACGCCTTTTGCATTCATTTCATTGTAATGTAAGACCTATAAAAGTTACTTCTTGTCAATAAAGTATTGTACTTCACTTCCTGAACCCTCGTGGTGACGGAACCTGAAGGCCGCCACTCGAGTCGGCCATTTTGGAATAAAGCCCATCCAGAAAATCTCTTATACCACGGATTCTGCCTCTTGTTATTTTGAGCTATTCTACTTTATTTCAGAGTCAGTATGAAATTCAGTTAAGGTAAAAAGAATATTTACCACATAATGGCGCCCGAACAGGGACACTTTCTCATCTCACGCGCCGGCGGTGCGTTGCAGGCCCGGTCTCCTGCCACAGCTGGACGGACCATAAACGCGTACCAGCAGGATTTCCTGTAAACTCCCTCCGGACAAGCGGGGGCGACTGAGGCTGCGATCAACCCAGACGAGGCGGTGAGAAGTGCGAAGTATCCCGACCAGAGCCTAGCTGAGAGAGCAAGATCCGAGGTATACAGAGGCCCACCAGGTTTTCGAAATCCCGATGTCCAGAGGGTCCGCTGTCCGCAGTCATCGAGTCCCGTTCATTCTCTGAGGCCTTCCGTTTCAAGGAGCTACTCGGTGAGTACCATCGCCGGGGAGGCGTGTTGACAGCACATAGGTTGTGCCGGTCAAGACGGATTTGGGTACACAAATCCGGTCTGCACTGTTTAGCAGTGTATATGTACTGTTTAGCAGTATATCAAGTATTCCGAAGTATCTAGTTATTGTCAAGAATTCTGCTTGGTGATTAGTCATGCAGACTGTCATCATCGTCGGTCATTTTTAAAATGTTTAATGTTTAAATGTTTAAAGTGTTCAAATGTCTTGCATATTGTGGTATGAATGATTGTTCATTGTTCACCGTTCATTATTGTGTTTTCCGTATTAAGTGAATTCAAGAGTAAGTATCAGATCAGTTGTCGAGATGCCGCTCTTTTCGAAGTTAAGACAGATTACTACTAGAAAAGGGGTGCTTGAAGAAGCAGTTCCTATTCCTCCTAGGGACACCCCAGGGCATTTTATGTATCACAAGCATGGCTTAGATGCCATATTGTTTCTTGATCTATGGGTAGATTATACCAAGGGATTGCCGGAAAGTCAAAGGTGGCCCGCAGCGGGAACCTGGGATGCAGAATGCATCATGAAAGTGGAAGAAGAGTTATGGAAAAGAAAAGTCAGACAGTCACAGAAAGACGCTGTTGAGTTATGGCGTAAAGAATCTCATAGACGTACAGAAAAAGCACGTAGACAGGAGGAGAGGAGTAAAGAGAGTTCAAAGGAAGTTCAAGAAAATATATTAATTGAGGAAGGTATCCGAGTAAAATCAGAACAAGTAGATAGACAAAGAAACGCTCTTATGAGTGGTATGTATCCCCTCCTAGCCGAAGGACTACCTAAGGCTGTTCCAGAGATGCCAAAAGACTTGCCACCCCCATTATTTCCAATTAAGGTACATCCAAAAGGGCATCCCAGAACCGCAGAAGATGTTTTTCTTTCCTCATATCTAGATGACGCAGCTCCCGAGTATGCTAACCCCACACCACATAGACCGTCTGGCAGAGGGGTTCAACGTCAGGATCAGGTATCTGTCCCCGTGCAACAGCAAGTCCCGACGCAAGCTCCGGCAAGCACGTCTGTTTCCGCATCTGTCCCCGCAGTCGATTCTACAGTGGTATCGACACCTATAGTTGCTGTGTCACGTTCGACGAATCCATTCACACCCGACGCCCCTGAAGGGGCCACGGGAGGTGCAAGCAATACTTTTACGCCACCTAGAATAAATAAACTTATTTTTCAAGAATCAGCGCATTCACGTACACCCAAATTCGTAAGTGAACGCACGCTTAAGGAACTCCTTATAGATTGTAGGTATGACCCGGTGGTCGGTAAAGAGGACGAAATGGTCCTGGCATCATTACGTATCAGACGAGCCGCAGAGTATTTAGCGAGGTTACCAGGAATGACTACGCATCTAGATAACATATATCATTTTGTCCAAACAGGGCGAGACCCAGAATGTATTAACAGAGCTATGGAATTCCAGAAAGTAGAGATACAGGGGGAACTGTTACGTTTCCTCATAAACTGCGTGATCAGAAATCAAGACCGTCCGGGGGTAGACCCGAATACAATGCTTATTCTTACAAGATGGAGCCAGAATATATCAGAAGGGAGACACGATAAGAAAAACTGTATAATAGCCATGTGCCGAAAAATCCGTAGAGAAATAGAACGCATTCACGAAGAAAGATTGGAAACAGACGAGTTCGAGCAAGATGAAGTCTCCGAATCAGGGAATTCCGCAAGACAGTCAGAAACCATAGCATACGTAGGCAGAGGAAGATCCGGTGATAATACTAGATGTTTTTCTGATACCATACACGCTGTATGTCCAAATAATAGCAGAACGTATCCGACGCCTGTAATAAATTTAAAGTCTCCTGAACATCTGTTCCAAGCCGCAGATAAACTACTACGAGAACGAAGGGGTTACCACCTCCTCGATTCCATGGATGAGCAAGAATTGGCCAGATCAGCCGTTCACTGGATTGACAGTCCTGAAAAATACGGTGATGAGACCGTAGCACACACGTTTTTTAACCTTAGTGCAGATGAACAACGTTTAGCTGGAATCTATATGATTCAGCAACTCCTTATACTATATAAGAGCCAACATGCTGACCCTGGTCCTTTACCTGATATATTAACTGAACTACTCACGAACAGATGGAGAGGTTCTAGTAACAAGTTAATTAAAGAAATATTAGTGTCACGTAAACAGTATGTCCTTTTTGTAAATCCGGATTCTTTCCCGCTGCCCCGCAGAGAAAGAACGCCGTATTATATGGATAGACAAAACCCCTTACGAGAAGTGCACCCAATAAAAGGCGAAGACAATGAGTTTCACCGTGTATTTGTATACACACCCATATCAAAAATTGAATTGTTAGAAATGAAGAAAGTAGTACCAAGTCATGACAAAGACCCAGCGGGTTTCCACCGAGAAATTAAGGACATGTTGCTGATGGGAGAGTATACCTATCCTGATATTATGACGATATTAAAGGTGCTCTTACCTGCTGGTATTTATGAAAAACTGAAAGAAAAAGAGTGGGAAGTGGGAGACCAAAAGATAGATTGGACAGCATTAGAAACGGAAGAAAAGGCCCGAGCTGCAGGTTCAGGGCTCGGGGATAAAGTCAAAGCATTACCAGGTTTACTAGTACAAGTACTGCCACGTTTGTTAACTACGAAAAAGGAAGATTGGGGTGCAATCACGGCCTGTAAACAAAAGCATGATGAAGACACAAGTGACTATTATGCCCGTTTTGAAAAATGTTTTGGAATAAATAGTGGTATAAAAACAAGTAGTGAGTCGTATCCACATTTATTTGTAACAAAATTAGTAGAAAATGCATTACCTCCAGTAAAGAATAGAATATTGAAATTCGAGAGTACCTGGCAAAGTAACACTCCGTCCCAAATGCTACAAATGTTACAGTATCATCACAATAGAATTAGAGATGAACAAGAACACGAACAAAGACGTATGAAAGATACAAAAATGAAAATGCTAGTGTCTCAGACAGTATCGGCTGAAGGACATAAAAAGGGTATGACACAGTCCGATTCAGCAGGACCGGTAAAAGGGACATGCAATTATTGCAAAAAGCCAGGTCATTACGTACACGATTGTCCAGTTTTAAAACACAATATCGCCATAGGTAAAACACAAGAAAGATCACGGCCACTCAGACAAGATCAGAATGAACAAGGAGCTATGCCACATTCGGCACATTCCCAGGCCATGCCAGCCGCACAACAGCCAATACAGTTTGTGCCAGCTGCACCACCGTTGCCTGTTACTGCCACACAAACCACCACACGACAAATGTATCAGACTGCACAGTATGAATATCCTGAGTATCAGCGTTACGCATGAACCAGCCTAGAGAGGGAAGTTGACTTACCGCTTATCGAGATTCCTGTAGATCAAGAAGGACCTTATGTACATAGTGAATTATTAGGTCAAGATAGAAAATTCTTACTCGATACAGGGGCAAGTCGTACAACTATAAAACGTAGTGAAGTTCCAGGGGCACCCCTCTCAGGCTCTCAAAATGTTTCCCTTGGTTTTTCAGGAAAACCTATTGTTAACGAAGTATCACAGCCTCTTCCACTTACGATAGGACCTTTGACACGAACTACAGATTTATTGCTTACTAAATCATGCCCGGAAAATTTGTTAGGAATTAAAACTCTGAAAGCCCTAGGAGCCATAATATGTTGTTCTCCGGGAGGAATAAGGTTGTTTTTACGTGATTTTAAAGGTCACTATGTGTCTAGAGACATGGATCCCCGACTACAGACTTTACCAGCACATCTATGGGCACAAGGCCCTACTGATGTTGGTTGCATGAACATTACACCATACCGAGTTACACTCAAGGCAGGAGTGGTATTACCACGAATGCGACAATACAAGTTACCGCAAGATGCTGTAGTGGCTTTGCTGAAAATCATTGATGAGTTAATTGCCCAAGGAGTAGTTATAGAAACAGACTCCAATGTATGTAATTCACCGATAATTCCGATTCTTAAACGAACCGACCCCACTGCTCCGCCAGTATACCGATTGGTTATTGATTTGCGGGAACTAAACAAGTGCATTGTGCCACAATTTCCTGTGGTCCCCGATATATCATCATTATTGACAGCAATTGATTCCGAAGCAACATTCTTTACTGTAATTGATCTCAAGAATGCCTTTTTTAGCGTCCCAATAGATCCGGAAAGCCAATATTTGTTCGGATTCAGTTTAAATGGGCGCAGCTTTAAATTCTCACGCGCTCCCCAAGGATTCACAGAAAGCCCCAGCATCTACAGCCAAGCACTGAAACGAGAACTTGACAGTATCCACATGCCAGTCAATACTGCACTGCTTCAATATGTCGATGATCTGCTGATCACCGCGAGAAGCGAACCTGAATGTGAAAAGGCTTCTCTGACAGTTTTACATTTTCTAGCCGACAAGGGGCACAAGGTGTCCCCTTCTAAGCTGCAATTCTGTGTCCAGCGAGTTATTTATCTTGGTCACTCGCTGTCCAAGGAGGGAAGGCAGCTTACACCAGATCGCATCCAGTTAATTGCTAACATGTCAATACCCCAGACACAAAAGGAGGTGCGGGCTTTCATAGGCCTCACTTCATATTGTAGGCAGTGGATCCCTCAGTACGCATTTCTAGCAAAACCACTCATTCAGTTAACCACACAGGAGGCAGCCACATCGACTGTTCTCCCTTGGACTCAGGAACATACACAAGCTTTTGAAAGCTTAAAGGAAGCTTTATGTCAAGCACCTGTTTTAGCAACACCATGTTATAGCAAACATTTCACACTCTTTGTCACAGAACGCGAAGGTACTGCTTTATCAGTACTCACACAGGAACAAGCAGGATCACGCAAGCCATGTGCTTATTTTTCCAGTACATTAGATCCCGTAGCTCAGGCTTTGCCCGCATGCCTGAAATCAGTGGCAGCAACAGCTTTAGCAATCAGACAAAGCGATGCCATAGTGTTAGGACATCCATTGACAGTACAAGTACCACATGCAGTAGAAGTTCTTGTGAACCGAACACAAACACAACACTTGACCATAGCAAGACTTACCGGTTATGAACTGACATTGTTTCAGCCACACATAGAGATCCGACGGTGTAATACATTGAATCCTGCTACACTATTACCTGTAATTGGAACAGACCCACTAGCTCATGATTGTGTTGAAATTATTGAAATAAAGACGAAACCTAGACAAGACTTGACAGACGTTCCATTGTTAGATCCAGACCTGACGTTGTATGTAGATGGATCGTGCATGAGAGCAAGTACAGGAGACTTAGTGGCCGCGTATGCAGTCACAACAGACACTGAAGTTATTGAGACAAATTGTATAGATACCTTGTCAGCCCAAGCAGCAGAACTTATTGCTCTAACACAAGCCTGTATTCAAGCCACAAATAAGAAAGTTAATGTATACACTGACTCACGTTATGCATTCGGAGTCGTACACGACTTCGGCGTGCTGTGGCGAGAGAGAGGTTATTTAACCTCCCATGGTGCCCACATTCAGCACGGAACCCTCATTCATGCCTTGTTAGACGCAATACATCTACCAACTGCCATATCGATTATGAAATGTAAAGCACACACGAAGGTTACTGATATCATTTCTCAAGGCAATGATTTAGCTGACAGAACAGCTAAACAGACTGCTCAGAATCGCACATTAGACATGACAAAGCCAATAGTTCAGACACCAACACAGTGTATGACAATTAAGGATCCCGCACTTGACGTAATTGACATACAGACACATGCTACTGCAGAAGAATTAAAGAAATGGACTGAACTAGGAGGGATCCAGACAGATCAGGGATGGATGACGAAGGAGAAATCTGTATGGTTTCTTCCTGACTCTATGGTCCAAGCCATTATAGCTACAATTCACAGCCCGGCGCATTTAGGAGAAAAAGCTATGCTAGACAGCATTCAACACATTTGGTTCAACAAACATTTACGAGCAGCAGCTAAACAAAAAGTCCGTACCTGTATGATATGTTGTCAGTTCAACCCAGGAAAAAGTGTTCCCGTAGAACAGGGTGGATTCCAGACTCCTGATCATCCTTTTGAAGTGCTCCAAATGGATTATATCCAGATGGAACGATGTCGAGGATTCAAATATGTTCTGGTAGTTGTCTGCGCCCTCTCCCGATGGACTGAGGCGTACCCAGTATCAGATTACACGGCCCCGACTACTGCCAAACAGTTAGTTCGAGAATTCTTCCCACGGTACGGTTTACCACGTGTTGTATATTCAGATAACGGCCAGCCTTTCTCATCCGAATTAATGAAACATGTCTCACTTTTGTTGGGATACCAGTGGAAATTCCACTGTGTCCGACACCCCGAGGCAGCAGGTCTCGTGGAACGACATAATCAAATTTTGAAAATCAGATTGTCTAAAATATGTAAGGAGAAAGGTGTTGACTGGATAGTAGCATTACCAGTTGCACTATTTTACATAAGAATGGTAGCACACTCTCGAACAGGGCTATCCCCGTATGAGGTGATCTTCGGAAGACCACCAAATATGTGGGGGACGCCTATACCACGTAAAATAACTGATGTTAATTGTAATATGCTGACAGATTACTTGGCTTCCTTGATGTCTGCACTACAATCTTGTCGTTCACAGGTAGCTGCAGCTTTTCCTGACAACACTGAGGTGAAACCCCATGACGTTGCTCCGGGGGATCTGGTGTTTGTGAGGAATTTCGATCGGAAAACCCAATTGGAGCCCAGGTGGAAAACACCGAAGCTAGTCCTGCTGACCACAAGAACAGCCGTGAAAGTGGAGGGCCGCAAAGGATGGATACATTCCAGCCACGTTAAGAAATTTCATGGACTATCCTCGGATATAGACACTGTGCCCTGCACTCCCTCACAGACTGATTCAAAACTTCCTTTTGTTGAACAGAATGACTCTCAGTGCTATAAATTAAAGCTTAGGCCCAAACAGTCGAGCAATTTGATTGTTTAAGTCCTCTCCAAGGTGAAGCGGTTGAATTGTCTCCGACATGTATCCCTTGGACCTGAGTAGAGAAAATACCCGAGAAATGTTGAAACGACAGGCGTATTGTAAATCACTGCGTAGCTACTGTATGAGGACATTATTAATTTTGTTTTTATTGAGTGTTTTAATAATTATTACGAGTGTGATTTTGCACATATATCATCCTATTTCTGGACATGTTTATAATGTTGCTACTGAACATTCTTTTAGTGACCTACCGCCACATGAATTATCTTATAGACTTGCGCTGCGCAATAACACTTTCATTAGTATGTTACATCATTCCCATCAGACTAGTAATGCCACCAATTGTTGGGTGTGTGGCCGACTCCCTCCCTATCAGAATAACAAAGGAGTTCTGCCTTTCTTTCCACATCCGTTCACACACAATGGCTCCTGTGGAGCATGGTTTAGTTTACTAAATTCCATAGACCCAGACACAGCAGTTTATCAACAACATTGGATATGGGGAAATCTGAATCTAGTTTTATTCAAAGTCTGTCATCCTAATAAGGAGGGTCGCCCCAGTAGAACAGGAACTGATCTAGAAAATGAAGTGTATAAATTAGGTAATTTTACACCTAATCTTATGATTCTGAATGTCAAATCCGAAGTTGAACTAATTCTGCCCACTATGTCAGTATTTCCAGTTAAGGGTGAATTATGTGTAAGAAAAGTTGGTTCCATACATATGGGCCATAGCCAATGCGTTACTACAGTAGAATATAGTGATCAAGGTAAATCTTCGTTTAGAGCTTCTCGCCATTCTTACTTTATATGTGGTCAGACGGCATATATGCGTCTGCCTCTAGATTGGGATGGTACCTGTTACATAGCATTCCTTCTGCCACCTGTTTTCCTAGCTCCACCTGATTATTATCGGAATGTTCATTTAGTACACAATAGAGAGCGAAGAGATCTCCCAGTTGTCGATTATACTGAGACGGCATGGGACAAGTATGTAGATTTCAATAAAGGTATCTTTCCCTATATAGGTACAATATCTAATAGTAAGCTGATACGTAAACTAACCAAGACTCTCGAAGCTGTAGTAAACGAGACTATAGCCGCCCTAGGCAATCTGACAGAGGAACAATCAGTAATGAGAATTGTTGTTCTCCAGAATCGTCTTGTCCTTGACGTCATCCTGGCCGATAGGGGCGGAGCTTGCAGGGTCATCGGATCCAGCTGCTGCATATTCATACCAGAAAATTCGCCATCTGTATATAAAGCTATAACACGCCTTCATAAGATTGTGAGCCAGATACACGAGAATCCAGGCACTTGGACGTGGTCCGGGTGGTTTTGGAGTGTGATATCAGCCTGGGGATGGAGAGTTCTATCCTTCCTAGGTATTGGCCTTCTTATGCTCTTCAGTTGTTGTTTATGCCTGCAATGTGGACCAGCGATTTGTGGTCTGTGTGCCACATCATGCATTCCATATCAAGGTTCTCGTTCAAAATGCCGGAAGAAGAAGGAAGAAGAAATGATGCTCCATGAGCAAATCGATGGAATGATGAAGATTGATATCTCTTGAAGGGCAAGCAGGGGACAAGGAGGGAATGTGGAAATGTGGATTTTCCTGATCAGTTATGTCCCCTATCTTGGACCCCAACGGTTCTAATTGCATGTCACAAGTACATGTATGTTCCCTCCAGTTCCAGTTTCCAAGACGCAAACATATGTGTGTCTACCGTCGACATGTTCTCTGTCAGATCCGCCATCAATGGGCTGGATATTCGATTCCTAAGTATAAAAGGCCACCGACTCTATATGGCTAAGTTACTCCATTTTTACAGCTCAGGCAAGTAGGCCCGATTCTGTCCTTAAAGCCTTCCCTGCTCTCTGTCTCTGACAGCTTCAGCTTGAGCTCGCATCTGTATCCATGAACTTTGTCCTACTCCCTGTGCAGCTAACGGTGCCTGCCTCGGCCAGTTTTCGCCTGCCTGCCAAGAAGCTGTATTTCACCTTCGAATTATCTATTTTGCTCTTCAGCCGATGCATTCCTGTCTAGTGATTTAGGTAAACATTTCCTTTAGCTCACAAGCAAAGGACTCAGCCTTTCCGTCCTCCTGCAAGTAATTCATAGCCCTGTTGCCATGGAAAGTTTTCTGCCCCTCGCATCTCATAGAGACACTTAGACGCTTGTACACGCACACACAGTCAGTATAGAATAGATTCTGTCCGAGAGTCTTTTCTTGTGGATAACATAGTTCTCTAAACATAGGATGTTAGATATGATTTGGGATTAGGTTGACTTGACCCCCCAGACTTCTCGTCTCCACATGTAGAGCTAAATGTCAAGTCCCCGTCACCCCCTAGTTGCACGTCAATCACATGTCATGCTGCTGCGCGCGCATCTATGTTAAGTATTATCTTATAGATCCACCTATGCATGATAATCAGAGCCAATCATGTTTCTTTCTGCTCCTTATTACGCCTAGTTTCGATTACGTACCAATATGTCACTTTTCTTATCAATTGTTACGCCTTTTGCATTCATTTCATTGTAATGTAAGACCTATAAAAGTTACTTCTTGTCAATAAAGTATTGTACTTCACTTCCTGAACCCTCGTGGTGACGGAACCTGAAGGCCGCCACTCGAGTCGGCCATTTTGGAATAAAGCCCATCCAGAAAATCTCTTATACCACGGATTCTGCCTCTTGTTATTTTGAGCTATTCTACTTTATTTCAGAGTCAGTATGAAATTCAGTTAAGGTAAAAAGAATATTTACCACAAAGCCCATGAGCTAAATGCAGGACCATGGTCAGAATGTAATGTGCCAATTGCGTATGTCCTTATGAAGATTGCAAATCCATAATAACAGTTCGAGTGTCAGATGAGCGCTGGGGCTAAACCCACAGGAATCAATGACATGAATCCACTGTCACCAAGATGTACTTGTAAGCCCCGTCAGATTGTAAGGGGTCGCAGTGGTCCAAATAGACACATGCAAGAGGTCTGTCTAAAATCAGAAATGGTGTCTGTGGTGGACGTGCTACGTTGGAAACATTCATCTACTGACAGGTGTGGCACTTAAGGACAAAGCCCTTGGTCTGTTTTGTAAGACCTGGCTGCCAATAACGTTGTTTCAGTAGTGAAACTGTTGCAGTGATACCTGCGTCTGCTGAACCCAGACCCTCGTGTGCAGCTAGAATTAAACCTAACCTGCGATTCATGTTTGGTATTAATCTATCCCCCATTCCTGGAATTTGAGCATACGGAATGTTTTGCGCATCCAACTTGTAGGAGTACTTGAGTGGAACACCTTTTGGCAAGGTTGAGCTGTTGTTGTGACTAGTGTTCACAGCTATCAGTATCTGTCGGTCTCTTGTCCTACTAGAATGAGTGACTGCAGCGATGGCAGCAGTTCTCACTGTCGCCATAGCGGCTTCATCAGCCAGTGAATTTTCTTCAATGTTTAGCCAACACGCTGATGACTCAACGTGTAAATACCATGAGCCTGTTGCAAGTCTTTTTTCAGCTCTGCCACCTGTTCCCACAGCAACTTGTGCGTTATTGTGCAACCTTTGGAATCTCTAAATCAATTCTGTCCCCAATAGTGAGGATATTCATTGTATGATTGGACACAGTAAAATGAATCGCACAAAATAAGTGTGGTCAATTCACGATCTGTATTCTTCAGTGCCAGTATCAGGGCTTTTGATTCTGCCAGCTGTAACGTGAAATCTCCTAGAGACTGCGTCTGAGTATTGCTTAGGATGGAACTTGTCGTCCCGCATACGTTCCTTCACAATTGCACATGCTGCGCTGTTTTGCTGTTTACTTCCTACAGATGCTAGGCAGATCCGTCAGTGTAAATTGAGTATAGAGGCATTACTTCATTCAGGAGAGGATATTCTTGTTCGTACTGCAGGAATGCTTGTGTTTTTAATGCAGAATCAAATTTGTAGTCTACATCTGTTGCAGTGAGATAATTAGCCCATTGTATCCATCGCAGATGCAGTGCATTTGCGCTTGGAACACTGGTTTTGTAACAGCCTCTAAGGTTGGTACTGGAGTCACAACAATTATTCATTCCCCCTGAGCTGGTGCTCTTTCTCTCATTACAACACTGTGAACGGCTGTCAGTATCTTTTCTGTGGATGCAAAACGTATTTCAGCGATTGTGTACAAATGTGATTTGCTTTCATTGAAGGTTAGATAGGTGTATCCTGCTTGACCCACGACTACACGAATCACCAGATTCATAGTATTTCCAAGTGTGTGTATGTGTTTGGAAGCTAATTTATGTGGGTTTCTGTGTCCAATGTCGAACTAAAAAATCAGGTCTAATTAAATCATAGAAAGGTTTTACCTTTTCTGCGTAATCCAAAATGTATGTTCTGTCCACATTTAGGAATCCTAAAATGGATTGTAAACCTTTCAGAGTCTTTGGAGGTTGGAGCAGCGCACATTTTTCTAAAGAAATAGCTGCCAGGCTTTTCACTTCACTTGATAGCCCATATCCAAAAATTAGGACATTGAAGTGGTCAATTTTTAATCTTTTAAAGTTACATTTGTATCCCAAAGTGGCGAACCACAAAATTATCTTGTTCACCTTGTGAAAGTGATCCAATAACTCATCGTCCATTAGAAAGATATCATCTACATAGGACAATGACTCCTCATCACAATTTTGAAGTAACTCTGATACCCTTGCTGAGAACAACCCAGGGCTATTCTTATACCCTTGGGCCAGTCTACAGAATTGGCATTGAGAGCATAGGTCCGAAAATGCTGTCAAATATCTGCTTTCAGGTGCTATATTTTGTCAAAAGAATCCATTTGAGATATCTAGTGTTGATTTTGTTTTGAATTTCTTTCGCACAATGTTATTCATTAATGCGACACTGTGTGCTTTTTGTACTGCAAAGGTTTTCGTGCATGTGTTCAAATGCTTGTAGCCTAAAACTAGACGGTATGAATTGTCGGGTTTCATTGCGGAAAACAAAGGATTATTCATGGGAGAGGTGCCATTTTCAATAACACCTTGGTATTCAAGTTGATCTAAGATCTCCCTGACTTGTTTCTTTGCTTCATGTTTTATTGGCTACTGCCTCTGTGGTGGAAAAGTCATTTAAACTGGGATTTCATAGTGAGGTGACTCAGCATCCTACCCTACATGATTGCGGTAGAGTGCTGGAGCTAGTGCTAACGCCCACACTTATGTATGTTTTATTGATTATAGAACGAGGTCAGAGAAAGCTGGTAAAATTTCCTCTTCACGCTTTTGCCAATCCATAACAAACTCAGGCAGCCAATCTCTTTCAGCCAAAAGGATATCGTATCCAAATCCAAAAGTCAGGTTCTCCCAAAAGAGACTTTTCACTTTTCTGGGTATGTCCCGCTCCATTGGGAGCGTAATTTCACATAACTCATGTGGGACGCTTGCCCTTGTAACGGGTGTTTCCACCATGATATGTTCATTCAACACTGCTGGTACCAGAAATTCCATCTGGTTCTGGTGAGCTGTTGTTACTTCTGCAGCTCTGTCTAGCACGTCAGAGCCCATTCCCTGTTCAATAGTTGAGTCCTCACTAGCCTGGGCCTTTCTTATTTTAAGGCCAGCTACCATCTTCTTTTTAAATTAAGGTGTAGTTTTGGGTTTATCTTCTTGTTTGATAATGTAGTCTGAAGTGCATGTGAGTCTGTTGGCCTGACTCGCTCTTCTGGTCTGCATTCTGATTGTCCTTCCCTCTCTGAGTTTTTGGATGAGCCCTGAAAGGAACGAGAGGAGCGTGTATCAGTATCCTGATACCTGTCACGATTGTCTAATGTTGTCACGGTTTCTACGGTTATACCGTTTTTCAGAGGGCTCCTGTTGAGGAGACCCACCCTGTGATCTTGATGCATTCTGCTTATTTTTTGATTGTTTATTATCCCATTTCTTTTTAGAAGAATTGGGTGCTTGCTTTTGATTGTCTTTTTCAGGATTACTCGTTAATTGTCATTTCGCAGGTCTAGCTCCCAAGTTATCTCTATCCAGCAAAGCATAGGTATCTTCGATAATTTTAGGTAATTCTCACTCCTGTTGTGCAGGAGTGCATTCCCTCAGACATTGGCATATTCTGTGTCTGTCTTGCAGACCTGTATGAAGAAACACTGCCTCAAGCTGTGCTATCCAGAACGGCATTTGCTCACGTTTAGTGGACATTCGTCCCATAATCACGCATGTGTGGTGTGATTTTTGTTGCGGTCCCTTGTAGTTGACCCTTGTAGGTTGAATTGTAAGTGTTTCGCATTACGAACTGTGTAAGATTTCTGTATAGCTTTATTATTTTGTTTTAAAGTGGACATAAGTATGCTGCTGGCAATGTATCAATCTCTGGATGCGGTGTGTAAGCAGCAAGGACTGGTTAAGTCACTCCAACTCTGACACACCGTCTCTGACGCACAGCCTACAAGAACGCCATGACAGAATACCACCAACGCATCAGATCCACCGGAAGGACATTCATCCAGAACAAGATCCTCACCAACTCCAGCAATTCTAAGGAACTCGTCAGCATCATCCAGGAATTCGCCAACCCCTCTAGCGAAAACACAGACATCACCCCTTCCTAGGACCTCTGCAAAAAAGCTTGGCTCCTACTTCCATCTGAAAATCAAGGGCCTCTACAACAACTTCAACGACCAGACACAGAAACCACTCCCTCCTCCAGCAACGCCAGCCAACCCATCAAACATCCGATCATGACACATTCAACGCTATTCTCCTCCATCGACCTCCGGGTCCTAGGGGTGCGTTTTTAGATTCCATTGGAATACTTCTAGAGGAAGGGCTGTGCAATAAGTTTTTTACGGTTATGGGAGATTTCAATTTTCATCTGGAAGATTTTACTGATACTGACAATGTAAGACTGCAGCAAATTTTTAGCGGAGGCGACCTCAAGCAGCTTGTGACAGATCCCACTCATTCTGCAGGACACGCATTAGACGGTATTTTCTCCAATAACCCTAATCTTATTTACACAAAAACAGTACCACTTACCTGGACTGATCATGTGGCAATTTTATTTGAATTTAAACAAACCAAGCACCATCAACACAAACCTCTTGCTAAGGCTGTTACAACCACAAGGGCCTGGAAACATATTGATAGTCTAGCATTAGGAAATCTTTTAAAAGCCTCATTACCTGCACCATCTTCTAATGTAGAAGAAGCTACGGCCACCTACACGGATTGGGTGGATTCTGTTTGTAGGAAATTAGTGCCGGGCAAACAGGGCGTTCTCAAGCGGGCATCATCTTCTGCCCCATGGTATACAGAAAACTTAAAAATACATAAACTAGTCTGTAAGAAGCTAGAGAGGGTCTGGAGGAGAGAGTACAAAAATTCTGATATGGAGGCCTATAAAGTAAGCCTTTCCAATTATAAAAAACTGCTCTCTGAAACTGAAAAGATATACTACGGGAAACAAATCAGAAACGCTGGATCCTCATCCAAAGTACTGTTTAAAACAATTTCTGCGCTTACTACCTCTTCTAGCCCTAAGACAGAAAACAACTCTGAACTATGTGAGACTCTGGCTGTCTTCTTTCTACAAAAGGTCGAAAACATTTTTTTATCCTTTACTCTTACGTCCACTGTCACTAATGAGGCTGTTATAATAAGGCTTTCTGAGAACAACAGGCCTACTCCTATACTAGATCATTTTACTTCGTTGGATCTACATGGAGTTACCAAACTACTGTCAGAGATTCAATCAGGCTCCCCTCTGGACCCATGTCCAGTCGCGGTACTGAAACTGGTTCCAGAAGTTATTGGGAAGGTTCTTAACCCACAGTTTGGTTCCATTTTTAGTACCGTCATTTTCCGGGACCTTGGAAAACAGCATCTATTCTTCCCTTACTTAAGAAATCCAGTCTGGATCCAAAGGATCGAGCAATTATAGACCTATTTCTCGTCTCCCTTTCCCAGGAAAGATGATTGAGAAGGCTATGAATGGCCAACTTAGCTTGTTCCTTCAGACCAACTTTTTGCTAGACACCACACAGTTTGGTTTCCGTGCGGAACATAGCACTGGGTTGGCACTGATCAAATCCATGGAGGAAATCAGAGAGGCCTTGGACCAGGGTGGTGCCGCAATACTCATCATGCTGGACCTTTCGGCCGTATTCGATACGGTCCATCATGAAGTTTTGATGGACCGTCTATCTGCGGTCGGGGTCCAAGGCAAGGCTTGGGATCTTTTGAAATCTTTCCTGACCAGTAGATTACAAACTGTGGACCTTGGCAGAGATAGATCCAAGCCCTTCTCTCTCACTTGTGGAGTGCCGCAAGTGTCCTCGCTTAGTCCTACATTATTTAATGTATATGTTGCACCATTGGCAGATTTGATCAGATCCTTCGGGTTCCATTTAACCTCTTACGTGGACGACACGCAAATTGTGTTGTCCATTCAGAAAGGGTCAGAGGCTGAGACTGGTTCTAAATGTCATGACTGTATGCAGGCGATTGCAGCCTGGATCGCATCAAACTGCCTTAAACTTAATGCAGGGAAAACCGAGGTGATTGTATTCGGGAACATCGCTAACCTTTGACACCTGATTGATGGCCAAATGCAATGGGCATGCCTCCAGTCCCTGTGGACAGGGCGAAAAATCTGGGAGTGATCCTCGATTGGAAACTTTCCTTCGGTAACCAAATTAGTAAGGTCGTCTCATCCTGTTTCTTCATTCTTAGAATTTTGAGGAAAATTAAATTCCTCCTCCCGGAAGACAGCCTGAAAATAGCAGTCACAGCGCTCATTCTGTCACGGCTGGATTACTGCAATCGTCTCTATATCAACATCCAGAAGAGACATTTGGTCAGACTCCAGATCGTGCAGAATGCGGCAGCCCGGCTGCTTACAGGTACACCCAGGTTTGTCTCGGTGAGGCTGGGACTCAGAACTCTCCATTGGCTCCCCGTTTAACAACGGGTACAGTTTAAGGTCTTGTGTATAGTTTTTAAGGCCCTTAATGGCATTGCTCCTGACTTCCTGAAACATTTGATACAGTGGTACGTTCCTGGAAGAGCTCTTCGCTCTTCGCAAGCCAAACAAGTGATCCTACCCCGCTATAACAAGACTAGTTGGGGTGGTAGGAGCTTTCGTCACTGCGCCACTAAGGCTGGGAATAACCTGCCTTTCCATCTTAGAAATCTAACTGAGCTACTCCCCTTGAAGAAAGAATTAAAAACATGGCTATTTATTTAAATGGTCATCTTAGCTAACAGTCACAGATTCTCTCCAGGTTGGTAGTGCATAGCGCCAGGACACCTCAGGGTAACAGAGCGCTTTAGAAGTCTCAGTAACATTAACATCAACATTAACATCTCCTCTTGGACCCCAGTCACCACCGAAGACACCACATCTACCATGAAAGGCATCCACTCAGGAGCCCCCACAGACCCCTTCCCCACACACCTTCCACAGAGCTGCTGCCATCGCACTGGAACTATGACACACCATCAACGACACCTTTAAAACCGGCATCTTTCCAGACGACTGGTAAAGCGCTGAAGTCAGACCCCTACTCAAGAAGCCCTCAGCAGAGCCTACGGACCTCAAGAACTACTCACCCATCTCCCTTTTCCCCTTTGTGGCCAAAGTCACCGAGAAGGCCGTCAACGTCCAACTAACTAAATTCATCAAAGGAAAACTCCATCCTCTACCCCCCCCATTTCGAATTCCGCGGCAACCACAGCCCTGAGGCCGCTCTTCTCGCCGCCGCAGACGACATTCGCACCCTCCTCAACCACCGCAGCCCAGATCCTCCTCAACCTCTCTGCAGCCATCAACACCGTCTCCCACTGCACACTCACCGCCAGACTCCATGACGCCGGCCTACAGGGAGCTGCTCCCGACTGGCTCTGCTCCTTCCTCACCGGCAGAACCCAAAGACTGAGATTTCCACCCTTCCTCTTCGAACACACAGAGATCAACTGCGGAGTACCCCAAGGATCATCGCTCAGCCCCACGCTCTTCAACATCTACATGGCCCACCTCACCGACATCATCATACAAGATGGACTCAGCATAGTATCCTACGCTGACGACACCCAGCTTATCCTCTCCCTCACCAAGGACCCCCTCACCACTAGACTCAACTTCCAGAAAGGAATGAAGGACGTTGCATCCTGGATGAGCAGCAGCTGCCTGAAGCTCAACTCTGAGAAGACAGAGGTCCTCTGACCCTCCCACTCTGCATGGGGCAACACCTGGTGGCCCCCCGCGGGCCCCCTACCCCCACGGACCACACCCGAAACCTCGGCATCATACTCGACTCCTCCCTCTCCATGACCTGACAGGTCAACGCCGTCGTCTCCACCTGCTTCAACACCATCCGCATCCTCCGAAGGACCTTCAAATGGATCCCCACCGAATCAAGAAAGTCCGTCACTCATGCACTCATAACCAGCAGAATGAACTATGGAAATGCCCTCTACGCCGGGATCAACAAGTCTCTGCTCCGCAAACTCCAGACCATACAGAACACAGCAGCTAGACTCGACCTCGGCATCCCTCGACACAAACACATCTCCCAACACCTGCGTAGCACCCACTGGCTCCCCGTCGAGAAGAAAGTAACATTCAAGATACTCATCCAAGCTATTCCTCAGGTGGAAAGGAAGATGATTCCAAGCCTTAGCCGCACAGAAGCTAAAACTTTTACCTCCCCACCTGGCTTTTTTTGTAGGAGGTACTATCACCAATTTTGCTACGAGAGAGCGCAGAGGTCTATTGGGCACATACCACTGAAACTGCCGCCTCAAATGGTGTGGTCCTATGCCTTGTAGAGCCTTAAAGACCATGCAGAGTGATTTAAACTGCACTTGTTTCTTTACAGGTAGCCAGTGAAGTCTACGGATTTTACTGGAGACCGAGGGAAAATTTGGGATATCTGAAAGCACTCTGGCCGCCGTGTTCTGAATGAGTTGGAGTTCACGCACAAAACCCTCCTGAATGTTAAGATATAGACTATTGCAATAGTCTAACCTTGATGTAACCAGTGAGTTGATCACCAAACGCTTGCTGTCCTTTGGCAGGAAAGGCAATATTTTCTTACATGTCCTTAGGACATAAAATGTGGCAGAGGCCACTGCATTGACTTGGGCCCCAAAATTAAGTCTGTCATCTATTATCACTCCCAGGTTTTTAACTTTCCCAGTGGAAGTTAGGAGCGGACCCATAGGGTCCGGCCACCAGCCTGGGTTCCAGAAACTAGGATCATTCCCAAACAGGACAACTTCCGTCTTACTGGAATTAAGCTTAAGACAATTTTGAGACATCCACCTCCCCACCGCTTCCATGCAAACCTGGAACCGTTTACCTGTTCCAATCTCCTGGCCAAGCTGCAATGACACCACGATTTGTGTGTCGTCGGCATAAGAGGTGAGGGAAAAGCTGAAGGAGTTGATAAGAGGAGCAAGGGAGGGCACATAAACGTTAAAGAGTGTAGGACTCAAAGATGACCCTTGTGGAACACCACATCTCTCTTGGATGATAATTCTACATAGTAGAATGTGGAGAGACATTGGACCCTCTCCTGTGATGGGTGTGAAAAGGGGGTGGCCTCTCAGGTCACAGCTCTCCCCAGGAAGAAAGATCTACAAGTAAGGTGCGGGGAGGAAATTACCTCTACATTGAGAAGTCTATCTTGCATAACAACTATAGAGACTAGAGTATGGAGACATGCTGCCCAGTTAAGTCAGACATGTCCCCAGACTAGCACATGTGCAAAGTAGGCTGTGGCCTAAGCAATAATAACATTATCACTTCTCCGATAGTTTGTTTCCTGATTTTCAGAATAGTTACCCTTTCCTGTTTCTTCAAAAGCAAACAACTTTTCTTTTACTCCGCCACATATTTTTTGACATAGTAGTTTCCTTTTCACAATCTGTGTTTTCTATTTTCCTCTTACAAAAAGTAATTAACTGACAACAGTGATTCATCACTATATTCCAAAAACAGCTCTACATCTTTCGCCCACAACCACATATTTATATCAAGTGTACCATTAACTTGCTATTTCTTTATCCTGTAAAAGATTCTACACCCTCAACCAGTGCATTCTCTTTACAATTAAAATATACCATTCCACTAAATATTGTACAGTAAAGTTCATAAAAACACTAGGGCTTGTATTAACAGATTGCAGATTCTTTGTTTTATAATTTGAGAAACACTACCTCTTTTATTTCCACCTACATAAAGATTGAACAGTTCATTTTTCAACATAACGTGCGATGCATGCTGATCTCTCTCTCTACGTTCTAAAGTTTACTTCTCAAAAGCGCTATATTTAGAAATCTACACCTCAACAAACCACTATTCACAGTAAAACTTGAGTAGAATACATTTACCAACAGCAGTGCACTTACTGACACTTCTCAACAAAGCTGTTTCTTAAATGTAGCTGAAAACACCAGTCCCTTTCAGTTCCAAATTGAGTCACAGCTGCTGAGCACAAGTCAAACAGACTTACTTCTCCTCCAAAGCACCAAGAACAATCTGAACTACCTCTGGCTATGCAGCCAATCACACCACATTATTTATTTAACCATGTAATAAGAATGTTAACTATTGGTTAACCATGGCCCTTTTTTCTAATTCTCCCCATATGATCTTGTGGGACTCTTGCAGGATCGTAAAACACTTTGTGGCAGGCCCAGTAATTTTCTATGTGGTTCTCGCGAGAGTCTAGTGGGATCGAACGAGCATCAAGCAGCAAGCTTTACTCCCTGAAGGGTTCTTTCTACTCTTGCAAGAATGCAACAACGTATTGTAGGGAAATAGTAATATATGGAAAGGACTAGCCTCTCCAATAACAACCCTTTCTTGCATGATAGATGTGCATACTAGGGTGTGAGAAGGGACTGTCCTCGTCTTTCAAACCTTTCCATTGATGACAAGTATACATAGCAGGGTGTGTGGAGAGAAAATCTTCTCCACTGAGACCCCTCTCTTGGATGACAGGAGTGGGGAGGGACTGGCCTATGAGGCAAGACCTCTCTTTCAGATGACAGATGTGCGTAGTACTGAATGTGGAGGGACTGGCCTCTCCTTTGAGATATCTCTCTCACATGACAGGTGTGTGGTGTAGAGTGAGTGAATGGACTGGTCTCTCCTTTGAAAACTCTCTCTCAAATTATGGCTGTGCGTAGTAGTGAGTGGGAAGGGACTGACCTCTCCTTTCACAACTCTCTCAAATCATGGGTGTGCATAGTAGGGTGTGCGGATGGACTGGCCTCCCTACTGAGACCTCTCTCTGTAATGATAGGTGTGCGCAGTAGGGTGTGAGGATGGACTCGCCTCTCCTGCAAGACCTCTCTGTCAGATGACGGGTGTGCATAGTAGGATGTTTTGATGCACTGGCCTCCCCTTTGAGACCTCCCACTCAGATGATGAGTGTGGATAGTAGGATGAGTGGATGGACTGGTCTCTCCTTTGAAAACTCTCTGTCAAATGACGGGAGTGCGTAGTGACTGACCTCTCCTTTCACACCCCTCTCTCAAATGATGGGTGTGCGTAGTAGGGTGTGTGGATGGACTGGCCTCTCTACTGAGACCTGTCTCTGTAATGATAGGCGAGCGTAGTAGGGTGTGAGGATGGACTAGCCTCTCCTTCGAGACCTCTCTCTCAGATGATGGGTGTGCATAGGAGGGTATATGGGGAGTGACTGCCATCTTCTTTGAGACATCGCCCTCAAATGACATGTGTGTAGTAGTTAGTGGGGAGGGACTGGCCTCTCCTTCCAGACCTCTCTTTCAGATGATGAGTGTGTGTAGTAGAATGAGTGGATGGACTGGTTTCTCCTTTGAAAATTATTTCTCAAATGACAGATGTGCGTAGTAGTGAGTGGGGAGGTACTGACCTCTACTGTCACACCTCTCTCTCAAATCATGGGTTTAGGGTCACGCTTATTACATGGTGTTGCCAGGATGTGGCCCTGCCTTGCATCCAACCCCCAATGGCAGCCATCCCTGCGTTGGCTGCAGGTCCTCAGGAGGGGGCATCTGGCCCCCCTTCCTTGAGCCAATATGGCACCCTGCGATTCAAGCACAAAAATGAGTAGAGAAGGTGGTCTGCTAGGCGCTTGTATACTATCCTCCTGGGCAGTGTGTGGGAATGTTATCCTACATGCAGATGGGTTTGGTCTATCTGTCCCCAATTGCTAGCACTCCAGGTACCTCGCACCCTGTTCAGGCTGATTGGCTTATGCGATTACTGAGGCGTACGTAGCTCTCCCCCAATCATGCACAACAAGAGTGTGCCCAGAGTAGTCTAAACTATCTAGGATTACCTGCCTCAGCCCACGCACTACGCGAGGCCCACGCACTGCACCCTCCGTCACTGTTCCGTGGTGCTGATATGCCCAAAATAGCTTACAGCTCAATAGTCCAGGCCAAGAACAGCTTTACACAAGATACAGCCCAGGATCACACTCCCTGGTGCCCCGCTCTGGTCAATTGTGAGCTGCCTGCCGACCTCAACACCTCTCCTCCCCTCTGCAGTGCTCATCGCGACTTCCTGTGCTCTGGATGCTATTCGCTGCCCCGGTCCTTACGTGACAGCTGCTCTGTGCCTGTACAGTCGCGGCCTTCTCCAGACTAGCATACAGGCTGCACTTGCATCTGGCACCTCGCCTCCGGCACCCAAAGTTGCTCAATACCGCTTATCTCCGGCAATCAATCCACAGCCAATGGGTCCGCCGCGAGTTGAATCTACTCTAAGGCCTCAAGGTGGTGAAGAGGAAAACACCGGCAAAATGTCTGTAACTATCATCCCCTGTGAAACCATTGATTCATTCTTGGTACGTGCGGTTAGTGCAATAACTGATTAAATAGAACTACGCGCCATCTCTCTATTGGGCTAGGTATGACGGCGGGAGGGTTACCAGTAGATGATAATAGGTTAGTTATGAAAGGAGGTGCCATCCTGGAAAAATCAACCTCTACCCTGGGACAAGGAGCCCCCGATACCCTGGTAACAGTATTAGATCATGAGCCCGCTGGGCCCAAATGCCAAATGGTACACCTACCCCAAAGAGAAAGAAAGGGGGTAGGAAAGTAATGATGGGCGCTAGTAAGAACATGAAGGGTCCTACTGTGAGAGCTGGTACAAGACTAACCATCCTAGCCTGTAAAAGCTCAACTGCGCAAGATATGCTTACAAATGCACAAATGATAAAAGAAAATAAGAAAGTTGTATTTAATAAACTCAGACTTTCAAGTGTTGCTGTACTTTAAGCTAATTTGTGTATTTAAAAAATATATTTTTTCAATATTTCAATAGTGAAGCAATAGTAGATAAAATAGTTATGATAATATGTACATATTGTGATAGATAAACGGAGAACCATAAGAATGTAATCAAGTAATTTATATGAAAACTATAGTGACGTTTATACATCTTAAGCATGGAATAATCTCTATATATATTTACCATAAGTGATATGTACATTTGTTGAGCAGACCTAGAGGAGGTTCTTAATCACTGAAACTGAAGGGGTTCTAGAGTCTTTCTTCGGTAAGCTGATGGTATCAAACACACACACACATACATATGCATATATATATATATATATATATACATACAGACACACGCACACACAGGGCAGTAATATGCTATGTTGCCCTGACAGACTTAACCTCTGCCCGCCAAATTATAAATCAGGCTCTGTTTTACCACATCTTAACTTGCTGCTGCATCTTTCGCTTAGCAATGCTTAATTTTAGAAAAAAGGGTGGTTTGGACTGCTGAGTGAAGCATCTGCGGATTCCGTGTGTCAGTTGCTGGTTTACTGATGGTGGATGAGTTGTCTTTATAAAGCTCACCACTTATTTCCATATTCTGCATGTGGTGGTTCTTGTAAAACAATAAATGTAAACATTTTTTAGATCAACACAAGTTAATGAACCTAGAACTTTGGTTAGAACAAATAGTTTATGTGGCTATGGAAATAACCGTCATGCACCTATATCTAGGTATATATTGCTTTAATCTTGAATTGTCCCTCGGCCTGGGCAGTGTTCTGTGTCCAAACAACAGGAGTGGAGACACTAAATGTTAGGAACAAATGTGGTCTCACCATCTTATTGTCATGATCAACATATGGTCAAGGGCCCAGACCTCATACACTGACAAATGTGAGAAGGTCACACCACAATTCAAATGTATAAGCCACCGTCCTGGGATGGAAGAAGTTAAGTGTGCTTTATCAGCACAAGGTGGAACTCAAGCTCCCAGGAATGGAAGAAGTGTGCTTTAACAGCACAAGGTGGAACTCAAGCTCCCAGGAATGGAAGAAGTGTGCTTCAAAAGCTCAAGGTGGAACTCAAGCTCCCAGAAATGGAAGAAGTGTGCTTTAACAGCACAAGGTGGAACTCATGCCCCCAGGAATGGAAGAAGTGTGCTTTAACAGCACAAGGTGGAACTCAAGCTCCCAGGAATGGAAGAAGTGTGCTTTAACAGCACAAGGTGGAACTCAAGCTCCCAGGAATGGAAGAAGTGTTCTTTAACAGTACAAGGTGGAACTCCAGCTCCCAGGAATGGAAGAAGTGTGCTTCAACAGCACAAGGTGGAACTCCAGCTCCCAGGAATGGAAGAAGTGTGCTTTAACAGCACAAGGTGGAACTTAAGCCCCCAGGAATGGAAGAAGTGTGCTTTAACAGCACAAGGTGGAACTCAAGCTCCCATGAATGGAAGAAGTGTGCTTTAACAGCACAAGGTGGAACTCCAGCTCCCAGGAATGGAAGAAGTGTGCTTTAACAGCACAAGGTGGAACTCAAGCCCCCAGGAATGGAAGAAGTGTGCTTTAACAGCACAAGGTCGAACTCAAGCTCCCAGGAATGGAAGAAGTGTGCTTTAACAGCACACGGTCGAACTCAAGCTCCCAGGAATGGAAGAAGTGTGCTTTAACAGCACAAGGTCGAACTCAAGCTCCCAGGAATGGAAGAAGTGTGCTTTAACAGCACAAGGTGGAACTCAAGCTCCCAGGAATGGAAGAAGTGTGCTTTAACAGCACACGGTCGAACTCAAGCTCCCAGGAATGGAAGAAGTGTGCTTTAACAGCACAAGGTGGAACTCAAGCTCCCAGGAATGGAAGAAGTGTGCTTTAACAGCACACGGTCGAACTCAAGCTCCCAGGAATGGAAGAAGTGTGCTTTAACAGCACAAGGTGGAACTCAAGCTCCCAGGAATGGAAGAAGTGTGCTTTAACAGCACACGGTCGAACTCAAGCTCCAAGGAATGGAAGAAGTGTGCTTTATTACCAGCAAAAGGTGCCAGTGTGCTCAAGGGTCATTGTTAGGTCAGTGTTTTAGCTCCTAAAGTATGATATCATGACAAACTGCAGCCTCTAGTAGCCTGACCTTCAAACTTTTTTCAAGCAAGCACCAATCAGCACTTCTCTATTTCTGGGCCAGTCCTTCTGTGCCTACAGCCAGATGGGCACACTTACAAGGCACCATCCGTCCATCAGACAGCCTACGATTTCAGACAAATCTTTAACCCCCGTGTGTGTAAAATATAGTTCATCTGTTGAAGGACGATCCCACCGTACTAGCCGGAGAATAAATAAACAATGGCCATGCTTTAAAAACATGTACGTTTTGCTAGCTAGCATTAGGTAGACATTGACACAAGCATGCATTCCGACGCTGTTGATGTCTTTTTCGTTTAGCCTGTGCCAACTTTTTCTTCTGTTTTTATTTGCTGAAAACGGAGGCATTGTGTGCGCGTTTAATGCAGTTTTACCAATTACCTTTCCCGTGGGAGTATTTAAGAATTGGCTTTGTCGTCACTACTGCCATCCTTCTAAACACTGTTTATTTACATTGGTAGAACTGCGGGCTGACAGATGAATTTTTACTGTTACCAAATACTGTGTATCGAAGCCCGAGTCAGGGATCACATATCACCTTTGATAAAAGGGGTTCTGGCGCAGGGTGAGTTTATAATAAGGTGATTGATCGCCAGCTATTACCCTACCGCACAGACAGGAACTTGCTGCACAGAAACTGAAAATGGAGCCCGCCCCAGAAGCAAACACGTGCCAGCTGTTCTCCTCGCGGGGTTAGTCAGGTGAAAATGCTGACAACGGCCTTTGACAGATATTTTTTTTAAAAACAACATTTTATTAACGTTTGTAATTGTAGAAGTGACTCAAACATATTTCAGGGCAGCGCCTTGGACAAGAATAAACTGAACCCAAACGCTGGCCCGCATTTTTATGACACATTTCAACTATGCAATACATGACAATTGCACTCAACTTTACTAACTTTCTGAATCCATAGTTGTGGGCCATACTCGGCGATATAAGGTCGACTAAAGCACAATCGTGCCACCTGCCTCACCAGGCCAGCTAACGGACAGGAAGGGAGAACTGTGTCGTCATCATGCCTGGGCTGCGTCACTTCCTGTCCAACAAGGCCGGCTAACAGACGAAAGAAGGAGAGCTGGCGCGTCATCATGCCTACGCTGCGTCACTTCCTGTCCCACCAGGATTAACAACAGACGGGAAGCAGAGAGCTGTGTCGTCATCATGCCTAGAACTGCGCCACAGGAAAGAGGAAGTGTCGTAGGCACCAGTAGTGATGATAGAAGGAGCGAGCAGGCTGACAATGGAGAAAAGCGCTCCAGAGGTCAGCTGGCTTCCACTGCGGCCCGGACCAGTGCCCCCCACGGCTGCAGCACCCCTAGTGAGGGAAATAACTTCCAGTCAGCCGCCTGCACCCTTGACGCATCTCCGCCGGCCTCGGGCGACTTGACGGAGCAGCCCCACGCAGCGGGCCGGTCACCTAAACCCTCGAAGAGACGCGGGTCAGTACTGCAAGATGAGAGCGGAGTGTAAACTTGCAGCAGTGCCTTCTGCTCCATCCTCCCTACTTTCAAGCACAAAATATCAGTTCACTGCACAGTGGCAAGCAAACCTAAACACCCTAGTGCCAACATGATCATCTTTGGGAACTAGGGTTGCCAACTGGCCGGTATTTTTAGGACAAGGCCGATACAATGATTGAGTAAAGCGGCAAAAGCTGGTATTTTTCTGTCTTTCAAATATAAACATAAAAAAACAAATACGGATCGAAAAGACACCAGAGGCGCATTGGAGGAGCCTGTAAGGTTTGTAAACTGTTATCAGGGCAAACAGATCCAGGATAGCCATGTAAACGAGGTTATGGAGGAATTGAGATACAATTGTACTGAAGACATTGAGCATCTCATAGCATGTCCGAAAAGCTGCTATTTTTTAGCTGCTACAGTTGGCACTCAACTGAGAGTTCAACAGGGTACAGCCCTCGTTAAAAATGTCTGAATCCAGAAATGTGGCATGCGTGTGCCAGGTGGGCGAAATCATTTGAAATATTCTTTGATGCTACGGGGCATTTTTGGGACGCGGCAGCCCACATTTGAATAACCAGTGAACATGCTAACAC
The DNA here is from genome assembly GCF_964204655.1 of Triturus cristatus. NCBI lineage: Eukaryota > Metazoa > Chordata > Amphibia > Caudata > Salamandridae > Triturus > Triturus cristatus. The sequence continues at coordinate 1,253,295,329 of NC_140592.1, read as the reverse complement.
GTATGTCAAAGTCAGTACTGGTTTAACTAAATACGTCATGTGCTAGAAACATATTAATTGTGAGATTCAAATTTGACTCCATGCAGCTGAACCCTTGGTGGACCATGGCCTGTGTATAAAGGATATACATCTGAGAAGCCTTAAAATGCCCCTGACTGCAAGCCCTTGTCCAGAAATGGACTATTGAAGTAAAACTGGAAATGGCGTGTGCAGCAAACAGCGATGACATGCAGACAGAGGTCATGAAAAAGCTAAAACAAACTTCACAGCATCTTGGCACAATTGCCTTAAAGTGGCTGTGTAAAATTGAAATCTCTACAAAGAATACTATTATCGGGTGTTGCTTTTCTATACAATGGTGAATGCCTAGCAAATGGAAAACAGTACCAAAGCCAGACTAACCTACAGACCAAGCATAAGTCAGGAAAGTTGAGACCAACAAAAACCCCCTCTGCCGCTGTCCTCCACCAGCACTGATCAAGGGAACCAGTGGCTATGTATTCAGGACTAAGAACAGTGCAACAGGGTGTTGTGAAACCACTTAGGAACAGGTTCTAAGAATCCTTATTGTGTTTCAAAAGTAAGCTCCTTGTCAACATGAGCAATAGGCAACATGGTAAAAGAAGAATTCTCAACATTTTCTGCCGCATCCCAGCTCATAACATCTTCTACTTGAATGTACCCATCTGGCTCTGGTGGGCTCCCTTCCTCGTTCTGAAATATAGAAAACACCAAGGAGATGTCGAAGCATTTGCTGGACCCACCAACTAAATCCACTACAATATTTTCAAAGCTTGATCTCAACGAGGCTGCCGGAACCTTGAGATAGAAGAATCCTCCAGCCCCGTTACACAATTTGCTGCGCCATTAGGACTCTACAGTTACAAACGTGAGTGGTGGGTCATTTTCCTCTGTAGTTTCGTCATTTGATTTGCCACATACCTAGTTTCATTAATTATAGTGGCATCCTTGTAGACAACAGAACTCAACTAGTGCATGATAAAACATTACTAAAAGTATGAAACACATGTACATGTACTCGCCATCAAACAAGTGGATGCATGAGGTTGTATGGGTGAAACATATTTTTTGTGAAGAAGAGTGCACCTGTTTCTGGCTTCTTTTAAAGATATGGTTGGCAAAATACTAGTGATGTCACATCCTGTAGTGATGGATGCTGGGAAATATAGTGGTGCTAGTTCTTCTGGAAATGGATGCTGGGAGCTGCCTTGATTTAATTTCTTGTGGACATAGATGCTGGGAAATGCCATTGCGGGTGTGGATGCTAGGAACTACAATGATGAGTGGAGAGGGATGTTAGTGAATGATTCAGTCACCTCCCCAACTGGGAGGATGAATGAATGAAACAAGATTTATATAACGCACAGCTACTCCTAAGAGTGTCCCGATTGGTAACTGATGTCTGGTTCACAACTTCAATTGCGGTCACAAACCATGGATAAACATGTTTCCAAACAACAAATAGAAGGGGGCTGCCTCGTTCACACCCCTCCTATTTGCAGTTCCAAAAAGGTATTAAACCCCTTCATTACATTGTAAAATCAGTTGTATGGTCGCAGTTCCAGTATTTTTGCAAATCACAGTGTTTATAACTACAAAAAGTGTTTATACTTCAAGCTATTGGGTACGAAGAGGATTTGGATAACATAAGCAGCAGTGGGTGGGGTATACTGTAGGGATTAAAACGTATTTGTTTATAGAATTAGAAACCTTTTTTATGGGGAGTGGTAGTGTGTTACTTATAAATTAGGTGTGGGTTACTCTTGAATTTCCCAAACAGAAAAAAACATTGGAGTTAGGACCTACATCAGGAAATGTTATGCATGCACGGGTATTCAGTCAGCCACTGAAAGTATTATTTAGTAATTCAGCCAATTTTGATGATGGGCAGTCAGAAGCTGATTTGATAAGTTGGGAAAGATAATGAAGAGGAGTATATTGTCAGCGGTGTATATACGGGTGAGAGAGAAGCTAGAGAATCTTGCAAGCTAATGATTCAATTGCAATGCTAAATTAAAAGTGAGAGAGAGGACAACACTGCCAGGTCTCTCTCTTAAATGGTAATGCATCTAACTGACATTTATTTGGATGCAGCCCATGCAGTTGGTATATAATTAATGCAACTAAGCATGGCACAACCCAGACCCAGGCTTTCTGGCACCAACATTAGAAAAGGCTACTCACTAAGAGCCACAGTCATTTCCTGCATCCAGGAGGAGGACCCCAGCATGCAGATGGGGTGCAATTTGATGCATGGCAGCAAATAAAGACCTCAGATTATGGGAGGTACTCCTTCCAGGAATGAAACAAGATTAACTCAGCAGACCCAAACAACGCATCATTGGGATCAGCCTGTTCGCTATTATCCTAGCATCTAACCTACTATCTTCTTTAGTAGGTTAATGAGGGATATATAAGATTGGCATTTCTCAGGGTCCTTACCTGGCTTCAGAGCTACTGTAATTACCAATTCAGATGGAGCCAGGGCCTTGGATTAAAGTTGTAATATCTAAGTGGCGAAGATGTTTTTGTGTTCTTTATGAAAATCCAATGTGAGCCCACCAGAACCCATAGCCTTCCCATCCACAAATGAGTCAATAGCCATTTTGACCATATCTAAGGCCCATGGCTGTGGCAGTGATGCTCTTACTTTCAACACATTTCAACCTCTCATAAATAGGAAAGCATCTGATCTTGAGGAGGTGTCTCCATTGGTTTATACAATTCCTTATAGAAGGACAGGAAATCTCTTGCTATCTCCTCCCTGTAACTAATCCTTACTCCACTAGCAGATCATAATGCCTTAACCGTGGTATATTTCTTGTCTTGAGATCCCAAACAAGCCAGGCCAGTATTTTCCCAACTCTTGCCTTCTTTGTAAATCCTGTTCCATTCAGGTTTATGCAGAAATTTCACTTCCCAATCTGATAAGGATGCAGGTTTATAGATGAGTCCTGCAGGGCTCTTCCCTGAGCCCGACACTGTTTAATGTCTACATGGCCCGCTCACGCTAATAGTTAGATCTTGTGGGTTTGGGATCAAGTCTTACGCAGATGACATCCAATTAGTCATCAATTTGGGCCAGCCTCGGGATATGGTTAGGACACTTTTCCAGGACTGTATGAGGACAATTGCTAGGTTGACGTCTAACAACTGTCTCCAGTTAAATAGTGATAAAACTAAGATTGTCCTGTTTGGCAAGGTTCTACCCTCTTATTTGCCTGTCAGACTTAGTCAGTGTCAGCCCTCATGTTTGCTTCATTCTTCAAATCAGGCCTTAATAAAACCTCAGCGTATCTGCACCTCCAGACGGGGAAGTAGATCTTTTTTTCATCTTGCTCCGTTTAACTGGAACAAGCTTCCTCTGCAAATCAGGATGTGTCAGGATTTCTGTAAATTTAAAAACCTTTTAAAAATATGGTTGTTTTAACTCTTCACTTCCACTTGCCAGTTTCTAGTTGCTAAGCACAGAGATACACCTTAGGGTGTGAGTCGTATGATATAATAAATTATTAAAACATAGATGTGAATATGCACAGTAGTTTATTTACTGAGTCCCAAGTTTGGGTTGTTGAGGTAATGATCACATTTATTTTGTCTTCATTGGATGATATAGTTGTTAATAGAAACCGCTGACCACTTGTTCTTCAGATCAGGTGTTGTTCGATCTGTGGGAAGTCTGGTCCTTCCAAATCATTTGAGAAGAAACATGCCAAGTGAGCTAGGTGATGTGCCTCGTACTAGAGGTTCGGGTCTGGGAGACGCAAACCTCCAAATGCTGTGTTTACTTGCAGCAGTTTAATGATCTTAAGGTTAGTTTTCGGCCTTCCCAAGTTGAAATCTTTGAATATTTTGTTCTGCGTCTGCAGCACATGTTTTGGAAAATTCAGTGGGATCATGCCTAAGAGATAATTAAAACAAGGAGTTGTCACTATTTTGACTGCCTGAATATGTCCCAAGAGCTTTAATGAATCACTTCTTAAAATCAAATGTAGTTCTGGCTATCTGTTTTTCATATTCTCAGTCGCAGTAGATGACAGGTCGGTAGCAAACATGGATATCCAGGTGCTGGACCACTGGCAGCGCATATCAGATGTTATATTGAGAGGCGGCGTTGTATTAATTGGCAATGCCTTGCTTTTTACCCAGTTCATTTTATAGCCAGAGAATGAAATTTGCCTAGCCAAAGTGAAGGTAAGTTTCAGTTCTATTAAGAACACGGAGGCAAGGATTATACAAATTCTTCCTTCGCTTTTATTCACATTTCAAAATCACAGCAGCAATTAAAACACTGCAAAAATTACTTTTCCCATAAACATAGGGAAAAACCACAAAGTCAAAACAAATCCGAAGTCCTTTCACAGTGTCCACAGCAGATTGGACGTGGTCCTCTTTGCTGTCCACTCCTCCTCTTTCGTCGCACGACTCACGTCACCATCAGTTTTCACACGTCCTGTTTGGAATCATCACCCCCTGAAAAGAGAGGCATGATCAGTTACCTATTCCAGCGCGTGGGGCAGTTAGAAGACACCGCTCAAATGGCACAGCAGTTCAATCCAGACTTATGCAATGCAGTACCATACAATACAGGACACCATTATCCTTGTCTGAGAAAAGGTATAACTATCTGCAACCAACAAAAAATGCAATTACTTACTCCAGTACGTGAGGGAGGGAACAAACAGTGTGTGTATCGATTGCGGGGTGGGGTAATCCTCGCCTCTGTGTCTTTAATAAGATTAAAATTTACCTTCACTTTAGCTAGGCAAATTTTCATTCTATGTCAGGACCACCAATTGGGCCCATTCGAGCACTGGCTTAAAGTAGAACCTCTTAAAGGTTGAGTCCAAGGACCAGTCTGCAGCTTGCATTAGATCCTCCAAGCATGCCCCTAGACAAAAAGCTTTTGAGGCTATAGCACCTCTTGTGGAACGAGCACCAAAGGTTTTGGTATCAGTACAGGCCTCCTGCATAACCCAGCGGGTTATCATTAGGGAGGACACCGACTTGTATGGCTTTCTTAATACAATGAGCAATTGATTTTCGCCCTGAGGATAGTCCTCCATCGTCAAGTCTTCGTATGCGGTAAGGCATTGTACCAGCCACAGTTTAGGGGAGTCTGGGAACGCCAGATAGGAAATTATTAAAGTATGGGGCTTGGTCCTGCTACTCCCTGTAAAAGTCACCCCCTCCTGGGAAAAATGCTGCCTGAGATGTCCAGGGCTTTTACGTCCGAAACCCGCCTGCAGGATACCAGGCACAATACCATAGTCCATTTATCAGAAAGCTCTTTCCTGAACAAGAAGAACCTGTTTGATTGCCAGGAGAAGAAAAGGTTAAGCACCAAATTGATATCCCAAAGAGCAGAGTAGCAGGGTTCTAGGGTATGTAAAAGGTGAATCCCCTTGAGCAGTCTACATACAAACGGGTGCTCCCCCACTGGTGCCCCATCAATGGGGGCATGGCCCACTGAAATAGCGGAGAGGAAAACATTGATAGAATTATATGCCATCAATTCCTTCCACTAAATCAGCCAGGAAATTACGAACTTTCACTTCATCGGAGCCCATGGGATCAACCTCCTGTCCCAAACACCAAAGAAACCACCTGGTCCAAGATGAGGGATATCGCTTTGTAGTACTGTCTACCCATGCCCTCGAGAGTAATGACACAACGTGTCCCGAAAGGCCTGGGAGCCACCAAAGTTGCCCGAAATCTGCCAAGCCATGAGGTTGAGTGACCCTTCTTGTACCAAGGGGTGTGGGCATGGGTCCTGGCTCAGAAAAATGTGAGGAAACTGGGGGAGTTGGATTGGAAAATCCCAGGAAAGTTCTAGAAGAACTGGAAACTACCATTGAGACCTCCAGATGGGGGTGATCATCACCAAGTCCGCCAGTTGCCTACGCACTTGAGCTGACGCCCGGGTGATCAGGGGAAAAAGCATAACCCTGCTCTCGACTCCAATCCTGGAGAAATGCATCTGTCTCCTCCACCTTTGGATCCTGTTTCCAATTGAAAAACCGCAGTAACTGATGGTGGAGGCAGGAGGCGAACAAATCGAAGGATCAAGGGCCCTATTTGTCCATCAGACGGGCGAATGCCTGGGGATCCAACTTGCAGAGACTGTAATCCCAGTCTCCCACCTGATTCCATTGACCCGGAAGGTGTTCTGCTGTGACCAATACCTGATTCTCCAGGCAGAAATCCCAAAAGCTCTTTGCCAGGTCTGCCAGGGCCTGAGATTTCATCCCACCCAGGTTGTTGATGTATATAAACGCAACATATTTTCCATCTTTAGAAAGATGCAGGACTCGACCCTGCCTTTCATCCAGCAGTGGACGGCGAACAACTATGCCAGGAGTTCTAAACAGTTTATATGTAACATCTGCTCTTGTGTAGACCAGCTTCCTCCTGTGGAGAATTCCCCACATCTGGCTCCCCAAACAGAGCTTCTGGCGTTGGATTCAATCACCAAGTCTGGGCAAAACGGAAAATTGCTCTGCTGTTCCAAGCTTCCATGTGGATTAGCAACCACCTCATCTCTTCTCTGGCCTCGTCGGAAAATGGTACGACCTGAGAATATGTTAGACCTTTCCTGAGATGGTGGGCCTTGAGACTCTGCAGTGCTCAGTAATGCAGAGGGCCCCGACAGATTGCCTAAATCGAAGATGAGAGGAGGCCTGCTAGGCAGACAGTCTGCTTGAGGGACATGTATGACTTGGCAAAGTTGGTGCATTTTTTTTGCCATATTCCGAGATGGAAGGCTCAGGGAGGAAGCGAGGGTATCTCCGACAAAACCTAAAAAGGTCACCTGTTGGACCGGGGTAAGAAGCTATTTCTTCTTATTGATGACAAAACCTAGGCCTTGCAACACGTTCACCGCCGTCTGAAGGTGTAGGCATAACTGGTGGAGACTTCGGGCTAGGAAGTGTGCATCGTCCAGGTAGACCATTATCCGAATGCCCAGCGCTCTTAGTAACACCACTTCCGTCTTAAGAACCTTGGTGGCCGACGATAGCCCAAAGGGAAGGGTGGTAAACTTGAATACCTGTTTGCTCCACTTGAACTGCTGAAACCGGCAGTGAGGGGCAAACACCGGAACGTGAGGTAGGCGTCCTTCAAATCTAGCCATCCAATCCAAGGGACACTGGACGTCCAGGAGGAGGTGCAACTTGAAGTCTTGTCCACCAGAAAAAGATTGCTTAAACAACCCAGAGGGATGTTCCTTTGATATGCAAATAGCCCCTTTTTGGAGGAAGGCCGCCACCTCCTCGTCGATGAGGCCTGCATCTAGAGTGGAGAAAGAGATAGGCTGGGAACATACTGTTTAAAGAGGGCGGCTGTGAAACTCTACATGAAACCCCTATAACCCCCAAGCATCTTTGGTGATCTATGCCCAGGAAGAAAGAAAGTGAGCCAAGCGACCCCCGCTCCCTGTATCTGAGCTGAAGGTAAAACACTCACCGTTGCCAGAGGAACCGCTGACTTTCCCTCTGTAGCCTCCACGACCACAGAACCTCTGTCCTCTCATCAGGTAGAATGTGTTGAAACGTGGGTTACTTTGATACTGTCACGCCCGGAGACTTGTCCCCTGGGGAGGGGGGGGGGGGGAAGAGGGACGACTGGTTGAGTGGCCCCTGCCACGACCAGCCCCCTGGAAAAACCGTGGGTGAACACTATCCTGATATTGGACTGGGCCTTAACTAGCGACGTGAATGTTGACACAAACCTACTGTGGGAACCTGAGGACTTGGCCTTCGTGGTCATATCGAGAATTGTGGTGAGGGGCCTGACCGCATCAAGGAGATTGTCTTGGCAAGAACGCCAAGACCTGTCAATACCCTTTTTGGGGTCCTTGGCAAACTTTGCCAAGAAAGTGTCCATCTTAAGGTCAATATAGGGTGTCAGGGCTACTTTCCTTTCTAAGGTGGGGCGAGGGCATTCTGCTAAGGCGGTTTTGGGCATCCTTCTCCATGGGCTTCTAGAGACGCCAACAACATATTTTGCTACCTTGTTGGCTGGAATCCAATCCGCTGAACTGATATTTTGATATCGTCCGGATCTAGCATAGCATATCAGAGACATCAGTGTTAGCTGGTGGAGTGTCCGTGGCCGGTAACCATGGTCTAGAGGGGTTTGCTTCCTCCTTCGAATCCCTTGGGTCCAGCTGATCAGGGCGTTATGGGGGAGAATGGTCAAAGGGAGTTGTTGGGGTTTCTGAAATAGTCTCTTTAGGGGTACCCTGTACCAGGCATGCAAATGTATCAACATCCACCCTCAGTCGCATTTCCTTTTTGGGGATGAGAGCCCCCGTCTCGGGTGGAGTAGGGCTTCATTAGCTCCTGGGTAGTGAGCGTAGCAATTTTTGTGCACTCTTGCAATCTGTACTGACAGGCGCTGCTCTGGGAGCCCTATGGCCTCACCTATGTCCCAGTATATGGAGTCATCAACTACCTGGTAAAAATCCTCATCCCATTGGACGTATGCTAGGGAGTCCTCCTTCACATACTGGTCCTCAGGGGATTGCATTGTTGGTTAGTGCTGCGCTAATGTGGTATATTGCCAAATTTAGCGGGGACCCTTGGGAAGGCAGTGACAGACAAACCAGGCTGGGGTGCCTGGGTGAGCAGTACACACTAATTGTGTAGACTTTTGGCTGGGAGGGAGCCCAGACTATGTGGTTGGGCCAAAGGCTCACAGTTTAACGGGCTAAGCCCAAGGGACACACCAAAAACCGCCCGAGGTATATAAAGGGCAACGGTTTCCTGGGAACGGCTTCCCATCAATACTGACCCCGTAGAGCGTCGAGGAATGAATGGAGGTAAAGACCCCAGGGGGAATACAAATTTACAATTCTGGCCCAACAAGAGTCTGCCGCTGAGCAGATGGACAAGGCTCGGCTACACTCGGGCTCCAACAGCTTGCATCTGCTTGAATCGAGTCAGATGCACAGTGTGGAGCGGGAGCCGGCAATCACGTCCTCGGGCGATGGGAGGTCCTCACAACGCCAAGTGAATGGGAAAGAGTAGTCGCGTAAGGAGCGCAAAAGCATGCCGCATCGGCTTCAAGGGTATTTGTAAAGAAAACCAGATTAATCACACCGTTGCAAAAAAAACGAGCAATATATCGAAAGCAAACTGCCTAAAATCGACATGAACTGAGGGGGAAAAGGTAAAACGACTTAACTGGCTGCCAAGCAGTGAAGAAAAAGGAGGATTGGACTGCAAGGAAGTACCACGTCGGATCAGTTGTGGAAACTGTAGAAGGACTTCTGATTTGTTTTGACTTCGTGGTTTTTAGGTCTCGCCTGACCCAGCGCATGCGCTGGTCTGACGAGACTTATTGAGAGGTCTCCAAAAAGTGCTGCCAGCCTAGAGCTACAGTGCATGTGCGAGGGGGCGCGCGCCAAGCTTTACCGCGATTACTTTCACTTTCGCGGCCGCTTGGCATAGCCGATAGGTCTCGCTTTTGGGACCTTATAAGTATTTAGTTATGCAACTGTTGCATGGCTAAACACTTATATGGTCCCAAAGGCGAGACCTATTGGCTATGCCAATGCTTGTTCCCTTTGTTTATGGGAAAAGTAGTTTATGCAGTTTTTGATGGCGGCTGTGATTTCGAAATGTGAATAAAAGCGAAGGAAGAATAAGCATAATCCACACCTCCGGTCCAGACACAGAATTGCTAAAGGTGTTTATCATTTCCAGCAGGCGAGGCAATGAAGTTATTGTTGCTAGAAGGAAAATGCTGCGTGCTTATAATAACAATTTGTTTCTCCGGCTGCAGTATCATCACCCGTAATTAATGGAGTGGATCTAATTTTGACTGCCAGAAATACCTGCCATCTGACCTTCATCTTGGTCTGACTCTTCAAAACCGAAGAAGACTTTAAACTTAGATTTTACCTGGAAGACAATCTATCCCTGAAAAAACAAGCTAACCACCTGACCTTTTGCTTTTTCCTGCTGAGGGTGATGAGGAAAATTGTCCTGCCTCTTCCCTCAGAGACTTGCAAGATCGTGCCGTAGACAACTATTCTAAGTCTGTCTGACTACTGGAACCCTCTCTTCTGTGGTGTGTTATAAAAGCTTCAAAGTATCCAAAATACTGTGGCCAAATAAGCCCTAGAATTACCCAGATATGCCTCAGTATCTACCCCCAGTGGCAAAAAAATCATATACAAATCCCTCTGTTTCCTGCATAGAGCTGTTTATCAGTTTGGACTGTTCTACCTAAAAACAAAATATATGTTTACTGTGCTTTCAGTATACCTTCTTCCTCTCTATCCCTAGAATTAAACAGGCTCAAGTTGGGAGCAGGGCCTCTTCAGTGGTGGCTGCCAAATTGTGGAACTCTCAGCATAATGCCCTACATTAACAGTACTTTTGCACTTTCGAAAGGCCTTGAAGAAATGGCTGTAAAGACACACATTTTTTGATGGCATTTATACAGATTTTCTTGGGTTATAGTTGCCTCTGGCTAATCTTGTTTTAGTGTCTTAGCACCAGTACATTTGTATAGGTAATCATATGTTTAATAATACTAAAAAAAATATTTTAAGAAAAAGAAGGCAGATGGTTGTCTCAGGACAAAGCCAGCCTGGGATTTATGTATCCAGGAGGGGATTTATTTTTGTTTGTTTATACTTTATTCGATAACAAGGTATCATAAAAGTAATTACATTTCGAATCAACATAGATACGACCACAGGAATGATAACATAAAAATATACATTTAAAAATTTCATCCAGAAAAACAAAAAAAAGAAAAAAGGGAGATTAAGTAAAACAGAGGAGTAAGAGAATAAAGACAAGAGATACATATCCAGTTATAAACATTGTTTGATGTAGATGGTAAAGAGAGACAAGATGGCAATCTAAGCAGAGCTTGCTTCAACCAGCTTAGATCGTAATATCCAAGCTTTTCCAAGATATTTGGCTACCCCACAAACTACCAGCAAGGATGTTGTGTCCGTCGTTAAAATACGGAGGGCCACTGATGACTGCCTGGTACCCAGATTACTACAAACTGGAGTTAACCAGCGCTTTCTAGGTGCCCTGTACGCCTTGCAGGCAAACAGGAAATGCCCCAGTGACTCAGTAGGATTAGAACATCCAGGGCAAGCTGTGTGATTGGATTTAGAATTTTTCCAATTATTTGTTAAAACATTAAGAGGTAGTGTGCCAAACCTCATTTTGAGGAACAAAGCTCTGTCCCTTGGTGAGGAGATGAAATCTAAAAAAGGTTCCAGCTTCGGAGCTGGCTTGCAGGTCATGAATGCATCAGTTAGAGCACCCAACTTTACGTCTGTCAAAGCCATTCCCTCGACGCTTGACCAATATAGTTTCTTAATAATATCTTTTTGCGGGGGCTGCTGCAAGAGCCATTCATCTTTTAGCCCTAGCTTAATTACCATGTCCCTCAGATTTTTCAACCATGGGATTAGTCTGAAACCATTTAAAGCAATGAGTTCGTCAAGGGCGGCTGCATAATTGCTCAGTTCCGGGGTTCTCCTGAGCCGGGCCCAAAATAAAACGGGCCGAAGGCCAACAATGTCTTTAATGGAACGGCGTCCCAAATCATAAAGTAACGGCTTAATAGGAGTGGAAACTGGGAGACCCACTAATTCTCTCATAAATTTATGTTCTGCAGAGACTAAATCAGCAACTCTTTCGAATCCCCACAGTTCAGATCCGTAAGTAGCAGCAGACAATGCCTTGCCCTCGTATACTAATAAGGCAGGGCTAATAGGCTTAGTTGATGATAAACGGTGGTCTCTAAGGATTGCTACTGCCACTCTCTTTAGATTTAAAGTCATTTTGGCGATGTGCGAATCCCATTTCATTCTAGAGTTTATCCTAATCCCCAAATAATCAAAGGCATCCACTACTTCTAAGGGGGTGCCATTTAATGCGACGGTGGTTTTTTAAAGTTTTTTGTTTCTAGATAATACCATCAATTTGGTCTTAGTAGTATTGATGGTAAGTCCACGATTGTCGCAAAAGATACAGAACTTGTCAAGCAGTTTCTGAAGACCCATAGGGGACTTAGACATGAGGAGTGTATCGTCTGCAAAGAGGAGGGTGGGTGTTTTTTCCCCTGCCAGGGCGGGGGCATCCGCTGGGTCCTCCCTCAAATGGTCTACCACCCCATTAATAAAGAGGGAGAACAGTGTCGGAGCCATCACACATCCCTGGCGAACCCCCCTCTGGACAGGGATACGGTCAGTCAATTGGCCTTCACTCCCCCATCTAATTCTTGCATATGTGTCCTCGTGCAGTCTTTTGATAAACTCCAAAAGGTATCGTGGCAACCCTATTCCATGTAGAACCTGCCAGAGTTTAGCCCGGGGAACGAGATCAAATGCAGTTTTAAGATCAATAAAGGCCAGGTATAAAGAACCCCCGCCAATCAGGACAGTCTTCCAATATATGGCGAGGAATCTGAACACCTGGTCCATAGTGCCCACTTTCTTCCTAAACCCTGCTTGTAAGTGTGATAAGACGTTTCCCTCTTCAAGCCAGGTCCACATTCGCGAGTTGAGAACCCTGCCAACCACCTTTTGGATGACATCGATTAAACTTATTGGCCTGTAATTGGCAGGGTCCTCTCTCGCCCCCTTCTTATAGATTGGGACTACCTCGGCACCCTTCCATGAATCAGGGATAGCATGGCCTCTTAGCAGTAAGTTCATCACATTAGTGATGAGTTCTTCCCATATTAGGGGGTCATGAAGAATCAAATCGCCTGGAAGGCCACCAGGGCCTGCCGCCTTCCCGGAAGCTATGCTATTGATGGCGATCTGGACCTCCCCAGAGGTAAAAAGGTCCATTGGATCAGGCTGTAAAAAGGTTGGGTTAAGGTCTGGACTATCAAACGTGAGGTGGTCGGGCTCTACCTCGTTACAATATAATTTTGAAAAATGCACAGACCACTGCTGTTTGGTTATATTGTTGGGGATTGGTTCAGAGTCTCTTCTGGATAGTTGAGTTATTAAGGTCCAGAAGATTTTAGAGTCTTTTGAAAAGGCTGCATACTTAAGTGCTTGCCAATGTTCCTCCTCCCAAGCCCGTTTAGCAGCTGCTATGGATTTTTTATAAGCTTGCCTAGCCAGCCTGACAGCTATCGGATCTTTATTCCGAAGTGCAAGTATGATCTCCTGTCTCAGGGTTCTACATTCGTTGGTAAACCATGGGTTGCCTCTCTTGGGTTGATGATTTATGCCAGCTTTTGGACCTTTTATTATGAAATGAGAGCCTATGTCCTCAATGAGGGTTTTATAAGTGTTAATAAAGTTAGCATGGTTTGTCACAAGCGACCCTACATTGAGGTGAGCAAATTCAGCAGCCTTAGAGGCCACTAGGAGGTTTATGGAGGTTAGGGTATCCTCATGACCTGATACTTTGTGCCATTTCAACCTTCTATTGCAGTTTGTAGGAGTTACTGCTTTTGAGGCCAAATTCAAATTTAAGGAGCTTGGCCTTGAATTCCATTTAAAAACTGCACAGAGGGGATTATGGTCACTATCTGGCATCTGTTCTACCTATATATCAACCACCTGGTCCCAAGAATTTGCATCTATGATAATGTAATCGATACGCGATGGCCCATGTAATCTATTAAATGTCATAGCCCCATGTGGATCAGAGAGAGTTCTTCCATTTAGGGCACGGAGGTTAAATTCCAGAGTGAGACCGGTCATCTGGAGTGCCCTTGCTGACCATCTCATAGTAGGGCTCAAATTTAAAGGGGGGATACAGTTTTTACTGTCTTCCTCAGTGATCCCTAAAAAGTCAGCGTCTCTTAGGGGTTTGTACGTACAATTCAGATCACCACCTATGATGATATTAGAGAGTGGTGGAATACCTGACAAAACGTTTTCCAGAATGGAGATGGTGGCAGAGTTTTGAGTGGGAGGGCCTCCTCTAGCGTATACATTGAGGAGGTCAACTCTAGAGCCATTTCGGGGCCGTTTGAAAGATATATGAAGAAGATCTACTGACTTGGCATTATGGATTTTAATGTCCAAATTCAGAGCGACCTTAATCCAAATATGTAGGCCTCCCGAAGGTCGGCCCACACCCTGGTGGACTGCCGGGATATGAAAGGTAGAATAACCAGGCTTATAAAGAGGGTCTAAACTCCAGGTCTCCTGGAACATGCAAATATCGTATTGGTAGACGAAGTCAAGCCAATCCGGGTTGGCCAGGTGTTTCTTAAGGCCTGCAATATTCCACGAAAGTATTTGGATTGTTCCCGAATTGGCCTTCCCACTATCTGGTATAGCATTAGTCAGGGGGACGGGGGAATAATTTTTAGGTAAGTGTCCCTTCGTTGAGCCATATGGGGGATGCTGAGTATAATGTACTAGGGGGCGTCAATCGATATCCTCTATCCTTTATCTCTCCAGCCTAGTGGCTAGGATTTTGAACATTATTTTTATGTCTGTGTTTATTGAAGAGATAGGTCTCTAGCTGTCACACTGCAGTAAGTCCTTCCCTGGTTTAGGTAGAAGAATAATGGCGGCTCTGTTGATTTCTGGTTGCATGGTGTCAGAGTTCACATATCGTTGACCATTCACAAATCTATTCACCAAATCTGTGCAGTCACTTTATAATACTCAATAGGAAAGCCATCATCCCCTGGTGCTCGCTGGAGGGCATTTTATCTGATGGAGACTTCAAGCCGCAGGCTCCTTACCATAAAATTATCCCCACGCGTCGGAATGGACCTGGAAATGTTTTTTGAGCAGTACCATTGTGTACCAATAGGTGCCGTTCATAGTTTGGCGTGGCATCGTCCGCACCGGAAGTGACGTGCACAGTGCCTATATGGGCACCACCACAGCGCGCTGAAGTCAGTTCTTTTTTTCTGCGTCAGTCAGTGCAGATTTGAGAGTTATCTTGGTGTGGCAGTGATGTCCACTAGGAAGATCGGCTTCAAGTCCTGCGGCACCTGTCGTCGACAGATGTGGGTGGGGGACTCGCTTTATGTTTGCCTCTGGTGCCTGGAGTGCGACGATCATTCGAAGACCTAAATTGCTTGCCACACCATGGACCCCAAAGTCTTGAGGGAGAGGTCCCTCAAGCTCCTTGCCGCCTGGCGTGCAATGCCCCAATGGTCTCGATCCCGGTCGAGAATAAAATACTAGGAACGGTCACAGTCCAAGATCCTCATCGCATTTCAAGTCATCGGGCCACTCGAGTAAGTCCCACAAATAGTAAGAAGTCAGAGCAGTTTTCGACTTCACTTCATCTTTTGGCCGATGAGACGAGGGAGCGTCTTCATTCAAGGCCTGGCTCTGCGGTTGAGCCAGCGCCTGGGTTGGCTCGACACTTCCCAGAGTTCACGGGTGCTGTATAGATCTCCGCTCTGCTCAACAAGTTTTATGAGGCCATGCGCCTCATATTTGAGCGGTCTGTTCCTGCCGGGGCACTTTCGAGTTCCACAGGTTCAGGAGGGGCCCCTGCTGGTTCCATAACAGCAGCTCTGGCTCCAGTTGGACCCGTTGGTCCGTGGATGTATCTGGGCATCTGCCGGTCGCACCTCCTCGACTTTCCCCAGCGCCGATCCGGAAGCTGGCGCTCCCGGCCACCGGCACCCCCGGCATTGCAGTCCCCATTCTGATCCCCGACTCTGACACAGAACCCGAGGGGTGTCATCTGACTCCAGATCTGACTAGAGCCATGCCTTCCAGGCTGGAACTTGAACCCTATTCCTATGGGCTAGGACTCAGGGAGAATTGGGAAGGGGTCACTGGACCCTGAAGAACACCAGCCTTTAGATCCCCAGATGGACTGGTGTGAGGACTTGGCTGAGACCAGTGGACTGGACACCTCCAGATACTAGCATGCTTTCTCCCGCTACATGACTATGTAGGAGAGAAAGTCCTTTCCAATGATGGTGAGAATGGCTGCTGAGGTCCTGGACCTTTGCCTACCCTCTGTGGCAGTGAAGACTACCATCTGCACAGAGGTGCTTCAGCCCGGACTGATCCCCTCAGAGCTGCTTCTTTCATTCATTGAAGCCCTTACTGATGTCCTGCTTGGGACCTGGTTTAAGGCCAGCACAGGGGCTCATGTGAACAGGACAATTGACAGGCTCCGTCCTAGGGAACCCCAGTTTCCTCACACAACACCTTAACCCGGAGAGCTTGGTGGTCCAAGCCTCTACCTCCCATGTCAATCCTAGTGCATTCCCTACCTTTCCTTCAGATAGAGAATCCAAGTGGTTGTATACCTTGGGAAAGAAGATGTTTTCGGGGAAGCTGCTCAGGGGGAAGGGGGAAGCTGCTCAGGGGGAAGAACCAAGATGGCGGATTGAAGCCGCCACGGAGAGCAGCAGGCTGATGGTCTCCCTGTACCCTCATTCATAGCGCATACGATGTAACCTCCGAGTGTGGTTAAGAGAGGCGGAGAGGGAAAAAGAGAGAAACTTTACCTACCGAGTGGATGTGGCGGTTTTTCCTTGCGGAGCTAGCGCGGAGGGCATATGGACGGCTGCCTGTAACTTGTCGGATCTCCTTGCGGCGTTCATCCGGCCGCTCAGCGCTCTACTGGTCGGGTCTGGCCGTGCTCAACACGTCGGTACCTGCGAGCCGGGGAGAGATGGCGCCGCCCAAAACCACTCCGAGGAACACTCGAACCGGCCGGAATGCTACCGGTGGAGAGACAGGCTTATCTGGTGCTGGTACTGCAAGCGTAAAGGAGAAGGAGAGGACGGGCATAACAACCAGCAAGCCGCTTTCACAATTGTTACAGACCGGGAAAGTGCCAGAGCTTCTAACAGGCAAGTACCTTCCCGGTAACAATGTTACAGAAGCTTTACTGATGGCAATATCTGACTGCACCACGGCTACTACTGAAGCAGGGAGTGCTCTCTCCGGGGATATAGCTTCGGTGTCACCTAATAGTGATTGCTCTGAAAATATGGGTGGTGCGAGCGGTGTTGCAGACGAGGGCAGTCGTTTGGTGGAATCCACAGCGCTGGTGCAACCTGCTAGCGTGCTCAGGAGAGTTGAGGAAAAGTCGTCAGATATAGCCGAGTCTGCGAACCCACTTAATACATCTAGTAATGTAAGCCAAGGAGACATGGCTCATTTAGCGGCGAAGATACATAGTACAATAGACAGTACTCTGCAGGAAGTGGAGGAAGTGGAGGAAGAAAGCGGAGGTAATGACTCTGGTTCATTTGACGATGTTGAGGAGCCAACGGATCAGATGACGGGCAAATCGTCAATCGGCAAGAAAAATAAAGGGAAAAGTAAAAATAAATTAAAAAAACATATACCCCCCGTACTCTTACCAGGGAAAGCTATTTCTGATAACAGCCCTCTTCGGAAATGGGTGCAGGCAAAAGGGGGAGTGAGGAATATGGCATTGCGACTTTCGGGTACTAGCCCTTCTGAGGATAATACGACGAAGCCTAATTCTGCGACTGCAGCAAAGGAAGTTAGTTCTGAGCAAGGGTTATTGGGGCGGTCACAATTTACACCCTCGATACTTGGTGATGTTCATTCTTCAGCTGAAGTCCAGGCTACTCAGGCGATGACACCATCATTAGGCCTGATTCTACAGTCTTTAACTGAGCAAAGACAAGAGGCGCAATTACATTATACTCAGGCTCGAGAAGACAATAGCAGAATGCGACAATCATTGCAGGAAATGGCGGATAAACTTGGCGGATTAACTCGAGATATCTCAGAATTGCAACAGAGAGTTTTAGCTACTGAGGAACTATCAGCACTCACAGATGTTTCTACTAAAAAACATGAGGAACAGATCTCAGGCATGCAGATCAAACTGGAAGACATGGAAAATCGCCAGCGACGACAAAACCTGAGGCTATTTGGTATTTCAGAAGGAGCGGAGGGGGCGGACCCGAGGGGGTTCATGGTTAAATTATTCCAAAAAGCTTTTCCGGATCTTTCTGACTGGGATTGGGACTCCCAACTTCAAAGGGTCCACAGGCTACCATTAACACAGAAAAATAAGGGAGGGCAATACCCTCGTCCTTTTCTGATCTACTTGGGGAATTATCTATTGAGACAGGCAGTGGCAGTAAAAGCACAACCTAATACTCCAATATCGATACATTCATTTACTTTTTTTGTAAGATCGGATCTTAGTAAGGCTACAATGGACAGACGCTGGAGACTACGTCAATTCATAGACCCTATAAAAGCTCTGGGAGCCCAAGCTTTTTTACAACAGCCTGCACGTTTAAAAGTACTTAAGGGCAGCCATACCTACATTTTCTTGGAAGAAAAGGAAACGGGCTTGGCAGTGGCTAAGTGGCAAGCAGAAGCTTCTGAACAAAGATAGTTTGGGGGCTTAACGCTTAGCGAATAGTCCGGGGGTTCCAGGCTTTATATCATCTCTTTTTTTCTTTTTTTTTTTGGGGGGAATTCTGAAGCTAATTGAATTGAATTTATGAATAATGTCAATGTCGAACTATCACTTGGATTATTACCTGGGGCGTTGGCCCTTTCTATGTTTTCTCTTCCTCTTTCCTGTTGTTAAAGTATCAGTTAATACTTTAGATTGAAAAAAAAAAAAAAGAAGGCAAAAAGGGGGGAAAAAAACTAAAAAACTAAAGGAAAGAAGGGGGGGGGGAAGGGAAAAAAAAGAAGAAAAAAAAGGGGGGGAAGGAGGAAGATTCGACTTAAACAAATCTTTTTTTTCTTTCTTTTTTTTGGGTTAAAGGAGGTTGTAACAAAAGGGGGTGGGTCGACCATCTATGCTGCTGCTCTGAAAGGCTGCCTTTCCAGCGGCAGGTGCTTCTAGGGGGGGAGGGTTCTTCTAAGAGACAGGGTGAGTTGTCACTCTTAGATGTTGATGTTGTTTTCAAAGGACAAGGGAGGGAGGATGGGGTTGAATTGGGGGGGGGGGGAATCATCATCACTAGGGCACTATGGCATTAAAAAAGGAAGGTTTTTTTCAGTCTTTTTAATGTTTTCGGTACTGATCAGTAGACTAAATAATAGATCAAAAAATAGTAGATATTATGTTTAATTGTATATTGATGGTAATAGAAGGAGGAGGGCTCATCCAAAATTTAGAAGCCCATCATGAATTGGATTAATTGTCTGGTATGTAATGTGGCCGGCCTTAATAGTACAACTAAACGACGGTTAGTCCGGGAAGAGCTTCGAATTTATCAGCCTCAATTTGCGGTTCTTACAGGAACACATCTGGCCTATAAGGACCGAAATTTATTGATGCATTTAGGACTTGATATTATGATTTGCACTACTCAAACTGTATCCATAAAGGGGGTGGCTATTTTAAAAGATAAAAGGTTTAATTGCACAGTGATTAAAAAGCAGGCTGATCAATGGGGGCGCTGGGCGTTAGCTCAGCTCGATATATGGGGGAAAAAATACGTGATTTGTGCTGTATATGGCTGTAATGTGGATGACCCCTCTATTTTTGAGTTTCTTAATTTAGAACTGCTAAATTGGGAGGGGGAAAAATTGGTTATGGGGGATTTTAATTGTGCCATAGATTATAGTATAGACTCCACTGGGAAAAGTACTAATTTAAGAATGCGTAAAACTCGCGGAGCAATTCTACAAATGATAAGACTTCAGTCTATTAAAGATGCTTGGAGATATATATATCCTTCAATACCGGGCTACACTTATTATTCGGCCCCTCACAAATCATATTCTAGGATTGATATGGTTTTTGTTTCTGATAGTCTGCTCTTAACATCAAAAATGGAAATTTGCCCTCGGGTAACCTCTGACCACAACCCCATAATTTTTTCTTTTCGGGTTAAAAATGAGAAAAAAGAACTTAGGCCATTCTCTTTTCCTAGATACTTGTTGAAGGATAACGAATATTTGGTACATACCACTCATCAATTGGAGGAATTCTTCAAAATAAATGCTGGATCTGCATCTCCAGTAATTGTGTGGGATACTATGAAGGCGTATGTTCGGGGTATTACACAAAAATATATCTTCTTACAGAATAAAAAACGAAAAAGTGAGATGGAGACTTTGGTATATAATTTGCGAGATTTGGAGAATCAACACGTAGAAGCAGTTAAAAAAAAGGATTTAATGGCCCAGGATAGGATGTCTTCTTTATTAATCGACGCAAGAATCTCAGTCAAACAGCTTCTAAAGGATAAAATGGCTGTTAATTATTGTAAGCATCGTTTAGAAAAATATGAATATGGGGAGCATATAGGACATATACTGGCATATCAGACTGCAGAAACAAAAGCGAAAACTAAAATTAACTCTATTTAAAGGGTTAAACGGGCTAATGTATACTGAAGCTTCAGATATCTTGGAGCAATATCTATTATTTTACCAACAGCTTTACTCTCTTACATGGCCCTCTAATCAAGATGAGGTATTAAGTTACATTATTAATAGTGAACTTCCAGTGGCAGATAGTGAGAAAGTTGCTACTTTGGATGAAATGGTTTCGCTGGAAGAGGTGGAGGCAGCATTATTAACATTGCCTATTGGGAAAGCTACTGGCACTGATTCACTGCCGCTGGAATTTTATAGAACCTTTAAGAAGACCTTGCTTCTAGCCCTTACTAGTGTAATACAATCTGTAGCTGTCAGTGGAATAGTACCGACTTCATGGAACCAGACACAGATTGTGTTTTTTCTAAAAAAGGATAAAATACCAACTGAATGTGGGTCATATCGGCCAATTTCTCTTATTAATGCAGATGCAAAAATATTTTCAAAGATCTTGGCAACCCGTCTAGCTCCGCTTATGCCGGATTTAGTTTCTGAAAGACAACATGGATTTATAGCAGGGAGGGATACCACCGCTCACGTGAATATGGCTATTGGAGCATTCGACTACGCAGAGCAAAAGAAAACTGATTTTGGAATGATTTTATTAGACGCGGAAAAAGCGTTCGACCGTGTGAGGTGGGAGTTCTTATGGGCAGTGCTATCTAAGATCGGTATAGGCATGCAGTTTCAATCTTGTATACAGGCTTTATATTGTAATCCACAAGCGAATCTCTCCTATATGGGATCCCGATCAGCACCTTTTAGGATTCTATGTGGGACTAGACAGGGCTGCCCTTTGTCTCCACTACATTTTGCTTTATACATAGAGCCATTTTTACGTACTTTACAATCTTGTCCGCACATTAATCCGCTGGAATCAGGTACTTTCAAACTTAAACTTACGGCATACGCCGACGATATAGCGGTTTACGCAACTAATCCAAGTGAGGCTGTGATGAGGATTAAGCAAGAAGCAGAGAAATATGGGAATGTCTCAGGGTATAAATTAAATGTTAATAAAACTCAGGTACTCACTACAGCCGGGATACATAAATCTATTCCCGGGGCATATACAACCGTGACCTATCTAGGGGTAAAGATAACAGCTAAAGTTACTCAGATTATTGATCTTAATTATGTACCACTCCTACAGGCAATTACTAAATTGTTTAGAATCTGGCATAGGCTTCCTTTAGGTCTACTTGGCAGATGTAACTTAATTAAAATGAAAATACTTCCTAAATTTTTATATCTTTTTCGTTCAATACCTTTGAAAATTCCTAATACTTATTTTAAAAAACTTGAGGGTATCTGTAGCAGCTTCATATGGGGCTATAAGAAACCTAGGAGGGCAATTGAGCTACTCAAATCTTCATACGAACAAGGCGGACTAGGTTTTCCGGACTTCAAAATATATTTTTGGGCCTCATTTACAAGACGTTTCCGCTGTTTGTTGGGTTTGGACCAGACGGATTCATTCTTTAAGTTTATTTTAGGTAATCAACTGGATATGTTTTTATATGGAATAAACGACCCTAACTATTTTAAAAGAGTCAAGTTTAAGACTGTAATGGATACTGTATATGTTTGGAGAGATATGTCTTCTAAGTGTAAACTATCACTATTTCATAACAAATGCCCATTGTGGGGGAATCCTCTTTTTCCCGAGGTTTTTCAGGATCAGGCTGGTAAATCTTGGGCTAAGTATGGAATTACATGTCTGGGCGAGATATATAGTGAGAAAGGAATCAAATCTTTTGAAAATTTGTGTTTAATTTATAACTTGCCATTACATTCTTACTTTAAATATTTGCAAGTAAGAAACTATTTGACTTCAAATCTAAGGATAGTTGAGCCTATGGAATCAAATGTCTGGGATTGTATATATGGAAGAAAGACTAAATCTCTATTAGGGCTGATGTATACACATTTACATGGTTTTAAATTAGATGGTAGTAAAAAATTAGCCGAATGCTGGAGTCAAACTTTGGGTATAGTAGTCTCACCCAGTATGATCAAACAAGCATTAGGGAATCTGAAAAAACAGGTCCATTCTGTTAAATTGCAACTTCAGCAATTACGTACTGTTTGTATGTTGTATTATACTCCGGCTAAAATAGCTAAATGGGCCCAAGGAAATGTGGCGGGTGATAAAAAGCACTGTCCTAAATGTGGATTATATGCTGCTAATTTATTACACATGTTTATATCATGCCCAGTTCTGTCGGCTTTTTGGAAGAAAATGGAACAACTCTTACAGTCTAAACTTGGGTTGGATCAACCACTTACTGATTTAGAAATTATGTTGGGATATAGGGAGAATAATCCTGATATGGCATGTCTTTTTTCAATTTTGATGGCTTCCGCTAGATTAACTATAGCCAGGGTATGGATTTCTCCCACACCTCTGTTGGTTGAGGATTGTTGGGTCATAATTAAGGAAATTTACGGCTTAGAGGCCGCCCTAGCGAAGGCAAGGGGAATTCGCTCTTTAGCTAAATTTGAAGTATTGTGGCGACCTATGTCTTTTTGATTATATAATTCTATATTATTTAAGCACTATATGAAACTGTGTTTATATGGTCCTGCTTGATTTACTTATGATTGTGGCTCTCCTTCTCCTTGCAATTTTCTATGTTCTTTTTGATCTATTACTAAGGTGATGTTAAATTTTTCTCTAGGTTTTTTCTTTTGGATTATAGTACTTATGTGTCATTTGTGATGATGAAAATAAAAAAATTATTTAAAAAAAAAAAAGGGAAAGAAGATGTTTTCTTCCATCAGCCTGGCACAGTGGTCCATGAACACCACATGCCCTTTTTGGCCGTTATTCCCATTCTCTATGACACTCAGTTTCGCTCATGCTGCCCATGATCCCGGGGAATGTCCGGGCCATACTCTCCCAGGTTGTTGCCCACGGGACAGACGCAGCTAAGTTCAAATTAGATGTGGACTGGATACGACGGCTCGCTAGGGAGAGCAGTTTATATCGACAGTTGCCTTACGGCTCCACGGCTGGCTCGGGACAACTGGTTTTCCAGGGGATGTCCAAGCATCACTTATGGACATGCCCTTTGATGGCTTACATCTCTTTAGAGACAAGTTGGACAACGCTGGATTTTTTTAAGGACAGCAGGGCTATGGCCTCGTCCGGGGGCCTTTCCATGGTCCCTCACTAGTCCCTTTCTGCCTTTCACTCTTTTGTGACCACGATAGGGGCTTCCAGTGCGTCTGTACCCTACCAGCCACTGCAGCGTGCAAGTTTCCCAGCCTCTGATTGGCCGAGGGTGCGGTACCCTCAGGCCTCGTGTGCCGGCATCTAGATGTCAGACCAGTTCACCACCCCCCACCGGCAGCCTCAGCCTCCAGACCCTTCTAGATTGCCCTTTTACCATCATAGGAGTCCAGAGGGAGGCAGGATACGGTCTCATCTGCCCCACTGCAGGTGTCCCTCCTCCACCCACGCCACCTGGTTGCAACAAGCTTATGGAGGATCATCTTGCCCTGCTCCGTCAGGCTTTCTTGGCAGAGGGTGGTGATGCCAAAAGCAGGTCATGATTGTTATTCCTGCTACTTCCTGGTGCTCAAGAAGGGCGAAGGCCTCCGTCCTGTCCTAGATCTGTGCCCTCTCAATTTCTTCCTCAAGAAAGAGAAGTTAAAAATGCTTATGCCCGCTCGCTTGTCTGACCTGTACCCGAGAGACTGGATGGCAGCATTGGCCTTGCAGGACCCATACTTCCACATTCCCTTCCTGCCTGCCTACAGGCGTTACTTGTGGCTCACAGTGGATCCCAAGCACGTTCGGTTCACCGTGCTCCCCTTTGGCCTCGGGTGATCAACAAGGTGATGTCCGTAGTTGCAGCTCATGTGTGGAGATCAGGGGTGCCAGTCTTCTCGTATCTCGACGACTGACTGACTGAAAGCAGGCTCGTCCCAGGCTGCCTTTTCCCACCTCGGGACTACAGCAGACCTCCTTCATTCGCTGGGGTTCACTATCAATGTGCAGAAGTCACACCTGACTCCCTCCCAGACCCTTCCTTTTATCAGAGGTTTTCTTCACACTGTTCAATATTGGGCTCATCCTCCCAAATGGTGAGTTCAAGGTATTCAGGCTATGATACCGATGTTTCAACCTCTAGCCCAGATTTCGTTGAGACTGACTCTGAGGCTGCTGAGCTTCATGGCCTCCTGCATTCTGTTTCTGACACACACCCCCTGGCATACGCAGGCTCTGCAGCGAGGCCTAGATCAGGAAATCTCTAGATAAGTATTGGGAAAATCTCTCTGACATGGTCCAGATCTTGGAGACAACTACACAAGCTCTGCAGTGGTGGTGAACGAACCGCAATTGGGTCAGCAGCAGACCCTTCTCCCTTTCCCAACCAGATCTGACTGTAGTGACAGATGTGTTACTCCTGGGATGAGGCTGCCATCTGGTAGAGGTGTAGATCAGAGGTCTCTGGCGGAATTTAGGCTCCACATCAACCTTCTGAAGCTCGGGCGATTGGGCTGGCATTGAAAGCCTTTCTACCCTCCAACAAGGTAAGACTAGTACAGGTGTTCATGGCCAACACCACAGCCATGTGGTACTGCAACAAATAGAACAGGGTGGGATCGTGAACCCTTTGACAAGAGACCCTGTGTCTCTGGACAGTAGGGCATATCCCTGGTGGTTCTACACCTGGCAGGTTGTCTGAACGCCAGGACCGACTAACTCAGCCGAAGATGCCTAGAGGATCACGGATGATGTCTCCTTTCGGAGGTGAAGGCCTTTTGAAGGTGGTGCCAGACCTCTTTCAGCAATGAGTAGAACCGTGGTTAGATCTGTTTGCCAATGCCGAGATTGCGCAATGTCACCAGTTCTGAGTGCTGTAGTTTCCATGGTGGCTCTCGCTCGGAGACGCTTTTCCTCTCTTGTGGAGCTAAGGCCTCCTGTACGCCCTTATGCTAACTACCTCTTCTGTCCAGAGTTCCAGAGAAGATCAGGAACGACTGAGCCATGTCATTCTTGTGGCACTGGACTGGGCTCGGAGAGTTTGTTATCCAGAACTTTCCCGAACTGTTGAGCATGGCCATCGGTCCTTCGATCATTCTGCCCCTTCGGAAGGATGTCCTTTTGCAGCAGGTTCTACCTGAACCTGTCAACTCTCCGCCTTCTTGTGTTGAGATTGAGCAACAACAGTTGACAGCTTTTGACCTTCCGCCAAAAGTCTGCAATGTTATTTTGGCAGCCAGGAGTCCCTCCACCAAAATGGTATACGCCTGCTGTATGGGAAAGTTTGTGGCATGGTGTGCAGAGAAAAAGGTTGCTTCTCTTTCTTCTCTCCTCTCTCACGTTTTTCTGTTTATTCTTTTCCTTTCCCGGCAGGGCTCTGTTCTTGGCACTGTAAAGGGCTACCTTTCTGCTATATCAGCTTCCTGCGGTTGCCTGTCCAACCTCCCCTCTTCTCATCCCCTATTGTACATAGGTTCCTGAAAGGTTTGCAACATATGTTTCCTCCTTCTTCCTTCGTCAGTGAGACTGTGCTACCTGTCTTGATGTGTGCCCCCTTTGAGCCCTTGTACAACTATCCTCTCAGACTCTTTACCATCAAGACGACTTCCCTGATGGCAATAACCTCTACCTAGGGGGTCAGTGAGCTTCAGGCTTTTTCATCCAAGCCTCCCTATTTAAACATCTTCCCAGACAAGCTGGTTCTACGAACTAGAAGAGCTTTCTTACTGCCGAAAGTTGTCACTCCCTTTCGGGTAGGCTAGTCCATCACTCTGCCACATCCCTGTAAAGAGGAGCAAATTCACAGACTGGACCATAAAAAGAGCGTTGCCGTTCTACCCATACCACACAACAGATTTCTGGGTGGACAACCAACTCTTTGTGGGATATGTCAGAGAGAAGAAGGGAAAGGTCATGCAGAAGTGGACCATTTCCTGATGAATCGTGCTCTGCATCAAAATCTGCTACACATTGTCCAAGAAGCAACCTTGAGGGCTTGTGTGCTCATTCCACCAGGGCCAAGGCTGCCACCACTGCGTGGAGTACCCCTCCTGGGCATCTGCCAGGCAGCAAGGTGGGGCTCTTTGCCCACATTCACAAAACACCACTGTCTGGACAGTCAGGTCCGTCAGGGACGGCACCTTGCCTGTCCGGTCCTGCAGGATTTTTGGTATGAAACTGTGTTGCAGACTCACCTCCGGGATGGTATTGCTTAGATATCTATTCTAAGGTAAGGAATCCGCAGCTAGAAGTCTTTATCAGAGGATCAAGTTACTTACCATTGGTAGAGACTCTGTCTAGCTGCAGATTCCTTACCAGCCCACCCATTCTACCTGCTCTGTGGATGGATTTCTAGGGATAGGGCTGTTCCCTTTCAGGACCCTAGTTTTCCACACCAAGTGGTCAGTGTTCTTCGAAGCTCTGCACTCCGAGCATAGAAAGTCTTGAAAATAAACTGAAGTCAGGGTGCTGGGATGTCGCCTATATAGGCACAGCCGAAAGTCACTTCCGGTGCATAGAATGCCGATGAAGCCATGTGAAGCTGATCTACGCCACTTACTGGCGTGCAGGGGTATTGCTCACAAAAAAATATCCAGATCCAGTCTGACATCTGGGGATAATTCTAAGGTAAGGAATATGCAGATAGATAGTCTGTACCAGATAAGGTGTTATTGAAGGTTAGTAACTTGTTCTATAATGCCCATGTGTTTTTCCTCTTTGGCTATGTCACCTTTGAGTGTGTCCGCTGAGTCTTCCGTTAGGTGGGGGTTGGAGACGCTCAAAGAAGGTTGTTTTTCACTGTAAGAAGTCTTCGTTGTCATCTGTTGAGTATAACACTTTGTAAAAGGCGACAAACTCCATTGTGATTTGGGCTAGATTGGTAACCAGCCCCATAAACATCCTTATAGCCAGTTTAACTCCCAGTGCTCAGCTTATTTCAGCTGTTGAGCAAGAAGGCTTTTCCACCAAATTCATAATGCTGCTGTTTTATCTGCCTTAGTGCTTTCTAAGCCATTGATGTGAATGTGGAGTTTAAGTCTATCTTAGCTTGAGTAAACCGTTTAAAGATGTCCTCAGTT
Organism: Triturus cristatus; assembly: GCF_964204655.1. Lineage (NCBI taxonomy): Eukaryota > Metazoa > Chordata > Amphibia > Caudata > Salamandridae > Triturus > Triturus cristatus. The sequence goes on along the minus strand of NC_140592.1, from coordinate 1,253,267,965 downwards.
GAGCTTCTCCTGTATTGTTCGGAGAGGAGGCGGTTTGTTGTTCCAGTTGCTGTGCGCACTCTGAGATGCCTTTCTGGTGAAGGACTGATTCTTTCATGAGTTGGCCTCTCATGTATGCTTTGCTAGGTGACTTCCTTTGTGATTCTGTCGTGGGATGCATTCAATATTGCACTATTCTTGTGGCTTTTGGATGGATGCTAGCTTCACACATTTGATGTGTTTGAGCTGTTTTTACCAGCATACCACCTTATAAAACACACTCCATCTAGACCATGATCCTTTGCCATTCAATTGCAGCACAACATTTTCAAACATGAATTTTGTCAGTTGAGTCAGGTTTGTGTTTTTGATTTCAGTTTCTTGTCCCTTTCTTCTTCTTTCATTTCTGTTTTTGTGAGTCATAAAATGTATTTACTTATTTATTTTGGTAATGGCAGAGAGAAGAAATCCCTGTTTTACAGAGACAGAATTGTCATTCATGGTGGATGAAATTAGAGCTAGAGCCACAATTGTTTGTGGCCCAGGTACAAAATACAACCATAGCTCAGAAAAGGCAAATGTGGGCCAGCATAGTTGACAGAGAGGAGAATGCTGTAGCAAATAACCTGTGCGCACAGGAGGAAATTAGGAAGAGGTGGAGCTACTTGCGGGGGAGAGTGCATTCCCTAGCCTCCAAGCATCACCTGGAGGCCCACAGGACAGGTGGTGGTTCTTCCAGCCTTCCCCCTACTACTTTTTCCCTGGAAGGAGAAGGTCTTGCAGAACCTACATCATGAAGGCTTGATAGGAATCCCTAGTCGAGTGGAGACCAATAAGGTATACTTTTGAATGTGTCAGTAAACATAAATGCCGTTTTTGCTTTTAATTCAGCTTTTGCTAATGTGTTTTGCACCTAGGGGAACATAGATACCTATATATATTTGTGTCATTTTGATTTTGTCTTGTTTGTTTTAATGTATTTTGTTGTATTTAAGATTACAGGTTTCAACCTCCATAACATTTCACATGATGCAATGGTGCTTGTAAGTGTTTTTACACCAAATAACATATTTCATATATGTGTTAAAAATTGTAAATGCCTGTGCTTTTTTACCGCATAATTTCAGTAGGTATGTTTAACATACAATTTTACAAATGTTAATGTTTAAGAGATATCACTACAAATGTACTCTGTAGTGTTTATACAATGACTATTGCTATATATCCTAAGTTGTGTAAATGTCAGATATTAGTCTTCTAGGCCTTGGAGTGGTTTATTTCACATTTCTCCTCTCTACTGTGTTGTGTAAAATGTTTGGTATATTTTATATATACTTTCTAATTCTTTTTTTCTTTTCGGGACACCTTTTTACTTGCTTTTTTGAAGTAGTTTTGTGTGTAATTTAAACTGTTTGTGTAATTTATTATAGTATCACTAAAAGGTGCAATCATTATAAAAAAATTTTTTTTCATTTTAGGTTGCTTCATTTTTAACTTCAAACTCATTGATGTATAATCCACACTTTTACAACTTATTTTAAAAAAAATTCACAATAGGTCCAACACTCAGAGTACGTATACAACCATCTGCCACTGAGGATACCTCCACTCCAGAACAATCCTTCAGTAAGGACTCTACTCCTGCAGGTTCAAGGAGCTGCCTGGTCCTCCCACCCAAGCTGTTGCCACACTTCAGCCTATGGACACCTCCACTCCAGTTTCCAAACCAACATCACCCCAATCCTTTCTCCCCCCTCCTCCCCCCCCCCCCCCCAGTCCTGGCTGCTGTTGATCCAGCACCACCGCCTCCAGTTCAGCCAGTAACCAGTGAGATGGAGGCACACTGGGTCACAGGGACAGGGTAGTGGAGGTAAGGTACGCGGGAGGGAATCTGTGGGCCAGTAAAATTAGGTCACTGAGTTCACTGTCATCCAGATCACCATCAACAAAGTCTTGAGGTCCCTCCATCAGTCCCAAGACGTGATGGGCCAAGCCCTGACAGAGCTTTGGGAGATGAAGCATTTGTAGAGGGAGCACAATGTAGAGATGGAGAATCTGAACTCCGATTTGGGCTCCCTGACAGGGGTGCTGCATGATATTTGTACCTATATGTGCAGGGCTTTCCCACCAACATCTTTCCCTTTCTGTGGTCCAACCACATCCAACTACATCTGTCTCAGACACAGAAAGGTAGTCCCTGTCACAAGAGGAAACAGTGCACCCACCACAGTCCCTGCAACTGTTGATCCACCCCCCTCAGGAGGCGACGTTCGTCTGGTCCACCAGGAGAGGATGGCAGGACCTCCACCACCAGCAAGAGACGCAGAACCTAATTTTGTCCAGTGTGTGACTACCATTCACTCTATGGACTATTTTCTGGACACATCTACCTTTCTGATTGATGCCAGTTGTATTTTGTACATTAAATTTCACACAATTTTGGCTCTTCAATAATAGTAATTTTTTGATTGCTTTTTTGTTTTCAACCTGTGTTAGAGTATTGTTTTTTTAAAAAATAAAACAAAGTCATAGACTGGTGTTGTATTTCTTTTCACAATTGGTTAATTTTTTTCCTTCCATCATACATTTTAAAATCTAAAAATTAAAATGATATTTTATTCATTAATAAATTTCATGTAGGTAATGTTTCTCACGTTTATCAAATTTCACAACAAAAAACACAAATCAAAAACTAGTATTTAATTAAGGGCCTCATTACGACGTCAGTCGGAAAGCATTCCGACCTACTCCTTGTCGGAATCGCTTCCGACCGACTCTGGTTCAGGGAGTCCTAACGACCGATTACGATGTTTCCGAACACCGTTCGGTCGGACTTCAATGGGAGTCTGTGTTCCGATCGACAACACAGGCTCCCATTGAAAACGGGGTGGTTGCAGAAAACCTTGCACCCTATGGCAGGTAATCCATGGTGCCTGCCACACTGTGCATGGTTGTAAAGGGGGGTGCCATGGGTACGCCCACGGGCTCCGACCAGAGGTCTCCTGGTGAAGGGGGGCCTGCTACGGGCCCCCAAAGTCCGTTTCCGACAGCTGTTTCGCGTCGGACAAACCGATTCGGAACCTACATCATATTCGTCGGTAACACGGTCCGTAGACCTGTACAATTCGGCCTTGACCTACTCGGAGTCTCCGAATGCCGGTCGGAACCGAGTCGGACAGACCGAACGGTTACCTACCATCGTAGTCTTGGTCGGTTGGAAATGTTTCCGAGTCGGTCGGAAACATGGGTTCGGACTCGGATTGGGAAAATCTGAATCAGGGCTCGAAAAATGGTACTAGTCCTGCAGGACTAGTACCTTGAAAAATCTCCTCGCCCTAACAGTAACCTACTTGACCTCCGTCTCTGAAAGCGGAGCAAAAGTGACAAGATAACAAGATTTAAAGGCATTTTTATTGCTCATTTGCTTTGTGAGCAATAAAAAGGCCTTTAAATCTTGTTATCTTGTCACATTTGCTCCGTTTTCAAAGACGGAGGACAAAAGTTAGTATGTTTTCCTACTAGCCAGAAAGGGCAAGTAGGACCTAAAAATAGCTCGACCTCATAAAATTTACCTCGCAAATGCGAGCGGTCGAGTGGATTTGTCGAGCCCTGTGAATGCCGTTCGGAGCCTTTCAGACCGACATCGTAATGAGGCCCTAAGTTGGAATAAAGAATTTGCATGCATAACCCAAGTACTTAGGACCATTTTTCCATTTACAGTTCAGACCTTGCCAACATGGAAGAACACAATTAATTAAAAAAAAACACTTAAAATAGGTTAACTATTATTATTGATTTAAGTGATTAGCTGGAGCCAGATCTCCTGGCTCACAATCTGAATCCCACATCAATAACACAAATAGTCAAAATCATGGCAGAACTCCATTTAGTTGCCCCAGGATCATCCTGATACACTGCTGCAGTATCTGGCACACTGTCACAACCAACTTAAGGTGTGCTACAAGAAGTTTTTTCTACAATGGTGAAACTGAATGGAGCTGCTGATGTTTCATCATTGAAGAAAGAACTTCTTGTAGCATACCACTGAAAGTTGGTGATGACATTCCACCAGATACGGCCACAATGTACTGGATTGACCATATGGCCACCAAATGAAGCAGTACTGCCATGAGTTTGAAAATTGGTATAATAGATGTCGACTTTCTATTGTGAGGCAGAAGATCTGGCTCCAGGTGATGACATAAATCCAGAATAATTTGCCTATTCAATCTGAATTTATTGATTATATTCTGTTCTTCCATGGTGAAACGGTCTAAAAACTTGAAGCAGTCATCTTCTCACTCTCCCTGGGACATGTCTAATACTTAATTCAGGAAATGTGTAAATAAGTGTATTAGCTACACATTTTTATATAAAAAAAATTTTTTTTTAAATTACATTCCGGCAATAGAATTATAAACGAAATTTCGCAACTACAGCATTCAACCAGAAAAACCACTGAATAATACTTTTTTGTTGAAAAAAAAAAATAACATTAGTATTGTGCACATGTAAACAAACTAGCCACCATTTTGAGTGGTGGTGATGCACTTAACATCCACAAACATACTATTTCACATCCTAAAATAGCGTGCGCCTGACCTCGCCGTCAGGACCGTTGCAATTAGACGCATGTTGACCGGGTTGTGGGTGTAAACGTCCGCGATGGACACGACCATAGGCTAACGTGAAAGCAACGTACTAAAGCCAATGGATGTGACCATCTCTATTGATGATCGCGCAAGTCATATAGATGTTTTCTAAGTTAAAAAAAAAACAACTCACTTGCCTCCTAACACTGCAACCAACAACACCTCCTCAATGTTTGCTGCTGTTTCAAGCCTCTTGGAGCCACAATGCCAGGAACAGCAAGAGACAGGGTCCCAAACTTCTTGCCAGAGGAGCTGATGTTCCTGGCTACAGAGGCCCTGTACAGCCAGCTGTATGGGTCACCAGAGGAACAGGTACATTTTTAAAATGAAAATGTCATTCAGACTAACTTATTTTTTATTAAAACACAGGCTAGAATGTACCTTTTAGTTCCTGAGGCAACTGTAGTGATAGAAATTAAGTTTATGTTCTTATTAAATTATATAGGAAAATTATGGTGTGTATTCTTTAAACACATCATAATTAGACAACGCCACTACATTAGTATGGGTTGTGTGTTTGACAACCTATTTGAGTGTGTTTCTCTCTATATATGTGCATATGTAATCATTTCATGTGAAATCTACAAAATGAACATTACTTTAAATTAGGAAATATATTATAATTTAATACAAATTTACATATATAAGTCTATTTGTTTGCTTACCAAAGTTTCTATTCGTGTTATCCCACAAATAAATCAGCCTAGATAATATCACTGGCCTGGATTAGAAGAATAAAGACATAACGAGGGTTAAGGGAACTCAACAGTTACTACCATCATTATTATTTTATACAAATAAAAAACAAATATTAAGCTGTTGTAACTTTTTAAATTGCTTATGACGGATTCCTCAAAATTGTGTTACATCAATACAAACTAATAAAAAGTCACAATTTCTTTTATATTTTCATTTTTGTATCCACACAGGTCATTTCCCATCAAAAAAAGGACATCTGGAAGGCCACTGTGAAGATGGTGCTTACCCTGGGGATCTACAAGGAGCGAAGCATTCACCGCCGAAAGCGATGAGAGGACCTACGATGCTGGACCAAAACATCAGCTGAAGTCCAGCTCAGCCAGTCATCCCAACATGTGAATCGTGTGTAGCGTACCCTGACCTCCCTAATGTTTTGCATACTTGCGGTGGACTGTCCCAAGCTTGATGGGCAGTTGAGAGCCCGACAGCAGCAGCAAGGTGGTAAGTTATTTTTTGAGTTTGCATTTTAAATAACTATATTTTGTTACAGCAACAAATTATGGCATCAACATAAAGGTCAACACATATCCAGCGCACAAGAAGTGTTCTTGAAGGTGTACGTCTTGCACAAGGTGTATGATGATGTGTTTTGTATGTTCATTTGTTGAAAATGACACCAATATCTTTCTGATAACTACCAAAGGACTGTTTGGAGCAGACACATGCCTGCCTAAAAAAGCTTATACATGAGTTTGTTTGCTGTTATAAGGAACAGTTGTACCAAACAGGCCAACAATTTTAATTGTGTCAAGTGTGATGGATGTTACGTTACTCCTATCACAGGTGACAAGACATAAAATGCACTTTTGATACAGTGGATGTGCCAAACGTCACATTTGTGATTCGGTATTATAAACTAACAATAGTGAGCATGTGAGCCAAAATGACTATAAAGATAAGAATAAATATTAGAAATAGGTTTTTACTCAAAATACCATTTACATTATGTTAAAAGTGACAGCTTTTCATGATGCCTTACTCACTCACAAATGTGCATGTAGGCCAGTCTGTTTTTTGTAAAATTAATGATAGGCGCACATTTTTTAATAAAATAGACAGGAATGTGAACACATTGGTGACAGAGTAACATAAACTCAAACACATTAGTTTAATGTCCTTTTATCATGCCCAGATGATAAATCAATAATGAACAAAAATAGATTAATTAAAGGGACTTTTGCACATGGAATGTTCAGTCACAAATATGTTTGAGTATGTGGAAAACTCCAAATCAGGCACAAAACAATAACTAAGGAAATTTGGAAAGGCATCAAGGTTGAACCTTTTTCACATTGTGATTCGCATTTTTTATTTTTATTTACAATTTAAAAAAATATATCTGAATCAGTGTTTCTACAAATTACTACAATTCTGTAGCAATTTTTGCCTAAACGAAAGCCAGAATGTTTAGACTCTTTTTCCCATTGGTAAAAACAAACTAAAAATAACTTAAGATATTTTGGAGTCAAATGTAAAATAGTTTTTGCTCTGTGCTAGAGTGAATTGGAAATATATCAAGACATATGTAGTTACTTATGCTGTAGAATTTTTTTAAAAATAGCAACAAATTTAATTTTGAATTTCTTCAACAGCATAAATAAATACATAGGGCGTGATACATTAAAAGTAACTTAAGTATTGAAAATTGTTAAGAGAAAGGATCAAAAATAGGATAGGAGCAATAATGGGAAATTACAAAACTGTGACCAAATAGTTTCTGTTGTTCCCTACATGCATATAATAATGATAAAATTAAACCAAAGTTTGAAAGCCTTCAATCAGGTGAAATATGAAAATGTGAAAAATGTTTTGAGAAAAAAGTTCATGCTCAATTCCATTTACACAGATACAATGAAACTATTATATATGTCTATTCAGCATCTTCAAGAGCAGGCAAAGGGGACATTGGCCACCAGGGTGAGAAAACAGTTTGCCACAATGTTTCAGGCAGTGAGACATCGGACACCAACAGACACAGTGGCATGGAGGGTGAGTGGACTGAACGGGGGCCATTACTGCGTCAGTCTCCAGCACGCACACAGACTCCCAGATGAAGAGAACGTCACTAAAGATAACATACTAGAGGACGTCCAGTATTAGAACCAAGAGCCTCCATAAATGATTTGAATTCTGCGATTGGTGACATTCACATATCTGTCACATCGATCCAAGAAAGGGAAAAAAGGGAAAAAACCTTCTTAGGATGCATGGGTTTTAACCCTGCTGGGAATCAGTTTTTAGCAAATCTTCACTTAAGTAGTAGTGAAGTGATGCCCCACCAACTAGATACGTCACAGATTGCTGTTATTAAGTAACTGGGTGTTTTGATATTTCAATTTCCCCCATATTACCACCCTTTGAAGCTATTACAATGTTGTGTAGTCCTGAAGAAGGTGGTTGGTTGACTTTCATGCCCACACTGCAATGTGCGTTGACCGTTTATAGAACAATGATCCCATCCCACAACACATCAACATACAAAAATTCAATCTGTTTTTCTGTTGTTGCTTGTCTAATGTATGTGTAGAATGCTGGGATGAATGTTGAGTGTGGTAGTGTTTGATTCCGAGTGCATGCAAGAATGAGTGGACCTGGTATGTTGGGGATTTCACTGCATTGTTGCATTTTTGTTTTTATAGCAATGATTAAAATATATCTCAGTTTGTGATACAATGATTATGTCATAGTACTTGGAAAGAATTCTTAAAATGTACATGTAGACTCTTTAAAGACACTGTAAAGATATTGTAAAGATATATGTTGTTTGAGATTAACAAATATGAGATAGTTTAAAAAATAGAATAAATCTGGTTTGTAAACAAAAAATATACTGAATATGTAGCGCAATGTCATTTGGGGAACAGAACCATTTAGCACTTGGTAGGCATATGAGAAGAAATAGAGGTCTAGTGGGTGTATTTTCCTTTATAGTGTTACCACTGTGTCATTACCTTCGGAGGCCTCCACAAGCGACCAGTCCCTAGTGGTGGTGACCTTACAGAAACTGTATCAACCGCATCCTTGTCTGCCACCCAGAGAACCATCTCCACCCTCCCTCTTGCCCCCCCCCCCCCCAGTTGGCCAATTGCGACTCCCTAAAAGGGCTTGGGTCTCCTTTGATTCAGGCACCTCACCCCTTGCCTGTCACCCCAGCTACCCTGAGTAAGGAGGCTATTGACCTCTCATGCAGCATCACTGTAGGCCAGACTGCGATAGTGAATGGCATCCAGGGCCAAATGCAACAAATGGTTGCATTTCTGGTTTGCATTCACAGTTCAGTGTCTGGCATGCAGGGATTGATTGTTTGCAAAAAATAGCCTCCTCACTCACTGCAGCCTCCCAACCAGCCCAACCCTGTGCTCCAACTGAGATCCCTTCCTCAGCCCAAATCTCAAGTCCCATTCCAATCCCATGCAACCTCGCCTCTTTGCAGGCGCCAACTTTAACAGACCCAAGCAGCACAATCTCATACACACTCCAACATAAACACACAAAGAAACATAAACAACATACACACACTATTGACACTACACCCACAGGAACCACACTCCCACCACAACCAATAAGCCCTTCAGCCACACCCACAACCATTAGTACACCCACAAGCACTGCAACGACCACCACACCCACAAGCACCACCACACTCACAAACACCAGCACCACAACTGCCTGCACTCCAACAAGCACCTCAACCACCACCAGACCCACAACCATCAGCACAAGCACCACAACTACCTCACCGCACAAGCACCACAACCACACCAACAAGTGTGGCCGGCACAGGTAAGAGCTGTGGGGTGGGGGGAGTCAACAGAAGACGGGATAGGTAAAATAAAATAAATATAACCACTTACCTTACGCTCACCACATCGCCGACTTGGAGATGCGACAAGCGCAAGGTAAATGGTTTTATTTATTTTACCTATCCCGTCATCTTATGACTTCCCCCGCCCCACAGCCCTACCACTCTTACCTGTGTCAGCCGTGCCTGCAAACCAACCACCTCAACAGCACACTAATCTATACCACCACTCTCACACAAAAGCACACCTATATGCCAAACACCAACCAAACCCAAACGCACACACTCACCTACCAAAAAAAGATGCATCCATACATACACAACATACACTATACTCACATGCAACTGCAAAACATGCAGACACGGACCACAACCACACCAACCACCACAACAGCACACTTATCTGAACTAACACCCTCACACAAAGTGCACCTACACACAAAACAACACCAGCTAAACCCAAATGCACAGACTCACCTGAACACCAAACTCATGCCACAAAATGTGCATCCAAGCATACACGACATACACCAAACCCACATGCAACTGCAAAGCATACAGACACACGCACATCTCCCAATCCAGCTCTCTCTACCTCCAAAACCCAATTCTCTCCCACCCACTCCTACCCGTACTCGTCAAGAAGAATTCACATCATATCTGTTCCTAACCCCTGTCAAATCCAAATCCACCCTTCCTAAGAAAGATCCTTGAGGTGCCTGCTCTGTTCCAAATAGAAGCCCCTCCCTGATGAGGTTACCCTTTGGCAGTATGTATATGAGGCAAGTTTGGAGCAAAACACTACAACAGCCTTTAGTTAATTGGAAATGCTTTTTTTTAAACTCTTTTTTATCTTTGTCATTAAATAAAATATATATTTGAGAGAAGTATCTTATTTGTTATAAAAAAATATATTCTTCAGACAAGTTTATCCTAACATTATTTTTCATTTACAATTCATTATTTATTAGAAATGTTAATGATGAAGATGTGAATTGCACATTTTAACTTACAATTATGACAGGAAATGCAACATTTTTTTAAATGTCTAATTTGTAAAGCTCATATACTAGTAAAAAAAGAATGTGATGGAAATTTACATTTTGGTGCAAGCATTCATCATGATAATGGACACTTACACTAAAAAAGGATTTTGTAAAACATTTTTAAAGTGTTAATACAGATGTGTTTTTGAACTTAATAAGTGATATTAATAAATACATATGCATTACACCTATAACAAAATAAAGATACAATTTAAATGCAGTAATATACAGAAAATGCACTAGACAAGGGGAAACATTACATTAATAAACATATGAAATTATTTACGTTTAAAACTAACTTTGATTACAGTAATTTTTAAAAAAAGGTTTCACCATGTCTAGTGCACTTCTACATTGAGCAGACAACAAATAGATGTTTTGTTTAAAGATCTTGGTTTTTGTTCTACTTTTAGGCCGGACTTCACACCGATGATATTGATTTGTATACGTTATTCCTAATTTGAAATTAAGAAAGTATTATAATGAGAGAGTTTCTGAGGATTGCTTATGTGTACAAGCATCATCTGAATGTAATAGATTGATTAAAGATATACAGGATCTAAAATTACTCTTGTCATCTGATGAAAAAGAGTCACTCACTCCATCACTGCTAGAAATTTTGTCAGATTTGAGTATCGTTTCAGGCATGAATTTAGCTAGTGGTCTTAACCGAGAAATATATGTGTACCTACTGTTCCCCCTGATAATATCACTGATGTATTTTTCAAACTGGTAACTTGTGACCTCTTTACACTTGAAGACACTGACCAACACATGACAATCTAATAAGTACAGAGGACAGCATTGACATTATTGACACAAGAATCTAGTATTGTATGTAAGGAAGCTGACAAAGGGGGTTGTCATGAATAAAATAGACTATATAGACAAATTTGATCGACAGCTGTCAGACCAAGAAGCCTATAATAAAATGAGTCATAATCCCTTTAAAGGCAGCACTACCTAATAGAACGTAAATTAGTTCCTTGGCGGGACTTTTGTCTGATTACGTATGTAGAATTTAGGTACATGTTTAATCTTACATCTACTGCTCTGTGCATTTATATTCTTCCAAAAATCCATAAAAATGCCGATTCCTCACCAGGAGACCATTTATCTCTGGCATTGAATCTCCAACGGAGCCCGTATCTGAATACATAGATGTCTATTTACAACCTCTTGTATGAAATCTACCATTATACATTCACAATACCAAGGATCTCGTAAATAAACTGACGGATATCCACTGGACTGAAGAATATATGTTTGTCATACTTGATGTGTGCTCACTATACACTTGTATTCCAAAAGAGAAGGGGCTCCCTGCACTGCAGTATTTTTTATCCTCCAGGGATGCCACGTTAATGGAGCACACCAATTTTCTTTTTGATCTGAATAGATTTGTTTTGGAAAATAATGTTTTCATGGAAATTTTCCCCATCCTTTCCAAATCTCTATATAGGTATGTTTGAGAGGCTTCACATCTGGACAATGGCCTTCCAGAACTGTCGGAACAGAAACTAACTTTATTGGGGCAGATTTATTGACAATGTGTTTATGATTTGGAGTGGGAGCATGCTGATGGACTTTTATGTACTGGACTTTCTATTTGTATCATTGTTTACAAGTGAGTGATTATAAACCTTTCGATTCATGATCTCTATATACCGCAGGGTGCAGATACCATGTGAGCACCGTCATTTACTATAGGTCATTATTGATACTAGACCTCAAAACTGTATGTTCTGGATATGCAATTGCAATACCACTGCTACCCAACTATTGTTTTACCAGCCCCTGAGTTAATAAAGTGCTGCATGGCAGGAACCCCCCCCCCCCCCATAGATGAGCGAGATGGATGCAGGTCTGTGCAGGTGTTGCCATCTAATCACTGCTTTGAAGGAGGAGGGGTGGGGGGCTTATTGGGGCCAGCAGGATCGCTGTCAGCACACTGCCATGCTTGTGGTACCAGGAAATCAGACGCACTGGCATTAAATTGCCGTGGGAAGGAAATGTGGTCTCATCTGCTTCCTCTCAATAGCAGCATGTGTCCTGCCCTTGAGTGGTTTCTTGGTGTTCTTGAAATGCCCAGCCCAAGTCTTGTTATGCAGGATGCCTGCGGCAGTCTAGTCAGGCTGGTTATCGTCCGAATAATACCAAGTGTGAGCCCTAATATAATGTTGGGGCGGGGTTCAGCGGAGCTCCCTCAGCGCGCCACCATTCTCCTCTTGGTGAAGCTCCACCTCCCTCCATTACCTTTTCAAGGTATGCAGCTTGAATTATTTGGGGGAGAATTATTTGCTCTGAAGCCTTCATAATGCCAGCACCTGGTCTTCTGAGTACACTGCATCAAATAATGTTGTGAAAAAACACTATCTCTCATGAAATCCCAGAAAACACCTTTATTTAGATGTGCCAAGATAATATATTGAGCAGTGGAGTCTCCAGACGCCTCCAAGTACTGGAAACACAGCCCATATTCATACAAATCTCCACGGTTAGAGGTCATCTGGTTCCCTAGAAGATGAGGCCTGCACAAACAGTGTTTCACAGTTTAACAGGCAATCAACATCATTTAAGCAAGCCTTCCTACAATTAGGAACAGGTCCTAAACTGTGATACATAGTAAGAAATACTATAGTTTGCATTATTCCAGGGTCACAAAAAGTGACCTCCATAGATATCATGGGTGTGAAAGAGAGGAGCACATGTTTAGCTCTACACCCATATTTTTCCTTTCTTCACGGGCACTGTTATGTTTTATATTTATCTCCCATACCATCTAAGGATAGTAATGTCTAAAACTCTCAAAAAAGGCAAAAAACACTGGCTACAAAACTGACAAGCCTGTCAACAGGCATAGTTGAGAAGCGTACCATGAGCTTGCCTCCATCTACGTTGCAAGCAAAATTATGGCGGTGTGTAAGGTGTTGGTTCAAACTGGTTACACGTATGGGTTTGACTGTATAGTGTAAGGTAAATTACCTCTTCTATACAAACAACACAAATTGAAAAATCCAAACTAATAGGTGAGGCTCAGGCATTTGGAGCGTCCCATTTAATGATCTGATACGTAACAGAAATGTCAAACTAGGTGTGATACTGCACTTAGTACTCAAAACATCGCTGTTTGTAGGCTATCCCTCACCTGACATCCTTCTAATGTCTCCTTTTTGAATAAATGTTCCACCGGTTTGCCTGCTGAGCCTAACTTTAATAAGCCAGGCTTGAAAGGCACAGAGGCAAGTCAGTAGGAACCCACTTTTTCACTTCAGGGAACCGGGGTACGCTGAGCTCCGCAAAAAAAGAAGACTTTATCACACTTGAGGCAGCAAGCTGCCAGAGTCCCACATTGACAATCCATGAGAAGGAAGGATTCTGTCCTTTGGCTCTTCATCTTCTTTCCTCACTTTTCTCAGGAGGGTTGTTTAAGAGTATAATGAAGATATGCTTGATTGAGACTCAGGATTACAAGTATGTAACTTTTCTCTCTGCATTATGGAATATCATTATTATTCGGAAATAGCAACATAAAGTAACAGGTGAAATCCCAACCACAACATGGTTGGACAGTCAGGAGACTAAAGAAGCTAAACTGGAGCAGAATAACACGGCTCAAATAAACCAGTTCCAATGAAGAGGCTTTACTAGCTTGTGTTTCTGTTCTGGAGTCTGAATCTAGTCAGCAGTGAACACAAATATAACTTTAGAGCTCTGTGTGGGTGCTTTACATATTTCATAAAAGGAATATTTCTGAGAAATGGAGAAATAAGTGATTTCCCTCTTTTTAATTGAGCTCTAATCCTGCTTACTCGTTTTTTAGGTTCCTGATACCACATGGCAGTCTCAATGAGGCTAAATAATGTTAAGAGCATTAGCAGTAATTTTTTAGTTGCCTTATTTCATTGGGCCAATCAAGATCCATTTCACAATCAAGGTGTGACTTGTTCTTTCAGATGGAAATTAACGACTAAAGAGAAAAGTATATAAAGGATTTAATTTTCTTGAACATTTCATATCGCTTTCCAGATTTAAGCAATGATTTCTCAGAGACATTTATTGTTTATGAAAAATTGCCTGTATTTCATGAGAAAACATACCTCGAGTTTCACATTCTCTCCTAGAAGGTACATAGGTTGCCTTAAAAGGAAAACTGTCAAGAAGGATGCTAAATATGATATTATTTAACTAATTCAAACGGGAAGCCTGTTCATTTTGAAAGGACTACAGAGGAAGATACATTTTTTAGAGAGAGCCATAAAAATGAAGGTAGAATGAATGTTGTACACAGAGAAAGTCTGTGACAATTATCATTTGCCAAGGGGCCTTTCTTGTCATCCTCTAGGCTAATAATTTATTTGGGGATAACTATTTCCTCGTGATGTCTAACTAATCTTGTTTCTGAGCTTGAAGTCTGCCAGATGTTCTGTAGATTCCTATAGTGTACCTACCCAGCGAAGAAAAAGCACTAGAAGCTCAAGACAGCACTGGGGCCACATCTCTTCTTTCCCATCACGACAAGATACTTGTCTATGGTGGAGCTGAAGATAGCGTAGAAGAGAAATATTTCTTCCATACCACTAAAACTACCACTGACTAAGGAGCTGGATTGCCTTTATGTACAAGAAGTATGAGCCGAAATAACTTTTCTTGTTCAGGTTTGCCACTTTCGTCCTAAACAAAACAAAAAACAAAACAAAACGTTCTAATAATATTGACTTTCGTTTACTATAGGTCATGATGTTACTGGACACCTCTTGAACAGTGCAGGGTGGGGTTATGGGGATAGGAAGAATCTTCTGTTTTGAATTTGTCCTGTTGGAGGAAGAATTTGAGAGGATGCAGATCTAGAATAAGAGGAAGACCTCCATCATTCTTGGTCACCAGAAAACAGTGGGAATAGGAACCACGTCCTACCTCTGGCACCCTCTCCATAGGCCCTTTAGCCTTCCTGTTGCAAAAGGAAAAGATGGTCCCCTGTCAGTCGTTGCTGGGACAGTGAAAGGTGCGGTGAGAAAGGAACGGTAAGGCATATCCTTTGCAAATGACGTGCAGGACCCACTTATCTGAAGTTATGGCTTGCCGATCCAGTAAGAATCTGGATCACAACAGTCTTGGTTGGCCTGGGCAAGGACAGGTCAGAGATCTTCAGGGACACCAGGGAGGACTTGAGACACTGAGTCCCAAAGGGCTTGGGAATAGCATCCCAGGAGGCAGCTGGCACTAACTGAATGGAGAGCTAGGCTGGTGGAGAAGATTTGCTTCCCAAACGCCTTCACCCATTTGGAATCCCAATTGGGCGGAGTTGTCGGAAAAGTGTTGGGGTTAGATCTGCTTGTGGAGAAGTGATGAGAGTAGAATGCAGGGTCACCCATGGCAGGATGATTGTGTCTCGCTATGTGTCTGTTGACTAGGAGCCAGAGCAAGATTTGACCCTGGCCCCATCAACGTATCTGCCAATGTGTCATTGACTGGCAGAAGAGGCTTGGAAGATACCTGCCCTGGCTGGAGGACTTTGTCAGCACAGTAGTTTTAACCTCCAAAGTGAGGAGCTGGAGGTCGATGACTTTGGCCGCCCTACGCATCACCATGATGCAGAAAGCAGATTCTTCAGTGGCTGCGCCAGGGGGCAAAAGAGTCCCATTTCAAGGGCAGTGTCGAGGCAATTGACCTCCTGCAAGTCATCATGCAGTTGCCCCCAAAGCGAGGGCTTAGCAGACTCATCACCCAGTTCATAATCGTTGTCCGAGTCTGTTCTGACAATGGGGTTCTAGGGTCTTGTTCTCCCTTAGGGAGGCGGCAGACAAAGTGGGGGAAGCAGCGCCTTTACAGAGGTTGGGCTTGGCTGTGGCCGATATCATACTGGCAATGACTTGGAGTCGGAGAGTACTATAGATATCTCCTCGTCTGGCATCAATGTTGATAGATTTGGCACCATTGCTAAAGTTTCTGGAACCGGCATGGACGGTGACAGAGTTGGAATCGGAGCCCGAGGCATTGTGACAGGCTGAGAGGGTTCAACTGGCGTGGAGAGGAAACCCGGTGGTGGCACTGCAGATGGAACGCTACTCTGCTCCTTGGGGTCCGAAGGAAGTTGGCAAAGATCCAGAGAGTCAGTGGATGGCTTCGCTGAACTCTTCGATCTGTTTTGAAGTGACAGACAGTCCCGGAAACAAGGGTTGTGCCAGAACCAGTTGCAGGATCGACTCTGAAGTCGACTGACTCCAAGAGCGAGATTGAGAGCCATGATGCTGCCTTCTCAAGTGAACGCAAGTGGTGAGAGGGGGCAGAGTCACACTTCAATGTTTGTATATTTCTTCTTCGACTTATCAGATGATGTAGATCTCAACAAAGACCAACCCCTAGAAAAGACTTTGGCTTCTCCTAGACCAAGAAGGGGACCAGAACCAAACTTTTGCTTGAACCGCAACTTGGACCTTTCTCATTGAGGAGCGTTCTTGTGTTTGGCAATGTAAAGTTCTGCTTCATGGTCCTGAGTGGCTTTTGGGTTCATTGACGTATAGTCTCTGTAGGCCTTACCATGAACTGACTCTAGGCACCGCAGGCACACCTGTAGGGGATCTGTCAAATATATTTGTTTGCACGGAAATAAAGAAACTGACATCAGTGCACGAGTGTTGCGCCCCACACATCATTTCTGGAGCAGAACAATGACAGTGCGGAGCCACACTGCACCACCTACTGGCACACAGAGGTACTGTTGAAAAGTTTCCATATCCCCTCTGATGCCTGGGAAAATATTCAAAAGGTGAGGAAGCCTATATCAGAAAATGGTAATTCACTTTGTGATCTTTTTCAAGGCTATCTTGTTAGTCTTGTCTTTGATACATGGTGCTATTTGTTATGGTTGTTCAAAGGCAAATTAAAGGGTTGCTTAAAAGCTCATTACATTAACCCAGGAGCACAGTAAAACTTCAGAAGAGGGTGGGTTGTATTCAAGAGGGGATGTAAGTACAGCTTACTTACAGGTAGATGGCTCACCTTCACATATCATCCTTGAAAAGGTGTATTTCAATTCTACCTGGAAATGGAGGACCAATGGGACCTGACACGTTTATGTTGCAATGTGTTTGGGCTTTCAGGTTGTGTGTTGCAGCAGTGGATGTCTTCTAGTCTTTTCCTTAATGCTGTTTTTTATCACAATTGTAGCAGTGCAAAAGTAGCGAGGGAATATTTAAAGAGAAGATGGTTAGCAGAATTAATGACAGGAGCAAAATCAGTGGAAATATGCAGGGAGAAGGAAAGATTGAAATTTATAAAAACTTAGATTTCATAGGGAGTAAAGAAAGATGTAAAGGAGGGAATACATTGAGAAGGGGGTGGACAACAGATATGCGCGACTGTAGAAAAATAATTTTTGTATTTGATGGTTTGAGGTGCAATGTAGAGAAAACATTCAGCAATTTATTGCTGACACTAAAAGTGCAGGATGAAGTGGTC
This sequence comes from Triturus cristatus, assembly GCF_964204655.1. Classification (NCBI taxonomy): domain Eukaryota; kingdom Metazoa; phylum Chordata; class Amphibia; order Caudata; family Salamandridae; genus Triturus; species Triturus cristatus. Next base: position 1,253,250,266 of record NC_140592.1, on the reverse strand, counting down.
CATTCTATGAAAGACAGTTGGCAGGTCAAAAAGGAGAATGAAAGATATTTCAAAGTGGCAAGCAGAATAAAGGTGATTAGCGATAGCAAGAAGTGCAGCTTCCTTTAAGTGAGCTGAGCAGAAGCCCAAATGAAGATGAAGAATCAAGAGGAAGAGACTTAGTGGTGCATAATGTGTTCAAGAAGTTTAGATAGAAAGGGGGAAGTGATCGCGGTCAGGAACTGAAGGTTCAAGAGCATTTTTTAGATATGGTAGTCTAACACAGCCTTTAGAAGATAGTGGGCAGAACCCAGATTTGAGGGAAAGATTAAAGAGAAATGATAAACAGGAAAAAGAGGATACCGCTCCTGCATAAGCAAGGTTGGAATTTGAAGGACAATGTTAACCAGTCATTTAAAATGTTGATTTAATATTGTTACCTTTACGTTCTGAGACAGGAGAGTTGGTTCCAAGTAAGCATCTTTCTAGTGATTATTGTATTTCAGTTGATACTGCTCTTGACCTGAAATGGGAGAAACTTGGAGAAAGTTGAGCAGCAAATCTGTCAAGGTAAATCCATAAGACAGTCTTCTGCTTGAGGTTATTTACAGTCATTGATTGTCATGCCCCACTGTACTTCAACCAGCTTTTGACATCCATGCAGCAATGATGGGCTTTTGACATCCAGGCAACAATGATGGAGTGGCAGTCGTCCAGGTAGTCAATGCCACTACCAGACTTGACTTTTAAGTTTGGCCTTGTGAAGAATCGTGATTTTTTTTAATGCCATGGGTGACCTAAGTGGTTTTCTTTGGGGTTTAAGATGGATGGAGATGTGATGAAGTGGTTGTGTATGTTGCAGTCCAAAGAAATACTTCTTGATCTTGAGGTGTTCATTTGGATGAAATGGTACCAATTGATCAGAAAGTAGATGAACTTCTACAAGACAAAGTAATCGAAAATCATATCAACAACTTGCTGGATAGTATTAAATGCTGCAGAGACATCAAAGAGATGGGATCCCCATTGTTGGTTCTATTATCATCACTGACAAATAACTGGTTGTTTTCTACCCCTCTTAGAGCTGTCTGACTTGTATCCTGACTGGTAATCCTAAAAGCAGGCATTGGCCTTTTTTCATATGTGTAGCTGGTAGAGTTGTTCTTGCCTATTATGTTGAGGTGGTTTCCAGGAAGCAGTTGGCCAGGTTGTCTAGACTGTAGTTGACCATTTTCAGTGACAGGATTGCCTCTCTGGTCTTGAGGTTATCAGAAAATGTTGGTGCATTGTTGGGAGTATCTCTGGGTGACAGCTGATTGTACTGTTTCATCAGTGTATTTCATGATTTCTTTCCATTTTTCTTTGAGGAAGCTGCTGATTCCTTTTCACTTGTCTGTGGGGTGTCTATTGGGGGTCAGGAGTTGGGGTGACTCAGTGGTGTATGGCCTTCCTTCTGTTGGGGACTGTGGTAATGGTGTTGGTGTACAAGGTTGCAATGGCTTTAGAGATGAGTCTTCCTTGTGTTGTGTTGCTTATTGTGATGTTGGGATTGTTTTCAGAGCTTTGACGTCTTGGTGTAGATATGAAATTTGGCATGTTTTCTCTTGCTTCTGGCTTGCAACCTTGGTTTCTGTGCATTCTTGGGAGTACTACGTGGCTGACGGAATTCACTGAAAGAGTCATGACCATACAATAACATTTGAAGATTGTCATCAAATAATGATTGAGCTACTTTTGGTCTTCAAGAAGATCATAAACTATAGTGTATATTTCCTTTATTACTATACCTTCTCCTTATTCATGGTAGCATAAGACTTGGACAGAAAATGGGAAACACAGCATGAAAAGGAGTCATTTGAAGCTTTAATAAGGGCTATGAACACTTGTCACTATTGTAATAAATACGAAAGAAGGAGAGTACACATACATTATCTACCCATGATGACCTTTCTGTGACTGGGTCGATTCTAAAATGAACTAAGAGACTCTCACATACGGTTGTACAATGGAGGGGTACCAGTGTAATCTTTTAGTTGACGAAGAGTGTTTTTTCCCAGTCCACCCACCCTTAGTTAGTTTGACTCCTCCCTTGGATACACTGCAATTTCTTAACTGTTGTTCAAAAGGATACTGTCTTGACACCAGACAGAGATGTTAAATGTTGGATTTACATTATCATATCTACATCACAGTGAAGTCTCATGAGCCAAGAAATAAATCATTTCCTCACCAAACTTCAAATACAATGTGAGATGTTATGATTATAAATGTTATTTGTTGTCCATATAGGTGGATGTTGTTGTAAAGATCCTGAGTTACTCACGTAAAGCTATTGACATGGCATATGTGATCTGTAGTGCTGTGGGAATAGGATTTGCCACGGTTTAGCCTACGCTTTTGGTACAGATGCAAATCCATGTCTTAACAGCGTGGGAACCCTTTGCCGCAGTTAAATTACCTTCCTAATACTTCTGTTTGCAATGTGGTAACAGACTGCGAATAGTACACAGATTAAATTATCACCAGGGCATTGTTTTTGTGAGCATGTGCGATGTCACTGTGATGTATACACATATGCGCTCCAAAACAACCCTCAAAAATACAATGATACGAGCCAAATCCAGGCTGATTTTCTCCCCTTATTTTGCCTCAGCGCTTATTTTAGCTACTTCGTATTTCTACACCTCCGTCAATTAAGCCCACAAAATGCAGGCGTCTTTTCACTTTACTTGGAAAATAAAACTAAATAGCATATTTAGTACTAATGATGTTAGACGCTGCTTTTCGATCAGTATGTTTCGCTGGTTAATGACCTGAATACAAATCTGAGAAATGCTCAGTAAGTTGTGGTGGATAAATGGATCATATAATTTTCTTCTTGAAGGCCGTTGCGATATGAGGAGTCATGAATATAACAATTTGTAATGATACTATGATATAAGTGCATGTAATCATTGGGTAGATTAATCAGTATTTTTGCCTAATTATGAAAGAATTGAAGAATTTCAAATGGAAAGTATGACCTCATTCTTGAAAGTTTGTCTGCAACTGTCCACCTATCTTTGCCAACTAGTTATGTAAGTCATTATAGTCACAAGGACCATATGTATTTGCCATTATGAACTACCATAATACTGTAGACCTAAAAGGTATTTTTCCCCAACACAATTCAAAAATAAGTGGTGAAATGATCTACAAATGATCTTGCAAATTGCCCAACAATTGGAGATTCTTTGCTGCCTTAAAGAAACCCGGCACATTCAATCTGAGGAGTCTTCCTGTGTCGACTTGTATTTCATCATAGAACTGTGAGTGATAAAGCCACTTCATTCATTGTTTTCTCATTGATAGTTTGAGGAGAGGCTGTCTGGTCACAGCAAGGGTCACTGTCAGTTGGCCATGCTACCGTCTTCTTTCTGTAATCTCTATGTCACATCAAACAGATAGGGTGTAATGAAGTCCCACACCTCATGACGCATAAGACCTTCTAAGACTAGTGTAGAAAGTAAAGCACACGCTCTAAAAAGTAATTGGTGATGGGTTGATATTGAGAGGGCAATCTTAATCACCATGACAGCACAGTCTTTGGGCTCATCCAGAAATATCATCTGTCACTATGGAACGTTTAAGACCTCTTTTCCTTTTGTCCATAAGAAAGAAATGTGTCAATCAGAAATAAATTAGTTGTACTTATGTCAAAGTAATTACAGCTTCAAAACCATGAAGATAGGCATGGGGGTGTCATGAGATTTAAAGGATTCGCTAGCTGAAAGAAGATAATCCGTTGTCTCAGTCTTGGCACAAGATAACCTCTTCTCAATAAATATTTGTGATGAGGCTTTTAAACAAATGATTGGTGTATGCAATTTCAAACAATTTATTTCAAGCCACAGAAAATTTTATGAAATTACTAGTTTGAAGAAAACTTGAACTCCCTGAGAATACTAATTTGATTAAACAAGCTTTCCTCAAATTAGACCTTAATGCACTTTAGTGCTTTCCTTCAAATTAGAATAAGAAGCCTAAAAAAGCAATCTATATATTTCAGAAAAGGTAAATCACATTACTCAATTTCTTTAGGAACAGGAAGTTATCAGATTGGTCCCCAAACTTGGCTACATCCTAGGCACACGCTTGAGCACGGGGCTAAGGAGACCACTTTGTACACCAAGCTATACACTGTATTCCATGGTATGATGGGTGAGACCCTTATGGAGCAATATGTAATCCACTCGATCACAGCACAGGAGCAGAGAAGCAACTAAAGAGGGTGTGTCACTCTTAGAATTACAGCATTTGAAGCCAAACAATGATTCCAATAGTATGGATCATCTAAGAGCGTTCTTCCTCTTAAAGTGTTCAGTGTATTTTGTTTAAGCCTAGATACATCAAATAATCAAATTTACGCCAATAGTACCACAAACCTTTCATCAAAGATATTGATACAATTATTGTAAAATCAGTTGCAGGTCAACTGAGGGTATAAATACCAGGACTGATGCTTGTACTACTAATATGTTTAAAACCAAAATACAGTTCATATTTAATTGTCAGATATTTGCACATTTAACTTGGGATGTATAGAATTACCATATTCCTTGATTAGAACTCTAATTGGATCTAGAGAAGGTTTTAGATAGGGTGGAATGGCCTGACCAACTCCCCTTCCTGAGGTGGTTTAACAGAGACCAATTTTCTGAAGAGAAAACGGGAATTCTGCAATCACATCCTCCTACTATGTTTCTGTGAGCGTGTTTCTTGCTTCTTTTCGCCTTGAACTAGTCACTTGAATGAGATAGCTCACGTCTTCGTCTGTCGATTTTAAATATTGAATGAGGTTGACAACAGTTATTAAATAGTTAAAATATTTCCTCTACAAAAATTATGTTTTGGTATTTGGTTTTAGAAAAATGTGATGACTAAGTACATTTAATTATTACCCATAAGCCTCCATTCAAAGATAACAGAAATGCACAATATATTGGAGTCAATGTAAGAACCATCAAAAGGCACATTGCTACTTATGTTCAACACAATGTTACTGCATTTGAATTCACATTAATCTAGACTGATGAAAATGACACAGAATAGTACTTATTACGACATGACCCAAAGAAACGATGATCAATTTTAGATACAATAGGAATAGCTTAACATTTCTTAAGAAACTTTCTGTGCCACCAAATATTCTGCAGATAAAACACACAAATTAGACATGGTGTGCATGGAGACATTACTCCGCAATTGTGGCAAACTATGATAAATCTGCATATCCTGTTGAAATGAAGAGTTATAGAATTGAGTTTTACTGAGAGAACTAAAGGGATCCTCTGTTTTTCATTGTCCACTGATATTTCAGTTTTGAGCATGCCCTGAAGTATTTTCTTTGCCAATTTGTCCAGTTTACAGCACTATTTAGGAAAGGCATTGCAACTTCTTTTAACAATTGACTTCAAATTAAGCATTTATTAGGACTAAGCACTGTTGCACAGTTTCTAAAAACAACCCCCTTATCCCATTGAAATCAGCACATACCCTTTCACCTGCACAGACTTGTACAAATGGTAGACGTTCCATAGAGAAACAGCAGGCAATAGCTTTGTTGAGACTGTGTCCATTGTAGCGATAGCAGTACACACAGAAAGGAACTTAAGGAAGGATCAACACCACTCAGGAACCCTGAAGCCCCTGGAAAATAACTTTCTGCTTTTATGGTGCATATCTTTCTGGTGGGGCCCAACCCTCACTCTCACAGACTGAGCCAGCACTCTTGACACAATTAGCAATCTGACAAAGGTCAGTAGAAAGGTACAGCCACAGAAGGATAGTGTCTCCGCAACTTCCTCTGTATGAGCTTTAACTTGCTAAGACTCTGCCTATTGACCAGGCCTGTATGTGATTTCTTGCCTTGGCTATTTGGGTACTTAAACTATGAAGTGATCTTGTTCCAGTTTCCGCCTTACTCTTCTTTCTCATTAGGAGAGTTCAGTTGGCTGTTTTTGTTCATTACTTTGGACCTCTCACTTTACCGCTCATACTTTGACTCATTCCAATCCATATTCAAGGAAGCTACTTTGGGGGAGTTTCCTCTGAATGGGTCCACTCATTTGAGTTAGGTGTCTATCATTCTTCTTAAGAACTTATCATTATTTATCTGAAGTTAATACTGGAGATTTACCAGCAACAATGCATTCTGGGTCAGGTAGTTTATTTGGGAAGTCTGGTAGAGGGACGGGGCTGGAATGCCAAAAACATAGTCTCCAAGTTGTGCTATGAGGACATCTCATTTCCTTTCATGTCAGGTATCAGTGCTGGTTGTTTCCCTATTCCTATCAAACCTCACATTCTTGCAAGCAATCATCCCTTAAAGGTGTAGGGAGCACCTCTTCAAATCTGGACAGAGTTGCATGTTAGAATATCAAGGACAGAAATCTAATTCTAGAAACCTATTTGGGCCTAAATATCGAGACTCAAAATAGCTAAGTATGGATAGGTAAGTATAGATTTTTCTATGTGGAGTTTAGAATAGTAAATCTATGCTTATCTAGCTACCTATTTATATTCTGTTCTCAACTCTACGTCTGTATACCTTGCCAATATATAAATCTTCAAGGTATATGGATGTGGTAAGAATAGTAAATCTATACTTTTATATACATAGCTTCATGGTATTTTGGTAGTCCGTATTTTGTTCATAATATATTTATAGGATGGAATTTCATTCGCAAAGTTCACATAGTACACCCAAACTAAGTTGATGAAAGGAAACACTGCTAAGACATACATTACATTTTTATTTTATTTTAAATTATTATTGATAATTTTCTAGGAAGAGACAAAATAATTGATAACATTTTATTACTGTCTTAATAGTCCAGATTTTATATTGTAATTACATGGAACATGGAGTCGTTTAGCTTGCACTCACTAATTACACAGTTAGAGTCGATAAATATGAACCGATATCTTAAAGCAAAGATCCTTATTTTATAAAGACGGTGTAATATTATCTCCTTGTTTTATTAATTACAATAATTAAAAACTGAAAAAGAATCCAGTAAATCGAGAGTAAGGAAAGACATGCATAGCTATAAATATAGGGAAAAGAATGAAAGTGGTTTAAAGGATAAGAACAATATATAAAGAAATGCAAGTGAATGAGTAGCTCAAATAACAGAAAAGGAGGAGAGTTGAAAGGGAAAGACGATAGGCAAAAAAGAGAATTGTGCTAATAAATTTGTTAGGACTCGCACAATAACAATTTCACTTTTTCTGTACATTTTTGACATTATCAATTGTATTGCCAAAGGCAATCATAAGAAACTTAAGACGGCAGTAAACAGGGTGAATTCATCCTCGGTATTCTAAAATGCCTAGTCATTCTGGCATAATGAGTACCATACTTTACCACAGGACGTCTTGACAGTTGGGGTGGAAATCTCCGCATGATAAAGTATGGCGAAAAATGTAAAAGTTTATTTACCTCGAAAATAAATATAAAAAATATATTTATTTTAAATGTGAATGTACATTTGTTTTATTTATTTACTTTAAACATAGAACAAAATAAAAATAGATATAGCACTATCGCATTATTTTGGGATTAAAACATTAATTGATGGAAATATTTTAAATTACATTAAAATATTTTTCTGAAGTTTAAATTAAAAAATAAATTCTCCCCAAGGAAAAACAAGATTTTTGTTAATGTGTATTAATTATTAAAAAATATGTATAGCATTCCTTATTATTTGTTAAATTGATAATGGGTTATTGAAATATTTTAAATATATGAATTTCCTTTCACATGATTTCCTGTGGGTTATATTTGAAATCCCTGCCTTGTTTATTTTCTGTGGAGGGAGTTGCAGTCTGTAGTGCTGGACTTTCTGTTGTATTTTTGTTGTTTATTTTGTCATAACATACACTCAAAGTTTGTGAAAACAGTTAATTTTACTCAAAAGTGTAAACTTACTCAAAAGTTTAAGTTGCCTTTGTGACTCAGGCCCTTGGTGAATATTCTTGGAACTGACTTGTGGCCAAAAGGCATTACTTTGAATTGACTGTGTCAACTGGACACTTTGAATCCTAAGAATGTATGATATTTGGGATGAATGTGACTGTGTAGCCAGTGCTGCACCTTTAGTTTGACTCAAGAATATTGTTGGCCAGAGTATAGTAGGAAACATATTATGATGTCAAGAATATCATTGGACTCAAGGCCTTGTTATGACTACGGAGGTCCACAGGAACGCCATACTCTGGGTGGCGATCTGACCACCTACACACTGACAGTCTGTCAGCTGTATTATGAGTGTGACAATCAGATCGCCATGAGTATTCCACTGCGCCAGCGGTCTGAAAATGGCCAGGAATGTGCTGGTGCTGCCACTGCGGCACCTCCGAGCATATTCCGATTTTCATTTCCATCACGCTTTTCATGGCGGTGAGCCCACCATGAAAAGGGTGGTGAACTTGGACGTAAGGGGTTACTAACCCTTCTAGGCCTGGGTTTGCATGCAGGGGGGCACAACATGTGCCCCCTAGAATTGCACCCCCCGTTCCTGCACGGAACGTGCCGCAGGCGCTGTCATGGTGGCGGTCTGCTGTGAAGGCTCTCCTTTGAACCTAACAGCCCACCGCCGCAGCAGCACCGCCCGCCCACCATGGATTATACTCGTAATCTGGCGGGATGGCTCACTACGAGTTTGGCAGTCCTCCTGTCCCTAAGTATGGAATGAAAGAATATTGCTTGTTTCACTTAGTTAAACTATCATTGTTAATAATATTGATCCCTTGTATATGGCTGTACATAATATCTATTTTTCTTCTGTTATTTGTTTATATTTATTTCATGTTTATAATAATTTGTATAGTTTCATTTAATTTGTAATATTTTGTTGATAGTATATTTTTATACGATTTGTTAAATAATTTTTTCCGTGGGTTATTTGGGTTTTTATGGAAATAGGGTGGGGAGTGTTTTTGAATATTTATAGTTTATATTACTTTTACAACGGTTATTTTATTGTTTAATTTTTAACCTTATTTTGTATTAGTGTTTCATTTTTGTTATTCTAATGTACATTTATAATCATTTTTAATGTGTTATTTTATTGTGGGCTGTTGGGTTTGCAGGGGAGTTGGATGAGAAGTGTTGAATGAGTAAGTTCCGTTGGATAAATAGATAATGACAAAATAATATACTTATCATTTTGGATTGGTAATTGTTTATTAGTTTTGTTTTTAATTTGTCTTATTAACCGTTTGGTATTGATGAAATATTATCAAAAATTTGTTATAGTGGGTTAGTTAGATTTCTACGGCAGGTGGACGGGAATACGCTTTAAGACAGTTTGTTTAATTGGTTATTTTTTATTTATATTAGTCTTTAAATTGAATTTTATATTTAAGGTAAAACAAAATATAAATGTTATATAATTACGGGTTTTTTTTAATTCATGTTATTTATACATTTATTTTAATGTAACGTATTTGATGAGTTATAGGTTTTGTATGGGATTTGGGATGGAAGTGTTTTTAAAGATGTATGTTTGATTATTTGTTGTAATGTGGTTGTTATTTATTTGTTTTGTTATTAATTATTTAAACGTTTGTAAGTAACATTTTAATAGTTATTTTTAATGTGTGCTTTTGTGTTGCATTTGTAAATATTACTTTATTAATTTATAAATAATATTCATATATATGTGTTCTAAATTTAATGTGTTGTTATGGTTGGGATGGTAATAGTTTATATTATTTTGTGAGAGCCCATTCGATTGATAGACTGGATTTTACAACGGATGCACTAAATGAAGCAAAAGAGCTTAAAGTTTTGACCTCATCAGATAAGGACAATTGCATCCATGAACGGTACATGCTGCTTAATTTGTTCTGAGTTTTTTTTGTTTTTTCAGTGTTAATAATATGACTAATCTCTTGTTCTGCATATCTGTTCTGTTTATACTATTTTTGACACATTTTTATATTTTCCCATTGAAATTTCCTTTTTTTTTTTTTTACATCATCCTGTTGACTTTCTCTAACACTGTCTTTCTAGTGTAATCATTTACATTATTGTCCACTAAATGAAGCGATTGATAATCGTACAATTGATTCAAGTGAATTCCTCTCTCAATTCCCTTTTCTATTCTTCTCCATGTTTATTGCAATTACCGTTACCCGCGCTACCGCCTGACGCTTTAAAATCGTCTTGCAAACTCTGTCCTTCACAAAGGACATGGAGGATCACCTCCACAGCATCTGACTGGTACATGAATGCTTTCTCTTTGTCCATCAACCTGAACTTGACCCGCCCGCCCTACTTCCATACTTATGACACACCGCAACGTTCACATGTGTTCAAAAAAACATTAAGTACAGTATGATTACTCTGGCGGTGTCTTTGCTGGCCGCCTTCCTGACAGTCTCAGTAAATCTGAAATTGTGGTCCTTTATGAATTTTTTGACTGTTGAGTAATCTCTTGAGTAATTTTAACCGCCTGCCACATTTTTTTTATGTTTTCCTTTTCCCAGGCCTTTGGTCTCAGGGGTTCTTGCATTTATCAGCACAGCTTCCCTGGGATGCTCGCAACTCATGCAGCACTCGCCAGTACTCTACTAATAAGTGGCCTGGTTAGTGATCCTTTTTGCTCGCCTGAACACCTACAGGAATTACACCTATTGCATTATCTTGTGTTGCCATAAAATGTCATTCTTCTCATAGGATGAATAATCAAGTGGCTTCCTCAAGTTTCTGAGGTAACCTTTTTAATTCCAGCACCCATTACCAATTTAGTTATATTGGGGTTTACCTTTTTGTCACACACAATTGCTATCTGTTAATGTAATGTTTTCTTCCTGAGTATGATACTGTAAGTACCTGTTGGCGTTGAAACTTCGATTTTGAAAAAAAACTATTTGACCTGCAACCTAAGTAAAAAGAAGTCAGTTGACAGGATGAGCTCCTGCTTACCGCTGACTTGTGAAGGTGTAGCACCATAGGATTGCTATTACTATTTGCCTATGGTCTTTCACCAGTCTTGCATTATTATTACTTGAGCACTGCTCTGTCATATATTCACATGTTCATAGCACACCCTGTTATCGTTCTAAATGATAGATACATAGCTTGGATGAACCTATAAATACATTATTGAATTATTATTATGATTGTGTGTGGGGGGGTGTGCTATATGTCTTAGATCGATTTACTATGTGAATTTTGGTCTCAATTAATGTGGTCCCCTAATCAAAAAGTAATTAATAAAATAACCCTGAAAGAAACGCTTTTCATTTCACTGTAAGCTTGCTGTTGCACACCATGGTAATATAGCTAAATTAGCTGTATAATTGGGATTTTTGCAGTGGGTATGGCAATAACAGTTTTGATATCTACCACAATAGGGATAGTCTCTTGCTCTAGGACCCCAGAAGGGCTTGGAGCTTTGCTCTTGTTGGAATCCGAAGAGTTTATCTTTTGTGATGTTTTGAAGGGCATTGACTTGTTTTCCAAAAAATAGCTTGCCATCAAAAGACATTTCTAAAGAGCGATTTTGCCTTTACGGTCTAAAGGAAGTTGCCATTAGCCATCCTTGCCTAGGTTGGACCACAGCTCTTTATGACGGAATCTGAGGTTTGCCACATTTGTTTCCAGATTTAAGACTGATAAAGAACCTTTCTTCCCTTTATGAAGAATCGCCTTAGCTTCCTGATTTTCATGTACCTCCACCAGATCAATGTAAGGTTTTATGTCAGATGACATCTGGGGATTGTATATGCCTAGAATAACCATGGTAGTAGCTTCTCGGATTGATGTGCCTATTATTGATGACACACTTTTCACACAGGCGTCCATTTTACATCCTTTTCTGTCTGATGGAGCTTTACAGTGAGTTCTTGGATTTATAGACCTCCTCTGGGGTCTGCTAAAGGAGGCCGATTGGGACATGCTACAATATTGTCTGATACTTGGGCCAGATGTACAAAATTTATGGATTACAATTTCCTAATTGCGATTCTTACTGAATCACAATTAGGAAAACGCAATTCCTAATGTACAAAATAAGTATATATGAAATTGTGATTCCTAATGGGTTCACAAATCGACCTATGTTAGGTATACTAAATAGGTAGGTTGCAATTTGCGACCCATTAGGAATCGCAGCCATCACAGGGATGGTGGCCTGCTGGGGTCAGCAAACCACCATTTCTGGGATTGCTTTTTAATAAAGCAAATTATTTTTTAAAGTACAGCCCGTTTTCCTTAAAGGAAAATGGGACGTATTTAAAGGGAAAAAGTGAAACTTTGAAGTTTTATTTTTTTAGGAGTAGGCAGGGGTCCGTGGGACAACTGCCTGCTCTAAAAAGATTTTTTTTACATTCTCAAAGGGGAGAGGGGTCCCTGGGGGGGACCCCTTCTCATACGCAAATGGTTAACCACCTCTTTCACAGTGTTGGTAAAATATTAATGTTTTGCGACCAGAATTCGGACACAAAACAATATATAGTGCTACAATTCGGTATTTGGAAGGGACGCCCTACACACTCCCCTTCCATATATCAAATCACTAACACAAATTGCGGTTCGGTAACATGTTACAGAATCACAATGTGTTCATTGTACATTTAAAAAAGCATTTTGGCGTTAAAAAATGGCCCAATTCTGTGAATCAGGCCATTTCTGACTGCAAAAATGCTTTGTTCATATGGCCCTTGGTATTTTGTGTCCATGTTCAGGACACCGTGGTGGCTATCATTGCTCTGGGTTCCGTTAACTTTAATCCCTCTTGCGACACAATGAGAATCTATTTACAAAGGCATACATCCATGTGCATATTTACTCTCATTTATATTAACTAATGCATCTAGGTGTAAGTCTACAGTTTTTTGCTATTCACTATTTTCAAGTGTAAATACACCAAGATGAATGCTTAGTTGTCTCCACCCCGGGTGGTGGGGCCTCCTGCATCAGAATTTGCAAGTCTAAAATTACTGCTACTAACTTTTCACACATAGGGCCTGATGCCGAAGCCATTGGGAATGGCTCCGACCGTTGGTCGGAGCCGTTCGGACCACATCGGACTTACCTGTCCGGATTCCTTTCTGACCGAGCCATTTTGATGGGCTCGGTCGGAAGGGAATCCGAATTGGTTTTCCTTATGGCCTCCGACGGGTTCAGAGGGCCTGCCTGCCTTTCGGAAAGCCCTCAGTAATCCCTCGGCCGGCTCTTTCTAGCTGAGGGATTATGATGGCAGCTTCCCACTGCCTTTCTGACACAGAAAGGCATATGGAATCTGTCTTTGGGGGCCCCAAGCAGGGCGCCCATGGGTGCAGGGTCGCCAAATGGTGGCCTAGGGGGCACCTATGGTGCCCCCCCCGTTGACCTTGCACCGTGTGGCAGGCACCTTGATGGATGAACTGCACCTCTGCTCTTTGCAATGAGAGCATGCATTTTGTTCGGAATGCATGCTCCCATTGTAAAGAATAGGAATGCGACTGAACAGGGTTCGGTCGCATCCTACTTCCTGGGCTGGAACCGACTACAGGAGGTCATTCAGTTCCAGTTCCAAACCGATGTCGGACGGACCCTGGTCCATCCTACATTAGAATTGGGCCCATAGATGGTGGTCTTGACCACCATGGTGCTGACGTCCCTACAGAAAAGTATAGGTAAATTATTCAAATGTATTATTCTTGAAAAAGAGAAAAAGATTTTAATATAAAATGTCAATTGATTTCAAATGTGCTCGCTACTGGGTAGTTATAGTTAGGACCACGTTTCAATAGGGAAAACATATTTTGGTTTGCTTATAAATTTGCCACTGTTTCGCAGATCTTTACAAAACGTTTACAAAAAAAAGAGTCTCATTCACCTGAACTCCTTCCTGGAAAGCTTCGTGCTAATCTGTTAAACTGGGGCAGAGAAGAAGGGGGATCTAGAAACACGTTTTCCCCATTCATTATTCAATAGGTAAATTAGACACAGATACAGCCAAAACGGCTGAATGGAATTACACCAGATTTAGCAGAAAGCTAGATCTTGGTTCAGAAAGTTGCATTTTGTGTAAATATGTTCAGTAGTATTTAACAAATGAAGGTTACAGATTTATAGGTATTTCATGCTGCTGAGGATCTGCAGAGCCAACAGATCTCTAGATGAAATCGGATTGGCTTGCACGTCATAACCAAAGATGTGGCTGCAGCCATTTTAGGACTTGGGGACTCAGTCCACTGTCCTGACAAAAAGTGAAAAAAACATAAGGGGTGCAGGGTAGGGATACCCTGCCCCGAGGCTTTTTTCCTCCTCCCTTGTGCCAAATGCCTGTTTTTGTTGTCATGGATCTGCGGTCTCGTGAAAAAACATAAAAGCACATGCTTTGCAGAGGCCTGGGGACCCCAGCTCCTGGGTAATCACATTAAGGGAAGGGGGCATCCAGCCATAAATCAGCACCTAGGAACCCATCTTCTGGGGCCTGATACAGCTGCAGTGTCCTGAGGAGCTCATCCCCCAGTACATTGCAGTTCCTTTCCTGGTAGAGTGCAGGTATACCCTGCCAGCACCCTCTTGGGCAGGGAACACAAATTTGCTCCTACCTGGGTGGTAGCCGTGAAAAAATGATCTTGTGGGAGCAAAGTTACGGTCTGACTCCCGCCAGCACAACAGTGGGTGCTGACAAGGGGGCTGGCAGGGGCTGCAGGGGCATTGGGTTTCCTCCCACTACCCCCAATAATTTGACCACATGTGGGTGCCCCGGTGGGCACCAGGGCACCCATTTTTAATAAATAATACTGGCTCCTGCAGGAACTGTTTATGGGTGCTGGTGGGGAGCCGATATGGGTGCTGGTAGGGGGCTGGCAGGGGCCACGGGGTCCTTAGGCTCCCCCCCCCCCCAAACCCTAAATAATGAAACAAAACATGTGGGTGCTCTGGGAAGGAGCACCCCATAATGCCCTAAGGCTTTTTAAAATTAATTTTTTTCTTTCTTGTAGTGCCCCTAGAAGAGGCAGGGGCACCACCAACCGTTTTTTTTAATGCCATGGGGAGCTGCAAGGAGCGCAGAAGCTCCCCCCAGCAACATTTAAAAAAACACAGGAAGTCTCCTGGGTCATTGAATCCATGACCCTAGGAGAGTTTACTATATTTTTAAAGCACTCCTAGCTGGAACTCTGCGCCTTAGCTAGGCCCCCTTGTGGAGGGTTCTATGGTTGAACTGTGTAGCTTGAAAAATGTTTTTTTTTAAAACACAAAGAAATTAAGATTTAAAATAAAATAAAACTTTATTAACTTTTTTAAGACAATCACTTTTATTAAACATTGCACTGTGTGAATTAATTAAATATACATTTGATTATAAATAATGGTGATTTTTTTTTTAACCATGACAATAGATGTGTTTTATATAAGTAGAAATGCGGACCCCACATTATATATCCAAGAGTCTCACTTTTTATATTTTGGTGTTCTGATCCTTTGACAGAGTCAGTAGGTCTGCCTTACTTAAAATGGCACCCTTTATAGTGTAACATAGATAGTCAGCCATGGGTGCCCGTGTGGATCTGGGTGCCAGCCTCTGCACTCAACCTTATATTGTGCACGGCCGAAGGCCGTGAGCAGCACGGGGTTGGCTGCCTGCCAGTGGGGGGGGGGTTCGATGCAGGGCCTGGTTGCTGTCCAGGCTGTACAGCCACCCAGCTGCCGAGCACAGAGGAAGGCCGTGTGCGGCTTTTGGTCAGCTGCCCATGGGGTGGGTTGGCTGCAGGGCCTGGCCACAGACCAGACCTTGCGGCTAAACCCACGCCATGCATGGCCGAAGGGCTTGCATGGCATTGGGTTGGCATTACATATGGTAATAAATGATTACTTACAGTAAAAATAAACTAATTAGAAATTCACTCAAAAAAATAAAGGTCATAATATCTTACTTTGCATTAAAAAAAACTAAGAAATTCACTGAAAAAAATAAAAGTTAAAGGGGCAGTATTGTTATGTGTAAGTGTCAGTTAAAACATACCATTTTGAATGAACAAACCTGCTGAAATTCACCAGTTATAGTTCTCATGACATGTTATATGACATCATTGATACCATCACTGCAGCATCTGAAATTACATAATTGATGACAACACTCTGCATGGCTGTGTACGTTTTTCAATTTCATGTGCAAATGGCTTCTCACTAAAATAATGTATCTTTTAGCAACCCTTAACAAGTTCCCAAGTTGTAGTTTATTGTTTTGAAACATTTATATAGCACTTAGTACCTCTATGTGGTGCACTGAAGTGTTTGCCTGCATGAGCAGCATTCTACAATATGAAGGGGTAGTGGTTGGAAGGATATTGCCTTTCTTTTTGATGGAATGTGGGAAGTGTTTCCGTGCCATGCATGATTACCCCCAAGGTGCAGTTCTCATGTATAGGACTCAGAACTTAGTAGTGTGGGGGATTAAGAGGGGTGAGAGATAGGCATACTGGGTATGGTTTTAAGTAAGCTGCCAGCTTTGTGCAGCACTGCAGGTCACTTTATGGCATTTCTTTGAATAATAGTCCACACAGTTGGTTACTGCACTGGGTTATTCTTTCTGAGGTATTTTGTTTAAACTTGTGTGGCCCGGAGCAGGCATGGTTACAAGGAGAAATGATGTGAAGATCAACTGGGACGGACTTTGCTACTATCATCTCATGTCTGATTCTCATATGAGAAGTAAAGAAGAGTTCATGCTTTGTTACTATTCAGTTTACACCACAACAATTAGAAAAGGAGCGTCCACTATATTGTTTTGTTTCCGGCCCAAATTCAGGCAATCCAATGTTAACAAATATAACATTGATGAACAAAAAATGAAATTCAGTTGTAAGGAGTCTTAAGAATGCGTCCACTATCCAACTTTTATTGACTTTTCAATACATTAAGGGGCCGATTCCGATCCTGGAAAAATACTCCCCGTACAAATCGTATCTGGAGTTTTTTCCGACCGAATCGTACAAGTCCCGTACAAACTGGCAAGTACGATTCGTATGGGAAAAAGTCCATACGAATCGCATTGGGAAAATTCCCCCACACGTCCTCGGGTCGGGAAAAGTCTCCGACACGTCCCCGGGCATTTTTACGTACAAATGGGAAAACTGAAGTCCGAATGCGCAAGTACGATCCGTCCCATCCGTCCGATTGCACAACTGTATGGAAAAAAGACCGTCCGGAGCGAACTCCCACAGCAACCATGGAGATGTCCAAACAGGTGCCCGGTACGTGCCGAACACCCCCCCAGGCCCACCCGTGTGTACGCGCCGTACCCCCAGCCCCCCGTATGTACGGAGCGTACCCCCAGCCCCCCCCGTGTGTACGTGCCGTACCCCCAGCCCCCCGTATGTACGGAGCGTAACCCCAGCCCCCCGTATGTACGGAGCGTACCCCCAGCCCCCTGTATGTACGGAGCATACCCCCACCCCCGTACGTACGGTGTGGACCCCCAGCGCATAGCGCTGGGGGTCCGCACCGTACATACGGGGGTGGGGGTACGCTCCGTACATACGGGGGGCTGGGGGTACGCTCCGTACATACGGGGGGCTGGGGTTACGCTCCGTACATACGGGGGGCTGGGGGTACGCTCCGTACATACGGGGGCTGGGGGTCCGGCGCGTACTTACAGGGGGCTAGGGGGATGTTCGGCGCGTACCGGGCCCCCTTTTCCTCACGCTTCGCGGCGTACTTCGCTTTTCCGGCACTTTTTGGGTGCCGTAAAAAAATATTGCCGTCCGGAGTGCTGTCGGTACGAATCGTACTTGCTGGTACGTAAAAAGCTGCCAAACTCCGTCCGGATGTCACGTCCGCGGTGTCCCGGATCACATTTGTATGTATTTTTCTGTCGGTCGGTCTTTTTTCCGATTCGTACGGAAATGGTGTTTCCGTACGAATCGTACTTGCAAGTTTGTAGGGTTTTTTTCCCGGGTACGATTCGGACGGAGAAAACGCTCCGACCGACAGTTTGTACCCGGTTTTTCCAGGATCGGAATCGGCCCCTAAATTTTCCAGTCAGTCCAGCCAACGCGTTTCGTCTTCTATGGGCTTCATCTTGGTTGTGCTTTCCCAACTTGTGTGACTTTTAAATAGCAGGAAGTATGGCCTCCTGTTTCAGTGTCTTCATGGCTAATAAATAACTTTTAGGGTGGTGTAGTACCCCCTAAATAATCTTCCTCCTTTGTGCGTCAGGGCTCGAGTGTCCTTTCCGTGACACTCGAGCCCTGATGCAGGAAGGAGGAAGATGATTTAGGGGGTACCACTCCACCCGAAAAGGGATTTATTACCCATGAAGACACTGAAACAGGAGTCCATACTTCTTGCTATATAAAAAAAAGTCACACAAGTTTGGAAAGCACAACCCTGATGAAGTCCATAGAGAACGAAACGCGTTGGCTCGGCTGACAGGAAAATTAGATGTATTGAAAAATCAATAAAAGTTGGATACAAACGCATGCTTAAGACTCCTGACAACTGAATTTCATTTTTTGTTCATCATTGTTGTATTGTTTAACATTAGATTGCCTGAATTTGGGCCGGAAACAAAACAATATAGTGGACGCTCATTTTCTAATTGTTGTGGTGTAAATTGAATAGTTGTGGTTCTAGGCAGTGGGGCCATAAAAAGTTGACACCCACCGACCACGCACGCAACCTAGGGTTCGTCCTGGACTCATCACTCACTATGACCAAGCAAGTCAACGCCATCTCCTCCTCCTGCTTCAACACCCTCCGCATGCTACGAAAGATCTACAAATGGATCCCCACGGAAACAAGAAGGACTGTCACCCAAGCCCTTGTCACAAGCCGGCTCGACTATGGCAACGCACTCTATGCAGGGACAACGGCCAAGCTACAGAAAAGACTGCAACGCGTACAGAATGCCTCAGCACGCCTCATCCTGCACATCCCCCACCACAGCCACATCACCGCCCACCTGAGAGACCTGCACTGGCTTCCGGTCAACAAGAGGATCACGTTCAAGCTCCTCACCCACGCACACAAAGCGCTCCACAACGCCGTACCCGAATACCTCAACAAACGCCTCTCGTTCTACACCCCGAATTGCCAACTCCGCTCAGCCAGCCTCGCCCTCGCCACCGTACCACGCACCAGAACAACAACAACAGGCGGCAGATCTTTCTCCTACCTCGCCGCCAAGACCTGGAAATCCCTCCCCACCCACCTCCGACTGACCCAAGACCTTCTCACCTTCAGGAGACACCTCAAGACCACCACCCTCAGCGCCTTGAAACCCTTGCGGGTGAGTAGTGCGCTCTATAAATGTACTGATTGATTGATTGAGTGTGGGATCACTGATGATATTTGGTACAGTACACTTGTGCAACGGTAGGGCCTACACTGCTTTTGCTTATCTTTTGTGCATGCTTTGTAATTAGTTGAGACCTGCAGTGACGGGCTAGATTAGAGTCCTCTGATTGGCCAGCAGTATGTAGCAGTTATTCTCTGCCTGTTCAGTTGACGATGGCTGGTACTGTACTGGGTGATGGACAAGACCTATTGCAGATCTGTCTATGTGACTGTAAAAGGATTAAGCAGTATAAGGGAGTTATTATTCAGCCTGTACGAACTACAGTTGGCTGCTGACCACTGAGTGTTATGGTAGTTGTATTACTGCAGGTCAGAACGATTAATTATGAATTGATAATATTATAGAATACCCTAGCTAGCAATAGGTCACTCTTCATAACTTACCTGGATATAGAAAGCAGTTTGCTGGATGAACTGTTCCATTTTTGTGGGCAGTAAACTGTAGATTTACTAAAAGGAGTGATGTGCATTCAGTGTTTTATCCCAGTGTGGGATCATGTAGTTGTCTTTGAAACTGCAATGTTTACAACTATCTTCTGAAGTGCATATGCTCCTGAAATGGATTTTTATGGTAAGGTGGTCCTTGGTGCAACCCTGGAGCAGAGTGTCCTGTTTTGTTTGCATTGCTTAAATTTAACTTTAGATATAGTGGTCCTTTTCCTTGGGAGGCTCTGTGGACAGTGCCTTCAACGTTGCTATTTTAGCAAGAGGAAGCCAGTGGCACAAATGTAAAACTTCCAGTTGGTGATCCTGGGCTCATGCCACATCCACTGAACTGGGGTGGCTCTTCTCTCCTAAGCTTTGAAGAAGGGTTCAGAATAAAAGGCTAGAAGTTTGAAATCAGTTTCCTCACCTCACTGTACTCGAGTCAGATATAAAATGGCAACACGTGAAGCCACATTCCTGCCAGTGCGAGACAGTGATCGTCGAAACTATTTGACCCACAAATTCAGAGAATTGAAAACTCTTTCCCTTCAGTCCAGCTCAAAAACACGATATTCTTGTTAAACTTCTTTAGTTTCTTAATATCCGACTTTATTTGTTATGTTAAGTGATTTTATAGAGCAACGCATATCTCCGACAAAAGCACTTCTTGAATGTCTCCCTTAATTCCAGTAGGGTTTTCATCGCCTTGTGATCCGCGGCATGTAGCATGTAATAACTAACACTTAACATAAAACATGCGAAACGGTTTTATCCCTGGGGCAAAACCAATAAGCCAGGCGGCGCAGTCATTGTGTTTTTTTACCTTTTCATAGCTATTGATTTAGAAATGCATTTTCATTTCTCTAAGTGTTGTTTGTTTCAGCATTATACATACCATCAGCCTCCCACCACGAGATACATGACTGTAGGGACTCAAATGCATGTATTATTTCAAGAGTTTTGAATAAGTAAATCACTTATGAGTGGCAAGTGATTCATAACAAGTAAAGGAAAGGCATTTATGTGTGGAGCAGGTAGGAAGATAAATGGAAGCTTCATAAAGCGATGAACTTGCAGTAAATTGCAAAATTTGACTGCGTGAGTGTACATTTTTATGTGGAACAGTTTACTTTCTCTCAGGCGTCGAAGAACGTGTAAAAATACAGGAGTTGGTCATATTGTGGTTTCTGTGCTTTTCTAAGGAAAGGACGGGAAAAAAGGATTCTTATTTAAAGAAAGAACTACTCTTAGGAGCGAAAGGAGATGCATCCGTGCTTCACTTTCCAGAAAGGTCGGTTTTCAGCAGAGTGAGCTGTGATACCACTGAAGGACTGACTAGTCATGATGTACTGAAAGGTTCTATGTTTCAGAGCATGCAGTGCGCAACATTTCAGGCTTTAAAAATGTGCAAAAATAAAATCACAATGTACTAAAGGGACATTTCGAGTCGCAAACGGATTGCAACTCAATGTTCACTCTGCATCGACTTCAAAGACAAGCATTGACAAAACCCAGGCTTGGCATTGGCTGGCAGCCTTTTAGCTTTGTCAGTGCTTATTTTGTTTCGTCATGGCAGTTGAAATAATAAATATTTTTCAAAAATCTAAGTGTATCGTTTGAAGATAATGTATTGATGGCTAGAGGGATGGAGTTACAGACTATGGGGACACTCTCGGGGTAGGACTGTTTAGCATCGTGTGATCCTCTTCACCAATACAGTTTTGTATTCCTAAAGTAGTAGTCCTTCATGTACTCACAAATGCAATTCACCAACGTACGAGCGGAACTCTCTGCCTCCACACTTTCTACAAGTGCGAAGAACTCTACACGTAAGTCTACAATTTGGGCATAACATGGCAATAGGAATGGAGGAGAAAATAGGGAGTACCTACTACAAAGTGGAAGGAGCAAAGGACACATTCAGGTGGGGCACAGTGAAGGAAATGAAAAGGCAAAAAACAGCTTCAAAAGGGTAAGTCAGTTGCTGTTCCCCAGAGTTGCACCCATATCTACTTCAGCACTTCAATAGCACTACAGCCCAAACAGGCTCAGATCTCATATCCTGCTTCGGCTTGATCAGAACGGCAAGGAAAGTGCTCCCCTTGCTTCCTCCCCAAGCCAAGAAAACCATGGTCCAGGCCATTTTGCTCTCTAGACTGGACTATGGCAATGCGCTCTATCTGGGAGCCCCCACCTCAGTAATTCACAAATTACAGGTCATCCAAAACTATGCAGCCAGATTATTGACGGGTACCCCCAGATCAGTCTCTGCAAAACCCTTCCTCCGTCTACTCCACTGGCTCCCAGTGAAGGAGCGAATTAGTTTCAAATCACTTTGCATTGTACATAAATCCCTCCTAGGGACAGGTCCCCCCCTGATCGCAGCCATAATCCGTCCTTACAAAGCAAAGAGAGAGCTACGCTCAGACGACCTTCGTCTTATCACTATCCCCAGAATTAAACGAGCCAGAAGTGGCGGTAGACTCTTCTCATTGAATGCTGGCAGACTCTGGAACGCTTTGCCACTCTCTCTCCGAAATGAACCGAGTCATCGCTCATTCAGGAAACAGCTCAAAACTCTCTTATTTCCTTAACCTTTCTTTCTTTCTGTCCACTCATTTATTAGTTTGGCCCTAGCGCTGGGAGACCTCCACGTAGCCATGCGCTTTACAAATGCCCTTTTCATTTCATTTCATCTACTCCGTGGACACCGGATCACTCACTCACATGTACAGCAAGTGCATCGAGCAGTGGAGGTAGGGAATACCAATAGCAGTAACGGAAAAGCAGAAATACAGGCACCTCACATTCTTTACATGTAGTTACCTTCAGAGGCAGCAATATATTTAAAAAATAATTCAAAACAAGCACATAGACAAGGACCAAGCACTAAATATAAACATAAATTAATCACTTCAGTTTGAAAGAATTACCCATATAAATAACAGCCTACCTGCTGGTTAGTTCACCTCCCATTGCAAAGGGATAGAGAATCAACATTTACGACTCCACCACACACACATGTTCTGATGAAACCCAGTACACCATCAACAAATCAAAGGCAATCCTGTATAAAAGGCAAGTCACATCAACACCACTTTTTAACCATGTCGGTGAATGTGTTTGTTGCGTTGCTAATCACTGTGAGGAGAGAGAGGATCTACAGGGTGAGGATCATAATCTTTGCTATTATCAGGAAAGCAGTTGTGGTGCATATTTTCTCCAGATATGATACTTTGACATATCAGGTGCCTACTTTGAGTAGGCACGTGGACCTCTAGCTTCCTACTTGCCAGTGGTCCCAGTTGCCGCTTGTTCCAGTCTGATCCAGTTGCCGCCTTATAACCAAGTGACACCACTTCTGCCTTAGTTTTTCCGCCAGAGTTTTTCCAGCTCACCGTTCTTCACGCCAACAGAAGTCTTGCCCACCCCAGGACCTCAGCGGGCTTGACACGCCTGTGCATGTCTGGACTGCTTCATACCACAGCAGACCCACTAAACAGTGTACAGTACTCTTTTTTTGTGTATTTGTGTAAAACCAGGAATTCGGGAGGGATCCAAGCTACCCTCTTCGCACCCACCCCCAAAAAATATTTTTACTTGTGGGGTGGATTCCTGATTCACCAATGTCTGTACTCTTTTGTATAAAAACAGTCATTCATTGCAAGAACCCTCAGCTTGTAGACAACTGTTGTCAAAAGTGGAACAAATTCCAAATCTATGACAACCCACACCGTGAAAATTAGTGAAAAAATGTGCAGAGCAAGGAGGCACCTCACGTGCGCAACACCATAGCGGCTGACACTGGTTAGATCATTACCAGCACTGCCACGTTTCTCATCATAGGTTGCCACCTTGTTCAAACCAATGGAAAACTGTACCAACAAAATTGGAAAAAAGGAAAAAAGGTGAAAAAAGGAGTGAACAATTCACACACCCAAGTGCTGATTTAAAAATTGAGAAAGAACCATGACAACCACAATTTTATTCTTTGCTCATGGGTCAATTCAATAATAAAAAGTGCTGTAATTCAACAGACACGAAGTTCCACTTTTGACAACAGTTGTCTACAAGCTGAGGGTTCTTGCAATGAATGACTGTTTTTATACAAAAGAGTACAGACATTGGTGAATCAGGAATCCACCCCACAAGTAAAAATATTTTTTGGGGGTGGGTGCGAAGAGGGTAGCTTGGATCCCTCCCGAATTCCTGGTTTTACACAAATACACAAAAAAAGAGTACTGTACACTGTTTAGTGGGTCTGCTGTGGTATGAAGTTGTTTTGAGTGGGGGATGACCCATTAGTTCCTTTCCCCTGGAGCTCCTTATTGTTATGAGACATGTCTGGACTGCGCCAGAAACCCTGGCTCCACGACCATGCAACACAAAACCACAATCACAGCCACCACCCGAGCCACCAAATGCCACCTCTACTCCTCCTCCATCCTCAGCGGCCTCAACAAATACACACCGGCAAACACACTGCTGCTGCGCATCCCCTAGCACCACAGTACGACCTTTCTCCTGCACCCATTAAGATTTCATCTGCGCCATCTGAGACGCCGACACCACCACCGCCAATCAACCGATGCACACTGCCACCACCACCCCACACTAACTGTCCGCCATGCTCCTCAACGTCCGATCCCTCTGGAAATTCTCCACTGAAATCCGGGACCTCCTCAAGAGCAACACACCGACACTCTCTTCCTGACCCAAACATGGCTCAACCCAGTCTCCAACCTGGAAATCGCAGCAACCATCCCACTCGCCTACAAAATCATACACCAGGACCGAACCTACAACTAGGCGGAGGACTTGTGATCATCTACAAAAACACGGTTGACTGCACCACCTCCACGGACTCATACATCAACCTTATGGAATACCTCCAGTTCAAAATACGAACAGACTACAACGCCACCCTTAAGGGAACCCTCCCCTACCATCCCCCAAACCCCTCAGTGGAATTCTCAACCATATTGCAGACTTCATCGCTCCCCTCTCCATCAGATCAACCAATTAATCTTCCTCAATTTCCACCAGGAAGACACACAGACCCTACCTTCACGGCCCTCCTTGACAGCCTCAGCAACCTCATACTCACCCAGCACGTCCAAGGACTAACCCACACAGGAGGCCACACTCTCAATCCTATTTTCTCCTCAAACAGCAGGATCACCACCACCCACACAACCCCGCTCACATGGTCCGACCACTGCATCATACATTGTAAGAAACCCGCCCACCAAGCCACCCCACCAGAGAAAACCACAGCACCATCAAAACACTGTGGCAAAATTTCCAAAGAAAACTGGACTAAGACCCTACAGGAACCTTGATGTCAACAACAAGCTCTTCAGTACATGGCTCGCCGACTGCGCCAACAGCACCACTCTCACCAAAAACAAGACCTACAAAAACAACAAATGGCCCAGCTGGTACACAAACAACCTCAGGGAGTCCAAGCTCCACTGCAAACAACTTGAGAGAAAATGGAGACTCAGCAAAAACACCACTACAAGATCCACATACAAAGCCACCTTCAACCTCTACCACCAACAACTACGAGACACAAAGAAAAAGGCCTTAATTCTCAGACTTAAAGCCAGCTCTAGCAATGGTAAAGAACTCTTCACCATCGTCAAGGAGTTCTCCAGTCTTGCAGCTGCCAACAATCGACTTTATCCCATTCCGAGCATTCTGCAGCGACCTCTCAAATTCTTCGAACAGAAGATTGTCAAGGTTTACCACACATTCGACCCACACCATAGCATTACGAGCTCCCCAGACCAGCCAGACACTTCCTTCATTGCCAAACAGCAACTAAGCAACTGGAAGCCCTTCTCGAACAAAGAAAGAACCACCCTGATGAATACCATTGACTCATGAGCCCCCTCAGACCCATGCCCCCATTTCATATACAACCTTGGAAGAACCCTCATGTCCCCCACACTCACTGCTGTCATAAACCCCTCCATAATCATTGCCACCTTACTGTCTTGCTTGAAACATGCAGATGTCTACATTCTATTGAAGAAACCAACAACAACCCCATCACCCTCAGTAGCTACATACCCATCTTGCTCCTGCAATTACCAGCTAAAGTCACTGAGAAAGCCATCAATACCCAACTCTGAGACCACCTAGAACTCCATCAACTCCTTGACAGCTTTCAGTCAGGCTTTCGCACCAACCACAGCACAGAGACAGCCCTCATTGCGACCACCAATGACATCAGAAGCATCCTCGACTGAGGAGAAACGCCAGCACTCATCCTCATCGACCTGTCTGCAGCTTTCGGTATGGTCTTCCACAAGTCACTCAGAAAGCTTCAGCAATTGGGTATCTGCAGACCGACCCTGAAGAGGATATCCTTCTTCCTCACGGACAGAACTCAATGAGTTAGACTTCCCCTCCTACACCTCAGTACCCAAGAAACTCATCTGCAGAGTCCCTCAAGAATCATCGCTCAGCCCAAAACTCTTCAATGTCTACATGATGCCCCTCATGGACATTGTCAAAGCCCATGGCTTCAACATAGTATCCTACGTCGACGACACACAGCTCATCCTCTCCTTTACTGATTCAACTAGCACTGCCAGAGCAAACTTTATCAACTCGTTAAGCAGCGTTGCTGCTTGGATGAAAAACAACTGCCTCCAGCTCAACACAGACAAAACGAAGTCCTAATGTTCTGCAACATCCAGTCTCCCTGGGACACCTCTTGGTAGTCCTCTGAACCTGACCCCCCCCCCCCCCCCCCAAACCTACCCGTGCGGATCATGCCAAGAAGATCAGGATCATCCTGGACAGCAACCTCTCTATGAGCAGCCACATCAATGCCATCTGCCCCTCATACTTCAACATCCTGCAAATGCTACACAAGATTTTCAAGTGGATCCCACTAAACACCAGACAAACTGTCACCCAGGCTCTTATCACAAGAACTGCCCTCTTCATTGGAATGCTAGTCATGTCCTATGCTGCCAGACTCATCCTGAACATCCCATGAAATAACCACATCTCTCTACACCTCAACAATCTCCTCTGGCTCTCCGTCCAGGAAAGATGTAAGTTCAAGCTACACACCCACATCTACAAAGCTCTCCATAATATTTCTATATTTCTATAATATAATACCCCAACCACCACCTCAACTTCTACTAACCCACCAGAATCCTTCGATCTCCGTCCCAGGCAAGAGCACACCACCCTCACATTAAGAAGACCGGAAGCGGAGGACACACCTCATATCTCGCAGCCAAGACCTGGAACACAGGGAACAGCAATTTCGGAGAAGATACCACTGGCACTCCATCAACATGCAACCTGTCCGCAGTGCTAGGGTCTGCTTCACTAATGGGTAGGGTGCCTGGGTGAATATACTTTAGCTGACAGTTGGATTTTGCCCATGATTTGGTTCCTGGGAATTTTGGGCGATGTGGCTACTGTCATACTAAAGTCACCACTAACCTGTAGATTCAAGTGTTGCTGCAGGAATGACGTGGAACCCACCAGTCTTGTTCCCCATCGACAGTGCCAAACATGTCCAAGGCTGTGTTCAGTGCTGATGGTAAAGAGACAGGCTAGGGGGATAGGAATGTGAGAGAAGGCACACATGATATGGAGGTAAAAACACACACAGTATTTTCATCTACATAGATTTTGCATGAATGGTAACTTTCCCCTAAAAATGAAACATACACAAGATTTACTCTAGCATCTGATGCACTTTGGTAAATATTCAGCCTATCAATGGCACAGTACCTTTATCTTCTTGGAGAAAAATAAGAATCGCCATGCAGCAGGTATTGTTCCAACACCCAATAGCAGACACTAGTCAGAAAATAATATTCACTCAGGTACTGCATATAACACTGTGAAGGTCCAGGATACTGTTGTTATTCTTTGGCCTCCAAAGTGACAGAATCCCAGGTGGAGGGGATACTAGGTGAGCCCAACAGGAGTCCCGCAATCCAAACTAGTAATATCTAACTTTCCTTTGCTCTCATTAGCCTGAGGTCTCTGAAGACAGCACTCGGAGAGGTCAAATAATTCCACAAATGACAGAAAGGTATTTGAGATGATGCTGCAGAAGGAATTTCAAGAAGCACCAGAATCAGAAAATGTCTGGGAAGATGTTCTTGATGTCTGGCTTGAAGATAATTTCAACTGTAGAGCCAATGAACATAGGCAAAGAGCTGAGCTAAAGCAGAGGAACACAGGTGAAGAGCAGAGGCCACTCAGGGGCTTCCTGTTATCAACAGGGACGAAGACCAAGTGCCTGCCAATGCCCTGGGTGTGTGTAACGACGAAGCATAAACTTGCATGATAAGTCTTTATTTCTCCATCAAAATACCACCAGCTTTCACTAGCTCTGCCTGGTTACTGACTCTTTCTCATTTTATAAACACAACCTCCCACTGCATTCTACATTCCACCTCAGTTTTACATAGTAAACATTCTATTGTCTCTGCAATGTGGCTTTCGTAGACAGCGGGATCCTTATATCTTGTCTTATATCCTTGAATCTTCAAATCCTGCAGGATATCCTCGAATCCCACCTGGGGACAGGATTGACTACGCTGGTGACGGGGGGGCAGACAACACATGTGTGACATCTACAATCCTGAGTAGCATGACTCCAGTCCGGCAGTGTGGACAAAATACGGAGTGACAAATATCCTGAGCAAGGGGTCGAAGGGACAGCAAATAGTGCCCATGACCAGATGTGGATAGGAGTGAGAACAAGTATACCTGAAACAAGCCATGGCAGCTACTAGGTAAGTTTACCTATCTCAGACTGAGATTGCAAGTACAGTTCATATACAAGGTAGTGGTGGATAATGAGTCGCACAATCACTTGAGCTATTTAATTCAGATAGTGGGGCAGTTCAATACAATAAATATATCCAATTGAAACAGAATATGAGGAAGGTGCCAATCGAGGTCAGGTATCCCACTACCAAGGATATCAGTTAGACAGGCCATACATGGTCTGTAATAGAAGCAAAAGGGGAAGACCCCGGCACTCAACTAATTTATACACAATACACATTCGTTAGAAATTAATCATACACACTACAAGTACCAAGTCATAGAGAGAAGAACCAATTCACATGGGGAATATCAGAAAACCAACAAGTATATGCTGTGAGTTTGGTTTAATGGTTTTTAAGCACAGAGCATTTCATCTTAGTATATTGCATCAAAACTTAAACAGAACATCAGACAGAGAAGAATATATCCCTTTTTAACATATATGTCCCAAATCTTGCAGTTCTTATGATTGCTAAGTTTTGACACGTAGAGTGTTCTCTCTGAAACAGCCAACGCGCGTTTCGTCACCACCGTGACTTCCTCAAGGCTGTAAGATAATAGTAAAGCAAACATTGAAGTGCCCGGAAATAAATGCCCAAATTGCTGTAACAATCCTTTGCAGAGAAAAAATCCTTCCTTAAATAAGTTTGATTTAAAATTCAAGTACCATAAAAAGCACTGGACATCATTGACAAGAAGACTAGTTAAAAACAAGTCCTATATACAATGTCACCCTCAGTGTGTAAACCAACAAGTGAGTGATGAAGACATGCACAGAAAAGAAAAGGAGCAATATGTGAAACATAGAACAAACTCCAGATTAGAAAAATAGTCATTCCAAATAGTGACACAGTCAGACTGACCCGAAAAGTGTTCATATCTACACAAGAGAAAGTAGGTAAGCCAGTCTAAGAAAGATAGAATCTATGAGTCCATGTTCACTTCCTGAGTAGGTTACAGAAAGACGGCTCCATTATTAAGACACCAAGCAAGAAAAAGAGAATCACAAGTCAAGTTCTTGTATGTTGTTATGTCACCTTCAGATATGATGTTCGCATAAATGTTGGCAATGGCTATGGTAGGCCCGATCCCCTATATATCTCCGAGGTCCCCAGGGAGTGATTCGATGAGTCCAAAAAACACTGGCTCCTGAGATTGCAAGAATCGTGGCTGGAAAAGGAAAGCGAGCGCAGCAGTCCTCACAATATCAGATAATTCAATCTAACTCTTTCTCATTTTATAAACACAACCTCCCACTGCATTCTACATTCCACCTCAGTTTTACATAGTAAACATTCTATTGTCTCTGCAATGTGGCTTTCGTAGACAGCGGGATCCTTATATCTTGTCTTATATCCTTGAATCTTCAAATCCTGCAGGATATCCTCGAATCCCACCTGGGGACAGGATTGACTACGCTGGTGACGGGGGGGGCAGACAACACATGTGTGACATCTACAATCCTGAGTAGCATGACTCCAGTCCGGCAGTGTGGACAAAATACGGAGTGACAAATATCCTGAGCAAGGGGTCGAAGGGACAGCAAATAGTGCCCATGACCAGATGTGGATAGGAGTGGGAACAAGTATACCTGAAACAAGCCATGGCAGCTACTAGGTAAGTTTACCTATCTCAGACTGAGATTGCAAGTACACCTGGGGAATAGCTTCAGACAGATATTCATGCATAACCTAACCGCAAGCCAATTCTTATGTCATATTATTGGTTGCATGCCTGTATTCAATGTGTACCAACTGTAAAATACACATTACATTTTTGTGTTGCTGGTGATGTCGAGTATGGCCTCTGTTCAACCCTCCTCATCCACTTCTTGTGTGCAACCACTGCATCTCAACAGAGGCACAACAGGGCCCGCATTTACAGGGGAGTCGTCATCACTTTTGGATTCCTCAGGTCACACTTCAGATGCCTCTATCATATAGCAGGGGTGCTCTTTACTCTCCTGACGTAGTGTGTAAGATTATTTTGCAGAACATGTCCATATGACAGGGCTTACATGTGGACCATACCCCTGAACTACGGCTCTATCATGATTCCGGGGTGGGCTACAGCCCAGAAGTCTAGTTTATCAGATGCGTAATCTACTGGTGGTCTCACAGTTCAAGTGAGCTGTTAGTTTTGTTGCTGCATCCCTATGTTTGGACAGTTCCAAGCTGTTAGAAATGGGATCTTTGGTAGGCTAGGGCATACACCAAAGGCAGGCAAAAACCACCACTCTAGTCGGGATAAGGGAGTTACACTCCTAAAATAACCCCTGCTCACCCCCTTGGTAGCTTTGCACGAGCAGTCAGGTTTATTTTAGAGGCAGTGTGTAAAACATTTGCACATAACCAACAGTAATACAGTGTAAGCACTACAAAAGGACACCACACCAGTTTAGAAAAATATCCAATATTTGTATATACTTAAGACGAGTAAAAACAAGAAGAAATCCACAATACAGTACTTAGAAATTTTCAGTAATCAAAATAACCTTGAAATACATTTCGTTGAAGTCGATAGCTCCATCCGGGGCTATCACGGCGTGGTGTGCAAACAAATCCAAACAGTTCTGGCTGACAGCGGCGTTGCAGGCCAGCTACGGTGTTGGGAAGACCCGCAAACAGTACCTTTTAAAAATGCAGGTGTCAGGAATCACAGGAGGTTTCCTCCTCCTATTTCCTCCGTAGCTACTATTCTTTCTTCACAAACTCAAAGAGTAGCTAATCCTTTTAGTTGGAGCGCTAGTTGGCACCGTAGAAACTCCAACATGGCTGCCAACATCCTGACATTGCAACAGCATAACGCTGTTTAGCAGTCTAGTCTTTCTGCAAATGACAGTTGGGGAGGTGTGCTCCAACATTCTACTGTGCACTTCACTGAAGATTCTTCCGGAGCAGCACCTGTTGTTCATGCGTCGCGAAAGTTAGTCAGGGTAGTGGCGGAATATGCGGGGTTTACTTCGTCGGTTACTACCAATATTCAAGATTAAAGGTTAGTGTCAACTTCAAAGTAATATTTCTGTTCCCATCCAAGTTTTCAGGCAATAAGCTGTTGAAACATAATTCTGACTGAAGCCTTGCTTGCGCTAACGATTGAAATCTGTGAAGAAGATTAATTCAACTTTAACCAATTAAATATATTTAGTATTGTATTTCCTGAGAGAATGACAAGGAAGAGAATGTTGACAAGTTCAGTTGACTCTTAATGTCCTGTAAAATTGCACTAGGGAAAAACACGAGCATTGTTTCTCTGAGCTGCGTTATTCTAGATCGAATTTCTCATTCTGGATTTGAAGTTTACTCGCGGGCACTGTTCCTTTTGTGCCTCGCGGTACCTAAAGGCTGCAGGAATTAAACTCGTGCGCACGTTTCAGTTCGTGCGCACTACCGGCAAGGTTACAGAAATTCCTCTGCAATATTTAAACGTGCCTCTCTTTTGAGCTGCGTAATTCAAAAAGCGAACAAGTGCGAACACTGAGAGATTTCCGTTTGTGCTTCATTACATTTTTTCCATGAGAAGGAAAATATTAAATTGCACACGTCTTGGCAGCCGCCATAAGAGCTGTGATAAATAGTCATACCAAACTGATTATAAGCGCCTTCTCTAATTGGCTGGGAAGCATAATTCAGCAAATCTTCCATTTAGAAAAAATCTTAGACAGGTGCAATAGTCCTCATGTCTCTATTTAATTGAAGTTCTCATACTTCAGGCAACAAATTATAAACATCTCAATCACTTGTCCAGTAAGTACATAGGTAGGAAGGGAACATCGAACTACATTACATACTTACAGAACAGAAAGATAACTTACCTTGTTTTTTCCTTTATCAAGACAGAGAACCTTAGAATAGAATGGCCTGCAAGAAAAGAACAAGTGATTAGAGAGAAGGCTTCTCTGGGTAAACCCACACAACGCTCAAGAGAAGTAAGAAGAGTGGCAAGCCCAAAACTACTTACTGGTGAGATTAGTTATTAAATGTATATGTATCTATATTAAGGAAAGCAGTCTGTCAAGGTAACCAATATATCTGACTATTTAATGTTTCTAGCCTAACAACCTGAAAAAGAAGATTAAGCAGGACCAGCAGTGTTTTGGAGCTGTCTCTTCTCTGTCCAATCCCCCTTCCCCCCTCAGAACTTATCTGCGATGGATTAAAACAAACCTAGCAGGGGGGGTCCTGAGAAGGGCATTGGGAGTTGGCGTCATTCTGCTCCTGTGTGATTCGTTAAGTTCCCCTGACAGCAGGGCATCAGCGACCTCTCGTTGAGCTCTGGAAAGCACGGCGTCCGCAGGCTTCGGTTCCGGAGGTCGGTGCAGGAGTCGTCGGGGCCCTCGAAGTCGCATGCGTTGCAGATCGACCTCCTCTCTGTTGAAGTCAGGAGCGCTGGCGTCTGCAGGCATCGGGTGCTGTGGTGCGAAGTGCTGCAATGCGGCGTGCGGTACCCTCAGTTCGTGGTGCGAGAAGCGGCTCGGTGGCTGCGTCAGATAGCATCGTCGGTGAGACCAGGGTCGCGGTGCGAAATGAATGCGGTGCTCGTCACGGTACTGGCAGGTCACGGTGCAAGCAGCGGTGTCGTTGCTGAAGCGCTGTCGTCGGCTGACGAACTGGAGTCGATGTGTGCCGGCAGGCAAAGGCTGAGGGCGGTGCGTCGTCTGACTTTACGAGCGGTGCCCTCGAACCATGGTGCAAGCAGCGGCATAGATTTCGGCGTGGAGCGTCGTCGTCGGGGATACCAAGGCATCGTTGTGAAGCGAGGCGGTGCGGAGTGCGGTGCCCACAGGTCGCGGTGCGAGCAGCGGCTCGGTAGTGGCGTCAGCAGGCGTCATCAGTGAGGCCAGGGTCATGGTGCGGCATTTTGGCGGTGCCCTCTGCGGTGCCTTCAGGTCATGGAGTTGGCAGCGGCATCGTAGACGGCGTCGGGTTGCTTTTTCTTCTGTTGCAGCACAAAACACTCAGTCCCCAGTGCTGAGGGCAGAAGAACTTGAAGTCTTTGCTGTTCCTGAGACTTCTTGAACAGAGGGCAAGCTCTACCTCAAGCCCTTGAAGAAACTCACAAAAGTAGATTGCAGAAAGTTCAGTCCAATCTTTTCACTGCCCAGGACAGAAGCAGCCACTGCAGGCCAACACAGCAAAGCACACAGCAAAGTGGTAGTTCCTCCTCACAGCTTCTTCAGCTCTTCTTCTTGGCAATCTTCTTGGTCCAAAAGAGTTTTAAAGTTCAGAGGTCTGGGCCCCAATATTTATATCCCAAAATCTTTTGATCTCTTCGGCAGATAGTATCTATGCCCAGCCAAAACCAGTTCTGCCTTCTCTGGTGTGGCTTCCTGGCAGGAGGTGGAGATGGCATTGTCAGAGGCAGACCAGGCCCATTCAGGTGCAAGGAAATCTCCTCCCCGTAGTCTAAATGCAGCCCAGGTCTATTCAGCCCTTTCCTGACCCACCTAGACTATCCGGAGCCACGCCTGCTCCCCAGCCTCTGTCATCCAAAACCCAGACAGTCAATCCACAAACCCAGCAGAGGCACACTGGATGGTTAGGCAAGAAAATACATACTTTCTAAAAGTGGTATTTTTAAACACAGAATGTAAAAATCACCTTCACTAAAAGATGCATACTAAACTTCATTTTCCTACCTAGTTCCCAGGGCCAGTTATGTTTATAAGATGCCATAAACAAACTCCCCATTCTGTCCTGTGGGGAACAGGTAGCCCTGCAATAGTGTATTACTGCCAATTTCGTTTTTCACTATCAGGACATGCCACACACACCAGTGCATTTCCTACCTTTCACATATACTGCACCCTGCCCACAGGGGTACCTTGGGCCTACCTTAGGGGTGGCTGACATGTAAGAAAAGGGAAGGTTAGGGCCTGGCAAATGGATGTACTTGCCAAGTCGACATGGCAGTACCAGACTGCACACAGGCTCTGCAATGGCAGGCCAGAGTCACATTTACGGGCTGTCAACTGTTGCATGGCTAAGCACTTATAAGGTCCCAAAGGCGAGACCTATTGGCTATGCCAATGCTTGTTGTTTTTTCTTTTGTTCATTAAAGAAATATTTATTTTCCTCTTTGTATACCATTTGTATGCCACCATTCAGTGACGTCTTCAGAAACAACATAGAGCACCCACAAAAAATATTTACAAAATTGGTAAATCCATGAAAATGTGTATCTCAGACTATGTGGATACTGGAAGTGGGGTGGTATGTCTGCCTTGGTACTTCGAGTCTGGAGCGCCAAACACAGCAAATGTACAGGGCAGGAAAAAATACAGCAATGTTCCCTATGCACTGTATTTGATCTCTTAGCACCAGTGACAATGATTTTTCATTTTCCAAAGACAATCCTCCGCTTTGAGGGTTTGACAATGGGAAATTTAAAAAACAGTGCCAGGTCCATCTTGCTGCAATGGTATAGTGGACCAGCCTGCACTCGGTTATTGCCGAAACTGCTCCTGTCATGTCAGCGAAAACAGTTTTGAAGATAAAAGTTTGCCTGGTCCACTGCCATTACTAGAGTTTGAGTGGCTGGAGCTGAGCCAATGGAGATGTTACCTCCTCCTCCACAGCCACTTGGGGGACCACCTGAAGACTGTAAACAGTGAGAAGAGTAAAAGGAAGGTGCCAGCAATCAGGATGAACTTAACTATTAAGAAACGATCACAAGGATAAAGTTAAATCAGAGTCTATGTATTCTCTGCACAAGGCGTCAAAGCTAAACAAGCATTGGCCACGCGGCCGCGAAAGTAACGCCGCGTGGCCACGAAAGTCATCGCGATCGCCATCACGGTGAAAGCGAAAGTGATCGCGATGACGCGCTCTGTGCTCGAAAAACTGAAATAAAAAACAACGAGAGTGGTGACGCGAGTGGTGCGCACGTGCGCGCGCGACGGGAAAAAGTGCTGTACACGTCGAGCGCGCTTGTGCGCGTAATAGCAAGCTGGTGGTCGGCAAGGTAGCACTTTTGAAGCAGCTACTAAAGGTCTCGCCAGAGCAGCGTATGCGCTGGCTCAGGCGAGACCTAAAAAGGTGGGCTAAAATAGCTTCCACCCATACCATCCATAGATGACATGTTGCCCCGCCATGACACCACGACATAATTTGCTTTTGTAAACATAATATGCATGTGCACACACATCATTCACTTATTCATTCATATATTCCATAACAAAGCTGCCTGCATAAATAATTCCCCCACACTTGTAATATCCCCTCAGATGAGGGCACCTTACATGTAGTGTGCAGCAAAAAACACCTAACAAACTGACGTACCTTAGTTTACACTTTTCACACTCATATTTTCCAAGTATGCTAATTCACTAAGAAGTGTTGTTTGGTACCATTAGGATGCCACCTATGATGCCACCCATGTTGTCCCCTTCACCTCTCTCTTTTTCCCTTGCTGTTATGCCTTAGTAGTGTAAAACTATATAGCAGCACCACATATCCGCTTTTTCCTAATCCTGAGTCCACTGCACTGGAGTGTACTTAGAACAGCTTGGCTGGATCTCCATGCTCAGAAGCAGCCCAGCAGCATGTCGATGCATATCTAACGCGTATGCCTTCATCTGTGAATTGCAAGACTTGTTGTGTCATGTCCATGTTGTCTGTATGCCGTGGAGGCATCTACAAAGGGTCTGTGAGAGGACATGGTTAATGTAATCATTGCCTGGATTTGTCTCATATACAGGAATACAGGTATTAGATGCTCCTGTATTACATGTTGGGCATAGAGAAGCTTGGTCATGATAGATCACGTGCAGCTTTTGAAAAGCTGTCCATGTCACCATGAAAATATGCCAAGATGTTTAGCATTTGTCATTCTGTCTTTCTAAATTCACATGACAACTCTGGCTAGTCAGATACAGATCATAATGTGAACAATATGTCTTGGTCAATTTGACACTGTAACACTCAGGAACATTTCAGTTTAAATCATGCTCAAACAATGTGTATTTAGAAATTGCCACCATCACATGATCATTAAACAGCCATGTGTGTGACAGCTGTCAGTCATCACTCATAGCCCTCAGAATCATGCTTACTTACCTGTATGCAATTATAAGGCATATCAAGTGTGACATTGCTTGAGTAAGTGAAGGCATCCTGTGTGCAAAGGTGATGTTTGTCTATGCCAGTTTGTAATCCTCAAGAGGTTTCAGGTCCAGCTCCACACCGTGCAATTATTCTGTCAGGGGAGGAGCACCATATGTTCCAGTGAATGGACGTAGAGAACGACCAGAACTCGTGCCATTGACCCTGGACAGTAATGCCACTATATATTATCTCCTTGAGGGAAGCAGCTTTTAAATTGATTTTGACTATGGTCAGTGCATTGGATTTTGGCTATTAGTTGGGGCCTTTGGACATTTGCCTGGTCTTTTCATTTGGACATTGTCCCTGATTTCCATAATTGTTCTCATGAGACAGTGTGTTTAGACATATCCCATAATGTAGTCAACGTTTATATTTTTGATTCCTATCCCACTCCATTTTAATGCTCCCTCCCTGGGCTCAGGGTTATTTCTCACTCCTCGAAGAACAGTTTATATCCTACACCGTCGCACCATCCCCATAACTCATGACCTACATTTTTATTTAAATTTGTATTTTAAATAGATACATCTTTTATATTATCCGCTCATGGATGTGTTTGGACTCTGTTTATATTGTCTGGACATGCCTGTGTGTGGGGCGGGATATATGTGTGTGTGTGGTGTGTTTGTGTATGTGTGTGTGTGTGTGTGTGTGTAGTTGTGTGGTGACCTAAGAGTGAGGCCCCATGATGATGACTATCCAGCACATTATTGACATACAGCCACCTTCAGACCAAGCACAGATGAAATGCCACCCAAGTGGGAGGCCGGTGGAATTTGTTTTTATTCAGAACTCTTAAAAAAGTAATGGCCTGATTTTATGTATGGCATGCTCCCGCAGTCCGTCAGGGTGGCGGAGGTAATGACACATCAAGCGAGAGGATGAGCTGGGTGTTGTCGGCATAGGATACGATGCTGAGCCTATGCTGTTGGACGATGGTGGCAAGGGGGTCCATGTAGATGGTGAAGAGTGTGGGGCTGAGCAAAGATCCATGGGGTACTCCGCAGTTGATTTCTGTGGGTTCGGAGAGGAAGGGAGGGAGTCGGATCCTCTGAGTTCTGCTGGAGAGGAAGGATTGGATCCAGTCGAGGGCGGCTCCTTGAATTCCTGCGTCGTGTAGTCTGGCTGCTAGGGTGCGATGTGAAACGGTGTTGAAGGCTGCGGAGAGGTCTAGAAGGATGAGGGCCGCGGTGTGCCCCTGGTCGAGTAGCATGCGAATGTCGTCGGTGGCGGTGAGGAGAGTGGTCTCGGTGCTGTGGTTGCTGCGGAATCGTCACTGGGAGGAGTCCAGGATGAATTTTTCTCCTTTGAAGGTGGTCAGTTGGGCGTTTACGAGTCTCTCGGTGACTTTGGCCGCAAAGGGGAGGAGAGAGATGGGCCGGTAGTTTTTTAGGTCCGTAGGGTCGGCTGATGGTTTCCTGAGGAGGGGTTTTACTTCTGCCCGTTTCCAGTTGTCTGGGCAGATGCCGGATCTGAGGGAGGCGTTGATGGTGCGTCCCAGTTCAGGTGCGATGACGGTGGCGGCATTTCAAAAACTGGAATGGGATATGAATATTTCCGTATGAAGACAGGGTGGAGAAGTGGCTTCATAGGAAAACTAACTATTGCTCTAGAGAAAAAAGTTAGCTACACATTTGTGGTAGTAGTACACTATAATACATGGAAATGTTCACCCGATTGAAAGTCTGCGGATTAACATTATGCATTGGGGTACTCGGGGAAAGCTACAACTAAAATACAATTACTAAAGTAGCCATGGAATCCTCTGTCAGCCACTTAAAAGTACGAAACGTGCACCAACAGATGCTTGATTTTACAGGAGACAATTTCCACCATTTTCAGATTGTGACTCCAGCCATGTATAGTTTCATTTGTTTCTTTGTGACTTCGGCCGTGTAAATTTTCATTTGTTCGTGAAAAGGTCCGTCGTTTTTTTCAATTCAGAATTCTTAAGGCATCATTTGGTCTTTATTTCTTCAACTTAAACAGTTATTTCAACTGAAATGATGTTTATTTTCCTTTTCTTTACGTCCACAGTTTAGTCGCAAGATCCACCTCACTCTCTCACCAGATCCAGTGACTGAGCTCAAGACTATGATTGTTAGGTCTCGCCTGGCGTTGGAGCGCACATGCGCTCCTCGCCTGTGAGAGCTATAGTAAACAAGCTTTTTTCTAGAAGGGGACTCGAGCCCTGCCCCTCATTTCCATTGGGTAGCGTCAGCGTTTATGGTAAATGCTGGCTTCCCATTGGAAAGAAGGGTTTTTAGTTGCCTCCCTTTGGCTTTTTGGTGGACTGCCTCGCCTGATTCACGGCTGTCATGAAGACTTTTCTTATCTGCTTGTTTATTTAACAAGCAGATAAGAAAAGTCTTCACAACAGCTGTGAAGCAGGCACGGAGCTCAGAGGCGCACGGGGTCACGGGGAGGACAAGGCAATGGCGAGCGCTTGTTTTCCAAAATCTCTCACTTTCTTTTTTTTAAATTTAATGCATAAATCACCCCTTGGTGAGCACGTATAATAATTTGTGATTGCACTGTTCTTAAGAAAAGTTAAATTTTCTATTTTTTATCCGTTTCACACGAGGAAACTCATGCAGAGATCTAAAACATCGAGAGAAATGCATTTTCCAATCAACTTCCATTACGGGCATTTTTAAGTGTAAGAAATAAAATAAGGTTACTTTTGCTGAAAAAATTGGAATTCTACAAACCAAATCGGAGCGCTGGTTTCAACTTTACTAAAAAAAAGAGTTTTCTGAAACTCTAGATTTTTTTATGCAGCTGCATTGTGTCGACGCACTTTTATCTCCACCTGCAACACCACGGGCTAAAACTGCCGACTTTGGAGCTGGGGAACCAGGTTAGAGCGTCAGCCCAGCTCCCCATGCCTGCTGAATAATGAATGCATAAAATACAAACACCTGAACCACCAATTTACAAAAACTCGTGAGTTTTTCAAGCCCGTTTCTAAAGCTCTTCGGGACGGACATCCAGGGGGTGCCTTAAGTGACGTCACCCAGGAAGTAAAGTCACCTGCCTGTGTCGAAATTTTTTTTAGGAACACTCGAGGATCGAAGAGGTACTCGACATAGGAGAATAAATGCTTTTCTTTGACCTTTTTCAAATGCATTATTCAGCCACTAACAACTCGAAAATCTCGCATTCAGCCCGTTTCCGAATTGCTTTGAGGTAAAAGCGTGGTCAGCGAACTAGTGGGATCGGATTGTTTTCAGAAATGGCGGGCCCCCGGTAACTAATTGATGGGGTATTGGGTATTTGTCATTGCATCGCGCCTAAACTACTGTATTTCAATGTGCAGCAGTCTTCTTCGTCGTTCAATTGTGGACTGACTCTGAACATGCTTTTATAGATGAAATGAAATGAAATTTGTACTTGTATAGCGCACTGCTGCCCCAGCAACGGGGCGTCCTGGCGCTTGTAGTCATACCGCTGTGGAACCCTTCCTGGCTTTCCCTGTGAAATGTCCACTCCTGGGCACCCCCAAGGTGAAGCCAGGCATCCCCAGCACTGTTGGGGCCGTTGTGGAGATTAAGCAAGCTATTGCCCAGAGTTGCAGAGTGGGACCCATGATTAGAGTAGGCACCGAGGCGAGAATTATCAGGTCCGAGGAAATTGAGCCCAAGACCCGCTGAGGCAGGAATTGAACCCTGGTCCCGGGCCAGATGTCTGCATCAGGGTCTGCCGCTCTAACCATTGAGCCACACTTCTCCAGATAAGCACAGTTACGTTTTATTTTACCCAAAACTAGTCCGCTCTGTTATTATTCTGATGGCTTTCATTGTCTTCAGTCTGCTGGATCCGCCCTTGTTTTTGGTCGTGTTTATAAGATGACACATCTTGAGACAGGCAGGCAGTAGTACGGTAAATGAATACGGCGTATTATTTCTTGTTTATTAGGCTTACAGCTGGCTTTGTCTTGGACTCTTTAC
Source organism: Triturus cristatus (assembly GCF_964204655.1). Lineage (NCBI taxonomy): Eukaryota > Metazoa > Chordata > Amphibia > Caudata > Salamandridae > Triturus > Triturus cristatus. The sequence goes on along the minus strand of NC_140592.1, from coordinate 1,253,209,632 downwards.
TACATTCTGCAGTGAGTCATTGTCTTTAGTATTCTGTATAGAATGTACTGCATTCAATATTTACAGTACGCACAGGAGTACATATATACTGTTTGGTACAGTATGAAACTCAGTAATTATTTAGTATAATACGCAGTGGATTATGCGTAGACGATATTTACTGCAGTATGCCCGGCGGTTAATATATTTTGCAGCATGCACTGGAGTATATTTACTACAATATACCTTGCAGTCAGTATTTACTTCAGTATACACTAGACTAGATTATATTTACACCATATAGTACAATACGCAGTGCAGTCAATATTTTCCGCAGCACACACTGCAGAATCTTTACAGTATTTACTACATTGCGCACTACAGTCTGTATTTACCACCCTTTGCAACAGGGCTTTAAGTGGGATGAAAAAACTGGGGGCGGTCTCTCAAAGGGGTGTGTTCAATGTAATTAAGGGTATGGCTTAACAACACGTAATCTAAAAATCTATTAAGCACAGTGTGCCGCCCAACTTGTATTTTGCTGTTCCTGTCATTGCGTCCAGATATATGAAACAACAAGTCACATCATACCTACAAGTCCGGGCTATTGGCGTTGTCAGTGGTTGCTAGCTGCATAAGATAAATAAGCAGCAACTCAAGGCTTGTATATAATATTTAAAAAACTTCCACTTAAAGCCCTGGTGACACCACGACAACGTTGCTGCTCCTGAGTTTCAAAAAGAGAAGGGAAATCCTGAAAGGAAATGACTCTCTGTAAACGGACCGCCTGTGCCAGGACACTTAACAGAGCCCGATAGAGACCCGTTTTAAGGCCCCCATAAAAAAACTGCCGGTGCTCAGACCCGATGAGACCCGGCCCACTTAAAGCCCTGCTTTGCAATGAATTCCCCTGTGGCTCGGGGACTTCAAAAAACATGGGGTACAGCAGTTCTGGAATTGGAATTTAAGAACCCATAATTGGGGCAGTATGTGCAAAGGAAAAGGGGTGGTTTCACAAAGTGCGTAGTCATGAAAAGCGGCATCTGACAGTTAACTTACACTTAAAAAAAAAAAAATCTTCTGTGATTACATTGGCAACAAGCATTGGCAATAAGGGCAAAATGTGATAGCAAGTTTGTTCTAGCTTACTTAGTTGGTCACAAAAAGTTGGCATTCTGAAACATCTCATAGGGCACCTGCTGCAAAGATCTTTGTGTGCCCAGCAATTTTCAGGGGGTTTTAATAACGGTAAAACAAATCTGGTGGTTAATGCAGATCCGGGAGAGTTTTGTGTTTTTTCCAGTCACTGATGAGGTTGCATAAAGGATTAATGCCTGCTGCAAAGCACATTGTGTAACATGCAAATCACAAATTTGTATTTTATCTAGATAGGTAAGTGGGTTACTACTTTTGACGCAGAGATCTTTTTGTCACTCCCAGTTTATAAGTCACAGTCCTAATGGAGCACAGTGTGCTATGAACCGCCATCAAGGAGCTGCATGCAAACTGCAAGTAATCGGTTTAGGTCATTATTGTTTTTCTCTCAAGCTATTGTTATTCTAAGATTGCAAAGAAGGGTTTCTTTGGGTAGTAACAAAGTCTTGTTAGTACAGACCCCCCCCCCCCAAAACACTGAGTTGCATTTTATGTTCTAACTTGTGTTTCTTCTGACCATGCCCTTTTAACGTATTAGACCCTCCAGGATATTGCGACATAGACCAGGACATTTTGCAGCACAGTATCTGAAAATTTGCAGCACAATATCTGAAAATTTGCAGCTCAATATTGAGCTTTTATTAGCATTTCTGCACCACTTTATTTAATTGCCGTTTATGAGTCACCTAGTAGAAGATTTAAAAAAGGCCCCCACACTATGTTTAGGCCTGTGGAACTCGCTGCGGCATCTCGCTCCCGCCAACTCGCTCCCGCCAGGGGAGTGTGAGAGCAGGAGATCAGGATGTATTCTCTTTTAAAATGTGATTCGTTAATGATCTCAAAAGATTGAGGTTTTTACAGCACAGCACTTAATGATCTTAGGCAAGAATATAAGCAAGTTATTGAGGGGCTCACCTGATTGGGCGTGTGCCCTAAGCCTGCACTGGGACAACAGGTGTCACGAGGCAGAGTGCTGGATAGTTGCTGCAGTGGGAGCATATGCACCCAATTCCTTTTATATTAGCAGGGTCACCGGACTGGTGACACCTGTGAGGAATGGGTTTGGCAGAAGGTGGAGACAGCCAGCCCTTTAGAGAGTGAACTGTTCTTGAACATGTCTTTAAGGGACACTGCGTTCCTCCCGAAAAACAAAGAAATGTCATAAATCCAATGGAAAAACAATACAGGACACTGCAATAAGTCTATCAATCTTGTAGCCTCTCAGCATAACAGTGCAGGACAACTGTATAAACAAAGCCATCTGCAACAGGACACCATAATTTAAACTGATGGAAAGTAATGACATGAAAACCGATGTTGAGAAGTATCTCTTGGAAAACTATAAGGATCCTTTGACGGCGTGCATGGCAGGACCATGACCGGTGCAGTCGGTCTACCCTGTTGATGCTTGTGGCAGTTCATGTGTATTATCCATCAATTTGAACAGTGCATCAGGAGCATTGCTAGAGTTGTGTGTAGTCCATAGTGAATCTTGGTCTCTGCTTCACATGGGTACCCCCACTTTTTGCTGGTGTTTCACTGTTTTTCGACCATAGTCTGGATGTGGCCCTGCTAATCAGGACGACAGCCTAGCTGCTTCCTCTCTAAAATGGTTTCCATGTACATTAGGTACATATCTAATGGGATTCTGGAGTGTCTTATAAGCCCCTAGTATATGGTATACTATGTACCTAGGACATAGGTACCTCAGAGGCCTACCAGGGGCTGCGGCATATATTATGCCACCCCTGGGAAGCACTCCAAAATGGAACTACAGGTCTGCTACTGCAGCGTGGGTAAGGGTGTGCTTGCCCCCCTTACAGTGGTATAGGCTACCTATATCCACACATATATACAGACACATAAAAACCTATAAGCCACTCCTATGGCAGGCCTTGACAATCCTGAAGGCAGAGTGCTTGGTTTTATGTGAGAGGGTGCCCAAGCATGAACTGAGCCCCTCTTCAGCTTTCGGAAATACTTCCTTATGGCTGTTCTGTGATACAGCCATACCATATACTCTTAAGTGCATTATAACCTCGCGGTAAATGCTAACTTTGGGATGGCTGCATCAAAACATGTTGTGTTTGGTGTCAAACGCTTTGGAATACTACCCCCCCCCCCCGCCAGTTCTGGGCGCGGGGGTAGCATTCCACCCTTCTAGAGGGAGAGACATGTTCACACTGGCTAAACCTGGTAGGACTTTCCTGAGCCCTGGCATCACAAAATGGATGCCATTGCCACAGACACGGGTCTGGCCTCCTGCTGCTGACCGAAACTCCGGCAAGGGAGGCCTGGACAATAGGTTTCCTGTCGAAGGGAGGTGTAACCACCTCCCCAGACAGGCAGATGTGTATTGGGGCTGGGCGGGAGCACTCTCTAGTGCTTTGAAGTCCTGCACTAGGAGCACATTTGCTGTCGCTTTGCATAGCCCAGTTCAAACCAGTTGCAGGGGATACCTGCCCCTGCTCTGGCACGAAACTGGACAAAGGAAATGGGTGTAACCACCCCTCTTTCCAGGCCCACCCACAGGTGGGGCCTTAGAGTTAGTCCATCCCCTAAACTTACTATAAGTATAGGAATCCAGTCCCTAGGACTTTAGATTACCCTGGCCGAAACTCTGCTACAGATATCCTGGACCTTCGACGTTCTATCCTAACTAGAAGACTGTAGAAATCTCCCTTGGCGTCAAGGAGTGACTCCTCTGCTTGGCAGGCACCAAAGAAGCAACTGACTGGTCTGCATCACTGAAGCTCCCGCCAGACGCCGAAGTCTTTGCATCACCAGAGGTGAATTTCCAGACTTCCCCGAGGCTACCCTGAGTCCACAGCAAAGCTGAGGCCCGTGGCTATCGTGGGTGATGTGGAACCGTGACCCCTGGACACCGTGAACTTATGCAGCAACACTATCTTCCTGGTCCTCCTCAAAGTTTTCTTTGGGCTCCGAGTAGCCCCAGCCTTGAGCACCTCCTGCACCGAAGATTGTTGGCCTCCACTCCACGAGTGACCCGTGGGCCAGCATCAAGTGCGATCGCTCGAGGCTCCTTCGCGATCACTAGCCCGTTGGCTAGCAGGTCCCCACGAAGGCAAATCCTTTTCTGCTTGGGCTTTCCTGGTTCCTCCAGACGTGCCCTGACTTACCCTCGCTGGGTGAGTCCCTCAGACCTTGCTGGTCTGCACCGCAGTCCTTTCTCTAAATTCCAGTGACTTGCCGTTGGGTCCATTCTGGTCGCCGACACTGCAGCACTCGATAGACTTCGTGGGACAGCTCGAATCCGGCTCGTGGACTTCGTCGACGCCTCCTGGACCACGTGGCTGAAGAGTCAAGACACCCATCAACCCACCTGAAGCACCCGACATCTGTGGGCATTGGTCTATCCTGCCCTAGGTCACTGGCAAGTGACCCAGACTCTGTCCCCTCTGCTTTCAGGTTCCTTCCATCCCAGATCCAGGCTTGGATCTCTTCGGACACTTCTCCTCTTCACGGCAGCAGCAGTTCTTTGCAGGCTCCCATTGAAATCGACGACGCAACCCGACACCAAACGACACCTATTCACCCGGCTTTCCTGGGTGAGGTAACTCGAGTACTCCGGTGCTCATGTGGGTGCTAGCCCTAAAACTTCTTAAGTCCAAAAGGGTTTGGTCCTGACTCGATTCTAAGTGTCCCTAATCTTTAAATTTCCAACCGCGACATTGCCCATAGAAGCTAACGGGAACCCGCAGTTGTGTTTACACACTGCATACAGTCCCCGTGGGTCCCCTGTGTCACTACCTTGGGTGGTTCCTTGGGGTCCCAGCGATTCTAGAGGCTGTAGGCCTAGTGTCTATCCCAGTCGTGGTTCTTATACCACTGTATTTGTGCTATTACTGATAATTGCTGACTTGTAAACTAAGTACTTCGAACTCCAGTCTCATAAAGAGACTAGAGGGGTGTGTTTTATACTAAATACATATATTTTAAATATATACCTGGTGTGGTTGTCTTTTCATTTGATCATTCAAGAGATTATAGACTGGTAAAAACAAGCTGCTTTACATTCCTTCAAGACTTAGCCTGAAGGCTGCTCTCCATAGCTACCACTAGGATAGCTTTCAATAAAGGTTGCCTTTAACCTATCACCATAAGGGGTTGTTTGGACTGATACAGGGTGCCCACTAGAACTAGTGGACAGCATATATCAGGCAACCTTCTCACACTGATGTGTTGCTGGGCTCTCCAAAGAACTCCCTTGGGGCACCTCAAACTCTTGTATCCTTTAATGGAACAGCAACTAGTACATCTTTTGCGTCAGGCGGTCCCTTGAATATTTCACCATAGGACTGAGTGTGGGCTGTGTTTGAGTTGCATATGTGTGCTACTCGTGGGTCCCAGCAGGACTGCTGATGAACCACGGACACTCTGGGGCAGGGGGATTATGATCAAGGGGTGCTGAAGATTGGACTAGGATAGTGTTGGGGTGAGCAGATTTAAAGTCGCTCTATGACTGTTGCATTGAATTGCCAAAGATACTTCATGAACTTTCCTTAGTAATGGTGGAATTCCAATTAGATTGTAAATTGCTATGCTGATGGTAGAGGTGGTGCACTTCTACCGGAACGGACAGGTTGATGTGTTACCAGTTTTGTCACCCTTAAACGACATGGATGTCTCTATTACACTTACTAGATGATAGAAGGACCAATTAGCAGTGAGACACCTAGGATGGTGATTTGTAGGTAGAATATAACTGTTGTAGCACTTAAGTAATGGTTGTAATTTCTATTTGGTTGTTGACGGCTTACCCACGGATCTGCAGTTGCTCTTCCAAGGTGTGATATTGGATGGTTAGTAGCATCTGCAGCTCCCTCATCTGCTGGGATACGCATGTCTTTGGCCTGTGCAAGTGTTAGCTATTATTGGTGTGGATGGGGTGGTTTGCGAGGCAGCTTGTGATGATGTCTGAACGGTTGATGTGGGAAGATTCTGTTGAGTATGCATGCAGCTTATTCCAGGTTTTCTTGCTAGGCCTTCACCAAGTTATCGTTGCTACTCGGTGGCCTGCCTTATGTGAGTTAATCAATGCACTCCTGTTCAGTAGTACAAGTCTGTTAAGATAGTGATCTTTAGTTTTGATCAAACCTGATCAGAAGATAAGACAAGTATTCTCTTTTCATCTTGTTGGAGTGGTCTTCATGTTCGCCAGTGCGGACTAAGGGATCACTCCGTTTTCTTCCTGGTACTTGGGCTGGAATACTAAAATAGGCCAACTGGGCGTTAAGGTGGTTGAATGTCTTCACTGTAGTAGATGTAGCACACTGTGAGCTAGTGCCCCTCCTCTTCCGCCTATATGGATGACAAAAATTGTCTGATGTGATATCATGCCAAGTGCTTTCCTTCATCAGGTAGACCGTGAGTTGGAGCTATGCAGCAGCGAGCAGTGCTTGGAAGGGCATGCAAGTCTCTGCAGCAGTGAGGAACTGCTTCTTGGGGCTTGTTTATGTGGTGTGCTGGATTTTTCACAGTGTTCATATCATGTGTCGTAGACCTCTTCTCTAGAACTTCGCCTTCAATGACTCATTTGTCATAAAGACTCTCTGCATGCTAGTGAACACCTGATTGGAGGCACTGATTGCAGACACTTGGTGTGGCTAACACTGTAAATGTTTTACACAATTCCCAGTTCATTGCTGGGGTCCTCAAGCACAGAAAATAACAATACAGTCACTGTTGTATGCCAGCAAGTCATTGGATCCAGAGGTTGGGGGGCACTATGTGTCTTGACACAGCATCTTTAGGTCTTAAATGTGTGGGTCTCACCATGTGTTTTTAGGTCTCGCCCGGCGTTAGAAGCACGCATGTGCTGCTCTCGCCATGCGAGGGCCTTTTGTAATCAATACGGAGGACAGAAGATGTGCACGCGTAGGGGTGTACAGAAGATGTGCACGTGTACGGGTGGACAGAAGATGTGCACGCGTACGGGTGGACAGAAGATGTGTAAGGGTCGCGGCGCGCGCATGGCGCGCTTTCGCTTGTGATTTGAGGCTCTTTGAAGTAGTGAGAAGGGTGGGTGTTTATTTTTTATTTTTTACTTTGCTTCATTTGCCTGCTTACTTTGCTTCATTAACATGGCCGCATTTGTGCGGCCATGTTAATATTTTATTTCACCTATTTCTAGCAATATTTACAACACCTCTCGTAGCGCTTAATATCTGGCTGTACGGGTAAAAGTCAAAGAAAAGGGACGACTGTTTGGTATTACCCCCTTTGTGACCAGATCGTTTCAGGTCTAGCAAGGCTTTTTAAAAAGCTTGTTTAGTAATTTCCTGTTCCTGTCTCACTTTGCTTCTCTCCCACCCCACCTCCCCGATGTCCTTGTTGGGTTTCGTCTTGCCCCACTCCCTACATGCTTTCTGTTGCCTTTTTTTCCGCCCGCCTCCCAATGTCCGTATTCCCTTTGCTCCCGCCCATGTTGTCAGTGTTGTCTTTCTTTCCGCCCCCCTCGTTGTCCTTATTCCCTTTGCCCCCCCACACACACGCACACATGTGTTACACCATGCTTGTGCCTATACGAAAATGACCGCTGGAACCCCCATTGATAAACACCACCATTATTCTGATTGTGAGGGAGTTCTCTCTGGCACGAAGAGAAGGGACTTGTGTTGGGTTGAGGGAACTTGCACACTCTGGGCGTTCTTCCACTCAGCTGCCCCCCAAAACACAAATGCAAAATCGCACTTTTGTATGCATATTAAAGACTCTGCATATGTGCTGACTGGAAAAAACAAGCATTGAAAATGCAATAGGTCTCGCCTTTGATTAAGTTAAAGTCATTTGCTTTGCTAATGGTATTGTATAGCAAAGCAAATCGCTTTAACTTAATAAAAGGCGAGACCTATTGCATTTTCAATGCTTGTTTTTCATGTGCGACCTAGAGTTGTTGAGTACCTACATTTTTACAATTTGGGTGGAGTTGCATTTAAACTGAAGTTGCAAAATGTATTGCGTTTTTTCAAAATTAACAGAATTTGCAAATCTTGTGAAGTATAGTTGCGAGAAACATATGCTGAATTATTATTTTGTGCTAGAGTAAAGTCTCGGTAAAACCCACTGTAGTGGAAGGATTATTTTGCAAAAAGGTTTTAGGAAGGCATTTCTTCTGCAGAGTATTTCTTTTCAATACTTCTTGACAGCAGGTTAAGTTGTGAAAGGTTTAAACAACTTTGCTCCTTTTTAAAGTGTACAAATTGTAAACATTGCGAAACTTGGTTGGTGATATTCATATTTCACCCACTACTCTTTGTAATGACCCTGACATGATGACGAGGTGGGCTGCAAAACAATATGACGTTCACACTAACTGCTACTGAGAATTAAGTAGTTTAATCATAGATATGACTCTTAGGCCATGATTATGAACGCCCTACAGCAATTGGAGTTATTAATGCACTCAGTAATATCTGAGACCGTGGGATTTGGTAATTATTGGGTATGATAATTAGCACCTATTATGATTTCAGCATTTCAAAATGGGCCATAACACTTATTTTGGCGTTTTGTGCGCAAAAAGTTTGTGTCACGTTATTTACCTGACTTTTTCCCACAGTATGTACCAGCAGGCTTCATCTGCCATTATGTACTTGGGGAAAATTGCTTGTCTGCTTATTTAATTACACCCATTAATTGCCTGGGCTAGTAAACTTCAAACAACTTAAAACTCCAATCGCTGCACAAACAGAGGTTGTGTGGGTGTGGTAGTTTTTTACCCCCACATAAAATCAGGGCCTATGGGGCAGCCATCTGGCAATACCCACCTAATAATTTGCCCTTTGGTAATATCCACTGAAGTCCTTGTCCCTGTCCTTGTCCCTCTGGACTATTGAGGCGGACTTATAAGGCTGCCACTTTGTCAAGTGATTCAGCAGGAAACATTACACCATAATAGTTGCTTCTTGCAACATCTTTAATGTCTGCCTCAATATCCATCAAGTCAGGTGTGGTATGGAGAAACTCTGCCCCTCTGGGAGTGGCTTAGGTGGGACAATACAACCAAGGGTTCTACTTTTAAGAATATTTTTATTAAATGGGGCGTGTCAAACCCTGTGTGGGTGGCGACGGGGCAGACCAAAGCATCTGCATCCCAACCATGGTTGTTGAGATCATTGGCCAATGGTGTCCTGGGGTCTCTCCTACTACTGCGCTGAAAACTGAGCCAAGAACCATCTTTTCTACACTTGGTTCTCTGAGTAGTACAGCCAAGAAGCCCAAATCTTCTCTGGGAGGTAGTTTGGTGGACAAGAGCTAAGAACTCAACAATCCATCAACAGACACCATCAGTTAATGCCCAGCCAAAGGTTTGTCGTTTTGTAACAACAAAATTAAATAATACACAATGCAATTAGATAAGCCAATACAGGGTTGCATCCTTGGTTACGTTCTCTGTACACTGGACCCTCCTACTCCAGTTTTTCTTCACACGCGGGTGACTCTACTAGTAACAGTCCCTCTTATTTTGTGTCAAAGACGCAAATTAAGCACAGGTGCATATCAGGTCATTCTTTGCCCCAACAGGGCTTAAATGCGCAACCCAGTCAGTAGAAACCCAGGTGTAAGTTGGGCAGAAAGTACTCATGCTTTACTTATTTTGCTCTGATTGCTGTTGAAGACTTACAGTACTGTCGCAGGGAATCCCATAGATTTGATGATGTGATGGGCATGGCCTGCACCTTCTGGCCTCCTCCCAACACTCTCGCCTCAGCACCAGCTTTGATAAATAATTGCAATATGGCAGGTCCAAGGATAAGGGAACAGCTTCTTCAGCAGCATCAGCGCTTTTGAATGATCACAGCACAGCATGCCTGGGAGTCACACCTGGTTTCTCCAGCAGTTGCGGCTTTTCAAGCTGACCAGGTTCCATGAGCAGTGGAAGTACAAGCTTACGACCTATAGCGGCTGTCAGTGGCCACAACCACATTTAATTTGTTTTGGTAAACTCTTAGGGACAGATTCAGTAGAAATAGACTGGGAGACTCACTCGTGGTATGTGTGGCTCTTGATATCACTCTCCAGTGCAGTCTACGTTCTGTGTGTTCCTCGTGCCTGGAACACTCTGTGATTCTCTTCCTGAGCAGTCTTTCCCCCTACAGGGACTTCCCATCCCTCAGCAGTCAGGCATGCAGGTTTTTGTGTACGAGGCCAGCCCTCCGCTTCTCTAGAAGAATGTGCAGATTTCAAGCGATTTCCTCACCTCTAAGAAACTGGCTGTCAGATAGATACCAGCCCTGATTACACAGCAGCTTTTCAAGTACTCTGCGGAACACTTTCTTCCTTGCTCAAGAGAACATGGCACTCGAACAAAGCAGGGTTATTTAGATTCCACCGTTTCTTTTACACATCTTCCAGACACGGGATGTAAATCCACTGCCTCAAACTGTACACCCATATGGGGCTGGTTCACCTATCAAGTCTGTTTCAAATACTTCTTTTACTATCCAGTCCTTGTGTAAAGTGATGACTCTCACATCAGGCAGCACCTGGGCAGTCACAAAGCAGGAACACCCATCCCATTGGCACAATTATTTGGGAGTTTTCTGCACCTGGCTGTCATCAGCCCTTTTGAAACAATAATCAGGGACAGATAAGAGGGCAGGCCTAGCTTAGAAACTTCCTCACTTTGGACCAGAGAAACTGCAATCCCACCATTTGCCCGTCCAATCTACCAAATGGCAGTGCTCATGAAGAACTAACCTGCAGCTCCCAGCTAACAAAAGTCTTCATTGAATTTCAGAAGTTAGCACTCCCCATCTTCCTCTCTCCAGTGTCTGAATCTCCACCCTCCAGCAGAAGGAATGAAGCCCATACACATCCACTGCTAAAGAAGCTGCGTTATCCTTCATCTTGGGCCATGCTAAACCTGGTGCATCACAAATGGATCACACTGGCTTCAGGACTCAAACTCACACACACAGAGTCTTACTACCAAACCTGTATCACACGTTCATTGTATATGCATGTGCGATTGACATACACACAGGATGTCAGCAGAAGGTTCTGGGTTTCATAAACAAACTGAATTTTACATGACAGTGGCCCATTGACCACATTCTCAATGACACAGATCAGAAGGCCTAGTCTACTATAAATCTAAAGAATGCCACCACTGATTCATGTACTACAGCCAGGACGTAGTCCTCGAGCTACAGTGAGGGCAGGCTTGATGTCTGCCTCCCGGTTGCAGGACAGGTAATTGAGCTTGTATTTGTCAGGGAAAGGCCAAGGCCTCTGTCCAGACACTAGGTTAGAGTCACACCAGGACCAAAACTGGCAGAAATATTCATTTGCATTCCTATCATTTATTCCACCTTCCTGTGCCACTGTGAAATCTATACCTTGAGACAAGATAGATCATCCTAGGAACTTTGGATTCTGATCCTTCCTTGCACCCATTCACTTGAGTGATTTGTGATCTGTTTGTACCACTAACTTGGTACAATGCAATTAAACCCGGAACCTCCTCAAAGACAACACTACCACAAATCATTCTTTTTCAAGTGACCACCCAACCAGTTCTGTTCTGTGACTAATAAAAGCCACTAGACACTACTGTTGTCATCAAGCTGGGCCAGTACTACTCTAAATCCTCCATCTGAGGTGTCAGCCTGTACTATGAACAGCTAATCAGTTAGGAGCTTTCAACACAGGTGCATTACATAGTGCTGTCTTCAGGTCCTGTTAGGAAGTCTGCCATTCCACAGAGCAAATCGTCCTAGTCTGCTTCTTGGATGCCAGGGCTTTCATGGGTGCAACTGCTGTCCCATGGTTGACGGCATAGTTTCTGTAGTAGATAGTGAATCCTAGGAAAGCTTTCATATCTGTCTAGATGGTGGGAACCTCCCACTCCAATGCAGACTGAAACTCCCTATCCAAAAGGCAAATCTTCACATTGCCCTTTAATGCCCAAGATAGACTACAACGCACTGCTCCACCTGGCACTCGTTTTTTCTTTCATGCTTCCTCTGTTCCTCTATGCCTCAGATTGTCTTCCTACAAATTGCTACAGATAGGAATGTTGTCAAGGTAGCCCATGCAGGCCTCATCCTGCCCTGAGAGAACCTTGTTCACCAGGCGCTGAGAAGTGGCTGGAGCATTCCTGAACTCAAAGGGCATGATCCTAAATTGGTACAATTATTTTGGCATAGAGAATGCAGTGTACTCCTTGGAACCAAGTGCTAGTGCAATATCTCAGCCACTGGTCAGGTTGAACTTACTCCATTTACTACTATGAATTAATCCTGAGCCACCTGTGGCCAAAGGATATATGTGTCCCTTCTGACTCTATCTGACATGGTGCAGCTGACGTGATAGTAGACTCTCAGGGGGGACTTGTGCAGAGTCCCAGAGGGAATGGTTTAGAGTAGTCTCTATCATACTAAATTGGTTCTACTCCTCCAGCCCCCCTCCCGTGACAGGAACTAAAGGGGCTGTTATCATCACAACTTTTGATACATTTATAGAGCATTGATGTATCCTAAGTGTGCTCAGTAGTCTAAGCTACCACTGTTACAACCTTGCATATGACTAGTGGCTATACGCCATTATGTATAACTTTTTGTATGATCTATACATGCTGAGTGTTACGTGCTGTTTTTGCTTTTCTTTCAATGTCCCTTTTTCTGTTAAAACCATATAAATAAATAAGAAAAACAACATTGGAGTCAATGAAGAAATGGTAAAATTGTCCTGACACTTTTCTGCTCAAGCTAGCTCAGTGGCAAGTTCTACTCCCTCCACAGAACCATCCATCATATTACCATGCAGTAGGTCAGGAAGCGGCTCACTATCCTTCTCAACCTCCTCTGTCATTGCCATGATGCTTCCTGTTAAATATATTTGGAGATTGGAGGACAGTAGTCCTGAATATCAAAAAACAAAATATCGTAAACCCAATACATGTAATTAATTAAAAAGAATATTTTACCTACTGGCAGTGGCCAGTAGGTAGTTATAGTTAGGACCTATTTTTCATAGGAAATCCGCAACATTCTATTCCCAATAAGTCTGGCGCCGGTTGATGAATCTTCGCGACATTTTCCAAACTTTTGGCCAGCTCCGGTCCGCTCCTATCCTGAAAGTCTCGGGGTGATTCGTCAAGCGGGGGCCGAGAAAAAAGGAGGGCCCCAAAACGCGTTTTCCCCATGCATTTTCCTATAGGACCTTTAGACGCAGCTACAGCCCGAACTGCTGAACGGAATTACACTAAATTTGGCAAAAAGGTAGTCCTCAGTTCAGACTCGTGCCTTTTGCTTAAATGGTGTAAATCCGTTCAGTAGTTCCTGAGAAAATTAGAGCTAAAAGTACATATATATCTATGGCCTCGGAGGATCCGCGCACCCTGAGCGTACCCTCTGCATACCGTGCGCGCACACTCCCGATCACACGCTGAATGCTAATTGGCTGTCAAGTGTCTGTCAACATTCGAAAGCAAGAACTGTTGGCAGCCATTTTGTGCCTCGGTAGAAGCGAGGCTGAAGAAGTAAGGGAAATAAGTGTGTGAAAGATATAAAGGGGGCAGGGTAGAAATACTCTGACCCTCTAGAGTTGCTTAGGGGGACTCCCAGGGCCTCCTTTTATTTTTTAAACGGCAAAATGCGCGCAGGGTGCGCGGATCCCGCCATAAAAAAAAACAGAAGCGCGGGATTTCGCGCTTCCTCAATAATTAGCCCCCGGGGGGCCAAATCCCGGGGGCAAAATGCGTAAAAAATTAATGGGGGGCCCAGGGGGGCCCCCCAGCCCAGGGGACCGCTACCCCCCGGGGCTAGAAAATAAATAGGGTGGGGGGGGGCTGAACGGCCCCCCCAAGCCCCGGGGATCACCACCCCCCGGGGCTTTATTTATTGAGGGAGGGGGGCTGCGTGGCCCCCCTCCTGGAGCCTTCGAGGGCCCTGAGGACCGCCACCCCCCAGGGCCGGCTCCTACAGTGTCCTGGGGTGTTCACCCCCAGGACACTGTTGTTTGCTATGAGAGGGCGGGAGTCTCCCGCCCTCCCATAGCAAACTTCGTTTGGATTTTGAAAGAGAGAGTAGGGAAACCTGCTCTCTCTTTCAAAATCCAAACCATATTGCTTTTCCACACGGGGAGCTGCATGTCAGCATCTCCCCATGTGGAAAAGCAATGCCGGCTCCCGAAGGATGCGGGGAGCCGGCTGGGACCGTGGGGGCATTGGTGCTCCCCCCACGGTCCCCAACGTTTTTTATAAGCCCCGGGGGATGGGGTCCCCGCGGATAATAAAAATTAGTGATAGGGGCTATTTTTTTTTTTTACGATAAAATTAGGAGTCGCACATCCTAACGCGTTGGGGGCACGATTTCTCTCGCATAGGGTGCACGGTTCCTATCGCGTTTGGTGCGCGACTCCAAGGGAAAAAAATGAAATTTTTTGGAGATAAACATCAGGTCTCATGGGATCCACGCACCGTGCGCATAGGCAGCACGCACCAAGTGCGAATCCGCGAAATTGCATTTAAAAGCAATATAGGATTAGAAGTACAAATATATTAATTTTATGAGTTGCTTAGATTGTCTTCATTTAATATTTACATGAAATACATACATATATGTTTTTTGACATTTAAAATATTTAGCGGGATTCGCGCACCCACCGCGTCAAACACGCTCATGATGTTTCGCGGAAGCGCGCGAACGCCGCATAACGTACTTCGTATGTGTCGCATATGGGCTTGGAATCGCGTACAGGTCGCATAGCAATCGCGCACGGCAATACGTACCCAATGCACACCGTACGCGGATCCTACACTACAATCGTAAAATGGCAACTCTGTTCCGCAGGGATCGAGAAAGGTGCGCATAGGGTGCGCGAATCCAAAAAATAATTGAAAGAAATAAAATATTAAAGTATTAAAAATATCGTTTAAAAATTTTTAAAAAATAAATATAAAAAATAGTTTAAAAAATGTACAAATATTTTTAAAACCTCATTAAAAACAAATATGTATTAATTTTTTTAAACAAATAATTTTTTTAAAACTTAAAAAAATTGTGAAAAACAATATAAAGAACATAAATAAAGGAATTGATACAATGAAAAATAAAGATTTAGAAATCCTTTGAAAATCATTAAAAATCATAGGTTATAGATATGTTATAGATAGGAATTAGCATTTAAAAAACCTTTGAAATTCACTGAAAAAACCATAGGTTTCAGGCACGTTATAGTTAAGAATTAGCATTTACAAAACCTTAGAAATTCACCGAAAAAACCATAGGTTTCAGGGGCGTTATAGTTAGCTGGACATTTCCCTCGTACAAAACCGTAGAAATTCCCCCGTTATAGTTAGTTCAGCTAACTATAACTCGCGCCCCCGCAATGCACTGCTGATGACGTCACATATTACATCACTCATGACATGGTCAGTGACATCACTAATGACATCTCAAATGACATCACTGATACACCCACTCTAAATTACATACTGCCACTCTCAAAACCATAGACACTCCAACACCAATAAGTGCATACCCCATCACAGAGTCTTAGGTCTAAACACCCATCCACTCACTCACCCGTACAGTCACTCATACTTATGGTCACTCAGTACAGGACTATCATATGCACTCATACACCTATATAGAAAACTCCCACACCACTACTCATCCATAGAGTTACTCACACACATACTCAGTCATGCAAATAATTAATCACACTGCCATTTACTCACCTATACAGTTATAGACACACAAGCTCAATTACTCATACAAATACTAGCACATTCTTATGGTCTTATACAATCAATCATACAAGCACACACTCATCCATACAGCCACTCACACTATCACACACTCTCAGTTATAGTCATTTATGTACTCCAACATACATATATACTGCCGTTCACATATGTAGTAAATTACACATGTACTAATGAAATATATATTCACACACTAACACAACCATACACATATTCACCCACCCATACAGTCCATTACAGACCTAGTGTTGAAACCATGCACCCAGTGAATTACCCACTGACACATCTATGCTCAGAGTCACACACATCCCACCCACACAAACACTCAGGCACCCATACAGATACTTAGACAACCAATCAATAATTTATATAGACGTTCATGTACCTATTCACAAAACCATACATCCACTTACACACCAACAGACAGACGCATACAGACATTCACACAGTTTATTCATTAACCCATGCATTCAGTAAGATAGGTTTAATGACTCACTTATAGAGTCAGTCACGCACCTACTAAAACATCCATTCAGTCACTTATACACCCACTCATTCTTCAATAAGCCTTTCCCTATATATATTAAACATATTTAAAGTTTACAGAAACACACAGTCACTGGATGATGTCATCAGTGATGTTACTAGTGATGTCATTTGAGATGTCATCAGTGATGTCACTGACCATGTCATGAGTGATGTAATATGTGACGTCATCAGCAGTGCATTGCGGGGGCGCGAGTTATAGTTAGCTGAACTAACTATAACGGGGGAATTTCTACGGTTTTGTACGAGGGAAATGTCCAGCTAACTATAACGCCCCTGAAACCTATTGTTTTTTCAGTGAATTTCTAAGGTTTTTTAA
Organism: Triturus cristatus; assembly: GCF_964204655.1. Lineage (NCBI taxonomy): Eukaryota > Metazoa > Chordata > Amphibia > Caudata > Salamandridae > Triturus > Triturus cristatus. The sequence goes on along the minus strand of NC_140592.1, from coordinate 1,253,192,896 downwards.
ATGCTAATTCCTAACTATAACGTGCCTGAAACCTAATGTTTTTTCAGTGAATTTCAAAGGTTTTTTTAATGCTAATTCCTAACTATAACATACCTGAAACCTATGTTTTTTTTAGTGAAAATATATATATATATATATATATATATATATATATATATATATATATCACGCTTAATCCTCCGTAGCTTTTCCCCGCTTACGATTCTCCAGAAGAGAGAGGCACGGACCCGACTTGTAGTGCAAATAGTTTTTATTTCTCTGTCGCCATTATGCGTTTCGGCTCGCCTGAGCCTTGATCACATGACAGTGGACTGAGAGAAAGAACACCTTTTTAAAGTGACAGTGCCAATGAGATCGTGACCACGTGATCAGCATACTCCGCTAATCCCGTCATAGACATAAACAACAGACATGGCATTTGTAATTGACAATACAGGTAAGGTTACATAAAATGTCATATCAACCTAATTGACTTATAATACTCTCATAAAATTATTGAAAGATATTGTCATCTGTTTTGATGCTTTGTATGCTGTTGTAAAACGTCATCGTTGTCTTATCGTCTTGTTAGTGCGTCACGATCAAATTGAAAATCAATAACAATAAAAAACCACAATTGTTAATTGAAAAAAGTGCTTGAGTGTAAAGTGCAAAATATGTGCAAAGACAGCCTAGGAGTGTGTGCTGTGAAAAAATGCAATAATTCATTACATTTCGATTCTTTAGTTATATCGATTCAGGGATATTTCATGTTCATTAGATCGTTGTTTCAATAACCATATGTTTTAAGGTGAAAGCAGCACGACCAGTGGATAGGTCGAAAGATAGATTGTACTGTCCCCTTATTCTTGTGTGTTTTAGTCAAACGTGTTTGACTGTGTTCTGTTGGGACAATATCTAAGCCTCAATGCACCGCTACTAGAGTAAGGTCAAATGTGCTTTACTCAAGGAGACACTGATAAGTCCTAGATCAAATGGAATGTGATATGTGCATCAATGCTGTTATATAGTCTGTACAAATTAAAGAAAGGTTGGTCTACGACTGAACATATTATACTGACTGACATTTGTGAAATGTGTCCAGGTCAGAGTCGTAGAATTGTGCAAATTGCTAATAAATAGATAAAAGGTGTTAAAATACCTTTAAATACCTTTAAAAATACTTTTAAAAATACTGTCTCTCTATCGACCTTTCCCTGTAATAAGACATGTGGATAGGTGCCAAAAAAGGAGAGCAACATTCACAATAAATATATTAAAAGATTAAGACTTCAAAATCTTATAAATACCTTAAAATAATTGTACAAAATATATGACCACATTTAAAAAAATAATGTCTTCCATTTGCGAATTTATAGGACTACAAAGTTAAAACAAGTGTGTTAAAAAAAATTTTTTACTGGATACCAGTGTCATCGATTGGTGCTAAGACTGAACAGTCTAAATCTGCAAGGAGAATATCTTTGTAGTTGTATCTATTCTGATCATATGGTGACCAAATCTTTTCTTTCTTAGGGTTAAGTCAAGCATGTGTATAAGTCTTCAGTAGCGTTCAGACCGGAAGGGTGTTTGGTATCTAACTGTAGGATATACCGAGTTTCGAGTTTTCTGAGTTTATTCTCTCGATTGCCACCCCTCCTACTTGGTGGTACAGTGTCAATTACAAAGTATTTTATCATGCGATTGTCAGATTGATGACATTCTTTAAAATGTCGAGCAACCGGGTAGGTATTATCCTGGTTTGTGATTGCCCTGAGGTGCTGAAGGATGCGTTTATATACGGGTAACTTAGTGCTGCCTATATAGCGCAGATTACAGGGACATGTCAATACATATATTGCGAATTCAGTTTTACATGTGAGTAGTTTTGAAATAACATGATTATGCTCGCTGAATGGGGTTTGATATGTGCTGGTATTTACTCCCTGGATGCATGCTTTACATGTTTTGCATCGAAAGAATCCTTTCATGGTTTGTATCCAACTGCTGCTATCAATTACCTCAGGGCTAGTTTTGACAAGCACATCCCTCATTGAGGGAGCTCTGCTATATGTGATGGACACCCTCTGCGGTAGCAGGGGTCCTATCACGGGGTCACTTCGTACCAAGGGCCAGTTCTGCTGAAGAATTTTGTTTAAGGCTTTGTGCTGTTGGTTATATTGCACAATTAAGCGGAACACACTATCTTCATCAGTCCTAATGCTCATAGTGTTGGTGGAGTTAGCATTAGGCAAGATGTTTACAGATTTCTTATCCCTTATGACTTCATCTCTACAAAATGCCATGGATTTTTTAATGGCGTTATCAATGACTTGTTTCTGGTAGCCCCGTTGCTGGAAGCGAAGTTTGCTTGCTTCTTGTGCTGCCACTAAATCATCATTGTTGCTACAAATGCGTCTAATCCTTAGCATTTCCCCATAGGGGATGCTATTGATAAGATGTTTAGGATGCGCACTTGACGCATGAAGTGTGGAGTTGCCTGCCGTTTTCTTTCTGAAAAGACGGGTTTCAATTTTGCCATTTTTTATATACACCTGGGTGTCTAAAAATTCAATCTCTGTGGGACTGACTGTGGCAGTAAAGTGTAAATTCATATTGTTGACATTAATCCTTTCAATAAAGTCAAAAGCTTGCTGGCTAGTACCTTCCCAGATAACAAAAAGATCATCAATATATCTTAACCATACTTTAACATTGGTGTTGACATATTCTTGGTGTTCTTGTTTGAGGACCAGCTCCTCCCATCTGCCCATATGCAGGCATGCGTAGCTCGGTGAGAAGCTGGCCCCCATAGCAACGCCTCTAGTTTGCTGGTAAAGTTGACTATTAAACATGAAAATGTTATTCCGTAAACAAAATTCTGTCATTTCAACCAGCATGCAATTGTGTTCTAGATGCTGCGTAGATCTTTGTGCGAGGTAATGTTGGATCGCTGCTAAGCCAGATACATGCTCAATGCTAGTATATAAAGAAGTTACGTCTAATGCAATAAGTAAGTAATTTTCCTGCCACACAAAGTTCATGATTTTTCTGAGGAAGTCACTGGTGTCTTTTACATAAGATGGTAAATTCTGTACAAACTCCTGCAGATAATAGTCAATGTATTTGGTAGTGTGTTCCGTCAGACTATTTCTGGCACTGATGATTGGCCTACCACGTGGGTCGTTGTAGTCTTTGTGAATCTTCGGTATGAAGTATATAGTTGGTGTAGTGGGACTGTCATTTTTTAGGAATTTGAATTCATCGTTGTTAATCAGATTGGCATTTTTCCATTTGTTGAGCTTAAGGTGGAAATTTTTATAGGTGATTTTCATGTCACTGATAGTTGTTCTCGTGTAACAAGAACGATCGTTGAGTTGTTTATATGCTTCCTTGTTGTATGCACTCATTGGCCAAATGACAATATTCCCGCCTTTGTCACTATTGCGAATGACAATCTCCTTGTTATTTTTTTGTAGCTTGGATGTTAGTTGCTTGTATTGCCAATCAGCTTTGTTGTGATGCTTCGTTTTGGATTGTATTTTCGTATTCAATTCCTTCAGTTGGGTGGTCACCGCTTCATGGAAGATATCGATAGCGTCTCTGATCATGATTGGGTTGAAGGAGGATTTGGGTTTGAATGGGCTGGCTTTTAGTGTTAGATCCGTTGAGTTACTTTCATTACTGAGATCCTGTATGACTTGTAAAAGAGGTGCATCAGATTGGGTTAATGCATTTGTTACCCGTTGGACATCTGGAGTGGAGATTTCACCCATAGTTGTTTGGTTGGGTGTGTTTATGAGAAAATACTTTTTTAACTTTAATTTGCGTACTCCTTTGTATACATCAATTCTTGTTCTGGCATAATCAAAGTTGTTGCGCGGAGCATATGAAAGACCCAATCTTAGAATATTTTTTTCTTGTGACGTGAGCTCAATATTGGATAAGTTCACTATGGTGTTTTCTACCTGCTCATCCTTTATTGTTTGTTGCGCCAAAAACCCCGTCCCCTCCTTTTGCCTTGTCTTTGCTCGTTTGATGCTTGCCTTGCGCCTCTGTCTCCGTTTGAAGTTGTTGTAACTGGATTTACCTGGGGTCTTGGGCGCAGAGTTTGTCTGCGCTCTTGACATAAAAAATTAAGCTCTTCACCAGGAGATGGCTTCGACTTGGCTCCCATCATTGCAGCCGAGCGCATTTCTGATTCTGATTCACTGCCTGTCCCAGAGCTGCCTTCTGATTGGGTGGTGTTGGGCTCGCGATTTTCATTTACATTTGGGACTGCTGGCGCTTGCATATTGCGGAATTTTGACTTCCTCAGTGCATCATATCGTTTGGCAAAGGTAAAAATTTGGCCCATCTCATAGTCAGTTCTGTCTCGTTGAAATTTGTAAGCCTTTCTTGATTTAATTTTTTCCTCCTCTTTTGATAAGCGGGCCATCATTTCATTTCTTAATTTATTTTGTTCATCCTTATCTTCATACTTTTCCAGCTCTTCATTTATGGTATCAATTTCCCCCAGTAACTTGGCTCTGTCAATGTCAGCGTATTTAATTAGGATAAGGGTTAGTTTCCTTGAGGACTCTAAATTGCACTCAGCCCATTCCTTCATTAGATCGGGGTTAGGTTCTTCGTAACTGGGTGCCGTTAATATACGCAGGCCACGTGGGGTCCTATTGACATCGATGTATCCTTGCAATGACTTAGATTCCCACCACTTAGTCATCTCTGCTTTCATTTTTTTCTCCAATTTTTTAAATATATCCCTTATTGAATTGTTAACGATGGTTTTATTTACCCTAGGTTCTGTCATGTTACTCGTTGATGGGAGTGCGTCAGAGAACATCTCTGTTGCTGCAGCCTCCCGTGCTCTTGCCACGTCGGCCGACATGAGTCAAATAATACGTAGATACTCCAATTAAACCAGTTTTGTTTGTGGCTGTGTTTAATGAAGTATTTGCATGCCTCCTCACCCCGCAATACCCAGTTAGGCGCCTACCTGCTAACTTCCGTATTTGTCGAGTCCTCCGACTCGCCTCCTACCAAGGTCGTCAGGTTTTCCGGGCTGATTTTCAGGGTTGCGGGGGGTCCGGCGGCGAGTATCCTGTGCGGGATGAGTTTAAGCTTCCGGGTCACCCGGGAAGAGAAGTCTCGCTGAGCCGTCGACCGTTGACGAGAAGGGGGTCCGTGAATGGTCGTGCGAGACCAGCAAACGACCAATGAAATCACGCTTAATCCTCCGTAGCTTTTCCCCGCTTACGATTCTCCAGAAGAGAGAGGCACGGACCCGACTTGTAGTGCAAATAGTTTTTATTTCTCTGTCGCCATTACGCGTTTCGGCTCGCCTGAGCCTTGATCACATGACAGTGGACTGAGAGAAAGAACACCTTTTTAAAGTGACAGTGCCAATGAGATCGTGACCACGTGATCAGCATACTCCGCTAATCCCGTCATAGACATAAACAACAGACATGGCATTTGTAATTGACAATACAGGTAAGGTTACATAAAATGTCATATCAACCTAATTGACTTATAATACTCTCATAAAATTATTGAAAGATATTGTCATCTGTTTTGATGCTTTGTATGCTGTTGTAAAACGTCATCGTTGTCTTATCGTCTTGTTAGTGCGTCACGATCAAATTTAAAATCAATAACAATAAAAAACCACAATTGTTAATTGAAAAAAGTGCTTGAGTGTAAAGTGCAAAATATGTGCAAAGACAGCCTAGGAGTGTGTGCTGTGAAAAAATGCAATAATTCATTACATTTCGATTCTTTAGTTATATCGATTCAGGGATATTTCATGTTCATTAGATCGTTGTTTCAATAACCATATGTTTTAAGGTGAAAGCAGCACGACCAGTGGATAGGTCGAAAGATAGATTGTACTGTCCCCTTATTCTTGTGTGTTTTAGTCAAACGTGTTTGACTGTGTTCTGTTGGGACAATATCTAAGCCTCAATGCACCGCTACTAGAGTAAGGTCAAATGTGCTTTACTCAAGGAGACACTGATAAGTCCTAGATCAAATGGAATGTGATATGTGCATCAATGCTGTTATATAGTCTGTACAAATTAAAGAAAGGTTGGTCTACGACTGAACATATTATACTGACTGACATTTGTGAAATGTGTCCAGGTCAGAGTCGTAGAATTGTGCAAATTGCTAATAAATAGATAAAAGGTGTTAAAATACCTTTAAATACCTTTAAAAATACTTTTAAAAATACTGTCTCTCTATCGACCTTTCCCTGTAATAAATAAAGATTTAGAAATCCTTTGAAAATCATTAAAAATCATAGGTTATAGATATGTTATAGATAGGAATTAGCATTTAAAAAACCTTTGAAATTCACTGAAAAAACCATAGGTTTCAGGCACGTTATAGTTAAGAATTAGCATTTACAAAACCTTAGAAATTCACCGAAAAAACCATAGGTTTCAGGGGCGTTATAGTTAGCTGGACATTTCCCTCGTACAAAACCGTAGAAATTCCCCCGTTATAGTTAGTTCAGCTAACTATAACTCGCGCCCCCGCAATGCACTGCTGATGACGTCACATATTACATCACTCATGACATGGTCAGTGACATCACTAATGACATCTCAAATGACATCACTGATACACCCACTCTAAATTACATACTGCCACTCTCAAAACCATAGACACTCCAACACCAATAAGTGCATACCCCATCACAGAGTCTTAGGTCTAAACACCCATCCACTCACTCACCCGTACAGTCACTCATACTTATGGTCACTCAGTACAGGACTATCATATGCACTCATACACCTATATAGAAAACTCCCACACCACTACTCATCCATAGAGTTACTCACACACATACTCAGTCATGCAAATAATTAATCACACTGCCATTTACTCACCTATACAGTTATAGACACACAAGCTCAATTACTCATACAAATACTAGCACATTCTTATGGTCTTATACAATCAATCATACAAGCACACACTCATCCATACAGCCACTCACACTATCACACACTCTCAGTTATAGTCATTTATGTACTCCAACATACATATATACTGCCGTTCACATATGTAGTAAATTACACATGTACTAATGAAATATATATTCACACACTAACACAACCATACACATATTCACCCACCCATACAGTCCATTACAGACCTAGTGTTGAAACCATGCACCCAGTGAATTACCCACTGACACATCTATGCTCAGAGTCACACACATCCCACCCACACAAACACTCAGGCACCCATACAGATACTTAGACAACCAATCAATAATTTATATAGACGTTCATGTACCTATTCACAAAACCATACATCCACTTACACACCAACAGACAGACGCATACAGACATTCACACAGTTTATTCATTAACCCATGCATTCAGTAAGATAGGTTTAATGACTCACTTATAGAGTCAGTCACGCACCTACTAAAACATCCATTCAGTCACTTATACACCCACTCATTCTTCAATAAGCCTTTCCCTATATATATTAAACATATTTAAAGTTTACAGAAACACACAGTCACTGGATGATGTCATCAGTGATGTTACTAGTGATGTCATTTGAGATGTCATCAGTGATGTCACTGACCATGTCATGAGTGATGTAATATGTGACGTCATCAGCAGTGCATTGCGGGGGCGCGAGTTATAGTTAGCTGAACTAACTATAACGGGGGAATTTCTACGGTTTTGTACGAGGGAAATGTCCAGCTAACTATAACGCCCCTGAAACCTATTGTTTTTTCAGTGAATTTCTAAGGTTTTTTAAATGCTAATTCCTAACTATAACGTGCCTGAAACCTAATGTTTTTTCAGTGAATTTCAAAGGTTTTTTTAATGCTAATTCCTAACTATAACATACCTGAAACCTATGTTTTTTTTTGTGAAAATATATATATATATATATATATATATATATATATATATATATATATATATATATATATATATATATATATATACACACACAATCAATGAAATACAATAAGGCGCACACTCGGGAGGAAATTTGCTCGTGCAGATTTATTACTTAGTTGCTACGTGTTTCGACAGTGAAACTGTCTTGATCACATACTGAATGTAATGTGAAAGTGCATTACATAGGTATGTGGAGACATAAACAAAAGACTCACATTGCAGAGTGCTGCAAAAACGCAGTAGGTTGGCGGTCATCTTAGAACTTGTTAAATTACATGGACAATATTGTCAATCAGTATATCCACAGTGAATAACTCAGTTCAATGCCGGTTTTCTTGTCACAGCATCTTAATACAAATTTTAAATACATCGTACTGTATTACTCACATACGTGACCTAATATTTCATTGTCCCCTGATTGGGAAGGCATGCATGATTGTCTTAACTTGTACAATCCATGTGGATAAAGTAAATGGAAGTTAAAAGCAAGTGCACATTGCCCCAAGACGTATTGCGGACTTGTTAGAGAGACAAACTCCAACACGTGGACTTAAATTACGGGTCCAACGTGATGGCCAAAAACGCGGCCATCTTAGAGCATGTTAATCGCAATGGGAGATTACCATATACATTCCTGTACACAAATGCTCTAGACAGGCAAGAACAATACAGCACGAAAAACAGTGCTATGATGGAAGTGGGGATAAAGTTATGAAGAACAGCAAAACATGACAACAAAACAAACGTATGGCGCTCAGTGGCTGGTCAACACCTTCGAACAATGTATCCAATGATTCTCATCGCCAAGTGGCAACACAAATGAAATGTCATGGGAGGCACATCACCATACATAAAAACAGTTAATATATTAGCGAAATGTGAAGAATTAAAACTCTTATCTATAAAGAAGTGCATGCCCGAACCTGCGGAAGAAAAGGGTAAGGAACTCGTGAAGTGTCCGTCTACTGTGGGTCCTTTCCTTTCCTCCTGTGAGAGAAACAAAATAAACATGTAAGTAGACGTTAAAATTACATGTGTTAAGACATATACAAGTGCACATTAAAACGTTTACATTCTGTACATCGCACAGAACAAGGATGAAGAACAACATCATTAAGTACGGCTGTATGGCATATTAGTCATCATGCAAATGTGTTGCTAACTCTTCGTCCAAGTTGTGTCCCCCAGGGAACTTGGTCTCTAGCTCAAGTATCCACTTGGATTCTCTTTCGTGTAGTTTCAGCACCATATTGACACCCCTGAGGCCCATGTGTACCTGTTCAATGGCAAAGAAACGCAGTAGGGAGTTATTGGGCAGGTGGTACTCCTAGAAATGCCAGGCTATGGGAAAGTGTGGGTCCCTATTAGGGCTGGACCGTAAATGTTGCAATATCCGTTTCTTTACCATCAGGGTTGTACTGCCAACATAACTCATCATGCATGGACTCTCTAGAACATATATTAGAAAGTTTGAGCTACAGGTAAGAAACTGTGTTATGTTTCTGCTCTGATTAGAGCCCGGTGTAGTGATCTCCTTGACCATGTGGCTATTGCGGCAACCTTTACAATGACTGCAGGGGAAAAAACCTTTGAGATTATGGGCCCCCAATGTACGGGTTTCAGTTATGTCTCCATGTCTAGAATGTCCCTGAGACTCCGGCCCTTTCTGTACGTTACCCTAGGTCTGTCACAGATGGTATGACCCACTGTAGGATCACTCTTGAGGATATCCCAGTTGTCTGCCAAAATCTTGTGTATTTTTTGGGAGTTCTTGTAGGTAAGGACAACCCTCGTATCCCTGGTATCTGATTCCCTGCTCTGGGCACCCAGTGTTTGCTGACCGTGCTGATCTTGGAAATAGCTCCACAGAGCACCCATTCCGGAAACCCCCGGGCGCTGAATCTGGAGATCATGGTCCCTTGTTCAATGTTGTATGCTTCATCACTACTGCAATTCCTTCTTGCCCTCAGCAGCTACCCATTGTGAATACTCTATTTGAGAGTGTCTGGGTGGCTGCTGAGGGCATGAGGTAGGCTGTTTCCTGCTGTGTCCTTTGAGAAACACGCTAGTCTGTAGTGTACCTTGTCGTACTTCAATCCTGACATCAAGAAACTCTATACACTCCTTACTCATATTGTGTGTGAGTGTTATGTTGTATGGGTTGCTGTTCAGTTTGACAATGAAATTAGTGGCTTCCTGTTCACTGCCTCTCCATAACACAAACAGGTCAACAACGTAACGCAACCATAACACAACGTTTTGAAAGTCAGGGCAAAGCATGTCATCATTCCGTATTTCCTCCTCTCATAGGCCCAAGAACAGATTTGCAAAGCTCGGTGCAAAGCAAGTGCCCATGGCCGGACCCAGTATTTGTTTATACAGGTCACAGTTAAACACAAAGATGTTATTTTGAAGACATAGATTCATCATCTCAATGAGCATATTCATGTGTTCCTGGTAACTTATGTTTGTTGCTCTAGAAATGTGAGCATGCCTTGATTCCTTGATTGTGCTCTATTATCGTATATAAAGAGTTCACGTCCAGAGTGATAAGGATACAATTATCATCCCAAATAGTACCATCCAATTTGCACAGGAAGGGGCTTATTTACAAGCCCCTTGTGCCACCCGTACGTCATCTTTCCCATGTTAAAAATTACACAAAAGTGACGTAAGCGGCTTGTGAATAAGCCCGGAAATCTTTAGTATCTTTAAGTTGGGAAAGCTTGTCAACACTTTCACCTCATTAGATAAAGCCCACTCTTCTATTAAGAAGGTGTTTCACCCTCGGGTTTTCCGCTGGGCCGGTCGAGGAAGGGGCCGCTCGACCGGCCGCCTCCTATACGCTCCCAGACGGCAAGGCTCCAACCAAGGCCATTATCAGGACTGGACAAGATTCGGCAACTTCTACCCCTCGCGAGGTCGACGGGGCAAGAACAGAGGAGCCAGAGGCACCAACGCTTCCAATAACACCAGTGAGTGTCATTCCTTCTTCCCTTCTAAAGGTAGGGGGCCGTCTGGCGAATTTTTTTCCAGGCCTTTACTTCCATCACTGGAGATGCCTGGGTCCTCCAGACGATTCAGGGCATCCGGAGAGAGTTCTACGGGTATCCCTTCCAGCCTGTGGCTCCGTGTCCTATATGTTTTTCTGCTGCGGACTCCACCTTGGTAACACAGGAAGTACAGTCTCTACTGGCCAAAAGGGTGATTTCCCAGATCCTTCCACATCCCAGGGGATTTCTCAGCAACCTCTTTCTGGTGGACAAGGTAGATGGGGGAAAACGCCCGGTCATCAATCTGCGCAAATTCAACAAGTGGCTGGTCTACCGCCACTTCAAGATGGAGGGTTTTCACCTCCTCAGAGATATCTTGAGACCTCACGATTGGATGGTGCGTCTGGACCTCGAGGACGCCTACATCTTGGTTCCGGTGTTTCCACCCCACCGGAGGTTGCTACAGTTTTCTTGGGAGGGCAGAACCTACGAGTTCACCACTCTTCCCTTCGACCTGTCGTTGGCCCTTTGGTGCTTCACTAAGGTCCTCAGACTGGTGATCGAATCTCTGAGAGCTCGAGGGATTCGTCTCATAGTCTATCTCGATGACATCCTGATGATAGCACAGTGCCCGCGGACACTCGCACAACAACTTCAGACAGCGGTCGATCTCCTGCAGAGCTTGAGTTTCATGATCAACGAAACAAAATCCGCTCTGGTGGCCTCCCAGAGGATCATTTTTCTAGGTTTCTCAATCAACTCCGTCGAGACTACTCTCAGCCTCCCTTCCAGGAAGTTGGCAAAGATCCGCCACGAGATTCGGCGTGTAATAGCAAAAACCGCGTATCTCCCTCAGGCAGGTGGCCCGCATTGTGGGGCTCCTGTCTTCGTCAATAAAGGCCATTTTCTCAGGGCCATTGCATTATCGGGCCCTTCAACGGATGAAGGCCGCTCAGTTGCGCAGAGGCCTCACCTATTCTCAGACTGTGACCCTAACACCAGAGGCCAGGGAGGAACTCACTTGTTGGTTCGCCAATATGGAGGCCTGGAATGGGCGAGCAATTTTCGGTTCCGCTCCGGATATCGTCAGAGTCTGATGCCAGCAGATTAGGTTGGGGAGCAAGGTGTGGTGAATTCACTACGGGAGGTGTGTGGTCTCCTCTAGAGCAACGTTTACATATAAACTGCTTAGAGCTCCTGGCAGGATCTTTTGTGATCCAATGTTGGACCATGGACTCAATTCAATTCTGTGTCCTCCTCAAGATGGACAATGTGTCCGCAGTAAGATACATAAACCACTTGGGAGGTACCCGCTCCAAGGCCCTATCGGACATTGCGGCCAACTTTTGGCAATACTGCCTGGATCGCCATATCACGGTCACAGCAGAGTACTTCCCCGGCCAGGACATTTAAGAAGCCGATTTCCAATCACTCCACTTCTGCGACGTGAGCCTGTGGAAGCTACATGCGGGAGTGTTTGCAGATCTTCAGAGCATGTGGGGGCCCATTTTGGTGGATCTTTTTGCCTCCTGCTTGGATCACCAGCTACCTCAGTCCTTCAGTTGGAGACCGGGCCTACTGGAGGAGAGCCTCATCCTCTCATTGTACAAGGGTCTCTGGCGTGGCGGATTACCGGGGACGATGGGCGGTCCCAGGCCTTTCGGGAGCGGCTCAAAAATTCATGTCCAAGGCCTGGGTGAACAGCACAGTTAAATGCTACAAATACACCTGGAGGAGGTGGTCCTGTTGGCATGTCTGGCAGAGGAGGGGTTGTCTTACAGATCCATCAATACGTTCAGATCTGCTATCTCCTCTGGTCATGTTGTGGTGGATGGATCCCCTGTGGGGAGACATCCATTTGTCTGTCGCCTCTTACGAGGTTTAAGGCTGTCTCTTCCCCAGAACCAAGATATTCAGCGCTCTTGGATGTCAACCAGGTGCTCAAACTTTTCCTATTGTGGCAGCCAAACGGATTCATCTCCAGAAAAGAACTGTCAGCTAAGTTAGCCATGGTCCTTTGCCTGATTTCAAGTAGGCGGGTGTCGGATGTCCAGGCACTGGATATATCTGATCGGATTTTTTCCCCCTCAGGTGTTACGTTCAACATCCATAGGTGGACCAAGAGGGACTCAAAGTCTGTTTCGTATCTGGCTTTCCTGCATTCCCCTAAGTTATGTGTGGTAGCCTGTCTCAAGGCTTATGCAGAGATTTCGGAAGAATTCCGCCCTCCGGGTGAACAACAGCTCCATATTGCTTTGCGTAAACCACGCAGAGCTATTTCCTCCCCCACGATTGCCAGGTGGGTTTGCTGGGTGATGCAAGAAGCAGGTATTGATCTACGCAAGTTTGGGGCCCACTCTACCAGAGGGGCGATGGCTTCCAAAGCGTTCTCGTTGGGAGCTCGTTTGGCAGACATCCTTAACGTCGCAGATTGGTCTTCGGACACTACATTCAAACGGTTTTATTTCAAGCCGGTGCTGCTTTAAACTAGCATAATCCTCGCCTCCGGTCCTGACATAGAATGAAAAATTTCCTAGCTATCGTAACGGAAAGTTTCAATTCTGTTAAGGACTCGGAGAAAAGATTATCCCACCCAGGGTTCTCATACATCTGGAACTCTCCAACCCTAGTTGTGGAGTAAGTACGCATTTTGAGTATTTCTCTGATCTGTATTATTTTCGCAATATGCTCTATGGATGAATATTGCTCATATTTCATTTTTAGGGCTTATCCTTAGCCATGGTTGTACCCTGATATCTATCGTTTTGATTGTAGGAATGGACGCAAGCAAACAGGACTCATGAATTGCCAACAGTGGTTGGGCTCGCGCGTCGAAAGAGGAGGAAGGGCCAGTGACAAGGGACTATCACCCGGCTGGAGCCTGCTGATTGGTGCATGGACAATCTACATGTTGGACTCTATTGTCACTGTTTTTTTTATGATAGTCCCAAGGTTCATGGGAATGGTAGTTTATATTTTGTTTACTTCCAATGGCTGCTATTCAATAAAGTGGAGAAAGAATAGCATAATCCTCGCCTCCGGGTCCTTAATAGAATTGAAACTTTCCGTTAAGATAGCTAGGACATTTTTTATTCTTAGACCAAAAGAGCATCTGTTAATCATTACACAGTCAAAATTGCATAAGCGACAACCAGCCTATATACACTCTAGTTTACAATAATGATAACAGTTATTTTCACAATCATTTTATAATAGATCTACTTAGATCATGACATCAAAAAAACACAATGCACAAAGAATCTATACAATCTTATAAATTCTGGCTAAGTTGATTTGTTCTCAATACACTAAGAGGGATGGTAACCAGTTTCCTATAAATGTCACCTTTGAAGCTAAAAAGAAGTTAGGTCAATCATGTTTGTTATCATCTACATCTTATTTCCACGTTTGTACAATCCCCCGTGAACAGATGTTATATTCTTCTAAAAATCAGTAATCTCCACAGCATAAGTTTTAAGGATAAACAAAATTAATAAGCACTGAACCATCACTATCAAACGTTGTAAGGTCTCTATATCTTCATTTTTCGCTGAATAATATTCATAGCTAAACGCAAAGGACTCATTTAAAATATGACGTTGTATCAATACCAATGGAGCAGGCCTTCCGATGGAGAATAGTTATATTTTGTGTTGTGAATATCCTGTAGCGTGCTATCTATCACCCAAATTAAAGCCTTGGTTCTTCGATCTATAAAAATTGAAAATGCAAAGTGAGCCCAGACCGGAATCGCCTTAAAAAATCAAAAAAAGGGTTAAAGATCTAATCATACCCACCGAGATAAGAATTTCCAAGAATGAAGTGATTCTTTATTGATAAATAGATGCAGTTGAATCTTATCAGAAAAAATCCTTCTTGCTGAATATATAATCGCTGGGATTCCCCATAGCGTAAATGAGGTAAGGTCTATGAACAAAGAGCAACAGTAAGATATCATCATAATACTCATTGCCCGAATATACACAATGATGTATCAAGTATCTACAATATGAGTCACCAGTATCCCCCTGAGCAAATTTGCTTAAAGATAAAATTCACCGAAAGACAGTGTACGTTCTTCCTAAACTACGCTTGGAAGATCGAGGTCTGTCAGCAAGAAAAAGTTCACACCAGAAAAGTCTAGTCTAAATAGTAATACCAAAGTGTTTAAGGTTAGCTTAAACCACAAGTATTGACAAATCATCTACCAATGAATAGCTGATTCATTATTAAATTAGCCTAGGAATTTTTTTTGCCCTTCATAAAAAAAAAAGTTTTTACCCACAAAGAAAGTGCAAAGTTGTCAAAAGCACAGTTATTAGCAAAAAGTATAGGCGCCTCCTGCGCAAATATCCTCATTCTTCTTGCCAGTCTATCTGTGAGTGGAAATTCCCCATCAATTACACTCCTTTAAACCGTGACACAGCTAATCATTAAGCATTCATGTTGCCACCAAAAATATCTGCCTATCCGAGGCGCACTTAACCAAGCCAATACAAACGTCATGCCGAAAATCGGGTGTGATTTTCACTGTGGTCCACCATATCACTCGGCCAATCGGAGAGTGAGTTTCACTCAACCATTCGAGGGCGGTTCAGTGTGCTCTACACTCTAGTATCTCCTATCAGATGAAAGCTTGGTCAAGCCTAGATTTAGCATAATAGTCATGCAGAGAACCGAAAGAGGTTTTCACTCTGGTCCGCCATATCATGCAGCCAATCAGAGAGCGAGTTCTTTCTCAACCATTCAAGCAAAAAGAGGTGTTCACTCTGGTCCGCCATATCACACTGCCAATCAGAGAGCGAGTTCCACTCAACTATTCAAGAGCAGTTCAGTGTGCTCTCAACTCTAATATCTCCTCCTATCAGGTGAAAACTTGGTCAAGACTAGACTTAGCATAATAGTCATGTTGAAAACCGATAGAGGTTTTGACTCAGGTCTGCCCTATCACCCAGCCAACCAGAGGACAAGTTCTACGCCACCACTGTGAGGGCGGTTACATGAGCCTTCCCAACTAAATATCTAATCCTATTAGGTACACACTCAATCGGGCCCAGATTTAGCATAAATGCAGATAGCCCGGTAAGGGTTTCATTCAGAAACTCCGAGTAATTCTTCCAATCGCTTGAATGTTCAAAAACATTGCTCCCATTCTGAGGCGAGGTACCGTGTGTACAACATCCGCACTACAGTTACAAGACGTCATTTCCGCCTAATATAAAAGCCAATCCTGAGAATTGTGATTCCGGTCTCTTTTTGAAAAATGCTAACAAACCAATGCAAGTTTCCATATGAGTTATTTATACTTAATAGTGCAAAGCGTTATTTCCAATGTAGAACAAAGCTGATCTAAATTAAATAAGTTCCAAAAACTCTAATTTCTTAATAGAACTAATTCATTCCAATTACCCGATGGGCAAACATTAAAAAACAAATGATAGATCGAAGCAGGGCCCAACAAAATCACATCTATAATAGCTCCACGACCTGAAATACCCACGAATAAATGCAAAACGCGAATCATATTTCAAAAGGACAGTCCAAGTGAAAGTAAAACGCCCGGATGAAGCTTGAAAATGAGCTGTCAATATCATACACGGTCCTATACAGATAACCTAGGATCTTACATAGTATATATAAGTAAACCTAATCAAAAATTAATATATGTTCTAATAACTTCAGAATGAAAGATACTTATCAACATCAAACAAATAAATATATATTTTCACTCATGGACGGGCAGTCACACGCACTAGTAAACAGCCACAAATCTATTGAAGCCTAGTACCCATTAAAATCCAAAATTAGGAGAGTACTAAAGATGTGCGCAACCCTTATCCAGGATTGAAACTCAATGGCAATAGTTGTTGGTCAGGGGTCCACCGAGACGAACTCGGATTTGAGGCGGCGGGCGGCACTCCTGGCTGAGTTTCACGAGGCAGAAGAGAGGGAATCACACTATCTGGGGAAATACGCCATAGCCAGGAGATATGGGGAGGGTGAGCGCCCGGGGCGCACCCTTGCCAGATTGATACGACCCAATAGAAGCCCCGCATCCATTACCAGCTTGCTTGGAGACGACAGTGAGCTCATAACAGATTGTAAGGGAATAGAGACCAACATTTTTTAATATTATAAAAAATTATATACCACCAAGGTCTCCCCAGATGCCGCGGCCAGTAATAGCTATCTGGACGAAAAAGCATTGGTTTGGCTAGAGAATGCACATAGGGAGTTTCTGGCTGAACCATTCACCGTGGAAGATGTGATATAGGCCATAGAGACGATGGACGGGTCAAAGGCTCCAGGTCTTGATGGCTGCCCTGGCAGCTTTTACAAAGCATTTAAAAAAAATGCTGGCCCCATCTTATTGATGTTTACCAGGAGGCAATAGATTCTGGTGTGCTCCCCCCGACTCAATGCGTAGCCGTTATCACGTTACTCCCTAAAGCAGGCAAGGATCCCAGGTATTGTGGCTCGTATAGGTCACTGTTCTTATTGAATTTCGACTATAACATTTTCGCCAAAATGTTAGCTACTAGATTGCCTTTGATTGTCAACCAAATGATATCACCTGCCCAGGCAGGCTTCATCCCGCATAGATCCACAGCATTGAATCTATGCACTTTATTTGCCAGTTTACATAGGATTGCACCCACACTTTTAGATGCCGATAAGGCTTTTGATTGGTTGGAATGGCCCTTTCTGCAAGCCACACTGATTAGGTTGGGGATGTCTCCGAGGTTCATAGCAGTGGTTTCGCTACTATACACACGCTCAGTGGCGAGGGTGCAGGTGAATGGCTCGTTGACATCTAACTTTACACTCTTGCGGGGGACATGACAGGGGTGTCCTCTCTCCCTGCTGTAATTTGTAATAGCAATGGACCCCTTAGTACGTCTCCTTCAGGATAATCATTCACACAGGGGTATACAGTTTAAGACAGGCCCGTTATTAATCACATTATATGCTGATGATATAATTTTATACGTGAGGCACCCTGATGAAAACTTGGGGCACCTCTCCAGGAGGTCACCCGTTTTAGTGCCCTATCGGGCCTACACATTAACTGGGGCAAATCGTCAGTCTTCACGCTGACTGAGGCCCCCTGCAATCGGTCCACCGAGTATTCTTTGCAGTGGTGTGATGACTCAGTGAAATATTTGGGGATATGTATACATAAGGACCCAGCTCAAATACTCCAGCTTACTTATGGTTCAGCGATGGAGAAATTGCTAGATAAAATTGCGAGGTGGCTGAAACTACCTATTACTATGGCGGGCAGAATAGCCCTGATCAAAATGGTTGTTGTTCCGCAGTTTTTATACTTATTTCAAAATATCCTAATACCGCTATACAAGGCCTTTTTTGCCACGCTTCGCTCCCAGTTGATATGACTGGTGTGGGGTGGCAAGCAACCAAGAATCAGTTGGGACACCCTGACACTCCCTTATGAACGGGGCGGGGTTGGAATCCCAAACGTCCGTGTTTATTATCTGGTTGATCAGTGCAGCTTTTCAAGACACTGGTATCACTTTGACTCTTGGGTTCCATATTTGCGACCTGAGGCGGATTTACCTCACCCTACTCTCCTATCAGCACTACTGCCGTTCGGTCTAAAACGGGACCCACAGGATATACAAACGCTCTCAATGACTTGCTCGCGCGACAGGGACACAGCTGCTTTATTGCCCGGCGCTCCCTCTTGCAGGGAACTTGTGGGTACCTATTACTTGGGAGTTAACGATACGCTGAACCTTAACTAAATTCAATTTGGGCACATATGGACATGTGTTTCCCGGTGGACACATATTTTCTCGTGATGAGGATGGCCGGTTTCAAGAGGCCACATTCCTGGACCTGTTCAACTTATGCAGGTTGCAGAAGGCGCTTAGGGCACAGGTTCCAAGTTACCCTTTTGAGCCTCCGGACTTTCCCCCACTGACACTGCTCACGAAAGACACAAGCGGAGAACACCTCATGTCTAGGATGTACAGGGCCTCAGAAGCCATGCTCCTAGTCAGAGACGAAGGGATATTAGCGGCATGGGAGTGGGACTTGGATAGTCCTCTCACAGATGCCCAGTGGCGTGCATGCTGCGAGTAAACACGAAGGATCCTTTCAACCACAAATCCAATATATTACATTTTAAGTTTTTATGGCGAGCATACATCTCCCCAGCCAAGGTCCATTATATGGACCCTGCAAGCCCTCATGCCTGCCCCAGATGCAGTGTCCCGATGGAGGATTTTGCACATATTACCTGGAACTGTAATAAAGTGTCTCAATACTGGTATCTGGGTTTTAGTGAATTGGCACCCATGACTGGTTTAATTCTCCCTCCTACACTTATGAAGGCGCTGTTGGGATATTTACAGGATATTGCTAAGCCGTACCGGCGTTTTAGCGCAATAGTGTTATTGTTAGCCAAAAGAGAGGTCACAGTACATTGGGGGACATTGAAAGGTTTGCTGTTAACCATGTCATATTGCAATACCACCAGCGAACTGTATGCTCAACTGCAACACCCATTGTTTAGGCCACTTGATATTTGGCAACCTTACCGATCATATTTGTTGGAGCAGACGTTTGTAAGCTTCCAGACGGAATAGGGCGCTAAGCCGCAGTGTAACCAGGGTAGCTGTGTTCACCTCTAATGTGGACTGCAGACAGTGAAAGATAAGAGAATGTGTTCCTTCTGTTCCAAACCAGGACATTTAAATTGCATTGCGTACAATTGTTATGTATAACAAATGGATGAATGTTAAGCTAGATAAATTAAGCATGTAGTCGAACTGTAATGTTTTGCAATTTATGGGAAACTTGCAATTTTTATAGACCAAAGAACCAAGGCTTTAATTTGGGTGATTGATAGAATGCTACGGGGTTTTCACAACACGAAATATAACTATTCTCCATCAGAAGGCCTGCTTCATTGGTATTGATACCACGTCATATTTTAAGTGAGTTATCTGCGTTAAGCTATGAATAATGTTCAGCGAAAAATGAAGATATTGAGACCTTACAACATATTACAGTGATAGTTCTGTGCTTATTAATTTTGTTTATCCTTAAAACGTATGCTGTGGAGATTACTAACTGAATTTTAGAAGACTAGAACATCTGTTCATGGGGGATTAGAGAAACGTGGATATAAGATGTAGATGATTACAAACATGATTGACCTATCTTCTTTTTAGCTTCAAAGGTGACATTTATAGGAAACTGATTACCATCCCTCTTAGTGCATTGAGAACAAATCGACTTAGCCAGAATTTATAAGATTGTATAGATTCTTTGTGCATTGTGTTTGGTTTTTTTATGTCGTAATCTACGTAGATCTATTATAAAATGAGTATAAAATGATTGTGAAAATAACTGTTAACATTATTGTAAATTAGAGTGTACAGAGACAGGGGGTCGTTTATGCAATTTTGTGTAATGATTAACAGATGCTCTTTTAGTCCAAGAATTAGGGACAGAACGCACTAGTCTTGCTGGTAGTTGACTTGTCTATCTTGTGTCTTTATTTAAGTTTTTTGCTTTCATTTTGAAGTTATTTAGTTGATACTAAAAATGTTTATTAATTGTTTTACAGCTCTGATGAAGTCCTTTTACGGATGAAACACGTTGGCTGGGCTGATCCATGTATTCATTCTTCTAATTGTGAAAATAAAAGCAATATAACTGAATTCAAGAACTATCAAGACTCCGGTCTACATATGTTTTATTAATGCCATGATTTAAAAGATTATATTGTACTTGATATTTGAATTGCTTTAGATATTAGTATGCTCCTTGATACTATCTTTGCTATTAGAAGAGAAATTAGTTTTCTCTGAAATTTGACCGCTCAGTAGTGGTGTCAAGTCAAGTGTGAGCACCTTTGTGCCATATTAGATTTTGAGGACTTATTTACTGGTGCAGCCCATAGAGCCCACACTACTGTTCTGTTACCTTTTGTATATATTTATATTTATATTTTATGTATATATTTATATTTATCAATTCCAAAAATTCATCCTACAAACATATTAAAAGGTAAAGAAATACCTAATACAAAAATATCTATATCTATCTATATTTTTGTATTAGGTACTTTTTTATTGACCTCCTGAGACAGATCTCTGTGGGTCAGACTGCAGTGCTGAATGCCATCCAGGTGCAAAGCCCACAGCTTACGCAGATGGTGTCGTACCTGGAAGGCATTTACACCGACATGGCTGCGCTACAAAGATCTTTTCAGGCTCTGGCTTCCACACTCACTGCAGCCTTCCACAGCTTTCCACCCCACCTCCTGCATCTTCCCTATCCACAATCCCAATTCCCATTCCTGCCCAAAGCACACGCACACATAAGCATGCATCCATTCTCCCAAACCCAGGTCTGGTTTCCCACCCTTACCCATCCCTTCCACTTCACAACCCACCCTCCAAAACCTGTTCCGGCGCAGACCCACCCCCTCCCAACACCCAAAGGACCTCTTTGCCACCTAAGAACCTCTAAATCAAAAGAAAAGGTGAAACACCTGTTTCACTCCTCCCTAAACCCATCATTACCCATCAGGCTTACAAAATTCCCTGCATGGACAAACCCAGCCCTCCCCATCTCGAGACCAGCCCTCCCACAGACCAACCCAGCCCTCCCGATTCCAACCCCAGTCTACCCGAGTAAGATCATAGAGGTGCCTGGACTGCCCACTAGATACCCCTCCCTGGGGAGTACTCCTTGGCAGTGTTCTAGAAGGCAAGTTTGGCGGCACAGCAGTGTGCTGGTACATGCATTGAAAATTGGACTGGCCATTGGCCTTTGCTTCGTTACACCATTTAGTTGATTGTAATAAGAACTTTATAGGTTTTGAAGGCCTGTGTCCTTCCATTACTAGTGATGCTATTTTTTGTTATTGGATAATTTGGGATATGTGAGTACAGTTGTGCTTGTTTTACTATGATAGCTGATTCTTTTGCATTTGTAAATATGGTCATACCCTGGGACAAGTTATGAAGTTGCTAAGGGTCAATGTTCAATTGATGTGTATGTGGAATGAGTTCAGTTTGAGGCAGACATTGCATTGGGTGGTATCCTCTATGGTAAATATAGCAGCTTGTCTTGTCTAAAGTCCACGTCTTTCGGCTTGCCGTACTACCTGAGATGTAGGGTGAATATTTGTTTGATGTGTGCAAAGTAGGGATTTGTGTCCTACCTAATTGGTACTTAGGATGCACATGTTACCATTTTCATGTGTGTTCTTTCCACATACTATTGCGAGAGGTCTGTCAAACTGCTATTGTTGCTGTGTTCATTGTTAAGGACTTGAACTTACACATTAGACACATATGCTTGCCACTTTGTGACAATTTAGTTTGTCCCCAATATACCTCATGCCACAGGTCCTGTCCACATGGAGACTTAGACACTGGTGCAATATGGACTTTTGCCCGGGCCCATAGCTTTCCAGGAGTCCCTCTGGTTCGGGGTACCTATATCTGCAGGGAGTCTTTACATTGTGCGCTTCAAATGTTTTACTCCGTGGTTTGTGGGAATCCTATTTACCTGACTTACCATTTTTATGTGGATGATGTAAGAGGGCCCATTACAGTGCTTTAGCAGTGCAGCTGTGTTTTATTACCTGAGACATCCATACTGATGTTTGTTTGATGCCACAACATGATATAACTTATGAGCAATGTGAGGGTATCAATCATGAGGAGGTGCTGTTTTGTTGCAGTCGTTATTGCTCACATCAGTACAGTAGCTTCTGAGATGTGCTATTATTTAGAGTTTGTGAGAGTGTGCCTGTAGATTGTCACTGACCTGGAGATAGAGCGCAACATGCAGATGTGATAAAATACTTTTTGCGATGTGTACAGGGGCTCAAAAAATATGTTTGCACCAGTGACACGATGCCCCTAGCTTTATCCACGGTCACCTGCCTCCAGGGCGGGTGCATGTAGTGTCACAACCCCATGATTGATGTAACATGTGAGACATAGTTGCCTAGGAGTGGTTTCAGTCAGGTGATATGCAATGTGTAGTTGCTCACCTGGGATGTTTTACCTGCCCACACTGACACATACACACGCTGTCTGTCTTCTGTGTTGTGGTGGACTTGGATAGGGTTGTGAAATTTCTGTATAATTCTGTTTTTTGTGTTTTCCAGGCATTTGAGTGGAATGAGCTTACTGGCGGGGTCTCTCACAGGAGTGTGGCTGTTGTACATGAGGGCGTGGCTTATAAACGCATAAGCTACATATTTGTGATTGGCATGGTGTCCCGCACATATATTATGCGACTACTTCTGTCATTGCACAACATCCAGATTTGTGCGGCGACAAGTTATATTGCACCTAATATGCCGGCACTATTGTATTTGCCAATGGTTGTTAGTTGCATTACATTTTGCAGCCACAACTGTGTCTTCATTGCATAGGTGCCTGTTGTAGCTTCAGCTCTGACATGACAAGACTGTGAATGGAGTAATACGAGTATCTGCTGTTACATCTGCGGCAGTGGTAGGTGGTACTGCTGCAGGATAATATTTCTGCCTCACCCTGAAGCTGTGGCCCAAAATAGAGACTCCGATGGTGCCCATCTCAGCACCTGAGTTTTCGACCTGCCAATGTTACACAGGCAGGCCCCGGACCACTTCATGGCCTGCAACACAACTGTCACTACTCTTTCCACTGCACCCTCATGTCCTCCTTCTCAAGATATGTGTATTAATCGTAAAGGTATCCGTGCATGAATATTTGTGCAAAGGTTACTCATAACCCCCATTCATGATGAATAAGCCACGCCCCCACTTTTCCTTGGCGGGGCATCGATTTGCTGCTGATGTAAACAGGTAGGTGTGTCACTTACCATCAATTGTGTCCACGGCGGTGTTTAATTTGGGTGTCATTGAGCAGGTACAGTAGCGGCAGGGTGTGTGCAATGAACTCCCTGGCGGCACCAGACGTGAGGAGCTGTGTACAGGTGAGTTTCAGCCTTCTAAACCTCCCTTTCCACCAGCTCAGATGAGGTGGTTGGACCACCACAGACGGCACGTTGGAAATGCGCATCGTAATTGGGCTGGGGGCTGGTAGGGTGATCTGCTCTCCAAATTTCTCCATTGGTTGGTTTGAATGCCACCGCGGTCGAAATGTCCTGGAGGAGCCAGAGGAACCCTAGTGGTTCGATTTCTGTGTGTTCACATGCATTGTTATCTGGCGGTCAGGGTGACCGCTTCTGACGAGACTGCGGTGGTCTGATGTTTTTACCTTCAATACTCCTATTGATTATATTTTTGATGGCTTGATATTCTTGGCACACTATTTTTGTATCACAATATTTTTTCCAATATTCTGTCCCAACACCGAGCTGAAAGTGAAGGTTAGAAAACGCAATAAAGTGAAAAAAGGCAGCGTTTGCATTTCAAGGCACATTTAAAAAGTATTATGACAAAGCTGTTTGTGTTTTAAAAAGTCCATCCAAAACCCTTGCACGTCCACAAGATTTTATTGCCTTAAGTGTATTAACACAAAAAGACTCGATTTCTTAATTGAATATAGGTCAAACAGTCTCACCTTTAAGAGGGGCTAGGCAGTCTCCTAAATATATCCAACATCAGCAAAAAGGCCAATACCTTTAAGGGCTTTTTGAATGCTTGTGTGCTACAATTTTACCACCAGTAGCTGCAGTTGGTCTCTTGGAGTGAGTCATGGGCGTGTTCATTTGTTTACTAATAGCAATTAGTCTTCTGAAGCGAGACTTGAGTGCATTTGCTTGTGTCACAACTTATCAGTCTTACAAATCGTTACCTTTCTTGTTTAGATTTGCTGAGATAATGAGTTTGATTTTTTTAATTGATGTCCAAGGAAATCATTTCCCATGGTCCTTGTAGTGTTATATCACTGTAAAAACTGCACACACTCTAGGTCTTCTCCCATTGAAGACATCCCCAGGATAAATTACATCAGGGTGGTTACCTCAGATGCTTGGCCTACTCTCTCGATATTTATCTACCTTTTTATCCATTTGACGTTCTGTTATGCTTTGTCAGTCTGTTACTGGAAGTGGTTCTTAGGTTGCCCTTTTTTTGCACTTGTTGGTCCTTTGCATTAGGTTTTTACCCTAACTTTTGTGATCCTCCTTCAGTTAACCAGCTTTGGAGTTGTTGGGTTCACAATTTCACAGTGGCCTGCATTTTCCAGTTAAAGCCTAATTAACTGGTTAGCAGGGCAAGAAGATATGGGAACAAAGTATGTCAATGAGTTTTCTCAGTGCGTTGCGGTTGATGGCTTTGTATTTGGTGAACTCTGTGACAACGTGGGAATGTGTTACCAGCTTGTAGAGTTAAGAGATATTTTGAAAAAAAACACATTTCTGGCTGTTTTATGAATGAAAGAACCTTCCTCTTCTACAAATAATACAAATAAAACCATGCTTTGCTTTTAATAATTGTAAAAAGTAATACAATTATACAAATTTGTTTAAAAAAGTGTAGTTCACTAGTAAATCCTTGGCAATCATAACGTAAGTTGGCTATGAATTATGAGTGTGAGAAACAAAGTCAGAGGCAACTAGTTTAAGATGCAAATAGAGCAGTGTATAGGGTTCCGTTATTTTTATGTTCATCTTCTTTTACTGGGATGTTAGTCGCAATTTTTAAATGAGGTCTTAAAAAATGCCACATAAAATGTAAAGAAGGGGCTGTGGCTCTACAAATTCTATTGAGCGTTGGTGGTATTTAAAATATTGTATGATAGTAAGAAAAGCAACGCCATTTAGGTGCCCCAGTGGATTTGCCCTAAAGTAATAGCCAAAAAACAGACCTGGGCAGTATAAATTTTGCACAGATGTGGCAGTTGCTTTTCAACCACTATCCGGAGTTCATGAGCTGGTAGCAATACTTTGGTATTGCAAATATTTTGCCACACTCAATTTCACTTCACTCTGCACAAGTTGTATTAATAGTCGAGGAATCCTTATATGAGAAGGCTTCTCAGTACTTAGCCATCAATCAATCAGGGATTTATAAAGCGCGCTACTCACCCGTGAGGGTCTCAAGGCACTTGGGTGGGGGTGAGTGCAGCTCTGGTCTAGTCGAAGAGCCATGTCTTGAGGTTCTTCCTGAAGGTGTGGAGGGTGGGGGAGCGTCTGATGTTGACAGGGAGCTCGTTCCAGGGAGCTCGTTCCAGGCTTTGGCTGCGACGTAGGAGAAAGTTCTTCCGCCTGCTCTGGTTCTGCAAATGCGGGGGGCTCTGCGAGGGCGAGGTCTGCGGAGCGAAGGTTCCTTTTGGGGACGTGGAAGGAGACTCTCTTGTTGAGGTATTTGGGTCCGATGTTGTGGAGGGATTTGTAGGCGTGTGTGAGCAGTCTGAAGGTTACTCTCTTCTCGACGGGGGAGCCAGTGGAGGTCACGTAGGTGTTGGGTCATGTGTTCGTGCCCTGGGGTTCCGAGGACGAGTCTGGCTGCGGTATTCTGGATTGTATGGAGCTTGTGGAGAAGAGTTTTGTTGATTCCGGCGTAGAGGGCGTTGCCGTAATACAGTCTGCTGGTTATGAGAGTGTGGGTGATGGTTTTTCTGCATTCTGGGGGGTATCCATTTGAAGGTCTTGCGGAGGATCCGAAGGCAGTTGAAGCTGGTGGAGGCAATGGAGTTGATCTGGCGGGTCATGGTGAGGGAGGAGTCGAGGATGATGCCGAGGTTCCCTGCGTGGTCTGTCGGGGTGGGCGGACTCCCGAAGGCGGAGAGCCACCAGGTGTTGTCCCAGGCGGAGGTGGAGTATCCGAGGATAAGGACCTCGGTCTTTTCCGAGTTAAGCTTCAGGCAGCAGCTTTTCATCCAGGCGGCTATGACCCTCATTCCTTCCTGTAAACAGAGTCTGGTGTCTTCGGGGTTCTTCGTGAGGGAGAGGATGAGCTGGGTGTCGTTGGCGTATGATACTATGCTGAGCCCGTGTTGTCTGACGATGGCGGTGAGGGGGGCCATGTAGATGTTGAAGAGCGTGTGGCTGAGCGATGATCCTTGGGGAACTCCGCAGTTGATCTGTGTGGGTTCGGAGAGGAATGGAGGTAGTCTGATCCTCTGGGTTCTTCCGGAGAGAAAGGATCGGATCCAGGAGAGGGCGGTACCTCGTATCCCAGCGTTGTGGAGTCTGGCTGCGAGAGTGCGATGTGAGATGGTGTTGAAAGCTGCAGAGAGGTCTAGTAGGATGAGGGCTGTGGTGTGTCCCTGGTCTAGTAGCATGCGGATGTCGTCGGTGGTAGCGAGGAGAGCCGTCTCAGTGCCGTGGTTGCTGCCAAATCCAGACTGGAAGGTGTCTAAGATGGAGTTCTCTTCGATGAAGGCGGTCAGCTTGGTGTTTTTGAGTCTCTCGGTGACTTTGGCAGCAAAGGGGAGGAGAGAGATGGACCGGTAGTTTTTCAGGTCTGTCGGGTCGGCCGTGGACTTCTTGAGGAGGGGTTTGACCTCCGCCCACTTCCAGTCATCGGGGAAGATGCCGGGTTCGAAAAAGGTGTTGATGGTACATCGTAGTTTGGGCGCGATGGCGGCGGTGGCCCTGTGGTAGATGTGCGATGGGCAGGGGTCCATTGGGGCTCCTGAGTGCTTCATGGTCACGGTGGTGTGTTCGACGGTGGCAGGATTCCAGGTTGTGATGATCGGCTCTTTGTCAGTGGTGGTGGCGCATGGGGGGGTGTCCGGCGTCTGTTCGCTGAAGTTGTCGTAGAGGGCCTTGATTTTCAGAAGGAAGTATGAGCTGAGCTTGTTGCAGAGTTCCTGCGATGGTGTGATGTCCGTGGCTTCGCTGGAGGGATTGGTGAATTGCTGTATGACGTTGAAGAATTCTTTAGCGTTGGTTCCGTTGGTGTGGATTTTGTTCTTGATGAAAGTCCGCTTGGTGTCTCTTAAGCGCTGGTGGTATTCCTTCAGGGCGTTCCGGTAGCTGTTCAGGTCTTCCGTGGTTTTCCAGTTTCACCGGGTTTTATCAAGGCGTCTGCAGGAGCGCCTGGCTACTTGGAGTTCGGTGGTGAACCAGGCGGCTTTCAGGGTGGCGTTGTTTGCCAGGGTGGCGGGAGGGTGCAAGCTTGTCAGCGGAGCTGGAGATCCAGCGGTGAAGTTCTTTGGCTGCGGAGTTGGCGTCGGTCATGGCGCAGAGTGGGTCTAGGAGGAGGTTGATGTTAAGGTGCTCCTCTGTGATCTTGCTCCAGTTACTTCGAGGCAAGCGTGGGGGGGGGGGTTTGGGTCCGGTGGAAGTGTTGAAGGTGAAGTGTACACAGTGGTGGTCCGTCCAGGGGGGCTGCGAGGTATTGCTGAAATGGATGTTCGTCCCTCCTGTGAAGATGGGGTCGAGGGTGTGTCCTGCTCTGTGCGTGGGGGTGGTGACGAGCTTCTTCAGTCCGAGGTTGGAGAGGTTGTCGAGGAGGGAGATGGAGTCGGGGTCGCTGCGGTTGTCAAGGTGGAAATTGAGGTCTCCGAGTAGAATGTAGTCCGTGGAAGTGATGGGGTGGGTGCGACAAGGTCGGCGATGGTGGTTGCGGACTGGGTGCGCGATCCAGGGGGTCGGTAGGCGAGGATGCCCCGTAGCGTGGTCCTTGGGTTGGTCTGGATCTGGAAGTGGAGGTGTTCTGTGTTGGAGTGGGGGTCGCATCATGTTGGAGGTGGTGAGTTGAAGGGAGGTCTTGTGAGCGATGGCAAGTCCTCCTCCTGGGCGGTGGGGGCGGTCCCTTCTCTGGATCGTGTATCTTTCGGGGATGGCGGTGGCGATGTCAGGGCCGGAGGTGGCATTTGTCCAGGCGTGTTTGTGTTGGGAGTGTACGTTGAGGAGGATGCATGTCAGGGCTCCGGTGGTGCAGGCGTCCAGCGAGTTTCGGCGATCTTAGGGGCGCAGTCGATGGTGAAGGATCGTCGGCAGTGTCTGCAGGAGAACTGTCCTTGGGTGGTGTTCGGTGTTGCTCTTTGGCATCTGTTGTGTCTTCCGGGGTTGAGTACGTGGAGGGCGGCGGAGATGTATCGACAGGGTTCCAGAGATCCAGGGTTCCCGCCGCTGGCCGTGGTCTGGTCCTGGACAGGCGCAGACAGGCTTGCCTTAAGTGCGCCAGCAGCGCGACCGCGCAGCGGCCGCCATTAAGTAGGGGAGGGGGGTGGGACTGAAGGTAGGGAGCGGGGGCTGTGTCGGGGGGGGGGGGGAGCCTCAGGGGCAGCAGCGGCGGGAAGCCGGTGGGTTGTAGGAGAAGTTAAAATTTTAAATGACACCAGGGTAAAATTACCTGTGGTCAGCAGGAGGAACGGAAAAAAGGCAGAAGAAAACAACAAATAGCTGGCTGGGGAGGGAGCCCTTCTGCTCACCTCTGCAAGGGAGCCGGCTGCGGGTGCAAACCCTACTCTGGGGAGGCGCTCTGGGCTTGGGCAATGCCGCAGAGCCATCGGTTTTGCTTAGCATCAGCCTCCTCTGTACTTAAAGAACTACATATACATTTGCAATTTAAGATGTCTCTCGATTATGTTTCTGAGTGGCATACTGCTTTACCGGAAAAATATTTCTGAGCATAAGTTTAGGAAAGGCTCTCAGAGAAGGGAGAGAAATTAATGAGGGAAACACATTTCTATGAATCGGGCAGTGGAGTACTTGGGACATGTTGTTTCTAGGAGTGGAATAAACCAAGATCAAGTCTAGCTGATGCTATTGGTAAAGATTCTTCTTAAGATCAATATTGGTTCTCTGTTTTTTTAACTGTACCAGGTTTCACCACAAAGGAGGAGATGCTCCTGGTACTAGCAATGTCTTTGGATACAGCGTAATAAATTGGTTGGGTGAATGCTTTGAACAAATTCTGAATCTAAACTAGGATGCACAAGCGGCTTTTTATGCAGTCATGGAGCCTGTCTTGCCTAAACGGTCAGCTTAAAGTTGTGTATTGATGGCTTTGGATCGACTCAGATGTGGAACTACTGGTAGGAAACTGTATTGTGCGACTATTTCCATGTGTCTTAACAAACTGCCAGATCGAATTTGGTAGAAGCCGTCTTTGGATTTTTGTTTGTTCTGTCATGTTCTTATCACCTACTCACTGGTTTATCATAGTATTTTTGATCACATTACCAAGTAGCTTGAAATAAGGTTTAGAGTTACATATAGGATAGGTAAGGATGGCTTTTGTGAAGATTTTCCTGTAGCAATTGTGTATGAAACTGATGGTCAGGTAACGGAGATGTTCTAAGAGCAGAGTAACATTACACACCTTTAGGGACTTAGTACCGTCTGAAAGCCAAATCCCAGTTTCAACGGATTGACAAATCAACCTTGAAGAAGCTCTGGAGGGAGGTTAATGAAATTGCAGCAGTATGGTCCTACAGAGTGAACCATTTGTTATTGGTTGTGGTGGAATTTGAAGCCAACCACAGTTGAGAAATATTCTTCGAAATATTTGACCACCTCCTGTGATAGACAGGAGGCGGTTTTATGGTTCACGGTAGTGCACAAACAGGTTGAGGAGCAGCTGTGGAGCATTGCGGGAGCTACAGCACCACCTGCGACAAAGAGAGTAGATTTCTCTGAAACACATCATAAGAGAAGAGGATCCTAATAACATGTTTGCGACAAAGACTAAGAATGTTTAGTGGTTCTGAGACTGTGCCTTTTTAGGTTTATACTTAGGGCCTGATTTAGATTTCAGCAGACAGGTTACTCTGTTGCAGTTGTGACTGATATCCCCTCTGCCGAAATATAGATCCCGTTCATATTTTGGTGGACAGGATATCCGTCTTCGTTGTAAACCTTATGTTGCTCTTGTGAGAATAAGCACTTCTACTTGACTGACTGTTCTCAAAACGAATGAAAGACCGAAAGCTCAGAGCTCTACCTTCCTACATTGATTCAAAGTCCTGCTGGTACATGTCCATGCCTGTGCCTGCACCACGCGGCTGTGTACTTCTGAAGCTGATGGAAATTAAAGGATGATGATCACTCCTTTAATGCATGGACCTGAAGATCCCTTTTCTAGACAGGTACAGTAAATTGGCTTATGTAGCGACCAGTTGCCATTCAAACAGATCCACCATTCATAGGGGAAATTTGGGTTTAAGGCAGTAGCCTTAGGAGCTGCAAGTACTATGTGTTTTACAGGTGTTAGATAAGCTGAATTACTTGTTTTTGTTGTATTTTGACATGCAGGAAGAGAGCAAGAGAAGGCCAGAGCCCAGTTCGTAGCAATTGTCTTTCTCTCCTCGTTGAAAGGCTGAATCATATTGTAGAGTGACCTATCGTCTCACTGAAATGCACATTTTGGCAATGAGTGCCTGAACCATGGCATCTATTTTGAAGGAAGCAGTACAGCCCACGTGGCTGATCTTTCATGCATTGCCAAACTCACATCACAGATATTCCTTGAGTGAGTTAGGAGGAAGTGCTGTGATGCTTGAAGTGTGGCCAGGGTGGTTGAAGTGATGAAGAGCTGCAAACCTTGGAATTTGGGGACTCTGTTTCGAATCTCAGCCTCAGTGTTTGGCTCTACATTGTGTAATTCTGGACAATTCACCTAACTGCCCTGCGACTAAAAAAAATTGAAATTTAATTGTGTTTGAAATGTATTTGTTTAATGCTCACTTGATGTACAAGATCTCATAGATTGTGTCCCAAACTCCAATGTAATATACCTCTATACATACAGATTACTAATTAGGACATTGCACTGTAGTATTCAAAGCACGTTAATTGCGCTCGGTGCAAAATGGTGAAGGAGGCAGATGCACTGGTTGAGCAGTGGATATGTGTGGTAAGGTGCCTGGGGAAATTAGGAAGGATTTGTCTTCATTCTTGCCTCCACCAGAGTGAATGAGAAGAATGAACATGGAGTTAAAGTGCATAGGCTGAGCGAGGGGGTTGGGCCTTGCAGGATTTCATTGGGCATTAATATATAAGATCCTGGCTGTTGAGAACTGAGGAGGACTATGTAAGGACGTGGTCACTGAAAAACATGCATCTAATTGACTATATTGAATGCTACACGAAAGGCTAAGGGAAGCAGAAGGCTGACTTTTGCTCAGGGTGTGAAATGCGTTAATGGCAGCATGCAGGGTAACCGTCTATCGTGAAATTCCTAAAATACTCTTTGGTGTTGCTCCAGCATAGTGTTTTGAGCAGCTCCAAAAAAAAATTGCATGACAAAGAAGCTGGTTATATAGCCGTATCTGTTTGAAATTGGTGGAAAGCGGGAAAAATCTGTTTCCTAACATTGTCTTCATCATGCAAAAGTATTGAAGTGATGTAGGGTGGATGATGCCATTTTGTCAGCGGTGATCACTAAGAGAAGCTGTGCGCACAGGGCCCAGCCACCACAAAGCAATGGGAAATATTATAGGATGGATGCATGCTGAAAAAGATGTCCGGGACGAGCCTGCAGTGTTTTAAGATCCCTTTCAAGGTCAAAACAGAGAGAGATGTTTAACCCTTTCTGCCTGTTTGAGAAAGAACTTGCGCTTATTCTGGTTTAGGGCATACCTTCTCAATTGACTTGCAAATAATATATATTACCTGTGCAGCCAGCTTACTTCCAACTATATATCACAGTACAGTTTTAAAAAGACTTAGGGTCTTATGACAGCTTTGCCAGTCCTCCAACAGCGCCGCCACTGCACTGTCTGCTGGAGGACTACCAAGCCTGTGATGCGCCCGCTGAACTACAAGTGTAATCCAAGGCGGGCGTTGCAGTAGCAGTCTGACGGCGGTGGTCTGTTAGGCTCATGGCAGAGGCTCACATGCAGACCCCCACCATGAGAGTGCCAACTGCATGTTCCTACACAGTGTGGCATGCATGCATGCCACTACGTACAGGAAATGGGGTAGCAAATCCAGGGGACACATGTTATGCCCCCCTGCATGCACCCCCAGGCCCAGGAGTGGCAGGGAGCCTGTTAGGGCCCCCTTTGATGCCTCTGTGCAATGCTTTTCATGGCAGGCTCACCGCTAAAGGGCTCCGGACAGGTAACACGTAATATGCCCGACCATGCCGCAGCGGCACCTCCACCATATTGCTGCTCCCTGATTGCTGCGCAATCGCCATAGGATCCTGGATCCCCGGCAGATGCAGCGGTCCTGTGGCGGCCTGACTGCCACACTTGTAATACTGTGGGCGGGCCCACAGTGTGGTGGTGGTCAGACCGCCGTACTCGTAATATGGCCTTAGAGCTTGATTTAGGCTTTGGCAGATGATACTCCAGCCTGTTAGGGTGTGGTGCAGATAGAGAATATAGAGGTCAAAATATGGAATGGTGACAATCTCTTGACCAGAACATCTGACAAAATATCAAAAGGCAAGTTGGTATACATTTTCTATACATGGCTCTCTCTCTCTCTCTCTCTCACACTCTCTCTCTCTCTCTCACTCTCTCTCTCTCTCTATATATATATATATATGTATATACGTATATATATGTGTATATTACCTACTGGCGGTCGCCAGTAGGTAGTTATAGTTAGGACCCTGTTTCCATAGGAAATCCGCAACATTCTATTTTGAATAACGTTGGCGCCGGTCGACGAATCCTCGCCAAATTTTCAAAATAGGTGGGGCGCTGTGCTCCGCTCCTACCCTGAAAGTCTCGGGGGGATTCGTCAAGCGGGGGCTGAGATAAAAGGGGGGTCCCAAAACGCGTTTTTCCCATGCATTTTCCATAGGACCTTTAGACACAGCTACAGCCCGAACGGCTGAACAGAGTTCCTTGAAATTTGGCAGAGAGGTAGTCTACAGGTCAAGGAAGTGCCTTTTGTAGGTTTGGTGTAAATCTGTTCAGTAGATTCTGAGACAATAGCCTTTAAATCAATATATATATCTGAGCCAGCTTACGGTGCGCTTACGGTGCGCTTACCGTATGCGTACGGTGACGTGCGCGAGCGCGATTCTGATTGGCTGTTAGATTTGGATATTTGGATATTTGGATATTTGGAGGAGTATTTATAGAGCGCAACGTTCGCTCCGGAAGGAGCATCATGGCGCTACAAGACCTTGAATACCAGATCAAAGGGTGGTGAGGGGGGGGCTAGATTGAGGCTTTGGACAAGTCATCGGGAAGATTAAAGATCCAAGTTTTGAGGAGTTTCCTAAAAGGTTTCTCGAGCGTCTGAAGTCTGAGATGTCTTGGCATGCTGTTCCAGGCTCTAATAGCCAGGGCACTAAGAGTTTTACCGCCTTTCGATTTCAGGTTGAATTTGGTAGAGGTCATGAAATTTTCTTGTAAGGATCGGAGGGAACGACTAGGGTTGTAGTGAGGAAAGCGTCTGGTGAGGTAAGAGGGACCTGATTTGTTAAATGCTCGGAATGCGACAGTGAGGATCTTGAAGAGTATTCTCTTGTGCAGGGGGAGCCAGTGTAGGGTTTTCAGGGCTGCGGAAATAGAAGATTTACGTGGAAGTTTTAGAACAAGGCGGGCGGCGGTGTGTAAAACACTTTGGAGTTTTGACAGAGTAGATTTCTTGGTCCCTGCCAAAAGGCCATTACAATAGTCTACTCGTGAGAGGATGAGGGCCACTGTGACTGTCTTTCTGGAGTCGAGGGGGAGAAAATCAAAGAATTTTCGCAAGGATTTAATTATACCGA
Organism: Triturus cristatus; assembly: GCF_964204655.1. Lineage (NCBI taxonomy): Eukaryota > Metazoa > Chordata > Amphibia > Caudata > Salamandridae > Triturus > Triturus cristatus. The sequence continues at coordinate 1,253,158,412 of NC_140592.1, read as the reverse complement.
AGCATTTGCCTGCTACGCAAGCGGCGTGGAGATCGAATGAGAGGTCAGAGTCAAAAAGGACTCCGAGGTTTCTGGCCGAGGAAACCGTCTGAGGGGGAGCTACTGAGTTGTCAGGCCACCACAAGGCAGGGCAAAAAGAGACGTTTTTGCCAATGGGGAGGATCTCGGTTTTATTTGAGTTACAGCGGAGGTGGTTGGCGTCCATCCAGTGGAAAACTGCCGTTAGGCAGTGTTTGAGATTGAGCTCTGCCTTGTTGGAGTTGTCATCAACGGGGATGATAAGTTGGGTATCATCGGCGTAGGAAGTTACGGTTATGCCGAAAGATTCTATCAGGGTGAGAAGAGGGATAAGATAAATGTTGAAGAGGAGGGGGCTTAAGATAGACCCCTGAGGGACTCCGGAGGAAACCTTTTTCTCTCTTGATTGGAAGGAACCAAGGGTGATGGTTTGGGACCTATCGCTGAGAAAAGATTTAATCCATGATAGGACTGAGTTGGAGATACCGATATCAATAAGTCTGTTGATCAGGATGGAATGGGAAATGGTATTGAAAGCTGCCGTGAGGTCAAGAAGGATCAAGATCGCCTTCTTCCTTTGATCTAGTACGGTTTTAATGGTGTCGGTCAGCTCGATTAGGGCGGTTTCCGTAGAATGTTTGGACCGGAAACCAGATTGCTGGGGATGGAGTAAGTTGTGGGATTCCAGGAAGGTCTTGAGCTCTTTGTGGACTAGCTGTTCTGTTATTTTACCCAAGGCGGGAAGCAGAGTGATAGGGCGGAGGTTGGTCAAATCCGTTGGGGATTTGTTCGCCTTTTTCATAATTGGCTTAACCACGCCTTTCTTCCAAGAGAGAGGGACAGAGCCGGTACTAAGGGATAAGTTGATTATTTCGTTGACAATCGGGTTGACTTCGTTGATGATGAGGTGAAGAATCTTTGGGGGACAGGGGTCAGCGGGGGAGCCCGATTTGCAGGAAAGGATCGCTTCTCTGGTCTGCGCTAGGGTCACTGGAGTGAAATGTTTGAGGCTGTTAACGGCCAGGCATGGTAGGTCTGGTACGAGAATGTTGTGTATTGGAGGGGGAGGGGGAAAGTTTTTTTGAATGGAGGTTATTTTATCGTCAAAGAAATCCGAGATTTTGTTACATAGCTCTTGTGATGGGGGGATTTCGGGTTGAAGAGCTTTGGGATTGGTGAAGGTTCGTACTATTGAAAACAAAGTTTTCTGTTTTTGGCTGGCCTCTTTAATGGCATTTACGTAATAGGTTCTTTTGGCCGATTTGATGGTGGAGAGGTAGCTTTTCCTCTGCAGTATATAGGAGCATCGGTCGCTATTATCGTAGGTTCTTCGCCATTTCCGTTCTGCTTTCCTACAGAGCAGATGAGCGGAGGCTAAGTCGGGGGTGTACCAGGGAGCTTTGATTTTAGTTTTCTTCAACGCACTGACCTGGTGATTGGATGGGCATCGTTTGGTAATTTCTAGTGCGAGCCAGTTGTCAATGCGGACTGCATCTCTATCGATGTGGCCAGATAGGGATGGTGCACTGGTAGGGGAGAGAGGATGGAGGGTTAGATTTTTCTGGACCGTTTTCCAATTAGTAGAGTGAGAATGGGGAAAAGTGCGCTTATGGTTGGTAGAAGGGAGGCAGCTGGAGATATGGAAGGGGATCAGGCAATGATCAGTCCAGATCTGGGGTAGGGGGGATAGGGTAGTGATGAAGGGGAAATTGGAACAAACACCATCCAGGGTGTGACCAAGGGAGTGAGTAGGTAGCTGGACGCTTTGTTGAAGTTTGAAAATTTCAAGAGTCTGCAGGAAGTTGCTAGTGTGGGAGTCGGCGTTAGACTCGAGGTGCAGGTTGAAATCTCCCAGTAGGGTAAAGTGGGGGTAGCGAAGTAGGAAGTGTCCTAAAGCGTCATTAAGAGAGTCTAGAAATTTAGCTGCATTAGTAAACATTCAAATCGGTCGAAACCAGGAAGCGGCGGCCGCCATTTTCTCTCTCGCACTCAGAGTGTGGATTAAAAAACAAAGGACAAAAACATGTAAAGGGGCTGTTTAGACAGCTCCTAAGCACCTAGCCAAGTTGAGGGAGTCCCCAAAGATCCCCCAAGGCCAAAAACGGAATTTTAATTTTTTCGATAATTTCGCCGATTACGCTTACCGTACGCGTACGGTAAAAATTATTTTTTAAAAAAAATATCCATACTCTCCCCACCCCATGTGCAAATGGTGCCCGAAGGGCACCATTTGTGCATGGCATATTAGAGATATGAAAAATTAAAATATTACCTTTCACAACGAAGCGCATCATATGTTCTCCATGTGCGCACGTGCGCGAAGCGCATCATGCGTACATGGCCCATCTAGCGTAACGTGGGCACGTGGGCGCGCGTTGCGCAAAGCACGGAATGAACTGCGTTAAGTGGGCGCGCACGCCACGAATGGCGTAAAGTAACTTAGCATTTAAAAAACCGTACCAATTCACTGAAAAAACCATAGGTTTCACACACGTTATAGTTAGGAATTAGCATTTAAAAAACCTTGCAAATTCACTGAAAAAACCATAGGTTTCACACATGTTATAGTTAGCGGAAATTTTACTGATAAAAAACCAATGAAATTCCCCCGTTATAGTTAGTGCAGGCAACTATAACTCACGCGACCGCAATCTTCTGCTGATGACATATGTGTCTTTATGAAAAAAAAATATTTGTAATATATGTATAGCTAAAATTTAATGGAAGAAGACATGGGCAAATAAGTGTCTAAATACAGTATTAGCATCAGCAGAGGATTGCGGTCGCGTGAGTTATAGTTGCCTGCACTAACTATAACGGGGGAATTTCATTGGTTTTTTACGAGTGAAATGTACAGCTAACTATAACATGTGTGAAACCTATGGTTTTTTCAGTGAATTTGCAAGGTTTTTTAAATGCTAATTCCTAACTATAACGTGTGTGAAACCTATGGTTTTTTCAGTGAATATATATATATATATATATATATATATATATATATATATATATATAGTCACTAAAAAAAACATAGGTTTCAGGGGCGTTATAGTTAGCTGGACATTTCCCTCGTACAAAACCCTAGAAATTCCCTTGTTATAGTTAGTTCAGCTAACTATAACTCGCCCCCCGCAATGCACTGCTGATGACGTCACATATTACATCACTCATGACATGGTCAGTGACATCACTGATGACATCACTGATGACATCATCCAGTGAATGTGTGTTTTTTCTGAAAAGTTTAAATATGTTTTATATATTTATAGTGAAAGGCCTATGGAAGAATGAGTGGGTGTATAAGTGTGTGAATGGGTGATTTTCTAGGTGCGTAACTGACTATAAGTGAGTCATTAAATGTATCTTACTGCAGACTAGTGACTAAACTGTGTGAATGTCTGTATGTGTCTGTGTGTTGGTGTATAAGTGGCTGCATGATTTTGTGAATAGCTAAATGAGTGTCTATATGGGTTATTGATTGGTTGTCTGAGTATCTGTATGGGTGCCTGACTGTTTGTGTGGGTAGGGTGTGTGTGACTCTGTGCATAGATGTGTGAGTGGGTGATTCAGTGGGTGCATGGTTTTAAGAATGCATCTGTGATGGACTGTATGGTTGGGTGACTGTATGTAAGGGTGTGTTAGTGATTGAATGTATATCTCAGTTGTACATGTGTCAGTAACTACATATGTGAAACACAGTGTATATGTGTGTAAGAGTATATAACTATTTATATGTGAGAGTGTGTGATTTTTGGAGTGGCTGTATGGATGAGTGTGTGCTTGTATCAGTAATTGTATAAGAGCGTCAGAATTTGTTAGTATTTTTATGAGTAAGTGAACTTGAGTGTGTTTAACTGTATAGGTGAGCAAATTGGACTGTAATTAATTATTGGCATGACTGACTAGGTGTGTCTGTACCTCAATGGATGATTGGTGGTGTGTGAGTGTCTATATAGGTGTATAAATGCATATGATTGTCCTGTACTGAGTGACTGTAAGTATGAGTGACTGTACAGGTGAGTGAGTGGAGGTGTATGTAGACCTAAGAGTCAATGAGTGGGTATGTAGCTATTGGTATTGGAGTATCTATGGTTTTCAAAATGGCCGTCTGAAATTTTGAGTCGGTGTATCAAAGGTTATATTAGGGTGGGAGAAGATGCACTAATTTATCACATGGATGACGTCATCAGTGATGTCATCAGTGATGTCATTTGAGATGTCATCAGTGATGTCACTGACCATGTCATGAGTGATGTAATATGTGACGTCATCAGCAGTGCATTGCGGGGGCGCGAGTTATAGTTAGCTGAACTAACTATAACAGGGGAATTTCTAGGGTTTTGTACGAGAGAAATGTCCAGCTAACTATAACGCCCCTGAAACCTATGGCTTTTTAGTGAATTTCTAAGGTTTTTTAAATGCCAATTCCTAACTATAACGCCCCTGAAACCTTTGGTTTTTTCAGTGAATTTCAAAGGTTTTTTAAATGCCAATTCCTAACTATAACGTGCATGAAACCTATGGTTTTTTCAGTGAATTTCAAAGGTTTTTTAAATGCTAATTCCTATCTATAACTTATCTCTAAAGATATCATGTTTAATGATTTTCATTGGATTTCTATATTTTTCAAATTGTGTGTCAATTTCATTAATTGTTTTTTTTAAATTCTTTTTTATCACCATTTTTTAAATTGATTTTTTTAATTAATTCTTTTAAAAATTCAAAAATATTATTTGTTTTTATTGGGTTTTTCAAACATATTTTTTTATATTTTTAAAAATATTCTTTCAACTATATGTTCAAAACTTTATTTTATATTTATTTTTTGCAATGTTTTTGGATCCGCGCACCCTATGCGCACCGTTCTCGATCCCTACGCGTTAGCATCCGCGCATGGTACGCATGGTATGCGTTGGGTACGTGTTTAGTGCGCAATCGCAATGCGACCGGTACGCGACAACCAGCCTATACGCGACACGTTCGATGTACGTAACGCGACGTTTACACGCTTCCGCTCTGATTCATCTGCATCCATAACGTGGTAAGTGCGCGGATCCCGCGAAATATTTAACATTTTAAAAACATATATATATCTATTTCATGTGAATATTAATTGAAGACAAACTCTAAACTAGTCTTAAAACTAATATATTTTTACATCTAATCCTATAATTTTTTTTAATTCGATTTCGCGGATGCGCGCGGGGTTCGTGCTGCCTATGCGTAGGGTGCGCGGATCCCATGTGACCTGCAAAAAAAGAGATTTGATTGGTTCATTACACTTCCTCTTCTAACTATTGAAAGACGCCACACAATTCAATCATTCTTCTTTGACCTTCTTTGGAGGAGCATCTCTTTGCAGAGAAGAAGATTTTTTTAGACTAAGTTTACACTTAGCTCTAACTTTTTTCAACTAAAAATGGCTTCAGGGCAGCAGGCATCACCTGCATCTCCTCATACATCTGAGGATGAATTTTTGGAGGCGGCACCACGCAAAGAACGTTTTTCTTCAGTGGTGTGGAAATTTTTTACTTTTCCCGAGGGGCAGAATAAGACCAATGCCACCTTGGTCACATGCAAGATTTGCAAAAGAGTGCTGTCGCGAGGGGATCCTAACAAGAAATACTTGTGTGGCACGGCTAGTATGATGAAGCACCTAAGGACCCTTCATCCAAACAATCTTGCACGAGAAGAATGCCGACGGATGAGAGACGCTCCTGCGCTTTCCACCTCATCGCAGCCGAGCACTTCAAGAGTGCATCCATCAGCCCAAAATTTGGACATCCGTCCTCAATTTCAATATTTAAAAGTGCTCTGCACTAAGTGCAATGCGACTTTGTGCTACGGTGAGCAGTCGATCGATCTGATCTGCCGCCGGCAAGAAAGTCACATTTGCTAGGTTTTTTTTTTTGGTTTTTTTTTATTGTTCCCTGAAGTTCATTGTTTGGTTCCTCCTGTTTTTTTTTTTGCAGAAAAACAAAAAAAAATTAAAAATTGTTCAGAAAACCCCCACAAAAATATAAAAGAAGAAAGAAGAAAAAAAAAGTTCTTGTAAGAACTAACTTTCCTGGTTTAAAAAAAGAGCTAAATTTCTTTAGTGTGTGTGAAAGTTTAGATGAATGTATGTGTAGTACGTAATTGACTGAATGAATGCATTTGTAGCGTATGGTGAATGTATAAGTGCAGAACTATGAGGAAGTGCTGCAGCATCACACAGTAACCTCTTTAACTGCAGTGTGCTGTAGTAGTTCCGAAGCACAGGGATGCAACATATGTACATAAATATGTTGCAAATCTATGCTTCTCTCTGCACGGCTGCTTAAACTGCAGCCATGTGGTGACACAGGCACCCTTGCACCATAGTGCAAGGATATCTGTGTCATGTGCTGTTTGTTTTTGTGCAGGAAGACACACCTTCCTGCACAAAAACAAACAGCACATGACACAGATATCCTTGCACTATCAGTAAAGGCATTTTTCTCCTTCAATGTATGCTGAGCATTGTAGCATGCATTGAAGATATAAAAATGTGGAGAAATGAAAACAATTCTCCTTGTTGTGCTTCCCTACACCAATTTAAAAATGGTGCAGCATTCACACACATATCGAGATTTATGATTTCAGACAAATCTAGACATGTGTCTTGTTCTATGAGTATTCAGTGCAATCATGCACAACAACACTTATAGAACACCCTTTCCACGCAAACTGGTGTGCATAATGAGGTTGTATTTACATGGAGTATAAAAAGTGCACAGAGTGCCTTTTGTAATTGTAATTGTAATCAGTCTTCTATAGCGCGTAGTTACCCTCGGGCATCCCAGCGCTTATTCAGACACACCCTTGGCCAAGACCTCATCAGACACATCACAGAGGAAATAAGTAGGATTTCAACAGCTTCCGGAAACGAAGAGTGCCAATTTCTGAACGCAGCTCCTGCGGGAGCGCGTTCCAAAGGGTGGCTGTGTGGACCGCAAATCTTCTGCCACCCGTACGGGCCTTACACACCCTAGGAACCTGGAGTAGGAATTTCTGGTCGGAGCACAAGGCTCTGGAGGCTTTATAGGGCACCACTAACTTCCTTAGAATAGGGGGGCCTTTACCCTGCAGGATTTTGTGTGCTATGCAGAGAGACTTGAACTTGACCCTCTCCCGCACAGGGAGCCAGTGCAAGGTCTTCAAGGCTGGTCTAGCCGACTGTCTCCTAGGCACGTTGGTCAGTAACCTGGCCGCGGCGTTTTGTACTTGCTGGAGCTTCCTCAACGTTGCTTCCGGGGCGCCAAGGAAGATCGCATTACAATAATCTAGCCTTGATATAATCAACCCCTGAATGAGTAACTTCCTTGAGGTGGGAGGAAGAAGGGGCAGGACTTTGCGGGCAGAGCGAAGAAGCCCAAAGCAAATCCCTGCCGTTTTCTTCGCCTGGGTCTTAAAAGAAAGATCCTGCTCCAACCAGACTCCCAAGCTCTTGATCTCCTGCTTGGGGCAGGGGAGATCCCCCAGGCAGCTAGGCCAGCTAGACAGAGGGAGGGAGGGAGCCTTATACCCCAGCAACATAATTTCGGTTTTTGAACCGTTCAGTTTCAGCGCTGATTCGCACATCCAGGTATACACCTGGGACATGCATTGATGCAGTACATCCGGATTCTTCACCAATTGGGAAAGAGCCACCACCAGCTGAGTATCATCGGCGTAGCTGTCGATTTTTATCCCAAATGGCGACACCACATCCTCCAAGGGGGCCATGTACACATTAAACAATGTGGGGCTCAAAGAGGAGCCTTGTGGCACCCCACACTGGAGGGGGATTGGTGAAGACCGCTCGCTGCCCTCCCAGACCTGATAAGTCCGGTCAGTAAGGAAAGAGCGAAGCCACTGCAGCGCCACGCCTCTCACCCCCGCATTAGACAGCCGTTGGATCAATACTTGGTGGTTAACAGTGTCGAATGCTGCACTGAGGTCCAGGGGGATCACTGCCACTGACCCTCCTGAATCCAGAATGCTTCTTGCTTCGTCCACAACTGCCAATAGGGCGGTGTCGGTGCCATGACCCGGTCGAAAGCCGGTTTGAGTCTCTCGTAGCAGACCGTTGGACTCCAGAAAGCCGGACAGTTGATGGTTAACCAGCCTTTCTGCGATCTTACCAAGTCCCGGCAGCAGAGAGATGGGCCTGAAGTTTGCCAAGTCCGATGGATCCAGACTAGGTTTTTTCAGGAGAGCCTTTACAACAGCTCTTTTCCAGCCCGGTGGCACCACACCCTGAGTAAGGGACATATTGATGAGGCTCATTACCGGGGCCGCGATGACAGATGCCACCTGTTTCAGAAACCTCATCGGGGCAGGATCCCCTGGAGAGCCGCTCTTCATAGAGCCAAGCTCCTTTATGACTTCCGACTATGATATCGGGTCAAACGAATCCAGTAGAGCATGTACTATTCTTCCTTGGCTCACTGAGTCAGTGCTCTGTGAAGCCCGAGGTAACAGAGATAGAATATTCTCTATTTTCAGATGGAAATAGTCCGCGAGTTCCCTGCACTTCTCAGCGGGATTATCATGGGTGACGGGTGGCTCGGGGACTTTGAGAAGCTCCTTAACCACTTTAAAGGTCTCTCTAGAAGAGTTGGACGCGTTCTTTATTTTTTCCTCAAAAAATTGGGCCTTAGCACCGCGCAGGACATTTTTGTACATCCTAATTGCTGCGCGATAGTCCTCCCGACTGGCCACCCCCCAGTCCCTTCTCCAGGTCCTCTCCAGCTTCTTGCATCCTCTCCTCAGGGTTCGCAATTCTGGTGTGTACCATGGGGCTGAGCCCGTTCTATTCCCCCTCTTAGCCACTCTCTTTTTCGGCAAAATGGCATCTAAAGAGTTGGTCACCCACTGATCGAAAACCAAATCGGCCATTGCCGGGTCAGCGGCCAAGGGAGGGCATGAACTCTCAAGCTACACAGTCCAACTTTCAACTGAGAGTTTAGACCAAGCCCTTTCCAAGGAATAGACTCTAGGGGACAGAATGGACCTTGGGTCACATTGCAGGGTCATAGGTATCAAGAAATGATCTGACCATGGTAAGGGACAGGCGGACAGAACTTCTAGGTGCGGGATGTTTGCAAAAATAGGATCGAGAAGGTGACCCTTAATGTGAGAGGTACCTAGATTGCTTAAGTTCAGGTTATATGCTTTCAAGTCACAGCACAAATCTGCAGCTATTAAGTCTGAAGGCTCATTAAAATGGAGATTTAAATCCCCCAGCACCATAAAGTTGGTGGTAGAGGAGGCCAGCAGCGTGACTGTTTCCATAAGGGAGCTAATAAAGCCACCCAGGGCCCCTGGAGGTCGATATATCAGCACACCTGAAACTGTGACGGTAGGGGAGGTCCGCAGGGAGAACTGACATCTTTCACAATCCTGTGTCTCACTGTTCTGAGCCCTGCACACAAACACATCTCCATATAGGATGGCTATGCCTCCCCCTCGGCCCAGGGGTCTATCCAGATTGTATATAAGAAAACCTGGGGGGAGGGCGCGAACCATGTACGCACCTGAACTGGCCGTAATCCAGGTTTCTGTCAAAAACAAATTGTCCAAGTCATGGTCCTGTATCAGGAAGTTGATCTCTAGCGCATGGCAGGGCAGAGATCTACAATTTAACAGGGCCATTGACAGAGTGTTCTTGCCCCTGTAAGCTTGTATCACCTTACAGCTCCTACATGCAGTAAAGGGTTTAACTCCCTTGTGAATGTACTTACATGCTACTTTTTTAGGGGCGCGCAGCGACATAATTTCCTTACGAGAATATTTCAGTCGCTTTTCTGTAGTACGCGTCAAGGATCCTGGCCCTAAGCCCGTCCTGGCCCGGACGGGCCCGGACGGGCCCAGACGGGCTTTTCTCTGGCGCTCCTCCGGCGCGCCACTGCGCGCGATCGCTGCGCGCTTGCATAGTGATGAGCCTAAATAGGGTGTGGCTGAGGGGACTGGCAAAGACTAGACCGCTGACACACAGAGCGTGGTGTCAGCGTCTACACCCAAAATGGCGGGCGGGCGTCGAAGGAATCACCGAAGTGGTGAGAAAAGCTTCAAAAAAGCTTCTAAGGTGCAAAAGTGCGAGGCTGGGGGGGGGCGAGGGGTCTCACAATTTAATAAGGAGCACAAATATAAAATTATACACAGTATAACACCACAATCCTATCTGCCAAAAAACAATTAAAATGCAATTTAAAAAGGAGCTAGTCTCCAGTAGTGTGCAAGGCAAGGTATTAGCAGCAGAATTATCTAAATCCTCTCTTCGTAAATATGAAAGAGTGTCTTGCGCAATAACTATGTTACAAAAAGTGACATATTTCCAGTTTTAAAATTCTTTGCGAATGATAGAAGGTAAGCACAGAGTTTTGTCTGCAAAGATGTTCAAAGAAGAATGATTGAAATGATTGCGGTCCTTCAATAGCTACAATGGGAAATATTATGAACCCCTCAAATCTCTTTTTTTGCAGGTCACATGATATCTGATTATGGTCAGATTTCAAAACTACATAGGTATAAACAGAGTGTTTTTAGAAACGTGTTTCAACTTTGTAGCTTCTAGCAGACCTCCTCATTCTGCATATTGAGACTTAGTTAAACTTACCTTCACAGTAATAGCAATAAAAAATGCTATACATTTTTTTCAGATTTTCATTGCAATCTAAATTCATATAAATTGCTTATTTTTAAATTTGGATCTGTGAAAGAAAAGGAAAAAAAAATTACAACATGTAATAATAAATTTTTTACAACACAGCATAATTTCCACAAAGTAATTTGTTTGCCTTTTTTTCTGTTCTCAGAATATATCGAATTTCACTAAAAATAGTGATTTCAATCGTACTCATCACTTAACAGCGGGCAAAAAAAAAACAATCAGAAAGATTGTTAAAAAAACAACAACCTGCTATTCTCAGCAAAATACCACAAGATACAGATCACAGATATATAAAATGCTTACGGCTAACAACATTTTATAAGTTTAACTTACAAAAACTGTAAATGTTGTCGCTTTAAAATATTCACCGAATCTAAGGATGAATTTTTGGAGGAGGCACCACGCCCACAACGTTTTTCTTCAGTGCTGTGGAAATTGTTTACTTTTTCCGAGGGGCAAATAAAGATCAATGCCACCTTGGTCACGTGCAAGATTTGCAAAAGAGTTCTGTTGCGAGGGGTTCCTAACAAGAAATACTCATACGGCACGGCAAGTATGATGAAACACCTAAGGACCCTTCATCCAAACAATCTTGCACGAGAAGAGTGCAAACGGATGAGAAACACTCCTGTTCTGTATCTGTAAAAAAGAATCACAAATAAATGTATATTAATAACTTTCAAATTTATACTATTCCATTACTGTACAAACACATTTTATATAACAAACTGACTAAGAAACTATAGCCCTGAGCCACAAGTGTGACGATGGTTAAAACACTACATGCATAGTGCATACTACTTTGAAGCAGTTCATGCCCTAAAGCCTACCTCACTAAAAGACTACATGCTAACTGACTGAATGATTACAGTACTATAAGGAGACACACTGGGTGAGTAACAGGGTGTTTGCTAGAAGTGTATGAATACTGACTGGGGAATTGAAGGTGTGAAAGACAACTGTGTAGGTGGTTAGAGGCCTGCATGCATAGTGAATAGGCATTTGAAGCAGTCTATGTGCTAAGGCCTGGCTCACTGCATGAGTACTTGGGAACTGACGGAATGATTAGAGTACAGCAAAGAGAGTGCCTGGGTGAATTTATAAGTGGTTGGTTTTTGACACAGTGAATGGATTAGTACTTGGTACTGAATGGGTCACTAAAGGGGTGCAAAGGGAGTGACAGGATGTTTGCTTGACTGTATGGATATTGACTAGGGAATTGAAGATGTGAAATACAAGTGTATAGTATGTTAGAAGACTGCATGCATACTGCATAGACATTTGAAGCAGTCTGTGGTAATGTATGGTTCACAACATGAGTACTTGGAAACTGACTAAATCATCAGACTACTGCTAGGACAGTGCCTGGGTAAAACTTTTAAATTTTCAGTTCTGGCACAGTGAAGAGAATAGTACATGGTACTGCACTTTAGTGTCAAACCCTGACTCATTTTATCAATGCATAAGCAAAGAATAGCTTCTAAAGCTACTAAAACTTGACAACATGACCGGTTTTAAAACAATTATCTGTCAGCAAATACACAATGTTACCAAATGCTTCTATCAAGATCCTTACACAAATGTACACAGACTCACAATGTGATTTTAGACAAGCAACACTATCCTAGGAGTTTACCAAAACTCATTCACTAGTCTAGAAGAGATAATGGTACTGCACACAATCTACATATTTAAGTACAGCCCATTAGTGTCAAAGCATGAACCATTTTATCAATGCATAAGCAAAAACTGGCTTCTAATGCTACTAAAACTTGACAACATGACAGGTTTTAAAACAGTTATCTGTCACCAAATACACAATGTTACCAAATGCTTCTCTCACAGTGGTTCCCAAATGCACACAGACTCACAGTGTGATTCTAGACAATAACCACTATACCTAGGAGTTTACCAAAAATCATTCACTACTGTGGAAGTGGTAAGGGAGCTGCACTCAATCTACATATTTTCAGGACTGCACTTTTGTGTCAAAGCCAAACTCATTTAATCAACGCATAAGCAAAGACTGGCTTCTAATGCTACTAAAACTTGACAACATGACAGGTTTAAAAAAAGTTATCTGTCAGAAAATACACGATGTTACCAAATGCTTCTCTCACAGTGGTTCCCAAATGCACACAGACTCACAGTGTGATTCTAGACAAGCACCACTATCCCTAGGAGTTTACCAAAACTCATTCACTACAGTGGAAGTGGTAAGGGAACTGCACACAATCTACATATTTCAGGACTGCACTTTTGTGTCAAAGCCTGACTCATTTAATCAAAGCATAAGCAAAAACTGCCTTCCAATGCTGCTAAAACTTGACAACAAGACAGGTTTTAAAACAGTTATCTGTCAGCAAATACACGATGTTACCAAATACTTCTCTCACAGTGGTTCCCAAATGCACACAGACTCACAGTGTGAGTCTAGACAAGCAACACTATCCCTAGCAGCTTACAAAAACTCATTCACTACTGGGCAAGGGGTAAGGAGACTACACACAATCTACATATTAAAGTACAGCACATTAGTGTCAAAGCATGACTCATTTTATCAATGCATAAGCAAAGACTGGCTTCTAATGCTACTAAAACTTGACAACATGACAGGTTTTAAAACCGTTATCTGTCAGCAAATACACGATGTTACCAAATGCTTCTCTCACAGTGGTTTCCAAATGCACGCATACTCACTGTGTGATTCTAGACAAACAACACTATCCCTTGCACTATACCAAAACGCATTTCTTCATCTAGAAGGAGAACTACATTTTAGTATAGAACCATAACTCATTTCACAAATTCATAAACAATGACTGGTTTCTAATTCTACCAAAATATAAAAACAGCACAGTTATCTGTCTGCAAACACATGAAAAACCCAAATGCTTATCACAGAATGGTTTCTACATGCACACACACTGTCAATAAGATTGTAGAGAAAAAAAGTACTCCCTACACTTTAGCAGGAGAAATACATTAGTCTGATTAAAATCAAAATAGTCTACATACATCCCCTCACAATTAAATAACTCACCTTTCAAGTTGTTTTGTAGATTAAGAAGTATATCAGTCACACACCAGATTTTCTTTTACAGAATCTCTGCACTGTGCACCTCTCAGCAAAAACAAAGAATGGAAAAGTTTCCCTTTCATTTTCCACACATATACATGTAAACATCAAATCACAATCCTTCACACAAAAATTCAAAAGCAAACACACATTTCTATTGGTTAAACATTTCAACCCTTTCCAAATGAAATACATTTCAACCCTTCCGCCAATCTGCCTTCTGCCTGTTACCATAGAAACAGGTCATGGAACACTGCACTGAGCACACAGGTCACAAGTTCAGCACACAATATTGCTAAACAAGACAACAAGTTTGCTTGACTTTTCAACATATCAGCTTATCATATATAATATTCCTTACAATCAGTTTTTGTTAACCAATAAGAATCATGCCTTTAAAAAACAGAAATATACACCCTACCTTTCAGCTTAGAATTTTTTTTTCCCTTGGATCCGCGCACCCAACGCGAGAGAATCCGTGCACCAAACGCGATAGGATGCGCGCACCGGGCGCGCATTTCGCCATTTAAAAAAAAAAGGGGGCCCCAGGGGGTCCTTCTGGGACCCCCTAAGCACCTCTAGAGGGTCAGAGTATTTCCACTCTGCCCCCTTTATATGTTTTACACACTTATTCCCCTTGCTTCTTCAGCCTCGCTTCTACCGAGGCAGAAAATGGCCGCCAACAGTTCCTGGTTTCGAATGTAGACAGACACTCTACAGCCAATTAGCATTCAGCGCGTGATCGGGAGGGTGCGCGCTCTATTCGGGGAGGGTGCGCTTACGGTGTGGGTAGGGTCCGCGGATCCTCCCCGGCCATAGATATCACTAACTTTTTTACCCTAATTTTCTCAGGAACTACTGAACAGATTCACACCATTTATGCAAAAGGCACAAGTCTGAACTGAGGACTACCTCATTGCCAAATTTGGTGTCATTCCGTTCAGCGGTTCGGGCTGTAGCTGCGACAACAGATCCTATGGGAAATTGCATGGGGAAAACGCGTTTTTTCTCGGCCCCCGCTTGACGGATCACCGCGAATTTTTCAGGGTGGGAGCGGAGCGGAGCGGAGCGGAGCTGGCCAAAAGTTTGGAAAATTTTGCGAGGATTCATCAACCGGCGCCAGACTTATTGGGAATAGAATGTTGCGGATTTCCTATGGAAAATAGGTCTAACTATAACTATCTACTGGCGACCGCCAGTAGATTATATATATATATATAAACCAGGGATGACGGCGCCGTGTGCTAGCTCAATTTCTTTTATTGTCAGTCAGCCGGTTGAACGCGTTTCGCCTGACCTGCAGGCTTGATCACCAACAATCATTGCAGGATGATTCAACCATTTTGAATGTTTGTGCTTGTGAAGAGTCACATGATGTGACTACAAACTCAGTGTATTGGAAAAAGACTTGTAGTTTCTATAAATACATAACGGCTACACTCTAAAAAATTCATTGACAATTATACAAAATTAAAGAATACTGTCACATGATAATGGGAAATGTAGCGCTAATCAGATGAATTGCAATTCAGAACAAAATTACAATTATTGCAGATTAATATCGTATTAAAGACCTCCCAAATTTCACAATTCCCACAGTCTCATTTCCTTAAATATACAGGTAGAAACGACCACCTAGGTTATCGGAACTACCAATCTCATTAATAGAGAATCTCATTCGATTGAGCAAGATTAAATGCGCAATCGAATTAACACTCAGCCAACTTCGACCGAGAAAATATTATAAAACCCCAGTGGGTACTGTTAGAAAGCGGAGGTTTCTGTTCGTCATACTCAATAAATCTAATATTCAATAACCTTACGCCCTAGTGGGCATTGCTATGTACTTAGGACAGGTCTTATACCTCCAATAAAACGTGAAAAAAGAGATAAGAAAAAATAATGATAATTAAATAGCAAAAGATGGTTAAAAACAGATCGAGGAGGATGCCTACTAGTACTAGATTCCATTACACTTAAATATACTAGTACTTACAAATGTGTAATCAAATCTTCTTCCATGTTCAGCCCTGTTGTGGTACGTGTATTGAGTGCAAGAATATAACAAGACTCAAGTTTTCTCAGTTTTTTCTCTCGATTACCCCCTCTGGCATTTGGCGGTATGCAATTGATTACAAAGTACAATAAACCTTGCTCGTTTTTCTCATGATGTGTCTCAAAGTGTCGTGCCACTGGATACATATATATATGTATGTGTATGTAGGCAGGTAGGAAGTAGGCAGAATCCCGAGGGGGTTGAGGATAATGCTCGCCCCGAGTTATGAAAATCCAGACCCGCATATGTTAACAGAGTGGGCGGACTGTAACCTGGAATCGTCGCGTAAATTGGTTGTCATTTTAGTCAAATATGCAAACAGTGACAGAGCCGCGCTGCAATTAAAAATCGATTAAATCAATGAAGAAATTGACAAACATGGCAACACGGATGTCATTCAGAAACAGAGAAGATATGATCTGTCGCTTGCAAAGAGATGAGGATGTAATTAAAAGGCGCAAAGCCTACAAGTTTCAAAGGGACAAGGTGGATTACGAGCAAGGGCGCGTGTTCACCTTTGCGTGAAAATATGACGCTGTGAAAAAGGTGAACCCATCAGGAGGTCCCCCCATAACACATCCCAGTGCAGGTGGCATTTCTCAGGCATCCACATCAGCCTCTGACTTAAGCTCAGCCATTGACAGTGGCTCTGACAATGACCAGGCCTCAACATCCAGGGCATTGGGGTTTATCAGACCATCATTGGGTCAGGAGCTGGATTACCTGCGATTAGACAGGATACAAACGGTGCACCCACGTGGACAAAACAAAAATGCCAACAAAGGAGAAACAAACGACAAAACCAAAAACGACGGGCAAGACGCCAATGTAGAAAGCAAAAACAGGCCAAACAGCAAAAAAACAACAAACAGGAGATGGAACAGACGCTAACTACCAAAATGGAGGAAAATACAGTCATCAACTTAACTACGACTGTTTGAAGCGAAGATGAAAGAAAAATATTAACGTTGGGTCTCACTTACAGTCCTGTTAGAGACTTTATTTACGCAGAGACACAAATAGATTTATTTAAGTTTGTGCGTAAAATGAAACTGCGTAAACATCACACAATTCAAGGGACACAAAATCGTGACAACAGAATAACAGCCAATGTGGAAAGTAATACCAGTCCGACATTAACAGATGGAGATTCAAATCTTTTGAGAGACATGCAGCAATTATTTGATGAAAATAATACAACTACGAGTCAGTTGGATCAGGAAGCCCAGCAATCGGGGGCAACAATTCGAACTAAATTCAAATCTAAATCAACTTTCTGTCCATTAATGATACAAGATAATGTGGATATCTTCCATGACAAGGTTACTTTTGAACTGAAAAACTTTATCGAGACACCGTGAAAACCCCTATGAAACATACCAAACAGGACCATATCTACTCTCAATTGGTCAAAAAACTACAGGATGATGATAAAATTATCATACGCCAATCAGACAAGGGTGGCAATGTGGTGTTATGGCCACGAGAGTTATATATGGAGGAGGCTGAACAACAACTGAACGACAGAGACTGCAAAAACAAAAAAAGTAACATCTTAGCAGTAAAAAGTGCAATGAATGACTTCAATAGTAAACTGCTGGCATGGAAATCTGCTGGTTTACTCAGCATGGAAGAATTTAAATTCTTAAAAGTTGATTATCCTATTGTACCTGCTATATATTTTATCCCCAAAGTACATAAGGATATGCTCAAACCACCGGGGAGGCCCATTATATCAGCCAAGGGCAGCAAAATGGAGAATGCATCCAAAAATGTGGATTTCTTCCTTCAAGATCATGTGATGAAACTCCCATTATATATACAGGACACGGGATTTTCTTCGTAAAATTCAAAGTGTTAAATGGGACATCGATTGTTTGCTTATTTTGCCAGATGTTGTCTCATTATACACTAGCATACACAATCGTGATGGCTTGCTGGCAACTGAATTTTATCTCAATACCAGACCAAGAGAATTTTGCATGCATAACAAAATGTTATTGACAATGATCTCCACATGTTTAGAAAACAACTTCTTTCTCTTCAACAATCAAATCTACCAGCAGGTGAGGGGAGTTGCCATGGGGGCTTGCTTTTCCCCGAGTTATGCCTGTCTTCATATGGGCATGTGAGAGGAGCGGGTCCTCATGGCAACACACAGAGATATCCTATCCAAACATGTTCTGTGCTGGTATAGATACATAGACGACCTGTTTTTAATGTGGAAAGGCAATGAAATTGAATCTCAAAACTTTAGAGCGGGACTGAATGACAACAGTTTAAAACTTACAATTTACTGCCCAAACAAGTAAGCAAAGCATAATCTTTTTAGACGTAGAGGTTTACACATCTAACAACAAGCTAGAAACACGCCTTCATAGAAAATCAACAGCTGGCAACACTGTGCTACATGCTTCCAGTCACCATCCATCTCATCTGATCAACAGCATTCCCTATGGGGAAATGCTGCGGATCAGAAGAATATGTAGTACAGAAGAGGATTGCATGCAGGCCCAACGAGCAAGCAGGGACAGGTTCATAGCCAGGGGCTATGCTGACAGTGTGGTTGTGGCAGCTATAACCAAGGCTAATAAACTACAACGTTCAGAAATATTAATTGATCGAAACAAGAGGGATTTTAGCACCTCTCAACCTGTTGACCAGCTGACTTGATTGGTTTTAACATTCAACCAACAGCACAAAACATTGAGGAAAATTGTAAATAAGAACTGGCCCCTGATTCTGAATGACCCAATACTGGGTGAACGTTTAACTGCAACTCCCAGTATCACATACAGGAAAGCTCGCTCCATGAGCAATGCTTTGGTCAGGAGCAGCCCTGAGGTCATTTCAACAAAAAATTGGCTCAATAACAGAGCAGGGTTTTTCAAATGTTCCAGCTGCAGAGCGTATAAATATGGCTACAATACTAAAACATACACCACCCCTTTCAAACAGAAACCAGTTGAGATAACTAAATTTCTCAATTGTAAAACTGAATGTGCAGTATATGTGCTGAAGTGTCAGTGTCCATGTGGCATCCGTTATGTGGGGAGTACCAGACTGCAGGTTCACAAACGGATACTCCAGCACATGCGAGCCATCTCTAACAATGACGCTGCTTATCCAGTGGCGAGGCATTTCAAAGAACACCATGGCAGTGATTTACAGTATTTAAAATAATTTGCCATTGATGCGGTCTTGCCTCTTAGTAGGGGTGGGAATCGTGATTACCTCTTACGCAAGCTGGAAACTCAATACATCTTCGAGCTGGATTGTAAAATACCACTGGGCCTGAATGCAAGCGAGGATTTTTTTACTTGCTTATGATACTGTCTGCCTTTAGCACTTTTATAGTTATGTACCCTCCTTTTAGCTGAACTTCAGATTCGCTTCTCATTTATATGGATTTTTATAAACTAATTATATTATAATTTTACACATTTTTCTTTACTAAATCACGGTTGTGATTTAGAAGGGTGTAGGCACTTTATGATTTTAGCAGCACTAGCACTTTATGTCAAATTGATGGATGTATGCCCACTTGGGCTGGACATACTTTGTTTGTTCTATATAGCACTGGCAATCTTGTGCATATGTATACCGGATATAGACAGGAGCAATGGTATTTTACCACTCCTGAGTGACCTTCAGACGAGCTATAGTGATTAACATGATATGTCCTAGGCAGGTCGTAAATGGTCTTAAGATTTATTGTATATTGTATACGGTGTCTTATTGCATTTTATCCATGTTCTTAACATTTTTTAGCTCGATCTGAGGAATGTCAACACATTAAGGTTATTTAGATTCTATCTCTATGGATTTTATCTGATTTTTAACCATGTGTTTTTATGTGCCAAATATTTATACTATTTTATGAATATTTTTCAACAGCACAGTTTGCTCTCTTTTTCACATATTTTATTTTGAGTTCATTCAAAAGAATCATATTCATGATACATTGTGCCAAGGCTTCAAAAAACTACAAAGAGTACCTTGTTTATTTCCATCATTTTTTATTTTATTTATTTGAAAAGTTTTATATAGCGCTAGCTTGACCCGTAGGTATCAGAGCGCTTTACATACATACTGTAAAGAAAAGCAGACGGAAATTGCATTATATAGTAGGCAGGCAATAAGGAATCAAAACCAAGAATAAAGAAAATACAGCATGGTAGATAAGGTGGTTAACACAGTCCGGTCACCAACTATCCTTGAATGTCAAGAGAGAGGAGTAAACTCTGATATTGAAGTCTAGGTTAGTTGACGTTGGTCAGGAAAGTGTTTGTTAAGGAGATGGATTTTCAGGTCCCTTTTGAAACAGGAGAAGGAGGGGTTGCATCTGAGGACTCTAGGGAGAGCGTTCCATATCCTGGGAGCGTTGCCAGAGAACGGTCGGTATTTGTATGGTTTTCTTTTTCAGTTTTAGAGGAATAAGGAGGAGTGAGTTGGAGCTTCTCAGCATTCTGTATTGACCTGCTCTTACCAGTTTGTTGTTCAGGTAGTTAGGGGCCGGAGAGTGAAGGGTTTTGTGTGTGATGCAGGCCAGTTTGTAAATACACCTCCCTTCCATGGGAAGCCAGTTGAGGGAGTTGAGAGCTGGAGTGATGTGATCAAATCTTTTTACCCCAGATACGAGTCGAGCGGCCATGTTCAACACTGCCCTTAGAGGGGTTAGGTGAGCTTTTGGAGTCCCTGTTAGGATGGCGTTCCCATAGTCGATTTTAGAGAGAACTAGGGATTGGACCACTGTCTTGAGGTCATCATGGGGAAGACAAGGTTTCAATTTCTTGAGGTGTTTTAGAGAGAAAAGAGCGCTTTTTGCAGAGTTTTTGATGTGGGCCTCCAAAGATAAGTTCTTGTCAAGGGTGATGCCTAGAGACTTAACTGAGTTGGATAGGACGATGGGGCAGTTTAGGGCGACCAGATTCTTGAGCCACTCTTGGATTGGACGATGGTTGCTTTTTGGAGAGAACAGTATTAGTTCTGTTCTTGTCATCATGTTTTGACATCACGTGTTTTACCAGGCACTTGCACTTTAAAAATGAAAAAATGTCTCAGTTTCGTGTCATGTGATCAAGGCCTTGTTGGAGGCTGAAACGCGTAATGGCGGAGGTGCTGGAGTTTTCCAAATAAAACAACTTTGCACTGGCCCTGGGTTTGCCTTTTCGTCCTTTTGATTATCTGGTATCGGAATTCTTCTGAGATATATAGTATACATCTTCGAGTTACTTAGATGTGCAGTCAAGAATAGTAAATCAGTGCCTCCCTCTGTACTAACCTGTTTGATAGTTTGTCTCTCATAGTTGTGGTCATGATCTTGTGACCTAATGGTCAAGGTGGTGGTCGACATTGTCACCGCCACCCTGATGGACTACAATCTGCTAGGCTTTGATGGGCGTTCACTAAACATTTAAACTTTTTTGGTTTTTCAGAAACAAACTCCCAAAGCAGGAGTTTGTTTCTGAAAAAAACTAAAAACTAATCACCCCTCCCCCCCCCACCCCACCGTTGGAGTTCTTCACAGTTTGGGAGTGATTATTTGTCTTTTTTCTGTCCTTCACCACCATGTTATACCTGGCGGGGACGGATAGAAGCAAAAGAAGATTACACCTTGCACCCTAGATAGGGCGGGCGGTGACACTCCAATGGCCCCACTCCAATGGTGGCTTGTAGGAAGCTTTCTGACGAGGGAGCCAACGGGGTATTGTCAATGGAAGGTTTTGATCCACACGTCTCTAAAGTAGGCGGGTGACTGAGAGTTGGTCAGAGTACGACAGACTAGCCTGTCTGTCAAACTCTAGAGCAGGCCCTATGTCAAAGAGCCAGGCCCTGACTTGCTTCTATCTATGGAAAAAAACAGAGCCCCGATTGCGGATTGCGCAATAAACCTTATTTTCAACTCAAAACTTTTTTGTTGCTCTTAAGCAGTATAAAAGAAAAACATCAATTTCAACTCGGGCTCTTTCTAATCTGTGATGCATGCTGACGCTCTCAAATGCTGCTGGAGTGTACTTTCCTGTGGTGAAAGAAAGACGTCTTCCTGCCCTCTGCCCATGACACCACTTGTTCCTCCGAGGAGTCCGGCTTCTATCAAGAATTCTGCGTCAACAGGTTCCTTCCTGCTCTTGCCTGCGGCTCCGAAACTCTGCCGGCGTTTAAAGCAGCTTTGGCCTCAATTTGTCCCCAGGGACCTCCTCCACCCCATCTTTTCTGGTTCCAAATGCCGTTTTATTGCTGTTGTGTCAATGGAAGCCTGCATGCGGCGGCCTCGTCCACCTCTGCTTTCAGAAGCGCCACTCTCCCTCCGATGCCAATCTGCGCGCCCTGCGGATGCCGCCGCCTGGAACAACAGGGCCCTGCTCTTTGTTTGCTGAAACTTCATTTTGCTTTCCTTGCTCGGGCTCTTCAGCGGTCTCGGTAAGCGCGTCGGACACATTACTGCTGCCGCCCTCAGTGCGGTATCATCAGCTCATCCGCGCCGGCCTGCTTGGGGGAGAGCTTTCTGCTGCCAGTGGGCTGCCTTTGTGCCGCGGTGCCCGCTGCGTCCCTTTCATGCCAGCCTCTTTCCATCAGGCGGGAACACAAGGGCCTGGATTTGCCCTGTGCCACTCGCATTTTGCTTTCCCAGGTCGCCGGCTTGATCTTAGTTTTTGTTTTCAAAACTACAAGAGTCGCAGGAAACTCATTTACCTGCCGCTGCTCTGCTGGGCCTGTGGCATTATGGGGCAGCAGACTTACACTGGCGATTACCAAGCAGCATCCAGACAAGCAGTCTTCACTCAAGGTCGGCAGTGCCATGTGACCGCAATTATGGCACTAACTGGAACTGGGTGTTAGATCTTCAGACACCGACCCCGAGGGTGTCTGCCAGCCCTTGGTGTGGGCAGTGTGAAGGAAGAACTCACGGATAGTGCTCTGTGTGAGGTTGTGAGAGTGTCGATTACCAAGCAGCAGCCACGCATGCACTCTTCACTCAACCACGATCCTAGCACTAACTGGAACTGGGTGTAAGATCTTCAGACACCGACACCGAGGGTGTCTGCCAGCCCTTGCTGTGCGGCAGTGTGAAGGAAGAACTCACGGATAGTGCTCTGTCTGGGGTTGTGAGAGTGTCGATTACCAAGCAGCAGCCAGACATGCACCCTTCACTCAACCACGATCCTGGCACTAACTGGTACTGGGTGTTAGATCTTCAGACACCGACACCGAGGGTGTCTGCCAGCCCTTGCTGTGCGGCAGTGTGAAGGAAGAACTCACGGATAGTGCTCTGTCTGGGGTTGTGAGAGTGTCGATTACCAAGCAGCAGCCAGACATGCACCATTCACTCAACCACGATCCTGGCACTAACTGGTACTGGGTGTAAGATCTTCAGACACCGACACCGAGGGTGTCTGCCAGCCCTTGCTGTGCGGCAGTGTGAAGGAAGAACTCACGGATAGTGCTCTGTGTGGGGTTGTGAGACTGTCGATTGCCAAGCAGCAGCCACACATGCATTGCTCTGTGGTCACAATCCTGGCACTAACTGGAACTGGGTGTTAGATCTTCAGACACCGACCCCGAGGGTGTCTGCCGGCCCTTGGTGTGGGCAGTGTGAAGGAAGAACTCACGGATAGTGCTGTGTCTGGGGTTGTGAGAGTGGTGATTACCAAGCAGCAGCCAGACATGCACTCTTCACTCAAGACACACTCCGGGCACTAACTGGAACTGGGTGTTAGATCTTCAGACACCGACACCGAGGGTGTCTGCCAGCCCTTGCTGTGCGGCAGTGTGAAGGAAGAACTCACGGATAGTGCTCTGTCTGGGGTTGTGAGACTGTCGATTACCAAGCATCAGCCACACATGCACTCCTTACTCGAGGTTGGCAGTGCTCTGTGACCACAATCCTGGCACTAAGTGGAGCTGGGTGTTAGATCTTTAGACACCGACTCCGAGTGTGTCTGCCAGCCCTTGTTGTGGGGCAGTGCGAAGGAAGAATTCACGGATAGTGCTGTGTCTGGGGTTGTGAGAGTGGTGATTACCAAGCAGCAGCCAGACATGCACTCTTCACTCAAGACACACTCCGGGCACTAACTGGAACTGGGTGTAAGATCTTCAGACACCGACACCGAGGGTGTCTGCCAGCCCTTGCTGTGCGGCAGTGTGAAGGAAGATCTCTCGGATAGTGCTCTGTGTGAGGTTGTGAGAGTGTCGATTACCAAGCAGCAGCCACACATGCACTCCTTACTCGAGGTTGGCAGTGCTCTGTGACCACAATCCTGGCACTAAGTGGAGCTGGGTGTTAGATCTTTAGACACCGACTCCGAGGGTGTCTGCCAGCCCTTGTTGTGGGGCAGTGCGAAGGATGAACTCACGGATAGTGCTGTGTCTGGGGTTGTGAGAGTGGTGATTACCAAGCAGCAGCCAGACATTCACTCTTCACTCAAGACACACTCCGGGCACTAACTGGAACTGGGTGTTAGATCTTCAGACACCGACACCGAGGGTGTCTGCCAGCCCTTGCTGTGCGGCAGTGTGAAGGAAGATCTCTCGGATAGTGCTCTGTGTGAGGTTGTGAGAGTGTCGATTACCAAGCAGCAGCCACGCATGCACTCCTTACTCAAGGTCGGCAGTGCTCTGTGACCACAATCCTGGCACAAAGTGGAGCTGGGTGTTAGATCTTTAGACACCGACCTCGAGGATGTCTGCCAGCCCTTGGTGTGGGGCAGTGTGAAGGAAGAACTCACGGATAGTGCTCTGTCTGGGGTTGTGAGAGTGTCGATTACCAAGCAGCAGCCAGACATGCACTCTTCACTCAACCACGATCCTGGCACTAACTGGAACTGGGTGTAAGATCTTCAGACACCGACACCGAGGGTGTCTGCCAGCCCTTGGTGTGGGCAGTGTGAAGGAAGAACTCACGGATAGTGCTGTGTCTGGGGTTGTGAGAGTGGTGATTACCAAGCAGCAGCCAGACATGCACTCTTCACTCAAGACACACTCCGGGCACTAACTGGAACTGGGTGTTAGATCTTCAGACACCGACCCCGAGGGTGTCTGCCAGCCCTTGGTGTGGGCAGTGTGAAGGAAGAACTCACGGTTAGTGCTCTGTGTGGGGTTATGAGAGTGTCGATTACCAAGCAGCAGCCACGCATGCATTGCTCTGTGGTCACAATCCTGGCACTAACTGGAACTGGGTGTTAGATCTTCACACACTGACCCCGAGGGTGTCTGCCAGCCCATGGTGTGGGGCAGTGCAAAGGAAAAACTCATGGATAGTGCTCTGTCTGAGGTTGTGAGAGTAGTAATGTGGGTAACACTGGCCTGACAGTGCGGGCTGGACTGTCCCCATGAGGAGCAGGGTCAAGACTGATTTGCTCATGGCTGCGTCCAAACTAGGTTGGTGTGGTGAGCAAAAAAACAATGCATTTACCAAGATCTGTGACTGGGGGGGTGGATGTTTGACAATGTGCAGCTTTCCGTCCTTCATCTTTTTGTGTTGCTTTAGTCGCCCTAATTTGGCAGGGTATGCCCAGATGTGGGTCTCTTGCTCACTGTGCCACTGGATTCAAGCTAGCCTGGCTGATGAGGGGTGATTCCCCAAAACTGGTCCCAGGAGCCTTGTTTCCCGGTTTAGGGACGACCTGGTCTGGCAGCTTTGGCTGGGCTGTCCTATGGGGAGCTCGGTTAAGACTTATTTGCATAAGGGCGGGTCCAAACTGGGCTGGCATGGTAAGCAAAACAATGGATTTATTCCAGATATGGGACTGAGGGTGCATGTGTGACAATGTTCAGCAGTTGATCCATCATCTTTTTGTGTTGCAGCTCTTTGACGTACTTTGACTTACTGTTCACAGTTGGTTGCGATGCTCCCTATGACGGCTGTGCCGTTATTCTAGTTTTCTGACTTAGGGTCGACATAAAGTTGAATGTCGTGATGTTCCCCATCAAACTTTGTATAGATTTTTTTCATAATTTTGCAAAGGTTGATGAGCTTGAAAAAATGTGAGAGAAAAACCTGGAGCCTTAGGTGTTGTTGAAAATAAATCTCAGCAGAAACACTGTTTTAGTGAGAGATTTCTCTGGGAAAATACTTTTGCTGGAAAAGTCATGTGCAACAAAAATGCTTAGAAGAATTTTTCTCTTCGCTGAAGTTTTATGAATTTTACTACCCACAATCTTTGCTGGCAAAATTGCTATTACCTTCTCTTGGTGACCAGGAGTTGGATCCCCACTGGATCTTCACAAGAAACGATCACATCTTCGATAAAGATGTTATGCTTGAACACTGTGTCGGTCTTCGCTTAGCTGCTCTCCTGGAAGTCATGGGTTAACCATCGCTCCCATAGGCCACGCCAGCTACAGAGACGAAGTCGACTGCAAATTAGTAATTTGTTTAGGGATGTATAGGTACAACATGCTGTTTTATGGACGCATTGTTCAATGTTATGAACTCTGTGTCAAGGAGGGAAGTAGCGCAGCCTATAAGGCCACAGTAAGGTCCAAGGTGAAGCGCTTATGCTATGAGCTGTTGGAACAAGAAACTGCAGGTATGTATTGCAGCGGTGTTACTATTGTACTTATGCAACAAATACAGATTACAGGAAACTGACTGGACTGTGTACATTTTGAACTGCTATGTTGAGTTTCTGGTGCTAGTAGTACAGAGCGCAGCAATCCATTGCATTGCACAGGAAGTATTGTGTTTAAGTGCGTATGTCATCAGTTGTGCATTAGAGTTGTATTGTCGTGTGATACCTGTGGTGCGCTTCACACTTGTGACCCGCATGGAGTTTCCATTGTTGGTGCACGCTTGGTAGCACAATGCTGTGCATGCAGTAGAAGAAGACAGGTTGCTATGTGTGTTTAAGGTTCATCAGGAAGTCCCTTCATGAGCTCCCCAAGTGCCCATGTCTTGTGAGGATGTGGTACCCATGAGAGAGGCTCTGGGTGTCACTTACCCCTGTGCTCTGCTGGACTCACCGGCGCCGCCCTCTAGTTTCTATTCATACCTCCATATGGAGCCATCCAACTGTAGTTTTGCTATCATGAATTATGGTAATGAATAATACATGTGATGCCAAACTCTGGCAATTATTGTATGGTACAATTTGTGATTTCTGCACTTTACCAGTTCATTTCTTAAAAGGTCTATTTTTTACGTGGTGCGAAGCTCTTTAGAGAAAGCAGATGTGTGTCTGCTTCTTTAATGTGAGTACACTCGGCGTTCTGTAATGTTCTTCCTAATTATGTTTGAATTGATAAGCCTTGAACAATTATGCTTGAATCTCTTCTTTTGGTGATTTTTTTCTGTGGCATGTAGGCCCAAGCAACTTCAGTTTTTCTGCCTTGGGCACTTTATGAGACATGTTGCTAACGGAACAAAATATGCACTTGATTGGGATGTTCTTACTATGTGACCTGCTGCATGCTTTGCACCACACGCTCAGCCTTACAAACATTGACGTACAGGAAAAGGTCACTTGTCTGCTGATGTCCATACTTATCTACAATGTATCTGTGCATTTTTTTGTTCTCACCACGTGGCATGCTGCATATTTTACACCAAATAGAGATGTGATCCTCCGTACATCAATCAATCGATCAGTCAGGGGTTTGTATAGCACAGCTGCTCACCTGTGAGGGTCTCAAGGTGCTTAAGGGTGGGGGGCTGTTTATCCTTCACTCACAAGCAAGTGAAGGCTGGCTCCATGTGTTTGCTGGGGTCCACATGTGAGAACTAATGTATGCTTGCATCCTCCTGCTCTGACTGCCCAGACTGCTGCATGCACTGCACCTCATGCCTGATTGGGAAGTGCTCAACTTTGCACACTCTGATGTAGGACGTGGGTTTTTCTAAAGATCCAAAAGTGTCCTAATTTCTCAACAATGTTTGCTTGCGTTATTCTGTCCTCAAGACGTTGCCTGCTGCATGCTCCACGCCATGCGCTTGATTAGGAAGTGGCATACAGTGACATACGGAGGAAGGTTGACTCCACATGTCTGGTGGTGCCCATATGTGTGACCACTTGCATCCTTCTGCACTCTGAACCTGGCCCCCTGCATGCTTTGCATCACACGCTCGATTGGGAAATGCTCAGCCTTACACACACTGACATACGGAGGGCTGGATCCGTGTGTTGGCTGAGGAACACATGCGTACGTGCATCCTTCTGCTCTTTGACCCTGGCCTGCTTCAAGCCCTACACTGCACTCTCGATTGGGAACCCGGCCTGCTTCAAGCCCTACACCGCACTCTCGATTAGGAACCTGGCCTGCTGAAAGCCCTACACTGTACTCTCGATTGGGAACCTGGCCTGCTTCAAGCCCTACACCGCACTGTCGATTGGGAACCTGGCCTGCTGAAAGCCCTACACTGTACTCTCGATTGGAAACCTGGCCTGCTTCAAGCCCTACACTGCACTCTAAAACGGGAACCTGGCCTGCTGCAAGCCCTACACCGCACTCTTGATTGGGAATCTGACTTGCTGCAAGCCCTATACCGCATTCTCGATTGGGAATCTAACCTGCTGCAAGCCCTACACCGCACTCTCGACTGGGAATCTGACCTGCTGCAAGCCCTACACTGCACTCTCGATTGGGAACCTGGCCTTCGGCAGGTCCTACACCACACTCTAGACTGGAAACTTGGCTGTCTGCAAGCCCTACACCACACTCTCGATTGGGAACCTGCCCTGCTGCAAGCCCTACACCGCACTCTCGATTGGGAACTTGGCAGTCAGCAAGCTCTACACCGCACTCTAGACTGGGAACCTGGCCTGCTGCAAGCCCTACACCGCACTCTCGATTGGGAACCTGGCCTGCTGAAAGCCCTACACTGCACTCTCGATTGGGAACCTGGCCTGCTTCAAGCCCTACACGCACTCTCGATTGGGAACCTGGCCTGCTGAAAGCCCTACACCGCACTCTTGATTGGGAACCTGGCCTGCTTCAAGCCCTACACCGCACTCTCGATTGGGAACCTGACCTTCTGAAAGCTCTACACTGCACTCTCGATTGGAAACCTGGTCTGCTTCAAGCCCTACACTGCACTCTCAAATGGGAACTTGGTCATCTGCAAGCCCTACACAGCACTCTCAATTGGGAATCTGGCCTGCTGCAAGCCCTACATGGCACTCTCGATTGGGAACCTGGCCTTCGGCAAGTCCTACACCTCACTCTAGACTGGAAACTTGCCCTACACCACACTCTCGATTGGGAATCTAACCTGCTAGAAGCCCTACACCGCACTCTCGATTGGGAATCTGACCTGCTGCAAGCCCTACACTGCACTCTCGATTGGGAACCTGGCCTTCGGCAAGTCCTACACCACACTCTAGACTGGAACTTGCCCTGCTGCACGCCCAACACCACACTCTCGATTGGGAACCTGCCCTGCTGCAAGCCCTACACCACACTCGATTGGGAACCTAGTCGGATGCAAGCCCTACACATCACTCTAGACTGGGAACCTGGCCTGCTGCAAGCCCTACACCTTATCTCAATTGGGAACTTGGCCATCTGCAAGCCCTTCACCACACTCTCAATTGGGAATCTGACCTGCTGCAAGCCTTACACCACACTGTTGATTGGGAACTTGGCAGTCTGCAAGCCCTACACCGCACTCTCAATTGGAAATCTGACTTGCTGCAAGCCCTACACCGCACTCTCGATTGGGAACCTGGCCTGCTGCAAGCCCTACACTGCACTCTCGATTGGGAGCGTGGCCTGCTGCAAGCCCTACACCACACTCTAGATTGGGAATTTGGCCTGCTGCAAGCCTTACAACGCTCTATCGATTGGGAACATGGCCTGCCGCAAGCCCTACACCGCACTCTCAATTGGGAATCTGGCCAACTGCAAGCCCTACAGCACACTCTTGATTGGGAACCTGGCCTGCTGCAAGCCCTACACTGCACCCTTGATTGGGAAATTGGCCTCCTGCAAGCCCTAAACCGCACTCTCGTTTGGGAATTTGGCCTGCTGCAAGCCCTACAACGCACTCTTGATTGGGAACCTGGCCTGCAGCAAGCCCTACACCGCACTCTCAATTGAAAACCTGGCCTGCTACAAGCCCTATACCGCACTCTCGATTGGGAATTTAGCCTGCAGCAAGCCCTACAATGCACTCTCGATTGGGAGCCTGGCCTACTGCAAGCCCTACACTGCCCTCTAGATTTAGAAACTGGCCTGCTGCAAGCCCTACAACGCACTATCAATTGGGAACATGGCCTGCAGCAAGCCCTACACTGCACTCTCAATTGGGAACCTGGCCTGCTACAAGCCCTACACTGCGCTCGAGTGGGAATTTGGCCTGCTGCAAGCCCTACACCGCACTCTCGATTGGAAACCTGGCCTGCTGCAAGCCCTACACTGCACTCTCGATAGGGAACCTGGCCTGCTGCAAGCCCTACACCGCACTCTAGATTGGGAACCTGGCCTGCTGCAAGCCCTACACTGCACACTTGATTGGGAATTTGGCCTGCTGCAAGCCCTACACTGCAGTCTCGATTGGGAACCTGGCCTGCTGCAAGCCCTACACCGCAATCTTGATTGGGAACCAGGCCTGCTGCAAGCCCTACACCCCACTCTTGATTGGAAACCAGGCCTGCTGCAAGCCCTACACCGCACTGTCGATTGGGAACCTGGTCCACTGCAAGCCCTACACCGCACTGTTGATTGGAAAACTGGCCTGCAGCAAGCCCTACACCGCACTCTCAATAAGAAACCTGGCCTGCTGCAAGCCCTACACCGCACTCTCGATTGGGTATTTGGCCTGCAGCAAGCCGTACACTGCACTCTCGATTGGGAACCTGGTCTGCTGCAAGCCCTACACCGCACTCTCGATATGGAACCTGGCCTGCTGCAAGCCCTACACCGCACGCTCGATTGGGAATTTGGCCTGCAGCAAGCCCTACACCGCACTCTCGATTAGGAATCTGGTCTGCTGCAAGCCCTACACCGCACTTTAGATTGCGAACCTGGCCTGCTGCACGCCCTACACTGCATTTTCGATTGGGAATTTGGCCTGCTGCAAGCCCTACACCGCACTCTTGATTGGAAACCTGGCCTGCTGCAAGCCCTACACCGCACTCTCGATTTGGAACCTGGCCTGCTGCAAGCCCTACAACGCACAATCGATTGGGAACATGGCCTGCAGCAAGCCCTACACCCCTACACCACACTCTCAATTGGTATCCTGGCCTGCTGCAAGCCCTACACTGCACTCTCGGTTGGGGATTTGGCCTGCTGCAAGCCCTAAACCGCACTCTCGATTGGGAATTTGGCCTGCTGCAAACCCTACACCGCACTGTTGATTGGAAAACTGGCCTGCAGCAAGCCCTACACCGCACTCTCAATAAGAAACCTGGCCTGCTGCAAGCCCTACACCGCACTCTTGATTGGGAATTTGGCCTGCAGCAAGCTCTACACTGCACTCTTGATTGGGAACCTGGCCTGCTACAAGCCCTACACCGACCTCTAGATTGGGAACCTGGCCTGTTGAAAGCCCTACATCGCACTCTCGGTTGAGAACCTGGCCTGCTGCAAGCCCTACACCACACTCTTGATTGGGAACCTGGCCTGCAGGAAGCTCTACATCACACTTTCGATTAGCAACCTGGCCTGCTGCAAGCCCTACACCGCACTCTTGATAGGGAACATGGCGTGCTGCAAGCCCTACACTGCACTCTCAAATGGGAACTTGGTCATCTGCAAGCCCTACACAGCACTCTCAATTGGGAATCTGGCCTGCTGCCAGCCCTACATGGCACTCTCGATTGGGAACCTGGCCTTCGGCAAGTCCTACACCTCACTCTAGACTGGAAACTTGCCCTGCTGCAAGCCCTACACCACACTCTCGATTGGGAATCCAACCTGCTAGAAGCCCTACACCGCACTCTCGATTGGGAATCTGACCTGCTGCAAGCCCTACACTGCACTCTCGATTGGGAACCTGGCCTTCGGCAAGTCCTACACCACACTCTAGACTGGAACTTGCCCTGCTGCACGCCCAACACCACACTCGATTGGGAACCTGCCCTGCTGCAAGCCCTACACCACACTCGATTGGGAACCTAGTTGGATGCAAGCCCTACACATCACTCTATACTGGGAACCTGGCCTGCTGCAAGCCCTACACCTTATCTCAATTGGGAACTTGGCCATCTGCAAGCCCTTCACCACACTCTCAATTGGGAATCTGACCTGCTGCAAGCCTTACACCACACTGTTGATTGGGAACTTGGCAGTCTGCAAGCCCTACACCGCACTCTCAATTGGAAATCTGACTTGCTGCAAGCCCTACACCGCACTCTCGATTGGGAACCTGGCCTGCTGCAAGCCCTACACTGCACTCTCGATTGGGAGCGTGGCCTGCTGCAAGCCCTACACCACACTCTAGATTGGGAATTTGGCCTGCTGCAAGCCCTACACCGCACTCTTGATTGGAAACCTGGCCTGCTGCAAGCCCTACACCGCACTCTCGATTGGGTATTTGGCCTGCAGCAAGCCGTACACTGCACTCTCGATTGGGAGCGTGGCCTGCTGCAAGCCCTACACCGCACTCTAGATTGGGATCCTAGCCTGCTGCAAACCTTACAACGCTCTATCGATTGGGAACATGGCCTGCCGCAAGCCCTACACCGCACTCTCAATTGGGAATCTGGCCAACTGCAAGCCCTACAGCACACTCTTGATTGGGAACCTGGCCTGCTGCAAGCCCTACACTGCACCCTTGATTGGGAATTTGGCCTCCTGCAAGCCCTAAACCGCACTCTCGTTTGGGAATTTGGCCTGCTGCAAGCCCTACACCGCACTCTTGATTGGGAACCTGGCCTGCAGCAAGCCCTACACCGCACTCTCAATTGAAAACCTGGCCTGCTACAAGCCCTATACCGCACTCTCGATTGGGAATTTAGCCTGCAGCAAGCCCTACAATGCACTCTCGATTGGGAGCCTGGCCTACTGCAAGCCCTACACTGCCCTCTAGATTTAGAAACTGGCCTGCTGCAAGCCCTACAACGCACTATCAATTGGGAACATGGCCTGCAGCAAGCCCTACACTGCACTCTCAATTGGGAACCTGGCCTGCTACAAGCCCTACACTGCGCTCGAGTGGGAATTTGGCCTGCTGCAAGCCCTACACCGCACTCTCGATTGGAAACCTGGCCTGCTGCAAGCCCTACACTGCACTCTCGATAGGAAACCTGGCCTGCTGCAAGCCCTAAACCGCACTCTAGATTGGGAACCTGGCCTGCTGCAAGCCCTACACTGCACACTTGATTGGGAATTTGGCCTGCTGCAAGCCCTACACTGCAGTCTCGATTGGGAACCTGGCCTGCTGCAAGCCCTACACCGCAATCTTGATTGGGAACCAGGCCTGCTGCAAGCCCTACACCCCACTCTTGATTGGAAACCAGGCCTGCTGCAAGCCCTACACCGCACTGTCGATTGGGAACCTGGTCCACTGCAAGCCCTACACCACACTGTTGATTGGAAAACTGGCCTGCAGCAAGCCCTACACCGCACTCTCAATAAGAAACCTGGCCTGCTGCAAGCCCTACACCGCACTCTCGATTGGGTATTTAGCCTGCAGCAAGCCGTACACTGCACTCTCGATATGGAACCTGGCCTGCTGCAAGCCCTACACCGCACACTCGATTGGGAATTTGGCCTCCAGCAAGCCCTACACCGCACTCTCGATTAGGAATCTGGTCTGCTGCAAGCCCTACACCGCACTCTTGATTGGAAACCTGGCCTGCTGCAAGCCCTACACCGCACTCTCGATTTGGAACCTGGCCTGCTGCAAGCCCTACAACGCACAATCGATTGGGAACATGGCCTGCAGCAAGCCCTACACCCCTACACCACACTCTCAATTGGTATCCTGGCCTGCTGCAAGCCCTACACTGCACTCTCGGTTGGGGATTTGGCCTGCTGCAAGCCCTAAACCGCACTCTCGATTGGGAATTTGGCCTGCTGCAAACCCTACACCGCACTGTTGATTGGAAAACTGGCCTGCAGCAAGCCCTACACCGCACTCTCAATAAGAAACCTGGCCTGCTGCAAGCCCTACACCGCACTCTTGATTGGGAATTTGGCCTGCAGCAAGCTCTACACTGCACTCTTGATTGGGAACCTGGCCTGCTACAAGCCCTACACCGACCTCTAGATTGGGAACCTGGCCTGTTGAAAGCCCTACATCGCACTCTCGGTTGAGAACCTGGCCTGCTGCAAGCCCTACACCACACTCTTGATTGGGAACCTGGCCTGCAGGAAGCTCTACATCACACTTTCGATTAGCAACCTGGCCTGCTGCAAGCCCTACACCACACTCTTGATAGGGAACCTGGCGTGCTGCAAGCCCTACATCGCAATCTCGATTGGGCATTTGGCCTGCAGCAAGCCCTACACTGCACTCTTGATTGGAAATCTGGCCTGCTGCAAGCCCTACACCGCACTCTCGATTGGGAATTTGGCCTGCTGCAAGCCCTACACCGCACTCTCGATTGGAAACCAGGCCTGCTGCAAGTCCTACACCGCACTCTCGATTGGGACCCTGGCCTGCTGCAAGCCCTACACTGCACTCTCAATTGGGAATTTGGCCTGCTGCAAGCCCTACACTACACTCATGATTCGGAACCTGGCCGGAAGCAAACCCTACACCACACTATCGATTGGGAACCTGGCCTGCTGCAAGCCCTACACTGCAGTCTGGATTTCGAACCTGGCGTGCTGCAAGCCCTACACCACAACCTCGATTGGGCATTTGGCCTGCAGCAAGCCCTACACTGCACTCTTGATTGGAAATCTGGCCTGCAGCAAGCACTACACCGCACTCTTGATTGGAAACCTGGCCTGCTGCAAGCCCTACACCGCACTCTCGATTGGGAACCTGGCCTGCTGCAAGCCCTACACTGCATTCTCGATTGGGAGCGTGGCCTGCTGCAAGCCCTACACCGCACTCTAGATTGGGATCCTAGCCTGCTGCAACCCCTACAACGCTCTATCGATTGGGAACATGGCCTGCCGCAAGCCCTACACCGCACTCTCAATTGGGAATCTGGCCAACTGCAAGCCCTACAGCACACTCTTGATTGGGAACCTGGCCTGCTGCAAGCCCTACCCTGCACCCTTGATTGGGAATTTGGCCTGCTGCAAGCCCTAAACCGCACTCTCGTTTGGGAATTTGGCCTGCTGCAAGCCCTACACCGCACTCTTGATTGGGAACCTGGCCTGCAACAAGCCGTACACCGCACTCTCAATTGAAAACCTGGCCTGCTACAAGCCCTATACCGCACTCTCGATTGGGAATTTGGCCTGCAGCAAGCCCTACACTGCACTCTCGATTGGGAGCCTGGCCTACTGCAAGCCCTACACTGCCCTCTAGATTTAGAAACTGGCCTGCTGCAAGCCCTACAACGCACTATCTATTGGGAACCTGGCCTGCTACAATCCCTACACTGCACTCTCGATAGGGAACCTGGCCTGCTGCAAGCCCTACACCGCACTCTAGATTGGGAACCTGGCCTGCTGCAAGCCCTACACTGCACACTTGATTGGGAATTTGGCCTGCTGCAAGCCCTACACTGCAGTCTCGATTGGGAACCTGGCCTGCTGCAAGCCCTACACCGCAATCTTGATTGGGAACCAGGCCTGCTGCAAGCCCTACACCCCACTCTTGATTGGAAACCAGGCCTGCTGCAAGCCATACACCGCACTGTCGATTGGGAACCTGGTCCACTGCAAGCCCTACACCGCACTGTTGATTGGAAAACTGGCCTGCAGCAAGCCCTACACCGCACTCTTAATAAGAAACCTGGCCTGCTGCAAGCCCTACACCGCACTCTCGATTGGGTATTTGGCCTGCAGCAAGCCGTACACTGCACTCTCGATTGGGAACCTGGTCTGCTGCAAGCCCTACACCGCACTCTCGATATGAAACCTGGCCTGCTGCAAGCCCTACACCGCACGCTCGATTGGGAATTTGGCCTGCAGCAAGCCCTACACCGCACTCTCGATTAGGAATCTGGTCTGCTGCAAGCCCTACACCGCACTCTAGATTGGGAACCTGGCCTGCTGCAAGCCCTACACTGCACACTTGATTGGGAATTTGGCCTGCTGCAAGCCCTACACTGCAGTCTCGATTGGGAACCTGGCCTGCTGCAAGCCCTACACCGCAATCTTGATTGGGAACCAGGCCTGCTGCAAGCCCTACACCCCACTCTTGATTGGAAACCAGGCCTGCTGCAAGCCCTACACCGCACTGTCGATTGGGAACCTGGTCCGCTGCAAGCCCTACACCGCACTGTTGATTGGAAAACTGGCCTGCAGCAAGCCCTACACCGCACTCTCAATAAAAAACCTGGCCTGCTGCAAGCCCTACACCGCACTCTCGATATGGAACCTGGCCTGCTGCAAGCCCTACACCGCACGCTCGATTGGGAATTTGGCCTGCAGCAAGCCCTACACCGCACTCTCGATTAGGAACCTGGTCTGCTACAAGCCCTACACCGCACTTTAGATTGCGAACCTGGGCTGCTGCACGCCCTACACTGCATTTTCTATTGGGAATTTGGCCTGCTGCAAGCCCTACACCGCACTCTTGATTGGAAATCTGGCCTGCTGCAAGCCCTACACCGCACTCTCCATTTGGAACCTGGCCTGCTGCAAGCCCTACAACACACTATCGATTGGGAACATGGCCTGCAGCAAGCCCTACACCCCTACACCACACTCTCAATTGGTATCCTGGCCTGCTGCAAGCCCTACACTGCACTCTCGGTTGGGGATTTGGCCTGCTGCAAGCCCTAAACCGCACTCTCGATTGGGAATTTGGCCTGCTGCAAACCCTACACCGCACTGTTGATTGGAAAACTGGCTTGCAGCAAGCCCTACACCGCACTCTCAATAAGAAACCTGGCCTGCTGCAAGCCCTACGCCGCACTCTTGATTGGGAATTTGGCCTGCAGCAAGCTCTACACTGCACTCTTGATTGGGAACCTGGGCTGCTACAAGCCCTACCCCGACCTCTAGATTGGGAACCTGGCCTGTTGGAAGCCCTACATCGCACTCTCGGTTGGGAACCTGGCCTGCTGCAAGCCCTACACCACACTCCTGATTGGGAACCTGGCGTGCAGGAAGCTCTACATCACACTTTCGATTAGCAACCTGGCCTGCTGCAAGCCCTACACCGCACTCTTGATAGGGAACCTGGCGTGCTGCAAGCCCTACATCGCAATCTCGATTGGGCATTTGGCCTGCAGCAAGCCCTACACTGCACTCTTGATTGGAAATCTGGCCTGCAGCAAGCTCTACGCCGCACTCTCAATTGGGACCCTGGCCTGCTGCAAGCCCTACACCGCACTCTCGATTGGGAATTTGGCCTGCTGCAAGCCCTACACCGCACTCTCGATTGGAAACCAGGCCTGCTGCAAGTCCTACACCGCACTCTCGATTGGGACCCTGGCCTGCTGCAAGCCCTACACCACACTCTCAATTGGGAATTTGGCCTGCTGCAAGCCCTACACCACACTCATGATTCGGAACCTGGCCGGAAGCAAACCCTACACCACACTATCGATTGGGAACCTGGCCTGCTGCAAGCCCTACACCGCAGTCTTGATTTCGATCCTGGCGTGCTGCAAGCCCTACACCGCAATCTCGAATGGGCATTTGGCCTGCAGGAAGCCCTACACCGCACTCTTGGTTGGAAATCTGGCCTGCAGCAAGTCCTACACTGCACTCTCGATTTGGAACTTGGCCTGCTGCAAGCCCTACGTCCCACTCTCGATTGGGAACCTGGCCTGCTGCAAGCCCTAAACCGCACTCTCGCTTGGGAATTTGGCCTGTAGCAAGCCCTACACCGCACACTCGTTTGGGAACCTGCCCTGCTGCAAGCCCTACACCGCACTCTCGAGTGGGAATTTGGCCTGCTGCAAGCTCTACACCGCTCTCTCGATTGGGAACCCGGGCTGCTGCAAGCCCTACACCGCACTCTCAATTGGGAACCTGGCCTGCTGCAAGCCCTACACCGCACTCTCGATTTGGAACCTGGCCTGCTGCAAGCCCTACAACACACTATCGATTGAGAACATGGCCTGCCGCAAGCCCTACACCCCTACACCACACTCTCAATTGGTATCCTGGCCTGCTGCAAGCCCTACACTGCACTCTCGGTTGGGGATTTGGCCTGCTGCAAGCCCTAAACCGCACTCTCGATTGGGAATTTGGCCTGCTGCAAACCCTACACCGCACTGTTGATTGGAAAACTGGCCTGCAGCAAGCCCTACACCGCACTCTCAATAAGAAACCTGGCCTGCTGCAAGCCCTACGCCGCACTCTTGATTGGGAATTTGGCCTGCAGCAAGCTCTACACTGCACTCTCGATTGGGAACCTGGCCTGCTACAAGCCCTACACCGACCTCTAGATTGGGAACCTGGCCTGTTGGAAGCCCTACATCGCACTCTCGGTTGGGAACCTGGCCTGCTGCAAGCCCTACACCACACTCCTGATTGGGAACCTGGCCTGCAGGAAGCTCTACATCACACTTTCGATTAGCAACCTGGCCTGCTGCAAGCCCTACACCGCACTCTTGATAGGGAACCTGGCGTGCTGCAAGCCCTACATCGCAATCTCGATTGGGCATTTGGCCTGCAGCAAGCCCTACACTGCACTCTTGATTGGAAATCTGGCCTGCAGCAAGCTCTACGCCGCACTCTCAATTGGGACCCTGGCCTGCTGCAAGCCCTACACCGCACTCTCGATTGGGAATTTGGCCTGCTGCAAGCCCTACACCGCACTCTCGATTGGAAACCAGGCCTGCTGCAAGTCCTACACCGCACTCTCGATTGGGACCCTGGCCTGCTGCAAGCCCTACACCGCACTCTCAATTGGGAATTTGGCCTGCTGCAAGCCCTACACCACACTCATGATTCGGAACCTGGCCGGAAGCAAACCCTACACCACACTTTCGATTGGGAACCTGGCCTGCTGCAAGCCCTACACCGCAGTCTTGATTTCGATCCTGGCGTGCTGCAAGCCCTACACCGCAATCTCGAATGGGCATTTGGCCTGCAGGAAGCCCTACACCGCACTCTTGATTGGAAATCTGGCCTGCAGCAAGTCCTACACTGCACTCTCGATTTGGAACTTGGCCTGCTGAAAGCCCTACGTCCCACTCTCGATTGGGAACCTGGCCTGCTGCAAGCCCTAAACCGCACTCTCGCTTGGGAATTTGGCCTGTAGCAAGCCCTACACCGCACACTCGTTTGGGAACCTGCCCTGCTGCAAGCCCTACACCGCACTCTCGAGTGGGAATTTGGCCTGCTGCAAACTCTACACCGCTCTCTTGATTGGGAACCTGGGCTGCTGCAAGCCCTACACCGCACTCTCAATTGGGAACCTGGCCTGCTGCAAGCCCTACACTGCATCCTTGATTGTGAATTTGGGATGCAGCTGATGAGTATAGGCCCCAGCTAGGTCAGCAGGACACAAGGGTTCGCTCTCCTGCAAATGGAATCTACAAGGAAGTTGGCACGGAAACTGCAAAGTACAAAGACAAAGTTTATTAACCCTTAAGGGTGGTCCTACAACCCATACAACACTCTTCAGTATTGCATAGGGTAGCACAAAGAACTTGCGTACACGGTCCCCTTTTATACACAACAGAGGGGCTCATAAGTGGGTGGATACAACATGAAGCAAAGAGTATTACCTTTTATGGTCATTTTCAATACAGAATCAATATGTGGGCGGAGTAACTAATTTCCTGAGCCCGCGAAAACATGGTCAAGCAAGGACTAACTGATAACAGATGTGGTCAAGTCTGGGCATGCGCCAGACGGACAAAGGAGCTATTTATAGACTGTTACTAGGCAGATTACAAGAGCAACTAACACGAAGATAGGACTCTCCTCGTGCTACGTACGTGGAGGCATGACAAGACAAAATGGAGTCCAGACTTTAGTCAACATAACGGGAGAAACTCAGTCATATAAGGGGAATTCATGTCTTTAGTGAATGCTTACTCACATCGTTATTTCAATTTTCAACAGACGACCCTTTCAGCATTTACTGAAGACATCCGGTTTATTAGAATAATCATCGTATATATCAATCTTCATCATTTCTTCTATTTCTTTAGTCAGATGTTTCTGGTAAGTGACATTGGCAATAGCTTTCTTATCAGGAATGCAGAGTGACACACATAGGGAACAGAGTAAAGGACCACATTGAATACAAATGCAACAAGAAAACAGAATTGCCACAATGATACAGAGACCAGTTAGGACCTTCCACCCCCATGTGGTGATCAACGCCCAAAACCATCCAGAAAAGGTCCAAGCGCCATTTTCTGTATGGATTTCAGCTGCAATTTTATGCAATTTATTGATAGCATTATAAACTGATGGCGTGTGGTCAGGAATAAACACGCAACAACTACTTCCGATAATTTTACAAGCTCCACCGCGGTCAGCTCACATAACATCTAACACCATACGATTCTGCAATGCAACAATTCTAGTAATTTGTAATTCTTCCGTAAGATTCCCAAGAGCAGCAGCGGTTTGATTTGTCACAGCCTCTACCACTCTTGTTAACCTTCGAACTTTCCTACTATTTAGGGCAGCTCCAACAAAGAAAAACAATCCTAAATTAAAATCAATATACTGCTGCAGACTGGTGTCAGTCTGGTCCACGTCATCAATCGATAGAGTACGTTTATACCTATTTACAGTCACATTATTCAACAACTTCAAATATTTATGATAAGATGCAGGCGCCAAGAATACAGGGGGTAATAGGAATGCTACATAACATACTCCAGACCAACCGGCTGGCAAACGGTAATAACCTTTATTTCCACACACGAAGTATGTATTATGGGATGCTAAGAAGGTACTATTATTCAACCCGTCGATATTTAAGATAGTGATGCAATCACTAACACCAACAGGAATATAACCCACACTCTGGACACACAGGTCCGCTTGAGCTTGTGCCACTTGAATCACAAATCGGTCTTTCCCCACAGTGTCTCTGGTGTTCGTGAAAATATAGGGAATCGATTCATTGTCCGGTCGATACTCTTCCCATTCCCAAATTGTCCCATTCGCTTGCGGATATCCATCTTTATCTTGATGACATTCCCTATTAAGTCTGAAGAGTAATCGTCCCACTGTAGGTTTCCGGGTGGCAAAAAGCAAAGTGTACCATGCTCTACAGGAGCCATTATGAGAGAAAGGAAGGGGTATAAACGGAGTTCCTCCTTTCTTCTGGTGAGCTGGCATCATGTCACATATCCAACAGTTCGTAGCATTGGTGGCAACATGGGTGTGATGCAACATCTGGATGAAAGTGTTATTCAAATAAGACTGACGATGCTTCAACTCCTGATACGGAAGTGTATAAAAGTAGTGCTCCTCAGGCACTGGAGTAGTCAAGACAAGTAACTTTCGAGCAGGAGTCACATCCTCCACAAACCATGTGGTTATCCAAACATAAAACCTGTTGCACAAAGGATTTTCTTTTTCTTCATGTCAGAATAAAAAATCAATATCTTCCTGAAACTAAAAGGTTGTCAGAACTCTTCCCCTTAGGCAGCGGTTGATTTCTTCACCAACGGGCCAAGACGGGTGTCGCTACACTAATGCAGGGCTGATCCCCCCCCCCTTGCCTCATTGGCTCTCCGTTTCACTAACCCAAGGGCCGTTCTGACAACGTGTCCTGAAACTGAAGAATTCACTTCCTCGGTCTGAAATGATATCGCCTTCCTCCAGGAATCACGTGGTCCAGAAAGAGCTCCTTAGTGTCGTTCGGTTCCACAGCACGGCCTTTCTCTGCAGTCAGAATTTCTCGATGGTCGGTCAATACAGCAGGCTCCACCAATCCGGGCGGCACTTTGCGACAGTGCAGGGAATGGATCCAATTCTTTCGGTTGGAAACCCGCACAGCCGTCCTCGTTGCAAGTAGGACTTGCTCAGGACCAACCCATCTCGGCTCCAAGCTGTTCGTCCTTTCAAAAATCTTCACCATAACATAGTCTCCAGGTCGGAGACTGTGACCTTCGCCGGTGGACCGATCAGGGAGCGCCTCCTGGACCTGTTGATGAATAGAAACCAAGTTATCCATTAACTGTGCCAGATAATCATTCATCATTACACAAGGTACATCATACACAGCCTTAGGTCGTGGTGGACCCCAAATATTCATTGGGCGTCCAAAAACAATCTCGTACGGTGTAAGACCAGTTCGAGAGTGCGGTATCGATCTAATTGACAATAATGCCAGCGGTAAAGCATCTGGCCAAGTCAAAGAAGTCGAAGCTTGGATCTTAGCGATCTTGAGCTTCAGTGTACCATTATACTTCTCGACCAGTCCTGCAGACTGAGGGTGAAACACTGCGTGGAACTTCTGAGTGATGCCCAGACCCTTCAGAACATACTTTATAACATCCGCTATAAAGTGGGGTCCGTTATCACTCCACAGCAGTCTACAAACACCATATCGGGGGAAGAACTCCTTCAATAGCATCTTGGCGGTAGTCATTGCAGTATTATCTTTCGTAGGGTATGCCTCGACCCATTTAGTAAAGGCACATACCACTACTAGAACATACTTCAAATTGTTACAGCGCTCAAGCTGGATGTAATCCATCTGCAAAACCTCAAAGGGTGCAGTAGGTGTCGCAAATCTTCCTGCTGGAGTTCGAGTACCCTTTCCTGGGTTGTACCTCAGGCAAATCATACAGGTCTGCACCACCCTCTTTGCCGTGCTAGCAATCTCTGGATGCTCCCAGACTTGGGTAAGCAATTTTACAATTGCGGAAGCTCCAACATGTGCTAGCCCATGTACCATCTGAACCATAGGTTGTACAAAAGTTGTGGGTAACTTCCATCTATCCATCTGCTTATTTCTCCAACAACCCTCATCATCCAATTCTCCATCATTGGACCATTGCTCCCGTTCTTTGTCAGAAGCGGTCCTCTGTATTTCCAGCACCTCTCTTTTCGCATCGTGCCATCTTTCTACCTGCGAATTTACTACATACATGGCGGTAGCACCGGGCTGCATCGCAGTCTCCCGTGCCACCCGGTCTGCCAAAGCATTTCCTTCTCCGACTTTATCAACCACTTTCTTATGGGCACTACATTTAATGATAGCAATTTTCCTCGGATATGTCAATGCAGTCAAAAGGTTGTGAACTAACTCTCCATGCATTATTTGTACTCCATGCGACGTTAGAAACCCTCTCTCCTTCCAGAGTAGGCCGAAATCGTGCGCTACTCCGAAAGCATAGCGGCTATCTGTATAAACATTCACACACAATCCTGTACTGAGCTCACATGCTCGTGTTAATGCTATCAGTTCCGCTGCTTGAGCTGATTTCTGTGGTATGCGTGCTGTCTCCACTATTGTTTGCAATGTGGTAATTGCATACGCTGCTGAAGTCGTACCATCTGGTAGCTTCAGGCATGATCCGTCCACCCACAGTTCTCCATCTACATCTGGAAAGGGCGTATCCTGGAGATCAATACGACCCTTTGTTTGTTCCTCAGTCACAAGAATACAATCATGTGCTTTCCGTGCCTCAGACTGAGCTTCCGGGAACGGCAACAATGTAGCCGGGTTTAACGTTATACACCTCTTTAACGTAATATGAGGAGCCAAAAGCGTCAGCTCATATCCCGTTAAACGGGCACTGGCCAAATGCTGCGTCTTTGTCTGATTAAGCAGGGCATCAACAGCATGGGGGACTAATACCAACAGCTTATGAGATAACACAATTCCCTTGCTTTGGCGTATTGACACAGCTGTCGCCGCCACCGAGCGAAAACAACCAGGCAATGCTCGGGCAACAGGATCAAGTACAGCTGAAAAATACGCACATGCATGCATCTGCACTAAAACTGATAATGCACATCCATCTTTCTCATGCACATACAGCGAAAAGGGTTTTGTATAATCAGGGGTCCCTAACACTGGTGCTGAACAAAGGGCCTGTCGCAATTTCTGGAAGGCAGTGTCACACTCATTTGACCAAGGAAGCGGAATAGGTGTGTCTTTTGTCAAAAGGGCTAACAATGGCTTGGCTATGTGTGAAAACCCTAGTATCCATTGCCTACAAAAAGAAACAAGACCCAAAAATGCACGCAGGTCCTTCTGCGTGGAAGGCACTGGCGTGTCCAAAATTACTTGAATACGATCTGGTGTGAGTGCACGCCCCTCCTTAGACAAAAGGTGACCCAGATAAGTCACCTTTGGTCTACAGAACTGCAATTTTTTCCTCGACACTTTGTGATTGTGAGATGCCAAAAAGGAAAGCAAGGATAACGTGCTTTTCTCACACAGCTCCGGAGTGTCAGCCGCCAACAAGATGTCATCGACATATTGAATGAGGGCGACACCCTCGGGCAGAACAAAGGAGTCCAATTGTCTTTTCAAAGCTTGACTGTAAATGCTAGGGCTTTCTGTGTAGCCCTGAGGAACTCTACAAAATCGATAAGACCTATTATTCAGAGTGAAACCAAAAAGGTATCGGCTATCGGGATGAATAGGAATCGAAAAGAAAGCATTTTTCAAATCAATGACTGAAAACTTCGTCGCCGTAGGCGGGACCAAAGTAAGCAGCGTCGTGATTTCAGAAACCACTGGATACTGAGGTATCACGATCTTGTTTACTTCCCTCAAATCAATTATAAACCGATAAACTTTGGCATCCGTATCCTTTTTCAAAATGGGTAGAATCGGACTATTACAGACGTTGTAGGGAACTTCCTCCACTACTTCCACCTTAATCAAATCCTGCACAATCTGTATAAGGGCCTCCTCCCCCTCCTGGGAAATACGATACTGCGGGAGGCGTGGTAACACCGCCCCCTCCTTGACACTAATATGGACAGGCGGAATCACCATCTGTCCTACATCGGTATCCGAAATGGCCCACAAAGTACGGGGCAGAGTTGCTAA
Organism: Triturus cristatus; assembly: GCF_964204655.1. NCBI lineage: Eukaryota > Metazoa > Chordata > Amphibia > Caudata > Salamandridae > Triturus > Triturus cristatus. Next base: position 1,253,113,633 of record NC_140592.1, on the reverse strand, counting down.
CACGGTATCCTCTGCAACCACACACATCCGTTCAGACAGAGGGTGATTATCATTTAATATCACACGCACACCAGCGGGGGAGCAGCGGATCGTAGCTCTGAAGTGCTTGAGCATATCAAGACCCTTAATGTTGTCCGGCGTGTTCGGGGCAAGCAAAAACGGACAGGGTGCAGAAAAAGAATTAACCTGAAATGTGAGGGGTCGAGAAAAGAGGGCTTCGGGAGAGTGTACCGTCAAACCCTACCGATGTAACCATTAAGCCAGATGGGGGAGCCCTCGGAACCAATTGTTTAGACAGCGCACTGCGAGTCGCTCCTGTATCTACTAGGAACTGATCAGTAGAACCCAAAACCTCCGCTGATACATAAGGACCCTTCTGATCAACCGGCACCTCAACTGATTCTAACCCCCATCCAACGCATTCCTATGCATGCTGTGAATCATGGTACCCAGAGCGGTCAGTCCCTGACACTTGGTACTGGTTCTGTCGATCAAAGACATTAGGTCTATCTCGTTGCTGCCCGGTAGGTTCAAAACGAGCGTGATCAATAGAATTCCCTCTAAAATTCGTAAAAACCCCTCTACCTCTCGGTCCACCCTGATTATGCCCCTGACGCGATGCATACAACGCCGGGCAATCTCTGGCCCAGTGTCCCGATTGTTTACAATACGCACATTGATTTCTATTCAAATCAGATCGGCCCAAAGGAGGACCATAAGATCCTCCCCTACCTCTATTGATACCCCGACGAGGCGGACCATACACTTGCGCTAACATCACCTTCGTTTTTAAATCTTTCGACTTCTTCTCCTCCTGCCCCTTCGCTTCTTGCTCCTGACGCTCATAATACTGAGCTATAGTCAGGAGGGCTGTCGGAGACGCGGTGGACCAAGAACTTTCACTCGCTTTTAGGCGGGCTGCTATTGCCGGTAATAAATTCGCCACATATTTATCAGCAAAGAGGTGTCGACCCGTATCATCCGTAAGTGACTGACCACTAAAATCATGAAATGTCTCCTCAAAGCGCGTAGAGAAATCTGCAACTGATTCATCAACTTTCTGTTTACACGAAGCTAACATATTCCAGTCAATCTTTTTAGGGGGAATGATTGTTTTTAACTTGGTCAAAATAGCAGCGGGGAGATCTAGGATAATCTGAGGTGGTTTCTGCGCGGGCTTCCTCTCCCTATCCTCATCCTCAAGTTCAGACCACCGAGCCTTAAAAGTGGCAGCATCGTCCACCTTCCGTATGGACCGCCACATATCCGGTGGTAAAATAAGCCCAAAGAACAGATCTATATCTGCTAAGGTCATAGTACAAGAATTCAAGGCCCCCTCGACTTCTTCGTAAAAGGCCGCTGGATTCTTTTTTTTTTTTTTTTTTTTTTTTTTGAAACCCTTTATTGCAATCTCAAATATATACAGGTATGGGCCTACAACCTTCCGTCCGGCTGCTAAAGTGACGATAACAAATGACATACATACAATGAGGCACTTGGCTTTGCATAGACACTAAGGCAGGAGGTATCAACAACGCGGGCCATATGGCTCTGAGCCCACAATACGGTTTCATTTTATACAACACAACAACATAAATAAACACACACCCGCAAGGCAACCCACGATCGAAAGTGGCAGCACGTGCTCCTCAAATGGGGGACCCCAAACCATCCACTGAAAACCCCCGAGAGGGGAAGGGAAACAGGTCCGGGACTGGGAGAACACTGTGCTCGGAACTGAGGGAGGGAGTAAACTAGGGGGAGGGAGCTGGTGAAGCGGGAGGCAACAACGGCGGCTCGCAGATATCCCCACGGTAGGCGTTCCAGGGGCCCCATATCTTCACCCATGCCCCAGGCTTACCCCGCGCCACATACACCACCTTTTCTCGGAACATGCACCAATCCATGTGTTCTTTCCAGGCCGACACCGCCGGGGACCTCTGGGATCCCCACAGCTGTGCAACGTCCCGTTTAGCCACCATATAGCCCAGAGTCACCCATCGCGTCTGCGGAACCGAGTAATCGGTCGGTTCCCACACATTCAGCAAACATCTCCTCGCTTCAGGCAACAGCGCGACATGCGTAACCGCTCGCAGGACCTCATGCACACCACGCCAGAATCGCTCCACCCTCGGGCATTCCCACAAAATGTGCAAAAAGGTCGCTGAAGCACCACACCCACGCTTACACAATCCGTCCTCGGCATAGCCCATACGCAGAAGCCTTGGCCCCGTCATGTACACCCGGTGGAGTATCTTAAGCTGGACGAAACGAAGGCGAGCCGGGATGGCCACCTCCTTCGGAGAGGCCACCGCGGAAATCCAGTCCTCGTCGTCCAACTCCAGCCCATCGGCAACCCAGGCCTCGCGGAGGCCAGTCAGTAAGCCCGAGCGATCATTTATCAATTTCTTGTAAATGAGGGAGATCGTGCTGTCCGGAACATGGCCATCTAGCACTCGATCCTCCAGGGGGAGGACTCCGGGATGGAGGCCACGTCTGGGAAGACGGAGCCCAGTGCGTGACGGACCTGCAGGTACCGAAAGTATTCACTGCCCCGCAGCTGAAACTCCGCCTGCAACGTCTCGAATGTTTTGAATCCTCCCCTCGTCCAGAGATCCCCCACTGTACTGATGCCTATCGTGTCCCACTGCGCAAAGCCCTTCGAGGTCCACAGAGAGCCCAACCTCTCAGACGCATACAGCGGTGACGCCCGGGTCAAACGGTCCTTCCAGCCCATAGCTGCATTAGCCGCGTGCCATACTCGCACCATGACACGCGTGGGTCCCGTCAAGCGGGAATCGGGCACACTAGCGTAGAGCGCTCGATTGTAGTCGCCACCGGGCAGGAGCATCTTGTCCATTTCAAATGCCGGGTTTAGGGCGGGCCCATAGAGGCCATGATTAATTGCAGCTAACTGGGAGGCCCAGTAATACCGTTTAATATCCGGGAGGGCAATCCCTCCGTCGTACCACGGGAGCGTCAACTTTGCCAAGGCTATACGCGGCCTCCCGTCCCAGAACAGGCGGCGCTGTAAACCTTCCACTTCACGGAAGTAGCGCGCAGGGACCAAGTCCATAGTGTTCTGGAGAGCGTACAGGAAGCGCGGCAGTGACATCATCTTGAACAACGCCGCCCGGCCGAGCGGCGAAAGTGGCAAGCGCCTCCAGCGCGCGACATCCTCCTTCAAGCGCTGGAGGGGGGGAAGCAAATTTCGCTCGTAGCGGGCCACCGGGTCCAGCGTAATGTAGACACCCAAGTATCGAAATCCCTCCGAGGCAATCTGGATCGGACAGCCCCGCGGGAGGACAGGAGCCTCCCCGGAAAGCACATAGACACAGGATTTGGCCCAGTTGATGACAAGGCCTGAATTGCGGCCAAAAGAGTGCAGAACATCGACCAGGACAATCAGTGATTTGCACGGGGAGGCTAAGTACAAAAGGATATCGTCTGCATAGAGAGACACGCGGTCCTCATACTCGGGGGTCCAACGGAGACCTCGGATAGAAGGGTGCCACCGCAGCCACTCCGCCAGGGGTTCCAAGGCCAGTGCGAACAGGAGCGGCGACAGGGGGCAACCCTGTCGCGTGCCCCGTCCCAGCACGAATGGGGCCGAGACTCGACCATTCACCACCACCTGCGCAAGTGGGTCCGAGTACAACAATTTGACCCAGCTGATGAAACCCGGCCCAAAGCCAAATTTCGCCAGCATCGCCCAGATGTACGGCCACTCGAGTGTGTCGAACGCCATAGTGGCATCCAAAGACGCCAAGATGGCCGGCTCCCGCACGAACGGAGCACGCGCTAACACGCCGTGCAGGCGTCGCAGATTAAGAGCCGTATTGCGATGGGGAATAAAGCCGGACTGGTCTTGGTGGACCAGGTCGCCCACCACGCCGACCAGCCGGTTGGCGAGCACCTTGGCGAGGATTTTAGGCTCCGCATTCAAGAGCGAGATAGGCCGATAGGATGTGACCCGGTCTCGAGGTCTCCCCTCCTTGTGGATGACCACGATGGTAGCCAGACGCTGGTCCGGCGGGAGGGAGCCCCGCGAGTGGGCCGCAAGGAACATTGCGCGGAGGTGGGGTGCCAGTACATCCGGTCGCAGCTTGTATAACTCGATGGGAATGCCGTTCGGGCCCATGGCCTTGCCAGAAGCGACCGAGCGGATGGCGAGGGCGATTTCGTCCGAGGTGGGGGCGGCATCCAGCAACTCCCTGTCCTCCACAGAAAGGGAGGGGAGCGCGATGTCACGCAGCAGGGCATGGGAATCCTCCTCCGAGCAGGGAGAAACCGGGGAATATACCTCGCGGAAATAATCCGCGAAGCAAGAAACAATGCCTTCCGGCTCAATGACACGCACGCCATCCGTCCTCTCAATCAGCGGGACCACACGACTCGCTCTCTCCTTCTTATCCAACCACGCAATCAACTTGCCCGCCTTATCACCCACATCATACAATCGCCCCTGTTGCTCTCTGCTGAGGCCCCTGGCCGCCTCCGTGACGAGGGCCCTATAGGCCGCCTGCTTAAGGTGCAGAACGTGTAGCGCGGCGTCAGTCACCCCACTCCCCAAATCACCCTCCAATTCAGTAATTTCGGCCTCCACCCGGGTCACCTCCTCCTGTGCGCGCCTCCGGGCATGGGAAATAAAGGAGAGGGCCTCCCCTCTCAGCACTGTCTTGAAAGCCTCCCACAGGGAGATAGCCGACAGGACTGACCCCACATTCTCCTCGAAATACCGTTGCAAGGATTCAATCAAGTCAGCGCGAATGGTGGGGTCGCGCAGGTACCAAGCGTTGATTGGAGCTACCCTGCCCTCCCCCCTCGGGAAGACACCAAAGTGCAACAGGAGCGGGGAGTGATCTGAAATGCCCCTCGCCAAATGGCGCACCTCCCCCACCCTCCCGGCATAGGCCGCAGGGACAAGGATATGATCAAGCCGCGAAAGGCTACCATGGGCACCTGAATGGAAGGTGTACTGCAGCTGAGTGGGATGCTTTAAACGCCAGCAGTCCACCAATCCCAGTGTGTCCAAAAGGCCCGACAGCCACGCCTGTGCCCGGGGGAGGTCCCTAGGGGGATAACGATCCATAGTCCCAGAAACCACCGCGTTGAAGTCCCCCCCAACCACCAGAAGCCCCCCCGGAAGGTCAAGAAGGAGGCGTCCCAGGTCCGCAAAGGTGGTGGACTGTAACCCCGGTGGGACGTACACTGAGACAAAGACGACTACTTTGCCCTCCATTCTCCCCACCAAAACAGTGTAGCGTCCCCTCTCATCATGGCGCACCTCGTCTATTTCTAGCGGTAGCGAGATCTTGACCATAATGCCCACCCCTCGTGAGCCTGACGTAAAGCCCGAGTGGGCCACCAAACGATAACCACGTCGATTCATGGCACAAAAGGAGTTACCAATAAGGTGTGTCTCCTGCAGAAAGACCACATCAGGCGAAATCCGTTTCAGATACTGCAGGACCACACCCCGCTTAATCCTATCCCCCAGCCCGTTAACGTTCCAGGACAACAAAGTCAGGTCCCTACCCCCCATCACATACAGAAGCCATCATTTGTCCTCCCGAGAGCAGCTCAAAAACACCAGTACAATAAAGGGTTTGCCTTGCGGTAGAAACGAACCACACCCCACCCCAACCCACCCATCCCAACAGAACTCCCCCCACCCTGCACCCCTGCATGAGCCCAAACAGCCCCCCCAAAGTGCAGTGTGCCTGTCGCCCCATAGAAAGAAAACTAACTAGTCCCCCAGAGGAGGAGGGAGATCCCCCAAGAGACCCCGCACGACCTCCAAAGGAGGGGAACTTACCCTAACAGTCAATGGTGACAATAACACAGTCCGGAGCAAGGCCTACCATTAGTCCCTTAGTCCTGATCCGGCGGGCCCTCCCCACCAACCGCTCCCCCCCCCGCCCCCCCGGCCCCGATCTCCGGGCAAAGTGTCCAGCCAGTCCCCGGCCGCCTCGGGACGATCAAAAAAGTGCGTGCGGCCATCTACCTCCACCCTCAGCTTAGCTGGAAAAAGCATCGAATATTTGAGATTCAGGTCTCGTAGGCGACGTTTGACACCCAGAAAGCTCAGTCTCTGCTTTTGGACCGCCGGGGTAAAGTCAGGATAGAAATTAATATCCATGTTGTCAAGTCTGACTGGCCCTTGGAGCCTAGAAGTCTGCAGGATAGCGTCTCTGTCCCTAAAATTGAAGATCCGGGCGATGAGAGGCCTCGGAGGGGCGCCGATCTTAGGCCTACCCCCGGGGACCCTATGGGCCCGTTCCACTGCAAAGAATTTGCTCAGCCCCCGAGGCTGTAGGTGGGTGAGGACCAGGTCCTCCACGAACAGATCCGCTGCCTCCGCCTCTCGTCCCTCCGGCACCCCGATAATGCGGACGTTGTTTCTCCGGGCCCGACCCTCGGAATCCTCCAGTCGACGATTCATCAGGGCGCTCGCCTGGCCAAGCCTGCGCACCTCCTGTTGGAGGGCCGCCACGTCAGTTGTGAGGCCCGAGGTAGAGTGGACCAAAGAATCGACCCGGTCATTTGTTTTAGACAGATCGGCTCTCACGAGGCCCATGTCCACGAGGACCGAGTCGATCTTCTGCGCCAGAGTGTCAAAGCGCTGGTCCACCGAGGCCTTCATCTCGGCGATGGCGCCCATGACGTCCCGGAGGGTCAGGTCCGTGGGCAGAGCAGGAGCATCAGTCGGGCCCGTGGGGGACCTACGCAGCGCCTCTGGAGATCCCTTCTGGAGGGTGTAGCGGTCCATGTTATTGGATTGTTGGGCCGTGCCACGACGGGTCGACTTCACCTTGGCCCGGTCGCCATCTTGTTTTGTGGCCATGGTCGCAATCCCCAAATCGAGCCAATCTCCTCAGAAAGGGGGCAGACAATCCCGTTCAAGGGCTCCGGGGGGGGGGCGACCACCGCTCCTCAGGACGGATCGCAGCCGGCGGGCCGGCAGGGCAGCCCAACGAGGCCACAGCACCGCACACCGCCCCGCAACCCAACCTCGCCTGGCAGCAAGGAGGGCGCAAAAGCGAAAGTGAAAGTGCGGGGTACGCGAGCCACCAGCCTTGCCCGCCGCTGTTGTTCACTCAATCGATGCTCCTGGCGGTGTCCGAGGTCCGATTTAAAAACGGAAAACGGGCGTCACCTCTGCTCGGGCTCACAAATACAGTCCCCTCATCTGGGACAGGATTCTGTCAGGATTTATGCAGGAGGTCGCGGAGGTCCTCGGGAGCCTCGCACCTACGCGGCCATCTTGGTTGCGCGCTAGGCTCCTCCGGCCGCTGGATTCTTGCGGGGATCAGGCAACGCATTCTTTAATGCCATAACATCAGCCCTATGCCAGGGAGTATAAACCCAATTGTACACAAAATATCCCTTAGCATCAGCGGAGGTAATATCCGCACTAGTTCCCGCTCCTTTAGGAGGAACATACAAAGGTGCCGCCTCTCGCATTGGTTTAGCATGCACTAGGTCGCTCTTATCTGAGTGGGAGGTAGATGATTGGTCATCACCGACACGTGAATCCGACTGCTTTTCCTCCTCTGCTTTTTGGCGCGCCCTCTCTTTAAGGTCACTCGCCGCGTCCCGTAATGCAAACAGCCGTCGAGCCGCATCAGGCGCCTTAGAGGGAGAAAAAAACACCGTTACGCAATGCTTTAGCATCTAATATTACATCATCAGGCTCAAAAACTGCCGAATATTTCCGAAAGACAGTAATCACTTCATCAGAAAAGTGGCCCAAAAAATACAACTTCTCTCTATCCTGCCACGTTTCCCAAGAGTCCAACAATTCAGCGAGGGATAACTTGCCCTTAAGTGCACGAAAGGAAACTTGCCGAAGCTCACCCATTCGGTCAACCGATAACATGGACCGCGTGTCTACCTTACCCGACGCCGATCCAGAATCCTGTGGCCTCGGGGCAGACGCGCCAACATAAGGGGGCGGAGAGCGATCTAGTAAATAGAAATCATCGTCAAGATTAGTAAGGACAGGATAAAGTGGCTGACGGACAGCATATTGACCCGAGACTTGCAGCCTACGCTCTTTCTCTTGTCTCTCCGTCTGTTCTCTTTCCTCCCGACGCTTCGCTTCCTGTGCTCGCACATGATCATTCTTCCGTTGCTCTTTATCAAACAGCGCTTTCTCACGTTTCTCTCGCTCACGCACTTCCTTCACCCATAATCGCACACATTCAAACATGTCTTGCCGAGCACGCCGTTTACACATACACTGTTCCACATACTCAATCTTACGCATATCAAATGATCCATACAAAGGCCATCGTAACTCAGGATCCTTCTTGGTGTATTTCCTCCATACTGTGCTGTACATTATAGAGGAAAGACCATGCTTCACATACATATCCCTATTAGGAGTCCCCTCTGGGAGAGCTGGAGCAGATTCCTCGAGGTTTAACTGGTTTCCAAAGCAGCAGCACCACTTACGGAGTGCGCTAAAAGCAGGCATGCTCAAGAATAATGCAAAATATGCAGTATTATCAAAAATGGCACTTAAACGTTGTGCCGTTCAAATTTACACAACTTCGGAGAAATATCTCCACATTACCTGCCTATATGTGTTGCAACGCATATATTCTCACAATAATCAATACAAGATATGACCGGTCATCACAAATCAAACTCAAATAGCCAAACCAGGCTTCAAAAACTCGGAGCAAGTACAGTACAGCTGTTCTTACCAATCAAGAGTGTCCAGATTCCAACTGCCAAGCTCCAAAATTCGCCCAAACGGCTGTCACGGCAGGACCGACAGAAGAGGTCTCAGTCGAGGACCGGCGCCACCCAGATGGTCAGCTCGGAAGGGGAGGAAGAAAACCTTGGGATGCCAGGACTAAAGTGCCTCTGGCAGTGATCACATCCCAGGCCAAATTCCTCACCTTCGTCACGACCAGTCCTTCGGGCATCCGAGTCGCCGATGAGCCCCACGTGACGGGCGCCAATTGATGAGTATAGGCCCCAGCTAGGCCAGCAGGACACAAGGGTTCGCTCTCCTGCAAATGGAATCTACAAGGAAGTTGGCACGGAAACTGCAAAGTACAAAGACAAAGTTTATTAACCCTTAAGGGTGGTCCTACAACCCATACAACACTCTTCAGTATTGCATAGGGTAGCACAAAGAACTTGCGTACACGGTCCCCTTTTATACACAACAGAGGGGCTCATAAGTGGGTGGATACAACATGAAGCAAAGAGTATTACCTTTTATGGTCATTTTCGATACAGAATCAATATGTGGGCGGAGTAACTAATTTCCTGAGCCCGCGAAAACATGGTCAAGCAAGGACTAACTGATAACAGATGTGGTCAAGTCTGGGCATGCGCCAGACGGACAAAGGAGCTATTTATAGACTGTTACTAGGCAGATTACAAGAGCAACTAACACGAAGATAGGACTCTCCTCGTGCTACGCACGTGGAGGCATGACAAGACAGAATGGAGTCCAGACTTTAGTCAACATAACGGGAGAAACTCGGTCATATAAGGGGAATTCATGTCTTTAGTGAATGCTTACTCACATCGTTATTTCAATTTTCAACACAGCAAGCCCTCCAACGCACTCTTGATTGGGAGCCTGCCCTGTTGCAAGCCCTACACCGCACTCTCGATTGGGAACCTGACCTGCTGCAAGCCCGACACCGCACTCTCGATTGGGAATTTGGCCTGTAGCAAGCCCTATACAGCACACTCGATTGGGAACCTGCCCTGCTGCAAGCCCTACATCGCACTGTTGATTGGGAACCTGGGCTGCTGCAAGCCCTACATCGCACTGTTGATTGGGAACCTGGGCTGCTGCAAGCCCTACACAGCACTCTCGATTGGGAATTTGGCCTGCTGCAAGCCCTACATCGCACTCTCGATTGGGAACCTGGCCTGAAGCAAGCCCTACACCAAACTATCGATTGGGAGCCTGGCCTGCTGCAAGCCCTACGCACTGTTGATTGGGAACCTGGCGTGCTGCAAGCCCTACACCGCAATCTCGATTTGGCATTTGGCCTGCAGCAAGCCCTACACTGCACTCTCGATTGAAAACTTGGCCAGCTGCAAGCCCTACGCCGCACTCTTGATTGGGAACCTGCCCTGCTGCAAGCCTTACCCCACTCTCTCGATTGGGAACCGGGGTTGCTGCAATCCCTACAACACACTCTCAATTGGAAATCTGGCCTGCTGCAAGCCCTACAGCGCGCTCTCGATTGGGAACCTGCCCTGGTACAAGCCCTACACTGCACTCTCAATTTGGAACCTGGCCTGCTGCAAGCCCTACACCGCACTCTAGATTGAGAACCTGGCCTGCTGCAAGCCCTACAACGCACTATCGATTGGGAACATGGCCTGCAGCGAGCCCTACACCCCTACACCACACTCTCAATTGGGAAGCTGGCCTGCTGCAAGCCCTACACTGCACTCTCGATTGGGGATTTGGCCTGCTGCAAGCCCTAAACCGCACTGTCGATTGGGAATTTGGCCTGCTGCAAACCCTACACCACACTGTTGATTGGAAAAGTGGCCTGCAGCAAACCCTACACCGCACTCTCAATAAGAAACCTGGCCTGCTGCAAGCCCTACACCGCACCCTTGATTGGGAATTTGGCCTGCAGCAAGCCCTACACCGCGCTCTCAATAAGAAACCTGGCCTGCTGCAAGCCCTACACAGCACTCTTGATTGGGAATTTGGCCTGCAGCAAGCCCTACACTGCACTCTCAATTGGGAACCTGGCCTGCTACAAGCCCTACACCGCACTCTAGATTGGGAATTTGGCCTGCTGCAAACCCTACACCACACTGTTGATTGGAAAAATGGCCTGCAGCAAACCCTACACCGCACTCTCAATAAGAAACCTGGCCTGCTGCAAGCCCTACACCGCACCCTCGATTGGGAATTTGGCCTGCAGCAAGCCCTACACTGCACTCTCGATTGGAAACCTGGTCTGCTGCAAGCCCTACACCGTACTCTCGATTGGGAACCTGGCCTGCTGCAAGCCCTACACAGCACTCTTGATTGGGAACCTGGCCTGGTGCAAGCCCTACACCGCACTCTTGATTGGGAACCTGGTCTGCTGCAAGCCCTACACTGCACTTTAGATTGGGAACGTGGCCTGCAGCTCGCCCTACACTGCACTCTCGATTTGGAATTTGGCCTGCTGCAAGCCCTACACCGCACTCTTGATTGGAAACCTGGCCTGCTGCAAGCCCTACACCGCACTCTTGATTTTGAACCTGGCCTGCTGCAAGCCCTACAATGCACTATCGATTGGGAACATGGCCTGCAGCAAGCCCCACACCCCAACACCACACTCTCAATTGGAAACCTGGCCTGCTGCAAGCCCTACACTGCACTCTCGATTGGGGATTTGGCCTGCTGCGAGCCCTAAACCGCACTCTCGAGTGGGAATTTGGCATGCTGCAATCCCTACACCACCCTGTTAATTGGAAAACTGGCCTGCAGCAAGCCCTACACCGCGCTCTCAATAAGAAACCTGGCCTGCTGAAAGCCCTATACCGCACTCTTGATTGGGAATTTGGCCTGCAGCAAGCCCTACACTGCACTCTCAATTGGGAACCTGGCCTGCTACAAGCCCTACACCGCACTCTAGATTGGGAAACTGGCCTGTTGCAAGCCCTACATCGCACTCTTGGTTGGGAACCTGGCCTGCAGGAAGCCCTACATCACACTTTCGATTGGCAACCTGGCCTGCTGCAAGCCCTACACCACACTCTTGATTGGGAAACTGGCGTGCTGCAAGCCCTACACCGCAATCTCGATTGGGAATTTGGCCTGCAGCAAGCCCTACACTGCACTCTTGATTGGAAATCTGGCGTGCAGCAAGCTCTACGCCGCACTCTCAATTGGGAACCTCGCCTGCTGCAAGATCTACAGCACACTCTCGATTGGGAACCTGGTCTGCTGCAAGCTATACACTGCACTCTCAATTGGGAATTTGGCCTGCTGCAAGCCCTACACCGCACTCTCGTTTGGAAACCAGGCCTGCTGCAAGTCCTACACCGCACTCTCGATTGGGAACCTGGCTTGCTGCAAGCCCTACACCGCACTCTCAATTTGGAATTTGGCCTGCTGCAAGCCCTACATCGCACTCTCGATTGGGAATCTGGCCTGCTGCAAGCTTTACACCACACTCATGATTGGGAAACTGGCCTGCAGCAAACCCTACACCACACTATCGATTGGGAACCTGGCCTGCTGCAAGCCCTACACCGCAGTCTTGATTTCGAACCTGGCGTGCTGCAAGCCCTACACCACAATCTCGAATGGGTATTTGGCCTGCAGCAAGTCCTACGCTGCACTCTCAATTGAGAACCTGGCCTGCTGCAAGCCCTACACTGCACCCTTGATTGTGAATTTGGGATGCAGCAAGCCCTCCAACGCACTCTCAATTGGGAACCTGCCCTGTTGCAAGCCCTACACCGCACTCTCGATTGGGAACCTGACCTGCTGCAAGCCTGACACCGCACTCTCGATTGGGAATTTGGCCCGTAGCAAGCTCTATACTGCACACTCGATTGGGAACCTGCCCTGCTGCAAGCCCTACATCGCACTGTCGATTGGGAATCTGGCCTGCTGCAAGCCCTACACCACACTCTCGATTGGGAACCTGCCCTGCTGCAAGCCCTACACCGCACTCTCGATAGGGAACCTGGCCTGCTGCAAGCCCTACACCGCACTCTCGATTGGGAATTTGGCCCGCAGCAAGCCCTACACCGCACTCTCGATTGGGAATTTGGCCTGCTGCAAGCCCTACACCACACTCTTGATTGGAAACCTGGCCTGCTGCAAGCCCTACACCGCACTCTCCATTGGGAATGTGGAAATATGGATTTTTCTGGTCAGTTATGTCCCCTATCTTGGACCCCAACGGTTCCATGTGCATGTCACAAGTACATGTATGTTCCCTCCAGTTCCAGTTATGAAGACGCAAATACATGTGCGTCCACCGTCAACATGTCCTTTGACAGATCCGCCATGTATAGGCCGGATATCCCCTTCCTAAATATGAAAGGCCATCGGCTTTATATGGTTCACTTATGCCACTTTTCAGTCCAGGCAAGTAGGCCCTGATTCTGTCATCAAAACTCCTCTTGCCTTCTGCCTCTGAAAGCTCCAGCCCGAGCCTGCATCTGTGACCATGAACTTTGTCTCATTCTCTGCGCGGCTCACGAAGCCTGACATCAGCTTACTCTCTGCCAAGAACTGTATTTCACCTTCGAATTATCTGCCTCCCCCTCAGCCGATGCATTCCTGCCTAGTAGTTTAAGTAAACATTCTTCCAGTTACCAAGCAAAAAGGCCCATCTTCTCTGTCCTCATGCAAGTAATTCATAGCCCTGTTCTCATGGAATATTCCTACCCCCTCGCATTCAGTGTAGACACTTAGACGCTTGTACACGCACGTACAGTCAGTATAGAATAGATTCTGTCCGAGAGTCCCTCTTTTATGGATAACATAGTTCTTTAAACATAGGATGTTAGATATGATTTGGGATTAGGTTGACATAACCCCAGACTTTTGTCTCCACATATAGAGCTAAATGTCAAATCCCCGTCACCCCCTAGTTACACGTCAATTACACGTCATACTGCTGCGCGCGCATCAATGCCAAGTATTATCTTATAGATCCACCTATGTATTACATCATAACCAATCATGTTCCTTTTTACTCATTATTACACCCATTTTCGGTTACGCAGACCAAACGTCAATGTCCTTATCAATTGTTACGCCTACTGTATTCACTTCATTATAATGTATGTACTATAAAAGTTACTTCTTGTCAATAAAATATGTACTTCACTTCCTGAATCCCCGTGGTGATGGAACTTGAAGCATCCGATTATAATCGATTATTGGAATAAAGCCCATTCCGAAACTCTAATATCACGGATTCTGCCTCTCATTTTACTGAGCTATTTTATAATGTTTCTGTATCAAATTCAGTCCCGGTAAAGGAATTTTTATTTACCACATGATGGCGCCCGAACAGGGACACTTTCTCATCTCACGCGCCGGCGGTGCGTTGCAGGCCCGGTCTCCTGCCACAGCTGGACGGACAATAACGCGTACCAGCAGGATTTCCTGTATCTCCCTCCGGTCAAGCGGGGGCGACTGAGACTGCGATCAACACCCAGACGAGGCGGTGAGAAGTGCGAAGTATCCCGACCAGAGCCTAGCTGAGAGAGCAAGATCCGAGGTATACAGAGACCCACCAGTCCGAAGTCAAGCCCAGTGTCCGACGAGTCGAGTCGAGTCGAGTCCAGTCCGGTTCAAGTTCAAGTTACTGAGGCCTTCCGTTTCCGAAGCTACCCGGTGAGTACCATTGCTGGGGAGGCATTTCTGACGTGCACATAGGTTGTGCCGGTCAAGACGGGTTTGGGTACACAAATCCGGTCTGCACTGTTTTAGCAGTGTATCTGTACTGTTTAGCAGTATATCAAGTATTCCGAAGTATTCCGAAGTATCTAGTTATTGTCTAGTTATTGTCGAGAATTAAGCTTGGTGATTAGTTATGCAGACGATCATCATTGTTGTTTCAGTTAAAGGTTTAATGTTAAAATGTTTAAAGTGTTTAAGTATGTTCTGTATATCGTGGTATGAATGACTGTTCATTATCGTGTTTATTGTATTAAGTCTGTTCAAATTCAAGTATCAGGTCAAAATCAAGTATAAGGTCAGTTCTCAATATGCCGCTCTTTTCGAAATTAAGACAGATCACCACCAGAAAAGGGGTTCTCGAAGAAGCCGTCCCTATTCCTCCTAGGGACACTCCAGGGCACTTTATGTATCACAAACATGGCTTAGACGCTATATTATTTCTTGATTTATGGGTAGACTATACCAAGGGATTACCAGAAAGTCAGAGGTGGCCCACAGCGGGGACCTGGGATGCAGAGTGCATCATGAAAGTCGAGGAAGAGTTATGGAAAAGAAAAGTCAGACAGTCACAGAAAGACGCCGTTGAATTATGGCGTAAAGAATCACATAGACGAACAGAAAAAGCACGTAGACAGGAAGAGAAGAGTAAAGAGAATTCCAATAAAGTTCGAGAGAATCTATTAATTGAGGAAGGTATCCGAGTGAAATCAGAACAAGTAGACAGACAAAGAAATGCCCTTATGAATGGTATGTATCCCCTTCTGGCCGAAGGATTACCTAAGGCTACTCCAGAGATACCGAAAGACTTGCCACCCCCATTATTCCCGATCAAGGTACATCCTAAGGGGCATCCTAGAACCGCAGAAGATGTTTTTCTTTCCTCATATTTAGATGACGCAGCTCCCGAGTATGCTAATTCCGCCCCACGTAGACCGCATACCAGGGAGGTCCAACGCCAAGATCCAGCACCCGGATCCCTGCAGCAACAAATCGAGTCACAAGTTCCGGCAAGCACATCTGTTTCTGCATCTGTTCCTACAAATACTTCTATAGCTGAGTCCACACCTATAGTTGCTGTGTCACGTTCGACGAATCCTTTCACACCCGACGCCCCAGACGGGGCCACGGGAGGTGCTACCAATATTTTTTCTACGCCACCTAGAATAAATAAACTTATTTTCCAAGAGTCAGCGCATTCACGTACACCCAAATTCGTAAGTGATCGTACGCTTAAGGAACTTCTTATAGATTGTAGATATGACCCGGTGCTCGGTAAAGAGGACGAAATGATCCTGGCATCATTACGTATCAGACGAGCCGCAGGGTATTTAGCGAAGCTACCAGGAATGACTGCGCATCTAGATCAAATATATCATTTTGTTCAAACAGGGCGAGATCCAGAATGTATTAACAGAGCTATGGAATACCAGAAAGTAGAGATACAGGGGGAACTGTTGCGTTTCCTCATAAACTGTGTGATCAGAAATCAAGACCGACCGGGGGTAGATCCGGAAGCAATGAAAATTCTTACAAAATGGAGCCAGAATATATCAGAAGGGAGACACGATAAGCAAAATTGTATAATAGCCATGTGCCGAAAGATCCGTAAAGAAATAGAACGCCTACACGAAGAGAGATTAGAGACAGACGAGTTCGAGCAAAGCGAGGAAGAAGGGTCAGGACTGCCCGCCGGACAGTCAGACACCATAGCCTATGTAGGTAGAGGAAGATCTTGTAATAGGAATCAGACTAGATGTCATACTGACCCAATACGTCCAATATGTCCAGATAATGACAGGAATTTCCAAATACCTATAATTAACATAAGGCCTAACGAGCATTCGTTCCAAACCGCCGACAAACTACTCCGAGAACGAAGGGGTTATCATTTTCTCGATTCTATGGATGAACAAGACTTAGCGAGGGCAGCTGTTCATTGGGTGGACAGTCCCGGAAAATATAGTGATGAGACAGTAGTACGCACATTTTTGAATCTCACCCCAGATGAGCAGAGGTTAGCTGGGATTTATATGATTCAACAACTCATTATACTATATCAGAGTCAGCATTCGGACCCTGGTCCCTTACCTGACATATTGACTGAATTGCTTATGAATAAATGGAGAGGTCCAGGTACCAAATTAATTAAAGAAATTCTAGTATCTAGAAAGCAGTATATTCTTTTTGTATGCTCAGAGCATGTCTCATTGCCTGTCAAGGAAAGAACGACGTATCATCTGGATAGACAGAATCCCTTACGAGAAGTACACCCAATAAAAGGCGAGGACAATCAGTTTAAACGTGTATTTGTATATACGCCTATATCAAAAATAGAATTGTTAGAAATGAAGAAAGTAGTACCCAGTCATGACAAGGACCCAGCGGGTTTTCACCGAGAAATTAAAGACATGTTACTCATGGGAGAGTATACCTACCCCGATATTATGACAATATTAAAGGTGTTGATGCCTGCTGGCATTTATGAGAAACTCAAGGAAAAAGAGTGGGAGGTAGGTGATCAAAAGATAGAATGGTCAGCATTAGAAGCAGAAGAAAGGGCCCGAGGTCCAGGTTCGGGGCTTGGGGACAAAACTAAAGCACTACCAGGTCTACTAGTACAGGTACTGCCACGTTTATTAACTACGAAAAAGGAAGATTGGGGTACAATTTCAGCCTGTAAACAGAAGCAAGATGAAGACACTAGCGATTACTATGCCCGATTCGAGAAATGTTTTGGTATAAATAGTGGCATAAAAGCAAGTAGCGAATCATACCCGCATCTGTTTGTAACAAAATTAGTGGAAAATGCCCTGCCCCCAGTAAAGAATAGAGTATTAAAATTCGAGAGTACCTGGCAAGGTAACACTCCAACACAAATGTTACAAATGTTACAGTACCACCACAATAGAATTAAAGAGGAACAAGAACATGAACACAGACGCATGAAAGACACGAAAATGAAAATGCTAGTTTCCCAGACAGTTCCAGCTGAAGGACATAAAAAGGGTATGACACATTCCGATTCAGCAGGACCTATAAAAGGGACATGCAATTATTGTAAAAAGCCAGGTCATTACGTACACGATTGTCCAGTGCTAAAACATAATATCGCCATAGGTAAAACACAAGAAAGATCACGGCCACTAAGACAAGATCAGAATGAACAAGGAGCTACGCAGCATGCCCAGGCCATGCCAGCCGCACAACAGCCAATACAGTTTGTGCCAGCTGCACCACCGTTGCCTGTTGCTGCCACACAGACAACAACACGACAAATGTATCAGACTGCACAGTATGAATATCCGGAGTATCAACGTTACGCATGAACTAGCCTAGAGAGGGAAGTTGACTTACCCCTTATCGAGATTCCTGTAGATCAAGAAGGACCTTATGTACATAGTGAATTATTAGGTCAAGATAGAAAATTTTTACTCGATACAGGGGCAAGTCGAACAACTATAAAACGAAGTGAAGTCCCAGGGGCACCCCTCTCAGGCTCACAGAATATTTCCCTTGGTTTTTCAGGAAAACCTATTGTTAATGAAGTGTCACAGCCTCTCCCACTTACGATAGGACCTCTGACCCGAACTACAGATTTATTGCTTACTAAATCATGTCCAGAAAACTTGTTAGGAATAAAAACGTTGAAAGCCCTAGGAGCCATAATATGTTGTTCTCCGGAAGGAGTAAGGTTGTTTTTACGTGATTTTAAAGGTCACTATGTATCTAGAGACATGGATCCCCGACTGCAGACTTTACCTACACATCTATGGGCACAAGGCCCTACTGATGTTGGTTGCATGAATATTACACCATATCGAGTCACACTAAAGGCAGGAGTGGTGCTACCACGAATGCGACAATACAAGTTACCACCAGATGCTGTAACGGCTTTACTACAAATCATTGACGAGCTTATTGCCCAAGGAGTAGTTGTAGAAACAGACTCCAATGTATGTAATTCACCGATAATTCCGATTCTTAAACGAACAGATCCTACAGCTCCGCCAGTATATCGATTGGTTATTGATCTGCGCGAGTTAAACAAATGTATTGTGCCACAATTTCCTGTGGTCCCAGATATCTCGTCATTATTGACAGCTATTGATTCCGAAGCAACATTGTTTACTGTAATTGATCTCAAAAATGCCTTTTTCAGCGTCCCAATAGATCCGGAAAGCCAATATTTGTTCGGATTTAGTTTAAATGGGCGTAGCTTTAAATTCACCCGCGCACCTCAAGGATTTACAGAAAGCCCCAGCATCTATAGCCAAGCACTGAAACGAGAACTTGATAAGTATCCACATGCCGGTTAACACTGCCCTGCTTCAATATGTCGATGATCTGTTGATCACCGCTAGAAGCGAACCCGAATGTGAGAAAGCATCACTGACAGTTTTACAATTTCTAGCCGAAAAGGGGCACAAGGTGTCCCCTTCTAAGCTGCAATTCTGTGTCCAGCGAGTTATTTATCTTGGTCACTCGCTGTCCAAGGAGGGAAGGCAGCTTACACCCGACCGCATTCAGTTAATTGCTAACATGTCAATACCCAAGACACAGAAGGAGGTGCGGGCTTTCATAGGCCTCACTTCATATTGTAGACAGTGGATCCCTCAGTATGCATTTCTAGCAAAACCACTCATTCAATTGACAACACAGGAGGCAGCCACACCGACTGTTCTCCCTTGGACTCAGGAACACACACAAGCTTTTGAAAGCTTAAAGAAAGCTTTATGTCAAGCACCCGTTTTAGCAACGCCATGTTACAGAAAACAGTTTACACTCTTTGTTACAGAACGCGAAGGTACGGCCTTGTCAGTACTCACACAGGAACAAGCAGGAGCACACAAACCATGTGCTTATTTTTCTAGTACATTAGATCCCGTAGCTCAGGCTTTGCCTGCATGCCTAAAATCAGTAGCAGCAACAGCTTTAGCAATCAGACAAAGCGATGCCATAGTGTTAGGACATCCATTGACAGTTCAAGTACCACATGCAGTAGAGGTTCTTGTAAATAGAACGCAAACACAACACTTGACTGTAGCGCGACTTACAGGATACGAGCTTACATTGTTTCAGCCACATATAGAAATCAGACGCTGTAACACATTGAATCCTGCCACACTTTTACCAGTAGTCGGAACAGACCCACTAGCCCATGACTGTATTGAAGTTATTACAATAACAACAAAACCCAGACAAGACTTAACCGATGTCCCATTGTCAGATCCAGACCTGACCTTGTATGTAGATGGTTCATGCATGAGAACAAGTACAGGAGAGTTAGTAGCCGCCTACGCAGTCACAACAGATACTGAGGTCATTGAAACTAATCGTATAACTACTTTGTCAGCTCAAGCCGCAGAACTTATCGCTCTGACACAAGCCTGTATTCAAGCCATGAATAAAAAAGTCAACATATACACTGACTCACGTTATGCATTCGGAGTTGTACATGACTTCGGCGTGCTGTGGCGAGAGAGAGGTTATTTAACTTCCCACGGTGCCCACATTCAGCACGGACCCCTCATTCATGCGTTATTAGATGCAATACATCTACCCACTGAAATATCAATTATGAAATGTAAGGCTCATACGAAGGTTACTGATATCATTTCCCAAGGCAATGATCTAGCCGACAGAACAGCTAAACTGATTGCTCAAACTCAAACCCCCGATATGACAAAGACAATAGTCCCGACACCGACACATTGTATGACAGTTAAAGATCCTACTCTTGACGTAATTGACATACAGACACATGCTACACCAGACGAAATAAAGAAATGGACTGAATTAGGAGGGATCCAAACGGACCAAGGATGGATGATGAAGGAAAGGTCTGTATGGTTCCTTCCTGATTCAATGGTCCAAGTCATAATTAACACTATACATAGTCCAGCACATTTAGGAGAAAAAGCTATGCTAGACAGCATTCAACACATTTGGTTCAATAAACATTTACGAGCAGCAGCAAAACAAAAGGTCCGTACCTGTATGATCTGTTGTCAGTTCAACCCAGGAAAAAGCGTTCCCGTAGAACAGGGTGGATTTCATACCCCTAATCATCCTTTTGAAGTACTCCAGATGGATTATATCCAGATGGAACGATGCAGAGGATTCAAATATGTTCTTGTAGTTGTCTGCGCTCTGTCCCGTTGGACGGAGGCATACCCGGTTTCAGATTACACTGCCCCGACTACTGCCAAACAGTTGGTTCGAGAATTCTTCCCACGATACGGTTTACCACGTGCTGTTTACTCAGATAACGGCCAGCCGTTCTCATCCGAATTAATGAAACACGTTTCACTTCTGTTAGGATATCAGTGGAAATTCCACTGTGTCCGACATCCCGAGGCAGCAGGTCTCGTAGAAAGACATAACCAGATACTGAAAATTAGAATGTCCAAAATATGCAGAGAGAAAGGTGTCGACTGGGTAGTAGCGTTACCCAGTTGCACTCTTTTACATGAGAATGGTAGCACACTCTCGAACAGGGCTATCCCCGTATGAGGTGATCTTCGGTAGACCACCGAATATGTGGGGGACGCCTATACCACGCAAAATAACTGATATTGACTGTAATATGCTGACAGATTACTTGGCTTCCTTGATGTCTGCACTACAATCTTCTCGTTCACAGGTAGCTGCAGCCTTTCCCGACAACACTGAGGTGAAACCCCATGACGTTGTTCCGGGTAATCTTGTCTTTGTGAGGAATTTCGACCGAAAGACTCAGCTGGAGCCCAGGTGGAAAGCACCCAAGTTGGTCCTGTTGACCACAAGAACAGCCGTGAAGATCGAGGGCCGCAAGGGCTGGATTCATTCAAGCCACATCAAGAAATTTCATGGACTATCTTCGGATATAGACACTGTGCCCTGCACTCCCTCACAGACTGATACAAAACTCCCTTTTGTTGAACCTAACAAATCTGAAAATTACAAACTAAAGCTTAGGCCCAACCAGTCGAGCAATTTGATTGTTTAAGTCCTCTCCAAGGTGAAGCGGTTGAATTGTCTCTGACATGTATCCCTTGGACCTGAGTAGAGAAAATACCCGAAAAATGTTGAAACGACAGGCGTATTGTAAATCACTGCGTAGCCACTGCATAGTGACATTATTAATTTTGTTTTTATTGAGTCTTTTAATAATTATTACAAGTATGTTGTTGCACATATATTACCCTATTTCTAGACATGTTTATAATGTTGCTGCTGAACATTCTTTTAGTGACTTACCTCCGCATGAATTGTCTTATAGACTTGCGCTGCGCAATAACACTTTCATTAGTATGTTACATCATTCCCATCAGACTAGTAATGCCACCAATTGTTGGGTGTGTGGCCGACTCCCTCCCTATCAGAATTATGAAGGAGTCCTGCCTTTCTTTCCACATCCATTTACACATAATGGCTCCTGTGGAGCATGGTTTAGCTTAATTAATTCCATAGACTCAGACACAGCAGTTTACCAAGATCATTGGGTATGGGGAAATCTGAACCTAGCTTTACTCAAGGTCTGTTACCCTGACAAGGAGGGTCGCCCCAAAAGAACAGGAACTGATCTAGAAAATAAAGTATATGGATTAGGTAATTTTACACCTAATCTCATGATTCTAAATGTCGTATCTGAAATTGAACTAGTCTTACCCACCATGTCAGTATTCCCAGCGAGGGGTGAATTATGTGTAAGAAAGGTTGGTTCCATACATATGGGCCATAGTAAATGCACTACTATGGTAGAATTCAGTGATCAAGGAAAATCTTCATTTAGAGCTTTTCGCCACTCCTACTTTATATGTGGTCAGACTGCATATATGCGTCTACCTCTAGACTGGGATGGTACCTGCTACATTGCATTCCTTTTGCCACCTGTTTTCCTAGCTCCTCCTGATTATTACAGAAATATTCATTTAGTACACAACAGAGAACGGAGAGATCTCCCCATTGTCGATTACACTGAGACGGCATGGGACAAGTATGTAGATTTTAATAAAGGCATCTTTCCCTATATAGGTACTGTTACTAATAGTAAGCTGATACGTAGATTAACTAGAACCCTTGAAGCAGTAGTGAATGAGACTATTTCCGCCTTAGGCAATTTAACGGAAGAGCAGTCTGCTATGCGGATTGTTGTGCTTCAAAATCGTCTTGTCCTTGACGTCATCCTGGCTGATAGGGGCGGAGCTTGTAGGGTCATCGGATCAAGCTGCTGCGTATTCATACCAGAAAACTCGCCATCTGTATATAAAGCCATCACTCGCCTTCATAAGATTGTAAGCCAGATACACCAGAACCCAGGCACTTGGACTTGGTCCAGTTGGTTTTGGAATGCGGTATCAGCCTGGGGATGGAGAGTTTTATCCTTCCTAGGTATTGGCCTTCTCATACTATTCAGTTGCTGTCTATGTCTACAATGTGGACCAGCAATTTGTGGTCTGTGTGCCACATCGTGCATTCCACATCAAGATTTTCATTCAAGATCCCGGAAGAAGAAAGAAGAACAAATGATGCTATATGAACAGATCAATGGATTGATGAAGATTGATATCTCTTGAAGGGCAAGTAGGGGACAAGGAGGGAATGTGGAAATATGGATTTTTCTGGTCAGTTATGTCCCCTATCTTGGACCCCAACGGTTCCATGTGCATGTCACAAGTACATGTATGTTCCCTCCAGTTCCAGTTATGAAGACGCAAATACATGTGCGTCCACCGTCAACATGTCCTTTGACAGATCCGCCATGTATAGGCCGGATATCCCCTTCCTAAATATGAAAGGCCATCGGCTTTATATGGTTCACTTATGCCACTTTTCAGTCCAGGCAAGTAGGCCCTGATTCTGTCATCAAAACTCCTCTTGCCTTCTGCCTCTGAAAGCTCCAGCCCGAGCCTGCATCTGTGACCATGAACTTTGTCTCATTCTCTGCGCGGCTCACGAAGCCTGACATCAGCTTACTCTCTGCCAAGAACTGTATTTCACCTTCGAATTATCTGCCTCCCCCTCAGCCGATGCATTCCTGCCTAGTAGTTTAAGTAAACATTCTTCCAGTTACCAAGCAAAAAGGCCCATCTTCTCTGTCCTCATGCAAGTAATTCATAGCCCTGTTCTCATGGAATATTCCTACCCCCTCGCATTCAGTGTAGACACTTAGACGCTTGTACACGCACGTACAGTCAGTATAGAATAGATTCTGTCCGAGAGTCCCTCTTTTATGGATAACATAGTTCTTTAAACATAGGATGTTAGATATGATTTGGGATTAGGTTGACATAACCCCAGACTTTTGTCTCCACATATAGAGCTAAATGTCAAATCCCCGTCACCCCCTAGTTACACGTCAATTACACGTCATACTGCTGCGCGCGCATCAATGCCAAGTATTATCTTATAGATCCACCTATGTATTACATCATAACCAATCATGTTCCTTTTTACTCATTATTACACCCATTTTCGGTTACGCAGACCAAACGTCAATGTCCTTATCAATTGTTACGCCTACTGTATTCACTTCATTATAATGTATGTACTATAAAAGTTACTTCTTGTCAATAAAATATGTACTTCACTTCCTGAATCCCCGTGGTGATGGAACTTGAAGCATCCGATTATAATCGATTATTGGAATAAAGCCCATTCCGAAACTCTAATATCACGGATTCTGCCTCTCATTTTACTGAGCTATTTTATAATGTTTCTGTATCAAATTCAGTCCCGGTAAAGGAATTTTTATTTACCACAGGAACCTGGTCTGCTGCAAGCCCTACACTGCACTCTCGATTGGGAATTTGGCCTGCTGCAAGCCCTACACCACACTCATGATTAGGAACCTGGCCTGCAGCAAACCCTACACCACACTATCGATAGGGAACCTGGCCTGCTGCAAGCCCTACACCGCAGTCTTGATTTTGAACCTGGCGTGCTGCAAGACCTACACCGCCATCTCGATTGGGCATTTGGCCTGCAGGAAGCCCTACACAGCACTCTTGATTGGAAATCTGGCCTGCAGCAAGTTCTACACCGCACTCTCAATTGGGAACCTGGCCTGCTGCAAGCCCTACACTGCACTCGAGTGGGAATTTGGCCTGCTGCAAGCCCTACACCGCACTCTCGATTGGAAACCTGGCCTGCTGCAAGCCCTACACTGCACTCGCGATAGGGAACCTGGCCTGCTGCAAGTCCTACACCGCACTCTAGATTGGGAACCTGGCCTGCTGCAAGCCCTACACCGCTCTCTTGATTGTGAATTTGGCCTGCTGTAAGCCCTACACTGCAGTCTCGATTGGGAACCTGGCCTGCTGCAAGCCCTACACCGCACTCTTGATTGGGAACCAGGCCTGCTGCAAGCTCTACACCGCACACTCGATTGGGAAATTGGCCTGCTGCAAGCCCTACATCGCACTCTCGATTGGGAACCTGGCCTGAAGTAAGCCCTACACCAAACTATCGATTGGGAGCCTGGCCTGCTGCAAGCCCTCCGCACTCTTGATTGGGAACCTGGCGTGCTGCAAGCCCTACACCGCAATCTCGTTTGGGCATTTGGCCTGCAGCAAGCCCTACACTGCACTCTCGATTGAGAACTTGGCCAGCTGCAAGCCCTACGCCGCACTCTCGATTGGGGACCTGCCCTGCTGCAAGCCTTATACCGCACTCTCGATTGGGAACCTGGGCTGCTGCAAGCCCTACAACACATTCTCAATTGGAAATCTGGCCTGCTGCAAGCCCTACACCACACTCTCGATTGGGAACCTGCCCTGCTACAAGCCCCACACCGCACTCTCGATTGGGAACCTGGCCTGCTGCAAGCCCTACACCGCACTCTTGATTGGGAATTTGGCCTGCAGCAAGCCCTACACCACACTCTCGATTGGGAACCTGGTCTGCTGCAAGCCCTACACCGCACTTTAGATTGGGAACCTAGCCTGCTGCACGCCCTACACTGCACTCACGATTGGGAATTTGGTCTGCTGCAAGCCCTACACCGCACTCTTGATTGGAAACCTGGCCTGCTGCAAGCCCTACACCGCACTCTCAATTTGGAACCTGGCCTGCTGCAAGCCCTACACCGCACTCTAGATTGGAAATCTGGCCTGCAGCAAGTCCTACACCGCACTCTCAATTGGGAACCTGGCCTGCTGCAAGCCCTACACTGCACTCGAGTGGGAATGTGGCCTGCTGCAAGCCCTACAACGTACTATCGATTGGGAACATGGCCTGCTGCAAACCCTACACCGCACTGTTGATTGGAAAACTGGCCTGCAGCAATCCCTACACCGCACTCTCAATTGTGGATTTGGCCTGCTGCAAGCCCTAAACCGCACTTTCGATTGGGAATTTGGCCTGCTGCAAACCCTACACCGCACTGTTGATTGGAAAACTGGCCTGCAGCAAGCCCTACACCGCACTCTCAATAAGAAACCTGGCCTGCTGCAAGCCCTACACTGCACTCTCGATTGGGAACCTGGTCTGCTGGAAGCCCTACACTGCACTTTAGATTGGGAACCTGGCCTGCTGCACACCCTACACTGCACTCTCGATTGGGAATTTTGCCTGCTGCAAGTCCTACACCACATTCTTGATTGGAAACCTGGCCTGCTGCAAGCCCTACACCGCACTCTCGATTTGGAACCTGGCTGCTGCAAGCCCAACACCGCACTCTAGATTGAGAACCTGGCCTGCATCAAGCCCTGCACCACACTCTCAATTGGGAACCTGACCTGCTGCAAGCCCTACACTGAACTCTCGATTGGGGATTTGGCCTGCTGCAAGCCCTAAAATGCACTGTCGATTGGGAATTTAGCCTGCTGCAAACCCTACACCGCACTGTGGATTGGAAAACTGGACTGCAGCAAGGCCTACACCACACTCTCAATAAGAAACCTGGCCTGCTGCAAGCCCTACACCGCACTCTCGATTGTTAATTTGGCCTGCAGCAAGCCCTACACTGCACTCTCGATTGGGAACCTGGCCTGCTACAAGCCCTACATTGCACTCTGGATTGGTAACCTGGCCTGCAGGAAGCCCTACATCACACTTTCGATCGGGAACCTGGCCTGCTGCAAGCCCTACACCGCACTCTTGATTGGGAACCTGGCCTGCTGCAAGCCCTACAATGTACTCTCGATTAGGAATTTGGCCTGCAGCAACCCCTACACCGCACTCTCGATTGGGAACCTGGCCTGAAGCAAGCCCTACACCAAACTATCGATTGGGAGCCTGGCCTGCTGCAAGCCCTACGCACTCTTGATTGGGAACCTGGCGTGCTGCAAGCCCTACACCGCAATCTCGATTGAGAACTTGGCCAGCTGCAAGCCCTACGCCGCATTCTCAATTGGGGACCTGCCCTGCTACAAGCCTTACACCGCACTATCGATTGGGAACATGGGCTGCTGCAAGCCCTACAAAACACTCTGAATTGGAAATCTGGCCTGCTGCACGCCCTACACCGCACTCTCGATTGGGAACCTGCCCTGCTACAAGCCCTACACCGCACTCTCGATTGGAAACCTGGCCTGCTGCAAGCCCTACACCTCACTCTCGATTGGGAATTTAGCCTGCGGCAAGCCCTACACCACACTCTCGATTGGAAACCTGGTCTGCTGCAAGCCCTACACCGCACTTTAGATTGGGAACCTGGCCTGCTGCACGCCCTACACTGCACACACGATTGGGAATTTGGCCTGCTGCAAGCCCTACACCGCACTCTTGATTGGAAACCTGGCCTGCTGCAAGCCCTACACCGCACTCTCCATTTGGAACCTGGCCTGCTGCAAGCCCTACACCGCACTCTAGATTGGAAATCTGGCCTGCAGCAAGTCCTACACCGCACTCTCAATTGGGAACCTGGCCTGCTGCAAGCCCTACACTGCACTCGAGTGGGAATTTGGCCTGCTGCAAACCCTACAACGCACTATCGATTGGGAACATGGCCTGCTGCAAACCCTACACCGCACTGTTGATTGGAAAACTGGCCTGCATCAAGCCCTACACCGCACTCTCAATTGTGGATTTGGCCTGCTGCTGTTGATTGGGAATTTGGCCTGCTGCAAACCCTACACCGCACTCTCGATTGTTAATTTGGCCTGCAGCAAGCCCTACACTGCACTCTCGATTGGGAACCTGGCCTGCTACAAGCCCTACATTGCACTCTCGATTGGTAACCTGGCCGGCAGGAAGCCCTACATCACACTTTCGATCTGGAACCTGGCCTGCTGCAAGCCCTACACCGCACTCTTGATTGGGAACCTGGCCTGCTGCAAGCCCTATAATGTACTCTCGATTAGGAATTTGGCCTGCAGCAACCCCTACACCGCACTCTCGATTGGGAACCTGGCCTGAAGCAAGCCCTACACCAAACTATCGATTGGGAGCCTGGCCTGCTGCAAGCCCTACGCACTCTTGATTGGGAACCTGGCGTGCTGCAAGCCCTACACCGCAATCTCGATTGAGAACTTGGCCAGCTGCAAGCCCTACGCCGCACTCTCAATTGGGGACCTGCCCTGCTACAAGCCTTACACCGCACTATCGATTGGGAACCTGGGCTGCTGCAAGCCCTACAACACACTCTCAATTGGAAATCTGGCCTGCTGCAAGCCCTACACCGCACTCTCGATTGGGAACCTGCCCTGCTACAAGCCATACACCGCACACTCGATTGGGAACCTGGCCTGCTGCAAGCCCTACACCTCACTCTCGATTGGGAATTTGGCCTGCGGCAAGCCCTACACCACACTCTCGATTGGAAACCTGGTCTGCTGCAAGCCCTACAACGCACTTTAAATTGGGAACCTGGCCTGCTGCACGCCCTACACTGCACTCACGATTGGGAATTTGGCCTGCTGCAAGCCCTACACTGCACTCTTGATTGGAAACCTGGCCTGCTGCAAGCCCTACACAGCACTCTAGATTGGAAATCTGGCCTGCAGCAAGTCCTACACCGCACTCTCAATTGGGAACCTGGCCTGCTGCAAGCCCTACACCGCACTCGAGTGGGAATTTGGCCTGCTGCAAGCCCTACAACGCACTATCGATTGGGAACATGGCCTGCTGCAAATCCTACACCGCACTGTTGATTGGAAAACTGGCCTGCATCAAGCCCTACACCGCACTCTCAGTTGTGGATTTGGCCTGCTGCAAGCCCTAATCCGCACTGTCGATTGGGAATTTGGCCTGCTGCAAACCCTACACCGCACTGTTGATTGGAAAACTGGCCTGCAGCAAGCCCTACACCGCACTCTCAATAGGAATCTTGGCCTGCTGCAAGCCCTACACCGCACTCTCGATTGGGAATTTGGCCTGCAGCAAGCCCTACACTGCACTCTCGATTGGGAACCTGGTCTGCTGCAAGCCCTACACCGCACTCTCGATTGGGAACCTGGCCTTCTGCAAGCCATACACCGCACTCTCGATTGGGAACCTGGTCTGCTGCAAGCCCTACACTGCACTTTAGATTGGGAACCTGGCCTGCTGCACGCCCTACACTGCACTCTCGATTGGGAATTTGGCCTGCTGCAAGCCCTACACCACACTTTTGATTGGAAACCTGGCCTGCTGCAAGCCCTACACCGCACTCTCGATTTGGAACCTGGCTGCTGCAAGCCCAACACCGCACTCTAGATTGGGAACCTGGCCTGCTGCAAACCCTACAACGCACTATCGATTGGGAACATGGCCTGCATCAAGCCCTACACCCCTGCACCACACTCTCAATTGGGAACCTGACCTGCTGCAAGCCCTACACTGAACTCTCGATTGGGGATTTGGCCTGCTGCAAGCACTAAACTGCACTCTCGATTGGGAATTTGGCCTGCTGCAAGCCCTACACCGCACTGTTGATTGGAAAACTGGACTGCAGCAAGGCCTACACCGCACTCTCAATAAGAAACCTGGCCTGCTGCAAGCCCTACACCGCACTCTCGATTGTTAATTTGGCCTGCAGCAAGCCCTACACTGCACTCTCGATTGGGAACCTAACCTGCTACAAGCCCTACATTGCACTTTCGATTGGTAACCTGGCCTGCAGGAAGCCCTACATCACACTTTCGATTGGGAACCTGGCCTGCTGCAAGCCCTACAATGTACTCTAGATTAGGAATTTGGCCTGCAGCAAGCCCTACACCGCACTCTCGATTGGGAACCTGGTCTGCTGCAAGCCCTACACCGCACTTTAGATTGGGAACCTGGCCTGCTTCATGCCCTACACTGCACTCTCGATTGGGAATTTGGCCTGCTGCAAGCTCTACACCGCACTCTTGATTGGAAAACTGGACTGCAGCAAGGCCTACACCGCACTCTCAATAAGAAACCTGGCCTGCTGCAAGCCCTACACCGCACTCTCGATTGGTAATTTGGCCTGCAGCAAGCCCTACACTGCACTCTCGATTGGGAACCTGGCCTGCTACAAGCCCTACATTGCACTCTCGATTGGTACCCTGGCCTGCAGGAAGCCCTACATCACACTTTCGATCGGGAACCTGGCCTGCTGCAAGCCCTACACCGCACTCTTGATTGGGAACCTGGCCTGCTGCAAGCCCTACAATGTACTCTCGATTAGGAATTTGGCCTGCAGCAACCCCAACACCGCACTCTCGATTGGGAACCTGGCCTGAAGCAAGCCCTACACCAAACTATCGATTGGGAGCCTGGCCTGCTGCAAGCCCTACGCACTCTTGATTGGGAACCTGGCGTGCTGCAAGCCCTACATCGCAATCTCGATTGAGAACTTGGCCAGCTGCAAGCCCTACGCCGCACTCTCAATTGGGGACCTGCCCTGCTACAAGCCTTACACCGCACTATCGATTGGGAACCTGGGCTGCTGCAAGCCCTACAACACACTCTCAATTGGAAATCTGGCCTGCTGCAAGCCCTACACCGCACTCTCGATTGGGAACCTGCCCTGCTACAAGCCCTACACCGCACTCTCGATTGGGAACCTGGCCTGCTGCAAGCCCTTCACCGCACTCTCGATTGGGAATTTGGCCTGCAGCAAGCCCTACACCACACTCTCGATTGGAAACCTGGTCTGCTGCAAGCCCTACACCGCACTTTAGATTGGGAACCTGGCCTGCTGCACGCCCTACACTGCACTCACGATTGGGAATTTGGCCTGCTGCAAGCCCTACACCGCACTCTTGATTGGAAACCTGGCCTGCTGCAAGCCCTACACCGCACTCTCCATTTGGAACCTGGCCTGCTGCAAGCCCTACACTGCACTCGAGTGGGAATTTGGCCTGCTGCAAGCCCTACAACGCACTATCGATTGGGAACATGGCCTGCTGCAAACCCTACACCGCATTGTTGATTGGAAAACTGGCCTGCAGCAAGCCCTACACCGCACTCTCAATTGTGGATTTGGCCTGCTGCAAGCCCTAAACCGCACTGTCGATTGGGAATTTGGCCTGCTGCAAACCCTACACCGCACTGTTGATTGGAAAACTGGCCTGCAGCAAGCCCTACACCGCACTCTCAATAAGAAACCTGGCCTGCTGCAAGCCCTACACCGCACTCTCGATTGGGAATTTGGCCTGCAGCAAGCCCTACACTGCACTCTCGATTGGGAACCTGGTCTGCTGCAAGCCCTACACCGCACTCTCGATTGGGAACCTGGCCTGCTGCAAGCCATACACCGCACTCTCGATTGGGAACCTGGTCTGCTGCAAGCCCTACACTGCACTTTAGATTGGGAACCTGGCCTGCTGCACGCCCTACACTGCACTCACGATTGGGAATTTGGCCTGCTGCAAGCCCTACACCACGCTCTTGAATGGAAACCTGGCCTGCTGCAAGCCCTACACCG
Organism: Triturus cristatus; assembly: GCF_964204655.1. Lineage (NCBI taxonomy): Eukaryota > Metazoa > Chordata > Amphibia > Caudata > Salamandridae > Triturus > Triturus cristatus. The sequence goes on along the minus strand of NC_140592.1, from coordinate 1,253,082,416 downwards.
GACTCTCGATTTGGAACCTGGCTGCTGCAAGCCCAACACCGCACTCTAGATTGGGAACCTGGCCTGCTGCAAACCCTACAACGCACTATCGATTGGGAACATGGCCTGCATCAAGCCCTACAACCCTGCACCACACTCTCAATTGGGAACCTGACCTGCTGCAAGCCCTACACTGAACTCTCGATTGGGGATTTGGCCTGCTGCAAGCCCTAAACTGCACTCTCGACTGGGAATTTGGCCTGCTGCAAGCCCTACACCGCACTGTTGATTGGAAAACTGGACTGCAGCAAGGCCTACACCGCACTCTCAATAAGAAACCTGGCCTGCTGCAAGCCCTACACCGCACTCTCGATTGTTAATTTGGCGTGCAGCAAGCCCTACACTGCACTCTCGATTGGGAACCTGGCCTGCTACAAGCCCTACATTGCACTCTCGATTGGTAACCTGGCCTGCAGGAAGCCCTACATCACACGTTCGATTGGGAACCTGGCCTGCTGCAAGCCCTACACCGCACTCTTAATTGGGAACCTGGCCTGCTGCACGCCCTACAATGTACTCTCGATTAGGAATTTGGCCTGCAGCAAGCCCTACACCGCACTGTCGATTGGGAACCTCGTCTGCTGCAAGCCATACACCGCACTTTAGATTGGGAACGTGGCCTGCAGCTCGCCCTACACTGCACTCTCGATTTGGAATTTGGCCTGCTGCAAGCCCTACACCGCACTCTTGATTGGAAACCTGGCCTGCTGCAAGCCCTACACCGCACTCTTGATTTTGAACCTGGCCTGCTGCAAGCCCTACAATGCACTATCGATTGGGAACATGGCCTGCAGCAAGCCCCACACCCCAACACCACACTCTCAATTGGAAACCTGGCCTGCTGCAAGCCCTACACTGCACTCTCGATTGGGGATTTGGCCTGCTGCGAGCCCTAAACCGCACTCTCGAGTGGGAATTTGGCATGCTGCAATCCCTACACCACCCTGTTAATTGGAAAACTGGCCTGCAGCAAGCCCTACACCGCGCTCTCAATAAGAAACCTGGCCTGCTGAAAGCCCTATACCGCACTCTTGATTGGGAATTTGGCCTGCAGCAAGCCCTACACTGCACTCTCAATTGGGAACCTGGCCTGCTACAAGCCCTACACCGCACTCTAGATTGGGAAACTGGCCTGTTGCAAGCCCTACATCGCACTCTTGGTTGGGAACCTGGCCTGCAGGAAGCCCTACATCACACTTTCGATTGGCAACCTGGCCTGCTGCAAGCCCTACACCGCACTCTTGATTGGGAAACTGGCGTGCTGCAAGCCCTACACCGCAATCTCGATTGGAAATCTGGCGTGCAGCAAGCTCTACGCCGCACTCTCAATTGGGAACCTCGCCTGCTGCAAGATCTACAGCACACTCTCGATTGGGAACCTGGTCTGCTGCAAGCTATACACTGCACTCTCAATTGGGAATTTGGCCTGCTGCAAGCCCTACACCGCACTCTCGTTTGGAAACCAGGCCTGCTGCAAGTCCTACACCGCACTCTCGATTGGGAACCTGGCTTGCTGCAAGCCCTACACCGCACTCTCAATTTGGAATTTGGCCAGCTGCAAGCCCTACATCGCACTCTCGATTGGGAATCTGGCCTGCTGCAAGCTTTACACCACACTCATGATTGGGAAACTGGCCTGCAGCAAACCCTACACCACACTATCGATTGGGAACCTGGCCTGCTGCAAGCCCTACACCGCAGTCTTGATTTCGAACCTGGCGTGCTGCAAGCCCTACACCACAATCTCGAATGGGTATTTGGCCTGCAGCAAGTCCTACGCTGCACTCTCAATTGAGAACCTGGCCTGCTGCAAGCCCTACACTGCACCCTTGATTGTGAATTTGGGATGCAGCAAGCCCTCCAACGCACTCTCAATTGGGAACCTGCCCTGTTGCAAGCCCTACACCGCACTCTCGATTGGGAACCTGACCTGCTGCAAGCCTGACACCGCACTCTCGATTGGGAATTTGGCCCGTAGCAAGCTCTATACTGCACACTCGATTGGGAACCTGCCCTGCTGCAAGCCCTACATCGCACTGTCGATTGGGAATCTGGCCTGCTGCAAGCCCTACACCACACTCTCGATTGGGAACCTGCCCTGCTGCAAGCCCTACACCGCACTCTCGATAGGGAACCTGGCCTGCTGCAAGCCCTACACCGCACTCTCGATTGGGAATTTGGCCCGCAGCAAGCCCTACACCGCACTCTCGATTGGGAATTTGGCCTGCTGCAAGCCCTACACCACACTCTTGATTGGAAACCTGGCCTGCTGCAAGCCCTACACCGCACTCTCCATTGGGAACCTGGTCTGCTGCAAGCCCTACACTGCACTCTCGATTGGGAATTTGGCCTGCTGCAAGCCCTACACCACACTCATGATTAGGAACCTGGCCTGCAGCAAACCCTACACCACACTATCGATAGGGAACCTGGCCTGCTGCAAGCCCTACACCGCAGTCTTGATTTTGAACCTGGCGTGCTGCAAGACCTACACCGCCATCTCGATTGGGCATTTGGCCTGCAGGAAGCCCTACACAGCACTCTTGATTGGAAATCTGGCCTGCAGCAAGTTCTACACCGCACTCTCAATTGGGAACCTGGCCTGCTGCAAGCCCTACACTGCACTCGAGTGGGAATTTGGCCTGCTGCAAGCCCTACACCGCACTCTCGATTGGAAACCTGGCCTGCTGCAAGCCCTACACTGCACTCGCGATAGGGAACCTGGCCTGCTGCAAGTCCTACACCGCACTCTAGATTGGGAACCTGGCCTGCTGCAAGCCCTACACCGCTCTCTTGATTGGGAATTTGGCCTGCTGTAAGCCCTACACTGCAGTCTCGATTGGGAACCTGGCCTGCTGCAAGCCCTACACCGCACTCTTGATTGGGAACCAGGCCTGCTGCAAGCTCTACACCGCACACTCGATTGGGAAATTGGCCTGCTGCAAGCCCTACATCGCACTCTCGATTGGGAACCTGGCCTGAAGTAAGCCCTACACCAAACTATCGATTGGGAGCCTGGCCTGCTGCAAGCCCTCCGCACTCTTGATTGGGAACCTGGCGTGCTGCAAGCCCTACACCGCAATCTCGTTTGGGCATTTGGCCTGCAGCAAGCCCTACACTGCACTCTCGATTGAGAACTTGGCCAGCTGCAAGCCCTACGCCGCACTCTCGATTGGGGACCTGCCCTGCTGCAAGCCTTATACCGCACTCTCGATTGGGAACCTGGGCTGCTGCAAGCCCTACAACACATTCTCAATTGGAAATCTGGCCTGCTGCAAGCCCTACACCACACTCTCGATTGGGAACCTGCCCTGCTACAAGCCCCACACCGCACTCTCGATTGGGAACCTGGCCTGCTGCAAGCCCTACACCGCACTCTTGATTGGGAATTTGGCCTGCAGCAAGCCCTACACCACACTCTCGATTGGGAACCTGGTCTGCTGCAAGCCCTACACCGCACTTTAGATTGGGAACCTAGCCTGCTGCACGCCCTACACTGCACTCACGATTGGGAATTTGGCCTGCTGCAAGCCCTACACCGCACTCTTGATTGGAAACCTGGCCTGCTGCAAGCCCTACACCGCACTCTCAATTTGGAACCTGGCCTGCTGCAAGCCCTACACCGCACTCTAGATTGGAAATCTGGCCTGCAGCAAGTCCTACACCGCACTCTCAATTGGGAACCTGGCCTGCTGCAAGCCCTACACTGCACTCGAGTGGGAATGTGGCCTGCTGCAAGCCCTACAACGTACTATCGATTGGGAACATGGCCTGCTGCAAACCCTACACCGCACTGTTGATTGGAAAACTGGCCTGCAGCAATCCCTACACCGCACTCTCAATTGTGGATTTGGCCTGCTGCAAGCCCTAAACCGCACTTTCGATTGGGAATTTGGCCTGCTGCAAACCCTACACCGCACTGTTGATTGGAAAACTGGCCTGCAGCAAGCCCTACACCGCACTCTCAATAAGAAACCTGGCCTGCTGCAAGCCCTACACTGCACTCTCGATTGGGAACCTGGTCTGCTGGAAGCCCTACACTGCACTTTAGATTGGGAACCTGGCCTGCTGCACACCCTACACTGCACTCTCGATTGGGAATTTTGCCTGCTGCAAGTCCTACACCACATTCTTGATTGGAAACCTGGCCTGCTGCAAGCCCTACACCGCACTCTCGATTTGGAACCTGGCTGCTGCAAGCCCAACACCGCACTCTAGATTGAGAACCTGGCCTGCATCAAGCCCTGCACCACACTCTCAATTGGGAACCTGACCTGCTGCAAGCCCTACACTGAACTCTCGATTGGGGATTTGGCCTGCTGCAAGCCCTAAAATGCACTGTCGATTGGGAATTTAGCCTGCTGCAAACCCTACACCGCACTGTGGATTGGAAAACTGGACTGCAGCAAGGCCTACACCACACTCTCAATAAGAAACCTGGCCTGCTGCAAGCCCTACACCGCACTCTCGATTGTTAATTTGGCCTGCAGCAAGCCCTACACTGCACTCTCGATTGGGAACCTGGCCTGCTACAAGCCCTACATTGCACTCTGGATTGGTAACCTGGCCTGCAGGAAGCCCTACATCACACTTTCGATCGGGAACCTGGCCTGCTGCAAGCCCTACACCGCACTCTTGATTGGGAACCTGGCCTGCTGCAAGCCCTACAATGTACTCTCGATTAGGAATTTGGCCTGCAGCAACCCCTACACCGCACTCTCGATTGGGAACCTGGCCTGAAGCAAGCCCTACACCAAACTATCGATTGGGAGCCTGGCCTGCTGCAAGCCCTACGCACTCTTGATTGGGAACCTGGCGTGCTGCAAGCCCTACACCGCAATCTCGATTGAGAACTTGGCCAGCTGCAAGCCCTACGCCGCATTCTCAATTGGGGACCTGCCCTGCTACAAGCCTTACACCGCACTATCGATTGGGAACATGGGCTGCTGCAAGCCCTACAAAACACTCTGAATTGGAAATCTGGCCTGCTGCACGCCCTACACCGCACTCTCGATTGGGAACCTGCCCTGCTACAAGCCCTACACCGCACTCTCGATTGGAAACCTGGCCTGCTGCAAGCCCTACACCTCACTCTCGATTGGGAATTTAGCCTGCGGCAAGCCCTACACCACACTCTCGATTGGAAACCTGGTCTGCTGCAAGCCCTACACCGCACTTTAGATTGGGAACCTGGCCTGCTGCACGCCCTACACTGCACACACGATTGGGAATTTGGCCTGCTGCAAGCCCTACACCGCACTCTTGATTGGAAACCTGGCCTGCTGCAAGCCCTACACCGCACTCTCCATTTGGAACCTGGCCTGCTGCAAGCCCTACACCGCACTCTAGATTGGAAATCTGGCCTGCAGCAAGTCCTACACCGCACTCTCAATTGGGAACCTGGCCTGCTGCAAGCCCTACACTGCACTCGAGTGGGAATTTGGCCTGCTGCAAACCCTACCACGCACTATCGATTGGGAACATGGCCTGCTGCAAACCCTACACCGCACTGTTGATTGGAAAACTGGCCTGCATCAAGCCCTACACCGCACTCTCAATTGTGGATTTGGCCTGCTGCTGTTGATTGGGAATTTGGCCTGCTGCAAACCCTACACCGCACTCTCGATTGTTAATTTGGCCTGCAGCAAGCTCTACACTGCACTCTCGATTGGGAACCTGGCCTGCTACAAGCCCTACATTGCACTCTCGATTGGTAACCTGGCCTGCAGAAAGCCCTACATCACACTTTCGATCGGGAACCTGGCCTGCTGCAAGCCCTACACCGCACTCTTGATTGGGAACCTGGCCTGCTGCAAGCCCTATAATGTACTCTCGATTAGGAATTTGGCCTGCAGCAACCCCTACACCGCACTCTCGATTGGGAACCTGGCCTGAAGCAAGCCCTACATCAAACTATCGATTGGGAGCCTGGCCTGCTGCAAGCCCTACGCACTCTTGATTGGGAACCTGGCGTGCTGCAAGCCCTACACCGCAATCTCGATTGAGAACTTGGCCAGCTGCAAGCCCTATGCCGCACTCTCAATTGGGGACCTGCCCTGCTACAAGCCTTACACCGCACTATCGATTGGGAACCTGGGCTGCTGCAAGCCCTACAACACACTCTCAATTGGAAATCTGGCCTGCTGCAAGCCCTACACCGCACTCTCGATTGGGAACCTGCCCTGCTACAAGCCCTACACCGCACACTCGATTGGGAACCTGGCCTGCTGCAAGCCCTACACCTCACTCTCGATTGGGAATTTGGCCTGCGGCAAGCCCTACACCACACTCTCGATTGGAAACCTGGTCTGCTGCAAGCCCTACACCGCACTTTAGATTGGGAACCTGGCCTGCTGCACGCCCTACACTGCACTCACGATTGGGAATTTGGCCTGCTGCAAGCCCTACACCGCACTCTTGATTGGAAACCTGGCCTGCTGCAAGCCCTACACCGCACTCTCCATTTGGAACCTGGCCTGCTGCAAGCCCTACACAGCACTCTAGATTGGAAATCTGGCCTGCAGCAAGTCCTACACCGCACTCTCAATTGGGAACCTGGCCTGCTGCAAGCCCTACACTGCACTCGAGTGGGAATTTGGCCTGCTGCAAGCCCTACAACGCACTATCGATTGGGAACATGGCCTGCTGCAAACCCTACACCGCACTGTTGATTGGAAAACTGGCCTGCATCAAGCCCTACACCGCACTCTCAATTGTGGATTTGGCGTGCTGCAAGCTCTAATCCGCACTGTTGATTGGGAATTTGGCCTGCTGCAAACCCTACACCGCACTCTCGATTGTTAATTTGGCCTGCAGCAAGCCCTACACTGCACTCTCGATTGGGAACCTGGCCTGCTACAAGCCCTACATTGCACTCTCGATTGGTAACCTGGCCGGCAGGAAGCCCTACATCACACTTTCGATCGGGAACCTGGCCTGCTGCAAGCCCTACACCGCACTCTTGATTGGGAACCTGGCCTGCTGCAAGCCCTATAATGTACTCTCGATTAGGAATTTGGCCTGCAGCAACCCCTACACCGCACTCTCGATTGGGAACCTGGCCTGAAGCAAGCCCTACACCAAACTATCGATTGGGAGCCTGGCCTGCTGCAAGCCCTACGCACTCTTGATTGGGAACCTGGCGTGCTGCAAGCCCTACACCGCAATCTCGATTGAGAACTTGGCCAGCTGCAAGCCCTACGCCGCACTCTCAATTGGGGACCTGCCCTGCTACAAGCCTTACACCGCACTATCGATTGGGAACCTGGGCTGCTGCAAGCCCTACAACACACTCTCAATTGGAAATCTGGCCTGCTGCAAGCCCTACACCGCACTCTCGATTGGGAACCTGCCCTGCTACAAGCCATACACCGCACACTCGATTGGGAACCTGGCCTGCTGCAAGCCCTACACCTCACTCTCGATTGGGAATTTGGCCTGCGGCAAGCCCTACACCACACTCTCGATTGGAAACCTGGTCTGCTGCAAGCCCTACAACGCACTTTAAATTGGGAACCTGGCCTGCTGCACGCCCTACACTGCACTCACGATTGGGAATTTGGCCTGCTGCAAGCCCTACACTGCACTCTTGATTGGAAACCTGGCCTGCTGCAAGCCCTACACAGCACTCTAGATTGGAAATCTGGCCTGCAGCAAGTCCTACACCGCACTCTCAATTGGGAACCTGGCCTGCTGCAAGCCCTACACTGCACTCGAGTGGGAATTTGGCCTGCTGCAAGCCCTACAACGCACTATCGATTGGGAACATGGCCTGCTGCAAATCCTACACCGCACTGTTGATTGGAAAACTGGCCTGCATCAAGCCCTACACCGCACTCTCAGTTGTGGATTTGGCCTGCTGCAAGCCCTAATCCGCACTGTCGATTGGGAATTTGGCCTGCTGCAAACCCTACACCGCACTGTTGATTGGAAAACTGGCCTGCAGCAAGCCCTACACCGCACTCTCAATAAGAAACTTGGCCTGCTGCAAGCCCTACACCGCACTCTCGATTGGGAATTTGGCCTGCAGCAAGCCCTACACTGCACTCTCGATTGGGAACCTGGTCTGCTGCAAGCCCTACACCGCACTCTCGATTGGGAACCTGGCCTGCTGCAAGCCATACACCGCACTCTCGATTGGGAACCTGGTCTGCTGCAAGCCCTACACTGCACTTTAGATTGGGAACCTGGCCTGCTGCACGCCCTACACTGCACTCTCGATTGGGAATTTGGCCTGCTGCAAGCCCTACACCACACTTTTGATTGGAAACCTGGCCTGCTGCAAGCCCTACACCGCACTCTCGATTTGGAACCTGGCTGCTGCAAGCCCAACACCGCACTCTAGATTGGGAACCTGGCCTGCTGCAAACCCTACAACGCGCTATCGATTGGGAACATGGCCTGCATCAAGCCCTACACCCCTGCACCACACTCTCAATTGGGAACCTGACCTGCTGCAAGCCCTACACTGAACTCTCGATTGGGGATTTGGCCTGCTGCAAGCACTAAACTGCACTCTCGATTGGGAATTTGGCCTGCTGCAAGCCCTACACCGCACTGTTGATTGGAAAACTGGACTGCAGCAAGGCCTACACCGCACTCTCAATAAGAAACCTGGCCTGCTGCAAGCCCTACACCGCACTCTCGATTGTTAATTTGGCCTGCAGCAAGCCCTACACTGCACTCTCGATTGGGAACCTAACCTGCTACAAGCCCTACATTGCACTTTCGATTGGTAACCTGGCCTGCAGGAAGCCCTACATCACACTTTCGATTGGGAACCTGGCCTGCTGCAAGCCCTACAATGTACTCTAGATTAGGAATTTGGCCTGCAGCAAGCCCTACACCGCACTCTCGATTGGGAACCTGGTCTGCTGCAAGCCCTACACCGCACTTTAGATTGGGAACCTGGCCTGCTTCATGCCCTACACTGCACTCTCGATTGGAAATTTGGCCTGCTGCAAGCTCTACACCGCACTCTTGATTGGAAAACTGGACTGCAGCAAGGCCTACACCGCACTCTCAATAAGAAACCTGGCCTGCTGCAAGCCCTACACCGCACTCTCGATTGGTAATTTGGCCTGCAGCAAGCCCTACACTGCACTCTCGATTGGGAACCTGGCCTGCTATAAGCCCTACATTGCACTCTCGATTGGTACCCTGGCCTGCAGGAAGCCCTACATCACACTTTCGATCGGGAACCTGGCCTGCTGCAAGCCCTACACCGCACTCTTGATTGGGAACCTGGCCTGCTGCAAGCCCTACAATGTACTCTCGATTAGGAATTTGGCCTGCAGCAACCCCTACACCGCACTCTCGATTGGGAACCTGGCCTGAAGCAAGCCCTACACCAAACTATCGATTGGGAGCCTGGCCTGCTGCAAGCCCTACGCACTCTTGATTGGGAACCTGGCGTGCTGCAAGCCCTACATCGCAATCTCGATTGAGAACTTGGCCAGCTGCAAGCCCTACGCCGCACTCTCAATTGGGGACCTGCCCTGCTACAAGCCTTACACCGCACTATCGATTGGGAACCTGGGCTGCTGCAAGCCCTACAACACACTCTCAATTGGAAATCTGGCCTGCTGCAAGCCCTACACCGCACTCTCGATTGGGAACCTGCCCTGCTACAAGCCCTACACCGCACTCTCGATTGGGAACCTGGCCTGCTGCAAGCCCTTCACCGCACTCTCGATTGGGAATTTGGCCTGCAGCAAGCCCTACACCACACTCTCGATTGGAAACCTGGTCTGCTGCAAGCCCTACACCGCACTTTAGATTGGGAACCTGGCCTGCTGCACGCCCTACACTGCACTCACGATTGGGAATTTGGCCTGCTGCAAGCCCTACACCGCACTCTTGATTGGAAACCTGGCCTGCTGCAAGCCCTACACCGCACTCTCCATTTGGAACCTGGCCTGCTGCAAGCCCTACACTGCACTCGAGTGGGAATTTGGCCTGCTGCAAGCCCTACAACGCACTATCGATTGGGAACATGGCCTGCTGCAAACCCTACACCGCATTGTTGATTGGAAAACTGGCCTGCAGCAAGCCCTACACCGCACTCTCAATTGTGGATTTGGCCTGCTGCAAGCCCTAAACCGCACTGTCGATTGGCAATTTGGCCTGCTGCAAACCCTACACCGCACTGTTGATTGGAAAACTGGCCTGCAGCAAGCCCTACACCGCACTCTCAATAAGAAACCTGGCCTGCTGCAAGCCCTACACCGCACTCTCGATTGGGAATTAGGCCTGCAGCAAGCCCTACACTGCACTCTCGATTGGGAACCTGGTCTGCTGCAAGCCCTACACCGCACTCTCGATTGGGAACCTGGCCTGCTGCAAGCCATACACCGCACTCTCGATTGGGAACCTGGTCTGCTGCAAGCCCTACACTGCACTTTAGATTGGGAACCTGGCCTGCTGCACGCCCTACACTGCACTCTCGATTGGGAATTTGGCCTGCTGCAAGCCCTACACCACGCTCTTGAATGGAAACCTGGCCTGCTGCAAGCCCTACACCGGACTCTCGATTTGGAACCTGGCTGCTGCAAGCCCAACACCGCACTCTAGATTGGGAACCTGGCCTGCTGCAAACCCTACAACGCACTATCGATTGGGAACATGGCCTGCATCAAGCCCTACAACCCTGCACCACACTCTCAATTGGGAACCTGACCTGCTGCAAGCCCTACACTGAACTCTCGATTGGGGATTTGGCCTGCTGCAAGCCCTAAACTGCACTCTCGACTGGGAATTTGGCCTGCTGCAAGCCCTACACCGCACTGTTGATTGGAAAACTGGACTGCAGCAAGGCCTACACCGCACTCTCAATAAGAAACCTGGCCTGCTGCAAGCCCTACACCGCACTCTCGATTGTTAATTTGGCGTGCAGCAAGCCCTACACTGCACTCTCGATTGGGAACCTGGCCTGCTACAAGCCCTACATTGCACTCTCGATTGGTAACCTGGCCTGCAGGAAGCCCTACATCACACGTTCGATTGGGAACCTGGCCTGCTGCAAGCCCTACACCGCACTCTTAATTGGGAACCTGGCCTGCTGCACGCCCTACAATGTACTCTCGATTAGGAATTTGGCCTGCAGCAAGCCCTACACCGCACTGTCGATTGGGAACCTCGTCTGCTGCAAGCCATACACCGCACTTTAGATTGGGAACCTGGCCTGCTTCACGCCCTACACTGCACTCTCGATTGGGAATTTGGCCTGCTGCAAGCCCTACACCGCACTCTTGATTGGAAACCTGGCCTGCTGCAAGCCCTACACCGCACTCTCGATTTGGAACCTGGCTGCTGCAAGCCCTACACCGCACTCTAGATTGGGAACCTGGCCTGCTGCAAGCCCTACAATGCACTATCGATTGGGAACATGGCCTGCAGCAAGCCCTACACTCCTACACCACACTCTCAATTGGGAACCTGGCCTGCTGCAAGCCCTACACTGCACTCTCGATTGGGGATTTGGCCTGCTGCAAGCCCTAAACCGCACACTCGATTGGGAATTTGGCCTGCTGCAAGCCCTAAACCTCACTGTTGATTGGAAAACTGGCCTGTAGCAAGCCCTACACCGCACTCTCAATAAGAAACCTGGCCTTTTGCAAGCCCTACACCGCACTCTCGATTTGGAATTTGGCCTGCAGCAAGCCCTACACTGCACTCTCGATTAGGAACCTGGCCTGCTACAAGCCCTACACCGCACTCTAGATTGGGAACCTGGCCTGTTGCAAGCCCTACATCACACTCTTTGTTGGGAAACTGGCCTTCTGCAAGCCCTACACCACACTCTTGATTGGTAACCTGGCCTGCAGGAAGCCCTACATCACATTTTCGATTGGGAACCTGGCCTGCTGCAAGCCCTACACCGCAATCTTGATTGGGAACCTGGCGTGCTGCAAGCCCTACACCGCACTCTCGATTGGGCATTTGGCCTGCAGCAATCCCTACACTGTACTCTTGATTGGAAATCTGGCCTGCAGCAAGCTCTACGCCGCACTCTCAATTGGGAACCTGGCCCGCTGCAAGCCCTACAGCACACTCTCGATTGGGAACCTGGCCTGCTGCAAGCCATACACTGCACTCTCGATTGGGAATTTGGCCTTCTGCAAGCCCTACACCGCACTCTCGATTGGAAACCAGGCCTGCTGCAAGTCCTACACCGCACTCTCGATTGGGAACCTGGCCTGCTGCAAGCCCTACACCGCACTCTCGATTGGGAATTTGGCCTGCTTCAAGCCCTACATCACACTCTCCATTGGGAACCTGACCTGCTGCAAGCCCTACACCACACTCATGATTGGGAACCTGGCCTGCAGCAAACCCTACACCACACTATCGATTGGGAACCTGGCCTGCTGCAAGCCCTACACAGCACTCTAGATTGGGAACCTGGCCTGCTGCAAGCCCTACTCTTTACTCTCGATTGGGAATTTGGCCTGCTGCAAGCCCTACACCGCACCCTCGATTGGGAATTTGGCCTGCAGCAAGCCACACACCGCACTCTCGATTGGTAACCTGATCTGCTGCAAGCCCTACACAGCACTCTAGATTACTCTCGATTGGGAACCTGGACTGCTGCAAGCCCTACACTGCACTCTCAATTGGGAATTTGGCCTGCTGCAAACCCTACATCGCAGTCTCCATTGGGAACCTGGCCTGTTGCAAGCCCTACAACGTACTATCGATTGGGAACCTGGCCTGCAGCAAGCCCTACACTGCACTCTCAATTGGGAACCTGGCCTACTGCAAGCCCTAAACCACACTCTCGATTGGGAATTTCGCCTGCTGCAATCCCTACACCGCACTCTTGACTGGGAATCTGGCCTGCAGCAAGCCCTACACCGCAGTCTCAATTGGAAACCTGGCCTGCTGCAAGCCCTACACTGCACTCTCGATTGTGAATTTGGCCTGCAGCAAGCCCTACACTGCACTCTCAATTGGGAACCTGGCCTGCTGCAAGCCCTACACCGCACTCTAGATTGGGAACGTGGCCTGCTGCAAGCCCTACAGCACAATCTCGATTGTGAACCTGGCCTGCTGCAAGCCCTACACTGCACTCTTGAGTGGGAATTTGGCCTGCTGCAAGCCCTACACCGCCCTCTAGATTGGGAACCTGGCCTGCTGCAAGCCCTACGCCGCAGTCTCGATTGGGAATCTGGCCTGCTGCAAGCCCTACACAGCACTCTCGATTGGGGATTTAGCCTGCAGCAAGCCCTACACCGCACTCTCAATTGGGAACCTGGCCTGCAGCAAGCCCTACACCGCACTCTCGATTGGTGATTTAGCCTGCAGCAAGCCCTACACCGCACTCTCAATTGGGAACCTGGCCTGCTGCAGGCCCTACAGCACAGTCTCAATTGGGAACCTGGCCTGCTGCAAGCCCTACACTGCACTCTCGATTGGGAATTTGGCCTGCTGGAAGCCCTACATCGCACTCTCGATTGGGAACCTGTCCTGCTACAAGCCCTACACCAAACTCTTGATTGGGAACCTGGCCTGCAGCAAGCCCTACACCACACTATCGATTGGGAACCTGACCTGCTGCAAGCCGTACACCGCACTCTTTTTTTGGGGGGGGAAAACTTTTTATTAAAGATAGAACACAGAATCATCTTTACATTATCACCGTGGGGTACGACATTCATACAGTACAGGGTGTTGACGTTTGTTACTACAGATGTTGGGGATTTAAGGGGTCTTCAAGTCTAGTCCTTCTCATTGCCATATCTTCTGTGGGGGAAGTACAAATTTCCCCTCTGAAGGCATTCCAACCTCCCCATTTTTTACCCCACTTCTTAGGGCAGCCTCTTTGTTTGTAGACCTCTTTCTCTGCAATCATACTTTATCCATTTCTGCCAACCGATCGTCAGTGGCAATCTGTTGGTACCCCAGAGCATTGCTACAGTCCGTTTCACCAATAAGTATCCCAATGCCACCCATTGCTGCTGCACTTCCGTCAAGTTGGTGAGCTCCCATACATTGGGAATCCCCATTTTTGGTGATAGTTGGATGTGTTTACCCAGTGGTTCTTTCATCTTCTTGGTTGTTCTGTCCCAAAAAGAGCGTATATGGGGACAGTCCCTCAGGATGTGATAAAAGGTACCGTCTTGGCCGCATCCCCTAATGCACAACACATCATACCAGCTACCTATTTTGGCCAGGAAGACGCCTGAAAGGTAGGACCTATTGAGTATTTTTAATTGTATGAGGCGGAATCTGTGGTTTATAGCCGTTTCCTTGGGGGACATTAATGCAGTCTGCCAGTCCTCATCTTCCATACCCCTAAGTCTGCCTGCCAGCGGTCTCGAAGAGCTTGAAAAGTGTCAGGTAGGTTATTGCAGAGTTTACGGTAAGTGCAGGAGATGGCTTTAGTCTAAAAAGTGGTTCAGTAAGCAAGCGGTCTTCTAAGGGGGAGGCGTCTGGCAAGGAAGGGTGTTCAGGGATGTTGGCAAGAATTGTCGTGACGGATTTGTAAATATCGGAAAATCTCTCCTTGTGTGAGAGTATGTTTGGTTTGTAATTCTTTGAATGTGAGAATTTTCCCCTTGATGACCAAGTCTCCTAAGTTAGTGATTCCGATAGTGTACTACCTATCAAATCCCGTGTGGAAGCATAGTGATCCCAGTCTCTGCGATGACAACAAATGGCCACTGTGTGTGACATAGGCACCAGGTATCGGCCTTTTCGAGCTGTACTGTAAAGGGCCCCCATATATCCCTCTCGACCTGTTTGGTATTTTTCTAGGTGGAAGGCTGGGTTCGTTGGGGATCCGTAGATCCAGTAGTTATCGGCTACTAATTGAGAGGCCCAATGGTAGAGGCGTAAATCCGGGAGGGCGATTCCTCCGTCATACCACCCCTTGGTGAGCTTCTGGAGGGCAATACGTGGTGCTTTCCCGTCCCATAGTAAGGTACGGAGTTCCCCTTCTATGGTGGTGAAGTAGTTGTCAGCTATGGGGAAAGGGTAGTTTTGAAGTACATATAAAAATCGGGGAAGTGCTAGAATTTTTAAACAGAGCTGCCCTGCCTAAGAGGGACAGGGGCAGCGACCTCCAGTGCTTCACATCTTCCTGTAGCCACTGTAAGGGGCCTGGAAGATTATGTTCATAGAACAATTTGGGATCGGTTGTAATAAAGATGCCCAAATATTTAAAACCTGCCGGGGGTCTGTTCAATCGTGTATCCGCGAGGTAGACGAGGCGGGTGTCATGCCCCACGGTCCGCGGCTCCCGGCGCAGTAGTATTTAAGAACTCTCGAGACAAGGAAACGCGCTTAGCGTTCTTGTCTCGAGATTCGTTTCCGTCCCTAAGCTCAGTTGCCTGACTTCCGGTACCGCTGTTTCCGGCTTTCGCGCTGGAGAACGAAGCCGGCTGCCTTACGCCGCGACCTGCCATTCCTCGTGTCAGCCTGTTCCTGCCTGCTTCCAGACCTCTTCAAGCAGGGCGGACTTTGCTCCTTTTCCCCTTCGTAATCCAACGAGAGGTGCCACGGTAATTCTGTGTCGTTCTGGTATTTCAGAACTTCTCCTCCTTGTAAGTGCATGGGTTAAGAGTTGTGTGCTTGTTAAGCACGTACTGTCCCTTCCTGCTAGGCATTCTCCAGTGCCTTCCAAAACATCGAGTTGGGGTCGTTCTCTGCTCATTTCCGCAGTTATATCCAGACCCTATTATCTTCCTTTTTCTCCCTATTTTGCCCCTCCTTATGTGACGGACTTCATTGGCTGCCACCGCTCCTGTCAGCCATCTAGAGTTGTGAATAGTACCTAATTCCCTGTTAGGCTTCCACCGTAAACCAGCTCTAGTGTGGTGTTTTCAGTCCTCTCATTCTCCATCAATATCCTGGTACTCTCTGGGGTTTTGCGTGAATCACTGTGTTGATAATCTTCTCGACAGATACAAGGTAAAAGCGCTTTTGCGCCACATGTTCCTTCATGTACTGTATGATAGCTAAAGTGATCTCAGTGGGTATGTAGATTTGTTCTGACATATTGTATATCTATTTCAGTAGACTACCTTCCACAGTGGTTATCAGGCATACAGAGTCCAGGGAGTTCCTAATTCCTCCACACCATCCTACGGGGTAAGCAGACAGCAGAGTGAGATTAGGCGTGGGGTTGGTTTATTCCATGGTTCTTACTTCATGCTAACAGCGTGTTCTCCTTCGTACAGGATCTTACTGTGAGCCCTTGAAGCCTTCTCATTGCCTACTTAGAAAACACGACACAGGGGTAGGTGCAGTCAAGGGCGGTGTTGTACACAGGGAGTTGGTTGTATGTGGCAGTGTTTACATAGTAGTATTTGTCTTACAGGGTGTATGCCAGGTGTAGGTCTCCTTTCCTGAGGAACCGGACGACGGTGAACCAAAGAAGTGCAACCCTCCTTCCCTTGTTTTGTTTCCCTGTTTTCCCTAGCGAGTCTTCTGAGTCTCTAGAGTCTGATAGTCGGAAGACCGTTGGGGAAGGCTGAGGACTTCGCTTCAGGTTCCTGACGCTCCTGCGGAACAGCAAACAGTCATTACAGAACGCTAAGCCCTAGTGGTGTGTTCTGCCCGAGCGTCATGGAACTAGGAGCTGTCTCCCTAGCCGATGTAGCCGGCATGATAGGGAACTTGCAGTTAGAAACTCAGGCCTTGGCGGCGAGAGTGGATGCTCTTCAGCGTCATCACGCTGGAGCAGCTTCAGGTGGAAGTTCGGATGTTACGCCACCGATTATTCAGGTCACCACGCCTCCTTCCATTCCTTTAGCACCACCAGAGAGGTTCTCGGGGGATGCTGCACGTTGTGCCGCGTTCCTGAGCCAGTGGCAATTACACTTCTCTTGTAAGAGTACTTGTTTTCCCTCTGATCAATCACGGGTAGCTTTTATGATTTCGTATTTGAGCGGCCCCGCAGCAGATTGGGCCATCCCCTTGGTCGACCGAAATGACCCTTTGCTGCATGATCATTCAGCCTTTAAAAGGGAGTTCCGTAAATTGTTCGATCGCCACACATACACTCACTCTGCGGATACTGAGTTGTTAGCACTCAAGCAGGGCAATCATGACTTTGTGCAATACATCACGTCCTTTCGTAGACTAGTGGTGGAATCTAACTGGCCAGAAGAAAAGCGTAGCACTCTCTTCTATAGGGGACTACGTGATGATTTGAAAGATGCTCTTTCTCAAATTGTAGAATTACCTGAGGCATGTGGGGAACTCATCGATTTGGTAGTCAAGATTGAACATAGGCTGCAAGAGAGAAAGCAGGAAAAGGGAAAGGTAGAACACCGATATGTGCCTTCTAGGGAAAAGAAGAGTGAACCTCCCAAAGCCGCAGATGAGAGTGAGCCCATGCAAATTGGGGTGTTGAAGGGTCCCTTGACACCGGAAGAAAGACAGAGAAGGCGCGCTAATAGACTCTGTTTGTATTGTGGGAAAGCCGGTCATTTCTTGAGGTCCTGTCTGATTAAACCCCCTCAGTCGGATAAGGCGGGAAACTAAGGAGCCCGGGGACCTGTGAGACAAGGATCCCGGGTGGTTCAGATGGTTTTGTCTCTTCTGTTCACCCAGCTAATCCCAGTACACATCTCTACGTATCCGCCTTGCGATCCTCCGCACACATCGGGTTGCAGGTGGCAATAATGATTGATTCTGGTGCTTCAGGGAATTATATGGACTCAGAGTGGGCTAGAGAAAATCTGATACCCCGTAGAAGGAAAGATGCAGTAAACAGGGTCACTACCATTGACGGGCGTCCCCTTGTCTCAGGGCCAGTCACTCATCACACAATCATGCTACATATGGTTATAGACCCCGGCCATCAAGAAGAAATAGAGTTTGATTTGATTTGTTCTCCTCAGATCCCTGTGTTATTGGGCATACCATGGTTAAAACGTCATAACCCTATTATAGACTGGGAGAAATCCACCCTTATGTTTCGTTCTCGTCAGGAACCAGACGTAGGGATAGCAAGCACTCATGTCACTAGTGAGGCGAAAGAATCATAAGTCGTTCCCGCGTTGCCCTCCTCTTACCAGGATTTAGCTACCGTGTTTGACCCCAAAGAGGCGGAAGTCCTTCCCCCACATAGGGCATATGACTGCCGGATAGATTTAGAACTGGGAGCCAGAATACCCTGCAGTAGGGTGTATTCCCTTACTGAAAAAGAGAACATCTATTTGAGAGAATACCTTGATACCATGTTGGAGAAGGGATTTATCCGCCCTTCACGCTCTCCTGCCTCTTCTTCCTTATTTTTCATCCCCAAACGTGAAGGGGGTCTCCGCTGCTGTATAGATTACAGGAAATTGAATCTTGTCACCGTTAAGAACCGGTACCCTCTGCCCCTGATTGCCTCCCTCCTTGACAGAGTACGTGGTGCCCAGTTTTTCACGAAATTGGATCTGCGTGGCGCCTATCACCTAGTGCATGTCAGGGAGGGAGACGAGTGGAAGACTGCATTTTGTACTAAGTATGGATTATTTGAATACCTCGTGATGCCCTTTGGGCTTTGTAATGCTCCAGCAGCGTTCCAGTTTTTTATTAATGAGGTGCTCCGTGATATGCTTGATGATTACGTGATCGCTTACATTGACGATCTATTGATTTTTTCATCATCTATGTCTGACCATGTTCTTCATGTGCGAAAGGTGCTGGAACGCCTTCGTGATAATCAGCTATACTGTAAGTTGGAAAAGTGCACCTTTCTCACACACAAGAGGTGCCTTTTTTAGGGTTTGTTGTATCCCCATGGGGCCTAGCTATGGATCCCGGCAAGGTGAAGGCAGTGCTTTCTTGGCCTGCGCCATGTTCGGTTAAAGAATTGCAGAGCTTTCTGGGCTTTGCCAATTTCTATAGACGTTTTATACGAGATTTTTCGGAATTGGCAAGTCCACTGACCGCTTTGTTGAGAAAAGGTGTTCTATTTGACTGGTCTAGGGAAGCAGAGGATGCTTTTCAAAGACTGCGATTGGCCTTCACGAGAGCTCCCATCCTACGTCATCCGGATCCAGCTTTGCCCTATGTGGTGGAAGTGGACGCTTCACAAGTGGCAGTAGGAGGTGTCCTTAGTCAAACGGACCCTGTTTTAGGACACTGTCATCCAGTAGCCTATTTCTCGCACAAGTATACATCTGCGGAATACAATTATGCAGTGGGGGACAAGGAACTCCTTGCGATAAAAAAGGCTTTTGAGGAATGGAGACAGTATCTTTTGGGTGCACGTTTTCCAGCTACTGTGTACACAGACCACCGCAAACTCCAGTACCTAAAATCAGCTAAAGCATTGTCAATGAGACAACTACGGTGGTCTCAGTTCTTTGGGGAATATGACTTTACCATTCAATATAGGCCTGGGCGAAGGAATGGCAAAGCTGATGCCTTATCGCGCCTAGGTTTCACGCAACCAGAAGAGCCCATAGAAATACCAAATATCATACCCACAAACGCTATTGTAGGGGGGGTGTTCACTGAAGATGAGTTCTGTAACAGGATTCGACTGGCTCAATCCTCAGACAAGATGCATGAGGTGGTGGGCTCCCACGAGACAGTGGTAAACGATGGGTATGTCTGTATTCACGGTGGGGTGGTGTTGCCTACACTCGAGTTACAAGAACAGGTCATGAAATGGTATCATACCCATCATTTGGCCGGTCATCCAGGCATAAAGAAAACCACCAAGACGATACGTGAACGGTTTTGGTGGCCTAACATGTCAAAGGATATTGAGTCTTATGTCAAGGTTTGTTCTACATGTGCCCAAACCAAGGTGTCCCGCCAAAGTCCTGTTGGTCTCCTCCTACCGTTGGCCTCCCCGCCAGGTCCCTGGCACACGGTTTCACTTGATTTCATAGTGGAGTTGCCTGTTACCAGGAGAAAAAACAATACTGTCTTAGTGGTGGTTGATCTATTCACGAAAACTGCTCACTTCGTCCCTTTGAATGGATTGCCCACCGCCATAGAACTGGCCTCGGTATTTTTACATCAGGTGGTGCGGCTTCATGGATTCCCTTCTGTTTTGGTTTCCGATAGGGAGGCCCAGTTCGTGTCTAGGTTCTGGAGGGGCTTATGTTCATTGCTTCAAATAGACGTCAGATTATCTTCTAGCCATCATCCTCAGTCCGACGGGCAAACTGAGAGAGTTAACCAATGTTTCGAGCAGTACATCAGAAACCAGATCTTGCATTCCCCGTCGGATTGGGATGAGTGGGTGTGGCTGGCAGAGATTGCGTATAACAATAGCCCACATTCTTCCATCAAGCACTCTCCTTTCTTTTGTTCAGCAGGGTTTCATCCTAAGTTATTGCCATCCGGGTGTTCTCCTAACAGTCCTATTCCAGCAGCAGACCATCTGGTACTTAAACTGGTAGACCTGCACAAAGTGACTTTGGAGACTCTTGATATGGCAAAAGTGTGTTACAAGGAGGGGGCGGATGTACATAGAAGATTGGAGCCCATCTATGCACCGGGGGATAGGGTGTGGCTTTCCACCAAACATTTGATGCTCAGTGGTTCACGCAAGTTCAATCCCAAATTTATAGGCCCCTACAGAGTCCTAAAGGTGATTAACCCGGTGGCCCTGAGATTAGAGTTGCCTGCCTCCTTCAGGATTCACCCTGTTTTTCACGTCTCATTGCTCAAACCAGTTAAACCAGGCACTTCTGTACCGAAAAGGCCCGCGCCTATTGTCATCCAGGGTAGCGAGGAATATGAAGTGGAGTCTGTTGTGGATTCCCGTATGGTGGGGAGAACTCTCCAATACCTATTGCACTGGAAGGGGTATGGTGTAGAGGAACGGACGTGGGAACTGGCTAGTGCAGTGCACGCTCCTCGGTTGATCCGTCTCTTTCATCAACGATACCCTGATAAACCCAAACTGTCGGGGGGACTTTGTGGGGGGAGTGTGCTGTCATGCCCCACGGTCCGCGGCTCCCGGCGCAGTAGTATTTAAGAACTCTCGAGACAAGGAAACGCGCTTAGCGTTCTTGTCTCGAGATTCGTTTCCGTCCCTAAGCTCAGTTGCCTGACTTCCGGTACCGCTGTTTCCTGTTTCCGGCTTTCACGCTGGAGAACGAAGCCGGCTGCCTTACGCCGCGTCCTGCCATTCATCGTGTCAGCCTGTTCCTGCCTGCTTCCAGACCTCTTTAAGCAGGGCGGACTTTGCTCCTTTTCCTCTTCGTAATCCAACGAGAGGTGCCACGGTAATTCTGTGTCGTTCTGGTATTTCAGAACTTCTCCTCCTTGTAAGTGCATGGGTTAAGAGTTGTGTGCTGTCCCTTCCTGCTAGGCATTCTCCAGTGCCTTCCAAAACATCGAGTTGGGGTCGTTCTCTGCTCATTTCCGCAGGTATATCCAGAGCCTATTATCTTCCTTTTTCTCCCTATTTTGCCCCTCCTTATGTGACGCACTTCATTGGCTGCCACCGCTCCTGTCAGCCATCTAGAGTTGTGAATAGTACCTAATTCCCTGTTAGGCTTCCACCGTAAACCCGCTCTAGTGTGGTGTTTTCAGTCCTCTCATTCTCCATCAATATCCTGGTACTCTCTGGGGTTTTGCGTGAATCACTGTGTTGATGATCTTCTCGACAGATACAAGGTAAAAGCGCTTTTGCGCCACATGTTCCTTCATGTACTGTATGATAGCTAAAGTGATCTCAGTGGGTATGTAGATTTGTTCTGACATATTGTATATCTATTTCAGTAGACTACCTTCCACAGTGGTTATCAGGCATACAGAGTCCAGGGAGTTGCTAATTCCTCCACACCATCCTACGGGGTAAGCAGACAGCAGAGTGAGATTAGGCGTGGGGTTGGTTTATTCCATGGTTCTTACTTCATGCTAACAGCGTGTTCTCCTTCGTACAGGATCTTACTGTGAGCCCTTGAAGCCTTCTCATTGCCTACTTAGAAAACACGACACAGGGGTGGGTGCAGTCAAGGGCGGAGTTGTACAGATGGAGTTGGTTGTATGTGGCAGTGTTTACATAGTAGTATTTGTCTTACAGGGTGTATGCCAGGTGTAGGTCTCCTTTCCTGAGGAACCGGACGACGGTGACCCAAAGAAGTGCAACCCTCCTTCCCTTGTTTTGTTTCCCTGTTTTCCCTAGCGAGTCTTCTGAGTCTCTAGAGTCTGATAGAGTCGGAAGACCGTTAGGGAAGGCTGAGGACTTCGCTTCAGGTTCCTGACGCTCCTGCGGAACAGCAAACAGTCATTACAGCGGGGGGCAGTGCAGCACATATAATACTGATTTGGACCAGTTAATAGTGTAACCCGCGTATTTGCCAAAATTGGTGATGACGTTAAATAAACTTTTGATGGAGGCTCGGGGGGATGCCAGGTATATGACGATGTCATCTGCATAGAGTGATATTTTGTCCTCCGTATCCTTGCTCCACTCTAGTCCCCTTATAGAAATATCCTGTCTTATCCAGTAAGCTAACGGTTCGAGGGTCAATGCAAATAATAAGGGAGACAGAGGACAACCTTGTCTGGTGCCTCTACGCAAGGCAAATGTGCGTGAAGTGTGATTGTTCACCCTGACCTGACCCAACAGATCCTTGTATATCAATGCCACCCATTGTCTGAAACGTGGGCCGAAGCCCAGCCGCGCCAAAACCTCAAAAAGATAGGGCCACTCCATCGAGTCGAACTCCATAGTGGCGTCTAAGGACAGTATAACCGCATCTTCACGCCGATAGGGCTGCCTACCCAAGACAATGTGGACACATTGAATATTAAGGGCGGTATTTCGAACTGGTATAAATCCTGATTGGTATCATGGACCAGAGATGGGAGTATAGCTATGAGCCGGGATGCAAGAAGTTTGGCCAACACCTTGACCTCTGAACTAATCAAAGAAATGGGTCTATAGGAGCCACACTTCGCTGCTGGTTTACCCGGTTTGCGAATGACAACTATAGAGGCCAGTCGTTGGTCTAAGGGAAGAATGCCTCTCTCCCGACTCTCATCATACATGTTTTTTTGGTGTGGAGCTACCCTGAGAGCCATGCCTTTGAGTTGATAGCAAAGATAGCTTTGCAGATTTTGTCTGCAGTAATATCGGCATCTAGGGCTTCCCTGTCGGTATCTGATAGTGGTGGTAGGGTCATTTTCTCCAGAAGCTGACGAGAGTCTTCTGAGGAGGACGTGGTTCTAGAGGTATATACGGCCTCCAGATGATCTGCAAATGTCTCCGCTACATCCTGGGGGTCTGGTACCCTGCTCTCATCTTCCAGTAGGATTTCAGGAACAATCGCGCCTCCTGATCTCGTTTTCCCAGCCATGCCAGCATTTTGCCGGCCCGTTCCCCGAGTTCATAGACTCTATGGCGTGTTTGAAGTAGTCTGGCTTGAGCTTTTTCTCTTATTAACGCTTTGTATTCCAATGATTTATTCTGGAGTTTGTGGGCTGTGCCTTCACTAGGAGAGGTGCTGTGCACTGTCTCATGAAGGAGCAGGTCGCTCTCCAACCGGGTCAGCTGTTCGCTATGGTTTCGGAGGTATCCAATTTTTAAAGCTTGGACACGACCCTTGATTACTGCTTATAGGCTTCCCATATGGTTTTTGCTGAGTCTACGGAGCCTATGTTTTCAGTGAAGTAATGATCTGGGTGTTCAGCAAGGTCTTCTTTGATATCTGGGATGATGAGTAGCCATGGATTGATGATTATGGGGCCTCAGGCAAAGTGTCGGTGAAAGGTGAGTTCAACCCTGAGGGGAGAGTGGTCGGAGATACCTCTGGGAGTCCCTGGGGATGTTGGAAGTGCCCTATGTCTGGGAGGAAAGTAAGAAAATAGTCTATGCGGGACATTCTATTGTGTGCATTGGAGTAGTGCGTAAAATGAGTTCTATCTGGATTCAACGTGCACCATATATCTGTGAGCCCCAGTGCTTGGGCAAAGTCTGCCAAGGAATTGCTACGTCTGGAAGATGGTCTTTGGGGGTGTCTGTCAAGCGTATCGTTCACAGTCATGTTAAAGTCTCCGCTTATAATGAGAGTGCCCGGGGAGAGATCAATGAGTATTTTGCCTAGATCTTGTAGTGCTGTCTTGCCCAAAGCTGGAGGGAGATAGGCCGAAATTATATTCAATTGCTTTCCCTCCAAGGTCGCCTCTACGACAGCGAATCTTCCCTGGGGTTCGGCCCAAATGCGAGTGGGTGTGAGGGCCAGGTTTTTGCTTATGAGGATGCCCGTACCTCTAGAGCCAGAAGTAAATCCGGCATGGGCCATAAGTCGGTATCCCCATCTGTGGAGAGCCTTACAACTGTTACCCACTATTTGAGTTTCCTGCATTAATGTCAGATCTGGCGAGTGTCGTTTAAGGTACTGCAGGACTACCCCCCTCTTTATTTTGCTGCCTAGCCCATTGAAATTCCACGTCAATATGGATAGTTTTATAACTTTAGAGTCCGCCATGTCTAGTAGTTAGAGAAAGCGCATGTGGAGCCTTGTGCCAGTACTGGCGGCTTTGGCATTGGATTAAATGGTAAAGAGTGGTATGTGACCACAATATTAACGGGAGCCCCTCTGTTGCATCTCCACCGTCTGCCAACAAACACTGTTGTGTAGCCCTATAAATTGGTGATTCCCCAATTACTTGTGTGTTCTGTGCAAAGAAAACAAAACAATCGAAACCCCAACCAACCCTCCACCCCCTTCCCGAGCCCCCCTCCCAGCCCCCCTGCCAGTGGAATCTGAGCTATCCACTCCCCAACAAGGCATAGTGCCTGTCGCCCACCCTCCCATTTGCGAGGTGCCTGGCTAACCACCTCCATCCCTCGCCATTAAACATAGTAATATTATTGTGCATTTAAACGATAGTCAGAGCTGTCCAATCCTCTGATAATGTTTCCTGACATTTTCAAGACAGTGAGGCATATACTCGGTTTCGTCAGTCCCATATCGAATATGTAGTCCGCTCTTTCTCAGGGAGTCATTGCATGGGATCTGGAAGTCACTGATCCGGTATTTGTAGATCTGACTAGTAGACACGGATTAAAGAAGTTGGAACCCACAGCTTGAGTCAATGTGTTTCATTTGGGCCCTTCTCCGATTGTCTCTCTCTTGTTGCGGGAAGAGCCCGCTGACTGTTGCTAGGGCCGCCATTGTTTCGTCCATCTGAATGTTTTCCCGCTCGGTGCCATCCCTCTATCCAGTCCCAGGCCTCCTCCAGGGACAGGAAAAACCAAGTCTTACCATCGGACTTCACCTGTAGTTTGGCCGGGAACAGAATGGAGTATTTGATATTTTTGTCACAGAGGGCTTTTTTAACTGTGTAAAGCTGGGTCATTATGCTTGAACTTTAATAGTGTAGTCCGGGAAGAATGTGATGTTTACGTTGTCCATTTTCAGTGGAGGTCCGGCCCTTGCAGTCTGTAAAATAACTTCTCTGTCCCGAAAATTAAAAACCCTTGCGATCATGGGTCGTGGAGGAGCTCCGGGTTTAGGGCGTCCCCCTGGAACTCTGTGGGCTCGCTCTATGGAAAAGTAGCTTGAGAGACGTTTAGGTTGGAGATTGTTGAGGATTAGGTCCTCCACAAAGAGGTCCGCTGCTGGCCCTTCAATTTGTTCGGGCACTCCCAGAATACGGATGTTGTTTCTTCTAGCCCTCCCTTCATAATCGTCAAGGAGCTCTTCCATTCTTTTCTGCTGGCTCTGAAAATGGGCGACCTGGTCCTGAAAGGTAGAGGTGTCGGATACGAGGGCTGCCATAGTAGTCTCAACTTCCCTAACCCTAGAGTCCATTTTCTTCAAATCCGCTCGCAGGAGGGTTAATTCGATGTTCACTGAGTCTATGCATGTTTCCAAGGATGTTTGTACCCCTGCTATGGCCTCCATAACGTCCTCCAGGGTGAGAATTTTAGCCGGGGGTGTGAGAAAGTGGGTTTCTGCCCAGTAAACCCAACCCTTTTTTTTGTTGCCAGACTACTGATGCTCTTTGACTTGATGTGCTCTGGGGCCCTGCCAATCAGGACCCCGGGGCCTGTGTTCTTTCCCCAAAACAAAACCCTTGACCAACCTCCCAGTGACTTGACTGAGTGGCTGCGCAGGCTGCCACCACCAGACATGTTCCTGGACCCCTGGGTCGAGAGCTTGCTGCTCTCGGGGGCCTGAAACAATGCACATCCTGGGACGAGGTGCCAAGCCTCCTCCCCCAGGATGGGTAGGGTTCACGAAGGAGAAGCTTCAAAGGCATGCCGCCTTTGTGAGCTTCTCCAGACCACTTGCTGTATTCAGCAACTGGTCCCCACTTGTTCTTCCCCCCCACTTTGGGTGGGAGACCCAGTGGGAAAAACAAAGTGAGGAAGAGAGGTGTGCCCACATCTGCCAACTCCACCCCTAAGGTGGGGGAGGCGAGGTGAAGCACAACCTCGAGTCCCCGCCATCTTGAGGATGGGGGACCCAGCCAACCAGGGACAGGCTCCTGCCCCCCTCCCACTGGAGTGTGGCAGAATAGGGGGAGTACCCACCCCATGGAAGGGACCCATTGGTCCCTGCCCTTTACCTACCTGTAACACCCCTAAATGTAGTATTTAGGGGCACCCTGAACCTTCCTTCCTCAGACACAGCAACCACAAGAAAAGAAGAAGAAGGACGAGAAGCAGTGCAGAGCTAACGACGCCCACTGACTTGGCCCCAGCCCTACAGGCCTGTCTCCCCTCAAACCTGCTCCTGCAAAACCCTGGCGGGTCCAGCGGTCAGCAACCTCAAAAACCCCGGAGGACCTGCCTGCATTCACTCTCCAAGCTGTTTCTCCCGTGAACACCGGATGTGTTTGAACTGCAGCTTCTGGTGCCAGCCAGAAACCGCGAATCACGCACACTCTGCACCCGCCGAGCCCGGCCTGTGTTTGAGTGAACAAACACCACGAGGAGGTCCCCCCGGCGATCCTGACCCGAGATCCGGCGACCCCTGACCTGCCTCAAGCCTCCAGATGATGCCTGCAGCCTCAATCCAGGAGACCCCCCCCTACCGTGACCAGAGCGGGTAAGAAAATCCGACGTCTAAAGGCATCCCTGCACCCGATGCCCCACGGCCTTGTGTACCCAACCCAGTGGTGCTTAACCATCCCTCTACATCCCAACTTACCCCTCGAAGTGGTGGTAAATCCTGGAAGATCTTCGTCCCTGAGCCTGCTGTGTTTCTTTGTCCCGGAGAATCTCCATTGAAGTCAAGAGGGCACCCGACCTCAAAACTGCTCCCTGCACCCGGCTGACCTAGCGCCGCTTAGGGTGCCCCTTTGGTGCTAACTTGGTCCCCAACGTGCCCTGAGCTTAACCCTAGGAGCTTTGCTCCCACAACCCTGTGGCCTGCTTGCCAGCAGTCACCAACCGGAGTCCCCCTATCCCCCATAGGATAACATTGGGCCTCAACACTCTGCACCCGGCCGCCCTAGTGCCACTGGAGGTGCAACAACAGTGCATTACTGACCCTGGGAGACCCCTGAGTCTAACCTCAGAACCCTAACTCAAAAGACCGATGACTTATCTTGAAACCGATAACTCATTTTTCCTCATAGGATAACATTGACACTTGTTCTCTCAAAAAGTTTTTAAGTGTTGACTTTTGAGAACTGCAAATATTCCTTAAAAATCAGCTGATTAACCAAAACACATTTTCTCAACTGTTTTCAGGAAATGTCCCAGTGCTGAATCCAGGGTCCAGCACTGAGTAAGAAAAAGTAACGATAACATAACTTACCTACTAAGTGAATTTCCTCCCATAGGATAACATTGGTGATTCTATGTGAAAACGTTTCCAAGTGTCAACTTTTGGAATTCAATAATATTCCTTAAAAATCATACCTTTAACCAAAACGCATTTACTCGCCTGTTTTCAGGAAATGTCCCAGAGCTGAATCTAGGATCCAGTCCTGTGGTTAGAAAAGCTATCTGAAAAGTAATTAACTGCATTTTACTTAAAAAGCCCATTCAATTGAATGTACTATACCTGCAATATGTTGCAAACTGCTTTCTTAAACCTGTAATCAAAACCAGTACCAGTTATACTGCAATTCTGAACTGTGTTCAAACAAGTAAATTACTACTGAAAAGTATTTATATACTTACCTGTACCAGGCTTGCTTGGTTCTAGAAATAAAACAACAGTATATTTTTTTATATAAAACAATTGGCCTAGAGTTCAGTTCATGAGTGTGTGAGACCATTTGCTGACTGAGTGCGTACATCAAATGCTTTACACTGTCCTCTGATACTGCCTTACTGCTCGACCAAGCTACCACTTTAGAGAGTAAGGTTCTATCTCAATCAATCAATCAATCAATCAGTCATTTGTAAAGCGCACTACATACCCGCGAGGGTCTCAAGGCACTGGTGGGGGGGGGAGGGGGGGCGCTTCTGATCGTACAGCCAGGTCTTGAGTGTTCAACTGAAGGTCAGTAGGTCTTGGGTCTGTCGTAGGCTCAGTGGGAGGGTGTTCCATGTTTTGGCGGCGAGGTGGGAGAAGGATCTCCCGCCAGTGGTAGTTCTTCGGATGCGCGGGACGGTGACTAGTGAGAGGTCGGCGGAGCGTAGCTGGTGGTTGGGGATGTAGAAGGAGAGACGTCTGTTGAGGTAGGCAGGGCCGGTCTTGTGGAGTGCCTTGTGTGCGTGGACGAGGACCTTGAAGGATATCCTCTTGTTGATGGGGAGCCAGTGCAGGTTTCTCAGGTGGGGGGTGATGTGGCTGTGGCGTGGGACATCGAGGATCAGTCGTGCCGAGGCGTTTTGGATGCATTGTAGTCGTTTAATGACCTTGGTCGGGGCTCCCGCGTAGAAGGCGTTTCCGTAGTCGAGTCTGCTGCTGACGAGGGCCTGGGTGACTGTCTTTCTTGTATCTGTTGGGATCCATTTGTAGATCTTGCGGAGCATGTGGAGGTTGTTGAAGCAGGAGGAGGAGACGGCGTTGACTTGCTTGATCATTGAGAGCGTTGAGTCGAGGATGATTCCCAGGTTGCGTGCGTGGTCTGTGGGTGTCGGGGCTGTCCCCAGTGCCGTCGCCCCCCAGGAGTCGTCCCAGGCTGAAGGGTTGGAGCCGAGGATGAGGACCTCTGTCTGGTGCGAGTTCAGTTTCAGGCGGCTGATCTTCATCCAGTCGGCGACGGCCTTCATTCCTTCGTGGAGGTTGGCTTTGACGGTGATGGGGTCCTTGGTGAGGGAGAGGATCAGTTGAGTGTCGTCAGCGTAGGAGATTCTGTTGAAATCAAGCTGTCGGGCGACGTGTGCAAGCGGGGTCATGTAGATGTGGAACAGTGTCGGGCTGAGGGAGGATCCCTGGGGTACGCCGCAGATGATCTCAGAGGCTTCGGATCGGAATGGGGGAGGCGGACGCTCTGGGTTCTGCCTGAGAGGAAGGATGTGGTCCATTCCAGAGCCTTGCCTCGGATCCCTGCGGCGTGGAGGCGTGCGCGTAGTGTGCGGTGGCAGACGGTGTCGAAGGCGGCGGAGAGGTCTAGGAGGATGAGTAACTTTAACCTCTGCCAAACCTCTGGAGACTCTTGGACTCTATACACACTGTACCTTACTTTGGTGCAGTATATATAGAGCCAGTTTCTTACAGGGGGGTGAGGTTGCGAGGTTTTGGGATCCCTGCCCGATGCCATCCCGGTGTCCTATCCCTGCTTTGTCCAGGCACACTTCGCCAGTTGTTTTTGGGCTTGAGATTTAAGACCTTTATTGTTAGCCATGAGTGGTGTATCGGAGACAAAGGCCGCCTGGGGAAACGCACCTGTAATTGCCGCTGCCTGCGCGGAGGAAGGACTACCCTCCGCCGGCCTGTCGGTGTTCCAGGTGGATCCTTCGGGCCAGGAGACAATGGAGGTCTTTGTGTTGTCGGGCCAAAGCGGTCGATGTCCAATATCCTTCTACAGCAAGCCTAGGTGGGAATCTTTCCTCCACTAGTACCAAGGTCCCCAGAGGGCCCGTCAAGCCTTGGACTTGTTTTATGGCTTTAGGTGCAGCTGTCCACCTACGGATTCTCAGAAAGCCACAGGATATCCGGGATCAGCCCAGCGAGCCACGCCCATCGGTGTGGCCGTGGATCCGGCGTCTCCCACAGTTGCCGCAGTGGAGTAGAATATACTGCGCTCTAGTATTTCCACGTTATTGATAGGGTGTTCTGTCTAGGCTTTGTGGTTGCTGGACCGTCTGTACCTACCCCGGGCCCGGTGCTACGCACTTTGCGGTCTGGGACACCCGGGAGGAAGCAAGTCTTGAGTCAGCTGCAGTTGCAGGTGAGGATGTAACTTTAACGGCCTCTCCGGGGGTCAGTGCATGGGGAGCGGTTGCCCAAACGTTCTATTTAAGGGTAGGCCGCACGTCCGGGGCCTCGAATTTAGTCAGCTACCCCATCTGCGCTCTGCTCTGTTAGATCGGCGGGGAAAGTGTCACGCGTTTTCATTCCCGCCACTGCCCCCAACCAGCACCCTCTCACCTCGGGTCACTGGCGGGCTCGGCAGAGTCTGATTTGTCTCAGCAGTCCCACATAAAGGCCCCAGAGCCAGGGACCTCAATTAGGCCGGCTCCTCGATTCGGAAGCGGTGTTTGGCAGTCTTCAGCCGCGTTCGTTCCCCTCCGCTCTTTACGTCTGCTCCTTCTTCCCAGTATGTTCTCGCCAGCGCTGATTAATGAATGTCCTCAGGGGTTGTAGCAGTTGCTTGCAGTGCTTATTTCTACTTTCAGGGCAATGCTGTAGTGATCTGCGGTTTACTATTTGGGCTGTCTGTGCCCCTGGTCTCCGGACGCCATTTTGAGTCGTCCGGGAGGCTCTGAGGCGAACGTTCTCACCGGGTCCAAATCAAGCAGTTGTTTTTCCAAAGTGGCGCCTCCGAGTTGAATTGGCTTTAGGGAGAGTTTCCTGGTGTTTTGGGGAAGGTCGCTGGACGGGAGAAATTATCGGATTTTCTGGCGAGAGCTTCAGAGCCGCCTTAGTAAGCAACCATTTCCTTCGCCAGCCACGCCCCCCCCCCCCCCACACCGCACTCTTGATTGGGAACCTGGTGTGCTGCAAGCCCTACACCGCACTCTGGGTTGGGAATTTGGCCTGCAGCAAGCCCTACACCGCACTCTCGATTGGAAACTTGGCCTGCTGCAAGCCCTACACCGCACTCTCGATTGGAGACTTGGCCTTCTGCAAGCCCTACAACGCACTCTTGAAAGCCCCAGAACACACTCTTGATTAGGAACAAGCTCTGCTGTTACCCCTCCACCACACTCTAGATTGGCAGCCGTGACCTGCTGCAAGCCTTACACTACACTATTGATTGGGAGCCTGGCCTGCTGCAAACCTTACACCACACTCTAGATTGAGAACCTGGCCTGCTGCAAGCCCCACACCACTCTCTTGATGTAGAAGTGCTCCGCCTTGCACGCACTGACCTATGCTGGAGGTTTCCAATGGTTCAGTGATGTCCGCTTTTGTCTATAAGTCTTTTGTAGCTTTAAGGAAGGATTCGATGGAGCGAAGACATGCCCCTGTTTCAATGCCGCCTGTTGCAAAGGCAAGAGGACTTGGTAAAGAAAGGTTGTACTGGTGTAAAACAACACATGGCAAAATCGTTGTACATGGCTTTTCCAATGTTATAATTACAGATTGTAGCAATTGGCAATAGTGCAAAATGGAGAAAATGGATTACGGCCCATTGGTAAACATTTACAACACACATTTTTTTAAATAGATTCTATTTCATGAACAAACTTGCTGTTAAAATATAGTAGATGTTGCACTATTTTGGTACTGATTCTAAATTATGGAACTGACTGATTTTCGGCGACAATATATTTTGTCCATTTTTTCCCAAAAACTAAGTAACAGTCACGTGAAATTTTGTTTGGGGCACACTTTGTCCTGAAGCAAATATTCGTGCCTAATTCCCTGTTTTCCAGGAAAATTCTGTAAATTCCCCATATGTTTTGCACTAGTGCACAGTTATTGTCATTTGTCCCTATTTCTGGAACAAGAAGTTTTCATTTGTTTTGGACTCCACCGTGTTTGAGGTGAATAATAACTAAGCAAATACTGCTTCTTTTTAAATATCACCACCCAGGGCATGGAGTGAAACCGTCAAACCTTCAGCAAAGACGCCTTTCTAAAAATGAAAGTTCTCAGTTTCTTACTGCTGCCCACTTTCCTTCCTCTATTTTGCCAACTAGAGAAACTGAATCCTTGCCCTGCCTCTCAAGTGTGTAACATAATACAACATCAGATGCAAGGGGCACAATGGCTGTGGCAGCGGTGAAAGTAGGGGGCGGAGGAAGAGTAAAGAAGCACAAAAAAAGGAAAAGGGGAAGACAGAAGGAAAGCAGAAGGAAGCACATAAGTGAAAGCAAAAAAGACAAATTAAACAAGGAAAAAACAAACAAGGATAGGAATACTGAAATAGATAAAGGATGGTAAAAACAGGAACATAAATTTAGAGGCACAGAGAAAAACAAAGATTAGAATGCTTTTAGCTGTAAGCACTGGTAATGCCATTCTATTATTTCCCACAAAACAGATTCACAAAGAGAGTGTATTTGGAGCAAACTATGCATCTGGCTAATTTACAAACATTTCCATGCACAATCATGCGTAAAATGTATGGAAACAGGAACATTTGCATTTCACGCCCACGTGCGTTGGCAAGCTGCACGTGGATCCTTTCCTCAATGGCAGCGCGCTGTTCAGGAAGGCTTTCTGCGCAAAGTCATAACATATTCAAATAAAACATTTTCCAAATACTCTTCTTCTTGCAACAGGTTTAGCTGGGCATACAGGAAGCAGTCGCCAGTAGTGACTGCTTTGCACCTACCTTCACCAGGTGCAGTTTGGGATCAGGGGCAAGGGGCGTAGCAGCTCACCCTGTGCCCAAGGGATGGAAATCAGCAGAAAGCTGGGGAGATTGCTGCCATGTGCAGTGTCTGGGCAGGGCTCCTCCTCACACATGCTAATGCAGTGCCCGTTTCATCGCTGTCCTGACACCTCCGATTTGCCTCCCTCTTCCTCGCAGACATCCCCAGGATACGTTGAACCATGAGCGGGGGATGCTCTGTTTTTTCGCACCTAGCGGCCAGGACATGGAACAACCTTCCCCTGCACCATGACTCAGGCAATTCAGAGAGGAACTCAAGACCTGGAGGTTTGATGGAAGACCACCACGCATCAGCCGAGCTCGCCAATGCCTCAAGACCCTCATGGTGATGTGCTGCGCTTTATAAATGACTGATTGCATGATTGGTCCTGCACCCAGCCACATTCTGCACATCCCACTGGGTGATATTCCAGTGCAGCCAGCAAGGTGTGCGCAAAGTGATAACTAAGTAGGGTTTCCTCCAATTTCTGTGATTTCAGTCCACGTTGCAAAGCATCAAAATGCAGATTTTTACAACCATCCGATATTCATTGGTGAATTAGGTCCTGTGGCCATACATGTTAGGACCCCCATGGGATTATCCCAGTTGTATTCCACTGTCTTATTTCTCAATAGATAGATATACGACGTCAGCACCAATGGGTTTTCATTCTGTTTTTTTTAATTGAACACACATTTTATTGACATAGTCAGGATTTCTGGCATCACAATGCCTCAACAGGCAGGTATATCCTTTACATCACATAACAAAGTAAACAAGCAACACTAGTCGGACATTTCGCCCCTCCTAAGCTCCCCATCCCCCGCTCCTTTGGCGAGCCCACCCCTCCCAAATAGCTCTTTTCAGGATGGAACCTTTTGAAATACTCGTTGCTGTGCACTCTCCATAGTTCGTGATTTCTTCTTCTAGATTCTCAACCCCAGGTCGGATTGTCTTCAATCTTATTCCTCGGTAATGAGCCCATCCAATGTTGGGCTACATCTTGTTTGGCAACTAGAAGTTCCAATTGAAGTAGCACACATCTATAGCTATTTTCTAAGTCGTTGCTTGTGTGGAGTTGGACGAGTTTAGGGTCCATCGGGATCCCCCGCCCCAGGACAGAGCCTAGGCAGGAGGTGGCACTCGTCCAGAGCGGCTCCAGCCTGTCGCTTCTCCAGACAGTGTGTATGAAGTCACCCTCGTCAGCATGCCATCGGAGGTAAGAGGGGGACGCAATCCCGCCCATCCTCCACAAACTCTGTCTAAAGAGGTCCACCCTGAGAAGGTAGTTTAATTGTATGACATGGAATCTGGCCGCTATGGCTGAGCCCCTGGGGGACGCCCATGCTTCCGCCCACTCTCCTCTGAAAGTTCCCTCACTTCTGTCTCCCAAGTGTTGCTACTGCACTGAAGAGGTCAGGCTGATTAAGGAGCACTGAAGGCTGCCTCTTCATGATAGAATGTGTTCCTACTTATGTTCATGTCATTGTGCCTTTTATGACACCTTCCTCAGTGGGTGACTCAAAAAACAGTCTGTAGGATAGACTTTGTTACTAACATTTACCAAGGTATGTATGTGAGCGTGACCCTTCCAAAGGCAGTGAAGCGCTGTACAGGGTCAAAGGCAAGGATGCAGTCAGCACACAGTTTCTGAGGTGGCCTGTTGCTCTGACTTTCCTTTTTTGCACATCTTTGCCCCCAGTCTTCTCGAATCCTCCTGCCTGTGATTATGCCACGATCCACCAGAGATGATGAACTGGTGATGGCGCTGCAAGTGATACTGATAGTTTAGAGGATGCCACTGCCATGCAAGGGAGGTCAGTGGTGTTCCATCAGGGTGGACGTGATGTCAGAGGCATAATGCAAAATGATGCTCCGCAGAGTGTGATGAGGGACCCGGCAAGTCCCAGATTGCACAGACATTCATTGGTTGTACCCCCCTTCCCCACACTTCAGGGGGCTGCTGTGGAAAGCAGAGTGGCTTTCCCAAGCGTTGAACTATTTCGTATTCCTTGCCATTGCATGCCTTCTGCAAGGGATGCATTGGCATGGCTCGGAGGGTGAGGGTGCCTGCCCCTGCAAAACAAGAAACCCTGAGGAGTCCCCGCGCACCGCAGCGGCATTCGTTACGCTGTATGTGATAGACATATTTCATCAGGCCCCGGACAAGGCATGCTGAGACATGTAGGCTGCCCCTAAGGTTGGCCTGTGTGGCGTCTACTAGCCCATCACTATCCAGCTATGAGAGTACGAGGACTTGCAAAGCCCTTCTGAAGTTGCGCTCTGGGAGGAGCAGTTTAACTTCCTGTGGTAGAGAGGGTTAGTACCCAGCTGGCTTTGTTTTCCTGGCTATGTATTCCTAATTGAAAGACAAAAATATTGACAAACCGTAGAGTATGAATTACAGTCTGCATACAAATGAATTGTGTCAATAGTGCTAGGTCCATGGTTCAGTGAGGGATAGTTACATACAGTGAGCAAATGTCTACATTATTGGACTCATTCGGGTGCTTTGTGAGAGTCGGGTTCTAAAATCAGTTCAATTTTGGCACCTGGCTCCAAATTTTCCACAGTACAATTGGAAATAACTTGCGGGATGGGCTTTGTAGCCATTATTTCCAGACAATATCCCATTACTATATTGCTTTGCTGCACAGCTTCCTACAGGTAACACCTGGCGGAAACTCTGAATGTAAATGCACCAGCACTGAGCTTAGTTTGGGCAAATTCCATGATTACAAAACGGTGCACAAATACAGTTGGGTGCTTTTGTACAGCTGCAGCTTGGGATTCAGGCTCTGAGTACCCTGTGTAGAACCCGAGGACACACTAGTGATGGCAGCGACCTCGCCTGCCATCAGTCTTTTGATATTGAAAAGAAGAGACATTGGTGCTCTGCACGCCGCCTGTTTGTACTCTTGCTTTTAAGTTGTTCATTCCCTCTGTTGCTCCTGTTGTCTGGGCATCGGGGACTGTGATGTGGGGCAGAGTTGTATTTATTTTTTTAGTTTCTTATTATGCCGTCTTACCTTCCTCCGGTAGAGTTGTGGTCACTTGTGGCACTTTCTCCACTTCCTGCATGTATGGGCCATTTTCCAGGTCAGTGCTCTAGTAATCTCTACTCTGACTGCTACTTAATGAGCAGGTGAGAGTGGGCGCGCCTAAGGCAAGCCCGTCTGGTGCCAGGGGACGGAATCCTGGCTCTTTCTTATCAGACAGGTTGACATTTTCATCTGCTCAACTTCTAGCCTTGAGCCCTGTCTGCTGTGTCTGCCCATCAAGCTGCCACATGTTAGACTTACAGGTGTACCCACTAATAAACAACTGCTGTGACTTTTCTGGCCAAGGTTTGGACAGTGGTTCCAATGCGGTGTCAGGAATAGAGTGTAGCACCTGAATGTCACAGCTAGGGGCAGATGGGGCTAATGCTTTTCATTTTTTTAACATAAATTGTCATTCCCTCTCTAGACACCTGCCACATGTCTTCAAATGTTGTTCTTGATGGAGGCATTGGTCCGTGATGGGTCCTCACCAGATGGAACTGCTGCACTCCCTCTGTATTACATTATACTTAAAGTAAAGAAAGCTAGACAGGACAAGGCAGGTGGGGCAATTGCAATTGTGTTTAAAAAAGAATATAAATGTAAAATTGAAGATCACCACTTCCGGCCTGTGAGGGCTTATTCTTTTCACTTTCTCTCACACATACATTTATGCTGTCGGGAACCCTGATATATCGGCCCCCAGGTTCTGCTGGGAATGGGTGTGCTTCCTTCCCTGACTTAGTAGCTCCTTATATTTTGAAATTGCGATTCTCCTATTACCATGACCAGAGAATCTGGATTTCATTATAGACACGGAGGCTAACATTATGCATTATTCTTTTAATGCAACTTCAAAGAGAGCCACTTAAAAGTTACATCATAAAGCAAAGCTCTAGAATAAAGAAGTGTAACTTGGCAACAGCAGCACAGAGATATGCCTCTTTTAAATGCAGTGAGAGCATAAGGAAAAGTTCTTCCAATGGCAACAAAGTCCTGAAGCTGGCATCATGCAGCGAAGGCAGCTTCTTGGAACAGAGGAAAAAATGAGGAGTCGAGTGATGCTTGCAATGGATCGTGATGGTGAGCCAATCAAGACGAGTTATCTGAAAAAGACAAAAAATTAGGAAATTGTACTTAACGCCCTATGTAAAGGGGAAAAAGAAACGGTGGTCATTTATACTACACATAATAAAGGCAAAATACAGTCAAAAACTGAGTTAGTTTGTAATCTAAACAAAACATTACACGTAACAATTTTTCTTGGAAGAAGAAGAGTGTAATAAGTCAAAGAGATGTTAAAATCCACTCCCGGGAGGGAGGGTTGGGATAATGTCAGCCTCTGTGTCTTTAATGAAATCTAGATTCTCTGGTCATGGTAATAGAAGAATCGCAACTTCATTACAAGACCGGAGGCTACCATTATGCATGTTGGTAGTCAAGTAGAACTACATCAGACATGTGTTTGATGGGTTTGCAGTAATGTTTTGCAAAGGTATAGGAGCTTGACCAGTCTGCTGCTTTGAGAATATCATCCAATTTACCTCCTTTCCAAAAGGACTGGCCTCTTAAAGAATGTGCCTGAAACCTAAGGAGATTGATGCCTGCCAACTGCATTGCCAGTTTAACCCATCTAGCTATGGATGAAGAAGAGACAGGTTTGAAGGGCTTAACAAAGGATATAAGAAGTTGTAAGAAGTTGGTTTACACCAGCGGTGCGATGAGGGTCCATCCTTGAATCATATTCCTTCATGCAATCCACCACACATAATTTTTTACAAGCGTCAAACCTAGGGTAAAAAATCATATCAGACATCGTTTTAGTTCTCTTGATCTGACACCAAACGCGTAACAGGATCTATTGGATATTTCCAACGCTTTAACGTCCGAAACTCTACGGCAGGATATTAGACAAAGGAGAGAAG
This sequence comes from Triturus cristatus, assembly GCF_964204655.1. Classification (NCBI taxonomy): domain Eukaryota; kingdom Metazoa; phylum Chordata; class Amphibia; order Caudata; family Salamandridae; genus Triturus; species Triturus cristatus. The sequence goes on along the minus strand of NC_140592.1, from coordinate 1,253,044,599 downwards.
CTAGTTTGATGGAGAGTCTCTTATTATCTAACAAGTTATTATTTGGCCAGTTACAAAATAGATCAAGTGGCAATTTAACGTCTCAAAGGGTGTCATGTTTAGGTTTTGGAGGTCTTTTAAGCCTGATACTCTTCATAATTCTGCAAATTATAGGGTTTTTCCCAATAGTTCTACCATTTAAAGGGGAGTGACTCGCAGAAATGGCAGATCTATAACAGTTAATTGATCTATAGGAAAGACCTCTTGTTCGACAAGAAAATTGGCTACATGCACAATAGGAGCCTCCACGGAATCCAGGTTCCTTTCCAGGCACAAACGAACCCATCTTTTCCAGATGCCGTTGTATCTATAGTGTGTACCGGGGGCCCAAGGTTCTTGGAGGAGAGAAGAAGCCTGCGTCGAAAGCCTAGAGATTTCATTGGCTCGCCTTACACTTTCCAGGCAAGAAGGTTCAAAGTCCCGTTCAGAAGAAGCGGGTGATCCAAACCGTCTATGTCTCTTAGGAGGCCTGGTGAAGCTGGAAGTTGAAAGGGTATTTCGTAAGCTAATTCCAAAGTTGTTGGGAAGCAGTCTTTGGACGGCCAAAAAGGAGTTAATAGGACTATTGAAGGTGGTTCTGTCCTCAACTTCTGAAGGACAGGTTGGATCATCGCAAAGGGGGAAAAGCATATCCCCGAATGTCTTTCCAATGCTGGAGAAAGGCGTTCACTGCACCCGAGTCTGGCATCCAGCTGAAGTATTTGGGAAGTTGGGACTTGAGTCTGCTTGTGAAGAGGTCCACTTCTAGGGGACCCCAAAGACAGTATATACTCTTGAACACGTTTACGTTTAATTTCCAATCTGTGTGATCTACGAGGAACCTTGAGTTCCAATCCGCACAGAGATTCTTTAGACCCGAAAGGTATTCTGCTCTTGGAGAAATTTGATGTTCCAAGCAGAACATCCACAGTTTTTTAGCTAGGTTGGAGAGATCGGGTAACCTTGTGCCCCCAAGGCGATTTATATAGGCGACAGCTGACATATTGTCCATCTTGAGGACGACTGACCTCCCCTGAAGGGATTGCTTGGAACTCATTAGAGCATAAAGCCTGGCGGTTCACTCCAGAAAGTTTATTTGGTGCAAACTCTCGCCGAATAGGACCATAAACCTCCCGTGTTCTGATTCTGAAAACAAGCACCCCAGCCATGAAGGCTGGCATCCGATTCCAGTACGTAATCCGGGGAAGTCCCAAAAATGGCTTTTCCGTACCATGCATCTAGATTCTCTAACCACCAAGTCAGTTCTGCCTTGGTTTCTGTGTCTAGGTGAATTTTGACTCCGTACCAAAGACCGGAACGGAGGGCCCTGCCCTTCAGTCTTTGAAGGGCTCGATAATGTAGAGGGCCCGGGAAGATAGCCTGGATAGATGATGATAGGAAGCCCAGAAGTCTGGCTAGTTCCCTTAGGGTTACAAGATCTAATTTCAGAACATGACATGTCTCTTTCCGAATCTTGGATATCTTCTTTGCAGGAAGTAAAAGCATAGATTTTACGGTGTCTTCCGGGAAGCCCAGGAACTCAAGGGAGTCATGATGGATTTTTCCCTATTTATAATAAAACCTGTACTCTCTATTAAGTTCACAGTGGTGTACAAGTCTTTCAGAATTTGAGAGTGGTCTTGGGACATGATGAGTATGTCGTCTAAATAGATTATGAGGCGGACACCTCTTTCTCTCAGGACCGTGGTAATGACCTTCATTACCTTGGTAGAGCACCAAGGGGCTGAAGATGGACCAAAGGGGAGAGCTTGAAACTGGTAAAGGTGGTTGTTCCACGCAAATTGAAGGAAGGATTGCGACTCTTCTGCCATTGGAATTGTGAAGTAGGCGTCATTTAGGTCAAGTTTCACTAGCCAGTCTTTTTCTAAAAGCATGTCCCTGAGGAGATGGATACCCTCCATCTTGAAGTGATTATAGGTGAGATATTGGTTCAGTTCTCTTAGGTTTATTACTGGTCTCCACCCCTTGACCTTTTTTTTACTAGGAAAATGTTGCTCAAGAAAAACTTACGTTCCCAAGGAACTTCTACGATCGCGCCCTTCATTAACATTGAATTTACCTCCTCTGCCACAAAAGATTGTTGCTCTAATCTCAGGTTTAACACTTTGGGAGTTAAAACTTGAATGGGGGGGGGAGGAGCCAAGATGGCGGACGGATAGGACGTCTGAGCTCCCGGCTCCGCAGCCCGTTTGCTGTTTACATGACATCCTGATCTTTAATCCTGCCTACGGCGCGAGTAAATGTAACCACGAATGCGCTGATACTTTCCGCATTCCTCCGATGTCCCCGCCGGCTTTTTTGGTCGAGGATTCATAGAGTTTGCCGACTTTGGACTTTGCCCACGCATTCTGGCCCGACCACCGCCACCGGACACCGCTCACACGTACGGTGAGACGACCTGGGGCTGGACCGGCGCCTGGGGAAATGTGGCCGGGCGTGGAGTGGGCGGCCTGGCGGAGCCTTCTTCGCTACGGAGAGAATTCCGGTACGATTGGGTCCGGGCTGGCGAATCTTCCATTGTCCTCCTACCAGCGGCCAGAGCGGTATCCGCTTGAGATCGCCCACCACCCGCATCGCAACACAGCCGAGGGCTCTCCCATTGTGTGAGCCCTGTATAGCGAGCAGCAACTCCTCTTGCCTTAACTACTGTTCCCCCGTCCTATGGCGTCGCCCTCACCCCTCCGAGGTGGGCTAACGGCATAAATGGTACCGGTGCCGGTCTACCTCGCCGGAAAGGCGGAAGCCGCCATATCCCTGACGCAAGCTTCCCTGCCTACCGTCGAGCTGGAGGGTGTCCCGGTGGCGCCTTTACATACTGTCGGCATGCTGAAGCAGGGAGCAGACCTGACCTATGGTGATATCCTTCTAGCCCTGGGGGACTTGCGGGCGACATGGTGCCAACGCACTCGAGAACTGGAGCGGAAGATCGCTGCCACTATGCCATCCAGGGAACTACTGCGGTTGTCTGACCCCCCCATGCCTCTTATTCCCTTCGAGGCGGATACAAATTGGCGACAGGGGGATACTGTGGAACGTCCTCTCCCTGGTTACAGTGTCGAGGGTTCTCTTAAGGACAAAGTTGCAGATACAAAGCTCCCTTCCACTTTACAAGCTGAGACTCTGCCTCTGCAAGTGTTGCCATGTCTGCCTCAACATCGCCGGAGTGTGTGCTGTTCTGTGGGGAAAACTGTGTTTGTCACTATCGATGTGGTGATGGTCTACGACTGGGAACTCTCGCTTCTCCTCCCTCTGCGTCTTCTTTGCCGGGAGCGGCCATCTTGCTCCTTTGTTCTGCCTGAGGTACACTCCCAGCGGCGGCTATGTTTGGTGAGGTCTCCGCGTTCAGGCCAGGGTTGATGTTGCCTCCCTTGATGATCCTGCCTGACCGCCTGGCATGACCCGGACTAGAACATTTGTTTATGTATCGGTTGATCCGCATGTTTGTAATTCGCTACTGTTTATTGCGGGGGTGGATCTGTGGGGCCACTTAGGATCGGGCCGGGGCTGGGCGATTCCCTTTAGTTTGCTGTACGTATTGGCGGGCGGGGACTAGGATGAGACTGCCAAGTGTCTGCTTTACTCGCACATTTGTAATGGAGTTTCCCCACCTGCCGCTTTGCTTGCCACTTCAGTTGTGCTGCTGATATTCAGGGAGGGGGATGCGTAAGGGGCTGTGGTGACCGGGAGTATATAAAATTTCCTCCTCCTGTCTTCTCTGGGAGTCGGAGACTGGGAGGTTATTTCCCACTCTCCAGACTCTCTTTCCTACTTGGGGTTCATTTGGGGCGACAGGCATGCCTAATGGGGGGGGGTGGGCCGTGGCCTTCCGCTGGTATGCAGGGTGGGGGGATGGGATGTGTTCTATGTCTTCTTCGTCTCTATGGCCCTCTTTCTCTTTCTTTCTCTCTTCCTCTTTGGTTTCTTTCTCTTTTACGTTTCTTTGTTTCTTCGGGGTTGGGGTTCAGTGTTAGCAGGGAGCTTATTGTGTTCCATCATTCTGTGGTATAGTGTTTGCTTTTAGTTCCTGGATGGTGGCCACCTGTTTCCTTATTAATGCCTTCCTATATGACGCCTCCTTCTGGGTGCTCCGTGAATGGTGCTGTCTCTCCTGGTCAGTGATTAGCTTCGAACCTTTTCGAAGTTCACTACATCGTACTCGACGAAACCATAAAATCAAAACCTTTTCTTATCCTGACATGATTGTTTTATGTTCTCCGATGTCATAGCGGCCGGCCCCGAGGGGTTGTAGGCAGACGCTGTGTATTGTGCAACTACCGAAATAAAGGTTTTTAAAAAAAAAAAAAAAAAAAAAAAAAAAACTTGAATGGGTTTTTCCGTGAAATCTATTCAGAAACCCTAAACAGTTTCTAATACCCAAGGATCGAGTGTAATTCATTTACAAACATGTAGGAAATATTTCAGGCGACCCCCCACACTCTGCGTTGAAGAGGAAGAACGAGGAGGAAGGGTACTTACTTGAGGTTTTGGAGGGGTTGGCGACTCTGGCTCTAAAGCCACTTGAGTGGGAAGATCGACCTCGTTGAGGGTACAATGAAGCATTAGGCTGGAACGGGCGGCCGAAACCTCTTTGCCTTGAGAAGTGTCTCTGGAAGAGGCGGCCGGCAGAACGACCCCTTGGATTGAAGACTCTGCGCATGTTGGCTTGCGCTTTATCCAGAGCTGTAAAGGTTGCCACATACTTTCCCAAACCTTTAATCATATCTTCGCCAAAGAGGAGGCCATTTGGTTTGGATGAGGATTCCTTTTCTGACATGTCGCAGAGCTTGGGGTCGATTTTAGACAACACCACTTTCCTTCTCTCGGTATTTAGAGAAGCGTTGGCGTTACCGAGGAGGATTAATGTTCTCTGGGTTCATCTGCGCAAGAGGTCAATGTTGGGTTGCGAACCATTGATATAGCTCTCCTCAATTAAAACAATCATGCAGCACAATGGGCCGAGCATATCAAGCATGCGGGGCTGACAGCATTTGAGGGAGCGTTCCATACCTTTCCTGGGATCCCTACCCAATTTGAATAGAAACTTGATGAGTTTGGGGTCCAGGTTAGGTGTAAGGCAGTATTTGTCCTGGATGACGGGACGTGGGGATTCTGCCGTCAGGATGTTTCTTGCCTCTCTTTCGAGAGGGTGCTTGACCCATCTTTTAATAAACTTGGCAATGTGTTTTTGGGGCCACCACTGTGAGCTCCTATGGTCTTGTATGTTGTCAGGGGAGACCATTTCCCCGCCAAGGGGGTCAAATATAATCTCCTTTGAGGAGGAGGGGAGTTCCTCCTCTGAGAGGTCAAGGTCGATATCATCGTCAATTTGATCTAGGTCCAAAATGTACTCATCTAAGGACTCATTAGAAGTATCAGTGGATAAGAGGGGATCGGTATTAGCACTTTGATATTGTGAGCTGCTTAGGGCATCCAAATGAGATGTGCCATTATGGGCACGTAGTCATTTTGGGGCGCATAGGCCTCCCGTATTATTTGAGGAGCTCAGTCCTCCTTCAGTTCTTGAGGCCCGTAGACCTCCCAATACATTTGAGGTGCTTGGACCTCACCTAGTGCTTTCATTTTCTAAGTTGTTGCATTTCCTAATTTTTTTCTCACTACTTTTGTTCAGGTCATCAGAATGCCCTCCTTGGAGTTCAGATGGGTTAGTGGGGTCGAAACGAGATCTTTTACCGGCAACAATCTTACTCATGGTCTCCCTCATGCAGGAATGTAATTCCTTGTGTATTATTTTCTTTATAAGCTCCTCTTTGGAATTAGGAGCGGGTTCCTGGGTCTGAGAGTCATCGGACTCAGCATCATCACCCATCATGGGTGTTTAGGAAGGGGCCCCACTAGGTAGGTTAGAATTACAGAAGAAAAAAAGGGGAATTTAGCCCAGGTTGAATTGGTAGTTAAGTAGGATAAGATGTATAATTTTTATTTATTTTTTTAATTAAAATGGGCAAGGTAGCTAGTAATAGATAATGGATGGAGCTAGGAATCTGTTGACTGGAACAAGAAAGTAGAGCCAGGAGAGAGGAAATGCCAACGAGCTGCCAACCGTCGGGCAATCAGCTGTTGAAGGTAGCATTGCTAGGGAACCTTAACAAGCTTAGTAATGTAAGGCCGTGTCTAGCGTGTTAGGCGTAGTTGCTAAGGTCCTCTTCTCTAATGTGGGAGAGCCCTTCGATGACTTCCTCATTGCTTCCGCACTTGCAACGTGAGCAAGAAAGAAAAAAGCCAAAGGCACGACGGTGGTGCGGCGCGACGCAAAAAGAAAAGGTAGGGGAAGCGGGAGTGAGGCTCGGAGAGGTACGGAGGGTCTGAGTGGGGTCGCGCGTATGAGCGTGGTCGAAAGGAATTAAAGGAATTAAAAGAATTAAAAAAGGTCAATAAAGTCAGGGAAATTGAGCGTGGCAACGGAATGTAAAGGTACAATTAGCAAAAAGCACTCACAAGAGGGAAATAAATAGATACACAACAACAGTACAGTGATAGGGCATAGGAAGAACACAACTTATCTGTCTTGAAGCCGCATTTAAAAGAGGCAGATCTCCGTGCTGCTGTTGCCAAGTTACACTTCTTTATCCTAGAGCTTTGCTTTATGATGTAAATTTTAAGTGGCTGTACTTGAAGTTGCATTAAAAGAATAATGCATAACAGTAGCCTCCGGTCTTGTAATGAACTCTGCCAATTTCACCCTGCTCGGTGATATTATTATCCACTTGGATGGATGACTCCAAATGTAGTTATGGTAGCACTTTTATTAAAAATCTGGATATTTTAAATTTGACTCTGTGTAGCTCCACACTTGCACATCAAGTGAGACATGTTTTAGATTAAATCCTTTCTAATGTGAAGAATCTGAGTATGGATCTGCCGATTCCTTTTATTTGGCCAAACCGTCTAGCGGTACCTTATCTTGGTCTCCCTGAAGTGGGATAGTTCCTCCCTGTAAACAAGACAAGGAACTGGTCCAAACTGGACTTTCCGTACCTCAATGCTCAACTTTGCCTGCTCTAAAACAAATAGTTGCTGATGATCAGGGTCTAGTTGATAGGTGGATTACTAATGCTGTAGAGACGGTCTTACCACCTACAACAAAACATGCTGCTTGTAAGGACCTCTCTCATGCCATTCGAGAAGCGAGGGATAAAATATTATATTGACTTTGGATTCAACATCGAAACTAGAGTCTTGGCCCTTGCTGGATTTCTTGACCTTCTTGGCCATCTTACATTCAATTAAATCGAGCTGGCCACTTCCACCAAATAAGCTTGGTCTCTTAGACCCGAAACTTTTGCAGGTGGTGCTGGACCTTCTTAACCTTTCTGTCTTAAAAGGAAGTGTGCCCCATAGTCGTAAGCATGCTATTATTGTCCCACTTAAAAAAAAAAACAATCTTGACCGAACCAATTGGATAAACTTCCGTCCGATAACTTTGTTGCCCTTTTCTTCCAAACGTTTTGAGAAACATGTAAAAGAATGGCTTACTTCAGTTGTCAGGGCCTAAACATTTTTACACCTCTCAGTTGGGCTTCAGGGCAGGCGACAGCACTGAATCCGCCCTCCTAGATTTCACTGAACATCTTAGATGAAGTCTAGATGAAGGGGAAACGGTCACACTTATTCTCGATCTCTGTGTGGCCTTTGATACTGTGTCCCATCTTATTTTAGTTGAAAGAATGAGGATGTTGGGCCTTAACAATACAGAACAGAACTAGTTTACATCATTCCTTAAAGATTGTGTGTTCCACGTTTTCTCTACTAATGAGAGGTTGGGTCTAGCATTCTCACCTCAGGCATACTTCCAGGTTTGGTGTTAAGCCCCATGTTGTTTAATATCTACTTTCAGACTTTAGCTGATGTAGTGGAGAGCTGTGGCCTAACCCTGTTTTCATATGCAAGTGACACCCAGGTCATCTTTTGCTTTTTCATCTGCATGGGACCCTGAACCCCCACTCTTAACCAGGGCTTGAGCCAAATCTCCTGATGGGTACTCAAGCTCAATGGGATGGAGGTCATGGTCCTGGGTAAGGGTCCTTCTCTTTGGTTTCCATAGCATTGGTAGGCTTCTTTAGGGGCCCTCCCTCATCCTTCATCTAAAGTAAAAAACCTGGGCTGTTTGCTGGACTACAGTCTTATCTCTGAAGCCTCGGGTAGCAAAGGTCACCTCCTCCTGCTTCGAGGTGCTCAAGTGGGTGAGAAAGATTATCTGGATGCTCCCTGTGCCAGCTCAAAAGACTCTGATTCAAGCCCTTATTCTAACAAGGCTAGATTACAGCAAAGTATTGTATATAGGTATTGATAAGGCTTCGACTACCGGTAACGACTACAGCTTGTCCAGAACTCAGCAGCCAGGCTTCTGTTTCGGCTGCCAAAATACGCCTCGGTTTTGCATCTTTTCCATGATCTCCACTGGCTCTTGATCACTAAGCAAATCCAACTCAAAGCCCTCTGCTATACGTACAAGGCGAAATCTGGCTTCGGTCCGCGGTATTTCCAGGAGCTGGTGGTGCCCTATCAGCCCACACGTATGCTGAGATCAATGAACCAGGACTTGTACTGTGGCTAGGTTCAGACTCGCCCATATGGGTGGTCGCTGTTTCACTGTTTTAGGTCCTAAATTGTGGAAGACTTGATTATTTTAAACAGCGGCTATGGCACCTTACCTTCTTGATTAGCGCCGAGAAACCCTATATGGATAGCTGTTGCACTTTATAAGATTATAAATAAAATAGATAAGCTAATGGTTCAATGCTTAATTTGAGCCGGTGGGTCCCGGTACTTGGCAGTGGCACTTAATTGTCAACACCTTTGCTTATGACAGCCTGCCTCATGGTAGCGTTGTTTGTCTAATTTACAGATAAGTGCAACTGCAGTTGTTTATTAATTCAATACACCATAAAAATGGCTAATACCTGCCGCCCAAGCCATTCTTATAGTGTTGAGACCTGGAATAGTCTGAATTGTCACACATGTAAGAGTGGGATGATTAGTAGTTGTGTTGGTACTCTCATTGGCAGCGCTGGCAGGGGCAATGGGTCGTACAAGTTGCAGTGGGCTCCTGGAGAGGGCACTGGCACTTATTAATATTATTTTTTGTTGTGCAAATTTTGCAATGTAATGGTCACGTGACATTTGCGAATTGAGTGTGACTAACCAACACTGAGCACTGTGGACACTACTGAGAAGAAATGCCAGCTTGCGGGATTTGTGAATTTCTCTAACATAGGTATTTATGTCATCTCTCATTGTCTATCTATGATTGGACATGGAATGAGACTCATTTAATTGCAAATGTGGAATTATTTTCCACTGGCTAGCTACCTATAGAAACGAAACAGATTCTGCTGTGGATTAGGCACTCACCAATACGTAAATTCCAGAGGCTGGACCCAGGCCCTGTGTGCCTATAGGTAGCGGGGCGCACACGTAGCTCACCTCCCTAACAGCGTAGATTAATGCTTTCATTCCAGGCCTCCGTTCAGTTCATTACCTCCAGAGGGCAGGCTATATACTCTTCTTATCTACCCTCCGATTACATTTCTGTCAGACTCCCTTCCCTCTCGCTCGCCCCCCTCCCATGGACTCTCACCTCCAGTTTAGCAGCTGAAAAAGGTGATTAGACTGAGAGGTAAAGTGGCAAATGTGTGTTAACAGGCTGGTCACTGGTCTGCAGTGGTCGAAGTGGGCGGGATCGGAAGGGCACGGCGTGCCTCTACTTCGTTAATTTTATGCAATGCGTTCCCCTACTTCTCTGTTTAGGTCTCGCCCGACCCAGCGCATGCGCTGGTCTGGCGAGACTTATTGAGAGGGCTCCAAAAAGTGCTATCAGGCCAGCCTAGAGCCACAGTGCATGTGCGCGGGCTCGCGCGCCGCGCTTTACCGCCATTACTTTCGGTTTCGCGGCCGCATGGCCGCTTTGATTTTTGATCGTGATCGCGATCACTTTCACTTTCGCGCCGCACGGCCGCTTTGCATAGACAATAGGTCTCGCTTTTGGGACCTTATAAGTATTTAGTTATGCAACTGTTGCATGGCTAAACACTTATAAGGTCCCAAAAGCGAGACCTATTGGCTATGCCAATGCTTGTATTAGTCACGCGTCCCAGGACGGCAGAAATAGCGAAAGCCTTTAGATAAGGTTCGGCCCGTCGTGGCCGTTCGAGAACGGGCGTGTGGCTCTGTCTCTCTTTCTTCTTGCCCAGGGAAGGCAAGGACAGTGCCCGTTTCTGCTCTGCCGCTGGCAGCTGCCCCCATCTCTCTCACGTCTTCCTCTTATTGCCTCTTTTTCTGTCTTCTCAGTTGCTGAAAACCATGACTTAAAAAACGGCGCTTACCCTCTCTTTCCTTTATTTGTTCCCCTGTGAAATGGATCCAATAAAGAAAGAAGGCATTTTGCTGCAAATGTCTGTAATGTATTGAAGACGCTTCTCAAAGAATGTTGTAGTTCTTTATTTGTAGGCTGAAGGTACACTGCGGGTACCAAGGGCCCTGGAGCACGAAAACGGGTAGCGATCAAACAGGCACAACAGAGTTCCGAGCTAGAACATGAAGGGAATCACTAGCCTTACTAATACCAACTTACATAACAATAGACCTAACAGAGAAGAAATACTGACATAGCATGCTACAATGTATTTTTCTTGCATCCGTACGGTGAGAGGAGGCGCTCCCCTCGCATATCAGGGAGGGCTGCTTCCATGTTCCATGAAGATGCCGTGTAGACGGTCGTAAGGAGCTACTTTAGTTCCACATACTGTCCGAGCTGTATCATCCTCCTCTTTTCCAGGACCTTAGTGAGAAAGGGAAGCTTGAACCTGTACCTGTCATCTCAAAGGACCTTTTTCTTCAGAAGAGGGGTATGATAGTATGCTTTGGAAGGAGTGGGGGCACACCTGATGTGTGGAATAAAGCATTTGAAATGTTTGTTGTATCAAAGTCAATGAAAGGGAGGAGGCGCTCAGTTGACCATGGCTCCATAGGTGAATTAGATGCTATTATTTTGACAGACAGGTTTAGCATCTCATAGGTCTCTGGTGGTTCAAAGGGGGTGAATGTAGTAGGGACGGTTTGTAGGTTCTGGTGGGCAGGATAACATTTATTGATCTCATTTTGAAAATGGATTGCCACGTCCAGGAGTTCCTACAGGAGTTTGGGATTGTGGCTGTGTGAGGTAGACAACTGAGACAATAGAAGAGAACATGGGGTTGATGGAGACACAAGATGCTATGGGGCAGATTATTTTTTTTTTGTTGTTATTTTATTTATTCCGTCCGGTCAACAGTACAGGTTATACATACCATGCTGCCATTTGTTAATATTAATACATCAGAACAAATGAAAAACAGTCAATGCTCGTTGATAATAAATTTTTTCAAAAATTATACAATCCAGGCTGCCCATCGATTTCTCATCCCTTCATTTTTTTGTTTTTTTTTGTTGAGAAAAACCTTTATTATTTGCAGTTGCTTCATCTTACAATGTACAGTCACCGTCCAGGTGGCGAATCAGTTAAGCAAAGCTCACGTTTCCTGATGGTGGGACACAGCCATTCAGCCGGCAACCCGGAGGTCCGGCGGCGTTGTGCAGGGTAACATGTGTACAGGAATGAGATGCGTACATTGTTAAAACAACAGATACATGGGGTTTTTCCCTTTTTCCGGTGTAGTTTTGTGGTGTTCCTGATGTGTGCGACAGAGGATGGCGCTGTGGACCAGCCCACTCCACGGCTATGTCGGTGGCTGCCTAGGCCCTGATCTGGAGTCTTACAGGACATCGCTATCACCCCAAAATGTAAAGGCCTCCGGGCTGCCTAGCGTCAGCGTCGTGCGCATAGTGTAGGCTGAAGCGCGACAAGGATGCTGTGGTATAGCTCACTGCGACATATATGACTACGTGTAGGCCCGGCGAGTCTAGTGTGCAGCTTCGTAGCCCATAGTTATGAGTGTGCTACGCGGTGCGCATCCGTCCCCCTGCGCCGCGCCTCCCAAGCCGCCAAGTGCCGGCGTGCACCCGGCATCTGTAAGCGGGAGCGCGCCAGGGAGGGCAGCTCCCCAGGGGGGTGTCGCGCGACGCATCTATCGTTCGTTATCTGTGTTGAAATGAGGATTCAATCTGGGAACTTAACCTATATATAAACTATTCCCCATGTATGTGTGGCAATAGGGGGTGTCAAGGTGAGGGTCGTAAACTCAGGTGGGGTCAAGGGGAAGGGGAGAGGAGGGAGGAGGAGATCATTTCGCGAGAGAGCCGGGGGGCCATCATCCGCCAAGCGGAGCACAGTGGGACCGCGCAGTGTGTACGGGGAGCCGCAGGCCAGGGGGGGGGGGGGGGGGGGGAAAGAGGGCCGTCGAGAGGACAATAGTCCCAGGGCTGCCGCCATCCCGCTAGTAAGGGAGTGATAAGCCCCAGAGATTCATGTTATCCCTTGGTATCGATTTCTCATCCCTTCATTATGTGGCATCAATACTCACAACATCATAAGTTAACATCACATTGTTTGGCAATAAGAAATTACGGTATTTGACACATGGAATTTAAACAGAAGGCCCAATATTTCCACTGCAATGACAGAAAGAAGGAAAAGCTACAACAGAGCGTCATCCATGTTTGCTCAGTGCCATCTATTTATATACATTAATTATTCACCTGTATTGTCAGAAGGTATTGTTTCAGTGGTTCCCAAAAGTCTCTGGGTCTCGACAAGAGAGGCAATTCCTTCGAATACGTCTCCATGGTTTCCCTGCAATATGACATGTCCGTAAGCCAGTCCTTGAATCTAGGCGGACGTTTACTGCCCCACCTAATGGCTACCCGTTGTTTCGCTAGTAATAGTGCTACCGCCAAGAATTTTCACCTCCTCATAGGTATCAATTTATATATCCCCAATAAACATACCAGTGGCATATTCGGAACTTGTTCCGCTAGCAATGCGGTTATAGCCCCCATAACTTCCCGCCAGTAATCATGTATCGTGGGGCATGCCCACGCCAGATGCAGGAAGTCAGCTTTCAGGGCATTGCACCTTTGGCACCTGTCATGTTATCTTAGGCCATATCTGTAAAGTTGAGTCGGTGTGTAATAAAATTTATGAAGAAATTTAAAGTGTATTATCCTTAGATTGCAGTTCGACGTCAATAGTTGTAATTGTGTGCAGCTATATTCCCAGTCCCGCTCCTCTATCTTGTCTCTGAGCAGCGTTTCCCATTTTACTAGAGATCTAGTGGTTACCTCGCTGTGTTCTGATTGTGCCGTATTGTATAGGCGAGTGACTAACTTCTGCCTGGTTGGTGCTACGAGTAGGGTTTGTAATGCCTTTAGCGTTGGCGGCTCTGCCGGGTAAGTATTATAGAGCTCTCTGATCGCTGCTTGCAATCGCATATGTGTAAAGACCTTCATTGGTGTGTTGTGTGTGCTTAGTGATGGGTCATTTCTTTGTATAAATCTACCGTTGGGGAAAACATCTTTCATAGTGCAGTTTTTCATTTCTTCTAGCAGTAACAGCATCTTCTTCTCTTGTGTTACTGATAATTTGGGATGGTTGGCAAGCGGGAGCGCTGGAGCGTGGACCGGCAGTTTATTTGCCCTATGTGCCAGTGCATGCCATGCATTTGAGGTGCAGAGCACAGGTTGTATCGCATCCCTATGTGTGTAGGGCCTCGGGTTTGCTATGGGGCAGATTTACAACTTCTGGTGCATCTCTGCAAATCAGCAGGGATACGCTAGAACAGATGAGTCACGTAATCCCCCCTTGCGCCACCACGGATGCGTCGCATTTACAATGCGGCGCTCCATGGTGCAAGGAGGGGAAGATGCGTGACGCATCTTGTGGCGTACGGGTGGCGCATTGCGGGAGTCGCGTCACACGCGCGATGCAACTCCTGCAATGCCCAGGGGCCGCCCATACTTAACGTGGTGCGTCACTCCTTAGGCCTGCTTCAAACAGGCGTAAGGATTTGATGCAGCAGCGTCATAAAACTGACCCAGTTTTACGGGGCTTTCCTGCGAGGGAACGCCCACCCTGCGACAGAACGCCCACATGAAACCTGACGCAGGTTTCATGTGGCGCAGGGCTTTACAACGTGATGCATCTGCCTAGATGCGTCACGTAAAAGTGTTGCAAGGGGCTTGTAAATCTGCCCCTATGTTTTCAAACAGCGAATAGGTAGTTTCGGCAATGATAGTGCAGTCCAGGTTAGTGACATTGGTTAGGGCAATCTTTCTTCTTCTCTTACCCTATCAGATCTATTAAATGGTTTGTGGTCAGGGAAGAGGAGATCATCAAGGTAAGTAGAGAAGCTGTCACTAAACGATTTCTGTGAGTTAAACGTGAGGCAGTAGGAAGAACATAAGATGCTGTCCGCATCAAGGGAGAGGGAGTGTTAATGAGGTGCATTTTTATAAAAGGGCTGGGATTATCAGTTGCATTATGGTCAGCTGCACTGCTACGAGGTGGCAGGCCTTTCCCCTGAGGTTAGGTGGTTTGGAGGCTAGTGGATTGATGGGAAGCAATAGTACAGGGTGGGTGTCACCTGTGGGTGGCATCTGTTTATGGGCTGAGGGAATTTTCACTGTGGTTAGTATTCACTTTTTTAGGTTCTGAAAAATGTCATGGAAGGCCAGCAGATAGTGATCATTTCCCTGAATCATCATGAGTGTGGAAGTAGATAGTGACATTTCTGAGTTTAATGACGAGATTGTGTCTTCAGCCCCCTTGTATATTTAAAGTCTATCTCATGGCGAGATCTGATTGGAATGCATTATTCCTTGCTTAAAGGTTATCTTTGAAGATTGTATTCTTTCATGTTCAGGCTTGTAAAGAAGGACTTTATCAGCATTTCAGGGCTTCCTTGCAAGAGGACATATTTCAGGCACGTTCTAGTGCTTTTAGAAACAGAAGTTGATGGGTATTTAACCCCTTCCATGCCCATGACGGAACGGTTCCGTCATGAGCATCGGTTGCGCTGTGCTCATGACGGAACCGTTCCGTCATGGCCCCGCCCGCGCTCGAACCCTTCAGCACCGCGGGGGAATTCCCGCAGCGCTGAAGGGGTTAATAGCCCTCTGGACCAGTGCATATATGCTATGGTTGAGACCTACTGTGTTTGTGTTTGGGACTATCATGTTTGCTGGGTGGATTTAAGCAAGACGTGAGTGTCTGCACTAACCTGGGCTAATAATGTAGAGCTTTTGAACAAAGATAGTCTGCTTGTGCACTAGTGTTTCTTTATGGGGCAGTCATGGTGGCCTGGATGATTTGCACTGTTGTGTGTCACAAGCGAGAGTTGGCACTAATCTTATTTAATATTGCATTGTTTCTTAGCAGAGTTGGTCTTTTTGTTGGACGCACAGAGGTTGTCAAGCAAAGCTGACATTTTTGTGGACGTTGGAAGAGATTATGTCATCTATTTTTCCCCCTCTATGGCACCATAGGGCATCATATATTTAGTAAAGCCTAAAGCATTTCTCCTCGTTGAGCTCTGTTAAGACCACTTTGTTCTTACTTACATTTCACATGCCTTACTTAATCTTGCATTCCCTAGGAGTAATTGCTTTTTCCAAGATGTTATTACTTTTTTTCAGGCAGCATATTACTCGTCTAGTGCATAATTTGAATAGAGTCGCAGCCAGGTGTTGATAGCAGAGCACAATTTAGATTTTTCACAGCCTGGTCGGCAGAAAATCTGGATTTTATTAAGGACACGGAGGCCAAGATTATGCAAATTCTCCTTTATTGCCACAGCTCAGCAGTAACAATGAAGAGAATATAGAACTTCATTAACATTCCAATAAGTATAAAGTCTGTGAACATGCAGCCATCTCCCTTCTTTGTCAGGAGCTGCGAACAAGAATAAATTCAGGAACAAACATAACTTAATAGATGTAGAAAGAATAACTCCATTCTTAAACGATCCGTAGGCAAATCACTCCATTCTTAAAGAATCCAAAGACTTTTTATTCTGCAAGAAAAAAGACACACCATGTTAAAGTATAAAATCCCTAGGGAGGGATACAAAGTGGAGGGATAATCTTGGCCTCCGTGTCCTAAATAAAATCCAGATTTTCTGCCCACCAGGCTGTGAAAAATCTAAAGTTTATGGCACGACACGGAGTCCAACATTATGCAAGTTCAAAGTGAAGCAAGTACATTATCAATCACATTATTGATTGGTCTGAAATAACAACTCTTAAACATGTTTTCATTTGACCAGTCAGCTGCTCTAAGGATATCCTGTAGTCCTCCACCTAGCATAAAAGTTTTAGAAGCAGAAGCGCCTCTTACGGAGTGCGCACCAAAAATAGAAACATCAACACCACTTTCATTCATCACTTCTTTAACCCATCTAGCAAGCGTGGGAGAAAAAACTCCCTTATGAGGAGATCTGTAAGAAATCAACAGTTGAGATCCAATACCTCTAAGACTTACCGTCCTTTTTTTATACTCTTTCAGACAATTAACGACACATAGACTTTCATTAAGAGGAAAGAAAGGGTAGAAAATAAGAGGAAGACATAGTTTTGGTTCTCTTCTTAAGTTAAAACAAACGCCCGAGGTTGGTAAGACCTGTTAGAAACAGCTAAAGCCTTAACATCTGATGTTCGTCTGAAAGAAACCAAGCAAAGTAATACAGTAAGTTTATAAGAAATGCGTTTGAGAGAGAGGTTAGCGTTCTCTCCCCAAGAAGAAATAAGTTGTAATACCAATTTAACATCCCATAACGCTGAATATTTTGCAGTTGGAGGATTAAGAATTCTCATGCTTCTCATAATCTTTTTTGTTAAAAGGTTTTGCCCAACTGAGACACTATCAACTAAGGAATGACCTGCAGCTATTGCTGATCTATAGACATTAACAGTTCTATAACTTAGGCCAGAAGCGAAGAGTTCAGATAGATAATTAACCACGTGTATTAAATCAGTTGAAACGGGATCGTAGTGTCGTTGAAGACACCAGCAAACCCATTTATTCCAAGCCAATTGATATGCTTTCCTTGTTCCAGATGCCCAAGACTCAGATATGAGTTAGAAAGCATGTGCCGCAATGCCAGGGATTTGCCATTGTCGCCTGAAATCTTCCAGGCCGTCAGAATCAGTAGACCTTGGTCTATGTGAGGGTGAGATATGCCGTGAGGACCCAAGAGTAATTCCCCGAAGGGGGGTAGTAGAATAGGGAAGTCCACAGCCATCTCCAAGATGAGAGGGAACCATGCCTGAGACCTCCAAAGGGGGGTTATCACCACCATGTTCTGCATGTATCGGCGAGCGTGTAAAAGAAGACGAGGAAGCATGACAAATGGCCGGAAGGCATATGGCTTTAAGCCCTCCCAGTCCTGGAGGAAGGTGTCCAACCCTATTGCTCGAGGGTCCGGCTTCCAGCTGAAGAAATTCATCAATTGAGTATTCATTCGGTCTGCAAAAAGATCTGTGTCGAAGGGACCCCAATGGTCATGAATTGTCATGAATATCTCTCTGTTCAATTTCCAGTTGCTGGAATCCCTTAAATTCCTGGAGAACCAGTCTGCTACTCCAATGTTCAAACCGGGGATATGTTCCGCTGTGACGGACAGTCCCCTGTTCAGACAATAATCCCAGAAGACTTTCACTACTTCGGTAAGACTCTTTGAATGTGGTCCCCCCATCTTGTTGACGTATCTCACTGCAGAGACATTGTCCATGCGTAACATTATTGAGCACTTGAGTGAGTTCTGGGTAAAACTCTGAACTGCAAATGAGCCTGCTAGGAGTTCCAGGCAGTTGATATGAAGTTCCCTCTCTTCGGGTGTCCAAAGACCTCCCGTTGAAAGGTTGCCACAAGTGGTACCCCAACCATCTAGACTCGCATCTGATTCTATTATCAAATCTGGGGACTCTCCAAAGATGGCTTTGCCATTCCAGGCTTCTGCATTTTTCAGCCACCAAGATAGTTCCATCTTCGAGTCTTCGTCCAAGGAGGTCATCTGAGTGTAAGAAAGAGACAATTTCAGAGCTTTCGCTTTGAGTCTCTGGAGGGCCCTGTAGTGTAAAGGGCCTGGAAAGATCGCTTGAATGGTTGTGGATAGGAGACCCAGGATTCTGGCTAAGAGTCTCAAAGGAAAGTTTTCCAAAGAAAGTATCTTCCTGAGTTCCTTTCGAAGTTTCTTGATCTTTTCCCTTGGTAACTTCAGTTCTGCGGAGACTGTATTTACCATGAAGCCCAGGAATTGAGTTTCCTGGCTTGGTATAATGCAAGATTTCTTGGCCTTTATCACGAAACCTAGATGTTGTAGGACGCGAATAGTAAGATTTGTATGGTGAGAGACTGTCGCTTTGGATTGAGCCATGATAAGAATTTCGTCCAGATAAATTATTAGTCTTACGCCCCTCTCTCTTAGCCACGCTACTACTGGACGAAGAACCTTGGTGAAACACCAGGGGGATGATGATAGTCCGAACGGGAGAGTACAAAATTCCCAGAGTTTTCCGTCCTATGTAAATTGGAGAAACCTTCTGTGTGGGGGCCAAATTGGGATTGTCAGATAGGTGTCCTTTAGGTCTAGACATGTTAGCCAGTCCCCTTTTCTCAGGACATCTCTTAGAAGGTGTATTCCCTCCATCTTGAAATGCTGGTAGGATACCCATCCATTTAGAGATTTTAAGTTTATGACAGGTCTCTGTCCCTTGTCTTTTTTCTCTGCCAAGAAAATATTGCTGATAAAACCTTTCCTTGAACTCTGTTATATCAATCAACTAATAAAAACTTTATTTCGGGTTTGATTCAAACCATAAAAGTATACATATAAACATCACAGTTAGAAAGAAAAACAGATCTGAAATTCCGTGCAATAAATTCATAGTTAATAAAGTGCAAATGGCGCAAGGCATAGTATAGTCCATATAGGTTCCTGAGATAAATGAGGCAGAAAAACAGCCTCATTGGTCCAAACAGTTTCTCAATTTAACAGACAATTTTAAAAATTCAATTACATGGAGAACACTGTCATTGTGCAAAAGTTGTAAATACATAAGTGCTGGTCTGATCTGGTTAAAATTAAGTTTCTTTAAAAGAGCTACCAGATAGCGTTTGCGCGGGTATTCATAAAATTTACATAAAAATATAAAATGCAGCATATCCTGTGGAGACTTTCCGTCGCAGCCACAGGGAGCTGCAGCCTTGTTAAAAATATCTTTTT
This sequence comes from Triturus cristatus, assembly GCF_964204655.1. NCBI lineage: Eukaryota > Metazoa > Chordata > Amphibia > Caudata > Salamandridae > Triturus > Triturus cristatus. Next base: position 1,253,025,385 of record NC_140592.1, on the reverse strand, counting down.
TAGGTTTAATTAACAGATGATGAAAGATATTTAACCTAAACCTTGTCAGCAAGAACTTCTTGTGGGAACTAAATGAGCCCATCAAATATGGCTCCATTGTCTCGCAGGTTTTTAACATGATGTATTTCCTGATACTGGGTTTCAGGAGCTCCTCTCCCTCTCGTTGAACCCTTCTCCCCATATAAAAGGCACGCTTAATTGCCTCCACATCCCCTTTTACAATCCCGCTTGGATTTTCAAACAACTCCAGACAACCAAGTCGAGAAAAACAGGATTTCAAATATTTTAACCAGGGGGTGCACATTGCCTTATCATGGGACAAAAGGTCTTTCACAATCAAGTGGGTTAGTGGAATGTCCTGATTCAACCACAGTTTTGCCCAACAAGTCAAAGGGCGTAGAGAAAAGATGTCGCATAAATATTGAGCCCCCAATTCTTCATGTACTGCCAAGTTAGATGTGCCAATTGGAACACATAGAAGAAGCTTCATAAAAGCATTTTCAGCCACCTGTAGCTGTTCGCCAGCCACATAGCCCCATAATTCACTGCCGTAGACAGCAGTTGCCACTGATTTTGCATTATAAAGTTTCATCATGGCATTGTTGGGCTTGTTCCCCAATTTCGTTGCAAAGTTAAAAATAGTAGCATTAACCCTTGCCAGTTCCCCTTTCTTTTTGGCCAAATGGGGGCCCCAACTTAATTTAGTATCAAAAAGGACCCCCAGATACGAGAACGATTTTGTGATGGGGATGGATACATCGTCTAATTTAAATACAAAGTTCCTTTTTGGCTGTAGGCCCACTTGCATAATAAATGATTTAGAATTGTTGACCATTAGGTCTCTGTCTGTCATAAACAATTTAAAAGCATTTAATAAGGCTTGGAGACCCTTCTCGGTTCTAGAGATTAAAACCGCATCATCTGCATATAAAAGAACAGGAATACCCCGCCTACCAACTCTGGGACAGTCAGCCTGTACCTTTTGTAAAACGGTATCTAACTCGTTAATATAAAAATTAAAAATAAAGGGGGCAAGAATACAGCCTTGTCGCACACCCTTCTTAATGTCAAAATTGCCAGTGGTACACAGATCCGACGAGTACCTAACATTAGCGCTAGTGTTACTATGTAGGTCTACCAAAAAATTAACGATCCCACTATCCACACCCTTCTCCCTCATGGACTGCCACAGCCTTCCCCTGTTAATACAGTCGAAGGCAATGACAGATCCATGAAGGCGAGATGGACAGCGCCCTTCTGAACAACAGTGTATTTACTTAATATTAAGAAAAGATTAAGGCACTGGGTTATAGTGGAACGACCACTGCAGAAGCCATACTGGGAAATAGACATGATGTTGTTTTCAAGCGCCCAGTTTGACAATCTCTGCAACGGGATTCTCCCCACAATTTTAACCATAGAGTCAATTAATGAAATTGGCCTGTAACAAAAGGGACTACCCCTATCCCCTTTCTTAAAGACAGGGACAATCGTTGAAACTCCCCATGAAGGGGGACAGCCAATTTCAGCAACAGCGTTAAAATTAGACTCTAAAATGGGAGCCCAAAAGCTAGGTTCAGACTTATATAAGTCTGGTGGGATCCCATAAGGGCCAGGAGCTTTCCTGGCTGTTAGTCCCACTATGCCCTCCATAACTTCGCCTCTATCAAATGTAATAATTCCACCATTATTACCAGGGAGCAGATTTACATTTTCAATCACCACCCAACTATACAATTGTTTGAAGTGTGATTCCCATTCTTCCTTTTTTATGCAGCATTCTAGACCATCACCCGGATCCTGGACCAAAAATGTTTTTTTTACTACCGTCCAGAATCTAGAGCTACATTTTAAAGTAGAGGGATCAAGAATCTCATCCCAGGCCTCCGCTCTTAACAACTCCTTGCGTGAAGCAATGGCAGACTTATATTCTTTACGACACAACTTAACATTCGTATTTATTCTAGGATTAGCTGCCAAGGCTATCCTTAGATTACGTGCTGCCTTAGAGCAAGCATGATTAAACCATCTCGGGCCCTCATTCTCTATGGTCTTTACTGGGACCGTCGTCAACTCAGACACCTTCTCCGTCAAGCTTTGAAAAGCACTAAGAACCTGATTTGGGTCTGCCCCTTCTCCAATACAGTTCTTAATATCCTGCGTGCAGTTCTCCCTAATATTTTTATATAATAGGTCAGGAGTAATCATTGACCATCTTAGGCGCCGTCTCCCATCGATTGTGCTCAACCTGCCATTGAAGCATTTCCGATCTTCTTTAATCATCCAGGGGCCCTTCAAGTGAACACTGAGTGGATTATGATCACTGAATTCACTTTGTTCGATAGTAAAAGAGTCCACAAATGACTGCATAGGCAAAGAGAGTAACACATAATCAATAAAAGTACCCCTCCCGTGACCTTTAAAAGTTGGGGTATCAAAACACTTTGTGGGATCCCTCAAGGCCATAGCCAAAGAAAGATCTAAACAGCTCAATAAGTCATTAAAGAATTCCCCTTCTATCGTATGTTCCAAATGCAAACCGCCGAGGCGGTCACACTGCAAATCCATTAAACATTTCGACAGGGGATCACCGCAAGGATGAACATTAAAATCTCCCATGATTCTAAGGTTATGGAGGCATGCCCTCAATGAAGAGTTAATAAATTCATTTAGTGCAAATATTTGGTTAGAACCCGTGTTGGCATTGACAGCATTATAAAAATTGACCAAACCAGCCAGACAATTTTCTCCATTCAATACTAAGCCTATAAATCCAGTATTTGCTGTTAAAATTCTACAAATTTTGCAAGATAGTGTAACGGAAATAAAAATCACCAGTCCCCCCTTAGGCCTACCTCTACTTGATGCTATTGCAGGAACATAAAAGGCCTTATACCCTTCAAGGAACAAATCACATTCCACTGACCATGTCTCCTGCAGACAGATGATCATAAATTGCTTAATATACATAATCCAATTATCATCCGTCATCTTTGATGCCAAGCCTGCGATGTTCCAGGGAATAACATTATTACAACTAGATTTAACCTGTATGGTCTTAATGGGTGATATCTCAGCTGGTGTTACATTACCCAGACCCACAGACACCTCACGTCAGTCGCATGCCTCCAAGCCAGACAGAGCATCATATCTATTCTGTATGTCCACGTTAAACCCATTATTGCAATGGCCAGCAAAATTAAGTCTATTTTGTGTTTCTACAGAGAGCCCATACCCACCTTGATTAATATTGTACACATATGGTGCATCCAGGGCAGGGCTCTGAATTGAATTTGCTGGCCTAATTCTCATTTGAAGGCGCGGATCTTTATTCAGATGTGCATAGAAATAGCCCAGTGGACGAACACATATACTATTCATATTGCACAATAATAAGGATGCTCTTAATAAAATTGTTGCCACGTGTTGGGGATGCTTAAAATTGACAACAATACAATCCCCACTGCTTAATTTTCTGGACGGACCAACCCAATTCACCCTCCTTACTGCTATTATCTGGTCCGAATATGCAACAGGAAAACCACCGTTTTTGCTGAGCCATGCAACTGTTTTGTTTTTTAATGAGGTGTGGGATTCCCCATATGGTAAAGCTAGATGGTCATCACAAGGTGGAACATTAGACAGCACCACCACGTATGGTGCGCACTCAGGAGGGAGATTAAGATAGCGGCTATTCCTCATATGCCTGGAATCATGCCTACCCTCCAGAGATATTGTGGGACATGTAGACAAGGGAGGTATGGCTAGTGTCACAGGAGGAACTGTTACTGCTGCAGCGACATGCTGAGAAAGCCGCTGTGCATTCCCTATCGTGATTTCCTGCTCCTTATCCACAACCTTAGCTCCAGCCATAATAGCTGGTGCCAAGTGTGTAGTTAACAGACCACCAAGTCTATCTACTTCCAATGCCAAAATGTCAAGCTTAGTTGTCAAAGGTATTAACATCTCCTCTAGTTTAGCCTCTAACTTTACTCTAGATTTATATTGGCATCGCCCTCACTATTTCTACTAAGAGTAGAGGATTTTGAGCCATTACAAACTGGCTGAATTGAATCAGATTGTTTTTTATTATGCTTCCCAGCCCGTTTCATTTGTGTTTTCCTACAGGATCGCACCGGCCTTGGGACTGATGGTATCTCCTCTATTTCCTCAATCGAGGTGTCCATCGGTTCTACATGTGGATCTGCATGCACCTGGGCAACAACCGGTATCTCAGCCCTCTCTCTAGTGTCCAGGTTAATGCCCCCATCCATGACGGCGACCGGCAAGGGCATAACTTCCTCTACCACTAAAGTGCTCCCCAATCCCAAAGAGGTCCTACGATCGTTATTTATATGATTTACATTTTGCACCAGGTAATTATCCAAGGTCCCCAGCACGGGAGCGGTTTTAACTGGTTTCAATTTAGACATTATATCGAATATATCACATGTAACTTAATACACGAAACAAATGACACTATACATTGAAAAACAGGTAGAGTCTCTCTTTACGAGTGAAGTCCGGCACTACAAACCCAGAGTCTCCGGCCCAGTCCAGTCTCTTCAGGCCTCTGAGGGCCACAGAGGGCCCGCCCTTTGCCCGGGCTTAGCCCGGCGCATCCCGCACGCGTCCTCGCGGGACGAGGGACCGAGCCCGCCTTTAAGCGCCTCCTGGCGCTGGATTGTGAGGCGTCCTGCCCCTAGGAATGCTGGGGGTTGTGGTCCGGCGGAGCCAAGTCCGGCCGACCGAGTCAAATGGCCTGTAAAGCCCCGGTGAGGAGAAGACAACGGGTGTAGAGGGCGGAGCAAAGCCCGGCCCCGGTAGAGCAGGAAACACCAAACAGCCAGCAGAGGACAAACAGCACGCCGAGGGACTCAGCACCGAGCCCGCCTTTAAGCGCCTCCTGGCGCGGGATTGTGAGGCGTCCTGCCCCTAGGAATGCTGGGGGGTGTGGTCCGGCGGAGCCAACCCCGGCCGACCGAGTCAAATGGCCTGTAAAGCCCCGGTGAGGAGAAGACAACGGGTGTAGAGGGCGGAGCAAAGCCCGGCCCCGGTAGAGCAGGAAACACCAAACAGCCAGCAGAGGACAAACAGCACGCTGAGGGACTCAGCACCGAGCCCGCCTTTAAGCGCCTCCTGGCGCGGGATTGTGAGGCGTCCTGCCCCTAGGAATGCTGGGGGTTGTGGTCCGGCGGAGCCAAGCCCGGCCGACCGAGTCAAATGGCCTGTAAAGCCCCGGTGAGGAGAAGACAACGGGTGTAGAGGGCGGAGCAAAGCCCGGCCCCGGTAGAGCAGGAAACACCAAACAGCCAGCAGAGGACAAACAGCACGCCGAGGGACTCAGCACCGAGCCCGCCTTTAAGCGCCTCCTGGCGCGGGATTGTGAGGCGTCCTGCCCCTAGGAATGCTGGGGGTTGTGGTCCGGCGGAGCCAAGCCCGGCCGACCGAGTCAAATGGCCTGTAAAGCCCCGGTGAGGAGAAGACAACGGGTGCAGAGGGCGGAGCAAAGCCCGGCCCCGGTAGAGCAGGAAACACCAAACAGCCAGCAGAGGACAAACAGCACGCAACTCTGTTATAGCCCCTTTGGCCAGTAGATCCTTCACCTCTTGAGAAACTAGGTTCTTGAGAGAAGAATATTTCGCGAGGTGCCTTTGATTGGAAGGGAGTGTCTATAAATTCTATTTTGTAACCCTTCACGGTTTCGAGAACCCATGGGTCTTGTGTTACCAAGGGCCAATTCCCAGAGAAATGGGCTAGTCTCCCTCCCACCTTTATGGGGGTATCTGAATGGTCTTTCAGTATTCTTACCTGTTGAGAAAGTTCTACTCGGTCTTCTTTCACCTCGAAATGGTCTACCTCTGCTTCTTTGTCTTTGGGGGGAAAAAGGTTGATTGTGGTAAAAGGACGACTGTTGATATCTTGATCCACGTCCCAGAAAGGGTCTAGAGGTGGTTTGTCCTCGGCCGGGGAATCGACCCCGCATTCTCCCGGCCCTTCCAAAAATTCTGTCTTGGAAAACCTTTTTGATATCACGTTGTGATTTCTGAATTGAGCTGAATGCGCCAGCATACTTAGCCATATCTCTAATAAAATCTTCCCCAAAGAGGAGTCCTTGAGAGGATGCGCCTCCTTCCTTGTTTGCCAGTTCGATAAGTTTAGGGTCGATCTTAAGGAGAACGCCTTTTCTGCGTTCATTCGAAATGGCGGTATTGGCATTTCCGAGGAGGCAGATGGCGCGTTGGACCCATTCGCGCAGTTCCTTAGGGTCGATGGGGGTTCCATCGATATATGCACTTTCGGCTAGGTCAAAAATTTAGTTAGGGGTCCAACAGTGTCGAGGAGTCGGTCTTGGCAAGATTTAAGACTCTTATCTATCCCCTTTCTTGGGTCTTTGGCACCTTTGGCGATGAAGGCAACGACCTTAGGGTCAAGTTCAGGTGTCATTGCAATTTTGTCCGGGAGAGATGGGCGGGGGCATTCAGGCCTCAGTCTGGATCTCACCTCTTTGGGAATCTCACTTCTAAGCCATAAGCTAATGCAGTTTGCCACGTGTTGGGAGGGTTGCCATTGTGGCGAAAGGGGATGTTTAATTAAGAGAGGGTCGAACATATAGTCCCAAAGGGATCGGTAATACCCATTTTTGGGTCTGAGGCCTTGTCTGCCTCTTCAATATTTTCCACAGGTTCATCTCCCATCTCTTCTGAGTCTGTATCGGAGGTTGAGGAGCATGAAAGATCTATTTCTGCCACATCATCACTATCAACATGTATAGGGTTTCAGGGCCTGATTTATGCCCTATTGTGATGCCCGAGGCATCCATCTGGTCACCGCCTGAAAAGCGTGAGTGAGCTGCTTTAATCGTTTTTTTTGCATTTTTTAGCACCTTTTTCGGCAAGTCGTGGTGCAGCTTTCTTCTTTGGGGCCTTAACTGCCCCTTCTTTTGTGCCCATAGGATGTGTTGTAGTAGTAGTGGGCCATGCCTTTGATAGCATTTCAAATTTTTTATTTATTGTCTCATTGAAACAATTCATAGCCTTATCCATGGCCTTGGAGACCATAGACTCAAGCTTACTTTTGATGTTTGAGTCTGGATTGAGAGACATTGTTGGGAAAAATAAAAAAGTAAATGATATAGTAAATTAGGTAGGTAATTTTATCTTGTTTCTTCTCTCTTTTTTTTGTTTTTTTTTGGTACAGAAGGGAATTAATGGTTAAGAAGGTTGAGAGAATCCTTTTTTTTTATGTAGGATTGAGGAAAGGGTTAAACTTGTAATTGTATCCGAGGCCGGTGAGGAAAAAATCGTGTCAACAGTTGCACTCAATCGATCGCGTGTAGAAGCAACTGCCAAGTGTTGCTTGGATGAAACTATGACAACCACGCACGTTTCTCACGTGCGTGGTTATTTCTAAGGAGCATTTCTCTAATTTCTCCCTCCTCGCGATGCGCGACTGAATGCGGGCATCGCGGTGGAGGAAAAACACTGCCGGTGTTTTGTAGGAAGCACCCACAATGACAGCGGGAAGACAAGGCAAGACCGGAAGGTCTGCGCGGTATGTGGCAGGGCTTGGAGTGAAAGAGGCAGGTGCACGCAAGAAAATGCGGGCCCAAATCTCGTTCAGAGCGTTGTTAGGCAACGCTTAGTGCTCGCGTCCACATTTTCAAAACGCGCATACGAGAAAGCAAGAGGAAGGCCCATTAGACGAAATTGGTGCAGCAAGAAATCAACAGGGAAATCATAATGATATCAATTAAGAAGGTCTTGAAAGAGACATTGACGTAGAAAGGTCACAAACATGGAGAGCTCATAGGAGAGATCCGATGAGAGAAAATAAACGCATGATAGGGTCAATAGGACCCAGTCATGCGAGGCATAAAAATGTACAAGCATCAGTTACATAAAGAACCATAAAAACTCCACTAAATACATGGAAGTATTAACAAATGAAATCAGGGTACTTATCTCTGTGAGCAGCAGCAACAAAGAAGGGAGATGGCTGCATGTGCACAGACTTTATACTTATTGGAATGTTACTGAAGTTCTATATTCTCTTCATTGTTACTGCTGAGCTGTGGCAATAAAGGAGAATTTGCATAATCTTGGCCTCCGTGTCGTGCCATAAAATTGGGTTACAGCTGAAGGCAGTGTGAATTTCTCTCAGTGGGGTGGCATGGTGTTTAGTGGGAGAGAGGATGTGGCACTATGGTTAGAGCAGCAGAATTTGCAACTGGGGAACCAAGTTCAGCCTTCATGACCACTCCATCAAACCACTCTCCTGAGGGAGCACATTCCCATGCTTGACCTGAGAAGGCCTAGCTAGACTGTAGGAGCCATGGTCTCCTAGCACCAGCAGGTGGACCCTACTAGTGGCAAGTGTGGGTTAACCTTGAAGGCCTGTCCATCACAATTCTTGATGAAGATCACCTCCAGTCTTGCGGGCAGGCTTACGAAGCAACACACCCCAGAGTGACAGTGACTCTGTCACTGAGGTCACAGGACCGTTGAGGCCAGTCCGCCTCCCCATTGGTACCTCAATTGGCCTTGTTTCAGCAGTACTAGTGCAACTCACCATGGATTGGCAATGCAGGATTTGCACACACACTAAACTAAGTTCGCAAATTTGACACCCTCTCTGCTCCATGCACAAGCACCTTTAACATGTGCTGCCTGCTCTGGGGCCAGTAGACTTATGCAGCAAGAGAGAACAAAATTATGCCACAGTGTTGACTAAATTATGCAGCAAACAAAAAGTCTGCAGCATAATGCGGTATATTTTCTGATGCTTTATTATTTTGACATTTTTATACATACTAAAAGTCTCTGCAAATATTTTGCCTCATTAGTACCAGTGTAACAGTCAAATGCAGCAGTAAGAAAGGTGACCAATCAAACTCCGCAAAGGGCCCTCCACTTCGCAGCAACACAAGTCACATTTTTTAGTAACTTTTGATCCATTTGAGCTACAAATAATCTATTAGTTAAAATCATCAGATTATACAGCAGATGATGTATTATGTGGCAAATATGGCAGAGCCATAATTAGGTGGAAAACATTTGCAAACTGGGATATTTTGTCATTCATGTTTGAACTGCTCATGTGGAAAAAGGGAGGAGAAGTGCTGATGACAGAAACTGCATGGCTCGGAGACAAATGTACTTCCACTTTTAGGTGTATTTGGGACATTCTGTGATTGGAAGCGTATCCCACTTTGTGAATACATTTTAACGTGAATAACTCGTATTCAACCTTTAATAAACATATGTATCCATTGGTTGAATTAAATAATGTAATAAGTTGTAACTGGTCGGTGAAATACCAAACAAATACTAAAAACTGGGATGTTTTGCTCTTTCTGGCCACACCTCTGACTCCGCCCTTTGACCCAGTCCATGGGTTATTCCCGCCTTCTGATTCTCCACCCACAGTTCCCCTACTTTTTTCCCCCCACTTCGACCACTGCTGGTCTGAGGTATTCAGCCATGAAGCTAGACTATGAACACAAGAAGGCCCCACCAGGATCACCAATGGGAAGAGGTCGATGGGGGGCGGGTGCGGAAGAAGGATCAGGAGGGGTGCCACATTTAGTTTAGGTGCTGTCTGAGGAAAGGGGCCTTGCTGGTCGGCCTTATTTATGGAAGTCACCTACCAACGACGGCACTTGGCTCATGGATCCCCAGGGTTTGTACAAAGCCAGATGTGAAACACCAGCGCCTCACAAGCCTCCATCCTGCCCATAGGGCTCTGGTCCCCTCCCTTCGGAGGCCATTGTGTGTGCGCCACACATGTGAAGTTTTTCACGGTCTAGTCTATTTCAATCCTGTCTCAGCGGGACAGGAACTGCAAGGGGAACAAAGTCAAAGGCGGTCTATGGTCCCAGAGTCTCGTTCTCAATCCTCGCAGCTTTGGACGCCATGCACAATACGGAAGTGACGCAAGGCAGAAAGTCTTCATGGCGATGAATAAATATACATTTCACTTTGCTGTAGGTCACTTGTGGCCAGTTTGCAAAGAGCAGCCTCTGCCGATCTGCATTCGCCTTCTAAATAAGACCCCCCCCATTCACCATGGGATATTGCCTGCAGCACACAGGATTAATAGAGGCGGGATTCGGTGACACAGCACCTGCCTGGTTTGACTCATAAGTACTTAAGGTTCATTGCAATACAGAGGAGGAGGAGCGGGCAGGGCCTCGGCTGCAAGTAAAAACTGTAAATTAACAAAATGATTGAATAACAGAGCTCAGGCAACAAGAAACAGTAGGTGCACAAGGTGGAGAATATTAAATGAAGTGGAAAAAAATGATAAGTAGAACCTAATGGAATAACAGCAGGGCTGCGGCTGACCGAAGTGTAATGAACTGCGCAGGCAGCGGCTTCAGCCACAGAGACAAAGGGATGAGAGGAGTTAAGAAATGAGTCACATTAGAGGACTGCAGATGAAAAACCTGAAACAGACATGCAAAACAAGGGAAGACAACACTCAAATAGAGGAAGTGCATGAGCAAATAAAATGAAAGACTAGAGGTTGATAGAAAGAAGCCCACCTTGCTGACATCACGCCGCGTGACCCCAGGGGCAGCCGACCACTCATGAGCAGTGAATCGTAGGTGTACAAAGGGTTCATCTCACAATAAAGTCCCTGCGAGGTTCACATAGTAAATCCTGCACGTGCATGCTGGAAACTTACATTCGACATAAAGGCGGCGGATCAAAGCGTCGTTTCACAATCAAGTCGATTCGAAGATCTCACATGCAGTGTGTGCTCTTTTATTTTTAATGTACATAAGAAGACAAATGTATAGATCCATGATATTTCAGGCTAAACTCCTTGTCTCTGATCTCCATTGACCTTTCTTCGAAGGGCCAGCTCTGCCTCCCCAGCAGAGGTCTGTCCTGGAACATTGCACTGTTCCTCTGCTCTTCGACTGCTGTTAACCCTGTAATGTTGAAAGTAAAGAAGCGATTAACCGCTCATTATCAGCTACCTAGGATCGAAGAGCAGAAGGGGCCATGTGTCTCCCTTCTGGTGAAGACAGGGGCCTTTCATCAACTTGAGAAGGTCTTAGGCCAGGAACAGGATAAACGAGTGGGCGTTGATGGAGAAGACATGGGCACTGAGAAACAAATGGAAGCATGGAGCACAGAAAGGGATGGACCACCATTGGATCCTGAAGAGAAAACATCTGTAGGAGCAAATATTGTGTTGAATGAGATGAGGTCACTGACAGAAGAAACAGGCACATGTTAAGGGGAAAAGGCTTACTAACAAGGGAATTACTAAAAGTGTTGAGAGGGAAGGAGAGAATAAAAGCTTAATATCAGAGAAGTTGAGGGAGACCTGTTTAAGTCTGGCTACTCGCAACCATAGCTGTTTGCCAGAGCTCATGTTGTATATAAGAAAAGTAAACAAAAGAGCATGAGGTGGGGGCTTTGGGCGTTCATCTTCTCTCGACTATTGCTTAATGCCTTAAACAGTGTCATCTTTTCTCAGCTTAGGATCCAGCATTGTAAAATGAGTGTGTAACATGCAATTCAAATGTTCCAATATGCTTTTATTTTATTATCGTGTTTATGGGGGGGAAGGTGTGTGGTATCCCTCCGTTGTAAGGTAGAGACAGAGCGTAGAACAGTTCCAATGTAGGAATGAGGTATGTCAGTCAGTGCCATTCAGGCACGCGACGTTTCTGATGTGTAGATATAGTGCAATGAACCGCTTGCTCTACCCTACGCTTGAGTCCCTGCTATTTCACACTGCCTCTTTGTGGCAGATCTGCATAACAAGGGCTCGCAGTTCCGTCAGCGCTTCCATTGCTCTGCGTGGAAATGGTGTGTCCATTTCATGGAGTGCAAGTGCCTGTTTAAGAAACTGCAGCAGTTGCGGATGAGCCTAAAGTTCTTAATCTCCACCCTGCACAAAGAAGCAATCCTGTCAGCTTGACAGGGGACTCGTGCCACTTAAGATAGCTGCCACAACCAAGCCTCAAACACAGTAGCGTATGCAAGCTTGCAAGGAGAACCTCCCCTCTTGCCGTATGAGTGCCAGTCAAGCAAGCATCAACCTGTGGCAGCCTGAGGACAGGTGGAGGATTTTCTCCACCTCACCGCTCCCTGGCCCAGCCCTCCATATGCTCACTCTGACCTACGTCTCTTAAGATCCGTACACACACCATTGGGAGATCAGGAGTAAAGGGAATGTGTTGGGACCAATCACGTTGCACCTGCTGCGGAACAGCACTGTACTGTAGATGAGCACCTTAGGTCAGTAGCTCCAACCCCCACTACGACCTCTTTAGAGGGCCTCTGTTCACCTACCCTCACGGCCATCGAGGTGTGTAGCTGCAACAAGCCGCAAGGCCTGGTATTATGCAGCCTATGGTAGGTGACCAGTGTGTCAACCAAAACCCCTCTTTTCTGTTTAAATCGAGGCCTCTGTTCCTAGATGAGAAATTCCCAGAACCTGTTGACAGAGGTCCTCCAGGAAAGCCCTGCAACTTCTTAAGGCAGATGCCTCTCAGAGAAGCCCATTCGAACAACTTATAGATACAGGCTGCTATGTTAGAGTAACGGGAGTGGGAACTGAGTTGGCTGGCTGGACATGTGTGTTTTGCTACTTCAAGAATGGAAAGTGATCCTGGTACAAAGAGGTAGTCCCACCACAGCAGTTTATTCCAGGATCTGGAACAGACGGCATCCCTAAACTCCTCAAACAAGGCTTAACATTTATGGTAGTAGGCAATGCTTAGTAGCCTCCCCAGATTATTTGCAACTGTCTCAACCAGGGGCGTAACGCATGCCCCTGCAGTGCAGGGAGGCCCCAACACTCCAGGAGACGCTCATCCCTTCAGTTGGGCCACTCTTCAGCCCGAGGCCATTGAGTTTTAGGAGACTCAAGGGCCCCTCTTCACATTCTCTGGTGGGGGAGAGGATACCGTTTGTGTTACACCACTGGTCTCAAGATGTAATGCCCAAGCACACAGAAGCAAAGTAATTATCATCCACAGCTCTAGAGCCCAACAGGTACCACTGGCAAGGATTCTCCACATTAATTATGGTCAAAGGCGTTTCCCTATATAAATAATTCTCTTTCCATCCCAGTCCCTAGAAGCAGTAGTCTATTGAGATATTTGCCAGAAAACCCGACCCCAATGCATCCATGATGCAAAACTCTGACATACACCTTGAAAGTCGTACAAGAGATATCCACTAGAGGCAGATTTCAAGTTTGAAGTCACAGTGAGTGCACTTCTTGTCGACGCTCCCACGCTTTCTCAAAATGCGTAATGTTTCTCGAAAGCCTTCTCGCATGCTGAAGAAGCCCCTTAGATAACTGGCTCTCAAGGCAGGGCTTCAGATGAGTAGAGAATGGTGCCTCTCTATTCACATATACAGAAGATGTGCAGTGGGACACCACCACGCCGGTGAAAGGAGACGTTTCGAGTTAGACAGAAGTGCCGATAAGGCCAGGCACAAAGTATAAGCCTAGCGATTCAGAGGTGGTGCTTCGTTGCTGGAGCACAGAATTGGCTGTCCTGAAACTGCTGCATTCAGTGCTGGTCCCTTTCTAGTAGCATACCCGCTACCTGTTTCTGATGGATACATCTGCCTGTGGATTCCTCACCTTATGAATATCTCCTGCACTAGCATTCCGCGGAAACTTTTTTCCTAGCTCTCCACGCCAACGAGGTCGTCACGATGCCATGGCTCCGCACGCAACTCTGCGTGACATCACTGGAGCCATAAGAGGGCCACGTCGGCGTGATGACATCAATTCCTTTTTTTTCCGCGCTGTCGATGCTAACGGTTTTTCTACAGACTCTCCAATACTTTCTCCTGGATACTTTGTATTTATCTGATTTCCTTCTGTGGTTTCGACATGTCTGCTCCAAGGAAGTCGGGCTTCAAGCCCTGTAAGGAGTGCGGGGGCATATGTCGATCACTGACCCCCATGAGGATTGCCTGTGGTGTCTATCGTCTGATCACGACATCGAGGGCTGTCCTTGCTGTAGGAAAATGAACTCGAAGGCCTTGAAGGAACAAGAAGCCAAGCTGTACATGGCTAAAGTGAGAAAAGAAAAAAGGGGCCGAAAACGTTCAAAGTCGAGGTCGTCGACTTCACATGATTCAAGGAGGAAGCACAAGAAGAGGCATGGATCTCAACGCCATTCGTCGAAGCCTGTAGCTTCAGGGTCGCCTTCTCCGGCTCCTCGACGTTGTGTTAAGGACTTAGTTTCTCCTTCACTGTCTCCTCAGGTGACTCCGGCCCATTCTCCTTCGTATAAGGGGACTCTGGCGCAGTCTCCGACGCCGAGATTGTCTCCGGCTCCGGATGGTTCATCAAATCCGGCTGATGCTGAGACGCCTTCGCCTCCTGTGGCTCCGCCTGTGGCCCTGGTGGTTCCGACTCCAGATGCTCCTCGATTGGATCTTGAACCGGCGCAGTATCCTTCATACCCAGCGCCGGGTTCGGATCCCTCGCATTTTTTAAATGCGATGTATGGTGTGTTTAACAGGGCCTCTTACCCTTCTGGTGCACCTTCGGGTCCCATGGGTCCTCTGGCATTTAATTTGGGTGTGCCTCTCCATTATCCTCAGGCCCCCTTTGTGCCATTCATGCAGATGACGCCGTCATGGCAAATTCCGGCTCTGAGGATGTCGGCGCCGTATGGGTAGTCCCCGGCTCCATCCCGTGAACCTTCTTCACGGATTCGTTTGACGCAGGTTGCTGCTACGGATCCGCCTTCGACGCCGCTCCCGGAGCCATTGACGCCGCCTGTGGTGCCGGAGAAGCGCAGAGGTTGCTAGAGGAGGAACAGTACCAGGCTGAAGATATGGAGGAAGTGAAATTTATGAGCCTGAGGATATGTTCAAGGGTCAGTTTGAGGCAAGTGGACTTGACACCTCCCGGGAGTGGGACTTTGCTTCTCAGAAAGCTTCTCCTTCGAAAGAGGTTGCACCTTACCATACTGTAATAAGGAAGGCTGCAGAGCTCTTGGATCTGCAGTTCCCTATAGCTGAGTATAGGCCTAATTTGCTTACAGAGGTGCTTCATTCTCCGTCCTCTGTGATTGAACCACTCTTGCCTTTCAATGATGCCCTGATGGAGCCGATCCTTGAGGTTTGGTGCAATCCTCTTTCTCCCCCTGCAGTTTCAAGATCTGTGTCCAGAAGGTACAGGCCTGCCCCTGTCCTGTGTTCCTTTGTTCCCATCCTTTGCCTGAGAGTCTGGTGGTGCAGGCTTCATGTTCAAACAGTCTACGAGTAACTTTTGTCAAGCTCCTGCTGACAGGGATTCCAAGAAGCTTGAACAATCTGCAAAGAAGGTCTTCTCGTCAGCGAGTATTGCTTTGAAATCCACCAACGCTACCTGTTTGTTGGGTAAATACATTCATGCCCTTATGGACTCTGCCAAGCAGCTTCTTCCAAAATGATCTGAGGAAGACCGGGGTAATTTGAGTGAGGTTCTGGCAGACTCTCAGGCTGCTGCTCGCCATGTCAGCCAGTCTGGCCTGGACACAGCAGATTCGGTGGCCAGGGTGATGGGCTCATCCATTGCTACTTGAAGACATGCATGGCTGAGGTCTTCTGGGTTCTCACCTGATGTACAGGTTGCCCTTCTAGATCTTCCCTTCAACGGATCTAGGCTTTTTGGGGGAAAAGCTGACTCTGCTTTGCAAAGGTTCAAGGACAGTAAGGCCACAGCCAAATCCTTGGGTCTACAGTCTCAGGCAAGGTGTTATGGCTATAGAAGATACCGTGGCTTTGGGAAATCTTCCTTTCGTCGTTCCCGTCAGCCGCAACAGCAGCAACAGCAACAAAACCCCTTGTATAAGTCATACAGGGGTAAGGGCAGAGGTCACCTTCGTGGAGCAGGTCGTCAGCCTTCTTCCTCCTCCTCCTCCCCTACCCCTCCTAGTAATGCAGGAAAGCAGCCCTAGATCCGCCATCCTGGATCATGCAGGTCCTGTGGGGGGTCGGCTTACCCATTTTCTACGGGATTGGAAATTGTTCACTTCGGACCTTTGGGTTTTAGATCTGGTAGAAAATGGGTACGCCCTTCCCTTCTGGGAATTCCCTCCTCCTTACCCTCCTTGCCAAGGGTTTTGCACAGCGGATCATTTGCTTCTTCTTCAGAAGGAGGTTCTTGTCCTGTTACAAAAAGGTGCGATAGAGGTGGTTCCGGAGCAGGAAAGGGGTCAGGGATGCTATTCCCGGTATTTCCTGATTCCCAAAAAGGACCCATCCTGGATCTCAGAATTTTTTATCTTTTTCTCAAGCAGGAGAGGTTCAAGATGCTCACCCTAGCGCAGGTTCTTCAGGCGCTGCAACAAGAGGACTGGAGGGTGTCCATTGACTTGCAGGCTGCGTATTTTCACATCCCAACCCTGAAGTCGCACAGGAAGTATCTCTGGTTTACGGTTGGTTCGCAGCATTACCAGTTTGCGGTCCTTCCGTTTGGTCTTACTACTGCACCTCGAGTCTTCACCAAGGTGATGGCGGTGGTGGCTGCCCATCTCAAAAAGTCGGGGATCCCGGTTTTCCCCTACCTGGACGACTGGCTTCTGAAGGCAGAGTCGCCAGAGATGGTGCGTCGTCATCTGCAGGTAACAACTCAGCTGTTGTTCAGATTGGGTTCTTCGATAAATGTGCCCAAGTCTCACCTGGTGCCCTCTCAGTCCAATCTGTTCATAGGGGCAGTACTGGATACCACTGTGTGTCGAGCTTTTCCTCCTCCGCAAAGGATTCTCGACATTCAGGAAATTATCCCTTTATTCTACAATGAAGCAGTTGTTCCAGTTCTGATGGTCCTACGCCTGCTCGGTCTGTTCGCCTCCTGCATTCTGTTGGTCAACCATGCACGCTGGCACATGAGGGCGCTCCAGTGGTACCTCCGCAGGCAGTGGTATCAGCACAACAGAGATCTCAGGGAGTCTGTCAGGATCTCCAGAGAAGCTGCTGCGGATCTGTCTTGGTGGAGTGTGGAGGGCAATCTGTCTCAAGGAAAGCCTTTTCATCTTCCTCCATCGGTGGCCACAGTGATAAAGGATGCCTCTACCCTAGGGTGGGGTGCTCATCTGGGGGATCTGGAGATCAAGGGTATTTGGTCTCCAGAGGAAAGGTTGTCTCATATCAACCTTCTGGAATTGCAGGTGATACATTTGGCGCTCAAGGCCTTTCTCCCTTCCCTTCGCGGTCAGTTGGTTCAAGTCCTGACGGACAACACTACCGCGATGTGGTATGTCAACAAGCAGGGAGGAGTAGGGTCGTACCGTCTCTGCAGGGAGGCGTTGCGGCTTTGGTCCTGGGCTCAGGACCATCGGATTTGCTTGATGGCAAATCATCTGGCCGGGGTGCTAAATGTTCGTGTGGACAGTCTTAGTTGGCAGTTCTCCGCTGACCACGAGTGGAGGCTTTATCCGGAGGTAGTTCGACACATCTTCTGGACGTGGGGGGACTCCTCAGGTGGACCTGTTTGCCACTCTCGAGAACACGCATTTCCCGTCATTCTGCAGTCTCCAGTTTCCGATGCAGGGGGCGTTGGGGGACGCGTTTCAGTTGAGCTGGTGCTCACATCTCTTTTACGCATTTCCTCCTATACCCTTGATTCCTCGGGTTCTGAGGAAGATTCGCCAAGACTGGGCCCAAGTCATATTGATCGCCCCGGATTGGCCAAGAAGGGTGTGGTACACAGATCGACTTCACCTCTCATCGCACACTCCGCTCCGCCTCCCTCTCTGGATAGACCTCCTCTCGCAGTCGCAGGGGCAGGTTCTTCACTCCCACCTCCAGAGCCTGCACCTTCATGCCTGGAGATTGAACAGAGCAACCTGAGTTCCTTCTCTCTTCCTCCTGACGTGGTGGATGTTATCTTATCGGCCAGGCGAGACTCCACTAAGTTAGTTTCTATCTGGATAGATTGAAGGGCCTGCGATTGGACGATCAGCTCTTTGTGGGCTACGTTGAACGCATGAAGGGCAAGGCGGTGCACAAGCGCACTCTACCAGGTTGATCATATTGTGCATCTGCTATACTGGCTGTTAAGGAGTCTCCTGAAGGCATTAGAGCTCATTCCACCAGGGCTAAGTCATGTACTTCTGTCCAGAGGTGTTCCTGTGCTGGACATCTGTAAGATGAAACTTGAGCCTTACTCCACACTTTCGCGAAGCATTACTGCTTAGATTCCGAATACTCTGGTTTCTCTTCAAACTGAATAAATCTTTCGCCTTTTTACTGCTTAGATTCCGAAGTGAGGAGGGACGGCCATTTTGCGTGCTCTGTTTTGCAGGACTTTTTGGTATAGAAGGGTGGACACCCTCCTACTATTAGTGGGACTACTGTGGGATTCTATTCATAAGGTGAAGAATCCACAGGCAGATGTATCCATCAGAAGAACAAGTTACTTACCTTCGATAATGCTTTTTCTGGTAGATACAGTATCTGCCTGTAAATTCCTCACTGACCCACCTGCCTCCCCGTTGTCCACCCTTTTATACCTTAAAAGAGGTATTTGTTAATATGTTATTTCATATTGTCATTCTGTATTGCCTCTGTTTGCCTTTGTGTAGGCTTATAGGAAATACTTGCTTTCTTCTGCTTTCCTTTTTCACTTTACACTGTGTGTATTTGTGTGAATACTGTGTACTATGTATGCATTGTCTATATGGTTTTCCGCCCGTTTTGCTTCGGTGGCACGGAAAAAATGGGTGGAACTGACGTCATCATGCCGACGTGGCACTCTTATGGCTCCAGTGACGTCACGCGGAGTTGCGTGCGGAGCCATGGCATTGTGACGACCTCGTCGGCGTGGAGAGCTAGGAAAAAAGTTTCCGCGGAATGCTGGCGCAGGGGATATTCATAAGGTGAGGAATACACAGACAGATACTGTATCCACCAGAAAAAGCGTTACCGAAGGTAAGTAACTTGTTCGTTAGAGCGAGCTACCTGAATCTCAAAACCTGTAAGAGCCATTTAGGGCTGTAGATGTCTACAGTGGGTCGCAGATCGCCTGAAGCTTCAAGAAAGTTTGTTTAGTAAACATCTTCTAAGCCTTTGACAGTCAACAGCTTGTAAACCTTAGGCATAAAGTCTGCTAATGCTATTTGGGAAAGCATCCGAAAGGACAGGATTGCTGGCTTTGCGTGTTGTGAAACGCATGCATCTCTGCTGGTGAGATATCCTCAAGAGAGGGAGCAGGTTGATGTGCCCTGTGGATGTCGGGCCCTCCCGACAAGGAAGCATCATGGCTCCGAACCATCTTAGCTGACAGAGAGTTGATAGTGAGAGGGCCAGGATGGAGGAGAAGTCTGGTGCTTGTCAGTTCAACATGCTCCAAATGCCCTACCATGAACATTTGCTTCAGTCAAAGACTCCATGAAGATCACAGCTGTCTAATGGAGAAGAGCCTGGTGCAGAACACAGATTAAAACTCTGTTTAGTCGGCCTGGCCCACCCACCAGATCTCATCCCCAGTTACAGTGCAATTGGGGGATCTAGTTACTGAATTCACTTGGGATGAACGCCCAGCTTTCAAATATCCGAAGTGTTGACTCAAGGTCCTTGCCCTTGTGTTTTCTTGAGAAATGCCTTGGATTGCCTGCTCACCATTGGAGGCACAGCTTCATGCCCTTTAAACCACCATGTCTTCATATTTGATGCTGAGAGAGAACAGACTGAACTACAATAGTGAATAGGCAGCCACAAGAGCAGAGAAAAAGAGCCTCTCTTCTGTGAGTAATGCCATCGATAGTAGCACGTCCCCCGGAAGTGGCTCCATGGACCCTACTTTGACTCGCCTCAAAGCAGTGCGAGGCCTGGGCGCAAGGGATTTCACATATGAAGGGGACCGCTACTTTGGTGGTACAAGTGCTCCCCTTTCCTCCTGCCAAACAAGGCCTTTTCGATGTTTTGTAACTCACTTCTCAACTCAGGTCTCAACTATTATTATCTGAAGTAAATTGCCTGGGGCCAGAGAAATGATGGTTAGAGAACCTGGGCCATGTCCGAGGTGAAACTTGTCGGAGGTCCTAGAACTGATGTAGAGCTGATTGGAGTGTTACTATGGATGGGGGTGGGGGGGGGGACACACCCTACTTTCCTCCGGCCCATAGGATGGCCTACTAAGTGCACCTCACAAGCACCATGAATAGGGACAACTCACCAGTACCAACCAAACCACTAGACTGCAGTCCTACAACCAGTGTCTGGTCTGTTTTATGACAGTCTCTGATTAGAGAGCATGAGCAATGGAATCCAATGTCGCATTAGGGAAAGGCTTGGTATCCGTGTACACCATCCACTTGTGGCGATTCAGCAGAGATCACAAATGTTGTGCGCAAAGAGTAAGTACTGAGCAGATGGGTTCATGTCCGGCTGCCGTGGCATAAGCTGTATTTGAAAACTAAAGGAAGACCTGTGTGCCCTGCAAACAAATGAACTGTAATGTATGCGGGCAGCACCGCCCTGGACCATGGCTGTGGTTAAACAGCATATGACACAGCTTTCAGCTCCGTCCCTATTGAGAGAGAGGGGCGCGACCTAGGAATTAGTTCATATTTTATGCCATAAAATTGAAAAATACAGCAAGCCTGCCCCTCAAAATGTTCTTCTGTTTTATCAAAAAGTCTCCCAAAATTGTTAGCTGTGAGGAGTCGCACAGGGCTGGATCCCCTCTCAGCTTCAGCACCATGTTGTGTTGATTTCTACGCTGGCTTGCGTGTCTCTTCGGTTCTTACAGTGGTGCCCACACATTACAACGAGCCACCATACATGTGACTGGCACCTCTGCCTGCAGTCTTTGCACCTCATGCAACATCTGGATGATCCTCTGCAAGCCCTCTGTCCTGCAGAAGCTGGTTGGTGCCCACCTCTTGCTGTGCAGTCAGACACCCATAGTGCATGGAAGGATTCCTTGGGAGCGCCAAACTGAACCCAATAACCAATAATAGTCAATGCCCACTGGATTAATCACTAACTTCGGGTTCAGGGGCAGCGTGCTGCTCACCGTAAAGCGCCTCAATGCCTCGTCCGGGGTCCAAGCACAATGCACTACAAGTTACCACGCAATACTTCTGGGGGGGATACTGTTTGGGGCGTTTGGAGCCATGCGCATTGGACACTGAGAGGCGGAAAGCGATTCTACGAGCGCCTGCAGTGTTGTAACAGTGACCAGCGCAGACAGGCTTGCACTAGTGGCATCACATGGGCGAGGACCAGCCGTGATCACTTTAGTGCATCAGGCACATTTGCCAGCAGTAATGAATACAAAGGGTTAATAATGTTAGTACCAGGTCCCCCCAGTGTGACATGATTTACCACTCAAACATCAGCTGAAAATGTATTCGAGTATTCTGGCATTTGTATCGAAACATCCGCTTATGGATTCAGAAAATACACTTTTGTCTCGTATACGTGGTTTTCAATGTTGGTATACATATGTTAGTTCAACCAATGAAAAGTTCCTCATTTAGTAGGCTGGGCTGCACACAGGTGAGCTACCTACAGGTAGCAGGAGAGTTACTCCTCGGAGAAGCCTGTGGCAGCCTCTTGATAAAACATGTATTTCTGCCCTAGTTCTACCGTTGCCTGCTGTTTTTTCGTGGAGTGGCGACCTGTGATGGAGGAGATGTTCAGTGTAAAGGCTCTCGTGGGGGGGGGGGGTGAGGGGGTACACCATTCCCCCCTTGCACGAGGATCCGCGCGGTCCTTAAAGCATCTGCCGCCTGCGCGCGTGCAAGGCTCGCATCTGCTGTTGGCCATTTCAGTTAAACGCCAGTGTTTCCCAGCGCCGGGAGCTTTTATTTGTGTGTATTTCAGACACCCGAGAAGAGGGGTTTTTGCAGGGCGCACCACCCCGTCCATTGATACTGTCCCGGGATCCTGTGGGGACAGCAGAGGGCAGATATGCTTCCCAAGCGACAGATGGGCTCGTTGGGATCAGCTTGCATCCCTCTCTCTTGGAGGAAGAGGAAGGCATCGCTGCCAAGACGAGGCCCTCGAACGAGCCGGAGGCTGCTGGGACCTCGTCGGGAGACCCGCATCTCTTGCACCAGGCCGCCCAGGGAGAGAGAGAGGCCACCTTTAGGAGGGGAGAGGCCGTCGATACTGCAGGAGGAGGCAACATATGTAGAAGTCTATTAGAAGTATAACAAATCAATTCACATCTTCTGTGGCGCTGAGACAGCGCCCGAGGAAGCTGGGTGTGTGACGCAGCTCAGCCAGCCTGGGCCGTGGTCTTCATAATACAGAGAAAAGATTGACATTGATAGGTTCATGCACTACGTTTTTAATAGGATTTTTTACAATGGAAATGAAAAATAAGTAAATGACTACATAGTGATAATTTAAAGGCCAGGGCTGAGACTCCGCAGCCAAGCTGTCTGAAGACAGATGTAGCTCGAAATGTCGGGCCCGATTCACAGCTTTCGGTATTCACAGAAGGCATTTAGGAGTCCTACCTCACCGTTTCCACGCTTTTTTTTCACTTGGACCACTGCCTGTGTGCTGTCCCAGTCCAACCAACACCATTAGTGCATACAGACCACAATCGGTGCCTTCGAAATGGAATGGTACTATTGTCAGAAAAAAACTGTCTTTCACCCAAAAAGAGAAAACCAGAGACATCTAAAGCTGTATGCCAGTCGCTGTGGTCAGAGCTCTGAGAACTCTGATCCAGTGTCATTTCCATTTTCCACCCAGGATAAAGGCTGGTATAAAATAGTGTTATTCTCAACTTAAGATGCTTCTGAGTAGTCCCTGCTCCTTCTTGCTATTGAGCATTGCCTACTCATTCTAGACTCGTGACGGCGCACGGTTACTCAATCAGTTATCAGTTACCATATCTGGACCTCCCGTGGCCAATAAGGCAGCACAGGGAGCAATGGCTGACGTGCTTGATATAATCTCAGCCACTGATAATCACTCCGGGTCGCATTCCAGTCCATTGCTATTTAGCGCATCTGTGACATTAAAACAGGGACCAAAATCATGATAATCAGTCTTGGCCCCACCCGCCAAGGGACGGTCCAGTCCAGACTCCGAGACCAGGCCTCCTCTGGATGGGAATACAAGTAACCCCGCACAGTGTGGGATCATCATCATCAAAATATATCTTTATTCGGATATAAAAACATCCAAGAAAAGAACAAAATAATTACACATATTACAGAATAATATTACAAACAACTTCACATATTAAAACTCATTAACACAGTGGGAGTAAAACAAAATAGGTCGATTCTGAATGTCCTGTCCGTAGCCTCGATGACTAAATTATACAAAACGACTGGCAGGCTATAAGTTCATCAATTATTACTTATTAAAGTGCAGGGTGCAAGCAACTATATAGTGCAAAAAACCATCGTCTAGAATAAAATATACGATCAAAGATGCTTAAAACACATGATATAAGAAAATTTTATCATTAAAAATACCATATAACATCCCCGATGCGCTAAATCATCCAATACGTCATTTACATGCTTCTTTGGGTATTACTACTGTTTTATGCATAGTGCGGGTCAAATAACATGAAGCGAGACACCACCTCCTATACGCTGACAACGGAATAACTTATGTCTCACGTCTCGATTTCCTCAATTTTGCAGCAAGTCTTAAAAAGTTCACAGTACAAAACAGTGTAAGAGGTTCCGCAGAAAGTTTTAAATATAAAAGAGCTACCCTGACGTGGGTGAATTTATTCGCTTTTAGGATGGGTTTTAAAAAGACATCCCGCGGGAATTCATATAGGGGACAAAAGAATACAAAGTGAAGAGTATCCTGTGGAGATCCCAGATCGCAGCCACAGGGACCCTTTGAACCAATATCTTTTGTGAATCCCTCGGGAACAGCTAAAATGTGGTGTAAAAGGTCCAGTCTAAATCTGGTCATTAAAAATCTGTCATTTTTGTTATAAATTTGCGCCAAGTAAGGTTCTATGCCAGCAACAGATTTCGTAAGTATATATGCACGCACTGACCCTTTCAATAATTCACAATCTTCTCTATAGCAGGCTACTCGCCTCAAGTATTCTGCTTTTATGAGTGTTTTCGATTGGGACGTCATGGAAGTGGGTTCATCAAAACATCTTACATAGCCCAGCCACTTCAACTTATCCTTCACGAATTTGAGCCATGGTATTTTGTGACTTTTTTCCCTTCTAATACAATCTGTAATTATATCTCTGCTAAAGCTAGCATCTGGATTAGTCCAAATTTTAATCCAACACATTATTGGTTTAAGGCTTATTCTATCAGAGATGTAAGGGAGCCCTAACTCTTCATGTATGATATAGGCCGGGATGCTTTGTGGTACTTGCAAGATCCTTCTAAGAAACTTATTTTCCTCCTGTTGTATCATGGAGGTGTTTCTAGTACCCCAGACCTCACTCCCATACATGATCTTGGAGCAACAGATTGAATTGTATAAATTCAATACTTCGTTCGGGGACCAGTGGCCTAACCTCGTGGCGCGGGACATAATTGAACCCATTATATCTGTGTGCTGTTTACACTTTTCTGTGACTAATGGCGTGAATTTGAGGTGTTTATCAAAAATGATTCCTAGATAATTAAAAACCTCAACCTTCTCGAGCTTATGACCCCCAATTTTGAAACTGAAATTCCTCATTGGTCTTTTTCCAGCTTCCATGATATAGGATTTTGTTAGGTTGGGAGATAAGTCTAGGTGTCCCATAAACCCACAAAAGCCGTCAATGAGGGCCTGCAGACGCCTCCCTGTTCGTGCGAGGAGTACTGCATCGTCCGCATATAGCAGAACAGGTATACTTCTGTTGGCCACTCTAGGGCAGTCCACCCCCAATTTTCCTAGGGCTTTGTCCAAACCATTTATATATATCGTGAATAAAAAGGGCGCCAAAATACAACCCTGTCTCACCCCCCCAGTGCAAGCGAAATGATCAGTTAAGTTCCCCTCGTTGCTGTATCTAATCTGAGCAGTTGTGTCCCTATGTAGAGTTTTTAAAATGAAAATCAAACTAGGGTCCACCCCAAGCAACTCTAAAATCTCCCATAGTTTTTCCCGGTTGACCCGATCAAAAGCTGCCGTTAGATCCATGAAAGCAAGATAAACTGTTCCATCATCGGCAAGAGTATACTTGGCCACCAGATTATATAGATTGAGACATTGATCTGATGTAGAGCGACCCGTTCTAAAACCGTACTGAGTATCTGTAATAATCTTATTTTCCTCAGCCCAGTCCATCAGACGGTTTAGAATTACCTTCCCTAAAACCTTTGCTGAGACATCAATTAGTGAAATCGGGCGGTAACATTGGGGATCGCTTTTATTGCCCTTTTTGAAGAGGGGAACGATGGTGGCAGTTGACCAAGACCTGGGCATTCCCCTTTCCACTGCTGTATTAAAAACTCTAGTGAGTATGGGAGCCCACAGGTCAACCTGGGATAAAAATAGGTCGGGGGGAATCCCATCTGGGCCAGGGGCCTTGTTCTTTGTCAGGGCTTGAATTCCGACTTTAATTTCGTCCACTGTGAACTGGACCCATGAACTTGGCAACACGCCTACATCAGAGATGTATTGAGTCATGGTACTGCCCTGGTTATACAATTTTTTGAAATGGGAGACCCACGCTTCTGGCAAGATATTGCAGGAGACCTTCACGCTATTTGGGGGCTGAAAACTAGGATCATTAATCACCCTCCAAAACCGTGACATATCTCTCATTTCGGCTGCCTCCCTTAAATTCGCCCAAGCTTCATATTGGATAGATTTTTTCCTCTTTTTTATGGCCATTTTATAGTGGGCCCTACATTCCACTATCATGCTCCTGTCCTTCGGTACCTTTTTGAGTGCCCGTTTTAATTCTTTTAGGGCTCTGGAGCATGCTTTGTCAAACCATTTGGGTGTGAGATTGGGCGGTGCTTGTGATTTAATCCTCAATAGCCTGTCAATATCCCTTGCCATGCTTTCAAATGCATTTATCAGATCTTGGCCTCTAATTTCTTGGTTTAGGCACACCCATATCCCGCTTTCTGGGTTTGCGAGAAGTTTTTTATAGAATACTTCCCCATCAGTATTAGACCAACGTAGTCGCCTGCCCTGATCAATTGCTTCCAAATTTCCCCTTATCGTCCGGGGCCTTAACTGCACGGAATCGTCCGCGTCCAGCAATGACAACACCAGTGGGTTGTGATCACTAAAAATACTAATTTCTATATTAAAATCTATGATCCTACTTTTAAACCCATAAGAAATAAAAATAAAATCAATAATAGTTTCTTTTCCCCTGCCTTTAAAAGTGGGATTTATGATGTTTGAGATCCTGGGCTTAATCAGGTCCATTGTAGGGACGAGATTGTATATCCCCAGAATCTTGCTTAATTCGCTGCCTTCCTGTGTGTGTTCAAGGTGCCAATTACTAGTGGAAGGACAAGAATTCCATGTTCCCCCGGCCCATTTCAGATATGGGCATGGGTGACAATTAAAATCGCCCACCAAAATTATTTTTGGGGGATGCTTTCCCCTAGAATACAAGTCGGCCAGTCTATCCTTCAGATCAACCAGCCTCTGCATTGATTGGCCCGCATTATAAAAATTTATCAATACAAATTCAGTCCCCTTTTTACTAAAACTAAGACCCTGAATGTATTCCGAGTTCCAGCCCATGCCTTCCCATGTCCCTTGTAGCGTCAGAGATACATACGTTATTAATCCCCCTTTCGCTCTTCCCATCATAGATTTTTGGGCGGGCACAAAAAACATTTTGTACCCATCTAGATGAGGGGCACTACTATCCGATTCCCATGTTTCTTGTAAACAAATAATGTGAAACTTTTTGCTGTACTCCAACCATTCCTTGTTTCTTAATTTGGACGAGATTCCAGCAATGTTCCACGATACCACCCTAAGTTCCCCGTTCCCCGGGGTGGTCACATTCCTTACTAGGGTATACTGAATTTGGGATCCCACTTCTGCTGAACTACTCTGATCTACTGCTGAACTAGTCGCTAAGTGGATAGTTACAACCTCATTTTGGGGGATTTCGGGTAAAAGGCTATTTCCTGTAAGGCCAACATTCTCCCCAGGCATAATGTTGTCTGAAGGTGATGAATTTTCCGGTATTTCGACTTGAGTCTGTCAATCTAGTTCATCCATCACTGCCGCCTCAGACAATGGATTGAACCTATTAGAGACTGACCCCAGTCTATATGATCTTAATAGCGGGACTTCCCCTCTACTTCGTGGCCCTTGACGCAATGCTTTTGCCTGGTCCCTATAGAAAAAGTTCAGAGGGAGCATTTTTATAGTCGTCCCACTGTCAAAAGCCACATAACTATAACCCAACAGTTCTTTTACCAGCTCACGGTGTCTAAAATTGACAATAACGCAATCTCCAGCAAACTTCTTTTTTGAGGGACCAATCCAAGCTACCCTCCTTGCCATGAGAATGTGCGTTCTCAATGCTTGGATTCCTTCGCGTTATTATGCAGCCAGTGACTGACCTTATTTATCAAGGAACCTGTAGATTCTTCTCTTTCCCCATTTTGGGCAGGGACCCCTACTAAAACTATTGTATAGGGGCAACATGCCGGGGGCAAATCTAACGTCTGGAGGCCCGGGGAACTCAGCACCTGGGCATTCTGGGAACCGGTGGCTGCTATCTGGGCTTTTGTACTAGCCTCTTGTTCGAGACTTGCAGGCGCCCGAACAGGGGGTGTGTCACTATCATTGCTCACATTGCGATCAACCCTCTGCTTCGACCCTGCTCGTCCCGGACAAGATACAATCTCTAGCCCATCAGAATTCGTAAATTGTTGGGGGGCTAGGAGAACGCATTTATCCATCTCCAACAACCTATTGACCTTTTCCTCGATTTTCTTTATGTCTTCCACCAAGGGGGCCAAGTGTTTAAGAAAAAGGGCTTCCAACTTGGATTCGAGTATTTTCAATATCTCCTGCGACCAATCCGTTCTGTTTACGGAGGAGCTGGAATGACATTGTGAACAAGCTGGCCTATTACTTACATCCTCAACTATTATAGGGTCTATTCTGGAACCACCTTTTTTTGTATCATTTTTAGTTTTGCTTGTCCCCTTACTTTGTGGCCTGGTTGAGGACTTTAAACTCTCAGTGGTGGCACTTTCTGGGGGGGGGTCTGGCGCTAGTAAGACTTTTTTTGATCGGGTAACTACTACCCTTTCCTTCTCCACTGAAGCATTAAGATCCCTCTCACCCCCGGGAGTAATCGCATCCTGTTCTTGGGCACCCACCTGAACACCCCCAGGTCCGCTAACCTCCTTAACTACCGCGGGGCCCACCAGAGGCGGTAGCTCGTCATCCCCGTCACTTTGCCTATTTGTGTGAACTTGTACTAATGTAGAGCCCTGAGTTTTACTCTGCAAGAAAGGACCCTGACCTGCCGATTTACTCACTCCAGGCGTGACACATTCCGCTATTGTCCCCAACGAAGAGCGTTTATGTGCCAATAGGGAATCAAGGGACAATCTACGCTCCGTCAACTGTATCTCATGTGTCAACAGGGATTCGGCACGTGTAATAAATGCATCTAATGTGCCCCTAACTCCCGTCCCTGGTCTAATTGGTGTTTTTCTGGTTTTCCCCATGTTCTCAAAATGACGATTGAAACTGACCCGGAAGAAAAAGTCCACAATGTATTAGCTTGCCCACTACAGTGAGAGATTACCCTGCGCTGGTAACACACAGGCGATAGCTACAGTGAGGTATAACAAAACAAGACAAATTGTTGTGCCCCCAGATGTGGTGTTTAACACAACTGACAGTATTAAATCTACACACCCCTCCCTGACTTATCTTAACGTTCTCGAAAGTCTTTCTATGGCAGAAGAACGATGACCAGCTTGACAAGCGAGCCAAAAGGGATGGCCCAGCCCAGCCTCCTCCGGCCTCGGACGGCCGCAGACGGTCCCGCCCTTGTCCCGGGCTTCTCCCGGCGCCGCCCGCGCGCGTCCCGCGAGGCGGGAGTCCAATTTCGAATTTAAGCGCCACTGAGCGCGAGCTGGCGGTGTACGGCGTCCGGCCGCTAAGGCTCCTGGGTAGTGTAGTCTCCCCTCACAGCGGCCGCGCCCTTAGGTGTTACGGGGCTGCAGGCGGCGGGGGAGACCGACGGTGAACTCAGGGATTCAGCAAGGACTCGGCCAGGGACCACAAGATCCAACAAGCAGGTAATTTCACCGCGCTTATCACAGGAATGTTGACGAGGCTCCTCATGTGGGATCATCAGGGAGGTGCGGCTTGAGGCCTATGGCACAGTGATCTTGAGATCCGTGGGCATACGGACCCATGGTTATACCTCTCCTACTCGGGAGGCTCACTAAGACTATGAGTTCAGACTAGGGCAGCACAGGTAGCAAATAGAACCCACCTGTAGGAATATATCCATGACAAAATGCCTGTTTTTGTGTGCTCACCCCTATTTTGTTGTTGAATTTTATTGCTATTTTTTAGACTCTGCACACAGAAGCACTGTTGTCTCATGTCTAATATATGTGCTCTGACCCCTAAAACAAGTAAATATTGACCAATCCCTGATTGACATATTTACCTATCATGTAAGATCATACTATATGGTGTACAAACTATACCCATGACGTAGAAAGTTAAAGGTCACCTATAGACAGCAACGCCTATAGTGTCACACGCTGGCGTGACAAGGAAAACATGGCTACAGGCCTACTAATGTAGTCTGACTACTGCTGTTTAAAACTTGCACCCCTACCTGTCAACATAACCCTTTAAATTGTATTAAGTTACCCATGTATAGGCCTTGTCGCCAACAAGGTAGGGTGCTTGCCATTTAAAAGTGGGACATGTAGACATTTAATGTTACCACGTCCCTGCAGTGACAAGCCCCAAAACCTGTTCTCACTGTGGAAGGCTCTGGCTGTCCTATGAGGAAAACTTAAGTACATTTTAAAATACTAATTCTGCTATCTTGGGTTAGGGACAAGGTACAGAAATAATTCAACCATGCCACAGCTGATCGTGACACTCTTGTCCAAAGTTTTCATGAAGCTGGAACAGAGCAGATGTCATCCATGCTCCTCCTTTTTCATCCAAAATCTACATCATAAAAGCGGCAGCCCCTAAAGGCTCCATCGTCTCACCCATGCCTTTCAACATCTACATGAGGTCATTACTGGCAATGATCAATGAATTTCAGCTCACCTGCTATAAATACGCAGATGGCACACAAATGCTTCTTAAACTGGAAATCCCCAAGGTCATTGGAAATTCAAAAATCTTTAGTTGCCTCTCTGCCTTGATCAGTGAATGCCATGGAGCCATCTTAAATTGAATGCGTCCAAAACTGTAAAACTCAACTATAGTAATTGGAAAAATGATGACCCACTCTCCGTCTGGCCTGACGGTCTTGAACCACCTCCTTGAGTATCCAAGGAAGTAAGAAACCTTGGAACCACAATGTACTCTACACTATCAATGAAAGCCCAAGTGAATAAGTTGTCAAGATCAAGCTTAATTACTATGAAAACTCTTTCACACATCTCCCCCACCTAGGATGTCCCCACAACTATCTCTCTTGTACTATCGAAACTTGATTAAACCAATGACCTCTATCAACTATGAAAAGACTACAGACCAATTTAATAAGTGTATGAATGCTATTGTAAATTGGATGACTATGAATTGTTTAAAACTAAAATCCAATAAAACTGAGGTTCTCATTTTCAGAAAAGAGTCCACATTTTGGGGTCACTCATGGTGGCCACACACCGGGGATTCTACCCCAGAGCCAGTAACTGGGTAAGAAACCTCGGGTGATCTTTGATGTAGACTTTTCCTTCAAGGAGCAAATTAACAAAGTGGTGACCTCTTGCTTCCTTTTACTTAGATCATTGAGGAAGGTGGTGCCTTTTAACCCCTTTTCATCTCCAGAAAGCTGTAGTCATTACCCTAGTTTTTGCCAGGATTGAGTATTGCAATGCCCTGTATATGGGCATGCAACAATCTGCTTTTAGAAAGGTACAGACCTGCTGAAGGCAGCTGCTCCCATTTTGATAAAGCTTCCTAGATTTATGTCAGGTCAAGTACCCTAAAAGAGCTTAATTGGCTCCCTGTGAAGAAAAGGGTGGCTTTTAAAGCACTTTGTATAGCTCATACGTTACTGTACGGGACCAGACCTAACGGTCTTGGAGGAAAAATTAGGTGGCATCAACCTAATAGAAATCTAAGATCTGCTGCATCTTGTTCAGCACTGGTCCACAGGATATATGAAGCCTCCTGGGATGGCCGTAGCTTTGTGAATAACACCTATACGTTGTAGAACAAAATGCCATTGTACCTTAAAAATCAGTCAAATCTTTTACGTTTTCAGAAACAGCTGACATTTTGTCTGTTTCCTTTATCCATATCTTGTTAATGGGTTGTGCCCTTGGTTGTTTGTCCTAGATGGCTGTTTTGATTCCTAACGCAAAGACACCTGCGGGAATTTGTGCACTTTAGTAATTACAATTACAACAAATTCAAAACTCTGCTGCTAGACTACTCCTACATATGAAGCCACAAGCCCACATCTTCCCTGCCCCTACACTGGTTACCGGTTGCCAGAAGATCCACTCTCAAGCTAATTTGTATCACCCACGAAGAAATACATGGAACAAAAATACTTTTCATCAGGAAGGAACTCACAAAACTTGTACAACAAAGAAATCCCCACTCCAGATTGGCACCTCGCCTCACAATCCCAGCGTGCTAGAGAAAAAAAACATGGGTGGAACATCTTTCTCTGTTCAAGCAGCCAAACTATGGAATTCATTAACCCCAAACACAAGATCCACAGATAACCATCTTATCTTCAGGAGAAGACCACCATATTCGAAATACAAATGCATGCACAAGACACCAGTGGTGCATATGTGTGTTTGTAAAACATGTATAAGTTGATTCTCTGTATGTATTCAGATATGGAGCAAACACATGGTGATGATGGACGGAGCACTGAAACTTTTCAGACACTTACCCCCAGTCACAGATCTTGGTTTAATCCATCATCGTTCTTTAACTCACTTCACCATCCCAGTTCAGACCCAGCCATATGCAAATCAGTCTTGACCCTGTTCCTTATAGGAACAGTCCAGCCCGAACTGCCAACCCAGGTCTTCCCTGGACTGGAAACAAGCATCCTGGGACTGGTTTCGTGGTAACACCCCTCATCAGCCAGGCTAGCTTGAATCCGGTGGCAAAGTGTATTCAGATATGTATATCTCTTTGTACAAATTCACATATTACTTATAAGTAAACAAATGTGTTCTTATATTCACGCTTAACAAATGTATATTTTGTGATTAGAATATATACGCTCCTTATAGTTATGCTTAAAATGCATATAGTTCATTACATAAATAGCATATAAGTATTTGTCTACGTGCATATGGGTTTTTGTTATAATCACTCATATCACAAAATATAAACATAATTATATAGAAAGTGTGTGTAAATGTTAACTATTCAATGCACTTATTACTTTAAAAAATCGTAAATACAAATATCTAAATATTAAAAACAAATATTACTAATTAATTAATAGAAAAAACAAACAAATAATATGGCTATGTATAGCTCTCTATGTATGTTATGTACTTACTAGAGGAATGAAAAATAAATAAGTACCTATATTTTCAAACATAAAAAATATTGTACACATACATTTATGTATACGTCATAATTATATCTATATTCACTTAAAAAACCATAGGTTTCACACATGTTATAGTTAGCTGGACATTTCACTCGTGAAAAACCATTGAAATTCCCCCGTTATAGTTAGTGCAGGCAACTATAACTCACGCGACCGCAATCCTCTGCTGATGACGTCAGATATTACATCACTGTATTTAGACACTTATTTACCCATGTCTTCTTCCATTAATCTTTAGCTATACATATATTAGAAATATTTATTTTTCAAAAAGACACATATGTCATCAGTGATGTAATATCTGACGTCATCAGCAGAGGATTGCGGTCGCGTGAGTTATAGTTGCCTGCACTAACTATAACGGGGGAATTTCAATGTTTTTTCACGAGTGAAATGTCCAGCTAACTATAACATGTGTGAAACCTATGGTTTTTAAGTGAATTTGCAAGGTTTTTTAAATGCTAATTCCTAACTATAACGTGTGTGAAACCTATGGTTTTTTCAGTGAATTTGTACGGTTTTTTAAATGCTAAGTTATGGTTTTTTAAAAAAGTTTTTTCACCGTGCGCGCACCGTGCGCGCACCGTGCGCGCGCTGTGGGCGCACGGTGCGCTTCGCGCACCGCGCACCCACGTTACGCAGTTCGCGGAATTTTTCCGTTTCTACCGTACGCGCACGCTACGCGTACTCCGCGATTTTTGTCAAAAAAATTAAAGGAAATTTTGGCCCTTGGGGGTCCTTCTGGGACCCCCTGACGAAGGCTAGGGGGTCAGGAACTGTCCACCATGCCCCCTTTTCACGTTCTCCACCTTTGTTTTTCACCCCCTCAGACTGCGAGAGACAAAATGGCGGCCAACACTTCCTGGTTTCGACCGATTCGAATGTTTACTAAGATCTAACAACCAATCAGAATCGCGCTCGCGCACGCCAGCGTGCGCGTACGGTAAGTTTTACCGTACGCGCACGGTGCGCGCTTATAGATATATATATTGATTTAAATGCTATTTTCTCAGGAAAAACTGAACAGATTTACACCAGACCTGCAAACGGCACATCCCTGACCTGAGGACTACCTCTCTGCCAAATTTCAAGTAATTCTGTTCAGCCATTCGGGCTGTAGCTTGGACTAAAGGTCCTATGGAAAAATGCATAGGGAAAACGCGTTTTGGGACCCCTCCTTTTTCTCAGCCCCCGCTTGACGAATCCCCCCGAGACTTTCAGGGAAGGAGCGGAGCGGAGCGCCCCACCTATTTTGAAAATTTCGCGAGGATTCGTCAATCGGCGCCAAAGTTATTCCAAATAGAATGTTGCGGATTTCCTATGGAAACACGGTCCTAACTATAACTATCTACTGGCGACCGCCAGTAGATAATATAAGTAGACCAATACATCAATAACATATAAGGTGATGAGTGTTTGCTTATGCGTGTATTCTCCCATTATAACACACATCTGTCACAATGTGTAAATATGGTTATAGCAGTTGTAGTTATAAGTGCTTCACTATTGAAATACTGGCAGACAAGTATTATTATTATTTTAATTGGGAAAAAGCATAGTAACAAATAAAATAAAAACTTTAATTTACAGCAAAAATGGAAAGCCTGAGTTTGTAAATATTTATCCATGCATGTACATATGGGACTTTATCTAGTACAAATTTATATCTCCTGATTATTCTCCATATGGGTGTCATGTTAAAATCTCTATGGATGTATATCTTTTATGTGTGGTTATGTATCTACATATTTATATTTGTTCCTCTCACTGTGGAGGAAAAAAACGATCTAACTAATCTCCTCAAACTTCACCAAACGGCCACTCTCGGGCTTATCCTAGTACTCTTCCAAAATACCCCATACCTCATCCCAAATCTCTTTTACTACTATGAACTTCCAAATAACCCTTTACAAGCTGTTCACTCCTCTGTTCATCCTTTATCCCATTATTCCAACTCACAGGCTCTCTGACTAATCCCAAACCTTTTATTACTATGAACTCCCAAATAATCCATTCCAAACTCTTCCCTCTTCTAGCCGTCCTTTATTCTGACATGTATAAGTAGGACATGTACAAATGTAATGCTAGCATCCTTGCTGTGACTATCATCAAAAAGCTATTTAGCTGTGGCAGGCCAAGCTGTTCTGTATAGAAAACCAGAGTATAGGTTAAAATACTAATACTGTATCTCCAAAAATGAGCTAACTAGGAATATATATATATATATATATATATATATATATATATATTTTGAAACCTTTATTACAGAAGTCAAAAGAGTTACAAAAATGGGCCTACAACCTTCGGGCCGGCCGCTAGCAAACGATAAGAGCATAGAATACAAGTGGGAAACACACGCTGCAGCGTGAGAGAGATCACAGGAGTTGGAAAGAAAAACATTGGCGGCCACACCGTCCGGACCCCCCAGATGGCGGTTCCATTTTTATGTAAGAAATAACAAACAAATCCACAAGGCAGCAAGAAATCGAAGGAGCAGTATGCGCTCCCCCGGGGAGGACCCTACCGATACACAGGAAAAGCGGGGGGGGACAGGCCAGAGCGGGGACAAAGTGGACTCCGTACCCAGAATCAAGGAGACAAGGAGACTAGGGAGACGGGGCCAGTGCCAGGTCAGGCGTCAGCGGCGGGGTACAAATTCCGCCACGGTAGGAGTTCCAGGGGCCCCACACTTTCACCCATTTCCCAGGCTTACCTCTCGCGACATACACCACTTTTTCCCGAAACATACACCAATCCATGTTGTCCTTCCATGCCGAGATCGTTGGCGACCTCTGGGAGCCCCACAGTTGCGCTATGTCACGCTTTGCCACCATATAGCCCAGAGTCACCCACCACGTCTGCGGCACTGAGTAATCAGTCGGCTCCCACACATTTAGCAGACACCTCCTCGCCTCAGGAAGCAGCGGCACATGTGTGACCGCCCGCAACACCGCATGCACACCACGCCAGAATCGCGCCACCTCCGGACATTCCCACAAAATATGGACGAAGGTCCCCAATGAACCACACCCACGCTTACACAACCCATCCACGGAATATCCCATACGCATCAGACCCGGCCCCGTAACATAGACCCTATGGAGTATTTTGAGCTGGACGAAGCGAAGGCGGGCCGGTATGGCCACCTCTTTCGGGGAGGCCACCGCAGACACCCAGTCCTCGTCGTCCAGCTCCAATCCATCGGCGACCCACGCCTCACGAAGGCTAGTCAACAGACTCGAGCGATCATTGATGAGCTTTTTGTAAATCAAGGAAATCGTGCCATCCGGCACATGCCCATCTAGCACTCTATCTTCCAGAGGGGAGTACTCCGGGATGGAGGCAACATCCGGGAATACGGAGACCAGCGCGTGACGGACCTGTAGATATCGAAAGTACTCCCTGTCCTGCAACTGGAATTCCGTCTGCAGCACATCAAATGTTTTGAATCCCCCCGTCGTCCAGAGATCGCCCACCCTGCTGATGCCTATCATGTCCCACTTCTCAAAGCCCTTCGAGGTCCACAGGGAGCCCAGCCGCTCAGAGGCATACAGTGGCGTCGCCCGGGTCAATCGATCCTTCCACCCCATCGCCAAGTTTGCCGCGTGCCACACCCGTACCATGACCCGCGTAGGGCCCGTCAGACGCGCGTCGAGCGATCGAGAATAAAGCGCCCGATTGTAGTCACCACCCGGCAGTAATAGTTTATCCATCTCAAAGGCCGGGTTTAGAGCGGGCCCGTAAAGGCCGTGGTTTATCGCGGCCAGCTGGGAGGCCCAGTAGTACCGTTTGATGTCTGGGAGGGCGACCCCCCCGTCATACCACGGGAGTGTCAGCTTCGCAAGGGCGATACGCGGCCTCCCATCCCAGAATAGTTGGCGTTGCAAACTCTCTACCTCGCGAAAGTAGTGCGCCGGGACAACATCCATCGTGTTCTGTAAAGCATATAGAACTAGGAATATATTTAAACAACTATTTTGAATATTTAATAAAAATCCAATTCAATGATGAAGTCACATGTTTAATAAATATTAAGGAACTCTTTTATTTTAGAAAGGTACTGTTTCTCTGCCTGACATTCCCATAGGCTCATTTGCATTGGCTCTCTAGCTTATCAGAGACAGTAATTATACTTGAATAGGCATGCAATGCCTCCTAGGGCCATAATAAGCTGACCTGAATGGGCAGAGATAACTCCTCTGAATATGCAGGGTGGGGCTGTGGGCTTCCTTTTGAAACTACAGTGTCAAATCCTGCTTGTTGGAAGCTGGCTTTCTATGTAGTGTTGCCAGTGTAAGGGCATACCATACCAAAAGTCCAGACAATTCTCAAATTGTGTATAATGCTTACTTTAATAATCCCAACTGCTTTTTGTGGTAGTTTGGTCTAGCAGATTAGGCTTATCAGAGGGTAGTGTAAAGCATGTGTTGCACACACACAGTCAATAAATGATGCACACACTCAATTAAAAATCCAAGACCAATTTATAAAAATAACAGATTTTTATATCATTTTACACACCAAGAACTTTAGAATGACTTGGTTTTACAAATAAGTAGCAAAAATAATCAAATAACGTTTTTTGAGGTCTGAGCTTCGAACTTGGTATTGTTTTCCTATAGGAGGAAAAATATACACAGCTAACAAACTTGCAGACGACGTTCGAGAGTGCCCTTTGGACTTAAGGTGCTAGGGGGCCAAGGTCGAGAGAACCATCAGCAGTTTCTGGTTACCTGCCCTGGGGTGTCCAGGTGCCGAGATGCAGGTCTGGATGGTAGTCTCGAGCGCTACT
This sequence comes from Triturus cristatus, assembly GCF_964204655.1. NCBI lineage: Eukaryota > Metazoa > Chordata > Amphibia > Caudata > Salamandridae > Triturus > Triturus cristatus. The sequence continues at coordinate 1,252,987,923 of NC_140592.1, read as the reverse complement.
CAGTACAAGTCAATGGGGACCTGAAAACAAAGGCTGCAAGGAGGGACTTGGGGACAAGTCCGGCTGAGCCCAAAGGGGGCTCAGGTCCTTAGGACCCCTAGGCCAAGGGGATGCACTCAGCAGTCACGGCCCATGCTTTGAAGCTCGGGTGCAGAGGGTCTTGGCTGGCTGGCCACTGGAGGTCGGGGCTCTCACGGTTGTCGGTCCGTTCTGCAGAGGAGGGAAAAACATGACAGCAGGGCCACTCCGGTTGTGGATTTCATCTGTCCTGAAGTCCTTTGTTGTGCAAGAAGGCTTTCCACAGCGGTGCTTAGTACGTGGGTGTTGGTGCAGGGGATCTCCTGGAGGGTCTAGCGCATTGAAACCCAGCAGAGAGACGGGGCTGACCTTGTGAATCCACGAAAACCTCCTCCTGATGTGTTGCTCCCTCGGTGCGCCCGATAGCCAACAACATGGTGAACCGGGCAGATGCTGTCAGTGCCTCTAGATGCATCGAGATGGCTCCTCCAGCCCCAAGGGAGATGATCGCTGGTTTTCGAAGTACTGGGCAGTTCTCCAAGTGTTGGGAGGATGCACAGCTGCAGGACGAGTTGGGTTGATGTAATAGTCAAGGGGCAAGCAGCCAGGCAGGATTTGGTGCCAGTTTCGGTGCAGGTTCTTAGTGCTCGTTGGGTCGCCTTCTCTTCTGTCCTCTTCAGTTCACAGGAAGTTGAATTTGTCCGTCTGTTGTAGGGGGAGCCCTGAATACTTACGTTAGGGCCGTTTAGGAGAGTATATGGTAGTAGCCAATGGACTACCTACCACTGGGGTGACTACACCTCCTATATGACCACTTCCTGTGGGGATTGGGCATAACCCTGACCCAGTATTCTCTATTTTAACCGAAAACAAGATGGTGAAACCCTTCTTTGGCTGTCCACTTCAGGTAGCCCACCTTAGGGGTGTTACTTCTCATGTTATAGCCTGTAAGTGAAACACGCCTCCTGAATATCTAATTGACCTCCTTCTCTGGTGCCAAATGGGCAGCAGGGTAGGTGGTTGCATTCCCCAGGTTGGGGAGGGGAGGCCAGGGTTGCATATCAAAGGTAGCAGAGGCCATGAAGCCTCTGGCCTTGATAAGCTGATTAACTGGCCATCCTGCTGGAGGAGGTAGGAACACCTTCTGCCGTGCAGGCATTTTTCCTGATCTCTGAAAGCACTGGCTCTCTCTTGCAGGGGGTCAGAAACTCGTCTGTGGTGGCAGGCTGGAAGGTACCAGTCAGCCAACACACTAAGAGACTAGTAGGGCTACAGGGGGCACTTATTAGGTGCCCACTGAGTGCATGTCTTCAAATATCTGATACTTGCATCAGTATGAATTTATTAAGAAGAGGTGTTTCATACCAAACACCATTATCTTTAGTGAAGCCATTATGCAGCTGGGTATCTTGTGATGACCAGTACTAAGTACATAGTTTTAAAATGGCATCCTGATCACTTGCAATGCCTAAAAATTGAACTAGGCTTCATAGGGGCATATATCAGGCCTAGGCGTATTTCGCCGACTTTTGCTACGCGGAACTCCGCGAAGTTACAAAAAAACTCTGCAGAGTTTTGCACGTGGTGGAGTGCACCACAAACTGCATTTTGCACTGGTATTCCTGCCGCTCTGGTAGAAATTCTACCCGAGGGGGGGCGGAGCTAGCTCACGACCCCCTGAGGCACCGTGGAGTGGATTATACGAAGAGTGACTCGCCTACCTGCCTCCTGGGCGAAGTTGCAGCCCATCGCGGAGCCCGGATGGGCTGGGCTCCAGACGCTGACGGCGAGCGGTTGCTGCCGGGGCCCGGAGGCCTCCTTCCTCCTCCCCGGCCGGGGGGGTGGCGCCCGGCCCTCGAGGCGATCCTGCTGCAACGGCGGTGAGGCGCTGTGGTGGATTGGGCGCCCCTGCCCGCGTTCGCAGAACTGCTGCGCCCCTGGCGATTGACGGAGGCGGGGCCGACCGCCTGAGCGGCCCGGCAACAACTTGAAGCCCGGTGCCTGGAGGAGATTATAGGCCACGCTCTCGTGGACACCGCCAGGACTTCTGAGGAGAAGCTGGTGAGTGGCCTCCGGAGTACTCTAGGGCCTGCTGGGGAGCTCGGCTGATTTTCCTCCTGGCGGCCCGGCGGATGAAGCGCCCCCGGCCCTCCCCCAGATCTGTTGACTTCTCCGGTCCTCCGGCGGAGACCTGCTCTTTGCGGTGAGATCGGACTGGCGTTGCTGCAATTTTGCTGCTCCTTCCAGCATTAACTAGCCTCCGGTGTCCCTGGTGGCCGGCAGCGGCGGGGCTGACTGCCTGTGGGACGGGACTGGTCGGCCTGGAGATTACCTGCAGCCCGATGCTCTGGGGTGTGCGGGGGCCGCGCTCACTGGATTGCCTGCCGAACGCCTGAAGCAACGCCGGTGAGTGAGCCCCAGTGATCATCGAGACCTGCTGGGGTCCCTGCCGCTTTCCTCTGCAGTGATCCAGCGCTTGTAGCGCCTCCCTCCTCCCTGTGGCTGCTGGTCTCTGCTGGCCCTCTGCCGAGCACTGCGCGTTGCTCTTCGCCCCTTCTGCCCGGGTGCCTTCCGCGGCCAGCTTGGTGTATGCTTGGGGGGAAGTTGCGGGACCGCACACTGCCCTGCGACCCACCTCGGACTCCTGCAGATGCGGCAAGCTGAACTCGGACTGACCAAGAGAGAAATGGTTAATGCCACCAGATATTGCTGCTATCGTGCTGCTTGCCTGGGGTGCGTCGGACACCCCACTGCGCAAAAGATACTGTAAATGAAGACCGGTTGGTGGGAGGCGACTTCTCTTTGAGGCCCTTTCGTAATTTCGTGCCGGACGCGGTTGGTGGGTCCCTCTGGGGTGTAACCCCCCACCCCAGGCGGACGGTCGATTTCTACTTACTGGAGGTGGACGGTGCAAGCCCAATTGCTGAGGTGCTGATCCACAGAATACACATTGTGGGGCTCGCGGAGTGTCGCCATTTTGAGTCATCTGCTCCCGCATCGCTGTGCGGACGCCCTATTACACAGTGCCGGCGGTTGGTCCTGGGCTGTGCAGGGCGGCCTTGCAGTTGCCCCTGCGGTCACTGCGACTGCGATGGGCCGTTCGTCTTGCTGACAACCCAACGTTCAAGTTGACATTTGCTAGAGGGGTGACACACACACGAAAACAAGATGGGATGAGTGGATAAAACACAATCCAAATTGTCGTTCGACCCGAAGCGGTCCAAATCTGGCGAGTCCGCCACTGAGGATGGCGTCGGCGAACAGGAATAAGTCATGGACGACCAACGCCAGGACATTCGCGGCCTCCTGTTGGCTATTGAGACGAACCTCCAAGGTGGGATATCCTCTTTAGGCGTCAAGATGGATGCCCTAACTTATAGAATGGACCGCATGGCCAAAAGATTGGACAAGCATGCGGAACGACTTGACATGTCGGAGCGCAGACTGACGGAGGCAGAGGAAGCACAAACTGTCTTTGACACTGAACACAAACAGCTGGGTAGGGTGCTACAAGTCCTACAGGATAAACAGAGGACCTGGAAGCCTGCTCCAGGCACTGTAATCTCCGCATCATGGGCCTGTCGGAATCTACACCCACAGGGAACATGGAGCTCTTCATTGAAAAGCTTTTGAAGACACTACTGGGCGACTCCTCTTTTCAAGTATGTTTGTAGTGGAGAGGGCACACCGCTCTGTTGGCCCGAGACCAGCGCCGGGTGCCTCCCCCAGACCGATCATAGCTAAACTGCAGGGATCGGGATGTCACACTTAAACTAGCCCGCGAGAAACAACCGCTACTATTCGCGGGGTCGACGATCTCATTGTTCCCAGACTTCACAGTTAAAGTTCAGGAGGCTCGGCGCTTGTTTGCTCCCATGAAGAGACAACTCCGCAAACTTGGGGCGGACTACTCCATGTTATACCCCGCGAAACTGAAATTGAACCGGCAGGGTCACTCGCATATTTTCACTGACCCGAAGGCCTTACAAAAAGTGTTGAAGGATTGGATAAAAGAGAAACGATCCCACCCGGAACAACACCTCCTGGATGAAGCGTCGGGGGGCCCCATGGATGAGCAGGATTGACTTCTACATGGTGACACTAAGGTGCCGATTACGATCCGGCAAAGACCGGGTACGAACCGTCGGACGGAGGCTTTTTTCCGTCCGACTCGTACCCGGTCGTAAAACTTTACAAACATGCAAGTACGATTCGCAAGGAAACACCATTTCCGTACGAGTCGTACAAAACACCGACCGACGAAAAGATACATACAAATGGGATCCGGGGAATGCGCCGACGTGACGTCGGGACGCTCTGAGGCCGCGTTTCACGACCCAGGAATTACGATTCGAACCGACAGCAGTCCGGACGGCAATATTTTTACGGCACCCAAAAAGTGCCGGAAAAGCGAAGTACGGCGCGAAACGACCAGAGTAGGTGGCCCGGTAAGCGCCGTACCCCCCCCAGCCCCCGCATGTACGCGCCGTACCCCCCCCAGCCCCCGCATGTACGCGCCGTACCCCCCCAGCCCCCGCATGTACGCGCCGTACCCCCCAGCCCCCGCATGTACGCGCCGTACCCCCCCGTGTATGTACACCCGAGTACGTGTCGAACCCCTCCGTGTATGTACACCCGAGTACGTGTCGAACCCCCCCGTGTATGTACACCCGAGTACGTGTCGAACCCCCCGTGTATGTACACCCGAGTACGTGTCGAACCCCCCCGTACATACACGGGTGGGGGTACGACTCGAACGTACACGGGTGTACATACACGGGGGGGTTCGACATGCGGGGGCTGGGGGGGGTACAGCGCGTACATGCGGGGGCTGGGGGGGGTACGGCGCGTACATGCGGGGGCTGGGGGGGGTACGGCGCGTACATGCGGGGGCTGGGGGGGTACGGCGCGTACATGCGGGGGCTGGGGGGGGTACGGCGCGTACATGCGGGGGCTGGGGGGGGGGTACGGCGCGTACCGGGCACCTGTTTGGACGTCTCCATGGTTGCTATTGGAGTTCGGTGCGGACGGTCTTTTAACCATACGGTTGTACATTCGGACGCCCGGGACGGATCGTGATTCCCCGGTCGGACTTCGCTTTTCACGTTTGTACGGTAAATCGTCCGAGGACGTGTCGGACACATTTTCCGACCCGAGGACGTGTGGGGAATAATTCCCAAGGCGGTTCGTATGGACTTTTTACCATGCGAATCGTGATTGCCAGTTTGTACGGCACTTGTACGATTCGTACGGTAAAAAGACCGGATACGAGTCGTACGGGAATTTTTTTTACCGGATCGTAATTGGCACCTAACTGTTGACACTAACTGGTGTGTATAGCTTGCTGTTAATGGGGAGGGGGATCTACTTTTGTTCGTACTGTGGTTGGGGGAGACACACAAATCCCTTGTTGATAGGCCCTTCCGCTGCCTCGCATGGTGCTTGGTTGCCTTACTTGCATTGCGGGGGGGGGGCTAGGGTCTGCTCCCTTGCAGGGAGGGGGACACATTGAGAAGTCTCCCATACACTATCTTGTTTCAGCCTTACCTTGACATGAGAACAGGGGCTATGACTGATCCGTTATACTCGCTTTGATACAAGCTATTTCTGGGTTGGCTCAAAGTTGAGGCCCACGATACATCCACGCCTCTTGGGGTCCTGTTGAGCTGTGCTCTCCTACACTATCTCACAGCTGCGAGTATTTCTAAATGGCGGGGTGCGGAGTATGGCCTCTATAGGTCACACACCGCGCTACATCCACCCCTGCGTGAACCACACCTGGAATGTGTTTTGTTGTTTGGGAATGGGTGGGTTTTCTACTTGGGAGGGAGGGATGGTTCCGCAGCCAAGTTGGGGTTGGGCAGGCGTGGGAGGGGGTTGGGGGGGTTTGACTCGTGAATTGCTGCAACGCTCACTCACACTGATTGCTTTCATGTGCTGTATTATTGTGGTATTGAAGTTGCAAAGTACTGGCAGTCACGAATATGGCCAGACACGAGTGGGGGGTGGGCATATGTTGGGAATGTTTTTAGATGTATTCTTTGTTGTATTAATTCATGCTGTGCGTCTTTGGCATGACATGGTCCTGATTAGAATATCTTTGTTACCTCTCAACTACATACTCTTATATGACAGATACACCGGCGTTTAATCCTGATAGCACTCTTAACTCGCTGGTCCTGCTTACTTGGAACGTGCACAGCCTTAATGACCACGTAAGGTCTGGAAAATTCTAAGCTACCTTTACAGACACAACGTCGACGTGGCCCTCCTGCAGGAGACTCACATTCACCCGGATAGCCTCATTTTAAGTACTAAAGGACTGATGGGCAATATTCATGCCACGGCCTTCACTTCACACGCTAGGGGGGTCATGACGTGGGTGAACCCGAAGACATCAATAACACTGATGCCCTTAGAAACGGACAGAGAGGGTAGATTCGTCCTATCCATATGCTGTGGGAAGGGACTAGAACTTTTCCTTTTAAATGTCTACGGCCCTAACTATGACCATCCAGACTTCTATACTAACCTGACGACTTTGACCCATTCATTCACTCAAGACCATAAATTGTGGGGAGGGTATTTTAATTTTACCAGACACCCTGCTCTGGATAGGTCGGATGGCCCAGACAGACGCCCCTCGACCTCAGCCAGAGTGGTAGAGACGTCCCTCAGGAGGTTGGACATGTGTGATGTATGGCGGCACAGACACACACGCCAAGGCGATTACACGCACTACTACTATCCACACGAGAATAGACTACTGGTTCGCTTCACAGCACCTGCTTCAGCATATTCGTGCATGCACGATCCTTTCCCGCACCTACTCTGATCATTCGCCACTACTACTTACACTTGCTTCCCCTAAGAAACGAATCCCCCCATTTTTATGGCGCTTCCCGCCATACTCCCTCCTTGACACTGTTTTCAAGGAGGAACTTGCCATGTCCATCGAGATGTTTTTCGTGACAAACGTTGGATCCGTTGGCTCCTTTCAGACTGTCTGGGAGGCTTTTAAGGTGTATATCAGGGGGGTGACTATTTCCAAGCATGCGGGGGTTCTTAAGTCGATACGCAGTAGACTGGCGGCTCTGGAGCACAAATTGAAGGACCTCGAGTCCTCTCGCGTGATTGACCAGAGTGAAGAACTTACTCTGGAACTAGCGCAGATACTCCGAGAATATCATGAGGAAGCTGACGCAGATATAAAAACACCTCGGGAAATATGCCACCGCCCGAAACTATGGCGAGGGCGAACGGCCGGGAAAGGTGCTCGCACAAATCCCAAAGCAGTGCAGGGACAAAACTACGATACCAGACATTAAACCGCAACCGGGAGACCCCCTGATTACGGAGGCCCAGGTAGCGGAGCAATTTCGAAAATATTACGCAGAACTCTACTCCTCCCGCGGCTGCAGCCCAGACGAACGTATATTAGACTACCTGACCCATATTGAAGTCCCATGGCTATCCAACTGACATCGTGAGTTCCTGATGCGCCCGTTCGAGCGGGAAGAAGTGGTCCTTGCCCTCTCGGAGATGAGCGTTCCAGGACCTCCTAATTCCACACTTACTCACACTGTTTGAGGATATATGCACCTCAGGAACGATGCCTCCGACTATGCGAGAAGCGATTCTTGTAGCCATACTCAAACCGGGGAAGCCGCCGGAGGAGTGCACAGCGTATAGACCGTTGTCCCTTATGAATGTAGACGCTAAAATCTTCGCGAAGCTGCTTGCCAATCGTCTCAGCCCACTGGTCACCACTTTGGTGGCACCGGAGTAGGCTGGCTTTGTTCCTAGCCGGAACTTAACCTAAAACCTGCACACCGTTTTTGCAGCTCTACAGCATACCCGTTCAGAGGTCCCTGCAATTGCGGTATTTTTGGACTTGGAAAAGGCCTTCGACTCGGTCGAGTGGCCTTTCATGAAACATGTCCTTAGCCGAATGGGGGTGGGGGCGGTCTTCCTGCAACTCCTTGCGACAGCACGCATTCGTATTGGATCTCTGGTCACTGACCCCATACAAGTTTGAAGAGGTACGAGACAGGGCTGCCCTCTATCTCCAATACTCTATGCCCTGACGGCAGAACCTCTAGCCTGTGCCCTACGGGAATATCACGGGCAGAGGGGCATACGGTTTCCAAACTACAGTCTAATAGTATCTACGTACGCGGACGACATGCTTCTCTATGTTAGAGAGCCTGAGACCAACCTCTCTCCGGTCCTACGTGAGGTGGTCCTCTTCGGTTCCCTCTCAGGCATAAATGTAAACTGGAACAAGTCCATCATGTTCCCCCTCACCCCAGCAACAGTTCGATTTGAGCCGGAATATCCCCTGCAATGGACCACAGAGGCGGTGCGATACTAAGGTATCCGGCTACATACCGACTCAGAAGTTGTCCTGAGGGAAAATTATGGAGTTGCTATCTCCAAGGTGGAGGATGATGTCGAAAGATGGGTCAGTCTCCCGCTATCATTGATGGGCAGCGTATCCCTCATGAGAATGTTTGTCCTACCACGTTTCCTCTTCCTCTTTACGAACATTCCCATGGTCCTGTCCAAAACATTCTTTCGGCGTCTACACTCACTAATGGTGCGTCTGGCGTGGGCGGGCAAACAGCCACGTGTTGCCTGGAAGATATTGACGTTGCCATATATGATGGGGGGCCTTGGTGCTCCTGACTTGGAATTGGATCTCTGACATATTATCGAAAGACACATTATCGAACTACACAAATATCGCTTCAAAAATATCGACATCAAAATTATCGACATTGTATACTTAATTAAAAAACTACACTAATATCGACACTACAATATCGTAATACAATTATATCGATCACACAAAAATCGCACACATCAATATCGCAATACTAAATATCGACATAAATAAATAAATATAACACATGTAACAAATATCGATAACCAAAATATAGACATCAATAATATCGTTTTTTTTTAAATATATCGACAATTCTAATACTAATAAAACCAATACTTTAAACAACATAAATACAATATTGTCCTAAAACATACATTTTCCAATGATATTCTACTTAAACATAAACATAACATTTATAACGATATAAATATTTAACAACATAATAAAAAAAAACTGAAATAATTATCACATAGGCATTTCGAACACATTCAAAAAAATTAAAACACATTATAAACAATCTTTTTCTATATAATTATTTAAAACTCTCCTCCTTTAAAACTAAATATACTCTTACTTAGCATTTTCCATAAAAAGAAACCAATTAAATAAAAAAAATTCAAAACATCCAATAGAAAGGCCACATACAGAAAACAACCAATAACATTCAAGAAACAATTTAAAACCACTATATAAACCAATTAAAACAAGTCTTCTACTGTGCCTTAAACCAAAGCATTGAAAGAAGAAGAAACTCTGCTAAACAGAAGAAACCTACATCCTACTACTATTCTAAAAACGTAAGTAAATTATCTTTTCTAACTAAACTGCCAAATTAAACTAAAACACTAATTTATCTTTACTCAAATAAATAACTAACTTATATATTCCATCTCTTTATGTTTCCACTACAGATATTACTCAAAACAGCTAAAGAAAAGATTGAACATTGCCAGGAAGGACTCACTAAAAAAGTAAGTATACTATCAATATACTTTCTAAAATATTAATTAAATCCTACTCAAACCCCAAAACATCCTAAACCCCTAAACAAATCCATGTTCTCTTTTTTAAGTTTTAAAAAACCTGTATAAATTAACACCTATAGTCTATACCACTCAGCATGAAGGAAGGCTCAGTTTGCTTAGGGAGAGGTTGGGCTCCTGTATCTTATTTATTAGGGAGGAGGGGCACATCGGAAGAGGGGTAGGGGACGGTGGTACACTGACATGGGGTGGGGGAGGGGGGGGGTAGGGGACTGGGTGGGAAGGTTGTTCCTTCTCCTGAATAATTGGTCTTGATGATAAATGTGTGGTACTTCCTGGACGGGTGGAGGCGGGGGGATGTTTGTTGAGTTGTTGATTTGGAAAACTATAAAAAACGTTTCAACAAAAAAAATATAGTCTATACCAAACAGCAATACCACCCCACTTAAAAAAACTAAAACAACCAAAACAATATATGTTCTTTAACTTTCAGAGACTACATCAACTAAACAGCATTTTGTCTACAAAGAACATCTTCATTCAAATAGAACCAAAAACACTTGGTAAGTATATATAAAATGTTTTTTTTTCCTATTTTCATAGAAATATATAGGTGCCGATCACGATCCGGTAAAAACCGGGTACGAACCGTCGGACGGAGCATAATCTCCGTCCGACGCGTACCCGGTCGTCAATTCATACAAACAAGGAATTACGATTCGCACGGGTACACCATCACTGTACGATTCGTAAAAAAGCCCGACCGAACAAAAAAACCCTACCAATGCCATCCGGGAAAGCGCCGACCTGACGTCGGGACGCTCGCAGCCAGCCATTCACGACCCAGGAATTACGATTCGCACCGACGTCATCCCGCACGGTGAATATTTTCCGGCACCCAAAAACTGCCGGGAAATCAGGACGACGCGAACAAGGACCACCAGTACGCGACGGACAGACAGGACGACGCGAACAAGGAGGACCAGTACGCGACGGACACACAGGACGACGCGACCAAGGAGGACCCGTACGCGACAGGACGACGCGATCAAGGAGGACCCGTACGCGACAGGACGACGCGATCAAGGAGTACCAGTACGCGACGGACAGACATGGACCCGAACCTACGAGTCATCCCTGCCCTCATAGCAGTCCACCTCCTCTACAGGTTACGACGCAGACGCCGCAGAAGGTCAGAATAACTAAGGGAGGGGGGAAAGTGGGGTGGGGTGGGGGTGGCAGGACCAGGGCAGGCCACAAAACAACCACATAAGTCACACACCACACATGGCCTGGACATACCTGACTCCCATGCCCTGGTCACCACGAGGGGGTGGGGGCGTGTCCTGATAAGCCAGCGACCGCCACAACGGAAGTCCGTCACCACGCGAACCGGCAACACAACCAGACAGGTACGTCCCGTACCCACGCCTGAAAAGCGTGGGTACGAGTCGTACCACGCCCACACACACGTCACCCCAACAATGGCGGGACGGATCGTACCCACGTGGCAAAGGCCTGGGTACGGCCCGCACAAGCATCACATAGCGTGGGGACGGATATGTACGGACCCTACCCCCACCCCGTATGCAAGGAGCGTACCCCCCACCCCAACAGTGAAAGTACGACCCGTACCCTCACCCGCGTATGCAAGGAGCGTACCCCCCACCCCAACAGTGTAAGTACGACCCGTACCCCCACCCGCGTATGCAAGGAGCGTACCCCCCACCCCAACAGTGTAAGTACGACCCGTACCCCCACCCGCGTATGCATGGAGCGTACCCCCACCCCAACAGTGTAAGTACGACCCGTACCCTCACCCGCGTATGCAAGGAGCGTACCCCCCACCCCAACAGTGTAAGTACGACCCGTACCCCCACCCGCGTATGCAAGGAGCGTACCCCCCACCCCAACAGTGTAAGTACGACCCGTACCCTCACCCGCGTATGCAAGGAGCGTACCCCCCACCCCAACAGTGTAAGTACGACCCGTACCCCCACCCACGTATGCATGGAGCGTACCCCCACCCCAACAGTGTAAGTACGATCCGTACCCTCACCCGCGTATGTAAGGAGCGTACCCCACACCCCAACAGTGTAAGTACGACCCGTACCCCCACCCGCGTATGCAAGGAGCGTACCCCCCACCCCAACAGTGTAAGTACGACCCGTACCCTCACCCGCGTATGCAAGGAGCGTACCCCACACCCCAACAGTGTAAGTACGACCCGTACCCTCACCCGCGTATGCAAGGAGCGTACCCCCCACCCCAACAGTGTAAGTACGACCCGTACCCCCACCCGCGTATGCAAGGAGCGTACCCCCCACCCCAACAGTGTAAGTACGACCCGTACCCCCACCCGCGTATGCATGGAGCGTACCCCCCATGCCAACAGTGTAAGTACGACTCGAACCCTCACCCGCGGACGTACGGACCGTACCCCCACCCCCACCAGTGTAAGTACGACTCCTACCCCCACCCGCGGACTCACGGACCGTACCCCCACCCCAACAGTGTAAGTACGACCCGTACCCCCACCCGCGTATGCATGGAGCGTACCCCCACCCCAACAGTGTAAGTACGATCCGTACCCTCACCCGCGTATGCAAGGAGCGTACCCCACACCCCAACAGTGTAAGTACGACCCGTACCCCCACCCGCGTATGCAAGGAGCGTACCCCCCACCCCAACAGTGTAAGTACGACCCGTACCCTCACCCGCGTATGCAAGGAGCGTACCCCACACCCCAACAGTGTAAGTACGACCCATACCCTCACCCGCGTATGCAAGGAGCGTACCCCCCACCCCAACAGTGTAAGTACGACCCGTACCCCCACCCGCGTATGCAAGGAGCGTACCCCCCACCCCAACAGTGTAAGTACGACCCGTACCCCCACCCGTGTATGCATGGAGCGTACCCCCCATGCCAACAGTGTAAGTACGACTCGAACCCTCACCCGCGGACGTACGGACCGTACCCCCACCCCCACCAGTGTAAGTACGACTCCTACCCCCACCCGCGGACTCACGGACCGTACCCCCACCCCAACAGTGTAAGTACGACCCGTACCCTCACCCGCGTATGCAAGGAGCGTACCCCCCACCCCAACAGTGTAAGTACGACCCGTACCCTCACCCGCGTATGCAAGGAGCCTACCCCCCACCCCAACAGTGTAAGTACGACCCGTACCCTCACCCGCGTATGCAAGGAGCGTACCCCCCACCCCAACAGTGTAAGTACGACCCGTACCCTCACCCGCGTATGCATGGAGCGTACCCCCACCCCAACAGTGTAAGTACGATCCGTACCCTCACCCGCGTATGCAAGGAGCGTACCCCCCACCCCAACAGTGTAAGTACGACCCGTACCCCCACCCGCGTATGCAAGGAGCGTACCCCCCACCCCAACAGTGTAAGTACGACCCGTACCCCCACCCGCGTATGCATGGAGCGTACCCCCCCATGCCAACAGTGTGAGTACGACTCGAACCCTCACCTCCAATGCATGGAGCGTACCCCCACCGTGTATGTTCCAAGCGTACATATCCTGAAATAGGAGGTGTGTGTGCAGAGTCCACCCAGCAGTGCCCTGAGACAGGAGGGGTGGGTGTGGAGTCCTCCCAGCAGTGCTCTGAGACAGGAGGGGTGGGTGCCTATCACTAACAGCAGTGCCCTGAGCCAGGAGGGGTGGGTGTGGAGTCCTCCCAGCAGTGCCCTGAGACAGGAGGGGTGTGTGCCTATCACTCCTAGCAGTGCCCTGAGACAGGAGGGGTGTGTGCCTATCACTCCCAGCAGTGCCCTGAGACAGGAGGGATGGGTGCCTAACACTCACAGCAGTGCCCTGAGCCAGGAGGGGTGGGTGTGGAGTCCTCCCAGCAGTGCCCTGAGACAGGAGGGGTGGGTGCCTATCACTAACAGCAGTGCCCTGAGACAGGAGGGGTGGGTGTGGAGTCCTCCCAGCAGTGCCCTGAGACAGGAGGGGTGTAACACATGTGTGTGAGGCCAGAATTATCCACATGCATACTGCCTACAAGGGAACATGTCCCCATGAACTCATGTCAACAGACTCCACACACAAGTACAGTGATCACCAAGGATGCCACGATTGTTGCAGGTGGAGACATGGCCCTGCATGCATGGCCAAAGTAGAAGGGCTCCGTCACACACACAGCTCATGTAGACACAGCTCTGCGCTAAACATTGGGAACACCCTGCAGGGAAGAAAGCTGGGTACACAGAGGAAGGAATACACCCTGGGACAAGTGCACCATGCAGTAACTGCTTACATGAACAAAGAAAGTTAGCCAACACCTTGTGATGGCACACAGATCCCAGGGTCCCCCCAATGAGCAGCACACTACTACATATCCCACACACCCAAACCCTTAAACACCACCCAAAACCATGTAGCAGCCCCACCAACACCAATACCAGCATAGCAGTAGTGTGATAATGAAAACAAAATTAAGCTTTATTCAGCATGAGCACAATGTCCGTGGATCGCAGGCAGTTCAATATTCACAAAGCCCATAGGGCAGTCAATGATTCCCAGCTGGATGGGGGACACAGTGGGATGCGTGTCCCCTACCTTGCCTGCACAGTCAAATGGCATCGTCTTCCACACTGGTGAGGGCATCAGGGGGGGGGGGAAGCACCAGGCACCGCAGGGACATCAGGGCAAAGGGGCGGCATTGTGGGTGCAGGGATGGAGGACTCCACCACAGGGGGTGGGTCAGTGCCAAAGGCGGAGGCCAGGATCGCACTACACACCTTTGCAAGGTCCTCCAGGGAGTCCCCTGCACCCGAAGGGACCTCAGGCCCCAAGGAGGGGGGGGGGTCAGAGGGATGGGTCGCAGCGCCACCGGGGGAGGGTGGAGACAGGGGGGGAGACTCAACCACCCTGACCGAGGACTTCCTTGACCGCTTGCGTGGTGGTGTAACTGTGGGGCTCAGGGACAGAGCGGCCATGAAGGAGTCCTTGGGGGAGATGTGGCCAGGAGAGCTGAGGGGAGGGGATTTGGAGGGAGTGGACTGGGTGGAATGCGGACTCCCACTATGGCTGCGTGTCACACGTTTGCCCCCCGACCCAGTGGGTGTGCCTACCTCACCCTGTGTGTGCGTGTCAGGAGGAGTGCGGTGGACCTTCCCTGCTGGTGTGGTGCCTGTGTCTGTTGATGTGGGTGCATGCCGACGTCTGGGTGTACGTGGGACAGGCATGGGAGTGGGAAGTGTGGATGGGGCAGGGGTAGGTGGGGGGAGGTCGCGCTGCAGGAGACCCACTGCTGCAGTCAGTGTGGAGTCTATGGACCTCAGCAAGTTGCGTTGGTCAGCCTGCGATGAATGAATGCCCTCCAAGAATGCCTCGATGTTGGTGAGGGTTTTGCCGTGGGCATGGAGGACATTAAGGATCGCAGCCTGACCAACCTGCAGTTGCCGCTGGATGTCCACAGACTCAGCATTGGCGGCAGCAGTGGAGACAGGGGCAGGGGGTGCGGTGCCTGGCCGGAAGGAGACATGTGGTGACCGGGCACGCTGGGAAGGGACACGAGCAAGTGGGAGGCGGCTGATGGGAACTGAGGGGGCGGTGCGAGGTGTTGTTCCGCTGTCAGCTGCTGGTGCAGCCACCGCCCACTCGGAGACATCCTCCTCGGACCTGTCAGCTTCGTATTCTGACGTGCCAGTCGACAGGTCCTCGGCCGCACTATCCTCCACCTCTGTCCCACTCGATGTGCCAGCCCCGATGTCACGGCTGGCACTGGTGCTCGGTCCCTCCGCCTTGCCTGTGTCCATGTCTCCCTCTGTGTCCCCCGACGATGCTGTGGGCAGGGTGGAGAGACAGAAATTAATCAGACAGCTGTACACATCAGTCACATGAGTCCAATCTACATAGGTAACACTGCATAGCCTGAAAAGGAAGATCCCTAACATCTACTAAACAAGGTACCGATGTAGGGCATGAAACACACAGTTGGTTGAGCCACCATGCCACTGAAACACCATGGAGAGCATGAGACAATAGCTAAAGACAGGAAACGTAGTCTGACATAGCACCAAGGCCCTGGGGACAATCCAGCACTGCATCTGCACCACACAGCGTCGGTGAAAATACCGATGACCAGGGACCATATCCATGAACTTGAGACACATGCTGCATAGGTAATGCTGAAAACATGCCCAACATGACTCGGTCACTGCACCTTGCGTGTGTGTCCAGACAAACATCACACACTGCCCAGACCAGGCAAGTAGAAATCAGGATTTGACACATAGGCATTGCCCGCCCCAACAAACCCCTACACGAGGCAAATTGTTGAGACACAGGTGGCGCCAACATCTCATAGTCTGGGTGATAAACACAGGGGCAGGCAAAATGCAAGATTGGACGCCAAACAGCCAAGGTGCGCCTGTACAAATAATGAGGTACCAGTGCCCATCCTCAGATGAGTATAACAAGACACACAGGCACTGGCAACTGTGAGTATGAAGAAGGACAATCAGGTCAGGCTGCACAGTGGACACCTGTACAAAATAGCACGTCTATATACATGGTGACAGGGGACAATGGCACAGAGCACAACCTACGCTGTAGACACTGAGAGTGTCCACGTTTATGATGACACATACACCACTAAGGAAAAGGTGCCCCAGGGGACAGTAGTGGGCACGCAACTACATGCTACTGAATGGTAATGACTGCAACACACGTCACCATCCCTGCACTATGCGTATCGCACACTCATGCACATCATGTCACAGGCCACTACATAGGACATGCGCGCTGTAAGGCATGACACATGAGAGGCCAACTCCCATGTCTGGAGTCAGCATCAGTGCCAACTGACATGGAACCCACATGCAGTGAACTTGACAGTGCACAGGCAAGGTCCCACAACCTGTTACACACCACCCCCACACATGATGCTACAGTCATTGTTCTCGTGGACAAAGCGCCAGCCTACATTACCTTGTGAAGGAGTGACTACACACAGACCAGGGAACACATTGCAAGGAGGGGAAGGGTGGCAGGGGCGCAGCGCTATACTGGGGCAAACAGGATCTGCACAGCACCTTTAAACCCTGCCAGTAAATTCATGCTACTGTGCCCTTACAAATGCCGGTGACACACAACAAACACACATGTACCTACCCCCTTCCGGCTGCTGCATCGCCTGTAAGCGCCTCTCCAGGTCTGGAAAGACCACCGGCAGCACACGCCTGTGGAGGTGGCTCAGACGGCGGCGGCCGCGGTTCTTGTGGCTCTCAGGTGAGTCCCCCAGCAGGAGCCGTGCAATCCTCCGCGTCCAGCACCGGATATCCTGCCAGCGTTTCCTCACCTGGGGCAGGCTCCGCCTCCGACCATCCACACCCCTCACGGCACTGACGGCGGTCAGCCAGATCTGCTCCTTGGCAGTGGCGCCTACCTGTGAGGAAGAACAAGTGACACCACATCAATACACCAGCCACATGTCACAGAGAGACATATGAGTACAAATTAGCTGGTTACAACAAGGCATGTCATGCAGTCAACGCATTGCACCTTTGTCATAGGGACATCATCCCCTGGTGAGGGAAAAAGCAGTACGTGCCATAGTGGGTACACAGGTGGAATGATGGCAATGTCACAATCAATGATCAAGGCTCACACTGTGCATCCCACCCACCCCTCCTGTCTCAGGGCACTGCTGTGAGGACTCCACACCCACCCCTCCTGTCTCAGGGCACTGCTGTTAGTGATAGGCCCCCACCCATCCTGTCTCAGGGCACTGCTGGGAGGACTCTGCATCCACCCCTCCTGTCTCAGGGCACTGCTGTTAGTGATAGGCCCCCACCCCTCCTGTCTCAGGGCACTGCTGGGAGGACTCTGCATCCACCTCTCCTGTCTCAGGGCACTGCTGTTAGTGATAGGCACACACCCCTCCTGTCTCAGGGCACTGCTGGGAGACATCAGGCACCCCCCCCCTGGGACCTCCCCTACAGTACATGGCATGTGTGTCACACCAGGACACAATGCCTGAAGTCACAGTCACAACATATGGACAGTCTGTGCCAGTGGCCTATGCACTCACCTGATACCCTGGTCGCCCATACAGCATGGAGTACTGTGGGAGGATCACATCCAGCAGAGCCATGTTCTCCTCCAGGGTGAATGGCTGTGTCCTCTCCACAGCCCTTGACATGGTTCCAGGGAATCAGTAGCAGCAGCTGGGTCGACGAATGCAAAGATGTGCAGGCAAGTACTCCCTCATGGGACCTGGCTGCCTTATATGTGCCCTTCTGCCCAGTCTCATGCACAGGAGTACAGAGTGATTGGTCACTCACATTTGCATCCTATGTTTCCACCATTCCCTTCAAACCTAGCAGTCTGTGGGTTCTCTATCGGTTTCATTCTCCTGCATGATGTCAGCCCCACAAACACATTGCAACAAAGTAGAAGAATTCCAACTGACTTCTGCTGTGCACCTTCCAGAACAAATTCGAAATTTGAACTTGGTCTCCATGACAACCAGCATGCATGTAGGCCTTAATACTTGTCCCCTATGTAATTTGGAGCATCACACACAGGTACGGTGCGTTTCGGGGCCCTA
Organism: Triturus cristatus; assembly: GCF_964204655.1. NCBI lineage: Eukaryota > Metazoa > Chordata > Amphibia > Caudata > Salamandridae > Triturus > Triturus cristatus. Next base: position 1,252,969,669 of record NC_140592.1, on the reverse strand, counting down.
GGGCACCCCAAATGCATTGCAACGGCCCGTACATGCATGCCTACGTTCACTATCACTATGGGTGTCCTCGCGTATGCGTACTCGTAGTGGTACGGGCCGTACACTCGCATGTACGCTCACTATCACTACGAGTACGCATACGCGTGCAGACCCATAGTGATAGTGAGCGTAGATGCGTGTGTACGGCCCGTACCACTACGAGTACGCATACGCGTGCAGACCCATAGTGATAGTGAGCGTAGATGCGTGTGTACGGCCCGTACCACTACGAGTACGCATACGCGTGCAGACCCATAGTGATAGTGAGCGTAGATGCGTGTGTACGGCCCTATCACTATGGGTGTCCTCGCGTATGCGTACTCGTAGTGGTACGGACCGTACACACGCATCTACGCTCACTATCACTATGGGTCTGCACGCGTATGCGTACTCGTAGTGGTACGGACCGTACACACGCATCTACGCTGACTATCAGTATGGGTCTGCACGCGTATGCGTACTCGTAGTGGTACGGACCGTACACACGCATCTACGCTCACTATCACTATGGGTCTGCACGCGTATGCGTACTCGTAGTGGTGCGGACCGTACACACGCATCTACGCTCACTATCACTATGGGTCTGCACGCGTATGCGTACTCGTAGTGGTACGGACCGTACAAATGCCTGTACGCTCGCCATCACGATGGGTACACATACGGCAGCACTCCCACAGTGATTTGGGAACATACACAGGCCCTCTTAGCAGCAGTACGGCGGTTTTTACACATCACAGTGGTGATAGGCGACACACAGGTAGGAATAGGGCGGACATACTTGTCCATGGATGGACATACTTGTCCATGGATGGACATACTTGTCCAGGAATGGACATCAAGGCATCGTCTGTGCATTACTACATGTGTGGGGCACAGGTGTGACAGGCTGTGATGTGGAACATGACTCCTGAGTGGAGAAGGCATCAGATGTATGATGAGATGTGTATAGGTGTACTGTGTGACGGTGCAATGTGTGCCAGGCATGCCCTTGACTCCTTTGACATGTGTGCATGTCGTACTGCGCACTTGGGGTGAGCGTCACTGGCATGGCACGGACACCAACACACGGAAGTGTCCCATGATGCCCGGTACAGGGGTTATGACACATGACTTGTCACTACCCACAGTGCACAATGTGACTATGTCATTTATGTGTGCGGGATTTCCATCAGGTTGATGTTGTAGCACCCTCAAAAGCTGCAGCCGTTGCAGCAACCAACATGTGTCTGTGTGTAGATTGTCATTGCACACTGTTCCGCACACCATGCCACATGTGTTATCGGATGTGAGGTGCACATGTATGCATGGGACACGGAGTAGCGTGACAAGGCCATGTCAGCATCCTCACAAGGAATGTGTGGTGAGTCATGACATGTGCACCTTCATGGCAAGGTGTGTGGGCAGGCCTAGTGTAATGTCATGTGACCTGTGGCTCCGGTGTTCCGCTACCAGTCTCTGCAATGGGCATCCTACTTCTGCTGATGTGTGGGTGTATGTCACTCCTGTCTTGCGTCTGGCTGTTCACTTGCACTGGGACACAGCTATTCCCATGGCGTGGCATGGGGAGGTTCTCAATCTCCGTGTGTAGCTGGGTCTTGGAAGGAGTGTCACCTTGCATCCATACGTGTCCTGCCCATGTAGCACATACCTGACTCCCTATGTAGCATGTGTGTATTGCCAGATTTACATGTGCTCAGTAGACATGAGTTGTTGTCGTAGTGCACTCACTCTTCCTTGTCACTTCCAAATTACTGCAGAGCGCCGCCTCTTGCCCGAAGAATTCCAGACTTGGCTGCCATGCAGGAGAATGACAGGATCCGGCTCTACCGCTTCACCCAACCGTTGATTCTGGAGCTGACGGCGAGACTGGCACCACACCTGCAACCGCAGCACAGGTATCCTACGGCACTGACACTCCAGCTGAAGGTAATGGCTGCCCTACATTTTCTTGCCACGGGTACCTTCCAAAATACCATAGCTCATGTTGGTGGCATGTCCCAGAGCATGTTCAGCGGTGTGCTGCATGATTTCTTGGAGGCCATGTTGATTCACCTGGATGACTTCATCAAGTTCCCAACCCCTGAACAGATGACTGAGGTCAAGCGTGGATTCTATGCCCTGGGAGGGATGCCCCATGTCATTGGGTCCATAGATGGGACACATGTAGCTTTGGTACCACCACACGCACAGGAGGTGGCGTACCGCAATCGGAAGCACTACCACTCCATCAATGCCCTTGTGGTGTGTCTGTCCAACATGGTGATTTCACATGTCTGTGCTCGTTTTCCAGGATCAGCACACGATGCCTACATCATGAGGCGTAGCGGGATGCCTGATATGATGATGCAGCTGCGCAACGAACGGGCATGTGTTGTTGGTGGGTACAGTCTGTCTGTCCTGTATTCTGTATAGCCTACCAGCACGACCGCTTCACCACTTCTAACGATGACCATGTGCTTCCCATGTAGGGGACGCTGGCTATCCCAACATGCCTTGGCTGCTGACACCTCTCCGCAACCCCATCACGCCGGCCCAGCTCCGCTACAACACCGCCCATGGCCGGACAAGGCGAGTGATAGAGAGGACGTTTGGCATGCTGAAGAGCCGATTCCGGTGCCTCCACAAGACCGGCGGTGCACTCCCTTATGCCCCGGCGAAGGTCTGCAAGATCTTCATGGTCTGCTGCATGCTGCACAACATGGCAGTTGAAAGAGCTGTGCCACTCATCCTGAATCAACATGACGAGGACCATCCACCCGTGGAGGACGAAGGGCTTGGCAATGGTGCTAGTGATGTGGAGGATGTGGAGCCGCAAGAGGACATCCGGACTCGGCTCATACGCGACTTCTTTGCTTAGTGGTGAGTACCAGTGTCTGAGTGTGCACGCATTGGTCCCCGTGTGGCATGCGTTGTGATGTGTGTCTCCACCTGCATGTATGGCACGTGAGTCAGAGGTGTGTGTGGGTGTGTCACTGGAGTGATGGTGGCAGTGATGGTAGTATTTCCCCAGTCACAATGATGACCTAGCATGTTGTCATCCATACATGTGTCGAGTAAATGCACATGCAAGTGGCTGTGTTATTTGTGGCTGACTTCTTGTGTGTCTCTCTTCCCCAGGTACCTGCGCATGCCGTTTGCTGGTTGCATTGTTGTGCCACTGCTATTCCTCATGGACATGACATCGTGGGCTGACTCAGCGTTACAGGCACGGACACGTTTGGAAGTCTCCATGGGGTAAGGGATGCATCTGGGGTGTATTGGTTGTGGCAGTTGTTCAAGATGTATGCACACTGCCCCTGTCGATGTGTTGTTCCTCTGCAGCCATGTCGCATCCCCATGGGACACGACATGCAGCTGTGTACACCTGAATAGCAGCACGACATGCAGCTGTGTACACCTGAATAGATGGTCTGCCTGGTTGACAGTCATCAGTGATGGGATAGTGGATTGTGATGATGGCATCAATGTGTGTGACACTGCTTTCGGACACATACGGTTAGCATTGGCTTGACATGGTGTGGGACTTCCACATCAGCGGATCTATGGTGTATGGCAGGCTCTCCGTGTGCAGCTGTGGGTATTTAGCTGTTAGCCGACGCTTGTGTGCCAGTTCCATGGCTATCACGCATTTGTGCTGCAGAAGGGGGGTGCCAGTGTTGGACCCACATGTCACTCCACATGATGTGTTCATGTGTACTTCGAGTTGCCTCTGCAATCCCGAATACATGACTAATAAAGGTGTCCCTATGCCTCCAAGGTGCCTCTTCTCAGTCAATGCTGGTGTGTTGGCACGGTGCATCCTGCATGTCTGGCATGGTATTCCCTGATTGTGGCTATGTGTCAATGTGTCGAGTGGCAAGATGCAAGCTGTGTGTGTGGGCTGAGACTGTGTATTGGGCATGATGTCCATGACTGCGTGGGTATTGTGACATGTGCCATCCCCATGCATCCAACGTTGGCCAGGCCCCGATTCTCTGCATCCACCGGACTCAAGCTTGCAGGACATGGTTCTGCCACCTGTCTACACATACCTGGGTGCCCCCCAGGACACTGGACTGGATCCCTGACCTCTGCGCATGACTGTTGGTGTACTCAATGTGTGTGTCAGCACGGTTGTTCGGCCACCCCCTCAGCTGGTTGTGCCCATCACGGGTGTGTATGGTGCTCCATGTCTGTCTTGCCTAATACACTGTGACCCATGTGTCCTGTGCCAGACTCAGGCCCCAGGGTGTGGATGGTTGAAGAGAAAAGATGACTCAGGCATGTTTAGACTTTACAAGACACATGTTAGGTAATAATGCTACCAGCAGGCATCTACTCTTCATAGTGTGATTTATTATTGGGGGGGGGGGGGGACAAAGTGAGGGGCTTTCCGGGATTATGGAATCCAAAGTTCAGTAGGGGAGTTGGTGTCCTTGCCATTGGAAATCCTCAGAGTCCATGCCACAGTCTTTGTCAACATTGGTCAGCAGGGCCATGTGGCAGAGAATGTCTCTTGATGCTGTGATGCTGTTGCTCCAGTGGGCCAGGTGCCAGGCCAGGTGTCCTGGGAGATGGTGATGTAGCAGCCACCCTCACGGTCCTTTCCGTGGACGACCCGGCCTCCTGCGGGGAACCTCAGCAGCAGGCCGTGACGGCGTCTGGGATGCTCCGTCGGATGTTTCCTCCTCCTCCTCCTGATCCCTCCCTGTGGGTGGTGATGTTCTCCGCCTTCTGGCACAGGGAGGGTCGGCCATGGTGTCGGCCATCCGACGGAGTGTAGCGTGAATCCCCTGGAATGCCGTCACTTGCTCAGCCTGTCTGTCCTCCATCCTCCGTTGGTGTACCAGTAGACAGGCAATTAGCTCCGCATGTTGCTGGGCCTGCTGGGCCTTGATCCCCTCGAGGACGGACACAACCTGGGCCATGCCCGTGGTGTCCTGCCGGTATGAGTCCAGGATGTTACGGACATGGGAAAATACCGGATCCCCAGCCAACTGGTCAGGCTCGCGCCTCCGCCGTCCTCCACTCCCACCACCCCTGCCCACTTGCACCTGGCCTGCACTTGTGGGCACATGGGGTCTCCGGGACCCCTGAGGGGTGGCATTGGCGTTGTCGCCTGCCTCCTCCTGGGTGCCCGGGACACCGTGTCCCTCCTGGCGAGCCTGGCTGCATTGTGGTGTTGGGGCAGGGATCCTGGGTGTCTCCTGGGATGTGGCAGGAGTGGGGGTGGTGGTTGGCACAGTTGTACCTGACGCAGGTGCTGCAGGTGGTTGGACACCAGAGGGGCCAGGTTGGTCGGGGTCGTCCGCAGAGTGGTGAGAGTGGTCGCTGCCGGTGGGATCGGGCTCCTGCAGATCCAGGTCCTGTGAGTGTTCCCCCCCAGTGTTGGGGGGTGCACCACGACGTTGACCTGTGTGTGAGAGAGACAATGTTAATTTTTGTCCATGCAACATCCATGTTTCATCATTTTCAAAGTTGGCACATTTCCTCTTGGAATTAGGATTGGTCTTGCATTCCACTCACAGTGCACTTGTGCATGGGTGTGTCCCTTGGGCACCACTTTGGCCCCTTTAACTATGTGTGGCACAGTCTTACTTGCTGCGTCAAGTGTGACTGCAGTCAGCAGTGGAGTGGGCAGGTGTGGCGAGCCATGCACTGTACATGTGCACATGGAGTGGATCCACACACTTATATGATCCAGGTAGCTGTCCTTGTGCTCGTGAACAGGTTGTGACATGGCCATGTGTTTTGCCATGGTGAAGAGGGGGGCTTCTGGCACTGGCCACCCTTGTCTACATGCACGCAGTCTACCTGCTGACGAGCAGACATTCACACACGCAACACGGCTGATTGGCTCTCCCTGTGTCTCGCTCCCTCTGTGTCCCCCTCTCCCTCCCTCTGTGTCCCCCTCTCCCTCCATCTCTGTCCCCCTCTCCCTCCATCTCTGTCCCCCTCTCCCTCCCTCTCTGTCCCCCTCTCCCTCCATCTCTGTCCCCCTCTCCCTCCATCTCTGTCCCCCTCTCCCTCCATCTCTGTCCCCCTCTCCCTCCCTCTCAGTCCCCCTCTCCCTCCCTCCGTGTGTCAGCCTCCTCCCTCTGTCCGTCTCCCTCCCTCTCTGTCCCCCTCTCCCTCCCTCCGTGTGTCACCCTCTGTCACCTCGGCCCAGCTTCCGGGGCACACACTGTTAGCAGATCTTTGAGTGGCCCTTGGATTGTTGATGTGAGTTTGTTTCTGATCTCCAGGCACCCATTGGGTGTAGTGTCTGTGTCTGTGCGCTGCTGCTGTGGTGGTGTGTGCTGCCACTCTTTCACAATGTTGGCTGTTCATTAGCTGCTGTCATGTGCAAAACAGTGCCTTCACCCCCATGTGTTGATGCAAGGCGTCCGCCATTTGCTGGCAAGTCATTCCTGTGTTGGGACACACTGTTTGTCTGGCTGTGACCTAGGCCATATGGGTAGAGTGAATTGTTGTCTGCTTCTGAGTTGCACTATGTGCTTTTTTGGGCCCAGCCTCCCGCCATCCGGGTTACCGTGTCATGTGTTGTTGTCTTCTGTGGCCTGTGACTTGACATTGTCCAGCTGGGTGCATGGGGCATGGTGGCAGCAGTGGCATGTGCGTGCTCATGGAGTGTGGTTGAGTCATGCGATGGCTTGTGGTGGTTGCGTGCCTGTTGGTGATTTTGGTTGTGGATGCCGTTCCCCCCTTGTGAGGTGCGTTGTTTGTGTACTCACCCGGGTCTCGGAGTCCTTCTAATCCTTCGACTGCCTCCACCGGCAGTATGGCCATCACCCTCTCCTCCCAGGGATGGTACTGTACGGGTCTGCGGGAGGGCCCTCCTCCGGTGGCGTTGGCCTGGTCGTGTTCATCCTGCCTCTTGGCTCGGACCCTCCTCCGCAGATCGTACCACCTGTTCTGGCATTCCTGCTTGGTCCGTCTGGTGTCCGCAACAGCATTCACAGCATCGACGATGGTCTGCCACATGGCAGTTTTTGCTGCCAGGCTGGTGCTTCTGACCAATGTTCAAAAGATCTGTGGCTCGACTCTGAGGATTTGATCAACAAGGACCTCCAATTCTCGGTTACTGAACTTTGGATTCTTGGTGGTGGGCATGGTGAGGGGTGTGGGTGGGGATGGTGGGGGGGGTGTGTGGATGTTGGGGGGTGTGTGGATGGTTGTGTGTGTGTGTGTGTGAATGTGATGAGGGGGTGTTTGTGAGGGTGGTTGTGTGAAGGTGTGCAAGTGTAAGGTGTGGTGTAGCTTGTAGTGTGGTTCTGTGGTGTCTGGCAGCAGTGAGTCTGTTGCAAAGGCTCATGGTTTGTGTGTGTGGGCCCTTTTCATTGGTCCATTGGTGGGTGTGGCTGTGTTTGAATCTTGGGTGGGTTGGTTATAAGGAGTGGTGGTGTATTTGGCCTCTGTTTGTTTTTGGCAGTTGCAGGTCAGTGAATGTGTTGTTTTAGTGTTTGTTGGACATGTTTAGTGGCTTTGTGCCATTCGAATGGTGTATTCTTGTGTTGTTTTGTTTTGTCCTGGTTGTGTACGTGCGTTTTGAGCGTGTGTACGGTGTGTACATGGGCCATTTGGTTGTACGGTGCTGTCCTTGTGTGTGGGTTGGTACGACTCGTACATGCGGTGGTGATGTTGGGGCCTGGGGTGCGCTCCGTACTTAGGAGGTTGTGTTGGGGGTAGGACTGGAACGTACTGGGGTGTACATAGACGGTGGTACGACACGTACTGGGGTGGGGGTACACGGGGGTACGACACGTACTGGGGTGGGGGTACGACTGGAACGTAGTGGGGTGTACATAGACGGTGCTACTACACGTACTGGGGTGGGGGTAGGACTGGAACATACTGGGGTGTACATAGACGGTGGCACGACACGTACTGGGGTGTGGGTACACGGGGGTATGACACGTACTGGGGTGGGGGTACGACTGGAACGTACTGGGGTGTACATAGACGGTGGTACGACACGTACTGGGGTGGGGGTACGACTGGAACGTACTGGGGTGTACATAGACGGTGGTACGACACGTACTGGGGTGGGGGTAGGGCTGGAACGTACTGGGGTGTACATAGACGGTGGCACGACACGTACTGGGGTGTGGGTACACGGGGGTACGACACGTACTGGGGTGGGGGTACGACTGGAACGTACTGGGGTGTACATAGACGGTGGTACGACACGTACTGGGGTGGGGGTACGACTGGAACGTACTGGGGTGTACATAGACGGTGGTACGACACGTACTGGGGTGGGGGTAGGACTGGAACGTACTGGGGTGTACATAGACGGTGGTACGACACGTACTGGGGTGGGGGTAGGACTGGAACGTACTGGGGTGTACATAGACGGTGGTACGACATGTACTGGGGTGGTGGTACGACACGTACTGGGGTGGGGGTACGACTGGAACGTACTGGGGTGTACATAGACGGTGGTACGACACGTACTGGGGTGGGGGTAGGACTGGAACGTACTGGGGTGTACATAGACGGTGGCACGACACGTACTGGGGTGTGGGTACACGGGGGTACGACACGTACTGGGGTGGGGGTACGACTGGAACGTACTGGGGTGTACATAGACGGTGGTACGACACGTACTGGGGTGGGGGTACGACTGGAACGTACTGGGGTGTACATAGACGGTGGTACGACACGTACTGGGGTGGGGGTAGGACTGGAACGTACTGGGGTGTACATAGACGGTGGTACGACACGTACTGGGGTGGGGGTACGACTGGAACGTACTGGGGTGTACATAGACGGTGGTACGACACGTACTGGGGTGTGGGTACACGGGGGTATGACACGTACAGGTGTGGGGGTAGGACTCGGACGTACTGGGGTGTACCTAGACGGGTGGGGGTGTACATACACGGGGGGTACGTGTCGGACGTACGGGGGCTGGGGGGAGTGTTGGGCGCGTATGCGGGCACATGTCTCCATGGTTGCTGTAGGAGTTCGGTGCGGACGGTGTTTTTTCCATACGGTTGTAACCTCGGACGCACGGGATGGATCGTGATTCCTCGGTCGGACTTGACTTTTCACGTTTGTACGGTAAATCGTCCGAGGACGCGTCGGACACATTTTCCGACCCGAGGACGTGTGGGGAAATATTCCCAATGCGGTTCGTATGGACTTTTTACCATGCGAATCGTGATTGCCAGTTCGTACGGCACTTGTACGATTCGTATGGTAAAAAGACCGGATACGAGTCGCACGGGGGAATTTTTTACCGGATCGTGATCGGCACCATAAAGTACTATTGCATATATTTTCATATACATTTTTTCCAGATTTCTAACACATCACTATGACAGAAGAAGCCCAATTTATAACATCGCAGAAAGGAAAATTCCTATTGTCTTACATGGGTTACACATACACCCAAGAAAAGCAGACGGAACGAAAAGTGAACTGGAAGTGTTCTAAATATTATTCTAACAAATGCTACGGACGAGCAACAACAAGAGAAACAACTGTACTATATACAAGAGAGCATAACCATCCACCCAATCTCTCTGAAATTGAAGTCAGATCAACCCTTGAAAATATAAAAGAATTAAGCACTGGTTCACAAACTGCTACAAGTGTAATCCTAAAAGAACTATTACCTAGAGTGCCCAAAGAAGCAAGAGGCCAATTACCATCAATTGCTTCTATAAAAAGAACAATTGCTAGGACCAAAAAATCAACCACGACAACAATACCATCCCCTAAAACTTTTCAAGATATCATCATTCCACCAGAATTAAATATCACCCACAATAATGAACCTTTTATTTTTTTTTATAACAAAAGTACAGAAAAAAGAATCATAATGTTTGCTACTGCAAACAATATAACTAAACTCCAACAATGCCAAACATGGATGATGGATGGCACCTTTACAATATGCCCAAAACCATTCTACCAGCTTTACACAATACACGGTCAATATCACAACACTTCCATACCTTTAATCTATGCACTATTACCTAACAAACAAAACACAACATACAGTGAAATGCTAGGAAAACTAAAACAAGAATCAAATGATTTTTCCCCTGAAAGAATTATCATAGACTTTGAGCAAGCCATGATAAATTGCATTCTAAAACTGTACCCCCATACAGCTATCCAAGGATGTTACTTCCATCTAAACCAATGTATATGGAGACATTTAAAAAAATCTTCACCAAGGTGCCGATTACGATCCGTTAAAAACCGCGTACGAACCGTCGGTCGGAGCGAATTCCCCGTCCGACTCGTACCCGGTTGTAAAACTTTACAAACATGGAATTACGATTCGCACGGAAACACCATTTCCGTACGAATCGTAAAAAACACCGACCGACGAAAATATACATACGAATGTGATCCGGGAATGCTGCGACGTGACGTCGGGACGCTTTCAGGCAGCGTTTCACGAACCAGGAATTACGATTCGAACCGACAGCAGTCCGGACGGCAATATTTTCACGGCACCCAAAAAGTGCCGCAAAAGCGAAGTACGGCGCGAATCGACCAGAGTAGGTGGCCCGGTACGCGCCGACCCCCCCCCCAGCCCCCGTAGGTACGCGCCGACCCCCCCCCAGCCCCCGTAGGTACGCGCCGACCCCCCCCCAGCCCCCGTAGGTACGCGCCGACCCCCCCCCAGCCCCCGTAGGTACGCGCCGACCCCCCCCAGCCCCCGTAGGTACGCGCCGACCCCCCCCCCAGCCCCCGTAGGTACGCGCCGACCCCCCCCCCCCAGCCCCCGTAGGTACGCGCCGACCCCCCCCCCCCAGCCCCCGTAGGTACGCGCCGACCCCCCCCCCAGCCCCCGTAGGTACGCGCCGACCCCCCCTGTGTGTACACCCGTGTACGGTGCGTACCCCCCGTGTACGTTCGAGTCGAACCCCCCATGTACGCTCGAGTCGCACCCCCACCCGTGTATGTACGGTGCGCACCCCCCCGTGTACGCTCGAGTCGTACCCCCCCGTGTACGCTCGAGTCGTACCCCCACCCGTGTATGTACGGTGCGTACCCCCCGTGTACGCTCGAGTCGTACCCCCACCCGTGTATGTACGGTGCGTACCCCCCGTGTACGCTCGAGTCGTACCCCCACCCGTGTATGTACGGTGCGTACCCCCCGTGTACGCTCGAGTCGTACCCCCCCGTGTACGCTCGAGTCGTACCCCCACCCGTGTATGTACGGTGCGTACCCCCCGTGTACGCTCGAGTCGTACCCCCCCGTGTACGCTCGAGTCGTACCCCCCGTGTACGCTCGAGTCGTACCCCCACCCGTGTATGTACGGTGCGTACCCCCCCGTGTACGGTGCGTACACGGGGGGGTACGCACCGTACATACACGGGTGGGGGTACGACTCGAGCGTACACGGGGGGGTACGACTCGAGCGTACACGGGGGGGTACGACTCGAGCGTACACGGGGGGGTACGACTCGAGCGTACACGGGGGGGTACGACTCGAGCGTACACGGGGGGGTACGACTCGAGCGTACACGGGGGGTACGCACCGTACATACACGGGTGGGGGTACGACTCGAGCGTACACGGGGGGGTACGACTCGAACGTACACGGGGGGTACGCACCGTACACGGGTGTACACACAGGGGGGGTCGGCGCGTACCTACGGGGGCTGGGGGGGGTCGGCGCGTACCTACGGGGGCGGGGGGGGGGTCGGCGCGTACCTACGGGGGCTGGGGGGGGTTGGCGCGTACCTACGGGGGCGGGGGGGGGGTCGGCGCGTACCTACGGGGGCTGGGGGGGGTCGGCGCGTACCTACGGGGGCTGGGGGGGGGTCGGCCCGTACCTACGGGGGCTGGGGGGGGTACGGCACGTACCGGGCACCTGTTTGGACGTCTCCATGGTTGTTATGGGAGTTCGGTGCGGACGGTCTTTTCACCATACGGTTGTACATTCGGACGCCCGGGATGGATCGTGATTCCCCGGTCGGAGTTCACCTTTCACGTTTGTACGGTGAATCGTACGAGGACGTGTCGGACACATTTTCCGACCCGAGGACGTGTGGGGAAATATTCCCAGTGCGGTTCGTATGGACTTTTTACCATGCGAATCGTGATTGCCAGTTCGTACGGCACTTGTACGATTCGTACGGTAAAAAGACCCGATACGAGTCGTACGGGGACATTTTTTACCGGATCGTGATCGGCACCCAAGTGTAGAATATGCCACAAACATAACTTTTGCACATCAAATAAAACTTCTAACAGCCCTAGCTTATGTACCAACCACAGATGTTGCAGAACATTACAATCTTTTATTAGAAAGTCCATTCTACAAACAAAATGAAGTAAAGTTATCTCCCCTCTTAGATTATTTTGAGGATACCTGGGTGGGGAGACCTCACAGATCAGGCCATAGACGTCAGCCCAAGTTCCAAATACCTTGGTGGAATGTATATGTAAGTACACTCAACCAACAAGCCAAAACTAACAACGCCGTCGAGGGCTGGCATAATGCATTCCTAACTTCTACTGGGAGAACAACTCCAACACTACAAAAACTACTAATTGCCATACAAAAGGAACAAAGTTTCCAAGAATTAAGAATGCAACAATCTGTCCTACAATTAAAACCAAAACAATCTAGACAAACTACTCAAATGTATAATTACCTACAACAACAGGTACAGCTATACCCATCCACAAGAGGACTTGTGTACTTAAATATAATAGCTCAAACTCTATTCTAAACCCTTTCAAAAATATTAACCCACAATTCTACTAAAACAACTATCACAACATAAGGAAACCACTTTATTATATCACATATTTAATTATGTGGTCTAAAATATATAAATAATGTATATCTACATATATTTAGACAACATAATTAAACAAACCAAGTACACAACAACAATATTAAATATATAAGATTTGCCCACCCACAATTAAAATATTTAAATGAACTTACCTGTCTAGTTGCTCCAATGGGATAATAACATTCCTTCCAAATAAATCCAGGTAGTTCAAAATACATAGGTATCAAAAATGAATCCAAATAAAATGGAAAAATACAACTGTTTTTCGAAAAAAAAGTCTACGCCAAAAAACGACAATCCATTAACCATAAAAATCCCGAAAAATATTAAAAAGGTAAATAACCGCTCCTGGAAACCCGAACAATAAAGGAAGTGTAAAATAAATATTAGTAAACACAACTAATACACACTTCCTTAAAAAAAAAAAACGGTGTTTGAAAGAGACGAAAATATCTTCTCCGTAAAACCTACAAAAGAGAAACAAACATTCCCACCCACACACAAACACACACAATGCACCTAAAAACATCACTACAAACATTATTCAAAGACTATAAAACTTTAACACACCTAAATAACAAAACACTAACAAAGCCGCAAACACGGAACACAACGTAAATTATAAAACCGTATACAAACTATTACTATCACCCTAACTTCTAAAACATCAATCCATACACACTTATTACAACATTACTACTTCCACAAAACACTTAAAACTATTTAATAATAAAGAAAATAACTCTTACCTTCTCAAACGCGAAACAGCTCCCGACCGCGACCTGGATTCTACCAAAATAACCAAAAACAACAGCGAGCGGTTACAAAATAAAAGACCCAAACAAACATAACAACTAAAAAAATACCAATAAATGCCCTAACTATTTATTTAACATTACACATTACTTTAAAAATTAGTAAAACATTAGAATAAAATACTCAAAAATAATACCTATTTTTTTTATATATGTGAAAATTATTTAACTTATAATATTAAATATAATAAAAAAAATATATTTACTAATATAATAATAAAACTGTATATATTACCCAAAAAAATGTATGAACATGATATAATTAATATATTGTATCTACAACATACCAAAACTAAAAATAAAAAGAAATATTCTAAAATGTAAACATTGTCATTATTAATTATCTAATATTAATATTAATAATTAAAATATATTTATCATATTTTTCAAAACATACAATTTCTTATGAATTCAAATAAAGTCTAAAAATATTGAGAGTACACAATCTAAATTTAAAAATATTAAACAGCTATAAAAATCAGATTTGTTTTTTTTTAATTATTTTGTCTGTTCATATATTAATGTCCAAAATATACATTAAACAAATATATATCCATTATAAAAAAATTATTACAATAATACAAATGTTAAATATTAATTATTTTATTACATGTTTATTTCAATGATTTAATTATTATAATATGCGTAATAATAAACAATATTTTCTCTGTAATTAATATACATTCCAACAACTATAAAACAAATCTTATTTTCCTTTCTACTATTTAATACAAAAATTTGCAATTTGCATTCTGATATAACTTCTATCTTTTATCCAACCAAAACTAAAATCTACAGATTTATTGTAAATTAAAACAAATTAATTTAACTGTTCCTATTCAACTCTATATTTAATTATAATAATTGCTGTTTAACAAACTTAATTAACATACTACTCCCACTACAGATTGAACTTAATTATTTACTATTCTCACTCCAAAATATATTTAATTCGGGTAGGTGCTGGACACTGAACTAAATTAATTTACTATTCCCACTCCAGTCTATATTTAATTAAGATAAGTGCTGGACACTGAACTTAATTAATTTACTATTCTCACTCCAACCTATATTAAATTAGAGTAGGTGCTGGACACTGAACTTAATTAATTTACTATTCCCACTCCAGTCTATATTTAATTAAGATAACTGCTGGACACTGAACTTAATTAATTTACTATTCTCACTCCAACCTATATTTAATTAGAGTATGTGCTGGACACTGAACTTAATTAATTTACTATTCCCACTCAAGTCTATATTAAATTAAGATAAGTGCTGGACACTGAACTTAATAAATTTACTATTCTCACTCCAACCTATATTTAATTAGAGTAGGTGCTGGACACAGAACTTAATTAATTTAATATTCCCACTCCAGTCTATATTTAATTAAGATAAGTGCTGGACACTGAACTTAATTAATTTACTATTCTCACTCCAACCTATATTAAATTAGAGTAGCTGCTGGACACTGAACTTAATTAATTTACTATTCCCACTCCAGTCTATATTAAATTAAGATAAGTGCTGGACACTGAAATTAATAAATTTACTATTCTCACTCCAACCTATATTTAATTAGAGTATGTGCTGGACACTGAACTTAATTAATTTACTATTCCCACTCCAGTCTATTTTTAATTAAGATAAGTGCTGGACACTGAACTTAATTAATTTACTATTCCCACTCCAGTCTATATTTAATTAAGATAAGTGCTGGACACTGAACTTAAATAATTTACTATTCTCACTCCAACCTATATTTAATTAGAATAGGTGCTGGACACTGGACTGAAATAATTTACTATTCCCACTCCAGTCTATATTTAATTAAGATAAGTGCTGGACACTGAACTTAATTAATTTACTATTCTCACTCCAACCTATATTAAATTAGAGTAGGTGCTGGACACTGAACTTAATTAATTTACTATTCCCACTCCAGTCTATATTTAATTAAGATAAGTGCTGGACACTGAACTTAATTAATTTACTATTCTCACTCCAACCTATATTAAATTAGAGTAGGTGCTGGAGACTGAACTGAATTAATTTACTATTCCCACTCCAGTCTATATTTAATTAAGATAAGTGCTGGACACTGATCTTAATTTATTTACTATTCTCACTCCAACCTATATTAAATTAGAGTATGTGCTGGACACTGAACTAAATTAATTTACTATTCCCACTCCAGTCTATATTTAATTAAGATAAGTGCTGGACACTGAACTTAATTAATTTACTATTCTCACTCCAACCTATATTAAATTAGAGTAGGTGCTGGACACTGAACTTAATTATTTACTATTCCCACTCCAGTCTATATTTAATTAAGATAACTGCTGGACACTGAACATAATTAATTTACAATTCTCACTCCAACCTATATTAAATTAGAGTAGGTGCTGGACACTTAACTTAATAAATTTACTATTCCCACTCCAGTCTATATTTAATTAAGATAAGTGCTGGACACTGAACTTAATTAATTTACTGTTCTCACTCCAACCTATATTAAATTAGAGTAGGTGCTGGACACTTAACTTAATAAATTTACTATTCCCACTCCAGTCTATATTTAATTAAGATAAGTGCTGGACACTGAACTTAATTAATTTACTATTCTCACTCCAAACTATATTAAATTAGGGTAGGTGCTGGACACTGAACTTAATGTATTTACTATTCCCACTCCAGTCTATATTTAATTAAGATAAGTGCTGGACACTGAACTTAATTAATTTACTATTCTCACTCCAACCTATATTAAATTAGAGTAGGTGCTGGACACTGAACTTAATTAATTTACTAGTCCCACTCCACTCTATATTTGATTAAGATAAGTGCTGGACACTAAACTTAATTAATTTACTATTCTCACTCCAATTTATATTTAATTAGAGTAGGTGCTGGACACTGAACTGAATTAATTTACTATTCTCACTCCAATCTATATTTAATTAGAGTAGGTGCTGGACACTGAACTGAATTAATTTACTATTCTCACTCCAGTCTATATTTAATTAACATAAGTGCTGGACACTGAACAGAATAAATTTACTATTCTCACTCCAATCTATATTTAATTATAGTAGGTGGTGGACACTGAACTTAATTAATTTACTATTCTCACTCCAGTCTACATTTAATTTAGATAAGTGCTGGACACAGAACTTAATAAATTTACTATTCTCACTCCAATCTATATTTAATTAGGGTATGTGCTGGACACTGAACTTAATTAATTTACTATTCCCACTACAGTCTATATTTAATTAAAATAAATGCTGGACACTGAACTGAATGAATTTACTATTCCCACTCGCAAATATATTTAATTAGGGTAGGTGCTGGACACTGAACTTACTAAATTTACTATTCTCACTCAAATCTATATTTAATTATGGTAGGTGCAAAACAGTAAACTTCATTAATTTAGTATTCCCACTCATAAATATATTTAATTACACTAGATCATGTATACTGATCTTAATTAATTTTATATTCCCACTCCAATATGTATTTAATTACAGTAATTGCAATACAAATATATATAAATATAAATATATATAAAAATAAAATATGTTTTAATCATTATTAAAAATTTTACATAAAACAATACCCACACTTATCCTCTACAAATCCAACTCCCCAATCTAAAATTTATCCCAAAATATTATATTATAATATATTTTTTTTAATATAAATTACTCAATATTACTAATTTAAAATAAATTTTTAAAACACTCCCCACCCTTATCCCCTATAAGCCAACATCCCAATCCCCCAAAAAATTTTAAATAGTACAATCTAAATCAAAATTTATACATACTTTTTATACAATATTACCAACATTTTACATATTTTTATCAAACTCCACACCCTTATCCCCATAACACAACATCCCACTCCTAAAATTAAATATAACATTCGAAATTTTATTCTAATTTTCTAAATTTTTTATACAAATTATTCCTACATAAATCAAAATGTTTAAAACACTCCCCACCCTCATCCCCTATAACCCAACATCCCACTCCTAAAATATAATATAAAAAATATATTTTTATTCCAAATTTCAAATTAAATTTATTAAATATTCCAAATTAAAAATTATTTTTTACAACACTTCCCACCCTTATCCCCTGTAACTCAACATCCCACTCCGAAAATTTAAAATAAAATTCTAAATTACATTTAAAATTATAATTTTTTTTAAAAAAACATTCTAAAATATATAAACATTTTTAAAACACTTCCCACCCTTATCCCCTATAACCCAACATCACGCTCCTAAAATTATTTGTAAAATTCTAAATTAATTCTAAAATTTCTAAATAATTTTGTTTTAAAATTCAAAAATATATAAACATTTATACTACACTTCCCACCCTTATCCCCTATAACCCAACATCCCGCTCCTAAAATTTATTTTAAAATTCTAAATTTAATTTAAAATTTCTAAATAATTATTTTTTTAAATTCTAAAATATATAAACATTTTTAAAACACTTCCCACCCTTATCCCCTATAACCCAACATCCCGCTCCTAAAATTAATTTTAAAATTCTAAATTTAATTTAAAATTTCTAAATAAATTTTTTTTAAAATTCAAAAATATATAAACATTTTTAAAACACATCCCACCCTTATCCCCTGTAACCCAACATCCCACTCCTAAAAATATTTGTAAAATTCTAAATTAAATTTAAAATTTCTAAATAATTTTTTTTTTAAATTCAAAAATATATAAACATTTTTAAAACACTTCCCACCCTTATCCCCTATAACCCAACATCCCACTCCTAAAATTATTTTTAAAATTCTAAATTTAATTTAAAATTTCTAAATATTTTTTTTTTAAATTTCTAAAATATATAACCATTTTTAAAACACTTCCCACCCTTATCCCCTATAACCCAACATCCCGCTCCTAAAATTAATTTTAAAATTCTAAATTTAATTTAAAATTTCTAAATAATTTTTTTTAAAAATTCAAAAATATATAAACATTTTTAAAACACTTCCCACCCTTATCCCCTGTAACCCAACATCCCGCTCCTAAAATTAAATATACATTTCAAATTTGAAATAAAATTTACTAATTAAATTTTACAATATATTAAAAAAAAAATTAACTTTTTTAAAACACTCCCCACCCTTATCCCCTATAACCCAACATCCCGCCCCTAAAAGAATATAAATATTTCTCATATTATATACATTTTAACTATTTATACAAACAACTTCAAAATATTTACTAAACATACAATAACGATATTTTAACATGTCGATATTATTACTAACGATATTACTTACATCGACATATAATTAAAAAAACAAACGATATTTTTCACATCGATATTATCTATTTCGATATTTTGTACTTTAGATATTTTTGACTCGATATTTATGTCCCTCGGTATTAAAAAGTCGATATATAGACTGCTCACCCTTGGAATTATACTATAGAGCTGCTCAATGCACTCTTGCATATCACTGGATACACGGACCCTCTGACATACCGCACATACAGATTGAGACCATAGTTGCCGACCCCAGGCCTCTACCAGCCCTGCTGTTCTCGCCTCGTGACAGACGCACTGGCATAATGGATTCTCTAAACTCGGTCACACATGCGTGGCATTATATACTGGACGCTCAAGCCGGTAATATTCTATATGCTCCAATGGCCCGTCTTGACTGGTGCCACTGGCTTGTTCCGTGCAGGGACAGGTGAGTCATAATTGCATTGCAGTCGCTAAACATACATACCATAGGAGACCTCTTTACAGACGGCACTGCCCGTTCCTGGGAGGATGTAGCAGAGGGTGATAACGTACAGACGCTTCTTGCGCAATTCCAATTCCATAGAGTTAGACACGTTCTCAGGGATCTACTTGGGGAGGATATGGCGGAACCTCCAGAGATCCCGGCTCTGACCGCTGTTATTTAAGCACAGTCACCCTCTAAATTAGTATCTAGAATATATCGCACCACGCTATCTGTCAGGGAAGGCGCATTCACCAAGCCACGACTGGCGTGGCAGCGAGATTTACAGGTAGAACTGACGGATGATAAGTGGCTCTACTGCTGCTTGAGTACCAAACGAATGTCGCTCAACGGACGTCATAGATTAGTCCACTTTAAATTCCTTACCAGGGTTTACTATACGCCGGAACGATTATACCGCTATGGCCTGCGCGAGGGATCCCAGTGCGAAAGATGCGGAGAACTAATCGCTGATTTCTTTCACGTGGCCTGGGTCTGCCCGGGGGTTGCACGCTTCTGGAGAGATGTCTTCACCGAAATTAGCCGCATTACGGACATGACGTTATCTCCGGACCCGGTCCTAGCTCTACTGGGCTATTCCAAACCCCTTCCCAAGACACACAGACATCTTGTGGACATGGCATTCCTCCTAGCGAAGAGATGTGTAGTGCTCTGTTGGCTTCGCGGCCCGACACCTACCTTGGCGCAGTGGTCCAGAGACATGCTGTACAGCTGCACTCAAACGGAAAACTATAGCGAGCTACTACCACCCCGCAACAGACTCAAAAACTTGTGGGCCCTATATATGACCAGGAAATCCTCCCTGACGGCTTCCGACCATGATGACACTACTCCTCTGATGACGGCAGGTCACGACAATCAGGACCCTACCACGTAACGAGACCATAATTTTTGACACTGGCCACACAACCCCCCACGCACCTTCCCACATGGGTAAAGACATGGCAGATAAGGGGCTCTGTATCGTTCGGTGTGCTGGACCACTGGTGTGTCTGATACACTGGCAGCTTTATCTCTTTCTTTTATAGTATATATCTACGATGTATGATCATTGAACTGTCATCACTTGGACCATGTCAATGTCGTTATTTCATTGGTTTGTTGTATTTCCCTGGTTTTAAAAACTCAATAAACATATTAATAAAAAAAAAGAATAAAAAAAAGAAATTCTACCCGAGAGGCAGCTCGCAAACTTACCGCTCGCGAGCGGGGAAAATACTCTGCTACACTACGTGAAGCGGAGTTTTCTGCACTCCGCGAGCTCCGCGGAGTGCAGAAAACTCCGCAAACGGAGTAGAGTTCACCGCCCAGGCCTATCATATATGCACCCTGCCTTAGGGTTCTAAGGCATTCTGTAGGGGAGACTTACATATGGGACATGCAGTGTACTTTGGCATTGCCCACAGGGAGTGGGCAATGTCATGTTTTCAGAATAGTTTTCACCATTTCACACATTCCTGCAATAGCAGTCTGCATTCAGCTTTGTGTGTGGGTCCCTTAGGCTGACATAATACATAGTGCAGCCCTTAGGGGCTGATCTAGTACCCATGCCCTGGGTACCAGGGGTACCATTTACCAGGGACTTACAAGGGTGCTGAAGTTCTTGCCAGTTGGGTTACAATTAACATTTGTCTTGTTTTAGGGATAGAACACTGGCACTGGGGTCTGGTTAGCAGGGTCCCAGTGCACTTCCAATCAAAAGCATCAGTACCAGAGAGCAAAAAGTGAAAGTGACTATGTCAAAAAGAGGCTCTTTCCTATAATGCTGGAGTGTCAAATCCTGCTTGACAGGTCTGCTGGGTTCACATATAACACTTTGGTGCCAATTACGATCCGGTAAAAAAAATTCCCGTACGACTCGTATCCGGTCTTTTTACCGTACGGATCGTACAAGTGCCGTACAAACTGGCAATCACGATTCGCATGGTAAAAAGTCCATACGAACCGCCTTGGGAATTATTCCCCACACGTCCTCGGGTCGGAAAATGTGCGTACCCCCAGCGCGTCTACGCGCTGGGGGTACGCACCGTACATACACGGGCGGGGGTACGACTCGAACGTACACGGGTGTACATACACGGGGGGGTTCGACACGTACTCGGGTGTACATACACGGGGGGGTTCGACACGTACTCGGGTGTACATACACGGGGGGGTTCGACACGTACTCGGGTGTACATACATGGGGGGGTTCGACACGTACTCGGGTGTACATACAAGGGGGGTACGGCGCGTACATGCGGGGGCTGGGGGGGGTACGGCGCGTACATGCGGGGGCTGGGGGGGGGTACGGCGCGTACATGCGGGGGCTGGGGGTGGTACGGCGCGTACATGCGGGGGCTGGGGGGGTACGGCGCGTACATGCGGGGGCTGGGGGGGTACGGCGCGTACATACGGGGGCTGGGGGGGTACGGCGCGTACATGCGGGGGCTGGGGGGGTACGGCACGTACATGCGGGGGCTGGGGGGGTACGGCGCGTACATGCGGGGGCTGGGGGGGTACGCCGCGTACATGCGGGGGCTGGGGTGGGTACGGCGCGTACATGCGGGGGCTGGGGGGGTACGGCGCGTACATGCGGGGGCTGGGGGGGGGTACGGCGCTTACCGGGCCACCTACTCTGGTCGTTTCGCGCCGTACTTCGCTTTTCCGGCACTTTTTGGGTGCCGTAAAAATATTGCCGTCCGGACTGCTGTCGGTTCGAATCGTAATTCCTGGGTCGTGAAACGCGGCCTGAGAGCGTCCCGACGTCACGTCGGCGCATTCCCCGAATCCCATTTGTATGTATCTTTTCGTCGGTCGGTGTTTTGTACGACTCGTACGGAAATGGTGTTTCCGTGCGAATCGTACTTGCATGTTTGTAAAGTTTTACGACCGGGTACGAGTCGGACGGAAAAAAGCCTCCGTCCGACGGTTCGTACCCGGTTTTTGCCGGATCGTAATCGGCACCTTTGTGTACACTTGCAAGGCGGGAGAACATGATGCCATGACAACTCTTGTGATGCCGCTATCTGTTTGATGAAGGACTCTGCTTTTGTCCTACCTGACCTCTGCCTCAGTTTATTGTGGGTTAACTGGCTGCCGCAAACTGGATTTTAGGATTAGATGTGGGAGGTAACTAGGATTAGATATTATACTCCCCACATACACTCAACCATCAAAGCCTAAGTCTAAGTTTAGTGCGGACATAGAACTTTCGCCATCTTGAAAATATCCAAAGTGGGTAGGGTTAGGCCTGGTAACTTTTACTCCATTGATTAGGACATGGCCAGGATTCATTCCCACCTACGAGCTGGTTCAATGGCAATCTCTTCGGAACACTTTCTGGACTTGAGGAAGAGCAGAAGAGGACTGCACCTACTGTCTGTGACCTGAGGACTGGTTCGGCTTCCCTCTTGTACACTTCACCAAACTCTAAATGACCTCATACTCACTAATCTGATATCTACCACTGCGACCCAGGGTCCAAGCCTTGTTCATTTATTTCTTATGATTTTACTCTGCCTGGAAATTCAGGCAGAGATGGAAAGTCCACAGGAAATTTTGAAAATATTCAAGGTATGCAAGAATTTTGCAAATTTTCAAAATCTGTAGGAAATCAAGAAATCTGCGTTCAACATGGTAGTGCCACCGATTTTTCCTTAACCCAATATTTCCCCTTTTATCTGCTGCTTGCAGACAAGTGCAGAAAGTCCCACCTAAAACGATAAACTTTTATTGAGTATTCAGTTCTGTTTGATATGTGCCATTATCAGCAAATGGATCAAGTGGAGTTCAAATGTTATATATCAGTCTTTATGCCATTTCTTAATCTATTGCTGAATATTTCTGTTCCTTACATATTCTTTTTGATTACTGCCTACAAACAATACATATCAATTTAAGAATAATGCATTTATGGACTTGATGCATGCTGAAAATGTAAGAGATAATATTAAAATATTCTTGGAGTGTGTTCTAGGGTTGGTGAAACGCAGCCACTATGTCTAATATTTTCGTAAGTGTTGGGTTATTTTTGAATAGTAAGAAATTCTTAGTAATCTTAGAGCTCAGCCCAGCAAGACTGAAGAAATTGTGAAATTACTGGAGACTCAGAACAATCATTGCTGAGATTGGATGCTGTGTCTTAAAATCTGTCAGAAATGAGATTAATTTCATGATGTGGCAGAGAAGAATGAGAGACTTTTGAAAGGGCTCTTAGCAGGATTCATGTGGACATGCTGAAGTGAGTCTCCTTCCTTGAGGACATTTTGAGTTTGAATGAAGCTAGTATTGATTAATCTAGATATGATGGAGCTTTATTGGGTCTTGTAGGTGGTGCAACATTCCACACATACAATGATCAGAGAGCTTTATGTTTGTGCATGAACTGGAAGTGCCTTTGGATTTCAGTGAGATACTCGTTACTAGCCAGGATCTGTGTCCACCAAATCTAAACTTACAAACCACATAGTACTCAGTATCACCCTACATGTGCTTTCCATTTAATATACTGCAGTGAATCTGAGGATGATTTTCTCGAACTTTTACAAATGCTGCAGCAGTGCTGTCATTACCCTGACTCAGCTAATGGGACAGTGGCCAAATGCCGTGGTTTAGAATCTGCCATTGAGAACTGGCTCACTGTAAGATGACTAGGCGAGGTGCAGATCCGAGGCAATTTTCTGCCCCCTATTTTCAAAATGGGGGCTCCATCAAGAGTCGAGTGGATGGCAAAGTTGCAGGGGTACATTTTGTCCAATAACTGAGGGGTTACCGGCGGTCGTGAAGCGAGAAAGCCTTTAGCCTGGGAGTAATGGAGCCCTCAAGTCCTTGCTGTCTTCCAATGTTGAGCCTGAGGCTAAACGTCACAGCACAGACAATAGAAGGTGTGAAAGAGAAGGTAGCCTAAGCAGCTTAAGCTGAGGCAAGAATGAAGTTCGTAGAATCACCTGGCCAAATCAAACATTACTTTGGGAGAAAGCCTCTATATTACAGAGTCTGCAAAATGTGTTTATTGCCAATGTAGCCCCCAGTCAAATTACTTTCAAAAGTTATATATCTGGGGAATGCTAATGAAGCCATCTTAGCTTTGGTTGAGTGTTCTCAGACACAATGGGAGTATCTTTCTCCGTAGAGTAGATGCAGGAGATGCAAGATATATTTGATCTAGAAATGTGGAAATCAAAAGTATCACTGCCTTCAGAGCTGGTATGTGGCAGTCCTGGCTCTATCCTAGAAAAAATGCAAGATGTTTCTGAAATCAAGGTTGTGTTGTGTTTCATTAGCTAAAGAGTGGTCGAATAAGAGTGAAAGAAAGAGTGGGACATTCAATCTTCACTTGGTTCAAGTAAGTGGTGTTCTTTTGTAGGATGGGTGGGTCTTGGACCTCCAAAGTATCTTGTGTCAGTGAGTAGCGTGTGATGAATTATCCCTGTGGGATTATAGGCCCAGTGTAGGAGTTGTTACAGTTTTATGCCCTCTACCTAACCCATGTCAGTCATGGCATTATTTTACACAGCAACAAATCATGTGTCTTCAAAACAACCTATTTGGTTGCCAGTCTGCACAGTGAAGTGTTTTTTGTGTTTATTTTTTTCTTTATTGCAGTGTTTAGTTCTTGATTGAGGTTCTAATGTACCTGGGTGATCCTGAGTCCTTATGTCTTTCTATCCTTGTATTTGAGATGCATTTGACTCTTCTGACTCTTTCTTTTGTTCTTGAATCAGCTGTCCCTATGTTTTTATGTGGTTTGTTTTCCAGAGTCTGCTTTTCCCTGTGCCCCCGTACCGATGCCTACATACCCTTTTGCTTGTCCTGTCTGACCAGAGTAAAAGCTCCAATGTTCCTTTCCCCTAAGTTCCCTATTACCAGGCTCCACTCCTTTCATAGTTCCCTGGATGTTGGAAGGATGTAGATGGTCTGAAATGACAAACAGATAGTCACAGAAACAGATTAGCAGGTGGGCATGTACTCTACCTATCCAGGGGTAAATCAGTAAAGCAAGACATAGCTCTGCTGCCTTTGACAAGTGTGGACTGCTCTCTATGGCACAAGTGAATCATCACTTTGCTCTCTGGAACAGACGGGAGACACTGCTGTCTGCAGTGAACAAAGGATCGTTGGCCATGCAAGTGATTGCTGTGCCAAAGGAGAGATATTGTTCCTTTGTCTCCTGACAAGTGAGTGTGGTTGTATTAGTTCTGTCTGTAGCCTAGTGTCAGTCCATTCCCGGACACAGTGCTGATACAAATGTTTCCGATGCACCCTGGTTGGGAGTTGTGTCTTTTGCGGTACTTTGGTTTCCGGCACGGGCAGGGACGCAGAAGGTTTGGATGTGGGCCACCAGGGTGATTTTGTCCACAATGGTCAGGTTTAGAGTTCAAACCTAAGGTTTATTTCCACTGCTTCATGCCAGGCTTTCTCAGGAGAGTGAAAGAAGTGGGTGAGCGATTTATGGATCACCTTCAGGGTGACTGGGAACATTAACATGTATTGTTCAAAGCCCTTAATTTTTGCTTGACCTCATTGAAGGATTTACGTTTCTGATGTACCATTTGAGAATATTGAGGAAAGATCATGCTGCATGTGGAGTGAAAGGAGAGATCTCCTGCCTCACATCACAGTATCAGAGATTTAAAATGCGGACAGTGATCGATTGGGGGGCACCCCTGGAGGAGGTTTGCAATAGGAATCATCGGGAAAGTTGGTCAGTTGGGATCTCAGCCAGGATTCTAAGAACTCCTCTGGAGCAGTGCCTTCGGCTCCCTCCAGGAAGCCTATGAAGCGCAGAGTATAGCGTCTAGATCTGTTTTCTACATCATTCACCTTCTTATCAAATTGATTGATGATAAGGACCAGTTTATTGACTAATGATATAAGGAACGTTCCACTGCCCTCAATGGTAGACACTCTGTCCTCTGCTTTGTGACCCTTTTAGCCACGTTACAGAGGTCTTGTCAGAGTAGGGTCATATCCACTTGTACTTTGCTCATTTTAGTCTTCACCACCTCTCTATCGGCCTGGATAGCTTGTAGGATAGCCTCTGTGTCTGTATGTTCTGTCAACTGTTGTGTCAGTGATCCATCTCTCCACCTTCCCCCTGTCAATGGGAGTGGGCCTGGGGAGGGCCCTATCTCACCTTCTGTCTGCAGACCGTCACAGAAACCTTACAAGTTTTGTCACCTGCGTTGCAGATACAGGGTTTCTTCTTGCGCAGTTTCTCGGGTGGCCAACCCGCTTGCCCCCTCAGGAAGGGAGAAATAGGCCATCACCAGGCTAGTTCGGGAGGGGGCAGCATGAGTAGTTGGTCATCAAGCATTCTGTATTAATGTGGTTGATAGCGCAAGGCTCTTAACCCCTGCATGTCTACTAGGTTTAATCAGAGGAGATGGCCTTGGGCCTGATGGCTGGGGATGTGATGGCTCCTCACCAGTGAGAAGTTGTAGGACAGCCCTGGTCCCGGTAAGCGGCTCACAACCATCCCTCGTGTGTTGCTGGCATTAATGCAGATAGCGCTGCCTACCTGTGGATTTGTTTGCCTTTTATACAAATCAGGTAGAGCAATTATGCCTGGTTGCAGGAAGTTCAAGAAGTGAGTACGTTGCAATGTCACTGTGGGGTGCTGCGGATGTGATAGTGCAGCAAGTGGGAGAGAGCTGCGCCAAAGTTAGTCTGCATCTTGTAGCCTAAGCCCTCATCCGGCCCCCACTGGGTCGATTTAGGTCTTCCCAGTCTACTCACTGGCATTTCTCCACCCTTGATAGGGCTGCTAAGAGGAGCAAATGTGCAGGAGAACCATGGCTTCTTCTTCTGCCAGGTCGCAACTGATGTCCCAGGTGGCCAGAGGGCACCGGGAGCCTTTCGCACTCATGCAGGTGCTCCCGTGACTATATTACTGAGCCGTCTGGAATTCAGGGTCTGCTCTCTTGCTGCTCCACTACACTCCCAGTGTGCAGCTTGTTTCTGGCCAGGCGATCCGGCTACTTGCCTTCCTTTACTGCAGTACTGCTGTCATAGCTCCCCAGCCTCCTTTCAGAAGCTGTTGAGGGTAAGTTAGGGTTCTGCTGCATGGCCCGCAGTCAATCACTCACCACTGTTGTATGGCGCGTCTCAGCATGGTTTGGCTACTCGGTCACAGGAGCATTTTTCTCATCATGTTGTTTATTCAGGGGTGGCACTAGGACCACTTTTCTAACTTCCCTCAAGTTTACATGACTGTTGTTACTAGGTGATATTCTAAATATGGTGTCCTAAAGGGAGGTGTTTGCAAATGTATACAGGTTTCTGCAAGAAATGCTCGACCTTTGCAAAAGGCGGATTCAACGTCCTAAAATCAGCTGAAAGAATGAAGTGGGTATTACTTCCTCGGAGAACCCAAGTCTGGGTTGTGATGTACACTGGGTTTGACCATGAAATGTGGGCCGAAAGACAGAAACGTAGTTCAACCCTTTTGGAGAAGGACGACACAGCAGAGGAGCAAATATCTAAAGGCTGTTCTTCGTCAAGAAACAAAACTGTGTGAGATGATAAACTACAACTAAACATTAGGAGGGCAGAACGGATGCGAGGGACTGATCAAGGACTTCAATTCACCAACATGTCTGGGGCAGCCTCAATGACATCATCTTGATCCCCTTTGACATTGGACTGGAGATCTGTGGTATTCAAGTGACCCATTGTCACCTGTAGCACCTTCAGCTGGACGTTTTTAGCCAATAGTACTTTGCATGATGTGTCTTTCATTGTTAAAAGCACAGCTACAAATCCCAGCATGCAACAGCCATCATCTACAAAGCCAACCTGAGGTTGTCACAGATTACATGGGGGTCACTTGTTGGCTGTCGATTGTCTCACTATCTCAATCACCAGCCTCTCTTTGTTTGCTGTAAGAGCATTTCTTTAGCATAACTTTAATACCCACAGAAGGGAATTCTATAAACTAGCATGGAAAACTCTCTTCCACCAAGCCCTGCTTTCTTAAAATGAAGGACTATTAAAAGATATCTGCTGGTGCATCAATGTGTTCTCAGAGTCATGTACCGAACCAGACTTTTCTGCGATGCTATGGGTGTTTTGCACAAAAAAGGCTTATGTGTTAAACTGAGAACTCTGAAAGTGTTTTTCCCTAATAACTGAATGAGTAAAGCTTTCTTGAATTGAAAAGGCTCATGAAGACCTAGGCGCTCCTAAGACCAGTCTGGTGGCATGATTCTGAATTGTTTAAAGCCATTTCAATCAATCCTTTGGCCAGTCCCAAATAAAGGGCATGCAGTAATCAAAACTTTATGCTGCCACAGCTGATATCACTATGTGCTCTCCTCTGGGAATTTGACAGAGATACTTGATCTGATTGGGGAGGCTAAAGTGAATGCTGCTACTCTTAGTACACCTGGAGCTCTGAGTTGATCTTCACATCCAGATTTTTCACCACTCCCCTAGTGGACAGGGAGATACCCAACTCCGGAAATTAGAAGTCCAGAGGTCCGCGTTTCCACTTAATACCAGCACCTCTGTCTCATGAATTCCGTTTCAGCCGATGTTCCCACTATCAAGTCCCTTATCATCCTTAGGGCTTGCTGTAAGGCGGTACTGATTACTTGCTGCTCTCAAGCTTGTAAACAAGCTGTTCGTTTAAATGTGGAAGCCCAGGCAGAGGAGGTGGATGGTCAGGGATGCCACATATACATTTAAAGAGTAGGGTGAAAACACAGAGCCGTGAGGGTTGAGAAAGTCTGCAAGTAAAATTGCCTACTTAGAGACTACTTGTGAATGAGTAGGAGAAGAGAAAGGAGGAGGCTCTATAGAAGCCAACTCGTTTCCTTTGGCTGTGCTTACTTTTTGCTCCTGCTGTTGCCTATCTTCATGAATCCTGGGGTAGACCAGGTCTAGCAAAGAACAGTGCCAGAGTGACCAAAGTCCAAGCCAGGGGTGCCTGCTGATACCTGTGGCTAGTCCACAAAGACATCCATGACAGCGAGGCCGCAGGCAGTTGTGTTTTCTGGTGTATGATGTATTATTGGGCATCCTTGCTACTCTCAGAAAGAGAGAGAGCTATTGTGTGTGTGTGTGTGTGTGTAGACTTCAAGAGTTACTTTGTGTTTACATGTTTCTATCAGGCGAACTCAATCACTGTCATTCATCAAGAAATATTAATCGAAGCTTATAAGTAATGCAGCGGAATGCAGACTCTTAGGGAGTCACACAGCTCATTAGTAAAGGGAAGCGAGCAAGCTTCTTGAAGATAAAACAGTTCATTGACAGTAAAGAATTCAGCAGGACAAGGCAGATTGGTAAGGATGAAGTTGCCTGGAACATCACGTAGGAACAAGAGCGGAAACTAGAAGACTAGGGGGGATATTCTCAAGAACATGTGATATTCACCTCTAAATTAGCTTAACGCAACTCTTCACATCGCAGTCTATCGAAGGAAATTAACACTGTGGTAACGTGGCATTCACAAGCCAGTGGTACCATGCGATAGGCTCATGATAACACGTCAAATATCCGCGATAAAGTCAACGCGATGCCGCAAAAATGCAAAACAAACGCAAAAAAGTTGCGATGAGGCCAAGCGCGACACAAAAATTAGCAAAAAACAGCGACAGGCATGCAATTCCCACGCGTCATGTGGGAAAATGCACTATAAAAACTGAGGGGAAAAAAAGGGAGAAAAAAAGAAACTGTGTTGCACCATGGATGCACCCAGACCGAGTGCAGAGGCCAACGCGAACCCCACAAGCCCCACAGACCACCAGCAAGGAACAACGGTGTTGGGGAAGGCCAAGGAGAAGAGGAAGAGGAAGACGGGGTGCAGTCCGCAGGAAAACCAGATCAGCACCACGGAGGTGACAGAACACTACCATCAACTGAACGTCAATATGACAAACGTGAATGCAGTCGGAGTGTCCAGGAGGTCTATGGAGGACAAGAGGCGCTGGCACGATGTGAAAAGCCAAACCAAGCACAAACCCGCTGCCAACAGGAAGGCAGCAACGGCGACTGGAGGTGGGAGTCGTGCGCCACAGGAGGAGCAGGAGCAAAGGGAGGCCACAGTCATCAGGGTGGAGACGGTGCAAGGAGTTGGGAGTACGGACACAGCTCAATAGGACCTGACACAACATCAACAGGGTGAGTAACGACCAGGGTCTGGGGGGACGGGGGTGATGGGCACAATGGCACACATGCACAACGACGTGTAGCACACCGCACACCCACAATGACCCTGGCTCATGTCCCTCATCTCCGTGGCACACTGCAGCACACACACATAGCAATCACAGCACATCCTACGACAATGTGGTACAAAGTGCAACACCTACACTGCAGAACAGAGGACACAACTGGGTCCGCCCATGCGCAGAAACAGGCCAATCAAATCTAACATAGCAGGAAACTGTGAGATGGAAATGTACGTGCACAAACTCACATCCGTCATGTAGTCCACATGTTCACTGTTCCGCATCAAATTGCAGCACCTCCCAAACAGTTACAATGTACATTTTCATACAGTCTGCATGTAAACAAGAACAATGCGCCAACATACATGTCAACACAATGTCAACATACATCTCCCCTTCACATTGCAGAGGGACAAACAACACCTTCAGCAGAGCAGACCAGAGAACTCATCAGTGATGCTGGAGAGGACCACCACACCTCCTATGCCCTACAACAGCTCATGGACATCTTAGGCAACTCACCCCCAGGAGCAGGGCAGTCAGGCTACATAGAGGAGACCCCAGCCCCTGCACAGACCACACAGTAGGAAGCACCCACCACCACGGCTGGCTCAGGTGTCAGAATGCCAAAAGGAGGTGGCAGAACAGGTGCGGTGGGGTCAGAGCTCATGGAAGCCGAACTAGATCACATACGTGGGTGTCAAGTCCCATCAAGGACCACCTACACCCCACAAAGGAGACCCACACTGTGACAGAGACACAAGCATTTGCACATTTCCTGTAATGAACCACGCCCGGAGCCCAGGAATCATCATGCACACACCCACGCCGGACCTCCATACGACGGCCCAGTCCACTCCCCTTACGTATAGAGTGGGTGACGACAAAGTTACACGTCCAAGGTCCTACCCGCTGCCAGCGGGAACATGGTTGCAACCACTGTACACAGCACAATGTAATGTTGTAGGGCCCGGGGCCCTCATGCATACTTCATGACCACACGGACACACGCAGATAGTTTGTGGGACTGGCTACAGGCACGTGCGCCCGGCCCCTTTATTGGCAGGGTCACATGTACAGTGACACCTGTGCTGGATGTGTGTGGGGTGAGTGTAAGCCAGCCCGCAATGAGTGGTTGGTGCTGGCAACAACTACAACAGTGAACACCATCAAAACGGAAACAGAAAACACCTGCATTTCAGAGACAACTGCGGAGCATCATGGTGGTAGCCGGAGCAAGTTCAGAGGTCACCAAATGAGCAAATAGAAGTGTCCATGAGCTGTGGTGCACTGAGTCAGTGGCACCTGTAGTGCTGATCAGGGTATCAGGCAGATGATGGCCTCCATGACAGGTGTGAGCAACTCTGATAGTCTGGCAGCAAGACATTTCCGAATCTGGCAGTTGGTGTTTGGAGGTGGTCCTGGCGGGGGTGACGTGTGCCTCCTGCAGTTATGCGAAGTCCGGGCCGGTCAGGACTCGATTTGACGTGTGATCCCTGTTGGACCGCGGTTGAGGCCGGAGACAGCGGACAGTGCAGGGCCACAGACACATGGCGTCGATGACCCAAGGCCATTGTCCCAGAGGCCATCCAATATCTCAGCAGACAGGGTCCCTGACTTGAGCTACACAGAGTTAGTGGCCCCGGATGCACTGCGGCCGGCACAGGCACACCGCCACGGGACAGTGACTTGCGGTGCAGTGAGATGGGCTACACGAGCTGATCGGGTCCTCATCGATGTCCGAGGTGAATGTGGCGGAGGGTTGCAGGGGACAGTGGAAGGTGTCCTCCAGGGCATGATGCAGAGAGTAGAAGCCAGCCGGAAGCGGCAAATGGAGTGGAATGTTACTGTCTCGTTTTTGCCACCAAGTCAGTATCACCGACAAGATGATGACAACACCCCCCAGTCCATAGACTCAGTCGACACCAAAGTTCAACCAGAAAGTGTCCATGGATGTCGGGGAACAGACTTAGTGGCACCGGAGCTGAAAGGGGATGCAGTCCGCGATGAGGCCTGTACAAAGATATAAAATCTGCCATGAATAAATGAAGACTGAGTTCTGAAAGTGTGACCTACTCGGCCGCAGTGTAGGCCTGAGGCAGCGGTCAGCACGGGACAACCGCTGTTCAGCTAGCTCCTCCTGGAACTGTAACACACGACGTTGAAATGGCATGAAATTAAATGAAACGTAAATTTATAAAGCGCGAATTGCTGCCCTGAGGCGTCCAAGCGCTACCTGAAGAGAGTAGTCATTAGTCAGAGGCGGACAGCAGAGAGTTAGTTATGGACATTAAAAAGAAAGGTCTTTAGTTGTCTACGAAAAGAGAGCAGGTTAGGGTTGGACCTGAGTTGAAGGGGGAGGAGGTTCCACAATTTAGCGGCATTATAGGAGAACATCCTACCGCCAGCTCTCACTCTCCTAATTCTAGGAACTGTTGCTAAAAAGGCCTGGCCGGAGCGAAGGTGTTTCCTAGGGTGGTGCTGTGTGATTAGTTCACGGCTGATTGCCGGTCCTTTGTGCCAGAAGGCTTGATGGGAAATGCACATTGCCTTCAAGGTAATTCTTTGCCGAACCGGCAGCCAGTGCATGCTCCTCAGCCCAGGTTTGGCTGATAGTCTCCGTGGCAGCTGGAGCAATGTACGAGCAGCGCTGTTTTGGACAATCTGCAACTTGCGCAGAGTGTAGTCGGGAGCACCGAGATACAGGGCGTTGTTAAAGTCCAGTCGAGACTGGATCAGGCCTTGAACAGCAACTTGCTTGACCTCCATAGGTAGAAGTGGAAGCACTTTTCTCAGCATCCTGAGGAGGCCAAAACAAGATGCAGAGAGCCTGATGGCCTGGGTGTCAAGGGTTAAGGCTTTGTCCAGCCATACTCCCAAGCTTTTTATGTTGTCCTTGGGTACAGGCGGAGTTCCTAGGCATGGAGGCCAGAAGGGGTCGAAGAGCGTTGGAGCCGCGGGGCCCATGAGCATCAGCTCAGTTTTATCCCCATTAAGCTTAAGGGAGGATCTCGTCATCCAGCCTTTTACTTCCTCCAAACATTGCCTTAGTCCCAATTGTGCAGATAGGCCGTCCTCCTGTGCCAGGGATACCACCAGCTGAGTGTCGTCCGCATATGATATGATCTTAATACCAAACAGACGAACAACCTCAGCCAGTGGTCTCATATAGATGTTAAATAGCGCAGGGCTTAACGAGGAGCCCTGCGGAACCCCACAGCTCAGGGGTTTGCTAGAGGAGACTGTATTTCCCTCAAAGATCTGAAAGGACCTGTTGCTCAGAAAGGATTTGAGCCAGAGTATTGCCCTGCCTGAGATTCCAACCTCAGAAAGGCGACACAGTAGCATGTCGTGACTAACAGTGTCGAATGCTGCACTCAAATCGAGGAGGACCACTGCCACTGATCCGCCTCTATCCAAGATCCTTCTGGTTTCCTCGGTGACAGCTAGTAGGGCAGTCTCCGTCCCATGTCTAGGTCGAAAACCCGTTTGGGTGGCATCCAGCAACTGGTTATTCTCCAGAAAGTCCATCAGGTGTAAATTGATGTGCTTCTCTAGAATTTTGCTCACCCAGGGGAGCAGGGAAATGGGGCGGTAGTTGCTGAAGTCGCCAGGATCAAGGTTCGGTTTCTTCAGTAGTGCACGCACCATAGCCTGCTTCCAGGGGAGTGGAACTATACCAGAGGCAATGGAGGCATTGAGGAGGTTCATGATGGTGGGGAGGACAACCTGAATTACCGAAATCATTGCCTCTGGTGGGGCAGGATCACATGGTGATCCTGATTTTACTTGACGCGCTAAAGATTCCAGGGAGTCTTGTTCTAGCAAGGGAAAGTGTTCCAAGGTGGCCGTGGGTTGAAGGGGGGGCTCCACCGGACTTGGCCATGTATGATCAGCAGATTGAAAATCCATGGCAGGGAAGGAGGAGTAGATTTGGAGGACTTTTTGATGGAAAAATTCTGCCAGGTCGTTGCAGTGAACTAGTGTTTTACATGGAAGCATAGAGGGTGGCGAAAGTTTTGTAAGGCTCTTCACTATCTGAAAGATTTCTTTAGGTTTAGATTTTGCCAGCATGATTTGTGTAGAAAAGTGCGTTGCTTGGGCAGTTTTTACCTCATTTTTGTAGGCTCTAATCGCCTCTCTATATAGGATTTTATCGTCCAAAGAGAAATCTAGGCGCCACCGTCTTTCTAGTTTCCTGCAGTGCCGTTTTTCCCCCTGAGTTCCTTAGAAAACCAGGGCGCAGTTTTTTTGTGGACGCTTCGTAGTGATTTTAAGGAGGGGGAGTGTGGCCTCCAGAGAGTTCGAGACCCACTCTTCATAGTCCTGATTAGCAGCACCGGGATCCGCGTTAGGGGGAGGACGCGAGGTAGTAAGACTGTTGGACCAAGACTCCACTGGGAGTCTAGCCCAGTTTCTCACGTTCTTTACAATGGGGGTTAGGTCGGGTGGCTTGCGAATAGACCATGTAAGGGGGACAAGAAAATGGTCAGTCCACGGAAGACAAATAGGTGGCCCAGCCTTGAGCTCGGTGCAATTGCTGAACACTGGGTCCAAAAGATGGCCCTTGATGTGGGTGGCTGAATCGACCAGCTGCTCCAATTGTAAAGCCGCTAAATCGTTCGCTAGCTCAATGGCGGTATGGTCGCAGGCGGCATCAAAATGGAGATTTAAATCGCCTAGCAGTGTATAGTTGGAAAAAGTTGTAACCGATTCGGCCAAGGTCGATGGGAGAGTCTTGTGAAACTGCTTTGGGGGGCCCGGTGGTCGATATATCAGGGTGCCTGAAAAACAGTTATTGGGGGTGAAATCAATGCTGAATGCGAGGCTTTCGCAGTCAGGGATTGAATCGGAAGTGCAACGACAAAGGAGCTGTTCTTTATATATTATTACCAGGCCACCTCCTCTCCCAACAGTCCGGTCCTTCCGCATAATTTGGAAGCCCGGGGGCAGGGCTGATACAATATCAGGATCGGAGTCTGGCGTCAGCCAGGTTTCTGTTAGGAAAACCACATCTGGCCTGCGCTCCTCCAACATGAGAGCAACTTCCGTCCTGTGTTTGGGTAGGGACCTGCAGTTTAGAAGTAGTATATTGAAGTCCTGCTTATTGTCATATGGCTGGGTAGTGTTGAACTTATATTTGCATGCAGGGCAGACCACAGGCAAGTCCAGTGCATGAAATGAGTGCAGACAGTCTATTTCCACAGTAGTCCTCAAACTAAGTAGGGACTCAGAGCAGTAATACCTTATATGCCGGGGCGAAGATACAGGGGTCATGGCCTCCGGTCCCGAACGGTCGCGGACGGGCGCAGACGGGCTTGCCTTTAGCGCGCCCTTGGCGCGCTGGCGGCGCACCCGCTGCGCTCGCGCTGGCATGCGTTTTATATCCCCGGGCTTACAGCGACTAGAGCGCTGTCCACGCCCCCCACCCAAGATGTCTGCCAAGTACCGACTGCAAAGTCCTCCTACACCGCACGTGGGAGCGATGTGGATCCGGCCGGCAGCGGTGGCAGTGAATTACTGGTGAGGTGAGTCTGAATGGAGTCTGAATGAAGCAAGCGTGAGGAGCACAATTTAAAAAATTCAGGTGAAGTGATACAAATTGCTAAAGTTTAACAACAATACCACCCGGCTTCCGCCTCAGGAGTACATCAGGTGCTGCGCGCTCGCGCTGGCATGCGTTTTATATCCCCGGGCTTACAGCGACTAGAGCGCTGTCCGCGCCCCCCACCCAAGATGTCTGCCAAGTACCGACTGCAAAGTCCTCCTACACCGCACGTGGGAGCGATGTGGATCCGGCCGGCAGCGGTGGCAGTGAATTACTGGTGAGGTGAGTCTGAATAAAGTCTGAATGAAGCAAGCGTGAGGAGCACAAATTAAAAAATTCAGGCGAAGTGATACAAATTGCTAAAGTTTAAAAACAATACCTCCCGGCTTCCGCCTCAGGAGTACATCAAGTGCTGCGCGCTCGCGCTGGCATGCGTTTTATATCCCCGGGCTTACAGCGACTAGAGCGCTGTCCACGCCCCCCACCCAAGATGTCTGCCAACTACCGACTGCAAAGTCCTCCTACACCGTACGTGGGAACGATGTGGATCCGGCCGGCAGCGGTGGCAGTGAATTACTGGTGAGGTGAGTCTGAATAAAGTCTGAATGAAGCAAGCGTGAGGAGCACAAATTAAAAAATTCAGGCGAAGTGATACAAATTGCTAAAGTTTAAAAACAATACCTCCCGGCTTCCGCCTCAGGAGTACATCAAGTGCTGCGCGCTCGCGCTGGCATGCGTTTTATATCCCCGGGCTTACAGCGACTAGAGCGCTGTCCAAGCCCCCCACCCAAGATGTCTGCCAACTACCGACTGCAAAGTCCTCCTACACCGCACGTGGGAACGATGTGGATCCGGCCGGCAGCGGTGGCAGTGAATTACTGGTGAGGGGAGTCTGAATGGAGTCTGAATGAAGCAAGCATGAGGAGCACAAATTAAAAAATTCAGGCGAAGTGATACAAATTGCTAAAGTTTAAAAACAATACCTCCCGGCTTCCGCCTTAAGAGTACATCAGGTGCTGCGTGCTCGCGCTGGCATGCGTTTTATATCCCCGGGCTTACAGAGACTAGATCGCTGTCCGCGCCCCCCACCCAAGATGTCTGCCAAGTACCGACTGCAAAGTCCTCCTACACCGCACGTGGGAGCGATGTGGATCCGGCCGGCAGCGGTGGCAGTGAATTACTGGTGAGGTGAGTCTGAATGAAGCAAGCGTGAGGAGAACAAATTAAAAAATTTAGGCGAAGTGATACAAATTGCTAAAGTTTAAAAACAATACCTCCCGGCTTCCGCCTCAGGAGTACATCAGGTGCTGCGCGCTCGCATGCGTTTTATATCCCCGGGCTTACAGCGACTAGAGCGCTGTCCACGCCCCCCACCCAAGATGTCTGCCAAGTACTGACTGCAAAGTCCTCCTACACCGCACGTGGGAGCAATGTGGATCCGGCCGGCAGCGGTGGCAGTGAATTACTGGTGAGGTGAGTCTGAATGGAGTCTGAATAAAGCAAGCATGAGGAACACAAATTAAAAAATTCAGGCGAAGTGATACAAATTGCTAAAGTTTAAAAACAATACCTCCCGGCTTCCGCCTCAGGAGTACATCAGGTCATGTGGGGGGAACTTGTGGTTGACGGAGATAGGAGCACCAGAGCTGAGCGGGTTTTCAGTCAGCGACGATGCCGTGTCCTGGCTGGTACGGACTGGATTGAATAGGTGTGAGTCCTGCTGGACCGCAGTGTAGGCCGAAGGTGTAATCATCAAGGGCCCACAGACACGTGTGGTTGGGTTGCTATGCACAGACTTGGTGTCACCAGGGCAGTTGTCGGTAGTGTTTAATCGCCTCCGTAATGATGGTCCTTTTTTCCTCCTGACTGAAACGTGTCATCCTCTTACACCTCTCCTTGCGTGCACTGATATGTACTCTGTCACTGAAAAATAAATACTCAGTCCCAAATATATGACCGACTCGAGCGCAGTGTGGCCCGAGGGCAGTAGTCTGCGTGGGCCCACGGACACGTATGGTTTGAATGTTATACACAGACTTGGTGTCACCACATCGAAGGGAGTATAGTGACATAAAATCAGCCATAATTGATGTTCTCTGCCATAGTGTAATCAAGACTCAGTTCCAAATGTGTGACCTACTAGTCCACTGTGTATGCCGGTCGAGTACGTCAACGAGAAAGGAGTACTACGGGACTGTGTCGCGGAGGCCGTGATGGTCTGAGGAGGCTGCCAGGGTTGCGGCACTAGGGCTTGGAGCTTGCACCGGCACGTGGTGGGCCCTCTTCTACACACTCCGGTGTTGGCAGGTGTGCATTGAGGCCTGGGTGCGCAGGGCCGGGCTGGACTGGTTCAGGGACTAGCGGCCCAGGGTGCAGCAGGCGCACCGGATCGCAGGCAACGCCACTCACGGCGACGGCCTCGTGGCGGGGTGAGGGGCGCCACCCTGGCAGAGATGTTGGGCATTCCGGAAGAGAACCACGCCCAGAGCTACATGCTTTTTATTCACACCCCTACGTGTGCCTGGCGTACACCGGGCCAGCCCACTCCGCTCACACTTACAGGGGGGGATGTAACAAGCTACATTTCCAGGATCTTCCCCACTGGCTGCGGTGACATGGTTGCGTCCACTACACTCCAGACACCAGCGGTGTATGTCGACATGGATATGTGTGTGGTCTGCATACTACAGTCTGGCCATCACATCCACACCACACTTGGCATTGTGTACATTCTCATTCATCGGTCACTTGCCTCCTTCTCACATGCTTGGTCCCCACGTCTTCCCACAATCTGCTATTGTGTGGCTGAGGTGCCATGCCGTTGATGGCTTATGTGCATGGCTGGCCCAGGTTGCCACAGTAAGTTATGCTGTCGTGTCTGGTGGGTGGGCATGTTGTTTGGCATGTTGTTT
This sequence comes from Triturus cristatus, assembly GCF_964204655.1. Lineage (NCBI taxonomy): Eukaryota > Metazoa > Chordata > Amphibia > Caudata > Salamandridae > Triturus > Triturus cristatus. The sequence continues at coordinate 1,252,930,644 of NC_140592.1, read as the reverse complement.
GTGACGTGTGCATTCCCAGTGTTGTGAGTTGCATGATTGTGGAGTTGAGGTGTGTGGGGTGTTCATTTGGTACTTACCAACGAACAGTGCATTTCCGTAGGTGCCAGCCTGAAAGAGCTGATTGATGATGGACTGTTGGAAGATGTAGGAATCATACACACTGCCTGGGTGGTTGGCGTCGAGGTTGGTGGAGATTCACCGGTGGTGGTCCACTGTTGTCTGCACATTGATGCAATACGTGTGCTTTTGGTTGCAGTTCTTGTGTGCAGTGTAGCCAGGGTGCACAAGTAGGACATGTGTGCAGTGAATTGCCCCCTAACACGTGCGGGAAGCCAACTGTGTTGTAGACGCCTTGCTTCGTCTCCAGCTTTTCCTGCGCATTGTGGGGGAAGGATAGGTAGTGTGGTACCAAGCTGATGATGGCATCCACGACAGGTGTGGGGAACTTGGATTGGGCTTGCTGTGAGACTCCTCCGACACTGGCGGTTGTTGGTTGGAAGGTACCAGAGGCCAGGTGCAGCACAGCCAGCAGCTTTGTCTGAGGTGGGATGTTGGTTGCCCGCTATATTGGTGCCGTCTGCTTGTGGCCAATGGTGGTCAGGATACGTGGGATGGTTGTCCTTTGAGCCTGTGGTGGGCACTGACATTCTCTGGTGTTGGGTCTGTGGGGCTGGTGCGTTTTCTGAGGGTCCGCTGTCTTTGTCTGCGCTGCCTCTGTGGTGGTCCGGGGAGGGGGCCGGGGGGGGGGAGGGGGTAGGGGCGGTCTTGGTGGTGGTGGCGGTGGATGTTGTGGCCCTGTTGGGGCTCTGAGCTGCATGATCAGTGGCTCCATGGCATCTGTTGGTCTTCATGTGTGGCTGTGGTCTTGGCTCCCTTTTCTGGTGCCTGTTGTCGTCCGACTTTGCACCAGGTCAGAGCAGGTGTTACTTTCCTGCTGCTAACGCTCCTTATCACATGGTTTGTGTTCTTATCGCCGATCTGGCTGGTTGTTGAGAATGTTGAGGTGTGATATTGTCGCAGCTTTTTGCTCGGGAAAGCCTACTCTGCATCTCATTAGCGATAGTTGCCGGGGTCATCTGTGGCGATGTTTTTTGAGGATGCTATCGCAGGAAAACTGGTGATATCGGCTGTTTGCCCCAGCTTGTGAATGGGGCGATAAATTTATCGCCACTTTGGCTGCGATAAGATGCCGATAACTCCATGAGAATATGCCCCTAGATGTAGAAAGAGACCCTGGTTCCGAAGAGAGACATCACAACCCTGGACACAGTGCAAGCATCCTATGACCACAGATGTAAAGGAGTCACATGCCGGCACTTGTACCCTGCAGCGCAGAAGTGAATGCAGAGCCACATGCTCACCATTCTGGGCCTTGGTACTGCCTGTAAGACCACTTTATCTAAACAAGAAAAAGTTAATTTACTTTGATGAACAATATGGCTAAAATAGGAGCAAAACTGGTAATTGTTTCCAGCATCCACATTCCTGGTGCGCTGCTCCTTTAAACTTAAGGAATAAGCACTGGGAGTAACACAATAGAAGCCACTGGTAAACAACTGGGCTTAGCCAAACAAGGCATAATGAAATGATTAAAATGCTTGCATTTACGTAGGCATGGGAGAATTTTTCATCAGCATACACTCTTTGCACAAACAACACACAGAGCAACTCAAATTGTTCGTGATTTTGTGATTGTGGAGTGAATTCCGCTCCATTGTACAAATGGGTTCTGCAGAATATCACTGCCAGGGGTCCTTCAGATGAAGAAACACAAATATGCAATCAACACAAAAGTCACCTGTGGATGACCACATAATTATGCATTCAACAGTACCTAACGTGACGAGTGACCCCTTAAGCCCAGTCCCCAGTGGTCCTCTGGGAAGACAGCGCCTCGCTCCTGTGTACAAGAGGCTCTGATTGAGCCTGTGGTCACTTGAGAGCGGTGGACTGAATGAGCTTGGAAGCTGCCAGTCCAAGACTACAAACGGCTCGAAGTGAGCAGTTTCACAAACAAAAAATCCCAGGAATAGAAAACGCCAGCCCAGAAAGGCGGATAACTTCCCTGAAGGAGAACCATACAAGCCTTGCAGCAAAGTCCTATCCATTCATACGCCTCCCTGTGAAACACCTCAGTGCCATCAAAATGTTTGAGGGGAACAACATGACATTCATACTGAGTAGCAGGTCTAAGTTATTACAAAGCAAAGTCCCTCAGGTCCTGCAGAAAGTCACACTCATTAATGTGTGATTGGCCGGGTTGCAGTTTAGATTTAGTTGAAGAGTTTTCATACTCCGTTGAGTTACAAAAGTAACATGTTCATCTCTTGTTGACACAATTGAAAATAAAACACGATCTGGATGCTAACTATGAAGACACATAGAATTAGTCATAGACTCTAGTTGTGCTATCGGCTCCCAAAGGTGACTGCCCACTTGTGTGAGTCAAGTCCTTTTTAAAAAAAAAACATTTTATTGAATTCTATATGACAAAATACAATGTCAGAACCAGAATTCAAGAAAAAAAAATAAGGCGCATGTTTCCGAAGCCCCACTCCTTTTCCCCACCTCCACCCTCCTAGAGAACTCCCTCCCCTTCTTATGAAACAAAGTCCAACATATATCAGTCTTCTCAGGACTGCAAGCAGCTATCCCTCGTAGGTGCATACTTCAGTCTCCTTCAGTATATCTCGGCTCTTCCCTCGAGCTATGGCAATTCCCCTGTAGTCCGCCCATTTCCCCGATATGTTCATGTCTTTTTGGGAACAGCCCCAGACTTTATATCCGGATTTTCCATGCAGTAGTCTAATCCCTGTCGCCATTTCTTGAGAGAAGGTGGGTGTTCATCTTACCAATGGCGGGCAATGACTTGTTTCGCCATGGTCAGTCCCAGCCAAAGCAACGTTACTTTATAGCAGGTTTCGTCATGGTCAGAATTGACATGTAAAAGTACTAATTTGGGATTTCATGGTATATTCCACCCAGTTGTAGTAGGGGGATCCGAGCAGCAGTTGCTGAGTGTTGCGCCACTGCCCTGGTGTTGGCCCAATCCTTGTCTGTGAGGGTGTCCACATCCCACGCCCAGGCAGAGAAAAGAGTCTGTTGTATGATGTATCAGTGTGCAGTAGATTTGGTTACTCAGTTCAACCGTAAGCAGCTGCTTCTCTAGGGCATTAAATTTGAGAAGGACTTCTAGGTCTGAAATGTATGATGTCAGAGTATGCCTGAGTTGTAAAAATCGATAGAACTGGCTGTGGTGTAGGTCGAATTACCTTAATAGGGTCTGGTAGGAATCAAGAATTGCGCCCTCCATTAGGTCTCCCAAAATAGATATGCCGATGGCATCCCTTCTCCGAAATCCCCTAGTGCAGACACTTGTCTCCCCCAAAATCTTTACGATTTGGAGCGTCCATGGACCAGATATTTCCAAGTCTGTAAGGAAGATCAGCGCACAGTGCCACTCTATCCGAAATCCCGGCATCCCACTCGAAACTACCCACCTGTGCTTCAGTACGGAGCCATTCTGCCAGGTGCTCTATGGCAGTGAAGAGGAGCATGGAGAGCTGATAGCCCTTCCTCATTCTCCTACACATGGGGAGTGGCGATATTTCACTGCCCATCCAGACGCAGGCAGTTAGATCCGAATATGGTAAGCTGCCATAGGCAATGAATTTGTGTCTGAAATTGTGTCTGCTTGCAGAACTAAAGCTGGCCATCTCAATCTCTCTGCCAAGGCCAGTCCATTGTATAACCGTCGAGGTTGTGTCTAGTGGCCCGATGCATCAATCCTGCCTGGTCCAGGTGTATCAACAAGGGATTTACTCCTAGCAGTCAATTGGCCAGCTTTGGTGATGATCTTTACTTCTGTATTGAGAAGAGAGATGGGGCGATAAGAGGAGCACCTCTCTGGGGGCGGCCCGGTTTAGGAAGCACCACAATCTCAGTCTTGCAAAAATTGGGAAATAGTTGATTGTCTTTTCTCGCTTCTCTGAGTACTCGTTTTGTGAGTGAATGAAGGAAAGTGCCCCTTCTTGCATGGTTAACACCCACTTTTTGCCTGACATATGATGCAACCTGACGTGATGTGCCCTGGGCCCCTGCCAATCAGGTTCTCAGGGCGTGGGTTCTTCCCAAACTTGTACCCTTGTACCCTCAATTGGCACATCTCTGGCCACAGGTAAGCCCCTTGTAAAAGGTACAATGTGTACCAAGGGCACTTTTACCAGGGAAGGCCTCTAAGGGCTACAACACCTATTGTGCCACCCTAAGAGGCCTTGTACCTAAGCACCCACACACTTCTATTGCAGGCTGCGTATTTTGGTGCAGAGAAAAGTAAAGAATCAACATGGCACACATCCCTGTGTGCCATACCTGCAACCCACTGCCTGAGGCCTAGGTAAGTCACCTCTCTAGCAGGTTGCGCTACCCCTCAGGTGAGGGTACAGTGGCATGACCCCTGTACCCCTACAAGGTCTAAGTCTATTCTTAGACATTGTAAGTGTAGGAAAGCCTTAAAGACTATATGGTCTGGGAGTTGGTCATTACAAACGCCAAAACCTGGGAAGTTTGATAGCAAACTTCTCAGCACATTAAATCCCACAGTGATGCCAGTGTGGGATTTCATGTATAATGCACTCAGAGGGCATCTTAGAGATGCCCCCTGGAAAACGACCAGCCCTGGTGTGGTTCCCGAATGGCTGCCACCAGACAGGCTTCTAGACCCCTCGGTAGAGAGCCTCTGCACTCTTGGTCCAGAAACAAAGCCCATCCTGGGCAAAGGTGTCATGACTGCTCCCCCAGGATGGGCTGGGTCCACGAAGGGGAAGCTTCAAAGGCCTGCTACCTTTGTAAACTGTCCCTGCCTTCTGCTGCCCCCAGCAACTGGCTTCCACTGGTTCTGCCCCCCACTTTGGGCGGGTGAATCGGCGGGAAAACAAAGCTAGGAGGAGAGGTGTGCCTACCTTTGTCAACTCCACTCCTCAGGTGGGGGAGGCGTGGTGAAGCAAATATCTCATTCTCCCCCATCTGGAAAATGAGGGGACCCAGCCAATTAGGGAGAGGCTCATGCACCCCTCCCACTGGAGGACAGCATAATAGGGGGTGTACCCACCCTAAGGAAGGGACCAATTGGTGCCGACCTGCACAGCCCTTTAGCGCCCCTAAATTTAGTATTTAGGGGCAACCCTGAACCTTGCCTCCTCAGATTCGAGGAAGAGAGAAAAAAGGCAGAAGAACTGTACCGACCCATGAAGAAGAGGACACCAACTGGTTTGGCCCCAGCACTACCGGCCTATCCCGACTCCGACCTGACTACAGTGAAACCCCGGCGGGTCCAGCAGCTAGCAGACCCCCAGAGACCGGAGGAACTGACCTCAATCAATCAAAATATTTGTAAAGCGCGCTACTCACCCGTGAGGGTCTCAAGGCGCTGGGGGGAGGAGGGGTGCTGCTACTGCTCGAATAGCCAGGTCTTGAGTAGTCTTCTGAAGGTTAGCAGGTCCTGGGTCTGTCGTAGGAGGATGGGGAGAGTGTTCCAGGTCTTGGCGGCGAGGTGGGAGAGCGATCTGCCACAGGAGGTTGCTCTTCGGATGCGGGGGACGGTGACGAGGGCGAGGTCTGCGGATCAGAGTTGGCAGCTGGGGGTGTAGAAGGTGAGACGTCTGTTGAGGTATGCTTGTCCAGTGTTGTGAAGTGCCTTGTGTGCGTGGGTGAGTAGCTTGACGGTGATCCTCTTGTTGAATGGGAGCCAGTGTAGGTCTCTCAGATGGGGTGTAATGTGGCTGCGACAAGGGATGTCGAGGATCAGGCGTGCGGAGGCGTTCTGAATGCGTTGTAGTTGTTTCAGGAGTTTGACCGGGGCTCCTGCGTAGAGGGCGTTTCAGTTGTCCAATCTGCTGCTGACGAGAGCCTGGGTCACCGTTCTTCTTGTATCAGTGGGGATTCATTCACCTGTAGATCTTGCGGAGCATGCGGAGGGTGTTGAAGCAGGAGGATGAGACGGCATTGACCTGCTTTGTCATGGAGAGGGTGGTGTCGAGGATGAACCCCAGATTGCGTGCGTGGTCGGTGGGTGTTGGTGCTGTTCCCAGTGCGGTCAGCCACCAGGAGTCGTCCCAGGCTGAGGTGGTGGAGCCAAGGATGAGGACTTCTGTCTTGTCCGAGTTTAGCTTCAGGTGGCAGTTCTTCATCCATTCGGCGACGGCTTTCATTCCTTCGTGGAGGTTGGTTTTGGCGGTGAGGGGGTCCTTGGTGAGGGAGAGGATCAGCTGGGTGTCGTCAGCGTAGGAGATGATGTCAAGGTCATGCAGTCGGGCGACGTGGGCGAGTGGTGCAATGTAGATGTTAAACAGTGTAGGGCTGAGGGACGAGCCTTTGGGTACACCGCAGATGATCTTGGTGGCTTCGGAGCGGAAGGGGGGGGGGGGAGACGGACGCTCTGGGTTCTGCCGGGGAGGAAGGAGGTGGTCCGGTCCAGAGCCTTGTCCCAGATTCCAGCATAGTGGAGGCGTGTGCGTAGGGTACGGTGGCAGACGGTGTCGAAGGTGGCTGATAGGTCCAGGAGGATGAGGGCCGCGGTCTCGCCGTTGTCCAGCAGGGCTCTGATGTCGTTGGTGGCGGCGATGTGGGCAGTCTCGGTGCTGTGGTTGCTGCGGAACCCGGACTGGGATGGGTCCAGGATGCTGTTCTCCTCGAGGTAGCGGGTCAGTTGTTTGTTGACGGTCTTTTCGATGACCTTCGCCGGGAATGGGAGCAGGGAGATGGGTCGAACGTTCTTGAGGTCTTTGGGGTCGGCCTTGGGTTTCTTCAGTAAGGCGTTGACCTCAGCGTGCTTCCAGCTCTCCAGGAAGGTAGCCGTCTCGAAGGAGATTTTGATGGCTTTCCGGAGATAGGGTGCGATGGTGGTGCTGGCTTTGTTGAAGATGTGGTGTGGGCAAGGGTTCTGATGGAGAGCCGGAGTGGATGGTGTTCATGATTTTGATGGTGTCATCGTCGTTTATGTTGGTCCAGGAAAGCAGGGGGTCGGTGCTGATGGTATTCGTGGGGACGGAGGTCTCAGTGGTTGTTGGGGTAGTCGAAGCGATAAAACTGTTGTGGATGTCTGCGATCTTGCGATGGAAGAAGGTGGTGAGGGAGTCGCATAGGTCCTATGAAGGTGGGATGTCGTTGGTGTTGGAGCTGGGGTTGGAGAGTTCCTTCACGATGTTGAAGAGCTCTTTGCTGTTGTGTGCGTTGTTGTCTAGGCGGTCTTTGAAGGAGGTCCTTTTGCCGGATCTGATGAGCTGATGGTGTCTGCGGGTGGCGTTGTTGTGGGCCGCGTAGCTGTCCGGTGTCTGTTTGCGGTGCCAGTTCTTCTCAAGTTTTCTGCAGGCTTGCTTGGATGCTTGGAGGTCCTCGGTGAACCAGTTGGCTTTCTTGCTGGTGTGTCCGTTGGAGGGTTTCTTGATCGGGCGAGAGTGTTGGCGCAGTCTTCGATCCACTGTCTGAGGTTGCGGGCGGCGGTGTCGGGATCAGTGGGGTCGGCGGGTGGGCTCTGGGCAAGGGTGGTGGTGAGCTGGTCTTTGGTGACGTTAGACCAGCAGCGGTGGGGGATCTGTTGGGTGCGGTGGTGGGTTTCCGGAAGGTGAAGGGGATGCAGCGATGGTCGGGCCAGTGGAGTGCAGTGGTGTGGCTGAAGGCGACGTGGGAACTTGCGGAGAAGATGGGGTCAAGCGTGTGGCCGGAGGAGTGGGTGGGTGTTGAGACGAACTATCTGAGTCTGAGGTTGGCGAGGTTGTCAATCAGGGTGGTGGAGTTGGTGTCGTTGTTGTTCTCGAGGTTGAAGTTCAGGTCCCCGAGGAGGATGTAGTCTGTGGAGGCGAGGGCGTGTGTACTGACGAGGTCGGCGATGGAGTCGCAGAACTGTGGTCGGGGTCCGGGGGCTCTGTAGAAAGGGTTCCTCTGAGGATGGTGTTGGGGTCAGTGTGGATCTGGAAGTGCAGGTGTTCGGGGGTGCTGAGTGTGTCATCGGTGCTGGTCGAGATTCTGAGAGTGTTCCTGTGGACGATGGCGATTCCTCCTCCTGTTCCGTTGGTGCGGTCCCTGCGGGTGATCTTGTAGCCGTCGGGGATGGCTCTGACTATGTCAGGTGCAGAGGAAGGGTTCATCCAGGTCTCCGTCAGGAAGGCGACGTCTGGGGAGGTGGAGTCCAGTAGGTCCCAGAGTTCAACGGCATGTTTGCGGGCGGAGTGGGTGTTGAGGAGGATGCAGTTGAGGTGGGTGAGTTCTTTCACGGTGGGTGGATTTGTGGATTGGATGCTGGTGAATCTGCAATTCCGGCAGGTGAAGGGTCCTTGGGTGCACTTAGGGGTGGCCCGGACGCTGGTGTGCGATCGTCCGGTGTTGAGAACAAGGAGGGTGCTGGCATTGTAGTGGAGTCAGGTGTCGTGGGGGCCAGGGGTTTTGGCGCTGGGCGCGGTCCAGGCGCGGACTGGCGCAGACGGCTTGCCTTTGGTGCGCCTTTGGCGTGCCAGGGGTGTGGCCGCACAGCGTCCGCCATATAAGGGGAGGTGGGAGGGAGGAGCAGCTGGGAGGTGGGAGCGGGATGGTGAGCGGGGGGCGGGGACGCAGGGGAGCAGCGGCGGGAAAAACGGGATACAGAGGCTAGGGGGAAGAAGGGCAATAGAACAGAGAGGCAAAGAGGCCAATACAAATTAACAGGCAAGAAGGCAAATACAATTAACAGGAAAAGAGGCAAGAAGGCAAAATACAATAATCAGGCAGCAATTGACAGAGGCAAACAATTACACAGGAGAAGGCAAGAGTAGTGGCAGAGCCGAGGGGAGCGGCGAACTTACAAAGACGGCAGCAGCGGGGCACGGGCACACAGGTGGTGCTGTGCGGTGTGGGGAGCTGCCTAACCTGCAAGCAGGTTCAAGGGTCGCTCCTTTCACCGCGCAGCAGCCGCCATATAAGGGGAGGTGGAAGGGAGGAGCAGCTGGGAGGCGGGAGCGGGGTGGCGAATGGGCGAGCGGGGGGGTGGGGCCGCAGGGGAGCAGCGGCGGGAAAAACGGGATACAGAGGCAAGGGGGAAGAAGGGAAATAGAACAGAGAGACATAAAGGCAAAGAGTCCAATATAAATTAACAGGCAAGAAGGCAAAATACAATAATCAGGCAGCAATTGACAGAGGCGAACAATTACACAGGAGCAGGCAAGAGTAGTGGCAGAGCCGAGGGGAGCGACGAACTTACAGAGACAGCAGCAGCGGGGCACGGGCACACAGGTGGTGCTGTGCGGTGTGGGGGGTGGCCTAACCTGCAAGCAGGGTTAAGGGTCGCTCCTTTCACCGCGCAGCGGCCGCCATACAAGGGGAGGTGGGAGGGAGGAGCAGCTGGGAGGCGGGAGCGGGGTGGCGAATGGGCGAGCGGGGGGGCGGGGCCGCAGGGGAGCAGCAGCGGGAAAAACAGGATACAGAGGCAAGGGGGAAGAAGGGAAATAGAACAGAGAGGCAAAAAGGCCAATACAAATTAACAGACAAGACGGCAAATACAATTAACATGAAAAGAGGCAAGAAGGTAAAATACAATAATCAGGCAGCATTTGACTGAGGCAAATAATTACACAGGAGCAGGCAAGAGTAGTGGCAGAGGCGATGGGAGCGGCGAACTTACAGAGACGGCAGCAGCGGGGCACGGGCACACAGGTGGTGCTGTGCGGTGTGGGGAGTGGCCTAACCTGCAAGCAGGTTCAAGGGTCGCTATCAAGGTCAAGGGTCGCCCTACAACCATCTTTAAGATTCTGTCTTCCTTGAGAACCGGATTGGCACAATAAAGACTCAACTACAGAATCCAGGCGGTTCCGCGATTTTGCACCACTCTGCATCCGAATTAGAGTGGCCCAACACCATGAGGAGCGCTCCACAGGGATACTGACCTGGGATCTGATGACCCCTGACTTCCCTCAAGCTTCAAGCCGACTCCTGCAGCCTCAACCTGAAGGGTACCCCCTACCGCGACCCGAGCTAGTAAGAAGAACCCGATGCTAAAAGACACCCCTGTACCCGATGCACCAAAGCCTTGGGTGGCCCAACCGATAATGTCCAGGCATCCCTCAAGAACCCAACTTCCCTCTCCAGCCGGTTGTCGTCTTCAGGAAGCCTCCCTGCCCAAACCTGCAGCATCTTTGCCGAACCGAAGGTCTCCATTGGAATCCACAGGGTCCCCTATGTCTCCTTGGCACACTGCACCTGGCCACCCCTGTACCGCTGGTGGGGCAGCTCCTGTGCGTGCTGATTGTTGGCCTCTGCAGTGCTGACCTTGACCCCAGGAGCTTGGCTCTCCAAATCCAAGTGGCCTTCTCGTAAGCAGTTCCTGACCGTAGGCCCCCTTAGCCCTATTGACTAACACTAGGCCCATGCACTGTGCACCAGCCGCACAGTGCCGCTGGCGGTGCAACTTGACTGCCTACCTATCCCATAGGAACCAATGTTACAAGTTTTGTTCCTAAAAATGTCGTCGAGTTGAACTTTGTATGAAAGAAGAAGTAACTGAACTGCAAACCCTAAAAAGTCTTACTTACCTTGTATTGTGAGATCACCATTGTGGTATCTAGGCATACCACTCCGAGTTGTCGATGTAATCCAAAAGTTATCTAAAAGTATTCCAAAAGTAATTACTATGCAATTTAACCTGTTTTGAAAGCCACTGCAAACCTGTACTGATTACAGTTTCATACACAACTGCATTTCCTTCTAAAGTCTTGCACTTGGGAATATATTTCACTTACCTGTTCTAAGTCCTGATTCTTTCTAGAAATAAAACACAAGTATACCTTTTTGATGCTTACTTAATTGTTCTGGATTCAGTCTTTGAGTGTGTGCCATCAGCCTTGAGTAAATGTATACAATAAATGCTTAGCACACCCTCTGGACACCTCTAACTGCTTGCCCACACTACCACAAAGAGAACTGTTAGTACTTACCTAATGTAGCCTCTGCTATACCTCTTGGGACTCCCTGGACTCTGTGAACACTATACCTTACTTTGGTATGGTATATACAGAGCCAAATTTCTAGATTGGTGGATCAGTGGTGGGATGTAAAGCCTTGCATTTATTGCTCTAACTTAGTCAACCTCTGATCACACGAAATGAATCCAAAAATTGACTTTAATACTTTTTTTATTTGACTATTTTACAAATTTCTAAAAGTCTTGTTAGAACCTAGTGTTAAGTCCCTGTGGTAATTATGTTTAGAAACTTAAAAGTCACTGAAGTTAGGGGGGAGGTACTTAGAATTGCTGTAGTCTTCTAAAAAGAAACCCTACTTTAGAAAACAATAAGCAACCCAGAGAAGATGGCTGAGTAGCTCGTCTTCACCCCTTACTCCAACCTAGAGGTTAGAGAGTTAAGGGTTCTCTGTAAGGCTAAGCATATAAGAACTGGGTCCAACCAAACCAGAATACAACTCCAGGAGTTCCCAGCAGGGTATGCAAAGGACCACCCCACAGAAGAAGGTGTAGACTTTCAGGATAATGGGGAAAGTAGTGGCTCCGACAAGGTCTATTGTGAGGAAGGACTCCTGTACCCTAATGCCAGAGATCCCAACGCTGGTGCCACTTGGAGAGTGGTAGTGCCTCAGTTGTATAGAGAGTTTCTACTCACACTAGCCCATGACATCCCCCTAGCTGGGCCTCTGGGTCAGACAAAAACTTGGGAAAGACTTGTCACTCACTTTTATTGGCCCCAGATGTCCCAAAAAGTAAAGGAGTTTGTAAGCTCCAGTGTCACCTGTCAAGCCAGTGGCAATACAGGAGGACACTCAAAGGCCCCCTGAATTCCAGCCTAGTGGTCAGGGTACCCTTTGAAAGGGTAGGAATGAATGCAGTGGACCCACTTGAACCTCCCACAGCCTCAGGAAACAAGTTCAAACTAGTAGTAGTGTATCAGGCTATGTATTCTGAAGGCATTCCCCTTAGGACTACTACAGCCGCTGTGGTAGCCAAAGCCCTTGTGAGAGGACGCCCCCGTCCCCCCCCCAAACTGCTTTCTAACCTACAAACACGCCGCAGAGGTCCGTGTTGCTGCCTGGCCCCGATGACGTCAATAGGGACTGGGGAGTGGAACCACAAGTGAAGACGGACTATTGTGCCTCGCTACAGGAGAAGGAGGGACGAGACGGGAACCAATCAGGAAGCAGAGAGGGAGGAGAAAAGGAGGTAGGAGCAACGACGCCGGACGCCGGAAGGAGAATGCTGATGTCCAGGAGGGTGCTGAGAGGACGAACACTGCGAACGGGAGAAGAAAAAAAGACTACCGCCTCATCCAAGGACACAAAGAAGAAGACGAGGAACCTCCCGACAGCTGGTCCGAGGAGTGGTGGTCACCGGAGGAGGCGAGCAGTCTGCCGCAACTCAGGAGAGTTGCGGCCACACACGGTACGTGACCCGGGGAGGGAGAAGCCGACTTAAAGAGAGGGTGAGAGTGAGAGGGTCCGCTACTTGGAAATATTCGCTACTCACAACCCCCCCCCCCCCCCTTTTCATCGGGTCTGGTGCGCACTATATATTTTTTTCCTCCTTTTACTTTATGTGTTTTACCACTGCACAATATACTTCAAACCCCGGACTACCCCCACCAAAGACAGAAGCGAAAAGTGGCACAAGGAGATGTGAGACAGAGAGAGAGAGAGAGAGTTTGTCTGTCCCACTCACGGCGCATGACTGCCTTATAGAGATTTATTTTCCCTCACTATTCCTCACACACTATCACTTGGGTGTGGTGAAAGGATAGCCAGGAATAAAGATCACAATACTTACCGCCCCTCTCTCTTGTTGTTTTACCCTACTGCAAGCTACTCGGGACCCCTCCTTGCTGACGAGGAAGAGCCAGAAGAAGAGAGAGAGGAAGAGAGAAGAACACAGTGAGGCAACTGTGGATACCATAATTCTCTGCCACCAGACAGTACCTTTTGATGTATAGACACCACGTGTTTCCATGACATTTTCCTGTTTTGACCCGGGCGTCACCATAATAAAAATCCATTATTAACCCCATAAGGCCTCCTCGCTTCTGTTTCTGCCCGAGCCTCCCACAGCCCTCATTGGTGTCTTCACCAGGGTAGGGTTTCTTAAGGAGGTAGTATCAGACTGGGGTACCAACTTCATGTCAGCATACTTGAAGCTCATGTGGGATGAGCGAGGAGTGATCTACAAGTACAACACCTTACCACCCACAAACAAATGGCTTTGTTGAAAGATTTAACAAGACATTAGAAGGCATGATAATGGGACTCCCTGAAAAACTCAAAAGGAGATTATCTGATTATTGATAGTTCTTAACCTTTGCACTAGCTGTTATGAGAAGGGCATGATGGAGGAAAGACATGGGGAACTATTATCCCAGGTTGAACGATCCTTAAAAATTCTTATTCTTCACGGATAGAATTTCTCTACGAGCAAAAAGCAGTATCTTCCGTATCTAACACTTAGGGGCTTATTTACAAGCCCCTTACGCTGCCAGTAAGTCACTTTTTCCCCTATTAAAAGTGATGTACCTGAGGCGCAAGACTTGTGAATAAGCTGCTTAGTTTCAAAATCATTAAACTAACAACTTTAAGAATTGTTATCCTGAAATATTCCTGTATTAGGGATAAGACTTCTAAGTCCCTTATTACAAATGGCACAATTTCATCCGAAGTGTTAACTCCAAGCAGAATAATGCCAACTGCAACTACAAGTGTCTCTAGACCCGGAATTATTGAGTCTTCAAACTTCAGATACAATAATTCTGGTCCTAAAGACACTGGACCTGTCTTCACTGCTGCATGGGATGCGGGCAGCAAAGCAGCTTTGTCCCTCCCAACCTCTGCAGCAGCCCCGGTGGAGCGGACAGTGCTTTCCACAGACAGATACAAGCCTGCCTCCAGGGAGAAATGTATAGCCTTTGGAAAATCCTTTTTTATCATGTTTACTATTGAATTAGGTTTTGATAAATATTACTAAGGTTTGTAGAGGATTTTCCTAGACCTTCCCAAAGTCAACTCAAGTAAAACATGACTTTCCTAAGTAGAATTTTACAATGGGAAAAAGGCTGTTCCTGTGTATACAGTGTAATAGCACTTTGATCTTATCACCGAAAATGCATGCCAACTGCTTGTATAGGATGTTCACCTTTATACATTATTCAACCAGGCCTTTTGTGCACCAAGGTACTACTCTTAGGTGAATTAGCTAATGATAAAAGTAGGCTTTGCAACATGTTAAGATGGTAAACTTTGACATAGGCTTACTATAGTTGTTGGGTGTGGTAGTGCAGGGATTAAATGGAAATTCTGAAACCATGTTTTTTAAATCACTGATGTGAGTAGTGCAACTGCACACTGCAGTTCACATGCGTCACTGGCTTTTATGCTATTGACATGCCATAGAACTATAGCCCTACTTAAAACTCAGCAGTAACAATTTGGGTAAGCCAGTTATTCACCATGCTACGGGGTCTGGGGACATACTCTAGAAGTCTCCCAGCGGCCAGAATCAAATATGCCAGCAAAATCGAATTGGAAAAATGGTGGAGCTAATAAACAGAGACACATTCTAGCTGGCACTCTGTATTTGGATAAAAATGTACTTGTTTCATTGCAAGCTTACTCATTTGTGAAGGAAAAATTTGAGCATTTTCCTGCCAGTGATTGCCATGATATATATATAATGTGGGACAGCCTCCAATTTTAAGCAGCTGCTTCACTACTGATGGAGCAAGGTTTCGTATTTAAGAAACTTGCTTGTATGCAATCCTCTCAAATACCATGTAACCACGTAACCAACAAGTCTTGTAAATACTAATATTGCATTACATTCATTATATTGTATCCAGGGGATGCTTGCCTATGTGTATTACTAACAAATAACCCGAGTGTCTAAAAATGGCCGCCAAAAACACGGGAAAGTCTCTGCACATGCGTCTACTGCATCTACATAGTATGACTTCTTCTTTCGTTTGGTGGGAAAACATTGCAGCTGCGCAATAGCTTTAAATATGGCCGCTTGAAACTCACATGATAATGCACATATTATTGCTTAAACTAAAACCTATAAGTTCTACTAAGCACTAATGCGAAAGATTAAAATAAGTAAATGGGGATAGAGTAGAGATAAGTGGTATACAGTGAAATCATTTATTGTCACATTCTAACGTGTCTTTTTCTGATTTTATTATTAGTTCATAGATGGGCCTCGGAAGGTGACTGAAATCCCTATCCCACCTGATCTGCGCGCATAGAATCTTGCCGGAAACTATGATGGCACACTTGAATCACAGCCAAGGCCATATTGGGTGAAGACGCCTGGGAAATCAAACTATTGAACTGGACGGAGCAACAATTTTGAATAAATTGTATAACTTGTATTGATCATAATGTGAAATACAGGTGGGAATAAAGCTATGGGAAAGTAAATTAAGGGGCGTAAACATAGAACAATAGTCCAAAGAGAAAATATTACTTTTAATATGGTGTGATGAACTCACCTCCTCGCCCTTACCAATCAGAATAGGGGAAAACACGAATATTTAAACTTTTGGGGGTGGTACACGAATACAGAATAGTATAATTGAGGTAAGTTAGCTAGAGACTTTGTCAGACTTGTCAGATCTGTCATTCTGACTCGTCACTAACCCAACACGTATGCTGCTACAGATTCTGTCCGAGACGCTATCTCAGACCCTGCTACTGCCAGAAACTCTGCTCGAGAAAACGAGATACTGATCGATAATCTAAACATCTAGAAGGGGATTTCGGAAGAGGGACATTCGAGGAGAGTAGTGCCAGTGAGGGGTGCAACGCTGGGGTTGCACTTCAGAAGAGATCACCTTTTCAGATCTGAATCTGCCCGATCCTCTGTCTTCATCCTGTCCTGGGAGATTCTATCTGGCCCATCTTCAAGGAGTTGGGTTCATCTATCGCCTTAGGAAAATATAATTCTGTGAAACCTGTCTTTGTACCTGATATCTCTCTTCCTCCCTTTCCAGGTACCGTCTTCAT
The DNA here is from genome assembly GCF_964204655.1 of Triturus cristatus. Taxonomy (NCBI): domain Eukaryota; kingdom Metazoa; phylum Chordata; class Amphibia; order Caudata; family Salamandridae; genus Triturus; species Triturus cristatus. The sequence continues at coordinate 1,252,914,630 of NC_140592.1, read as the reverse complement.
TGATCATTATTATGACTTTGGTATATTTGACTTTAATTTGCCTCTTGGAAGAATGTGCTTAAACTGTAATTGATTTCTGACTCACAAAATTATTGATTTAGATAAAGATTTTAAAAACTTTTGAGTTTGTAGTTATTTCAAATTTAAAGTTAAATGTCATTTTCTACCTTAAACTATCTCAGAAACCTTATTCATTGAGTAAAGGAATTATTAAGGAGATCAAATTGGTAAGACTTGGTAAAGGTGAAAATCAAATTACAGGTAAAACTCAAAATTGAGACAGCGGGGTTTACTAGCTTATCTGTGTGAATGTTTTGGGCCCAGGTGAGTATTAGGTATGTATGTGTGTAACCTGAGCTGGAAACCCACGCTCTATCACTACTAGCCGCCCCGAAATTTGGCCCATTGCCCTTTTATGCAGAAATAATATGTATACATGGTATTTAATAGTATCCCAAAATACATTGGATCATTTTTATGTATTTGATTTAACAGCCATTGTACAAAAATACTCCATCATACAAATCAGTTGACACAATCAACAATACAAAATACTGTGAATATGGTGCCTACGTATTGACCATTTAAAAAAAAAAAAAAAACACTAGTAGAAAATAAGTGACACTGTTAGTCTAAAGAAAAACATGAAGATATTGAACTAATGTAATAAAGGAACAAAAGAGAACATAAAGATTAGGGATGGTACTGGATTGAAAACATCAAATGTAATTATTAAACTGTTATGATATAAGGGTAGGTCTAATACAAATGTAAAATTAAATCATGGACCAAGTTAAAAAAATAAATAGTAAAGACGAAATAGGTTGATGTAAATGATAACAATTAAAAAATGTATTAGCAATAAAAATATTAGACATGCAGTACAGAAAATTATTTGATTAAAATAATTTAAACAATTGATATAGTTGTAGGGGGAGAAAGCAGTAGTAAACTGTTTTAAACATTTACTTTGGGGATAAATTCACCCAGGATGTAGAGGAATTATTGGAATACCCGATGATGAAGGGTGGAATCAGTGTAGTAACACACAATCCCTGTTTGAAGCACAAGGAATTTTCCCAGTCCTACCTGGCGATCACAGATACAGAACCTCCCTCTACTAATCCTCCGTCCATGAAGACAGCCCCTTCAGTTAGAGATCCACAATTCGAAATATGAACCCACACTGGATTAAGGAAAGAGAGGAAAGACTCCAAGCAGGCAATACCACACTTTTCCAATGAGAGAAAAGACCTAGCTAGAAGCAGCAATGGTAAGAGTGCAAAAAGAGGAAAATAATTCATGGTGATCACCAGAGTATTCTTAAACATGTGAGCACTGATGTACTGCAGTAAGGCTTGGAAACCCCTTAACCAAAACTTGCTGTCACTATAGCAATGTTTTGGGAGATTGCCTTCAGCACATCAGCCTCACACCTTCACGTGCATCACCATCCATCCCAGTGTCAAGATGTAATGGTATAGTGTTATTTTGTTTTTAAAATCAATAAACATTTTTTAAACCTAAAAAAATTGATGTAATGCTTAAAGATTGGAGGGCTGAGTGGGAATTGTGAAGGAGGTAGAGTGACACAATTTGTTCAGAGTGTCTTTTAGAGTGCTGCTTTTCCTTTTCAGAAGAAAAGCTAAAAACAGAATGTGATCCTGAATTAAGAAGTGGATGCTTTAGGAGGCTCTGAAACAACCATGCTGATGTCTGAGTGTGAAGTGAGCAACTTTCTATTTCAGCACGTCTACCACATGTGGGAGAGTAATTCCCAAAGAAGTATCGAGCAAGGCCTCAGAAAACTATATACTTTGCCTAGAAAGTGATTCAAACCTATTGACCCGTATAGAAACACCTATCATGAATTGGATGTTGCTCTCCCAGCTGTATGTTATTGGGTGTTTTCTTCAGACTGAGCTCAAATCAACCAATTTCTGAGATAAGAATGTTGGTAAACTTCCTGCAAAACAGTATGGGAGGCAACTACAGAGACAACTTATATTAACGTTATTGGAGCTTAGTTATGATTTGTTTTACCTCAATTGTAAATTGTAGCCATTTGTTTTAGCTTTATCTCGATTGGACTACGAAAGGATGCATCTTACATGTCAACATTTGCCAGACACTGGGTAAGCACATTCAAAGAATCAAGAATATGACCTAGGTATTTCTCCTAATCTGGAACCAGCTCAATAATTCCTTAAAGCAGAAATGTTTGATTCTCTGTCGAAAAAGGGGATATGGAAGTGAGGTTCAAACCCTTATGCAGACTTCTTGGTTATAGCCGTGGAGGTGAAAGACTGGGTGAAGGACTTGTGCTTAGGGAGAACTCTGTGTGTTCTGGAAGAAGCACTCATAGCAGAGGATGCTTGCTTTTGTGGCGCACACAGAATAAGAGTCTTCCAAATATGGGCTTAGCACAGAAGCTGGTTTCGGAGATTTTAAAACTTTTTCCTCTCTTGCTGTTTAGGGAGAGGATTCAGTTTGGAACCTAAAGGGGGACATCTTACTTCAAAAGGTTACAGCGTCTATTGGCCTTGACAGCGATGGAGCTTATGGAAGCAGAACAACCTCAATGTTCTGTAAACCTCTTCAGTGGTGTTCTGTGGCACCAGCACAATAGTTAGATTACTAGGGTTGAGAAGGTCATCTGCCATCCACCGCTACGGTGCCAGCACCCCCAACGCCCTGAACACCGGATGCCACATCTCCTGCCCCCTCCCGTCGCCGAAGAACACCCAAGACCCGTTCACCTGCCGCACCTGCAACTGCACCTTCGCTGGCCTCCTCACACCAGACGTATCGACCACACGGCCCTCAAGAAACGGACCCGACCACCTCAGACGTATCCTACTCAACACCTGCTCCCTCAAAAGACACGCTGTGGAGATCTGGGACCTGCTCGACACCACTTCCCCAGACAGCGCCTTCTTCACAGAAACCTGGATGAACTCCAGCTCAGCCGTGGACTTCGCAGCCGCCATCCCTGACGGATACAAAATCATCCACAAGGACTACGTCAACCAACCAGGAGGAAGTATCGCCTCGTGCACAAAAACACCCTCCGCCTCACAACCAGCTCCAACGACATACTCACCCGACTTGGTACACCTTCACTTTCAGATCAACCCAAACAACACCCTCAGTGGCACCCTCGTCTGCAAACCTCCCGGACCCCGTCCGCCCCTTCAGCGAAGCCATAGCTGACTTAGTCGCTCACCACGCTCTCACCTCAACAGACTACATCCTCTTCGGCGACCACAATTTCCACCTGGACAACCTCGAAGACCACAATACTCGGCCGTGATGGCCGCTTGGAGCTGAAGCTCCGTGGAGGCTCTGCGTGCATTAACTCAAAGCGGTGGGTAACTGCCTGCAAACCCTGAAAAGCATCCCGATTTGACAAGAGTAATAGCTGGAGCAGTGGATGAGGGAAGAGATGCCTGAGCATAATCGTGGTGAAGCCGAGAAAATCACCTGAAGCTACATCGGCCGAGTGGAAGATAAAATGGCGCCCGTTATCAGCAAGGCAAGTATCGAAGCCGCCCTACTATCGCACGCTGATTTCTAGAAGATGACACCCTGCTTCACTAAACGGCAAGTCACTTTATTTGTGCCAATGGGTGAATATTATCACATCCCAGGCACCCTGGGGATCCTCTGTCTTGAGAAGGGATCGGGATAGTGTGAACTGCAGTGGAGCGGAGCCGCTCGAGAGACAGCAGACGACTCCGATTCAAGCCGCCGCCCCCCGCTCGCATTGCTGGGGACTCGTGTGCCGGGACGGTGCTGGGAAGCAGTGAGGGGAGCAGGAATAGGCAGCCAGGGGCTGCGAAAATTGTCCAGACACCACCAACAGGTTGTCGGTTCCAAACAGGGGGCGATGCTCAAGAGAGCCCCTGCATGATCCTTCCTCCAAGAGATCCCCTCACCCGTAATGAAAGTGCAGCATCATTGGACCGTGATGAGATAATGTTAAGGACAGCACCCACGCCAGTAAACTCTAAACACCCTTCACTATGTGCCTGGGCTGCGTGGACACTGGGGGTTACTTCGGTGGAAGCACTGCACGTTACTGTGTGACCGCCACATGGCGCCGGGGGAGGTCTGAGTCCACGATGCATGTCTATAAAATTGCGGATGCACTGTGCAGAAATTGGCCACTCCATCTAAACCCTGCTGCCACAGTGTGGCTGATGCAAATGATTCGTGTCCACGCTTGCTGCAGAGCACTGCTACTCCTCTCACAATCACACAAAAGCTCTCCAGGTACGACAGTGGGGAGGGGAGATCGCTGGACAAGCCAGCCCTGGTCATCCCTGGGTGATAACCAGGAGTTTGATCGGTCTGCAGTTCACTTCTCTCCATCCTCCAGGGTTTAAACTCCAAACTTTCCAAGGAACCGTGATTTTTAACCTGACCGCGGAGACCGAGCAATACGACTGATGCCCGGTGGAGCTGCATAGACAGCTATTGAGGAGATGGGACTTGGTTCACCCCCTCGGCCGTCACCTACCCATTGTACATTGTTTTCCTCGTCTCTACGCTGTCTCCCCCCCCTACCGTGTAACATTGTTTTTTATGTCATTGTATTTTGTAACCCTGTAACTGATGTTATTTGTAAGTTGTAACTCATTTGTCCTCATGTAAAGCGCTCTGATACCTCCGGGTCTAGCCAGCGCTATATAAAACTCAAGTAAATAAATAAATAAACGTCATCCCTGTTGAAGAACCTCGCCACTATTGGGCTCAAACAACTGTTCACAATGCCAACCCCTCAGCAGGACACACTATCAATCCCATCTTCTCTACAAGCAACATCTCCGTCAGCCACACCTCTGAGCCATACTGGACCAACCACCACTGTGTCCACTTCTCATTCATCAAACCCACCGTATGCCTCCACACCTACCGCAGAACCTAGAACAAGGTCACCGAAGACCACCTCTCTCAGCAAGACCCCACCACAGATATCCACAGACACCAACACCTCAGCTCACAACCTCCCTGTGAGAAGTTGGCCTGGCATATGCTGGTCACTAGTTATAGTGGCCACCTTGCACCAGTCCAATTCGACTCTTATGGTAGATAGGTTTAAGACAACCTTTTAAAGAAAGCTATCCTAGTGGTAGCTGTGGAGAGCAGCCTTCAGGCTAAGTCTCTGAGGAATGTAAAGCAGCTTGTTTTACCTGATAATCTCTTGAATTACCAAATGAAAAGGACACCACACAGGTATATATATCAAATATATATGTATTTATTCTTAGATACACTCTACTAATCTACTAATCTCTTTATGAGATTAGAACCCAGATACACATTCAAATGTCAATACTTCTCAATAAATTAAGCACAAATATGGCTGTAGCCCTACCATATACTAAGAAAATGGTTTAACAAACTCGACTTGCAAAATGAAAAGGCCTAGGGCCTTGGGAATCGCCGGGGCTTCACTTCTGCAGTGTTAGCAGGTAAGTAATCAGCCCACGGGAGACACGTGCAGTGTCTAAACACAGCCGCGGGTTTCCTATTGTTTTCAATGGCACAAGTCGCGGTTTGTAATTTAAAGTTTTAGGGCACTTCGGAGAAGTCAACAAGCAAGCCACTTACAGGGTAAGTATTTCGAGGGCCAACACACACTCGGGCACCGGAGTGCACGAGCTACCTCACCCACGGAAGCCGGGTGCATAGGTGTCTTTTGGTGTCGGGTCGCGATGCTGTTTTCAATGGAGATCACTGAAGACTTGCTGCTTGTGACGACTGGAGAGGTGTCCGCTGGAATCCGAAGATGGATTGGAGTTGAAGAGGACCTGAAAATTGAGGGGACAGTGTTCAAAGTCACTTGCCAGTGACCGGTGGCCAGCAGGATGGATGACCACTGATGTTGCGTCGCTTCAGGTCGTCGATGGTGATTTGTCTCTTCGCTCACGAAGTCCAGGAGAGATCGACGATGACCAGCAGCTGGATTCGGAGGGTCCCACGACGTCTGCAGCTGATGACGGTGTCGGCAACCGGATTGGAGCCAACAAGCCTTGGCAACTGCAAGTCACGTGTGGAGTGAAGATTGACGGTGATGCAGACCAGCAAGGTCTGATGGACTTACCCAGCGAGGGTAAGTGAGGGCAGGCCCGGAGCAACCAGGAGAGCCCTTGAAGTCGATGAGAAAGTCTTCGGGTGAGTCACTAGCCAACGGGCAAGCAACCGCAAAGACGCCTTTGCAGGAAAAGTTCCACAGGAGCCCGCGGTCACTCGGGACGGGGTAGGCCGCTGATTTTCGGTACCAGACCTGCTAGGGACTTGGACTACAGCTGGTCCAAAGCACAAGTTCGTAGAACGTTTTTTAGGGTTTGCACTCGAAATCAGTGCATGGTTCCCTGGTATTGCTGTTCCTCGTCACTCGTGGGGTCCAGATGCCACAGCTTCGCTGGGGACTCAAAATGGCTATCGAGAGGTCAGGAAATCTGCTTCAGGGGACGCAGGGACTTCGGACTCCGGCGGGAGCGGTGAAGTTTGCAACCGTTGATCAAAGTTACTGGTGCCTGCCAAGCAGGGGAGTCACTCCTTGACTCCAAGGGAGATTCTTCAGTCTTCCAGAGATAGTGGAATGTCGAAGGGCCAGGATTCTTCTTTGTAGAGCGTCGTCCAGGGTTAATCTGAATTGCATTGGCAATGCTTGGTATCTTATAGTGAAGATAGGGAAGGGACTAGCTCTATGACCACTCCTCTAGGAGGGTCAGGGTAGTGGGTGGTTGCACCCACTTCCCTTTGTCCAGTTTCGCGCCAGAGCAGGGGCAGGTAGCCCCTGAACCGGTTTGAGCTGGCATATGCACAGAGGAGCCTACTGCTCCCCCAGTGCAGGACTTCAAAGGCACTCTAAGAGTGCACCCACCCAGCTCCAATACACTAAATCCTGTCTGGGAGGTGGTGCCACCTCCCTGTGACAGGATACCTTTTGTTGGTCTCCCTCCACTGCGAGTTTCGGTCAGCAGCAGGAGGGCAGCCCAGTGTCTGTGCTGGTGGCATCCATTTTGTTATGCCAGGGCTCTAGAAGATTTCTACCGTTTAGTACAGTGGTTACATGTCGTCCCCTCTAGAAGGGTGGGATCATACTCCCACACCAGTTACTGGTGTGGGGGTATGATTCCTACTTGTTTGACACCAAACACGACATGTTTTGATGCAGTCATTCCAAAGTTAGCATAAGAGTATATGGTTTAACCGCATCCACAAACAGCAGCAGAGAATAGACTCTGCCAGCTGCAGAGGGTCCTGCTCATGCAGAAGCACCCCATCACATAGTAAACCAAGCACCCTGCCCTCAGGATTGTTAGGGCCTGCTAGAGGGGTGACTGATAGGTTTATAAGTGTGCGTATGGTGAGATATAGGAACCTATACCTCAGTGAGGAGTGCTAACACTACCTCACACAGGCTGCAGTAGCAGGCCTGTGGTGTCAGATTGTGAATGCTTCCCAGGGGTGGCATAATACATGCTGCAGCCCCTGGTAGGCCTGTGAAGTACCAATGCCCTAGGTACCTAAGATACCATATACTAGGGGCTCATAAGGTACCACAGTATCCAATCACTAGTGCATCTTATATGCACACCAAGCATTTAAGGGAGTAAGCAGATAGGCTGGGGTCCTGGATAGCAGGATCCCAGCCAGACTAGTAAAAAACCATTCAAACACCAGGAAAAAAGTGGGGGCAACCATATAGTCAGATTCCACCTTCCTACACTCCCCCGCTGGATCTCCGACTGCGCCAACACACTGTCCCCCTCAAGAAACCCTCAGGCAAGCAGCCCTCCAAGAAACCCAGCTGGTTCTCCTCTGACCTCCAAGAGTCCAGGTGCACCTGCAGACAGACCGAGAAAAGAGGAGCAGCAAGAACACGGCAGGCCATGCAGCCTTCAAATCCGCCGTCACTGCACACCACTGCCTCATCAGAACAACAAAGAAAGCAGTCATCGAGAAGCACATCAAAGCTAACACACAAAGAATTTGCAAAACCCAGCACAGAGAAAGCAGAAATCCCCCGTCCCAAGACCTCTGCAACAACCTTGCCACCTTCTTCCAACGCAAAATCAAGGAGATCTACAACAGCTTTACAAACCAAGACTCACCCACTCCGCCTGCAACCACCACACCCAATGGCTCCAACCCCCCGCAGTCCTTAAACAACTGGATCATGAAGAGCATCCACTCCGGGCCCCCTTGGATCCTTGCCCTCACCACATCTTCAAGAAAGCCAGCACCTTCATCGCACCTGAACTCTGCCACACAGTCAACTGCTCCATCGAGTCCGCAACTTTCCCCAAAGACTGGAAGTACGCAGAAATCAATCCCCTTCTGAAGAAACCTTCTGCCGACCCGACGGACCTCAAAAACTACAGACCCATCTCTCTGCTCCCCTTCCCAGCCAAAGTCATTGAGAAAGTCATCAATGCCCAGCTCTCCGAGTTCATCGAAACGAACAACAACCTCAACCTCTCCCAATTGGGCTTCAGAAGCAAGAACAGCACTGAGACAGCTCTCCTTGCCGCTACAGACGACACCCGCACCCTTCTCGACAGTGGCGAGACTGTAGCCCTCAACCTCCTGGACATCTTGGCTGCCTTCGACAACGTCTCTTACCACACCCTCTGCGCAAGACTCCATGACACTGGCATCCACGGCAAAGCCCTAGAATGGATCCGCTCCTTCCTCACCGGCTGAAAGCAGAGTCAGCTGTGGAGTGCCTCAGGTATCCCCCGCTTAGCCCCAACCTCTTTAACATCTACATGGCCTTGCTTGCAGCCATCAATGAGGGAAGCCACAGACTCAACATTGTCTCCTACTCGATGACACTCAGCTGATTCTCTCCCACACAGACGAACCCACAGCCACCAAGAACAACTTCCACGACGGGATGAGGGCAGTCGCCACCTGAATGAAGGGCAGCTGCCTCAAGCTTAACTCAGACAAGACCAAAGTCCTCACTCTGGGCTCCTCCCCCTCCACCTGGGATGACTCTTGGTGCCCCTAAGTGCTCAGAACCCCCCACAGACCACGCACAAAACCTCTGCATCATCCTGGAATCCTAGCTCTCAATGAACCGCCATATCAACGCTGCTTGTCCTCATGCTTCCACATGCTCCGCCTCCTTCATAAGATCTTCAAGTGGATCTCCACCGAGTCCAGAAAAACAGTTACCCTTGCACTCATCAGCAGCAGACAGGACTACGGCAAAGCAGTCTAGGCCGGCACCACCCTGAAACTCTGCCCATCCAGAACTCCTCCAGCAGACTCATCCTGAACATCCCACAACACAACCACATCACCAGTCACCTGAGAGACCTTCACTGGCTACATGTCAACAAGAGAATCACCTTCACACACGCCTACAAAGCCCTCCACAAAGCCAGACCTACATACCTCATCCACCGCCTCTGCTTCTACACTCCCACCAGACATCTCCGCTCTGCCCAACTGGCCCTGGCCACCGTCCCATGGATCCGCAAGAATACGGCTAGAGAAAGATCTTTCTCCGACCTCAGACCTCCCTGCGAAGACCTGGAACTCCCTGCTTCTGCACCTCAAGCAATCACCATCGCTGCCACAATTCAGGAAGGACCTCAAGATCTGGCTGTTCAACTGAACTGCTGATCCAGCCCCCCACCCAGCACCTTGAGACCCTCATGGGTGAGCAGTCGCGCTTTATAAGATTCTGATTGATTGATTGATTCATTCATTGAAAGTCTCCGATACGTTGGGAACCCAAGCCCTGTCATGAGTGTTCGACAGTCAGTGCACCCAGGTGTTTACTTTCAGCACCTTGGGACAGACAGGTAAACTCTAGCTGTATGAAAAGACAGTGTCGACTCACGCATCACCGCCAGTGCACAATCCATCATTGCTAAATGTGACACAAAGTTTATTGCTTCTTGTGGTCAATGATATACCTCCCGCATCGACCGAAATGTCAGGTTCAGCTGGATTCCTACAGAAAAAGCATAGGAGCTCACCAGGTGGAAGTACCTCAGACGACAAAGGCAACCTTTGCGACCATCAACCACTGAGAAGAAAGCACCACGCGTGCACAATCCTTCAAAACCGGTATCAACAGCATGTGCAGAAAAAGGAGGCATGTATTTTCTATTCAGCCAATTAAGAAAAACAAAGCGAAAAACATAGCTTCCGGGAGATGGCAATAGCAACATCAACAAGCATTGAAAATGCAATAGGTCTCGCCTTTGATTAAGTTGAAACCATTTGCTTTGCTAATGGTATTGTATAGCAAAACAAATGGCTTTAACTTAATGAAAGGCGAGACCTATTGCATTTTTAATGCTTGTTTATAATACTTACAGTTAAGTATTTCACTGCCTGCGGGGAAAGGAGGGTGTACACTTTTCCCAGTGAAAGGGTTGGCTGGGAGATAGCGAGAGGGGGCAATGGGAAGCTGGGGAGGAGCCCTTTGAGTGGACACAAAGCATCTGGCTTAAAGTTTTGAGATCCTAGGCAGCTGGGAGCAGCGTCTGCCTATTAAAGACTCTTTGTCCCCAGATATCCCAGATGATTGTAGTGTCCTGCTGGGCGTGTCTGAGGGGGCGATTAATCCCCTATACCACAAGTGTAGGGTTTCAAGCCCAAGGAAGAAGAACACGCACACGTTTAACAAGAACAGGAAAGCACTAGCAATGCGATTCGATGGCAAAGCATATTTACCCGACTAAACACATCTTAATGCACAGAACTTGAGCTCTGTAGTTTTTTATCAGACTTACAGTTAAGTATTTCATTGATGTACTTAATAGATATGAACAGGCATTTGTTTACACTGGAAGCGGCCGTGGTACGCTCACTCCTGGCAATGATCTACCCCCATCTGACAGAGCGTCCATTCATTACAACGGTTACAGCCCAGGCATAGAAAACGCAGTGCATCTAAGCCTTTGGCACAGAGGATGCAGTGCACTGAAGCCCCTGGCACAGAGAACAAAGTGCTTTGAAGTCCGGCAGCAGAAGGCACAGTACTTTGAAGTCCAGTGAACAGAGGGCACAGTGCTTTGAAGCCCCAGGCATAGAGAGCAGTACTTTGATGCCCAGGGTGCATAAGGCACAGTGCTTTGAAACCCCTTGGACAAAGTACATAGTGCTTTGAAGCACTGGTGCGCAGAGAGAACGCACAGGCTCATGTAAAGGCTGTGGAACTCCACTTCGTAGAACGGCACAGGCTTCTTCAGCTTGACCACCTCCGAGGTCTCATTTTCACCCTCTGGGAGCAGTCGATCTTCCTTGTGCGCTCCGAAGGGGAACAGCTCCTGCCGGGAGATGGCAGCCGCCGGGCACAGTAGGCAGAGCAGGAGCAACACTAGGTGCAGCCCTTCCTGCCACATTTTGGGACTCCGTGGGTCTGGACTCTGGGGAGGGAGGACGGAGCACAACGCGGGGCTTTTATAACCTCGCTGGCTGCAGGAATTCCAGCACAAGACTCTACGATTGACGTGCAGCCTCCTACTGCCTGCGGGGAAAGGAGGGTCTACACTTTTCCCAGTGAAAGGGTTGTCTGGGAGACAGCGAGAGGGGCCAATGGGAAGCCGTGGAGGAGCCCCTCGAGTGGACACAAAGCATCTGGCGTTTATTAAAAGTTTTGAGATCCCATGCAGCTGGGAGCAGCGTCTGCTGATCACAGACTCTGCGTCCCCAGCCATCCCATATGCTGGGCGTGTTTGAGGGGGCGATTAATTCCCCATAACTCAAGTTTAGGGTTTCAAGCCCAAGGAAGAAGAACACGCACCCCCACATAGAAGACACGCGATTGGCCCAGCAGTTACAACACCCGCATGCCGTTCTCTTTCACCACAGAATGTCCCGTCCCTCTGCGGCCTCTCGCGGCATTTCGCCTTTAAATTCACTGTGACGTGACTGTCCTCCCGCATCGAAAACACACGTATAAACCAAGCGCGGCCGCTAATGTTAGCGGACCACGCTCCAAAATAATTAAATCAACAAATGCAAATGTGAAAGCGGCCCGCACAACAAAGCAATTAAATGAACAAGCACGGTCGCCGACATTGCATTTATGTAGGAGCCTGACTTGCGGGAGTTTGTGTAGGGGGGTGCGTTGAAACAAAGCCTGACGAGCAGCGACGGACGGTGAAAAGCTATACCAAATAAAAGTGCTTAGCGGCTAATTAAGAGACCCTGTCTCCCGCCACCAATAAAAGATGCAACCCTGGTGGGCGGGGCCAAAAGCGGACAGGGTGGTAAACAGGAGGGACTAAAAAGCCTCCTGGACAATCATAACACCCGGTTTTGCATAATTGGTGACACAAAATGGCGCGCATCAATGGAAAACACGGGCGGAGCAGAAAGCGAGCTTCTGGAATCGTATTGGTTCCAAGAAGCCCTCGCATGGCGAGGGCAGCGCATGCGCGCTGCTAACGCCCGGCGAGACCTAAAAATGGAGGTTAGGCCAAAAAACACCAAGCATCAGGAAAGCTTCTTGCGAGTGGCATGCCAGGAGGCGTAAAAGCAGGGACCTGGCTGTTACTGATGCGGCGATGCAGGGTGCGAGAAGAATCGTGTGTTAGGATTGGACGCTCACTGCAAGCCCCTCATCAGCCGTTAAGGTGCTAAGGTGCTCCCAGCCACGCGGGTGGAAAGAGTCAAGGGTAGCAGGCAGTGACGTCATTCGCCTGCAGGGCCCATTGATGTTGACGTTTGTGCCTTCACTTCGCTCTTCGTGGCTGAATGTTGTCCATTTTGGTTCACGTTTTGGAGTCGCCAGTACTTTTCTGGTCTGTCTGACCAATTAGACGTCTTCTGCATGTGACCGAGGCACTCTCGTCTCCCTCGGCTTCACCCCATCCTCTAGGGATTGTGTCCGGGCCTGAATAGACGTTTTCTGAAAGTAATGAATAGATCTGTGACCCGGCACAGCTCTTGACAAAGTCAGCTGCAGGGAGAAGAGCACTTGAGTCCCCATCACGGCTCATTAGGCCCCGAGGAGGTAGTGTTACCAGAGAGCCGCTCGGCTCTGTCAGGCCTTCACCATTCTCTGCATAGTTTGGTTTCAAGGCGCTAGGGTGGCCAGTTCTCAAACTATCCCACTCAAAACAAGTTACTGGTACTCTATCTCACGCTAATGTGAACGTCTCAGGAAATCAAAGACTCCCGCAGTAAATGAATTCAGCAGCTGATACACACGAGCGAAATGCAAAGGCAACGGCAAATGTGCAAAGTCTGTTGTTCTCAAGGCACAACCGGAGCAATAGAGCAAAATCTCACCCCAGCCTGAGGGTGGCGTGACGTGATTCACATACCGCATATTCGCAAACAGTTCACACACTGGAGATTCATGCACATTAGGCAAGAAATACTTAAATAACTGCAAAAAATGCAAACCGTGGAAAATATATCTCAGAGGCAACGCAAAGCTGTCGTGAAGACCAAAGAGTGGCAATTCATAGGTTGGTGCAGCCATGCAGGGCCCTAGGGACAGATGTGCGACCCTCAGGGTTTCCTACTCGCAGTTTGCATTTTTTTGCATCTCACATTGCAAACACTGATGTACAACTGTGTCTGAGACACTTTGCTATTTCCAAATGGGAACCTAATCAAAAATCCCACTTCAAATGCCCATCTAAAACATTTTTGCAAAGCACCATTGTGGTGTCTTCTTTAAAGCCACAACCAACACTCATCTCCAGACTCCCATCTAGACTCCGGTGCAAAACCATTGCAGAAAGCTATATCGTCGCAACTCTACAAATCTCTCACCACATACCATTTCTGAAGGCCAATTCAAACATTCTATACAAAAGCTCCTCCATGCCCTTTCTGGAAAGCTCCATCCTAACAAACCCTCCAGAGCCCCAAGAAGATCCCCTCCAGAGCCCCACATATATAAAACCTCTTCAAAGACCTAGCCAGGCCCACCTACAAACCTTCTCCTTGAAAACCTCTCTGCTCCATTCAGCATAGCCTAATTCAGGCATCCTCTCTAAAGCTTGATGCAACCTCTGTAAAAACCCATCCAGGTAACCCTCAAAACAGATTGTGTACCCTATTTGGAAACCACATTACCTTTCAAATCCAAATCACTCCCTCCTCTAAACGGGCAGCTCCAATCTCTGTTCTTGAAATCTCAATCCATAATCCCTTCTGGAAAGCCCTATCCAATTCCATATAGAAAGTTCAATCTATCTTCTGTTGTTTAAAAATGCCTACCTAGTCATAAGATCCCATTTTGTATGCCCTCTTGAAATCCCACTGACCCTCACTTAAAACATCATATTCAATCCACTCATTGCAAGCCATAGCAGTGCCAAATCCCTCTTGTAATGAACGCACCCCGACTTTCAATCCTACCTCCTCGGTGCTCTGAAGCTGCCAGAACTCTATCGCCAAACCACAGATACCGATATTGTAAATAATCAAGGTTGCAGACAGCAGCACCAGGCATTGATGAACTTAAAATCCAGAAAGAGTCAATACCGAGTAATATTCAGTAAAAAGAGATATTCCTATCACAGCAATCTGACAGCAGGGAACTGAAAATGGAAACACACTTCTTTTAAATGAAGGATTAACGTTTTGCAGAAGCTGCCACAGAGACAAAGGCCATACTTCTGAAACCAATATTAAACTTATGGACCTCACGTTGCTGTTTAACACTTTTCCAGAGCACATTGAGTCATTAGTGTTGCATAGCACATCCTTGAGCGCATGAAGGAAGTAGCACATAATGTACACATTGAGGTAACATGAGTTGGAAACTTGGGGGCAGATTTACAATAACTGGCGCATCCCTGCAGATCAGCAGAGATGCGCCAGTTATTTTGAGTGACGTTAGGAACCCCTTGCGCCATCATGGATGCGGCGCATTTACAATGCGGCGCACCGTGGCACAAGGAGAGACAGATGCGTGATGCATCTGTCAGCGTATAGGTAACGCAGTGCTGGAGTCGTGTCGCAAGCGCGACGCAATTCCATCACTGCTCAGAGGCATCCTATATTTGCAATGCTGCGTCGCTCCTTACGCCTGCTACAAGCAGGCGTAAGGTTTTGACGCAGCATGGACGTAAACGTGACAGTGAAATCTTGTAGATTTCACTGCGTCATTTTTACGGGGCTTCCTTGCGATGGAACTCCCACCCTGCATACATTATACCTGACGCATAGTGGCGTGTGGTTACGACGCCGCTGCGTCACAGAAGTGACGCAACGGTGTCGTAAAGATGACGCAAGGGGCTTGTAAATCTGCCCCTAGCAATCTTGGAAGATTGACTTCAACTTTGCATATTTACTTCATGTTTATCGTTGTACAACTTATACTGGTTTAAAAAATACATTAGCAGCTACAAACAGACAGATACTGAGTACACAGCGACAGGAAGCAGTACATTAAATCAACAGCATATAAAAATGTAGGGGCAGATTTATGAGCCCTTTGCGCCACTTTTGCGTCACTTTTAACATGGGAAAAGTGACGCAAAAGTGGCGCAAGGGGCTCATAAATCTGCCCCGTAATGTGTTGGTGCATAAAAGGTTTGCGCTTTGCAAACTCTAGGTGTATGGCTCAATATTGAGATTGCTGGAGTAAAATGTCAAGATGCATCCTGTTTTTTCTTCCAAGCAGACTAAAAGTCTGCAGACTGTTGAGAAGTTAATCGCAAAGTGCTTTCTCAGCACAATGCCCACCGCACTGCCTACTCTCGCTCCCTTACCTGTGCTCTTCCTGCAAGGGGACGGGGCTTTTTGCTTCGAAACCAAGCCATTTGCAGCACAAGCCAACTTCCTCTAAAAATAGTGTCAAAAACGTGCCGTGTTGGGAAGAGGCGAAAAATGCACTGATGGCCACTGAGAGTGAGTGCCTTCTAGCACTCTTGCATGCTGCTGGCGGGACATGGTCTGATGATTCCACG
The DNA here is from genome assembly GCF_964204655.1 of Triturus cristatus. Classification (NCBI taxonomy): domain Eukaryota; kingdom Metazoa; phylum Chordata; class Amphibia; order Caudata; family Salamandridae; genus Triturus; species Triturus cristatus. The sequence continues at coordinate 1,252,898,713 of NC_140592.1, read as the reverse complement.
TCCCCCTTCCAGGGGCGCACCCCACACTTTCAAGACCCTTGGCTTAGAGGGTGAGCACAGAGATGCTGGGATGGCAGGAGATGTACATATAGAGAGAGGCGAACAAGCATTGATATAAAAGCATTCGTAGAAGACATGGGAGAAAGCCTGAGTGTGCCACACATAAGGCGCCCATTCAGCGGAGTGACGATGGACCATAACTAACGAGGTAACTCATCAATACTGTGTCTTGGGAGCTCTACAGATTGACAGTTCAAAGGGCGAACGCTCAAAGAAAACCTTTTTTTGATATATGAATGACAAATGGCAAAATCCCGTGAAGCCACAGCAGAATCCGCCCTCCTGGCATTTACGGATGACGTGCGCATGATGATTGATACAGAGGGTAGTTCAGTGCTTATCTGCCGGGATCTAAGCACAGCTTTAAGTAGGATCTGTGACCACTACCTCGATTCCAGGCTTAGTACTCTTGGAATTTAAGATTAGGGGCCTTATTTAAATCTTGGCAGACAGGTTACTCTATCACAATGGTGACGGATATCCTGTACGTCAAAATATAAATTCCATGATATCCTATGGGATTTATATTCCAGCAGACGAGGTATCCGTCACCGTTGTGACGCAGTGACCCGTCCGCCAAGATCTAAATCCGGCCCAAAGTTCTCGAGTAGCTTTAGTTGCTTTTGTTCACCTGACGCAATCGGTACTTTTGAAACCGTTCAGTCCTACGGTGCAGGGTGCCACATGGACCTTCATTGAGCCCCACCCTCTTGAATGTTTATAGGACACCTTCTAGTTCGGGATTTGCATGAATGTCTTATACTGATGATACATAAATTGTGGTCGTGTTTGCAAAGGACTCGGTAGCTCCATTGAGAGGTCAGGATTGGTGGAAGCGGTTGCTGGGTGGAATTAAAATATATTTGCTCATAAGAAGCAGAGATGTAGCAGCACTGCTGCCTTTTGAAGGAGTGCCCTTGATCTGGTCCTGGAGTGGCGGCTAGGTGTATTGGGCTCCACTTTGACTCCTGAAGAAGAGGTGCAAATACTGTCATCTGTGGACTGCTTGAGCACCGCTTTCACAAGGATAGTTGATTTGTTTAGGGGTTAGAAGAATAAAGTAAGAACTGGGCACAAGCGCTTTAGGCTGCCCTTGAATGAAGAGAGAGAGAACGTGAACGAATATACAAGGTAACTAATGCAGACATCAAAAAATACGTTCTTTAAATGCTGGAGCGGATGTCTTACGATGTTTACCCTTAATGTTTTCCTCACACCATTAAGTACCAACACAAAATGGTATCCGTTTGGATGCCTCTGGTTTGGTATGGCACAGGATGGGTGTTTGGGCAAAATATGAAGTCAAAAATATGGTGTTGGCTAATTATTATCTCAAGAATATTGAGAGAAAAAATATTGTGAAGGTAAGTTTCTATGGGTAAGCTACGCTATACTATACTTAACTCCACATCTTTGTGCCTTGATGATATATATATATATATTTTTGCACCATCCACTTATAAATTTGCACAGAGTCTAACATTTTGCTCTAGGGCTACAGCATTTGCTTTTATTACTGGCATTTATGCCATGAATTCTATTTAAACCAGAAAGGGATGTAGTTACATTGTAAATAGATGGTCTGTTTTTATTGACTTTTTATTTATTTATTGTCTTTAATTTAAATAACAGCGCAATTTGCACAACCAGACGGCTTAATTCCTACAAATATTTTGGATTAGGCTATATATGTATTTTGCATTTTACCATGAAAGTGGAGTAGTGTTTTTACTATGTCTATAACACCAGAGGTCACATGTTTACAAATTTGCACTCTGAACTTTATGTGCCTGCTATTTATTGGATCTTGTTTAAAGCACACGTTGTCATGTGATCAAGGCTCTGCTGAGTCGAAACGTTATGACGGCAAACCCCACGAAATAAATACGCACTGCAACGAAGGTCCGTGTCTGCTTGTGATTTTGGAACGTTGACGCCCATCGTCTTCCTTGTGCACCAGCGGTAATTGGATATATATATATTTATATATGTGTGTGTATGTATGTATATGTATATATAATTGTCAAGGTACATAGATTTGGAGTTAAGAATAGTAAATGTAAACTCAGTTTTCTGTCCACGTGATATGTTTAGCTTCGATATTCTACCAGATAACCACAGGATGGGTATGGATAGCTTCCCAGAAAGTGGAAGTGTACAACTTCCAAGAGGCCTTTTGAACAACTAAGAGATGCGGATTAGTCTCACTGAGCATTGTCATTTGGTGGATGGCAGGGATGAGGTGTGGGAATGCAGTTTCTGTTTTTCAAGGAGGAGAAGTTTCTAGGCCTGTTCTTTGTCTATCCCTGATTGGTGCATCAGGAAGATCTCACACTTCGTTGTACCCATGTTGTGGGTCCTTCAACAAGGACTCAGCTTTAGTGTTTTCTACACTTACAAACATCACTTTACACAAACGGCTAAAGGGCAGCCTGAGAATCATACTTGAAAGGGAACCACCCCAGCCCAAAGTGCAATAATACATTTAACAAACAACTATTGACAAACTGTCTTTCTCTGCTAAACTAGAGAGAGGATACTGTCCATGTCCACCTGTTTCATGGATTGTCTATGTCCAGCTGACCTGTATAGATGGACTATCCATGTTCAAATCCTGTCATGTATACATTGGTGCCTGCCAGCTGTACATCTTGCCTAGTGTACATGCCGTCTCCAAGTTCTGTATCTGTCCAGTGTACGTGTGTTCTCCATGCTCTTTTTCTGTCTTGAGCCTGTCTTGTGTACATGTCACACCCATGATTAGGTCTGTGTAGATGTCCTATCTATATTCATGTTGTAAATATGCTCTAAAAAATACAAAAAGAGGGGTGCAAAAAAGTGGTGGATGGAATGGTTGAAGTGTGACAGACAGACATGGCTAGATATGGGACCTGTGCTCACTGTGTCACTGGAACCAAGCTATACATGGCTGATGAGAACTAATAAGGGCGATGTCAGTCCTGGGCTCCTTGTGTTCCGGTTCAGGGAGCACCTGGTGTGGCAGTTCGGGCTGGACAGTTCCCATTGGATCAGGGTCGACTGATTTGCATATTGCTGGGTATAAACTGAGGTTGCATGGTGGATGAGAAATGATGGATTAGGATGCAGCCTAGAGGAATTACTAGTAGTGGAAATTAACTCAAGCATTTTATCCATCACCTTGTTTGTAATGCCCTAAGTAAACATGCTCTGTGAGTACCAAGACGAGGTGCTCAGCCTTCCACTTAGCAGACGTCAGCAGAGCATGTAACAGTACCCATAACCTTAACGAGGCAGCTTTTAGTGATCTAAGTGCTAGTGCAGCACCTGGCAACTGGTGTCGCCAGAGTTCATCGCAGGGCTATACTGTCGCCTCAGTGGAGCAGACCCGTCATGTACGGGTGGGATGTGCTGTGCGACGATGCTGAAACTTTGGGTGTATTGGGTGGGCACCCGCACTGAAACTTTGTTTCTGCATCACTCTGACATCATCATGGTTTCAATGAGTAGTCAAGGCCCTAAAACTCATCATCAAGGCTAGCAGCAGTGACGGCTCCTCCTCAGTGGCGGAGGAGCGTCGCCCCACTGCCTGGCTCAAAGCCAGCAAATGTAAAATAAAACGATGTTCTTGCATCGTTTTATTTTACATTTGCCGGCTCTTAGCCAGTGCTGTAGGGAGGGGCGAGGCAGAGCATGAAAGGGTGAAGGGAGGAGGAGGAGGAGGAGGAGTGCTAGTGCACTCCACTCCCTAAGTTCTCAGGTGTGTTTGGCCAGCCGTCTCATGCACACTTAGGTTTTCTCCAGCCCAGCTGCATTGAGCAACCGGGCTGGAGCAATCCCACTGACTCCCTGGTCTGAGCAGGTCGTCGTTCCTGCCTGCTCAGACCAATCCCTATTGGAGAGGGCTTCTGTCCCAGGGGCTGCTGGGACCAGTCAGGAAGTGGAGAGGCGGTCTGATGAGACGCAATGATGCATGTGGCCGGTTTTAAAGGTAAGTTTATTTAATTTTTTTGTTATTGTATTTTTCACCCGTGCGACGTCTCTCGCTTGAGTCCACCCGCCCTACCACCATTTGTTTATGGCGGCCGGCGCTGCCTAGTAGCAAATGCAATTGACTGATGTGAAGCCATACAGTCCCCCCCTTGAACGCGCAGCATGTGCTCAGCAGTACCCCTGTGGCTTGTTAGATTTTTCTAGGGTATGTATCCCCGTTTTCTCTGAGACTAGAATCCTCAGATATAATGCCCTGTGCATATTGTCCCAGCACCGCCAGGTCAGAACTGTCACACCGCCCCCCAACCATTCTAATGCTGCATGCAGATGCTCAACCACACCCCAGACATACTGCCCAAGAATTGAACTGACTCCAGGCTGCTGCAGTCCTCTTACCTGGGCTGTTGTCCTTGTTCCAGTTCTGGGAGCTGCTCAGCTTGGACCACAGGCGACTGACCTCCCAGCCGCAGTTGTATGACAGAGATGTGACATTAAGACACTTGTATGAGCACTCGGACACTGACAGGGGGCCCTTGGATGCTGGCACACTGCTTCTCGGACACTGACATGGCATTACTCGTATAATGACAGTGACACAAGGACAAAAGAACTCTGTGAAGACTGGGACATGGCCAGCGCCTTGAGACCCACAAGGGGGAGCAGCCACGCTTTACAAGCCCTTGATTGATTGGTTGAATGAAACACAGGCACCTGGGGACTGACACTGGGACACTGACATGGACATTGAGACACTGACAGAGGAGTACTGACAGTGCAGCTCTCACACTAAACACTAACACTGATTCAAAACTGACAAGGAGACGTGAAAGTGACACATATATCATGACATTTACATTGGGGGGTCGCTGGCATTGTGAGAGGGACACTGGTATTGACCTCGAGAAACTGGTCTGTGGACACAGCCTGGAAACATGAACAAAAGACACTGATGTTGGGATCAGGCGCACTGCTGCTGTGACACTGAGGCAAGGGCAATGGCAATGACACGCTGATCCAGTGACACAGAGTCTCAGGTGAAACAAAGACACTGTCGCGGGGACAATCACAACAGGTTATTGGTGTCATAACGCTGAGATCAATCTAGGGCACCCTACACAAACTGGAAGGACTGCATGGAATGGTTTGCTTTGAGCGCACAAGACTAATCCAGTTAACTAGCAGTAACCCACAACACTGGACTAACCGCTAACCTTGTGTCCCGAGTTGCGTGCTGCCGGGTGTAAAGCGCTTTGATGCCTCCTTGGGTTAGTAAGTGCTGTATTGATGCAATTACAATTACTGAGGCACAGATACCAGCACCATAGGGACAGTGACACAGGTTATCAAAACCTAGCACCCACTGACACTGGAAGGCTCACACGGGGCACTGACTAGGGACACGTGACGGGAGTCACAGACACAGAGACCATGGACAAGTGGACATCAACACACAAACGTCCATGGCCCCAGCTAAGTAACGATATACAACAGTCACCCATGACAATACCCCTAGCACCCACTGACACTGGAAGGCTCACCGAGGTACTGACTAGGGACATGTGACGGGAGTGACAGACACAGAGACCATGGACAAGTGGACATCAACACACAAACGTCCATGGCCCAAGCTAAGTAACGATATACAACAGTCACCCATGACAGTACCCCTAGCACCCACTGACACTGGAAGGCTCACACGGGGCACTGACTAGGGACAAGTGACGGGAGTGACAGACACAGAGACCTTGGACAAGTGGACATCAACACATGAACGTCCATGGCCCCGGCTAAGTAACGATATACAACAGTCACCCATGACAGTACCCCTAGCACCCAATGACACTGGAAGGCTGACAAGGGGCACTGACTAGGGACACGTGACGGGAGTCACAGAGACCATGGACAAGTGGACATCAACACACAAACGTCCATGGCCCCAGCTAAGTAACGATATACAACAGTCACCCATGACAGTACCCCTAGCACCCAATGACACTGGAAGGCTGACACGGGGCACTGACTAGGGACACGTGATGGGAGTCACAGACAAAGAGACCATGGACAAGTGGACATCAACACACGAACGTCCATGGCCCCAGCTAAGTAACGATATACAACAGTCACCCATGACAGTACCCCTAGCACCCAATGACATGGAAGGCTCACACGGGGCACTGACTAGGGACACGTGACGGGAGTCACAGACAAAGAGACCATGGACAAGTGGACATCAACACACGAACGTCCATGGCCCCGGCTAAGTAACGATATACAACAGTCACCCATGACAGTACCCCTAGCACCCAATGACACTGGAAGGCTCACACGGGGCACTGACTAGGGACACGTGACGGGAGTCACAGACACAGAGACCATGGACAAGTGGACATCAACACACGAACGTCCATGGCCCTGGCTAAGTAACGATATACAACAGTCACCCATGACAGTACCCCTAGCACCCAATGACACTGGAAGGCTCACACGGGGCACTGACTAGGGACACGTGACGGGAGTCACAGACACAGAGACCTTGGACAAGTGGACATCAACACACAAACGTCCATGGCCCCGGCTAAGTAACGATATACAACAGTCACCCATGACAGTACCCCTAGCACCCAATGACACTGGAAGGCTCACACGGGGCACTGACTAGGGACACATGACGGGAGTCACAGAGACCATGGACAAGTGGACATCAACACACGAACGTCCATGGCTTCGGCTAAGTAACGATATACAACAGTCACCCATGACAGTACCCCTAGCACCCAATGACACTGGAAGGCTCACATGGGGCACTGACTAGGGACACGTGACGGGAGTCACAGAGACCATGGACAAGTGGACATCAACACACGAACGTCCATGGCCCCGGCTAAGTAACGATATACAACAGTCACCCATGACAGTACCCCTAGCACTCAATGACACTGGAAGGCTGACATGGGCCACTGACGAGGGATACGTGACGGGAGTCACAGAGACCATGGACAAGTGGACATCAACACACGAACGTCCATGGCCCCGGCTAAGTAACGGTATACAACAGTCACCCATGACAGTACCCCTAGCACCCAATGACACTGGAAGGCTCACACGGGGCACTGACTAGGGACACGTGACTGGAGTCACAGACACAGAGACCATGGACAAGTGGACATCAACACACGAACGTCCATGGCCCCGGCTAAGTAACGATATACAACAGTCACCCATGACAGAACCCCTAGCACCCAATGACACTGGAAGGCTCACACGGGGCACTGACTAGGGACACGTGATGGGAGTCACAGACAAAGAGACCATGAACAAATGGACATCAACACAAGAACGTCCATGGCCCCAGCTAAGTAACGATATACAACAGTCACCCATGACAGCACCTATGCTTAATATTATATCCCACATTACGTATGTAACCTGTTTCTTTTTGTGGGAATTAAAACTAAAGTGAACAATTGTGCAAACGACTGAGGGTAGGGACACTTCTCATTCCTCCTTGCTGCTTGCATGGACTTGCTTTCACTCAACCATCCTGAGTAAGTTCCCACTCTACTGGGTTTCAGTGCCCTCTTAAGACAGAGGAAAGTGGCAATGCCAAAGGTAACCATCAGTAAAAGTGCCTGAATATCCCAGCCATTAAGAAGAGGAGTGTTCCCTCTTTATTGGCAGCTAATACTGTGCACTTCCTGTAGAGTAGGAGCTCGTTATTGGCTAAGAGCAGCTACTGACTGATCATCAAGAGAAGGGATGAGCTGGCAGCGTAGTCCCCTTTCTAAATCAGCTCTTGGCAGGAGCTCTGCAGCTCTGCAGGGGTGACATTACATAAAGTGCCCTCTGTAAGGCGCACGTCACCCAGGGGAGCCCCTCGGCACTACTCCCAAGTTTGTATTGTTACCCAGCTCAACGGTACTCCTTTTATTGACCACAAGATGTTGAAAGGCAGAGAGGTTTCGAGCCCCATGTCGGTTTTCGGGGTTCTCTTCAGGGCTTAGACTGGATAAAATCTGTTATGTTTCATAGTAAACCCAAATATCCTTTGTTTCACTTCGGGATTAAAGAATGTTGTTTGCAGGCTGCGGGTTTTAGCATTCAGTCTTATTGTCAATAACACGGGTCAGTTGGTAAATTCACTAGGGCTTGATGTCCCGCGGTTGTGAAGAGAGCCAGCAGAAAAATGTTACACTACATCTGACGATAATGGTGATCAGCTACCAAGGCAATAACAACTCGCAGCCTGCAAGCAACATTCTTTCATCCCGAACTGAAACGAAGGATCTTTGGCTTTACCAGGAATCATAACAGAATTTATCCAGTCTGAGCCCTGAAGAGAACCCCGAAACCCGACATGGGGCTCGAAATGCGTCGGCATTAACTCAACATGGCTCACCTCTCGGGAGCAGTTGGCTGTAAATGTTGCCCGGCAGGCTTCAAAGGTGTACCCAGTAGGCAACGGCCTTTCCGAAAAAATGATTAATTGAAAAAAATAACCACAATAATGGCAATTATTTCGAGTATTGACTGGATCTACTTGTATTGTAACCTTGTTCACATTGTTTATTGTATATATTGAATGTCGAGTTTCATGTTCAATAGTGTGTATACATATATATGTTTATGTAATTGTTGCAGGAGGTCTGTTTTTCAGATTAACGAATGATATGAACATGCAAGAGATTTAAAGAGAAGTAAATAAATGGTTCAGACCATTTGAATCATAAAATGATTGGAGTCTTTTCAAGTAAAAACAGCACTCTAAAGTGACGGCTCGGTTCTTGGTTGTTTAAAAAGTTCTTTGGGAGTCTGGCACGAATATTTTTCGAGCAGCTACACTCTTCATTCACACACCATTTTATCGAACTCGGATCACTCACCGCTTCTATTCTTTAACTGGAAAATCCTATTCTTAAACTGGGAAAGGCTTTATCATATGGTCATCGACAGATTTCCTTATTTTTCAGAAAGGGTGCCCTCTTACTCACCTGAATCTTAATGTTAAGTGGACACACTGGGGTTGAGGTCCAGGCGCAGGGCGTAGCAAGCTTCTCCTACAACTAGACTTGAGGTTAAGTAGAAACACCCTGGTTGAGGTCCAGGCGCAGGGCGTAGCAAGCTTCTCCTACAACTAGACTTAAGGTTAAGTAGAAACACCCGGGTTGAGGTCCAGGCGCAGGGCGTAGCAAGCTTCTCCTACAACTAGACTTAAGGCTAAGTGGACACACCCGGGTTGAGGTCCAGGCGCAAGGCGTAGCAAGCTTCTCCTACAACTAGTCTTAACGGTAAGTGGACACACCCAGGTTGAGGTCCAGGCACAGGGCGTAACAAGCTTCACCTACAGCTGGTCTTAAGGTTAAGTGGGCACACCCGGGTTGAGGTCCAGGCGCAGGGCGTAGCAAGCTTCTCCTACAACTAGACTGAAGGCTAGGTGGGCACACCCGGGTTGAGGTCCAGGCGCAGGGCGTGGAAAGCTTCTCCTACAACTAGACTTAAGGTTAAGTGGACACACCCAGGTTGAGGACCAGGCGCAGGGCGTAGCAAGCTTCTCATACAACTAGTCTTAAGGGTAAGTGGACACACCCGAGTTGAGGTCTAGGCACAGGGCGTAGCAAGCTTCTCCTACAACTAGTCTTAAGGTTAAGTGGGCACACCCGGGTTGAGGTCCAGGCGCAGGGCGTAACAAGCTTCTCATACAACTAGACTTAAGGTTAAGTGGGCACACCCAGGTTGAGGTCCAGGCGCAGGGAGTAGCAAGCTTCTCCTACAACTAGTCTTAAGGTTAAGTGGGCACACCCAGTTTGAGGTCCAGGCACAGGGCGTAACAAGCTTCACCTACAGCTAGTCTTAAGGTTAAGTGGGCACACCCGGGTTGAGGTCCAGGCGCAGGGCGTAGCAAGCTTCTCCTACAACTAGACTTAAGGCTAAGTGGGCACACCCGGGTTGAGGTCCAGGCGCAGGGCGTGGAAAGCTTCTCCTACAACTAGACTTAAGGTTAAGTGGACACACCCAGGTTGAGGTCCAGGCGCAGGGCGTAGCAAGCTTCTTATACAACTAGTTCCTACAAAGACTGTGGTCCTAGCACACCCTGTACCCCAGAGAAATACTTTAGAAATACAGATAAAATCTGGCAAAATATCTCTTAGATCCTGGAGGCCTCTAACTTACCGAGGACCCTAGAGGGAAACAAGAAAGCCTGGCCAAATCATCTATTCTTTCAATAAGGCACCTAGCACACCCATGTCCCCAGTGGGAAGACTGGAATCGTTCAAGAAAACTCGAACAAATATTGGAGGGCACACTCTACCCCTCACCAAACTCAAACTCTGGAAAAAACCTGAGGAAACAAATCTGGGGGAAATCCAAAAGGATTCGGGAAAATATTGAAATCGACAAGAAATTCAGGGACAAAATGACAGCTCACATAACCCAAGCAACCAGCACCAAAAAATAAAAAAAAGAATAGCAAACATCCTCAGGTCACCATCCCATACAACAGCCACAAGACCCATTGCTCTTCCATCGGGTATTGTGTGACAACCCTCCACAAAGGGGTTGCCTTGCCTGCGTCCACTGTCTTCCAACAACAAACCACTAAATAATGCAAAAAGAGAAAACACTAGAATTTACGCTCATTAGGCCTCAACTATCAGAAGATCAAACAGAACTATCTCAAATGAAAAAGAACATTCATTTTCCAGAATAATGCAGGACATGGTGCAGACAAACGAAGGTGTGTCGGGTGTGATGCTGTCCTTCGAGTATCAAAATGAAAACATGGACCAGGCATTTAGTCAAGTCAGCCACATGATCTAGTCCTCCTTTTCAGCCTATGTCCAGCGGCCCTGAATAGGATACAAGTCCTTCCCAGTCTCTGTCACTCTTAGTTACACAAGAGTCTTGGTAGCCTCGGTTTTGTAGTGATTGTGACTTGGCCGTCTTTTCTGCTCGACCCTTAGAATCATTCTACCCCCGCCACCCCCCCCCCCCACCCCCCACACACTATCCTGAATAGGCAGAGATGCCAGAAGCCAGTGCCAGGGAGCATTGTTCAGAGTATTGTGCAGCAGATGTCGGCAGGCAGTTCGACCGTGGGTGAGATGATCTTAGTAAAGACACTGGCAAAAAGAACAGATGATCGACGGAATGCTGAATTAATCAAACATTTACCCCAGTTACAGATCTGGGTTGAATCCATCGTTTTTTTTGCACGCCACGCCACGCCATTCCAGTTCAGACATGGCCATATGCAAATCAATCTTGACCCTGTGCCTCATTCAAACAGTCCAGCCCGAACTGCCAGGCCAGGTCCTCCCTGGACCGGAAACAAGCCTCCTGGGACCGGTTACGGGGTAACACCCCTCATCAGCCAGGCTAGCTTGAATCTAGTGGTGTAGAGAGCAGGGGATCCACGTTTCTTTGTGGTTGCTTAGTAAAAAGAGGATCCTTTTTGTCTCTTTTCAGCAGGTCTCGAGAAGTCTCTGCCTCTCCCCTTTCCTCTTTTATACACAGCATCAGCACTCCCATGGTGCTGTGGCCTGTTCCTATGGAGGCACCCAGAAGACTCACTTGGGCTTCCTAAGTTCTGCAGGGTAGTTCACATCTCTCACCTTCTTGACCATGGTGCATGGGCCTGATGTTATCTCACTGGTATCACAGGGTCTTCACTGCTGGCCTTTGGAGGTTGGCACCCAGAAGACTCGCTTGGGTGTCCTAAGTTCTGCAGGGTAGTTCACATCTCTCACCTTCTTGACCATGGTGCATGGGCCTGATCTTATCTCACTGGTATCACAGGGTCTTCACTGCTGCCCTTTGGAGGGCGGCACCCAGACGACTCGCTTGGGTTTCCTAAGTTCTGCAGGGTAGTTCACATCTCTCACCTTCTTGACCATGGTGCAAGGGCCTGGTCTTATCTCACTGGTATCACAGGGTCTTCACTGCTGCCCTTTGGAGGGCAGCACCCAGAAGACTTGCTCGGACTTCCTAAGTTCTGCAGGGTAGTTCACATCTCTCACCTTCTTGACCATGGTGCATGGGCCTGATCTTTTCTCACTGGTATCACAGGGTCTTCACTGCTGCCCTTTGGAGGGTGGCACCCAGAAGACTTGCTCGGGCTTCCTAAGTTCTGCAGGGTAGTTCACGTCTCTCACCTTCTTGACCATGGTGCATGGGCATGATCTTATCTCACTGGTATCACAGGGTCTTCACTGCTGCCCTTTGGAGGGCGGCACCCAGAAGACTTGCTCGGGCTTCCTAAGTTCTGCAGGGTAGTTCACGTCTCTCACCTTCTTGACCATGATGCATGGGCCTGATCTTATTTTACTGGTATCACAGGGTCTTCACTGCTGCCCTTTGGAGGGTGGCACCCAGAAGACTCGCTTGGGTATCCTAAGTTCTGCAAGGTGGTTCACGTCTCTCACCTTCTTGACCATGGTGCATGGGCCTGATCTTATCTCACTGGTATCACAGGGTCTTCACTGCTGCCCTTTGGAGTGCGGCACCCAGAAGACTCGCTTGGGATTCCTAAGTTCTGCAGGGTAGTTCACATCTCTCACCTGCTTGACCATGGTGCATGGGCCTGATCTTATCTCACTGGTATCACAGGGTCTTCACTGCTGCCCTTTGACTCGGAGGACACTTTGGAGAGGACAGTGGGTCGCTGTACACAAAACCATCAGTCACCAACAAGCCATGCCCACCAGCACACGAAGAGCCACCCACAAGAACGCGAATGGTCCATCATGCAGAGGTGGACTCCTTTCAGACTTTGACTGAGGGCATACAGTGCATACCTCGACCTGTACACCCCTCTGAAAGTGGGCTCTGAGTCTGCAAGGCCCCCCAAGTCTACCACTATCGGCAGCACTGAATAGTATGAGTCTGTCTCCGAGTAGCAGCCCAACAAATGTTCCTACTATACAGCAGAAGAGAAAGTGAAGGTCACAGAAGATCACTCTCTCCACTGCCAGGGCCCCAAGCCAAGATGGCGGCTGTTCAGTCCACCTTCTGTTCAAGGTGCCTTTAAACGTGCCAGCTGGATTTTTTAAAACTGAAGGACAAATGTTCAGTCCTCATTCTGTTGAGTACTGTAATAGCCTGTGGAGCATATGTGGAGCTGTGTTGATATAATGTTGCTTGATCCATTCTGTCTAGGGAACAACCTTCCTTCTTCCACATACCAAGCATCTTGACCCAATCACCTGGTAACACAACTCTTGTGGACTTTGTGAATACAGCATATTGGTTGAGCCTTCACTTTGGGGGTCCAGGATGGGACAGTGGTTCCAGATCTGATTTTTGGCATTCCCTTTCGTCGTTTCAGGCTCTTCTATCCCCATCTGCTCTTATCCATTCCCCATTATCAGAGATAACCCTGTACCAGACATATGGGGCACTTAAAGTTTGGTCATATTGGATCTGTCTGTCAAACTCGTAGCTCCCCCATCTAATTTAAAGGTGGGCAAAGCGCTAGGTTTTCACCGTTGAATGATGGCGCATCTGCCAAATTGCTGTCCGCAAATGTACTTTAGAACTGCCGCCCAATTAAGGACACTCATCCCACTGTACATTATTCAGCTGCGACTCCGTTTTTCAGTACTGGCTCTGTCATGTTTGTTTTAGGTGCGGGGTGGGATGGACTGCCCGGGGAGGAGTGGTGGGCACTTACTACATGTGCATGACGGTTTGGCCGGCCGTCATGAGTTGGCTAAACAGACATGCGCACTTAGCATGTTCTCTACTCGGCTGTATTGCACAGCCAGGTGGAGAAAATGCTCAGGCTCTCACTAACTGTCTGAGCACCCAACCAGGCGCTCAGACCAATTACGACGCTGCTGTCATGCTGATGACAGCAGTGTTGTGATTGGCTTAGGGAAGTATAGGAGCTTGTGTGCTTTCTCCGGTGACCAAAGAGGATGCAAGAGAGGCGGGGGCCAGCAGGTAAGTGAAATTTTCTTTTTTTTTAACTCTCCCTGCCCACTCAACCACTACTGTCCCATAGCAGCCACTACTAGCATTATTCCTGGTCCTGCCTGGAAACGCCAAGGAAATACCCTAGCGCACCTGGAGCCTTGATTTTTTTTTTCTTTCCAATTACAAATTTCCTTCCTGTTTTGGGAGTTTGTTACTGAAAAAACCAAAAACATCACGGATGGGTGAATCGAACATAGCGTCTGCTCACCAAAGCTTTTCAACCTTTAAAAAATCAGAGTCGCGTCAGCATTTCCGAAGGACAGAAATCCCCCCGCCTGGTGGGGATCTCCGGATATCGTGGGCAGTGCCCCAGGGGAGAGAGCCCGGAGTCAGCAGTGATGCTTAGGGCTGGCAGACCGTCTGCAGACCGTCTGCCTATGTCCAACTCGGGGCCATAGAACAAAAAGTTTGAAGTTAAGGCTTCAATATGGCTTTCAGCTGAACATCCTCCAGACATGTGGAGCCCCTTGTACCTCGCGAGGGAGCTGCAGCGGGGGAGCAGCCCATATATGGACATGCGCACTTCACTAAGGTTTCTTTTATTGCCCTATAAAGAGGACGTGGCCAGCAGCCACATTGACCCTTTTGGGCGCAGCTAATGTCGTCACGGTCTAGCTCCCAGAGATAGCGCTCCTGGGTCAGCCATTGACTTTGATTCAATCACCCTTCGGATGTCTGACCCGTCAGACCTCGGGAAACCTCCGACACTGCTCCGAGGCCTGAAGGCACAAAGTACAGTTCGCTCATAATTCGATGAATTCTTTTTACAACTCTTTGGCCTTCTGGAGCTGTTATTTGTATGCTGTTCTCTGTTGGCTGCTGTCTGCTTCCACTTCAGGTCCGCGCTCTGACAATCTGTACTTGTTTTATGATGTTTCCGCCTTTAATGAAGTGGCAGCCATGGGTCAGAACTAACGAGCGGGCAGCCTTTGGTCACTGACAGATATATTGGAAGCTAAGGCTGAAGGCAGGAGCCTTCAATAAATATGTCCCTCTGCTCTTGAAGTTACTGTAAAACCCACTCATCATCGACGCGCGAGCAGCTACCATGAAGTACAAAAAGGGTTTTTTTCCGCCTTAAAATGATAATTAGCCACTTTCCCTTATTAACATTTAAAAGTGTCATTTTCAAGTGGCGTCACATTCAATATTTTTTTAAATATTATTTTTAAAGAAAAAATATTAACCAGTGTTGCCACTGAATATCAACAGCTGTTAAAACCAATTTACATATTACGGGCAATTATTGGAAACTGTGGCTAACACTTTGCTTGAAACTTAAAGAAATAATAATAATATGATAGCCCTGGACGGTACAAATCATAATTAGGCAGGAGAAGTGTGACATTATGTTATTTCTTTTACATCTTGGGTTTTGAAATCCCGTCTACACTTTTAATGACAGCCATCAGCTAAGTGCAAACTGCTCAGTGTGACGCGGCGGCTTCAGCCCAGATTCGAGCAGCTGCTGGAGCGCTTTCTCACACTTCTAGGGGCTAGCTTTACTTCGTGGGAAATAACACCAAGTGGGACAGCCGTGGACTGTTCTAACAAGTGCAGCGGGGGTGGCTCTCTTCGGGCCTTTTACCAACAGAGTCCCTCCTCGCATCTGATTCAAATGAACTCGCCCAGAATTCACCCCTGCTGCACTGCCCTTCTCTGAGCTGTGGAGTGAATGCCACGCCACATGCGTGAAAAGCACGCAGTGCCCCTTATCAGAAGGGAGGCGGGGCACGAAAGAAACTAATGTATGTTTCTTATGATGGAAACAGCTGAGGTTCAGAGTTTGAGGAACAGTGAATGCGTGTTAGTCTCGAGGACGTCCACGCTAGAGGACACTCCTGCCCCCCCCCCCCTTGCCCCCACGCCCCGCACCCATCGGGTGCGCTCCCCAGTGCAAGCTGCCTCACCTAGCATGAACCTCCTGTCATCTGCACCCTCTGAAACACGGTCCCAAGATGTGGCCACATCTGTCCATGGGCTTAGGGCAGAGCCCGTGGTCGAACTCTGGGTGAAGCAGACTGCGATGCGCGTGGACTTTCCTCCAAGAACGGAGGACGGTGCGCAGCTACTACAAACACAGGACTGAAGGGAGGTATGCATATTCAGCCCTGCAGAGTTCATGCACCGGCATGCGGGCACCAGACCTTGTGTCAGGACTGTTGCAACTCTGGTTCTCCTGAAGGCACAGCGCTTCCAACAAAACCTGCAGCGTCTGATCCACGAGTGGCAACAACAGTTAGAAACGTTAGTTTATCACACGTAAGAATCTTAACTTTTAGTGTCATGCAGTAGTATCATTAGCTTTGCTTGAAAATAAATGCAATCCTATAGAATTATTACAAAATAACTGCATCTGTTTAATTTGCTTAATCATCTTTGTCCATTACTAAAGCATTCCCCTCACGCCAAAAGTTACAAATAACTACAACATTCTATTTGAATTAGTCAATGGAAAAGACCTATGCATCTGTTATTTTTTCAACACTTTTCATCAGTAAAGGGAGCATCCACATGTCAACAGGCTGGCAAGGAGTTCCATGAACTGAAGAGGCGGGGGTCCATTGAAAATTCTTGTGTGGAAACTTTCGCAGGATGGCACCCTGCCATGAAATACATTCACACGAAGTAAGACCCTGCTCCTCGACGCACAGGAGCTAAACGAGGCCTGGCCCTTCTCCTACAGGTACATTATGATTAGCACCTAATCCACCAGGTACTTTGTCACCTGAATCTTCCCTGGTAGGGAAACTCCAACCAGATCTTCTTACCAGATATTTTGTGACCTGGATCATCTCTGCTGCTACATTGTGACCTCAATCTTCTCTGCGAAAAATAACAGAGGCCCCCTGTCCAATAAATGTAACAATTCCTAGGGCAGGGTACTATTCAAGTAGAGTGTATATCCCTAAGCAATATGATCAGAACGTACTTGATCTTTAGATATATATGCCCATCTGCTGCAATTTTAATTAAAAAAACTAAGTGCAACAATCAGAAAAAACAAACAGTTATATAAATTTAAAAACATATATTTAATGACCTATTAAAAAACATGTAATAATACACTTTAGTTTAGACTCATCTATACAATTATGTAAACATTAGCATTTTAATACATATTATTTAAAAAAAACACTATTACATATATAAAAACATTTCTTTGTGGCAGACAAATTGAATCTTTTCTTCGCGCGTTTCGACGCAAACTGCGTCTTCGTCAGGAAAAAGCCACACATAATATGAGAGTTACACTACAGTTTATGATATCGTCCAAAACAAATTGACCTTCACCTTCACATTAGTGAGCTCATTCTCTGATTAAGGTGATTCTGACTGTTCTAATTGGATAAAGATTATATAGAATAGGAAGGTAGATAGAAAAGTTTATACTAAATAATACAGTTATCACATTTTTCATTTCCTTGCATAGTAGACAATGATATATTATAAGAAATAATCTCGTTATTTTGTTATTATAGTTATTCCTCATTAACTCAATCCTCACTGCTTACTTCGTATTTGAATTTCTTTTATATTTCAAGCAGCTAAAGATATGTTTCCTTCATATGTGCACCAACATTTCTTGGCTAGTATCCAGTGCTGAAAAATATATATATATATATATATCAAACAGGATGTTTTATTTGCTTGAATTCATCGTTTAGTATCCTATTTATCCTAAGTATATGTTATAAGATAAGTGAGCCTGTGTAATTACTTACAGTTATGTTAGAAAAAGTTATGGTTGTATTCCTTATTATTTTATTTCCAATCCAATTTATTTCAAGCGTTTTCGTAGTAAAAGATCCAAGTATATGATACTAAAAAGTGAAAAACAAACATGGCGGTGTTTGGTTCCATTGCAGATAAGACATTTAGTTATCATGCTCACTTCTTATAATAGTACATATTCCATGTTTACCTGTTTGTATATACTCCGTCTTTTAATATTTGATTATTTCGTGATGTGGCTCGTGTAAGACAAGATTTTAAAAGGATGGTGATCTTTTTAGCATAGCTGCAATAAACGACAAATGTCAGTATTAGCTACTTCTGTCTAAAATCTCAGTAATATAGTCACTAGTTGCTTAACAGTTTAATATTTTAAAATTATAAACCTCTAATATCGGATCCCAGTTTACATATTTCACATGACTTATAGTTTACTATCTTTGCAAAGGTTCTCTGGATTAGAGACCAACTACAACGAATGGAATGTATGGCAGAAGCACTATTTTTAGATCTGTAAAAACTGTTTTTAGATCTGCGTAGATATCCGACTCATTTGACATGTTAACAATTTTATTCTTCCTAACATTACACTACTTATATTGTAAAATAGACCTACTAACTGTTAAAATTTACCTTAATGATTTCCCGTAAGTATCGGTACCGACGGCGTCTCTGCGTCCTGCTCGGTCGTTTCGCAAAGTTTTACGCGATAATCGGGCTTAAGCTTTTTAAACACACCCGATGGAGAACTCGTATTGCCTATCCTGGTCCTGTATTGGCTAAATTGAGTCACGTGACGGGGGTATTATCGTGAACTTCCTCCTGTTTAACATCGATTATCTAACGGAAACGGTGATTGGACTTCCCAAATCACATGATAGTGCACTTCCTTTTTGTTGGCAAAAAGGATCTAACATCGAAGGTTATTGGATATGTGAAACCACATGTACGCAACCTGATAGTAAATTGTGTCTCGTTTATTAACCATGAATCTGGTCACGTGAGAACGGTATCATGGTCAGCTTATGCCTTTTCTTTACGAGGATATATAATAAAGTTGTAATTTCTCCTTGGTATCCTTTTCTTTTTTTATTACAATTATACAAGATTCCTAACCTATTCTATTATGGAATATATCAGGTCATATATCAAGGGTTTCAAAAGATTCCCTTAATTAGTCTTTAGTGTATGATAATTAAATATATATATGTAGAGGGTTAGGAACAAGTTCCCTTCTACCGTAGTAGAGAGACATACCAATACAATCATGTCTCTAAGGTAGTGATTATCATTTCCGTACTCAAACATTGACCCACATGCTCATTTTACTGCCATATGGAACTGTTCCTATGTCTCAAATTCTAAAATGAATTTATCACTTTCTATAGGGTCTCTTAAAGGTAAACATGGTAGTGTAATCCCTGACCCCTATAACTGGGGCAGTTCATGTTAATCTTATAATACCTCAGTTACTTAATTTGTAACTCCTTAATTTACTATGTAATTGGACATGTCTATATTAATCTATGTATGACGAAATTGTAGATCCAGGTATATTTGCCTATGATTTATAATAAAAACACTATTTAAATGTTTCTGTCCCCTATATATCAAAAGATTTAAATCGCATTCTCCCAGGGTAACTCATTATTAAGGCCACTAACTGCTGTGTTAAGAGAGAATATCCAATAAACTTCTCTCATTCTGCGGATTCTGGTACTTTCATTCTCTCCCGCAGATTTAATTTTTTCTAGTATTCTCCATTGCATTTCTTCTGGTTTATGTTCTAGTTCAAGATAGTGTTTCACTAGAGGTGCAGTGATTTTCGCTGTACGGATTGCTGAACGATGTTCTGTTAGTCTGATGTTAATGGCTCTAGAAGTCTCTCGTACGTCCCCCAATCTACAGGGGCATATAACTAAGTAGACTACATTCTGTGTCTTGCAATTCCACATCTGGTGTGCACGAATAGTGTAACCATTGAATACTAGGGTCTCTCCTTCCATGACTGAATCACAGGATTTACATTCCAGGCATTTAAATGTTCCTTTTAAAGGTTGGCTACCATCAATGGTTTTCTGGACTAGGGTGTTCGCCTTAGTAAAACGTGAATGTACAACAATATCCTTGATATTCTTATTGTGTTTGTATGCGTACAATGGTTTGGGTATAATATACTCTTGTGCTGGATCACTATTTAAAATGTGCCAGTTAGAGTTTATTATTTGTTTTACTTTAGCGTTAAGTGTGGAATGTTTTGTTACACATACAAGTTGTTCAGATTTCCTCCTGGTAGTGCCTGTAAGGAGATGATCCCTATCATAATACCTGGCTCTTTTATAGGATTCTCTCACCAGCCAGTGGGGATATCCTCTAGATATGAACTTCTGTTTTATGGAAATAGCCTGAGTATCAAAATCTGCCAATCTTGTGCAATTTCGTCATACTCTTAAAAATTGTGAAAAGGGTATGCTTTGTTTTTGTGTTCGTGGATGATAACTATTGAAATGAAGGAGTGTGTTTCTAGCTGTCGGTTTTACGAATAAATCTACCTCTCATGCTCCTGTGCTGTGTTTTATTAAGATATCTAAAAAATCCACTTGTTGTGCACTAGAATGGGCAGTAAATTTGAGGTTAGAATCTGTTAAATTTAACCATGTTAAAAATTCTTCAAGGCCATGTTCCTCATCTGTCCAAACAAAAAAAAAATTGTCTATATATCTAGACCAGTGAGAAATGGACTCGAAGAATGGAGCAATCTCGTTAAAAATGTTCTTTGTCTCAAAGAGAGCCAAGTATATGTTCGCCAAAGATGGCGCAACGGAAGCCCCCTACT
Source organism: Triturus cristatus (assembly GCF_964204655.1). Lineage (NCBI taxonomy): Eukaryota > Metazoa > Chordata > Amphibia > Caudata > Salamandridae > Triturus > Triturus cristatus. Next base: position 1,252,878,138 of record NC_140592.1, on the reverse strand, counting down.
AACACCTTTCGTCTGTTTATACAGACTATTTCCGAATTCAAAATTATTCTCATTCAAGACAATATCTAGACAATCAAGTATGAAAGTTTGTGGGCCTGAAACTTCATATGTATTCAAAGTCAAAGTCAAAAATTTGCTTTATTCGGTTAAAATTTAAAACCATCAAAGCACGATACAATAATTCATGGTACGGGCATGTACAGAAAGACAATCCCAAAAAACTATAATACAAAACATTGGCGCAAAACACGAAAAATGTATGTCCAATAAATACATCTAATTAATTACAATTCTCTAAAAACATTTCTATATCACATTCCAAATATCATGATTTTAAAAAACGGTTCTCAGAGGGCCTAGGGATCATTAATAATGGGAATTAAACCATATTTCTGCGCCTAATAGCACTTGTAATGAAGCTTGCTACCCTAAAACATACTACCGGGGAATCAAGCATTTGCAAATAGACCAATGCAGGCCTCACTTGTACAAAGTTTAGTTTCTTCAGGAGAGGCACAATGTACTTTTTACGGGGTAAAGAGTAAAATTCACAAAAGAAAACCATGTGCAACAAATTTTGTTCGGAAGTGTTATCACAGGGGCAAGGCCCCAAGGATCCTTCTTTGAAAAAACCCTTAGGGTAAACCAAAAGCCAGGGAAGCATGCCATGTTTAAACCTTATTATTAAAAACAGATGAAAAGGTTTGTTTATGTAGGTCAGGTAAGATTGAATCCCTCTGCCTGTACTCAGCATGACAAACCTCCTAACTGTCGGCTTTCCCAGTTCTTCTTCTTCCCTTAATGACATGGCTTTACTCAAGAATAGATTCTTCAAGGTTTTTATTTTCATTTTACTCAAAGTGCATGGCCTATCAAACAATTCAGGGCACCCAAGTGTCTTCAAATTATTTCTAACATAACTAAACCAAGGGATAGACATAACCCCATCAAGGGACAGGCAATCTTGTATGATAATTTGTCCTAAATTTGGAGGTTGCTGAGCCCACACTCTGAGCCACCCAAGTAATGGTGCGACAGAAATCTCATCAGTAAGGTAACCCATCCCGAAGTCTTCGTGAATATTGAAAATTGGAGTGGAAGGAGGAAGGGATAGCAGCTTGCGGAAAAAACTATTTTCCACTATTTGCATTTCTGCTGAGGTCTTATAACCCCATACCTCACTGCCATATAGAGCCTTAGGTATGCACTTAGCTCTGTAAATTTTCAATAATGCTGGTAATGGTCTACACCCCAAACGCTTTATGTATTCATAAACCATTCTACAGCTTCCAGGGCTTCTTTTTGTGGAATATTGCTGTACAATCACTCTATGTCTAGAGTAACCAGTATATTCCTATCAGGATTGAATTCAAGTCCCGCAACTTTGTTAATCATATCTCTTGTGTCTTGTATGTATGACCAAATCTTTGGGACATGAGGTCTAATTTTGTGGTCAATATATTTCGATAGTGGCTCTGTAACGGAGCCGATTGTCGACACAATAGGACGATATGGGGGATCTTCTCCATTCTTATGTACCTTTGGGATACCATAGATACATGGCATCTTCCCTTGTGAGCTATTCAAATATTCATATTCCTTCTCACTTATATCTCCTAAGTCCAAGGCTCTATCTGTCAAAGATTTGATTTTATGGATTATCTGTTTGGTAGGATTTGACCTCAGTATTCTCTGCCAGGCAAACGACAGCCAGATCTTCATATCAGATATGTGGCGACCTGAATTCGCTCCTTCGGATACATTGTGACCTCCTGCAACCCGATCATCTCTACCAGATATGTGACCTCAGTATTCTCTGCCAGGCAAACAGCAGCCAGATCTTCATAACAGATATGTGGTGACCTGAATTCGCTCCATCGGATACATTGTGACCTCCTGCAACCCGATCATCTCTACCAGATATGTGACCTCAGTATTCTCTGCCAAGCAAACAACAGCCAGATCTTCATATCAGATATGTGGTGACCTGAATTACCTCCATCGGATACATTGTGACCTCCTGCAACCCGATCATCTCTACCAGATATGTGACCTCCGTCTTCTCTGCCAGGCAAGCAACAGCCAGATCTTCATAACAGATATGTGGTGACCTGAATTAGCACCATCGGATACATTGTGACCTCCTGCAACCCAATCATCTCTACCAGATATGTGACCTCAGTCTTCTCTGCCAGGCAAGCAACAGCCAGATCTTCATATCAGATATGTGGTGACCTGAATTACCTCCATCGGATACATTGTGACCTCAATTTTTGTGCCACAAACTGCAACCCGATCATCTTTACTAGATATGTTGTACCCTGGATTTTCTCAGTCGGATAGGTCGTGACCTCAATCTGCTGTGCCAGGCAAACTGCAACCAGATAATCTTTACCAGATATGTGACCTCAACCGTCGGAGCCACAAACAGTAACCAGATAACCTTTACCAGATATGTTACCTCAATCTTCTATGTCAGGCAAACAACAGCCAGATCTTCTTTATTAGATATGAGATGACCTGAATTTTCTCCATCAGATGCATTGTAACCTCAATCATTGTGCCACAAACTGCAACCAGATCATCTTTACCAGATATGTTGTGGCCTTGATTTTCTCCGTCGGATACAATGTGACTCGGATCCTTGCTGCCTGGCAAACTACAATAAGATCTTTACCAGATATGTTGCGACCTGGATCTTCTCCACAAAATACCTTGTGAGCTGGATCTTTTCTACCGGATTCTGTGTGGTCTGTTGATTATATCATAAATTGCCTCATCCAAATACACCTGTGTAGTTACTTTATAGTGGTTGTGTCCTTTTTAAAATGTATTAGTTAGGGACCGGAACTGGCTTGTATTAATCTCGACTTCCCTGCTCTAGGTTGCTTCCGTGAGATGTCTCCTTTCACCATGACTGGGTGCGGATATTATTCACAAAAGTTCTCTGTAAAACACATACAAGTGCATTTAAATGTGGCACTTTTAAGATATAATAACAAATTGGTGGAGCCCCCTCCCTTTTGCCTCCAGGCACCGATATCTGGATACATTTATTATCTGGACCTTCTCCACCAGGTACATCGTGAACTGGATCTTTTCTGTCAGGTATATTGTGATCTCCACCACTAGAAATATTGTGGGCTGGAACTTCTGTGTCCGATATGTTGAGACCTGGATTTTATCTGCAGATATATTGTGGTGACCTGGACCTTTTACACCAGAAACTTTGTAACTTCGACCTTTTTCACCTCATACATTATGACCTGAACCTTTTTTAGCAGGTAAATTGTTACATAGACCTTCTGCACCATATGTCCGATGACCTGGATTTTCTCTGCCAGACGCACTGTCATGTAAACCTTGTCCACCAGATACATTGTGATCTGGTCCTTCCACACCAGACTTATTGCAGCAGTACACCAACAGAGATTCCAATAATGGGCTTTCAAAATGTAGTGCTGTTAGTGAATTGGATACTATGGAAACTGTTACAGATAGCGGCTAAAATCGGTGTAAGAAGTTGAAAGCAAACATAATATAAAATATAAGTGAAAAAACTCATAGTAGGTGAGTGGTCCTCTGTGACCTGCATGTTGCTGCCAAACCGGAGTCCATCTAATGATTTGCAGCTACCTGTGAGATATTGGGTGGTACACTGAATGTCAATCATATCAAGGATGTGGGACAAAGTAATAATCTGCAGCTGCCCTGGGGGGTTGGGTTGTGCAATGACTTGAGGCTGTAGGAAGTATGTGGGCCAGAGCAATGAATATCTGTTTTTTAGAGGACTGTGGGAGAGTGCAATGATTGGTGCTTGCAGAAGGGATATGGAACACTCCAATAATTTGCAGCTGCAGAAGGGATGTGTGACAATGTAAACATCTGCAGGAGGGATGTGGCATGCAGCTATGATTACCTGGTATAGGTGGCATGTTGTAATGGTTTGTAGGAAGGATGATGCAATAATGCGTAGCTTACTAAGGGATGTAGACTGTGTAATCATTTGCAGGTGTAATTAGGATGTAAGGTGGTGTAATAATCTGAGGCTGCAAAACTGTGTAGCTTCAGGAAGGATGCTGAATAAAGTGATGATGCACGCTGGTGCAATGATTTGCAACTGTAAGAGGGATGTGGGGAAGTGTCATCATTTGCAGTTGCAGATCTAATGTGGAAAGGTCTAATTTGTAGCTGTAAGAGAGATGTAGAATGATGTGTTACTTTGTAGATATACAACTGTCTGAGGGAATGTGTGACCACAATATGTAGTTGGAAATATTGTCTGACAGAAATATTGTTGCCTTTATATCATGACAACCAGAATATCATTGTCAGTAATATTGCTGGTGAGAGCATTGTTTTAATGTTGTTTTATATATATTTGTATACAATATTGTGTTTTGTACATTATTGAACTACATAAATGTTATAGGTTTTTAATTTCTTTAAACATAGTATTTAAATATTTTAGGGATAGGTTGTTTGGTTTGTAGGTGAATTGCGTGGGTAGTGTTTTTGAATTTTATTTTGAAAAACAATTGAATTGAATTATATGTGTGCTTTTGTTTTTAAAATAAGTTTTACAGTTTTTTGTTTATATTGTTATTTTTTAAGTATTAGTGTGTTGAGGTAATTTTTATTAGTGGGGAAAAAAGGGTGGGGATTGTTTTACAGAGTAACATTTATTTAAAAAAAATGTAATTGTTAATTTTATAGTGTGTTGAGGTAATTTTTGTAATTTTTATTAGTGAGGGAAAAAGGGTGGGGATTGCTTTAGAGAGTAACATTTATTTCAGAATTTTTTTTTAAATGTTAATTTGTTTCACATTCTTTATATCATTACTTATTAAATTAAAGTTTTAATTAAAAAGAAATTATTGGTTTTATTTTACAATTTATATGCAAGTTAGTCTAAATGTAGTTTTAAAACATAATATTTAGTATGTTTTATTTATATTTTATATATTTCACACAAAATATTTGACATGTTTTACAAACAAAAACATTATTAAAAAAATAGTAGATTAACATTTTCTTCAGGTATAATGTTGATTTTTCTATATTAAAAAATATATTTTATAATTGGTTATAAAAATGTAATTGTTCACTATTATTTTAACATTAATTAATATAGTTCATTTGATTTATTAAATAATTATTAGATGCATTATATACATTTTAAGTATAATTAGAAAACAATTCTACATTTAATTCAAAATAATATGTTATTTACTTTCTGGTTTCATTTGAAGCAGTTATGGTTCGTATGCCCCATTTGAATGTGAATGTTTTCTCTAATGTACAATAGATCGGGTGAGATTAGTTAGTTAAATCTCCACTGTTTTTACCAATTTTGCATAGATTGGAGTTGTAAAATAAGGAGTTGTAAATGTAAAATTTCACCCCTTTAATGTCCAGCTTGTTTGCCAATGTAGCTTAGATTGGAGTGGGAAGAGCAAATTGCCTCTTTTAAAGTCCAACACCTTCCCCAAATGTAGTTTAGATTAGAGTGGGAATAATAAATGCAATCCATTTAATGTCCAAGACCTTCCCCAGTATAACTTAGGCCCTGATTACAATGTGGGGCGGATGCATCAGTCTGGAACCGCCTGACCGTAGGTTCCGACCCCACAATTCGGCTGCGACCACCCATACACCAGTCAGAAAAAGTAATTTTTTTATGGGAGCTTGTGCAGCAGGTGGAAAAGGCCTGCAGCACAAGCTGCCGTAGTGAAATGTATGTTTGTAAACATCCCTGCACAATATGGCAAGCACCTCACAGTGCCTGCCACACGGTGCAGGGATGTTCAGGGGCCCCCCCGGCCCCAAGCAGAGGGCCGGCGGGGGGCAGGGGACCCTGCTAGAGGCCTCCAAAGTCATTTCCCAACAGCCTTTCTATGTTGGAAAGGCTGTTGGAAAATGACATCATAATCTCGACGGCACAGCTGCCGTCATTAGGGGATTATTGTGTCTTTCTGACGCACCAATGGGTTCATTGAGCCCACCGAAGCATCGTGGGCGGTCCCTCTGCCAGATGCCTCCGTCTGCTGCATCGTAATCCGGCAGGTGGACGGCAGGGGCAGATTGTCCGTGGGTCCTACACTGACGTGCAATCCGTGTCTGACCCACCGACATGATAATCAGCTCCTTAGACTGGAGTGGGAATAGTAAATGAAACCCTAGTAATGCCCAACACCATCCCTAATGTAGCTTAGATTGGAACTGGGATAATCAATTTGTCCTCTTCCATGTCTAACTCTTTCCCAAATGTAACTTAGAGTTGGAATAGTCCATTTAGCCATTTAGGGGTGGATTCCGATTTCGGTCGGAAGGTGTCGGCCGGATTCCTTTTCGACTGAGCCATTCTGATGGGCTCGGTAGGAAAGGAATCTGACTCGGATTTCCGGATTGCAGACGACAGGCTCGGAGAGCCTGTCCGCCGTCCGGAAATCCCTCAGTACTCCCCGGGCCGCCTCTTTGCGACAGAGGGAGTGCGATGGCAGTTTTTCACTGCCTTTTCGTGGCGGTCTTTCCGTCATGAAAAAGTTTGGAAACTGTCTTTGGGGGCCCCCACTGGGGCCCCTATGGGTGTGAGGCTGCCGAATGGCAGCCTGGGGGCACCTATGGTGCCCCTCTGTGGATCCCTGCACCAGGTGGCAGGCACCATGGGGTGCCGGCCACAGGGTGCAGGTATGAACTGCACCCCTGCTTTTCGCACTGCAAGCATGCATTCCATTCGGAATGCATGCTTGCATTGTGAAGTATACGAATGCGACCGAACCCTGTTCGGTCGCATCGTACTTGCAGGGCCGTAACCGACGACAGCAGGTCGGACGGTTATGCTCCTGACCGATACATTGGAATCAGCCCCTCTATGTACAATGATTTCCCAAATGTACCTTAGATTGGAGTGGGAATAGTAACCCTTTTGAAGTCCAACATATTTCCCAGTGTATCCTAGATTTGAGTGTGAATAGTAAACATACCCCTTTTAAAATCTGACATCTTCCACAATGTATCTTAGAGTTTCATTGGGAATAGTAAACGTAACCCCTTCAATGTCCAAGACATTCCCTAGTGTAGCTTAGATCAGAGTAGAAATAGTAAATTTAACCCCTTTATTGTCCAATGGTTTCCCCAATATAGCTGTAATCTTAGTGTGAATAGTAACGCTATCCCTTTTAAGGTCCAACAGATTCTCCAACCTATCTTAGATTGGAGTTGGAATAATACATTTTACCAATTTAATGTCCACCAGCTTCCCCAATGTCTGTTTGGTTGGAGTGGGAATATTAAACGTACCCCCTTTAATGCCCAACACCTTCTCCAATGCAGTTTACCATTGAGTGGGAATAGTAAATAAACCCTCTTTAAATTGTATGGATTTCAGTTTTTAGCTTATGGCGTAGTGTGGTAGTGTAATGTTACCAATAATGTTTAAACATTTTGGTTTCAATGTCAGTTGTTTAATTCTTTTGTTTACTTCTCTTACACACTTTTTAACATGCATTGTAATACATGAACATTAGTACATTTGTTTTTATATTTTTGTAATTTGTTTATATTTTTATTTCTTAACAAAACATCTCACATGCACATTTCACTGTATCATCATGTTTATGTATATTTTTAAATAATATTTTAACAAACTTGTTATGTGTTCTTTATTTACAGCTTTGTAAAAAACTCCTCCAATGCTGAAAGCAAAGAGGCCACACAGGGAAATATCTACGGAAGCCCTTTATTCAAACAGCTGTCAGGCACTATGCATTTCGGCTTTATCAGCCATATATATATATATATATATATATATATATATATATATATATATATATATATATATATATATATCATACACAGTTTGCTCAGCAAAATAAGGGCGCACTCAGGACACAAGAATCATCCATTAAGCACAGCAGACGCTTTAATAAATCCATGCTGCCTGACGCGTTTCGAGAAAACATTCCCTTAATCATAGGCATAGTTCCAAAGTCTCGCAATGCTGCAGCAATCAATTTAAATACCTGCCCTCCAATGGGCTACTCAAATGAGAACCCCAGTGTTAGCTGGGATATGTAGTGCTGCAGCCTACCTTTGACCCCAATGGGATGGAAAAATATAGCAAAACGGCCCTTCAATGAGCCGCGAAAGTGTCCGTCGGTGCTTATAATCCAAAGGCTTGTTGTCCTCACATGTGGAGCATCAGAAAATTCTGCGCCCGTGGCCCCATGAAATCCGTTCGGTGGTGCGCCCTCCATGCCCTGAAGCTGGCGCGAATACATCATATACAGTTTGCTCAGCAAAATAAGGGCGCACTCAGGACACAAGAATCATCCATTAAGCACAGCAGACGCTTTAATAAATCCATGCTGCCTGACGCGTTTCGAGAAAACATTCCCTTAATCATAGGCATAGTTCCAAAGTCTCGCAATGCTGCAGCAATCAATTTAAATACCTGCCCTCCAATGGGCTACTCAAATGAGAACCCCAGTGTTAGCTGGGATATGTAGTGCTGCAGCCTACCTTTGACCCCAATGGGATGGAAAAATATAGCAAAACGGCCCTTCAATGAGCCGCGAAAGTGTCCGTCGGTGCTTATAATCCAAAGGCTTGTTGTCCCCACATGTGGAGCATCAGAAAATTCTGCGCCCGTGGCCCCATGAAATCCGTTGGGTGGTGCGCCCTCCACGCCCTGAAGCCGGCGCGAATACATCATACACATACATCATATCCCAGCTAACACTGGGGTTCTCATTTGAGTAGCCGAGGCACAAGAAAACCGGAAAAAAAAGGCGCAAAACGCGACAAGGGGGCAGGGTAGAAACATCCTGACACCCTAGGCCTGCTCAGGGGGTCCCACAAGGACCCTCAAGGCCCCCCCAAAATTGTATTTTTTTAAATCGCGGGATGCGCGTAGGGTCCACGCATCCCGCTGACGAAAAAAAAACCGAAGCGCGTGCACTCGCGCTTCGTTTACAAATAGCCCAGGGGGGGGCCAAGTCCCGGGGGCAATTTTTTATAGTAATAGGGGGCCCAGAGGGGCCCCCCAGCCCCAGGGACCGCCACCCCCGGGGCTTTAAGTTAATGTATGCAGGGGGCTCATGGCCCCCCCGCAGCCCCGGGGACCGCCACCCCCAGGGCTTGTTTGTTTTAAAAAAAACTGTGGGGGGGCTCGAGCCCCCCCGACACGCCCCGGGGACCACCACCCCCCGGGGCTTTAAATTAAGTGGGAGGGGGGCCGCGCGGCCCCCCTCCTGGAGCCAAAGATGGCCCTGGGGACCGCCACCCCCCAGGGCCGGCTCCTGCAGTGTCCCGGGGTGCCCACCCCCGGGACACTGCTGTTTGCAATGGCAGGGCGGGATCCTCGCGGCTCCCACCCTGCCATTGCAAACTGCTTTGCTTCATTGAAGCGAGAGCAGGGAAACCTGCTCTCGCTTCAATGAAGCAAAGACGATTGCTTTTCACATAGGGAGCAGCATGTTAGCTGCTCCCCATGTGGAAAAGCAATGCCGGCTGCCGCAGGAAGCGGGGAGCCGGCTGGGACCATGGGAGGATTGGGACCCCACACGGTCCCCAACGAGATGGCGAAGGCCCCGGGGGATGGGGTCCCCGGGGCCAGTAGTGGCCCGGGAGGGGGCCCAGCGGCACTGAGTGGGTGTTTAGAAACTTGTATTGGTGTGTCAATGGTTTTAAATCTGGCACTCTGTATTTTACAGTGAGTGATGAAAGGTTATACTAGAGTATGATGAGGTGTATCTGATTGTCACGTGGATGATGCAATCAGTGATGTCATCAGTGATGTCATTTGAGATGTCATCAGTGATGTCACTGACCATGTCATGAATGATGTAATATGTGACATCATCAGCAGTGGATTGCGGGCGCGCGAGATGTAGTTAGTACAACTAACTATATCGGAGGAATTTCAATGGTTTTGTTCGAGTGAAATGTCCAGCTAACTATAACACCCCTAAAACCTATGTTTTTTTCAGTGAATTTCTAAGGTTTTTTAAATGCTAATTCTTAACTATACCAGGCCTGAAACCTATGGTTTTTTCAGTGAATTTCAAAGGTTTTTTAAATGCTAATTCCTAACTATATCAGGCCTGAAACCTATGGTTTTTTCAGTGAATATATATATGTGTATATATATATATAAATTTATATATAAAAATGCCAGCACTCACGGGAACAGTTGTCCTTGATCTTTTATTGGGACAAACACACGACAAAACGCATTTCGGCTGCTGGAAGGAACAGTTCACAAAACTTGAAAGACTTTATGAACGGGAAGTTCGTAAATGGTGGGAGGCCACCTCACTCCAGCATTATATTGATGTACAGAGGGTTCCGCGTGGGTTACGTATTTATACTGTCCCTGCATACGAAAATCCTAACCCTCTGCTTTTGGAAGAATGGGCGGAGCATACAGCGGCTTCGTCCAAAGGCATGCTGCTCATTTTGATAAAATTTGCATGGAGTGACAGAGAAAAAATGCTACAGGACATTAGCAAATTGGAGAAAGAGATTGCCAAAGACTGCGAGAAGAACAAGCAGGACGAACTCAAAGAGGCTATGAAAAAACGTCTCACAGTGTATGAACAAAGAATCAGGCAAAGAAAACAAGTTAAGTTTGAACGTGACGAAAGAGATTATGAACAGGGTTATGTTCTCACTTTTGCAAAGAGATACGATTTGCCCAGGAAACAACTGCTTAGTAACAGGAACAAGGTTACAGCAGAACAAAGGGACACATCAGAATCCGAGGTAACAGATGTAGATCTGAGCAGTGATGAAAGAGAGCCAAGACCCATAGCAAGTGAAACTACTACCCCTTTTCACGAGGAATTCCGGATCATCAGAGAGACATGGGGCAGAGGTGGGAGAGGAAAACCACCAGAAGAAAAGAAAAGAGCAAACGTCGGACGAGGAGAGGTGGCTGGAGCAAGCAACAGCAGCGCCTCACCGCGAGTGACCAGGAGCAAACGGGGGACCAGACGATAACCTCACAAACACTTACAATTGTTAATTTGACGTCAAGAGTATTAAATGCAGATGAAACGGAACTGTTACAACTTGGATTAAGCTTTTGTCCATCGAAAAAATCAGAATATACACAAACCAAGATTGACCTGTTCAAATTCTCAAGAAAAATGAAACTGTTTAAATATTTTAAAGGCAAAAAACAGATAAATCATGGGAGAAGTAAGATCATAGACAAGGATACGGATAGCCTTACGGCTGGTGACTTGGAAACATTGCCGGTGTTGGAAGATCTTCAAAAGGAAGGTGATCCAAGAGAACTAATTCCAAGCAATATGAGAACCAATGACCAATTTGAAACAGCACAAGTAAATCCAGGCAGTCCCTTCAAACCGATATCTAGATTTGTTCCCCTGATGCCAATGGACTCCATTGATGTTTTCACAGACGTAGAGACCAAGGAACTGGTCAAACTACGTAAGAGGAATAACAAAAAAAGAATCAGTGGAAATATCACGGAAAAACAAAGAAGGGCAATCAAGGATTTGCAGGAAGATAAGACCATTGTATGCAAACCATCAGACAAAGGGGGGAATATCGTGTTGATGACAATGGACTATTACAAAAATGAACCCTTAAAACAGCTCAGTGATGAGTCGAGTTACATAAAGGTAACAAGAAAGGAGTTTGAGAGCAGTATTACATCTTATCGGATGCTCCTCAATAAATGGTATCATAAGGGCTTATTGTCAAAAGAGGAATATGGCTAACTGGAGTGCAAATATCCACGATTACCCACATTCTATCATCTCCCCAAACTACATAAGGATGCTACATGCCCACCTGGTCGCCGTATAGTTTCATCCCTGGGAAGTTTGACGGAGCATTTGTCCAGGTTTGTGGATTTTTCTTGTTTGAATTTGTGACTCAATTGGTTTCTTACATCAAAGACACTAAAGATGTCTTAAACCGAGTGGAGAAATTGACTTGGGAGGATGATCTTGTAATGATGACACTTGACATTTCTAGTCTGTACACCAGTATTGATCATATGCAAGGAATTGAAGCAATTAAATACTTTTTGGGAAACCGTCCGATGAACCTGGCAGAACACAATAACATGTTGATTGACTTTGTGAAATTTTGCCTGTGTAATAATATTTTATTGTTTCAAGACCTGCTTTTTAGACAGATACGCGGGACTGCGATGGGAACCTGCTTCGCCCCCAGTTATGCGAATTTATTAGTTGGCTGGTGGGAGAAGCAGGTGGCCTGGGCAGAGAATAATAGAAATTGGACCGAAAGGGTTGTGAGTTGGAACAGATATATAGATGATCTGTTCATTGTCTTCAAAGGTACAGAACAACTAGCATGTGAATATTTGAAAGTGTTGAACAAGAATGATCTCAATCTTAAGTTCACAGGCGAAATAAGTAAAAAATCCGTGAACTTTTTGGATCTTACGGTGTTTCCATCGGAGGGCAGACTATGCACGTTTTTGCATAGAAAACCCACCGCTGGCAATTCCGTGCTGCATGCAAGAAGTTGCCATTGAGGAAAAACTATAACAAGCATTCCGTATGGTGAACTTCTTAGAATAAAGAGGAATTGCACACGCAATTGTGACTATCAAGTTGCAGCTAAAGAAAGTACAAGGAGATTTGAGACAAGGGGCTATCAGAAAGAAACCCTAGAGGAAGCACTGAGGAAAGTAGAAAGAAAGTCTAGACTGGAATTGCTAAGTGACAAAACTCCTGATACTAAAAAGAAGAATGAAATCAATAACAACTTTAGGATGATTACTGAGTATTCGTGTGATGCTCAGGATATCAGAGAGATATTCAGGATGAACTGGCACATTCTAAAATCAGACCCCTCAATAGGAAAAGACCTACCAAAAGCACCACCTATGACGTTTAGGAGAGCAAGAACACTGCGTGACAGTTTAGTTCAGAGTCATTGCAGTCAGGAAAACAGATCATCTGCTTTTGGTAAATAGTAAGAAGGTCTTAGATTACTCTGTGCCTGGTTTAGATCATCCAAGAAAAATCAACAAATTAATGAACTACAACACATGTTACACGGTGTACTGTCTGATTTGTCTGTGTGGTCTACGCTACATAGGAAGCACCATACACCCCACCAAAGTGCGCATCTTAGAACATCAGAGAGCTATCAATAACAAAGATGCTACCTATCCGGTTGCACAGCACTTTGAGGCATTTCATCAGAGCGACAGGGATTTGTTGAAATTTTTCTGTATGGATCACGTACCATCAAATGTGAGAGGGGGTGATAGACAGCTGCAACTCAGAAGATTAGAGTCTAGACATATTATTGACAATCAGACGAGGGTGCCATTTGGTTTAAACAGCGGGGAAGAAATGGCGCGCGAGTTATAGTTATCTGAACTAACTATAACGTGGGAATTTCAATGGTTTTTTACGAGTGAAATGTCCAGCTAACTATTACATGTGTGAAACCTATGTTTTTTAAGTGAATTTGCAAGGTTTTTTAAATGCTAATTCCTAACTATAACATGTGTGAAACCTATGGTTTTTTAAGTGAATATATATATATTAGTAAGTAGTGTAAAATCAAAAATATACTTTTGAAATTCATTTTTTATACATTTACATTTTTAAAACGTATAGCTTTTACATATTTTAGTACAGTCATTAACATTTTCTTTACTTTTTTATATTATACATTTGTTTTTTATTCCCATTGTTTTTGAAGAATGTGTATTCTTTTTTTATTTTGACTTAGCAGCCATTTGGTTTACTTTTAGCTTACTGTTTTAATGTATTCACCTAATTTCTGGGGTCATTCGAGATTCCTGTCAGTCTCAGTGGCCTGCTGCACTCTATGGATCAGTCAAGTCTACTTTTACATTATTTTTGGGGGATTTGGGGAATGTGTTTATGCACTTAACACTCAGATTTTGTGAACAGTCAAAAGTAGTTAAGTTACTCAATTGTAAAATGAAACTTACACTCATAGATTACTTACAAGTGTAAGTTACCTTTGTGAATAGCACCATTAGTGTAGCTTTTTTGAGGTGTCTCTAGATACTCTGGTTGAAATTATAGTAACAGTCTCGTATAGCTTTATGGAGTTATGTTTTAATATGGAACTTATAATTGCTTGTTTGACGTCAATGATAATATTTTGGGGCTAGTAATTGTTAGTTTGGGCTTTTATTTGAGTTAGTGTATGTTAGTTTTTGTTGTGGTTTAGTGTTTAAGTATTATGTTGTGGTTTAAGGTTTTGTGATGTAGTGCTGTCTTCCTTAGTATGCCATGTATGGTTTAATGTAATTTTTTGCTTTTTGTATGTATATTTCTTTATAGGCGGTGTTATGTTTTTCATTGGACCGCAGAACTTTCCCTGTTTTTGGATGTGTTATTTTTTTTATGAAGGAAATAAGAGTGGTTATATTTTAATCAACATAATTTTTTTTATTATTGTCTAGCTTGTATAAAACGTTTTTCTATTGAATGTTTTATAGTTTTTATTTAAAATACTATGTTACATACAAATAGTCTTACTCCACCCTAACTGTGAGGTCTCTCCATGGTAAAGTATGGGAAGAAGTAAAAATATTTATTTAACTCAAAAACAAATTGTAACAATATTTAAATTTTTAGTCACTGACTCCTTCATTTTCTATGGGAGGGTGTTGCAGTATCAGTGCTTGGCCATGTTTGGTGCTGGGCTTACTCATTTTAGTTCATCGCAGTAGTACCTTGCCTGGTAAATTTGGCTAACCATCATTTTTAGGATGTGAAGACATTTCATTTTACACTTATGTGTAATTATGCACTGTAAGTTTGTGAATTGCCAAAAGTAGTAAAGTTCTCAAAAGTGTAAAATTCAACTTACACTCATAGATTACTCACAAGTGTACGTTACCTTTGTGAATAGCACCATTATTGTAGATTTTTGGAGGTGTCTCCAAACACTCTGGTTGAAATTAAAGTAACATTGCTGTATAGCTTTATGGAGGTATGTTTTTAATATGGAACATAACTTATAATTGCTTGTTTGAAGTCAATGATAAATTTGGGGGGATCGTAAATGTTAATTTTGGCTTTTATTTGAGTCAGTAGTACGTAATATCCAGCACTTTCCTAGGCAGAGCGTTGAGGTACTTGGCATGTATGGGGCAAATTTGTGTGGATAATGGAGGGCATGATTTATTTGTGCCATGCATCATCTAGGTTCTAATTTGTGTCAGTCTCAGCAAGTTGTTTTCTGTTGCATAGATTATTATACTTCTCCATTATACATATGGAGGAGTTTCTCACAGTGTGTTGTAGTTATTCATCAGCGATATTAATGTCTGGAATTTTGTAAGAGCTGCATGGTTAATTATTTTCTCCAGTTATTAGTACTTTATCATTTCTAGTTTTAGCCCTCCCATAGCATGCATTCAAATAAAACTTTGTGCATTTCCAGTGCATGTTGTGTATGCTTTTGCTGTCTTGGCTGTACGTATATCCCTTGTAAGATAATAAAAGTTTTCCTTTTAGAGATGTGATGTAAGTGGCTCTTTCTGGCATTATATCTGTGAATTTTATAGTTATATATTAATTAAATGTTTGTAATAGCTATGTTTTAATAAACATTAAAATTTAAATGCGCATTACATTTTTATTTACATTACATTTTATACCTATAGATTTAGTGGCCGATTACGATTCGTTAGGAAACTTCCGACCAAATCGATTTCGGAATAGTTTCCAAACGAATCGGGTTCTGCTAGTCCGACCGACTGATTACGATGTTTCCGTACATCGTTCGGTCTGACTCCCATTGACTTCAATGGGAGCCTGAGTTCCGAACGAGAACACAGGCTCCTATTGAAAAAAGGGGCTGTTGGGGAAAACTATGCACCCTGTGACGGCCACCTCATGGTGCCTGCCACAATGTGCATGGTGGTAAAGAAGGGTCCCATGGGTACCCCCACAGGCCCCAACCGGAGGCCTCTGGTTGAAGAGGGGCCTGCTACAGGCCCCCAAAGTCAGATTCCGACAGCTGTTTCATGTCGGTCAGACCGAATCGGAACGGCTGTCCAAATCAGTCAACGTAATCTCTCGTTCGGAAACCATGTCCATAGAGCTGTACGAATCGGCTCCGAACGACTTGGGCTGTCCGTATGCCATTCGGAACCCATTCAGACAGCCCGAACGGGTTCTTTGCATTGTAATCTGTCGTCCGGAAAGGTGTTTGATTCGGTTGGAAACATAGGTTCCGAATTGAATTTGCTGAATCCCATGCAAAGCCTTTCCGAACGGCATCGTACTAAACCCCTTAATGTTTTATTTCAAAGAGATGTTTGTTGAGTTCTACATTTATTTTTGTAAGTTACAGGACAAATGCCTGTTGGAAAAAGAAGGTTTGTTAAAGTTATATGTTTTTATATTTCTAGGGTTTATTTCATGCTTGTTTTGTTTCTAGACTATAGACGGGTTAGGGTTTTTATTGTAAAGTTTACTTACGATAGTGTGTTTGTGGAGGTTGCTGATTTTCTTCTTTGTGTTCAACCAACAGACAGAGTAAGTCCAATATCCAGTCCAATGCTTCACTTTCAAGGAAAAGAAAGTACTTTAAATCACACAGCAATGCTTAGTACTACACAGTCAGAGTGTTTTTAAAGGATAGTGTGTCCATAGGTGCCATCCTCCTATGCAGCCCTATGCCCCAGATTACCCTTTACTAGTTGCTTCCAGGTGGCCCCTCTCTGGTTGGTTCCCATGCTCTGGAAATCAGATAAAGCAGGACTGAGGATCGGGTGCAGTCCTTACTTTCCCAGAGTCAAATGTGCACTCTGTACTGGGTAAGTAACTGTCCATCCTGCGCCCAGCTAGAGCAGTCCTGGTGGTGACTACACATGTCTGATGCTGGGTCTGCAATGAGTGAGAATATCTCAAGTCCAGCAGGTGAGCCAGACACAGCCTTTGTAGGTCTGTGCGCCCGACTCCCTTAGTGCTGTGATGCTGTGATTCGAGTGCAGGTGCAGACACAACCAGGCACAGTAGGCACCCGGGTGCTGCCCAGGCAAAGGCCAGGCCAAGACCGATCTGTGCCTGTCAGAGTCCAAATGAGGCTGGCTCTGCAACCCCTCTTGGCTACCGGATTAGAATTTTAGGAATACTGCTGGAATCTTATTAAGGTAGGCCGGGGCCTTCTTGTACATTTTATTATGAGCAAAAGGAAAGTCAATATGTCAAATGGAGGTAAGGACCTTTCAGTGCCCACTCCCTTCGTAATTACCAAGTATCTCACAACTGTTATGAGGGAAATTAACTCCGATATTGGGTTAGTTGAAGAACATGTCAACGCAGTGCAACAACTTTTTCAGGATTAATTTGTTTTAACAGCGGTACCTTCACTTAGTATATGCTCGGGGGCGTGGCCAACTGCCGGTGAAGATGGCCGCACTGTAGCGAGGCTCCGGCCCTAATCCCCATTAAACCCCTGAATCTCCGCTCACATATCCGTTTTTGAAAGTGCGTCTTGTTGTAACTGGAGGCGCAAGGATCAACGTTTGAAATCCGTCATTTAACTGAGACCGGAGGGATGCCAGCGCCTCACCGAGTCTTGCGGCCTGCTTGAAGTCGTGCAGCCCCGGCCTTGCATGGCCACGTAGACCGCTGCGGAAAGCGAAAGTAAACGCTCCAGCCGGAATTGGGGAACGAAGACGTCGTAATTCAACACATCGCGGAGGCTCATGCCTGGCTGTAACACAGCTATGAATTTGTGTCATCTAAATTGTATACTTGCCAGGAAACACACCGTTAGGGCTTGGGCGGCCATACTTTCTTAGGACACACATATGGCCTTCGATACCGTGGAGTGTTTGCAGTGCTCGAGTGGATGGACCTGGATAAGGAATATCTCGATTGGGTGAAACCTCTGTATGCTGAACCACTCGCTCAGGTGGTAGTGAATGGACATGTGTCCATCACGTTCGCCCTGTGCCGTGGAGCGAGAAAGCGTTGCCCACTATCACTTCTGATATTTGCTACCGTCTTAGAACCCCTTGCGTGTTGGATACATTGAGACCCGTTGATCCGTGGGCTCAAATGGGCGAACGAGTGGGAGAACAGAATCTCGTTTTATGAGGATGTCATCCTTCTATACGTTGACTCCCCAGATGCCTCAATTAACAGAGTACTCCAAATCTGCACTAACCACAGCAAATACTCTGGCTACAATATACATTGGTCTAAGTCGGTACTATATGTACTACATGGGCCTGTGCCAGCCCATCCAGCCACCTGTGAAGTCACGATTGTGGAGAATGGATTAAAATACCTAGGTGTATTTGCAACAGCGGATCCTTCGCTCTTTTACGAACTGAACCTCCTAAGCCCATTGACTCGATTACAAAGCGATGTGCCACATTGGCGTACACTACCGGTGTCGCTACTAGGACGTGCCGCTCGCTACAAAATTATGGCCCTTCCCCGGCTCCTATATGCATTACAAAACACCCCATATAGGGCCTTATGTAGGTGGGCTGGCATTTACCACTTCATAAATACCGAATCATACCGATTCGGTATTTATGAAGTGGTAAATGCTATGTAGGTAATTGGTCGGTAAATATTACCGATTCGGAAAAATTCGGTAATTACCGAATCGGTATTTACCGATTCGGTAATGAGGCATACCTTCCCATTGATGGGAAGGTATGCCTCATTACCGAATCGGTAAATACCGATTCGGTAATGGGGGAGCACATGCAAGGGTGGCAGGGTGTCACATTGACACCCTGTTGCACCCCTGATTCGGCCATGTGTGCACATGTGGCACACATACATGCCCTGAGGGCATGTGTGTCTGCCACATTGCACACATCTACGGGCAAAATATTGCATTTACACACATATTCGTCATTTACCACCAACTATTAGTTGGTGGTAAATAACGAATCCCCACACACACCACACAGTCCCCCTACATCTCATTTCTGTATTCGGAATTTACCGAATCGGTAAAATTACCGAATCGGTAATTTCCGAATACAGAAATTCTCCCCCTACATCTCAAAAGCCAAAATACCGGTCGGTAACGGTATAATTACCGAAAATCGGCCGTTACCGACCGGTATTTGGCTACCTACATGAGGCCCATAGTGTTCCTGACACATATTTTAAATCAATTGAAGGAGAAATTAGAAATCTGCTCTGGGACGGGTAACTTCCGCGCATCTCTGGCACCAACTGTCCGTGGGTGGTATGATGGAGGATTTGCCCTTCCAGACATCCGATGTTATTACTGGGCCGCCCACCTGTCAATCATAAATAAATCGGTATATAGATATAGATATGGGGGAAATGGAACGCATATCGAGGTGGCATTTGTTCCTCCCCCTCTGAGTGGAGGGTTGGGTTGGTCAAATGTGTGACAAAACCTGAAATGGGGGGAAAGGGGAGAAGCGGCATAGGTGGGATATCAGTATTGGATTGTAATCTACTGTCATTGATTTGAATGTGATGCACAAAATTGTATTGTATCGATACGTCCTCTACAATAAATAAAAAGTGTTTTTTTTTTAAAGTATAGGCTCGGGGGAAAGTAGGGCTGGCAATCAGATTGTTTGTCTAGTGGGAGTAATGACTAGAGGTGTTAGAGGCATCGCAACACCCACAAGAGACCCCTGTGTGGCTTTAAACTCCCCATGCAACTCCATTGAGGGACAAGCCCACCACCGTCTAAAAGGAAGCAGAAAGATGGGCAGGCACAAACGCTTCAGAAGTTCCCGAAGCCTTGAGGAAGTCTACCAGATAAGCTAATAGTTAGAAAACGAATCCCTTCAACTGTCCAGAAAGGGAATATTGATAAACCTGACATGAACGATATGCAAATCAATTAATTGATTATTGTTCACATTTTTTGGGGAAAATAGAGGTCTGGTTGAAACATTTTTATTATGATATTCAGGAGCATTTTAAATCCTTAGATGATAAAAATTGTGTTCCTACCCCTGTTGTATTCTAACCCAGGGTTCCCAACAGAAGGCCTGCCCGTCCTGTGTAACAAGCCTAAAACTCGCTCTTTGAGTACTGCAAGCCACCAGGAGTGAATAACTTTACAGATGGAGCACCTGAAAATAACACATTATCGATGGGCCTATGCAACGACAATATCTGCTCAGTACCAACCATGAGGGGTCCAAATGAAGCATCCCCGCCATGCCATTCAAGCAATAGTAGAGAGATAGTAAATCATGCTAGATGAGGTGTTCATTTACAGTTGCCCCTATAGTGTACACTCCCAATGTTATTGTCTTGGAGGCAGTTCAATGTTAGCCATCAACAAGAGAGAAGATTGGCTAGATCTAAAACATAAAGTGGCTCGCTGACTTTGGAAAAATGCTGGTTGAATGATGACTTGTCTAGAGAAATACAGTGAAACGGGTTGACTGGGTTGGCCTCGAACCGAAACAATTAACTGGTGACTGTGTGCTTTTAAACTTTAAAAGGCCTGGCTGGTTAAAACTCCATTACAGCATGTGAATTACCTAGCTAAACTTCCTGGAAAAGTGGAGGTTCACCCGCTGGGTATTTCTATAGTGTAGGAGAGTAGGATCTGCTTCTTATGGTTACCCCCACTTTTTGCAGCTGTAACACTGTTTACTACACTGTTTTTGGTGCCCTTATAAGTCCCTAGTATATGGTATACTATGTACCCAGGGCATAGGTACCCCAGAGGCCTACCAGGGGCTGAAGCATGTATTATGCCACCCCTGGGAAGCCCTCCAAAATGACACCAGAGGTCTGCTACTGCAGCCTGGGTAAGGTGGTGCATGCACCCCTTACAGAGATATAGGTTCACTATATCTCACCTATCGCTGCACATAGAAACCAATCAGTCACCCCTATGGCCGGCCTTATCAATCCTGAAGGCAGGGTGCTTGGTTTTGTGTGAGCGGGTGCCCATGCATGAGCAGAGCCCCTCTACAGCCTTCGGAATCTCTTCTCCGGGGTTGTCTGTGATGCAGCCTGACCATATACTCTTAAGTGCATTATAATCAAACGGTAAATGTGAACTTTGGACTGGCTGCACGGAAACATGTCGTGTTTGGTGTCAAACACCTTGGAATCATACCCCCACACCAGTAACTGGTGGGTGACTGTGATCCCACCCTTCTAGAGGTAGAGACATGACAGCACTGGTATACTCGGTACCAACTTAAAAGAGCCCTGGCATCACAAAATGGATGCTGCAGCCACAGACACGTGTCTGGCCTCCTGCTGCTGACCGAAACTCCGGCAGGGGAGGCCTGGACAATAGGTTTCCTGTCACAGGGAGGTGTCACCACCTCCCAGACAGGCTTTATATTGGGGCTGGGTGGGCGCACTCTGAGAGTGCTTTGAAGTCCTGCACTGGGGGCACATTTGGTGTCCCTGTGCATAGTCCAGCTCAAACCGGTTCAGGGGCTACCAGCCTTTGCTCTGGCGCGAAACTGGACAAAGGAAATGGGTGTAGCCACCCCTCTTTCCAAACCCTCCCATAGGTGGGTCCCATGAGTTAGTCCAACCCCTTCCTTGGGTATAAAGTAGGAACCCCTGGCAACAGGACTTTAAATATCCCTGTACGAAACTCTGAAACTGAATCCTGGAACTTCGACAATCTGTTCAACTCCAGATGACTGAAGAAAAGGAGTTACTCCCCTGCTTGGCAGGCACCAAAGACGCATCTGTCCGGTCTGCATCTCTGAAGCTCCCGCCGGACGCCGAAGACTTTGCAACACCAGAGGTGGATTTCCAGACTTCCCAGAGGCCGAACCGAGTCCCCTGCAAAGCTGAGACCCGTAGCCCTCGTGGGTACTGTGGAACCGGAACCCTTGGACACCGTGTGCATTTGCAAGTGCATCCGCTTCTCGATGACTCCTAAGGCTGTGCATTGGGTTACTTGTAACCCAGGCCCCGAGTAGAGAATCCACCGAAGATTGTCGGCCTAGTCACCCCGAGTTACCCGTGGTCCACCAGTTTGTGATTCCTCTCGAGGTCCCTTCGCAATCCCTGGTCCGTCGACTGGTGGGTCCCTGTGAAGGTAACTCTGGCTTTCTTTGGGCTTCCCTGGTTGCTCCAGATGGGCCCTAACTCCTCCTCGCTGTGGGAGTCCCCCGGACCTTGCAGGTCCGCAACGAAGCATCTTTCCCCCTTCTGCGTGGGTTGCTGTTGCCAAGGCTTGTTGTGTCCAATGCGGGCACCACCGCTGCGGCACTCGACATCCTTCGTGGGACAG
The DNA here is from genome assembly GCF_964204655.1 of Triturus cristatus. NCBI lineage: Eukaryota > Metazoa > Chordata > Amphibia > Caudata > Salamandridae > Triturus > Triturus cristatus. The sequence continues at coordinate 1,252,855,890 of NC_140592.1, read as the reverse complement.
CTCAAAACCAGCTCCTGGTCGTCCTCGACGTCTCCTGTTCCTCGTGCCTGAAGAGTCAAGCTTCACCTTCTTCACCTGAAACACCCTACATTGGTGGGCATTCGTCTATCGTTCCCCTGATCACTGGCAAGTGACCCAGACTCTGTCCCCTCTGCTTTCAGGTCCTTCACATCTTCGATCCAGGCTTGGATCTCTTCGGACACTTCGCATCTTCCTGGTAGCAGCACTTCTTCGCTAGCTTCCATTTAAAACGACGACGCGACCCGACACCATTTGACACCTATGCACCCGGCTTCCCTGGGTGAGGTAACTCGAGTACTCCGGTGCTCCCGTGGGTGTTGATCATAGAACTGTCTAAGGGCCATATGTATCAAGCAAAATTGCGATCGCAATTTTGCTAAGTGGTATGTATGAAGGCAAATCTGCATGCAAAATAAGGAATCGCAAAATGTGCGGTTCCTTATTTTGCAATTGCATTTAAGGAATCGCAAATTCCTTAAATGCAATGTAAGAAGCACCAAAAAATTTGGCCTTAAGGAATCGCAAATTACCACCAACTTCAAGTTGGTGGTAATTTGCGATTTCTTTGAAAAATGCACTTTTTTTGCATTTTTCAAAGTGCAATGTGAAGCACATACATGCCCTTAGGCATGTATGTGCGCCACATGTGTAACCATGCTTATTTCAGGGGTGCAACAGGGTGTCCTTTTGACACCCTTGCACCCTTGAAATTGCATTCTCAATTTGCGATTCTCTAATTGCGATTCGCAAATTGAGACTGTCTTCCCATTCAGTCCTATGGGCCTCTGGGGAGGTATTCCTTAATTGTGAATCGCAATTTGAGATTCGCAATTAAGGAATATGTAGGATTCGCAAAATTTATTGCAAATCCTACATACATAGCATTTTGCGATTCTCAAATAGCGGATCGCAAAAAATCGCTATTTGAGAATCGCAAAAGAGGATTTTGATACATATGGCCCTAAGTCCAAAAGGGGTTGGTCCTAGTCCATCTCTAAGTGTCCCTTATCTTTAAAAATCTAACCGTGACTTTCCCCATAGAAGCTAACGGGAGCTCGCGGCTGTGTTCTCACACTGCACACGGCCCCCGTGGGTCCCCTGTGTCACTATTTTGGGTGGTTCCTTGGGGTCTCAGCGATTCTACAGGCTCTAGGCCTTGTGTCTAGTCAAGTCGTGGTTCTTATACCACTATTTTAGTATATGGTTTGGCTCGCCCCTAGGGCCTAACGTGTATTTGTGCTACTTTACTGTAATATTTGAAGTGTAACTTATGTGTTTTGACCTCTAGCCTCATAAAGAGACTAGTAGGGTGTGTTTAGTAATAAATGAATATATTTTATATATATACCTGATGTGGTTTCCTTTCATTACTTTAGCCATTGAAGAGATTATAGACTGGTAAAACAAGCTGCTTTACATTCCTTCAAGACTTAGCCTGAAGGCTGCTCTCCATAGCTACCACTAGGATAGCTTTCAATAAAGGTTGTCTTTAACCTATCATCAATAAGGGGTTGTTTGGACTGGTGCAAGGTGCCCACTATAACAAGTGGACAGCATATACCAGGCCAACTTGTCACATATAAGCCACCTCATGAATCTGCTTTGTTTCTATATGCGGGGAGTAGTATTCACTTAGGGCCTGATTTAGATATCAGCAGACGGGTTACTCCATCACAACGGGGATGAACATCCCATCTAACAAAATTTAAATCCCATGGGGTAATATGGTATTTAGATTTTGGCGGATTAGATATCCGTCTTTAATGTGACAGAGTAACCCGTCCAGTGATATCTAAATCAGACCTTATGTGTATAATCTTGATACCAGAAACCGCTATGTTGCCCTTGATACCATGCAAAATATTGGAATGATTTCAAACTCAACATTACCCCAAGAATCGATATACCTCAGCAAATTCGTTAACCTATGCTGATACAAAGGTGTCTTGTGTCACAACTGATCTACCCGCCCCTCTACCCAAAAGAAGATCATTTGTGAGGGGAGTTTAAACACCTCTCCTGGAATCTATCTAGAATTCACTCAAGATTGACAGATGCATATTGGCTGGCCCTGTTGAGGGACTACAAATTAATTTGTTGTTAAGAGACCTGGTTGACAGATGATTTTTGCATTGACGGTTTTCGTGCTTATTGTAACCCGGCAATTCCTTCCCCTGTAGACAAGTCATACGAGGGCCTGGCAGTTGTTGTCTTTGTCATGGTTTCATGTATTAATATGGAAGTATTATGCTAAATACTGCTTGTTTCCAAATATTAGGCTCATCATTTAACTTAATGCTTATAAATTTACATTATAATATTTTGACCATTGGTCCATCTTGCTTATTGATAAATTACCTAATAGTATATCAAATGTTATTATGAAAAGAAATTGCCACACATTCATTGTAAGGCTGGGGATTTTAACATTTACATGTGAAAGTTTAATAGACAGCCTGCTTGTGGATTTTTAGATGGGAGTGGGAAGGCTAATACCCATTGTGAACATACTCCTATGAAGAAACATTAATGAGGCTTGTAGCTAAAAATAACCTAGTGTTCACTTTAGCGTTAGAAGCTGGCTTACATGTTCCAACTTTTACTCGTATAGGCCATGGCAGTGCCATCAATGTTATTTTATTGTGCAGAGGTATGTGCCCTTTAATTATTCTTTTTAAAGGTATTGCTAATTATGCAAGTGACCATAACCCCCTTCACTTGGCTTTTAAATTAGATTAGAGGCGTCGTTGTAGAGCATGTGAGGTGGGTGAGCTTGCTTACACAGTTACCAAGGGACTGAAAATCAACTGGGACAAAATGGACCCATCTCATTTTATCAGTGAATTTGTCATAAATGATAAAGTATCTTTAATGGCCTGTGTGACACCCGAGGCAGACCCCATCACTATAATGGTTCTGGTTAGGTATGTCAGTCTATACCTCAAATGGTCACAGTGATGAAACCTGCAAACACCGCACCTTCACTCCAATGATTTAAGACAGCCTTCAGTGCCGCACATCGGCAACTGTAGATGACCCTACAACGTCTTCCATGAAATATTGAGACTATCTGGCAAGCCTGTCCGGCACATAAAACAGCCCTAGGGATCCGGAAGGAGATTAGGAGCACACATGGGAAGACCTCCAAGGCCTCTGGGAGCACCAGGGGCGGTAGAAGGTTTGGGGAAATTGTGAACCAACCCTGTTTCTTTTTACAGTTTATGCTGCCCCAAAGGTTGAGTGCCTTATTCCAGTTGGTACTTGGGTAACTCGTTTTGTTGGGGTGTCCGACTCGGAAAGTGTAAATTGTAAAACATTTGTAGGCGATGGCCCCCTAATGACAGAACCCTAGGCTGCTCATACCTTCTGTAGATCGATTGACATTAAAGAAGTCATAACAGCCATTGAACAGAGCCTCTTGGGGAAAGCAGCAGGGCCGTCTTTAAAGAGAGTATTGAACGAGCGACATCAATACCTATGAATGTTCTACGCGCCTCTATTGAGGGTGCATGGATCGGGTCGTGAGAAAAGGCAATCGTTATATCCATTTTCAAGAAAGGGGGTAGGAACCAGCTGAGTTGTCATCGTCTAATTTCATCCTTGAACTCTACTTCCCAATCCTAGGCTCACTACTCATGTCCAGATTAGAAGGTTGGGCGGAAAGAAATACCTTTCTGGCTAATACCCAATTCGGTTTACGATCAGGCAGTGGTACGGTGGCCCCGGCCTTAAATGTGTCCTTTTTAATATGGAAGTATGTCAGAGAAGGAGTGGTTCCCTACACAGGGCATCCATGGACCGCTTCTGTGCTTTTGACAGTGTGAACCGCTCCAGACTGTGGAGCATGCTGGACAGTATGAGGGCGGAAGCGCAACTGGTCATTTTTTCTCAGGCGCCTACACTGGGGGGCGTCATTAAAAATGATCTCTGGATCAGATGGGGAGTAGTCCCCTTCCAGAAGCTCTAATTGCTGTGTACGACAGGGCTGCATTTTATCTCCCTTTTTGTTTTTATTCTGTACAAAAGGCCTGAACAGCTTTTTCACACATATAGAAAAAAATATGTCGTATGTCGGGAAACTCCCCATTCAAACTCTTTTATATACTGCGGAAGCTGTTCTCCTTGCGAGAACTTCAAACGAGCTTCAGACTCATTTAATGTTTTCATAACTGCTTTAGGTTCAAAATAAATTCTAAAAATACTGAATCTAAGTTGCGTGTTACTTTGGGTGACCCAGTGGCTAAAATGAAAACATTCACCTAGCCTGGTATTACCTGTGATTTAAATCTAAATTGAGGCCACTTACTGAATTTAGGTTGGCTTCTTCTCTCTATAGAATCAATTTTTCGTTTTACATCAAAGTTAGGTCACAAACCTGTGAGAGAGCTCTTCCAGTTATATGATAGTAAATGTAAACCTGTGGGGATTTACAGGACACTATGGGTATATTAACCCAGAAACTCTCTAAGGTTTATGACATTTGCTGCTGCCTGTGTTTGCTGTGTTATGTTAGGAATTATTAAAGTGCGTGATTACCACAAAGGTGTCTTGGAGCTGTCTGAGAGGCAAGCTAGGGGCTGTTTAGATACTAAATAGCCAGGTCTTTATCTCCTTCCTGAAGGATGTTAGTGAGGGGATTGCTCTGAGCTGAGGTGGGATACTGTTCCAAAGTTTGATCGTATTGAGGACTATACCTCTGCCACCCCATTGCGTCTTTTTAAATGCAGGGACAGCTAAGAGGTTGACTTTGGCCGATCTGAGTTCTTGATTAGGCTTATATCGCTTAAACACTGATCTAAGGAAGTCTGGCCCTGAGTCACGCATTCCTTTGTACGCTCAGCAGAGGGCCTTCAATTTAGCATGACTGCGCATGGAAAGCCAGCGAAACTTGCAAAGTTCATGCGTGATGTAGTGGAATTTGGGAAGCCTAAGAATCAGTCTAGCCGTGGCATTTTGGACTAGGTGAAGTCGACTCATATGTTTTTCTAGAATGTTTACATAGAGACTATTACAGTAGTCTAACCTGGGAAGGACAAGCGCAGTGAGTAAGGTTTTCCTGTGGCTATCCGGGATAAATGGAATAATTTTCCTGATAATTTTTAGGGTATAGTAAGCTCAAGACATTATAGCTGAGATTTGCACACTCATATTAAGGTTTTCATCAATAATGACTCCTAACTTCTTAGCTTGGGTGACGGGAATGGAAGGCTGGGGCAAATTTTCAGCCCATCAATTGGTGGGCCAGGCAGGAGAAGGGTTCCCGAACACACTGACCTCGGTTTTACCTGAGTTAAGCTTCAGGCAGTGCCCACTCATCCAGCCACTGAATGCCTTGCTGCAGTTTCGGCATCTCAGAGGGCCCGACGAATCATTATTGGCTGCTGCAATTATCAACTGAGTATCATCAGCATAGGATGTTAACTCCAAGTTGAAGCTTCTAATGAGAGGGGCCAGTTTCGCTACATAATTATTAAAAAGTGTTGGGCTTAAGTACAACACATTGGAAAACGTTCATACATTGGGGCCAGGGTGACCAGATATACTATTGTAACTCAATCTAGCAATCAAAGTGCAAATATTTGAGGGGGTTGGGGGGGTTCCCATTCACTTCAGAAATATTAGAATTTTCTCTCAAAAATGTTAAAAATAATATAAGAAATCATGAAAATAAATTCATGTTTTGGAAAATGTATTTTATATTTTACATTATATAAATTAATATAAATATTTAATATAAACAATACAAAATATCTAAAAATGTACATTGTGTTTTAAAATTATTATTTTTTTGCCAAGTATTTTTATTAACATTTTCTTAGGAAAAACACATTGCATGGTATCACATGTACATTGGTGCTGTTTCGTGTGTTACCGATTCGCGGAAACACGGTCGCATCTCAGGGTTGAGCATTATCTAATACATAGTATGGTCGCTGCCATGAGCGGTATCACCCTACTGTGCATGTCCTTTCACATAAGGATACATCTCCTTTCCGTGGGTTGCCAGCGTGTGAACTACTGGTTATAATGTATAATTACTAACTGAGGATTCTAACTGGGGTAGTGTTCATAAATTCTGAGGTGTATGTGTCAGACAAGGTAACAAGGCCTTTGCGTGTTCCACTTACGCTTATGTGTAAAGTCGACAGGTTGGGATCTGCCCGGCCGCTTTCATGTACATTATGTTTTAATACCACCAATAAAACAGTGAAACATTTCAAACAAACTCAGTATCATAAAATAATGATTTACCAAGCAGGTTTTTTTCTTTTGAAATGTAACAAATATAAAGATTGAATTAATTACAAAATGTTTTTTTAACAAAGAGGTGGTCAAATCCACAAACTACCACACAATCCGTTAAAAATAATACAATTATTTTTTTTAATGTAATTTTTTTTCAATTAATCATTATTTAGAAAATACAAGTAATCACCTACCAGTTTACACCGTAACGTAATTCATGCACCGGTCAATTATTGCTTTGAAATATTTTATTTAAATGAAAACTACCTGCCCAATCCCCCAATAAACACAATACATAACTCAACAAAACATTTAAACAAATAAGAAACAATTTAAACATTTGATAAATTAACATATTAGTCGATTAACATAAATATGTGATTTAAAATAAAGTACCCACCCAATACCCAAGTAAACCTCACAACCGGAATTTAAAATGTAATACATCAGTCCAAAATGTTATACAAAATAAACAAATACATTAGCATTAAAATATATAATATAATCAACACATTTATAAGCATTAATTACAATACAGTTAATAAAAAAAACTTCTCACTCAATACGTCAATAAACTGAACACAAAAATAAAAATGTAATACATATTTTAAAACTCATAAATCTTTCAATAAATTGGCAGTAATAAAAAGCTAAAACATTATTAGCTCACTAATTGCCATAAATTAATATATCATTTAATAAAACTATTTACCCAGTCCATCAACAAACCCAACAACTTGAAAAAATATAAATATCAATAATAATTTTAAAAGAAATTACAATAATACATACGAAAATAAACACATAAAATAATACAATAAAACACCATAATACAAAATGGTAATTAAGGAAACCACATTTTAAGTTCAATATAATAGTAAAAAAGTTACAAAACAATATGCATATTTTTTATATTTCGGCCCACAACATTTTTGAAGTGTCAGTATTTCGATGTTAAATGTGTTTCAAGCCACATTGCTAGATATTCCATCTCTGATAGTGAGTAGAAAAAAAATCTTCCATTAAAGAAAAAATAAGTGAGAATTAAAACTGAATTCAAAGTCTTCATCTGAAATTGATGATCTATTTCTTTGAACTTTATTTTGTTTCTACTGCACCTAATTCTTCCACTTGTGCTATAAATTGGAAACATCCAAAGTTAAAAAGCATATACCCATTAGCATATTTAATCCATTGTCATCGCAGTACGAAATATCATATTCCAGACTCAGGTAACTCATTTAAATGGTTTTGATGGAAACATCCAAAATGTGTGCAATAGATACAAATATCCAGAGACACTGGATCTCAATGGTAGATCCATCATGCACTTGTGCATCTCTGGGAAAGCATAAAAACTCACAGGTCAAGGTTTCTTTTGTAAAAGAAACATTCCATTCTCCATGTCTATAATGCCTTCTTACACAGCTACAATCAAAATCTATTCAATTTTCTGCTTGATTTAAAATACTAGGTCATAGGAAACTGTATATATTCTCCTCCAGTATAATTTATCTGCAGGTCTCACAATCAGCCTCTTATCTTATGTATTTATTTATTCAGTGTTTTGTATAGCGCAAACAAGTCCCAGAATTGGGTACCAGAGCGCTTCACAGTCCAAAAGCATTGCAATTCTAAAACAGTTTCGTTGAGTCCTATATAGTTACATAGCATCTCTATACATTCAACAAGGAAATAAGTGTACATTGAAATATACCATCTAAAAGAAAATAGGTTGTTAACTTCTAGTACAGTCGTACGTGTCCTAAGTATTAACAGTTCACATTTAGATATGCTGTCCTCGAAAGGATATTGCAGAAAGAATTTAATATACAGGATTGATTAATCGCAGACAAACTGGTTATCATTCTTCAAACATGTAATTTCCTTCCATTCAGATTCCTACCATCCTATTTCCTCCAAAAAAGAAGTTCCATACATCATTAAAACAGTTATGTCAAATTCGTCCACCGTGTGAGACTTCACCGTTGATTCAGCAACACTTCTCTGCTCTGTAACTCACTTTCCAAAGTCTCTCCCTGATCAACAAAAAGTATTTCTACAAACAATTTGTAAAGGTGTTCCATTATTTCAACGACATTTGTATCATAAGTCATTGATTAAGGCAAATAATTTGTAGGGTGTCAGTAACAATCTTAGGTAATTTTTTTCTAAGAAATATTGAAAAATATGTTTTCCTTTTGTTTTGTTTCATGGCCCTGTTTTTATCCATTTCCCTTAGTGATTTGTTTCTACTGTGTCATTCCTAAAAAAGAATCCAGGACTTGTGTTGGTTTAAGGTTTTTTCCTGTAACGTACATATCTCACTTCTGATACTCTATCTAATTGACTCTATAGATGAAGACAAGGTAGTCAAATTGTCTTCAGTTTGTTGAATTGCTTTAGTTGAATTCTTATAATTTTTCTGAGCTCATCCTGTTACATAAATGTCTGCCCAGTTATACATGTTTCCTGTGCAGCTGTCAAATGTGTTTCTTTTTCCAGTTACTTGGCACAATTCTTTTTAATATTTTTCAGTCATTTTTGAAGAAGTACACTTTGTTTTCTGTGACCACCCTCAGCTGATGGACCGCCTATTTTGGTTGTGTTCATAATGAAGAAAGAAGGAGTCCAGAGTGGTTCGAGTGGTTTCTGCGCAGCTATTGGAGCCATTTTGTAACGACGTGCTAAATGTCTTAATTTCTAGACACATGTGTGCTTACTGCGAAACCCATACATAGTAGTTTTCACCTGAGATCCATATGCATATAATGGTGTGTACATATAGGGGTGTATTCACAAGAACGTGTGCTAAACATCACCAAAAAATGCTTATGCAACTTTGCACATCGCAGCCTATCGCTGGAAAATAACCCCGTGTCAACGTGGAATTCACAACACGGCGGTACCATGCAAAATTCCGCTGAAAACGCAGGCGATACAACCACCGCATTGGAGATAAAAACACAAACCCCAACGCGTAAAAAGATGCGATGTGCCCAAACACGATAAGAAAACAGTGACAACCAGCGAGAGGAGAGCGATACCCACGCGTAATGCAGGAAAAAGCACAAGAACAGCATACGGAAAATGCCACTAAAAAACTACATCAACTGCGGAGTACCACGGATGCACCTGACCGACTGCAGAGGACAACATGAACCCCACAATCACCACGGAGGAACACCCAGGAATAGAGGGCCCGTAGAAAGCCAATGAGAAGAGGAAGATGGGGTAGAGTCGCCAGGAAAACCCGATTCTCGCCACGGATGAGCCTGAACACCACCACCAACTCTACGTTACCACAAATGTGTCATTGGCAAAAAAGAGGCAAAGATGGCACACCACCTCGGACCATGTGAATGCCGTCGCATGGCAGAGCGGGACAGTGGAAGAGCACAAGAGGCCCTGGACTGATGTGGATGGCAAAACCTAAGCCTAATCCCCCGTGTGTTTATCATCTCGACCGGTAATAGCTGTGCTATATCAGAGCGCCAGGATACCCGTAGGGTCACAGTAGCGCTATACAAGAATTAATACAATACAATACAATACAAAACCAAGCAGAAATTTGCTGCCAACACGAAAGCAGCAACGATCCCCGGAGGAGGGGGGTCAGCAGAACACCAGGAGCTGAATGACATGGAGAAGATGGTGGCCACAGTCACCCGTCGGGAGACGGTGACAGGAGTCGGGGATTCGGACACTGTCCAACATGACCTGACACCACATCAACAGGGTGCGCACCGACCAGGGAGTGGGTGGACGGGGGGAGATGGCCCAATGGCACGCATGCACAATTAAGCAGAGCACACTGCACACCCACAATGACTCAGGATCATGTCCCTGATCTCACGGGAACACTTCAGCACACACACAAACACCAAGTAGTCCCACGTACACCATGTGCCCAAAGGGGCACCCACACAACACATCAACAAGCACACAACCAACACATGCACACGTGCAAAACACAGCAAACATGCATATACGTCAGCCACACTGACAATGCAAGAGACACCACATGACGAGTAGCATGGCTGCAGTCCAATCACCATGACAATGTACACGGTACGACACTGAGGTGGCTGAGTGCGGACCACAACCGCAAATGAGCAGGTCACACTCGGACACAACCACCTGCACAAACAACCCCTGACGTCAACGACGCATCTGTGGACAAACCATGCCCAAGGGTCACAACTCGACAAAGAGCACAAGTTACCCGAGTCTGCAATACCTCAGCACCATGGAAGCACAGAACTGACAGGCACACCGCATGAAAGGGACCAGTGGCAGACAAATCAGACTCGCAGGAGCGAATCACCCACTGTGCAGAATACGCACATAAGTATAAGTGCACCTCGACATTGACAACATCCAGGTACAAACAGCAATACCTCCACAACGGAACACAGGACACAACTGGTGCCGCAAATGTGCACAGCATGGCAAATCACATCTGGCACAGCAGTCAACTGACAATGTACAAGTACAACCTGTAACCTGCAAATATGTTTTATTCACACATGCTGTGCTTATGGACATTTTGTACTGTCCCATGATTGCCAGGGATGGCCACATTGTCACGTGCTCATGAGAAGTAATTGTCAATGATGGTGTTCCTACAGGCCATTCCTGCCGCAGCTGTAGTGGGCTATGGGCCACCTGCCCCATCATCCCCATCATCGTCCGGTACTTCTGGAACTGGGATCCATGGGGCATTGGTGCGTACACAGATGTTGTGCAACACACAACATGCAGCGATCATCTTGCACACGATGTCTGGGCTGTACAGGAGCTTTCCACCTGTGCCGTCCAGGCACCTTAAACGTGACTTCAACACGCCAAATGTGCGTTCAACGATGCTCCTAGTGTGTATGTGGGCCGCATTGTACTGCCTCTGGGCGGGTGTGTTCGGGTCTCGGAGGGCTATCATCATCCAAGGGCAGAGTGCATATCCTTAATCACCTGTCAGAGTCATGTGGGCAGAGCAGGGTCTCGTATGTGTCATAGGTGCCTTCCGCGGAGAGTCACGGGGGAGAATGGGAGGTCTACCCCCAGGGCATGATGCAGAGGGCACATGCCAGCTGTGTCCGGCAACATAGCAGATATGAATGCCACAGACTCATGCCAGACACCAAGTTCGTACCTGCCCGTTGCTGATGACAACCCCCAGGCTCAGACACCAATGATGTTCCACCGGAGGTTGACGGTCACTCACGGCGCACAGGGTTAGTGGCACCACGTGTCGCAGGCTTGCTTTGAACAGGGTTAGTGGCACCATGTGTCGCAGGCTTGCGTTGAACAGGGTTAGTGGCACCACGTGTCGCAGGCTTGCTTTGAACAGTTGAACAGGGTTAGTGGCACCACGTGACGCAGGCCTGCGATATGGAATTATGCCTCACTGATCGAAGGGAGTCTGGTGCTGTGGCTGCTGCCATGGACTTGGGGTCACTGCCATTCAGGACTCAGGACACAGTTTCACATGTGGGACCTACTGGTACGAAGAGGACACCAGTGGAGTATGTCAATGAGAAAGGAGTGATGTGGGCCAGCGTCGTGGGAGCCAGCGATGGTCTGCGGAGGGTGCAGAGGTCGCGGGACTGGGGCTTGGAGCTTGCCCCGGCACGTGGTGAGCCCTCTTTGACACACAACGTTGTCGGCAGGTGAGCAGTGCGGCCTTGGGGCGGGCAGGCCTGGTCTGGGTATCAGCGTCCGGAGGTGCAGCAGGTGCACAGGGTTGCAGGCCCCGCTGCTCACGGCGTCGGCCTCATGGCGGACTGCAAGGCGCCGCCCTGTCAGTGACGTTGGCCTTTCCGGGAGAGAACCACGCTCTGCACCACAGGGTTTTTGTCCACACCCCTGCGAAGTACTCAGGGCCAATCCACTACGCTCACGCACACAGGGGGGGACGCAGCGAGCGACATTTCCGCTACCTGACCCACGGCCTTGGGTGACATGGTTGCGTTCACTGTTCACTATTCTCCAGTCACCAGCAGTTATGGTCTGCATGGACATAGCTGTGGTTTGCATACTCATGTCTGTCCTGCACATCCACGCCTCACTTGTCGTTATGTACATTCCCATTCACGGGTCACTTGCATCCTTCGCACATGGCTGCATTCCGCATCTACACACGTTCAGCTGTTTTGTGGCTGTGGTGCCATGATATAGCTGTATTGTGTGCAGGGGTAGCCCAGGATCACCATGGAGTAGTGTTGTCATGTCTGGTAGGTGGGCATGTTTATTGACATGTTGTATGTGGTTTGGTCACGTGTGCATTCCCACAGTTGTGCGTTGTGTGATGGTGGCTTTGAGGTGTGTGGTGTGTTGATTTGGCACTTACCAACGAGCAGTCCAGTTCCATTTGTGCCATCCTGGAAGCGCTGGTTGATGATGGACTGTTGGAAGATGTAGGAATCGTGCACACTGCCGGGGTAGTTTGCGACGACATTGGTGAACATTCCCCGGTGGTCCACTATTGCCTGCACATTGATTGAATGCATGTGCTTTCTGTTGCGGTAGTGGTGTACAGTATCCGCAGGGGGCACAAGTGGGACATGTGTGCAGTCTATTGCCCCCAACACGGCCGGGAATCCAGCTATGGCGTAGAAGCCTTGCTTGGTCTCCTGCTGTTCCTGTGCAGTGTGGGGGAAGTGAAGGTACTAAGGTATGAAGCTGAGGATGGCATCCAGGACAGGTGTGATGAACTTTGATAAGGCTGGCTGTGAGACCCCTCCGACTCTGGCAGTTGTTAGTTGGGCGGTATCAGAGGTCAGCAGCTTGTCTGCTGAGGGATGTTGGTTCTCCATTGTGTTGGGACTGTCAACCTGTTGGCGATGTGGGTCATGATGCGGATGATGGTTGTCCTTTTGAGCCTGTAGTGGGCAATGACTTCTTCGGGCGTTAGGTCTGTGAGACTGGTGCGTTTTCTGTAGGTCCGCTGTCTTACTCTGCGCTGCCTCTGTGGTGGTCCGGGGGGTGGTGGCGGTCCTGGGGGTAGTGGCGGTGGGTGTTGTTGCCCTGTTGGGGCTCCGAGCTGCATGATGAGTAGCTCCATGGCGTTGTTTGTTCTTCGGATGTGGCTGTGTTCGGGGCTCCGTTGCAGGAGGCAGGTGTTAAATACCTGCTGCTACTGCGTCTTATCGCGTGGTTTTGACTTGCATCGCGGATCTGGCAGTTCGTTGTGAAAGTGGTGTGGTTTTTTGGTGTGTTTTTGCATTGGAACGCCTACTCTGCATCTCATTAGGTTTAGTTGGTGGTGTCCACCATGGAGATACATTTTGGGGAAGTTGTCACTGGAATACTGGCATTGTCTGTAGTTTGCACCACTTTGTGAATGGGGTGTTAAATCTATCTCCACTTTTGATGCGTTAAGGTGGAGATAAATCCTTGTGAATATACCCCTTATCGTAATACCCACTCAGTTGTTGTTTCAACCACCTACAGTTCCAAAGTGCAACTTGGATATTTTTCTTCAGTGGCGTGCGTCTTCCCTATGCACACAGGCACTCTCTGTAGAAATACTACATTCACACAAGTGGTGGTTTCATTTTGGTTAATGGGTCCTCTTCTATATTTGTCACTTACCAATCATTCAACGTGAATATATATACGTATATGCTCACCTCGTACTCTGTAACTTCTATCTACCCCTCATCGATAGACGCTGTATTCATTATTGCACTGGGCAATTTATTTCCTTGTTTATATTTTCCAGCTTCCCTTCTGTTCTCCAACATGCATTTCGACCCTCCTCAGAAATTTTTACTGAGCAAATGAGATCTCCAAAATCCTTTGGAAAGATTTAAGGGCCTCATGTAGGTAGCTAAATACCGGTCGGTAACGACCGAAATTCGGTAAATTTCCCGTTACCGACCGGTATTTAGTCAAGTGAGATGTAGGAGGCCAAAAACCATTTTCGGTAAATATGAATCGGTAAATACCGATTCATATTTACCGAATTCTAAAATACCGCTTCATATTTTCCGAATACATATTTTCCGATTCGGTAAATATGAAGTGGTAAATATGAAGTGGTAAAACGGGAAAAGATATGTAGGTAAATTCGGTAATTAAGAAATCCATGAAATTCGGTAATTAAGAGTCGGTAATTAACACTGATTGAAAGCAGGTGGTAAGCATCAACAGTGCATATAAGCAATCCCAAAATGCAACAGCGTGGACAACATGGCCGCTCTGTATGTCATTGCAAGGCGCCTACGTCTACAGGCAGCAGGACTGAGGATATGGAGACGGGAGGAACGCATCTACAGACAGCGAATCACACTATTTCAACTGACTGACGCTGAGATACATGAAAGGTACAGGCTACACCCCCAAACCATCATGGACCTGATAAGGGACCTGCACCCACTCCTGGACCAGCCAACAAGAAGGGCGCATGCCATACCACCACATGTGCAGGTTCTCTGCAGCCTACACCTACTCGCATCTGGCAGTTACCAGGGGGTGACAGCTGCGGTGGGCGGTGTATCCCAGAGTTGCCTGTCCCGTTTCTTCAGGAAGTTCCTGGATGCCATGATGCAGAGAATGCACCACTACATCAGCTTCCCAAACACACAGGCTGAACTGCAGAAAACTAAAACTTACTTTTATCACATGGCACAGTTCCCCCATGTCATTGGCTGTATTGATGGCACACACATCCCAATCTGCCCACCAGCTGCCACTGAGCACATCTACAGAAACAGAAAGTCCACCCACTCCATCAATGTGCAGGTAATCTGCGATGCAGGGAACATCATCACTGATATTGTTGCGAAGTTCCCTGGGAGCAGCCATGACTCCTACATCTTCCAGAACAGTGGGATCTACACACGACTGCTTGCGGGAGAATTTGGAGAAGGATACCTGCTAGGTAAGTAACAGTGACGCTCCATAGTACTCAGTGCAAATCATAGTGTATTGAGGCATGTGACTGATGTTTCCCTTTTACTCACCTAGGGGACAGTGCATATGCCGTGCGGTCATTCATCCTCACTCCCTACCTACACCCATCAACCCAGAGTGAGAGACGATATAATGTGGCACACAAATCTACACGCAATGTGGTGGAGCGCACGTTCGGACTATTAAAGAGCAGGTTCCGCAGCCTCCATAAAAGCGGAGGTGCACGCCAGTACACACCCATCCTCTGCTGCAAGATAATTGCCACTTGTGCAATGCTGCACAACCTTGCCACGAAGAGAGGTACAGAGGTCGAAATGACATATATTGAGGACAATGATGATGAGTCTGCACAGCCAGAGGCCAACGCAGCAGGAGTGCCAACAGCAACAGATGGGAGAGTGAGACGGGCAGAGATCACATGCAACTATTTCTGAATGAGTAAGGGGACACAGCCAGTAGTCGGATGCCATAACGTAGTTTAATCAGGCAGCACTACGCCACGACACAAAGGAAAACTTATTCCATCAACATAAAGAAATAAACTTATGTCAGTTAAGGGTTACTTCACCCAATGGTGTCATTGTTTTTCCTGACGCATTAATGTTTGCGCCCACGCGCACCAGTGCGGGATGGCATTGAGTGAGCGTCCTCACTGGCTGGGGTACCAGTGGCACCACCTTGCCGCCTGCTGCTCCGACGTGTGTCTGGGACAGGGGGGGTTATGCTGCTCCTGCTGGTCGTGTCTTCTGTGTCACCAGCATCCAAAGCGCCAGTTGTTGCAGACTGGCTGGTGAGCAGCACTTCTAGTGCACTCGTGACCCTCACCATGCCCCTGGACACATCTGTGCTGCAGTGCGCAAGGCCCTCCTGCATCGCCACAGAGCGCCTGCAGAGCAGCGATGTGGCAGTCGCCAGCCGGTTCACTGCCCTTGAGGTCAGATCCTTTCTCTGATGTCCCCTGCGCCGTGCTGCCCTGTCCTCATCATACTTTGAGCACAGCAGCATGATGGACTGGGACATGTCCCGCATGCCCGCTGCCATCTCAGCCATGCCCCCTGCCATTGCGCTGATGCCCTTGTCAATGTTTCCAAAAGTCTCATTGAGGCCACGCATTTGTCGCTGTACGGACACCATAGCCCTTGCCTGGATGCGTTGGATTTTCACCATGGTGGCCTCAAGCCCTGAGGAGACTCCATGGCCCAGCCCTAGGGGAGGTGGACTCTGCGGCCGAGCCCTGCGGCGCCGTCTGCCAACTGTGTGTGCTCCCTCAGAGTCGGAAGGCACACTGGCATGGGTTACATCCTGGGGTACAGTGGACGTTTCCGCCCCCCTCGAGTCTTCCGACGATGAGTCGGTCACATCCAACCTGGCAGCAGGACGCCTCCTCAACCTGTGCAATGCAGGTGGTGAAGATGGTGGTGACACCTGCAGAAGTGGGGATGCTGGCAGGAGCGGCGATGCTGGCTGGGGTGGTGTGACTGCCTGTGGTGCCGTTCCCTGGGCAGTACTGGTGGTGGCCTTCTCCGCGCTGTGTTTGTGGTGTGCCCTCTCTCCCTTGTCATGGGCAGTTCTGTGCGCAGTAGTGCCTGTGGACAGAAAAGCGACATCAGCTAAGTGTACCTGAAGCATTGATTTGCTGACATTACAAAACATTTTCTGAACAGTATCTCAATGTCCTCTGCCTGCTTCTCGCTACTGTGTGTCACATGCCCTGTTATTCTGTGCTAATCGTATCATGTTTGGGCTTTCAGGGACTACATCTCCCATGATGCATTTCTAGCATGCACTAACACCTGTACTGGAGTGGGATTCTCATTGCACATTTGGGGAGTTGGGATAGGGGTAGGGGGGGGCACATTGCTGTGCAAGCGTCTTACCTTGTTTGGAGGTGCCTCTGGCAGAGCTGTCAGCGTCCCCAATCCCCACGATGCTTTCTGGCTCAATGGTTATCTCCACTAGCTCCTCCAGTTCTGTCAGGGCTGGTGCCCTGTTGCGTCCACCTCCTGTCTGGCTGGCCTCTTTTTTTAATTCTGCCACCTTCCTCTTCGTGATGATACGGATGTCGTACCACCGCTTCTTGAGGACATCGATGTCCCGGGGGGTCACTCCCATGGCATTCACCTGTGCCTGGATTCCAAGCCAGATCTTACGTTTCTCTGACTCAGGCACTTGCTGTGACTGTTTGCCAAAAAGCTTCTGGTGCTGCTTCACGACCTCCTCCACCAGTACTTGCAGCTCCTTTTGGCTGAATTTCAGCTTTCGCTTCCTCTCCCCTCCTTCCCTCTCTGTGTCCTGGCTGGCCATTGTTGCAGTTTCCAGGGCTGAATCAGGCAGTTGCTCTCTTCCTCTCCTCAGCACTCCCAGCCTCTCCAGAGTCTGCTGATTGTGTCCACCTGCCTGGCTGTGGCCACTCCCTGGTTGGGTGGGGTTTAGGTAGCACAGGATTGGCTGATTCAAGTCATGTGTTTTTGAACTACCGATTCGGTATTTACCGATTCGGTATTTACCGAATCGGAAAATACCACTTCGGTATTTACCGAATCGGAAAATAACACTTCGGTATTTACTGATTCGGAAAATACCACTTCGGTATTTACCGATTCGGTAAATTCCGATTCATGTTTACCGAATGTTACCGAATCGGTAATGTTTACCGATTGTTGACCTATATATAACTTACCGATTCTTAAATACCGATTCGGTAAAATTCGGTATTTAAGAATCGGTAAATTATATTTACCTACATATGGCCCTAAGTGTTTTATTTTTACATACTTAGGGGCAGATTTATGAGCCCCTTGCGCCACTTTTGCGTCACTTTTCCCATGTTAAAAGTGACGCAAAAGTGGCGCAAGGGGCTCATAAATCTGCCCCTTAGTTGCTATAGATACTGATAAAATGGTAAAAGAAAGAAAAAAATGCATTCTGCTACTATTTCTAGGGCCAAAAGTGCAAGACATTTAAGAACTTTGCCAAGAATGGTATCTGTTCAAGGGCAGGGCACTACGAATAAAGGTGATGTTGCTATTAGGAGGATGGAACTTAGATTTAAATCTACCATAAGTGTAACCTTAGAAAGGTGCCATTTTTACACTTCACTGCAACAAACAAAGTATGACGGGTGTGCCAAATGTGGAACCCATGATAACTGTCATTGCAACCAACCTGCCCCAGACTTTTAAGCCACAATCAGTGCAAAACCGGCCTTAGGTAGCTTGTGTTCTGGACTGGTTCTATTAGAGCTCTGATTTGCACATGGCTAGCTCCAAACTGAGATGACATGGTGTGCAAAATAACACGGGACTGGGATGTGGCCCGAGTAATTACCAGTAGCTGAGATTCATTCAAGCATTCCATCCATCACTTTTTGTGTACTTTTACACTTGAACTCACAGACCAAAGGAGAATTTGACAAATGTCTCACTTCCCTTAGAAAATGAGTTGGGGCATGCAACGTGTGGGGGTCTGTTGATTAAATGGTTAGAAATCTACTTATGGTTCACACTAATTCTAAGAAAACTCAGGAAATGTATGGGTGACAGGTGAACCCAAAGTAGGAGCTGTAATAACTATGTTTACGGTCACTGAATGATCAGTTTGTTCAGTCAGTCGGGATAAGTTTGTACTATTGAAAACTATCATTGGTAATAAATGATTATGACAAGAAGCATGAAGAGAAGATGTTGCATCAGCAAAACTGTGAGTGCGGTTTCCACATTGCGTCAGGCGAAGGAGGATACCCTTCAGTAAGACTTCAAACGCTTGTAGTGAAAGAGGGCATTTTGCTAAGGTTTGCAAGTAAACGAAAAGAGAACCTGAATGGACGGTGGCTTAAGTAGGTCATGTTGATGAGATTGAAGATAATTGCACCAAGGAAATGATTTTGGTAATGAGAATGTTAGTAGTATCGCTGATGAAAAAGATCTGGGACCTCCAATGTGTGTTATTAGTACTAGGAGGAGAGACTGGGTGGTGATGACCGACTCAAACTCTCCCTTCACCATCATCACCAACAATTATTGGGATCATAAGATGAATGATGTGGTGCTGGAACTGCTCAAACCACATGTTGAAGCTGTCTTGTTTGATGACAATAAGATCGACATCTTGGGGCATTTTGCAGGTCAGGTCAGCTTTAAGGATAGAAGATTCACCGCCTCTGTTTTTCTTAGGCCAATTGTAAAGATTTCCAAGGATATGGCTTTGCCATACAAACTCTTAGCAATCGATATCAAGACTTTTTCTAAGTCTAAGGAAGATCCTTGTCATGATTCTAGAATAAGTATGCTCCAGACTCCACACTAATGACTTGTTGAGCTCCAAGAAATATACTTTGCTCCAAGACGAACATAGCGGCATATTTACAAGGGCTTTACCTCTGCTTTTTTGGCTTAAAAACCCAAAAAAGCGGAGGTAAAACGATCACCCTATTTACAAGAGGGTGCTAACATGCATAATCGCATGTTAGCACCCTTCTTCCCAACGCCTCCCTTTGCATCTCTAATGAGATGCAAAGTGGGCGTCACTGGGCGTACCCCGGATGGACAACCTTGCAAATATCGCTGATGCTCACATCGCGATATATACAAGGCTGCCCCAGCATTTTAGCACACGTTAGTTTTTGGGGAAAACATCTGTTTTCTCCAAAAACTAACGTCTGCTAAAATGCAGACTTACCTATCCCCAACAGTGGGGTGGATTATGCTGATACGACCCTGTGGGTCGTATCAGCAAGGTTATCGCCGTTTTGCAGGGAACATCGCTGGAAAACCAGAGATGTTTCCTGCAAAAGGGCGATAACTTCACTATCTCTGGAATTTTTATCGCCCTGGAGAAACGCGTTGTTAATAACGCGCTACCAGGGCGATAAATTCCAGAGATAGCTTGCGATAATAAAAATATCGCTAAGCACAGCCAGCGATAATTATCGCTGGCCGTTGATAATATGCCCCTTAATTACGGTAGTTACTCCATTCTAAAACGTGATATTGTGTCCAAGGTTGGCCTAGTAGATGCCATCCAACTAGCTCCACCGCCTGATTCCAAGGAGAGACTTCTCTCCTTTGCAGGTCTGTGCGGATATTATAGACGCATTATAGAAAGTGTCACTGAACTGATGGAGCCATTCAGGTTGTTGTTATGCAAAGGCGACTCATTTTTGTGGGCGGAAAACAGTCCAAAGCTTTTGAAGCTGGTAAAACTGCCACTGTTAAAGTCTCCCAATGTCAGACCTTTCAGGTGCGTTCTAACATGTGTTCTTACTGTGGATCCTAACACCTATGGGTTTGCTGCTGTTCTTTCTCAATGGACTGACAACTCAGAATGGAATAGAGCTTCCAGATCTCTGCCACTGAATGCAGATTTCAACCATGTATAGAGCAATCCTTGCTTGTGTGTGGTCATTTAATAATTTATGTATTATGTTTATGTAAATAAGCTCATTACATAGACCAGTCATAAACTTTAGCTCAGTATCTTGTCATCTGAAGGAGGAATGAATGCTTTAGATATGATGGGAAAATGAAACTCAAAATTACAAGAAAATTGCTTCGAAGCACGTTATGCTCTTGAAAATAAAATGTTAGGGCACATTTCCTATCACGTCTCTCGTTGGATCAGTCCAGTTGGGAGGAGAGAGATGATACTGAAATGGATGTGCTCTCTACTCTAGCAGACAGAGTCGGTAAGCGATTTTGGGGTATTACTAAAAAAAGAATGGGACCCTATTAAACAATGGGATTACCCAGTAACATGCAGAGCCTGGGAACTATATCATTAAACGAACAGTGGTTCTGCCACAACACACTTCACACAATTAATTCTTCTGTCCCCCAAAAAAGTGGGATTACATTGAATGTCCATCAAACAATTTGCCTAAACACATATTCCATCAAAAAAATACAAACTAATCGTAATATTGACATCAAATTTAAAGTTTATATGTTAAAAAAAATCACGTTTCTTCAAAAACAAGAAATATCATATATGAATTCAAAAAACAAAAAAACACAGGACATATACACTAATTAAATGAAACATAGACAAAGGAACATGAATTGTACATCTATCATCACATATTACAATACATACATGAATGCATATAAATAGAGCGTGACACCATAATGTCTCAAAATGACCTAAGGGTATATTCCTTTTTGGCTGTAATGGTCAGGATGGACTAACGCTTCTTTAAATGAGCGTCAACGTTTCAACCCTTCTAGTATCGTGATGATTGATAAACATCTAATCGAGTCTTCATCAGGAAAAAAGAAAACAAATAGAGCCTATGTATAGCCTTCAGGGTCCCTCTGGGGATTCCACAAGTAGAGAAGACATATAAACTTTAAATTTGATGTCAATATTACGATTATTTTGTATTTTTTGATTGAATATGTGTTTAGGCAAATTGTTTGATGGACATTCAATGTAATCCCATGGTTTTTTGGGGACAGAAGAATTACTTGTGTGAACTGTGTTGTGGCAGAACCACTGTTCGTTTAATGAAAGAGAATGGGAAGCAGCTGATTTTGCAGATGAAACCCTTAAGTTAGTTGGGATTGGCTCAGGGAGGCATGTCCATCATCCAGATCTCTCCACAGTTCCTTGAATCCTTTCCTACCACGTGGCATCTGAGTTAGCTATTGAGGGCCTGTTGGTATTGCGGAATGCTGAGTGTACACCTCTGGCGGGTGTCAGGCAAAAATTGTTTAAAAGTGAATAGCATGGTCACATGGGCATGTCGGCCCTGAAGAATTTGCTGTAGTCACATTTTTATTGGCCAAGCATGGGCATTGAAACAGATAACTGAGTGAAGGACTGTGGCTGTGTTCCAGCTCTGAACAGAGTGCCAAATTTGTAACTCCCTTTAAATCCTGTGTTCAAATGGCCCACTTTGGCTTGACATAAGATAGACCTTAATATTGTGAGTCCGTTGAAAACTGTGCTCAACCGACTCAGTTACGCTCTAGACTTAAATGATTGCCAGAAGTCAAATTTGTTGAGCATCCCATTAGTAACAAGATAGTAGAATTTTTATATGAAGTGTTTTGCAAGGAAGGGTTTCCTGAGACCATTGTCACTGACAATAGTGTGTAATCTTGTTTCACTGGCTGGTATAGAAAGATTTCTTGGACATATGGCATACCTCACATCACTACTATGGCTCTGTTTGATCCTCAGTGCAATGGTCAGGTAGAACGGTTCAACTGTTACCTTAAAGAAAGCATTATCTTTCAGTGTTGCCTCCCAAAATAAACTTGGAATATGAAAATAGGGGATTGATTCGATAAGGGTAACAGAGGCCAGAATCAGTTAACTATTATGAACATATGTTTGCCTCTGAACCCATAAATCAAAACTATATTAGATCATCAGTCCTTTTTATTGACTGAGAATAACAATATCATTTTTCTTTTTTTCACAATTTTCTGCAAACAGAGTAAACTCTACAACAATAGACTCCTTTGTTCTTTACAATATTCACACATATATCCTGTACATAATATTTACATTTTTTACAAAGACATATACATAAAACAAATAATATGACGTTATGTAGCTAAATTCTCCACTATTAGTTTTTTCAATTCTATATGAAAATGTCCAATATTTTTCACCTTTGGGACCTTAAACTAATTGTTCCTCGAAACAGTTGGCTTTTACTGGTCCTAGGCAGAGTCAGAAACAATCGTTACAATGTTTTTACGCGGGGGAACCTTGTATTTATTGGATTCCTTTTCTTAGGGAAGAAAAAACACTATTTACGCTATCCCTGTTTGTTCTGGATCTCTGCTTGTCTAATTTTTATAGCCTACGCGTTTCGACCTTTGTATATGGACCTACAAAATCTTGGCAAGGTCTTCCTCAGGGCTTGCTTTACTGGAGTGTGGACATCTTTCTCCATAAACTTTACTGGTCTCCTGTAAAAATAACAGTGGGCCTTATTTACAATGTGCAATCTTAAATACTGTGATTGATCTGATGAATCAGGGTCAAAGTTACGTACCTAAATCTTTGTTGTGCCTGTGTGGCTCGAACCGATAATGTTCTCTGTCCTGTAATATTGTATGTATATCTCAATTAGTGCTGCGTTACCAAAAAAGTAATATGATTTATATTCTGTTGCTTTAATGCAAGTGAGCACCTACCCGGCTGTGTTCCGATTTGATGGGATATGACTGTTCGATTCTTTACTGGTTTGCACTTGTGTTGTTTTAGTGGGTTCCAGTGCCTTTTGAAGTTTTCTAAAAAAGGGTTCATAGTTTAGACGTTGTTCTGACAATAATTAGTTCCTGTATTTCTTTATTTTCATGCTCCACCACCCGTGTTCTAAAAAGGGAATTGTGGTCTATATTATGTGCGCACAACGTATTTGGCGTCTCCTGATTCTGTCCTAGATAGTGCATTTAGCGTTAGTATGACGCGGTGTGGGCTGGGGGTTCTGTTCTTCTTTTCCCACCATTTGATACACCGCCGTGAGATTAGTTTAAAGTTTCGCTTCTGCTGCCAGTAAAAACTTACGATTTTTCGGAAGGAGAAGGCTTGAATTTCCTTTTCTTGCTCTTCGTAATCTTCGCGTCTTCGCCACTGTGGAGCTATCAGCGCTTCCGGGGTGGATTCGTTTGAGTGGTTTTACGAGGTGCGTGACGTAGCTACGTCATAGCGTTACTGTTACCCGGGAGATGATTAGGCTCTCGTCACTATACAGCGGGAGTTTGGCGTCAGTGTTACTATGGCGATGTATTTTTTGGAAAAGGGGGAACAATAAAGTATTATGAGCGCTGTCTTCGTTATTAGCCAAATATGATGTTTGGCCATAAGGCATCTTTGCTTTTAAAATATTATAACGCTTCTTGTGTGGATTCCTTCTCTCAGTTGGTTAGACTGGCAACTATGTTGTTATAGCGGATTGAACTGGGAGAACAATAAAGTTTTACTAACATTAATCTTTAGTTGTAGCGTCATCAAATAATCGTCTCTCATTTTGTTATGGATGCGTCTGGGCTTCCTTGTTGCTGGATTGAGATCTTGTGGTGCCCAGAGTGCCTTTTTAGTGTAAATGGCTTCATAAACGATTTTTATAACTCATGTCCTCTTCTTTTGAATGCTCTGTATTGAGAGGATGTAAATCAGAGTATAGGGTGGAGGAAAAAACGGAACGTGCAGGCAATTGTTCTATATTATATTTCCGAGTTCTGTCATCTCGTTTAGACCATTGTCCATTGTACTCAGTAACATTATTATTCTGGCTTCTGTCTTGGACAAACGTGATTCCGTGTTACTTCCTTTTATGTGGCGTAATACTGTCCATTTTATTTCATCTGGTCCATGATTTTTTTCGATACAATGTGACACCATGGGGGCGTTGGGTGTCCTGCATCTGATTCGTGACCTGTGTTGAGAGATCCTGTTTTGACGGCTTGCGATGTCTTGCCGATGTATGCTAAAGAGCACGGACACACCACACAGTATATTACATTGTGGGTGTTGCAGTTTGTGAAGTTGTCATGATTTACATACTTCGTGCCATATGTGAATTTAGTACCCTCAATGGTACTTTCACATGAGGTACAGTTCCCGCATTTTCTGTGGCCTTTTATTGGTGGCAGGGACCACAGAGTTCGTAGAGTGGTTTCAGATTTTGGCAAGGTTGTGTTTGCACGTACTAGTTTTTCTTTGATGCTTGTGTTTTTTTTCAAAGCGAAAATTGGTATTTGTTTAAATGGGTGCAAATCTTTCACTGTAATCCAATTTTTTCGGATGATTTTCTGTATTTCGTTGGTGCGTCCTGAGAAAGTAGTTACACAAACCAATGGTGTGTCGTCCTTCTTATCTTTTGGGGTGAGGAGGGACTCACGTGGAGTGTACCAAGCTCTTTTCATCGCTTTTTTCAGGAGTTTTTTGGGATAGTTACGAATTTTTAGTTTTTCCAGGAGTTCTGTCGCATTTTTGAAATAATCTTCCTGTTTTGAACAGTTGCGTCTTATCCTTAAAAATTGGCTGAATGGTAAATTTTCACGTAGATTACGTTGATGGAAGCTTGAAAATTCTAGGAGAGTATTCCTATCAGTTTTCTTCGTGAATAGTGTAGTATACAAACGGCCTTCTTCGTGTTTCACCAGTATGTCTAGAAAATTCATCTCTGTTTTGTTTGAATTCATGGTGAATTGGATATTTTGGTTTCTGTCGTTTAACCATGTCAAAAAAGAATGCAGTTGATCTACATTGCCTCTCCAAAGCATGAACACATCGTCTATATAACGACGCCACATTTTGATGTGTCCATCATGGGGATTGTTGTTATAAATCCACTTCTCTTCGAATAATGCCATGAACATTATGGCCATTTCCGGCGCAAAGGGACAACCCATAGCGGTACCCATGGTTTGAAGATATTGGATGTCATTGAATCTAAAGAAATTGTGTTTTAGACAAATCTCTGCAAGTTTTAATATTGCCAGAGTGGGTACAATGTGTGGTCTGGGTCTTTTTTCTAGAAAAACTTCTAGGGCTTCCAAGCCGTCTTGTTGTGGAATATTGGAGTAAAGACTCACAATATCCAACGTTACTAATAGCTCGTTTTCTTCATCAAAGGGTTGATTTTCCAGCATATTGATGGCTTGCATGGTATCTTTTATGTAGCTTGGGGTTTCCCATATGAGGGGTTTTAGAAACGTATCCACGTATTTTGCTGGACGCTCTAAAATGGAATTGACACCCGAGATTATTGGTCTTCCTGGTGGTTTATGTGGGTCCTTGTGTATTTTGGGGAGGACATACATGATCGGGGTCCTCGGATTTTCATTAATAAGGAATTGTGATTCCTTTTTGGATAGCCAACCTTCTTCAATTCCCTTTACTACAATAGACATGATTTTGGTCTTTATTATTTGATTCCAGTCTTCATCTGTTCTCCGGTAGTACTTATCATCGGATAGTTGACGTAATACTTCCTGTTCGTAACTGTCTCTGGTCCAAATCACTATCCCACCTCCCTTATCCGCAGGCTTGATTATCAAGTTCTTATTTTTGGAAAGATCATCCAGAGCCTTCTGTTGTTCCTTCGTGAGATTCCATTTGGTGAAAACTTTTTTCTTGTTTAGATTATCTATGTCTCTTAGGACGTTCTTTTCAAATGACAGCAATTCGACTGGCATACTGGTTGTGTTCGGAAAGAAGGTGGAAGGATTTTTTAGGCCTGAGGGATTTCGCGGGTTCATCTCCATTCTATCCTGAAAAAAGATTTTTAGGCGCATTTTTCGAAACAGCTGTATTATTTCCAGTTTTGTTTGGTTCAAATCCGGCCTTACTGTGGGGATGAAAGAGAGACCCTTCTGTAAAACTTTTTGTTCATTTGGTGACAACTCGTAGTCGGTTAAGTTGTAAATACAGTTGTTTACTACTTCTGTGTCTTTGTTTTTCGTGGTTACCAACGATAGACATTCCTTCTTGTCGTGATTTCTCCCTGATATTGATTGGAGCGAGCATTGTGCCATCTGTTCGCTCGTGGGCGTCCTCTTGGTCGGTTGGTGCCTCTGCCTAAAAAAGGAGCCGGTTGGTAATTAGTTCTTTGTTGGTTGCTGACTTCGCTTGAGCTGGCTTCGTTTTCGCTTGAGCTTCCAGATGAGGAGGGATCTGAGAATGTTAGGAAACGTCTCCTACTTCTACCTCCGTATGTTTTTAACGCTCCTGTGTTGTACGGAGTTTTGTAATATTCTTTATCCAAGTACGGATATGTCTTTTTTTCTGAAAAATTTGTTATGTCCTTTTGAAGTTTTTGGCGTTTTTGGTCTTCAGTATTTTTTTTGAAGATTTCGTTTTCTTTTTCCAATTTTGTTAGTAGTGACTGTGCATTCTCGATCGCTGTGTTGTTCAGTAAAGCTTCCTCCAATTCTTTAATTAGTTCCAGTTCTTGGAGACTGAGGCGTTCAGCAGTCTTGATGGAGTGAAACATCCAGTCCCTGGAGCATTTTGTTCCAATGTGGCTGAATCCTTCCAAATATTCAGGTTGATCAGTAAATATCACAGGGATGTTTCTTACTTGTAGACCTGCTGGTATTGTACCAGCTCTCAGGTGTTCCAATAGTACTTCTCCATGTAGAGCGGTCCTTATTTGTTTTTTCTTCAACCTTGTTATTTTTTCTAATTCTGATTGTTGGCCAAAGTTTGTAGCGGTGGTACTGCCTACATTTAGTACCGATGGTCGTTTTAGTAGTTCTTCGATGTCTTCTTCCCTTATACTCAGGGTTTTAGGTTCTGACATTTGCCGATGGACCAGGTAGGTGTTCTATTAATTTTTGTTGGATATAGATTTATGACTGGTACGTAACTTCTTGCACATTCAATTTAAGGTAGGGATAGTGTGAGGGGTCTGGGTGAAGACTCAAACGAATCCACCCCGGAAGCGCTGATAGCTCCACAGTTGCGAAGACGCGAAGATTACGAAGAGCAAGAAAAGGAAATTCAAGCCTTCTCCTTCCGAAAAATCGTAAGTTTTTACTGGCAGCAGAAGCGAAACTTTAAACTAATCTCACGGCGGTGTATCAAATGGTGGGAAAAGAAGAACAGAACCCCCAGCCCACACCGCGTCATACTAACGCTAAATGCACTATCTAGGACAGAATCAGGAGACGCCAAATACGTTGTGCGCACATAATATAGACCACAATTCCCTTTTTAGAACACGGGTGGTGGAGCATGAAAATAAAGAAATACAGAAACTAATTATTGTCAGAACAACGTCTAAACTATGAACCCTTTTTTAGAAAACTTCAAAAGGCACTGGAACCCACTAAAACAACACAAGTGCAAACCAGTAAAGAATCGAACAGTCATATCCCATCAAATCGGAACACAGCCGGGTAGGTGCTCACTTGCATTAAAGCAACAGAATATAAATCATATTACTTTTTTGGTAACGCAGCACTAATTGAGATATACATACAATATTACAGGACAGAGAACATTATCGGTTCGAGCCACACAGGCACAACAAAGATTTAGGTACGTAACTTTGACCCTGATTCATCAGATCAATCACAGTATTTAAGATTGCACATTGTAAATAAGGTCCACTGTTATTTTTACAGGAGACCAGTAAAGTTTATGGAGAAAGATGTCCACACTCCAGTAAAGCAAGCCCTGAGGAAGACCTTGCCAAGATTTTGTAGGTCCATATACAAAGGTCGAAACGCGTAGGCTATAAAAATTAGACAAGCAGAGATCCAGAACAAACAGGGATAGCGTAAATAGTGTTTTTTCTTCCCTAAGAAAAGGAATCCAATAAATACAAGGTTCCCCCGCGTAAAAACATTGTAACGATTGTTTCTGACTCTGCCTAGGACCAGTAAAAGCAAACTGTTTCGAGGAACAATTAGTTTAAGGTCCCAAAGGTGAAAAATATTGGACATTTTCATATAGAATTGAAAAAACTAATAGTGGAGAATTTAGCTACATAACGTCATATTATTTGTTTTATGTATATGTCTTTGTAAAAAATGTAAATATTATGTACAGGATATATGTGTGAATATTGTAAAGAACAAAGGAGTCTATTGTTGTAGAGTTTACTCTGTTTGCAGAAAATTGTGAAAAAAAGAAAAATGATATTGTTATTCTCAGTCAATAAAAAGGACTGATGATCTAATATAGTTTTGATTTATGGGTTCAGAGGCAAACATATGTTCATAATAGTTCCCAAAATAAACTGTCATGGACTAAGACTTTTGGAGAGAGGTTATAAGCATACAGAATTTGCCCACACATAGTGACTGGAGAACCCATCTTTCTTTTGCTCAACGGAATAATGCCTGCATCACAAGTTTGTACTTAGTGGCTTAAAAGATTCATGTCTAAGTTCCATGATGAGCAATGGCCTAATATGAGGCAGGTGGAAAAATAAAGCACTTGATAATCAGAACAAGTCAAAAATGTCCTATGATTATGAAATAAAGTTCGGCAAGCTGATGTGTAAGTAGGACATTAGGTCGGGATTGTGATACCTGAAACAATCTCAAACACGAGTTCTCTATGACAGCTACATTTGTGAAAATTAACAAAGGCAACATTATCACACAAGATGGAAATTTTAGATCAAACGTGGTTTCTAAGCTGACTGGAAAGTTCAATGACATAACTTTTTTTCGTGGATAAAGGCCGTCTTCCCTTGGATTCTAGAGACTGAATACATTTGCATCACAGAATACTGACAGCAGCATAGCATTGGAATAAGCCCCAGGATCAACAGCAACTCTTCTAATGAAAAAACGTTGGAACCTCCGCTGGGTGTTTGCCAATGAGACCTGCTGTATCCTATAGAGTGGGGGATTCTCTGGGTGTTTGCCAATGAGACCTGCTGTATCCTATAGAGTGGGAGATTCTCTGGGTGTTTGCCAATGAGACCTGCTGTATCCTATAGAGTGGGAGATTCCCTGGGTGTTTGCCAATGAGACCTGCTGTATCCTATAGAGTGGGAGGTTATCTGGGTGTTTGCCAATGAGACCTGCTGTATCCTATAGAGTGGGAGATTCTCTGGGTGTTTGCCAATGAGACCTGCTGTATCCTATAGAGTGGGAGATTCCCTGGGTGTTTGACAATGAGACCTGCTGTATCCTATAGAGTGGGAGATTCCCTGGGTGTTTGCCAATGAGACCTGCTGTATCCTATAGAGTGGGAGCTTATCTGGGTGTTTGCCAATGAGACCTGCTGTATCCTGTAGAGTGGGGGATCCTCTGGGTGTTTGCCAATGAGACCTGCTGTATCATATAAAGTGGGAGATTCCCTGGGTGTTTGCCAATGAGACCTGCTGTATCCTATAGAGTGGGAGATTCCCTGGGTGTTTGCCAATGAGACCTGCTGTATCCTATAGAGTGGGGGATTCTCTGGGTGTTTGCCAATGAGACCTGCTGTATCCTATAGAGTGGGAGATTCCCTGGGTGTTTGCCAATGAGACCTGCTGTATCCTATAGAGTGGGAGATTCTCTGGGTGTTTGCCAATGAGACCTGCTGTATCCTATAGAGTGGGAGGTTATCTGGGCGTTTGCCAATGAGACCTGCTGTATCCTATAGAGTGGGGGATCCTCTGGGTGTTTGCCAATGAGACCTGCTGTATCCTATAGAGTGGGGGATTCTCTGGACACCATTGCCTCCAGGGTGGAGAACAATGGTAGACTCAAGAGACCCTCACAGAGGCTGTTAGAGGAATGTTTTTCTTGCTTATTGCGGTGTCTTGATGCAATGTTGATTTCAGGAGTTTCTTACGATTTCAAAGAAAGGATCTGTTCCAGGTGCTTCCCTCGTCTCTCGCCCTTTTGTCTCTTCCCTTTGCTTCGTTCTGCTCTGATGAGGCTTTAAAATATTGGATTTTCTTTCGGGGTGGAGGGGATGCTAGTGCCATGAGCTGCTGTTTTTCTCCTTGAATAAATACTTCTTTGTTTGGAAACTTTATCCTAACAAAGACTTCTGCTAAATCTCTGCTGTGCCGCTGAATTCTGCCAACACCGGGACTGGGTGCTGCACGTGGCCAAAGACCTCGTTCCAATGGAGAGGCTTGTGCACACACTCACATCACAGGCAATCCTTGGTCATACACTCACATCACAGGCAATCCTTGTGCACACACTCACATCACAGGCAATCCTTGTGCACACACTCACATCACAGGCAATCCTTGTGCACACACTCACATCACAGGCAATCCTTGTGCACACACTCACATCACAGGCAATCCTTGGTCATACACTCACATCACAGGCAATCCTTGTGCACACACTCACATCACAGGCAATCCTTGTGCACACACTCACATCACAGGCAATCCTTGTGCACACACTCACATCACAGGCAATCCTTGTGCACACACTCACATCACAGGCAATCCTTGTGCACACACTCGCATCACAGGCAATCCTTGGTCATACACTCACATCACAGGCAATCCTTGTGCACACACTCACATCACAGGCAATCCTTGTGCACACACTCACATCACAGGCAATCCTTGTGCACACACTCACATCACAGGCAATCCTTGGTCATACACTCACATCACAGGCAATCCCTGTGCACACACTCACATCACAGGCAATCCTTGTGCACACACTCACATCACAGGCAATCCTTGTGCACACACTCACATCACAGGCAATCCTTGTGCACACACTCACATCACAGGCAATCCTTGTGCACAAAACTCACATCACAGGCAATCCTTGTGCACACACTCACATCACAGGCAATCCTTGTGCACACACTCACATCACAGGCAATCCTTGGTCATACACTCTTTTCGTCTAGATCATCATTGATGTTATCAATAAAATAATTCAAGATGCCATCAATGACGTCATGAGGCCGGTCATAAGCAGAAGATAGCTGAGGTGTGAACTGTGCTTTTGTCGGCAGAGTGCAACGGGGGAATTGGAGTGGTTTGTAGGGTTGGTGTTGTAACTAGATCGTCACCTACTGCATTTCTGTTTGGATTTCTGAGTGTCTTTAATCTCTATATATCTGCATGTGCGCCGCCGCATATACGCTGCAGTCAGATGCTTGGGATAAAACATTTCAATGTTAAAAGTATTAACCATCGCATATCATTCTAATAGTAGAGTATGAGGTGTTTCCTGGCGGAGAGGTGCACTTGGAAGTATGGAAACTCTATTTACTTTCAATATAAATCAAAAGAAAATGTAATTATTACTAATGCAAAAAGCTTACTATTGGCTTTGAACTGCTGCAACCACAAGACCCTGTTTAAACCACAAATATGACGAAAAAATAAAAACGATAATACATTTACATGATAAAATGGCAAAGTATTAGCCCACCATCCATGGCACTCGAGTGGACTTCTTTTTAGAGTATGTACACAAGTGATCTGAGAAAATGTCGTCACTCCGGGCAGAAAACTGCCAGCTGCTGACGCCCTATTGCATATTGTGGGCGGAAGCACAAATGTGAATGACAGCGGAAGAGACCAATGGACGACGATCTGCGTGGCGTGCTCCCGAGCTCTGCGCCTATAGTGTCTGTTTTACATTGACTATATTATTACATGAGACCCAAGCCGTTCCTACGCACGGGCCCAAGGCTACATCATTCTGGCAGCACAATCTTTGTCTACGCGAACGAACCACCGTAGATGTCGGTCCCTGGTGCAAATTAACCCCTGGCACTTTTCGGGCTAACATAACGGACGTACCTCTGTCTTGGCAAGGGCTGCAGGGCTTCTTGGCCCAATTCGTTGTCTTACAATCCTTGAAACTTATGGCCATACTTCTGTTAATCAGTGAATGATGTTGGAATGGTCTTTACACAGTGTGCGCGATCAGAAGCTTCTAGGCACTTTGGGCCGGTAAGGGTAGCGGCTGCACTTGGAGCATTGGCGGGGGGAGGCAAGAGACATGAGGGCACCGAATGTATCAGGTTGCCCCTAGGCCGCCACCGGCCGCCGTCTCCCCGCAGACACCATTTCATATATTGCCCCCGCCTTGAAGTTAGCAGGAGTTGCGCCTCGTCGTGCGGCGCTGCCTGCAGGCGCTTCAGAGCGCGCGCGCACATTTATGCTAATCCGAGGCTGCAGCCACGGTCTCTCCTATCAATATGAAATGTTTTGTACCGGCTGTTTTTGTGCATCTTGTATTGTTATGTGCAATATACAAAATAATGTGTCTAACTATGCCATTTATGCCTCTGAAAGAAAAAGCAAATTACCGACTCGAGCAGGATGGCATTTGCATGCACGTGTGTCAGCTTTCAAGCCTTTTCCCTCCGCAAAATATTGCTTTCCGCACTCAGAAAAATGCACCCATCCGTCAGTTCCAAGCCATTGAAAGCACTTTATGAATCTGCGAAGAAAATGTACTTATCTTCCCCTGCCAGTGTCCCAGCTGTTTCAAAATTGCTATTGTCCTAATACTTACAAGGCAATTTTAGCATCAGTTAATAATTTTACGGGATAGATAACTCCGAAAGCGTTTTAAAATGACAGACATTAAACAATGGCAACTTAGCATTTTTTGTAACAGTTCATGACAGCTTAAAAACTAAAGTGATGTTAATGTATAGCCCAGGCAGTCTCGGCTTCTCCTTGACAATTTCCGTAGAAGGAATAAAATACAGGGAAAAAACCATTTTAAACAGTGGGAGAAAGAATAAAACAGATTTACCTTCAGCGCGAGATCCCGTATACATCTCAATTAGGAATAATGTCTTAGATCTTCCCGCACAAATCACGGGTGACAAGAAAGTGAATTTATTTAGGCACCAAAAAAATGATGCTATAGTTTAATAGCAGGGTGGCGCAAAATAAAAAGGCATATCTATTCATTAAATCGAATACAACGAGGAAAATGCGCAGAAATGTTTTTTGTTCCCATCAGCTGGAAGATGTACTCCTTTCAACCTTTTTGCATCACTCTTGGAAAGTACATTTCAATAAAAAAAAATCCACCAGATGAAATAATATTTTAAATGCTTTCACAGTGTTTACAGGCGTAGCCCGTTTGCGGGGGGCTCGCACCGCGGATTGCGTTTGTCGTGCACGTTCTGCCTCTGATTCACCTTTGAAAGAACATTGTCGCTCTGCGAGCCGGCTCGGGAAGGATGACGTCAGCGCGCTGACCTCTGCCTTGGCACCTAGGGTGGAGATGGGTGTAGTAATGGGCAGTTGATGAAGGTGCTAGCTCCCTCCCCCCCCCGTGCCTAATTACCGCAGCCCCCTCGGAAGAGTGGTCGACGGCGCGCACGCACACACACGCACACACACACACTCCCATACCACATCATTAGGCGGAGCCCACACGGCCCCTGCACACGGACGTGACCTGGGGCCACTGTACGCGTGTACGAGCCGGGGGAGGCGGCGTTGTGCGCCCCCGACCCTACCTGGGGGTCACCCCAAAAAACTGTTCCACGCGTGGACGGGGCGGCGGCTCTCACGAGCCATCACCGGCTGCGTAAAGGACCCAGCGGGCGCTTCTTTCCTTTTTTTTAATACAAAAAAAGTGTGTGTGGGGGGTGTCAGCCGTGCCCTGGGGCCGCCCCCCTTCACCAGGGCGCACCGGGCATCGCCGGTCGCGGATACAACGGGAAGGTAAATACCCTTCTGCGACGTGACATCAAAACACCCGAGGCTTCGCTGCGCGCGCTCAATTAACTCTGATCGACTGTTTGCTGGAAAAACAATATTTCTTTCAAGATTTTTTACACGTAAATAATGTGACAAAAACCAGATTTAAATATCTTTGTCAAAGGGTGAAATCAGCAGCTCTGTTCCGAGCCGCGACGGAGCAGAATCTTTGTCGAGCTCTCGTCGCCGTCGTGTTGACTCGGGATCCGTGCGGTGCGTGTTGTGTGAGGCTGCCGACGGGCGGCCGGGGCGGCGGGGGCTTTCTTACCCTCACTCACGGAAGGTATTTTACACTAACTACAGGGCGCGCAGTGTCTCTCGCGCTCACCTCCCAAAACAACGAAACCCAGTCCTGTATGCGTTCTTGTGCATTTATAAATATATATGTGTGTGTATATGCACACACACGAACAAAGGAAGAAAGAACGAATAAAAACGAGAGAATAAAAAGCAACAAGAAAGAAACAGGTTGAAATAAACTAGGGAATTAATAAAAATGCAACAAGAAAGAGAGGATGAGAGGAAGGAAATAATAGAAAGAAATAAGCTAAACAAAAAATAGATTGAAGGTAGGAAATACACAAAGAAAGTCGAGATGAAAGAAACAACAACAAGTAATAAACATGGAAAGATAGAAAAACAGTAAGAAACAAGGGGAAAACGAAAGGAGAATAGTGGGACGTGGATGATCAAGTGAACGGAGGAGAAAAAACTCGAGCTCTGAAGAGGCTCACCTCATACTTCTGCTCAGAGGTGTAAATGCGCTCACTCGCGCCTAGAAGGGCTCTTCCGGTGCCCCGCGGCCCTCTGAACCCTGCATCAGGGGCGCCTGTTATGACGTCACCCCGTGTCCGTCCTTTGGGGCGGCGAGCGGCTCATGGAGCCGGTTCTCCTGAATTGTACCTGTTCCAGGAAGCAAAGGGGACGAGTCTCTGCCCGCGCAAGGGACGCTGCGGCTCGTGCACTCACACCTCGCTTCACAGCGCTAGGCGCAGCACAAGGCTCGCGGCCGCACTCACGGGTGTCAAGAGCAGGGCACTCGCTCGATTGTGTACAACAATGCATTGCAGTTGTTAAGAAGCAGTGCACATCTGTGTGCGTACATTGTTTTCAGGTTAAGGGCAGCGCACTATTGTGAATGCAACACAAGGCCTTTTTCGTTCGTAAGAAGCAGCACGTCGTGTGTGTGCCTCTGTGTGTGCGTGCGCATGGAAGCTTTTCAGGGTTAATGAGCAGCACAAAGTGTGTGTGTGTATTTGGGCCTGCGAGTGTGTCTATGCACGTGCATCTGCGTGCGTGTGCAGGGTTTTGTATTTGTTAGGGAGAAGCACTTCGTGGCGTTTCTACAAATTCTTTCGAGTTAAGGCGCAAACACTATTGTGTGTACAGCTATATCTTCTCAGTTGTTAAGAAACGTCATATCTCGTTCTCTGCGTGTACAGCCGTGGGTAATGCGCGGCGGAATCTGTGTGTGTTTCTGTGTGTGTGTGTATCTTTGTGGGTGGCTCTGTCTCTGCGCGTGCAAGGCTGAGTTGCTTAAAAAGGACACCGTTGTGTGTGCACGGAACACAACACGGCATTGCAGTCCTAACAGAAATATATCCCGGGTCTGTTGACAACACGGCCTTGCAGTTGTTAAGAAGCAGCGCTCCCGGGGTGTGTTGACAGCAGTTGTTTGAAGATTTTGTTAAGGAACAGCACACCCGGGTGTACACAATGCTGTGCATTTTTCCGGGAGCACCACCCCGCGGTGTATGTACAGCACTTTGCTGCTGCTTAGGAACAGCACACACCGGGTGTGCACAAGGCTTGTCTCTGGTGTGTGCCACGTGTTAATGAGACACACCCTCGGTGTGTGTGCCCCGAGACTTTGCAGTTGCACGAGGAGCATCGTACACAGCGTGTGTACAGGACTGTATTTGTGAAGGACCGGGACACACGTGTGCACAGCAACGAGTTCCAGTTGTCAGCGCACAGACACCCCTCCGTGTGTTTACACACTGCTCTTGATTTGTGGAGGAGCCGCCGTGTATTTGTTGGAGTGCAGTATACACTCGTGTGCGCTCCGACACCACAGCACAAAGACACACTTGTCATCAAGCGTGGAGAAAGACGCAAGCGCCCCGTTTCCAAAGCGATGCCATCACTGACGGCCCCGGCATATGTGCCGGCTTTATTTACCTCCTGTACCACTGTGATATATGGAATAATAACACATTCAAACATATTTTCATAAACAATTCCGGAGTGTGCGTGAATACATGGCACATCGGTGGGCCCAGCCTTGCTGAAATGTGTACTTTTGTTGTGCTGTGCTTAATTAAACCCAGACACTGATAGGCTTTTACTACAAGAAAAAAAAACCGCAAGGCAAACACAATCTCTGATACGCAACAGACAATTAGAAGTGAAGGGTCCGCATGGTAATGAGTGACACGGGTCCGCGGCGCTCCCTCCTCCGCGCGCGCGCCGCGACGAGGCTGGCGCAGAGCAGACAATTCCATCAGGGCGCCTTGTTAGCCGCTTTAGTCTGTTAAGGCCCGGTTGCCATAGCATCGCGAGCAGAACACGCCGCAGATTGGCATGAAAAAAGCATGTCGCCAATTGCCCTGTCACAGCAGGCAGGCGCGCTCGGCTCAAAGGCAGCCCACTGCAAGTTTTCTTTCCCAGTTTGCACTCCCCCCCGCTGTTTAATAATATCCATTTACCGGCCCTGGGATTGATCCGGTGCAGCGTCAAAAAAACACCGTGGCTGCCGCGCCGGGGCTCGGTCCGTGCAGGGGACTCCTTCCCGCGGCCGGGCATCAACGGGGGCGAGGACCGCTGCAGGCAGCGGGGGGCACCGGCCTGCGTTGGAGAGGGGGTGCCCCATCGGAGGAGCAGAGAGGGTGGGGGCTCCGATGCCGGGGCAAGCACTCGGCCACGAGACCTGCCCTCCTAACGCCAGCCCCCCTCTGAGGGTGGGTAAGCGAGGTGTCTGGCTGCAACATGCTCTCTGAGCACTGGTACTCTGCCCCCCCCCCCCCCCCCCCCCAAGCTAGCCGCTGAGGACGGAAAGGAGATGCGTTAAATGCCGAGACAAAACATGCAACCTGCCGCACTCAAACTGTCCTCACAGCGCCAGGGCCCGAGGAGGGGTAGGCGAGGAGGCGTGGGTGGGACATGCACCCTGCCGCACTCAAACTGCACTCAACGCCAGCCAGGGCCTTTTCTGAGGATGAGTACGCGAGGGGTCCGTGGCTGGGACATGCTCTCTGAACCCCGCCCCTCCCAAAGCTAGCCCCGGGATGGACAGGTGATGATGCGTCCTTTGCTGGGACATGCACCCTGCCACCCCACACCTGCCCTCCAACGCCAGGGTCCTGTCTGAGGATGGGTAAGCGAGGGGTCCGTGGCTGGGATATGCACCCTGCCACACACAACCTGCCCTCGCCAGGGCCCTGTATGAGGTCGGGGAGGCGAGGGGTCCATGGCTGGGATATGCACCCTGACGCACTCAAACTGCCCTCACAGCGCCAGGGCCCGAGGAGGGGTAGGCGAGGGGTCTGTGGCTGGGACGGGATGGACAGGTGATGCGTCCTTTGCTGGGACATGCACCCTGCCACCCCCCACCTGCCCTCCCAACGCCAGGGCCCTATCTGAGGATGGGTAAGCGAGGGGTAAGTGGCTGGGATATGCACCCTGCCACACACAACCTGCCCTCGCCAGGGCCCTGTATGAGGTCGGGGAGGCGAGGGGTCCGTGACTGCCACATTCTCTCTGAGCACTGGTACCCTGCCCCCCCAAAGCTAGCCTCTGAGGATGGACAGGTGATGCATCCAATGCCGAGACATGCAACTCCCCACACTCACCCTGTCCGTAGCTGGCACATGCTCCCAAGGGCGCAGTGAAGCACCCGCTAACCCAGATAAGCGGGGTGGAGGCTGTTGTAGCGGATGCGTTGCTTGATGGCCCTTCTTATCTCTCGTCTCTGACTCGCAGCTCATCTCAACTCAGAAAGAGAAACTCACAAATGCGGCATTAATACAAAAACACAGCTATGAGGTGTGAACTAAAGGATGCAAGAAAATCTAAAAGGGTCACAGGAGGAAAGCAAAACAGTTAAAATGACAAAGACAAAATAGGTTAAAGGTAAAATGGGTGAGAACGCAAAGGAAACAAAGTAAAATACAAATAATGAAGGAAGGAAAGAAAGAAAAAACATGATGGAAAGAGGGTGCAAAAAACATGGAAATAAGCAAAAAAGGCATAAAGCAAGAATGAATTAACAGAATGAAGGATGGAAAGAAGGAACACATACGGAAACGTAACAAAAAAAATGGAAGAAGAGAAAGAAGGAAGGCAGAAAAAAGTGAAATAACAAAAAAAAGAAATATGAAAGGAAAAGAAGGGCAATTGAAAGAAAGAAGGAAAAAATAATTAACCAATGAAAGAATACAAAAAGAGATGGAAAGACAGTGCAAAGAAAGGACATGAGCATGATGTGAATAAGGGAATAAGAAGACCAGAAAGCCAGAAAAATGGAGAGATGTAGTAGAGAATAATGGACAGAACGAAAAAAAGATGTAAAGAAAGAATGAAAGACAAAAATAAAAAGAAATGATGGAAAGAAAGAAGCATAAAAGGAAAGACTGAAGATGGAAAGAGGACTGGATGAATGTGATACATACCTCAGTATTGGTAAACGTGTGGCTCGAGGCGCACGTCCTTTGAAGTCCTGCTGCATTAGCCATTATTTTGCACACTTTTCGGAACCTTCTCTACAGCGGTGCTTCCCATGACACTTCACAGGAAGGCTTGGGATCGATCATTTGGCGCGGACAATTAGCGCAATAAATATATATCGTTCAAAGTGGGTGGTATTTGATGTTTCTGGGTACTCCCTTGTCTCTGAGCACTGACCCCCGCCCCGTCCAAAACTAGCCTCTGAGGATGGACAGTTAATGCGTCCAATGCCGGCACATGCATCCTGCCACCCCAGCCTGCCCTCTCAACGACAGGCTCCTCTCCAAGGATGGGTAAGCGAGGGGTCCAGCCAGCCCCCCAAACCTTGGCCCTGCCCCTCTATGAAAACGGACAGGTGATGGGTCCGTGTCCTGGACATGCTGCTCGTGCCGCCAAACGAGAGGGCCCTCTCCAAGGATGGGAAATTTCAAATGTAAAGCAAGCTGTTAGTGCCAGACCTAACTATAACGTCACTCTAACCTTTGTTTTTCTCAGTGAATTTATGAGATTTAAAAAAAAGTAAAGTAACAATATGAAGAGATGTCATTTTAAGTAAGACCGAACTACTGACTTTGTCAAACAGTCAGGGCACCAACATCTAAAAAGCTGGGCTATTGACTTTTGGAAGGTGTCGGCACATTAACCTATGTAAAGCAGACCTGCCAATGTTGTCAGTCACCTCAATCATTTATCAATAGCCATATTCCAAAGTAATCCATATAAATACACACACTGACAATGCATGATAAATATTTTTCTCAAAAGTATTTAAAAGAAGCATTTTTAATCTAAACGACTTTAAAGGTGTGTGCAAGTCTTTCTTTAACACTTTTCAGCCATTAAACCAGTCACAAGAGCTCGTGCACTCCAGCTGAAAAGCAGACATCCCCAGCTCAGGGCGCTTTAAAATAATGGTAGGCCCACCTGCGGCCATGCATTTAATGGCACAGGAGACTTGTCTTTTTTTATAGAACGAATTTTTATTGATATTGGTGCAACCGACATTAATGACACACATTGACTAGCTTTACATGTCCACATCTTATACATTAGGCAAACTTATATATCTAAGAAGTTGCCACAGCCAGCCCATGATACTCCCACTACCTGCCCCAGATCTTTCCATGTTTCCGAGGGCAGTCCTGTGCCTCATACATTGGTCGTTCCTGTTGGGCACACCAGTCCATGCCTCTCCTGCCCCGCTCCAGCGACATGAGCTCCGTGGAGTTCCATTCACTTGCAATGTCATGTTTGGCCACCATTGTTGGCACCGCAGTTAAGCCCCATTCCATCCTCAATCCAGCAGGGCCACCAGGGGTGTAAGCTCACACCAGGCCCTGGAGAGCTCCTGCTGGGGGGGGGGGGGGCGCTCTGCTGTTTGCAGCCCCTTGCAGCACTTCTGTAACATGTCAGTGGTGTTCTTGTCCAGATTGGGAACCACAATACAGGGATGAATAGGTAAATAAACCCTCGCAGGACATTATGGGGCACTCCTGGCTGGGAGCAGTGAATAATTAATGAGCGGTTCCTGCCGCTAATTTATTGACTTTTGATTCATTTTAAATCAAATCTGGGGCCCTCCTAGGACACTCAGTTTATGTAGACTTGGGGGGTGCCCCAAGGCCCTGCCGGGTTCTTAGCCGGCACTCATCCTGAGTGCTGGCGGGAGATGACCATTGTCAGTATTTTTACCTGGGCAACCAAACATTTTTAAATGTTGAGGCACATGGGCGGGGGGAGCCCTGAGTCCGGCTACTCAGCCAGCATCCATTCTTAGTGCGGGCAGGAGCAGCTTTTGTTTCTGAGAGAGGAATGCTGTATTCCCTGCCCACGAGAGTATGGGCAGGGAATTCGATTTGTATTCCCTCACGCACTCTCCCAGGCAGTGAACAAGACAGTGTCCCAGTGCATGCGCTATGTGTGTGTATATATATATATATAGGTCTCATTTGTAGTATTTCATCTTAGATAGGCTTGGAAGCAGCTAAATGAAGATTTCCCCATAAGTTAAGGTTGGGTGAGTTTTTTAATCCATTATGAGTTGCCATTTATGAATCATTTGACTGATTCATCAAACTACAATAATTTATTAGATTACAACTGTCAATCATGTTGGGGGAAATATGAAATCTGTCCCTGTCTCTCAATGAAAGTTAAAAATAATATACAGACATTTGGGATACCTGTGAGCTCTGAAAAGTGACCTTCTGATATGAAAGAATACAGGGCTAATAACCAAGGCCTAAAAGCAATCAACTACAAACTATACATTTTAGATATTATCTATGTGATGTATTTAAAATGATTGTTTCAATGTGTACAGCTAAATTTATTTATTTATTAATGTACTGGTTCGAACATCAGTCTTTCTTTCCATTTACTTTATCTTGACAACTTAAGCAGCAGCTTTCAGCTTGTAGTTTGTAGTCTAGAGTCTTTTTTTCAGTTGCCACAGTTATTTTGTTTGTTAATCACATGGTTGGAACTATAAAGTGTTTGAAAAAATGCTGCAGCACGTATGTGATCAAGGCCACTCTGGTGGCCAAAACGTGTCATGGACATGTGTGAAATTCAATAAATAACTTTTCACTTCATTACCTTGGAGTCCGTGCCCGCTTTGTTTTATGGTTCAAGTTCGGGATTGGCTTACTATATATATATATATATATATATATATATATATATATATATATATATATATATATATATTATCTAGTTATAGTTAGGACTATGTTTCCATAGGAAATCCGCAACATTCTATTTGGAATAACTTTTGCGTCGATTGACGAATCCTCGCGAAATTTTCAAAATAGGTGGGGCGCTCCGCTCCGCTCCTTCCCTGAAAGTCTCGGGGGGATTCGTTAAGCGGGGGCTGAGAAAAAGGGGTGTCCCAAAACACGTTTTCCCCATGCATTTTCCCATAGGACCTTTAGTCCGCGCTACAGCCCGAACGGCTGAACAGAAAACCTTGAAATTTGGCAGAGAGGTAGTCCTCAGGTCAGGGATGTGCCTTTTGCAGGTCTGGTGTAAATCTGTTCAGTATTTTCTGAGAAAATAGCATTTAATATATATCTATAGGCGCGCACTGTGCGCGTACGGTAAGCACACCCTGCCGTGCATGAGCGCAATTCTGATTGGTTGTTAGATCTTAGTAAACATTCGAATCGGTCGAAACCAGGAAGTGTCATCCGCCATTTTGTCTCTCGCAGTCCGAGGGAGGTGAAAAATAAAGGTGGAGAACATGAAAAGGGGGCAGGGTGGACAGTTCCTGACCCCCTAGCCATTGTCAGGGGGTCCCCAAAGGACCCCCAAGGGCCATAAATGTTTTTAATATTTTTACGAAAAATCGCGGAGTGCGCTTACCGTGCGCGCACGGTAGAAACGTGAAAATTACGCGAACGGCGTAACGTGGGCACGCGGTGCGCAAAGCGCACCGCACGCCCACAGAGCGCGCACGGTACGCGCACGGTGAAAAACCTTAAAAAAAAAAAATTAAATAATAATTACATAACTTAGCATTTAAAAAACCGTACAAATTCACTGAAAAAACCATAGGTTTCACACACGTTATAGTTAGGAATTAGCATTTAAAAAACCTTGCAAATTCACTTAAAAAACCATAGGTTTCACACATGTTATAGTTAGCTGGACATTTCCCTCGTAAAACACCAATGAAATTCCCCCGTTATAGTTAGTAAAGGGAACTATAACTCACGCGACCGCAATCCACTGCTGATGACGTCAGATATTACATCACTGATGACATATGTGTCTTTCTGTAAAATAAATATTTATTAAATATGTATAGCTAAAGGTTAAAGGTTAAAGGAAAGAAAAATGGGTAAATAAGTGAATAAATACAGTGATGTAATATCTGACGTCATCAGCAGTGGATTGCGGTCGCGTGAGTTATAGTTCCCTTTACTAACTATAACGGGGGAATTTCATTGGTTTTTTACGAGGGAAATGTCCAGCTAACTATAAC
The DNA here is from genome assembly GCF_964204655.1 of Triturus cristatus. Classification (NCBI taxonomy): domain Eukaryota; kingdom Metazoa; phylum Chordata; class Amphibia; order Caudata; family Salamandridae; genus Triturus; species Triturus cristatus. The sequence continues at coordinate 1,252,812,871 of NC_140592.1, read as the reverse complement.
ATGTGTGAAACCTATGGTTTTTTAAGTGAATATATATATATATATATATATATATATAGTTTTGCATTTTTTGTGTTGTCGCGCCATTTGACGAATCTCCATGACATGTTCTAAAAAAGTGCTACTTTTTGACTAGTTTGGGCGTGGAAAGTTTCAGGTGATCTGTAAAATGAGAGTCGAGAAAAAAAGGGGGTCCAAAATGCGTTTGCCCCCTTTATCTTTCCATAGTAACTTTAGGCACAGGTACAGCCTAAACCACTGAACTGATTTACATCAAATTTGGCAGAAAGCTAGATCTTGGTCCAGAAAGAGTGATTTTTGTGTTTTGGTGTAGTTTTTGAGCAATAAATGCTCAAATAAATTCTATACCTATGGATGCAGAGCCTCCGTGGATCTGACAGATCTCCTGCTGAGATCTGATTGTCTACCACCACCTCAACCAAGTGGGGCAGACCTCTTAGAACCTGTGACTCAGTCTGGGTCCTAAAAAATGTACAAAAAATAGACATAATGGGCAGGGTACAAATATACCAAGGCCTGGTGGTGGGGTCCCTCTGGGGCCTACCTAGGGCCAAAAATGTTTTTAAAAAAAATGTTCCTGCAAATCCATGGAAACAATAAAAAAGGGGGGGAAAAGCTATTTATTTTGGGAGGGATGGTGGCATGTGTGGCCTCCCTCCCTTGGCCAATTTCGACCCTGAAGACCCCATCCCATGAGGCCTGACATCTTATTTAGGTGGAGGAGGGCACACAGCTTCCCCTCCTTGGGCAGATTTCGGCCCTGGGCACCCCATCCCCCTGGGCCTGACATCTTTTTTAGGAGAGGGGGTCATGTGGCCCCCTCCTCGATTGAGCCCCGGGGACCCCAATCCCCCTGATGTATTTTTGAGGGAAAACACAGCGCTCCTTGCCAGGCCACTTTTGGTCCAGAAAGAGTGCTTTTTGTGATTTGCTGTAAATCCTTTCTGTAGTTTTTGAGCTATTAATGCAAAAAAATAGTATAGCTATTGCGTGGAGCTTCAGCAGATCCAACAGATCTCCGCCTGAGTTTTGATTGGTTGCCAGTATCTCAACCACGAACGGTGGTGGCCATTTTAGGACTGGGGACTCGGTCCTGAGTCGTAAAACAAAAAAGACATATGGGAGCAGAGTGTAGATACCCTGACCCCCCAGGCCTAGGCCTAGGATCTGCGGCAAAATAAAAAAGCCAGGGGGCAAAGTGTTTATTTTTGGGGGGAGGGGGCGCGTGTAGCCCCCCCCTTCTCCAGGCTGATTTCAACACTGGGGGACCCCATCACCCAGGGCCCAACATCATTTTAGGGGGAAGGGAGCATGAGGCACCCCCCTCTGGGCCATTTGCGGCCCCAGGTACCCCATCACCTGGTCCTGACATGTTTTTTACGGGGAAGGAGGTACATGGCCCCCTTCTCTAGGCCGGGGGTTGCCCCCGTGGACCCCATCCCCTGGGGCCTGACGTATTTACCCTCCCCAGAACGTTTTCAGCCCCGGGGGACACCAGCCCCCAATGTATTTTTCAGGGGGAGGTGGGAACGTGCCCCCCTCCCGACCCTATCCCCTGGGGCTTGATGTATGTTTTTATGGGGAGGGGGCTGGGGGACCCCATTCCCCAAACCTCTAAAGGCCCTGGAGACCTCATCCCCCGATGTCCACAGTATTTTTTAAGGGGAGGTGGGAGCCCACCCCCGGGCCGCAACTAAACTTTAAAGGGAGGGGGGCTATGCTGCCCCTCCCTAAGCCTTAATTGGCCCTGGGGACCCCATTCTCTGTGGCTGGCTCACATACTGTGTTTCTAGTGGAGCCACGGGCGGGCAGGCAAACTTGTGTTTGTTCCCGCATGGCGGGATCATTATTGAATCTCCCGCCAAGCGGGAGCAAACACAAAGTGCACTCTAAGTGGTTAGGAGCTTTAAAAATGCTCCTGCCATCTGAAAACAGACTTGTAATTCTGTTTCCCTGCTCGCACTGATGTGGGCAAGGAAACATAACAAGTTATTGCAGCCACCTGGAGGGAGCAGCATAGATAGCTGCTCCTTGCAAGCAGGAGCAATGCCGGCTCCCGCACCATGCAGGGAGCCGCCTAGAACTGAAGGGCCCGTGGGCGTAACCCAGTGGCCCCTAAAATGTGCATGATGGGAGCCCTGGATAGCCATCAGGGCTCCCACCTACAATAAAGGTAGGCCCTGGGGGATGGGGTCCCGGAGCCATATTAGGCTCAAGGAAGGGCATCACATGGCCCCCTCCCATTTTTTATTGTATATAGCCCCAGGGGGTGTGGTCCTCGGTGCCTATTAAAGCTCAAGGAGGGGGCTGCATGCCATCCTCCCCTGTTTGCTTGTATTTGGCCCTGGGAAATAGGGTCCCAAGGGCCAATTAAGGGTCGAAGAGCGGGTTGCGCGCCCCTACCCTTAATATATAGGCCACAGGATCTAGAGGCATGTCAAGCCCTGTAACCAACACCCCCACTGTGCACGACCAAAGGCTGTGATCAGCATGGGGTTGGCAGCCTGTGAGGAGTTGGAAGGAGAACCTGGCTGCAACTCAGGCAAAGGGGCTAACCCCACACCACACACAAGTAAAGGCTGTGTGCAGCATGAGGCTGGCTGCCTGCGACGGGGTTGGCTGTCTCCAGGTGGGCGGCCAGGCCCTGCTGCCAAACCACTGCTATGCACAGCCAAAGATCTTGCGCAATGTGGGATTGACTGTCTCTGGGGGGGTAGCCGCAGGGCCTGGCCACAGGCCTGGCCCCTTGGGCAACCGTCGGGGTTCGCTTTAGGTAGAACAATAAAATATTACTTTACATTAAAAAAAACTAGAAATTCACTGAAAAAACAAAGGTTAAAGTTATATAATAGTAAGGTGTGATAAAACAGATCTGGTTCTGTTTTTTAAAAAAAAACATAGAAATTCACTGAAAAATCAAAGGTTAAAGTAGCATTATAGTTAGATGAATATGCCAGTGACAACATTAACATCCTGAACTAAAAAAAACACAGAAATGCACCAGTTATAGTTAGCAGAGCTAACCATAACCTGCACCCACCCCATGCACTGCTTAAGACCACCTCACACATTACATCATCCATGACATGTTGTATGACATCATTTATGACATCATTGATGACATCTAAAATTGCATCATTGATGACATCACTGCTGACATCATCTAAGCTTCTTTTTTACCCATTACTCTAACAACTAGTATGGCATCAGAGGCCTGAAAGTAAGTACAAAATAGCTCAGAATATTCTGAAGCATCATTAATGCTATCACAGATACACCTCCCTTAGGTGTAGCAAGCATGTGTTATGTGCAACACTGACCCTGTACCAATCACTTCACGGGTACCCTGGTTCACGTTAACAATCAACCACAGCTACATGGGAAATCCTCTTTGCACACAGATATATATATATATTAATACTTTTGTTCAGACAAAGCCGTGTTTCAAAATTAATGTCCTATTATGGACCGCTTTTATCACTATCAAACCCCTCAAAGTCACCAAAACGACACTGATAAATGAAGTTGATATGAGTAAAAAAGTGTTTACTGTAAACAGAAATTACTCAATGGAGATAGTACATTTTGTACCACACAGTTTGCAGACTATGAAACTCTCATGAGAAATACACCATAGATTATTCAAAAGCATCCACTAAGAACAGTGTACACTCTATGCAATACTTGTAAAGAAAGGCAATATTCGCTTAAAATAACCAAGGTCTGATGTTGCTAAAGATGATACTACCTGCAGACTTTACTGTGGTGAAAACTATACAGATAGCCCATCTTCTGAAGCAAAAGAAGCACATGTACATAGGATGGTAAGTCTTCTATGTTACGTAGAAATTGTCGTGCTGAGACGATTCTGTCTAATAATTCAAGGCTGCTTATAATACTTAGTATCCACGACATAGATTCTTTGCACTGTTTGAAACTTTTTCTGCAGAACCAAAAAACGTATGTGGAATGTTCTGAACACAAGTCGACACCTGTCACCTGCACACAGAGTTACTCTTCAGTACAAAGACTTATAACGTGTTCAATACCTCTACACACCTATGACGCATTAGTAGCACATGCGTTTTTATAAATATAACACCCATTAACTGGACACAGGCTGCACAAAATTAGGTAGAAATGTAACATGAAACGCCTTTCTGAAGCAGGGTAACGCAAGGAAGAGCTTTGTGCTGCTTTGCATTACTTTTTGTGAAAAATTCCATGCAACGCCACACAAATCTGATCTGCGTGGCTTTGTAAATCTCGCCTTACATTTTTGTCATAGCTGTGCCAAAAAAAGTGGCCCAACCATGATACAAAATGTTATTCAACTGGGCCTAGAACTTTACCTAGGAAGCATGCTTTTTAGGTCTCACCTGACCCAGCGCATGCGCTGGTCTGGCGAGACTTTTTGTGAGGGCTCAAAAAATGCTACCATGGTCAGCCTAGAGCTACAGTGCACGTGCGTGGGCGCGCGCTTAGGAGCGGAGGCTGGCAAACCTCGTCATGCTCATTAAGCGCCCACGATCACTTTCACTTTCGCCCGCGATCCCTTTCGCGGCGCCTCTTTGACGTTCTCGTTCAAAGAACATCAAACATCAAAGAACATGTTGTGTTAATGCTTTGCTGCGCCCGTTTGACTTACAATGTGCTTTCTCTTTCCACAAACTCGATGTTTGTGTTCCTTTATTTTGAGATGCATTTAGTATTACTGTTTTGTGACTTAAAGAACATTAAGGAAATGTTACTGTGAAACTGCACAACGTTCACAGTGTTTATTTCTGATAGCAGCGGCTGCTTCATGTTCGTTGCACCATTCAGGGAGTCCTTTTGTTGGCCCTTTCATGAGGACATGATAAGGAAGCTGGAAACTTTTGGCACATTCTCTTTAAAAGCACAGCATGTTGGCGACTGGTTAATCGCTTAGACCTATGTAGCGCTTTAGATCTCAAAGCGCTATGGTGGGTGCAGCAGTTACAACTCATGAAATATGGGGTGCAACTCACAAGGAGGGGGCAGGTTTGAGTGCACATTGGCTGCAATCGAACTCTTAAGATGATGGGCTGTGTGTATCCATTATCAGAACTCAATCTTCGCTAAGTGATCTTGTTTGTTTTGTTGTTGTGTTAATGCTTTGCTGCGCCCGTTTGACTAAGAACATGCTTACTCTTTCCACAAACGTATTGTTTGTGTTCCTTTATTTTGAGATTCTTTTAGTATTACTGTCACACACACAACCACAACCACACACACAACCACACAGACAACCACAACCACACACACAACCACATGCACAACCACACAACCACACACACACACACACAACCACAACCACACACGCGTAACCATACACACACAACCACACACACAACCACACACATACACACAACCACATACAACCCCACACACAACCACACACATAACCACAACCACACACACAACCACACACACAACTACAACCACACACACAACCACACCCACAACCACACACACAACCACACACACACAACCACACACACAACCACACACACACCACACACACACACAACCACACACACACACAACCACACACAAACACACACAACCACACACACACACAACCACACACACACACACAACCACACACACACACACACACACAACCACAACCACACCCAACCACACACACAACCACACAACCACAACCACACACACACACAATACACTAAAGCTAACTCTGGAAATTGTTCAGGACTGCTTAAATCTGGATGAATTAAGCAAGATTAAATGGCTTGAATATATAAAGAAAAGTTTGTATATAATTGGAAAGGGGGAATAATTTGATAGCCCAGTTTTGTGGTTCATTGTGTCTAAGGTTGAATTGAAAGAGTTATTAATAGGAAAATGAATGAGAGATAGGTGGGTCTCTAATTGTACTAACACAAGGGTAATACAATACAATTTATCACCCACATTAAATAACACTGACACTTATTTCCTAACTTTTGTTACGAGGCCCTTACATAGATATCATTTGCTTAGGTTTCGGCTAAAACATACCCCCTTCATGTTGGGGTTTCCTTCTAATGTGTATACCTCTAACGTGCTCACCATGCCTCTGCGACGGAAGTTCAGTTCAAGGAGAACTCCATCTGTTATTCGTTTGCAGGTTTTATAGAGAGGAGAGGAAAAATACATTTTACCACTGATAGAGCAGGTAGTGCGAAATTTTGTATACCTCCTCTATTTTGCATGGAAATACTAATTAGATAATCTATTAATTATAATATTATTAAATGAGTGCTGCATGTACATTAATCAACATTATTAAAACCAAATTACATGTGGGAGACTGCTATTTGCATGGCTAAATAACTCATGTAACTAAAATCTGTACACATATTAACATTAGTATATGTGATAATTAGATATCGCATGCTATATGTTGCTTTTGTAACGTTTGCACCTTCGTGGAGGATCGAAAAGGTGACTATAATTGCTTTAAATGTCGCTATATGCTAGATAAATACAAACACATAAAGGGATTAGTAAGGGTTTAACATTAGAATCATCAAATTTATATATTAATTATTCTTTTGTGTTTGTTTCGCTTAAGTTGACATCTGGGCCTAATCCAAAATGGCCGCTGACACCGTACCCAGAAGTGGTCAACGTCTCGTGAAGCGTGGAGTCAACTACGCATGTCCGGACGGAATCGTGAACTTCTTAGCAACCTTTATACATCATGTCCCCAGTCAAGAATAACAGTTTGGTGGTCTGCCAAGATAAGGGAAGAATCAAGCATACAACAGACCAGAACAAGCCGATACTAATGTGAACTAGTGACCTCACAACTCGGACTGAACTGCGGCGCTGGGAATAAGAATCGGACGATCCCAACCAGCCAATCACCACTGTTCTAGGCCTAAAAATGTATCTTCTTAACCTGATTTTATTATAAAAAGGGTAGTAGAATAGAGAGGGAATGCGACGCCTTTTCCTGATGGTCTAGATGCTGCCCGACCGCTTGATGACTACAAACTTTCCCCAAATCCACGGGCTATGATAGATGCTTGCACGATTTCTGGTCCTTTGATAAAATTTGGGACTGTAACGTGCTGAGCAGAGAACTTTGGACTTTGAGCCTTGGCCTGCTTTATGCAGACAATTTACGACAAATTTGGTTATGCAGAGCCAATGAATTAGAGGACCCCAGATAGCCAGATTAGGTAAATATGATGTTCTGTGATTTACTTAAATTGATCTAGAAATTCTAAACTTTGACGAAACAATTGAAGATATAAATCATTATGAAAATATAGATAAACAAATATTGATTAACAAGAAAATATGAGTTTGTGATGTTTCATTAAGGGAAATAAGGATTCTGAATCTTAAATGTGTTTTAGCTGGTTCTAAATCACCATCAACCAATCCAACTAATTGGTCCATCGACCAAGTGGGTGGAGTGCCTTGATGTTTAGGATTAGGGATCTATAGGCGACGATTGCTAATGTATATTTGTGAAATAACTCTTCGCTCCCTATAGGTTATAAGGTGTTCCCCTCACATGTCCAGCGTAAGAATTATATCATCCCTCCTGTGTGCAGACTCGTGAGAGAGAGACGTATGAGTGTTGCTGTTATGGGCCCCACCAATGAATGCGTGTGTGAATGAGTTAGTGTGGCGGTGGGTTTGCGACGCAGGGAGGACGGTTGTGCTCTTTCTATTTCCCCCGGCTTTTTGCGCTGGATCAGTTTTTCTGGTAGCAGGATGATGGTTTTATTGTTTTGGTTTGGTGATTATTGCTTATTAATTTGATTATTGCTTATTGATTTCTCAATTTTGCTTATTGGTTATTGATTGCGGATGTTTGGATGAGAATAGGTTTATGTATTAACACTCTATGTTGAGTTGTGTTGAGTTTTATGTTGTTTGACGGCTTCTGGGATATAAGAAGTCGGAAGTTTGAAACGATTCCGTAGTAGAGCAGAGGTAGGCGCTGTTCTCTGGAAAGACGGAATTGTTGTTGTTGCCCTGTAGGTACACGGGGAAAACGTGTGACGATTTAAGTTGCACGACGCATTGTCTGGGTTCGATTGGTAACATCGTCGTGTGTTGCCGCTAGGGACATTTTCTGTATGAGAGAAATGTATGGTAGCGAAGCCCACCTGTGAAATTTTGGTCTTATGTACCAGGAGTCCAATAGGCACTCTGATTACGCTTATCACTGGTTAGGTAATAGGTGTTCCCTAAGCTTGTTAGAAGGATAAAGTAGAGGGAAGTGCTACTTTGTTAACGAGTGTCATAATTCTGTAGTAGGGCAGAGGTAAGCGCTGCTCTCGGGAAAGACAGAATTCTGTGTGAATTAACTACATTTTCCGCATGAAAGTGCGTGAATGAAATAGCATTCAGGCTAATTGTGAAACTCTGTTTTATTTCTCAGGAGCAGAGCGTCTCCAAAAGGTATCTTAATTCTAGAGAAACGGTTAGCTAATGCATGTTAGAAGGGTAAGGTAGAGGGATGTGCTACTTGATCAACGGAAGTAACGATTCCAAAGTAGGGCAGAGATAAGCGCTGCTCTCGGGCAAGACGGAATTCTTGTGAGAAAGGTCATTAACTATACTTTTGTTAGCCAAACAGATAATGGTGGCGTTTTTATGCCGTTACTAACAGATTTGTAAGTCAGAAAGAACGTAAGAAAGTTTGCCGATAAATTTTGTAAAGGAGGGGTCAGCAGAAGCAGGAGTAGCGAGAAAAGCTGACGTCAGAAAGACTGCGCTGGGATTGGCCAGCTGTAAAACAACGTAGACGCTCCTGATTGGCGTGTTAGGGTACACCGCGCTAGGATTGGAGAATTACAGGGTGACGTAGACGCACCGGATTGGTGCGTTAGTGTGAGTCGCGCTGGGATTGGAGAATTACAGACGTGACATAAACGCTCTGGATAGGTGTGTTAGTGTAAGCCGTGCTACGATTGGTTAAACAACAGAATAGTCGTAGGGAAAATATAGCGGTACTGAAAAGACAAAATGATGTATTACAAACCACCAGAAAAAGAGAAAAAGTCTTGGTTTGGAAAAATCAAAGGTCTATTTAAAAAGGACAAACCGATTGTGACTAGAGAGGGACAGTTGCTTCCTCCACCAAAATCGCCTGCATCCTTAATGGTTGCGAAATACGGATATCATACATGTATTTGGTTGGACAATTGGGCAAGGTATACAAAAGATGATGGAGTTATAGCATTCCCGGAACATGGTTCATTTAATTTAGCGGTTTTGAGAAATTTAAGAGAAAGAATGATGAATTTAGAACCAAGACCTAGACCAACTCAGTTTGAAGCATTGACAGAATGGGAAGACGAGATGCATGACAGAGAAAGACAGAGGAGTGGCTGAAGGTATAAGTATATGTTTGGTAGATCATATGGACAGGAGAATCATGATGACAGAATGAGGAGATTGCGAAGCGCAAATATGACTGATGGTTTGTTTCCTGTGAGACATGCTGAAGAGGTTAGCAGTAGGAAATATATCGAAAAGAGAAATAATATAGAGTCAGGAGGGTATGGTGTGCATGAATCGGAGGATGATGGTCTTGATGACATGTTTTATAAAAATCCACCCCCATATCAATCAGATTCCACATTATTGACACCAAGTGCCCCAATGAAAGAGACACCACGAAATATAACATTTGAATCAGTACCACAGGAGGTAGGAAGAAATAATCCTTTCAGAGAAATAGAGAAAGAACAACATGGTAAAACAGGTAATGAAAATTCAGCTGAATTAGCAAAAACCACCTTGGAGTTAACTGAAAAGATTAGGGAATTGACCAAAAACTTAGAAGCTGTAACCGTTCCTGTAACTATAGGACCTGTAATGCCTATTTTTGATAAACAAAAGGATAGTGAGAATTGTCTGACGATTTCTTATAACAGTAATAAACAGACCGAGAGGCTAAGAAAGAGTTCGGATGAGAATCCATGGAGACAAACAGTAAGTATTTCAGAACAAAGTACGCCTAAAAACTTGACAGTGAATCAAAGTTTAGTAGACAGAATAATAATGACAACAGAATCAGTTCCAGGATCACCAAAGGGTTCCGAACAACCTAGTAGCGAGTAAACTTCAGTAGGACCCGCTACAGAAGAATTAAGCGACTAGTTGAGGAGCTTACAGCGGAAAGACACAGAACCCCAAACTATAGATGTGGCCAAGCTGAAAATTGTGTTGGAAGAATTAATAGTAGGGACTATCCCCACAGAGAAGTTGAAAGCTTATCAAGATAAAGAGTTATTATTTTTATGCAAAAGTATAACATGGAGAGCATGGAATCTACATGAAAGATTAGAAGAAGTAGCAAATGAAATGGGTATAAACTTTGAAAAGGTAAAGTCTTTACAAAAACCATACCGAGTAGATTTTTCTGAAAAGGATATTGAAAATCTGAACACTACAGGACAAACAACCCAGATTAAAGACTTAATCATTTTATTAAGAAAATGGGGAGATGTAGATAAATGGAAAAGTAGGTGGTTTCGGAAGCAAGATGATATCTCAGACAAAACGTTTGCAGCTTTCCCAGTAAGAGAAAAGGAAAAGGTAGTAACAGAATGTCCCATGAGAGAAATTCCAGGTGGAGGATATGTACATGTACCTTGGACTAGACAAGATATTTTATCATTCACAAATGATTTCCCTCGATTGCGTGAAAAGCCAGTCGAGTGGTATAGGCAGGTAGATAGGTTTGTGAAATTATCAAATTTTCTATGGATTGATTTAAATAGTCTGTTTGACATAATAGTACCAGCAGACTTATGGACGGAATGTAAAATAATGATTAGCTGGCCTACGCAAGAGTACCCTAGAGACCCATAAACAGGTGCCCCTGACCCTGAAGTAATGAAAAATTATGAACAGGTAATTACTTTTCTGAAAAACAAAGTACCCCCTTAAGAAACTGATTGGGTAAAAATTGACCAAACTCATCAAGAAGCAAAGGAGTCGGTACATGCCTATTACGAAAGGTTAATTCTTGCCTTTAAGCAGTTTAGTGGTGATGAAAATTTGAGTGAAAAGGATTTGAGTCATTTTGTATATCGATTTGTATATGGGCTACGACCAGAAGTAAGTGAAATGATTAAACAACATACAGTTGATTGGCAAAATAAGAAAATAGACGAAGTACTGAGACATGCAAAATATTTTAGTGATGAGATTGAAGCAAAGCAGCGTAAATTAAAAGAGAAAGCCATGTGGGCTCAGGTAAAAGCACATTGAAGATTCCCGCGCAGCGGATATAAGCGCTGCCGCGGGTTGGCAAATTAGTCGCCGCCATCACTCCCAAGCCCACAGGCCACGCCCACTGACGTGAGGCCACGCCCCTTTAAAAAAAAATCTCTTACAAAAGCCGCGCTGATTGCAAGCCCGCGCTTAGAGGATATTGACACTCCTGAGGCGGAAACCGGGAGAGACGCTGTGTTTTAACAGAATTGTATGTTGTGTATTTTATTGATCCTACCTGACTGTTCTCTCTGCTGGGCATTTTCCTCGGGAAACAGCACATTGAAGATTCCCGCGTAGCGGATGTAAGCGCTGCCGCGGGTTGGCAAATTAGTCGCCGCCATCACCCCCAAGCCCACAGGCCACGCCCACTGACGTGAGGCCACGCCCCTTTAAAAAAAAATCTTTTACAAAAGCCGCGCTGATTGCAAGCCCGCGCTTAGAGGATATTGACACTCCTGAGGCGAAAGCCGGGAGAGACGCTGTGTTTTAACAGAATTGTATGTTGTGTATTTTATTGATCCTACCTGACTGTTCTCTCTGCTGAGCATTTTCCTCGGGAAACAGCACATTGAAGATTCCCGGGCAGCGGATGTAAGCGCTGCCGCGGGTTGGCAAATTAGTCACCGCCATCACCCCCAAGCCCACAGGCCACGCCCACTGACGTGAGGCCACGCCCCTCCTCTCACCCTATAATGTGCACCTCTCGGACGCGCAGCGGACGAGCGCAGCGGGCGCGCCGAAGGCAAGCCCGTCTGCGCCCGTCCGCGACCGCCCGGGGCCAGGGGCTCAACACCATGCCCATTTTGTTTCCTACCCCCCTAAAACATTATGTGCCCATCAAGGCCCTTGGGACCTGAATCAAGTTGCGCTGGACCACATCATAGAGGCCGGGATCTTAAGTACCCATCCTCTACCACCCAACTTGCCCTCATCAACACGACCTTCCACCTGCACTAGTTCTTCCACTCTTCAAGTAAGTGACAGACCGACAATCTCTGCTTCCCTATTAAACACTCGGTCGGCAGTAAAACATCACCTCGACCTGTTCACTCTCCTGGACACTCAGAAACCTAACCTACTGTTCCTCACGGAAACCTGGTTTTGCCAGGACTCCCTGCCTAATCTGCTTGCTGCTCTGCCCTCCTCTAACGCTCTGGATAGGTGCGTTAGTGTAAGCCGTGCTACGATTGGTTAAACAACAGAATAGTCGTAGGGAAAATATAGCGGTACTGAAAAGACAAAATGATGTATTACAAACCACCAGAAAAAGAGAAAAAGTCTTGGTTTGGAAAAATCAAAGGTCTATTTAAAAAGGACAAACCGATTGTGACTAGAGAGGGACAGTTGCTTCCTCCACCAAAATCGCCTGCATCCTTAATGGTTGCGAAATACGGATATCATACATGTATTTGGTTGAACAATTGGGCAAGGTATACAAAAGATGATGGAGTTATAGCATTCCCGGAACATGGTTCATTTAATTTAGCGGTTTTGAGAAATTTAAGAGAAAGAATGATGAATTTAGAACCAAGACCTAGACCAACTCAGTTTGAAGCATTGACAGATTGGGAAGATGAGATGCATGACAGAGAAAGACAGAGGAGTGGCTGAAGGTATAAGTATATGTTTGGTAGATCATATGGACAGGAGAATCAAGATGACAGAATGAGGAGATTGTGAAGCGCAAATATGACTGATGGTTTGTTTCCTGTGAGACATGCTGAAGAGGTTAGCAGTAGGAAATATATCGAAAAGAGAAATAATATAGAGTCAGGAGGGTATGGTGTGCATGAATCGGAGGATGATGGTCTTGATGACATGTTTTATAAAAATCCACCCCCATATCAATTAGATTCCACATTATTGACACCAAGTGCCCCAATGAAAGAGACACCACGAAATATAACATTTGAATCAGTACCACAGGAGGTAGGAAGAAATAATCCTTTCAGAGAAATAGAGAAAGAACAACATGGTAAAACAGGTAATGAAAATTCAGCTGAATTAGCAAAAACCACCTTGGAGTTAACTGAAAAGATTAGGGAATTGACCAAAAACTTAGAAGCTGTAACCGTTCCTGGAACTATAGGACCTGTAATGCCTATTTTTGATAAACAAAAGGATAGTGAGAATTGTCTGACGATTCCTTATAACAGTAATAAACAGACCGAGAGGCTAAGAAAGAGTTCGGATGAGAATCCATGGAGACAAACAGTAAGTATTTCAGAACAAAGTACGCCTAAAAACTTGACAGTGAATCAAAGTTTAGTAGACAGAATAATAATGACAACAGAATCAGTTCCAGGATCACCAAAGGGTTCCGAACATCCTAGTAGCGAGTAAAGTTCAGTAGGACCCGCTACAGAAGAATTAAGCGACTGGTTGAGGAGCTTACAGCGGAAAGACACAGAACCCCAACCTATAGATGTGGCCAAGCTGAAAATTGTGTTGGAAGAATTAATAGTAGTAATAGTAGGGACTATCCCCACAGAGAAGTTAAAAGCTTATCAAGATAAAGAGTTATTATTTTTATGCAAAAGTATATAATGGAGAGCATGGAATCTACATGAAAGATTAGAAGAAGTAGCAAATGAAATGGGTATAGACTTTGAAAAGGTAAGGTCTTTACAAAAACCATACCGAGTAGATTTTTCTGAAAAGGATATTGAAAATCTGAACACTACAGGACGAACAACCCAGATTAAAGACTTAATCATTTTATTAAGAAAATGGGGAGATGTAGATAAATGGAAAAGTAGGTGGTTTCGGAAGCAAGATGATATCTCAGACAAAACGTTTGCAGCTTTCCCAGTAAGAGAAAAGGAAAAGGTTGTAACAGAATGTCCCATGAGAGAAATTCCAGGTGGAGGATATGTACATTTACCTTGGACTAGACAAGATATTTTATCATTCACAAATGATTTCCCTCGATTGCGCGAAAAGCCAGTCGAGTGGTATAGGCAGGTAGATAGGTTTGTGAAATTATCAAATTTTCTATGGATTAATTTAAATAGTCTTTTTGACATAATAGTACCAGCAGACTTATGGACGGAATGTAAAATAATGATTAGCTGGCCTACGCAAGAGTACCCTAGAGACCCATAAACAGGTGCCCCTGACCCTGAAGTAATGAAAAATTATGAACAGGTAATTACTTTTCTGAAAAACAAAGTACCCCCTTAAGAAACTGATTGGGTAAAAATTGACCAAACTCATCAAGAAGCAAAGGAGTCGGTACATGCCTATTACGAAAGTTTAATTCTTGCCTTTAAGCAGTTTAGTGGTGATGAAAATTTGAGTGAAAAGGATTTGAGTCATTTTGTATATCGATTTGTATATGGGCTACGACCAGAAGTAAGTGAAATGATTAAACAACATACAGTTGATTGGCAAAATAAGAAAATAGACGAAGTACTGAGACATGCAAAATATTTTAGTGATGAGATTGAAGCAAAGCAGCGTAAATTAAAAGAGAAAGCCATGTGGGCTCAGGTAAAAGCACATTGAAGATTCCCGCGCAGCGGATGTAAGCGCTGCCGCGGGTTGGCAAATTAGTCGCCGCCATCACTCCCAAGCCCACAGGCCACGCCCACTGACATGAGGCCACGCCCCTTTAAAAAAAATCTTTTACAAAAGACGCGCTGATTGCAAGCCCGCGCTTAGAGGATTTTGACACTCCTGAGGCGGAAGCCGGGAGAGACGCTGTGTTTTAACAGAATTGTATGTTGTGTATTTTATTGATCCTACCTGACTGTTCTCTCTGCTGGGCATTTTCCTCGGGAAACAGCCCATTGAAGATTCCCGCGCAGCGGATGTAAGCGCTGCCGCGGGTTGGCAAATTAGTCGCCACCATCACCCCCAAGCCCACAGGCCACGCCCCTTTTTTTTACAAATCTTTTACAAAAGCCGCGCTGATTGCAAGCCCGCGCTTAGAGGATATTGACACTCCTGAGGCGGAAGCCGGGAGAGACGCTGTGTTTTAACAGAATTGTCGGTTGTGTATTTTATTGATCCTACCTGACTGTTCTCTCTGCTGGGCCTTTTCCTCGGGAAACAGCACATTGAAGATTCCCGCGCAGCGGATGTAAGCGCTGCCGCGGGTTGGCAAATTAGTCGCCGCCATCACCCCCAAGCCCACAGGCCACGCCCACTGACGTGAGGCCACGCCCCTCCTCTCACCCTATAATGTGCACCTCTCGGACGCGCAGCGTTCGAGCGCAGCGGGCGCGCCGAGGGTAAGCCCGTCTGCGCCCGTCCGTGACCGGCCGGGGCCAGGGGCTCAACACCATGCCCATTTTGTTTCCTACCCCCCTAAAACATTATGTGCCCATCAAGGCCCTTGGGACCTGAATCAAGTTGCGCTGGACCACATCATAGAGGCCGGGATCTTAAGTACCCATCCCCTACCCTCTCTACCACCCAACTTGCCCTCATCAACACGACCTTCCACCTGCACTAGTTCTTCCACTCTTCAAGTAAGTGACAGACCGACAATCTCTGCTTCCCTATTGTTCTGCTTGGGTTTTCGGATCAGATAGAACCCGCTCATCAGAGCCTCACTAACCCAGCCAGAACGTTACCCCCTCCCTAGAACCTATTTACAATCCTGCAACCACATATATCTATCACCTAAGGACAGGGGATTCCTACTATGCATACCAAGACCTCACAATCGGCGGCCTCGCGATCCCATACGGATCCAGACCTTTCTGCCCATACGACAGTATCACAAGTGGCGGCCTCGCGGTCCCATACGAACCCAGACCTCTCTACCCAGACGGCAGTCTCAGCACAATCGGCGGCCTCGCGATCCCATACGGATCCAGACCTCTCTGCCCATACAACAGTATCACAAGTGGCGGCCTCGCGGTCCCATACGAACCCAGACCTCTCTACCCAAACGGCAGTCTCAGCACAATCGGCGGCCTCGCGATTCCCTACGAATCCAGACCTCTCTGCCCGTACGACAGTATCACAAGTGGCGGCCTCGCGGTCCCATACGAACCCAGACCTCTCTACCCAGACGGCAGTCTCAGCACAATCGGCGGCCTCGCGATCCCCTACGAATCCAGACCTCTCTGCCCATACGACAGTATCACAAGTGGCGGCCTCGCGGTCCCATACGAACCCAGACCTCTCTACCCAGACGGCAGTCTCAGCACAATCGGCGGCCTCGCGATCCCATACGGATCCAGACCTCTCTGCCCATACGACAGTATCACAAGTGGCGGCCTCGCGGTCCCATACGAACCCAGACCTCTCTGCCCATACGACAGTATCAGCACAATCGGCGGCCTCGCGATCCCCTACGAATCCAGACCTCTCTGCCCATACGACAGTATCACAAGTGGCGGCCTCGCGGTCCCATACGAACCCAGACCTCTCTGCCCAAACGGCAGTCTCAGCACAATCGGCGGCCTCGCGATTCCCTACGAATCCAGACCTCTCTGCCCGTACGACAGTATCACAAGTGGCGGCCTCGCGGTCCCATACGAACCCAGACCTCTCTACCCAGACGGCAGTCTCAGCACAATCGGCGGCCTCGCGATCCCCTACGAATCCAGACCTCTCTGCCCATACGACAGTATCACAAGTGGCGGCCTCGCGATCCCCTACGAATCCAGACCTCTCTACCCAGACGGCAGTCTCATACGACAGTTCATCCTATGATCACCATAACATACAAAAAGGGAATCAGTCTCACTATTCATCAGACCACACAAGGATTGCCAGTTCGGGCATAGCCTGTTCTCAGGTTCGAGGGGCTCATTCCTCTTTCCTTTATTCAGTTACCACTTACCTGATCAGGGTTAACATCTGTTCATGTAGCCGCAGCTGACTAGAAGAATAGGCTACCCTCTTATACAAGAACACGCAGCACATGTTGGTTCACTACAAACTGGATACTTTATTACTCATTACATACACAATCACATAACATTACGACATAACACATAACCTGCAAAGAAAAGTGAAAGATTAAGTTGTACACTCTAATAAGAAAGGGTCGACATCACCTTAGTAGTATGTAGCCTGCACTCAGTGGTCATCTAGGCTCCCTTCTCGTCTGTGCCTCGGCTCGCCTGGAATCACCCTTCTCCGAGTCACTGGGACCTCTTCCTTATCGGCTACTCTCTCCTCTCTGGCTATTCTGTTAGGAAAGCATCTGTCTCTCGGTTCTTCTCCGCCTTCAAGATGGCGTCTGTCTTCCCTGGAATAAGTAGTAGCTTTACTGCTAACGGCAAGATGCCGCCTACGGACTGAACATGTAACTGCCTCAGACTTTCACTAATATAGAGGTGCATTTCCTCATGGAAAATTCCGGCCCGTAACCTGCCGCCCACCAAATTCTTGTACCTCCCCGTACCAAGGACACGTTCCCAGCCGGCCGGCCTGATGTAGTGTCTTCGGCATGAAGAAAAATACAATCCTTCGATAAGGGCCGGCCTGAACCGGTTCTCTTAAAGCGAATAACACCTCATAACTAAAACATTACTTTTGACCTAGAAGCATCCCAAGCTGCCGGAGCAGAAAGAAAGATGGAGTCTCTCCCGTTTGAGGCCTACCAGGCCTGAATTCAGCACAGCTCCATGAAATACCCTCACTACAGGACAGGTTATCCCTAATACTAACGAATCTATCCCCTAGGCTATGTGTGCAAGCCCTGATCTATGGGGAAGAGCACAGAATCATGTCGAAGTGCCTAGTAAATAGGCTCCATTCACTACTCTAACCCTTAGGCTTGAATGGTAAGAGACTGAAGTCACATTCAATCACTTGTTAACACAAGAAGGCCGGGAAAATCAAGCAGAACACCTATTAAACACTCGGTCGGCTGTAAAACATCACCTCGACCTGTTCACTCTCCTGGACACACAGAAACCTAACCTACTGTTCCTCACGGAAACCTGGTTTTGCCAGGACTCCCTGCCTAATCTGCTCGCTGCTCTGCCCTCCTCTTACTATGCCCTTCGGGCCGACCGACACCCCGGCAAAGCAGGAGGGGGAGTTGCTTTGATCATCCGCTCAGACTTACATTTTCAACTACTACCCCACCCCCCAATCCCAGAAGTAGACTATTTAGTTGCACGTTCTAACTCCTTCCAGACACCTATCACATGTGTCCTGATGTATCGACCTCCCAAAAATATGCCGTACTTTCTTTCAGCCTTCCAGGACTTGCTAGCTACATTAGCCGTCAACAACTCGGCAGTCCTGGTACTTGGTGACTTCAATTTCTGGCCATTCGACCCGGCAGAAGATGCCCCCTCCAAAGATTTCACGGAATCACTTCAAAGCTTGAATTTTATATCCCACATCCACACCCCCACCCACGTCCAGGGCCACATATTGGACCAAGTCTGGTCCCTCAACATCCCTATTCATGCTCCTACTGTTACCCCTTGTTTGTGGTCTGACCACCACTTAATTACCTTCTTTTTGGACTCTAGTCTGACCACTAAACCCCCCCTGCCCAAGAACACCTGGGCTCGCAACTGGGGCAAAATCGATATCCAACTGCTCTGTTCCTCTCTATTAGCCTCTAGTCCAGCTATAGAGGACCAGGCCACACCGCTTCAGGCAGAAACCCTTAATAAATGGCTGTCTAATGCCTGCGACCAGGTGGCACCTCTAAGACGCATTAGAGTAAGACGCGCTCACGACGTCAACAAATGGTTCACGCCGGAACTTAAGGAGAAAAAACTGGCTACCCGCCGTGCAGAGCGTGCATGGAGACGCACGTACTGCACTGCTACCAAATTATTATACTCCTCCACCCAGGTAGAGTACAAGAAAGCCATTCTTGATGCCAAAACCTGTTATTTCTCGAATAAAATCCTCCGGGCAGAGAATCAACCCAGAGAAATTTTTGCCACAGTTTTCGAATTAGCCTCTTCAGACAGGACCACACCCAAGCCAGTACCTTCCCAGTCCCTGTGTGACTCCCTGAATAACTTTTTTATTAACAAAATTGCAGATATCAAGGCCAACATTACTCCTCCCTCCCCAGTTTTCCTCAACCCTGATCCCCCTCCGAACACCTCTCACCTTGACCTTATAGCCCCGCTGTCTAAAGATATCTTCCTTTCCCTACTTCCGTGTGTCAAATCTGGATCTCCTTCCGACATCTGCCCGGCTTACATCTTGCGAGACATCTTCCTTATTTGCCCTTCCCCCCCTCACCTTTCTCAACAAGACCCTTAAGTCAGGCACTGTTCCTCCAAGCCGTAAATCAGCCACCATCATTCCAATTCTGAAAAAACCAGGCGCAGTTCCAACAGTGCTAGTAAATTATCGGCCCATTTCTCTTCTCCCCTACCTGGCCAAAGTTCTCGAACGCTACGTCACTAAAATCTTTAGCTCTTTCATCGAGGACAGCGGCTACCTTTCACCATGCCAAGCAGGGTTCCGCCCCCTCCACTCCACCGAAAAAGTAGTGGTCTCTGTTTTAGACACACTCAGAGAGGGACAAGATGCTAATCTTCTACAGGCACTGGTTCTTCTCGACTTATCAGCCGCCTTCGACACGGTGGACCACACCATCCTTCTCTCCCGTGTCGAGGCGGCCAGCATTAGAGGTTCCGCCCTTACCTGGCTCAGCTCATTCTTGAGCGACCGGTCACAGGCAGTTCATCTGGCAAATTTTTCCTCCGAGGCCCAAAAAGTGCGATGCGGCGTCCCTCAGGGCTCTTCTCTTTCCCCCCTTCTTTTTAATTTGTACATTTTTCCGCTTATCTCTGCTCTACAGAGGATGGAGGTCACGGTGTTTAACTACGCCGATGAGCTCCAGCTCATTTTCAACCTCTCTGATTCTCTTGATTCTATCCACAACTTTCAGTCAGTGATGGTCTTTATCAGGGATTGGATGAGCTTTAACCATCTTAAGCTCAACCCTGATTAGTCCGAGCTTCTACTCACTGGCGGTAAACTCAACCCTTGGTCTTCCATTTTTTGGCCCCCCTCTTTCGGTCCCCCCCTTCTCCCTCTTCCTCTGTCAAGACACTGGGGATCACCCTCAATCAACAACTCACCCTACACTCTCAGATCAGCACGGTGGTTTCCTCTTGTTTTTTTACTTTTCACACCATTCGAAAAATTTCATGATTTTTTTCTTTTTCAGCCCTTAAACTGATCTTGATGGCCATGGTTCTCTCCCGGCTAGATTACGGGAATGTCCTATACAACGGTGCCCCCGCGTACGCAATCCGGCGGCTCCAACTGGTGCAGAACCAAGGATGCATTACGTTCCAGGC
This sequence comes from Triturus cristatus, assembly GCF_964204655.1. NCBI lineage: Eukaryota > Metazoa > Chordata > Amphibia > Caudata > Salamandridae > Triturus > Triturus cristatus. Next base: position 1,252,792,319 of record NC_140592.1, on the reverse strand, counting down.
CCTCACGGGAACAGCCCCATCTTTCATCACGTCTAAAATTGTACCCTATATCCCCAGCAGACAACTGCGATCTTCCTCTCAGTCCCTCCTGATGGTGCCCAGGTTCAAGAAGAGCAGAACGGGTGGCTCGAACTTCTCCGTCCTTGCTCTGCAATTTTGGAATTCTCTACCTTTCCAAACGAGATCAACATCATCCTACCTGGAGTTCCGTAGCACCCTGAAAACCTATCTGTTTGCACAAGCTTTTAAAATCTAAAACTGCTCTACCCCCCCCCCACTCAGGAATCACTCTCCTCAAAAGTGCCATGAAACCGCCTGGTGTACGAGCGCTCAATAAATACCTTTAAATTCAAATTCAAATTTAAAAGTGGCAGAAAGACATGAAGCTCAAATGATTCAACAGGCAAATGGTGCAGGTATGAAACCTACATTTATTGTTGGAAAAGGGAAGGGACAATTTAATATAGATGAAGCTAAAAAGAAATGGCCATGTCATAAGTGCGGAAGAATAGGGCATTGGAAATCCGAATGTAAATTTCCCCTGAGTGCTAATGATGATAATGCATCATTGAATTCACAGGTGCAGAAAGAGGTGAGTTGTCAACCACAACGACAGCAACAGGTTGTTGCCCAACCGAATCAGGTGCCAAAACCGCCTTTTCCACAGAACGTAAATCCTCAGAAATACAGTAATGAGACAGGATTCTACAACGAAGAACAGGCAACTATGCTGCCGCGCGCTAGTGCTGTTTCACAGGATTGGCTACAACGCGATGAGAGTGAGTCAGACGAAAACTATTGACGGTGCCGAGGGGAGGAAGAAGAGTGCGTGCTTGGCGCAACTCTAGAAGTAGACCAGACAGGCCCTTTTGTGGATGGAAAGGTTAATGATGAAAATATTACTTTCCTAGTAGATACTGATGGTACTTGTTCAACTGTTTGGTCAGCTGATGTTAAAAATCTTCCTCTCTCGGACGAAACAATCCAAGTAGTTGGAGTGTCCAACAGACAGATAAAAACGTATCTCACCGATCCAGTCAAAGTTAAAATAGGAACATTTTCTGAAATGCACCGTTTTGTTGTGTGCGATTCAAGCCGTGTAAATTTGTTAGGGAGAGATTTGTTGTGCAAAATGAATTACACTATATTTTGTACTCCCGATGGTATAGCATTTGAGACTCCAGATGAGACTGTACAAAATGACATGGCTAATATGGAACCTGAGATTACTGAGTCATTGGCTGTATTTAACCCTGAAGAACTACCCCAAGAGCTTAAAAAGACAGTAAAGGTGGAAGTCTGGGATTTCACAGGAGAAGATGTGGGATTAATGAAAAATGTAGATCCCTTAAAAATTGCTGTAAAAGAAGGAGTAAGTTACCCAAATATTCCACAGTATAAATTGACACCCGAGATAATTACTGGAGTTACCCCCTTAATAGAGAAAATTATTAAACAAGGTATTTTGAGAGAAATAATGAGCAGTCCATGTAATTCACCAATTATGGGCCTGAAAAAGCCTAATGGAATATTTAGAATAGTACAGGATCTGAGGAAAATAAACATAATTGTAGTATCATGTTGTCCCATTGTACCAAATCCGTCCGTGATTTTATATCAAATTCCTCATGATGCAGAATGGTACACAGTGATTGACTTATGTCATGCTTTCTTTTCTATCCCATTGCATCATGACAGTCAACAGATTTTTGCGTTCCGGTTTGGCGAACAAATTTTGGCATGGTGCCGAATCCCACAGGGGTATACAGAGAGCCCCTCAATATTCAATCAGATATTGAAAAAGTCCTTAGAAGATCTAAAGATGCCTGAGAGTTCAGTACTGGTGCAGTATATTTACGACCTACTTGTGGCGTCAAAAACTCGAGAAGCTTGTGTGGTAGATACCATAGCATTGCTAAATCATTTGGCAGATGGAGGACTTAAAGTATCTCCGTCAAAATTACAATTTTGTCAAAAGGAAGTACAATATTTAGGCCACAAAATCGAAAAAGGATTGAGGAAAGTGACTGCAGATAGGATCAAAATAATTAAGGGAATGAGAGCCCCAATGGCGCAAAGAGAAGTGAGAATGTTCCTCGGAATGGTGGGATATTGTCGTCAGTGGATAAGTATCTTTTCCCTGATTGCAAAACCATTAGTACGATTGACAAGAAGTGATGTAAAAAACCCCATTGAGTTAAATAAAGAAGAATTAGCAGCTTTTAAACAATTGAGAGACGGTTTATGTGAAGCACCAGCACTTGGTATGCCTGATTATGAAAAGGGATTCGAACTTTATTGCAACGAAAGAAACGGATGTGCACTTTCTGTATTAATACAGAAACATGGAAAACTAAGGAGACCAATTGCATATTTCTCAGCTATATCAGATTCCGTAGCTGTAGCATTGCCAGGTTGTCTGAAAGCCGTAGCAGCCACTTGCAAAAGTTTGGAAAAAAGTGAAGGAATTGTGATGGGTTATCCTGTGAGAGTGTTTGTACCTCATGATGTGGCAATCCTTTTAACAAGGAGCCGCACCCAGTTCATGACACACAGTCGTCTGACTAAATATGAGAAAGTTATCCTAGGTGCAACAAATGTGAGCCTGGTGAGATGTCTGAATGTGAATCATTCAACGTTACTGCCTGATGCTAAGAATGTGGAAATCAGAGATGATGTGGATCATAATTGTTTGGCAGTGCTTGATTTCTGTACCAAACCCGACCTGATATAAAAGATATACCTTTGACAGAAAGTGACTATGTGATGTTTGTGGATGGATCATGTTTGAGAACGGATGATGGAATTCTAAGTGCAGCATATGCAGTTTGCACAGTAGCAACAGTATTGGAAGCGTCATACCTGAAAGGAGTAAAATCAGCCCAAGTTGCCGAACTGTTTGCTTTAACAAGAGCATGTAAGTTGGGAAATAATGTGAGAGTGACTGTGATAACCGATAGTCAATACGGCTTCGGTGTAGTGCATGATTTTGGTCAGATCTGGTCGCAAAGAGGATTTTTGACATCAAGTGGAACTCCTATAAAGAATGCTGAAGTGGTTGGAAAATTGCTTGAGGCGATACAGATGCCTAGGCAATTGACAGTTGTGAAGTGTGCCGCACACACAAAGTCTAATGACTATGTGTCAGCTGGTAACCAATTCGCAAATGATATGGCTCAATATTGCGCATGCAATCAGAATTCTGTAAATCGGGCAAGAGAAAAAGAAATTAATTCATGTCCCTTGTTGTTTACTAACATTGTGAATACATGGGAAGAAGTGAGACAGTTACAAGAGGAAGCAGGAGATGAGGAAGTGGGTAAAAGCAGGATGTGCACCAAGGGAAACAGACCATGTGTGGGTTTATCGGGATGGAAGACCAGTTATGCCTGATAGCATGGTGTCCGCTATGGCACGGATGTATCATGGACAAGCACATGTAGGGAGAGACGCAATGATCAGATTGTCCAAGCAAACATGGTATAATGCAAAATTCAGACTTGTAGCTGAAAGCCTTGGTCAAAGATGCCTTATATGTCAGCAGTTTAATCCTGGAAGAAAAACAGTGGTAAGTCTAGGAACGATAGGTCGAGAAGGAGGGCCTTTCACCAGAATGCAGATTGACTTCATTGAAATGCCTCACTGTAACAGGTTGAGGTATGTTTTAGTGATGGTCTGTCTATTTTCTAGCTGGGTAGAAGCATACACCACAAGAAGGAGTGATGGAATTACAGTAGCCAAACTACTATTGAGAGAGTTTATCCCTAGATTCGGGTTTCCAATCACAATTGAGTCAGACAGAGGAAAACATTTTCATAATGAAATCATGAAGCTAATTTGTGAAGCATTGAATGTACAACAGAAATTACATTGTGCCTATTGCCCAGAGGCTTCTGGTGTTGTGGAACAAGTAAATGGCACTATTAAAAACAGATTGGGAAAAATGTGTTTAGCCACAGGTTTGAAATGGCCTGATGTCTTGCCTCTGGTACTCATGACTATTAGATCTATTCCAGATAGAAATACAGGTCTGAGTCCTCATGAAATTGTCATGGGAAGAGCCATGCGACATGTTTTCATACCAGTCAACAAACTGTTGCCTATATCTGATGACTTGGTGTTGGATTATTGCAAGGGGTTGGCTGATTCCGTTCATTCTGTGTTCCATCAGGTTGGATCGGATGCCACCACCCTTGAAAAGAAGCCAGCTCATGATTTGAGCCTAGGGGACTGGGTGAGAATTAAGGTGCACAGAAGACGAAACTGTTTGGTCCCACGTTGGGGGAAACCACGTCAGGTGACCTTGACCACAACAACAGCAGTAAAATGTGCAGGAGTGAAGAATTGGATTCATGCTAGTCACACCTTGCGACTTCCAAACCCAGTTGATAACAAGGAGGGAGAATACTTTGAAGAATCAGATACAAGTTCTGAATCAGATACTGAGGACACAAGAACAAGACAAACTCCTGAAAGGGAGGAATCAGAATCAAATCCAGTTGTTGCCCCAGAAAATCTTCCATTAAGAAGAAAATTGCAGATTTCTGATACCAACTCGGAATCGGATACTGAACCGGTACGAGTACATGAAAAGAGAAAGATAAACGGTGAAGAGATTGTCAAAGAAATCTTGGATAAAGAGATTCCAAGTGAGAGTTCAAGGGAAATTCCACCTGAAGTAATAATATTAGATGGTAAGGTGCCAGATACAGAGAGTGAGGGAAAGATTTTTGCGGAAGACCCCCGAGGAGTTGTAGGGAATTCACACATCCAGTTAGAGGAAGGGACAGTTAGTCAGCAGGAAGACTGTGTGGAAGAACCACGAGGAGGGACAGAAGTAGGGAACAAAATAGAAGTGGTGGAAAGGAGAACAGTTGAAGGAAAACGTCAAGTTGAAACCGAATCGGACGACAGTGATGAAGAAGTACCAGAAGGTCGAGTCCTAAGAAAGAGAGCATGGAGAACTGAGAAAAATGAGAAAGGAAATAAATGTAAAAGATCAGCAAGAGATGACATTTGGCCAAATAAAATAAAAAGATTGAGATACAGATTGACAGGAGTGAATTCATCTAGAGCTGAACAAGTAAATGAAGTATCAAGCCAAGAAAAATTGAAAGAAGGGGAAAAAGCGACAGTGGAAGAAAATAAGAGAACGAGAAAACCTAACAAGAAGTATAAGTCACCGGAATGGTCATATGTTGCACTGCCTGAAATAAAAGAAGAGGCGGACAGCCAAGGGGATCCAGAGGTGACTGTACCAGAAGTGGTTGAGGAAGACGAAGAATCGGAAATCCTGAGAGTTATCTTGTCTGATATTGGAGAAGAGACGGATGTTCAGGAAGTTCTGTACCAAGATTATGAAAGAAAAGTGAAAGACGATCAAATGCCAAACTGAGAAGACCAAAGGAGACCCAAGTGAGAAGGCAATAAATTACTGAAAAAGACATGACTGATAGAACCAAGTAGGTGCTTAGAACCTTGGGTTAGACAAAATTAGTTGTGAAGTAGAAGAGGCTAAGTCAAAAGACACTGATCATTTTTCGAAATGGCAAACACAGAAAGTAGAAAAACTAAATGTGTATTTCTTAGAAGATGGTTTAAAATGTGTTGTTGTACAGAATTACTAATGCTTCTATGGAGTGTATTGGCTTTAATAGTTTCATTCAAGGTTACATTAGGAACAATAGAAGGATATAGTGAGAATAAAACTAATGTAGAAAAGATTCAGAAAGTATACCCGACTAAAATGGATAGAAATTATTTACATAAAGACAGGTCTATAAATGATTTCTCTAACAATGTATTTTCAAAATTACTATACGAATATGTAAAGACGATGGACGTGAGGGACTGCTACGTCTGTATGCAGTTACCTGCATCTGTTTCAGAGGGAGTGACCTATCATCACCTCCCAGTAACATATGGAATAACACGTAGTGTAATAGCAAGTTTGTTTTACAAAATAGGGAAATTAGAATTTCTTTTTTTCATATGTAGATAATGTATTCTCACAAGTACCTGTAATTATCAAGTTGAATAAAGTCAAACCTGCCAAAGTGTTAGGTGAATTTTTCTTAGAAACTAAAGAATTAACATTAGAATCGATATTTAGAAATAATCTAACTTGCAGTTTAAAGAAGAAGGAGAAAGTTTTCTTGGATATGGTTGAAGAAAGGAGATTGAAGATGCAAAAGAAAGTACCTGAGGGAAAAGAAGAAAAGACAGTTTGGGATGTTGAAAGAGAAAAACATTTGAAAGGAGAAGCTAGTCCAACAATGGCTTTAGATTGGCCTCAGAAAGGAAAGTTGTGTATTAGAAGGAATGAAACTGCATATGATAATTATTTTGTAGGTACGAGTGATTGCCATGATACATATCGAATCATTGGTGGATGGGGATTTAAAGGAGGAAATGATCCAGTTTTTCCTGGATTATATTTTATCTGCGTGAACAAAGCATATTATCGATTGCCAGACCATTGGTATGGCACATGTTATGTAGGCTTGGTTTTCCCAAAGATATTCCATGTGGGAAGAGGAAGAGATGGTGTACATAAGTTAGGTAGTCAACTAACTCGTAGAAAAAGAGAATCTTGGTCAGAAATTGTAGGAGACATATTTGGAGCATTGATACCAGCAGTGGGAATATCTCTGAATGCACACACAATTAGAAAATTAGCAACAGTAGTGGATCGCTTGTCAACAAGCACCTCCGGAGGATTCTTATTGGTAAATACAGAAATGGTTGCCATGCGTGCCATGGTAATGCAAAATCGACTTGCCCTTGATATAATTCTGGCAAAAGAGGGTGGAGTCTGTGGAATGCTGAAAGTTCAACATTGTTGTACTTACATTCCTGATGAAAGTTAAGATTTAAAGACATACATTAAAAATATAACTGATTTGCATGAAGAAATTGCACCACTGGATGTTGAAGGTGTTTGGGAAAAGGTTGGAAAGAAATTTTCCTCTATTAAAGATTTCCTGTTTAAATTAGGTAGTACATTTTTAGGTAAGATCCTATTTCCATTAACATATGTGATATTCTTAGTATTAACCTTGAGACAAGGATGTTTATGTTATACAAGAAAGAAAATACGGAAAAACATAAAAAGAGAAAATTTGAAGAAAAGAGAAAATAAAAGACGAGAAAGAGAATTTGAAGAAGTAGGATTAGAAGAAATGAAAGATAATATGTATAACAAGCATTGGCATAGCCAAAAGGCCTCGCCTTTGGGACCTTATAAGTGTTTAGCCATGCAACAGTTGCATAACTAAACACTTATAAGGTCGCAAAAGCGAGACCTATTGGCTATGCCAAGCGGGCGTGCGGCCGCGAAAGTGAAAGTGATCGCGATGCGATCAAACATCAAAGTGGCCGTGAAAGTGAAAGTAATCGCGGTAAAAGCAGCGCGCGCGCCCGCGCACATGCACTGTGGGTCTAGGCTGGCCTGGTAGCACTTTTTGGAGCCCTCTCAATAAGTCTCGCCAGACCAGCGCATGCGCTGGGTCAGGCGAGACCTAAAAAGGCAAGGGAAGAAGAGGCAGGTGAAACAGAAATGTGAATTAATAAACATTTTGGATTCATTTCTTTTTATAGAGTTACACATTTTTTTTGGTAGTGTGGTGATATAATCACCAAAGGGGGGATTGATGGAGCAGGTAGTGCAAAATGTTGTATACCTCCTCTATTTTGCATGGAAATACTAATTAGATAATCTATTAATTATAATATTATTAAACGAGTGCTGCATGTCCATTAATCAACATTATTAAAACCAAATTACACGTGGGAGACTGCTATTTGCATGGCTAAATAACTCATGTAACTAAAATCTGTACGCATATTAACTGTATTATATGTGATAATTAGATATTGCTTGCTTTATGTTGCTTTTGTAACGTTTGCACCTTCGTGGAGGAACGAAAAGGTGACTATAATTGCTTTAAATGTCGCTATATGCTAGATAAATACAAACACATAAAGGGATTTTGCGCTGGTTCACCCCTTATACGCATTCTTAATTTCAGGCAATGTCGCCCTGCTCTTAACTATTTACAATCATTAACAGATCCGTTATCTTTATTTTTATGTTGTGCTTTTAAAACGAGAAAACAACTTTTTTTAAACCTAATACATGACTAATTCATTATGAAATTATATCTTTCAACTTGTTGCAATTAATTATACAAATTTGAGGAGAGCTTGCATGAAATTGTATATATTTTTATATTTGGGAAAAGTTTATGATTGTATATGGTAAACTTTGTATGCCATTCTTCTGTATTGGTGAAATAAAGTGAAAGTGATTGATTAATTGAAAGGCTGGATGCAACAGAGAAAAATGTTGCGGCCACCATTACTGGTCTTGGGGAGTTAGGCCCCAAGTCCAGAAAATTTTGATAAAAATGGATATAACGGGGCATAGCCTGACTCGCCTAGTTCTTGAGGAATTTTCCCAGAGTGACCCTCCCTCCCTGTGCCAGAATTTAAAAAAACAAATGTTGCCACGGTCAGTGTGGCCCGTGTGGTCATGCAGAAGTTCAGTCGGATAAAAACATTTGTGAAAAAACCCCCACACTAAACGCAACTACACACAGCCTTCATACTGCAAACAGGTAATTGCAGAGAGGCCTATCCCTCAGCAAACCCTTGCGACCAACCCCCTGCTACGCATGTGGAGTAGACTGCTGCTGGTCACCCCCTGCTACGCATGTGGAGTAGGCTGCTGCTGGTCACCCCTGCTACGCATGTGGAGTAGACTGCTGCTGGTCACCCCCTGCTACGCATGTGGGGTAGACTGCTGCTGGTCACCCCCTGCTACGCATGTGGAGTAGACTGCTGCTGGTCACCCCCTGCTACGCATGTGGGGTAGACTGCTGCTGGTCACCCCCTGCTACGCATGTGGGGTAGACTGCTGCTGGTCACTCCCTGCTACGCATGTGGAGTAGACTGCTGCTGGTCACCCCCTGCTACGCATGTGCAGTAGACTGCTGCTGGTCACCCCCTGCTACGCATGTGGGGTAGACTGCTGCTGGTCACCCCCTGCTACGCATGTGGAGTAGACTGCTGCTGGTCACCCCCTGCTACGCATGTGGAGTAGACTGCTGCTGGTCACCCCCTGCTACGCATGTGGGGTAGATTGCTGCTGGTCACCCCCTGCTACGCATGTGGAGTAGACTGCTGCTGGTCACTCCCTGCTACGCATGTGGAGTAGACTGCTGCTGGTCACTCCCTGCTACGCATGTGGAGTAGACTGCTGCTGGTCACCCCCTGCTACGCATGTGCAGTAGACTGCTGCTGGTCACCCCCTGCTACGCATGTGGGGTAGACTGCTGCTGGTCACCCCCTGCTACGCATGTGGAGTAGACTGCTGCTGGTCACCCCCTGCTACGCATGTGGAGTAGACTGCTGCTGGTCACCCCCTGCTACGCATGTGGAGTAGACTGCTGCTGGTCACCCCCTGCTACGCATGTGGAGTAGGCTGCTGCTGGTCACCCCCTGCTACGCATGTGGAGTAGACTGCTGCTGGTCACCCTCTGCTACGCATGTGCAGTAGACTGCTGCTGGTCACCCCCTGCTACGCATGTGGGGTAGACTGCGGGTGTTCAGGCACTCACTCTGCACTGATTATGACCTCACATTCGACCTTATTAATTACATCATTCATAAAATGTTTCATGATATCATTAATAACATCACTAATAAATACATCTGAAATGTCATCTGTATTGACATCACTGAGCACGCCGAGTGCTAAGTTATAGTTCATTGATTTAACTATTACTGGTGCATTTCAGTGGATTCTTGAATTCAAAAAGTTACGTTTTAACTTACATTTTAACCTAACTATACTGTCACTTTAACCTTTGTTTTTTCAGTGAATATATATGCACACACACACAACCACAGATATGCAAACACACACACACGAGCACACACACACGTTTATATTCCCTGGGTAGCCCCTTTTAGTCAATGTCTACCAGAGGTTTCAAAGTTCATATTTCACAGAAAAGAGGTCTAACTGTGAAATACTTCAAGTAATTCACAGTGCTGAATTTATTGTTTCCATAAACAAATGAAAATGTTAAATGGCTGGTGCCACATCATTTTGTCTTTCAGTACTGGTAAAAATGCTTTCCCAAAATGACGATGACAGTGCTGCTCTCAAGAGCATTAATCAGTACACCCGGCAAGCTCATCCTTGCAGGCCCAGCCTCTTTTTACATATATTTAGGTAAAACTACTTCATATTGTCAACGTACTAAAAAAACAAATTTTGTAACATGTTTTCAATTTCCTTTCAATGTGCTATGCATTTAAAATGTTACATATAATAATAAACATTGTTGCATAAAGCACATTTTTTTATTACCAATTTCTATTGATTTTGGTGTAAATAGTATTAATGACACACATTGACCTGTTCCACACTTCAGCATCTTATGCATTAGACAAAGATATGTAATTAAGATTAAGAAGTCACAACATGGAGCCCATGGTACTCCCACCATTTGCCCCAGATATTTTCATGTTTCCGGGGGCAGCCCCATGCCTCATAAATTGGCCCTTCCTGGTGAGCGCACCAATCCACGCCCCTTCTCCAGTCCACCAAGGACAGGGGTTTGGAGGAGTACCATTTACAAGCAATTTCGCGTTTGACAGCCATTGACTTTTTTTGTTTTATTTTATTTAAAATGTTCACATTTAAAACAGTACAACTACAGTGAATGGCTGCATGATTAGGCATGTTGCATTAAAAAAATACAAATTCATTGGTTGTTATAATTGGAATGAGAGGTGCTCCCATTACTAATCTCGTGATATAGCGTGACACATAAGCGCACATCAGCGGGTACGGCTGGGGTAGGCCTACATGAATACATTGAGGTACAGTGGTAGCCGTGGGGAGTCAAGGCATTGGATTGCACGGACAGTTGGACCTTCAGGGAGAAGTGGGCGCTGAGAGGGTCAGCAACTATGCTTGAAAAGAGCCCTACTTATCTTTGGGTGTGCTGGGGGGGGGGGCATTGAATAGTATAGTGTTGGCTGTTTCCTCCCCGGCCTCACCAGCTGGTTTCATCTGCCATTTCTGGTGGAAGGCTCAGGAGTGCCAGTCCCGGCGTGATTTCCTCGAAAGTAGAGAGACCAGCCTGCCGGTAAGCTAATATTGGTGGCATGACCAGGCAAGATGCATGAAACTGCTGCCCTGCCATGACATCTGGCGCATTTGTCATGCTCACTTAGTATATATTGGCGTAACTTAACCGAGGTATAATATGGCTGGTGTTAGAACCCAAAGAGTATGAGGCGGAGCCACCGTTAGGGGATAAAGTATGTGTCAGTCCATACACAGTCCCCGGTCCTTATCGGATATAAATTTGCCTTGGTCAGTCTCCCATCGTTGCTGGGTTCCGCTGGGCGGCTCTGACCGCACAGCAGAGTAGACATGAGAGAGGAGGTGCTTGGGTGAGGACTCCGTGAAAAGAAGGGTGAAGGTTGTGCATTCAGTTGGGGCCTCAGGAAGCTCAGGGTAGGAATCTCTAAGTTTTACACGTATGCAAAATAAGGTCAAGAGATACAACGCATCCAGCGGGTCATTCGTGTTGGCAATTAGCCTGTCACAGAAATGTCCATTAGGAAAGAGGTGACCCGCCTCTGTCATAGCCCAGCGTACCACTCCCTGAGCCACAGTGCACTCTTGTAGTGTTTGCTTTAGCTGGGAATGGATAATTAGCTGCTTGGGGGAGTATAGTACTGCATGGCCCAGTCGAGACTGTAGGCGGACCCAAGTCTGTTGGTACAGGCAACCATATCTATGTCTCTCCTAGACTGTTGCGGGGATCGCCCGAGCAGTGAAGCGAGTGAGTGAGGATGTACCCGATCCTGGCCACCATCATTGCCACCCCAATGAAGACCCTTTCCATCCTCAATCCACCTGCCTCCTCCACAAAGTCCAGCAAGTCCACCCGGGGGTCAAGTTCAAACCAACGCCCCAAAATCCCGGAAAGCTCCTCATTTACTCCCTTCCAAAAGGGGGTAAGCCTGGGGCAGACCCAGGTCACATGAATGAAGTTAGCTTTCACTAGAGAACAGCGCGCACAATGACTTGAGCAGTCGTTGGGGAGTCAGGTAAGCAATAGCCTTTACCACGGATCACATTTAACACCTTTAACAACTATGAAAAGACTACAATGGATTCAGAACTCTTCTGCCAGACCACTCTTACATATAAAGTGACAAGCCCACATCTCCCCTGCTTTCAAAGCCCTACATTAATTACCGGTTGTCAGAAGATCCACTTTCAAGCTGCTTTGGTATCACCCACAAAGCGATACATGGAACAGGACCGCTCGCATGCGGGAATAAAATCACCAAATACATTCAACAAAGGAACCTCCGCTCTAAATTGGTACCTCGCCTCAAAATCCCACCATACAAGAAAAAAACGTACGTGGCACATCCTTCTCTGTTTAAGCAGCCAAACTATGGAACTCTTTACCCCCAAACATAAGATCCACGGATAACCACCTCGCTCAGTGCCTCGCTCTGCTCCACCCTTGTCTCACAGACGAGTTTATTCACGTGAATCTTTGGTCGCTCTGCAAGGTGAGGCTGCATGTGGGGAGCACAGTTGGGCCCCGGAGGTCTGCCCCACTTATTGCAGTCAGTGCACCTTTGGGGCTAGACCTCACATGCACGCCACAGACTCTGGCTCCAACGCTAAGACTGATACTATTTTCAGTCTTAATTGCCATCCCTGACTAAACATTAGGCTGAGGTGTTGGATCTCCTACAGGAACGGTCCCCTGTGGTCCTATTCTTGACGGAGACTTGGCTCTCCGACGATTCTGTGACCATACCAGCCCTCCCCGCTGGATATGTAATGAGCAGTCTGAACAGAAGAGTGGGGAGAGGGGGAGGTATTGCAATTATACAAAAAGCAGTCTACACTTGTAGCCTCATCCCAGTGACATCCCAGACTGTGAAAGCACACTCTTTAAAATCACGCTGACAGCTGACTTCACTCTTTCCGTGCTACTTAGCTACCGCCCACCGGGTCCATCAAAAATCTTTAGAGAAGCCGTGGCCAATGCTATCACCACACTAGCTCTTCAGACAGCCAACTTCAATGTTATAGGTGACCTGAATCTCCATCTAGAGTTGCAGGAGGCCCCTGACATTTTCAGTTTTCTCTGGGACATGGCAGCATGCCAAATGGTCCGATTGGTCCTGGGATCAATCCACATTGCAGGGCATCTCCTCAACCTGATCTTCTCAAATCTCCAGTCTCTGGAGGTGCAGGCACCCCTCCCAATGCCCTGGGCAGATCACTCTCTCATTTCCATGCGGCTAGCGCTATCCTGCCCCAAACTACAGCCACACCATAACCCGTCACTCAAACGCCCCTTGCATAAACTGGACCATGCCGCCTTCCTTGCGACCTTAAGCACTCAGCTTCCAGAAAAGTCTGCTAATATTGAAGAGGCCAGTGTGTTCTTTCGGGGGTGGGTTACCCAAACCTTGGACACCTGTATCCCATTTAAACTCACACATTCAAAAAGTGCACGGGCTAACGTTTGGTTTAATGACTCTCTGACCCTAGCCAGGAAGAACTGCAAAGTCCTAGAGTGAGCCTGGAGGCGATCCTATGACCCTCTGGCTAAAGCACAGTACAGAAGTGCGATTAAGGCATACCACAAATCGGTCCTCAAGACTAGAGCAGCACACTACACCAACCTGATCACCACAAGTAATAACCCTACTAAAACCATATTCTCTCTTTTGAAGGACCTGATAAAGCCCCCTTCTGCTTCGGACAGTATTATATCCTTTAGTCTGTAATGCGAAGTACTGGCCAAATTCTTTTTGGAGAAGGTGGAATGCATCTACAGTAATTTCCACCCAGGTGACACCTTCCATGGCACGGGGAGGAACGTGTCCGCGGTCTCTGAGACCTATTCTCTTGCCTCGCTCCCTCCTATTTCTCTTAAAGCTATGGAAGCACTGTTTGTCAAAGTAAAACCAGGGTGTCCAGATGACCCAATGAGACCCAACACTTTTTAAAAATCCCAACAGTGTCTCCTGCCTGAGTGCTTGGAGCTGATTAACCTATCCCTATCCTCGGTGGTGGTCCCTAAGCCCTGGAAGCACGCCAAGGTAGTCCCCCTACTGAAAAAACCAACACTAGATGTGTCCAAGCCGGAAAACTTCCAACCGATCTCGCTGCTCCTGTTCCTATCCAAAATCATGGAATCACATGTTAATTCGATCCTAACTCATTACTTGGAAGTAAACTCAATATAAGACACATCTCAAAACGGGTTCCGGCCTTGGCATAGTACCGAGCCCGCTGGCGGTCATGGAACGGCTACGGACCTCCTTGGATGCTGACAGAACTACAGCACTAATTCTGCTGGATCTGAGTGCGGCCTTTGACACGGCCTCCCATGAGATCCTGCTCCATCGCCTGGAGGAGATCGGAGTCAATAATAAAGCTCTCTCCTGGTTCTCGTCCTTTCTGGCCGTTTGGACCTTCCAAGTAACTGCCCCTCCTTTCTCCTCCCGTACACACCCATTATGCTGTGGTGTTCCCCAGGGGTAAGCATTGAGCCCTACCTTATTTAATGTCTACGTGAGATCATTGGCTCTGCTGGCCAAAGCCCGGGGCATCTCCCTGGTGTCATCCGCAGATGACACCCAGCTGGTGATCACCTTTTCCAACAATCCCAGCCAGGACTCGGCAAAATTCAAAGAGGATCTAACAGCCATCTCGGAGTGGATGGCTGCTAATTATTTGCAGCTAAATTCAGCCAAATCGAGATACTTCTGGTAGGCAGGGATTCCCATCCCTGGGGCAATGAGTGGTGGCCTCCTGCTCTTGGAGTGCCCCCCATTACCAAACATGTGGTGAAGAAGTTAGGAATTATGATGGATAAAGACCTCACTTTTGAGGCCCACGCCAAATCAGTGGCAGGGAAATGTTTTGGACTGCTGCATGGCCTAAAGCCAATCCTAGGTCTCTTTGATTCTCAAACTCGGCAGCTGATCATCCAATCATCCATCCTGGCCAGATTGGACTATTGCAACGTGCAACTTCTGGGTTCCAATAAATCTGTGATCAAAAGGTTGCAATGCGTTCAGAATACTGCTGCCTGCGCTATCTTCGCCCTCCCTACACACTGTCAAGTCTCTAACCTCCTTTGCTGCCTACACTAGCCCTTGCACAGAGAGTACGCTTCAAAACGCTGTTTATCACTCATAAGATCCTCTCAGGCATCGGCCCAGGAATCTTGAGTGATTTATGCTCCTACTATGTACCCACAGGAGCGCTGCGCTCGGCAAATCTGCTCCTGGCCAGAATCCCTCAGATACGGAGGGCCAGAGCGTCTGGTCTTTTTTTCAAGTTTTTGGCTCCCTCCCTCTCTACATCCATAGCAACCCTGATCACCTGACCTTCAGAAGGCTGGTGAAGACCTGTTTTTTTCCCAGTGTTAATTTTCTCTCTGTTTCCTCACTTTGCGTTCAACTTCAGCGATGGGACGACCCGAAGCTGGGGCAGCCATGCGGTATACAAATACTATAACATAACATCTTCAGAAGACTACTCAAGAGTTGGCTCTTCCCCACATAACCACCATACACAAACATAAATACACAGCATATCCCGCTGTATAGAAGCATTTATTTGGACAACAGATGTGTACCCACATATGTGCATTGCTTTGTATATACGTGTATAATAATTTATGTTTTAAATATATAGATATTCGTTAGTTCTGCTTAACAAATGTTCATATTACTTATAATTACATTATTCTATGTTTACCATGTATATAGTTGAATGCATAAATAAGTACAACTTTTATCATAACTATTTATCTACGATTGCTTCACTATTGAATAGCGAAAATAAACAAATTAACTTAAAGTACAGCAACACATGAAAGTGTGAGTTTATGAAATACAACTACATATATTACTTCCTTATACATATATACCTGCCATGTACTTAACCCCTTCAGCGCTGGGCGAATTCCGCCGCGGTGCTGAAGGGTTCGAGCGCGGGCGGGCTCATGACGGAACGGTTCCGTCATGAGCACAGCTCAACCGTGGCTCATGACGGAACCGTTCCGTCATGAGCATGGAAGGGGTTAATTATCTTTATATTTATTACTTTGCTTCTGATTCAGCATATCCAATGCACTACCCTATATCTCACACAATATATTCTTTACTTCCACGCTGACTCATCTCAAACCTCATTCTTCTACTCTCTGCAGTGCACTACCCTATTTCTCACCCTATACCTCTCTCAATACATCCTCTACCTCACTCTCTGACTCATCTCAAACCTCATTCTACTACTCTTTCCAAAGCACTATCCTATTTCTTACCCTATACTTCTCTCAAAATATATCCTCTACCTCCACTATCTCAATCATCCCAAACACTGTACACTATTATGATCCCTAACATAACCCTTTCTAGACTCTTCCCTCCACTACCCCTCCTTGCATCATCTCATACCTCTTTTACAATTCAGATCTCCCAAACAAGCCTTCCTAAACCCTTCTCTCTGACTCTCCCCATCCACCTCCTCTTTACTCATCCCAAACCCACTCCTACTGCTATGAATTCCAAAAAAGAAAAAAAAGCATTTCTAGACCCTTCCCTCGTCTATCCCTCCACTATTCCTTTTCAATCCATATAACAGACTAATATGTCCACCGCTCAAATTAATTTAATATTTCCCTATACTAATTCCCCATTAATCCTGTTTGGGATCCGGACTAGCGTGCTACCTGCAAAAAGCGCTTCAACACCTCATTAGGGGTAGCCAGCGCTATGTAAATGCAAACCCTTCACCCTTCTATCCCTCCACTATCTTTTTTCCAATATAAATAATAAACTCACATGTCCAGAGCTCAAATTATTTTCATATTTCCCTAAGCTAGTTCCCCGCTAATCCTGTTTGGGTTCCTGAGTAGCGTGCTACCCGCCGAAAAGTGCTTCAACACCTCATCAGAGGTAGCAAACACTATATAAATGTAAACCCTTCCGTCTTCTATCCCTCCACTTTCCTTTTTCTAACCAAATAACACACTAGCATGTCCATTGCTTAAATTATTTTAATATTTTCCTATACTATTTCACCATTAAAACTTTTTGGGTTCCGGAGTAGCGTGCTACTCACCGAAAAGCACTTAAACACCTCATCAGTGGTAGTAAGCACTATATAAATGCAAACCCTTCCCTGTTCTATCCCTCCACTATCCTTTTCAATCCATATAACAGACTAACATGTCCACTGCTCAAATTAATTTCATATTTCCCTATACTAATTCACTACTAATCCTTTTTGGGTCTTGGAGTAGCGTCCTACTTGCCGAAAAGCTCTTTAACACCTCATCAGGAGTAGCAAGCGCTATATAAAAGCAAACCTTTCCTCTTCTATCCCTCCACTATCCCTTTCAATCCAAATAACAGACTAACATGTCCACCGCTAAAATTAATTTCATAACATTTTCGGCGCCCACTCTGGATATCAGATAAATTGGTCCAAGTCCCAGATTTATGCGCTGTGGGGTTCTCCCCCGGCGAGTCCTCGGGGCTTTCATATCCCGGTGGCACTTTGGGGTTTTCGGTACTTGGGCATCTTCGCCACTCCCGACCCTGATCTATTTTTCGAACACAATTTACTCTGACCTCTCCAGCGTTTCAAATCAGACGCTGTGCACTGGCGCTCTCTCCCTCTCACTCTTCTCGGACGTGCGTCCCTTTTCAAAATGTTAGCACTCCCGCGCTTTCTCTATGCATTACAGAATACCCCTATCCAGATCCCGGATTCTTACTTTTCCCAGATCTATGGGTTATTGCGGGGACTGCTGTGGGAGGGCCGTACTCCGCGCATAGCCATGAACAAACTTACCAAGGGTTGGTATGATGGGGGGCATTGCTTTACCGGATCTCGGACTCTATTACCAGGCGTCTCAGCTGGCGGTAGTCAATCACTGGGTGTTTGAGCCTCACGACGAGCCAAATTTCCGCACGGATCACTGGCTTCTGGGACGGGGCGGCTACAACAGGGCACTTTACACTAACCCCTGCAACCTTAATTTTACAGGCCCCACGGCGCGCACGGTTGAGATTTGGCATGAAGTTACCAGACGATTGGGGTGGCGTGGGCGCCTGACGAAGGCAACCCCACTGTGGGAGCCTGATGTTTTAGGTCATCTCAGCGCTTGTCCAGGGTTCGACAAGTGGGATTTGATTGGAATCTCCACGGTCAGAGATATATGGGTTAAGGGGAGGCTAGCATCATTCCCGGAACTCCAAGCTAAATATCACCTGGCTCCGTCAGAGACGTTCAGGTACTTACAGATCACTCATGCGGTGTCCTCAGCCCTACCCAGAGACAGTCCTCTCCCTGACTCGTCCCCTCTGGAGGACCGCCTGTTGTTGGATCCCATGGACCGTAAAGCCATCTCGCTTACCTACAAGAAGCTGGTTAACAATCGCCCAACCTGATGTTGAAACTTAGAGTAGGGTGAGAGAGGGATTTGGAAGATATGGAGCAAGACATGTGGAGGGATGCTCTAGCTTCACCCCGAGAAATAGCCATCCCTATACCCCTGCGATTGCTCCAGCTCAAGATCCTCCATTGAGCATATTTCGATGCCAAACTACTGTTCCGACTAGGTAGGTGCCCGACCCACTCTGCCTCCGACACTGCACTCCGGAAGGTACCTTTTTTCACATTTTATGGGACTGCCCACATATTCAGGACTACTGGGCGAGAATCGTCCATCAACTTGAGAGGGCGGGAGGTAAATCCCTTGAGCTGTCCCCCCGATTATGCTTACTTAACATTTGGGGGGCGTCCGACCTCACACAGGCTGAACAGACATGGGCCTCTATGGGCTTCATTATAGCAAAGAGAAATATTGCCCGACACTGGGGGGTGGCTACGGTCCCACGCATGGTTGACTGGGGAAAGGACATGGATGCAGCCATGGTGGCTGAAAAGTCAGCATTTAAAGGTTGAGGTTGCCCCAAAAAATGGGACCAGAAGTGGGGGAAATGGAATAGATACAGAGGGGGCATCTGCATCTCCCAGACAGTGGAACTCCGGAAGGGACAGACGGGCACTGATGGCCCAGCTAATGGCGTAGGTGTTGGCTTCTCCCCCTTAGGGGTAACGTTCTAGATCTCTCCATCCCCCGCTCCCAGTTACAGTATGTTCGTACCTGATGTAGTACTTGGTCTCTCCTTACTGCCTAGCAATGTATAACGAGTACCTCTTAGCGGGGTCCCCCATTCTACCATGGGGTGAATGGCACTATGTCAAATGTATGCATGTATTGGAGGGGGTTTCTTTTTCCTACTGTGACTCTATTTTGTATGTACCAGTCTTTGGTTGGTGTGGAAATGTAATAAAAAGTTTAATTAAAAAAAAAAAGCAAAGCAAAAAAAACACAATTATTTCATATTTCACTATATCGATTCACCACTAATCCTCTTTGGGTTCCAGAGTAGCGTGCTACTCGCAGAAAAAGCACTTCAACGCCTCGTCAAGAGTAGTAAGCGCTATATAAATGCAATTACAATTACAATATGAAGCTAGTTTACTCGGATCATGCAGAGGCGTGAGAAGATAATCATGTCCCTTGGGGGCCATTCTGGCTTTGTTTCATTCGTCTTCCCGAGATCTCCCACCCATGTCTCTGATCACGTCTGTAACCCAGGAATGTGATCCGGTGTGTTAAGAATTAGGGAGCGGTAAATCCTGGAAATGGCTCCGTTGCTCAGCATCCCCATTAAAAGCTTGGCCTCAAGGGTGCTTAATTCAGGGAGCTTCGTATCTGGTGGGATGTGGACAGAGAGGGTGGTGCAGCTGCCGGTATTGGTAAAATTACACGTGGGAAAGTTGGTAGTTTTCTACATGCCCTTGAAGAACATTAGGGCCTTGCCAGACATCTCCCAGGTGAGTGATACCAATCCTGTCCCACCTCCCAAACCCCTGTAAGCTAGTCACATGTCAGAGCCATCTACCCTGCCACATCGGGGTCATCTCAGTGAGTTTATGGTCCCATCTGATGCGTCAGAGAGCCCTCCTCCATCACAACATGGTCACCTGCATACATTCTAGGAGTGTCCAGAGAATGGGGGAACCATAGAGCAGTTCCAAGAGCCCGTCAAGGCCCAACCGGTTCAATTCTTCTCGATATGCCTGGTCATCCCATTCTCCGTTAAACCAATCATTAATTGTTGTGAGTTGCGCAGCCAGGTAGTAATTGTAAAGGTCAGATATCCCCATTCCCCCATCATTCGGGAATGCTGCCCATTAACGAATGGCACACGGTGGCGCATCCCCACCCAAATAAAGGTGATGACTTTGATGTCAGGATCTGAAACAATCTCCTAGGGATTAGGTGTTGATAGTTTGGGAAGAGATACAAGAAGCACCATCATATTAAACATGGCTATACGTGCAAGAGGAGTCAGGAGTAGACGGCCCCAGTGTTGAAATTCTTTTTTCAATCTAGTGATGAGGGGGTTTAGATTGAGGTTCTACACCAGGGTGGGAAGATGAGAGATTTAAATGCCTAGGTTTTAGAAGGTTAGGCAGTGTTGTAGGATTGCAGCACTGGGCGCCTGGATCATCCTCAGTTGGTACCAAGAAGGACTTTGAATCGCTGACCTGAAGGCCAGAGGCATCGCTGAACGAACAGATGGTATCTAGACATCAGGGGCCTGAAGATTGTGGATCTGTGAGGAAAAACAAAAATAGTTGGCGAACAGATCTACACTCTCCTCCATTCCTCCTCCTCATAACCAACCCCACACCCAAGCATCACAGCAGATGAGACTGGCTAGTGGCTTGATTACCAGAACAAATAGAAGAGGAGTGAGGAGGCAACCCTAACGGGTGCACCGGCAATTGGGGAAAGGCAGTGAGAGGGTGCCATTGACCCGAACTTGGGTGGTAGAATTAGCATAGAGAAGCCCCATAAGTTTCGGGAAGTAAGACCCAAGGCCTGTCTTCTGCAGCAGTGTCCAAAAAGGACCACTCTACAGTGTCACATGCCTTTTCAAAGCCTATGAGGAGCAGAACGGTAGTGTTAGAAAGGTAGACGGACCGGGAGGGTCGGCCGGGGTCAGGAGGAGAGGTCTCCGGGGAGAGCCGTCTCCAGCGATCGTACAGACAAGTAACTTCCCCCCCACAGACAGATACCACACACGGATAAGGTTCAGTGTTCTTTATAAACACTTATTTACGGTACGGTTAAATGGTACAAGGAGGTCTGGACTCAGGGGTCCCCTCGATTAGAGTCTCGCAAGGTAGGGAAGGGGGTAGCGGGACAGTCTATTTACCAATCAGGTAGTTCGGATGAGATGATGATGAGCTCACAATCCTCGAGCTTGGTGATTAGGTGGTATGGGCCGCGGCAGCGCCAGCAGGTCCCGGAGAGGATGGTCGTTACAACGGGCCGCGGCAGCGCCAGCAGGTCCCAGGAAGATGACGGTTGCAGAAGGCCGCGGCAGCGCCAGCAGGTCCCGGTGAGGATGGTCGTTACAACGGGCCGCGGCAGCGCCAGCAGGTCCCAGGAAGGTGAAGGTTGCAGAAGGCCGCGGCAGCGCCAGCAGGCAGGACGATGGTTCACAAGAGCGGGCTACGGCAGCGCCAGTAGACCGTCAGGGTTGAGTTCACTCGGTGTCTCTCGACTCCAGGATACAACTGCCTTCCTGCTCCGGAGCTGCCCCAGTTATAGGGCTGGTGCCCTTTGATGTCCGGACCCTCGCACTTGGAGGTCGGAGGGTCCGGGATGAAGGGGTCCAGACACCCAGCAGGGGGTGGAGCCAGTGCCTGGGGGAGCTGGGGGCGATCGGCACCTGGCGGGGGAGAGCCCTTGACACTTCGTTCTCCCATTGACCTGCCAAGTGGTCCGCTCACCTCCTGGGTGGATGGTGGTGCCGGGATGTCGGGGCCGGCCAGGCCCGGGGTTAGGGTCGAGGGGAGGCCGTGCGGCCGCGTGGTGCAGGGCCCAAGATGGCGGCTTGACCCGGCCGGGAAAGCCGGTGGGGCGGGACCCCGTGATGAGTAGGGGTCCGAGGGCAGAGGGTCCGTCGGGAGACGGAGTACAGGTGCTTGTTGCGGGGATATGCCAGGTGGGCCGGGGTTCGGGCCCCGTCGAGCGGGGAGGGAGCGAGCCGTTTGGGAGGCCTGTCCAACATGCGTCCCCCCCAGCTGAAGGCGGGGAGAGTCACCCATCTCCTTGGGGACTCTCTTCGTCGAGGCGGAAAAAGCGGGACAGGCCATCTGCGTTGGCGTGATCTTGGCCTGGTCGGTGCTCCACGGTGAAGTCCATTCCCTGCAGGGAAATGGACCAGCGCAAGAGTTTTGGGTTCTCCCCCCGCATCTGCATCAGCCATTGCAGGGGTCGATGGTCGGTTTGTACCCGGAAGTGGGTACCGAAGAGATAGGGTCGGAGCTTTTTGAGGGCCCACACTACTGCAAATGCCTCCCTCTCGATGGTGCTCCAACGCTGTTCTCGGGCCAGGAGACGTCGGCTGATGAAGGCCACCGGCTGGTCATGACCTTCGGGGTTCAGCTGAGAGAGGACGGCCCCGATGCCGTGGTCGGAGGCGTCGGTCTGCACCACAAATTCCCGACTGTAATCGGGGGCCTGGAGCACCGGGGCGGTGCACAGGGCGGCCTTCAGCTCCTCGAAGGCCGCTTGACAATCAGGGGTCCAGTTGACCCGCTTCGGCTGGTTCTTGGATGTGAGACCCGTGAGGGGCCCCACGATGCTGCCGTAGTCCTTCACGAACCGCCGGTAGTAGCCGGTGAGCCCCAAGAAGGCTCGGACCTCGGTCTGGGTGACGGGGGGCTGCCAGGACTGGATGGCAGCAATCTTAAGTTGTAGTGGGGCCACCAGCCCGCTCCCCACTTGGTGCCCAAGGTAGGTCACCGACCCTTGGCCAATCTGGCACTTGCCGGCCTTAATGGTGAGGCCGGCCCGCTGGAGGGCTTGCAGGACCTCTTGGAGGTGGCGGAGGTGGTCGGACCAGTGGCGGCTGTATACCGCGATATCGTCCAGGTAGGCAGCGCTGAATTCTTCAAGCCCTGCCAAGACCTGGTTCACAAGGCGTTGGAACGTGGCGGGGGCATTCTTCATGCCAAAGGGCATGACCTTAAATTGATAGTGGCCATCGGGGGTAGAGAAGGCTGACCGTTCCTGAGCCCTGGGTGTGAGGCCGATCTGCCAGTAGCCCGCCGTTAGGTCGAAGATACTAAGGTAGCGGGCGGCCCCCAGCCGGTCGATCAGCTCGTCTGCTCGGGGGATGGGATGAGCGTCGGTCCGGGTGACAGCGTTCAAGCCCCGGTAGTCGACGCAGAATCTCAGTTCAGGGGCGGAGCCGGGGGCAGCGGCCTTGGGAACTAATACGACCGGACTGGCCCAGGGACTGTCCGAGGGCTCGATGACCCCGATCGTGAGCATCTTGGCCACTTCCTCCTGGATGCAGGCCCGTACCCGATCTGGTACGCGGTAGGCCCGGTGCCGGACAGGGGGACTGTCCCCGGTGTCTACGTCGTGCAAACACCAGGGGGTGACCCCGGGGGTGAGGGAGAACAGGGCAGCGAACTGCAGCAGGAGGTTCCGGCAGTCCTGGCGTTGCTCTGAAGTGAGGGCGTCCGAGAGCCGGACCCCGTCCACGGAGCCGTCCTTCTCCTGAGTCCTCAGGAGGTCCGGGAGGGGCTCGGAGTCTTCTTCTGTGCCTCTGTCTGTAGCCATCAAGAGGCTTAGTTCGGAGCGCACAAAGTGCGGTTTGAGCCGGTTGGTGTGGAGGACCCGAAGGGGGTTCCGGGAGGACCCCATGTCGATGAGGTAAGTGACGGGGCTTTTGCGCTCGACCACTTTGAAGGGCCCCGTCCACTTATCTTGCAGGGCGCATGGTTCGGTGGGGGACATCACCCATACTTGCTGCCCCGGCTCGAATTCAACGGAGGAGGCATTGTGATCATACCACCTCTTCATGTCCTCCTGGCTGGCCTCGAGGTTCGCCTTGGCCATCTCCCTGAAGCGCCGGGTCTGGTTTCGTAAGGCCAGGATGTATTTGAAGACGTCTGGAGGGGTCGTTAGGGGGGCCATCTCCCAACCTTCCTTGACTAGGCTGAGGGGCCCTCGCACAGGGTGTCCGTATAGGAGTTCAAAGGGGCTAAAACCGAGGGACTTCTGGGGCACTTCCCGGTAGGCGAAGAGGAGGCACGGGAGCAGTACATCCCACTGGCGACGGAGAGGTTCTTCCAATCCCCCAATCATCCCTTTGAGAGTGCGGTTAAAACGCTCCACTAGTCCGTTCCCTTGGGGGTGATAGGGGGTCGTGAATCTGTAGGTGACCCCGCATTGTTGCCAGAGGGACTTCATGTACTTTGATATGAAATTCGTGCCTCGGTCGCTGACGACTTCTCGGGGGAAGCCTACCCGGGAGAAGATCCCCATCAGGGCCCGGCCAACCACTGGAGCGGTCACTGTCCGTAGAGGCACCGCCTCGGGGTAGCGGGTGGCATGGTCCACTAGTACCAAGATGAACCTGTGTCCTTGTGCCGTGCGGGGGTCCAGAGGTCCCACAATGTCTATCCCCACCCTCTCGAATGGGGTGGTGACCACCGGGAAGGGTTGTAGAGGGGCCTTCAGCTTCCGGCCACTCTTCCCGCTGGCTTGGCATGTGGGGCACGATCGGCAGTGGTTCAGGACGTCATTCCTCATTTTCGGCCAAAAAAAGTGGGTCACCAGGCGACTGTACGTTTTGTCCTGGCCCAGGTGTCCAGCCAGGGGGACATCGTGGGCTAGGTTGAGCAGAAAGTCTCGGAAGCGGAGCGGTACCACCAGAACTCGACCGGCCCCCAGTTCGGCGATTCTTTGCTCGCTGTAGAGCAGGTCGTTATCCCAGTAGACCCAGTGGGTTCCTGTGGTGTCCCCGGCGGTTTGGGTGCTGGCTTGTTGGCGGAGTCCCTCGAGGGAGGGACAGGTCTTTTGTTCCTGGCGGAACTGTTCTTGGGTGGGCCCCCCTTCTTGCCGCCACTGAGCCAGATCCGGGAGGTCCTGGTGTTGCGCGTCTTCCTCGGTAGTCGGGTCCGGGAGGTCGGTCTCGCCGTTGTCCTCTACGAGGGCAACCGGGGGCGGAGGTGCTGGCCATTCGGTTTCTTCTGATCGGGGGGCGGCACGGGCGGCCATGGATCGGGTGGTTATGCAGGCCCAGTCCGGGAGGCCCAGCATCCCCAAGTGCTCTCTTCTCTCGACGGTGGCCCACGGGGAACTCTCGAGGTCATTCCCCAGGAGGCAGTCCACGGGGGCATCGTCCCGGACCGTCACCTTCAGTAGGCCGGAGACCCCTCCCCATTCAAACGGGACGCAGGCCATCTTACACATGCTCTCAGAGTTATCTGCCGAGCGGACGGGGCAGAGAATGTTCGGCAGGATCTGCTCGGGCTTCACCAGGTGACAGCGGACGGCCGTCACGCTGGCGCCGGTGTCACGCAAGGCCTCGGCTCTCTGTCCATTAATGGTCACCCACTGACCATATTTTCTGGTGTTGGCGGGTAGGGGAGCCCGCGGAACCATGTCCCTTCCCCCTAAGCATGCCAGGACCATGGCGGCCGGTTCCCACCCTTGCTGGTCCGGCTCATACTCCTCGGGTCCCTCCGATGATTGCTCTTCCCCCAGGGCAGCGGCAGCTACCTGGCGGGGCTTGGGTGGTTGGTTTAGCGGGCAGTTCGGATCGTTGGCGTAGTGGCCTAGTCGCTGGCACCGGTGGCACGTGACGTGGGCTCGGTACCCAGGCCGCAATGGGGGGTTGCCCCGGCCGGCCGGAGGTGGGGTGCTGGCCACGGGTGTTGCTGGTAAGGTGTCTCTCCCTCGCCCCTGGCCCCCTCCTCCTCCCCGAGGACGGTGCTGGCCTTGGTTGCTTCTGTTCTGATCGTGGGGCCCTCTCCGGCCCACTCGGGTGCTTTCCCACCGGTCAGCTTCGGCGGCGAGCTGCCGTGGGTCAGTCAGCTTACTGTCGAGTAGGTGCTGCCTGAGCTCGACGAAACAGTTGTTTGATAGGTGCTCCCATACCATAAGGTTGAAGAGTTGTTCGTAGGTGGTGACCTGATTTCCCTTGATCCAACCCTCGAAGGCCCGGCTGAAATAGTTCACGTATTCCACCCAAGTTGTACCTGGGATCCGGGTGCAATCTCTGAACCTCTGGCGGTACATCTCGGGCGTGAGGCCGTAGCGGGTGAGGAGGGCAGCCTTCATGTGGTCGTAGGACGACATTTGGTGATCGGGGAGCTGCAGCAGGGCATCGCGACCCTCGTTGATGAATCTCCCCCAAAGTCCGGCTCCCCAATCACTCCGGTCGATCCGGTGGGAGGTCATTGCGATCTCATAGGCTTTAAACCACTGTTGTATGTCGTCTTCTCGGACATACTCGCGGACCACATCCTTGGGGATGTGAACTTTTTTCTCAATAGGCCCCGGGGTGTGTGGTCGCTCAGGCACCCCCAGTTCCTTATTCTGTTTGCGCAGTTCTATTTCCGCCAGTCGGCGCTCGTGCTCGAGCGTTATTTTTTTCTCTTCCAGCTCTCTTTGTCTCTGCTTTTCTTCTCGTTCCTCTCGAAGCCGCATATGCTCGAGGTTGATTTTCTGTTCAGCCAACTTAAGTTCCCCATCCATCTTGAGTCGTGCCATCTCTAATTCGTGTAATCTGACTCTGTCTCTTTCTCGTATCTCCTCCTGTGAGAGGCCCGTTCCCCGCTCCTCGGGAGCCGTGGCGTTCCCCTCTGGTGTGATGCTGGTTTGGTCTGGTGTGACGCTGTTTTGGTCGGAGGGTCCTGTGACCCCAGTTTCTGTCCATGACTCAAGAGCGCGCTTTAGATCATCCTTGGTACTCAGGCCGGTGGTAGCAATGCCAAGTTCTATGCAAAATTGTCTCAGTTCGCGGTGGTTGTATTCTTCTAATTTCTCCATTTGGAACTTCTCGGTGGAGCTGCTATCTTTGGTCGACATCGTGCTTTGTCGTGGGGTGAGCTATTCTCTGTACGATTACGCGTTGATTCGGATCGCGCC
Organism: Triturus cristatus; assembly: GCF_964204655.1. NCBI lineage: Eukaryota > Metazoa > Chordata > Amphibia > Caudata > Salamandridae > Triturus > Triturus cristatus. Next base: position 1,252,765,197 of record NC_140592.1, on the reverse strand, counting down.
GCTGGCCACCAATGTTAGAAAGGTAGACGGACCGGGAGGGTCGGCCGGGGTCAGGAGGAGAGGTCTCCGGGGAGAGCCGTCTCCAGCGATCGTACAGACAAGTAACTTCCCCCCCACAGACAGATACCACACACGGATAAGGTTCAGTGTTCTTTATAAACACTTATTTACGGTACGGTTAAATGGTACAAGGAGGTCTGGACTCAGGGGTCCCCTCGATTAGAGTCTCGCAAGGTAGGGAAGGGGGTAGCGGGACAGTCTATTTACCAATCAGGTAGTTCGGATGAGATGATGATGAGCTCACAATCCTCGAGCTTGGTGATTAGGTGGTATGGGCCGCGGCAGCGCCAGCAGGTCCTGGAGAGGATGGTCGTTACAACGGGCCGCGGCAGCGCCAGCAGGTCCCAGGAAGATGACGGTTGCAGAAGGCCGCGGCAGCGCCAGCAGGTCCCGGTGAGGATGGTCGTTACAACGGGCCGCGGCAGCGCCAGCAGGTCCCAGGAAGGTGAAGGTTGCAGAAGGCCGCGGCAGCGCCAGCAGGCAGGACGATGGTTCACAAGAGCGGGCTACGGCAGCGCCAGTAGACCGTCAGGGTTGAGTTCACTCGGTGTCTCTCGACTCCAGGATACAACTGCCTTCCTGCTCCGGAGCTGCCCCAGTTATAGGGCTGGTGCCCTTTGATGTCCGGACCCTCGCACTTGGAGGTCGGAGGGTCCGGGATGAAGGGGTCCAGACACCCAGCAGGGGGTGGAGCCAGTGCCTGGGGGAGCTGGGGGCGATCGGCACCTGGCGGGGGAGAGCCCTTGACACTTCGTTCTCCCATTGACCTGCCAAGTGGTCCGCTCACCTCCTGGGTGGATGGTGGTGCCGGGATGTCGGGGCCGGCCAGGCCCGGGGTTAGGGTCGAGGGGAGGCCGTGCGGCAGCATGGTGCAGGGCCCAAGATGGCGGCTTGACCCGGCCGGGAAAGCCGGTGGGGCGGGACCCCGTGATGAGTAGGGGTCCGAGGGCAGAGGGTCCGTCGGGAGACGGAGTACAGGTGCTTGTTGCGGGGATATGCCAGGTGGGCCGGGGTTCGGGCCCCGTCGAGCGGGGAGGGAGCGAGCCGTTTGGGAGGCCTGTCCAACAGGTAGGATGGGGAATCACCATTGATCCAAGTGGACAAGATTTGGCAGCATCTGAGTGAGCTGAATAGCCAAGAGTCTCACAAAAATCTTGATATCTGCATTAATAAGAGATATGAGCCTATGCGACGAGCACCGGTCCGGGGCTTGGCCTGCCTTAGGGATCACGACAATCGTGTCTGTGGACCCTTGGTCTGCCGCATCAGTGTACAAGACAAGGAGGCGGGAGAGCAAATGGGATCAAGATCTTTAAAATAATTCAGTCAGGAAGCCGTCTGAACCTGGTGTCTTCCCAGATGACAGCTCAGTCAGGGCCTCCCCAATTTCCTCAAGTGTGAGAGGTTAGTCTAGGTTCTGCACCAGGGGCCTAGGGATGGAGGGCAGTGGGATGTCATGAAGGATTGGGTGATCCAGCTCTGGTGGAAGTCTTGGGGCTGCTGCATAAAATGACGGATAGTTTTCAGCTGATGCATGTGCCACAGCCGAGGATTGTGTGTGAAGACAGGTAGCTGCATCTCGAGTCGAGGGCACTATCCTCGATACCACTTCCCTGGAAACCAGCCAGTAGATGAGCTTGCAGTCTTATCTCTCTGCTCATAGATCTTGTGGGTCGAGGCCTTCCAGCACTACCTGGACTCTTTTAGCCTGGATCTCGCCAGTGTCACCCCACAGTCTAACTTGGCCATGTGCCAACTGCAAATTTGTCTTTCTAATGTAAGGATCGGGGACTCTAGGGCCGCCATATGTGACAGTATGAGTGCTTCTTTGCATAAAACACATTTAAACATTAGCGCAGTATCCAAAATAATTTCACACATTTCACAAAACATTGACAGACATATCTGCAGTCTAAAGAAGATTAAAATCAATTAATAAATCTTGTAATATAAAAATACATTATAAGGTACATGTAATATGGTCCTATATTACATACCTACATACATGCATCAGCTGCAACAGCCCCAAGGCCTGGTGGTGGCCAGCACCCATCGCACAACCAATGCCTGACGCTGGACGGCACCCACTGACCGAAGCAGCAATCACTCTGCCCTGGAGCATATCAACTGCACAAAGTAACCTGCACCCTTGGATGCCCAGCCGTGGAAGGGCGTCCGCTGCCCGAGGTGGAAGGCGCCCCCTGCCCGAGGTGGAAGGCGCCCACTGCCCGAGGTGGAAGGCGCCCACTGCCCGATGTGGAAGGACGCCAGTCGCCCACTGCCCGAGGTGGAAGGTGCCCACTGCCCAAGGTGGAAGGGCACCCACTGCCCGAGGTGGAAGGCGCCCACTGCCCGAGGTGGAAGGCACCCACTGCCCGAGGTGCGCCCACTGCCCGAGGTGGAAGGCACCCACTGCCCGAGGTGCGCCCACTGCCCGAGGTGGAAGGCGCCCACTGCCCGAGGTGGAAGGCGCCCACTGCCCGAGGTGGAAGGACGCCAGGCGCCCACTGCCCGAGGTGGAAGGCGCCCACTGCCCAAGGTGGAAGGGCACCCACTGCCCGAGGTGGAAGGCGCCCACTGCCCGAGGTGGAAGGCACCCACTGCCCGAGGTGCGCCCACTGCCCGAGGTGGAAGGCGCCCACTGCCCGAGGTGGAAGGCACCCACTGCCCGAGGTGGAAGGCGCCCACTGCCCGAGGTGGAAGGGCACCCACTGCCCGAGGTGGAAGGCGCCCACTGCCCGAGGTGAAAGGCACCAACTGCCTGAGGTGCGCCCACTGCCCGAGGTGGAAGGCGCCCACCCACCTGAGGAGTCTCAAAGGTCTCTGTGTCACTGCAGACTGTGCACACACCTACTGTGCTAGCTGCAGGATTCTGGGCAGGAGGAGTGGCGCGGATGCCGTCGCGGGTGATCGTGCGCTTTACAAATACACATAACATGTTGTTGTCATTTTTAAAGATGTTCTGCAGGGGAGATAATGGACAGTTGTTGCTGCAAATAGAACTGCAAACTGAAAATACATTAGATATGTTTATTCGTAAACACGCTCTTTCTGCATCACTACCTATTGACATGTAAAACACACACGTCACACACGCACCCACCCACACACACACACACACAATAATTGAATGAAAGCGCTTGTACAGCACAGTCTCTCAAAGCAGAGCACCCTGTCTGGTAATACATGCACGTACATTCGCACATTTAATCCTACATTGAAAAGGTCACTTTCTACGTCATTGCTACTGCACATTATCACGAGCCCAGGTAATATGCTACTTTATTCCACTCCGATAATGTCGGGACATGATGCTACTCCGCCCCTAACAATAGTAATAGGCATGCTGCTGCTCTCTGGCTGCCTGTACGGAGTGTGAAAGGCTGTGTCTTTCATGCTTAAGAATTTACGAAGACACTTGTTGTAAAAGAACCAGAGCGCAAGAGGTCACATCCACTGAGACAAACAGAGTCTCCTCAATCGTGTCTTGTGGGGCACAGGCCGCAGGTATCCTCTCTAAAGTGAGTATAACTTGGAATCTCCGAGACAGGGAGGGGATTTCTCAAGTTCTTTAGAATGTGCACGGCTGATAGCACCGCGTGACCTTTGAACTCTGGCACTGTACGTGTGGATGCTAGAGTGCTAGTAACATGTTTTAATTGAGCGCGCTTTGTTACTCGTATATATGTATTTATACCGGGCCAGTGAAAATAAACGCGGCTCATTAACAAATTCTATTTAAAAGGAATGGACTATACTCCCACCTCTATTACTGAAGGGCAAAGGTCAAACGCCAAAATGGACATGCGGAAGACTGCCTAAAAGACTTCCAACCAGTCAATAACTCTGCTAATAGCCAGGAGGCCTTTTCGGCGTGACTGTACCCCAGCGCTGGACTTTTACGCCTTCTGTGCGGTTGTTTTTTACATCCCTTTTTAATACAAACATATATAAAACACTAACGCAAAGCATATAAGTAAGTGTACAGAGTGTAATATGCTATTTTTTTTTATCATTATTGAGGAAGGGGAGGGGAGGGGAGGGGAGGGGCGTCCAGCAGCACTCAATGCTTTGCTTTTCAGGAGTCATGGCCCCTCCCCATGTTCAAGAATGGTAATAGGTAGCATATTGCACCCTGCACATCTGCACATATACTGCTTATGCATATTGCACCCTGCACGTCCGCATATATACTGCTTATGCATATTGCACCCTGCACATCCGCACATATACTGCTTATGCATATTGCACCCTGCACATCCGCACATATACTGCTTATGCATATTGCACCCTGCACATCCGCACATATACTGCTTATGCATATTGCACCCTGCACATCCGCATATATACTGCTTATGCATATTCACCCTGCACATCCGCATACATACTGTTTATGCATATTGCACCCTGCACATCCGCATATATACTGTTTATGCATATTGCACCCTGCACATCCGCATGTATACTGCTTATGCATATTGCACCCTGCACGTCTGCATATATACTGTTTATGCATATTGCACCCTGCACATCCGCATATATACTGCTTATGCATATTGCACCCTGCACGTCTGCATATATACTGCTTATGCATATTCACCCTGCACATCTGCATATATACTGCTTATGCATATTCACCCTGCACATCCGCATATATACTGCTTATGCATATTGCACCCTGCACATCTGCACATATACTGCTTATGCATATTGCACCCTGCACGTCTGCATATATACTGCTTATGCATATTCACCCTGCACATCTGCATATATACTGCTTATGCATATTCACCCTGCACATCCGCATATATACTGCTTATGCATATTGCACCCTGCACATCTGCACATATACTGCTTATGCATATTGCACCCTGCACGTCCGCATATATACTGCTTATGCATATTGCACCCTGCACATCCGCATATATACTGCTTATGCATATTGCACCCTGCACATCCGCACATATACTGCTTATGCATATTGCACCCTGCACATCCGCACATATACTGCTTATGCATATTGCACCCTGCACATCCGCATATATACTGCTTATGCATATTCACCCTGCACATCCGCATACATACTGTTTATGCATATTGCACCCTGCACATCCGCATATATACTGTTTATGCATATTGCACCCTGCACATCCGCATATATACTGCTTATGCATATTGCACCCTGCACGTCTGCATATATACTGCTTATGCATATTCATCCTGCACATCTGCATATATACTACTTATGCATATTCACCCTGCACATCCGCATATATACTGCTTATGATTATTGCACCCTGCACGTCCGCATATATACTGCTTATGCATATTGCACCCTGCACGTCCGCATATATACTGCTTATGCATATTGCACCCTGCACATCCGCATATATACTGCTTATGCATATTCACCCTGCACATCCGCATACATACTGTTTATGCATATTGCACCCTGCACATCCGCATATATACTGTTTATGCATATTGCACCCTGCACATCCGCATATATACTGCTTATGCATATTGCACCCTGCACGTCTGCATATATACTGCTTATGCATATTCACCCTGCACATCTGCATATATACTGCTTATGCATATTCACCCTGCACATCCGCATATATACTGCTTATGCATATTGCACCCTGCACGTCCGCATATATACTGCTTATGCATATTGCACCCTGCACATCTGCACATATACTGCTTATGCATATTGCACCCTGCACGTCCGCATATATACTGCTTATGCATATTGCACCCTGCACATCCGCATATATACTGCTTATGCATATTGCACCCTGCACATCCGCATATATACTGCTTATGCATATTCACCCTGCACATCCGCATACATACTGTTTATGCATATTGCACCCTGCACATCCGCATATATACTGTTTATGCATATTGCACCCTGCACATCCGCATATATACTGCTTATGCATATTGCACCCTGCACGTCTGCATATATACTGCTTATGCATATTCACCCTGCACATCCGCATACATACTGTTTATGCATATTGCACCCTGCACATCCGCATATATACTGCTTATGCATATTCACCCTGCACATCCGCATATATACTGCTTATGCATATTGCACCCTGCACGTCCGCATATATACTGCTTATGCATATTGCACCCTGCACATCTGCACATATACTGCTTATGCATATTACACCCTGCACGTCCGCACATATACTGCTTATGCATATTGCACCATGCACATCCGCACATATACTGCTTATGCATATTGCACCCTGCACATCCGCATATATACTGCTTATGCATATTCACCCTGCACATCCGCATACATACTGTTTATGCATATTGCACCCTGCACATCCGCATATATACTGTTTATGCATATTGCACCCTGCACATCCGCATATATACTGCTTATGCATATTGCACCCTGCACGTCTGCATATATACTGCTTATGCATATTCACCCTGCACATCTGCATATATACTGCTTATGCATATTCACCCTGCACATCCGCATATATACTGCTTATGATTATTGCACCCTGCACGTCCGCATATATACTGCTTATGCATATTGCACCCTGCACGTCCGCATATATACTGCTTATGCATATTGCACCCTGCACATCCGCATATATACTGCTTATGCATATTCACCCTGCACATCCGCATACATACTGTTTATGCATATTGCACCCTGCACATCCGCATATATACTGTTTATGCATATTGCACCCTGCACATCCGCATATATACTGCTTATGCATATTGCACCCTGCACGTCTGCATATATACTGCTTATGCATATTCACCCTGCACATCTGCATATATACTGCTTATGCATATTCACCCTGCACATCCGCATATATACTGCTTATGATTATTGCACCCTGCACGTCCGCATATATACTGCTTATGCATATTGCACCCTGCACGTCCGCATATATACTGCTTATGCATATTGCACCCTGCACATCCGCATATATACTGCTTATGCATATTCACCCTGCACATCCGCATACATACTGTTTATGCATATTGCACCCTGCACATCCGCATATATACTGTTTATGCATATTGCACCCTGCACATCCACATATATACTGCTTATGCATATTGCACCCTGCACGTCTGCATATATACTGCTTATGCATATTCACCCTGCACATCTGCATATATACTGCTTATGCATATTCACCCTGCACATCCGCATATATACTGCTTATGATTATTGCACCCTGCACGTCCGCATATATACTGCTTATGCATATTGCACCCTGCACGTCCGCATATATACTGCTTATGCATATTGCACCCTGCACGTCCGCATATATACTGCTTATGCATATTGCACCCTGCACATCTGCACATATACTGCTTATGCATATTGCACCCTGCACATCCGCACATATACTGCTTATGCATATTACACCCTGCACATCCGCATATATACTGCTTATGCATATTGCACCCTGCACATCCGCATATATACTGCTTATGCCATGACAGTGAAGATACAAGTGGGCCAATAAAACATGCTATTTGGAACTAGAGCTGTAATAAATGCAGATGTACTCAGTTGTTTCTACAGTACAAAGGTCAAATCCAATGCCTGTGCCACACTACAGCTCTATCTTCTGGGTCTCCTGGATTTAGACCAAAGCCTCTGGAATCATGCGGTTGTGCGAGTGCAGTATTTTCCTCATAATTATGGATTTCCCACACAACCCACTGTCTACTGCGTATTCTGCCGATTTGAATAGCATTTTTTCTAGTTCAAACGGATCAAATGTTGTTATAAATGTGGACACGTGTTCCTGCACAGCGGAAGGCACTTCACGGAGATTGACTGGTCATCTTTCAGTTGCTTATGCTGTATTTGGTGGTTAAACTAGTACTAAGGTGTTACCATGTGTATAAAGTACAAACTAATGAAGTATTATTATCACGAAATGTGCCACATTTCGCCACATAATTAGCATTTTCTTGTTCCATATTTTAGTCAACCCTGCCGCTTAATGTGTTCCTCCTGCTGCATAATTCCAGTGGCCCTGATCTTAACCTAGATTACCACAACTTCTCAATTTGGGCCTAAGAAACGATATTATGCTCTGAGTCTGTTTACCGCTTCGGTGCTAAAAATGTGATTTTTATGCCCTGTGCATTACCTCTAGAACGCAGAGAATGTGACCGGGACGTCCTAGCCATTCAGAGAAACAATCCTTTCGGTGTAAGCACCAGAAGGTTTTTATTTATTTATAAATGTTGGTACATTATGGAATTGCTGAGTGATGTCACACTGATCGAAAGTGAAACCAGCCGTTAGTGCAGAGTGGTTGCACTTTGATCGGTGCTTAGGGAGCACGTCCCTGCCGTCTGAGCACGGTTCTAAGCAGCAGAGGTACCTCAGACATCATAGGTACAATGTCTTCTAGTCCGCTGTAGCTCTCCGCAGGAGATTCCTGCTTGGCGATCCCCAAACAGGGACCCACCCATTAGACGCTAGGGAGTATGGGAGCAGCCCCACATACATGTGTCGGTACTGCCCAATTAAAAGAAGGAACTTGGCTTGACAGTCTGCACTCCAGTGGACCAGCTGGGACCAGGAGATGATGTTGGAGACCCCATTGTGGTAGGGAACCTGGTTGAATGAGCATGTGCAACTTCATGCTTCATAAGTCCCAGTTTTATAGATACTTGCAATTGCAACATGCACTCGCACAGCATGCAGACATACTAGCCACAGCCCGCTGAAAGCCAGGATATAATAAAAAAAAAAAATTGAGCAGATTTATACAGAGCGAACTCGACCCGAAGGTATTGGAGCGCTTTACATGAGCACCGGTTACGTTACACAAGGAAACATTCATTTTTCAGGGGAGAAGAAAGCCCGCTTAACACTAGGGGTTATTTAAAAAAAAAAAGTAGAGGTGGTGGCTGCCCACCCTGGTATTCAGCTGTACCCCTACCCCAAAAATGTCCCTAACAGACTTTCTGCTCCCCCAGAAGGGGTATTACCCCTAAACTCATCAGCCCCCCAGCCTGGGAGGGGGGAACAGAAAGTCCACTAGACAGCAGGGAAAATATATTTTTTTAAAAAGGATGGGCATGTCGTCAAGCCCAGGCACAGGGCCTTGCCCCCACTTCATAATGGCCCGAGTAGTCTTTCTGCCCTCTTGGAGGGGGGGGCAGATTGGTGGGGTTTACTCTTAAACTGCCCATACCAGGTGGCAGAAAATCCACTAGTCACCAGGGAAAAATAGTCAAAAAGTGAAAGCAGGGGGAACTGCCCAGACACCAGACTGTCAGTATGTGCACCCACCCATAATGGACCTAATAGTCATTCTGCATCCCCGTCCCTAGGGCAGATTGGATGTTTACTGCCAGTCAACCCCCCCATGGAGCACAAACTCACTAGACACCAGGGAACTCTATGAGCATTGGGCACCTAGAGACCCAGACGAATACAGGATGATGTGACTTGCATGGATCCCACTACTTTTTTTAACCTAGAATGCCGTGCAAAGTCAAACTTTAAGATTCTGTGCCTCCAGTCTTTACCACATAATTATGGAATGACAGCATTGCTGCAAAAAAAAATTCAAAGTGATATTATATATAAGTGTTGAAATGAGAAAAAATCCAGCGTTTAGAAAACAAAAAAACGACTGAAATGCAACAGTTATAGTTTAGTGAGCTAGGCATTACTTTGCCTCCGATCAGGCACTGATTGTGACCCTACATATTACATCTCTTATAACATGTTAAATGACATCATCGATGGTACTCCTATTCACACTTCATCGCAGCCCACGCCATCGCCTCAACAAACTACATACACATTGGAGACCTGAACTTCCACCTCGACAACCCCAGCAACCCCAACTCCACTATACTTCGTGACAACCTCGTCAACACACTGACCCACAGAGCAGGACACACCCTGGACCCCATCTTCGCGTCAGGAAACAGCATCCAATTCAGCCACATAACGCAGCCCCCATGGACTGACCACCACTGCGTACACTTCCCCATCAACAAACCCAAGGCACCCAAACCAGCTCCACGCCCACCACGAAGGAACTGGAGCAAGGTTACAGACGAGCATCTTAACTTCACCCTCACTTGAGACAACCACACCTGGGCACCCGACGCAAACGACGCAGTCAGAGAACTCCACACCTGGATCTCTGACTGCGCAGATGAGCTCGCGCCGCTACGCAACCTCAACAGACAACGCCCCAGGAAAGCCGCCTGGTTTACCACCGCTCTCCAAGAATCCAGACGCACCTGCAGACGCATGGTGAAGAACTGGAGAAACACCAAGACAACCGAAAATCACACCACCTACAAGGACACCATGACGGACTACCACAACCAGATCAGAGCCACCAAGAGGAACTTCATCCATAACAAAATCCTGGCCAACTTCAAGGAACTTTTCAGTGTCATTCAAGAATTCACCAACCCGCGTAGCGAAGCCACAGACATCACCCCATCCCAAGACCTCTGCGACAAGCTTGGAACCTATTTCCACCTCAAGATCAAAAAACCTCTACGACAACTTCATAAACCATCCACCAGGTGCCACAGATGGTCCCCCGCCCCCCAGAAACACCAGCCAGCCCACCATCTCCAACTGGACACCGATCACGGCCGAAGACACCGCCTCAACCATGAAAAGCATCCACTGGGGGGCCCCCACCAACACATGCCCCCCTCACATCTACCACCGAGCCGCGGCTGCCATCGCACCCAAACTACAATGCACCATCAACACCAACTTCAAAACAGGCACCTTCCCAGACGACTGGAAGCGCGCAGAAGTCAGACCTCTGCTCAAGAAGCCCACAGCTGACCCCACTGACCTCAAGAACTATCGGCCCATCTCGCTCCTCCCCTTCGCAGCCAAAGTTGCAAGAGAATACAGTCCACAGGAAACTGACACGATGCATTGAAGAGAACGCCTTCCTCGACCCGTCCTAATCCGGATTCCGAAGCAACCACAGCACAGAGACCGCCCTACTCGCCGCCATAGTTAACATCCGCACCCTCCTGGACCAAGGCCACTCCTCAGCCCTCATCCTACTCGACCTATCAGCGGCCTTTGACACCGTCTCCCACCGCACACTAGTCGTCAGACTACACGACGCAGGCACACAAGGAACAGCCGTGGACTGAATCTGATCATTCCTCACCGGAAGAAGCCAAAGGAACAGACTCCCACCCTTCCTCTCTGACCCCACAAAAATCACCTGCGGAGTCCCACAGGGTTCATCCCTGAGCCCCACACTCTTCAACATCTACATGGCCCCCCTCGCAGCCATCGTCTGACAACATGGCCTTAACATCGTATCCTACACCGACGACACCCAACTCATCCTCTCCCTCACCAAAGACCCTAACACTGCCAAACTCAACTTCCAGAAAGGAATGTAAGATGTCGCAGTCTGGATGACCAACAGCTGCCTGAAGCGCAACGCCGAGAAGACAGAAGTCCTCGTCCTCGGTACCACCCCTTCTGCATGAGACAGCACCTGGTGGACGACCACCCTCGGAAGCCCACCTACCCTCTCAGACCACGCCAAGAACCTCGGCATCGTACTCGACTCATCACTCACCATGAACCAACAGGTCAACACCGTCACCTCCAGCTGCTTCAACACCCTCCGCATCCTCCGCAAGACTTTTAAGTGGATCCCTCCTGAGTCAAGGAAGACAGTCAGCCACGCACTCATCATCAGCAGACTGGACTATGGAAACGCACTCTACGCCGGCATCAACAAGTGCCTACTCCGCTAACTCCAGACAATACAGAACACCGCCGCCAGACTCTTCCTTGGCATCCCCCGACACAAACAAATCAGTCAACACCTACGAAGTCTCCACTGGCCCCCGTGGAGAAAAGAGTCACTTTCAAAATCCTCACGCCTACCAATACCTACACAACAACGGACCCAAATACCTCAACGACAGAATCAACTCCCACGTACCCAAAAGAAACCTGATCTTCCAACCTCGTCCTGGCCAAAACCCCACGCACCCACAGAGCCAGAGCAGATGGAAGATCCTTCTCTCACATTGCAGCCAAGACCTGGAACGAGCTACCGGCAGACATCAGACGCGCCCCCTCCCGGAACACCTTCAGGAAGACCCTAAAGACCTGGCTCTTCGGCTAAACAGATCTGCGGACCCACCCCTCAGTGCCTTGAGACCCTCACGGGTGAGTAGTGCGCTTACAATTCCCTGATTAATTGATTGATTGATTGACATTCCTTCAAAAGCCCTTACACCATTTATAAAAGACAACTGTTAGAAAAGGGTCTACAGTCATGTGCTGGTAAAAATTACTGTGTTCGTGCATATAGAAGAAATACAGTGCACCCTAGAGCCAAGTGTGGTTGCCCATAGCAGAGATCATATTCTGCATGGTTTATGTTCCAGTAAAGACTTGTGCACCAACAGTACTGTTTTAAAAACAAGGTAAAGTCGGAATGCACCTGGCGTGTGTTGCAAAGGCACATTAGGCACAGTATGCTCCAATGCTTGTTTCCAGAACTGTTAGAAAAGTCAAAGATTGTTTTCACAAAAGATTATTTGTGTGTACTTGCCTGGCCACAACCATTTGTGAAAAGGTTTACAGAGCGATGGACAAATTGTATATGAAGGTTTCTAAGGTGTTCTTGTCTAGATGCAGAACATCCCTCAAGAGTACTATGCAGGACACATGGCTTCACTGAAAGTGTGATTTTAACCATGGCTCTAAAGTTGTATGCCAATCAGCCCCTCTCAACTAGGTGTGTAGAGTGCTTAACAAAACAATGGAGGGTTGCCAATTGCACCTTGCAGAAGGTTACTTTTCATTGACTAATTAAAATCTTTTGAGGCTATTTGTTTCTTAGGTTAGTGAATACAAGTAAAAAGAGGTTGACAACAATTATAAATGGGTGAGTTGGCACATACACATTCTCTATTGCACGATAGTAAAAGTAATGTCCATCATGTGGTAGTTACGTTTAAAGTGCTGGTCTCATTTTTAACTGTTTAAATTACTCCCAGTCCATAAAGCATGTAGCACAGTGACACAATAATTGAATGATCTCATCAATGAAATCATCAATTATGTCATTTTAAATGTCATCAGTAATGTCATCAATGATGTAGTTTGTCATGAGTGATGTAATATGTGAGGTCATTAGCAGTGCAAAATGGGTCACAAATTATAGTTAGTTATCTAAACTATAACTTGTGGATTTCAGTAGTTTTTAGTTTTCTAAACATTAGTTCTTATCTCTTTCCAACGCCTCACTATAACATTGCAATAAAGTGGGTTTTCCCATTGATTTTCTATGGATTTTTGATCATATTCTAAGTTGAGCATACACCCAGCCCCTCCCATGGGCAGCCTGTTCACAATTCCACCATAGATAGAATGCGCATGTTCTGTGGGTTTGCGCAGCAGGGGGGGGGGGCTGCAGAGCCTGTCCTCTGGCCAGGCCTTGCACCCCACAGACGGCCAACCCCACCCACTGAGCACAGCCTGCACAATGGCAGTTGGCTATAAACAGACGCTTCTTTTTTCTTATTTTGTTTTTGGAACCGTAGTACTGGGGTGAATCCCTGTACCACAAAGGAAATCTCATTGGGTACTGCAGATCCAGCCACGGTTCACGTGACAAAAAAATCTTATTTTTATTTAAGCCTCAGGGTGAGTCCCTCAGGCACCCTTCGCATGGCCTGGGGGTCTAGGTGTGCCCACCTTGCCCCCTTATATGCCCTTTTTCACTTTCCTTCTTTGGATCCATGGTACCGTCCAATCCCAAATGAGTATTTTGGAACCATGGAGATACCATAACATTAGATATCTCTAACTTTTAACTTCTTCATGCATGCCCACTTTGAGCACCTATTTAAATGTGAATTTCTGGGAAACTTCTGAATGGATTTACACCAAATATTAAAAGAGCATGCTTTTTGAGTAGAATGCTAACTGTGCTCCAAATTTAGCTTCAGTCAGCCTTATGCTCCGTATCAGAGAGAGCAAACTTTCCTATGTGAATTAAAATGTGAATTCGCACTTTTGGGATTCTCCCTTTTTTCTTGGCTTCCATTTGACGGATCAGCGCAAAACTTTCCACGAAGGAGCAAAAATGGATGAACTGTGTCTTGGGAACGTTTTGTACAGGTGGTGGCAAAGTTTTTAAAAAACAAAAAATGCCTTTCTTGTGGAAAGTCTGAACGAACTAGAAGTACACTAGCGCATTGCCACCAGTGTAATATATATGTATTGAATGGTCAGTGTGTACTTATCGTAAAGTCGGAGTTTACATTGAAAGAACGTGCTATTTTCATAATGACTTTGGCATCTTTTTATAAATCTGCAAGATACTTCGCAATAAAAAGTTCATATGATTTGGTTCATCATAGCAAGTTTCGTTCATATCTGCGAAGCAGGGGCCAAAAAAATGGATTGTTGAGGTTCATACACTGGAGTGAGGAGGACGGATAAAGGGCTTCCTTTAAAAATTCTATGAAGACTTTGTTAGCACGAACCACTGATTAATTTTTCTTAAGCAGTGCAATTTAGTTGATTGTTGGAGTTGGGTGGGACTGCAGTTTCTTTCTATTGTGAAAAAGGAGACAGCTTCTAAGCAAGGCCTGCTATTTTGTCTGTGCCTGATTACTGCTTCAGTGAGGCAGATAGCAGTCAGGTGACACCCCCACCATGCACAGTTTTCTCATCAATAATTTTACTGCAAATGTTGCAGCGATATCAGTGATGTTATAGAAGATGTCATGAGTGATGTAATATGTAGGGTCATTCGCAGTGGATGGCGAGGGCGTGAGTTAAAGTTACCTTAGTACACGAGTTCTAGTTACTGGAGATATCATTATAACTGCTGAATTTCTATGGTTTTGTGTGTGTAAAATCTGAACCTACCTATAACGTCCCTGTAACCTTTGTTTTTTTCAGTGAGCTTCTAAGGTTTTTTAATGTTATTTTCTAACTATAATGTCTCTCTGACCTGGGTGTGTTAGGGTATGTGTGAATGGGTATATGAGTGGTTGTGTGGGGGTGTGTAAGTGACTGGATGTGTGTGTCTGTGAGTGGGTGTGGGAGTGACGGTTTGGGTGTGTGAGTAGGTGTGTGAGCAGCTGTATGGGTGTGTGAGTGGTTTTGTGGATGTGTGAGTGGCTGTATGGGTGTGTGAGTGGCTGTGTGAGTGGTTGTGTGTGTGTGTAAGTGGGTGTCTGAGTGTGTGAATGGGCGTGTGAAATCTGTGTGGGTCTATGAGTGGGGATGTGAGTGGTTTTTAGGGTGTGTGAGTGGTTGTGTGAATGGTTGTGTAGTTGTGCAAGTGGGTGTGTGAGTGAGTGTGTTCATAGGTGTATGGATCTGTGAGTGAGTGTATTTTATTTAAAATTGTGGTCTGGATCCGCAGATCAACCCGAATCCGTGAGCATGGTAAAACAAAAAAGGGCTTTGGACAATTTCTTGTCTAGGAGGTGTTCCTCACAGCCCCCCCCCCCATTAGTCCCATGGAGTCAGGGTACTTCTAACCTGACCCCTTCTATCACTTTTCAACTTTATTTTCCCTGTTGGGAACTAAGTCCTGACTAACAAAATGGCAGCCGCAACTTTCTTCTCAGGTTGCGGCCAGCCAATTACGGCATTGCTGTTTGCGCATGGAATTGAGAATCCGAGGAGGATCTCCGGAGGATCCGCATCCCTGGATATACAACTTTGTTTTTCTTTTAAACTACTGAATGGAATTCCACAAAATAACCAAAAGCACTCTTTCTGGACCAAGATCTAGCTTTCTGTCAAATTTGGTGTGATTACATTCAGCGGTAGTTGTGTCTAAATTCCCAATGGGAATTAACAAGGGAAATGCCTTTTTTTTGCCACCCCCTTTTTAGGCCCACCCAGGGCACCTACTGCATAGTAAAAAGCAGGAGGGGGGCATGGAGCCCCCTCCCCCCCTCCACGGCCAATATTGGCCCTGGAGACCCCATCCCCAGGGCCTATTTAATTAATAATTGGAGGTAGACACATGGCCCTCTCCTCAGTCCGATGTCGGCCCTGGTGACCCCATCTTCTGGGGCCCAGCATTATTATGAAGGGGGATGGGGGCATGCAGCCCTCATCACAGGGCCAATATTGGCCCTGGGGACACCATCCGCTGGGGCCGCCCAGTATATGGTAGATGCCCTGGAGCCCACACAGGTCACACACTGCATGTTTGTTGGAGGTTGTGGGGAGAACCCCAATACTCCTGTGGCCCCAGCCGGCTCCCTGCCTTCAGCGGGAGCGGGCATTGCTCCCGCCTACAGAGAGGAGCTAAAAAAGCTGCTCCCTGTAGGCAGGAGCAATTCTTTCATCTGTCTCCTTGCCCGCTTCACAGCAGGCAGGGAACCAGGTGAAAATCCCGCTCCCAGCGGGTAGGAGCATTTTTCCATGTTCCTGCATGCTGGGAGCGGACATAGGGCCAGATGTACGACCATTACATTTAGCGAGTCGCAAATTGCGCAATATTGCAACTTGCAATTAGCGACTTGCTAAACCTAATGTACAACAGTGTCTCAAACACTGTTTTCTGATTCCTAATGGGGTCGCAAATTGCATGCCTCATGAATATTAATGAGGCTGTCACAATTTGCGACCCCATTGGGAATGGCTAGCCCTCCCAGGGATGGTGGCCTGCTGGGCTTGGCAGACCACCATGTCTGGGACTGCTTTTAAATAAAGCAGGGTTTTTTTTTTATGCAGCCAGTTTTCCTTAAAGGAAAACAGGATGCATTTAAAAAAGAAAATTGAAACTTTTCAGTTTCAAATTTAAGGGCAGGCAGTGGTCCCTGGGACCACTGCCTGTTCTTAAAAAATATTTACGCACACCTACTCTAAGTAGGTGATAAGCCATTCACAAATGGGAGGAGGTCTCCTGAGGACCTCTTCCTATTTGTGAGTGGTTTACCACCTACTTGAAGTAGGTGGTAAACTGCGTGTGTTTTGCGGCCGCTAATGTGGTCGCAAAACAACGCATGGTGGCTCGATATTAGGAAGGGGCGCACCTTCCTAATAGCGAGAGTCGCAAATGCTATTTTGCGAGTTATTGACTCACACAATAGCATTTGTACATGCCTGGAACCTTTTTTGCGGTCGCAAATGGGCCGATCTCCTGTTTGCGGCCGCAAAAAAGAGTTGTACATCTGGCCCTTGATGTTTGCTCTCGCTTGGCAGGAGCTTTGAAATTGCTGCCAAGCAGGAGCAACATAAGTTTTCCTGCCAGCACCAGTGCAGGCAGGGAACCGCTATGTCCCTTGGGTGGGTACCCCGAGATATAGCTGGAGCGGCCCTGGGGGACGGTGTCCCCAGGGCCATTAATGGCTCTGGGAGGGGGGGGGGCCTTGGCCCCCTCCCTTTTGCGAGTATAACCGGGCCTCAGGCGGATGGCGGTCTCTGGGGCTGAAATCAGCCCGGGAGGGAGGGGGTCTCCCGGCCCCCTCTCCATTTTCAATTTTGACTGGGCCCCGGGACCTGGCCAACTTGGGGACAAACTAAACCAAGCACTGATAATCATGCTTGCTTTTTTTAAAATGTCCCCACTAATCTGCAGATCTTCTGCGAATTTACAAAAAAATAAAAAAAATCTATATGTGGAACCCCACCACCAGGCCTAGTGGAACAGGGTATTCCTACCCGGTCCCCTTCTGTTTTTGTTCCTTTTTTCTTTGGACTCAGCATTGTCCGAGTCCTGAGATGGCTGGCACCACTTCCTGGTTGAAGCGATGGTAACCAATCAGATTTAATTTTGAGATCACTGGGATCCTCAGACCCTCTGCATCCCTAGATATACATAAATATGTTTAACTCAAATACTGAACGAATTTGCACCAAATAACAAAAAGAGACCAATCTGGACCAAGATCTAACTTTCTGACAAATTTGTTTAATTCCGTTCAGCGGTTTGGGCTGTAGTCATGTTTAAAATCCCTACAAGAAATTGCATGGGGAAAATGCATTTTGGGACCCCTCCTTTTTCTTGGCCCTCAATGGACGAATCCCCCCTAAACTTTTAAGACAGCAGCTGAAGCGAGTGCCAAACCAGTTTTGAAACATTTGCGAAGATTCGTCAAATGGCACCAAAGATATAGGCAAAACAAAAAATGCTTTTCCTATGGTAAGTGTATATATTTGCTGAAAAAGGTTACAGAAACGTTATAATTAAGAAATAGCATTTATAAAAACTTTGGAAATTTACTGGAAAAACTGAAGGTTACATGGATGCTATAGTAGAGCAAGGGACGGGGTTTTGACGTATGTGGTAGGATGTGGCGCCTGCAACGAGTGTACATATATCTGGTTGATGGTTTTCGTGGGACGATGCCAACAGGAAGGGGTTGACCCTGAACCCCCAGAGGAGTTACAGACCAGGGGTCTTACAAAATTACTAAAGGCCTGTGCACACGTCTAAAGTATAGCTGCAGAGTAAGTACTCTGTGTGAAAAGTTAACATTCACAAACATCACTAGTGCATATGTATTAGGAAAACAATAAACACTTTGGAGTTTTTGTGTTCTTCTTTAATCCAGAACAATTGCACAGCCAACACATGTTTCGTCTGGGGAAGTACCCCAAGACATCTTCGGGCTTATGGCAATGGAAAGGAGATGCTGGCTCTCTCTGCCGGTTGTACTTCCATCCTGGCTGGCTATGGGTAAGTATTTCTTAGCATATCAGTGTGATCCAGAGTAAGGACCATCGAGGATTGAGTGTAGAGGTAGAATCAGTAGGTGCATGAGTGACTGTATAAGTGAGTGATTAGATGTCTCAGTGAATGTATGGGTAAGTGACTAGGTTGTGCGAATGTCTGTGTCAGTCTATAAGTTGGTGTTGAAGTAGCTGTATGGGTTGGTGAGTGGGTACATGAGTGGCTGTGTGGGTGATTGATTGGTGTCGGAGTACCTGTATGAGTGTCTGTGTGGGTGGGTGAGGGGGTGTGAGACTGCCTGCATGAATGAGTGAGTGGGTGAGTCAGTGGCTGTATGGGCTAGTGAGCGAGTCTGTGAGGGGCAGTATGGATGACTGAGTGTGTGTACGTATGGATGTGTCGGTGAGTGAATGGGTGAGTCAGTGCTATATGTGTGAGTAACTGCATATATGAAAGGGAGTATAGGTGAGTGTTGACGTATATGAGGGACAGAATATGTGACTGAGTGATTGCGAGATTGCCATAAGGGTGAGTGTGTGCTTGTGTCAGTGACTATATAGGTGAGTAAGTACGTGTTAGTATCTATATGAATAAGTGAGTGGGTGTGTGTATAACTTAAGGTGAGTAATTGGCTGTGTAATTGACTATGAGCGAGTGCCTATGTGTATGAGTAGCTCTATGGGAGACTGACAGTGTGTGTAGCTGTATGGGAATATGTGTGGATATATTAGTGGCTGTATTGGTCAGTGAGTTGGTTATGAGTGGCTGTATGGATGAGTGGGTGCTTGTGTCAGTGACTGTATAGGTGAGTAAGTTTGTGTTAGTATCTGTATGAATAAGTGAGTAGGTGTGAGCATAACTATAGGTGAGTAAGTGGCTGTGTGACTGACTTTATGGGTGAGTGAGTAGGTGTGTGAGTAGGTCTATGGGTGTATGAGTGGATATATCAGTGGCTGTAATAGTGAGTGAGTTAGTGTACGTGTGGCTGTATTGGTGAATAAGTGGATGTATTTGTAGACCTAGGAATCAGTGAGTAGGTGTGTAAGTATGGGTATGAGTGTGTCAATGGTTGTGAGAATGGTAGTGTGGAAGTTGGAATGGGTGTATGAAAGGTTATATTGGGGTGTGAGTGGGTGCGTCAACAATTCTGTGGATGATGTAATCAGGGATGTAATTTGAGATGTCATTGTGGGGGCGCAAGTTATAGTTAGCTCAGATAACTATAACAGCTGAATTTCTCTGGTTTTGTACAAGTGAAATGTCAGCCTAAATATAACATCCCTGTAACCTTTGTTTTTTTTTCAGTGAATGTCTAAGGCTTTTTAAAGTTTTATTTCCTAACTATACCGCCATTGTAACCTTTGTTTTTTTCAGAGAATTTCTAAGGTTTTTTAAATGCTAATTCCTAACTATAACATCCCTCTAAACTTTGGTGTTTTCAGTGAATTTCTATTGTTTTTAAAGAGGTAGTCACGTTTGCAGAGTGGTGGAGAAAGGGGGCGTGCCTCCGACCAGTTCTAAAGTATTCTGCTGTGTATGACTTACAGGAGGTACCAGGAGGGCTTCTTGGCCCCCAAGGTCACTCAGGAGTAAAGTGAACTTCATCACCCAACCAGTAGTGCGCCAAGAGGTGCATTTGCATAATAGTGGCGAACGGGGGTGAGGCCTCCCGCAAGTTGCCCGCTTTTTTTTTCTTTTTTAGGAAGGGGAACGCATGGCCCCTATTCCCTGCACCATTTTGGGCCTGGGGACGCCATCTCCAGGGCCTGCTCCGTTTTTAAAAATGTTTTAAATGATTTAAAAATGGGAAATAAAGCATGTGCCGAGGAGGTGGCGGTCCCTGGAGCAGTGGGAGAGGCCACCCCCGCATTGCTTAAAAAAAAGTGTGCCCTGTGGAGGTGGCGGTCCCTGGGGCAGGGGGGTCCTCGAGGCCCCCCATATTGTTTTAATTAGCCCCAAGGAGCTGGCGGTCCCCAGGGTAGAGAGGGGTCCGCGAGGCCCCCCCACATATTTAGAAATAGACCCGGGGAGGTGGAGGTCCCCGGGGCTGTGGACGGGCCCAGTGACACCGCCTGCATTCATGATGAAAAGTCCCCCAGAGAGATGGCGGTCCCCGGGGCTTTGAATAGCCCGAGGAGGGGGCCCCATGTGCCTGGCTCACCCGGGCTAATTTAAAAGCAATCGCATGAGTCCCCGCTTGCTTTTTAAAATTATTTTTTGCAGCGGAAATAGTGATTTCACAGGATTTCTTTTCTAATGCTTTTATGCCGTTGCGGGGCACCAGGGGGGCCCCAAGACCATTGCTTGGGCATCAGGGTATTCCTACCCTGCTCCCTTTTCTTTATTTTCACTTCGTTTTGGGACTCTGTGAAACCGAGTCCCAAGATGACTGCCAAAACTTCCTGGTTGAGGTGTTGGCAGCCAATCAGAGTGGTGCATTTCCCTGCACAAGCTCATTTTTTTTTCGCAAAGGCTTCCCGACCAGAGATATCACTATCATTTTCAACTTAAATTTCTCAACAACTACTGAACGGATTTACACCAAATAACAAAAAGCACAATCTGTGTAAAAACGACCTTTCTGCCAAATTTGGTGCAAGTCCATTCAGCGATTCGGGCTGTAGGTGTGGCTAAAGGTTCCTATGGGAATTAACATTAAAAATGTACCCTTATTTTGCTCTCAAATTTCTCTGTCCCCACTGCACGGATCACCCCAAAACTTTCCATCACACACAGAACCTACCTTTTCACTTCTTTTTCGAAAAGTTCATGAAGATTGGTCAAATGATGCCAAAGTTATAGCCAAGTCAAAAAATTATTTTCCTATGGAAATTAGGTTCTAACTATAACTACCTACTGGCAACTGACTCAGGAAAGGAGCTTTTGAAAGAATACTGTGTGACCAAGGATGGTTTCTGTGTGACAGTCATTCTCCTAGATGTGAGGGGACTTCACACACTTTTTGCTGGAAGAGCTTAGGTTCTGCCTAGCACCTAGAAATCAGCCTGCCTGGCAAGAGGAAAAGCAAGGAGTCAGTGTGGCCTTGCAGGAGAGACTTTTGATGGTCAGAGTGTTCCTGGCCTGAGGAGCAGCAAGAGAAAGTGGACTGCCTCAGAGGGGAAAGCAATGCTGCAGTAGGTCTCCAGTGTATCTACACGATTCCTGTCGAGAACCGCACCTGTTGGGCTACAATGATTCATACACTGCCCAAGATGGGCTACAGCTGCCGTTCCATGAGTTGTGTACCCTGGCCGGAGCTGGGCTGCAACTACCTTTCTATGCGATCTGTCAGAAATATGATACTGCCGCCTCAAGAGCTGCCATGCATCATATATCTGCCTCCTAGAGAGGCAACACAAGCAAAAGACGTGGGCTTCATCCACCCTCTGCTGCAACTGGTACAGGAACAGAATGCGAGAACCCCGGGCTTCCGCTTGTAAATAGAACCAAGCTGCTGCAATGCTCTGATGCTTCTGTGAGGACTTGAAAGTGTTTTCTACACACTGCAGCACCATGGGTAAGAGCAATGTGAACTAACTATGTATTTGAACTAGTGGGTAACATAATCTACACCTGTGCTTAATTCTTGTTCTTGGCAAGGAATCTCTGGGAACTGTAAGTACCAGGGTTGCCCGTGATAGAGAGACTACGGAGAGAAAGGGGGGAGATGTAGTGCCCACAGGGGAATCACAATCAAAGTATTTCCCTGAACTCTTGAATGCATTATGTAGCATTTATTATTGCTATTTGATTCAAAGTACGTTCTTTTTCAAAAATGCAAACACTGGACTAGGCATCGAATTAACTACCAGTCGATTGTTGAGTTCTGAGCTTGTGCGGCCCACACTGCCTCCCTGAAAAGCCAGTGGCTACTCACCCCCTCTTCACTGAATGTCAAGTGCAGAAAGAGGAACACACGCCCAGTTTGTTGAGCCATAATAGGATGGACCCCAGGACGCCTGTGGCAAACAACCTTAATATGGAGAACTTTTGAGGTTTTGTTAGTTTATTTGATCAACAAACTGGGCGGTAGGGAAGAAACTATGATGGACTATTAGGAGGGCACCGTGATAGAAATCCTGGAAGCAGGGGGAGTGCTGTGGGATCAGCCGCTCCTAGTATTTTGACACAGGTTTTACCGAGACATATCCCCATTTGTGCTCCCAAATTTAATTTCCAGGGTTTCTTCGAGACATTTCCACCCGCCAATTTCAAGGGTGCCACTGTCTTCAACTCTAGGTATTATTCCCTTGGGTTGGTTAAGTTTTATTAAGATGCAAAACTTGTAGTAGACTCTCCAGAAAGCGAAGGCTGCGGAAGAGCAGGAGGCCAGAGAGTTTGAGAGCTAGATGCTGAAATCAGCTCACGAACAATAGGAAAGGAGATGGGATAGAGAGGAGGAATGGGCCCATAAGGAAAGACAATGGAAGAAGGAAAGGCAAGAAAAAGAAATAGGCAAAAAAGAGAGACAAAACTAGAGAGCAAGACGATCACCTTAGAGAAAGAAGAAGAGGAAGGTGGAAGAGACAGCTACATCTAGGACAGTCAGTTCCACCTTCAACTCTGTAGGTGTATCTGCAAAGGTTCCAAAGGTGCTTGTGTACCTGTATGTGGAAGGCCAGATTCATTTGAATGGTTCTGATATTTAATAACGCTTGTAAACTGCAATCTTTGTATAATGTTTCTAAGGCTGCCACTTTAATGAGTCACTTGCCAAAAGAAGCAAGAGCAATCATTGGTAGAATGTCTGTAGGCGATAGATGTGCTATGATAAGATTAAGGAAGCTCTAATCAGACGGTTTGGGCTGAAGCCAGCACAGTACTGATGGAGATCCAAGGAGAGCAAGAGTTCAGTTGATATTCTGTTTAAAACTTGGATTCATGGTATACTGCAAGATTAGAATGAGGGATGAGAGTGATGGAGGCCAAATAGTTTCATGCCCTTAAACAGTTAATGGTGACAGAGTGATGGTCAAGGGGGAGTTCCGTATCCCACTTAAGGAATACTAGTGAGGCCTAACAGAAATAAATCCAGAGAAACTTGCAGTATTGGCTGATAAGTGGTTAGGTAACAGTTTTAGCAAAGGGCTGGAACAGCATAGCTCTAAGCTAAAGGGAGAGGGTACTCTTAACAGACTGGTTTCTAGCCAGAGGAAAATGGCCACGGCAATTACCAAGGGTCGAAGGAAAGAAAAAAAGCAAAAGTGGAACTGGGTTGCAAGTTAGCAACACAAGGAGAAGAGAGAAGCAGAGTTTTTTTCTTAGTAGAGAGTGATTACAAATGATAGGTGTCACAAGGAGGGAAATAGAAGAGGGACTGTCAGATTAAAGACCATTTATCAGTTGCAGCTATCATAGCAAGATTGTTGCCTGTGGTTGAAGGGACCTGCAAGGACCTTGTTGTTCTCAACCTAGTAGAAATGGACATTTAAGAGAGAGAGAGAGAGATATGCTCCTAATCACATCCATGTAAATACCATAAGTTTGTGTTGGAGGTTAATATCAATGGGAAGAAGGTTCCTGCCTAAAGGATACAGGAGTTTAGAAGACTATGGTTGACAGGCAGTATCTCAACCCTGAAAAGGTTCTCCCTGGTGCCAATAGCACAGACTTGGTAGCCACTGGGGATGACTTGGAGAACCCTATCTCCCAAGTTGATTTAAAAATCAATAGCAAGTCGGCTATGTTCAATGTGGGTGTGAAAGAGAAACAAAGTGCTGGATGTCTATTAGGTTATGGTTTGATGATCTCTAGTCTAGAACCAAGACCAGAGGCCCACGGGGCATATTAACAAGGGCCTTATCTCCACTTTTTTGGCTTTAAAAGCCAAAAAAGCGGAGATAATATTATCGCCCTATCTACAAGGGGATGCTAACATGCATTAGCGCATGTTAGCAGCCTTTTCCCCGACGCCTCGCTCTGCATCTCTAATGAGATGCAAAGTGGGCGTCACTGGGCCTACCTCACATAGGGGGACTTGTAAAATATTGCTAAGTGCACATCACGACATTTACAAGGCGGCCCACAGCATTTTAGCAGACGTTAGTTTTCAAACACTAACGTCTGCTAAAATCCTGACTAATGTATGTGTAACATGGGAGGTGGATTATTGTGTCACGACCACAGGGTCGTATCATCAAGCATATCGCCGTTTTGCAGGGACATTGCTGAAAAACCAGTGATTTTCCCTGCAAAACATAGATTTCCCCGCTATCGCTGGAATTTATATCGCCATTGCGCTATGCGTTGTTAATACAGCACAAGCATGGTGTTAAATTCCAGCGATAGCCGGCGTTAACAAAAACGTCGCGCTAAGCGCGGTCAGCGGTAATTAACGCTGACTCTTGTTGATATGCCCCCACATTGTTTGGACCACATCTGATGTGTTAACCAAAGCAGAGGCGTCACATCAGTCTTAGTAAGAGACTAGGACCACCCCAGATCGACAATCACCAGAGACAGAAAATGAGCACATCAAGGGGGGCTCTGAGATGGCACACAGGCTATCACACCTGCTCCAGAGGGAGTAAAGGATGAGACACCAGAAGTGGACCAGGTGCTGCGGTCTTGGTCACCGGTAGGACGATATTTGTTAGCTGCTGAAAAACCTACCGGGAAGAGTTCCACCAGGCACAAGTTGAGTGCCTTACACTTCGCAAGGAAACCCAAGTGCAGGTGAGCAAGAGAGCGGTTTGAAGGTGTTATTGGCTGCGAGGATAGATTGCTTTATAGTGAGTTCATGAATCTTGAGCCGGGAGCTTTCAAGAGGCTTGTGGTTCTCTTGGTGCACATGGCTTTTCTGTTGTTACTTGCCCACAAAGTGCTCTTAGCAGGGCACTTGGCTATAAACTAGACCCAGGCTAGTTTGTGATAGGGATGTAGAGACACGCAGGGGTTATGAAGAACATTATATATATATATATATATATATATATATATATATATATATATATATATATATATATATATATATATATATATATATATATATATATATATATTACCTACTGGCGGTCGCCAGTAGGTAGTTATAGTTAGGACCACGTTTCCATAGGAAATCCGCAACATTCTATTTTGAATAACTTTGGCGCCGGTCGACGAATCCTCACGAATTTTTCAAAATAGGTGGGGCGCTACGCTCCGCTCCTACCCTGAAAGTCTCGGGGGGATTCGTCAAGCGGGGGCTGGGATAAAAGGGGGGTCCCAAAACGCGTTTTTCCCATGCATTTTTCCATAGGACCTTTAGACAGGGCTACAGCCCGAACGGCTGAACAGAATTACTAGAAATTTGGCAGAGAGGTAGTCCTCAGGTCAAGGAAGTGCCTTTTGTAGGTTTGGTGTAAATCTGTTCAGTAGATTCTGAGAAAATAGCCTTTAAATCAATATATATATCTGAGCCAGCTTACGGTGCGCTTACGGTACGCTTACCGTACGCGTACGGTGGCGTGCGCGAGCGCGATTCTGATTGGCTCTTAGATCTTAGTAAACATTCGAATCGGCCGAAACCAGGAAGCGGCGGCCGCCATTTTCTCTCTCGCACTGAGAGTGATGTTTAAAATATAAAGCACAAAAACATGTAAAGGGGCTGTTTAGACAGCTCCCACACACATAGCAATGTTGAGGGAGTCCCCAAAGATCCCCCAAGGCCAAAAACGGAATTTTTATTTTTTCGCTAATTTCGCCGATTACGCTTACCGTACGCGTACGGTAAAAAATTAAAAAAAAAAAAAAATTATCCACACTCTCCCCACCCCGTGTGCAATTGGTGCCCAATGGGCAACAATTGTGCATGGCTTATTAACGATAAGTTAAACTAAAATATTTAAAAAAATAATAATAAAAAAAAAAATTATCCACACTCTCTCCACCCCGTGTGCAAATGGTGCCCGAAGGGCACCATTTGTGCATGGCTTATAACATATACGAAAAATTAAAATATTACCTTTCAAAACGAAGTGCATCATATGTCCTCCATGTGCGCACGGTGCGCGAAGCGCATCGTGCGTACATGGCCCATCTAGCGTAACGTGGGCACGCGGTGCGCGTAGCGCACCGCGTGCCCACCGTGCGTGCACGGCACTAACTGCGTAAAGTGGGCGCGCGGTGCGCGAAGCGCACCGCGTGCTCACTGTGCACGCACGGTGCGCGAAGCGTTAAGTGGGCGCGCACGCCACGAATGGCGTAAAGTAACTTAGCATTTAAAAAACCGTACAAATTCACTGAAAAAAACATAGGTTTCACACACGTTATAGTTAGGAATTAGCATTTAAAAAACCTTGCAAATTCACTGAAAAAACCATAGGTTTCACACATGTTATAGTTAGCGGAAATTTTACTGATAAAAAACCAATGAAATTCCCCCGTTATAGTTATTGTAGGCAACTATAACTCACGCGACCGTAATCCTCTGCTGATGCTAATACTGTATTTAGACACTTATTTGCCCATGTCTTCTTCCATTAAATTTTAGCTATACATATATTACAAATATTTTTTTTTCATAAAGACACATATGTCATCAGCAGAGGATTGCGGTCGCGTGAGTTATAGTTGCCTGCAGTAACTATAACGGGGGAATTTCATTGGTTTTTTATCAGTAAAATTTCCGCTAACCTATGGTTTTTTCAGTGAATATATATATATATATATATATATATATATATATTTTTTTTTTATTGGAAGAGTTTCCAAAAATATTTCTATTTATTTGATGGCATAACAGCCATATTCCAATACAGCACGCAATGTTAAAAGCATTATACAGCTCAATTTAAGAGACTACATCAAACCAATCACTGTTTACCCCTAATGTTGTGATAGTTTTATACATTGCCCAAGATATTCAAACGTACGAGCAAAAACAATTTTCAGGCATAATATTATGGTTTTGCATTGATCTTGTTTCCCATTTTGACACAAGGTACATGCACCGGTTAAAGTGCAACACCAGTTCGTCGTCTGTTCTTACAGTAATCCTATACAGAGTAAAAAAGCTTGTTTTCTCCATTTTATATATCGATTTTACCTTGAGCACAGAATTCCCATCGCAAACGATGCATCTCTTAGGTGTTTTTTCTATTCTAAACCTTCCGACAGCCTCAAGAAATTGCTTTATGAGCTTGACCCTAGAGCATAAAAGTGTTCTAATCCCTTTATTTTTTACATTTTAGATCACCAGTGTTCAAATGTAGGTGCGAACACTGTTTTCCAATTTTGCAGGATTATAGACCTCACAATAAGAGTAACCAAACAAAGGGGCAGATTTATGTTTCCTGGCACATCCCTGCAAATCAGCATGGATGCGCCAGGAATGATGCGTCACGCAAGTTTACCCTTGCGCCACACATGATGCGCCGCATTTACAATGCGGCGCATCATGGCGCAGGAATAAACAGATGCGTGACGCATCCGATGGCGTAAGGTTGGCGCAGTGCTTCAGTTGCGTCGCAAGCGCGACGCAACTCCAGCATTGCTCCAACCTACCCTATCCCTAACATGGTGCGTCAAGCCTTACGCCTGCTTCAAGCAGGCGCAGGGTTTTGGCGCATCAGCGTTGAGAAAGTGACTCAGTGAAATCTTATAGATTTCACTGAGTCACTTTTCAGGGGCGTTCCTGCGACGGAACGCCCCCCCCTCTGTCGACACGCCCACGTGAAACCTGACGCAGGTTTTACGTGGCGCAGGGCTTTACATCGTGACGCATCTCCATAGATGCGTCACGATGTAAATATGGCGCAACGTGGCGCAGGGTTTACACCGCCGCTGCGTCACAAAAGTGATGCAACGGCGGCGTAAAAGTGGCGCATCACCAATATAGATCTGCCCCAAAGTTTTTTCGTATGCTCTGTATTGAACTTGTCATCTGATGAATAGCTCAGTAACATTAACTGCGGGGTTTTGGGGAAATCGATGTTAATCATAAGCCGACAATAGTCAAGTATGGAAGTCCAATATTCCACTGCCCTTGGGCATTTCCAGATAATATGAGTACATTTGCCTTTGACTTCCATCTAGCATCTAAAACATTTTATCGGTATTTGGGAGTTAATTTTATTCAGTAAAGCCAGCGTCCTATATAGCAGCCACTAGTATAGAATTGCATGAGGCGGAGCTTCACCCGCTTAAATAAGGAGAAGTCGTACAGGTGTATCTTCTTCCAAGCCTACGTCACAGTAGACAATTCCTCCCTTGACTGCCATCTCTGTTGGGCTTTACAGAAAACATTGACTTCTTTATGTTTTAGAAGCTTAGCTTTCCGATACTTAGGTGAGGCACACTGTACCCTCAGTACGTCTGCCTCATGGCCTGTGAGGCAGGCTGTCCCCTCTCGGCCTCATGGACAGGGAGGCAGGCTGCCCCCTCTCTGCCTCATGGCCGGTGAGGCAGGCTGTCCCCTCAGTGCCTCTCCCTCATGGACAGTGAGACAGGCTGCCTCATGGCCAGTGAGGCAGGCTGTCCCCTCTCGGCCTCATGGACAGGGAGGCAGGCTGCCCCCTCTCTGCCTCATGGCCGGTGAGGCAGGCTGTCCCCTCAGTGCCTCTCCCTCATGGACAGTGAGACAGGCTGCCTCATGGCCGGTGAGGCAGGCTGTCCCCTCAGTGCCTCTCCCTCATGGACAGTGAGACAGGCTGCCTCATGGCCAGTGAGGCAGGCTGTCCCCTCTCGGCTTCATGGACATTGAGGCAGGCTGCCCCCTCTCTTCCTCATGGATGGTGAGGCAGGCTGTCCCCTCTCTGCCTCATGGCCGGTGAGGCAGGCTGCCCCCTCTCTGCCTCATGGCGCGTGAGCCAGGCTGTCCCCACTCTACCTCATGGCGGGGGAGGCTGTCTGTCCCCTCAGTAGGTCTGCCTCATGAACGGTGAGGCAGACTGTTCCCTCTCTGCCTCATGGCGGGTGAGGCAGGCTGTCCCCTCAGTAAGTCTGCCTCATGGACTGTGAGGCAGGCTGTCCCCTCAGTAAGTCTGCCTCATGGACTGTGAGGCAGGCTGTCCTTCTCTGCCTCATGGATGGTGAGGCAGGCTGTCGCTGCCTCATGGCCAGTGAGGCAGGCTGTCCCCTCTCGGCCTCATCGACATTGAGGCAGGCTGCCCCCTCTCTTCCTCATGGATGGTGAGGCAGGCTGTCCCCTCTCTGCCTCATGGCCGGTGAGGCAGGCTACCCCCTCAGTACGTCTGCCTCATGGCCGGTGATGCAGGCTGCCCCCTCAGTACGTCTGCCTCATGGACGGTGAGGCAGGCTGTTCCCTCAGTAAGTCTGCCTCATGGACTGTGAGGCAGGCTGTCCCCTCAGTAAGTCTGCCTCATGGACTGTGAGGCAGGCTGTCCTTCTCTGCCTCATAGATGGTGAGGCAGGCTGTCCTTCTCTGCCCCATGGCTGGTGAGGCAGGCTGTCCCCTCCCTGCCTCATGGCCAGTGAGGCAGACTGTCCTTCTCTGCCTCATGGCTGGTAAGGCAGGCTGTCCCCTCTCTGCCTCATGACCGGTAAGGCAGGCTGTCCTACTCTGCCTCATGGCTGGTGAGGCAGGCTGTCCCTCCCTGCCTCATGGCCAGTGAGGCAGGCTGTTCTTCTCTGCCTCATGGCTGATGAGGTAGGCTGTCCCTCCGTGCCTCATGGCCAGTGAGGCAGACTGTTCAATGCCTCATGGCTGGTTAGGCAGGCTGTCCCCTCTCTGCCTCATGGCCGGTGTGGCAGGCTGACCTACTCTGCCTCATGGCTGGTGAGACAGGCTGTCCCTTCTCTGCCTCATGGCCGGTGAGGCAGGCTGTCCTACTCTGCCTCATGGCTGGTGAGGCAGGCTGTCCCCTCAGTACGTCTGCCTCATGGACGGTGAGGCAGTCTGTCCTTCTCTGCCACATGGCTGGTGAGGCAGGCTATCCAGTCCCTGCCTCATGGCCAGTGAGGTAGGCTGTCCTTCTCTGCCTCATGGCTGGTTAGGCAGACTGTTACTCCCTGCCTCATGGCCAGTGAGGCAGACTGTTCTTCTCTGCCTCATGGCTGGTTAGGCAGGCTGTCCCCTCTCTCCCTCATGGCCGGTGAGGCAGGCTGGTCTTCTCTGCCTCATGGCTGGCTAGGCAGGCTGTCTTTTCTGTGCCTCATGGCCAGTGAGGCAGACTGTTCTTCTCTGCCTCATTTTCGATGAGGCCGGATGTCCCCATTCTGCCTTTTTGCCGGTGAGGCGAGCCGTCCGCTCTCTGCCTCATTGCCGGTGAGGCAGGCTGTCCCTCTCTGCCTCATGGCTGGTGAGGCGGGCTGTCCCCTCCCTGCCTCATGACCGGTGAAGCAGGCTGTTACCTCTCTGCTTCCTGGCCGGTGAGGCAGACTGTCCTCTCTGTGCCTCATGGCCGGTGAGGCAGGCGGTCCCCTCTCTGCCCCACACACTGCCCCTCTGTGCCTCATGGCCGGTGAGGCAGGCAGCCCCCTCTATGCCCCCACACTCTGACCCTCTGTACCTCGTGGCCGGTGAGGCAGGCGGCCCCCTCTCGGCCCCCACACTCTGACCCTCTGTACCTCGTGGCCGGTGAGGCAGGTGGCCTCCTCTCTGCCCCACACACTGCCCCTCTGTGCCTCATGGTCGGTTAGGCAGGCGGCCCCCTCTCTGCCCCACACACTGCCCCTCTGTGCCTCGTGTTCGATGAGGCAGGATGTCCCCATTCTGCCTTATTGCCGGTGAGGCGAGCCGTCCGCTCTCTGCCTCATGGCCGGTGAGGCAGGTTGTCCCCTCCATGCCTCATGGCCGGTGAAGCAGACTGCCCTCTCTCTGCCTCCTGGCCGGTGAGGCAGGCGGCCCCCTTTCTGCCCCACACACTGCCCCTCTCTGCCTCATGGCCGGTGAGGCAGGCAGCCCCCTCTGTGCCTCATGGCTGGTGAGGCAGGCGGCCCCCTCTGTGCCTCATGGCCGGTAAAGCAGGCGGCCCCCTCTCTGCCCCACACACTGTCCCTCTGTGCCTCGTGGCCGGTGAGGGAGGCGGCCCCCTTCCCTGCCCCACACACTGCCCCTCTGTGACTCGTGGCCGGTGACGCAGGCGACCCCCTCTCTGCCCCACACACTGTCCCCTCTGTGCTTCATGGCCGGTGAGGCAGGTTGCCCCCTCTCTGCCCCCACACTCTGCACCTCTCTACCTCGTGGCGGGTGAGGCAGGTGGCCCCCTCTCTGCCTCATGGCCGGTGAGGCAGGCGGCCCCCTCTCTGCCCCCACACTCTGACCCTCTGTACCTCATGGCGGCTGAGGCAGGTGGCCCCCTCTCTGCCTCATGGCCGGTGAGGCAGGCGGCCCCCTCTCTGCCCCCACACTCTGACCCTCTGTACCTCGTGGCGGGTGAGGCAGGTGGCCCCCTCTCTGCCTCATGGCCGGTGAGGCAGGCGGCCCCCTCTTTGCCCCCACACACTGCCCCTCTGTGCCTCATGGCCGGTGAGGCAGGCGGCCCCCTCTCTGCTCCCACACTCTGACCCTCTGTACCTCGTGGCTGGTGAGGCAGGTGGCCCCCTCTCTGCCCCCACACTCTGACCCTCTGTACCTCGTGGCCGGTGAGGCAGGCGGCCCCCTCTCTGCCCCCACACTCTGACCCTCTGTACCTCGTGGCCGGTGAGACAGGCGGCCCCCTCTCTGCCCCCACACTCTGACCCTCTGTACCTCGTGGCGGGTGAGGCAGGTGGCCCCCTCTCTGCCTCATGGCCGGTGAGGCAGGCGGCCCCCTCTTTGCCCCCACACACTGCCCCTCTGTGCCTCATGGCCGGTGAGGCAGGCGGCCCCCTCTCTGCTCCCACACTCTGACCCTCTGTACCTCGTGGCTGGTGAGGCAGGTGGCCCCCTCTCTGCCCCCACACTCTGACCCTCTGTACCTCGTGGCCGGTGAGGCAGGCGGCCCCCTCTCTGCCCCCACACTCTGACCCTCTGTACCTCGTGGCCGGTGAGACAGGCGGCCCCCTCTCTGCCCCCACACTCTGACCCTCTGTACCTCGTGGCCGGTGAGGCAGGAGGCCCCCTCTCTGCCTCATGGCCGGTGAGGCAGGCGGCCCCCTCTCTGCCCCCACACACTGCCCCTGTGTGCCTCATGGCCGGTGAGGCAGGCGGCCCCCTCTCTGCCCCCACACTCTGACCCTCTGTACCTCGTAGCCGGTGAGGCAGGCGGCCCCCTCTCTGCTCCCACACACTGCCCCTCTGTGCCTCATGGCCGGTGAGGCAGGCGGCCCCCTCTTTGCCCCCACACTGTGACCCTCTGTACCTCGTGGCCGGTGAGGCAGGAGGCCACCTCTCTCCCTCATGGCCGGTGAGGCAGGCGGCCCCCTCTCTGCCCCCACACTCTGACCCTCTGTACCTCGTGGCCGGTGAGGCAGGTGGCCCCCTCTCTGCCCCCACACACTGCCCCTCTGTGCCTCGTGGCCGGTGAGGCAGGCAGCCCCCTCTTTGCCCCCACACTGTGACCCTCTGTACCTCGTGGCCGGTGAGGCAGGAGGCCCCCTCTGTGTCTCATGGCCGGTGAGGCAGGCGGCCCCCTCTCTGCCCCCACACACTGCCCCTCTGTGCCTCATGGCCGGTGAGGCAGGCGGCCCCCTCTCTGCCCCCACACTCTGACCCTCTGTATCTCGTGGCCGGTGAGGCAGGCGGGCCCCTCTTTGCCCCCACACTGTGACCCTCTGTACCTCGTGGCCGGTGAGGCAGGAGGCCCCCTCTGTGCCTCATGGCCGGTGAGGCAGGCGGCCCCCTCTCTGCCCCCACACACTGCCCCTCTGTGCCTCATGGCCGGTGAGGCAGGCGGCCCCCTCTTTGCCCCCACACTGTGACCCTCTGTACTTCGTGGCCAGTGAGGCAGGAGGCCCCCTCTGTGCCTCATGGCCGGTGAGGCAGGCGGCCCCCTCTCTGCCCCCACACACTGCCCCTCTGTGCCTCATGGCCGGTGAGGCAGGCGGCCCCCTCTCTGCCCCCACACTCTGACCCTCTGTGCCTCATGGCCGGTGAGGCAGGCGGCCCCCTCTCTGCCCCCACACTGTGACCCTCTGTACCTCGTGGCGGGTGAGGCAGGTGGCCCCCTCTCTGCCCCCACACACTGCCCCTCTGTGCCTCGTGGCCGGTGAGGCAGGCGGCCCCCTCTTTGCCCCACACTGTGACCCTCTGTACCTCGTGGCCGGTGAGGCAGGAGGCCCCCTCTGTGTCTCATGGCCGGTGAGGCAGGCGGCCCCCTCTCTGCCCCCACACACTGCCCCTCTGTGCCTCATGGCCGGTGAGGCAGGCGGCCCCCTCTCTGCCCCCACACTCTGACCCTCTGTATCTCGTGGCCGGTGAGGCAGGCGGGCCCCTCTTTGCCCCCACACTGTGACCCTCTCTACCTCGTGGCGGGTGAGGCAGGTGACCCCCTCTCTGCCTCATGGCCGGTGAGGCAGGCGGCCCCCTCTCTGCCTCACACACTGCCCGTCACGCAGCCGCCCCTGAGCCAAGCTGCATTTCACAGCCGTGAATTTGCCGCGATGGCTCTAATCAGCGGCCTATTGATTTCTCGCCGCTTTCCTTCATTTCAGCCCCGTGGCAGGCTGCTGTAATTTCCTCTGGTCTGAGTGTAACCAAACTGTGCTAAGTGTTGTTGATTTGCAGGCAAAAGTAAAGGGGTAAATATAAATTAACGAGCCATAAACATTTTGCAAGTGGGGAGTCAATAAAAACAGTCTGCGAGTCTTTCGCAGAGAGGGAAAAACGATTCCGGGCCGATTGCTAACAAAGGTGTTCGGGGGCCGTGCCTGGGGGGCGGCGGATGCCCAGGCCTGTCCTGCGCCGCTCTCCGGTGAGGAATTGATCGGCAGTAAAAGCCCCCGATGCCGCCGAAGCGCCCTGAAAGGGCCCGGCGGGGGCCGGCGTTTGTTTGCGCGGCCCCGCCATTCCGGGTAGATAATTGCTCCGTGAGTTTGCAGGCAGAATCCGAGTCCTCTCTTCTGTGCCTCCCAGCTGGCCGAGCCCATGGTTTGCGGACTCGTGTGTACAAATGTAGCCAGCGGCAGCCCTCGCATCTTTAGTGTAAAAAGGTGTTTTGTTGTGTTTTCCAGGTGCTGAGTGGAAAGCCCACTCCACCGCTCATTAGCGGCGCCCAGTTACAGTACAGGTTTATTTCTGTCACAGCGCCTTTTGAAAACAGCCAGAAGGATTAATGTGTTTCTTTGGGCCTGCAGAAGGCTTGACAGGGCCCCCGTGAGGCCGATCATCTGTTTCAAAGCCCGCAGAGGAGCCGGCCCGCCTATCACACCCCGAGGCTGCGTCTGTGGGCGAAGGCTCGGGCGGACCCGGCAGCCCTGGGCAACCGCATTGTTTTATTAAACAGCGCCTCATTGATTTGTAATTTATTTCCAACACCTTTGCATTAGCCAACTGCTGGTGCATGGCGTCGCGGAGGACCCTGAAACAGGCCTGGCAGCGTCACCGAGGGTGCCAGTGGGCTGGGCCCGGGCTGGCTGCTTTAACCATCTGACGCCCACCCCGGCCAGCATGCTTCTCTTAGGCACCAGGACCTGTCCTCAGGGGCTGGCCGTCTCCACAAGCAGGCAGTGCCGGTGGCATACACCCAGCAAAGCGTGCACCCAGAAAAGAGGGCAGGGGAGGGGGCAGCACGGCGCGGATCACACCACACTATAATTGGGTATTTTTCACCTGTGATAAAAATAAAACAATAAGCAGGGACATTTTCAACTTTACGACGATTCGAAAGTGCAGTTGTGCTTTTGGAAATGAATTTACACATTTAGCACCTTAGTACATGTCCCCGGGCGCCCAGTAAAGCCAGATGCATAGGCTCAGTTGTAGCTTATTAATAAGATGAAGAAGATTTTATCTACAAGGCTCTTTATTTGATGACTGGAACAACCCCAGATACATAGCAGATCTTTACTTCCATCTTGGGTTGGCGCATCCTTGACTTTTCCTTAACGGTGCCGCTGTCTCCTTATTGGGCGAGCTCTTGTGTGAGAGGGGGTCTTCCATGAAATGCATCCCACACCCCAAAGATACGTCCTCATGATGTATTCCTGGGATGAACAGCCCCTGACGTCCACCCCTGCAGAGATCCAGTCCAACACTGGATTGGAATCTAGAACCCACTTTGGCATTTGCGCAGGAGTGCTCTAAACTTAAAAGTGATCGTATGAAACTGCACTGTAACAAAACATACAATAGAAATGCAGTGTAACAGATTACTACACATCCCCCCTTGAAAGATTGACACCTGCCTTTCCACAAGAGCTTTGTCCAATAAACCAACACCGCATTACAACTTGTCCACACCACCAACCGCGTGACCTAGAGGACATCTTGACTAAAAGGTCAGCCCTAGAATTCTTACCACCTGAAATGTAGTTGACTATGAACTGAAATTGGAACATTTTTTATAACAATTTTTTGCTTAATTATATTTTATTTTCTTAGCCACTTGTAAGTACAACAAGAACAAAAACATACATAGCTCAGAAAAGAAAAAGTACTAAACATAAGAACATAACATACTAAGCATAGAAAAGAACATGTACAAACAGCCATCATAGAAGTATTGACAAAGCCCAATCGAGAAGAGTTACAAATATATACAAACACTCAATACCAATAACAATTAAATAATGAATCCCACTGAAGACTCAACCAAACCCTCCCAAATGTAACTCTTGGCCGTAAACCCCTAGCTTTAGCTAATGCCAATTCAATTTCCAAACAAACAAACGAGCGTATTACTGGCCTTCTGAATGCTTCTTTGAGATCATAAATGCACTAAGGTTTATGATTGGTGAGCAAACACAAAACTCCTTCCCCACAAATGGGTAACAAAATGCCCCCACACACGCTAAAGCCTCTCTCTCAATTGTACTATAGTTGTGTTAGCGATTGGTTAAACTTCTAGAAGCAAAAGCAATGATTCGTTCTTTCCCCTCATGCATCGGAGTCAACACTGCACCAAGACCAATAGCACTGACGTCCATAACCACTATGGATTCCAAATTCTCATCAAACCCTAATAAGGTGGGGGCCGAGACCATCAAATGTTTCAATTTATCAAATACAATTTGCTCTGTTTCTCCCCAAACGTACCTTACATTGGTTTTCAATAATTTACCTAAACATTCGGTGTGCCAAGCAAAATTGTCAATGAATCGTGAATAATATTCACATAGACCTAGAAATGATCGAAGTTCATCTTTCCCTAAAGGAGCAGGACAATTAGTAATCGCTTTAATGAAATCAACCTTGAGTTTTACTTTCTTGTCTGAAATACCGTGTACTAAATAAGCAATTCTAGTCAACATCATTTTTCTCTTTTCCTTCTTAAGAGTGAAACCATGGGTATGTAGAGTATTAAATACTCCTTTCAACAACTCCAGATGTTCTGTTCCAGAATTAGAAAAATAAGGATATCATCTTGATAGGCCGTTTTTGTTGGAGCCCAATATACTGTTCATCAATTTTTGAAAAACTGACGCAGCGGAGGCAAGACCAAATGGCATCCTCAAAAATCTGAATGCACCAGATGGAGTGTTAAAAGCGGTTGAGGAGCAGTGGTGGTTGGTGAGATAAATATATGGTGAGGCGCTATACATGCATTAAAATACACATAGATTAAAGAATCACGTTAAAAAGCATTGAAATAAACATCTAAGAAAGAATAGATGCTGCTCTCATGCTGTGTAGATTGGGCAGATGTTGGGACGTAAATATCCCCCTCATGTAGGGTGACTAGATTTTGAGAAGCAAAAACCGGGATCGGTCAGACATAGAAGTAGGACTAAAGGCTGAGAATGATCTATACATATATACATTAGGCCTGGGTGGAACTTGCAGAATTTCACGAAAACTCAGCGAGATTCTGCAGAGTTCAACAAACAGGTGGAAAATGCATGTAGCGCTGCGGTTTAGCGCGGTAGCGCATTCCATGCTGAAAAAATCAACACGAAGGGCAGCATAGCATACGGTGTGCAAGTGCATGGCCATTTTGTTTTGCCTGCTCATTCCTAACTTTCTTCCTGCTGCTTTGCTTTTGTTTAACAACTTTCCAATCCAGTCCACCCCATCTGATCTACCTATTCCCAATCCCACATTTTCTTTACCGATATTTTATTAATTATCTGACTTTCCTTGTGTGTATTTACATTTGTGTTTTTGTGATTTTTTTGTAATTAGTTTTTTGTTTTCCTTTCCTGACCTGTCCTCTCTGTCCTCCTGTTTCCATCCCATCCCAATCCAACTCCCTCCCATCCTGAGTTATCATGGCAAGAGCAGGCAGTGCCACCTGCACCCAATGTGGGGAGCGCTGGGGTGCAACCCCATACCATTTTCGGCGAGGCGGAGGTTGCTGCACTCATTTTTTGGGTGCAATGCCACCTCCCTCACATGTTAGCAGCAGGAAGCAGATTTGGATAGGCTTATGCCCTATGGGAGCATTGGGTGCTCAGGGGGTGCGTTTGGCGATGTCTGCCTCGCAGCAGTGGCATCTAGCGCACCTAACAGAAGCTGACGCACTGCGGGTGGACATCCTGGACAGGGAAGAGGACCTGATCGACCTGTTAGGCGTCTAGGTTGCGAGGCTCTGTATTATTTTTGTTTTCTAAAAATTCCAGTATTATTTGTTTTTTTTTTAAAGCAGCGTGATCCAGGTAATTTACATTTACATGATGATTATATGCATATATGTATATAGTGTCTATTATTTTTTGTATTTATAAAAATAAATAGATGTTATGCAGTTAATAAGTGTGCATATTCATTATTCACAATGTGAGTAAGTATATAAGTATATATAAATATAATATATTATAATATGAGTGTGTTCATTTATTATACAATGTAAATTACATGTATGAATTAATTATGTGCATATGTGTATATATTATCTACTGGCGGTCACCAGTAGATAGTTATAGTTACAACCTAGTTTCCATAGGAAATCCGCAACATTCTATTTGGAATAACTTTGGCACCGGTTGACGAATCCTCGCAAAATTTTCAAAATAGGTGGGGCGCTCCGCTCCGCTCCTACCCTGAAAGTCTCGGGATGATTCGTCAAGCGGGGGCCGAGAAAAAGGGGGGGTCCCAAAACGCGTTTTCCCCATGCATTTTTCCATAGGACCTTTAGTCGAAGGTACAGCCCGAACGGCTGAACAGAATTACGTGAAATTTGGCAGAGAGGTAGCCATAAGGTCAAGGAAGTGCCTTTTGAAGGTCTCGTGTAAATCTGTTCAGTATTTCCTGAGAAAATAGCATTTAAAAGCATATAAATATCTATACGCGCGCACCGTGCGCGCACTGTGCGCGCACCCTGCCGTGCGCGAGCGCAATTCTGATTGGTTGTTAGATGTCGGTAAACATTCGAATCGGTCGAAACCAGGAAGTGTCGCCCGCCATTTTGTCTCTCGCAGTCTGAGGGGGTGAAAAACAAAGGTGGAGAACGTGAAAAGGGGGCAGGGTGGACAGTTCCTGACCCCCTAGTCTTTGTCAGGGGGTCCCAGAAAATTTTTTAGTTTTTTTTTTCGAAAAATCGCGGCGTGCGCGCACTGTGCGCGCACGCTGAAAAAACACACGTAAACATTTTTTAAATATTTTTAACGGAAAATTAAGCGAGGTTCGCGCACCGTGCGCGCACTCTAAAAATCCCATAAAAAAAAAAAAAATACATACATAAATTAGCATTTAAAAAACCTTTGAAATTCACTGAAAAAATTATAGATTTCACACACGTTATAGTTACGAATTAGCATTTAAAAAACCTTGCAAATTCACTTAAAAAACCATAGGTTTCACACATGTTATAGTTAGCTGGACATTTCACTCGTAAAAAAACAATTAAATTCCCCCGTTATAGTTAGTGCAGGCAACTATAACTCACGCGACCGCAATCCTCTGCTGATGACGTCAGATATTACATCACTGATGACATATGTGTCTTTCGGAAAAATAAATATTTGTAATATATGTATAGCTAAAGATTAATGGAAGAAGACATGGGTAAATAAGTGTCTAAATACAGTGATGTAATATCTGACGTCATCAGCAGAGGATTGCGGTCGCGTGAGTTATAGTTGCCTGCACTAACTATAACGGGGGAATTTCATTGGTTTTTTACGAGTGAAATGTCCTGCTAACTATAACATGTGTGAAACCTATGGTTTTTTAAGTGATATATATATATATATATCTAGTTGCCACGGTTCGCCGAACTCTTGGGGGTGGGGACTTGAGTGCGAGTGGCCACGCACAAAACATCCAACCAAACGAACCTCTCCGGCAGGAAAGACGTGAGCCCACACAGGTAAGTTCAGAACTGCCTCCTTTATTTTCCAAAACAAACGGCATTATGCATTTCGGCACTCCGTGCCTTCCTCGGATGCCATTGCTTGCTTAAGATGAATTGTCCACCTCAGGAAGCTGCAGCTACACATATGGAAGTCCTTACCCCAGTGGGCGGTGACTGCAGCTCTCTTGGAATTGTGGTCCTAGTAGTTTTCTGGACGCTCGTTCCGCTGACCTTCACCCCGCTAACAGTAATCACATCGTGCAGGTGTGCCATCGCCTAAGTAAGCAAGAGCGCCGCAATACAATAATCACCCAGTCCTCTGGCCTCGCGTTACGATGTGAATTGCGGCGGTTCGGCGTATTCTCAAGCGTGGGGGTACGTCTCGTACATACACGGGTGTACATACACGGGTGTACATACACGGGTGTACATTCACGGGTGGGGGTACGTCTCGTACATACACGGGTGTACATACACGGGTGTACATACACGGGTGTACATTCACGGGTGGGGGTACGTCTCGTACATACACGGGGGCTGGGGGGGACGGCGCGTACATACGGGGGCTGGGGGGGGGGCGGCGTGTACCGGGCCCCCTATACCGCTCGCATCGCGGCGTACTTACCTTTTCCGGCACTTTTTGGGTGCCGTAAAAATATTGCCGTCCGGACTGCTGTCGGTACGAATCGTACTTGCTGGTACGTAAAAACATGCCTAACTCCGTCCGGACGTCACGTCCGCGGTGTCCCGGATCACATTCGTATGTATTTTACTGTCGGTCGGTGTTTTGTCCGACTCGTACGGAAATGGTGTTTCCGTACGAATCGTACTTGCAAGTTTGTAGGGTTTTTTCCCCGGTACGAGTCGGACGGAGAAAACGCTCCGACCGACGGTTCGTACTCGGTTTTTTCAGGATCGGAATCGGCACCTAGGTAGTTATAGTTAGATACTCGTTTCAATAGGAAAAGCATTTTTGTTTTTCTAGTAACTTTAGCGCTGTTTGACAAATCTTCATGAAATTTTCAACACTAGTACGCCAATCACTTCAGCT
This sequence comes from Triturus cristatus, assembly GCF_964204655.1. NCBI lineage: Eukaryota > Metazoa > Chordata > Amphibia > Caudata > Salamandridae > Triturus > Triturus cristatus. The sequence continues at coordinate 1,252,724,128 of NC_140592.1, read as the reverse complement.
TCTGTGTGTCTGATTCATGGAGCAGGGACCAAGTAAAGGGGGGTCCCAAAACATTATCCCCATGCACTTTTCCATAGGGATTTTAGACATGACTGCAGTCTGAACCACTCAATGGAATGACATCAAATGTGGCAGAAAGCTAGATCTTGGCCCAGAAAGATCTCTTTCTGTAATTTGGTGTAAATCAGTTTAGTAAATTTGGAGTAATTAAAGAAAAAAGATTTATGTATATCAAATAACACGGATCCACGCCGTGATTGGTTGACCGGTACCTGAACGAATATGCACTGCTGCCATTTCGTATGTTGGGACTTGCTCACATGGGGTAAAAATAGCACAGAAAATTGAATGAAGGGGTGAGGGTAGAGTCTACATGGGACTGATACAGGGGTCTGTGAGGCACCCCTCATAGACAAGAAATTGCCCCAAAACATTGTTTTTTACACTTGTGAGGATCTGCAGATCCACTGCGGCGCACATCGTAAACCCCTGTGTGAATCTGTAACGGATCTCAGGATCCAGCTTTCAATAAAAAAAAAATACACCTACTTACAGACCCAATCACACAGTCTCTCACAACCCAACACAACCACCGATAGACCCACAATATCACTCATACACCCACTTACAGACCTACACAGCCACTTACTCATCCACTCACACCCATTCAGCCATTGACACACCCTCTTGCAGACCCACACTACCACTCTCACATCCACTCACACACCCATTCAGCTTCTGACATACCCATAAGACCATTCACACACCCACTCGCACACACATTCACACATCTACTCACACACTCATTCACACACCCATTGACACTCTTACATACCTACCTACACACCCATTCACACACTTACACACCCACAAAACTACAAAGACACCCACTCACACACCTGTACAGCCACTGACACATGCGCTCATAGACCTACTGAACCGCTCACTCTCACACACCCACACAATCATTCACATACCCATTCACACATGTACACACCTACTTACACATTGACAGAAGCACTTACCCACCCACTCACACACCCATACAGCTATTCATGCAGCCACTCACACATCCACTCACACCCATTTAGCAATGCACACACATACAGACCCACAATGCCACTCTCACATCTACTCACACACCCATTCGGCTACTGACATACCCACTCACAGACCCACAAAACCATTCACACACCCACTCACAGACACATTCACACGTCTACTCACACACCCATTCACACCCACTCACACAGCAATTGACACACTTACATACCTACATACACACCCATTCACACACTTTCACACCCACAAAAACACTCCGACACCCACTCACACACCTGTGCAGCCACTCACACGTGCGCTCACAGACATACTGAATCACTCACACTTTCAAACACCCACACAATCATTCACACATGTACACACCCACTTACTCATCCACACAAGCTCTTACCCATCCACTCACACACCCATTCACAGGCTTACACACCCACTCATACCCACAACACCACTGACACACCCACTAAGAGACCCACACAGCCACTCACATACCCACTCAGGCACCCACAAAAATACTCACTACCTCACACACCCACACAACCACTCACACACCCATACAGCTACTCCCATACCCATTCACACACTTACACACCCACTCGCACACATTCACATACTTGCACAGCCGCACAACTACTCACACACCCATAAAGCCACTAACATACCTACTGTATTGAATGGGCTATTGTTTTGCATTGAATGTGTACTTTTCGTTGGAAATTGATCCGCAGATTTGTTGAGGATCTGCCTGCAACATAGCCGACAAACCCCTGATTTGGCCGGAGCTTGGCGGCGTATCCGCAGATTCGAGTGAGAAAACGTAAAAAAAGGATTTGAAATAAAAAAAAACCCAGTGTTTGCAGAAAGGGTTGACTCTGAAAAGAGCCTTTGTGTTTATGGTGTGGAGATGATAACTACACATAGAACAATATGTAGTCTTTTAAGTTGCTGAGGAACACCCTGTTGCCTTTGTCTGTGAAATGGCTCTGTCTTTTCGTTATATTCTGTCCATGTCGAAGCGTAAGTTGTTATGGTATAAAGAGCCCATGTTGTCATCTCGGAGAAATGCAGAAACAGTTGTATTGATATGTTTCCTGGATTTCTCTTACTGCGGACAAAATTGGGTTGACCACTGCCACTTCTGTCTTTGGCAAATGTTGGAGAACACCAAGGCAGTATGTGGGAAAAGTGACATTAATTTACCAAGGTATCCTTCTATAGGATTTCCAGTCCTACCCCGGTAATTTTGCCTTGCCATTGCTACCACAGTGCACAATCATGAGATCTGAAGGCTGGCAATCTGTAATGCTTTGAACCAAAGGCAGCACTTGATACTACTTTAACACTCACTGGCCAACCCAAGTAATGGCTATATTAGGTAAACCTTTTATCCCTGTCAATGCCACTCTTTCTAGCACTCTCTCTGGCCCAAAACACAAAACTGTGGCCCACAATCCAGGCTATGTCCTTTTTGGAGACAAGCAGGAGTAGTACACAGGAAAAGACTGCAGCAGAATGAGGCTGTTTGGAAGATGAAAGGCAGCTAAAATGGAGAACAGCAGCCAAAATATATAAGAACATAATTGATTGGATGGTGGAGATGTGCAAGGAACTAAAATTAGGTAGTGAATTTAACAAAAAAAACTACCTCTGTGATTGGCTTTAGAAAAATAAAAAAAAGTCAAGTGTTTGGGATATGCTTGGAATTGCTAACAGTCATCCACACCTGCTACAGTTAATGTGAACCTAGAATGCTGTTTAGAGAAAGTCTTGTGAACCTTTCAACTCCTAGTAGGTAGAGACTGCTGGAAACCTGATTGCTATCGAAACAGAGCTAAAAGAGTGTGGGGATAAAGAACAAAAGAGAATGCATCGTGAAACTCAAAAGCAGACTAGTGTAGAAAATTTGCTTAGTAGGAAGTGCATGTCTATTAATTTACAATATTTAAGCGGACACACAGCTAAGTTACGCGGGTGGGTGCGCTGAGAGCCGCGGTGGATCAGCACGAAACCTACCAAATTGGGCTTCTTTACAAGAAACATGGAAAGGATTAAAAATAGTGACCATTTAGAAGTAGTATAGCAAAAATAAAAGATGAAAGGAAGTCTGTGATTTGCTAAGTACAGGTGTAATTGTAGGAGCACATTTTGAAGGCTAACCATTTTAGCTCCTTTTCTACTGAGAGTGGAGAAGGATTGCCATAGTTCTGACTTGAGATTTGCAGTAGAAACAGATGTTAACAGATATTGTAGTGAAAGTTGGGCAACAGCAAATTGATTTTACAGGTATGTTATCTATGCTGTAGTATAAAAAGGTATATTTAAAAATAAGTGTGAGTGTATATAATCTGAAAGAATATGTGCAAAATAGAAGGGAGTTTAGATGAAAATATTAACTCAACAATCTGGCGGGATTTATAAAGTGCGGCAAATCATCCGTGAGGGTCTCAAGGCGCTGGAGATGCTAGCTGCTTCACTGTGCTTCGTTCATTTGAACATCCATGTCTTGAGTCCTTATCTGAATTACCTGAGCGATGCAGTGTTCCTGAGGTGGAGGGGAAGGTCATTCCAGGCTTTGGTTGGCAGGTGAGAGAAGGAGTATCCTCTGTTGTTGGATTGTCAGATCCGGGGATTGTCTGTGTGGAAAAGGGAGGCGGATTGTAGGTGTCTGATCAGTTGATGAAAGGTCATTCTTTTGTTCATGTATGCTGGTCCTTCATCATGCAGGGCTTTGTATGCATCTTGAAATGGCATCTCTTCTGGATCGGGAACCAGTGTAGCTTCTTGAGGTGCGGGGTATTGTGAGACTGTCTGGGGAGGTCAAGGAGGAGTCTTGCTGCTGTGTTTTATATTGTCTGTAGCCTCTTCAGGAGGCGTGCAGTGAATCCTTCGTAAAGAGCGTTATGGTAGTCCAGGCAGCTTGTGATGAGGGTTTGAGTCATGGTCCTTCTGGTATTGATTGGGAGCTCCCTGAAGATCTTACAGCGCATGCATAGGGTGTGGAAGCAGGCGGACAAGACTGCGTTGAGCTATTTCTGTATAGATAACTTGCTGTCTAGGATGATGCCAAGGTTGTGGGCTTGGTCCGTCTAGGTGGGGGAAGGGCCGAGTTCAGCAGGCCACCTAGTGTCATTCCATGGCGAGGTGTTGTTCCCAAAGATGTGGACTCCTGTCAAGTCAGAGTTGAGCTTCAGACAGTTGTCCTTCATCCAGTCTGCGACAATCATCATACTGGTGGAGGGGTTTTCTGACAGCAAGAGGATGAGCTGGGTGTCATCGACATAGGAGATAATGTTGAGTCTGTGCGTTCTGACGGTGTTGGTCAGGTGGGTCATGTACGCGTTGAAGAGGTTGCGGCTGAGGGACGATTTTTGTGGGAAACCCCAGACAATCTCGTTGGGATCCAAGGTGAATGGTGGGAGACGGATTCTCCGTGTTCTTCTGTTGAGGTATTCGACGATCCATTTAACTACAAATAAAATGAGCAGCAAAGGAGGAAGAGGAATTGCTATACTGAAATTATAAGACTGTATGAATGAATGTGTTAGACATTAGATGTGGGTGCTTGTTTATAGTATGTAATTTAATAGTATGTAATTTGCCCCCACTCAGACAGTCAGGCAAGCACTTATACACCCAGGTACACTCCCACAAAGCCTTATGCACCCACCACTAATATTGCAAGAGAGTGACTGATATACTCACTCACACACCCATAAAACCATTCCCATACCCATTTGCTCTCCTATACATCCACTTACATTGTCATTAACGCATTCATAAGGCACTTTCACACCTACTGACACGACTATACAGCCATTCATGTATTTGTCACTCAGTCAGTTACACACTACTTACCCACCCATACATCTAGTTATATACTCAGTCACCCACCCATACAGTCATTCACATACCTATTTACAAACCATACAGCCACTAACGCACCCAATGAGACAGCGACAGAGGCACTTACATATACATTCACATACTCACACAGTGCTTATGTAGTCACCACTAATAGAGCCACTTGCACAGACAGTTACTTACCCAAACACCCACAAACACAGCCAGTTACCAATCCATACAGCCACTTACATACCCATTTAGACATCTGTCCTCAGACATTTACACAGCCTGTTACACACTAATATAAACGCTTATGTAGCTATTCACTTGCTTATAGAATGCAATCTAATAGTATATAATCTGAGGTTGAATGCATTCTATATTTGCTTTTCAGATATCTAATTGTGTTAAAAGAGTAATAAAAGATGGAAGGATGAGGCAAAAAAATAAGAATTATGCTTCTTGACAGCATCCATAAAGTGGGCAGCATATTATATATTTAGTTACATTGGCATGTGACGGTTCGTACAATGAGTCACGTCTTGCAGTTTCGGTGAAACCCTGAGAATGGTAAGTATCTGATCAAGTGGTGAGGGTCCAACAGATAGTCCAACTGCTGATGATGATACACCATCTTCAGTCTCTCTTATCATCCTCTGATACGTCCTTGCATGTATGGTTTTCAGGTGTTTCAAAACAGATGCTGTGCTGTGTGAACACTTCTTCAATATTGCTACATATATTGGTTCGGAAACTTTTTGGGAAGTGGTAAGTGTTCTTCGTCTTGCTCTGTACATTGTTTTCTATCTTCAGTAGAAGAGATCTTAACTTTGATACACTCCACTTTTGATGGAAAGGGAATTATATAATGGAGTTGTGCTGCAGAGACAGTCTTCAGAGAGATATGACACTGAAATAAATGATTTAGATTCTGTGTTTTTAATGTGGATGGGTGGCCAGATCTGTGGTGGCATTGCAGTGGATCTGCGGATCCGCAAAACAAATTGAAAACAGTGTGTTTATTTGTAAAAGGTTAAATAAGTTATGTTATGTTTATTTGTTGTTTGTTTTAAATTGTTTGATGTATATTACTGAATTTAACTTATGGTTCAAATCGTAGTACAATTTATATTTAAAAAACAGTCAAATTCACTAAATAACCAAAGGTTACAGAGACGTTATAGTTAGGAAAAAGCATTTAAAAATCAGAAATTCTCAGAAAAAAATAAAGGTTACAGGAACGTTATAGATAGGAAATACAATTAAAACAAACGTAGAAATTCACTGTAAAAACCAAAGGTTACAGAAACGTTACAGTTAGGCTCGGATTTTACACACACAAAACCATAGAAATTCAGCAGTTATAGATACATTTTCTAACTATAACTTACGCTGTGCAATACACTGCTATATTACATCACTCATACCATAGCCAGTGACATCACTCATGACATCTCAAATAACATCACTGATGACATCATCCAGCAAAGTAAACTTCAATATATTTAATAAAATATAATTTACATTTTTTTAAAGTTAGATGACATAAGTGAGAGAAATACAGCAGAGAGCTAATTGTAACCTTATCAACTAGTACGCTCACTTATCACATAAGAGGCCGTTCTCAACGGATAGTCCTGTCTCTTCTGAATCACTGCTTTAAACACTAAGGACCAAAGTAGAATGTCTAACTGTATTGGCTAGTGTATTGTAAACCACAACACCACCATTCTTGAACCTGGAAAGAGGTTTTAATGCAAATGTCAGATTTACACAAACCACTACAGCATACAACCAGTAGAGAGATCTTACCGAACAGGCTACTGTGTCACAAACCACTAGTAAAATTATTCTTCATCCTTGAGAAAGGTGTGAGCAGAGAGGTCAGTCTGTTGTAAATGTCTACTACAGTGAGCCATAACCCTATAGAAAGTTTGTAGTGAACAGATGAATCGATTGTAATCTGTTTTCCTTCATCACAAAGGAGAGAGGTCTAAGGATACTCGACAGTATGCTGTAAAACACAACAATACTAAACCATCACTGTGGAAGGAAGTCTCAATTAACAACTTAGACTGTCACAAAGCACTACTATACACATACGCAGGGGACATATGTCAGTGTAGTGGCTAGTTTACTGATACATAGTACACCAGCTTTAAAAAAAGGGGTTATAGATCAGATGCCATATGTTAGAAATAGTATCACTAATTATAGTATAGAAAGAATAGTAATTTTGCGTATGCAGTAGCTTAGTATATATCTTTAAGTCTCCAAAACTTTTATGAAACACTAACTCACTTGATGATGTCATCAGTGATGTCACTGACCATGTCATGAGTGATGTAATATGTGAGGTCATAAGCAGTGGATTGTGTGGAAGTACGTTATAGTTATCTCAGGTAACTAACTGCTGAATGTCTATAGTTTTGTGTGTGTAAAACCTGAGCCTAACTATATTGTCCTTGTAACCTTAATCTTTTAGTGAATATATATATATTTGTATATTAACTTACAAAAGGTTGCCCCAATGAGAATGTCCACCCAAAAGTTCGTCTCTCATGTGAGTGCTGCAGCCGCTAAAAGTTTCTGCTTTAAAATTGCAGACTCTACACGTTTCGGAAGTATCATTGTTAACGAGCCATCTTTGAAAAGACACACAGCAAACTTGAGTGTGGATCACCTGCACTTTAATATATCATTTCCGCCCCAATGGGCGTGTCTCTATGCCTCTCGGCATCCTGGTATTTGCAGTGTCCATACCCTAATACGTCCCATGTGGGTTTCACCATGTGCCTCATTTATTTGCCATTAATGCACAGTGGGCACAAGCATCTAAACAAAAGGCGCTGTCAATCTCAAGCACTCACAACGGGCATCTTTTGTCCTTGAACACTACGTCAGGAACCCCTGACGTTGCTGGACCGCGGATATGCGGCGGGACATCCTCGCGGCTTAGGCTTCACCGCATACATCCACTTACAAAAGGTTGCCCCAATGAGAATGTCCACCCAAAAGTTCATCTCTCATGTGAGTGCTGCAGCCGCTAAACGTTTCTGCTTTAAAATTGTAGGCTCTACGCGTTTCGGAAGTATCCTTGTTCACGAGCCATCTTTGAAAAGACACACAGCAACCTTGAGTGTGGATCACCTGCGCTTTAATAAATCATTCCCGCCCCAATGGGCGTGTCTCTATGCCTCTCGGCATTCTGGCATTTGCAGTGTCCAAATATGAGCGGGCCCACGTTGGCGCCAAGTGGTGTCAACGCATTGTGGGAGGCAGTTTTCACTGACAACAACTGGAAAGCATGACAGGGTGCAATACGGGACTGTGCATCGACCCACATGGGTTTTACTCTGTTTTTAATATTGCCCTGTTAACTCTCTTGCACTATAGGAACCACAATGCCTTGTTGGCCACGCCCACTGGGGCAAGACCCTGGAACTTAATAAGTGCCGAGAACGTAGTCTTGCAAGTGGCCATTTCTGAAGCTATTGAGGAAGGGAAAGAGGTTCCCGAAACGCGTCTGGCTGGATTTGTATGCTGATGCTCTTTCTACGCTGCTACTTGTTGGCAAATTGTTCCAAATAAAAGATGAAATACACACCTGCCGGCTGGCTTCCTTTAATCGGGGCTACCCTTTTGACTTTTGTTTGGTGATATATATATATATATGTTCGAGGCATATGAGCTGCAGATTACACACTTTTGCATAGATCGCCATCTGGTGTTGGGCCCGGATGTGTGCAGTTTGTTTTTCCTCTTGGAAAGTCTTTGGAAGTCACGAGGTCGGTGACTCCTCCCGTGTTTTTTTCCGCCATCGGGCTCGGATGCAATACTTCGCGCTCTGGTTCCGAACATTCCAGTTCGACGATCGAAGCGGAATCCTCGCTCTCCGCGGTATTGTTTAGATACTGATCTCCTCAATCACCTTCTTCTTCGACGCACCTTCGATTCCAGTCATCGACGGCGGCCTTCGGGCCTATTCAGGCTCCGGTCCCGGCTGATGGAAAGAACTCCATTCAAGAAGTGCCCTCGATGTGGGTCCAAATTCCCCCACACCGATCTTCATGAGGTGTGCAACCTCTGCCTCTCCCCTGAACACGAGGCTCAAGACTGTCCCGCCTGCAAGTCTTTTAGATCTAAAAAGACTATTCAAGATCGAAGGGCCAGACGAAAAATGGCGCACTCCTCGACCTCCGTTCCAGTCGACATCTTCGGGGACGACGTCGAAGCTCCGGGACACCAGCACACCGAAGAGGACCTCGTCAGTGCTTCCGAAGCTGACGACTCGGATGTGGAGGACATCACCCCGGCGCAGAGGGTTGTGAGTAAAATACCCCCTCCCACACCCGCGCCAACACCCAAAAAGGCTTCGGTCACGCCTTTGCCTTCGGGCCTAGGCAAGACCAAAGACACTGCTTCGAACACCCCACCTTCGGGCCCGGTGACGAAGCCAACTAAGCCTTCCGGCGGTTCGGGCTCGAACCAGCCTGCCAGCGGTGCCGAAAAACACCCTTCGGCACCGAAGAAAAGATTGGCCTCTACCTCGACACCGAGCTCCACACCAAAACCCTCGGTGTCCAAACCCAGCCTCTTGGTGCCGACCAAACATCATAAGGCCCTCAGCACCGACACTCCCGCGCCGAAGCCTGTCTCGGCACCGAACAAAAAATCGGAGGTTCCCAAAAAGCACGGCACAGACAAGCCTAAGAAGCCGTCGGCCCCGAAAACGTCGGCGCCCACCGAACAACCGGTGTCGCAAGAACTTTTTACACCGGATCCTTTGCAAAAGACACTTACCAAGGATCCAAAAACTGGACATTTGGCCATGTCTTCTAAAAAGAGACACTTGGACAAACCAGCTCCACCTCCACCTCCAAAGGGGAAGGACTGTGCTACCTCCCCTTTCAGAGTGCCTTCCCCACCTCCTCCACCTCCTCCACCCTCTCCACCTCCACCCCCTCCACCTTCTCCACCCCTGCCTCATTGCTCTCCGACCCCGTCTCCAGACCATGATGATCAGGGGGACCCATACTATGACCCAGCAGATGTGCCACAAGACCCCACCCCTACAGGATCCCCAGACCCCTGGGATGATTATAATAATCCAGACATTCCAGATGTCCCACAGGATGACCTCTATCCATCCAGGCCATCTCCACCAGAAGACTCACTAGGTTTTCACCACCTACTTCAGAGGGCGGCACATTATCACGGGGTAGAGCTACACACTGACCCTGTAGAGGAAGATTTCCTCTTAGACACCTTTGATACTGCGCATAGGTCTACTGCTATACTACCTATGCTCAAAGGGGTAATAAAACATGCGCCAGAGGTTTTTAAAGACCCAGTCAGGGCCAGGGTCCTAAACCCATGCATAGAAAAAAAGTATAAAGCTGCCCCTACATCAAAGGGCCAGCGCCACTGGATTCCCTCGTGGTATCCACCGCAAGAAAGAGATCAAATTCCCAGGCGTCAGGCGAAGCACCACCACCCGACAAAGAATCAAAGCCCCTAGACGCGTCAGGAAAACGCACTGCGTCACAGGCAGCTAATATATGGCGTATCGCCAACACTCAAGCGCTATTGGCCAGATACGACAGAGCGCATTATGATGAACTAGAAACCATCATGCACCATCTCCCAGAAAAATATAAAAATAGGGCCAATGAATTAATCCAAGAGGGTAAGACCATAACTAATGCCTCTATACGCTGTGCCTTAGATGCAGCAGACACAGCCTCCAGGGCCATTAACACCAGTGTCCTACTCCGTCGACACGCTTGGCTGAGAGTTTCAGGCTTTAAACCCGAGGTACAAACCTCCATATTAAACCATCCGTTCGATCAGGAAAATTTATTCGGTCCAAAGATAGATGAGGCCCTCGAGAAGATGAAAAAAGACACAGATACGGCGAAATCTATGGGAGCCCTACAGTCACACCCTCCTAGGCGCTCCTTTCGCCGCTCTTCCTTTCGGGGCACAGGCAGAGGCTACTCCTCAGACAGCGCGTCCACGTCCTACAAATCCCCTCCTCAGTCCACCTTCACAAAAGGTTATCAAAGAGGCGGCTATAGAGGAAATAACAATAAAGGCAGAGGCAAAACAAATACCGCCCACTCTGCCACACCGCCTACCCAGTGACTTTCCCCTGCTCCCCCCAGACCATCCCACTCCGGTCGGGGGCAGACTACAACATTTCCTTCACATCTGGGAGTCCATCACATCAGACAAGTGGGTGACCCAAATTATTCGTTCAGGGTACTGCCTAGAACTCACATCTACCCCCCCCCAACATTCCACCCAGGCAACGCCCAATGTCACAAGAACATTCCACGTTACTAAAACAGGAGGTAATCTCCCTCCTACAAAAACACGCAATAGAACAGGTCCCCCACGATCAGCAAAATGTAGGGGTCTACTCCCTATATTTTCTGATACCAAAAAGAGACAAGACTCTACGACCTATCTTAGATCTCCGGCCTCAAAACACATACATAGATTCGGATCATTTTCACATGGTAACACTTCAGCAGGTACTTCCGCTCCTCTCCCAGAACGACTTTCTCACCACACTGGACTTGAAAGACGCGTACTTTCACATTCTGGTACACCATGCCCACAGAAAGTACCTCAGATTCGTAGTGGACGGGCAACACTACCAGTTCAAGGTGCTCCCATTCGGGGTCACAACAGCACCACAGGTATTTACCAAGTGCCTAGCGGTAGTGGCGGCACACCTCAGAAGACAGCACATTCACGTCTTCCTGTATCTGGACGACTGGCTCAGAAAAGCTGCGTCCTACAACCAATGTGTACACCACACCACCACTACAATCCAGCTACTTCACCAACTAGGCTTCACGGTGAACCACCAAAAGTCCCAGCTAACACCATCCCACATAAAGCAATACCTCGGTGCCACTATAGACACCTCAAAAGCCATTGCCTACCCCAATCCGGCAAGGATCGCAAGCATTCAGGCTTTGCGGCAAAAATTCATACTTCAACACTCCCTCCTAGCAAGAGTGTTTATGCAACTGATAGGGATGATGGCCTCTTGCATTTTCATAGTACCTCATGCAAGACTCCAGATGCGTCCACTTCAAGAGTGCTTAGCGCGCCAATGGAACCAGGCCCAGGGACAACTGACAGATCTGGTGTTGGTAGACGGTCGCACCCATCGCTCTCTGCAGTGGTGGAACACCACAAATCTTTCCAGAGGTCGACCGTTCCTGGACCCGGTTCCACAAATAATCCTGACAACAGACGCATCGCTCTCTGGCTGGGGAGCTCATCTACTACACCTCACAGTGCAGGGCACATGGACGCCACAACAAAAGTTACTCCACATCAATCATCTGGAGTTACTGGCAATCTTTCTAGCCCTAAAAGCCTTTCACACACAGATTTTAGGCAAAGCAGTCCTTATCCGCACAGACAACATGACTGCCATGTACTACATCCAGAAACAAGGCGGCACACACTCTCCACAGCTCTCTCAACTAGCACAGAGCATATGGAGATGGGCAATCCCACACAAAATCTTTCTCCTGGCCCAGCAAGTCCCAGGAGTCCAAAACACCATGGCAGATCTGCTCAGCAGACAGACGCAACAGATCCCGTTCTTTCAGATGTGGGGGCATCCACAGATAGACCTATTCGCCACCCACGAAAACAGAAAAATGCCCAAGCTTCGCCGCCAGATACCCACATCCATTGTCCAAAGGCAATGCGATATGGATGAACTGGTCAGGCAAATTTGCATACGCCTTTCCACCTCTCCCACTAATTCCATTAGTGGTGCGAAAGCTACAACAGCACTCCCTCACACTCATTCTAGTAACTCCAACATGGGCCAGACAACCGTGGTACACCACGCTGCTGGAAGTCTCAGTAGTGCCACACCAAAAATTACACCTCTCACCATGCCTCCTAACCCAGAACCATGGAGAGATCAGACACCCGGACCCAGCTCAGCTCAACCTTGCGATCTGGCTCCTAAGATCCTAGAATTCGGATACCTTAACCTTCCCCCTGACTGTATGAATGTTATCAGAGAAGCTAGACGTCCTACCACTAGAGCGTGTTATGCTGCCAAGTGGAAAAGATTTGTTGTTTATTGCCATAACAAAACAATCAACCCTCTAGACACATCCATACAGCACATCATATGCTACTTACTACATCTACAAAGATGTAACCTAGCATATACATCCATTCGGCTACACCTCGCAGCAATTGCCGCTTACCTACAAAACAGACTGCACCTATCACTTTTCAGAGTGCCTGCCATTAAAGCCTTCATGGAAGTCCTAAAACGAATAATTCCCGCCAGAGTGCCACCCTCACCTGTGTGGAACTTAAATATAGTGCTCGCAAGGCTAAAGGGTCTGCCTTTTGAACCCTTGCATAAATCCGAACTGCAATTCCTCACATGGAAAACAGCTTTCCTTGTAGCCATCACCTCCCTTAGAAGGGTCAGTTAAATACAAGCACTTACTATACAAGAACCTTTTCTCCAAATGCACCCGAACAAGGTTGTCCTACGTACCAACCCAAAATTCCTACCCAAAGTCATCTCACCCTTTCATCTAAACCAATCGGTAGAATTACCGTTTTTTTTCTTGCAACCTCAAACGGTTGCAGAAAGGGCTCTACACACACTGGATGTTAAAAGGGCCTTGCTTTACTATATCCAGAGAACACAACCTTTCAGGAAGACAAAGCAACTGTTTGTCTCTTTCTCTCCACCTCATAAAGGCAACCCCATCTCTAAATCAGGGATAGCTAGGTGGATTGTAAAATGCATACAGATTTGCTACCACAAAGCAAAACGCACGCTATCTATTCCCCCTAAAGCCCACTCTACAAGTAAGATAGGGGCTTCTATGGCTTTTCTAGGGAACATCCCATTAGATGATATCTACAAGGCAGCTACATGGTCAACACCGCCCACTTTCACTAAACATTACTGTGTAGATGTCCAAACCAAGCAACAAGCTAGTGTGGGCCAGGCTGTACTAAAAACACTATTTCAAACCACGGCAACAGATACCGGTGGTCGCCGCTAAGGTTGGGAACTGCTATATAGTCTATGCAAAAGTGTGTAATCTGCAGCTCATATGCCTCGAACGGAATATGCTACTTACCAGTATGCATCTGTTCTTGGCATGTAGAGCTGCAGATCTACACACGCCCACCCGCCTCCCCGGCTACCTGTATCTGTTACAGTCTATCTTATTTAGATATAACACACATGGGTTTCTTCACTGTTATTACTACGCTCCATCTTTCCCTGTTGGCGAAAAACAATCTGAGAATGGAGCCGAAGCCCATGCGCAATATGAACCAAGGGAGGAGTCACCGACCTCGTGACTTCCAAAGACTTTCCAAGAGGAAAAACAAACTGCAAACATCCGGGCCCAACAACAGATGGCGATCTATGCAAAAGTGTGTAGATCTGCAGCTCTACATGCTAAGAACAGATGCATACTGGTAAGTAGCATATTCCTTTTTTCTTCCATCCAAAGTTTCCCAAGTTTTAGGACTGCACTCCAGATCAGGTAAGTTTCCACTTTCTTTTCCGAAGGCATACATCTTCCCATCCCTACATATCGTCCCTGGCTTGACGCATTTCGATGCATTCGGCATCTCTTCTGAGGCCCATATCTGCAGCCTTTTCAGCTATCATTAGCACCCCCTGCGTGTTTTCAAAGATATTTGGCTTCCGCTGTGCCTCACAATGAAACAATCATTGCACGCAGGGATATGTAGTGCTCGCTTTTATTTAGTTAGATACCCTCCAGTGGGTATGGCTGCTAAATACAAAATCTGGAACAGTTTTATCACCCTCCATTAGGCTTTAGGATAGGACACTGTATGCCTGCAATAATGTACCTGAAATGCCCGCTTTGAAAAGCAAAGAATTTACTCTCACGGGACCGTTGTTTTTCTACCGGCGGTGCGTCATCCCACGCGGCCTGGAACTGCCGCTTATATATTCCATCCAAAGTTTCCCAAGTTTTAGGACCACACTCCAGATCAGGTAATTTTCCACTTTCTTTTCCGAAGGCAAACATCTTCCCATCCCTGCACATCGTCCCTGGCCTGACGCGCTTCGATGCATTCGGCATCTCTTCAGAGGCCCGTATCTGCAGCCTTTTCAGTCAGCTATCATTACCATCCCCTGCGTGTTGTCAAAGATATTTGGTTTCCGGTGTGCCTCATAATGAAACACTCATTGCACGCTGGGATATG
Source organism: Triturus cristatus (assembly GCF_964204655.1). Classification (NCBI taxonomy): domain Eukaryota; kingdom Metazoa; phylum Chordata; class Amphibia; order Caudata; family Salamandridae; genus Triturus; species Triturus cristatus. Next base: position 1,252,708,963 of record NC_140592.1, on the reverse strand, counting down.
TAGTGCTCGCTTTTAATTAATTAGATACCCTCCAGTGGGTTTGGCTGCTAAATACAAAATATGGAACACGTGGGGGCAAGATGCAGGACGTCTAAACAGGGTTTCTGACATAGCCTCTGAGGAAGAAGCTCAAAGTGCTTCGAAACACGTCAGGCCGATGAGACTGAAAACGAGATGGGAGATCACATGTGCATGAAATAAAGTAATGTTACTTACCTGTTACGGAGTGCGGCTTCACTAGGCAGTTTGTTGTGAATACGAAATCGCGGTGGTTCCAGGCCGCGGAAGCGACGCACCACTTACAAACTTTAAAAGGACCTGCAGGAATGGCAAAGTCCAGTTTCTGTTTGGGCGCAGTAGGTGGCCTAATTTACATGCGCTATCCCATCCCGGAACCCACTGGAGGGTAAGAATTGTGTCTCAATATGGGTGCCAGAATCCCAAACCCACTGGGGGATTATTATTTCAAATTGACTACATCTACCAGCGTGCAGTGTTAGTATGGATTATTCAAATTGGCGCACCGGAAGCCAAAGAAAACCATAGAACACGTGGGGCAAGATGCAGGACGTCTAAACAGGGTTTCTGACACAGTGTCTGAGGAAGAAGCTCAAAGTGCTTCGAAACACGCCAGGCCGATGAGACTGAAAACGAGATGGGAGACCGCATGTGCATGAAATAAAGTAATGTTACTTACCTGTTACGGAGTGCGGCTTCACTGGGCAGTTTTTTGTGAATACGAAATCGCAGTGGTTCCAGGCCGCGGAAGCGACGCACCACTTACAAACTTTAAAAGGACCTGCAGGAATGGCAAAGTCCAGTTTCTGTTTGGGCGCAGCAGGTGGCCTAATTTACATGCGCTATCCCATCCCGGAACCCACTGGAGGGTAAGAATTGTGTCTCAATATGGGTGCCAGAATCCCAAACCCACTGGGGGATAATTATTTCAAATTGACTACATCTACCAGCATGCAGTGTTAGTATGGAACTATTCAAATTGGCGCACCGGAAGCCAAAGAAAACCATAGAACACGTGGGGGCAAGATGCAGGACCTCTAAACAGGGTTTCTGACACGGCCTCTGAGGAAGAAGCTCAAAGTGCTTCGAAACACGTCAGGCCGATGAGACTGAAAACGAGATGGGAGACCGCATGTGCATGAATTAAAGTAATGTTACTTAACTGTTACGGAGTGCGGCTTCATCTCTGGGCAGTTTGTTGTGAATACAAAATTGCGGTGGCTCCAGGCCGCGGAAGCGACGCACCACTTACAAACTTTAAAAGGACCCGCAGGAATGGCAAAGTCCGGTTTCTGTTTGGGCCCAGCAGGTGGCCTAATTTACATGCGCTATCCCATCCCGGAACCCACTGGAGGGTAAGAATTGTGTCTCAAAATGGGTGCCAGAATCCCAAAGTGCTTCGAAACGCGTCAGGCCGATGAGACTGAAATATATATATATATATATATATATATATATATATATATATTACCTACTGGCGGTCGCCAGTAGGTAGTTATAGTTAGGACCCTGTTTCCATAGGAAAACCGCAACATTCTATTTTGAATAACTTTGGCGCCGGTCGACGAATCCTCGCGAAATTTTCAAAACTAATGGGGCGCTACGCTCCGCTCCTACCCTGAAAGTCTCGGGGGGATTCGTCAAGCGGGGGCTGAGATAAAAGGGGGGTCCCAAAACGCGTTTTTCCCATGCATTTTTCCATAGGACCTTTAGACACAGCTACAGCCCGAACGGCTGAACAGAGTTCCTTGAAATTTGGCAAAGAGGTAGTCTACAGGTCAAGGAAGTGCCTTTTGTAGGTTTGGTGTAAATCTGTTCAGTAGATTCTGAGAAAATAGCCTTTAAATCAATATATATATCTGAGCCAGCTTACGGTGCGCTTACGGTGCGCTTACCGTACGCGTACGGTGACGTGCGCGAGCGCGATTCTGATTGGCTGTTAGATCTTAGTAAACATTCGAATCGGTCGAAACCAGGAAGTAGCGGCCGCCATTTTCTCTCTCGCACTCTGAGAGGGGGTTAAAAAACAAAGGCCAAAAACATGTAAAGGGGCTGTTTCGACAGCTCCTAAGCACCTAGCCATGTTGAGGGAGTCCTCAAAGATCCCCCAAGGTCAAAAACGGAATTTTATATTTTTCGATAATTTCGCCGATTACGCTTACCGTACGCGTACGGTAAAAATAAATAAAAAAATAAAAATATCCATACTCTCCCCACCCCATGTGCAAATGGTGCCCGAAGGGCACCATTTGTGCATGTGTTTTTTAGATAAGTGAAAAAAATTAAATATTACCTTTCACAACGATGCGCATCATATGTCCTCCATGTGCGCACGGTGCGGGAAGCGCATCGTGCGTACATGGCCCATCCAGCGTAACATGGGCACGCGGTGCGCGTAGCGCACCGCGTGCCCACCGTGCGTGGACGGCACTAACTGCATAAAGTGGGCGCGCGGTGCGCGAAGCGCACCGCGTGCTCACTGTGCGCGCACGGAACGAACTGCGTTAAGTGGGCGCGCACGCCACGAATGGCGTAAAGTAACTTAGCATTTAAAAAAACGTACAAATTCACTGAAAAAACCATAGGTTTCACACACGTTATAGTTAGGAATTAGCATTTAAAAAACCTTGCAAATTCAGTGAAAAAACCATAGGTTTCACACATGTTATAGTTAGCTGGACATTTCACTCGTAAAAAACCAATGAAATTCCCCCGTTATAGTTAGTGCAGGCAACTATAACTCACGTGACCGCAATCTTCTGCTGATGCTAATACTGTATTTAGACACTTATTTGCCCATGTCTTCTTCCATTAAATTTTAGCTATACATATATTACAAATATTTTTTTTTCATAAAGACACATCAGCAGAGGATTGCGGTCACGTGAGTTATAGTTGCCTGCACTAACTATAACGGGGGAATTTCATTGGTTTTTTACGAGTGAAAAAGAGGCTAGTACTGACTAGGTGGAACTTTCCCTGTCCTCTTTCTATTGCTACAATCTTCAGCCAATGAGAATCCTCGGAAAGATCCTTTAATAAAGCCCCGCGAAAACCTACCTTTTGAACTTTCAGCCAGACGCCCGGCATTGAGAAAGGCATCCACCGAAACGCGTCTGCCAGGAGCTGATGGCGTGGACATCGCGTTGATTCTTTCTGTGCATCCTGGAGGCAATAAAGTTGTGTTAAACCAGCCCAGCATGTGTCAGACCCGGTTTTTCTGCAAAAGCGGGATTGGAGGTATAAGTACAGCGGAGGTCGGCTCTGCTGATCTGGCACGCCCCTCGGTCTGGAGCTCCGCGTAAGCCGGCAAATTTTTGGATTTGCGTGCATGGACTGCACAACGCGGCGCCCCCCCGACCTGGATTTGGTAAAGGTATCGGGGAGAGGGAGCAGATGGACTGCTAGTGGGCTGATTAACAACAATGGAGTCTGCCAGGACGTTTCCCTCAATCTTACAAGAAGCTGGCGGCACCAAACGTATTATCATATACTAAAGCGGGTCACTGCACCGCGCTTTGAATTATAGACTGTCTTTCTTTCTTTCAGTGGGAGGCCATGTACAATGCACGAGGATCCTTGGTTTGGAAAGAGGCTAGTACTGACAAGGTGGAACTTTCCCTGTCCTCTTTCTATTGCTACAATCTTCAGCCAATGAGAATCCACGGAAAGATCATTTAATAAAGCCCCGCGAAATACTACCTTGTGAACTTTCAGCCAGACGCCCGGCATTGAGAAAGGCATCCGCCGAAACGCTTCTGCCAGGAGCTGATGGCGTGGACATCGCGTTGATTCTTTCTGTGCATCCTGGAGACAATAAAGTTGTGTTAAACCAGCCCAGCATGTGTCAGACCCGGTTTTTCTGCAAAAGCGGCATTGGAGGTATAAGTACAGCGGAGGTCGGCTCTGCTGATCTGGCACGCCCCTCGGTCTGGAGCTCCGCGTAAGCCGGATAATTTTTGGATTTGCGTGTATGGACTGCACAACGCGGCGCCCCCGACCTGGATTTGGTAAAGGTATCGGGGAGAGGGAGCAGATGGACTGCTAGTGGGCTGATTAACAACAATGGAGTCTGCCAGGACATTTCCCTCAATCTTACAAGAAGCTGGCGGCACCAAACGTATTATCATATACGAAAGCGGGTCACTGCACCGCGCTTTGAATTATGGACTGTCTTTCTTTCTTTCAGTGGGAGGCCATGCACAATGTACGAGGATCCTTGGTTTGGAAAGAGGCTAGTACTGACTAGGTGGAACTTTCCCTGTCCTCTTTCTATTGCTACAATCTTCAGCCAATGAGAATCCTCGGAAAGATCCTTTAATAAAGCCCCGCGAAAACCTACCTTTTGAACTTTCAGCCAGACGCCCGGCATTGTGAAAGGCATCTGCCGAAACGCGTCTGCCAGGAGCTGATGGCGTGGACATCGATTTGATTCTTTCTGTGCATCCTGGAGGCAATAAAGTTGTGTTAAACCAGCCCAGCATGTGTCAGACCCGTTTTTTCTGCAAAAGCGGGATTGGAGGTATATATATATATATATATATATATATATATATATATATATATATATATATATCACTAGAGATAAATTGAGCAAGCGTTTGGTTCGAGTGTGTTAGTGTTGCCCCCAATGCTTGAAGCTCCTCCTTCGAAATGCATTAGGAACATCGGAGCCTTATGTGTGGAAAATAAAATTTGCAGATACCGCGCTGTGTGCGACTCACTATTTCCCTTCAGGAGAGGTATTGGAGATATATATATATATATAATCTACTGGCGGTCACCAGTAGATAGTTATAGTTAGGACCGAGTTTCCATAGGAAATCTCAAAATTCTATTTTGAATAACTTTGGCGCCGGTTGACGAATCCTCGCGAAATTTTCAAAACTAATGGGGCGCTCCGCTCAGCACAATGCACATGTGAATTGAAATATGTAGGGAGCACTAAACTGCAAGCGTACAATTGAATTTTGCAGCACTTAAGGGCTATAGTTAATTCTGGTCCAGCTTACCCGGTAGCGAGGCATTTTAAAGCTTGCCATAATAACAATCTTAACTGCTTGAGTTATTTTATTATAGACTCAGTACCCAAGTCTAAAAGAGGGGGAAACCGGGAAAAAGCTCTGAGACAGTTGGAATGCAAATACATATTAGAGTTGGATACACGCATTCCAGGAGGTTTGAACAATGGGGAAGACCTACACCATTTCTTATGAATAGATTGGTTATTTACAGTAAATAGCAACATACTATCTGTCGTCCGTGTTAGATTCATTTTGACCCTATTTCTCTCTGATGTGCTCATATGTTTTTGATGTCTTTCATTGTGGATTTTATAATGTTGACTTTTGCTGAATCTTTTTACATTTAAACTTGTTTTATCACAGTATGTATTTTTGCACAAGGGTAAGGGTGATTTGGTAAAACAGCTTCCTCTAGGCTGATAGTTGAAATTTTATTTGATCTAAATGGAGACTTAATTTTTATCATATTTATATGCATTATATGTAATACCCAGTACGTTTTCCCAAATATGACTTAGTATGGCACATTATTTTCAAACAGCTATCCAGATGATTTTATGAGAGAATCCAGTCCTTTTTACGATATTTTAGAATATTTAGTTTGATGCTTGCAATTTTTGCACATTATATTGCGGATTTGCACAATTTTGGTGTATTTGCACATATATCTAAAAATTGCATTATTTGCACATGATATGCATGATTTGCACATATTCAGAGGGGAATGTTTCCCATTTATGGGAGTAATAATGACCTAATGCAATATGTATAGCATAATGAGTACATCAGCACCTTATATCTATCTGAGCAATGTCATTGGCCTAGCGAAATCTAAACAGCATTATGCATTGAGTTACTGTCTATCGTATTTAGAATTATGACTGGCATATTTTATATATGAAAAAATGCATATTAGTATGTATTATATCTCTGGAAATGCCCTACAACTATTTACAAAGGATTTGTCCGTACAAATCGTTTCAGGATTTGTAATAACAGCCGGATTGAGTATTTTGTCTATGTTCATAGGAAATGACGCAACTGGGTACGCTGCACCTTTAAATAGTCACGTTCGATGTAAGCAAGTCATGTGATCAAGACCGCTGTGACGGTCGAAACGCGGCTGAACCGAATTATGTTTGTTGAAGAATAAACTGAGCACCATTCTTTCACCAGCAAATACGTGTCCGTGTCTTTGGTGGTACCGGCTGGTACTACGGAAGGTGGATTGGATATATATATATATATATATATATATTGGATATATATATATATATATATATATATATTGGATATATATATATATATATATATATAAATATATATATTGGATATATATATATATATATATATATATATATATATATATATATATATATATATATATATATATATATATATATATATATATATATATATATATATATATATATATATATATATATATATATATATATATTGGATATATATATATATATATATATATATATATATATATATATATATAATATATATATATATATATATTATCTACTGGCGGTCGCCAGTAGATAGTTATAGTTAGGACCGAGTTTCCATAGGAAATCTCAAAATTCTATTTTGAATAACTTTGGCGCTGGTTGACGAATCCTCGCAAAATTTTTAAAACTAATGGGGCGCTCCTCTCAGCTCCTACCCTGAAAGTCTCGGGGGGATTCGACAAGCGGGGGCCGAGAAAAAAGGGGGTCCCAAAACGCGTTTTCCCCATGCATTTTTCCATAGGACCTTTAGTCGAAGGTACAGCCCGAACGGCTGAACAGAATTATTTGAAATTTGGCAGAGAGGTAGTCCTCAGGTCAGGGAAGTGCCAGGTCTGGTGTCAATCTGTTCAGTAGTTCCTGAGAAAATAGCATTTAAAAGCATATAAATATCTAAAAGCGCGCACCGTGCGAGCACCCTAACGTGCGCGAGCGTAATTCTGATTGGTGGTTACATGTTAGTCAACGTTCGAATCGGTCGAAATCAGGAAGTGTCGGCCGCCATTTTGTTTGTTTTCAGTGCGAGAGTGAAAAAGGAAGGTGGCGAACGTGAAAAGGGGGCAGGGTAGAGAGTTCCTGAACCCCTAGCCTTTGTCAGGGGGTCCCTGAAGGACCCCGAAGGAAGAATTTAAAAAAAAAAAAAAAATGTTTTAAATCGCGGGGGTGCGCGCACGGTGAAGAACCAAAAAAAAATAATTTCGTTTATTGTAAAATAGATATATAAAAAAAAAAATAATACATAAATAAATTAGCATTTAAAAAAACGTATAAATTCACTGAAAAAACCATAGGTTTCACACACGTTATAGTTAGGAATTAGCATTTAAAAAACCTTGCAAATTCACTTAAAAACCCATAGGTTTCACACATGTTATAGTTAGGTGGATATTTTACTCGTAAAAAACCAATGAAATTCCCCCGTTATAGTTAGTTCAGATAACTATAACTCGCGCGACCGCCACTCTATCACAAGGATGATGTAATCAGTGATGTCATGAGTGATGCCACTGACCATGTCATGAGTGATGTAATATGTGATGTCATGAGCAGTGGATTGCGGGCGCGCGAGTTATAGTTATCTGAACTAACTATAACGGGGGAATTTCATTGGTTTTTTACGAGTGAAATATCCACCTAACTATAACATGTGTGAAACCTATGGTTTTTTAAGTGAATATATATATATATACGTTATATGCATGTAGATAGATAGTCCCACCTGAACCAAACATCCTCTCAACACAGTGCCCCGCTGGGCTTTTGGGTCTTGATTATCCAGACCATAATGGTTGTAATTTTATTTCTTGGTATGTTGCAGGGCTGGCGGGTAAGTTTGATGATCCAGATTGGGTGCTGTTTATAAGGTTTGATGTGATCTGCCTCCAGGAGACGTGGATCACCAAAAACAGTTATTTTTTGGAATGCCATAATACCTTTTTTGTGCCAGACATCCCTTCGACTGTGGGACAAGCCAAGGGGGGGTTGGTTAGCTTTGTTTCTTTAGCTGTCCCAAGCAGTCTTGCTATGTTGTCTTCAGAATTTCCTACCTTACATAGTGGGTTGAATAAGTTACAGCTCTTAAATGTTTGCAACGCGGTAACCTCCCTGCCTGAAGTATGTAATAGCTCACGGTTGGGCTTTTTCCTGAAAAATGCGACCCAGACCTGTTCTAACATTTTTATTGCAGGAGACTTTAACATCCACCTGTGTGGGGACCCAAGGCTTGGGGGTCAAAGACATGGGTTGTGCACGCTATACCAGCTTGCACATGGAACATACCCATCAGGGCAGTATACTTAAGGCTATAATGAGCAAGTTCGATTTAACCTCAGCCATGAACCAGTTGCACCCAGACAAGGATGTTACCCCCACTTTTACCGATAGAGAGTGTGAGTCATTTCTTGATTTTATTTTAGTTTCCACACTTTTTTTCTCTTGTGTTGGGATTTTACCATCCAGGAGAGCATGTACAGTGACCATAACCCGGTGTGTGTTTTGACTTGCTGGCCCCGGGTAGTACAGTTGATCAAGGCTGGAGCCAGGGGTCCTTGATAGCTGTGGAAGGGGGATGAGACTTAAGTGGGCACAGATTATCCCAGACCAGGTTTATGAATCCCTGCTCACTCAGTGTCACAAGTAGTTTGCTACCTGCTTAGACAGGCTGGCAAAACCAACAGATATCTTAGAGGCTTTTGGTAGTATATTAGGAGTTATAGCCCAAGATGGTTTGGCTCTGAGTGTTCACTCGCCTCCAGTAAATTAAAGGAAGCTCTGGGTACCACAACACGGGATCCCCTTGTAGTTAAGGAATATCGTAGACAATATAAGGCCGCTTTGGTAAAGAGCAAAGAGGAGGCCTAGTCAGATCATATAGAGGCCAGTACTCTGAAGAATAGCTCAAAGATTTGGAGTATTATAAATGATCCCTTTTTGGCAGCAGATAGCACCAATTTATTGAACGCCCACATCAACGAGGATGACTGGGTAAGGCATTTTGAGGATATGTTACTGACCAAGCCCACTTTGAGGTAAGCCCGGGCTAACGGTGAGGGTAAGTCTGAAGTTGTGTTTACAACAGAGGAAATAAGAGTAGGCATAGTGCGGCTGTCTAAAAACAAGGCTCCAGGCCCCGATTGGATCCCCCCAGATCTCTACATTTTGAATCTGGACATTTGGGTACCCTCCCTTACCTCGATTATCAATGCTGCGGTCATGATTGGTTGCCCGGGTACTTGGGCATTATCCACTATTGTCCTTGTTTTTAAAAGGGAGATCGAGATAGCACTCATTGCTATAGGCCCATCTCCTTCTTAGATTCTGTGGTAAAGGTAGTGGGATGCATGGTACTAGACAGGCGTTTGAGCTGAGTAAATGATAATAACATCCTGGCAGAGGTCCAATATGGTTTTCGCCCAGAGTTTAAATCTTTATATGGTCTTCAATAAGTACACCGTTGCCCGTATTGGTACCATCTACTTAGCTTTTATAGATATGTCCTCAGCGTTTGACCGCATTAACAGATCCAAGCTTTGGCAGATGATGCTCTCTATTGTTATCAATAAGACATTGTCCTGCTCTTAAGGGATCTCCAGAGAGACACTAAAGCAGTATTTGGCTATTACAAAGATCTCAGAGTCACCAGCCAGTTTTGAATCCAGAGAGGGGTCCATCAAGGGTGTATTCTGGCCCCCTTTCTTTTTAATTTGTACATCAATAATCTGGAGCAGGTCCTTTTGAAGTCAAAAACAGACTGTCCCCAGGTGTGTTCGCGAAGTTTGCCTGTCCTACTGTACACTGACAATGCTGTCCTGAGGGCTAGGACAACAAGGGGTTTACAATCTTTGCTGAAATCTTTTGTTCATTTTATGGAGGCTCTGGACTTGTTGGTCAACAACAGTAAATCGTTTGTGATGCAAGTGGGCCTCCGTCAAGCTATACCCTATATATTCATTGCAGGGGCCACGCCAGTCCCTAAGACTGACATTCTTCCCTACCTTGGGGTAGTGTTTGATGCGACCTTGAATTGGCGTTCTCTGACAAGCCGAAAGAAAGGGGACTTTGCCAGGGCTATTGCTGCTGTTTTTAACTTTGCTTCTAGATTGAGTAGTAGGCCCATCGGGCCCTTTAGCAGATTTACAAGGCCAAATGTATTTCCAAGGTGACCTATGGGAGTGAGATCTGGGGCTATATTGAGCATGACGAATTGCAAACTGTTGAAAATACCTTCCTGAGACGGATACTTTGCTTACCGCAGGGCACTTCCTCCTTTGTAGTTCACGAAGAACTTGGGACGGCCTTTCTTTCAGATGTGTTGGCTTATCGTCCTATATCGCTGTGGAAGAAAATCTGGCTCAGGAAGGGAATTGCCATAAGTAAGAACATTTTAAGGGATTGTCTTGTGCTTGACCATTCCAATCCTATCCCTTTGTTTAAGTATGTCAGGGAAAGTTTAACCAGTATCGAAAGGGCAGATCTATTTGACAATCCAGAAAACATTTGCAGGAGGAATCTATACTGGGTGAAGGAGAACTTTCTTAAAAAGTGTATGTGGGTCAGAGAAGTGGAGTTGAGGAAGTCTAGCGTCCGTGGTCATTCTATACTGAAAACTGTGCCATTAACCGAGCCATATCTTTTATGTTTAAAAGGAACCATGATTGTTTTTTATTGACCATATTTCGACGGGACCTCCCCAGTGGGGCGCACAAAGGGCAGAGCCTCCTACCCCGTGGCTGTGACTGGAAGTCTCCACAGGACATGTTCCATTTTTGTATGTTTTTTAGTTTTTATGAGATACCAAGAAAGTCTTTAACCTTTCCCGTTCTTAAAAAAGCTAATTATAGGCAGGTTAGACCCGCTTTTATCTTATTACAATTGCTTTCAAGTAACTCAGTATTACATTTTCTCAGTTTTGTAAGGGCTGCAGTTAGGCTCAGGTCCAGTTGTGACTAACCTTTTAAGGATAAACCCTGGACACCGTGGCGAGATGAGATTTTTATTTATGAATTCATATTTCCAGATATTGTCCTTGTTATTAAATGTGCATTTTATGGGCCTGCGATGGATGTTTGTATTTATGAATTTACTGGTTTCTGACATAGTCCTTGTTATTCACCTTGTATTTATGGGGTTGTGATGCATGTATTGTATTGTTCTTTTTTGTATTTGTGAAGCACTTGGTGGTATTTTTTAATTGTAATTGCTTGACTTTTATGGTTTTCTTGATAAAAACCGAATACAGTTGTTGTTGATGATAGGTAGATAGATATTTTTGCTACAATTATAGTGGCCACATCTGGACATTTTATTAATGAATGTGGTATCATGTGTAGGTGAGAGGTTTTTTAAGGTTAGTCTGTGCCACTCTCATAAATAAATGTGCTTTTTGCATCAGAGAGTGCTTGTAGTTGCGACCACTGTCTCTGTTCCAAAGGAGTGGGCATGTGATTTAATATACTAGGGTATATCTATACACTTTGCTGAGTGCACTTGGGCCTAGCGTTATCAAAAACTCACGCTGATCAGTGCAGCAAGACAACTTGCTGTGCTGCACTGCATCAAGAGGGCAGAAATGCAACATATTTATTTATTTTTCAACTGTCATACTCCTGCTCTCTCCCTGCACTTGCACACCGAGTGCTGCCTAGCACCAATGCGGGCACCCTTGCGCCATGGTACATGGCATTATTTTGTGCAGGAAGGGACACCTAGTGGTGCATGGTGTCAGTCTGACCGAGAAGGTGTAGGGCTGTAGGAGTGGAGTGGACATCAAGTGAATGATACTGCCAGCCTTCTATTGCAGTGTGAGCTAGCCAGGTGATCGCTTGAGCTAATTTAAGGGATGACACCTCATGGCCCTATTACGATAGTGGTATAATAGGGGTTTTAGCGTTCTTATCTTTTGCTTTATGTAGCTCATTACAATCTCGATCTTCCTGATGTGCGACATGCAAAGGGAGATCGACTTGACCCATCTAAAGGGGGTATAGAAGCAAAGATCATTTGTTGGAATGCATGAATAGTTCATAATGTAATTTTAGGTTAGGAAACTAGGAATAGGCTATCTGATTAAAAAATATATATAATGCCATTCCTGCAATGCTGTGGCTGGCAAAATGTTTATTTGTGTAGAGAGTACCACCAATCATTGTCCTTTTTATCTTCATTCCTTTCATAAGCCCCAAGGGCATGAGGGTATCTGGGCAAGCAGCTGCCACACCACCAGAGCTGCGGCAGGTGGGATGCCCACCAGCATCACGGCAGATGGTTCTGCTGGTCCCAGTAAGTAATATTTATTATTATTTCTCACTGTTAACTAATCCCACTAGTAAAATGATGGCATAGTGTATTTATACTATTTACTTTTTTTCCATCTCCCCTATCTAATGTTTTTTATCCCTATATTGGACTGTGTTTTCTATATTTCCTGTTTCCACAGCTGACTTTCTCCTGTCTGTACCTTTCTTCTGCTCCTTCTTTGATAAGCATTCTTTCACCCCTCTTTTACATGTCTTGTGTAGCACTGTTAAGAGAACAGACATAAACATGTCGGTTGATAAGGCTTTCTTGATCAGACATTCAAAAAGCACAGGTACAGAGGCAGAGGGGTTGTGGTCATGGACCTCCAGTGTTTCCTTATACTAGCCATTTCCATGACAGTGCAGCATGGCAGGAATGAGATACCATTACCAACCAATACCATTCATTCGTAGCCCCATCCCTCCTTTAGGAGAAAAAAGATTTTGGTTGACTTGACTACTAGGTTTTTAAAATGTTGTCAACCAACAAACCTCCCAAAGTGACACTTTTGATAGGAGATACTGATAGATAGCTAACCTAACTGTAGTAACGTATTGCTGTTGTACCTTGTGCAAAATAAAAAATTACTTAGGTGACTAATCTGGTATCTAAAATTGGTGCATTGTGTTTTTCTCTAGGCTCACAGACCAATAGTGCCACCACAAGCACCAGCCAGCCAGGGACATCGGAGGAGGCCCAGCCTTTCGGTGGATGTGGAGCAGTCCCAGTGGTGGCAGGGATAAGTGGTAAGTCAACTTGCTTTCTTATTGACAATACTGTATTTGTTAAGCGAGGCAGATATCACGTCCATCACCTTCATGGCTATGGCATTTCACCACCTAAAACTGCAGGGCAGTTTAATTTAGCACTGCAGTGTAGGCAGTGAAATGTGCTTTTCTACAATTGCAATGCATATAAACCGAAGACAAGGTGTGTTTCCCAATGCCCAATCAGTTACCTACTAGTACTTCACATCATCATTAATTTTTGTTTGTCTCAGCCTACCCAAAAGTGTAAATTCTTATCTCAGAATATGCCAAATGTTTCAGCATTTCTTTTTATAGCGAGTCGCAGGGGAATGTAAGGTTGTTTTGCTACCAGAAATGTGGTTGCAAAACAATCTCATTTACCACCAATTTCCAATTGCTGGTAAGCCAGACACAAACGGGGAGGGTCCCTATGCGACCCCTTCCCCTTTGTGATTGGCAGCAAAAATGTTTTTAAGAGTGGGAGGTGGTCCCTCGGACCTATGCTTGCTCTTAAAAAATGAAACATTACATTTTTCTTTTTTAAATGTCTCCTGTTTTCCTTTCAGGAAAGCGGGCTGCATGTTTTTTAAAAAAAACTGCTTTATTGAAAAAGCAGTCACAGACATGGTTGTCTGCTGACCCCAGCAGGCCACCATCCCTGTGAGTGGCGGACATTCCCAATAGGTCGCAAAATCCGACCTGCTTCATAAATATTAATGAGGCAGTTCCTTTGCAATCCAATTGGGAAGCGCAAACAGTGTCTCACACACTGTGGCACATCAATTGCGGGTCGAAAAAAATACAAAATGCAGATTGCGTTTCGCAAACACTGAGGGTTGTACATCTGGTCCTAATTGCACCTAATTTAGAGTTTGGCAGATGGGATACTCTGTGATAAGCATGACGAATAAAACGTATTCAGTTCACTGTACTACAATGCATCGTTTATATTTTATGCACTGTCTACTGTAATACGGCGGATGGGATATATGTCATCTGCCACTTGTGTGACAGAGTATCCCATCTGCCAGACTCGATCAGTCCCTTTTACTATATTAGACACCGAAAACTCAATACTAGACACAACAGGTCAAAGCTATATATGCTTCACTGGCACGGGCAACTGTACTTGGGACTAGTAATCCCCCTTCCCTCCTCACCTCACCGTCTTGGTCAGGTATCAGGCACAGGTGCAGTTGCCCCTTCTCTTGAGTTTGTGCACTCAGTTACTCTTATTAATCCCACTTTTCCTTATCCGACCACTGCTTAGTTTTGTATTCTGTTAGACCATGGCATGGACCCACAGCACATGTCTGTCTCTTTTTCCTTCTTTGGGGAGGTGATGTGCTGTCTTTGAATACTCGGGCACTCAACTTAAGTCTGCAGAAGGTAGCAGCGTAGGCCGCTACCTGGAGTTTGTGCAGGTTCTGCTATCTTTGCAGATCTCCAGCTGATTGTAAGCCCACTTCTGAGATTCAGGTGAATGTGGTGGTGGGCTAGGGTCATGGGGCTGTCTTGAGGCACTCTTCTTCTGGCAGCACACTCTTCCACGGCTCATATTGCTGGGTTAGTGACACATTCAGCTCAGGTACCGTTCAAAGCCACAGTGGTCCAGTCCGCTCAGGCACAGTTTATGATGTTGTCGTCGCACAATCCAATCAAACACAACTCTATGATGTCTCAGCAGCATGGTCTGCTCAGGCCCACCTTTACGGTGTTGCTTCAGTGCTAAGTGCTCATTGAGAAACATTGTGCTTCCTGGAGCACACATGTTGCTCTCTTTATTTTCCTGGTTGCATGAACGCTCAAGCTCTGGGCTCCTCTGCATCTGGTTCCGCTTGAACAAACACACCTCCTGCAGGATTGTCATACTTTTTCACTCTCAGCTGGCAGGTTGGCCTCCGGATGCTTGAGGAGAGGCCAACAGATCCTTCCTTACAGGTCAGACTCTAGGTGATGATCCCTCACCTCTGGTGAGCTGGCTATCAGGAAGACAGGGCCCTGGTGGCACAATAATCCCTGGACTACACCCTTTCTTGGTCAGAGAGACATTGGAAATAAACAAGTGGGTCAATGGCTCCCATTTTAATATTGTGAAATTAGACCAGGATGTGGATTCTCTGCACTTTCAGAGCAGGTTTGGATTGGATCTTTCATCTGGCTTTTCTAGGCTGTCCTCCAGGCAGTGTCTGTGTAGGGTGATGCTCATCACAGCAGGTAGGCTGGAGTAACCACCACAGAGGCAGCACAACGGAGAATGAGCTTTCTCAACGGACACTCTGAACAGTGATGATTAACGAAACAAAAGACTGGCCTTGCCTAAAGGACCCTTCATACTCTGAACAACTGCAGTCCCACCCTTCACCCCACCATCAACTAAATGGCAATGCTCAGGAACACTACTCAGCAACCCCTCTCAGCAAAAGGGCTCAAACAGTATTCCCGACTTCAATGTCTAGGTCTCCTTCCTGCTTCAAGAATGTCATCATTACACTCCTTCTGGGAAAACAACCTCGCCTCCATCTTGTGCACATGAACAGGCCTGGGACTTCCAAAATGGAACCCTTAGGCCCCAATTACTCTGATTTATTCATGCACCCAGTGTAATACATAGGTCATGCACAACATACACTTGGGATATTGGCATTAATATAAGGAAATGTCTCTTTTTGCATGGTCACTCGCAAGTTTTTAGACTAATGCTTCTAGTTTTTCGCCTCTGAAGGTTCACTGGAGCCTGCTATCCAGACCTCAGTGCCAGTGTTCTGACGATTAAAAGGTATTTGTCTGGTTCACCGACAATTGGACTAAGTTTACTTAACCATAAGTCCCCAGAATATGTTTCACGGGTACCCCGGGCCTGTAAGTTAGTGTCCCTCAAGGACTGCAGCACTTATTGTGCCCCCACAAGTGTGACAAAGCAAGATTTGACTCCAAACCCGCCATTGCTTGCTGGTAGAGGAGTTTTCGATTGTTAACTCAACTTTGCCATTCAAAGCAAAGACAAAGACCGAGCCCAAACCTTTTAAAAAATATTTATAAGTCACCCCTAAGGCAGGCTTATTGAACCCTAAAGGCATGGTGCATTATACTAAACATTTGAAAATGTGTTTCTTGACTTTACATGTCCTGGAAGTAAAAACCTGCATTGTTGTATTTACTGTGGGAAGGCTAGTAGACCCATTGGCGAGTACAGAATTAGACTTTGGCAGTTCAACAGTGTTAACGTCTGAATGGACTTCTAAATATGATGCTAGGATGGTCAAGTCAAATTTAATGTAACATACGGCCGTATAACAACTTTAGTAAGTAGCTACATTGTTGTCCACCGTTTTCCAGTGACCTTTTACAGTTGCTGGCCACAAAACAGCCTGCTGCCATCCTGGAAAGAGGTGTGAATGACTCTCAGGAAGGAACACAAAGGTCCTGCTGTTGGAAGTGGTGTGACCTCTTGCTGGCAGGAAGGCCAAACAGGGTGTGAGATCAAATAGCAAACTTCAAAGGGGAAGCCATCTTTGAAGGGCCAATGGTGAAAACACAAGAGGGGGTGCTCTTTAGTTCTTGCAGACAGGTTGGCATCAGGGACAGACAGGACAAAACAGTGTCCAGACCGTTTCTTTCCATGGACATGAAGCCCCCAGGTAGCCACATCTCTGGGGTGGGCTAGAGAGCTCCACACACGAAGAGAAGGGTTCTACCATCTTGGGATTGGGCAGAATAGTACAGTCTGGGATAGCTAGTTGCTACACTTCACAGGAAGTCACCACTAGGAGGGAGGAGACCTGGTAGTTGCCACATTCCCTAAGTCACAATCTAGGCATAAAAGCGGCACGCCTGAAACCCAGACCTCAGATCTGGTCCGCACTGAAGAGGGACCAAAGAAGGACTGCCCTGCTGGTCCCTGGACCCAGCAAAGAGAGGCTGCACCAAGACTGGACTGCACCTGTTGCTCTTTGGGCTAGCAAAGAGAGAACTATGCCTGTGGTGCCCTGCTCAAGGAGAAATCATCCCGAGCCTTAGACAGAAGAGGTGACTCCAAGAACTAGTTGGCTGACTTCCTGTTACAGCTACAGAACCACAAAAGCTGATGGAAGAAACCTGCCTTTGGCAGGTGCTAGCCAAGAATGCCTGACTGCCGCTGACTGTAAACGTGCAGCCTGAGAGACCGAGACCCCACCATCAAAGTTGAGCTCAAGTCTGCGGGATCTGGCAGAGTAGTTGGAGTGCAGTTTGTTCACCGAAGACATACATTATTACCAGTTAAAGGGAACAGTTGTTTTCGCTGTAACCAGAGACCAGCAGACCAATGGCAACTGGTTTTTGCTGAATTCAACCACACTTAAAGGGATATTAACCCTCTTGCCAAAGTCAGCCCACAGTGTTTGTGGCCTGAGGGGTGGCCCCAGGAAGAACCTCGTCACCGGATCATCATCCTCATCATCCTTCAGCATCCTGCATCCCCTGCATCACAACCACGCTATATAGTCTAGGGCGGGCCACCCGAAGAGCCTGGAACTGGACTGAGGCTGCTTTACCTGCGAGGTACTGTCCAACCAAGCCATGTGTACCCCTGTTACTCGCTCCCTGCAAGGGTTTGGACGCCATAAGCGGGCCAGACTAGTTTTTCATAACTTTATAATTGTTTTCCAGAGATTGCAATATTTGAGTGCAAGCACGGTCCATTACAATGATTTATTGCATTGAATGAAAAAGCAGTGATTTAATGTTGCTTTAAAAAATCATATCTCTGGAACCGTACTGTGGATTTCTTTCATTGAAATGTAGTTTTCAAGATACAAATACAACCTATTTTTATGAATGGTGTCAGATTTTTATCTTGCCTCGTTGCTTTCTTTTTTGACTGTTTAGTACTTCTTAATGCTTTACACTTGTTCATTTGATAAACCCTCACTGCTCAGAGCCACAAATACCCATGGCTGATCTGAGGTTTTTCAAACTAATCTGAAAGGACCCAGTAAAGGTGGTGAGTTTATTACATGGTCATGTGTCACAAGCACATCATATAATAAACCGCTTTTCACACAATTAGGATCTGGGTTAGCTCATAAAAGTAGAACTTTGCACAAGAGGGCCAGTATGCCTCAACTAGAGTGATACACATAAAGTCTGGTCACAACTACTGATTTACAAAACATAGTACGCTGCCTTTAACTCTTACTAGGCTAAACCCTTGGCAGGGACAGTGGGCCACTGTCAGTCAAACGAGGGGACGCTTAGCATGCTCTGCTGGGTCACAGGACAGGTCCAGCACCTAACTCACGTAAAGTGATAGGTCTAGGTCTTCGGGCACACATTAAATTAACATGAGGCTGGGACCAAAATAAAAAATCTGAAAGAGACAATTAGTTATGGATTCCTCACCTTAGAATTACCCCCTGGCGTCAGACTGTATCCAGAGAATTTTGTTCAGCAGTTCCCCTGCGCATTGGTAGGTGGCGTCGACTCCGTGTTCATCGTAGGCGTCGCCAGAGTGACATTGCAGTATCTACTTAGATGGCGCCCCCGCACACTCATGTCAGTTCTGTATTTTCCCGCGCCAGGCAGCCCAGAACCGGAGAGAGCGGTACCTCGAGTCACTTTTTGACTCTGTTTTTGCGACTTTTTATCAGCGTCTTGTCGAGCCCTCATGACTCCTAGTGCACGCAGGGATGCCCCGTCCTCTAACCTACTTCAAGGCTTGCGACTCCTGTTGCAAATTGATGTCAGTAGCGGACCTGCACCATGTGTGCCTTTGGTGTTTGGAGCGCGACCACGACCCAAAGTCGTGCTCCGACTTCCGGACCATGAACCCGAAGTCTTTGCGGGAGAAGTCCTGAAAGCTTCGAGGCCCCAGTCGAGAGGGAGGTCGCGGGACCGATCGCAGATTCATCACCACCATTCCTTGTCGAAGTCTTCGTCTTCGGGTAAGTCGAAACACAAAACGAAGGCGAAGAAGCACCGCCGATCTTTGTGTTCTCCCCATCTGTCCGCCGACGCAACGTGAGTTGAGGAAGGTAGTCGGCCGGCTCCGCCCGCGGAGCCTGTTGGGTCGGCCACGAGTCTCACTACCTTCCCGGGAGCCGGGGTGTCCCCTGCCCAACTTTGTAGTTCTTGCGAAGCCCTCCATTCGATCTTTGGGCAGCCCGACTCTGCTGGCACGCCTTTGGGTCCCGCGGACTCGGCTGGGAGTTCTAGGCCTTCAATCCCGGCGGCTTCAGCGCCGCAGGGCCCCCAGGGATCCAGGCCTGGATCCGGATTGGTGCCGGTCGACCTCGTGACACCTCCTCCGGCACGACACCTCCATCTCCTCCGACGTCAGTTGTGTCCCCAGCCGATCTCAACCCCAGCCTCCCACTCGATGTGGACACTGAGTCGGACCAACGTAAGAACCGGCGCCGGCCGGTACTTTTGTAACACTGTTTTCTCCTGGTGTTCCCTATCGCCCTGAGCGGCTACCAGAGGAGGGTGAGGAGGACTGGGAGGGGTCTGTGGATCATCTGGCAGACCAGTTAGAAGAACCGGACTGGAGAAAACAGTTGGATGAAGCCAGTGGTCTGGACACCTCCCAGACCTTGGCATGCTAACTCCTCCTACCGTGGCTACGGAGGAGAGTGCGTCATATGCAGTGGTGTTGTGTAGGGCAGCTGAGGCCTTAAACCTCGAGCTTCCTACAGTGGCGGTCAGTACTAACCTCCTGACCGAGGTGCTACAGCCTGCAGCAGCCTCCTCGGAGCCCCTGCTGCCTTTTAATGAAGCCCTCACGGACATCCTTTTGGGCACTTGTCCAGGGGCTCCGGTGGATAGGACGATTGCCCGACGCCACCGCCCGGCCCCAGGCGCCCCCGTTTTCCTCTCCCAACACCCCACCCCTGAGAGCTTGGTGGTCCAAGCCTCGACTTCCAAGGGAACATTACCTACCACATCACATGAAGGGAATTCAAGAAGCTCGACCACCTTGGGAAGAAGATGTTTTCTTCCTCCAGCTTAGGACTACGGTCGGTGAACACCGCATGTCTCTTGGGCCATTATTCCTACTTGGTGTGGGATTCAGTCGCGCGAGTGCTACCACAGTGCCAGGAGGAGGCCCGGGCCGTGCTCTTCCGTGCAGTTGCCGAAGAGAGAGACACAGAGAAGTTCACAAGATGTGGGCTGGACACCGCAGACTCACTAGGCAGGACGATTTCAACATCAGTAGCACTGAGACGCTACCCCTGGTTGAGGTCCACTGACTTTTTGGGTGATGTCCAAGCTACGCTTTTGCACATGCCTTTTGATGGCTGTCGCTTGTTTGGCGACAAAGCAGACAACGTGCTCAAGCCCTTTAAGGATTCCAGGGCTACGGCCAGATCCTTGGGCCTTGCTTCCACCTCCCGCCCACTGCAGTCTGCTTTTCGCCCCGCCACATTCCACCCAGAGGCACAGAACTGCGCAAGCTGTCTATCCTCTGCGCGGCCGGGCATGTGGATCTCATCGTGGGTCCTGGGCCCAGAGGGCAGGCCAGTCCACCAGCGCCTCCTCTGCAGCAGCCTCCAAGCCCTCCTAGTCTGATCTTTCAGGGTCACTATTTGCCGGTGGGCGGCAGAATTCGCCATCACCTATACTGCTCAAGCATTCCTGCATTAACCTGCCAGCCAGCATAGAATTCTCACGACTCCAGGAAGTACTTCCCAGTTTCAAAGAATGGACTTAAAACTGGAACCATTGGGCCACAATGCCTTCTCTATTAAATATCCCCCAACCGGTTTCTATCAGCTAAATACACCCCAACCCCCCCAGCCGGTTTCTATCAGCTTTTCCTGCAACGTATCTCTTGAAGAAAATCCTGTTCATCAGAGCAGTTCTGGACACAGCGCAGTTTGGGGTTATCCTCCGGAGCAGTGAGTCCGGGATATTCGGACTATGATTCCGATCTTTCAGCCTCAATCCCGGGTTTCGGTCAGATTGACCCTGAGGCTACTGGGCCTCTTGACCACCTGCATCCTGCTGGTGGACTATGCCAGGTGGCATATGCGGGCTCTGCAGTGGCACCTGAAGTTCCAGTGGGCACAGCATCAAGGGAATCTTTCCGCTTGCGTCCAGATCTTGTAGGGCACTGCACATCAATTGCAGTGGTGGCTTAAGAACCAGGATTGGGTCAACGGCAGGTCCCTCTCCCTTCCCCAGCCAGAGTTCACAGTGGTGAAAGATGCATCACTTCTGGGGTGGGGCGGCCACATGGGAGAGGCGGAGATCAGAGGCCTTTGGTCTCCGGCGGAGTTTGGGATCCACATCAACCTGATGGAGTTCCGGGCGATCTGTCTTGCACTGGAGGCATTCCTTCCTTCTTTCAAAGGGAGCGTAGTGCAGGTGTTCACAGACAACATCACTGCTATGTGGTACTGCAACAAACAGGGCAGGTGGGGTTGTGGACCCTATGTCAGGAGGCACTTCGTCTCTGGAAGTGTATGGAACATCAGGGCATGTCCCTGGTGGTTCAACACCTGGCAGCTTCTCTGACCGTCAGGGCAGACGAACTCAGCCGCCGGTGCATGATGGATCACGCATGGTGTCATCACTCGGAAGTGGTTCAAGGTCTCTTTCAGCGGTGGGGAGAGCCTTGGTTAGATCTGTTCGGCACCGAAGAGAACGCGCAATGTCAGCAGTTCTGCGCGTTGGAATTTCCAAGGTAGCACTCGCTTGGCGACGCTTTTCGTCGCGAGTGGAGTTACGGTCTTCTATAAGCTTTTTCACCTATACCACGTCTACCCAGAGTGCTGAAGAAGATCAAGCACAACTTGGCCCAAGAAATTCTTGTGACCCTGGACTGGGCTCAAAGCGGATGGTATCCCGAGCTCTTACACATGGCCATCGATTCTACGATCAGACTACCCCTTCGGTAGCATCTTCTGTGGCAACAGCAGGGGACGGTTCTCCACCCGAACCTGTCCAGCCTCCACCTCCTTGCGTGGAGATTGAGCGGTGACAGTTGATAGCTTTCGACCTTCCTCCCGAAGTCTGTAATATCTTGCTAGCCAGGCATCCCTCCACCAAAACGGTATACGCCTGTAGAAGGAACAAGTTTGTGGCATGGTGCGCAGCAAAGGCTGTGGATCCCCTTTCTGCTCCCCTTTTAGAGGTTCTCCACTTAATCTTTTCTTTAGGCCCTGCAGGGTTCTGGTCTGGGCAATCTATAAGGCTATCTTTTGCCCATTTCGGCCTTTCTTCGGCTTCCTGACCAGCCTTCTCTTTTCAAGTCCCCTATTGTAAATCGCTTTCTTAAGGGCATTACTCACTTGTATCCTCCAATTCCTTTCGTAATGCCCCAGTGAGACTTGAACCTGGTTCTGACCTATCTTATGTGCACTCCTTTTGAGCTGTTACATAACTGTCCTCTGAGACTTCTCACACTAAAGACTGCCTTTCTAGTTGCCATCACCTCTGCTCGCAGGGTGAGTGAGCTTCAGGCTCTTTCTTCAAAACCTCCTTTCCTGGCTGTTCTTCCGGACAAAGTTGTCCTTTGCACTAGGCCTTCTTTCCCTCCCAAAGTGGTTACCTCTTTCCATATAGGACAGACTGTCACTTTGCCCACCTTCTTCCCACCTCCGCATCCTTCTAAAGAGGAAGAGAGGCTCCACCATCTGGATCAAAAACGTGCCCTTTCATTCTATCTGAATCACACCAAACAATTCCGGGTGGATGACCAGCTCTTTGTTGGCTATGTGGGCTCCAAGATAGGTTGGCCCGTGTAAAAACGAACCATCTCCCGATGGGTCATTCTTTGCATTAAAATCTGCTATTCCTTAGCGAAAAAGGAACCTCCAGTGGGGTTGCGTGCCCATTCCACCATGGCGACGGCAGCCACTACTGCTTTGGGATGTGGGGTCCCCCTTCATGACATCTGCCTGGCAGCTACGTGGGCTTCTTTGCACATGTTTACTAAACTTTACTGCCTGGACAGCCAAGTCCGGAGAGACGGCTTCTTTGGCCATTCAGTTCTCCAGGACTTCCTGGTGTGAACTTAGTTTGCAGATCCACCTCCGGGGTTGGTGTTGCTGGGGTATCTATTCTAAGGTGAGGAATCCATAACTGTCTCTTTCAGATGAACAAGTTACTTACCTTCGGTAACGATATATCTGTAAGAGACATAGATTAGTTATGGATTCCTCACTGCCCCACCCATCCTTCCCGTTCTGCGAACTGACTTCTAGGGTAAGGGACTTCCCTTTAGGGCCCTAGTTTTGTGCCCCAGTGGTCAGTGTCTTGCATAGCTCTGCGCTTCTGGCGTGGAATGTCATGTAAAGAACTGACGTCAGCGCACAGGGGCGCGTCTAAGTAGATACTGCGATGTCATTCCTGCGGCCACGTCGCCAACGACGAACGCGGAGTCGACTGACGCCACCTACCGACACACAGGGGTACTGCTGAAGAAAATTCTCCGGATCCAGTCTGACGCCTGGAGGAAATTCTAAGGTGAGGACTCCATAACTAATCTATGTCTCTTACAGATATATCGTTACCGAAGGTAAGTCATTTGTTCATCAGGATACTAGGTCCTCAGTGTGGCGCACTGAGGGCAGAGGAACATGTCTTTACACCATGCAGGTTAACAATCCCGTCCCAACACCTGCGTACCCATGCATCAGGTGGCATGCGAGTGCATGGCTGCAATCTTTGAATGGGTTCTAATGAAGAAAACCCATTCCAAGATGTCTGTTGTTGCACATGCATGCATAGTGATGCATGTGTCGGCGTTCAGCATCACACATGATCATAACTCTTCATGTGCATACGTTGTGACACAGGTGCCATTTTAATTAACTGTCCTAACATCCTAACATGACTGATGACCATCTTAGAACGGTAAATTAATAAGTTAAAATAAAGTAAGAAAGAAGTGCATGCAAAGCACGGTAAAGGAAGTAGGCAAACCAACAGCACTTTGCGGCAGTCCAGACCAATCAAATAAAAAAAATGAGGGTGTGGTAGAGATTGGGTGGAGGGTCGGGACGTGGAAGCAAAAAGAAAAAGTGAGATGAAGAAGAAAAAAGGGGGTGAAAGAAAGGAAACACATGCACTTTCATGGAGTGCTTAATGGCAAATTAAAAAAGAGTGCCCTCAACTATGCAATGGAAGGATACAACGCATCCAATCAGGACAGTGTGATACCAAAATGGTTATGGCTGGAACACACAAGAATAGGGAGGAACGCCATTGAATCATAAGCTGACAGCAATGGACTGACCCAAAGCCCAATCTTAGTATTTGTTAAGTACTGGAAACAGTAGGTCTGGCTGCAGTTAGCTAAGGCTGTGTGTAGAAGAGACCTAAAAAGGAATCCACTTTGTGACGCATGACACACAATCCTTCTTTATGAGGTAGATGTGCCTGCCTTCAAAGATACAAATACATGACCAATTAGGGTCGGGGAACATTAGTTTCTGTATTATTTTTTTTAAAGAATAGAAATATGAAACTAATATTAAAGTTTTTTTTTCCTGGAACATATCCTCAAAAGGTAAATCAGTATGTTCCAATTTTCCCGAAAAGCAAGCACACACAGCAGGTAAAACGTTCTTGTGGAAAAATATTGAGCTCTGACACAAGAGATGTTAAGCTACAAATGAGTTGGAAATGAAATCTGCTGCATAAAAAAATAAGGGGCAGTTTTATCATCATTGGACGCAGCGCAACTTGCTGCGCTTCGTTATGTTATGTTAGAGAAACTTGTAAAGTGCAACTGTTACACTAGGGTGTCCTTGCGCTAGCTACACTCCTCTGAAGGAAACATCATTTATAACCGGGTTATCAATTGATCAAAAAAGCCAAGTTTTGAGGGCCTTCCTGAATACCGGTAAGTCAGAAATGCTCCTCAGATGGAAGGGGAGGTCATTCCTAGCCTTTGCCGCACATACACAGCTTATTAGACAAAATAGCTCCTTTACAATTGAAAAGAATTACCACAAAAGACTCAAAACCCTGGTATGATGATAGGTTAAATGAAGACAGGCGAACACTAAGATCAATTGAACGGCGATGGAGATCTGCACTTTCCTCTGATCACCTCAAGCTACTAAGAACCACCAGAAACTCCTACTTTAGAAGGATCAGACGATCTAAAACAGACTTCTTCAGTAATGAACTAGACCAAGCCAAGAACCGTCCCCAAAAACTATTCGAACTAATCAAAGCCCAAACCAAGAGTGAACCCACCCACCCCAAGGCTACCCCCGACACCCTACCCTACACACCTCTCCTTTACAGCTCAACAGCCCTGTGGAGGTGTTCGCTTATCACCCTGGCACTTGTCCTTCCCACTATGATACCTTGGATTTGGTGTGTTTGCTATACCCGGCCCATAGTGGTGGACTGTACGTTAGAACTTTTTCTTTTGACATGATTGTCCTTGCTATTACCTCACATACGATGGACATTGCTGTGCTGGTCTTTGGTTCCCCGCAATGTACTATGATTATGATATTGCTCTGCCTGGAGGGCGGGGGGGGGGGCATTGTAGGGTTTGTATGTTCTTATTACTCTGTATCAATCTGTATGATTGACTGTGGTTATTTCTTTGAAAATTGATAAATAAAATTAAAAATTAAAAAAACAACGCATCCTGGTCTTCCTTCAACACTTACAGTGAAGATACTATACTAAAAACTCTAACAGCCTTGAATCCCTCCAGTCACTTCCCAGACTCGCCTCCTGCTAACTACTTAAAATACTTCATTCCACTGTTACTACCTCTCTGGACCAAGAATATAAATACCTCCCTCCATCAAGGAACCATCCCAGAAATCCTGAAAACAGGTCAGGTATCCCCTATCCTAAAGAAACCAACAGCCGACCCATCGGATTTGCATAACTATCGCCCGATATCCAACATCCCCACTCTAGCCAAGCTCTTGAAAAAATGTGTTCACACGCAGCTTAGCAACCACATTGAACAATTCAACCTGCTCAACCAATACCAATCAGGCTTCCGGGCAGGTCACAGTACGGAATCAGCCATGACCCACATAATAGGCGACGCACTAAAAATCCTTGACCAAAACGAAGCCTGCTTGCTAATCTTTCTCGACCGTTCATCGGCCTTTGACACCATCAAACACGACAACCTGCTAGAGATCCTGAAACACAGAATGGGATTATCTGGATCTGTGCTTACCTGGTTTACCCCTTTCCTCCAAAATAGATCTCAAAGATTCAAGGTCAATCAATCCTTGTCCAACCCCGTTCCAGTCACGTTAGGAGTACCGCAAGGCTCTTCCCTTTCACCCACACTTTTCGACCTCTTCATGGAGCCATTCACTGAACATCTCAGTCTCTCCAATGTCCACTTTCACATGTATGCAGACGACACCCAAATCTACATCAAGATTGTATTGTAATTGCATTTATATCGCGCTTACTACCCCTGACGAGGCGTCAAAGCGCTTTTTCGGCGAGTAGCACGCTACTCCAGGAACCATAGAGGATTAGTGTTGAATTAGTATAGTGAAACATGCAAGTACATTTTAAGTGGTGGATAGGTTAGTCAGTTATTTGGATTCGGAAGGATAGCAGAAGGATAGAAGAGGGGGAAAAAAGGTTTGTATTTATATAGGGCTTGTTACCCCTGATGGGGTGTTGAAGCATGCTACTCTGGAAACCCATAAAGGATTAGTGCTGAATTAGTATGTTGAAATATGAAAGTAATTTGAGTGGTGGATATTAGTCAGTTATTTGGAGTGAGGATGGTAGCGGAGGGATAAAAGGCAAGAAAGGTTTGCATTCATGTAGCACCTGTTACCCCTGATGGATGTTGAAGCGCTTTTCTGGTGAGTAGGACGCTACTCCGGAACCCATAAAGGATTAGTGTTGAAAATTAGCATAGTGAAGCATGAAGTAATTTGAGTGGTAGATATGTTATTCAGTTATTTAGATAGAGAAGGGTAGGTTACGGGATAGAAGAGGGAAAGAGGTTTGTATTTATATAGCGCTTGCTACCCCTTGATGGGGTTTTGAAGCACTTTATTGGCGAGTAGCACGCTACTCTGGAACCCATAAGGATTCCTGTTGAATTAGTATGGCGAAACATGAAAGTATTTTGAGTGGTGGGTATGTTAGTCAGATATTTTGATTGAGAAGGGTTAGGGAGGGGTAGAAAAGGGAAAAAGGTTTGCGTTTATATAGCGCTGGTAACCCTGATGGGGTGTTGAAACGCTTCATTGGCGAGTAGCACGCTACTCTGCAACCCATAAAGGATTAGTGGTGAATTGATATAGTGGAAGGTGGAAATTGAGAAGTGAACATGTTAGTCTGTTTATTTTGATTGAAAAGGATAGTAGAGGGACAGAAGAGTGAGATTTATTTTTATGAGGTCATAGCAGTAGGAGGAGGCTTTTGGATGAGTAAAAAGGGGTTTTTGAGGGGAAGAGTCAGAGGGGAGAGTTTATAAAGGTTTGTTTTGGGGGATCGGTGTAGTAAAAAGAGGTGTCAGATGATGCAAGGAGGGGTAGAGTAGGAGAGAGTCTAGAAAGGGTTATTTTGGGATCATAGTAGTAGTATGGGGATTGGGATAAATGAGCGAGTGGATGTAGAGGATATATTGATAGATGTATAGGGTGAGAAATAGGGTAGTGCATTGGAAAGAGTAGTAGAAAGAAGTTTCAGATGAGTCAGAAGGTTGGGCCAGAGGATATATTGAGAGAAGTATAGGCTTAGAAATAGGTTAGTGCATTTGAAATGCTAAATTAGAAGAACGTGATAAATATATAGATCCATAAGTACATTGAAAGTATTTTGATGCATAAAGGAGGTAAGTATATATAGATTAAAGATATTGATAGAGGTACAGGATGAGAAATAGGGTAGTGCATTGGATTTGCTTTTTCAGGAGAAAAGTAACAGACACACAGATCCAAGTACATGGGAAGTACATAGATGCACAATGGAAGCAGGTACATGTAGACCAAAGATGATTTTTTATTTATTTATTTACAACAACATAATTAGTCTACATGTTTATACAAAGCAATACACAAAGATAGGTACATATCTATAGTGAAAATAAATGCTTATATACAGAGGAATATGCTGCAAATTTCTGTTTCCGTATGGTGCTTATGTGGGGAAAAGCCAACTCTTGAGTAGTTTTCTGAGGATAAGGTGGTTGTCGGTGGATCTTATGTTGGGGGGTAAAGAGTTCCATAGTTTGGCTGCTTGAATAGAGAAGGATGTGCCACCCATAGTTTTTTTCTTGTATCTTGGGATTTTGAGGCGAGATGCACCTTTAGAGCGTAGCTTCCTTTGTTGAATGTGCTTGATGATTTTATTCCTGATGAAGAGCGATCCCATCCCATGTATTTCTTTGTGGGTGATACAAAGTAGCTTGAACGTGGATCTTCTGGCAACCGGTAACCAATGCAGGGCTTTCAAGGCAGGTGAGATATGGTCTAGCGGTTTAATATGCAAGAGTAGTCTGGCAGCTGAGCTCTGAATCCGTTGTTGTCTTTTCATGGTCGTTAAAGGTGATCCGTGGTAGAGGCTATTTGCGTAACTGAGTTTGGACAGAACAAGGGAGATGGTAGCTTGGACCTTGTGTGGAAACCCAAATGAGGGGAAATTAGTCGCAGCGTTTTTATAGTGACAAAGCTTGATTTTGTTAGTTTGTCAACTTGGGCATTCATCGACAGCTTGGAGTCCATGGTCATTCCGAGGTTTCTTACTTCCTTCGATACTTTAGGCGGTGAACCCAGTTCATCAGGACAGGCGCAAAGCGGTTCAAAATGTTTCCAATCGCCACACGTGAGTATTTCCGTTTTTGAAGCATTCAATTTGAGATGGCTCAAAGCTAGTAATGCAGCTCAACGGTTGTGAAGTGTAAACAGCAGTGTGCCAGTCTTAGTCATAACAGGGCAAGCTCACACTCATTTTTAGAGATTGGTACCATAGTGGGTAATTAGAAACAATTTGCTATTTGAATCCCAAAAGGCCATTCTGTCTGTGGCATGTATGGCAGTGGTCAATTATAAATAGACGCCATGTTTCCTCAGACCTGTGTCTGATCTTACGTTTGCATATTGCAAGATTTACAATATGGGTAGTTAAAAACAATTTGCTATTAGACTTCAAAAGACCGTTCCGTTTGCGGCATGCAAGGCAGTGATCAATTACAGATAGATGCCACGTTTCCTCAGACCTGTGTCTGATCTTACGTTTGCATACTGCAAGATTTACAATAACAAAAAGATGATGAAAAAAATGCAAGCTTTAATAATAATGGTATTAACAGTTGCATTTTGAAGACACACAGATAGGAATATCCCCCTGCCAAGATGAAGAAAGTATTAAAGTATGCACGCAACTCCGTACAAGTATTAAAACCATTAATAAAAGTCCTACTCGCAAAAGGTTAAGAAAATAAATAGAGTTTATTAAAAACAGCATGCCTGCAAAAAAAACACAAAAAACCACGAAACCAGATGATCTACGATAGGGTGTGTGGGGGTCGGGGGGGGGAAATCAGAGGGGGGACCGAGAGAAAAGAAGATAGCAAGAAGAACTGAGATAAAGAGGCATAAAGAAAGGGGTATGAAAGAAATAGGAAGGGGGTAGGAAAGTATAGAATTGGAAAGAAAGAAGGACATCTTGAAAGAAAGAAGTTCACCTGAGGACCTCAAATCTCTCAACTCAACGCTACAAAAAACTCAAACATGGTTGGCCGAAAACCATTTGAAACGAAACTCCCTCAAAACGGAATTTCTCTTAATCGCCGCCCCCCTCCCCCCCAGCAAATCGTCCATCATTCTCGACTGGATGAAGCACTCAAAGGGCAACCTCTCATTGCCAAATCAGCGAAATCGCTGAGCGTGACACTGGACAGAAACCTAAAGATGCAGACACATATCAGCACCTCCACAAATGGAGCAAATTTCCACATGAACACCCTGAGAAGACTGAAACACTTCCTGCCAGCAAACGACTTCAAACAAGCAGTTCAAACCCTAGTAATCCCAAGAATGGAATATGGGGCTGTAGCCCTATGCGGCCTCCCCATATCGACCAAACAGCCCCACTAAGAGCCTCTATCAACTCAGCTGCGAGACACATTACAGGTTCAAAAAGAAACTCTCACATCTCTCCAGACCTTAGAGCCCTCAACTGGCTCCTGTTTGAAGCTAGAATTCATCTGAAAATCACATGTATGACACACAAGGCCTTACATCACAACACTCCGAGCTGTCTAGTTCAGAAACTGGCACTCTCTTCTGGTAATAAAGCCTCCAGGAGCTCCAGGAATCTTCTACTGAAAGCACAACGATTTGCCAAGAAGAAAACTTACAACCAGACCTTCTCTGGAATGGCTCCCAGGATCTGGAATGCTTTGCCCACCGAAACATGACTGAACCCTTCTACTGCCTCCTTCGAAAAAGAAGTGAAAGCGATTCTCATAGCTAGATTCACTTGAATTACTTACTTATTACTGTAATATAATTACTAGTCTGTATTATTGATCACCTTGTATCGAAATCACCTATATTTTTATTTTTCTATGCTTGTACCTGTTTCCAGCATCTGCCATGTAAAACGCTCTGATACCCGCAAGGGTCTTGTTCGTGCTATATAAAACCTTCAAATAAATAAATAAAAGCAGAACAATGTCTGCCACTCCAACTGGCTTTTTTTGTGCGTGGTACTGTCACCAGTTTTGCTCTCATGGAGCGGAGTGATCTTTTTGGCACATACCTCTGGAATTGCCTCTTTAAATTATCTGGTCCTAGGCCTTGTAGGGCTTTGTGTACCAAACAGAGGGATTTAAACTGAACTTGTTTTTTGACTGGCAACCAGTGGAGTCTTCGGATTTCACTAGAAACCAATGCAAATTTAGATGTGCCGATAAGCAGTCTGGCGGCCACGTTCTGCAGTAATTGGAGTTTGTGCAGAAAGCGTTCCTGAGTGTTCAGGTAAAGGCTATTACAATAGTCTAGCATAGCCATGGTTAGTGATGTGATCACCGTCCGCTGACTCTCGTGTGGCAAAAAAGGGAGAATTTTTTTACATGTTCTAAGGACATATGATGTGGACAAGACTACTGCATTGACTTTGTCACTAAAATGGAGTCGGTCGTCTATAAAGACTCCCACGTTTTTTATTTTCCAAGTGGGTGTCGGGAGAGAACCCATAAAAATCGGCCACCAGCATGGGCTCCAAAAGCTGGGATCATTCCCAAACAAGATCACCTCCGCTTTACTGGAGTTGAGTTTCAGACAATCTTGCGACATCCACCTCCCCACTGTTTCCATACAGTCATGGAATCGTTTACCTATTCCATTTTCCTGCCCTGGAAGCAGCGACACCTCAATTTGTGTGTCGTCAGAGTAGGAGGTGAAGCAGAAACCAGTGGAGTCGATGAGGGGGGCCAAGGAGGACACGTACACATTAAAGAGTGTGGGACTCATGGACGACCCCTGTGGGACTCCACAAGGCAGAGAAAAAGGTTTGGAGCAAAATTCACCTAAAGAGACAGATTGCGATCTGTCTAAGAGGAAGGACTTCAGGAGTTTCCATGCTTTACCCTGGACTCCGCAATCCCGCAACCAGTCCATGAATAAATCATGATGGGCCGTATCAAAGGCTGTGGAAAGCTCCAACATAATCATAGCGGCCTTGCCTCCCTGATATAGAGCTACCCTGATCTCTTCCGTAGATTTTAGGAGCGCAGACTCCGTGCTGTGCCCCTCCCTAAAACCATATTGGGTAGGATCCAGGGCTTGAGCTTCTTTCAGATAAGTACTCAGTTGTGCATTCATTTCTCTTTCGACCAGTTAGCTGGAAGTGGGAGAAGTGAGATGGGTCGGAAACTGTTCGGGTCCTTGGGGTCCATCTTACGTTTTTAAAGCAGTGGTAATATCGACGTAATTTTCCAGGATTTAAGAAAATAACCATCTAGAAACATTGCGTTAAATAGTGAGGTAAGTGCCCTCACTATCAGTTCCGGGGCCAATTTTAGCACCGCAACAGGACACGGATCATAGGGGGATCCTGATTTTGTCGACATTAAAAGCTTATGAGAGTCCATAACGGATAGTGGAGCGAACGTATCAATCAAAGCTAGACTTATGAACCTCTGTTGAGTCCACTGTCCTGACAGTTGTTGGTCCTTTGAATGTTTAAAAGATAGCCTCAACTTTTTCCAGGAAAAATGTGGCCATTTTTTTGCATAATCCCTGGCTCATTAAGATATTCGCTGGATGAGGGTGTGCCAGGCTAGTTACTGTTTTGAAGAGCTCTTTGGCCACGTTTTTAGCTAAATTAATTCGGTTAGCGAAGAACTCCTTCTTTGTCTTTTTCTTTTTGCAGAGTTTTATATAGCGCAAACTTGACCCAAATCGGGTATCAGAGCGCTGTACATAGCACCAGTTACGTTACATGAGGACACACATTCATTTTTGTTAGGCATGGGGAGATTAACTGATTTGCCCAGAATCACAGGATGTTCAGCGTCATTGCCAAGACTCGAACCCAGTTCCCCAGATTTGAGGTCGACCGCCCTAGCCGTTAGGCCAACTCCTCTAACTGTTTGTATATCATGAGGCTTTGTTTATAGATATTATTCTCCGTTACTTTGTATTCTTTCCTCCAGTTCCGTTCCAGACGTTTACAACACAGTTTTTGGTCCTTGAGTTCCTGCGTGTACCAAGGAGCGGAGGGTTGAACCCTATTTGAAAATAGGATTGTCTTTGGGGCTAGCTTATTACAGGCTGCCTCCAGCCAGTTCGTAGAGTGTGGTGGCCTCCTCCACATCTAGGGGCATTTTGCGTGCTGTAGAGGTAAGTATATCTACTAGATCAATACCCTCCACTTTTTTCCACGCTCTGGATTCCCTCTGTCTCTTGGGAAGCCTTCCAGCCTAGCGATGGTCTGAAATGGCCCACTCAAATTGTACTGCCACATGGTCTGACCAAACTAGGCGCAACAAGCCCATAAATGAGATGTAAGGATGGTTCGAAAAGATGCCATCTAACGTGTGTCCTGCCACGTGAGTGGGCCTGATTACTTGTTGCCTGAGGTCGGCAATGTTCATCAGGTCTACAAGGGTTGCCGTATCTGGGTCCACAAGAACCGCCAGATGAAAGTTAAAATCTCCCAGTATCATGTAGGAGTTCGCACCCATCCCTTCTTCCAACAGATTTCCCAAAGATGTTACAAAGGGACTGCTGGGACCTGGGGGTCTATACACAAGAGTACCCTTGAAAGTGTGGTGATGGACATAGGTGAGGCTAAAATCAAGTGCCTCACAGGTTTCATTTGAGGCTGTGTGAAAGGTCGCATTTATAGAGTTATGATAGATTATGGCGGAAGCATCATGAGTCCATGTTTCAGTGATAAATGCCACCTTTGCTTCCCCATCCTCAATTAGTGCTGCACACTCAACACTGTGTTTCACCAAAGATCTTGCATTCAACAGTATGCACTTTAACACTGGTTTTACCCTTTCAGCTTTTACTGTCTTATCCTGTTTTCGAGGTTCAATGGGCTGGTATAATAGTTCTGGTAGCGTAATTTTACAATTGGGGCAAGTCACTGGGTTGGAGGGGGGCCTTATATTAGGGATAAGACATAAGCATCTGTTGGCGTTACCCATGATGTTTAAACTCCGCAGCAGCGTAATGTAGTAATGTATACTTTTTGGCTTACCTGCACTCAAACGGACAGGTTCTGGCCCTGAGCGTGGGCCGAGCACGGAAGGAGCGCAGGCGGGCTACCCTTAGGCGCGCCGGCTGTACGCGTTCGCGCCAGCCTATCTAATTATAGTGTCTGGGGCGAAAAACCCTAGCCCGCTGACCGTACTTCCCTCAACATGGCGGGCCCGCTGTGCCAAGTGCGGTCCCCCGATTTAGGCAGGGATTATGAAACAGCTTGTGCAAAAGAGCGTTAAAATCAATTTCATCACACTGTAAACCTAGGCTCCGTTTAACGTGACTAAACACATAAAAACTATTTTATCACACTCTAAAACTAGGCTCTATGTCAAAGTGATTAAACAGATACAAACAATTGAACAGGATTTTGTGCAAAATCAGCAAATTGAGCGTTATCACTCCCGGCTCAAGCCTCCGGAGGATGTAGCAGTAAATTGTAAATAGTAAATCCAGTATTTGTAAAGCGCGACCAGCTACCCGAAGGCATCCCGGCGCTGGGGCTGTCGGGAAGATTAAGCAAGCTATTGCCCAGAGTCACATGGTGCTGGGCTGACCTGCCGCCGATGCTGGGGTTCGAGCCGTGAGCCCCAGATTCCAGCGTCAGTCGCCCTGGCCGCGGCGCCACACCTTACAATTTCTTACAATATGTCTCTGAGACTTGAAATTCAAATCCGAACCCATGGGGGAAGACCTCAAATCCCCTTGGGTGTGCGTGCCATTTTCATTGACTCAGTGAGGTCTCCCAGGCAAGTTTACACTCACACCACATCCACTTGAAGGTTTGCATCAAAGGTTTGCACCAACATTCCAAAGGATTCTTTTAATTGGTGTAAAATATAGGGAACCACAGATACTGATCTCCAGTCTGTGGACGCGGCCATCCCTGTCTCAAACGAGCCAATTGTTAATGGGGACCAGTTTGGCTGATCACTAGTAGCATGACGAGGGCAGGAATGCACCATATTTATGAAGATATTCCTGCTCTCTCATTGCGCTGGCGCACTGAGTGCTGCCTAGTGCCACGCAAGCCCCCTTACGCCATGGTTCAGGCCGTTGCAGGCAGGATTGTTTTTGTGCAGAAAGAGACACCTTCCTGTATACAGTCAATCCTCAGATTTATTTTCCTCTTTTTAAGTGTGCTGCAGTTAGAAAGAGGAAACAACGTGTGCCTCTAGCGGGTTGGCGCACAATTTTGAAGCATTCCCAGGTGTGAATCTGGACCCAGATACATATGGAAATAAAACCAGGTGACCCAGTGCCCCTCAGAACCTGGGTCGAAACGTCGACGTGCCTGTCATAATCGTGACCCTACTCTCTCCGCCCCACGTGAAATGGAAGTTTAAATTCCAATCGGAGATTGATGTTCGTAGGGACGGATTGTCTTTGAATGGCCAGTTTTTAACCATCTGTACAGCACTGTGTATATCTTGTTCACACGTAGCATTTTTTCGTACTCTTTTCACCATATCACTTGCGCCGTTTGACAACTCGTATGTTCATGAACTGTGACAGCCTTCTAATGTTATCTCAACATCATAAAATGTAAAAGAATATATTGAAATATCACTTACTACAACTTCAGATTCACGAAATCTTTTGGTGTGTGGTTTGTTCTTCCTTCTCTTACATTTTCATTGATTATTACTGAAAAGGTTGAGTACTGTTTTCTATTGGTATTATTCAGTAAACCTAGAATCAATGCTGTACCCGACAGTGCCAACATTTTCCACATTCAGGAATTAGAACAGGCAGCAAAAAGGTCAAATGTGTAATGGCGGAAGCCTCTACCTCCTCTCCTTGGCATCTCGGCTGGTTTGGGTGTTTTTTGGAAGAGTTTTAATTCTAGGGGTACACATTCCAGAAGCAGCAGCCGAGAGGTTTTAAAAGTGAAGTACATGCCAAGTGTGCCATGACGACAAGAGCATCTGTAGGCAGCATGGCTGAAGATGACACTGCCGTGCTAGCAAGAGGCACGCAGCCCCCCCCCCCCCCCATGTAGGGTCTGAACCCTCGCCATCCTCCCCTGCCTCCCCAGGGGGGGCCACAGGCCGCAGACACCTCCAGCTCCGGCTGGACTTTGTTCTCCCACCTGTCAGCGAGTCCGGGGGGAGCCATGGCACCGCGCTGTCAGCCTCCCAGGCTCAGGTATTTAATCACAGCCGAGCCGCGCACGGAAAAGAGATATTTTCTGCAAAGTGTACACTACTTGCGGGAGCTAGTCACACTTTTTTTTGTTAGCAAAAGAAAATGTTATCTAACGTGTACCGTGACTGTCATTGTCACTTCTCTTCTCTGCCTCCATTTTGTTGTCAGAGGATGAGGGCTGCAAATTAGCGGCTGTCAATCATCCTGCGCCCAGCGTGGAGCTGCTCGTGTGGCTGATCATTATGCCGGGATGGAGAGGGGCTTCTACGCATGCGCCCCTCCTTTCAGGTATTGTATTCTCATTTCGTGGCAGGGAGTCTGTATATACATATTTATGTCATGCCTGTGAAAATAAATGTGGCCCAAAAACACACCTTGTTTACAGCAAGTGTATTAATAAACGCACATTCAGAGATGTATTAGCGCTGCACTAAGTGACAGAGCAATAAACACTGCTATTGTCTCCCAGAGTGTCATGTTTGTTCTACTGCTGAGGGAGGGGAGGGACATCATGGCGCTATGGAGGCTTCTCCTCTCATTCGTGGCTCGCCACAAAGACACACAGCTCTTCCAATGGTCAAGAGGTCACCCGGGGTCATCTGAGCCCAAAGCGGGGAGTTTACTGCTTGGATCCAGATCTAGTTGAATCACTTTGGGGCTTATTTACAAGCCTCTTGCGCCACTTTCGCGTCATTATTAACATGGGAGAGTGACGTACCGGTGGCGCAAGGGGCTTTAAATAAGCCCCTTTGTTTGTAAGTTCTACACATGGCAAAACATCATTGCATGAACCATATATGCAGGTGCGCAGAGTGTAATATACTATTTGGTACCAATGTCGAGGGAGGGGACGGGCATCCATCATGTCCCACCCCAGGCTTCGCCCCACACCAGCAATGACAAACCGTAGCCTATCAAACCCTACATGCTACAGAGACAGACACACAAACACACATTATTGAATGCCACGGGTAAGCCTTCTTATTGAATGTTTGACAGTGCTTTCAAAGCCTGGATGTGACAGAAAATTGAATAGATCTGTCTCTTATTTCCCGTAATTCGCACTACTGAGTTAATTTGCAGGATATTTAGCTTCCTTAAACAAACCTAAACAAGTTAAAGGGATGGTTAACACACCATTTCGTAGTTATTTCAAACCTTTCACAATGACAGCGTTGCTCTTAGAGCATTAGCCAGTACACCGGACAAACGTGTCCATTCTTGAAGCAAGCATCGACCAATGAATGCTCCCCAGTGTGTGAAAACAAGCATTGGAAACACAGGACCCTAACAGGAAAACCTACACTGGGTCACATCACCCTTTATTTTCTTTCTTAGCATATGTCTTGCTGAGACTACTGTCGCTGCACAGAAAAAGAGAAGTGCATTTTAGGATGCTTGGTTTTAATTGGCTTAGAGTGCGCTTGGCATTCATAAATTAGATTTATAATAATACACTGTGCGTAAGACGTATTTTAAATATTAGCAGATCCCCCTCATCAGAAACACACATCTCTCAAAACATTGACAGACATCCATGGTCTCAGACAAACAATGAATGCTAAACAGATGCCGCTCCATTACTTTTCATCTTCCTGCAGAGTATGAAAATCAAATAATGAGGTCAGATACCACAATCCACAACAAGTAACATGCAGTATGGCTCCATAGCATCATCTCAGGGCTCAGGAATAATGTATGAAAATGTCACCAGAACACTTCAATGGCAATGTGGCATCATCTCACACATATAACTATATCTACCTGTCTGTCTGTGTATATATATATATATAATTCTGCCTCTATCTCACTCTCTATATATTATATATCGAAAAATCTCGCTCTCTATATATTATATATCGAAAGGCAGATAGACATTAACCTGTTATGTATTCACACAAACAAGACTGTAATACGGTTCCCACCGCATTATGCCTGAGTACGCGCTACATAACCTGTATCTGCTCATATTTATATATATATATATATATGTGATCAAGGCCTCCTGTAGGTTGAAACGCGTCATGCAGGCATTGCTGTAAGACAAAAATAAAAATTACTCACTTGCATCCTGGGTCACCGTTCGTCTGTTCCTGCTCTCCGTGTGATTGTTGGTGTGCAGGAGCATTCTTGGCGAAATTCCCTTATATATATATATATAATATATGCAATTCGGTGGCGAATCAAGTTGCTGAATATAAAGAAAAGACGTCAGAACTCAACTATTATAAGGTTCTTTCAGTCGAACTTTGACATCAGAATATCACTTCCGCCGAAATATAAATCCCATTATATCCAACAGCATTTATAATACGCCGTTTGGGATATCCATCACCGTTGTGTCCATTCCCCGAGATCCAAATCAGGCCGTTAGTCTGCGTTCTAGATTTTAAGGGGAAATATAGTGTTGTACAGTGCATTTAAAATATTGTATGTTTATTTTTTTCTTATTTCTGTAATTACAGCGGTACTCCACAAACTTTTTTAAAATATATGAAGTAATATGACTACTTTAACCTACCTTTACACACTTATATAAACTAACTCATCCATTCCTATCCACTTATAAAACAATAGTATACTATAGTTACACGTAATAAACCCAAGACACAGACTAAGTGGTGTAAACAATATGGGTGCCTTTTAATTTTGTAAGCGCTATCATTACCCAATCATATACTGGTTTGTCATCATGACGTACTGCGGTTTACTGCAAAATTATCACGGTATACAGCAGCACAATATATCACCAGGTTTTGTGCCTTATTGGACTTATTCATAATGGTAAACTTGCACTTTTGGCTACGTTGACAATTGTTTGCGATTCACAAACGCATTTTATTAGTATTTTCTTAATGCCTGTGGAGTCTCCGTGCATGAAAAGATAGGACGGTCCTTTCTTTTTATGTGCGGAGACTCCGCAGTTGTAAAGATACTACTTGTAAAATACGTTTGTGAATAGCAAACAATCGTAAACTTACACAAAAGCGTTAGTTTACCTTTGTGAATTAGGTCCTGTAACTTTAAAACTGCTTAACCAATTTATATCAACTACCAAACAGGACCCTTTACACCGTAAAATCTATATTTCTGCAAAATACCATCGGAATGCGTGCAGTCATTTTCCTGAGACGTCTTTTTAAACAACACTATATGACACAACACGCCACTCCTCTTCATTGTACGACATGGGAGGTATCATTATAGGTTGTAGGGGTGCACTCCTATTTTTAGTTTTCCACTTGCACATTAAATCTTAGGTTTATTATTGGTTATTGTTGGTTTATTATTGGTTATCCAAGTGGTTCTGCACCGCTGCGCGTACTGTCAACACACATTTGTAAGAACTAACTTGTTATAACAAATGCACAGACGTGGTTGCGATGCGCACTGTTCACAATCAAAAATTGAACCAAACTCTTATACTTGTTTTTTCTTTTTTTTTTGTTTAAATCTGTTTTTTGGGTCTTTTACATTTCCTGTTACAAGTTGTTATTGCATCATAAACATAGTACATCATACATTTACGGGTGTTGAATTGTTATTGTTTTGACTTTTGTGATCCACGATCTCATCATATATCAATACATCTTAGATGCTAAAGTTTACAGCAGTTTCTAGGTTATTTTCTATCGTGTCTCGACATACTTTAACATGTTACATGATATCTCTTTGGGAGTAACTCCCGGGGTGTGAGTTGATTGGTGTTCCTCACCTTTACCCCAACATGTTATCATATGTAGGATGCGCAGCTGTATTCCCTGACTGTTCAATTTGATTTCGGAAATGCCCAAATGGAGAAAGCAAAACTGTGAACTGTGGAATGGTATCTAGGTGATAGGGAGGAATGAGAGCAGTCGGATTATGCATCTTGACAATCAGTGATGTATCTGGTTGCGATTCAACTGTACTGTGCCGTTGCGTGAGTTGGGGGGGGAAGTAGGGCCACACCCAAGGCCGCTTGATGATGTGCCTGCACGTCCTGGATATGACATAGATGGTGTGTGTCTCGTTGCTATACCGGGGAGGCTGGTGTTTGCCATATGGGAGTTGGGCTGGAGCGTGAGATTGGGCCTGTGAGGCCTTAGTTGTTGCCTCTGTTGTTGTTTCCTACGTAAATTGGAATAGAAGCTGTTCCCATTCCATTGAAATGGGGTGTTTGCGTATGCCTTTCACTTCCTCTTCTCTCAGTGCCGCTTCTTCTGCTGTGCCCCATTTTTTCATAGTGCCTACCCATGCCTCTTCTGGGGGACCTGTTGGGTCTCTCCAATACATAGCTATTCCCCTTTTTGCCAGGAGAAGCGCCAGGGATGCAAAACGACATTGTAATTTTTCGGTTTTCTTTTTGCGGTAAACTCCCAGGGTGCATGTTTCCCATGTGGATATGTTCGGGAGATTTACTGTCGCTTGGAGTGTCTGCTGTACCTTATCCCAGAACTGTCTGATGGCAGGGCAGTCCCAAAACATATGTCTAAAATTCGCTTCCTGGGTCTGGCAGCGGGGGCAAGCGAATTGTGTGTCAGGGTAAAATCGGTGTAACCGCGGGGGTGTTAGATATACTCGGTGCAGTACATTGAATTGTATGTTTTTGAAACGCGCATTCCTAGAAACTTTTTTGGGGTATTCCAGTACTTTTTCCTATTCTTTATCGTGGAATACCCGTCCCACCTCATCCTCCCAAGTTTGCCGCAACGTGTCTAGGGGGGCCCTATTCAGCTCTCGGATTGCTTTGTAGTGCCAGGTAACCAGGTGCCTGCCTGCGCCCATTCGTAGAATCGTGTGTAAGACTGGATGTGTCGGGGGCTCCCCCTCTCGTAAATCCCAATAGTGTTGGCCACTTTCTAAGAGTTGCCTATGTGTCAGGAAGTTTCCTGGTGGGAGTTCCTAAAGTTCCGCCAGTTGGGCATATGTCCGTAACTGTCCTTCCTCAAAGAGAGATTCGACCTCGATCACATCGTGGTCCGTCCAAATTCGGAGGGCTCCTGCAGTATAGTATTTGTCCTTTCGGGGAAATCCCACTAGTGGGAGCAGTGGGGAATATAAGGGTTTTCCTTTCGATATACAGTGTATTCATAGCATACATTTACGTGCTAGGGACACCTGCAGAGGGAATGTGCGCGATGGCTTGGAATCCGGCATCAACAGTCTTCGGATAGCTGGAAGGGGCACCCGACCCTCGTTGGCAACTGTTTCTCCTATGTGCCGTTCCGCTGTCCAATGAGATAGCCATTGGAGTTGCGCCGCGAGGAAGTATGCCTCGAAGGATGGAGCCCCCAACCACCCCCCCGAGTCGTAGGTAATTGCAGTGTGGTTAAGGCTATCCTGTGTCGTCCATCTCCCCAAATCAATGTTGTTAGCAGTGTATCCAGTTCCCTAAAGAAGGAACGCAGTGGTATGACCGTGAGGTTCGCAAAGTGATACAGCAGCCTAGGCACCATAATCATTTTAGCGATGGCCACGCGCCCGATGGGAGCCAAGGGCAGTGTCTTCCAAAAGCCTACCGCCACTCGCAATCCCGCTAATGTCTTTCTGTGATGTCCCTCGTATAGGTCTGCAGGAGAATGATACAGCCGCACTCCCAGGAAGTGACGGGCCTCGGCACTCCATGCGACTGTCTGGGTTCTAACTGTGATGGTTAAAGGTGCCAGAAGGGGGCTAGGCGGGAAGATCATGGACTTGTCCCAATTGACTTTGAGACCGGATATCGCTTCGAATTCCTGCTGCGTTGACCATATGGGGGTGAGGTCACTGGTAACGTCACGGACGTAGATCAGAAGATCATCTGCGTATAGCGATACGCAGTGCACCGTGTCAGCTATTGGAATTCCCCATGCTTCCCCCTCCCGTCTTAACCGTATTGCTAAGGGCTCCATCGCCAGAGCAAACAGGAGGGGGGAATGGGGACACTCCTGTCTGGTACCCCTCTCCACCGGAAATGGGGCGGAAATAAGTTTACCCATTCTGACCCTGGAGGTGAGGCCTCTATAGAGAAGTTGTGTATACGCCAGTAGAGTTGGGCCTACATTTACCTTCCGAAGGACTGCAAACAAGTATGGCCATAGTAATGTATCGAAGGCCTTTTCAAGGTCTAAGATTAGGCATGCTGCCCGCGGAAAATGGTCTCTCGCCCTATCTTGAATGTGGAACAGTGTGCGTAAATTCTGCGAGGTGTTGCGTCTTGGGATAAACCCGCATTGGTCTGGGTGCACCAACGCTGGGAGAATTTGACTGTAGCGATCTGCCAGTATCTTACCCAGTATTTTGCAGTCCGCATTCAATAGCGTGATTGGTCTCTAGGAAGCCGGAAGTGTTGGATGCCAATGCGGTTTTGGGAATGTCACTATGATCGATTCGCGGAGCGAACGCGGGAGTTCGCCTCTGGTCAGCGCATCCTCAAACATGGCTGCCATCCGGGACGTTAACTTAGCCACAAAAGTGCTATAATATTCCAGCGGGAAACCGTCCATTCCTGGTGCTTTGTTACGCGCTAGTGATCTGATCGCGCGTGTTATGTCTGGTGGCTTGATTCTCGTTTCTAGC
The DNA here is from genome assembly GCF_964204655.1 of Triturus cristatus. Classification (NCBI taxonomy): domain Eukaryota; kingdom Metazoa; phylum Chordata; class Amphibia; order Caudata; family Salamandridae; genus Triturus; species Triturus cristatus. Next base: position 1,252,666,508 of record NC_140592.1, on the reverse strand, counting down.
TCCTTTTTATCTGCGGGTGGGGCACCGGGCATAGTTGAAGGGCCTAGGAATTGAGCCTCCTGGCGCATTACTAGTGTCGAGGATCTATAAATCTCAGAGTAATAATCTTGAAATATATGTAGTATATCTATCTTAGAGTATCTAGGGTTACCTTTTTTATCTTTGAGTTCCGTGATCGGGGTTACCTCTGTGTCCTGCTTAGTTAGCCAGGCTAATAGTGTGCCAGTTCTATTGCCCTCTCTATGTACCCTAGTTGCGTAGGCCCTGAAGCTGTATTTACGGAGGTCGTGCATGGTTTCATCGTGCGCTGTTTTAGCGGTTGCTACTTGGGCTAAAGTGGCTTCCTCCTTATCCATGGCTTTCGATAGACCTGCCAGTTTCGCCTCTGCTGCTAGAAGTGCGTTCTCCAATGTCCTGCGTACTCCCACTATTTGCTGGATGCAGTGCCCCTTGGCCGTGACCTTGAATGCGTCCCATTCTACTAATCTGGAGGACGCCGTGTCTGCGTTAAGTGTGAAGTGTTCTTGAATATGATCCCCATGTATGTGACGAAATGCCTGATCAGTAAGGCATTCTCTTGGCAGTTTCCATGTTGGTATAGGGGGGTGAGGCGGCTTCCAACCGAGGGTCACTATATGTGCATCGTGGTCTGAGACCACTCTGCCCAGGTAGTCTGTGTACCGTATCTTAGGGAGAAGCATTGCGGAGCACAGGAATCTATCTAATCTCACTCGCAGGTTGTGTGGAATTGAATAGAAGGAGTATATTTGCGTGGTTGGATTCAGTGCTCTCCAGGCGTCTACCATGCCCAATGGTCCACCCACTGTCGGAAGTGTTCTGATTGTTTATGTGCGGGAGAGTGTGCCGGCGGGGGGTGTGATCTGTCTAAGTTGATATCTAGGACACAGTTGAAATCCCCTCCCAGGAGCCATGGGAACGGTGTGTGTTGAGTCAATGTTCCCGTGAGGCGTTTCCAATAGTGGTCTTGGTCCGCATTGGGCGCATCTATGCTGCCTATTAGTATAGGTTGACCCTCCAATAACCCCGCTAGTAGAGAGTACTGTCCATCCTTGTCCACTACACGAGTCTGCTCCCGAAATGACACCTGCGGCCTAATCCAGAATAAAGTACCTGGCAAATGCAGAGTACGTTGTGGCACCTATTATGCCACTCCATTTTTAACGCAGACGGTTTACCTCTGTGGATGTCAGGTGTGTCTCTTGCAGGAGGGCTATCTGCGCTTGTTGTCGCTTTATGTACGTATATATGTTGTAGCGTTTACTGGCCGTATGCATACCCCTCACGTTTATTGTAATGAATTTGATGTCTGTGTTAGGGACCTTGGTTGTCAGCCTGTCTGGTGGTTAGTCGATGTATTCCTGTAGAGTGTGACCTCCCCACCCACCTCCCCCAGCCAATCGCCAGTCCCTTGCACATCGTCCGTGTCTAGCATATCCGCGTTCTCGCTCCGTTGTGGAAGTCGGAAGAATTGGGGGGAGAAAGGGGGTAACATTAAACAACGGGAAACACTCCCAACATAAGGGACCTATAACAAACTCTTATACTTGTTTTATAAACATCTCTGCTTTGTAGCTACATTTGAATAATTCTTTTTATTCAATTAGTTTTTTTAAACTTTCTTGTTATAATTTGAAATAAATGCCACATCTCAATTTCACACGCAATAACTTAATGTAATCAGTTCGTTGAATACATGGTTTAACATAAAAGAAACATCAAAACATTACATAGTACACCATGTAATATTAATATTCAATTTAATGCCTGATACATCAGTGTCCCTTCCTCAGGGGAAAATCTGAAACCCAAAGAGAATTGGCAAAATTAAACTACAATAAAACATGAAAACCCTCAATCTCCCAAACTAGTGGTAATGGTCCACTAGGACCCCTGATTTATCATACCAATCCCTGACACGTGCTTTTTATAGATCAATGTTAATCTGTAATGGTGTTGTGATGTTCAAGTATGCACGCTGTGTCCTTATCATCCTTCAATAATTTATATGCTACTTCCACTGTTTAAATGCACCCAGTGCCTTTAAGAGTTTGATGTATCACTCATCATATGTCCTACCTCTTTGGTTCCCATGTTTGAACTTAGTACTCATTGTAATACAATACTATAGCGTCCAAACCTGTCATTAAGACCTTTTGGTAACAATGTATCCAGTCTCTTGATCCAGTAAATCTATTGTTGTAACAATCTCTTACTGTTGTCAATTCCAGGTGCTACCACTACTGTTTCAATAATTTGATATCTTATTTGTGATATAGAAGGATTAGCTTCTTGCCAGTGTACAGATAAACTGACTGTTTTGTTTTTGTCCTAATCGTACTTTTATGCTCAGTGAGTCTTACTTTCATTTCCCGTTCTGTTTTGCCTTGCCACACGGGCATTTAATGCAGTAAATGACATTGCGTGAGTTGCAGTCAGCTGTATGTATGAGTTGTATACTTCTTCCTGAAATAGGATGTGATAAGATGTTGCCTGTGATAACATTATTACAATGTATACAATTAAAACATTTGTTGGTCCCTTTCTTCTCTACCAGGTTTTGTTTCTTGTCTGGTGTTGCCAATAGTTCACGTAAATTCTTGCCTCTTGTGTAGGCATGTAATGGTGTATTTATGAATAAGCCATTGAAATCTGTTTCGTTCTCCAAGAGTTCCCATCTGATGTTAATCATCTATTTAATTGCTCGAGAACATGTAGTGAATTTAGATACAAACACTATTGTGCTATCCTTGGGTTTGTTGGTTTTGATGAATAGCTCCATCCGTGCTTTCTTGACAACCCTCGTGATGCCTTCCTGCAATATCTCTTCAGGGTACCCTCTTTCAACATATCTTTGCTTATATTCTGCAATCTTATGGATGCATGTGGCTTGGTCTGAACATATCCTTTTGAATCTAGTAAACTGCGAGTATGGTAAATTATTAATTAAACTCCTTGGATGAAAACTAGAAAAAGCTAATACACTGTTGCGGTCAGTAGGTTTTTGTGTATATTTGAGTGTCAAACCCTTGACCCATGGATTTTTTGTGATCAATACATCCAGAAAGTTGATTTGTGTCTCATCAATAGTATGGGTAAATTTTATCCTGGGGTTACACATGCTTAATGATTGTATCATGTCTTCCAGTTTGTTCTTTGTATCAGACCAAATGACGAAGATGTTGTCTATAAACCTCTGGTACAAGGCTATTTTATTATGCCAAGTGAATTTGCTCATAATGTATGGATCTTCAAATTGACCATAAAATTGTTAGCATATGCAGGTGCCCCTGAAAAACCCATAGATGTTCCTGTGAGTTGTGCATAGTAGTTACCTTGCCATGAGAAATAACTGTGGTTCTAGCAAATGTATAGCAACTCCATTACAAATACCTTCTCTACCTTGACATCTTGTGATCGTAGTAGTGCCCACTCTACTGCTTCCATCCCTGCCTCATGGGCTATTAATGTATAAAGTGCTCTTACATCAATCGTGCATAAAAACCAGTGGTCCTGCATATCTGATTGCATGTTGTGGAGTTTCGGTAAAAATTCTGTGGTGTCCCTTATGTAAGAGTGCCAGTTTTGCACAAAATGTTGTAAATAGTGGCCCAGGTACCTGCCGAGGGGATCGAATAATGATCCACAACCTGAAACGATGGGTCTAAATGGAGGGTTACTGATGTCTTTGTGTATTTTAGATATCATATACAATCAGGGTCTGCATGGAATATTCATGTTAGATTAGGTCTAGTTCTTTCATCTATCCATCCCAGGTCTTCAGCTTTTTGTAGAATGTTGTTGAGGATCTCTATAAGCTGTGTGGTTGGGTCACTATCTAGTACCATGGGAGGTCCAGGATGAGTCTGGGCGCAGCGTTCTGTATGGTCTAGAATCTTCTGAGGAGCTGGGTGGAGATGCTGGCGTAGAGGGGATTTCCATAGTCAAGGCAGCTGGTGACAAGGACATGAGTGGCAGTCTTTCTGGTGTTGGTTGAGATCCATCTCAAGATTCTGCGGAGCATGCAAAGTTTGTGGAAACATGAGGAGGTGACAGCATTGACATGTTGTTTCATGATCAGTTGGCTGTTGAGGATGATGCTGAGGTTGTATGCATGGTCGGTGTAGGTCCAGGTTCTGCAGGCCACCAGCGGTGGTCCCATGCAGAGGTTTTCTTTCCACAGATCAGTTACTGCAGTTTTGTTGGAGTTGAGTTGTTGGCAGTTGTCTCTCATCCATTTGGCTAAGCAGGTTATGACATTTCAGAAGTTGCTTTTGGTGTTGGAGGGATCTTCGGTGAGCGAGAGAATCAGTTGCAGGTCATCTACGTAGTAGATAGTGTTGAGTCCGAGGGATCTGATTACGTTTGTGAGGGGACTCATTAAAATTTTAAATAGGGTGGGGATGAGGTATGATCGTTGTGGAACGCCGCATAATATGTCTTAGGGTTTGACTACGAAAACACCCTCTACGCCGAAATCAACAAGTCGCTGCTCTGCAAACTTCAGACCATTCAGAACACCGTAGCCAGACTCGTCCCGGCTTTCCCCGACTGGAACACATCACCCAACATCTGCAAGACCTCCACTGGCTCCCCGTCGAGAAGACAGCAACCTTCAAACTACTCACCCACACCTACAAATGCCTCCACAACACCGGATCCCAGTACCTCAATGAAAGAATCTCTTTCCACACACCCAAAAGAAACCTCCGATCTGCCGAACTCGCACTCGTAGAAACCAGCGCATCCGCAGAGCCAGAACGGGTGGAAGGGCGTTCTCCTACATCGCAGCCAAGACCTGGAACGAGCTCCCGATCAACATCAGATGTGCCCCCTCTCTGAACATCTTCAGGAAGATGCTTAAGACCTGGCTATTCGACTGAACGGAGCTGCTCACACCCCCCTCCGCCCCCAGCGCCATGAGACCCTCACAGGTGAGTAGCGCTCTTACAATTCCCTGATTGATTGAGTGGGTGCGGAGGTGAAGGAAGGCAGTCGGATGCTCTGTGTGCATCCTGTGAGGAAGGAGGCGATCTACTTGAAGGTGTCTAAGCCTGGGCGTAGTTTTCAGAGTTTTGCGAAGTTACAAGAAAACTCAGCAAAGTTCTGTGCATAGCATAGTGCGAACTGCTGTTCGCGCTGGTCTTCCTGCCGCTCAGGTAAAAATTCTACCCGAGTGGCAGTTCGCTCTTGCGAACTTACTGATCGAAACTGAGGAAAAAACTCCGCTGCACTACGCCGAGCGGAGTATTCTGCACTCTGCAAGCTCCGCGGAATGTGGGGTGCAGAAAACTCTGCAAACTCCGCGAACGGTGCAGAGTTCACCGCCTAAGCCTAAAGGTGTCTTGCTGTACTCCTCTGTTGTAGAGTCTGCTGAAGAGGGGGACGTGTTGTTGAATGCCGCAGAGAGGTCTTGGAGGATCTGGGCCACAGTTTCTCTGCAGTTGAGGAGTGTTCTAATGTTGTCTGTGGTGGCAATCAGCGCAGTCTCAGTGCTGTGGTTGGTACGGAATCCTGAATGTGAGGTGTCCAGTAGGTGGTTTTGTTCCAGGAATTCGGTGAGCTACTGGTTGATGGCTTTTTCGAGTACTTTGGCCAGGTAGGGGACCAGGGAGATCGGACGATAATTTTTGAGATCGCTGGTGTCGACGGAGGTTTTCTTTAGGAGGGGTCTGATGTCTGCATGCTTCAATCTGTCTGGCTTGGTTGCTGTGGAGATGGAGGTCTTGAGGATACTGGTGAGTTGCGTGTTGTTTGGGTTCATTGCAAGGCTGTGGAGGTAGTGGGGGCAGAGGTCGTGTACGCCCTGAGTGGATGGAAAACATAATGGCTGAGGTGGTTAGGGTGGTGAGCGGAGACCAGGTGGTATTGGTTTGAGTGATGTTTGTTGGTTGGTTGGGATTGAGGGTGGTGGGTTTTAGGTTGGAGGGTAAAGTTACTGTAGATGTTGGTGATCTTTTTGTGCAAGTAGTCTGAGAGGGTGTCACAGACTTCTTGGGATGGGTGAATGGCGCTTTATGGCTGTTGGGTTGGAGAATTATTTGACTATTTTGAAGAGTTGCTTTGTGTGGGTGGCCACAGAGTTGGTGCAGGAGGTTATGGCTGCTTTCTTGGCTTCCTTGATGTGTCGGTGATAGTTCCTGAGGGCTGTTTTGTGAGCTGCTGTCGGCGTGTTCTAAGTGGCGTGTCATCATTTCTCCAGTTGGTGGCAGTTGCGCTTGGTGGTCCTGAGCTTTAAGAGCAGTGAATGCTGAGGCGTTACGTGGGAGCCTCAGCGTTTTGGACCACCTGCAATTTTTTTATTGTGGATTTGTGGCTCCTGCGAAGAGGCTATTGCAGTAGTCTAGGCACGAGAGAATCAGGGCCACTGCAACAGTTTTCTTTGCATGGACTGGAATCAGAACGAAGAATTTTTTTAATGATCTGATAAGGCTGAAGCAGGTCCCGGCGATAGCCGACGTGTGCGGGAGAAAAGAGAGTGCAGTATCAAACTGTACCCCTAAATTGTTAGCTACCTTGACCATGTCTGGTGGGGGAGTAGTTCCCTCTGGCCACCACATGTCCGGCTGGAAAGTTACATCTTTCCCAATGGGAAGGATTTCCGTTTTATCGGTGTTACATCTAAGGTGGTTATCCCTCATCCACTGGACGACTTTAGATAGGCAGCATTTGAAGTTCCATTCGGCGTCCGTATTGTTGTTATCGAGAGATACAATCATTTGAGTATCGTCTTCATAGGACGCTACTTCAATTCCGAAGGTGCATATGAGGGAGATGAGCGAGGTCATATAAATGTTAAACAACAGTGGGCTCAGTGAAGAACCTTGTGGGACTCCTGTTGTTATACTTTTATCAGTTAAAAGGAAGGTGCCAAGAGTCACCGCTTGTCTGCGGTTAGTAAGAAATGACTTAATCCATTCCAGCACAGTCCCTGAAATGCCGCCGCGTTCGAGTCTCTTTTTTTTTAGAAGAATGTTATGCGAGATGGTATCGAACGCAGCCGACAGACCGAGTAGGATAAGGACTGCTTTCCTGCCTTTGTCTGCTAGCATTTTTAAAGCGTTGGTGACTTCCAGAAGGGCTGATTCTGTTGAATGCTTTGGGCAAAAACCTGATTGTTGTGGGTGCAGAATATTAGCAGTTTCAATGAACTTGGTAAGTTCCTTATGTACAAATTTTTCTGTCATTTTAACTAGCAGGGGGAGCAATGAGATGGGCCGGAGATTAGAGAGCACGGAGGGATCGATGTTTTGTTTCTTTTTAAGAGGTTTTACCAGAGCCAGTTTCCACTCATCTGGTACTATTCCCGTGCTTAATGAAGAATTAACTATTTGATTTATAACAGGGTTGACTATGTCAATGATTTTATGGAAAATCATGGGGGGGCAGGCATCTAATGGGGAATCTGATTTGCAGGCTATGATAGCCTCATAAGTCTGTTCTAAAGGTACATACTCAAAGGTTTTAATGCAGAGGGCAGTGTAGAAGGGAACTGATTCGGTGATATCATCCCAGTCGTGACTGGGAATGGTTAAAAAGTTCTTTTGGATATTAAGAATCTTTTCTTCAAAGTAGGTTGAGATGTCATAGCACAAGGTTTGTGATGGGGGCAATTCTTTCTGCAATGCTTCAGGGTGTGTTGCTGGGCGTCGGTGATGATGAAGTGTACGATGGTGTGGTCAGTCCAGGTGACTTCTTTGGTGTGGCTTAATTTGATTCTATCGCTGGGGGTGAAAATAGCGTCGAGTGTGTGTCCGGCTTTGTGTGTGGGTTCGGTGACCAGTTGAGTGAGGCTGATGTTCTTCAGGTTCTCCAGAAGGGCGGTTGAGTTTGCGTTGTTGGTGTCGTAGATGTGAAAGTTGAGTGTGGCGAGTAGGATGCAGTGGTGATAGTCGATAGCTAGGGGGGAAATAAGGTTGGGGATGGTATCACAGAATATTGCTCAGGGGCCCGGTGGTCTGTCGGCGAGGGTGCCTCTTATTGTGGTCTTTGTGTCAGTTTGTATAGGCAGTTGAGGTGTTCCATGAGAAGTGTGGAGTCGTCATTGGAAATGGTGCATCTAATGGTTTCCTTGATGGTTATGGCGATGCCTCCGCCTTGTTTCTTGACGCGGTCTCGGTGTATCATCTTCTAGCCTTAAGGAGTGGCGGATTGTGATGTTGGGGTTCATGAAAGGGGTAAGACAAGTTTCTGTGGTGATGGTGTCCCAGATTTTGTGGCATGTTTGCAGATTGAGTGGGAGTTGAGCAGGATACAGTGGAGTGGTTGCGGGGTGTTCTTGGTCTTGTCGGCAGGAGTGGTATGGGATCTTTCGTTGGTTGTGTCGCAGGAGAAGTGGCAGTGCCAGAAGGTGAAGGGTCCTTTGGTGGAGTGTGAGGAGGAGACGCAGCTGTTGTTTCGGCGTCTTAGTTCCAAGTCCATGAGTTCCTTGGCGGTGTATCGTCCGGTGGAGGCGAGGGCCAATGGTCCTGGTGCTGGGCGTGGCTGTTGATCAGGGCAAAGCGGTTAAACTGCTGATTTTCCCCAGTTGACTCGTATTCCAGCAGCGGAGGCATAATCTGTTAGGGTGTCTCGAAGTGGCACAAGGTTGGAAGTTATGTCTCATACGTATAGGAGTAGGTCATCTGCGTACAAAGACACAGCGTGCATACTGCCTACAGCCGCACGGCTAGGGGTTCCATTGCAAGTGCAAATAGTAAAGGGGAGAGCGGGCATCCCTGTCTTGTACCGCGGCCCACCAGGAAGCAGGCTGAAATGAGATGACCCAGGCAGATCCGGGAGGTTGGCTTGGAATACAGTAATCTGGTGTAGGCTAGAAGTGTTTGCCCGATCCCCATTCGGATGAGCACAGTGAAGAGGTAGTGCCATGTGAGGGTATCGAACGCCTTCTCCAGGTTGAAAATAAGACAGGCTGCCTGTGGGAACTGTCCTCTTGCCTAGTTTTACATGTGGAAAAGGTGACAAATATTCTGGGAGGTGCTACAACAAAGTACAAAGCCATTTTGGTCTGTGTGTATCAGTTCCGGGAGGATCTAGGCGTACCTGTCAGCTAGGATTTAGCCTAAGATTTTATAGTCAGCCCCAAGGATGGCTGTGGACCTATAAGATGTCAGCTGAATTGCATCTCTGTCATGTTTAGGAAGGGAGACCAAGAGGCACTTAGTTAGCAAGTGCAGGAGTTCACCCATGCCTAGTGCCGCCTCATACATTTCTGCAAGGCGGAGTGCCAAGTGTGATGAAAAGGTACTGTAGTATTCCAGGGGCTAGTCCTGGTGTTTTGTTCCAGGCAAGGTCGCAGATCCCCTGTGCTATGTCTCTTGACGTGATCGCTGCTTCCAGGGATAGTCTAGTTGTGACCAAGATGCGTGGAATGGTTATGCCCACCAGAAACGCGTTTGACTGATCTGCAGCAGTGGTGGCCCAGTGCCCTATAGATGGACGAGTATTAGTCACTGAAGGCCTGCAGTATATCTATGTGTGTGCAGGCTGTGTTGCTTGCGGGGGCGACTACTTCGGTGATGGGACGAGCGCTGAGTCCTGTCGGACTAGCCAAGCCAAGAGTCTACCAGACTTGTCACATTCTCTGTGTACTTTTGCCACGTGGGGGTGAAGTTATAGTGCCGTAGGTTTTCTCGAAGGGCGGCATAAGAGGTTTTCACCTCTGCGAGTTGTGGGACAAGTGAGGGTTGGTATCAATTGCTTTGCTCAGGTCAGCTAGTTTTTGCTCAGCCACCCTGCTGGTTGCAGGCTCCTCTTGTCACCACTTTAGAAGCATCCCACTCCAGTGTCCTGGAGGAGGCCATATTATGGTTTTCAGAAAAGTAATGGCGGATGTGGTTTCCCAGTTCTTCCTGGAACACTGAGTCTTCCAAGCAATCTTGTGGTAACTTCCACATAGTGGTCGGAGGGATGGCGCCGCTCACTAGAGGTCCATAATATGCATGTCATGATCAGAGACTATGCGTCCCAGATAATTTGAGTGTTGTAGTAGGGGTACCAGTGGGGCAGAGCAAAAAAAAGCAGTCAAGCCGTACATGTAAATTATGAGGTATGGAATGGAAGGAACAAACTCGGGATCTCGGATATTAGGATCGTCATGTGTCCATAAGAGTCCATTTCCAGAAGCGATCCGCTTGAGCATGTAGAGGGGAGCGAGGCATAGGGGGATGGGACCTGTCCAGTGCTAGATCAAGCATGCAATTGTAGTCACGGTAACGTGGTCTTGTGGGTGAGTGTGGTGGAGAGGGCGTCTCAGAATGTCCCCTGCTCGGTTTTAGATGCATAGATGCCCCTGATGAGTAGTGGTTGGAAATCTAGACAGCCATCAGGGAGTGCATAGCAGCCACCCCTGTTGATGATCAGGCTTATTTCCGGCAATGGGATGCCGGGGCGTACCCACACACAGAGCGCCCCGCGCATAAGCTGAGTATATGGTGGCGTAGATGAGGCCTCTCCAATGCCTGCGCAGGCAGTCTAGTTCACCCACTGCGACATGAAGCGCTTGCAAAAAGGTGATTTGCACTTGTTGACGCTTGATGTAGGAATGAACTGTGTAGCACTTTCTGGCAGTGTGCATGTCTGAGATGTTCAAGGTGAGGAAATGAATGTCAGCTGAGATGGACATGACAGTGTAAGGGAGGAGTGAGTGGCGTGTGAGGAGCGAGTCACCCAGGGGTAGTGTTGCCTCGCTTTTCCACCCAACCAATGCCCTAGGTGCCTCAGAAGGCCCACCCACCAAGGTGGAGCAAGAGTGGCTGGGGAAGTGAATAGGGGTAACTGCGCCAACTTGAGGATGAGAGTATCCCAAAACTGGAGGCCTACTACAACAGATAGTACACCCAAACAAGGCAGGTGTGTTGTGCCCTGGTGTATTGTGGGGGTAAGGCTAGTCGTTGGTAGATAGACGTGTAGCCATGCTGCCCATAGAGGATCAAAGGGTTTTGTGTGTCAGCAGGGGACCACTGGTGGCACCGGCCTCCAACTCTGAGGCCCCAGGTGATAAGAGTGAATTGTGCAGCACGTGGGGCTCAAGTGAGATGGATAGGTAAGAGGGGCCTCCCCATCGCAGGGGTGCGCCTTGTGTAGAACTGTTATCAGATGCAAACCAATGGCATGGGGCAATCTGCCTTTGGGTTCCAGGAGTGCAATGTTCAGATAGGGTTGTCAGCCGTCTGTAGCGTCACCAATGAGGGTGTCCGCAAGCCAATGCGAAAGCCTTCGGACTGAAGTGTCGTCCTCTGAGGAGAAGATGTGCGGGCATCTCTTGTCGTCCATGGTTGTGGTATCAGGCCCCAGGTTTGTGGCAGCCTGTAGAGCTCGCCTGTATTCTGCAATTATCTGCTCCAGATTAAGGGAGCTGGTTGTGAATATCTGAATGGGCAGTCTCGCACCCGGCTTGCCCCACCGGTGGCCCCGTGGCCCAGAAGCAAACCCTGCAGGTTTGGCCCAGTCCACTGCTGGGTTTCCTTGATGTTGGTCGGTCCAGTCCCAGGCCTCCTTTGGGTTGATGAAGAAAACGGTGTGTTGTGTGTAGATTTAGATTTGATTTCGTAAATAGGTTTCCTGATTTATGCCCTTATCAAGGTACAATTCATATTGCCCTCATTTAGGCATAGAAAATCCAGCCCTTATTTAGGCATTGTCCATGCTAACCAAATACAGGCATGGTCTCCTACATCCGTCAATCCACGTCACAACGAGTTCTTGGAAAACCAGACTCTTAAGCCTTTAGGAATTTCCCTTGCTTGGAAATTGAGTTCTCCAAGAACTCATTTATTATGCATGAAAATCTATTCCTTAGGGGTTCATTCATGACGTTCCGATGCCCGACTTTTACATCAATACAGGCATTCCTAAACACCTTCAAGGTATAAATATATCCTGCACTTGCCCTGGCAAACCACGATTCCGGTACGGTCCAGTTCGACTGCCTACTTGCGGTTCGCCACGGCAAGTTCGGAAGGAGATCGAGTTCCCGCCTGATGCACTGACCAGACGCTGTCATCTTCCTCGCAGAGAATCCAGCTCCAGTGTTTCTGACTCCCCTTGCGGGGTGTTAGATATTGTGTCCCGGAAAGAGATTCCAACCTCACACATTCTAAGGTATGGAGCAGACTAGAACTTAGAGAAACGTTTGGTAACTCTTGGCAAAACTAAAACTATAGCTAGCTATACTTTAGAAATGAGCACCTACTTCTTACCGCGTACTACACTAAGGTTAGGTACACTGGGGTAGAACTATTTAGAAGCATCAGATGTGTATTCACATTTTAGCCTGTGTTATTTATGTAGGTATTTTATGAATATATGTCATAGCTACAAACCATGCTATTGCAGTATTATTTTATCTTACTGCTAACCCTGTACGTATTGTACTTTGCATCCTGTCTCACGATTGTAGCAGTTCATATCTCTTGCATGAGAAATAAGACTGTTCAATAAACCCCTTTTTATTGAAACGCCCGTCTCTCTATTTCTGTGCAACTCTGTAGAAACGAAGCATGCACAATTGAGTGAAAATCTTATCCATTGTTTCCACAGTTCTGAGATAGTTCCGACTCTAAGGGAAACAAAGTTGTCATGTTTATGCGGTTGTCAGGAAGTAATCCCTTCTTGTATATTCGAGAAGTTTCTAGTGACCTCTGAGTTAGCTGGCACACACAAGTAATTAAGTTTAATGGACTCGATAGAGACATACTGACCTCAGTCCTATGTCAAATCTATAGTGTATATTATTCCAATGCGCAGAGCCTATCAGGGATATAAGAACTACACTACATGGCGTCCAACGTTTTGGTAAGGCACTAATTCAACGCTAGATACTGAAGTAACTCAGTAGTGCTTTTCTCAGAGACCCCTACTCATAATACTCCATAAGACGTCTGGAGTGGGTAGGGATAATATCCGCCATAGCTGAGTAGGACAAAATTCCTATGTATCAGCTGTTTGGTTTGTTCAACGTTGAAGGGTACAGTGTTCCAAAATATTGTGCACCCTATTTTCGTTCCCTTGAAACTTGCTCTGAAACGTTCAATAAACAATGACCGAAAATGGCACAAACACCGATACTGGTGGAGCTGTACCCGACAAATTCGCTGCAGCTTTTGATTATACAGGTTTTGATGAAACCGAGGAAATTGCGCAAATCATCGTTCCAAATTTAAGGAGAGCCATCACTCTAAAACTTATAAAACATGGCCTAGCACCAAGAGGTGGTAGGGCATTCTATTCATGGATAGTATTCCCAGAATCAAATCCAGTAACTAAAACGTTTCACTTCTACAAAGAAGATGAACCACCTGAAGAATATATTCCTTTCGAGGATATTGAAATTCCACTCACATACCAGGAGCATGATCTGTGGTTTAAAGGCGCCCTAAAACATTACAATCACATTACCAGGCTCCACTAGGTAGACCAGGAGTAACATGGTCGATATTAGCCGACTACACACCTCATCCTGACATTGAAGAAATGACAGATGTAGAATTACTTGCTCAACTCAAAGAGTTGATCAAAATTTATAGACAATTGGTTCAATATGTCATGAGGACTTTCACAGTCCAACCAACATTAGCAATTCCAAGACAAACCTCTCACCAGGGGAATGCGCTAAAAATCACTCCACAGACTTTACACGCAGTCATGGGTAAAATGCCCACAAAACGTAAACAAATTCCATTCTGGATAGCTAAAAAAATTACTCAAATCGAAGCAGTATTTCCTAATACTAGCCCTTATGAGAAACACAGAATTCTAACAATCTGTTTACCAATGGAGATCACACCACATCTGGAAGACTGCACCACTTGGGGCACAGTCTTTGCTGCAATCTACACAAAAACACATGGTGTTCCGTCTATGGCGGTAATACCTGATGTCCTGAAACAAATTCAAAACGAATACGGGGCAGAGCCTGCTCTGAATTTAGGTATGAAGTTACTGAAAAAGTTCGACCAGGTCTCAACAATAATATTATCTAATACTAAAGGAGAAGCAGCATCAGTGGCAATCCGCCAAAAATTAAGGGAATTTGATGTAACAGAACAACCACAAGAACTAGCCAGAATTATTGAAAAATCCTATGAAGAATTAGGCCCAAGCAGTTTGAGAGGGAAACCAGTTAAACCACAACTGTCTGAAGGTCCTGAAAAGGCCTTTACTAAAAACAATCCTACCTCTTCTAAAAAGAAGTGGGAAAATAACAAAGAATATTCAAAAGAAAAAAGATTCTCAATCCCGAGATAGCTCTCCTCAAAAGGAGCCCTCTGAAAGGAGGTATAACCTCAGGAATAGTGATAATTTGAGAAAACCTGACAGGTATCAAGACACTGATACATGTTCCTCTCGTACCTTTCAGATATCATCACAGACATCCGAAAGAAGAGGACGGTCAGAGAACAAAGAAGAACGCGTGAAGTCCAAAGACGATCAACACGTTCAGAAAAACAAACCAAAACCTCAATTCTCCAAAAAGAAAGTAGCAGGTCTGAAGATCAGACATGCCGAGGATTCTGAGAACACAACTCAAGAACGGAGAATGGGCTCAGACAGTGTTGGACAGCGCAGCAGAAGTTACAGTAGCTCGCCTGAACCTGAAGGGGTTTCTGGAGACAGTGGACTTGAATGAGGACATTCAAGTTGAAACTGCAGAAACCAGGGTTAGTTCCCCACATAGGTTATATGAAATAACACTCCGGATGGAGGGAGACATACCAAGAAAAGTGAAAGCACTCTTTTGGGACCGACTTTCAAAGGGTTATGATATACTTCTAGCAGAACAAGACTGGCTACCAGAATTTGTATGGGAGTGCCCACATGGCAAAGACATCATTATGCCAGCCTTCTCTAACCATGTTCCAGTACATTTAAAATATACTTATACCAGGAAATGGGCAGTGGCCCAGGCCCCAGCATTATATAAGAATCATGTAGGATGGGATGAGAACTCACCTCAACTGCACAAAGGCAGTACCCGGTTAAGCAAGAAGCTAAAAAACAAGTCAGGGAAATCTTAGATCAACTTGAATACCAGGGGGGGATTGAAACATGCACCTCATCAATGAACAATCCTTTGTTTCATGTTTCCAAACTAGACAATACATATTGTCTAGTTTTCGATTACAGACACCTAAACTCTTGTTGTAAAACATTTGCAGTGCAAAATTCACACAGTACAGCATTAATGAATAACATTTTATGTAAAAGTACAAAACCACAATAGACATTTCAAATGGTTTCTTTTGTCAAAATATTGCACCTGTAAGTAGATATTTGACCGCTTTCTCAATAGTGAAGAGCCAGCGTCAATTTTGTCGACTCCCACAGGGGTTCAAAACAGCCCGGGGTTATTCTCAGCAAGAGTAACAGAGTTACTACAAATTTATGATGACGAGACATTGTCATATTTCGATGATATATATCTGACAGACCATGACCTGGACAGACACTTGAACAGGGTGAACACCATTATATTGGGCTTCGCCTCTGAGGGTTACAAATTCAACTTTAAAAAGTCCAGAATTGCCCATCTCAACGTCCTTTTCCTAGGATATGAACTTTCAAGTGAAGGCAAAAGCCTGGCAGCCAACTTTTTAGAAAAGTGTGCGCTGCTCCAACCTCCAAAATCGCTGAAAAACTTACAGTTGCTTCTAGGTTTCCTGAATTTTGGAAGAACATACATTCTAAACTACGCAGAGAGGGTTAATCCTCTCTACGAATTAATCAAACCTGATTTTAAAGCCACAACTTGGATACAAGAACACACAGAAATTCTGCGTTCACTTCAAAGAGACATGTTAGCAACTAAACACTTGCAAACACACGTAAATGTACGCAACTTAGTGATCCGAATAATTCCGGGTCAATGCAGATTCACCTACTTAACTTTTAACGAAGGTGAAAAAGTACCAATTGCATACAAATCACACTTGTATACACAAACAGAAATGAAATTCACTTCTACAGAAAAGATTCTGACAGCAGTTCAAACCGCTGTAGCAAAAGAAAGAGCCCTAGCACAGGGGAAACACATTATGGTCGTGACTAGAGGCTGTTACTAAAGCTAGCATTCCGAATGCAAAAGATTTACATCCAAGATGGATACAATGGGTTAATTCTCTAGCTGCAACTGATGTTGAATATGTTTTTGATCCTCATTTAAAACACAAGCATTCCTGCAATACGAACACGAATGTCATCTGGCTACTGAAATTCTCCCTCTTGATCAGTACGAATTCATAATTTATACTGACGGATCTGCACAACCCGCTACGGAGAGTAAACAAGCTTATGGTGCAGCATGCGCGATCGTTAAAGGTCGTATGCGCGATGGCGAATTCAGACCAATGGTCACAAAAATGCAATCTCTAGGAGATTGTACAGCTCAGCGAGCTGAACTACAAGCATTCAAGATGGCACTTGAAAACACGGAACGCGAATTTCCCACACTCATAGTGTGCGATTCTTTTTTCTGTGTTCAATCTTACAATTAATATTTACAGAATAGGCTTCAAAATGGTTTCAAATATGCAAAAGGTGGCACAATCAAGCATAAAACACTTTGGGAACAAGTAGTTCAGTTGCGAAACGGACTACAAAAGACTCACGTGATACACACGCTGAGACATCAACGTGATGGCGTTCTCGTTGAAGGGAATTCAATGGCTGATGAAGCCGCGAAAGGGGCTGTGAAAACGGCTTCTGTAGCTGTAATCACTCGTTCAAAAACGAAAATAGACAGTGAAATAATGTTGGCTGTCAATGCTTCAAGCGAAGGCAGCGGTGCAGCTTTACCTAAAAAAATTTCAATCAAATACTCATATATAATTGATGCGAACAATGTTCCGTTTGCTCGAATCCCTGGAGTGGGGGATAGGGTAATACCAAACATGGAACGAAGAGCAGCTTTGATTTATGAAGCGCATCTGGGAGAGGGTCTGACACATCAGGGGATCTCTAAAAACAGTTTTAAAATTAAAAGAGATGTACTGGTCATCAATAACTGCATAGACTGCAATAGAGATCGCAGTACAGAACGCCACCAGATACCTGACTACAACATAGCCAGCCCTGTTCAGACACCATTATTAGACAGCATTAGACTATCTACGTGCAGGCGTCCTCTTGGACAAATGCAATCCCATGAGCACTGAATTCAGGTTCCTATGGATGTGGCCTCAGCGCTCGACTGACGCTCAAACTGTTATAAAAGATTTGCGAGTCTTTATCGGCACATACGCAATTGGTACACTACATTCTGACCAGGGTCCTGTGTTTAGCTCTCGAGCTTACAAAGACGCCATGGCCAGTTTGGGCGTAGCATTGCGGTATTCTTCTCCATTCCATCCTGAGGGAAATTCTGTTGTGGAAAGAAAAAACCGGGACATAAAGCAGTCTATAACAGCTAGGGTATTAGGTTTGGGTGATGGGTGGGTCAAACATCTTTATAGGGTCCAGCGCACACTTAACAACTTGCCAAGAAGTTCTCTAAGGGGTGTCACTCCATATGAAGTCCTATTTGGAACTAGAATGTTGTTTCCGGACCTTGATATGCAAGGCTTACTGATGGAAAATAAAACGTTTGATATCAAAGATCGTTTGGCTGTTTTACAGGATTTAAATGAACTAGGAACAAAACAAAGCAACGTGCTCCAGAAGCCAACGATCACTGGGGGAAAACCGGCTGTCCCAGCAAGGCCTGTCTGGATCCCAAAGCTTGGTGATCTAGTCAGAGAAAAGATCGCGGACAAGAAGGAATTTGGGCCTTCTTACAGACAACCAGTACCTGTCCTAGCAATCCACGGATCAA
The DNA here is from genome assembly GCF_964204655.1 of Triturus cristatus. NCBI lineage: Eukaryota > Metazoa > Chordata > Amphibia > Caudata > Salamandridae > Triturus > Triturus cristatus. Next base: position 1,252,648,681 of record NC_140592.1, on the reverse strand, counting down.
GAACAGTACTTTTGCCGCCCCTTGCTGGTAAAAAGGAGAAAAGATTTGTGTCCATTGATCTGATCAAACCACACTATGTGGCCGATACTAAGCAGTCGGCCAAGTGGACTCCGCCAATGTAGCAGACACACTCCTCTAGCTACAATCCAAGAGGTTCAAACTGAAAGACTCATCACCTGTGAAGATTCTGCAGTGAGAAATGAAGGACTAAGCAACAAAGCTATGGAACTCGTCCCTCTTGAAACCCAAATAACAGTTCGTCCTGATACACCTGTCTACAACGACGTAACAAGTGATCCAATGGTTCCAGCGAATTCAACGAATCCTGATGCAATTCAAACCATTGACAGAACTGCCTCTGGCTATTTCATTAACTTTGATACGTTTTCTGAGGATCTCAGCGAACCTGAAACGACGCCAGCACAAAGAACTTTGAAAGAACAAGCAACAGACTTTTTTAATCTCCTGAAAAATACTTATCTGGTTTCACCGTGGATTGAACTATGGATTGTTTTGGCAATATTCTTCTTTCTACTATACTTATCTCTGGTAATAACTCTGGGTATGCTGATAAGTGGAAGATATATTCAAATGGACACAGCAAGGAAAAGAGTGAACTTACTTCTCCAGCCACACAAATCATCCCATTGTGAAGCAAGAGACTTGTCAGCAGTGAACATCGCAGCCGTTCCTATACATGATGGTATAGTTTGGGGCCAAACTGAATATGACATTTTTGGCCCGTCAGAGCTTTTGAAGATTCTACAATTATTAAAAATATCTTTAAGTGACTTTATTACCTCTAGTACCTTTTCTGATGATTGGGACTTCGAGACTGTTAATAACATGATGTCTGATCCAGAGATGTCTACAGTATTCACAAATCATGAATATTTAGAGGGTTCATCAGACTATGAACAAATGTATTGTTATAACCACTATGGTCATCATTTCTTGCATAAATCTGCAACACCTAGAAATGTATTTATGTATAACCAAGGGGAACATTGTCCTACACCTCCAAAGGGTAGTTCGAAAACTTTTGCAATTAAATTTCCATATTTTTCAGGCTACAAATTGTCTAATTTAAAAATATGAACAAGACAGGAACGAAAAATATGTTAACCAATATGAAACAGATTTATTCTGCAGCCTTTATTGTTCAACTGTCTAGACAGGGTTTCGACTTTTGGAAACACAACATTGAGACAAAATCTATCTGGGGTACAAAAGATTGGCAAGTACAGGGGGTAGAAGATTTGTTTAGAGCCTGTATCATCCCTGAGCAAATTATGTTTTTGAATGACACTGTCCAACAAACGTCTTGCCTTGGATTAGCCAAGATCAAAGGCATGAACACACCGACCATACCAATACCTGCAAGTAATAGCACTACACAGGGGGAGGTCGACGTACATAAAATTTTGCATCACAACAGATCAGATCCAGAATGGAAAAAATGGTTGCTCTGGCCCACAGACACGAATAACTGTCAAGATCGATTCCTGAACAAAACACAGGCTTTCACTATCAAAAGGCCAGACCCACGCTATGTTCAAAGACAGCCTCCAGGGGTAGTAACAACATACAGTGTAGGGAAACTTTGCCTTGATTGGCTACAGAAAACTACACTGAAGGATGTAAAACAACACTTAACTTTACTTCAAGAAGGCGCAGACCTTAGGGAATTCTTGCTAGGACCAAGAAAACCGCGTCAAAAACGTTTCATATATGCCGGTATCTACGCTGCTTATAATGAAGCATGGAAGGTTACCCAAGCAGAGACTGCAGAGCGAATACGAGAAATTGATCGTATTAATTTAGAGAAAACTCTCTCTGTAGTAGACAATGGGTTAACGACTCTGTCGTCCAGAATATATTCATTGGACAGCATTGTGTCTTCCGTCATAGACATCATGGAACAAGACTTGGTCATGTTGCAACATGGTCAGTCTCAGCTACGTTCCATCATGCTATTGGGCTGGACGCTACAAAACTTGCGTGCAGGCAAACAGGCACATGCATCAAGCACAAAACCGGTCGCAAACGGGCAGATTCTCAGAATCTGCCCCTTTGCGACCGGTATTTTTGCATTTGGGATGCATCATCCCAAATGCAAAAATCGCTATTTAAGGAATCTCAAAATTGGGATTCCTTAAATAGCGATTGCATTTAAGGAATCCCTAATTGAGATTCCTTAAATGCAATGCATTACAGTTTAAAAAATAGCGATTTCGCTATTAGCGTGAGCAAATTACCATGAGGCTGGACCTCATGGTAATTTGCGAAAACTTAGAAAAAGGCACTTATTTGCATTTTTCTAAGTTTCATGTTGCCCACACACATGCCCTTAGAGCATGTGTGTATGCAACATTTGTGCAGAGTGAACATACATGGGTGCAATAGGGTGTCATTTTGACACCCTTGCACCATCGAAATTGCGGGAGCAATTTGCGAGTACCTACTGGTACTCGCAAATTGCTCCCGCAATCTCTTATTCATTCCTATGGGCCTGGAGGCCCATAATAATGAATGGGAAGACATTCCTTAATTGCGACTCGCAATTTGATAGTCGCAATTAAGGAATTTGTGGGAATCGCTATTTCTTTAGCGATTCCTACATGCATAGGGTTTTGCTATTCCTTAATTGCGATTCCTTAATAATCGCTATTAAGGAATCGCAAAACCCTATGATGATGCATGTGCCTGTATGTGCCTTGGCGTTAATCAACACTACGTCACTGTTTTCAGAATTCAATCTGACTGATAAACAGATCAGACTGGCACAGAGGGGAGCAGACTACACTGTGCTGAGCATTGAAAAACTGGAAAAATTACCATTCACAGTGGCAGAAAAACCAGCTACTGAATGGCTCATACATGGTAAAATTACTCTGTCTGCTACAACTTTCCATTTTCAATATTTCCTAAAACATATACCAGTAGGCAAATATGAAAGGTTGGGTAAAGGATACATCAAGACATCCTCGGATTTACCTTACACACATAGATGTTGGAGTGGGGAACGTGAAGTGTTTCTTAGCGGTGAAAACTGTGAGCACGCACCACGCGGTTCTCTCCTTTGTCAGGGTATTAACTTACACGGGGCCTGTGATGGTTCCACTACAAATTTATCCTGTCACCTGCAAGGTTCACCGGCTGCAGTGATTAATCCAATTTTTGGCCAACTTTCTAATGGGATTTACATTATGTTGAATGATCACAGCCGCTGTGGAATGTTGCCAGGTATTCCATATCTAGTTACGGTTACATCCAGGGTCACTTGCTATATGCATGTCTTGTTTCCACAAATGGACACAGTAAGGGAGTCGCCTTTATGGCCTTCACTGAACATCTCTTCTATACGAATTGATACTCTAAGCAGAATGAAAGCCATTCTTTTACAAAAAACAGTGCCACTGACCTCAGCCAGAGAAACCTATGATCTCCAAGTCGCAAGGACTTCTGCCAAGATGCATACCCTTTTGTATACAAACTGCCCTGTACATTTCTCAGAAATGTTAGGTCGTATCTTAAACATGTCTGATACGAGCGGTATTATACATATATTTAAGAACGTATGTGCGGGACAGTTAGCACCTTTTCAAGCAATCCTCGGCATATTTCCAAACTTGGTGCACTTTGTGTTTGGCGGACTGCCGCTCCTTTTAGCACTCGTTGCAGGGATCCTATTTTTGCTCCTACTGCTACGATATGGCAATCCAAATCACCAGCGACACCCAATTCACCATGGAGAGAGCTCTATTGGAAATTAAGTGTCGTGAGCGCATCGTCCAAATTTTGGGTTCCTCTCGTCTACGAGAATTAAACACCACATGGTTTCTGTCATTCAGACCAATCTGGCAAGATTGCATCTTACCTGTTCTACGCTGCCTGCTCTGTGGTGAAGAATGCATGCTAGACATCTGTCTAACACTCCCATCAGTCATGCCTACGGATATCGATACTCTGCTGGACCCGGTAACGGCCCATGTTCTGTGTTGTCCCCAGCGGCTACCAATCCTGATGACGGCATTCATTGAGATGTCCCAGACGCAAATTGCTACTGCTGAGGTACGAGAAGAAACATCAGGCACGAAGGTTACATCCGATTTGAGCATTGCTGATGCAACCAATGCTGAAGGCGATAGTTCACATCTATGTGCAGTTAATCTTCTAAACAAGGTATTCCAACTTTCACCTACAACGGTAGATTACTTTTTGTCTACAGGATTAGAAGATTTACAGGCACATGCATCAAAGGAAATACCGGTCGCAAACGGGCAGATTATCAGAATCTGCCCCTTTGCGACCGGTATTTTTGCATTTGGGATGCATCATCCCAAATGCAAAAATCGCAATTTAAGGAATCTCTAAATTGCGATTACTTAAATTGCGATTGCATTTAAGGAATCCCAAGTTGAGATTCCTTAAATGCAATGCAATAAAGTAAAAAAATTAGCGATTTCGCTAATAGGGGGAGCAAATTACCATGAAGTTGAACTTCATGGTAATTTGCAAAAACTTTGAAAAATGCACTTTTGTTCATTTTTCAAAGTTTCATGTTGCGCACACACATGCCCTTAGGGCATGTGTTTGTGCAACATATGTGCACAGATCAATTTCAGGGGTGCAATAGGGTGTCATTTTGACACCCTTGAAATTGCATGAGCAATTTGCGAGTACCTACTGGTACTCACAAATTGCTCATGCAATCTCCAATTCATTCCTATGGGCCTGGAGGCCCATAGGAATCAATGGGACGGCATTCCTTAATTACGACTGCGAGTCACAATTAAGGAATGTGTAGTAATCGCTATTTTTATAGCGATTCCTACATGCATAGGCTTTTGCAATTCCTTAATTGCGATTCCTTAATAATCGCAATTAAGGAATCGCAAAAGCCTACGTTGATGCATGTGCCAGTTAATGTTTTCTCCAGGCCCACACACTGACTTTTGATTCAGGCACCCAGTGTTCCGATGAGACTCTGAATTTGGCCTTCATTCTTTTTCAGACAATGGACTAACTTTGGAAGTTTCTTCCTATGATTAATTTTTTTTACAAAATTTGTATTTTTTTCCATTTTTTGGCACAGTAATCTGCTTATAGTAGAACTATTCATAGAAAACAGAATTCTTTGAAAATCTTCCAGGGACATTATGCCACCTTGTCACATTAACAATTGATTTGTGTTAACCTGATATGGAATGGTTTCAGCCCTTTTTTCTGTATTAACGAGCCATTTCATCATCTGTATATATTTCTGGTTCATTCTTTTTAGCATTTCCAATGCACACATATGCTTAAAATGAGATATTGCTTTTAATATGTACAGCACCTTATGCATAGTAGGACATATGTTTTTAGATATGTTTTAGCTTATCATGTGATACTCTCTTTTAGATATGTTTAGTATGTTTGGGAGTTAGTAATGTCGTTCATACAAAACTGGAGTGGGTGTTGTGTGTAGATTTGATTCCATATATAGGTTTCCCGATTTATGCCCTTATATAGGTACAATTCATATTGCCCTTATTTAGGCATAGAAAATCCAGCCCTTATTTAGGCATTGTCAATGCTAACCAAATACAGGCATGGTCTCCTACATCCGTCAATCCACGTCACAACGAGTTCTTGGAAAACCAGACTCTTAAGCCTTTAGGAATTTCCCTTGCTTGGATATTGATTTCTCCAAGAACTCATTTATTATGCATGAACATCTATTCCTTAGGGGTTGATTCATGACGTTCCGATACCTGACTTTTACGTCAATACAGGCATTCCTAAACACCTTCAAGGTATAAATATACCGCACTTGCCCAGGCAAACCACGGTTCCAGTATGGTCCAGTTCGACTGCCTACTTGCGGTTCGCCACAGCAAGTTCGGAAGGAGATCGAATTCCCGCCTGATGCACTGACCAGACGCTGTCATCCTCCCCGCAGAGAATCCAGCTCCAGTGTTTCTGACTCCCCTTGCGGGGTGTTAGATATCGAGTCCCGGAAAGAGATTCCAACCTCACACATTCTAAGGTATGGAGCAGACTAGAACTTAAAGAAACTTTTGGCAAATCTTGGCAAAACTAAAACTATAGCTAGTTATACTTTAGAAAACCACACCTACTTCTTACCTCATACTACACTTAGGTTAAGTACAGTTGGGTAGAACTATTTAGAAGCATCAGATGAGTATTCACATTTTAGCCTGATTTATTTATGTATGTATTTTATGAATATATGTCATAGCTACAAACCATGCTATTGCAGTATTATTTTATCTTACTGCTAACCCTGTACGTATTGTACTTTGCATCCTGTCTCACGATTGTAGCAGTATTTATCTCTTTCATGAGAAATAAGACTGTTCAATAAACCCCTTTTTATTGAAATGCCCGTCTCTCTATTTCTGTGCAACTCTGTAGAAACTAAGCATGCACGATTGACTGAGTGAAACTGTTATCTATTGTTTCCACGGTTCTGAGATTGTTCCGACTCTATGGGAAACAAAGTTGTCATGTTTATGCGGTTCAAACAACCAGGTAACAGTTCCTATAGCGGGCAGTCCCAGTAAGGTATACTGCCTAAAGGGTGAAGAAGGAGTGATCGAGGAGGTTCGTGGTGATGTCTGTGGTGTAGGCCAGATACTCCTGGGTGGTGTTCCAAGTGCCCTCACACTGAGAGTGAGAACGGGGGGACCACCCACCCCACGTTCTCACTCTCACTCTAATTTTCTCACACACGGGTTGAGAGTAGCAGAACTACCTACCCTTCCCCTACTCATTAGAGTGCTATTCAGGCACCACTCCCCGTTAGATTTTAACCAGACCCTACAGACTCACTAATAAACCGTTTGGGGTACCTGAGGGTCTTTTTAGTCTCACCACGTCACCCACCATCCCCACACACCCGCACGCACAACTACGGCTACTCCAACAAAAAGATCTCCGACAGAGAGCCCTCTTGAAGGGCCCGTGAGGGACTGCAGCGCCACCCCCACGAGGAGCAACGCTCTATGATGATGCTTTGCACCCGCAAGGGTGTGTGAGGGCACTTGGAACACCACCCAGGAGTATCTGGCCTACACCACAGACATCACCACGAACCTCCTCGACCACTCTTTCTTCACCCTTAAGGCAGTATACCTTACTGGGACTGCCCGCTATAGGAACTGTTACCTGGTTGTTTGAATAGCTAACTTAGGAGCGTTGGTACAGGACCTATTCTTTAACCCATGCTCCTGGTCCCCCCCTCAGTGTGTTTACTAATGTTTATGCGGTTGTCAGAAACGAATCCCTTCTTGTATATTCGAGAAGTTTCTAGTGACCTCTGAGTTAGCTGGCACACACAAGTAATTAAGATTAATGGACTCGATAGAGACATACTGACCTCAGTCCTATGTCAAATCTATAGTGTATATTATTCCAATGCGCAGAGCCTATCATGGATATAGGAACTACACTACAGGTGTTGCCGTCTGACATTATCTTGAAGTGAGCTGGGAACAGTAAAGAGTACTGTACCGCCCGCTGACGGAGATGCGGCTTGACTTCCAGGAAGGAGGAGCATTAACGCTGGACCACCCTGGTACAGTCAGGAAACAGCATGATGGTTTTGTCCTCCACCCGGAGTGGGCTCGCCTGCCTGGCCACACGGAGTATAGCAATGCGGTCTCGAAAATGCAAAAGTTTTGCCAGCATGGGAATCCCCGTGGCAGGCACCTGGCTGAGACTCGGTGCACCATTTACACAGAGTAGAAAGGATTTGAGGTTTGATGCTTGGGTGAAGGTTTTGAAACAAGTCTCTAAATAAGCGAGGGGGCATTTGCCTCAATCCCCTCTGGGAGTCCCAGAATACGGATATTGCTCCTGCAGGAGCGCCCTTCCAGATCCTCTGCCCTGTTCTTGAGGTACCCTGCAGATCCTGGATCACTGTTTAGTTGTCTGCCATGAGCGGTTGTAGGGTGGCTAGGACCTTCTCATCTTCGTAGACCTTGTTCGCGAGCTTGAAATTGGAGTCACTTAAAAAACTGAGCTTTATGGTCAGGGACCCAAATCTGGCCTCCATGGGCACTTGAGAGTGCTCTGTAGCCTCTAGCACTCTGTCAAGTTTGTCTGATGTGGAGAGGGATGGTGTGCCTCCCAATAGCGGGGAGTCTGGGACTGTAGGGGGCGGGTCCGTGGTGGCCGGGGGCAGCGCAGAGGTGGTGGATCGCAGCCTGCCCATGGTCAGTGACTGGTTTAAAATGGCAGTGCTTGGAGGGGTCTCAGATTGGCGTTCTTTGGCCAGGAGGAGGGGGGAAGATTCTGGTGTGGATGTTGCTAACTGCGCTAAGGTTTTTTGCCCTGTTGAGCTGGGTAAGAGTCGGGTGTAAGCAGAGCAGGGTTTAAGTATTGTCCAGGTTCCTAGTGTGTGGCAGGAGTCTCGTGTGCATCTCGACGGTGGTGCTGTTATCGAGGGTCAAAATGTGGGAGGGTGTACAAGGTCGTCTTTTGGGGATGCCAAAGGAACCATGAGAATGCAGTTACAATGGTTACACCTGGGCCTTCTCGATACAGCCAGGGACCAAGAGAACTGCGTGATGTTCGATGTGTGGTGGAGTATAGGGCCGGCACTCCGTTAGTCCACTGGGTGTCACCTCCGTCCCCTGTGCACTCTGATTATAGTGCCGAAGTGGAGGCCCTGGCAGGCGTGAAGGGCATGAGCTCCCGGTGTCCCCGGGTCTCTCAAGGGGAGGGTTTGCAGGTCAGGTTATGATTGTCTGAGAAGGAGGCCTATGGGGCGCTTGCTTTAGAAAGAAACCCACTGAGGTATCACTAGCTGTGTCGGTCTGGGGTGGCTGGTGGGTTTCAGGCAGCTCAGTGTGCGTGCCTCGGTTGTGGCACCGATGCATGGTTGGTGATGGGTGAGGCGGTGGTGGCTTGCTGCGGGCTAATGTGACCCCTCGATTGTGGTGCCAGTGCAGGGGCCATGGGGGAGATGGGGGGAAGATTAAGTGGGTCTCCTCCCTCCAGGGTTGCACTTGAATGCAGCATTTCGACATTGTTGTTGCTAGCGCCTCGACAATGGCGCAGATGAGCAGACTTCAGGAGGCTCTCAAGAGTTGGGCTGGGGCCACTGTCAGGGTTGTTGCACTATACCCCGCTGTGGAAGGTGGATGTTTAGTAAGGCAGAAAGTCTGACATAGCTTGGCAGTCTCTGGTCCCCCGAGCTGGTGCAGAAGGGCTCTAGGGAGGATGGAGGGATTACCCAGTGAGTCCACAAGACACTGGAGTGCGCATGAGTTGCGGAGGCAAGGGCCCCTCCGCCTCCCCTTATTGCACGTTACCCTTCATTTGCCTCGATTATGGTGCAGACACAGGAGTTTGTGCAGAGTTAGACCGTCAGGCAGCACCGACTGGTGCTATTACCTCTCATCTGGAGCTCCGGCAGGAGTTGGGCAACATCCATGGCTGCAGCACTGGTTCAAGGATGCAGAAGGTAGGGCATCATCCTCCACTCAAGGGTCATGGGCAGGACCCGAGGCCGGCAGGCAGCAGCCCAGAACCACCTTGGTGGCTCAATGATGGTGCCGAGGCGGGGGGGCCGACACGCAGCCAGGCCTTAGGTGGAGTTCCACACTCAACCCAAGAAGGGCCCCGGGGGGGCGTCCACTCTTGCCTCAGCTGAGGTGTGCCCAATCAACTCCCCTCAGTTAACGGCTGCTGCGGCTCCACGAGGCTCACGAGCCTCCACCTCCCAGGTGCCCTTGAGCAACTCCAGGGAGGCAGCATGGAAGAAGCAGGGTGTAGGGAGGCAGCCACGCTCACTAGCGCCCAGACACCAGCTGGATGGCTGTCGATTTGCGGCCTAGCTGATGGAGCTTTAGGAAATCACGGACGCCATCTTGGCTGGCTTAGCCATGCCCCCTGGATTGTGATTGGTTCATATAGATGTCTTTATTGAGGAGAAGAAGATTCTGTCCTTTTTGCTTTATTTTACTATTGAATTTTGGTGAGAGTAGATATATCCTTTACTGTTAGCCTCTCTTCACAAAGATATCTTCATCAGATTCAGATGAACTGCCAGGGGCCTCTGCCCCTGCTCTGCTATGTCAGCAACCCAAGGAATCCTTGGTGTGGCAATTCTTTGAAATGAGACCAGTTGCCAAGAAATGCTCTGCGAAGTATGTTACCTGTAAACGTTGCAGCAAAGAGGTCAGCCAGGGGAGCCGAAATAAAGAATAATATACCACAGGGATGTGCAGACACCTGAGGTCAATGCCTCTGCGAAGGCTTGCACGGGCAGAAATGGCTCGTACACCAGAGCTAGACAATTTGGAGGGGCTTCAGCATCATTTGCTCCAGGAAATACTGTGCCTGCTCAGGTTCTAAGTGCACATGCGGACAGTAACCCTGTTTTTTTTTTAATAAAGCACTATTTTGCTGCTTGGGTAAGCAGATATTTATTTCATCAGTTCACGAGATGGCCTAAGGGTTAGGTGCTCCAGGAAGTAGCTCTGTGGCTAGTGATAACTATTTCTGGTAATAATCCTGTGTTAGCTCAACACACCCTCACCAACTCTGAGCACACGAAACGGAGACAATACCTAAACAATGAAGAGGAAATTTTAAAAAGCACAGAAATAAAGCAACAACCCAAGTACTCACCGCAGAGTGTGGAGCTTGATCAAGAGCATGATCGTGTTTGAAGCTGCACCGAGAACAGTTTCAGACAGGTCCTAAGAGTCGGGATGACAACCTTGACGCATCAGACCCCTTCGTTCAAGTACGTGACAACATTTAATAAGGTGAGGCAAGGGGGCTCAGAGAGGCAGCCTAGAAAGCGCAGTCGTTCAGGAGAGTCCCAGCAGTAGGAGAAAGACGGGCGGGGCTCCCCCTCGATCTATGCAGGGAGTGGATGACGGCCTGGGAATTGAACAGATCATAGTGAGACGGCACTCCGGTAGACAATCGCGCGGGACGGAGGACGACTCCCTCTGACCTCCCCATCGAAAGTCCCGTCTGCATAGTCAGCGGCCAAGCCATTTTAACCGCTGCTAAGGCCACGGGAATTAATCAGTCGACCGCTGTAGGGCTTATAACTCAGAGAAACCAGAGCGCTGCTACCTGAGAGAATAGGAATCATCGAAGGTTCCAAGGGGCAGACTTGCTGAATTGTTTTATTGCCCCAAACACTTACCTCCTTCCTTTTTCCATTTCCTCCACTACAGACCTATGATCAAAATGGCCGATGCCTGAGCACACCCCCAAAGAAATTTAAAGGGAAAAAGGACCAACACCTCCTGAACCTGGAAACAAATATAGGACTATCAGGTTAAGATTATTACAACATGCAAAAAAAGCGGCCATGTTGGAACATTCTCCAATGCAGTGATTTTAGCCAATATATCGAAGATCTGTTGTATTATCCAAATTCCAGTTAATCTATTTAGCTAATTTATCAGAGATCTCATGTATTGAGTCTCCTGACATCACATATTGTAAAGGGAAGGGGAAGTAGGGATAGTCGGTCTATACTTCAACAGAAGCCCATGCTCAAATATGGACGTAGATTTGAAATCTGCAGGAAGTAGCTCCTACACTATAGTATATTCCTCTCCAGGAATGCAACCAAAACCTTTGAGTACAATTTACTGGAAAAAAACACAGACATTTATTTCAGACCCCACTTCAATTTAACATAAGGCATCATAAATGATCTAATATTCTTCACAAGAAAACCGGCAAAATGCATCACGTCCATAACAAATTTATTGAACACACAGGAAATAAGAAACATTCCCTATGGCACTACGATATTGATCGCCTCCTCACAAAGACTAAGAACCCATCTAAATGTAACAAACTATAAAAATGGCACTGTGCTTATTTAAGCATCTGACAAGGATCTAAACAAATTTAACGACTATTTTGCCACCCTAAAAGATCACGTTTATGACAACACTCTCTCAAGACGCCAGCAACGACCCAACACGCAAACAAACGCACAATTCAGCAGACTCACACACAGGGCTGACCTTATAATGTCACAAAGACCCCAGCAGATGAAAACTACTTCAACAAACTTAGCATGTCAGGACAGAGGCTCTCCGCACACAGAAGACAAACTCGTCACCAATCACCAAAAGCTCCTTATCACCAACCCACAGTGAAAGGCAAGTCCCGGTATTCCCAAGCATGATTGCCTCCGCTCTCGCAGCATAGAATAACAATTTGCCGATAAGCAAACCGAGAAATGGTTAGCCTGCACAACAAATCATTGTCCACTACTTCAACCATTCAAATTCCACATACTTCATCTTCAACATCGAGTTCTCATGACAGTCGGACCTCAGCACATAATTCAATCAAAGGTCCGCTAATCGCTCCACTGAATAGGAAAAAAAACTTCAGGTGGTACTAATGTTATCCCTAAGAACATGAATATCGAGTTATCAAGCAAACCCAGCTCAAGAGTCAAGAGCACCTCTCATATATCTCCTTCAACTGCAAACCAACGCCGTATCTCAGAACATTAAAAACGCTATACTCAAATTGAAGAATATTTTACTCCTCGTAGACGACTCCCTCTCTAAAATCAAGCGTATTCAAGAGTCAGTACTCACTCTCCAAAGCAAGATAAAAACGACACCTATATCTCTTTCAAATGGGAAATAATTTACCCAGTCTAGCCACCAAGGAAGATTAAAATATAATTAGATTGGTCCCAATCAATTCATATAGAGAAACTATGCCCAAGAATAGAAAGTTAAACCTGAATAATTTGAAGAGAGGAACTTTAACCACTATTAATCAAGTTTAAGCCTGAGTAATGTACGAAAACCGCTCTTAGGCCTACTACTACTCAACGGCTGCTCAGCAGTAAAATGTGCTTCAGACATCGCTGACCTCATCTGGAGGCAAGAAATAGATGTAACAGTCCTAACTGAATCATGGCTTACCAAATCATCTTCGCCGTGCATGGATCTATTGGTTCCCCCAAATTAGACTAGACAGACTAAAAGATAAAGAGGGGTATTGCATGCATTTATCGCTCAGATCTTTCCGTTACTCCAATACAACTTGACTCCTGTGAATAGCTTGTACTTTCCATAGGTAATACAGAGAATCAACTTCGCAAGTTTCTTGTATTCTAACATCCCCCTGGTTAAATGACCCTTTTATAGACCACCTAATGGAAATCATTACAGGAAACTCTTCCCCTCACTCCAATGATATAGTCCTAGGGGACTTCAATCTTCATTGGGACGATCTTAATGATAATCAGGTCAACGCCTTTAAAGATATCCTACCAGACCAAACCCTTGCTCAAGCCTGCACTCTCCCAACCCACACAAAAGGCCCTACTGTAGAGTGAATCACCTCCAAAGAAAAGGCTGTGAATATAATCTCAATTGTTCCTTGTGATTGGTCAGATCATAATATAATTACCTTCCAAATACCTGGCGTAAAAAAGTAAAGAGCTACACAATCCGTCAAACCCAAACAATGGTTATGGAATGCAAATGGCTTAGTCATGAGAAACTAGCAGCATGTTGCGAGAAGCATCTTCCCACTCCTATCAATATGACAAACATCAGCGAACGTACGGATCCCTACAACTCTAAAATGTCAGATATCATTGATTCAATAACTCCTTTAAAACTGAAAAGACCCAGATAAAGATAAAAATCATGTGTTCAATGGAGCCCTAAATTAAGAAAGGCATAATCTGAGACTAACTGGATGGAAATGGAGACAACACCCTTCATCCCGCAGATAAAACTGCTAAGAAAGACCAGAAAGACCTACGACAAAACATTCTCTTTTTTTTAATTCTTTGTTTTATTAACATTTTGCTCAAAAGACCACAGACAATCATAATTATGACAGTAAGGCCCCAGTTCCCAATACAGTCCGATCACATGCAATTCCCAGCAGGGCAGAAGGTTATCAACAGCATTCTTTGCAATCGATATATAGAGCCAATCCATGTGTACACAGAGCCGGTAAACCCCCCTGGCAGTAAAGACTAAGCTTCCTTGTTTCGTGCCTCCGACTTTATAATTGATCGTCATCCAAATCCAAGCCCAGCCTATATTTTCGCCATGGAGCCCATATTTTCTCCCACTTTTTGCTACATCCTCTCCCTTTATACACCGTCTCTTCTGCCATCTGGCACCAGTGCATGTCACATTTCCACTTTCTCAGTGAGGGCGGTAGGGGTGATCCCTACCTTTGTGCAATGTTCCTTTTAGCGATACTGGCCGCCAGAGCCAGCCAGATTCCCATGTACCTTGACCAATCTGAATCCCCTTTGATCATCAGGAGTAGCCATTTTGCGTCCATAGGGACACACTCGCCGAAGACTCTGGAGAGTATGCCTGTAACTTCCAGCCAATAACTAACTATCTTCGGGCATTCCCACAAGATGTGAAAACATTTACCCTCCTGCTGACATCCCCTAACGCAGAGCGCTGAGTGTGTTTTACCCCAGGTGTACAAATGTGTGCACGAGTAGTATGTGCGGTGCAGAATTTTAAGTTGCACCAGCCGGAATCACGTCCGGATTGCTACTTCCCTCGGACTCGGCACTGCCTCCTGCCAATCTGTGTCATCTAAGTTTCCCAGGTCCTCAGTCCACGCTGCCCGCATCGCAACTAGGGGGTCTGGCATGTTATTGATTACCTTACGGTAGACAGTGGAAGTGGGCTTTTCTGCAATGGGGTCGAGGAGTAGCTGGTCCTCTAGCGGCGAGTACTCCGGAAGTGAGTTGCTGTGTTGAATGTGCGTCTGCAGAGCGTGCATGAGCCGGAGATAATGGTATTTTTGTGTGTTGTGCAGGGCGTATTCTTGTTGCAGTTTCTCAAATGTGAGTGGTGCCGCCTCCCTTAACACATCTCCCAGACGCTCAATCCCTATCAATTTCCACTTCCCAAAGCCTGATAGTGTGACTATTTCAGTAAGGAAGGCGCCCTACCAAAGCAGGGTTTGGCCAGTCCACTCCCCAGCCCATCCCAATAGTTTATTCGCTTCTCTCCAGCAGTCCACAACTACTTTTGTATGTAACGGGCACTCCAGCTTCCTCTTTCACAAGTATAGGAGTGAGGCGTATCGGCCACAAGGCATACCCGCTCTGTCGACTCTGTAGGCCGGCTTGCTCTCGTCCTTATAAGCCCAGTCATTAATGACCATGAGCTGGGAGGCCCAATAGTATAATCTGATATCTGGAACTGCCAGTCCTCCATCATACATGCCTCTCTGCAACTTAGTGAGTGCAATTCTTGGGGAGCCTGCTTGCCATAGTAGCAGTCTAACTTCATGTGAGATCCTTTTAAAAAATTGCGGGGGGGGACTCGATGCGGGGTGTTCTGGAGAGCATAAAGAAGGCGAGGCAAGGCCATCATTTTGTATAGCGCTGCCCTTCCCATCAATGACATCGGAAGGGTACGCCAGTGACGTACATCCATACTGAGGCGCTCCAGTAGGGCCCGAGATTAGCCCGCAAAAACCCGTCTGGGTCTCTCATTACATATATGCCCAAGTATTTGAACCCTTCCAACACTATCGGGGCAGGACAGCTAGCTGATACCCTGGGCAGGGGGCCCAAGAGTGGGAATATCACCGACTTGGCCCAATTAATGCTGTATCCAGAATAACTGCCGAAGTGCTCGAAAATATGAAGCACCCTCGCCATAGAGTGGTATGGTCTCGCCAAGTATAGGAGTATATCATCTCCCATCCACCCGGGGCAACTATCTCCCAAATCATCGGATCTCTTCTAATCCAGTGCGCCAGTGGTTCGAGCGCAAGGGCGAAAAGCAATGGGGACAGGGGACAATCCTGCCGGGTGCCCCTGCCTAGCTGGAAGGATCTGGAGACTACCCCATTAACTCGCACCTGTGCACTGGGACTCTCATACAATAACTTCACCCACTGATTAAAATTGGGGCCAAAGCCAAACTTACGAAGAACTTCGAATAGGTAAGGCCATTCTATACTGTCGAATGCCATTGAAGCATCCAATAACAAAACATTCTCAAATCCAAAAACTATTCTTTTGAGCGGAACTGGAGAACGCTAAAAACAGACCACGTAAACTCTTTGAAATGGTAAAATATCAATCTAAAATCTAAAATAAATTGCCAAATCCACTCAAAAAGCAACAAATAGGCTGTGAAGAATTCTCATCCTTCTTTACAGCAAAAGCCAATTCCTTGGAAAATGAACTCAGGACAGCTGCTGTTAACCCCTCTAACCAGAAGACTTCACAAATCAATGAATCATTACACTACTATCCGGCATTACCCAAAAATGAAGCTCAATGGTCAACTTTCAAGTTATATGACTACAACAATTTCACCAAAACCACATCGACCATAAAACCAAATAACCACTACAATGATCCACTTCCCTAAAAAGTTGTGACAACAATCAACCAACATATCATCCCCATTTGGACAACGATAATCAATGCTTGTCTGTCTCAAAGATCCTTACCAGACTGCCTAAAAAAGGAACAAGTCATTCCCATCATAAAAAGACCGACAGAGAACCCTTCCGACCCAAACAATTTTTGGCCGGTGTCCAATATTCCCTTATATACTAAAGTTCTAGAAAAGTGTATGCAACAGTCACTAAATGTAATCTGCTAGACGACTGCCAGTCGGGTTCCGACCAGATCATAGTATGAAAACTGCAATATTTCATATAATGGATGATTCCCTACTCACATTAGACCAAGACAAAACGTTTCTGCACATGTATGCAGATGACACACAGGTTCACATTAAGATTTAATCATTGGAGATCAAGACAATGAAGGTGGCATTAAATTAGACCGTTCAATGGCTAACAAGCAATCAACTTAAACTAAACATGCAAAAATCAAAATTCCTACTAATATCCCCCACCAAAAGCTCTCCTGATATAAAGGAATGGACCAAGATGATCACTAAACTGCACCCCGAACATAGTGGTCTCAATCAAATCACTAGGAATCACGCTAGATAGAAGCCTGAAAATGCAAACCCACATCAACTCGTAGGCTAAAAGTGCCCAGTTTTACATGAGCTATATTAGAAAACTGAAGCGCTGAAACACCTGATTGATTGATTTAATTGATTCATTGATTGATTTGATTGATTCATTGAAACAGCAGACCTCAAAATGCCAGTCCAAGCATTAGTCATCTTGAGGATGGAATACAGATGTACAACACTATTGTTGAAAGAGACCTCAGCTAGGCCTACCAGTGCAAGGGGTTCGCCCTTCTCTGCACAGAGTCCTCAGACTATTGGGAAGAAGTTGGCACAGAAACTGGAATAGAAAATACAAAGTTTAATAAAACCTCATGAGGTGGAACTACATTCAAACAGCACCCTTCGGTATTGAGTGAAGTAGCACACAGAGTAGAAGAACCATGGGTCTTTTATACCCACACAGGGGCTCAAAAGAGAGGGCGGTACAAGCACACATAGGAGAATTACATACATAGATGGTCATACAGAAATGCACAGTCAACAGTAAAGGAGGAGCTAGCAGTTGCTGACTCTGGTAGAAACAACCTGACAGCTACAGGCTAAAAACAGATGTATGGACCGTTAGATACTTCTGCGCATGCACAGAGTAGCAGAGTCTAAGTATAACCAGTCCTTTAAACAGAACACAAGGGTAAACAACAGTGAAGAAGGAAACAGCTCTTGGTGAGCACATGGCAGACAAAATGGCTGCCAGAAATACAAATGGATTCCACAAAATTGACAAGATAGCCTCTAAATACCAGATGGATTCCGCTAATGCTAAGCCAATCGCAGCCAATTTACGACAGACAACCCTTTTAGCATTAGCTGAAGACATCTGTTCCTCTGGGGTAATCTAAATATGCATCCCGTACATCTATTAGCATTATTTCGGCCACTTCTTTATTCAACATTTGTTGGGCCTTTGTCTCTGCAATATTTCTTTTGACAGGTATACAGACATAAATGCAAATGGAACAAAGCATTGGACCACATTGGATACATACACAGCATGTAAAAAGTATTGAAATAATTATACACAAGATAGTTAGTAGCTTCCAGCCCCAAGCAGAAACGAGAGTCCAAAACCATCCAGCTAGAGTCCAAGTACCAGTCCCTGGATGAATTTCTGCAGCAATCTTATGCAGCTTTGATATTGCGTCATATACTGAAGGCGAGTGATCCGGTATGAATACACAACAGCTGCTGCCGATGATGCGACATGCACCACCTCGATCAGCCAGAACCACATCTAGAACCATTCGGTTCTGGAGAGCTACAATCCTTGCAATTTGCAGCTCCTCCGTAATGTTCCCGAGTGCCATAGCTGTCTGATTGGTAACAGCTTCCACAACTCTAGTCAATCGTCTTATTTTCCTACTGTTTAATGCAGCACCCACTAAAAAGAACAATCCTAAATTAAAATCAACATATTGTTGTAGAGTGGTATCAGTTTGGTCTACTTTGTCAACACTTATTGTCCTTTTATATCTATTTCTAGAGATATCGTCAAATAATTTAAGGTCCCGGTGGTAGGATGCAGGTGCCAGAAACACAGGGGGCAATAGAAAGCACACATAGCACACGCCTGACCACCCAGCAGGTAGTTGATAATATCCGTGGCTACCACAGATAAAATAAGTATTGTGTGAGGCTATGAAAGTGCTATTATTTATACCTTCAATAGGCAGAATTACAGTACATTCACTTTTCCCCACTGGAATTCTTCCAATACTGCTTACACATAAATCTGCTTTAGCTCTAGTAAGAGAAATCACAAATTGTTTATTACTGGTGAAATTTCTCATATTTGTGAAGATATATGGCGTTGAAACATTGTCTGGCTGATACTCTTCCCATTCCCATTTGGTCCCTTTGGCTTGAGGATAACCATCTTTATCTTGGTAGCATACTTTATTGAGGCGAAAAAGAAGCCTGCCTACTGTACGTCTTCCAGATGCAAACAGAAGCGCATACCAAGCTTGACAAGAACCATTATGAGAAAAGGGAAGAGGAATAAAAGGTGTTCCTCCTTTCTTTTGATGTGCAGGTATCATCCCACACACCCAACAGTTGGTAGTATTCTAGGCATTGTGAGTATGATGCAACATCTGGATAAAGGTATTATTTAAGTAGGATTCTCGATGCTTCCGCTCATGATAGGGAAGCGTAAAGTAGTGGTGTTCAACTGGTACTGGAGTAGTGGCGGTCAAAAGTTCTCGAGCAGGAGCCACTTTCTCAACGAACCAGGTTATTACTGCTACAGCCAGCATAGCAACAACAAACCCTATAGCACAAATGATCTTTCTCTTAGAAACAGTTGATCTCATTGTGGACATGATCAGCTTATTGTTGAAAACAATCGTTGGAGCTCTTATCCCTGGGCAGCTGTTGATTTCTTCACCGAGGGTCAAGACGGGTGTCGCTACACTATACAGAACTGATCCCCCCCCTTGCCACATCGGCATTCCGTTTCACTAACCCAGGGAGGTTGTTCAACCAGTCTATTTCGACGATGCAGGCTCTTTCCGTTGTCTCAGTTGGTATCGGGATACTCCAGGAATTGTGTGGTCCGGGAAGACTTCCTCAGGTTCGTCAGGTGATATGGCTTAGCCTTTCTCTGTATCCAGGATGTCCCGATGGTCGATCAAGGCAAAAGGATCCACCAAGGTAGACGGCACTTTCTTGCAGTGGGTGGAGTGCACCCAGTTCCATCTGTTCGTCACTCGAACCGCAGTTCTCGTTGAAAGCAGCACTTGCTCCGGGCCGCGCCACCTCGGTTCCAAGCTGCTCGACCTCTGGAACGATCGGATCATCACCTGGTCTCCAGGCCGAAGTCCATGGCCTTCACCTGCAGACCTATCAGGAAGAGCTTCTCGAACCTGTTGATGAATAGAGACCAAACTGTCAGTCAATTGTGATAGATAGTCACTCATCAATACACATGGCACATCATGTATGGGACGTGGTTTAGGAATTCCCCAAATGTTCATAGGCCTGCCAAACACCACCTCATATGGTGTAAGACCAGACCGCGAATGTGGCACCGATCTAATGGACAACAGTGCCAAAGGTAATGCGTCTGGCCAATTCAAGGATGTGGAGGCTAGTATTTTCGCCAGTTTTAATTTAAGTGTGGCATTATACCTCTCCACTAACCCTGCTGATTGTGGATGAAAAGCAGTGTGAAACTTTTGCTTTATCCCTAACCCCTTCAGGACATATTCAACAACTTGCCCAATAAAATGGGGTCCGTTATCACTCCATAAAAGTTTACAAACACCAAATCTAGGGAAAAATTCCTTCAAAAGCACCTTTGCTGTAGTGAGAGCTGTATTGTCCTTCGTAGGGTATGCCTCTATCCATTTACGAAAGGCACATACCACTACCAAAACATACTTTAAGTTATTACAGTGCTCAAGCTGGATGTAATCCATTTGCAAAACTTCAAAAGGTGCAATTGGCGTAGCAAACCCTCCTGTTGGAGTTCGTGTCCCTTTACCAGGGTTATGCTGAAGACAAATCAGACAAGACTGCACCATCTTTTTAGCTGTGCCGGCAATTTCTGGATGCTCCCAAACTTGCGTGAGCAATTTCGTTATCGAGGAGGCTCCAACATGTGCCGGCCCATGTGCCATATGAATCATAGGTTGTAAATAGGCTGTCGGCAATCTCCACTTGCTCATCTCTTTATTCCTCCAACAGCCCTCATCATCCAATGTTCCCTTCTTAGACCATTGCTCAATTTCTTCTGCAGAAGCAGATCTCTGCATATCTAGCACTTCCTGTCTGGTATCATGCCAACGTTCAGCCTGTGACTTCACTATATACATAGACGTGGAGCTTCGCTGCATGGCAGTTTCACGGGCTGTTTGGTCTGCAAAAGCATTGCCTTGTCCTATCTTATCAATTATTTTCTTATGTGCGCTACATTTAACAATTGCTATTCTCTTCGGGTATGTTAAAGCAGTCAAGAGATTATGTACTAATTCTCCATGCATTATTTGCATCCCGTGGGATGTAAGAAAGCCCCTCTCCTTCCAGAGTAGCCCAAAATCATGGGCCACTCCGAACGCATAGCGGCTGTCTGTATAAATGTTCACAGATAAATCAGTACTAAGTTCACACGCTCGTGTCAACGCTATTAGCTCAGCTGCCTGAGCTGACTTCTGTGGAATACGAGCTGTCTCAACTACCGTCTGAAGTGTTGTAATTGCATATGCAGCTGACATTGTACCATCTGGTAACTTCAAACAGGACCCATCAACCCATAGTTCACCATCAACACTTGAAAGGGGCGTGTCTTGCAAATCGACTCAACCCTTTGTCTGTTCCTCAGTAAGGAATATACAATCATGAGATGAGATTCCTGTGACTGAGACTGAGTCACCGGGTATGGCAACAAAGTGGCTGGGTTTAGTGTGGCACATCTCTTTAGTGTAATGTGAGGGGCCAACAATGTCAATTCATATCCTGTCAGACGAGCACTAGTTAAATGCTGCGTCTTCGTCTGATTTAAAAGGGCATCAACCGCATGGGGTACTAGCACCAACAGCTTATGTGACAAAACTATCCCTTCACTCTGACGTATTGACACAGCTGTTGCTGCAACTGAACGGAAGCATCCAGGTAACGCACGAGCAACAGGATCAAGTACTGCTGAAAAATATGCACAGGGACGCTGTTTGTCACCGTGTGTCTGCACTAAAACTGACAATGCGCATCCATCTTTCTCGTATACATATAATGTAAAAGGCTTCGTATAATCTGGAGTACCTAACACGTGCTGAACAAAGAGCTTGTCGTAACTGTCGGAAAGCAGTCTCACATTCATCTGTCCATGGGAGGGGCATTGGAGTATCTTTAGTCAAAAGTGCTAGCAAGGGTTTAACAATGTGTGAAAATCCTAATATCCATTGCCTACAAAAAGAAGTAAGACCAATGAATGCACGGACATCTTTCTGAGTACGGGGCACTGGTGTTTCTAAAATAGCTTGAATGCGATCTGGTGTAAGTGCACGTCCCTCCTTAGACAGAAGGTGACCTAAGTAGGTTACCTTCGGTCTACAATATTGCAATTTCTTTCGTGATACTTTGTGATGATGGGAAGCAAGAAAAGACAGCAAGGACAAAGTACATTTTTCACACTGTTCAGGGGTGTCGGCTGCCAACAAGATGTCATCAACATATTGTATGAGAGCCACTCCTTCAGGCAAAACGAAAGAATCAAGTTGTCTTTTTAATTCTTGACTGTAAATACTAGGACTCTCAGTATAGCCTTGAGGAACTCTACAGAATATATATGATCGATTATTCAAAGTGAAACCGAACAAATATCGGCTATCAGGATGAATAGGGATCGAAAAGAAAGCATTCTTCAAGTCTATCACAGAAAATGTAGTCGCTGTCGGGGGAACCAAAGTAAGAAGTGTCGTTATGTCAGAAACCACGGGGTATTGTGGTACTACAATCTTGTTAACTTCTCGTAAATCAATAATGAATCTGTAAACCCTAGTGTCAGTATCTTTTTTCAGAATAGGAAGAATCGGACTGTTACAAACGTTGTAAGGAACTTCCTCAACAACCCCCACTTCAATGAGATCATGGACAATACGTATGAGTGCTTCTTCCCCTTCCTGTGAAATTTTGTATTGAGGCAAACGTGGCAGTACAGCGCCCTCCTTGACACTAATATGTACTGGAGGAATAACCATTTGCCCTACATCAGTGTCTGAAGTAGCCCACAAAGTACTAGGGAGTGAAGCTAATGCAATATCCTCTTTAACAAGACAAGCTCTCTCCGTCACAGGATGGTTGTCATTCAAGATAACACATACACCTTCTGGAGAACATCGTATCGTAGCCCTGAAACACTTAAGCATATCAAGACCCACAATATTATCTGGTGTATTTGGGGAAAGCAAAAATGGACATGGAGCAGTAAATGTATCCACATGGAATGCAAGAGGTAGCGACAATGGGCGAAGGGAAGGGGTTCCATCGAAGCCTATCGATGTAATGGTTAAGCCAGACAGGGGAGCCCTTGGAACCAATTGTTTAGACAAGGCGCTACGAGTAGCTCCTGTATCAACCAGAAACTGATCAGTGGAGCCCAAAACGTTTGCTGTGACATAGGGACCCCTTTGATCTACTGGAACTTCAACTGATTCCTTACCCCATCCTAGGCAATCCTATGCATAAGCAGAACCTTGAAGATCAGATGGCACATAGTCAGACATTTGATATTGGTTCCCTCTATCAAAAGTGTTGAACCCATCCTGCCCATGTATATTAGCATCAAACCTAGCACGATCACCTGTACTTCCTCTAGGCCCTGAATATCCTGGACGATTTCTCATTTGTCCCCTACCACATGTATACTGCTGAACACGCCGTGCTGGACAATCAGAAGCCCAGTGCCCAAATTTCTTACAGTACGCGCACTGGTCAGCAGACAAATTCGAACGAGTATAAGAAGGGAAAGCCGAACCATAAGATCCACGTCCACCTCTATCACTACCTCTAAAAGGCGGACCATAAGCCTGAGCCAACATAATCTTCGTTTTCAATTCTTTAGTCTTTTTATCCTCATTACCCTTTGCTTCTAATTCCTGGCGTTCATAATACTGAGCCATAGTCAAGAGAGAAACCGGGGAAGAGGTAGTCCATGAACTCTCGCTGGCCTTTAGGCGACTAGCTATTCCTGGCAACAGGTTTGCGACATATTTATCTACAAACAGATGTCTGCCTGTGTCATCTGTCAATGACTGGCCACTAAAATCGTGAAATGCTTCTTCAAAGCGTGTAAAGAAATCAGAGACCGATTCATCTGCCTTTTGCTTACAAGATGCTAAAACAGTCCTATCTATCTTTTTAGGGGGAATAATCGTTTTTAACTTAATTAATATAGCTGCGGGAAGATCTAAAATTAACTGACATGGCTTCTGTGCGGGTTCCCTTTCTGCATCCATTTGTTCTAAGTCTCTCCATAACGCCCCAAAAGCTGCACGATCATCAATTTTACGAACAGTTCTCCACATATCAGGTGGTAATATCAATCCGAAAAATAAATCAATATTAGGCAAAGTCATAGTGCAAGAACTAATAGCACCTTCAACTTCCTCATAAAAAGCGTCTGGATATTTCCACGGATCAGGCAATGCAGTTTTAAGTGCCATGACATCCGTCCTATTCCAAGGAGCGTAAACCCAATTATAAATAAAATAACCCTTAGCATCGATAGAAGCCTTATCATCACTTGTACCCTGTCCTTTAGGAGGAACATACAAAGGCGCAGCCTCCCGCATAGGTTTCGCGTGAACTATCATAGTCTTATCTGTTCCGGAGGTAGAAGCTTGTGCCATGCCGGTCTGAGATGTCTGTGCAGCTACATCTGCAGCCTTTTTCTCCTCTCGCAAACGGACTGCATCAACACGCAGTTTAACCAAACGCCTGATTGTATCAGCCACCTGGGAGAAAACAAAAAGACCATCAAGCATTTGCTTATAATTATCTGCTATATCGGCAGGCTCTAACTCCTCAGAATATTTCCTAAACAGCTCAAGGACCTCTGCAGCGAACACCTCAGTAAAATACAGCTGCTCCCTTTCATACCACCCTCTCATACTATCTAGAAGTTCAGAGGCGGGGGCAGTACTATGAACTGCTTTATGAGCAGCAGATCGGAGCTGGGACGAACGCGCAGCAATCAACATAGAACGAGTTTCTCGTGCCTTATATTCCTCCGAACTAGAGTCCTCATCTGACTCATGAGGGGCAGAAGGAACAGTATATGGAGGTGGAGGACGATCTAATAATAAGGAATCATCTTGTGGTTTATTAAGTATAGGATAAAGGGGCCGCCGAAGAGCGTATTGACCAGTTACCTGTAAATTGAGCTCCCTATCTTCTCTCTCTTTTAACTCTTTTATTTCTTTGTTCTTCATCTCTAATGCTTTCACATAAATGTTCTTTCGCTGTTCTTTTTCAATCAAGGCTTGCTCACGCTTCATTTGTTCACGCACTTCTTTCTCCCACATTCGTACACAATCAAACATATCTTGCCTAGTCTTTCGCTTAAACATACATTGTTCCACATACTCAATCTTTCGTAAATCAAATGACCCATACATAGGCCAACGCAACTCAGGATCCTTACGCGTGTATTTATTCCATAATGCGCTGTACATTATGGAAGAAAGACCATACTTAATATACATTTGCCTATTAGGCGTCCCCTCCGGGGGGGCCGGTTGTGCTTCATCCAAAATCAACTTGGTACCACTACAAAAGCAACACATCCTACGAAGTGTGCTAAAAACAGGCATACCAAAAATAGTGCAGAATATGCAGTATTATAATCAAAGTAGCACTTAAGGTACCTTTAGTACGATGTGCCGTTCAAATCAATTCAGATAGAGAAAATTCTCCTCATTACCTGCCTATATAGATTGCAACCTATATATAAATATATCATAACAAACCAAGTTGGCCAACACAAAATGCGCATTTCCAGAAGCCACAGTAAGTGTTACTAAACTACCTTACCAATCCCAGGCATCAAAACCAACAGCAAGCGCCGCCAAAGGACACTTACCAATCACTTGGTATCCAGGTTCCAACTGCCAAGTTCTAAAATCGACCAAATGGTCACTGCACAGCGAATCAACAGAAGAGATCTCAGTCGAGGACCGGCACCACCTGGATGGTCAGATCAGAAAGAAAGGAAAAACGCCGTGGTTGCCAAGACTTGGGTCTCATCGGGCAGCGATCGCGTCCAGAGCGAGATTCCAATCCTTCGTCGCAACCAATCCTTTGGCCATCCGAGTCACCGATGAGCCTCACGTCG
Source organism: Triturus cristatus (assembly GCF_964204655.1). NCBI lineage: Eukaryota > Metazoa > Chordata > Amphibia > Caudata > Salamandridae > Triturus > Triturus cristatus. The sequence goes on along the minus strand of NC_140592.1, from coordinate 1,252,622,833 downwards.
GGCGCCAATTTGTTGAAAGAGACCTCAGCTAGGCCTACCAGTGCAAGGGGTTCGCCCTTCTCTGCACAGAGTCCTCAGACTATTGTGAAGAATTTGGCACAGAAACTGGAATAGAAAATACAAAGTTTAATAAAACCTCATGAGGTCGAACTACATTCAAACAGCACCCTTCGGTATTGAGTGAAGTAGCACACAAAGTAGAAGAACCATGGGTCTTTTATACCCACACAGGGGCTCAAAAAAGAGGGCGGTACAAGCACACATAGGAGAATTACATACATAGATGGTCATACAGAAATGCACAGTCAACAGTAAAGGAGGAGCTAGCAGTTGCTGACTCTGGTAGAAACAACCTGACAGCTACAGGCTAAAAACAGATGTATGGACAGTTAGATTCTTCTGCGCATGCACAGAGTAGCAGAGTCTAAGTATAACCAGTCCTTTAAACAGAACACAAGGGTAAACAACAGTGAAGAAGGAAACAGCTCTTGGTGAGCACATGGCAGACAAAATGGCTGCCAGAAATACAAATGGATTCCACAAAACTGACAAGATAGCCTCTAAATACCAGATGGATTCCGCTAATGCTAAGCCAATCGCAGCCAATTTACGACACTATCAGGTCTACCCAAGATCTCAAAAGCTCCTCTAAAAGCCTGTCTCAAGGCGGCTGCTAGACTTATAACAGGTTCTAAAAAATGTGGCCATTTCTTTCCACACCTGAAAGCTCTGAGTTGGTCTACCATACAAAGTCAGAATTCAACTCAAAGTGGCTTTATCGCACACAAAGCAATACACTTCAAAAGAGCGATTTATCTAGCTCAGAAATTGGAGATATCTAGGAGTGCCAGAGATCAAGCGCTGAAACCACCATTTTTCCAGAAGATGAAAACCTATGACAGAGCGTTCTCGGGAGCCGCACCTAGAATCTGGAATTCGCTGCCTCCAAACATCGGAAGGATCCCAACCATCTCAAGCTTCAAGAAGGAAGCCAAGATCTTTCTAATGAGCAAATCCCTACCTCAACCAACTACTGAACAATCACTTAAAGATCTATTTTGAGATTATCACATATTTCCCCACTGGCATGTATGTTGCTTGTGCCAGAAGAATCCCAAAATGAAGCATTTTTGACCGATTCCACTTACCTCTGAGAGTGAATGTATGAAGTTACAACGCATACATTTACAACGCATGCCTTTACAACACAGTTTTTACATCACAATATCCTTTACAACGCATACATTTACATCGCATACCACTACAATGAATTTTTTAAAACTACATTTACAACGCATTCCATTACATCACATTATACCTTTACAACGCATACCATTACATTGCATTTAAGGTAAGTGTTGGATAGTGTGGGGGTAAAAATTACTATTCTAACTCCAGGGGGTGCAACAGTAGGGTAAGTGTTGGATAGTGTAAGGGTACTATGCGTTGTAATGGTATGCGTTGTAATAACATGCAATGTAATGCCTGCGTTGTAGTGACATGCATTGTAGTGACATGCAATGTAATGGCTGCGTTGAAGTGACATGCGTTGTAAATGATGTTGCAATGTAATGACTGCGTTGTAAATGTAGTGCGATGTAATGACTGCATTGTAAAGGTTGTTTCCCTCTGAGAGTCTAACTTCGTAACTAGCCAGAGTCATGTGTCCAGTATAACTGTAAAATATAGATTACCTGCTATTTTTCTTTGAGTGTACTAGTTTTATAATATGTATCCTTTAGACTCATATATTTTGTTAATTTGCAAACGTCTTTGCTGCTCTGAAAGGTTATTTTTATGCTTTCCAGTTGTGTACAATGCTTGCTATCAAACTCTATTAACGTGAACATGTTATTACTGTGAAGCGCTCTGATACCCAAATGGGTCATGTTCGCGCTATGAAAAACACTGAATAAATAAATAAATAAATAAAAGACAAGCATGTCTGCCCAGGAGAAGGTTGTCCAAAAGCGCAAGTGTCCCCATAGGTAGAAGTTGTTATTTTCTTACAGTTTTTTGTAGGGAGATGCTGTTGACGTTTGTTTAACACTTCATGTTGTATGATTTTGTCGTACCCTTTAAAAGAACAGATATATTTAAAATGATTGAAAAATCGTTTTTTTATAGTTGTTGAAAGCTGTTAACAAAAAACACTCTTTTCAGAGCTACCCTCTACTTTTAAGATGTATGTTATTTGCACTGTTTTCTTTTTTCCCTTCTTTATAAGCTCTCTCAAAACTCTCCATAGTGCAAGAGAAGTTCACCATTAGCAGTGGCTCTCGCGAGCCTCTTGCGAGAGTTCGCAAGCGATTGCAAGAGCCAGGAAGGCAATCCTTTGTGTTCAATCATAGGGGGCAGTGTTCAGGGCCGGACAGCAACCAGCCCTGGCAGATTGCTGATCGACTGACCCTGGGAGCCGGATGCTAGTAAGAAGCCCACTTTGTTACAGGGGGCTGATATTGCAGCCTTGCTGCAAAACCAGTCCCCATGACCACAAAACTGACCCACACCCCTCCGGCCCACTGGGGAAATGCCCAGTGCCCACTACGGCCAGTCTGGCCCTGGCTGTGCTTCCTGGTTTGCTCTCATGAACCTCTTACAAGATCGTACTTTTTTTAATGGAATTTGCATTTACTCTGAATATATCCTGATATTGTTTGTAAAATATATACACACTAGAATACTATTGAAATTAATGAAATGTAATCTATTATTTGATTTGATTTGGCAATTTGTATAGCGCACGGTTGCCCAAGGGCATCTAGGCGCTGCGCGGAAAGATGCCGGAAGAGAGTGAAAATGGGAAAAATCTAGTTAGTGAAGAGCCAAATTTTTAGTGCCTTTCTGAAGGAAAGCAAAGTTGGGCTGTTTTTAATGTCGGTCGGGAGTAAGTTCAACGCCTTCACTGTCCCCAAAACAAAGCTTCTTCCACCCCAACGAGCTCTGTTAAATCTGGGGGTTTGTAGGAGTTTGCTCTGCGCTGTCCTTAGATTTCTGACAGGTGAGTACCAGGTAAAGTGTGTTTCGGTACTGAGTACCAATTCCGTGCAATGCCTTGAGTGCTAGGCGTTAGGATTTGAATTCTATCCTTTGTTTCACTGGGAGCCAGTGAAGCTTTCTCAGTCCATAGGAGATTGACTGGAATGTCGGAGTGTCCAGCAACAATCTGGCAGCTGCGTTCTGCAAACGTTGCAGCTTAAGCAAATGTTGTTTTTGCAGGCCCATGTAAAGGGCATTTCCATAATCGAGTCTGCACAGGGCTAGAACTGTCACCAGTGTTTTCACGGAAGTAGGTGGAATGAAGGACTGAACTTTTCTAATTGCCTTCAGAAGAAAGAAGACAGTGGAGGAGAGCTTGTTGATCTGATGTTGAAAAGTCAGCTTGTCATCAAAAATGATGCCCAAGTTCTTCACCTTTTTGACTGGGACCGGAGGAAGGAAGGGAAGAATAAATCACTTAGATTTATGAGGAAAAAACACGTCTAATGTGCATGAGACCAACACTGGTACATAGCACACATTGATATTAATTTACTTGTTTTAAGTTAATTTATTATTATTAGAAAAAGTTCAATCATTATATAGTTGTTATCCTTGGTAGACCATATAACAAGAATGAAAGTTAACTTGAATGATTTTGTGCCTTTTTACATCTACATACATGTTTGTAAATATTGTTTCTTCTAGAACATAGGTTGTAGAAATATAAGATAGGACTTTGCAAGTTTCAAGGGTAATATTTGCTTTACTGTATCATCACATTCAATCCAGTCAGATTCATACTAAGGTAGACTGTGTAGTGACCAGAGTTGATTGAGTAGAACAATGCAACCAGTAGAGCCAGAATAACAACAGCAGGAAATTCAAAGGCAAAGAATGCAGACTTTGAGCCTGATTATGAGTTCTGCCGAACCCGTGGTGGCGGTGCGGTTGCAGTCACGGCCGCCGCACCCGCGGTCTAACTGCCATATTACAAGTCAGCTGGACCGCTTTAGGAAGGCCGCAATATGCTTGGTTGGTGCCGCTGAGGCACCTCCAAGCATATATTACGAGTTTCCTCACTGCAACCCAGTCCACAGAGGTGAGGCATGGAGAGGGTGGCGGTGAGGTAACTCTGGGGCCCCTTCTGCCTTTGAGCAGGGGAGGGTGTATGCAGGAGGGCACATGTTGTGCTCCCGTGTATGTGTGTACCCCCAGTTCCTGCACGGAATTAAATGCACAACATTATGTATTTCGGTCCGTGCAGGAACAAGCTTTGGCCCTCCCATTGAGGTGCCTGTTTGAAAGGTGCCACTGTGGGAACGCCAAAGGACCGCCCATCAGACCACGAGAAAACTCTTAATCTGTTGGGCAGCCGGCGGCTCTGTTTGGTGGTGTGGGAGCGGGATATTGGTATGGCGGCCTGCTTCCACCCCGCCAAACTCTTAATGGGGCCCTAAGATTTGAGCACACTCTAATTGCACAGGGTGGATACAATCACAAATACCTTTTACGTATACACCAGATCGAAAATAGGTATCTTGAGGCAGAGAAAACAATAGGTTGGTAGGTATCTGATTTCAAGACTCTGAGGACCAAATAGACGATCATTCTGTTTTGCAGGTAGCAAATAGCGATTTTAGCGACTTGCAAAACGGAATGTACTAATGTGTCTCAGACACATTTATTGATTCTTAGTGGGGTCGCAAATGACCGGCCTCATCAATATTCATGAGGCAGGTCACATTTTGCAAAGCATTGGTAATGGGCTACATTCACAGGGATGGTGTCCTGCTAGGGAGTGCAGACCACCATGTCTGTGTTGCTTTTTAAATAAAGCAACATTTTGTTTTCAAATGCAGCCTGTTTTTCTTAAAGGAAAACGGGACGCGTTTAAAATGAGAGTTTTCTTTTCATTTTTTAAGGGCAGGCAGTGGTCCATGGAGCCACTGCCTGCTCCTACATTTTTGCATACATTCACAAAGGAGAAGGGGTCCCCTAGGAACCTCTTCCCGTTTGCGGCTGGCTTACTACCTACTTGAAGTAGGTGGTAACTACAATTGTTTTATGACCGCATTTGCGGTCTCAAAACAATCGTACATACCAGTGCAACTCGCTATTAGGAAGAGATGTCCTTGGCACGCCCCTTCCTAATAGCGACTCATAGGTTACTGACTCGCAAAATAGGGTTTGTACATGCTACCACTCTTTTGTAGCAGTTGCAAACATCCTGGTTTTCTGTTTGCGACAGCTAGAAACGATCGTACATCTGGCCCCTGAGTGCCTCGACACAATGCGATGTTCCTAGGTTCCTACACAGTGTGACTAACCATTTCGACCTAGCTTTCTCATAAGCTGAACAAAAGAAAAGAGCATGGATCTCCGTTTCCTCAGCTATGCCACAGAATGGACAATTCTGCTCCAATTCATGGCCTTCAGAACTCCAGTGGTTGGTAAATGTATTCATGGGAAGGGTTAAATTCTTCTAGTCTATAGGTATCCTTTTGCCCTCTAAATCTAAGGGTCAAGGATTCCATGAAATAATTCATTGGAGGAATGTCAATTTGTGCTCCTTGTATCATTTGGCAAGTTCTGTTTTAGAGACAGTGTAACAAGTCTCAACGGGATTGTCCCACAGACTAGCTCTACCAATGTTTTTTAGGGTTTCCCTAATTTTGATAGAGCCACGACAATCTTCCAGCTCCCAACGACCTTAAGATCTCCTTTAGAGCTATAAGAGATTAATTAATAGAGGAGAGGTCTAAGGATGATTCCCTCCGAGATAGGCCTAATGCCCAGATCAGATCTGAGGGGAACCAACAAAGTACTGAGGGGGTGATTCAGCTAATGCCTAAGAAAACTATTATCTGCCTGCATAATAGCACTAACAGACTTGTGGCCGCATAACTCAGCCCCATACATAGAGGAACCCAAGGCTTGTAGTTTTTAAATCTCAGCGGTGGGGCTGATGACTTTTGAAAAGACCCCCTACCCACTTTGGAGAGCCCGCCAGTGTGTTGTGTCAGTTTGAGTCTTTGCTTGGCAATATGGAACGACATATCCATTCGTTCGCTAAGCGTGATCCCAAGATAATCAAAAGTTGAGACACTCCCTAGCGGGATCCCATTCAAACTTGGGTTTGGATGAATGGAATGGGGTGGATTGAAGACCAGAATTTGGTTTTGCTGATGTTAATTTCTAAGCCCCTCAATTTGCAAAAGATGTTAAAGTTGTCAAGTACCCTTTGTATGCCCATTGGTGTTTTAGAAAGAAGTAATGTATTATCTGCAAACATTAACGCGGGCACCTTTTCAGATGCCAGCTTTGGGCATCTTTGGTAATATTGTTCAGGGAGTCGACAAAGCCGTTGATGTACAAAGTAAATATTGTTGGCACCAACACACAGCCTTGCCTGATGCCCTTAATAATGGGAAATGGTTCGGAAAGCCCCCCCCCATTTTCCACAACGGACCTGCACCAATGTTCCTCTCATGAAGCCTTTGGATTATATAACACAAGTAGGATGGCACCCCCATATTGGCTAAAATGTGCCAAAGTAAATTCCTGTGGACAAAGTCAAAATCTGACTTAAAATCCTCAAAGATCAAATAAAGTCTGCCACCCTCTAAAACCACTGATTTCCAATATAGGAGTTGGAGTCTGAAGACTTGGTCTATCATGGTGGTGCATTGCCAAAAGCCTGCTTGAAAGGGGCTAAAAACCTTATTTTCCCCGTCCATTCCTGGAGTCTTTCCAATATCACTCTAGAGAATATTTTTTGCATTGTATTTATCAAGCTGTTAGGTTTCTAATTAACAGGTAGCAACGGGGGACCTTTCTTATAAATAGGTATGATTTCAGCCCCTGCCATGAATGAGGAATGGGCATCCCTTCCTTAAGGGCATTGAAAAGAATTCTGAGAGATAAAGCCCCCCTGGCATTTTATCGATGCCATGAGCTTTGTGAGGGGCAATCTTATCATTATATGTTTCTTTATTTCGGTTTATAACCATAAAAGAACAGACACAGGTATATACAAAACAAGTTAAAACATTTAAAAAGATTATAACAATTCATTTTAGGATGATACTTGACATTTAACATAATGAGGGGGTCAATCACATTTCCAAATCCTTAACTTTGTGCTTTGAGAAGATTCGTCCTTGCCCACCACATTGAGCTTAAAAAGCATAAGACCGCATAGACAATATGGCGTTCGGTTTTGTACTTTAGGAGTCTGAATGCTTCCATACAATGTGTTGTGCCAAGATTTCTACACAACTGAACCAGCCATCTGTGTCTTATTAAGTGGTAACCCTGACAAAAAAATTAAAACATGGAGTTTGGTCTCCTCACCCATATTACATTCTGGGCACCCCACTGGAGTACCACTGGACCATTTTAGGGTAAAGGCACGCAAGGGGAGACAGCCATGCCGAAACTGCATGCAAAGTTTCCTGCCTAGTGCCGGACGAATCTCGTCGAGGCATGGCTCCAACTTGTATGTGTCCTTTACATCCAGAAAATGTGATGTGAGAGAACCAAGGGAAGATTCTTCATGGAGTTTAGCAAGTTTTCCACCCCAATAACTGGAACTTAGATGTTTTCGCGAGGTTCTCAAACATGCTATGTCGGGGTTGTCCCAGAGGTCATTTCGCCCAATTGCACAAAGGCCTTCCCTGACATGTGCAAGCCATGGCAGCTTTCCTGAGCCGGGAAGTCCCAAAATTTCTAGGAGCTCAGATCTGTACTCTGCCAGTTCCGGTGTCACCCAGAGACGCCACTAAAAAAAGTAAAGGCCTGCAGCCAATTTCCTCTGCAATGGATCTCACCCCTAGGTCCATGTGCAGTGGAATCAAAGGGGAACTTGCTGGTAATCCGAACAGTTGCCTGAGAAAGTTGTTCTCAGTTTTAACAATGGGCCTAACATTGGAGAGCCCCCTGAGTTCAGCCCCATATAGGGCAGCACTCCTAGCCTGGGTTTTGTAAACCTCCAAAACCGGGTTCACTGGTTTGTGGAACGACTTTCTAAAAAACGTGGCCATGCCACCTGTAGTGTGGATCAATTTAAGGTTTGACTTGTCTATCTGTGGCCCCCAAGTCATGTTCTCTGTGAGTGTGAGGACCAGATAGTCGAATTCGGATACCCGCTCCAGGGGAGTGCCGTTCATACTTGGATTGGAGCAGGTTGTTTAACTGGGGTTGAAGACCATGAATTTTGTTTTTTGAATGTTAATCTCCAATCCCGCAGACATACAGAACTCACAGAACCCATCTAAAATTCTCTGAATAACCATAGGGGACCTAGAGAGGAATAGGGTATCGTCTGCGAACATCATGGCCGGGATGTGCTTTTGCGCTATTTTAGGAGCGTCTATATCCTTACAAGCTTTCAGCATTCTTACCAGTCCATTTATGTAAATGCAGAATAAAGTAGGGGAGAGCACACAACCCTGTCTTATGCCCCTATTTACAGGGATGGGCAGCGTAAATTCCCCATTTTTCCCATATCTAATTTGGGCGTAGTTTCCATTATGTAACCTTCTCAATATATCTAAAAGGTAAGGGGAATGTCTTAGTTTGCCCAGAACCCTCCACAGATCATCTCTGGGTACCAGTTCAAATGAATTCTTGAGATCGGCAAAGACCAGGTACAGGCTACCCCCTTCTAGATGGACGGTTTTCCAATAGAAAGATCTGCTCTATTGTTGATGTTTTTTCCCTAAAACCAGCCTGCAGAGGGGTGAAGATCTTTTGTTCCTCCAACCAGGATTGCAGACGGTCTAATAGGATCCTAGCGAATGCTTTTTGTGAGACATCGATCAAACTGATCGGTCTATAGTTTGTAGGTGATAGAGGTGATCCCTTTTTGTAAACCAGGAGGATCTCAGCACCAAGCCATGTTGCAGGAAGAGCCATTCCCTGCATATTGACATTCAATACCTCCCAGAAATAAGGTCCCCAGATCTTAGGTTCTGCCCGATACAAGCCCCCTGGTATCTTATCCAGGCCGGCAGCCTTGCCAGGAACTATTCTGCTTAAGACTTTAGTGACTTCTGTCAGAGTGATCTCAGGGAAAGAGATCTCAGACACCGAAGGAGTTGGCTTTACAGGTGTCTGACTACTAGCCACAATATCATGTGGGGCATAAAGGGCTATAAAATACTCTCTCCAGCTATCAGCCGCTATATTTGGCTTAAGGGCCGCATGTCCTTTATTGCTACCTGTAGATATGATACTCCAGAATGTTTTCATATCTTTGGACTCCAGAGCCATTTTCAGACTAACCCACTGTTCCATTTCCCATTTGGTTTTGGCAGATGCAATAGTGGTTTTATAAAGGGACTCGGCTGATTTTACTGTGATGTTACACATTGTTTTTATGGCCTCTATCAGTGCCTTTTTAGTCGCCCGGCAACTATCATTAAACCAGGATTGCTTCGGCTTCCTCCTGCGACCCCTGGTACACGCAGTCCAATACACCTCCTCCAGCTTGGAGGTGGTAGACTCATTGATCTTTGCAACCTCTACAAGGGAAGCGGCGAGATCTCCATGCTTTACAATCTCTGACAAGGCCTCAAAGTTGGGGGTAATGGCTTCAAATAGGAGAGCCGTTTTTTTGTGCGATTTATTTAGCCATGCCCACCTGACTTTCCGCCTGTAGTTTGTTAGGGTCAGTCTTTTTTCAGCGGCGGATGATTCTGCTGATTTATTGCCGTTCAATGGCAGAGTAAGTACAAGTATTAAGGCATTATGATCACTGTCATGGCGCGGCCAGACAGTGAAGTCCTTGGCCAGGGCCCATAACCTTGTTTCTATTAAGATATAATGCAAGATGGATGAGTGGCCAACTCTGTTGAAGGTATGGTTCCCGGGGGAATCTGAGCTGAAGCGACCATTACAGGCTCGCAAAGAGTGCTTTAAAGTAAGTGCTTTGATTTGGAGTGCCAGAGGTGTCCAAGCCCTAATCGGAGAGATGTTGGTATCAGGAATAACCCACAGCTCGTCCTCCTCGGTGACAGGTGCACCTGTTAGATCTTTCAGTGGTTCAAATTGACAGTTTAGATTGCCACCCAGCACTACTAGAGCGTTGTCTGGGAGGCCGGAAAGCAGGTTATCAAGGTGGTCCAGCGTTATTGATTCTTGGGCAGTCTTCACTGGCCTCGAATAGATGTTAATTAGGGCGATTTTAAGCTCTGGTGTAAAAGTCAGTAAGAGGCACAATATGTCTGGGGTGTTGGGCCTGAGGGTCTACCTCGTCCCCTGGTTTCAACAGGAATGTAGAATGGAGCAAAACCCATACGAGTTGGTTTCTCTGTTGACCAGGATTCCTGGAACATACAAATGTCACAGGTATCTATGACTCCCCCCCCCCCCCCCCCCTCCATTCAGGGCAATCTTATCTATAGCCCTACGGACTTCATCAAGGGTGACAGTTGGGTATTCCTTCGGAACATAAAAGGACTCGCTGCCTAGCTTAGCATTTGCAATGATGCCAGCCGGGAGAGCACAAGGTCCCCTCAGCTTACCATACAGGGTCCGGAAGTGCTTGTTCCACATGTCAGCTGTAATATTATGCTCCATACTGACAATGCCCTCAGGATTCCCTGTCGTGACTATGCTCCAGAATGCCTTGCCATCATTGTGCTTAGTAGCACAGAGTAGAGATGCCCATTTGGGTATTTCCCACTCTCTTTTAGCAGAGTTTGTGATATTTTTGTGTAAGGTTCTCACATTTTGGATCAGGTTTCTATCTCTAGATTTAATTTCCTCTAGTAGGGTCATTTTGGAAGATCTACACTGATTGCTGAACCAAAAGGACAAATTTCTTCTGTTCCCCTTGGACCTTGCTTCTGCATAAAAGAGTTCTTTGAGTACTCCCACCAGCATCGAATGGATCTCAGCCACCCTTGCCTGTTGGGTAACTCTGCCATCTGGAGATTATTACTCCAGATAGATTATTACTTTGCACATTTCTGTCAGAGATGTAGCCACCACTCTATAAAGTGTTTCAATTGAGTCAGGGGACTACTACAGCACACTTCATCTGATTCTGTGCCTCCTGGAACCCACATGGAGTCTTCCATCCAGGAGGTCAATTTGTGTGGCCATTTCCTTTCTAGTTGGGAACGCTAGGTCAAGACAGAGGGCATTGTGGTCGCTGTCATGTCTTGGCTAGACTTCCAGATCTACCCCAAAGGGCCATAGCCTTACATCAACAAGGATGTAATCAGTGATGAGCATCCAACTTGATTAAACGCATGCGACCCCTGGCATTCTGACTTGGTTTGTCTATTACAGGCGCGTATAGAGTGATTTAATGTAAGGGCATTAATTTATGGTGCCTCGGGAGACAATCTCTTGAATGGAGGTATGAACAATGCTGGAATTGACCACAACCTAGCCTCATTACATAAAGCGTCATCATGGTTGGCTTCAAGGGGCTCAAATTGACAATTAAAATCTCTGCCCACCACCTTGAAAGCGCCCTCTGGAAGTGTAGTGTAGAGGGTAGCTAATTGCTCCACGACAGGAGATTCTTGGCCCATACTAACCGGTCTTGATTAAACATTAACTAAATACACATCTATGCTGGGGGAAAGGAAAGAAGGGGACATAGAATATGCTCATTGAGAGCCTCAGCAACCCTAACGGCACAGCCCAAATGTGTGGCTATCCAAGAGGACAGCCCACTGGAGGGTCTGCCCTCCCTCTCCCCCTATTGCTGCCTTAGAATAATCTGCATAACCTGTACATTGGGCTCCCTTGATCTGCCAGGTTTCTTGTAATAAGCAGATATCATACTGGTCTATAAATAAACCCCAGTCAGCACAATCAAGTTTGACCTTCAGGTCAGCAACGTTGCATGACAAATTGTGGTTTGTGGTGGTCCTGGTATTGCCACAGCGCCATCTGGTTCATTGAGCGCTTCCAAATGCATATCAGCCTGATCTGGCTGCCCCTACCCTGGGATTCCTTATGCAGTTATTAAACCAATTAAACCTGGACCCACACCCGCAACGTTATCGCCCATAGAACCTTGACTGCTGGCTACATTTTGGGGCTCTTGACTAGGGGTGTAAAATTCTAAAGTAGGGCCAGCCATCGTAGTTAAACCACTTACTGTCAGGGGGGCTGCCATATGGACTCTACCACGGGTATTAGTGTCTGGGTAAGGGTACCTGATGAAGAGGATATGCTCTGGCCCCCAGTAATAGTAGGATTTACCTTTTGCCATTTCCTCCCTCTGACAGAAAATTCAGGATTGCCCTCATTGTACCTGGAGTTATGTCCAGCCCAATGTCATTGAGTTAATCCACCCCCTCTAATGCGTCAAATCTATTGGCAGTAGGTACCTTGTATACCAAAGTATGTGGCTCCAGGGAATTGAAATGCCCCTGTATAGAAGCTGTATAGCAGCAGAGCATTCTATGGGGCCAAATGGTTTGTTTTTTCATCAGACAGATGTCTATAAAGTAACCCAAGAGTGAGATGGCGGAACCTCGCTCCTGCACATATGATTCGCCTGCCAAAAGGTTATAGGCAAGCTGCAGGTTTCAAAAATGAATAATGACTCAGTCGCCTGGCCACTCAATGGGGCCCTGCTCTATCCAACTCACTCTTCAGGTAACAAGGATATTGCCAACCAATGCAGGGGGTTTCTTGTGAACCAGTGCAAACATTTGTTGGTCAGATCTTCTTGCGACTTAGGGACAGGATACCCGTGATAAATTAATAATTGACGTTTTTAGATTATGGGCAGTGGCTGCTTCGGACAATACTCCCACTTGGTTATTCAGAGATTGACTCCTCCCAACATTTGTGATCAATGAACTCCTTTGGTTCAGGCTGGCAGGCCCAGTAGGGCCACTGGGGATGCCCTGTGGCAGCCACTTCCCAGCTAAGCTTGGATCGCTGACCATTTGGGGGACAGGAGAGGACACAGGGTCTGTCTGAAGACCGATTTCCAATACACCCTTTGCACCCGAGGAGGCTGGACACATTCTATGAACATCCTTGAACACATTTGTTCTACCACTGACAAACGAGCTATCAACAGCGAGAGTTCAGCAAGTAAGATGAATTTGACTTGGGCTACAATGTCCCTCACCAGAGTCATTACCCAGGTCGGCTGGTTAATTGAATACCCACTGCGCATCCGATAACTACGGTACTAAAAGCTGAAGCGCGACCTCGTTATTGAATACTTATTGTAGAGGAAGGATTTTGCCCTGATTTTATTCAATCTGTTTTAAACTGTGTTTTTAAAGTGTCTCAAAGTGTTTTAGCAGCAGATTTGAAGTTAGACCGAGTTTTTAGCCCGCATTTGCACTGCACTTTAGCTGACCAAGGTGTGCCCGTGTACTTCCGCCTGTTAGAGCGGGTCACCTAGAAACACGCCATCTTGGTCAGCGGTCTAGTCATCAGGATCGCTCGTCCCTGCTTAAGAAGGGAGATATGCAAGCGCGCCATTAATTGATTACCCACTGCGCATCCGATAACTACGATACTAAAAGCTGAAGCGCGTCCTCGTTATCGAATACTTATTGTAGAGGAAGGATTCTGCCCTGATTTTATTCAATCTGTTTAAAACTGTGTTTTCAAAGTGTCTCAAAGTGTTTTAGCAGCAGATTTGAAGTTAGACCGAGTTTTTAGCCCGCATTTGCACCGCACTTTAGCTGACCAAGGTGTGCCTGTGTACTTCCGCCTGTTAGAGCAGGTCACCTAGAAACACGCCATCTTGGTCAGCGCCAGCGGTCTAGTCGTCAGGATCACTCGTCCCTACTTAAGAAGGGAGAAATGCAAGCACGCAGCGCGCAGCGGGCGCGCCAAAGGCAAGCTCGTCTGCGCCCGTCTGCGCACTGGCCGCACACAGAGCCAGCCATGCTGATCAACATGGGAAAGCTAGTCTTTATTATTCGAGCGAGCGGTTAATAGCGATAGGTGATAAATGGGGTGCGGGTCAAAAATACGAGGAAATAAAAGAATACTAAAAGTCCCATTCTTAAATGTGGATTAATTAATGTTAGATCTCTCGTAAAACACCATCAGGAGATTTTCTCATTGTTTGAAGATCAGAATTTAGATGCACTATTCCTAACGGAAACATGGTCACGAGTTGGGTTTTGGCTTGCCCTCTGGGCTACAAATTTTTCCACAAACCCAGATCTGTTGGGAGAGGTGGGGGAGTGTGAGTGATACACAAAGAATAATGGAATTTTGTACCTATGGTGGTGGATGACATGGAGGGCATTGAGTTATTAGGGTTCTCATTCAGGGATGCCAGTGGACAACTACTCTCTGGCATACTGTGCTATAGACTGCCCTGAGGTGGAAGCCCCCAATGCCAAGACTTGATTGACATTATATACAATATGTCACTGACACACTTGAGAACCATCATTTTAGGTGATTTTAATCTTGGGAGTATGGGATTCACGAGTTGGCCTTGGAAGAATTACAGCAAGCCTGTGAGAATGGAAACTTACAGCAATTAGTCTCACACCCCACACATCAGGGAGGGCATGCACTGGACCCTATATTTGCTAATCAATCGGAGGCAGAGGTGGGGGGAATTCGGCCATTGTGTTGGACTGATCACATTCTTGTACAATTTGGGTAAAGACTCCCCAAAATAGGTAAAAAAGCTACCAATCTGGGTAATACTAGGTTGGGAAGAGAACTGCTAAAAACTGAAAAACTCCCACAACTTACCCATAAGAGTTCCTTCGATATCAGTAAAACAGTGGATGAAAACTACTTGTGGCCAAATCACCCACACACTCGACCAACTGGCCCCATTAAAAAAGTTAAAAGTGAGGAAAAAATCATCAGCCCCATGGTATAATGAGGAGCTAAAGGTATTAAAGAAAAAATGTAAGCAGGCAGAGAGAAAGTGGAGGACATGATATGAGGAAAAAGATAAAACAGCTTTGAAAACATCACTGCACATTTAAAAGGGAACAATTGTTAAGGCTAAAGCCAAGTACTATGAGGAAACCATTCTGACGGCACCTAATAAGGTTAAAGTCATATTTAACATTGTGAAGGACCTATCCAAACCAGACTGTGTAAAGAATAAGACTACACGCAGACAAGAATTATGTGATGAGTTGGCAGTGTTCTTCGAAGAAACAATTAACAAAATTATTAGTGGTCTGAATATTAATATGGAAAAGGGGATGGCTAGTAGACCGATCTACTTGAGCGACTGACAGTTGGATTGCAGAAAGAGGAAGTGGAGAAAGAGAAGCAGGTAATCCTGGAATCTTTTCAGATTCCCACAGAGGAAGATTTCAGAAATATAGCGGGTAATATCTCCTCTGGATCACCTTTGGATCCACTCCCACATAGATTGTGGAAGGCCTTTAATGTGGAGCTTTTATCCCAGCTTTACCAAATATTCCACCTGTCACTGACTAGTGGTGTGGTCCCAGAATGCTGGAAGAAGGCAGTGGTGACCCCCCTATTGAATCAAGCATTTGCAATTCAATAGGTCTCGCATTTTAGACACTTTGACTTATTGATATTGTAAATTACAATGCCTTTTATTATTGCAGGTTTTTTAAACACATAAATAAAAGGCATTGTCATTTACAATGCCACTAGCTCAAAATCTCACAATTGCGAGACCTATTGCGTTGCAAATGCTTGTTTTCCTTGCTACTTGCACGAGTGATGGTAAACTTAAAAACAGACGAAGGCATGGCACTCGGTCGTGGATGCAAGATCAGTTTCCAAAGTCAACACATGAAAATGATTTAAGCCAAGCCTCCAATTGTGTTGATCACGCTCCTTCAACAGGTTTACCACGCCCCTTTTAGAGGCCCTCAGTTTTTTCATCCCACTTAAAACCCTGGATATATGTACAATAATTCACTGCAAGTAATACAACGGTGGCAAGATGCTGGTCGGCCCAGTCTCTATCTAATGAAAAGTCACAGCGTCATTACTACAATTTAGTGTTCTGTGCAAAAAGAGAGATGGAAGAACACGGAAATAAACAACAGGGTCCTAAAGACAAAGATAGTCAGTTCAGAACAACTCAGCGACCGTAATAAGGGTTCGCTGCTGCGTTTCTCGGGTACGACTCGTACTGGGCTCTTCCTTTGCTGTACGGAGAGGAGCGACTCGGTGCCCTAAGTAACCCTTGTCCGCTGTGCTTCCACAAGCTTTTAACACACTTCCTTCATTGCAGAAAGCAAGCAAGCTGCTGATCTTCTAATACCACTTCCCGATCAACCCGGAGCCGGAAACTTTTTTTTCCCAGCAACAACAACAACTAGAAAACTTGGAGTGTCACGCTCCCGAAGCCACCATGTTTAGACTGTTGACGGTATAAAACCCGTTTAGGTAGAAGCTGCGAAAGACTCGATGTGCCTGGCCACATGTAAAACTTTCACTTTCTGCCCAACCATCACCAGGCTGCTGCGGCGACCCGTGCCTAATTAAAGTGAAAGTGCGCATTGCGCGCTCCGTAGACAAGAAGCGCCCGCCATTGTCCCACGAGTGCTGTGTGGGCGCACTGCAAATTCAAGCGCCACCATTCTCCCACATTATTCATTAAAAACAAATTGTGCTTGCTGCGTCGGAATATAGATATCTGCAGGTGAGGCATGCGTTACAGGCGACTATCCCGGCGGGTACCATCTTGGCCGAGGCCACCCCCTTGGAGGATAGATTATTAACGGAATATATGCATAAACGGGCCACCTCATTTACCTATCGTAAGCTGGTGAATAATCTACCGGACCCTATGTTGGCACTTAAACTGAAATGGGTCGTGGATTTGGGAGAGTTGGATGACGGAGAGTGGCAGGAGGCGCTGTCGTCCCCTCGGGAGGTGGCAATATCGGCACGCCTGCGACTGATATAATTGAAAGTACTTGATCGTACATATTACACTAGAGCAGGGGTCTTCAAACTGTGGGGCGCGACCCCCAGGGGGGCCGTGGAGTGATGCAAAGGGGGTCGCGCCTTCCCAGTCACACTTCTGCCCAGGCCCAAGGGCTTCAGCCCCCCCCCCCCCCCACACACTTCCCCCGTCCTGTGTCTCAGCCCGGGCTGCTGCAGTGAAACTTGAGCTGCTGGGGGCTCAGCTGGGCAGTGTCTGGATTCCTATCTCTGGCACCCCCCCCGTGTTTTTCACAGGTCTTTAAAGACCATTTGCATTTTTACATCCCTTTGCAAACTGGTTACAGAGGCTTAGGTTTTTTTGCTGGTTCCAGTACCCCCTGGGTCCCCACTGTGCCTATTCCTTACATTTGGATTTTACATTCACTGCCTTAGTGTGAGAATGCATTTCATGGAAAGGAATACAAAGTTGGCTTCCTGGGGGCGCCGGGTGTGAAAGTTTATTGTGCTTTTGAGGCACCTGCTGCAGCGTTTCTTTCCCGGCAATTACCAGGCCTCACATAAATGTCAAGATAACTTGCGTGATTAATTATCTTCCTGGAGAGAGATCAGAATTTTGTATAGTTGAGGTTTTGACTTAGGTGATGTTAGTGCAGAGGGTTAATGTGCCTGCTGCAAAGAACGTGTACCAAGTAGATTACAGAGTGTGTTTGATGTAAACAGATCAGCAGGTTACAGCTTTCAAAAGAGACATCCTTTTGTTACTTGCAATTTATAACTTAAAGTCCTAATATAGAATAGTGAGCTATTAACTTTCATCCTAGAACAGCATACAGACTGCAAAGTATACATTATTAGAACATTGATTAATGTTGCAAAAAGGGTTAATTTTGCTAGAAATCGATTCTTATTATTAAAGAAAACTCCCAACTATGCTGTTTCTTTTTCGACTCTGAGTTTGTGCTTCTCCACACCAAGCACTCTTAAACTATACTGCCTACCAGTATGGATGACATGTGACTCCTACACTTTCAGTCCTTTGGCTCATGTAACATTTCACACGGATTTACACACATATGATTGATTGTCTCTGTGTGTGATGCAAAGTGCTCGGACACCCTACACTGGTATGAGTGGCGCTATATAACTAATTCAATGCATCTGAGAGAGTGTGGTTATGGAGAATTGGTCACTGTTAAAGGGTGCTAGTGAGAGAATCCGTGGTGGGGGTGGTCATTGGGGGGGCACCAACAAACATTGTCGCACAGGGCACCACCGGCACTAAAGCCGGCCCTGGGAAGTATGCACAGATAAGCGCTGAAAATACCGCTTTAGGTGACTGCTTTTTTTTGTACCGACTGGGCCATCAAAATAATCTGCTGGTAACCCTAACCATAGGACTGGAAGTTTGTTGCAGGTTCAGCACATTATTTATTTCCTTCACCCTCGATCCCCGATTAATGCCGCAATAGTTTAACTTAGATCTTAAAGTCTACGCCCCCGTCGATAACATGCTGAGTTACTTAATGGGTCTGGGAATGCACCCTGCAGTCAGACAACTCATTCCTCATTCTCGCCCTTTATTGTCACGCTCACCTTGCACTCACAGTGATCACAATGCACTCACACTGATCACCATGCACTTGCACCATTCACCCGCTCACCTTGCACTCACAGTGATCACTCTGCACTCAAAATGCACTTGTCTTGCTCACACTATACCTCAACCTGCAGTCACACGAGTACACTACTCATCCTGCACTCATGTGACACTTCACTCACCTGTCCCCCTCACTACTCAATATGCAACTCACTCAAGCCCATCAGTAATCATACATTCATTCATCCCATTCTGAACTTGCATCCGCACCCAAAATGAGAGAGGACAGCAAGGGAGTGAGAGAATTTGATTGAAGAGGTCAGGGATGAGGAGAAATGTGAATTGCCGAAGAGAAGTGTGGACACGCAAGAAGTGAGTGTGATCCAAAGGTGAGGGCTTCTGTTAGAACAAAGGGGAGATGTGAAAGAGGAATGGGGGGACTGGAGAGGTGTAAGATACAAATAGACAAAAATTTGAATGAAGAGACGAGGTGAATGAGAAGTGCTGAGGGGGACGGGAGGTGACAGGGCCAGAGAGGCCATGAGATAAATGTGAGAGACTGTTAGAGATGAGGGCAGTGAAAGGACAGAATGGCAAGAGGTGATTAAAGGTGAAGTGAGAGGTTGAATGGGGAGAGTTCAGAAGTTGTAAAAAGGGGTGAAAGAAAATGACCTGCAAAGTGAGAGAGGGATCCGGGGTTAGGAGAGGAGAGAGGGATGGAAGGGAGGGGGTGAGAGGAAAGCTGCATGGGTAAACGGCTTAACTCTACACAAAACGCCAGGGTTTTAAGGGACCCCTGCTTCTTCCGGTCAGGGCCAGGTGAGCTTCTAATGTGGCAGCACGTATTGCTGCAGAGTGGAAGGCCCTTCACAAAGGTTGACTTGAAATCTTTCTGATGATAATTGCTTTATTTTGGTTATAAATGGGTACTGATTGGGTGAAATCTTTCCTCAGCGTTACTGTGTGTAACAAATATCAAAATAATGAAGCAATGCTATCCCAAAATACGCGGCATCACATAACCTCATTTACACTTTCATCCCACGCAATTTAGTCAACAGGTTTAGACATTTTTGTCAGGAGGGGGTCCTTACGCCTCAAAATATTGACAGGGGGGTCTCGGCATCCAAAAGTTTGACGACCTCTGCACTAGAGTGACCCTGTTAGACCTGGCAGCCCTTTGGGTGGTCCCTCCTCATCATTATTTATTTTGTCCCACTTTTACCTCAAACCCTGTTAGTATTTTTCCTTTTTGGGAACCACCAGACTTTTTAGTGTTGATGCAGGGTCAGGGAGCCATTTTCCCTACCCCTGGAACTTCTGTCTGAGGGCCTGAAACACAAAATGGTGGCCACCCATTGTCACCTGTGACATCACTGGAACCTACCAGCACCTTCCAGAACATTCCAGAACCCTGTGACAGTGGGAGGCAGGTTTAGAATGTTGGGAAGGCATCTCCAGGTTGGCAGTTGGAGTTGGCAGTTGGCACCTGACTGGTGAAGAGAGAGGAGCACAGAACTGAAGGAGGAAGGAGTGAGGCAACAGGGGTGGAAACTTGTGCCTGGAGTGGGGTCCAGAAACCCACCCTTGATACTAGTCCCTGCTGACTGAGCCCAGCCTGGAGCCCTGTGTGGGAGAAAGCCAGAAAAACCATCTTAAGGACCTGGACAGCCGGAACAGGCCTTAAAAGTAAAGAACAGCAAGTTCCTGACCTGGTTACTGGTAACTTCCTGAAGTCCGACGTCGAGAAGCCTAGAGACCTGGGGCCGGAGGTGAAGAAGCGGCGCTGACTGGAAAGCAGACGTCGTACCCGGAGCCGCCAGAGGTCGAGAGAGGGCGCCAACGGAGGTCGTGGAGACACCAGAGGTCGAGGAGGAAGTCACCGGAGGTCGAGTGTGCGGCGTCAACGGGGGAGTGAAGTTCGCCCTCCGGAGTCGCTGGAACCTGAGGAAAGGAGCACCGGAGGTCGGGAGTGGAGATCGCACTCCGGAGTCGCCGGAACCTGAGAAAAGGAGCACCGGAGGTCGGGAGTGGAGATCGCACTCCAGAGCCGCCGGAAGTCGACATCGAGCCAAGGCCGCCCGACGTCATCGAACCGGAGCCGCCTGAAGTCGACATCGAGCCGAGGCCGCCGACATCGAACCGGAACCGCCTCCCGGCGTCGACAAGAACTGTCATTGAGCCGAGGCCGCCGACATCGAACCGGAACCGCCTCACGGCGTTGACACGACCCCAGCGGCGTCGGAACTTCACAAAAAGGGCAGTAAGTGGAATAGAGGGCGCCTAAGGCCCTGTGGAGCCCTAAGAGACCATCCTAGGGGCTAGAGAGGTGCTAGAACCAGCTTGATAGTGCCAGGGGTGAGCTGGGACTAATACAGAGGGGTTGTGTAGTGTGGGAGAGCCAGATCTCTAGGTTCCCCCTTGATCTACCTCAGTTTAGGCCTCAGCCTTGTCCAAGCCAGGTAGTACACCCCTCAGGTCATCCAAAACTCTACAAGCTGGGATTGGGCCAAATCATCCCATAGTACCTCAGGAATGTGAACTGATTTTCAAGTGTCACTGTTGGCTTCTATTATTGAGAGCACTGTATTTATTGTATTCATCCTATTTATTGTTTCACAGTATTTATTGTCGCACAGTATTCATTGTCTCGCAGTATTTATGGCCTCATAATATTTAATTGCCCTATACGTAATGCACTTATATTTATGCCTTGATTATTTATGATCTACCTTATTTATTGAATCGTTGAAGTATTATTTATTTGACTTACCCTTCCACAGGAAAAGCCTTGTGTACTGTGATTGTATTATTATTTATTTAATCAGCAACTAAGAGAAAAGAAGATAAAGAGATATATTTTCAGTATAATTTTTAAGGTGTAGCGTCGTTTTTGGAACGGATGCACGCATGGTTATTGTGTGGGTATGACGTATGCTTAGCACGGTGCCTGATCCCTGACCGCTCGAGCCAAGCTACCACAGTGTATGTCTGGGGGAACACCACCACCCTTCCAGTGTGGGAGTGTTTTTCTAACATAATTGGTGTTCAGCGGTGGGATAGAGCTGTGCCTACGTATACTCGACAATAACTGTGGGTTGTCCATAGGCCTACACCGGGAGTTTTCTCCAAGCGGACTTCCTAATTGTGAGTTTTGTTTTTTTTCAAATTTACTCTGGTGGTGGGAGGAGGTATTATAAAAGGTACCCCCCTGCATAGCTTCTGCAAATAACTGTCCTCTGACCTGAGTGGGCAAGATGGAGTTCGTATTGGAGAATTTAGAAACGTACACTGTGGCCCAACTCAGGGAGTTTTGTCAGCGGGAGGGGGTGTATTGTCCTCCAGGAGCAAAGAAGGGTGCACTCCAAACCGGCTTGGGGGGAGGCACGACGAGAAAGCAAGGCTGAGGAGGAGGACAGGGATAGAGAGCCCGACAGTGAGGGAGCTGGTTTGTACCAACCTGAGGTGGGGAACCTGTTAGGGGGGCCCAGGACACTTTCCAGGAAGGGCAGCAGTGCCTCTAGCGGTGGCTTGTCTGAAGTGGAGTTAACAGACCGGAGGGAGAAAAGACAGCTCACATGGGACTTAGCAAGGCTGGAGAAAGAGAAGGAGGAACAGAGGATGGCTCATGAGTTGAGGTTAAGGGAGATAGATCTCCAGATCCTACGAGTCGGGGCACACCCTATTCCTAATGGTGGCAGCGAAGAAAGAGAGTTCACCAGGGAACCCAAACCCTATTTGCCGAAAGACATAGTGGCTAGCTATGGTGTGGGCGACGATATTGCCAAGTGGCTAGCGGCCTATGAGGTCTCATTAAGGGCCCATGGGGTTCCAGAGAAGTACTGGGGAGGGGGATTGTACAGGTACATGCCTCCAGCTGGTAGGGATGCATTATTGGACCTAGAGCAGGATGAGCAGACCCACTACCCCACCATGAAAGTGGCGCTCATACGAAAGTTTGGACTAACACCCGAGAAATACAGACAGAAGTTCCGGGGTAGCCACAAACTGGGCACACAGAATTGGGTGGACTTCCTGGACTATGCAAAGAAGGCATTAGAGGGTTGGATTCAGGGCAGTGAGGTGAGGGACTACGAGGGGTTGTTTGATTTAATGTTGAAGGAACACCTGCTCGAAAAATGTTTCCCTGAACTGCGTCAACACCTGGTGGATAGCAAGCTGACCAATCCCCGGAAGCTTGCTGAGGAGGCGGACATTTGGGCTAGTACCCGGGTGTCCACAAGGGGGACTGGAGGGGATACTCAAAAGGCCGGACAGGGCGCCCCCCAGAAGAAAGAGGGAGGGGAAAAGAAAAAGGAGTTCTCCAAAGGCCCCCAAAATAATTTCCAAGGTAAGGGAACAGGATTCACCCCTAGGGCTAACCCACCCAGAAACGCTAATCCTGGCCAGAGTCAGCAGCCAAGGGTTGTCCATTGCTTCGAGTGCGGTGGCGTTGGACACTATAAGGGAGATGCGAAGTGCCCGAAAAGACCACCCCCTCCCATTGGAGGAAAGGCCCCCGGAGTAGCTAGTGTAGTGCTCGGGGAGGAGATGCCCTTAACTAAGGGGAGGGAGTGGGCGGGTGTCACTTTAGTGTCCCTGGGAGAACGGGAGATGGTTCCTAAGATCCAGGTGCCCGCAAATACCATAAAGTATGGGCAGTGGGTCACCATCAACGGCCAAAGAGGGGAGGCTCTGAGAGACACAGGAGCCAGTATGACTATGGTACGTAGCCAACTGGTGTCTCCAGAGCAGGTAATTCCCGATGTACTCCACCCAGCCGCGATGGCTGACGGCAGAACCGGCCACTATCCGGTGGCCGAGGTTCCCTTTGAATGAGAGGGGGTTGCAGGTTCACTTCGAGTTGCCGTAAGCCCTGCCATGCCGGTCGATTGTCTACTGGGGAATGACATGGAGCACAATGCTTGGAAGGAGGTGGAATACCGGACTCATGCTGAGATGCTGGGTACACCTGACTGGGCCTGTGCTAGCACAGGGTCCGCGACTACCCGGAGAGGGAGTTTGTTTCGACTGGAGCCTGGAACAAAGGCACAGCCGGCTGCCGACCAAGGGAAGAACCGAGGACAGGAGGAGCCTGCCTCGGCATCCGCGCCCCGTGTGACGGATAGGCCACCGGAGGTGGTGGACCAGGAGTCCGCGGTGGGGGATGTTACCAAACTGGAGGACCTACCCATCCCGGCCGAGTGGCACGTGGAGGGAGGGCCGACCAGGGAGGAATTCTGCAAGGGCCAGAGGGAGTGCCCTACCCTTGAGGGACTGAGGCGACAGGCCGAAGCCCAGGCAGCAGGGAACGTTGAAGGGAACTACAGTGTTTACTGGGAGGATGGCCTCCTCTACAGTGAACCCAAGGCACCCCTACATGGATCGTCACGAGCCTTGGTAGTCCCTCAACGTTATCGAGCCTTCCTTCTGGAGTTGGCTCACGAGATCCCCTTGGCAGGACACCTGGGGCAAGACAAGACCTTCGCCCGTCTTGTCCCACACTTTTATTGGCCTCAAATGAAAGTGTCGTCCGACACCTACTGCCGGACATGTGTGTCTTGCCAAGCCAGTGGGAAAACAGGGGTGAAGCTGAAAGCTCCCCTGGAACCACTTCCTGTCGTTAGCACCCCCTTTGAAAGGGTGGGCATCGACATTGTGGGTCCATTAGATCCGCCTACTACAGCTGGTCACAGGTTTATCCTGGTTCTGGTGGATCATGCCACACGGTACCCAGAGGCTATACCTCTAAGGACCATTACAGCACCTGTTGTGGCTAGGGCCCTGATGGGAATCTTTACCCGAGTGGGTTTTCCCAAGGAAGTTGTGTCCGACAGGGGGACCAACTTCATGTCAGCATACATGCGGGCCATGTGGAAGGAGTGTGGAGTGACCTACCGGTTCACAACTCCTTACCACCCCCAGACCAATGGTCTGGTGGAGAGGTTTAACAAAACCTTGAAAGGCATGATTAGAAGTCTGCCTGAAAGCCTGCGGAGGAAATGGGACGTCCTCCTACCCTGTCTATTGTTTTCCTACAGGGAAGTGCCACAGAAGGGAGTGGGCTTCAGCCCCTTCGAGCTTTTGTATGGGCACCCTGTGCGTGGACCTCTCAGCCTGGTGAGAGACGGATGGGAAAGAACTCCCAGAAAGCTTCCCCAGGACGTGGTGAGCTACATGCTGGCCTTCCGGAGCCAAATGGCTAAGTTGTGGAAGCAAGCTTCTGACAACTTGGAGGCCAGCCAAGCAGTAATGAAGGCGTGGTATGACCACAACGCTCACCCGGTGGAATTGGAGCCTGGCCAGAAGGTGTGGGTGATCGAACCAGGAGAGCTTAGCGCCCTCCAGGATCGCTGGTCAGGACCCTTTGAGGTATTGGAGAAGAAGGGTAAGGCTACCTACTTGGTGGATCTTAAGACCCCTCGGCAGCCCCTACGGGTGCTGCATGCCAACCGCCTCAAACCCCACCACGAGAGGCCCGAAGTCATTTTGATGATGGTGACTGACGGAGCAGAGGACGTGGAAAGCGAGCCTCTCCCCGATTTGTTTGCGTCTCAAGAGAAGGATGGGTCGGTGGAGGGAGTGATTCTCTCCCCATCTCTAACTCCTGAACAGCAGGAGGACTGCCGCCAGGTCCTGGGACAGTACTCTTCGTTGTTCTCCCTTGTTCCGGGTAGGACTCACCTGTGCGTCCATGACGTGGACACAGGAGACAGCCCACCTGTGAAGTCCAAGATCTACCGGATGTCAGACAAGGTGAAGGCCAGCATTCACAGTGAAATCACTAAGATGCTGGAGCTAGGAGTGATTGAACCTTCCAGCAGCCCCTGGTCCAGTCCGGTGGTGCTAGTACCAAAAGCCGCACCACCGGGTGCCCAACCGGAACTGAGGTTCTGTGTGGACTACCGGGGACTGAACTCAGTAACCAAGACTGATGCTCATCCGATCCCAAGGGCGGATGAATTGATTGACCGGCTGGGAGCTGCCCAATATCTAAGTACCTTTGACCTTACTTCTGGGTACTGGCAGATCTCTCTGACTGACGGAGCTAGGGAAAGGTCAGCCTTCTCCACGCCCAAAGGCCACTACCAGTTCTGGGTGATGCCCTTTGGGCTCAAGAACGCACCTGCCACGTTTCAGCGTCTGGTGAACCAGATCCTCACTGGAATGGAGAGTTTCTCTGCTGCTTATCTGGATGACATAGCCGTCTTCAGTAACAGCTGGGAGGATCACTTGCGTCACCTGCAAGCTGTTCTCCAGGCCCTGAGACAAGCTGGTTTAACGATCAAGGCCAGTAAATGCCAGATCGGGCAGGGGTCGGTAGTGTACCTTGGACACTTGGTGGGTAGGGGAGCGGTGCAACCCCTCCAGGCGAAGATCGAGGCCATCATGGCCTGGGAACCCCCCAAGACTCAGACTGAGGTCCGAGCTTTTCTGGGCCTCACCGGATATTACCGCCGCTTCGTGAAGGGATACGGTACCATTGTGGCCCCCCTCACGGAGCTTACGTCCAAGAAACAACCTCGACGGGTAGTCTGGACGGAGGCTTGTCAGCAGGCCTTTGTAAAACTGAAGCAAGCCATGTGCGAGGCCCCGGTCCTACGGGCCCCAGACTTTTCCAAGGAGTTCATTGTCCAGACGGATGCATCGGAACATGGCATTGGGGCAGTGTTATCGCAACTCAATGAAGAGGGTCTGGATCAACCCGTGGTCTTCCTATCCCGGAGACTACTTCCCAGGGAACAGAAGTGGAGTGCAATAGAGCGTGAAGCCTTTGCAGTGGTATGGGCTCTGAAGAAGCTGCGGCCATACCTGTTTGGCTCGCACTTCCTAGTTCAGACCGACCACAGACCCCTTCGTTGGCTGATGCAGATGAAGGGGGAGAATCCCAAGTTGCTAAGGTGCTCTATCTCCCTACAGGGAATGGACTTTCAGGTGGAACATCGGCCTGGAGTGGACCACGCCAATGCAGACGGTCTCTCAAGGTATTTCCGCCTTAGTGATGAGAACTCCCAAGGGGTTGGGTAGCTCTCCCCACTTTCAGCTGGGGGGGACGCGTGTTAGACCTGGCAGCCCTTTGGGTGGTCCCTCCTCATCATTATTTATTTTGTCCCACTTTTACCTCAAACCCTGTTAGTATTTTTCCTTTTTGGGAACCACCAGACTTTTTAGTGTTGATGCAGGGTCAGGGAGCCATTTTCCCTACCCCTGGAACTTCTGTCTGAGGGCCTGAAACACAAAATGGTGGCCACCCATTGTCACCTGTGACATCACTGGAACCTACCAGCACCTTCCAGAACATTCCAGAACCCTGTGACAGTGGGAGGCAGGTTTAGAATGTTGGGAAGGCATCTCCAGGTTGGCAGTTGGAGTTGGCAGTTGGCACCTGACTGGTGAAGAGAGAGGAGCACAGAACTGAAGGAGGAAGGAGTGAGGCAACAGGGGTGGAAACTTGTGCCTGGAGTGGGGTCCAGAAACCCACCCTTGATACTAGTCCCTGCTGACTGAGCCCAGCCTGGAGCCCTGTGTGGGAGAAAGCCAGAAAAACCATCTTAAGGACCTGGACAGCCGGAACAGGCCTTAAAAGTAAAGAACAGCAAGTTCCTGACCTGGTTACTGGTAACTTCCTGAAGTCCGACGTCGAGAAGCCTAGAGACCTGGGGCCGGAGGTGAAGAAGTGGCGCTGACTGGAAAGCAGACGTCGTACCCGGAGCCACCAGAGGTCGAGAGAGGGCGCCGACGGAGGTCGTGGAGACACCAGAGGTCGAGGAGGAAGTCACCGGAGGTCGAGTGTGCGGCGTCAACGGGGGAGTGAAGTTCACCCTCCGGAGTCGCCGGAGACCGAGGTAAAGCGTGCCGGAGGTCGGGAGTGGAGATCGCACTCCGGAGTCGCCGGAACCTGAGGAAAGGAGAACCGGAGGTCGGGAGTGGAGATCGCACTCCGGAGTCACCGGAACCTGAGGAAAGGAGCACCGGAGGTCGGGAGTGGAGATCGCACTCCGGAGCCGCCGGAAGTCGACATCGAGCCAAGGCCGCCCGACGTCATCGAACCGGAGCCGCCTGAAGTCGACATCGAGCCGAGGCCGCCGACATCGAACCAGAACCGCCTCCCGGCGTCGACAAGAACTGTCATTGAGCCGAGGCCGCCGACATCGAACCGGAACCGCCTCACGGCGTCGACACGACCCCAGCGGCGTCGGAACTTCACAAAAAGGGCAGTAAGTGGAATAGAGGGCGCCTAAGGCCCTGTGGAGCCCTAAGAGACCATCCTAGGGGCTAGAGAGGTGCTAGAACCAGCTTGATAGTGCCAGGGGTGAGCTGGGACTAATACAGAGGGGTTGTGTAGTGTGGGAGAGCCAGATCTCTAGGTTCCCCCTTGATCTACCTCAGTTTAGGCCTCAGCCTTGTCCAAGCCAGGTAGTACACCCCTCAGGTCATCCAAAACTCTACAAGCTGGGATTGGGCCAAATCATCCCATAGTACCTCAGGAATGTGAACTGATTTTCAAGTGTCACTGTTGGCTTCTATTATTTATTGAGAGCACTGTATTTATTGTATTCATCCTATTTATTGTTTCACAGTATTTATTGTCGCACAGTATTCATTGTCTCGCAGTATTTATGGCCTCATAATATTTAATTGCCCTACACGTAATGCACTTATATTTATGCCTTGATTATTTATGATCTACCTTATTTATTGAATCGTTGAAGTATTATTTATTTGACTTACCCTTCCACAGGAAAAGCCTTGTGTACTGTGATTGTATTATTATTTATTTAATCAGCAACTAAGAGAAAAGAAGATAAAGAGATATATTTTCAGTATAATTTTTAAGGTGTAGCGTCGTTTTTGGAACGGATGCACGCATGGTTATTGTGTGGGTATGACGTATGCTTAGCACGGTGCCTGATCCCTGACCGCTCGAGCCAAGCTACCACAGTGTATGTCTGGGGGAACATCACCACCCTTCCAGTGTGGGAGTGTTTTTCTAACAGACCCTCTTTAAAATAGGGATGGCTACACACCAATTTTGTCTGAGGGTTTGTGGGGAAGAGGGTACCTTCTATCACACAATATGGGAATGTCCTAAGATTAGGGCATATTGGATCAAGATAATGAGGACTATGTCGCAAACGGTGGGGGAATCAGTGCTTCCAGAACTGAAACAATGCTTATTAAACATATGGGAGCCGACTGATCTAACTCATCCAGCGCAGGACTGGGTAACATTGGGAACCGTGATTGCTAAAAGAAATATTGCCAGGAGGTGGGGATCGAACAGGGTACCGGCACTGCGAGATTGGTGTAAGGATATGGATGAAGCCATGGTAGCAGAAAGGGCAGTGTATGTGCATAGGGGGTGCCCCCAAAAATGGGCAAGAGTCTGGGGAGATTGGAACAAATTCAGAGGATACATATGTGACCCACCAGGATTAGACACTGCACAAAGGTCAGATTAGAGATGTTGGAGGGACAGGGATGGGGATGGTGGACGGAAATGTTGTCTGAAACTTATTGAAGTTCGGTCCACATATTGCTTCTATACAGGTAAACATGTATTGGTGATGTCCAGAAATATTTTTGTGTAGATCCTGCGAATTGTTGATGCCCTATGTTATTAATAAAAATATTTTTTAAAAAAATAATAATAATTGTGCTCACAGACTAAATAAGGCGTCCCATGTAACAACCGAAGCAAAACGGCCAGTCGTTATGGGAGGTAACAAATGCAGACAAGGCGGTACCAAGGAGGGACTAACAAGGCTCTTTACGAACCAGACTCCAACATTTACAAAGTACACTGACACAAGCCAATGACAAATATGTGCGGAGAGTGGGCGAAGCTTATATTACATACTCCACCACAAAAAGTATCCAAGATCAGCGCATACGCGTGACTCTAGGCTCGACTAAAAAGTGCAGATAAATCAGTCAGCTAAATGATGTTCTTACTAAAAAGCTAGAATGTGCTTAGGACGTCCCACAAACACAGTTGGCCTATGGCAAATAGAGTCCACCCTGCTTCATACCTGCATCTCTTCACACTGTTATGGAGCTACACGCTGTCTCCATCTACCTGCATCAATCTCCGCAGCTTCCGACTGTTCCTGTAGCCCCTCTCAACTCTTTGCCTACCCCATACCACCTCATCAATCCCTCCGCAAGCTCTAAAACCTTTCCTCTGCACAATACACCAGATATTTGCACAGTGCAGTTTGTATACATCAGCAGCTCGGGAAGGAGCTGGGATATGATGAAAGGGTGGACGCATTTGAAGAATCATGCATTTTAGAGCTTGATGGACCAGTAATGGTAAAAACTGGAAGAAGTTTCACGGCTGCTCTAAGAGGGAACTGAGTGATCTTTCCCGACGTTTATCTTTTTCTTAAATATGGAGGAATTGTGCAATGGATTGTATTGTTTTGCCACTTACATGGTGCTTTCATAAGACTTAAAGGGCCTAAAGTGTTTTCCAGTGCTCGTTTAAGAGGGTACTTTGTTCGTTTTACAGGGTTACACTTAAGATGATGGTATAGACCACAGTGAATACCAGAGACTACAGTCGTTCTCAGGGGTCCATCCAGGAGCCGAGAACGGGGAGTGCGAGGAATACCGCAGACATCACTGTTGTAGGCTTATGAGGTCTAGGCCAATAATACCTTAGCTAAACCCAGCCCTACAAGCATGGGATCCATTCTTTCTCGGCATAACCCCAGTAGAAATCTTCGCTCCAGTCACAAACTTCTCCTCTCTGTACCCCGTGTTAGAAAAGCAAGATGGGGAGGCAAGGCCTTTTCCTTCCTGGCACCTAAGTGGTGGAATGCCCTCCCTTTGGAAGTAAGATCCAGTCCCTCTCTGCAAACTTTTAGATCCGCGCTTAAGACTCACCTTTTTACACGTGCATTCCCGTAGTGGTGCTTTGTATATTCTGTTTATTGTTTATTGATTTTGATAGGCGCCTTGATACCTTCGGGTTTAGTCTGCGCGTTATAAGTTGCATAATAAATAAATAAATAAATAAATAATACCGAGTCATCACAAATAAGACAGCTTGTGGCAGTGAACCCAAGGAATATCACACTCACAAGAGTAGTTTATCCTGGAGGCCTACCTGGAAGCAGTCCACAAAGGAGCTAGGGAATGACACAGACACCACCTTATCGTGGTATATGGGGTTCATCCAGAGGGTGGTGGAGGCGGAAACTGACAAATACCAAAGATACCAGAGTAGTGAATTTTTGGGGCCCACCCAAAAGCGGTGACTGCAGAACCCAAGTGATGAATGTCACTAAAATCCTAGAGGCAAAGCAGCAATCAGCTATCTTATGGACAAAACGCAGCTTGTTCAAAGAGGAAAAAGCTGTGCGACAAGAGGATGGGTACCGCGAGAAATGGGAAAAGAAAATCAAGCTGGATTTCAGCCCTTGGCGCTACTTGGTCTAAAGGACTCAAACCAGGAACACACCTACAAACAGCTCAGTGTGAAGTTGTATCAAGGAGGCCTACCCAGAAGCAGTGAAGGTCCAACCAAAAGACAGCTCATTATAGGGTTTAAAGGGGCCACCCAGCAGGAGCGTAGAAGGGGGAATTCACCTATGTGGCCGAGAATCAGAACACCATGTAGAAAGAAAGTAATTACATTATCACCAAGGAGGGTGAGCAGGAGAAGATAGGGAGACAACTTGAATGGTAGAGGGCAGGGTTTCTTGTCCAAGGCACTAAAAGGGAAGACGTAACAGGAAGATGCCCTTAGCCTGGATGCTCAGGAGGCAGAGGTAATCGGAGTCAAGGGTGAAAGGGACTAGGTTTTAATGGCAAACAGATGTGGGAAGGTCTAAGCCCAAGTCACGCCTGCCTGGACTGCAAGGTGCCTCAGGGAAAAACGCAGCACAATAGAACCACCTGTGAAGAAACAAACACATGGGCAGGCAGCAAAACTCTCCTTGTAAACAGTTATTTTTCTCCACGTTGACAAGACTATGCTGAGAAGCAACCAGCAAGCGGACCGACAGAGCTAAGAGGGTGCACCGACTCACCTGGAGGGTGGTTTTCCGGGACAGAGAAATAGATGGGCCACTTTGGAGGAAGCAAATTCTCCTCTGTGCTGGGACAATGGAAAGATGCGTTTCACAATGTAATATCCCGTGTTTAAGTACCATGAGTGAGAGCCATTAGAGTTCAAAGATCATTTTACAAGAGACCTAAATGGTGTACCCAAGAAATATTTAAAATGCTGCAGGAAATTTAGTTTTTTTTAATAATACGCGGAGGCATTAGTATTTGCCATGCATTCATCACTATTGGAAGGTGTCTTGTTTCCGACATGTGGCAGTCTCACTCAGGAGACCAGCGGTTGAATGTGCGGTTCTGATCGTCACTTGAAGTGACAAGGGTCGAGTTTGAGGGAAGTCAAGCACATCACATATTTGGGATGTATAACAGGGCACCTTCCTGGGACACAGGATTCAAATCCAAGACCAGATTGTGTCAATAAACAAGCAATCCATACCTTTCAGGGTTTCTTGGAGGTAAAGCCACTATAAGAATCAGGATTTTAATACAGGGTCAAATTATGAATTTTAAGACCCTTTTCTGAGTATATTTGCTAACAGAAACTAGTAATTAATTCGCAGATATCCGTTGGTTAAGAAATTGGACTTGTAACGCATGCAACCCCACACGTAGATGGCAAAGCATGTATAAAATAACACATTTAAACTCAAGTGGAACAAGCATACCAGATGTCTGGAATTGAGCACCGTATGCAATATATTAATTTTTGAGAAAACGTAAAATGTATTTTACATGTTCCACATAATGTTTCTACCTTTCGTCAACTTATCGAAAGGAATACACATCATTCGTGCTCCATACTCGAGTCGATCTGAGGCTAACAATTTACAACTTGTCCTTGTCCAGCGCAAGGTTGCCCAAGATCACCCATTTTACATATTGAATACCAAACATTCAGATTAAATGCTTTAGCTACTAAATCACTGCGCATACTTGGGATGCTGTCGATGAAATTAGACCGCGCCCACTGCCCGTTGTTGCAACACATGTTCGGAATCCTCAGGAACCGGTACAACTGCGCCCTAATGAATACAACCCTGCTGTATACAAACGTTTGTGTGTTCTCCTCCCAACAGCAAATTCGCTTAGAAATGAAGCAGTTATTTGAAGTAGGAAAGATGGATTTGAGGATTTCAGGAATGGAACCGTTAAAATATTCCCCAAGATAGACTAACCTGTGCAAAAATAAATAATGTAACATAATAATGAGCTTTTTTTAAAAAATACACCAAATGAAAAAAACATATCCAACACACCTTGTCACCCATGAAGGTCTAAAATACACACCCCGGGTAGTGTGTGGTTTCTTGTGGAAATGAAAAAACATCACGTGTATGCACCCTAAAAGTAGAAAGTGTAACCAGCACTCGTTTTGGAGGACAGAGCCTTTGTGCGCAATAATCGGACTCTGATCCAGAGGCAAAAAACGGAAAAGGAACAAGAGGAGAAAGATTAGATAAACAGTGAAAAAGGGAGAAATAAGAGGCGGTTAACCTTAAAACCGGGCATCCTGCACACACATACACACGCGTGCGCACGAAGGCGAATGTAGAAGAAAAACAAGGCGGACATGCGCGTGCACATCGCCTGTCCGTGCATCGCCTATCTGGGTGCGTGCACATCTCCTGTCCCCCTTCGCAACAAAAAGCAACACTGGACCCTCAATGTCCCTCAAACTATAGACCCATTTCCATGTTACCCTATCCTGTAAAAATCCTGGAACGGGTGGTGAGCACAGCCCTTTCACAATTTTTTGTAGAAAATAATGTGCTGGATGAGCACCAATTTGGGTTCCGACCTGCACATGGTACAGAAACAGCTCTAGTGACAGTTCTGGATGAGCTCAGAATGCGTGCTGACTCAGGCCAAGTGGCCATATTAGTACTGTTGCACATGTCAGTCGCATTCGATACGGTCAATCACAACACTTTGATCAAAAGGCTTGAGGAGTCTGGAATTGTGGGAGAGAGCGTTGAACTGGTTTCGGTCCTAGCTGTCAGGCAGACAGCCGGCAGTGGC
Source organism: Triturus cristatus (assembly GCF_964204655.1). Taxonomy (NCBI): domain Eukaryota; kingdom Metazoa; phylum Chordata; class Amphibia; order Caudata; family Salamandridae; genus Triturus; species Triturus cristatus. Next base: position 1,252,589,304 of record NC_140592.1, on the reverse strand, counting down.
CATGCCACCTTTTTCTTCCCAAAACAGCTTCATAAAGCACAGAGTCTCTCAAGGATTGGCAATAAGTCCAATTTTATTTAACATCTATATGCGCCCACTGATTTCCTTAATTATATCCTTTGGAATTGAAGTGGTGAACTATGCAGACGACACACAACTTGTCTTCTCATTAGAAGGGAACCAAGCTATACCATTGGATAGGATCCATGAGTGGCTTAGGGATAACTCCCTACAATTCAACGGAGATAAAACCGAGATTGTACAATGCACAACAAATAAAATACCTCACCCACTCCCAGCTGACTTTTGGCCGATTCCAACAACTAATCTTTTGATACCATCCAAAATGGTAAGAAACCTGGGGGCACTGTTTGATAGTAATCTGCAGCTAGATTCACAAGTTAATAAGACAGTGGGCACATGCATATCACCGATTAGAGCCCTTCGTAAAATACTTCCGCTCTTGCCAATCCACGTTAGACTGCAAGTAGTAAGAAGCGTTATCCTTAGTAGATTGGACTACTGCAATGCTCTGCTGCTTGGAGCAACACTGTCTCTGATACAAACATTGCAGAAAATACAAAAATTGCGGCAAAGTTAGCACTCATGAGACAGCGCAGGTCCTCCGCATCATTAGCCTTGAAGGATCTTCACTAGTTACCAATTCTGCAAAGAATTCAATTTAAATCACTTTGCATCGTCCACAAGGCTGTACACGGAATGGGGCCCAAACCGCTGCAAAGAAGATTCACCTGGTATCTCCCAGCCAGAAATCTTCGATCATCGTCAGCTACACTGGTGTGCATACCCAGATAAAAAAAAACAGCTGGGGGGTAGAGCCTTCAGCTCTGCCGCTTCAAGAGGGTGGAATGAATTACCAAGTGATCTTAGACAAATTGAGAATTTAATGCAATTCAGAAAGAAACTGAAAACGTGGCTCTTTCCCAGAAATTAGCTCAGAATAGTCACTGATCCTTCCACCAGGCTAGTACAGTTGTACGCACAGTTTTTTTAGGTAATCCCAGCGGCAGGATACCCGTTGGGTGACAGCTGCGCTATATAAGTTGGACTTACATTACATTACATTACATTACTGGTAGTCCTCCCCATTAGCTTACTCAGAGGCTGATTAGCCCATGGCATGCAGTGGCAAAGGTTCTTTTCCACCTCCTCTAATGTTCTTTTGGTTATGTGGGGCCTTTCGTCTCTTATTTACTGCCAAATGAGGTTCTCTGCACCTTTCCTCTGTCGTGGAATGACTAATGTCAGAGTCCAGCCGTGAGTAAACTATTCCAAGCGGAGGGAAGACTATGGGGGCTCCATTATCAGAACACTCCAGGCTGTTGTGGGGTAGGGACTGCATGACTATTGTGGAGCAGTGAGCATCAGTGTTTAAAGAAAGGCATCTCTCCGTTAGTTCAGTTTAAGTGGCCACCTCCCCCTGTAGCCCTCTGGAACATTCTGTCAATTGATGTCGTTTTGGGGGGAGGACGGTGACTGGGCCCTGCCTTGGCACTTCCGCTTCTCCATTACCAACAAGTAGATTGTCAAGAAAAAGAACAACACTGCCATCACTAAGAAACAGCTCGGAATCCGAGTGAATAGCTCTATATGGAATTGCCATGCAACAGGCACACAGTGGACCCCGAGATTCAGGCTATGATGTAATTAATTCAAATACGAGAGACACTCACCCCTACAATGCCTGGCTGACTGTACTGGAGGTGAAAAAGATGGGGGAACTCCCAGCCTTGTCCGGCCACAGACAGGCCAGCTCTTGGCCCGATCTTCGCCCAGGACCAACCTCCTTGGCCCGCCCATTCACACTGGAGTCTGGGTAATGAAGTCCCACCCCAGACAATGGCCGGTCAGCAGAGTTCTCAGTGCAGGCAGTGAACCGCCTTGAAAGCAAACCCGTATCAGTATTGATTTTGCTACCACCAGCTCTGCATCTATGTAGCATAAGAATTAGATTTTTTACTACATTTTCACAGCACCTCCAGTTTTTCACAGTAAATAGTAATGGCTGCAATTTCATTTAGAAAACTCCAACATCGAGTCATTCGAGCCAATCAGAGCACTCGGTCTTGCGGGAGTATGAAGCTTATGGGGAAAAATGGGTCTCTCGATCAATCACAGGGCACCATTTTTGATTTAGCGCTCTCGCTGAACGCCCATGGGACACTCGCGAGCCCAACAGGCGAATTGTAAAATTATTTTTGACCCTTAATATCTCAAACTCTACTGAATGGATTTACTGCCAAATTTGGTGTAATTCCGTTCAGTGGTTTTTGCTATAACCTGTCTTAAAGAAGTCTATGGAAAATGCATGGGGATTTTATGTTTTAGGACCCTCCTTTTTTCATGGCCCTGCTCGGTATATGTAATCAAAGAAGTCGAGGGAAAAGAATTTCAACCAATTGAAAGTCTAGACTCTTTATATGCTACTACATAGCACTAGATTCAGAATGCTGGTGATTCCAGCAGCTATTTTCGCTTTGCAGATTGGGCATTAATCTGTGTCTGAAATTATTAGGATTTTCTGTGGCACCATGAGCTGTAGCAAAGCAGCAGTCTGCTTTTGCTCTTAGAAACCAGCTACCCCTCCAATCGCAACTTAACAGAATCTTTGCATCCTTGGACCCTATACAGCGCTTTGGTGCCTTTCGGCTAGGTGTGCATGTATATATGCCATATACATACCACGTACAATTAGAGTGATTCCCCGCAGTTAGGCTGATTTAAGTTTATGAAATTGGCTGTAATGAAACTATATCACAGTTGGTAATATTGATGTCTTACATATTTTACTCTATAAACAATCCTGTGATTACTTTTATTTCAGTTTCAGCAGATGAGGCAGGCGTTGCTCATTTGTTTTACCCTGGTTGTACATATCTTAAAATGGTTTTGTCTCAACTATACTTTAAAGTTCTAATAAGATTTTGAGGCCCTACCGACCCTATTGAGCTGCCGGAATGTCACTTTTTTTGACGTTCCGGTGGCACAAAGTGCCACTGGCTTATTTATAAGGCCACGTAAAACCACGTAACGTGAGTTTTCATGGCCTTATTAATATGCACCCCTTTCACGCAGAAAACTGCATGAAAGGGGTGTTCCATGGGTGTTGCTGGGGGCATTTCCAGCAACATCCATGGCTTTTTGACGCTGCCCCAGATTTACGAGAAATTGTAAGTCTGAGGCAGCGCCCAAAACTTACACTTCCTCAGGGGAGGCGCAAGGGAGGCACAACAAGGAGAAATATCTCTATTTCTCTTCGTTTTTCCTCCTTCTATGTGTCCTGCATTCTGCAGCACACATAGCAAGAGGAAAAAGCCTCTTGTGATTGTTTTCGTGCAGGAAGGCTTCCCTTCCTGAACAAAAATAATCATTCCCGCAACGCAGGCAGCCTTGCACCATGGTGTAAAGGTGCCTGCATTGGTGCACGGCAGTCAATGGTGCGCGGGCCCTGGGGAAAAGGACAGGAATGCGCCCTTTTCTTTTGCCGTAGGGCAGCGGAGCAGGAAGGCCTGCGGCGCCGCCTTACGACAAAACCTCATTTATGAGGCCCTTCATTTTTTAAGGGCACTTTTATATTCTTACATGATATTACTAATAGACATAATGTCACTTTATCAGGAATTAATTTGAGTTTTCTAGTGGTATCCTTCAAAAACGATTTGATTCTACCCTGTAAAGGTGAAACTTATTTATTAATTTGTAGTTTTTTTAGTGATACAAAATAAAGTAAAGTGCTCCATGAATTGTCATGGAAAGGCACTAAGTGTTTTTACAATACCTCTCACACACTATGAATCCCATGGTGTCATGCTTCATCATAGGGGTCTTACCGTCCCTCTACGGGGCGGGGCGTTCTACGACCAGCGAATGTGCGGGAGCACTGTTGTTTGTGAAGGAATGGGCTATGTGTAATGTGAGAGTGAGAGTGGTAGGGTTAGCGAATACTTACAAAAAATTAAAAATTCTCTGGCTAGAGTAAAAATTAAATGTATTCACTTCCCTGGCTGAGAACATTAAAAAAGGGGATATGTAGGGGATGTATCTTAATTCAATTCTCCCTACTGGGTCAACATGTTTCGTAAGCAGTCCCCACTGCTTTACTCATCAGGACCTAGCGTGATCCCTACTGCACTCCAAAAATATAATACTTGTTTATATAGATTGTATGCCTACATCTCAAAAACCAAACTGCAAAAATGTGCAAGTCTGGAGAACGTTTATAAGGGTACAATGACCTTTATCGTTTGCAATAACCGAATCGGTATCTGAAATGATAAGAAAACATAAAGTAAACAACCCTTTTGGTTGTTTATTTGAACTCATCACCATACTGTGGAATCACCTTATTAAAAAGAAGAAACGTGATATATTTTTCTCTTGCTGTTATTGGCAGTAAAGGTTGTTATTCTAAAAATGAGTGAAAGAGTGCCCGACCTTTTGCGGAACATAATCGCCGGTTTTTACACTTGGTTTAGACAAGAAACAACATTCACACACGTTCATCCCACTCATCTAGTGTTGTTTAGTATTGTATCCAGAGTAGTGGATTATTCATCTATGCAAACAAACATGCTGGTGGCGACGGGCTCATCTTTGTTCGTTTCACACATACGTAAAGATAGTTAGGTACATACACTATTGGGAAAAATAATCCGGCTTCATGAGCTTGCACCGGAAGGAAGGATGCCTTGTAATGGTCACTGTAGGTAAAGTGAGAAAGCATATATGGCGTTAGCGTTTATCGATCTCGCCGTGGAAGTAAAGCTTTCCAAATTCTTTGCTCTGGACAAAAAGAGTAGCCATTTTGAAGGTATCCAACGCTCTAGTCTATTTTTAGAAGGACATCTCCCCGGTTCTAGCCAATTACGAATCAGTTAAATACTCTGTGCCAATGTTTACACCACATCGCACGGAGGCAGATAGAGGCGAGGAGAGACCTTTTCACATGTGAGTAAGACTGAGGGCAAAGTCTTTAAAAACCAGGCACTTTCACCGTATGCTCAGAGGTCTTTGCGATCGCGCCATGATGACACGGCATTAGCACTAGAGATACAACATTTAAAGACAACCAAAGTGAGAAGCCACTCTACAAAGTATTGATCAGCTATTGCTAATGTCCGTTGCTTCTCCTTTATGAAGACATATCAATGAATGTAATTTACCTGGATTCTCATATGTAAAAGTCTTCTCCTTCCAGGTGATTTTGACTAAACAGGGATGAATCCCTCCAAAGCTGACTTTGTAGGCTTTGTTTAAATCTTTGTCCAAAACGAGTGAGTGCTGTAAAGATGGAAAGGAAGGACTAAGAGAATCGAAAGGAGGACAAAGGGGAAAGGAGACGTGGCAGAAGTCTTGGGAACGGGGTAGTCCACCAACATCAGAAACAGTATGCACTGCATTATGGGTAGATAGCCTAGGTGCTGTCGAAATGACCAAGAAGGAGTGAGCAGGAGAGAGAGTGAGAGAGACACTTATTGAAGAAGAGTACAGGACAGAGAAGCAAGGAACACAGCCAGAGGTAGAAATTGTTGGATGTAGGGTGGAAGGGCGTCAGTGACTCTTCCAATGGGATACTGGGACAAGCTAGATGCCATCGAGATCTAAATCTGGTCCTAAATCCAATGTCTGGGTAGCTAAGGTATTCCCTTTAGATCCACCTGAGGCAGACCCAGAGGAAAGCGGGCAAGACTTCTGTCAATTTTTCGCAGATATCATCTTGTGACCTCCTGTAAAGGGCCCCTATCACTGAGGTACCCATCATCTTGTGACCTCCTGTAAAGGGCTCCCATCACTGAGGTACTCATCATCTTGTGACCTCCTGTAAAGGGCCCCTATCACTGAGGTACCCATCATCTTGTGACCTCCTGTAAAGGGCCCCATCACTGAGGTACCCATCCTCTTGTGACCTCCTGTAAAGGGCCCTTATCACTGAGGTACCCATCATCTTGTGACCGCCTGTAAAGGGCCCCATCACTGAGGTACCCATCATCTTGTGACCGCCTGTAAAGGGCCCCTATCACTGAGATACCCTCAATGCCTGTTCCCAGTTTTCTTCAAAGCCTGCAAGATCTTCTAGACTCTGATTCAGCAGCTTTGTCACTCAGCTGCTAAAGCTATTTCCAAAATGTCTCTTTTAACACCTACGGTGTTTTTCCATATTTAAGACTTCTGCATCAGTGCATGTAGACGTTGCTTTTTCCGACGCCAGACACATACAAACATGACAAGCCACTGTCATTATCGGTGCTCTCACTCCCCAGCTGCACACTGCCTCAATAAAGGTCAATGTTTACACAGTGTCGCAGTAAACCCTTTCCAGTCTCAAAAAGTGACACATTTATCGAGGCAGAATGTGTACATGCTGAAAAAAGGTGACGCCAAGGGCAGGAGAATCACAACCTTTCCTTTCCAGTCCCCATTAATGCAGCATATTTTAAACGTGTTCGTCGCACTCTCTCATTTGCATCTAGTGTCAAAAACACAAAAATACCAACTGTAGATTTCTGCCTTAAACCAGCATTCTGGGCAAGGTGCATTTCTTTCTTATAACAACTTTGGGGCATATTTACAAGGGCATTATCGCCGCTTTAGCGGCACTTTTTGCCGCTAAAGCGGCGATAATTTCATGGCCCTATTAAGAAGGCGGCGCTAACATGCATTAGCGCATGTTAGCTGCCGTTTTAGTAACGCCACGCATCTAAGCGATATACATCGCTAATGAGGTGCATAGTAGGCGTACCTTACCGTAACACCATGACAAAAGGTCGCGAACAGGACATCACGTTATTTACAACGTGGCCCCGGAACCACGAAGCGATGATGAAAGCCGCGCTAACCGCGGTTTACGCCGGATCCTTACGCCTGGTCAAAACTTGACTTAGGCATGTTTTGAATGGGAGGTGGATTCTTTGGTTATGTCCACACTCCCCTATTATCAAGCTTTTCATTAGCGTGTGAAATCATTCATTATTTCACACGCTAATGATGAATATCGCCGTCTATCGCAGGTTTGTACATCGCCTGTGAGCAAGGCATTGTAAATATGCCGCTAACATGGCGATGTAAACCAGCGATAGGTGGCGATATTCCAAATCGCGCTAAGCGGGATTTGCGATGTTTAACGCGATTCGTTGTTAATATCCCCCTTTGTTCGATTCTGCCGTTGTTGGATTCAGGACACATTTACAAGTTCTTTGCCACCAAGTATGGGTGAATGACAAAATATCGCGAGAGATGAATATCATGTCAAAAATATCGTCACTGCAAAAATATCGAGGAACAGAATATAGAAGGTAAGAATGGCTTTTTCATGTATAATCGTTTTTTAACCAAATTATTGCAGATAATATTGTTTACTCTAATACACTTGTATTAAATATCACATTTTATTTAATTACATATATATGAGTTATTTGATACTTTAAGCTTTTAATAATATTAGTATCGTTTTAAAAAAAATGTAGGTGTAGTTTGTAATTTTTCATGTGTATTTATAATTTTTTATGTGTAATAAAATTTCTTTTACATTTATTCAGTGCTTTATGATTTAGTAGCGGGTTGTTGGATTTGTAGGACAATAGCATGGGAAGTTATTTAAATGAAAAATTATTGGTTTGTATTTTCAATAATTGTTTATGTTTAATATATATTTAACTGATGATTATTTATGTAAATTGATCAATTGATTAATTATTAATTTATTCGTTTTCATCTTAATTATTTAAGCAAATTTTGTCATGTTAAATGTAGATTTTATTTTTATAGGTAAATTAGTAATATATAGCTTAGTTGTCTGCTGTTGAATATGTAGTGTGGTAGGAAGTTATTTAAATTTGAATTTTGTAACTAATTAATTTTTATGCTAAATAAATGTTTACGTGGTAATTCTGCGAATGCAATTGTTTTTTATGTAAATTAATTGTTTTTCTAAGTAATTGTTAATTGATTAATACGTTTATTTGATATTAAAATTTGTAAGGTATATTTTAGATTTATTATTAGATTTATTTTGATTTGTTTTATTTGATTAATATTTTAATGTGCATATTTGGTTTTATTTCATTCATTCAATATTCTTTATTTCGGCTCAAACCTGCCATAAAAGATATAAAAAAGAATAACATGCAGGATACATTCAATATTTTAAAAATAAAAACTCGATAAAATGGATAGTTCATCTATTTATAAAGATTCTATGTCAGGACCGGAGGCTTCGGCTTATGCTATCTCTCTCTTCGCTTTTATTACATAATAACAACACAGCAGCCAGAGAAGCATTACCATATGCCAACATAACAATAAAAAACTACAACTCCCTACAACCAGGGAGACGTTTAGGCAAGTAGTCCATCCACAGTTTCCATGAATTCCCATAGAAAGTCCTCTGTCAGTTTCCTCCCTTCCTCTTTCTTCGCTGCTGCGCAGCTAGTTAAGTACCATCTTCCTATGTGTTCTTAATACCGATGTGTGGATGTTTGTTTAACAGTAATTCTTTTGGGTAGCGTGTATTGTAATCTCGCTTATTCTGTTAAATGCCTGCTTTCTTTGCAGCTCCCTACCGGCCGCGGGAATGCTAGTCGCTCCTAACGGGCCGGCTCCCTTGTGGGTGCGGCGTCGCTTATGGCCGCTAGAGGGACTCGTCCATCGTCTCGTTGCTCTCGCGTCGTGGCTCTTCAACTGCTGAGCGAGGCGCGAGAGTAACGAGCTCTGGAGCCTTGTCCCCAACGTCTGCCTCACCTTGAACGTCCGCAGAGAAGCGGATCGTAGTGCCTGCTAATTTTCATTACGCCCCGGCAGGGGTCTGTATTGCGGGATTCTTCCCGTGTTGTACGTGCTTATTAGCGCTGTATGCACCTGACATTTCCCACGCATTTCGCGGGCGGATTACCACTTGGGGCATCATTTTGCACTGCTGTAAACACGCGCTGGGGGGTAGACACCCAGTCAAGGGTTCTGAGGGTTTTTAGCGCGTGAGGGGTTCTGGTGCTGCCCTACTTGTGGTCCTTGGGGCTACCCTATTCTGCAGCCTCCGGCCTGCACCTATATTACTATTGTCCTGCGTGTAAAGTGTTTACAGTGGGTTTCAAGTCCCTGGTATCTCCCTGTTGTACACACCTGGCGCTATGGCTGATCACGGCGATTACTATGAAGAGGAGGTTCATGAGTACCTACCGTGTGATGATGATTTTATTGAGGCCGTGGATGCTGCTATCTACAGAGTAGTTAATGAAGTGGTAGGGCCTATGGAACAGCGCCTTTCGGACAGGATAGTCCAGGAGTGTAAAAGGTTGGCGGCGGCACATCAAAACACGGCGCCGGTCCCCAGTGATAGTCAGGAAGGAGGTCTTCCCCCTGCTAAGAAACAACGCTCGGATGGGGTGGATGTGGACGCTTTTGCGCGCCTTAAGTCGGCGATTTTGGCAAAAGCGGTGACGCCCGTTTCTCTCCCTCCTTCTGAGGGTGACGTCCCTGCCCCCCCGTCTCCGGCCACAGATAATGACACCCAAGGGGATACGGACGACGAAGCGGGGTCCTCTCGCCCGTGGCGCCCGTCTCCACCTGCCGCTTCGGCGGTGCCAGAAGAGGATGCCGACATGCTCATCCCTGTAGAGATTATGCACCCCCGCTCATCGGCTTGGGCCCCAGGAGATAAGGTGGTTCGTTTCCTGGCGAACCGTCTCCGTAAACCCCTTGAGAAGGAGGCGCGAAGTTGTCTCAGAGCGGAGTGTCCACGTCCCATCTTGCCGGATAAGATCGCATTTACCCCAGAGTTGGATTCGAAAATGGCCACCTTCTTAGCGAAGTATGTGAAGGACCCTCGGAAGGGTGTAGATAGGTCTTGGCGTTCATTTCAAGACAAGTTACTCAACGCCATCGGTCCGTTAGCCAAAATCTTGGACATGGCGGAGGAGGCTAAAGTGACTGGCTCCACAATCTCACCGGAGGTCCTTTCCAATTGGGCTCAGCGCGCGATCATTTTTATGGGGAACGCGAACTGCGCTCTTTCAACTGAGCGTCGTCGCTCGCTGTTGATTAAGTTAGATCCTAAGCTTGGAGATTTGGCTTCTTCGGAAGCAGGGGCTGTTGCCCAAGGAGGCCTTTTTGGGGAACCCTTTGTAAAGGAGCTAGGAAAGTTTGTATCTACCTTTACCTCGCTGGATAAGGCACAATCCAGTTTAAAAAGAGGGGCTCATTTATGAGCCCCTGCGTCACTTTTGCGCCACCGGTGCGTCACTTTTTGTGACGCACCAGTGGCGTAAAACATGCGCCATGATGCGCCATATTTACAAAGTGACGCATCAACCTAGATGCGTCACTTTGTAAAACCCTGCGCTACATTATACCTGCCTCAGGTATAATGTATGCAGGGTGGGCGTTCCCACGTATGTAAGCATCGTAGAAGTGACGCAGTGAAATCTACGAGATTTCACTGCGCCACTTCTAGGGTGCAAATGTGTCAATATCTTGCGCCTGCCTCACAGCAGGCGCAAGACTGACGTAGGCCCTTTCACATGGGGCTTACCCCATGTGAAAGGATACATTGCTGGAGTTGCGTCACTTTTGTGAAACACTCCAGCAATGCGTCACTTTTGCGCCTACAGATACGACAGAAATAGTGACGTATCTGTGACTCCTTGTGACATGATGCGTCATACTGTAAATATGACGCATCATTGGAGTCGCAGGGAGGGCGCAGTGAAAAGTGACGCATCACTGTTTTCACGCAGTGATGCGTCACTTTTCATAAATGAGGCCCAGAGTTTTTACCCAGCGGGTTTTCCGCGGGGCCGGTCGTGGCAGGGGCCGCTCGTCCGGCCGTGGATCCCAGCAAAACCCTTCCGGGGACAAGGCTCTGGCTGTGGACAGTACAATTCCACAGCGAACTATACTAACTTCTACCCAACGCGAGGACAGCGTTTCTGGGGCCGTGGAGGTTTCAAGTCCAACTCCTGCAGTGGAAATTCCAACTGTAAGTGTAATGCCCGCAGACCAGATTTGTATCGGGGGCGATTGGCCGATTTTCGGGAAGCTTGGGCAGCGCTAACCTCCGATGCTTGGGTCCTCCAGACCGTTCAAGGCTTTCATATAGAATTTCTAGACTGTCCTCACCAAGAGTCGCGGCCTCGTCCACTGCATTTCAGTCCCTTAGACGCACTGTTGATCGATGAAGAGGTCCCCGAGTTGCTTCGCAAGGGAGCCATTTGTCGGTCAACATTGCATCCTCGCAGGTTTCTCAGCAATATATTCGTGGTAGACAAAGCCGATGGGGGGCGACGCCCCGTGATCAATCTCAAGGAGTTCAATGCTTGGTTGGTGTATCGCCATTTCAAAATGGAGGTAATCAATCTGCTGCGAGATCTTCTGCGACCATCCGATTGGATGGCTCGACTGGATTTAAAGGATGCCTATTTAGTGATTCCCATTCACCCACCTCACCGGCGATTCCTGCAGTTGTGTTGGGGGGGTGTGGTGTACGAGTTCACCGCCCTTCCGTTCGGTCTTGCCTCGGCGCCGTGGTGTTTCACCAAGGTGCTTCACCCGGCCATAGAGTTTCTCCGAGCTTGGGGTATTCGCATGATCGTCTACTTAGACGACCTTCTTCTGATGGCGCAGTCCCCTCAAATATTGTTGCTGCAACTTCAGCAGACTGTGACCCTTTTACAGGGTTTGGGGTTTGTCATCAATTCCACGAAGTCAGTTCTTCAACCGTCTCAGTCCGTAATTTTTCTTGGGTTCGTAGTGGACTCGGTTCAGGCGACCTTGAGCCTTCCGTCGCGGAAGATGGCGAAGATTCGCCACGAGCTTCGCCAGACGGCTTCCAAACAGAATGTCTCTTTGCGTCGCTTAGCCAGAATCGTGGGCCTTCTCTCGTCCTCGATCCGGGCAATTTTTCCGGGGCCTTTACATTATTGGGCCCTGCAACGTCTCAAGGCGTACCACCTCAGGAGGGGTCGGTCTTACGATCATGTGGTACCGCTTTCAGCGGTGGCCAAGGATGAAATTTCATGGTGGCTCACCCATATGGAGGCATGGAACGGTCGAGCGATATTCGGCTCCGTTCCAGACTTGGTCATCGAGTCACACGCCAGCAGATTAGGTTGGGGTGCTCGATGCGGGAAGTTCTCCACCAGAAGAGTTTGGTCGTTGGACGAGCAGGTTTTTCACATCAATTGCTTAGAACTGCTTGCGGGTTCTTTCGCGGTACGTTGTTGGACCAAGGACAGAGTGCAGTCTTGCGTCCTCTTGAAAATGGACAATATGTACGCAGTCCAGTATGTCAGTCGCTTGGGGGGTCCTCGCTCTCGAGCTCTGGCCAATCTGGTGAAGGCTTTTTGGGAGTACTGCCTGGATCATCACATTTCTGTAACGGCAGAGTACCTCCCGGGTCAGCACAATCAAGTTGCCGACTGGCATTCCAGACACCTTTACGACTCCAGCCTTTGGAGGCTGGATCCCCCGATTTTCCAGTGGTTGAACAACCTTTGGCGGCCGTTTTCAGCAGACCTCTTTGCCTCCCGCCTGGATGCTCAAGTTCTGAGATTTTTCAGTTGGAGGCCGGATCCGATGTCTCTTGCCACGGACGCCTTTCTTCAGGATTGGAGTGCGGAACACGGCTATGCGTTTCCCCCGTTCTCAATGATAATGAGAACGACAGCTCACATACGCCGGCAGTGTGCGGAGGTAACCCTGGTGGCGCCCCTTTGGGGATCTCAAGTATGGTTTCCAGTTCTTCTGGAACTTTCCTAGGATTTTCCAATCCTACTCCCCCTGTATCCTCATCTTCTTCAGAATCCGGACGGGGAGCTTCACCACCTCTTCGTTCAGGGAACGCTCCGGCTCATGGCGTGGCGGCTTTCAGGCGACGATGGTCGTTGCCGGGACTTTCGGAACAGGCTGAGTCCCTCCTGTCAAAGGCGTGGGCAGATAGCACCACGAAGCGGTACCGTTCCGCGTGGACACGATGGGTCCGTTGGTGTCTTTGACGGAGTCTGGATCCCGTGGTCGCGGGAGTCGTTCCCCTCTTGAACTTCTTCGCCGATCTGGCATCAGAAGGTTTGGCGTATCAGATTGGCGGTGTCGGCCGGTCACATCCCTTTGGACAGGGCACCAATTGGTGAACACCCGTTGGTTTGCAGACTTCTTCGGGGTATAAGATTGTCTTTGCCCCCGGAACCTCGCTATTCTGTCCTTTGGGACGTTAATTTGGTTTTGAACTTGTTTTTGTCTTGGCAGTCCAATAAGTATCTATCTTTGAAGGAATTATCCTCTAAGCTTCCGATGCTCTTATGTTTGGTTTCCTGTAGGAGAGTTTCTGACGTTCGAGCACTAGATATCTCAGCACGCACTTTCTCCCCGGATGGGGTGCTTTTTACCATAGGGCGCAGAACTAAGTCTCATACGAGAACAATTTCGTACCCGGCTTTTCAGGATTCTCCAAAACTGTGTGTGGTAGAATGCCTAAAGGCATATGAAGAGGTGACGCAGGAATTTCGCCCTCCGGGCGAGAGACAACTCTTGATTGCTCTCAAGAAGCCACACAAAGCAGTCTCTTCTCCCACCATAGCTAGGTGGGTACGGTGGGTCATGCAAGAGGCTGGTATTGACACAAAGCAGTTTGGTGCCCATTCTGCAAGAGGGGCGATGGCCTCGAAAGCTTTTGCGCTGGGTGCGCGTCTAGAGGATTTAATGCGTGCAGCGGATTGGTCGTCGGATTCTACGTTTAAGAGGTTTTATTTTAAACCAGTTTTAAATGTGGCACAGTTAGTGGTAAGTAAGCTTTGAACTAGCATAATCCGAAGCCTCCGGTCCTGACATAGAATCGGAGTTTGCCTAGTATCATGACGGTAAGTTTCAATTCTATTAAGGACACGGAGGCGAGGATTATCCCGCCCGGGGCACTTTGGTGCGAACCCCCCCGTATGGCAGTAAGTAATCAAATTCTAACTAACGTTGTATTCAAACCTGGTTGCTCTTGGTTTCTCTATGCTTGCGTTATGTGGTTATTTTATCACGTTTTCACGGTTCTAAATTATTGTTTTGGCTTGGTTCTTTCAGGGAATGATGGCTCCAAACAGGAACAGTAATTGCTTGGCGTGACTTGCGCGAAGAAAGAGGAAGGGAGGAAACTGACAGAGGACTTTCTATGGGAATTCATGGAAACTGTGGATGGACTATTTGCCTAAACGTCTCCCTGGTTGTAGGGAGTTGTAATTTTTTATTGTTATGTTGGCATATGGTAATGTCTCTCTGGCTGCTGTGTTATTATGTAATAAAAGCGAAGAGAGAGATAGCATAATCCTCGCCTCCGTGTCCTTAATAGAATCGGAACTTACCGTCATGATACTAGGCAAATTCCGATTCAGAAGTGCAAATGGCATAGCAGTAAGGAATACAGAAGCAATTATGTCTGGAGACATCCTGGATTACAGACAATTGATTCCTTATTCTAATTGAATGAGATATAAAGGCAGCAGCACAAATTTAGTTAGCTCATAGTCCTTGTAGAAAACAGGAAAATCAGTTCCATGATTTCTAAAATTATTAGAACACAAGAAAGAAAATAAAAGTTGTTTCCTCGGTTCCTTATAAAAAAGACAGAAAAAAAAATTGCCCCGTAGACTGCAAAGCCACAAGGACAGGGACACAATTTCAGTTACTAAGAAATGTACTATATTAAATATATGTCAATATAAATCTGTGGTAGACATTAGATTCACAATTGAGATACAGATTTGTTGTGATATGTGGAACACATGTTCCATCAGTTGGTTTATTTACCTCTATCAAGAACCTATCCATTTAACATTTCCCCAGAAATATTTGTTTGAGAGTTTCCTTAGAACAAAGATTTCCTGTTTCTGGTGAGGAGAAAACACTTGGTAATCCGATCTTTTCAAAAGTCTTTTTTGACATATTTCAACCATGGTTTACAGTGACCATGATCTGATGAGGGGCATTCCAAAATAATCTCACGCTTAAGCATGGTTTTGTTTTTACTCCAGATGGCTAACCACAAGGAAAGATGCAGAGCTTTCTTAGACTTTTTCAATGGGGAATCCAAGCTCAGCGCGACAAATCAAAGTAGACCTTGATTTAGGCATTCCCCACCAATTGTAGTGTCTTAACATCATGGTACACCCAGATTCCAGCCCCATAGAGTGATGGAGATACATTTGTTTTTATAATCTCTAACATCTCTTTAACCGGTTTGAAACCTAACTTATTTGAAAATATAAAAAATGCTTGGATGGCCTCAAATTGGCAGGCTTTACCCTGGTGACAGTGTTCCCACTTAAAACCTGAGTCAAAAAGAACTCCCAGACATTGGAAAGGTTTTACGTGCCGAACTGAAGAGCCATGGATATGATTCGGCTTTGCTTTGAGTGGACGTGGCCTGCACGCCATCAGAAAGGATTTATCTACAATGGCCTGGAAATCAAAACTTTTCATAAAGCAGACACGACTCTATCAATGATCGTAGTCCATTAGCTGTGCGTGGCATAAGGACTGCATCATCAGCATAGAGGAGTACTAGCAGCAGACGTGAGCCTATCTGGGCCATGCCCTGACCCTTTAACATTAAGAAACCCTCTAATTCATTCATTTACAGGGTAAGCCAAAAAGGAGACAAGGCACATCCCTGCCATACTCCCCTGCCAATCTTACATGACTTGGTGCATTTGCTCCCTGTGATACAGCCGTATCCACATATAACTGAATCAAGAATGAATAATTAGCGCATCAGTCCTCAAATCCACATTTTTTGCCATTGCTTGCCCGGGCTCACCAGGACAAACCCACTTGACAAATCCTTGAATGACAAGCACAAAGTGCCAGCCTTGTCAACTGTCCATTTAAAGACCAGCAGATATAGATTTAAACACTGATCTATAGTGCCCAGCCATTGACGGGAACCAGTTTCAACCTCAGTGAGAATTGCATTGTCTTGGGCCGCATTCTCCAGCTTTGCCAACAGAGCCCTGCCTGCCACCTTACAGTGGAATCAAGTAAAGGCACGGTCCACTTTGTCTCCCTCCCTGTAAATCTGTATGTATTATTGATTTGCATTAAGATTGTGATGGGCGATCTGCTGCTGCAACCCTAAGAATGTGATAGTTGGTGTCCCTATATCAACATTGTTCTTTAAAAGAGCAGCTGGCACACCATGGGAGGCCTTTCTATTCGGGCTTCTCATAATGGCACATTTAGTCAAAGGCAACTAGTGTGGCAGGTCTATCTATCAAATACAAACACCAGGTTAAGTGAGTGAAAGTCTACTTCACTCAAATATTATTCCCAGGTAGCTACGGGTACAACATTAGGTAAACTAGGCACCACCCTGTACCTAAAATACGAATGTTCAATCCTTTCCAAAATCCACTATTATCTCAACACTCACTCGCTTGACCCAAGGAGGCCCAGGCTTCTTCCCTAATACAGGACTTTCTCACCACAAGTGCCCTTTTATATTCACATCTACAATCCTGTACAAAGGACTCATTCCATGTCTTGTTTTTAAGTGGAGACTTAAGTTTATTATGTGATGTGCGACAAGCTTTATCAAACCAGCTTTGGCAGAAGACCTTGCGAGCTCTTAGAGGCCCTATCATTAACTTGTTGAGAGTACAGCAAATTATAGCGAATGTATGCACATTTTTCGTAGTGGGTGCCATAATTAAGTCCTAAGTAACTTTATATGGGTCAAGGTTGGACCATTACAAAAAGACCCCTTTATTTTACACAACTTCAACTACCTGACCCCTTCTACCTTGAAAACATGCTTGGTGAAATAATTCCACAATTAGGGCTGATTACAAGATCGGTGGTCCAACTGCCAGACCACCACTGTGATGATTTGGAGAACACTGCCAAGCTGGTGACACCCTGACCGCCGTATTATGACACTATCGCTGGACTGGTGGTCTGCCGTCAGTGGTAGAATGGCAGGGGAATGCTTCGGCTCATAAGGAGAGCATGAAGTACACTCCGCCGCAATGCACTGCCACTTGCACGTTGGGTGCACTATGTACCATGCACCATGTTGTGCAAGTCAAACAGTGCACCCAGGACAGTGCAAGCAGTGGGGGGGGCATAAGATATGCCCCCATGCCCAGTCGCGAAATGGCAAACTCATCCTGGAGCCCTATTTGGGGCTCCTGTCCTGCCTTTCTGTTGACCTTCGAAAGGGAGGTCGTAATTGGCATGGCAGTGCTGGCATTGGCACCACCTCCATAGGCTGCCACTTTCTTGACTGCTGCTGCCACGAGATCACGCACCCTGGCTGTCGTTTCGCAATATGACTGCCCAGCTGGTAATTGGGAGGTCAGTCTGCCGAGAAGGTGGAGGTCGGACCACCACCAATTGTACGGTGGCCTCAAGACCACCGTACTTGTAATCAGCCCGAGTGCCAAGACAATGGGATTAGGGTGGCTGGCACAATGTGGCACCATCAAAAAGTTTAAAAAGTGAGGTTGCAAATTCTCTGAGATTAAAATAAAATGAATAACAGAGGCAGTACCCTTTCCTGGTCTGCTGAAGCTATACAGATATCTAATTCAAAAAAACAGTTTTTACTTTATCAAAATACCATTTAGGAAATCTCCTTCCTCTTTATGTAGAAAATTAGTTTGTTAATGCTCCAATGCACTAACTAACTCACATAGGCAGGGAGACGTAAACTCACAAACTTGCGCATTGAAACCTCCCATCCGTGGTAGAGACCAACTATGTTAAAACCATGTAGCCTCCTTAGCTAAATCCTAGCCCAGCGGTTTAATGATGTCATAATTCTTCGAGCAAATGCTGTTATTATAAAAATACACCACCAGGATCTCATGGGTCCAATAACTTTCAGACAAGCTAACTGATAATGTGGAGAGTCAAGTCTGTTCTAGGAAACCAAACCAGCCAACTTGACTGAAGTAAGAGAGGCCAAACTACCCTTAGTTCTGCCTGAATTGGGTGATATACCTGGAGTGCAAAGAGTTTTAAAGCCATCAATAAAGAATGAATCAGGGGCCCATGTCTCTTGAAAACAAATAAATCAAAAACCCCTAATGAGGGCTAGCCAGTTAGGGTAGATCAATTTAGAATTAATGTCAGCCACGTTCCAAGAGGCACACTATAGACTTTTAATGTAATAGAGAGCGCCGGCCAAGGAAAGGCTTAATATATGATGAATTTGCTATACAAACACTGCAATCATCAGTACAAGTGCCCCCCTGATGATTTTCTTCATGCTTTATTTATAATTTTTCTCATACTTTGGGGGGATTGTTGATTTTTTGGGGGGAAGGAATGGAAGGGCATTTATTTTAATTTTGTTAAATTGTTTTAGTTCTTGAATTATTTTTCCTATTAATTTATTATTTGTATATTTAACTGTATATATTTATATACTATATACATATATTTTTTCAAACGTTCGAATAGTTTTATGCTGTTATGTATTTTAAATGTTTGTTTAAAATTTATTAGGATTTGGAATGGTATATTTAACCATTCTTAAGTCCATGTTTTCAGCAATTTGGAGTAGGAATTGTAAATGTAACTCCTCCACAGTTCAACACTTTCCCTACAGTTGCTTAGCGGGGAGTTCGAATAATAAATCTAACATCTCCATAATCCAACATTTATGTTAAGAATAGAGTGGGAATAGTAAATCAAACAACTCAACCATGTTCTTTGAGTTTGGCTTATGTTGGAGTAGAAAAAGTAAATATAAAGTCCAAAGTCCAACACTTTCCATAATGTTGCTTAGATTAGAGTAGGAATAGTAACTTTAATTCCTCCAAAGTCTAACAACTTCTCTACTGTTGCTCAGATTGCAGTGGATATAGTAAATTCAACCCCTTCAAAGTCCAGAACTTTCTCTACTGCTGTTTAGGGCCTTATTTAGATCTCGGCAGTTGAAATACTCCGTCACAAGTGCGACGGATATCCCATCTGCTGTATTACGATCTCTATAGGATATAATGAGATCATAATACAGCAGACAGCATATCTGTCACGGTTGTGACCGAGTATTCCCATCCCCCAAGATCTAAATCAGGCCCTTAGATTGGAGTGGGGATAGTAAATATAACCCCTCCAGAGACAACACTTTTCCTAATTTGCTTAAATTGGATTAGTTAAGTTCAACATGATGTTTATCTTTCATCAATGTTATTTTTTTACATTTTGTATTTTTTGTAACAAATTTTACTTCAAAAAAATATGTAATTTATTGTTTACAATGTCCTTGGTTATTATTAGTTGGGAAATATGATATTACCTATGTATGTATTAATGTATGTATATCGTATTTCTATAGCACAAACCGAGTCAAAAAGCTTTTTAAGTTGTTATTAATATTGGTAATGTGATTTATTTTTCATTGTTTAAATATTTTTAAGACATACAATATATATATATATACATACACATATATATATACATATAGGTGTGTGTGTATATATATATATATATATATATATATATATATATATGGAGAGGAGCGTAAAACACCGAGGCCCATCTGGGGGCTTTGAAACCTGCGGCAGTTTTATTACGTGTGCGGTGATCGGAGGTATGGTCAGTCACGGACTACAAGGCCCAGCAATCTATGCTTCGTTGTACGTCGGCAGCCCATACAGGGCGGGCTTCCCTGTATAAATTAAGGGAGGGTTCCGGAATGCACGCACTTTCATCTGCGTCCATGTCTCTGAGGAAGAGGGTTTTAACTTCGAAACACGTCAGGCAAGGAGGACGCTGTTGGACTGTCAATGCTAACGGTGTGATGCTGTTCCTCTCATACCATTAAAGGTTTGATACCTATGACGGCATCGGAGTGCTTTTGTATATGTATATATATATATATATATATATATATATATATATATATATATATATATATATATATATATATATATATATATATATATATATATATATATATATATATATATGGAAGGCATAGTGGCATTCCAATATGGACTTTTAACTCACGAACTACAGAAACCACAATGCAATCTAGTCACGCCCACTACGGCAGAGTTCAAAGGAAGCGCTCTGAACACGGCGCGAAATTGTGCAGCTGTGCCTCCAGCCTATACCAGTGACCAAGGGCTCAATCCAGCCCGAAACGCAATTTGGATTCATCTTGCTGTGGTGATGAAACTGATGTCCCGGCTACCTACAGAATAAAAGGGTGAATCAACGCTCGTGTGTGGTGCCTCAATTTCAGGGCAGCTTCGATTGGACATGTTAGCGGCCCGGCTCGGGTCGCGAGACACCCCGCTGCAGAAGGCGCAGCTCCAGGACGCCATGAAGGATGACGGCTTCGATTGGAACAGCGTTACCTATTTTTGTAGTGCAACTGAGTTGGGACTCAGATTTTCAACACTTTCAGCAACCTACTAAAGGATTTTAAGACTTTGTGGAAGGCATAGTGGCATTCCAATATGGACTTTTAACTCACGAACTACAGAAACCACAATGCAATCTAGTCACGCCCACTACGGCAGAGTTCAAAGGAAGCGCTCTGAACACGGCGCGAAATTGTGCAGCTGTGCCTCCAGCCTATACCAGTGACCAAGGGCTCAATCCAGCCCGAAACGCGTTTGGATTCATCTTGCTGTGGTGATGAAAATTTCAGGGCAGCTTCGATTGGATATATATATATATATATATATATATATATATATATATATATATATATATATATATATATATATATATATATATATATATATATATATATATATCCAGCACAACATCCTCCGTTTACTGGGGGCCACCAACTCTGCAGGGTGGGCTCAAAGGTTGCAGGAGCGGAGAAGCCTGCATGTTCAATGCTTCAAAAATAAAGCCCCACTCCGACTTCTGTGCAAACACAAGACTTTATTCGTCTGAAGCAGCATATATATAACTCAAGTCCTGACCGGTTTCGGCGTCACCACGCCTTGCTCACAGGTGAGTTCAATATTTACCATGTGGTCACGAGGCCATAGGATCAACTACAGCCCCCAGCATGCATCATCGTTGCTTTGTAATCACGAGGCATTGCTTAATATTCATGTTTTGCCCAAATAGCGTTTTATGAACAATGTCCCAACAACGTACCAAATTGTAATGTGCACGCATTCCTTCTCACAGCAAGTGCACTTTTATGCTGCCTCTGTCCATGATAAGGGTTAGCACTGCGGAGCTTCCAAGAGGAGAAAACTCCCCTGTTCCCTTTCTCTCTGATGCGCTACCAATACTTCTGGCAATCCTTCGTTTGGTGCGCGAGAGCGTGTCATGCCCCCTCCATAAAATCCAGCACAACATCCTCCGTTTACTGGGGGCCACCAACTCTGCAGGGTGGGCTCAAAGGTTGCAGGAGGGACCTAGTTAGGCAAAAGATCGACCACCTATACGCAGTAGTCTAACTCTGGGAACTGAAAATTTCACTTGCTACATATAGCGGAGAGAGCATGCAGGTACCAAGATGGACCAAGGATTGAAGGTAAAGGGGGGCTGTGCCGGTTTTAATCTTGAACATGTAGCTCAGGGCTTTGAATTTGATACGATTCTCTATCCTGAGCCAATAAAGATCATGAAGAGAGCCAGTGATGGAGGCCGTCCTCGGCACCTGGCAGAGCAGTCTAGCGGCTGCATTCTGCACCACCTGCAAATTTTGCGACACGTCTTTATTTACACCCAGATATAAAACGTTACCGTAGTCCAGCCTGGAAGTGACAAGGGCCTTGACTACGGTTCTCTGAGTGGGGCCAGGCAGCATCCAAAGGAGTTTCTTGAGCCATTTAAGGATGTTGAAGCAGGTTGAGGCTACCATAAACAACCTACTGTTTCATAGACAGTTGGACATCAATGATGAAGCCTAGGTTACGAACTTGATGAAACGGCAAGGGTAAAGCGTCCATTTCGGACAGCCAATGCTGGGGGCCCCAGAAATCTTTGCTCTTCACAAAATTCAGGACTTCAGTTTTTTCGCCGTTCAGCTTTAGCAAGTTAATTTGCATCCAAGACGCAATTTTGGACAGACCAGATTGAAGGGAAGAAGAGTCAGAGCCTTGCATAGCGGAGAGCGAAAAAATTACCTGGGTGTCATTAGCGTAAGAAAAAAGGGACAGTCTTGCCTCTTTGGCAATAGTCGCCAGAGGTCTAGCATAGATGTTGAATGATAGAGGACTCAACACAGAGCCCTGCGGTACTTCCATGTGGGGAAGGATGGATATTGGAGCTGGCCATAGAGAAAAAGATCTAGAACGTGCGATTAGCCAAAAAAGAGTCAAGCTATTTCAGAGCCAGGCCGCCAATGCCCAAAGATTGTAGATTTTTCAATAACACAGTATGAGATACCGTGTTGAATGCAGTGCTCAAATCAAGCAGAATGAGGGCCGCCATGTCCCCATTGTCCAGCCGGTGCCTAAGCATTTCGGTAACACCCAAGAGGTTAGTTTCCGTAGAAAAACCTGCTCTGAATCCAGATTGAAAAGGGTGCAAGAGGTTATGAATTTCAATCAAATGGGATAGCTGTGAATTGAAATGCCTTTCCAAAACTTTAGAGAAGGCTGGAAGCAGTGAAATAGGCCGAAAGTTGGAAAATTGAGAAGGGTCGGTGTTCGCCTTCTTTAGAAGAGGAAGAACCATGGCATGCTTCCATTCGGATGGGACTGTTGCTTCCCGAAGGGAGACATTAAGGCATTCCATTGTTAACATCAGTGAAGGCAGGTCAAGCTGCTTTAACACTGATATAGGAAGTAATCCTAGTCCGATATTCACTCAAGATAGAAATATTGAGGGTACACTTACACAAAAGTTATGTGACTGGACTGATACAGAGGTCTGTGCCTTTCTGCGGGGAAACTAACATTCATAGCAACTCATAGTAGGTAACAATGGTCTTAGCCGGAGAAGTATGTCAGTCTCAGTAACCACAAAAACACTTCAAAAACTCACGTGAGCTGCATTGTGCACTGCCCGGCACCTACCCTCCTCTGCCGATCTGGAGCTCTCAAGGAGAAGGTGGGCCGAGTTTAAGTAGCGCTCTCAAGAGGCTTCGGTATATGCAGCCAGTGTGCAGGACTTATCATGATTGGATGCCGAAGCTCCGCAAAGGAGCCACATATCAATAATGGCCGAGAAGCAGCTGGGCCGTATTAGTGGCAGGCACAAGTGCGCTCTGGTATTGTGTGTTGCACAGGGTTCAAGGCTGTAAAGGAACATTGTTGCCACATAGGTAGTATGTAGCGCAGTGCGGCATGAGGGAAAAGGCAGGCGCCATCTTGAGTGGGGATGTCGGTGCCTGTAGCCAAAGGGATCCATTTATAAAAACAATCATAGTCACAGAGTAGGTAAGGCATCTCAGAAGAATTCTTAATTCAAGGATTAACATGAGGTTTGGCAGAGTACCAAAATAAAATAATCTCTCTGGGTAGTCTAAGATGGCAGACAGGCCACAGATGACTCACTGTAGAGTCCATGTGTAAGCTGTGATGGTGGCCATATTGGGTGGAGAGCTGGGACTGATACAGAGTATTAAGTGCAGTATATACAGCTGGGAGTCTAAAATCATAGGGAAAACTAGGAGTGTGTTATGGGAAACAGCCATTACAACGCGGCTGTAACCACGCAGTACCTTTACCACACCTGCGTTACAACGCGTGCACTGTTACCATTCATAGCAATTACCACACATTTTTTTACATCACATTAGCATTTACAATGCATTCCTTTACAATGAACTAACGTTGTAGAGGCATGAATGGTAAAGGCATATACATTGCACTGATGGTCAGGGCATATGCTGGTAACAGTGGTTATTACTATGGATGTCTCTATAATGACGTAATAATGTTTTGGATGTGTTTGAAATGTGTAAACTACTCAATTGATCAATTAGTAGAGTTGTAGACCGCTTCTTGTCACCAGGCACTGACTGGGCCCAGTTGAATAGCTAGGTATTCAGAGACTTTCGGAAACTCTGGAAGAGATGGGGAGCTCTGTAGATGAAAGGGGAGCTTGTTCCATGTCTTCGCTGCTAGGTAGGAGATTGAGCAAATTCTGTTTCTGATATGTTGGATGCTGGGGTGAGGGTTAGAGAAAGGGACACAAGGTGGAGGTGTATAGTGGGTGGATGGAAGTTCAGGCATTGGTTCAAGTAGACGGGTCAGGAGCTTGAACTGGCATCTTTTCTGTACAGGAAGCCATTTGAGTTTCCTGAGGTAGGGGGTGATGTGGGTTTTTCTAGGGAGATCCAGGGTGAATCTGGCAGTGGCGTACTGTATGGTCTGTTGTCAGAGGAGGTGTGCTGTGATCCCTGTGTAGAGAGTGTTGGTGTTGTCCAGTCAGCTGGAGATTATGAGGGCCTGGGTGATGGTGTGTCTTGAGCTTTGGGGCAGCCATTTGAATATCTTATGAAGCATGCAGAGGATGAAGAAGCAGGAGGAGAAGACAGAGTTGACCTGAGCCGTCAAGGTTAGCTTGTTGTCCAGAATGATACCTAGGTTCCTAGCATAGTCAGCGGGGGTAGGAGTAGGTCCAAGTTCTGAGAGCCACCAGGATGATTTCAATGGGGAGCATTTGTATCTGAAAATCAGTACCTCTGTCTTATCGATGTTGAGCTTCAGGCAGTTGTCCTTCATCCAGTTGGTGACATCTGTCATGCAGTTGTAGAAGTTCGTCTTGCTGTTGGTGGTATGTTCGGAAAGGGAGAGGATGAGTTAGGTGTAGTTACCGTAGGATATGATGTTGAGTCCATGGGTTTTGGCGATGCTGGCCAGAGGTGTCATATATGTATTAAAGAGAGTGGGGCTGAGCGAGGATCCTTGGAGTACTCCACAGAGGATTTTCTTGGGTTCGAAGGTGAAGGTGAACTTATTGTATTCATGTATTCTTCCGGTTAGGAAAGAGGCGATCCATCTGAGAGCGGCTCATTGGATGCCTATGTTATGCAGTCGTGTGATGGGAGACCGTATTGAAGGCTGCTGAGAGGTCTAGGAGGATCAGAGCTGCAGTCTATCCTCGATCAAGTAGGGCTTGGATGTCATCAGTAATGTCGTCGGTAGCAAAGCGTAGCCATATGATACAAGTTCCACGTTGGGCACGAACTGTTGTGTAACTTACCACTTTGGTATAAATCTACAATGGGTGCTTTCCCACCCACGGGTGACACAGGTGAACTTGATTCAATGCACTAGCGACGAACGGGAAAGACAAGTTATTGTAGCCCTGCAAGATGCTATTTTTGTTTAATCGACATAGAAGTATTGCTTTTGGGATACTAACAACCCCATAAAGGAATCGGGGCACCATGGAAAAAGCAACAAATCTTATTTTGTTATTCACAATGTCACACACACGTACTAAGAAGAATTAACACTTTGGGCCTTATCAATTCCGACCGGCTGATTATGATACAGCCAGTCAGAATTGAAACCGCCAGTCATTCCGGCTGGCTTCCGACAGGCTCCAGGGGCCTGTCTGCCAGTCAGAGACCAGCCCGTAATCCAAATGGAAGGTGTTTCCACCTTCTGGATTACGATGCACGGTTTCCGTCAGGGTTTCCATGCAGGCCTTTCCGATATGGAAACCCTGTCGGAAAAAGTGTTTGGGGGCCTGTGGCACTTTCAGGAAATGACCCAGCATACATGTTATGTTTCCCTTATTCTTTGTTTATTAGGAAACAAAAAAAATATTTGTAGGGTCTGTATTAATTGTCCTTTTTTCTTCCTCCTAGGGTCTTCTGTATGGTCCCTTTCCCGGAGTCTTTCTGGCCATCGTTGCCCTTCTGACAAAAGAAAGGCTCAGGTAAGTGTTTTCATTTCTTTTGACTATTTTCTCTTTTAGGAAGGGGAGTGGGGTGAATAATGTCTCCCCCACAAAAATGGTCCTCCACCAGTGAAAAGCAGGAGAAAACAATATAGAGAGAGAGGTTCGCGGTGTAGGTTCTCTGTCCCCACCCCTCCCAACTTCAGAGTTTTCTACTATCATATGCTGGTTTCCCCAGGAAGCCCCGTAGGTGTCCACTTACCTGGGAGAGCCACGTCTTTCCAGGACGTTGTGGGTCTCGTCGTGCTGGTTTTCTTCTTCCAGGTCTTTTCTCCCTTCTGGATTTCTTTCAGCAGCTTGGACCACGGTCCCAACAGGATCTTCGTCTCTCAGCACCATTTCCTCTCCCAGGCTTTCTCTTCGCCAGTCTTCTTCTCTCAGGGCTCCCTCTCTCTGCAGTACGCTATCACCGACATGTTCCTCTTCCGGATTTTGTTTCCATGCCCCCGCGTACTTAGGCCGTTCTGAGATTTGTACTGGACTCCTGACGTCA
This sequence comes from Triturus cristatus, assembly GCF_964204655.1. Classification (NCBI taxonomy): domain Eukaryota; kingdom Metazoa; phylum Chordata; class Amphibia; order Caudata; family Salamandridae; genus Triturus; species Triturus cristatus. Next base: position 1,252,562,975 of record NC_140592.1, on the reverse strand, counting down.
GTACGCATGGGGTTTTGCAAGCCCTTTTCCTTAATGCAACCGTCCTCTCCTACTACGTCGTCTTCACGCTCATGCTTGTCGTTGGGTCGGTAAGGGCTAATTTGGGGAAGCTGAAAATAGAGGAGGGTAGAGACATAAGAGGGAAGCGCGTCTTCCTCTTCCCCCTCGATATTTCCTATCACTTAGTGACAGGGCCCCCAGCATGGCCCCATTCTGTATACGGCCTCTTGTTGGGGGCCGAGGGGGCACCTATGATGCCCCCTGTTGATGTCTGCACCTTGTGGCAGTCACCTTGAGGTGCCAGGGATGAACACAGACTCCAATTTCTCAATGGGAGCTTGTATTATGGCCGGGAACGCCGACCTCCAGTCGGTCGGTCCAGTTTCCGCTACGATATCGGGCAGACCCAAGTCCGTCCGACATCGTAATAAGGCCCTTTATGTTAAAAGTATTTATTACTACAGGAACAATCTGTTTCTCAGTCCATCTAAAACAGTTACACAGAATATTGTAAAAACAGCAAGAAGACACGTTATAAGTAATGAGAACAAAAACTTGAACATTTCCAGCATTGCTAAAATGTCATGTAAAATGTTATCTAGAACCTAACACCCTAACTCCTCCTTCTATGTGCTATAATATGAGAGCATGAAAACTAGAGGAACTTGCAGTCTAGAGTTTCCTAGGGAGAAGAGATGCACTGGAAACCTTGTGACAGCAAAGGCTGTCTTTATCAGAGGTAGGCCTTGAAAATAGTTTTCCTCGCGAAGGGCAAACACCCACAAAGGTAGCAGTCAGTTGGTTCCTCTGGTACTTGGCTTTATCAGTGTCAGGCTTCAGGCGAGGTGTCTCATCTGCAAGTGAGATGTGCACTGGCAACAGGGGAGACTATCTGTGGAAGAATATCGGGCAATAATGTAGGCAAAGGACCTCTCCTGACAAGTGGTCAAGTTGCAGTCCTTATATACTAAATCTTATAAGAAATTGGAATTTTCTGACATGTTTAGGAAGTTCTGACATAGACTATGTGCATTAAGGTATGCGTACAAGACGTTTCCTTATGAACATATAAGGCAAAAGGATGCCAGTTCAGATTACATTCTTGTGGTTATATGTCTGTATGTGTTCTTATTTAACCTTGACATGGTGAGGAGTAGACATCTGACCCAGACGAATGTTGCATTAGATGTTTTATATATGTCATTAATCGGAGAACTTAACAATATCGCAGTTCCTAGAAAGATACGGTCTGGCAACATCTGCGTCTAAAGACAGACATGACAATGATTCTGCATAAATCAAGGAATATGGCAAAGTCCATTGTCTAAGTTAAGGAAGATGGTGGCCTCCATGGGCTAATATGGAGCCGGGGCCTACATAAGAGGGAGTCGGACCTTAGGGACTTTACATCAGATTCACGGATGAAATGATATTTTAGCAATGTGACCTCACAAGCTCCAGTAACCGAGATTATTTGTTTGGAGATTCGCCATTAGATCAACCACTGAACCTTGGTTGTTCTTGGTGGTGTTTCCAAAGTATCTCCAGATCCAGGAGCTATAGATATAAAAAGTATGTTCTGTCGATATTGTAAATCTATAAAAGTTATCAAAACCACAAATGCAGCCACATTGAGGTACATACGGGAGAATATACAGCACCAGGAAATAGACATTTAACATTTGATAAACTTAACAACCTAGAGATAAATTAGTGGAAGGACTAATGATGAAATGCAGAAGTTAAGATCATGGATTCCCAGACTTACCTGACATAATTACCTTACATATGGCTGGTGGAGGGCCTAATAGCAGCTCCTGAAAGTCCCCTGAGGTAATTGTTGTGGATGTTCTGAAGGTGGACACCAGGGGCTGTTGTATGACAGAAGCTGACAGGTGAGAGATATGCATAGAGGAGTATGTCACCTCAATCATACAAGATGATGCTAGAAATATGATTTCAGTACTCATTTTCAAAACCAGAAAGATCGTACAGCTTAAAATAAGGCCTAACCGATATCTTATAGCACTAACCTAACATTATCTGCAAAAATAGAATGCCATATTGATCATGGTGCCAACGGGGATGTGTGACAAAAGATATTCAGCTACCCTGTCATAAATAAGTAATAAATGAAGAGGTTAGATGCCAAAGACCAGACATTTTAGTTACCAGTGTGTACCATCAGTCTGCTGTGTAGTGCAAGTTCACGTTTTGGTTTATTGCTAGGAGCAGTAGGTAATGTTGTGGCAGGTGGTGGGTGGGACAAAAATTCAGGGCCTTAAAAATTTGAAAATAAATGGATGAGTATAAAATAGTGTAACAATATAAATGACAAGGTTGCATGTGACTACAATCAAAAGATATTGCAAAACACATAGTGAAATAGAGTGTTAGGATTTAACAAAACGAGTGACAAAAATTCTCTAATGAGATTAGTAGATTATTAATGAGATTGTTAGCATAAGGACATGCCTGTATGTGTAGGGGGGTTTGCTCTGTGTGCTTCCCTGCCACAGTTGCAATGACGTCTGTCCCAGCTGACGCAACCAGTCTGCTCCAAAAAGTTTTTATATGAAAGAGTGTTAAAATTCACATTAACACAATGTGTATGAATAAATGGGGCGTGTGTTATGAGAGCTCGATACATGATGGACACTAAAATTACAGATATGAGTGAAGGATAGATATGGCTGCATTGATAGAGTTAGGGAGGTTTATAATCTTATCTGGCACAACATTAGTGTTGTCTGGAAGAGGCTACCCCTACAGCAGGTGGGTGTACATTGTGGGGAGGACAGCCTTTGCAAGGGGAGTGAGATGGAGGCAGGATCCTGTTGACACTACAGGAAGAGCTTCAGCTAGCTGAATCCTTCACCCTCCTACTCTCGTCTCGCCACTTCATTTGTTCTATTCCCCCTTGGTGTGGGCTTCCTCTTCCAAAGCATTCACAGAGTCTGTGACCTCCTGCCTTAAGGGTTCCGCTGAGGGTGAATGGAGACAGCTCATGTATTTGTTTGTAGTATTTTACCACAAAATGTAATGTACTATAAGGACTGTCTCCTCCTAAGTGAAAAGTTTCTTCCTCTTGAAGTGAGAGGTCTGCATGTTTTTTCTTCAAAGTGTGAGATGCCGGATATTGATGACTAAGAGGGACACAAATCCTCTAGAGTGGTCAGTATGTATGTTGTTGTTATAAGGTAATGGGTGTCAGGTGCGTATGAGTTCTTTCAGGTGTATGTCATCTTCTGGTTCATTTCCATGTGGAGGTCTTCTGTTCGCTACCAGGCGGAGGTCTACACCCCGAGTGCGAAGGTCCTGCCATTAGTGTAGAAGTCTCCTGCTCACTACCATACAAAGGTTCCCGGCCCAAATGCAGATGTTCCACCACTTGTGAGGAGGTCCCATCACATATGAAATACGGCTGTAAGCTTCTTGTAGTAACTATATGTTCATAAATTAAGTTAAATCTCAATCCATCCCCTAATCGGAAGGGGTGGGGATAGGCAAGTGTAAACATTACACTTGGAAATGGCGAATAGCCAAAATAAGTAAAGTTACTCAAAAGAAGAATAAAGATTTACATGTTACTTATTCACAAGTGTAGCTTACCTTTGAGAATCGCCCCAGTAATGTTTAATCACAAACCTATTGGCATTTTCAATAGCACTGCAAAATGTATAAACATATATAACTCCACACATAAATGAACCAGATCAACAGCCAGATTCTACCTTGATAACATTTTTTGCCCAGCACTCTTTGTGACTCCACAGCCTTGTTAAGATCAGCCACCACAGGGTCTTTAAAACTGTGGTTAGTAATTGCTTTCCTGCTCTCTCCCTCTCACGTAAGGCAGCAGATGTGATCACTGCGCTGTGTTACACTTTTCCACATCTGGGCCCAAGTTGTACGTTGATATTTACTCTGCGGTGCTCTTGGTAGATTATCCTAGCAACTTCAAAGCTGGATGTGTATTTGCAGTTTTGATGATGGGCAGCTAGCCCTTCTGATTGGCAGACGTCAATCTTGTGGCTAGGGCTTCCAGGCCGTAGCACAATATGAGCGATGAGTTCAGGATTTTTACTAAACAAACATTAGCACCACAGACAGGAGAATGCACTGCATTTGTTGTACTCCTACTAACAGTGACAGTGCCCTCTTGTTCTCCTGACTCTGCCCTCGTGGTTGGTGACTGTCTGCTCTTTTGATTTGGATGGTGGAATAAAAGCATCAAAGCACCTTTGTCTCCATCACTGCCTGCAATGTTTGGGAAGTCCACTGGGTTATTGTTAATTTATATGAAGTTTGTGTTCAGTAGCAAAAGGGAAACAATGATGTATTTTTTCTTTCATGGCTTCTTTTATTTTTGTGGCTGGGCGGAATGCATGCATGTGCAGGCCTATAGGGAGTGCCTCCATGTTCTTTTCTGAGCCAGATAGGTATTTAGGGTCCCTACTGTGTGTAGCTTTGAGTGTATCGTCCCTCAGTTTTACTCATATTTTGGATAGCCTCAAGTTATCCTCTGAGGGCTCAAAATGAGAGAGGCAATATGGGGCCAAAAATATTTTGATTAATTACTCTTTTTTCTTTAATTGTATCTGCTGGACCTTGAGTGTTAGGGGTGCTCATTGCCACAGATATTTGCTCACTCTTTCTCCATTTTACAGTGTGCTTCCTGAGGTTCTGGGGTGGTAATGCCCTGCAGATGGTCCTAGAGTTTTACCCAAACTTTCAACAGGGTTTTTGTTTAATGTACGTTTTTGGGCAAGCATGTGGATAGGCTAGCATCCATTCTGTGTACCCTGCAATTATTCATGCGATTGCTGTTCCAGGTAACTCTCTTGTACAACATGCTTTCTTCAGGGATTTGCTGAGTCAAGCAGCCATGTTGTGAATCGGGTAAATGCTTGTTGATTTTTTTCCTTTGAATGTTCTGCAATTTTCCAGAGTGTTTGTTGAAGTTTCTGGATATGTTGCTGGCATTGTGCAGGCCTCACATCCATTTCTCAAGATGTTAAGATTGTTCCATTATGTGTGCTGGGGTCCTGGGTATGCTGGTAGGGCATCAGTGTTTTGGTGGCCACAACTGCTCCCCTATAAAGGCTGGCCCTTACTAGGTTACCCCAAGTCTCTTCAAAAGATTTGGAGGAAGCTTTTCTCTTGGAACATGTTCTCTTGAAGCCCACTTAACTTTCCAGGCTTTGTGTCTGGGAAGACCAAAAGCTTCTTATGTCCTAAGACGTGATTAACAGCTGCCATGACCATGAACTCTTGTCTGTCCACACATTGGCAGTCATGGCTAAAGTCTAAAACATGAAACAAGAACCAGGAATAAATAAGTGACCTTCCCTACCTTGGGAAAACTTTTGAGATAACTTGTTGGGTAAGGTCCTCTTACGGTATAAGATATGCAATGTAATGGCAAATCACTGATTGCCATTCCATCGAAACAGTTGAGACCTCCTCTTCTCTTTCATCCAGCCAAGCTCTTTGACTGTTTAATGGCTAGCAAGTCGTTTCATGCCAAAAATCCAGCATGACCGGGTTTACCCCTCGTATATTTACCAATCAACAAATTCAAATGAAGGCATTGCTCTTCCATTCTTATATCCCTTCTAAATTCGTAGTTGTCATTTGAGAGAGCTGAATTTTCTTCCATCCATGTTTGCAATCTCTCAAGTAATACAATCCCCATACGCTTTGCTGACCAATCCAGGAGGGACATAGGCCACTAGCATTCAGGGTCACCATTTCTGTCTGTCTTAAAGATCAGGACTATGATTGACTCCAACTAGGTGGGGGGAAAGGTTTGGGCTCCTGCTGCATTTAAAGCATTCAGAAGAATTGGAGGCTGAGGCTTGATTAGATGTTTGTGTGCATCCTCTGGAACTCTATTCTGGCCTGAAGCCTTCCCATTCCTAGTCCTATTTAGGGCAAGAGTAACGTTATTTAAAGTGAATGTTATTTGTTTGAAGTCAGGCCGCAGCCCTTCCAAAGCATCATTTTCTAAGGTAGTTACTTCATTCCATGGATTGAATATAGACTGACTATTGATGTAAAATTATCAATCTGTTGATTAGTTGGGACCAAAGAGTCCATTTGGGGAATTGATTTTTCTTTGAAAAAGGGCATATTTATTATTTTCCAAATCATATGTTTCGGTCGATCGTATAAACCTAGCCCAAGCATCTTGCTGAATTTCCCTTTTTCTATTCACCACGTCTTGCTCGTACATGAATCTGTACTCCTAAATTCCAACTTTATTTCCTGGGTTACTACGTACTGAATATTTTAACTACTAAAATACAAAAAATTGATCAAGTTCCCTTTCCATAATGTTGACTACATTAGTACTGGTGGAATCAACTTTCTTATTATAATAATTAATAATCACCATATCGGTGTTGTTCTCAATAGGGTAAATTGATAGTACGGGGAGGCTGAGAAGGTCTTTTTGACTTTCGCTGGCAATATGGTTTTAATTAGCATGGATAGCCCACCTTTTGCCCTCCCTACCCTTGATGATATAGCTAGGGTAACACATGACAGAAATATCTCTACATGGAAGTCCTCTACCTACAATGTTTCCGGTAAACATAATAAGGGGGAATTTGGATATAAACGTAAGCCATTACATGTTATTAATTGCACTTAGTAATCTAGCTATATTCTATGAAATCAGTCGGATATTTATCTTAAACATGGAATGATGCAGAATACCAATACAGACTGCCGGGCCCTCATCTGGGCGACTAACCTCAGACATACATTTGCTTTTACTTTGATCAGGTAACAGTTTTCAAGGGCTAATTTGAGGGCTATGGTGCAGTTTTCAGAGGACGAGGCGATTTCAGAGTAGCTGAGGGAGCATTTGCTGCTTCTCCTTTTATGCTGAAGGAGGACGGGTTAGGGTAGAGTTCTGCACGAGCCTACCGCCCTGGCAGCACCACTCAAGACAAGGGTCCAGTGTTTCTGAGCCTGGGATTACCAGTTCCTGTGCTTATGGAGACATCAGACTAGTTGGAATGTCCCGGGCCACTCGTAATCAGGGCCTGAGAGTCATCCCTCATGGTGAGAGATCTTTGTCGAAGCCCACAGTATCAGAGGTAACACTAACAAATGCGTAGGTTGTGGACTTCTCACCAACGCGTTTTTGAGTGTGTATAGTAGTGCTCTGGGTTTACTACTTCCTGTATTCACAGATGCTATTAATCACAACCCTGTGGCTAGAGATTTACACCTCTGACGTTCCTGTCTCTTCTGTGTAGACATCTCCGCCACATTTGTGAACATGTTCGCACACAGAGCTCTCCATTTTAGGAGTAAATGTGAGAGGGACAAGGGGGAGTGGTTGGAAAATGGGGAATATTTACAACTCAATATAAACAAGAAAATTAAATACTTCATCCCTCCCAATTTGATTTCCGCTCGGAACATAGCACAGAGACGGCAGTAGTCAAGGACACTGAAGAGATTCGGGCAATGATGGACACAGGTGTGGTTGCTGCCCTAATTCTCCTTGACTTGTCAGCAGCATTTGATACTGTTGACCAAAACCTGCTGAAATTACGCCTAAATAAATTGGGTGTAAAAGATTCCACTCTCTCCCTGCTATCTTCCTTCTTAGCGGACAGAAGACAGTCAGTTGCTCTGGACCAGTATAAATCAACTCCCTATGTGCTACCATGTGGGGTTCCAAAGGGATCGTCGTTGAGTCCATCACTTTTTAATATTTACATGTCTGAACTAGCCCCTTTGATACAGAAATTTGTTTTTATTCTGACATCCTACGTGGACGACACACAAATTGTGGTGGCTGCCTACAAAAATGAACCCTTTCCTCCATCTCGGTTACATTACTGTATGCAGGAAATTAATAGCTGGATGAGTAGGCACTGTCTGAAGCTTAACTCAGACAAAACCGAGATAATGTCCTTCGGCAATCTCCAACCAGCATGGGATGCCTCTTGGTGGCCTGCAGAGTTATGGGAATCGCCTAAACCAGCAGCCAAAGCTAAACATTTAGGAGTTGTCTTTGATGATAAACTGTCCTATGTTCATCAAATAAATGCCATTGTTTCAGCTTCCTATTACTTAATCAAGAAACTTAAAAACATTCTTCTTTATTTACCCATGGACTCAAAGAAGACGGTTGTGACTGCACTTGTGTTATCGAAATTGGATTATTGCAAAGGGCTGCATCAGAACTTGCAAAGTCAACATTTAAAAAGTTGCAGATGATACAAAATGCAGCCGCAAGGATCCTGCTAACCTGCCTAAATACCAATCAGTCTCCAAAGAAATTCGGAAACTTCATTGGCTACCGGTTGTGAGCCGGGTTAAGTTCAAAACTTTAAATTGTATCAACCTTTCAGACAGCTTCGTTCTACTCATGCCAGATTGATGGCTGTTCCTAGGGTTCGCACATTCAATTGGGGTGGCCGAAACCTTAGTTACGGAACTGCTAAACTCTGGAATTCCCTCCCCTTACATATCAGGTCAGCTAATTCACTATCAACTTAAAACCTGTTTTTTTTGGGGATTTAGGTCATGATCCAGTTGTGCTTACACTGAACTTCATTGCCAAGACACCTCAGGGTATTCGCGTGCGTGTAATAAATTGAAATAACATAATATAACAAACAACAAAATCTGAGGGTTTTAGGGAGATTTAAGAAGGGGGCTAGAGAGGGATATTCAAATACCAAAACACACCTACAAATGAGTAAGACAATTACAATTCAGACACGTTAAACCAACATCTACTACAGTAATACTATTGACAAACAAGGCAAATATACTCCAGCCAAGCCTTGTAGTAGGTCAAGCAACTCAAATGGCCAGCGACTAGTATTGCTACCCACTCCCATTGAAAACAATGCAAGCAGGGACACTAAAACCAACACCACATAGCGAAATATAAGTAACAATGTATTGAAATATTGACTGTTAACTATATATTTTTAAATGCATGTCAATGGTAAAACCATTTTTGGTTAAAATATATATATATATATACATATATATATATATATATATATATATTTCAAATGTTAGCAATTTTTTATAATACAATATAATTTTTTGGTTTCACATATCTTAACTGGTAAACATTTATTTTCTTCATTATAGATCTTTATGTACAATGACCTGAGACTGCAAGAGGGGAGGGATGTAACATACAGCTGAAAGTCACTGCAGCATTTGTACATCACGAAGGCTGCATGGAACAGACAATGTAGTTCCAAGTAATTGTAAAATAAAGTTACCCACAAGCCCTGTCTCCTCTTCAGTGAAGTTCTTCTTCCTCTAAAGTGGGGTAGGATATGTCTTGAAGTAGAGGCGGTGTGTTATATCCTGTTCGTAAAGTCCTCCCGGGTAACAAGTTGTTATGAAAGGGGTAGGTTGTACATGTTCTATGCTCTGTATGTGAGGTGTGAGGTGTGCGAGTTTGGGGCAGGTGTGTCTCTGCTCCCTTCTGTGCGTTATTTGATAGCCTGGAGTGTCTCACATGAATACATGCATGACTGAGGATGAACAGGTAAACAAAAAAGTCACAATACTAGCCAGTGCAGTGTACAAAATAAACTTTCAAAAATCCAAAATTGGATATTTAAATACGCTTTTGGTAGGATATAAACTATCCAATGAAGGAAAGGCACTAGCGCCTGTGTTTCTACAAGCATATGGGACACACATTCAATACGTGACAAGCATTGTGACCTCCTGCCCCATGATGCAGAAAGGGGTGAGCCTCGGAGTCAATTGATAACCCTCGAATTCAGAGGGAAGGACTGAAAAGGAGGGCAGACCAGTCAGCTCAGGGAGTGACAGAGGAGAGGGCCTCTGCATTCCAGCAGATGTGTGAGAACACACATAACGTGTCTATTAAGAGTAGTTACAAGCCACGCAAGGTTTAGATGTATGATGTATAGTGAAGGTCAGACGACACCTTTAACTTACAAAGTCCATTCATGTTCAACTGTACAGGAGCACCTGGCTGTAGAAAAAAAGATGTTTACAGCAGTGCAAAGACCTGGTCTCAAAGAAAGTCCCACGGCGCAGGTGAGCCGATTAGCACCGTGTCACCAATCCCTACTATAGAAGCAGTTAGCAAAGCCAGTGTGTCAAATGCGAGGCCATTGCACCTTAGATGGGTGTAATGATGGTGTGGACGTGAGACAAGTTTGACCCTTCAATTTAAATCCGACCCAACACTGAGACCCAACAGTTCATTCAGAGCCCCGTGACAACTCAACAGACATCAAATGTTAGCTCGCTGAGTGATCACCAAACATCCCTCCACACGGCCCAGTCGGCGTGGCCTGCAGTCAGCACAAAGCAGCGCTGCTCAGCTGCTCGTTCAACTGCAGAAAAGGCATCTGAAGTTCAGAATTAAACCCATATATGTGATATTGTCGGCGGCCCTCCCTGCCCAACGAGCAGAGCTGAATTTACTACTTCTGGTTTGATTTAAAAAAGGATCCTTTTGTTTCCAAAGCAAATTGATTCGCAATTGTGCGTTCAGGGCTAGACCCTGCATTCTGGCTTTCTGAGGCACAGTTACCTCCTGGTACAAGATGGGGCCCCTAAAGTTACAGTTCCTGAAGTAGGTGAGTGTCATAGGTCAAATGAGCCCGTCCTATGTGAGTTAAATAGAGCAGCTCTTGAGGGGAGAGGTCCAGCTCATTCCAGAGTTTCTGTAATCAGTAGCAGCTGCTCTCCAATAACAAGCATTTACAATGCAACGGTCTCGGCATTGTTAAAGTTAGAGCTATTGGAATTGCTCATGACATTATTTTTGTTTATGTTTTTAAAACATGTAAAGAAACGGCATTGTTATTTACAATGTCAATAGCTTAATCTGTGTGTGGGTGCAAATGCAATAGGTCTTGCATTGGAGAGTGATTAAGCTATTGACATTGTAAATAACAATGCCGTTTCTTTAAATGTTTTAAAAACAAAAACATAAACAAAAATAATGTCATGAGCAATGCCAATAGCTCTAACTTTACCAATGCCGAGACCATTGCATTGTAAATGCTTGTTTTAAACACCCACCTGGCTGCCAGTGACTCAGCCCTGGGCACGCCCGCCTGGTTACAGAAAGACTGCACTCTGTGCTACGGCTAAGGGTTGAACTGTGCACACGGGAGCCAAGTTCATAAAATATTTGGTGGGGTCCGGTTGATCCAATTTTAAATATAATTTTGGTGAAACCTGCAAGTGAGACCGAGGCAGGCTCATACATTTATTGTAGGTTTGCAATTTGGTCCATTTTTAAAACTGACCTTGCCTTTAACTTTATTTCCAGATCTCTGCTCCTTCCCCGCAGTGCTTAATTTAAGCCGGTGGTTTCCGGTGCTCGGCACTTATGACATCCTGCTGCTTGGTGGTGCTCTTTGTCTCATTTAGAGATGAGCGTAACAACAGTGGTTTATTAATTCAATGCACTTTAAAAAAAAGACTAATGCCTGCGCCAAAGCCATTCGTATAGCTTTGGGGGTCTGGAATAGTCAGAATTGTCAAACTCGCATGTGTGTGATAGTTAGTAGTTGTGTTGTTCCTGTTATTGGCAGCACTGGCAACGGCAATGGGCGGTGCAAGCGGAAGTGGCCTCCTGAAGAGGGCCCGGACACCAATTGTACAAATTAAGCACTTCCTGCTTGTGTGCTCCCACACTACCCTTCCACCTCTGCAGTCTCTGAACACTCAGCCCCCCCTGCTCTTTAACCCTTCAGCTCACAAACGATCCCCTCTGCTCACAGCTGGAAGAGAGTAAACGCAGCGTGCACAGCGCACACTCGCACTCGTAACCTTTTCTAAGCGCCTGGCAGGAGTGTCTGACTTGAATGTTCAGTCATCCGAATTCGTTCAAAACAAGACAAGCGAGCGTGGCTGGATGGGGTGGAGGGGAGAGGGCAGAGAGCCCAGGCTCTGATTACAGTAGATCGATGTTTTTGTAACATTAATCAATGTTCTAATAATGTATACTTTGCAGTGTGTATGCAGTTCTGGGATGAAAGTTAATAGCTCACTATTCTATATTAGGATTTTAAGTTATAAATTGCAAGTAACAAAAAAGATGTATCTTTTGAAAGCAGTAACCTGCTGATCTGTTTACATCATACGCACTCTGTAATCTACTTGGTACACGTTCTTTGCAGCAGGCATATTAACCCTCTGCACTAACTTCACCGAAGTCAAAACCTCAACTATACAAAATGCTCATCTCTCTCCAGGAAGATAATTAATCACACGAGTTATCTTGACATTTATGTGGGGCCTGGTAATTGCCGGGGGAAAGAAACGCTGCAGAAGGTGCTCAAAAGCATAATAAACGTTCAAACAGGGCGCCCCCAGGAAGCCAGCACCCGGTGCGGTGGCACCGGTCGCACCGCCCTAAAGCCGACCCTGTTCTGGAGCTTGTAGCTTCAACTTTGCTTTACTAGTGAAAGCCTACTACTAGCCTCAGAATGCAGAACGGTAGTTACTACAAACTGTGAGCGGCTACAAGATGAATTTAGCACACTTGGCCCATGGATAGGTTCCGCCAGAGAAAGTTTACAACAAGACTCCGTTGTCACCTGGGACACCATGTTCCATTTCCTCAAAAAACATAGAAATTAATTCTAATGGATTCAATTGAGAGGCAGAACCACAACTCCCAGACTACATTGGGTTGTTAAGGGAGAGAGTGCATTATTGGCCGAAAGGTACTAGGCAACGTAAAGTTCCTAGGGTGACTTGATGAAAGAGCACACTACGGGGGCGCACGCGCACCCCAGAGACAGCAGGCCCCTAAAGGGGGAGGGGAGGGGAGTGGCGGAGGGGAGGGGGGGGGAGTGGCGGCGAGAGGGGGTGCAGTGTGCACAGACGGCCTTTCTGCTAAAAGTCCGACGACTTCCCACCAGGGCGCTCACAGAGGCCGGTCCGAGAGCCTTTCAGCGCCGTCGGCTCCTTTCCTCGCTCCCGTGTTGTCGCACAAAGAAGTCATGTCGCATTTCTTGGACAGAAAGACACAAAAAAGAAAAAAAAACACCAGAACAAACCAAATCCTTCAGAGACTCCTCTCGTGAGAAGGGGGTCAAGGGATGGATAATTGAGGGAAAAGATTGGGTTGTTCTGACAACCTCACTGACGACAACGTTATCCTGAAGTGGAGCCGGGCGCTGCATTTCGCCCCTCCCCCCCGGCAGCTCTGCACATTGTGGAGACTTCCATCATCTTTCCTGGATTCGACTTTGGCATCCTGGGATCCCATGTTTTTAAACACCCACCTGGCTGCCAGTGACTCAGCCCTGGGCACGCCCGCCTGGTTACAGAAAGACTGCACTCTGTGCTACGGCTAAGGGTTGAACTGTGCACACGGGAGCCAAGTTCATAAAATATTTGGTGGGGTCCGGTTGATCCAATTTTGAATATAATTTTGGTGAAACCTGCAAGTGAGACCGAGGCAGGCTCATACATTTATTGTAGGTTTGCAATTTGGTCCATTTTTAAAACTGACCTTGCCTTTAACTTTATTTCCAGATCTCTGCTCCTTCCCCGCAGTGCTTAATTTAAGCCGGTGGTTTCCGGTGCTCGGCACTTATGACATCCTGCTGCTTGGTGGTGCTCTTTGTCTCATTTAGAGAGGAGCGTAACAACAGTGGTTTATTAATTGAATGCACTTTAAAAAAAAGACTAATGCCTGCGCCAAAGCCATTCGTATAGCTTTGGGGGTCTGGAATAGTCAGAATTGTCAAACTCGCATGTGTGTGATAGTTAGTAGTTGTGTTGTTCCTGTTATTGGCAGCACTGGCAACGGCAATGGGCGGTGCAAGCGGAAGTGGCCTCCTGAAGAGGGCCCGGACACCAATTGTACAAATTAAGCACTGCCTGCTTGTGTGCTCCCACACTACCCTTCCACCTCTGCAGTCTCTGAACACTCAGCCCCCCCTGCTCTTTAACCCTTCAGCTCACAAACGATCCCCTCTGCTCACAGCTGGAAGAGAGTTAACGCAGCGTGCACAGCGCACACTCGCACTCGTAACCTTTTCTAAGCGCCTGGCAGGAGTGTCTGACTTGAATGTTCAGTCATCCGAATTCGTTCAAAACAAGACAAGCGAGCGTGGCTGGATGGGGTGGAGGGGAGAGGGCAGAGAGCCCAGGCTCTGATTACAGTAGATCGATGTTTGCCTTCGTTGAGCTGCAGAGGAGAAACTGCTCCTCGTCCCAGCAGAGGTTCCTGAGGCCCAGCTGATGCCTACAAGCCGTGGGCACCGGAAGACACCACCGCCTTTCTCCAAGGCAGAGCAGATGCCTCGGAGAAAGGCAGCCTCCTTTTCGGATTCGGGGGCGTGTTTTGCTGTTGTCTCCTCCTTGAGACTTTTCGCAAAAAACACGCCCCCCGATCCGAAAAGGACGGGGCATGATTGGTGTGACGGGACCTCTTCTCCAATGGCTGGCCAGCATTTACGAGGCCAGCCAATGGAGAACAGGGCAGAAGAGGGGCGGGTTCAAGCCCCTCTTCTCCCAAGTCATTAAATCTCCGGACTTCCGGTCTGCCGACCGGATGGTCCCGAGACCTAAAAAGGATGTGGACATCCACACAGATTGTGAGAGTTCCACGATGTCATTCATATTTCAAAAATGTGCTTTCAAATGGTAATATAGTAAATGGAAAAGTAATAGAGGAGACTCCTACATTAAAAGGATCAGAGCAGCTGAACACCCACATCTGTCCCATACAAGTATTCACATATGTGTAGACTCCTGCAGTCGCACACACGTGCAGTGGTATAGCAGCTGCATAAACTCACATGCACACCGAGTGACAGAAGATTTATAGGCAGAGAACAGCTCCACCCAGAAAAAAAGAGTACCATGCTATAAGTGAAAGTCATCGCGATCACGATCAAAGCGGCCGGGTGACCGCGAAAGTGAAAGTAATGGCGGTGCGGCACCCGCGCACATGCACTGTAGCTCTAGGTTGGCCTGGTAGCACTTTTTGGAGCCCTCTCAATAAGTCTCGCCAGACCAGCGCATGCGCTGGGTCAGGCGAGACCTAATGAAGCGAATACTAACAGACCCTCACACATGCATAATGCAGAACTTGGAAGCTGACAACAGACTGCTAAACTGTGTATTTTGTTCTACGATAGGATTAATGTTGGCTGATTTCCTGGTAGCTCCCAGGGCCACAGCAGAGCACCCAAAAGATTGTTCTTGTGAGGCAGACCATTTGACCATTTGTAACTGGTCTAATACTGGACTTAGTGAAAAGTCTTTGGAAGTGAAAACTGAGTGACAAGGTCAACTTACACCCATGGCTAGTTGGTATGCGAAAAAAAGAAGGTAAGGACTTTGGTGTCTGACCAAGAACTGAACTGCATCTGTGATAACACAGTTACAATAAGCGGTCAGATCTTTTTTACATTGTGGGCTACCACGTGTTTTTTGTCATCTCTTTGGTAGGATTGTCTCTCCCTGATTGTCAAATTTACAGCCTAGTATGAAAGCCTGATCCAAACCCCAACACTCTGGTGTCTGGTCCTTTGAGGTAGACAGAAAAACATGGGAGAGGAACAAAGCAGATGATTAATTTTGAAAATGAACTATTAAGACATCATGGAGTCATAGGGTATGTGGCAATAGATTCGCTGTATATTTAGGCTGCTTAGACAAGGTTCTTGTAGCTCCTTCTGCCATAATGGTGGGTGGATATCATAGGAAACAAAAGCCGCAATCCAATTCTATATCAAAGCTGTTTATCTCCACCTCAAACAATCTGCATCTCTTACCTTTGTGCCAGCTGAAGACCTACCCTGCTTTCTAAGAGTTCTTGCAGGACAGGAGATTCCTTTCAGGAATGATGTGCCAGTGTTGGAATTCTGTCATTATAACAAAACTGCAAAATAAAGAAACCCCGATTGATAAAATTGGGCAGAGGAATCTCCTTTTAGGAAATAGGTTGATAAGCTGTACCAATTAGAAGAATAGGTAAAGAAGGACACTGAAAAGCACAGGAGTAAAGAATAAAAAAGATAGGAAAGAAACAACAGTAAGTAGGTATATGTACAGGGGGTTAGGAGTACAAAACATGGAGGGGGAGAACGACAGAGGGCTACACCACCTTCCAAGGGTTGGGGTAGTAGGCCAAAAGGAGAGAGGGATGGGCATATAAAGGTGGAAAAGAAGGTTCACAGGAGAGGCAACCCGCTCCCCTTTTTTAAAAAATAAAAACGACCCCACAAAAAAATATTTTTCTCCAAGAGGACCATTCGCCAGGTTGCGTTTTCTCTGCCTGTTGCAAACCATTCTTGGAGAAGAATTGATATAAAAGGTTTGACGATAATTATTCGTCATAAACAGTTTATACAGATTTCTTTTAAACAAATACAATCATTGGTGTTTCATGGCTTTGTTATAATTAATAGTTTGATCCGTTCTAGTACTTTTTGGACTCCCAGGTCTGTCATCACTGCTGCAAGACTAAGCGCCTGAAGGCTTGTAAGGCAGCTGTAAAGCCCATGTAGTCCTGACGGAAAGGATATGAGGGAAAGGGTTGAGGTCACCTTGGGGGACCTGCTGCAGCTTTGCTGGAAGCCTTAAAGTCGGGGCTCTAATCGGAAAAACTGAGGGAGCACCCCTTGGCACCAACTTCTGTTGGTGCTGGAGAGCTGGGGTCCAGTGCTTACATCTGGCCTGTATAACGACTGCCTCTCCAGATTGAGACCATGAGACAAAGTTCCTAGTACGGAATATATATATTTTCTTAAAGTGCAGGAAGCCCATTATCGTCCCAGTCCGTTCCTCTTCGTGGACCATGTAGAAGGAAAGGAAAACCAGGCCAAGGCAACCAAGCAGGGGCATGATACTTTGTGTAGGGCAAAGGCGAAGCCAGTCTATCACGTTCCATCCTATCACCAGTTGCACATTCTTTGTGGCCATTTCATGCTTCTTTTGAAGGAGGGCTAATTCATACTGATTTTCGTGACTGTCTGTTCGTTTGGAAGGCATTGCATAGTGCTCTGGGGGACCCTTAATGAATTTTTGCTAATGATGTCAAAATTAGAATTTTAAGTTGGTGGGTGTACCCGAAACTGGATAGTGCCTTTCACCAGGGGTCTTTATTGTCTAAAGTGTCACTTCTGAGGGATCCTGGAGCCCTGGTGCTTGAAGGTCTCTGCTGCAAAGCACAGAAAGCAGAGTTGTACTTAGCCTGGAATAATTATAACATTCATAAATCCTATAAGAACCCGTAATCAGAGAATAATCCTATAATAATGGAAACCACAGTCATGGACCCATAATTTCTCTGTGATGCTAGACCTATAGCACTGAGATCGGGCTGTCCCCAGCCCTGTTTTCTGACATTAACTAGAATGGCTGCTTCTAAAGTCTGTAAAGCAACAAGAGCACTGAGTTGAATTCCAGCCGCAAAATGCATTAGTGACACACTTAAGTGGCTCTACAGTGTTGAGTTCAGCATATTGAAGATTCCACGTTGCAAGGCAAGTCTCTAGCCCATTCCTCTTCCATTATGTAGAAGTCGAGTGTAATTCTGCACAGCAGCCACGTCTGTGGGCGAAATGGACGCAAGGCATAGAACCAGGCCCAGCTCGCTTTTTAAAAAAATATCTGAGGAACCTGCTCCATATTGTATGGACTAGTAATTCTTCAGGCATTATAAACAAGAATCCAGAGCAGACATGGCGAGTAAGTTGGCTGAAGAGGTGGGGGTGGCAAATGGTGTTCACGGGCGCTTTGATGTCCTCAGTGGCCGCGCGGCTCACTGAAAACATCAAAGCGCCCGCGAAATGTAAGTGATCGCAATCGCGATCACACTTCAAAGCGCGGCTGTGTGACAGGCGAAAGTGAAAGAAAACGAGTGCTTTCAGGCCTCCAAATGGTGCGCGCGCCCGGCACACATGCACTGTATTTGGAGGCCTGAAAGCACTCGTTTGCACTTCCAAAACTCGCTTACTATAAGTCTCGCCAGAGCAGCGCTAAAGCGCTGTCTCAGACGAGACCTAAAAAATGAACAAGTCACTCTCTGCATAAGTAACCACCTTTCCACTCCAATAATGATTTATTTAATACTCAATACCACTGTACACCCAGGATCCCAGCAGAAACACATGCATTTCCATGTGAAGAGACTATCGAGATTACTCCTTTCAGATATGCAATGTGAGCTGCAAAAACGGGGGAGGCTAACATTTGTAAAAGTCACTTACCTCTTGCTACGACAAAACTCAAATACTGAATAAAAAGAAAAGGCCAGGGCTAACGCTCACCGGGCTAGGAGGAAATCAAGAAGCAATGAGATCTAGCCAATTTGAAAAAAAAATTAAGTCCACAAAAAATGTTGGGTAACATGGATTAAAGTGTTTTTTTTTTTAAACGAGGTTTGCTGTGTCACAGCGTTAAAAAAATCAAAAAACTTTAATATGCCTCACTGCACAAGAGCACACGTATGCCTGCTGCCTACACAATTGCACAACTCGGAGGGCACATGGGGAGAAGAAACGGGTGGGCGGTAGGAATAAGAAAGATGGGGTTGGTTTAGAGCACACGTATGCCTGCCGCCTACACAATTGCACAACTCGGAGGGCACATGGGGAGAAGAAACGGGTGGGCTCTCAGTTTAATGTGCCTGAATCTTCAGAGATGTGTCCGTTTCAGTCGGAGGCTGGGAGTATGTGCGCGGTGGCGAATGAGTTTATTATTTATTTGTATGCAGATAGAGAGAGCCATACGAGTAGGAGCTTTCAGTGACACCTCGATTAAGTGGCCCCTTCATCACGTCCTGTTGCCTGTCTATTGTACAGAAATCAATGAAATGCAATGAGCCATATTTATTATTTACCGGTTACCTTTTCTCAAAATAAACAAGTTTTTCATAAATCTCTCAGAAAAAGCAAAAAATTAGTATAGCAAAAGTTATCTTGCATGGAATGCTCAGTATTCGATTTTAGATTCAAGTTTTGGTTCAGTGCAGTAACGTTTATTTATTTACTCTTAATCAGTACTTTTACTAAGAGTTAAAAACTTCTATGTGAGTGCATGCCAGGGAGTAGAGCGATGACGTACACAGTAGTGATTTTTGTAAACCAGGAAACGGGTGGGGGGTAGGAATAAGAAAGATGGGGTTGGTTTAAAAGAGAGAACCAAGTATTGAAGAGCTATAAAATGACTACACACTGGGTGTGAAAGAAAGAGTGAATAGTTTTTGTGCATGGAAATGGTGCTGGGTGAGTGTGTGTAAGAAACAGCAGAAGGACTGTACCTTAAAGAATGCATACATCTTGACTGTTCCTAGGTAGACAAATCAGTGAAAAAAAACAGCAGACACACAACCCCTCTGTCCTAAGACCACAACCCAGGCAGCCTTTCGCATCACCCCTCCACGAAGCGCCTAGAGGTGGCTCAGTACACAAGCCCACTCAGTTCTATTCCAGGCCCTCAAAAAGGAGGTAAGTGGCGAGGCATCCAATACCAAGCAACGAAGGGAGAGGAGACCGGCACTCCTCTGAAGGAATGCACCTTTAAGTAACTAAAACAGCCAAGATGCCTGTGCTCGCGTCACACGTCATAACTCCGAAACCATTCACTTCTCATTTTCATTCTGTCCCAACCTTTCATACTAGAAAAAGGTGATATGTTTTTAAAAAATGTAATAGAATGGTGTGTGCAGTTTTTATTGGGAGCTCACGCACTGTATTCAAAGTTTCACTTAAGGAGAGCACAGATACAGTGCTCATTTAGCTGGCACGGTGCTTCTCACATGCATGTGTGTGTGTAAGTATACATGGGCATGTCTTTCTTACTTTTAGCACCTCTGCCTCAAATTAAAAATGCGAAGCAAAATGCTTAGGCAAGTTTCAGAACCTTTTTCATCAATACCTGAATTTATGCAGTTTTTAGAATTTGGAGCAGATATGTCAGTGTGTTATTTCCACCCATTAGCTTTCCAACTCAGACAGCAGCTCTTTAACCAGGGATATTTCGAAACTCACAACATCCATGATGTTATGGGGACTCTTAGCCTGACAGAGCGGTGCTGGGCAGGGTTGCGGGATGAAGCAAGCTGAGAACAGGAAACATCAAAGACGCTGATGACAGGGGAAAAAAAAAAACTCAAGCGGTGCAGTGCACGTAGTCTCTGGGGCCCGAGGTTTTACATTCCGGAGTCCTTGCAGGACTGTCGTACGTGAAGCACAATAGATGCAAATCCAGTTTATTGTGTTTAAAGCTAGATGTTTCTTAAAAGTATACAGAAATATGTCTGCCACACATGAAAGGTCGATGTGAAAAAATGATGGTTGGACATTTGTTGACAGATCGGATACAAAAGTTTTGACTTGACTTGTATATGTGTGTGTGTAAGTATATTTATATCATTTGTACAGGGCACTTTCTGACATTGGGAAGGCATGGAATAGCTGTCAGCAATTCGGTAACTTTCCAGTGCTAACAACATAAAAGTATAAAAATACTAAGCCTGGCCCCATTTAGAAAAATAAACCAGCCCCAATACGGAGAGAAGCAGAAATGTCCCAGTTCCCTGCTGGATCAGTGTGTGATCTGTGAGCTAAGACACTTGATACAGACACCCCACCACTGACTCGTGGGAAACACAGCAACAAGTCCTGCTACTTGACACATGTGTGGCACTGCGTTCTTTTTAAACTCGACAGCTCGTGTGTGATGCAAAAAAAACCTAGGAGAGGTGTGCCAGCAGGGTGCCACGCAGGGCACTGCACTCTCCAGGGCACTGCCTACTCGCAGAGCACAGCTATAAAGATAAAACACAAGGACAAACATCTAAAGATAAGCATCGCGATCACGATAAAACATCAAAGCGGCCCAGCGGCCGCGAAAGTGAAAGACAACGAGTGCTTTCAGGCTGCCAAATGGTGTGCGCGCCCGGCACACATGCACAGTAGTTGGCGGCCTGAAAGCACTCGTTTGCACTTCCAAAAGTGCTTACTATAAGTCTCGCCAGAGCAGCGCTAAAGCGCTGTCTAAGGCGAGACCTAAAAATGGCGAGGCAGCGTGGGGGGAGGGGCAGTAACAAACAAACAAAAAAAAACACTTACCAGACGCTCTGCACTATTCTCCCCACTGCGCTTCTGTTCCTCTGGGCACAGGCTCCCAGACTCCCCTGCGGCCAATCCCAACGCTGCTATCACCATGAGAGCAGCATCGGGATTGGGCGGAGAGCACTGGTTTTGCACTCCATCGGGAGCTGGGAACCTGGGCCTGCTGATCTCTAGATCCAAGAACACAGCTGGGTTGGAAAGATGTAAATGCACATGACGGTTTGGCCATCTTAAGGCTGCCGGCTGTAATATTGTAAGCATTCTAGTAGTTGGGTGGGCGGAGCCTTGGGTTGAGGGGAAGAGGAGGAGCGACGGGAGAAGCGGGCAGTTAGAGTAGGGACGTGACAGGACCAAGAAGGGTAGAAATAAAGCGCATAGAAGATATCACTGTGTCGGTCGTCATTGGGGGGTCACGACACGACAGCTTGCGACGAGGGTGGGATGAGCAGCCTGTCCCCCCCCCCACTGAACACCGAAGAAAACGTGGTCCGTCCCCTAGCAGAGCACGGAGGCAGTCGCCGTCGCGACACGCGAGCCCCGACAATATCGCCGTCTGACCGAAGACCAGCGATCCCTGGAATTGCTCCGCGATGCTTGGATCGCGTCGAGTATTAGGCGCCGAGGAGAGAATTTAACAAGAGGCGCTGTTCGCGCCGACCGCCAGCTCCAGTGCCCAGAGAGAACTGAGGTCTGCGTATGGCCGAGGAATCGAGAGCGACTGCCCTGGCGTGAGGACAGCAGCACGTGCGTGTCAGGAGAAGTGAGTACTGAAGCGCACGCTCACCTGCCAAAGGCTGAAGGAGTGAAAGCGAAGCGCCGGAGCTTGTGTGGAGCTGGTGTGTGCAGCAGCGATGCAGACTTGATCGGGTGTGAAGTAACAGGAGAGGCAGCCAAGCCTCGTGTGGTGTCGGTCCGGCGGCCATCTTTGAATCAGGCAGCTACAGGAGGACACTCCATTTGAATTGAGTAGGCGGCCATTTTAAAGTCAGGCGCCCAGGAGTCACCAATGAAACTCAACAAGCCCAGGCAAAGGCAAGAAAGAAAATAAACAAGCCCAGGCAAAAGCAAGATAGAAAATAAACAAGCCCAGACAAAAGCAAGAAAGAAAATAAACAAGCCTAGGCAAAGGCAAGAAAGAAAATAAACAAGCCCAGGCAAAGGCAAGATAGAAAATAAACAAGCCCAGGCAAAAGCAAGAAAGAAAATAAAGACAATAAACAACACACATAAAGATCATCCATACTATAAAAGGTCAACAAACAAGCACGAGCAAACACAGGAGTGGAGCGCAGTAAGCCACGCCATACAAAAGCAAATCGCGATGTCAAACCACGGATCGCCCGCACGTCAGGAAGTAAAACCCATCGTGATGGGACTGTCACACTTGCGCCCACCAGAGCCCCTGGCGCTCGTGGTTGGGGGAAGCATGGGGCCCCGTTGGGAGGAATGGATCGAAGATTTTGAAGACTACATCAAAGGATCCAAGGTAATCGGTGATGAAGATCAACTAATTGCGCTCCGCAATCTCGTAGGAAAAGACATCAGCAAAATGATCAAGGAGATTCCGGCTGCAGATGCAGGGACGTATGCCAAGGTGCGAGAAGCGTTAGACAAGAAATTTCTACACAAGAAAAACGTAGACTACGAGAGATACGTGTTCCAGCGGGCGCATCAGGAAAAAGACGAGATAATGAGTGCATACATAACTCGGCTACGCCGGTTAGCCCGCCACTGCAATTTTGAAGCGTTCTCAACGGACGACGCATCCGGTTGCGCGTCATCGATGGTTGTCAGTCTGAGACGCTCCGGAGAAAACTGCTGAAGAAAAGTCACAATCTTGACGAAATCGAAGAAATGACGAGAGTGCACGATCAGGCTGAGGAACAGGCCAAGAACATGGAAGCAGGACGTACCGATCGCAGAGAGCAAGTCTGTCAAGTGCAAGCCAGTCGCCCTCGCCGAGGATCCAGAGAGCGTGGGCGGCACTCCCGGCCATTTTCGCGTCACCGACACTCCGGACGCCGTCGGCCTGAGTCGGGGAGGAGAGGCAAACGCCATGAACATGTGAGGAAGGCGCCGGTGAGAAAGTGCTACAGGTGCGGGTATGATTTCCCACATACAGGTGCATGTCCGGCAACGGGACAGCAGTGCCGCAAGTGTGGTCGGAGCAACCATTTCGAGGTCATGTGCGGAGAATATCGCCGAGAGGAAAAAAAGGGCGCACTTGGGACGTCGCGAGTAGACACACGCCGGCATCACGCGCGAGCGGTGCATGATCGCCCACAGTCCTCGTCGCGGTCTTCCCACTCCAGCGGAGGGTCGCAGACATCCCGATGGTCGAGGAGATCATCATCCAGAGACTCCAGATCAACATCGGATGAACAAGAATATTCAGTTGAATATGCGAGTATGGTTGCTGACCCGGACCAACTTAAGAAATATTCCCGACTGGACATCAGCGTCGGTGAACATGCCACAAAATTTGTGATGGACAGTGGAGCGTCACTAAATTACATTCCGGTGACGGAGTACAAAAAAATGAACCCTCTCCCTCGTCTGAGTCCTGCATATGTTCGGGTCTACACCTGGATGTCCAGGAAGCCACTTCCCTGCCTCGGGAAGTTTTCAACTACGCTGAGACACAAAACAATGTCAGTTCCCGCTGTGATCCATGTCATAGAAGGGCCGGAGGCTGACTGTCTTCTTAGTCTGCCGACGGCCGAGCGATTGCGACTGGTGGAAGTTCTCTATCGCGTCAGCAATGACATTGACATCGTGCACAAGCCAGGCAAATCAGTCAACCCGGCTGATTACATGTCGCGACACCCCAGGGCATCACACACACCTGGACTGCCCGTTGCGGAGGAAGATATCCATTTCGTGGTGGATCAAGCGCGACCACCCGCGGTTCCCCTGGAGGCCATTCAACACGCCACCTTGCACGATGAGATATTACAGAGGGTGATACGCAGAGTACAAACACACCGATGGAGGAAAGAAGAGCCCAATGAGGAGAGTGATCCGACAACGCGTCAAGAACTGCAGGCTTTCAAAAACGTGAGTGAGGAGTTGTCTGTCACCGCAGAGGGTCTGCTGCTAAGGGATCACCAGATTGTCATTCCCAGACAACTGAGGCAAGGGGTTATCAACCTGGCCCACGAAAGTCATCGGGGAGTGGTTGCGACAAAAAGGGCTCTCAGAGAGCGTGTCTGGTTCCCACTTCTTGAGAGGATGGTGGAACTCACCCTGAAGGATTGTCCGCAGTGTCAAGTGGTAGGGCACAGTGATCCTCCAGCCCCGATTCAGATGGCACCGCCACCGCCTGGAGTGTGGCACGAACTAGCCCTGGACTTTTATGGCCCAATGCAATCAGGCAAATATGTTCTCGTAATAATGGACGAATACTCACGGTTTCCCATTGCCCAGTTTGTGCCGTCCACCAGTGCCGCCGCCACCATTGCGGTTTTAGATGAAGTCTTTGCAGCCTGGGGTGTGCCCAAGGAACTGAAAACAGACAATGGTCCACCTTTCACTGGACGGGAATTCAGTAACTTTGCGAAATTAATAGGTGTCCAGCATCGGCGAATAACGCCCGTGTGGCCACAAGCCAATGGCACTGTTGAAAGGTTTATGGCCACACTCAAAAAGACTTTCCAGCAAGCTACCCTTGATAGACGAGATCTGCAAACGGCTCTCATTGAAGTGCTTCGAGCATATCGAACAACACCCCATGCCACTACAGGCAAATGTCCAGCGACACTCATGCTAGGGCGCCCCATTCGGACGCGGATACCCACTTGGGAGGGTGCATTAAGACCGGTGTCACCAGGTCGTCTTCACCAAGAAGTAATAATTGCTGATCGCGCTGGCAAGGAGAGCACGAAAGCTTATGTGGACCACAGGAGACGAGCTAGATCTCTCTCGTTTCATGAAGGGGACCGTGTCGTGGTCAAGCAAGAACAAAGTAAGAAAACGGACTGTCGGTTCAGAGCAGAGCCCCTCACAGTCACTAGACAAAAAGGCACCATGCTGACGGCTGAGTCGGAGAACAGGCGCATCACTCGCAATGTCTCCCACTTTCAAAGATGCAGTCCCACTATGAGAGAGACACTCACGCCGGGGCCTACAACGTCTGTGAGTGAACACTGTGAAGGACATGATCGGATACCTATAGGTCAGGAACGGGACGCTGAGGGCAGCAATGGAACTGTGTCTGAAGGTATGTCCCTCCGGCCAAGAAGAGACATTCAAAGACCTAGACAGTTGATCGAAGAGATGTGAACACTGGTCACAAGTTTTGTTAACAAAGGGGGAGATGTAATATTGTAAGCATTCTAGTAGTTGGGTGGGCGGAGCCTTGGGTTGAGGGGAAGAGGAGGAGCGACGGGAGAAGCGGGCAGTTAGAGTAGGGACGTGACAGGACCCAGAAGGGTAGAAATAAAGCGCATAGAAGATATCACTGTGTCGGTCGTCATTGGGGGGTCACGACACGACACCGGCCAAACCGTCATGCACACTGACAGCAGTGCCCAGCACTTCCCCTGCTCCCCCTGCTGCAGTGCTGTGGCCCCACCCACAAGACTGGGGCGAATGAAAAATAAAATGATAATCATTTTATTTTTTGTCTGCCTCTGCGGGCAGGGGGGCGATGCTCCTCCACCATAGCGGAGGAGCCGTTGCTGTCTGTAATGGTGTTACCTAAGTGTATTAGTGCCTCCACAGCTGTACAGTGTTTATTGAATGCAAAATCTGTCAATTAAGAAATCCATTCACAATAACCACACAAGCAAACACTGTTTACCAAAGTATCAGTTTCTCCCCACATTAATCACATCAGTTACCTCCCATCTGTATGTATCTACTACTAGCCATACCAAATATTTTTTGAATCGCAGAAGCTGTTGCTTTTTTATTGATATATATGAATATTTATTAGTACTAGTAGATTTCTGTAGTCACTTCAAATGGGTATGGCCGCTGCGCCAAACAAAGGCTTGTGAAGTTAAAAAAAGATTTACTGTGGCTAGTAGCAGTGGGTGGAGCCCTGTGGCTAGTAGCAGTGGGTGGAGCACTGTGGCTAGTAGCAGTGGGTGGAGCCCTGTGGCTAGTAGCAGTAGGTGGAGCCCTGATTTGGGGGTATGCTTGAGAATTGTTGGGGGAACTGCTGCTAAAACTGTATTTTTAAAGTTTTAATAGAGCGCACCTACAATTGCTGCTAAGACTGTTATTTAAAAGTTTTATAGAGCGTACCTTGCACATAATTGCTTCCCGTTTGTTTGTTTGGTATGGAGCGTTGGACACTTCCTATCACCGGCAGTGCCTTTGCACTGATTCGTCAGTTCACAGCCAATCAGAGCTTAGCCCGGGAGGAGCTAGTTGTGCCCCGTAGGCATTTAATGCTCGCCGCAGCGCGGACACGCCGCAAGACTGAGTTGGGGGTATTGCTTGAGAATTGTTGGGGGAACTGCTGCTAAAACTGTATTTTTGAAGTTTTAATAGAGCGCACCTACAATTGCTGCTAAAACTGTTTTTTAAATTTTTATAGAGCATACCTTGCACATAATTGCTTACTGTTTGTTTGTTTGTTACGGAGCGTTGGGCACTTCCTATCACCAGTAGTGCCTTTGCGCTGATTGGTCTGTTCACAGCCAATCAGAGCTTAGCCCGGAAGGAGCTAGTTGTGCCCCCCAGGCATTTCATGCTTGCCGCTGCGCGGATGCGCGGCAAGACTGAGTTGAGGGTATTGCTTGAGAATTGTTGGGGGAACTGCTGCTAAAACTGTATTTTTAAAGTTTTAATAGAGCGATCCTACAATGGCTGCTAAAACTGTTTTTTAAAAGTTTTATAGCACGTACCTTGCACATAATTGCTTCCCATTTGTTTGTTTGTCACGGAGTGTTGGACACTTCCTATCCCCGGCAGTGCCTTCGCGCTGATCGGTCAGTTCACAGCCAATCAGAGCTTAGCCCGGGAGGAGCCAGTTGTGCCCCCCAGGCATTTAATGCTCGCCGCAGCCGGAACGCGCCGCTGCTGCACCAAAGGCATGCCATAGGCAAGCCCGTCTGCGCCCGTCCGCGCCAGGATGTCCCCAGCCACCAGGGATTCAGCCCCACCTGAGGTACACAGACTAGTCTACTCTCGTGAAGTATTACTCGCCCTACAAGGCGAGGACGCATTGCCGGAATCACGGCTGGGCCCCAGAGGATTGCCCCACTCTTTGCAGTCAATGCACCTTTGGAATTAACCCTCCCGGGTACCCCACAGACTCTGGTCCTAGGGTTCAAACATACACAATTCTGAGTATTAATTGTCGCTCCCTGACCAAACACCATGCTGAGGTATTCGACCACCTTCAGGACTGGTCACCTGGTCCTCACCTGGCTTTCTGAGGTTTCTGTTGCTATACAGGCACTAGCCCTCCCCGCAGGATATGAAGTACACAGCTTGAATAGAACAGTGGGGAGAGGGGAGGTATTGCAATTATTCATATAGAAGTCCACACGTGCAGCCTCATCCCCAAGACATACCGGACTGTGAGAGTGCGCTCTTTAAAATCACACTGAGTGCGAATTTCACTTTCTCTGGGCTACTCATCTACCGCCCATCTGGTCCATCAAAACTTTTAGAGAAGCCCTGGCGAATACTATTACTGTACTAGCACTCCAGACAGCCAATTTTAATGTCATAGGTGACTTGAACCTACATCTAGAGTTGCTGGAGTCACTGGACATTCTTAGCTTTCTCGGGGATATGGAAACTGCCAACTGACTCAATTGGTCCCGGGTTCTACCCATATTGCTGGGCATCTCCTCGACCCGATTTTTTCAAACCTCCAGTCACTGGAAGTTCAAGCACCCCTCCCAATGACCTGGACAGATCACTTTCTCATTTCAATGCAACTAACGCTAGCCGGTCCTAATCGTCGGTCAATCCAGCCCCCCTCACTGAAAGGCCCCAGGCATAAACTGAACCAGCGGGCTTTTCTTGCGTCCTTGAGCACACAGCCGCTAGGCAAATCCTTAAATATGGAAGAGCCTGATGCGCTCTTTCAAGGGTGGGTTACCCGAGCCTTGGACACCTGTATCCCACTCAAGCTCACACACTCTAAAGGTGCTCGGGCTAACGCTTGGTTCATTGAGGCTCTGACTTTAGCCAGGAAGAATTGCAAGGTTCTGGAAAGAGCCTGGAGGCGTTCCTATGATTCTCAGGCTAAATTGCAGTATAGATCTGCAATTAAGGCATATCATAAACTGGTGTGTAAAAGTAGGGCAGCTCACTATTCTAGCCTGATCACTACAAGTAACAATCGTGACCCTTGACCTTGGTTCAGGCAGGTCGCTCCCCCACGCCGCACAGCACCACCTGTGCTTCCGTGCCCTGTGCTCGCTACCACCGCTGATGCTGTGAGTTCGAGGCCCCCTGCCTCTGTTGTGTTCTCTCGTACTGCTGCTTCCTCCGTGCCCCGCTGTTGCCTTACTTTTATTCTGTGCCCGTTGTTGCCCTTTTTCTCTCTGTGCCCCGCTGTTGCCTTACTTTTATTCTGTGCCCGTTGTTGCCCTTTTTCTCTTTGTGCCCCGCTGTTGTGTAATTTTTATCCTGTGCCCATTGTTGCCCTTTTTCTCTCTGTTCCCCACTTTTGTGTAATTTTTATCCTGTGCCCCTTTGTGCCTTGCCTCCTGCCTCCTCCGCTCCCCGCCCGTTTCCCGCTGCTGCGTTCCCGCCCCCCTGCTCACCCATTCGCCGCCATGCTCCCGCCTCCCAGCTGCTCCTTCCTCCCTCCTCCCCTTATATGGCGGACGCGCGCAGCGGGCACGCCTGCGGCAAGTCCGTCTGCACCCGTAGGCACCTGGACCGTGCCCAGCGCCAGACCCCCTGGTCCCCGCGAACGCCACACCGACTGCCGCCACTATGCCGCCAGCACCCTCCACGCACTCAACAACGGACGACCGCACACCTGCTTCCTGGCCACCCCAAAGCACACCAAAGGTCCCTTCTCCTGCCGGAGCTGCAGCTTCACCAGCCGCCAAACCGCCCACTGTGACAGGACGCAACCACCTCAGATGCATACTACTGAACTCCCGCTCCGTACGGAAACACTCCGTCAAACTCTGGGACCTGCTCGACACATCCTCCCCGGACGTCGCCTTCCTGACAGAGACCTGGATGAATGCCTCCTCGGCACCCGACATCCCCATAGCCATCCTGCACGGCTACAAGATCAACCTTAGGGACCCACATCGATCCCCTGCTCACCTGGACCAACATAAACGACAATGACACCATCAAAATCATGAACTCCATCCACTCCGGCTCTCCGTCAGACCCATGCCCACACCACATCTTCAACAAAGCTAGCGCCACCATCGCACCCCATTTCCGCAAGGCCATCAACATCTCCTTCGAGACGGCACCTTCCCGGAGAGCTGGAAGCACGCCGAGATCAACGCCTTACTCAAGAAACCCAAGGTGGATCCGAGGGACCTCAAGAACTTCCGGCCCATCTCCCTGCTCCCGTTCACGGCGAAGGTCATCGAGAAGCCTGTCAACAGACAACTGACCCGCTACCTCGAGGAAAACAACATCCTGGACCAGTCCCAGTCCGGGTTCTGCAGCAACCACAGTACCGAAACTGCCCTCATCGGCGCCACCGATGACATCAGGGCCCTGCTGGACAACGGCAAACCCGCGGCCCTCATCCTCCTGGACCTATCAGCCCCCTTTGACACTGTCTGCCACCACACTCTACGCACACGCCTCTACAACGCAGGGATCCGAGACAAGGCTCTGGAATGGACCACCTCCTTCCTTTCCGGCAGAACCCAGAGCGTCCGCCTCCCCCCTTTCCGTTCCAAAGCCTCCGGTAGGCCATCTGCAGCATACCCCAAGGATCATCCCTCAGCCCGACATTGTTCAACGTCTACATGGCACCGCTCGCCCACGTCGCCCGAGTGCACGACTTCAACATCATCTCTTACGCCGACGACACCCAGCTGATCATCTCCCTCACCAAGGACCCCCTCACCGCCAAAACCAACCTCCACGAAGGAATGAAAAACATCGCTGAGTGGATAAAGAACAGCCGTCTGAAGCTGAACTCAGACAAGACGGAGGCCCCTCAGCCTGGGATGACTCCTGGTGGCCGACCGCACTGGGAGCAGCACCGACACCCACCGACCATGCACGCAACCTGGGGTTTATCCTCGACTCAACACTCTCCATGACCAAGCAAGTCAACGGTGTCTCGTCCTCCTGCTTCAGCACCCTTCGCATGCTCCGCAAGATCTACAGGTGGATCCCCCCCGAAACAAGAAGAACGGTCACCCAGGCCCACGTCAGCAGCAGGCTGGACTATGGAAACGCCCTCTACGCAGGAGCCTCGGCCAAACTCCTGAAACGACTCCAACGCATACAGAACACCTCTGCACGCCTGAGCCTCGACATCCCTCACCACAGCCACATCACACCCCACCTGAGAGACCTGCACTGGCTCCCATCAACAAGAGGATCACCTTCAAGCTCCTCACCCACGCACACAAGGCACTCCACAACACCGGACCGGCATACCTCAACAGACTACTCACCTTCTACACCCCGAACCGCCAGCTCCGCTCCGCCGACCTCGCCCTCGCCACCGTACCCCACATCCGAAGAGCAACCACCGGCGGCAGATCGTTCTCCCAACTCACCGCAAAGACCTGAAACACCCTCTCCATCCTCCTATGGCAGACCCAGGACCTACTAACCTTCAGGAGGCTACTCAAGACCTGGCTATTCAAGCAGTAGCAGCACATCTCCCCCCCCCCAGCGCCTTGAGACCCTCACAGGTGAGTAGTGTGCTTTACAAGTGTTCTGATTGACTGATTGATTGATCGCATATTCTCTCTTTTAAAGGACTTGATCACATCTCCCTCAGGCAGCACTATATCCTCTACCCTACAATGTAAAGAGTTGGCAAATTTCTTTCTGGAGAAGGTGGAATGCATCTATCGTAATTTCCACCTAGGCGAAACCCCCAATGTTACGGGGAGGAACGTATCCGCAGGCCCTGATATCTTCTTTTTTGCTTCACTTCCTCTTATTTCTCCTTAAGATATAGAAGCACTGTTTGTCAAAATAAAATCAGGGTCTCCAGATGACCCTTTAAGACCTGATGCTTTTCGAAAATTTCAACAGTGCCTCTTGCCTGAGTGTTTGGAGCTGGTCAATCTATCCCTTGCAAGTCGGAAAATTTTCAACCAATCTCGTTACTTCCGTTTCTATCCAAAATCTTGGAAGCTCATGTGAACTCGATTCTAATTAATTACTTGGAAGCTAATTAAATTCTAGATATATCCCAGAATGGGTTCCGACCCCGACATAGTACCGAGTCTGCTCTACTGACGGTCATATAACAGCTGCGGACCGCCACGGATGCCGGCAGAACTTCAGCATTGGTTCTGCAGAATCTGAGTGCGGCCTTTCACACGGTCTCCCATGAAATCCGGCTTCTTCGCCTGGAGGAGATCGGGGTCAACAACAAAGCCTTATCTTGGTTTTCGTCTTTTCTGGCTGGTCGGACTTCCCAAGTAATCGCTCCCCCTTTTGCCTCCCGTGTTCACCCACTTCGGTGTGGGGTTCTGCAAGGGTCAGCATTGAGCCCCACATTATTTAATGTTTACATGAGCCCCTTGGCGCGGACGGCCAAAGCGCGGGGCATCTCCCTGGTGTCATATGCAGATGACACCCAATTGGCGATTACCTTCTCAAACAATCTTAGCCAGGATAGGGCAAAATTCAAAGAAGATTTAATGGCCATCACAGAGTGGATGACTGCCAATTTTCTGCAGTTGAATCAGCCAAATCTGAGATTCTTCTGGTAGGCAAAGATTCCCATCTCTGGGACAATGAATGGTGGCCTCCTGCTCTTGGAGCCTCCCCTGCCCCTAAACCGGTGGTGAAGAATCTGGGAATTATGTTGGACAAAGATCTTAATTTTGAGGCGCATGCCAAATCAGTGGCTGGGAAATGTTTCGGGCTACTACGTGGCCTTAAGCCGATACTTGGTCTGTTTGACCCTCAAACGCGTCAGCTCATCATCCAAGCCTCCAGACTGGACTATTGTAACGTGCTTCTTCTGGGTTCTAATAAGTTTGTGATGAACCGATTGCAGCGGGTTCAGAATGCTGCAGTCCGCGCCATCTTTGCCCTCCCCAGATACTGTCATGTTTCCAACCTCCTCCATCGTCTGCACTGGCTGCCCCTTGAACAACAAGTTTGCTTTAAAGTGGTTTGTATCAAGCATAAGATTTTGACAGGCATGGGCCCAGGAATCCTGAGCGATTTATGCGCCTATTACGTACCTTCACGAGCTCTACGCTCGGTGGATCTGCTCCTTGCAAGAATTCCACGAATACGAAGGACCAGATCGGGTGGTCGATCTTTTAAGCGGCTGGCCCCCGC
This sequence comes from Triturus cristatus, assembly GCF_964204655.1. Lineage (NCBI taxonomy): Eukaryota > Metazoa > Chordata > Amphibia > Caudata > Salamandridae > Triturus > Triturus cristatus. Next base: position 1,252,530,441 of record NC_140592.1, on the reverse strand, counting down.
TTTATGGAACCCCCTCCCTCTACACATCCATAGCAATCCTGATCACCAGGCCTTCAGAAGGCTGGTAAAGACCTGGCTTTTCTCTCACTGCTAATCTTTTGCTTACTCCCTTACTCTGTGTCTTGCTTCAGCGCTGGGACGCCTCGTTGCTGGGGCAGCCATGCGCTATACAAGTATTCTGATCTAATCAAATCTAATCTAACCTGTGGCTACTAGCAGTGGGTGATAGCTGCCGCTCAAGCCAGAGTTTCTGCTACTTTACATATATTACCTGAGCTTTATTGTTGGCCACTGTTGCCTAAGGCGACTTTGCAGTATGTACTACAGAGTTAATTAAATCAGCCATTCACCATAACTAAAACTTGCCAGCACTTCTCACCAAAGCAGCCTTTTGAAAAAAATTGACGTCAATCGTATTGGTCCCCTCCAATAAGTTAATGAATATTACGACTTACTGGTAACAATAGATTTCTGCAGTCACACCATATGTGTGTGCTCAGGGCCTATATAAATGGCTTGTGCAGTCACAAAACAACTTTTTGTGCCTAGTAGAAATAGGTGGCACGCGTATATTTTACTCAGATCAGGGGTCTCCTTTTACTTTAGTAAAGCCAAGGCACTCTGATGCTTGAAAGCACATTCAGTTCTCCAACCCCTTCCAGCTGAATTCAAACAAAGTAGTAAAGAGAAGTAATGGCATGCTGAAAGAAGTCCTAACTGTGAGGATCTTAAGAAATGGCGCATCCTGGCTAAATAATCAACATAGCGCAAAGATAGCAATAACTAATTAACCAAGGCATGTGGCTGTATGTCACAACATCAACAGCAAACGTATTGTGATACAAAAATAGCACTGCCTAAGTATCCACTGCAAAAAGATCCTTTTTTAAATGCCCAATGTAAAATATTGTAATATCAATACTAAAAATATTGTCCTTAAAAATATTGTAAAAAGAATAATATTCACTAGAAAACTAAATATTGTTTTGCAAACAATTTTATAAAACAAGACACACATATCAACATATTAAAAGAACAGTAATATAAACCCCACCACAAATTAATGAATATTTCAAACTCACAAAACAAACTGAAAAAATATATTAATTATAACATATGGTAATTAAAAAATTAGCAACTGCCTAATAACATACAGCAAAAAATAATGCAAACAATTACTAAAACAGTGACAGTCAAAAAAGCACCAGTAACAAAAGCACAATTAATTACTAAGTGATTTATATATAAGAATTGCCAAACAATTAGAAATGCTTCCTCACCTTCCTGAGAAAAGAGAAGAGCATTACTCTGCATGACAGAAGCAACTACAAGCCTAACTGAAGTATGTGTACTTTTATTTATTAAATGTTATAAGATATATTTAATATAAAAGATTGTAACAAACAACTATAAGGGCCTCATTACAATGTCGGGCGGTGTCGGTCCGCCCAACATCTGAGGGATCTGTCCGACTGCTGTATTACGATACAGGCGGTCCGCTCGATGCCTGCGGGGGGAATTTGCTCCACCTCCGACAGGCTCAAGGAGCCCGTCGGGCCAGCAAGCAGATCGTAATTCTCAAAATGGAGGTGGCGCCTTCTCAGGCACTGCTGTGGGGATTACGATGCACCTTTCCGACAGCCTTGTCATGTTGGTTCTTCCACCATGGAAAGGCTGGCGCAAAAAAGTATTTGGTAGTAAATTTGTATTCTCTTCTCCCCCATGGCCCTCCGCTATGAGCCCTGGGGTGCACATGTGGTGCTCCCCTAAACTTCCAAGCATTATGTGGCAGGCACCACATGGTGTCTGTCACACAGTGCGGGGATGTTTCAAAAGTGTATTTTTCCAAGTGTGGCCTGTGCTGTGGCCCGCAGAACAAGCCACAATAGGAGAAATACACTTTCTGACCACCGTGAAGGAAGCCGCATTCAGATTATGGTAGCGGTACCGTAGACTCCTTGTCGGGTGGTCCCGTTTTTGCTGCAATGCCAGTCGAACGCTTGTCCGAACAACATCGTAATGAGGCCCTAAGTTTAATATATATTTTACCATGACAATATATATATTCCTATTGCACATACACCATCTGAAAATATTTTAACCTACTTATACTATAGGAAGATATATGCTAACTGTAAAGGAATAACTGGTCCAAACTCGACATTTCGGAGTTAAATAAGCTGCTTCACAATACAGTGCCGACCCTTATTTCTCAACTTGACCCTGACCAAATCTCTGTGCACGAATGGCTTATGGAGGCCACTGATTCCATCCTGCCACCTACATCTAAATTGCTGTGTAGAACGCATCTTTCTGGTTCTTGGTTCACTGAGTCCCTCAGACAAGAAAAGAAACGTTGTAAAATCCTAGAAAGACAGTGGAGAAAATGTTATGCGACTGAGGCTAAGTCCGAATATGTGGCGGTACCGAAACAATATCTTGTCCTCTGTAAATCAGCATGTGGTATGTACTTTACTGAGAAGATTGCTAGCTCAGTGTCAGAAGATTCTTTTCAAGTAGTAAATGAGCTCTCGGCGGGTAGCCTCTACTCACTGTTTCTCAACATCAGTGCAACGAGTTAGCTACTTTCTTTTAAAACAAAGTTGATATAATTCACCGTCAACTAGCTGCAGACATCGCTAAGATAGAGAGCCTTACACATTCTCCTGCCCCTTTGGAAAGTCACCAAGAAGTGAACCTTTCGACTAATAAGACTGAGGAGTCTTTCAAAATTAGTGCATGGTCCTCTTTGGACATGGCAACATTAAAAAAGTCCAGCTCGCCGCTAGATCCCCTTCCTCCTGCAAAACTCAAACTTCTGCCCTTCTCAGTACTTCCTTGAATGAAAGTTATGTCCCTCAGAATTGAAAACATGCCCTTGTTCTCCCCTTGCTAAAAGGTGTTTGCCAAATTTCCATCCAATTTCCCTTCTCTCTAACTTTTCAAAAAGTTTAGAAAAGCATGTTAATACTCAACTCTCCACACTCGTTGAGACTCATCTGCTGCTCCACCCTTCACAGTGTGGTTTTAGGGCTGCGCACAGTACCGACTCTGCTCTTTTTGGGGCTACAGAATGTCTCAGGCAACAACTTAATTCAGGCGGTATGGCTGCTTTCATTCTGCTTGACTTAAATGCGGTGTTTGATACAGTGTCTCATTCCATTCTGGCAGGTAGACTTGAAGCTTTGGGCATAGAAGGCTCAGCCTTGAGGTGGGTGACCTCCCTCTTAAAAGATCGCACCTTCCAAGTCCCCTCGGCCAATGTAAGATCTAAGACATTAGCTCTGACCTCTGGCGTTCCTCAGGGATCCATTTTGAGCCCGTTAGCAGATGTAATTGAGAAGTATGGGCTCACCCTCTTTTCATATGCTGCTAACACTCAAATCATCTTTTTGTTATCAGCTGCTCAACATCAAGATCCCTCATTACTCCATCTTGGATTGAGGAATGTTTCCCTCTATATGAATAAAAACGCACTGAAGCGTAACAGTGATAAAACTGAGGCCTTGGTTCTGGGAAACAACGCAGAGCTCCGGGGAGCCAATCATTGGCCGGATTCACTTGGGATGCTACCAACTCAAGCAACTAGGGTCAAGAACCTCTGCTTTATTATTGACAAGCTCTCCCTAAAACCACAGGTGCCCAAGGTCACTGCTACCTGCTTCACTGTTCTCAAGTGGCTCAAGAAGATCCTTTGGTTAATTCCTCTTTCCGCCCAGAGAACAGTTATTCAAGCTCTGGCGATATCTAGATTGTACTAAGGCAATGTACTCTACTTGGGCGCGGACAAATCTCCGATTTGTCCTTTGCAGATTATTCTGAATGCAGCAGCTCGCCTACTCTTCCGGCTGCCTAGAGATGCCTCGGCTTCACCTCTGCTTCATGAACTGCACGGGCTTAAAATTGACAAAAGGGACAATAAGACCGGCCCATCACCTCTTAGAGGCATGCTGTTGAATGCGAGATCATTAATCAAACATAGCACGGAATGTGCTTGGCTCGTCGGAGAACAAGACATTAAGTTGGCCCTCATTACTGAGTCATGGTCGGATCAGGCCTCCGGGCCTGACTTAGCTAACGCCACCCCACCAGGATTTCACTGTCATACTTTAGACAGACCACACCGAAGAGGTGGAGGTCTAGCAGTTATCTACCACCACTCATTGGAACCTATATTTCACAATGCTTCAAATGCCGCTTGTGAGGCTCTTTCTTTTAGCCTTCGCACATCACACCACAGCACCCTTAAGGGGATACTTCTTTATCACCCTCCGGGGCCAAGGGGTGGTTTCCTAGAACAGCTGGTGTCACTGCTGGAAGATGGGTAATGCACAGACTCCTTTTCTGTGCTAGGGGATTTCAACTTCCATCTGGAGGATCTATCCAATCCTGACACCGTCGCTCTAGGGCAGATGATGGAGGCAGGTGAACTTAAACAGTTGATTGAAGGACCAACTCACAACAAGTGACATACCTTAGATGGTATATACTCCAATAATCCCACATTGGCAGTCACCTTGGTACTCCCTCTGGTATGGTCTGATCACAGCGCCATCGTTTTTGAGGTTACAGAGCCCTTAGGTCATAAATTTAAACCTGATCTTACTGGGAATATTGGGAAAAGAGTTTGGAAAAACGTTAACTGTAAAGAGCTAGGGGAAGCATTAAATAAAACTAAGCGCCCCCTCCCCACAAAGGTTGAAGAGGCTGCCTCTGCATATATGGAATGGCTAGAGGAAGCCTGCAACAAACTTGCCACGATTAAAAAATGGATCCCTAAAAGGACGAAACCGTCGGCCCCATGGTTCTCAGAAGAACTAAAAATTCTAAAACAGTCCTGCAAACGTCTGGAAAGGGCGTGGAGGAAAGGCTATACCAGCAGGAATAAGGATAACTACAAACAGAGTCTCAGGCAGTGTAAAGATAAACTGTTCGAAACCAAAAAGACGTACTACATAGAACAAATCACTCAGGCCAAATCTGACACTAAGGTACTTTTCAAAACTATCTCCAAACTTGCGGCTCCAGAGGCTCCCAAGAGCCAAAGCAGCCCATAGCTGTGCGAAACATTAGCCAAATTCTTCCAACAAAAAGTAGAAACGATATTCTCCACTTTTAACCTAGCACAAAAGGAAATAAAAATGCCTCTAGGCATGGAACCAAACACACCTGTGTTAGCCCATTTTACTATGCTAGAAACACCCAGTGTCATAAAACTTCTGAACTCCATTCGCTCCGGCTCCCCGATGGACCCCTGCCCGGCATCAGTACTGAGGCAAATCTCTGAAATAATAGGGTCAACCCTCACACCACTGTTCAATACCATAATTACATCAGGCATATTCCCTATCCAGTGGAAGAAGGCCGCTATTCTTCCCTTACTAAAAAAAAACTACTTTGGACCCTAGCGATCCAAACAATTACAGACCTATTTCTAGACTCCCACTTCTGGCCAAAATCCTTGAAAAGGCGATAAACACACAACTCAGCTCATATCTTTCAAACAACAATCTGCTCGCCCCTCGCAATATGGTTTTAGATTAGATCATAGCACAACGCTGGCTCTAATCAAATCCACTAAGGAGGTGAGGGAGGCACTGGACAGAGGTGGAAAGGCTATTCTGATCTCATTAGATCTGTCAGCAGCCTTTGACACGGTCCATCACAAGGTCTTGATGGGCCGGTTGTCTGAAATAGGGGTTCAAGGAGCTGCATGGAACCTTATGCAGACGTTCCTGTCGGAACGTTCTCAAACAGTGGACCTGGACAATCATAGGTCAAAGCCTTTTACTCTCCCCTGTGGGGTACCACAGGGATCATCATTAAGTCCTACACTTTTTAATATATATGTGATCTCCTTGGCAGCCCTGATTAAATCATATGGCTTTCAAATCAGTTCATATGCAGACGACACACAAATAGTGTTATCAATCTCACACGGACAGGAGAAGGAAACTGGGGCTCGCTTTCATAATTGCATGAAGGCCATCTCCGGTTGGATGACGGCCAACTGCTTGAAATTAAACTCTGGCAAAACAGAGGTCCTTATATTTGGAAATAACCCCAATATCTGGACGCCAGGGTGGTGGCCAGACGAATTGGGCATTTGCCCATCACCCACCAGGAAAGCAAAAGCCTGGGGGTGATTATGGACAATAAACTCTCGAATGGCGACCACGTAAGCATGGTGGTCTCTGCCTGTTTCCTAATCCTCAGGAAAATAAGGAAAATAAAGATCTTTCTCCCCGAGAGCAGTCTCTGGACAGTGATCACAGCATTCATTGTGGCAAGGATCGACTACTGCAATAGTCTTCTGCTAAATACTCAAAAAAGGCACAACAATAGACTGCAAATCGCTCAAAATGCAGCAGCAAGATTAGTCACAGGCACTCCCAAATTTCTCTCTGTAAAGAAAGAGCCGGCTCAACTTCATTGGCTCCCCGTGAGGTTAAGAGTACGTTTTAAGGCCCTTTGTTTGGCCTTCAAAGCCCTCAGTGGAACTGGCCCCAATCATGTGAGGCAGAAATGTAAGTGGTATGTGCCCATCAGAAATCTTCAGTCCACAGGAGCCAAACTAGTTGTAACTCCTCCGATCAAAAAGGCCAGTTGGGGCGGCAGAAGCTTCATCACATGCGCCTCCAAAGCTTGGAACGAGCTTCCACTCCACCTGAGGAACTCTCCAGATCTCCTCTCATTCATAAGGGGGCTAAAAACATGGCTCTTCACACAGTAATTTTCTCTTTATAGGCCTCCAGCAGGCATGCGCAGCGCCAGGACACCCCAGGGTAACCGTGCGATATATAAGTTCGATTATCATAACATATCATAACAAAAGTATTGAATTCAAGGCTTTGTGCTATATGTTCAGGGCCCGACATGGTTTGGCCCCCTTATACATTCAAGGTCTGGTGACGGCCTATGAGCCTACTCGACAGCTGAGATCATGTTCGCGACGTCCAGGTTTCATCTTGCTCGCATGAAGGGACGCTTGTTTGCCTACTTGAGCCTGAAACTCTGGAACTCTGTCCCGGCCTCTCTTAGGAACTGTCACTCTTTGCTTACCTTTCACAAGAATCTGAATACTTGGCTTCTCTAGCTGTACGCCGCGACTGCCATCTGCTGCCTCTATCCTGCGCCAGGAGACCCTTTGGGGTGGCTGTGTCCCGCATAGTAATAATAATATTAATGATAAGGAAGGTTTACATTTTCAAAACTCAATAATACATTCAACCAGTAAAAGTAAAACAAATAAGACACATGGAATCGCTCCGGAATATCCAAACCGGCACCAATACGTTTATTTGTATTTAATTTATATAATTTACAGATCTCAAAATGTCAAAGCAACCAGTTATATAACATCACAAAAAAAGGGAAACTTCTATTGAACTTCATAAGATACAGCTGCTCTACAGAGAATACAATTGCTGAGCACACACAACAGAGGTTCCCTAAATATTATTCCAATGGAAACAAAGAGTGAACCACCACTATCAATTAAGAAATAGATCACATAATAATAAGTCTTGAACTCTATTTCCTCTTACATTGAAGATTTTATAATTCTTCAAGAAGGAACTCATGTAATTAAATTTAAGTTTTATCTGGGGAGAGGAGTTGGCCTAACGGCTAGGGCGCTCGACCTCGGACCTGAGGAACTGGGTTCGAGTCTCGGTAACGGCGCTGAGCATCCTGTGATTCTGGGCAAATCACTTAGGGGCATATCAGCAACGAGGCGATAGAAAATTATCGCCGTTTTCGGCCGAAAAGAGGCGATAATTTGATCGCCTAATTAGCAAGGTCACGCTAACGCGTGAAACCTTGCTTTAGCGCACAATATCTTAACGCCCAGCTTTGCATCAGATGCAAAGTGGCCGTTCCTGACCTAACATGACAGGAGAAATGTCGCTTAGCGACATTTCTCCAATCATCAAGCCCCATGCTATGAAGCATAGTGGCAAGAAAAGTACTGATAACCCCTGTTATCGCTACTTTCCTTATGCCTGCTTCACGACTGAATTAGCCATGATATCCTATGGAGGGTGGATATCATGGCTAAGTTTGTGAGGCCCTATCAACTAGCTAACGCCACATTTTGTGAGATTATCGCTGGGTTTCCAGCGATAATCTCACATTAGGCAGTTAGCGCTAGGATTTTTATCGCTTTTGAGATAAGCGTTGCTAATAGCACGCTATCTCAGTGATAAAAATCCACGCTAGCCGGCGATAATTATCCTAGCGCTAAGTGCGCTTAGCGATAATTATCGCCGGTTGTTGCTGATAGGCCCCTGAATCTCCCTGTGCCTAACAAAAAGAATGAACGTGTGTCCTCATGTAACGTAACTGGTGCTATGTAAAGCGCTCTGATACCTGATTGGATTTGGATCAAGTTTGCGCTATAAAAAAACTCTGCAAAAAAGAAAATCTCCTGAATAGTTAACGTTCTTTACTCTTGTTCCTTTGAAGATTACCATGATTTTAATAATTTCGTTCAAGCAATGTACACTTTTTCATTAACTTTGTGACTATAATTAGAGCATTCTCTTCAGTGTATAATCCTCGACTTGTAAGCAAAACTATGATTTGCAAAGCTCCCTGCCACCTATGTTCGGATCCATTTTGAGCTCTTACAAACCTTGAGCACTCCTCCGCTCTGGAATGGCCATTTGACTCACTGCTCTGTCTTCTGTGCAGTCATTGGTTGCTTGTGTTTTCTGGGATAGCCACTGAAAGTTCCTGTTTATATAATCTAAAAACGTTCAATTGGGATGCTTGCATTATGAAGAACATGGCCGTTGAAACTATTCCAGAGTCCTTCTGTGAGAGAAGCAAATGGAATTATTGAATCATTTCAAAGTTGTCAGTGTCAGCTTCATTCTAACACCGGAAGCACAAGTGTCTCAATTCAAACCAAAAGTTTGAAAGCCAGTATTTCTTAGAAGGTTTGGAGACAAATGATACTGGAAATATGGTCTCTGGTTTTAGAAGTGCTTTCTTAAATATTAGATTGCTACCCCGTCACAAAGACGAACCCCATTTACTAACCAGGGACTTTGAAGCAGATCTCTGCGCGCGGACTGAAGTCTGGACCCATGATCGCTCTGGGCGCGGTATTCTGCGCGCCAGCCCTAGTAGTTACAATGCAGTAGAAAGGAGTCAGTGGGAGAGCAGCACTGATTTCTAGAAAACAGCTAAAAGTCACTGTGGACAATAGTGTGGATTTTGGTGAACATATCAATGAAGTGATGGGATGCAGAGTCGAATGATCTGTTTCCAGTCTCTTATATTTTCTGATACTCTGGTCGATCTGATTCAACAGCCATTTCTTTGAAATGATCTGAAATAGTTTGTAATCTGCTAATTAATTACATTCAGGTTACTGTGAGTTTAACCTTTGGATATAACCATTCTTAGTCTAAACCTACACTGGCTACCGGTAGAGAATCGAATTAAATTCAAGGCTCTGTGCATTGCCTTTAAGGCATTGCAACACCTGGGTCCTGCCTACTTGACAGATAGCTTCCAATGGCGTATTCCAGTACGTACACTTCGGTCGGCCTCTCTGAAGCTGGTGAAAGACCCAAAGTTCAGACTTCATAGATGGGGCGGAAAAAGTTTTACTAGCCTTACAACCATATGGTGGAATAAGCTACCACTAAAGCTAAAAAATCCCCAATCTGCTTTCATTTAGGAAAGGACTAAAAACCTGGCTATATACCGTATAACCCCCCTACATGTAATCAGAGACGCAACATTTCTCTGTTACCCGGTGTATTGAGCTGCAAGCACCTAGACGCCCTTGGGTAGTAGTGCGCTATATAAATAAATAAATAAATCAAATTTTAGACTTTTGAAATTTGATGTCACAGCTGGACTTCGTACAAGGCGTAAACCCACCTACACGTCAAGGTGGTAACATCTTAGGTCTTTTTTTTATGTTCAGTCCTCTACCCCTGTAGGTTGTTTTTTTGGTAAAGTTCAAAATGTTGATCCCCACCAACCTTAAAAATCTTAAAGGTAACAAAACCTGCCTCCTTGCATTGTTGCATGAAACCTCAAAATTATTTACAGAGAGTTAGTCTAATATGCCTGTAACTTTTGACCAAAAAACTTCCACCTAGCATTTTAGCTCATGTTTAGTCAATGCATTTGGTAAATCGATACCTATAATTTTAAAAACGGCTGCTAAGAAGAGTCCTTTGTACCAATGGTACACTTCAGAGCTTAGGGAAAAGTGATTTAAGGTAAGACAGACAGAAAGGAAATGCGGCCTTTCTTACCACCACAACTCGCTTTTGGTATTTGAAGCACAGCTGGACTACAGGCTTGATCTCCAAATAGCCAAGACATCTGATCATGGTATCTTGATTCAAGATGCCTTAAACTCAAATTGAGACCTTTTTAGGTTAGTTAAGGATTTTACAGCCCCGTCGTGTTTATGCACCATGTTTCCTTCTCACAGCAATTTTGGAACAGGCTTGCTCCCCATTTTGTTAATAAAATTAAACTATTATATATAGATATTAGCAAAGTGCTCAGAGTCCTACAAGCCAACAGAAACAGGTTCAGAAAACAGGAGATTGAAGGCAAATAGTTTGGAGATGACCCTACAGAAAAAGGCCAAGTGCAACAGAGATATATATATTTCTCTACATAGCCTAGCACCCTAATTGCTAGTAGCTGACAGTCTGCCATTATGAGGGCTCCAAACCTCTAACGAAACTGAAAACAGCCAGAACGTACACAGCACATGAATAATCTTTGACTATGTATTTGCTAGAGTTCCTTGTAGCTGTAATATCTCTTTGCTCCTCAGACAGAGCATTGTGCCCTTTTGTATCAATTCTCCCAAAATGAAAAAAACATTGCCAAAGGCAACAGTTTTGACTTTTTGTATGGGAGGTTATGGTAATAGTCAGACGCCTTTGTGTGTGTTGACCAGAAAGGTCTCACATTTACGCGAGTTTAAGCTATTGGCATTGTAAATGATAATGCCTTTTATTAATGTTTTAAAAACGAAAACAAAAATAAAAGGCATCGTCATTTGCAATGTCAATAGCTCAAACCCTCGTAAAGGCGAGACCTATTGCATTGTAAATGCCTGTTTAGGTAAAAGTGCCTGCCTTTCACCACAACAGAACCAAGCCTCGCATGATGTGCCTGGCTCTAGCCACGCCTGTGCCCCTCATGCAGAAGAAAACAGCAAATTAATTAAATAACCAAGCGCAGCCGCTATAGTGAAAGCAGACCGCGCTGCAAATAAAAATAAATAAACAAAATAGTGCTATTAGCCATGATAAAGCAGACCGTGAAGCATGAGCAGTAAAAGTTCCACTCCTTATGGGCGGTAACAAATGGAGACCAGGCAGTACCAAGGAGGGACTAAAAAGCCTATTTGCTAATCAGAAGCCAGCATTTAAGAAGGACAATGACACACAGCCAATGACTAATATGGAGGGCGAGTGGACGAGGCTTCCACACCATACCCTACTACAGCATGCCTCGCAGAGTGAGCAGCACATGCGCGCTGCTGCTAGGCGCGACCTAAGAAACCACAGTGAAGCAACATCTTGGGCTACAACAAAATGGAAGCTGTGAGTACAGCTCCTTTGCTGAAAAGACTGCTTTAGTAAAGCTAAGCTGTACACTCACGGGAAAGTGATATGAAAAGGAGTCGGGCAACGACGTTTACACTGCTAATAGTTTTACTTAAAAGGCGTGCACACTAAAATACACTACAAATATTGCCTAGTAGATCGTTTTGACAAAGTCCCAGTATTTCTGTTGCATCTTTAAGAAATCCTATGTGCCCACCCGATTTTATTATGGAGCAAAAAAAAGCAGAAAAACTAACAGCATGTTGTTTTGACAGCAAAGAAAATAAATGAACACACGTGGGTGATTTCTGAGTAACATTAATAAGGCATCCAAACAACATTTACTTCCTAAACAAAAAAAACATAAATCAGCAATTACAATTCGTCTCTGCAAAGTAAATACATCGAAGCATGCGCACTGGGTTTCAGTTCCATCCTGCATGTCGTTGCATATGCATTCTTTTTTTCCTGGAAGCTTTTATTAAATTTGTGTAGACATCGACATGCAGAGGTGGCAAGAAACATGCTCTGTTCCCATGCGGGCCGGTCCACATGCGGAGCAATGAGCCCTCCAGCAGCTTTGCGCCGCCGCCACCTCCAATGAGGTCCCACAATGCAAAATACTAACAAGACCAAAAGAAACAACAACTCGACACATCCCTCCATTAGCACAACTGCCTTCTCTGCCCTCTGTACAACATGCACCGTACCCCCCTGTCAGCGCCCACCCCTTCCCATTCACCACCCTGGCTCATGTACCGACTATGCAAAAACTCGGCCTCTAGTGACTAGTGCGTATCCCACAATATGCAGCCCAATCCTACCATATAAGATAATACTTTTGGGGACATCCTTTAGCTATATAAGTTGGTCTTTGTAGCCCATACTATAATCTAGGTCTTCCTTCCAAACCGCGAGGGAGGGAGGGTGGCTTAAGATGTTTCGAAGCCCTCGCTATGTCCCCTTTTGGCAAAGACAAGGCCCAACCAGAGCGGGGTACGTTTACTATGTATTACCATCTAGGCTATCCATGAGATATGCAGCAATGACCACCGCGGCATCCACAGCAGTGCCAATGTCAGAACCCCCTCCAAGCAGCAAAATACGCCCCCCCCCCCAGAAGGGGGCCAATACTCCCCATCCCCCAAGCGTGTGCAAGAAGTCTCCCGCCTCTGGTCTGCAACGCAGGCAGTAGGCAGACCCAATCAGTCTTCTCCTCAGTCCCTCCCTTCCTGGGAAAGTAGAGTCTGTGCAGATTGTCGCAGCTGCTGTAGCGATACTGGGACGCCATGGCCGTTCCTCTCGGTGAGGCCAGTGCCCCCCAAGTCCTCATCTTGGAAGGGGCCTACAGCTCATGACCAGGCCTCCTTTTGGGGCCCGAGGTAGTCAGGGGAATTAACCACCAGGGGTCTGTATATGTTACATATCTTGTGTGCTGAGATTTTTGTTAATAATATTTTCCCCTCTAGGGGACCAAACTCTGGTATTGGAGTCGGGGGGGAAGGTAATGCGTAAATGCGCGCCTAAGCTGCACGAACGTGAAGAACTGAGCGTGATGGAGCTGTCAGCAGCCGGGAGAACACCCAGCGTTCCAGCCATCATTATAATAAGGGCTAGAGAAGGGCTGCGCCAAGTGACCATCCCCGACATGGAGGCAGGGTCTCGGAACCCCCCAAACCACCAATCGTTCAACACTTCTAGCTGAGCCACCCTATTAAAGGAGCGGACATCCGGTGTAGCTCTGCTGCCATCGTCGGTCAACTTACAGCACTTAGACAGTGCTGTGCGAGGCAGTTCCTGTCTCCATAGAAAACCGCGCAGGAGCGAATCTAATGAGCAAAAAAAAGGGCGCCAGGATCGGGAGCGGGAAGTTTTAAAGTTGGTACAGCAGGCAGGGCAGGGCCTCCATTTTGGAAATAGCTGACTTCCCTAGGAGCGAAAGGGGCTGAGAAGCCCAGATCTTGAACTCAGCCAACAGACCTTCTAGCTAGGGCTGAATATTTCACTCTATCGCTCTAGACTCGTCCATAGTAACGCACACTCCCTGGTATCGGAACCCTTGCCGCGAAACTGTCAGTCTCTTCACCCACGTCAGCTCCGGGGCATCATCCCCCACAACATAGACCGCAGACTTGTCAAGGTTGACCTGTAGCCAGGAAAAGTCCCCATATATCTGCAACATCTGAAGTGCACGTGGCCCGACAACTTAAGTTCCATTAAGAAGAAAAGAACGCAGTCTGACTATAGCATGAAGCTCGCTCCTCTCTGTGCCCCCACTCCAAGTCTCGCAGTCGCTCATCTACTCTGGACTGTGGGGGCAATGCGGTACTGGTACTTTTGGACCTTTTCGCGGCCTTTGATACCGTGCCCCATGACCGAGTCCTGCAAAGACTTCGGGACTGCGGGATTGGCGGCCTTTTTAAGTGACTGCCAGCAAATAGTATGGTCCCCCCCTTTCTTGGCTCCCATGAAAGTAGGGGTCCCTCAGGGCTCGATCATGAGCCCATCTCTTTTTAATATGTACATGGCCACCCCTTGCGCTCTTGGCGGAGGAATTCGGCGCAAAAATTGTATCTTACGCCGATGACACGTAACTTCTGTTCACCTGTAAGAAGGGCTCTATGTTCAGAGGTAGCGAGATAAACGCCAGCCTTAAAAAAGGTTTTGCTTGGTTAAGACAAAATCAACTCAAGTGCAACCCAGAGAAGTCGGAGATTATTTTCTTTGGCTCCAATCCGTGTGTGGAGTGGCACCAATGGTGGCCACAGGACATGTCACCCCGACAACCTCAGTAACTACCGTAAAAAACCTTGGGGTTAAGATGGATGCTAACATGTCCATGAAATTTCAAATTCAAACCGTTGCTGGTACCTGTTTTGGACTATTACAAATGTTAAAAAACTTCCTTCCATTGCTTTCGTTCCCTCACAGGAAGACGGTTGTTCAGGTCCTGATTATTTCAAGATTGGACTACGCTAATGTCCTATATCTGGGCCTGCCTGATTATTTACTTGGCTGCCTACAGGTGATTCAGAATGTAGCAGCCAGAGCGATTCTTATGGTGAGCTCTAGGGCTCATATGAACCCCCACTTGAGATCCCTGCATTGGCTTCCGGTCCGGAAGAGGATTCATTTTAAAGCTCTAGTCCTGGCCTTCAAGGCCCTCCACTACTCAGGGGCAACCTACATCAGGAAAATAATTCAGCACTTTGCCCCTCTACGCACACTGCGGTCCTCTGCTCAAGGCCTAGCTACCATCCCGAAGTTTTCCTGCTTCCGTATGGGTGGCCATTCTTTTAAAGTGGTGGTATCCCGGTTATGAAATAGCCTGCCTCCTTCTCTCAGACAGGTACAGGATCTTCTTGTTTTTAGGAGGAAACTAAAAACCTGTCTGTTTCAACATTAAACTAGCTCTTGTACTTTAGTGCACATTGTCTGTCAAGTGGTTCTTTAGCGCCGGGACACTCCAGGGAGGAGCTGTGCACTTTATAAGTACCCGGTAACATAACGTACTCTGGCCTACTCTGCCAAAGGCCTGATCACCAGAATGAAGAGGAGCAATGAAAGGGGGCAGCACTTTGATATGGAACAAACCGGAGGTGGCCCTCCCCACTAGTACCTGGGCCATTAGATCGGTGTATAAAAGGTGTAACTAACTGATAAACTTAGGTTCAAGAACAAAAATGGCCACCCACAGAGTCAAAGGCCTTACGAAAGTCGACTTGTAACAATGCCATATCTCTGTGAAGATTGATTTGGGTGGATCAGGGTGTCTGTCGCCTTGACCAGTCTATTCACCAGCTGCTTGGCCCACACCTTGACTTCTATGGGGAGAAGAGAGATCGGCCTGTATTATTTTCATAGTTCCGGCAGCTGTCGCAGTTTCGGTATGACAATAATGTCTGCTGTTCTGAATGCAGGTGGAAGTTGTTTGTGGCCCATGGCTTCCTGGAAGACCGCACGCAAATAGGGCCCTTGAGTGCCCAGGTGGCCCTAGGGAACTCAGCTGGGAATCCATCAGACCCTGGCACCTTCCCTGGACAGAGGTGAGCTAAAACTCCTCCCAAGTCATGGACTGTCAGATCGTCACCAAGGGCGTTTCTGTCATCAGTTGAGAGAGACCTAGTCGGAATGTTGTGAATGAACATTGCCAACTCTGTGGGGCTTTCAATCAACCATTTATAAAGCACGGCAAATCACCCATGAGGTCTCGAGGCACTGGAGATGTTGGCTACTGCGTGGAGGTTTGATCATTCAAACAACCAGGGCTTTAGTTTGTTTCTGAATTGTTGGAGTGACGGTGCAATCCTGAGGTGCAGGGGGAGGATGTTCCAAGCCTTGGTTGCTAGGAGCAGGAAGGACCATCCTCTGCTGTTGGCTCGGCAGATACATGGGGTGTCTGCGAGGGAGAGAGAAACAGATCGAAGGTGTCTGGTCGGTTAGTGGGAGGTCAGGCGTTTGTTGTTGTTTGCTGGCCCTTTGTTGTACAAGGCTTTGTAAGTGTGGGTCAGCATCTTGAACTGGTATCTCTTTTGAATCGGAGCCAATGTCATTTCTTGAGATGGGGTGTGATGTGTATCCTTCTGGTGAGGTCGAGAGGGTCTTGCCGCTGAGTTTTGCACTGTCTGGAATCTCTTCAGGATGCGTGCAGTGATTCCTACTTAGAGTGTGTTTCCGTAGTACAGTCCGCTGGTGATGCGGGCCTGCGTGACGGTTCTTCTGGTGTTTACATGGAGTCACCTAAAGATCTTCGGAAGCATGCACAGGGTGTGGAAGCATGCAGATTAAACTGCGTTGGGTTTTTTCTTCATGGATAGCTTGCTGTCCAGGATTATGCCGAGGTTGCAGGCATGGTCTGTGGGGCAGGGGTGGGCTGTGTTCCGCTGGCCACTATGCGTCGTTCCATGGTGAGGTGTTGTTCCCAAAGATGAGGACTTCTGTCTTGTATGTGTAGAGTTTGAGACAGTTGTCATTCATCCAGTCTGCGACGTTCATCATGCATCTGTAGAAGTTAGCTTTGGTGGTCAAGGAATCTTTGTACAGTGAGAAGATGAGCTGGGCGTCGTTGGGTTAGGAGATGATGTTGAGTCCATGTGAGCTGAAAGTGTCAGCTGTGGGGGTCATGTAGGTGTTAAAGATGGTAGGGCTGAAGGATGATCCTTGGGGGACTTCATAGATGATCTTCTTGGGTTCTGAGGTGAAAGGTGGGATACAGATATTTTGGCTTCTGCGTGTGAGGTATGAGGCAATCAATTTGAGGGTGTTTCCTTGATTCCCGATGTGGTGGAGTCTATTGATCAGGATGTGATGAGAGATGGTATCAAACGCCCAAGAGGGCTCTGATGTCATTGGTGGGTGCAGTCAGGGCTGTCTGGGTGCTGTGATTAGCTTAAAATCTGGATGTGGAGAGGACCAGGAGGATTTGGTATTCTAGGTATTGGGTGAGTTGCTGGTAGATTGTTTTTTCGATGACTTTTGCTGGATAGGGGAGCAGAGAGATGGTCCGATAGTTCTTTGCTTTGGTTTGGTTGGCGGATTTTTTTCCAGGAGGGGCCTCCGGTCGAAATGGGCTGATTGTCATCCACTCTGTCACCCCAAGTATCAGCGATATATGAAATAGGTGGAGGGTAACAACCATTGTAGGGTTTAGGTTGATTTACCACCCACGGATAAATTCTTCTGTGGGTCGCCATCCATGGCACCCGGGCCTACTCCATCTGAATCTGTCATAAAACAGAGCCTGTATTAATCAAGTCTCGAAAGATCTAACATCATCAGGTATCCAGACTCCAAGTCGAGGACTCAGGCCTCCTGGTCCTCTACTGCCTACTCCTTCTTTTGCCGTTTTATGGTATGGTAAATGTTAATAAAACCTCAGGAAGTGGCTTTCCATGCCTCCTTAAGCATCCTGAGGATGCTACTGTACCAAAATTGTGGCTCATGCCCTCCTGAGTGGCAGTATGGACTGCTGCCTTGAATTCCCCACTGACCATGGTCCAGTGAGTCAACCGCCACCAGGGAAAGCCATCCTGCTCCACGAGCACCAACCGCAACTCCACTGGCACATGGTCCAACAGCCTGTGCACCAGTATTTATGCCTCCTGGACCATGTGTCCGCATTAACCGGGGAGCAGGAAATAATCCAGACGTGAAAAAGAGCTGTGCACCCATGAATAAAACATATATCCCTTCTCCGTGAAGGGGTGAAACAGCCAGGCGTCTAAAAACTCTTGTCTGGCCATAAAACAAGCAAGCCCGGAGGGGGATGCACGAGGACCAGATTTCACTGAAGAGCGGTCTAGACCCGGGTCGACTACACCATTTAGGTCCCCCCCAAAACATAAGCTCCTTTTGGAAACCCCAGGAACATGGCCCTGACGACATGCAGAAAAGCTGCAGACAAGGACGGAGGAGTGGAAACATTGAGTACAGGGAGTGGTTTACCCCACAGCATGACAGATAGTGCCACTAACCGCCCCAATTTATCATGCCATGTCCAACAATGCTGAAACGGGATGTGACCCCTTAACAGTATCGTGACCCCTTTAGAGTCTCTAAGAAATGTTTAGTGATACACCTTTGCAAACCCCATACATGCTAAGAAGGGGACATTGTTGCCTATGAGTTGTGTCTCCTGCAGGAACAGGATATCTGGGCATAATCAGCAAGCTGTCTGAAGGAAAGACCCCGCCCCTCTTAATTTTATCTAGTAACCTGTGTATATTTCAAGAAACAAATTGTACAGATCTGGGACTCGCCCTGTTGCAGGGATTCTGCTTATACACAGAACTATGCGTAGAACCCCAGGACCTCAGTGAATTGTGGTGTACCAGAAACTCACCTCAGAACCCAGAACCCAGTATCCGGCTAGCATAAGTGTCCCATTCGTTATCCGAGATTTGGCTCGGCGATCCCAATGAAAAGACAACCCAGAACAAGCGACTCAGTGTACTCTCAGGAATGGTGGGAATCGGAAATACCTGTTTGTATATTATTCACACATCAGTCCACAACAAGAATAAACAGAGACACGGTGAAAATAAAAGGAGTTTATTTTTATAGACCACGTGTCCTCAGATGCAGTACTTTGGCTAATACAAGCAGACAAATGATTATAATTAAAACCATCAGCATCGTTACAATACCATAGAATATAAAAGGAGTGATCATGTTATAAATGACAATGGATACTACCATCTTCCCTTTACTAAGAAGCTAATATTATTATTATGCTAATAAAAGGTCTCTTAGGCTTGAATAGGGGACCCCATACCTCAAAGATCAGCTTAGTGAAATCACATCACAGGAGCATCAGAAGTCTTCTCGCAGGAAGGCTCGTCTTCGGTCTGAATATTAAACATGATGTCTGCAATATTAAAAGCACCAACTTTCAGGTATTCGCAGCTGCCTGTGTGTTATGGCTAAATAGTGGGTCGATCAACCTAGAGTGGAAAACATGCATTGTCTAACAACCCAGACTGTTTGTTACACCATGTACAGACCAAGGTCGCTGCGCAGAGCTCGGGATGGTAACAACAGATTGCTCTCGTGTGAGGCAAAGCGCAAGTCAGCAGTTTGTTTAAACAATAACATATAGACGCAGTGTCGTGCGCAAAAGCAGCAAGATGGCTTTCTAACCTCTAACGTGGTTATGCTAACTTAACAATGTATGTATGTACTAAGGGATTCCTTACTACATGCCCCCTTGATCGAAGCACTAACCAGTAGGGAAGAAATGAGAGAACGCAGAGTTCAAATTCGACAGAGCAGAACAAGGCGTATTCAATTTGAAACCAAGTATCGGTTCAGATAAAGTTCGAAAAAGAAAAAAAGAAAAGCGAGAAAAAAAAAAAAAAACCTCAAAAGGGGAAGGAAAAAAAAATGAAAAAATGCTGTTTTGGCCAGCAATCCAAAGTCACAGGTAATGATCAAGATACGGGAGAAAAAACATAGTGGACGACAGTTCACTCAATCCATGAACGTGTATGCAGCATACGTGGCAACTGCTTCCAACAGGAAATCGTTTGCACAGCCACTAAAAGTCTCTGCCATCCAGTTAATCAAAGAAAAGGAACATACATGTTCTTCAAAAAGCGGAGCCTCGAGCACGATCAGAGGGCAACCGACGTGTTCCTCCAGATAGCTCATATCCAAGAAGTCATAGGCAGCCCTTGCGATGTCCCAATTACCCAGGATACCATGCGCCGCACCACAGGCCATAATCCGAACACCAGAACAGGCAAACTCGTGAGACACTAAGGGCCTCATCAGTCGATCATAATCCGGCACCGGAGACACCGTGTTGGTTAAGCACAAATCCAGAGGCCATTCAAAGGGACAATCTAGGCAGTGAAAGACAGGTTGCACGCAGGTAAACTATGAATACCGGAAGGATAATCCATATGCCAGGCTCAATGTCGCCAATGGCAGGGTACCATAATAGTCAAGCATCCTGTCACGAAGAAGATGCAGACGGGGCAGGTCGTCGTGAGGCACAGAAAGAGCATCCATTTCGTAGTATGAAAATTAAAAGTAGCACACCTGCCACCAGCGCCAGAATCAGCGGGACACCGCCAAAGACGCTCAAAAAAATAGAATGAAAAAATGCCGGAACCACACCAAAAATAGTTTGGAAGGAGGTAACGAGGCCTGAGCCCACAAGTTTAAAAAAATGAGCCAGGCCAGTTGTGGACGAGGCATTAATAATTGTTTGGATCAAAGCTCCAAAATGCAGGGGGAGGTCAGTATTCAAAAGCGCCTGCACCTCAGTGCGCGTATGTGCTACGTGAAGGACAAATGTTTCTCGGGAGGAAGTCAATGGCACCTCCTTTTGGGACAATAGAGCTCTTATTCTGCTCATCTTGTTGAACTCTGCTTTCAAGGTCGGAATCGAAGGCCAGATGGAAACATCCAGCCGCCCATGCGGGGGAGGAAATAGAACATTATTGCAGCAGACTACTCTCTGCGATACAGTTACTATATATGGGATTCCCACTAACATCCCGCAGCAAGCTTCATTATTCAAAATCAAATAACTACCGTTTGCAAGCAGCGTGAAAGATGGTGTAATCACTGGCACTGGGATACCTTTGAGGACGCAGGCCAAATTCGGGGCGTGTACATTGCATGCACCGTGTAACTGAATGTGCCTACAAACTACAGAATGATCAGGTGTCGAGGTACACTCCTCACCTTTCAGATAAACCTCTGTACCGTCTCTTGTACATCTATACGTAAAAGGGAGAGACCAAACCTCATGTATGAAAGCGGTACCCAGCTGTTCATATCTACCCAGAGCATAGTGTTTCATACAGGACGTAAACTTAAAAAGCGCGAAAGGGAGCGTGATCAACCCATGTACTAACCACACGGCTGAATTTAATTCCGCCACAGAGAAAGGTAACGGCTCCAATTTTTCAATGTGTAACAATGAATATGTAGCATCTTTCATGGACATGAACTGTTGCTTTACAGTAAGGTTAAAGGGAAGGAATAATGATGTTGTATTCAGATAGTCCCAGGGGACCTTTCCTGCTTTTAACGTTTGTAATGTCCATGCCAACTGCATAACAGAACACAACTGGTTTTGACCATGATACAATACAGACATATCATCATGTACAATATCAACAATTGAAGAAACAATATTGTCTAATGTATAAATTCTGGAAGAAAGTGTGTTAATGCTGTTATCTATAATGGCCAAGACCTTTTCCATATTTGCTTGATCAATGGCCCTTAATCTTGAAGCCGCCTCAATTTGCGACAATTTCCATACTTCGTTGTAAATAGCATACGCCCATCTCTTGGATCTGCCACCCACAGGACCTTTAACAAAATCATTCAAATCTATTTTGTCATGTAATTTTGATAAATGAACTTTGACAGATGCCAAGGTGGAATGTCGCAGCCAGGATTGACATAATTTCCCTACAGAGTATGTAGTTACTGTATGAGAGGACTCAAACCGAGGGTCCACGCGCTGCCGCGTAAACCCCGGTGTCAGACCTAGAAAACAACGTTGACAGGCATCCGAACTGCTTTGCCAAATTAACCATCCCTCACTACTAAATTTCGAAATATTGAAAGATGCATTAGAGACTAATGACTGCAAAGCAGTAAGGGACAGATCTGTGTGATTATCCCAATTTGGGTAAGCACCCAGATCTGGAACAGAAGGGAAATTTAGTTTTTTAGAAGTGGCCAATCCGAAACAGGTGGTCTGGAAGATGGTTGAATTTAAAAACAACATATGATTTGGTACAAGACAGGCACGATGTAAAGCTTCAGTTCCTTGAACCTGCCATGGTTTGGAACCCCAGACCGATTTAAGATCAATAGTAGCCTTCCACAGATCATATCCTTTGATTGACAACTCATCCATAAAGGACTTAGAATATAGTAATTTGGTGTGTGTCAGTCTAACCTTCGAGGCAGACTCAGACATCACTTTAAAATAAAAGGATGCTGGGCTGGAAACACTGAAATCAGTAAAATAAGTATACTTATCAACCAATATAGGTGAACTGCCTAAAGATGGGGTGGGACAGTGTTCCCATTGGGTACAATTGACAAAATTTCGAAATGTATTCGCTTTATGCAGGAAGTGATTGCCATAATGCTGAAAACAATACTGTTCCGCATAGTTAGCCGCATTTTCATATAAATCTTCTGCATCAAAAGCGGCATAATATTTCAAATCAGAAAACAGTGCTTCAATGGCATGAACATCCCAATCATCAGAACGTATGTTCTGCTTCACCACATCACCCATAGAAACACGAAATACATTAGGTACATTGATGACCTCTGTAGGACCATGAATTTGGAATTTAACAGCATCCCACGCAATTCCATCCAAAACGGGCCAGGCAGTAATATTCACAAAAGTCTGGTCCCTTTTCATGATATGGGACGAGGAGTGGGGGGCCAAAGTTCCATTGATAAGTCTAATTGTTGATCTCTCTTTGAGATAGTGGCCATCCACCAGACGGAAAAACACTATTACAAATCCAATGGACATAAACAAAAAAATACTGAAAAGCACCAGCCAGATGTATGTCCAAGGGGAAATCAAAAAATGTCTTTTGAACCAACTAACAAAAATAGCAATGTTCGAAGGGGAAGTAGAAGGCAATGAGTTAGTGTCAAAGGAGAAACGGGACTGGTCAACCGCCGTAGATTGTAAAACAGGCGAGTGACCATTTGTAGGATAAGCATACTCAGTCTCTTCGGGCAGACCACCAGCCGGCGGTAATAACAAGGGATCAGTAACTGACTGCATCTCGATGGCAACATCAGACAAGGTGGTAGAAGCAGGAACCAACACTGAATTTCTTTGCATCGTCTGGCATGAAACTGCTGGTGTCATACTAAGAAGTATCGGCCACTCGCTGAAGTTTGACATTGTCAATAGAGATGTACCTGTTTTCTTTGCGACCAGGAAGTGGAGGTAAAATGACTGTTCTTGTACCCTGCACTCCAAGCACTGGAACTGGTGCACGATAAGAGGGGCCGAACTCCTTCTTGTTCTCCACCTTCTCACGGACCAGGTCTCCAACTCGGGGTAGCCAGCCGACTACCGGAATCTGAAGCTCAGCATCAGACGTGGAGGGCAAGTGTTCCTTCGACAAAGTGTCTCTGGCTTCTTGTAGGGTCTGCAAAACAGCACAGTGATCATCTACGTCAAAGGGTGCGGTCGACGCCGCCATGTCTAGACCATCAAGGTCCGGGACAAACATTCTGATTCCGAAGAGCATCATGTATGGGGTCCGCCCACCCAGTGACCTTCTAGGGAGATTATTAAGTGCACGTTGGACGTTATACAAATGGGCCAGCCAATTCCGGCCTGTGCCTAAAACCTGTGCTGTCAAAGATTGCTTTAAGTCACGGTTCATTCGCTCCACCACACTATTACCCTCAGGTCGGTAGGGGGACGAAAATTTGACTTGGACCCCCAAATTTCTCATAGCCTCCTTGTAAGCCTTAGAGGCGAACGCAGGGCCCTGATCAGAATGGAAGGTACCACACGCAAAAGTTCCCACAAAGACACGCAAATCCCTGATGACAGTCCGTGAGTCAGCACTCCTTTGTGGCCATACCCCAAGAAAACGTGTGCACGAATCCACTGCAACCAAGATATACTTGTACGCAGTATCAGAAGAAAAAGGACCGCAGTGATCTAGATAAACACAACCAAATGGTTTATTAGATATGTACAACTGTGTTTGTGGTGGGCGCGCAACAGTGGAAGGTTCAATCTGCTGGCAAATGTCACAATCAAGAACATAAGCGCGCGCTTGTTTGTATAAACCAAACCACCAATAACGTTGTTGTAACAGAGATATAGTAGTGGACACACCGGCGTGGGCTGACGCCAACCCCTCGTGCGCTGCTAGTATCAGAGACGGTCTGCAGTCCGCGTTGGGAATAATTCTGTCACCAACGACGTTAATCCTCACTAACGGGACGTTATCAGGACTTAAGTGATAAAAATAACGAGAAGGAAAACCCTTCGGGTAATCACTTCCCTTCTCTGTAGAAGCAATAGCTGCCAAGATGTCATCATCAATCTTACTTTTAGATCTTGTAACTGCTGCCACTAAGTATGTAGCCACTGCGGTTTTTGCTGCCTCGTCAGCCAAGCTGTTACCGACAGCATGGACACCAAGTCGTTGGTGACCAAGAGTGTGAATAACATTCACAAGAGGGAGACGTTCTTTAAAGTCTGCCACTCGAACCCAAAGCAATTTATGCTTAATTGTGCTACCTTTGGTATCTTGATAATCGTTTTGAGACCAGAAGTGTAAATTGTCATTGTAGGACTGGACACAATAAAAGGAGTCACTCACTATAAGAGTAGTGACTCGGGGATCAGCAAACTCCAGTGCAAGCACCAGAGCCCGAAGCTCCGCCAATTGCGCGGTACAATCACCCAATGACTGCGTATGCACTGCATCAGATTGGAATTCACCATTTACGAATGTACCCACGACAATTGCGCAAGCCGCAGAATAAGCATGCCTCGATCCAATCGCCGGCTGCGCCGAGCCGTCAGTGTATATGACACAATGGTATTCTTCGAGCGGGCGCAAAGACAGAGGAGCTGGATGAACGAATTCATACTGTAAGTACTCCTGAGTCTGTAAAGAAGCGTCAAAGATATAAGTGACATCTGGTGACGTCAGAGTCGTGGCCCATTGTATCCACCGTGGATGCAAAGATTTAGAATTTGGTACACTTGCCTTGGTCACTGCCTCTAGGGCAGGATACGGTGTTACAACCAGTATCTGTTTTCCATGTGACAGTGCGCGTTCTTTAAGGATCGCCATCTGTACTGCCGTCAGAACTTTCTCGACAGTGGAAAAACGCAACTCAGCAGAGGTGTACAAGTGTGATTTATACGCAATGGGGACTGTATCGCCCTCATTGAACGTCAAGTACGTGAAACCCACTGCGCCTGGTACTATTCTTATTACCAGGTTAGTGCGATTATCACGCGTCAATAAGTATTGTGAAGCAAGAAGATCAGCCTGTAAAGACTGAAGAATAGCAGTATGTTCTAGCTGCCAGCTAGACTTTGAAAAAGAAGGTTGTACCAAGGCGTAAAGCCGCTTGATACGCTGGGCATAATCAGGAATATATGTATGTCCGAAATTCAGAAAGCCCAGCAAAGATTGTAATTTTTTCAGTGTTGTAGGAGCACGCAGGCATGCGCACTTCTCCAGAAAGTGAGGAGCCAATCCCTTACCTTCATTGTTGAGCTCGTAGCCCAAAAACAACACTGTATATTCCGCGATGTGAGACTTCGCAAAATTAAATTTGTAGCCATAGTCTGCAAAACTCACTATAATATTGTCGACTCGAGACAGATGTGGCATCAGCTCATCATCCGTGAGGTAGATATCGTCAACATAGGAGTATGCGTCGGGGTCTATTCTCTCTAAGAGAGAGACCACGCGAGCGGAAAAGACGCCAGGGCTGTTTTTATAGCCCATGGCTAATCTTGTGAACTGTTTTTGTATGCCGCCCGAAGTAAACGCCGTCCACTGGCTACTCAGTGTGGACAGGTTATGGCTAAAAAAGCCATTGGAGATGTCAAGTGTCGTTTTAAATCTCTTACGCACGAGACTGTCGACAAGAGCCGAGCTGTGAGTATTTTGTACCGCGCAGGTCCGGCAATGCGAATTTAAGTGCCGGTAATCCAAAACTAAACGGTATGACCCGTCAGGCTTCGTCACAGTGAATAAAGGGTTATTCATAGGGTACACACAAGTTTCAATAACACCCTGATATTCCAATTGTTCAAGGATTGCAGCGACGTGCGGTCTAGCTTCACGACGCATGGGATATTGGGGTTGAGGCTGGGGCATAGACCGCAATGGAATCTCATGGCAGGGGGACAACCGGTCCCATCCCACTTGAGTACGATACACCGCCAGCGCAAGCGCCAGTGCCCACTCCTCAGCGTACACTTCAGCCTGGTCCTTAGGCACTGTGTGCGCAAAGGACGGGAGGATTACCTCCTCCCCTCTAGGAGCTTCTAAAATGAAAGCTGGGGGCCAATCTGCCTCCGCTAGGAGGATATCATAGGTGGTAGTCAGATTATCCCAAAAAATCCCCTTTATTGTACGTTGTATGTCACCCTCAATTAGTAAGACT
This sequence comes from Triturus cristatus, assembly GCF_964204655.1. Lineage (NCBI taxonomy): Eukaryota > Metazoa > Chordata > Amphibia > Caudata > Salamandridae > Triturus > Triturus cristatus. The sequence continues at coordinate 1,252,504,183 of NC_140592.1, read as the reverse complement.
ATTTCGTAAAGTCTGTCAGGGGGAGCCACTCTGGTGTCAGCTGTTTCAACAGTAACCAATATATCAGTTGCTGTCGCCGCCAGAAATGGATGCAGAGCTTGACGGACTATGGTAATTTCCGCTGCGCTGTCCAGTAGCGTCAGCGCCCATGTCCGGTTCCGAAGCTGTGTCCGCACTATCTGAGGCATACCTTGCCGTCAGAGCAGCCACTTTCTTCTTCTGAAACGGGGGTCTTTGTCGTGCAAATTCGTCCTGCTTGCCTTTACCCTCAGTCTGTCGGGGTTGGTCACGTGTTTGTGGAGCACCCCGACCTTTGCCACCGCCTCCGCCACCGGACTGTGAAGCCGATGTTTCCTGTGAAGAACGAGGAGAACGTTGTTCAGAAACCTGAAATCTATCAGGAGACTTAATAGTAGCACGATCACGCAGATCATAAGTGCGCTCACTACCTGACTGAACGGGAGAGGCAGGCCGAGACCCCTGTTTCTGCTGCTGCTTTCCCTGTTGTTTGGACCGCCAACTCTGTTTCGGAAAGTTTGGATGGTCATCCTTACCAGAGGCTTCCGCCTTACCTTGCTGCTTAATTTCGGGAGTTTTGATCACAGGTTTAACTCCTAAAGAGCTACGACCCAAATCTCTGTACGCTGACGAGATTATTTTCGCAAACTCCCGCGGCTTATCCTCATCAGCAACTTTCTTCAGTTCATTACGAACTTGGAACTGCATAGCATCACCCTTAAGGTTACACATTATCATGGTAGCCACCAGGTCAAACTGTCCGAGGAGCCGCATGCCTAATTCTATCGCAGACTCCGCTCCGTGGTTATCTTGAACACGTTTAATAACGGAGGGCAGCACCGACATAGACGGAGTGCCAAAGCACTGCGAGTACGTCGCTGCAAAGACCTTGCCCCAGTTTACACAATCATCAATGTCGGCAAACTTATGGTAAGGATCCTGTGTTTCTCCACAGGAGTAGTATTCGGGTAAACCGCTTCTATTTGGTCAAATTTTTCAGCAAGCCAAAAAGGGAAATCATCCCGATTTTGGGGGCGCTTGCCCATAACAGAATTAACCATAACAGGACTAATGACCACCGCGTGGTGGTCAGTAGGCTGTCCCGCAACAGCAGGTGCCCCCGCCTGCACATTGCGTGACACGTACTGTACCAACGCCCTATATACTGTAATAAGGGCAGTGTGTAGTACACGCAATTCAGCCACCGTCACCGTGAGGTAACGGGGATGAGGCGTAAATCCGGCTAGTACCGGCCAAGTGGCCCCTGCAATTGATAAAGGGCCCATTCTCGGCGGTATAACCGCATGGGGAAGGGCGCCATTAAACCAAATAAGATGCTGCCAAGCAGATATTGGTATTTCCTGTGTCCTATACGGTGTATAGTTTGCTGGCACGGCAGTGGCAGTGTAAGAATGAAAGGAGTTATCGTCCTCACTCACTGCCGGAAGCGTCACCCAAGAGTAGAACAACTCATAAGGATGAGCCGCATCGGCTCCTACCACAAAGATGACGTTCATACCAGTGTCCGGCACCCCATACTGCGTCAAATGACGTTTCAGAGCTGCACGGCTATGCGCCGCTATTTCTACCGCCATAAGGACAAGCTACACTCGAAATAATCAGTAGCACAAGGGTTCAATAACCTTTTTAATGATCAAGCTTGAAGAAACCTATATCAACAGAAATAGGTAGGTTTAAATCCGTCAGACTTGTTATCTGGAAACAAGAATGAGGGTGTTGTGGACTAATATAAGCACTACTAAGGCGTTTCAACTCATAGACCAAACGTTAGGTGCGCCATGTTGCAGGGATTCTGCTTATACACAGAACTATGTGTAGAACCCCAGGACCTCAGTGAATTGTGGTGTACCAGAAACTCACCTCAGAACCCAGAACCCAGTATCCGGCTAGCATAAGTGTCCCATTCGTTATCCGAGATTTGGCTCGGCGATCCCAATGAAAAGACAACCCAGAACAAGCGACTCAGTGTACTCTCAGGAATGGTGGGAATCGGAAATACCTGTTCGTATATTATTCTCACATCAGTCCACAACAAGAATAAACAGAGACACGGTGAAAATAAAAGGAGTTTATTTTTATAGACCACGTGTCCTCAGATGCAGTACTTTGGCTAATACAAGCAGACAAATGATTATAATTAAAACCATCAGCATCGTTACAATACCATAGAATATAAAAGGAGTGATCATGTTATAAATGACAGTGAATACTACCACCTTCCCTTTACTAAGAAGCTAATATTATTATTATGCTAATAAAAGGTCTCTTAGGCTTGAATAGGGGACCCCATACCTCAAAGATCAGCTTAGTGAAATCACATCACAGGAGCATCAGAAGTCTTCTCGCAGGAAGGCTCGTCTTCGGTCTGAATATTAAACATGATGTCTGCAATATTAAAAGCACCAACTTTCAGGTATTCGCAGCTGCCTGTGTGTTATGGCTAAATAGTGGGTCGATCAACCTAGAGTGGAAAACATGCATTGTCTAACAACCCAAACTGTTTGTTACACCATGTACAGACCAAGGTCGCTGCGCAGAGCTCGGGATGGTAACAACAGATTGCTCTCGTGTGAGGGAAAACGCGAGTCAGCAGTTTGTTTAAACAATAACATATAGACGCAGTGTCGTGCGCAAAAGCAGCAAGATGGCTTTCTAACCTCTAACGTGGTTATGCTAACTTAACAATGTATGTACATACTAAGGGATTCCTTACTACAGCCCCTTCCTGTACTTAATCCGCTATGGAAGCTGCAGAGCGTCATGAGGGCCCCACGCAGGTGTAAGCATCACAGGTGTCAACTCGTGTGCTGTTGGCAAGGTGTGACCGTAAAAACAATCAAACAAAACTACTTTCCCTATATCCTCCCTATACTTTGAAAACTGGAAGTACCTATTGATCTGCCAGCACCAGGGTGTCGCCAACTGGGCGTACTGCAGATTCTGCCTCCCACCACAAGCTGGACTGTGTGTATCCTAACATAAACTCCCCCATTAGGTAAGGAGCACTGCCTGGCCACATCACAAAGCTGAACGGCTAGCCTCATATGTGCCATATACGGTGGAGGTGAACCACCTTGGTTCCAACATGTTACATGAATGCATTTGTGAATCAAGAGTAATACAAACAGATATTGATACGATGAGTATGTGTGACTCAAAGAACGTTCAGCAGAGCTCTGGGGTCTGGCTCAATTGAGCAGCACTGTCTATGATCATTGGGGCATCCCCATCTGCGGCAGTCGGATGGTCTGGGGTCCAGTCCCCCTCTTACCTCTGAAGCCCCTTTCTCACCACCCCCCTCATTGACGAGGGGATAAACTTCACATTTCCAGTAGGCCCTCCTGGTCTGAAGCAGATTCTAGGCCATCCCCGGCTCTCCTCAGGGACGGCCTTATCTCCACCCACGTCCCTGTTGCCTCCTGGTGTGTCGAAGACCTTGACCTACCCTCAAAGAGTACTTTCAGGCACGCAGGAAAAAGAAACATGTACTGTACTCCTATGGCCCTCATTTTTTGTTTGACAGCTTGGAAGGAGCGGCGTTGTTGCACCCTGGGGTAGTCATGAAACACCATCACCTGTGTGGATTTGAAATGCAGCAAGTCCCTTGCCCTAGTGGATCGCAGATTTGCATCTCGCAAGACATGGGCAATCATGGTCATAGAAGGGGCCCCAGGTGAGGGTTGGGCACCAAAGGATCGATTAATTCGCTCCGCTATAAAACAGGTAGACACTGTGTCTGGCAGCAGCCGTGAGCAAAGCCAGGTAGTGATAAAAGCGGGTTCGGGCCTTCTGTTCCCTCTAGTATCCCCACCACCCTGATGTTCTTTCAACTGGACCTGCCCTCTGCATCCTCTGCCCTTGCCATCAGGAAAGCGACCGTGTGATGCAGGGACTTCACCTCTGATTGACAGGTCTGGAGCGAGACTTCCACTTTGAATACTCAGCCCTCAGTACATGCAACTTTGTCCAGTGTATTTTACAGATCCTGTCTAATGAGGGAGAGGTCTGTCCATAGTTCTTTGATTTTTCCCTTTACAGAGGAGTGTAATTCTTGTATGGCCTGTAGAATAGGAGACACCTCAGCTGCCTGGTGATCTCCGACCGCGCCCTGGTAACTCAGGTGGTGAGCAGCAAGGGAGGCGGTTTTTGTAGATTTATCAAACTTGCCTTGTGTGGAAGACTAAAGTTGCTTATCCTTCCCCATGGCATTGGCATGCCCAAGTAAGCCAGAGGCCAGAACACCCTTGTATGAGTCACAGGTGAAGCTGGGGCAGATGGTGTATGTGGTTGGAGGTATATAGTGCCGGGTATGGACTACCACACTGGGTTCCACCACCCCCGTCAGACCCCACGGTCCAATCTGACTGTCGATGCGGCCCTTCCAACCAAGCCTCTTGCCAGCCTTTTCAGTTGTCAACTCACCAGGTCTCGGAATGGGGGCCTGCAACAGCCCTCCGGAGCAGCCCCATTGTCGCCGAATGTGCAGAGTTTATTGCTGGGGCGCAGAGATAGATGTGGCTGGACAGGCCCAGACGCCCCAGCCTATTCATGCTACGCACCAGAGAGCAAAAATATTTATGTATGGGGCGACGTGCACATTCTGCTACAAGGAGGCATTGAAGTGGAAGTCACTCATGTGACTCAGGACAGCACAGGAACATTACTCAGCTGTCACTCGGCTGAGGACCTGGGGCTGGTAATATTTGCACGGCAAGTCCACCAATCCCATTCGGCTGAAATCATGGCAGAGTTACCCGAACTCTTCGAAGGGCTCGATTGCCTGAAAGACGTCAAAGTCAAGTTACATATGGACCGGTCTGTCAAACTGGTGCCGTTATGTCACAGAAGAGTGCGTTTTCATCTGCAGCCCCTCATGGAGGCGAGTTGGAGAAACTCGAAAAATCAGAGTAATCGAAAAGATCATCTGTGGCCCCTCATGGAGGCAAGCTGGAGAAACTCGAAAAGGCCAGAGTAATCGAAGAGGTGTCAGGACCTACACCGTGGGTATCTCCGCTGGTGATTGCTCCCAAACCCAAGCAGCCATGAGCGATATGCCTGTGTGTGGACATGCGATTGCCCAATAAGGCGATACGGAGAGAGAAAGACATATCACACCAACCATCAATTAGATAGTCTCTGACATTAACAGGCGAAATGGTTTTCAAAAGTAGACCTTAACTCCAGATACCAACAGCTACTGTTGGATTAAGCCAGTTGTTATATTACAACCTTCTCAACACACATAGGGCTGAGGAGATTCAAACTGCTTAGTTTTAGAGTATTCTCAGCAATGGAGGTTTTCCAGAACGCCATCCGAGAGGCCCTATCAGGATTGATAGGAGTCATAAATGTCAGCAACGACGTATTGATCTTTTCTCAAACGTTGGAGGGTTAAGGGCGACCCTGCAGAGACTGGTGGAACAAGGATTAACATTGCACAGAGACAAGTGTGCATTCTACACAAACGAAGTGGAGTTTTATGGGTAAAAATTATCCAAGGAGGGTCTACAGATGGACCCAGCAAAGGTAAAAGCTATTAGAGCAGCAACAATTCCCCCAAACCAGACAGAGATGCGAAGCTCCCTAGGAATGGGGAATTACTGCAGAAGATTCATACCTCATATCGCAACCATCTAGGAGCTCTGAGGGCTCTTACGAAGAAGGACACCAAGTGGCAGTGGGCAAATACCGCGTAAAAAAGTATTCCACAAGGTAAAAGGAGCGCTACTGAAGGGAGCAACGGTGGCCTATTTCAAACCGGGGAGCCTCACGGAGCTCATAGTGGATGCCAGTCCAGGAAACTGTCAATGGTGTCATATGCTGACGACACCCAATTGGTGATTGCTTACTCTAAAAAGAACAACGCCAATTTAAGTAGATTCTGGGAAGATCTGATAGAGGTGGCTGACTGGATGGCTAGCAATTTCCTGCAATTAAACGCCAGCAAATCGGAGGTGTTGCAATTGGGAAAAGACCGGGACCTATGGTCTGATCACTGCTGGCCTGACAGTCTTAAGCCAGCCCCTGTGCCCAAAGAAGCTGTCAAAAACTTGGGTTTCTGGATCGATAGCGGACTGACTTTTGATACGCAAGCCAAGGCTGTGGCTGGGTCCTGTTTTGGCCTATTGCGTGGCTTGAAGCCAATACTGGCCTTTTTCCCCCCTAAAGCCTGTCAGACCATCATCCAGGCGACAATACTATCTAGACTGGATTATGGAAATGCATTATATCTCGGGGCTAACAAATCTTGTACCATGCGTTTGCAGAGGACCCAGAATGCCGCAGCTCGTCTGCTAGTGGCACTCCCGAGATTTGCGTCGGTTGCCCACATCTTACCCAAGTTACACTGGCTGCCGGTTGAGAAACAAATTCAATTTAAAACCCTATGTGTTGCACATAAAATTCTCACTCAATAGGCTCCTCTGGGATTGACTAAGCTACTCCAACCTTACACACCTCAGCGATCCCTTAGATCGTCCAACCAGCTGCTGGCTATTATCCCCCGGGCTGTGAGAGCAAAAGCCGGGGGGCGCTCATTTCGCTGTCTCGCGGCGCTACTCTGGAACTGGCTCCCTCTTTCCATTAGAGAGATCCAGATTCATTTAACCTTCCGCAAGGTGATCAAGACCTGGCTTTACCCTTCCGTTGTATAACGTCCTCCGGACATACCACTCTCCCGTGTCTCTGATCGCGCTGGGACGCCCCATTGCTGGGGCAGCTATGCGAGTTACAAATCTGTTAAATAAATAAATAAATAAATAAATTGGTCTTGGGGCTGTACTCCTGCAACAAGATACGCAAAGGAATGGGTGCCCATTGCGTACGCAAGCAAGGCATTAACAGAAGTCAAAACAAGGTATGCACAAATAGAAAGAGAAGCACTGGCAATCAGGTGAGAGTGCCAACAATTCAACGTATACCTCTACAGGCACAACTTCCAGGTGGTCACCAATCACAAGCCGTTGGTACCTCTTTTCGACAGGACAGCGAGAAAAGGCCCTCCTCGAATCAAAAGATGGGCAGTACCACTCCAGCACTACGATTACGAAGTGGAGTACCGTCCTAGAATCAACACCCCGGCAGACTACCTGTCACGCCACCCCCTGGCAGCAGACCCCCAAAGTCAGCAAGAGGTTGATCGAGGGGCAGAAGGTTTTGTGAAACTGATCACGGAGTTAGCATGCCCGAGAGCACTTTCATTGGCCGAAATAGTGGAGGCCACCAAAGAAGACGACAATCTGATTGAGGTTAAAGAAGCCCTGCGGGAGCATCCCTGGAAGAATTTCCTAGATGGCATGGGTAGATTGACTGATGAGGAAAGGGAGGCCAGAACAAGCATCTGGAGATGCCGAGATGAAATCAGTGAAAGCGGGGAAGGACTTGTCCTAAGAGGAACGCAAATTGTGATACCTGATAGCCTATGAAGGAGGATGGCAAAACGGGCACATCAAGGTTACCAAAGTCTGGCCAAAACAAAAGCGAGGTTGCGGGCCAAAGTGTGGTTGCCTGGTGTAGACCAGATGATTGAAGAACTGGTGAGAGGATGCCACTCCTGCCTAATCACTGGAGACGAGCCGCCAGTCCCAACAATAATCGCAGAAGCCCCCAGCACCCGACCTTGATCATCCATAAGCATGTACTAAGGGAGTTTTCCTGTGGGACGCTTGACACACTTCACGATTGAGAGTTACTCGAAATTTCCTGCAGTGGAAGTTGTGCGATCAACGTCATTTGAGTGTGTCAAGCCCGTGATGGAGAAAACATTCGCTGTGCTGGGACTGCCTGATGAACAGACAATGGTCTGCTTTATCACGGACAGGAATTTGGGGATTACCTGCACCTTCGCAACATCAAACACAGGAGAGTGACCCTCCCAATGGCCTCAAGCCAACGGGGAGGTTGAAAGGTTCATGTGAACTCTCAATAAAGATTTACGGATTGGTGTAGACCAACAGGTTGAATTGGAAGGATGTCTCCATCAAGTCCTGAGAGCAAATAGACAAACACCCCATAGCACGACTGGTTGTTCGCCAAGTGAATTGATGATGAAGAGGGCGGTGAGGGACATAGTTCTGGTGAGTGAGCAGTGGATGCCCAGAGTGTTGGACAGTGAAGCAGCACAGGCCAAGAAGAAAAGTAACAATGATGAAGCCAGCCAGAGCAGGAGAGCTCGTACCGTTGAAATTTGCACAGGAGACCGGGTAATAGTCGGAGACAGACACCCGGGGTGGAAGTTTCGAACACCATTTCATAGAGAGCTGTGGGAAGTGGTATGAGTGAAAGGAACAATTATCACTGTCAAAAGAGGAGAGAGATTGCTATCAAGAAATATGTCCTGGTTTTAAAAAATTACACCCCTAATGGGTGGTGGAGGAGGGGAACAAGAGATGACACATTCCCCGGTACCTCATTGAGAGGAAAAAAAAGAGGAGGTACCCAGGCCAGCTGAAGAAGAGGTGAACGTTGAGTCCAACGAAACAGAGGAGGAGAACGGTCCCCGTCAGGCCACCGGTGGAACCGGTACTGGAAACAATAGGGCGGACATCCTTGTCAGGTGATGGAAAATCCCAGGCCGACCCAAAGGCTGAAAGACTTTGTTTGCTAAAGAAGATATTGATCCTATCATCCATATGTTGTGGTGTATCATGTAATTAATGGTGATATTATTATTATTTTGTTATGTAAGGTTAGGAGGCAGGCAGGCAACTAGAGCCAAATTTCGGGGGGGGGCTGAAAAAGATTTCGGGGGGGGGCTAAGTCTTCCAGCCATAGGCAGAAGGGGTGAAAACACAACAAAAGCCTCATTAACGAGTAAATGGTCTTTTAAAGACCCGTGAAGTACTCTGGTGCGGCTGCAATTAGACGGACGCCAGCCCGCGAGGCTGTCTCAGCCGGGCTGTCACATACGACGGGGGGGGGGGGGCTGAAGCCCGGTGAGCCCAATGGGTGTTGCGCGCCTGTTAGGAGGGATGTAGTGAGCCATCCTGCCACTGCCAAACGGAACTACTTGTGACTCTCCGGGCTGGCCTCGGTCCAGCGGGTATAAAGAAACGTGCAACCAGCGCTCGTGGTTGATTGCAGTAACCAAGATGGTGCCTCACGTTTTCTATGTTGTTGCATTACACTTGGGCCTTAAGCCCCCAGCGTTTCCTCGTACCCCCTACTGCAACTCCACAAGCTTCTCCCGGAGAGCGGGAGACTCTTGTTCTGGCTCGGAGAAGTTCATCCCCGCTCTGGGACTCGAAGTTTGAAGAACCTGCAGTTTCTGTGTCAATTCCGGCACAGCCCTGATGCAAACGATGCTACAGTAATCGGGCGTAGAGCCTGGTATTGTACTGGCAATCATGACTTGTGTTATTTCTTCAGGAAAGGAATGAATCTGTGCAGCAGCTTGATGTACTCATTAGAGACCGCCATTACCACATGAACGCGTCTCTCAATCAACGCCTCGTGAACAGTGAGTGCATGACTAGTGCACAGCAGGTTAAGAGAGTCTGTCAGTGCATCAGGGGCGGTGGGTGAGATTTTAAAGTGGTGGGGCGCAAACGAATTAGCATACAGCACTGTAGCGAGCGAGCGCAGCGAGCGAAGCCGAACCCCAAAAGGGGGGTTTGGGGGGGTTACCCCCCCCCAAGAAAATTTTGAAAAAAAAGAAGAAAAATCGTGCATTTTCAAGCAAATTTGAGAAAGCAGGAAGGCTAATAAAGCAATTGTGAAAGTGCAGTTATTACATTAATAGATGGCATAACATAGGTAGCTGCTTATTCAGTATTACCACAGAGCTTCATACATTCTGTCCTATTATGCTCAGGTGCTGAATTCAGACTATAAGACTGATGGAAATCTCAGCTCTAAGAGTAGATGTGTCCAACATAGTTCCAGGAGGGCCAAATCCACGCCAGATTTTCAGGATAAAATAAATGTCGGTAGAATTAATCTAAATGCTACTCATTTACATACTAATTAGATATTTTGAATCTGTGATGATGGATCCGGCTCTCCTGGACCCCTGCTTTAGAAAATGGCAATTTTGTGTAACGTTCGTTGCTTTTTGCTGCACCCTAAAATGGATACCTTAGCTACCGTTAGGGAAGCGCCAGACTCAAATCAGAGATAACATCTAATAGAAAAACATAATAGTAAAGGGTACACTTATTTAAAGAGACAGCATGCATTTTACACAGGGCCGTCAGACAGAAGGGGCTTTTGATTTGGGACTGTACTTTACAAGGCCCTTCGTTGCTGCTTCAAATGTATACATTATAAAAACAGGTCTTGCTTGCTTTTGTGGCATAATCGCAACATGGCAGATAATGGCGGCCGCCTATAAATGGCAGCATATATTAGTGTAGCCTTCAAACTTACATAATTTATTTCTAGTCTGAACGACATGGTCGTGCTGCCGGAAAACCATCTTACTGCCTGATTTTACTGTCTTTATGATTACCAAAAGCACACGGTACTCCTCTGTGAAGGAAGATTTCAAATGGAGTCCCATCTCTGCTCCCAGAACCCTCGGAATATTTGTGTTGAGTGTCAAGCAATGAAACGTTAGTTGGCATGGTGCTTCAACATAAAACAAAACCAGCATTTGTCACTATGTTTCTGGCGTTTAGCACTAGGGAAGAATAGCGCAGAAACTGGAAACCCAGTGGGATTATCCTGCTAAAAATGTCATCTCCCAGACCCTTGTGTGTTAAAAAAAACAGTAATAAATACATAAAAGACTTTAGAAAAATTGACTGACAGAAAAATAAAATTTAAAGTCCTCCTTCCCCTGCTTTGTTTATCATGTCTGTATGGTGGCCAAAAGCATCTCAAAGTAATTTCCGCTGGCTCATTACATTTAATTAAATGCGCAGGAGGTGCTCAATATTTAGTATAAAGGCAGAAAAAAATGGATGAGGACGCAATAACCTTCATGTGAAGAAAAAAAGAAAATTAGAACAACCCATACGCTGGCGAGGCATTGTGCATTTTTGTTTCCAATCGCCACCGTGCAGAGATGCACACGGAAAAAATTGCCCACCAAGCATATAGTTCTACTCATGTCCATCCGTTTGAAGTATAAAGCCGAAAATAAAACAAACAAACACTCAAAGAAAAATGTTCGTCATTCCATATAAAACATGTAAGAAAAACAAAGAAATTATACATATGAATCAATTGCCGCCATGAGACTCACTGAATCAAAGGGCATAGCGAAAATACTCCTGTTCCCGACTCGCGCAAACTCGTGTCAATATCCAAACATTGCATTACATGTTGCCGGCCTACATTTTAAAAAATTCATTATAGCAGCCAAATGCAATTCCTATCACGTGCATTGTGCGCAGCATTCAGTGAAGTTTCCCATGTGGCGTACAGCTCGATAGCCTGGTCACATTAAAAAATACAGGCAAGTACCGCAACATGAAATGCGATGCTTGGATATTGACATGAGTCAAAAGGGCCATGTGAGCCAACACCAAAGTGTCTTCGAACGTAAACTACTGCTGTGGAGTGGCATGTAAAAGGCTTAGTGAATCAGGAATACAACACCCAGAATGCAGCAGAATGCAATAGGTAAATCCAGGGCCGGAGTTCAACACGAGATAAAAGACAACCAATCCCAGGTTCAAAAGTCAAAGGATTGAAAGCCAATGGCCTCAATGACTCAAAACAATGCCTACCACCCAAGCATAAACAAAAACGCCAAATTAACAAGTCCCACACTCAATCCAAAGACAGATGGCATACATTCAATCAAAGACAACGCGTAAGAAGAACCAATACCTCAGAAACCCACGGACAAACCGCAACTTTGAACGCTCCGGAAGAAACACCTTGCTGCAATAAAAAAAAACATGAACTGGAGTCACTCTTGTCTGAGTATCTGTTAAGGAATGCAGACATTAAAGACCATCTGTCTGGTTCAGAAGGGTGTGCCTGATTCCCGCTCAAATATCCTGTTCCCAACATAAAAACACTTGTCTAGGAGGAACATTCTTCTATTTCCAGAAAACATAAAATTTGGAAAGGCCCTAAGGACCAGTTTTTAAACATACTGACTGATTTCAACTGTTTAGTTCTGGTCCCACTCAATATAGCAGCAAAATGTCCACAGGCACACATTTGCACTTTCGAAAGCTCAGGATAAATATATAGGTAATGAAATGGTCTGAGGTAAAAAAACAAAAACGATATTAATTACACCTGGGGTGCGGTATAATAGCTTGGGAGTGGAAAGGGATATACGGTGTGGGAAATGTAAGTGAAGGTGACAGAGGGGAGAAACAGATATGGAAAAACATTACAAAAATCCCTGACCACCAACATTCCTATGGTTTAAGGCTCACAATAAATACAAGCGAACATTTCCGACATGGTTTTTATGCAATAGCACACCTGTCCATACCTCAATAGCCTAACAACAATCTGCCCAATATTGTAACACTTGTTCAGTTAATTGTTTTTCAACATGTCACATGAGTAGACGAGGGGAAAGAATAAGCTGGGAAATATCGAGTCTTTTTGTATTTTCTTACCATTGAATAAAAGTCTCCTAAAAACGAGTACAAATAACTGAATGCAAAATCAAAGTGCTGTCATTTCTCATAAGTCCGGAAAAATATGTTTTCGTTAAAATTATTTTATGTACTGCAAGGTTACAAAGTCAGCTCTCTGATCAGTCCATGATTTTTTTAAAAACTGCCTTCGTAATAGGTAATCTAACCATGGTCTCTTTTGCGGTTCGATGGAACAACCAACCCTCTTACAGAGTCGCGGCACTCGTGGCACGCAATTCTCGGGGGCGGGGGTTGGGGTTTAATGTAAAATAAAAAACTTGACTTACCTGATCCCGATCCCGCGCGTGCCACCTCTGCGTCCAGTTCCTGGGTCGGTTCGGACTCCGGAGCAGGAGAAGGTCTGGGCAAGTCCGTCTGCAGCGGGAACAACTTCAGACTGCGCGGCAGGTGTCTGCAGCATCTGGATTGGCTGAGACTCTCAGCCAATCCAGATGCTGCGCCCCTCCCTCGCTCTCCTACTGAACCTATACTAGTGGCTGACAATGCGCATGTTCTGGCTGGTCATAAAAATGACCAGCCCAAACCCGAGCATGCGCACTACGTTCTGCTATCAGATACAGTCTGACTGTCTGTCACTCAAACCTTGTAGAGTGCTGCCGCAGCCCCGCCCCCACCCCCTTTCTGCGGCAGATTGCCGCGCATGTTTAGAATAGTAGCGTCTGCCGTCTTTTATCAGCGGCAGCACGAGAGTGGTGCTTGCACGAATTAGGGCGATGTGTCTTGTGGGGCTACGCCCCAGCGCCCCAATGGACGCACCGCGGCTGCAGTGCATGACTAGTGCACAGCAGGTTAAGATAGTCTGTCAGTGCATGACTAGTGCACAGCAGGTTAAGATAGTCTGTCAGTGCATGACTAGTGTAAGAGAGTCTGTCAGTGCATGACTAGTGCAAAGCAGGTTAAGAGAGTCTGTCAGTGCATGACTAGTGTAAGATAGTCTGTCAGTGTATGACTAGTGCAAAGCAGGTTAAGATAGTCTGTCAGTGCATGACTAGTGCAAAGCAGGTTAAGAGAGTCTGTCAGTGCATGACTAGTGTAAGTTAGTCTGTCAGTGCATGACTAGTGCAAAGCAGGTTAACGATAGTCTGTCAGTGTATGACTAGTGCAAAGCAGGTTAAGATAGTCTGTCAGTGCATGACTAGTGCAAAGCAGGTTAAGAGAGTCTGTCAGTGCATGACTAGTGCAAAGCAGGTTAAGAGAGTCTGTCAGTGCATGACTAGTGTAAGATAGTCTGTCAGTGTATGACTAGTGCAAAGCAGGTTAAGATAGTCTGTCAGTGCATGACTAGTGCAAAGCAGGTTAAGAGAGTCTGTCAGTGCATGACTAGTGCAAAGCAGGTTAAGATAGTTGTCAGTGCATGACTAGTGCAAAGCAGGTTAAGAGAGTCTGTCAGTGCATGACTAGTGTAAGATAGTCTGACAGTGTATGACTAGTGCAAAGCAGGTTAAGAGAGTCTGTCAGTGCATGACTAGTGCAAAGCAGGTTAAGATAGTCTGTCAGTGCATGACTAGTGTAAGATAGTCTGTCAGTGTATGACTAGTGCAAAGCAGGTTAAGAGAGTCTGTCAGTGCATGACTAGTGCAAAGCAGGTTAAGATAGTCTGTCAGTGCATGGCTAGTGTAAGATAGTCTGTCAGTGTATGACTAGTGCAAAGCAGGTTAAGAGAGTCTGTCAGTGCATGACTAGTGCAAAGCAGGTTAAGGATAGTCTGTCAGTGCATGACTAGTGCAAAGCAGGTTAAGATAGTCTGTCAGTGCATGACTAGTGTAAGATAGTCTGTCAGTGCATGACTAGTGCAAAGCAGGTTAAGAGAGTCTGTCAGTGCATGACTAGTGCAAAGCAGGTTAAGAGTGTCTGTCAGTGCATGACTAGTGTAAGATAGTCTGTCAGTGTATGACTAGTGCAAAGCAGGTTAAGAGAGTCTGTCGGTGCATGACTAGTGCAAAGCAGGTTAAGAGAGTCTGTCAGTGCATGACTAGTGTAAGATAGTCTGTCAGTGTATGACTAGTGCAAAGCAGGTTAAGATAGTCTGTCAGTGCATGACTAGTGCAAAGCAGGTTAAGAGAGTCTCTCAGTGCATGACTAGTGCAAAGCAGGTTAAGAGAGTCTGTCAGTGCATGACTAGTGCAAAGCAGGTTAAGAGAGTCTGTCAGTGCATGACTAGTGTAAGATAGTCTGTCAGTGTATGACTAGTGCAAAGCAGGTTAAGATAGTCTGTCAGTGCATGACTAGTGCAAAGCAGGTTAAGAGAGTCTGTCAGTGCATGACTAGTGCAAAGCAGGTTAAGATAGTTGTCAGTGCATGACTAGTGCAAAGCAGGTTAAGAGAGTCTGTCAGTGCATGACTAGTGTAAGATAGTCTGTCAGTGTATGACTAGTGCAAAGCAGGTTAAGAGAGTCTGTCAGTGCATGACTAGTGCAAAGCAGGTTAAGATAGTCTGTCAGTGCATGACTAGTGTAAGATAGTCTGTCAGTGTATGACTAGTGCAAAGCAGGTTAAGAGAGTCTGTCAGTGCATGACTAGTGCAAAGCAGGTTAAGATAGTCTGTCAGTGCATGGCTAGTGTAAGATAGTCTGTCAGTGTATGACTAGTGCAAAGCAGGTTAAGAGAGTCTGTCAGTGCATGACTAGTGCAAAGCAGGTTAAGGATAGTCTGTCAGTGCATGACTAGTGCAAAGCAGGTTAAGATAGTCTGTCAGTGCATGACTAGTGTAAGATAGTCTGTCAGTGCATGACTAGTGCAAAGCAGGTTAAGAGAGTCTGTCAGTGCATGACTAGTGCAAAGCAGGTTAAGAGTGTCTGTCAGTGCATGACTAGTGTAAGATAGTCTGTCAGTGTATGACTAGTGCAAAGCAGGTTAAGAGAGTCTGTCAGTGCATGACTAGTGCAAAGCAGGTTAAGAGAGTCTCTCAGTGCATGACTAGTGCAAAGCAGGTTAAGAGAGTCTGTCAGTGCATGACTAGTGCAAAGCAGGTTAAGATAGTCTGTCAGTGCATGACTAGTGTAAGATAGTCTGTCAGTGTATGACTAGTGCAAAGCAGGTTAAGAGAGTCTGTCAGTGCATGACTAGTGCAAAGCAGGTTAAGATAGTCTGTCAGTGCATGACTAGTGTAAGATAGTCTGTCAGTGTATGACTAGTGCAAAGCAGGTTAAGATAGTCTGTCAGTGCATGACTAGTGCAAAGCAGGTTAAGAGAGTCTGTCAGTGCATGACTAGTGTAAGTTAGTCTGTCAGTGCATGACTAGTGCAAAGCAGGTTAACGATAGTCTGTCAGTGTATGACTAGTGCAAAGCAGGTTAAGATAGTCTGTCAGTGCATGACTAGTGCAAAGCAGGTTAAGAGAGTCTGTCAGTGCATGACTAGTGTAAGTTAGTCTATCAGTGCATGACTAGTGCAAAGCAGGTTAACGATAGTCTGTCAGTGTATGACTAGTGCAAAGCAGGTTACCGATAGTCTGTCAGTGCATGACTAGTGCAAAGCAGGTTAAGAGAGTCTGTCAGTATATGACTAGTGTAAGTTAGTCTATCAGTGCATGACTAGTGCAAAGCAGGTTAACGATAGTCTGTCAGTGTATGACTAGTGCAAAGCAGATTAAGGTAGTCTGTCAGTGCATGACTAGTGCAAAGCAGGTTGAGATAGTCTGTCAGTGCATGACTAGTGCAAAGCAGGTTACGATAGTCTGTCAGTGCATGACTAGTGCAAAGCAGGTTAAGAGAGTCTGTCAGTGCATGACTAGTGTAAGTTAGTCTATCAGTGCATGACTAGTGCAAAGCAGGTTACGATAGTCTGTCAGTGCATGACTAGTGCAAAGCAGCTGTCCGTGTATGACTAGTGCAAAGCAGGTTAACGATAGTCTGTAAGTGTATGACTAGTGCAAAGCAGGTTAAGATAATCTGTCAGTGCATGACTAGTGCAAAGCTGGTTACGATTAGTTTATAGTCTGATCATCTGCGTCTGATTGTGTTACCGTAACTAATGTAATTCACTCCTGCCGACTCTATGAATTTGTTTATTGAAAGACTGGTTCATGCAAATCAAAACGTTGATTCTTATATTCGGTTCCTATCGTTAGCTGTATCATGGCTTGTCCTTCTAAACACCACACCATTAATGACTTAGAAGTTTGCCTCTTCCGAGTGCACATTTTTGACCTTTGTCAAAGCACGTGATGAAATATTATGCAGATGAAGCCAACCCCTCTCTTCTGGCCATGCCAGAGAGGTGGCTGCCCATCCTTCTCTGCCAGGTTTGACCGCCTCAAGCTTGTTTACACTGACCTGTGTGCCTCAGGCCCGCTAGCACTTCAACAAACACTCACTACCGGGGAGGCCAGTGTTTCAATCACATGCTCCAGCTGACTGGATGCTACTCACTCCCAGCTTGCCCTCTCTTGCCATGTGTGACGGGGTCATTCTATAGGGTACAGGTTGTATGCTCAAGTGATTCTTGACACTTAAATAGAGGAAGCCAGAATCACATGAAAGCCACGGGTGTGATCCATTGATGATCTAATTTTAGACGATAAAAGAGAAGACAAGTCTTACGCTCGCGTCTCTAGAATCCTGTTGTCACAGATAAAGTTGGCGCCCTGGGGTTAAAAGACTCTAGTCCTGGCTAAAACAGTTGAATGAGAGAGAAATAAACTTCCTACAGGTGAAAGGACCGTTCATAAGGAAGGAGCTGACACTACGGCTCATAGAATCATTCTACAGGTAGCTCAGTCACAGTACAGCCACGGACTCTCCTTCATCCCATTACATGCCCTGCCTCCTGTGGCGCGCAGGAGACAGAGGAGGAACTGGGCGAGAGAGCCCACTAAGAAGGGTGGTAAGCCGCGCCCCCCGCCCCCCCGGCCCGCCTCCAGCTCCACGCGATAGGGGTTTTTTTCCAAGTGGGCGTAGGCCTCGCGCGCGAGGCAGCAAGGGGGGAAGGCTCCGACGGGCGGCCACTAGAATGCTGCCCTGCTGATGTCCCATTGCTTGGGACGCGGGCAGCGGCATTCTTTGACGCACAAAACGCAGGGGCGGCTCCTCCATGTGGGCGGAAGAGCGTCGCCCCACTGCAGAAACATAAAATGGCATTATACATATCATTTTATGTTTCTGCTTCTCGCACTGAGAGGAAGCAGAAGGGTTTGGTTGGGGGCGGGCAGGTGGGCGGGCGGTTGCTCAAGGGCAGGGGAGGAGTGGCTTCCCACTCTGAGTGCCCCGACTGTTTGGTCAGCCCCAGGGCTGACCAAACTAGTCATAATTACTCTGCCTTTTCTCCATGTAGGCTGCGGAGAAAATGGCCTTTCCATAGACACCTGGCTGGGCAGCGTCCCAACCAATCATAACGCTGCCATTTCAGCGTTGCTATTGGCTTAGGGGGGGGGGGGGGGGGGAGGCTGCCTGAGCAGAGAAGCAGAGATGACGCAGGACCGGACCCGGCAAGGGAAGGTAAGTTAACTTTTTTTTTTAATCAAACATCCCCCCGTGCAACCCCCTCCTTGCACGACCTCCCGCCCCTCCACCTTGAGTCATGTCATCCGCGACTGCACACAAGGGTAACTTCTCCAGGTAGGGAGTAGTGAACAGCACTGGTGACACAAGAGGGCAGCAGTCACTGTGGAGTAGTGCTGAGGTAACACTAGTGCTTCAATGCTGGTGGTTTATCACCACATCACCATCTGACACAAAGCAGGTGCATTTCTTGTAGAGAGAACCGGATTTTCGCTCTGAGAGCACGTAGTCCTTGCTAGTAAGAGGGTAATACCAAGAAACAGAAGTATGACACACAGGCCCCTCATTCTGTGCGCCTCACACATGATAAGCACTCCCTGGGGTCACAGATACTTCCACTGTTTCCACATCAGATGTTGTGTCAGGAGACCAGGAAGCAGCTCCTCCAATCACAAAGGGGCTTGCCGCTGTCGCAGGTAGGATGGCACTGCTCATGGTTCGCAGGTTCCCCCACGGGGAGCAGCGCCTGTGCCAGGTAACACGACGATTTACAGCAAGCTTTCCCCCTGGTGAAGCCTCGTCCAGCTACCATCCGCTCAGGCAGACAAGAGCTTGGCATCACAGGTAGCAGGTGGCCCCCCAGGTACCAGGGTCAGACTGAAAGGTACTGTAACTAAGCCTCACTGGGGAAACACACTCCCAGGACACCAGAAAGCACCTGTCTCTCTTGCTGGGCTCAGATGACATGCTGCCTGCCACAGGTAGCAGCCACATACTGGATGGCACACACTTTCCAGTGGCAAAATCATGTCTCATTAGAAGAAAGCAAGCATAATAACAATCACAATAACAAACGCCAGCCACCGGCAGCAACATCCTGCTGCAGTCAGCAGGCTCTGCCTCTTGTTCACCCCTCCCACAGTCTCCGCGGGGACAACTGCTGCATTTACTGTTCATCACACAGTCATTCACAGGCACTAGGCAAAATAAAGCAAGATAAACAAACACTCATTGGGTAAGTTACTCTTGGAAATCAGCCAGGCAGGTAGCCAGATCCTTCTTATCCAAAAAAACAGCCAAAGTACAGTGGGCTCGATTTAAAAAAGTAGAGTCGCTGCTGCCAAACCGGAAAACAAGCCTTGGCGAAGTCAATAGATCTTGCATTAGCTTCTGATCTTTTGTCATACTTTGCTTAAAATGTTATTGTTTGGGATCTTCTGGGCACTCAAAGATATGAAAGAAGGCTAAAAGCAAAACTCATTTTTGTCTAAAAAAGCACATCAGCATACTAGTTGCTGCAGTGAAGCGAACTACTTTGTGTGTGGGTGGTGTGCTCTTTGTGAAAGAGCAGAATTACATCAATCACAAGGGAGGTAGGCAGTGGCTGAAGCGGGATGACCCATTTCCCAATGTAAGGAAAATGTGAATGATTGAACTACAGACCGATGAGTGAAGAGGACTTGCTGAATGCACCTGTAAGCATTTATATACCTATATATATTCACTGAAAAAAACAAAGTCACATGGATGTTATAGTTAGGAAATAGAGTTTTATACAGCGCAAACTCTACTCGAAGGTATCAGATTGCTTTACATGAGCACCAGTTACGTTACAGACAAACACATTCATTTCTGGTAGGCACGGGGAGATTAAGGGATTTTCCCAGAATCACAGGATGTTGAGCGTCCCTGCCGAGACTCGAACCTGGCTCCCCAGCTTCGAGGTTTACTGAAAGACCAAAGGTTACAGGGATGTTATAGATAGGCTCAGATTTCACTCCTACAAAACCATTGAAATTCAGCAGTTATAGTTACCTGAGCTAACTATAACTTATGCCCCCGCAATGCACTGCTTATGACCTCACATATTACATCACTCATGGGTGAGTTAGTGAGTGTGTGAGTGAGTGGCTCTATGGATGAGTAATTGGTTAAGTGAATACTGGTATGGGTTTGTGGGTATGTGAGGGATTATGTGGGAGTGGGTGTATGAGAGGTATGGGTGTGTGTGTGGCTCTGTGCGTGATTCTGTGGATGATGTCATAAGTGATGTCATGAGTGATGTCACTGAGCATGTCATGATGTCACTGAGCATGTCATGAGTGATGTAATATGTGAGATCATAATTAGTACATTGCGGGGACATAAGCTATAGTTAGCTCAGGTAACTATAACTTCTGAATTTCACTGGTTTTGTATGAGTGAAGTCTGAGCCTAACTATAAAGTCACTATAACCTTTGTGTTTTTCAGTAAATTTGAAAGGTTTTTTTAATTTGTTTTCCTAACTATAATGTCCCTGTATCCTTTGTTTTTGTCAGTGAATCTCTGTGTTTTTTTAATTCTTTGTCCTAACTATATTGTCCCTGTAACTATTGTTCTTTTAAGTGAATTTGTAAGGTTTTTATAAAAAAATATTTCCTAATTGTAACCACTAACCTTTGACACTGAGGGGCATATGTACAAAGAGTTAGCGTCGCATTTGCAGCACTTTTCCAACGGTTTTGCGGCAAGATTTTTATCGCCTTATGTACAAGCTGCCACTTATCTCTGGTAGCGACCGTTTTCTGGCGAAAATGTCCATTTTAAAGATCTCCACTTCTGTTACCGATAATGACATGCAAGGGAGGCGTTCCTGTGCAAAAACGGCCACTAACTCCACTTGGCGATATTTACAAGGGGATTCCATAAGTTTGGCAGACCAAAAAAACTGTCTTTAAGTCCAGTTAGAGGCAGTTTTTAAGACCAGAAAATAGCTGGTCTTAAAAATGGAGATAACCCTTGGGGCCTCATTTCAGCAGGTTTTGTTGCTGGATCGCGCTGCAAGCAATGTTGATGCGCTGTCCTGCGACAAAACTACAGGGCAGGACTGCACACCATCAATAAGATAGTGCGCATTCCTGGGCCTCACTCATGAAAAGTGTTGCAGCGCTGCGACAAGACAGTGTTGCAACACTTTTTCCTTCCCCCTTCTTGCGACACCACGGATGCGCTGTATTTACCGGTCAGCACTCCATGACGCAAGTAATGACAGATACGTCTGGAATCCTGATGTATCTGTCTGCGCTAAAGTCACCCATTTCTGCAGTCGTGTCACAACCATGCCGCAACTCAAGCAATGCATGGGGCCAGCCTATCCCTGTGGCACTGCGTCACCCTTACGCCTGCCATCATGCAGGCGTATGGTACTGACGCAGTGCCGTTCTTGAGGGCTGCCCGGGAGTCGGCGCAGTGGAGATCCATCGGTGGCGGTTGCGCGCTGCAGTGTCATCGTCTGTAAGCGTTGGCAGAGTGGTGGTGCTGAGGGAGTTGACGAGACGTACTTCGGTGGCCTTGATCCAGCTGCGAGGAGGGCGATGATGGCGGTTGTGTACGGTGGGCATGGTGAAGACGTGATGTATACAATGATGGTCGGTCAAGGAGAGTCCGGTGCTGTGGCTGTAGTTGAAGGTCCCAATGGCGAAGGAGACATGCTCTACCGTGTGTCCTGCTATGTGGCTTGCTGCGGCGACTAGCTGCTTGAGTCTGATGTTGGGGAGCTACCCCAGGATGGGGTAGTGTTCTGGTCACTGGGGTTGTCCAGGTGGAGTTTGAGTTCGCCGAGTAGGATGTCGTCGGTGGATGGGAGAGCCTGGTGTGCAATGAGGTCTACAATGGTATCGGAGAATGGGTGTCCATGGCTCGGGGGGCCTGCAGATGAGGGTTCCCGCAGAGGATGGGGTTGGGGTTTGGTCCGGATCTGGAAGCTGAGGTGTTCCATGGTCACCGCTGGGTCATTAGAGTGCATGGTCAGTCGGAGTGTGCTTCTGTAGGTGATGGTGGTCGTGGTGGTCCTTGCGGGTGACTTAGTAGCCATCAGTGTTGGCAATGGCGGGTCCGGAGCAGATGTTGGTCCTGGCAGGTGATATGGTGTCCAGGGTTGATGGTGAGGAGGTTGCTGGCGCCGTAGGGGTGGAGTGTCCGAGAGGAAGGGTCCTTGGTGCTGAGCGCGGTCCATGGGCAGACGGAGGCAGATGGGCTTGCCTATGGCTTTCCTTTGGCATGAGAGGCGTCCATTACAACGCAGGCATTACATCGTAATGTGCCAATCACAACACTGCAATGTGGCGATGGGATTGGTCATTGGCGCCGGGACGAGGCGTACAGCCAGGGGCTGGAGGTGTGGGCATGTTCTCCATGCAGGCTGTAATGCAGCCTGCATTGCGAACAGGACAGTGCGCATGACTGCTTTGTGAGGTCTGAGCGGTCCGACCAAACAGTCACTGCGCACTTGAGTTGGCATGCCACTCCGCCCCTGCCCTGCTCCGTGAGTAGAGCAGCCCTACCCACCCTCCCGCCCGCAAAGGAAACATGGCACGATAACATCAGGAAGTTATCATCATGTGATGATTGTTCCTCTTCTTGCACTGCTTGGAAGCAGTGGGGCGACGCTCTTCCGCCATAGTGGATGAGCCGACACTGGGGGTGCGTCATCTACATGTGCTAGGCCTGGACGACTTGACCCCCGGGCCTCCTCCGCTACATGTCCCACCTTCTCGTTACCTGGACATTGACACTGTGGCGCAAGCCGCTAAACACTCTCCAAATCTGTGACTCAGCCAGCAGGAGCCTCAGCCAGGTGAGATTTCACAAGTGTGGGTACAGCAGTCACCGCCAAGTCCGCTGGTGAACCTCCCGATGCAGTTGATGCAGCAGGGCCCCCTTAGGCGTTAACTTGCAGCTCTCCTGCAACACAAGTTTGGTGCAGCTGAGGGGCCTCACCCTCCACAACTTCCAGCCAGAGCAAACTCATCCATCCTGTGATGCAAAGAGGTGCCACCCACCGTTGGTAATCCTCTCTGTGCACCCCGGTGTAGTGGTGGATCGTAGTATGCGATGCAGACCTCCCTACATTGGTGCACAGGAGAACCTCTACCATTCACAGTTCCAAGGGGCGCAAGGTGGTCTTCTCACACAGGTCAGCAACGTGTCTCCATGCGACTGGCCAGACTTCACCACCAGGTACGGGCGATCGCCGTGCATCAATGTCTACCGCCACGGCTCATCGACTCTACAGCTCCTCCGCATCCCACTACAGGCCCCAGACACAGGTCCAGCGAGGCATCCAGGCTCCAGATGCAGGTCCAGTGAGGCATTCAGGCTCCAAACGCATGTTCAGCGATGCATCCAGGCTCCAGATGCAGATCCAGCGAGGCATCCAGGCTCCAGACGCAGGTCCAGCGATGCATCCAGGCTCCAGACACAGGTCCAGCGAGGCATCCAGGCTCCAGACGCAGGTCCAGCGAGGCATCCAGGCTCCAGACGCAGGTTCTGTGAGGCATTCAGGCTCCAGACGCAGGTCCAGCGAGGCATCCAGGCTCCAGATGCAGGTCCAGTGAGGCATTCAGGCTCCAGACACAGGTCCAGCAACGCATCCAGGCACCAGACGCAGGTCCAGCGATGCATCCAGGCTCCAGACACAGGTCCAGCGAGGCATCCAGGCTCCAGATGCAGGTCCTGCGAGGCATCCAGGCTCCAGGCGCAGGTTTGCGAGGCATCCAGGCTCTCATCCTGGTCATCCTGGATGTTGGGTGGCTTGAGGGGGTTGTTGATGTGTGCTGCACTTGGCCCTGGCTGCTCCATTCTGCATTTCATTGTTTTTGTTGCCTATTTTCTATTGGAGGTCAACTGATAGGCTATTTTTTCCAATAGAGGCAAAAAAACTCACGTTGGGCTGACTAACGTACGTTTTTTTGCTGCTTCTGGGCCTTTCGTTGGTTTTCGCCCGCTAACCCTGGAATTCCTATCGCCATCACGCTAATGTTTGCGGCAGTTTTCACCACTGATCCCTGAAGCTATCGCCATGTAGCAACGTCTTGTACATACGTCTCTAACAAGGTGATAGTTTTCAGCGGTACACAACGGTAAGAAAACTGTCGCTAACTAGCGTTAGCGGTAGTTTTCGCCAGTCCTTGTACATATGCCCGTGAGTGTGTGAGTGAATCCATGAGTGTCTCAGTGGCCGTATGAGTGTCTGAGTAGGTTTGTGAGTGGGTGTGAGAGCTTATGCTAGTTTCTGACCTTTATTCTGCTCTTTTTGCTCGTTTCTGACCTTTAATTTGCCGCTTTCTGCTCGTTTCTCACCTTTATTTTGCCTCTTTCTGCTCATTGTTGACCTTTATTCTGCCTCATTCTGCCCGTTTCTCACTTTTATTTTGCTTCTTTCTGCTCGTTGCTGACCTTTATTCTGCTTCTTTCTGCTGGTTTCTGACCTTATTCTGCCTCTTTCTGCTCATTTCTCACCTCTATTTTGCCTCTTTCTACTCTTTAATGACATTTATTCTGCTCTTTCTGCTAATTTCTGACCTTTATTCTGCCTCCTTCTGCTCGTTCCTGAACTTTATTCTGCCTTTTTCGTGCTAGTTTCTGACCTTTATTTTTCCCCTTTCTCCTCTTCTCTCCCCCCCCCCCCCACCGGGACAGCAGGGGAGCCTCAAGGCCCCCACAGTCCTAGTCGGCTCCCCGCCTCCTGTGGGAGCCAGCATTGCTCTCACAGACAGGGCAGCTAACCATGCAGCTCCCTGTCTGTGAGAGCAATCCTTTCAACTTTTTCCCTGCCCGCTTGACAGTGGGCAGGGAAACAGACAAAAACTCAACTCTCAGCAAGCAGGAGCTGTATCACAGCTCTCGCTTGCTGAGAGTGGAGTTCGTGTTTGCTCTGACTTGGCGGGAGCTGTCAAAGCTCTGGTCACGTCGGAGCAAAAGGCTAAGTTCTAGATGTTGCCACCCTGGGACATAGCAGGAGCCGACCCTGGGGTATGGCGGTCCCCAGGGCCATGTATGGCTCCAGGAGTTGGTCCATTACGTTCCCCAAAACAATGCTTGAATAAGAAAGGCTAATTGCTGGCTTTCTAAAGCAGACTCATGGTTTACTCCAGATGCTGTTCATTGTGTCACTACCGACACAATGAACAGCATCTGGAGTAAACCATGAGTGAGTAAGTGACTGAGCAAGCGAGTGAGTTAGTAATCAGGCATTATGAATGTCTTCGCTGGGAAAGTACGACTATGTAGTGCTGGTTGTATGGTAATTCTTAACCAGAGACCAATTTTATTGGAAGAGGAAGCCTCAATGGTTAGAGCGGCAGACCCTGATGCAGAGGTCTGGCCCGGACCAGGGTTCAATTCCCGCCTCGGCGGGTCTTGGGCTCAATTTCCTCGGACCCGATAATTCTCGCCTCAGTGCCTATTCTAATCATGGGTCCCACTCTGCAACTCTGGGCAATAGCTTGCTTAATCTCCACAACGGCCCCAAAAGCGCTAGGATGCCTGGCTTCACCTTGGGGGTGCCCAGGAGTGGGCACTTCACAGGGAAAGGCCAGGAAGGGTTCCACAGCGGTATGTGCACAGTGCCTGAGAGACCCTTTCGGGGGTGTGCGGAGCGCTATATAAATGCACTACATTTACATTTACATTTATTTAATGCCTGCACAGTGTCTGTTTAATATGTTTTATTGCTTGAACAATAATACCTCTGATGGAGCATTGCGTAGACTTCTCCATGGTCCATATAGCCTCTGGTCACAAATTTCACTTGTCAAGAAGTCACTCACAGTTGGGGTGGAGTTAATGGATTGTGTGCTAGTTGAACAGTTGTTGAGACCATGGCCCACTGTGTGCTACCCTCATGTTTAGTCTTTTTTTAAAACATCGGATTGATTGGACTCTTTCTGGTCTCATGGTTGAGTCCTGACCAAGGTGGACTTTTTTAGATGTACCCTACACGTGTCTTCTCATGTCCAGCAATGCCCTTGGTTGTCAGTGGTAGTAGGGTTCATCTAGCGTACTTCCACCGCGAGCGTGGCCACTGTGTGTACCTTGCCTTGTTGGTTGGATGTTGGAGCTGGCATGAATGGTTGCTACAGTGGTCCAGGGAGGAAGCGTTTAATGATGGGAAGGAGCTTAGAGTCCTGTCCACAGAAAAGCGATCTGTGGAAGCAAGTATGAAGGCTACCACTTATCCTTATTCTTTCACACAATCCTTTCTCCCGCTTTCTGGTCTGCGTCTCAGTCCTTTCTAGAAATGAGATGAGAACCAATTTCCAAGCGAGGAGACCGGGTCAGGCGAAATACGTGCCTGAAAAGCAGGACAAGGGTCCAGTAATTGAGTTAAAGAATCCCAGGATACTCACCAGAAAGTCCACACTGTTATCCTCATTCAAGTGGGAATGTTTGTGTTGCGCTGACAACGTCTTGCTCTGAGTTTCAAAGAACTGAGAAACAGGCAGTAACTTGTAGATGGCAATTGTTTATTTTAGGGGACCATGAATTTGAACCTTGGGTTCTGTTCGCTTTGCTTTAGGTTTTTCTATTTTTAAGCTTGAATACAATTGTTTTTAGCTGCCATTAAATAACACAGTGCATTCACTTGTGTAGTAAAGGCATTAAAACAAAATAAGTAATGTAACTTAGCATTACATTTGTGATGTGTTATCCCAAGCTTGCACCCAGTAAGTATGCCTTATGTTAAGTGCTGTGAGGACCGTCAGCTTGAGGCAGCGCTACATAAAACAAATAAAAACAGCAATGCCATCTGGTCACTAATTCCTTTGTTTCAGTTTTAATCACATTATATCCACATAAGGTGCAAAGTTTGGATCAAAGTATTATTATTTTTGCCACAAAAGCAAACATTGCTCCGCCCTGTGGTTATTGAGACCAGTGTGATAGTTCACATTGTGTCACCATAAAAAGGTCGTGCATATAAATGCGAAGTCGGAGCGCATTACATAGTCAGTAATGAGCCCCAGGGGGCGGCCGAACGCAGTCTAAATTTGGGAGTCCTAAGACCCAACCCTGTAATTAGCACACCCTCTGCTTCTGAGCAGGTAAAAAACAAACGCATTACAGCCCAACAGAGACTGCAACAGAAGTTCCCGTCGTCAGATCAGATTGGCGCTGCCTTAATCACGTCGCCCACTGAGACCTGGGAAGAGCCGAGATGTGCTGAGGAGGCGGATTCACAGACTGCGAGAGGTGAGGCGGCTGGAAGCCAGCTTGCCTCGGCTCGGCGCTGGATCCACCTGTTGTGGTTTGGAGCCAGCGGCAGGTCCCACGCCCACCACAAGGGGGTTCATGGCTTCAGGCTGCCAAGGGCTGCCTTAGGGTGCTTCCACTTGCTGCCTTTGACCCTCGGATCCTTCACGGCACCGTGGGATCACCACAAGAACATATACCCAAACCTCCCTCGTGCCTTCTCTGCTGTCTTGTGCCTCCCTGAGATCACTCCAGCGTCACTGCTGTCTCACGTGCCCTGCAGGCAGGCGCCCATACGCGCCTATTGGGGTCGCAACGAGCGTTTCTAACTCACGGGTCAGTACTTTTAGGGCAACGAGTAGGTGATGATCGGCAAATTAGGCACCGAGGTGGCAAGTACCTCCATCCAATGTATTCAGGATCCCTGTAGAACATGACTGTGAGCTGATGCATGTTCTGGATGGATTCACTGATCCACCTCTGCTCCAGAGCAGCTCAAATGGATCACACGTTACTAAAGTGGCGCAGAGATGCTGGCGCACCGCACTGCGGACCCTTTGCACAGCTCGTCACCATTAAGGTGTTGATTCCCACATTCACTACAAGATGTGGCAGGTTTACTCAGACGGTGCAAAGCCGTGCCAGTCGAGGGGCCGAGCCAGGGCTTCTGTCCTTGGCATTAACTTAAACCTTCAGCAGGGAGGGGTAGTTGAAGATGCAGGGGGCGATCGCCTTCCTTGTCCGCGACACTATTCACACACATGTATTGGCGCACCAAAGGCCCTGCTCTCAAGCAGAGGATGTCTCAGAGGGCTCTAGGACTTTAGAAGGGGCAAACAAGCGTCACCTCTTGAAGGTTCCACCTCTGGATCTCAACAGAGCTCCTAATGAGGCCACTCATATACAATGCCCTCCAGGGCTCTGCGGGGCTCGTTCTGAACTCAGAGAGGTGCACACACACCACGCAGTGCAACCACACCATAGACCTCACGCTGGAGACAAGCTATAGGTGGAGGGGGTAGAGGCTCCTGTTGCTACCAAGGTGACATCTTCAGAGTGTCCCTTTGTGTTATCTTTAGTAATGAGTGATCCTGAAAGGAAAGGCATTGTGGTCATATCAGCTGAAGCAAAAGAGTTTGGGCGATGAGAGTAGAGGGAGAGGCAGGTAGGACCTGCTGCGTTCCTTTTGAAGTGGGCGAAGGAAGTGACGTGGGAGGAGAGAGAAATGATTCCTTTATATTTTTGTTAGCTCGGTCCCCTGGGAGGTGAAGCGGCTATTGCGTGCTTTGTGTAAGTGAGCGCAGGGTTTGCAGTGGTATTCTTGGGACGGGTTCTGCAGATGAGGTGCAAGCTTGTCTGCAGGTGGGAAACGAGCCTTCCAAGGGAGGGGTTTACATATATATGGTTGAGTGTCATGAAAGATATGCGCATCATGGCAAGGCTGCTTCCTGCTTCAAAGGCGCAGAGCACGTGATCAGCTCTCAACCAGTCACAGAAGAGAATTGTGGACTTTCGTGAAAAGAAGTCCAGAGGAAAAGCTTAAGTGCAAGTGCGCGCGTCCATGTAGTAACCCGCCGACATGCACGTGTAGCACCACAGAGGAGTGTCTTTCAGACTCCGAGAAGAGCGTTCACGTGAAGGAGGCGGCAGTAGTACAATGGTTTTGGACAAAGCTCATATCAGGGTCCCGCAGTGTCGGTTGGAGGCTGTTCTAGGAGCGATGTCTCCCGAAGAGCAAAGTCCACTCTGCCCATAGTCTACCAAGGGTCAGGCATCTGCCTGTGAAACGCAGAGGTCCGTGAGCGCCAGCGCTGTCCCCTAGAAGCCTGTAGGAGTCCCACGGGAACCAGCGTGGCCACCCGGCTCCAAGTGTCCTGCCAGATCAGGAAAAAGGTGGTGTTTGTGTCCATTGGCGTTGGGTGATTGGCCACCCTGTGGGGTTTGGGGCTCAGCCCCACCCCACGCCCCGCCGGCCAGCCAGCACATGTGCCGTACAGTATATGTGGCATATACCATGATACTCCGTATGCAAAAGGGACCCCGGCGTTCATCAGAAGTGCCCTTTCTTGTGTTTTTAGGGACATTATAGTTAAGTGAAAATGTCAGCTCAAAAACACAGTTTTAAAGTAACAAAACCAATGGAATGAACCAGTTCTAGTTATCTAAAGTAACTATAACTCGCACCCCCTCCATGCACATTGTTGTCACGGATGATGTCATTTCAGATACTGCAGTTGTAAGTGGTATGCAGTTGGCCACTGTCCACACCCTGAGCCCAACCTCGGCTGCTGCCCAACCATCGTGCTGCACACAAGCCATGCGCAGCGGGAACTTGAGTGCAGAGCCTGGCATCCAAACTCCTGCAGGTGCACATAGCTAAAGAGCAGAGTTGGTATTTTAAGTAAGGCAGAGCTACAGTCTTTGTCAAAAGGTCAGAACACTAAAATATACAAATTGGGCCTATTGGCTTTATGACGGGGTAAAAATATCAACATATCTAAAGCACATGTATTGTGTGTTTTAGAAAATGACCAATAATTATAAAGAAATGTATTCTTCATTAGTTCATACACAGTTCAATGTTTAATAAAAGGGATTGTCATGAAACATAGGGCCAGATGTATCAAAGGGTTTTGCCCATTCTGTGTCTATGGGGAAATGTGTTGATACATATGGCCCATAATAACATTCAATTAAAAGAAAATGATCAGCATGTGCATGAGTCTTTAAAAGCAACAAAGGGCAGCCATACCGCCGTCCACGAGGAGGCTCTTCAGACCAGCTGAAGGGCACAGAGCTCCAGCTGGGAGTGCTTTACAAATAAATGGATTCAATGACCCAAGAGACTTACTATTTTTTATGTTGCTGGGGGGCTGTTACTCCCTGCAGTCTCCCCGACAACATTAAATAATGTTTCGTGGTGGCCTCTTCTAGGGGCACTACAAACATGACATGTACTTAGTTAAAATGCTCTAGTTCTAGGAGCACGGAATAATACACGAGGAGCTCCTGCCTCTCATTTATTATTGTTTGTTGTTGATTTTTTTAAATATTGTGGATGTCCCGGTAATCTCCCGGGACCCCCAGATCTTTTTTAAGGGGAGGGGGCATGCAGCCCCACCTAACCAAGCAAGTCGTTACAGGCACTAAGGACCCATCTCAGGGGCTGTTGTCACTTTATGGAGTGGTGGGAGGAACAGGTGGCCGGAGCCTTGGAAGAATTCAATACCAAAGTGGTCATGTGGAACCGCTATATTGATGGTCTGTTTTTTATATTGAAAGGCAAACCTTAGGAAGCAGTGGAATTTGTTAGTAAGTCAAATGATAACCAACTCAATTTAGGTCTCACACAAGACATGAGCACCACAATAATTGACTTTCTAGATATGAAAGTGGAGGTGATGGACAACAAGCTGACTTCCAGACTACATAGGAAGACAACAGCAAGTAACACCCTCTTACATGCACAGAGCAGACATCTAATAGAGAGTATTCCATTTCGGGAACTTCTCAGAGCCCGTAGAAATCGCAGCACTGAGGAGGCCTTTCAACAATAATCTATGGTGATGGTGAAAAGGTTTAAAGTGAGGGTATCAACAAGCTACATTAGACTCATCCTTGAAAAGGGTGCTGAAAGTACAGAGTAAAACACTCCTTATTCCAAGGGTAAGCCAGGACAGTCAGTCAACAGCCAATGGTAGATTCATCACTATGTTTAATCATAGGGCAGGTGAACTTAGACACATTCGGAACAAACACTGGCCTATAATAACGGTGGAAGACTGTTTGGCAGGGTTTGCAGACAACTACCCTGGGATTACATTCAGGGAGTGACACTGAAAGATAGATTAGGCAAGAATTACATTGTGAAGACCCCAGCCACCTCTGGTACTGAGTTTATGTTTTTTTTACTCGTATGAAATGCAAAGCATGTAGAAACAGCTTGAATGAGGGCAACCACTTATCTCCCTTGTCAGGAATAGTAAAAAAATATAAATCAGCACTTCACCTGTACCTTAGATGACAGTGTCTGTGTACTCAGTTGTCCATGCGATAAACACTATGGGGTCTATTACTATAGGTGGCGATCCGCCCGCCATTCCTCCCCGCCCGCCTACCATTTCCCCCCCTGCCATATTACGATGGCCGTGGGGTCCCCGGCGGACGGAAAGACCATCCGCCGTTTTTCCGCCCGTCTACAAGTCTACCGGGTGGAAAAGGGGTATAATCTGGTGGCGGTGTCTGCAAGACACTGCCATCCATATTATAATCCAGGCGGGGATGTGCCTTTCCATGGTGGCGTTGCCGCAATTGGAAGGCATGTGGTGTCTGCATGTGGGGGCCTGTTGCGGGCCCCCAGAGGGTTGGGGGGTACCCCCCTGCATTTGCATGCACAACATGGCAGGCACCGCGCGGTGCCTGCCACATTGTGCAAGCAAATGTACAACATGCCTTTTTTACATTGCGGCGGGTGCTGCTGAAAGCACCGCCCGCCGCAATGTAAAAGATGCTGGATGCGCCCGCCTGTGTGGTGGGCGCATCCTAATCTGCATCACGGGACCGCCGCACATATGGCGGATGTCCCTTTTGCTGTTACAGCGGCGGGCGGACTTTGTCCGTACACCATCGTAATAGACCCCCATGTGGGGAGCACTACACATTCAGTGAAAAAACGGATATTGTAACATATGAGGGCCATTAAACATGTTGACAAACAACATCCAGTTGCCTGTCATTTTTCAATATTCCATAACAGGGACCGCACTCTGTTCAGATTTTTTGTGATTGATAGAGTTCCATAAACTGAAAGAGGAGGTGATAAACATGAGCTCTCAGACAACTGTAGTTCAGATATATTTTGGAATTAAGTACCAAATCTCAAAATGGGTTAAATATCGATGAAGAGCTGCATATACATCTGGGCTAAATGGGTGAAAGGCTCTCTGTTTTCCTTTGGGAGATCTCTGTTGTTAAATTGAAATGTTTTAACTGATGTTGAATTGTCTTGTTCTGGGCTCTATAAAACAGATGAATCCCCCTGGATCTCCATCAGTAGAAGATTACAAAGATCGTTAATCCACTATCAGTCTGATACTCCAAACTAGCATAATGTATAAGTGAGCTCTTTTTATTCCCTTTCTTGCTGGAGTTGCTACTCCCACAGCCCTAAGTTCTAATCACTTGTCTTCCCTTCCAAGCAGCAAATATATATAATGCTACAGCCTGATATATTTCCTGCTGGTCTGGTCTATAACAGGGTGAGAGAGCATCCTTACAGCTCCTTGTGTGATATTTTAAAATCAGGGGTCGAAGGTAAAGCTTTTGGAGAGCTAGTGTCTTCACACAGAGTAGCATGAAAGGCCTCAGAGTTTCTTGACCTCCCAGGGGACAGTCACATAAAAGCCAGCGCTCTGTCCATAACCTTTGCACCAGGGTTTGGTCTAGGGCGGAACCTGTAGTGCTCTTGGCCTGAATTTGAGGCAGAAAGCCCTTCTTTCAGGTAGTGAAATCAGGTCAAAGAAGGGCTTCCAGCGAGGGTCCCCATTCATGTCCAGATATTTGGATAATAGGGCGCTTTTTGTGGCCTCATGCTTTTTTGCCACATAAATGCCCAGTATTTCCTTTTCACCATTGGTAAAGTGGTTTT
This sequence comes from Triturus cristatus, assembly GCF_964204655.1. Lineage (NCBI taxonomy): Eukaryota > Metazoa > Chordata > Amphibia > Caudata > Salamandridae > Triturus > Triturus cristatus. The sequence continues at coordinate 1,252,471,478 of NC_140592.1, read as the reverse complement.
GGTCATGTTTTCTGGGTGGGGCCATAAATCCAGGCAATCTATGGATTTTAGCATATGCTTTAAGGGGCTTATTTATAAGCTCCTTGTGCCACCCGTGCGTCACTTTTTGTGACAGTCTGTGGCGCAGGAGCCTGCTCCACGTTTACCTGGCAGCACTAAGCCACTTTTTTTGGCTTAATGCTGCCTTGTAAATATTGTTCCCTTTAACACATATTTCTGCATTAAACGGGCGTGCTATGGGTGATGATGAGGGCGTTCCCAGCAACATCCATGTCTTTTTCACACTGCCCCAGATTTATGAGAAATTGTAACTCTGAGGCAGAGCCAAAAACATACGCTTCCCCATGGGAGGCGCAAGGGAGGCACAACAAGGAGAAATACCTTTATTTCTCCTCGTTTTGCCTTTTTCTATGTGTACTGCATTCTGCAGCACACATAGAAAGAGGAAAAAGCCTCTTGTGATTGTTTTTGTGCAGGAAGGTTTCCCTTCCTGCACAAATATAATTATCACTGCAACGCAGACATTCTTGCACCATGGTGCAAAGGTGCCTGTGTTGGCCTATGGCAGCCTATTGTGCGACAGCGCAGGGGAAAAGGAAAGAAATGCACTATATCTGACAGATACAGCGCATTCCTGCCCTTTTCTTTAGCTGTAGGGCAGCGCTGCAGGAAGGATTGCAGCGCTGTCCTACAGCAAAAACTCATAAATGAGGCCCAAAGTGTCTAAACCATTTCAGGATGTCCCTCATACTCATCTGATACTCTGAAAGTATGGAAGTGGTGCAAACTCGAATCCAGCAGCTTAGTGGGCGGAAAAAAATGAATTTGGCTTCAGAAGTTCTTTCCAGTTTGGCTCTGACGATTACCATTGGAGTCCCTGGGCCGAAATATAACAATCGCCTCAGGAAAGAGTTGTCCTCTTTTTGTAAAACCTGTACATGACCCCAAATTTCATTGCCATAGGAACTTGCGGCCACCGCTTTAGTTTTGTACGCTTTCAGTGCAGGCTTTGTTAGGCGATTTTTACACTTACTTGCAAATCTCTGGACTTCTCCGGCCTGTTGAGACAGAACCGCTTTTGACGTGGTTACTTAGGCGCCCCAGTGAAGCGTGTCGTCAATCCGAATACCCAAGTATTCAAAGGTTTTAACCCACTCTTATGGATTTCCATAGATCCTAAAGGTCGATCTTAGCTTTGCCTTTGATTTCATTATCATGAACTTTGTTTTCTGTGTTAATTGTTAGTTTCCTTAATATACAGAAAAGTTTGAATCCTTCCAGTAGCCGGTGCATAGACCATTCTGTCCGTGCTAGGATGACTGCATCATCAGCGAACATAAGGATCAGGATTTAGGGGTCCATTAGTATGTCGGGCGGATCGCCACCGCCCGCATGGCGGTGGCCATCCGCCCAACATAATCCCCCGCCCGCCTCCCATTTCCCCCCACCATATCATTAATGCGGGGGGTACCGCGGCAGACGGGACGACCGTCAGCCTCTTTTCCACCCGGTCGACGAGTCGACCAGGCGGAAAAGGGTTTAATATGGTGGCGGTATCTGCTAGACACCGCCATCCATATATGTATGCAGGCGGGGAGCAGCCTTTCCGTGGTGGCATTGCCGCCACAGAAAGGCATGCAGGATTCACATTTGGGGGCCCGTTGCGGGCCCCCAGAAAGTTGGGGGGGGGTGCACATGGGGGTACCTATGGTACCCCCTGCATTTGCATGCACAATGCGGCAGGCTCTGCGCGGTGCCTGCCACGTTGTGCATGCAAATGCACAACATGCATTTTTGGCATTGCGGCGGGTGATGCTGAAAGCACCGCCCGCCGCATTGTTAAAAATGCAGGATGCGCCTGCCAGTGTGGTGGGCGCATCCTAATCACCCCCACAGGACTGCCGCACTTATGGCGGGCGGTCCCTTTTTACGTCAGGATGGCGGGCGGTCTTTCCTAATGAAGCCCTTAGTCTTTCCCAACTTAGGTACATCCAGGGCAAGATTATTAAGCAACTTCCCTATGTAGTTGATGAAGATGTTAAATAAAGCTGGTGTTAGCATGCATCCCTGCCTGACCCCAGTAGATATACCAAACATGGCCGTGCATTAGTCTGTGCGACCGTATTTTACAACTGCAGTGTTGCCGCTATGGAGATTGATTAGCAAGTTCAGAAGATATTTGGGGACAGTCTGTTCCTCAAGGGTGCACCAAAGTGCCTGACCCAAACTATCAAAAGCTGTATTTAGGTCTATAAAGTCCAGAAAGCTAGATGAATTTTGAAGAGTCACATATTTCAAACAGACTTTGCGAAAGCCAGCTTGAATGTAAGATATTATACAGTTATCATCCATTCTAGATTCCAGGTGAGAGAGCATCAGTTTACCAGAGATTTTACCTACACCGTCCAGCAGCGAGATTGGGCGATAGTTAGTAGGATCATTCCTCCTCTCTTCTTTATGAATAGGGACTATTATGAAGGCCTTCAACATTCTGGAACCACACCTTTCGCTAAGATGGCTTTAAAGACTGCTGTTAAGGGACCCAGCCACATGCACAGATTCTTTATGAACACATCTACTGGCACCTTCTCTAGGCCTGGGGTTTTTCCCAGTTTTGAATGTTGTATAGCCTGGGCTACTTACACTTTTCTAAATGATTGCATAGGATGTCTATGACAATGGCTTGATTCTCTAAGGCTCCCTGCTGATCCATGTTTGTGCTTCCTGAATCAACCTCCGTAGCTGCACGATATAGTGAAGGGAAGTGCTTTACCCATCTTACGGGGCTTATGTTGGCCTCCAAGTTCTTGCCTGGGCCTGTGCAGACCCATCCTATGATTTTCCAAAACAATTTTTTATCTTTTAAATCTTTCCATCTTGCAGAGCCTTCCATGCCTTAGTACTCTGTTTTCTCTTTTTTGTATCGTATGAGAAGTTTGTAGCAGCTGTGCCTCCCCCCCGGGATAGTCCTTCTTTTTATGAGAACTAAACTAAGCTCTTTCTTCTTTGCAGTACATCCCTTATCATACCAATCAAGGTAGGAGTCTTGCACTGCCATATCCTCCATGTTTTTGTGATCAAATAATATTTGAGTGGTGGCTGTAAGCAGTGTCTTGAATGATTCGATCTTCGCGAGGTCAGAATCCTTGGCATCCACACTTAACACAGTATAGATTGCTTCCCACTGCAGGTTGGTTGAGAGGTCTACTGTTTTCCATTTAATATGGGGCTCTGAAGAGTTTTCCCGTTGCGATTCAGGGTGAGCCTACAGATATATGCACATTCTGTCTGGTGCCAGTTGTTAAATTGAGATTCTGCAAGATCGGCACAAGGTGAAGTGGATCGTGATCACTCTCTATTCTCTCTTCAACCCACATATCTACCACCAGGATCCATGCCTCCAGATTAGTTATGATGTAATCAATAGTGCTGGCACGTTTCCTCAAGCAAAAAGTTGGTCTTGGTGGATTGTCAGAAGTGGTCCGGCCATTTAGAGGTCTCAAGTCCATATTTAGGACGGTCATACTTATTTTTCCTGCCTTTTTTGATGTACTGTAACCTTTGCAGGGGGTGACGTGGGAGCCTCCCTCATTATTTATTAGTCCTTCAGGACTGGGTAAAAACTTGTGTTAAAGTCCCCACATGATATTATCATTCTCGCCTGAGTATTAAGAAATGGGTAGGTGGTGGTACTTTCTTGCCTTATGGTTGAAAGCAGTGTATCCAATGATTTTACAAGCATTGAGATTTCATCCTTCCCTAATGATGGTAAATAGAGATTTATAAGATCTATCACCCCATTGCCTTTTTCTAGCTTCAAGTGCTGGATGTTATTGCTTATGGGGAAGAGTGATACTTTAATATTAAGAGTACAGCAGGCTTTAACCCAGATATGAAGGCTGCCCCTTGTCCTTCCTCTTGGCTGACTTGAGGCAGGTGTATTGAAAGAAATTAACCCCTCTAAGTGTGTGTTCTCCAATGCCCAGGTTTCTTGCAGGCAGCAGATATCCTACAGCTTCATGTATGCTACCCAATCCTTATCTTCCAGCTTAATGCTTAGCCCCGCATTGTTCCAGCTTGTTATCGCCATCTGATTGACAGTGAGACCACTGTATTCCCTATCAATAACTGCTTGATCACCCAACAGTGTCCGTGGAATCCAAACCAAGATAAGGTTGCAAGTAGGTGGGATTCGTGGTGGCTTTGGGCGGTCCACCTGGTTGTAATTGTGAAATCCCCACTATGGCTTGGTTTGTTGCTACATGGAACCTCAGTTTCTTAAGAAGGGAGAGGATAGGAGGAACCACATGCTCTGTTTAGAATTGGATGGTAATCTACCTTCATTTTAAAATTCAGGTTATGATCCCTTTCAGGGCTCGCCTCAAACATGGGAGGGTAGGGTTCACATGTGGCGTCTCTCCTATTACACCCAAGGTTGCCAAATCTTTCACATATAATTAATTAATAATATAATTATATTGTCTGCCGCTGCATAATTACTCCAGAGCGTTAGCCCCAGCAAGTCCCCTTAGCACATCATTAGAAGTTATTTGTGCTGAGCCTGGTAATGCGTTAGCCAGTTTGAGATATTGCTCCTGTTTAGTGTATCATGATTCCCCCTTGAGTGGTACATTGGAGTGAAGACTGAAGCCACACTACCTCTAGGGAGGGCAGCCGGACTGTCTTTGGGGGCGCAATATTCGAGCCCAAATGGTCGGTGGGCCAGACCCTGACACTCAACGTGGGGCACAGCATCTGCTGACATAGCATCCTTAGTAGAATTTGAAATTGTGCTGCTATTAGGGTCTTCAAGCAGTGGTCTCACGTGGTTATGTCTGGGTCTGGTGGCTTAGTGGACTATTGCATCCACTGTAGGTGCCTGTGTTAGACCTCATGGTCACAGGTCAAGGTCACAATTCTGGCAGGTCCACTCAGTCTCTCTTCCTTTTTGAGATCGATAAAATGAGTACCATTGAGTTGGGTAACAATAAACATCTTTTTTTCAGCGCCAAGATGCCCCGTAAGGGGTGAACATGTGCTTTACAAATACACATGTTATGTTATCTAAGTTAATGGAGCTGGTAGGGAAAGTGTGAAGGAGGAGGTTTAGATCATCTTCCTCTGCCGCCCTTCGTGTCTTTGATAGATTTTGGCATCGTATATGAACTGTTTTAGGGTATGCTAAATTGAAATTAAGATTTGGTATGGCCACAGAGCCCAGAGAATCACTTTCCTGCACTAACATGACTCCCTCGCCATCTGTCATCCAGTGATGGTTAGTTGATTTTACATCATCCTTTTCTGCAACTCTATCTATGGGCCCGCTTCTTGCAACTCCTGTTGCCATCATTGGTAGTGGCCAATCTGGCCTTTCCCCAGGAGTGTGTTCCGGCAGTGTTCCTAGTAGGGCCCTCCGCGGGAGCCCTTGTGGGGTTACCTTGGTAAGCTGGCAGTGACACATCTATGGGATAGAATCCAGGCTTGCTTTTAGTAAGGTCAAAATTTGTGGCCCCATGGTGTATGCGACTTTATCATCAATGCACCCGGTGGGTGGAGCTCCCTGCAGTCATTGGTCTTTGGGTTAGTTGCCACGATAGGTCTCTGGCCAGTGTGGAATCTATTGATGTGCGTGTGTATCTTGCTATGTTTGTCACATAAGAGGCTCAAGTAGGCAGGGGTAAGTGCCGAAATGATGGACTCTGCGGGCTGTTTAATGAGGTTTCGAGTATGTTGACCTCTTTCCTCTCCAAAGCCTCAGAAGACATGATCAATATAGGGTTCTGTGCACTTGGAGATAGTTTGAAGGGCTCGGGAGATGCCCTAAAAGTGAGCAAGATTCAGTGGGGTACAGGGGCCCTGATGTCCTCCCCACATGCCTCGTTCCCTACTTTTTTCCCATTTGTTTTCCGTCTGTTGAATTTTTGTCTGGGTCTTATTGGGAACAGGAATCTCCTAATATGCTCATTTTGGAATTTGTGTGTCCGAGGGGCAGTCCTTTAAATTGGTCCCAACTTGGGGGCCCATTAGGAGGACGGTCGGAAAATCTCCCGACCGCCATGGTAGCGGAAAAAGACCACCCGCAAGGACCGCGGCATAACCGCTGGTCCAATTAGGATGCTCCACAGTCGGATTCTGGCGATTAACATTGTGGCGGCAGCACCGCCGCAATGTCAAAAAGAGCATGTCCTGCATATCCCTTCACTGTGTGGCAGGCACTGCACAGTGCTTGCCACCTGGTACAGGGACATGTAGGGGGGTACCATGCCCTCCCAGTGCACCCACAACCCCCCCGACACATTGGGGGCCCGCAATGGGCCTCCGGAGACATTCTCCGCTTGCCTTTCCATGGCAGTTCTACCGCCGCGGAAAGGCTGACTACCGCCGGCATCATAATCGTTCCGGCTGTGCTTGACCCTGCTCCACAACAATTGTAGCGGTCCAGCTCTGCTCGCCAGTCAAGTGGGCGGACTGCAACCAGCGGAAAAGCGGCGGGCGGAAAATCACACAGCGGTCTTCACGACTGCGATGCTAATCGGACCGGCGGTTTTCCGGGTTTCGATGGCGGGCGGATGGCTGCCATCCTAATAGAGCCCTTGGTCTCTTCATAATTCTGTTTTCATCCATCTTTACCGGCGGTATGCAGTCATAATATCGAGTTTTAAATATCGATATGCCATAATATCGAAGTTTACATTTTCATATGGCAGAATATCGACCTGCAATAATATCGTCAACAAGAATATCGACATGCAGGTAAGAAATATCATTTTACTTAATATCAAAGTTAGTAATATCGTAAGTAAAAATATAGTTGTTTATAATATCGATTTTTTTTGGGTGTTCTGTATGTTAGTACATCTGTTAAAAGTATAACTTCTTTTTCTAATGTATGTGTGAAATAATTAATTTTATGTTAATCAATTTTTGTGTATTTTAGTTCTGTAGCGGGTTGTGGGTTTATAGGGGAATAGGGTGGGAAGTAATTTAATTATAATATATTAATTAATTTATTTTTTAGAAGTTATCACTTTAAAAAAAAAAATGGGGTTTTAGTTACCGATTTATAGGGGAATAGGGTGGGAAGTAATTTAATTGAAATTAATTAATTAATAATTTTATTAATTAATCGTTTTTGTATTTAATAATTTATAGTGTTAATTGTGTTAATTAATTTGTTATGAATTAATTTTTAACTGGTTAATAATAATGAATAATTCATTGGTAAATATGTTAATTGTGTCATTTTTTAGGAGCGGGCTGTGGTTTTATAGGGGAGTAGGGTGAGAAGTAATTTCATTATAATTAATTAATTATTTTATTAATTATGTTGTTAATATTTTATATTGTTAATTGTGTTAAAATGATATTAATTAGCTATTAATTAATAACTAATAAATGGTAAGTATGTTAACTGTCTAATGTTTTTAGGAGTGGGTTGTGAGTTGATAGGGGAGAAGGGTGGGAAGTAATTTAATTTTAATAACATTTTTTTATATGTAATATTTGTTTAAAGTTATTTTATAGTGTTAATTGTGTTATATAATTTATTTTTGATGGTGTTTAAATTGCTTGTTGATTGTTATTAATTAATTAATTGTTAATTGTGTTTTATTTTACAATATTGGTGGTGTTGTTTCTAGGGGAATATGGTGGGAAGTAAATTATTTTGGACCAATTAATTGTTTCTTAATTAATGTTAATCAGTTTGCAGGAGTGGCAATACTACATTATTCCCCTCCGCTATCCAACACTTTCCCTACTCTTACACTTGGTGGAGTGGGAATAGTAAATTATTCTCCTATGCAATCCAACACTTTCCTTACTGTTGCACTCGTTGGAATAGTAATGTTTACCCCCCCCCCCCCCCCCCGCCGCTATCCAACGCTTTCTCTACTGTTGCACTCACTGGAGTGGGTATTGTAATTTTTACCCACTCGCTATCCAACACTTTCCCTACTGTTACACTTGTTGGAGTGGGAATATTGATTTATACCTCTCCGCTATCCAACACTTTCCCTACTGTTGCACTCACGGGAGTGGGAATAGTAATTTTTACCCACCCGCTATGCAACACTTTTCCTACTGTTGTATTTGCTGGAGTGGGAATAGTAATTTATACCTCTCCGCTATCCAACACTTTCCCTACTGTTGCACTCACGGGAGGGGGAATAGTAATTTTTACCCATCCGCTATCCAACACTTTCCCTACTGGTGCACTCACTAGAGTGGAAATAGTAATTTTTACTCTCACGCTATCCAACACTTTCCCTACTGTTGCAATTACTGGAGTGGGAATAGTAATTTTAACCCCTCCGCTATCCAACACTTTCCCTACTGTTACACTCTGTGGAGTGGGAATAGTAAATTATTCCCCTAGCTATCCAACACTTTCCCTACTGTTTCACTTACTGGAGTGGGAATAGTAAATTATTCCACTCCGCTATCCAACACTTTCCCTACTCTTTCACTCTCTGGAGTCGGAATAGTAATTTCATCCTCTAACCTATCCAACTTTTTCCCTACTGTTATAGTTAATGAAGTGTAAAATATTTTTTGACAAATAAATATTAATTTTAATATTTTATTTTTATATTTATATTACAGGTTTATGTTTATATAAATATATATATGTATTTATAATTTTGATTATGTTTCAAAATATTATAATTAAATACAATAATTATTTATTAATATTATTAAGTTAATATATATGTACATGTTTTAAATATGTATGTTTAAAAAAAATGTATATAGAAAATGCATGGTGTGCATTGAATGCACAACGTGACAGGCACCGCACGGTGCCTGCCACCTTGTGCATGCAAATGCTGGGGGGTACCATAGGTACCCCCCATGTGCACCCCCCACACTCTGTGGGCCCACAACGTCTCCCCAAATGCAGGATCCGCATGCCTTTCCATGGCGGCGTTGCCGCCAGGGAAAGGATGATCTACGCAGTCATCGTAATATGGATTGCGGTGTCTTGTAGACACCGCCACCATATTAAACAACTTTTCCGCCCGGTCAACGAGTCGACCTGCGGAAAACCGGCGGACGGTCTCTCCGTCCGCCGGGGTCCCCCCCATAGTAATGTGGCGGGGGGAAATGGGAGGCGGGCGGTGAATGTTGGCGGGCGGTGACGATTCGCCCACCAACATAATCGACTCCTATGTTTTTATTAATTATATTTATTATTTAATCAGTTTTAAATGATTTTGGTTTCGATATCTTTGTACTTAACTTCTGTAGCGATAGGATGTCGATATTCTGTCCATCGATATTCTGTACTCGATATTCTTGTAGGTCGATATCCAGTCCGTCGATATTCTGTCAGTGATCCTTTACTGGCATCGTAATTTAGGAGACACTGGTCCACTCGCTCGCTGCAGGCTGCCTTCCTTGAGAGCTAAGTCTAGCAGTCCTCTATGATTGAGACTAGGATGTCTGGAATCTCATGCAGCTTATTTAGAATGGGAAAGCATTGGCACACCTCTCCTGCCATAGCTGGCTGTGTGAGCTTATTCTTCACTGCTTCCTCAATGCCAGCCATTCTTTGGTCAAATCTGGCTATTGCATTCATGGTGCTTATGGTTTCCCTTAGTACCTATGTTTGCCCATCCATTATCCATGACTGTGAGGTCAGTGTAATAGCTATTGAATCTAGTGTCCTGCACGTGGCTTTCATAAAACTTGGTTGGGCAGGTGGTGTCGGCTATTTGTCTGTAGACCCCACTTTGGCTGTAGATTTGCGTCGTCATTACATCTAATGTTGAATAGCTCCTCATCGTCTATGGGAAATAAATCCAATGACAATCTGGAATCTGTTAAAGATCTGGAATCAGGTATAAGCTGGGACTATATTTGCGCCACTCAAGAGCAAGGCTGCATGAGGCCTGGACCACTTCACCATATAAGTTGACCAGTTCATTGGACTACTTGAGTCATAAGTAAAAACCTTGGGGAGTGAGGGAGCAATTGGAATTTAGTACACTTCTGCCCGCACCAAGTGGCTGTTTAAGTTTAGGGTATCAGTTGCTGTTGCACCCTGCACATCACCGGGCATATGCCTTCCCGTGCATCTTGTTGCATCCAGCTCCACATTGGCTGCTTGAGGGAGATTAGGGGGTGCTCTAATTAAATCCTGGTCTGTTAAGTTTCAGGACTGTGCCTTCATTACAGAAATATGGCTCAGTGAAGATTTTGCACTCATCTAAACTACCCAAACCTATACATTATAGGGAGCAGAGGTGGCCCTTCCATTATGGCGGAGGAGAGCCGCCTCCGCTGCCACCTGCAGCAAATAAAACAATAATAAAACAGCTTTCTAACCCATTTAATATCATTTTATTTTAATCCCCCTGGACCCGCCCCCATGACTCTGATGAGTCTTGGGGTCGGATCCAATGGGATGACACTGTGGCGGGGGAGTGCTAGTGCACTCCCTTGTCCTTTCACTGCTCATGAGGTGTTTGGCCGGCCGCTTCAGGCCGGCTAAACACCTCATGCGCAGTGAAGCTTTCTCCAGCCACAGCTGCGTTGCTGGGGCTGGAGAAAGCAGTCTGCCTGGGAGCGGCAAGCAGTCTGCCTGGGAGCGGCAAGCAGTCTGCCTGGGAGCGGAAAGCAGTCTGCCTGGGAGTGGAAAGTTGTAGCGCTCAGGCCAATCCTGATGTTGCTTTCCTTCAGCGTCACGATTGGCAGCAGGAAGGGCTGGATGGAGCAGACAGCGGAGGCGGCGGCGATCAGATGCATTATTTGAATTTGTTTTATTTTGTCCCGCGAGTCCCACCTCAGCTCCCTCCTCCGGCACGCCCCACCACTTTAGTAGGAGATGGGAAACGACTGATTATAGGTGACCTCAATATGTGGTTTGACAGGAAGACTCAACCACAGCTACCAACCTTCAACCTCCAACAGATTGCTTCTGGTCCAGCTCACTGCACAGGACACACTCTAGAAGTCATATTTGCACCCTTACGACAAGCCACAGTTACCGTCAACTCCCCTGTAAGCTGAAGCAACCACAACATCATTACTTTTGAGAGCAAAACATCTATCAATGAAAGCTCATACAGGAAATGGGAAACACTATACATGCAACATTGAAGCAACATGCCCTTCCAAAGCACTCCAGAAAATTCTAACAAAATTAGGCAATCCAGAGTGCCAAAACACAGAAACACCATGATCACAAGACTTCTGTGACAAAATCTCAAAAAATAGAAAAGATTGAAAATTACAGAACATAGTGGCTTAATATCAGACCATTCAGGCTTCAGACCCGGCAGAGTCACAGAGTCAACCATCATATCCATGTGAGATGATCTAAAACTTACAGTGGACAAGAACAACGTAGCTGCCATATTACTTCTGGATTTATCAGTTGCATTTGACACTGTCCACCACCACATGCTACTACAAAAACATGGCTCAGTTAAGATTTTGCACTCATGATCTTCAAATTAGTGAAAATGCTCTAAAATGGATTGCTTCTGATGTCACAGACAAAGTGTAGTCTACCTACCACCTTTCACATCACCTCCACACACACTGTACCGTGGCATTCCTCTATTTTCCTCTAATATCCCCTCTGTTATTCAACATCTATCTAGCCCCCTTACCATACCTGATTAAATCATTCAACCTCACCTGTTACAACTCTGCACATGACACACAAATAATTTTTTTAATGGATAGCCTGAAGACCTCTTCGATTCTAAACTTGATGACTGTTTTCATATCATAAACACCTGAATGATAACCATCTAGAGCTCAATACCTCATAAATAGAGAATATGTCCTGTGGACAATGGCAAAAGTACCTGCCTCCCACCACATGGCCTAAGGAATCTGAAGACCCTCCACCAACATCAAGAGAAGTTAGAAACCTAGGGGTAACCATGAATTCAGACCTATGCTTAATACTGCATGTTAACAACGTCACAAAGAGTGCCTTCTACACAAAGAAAACAGTATGTTGCATTTTTCCATACCTTACATAGCAACATAAACTGCAAGCCATCCTCACACTCATAATGTCCAACCTCGACTATGCCAACAGCCTATACCTTGGTGCACCTGCATTCACAAAACACAACTCATCCAAAATTCTGCCACAAGGCTTGTTCACCTATACCCCAGAGAATATATGACTACAGTCCTACAATCGCTCCACTAGCTACCTATAGATGGAAAGGCAATGTTGATGCACTGTGCAGTGTCTACAGAGCCTCCCAAGCTACCAGCATACTGAAAACTATAAAATTGAGGCGTCTGTCTCTTACACTTCAGCCTCCACCACATTGATACATGCTGCGTCTAATAACTCAATAATCGCAACTCAGTGGTCATCACACATGGCATGGAAACACTCAGATAGCATCCTTCCAACCAGCGTGCTACTCATGCTTCAGTGCCCCACATGGGGGTAGTAAGCGCTAGCTAAAGTCTGCAGTAGAATACAATATACCATACTCCATATGCAAAGGTGAACCCAGCATTCATCAGAAGCGCTCCTTTTTTGTCTCACAAGTTTGTTACAAATGCCAGGCTCATGTCTGCTGAAGGAAATTCACCACATCAGCTAGTTCTAACTTGCCTAGTCCTTCTCTTTTTATCAGCTTTTTCTTGTCAGAGAGGAGAAGTGTGTCCCATCTCAACTCCTATTTTCACCTTCAGCACACAATCAGAGCTCAAGCCCAGGTGACAAGCTTGTTCCACACATGCAGCTGTTCTGGCTCAGCCACAGGAAGAAGTTAGGTCGGTGCTGAGAATTTTGTGCAGATAAACTTCTGTCCTGGAGTAGGCATGCTCTAGATGTATGTAGGTCGTTCAGCTCACTAAAGCATTATGTGAGCATGGCCTCCCCAAACATATGAGCCTTCACGTCATCACTGGATGGGTTGCCAAGCCTGGCAGAGTGTGTCTAAGTGCAGGCGGCTATAGCTGCCAAGTTTTACAGATTGGCTATGTGTGACATTACCATGGTTTAAGTGTGCTCGGTGGTGACATTCTACACCTTATGTATGACACTGGGTGGCATACTTACAAGTGAAGTGGTGGAGCATGGCGTTAGCCACCTTGGCTTAATGCCACACTCTACTACTTCTGAAATGCAGGGCTACACCATGTTTGTAAGAATATGGTGCAGCCCTGCGTTTCCCCTTGCGCTGGCACTACACTTAGCATCCTAGCGCCAACGCAGCCACCCTTGCGCCATAGTGCAAGGGTGTCTCCATAGAGGGGAATATTGTTTATGGGCAGGAAGGACCCCCTTCCTGCACATAAACAAGTTTTTACATGCCGTTTTGTAACTTCTATATGTTCTGCATTAAGCAGCACACATAGAAGTCTCAAAACGGCATCGTTTTGAAAATATTCTATATATACAGGGAGGGGGACCTTCCTGTACATAAACAATCATTGGCGGTTTGCTGTTTCCATGTGTGCTGCACAATGCAGCAGATGTGAAAACAGCAAACACGAGGAGAAATTAAACATTTCTCCTCGTTGCACCAGTGTAAGACCAGGTTTTCCCTGGTCTTAATTTTGGCGCTGCCCCATAGTTACGCTGCCCTTGTAAATATGGGGCAGCGACGAAATCAATTTGTGTTGCAGTGTAACGCCCACAGCAACACCCATTGCCCTCCCCTTTCATGCTAAGTATAGCGTGAAAGGGGGCCGTATTTACAAGGCAGCGTTAAGTGGCCTTGTAAATAAAGCGAAGCCCATATTGCCACTACAACGTCACTAAAAGTGACATTGTGGTGGCAATAGGGACTTGTAAATATGCCCATACGAGTGAAACATCCCCGGTGGCACCACATGAAGCTCTAAAAGAAAGTGTCACGTACCTTTTTGTTCCGATTTACCTTTTTGTTGCGATTTACTTACTTGTACTGAGGGAGTGCTTCTGATCGGTGGCAGACTGAAATCGAATTTAAAGTTTCCTGGGACAATAGAGAGCAGAGAGCCACCCACCATCAGCTTTGTTAAACTGGAGGTTTTACCAAGACAAAGCTAAACCTGTCCTAGACCAGTGCCATCTGGCATGGCTGCAGGCACTGGTAGCAGCTAAATGTCAATTGTCAGAGTCTTCTTCATCGCACTGACAAATAACTGTGGGCCTCATGTATGATTTTTGTGCCGTAAGGCCTATGGCAACTGAAAAGGGCAGGAATGCGCCAAATCTATTAGATACGGTACATTCCTGTCCTTTCCACTGCGCCGGCGCACAATGGGCTGCCATGTGCTACTGCAGGCATCTTGGTGCCATGGTGCAAGGGTGCTGCATTGCGGGGATGATTATTTTTGTCCCGGAAGGGAAACCTTCCTGCCCAAAAACAATCACAAGAGGCTTTTTCCTGTTTCTATGTGTGCTGCAGCACACATAGAGGAAAAACAAGGATGAATAAAGATATTTCTCCTCGCTGTGCCTCAAGGCGTACGTTTTTGGTGCTGCCTCAGACTTACGATTTCTCGTAAATCTGGGGCAGTATCAGAAAACCATGGATGTTGCTGGGAATGCCCCTTGCTTTATACAATCAAAAACTGGTATAAAGGAATAAATAAACAAATATTTTTTGAGTAGAGCACATTTAATTACTCCCTCTCTCATAATTACTCTAGAAGATTATATCAAAGCATTTTACACTCTACGTCAATAATGGCATCTAATCATGAAGAACAATATAATACAGGTACACACCAAAAAATGTACATACACAATGACATGACATAAATCACAACATATAAAAAGACACAAAAAGTCTTTTAATTAATATAAACCATCACAGTGTACCATCATGCAATGTCAAAGCATTACTATATTTCAGCGACTCCTCCTTTTGAAGTGCCTACGCGACCACGTTTCGGCCTTACTCCTCCTTTGGCCTCCTCAGGACAGGGTTAACACATCACTGTACACACACTACAAAAAATAATAATGATAAAAAAATGGTGAAACTGCTTCAACCCCCCATAGCGCTACTGCGAGTTGGAGGGACACCTAGCAACACCCATGTAACTCCCCTTTCACGCAGTTGTCCGCGTGAAAGGGGCACATATTTATAAGCCCAGGAAAACCCACATAATGTGGCTTTACGTGGACTTATAAATTTGCCAGTGGCACATTGTGCCACCGGAACATCGAAAAAGTGCTAGTAGTGAGGCCCTGTGTCCGCTGGTCGACACACAAAGAACTACTGCTCCTAAGCTTAGAGGAGCTCTCAAAATTAAGTAACAACATTTTCAAGTGTGGGATGCAGGAAAGATTAATAATTCAAGATTGTTTGAACCATGACACTTTGACAGCTACCTCTTTACCTCACCAGGTAACAGTGACAAGATAGGCAACACATAGGGGTGAAAGTTGGAACCAACTGCATCCAGCCAAGGGTTACATCTGGAGTGAAAGAGCACATTAGCACAATTAACATTTGAATATGTCAGAGAAAGTTACATGACAAAGGCCATAGCCACATAACGTAAACAGTTAGTGGTCACCTGAAGCGACATCAGTACTAGTATTAAAAAGTAATAAAAAAGCTGTCAGAACCAAAAGTCACTGAAAAAATAATACTGGAAGGCATGAGGCAGAGATGGAAAATTTACTGCAAGTTCCAGGTGTTTTACTATCATAACTGATCCACAAATAAATACCAAGGGGCATATGTATCAAACCCTTTTCCCGTTCGCAAACGGGCCAATTCTCAGAATCGGCCCGTTTGCAAACGGGAAAAGGCCTTTTGGGATGTATCATCCCAAAAGGGCCTCGCAAATTAGAGAATCGCAAAATTTGCGATTCTCTATTTTGCGATTGCATTTAAGGAATCGCAAATTGCGATTCCTTAAATGCAATGTATCAAGCCTAGAAAAATTGCAATTTGGCCGTAAGAAATCGCAAATTACCACCAACTTCAATTTGGTGTTAATTTGCGATTTCATTGAAAAATTCACTTTTTGGCATTTTTCAAAGTGCCATGTGACGCACAGACATGCCCTTAGGGCATGTATGTGCACCACATGTGCATACATACATATTTCAGGGGTGCACCAGGGTGTCGTTTTGACACCCCAGCACCCTTGGATTTGCATTCTCATTTTGCGATTCTCAAATTGCGAATCGCAAAATGAGAATGTCTTCCCATTCATTCCTATGGGCCTCCTAGCCCATAGGAATGAATGGGAAGGTTTTCCTTAATTGCTATTAGCAATTTGCTAATCGCAATTAAGGAATGCCAAGGAATCGTAAAACATTTGCGAATTTTTTATTACATCCCGTTTTGCAATTCTCAAATAGCGATTCCCTAAAAATCGCTATTTGAGAATTGCAAAAACGGAACTTGATACATATGCCCCCAGGAACTGAAAAGAGCAATTCTTTTTGCGTTCTATGATATATGTTTGCACACAATTTGTAACCAATGCAGAATCAGTATAGGCTACTGATTTCCCACATACAGACAGAGCTGCACAAATTGTACCGTGGTAGGCAGAGGTGAGGTAGTTTAATGTGTGTGTATGTGTACGTGTGTGTGCGTATGTGTATGCAGTGGCAACCGCCACAAACAAAAAGGTGGGGGGTGCGGGAGGGGGCGCAGGGGAGGTGGGACGGGTGACTTTGATAATAATAAAAATATATTTTTTAAAGTTAAGCTACCAGCCGCCTCATGTCGCGAATGCTTAGATTCGGGAGGGAGTGCAGCCCTTATCCTTTTGGATTTGTCGGCTGCGTTCGACACCGTTCCTCATGCTCGGTTACTGACTCGGCTAGCCGCTATCGGCATAACTGGTCAGGCCTGGAAGTGGCTGGAATCTTTTCTCACTCTTCAGTCACAACAGGTCTGGCTTCCTCCTTTTGCGTCTCCTCCTCAGCCTGTTACTACTGGAGTTCCTCAAGGTTCTTCGTTAAGCCCTCTGCTTTTTAATATATACGTTACTCCTTTAGTTCAATTGGCAGAGGAAGGGGGGGCTAAGGTGGTCGCATATGCCGACGATACTCAGCTCCTGTTTACTTGGGACAGGACTAACTATTCTACCACCAGGGTGCAGAGCTGCCTTGTTGCCATCTTTCATTGGCTATCTGTCGCCCAATTGAAATGTAATGAGGAAAAGACGGAAATTTTACTCTATGGTAAATTTCCCCCTTATTTTAGGGATTCTCTTTGGCCCTCAGCATTTCCTTCTCCATCCTGCACGGGTCTCCCAGTCAAAAACTCAGATAAAAAAACTAACAGGTTGTTGCTTCGGTTTACTTAAATCTCTGAGAAAGTTTTTACCTCTGCTACCTAGACCAGCGAAGGAGATAGTGGTCCGGTCTCTGATCCTCTCCCGCCTCGACTACGCCAATGGTCTTTACATTGGTTTACCCGATTACTTGCTGAGAAAACTGCAGGTGATCCAGAATGCTGCAGCCCGGCTGGTGGTTAACCTCCCCATCAGTAACTGTATTTCTCCTTCGCTTCGTTTGCTGCACTGGCTCCCTGTCAGGAAACGCGTGGAATTCAAGGCTTTGGTACTTGCACATTGCGCCCTCTATGATGGAGGCCCTTCCTATCTCAAAAAGCGTTTTTCCTTTTACCAACCTACCAGGCTTTTGAGATCTTCTTCGCAGCTTCTTGCCTCCACCCCCTGCTTCCGTCTTCAACGTATGGGGGGTAGATCTCTTGCTTTTAAGGCCTCTAGGTTGTGGAATGCATTGCCACTATCTTTGCGTGCGATTCAGGACTCCAACCTGTTCAGGAAACACCTCAAAACCCATCTGTTTAATCTGTGTATTGTTCTACTGTCCTCTTAGCTCGCGCCGGGACACTCCTAGGAGTAGCTGAGCGCGCTATAAAACACAGTAACATAACATAACATAACATGCGTTGCACCACGGTGCTGGGTCTTCCGTCTGCCAGCAGACACTGGGTCTCTGTCACAGACTCCCTGTTCAATCCCTGCGCTGCTCTGCACATGGATTGGCCTCAGTGGGCTGAAAAGACGATCCGCTCAGGTCAGCAAGTCTGTGGGGTTTCTCTAACCCGGCTCTTCAATACAACTGGATGAGAAAAACCTAAGTGTGCATATGTATTTTGGTCGGCCTGGAACGGCTGGACAAACACACATCCCCACTTAGAGAGTGTACATAGCACTCCTCCTTTTACCTCCCGGCACGACCCTCCTTGCACACGCTGGCTGAGCCAGCTGCTTAGAAATAAAACAATAATGAAGTATTGTTTTTTTTTTTTGCTGCTGGCTCGGAGCCACTGGGGTGACCCTCCTCTGCCATTGCGTGGGAGCCGCCCCTGTGATATATATCTTGACAGAAAAACATATTGTGTCAGAGGTTGGGCGCTCAAAACAGGAGACAAACTGAAATAATGGGTAATCATGAACAGTTTAGTGTTGCAAATACCACTCTTGACAAAAAAAGTTACAATTGTGATAATTCAGTAACAACAGTTAAAATGGAGTCACATTTCAAAATGTGGTGGAATGTCATAAGGGAAGCCTGAGCAGGTATGTTAGGTCACAGGTGTGTTGGGTTGCATGTATGTTGGGTGGCAAGTATATATATATATATATATATATATATGAGAAGGCTCCCAAAGTTGCACCGGCAGCCGGGTCACTCGTAGGCGGGTGCTATGATGTGGCGGTGCCCCACAAGAAATTACAGCTCCCAAAAACTCTCGTTACTCACACAGAGTTAAGCACTCACAGGAGGGGTTCTGTATCGATTATTTCTTTATTTCGGCAGAAATCAAAATAGCAGCAAGACAGACGCGTTTCAAATCGATCTTCATCAGTGTCTCGATGGCAAGACCGCGCGCTTACATTTAAATACAAATTACGTCATGTATTGCGCGACAGCGTGAAACAGATTCAATTGACAGCCACTGAAACAGAAGATGGCTCAAATCCCACTATTTACAATATTCTTGGGGCGGCCATCTTAGAGTGATAAATTCACTCATCATGTCCATGCAATTTAAGTCTCTTAATCAAAGAAGCCATGATGAAATTAGCAGTCATGTAAAACATAGTTCATCAGGTAATACTGCATATTTAAATAAATCAACGAATCGTCATTAGAAAGGTATATACCATTATCATGCGAGAAACCGTATAACGCCATGTATTGGCCATAGCTCCCTATACATTCAAGGAGACAGGTGATGGACAGAAACAAGAAAAGAAAAGAAAAAGGAGAGAAGGGATGGGAAACATGGGAAGCAAAGTGCGGGAAAGACAACGAAAATAGAGAGATGAGAACAGTATACCAATAGTAAGCATCACATGTTGGGATTTCAAACTCGTTTCCATAATTCATACATATATGAGATCCATATATCTCCAGTGTTAAAACTGATCAAAGAGAAACTTGACATACACTCATGATTGTGCGTTCTGATTTACAGCTTAATTCGTAATCCCTCAAGATATGTAATTCCATCTATCTCTAGGGCCAGAAAGTGTGCTCATCTGCCCAGGTGTACACTCAATTCTTCCCCACTGTTAAGACCGTGTGGGGCCTTTGTGTATAAATCTATAATATAGCGGGATTCCAATCTACGTAGTCTTTGGACTCGGTCACCCCCCCTAATGTTTGCGGGTACATGATCGAGACCAAAGTACTGTACTGTATATATATATATATATATATATATATATATATATATATATATATATATATATATATATATATATATATATTTTTTTTTAGCAGAGTTTTATATAGCGCGAACTTGACCCAAATCCAATCAGGTATCAGAGCGCTTTACATAGCACCAGTTACGTTACATGAGGGGACACATTAATCTTTTTGTTAGGCACAGGGAGATTAAGTGATTTGCCCAGAATCACAGGAGGTTTAGCGTCGTTCCCGAGACTCGAAGCCAGTTCCCCCAGGTCCGAGGTCGAGCGCCCTAACCGTTAGGCCAACTCGTCCCCCCATGTTGGGTGCCAGGTATGTTGGGTAGCAGGTATGTTGGGTTCCAGGTATTGTTGGATGGCAGGTATGTTGGGTGGCAGGTATGTTGGGTCGGAGTTATGTTGGGTGGTAGGTATGTTGGGTCTCAGGTATGTTAGGTGGCAGGTATGTTGGGTCTCAGGTATGCTCACCACCCCCGCTAATCTCCAGCCACCGCTTACTCACCCCTGTAATCAAGGATAATTAGCACCAGCAGTCCACGAATGCGATGGCAGGGTGGTGGGGTGGTGGGTGGCACTGTTCAGGCTCGCGTGGAGGTGGTGCTTGGCTTCTCCAGAGATGCTTCAGTTTTATTTGTGCAGAACCTTATATATGTCTAATACTAACTTAGAATGATGGCACGAACAGGAGCAAACCAAAATCACACATCTGCCACATTGCTGGACCTCCACATAAAATCTAGCATTTTATGGATTAGCTGAGCATGTTGTGTTAAAAATGATCGATTACATATGCTAACATTTTGAATTTGCGTCCTAAAACAATACTGACTTGACCATCTCTCATATCGCCTTATCAACCCTCAATTACCCCGACCTTCCAATCCTGATTCAGTTTTAAAATCGAGGCCCCCAGCTAACAGCTGTTTTCCAAAAGATAAAAAGTCTGCAAAAGAAAAAGATTGGGCCAGCTCTGTCTCGTGAATAGAAAGAAACGACAAGTGGAAAGGATGTGTAATCGATCTGATAGGGCCATCAGCCAGCATATATCCTCTGTGCTCGAGGAAGTTAAATCAGGCTATAGCCTCCTAGTATTCTCCTGCAGAATAATGCATACTGGCCGACATTTCCAGGTTTCCCCATGTGGTGGAATCAATTGGCTCATCCTCTCTGGCCCCCTATGCTGCTGTGACCCAGTGGCCTGGCAGCGTCCTCCCAACGCATCCACTAGTGTGACTACGATCAGTAGTGACTCTCAGAAGGATATTTACAATAAAATGTCAGAGAGCAGTGTTACTCCAAAATTGGTAATGCCGTGCTCCGATATTTTTTAAAAGCTGGGATGTGCCGTAATTACAAAGATACGGCACACCCCTGCATTTCCCTAGCCTTGCACCAGCACAGGCCCCCTTGCGCCATGTTCCAAGGATGCCTGCCCTATAGGCACAATTGTTTATGTGCAGAAAGGGACACCTTCCTGCACATAAATAATCTTTACAGGCTATTTGCTGTTTCTATGTGTGCTGCAGAATGTAGCACACATAGAAAGAGCAAAATACGAGGAGAAATGAATAATTTCTCCTCGTATCGCCATTTTAAGCCAGGTTTTACCTGGCCTTAGTTTCTGGAGCTGCCCCATCCTTGTAAATCTGGGGTAGAGTAAAAAAGCAATAGGTGTTGCGGTGGAACGCCCACTGCAACACCTATTGCACGCCCCTTTCACGCAAAGTGAGGTGTGAAAAGGGGCCTTATTTACAAGCTTAATGCTGCCTTGTAAATAAGGAGAATGGAATATTGCCATCAGAACGTCACTAAAAGTGACGATCTGGTGGTGATATACCCTTGTAAATCTGCCCCTCAGTTTATAGAGTTCATTGATAGTGACTCCTCAGGGCTACTTGTTCTGACTAACCCACTGGGCTTGAATTTAAACACCATCTTCCACAGCTATATTGTTGGTATCCCCCTCAGGCAGCAGAGCAGTCCTTCTAGGTGCAGCAAAGCAATCTTCTGAAGTATACAGCAAGCCACAGCAGCAGGCAGTCCTCTGCTTGTCCTTCCACAGGTCCAAGAAGTGAGCTGACGAGCGAGTCTGAGGGTCCTATTTTTATATACGATGCCTTCTTTTAAGTAGGAGAAGTTTATAAAGAATTCCCTGCCCTGGCTCCAGCCTGACTGCCTGATCAATGAGGTAGTGTCCTTTGTGTGAAGGCAGGGCACATCCTATTGACTTGTAAGTGGGCTGTTACAATTTCTTAGACATCAAACATGAAATCTCTACCTGTTCCCATTCCCAATCAAATGTTAGCACTTATCAAATGTAATAAGGCAACCCATTGTTATCCTATGGGAAAGGTAGGCCTCACTAGGGCTGAGAAGAGCTTGCAGAGTTACACTCCTCTGAATTCCGTGGAGTCACCAAAAAACTCAGCGGAATACAGCGGGCAGAGTATTGCTTCACCACTCTTAATTTACTGTCTGCTTGTTTCTGGGAAGCTGGTGAGACACTGAAAGATGTCAATGGGCGTGGAGTCTCGACAGCGGCAGAGAGCCCATGTCAGGAAAGTCAGGTGGTTGGAAGAGCAGAGTCAGCCTGCTGATTTCTCCTAGTTAGTACACCCACGTGCTGCATGTGCAGTTTGGCTGCTACATGCACACACACACACCATGTAGTTGAATGGATGTTCCAGCAAGCGTTCTGCATGCTTGGATTTCTCTCCCTTGAAGCTGGACCGTCAACTGTCGCAGACCAACAAGTACTGGGAGTCTGTGCTCCAACCTGCAGAGCATTGCCAGCGCTGCCTCGTCTACAAACTATTTCAGCAACTGCGGCTTCTGCAAGTCAGAGAACTGCACACCAGAAACAGAATGACACCCCCCTTCAGTGGTTTGCAAACAGCCTAAATAAACTAAATAGTGCAGCCAAAACAACATCTAGAAAAAGAGGCATCTTTTCACGAGGTGCTAAGTTCTAGTGTGCACTCTTTACGACAGGCTACAGAAGCATAGCTCGAACGGAGTGCATCCTGCACAGAAAGCAGTCTCATCCTGCAGAGATATGAAGAAAGGCACAGGTACTCCTGCAGGAAGCATGGACGACCAGCCTGGGGGGGTCTCCCTTTCATGCGTGCCAGCAGCGTGACTCTTCCCTGAAGAGGAGGCAGCCTACCAACCCCATCGTACCCCAGAATAGCCCAGGTAAACTTACCCTGGTCACCTGCGGAGGCCCAGCACACTCTGCGCCCTTGAACCCGATCCTGATGCACCGGAGCCCGAAGAGTCCCGCTGTGTTATGGCGGAGTGAGCGTGAGCCAGAGGACGAGGAGCCAGAGAATGAAGGGGAGAGGCACCCTGGGCAGATGGAGATCATGCACAGGGTCATCACACCAGTTGATTGCCTCAATGAGTTCAAGAGTGCTCCAACATCCCTGCAGCTGCCACAACAAGCCAGGTCCAAACTCCTGCTGGCTGGGAGCAGGCTGTAGGATCTCTAGTGGGCGTGTTGCATATGGAGCATTGCCAGGGACCCTCCTCCTCCTCCCGCTTTCAGTGCAGCGAGGGGGTGAAGGGAGGGCTGGACTAGGGTGGTAGTGAGAGGGGGAAGGGCAGCCAGAAGATCAGCCACAGCAACAACCACTCACACTCTCCCATAGCTGCAAAGCCTGCCACTTGTGCATATTAATATCTGGGTTATCATTTTCCTCCCGCATCATATGTGCAGAGGCTTTCTGTAGGCTCCGTGAGTGGTATGGGATGGAGGAAAGCGGAAACCCCATTGATGCTCGGCTCCACATTAGTTGCCTGGTCTCTTCAACTCTCCTGGTCTCTTCATCTGCTGGCCAGCTGACTGCCTGCGGCGACGTCCCACTCTGCCCTGCCTCCCCCAGCCTTGGTGTGCTACTGCTGCTATCAGTATGCTAACGCCCAGATTGGCTCCGCAGTCCGCAGCCATGATCGTAGTTCAGTGATTGCTAAAAAACAGCATCTTGGGGCTGTGGCATCAGATAAAACGGGCCCAGGCGCCTTGGAGAGCGCAGAGGTACACAAGAGCAGCCTGGATAACTGCACCAAGGAGTGAGCGCTGGTAAACTTCGCAAACTCCGCCGGCGGAGCGGAGTTAGCCATGACCCCTAGGCCTCACAGTAGTGAAAAACAAATTTGTGAGTTTTTCAATATGAGGCCCACAGCAACACCCGTTGCACGCCCCTTTGACACAGAGTAATGCATGAAAGGGGACTATATTTACAAAGCTGCGTTAAGTCACGCAAAGAGGCTCAACAGTCCTTTGAAAATGAGGCGCAGAGCATTGCCCCACCGGAAGACTAGAAAAAGTGATGTTCCGTTGACGTAAACCCTTTGTAAATATGCTCTTTGGTTTCTTTACATACTGTTACATGAACTGTATTGTGCCCCCCTCCTTTTCTCCTAATATAGATGGCCTTCGGTCAGCAGGGTATTGGCAACTTTGACCAGCCCACTATGGGTTGGTTAAAGACTTGTTCATTAGATGATGAATTATGATTTAAACTTCGCCTCAATTTGAATTCTTTGCTAATGGCCTCCTTTACTACCACTGTTCCTTATGCTTGGAACACTGTCAGGGTTTACACCGGTCTTCTGTCTCGTTCATTCCATTTCTAGACAGGCCTAGGATACAGCTGACAGCATCATTGGCCCCCGCCTTGTGGGCCTCCAGGGCTATGGGGCATATTTACAAGCTGGCGATAAAAAATTATTGCCGCTTTTGCGGCCGTTTTTGGCCGAAAAGCGGCGATAATTTTATCGCCTAATTAGCAAGGCCACGCTAACGCGTGAAACCTTGCTTTAGCGTGGGGATTCCTAATGCCCAGCTTTGCATCTCTAATGAGATGCAAAGTGGGCGTTCCTGACCTAACATGACAGGAGAAATGTCGCCTAGCGACATTTCTCCTATCATCAAGCCCCACGCTATGAAGCATAGCGTCAGGAAAAGTAGCGATAGCCCCTGTTATCGCTACTTTCCTTACACCTGCTTCAGGACTGACTTAGCCATGATATCCAATGGAAGGTGGATATCATGGCTAAGTTTGTGAGTCCCTATCAGCAAGTTAACGCCCCACTATGTGAGATTATCGCTGGGTTTCCAGCGATAATCTCACGTTAGGCAGTTAGCGTGAGGATTTTTATCGCTGAGGAGATAAGCGTTGCTAATAGCATGCTATCTCAGCGATAAAAATCCACGTTACCCGGCGATAATTATGTTATGTTATGTTATGTTAGTGCTATTTGTATTGCGCACGGCTGCTCCAGCGAAGGAGCGTCCCGGCGCACCGACAAGGTGGCGAACACAACACAACTGGGGAACAGAAATAATTATTAAGAAATTGGGGAGTGAAGGATTTAACAAAGCTCAGAAAATAAATGAGTTTTAGCGGCCTTGCGGAAGGAGAGCAGGTCACCAAAGGTCCGGAGTTTCAAAGGGAGAGCGTTCCAGAGTGCGGCTGCCCGCACCTTAAAAGAGCGACCCCCCACCCGACTGAGTTTGAACCGAGGGGCTACCGCTAATTCTTGGTCTAGCGAGCGCAGAGTGCGGCCCGGGATGTAAGGGCACAAGAGTTGGTGCAGTAAGGGAGGTGATAGGCCCTTCAGAATTTTGAAGGAGAGGCACAAAACTTTAAAGTGGATCCGCTGCCTAACGGGTAACCAATGCAAGGCTCGCAAAGATTGACCGGCCGAGCAAAACCTAGGAAGACCTATGATCGCTCTGGCCGCAGCGTTCTGCACTCTTTGAAGTCGGGTTAACTCAGCCTGGTTTAATCCTATAAAAAGGGAGCTGGCATAGTCCAACCGTGCCAAAACCGTTGCTTGCACCACCAATTGACGAGTTGCGGCATCGAAGTATTTAAGGGCAGGGCGCAGATTGCGCAGGATGCCGAAGCAGCAAGCCGCCGTCCTTTTGGTGTGGCCAACAAAGTTGAGGGAAGGGTCCAGCCAAACACCAAGATTTTTGATCTCCGCAACCGGAGTGGGGGTCGGCCCCAGCTCAGAGGGCCACCAAGTATCTCCCCATAGGTCCGTCCGCTTCCCAAAGATCATCACCTCCGTTTTTTTGGCGTTTAGTTGGAGACAGTTGGACGTCATCCAACCAGCCACCGCCCTGAGTCCTTCTCTGAATCTTGGGGCATCCACCCCAGAGTCCCCGCTGATCGTGACCGCTAGCTGGGTGTCATCTGCGTACGACACCATGGTCATACCACAGAGCTTCACAACCTCAGCCAGCGGCCTCACGTAGATGTTAAACAACGTGGGGCTCAGTGAGGAACCCTGTGGGACCCCAAGAGACAGAGGATGGCATTTGGACTGGTAGGGCGGGGACGCCACACAGAAGGAACGATCCCTGAGAAACGAACGGAACCACTGGTGTGCAGTGCCGATAACCCCTATCTCCTCAAGACGTTGCAGGAGAATGTCATGGGAGACCGTGTCAAAGGCGGCGCTTAGGTCTAACAAAACAAGCGCCGCCGTTTGACCTGCATCCAGAACTACCCGAAGGTGCTCGACCATAGATAACAGTGCTGTCTCCGTACTGTGGCCAGCCCGAAAACCATTCTGGGTGTCGTCCAGAATGTTGGCACGCAACAGATGACCAGAGAGGGCGGTGTTGACATGCGCCTCCGCGAGTTTGGCTGGCCACGGGAGAAGTGAAATCGGGCGGTAGTTCTCCGATTTTGTAGGGTCGAGAGATGGTTTTTTCAAAATGGGCATTACTACCGCATGCTTCCATTTCAAAGGCACTTGGCCTGATGATAGCGACGTGTTGATTAAGTCGCAAACCGGGCGAGCAAAAACCTGGTCTCTGAACATAGGTGGCTTGAGCGGGTCGTCCGGCGACCCCGACTTAACTCGGAGAGCCAAGGCCGTGTAAGACTCCAGAGAGAGAGAGGGGAGAGAGTCTAGCACCACCTGATCCAACCGGGTGGGAGGCCCCATACTGGTTTGTGCAGTGGAGGAGGGGAAGGCCCTATATATGGTCTGGACCTTCTCCAGGAAGAAAGCCGCCAGCGCTTCACAATGAGTATTGGAGCTGATGGAGTTACCGGCCGGCTTCCTTGCCACTAGGTCTTTAAGGGCCTTAAAGATGGTTTTAACAGGATTCCCACTATTGCGAAACTCCAGAGCGTAGTATTCAGCCCGGGTTCTACAAACCGCGCGGTGATAAGACTTGACCGCAGCCATATACAGGGTTTTTTTGCTGCTGTCATACCTCTTCCTCCAGTCTCTCTCTGCACGTCTGCAGACACTTTTCAGAGCCCTCAGATTGCCATCATACCAGGGACTGGGGGCGCGGGAGCCACACTTACTGAAAACCATCGGGATAAGGGAGTCGAGGGCCCTGGTTACCCATCCGCAGAAATGGTCATAACCAGACTCCACGTTCTCCACTGCACATTATCCTCACGCTAAGAGCGCTGAGCGATAATTATCGCCGGTTGTTGCTGATATGCCCAAAGTATCCTGAATAAACTGCAGTTCCTGTGTCAACCACCGTCTGCGCTTCACTTGTACGTGGACCTGTCACTACATATTGGCGACGAGGAGAACCAGTCTGTCTGGACCCACCAATGAGTACAAACTCTTTGTGCTACATCTCCACTCCCACCCTGTGCTGCACTTCAAAGACGTGAGTTATTTGCTTTGGAGAACAACTGTATTTTCCAGGGTGCCTATGGTATGTGCTGCATTTGCATTTCGCAAGCATATGGTTTTAATAATTCTTACCATAAACAGTTCCGAAAATTATTAACCGCTGGCGCATTAGAGCCTTGTTTGCGTTTTTTGTTTCGTGCTTGCCACTCTCCTGTGAATCATCTCTTTGGAAAGCAAAGTGATGTTACTCCAGTAGCGGCCGGTGTGTTGATAGTGTGGCAGAGCAGGGAGAGGAGGGGACAAGGAGGGACAGACAGACGAGACAAATTAAAAAAATGAAAACACTTTCCTGCCACATTGCCTCATCGCCGCATTGCGCCCCTATCTTTTTTTCCCAGAGTGTACTGCGGCCATTCCTGAGTCTGCTTTCATGCTGCTGAAAGCAGCGTCAGGATTGGTCTGAGCGCCGCTGATTTGCGCTCGCAGTTAGACTAGGAGCCTGTGACTGTTCCCTCCAACCTAGGGGCACAGCTCGGGTTGGAGAGAGCTTCATTGTGCATGACCGTTTGGCTGGCCTGAGATGGCATTCCAGAAGGTCATGCGCACTGAATAGCAGTGCAACCACTCCTCCACCAGCCTGTCATCACCTTGGCCCCAAACCCAAGCCTCGGCTCCGAATGAAAAATAAAAGGATAATAAACCCTTTGTTTCTTATCGTTTTATTTTCCTTGTTTTTGGCAGATGGGGCGACGCTCCCCCGCCCTAGTGGAGGAGGCGCTGCTGCATTAATCTCTCTCTATGTCCAGCCTATCAGGAGTGACTATTGTGATCCTATCAGTGAATGCCAGGCAGCTGGCCAGCCAATCTTTGCCAGCATACCTGCTTCCATGCTCAGCAAACGTACGTGCTGTGCCGTGTCTCACTTCGACAAGCGTTATTCGCACATTGTACTGCATGGTACGGCTCATGTGAGGAAACATCATTTCATGACTGGATTTTACTGGTAAGATTTGTCACTTAAAACGCCATTTTTTATGCTGAACGGTACCTGGTTCACTTGTAACTTTTCAAGTGTTATTGATTACCGTGTGATTGTTGTGAGATTAAACCCACCCTTCTTGGAATCCTTCTTTACAGGTGCTCCGGGTTGGCGGGAACACCTACGATCGCTAACAGATCATTATTCAATCACCCCAACTTCTTTCTACAAAATCCGGGAAGGCTACACTGGAATGGCCCAATGGCATCATGGTTTCAAGGATCACCTGATTGCCACTGATGGTAAAACCTTTTCACCTGAGAGAAAAAAGCACTTGTGTTACGTTTATTAGGATACTAGGGTCAGGCAGTATTTGATAACACCCCCGAGAAAGACCCCCCTGCTGGACAGTTTGTGCCTGAGAAGAATATAAAGAGGCAGGACCCCGTTTAGAAACAGTTCACTGAAGAAGCCAGCTTCATGATTGAGAAACACCATATTTAAAGGAAGCAGTTACTTCAAGAAACCATGGAGGAACATGTATCTTCCCTTAGAATTCTTGCAGGAAAATGTGAACACCTTAATGTGTATCTAAGGGACCGAATTGTGTTTGTGCGTTTCAAAGGAAATAACAGTTTTCACAAAGATGTATGCTGCTGTTAAGGGACACAATAGTGTGCGCTGGCCTAATCTTGGCTGGTTAGGGATCATTGTAGGACCAGGAGCAGACAATCCTATCCGTTTAGGTGAAATGCCCATCGTATCTGTGCAAGGGGATTCTTATTGAATGGGTCATGGTATAGAGAGGCATAAAGGTGTTTTTGTAGCAAAGGTTGGTGGCGTAAAAGACTTTGCATGCCTTTTCAAATTCAAAGCCGATGCAGTTCCAGTAAAACATAACTTGAGACCTGAACCTGCTGGCATCAAGGAAGGCCTAAGGAGGTTCATAGAAGATACCATTGTAGAGCCTGCCGACTCTTCTGAGAGGACTCTTGCTGTTGGAATGAGTCAACAAATCTGGCAGTATTCTGCGGGGTGCTGAACGTCCCTCCCTTTATGAGAATATTGTGGTTGATTGCTGTACCTTACCTCCCTTCAAGAAATGTTAGCAGCTGCAGATAGGTGTTTATTGTTCTGGATAATCGATTTAAAACCTGCACATCACCAAGTCATTCTCTCTGAGACATCTAGGGAATTACAACCTTTGTGACACCCATTGGCGCCTTTAGATATATCTTAGACTACCTTTTGGTTTGCATTGTAACAAGTGTATTTCACAAACTGATGGATGCGTTATTTAAAGGCATCAAAGGGGTCCAGACAGTTCAAGATGACATTTGATATTTGCCATCACAGTGTTTGAGCCTAATGTCTTTCTGGAGAAGGTTTAGCATGTCTTGGCGTAAAGAAGTATGACAGTTTCACATAAGAGATGGACATTCCCCCAAAGGGGAGTTGAATACTTGGGTCATACTATTTCTGCTGACGGCATTAAACCTAATGTGCTTAAATTAAATTAAATGTGGACTTATACCAACAAGCAAGGATTCTCTGAGGTCCTTTTCAAGTCTCAGTGAATATTATGCATGGCTCGCCCATGGCTATGCCTTCATTGTTAAACCATTTTAGGAAATTGTGTGTTGCGTGACTAGCAGAATCTGGCTTTTTAGTCGGTGCATGACCTTATTGCGAATGCACCTTCTCTCAGGCCTTTTGATGTTGCTTACAAATGTTCCATTACTCTGGATGCCAGTTCTATTGGTCTTGGGCCAGTATTGACAAGGTGAAAAGTTAACAAAGAACACACTCTTGATTTCATTTGACTTTAAGGGGCCCTGAGCAACATTACAGAAACATAAAGCATAAGGCCTTTGCATGTTCTTGAGCCATAGAAAAGTTAGAACCTATCTATGGGGAAATAAGTTGACTCTTATTGCACAACATAAACCACTTGATTACCTTTTAGGAGGGTTTTGGCCTTGGTCAGGCATCAGTTTCACGCCTGCAGGAATATTCATTTGACGTCAGACATATTCCCAGAGGCTAAAACATGCAGGCAGACTGTCCTTCATGGTTACCTTTGCCTCAGAAGTGCATAGATCCTGAAACTGATGATGCCGATGAATGTGTTGCAGCTGTTGTGAATGCACTGCAGGCATGCGACAGACTCATTTCTGAACCAGAATGGTCTTTGGTGTGTGAAAAGGAATCTATTCTCCGGCTAGTGAAGACATTTTGATTGAAGGGTAGCCTTGCGTCAAATTGATGCACAAGTCCATTGTACCTTTGTCAACAAGCATCCTCTGAATTAACTGAAAAAAATGCTATACTTACCAGGCAAGGTTGTTTGTTTCTTCTATTGTCTTATGGGAGCCGTTGATTAATATTGCACACAATGGACACCCAGGATCCACAAGTACTAGGAAGCTTTTGAAGACATTTTATTGGTGGCCATCCAGGTATAGTCATGCTGAAGATTCTGTTAACAGGTGTCAGCTGTGTTTGTTGTCTGACGCATATTGGAAGGCTACTTAGGAAAGCATTAGCTTTAATCCTTCACCTTACCATAAATTGGCAATAGATTTGGATACACCATACAACTAGTTTCCACTTAATCTGAGGTTTCTTATTGTATTAAAGGTTTATTTATCAAAATTGGTCACCTTTATGTGTCTTAACATTCCAAATACAGAAAATGTTATTGAATTCTTAAGGATGTATTTACCAAGGAGGGAGCCTCTAAGATTCTTGTGTCTATTGTATACACAGTTTGTGTCTGATAAGATGATTTATTTTTAATGTAATGGTATCAAACAAAATAAAAATCCTTGTATTGTCCTGCAGTCGGTGGCTTGGTTGAGCGCTCAAGCAGAGTTTTTGAAGGAAGGTATCCAAACTGCACTAAACTAAAAGCTGGATGTTAAATAGTCCTTACGGAAAATAATGTGGACCTATTTACGTACTCCACATTCAACAACTGGAACCTCACCATTTGTATTATTGAGAGGTCCTGAGTCAAAAACCAGATTAACTTCAGGTTGGCATATTTAATAACAGTAAATAGTGATTTCTGTTAGCCCTGTACATGAAGATGTAGCCTAAGTACAAGAACTAGCTAAGAAATATTGGTATTGTGTGAAGAGAGGAAGTGTGAAGGATTTGAGCACTGGTGATTGGGTTCTCTTTAGAAAGCCTTTTAGGGTGCGGAAATGGGATTCTGTGTTTTCTGGATCTGTTCACATTTTGTGTGTTAGCAGAAGTACTATGGGGTATATTCACAAGAAACTATCGCCGAGTCAACGGCACCTAATCACAGCCAAAATCTATCGCCCCAGTCACAAGCTGGTGTTAACAGCCCATAGCACCAGTATACCCGCGATAGCAGCCGCAAAAAACATCGCCACCGAAGCCCCCGCAGCTTTCGCTAATGAGATGAAGAGTGGGCGTTCCCGTGCCAAAAGCCGCAACAACATCACACCTCAACATTCACAACGACCAGACAGAACTGCGATAAAAGCACAAAAAGGCGATAAGGCGCGTTAGCACCATGAAATCTACACCTGCTCTGACCTGGTGTAAAGTCGGACAGCAGCCTGCACAACAAAAGGCCCACATCGGAAGGGCAACAGATGCCTTGGAGCCACCCATCATGCGGCCCCGACACCCAAGAGGGCAACAACACCCACCGACACCACCCCCAGGACCACCCCTCCCTACCACCCCCGACCAAAGACATGCCACATCACCTACACCTAAACATACACAAAATAATCCGCCTGATGTCGCACAATCACAACTGGTGACATGCATGTGTCGACACAGAAATGAACATCACACATTCACTTTCGAAGCAACAAATGAAACTGAAATGAAATGAAGACACATGGCTGCTCCCCTCGGGACAATCCATAGGTCCCAGCCTGTAAGACAAAAAACATGATGAGAAGGTGTGTTCTCCGCACATCAAAGGACAGAGATAGAGTGAAGGAGAGAGAGAGGCAGAGAGAGGGGGAGAGAGAGAGAGAAGAAGAGAGGGGAAGAGAGAGAGAGAGAGAGAGAGAGAGAAGAAAGGGGGAGAGGGGGAGAGAGAGAAGAGAGGGGTAGAGAGAGAGAGAGAAGAAGAGACGGGGAGAGAGAGAAGAAGAGAGGGGGCGAGAGAGAGAGAGAGAGAGAGAGAGAGAGAGAGAGAGAAGTAGAGAGGGGGAGAGAGAGAAGAAGAGCGGGGAAGAGAGAGAGCACTGCCCCTGCGCACCCAGGCCACACTGCTCACCTGCTGCCACCGGTGTGTTTTCAACCACTTGCCGGCATGTAGTGCAGTCTATTAGGTCACACATCTGAGACAGACACGTCATCTGAAACCGAGATACATGTTTGGCACAGTACACACAATCGCACACGACAACATCGCCTGCCCGCCCATGCACACCCAGGCAGAAGTACCCCAACCCCTCTCGCCGCCCATCAGAGCATGCCCGCCCATGCACACCCAGGCCTCACTGCTCACCTTCCGCCACCGGCCCGTAGACGGGAGGTCCCACCATGTGCCTATGCAAGCCACAAGCCCGGGGCCCGCAGACATGGCACCCTCCACACCATG
Source organism: Triturus cristatus (assembly GCF_964204655.1). Taxonomy (NCBI): domain Eukaryota; kingdom Metazoa; phylum Chordata; class Amphibia; order Caudata; family Salamandridae; genus Triturus; species Triturus cristatus. The sequence goes on along the minus strand of NC_140592.1, from coordinate 1,252,438,641 downwards.
CAGCTACGCTCCGCAGGCCAACAGGTCGCACGTTTGGTGCTGGGTCTTGATTACTCCATGGCGGAGGACATACCAGTGCACCCGGCACCATCGCAGGCTGCACACCCGCTCAGCCCAATGGGTGCCACTAACTCTGGGATCCCGGGAGTGACGCCACGTGGCGGTAGGCCCACGCTGCTCGCTGGCTTACACTGCGGCCCAGCAGAGTACACTACACCTGAGCTGTCCGGACCGCCGGGACGGGGCATCATCGCAGTCTGTACACCCACTCAGCAGCAGCAGCTTAAGGTGCCACTGACTCAGTGCACCCAAAGTCACCGTCCTGTGGCGGGGGGCCTGTGCCGGCCGCAATGCTCCGAGTGCCACTAACCCTGTGCAACCCCAGTCAGAGCCACGTGGTGGCAGGCCCATGCCGGCCGCAAGGCCTCGGGTGCCACTAACCCTGTGCAAGCCCAGTCAGCGCCACGTGGCGGTAGGCCCGTGTCATGCGCCAGGCCTTGGATGCCACCAACCCTGTGCGATGTCATCCAGTCACCACAGGAAGAGGGGAATGTGACGTCGTCGGCCCCTTATTTTATTTTTATTTTTTTGCAGAGTTTTATATAGCGCGAACTTGACCCGAATCCAATCGGGTATCAGAGCGTTTTACATAGCACCAGTTACGTTACATGAGGACATATATTCATTTTTTTTGTTAGGCACGGGGAGATTTAGGAGCATATTATCAAGCAAGGCGATAAAATGAATCACAGGCTGTTCAGCGTCATTACCGAGACTCGAATCCAGTTCCCCAGGTCCAAGGTCGAGCGCCCTAGCTGTTAGGCCAACTCCTCTCCCTTATGTTGGTGGAGTCACATGGCCAGTGACACCTGTGCCGGATGAGTGTGGTGTGGGTGCAAGCCTGCCCTCAGGGAGTGGCTGTGACATGCTGACGACTAGACCAGTGACCTGCACACCACCAGCGAGTACGCCAGCGACGGGTAGCAATGATGGCCCCCCTCGGTGCGTCATCGGAGTGGTCTGGCCTGCCGTAAGCCGGATCAGCGCAGGGCTTGCCACAATGACTCGTGGGCTCAGGGCGTGGTCCAGTCCATGTCCGGACAAGGAAGTGACTGATGCGTGTGTCCCTGTTGTAGTGTTCACGGGACCAGGTACAGAAAATGCAATGTCGCACCCACTGACTCGCATCCCACAGGATGAACATCATTGACGCAAGGGAAGGCACTGTCCACACATTCATCCACACATCCATACCTGAATGATGTAAGACATGACACAGCAATGCGTCACTGGATGTTTATTTGCACATCCAGTGCAGTTATGCAGCTGGAGCGGTACAGGGCAATGCCGAGCACACTACACAATATGGGCCCGTGGAGGGCCAGCCAGAATCCATCCGTGGATGACATTTACTGCGGAAGAGGAAGGGTACGGTCCGCCGTGTCATTGGTCGTCGAACAGGATGTGGCAGTCCATGTCGCTGTCCAAGGTGAGTGCATCGGAGTGTATCGGGGTCAGTGGAAGGTCATGGGGCCATGTGTGGTACCAAGCAGGAACAGGCCAGGTGGCGAAAATGAAAGCTAGTGCCTCCTGATCACAAACCCATCCACGTCCTCGTCCCCGGATGTGGGCCCTGCCCCCCGTGGGTGTTGCACTACCAGCTGCAGCACTGTGTGCCACTGACACATCAGGGGCCTGAGTGGATACGTCTGCCGCACTGTGAGGCACTGACACACCAGGGGGCGGGGATGTGGATGGTGTGGGGGCAGCAGCATTCATCAGTGCCACGCCTTGTGGCGGCAATGCCATGATGGAGGTCTGCAGGGCATGATAGATCCCAGCTACATTTCGTTGATGTGCAGCGGTGGCTGCCATCCTTTCCGCCTCCATCCGCACCATGTCCTCCATGAGCCTTCGCATGTGTGCCAGCTCACGGCTGGTATTGCTGGAGCCACTCTGAGCGGACAGCTGTTCTACTCTCCGCGTTATGACTCCAGCGATGTCAGTCAGGGCTCGTTGGAGACCATGGGGCGGACATAGACACCCAAGGATGGTGTCCAGTTTGGCAGCCATAAGTTCGAACCCCACCCACACCTGCTCAGCCGTCTCCCTCTGGCCCTCCAGCACACGCCGTTGGAAGGCCATTTATTGTTCCTGGGGGTCTTGGGAGGTGCCGGGGGCTGTGGGTGCCTCCTGCTGGGTGGTTTGGGTGGTGGTTGGGTCTCCTCGATGTAGCTGGGCTGCCCTGATCCTAGAGGTGAGTCGCGGATGAAGTCAATGATGTCTAGGAGGGCTTGTGTGTTGATGCTGATGTTGTCCTCCTCGTCATCAGTGAAGGGTAGCTGGGACTGCTCTGCAGGAAGGGTTAACGATGCCCCTGCGATGTGATGTGTATGTAGCCGCATGGTACAGGTTGACATTCTGACAGCATGGTATTGTACACTGTGACAGTCTGTGGGTCTGGGCGAGGAGCCAGGGTCATTGTGGGTGTGTACTGTGCCCTGCTTGATTGTGCATGTGTGCCACCGTGGCCATCTCCACCCATCCCCTCAGTACCTGGTGGTCACTCACCTTGTTGCGGTTGTGTTGTGTCCTGTCGAGCAGTGTCCTGTCCCCCGACTCCGGCCACAGTATCCACACTGATGACTGTCGACACCAGCTCCTCCATGTCATCCAGCTCAAGCTGTGGCGCTGGGCCCCCACCCACGGTCTGCATTGCTGCCTTCTGGTTGGCGGAGAGTTTCTCCTTGGTCTTCCGCTTGATGTCATTCCATCGCCTCTTGACCTCGTCCATTGTCCGCTTGTACTCTCCGACAGCATTCACCTTGTCGACAATGTCCCACCATATTCCAGTTTTGGTGCCCAATGACACGTTGGAGGTGATGAAGAGTTGTTGATGGTGTTCCATCACCTCCGTGACTATGATCTGTGGACTAAACTTCGTCTTCCTTGACTTCTTGTCCTTGCCCTTCCCTGTCCCCGATGTCCCGGGCTGGTAGTCCAGGGTGCTTGTGGGGTTGCGCTCGTCCTCTGCACCTGCTCCGGCTGCCTCCATGGTGCTTTGGTGTAGGTCAGTTTGGGTGTGGGTGTTTTTTCTACTTTTATGGTGATTTTTTCGGCCTGCCAGGTGTGTGTTGCAGGCCTGGCGCTGTTTATCGCTAATTTCCTCATCGCGCTTGGACCCATCGCGTGTTTTTTGGTGTTGTGGTTTGTGGTTTTATCTCCGTCGTGGTAGTTGTATTGCTGACATTGTCTGTGGTGTCGGCGGACTATCGCATGGTACCGTCTTGTTGTGAATTCCACATTGACACGGGGTTATTTTCCCGTGATGGGCTGCGATATTGGAAGTTGCGTTACGCTACTCTTGCAGTAGTTATCACACGTTCTTGTGAATATACCCCTATGTTGTTAAAAGGGAGTGGATAGCGTAATAAAGGTTCAGTTTTTAAGCAGAGACCTGACCATAGGGATATCGTTTTAAAAAGTTGTCAATTGATAGATGTTGATTCATGGTTTGGCGTACAGTGCGAAAAAAAACATTTAAAGGGTTTGCATGCAGATTTAACCATTGCTTCTAACAGTTACTGTCTTGTGGATTTCTATGACAATCATTGTAGGAACAGCATGGCCTCTGATGGTGACAATCATGGGAAAATGCACAAGAGTTGTCTTCTGAAAACCGCATCTTCCAAAAATGAGGTTCAAGAATGTCGGGTGTAGAGAAGCAGTCTCATGCCATTAGCCCTGAAAATAAAGAAAATAAATAATGCGGAGTGCCTCGATGGAACTTCTGGGACCGACGTTCTCAGATTGACGCGCCTTTTCATCTGAAAGAGATACATTGGTGGCATGACAGTAGCCTAGAAGAATCTGGAGGAGTTGCATCTACAGTGATTCCAGCACATTGTATAATGATTTAGTTGTATGTCCGGGTCACTTCAAGTTTTTCTGTTAAAAGATCAAAAACATGCTTTAATGCAGGGGTACTCGCAAATATTTTCCCGGGGGCCGCTAAGTTTGGTCTATGGTGTGACCGAGACCCCACGGATGCCAGCGGGTGGTGTAAAGTGGGTGTAGGGGAAGTAAAGCATGTATATCTAGTGGCTGTCTTTAACAAGCATTTGCAATGCAATAGGTCTCGCATTTATGCAGTTTGAGCTATTGGCATTGTACATGACAAAGCTCTTTATTTATGTTTTGGTTTTCAAAACATAAATAAAAGGCATTGTCATATACAATGCCAATAGCTTAAACCCGCGTAAATGCGAGACCTATTGCATTGCAAATGCTTGTTATCAATGCCGTGCTTTTTAAAAGATATTTGAAAAGACTGGAAACCAGTACAGTGCTTTCAGAATAATAAATATTAGCATCAATCATAGCAAAGCAAAACACTCAACTACAGCTTTGACTATTCTCACAAAATTAACTGATTGCCGGATGGCACAGTAAATGTACCAACGCCGGCCTGAGTAAGGCCTGGTGTGCTAATGATGCTCCAATGTAGACAGCCGCATTCTGCTGAGGTGCCGTGGGGCCGCCCCACCGCACAGACTCATCAATGGTGCGTTCCCAGAGCTGCCCAAAGGTGGGGTTGGCCTTTTGGCTGCAATAAGCTGCGGAACATTAGGCTGAATTCGAGCCAGTGAATGTATAAGAGGGGCGGTTTTACCAAGTACGTGCCCCCCTCCCCCTTAATGCTTTACCCCCACAGTGACATCAGGGTTTTTTAAATGGTAATTTCTGCTTTTCTGCAACATTTCATGCACAATAGACGTCTTGGAAGTCAAGGGAACACTCGTGTCAAGGCAACATGGAGTGTTTGTAAACAGGAGACAGGCAACGAAGATTTAGTGGATGATAATAAGACCACGGGCCCTGGAGTCCTCCTTTCATCCTCGCCATTATGCACGAAGTGCCTTTGGCGAGCGTTGGGTAAAATAAACTAAATCCAGAGGCCATTCAGCCCCCCGGGAGTCCGGGCATTAGCCTGACAAGCCTGCTCCTATCTTTGAAAGCTGCGCTGTGTGAAAATCCGATTAAAATGGCGCAGGAGGAGGCCTGGTTTCTGCTCTTTCACCCCCTCTAATTGTTATGGCTGAGATCAAGTGACAAATCATAACATTTCAATAAAAACCCGCGCTGAAATGAAAAAGAACGCCATGCGCCCGAGAAAAACTGACTTACAATTGTCGTGCTCTTCGACATGCGTTAGCCCCGCACACAACTAGTAAACAAACAGCGAAGAACGTTGTCTTTGTTGAGGTCGGACCCGAGCTTCGCTGATTGCGTGCTGGAAACAAGTACACTTGCACGAGTGAGGGGAATGGGGGTGCCCCTCCCCCCTCTTGCTTTACATAACGCATAAAATGTATAGCACTCTTTTACTAAATCGTATTTTTCTTTAAGCGTTCACCTCATTGACGTAAATAAAAACAAGCATTGGCCGCACGCGCGCCTCGCGCTTAAAGTTTTTTAAAAAAACGAAAAAGAAAGACAAGCCCGGCGGAGCGTGGCGCGCGCGCACTTGGGGGCGGGGGAGCGCATTCCAGGCGGGGGAGCGGACCCCTTGAAGTGCTCCCAAAAAGCGGATTGCATGGCGGCACGATGCGCGTGATTGTGCGCGTGCTAGCCATGCAATCCGCTTTTTGGGAGCACTTTTCAAACCTGCTTACAATAGTCTCGCTTTGCGATCGCTTACGCGATAGCAAGGCGAGACCTAAAAATGAAGGTGTTCCTAAAGTTAAGGGCCTAGCTACTACCTTTCCCTAACTGCAATAAACCTTTAAATAAGTGCTTGCTCTGTATTTAATTTTTTTCTCCATGTTAGGGCTGAGTCGAGTAAACAGCAGCCCAGTGCTGGTGCCGCCCAGGGGGCCGCATGTGAAGGTCAGGAGGGCCGCAGGCGGGCCCCCAGGCCGTACCTTGAGTATCACTGCTTTCATGTATCCCTGCAGTCACTGTGATAAACTGGAGGTCTTTATATTTAGTAGGTCGCAAGGTGCCTTCATTGAGTTTCATGTATTCAATTGCTCTAATGTTGACGCGACTTGAAGTATGTGCACAAATATCACTTGTAACTTCCATTGTATTAGCTTCCAAGCCGAGCGCCGTACCGATGGCGATTAACATCATAGTCAGTATATTGTGTTCAAAGCATATTGTGTTCAAAGCAGACACCATAGGAGGGATTGCATCTAATGCATGATGTCTATTACATGAAGAATTCTGCAATAGTTATAGCAATCACCAATGTTTTCATTCATCGAACCATCATCAAGGATCCCTAACAACTTAGACTCCTTTACTTCAATCACTTTGACATGCCTTGAACTTGCTGCAGCTCCATTCTCCCCACGAGAAGTAGGTGGATCAGATGCCAAAGGAAGTGGAGGCAACAATCGATGCCTATTGCAATGCTGTATTCATTCGTTGCGACTAGCATCCCGCGCAAGCATCTTTCCCAACGGAGTAAGAGACACAGGCCTCATTTACAAGGCCACCGCGCCACTGAAGCGGCACTTTTTGTGAGGCTCCGGTGGCACTGTGGCCTGCTCCATCTTTACAAGGTGGCGCTATGCCACTTTGCATGGCTTAATGCCGCCTTGTAAATATGGTCCTCCTCAACGCAGTTTTCTGTGGCAAAGGGACGTGCAGTGGGTGTTGCTGTGGGGGTCCCCCACAACACCCATTGCTTTTTAACACTGCTTCAGATTTACCAGGACTGTAAATATGAGGCAGCGCCAAAAATTTACGCCTCTCGAGGGGAGGCCTGAGAGTACCGCAACAAAGAGAAAAACGTGTATTTCTCCTTTCTATGTCTATGGCATTCTTCAGCACACATAGAAGGAGCAAAACACCAATGATGATTGGTGTCCCTTCCTGCACAGCAACAATCATCCCTGCAACGCAGTGCAAGGGTGCCTGCACGGGCGCTAGGCTGCTTTTTTTATGCCGGTGCAGCGGTGAGTACTGGAATGCACCGTATTGTTGTAAGTATGGCGCATTTCTGCACTTAGAAAATGATGCAGCTCGGCACAGCACAATTGATTGCAGCAATGCCCTGAGCAATTTTCTTATAAATATGCCCCATACTCTCAAAATTCCACTGTGTAAGTAACATACATTAGAGCATCCGGGTTCAGTCTGTCCCTCAGCATCCAACAGATGAACTTGACTCCCAGTTACAGGCGCAATGGAAGATAAATAAACATGGTGCATGTTGACAGTGGGGCTTTCCGGATGTTGTTTTTTTTCACCAACAGGTAAGCAAGCTAGTCAGACGACCAGTCTGGCGGTCTCTAAAACCCTCCCGTGCCCCAGATGCACTGTCCATAGACACTCCACCAACGGAGGGTGCGAAGTGGGTCGCACACCGCTCGTCATACTAGCAAATAGCCCCATAGGATTCTGGAGGATGTAGTGACAGCGGCGGGTACACCTATGCCACGAGTAAAAAGTTTAAAATGCCATCCCTGGACACGTGTTTCGAGGTAATTGCCTCTCGTCAGCAGGGAGCAGGTACGTATGCGGGGTGCTGTAGACTGCCAAAAATTATCAGGTCTAGTACCTCTCACGGCGCGCGGGTGCGGGATCCGGGCTCGTCAACCCATAGCTCAGGGAGCTTTAAATACAAAATGCGAAGTGGGTCGCACACCGCTCGTCATACTAGCAAATAGCCCCATAGGATTCTGGAGGATGTAGTGACAGCGGCGGGTACACCTATGCCACGAGTAAAAAGTTTAAAATGCCATCCCTGGACACGTGTTTCGAGGTAATTGCCTCTCGTCAGCAGGGAGCAGGTACGTATGCGGGGTGCTGTAGACTGCCAAAAATTATCAGGTCTAGTACCTCTCACGGCGCGCGGGTGCGGGATCCGGGCTCGTCAACCCATAGCTCAGGGCGCTTTAAATACAAAATGCGAAGTGGGTCGCACACCGCTCGTCATACTAGCAAATAGCCCCATAGGATTCTGGAGGATGTAGTGACAGCGGCGGGTACACCTATGCCACGAGTAAAAAGTTTAAAATGCCATCCCTGGACACGTGTTTCGAGGTAATTGCCTCTCGTCAGCAGGGAGCAGGTACGTATGCGGGGTGCTGTAGACTGCCAAAAATTATCAGGTCTAGTAACTCTCACGGCGCGCGGGTGCGGGATCCGGGCTCGTCAACCCATAGCTCAGGGAGCTTTAAATACAAAATGCGAAGTGGGTCGCACACCGCTCGTCATACTAGCAAATAGCCCCATAGGATTCTGGAGGATGTAGTGACAGCGGCGGGTACACCTATGCCACGAGTAAAAAGTTTAAAATGCCATCCCTGGACACGTGTTTCGAGGTAATTGCCTCTCGTCAGCAGGGAGCAGGTACGTATGCGGGGTGCTGTAGACTGCCAAAAATTATCAGGTCTAGTACCTCTCACGGCGCGCGGGTGCGGGATCCGGGCTCGTCAACCCATAGCTCAGGGAGCTTTAAATACAAAATGCGAAGTGGGTCGCACACCGCTCGTCATACTAGCAAATAGCCCCATAGGATTCTGGAGGATGTAGTGACAGCGGCGGGTACACCTATGCCACGAGTAAAAAGTTTAAAATGCCATCCCTGGACACGTGTTTCGAGGTAATTGCCTCTCGTCAGCAGGGAGCAGGTACGTATGCGGGGTGCTGTAGACTGCCAAAAATTATCAGGTCTAGTACCTCTCACGGCGCGCGGGTGCGGGATCCGGGCTCGTCAACCCATAGCTCAGGGAGCTTTAAATACAAAATGCGAAGTGGGTCGCACACCGCTCGTCATACTAGCAAATAGCCCCATAGGATTCTGGAGGATGTAGTGACAGCGGCGGGTACACCTATGCCACGAGTAAAAAGTTTAAAATGCCATCCCTGGACACGTGTTTCGAGGTAATTGCCTCTCGTCAGCAGGGAGCAGGTACATATGCGGGGTGCTGTAGACTGCCAAAAATTATCAGGTCTAGTACCTCTCACGGCGCGCGGGTGCGGGATCCGGGCTCGTCAACCCATAGCTCAGGGAGCTTTAAATACAAAATGCGAAGTGGGTCGCACACCGCTCGTCATACTAGCAAATAGCCCCATAGGATTCTGGAGGATGTAGTGACAGCGGCGGGTACACCTATGCCACGAGTAAAAAGTTTAAAATGCCATCCCTGGACACGTGTTTCGAGGTAATTGCCTCTCGTCAGCAGGGAGCAGCTACGTATGCGGGGTGCTGTAGACTGCCAAAAATTATCAGGTCTAGTACCTCTCACGGCGCGCGGGTGCGGGATCCGGGCTCGTCAACCCATATCTCAGGGAGCTTTAAATACAAAATGCGAAGTGGGTCGCACACCGCTCGTCATACTAGCAAATAGCCCCATAGGATTCTGGAGGATGTAGTGACAGCGGCGGGTACACCTATGCCACGAGTAAAAAGTTTAAAATGCCATCCCTGGACACGTGTTTCGAGGTAATTGCCTCTCGTCAGCAGGGAGCAGCTACGTATGCGGGGTGCTGTAGACTGCCAAAAATTATCAGGTCTAGTACCTCTCACGGCGCGCGGGTGCGGGATCCGGGCTCGTCAACCCATAGCTCAGGGAGCTTTAAATACAAAATGCGAAGTGGGTCGCACACCGCTCGTCATACTAGCAAATAGCCCCATAGGATTCTGGAGGATGTAGTGACAACATGGTGCATGTTGACAGTGGGGCTTTCCGGATGTTGTTTTTTTTCACCAACAGGTAAGGAAGCTAGTCAGACGACCAGTCTGGCGGTCTCTAAAACCCTCCCGTGCCCCAGATGCACTGTCCATAGACACTCCACCAACGGAGGAACAGTTGAAGTCATACGGGAACCAGCTGATTTATCAAGAATCTGTTCATTCTCCTCACCATTGTATCTCCTGATGAAGACCAGAGCTGGTGGCTCTTGCACCGGCGCTACCCAGGAACCTTCTAATAAACAGAAAGAACTCAATCATCCAACGAGGCCACGTTGCTTTCAAGGGTCAGTTCTCAAAAGCAGCTTCATTTCTGGACCATCGCATCAGCACAGTCTCAGGGGGTAAGGGAATAACTGGATCACATTGGCCCACACAGAGCTACTGACATGTGCAGTGGGTGGCAATGTACATGCTGTGTAATGTCTCGTGGATAAAGGGAAAATAGAGGCCTTCCTGATTGGTGCTAAACTAAAACAGGCATAGGCAAAGCCAACATGTCTGGCCTATTATAATTATTATCGCAAACGTTTGCAATATGCAAAAACAATGGCAAACAAGAATATACAGATAAAGGAGTAGCGCCGCGGATCAGACCTGGTGAGGAATCGCTATCGAGCCTAACTAGCTCGTTTCTTAACCCTTATTTTATGTTCCTTGTAAGCGCGCTAGGTGCTGGGAGATGCCTGGCTCCTGCATCACCCTTTCCTTTTGGTTATTGCCCTCATTTTCTATATTTTAATTGTATTTCCTTGTAAGCACACTAGGCGCTGGGAGGTGCCTGGCTCCCCTGCATTTTGCGCACAGACTGCATGGTTTTTAATTGTATCTACCCTTGTGAGTCTTGCTGTTTGTTGCTGCTTGCAGTTCAGGCTTGTTCTTTTCCTGCCTGCCTGCCGCGTCAGTCAGCTGCTTCCGATCTCCGGAGTTGGAGTCGGACCGTAGCAACACCCCTAGAGGCAGGCTACAAATTCATGGAAGCTGTGCGGCTGCGCCACTGGCGCCAAGCCCGTCTCCGCTCGTCCGCGCCTGGACAGCTCCAGGGACAGGACCCCTACTCCGCACACCGCCCAACCCCCCGCTAGAAGGTGAAAGGTAGGTAGTCATGGTCACTACTCTCGAAACGACTTAATAAAGCTCAACCGCCGCGTGAGAGATACGTGCTCTCACATTTTAAACGTATCTCAACGCCCCAATGGTTGCAGCAGTTGTGATTTCCGTCTGGGTGAAGCCCACACTGTGAATCTTCCCGGTGGGACTTGTCAGTCCAACATTGGGAAGGAGTCATGCTTACTACTGAACTGCCGTTCTCTACCCAAACATGAAATGGAGATTGCAGATCTGATCCTAGAGTTCCGGCCTGATGCCCTCTTTTTAACTGAGACACGGCCGACAGAAGCTAGATGCAGTGCCCGCTGTCAGGCCATACTACTCCTTGACCTCCCCACACTCGAGGGGGCGGTCTGGCAATTATATTTAAAAGTAATCTGCGCTGCCAGCTGAAACCAGTAAATATTGCTAATTCAGAGGCAGCCTTTTTCAGCTTAACCCTGAGCAGTCAGCTTACGCTAACTGGGCTCCTAATTTATCGCCCTCCAGGCTCAGCTGCGACTTTTGTAAAAAGCTTACAGGCATGCTCCCGGACTACGGAGTTCAATACGCCAATTTTACAGTTTTAGGGGACCTCAATGTACATGTAGATAATAAGGACTGCCCGGCCACGAAAAATCTGATGAAAGATCTGAGCATGTTCCAACTTACGCAATTGGTCAATGCCCCCCACACATGCTCTGGACCATATTTTGGACCCCATCTTTACCAACTCACACTCCTTAGTAGTGGCCAAACCCATCCCCGTGGCGGGGTCAGACCACCACCTGATCACTTTTTAGACCACGGAGCCCCCTCAGTCAGTGCCATCGTCCAAAAAACACAGCTCGCGGAAATGGGCCCAGATCGCCCCCACTTCCTTTACGTGGGTCTTAAATTCTAATAGAACGACTCTTGAAGCTTGTCCATCATTGGCCAATACACAGATCAAGGGGTGTATTAATCATGCCTTAGACACCTTTGCACCACTCAAGCCAGTCACTAGCAGACGGTCTAAACCATCTGCACCCAGGTTTTTTAGAGGCTCTCCAATAAACAAAGAGATCTTTAAAAAGGTTAGAGCCTTTGTAGTACCATAAAGATTTTAGGCATGCCTGTGCAAATTACTATGCCCTACAAATTGAACACTCGAAAAATTCAACCATGGAACTTTTCCAAGTAATTAAGTCTCTAACCTCCTTGGAACGCACTACTGTGACATTTCCCCATTTACTGACCCCTGTGATCAAATTGCATTATCCTTTCTGAACAAAGTGAAAAACATCTATATTTCCTTTCCCGAGAGTGCTAGGACTTTTAAAACGGCTCTCTCCCCGGGCACGCTGCCAGATGCCCCGGGTAAGCTTCTTAACCTGAAACTTATTTCAGAGACTGATATGTACAGTATAATGCTTAAAGTTAAATCTGGATCCCTTCTAGCCTACGCATCCCCGGTAATCCTGGAACAGGGCAGTGCTGCCTTTGCACAAGTGCTAACGGAGCTACTTAATTTGTCGTTCTGCACCGGCATAGTCCCAAAAGAGTGGAAGCATGCTATGGTTATCCCTCTACTCAAAAAGCCTAACCTAGATGCCTGACAACTTAAAACCTATCTTGCTACTACCTTACTTTGGTAAAATTGCAGAGTAGTTTGTCAACCACCAATTAATGCAGTTTGTAGAGGAACATGATTTCCTCCACGAGACACAGTCAGGATTTAGACACTCTTTCAGCACCGAATCTGCGCTACTTCTGACGTCAGACTCAATACGTAGAATTGCTGATGAAGGTCAAACGGCGGCTTTAGTCATGCTTGACCTGACCGCCGCTTTTGATACGGTCTCTCTTGGTTTGCTACTTGACAGAATACATCATGCAGGGATAAGAGGAAGGTATTGGGTTGGCTGGCGAGTTTTCTGGAGGATCGCAACTTTCAAACTGCTCTTCAACCCTATGTCTCGTCCACTCAACATCTGAAACTGGGGGTGCCTCAGGGCTCAGCTTTGAGCCCGACCCTCGTCAACCTGTATATGCGACCGCTGGCATACCTGCTGGACAAACATGGGGTGCAGATGGTGTCATATGTAGATTACACACAGCTGATCCTCACCTTGGCCCAGGATAACTGCCAATCTGCAGAGGATTTTAAGCTCTGCCTAGAGGACATGGCAAACTGGATGAAACATTGCTGCCTCAGGCTAAATGCCAGTAAAACAGATCTCTTAGTGGTAGGAAAACAACCTTCCATCTGGGTCATCGAGTTGGTGGCCTAGTATGTTAGGGTCTCCACCTTCTCCGAGTCACTAAGTTAAAAACCTTAGAGTCTGGTTTGACTCCACAGTTTCCTTCTCTGACCAGATCTCTGCCCTCACAGGTACTTGTTTCAGGATTCTAAAAATGCTGAAAAGAATTCTAGGGGTCATCCTGGACGCTGCCAAAAAGACAGCAGTCTAAGCTCTGGTGACTTCTAGATTAAATTATTGCAATGTTCTCTTTCTGGGAGCACTGACAAGGAGCATATATAAGCTCCAATGGGTTTAAAAAGCTGCAGCTCAGATGCTGTTAAATGTCCCTAGATGTTTACCAATAGGTACTGCCCTGAAGACTCGCCACTGGCTCCCTATTGAGGAGAGGATCTCCTCCAAAGCCTTGTGCTATGTCCATGGAATATTGCAGGAAAAAGGCCCGAAATATCTCCGCCCCATGATACACTCCTACCACCCTACGCATTGTCTGAGATCAGCTTGAACTGGATTGGCCTGCATTCCAAAATTCAACAGCAGCAGCAGCCTAGCAGTGGAATTCTTTACCTTTGCCCCTGAGACTGGAGAAATCAGAATCAGCCTCTAGGAAACAGCTTAAAACTTGGCTGTTTAGGAAAAATCTCTCTCCCTAGTATTACAACGTCCACATTTTCCATAAGTATGATTTTAGCCTCTAATGGAATTAAGTGCTTGGACACTCCGTAATGGAGTAACCATTGTGCTTTACAAGCTGCAATAATAATAATAATATCCTTAGGGATTAGTTTCCTTGCATTGCCCTTGGAATATTGAAATGTAATAGCCCCGACACTACAGTCTTTGCTGTGGGCTCTTTTCTGAGGGTTGTTTGGTACACTAGGAGTAGGATAACCCAATGTGAGTTATCTCCTCTGGACTAACACAGGGGAGTGGGCTCTTTCTGAGGGGTGTTTGGTACACTAGGAGTTGGATAGCCCAATGTGAGTTATCTCCTCTGGACTAGCACAGGGGAGTGGGCTCTTTCTGAGGGGTGTTTGGTACACTAGGAGTTGGATAACCCAATGTGAGTTATCTCCTCTGGACTAGCACATGGGAGTGGGCTCTTTCTGAGGGGTGTTTGGTACACTAGGAGTAGGATAACCCAATGTGAGTTATCTCCTCTGGACTAACACAGGGGAGTGGGCTCTTTCTGAGGGGTGTTTGGTACACTAGGAGTAGGATAGCCCAATGCGAGTTATCTCCTCTGGACTAGCACAGGGGAGTGGGCTCTTTCTGAGGGGTGTTTGCTACACTAGGAGTAGGATAACCCAATGTTAGTTATCTCCTCTGGACTAACACAGGGGAGTGGGCTCTTTCTGAGGGGTGTTTGCTACACTAGGAGTAGGATAACCCAATGTGAGTTATCTCCTCTGGACTAACACAGGGGAGTGGGCTCTTTCTGAGGGGTGTTTGCTACACTAGGAGTAGGATAATGCAATGTGAGTTATCTCCTCTGGACTAGCACAGGGGAGTGGGCTCTTTCTGAGGGGTGTTTGCTACACTAGGAGTAGGATAACGCAATGTGAGTTATCTCCTCTGGACTAGCACAGGGGAGTGGGCTCTTTCTGAGGGGTGTTTGCTACACTAGGAGTTGGATAGCCCAATGTGAGTTATCTCCTCTGGACTAGCACAGGGGAGTGGGCTCTTTCTGAGGGGTGTTTGCTACACTAGGAGTAGGATAACCCAATGTGAGTTATCTCCTCTGGACTAACACAAGGGAGTGGGCTCTTTCTGAGGGGTGTTTGGTACACTAGGAGTAGGATAGCCCAATGTGAGTTATCTCCTCTGGACTAGCACAGGGGAGTGGGCTCTTTCTGAGGGGTGTTTGCTACACTAGGAGTAGGATAGCCCAATGTGAGTTATCTCCTCTGGACTAGCACAAGGGAGTGGGCTCTTTCTGAGGGGTGTTTGGTACACTAGGAGTTGGATAACCCAATGTGAGTTATCTCCTCTGGACTAGCACAGGGGAGTGGGCTCTTTCTGAGGGGTGTTTGCTACACTAGGAGTAGAATAGCCCAATGTGAGTTATCTCCTCTGGACTAGCACAGGGGGGTGGGCTCTTTCTGAGGGGTGTTTGGTACACTAGGAGTTGGATAACCCAATGTGAGTTATCTCCTCTGGACTAGCACAGGGGAGTGGGCTCTTTCTGAGGGGTGTTTGCTACACTAGGAGTAGGATAGCCCAATGTGAGTTATCTCCTCTGGACTAGCACAAGGGAGTGGGCTCTTTCTGAGGGGTGTTTGGTACACTAGGAGTTGGATAACCCAATGTGAGTTATCTCCTCTGGACTAGCACAGGGGAGTGGGCTCTTTCTGAGGGGTGTTTGCTACACTAGGAGTAGGATAGCCCAATGTGAGTTATCTCCTCTGGACTAGCACAGGGGGGTGGGCTCTTTCTGAGGGGTGTTTGGTACACTAGGAGTAGGATAACCCAATGTGAGTTATCTCCTCTGGACTAGCACAGGGGAGTGGGCTCTTTCTGAGGGGTGTTTGCTACACTAGGAGTAGGATAGCCCAATGTGAGTTATCTCCTCTGGACTAGCACAGGGGGGTGGGCTCTTTCTGAGGGGTGTTTGGTACACTAGGAGTAGGATAACCCAATGTGAGTTATCTCCTCTGGACTAGCACAGGGGAGTGGGCTCTTTCCGAGGGGTGTTTGCTACACTAGGAGTAGGATAGCCCAATGTGAGTTATCTCCTCTGGACTAGCACAGGGGACTCGCATACTATGAGACCATCTTGTCCTTCTTAACATGTTGTTGCAGTTCTGGTGTCTGCATGACCCGCTGGGAGCACAGGCTGACTGTGGGTTTTGGCTGCTGGTCTTAGATGGCTTGTGGTTGCAATCACATCTTAAACCTGAGCACGGTGTACCCTTGCATCTAAGCCAACCAGAATCTAATATTTTGTAGGTGATGTTCTGATGGAGTAAATATAGTTTCATTACCCAATAGGCACTGGAGGATTTTGTGATATCGGACAGTTATAGAATATTTTAAAAAATCACGTTTTAGAATTTACTCCATTGTGCAATATATGTTGTACTGTATACTGTATAAATGTGTGTCTATTATACTTATGTACAATGTGCTTTTAAATTGGTGTATTTTGTATTCGTGCTATTGTACTATGATGGTTTTTATAACCGAATTAAGTATTGTTATTAGGAGTGGCTCAGTAGCCCAGACACGACAGCCCTGGCACTGTAGTACTCCCCTTTTAAGTTGGCTTCACATATGTGATTCATCAAAAGGCAAACTCTCACAGTGCAAGACAGCCATGGAAAAGGTACCCACCCCTGCTGTATGCTGTGGTAGGCGGAAGCCAAACGCGAATGCCACGTTAATACATCAATGGATGAAGAGGGGCCAGCAGTCTCTACATTCATGCATGCATGCGTGTGTATCAGCTATTATGGAAAACATGAGGCTGGCTGGACAACTAAAGCTATTTCTAAGCCGGACCTAAAAGAGTATTCACTAATACCACAAATGTAAGACTCAGACTGCATGTGTGTCTGTAGCAGGCAACGAGAAGGCTGGCAGGACATTCCAGAGAGGCAGGAGAGTGAGAGGGTGCAAAGGACACATGCGTTTTACTGACTGACACAGTATGTTACCTGTTGTGCTAATGCAGGCCTGATTAGATGTTTGTTTCCGAAAGTCGTGCAGTGTAAAGGAGGAGTGGGGCCTTTTCTTCTGGGGTGGGAGGACGTAGGTGAAAGTAGGTGTTATTGGCATGGTGATATAGGTGGAAAGAGGGAGAATGCAAACTCTGTCTGGGCTCCGCGTCAGAGGTGGTTCGGCCTGGCAAGGGTAACTCATAAATGATGACCGTGGGAGATGCAGGCTGCGCCTAGAAACCCATAGAGCATGTGAATAGGCACCACGTCCTTCAAGGGCCCTCTGGTGAGGTCAATGGCTGCACTGGCACCACTGCCCAGGTCTCCGTCGAAGCACATCCCGCTTCCTTCCCTCGCTCTTGGACCTTAAATTAAGATGCTGCATCGATACTTTGGACGCTTTGGCTTTTCCAAGTCTGGAAAAATGCGATCCTGATAGTTGTGTCCAAGAGAAACAAGTGCCAGACTGCCCCATGTGAGGCACTAGAGGGCGCAACACAGGCTTAATGCTCCAAATACTGAGCGTAAAGAAACTGAAACGAAAGAGCAGGTTATGATTACAAGATGGACAACAGGAGCCAAAAAAAGAAATCTGTCTGTCTGTCTGTCTGTCTGTCTGTCTGTCTGTCTGTCTGTCTGTCTGTCTGTCTGTCTGTCTGTCTGTCTGTCTGTCTGTCTGTCTGTCTGTCTGTCTGTCTGTCTGTCTGTCCGTCCGTCCGTCCGTCCGTCCGTCCGTCCGTCCGTCCGTCCGTCCGTCCGTCCGTCCGTCCGTCCGTCCGCCCGTCCGTCCGTCCGTCCATCCATCCATCCATCCATCGAGCTAACTATCTATATCTGCTCAATACTATGTTTGATTCAGGATGCTTTCACAGGATTTGGAACTCCGCTTCTATTTTACTTTTCTGAAGAAAGACAATCAAAATCCCAGCGATCCTAACAATTTTTGGCCTATTTCCCGCCTTCCTCTGCCAGCCAAAATGATCAAGAAAACTTTGACTCTACAACTTTTATTCTGAAGCACAGTCTGCTGGATGACACACCAAACAGATTCAGAGGAGGCCACAGCACAAAATCTGCTCTGATTAAACCAGTGGAAGATACCAGAGAGCCCCTAGACTCCAGAGGCAATGCAGCCTTGATCCTATTGGACTTCTCGGCGGTCATCAACATGTTCCATCATGGCATTCTTGTGGATCGTTTAGCATCATTAGGAGTACAGGGTACCGCCCTTAGCCTTTTGCACTCCTTCCTTTCGGATACGAGTCAGTTTGCAGCTCTGCACTCACTTTCCTCTGAATATTTTACTCTCCTTTGTGGGGTTCCACAGGGCTCTTCCATCAGCCCTACCCTGTTTAGTGTTTATATGACAGCCTTGATGCCCAGAATTAAATCTTGTGGGTTTGCCCTGACCTCTTACGCCGATGATACACAAAATGTTGTTGCTGTTTCTAAGCAAGACAATAATATTGGCAACATTTCCATGACTGTATGTTAGCCGTTAGTGCTTGGATGCGTAGCAATTGCTTAAAACTAAGCGCGATAAAGTTATCGCCCCACTCACAAGATGGTGCTAACAGCCGATATCACCAGTTTCCGGCGATAGCATCCTCAAAAAACATTGCCACGGAGGACCCCGGCAACTATCACTAATGAGATGCAGAGTAGACGTTCTCAACGACCAGCCAGATCTGCGATAAGAACACAAAATATGCGATAAGGCCCGTTACCAGCAGAAAATTAACACCTGCTCTGACCTGGTGTAAAGTCGGACGACAACCGGCAGCAGCTAAGGGAGCACAGCCCAGAGCCAAACATGAAGAACAACAGATGCCCCCAAGCAACTGAACATGCAGCCCAGAGCCCCAATAGGGCAACAATACCCACCCCCACCCTTCCATGGACAAAGAGAATGCACATAAACTCCACGAAGCCATGAACCAAACAAATCGCCTGAAGTCGCACAATCACAACACCTAACATACAGGTGTGGCCAGAAAAATGGAAATCATACATGCATATCGTATAATCCAAATAAAATCTTTATTACAGATTTAACAAAAAACAACAATCTTGTAGAGGCGCGGCGGGTCTTCTCTGGGCATTCTGTAAGTCACAGCCTGAAAGACAGAAATACAGATAAGAAGTTGTGCCATGCGCCCATCAAAGTACAGAGAGAGAGAGCGAAAGAGAGAGAGAGAGAGGGGGGGGAAGAGAGAAAGAGAGGGAGAGAGAAAGAGAGAGAGAGAAAGAGAGGGAGAGAGAGGGAGATAGAAAGAGAGAGGGGGACAGAAAGGGAGAGAGGGAGAGAAAGAGAGGGAGAGAGAAAGAGGGAGATAGAAAGAGAGAGATAGAGAGAGAGAGTGAGACAGAAAGCGAGAGAGGGAGAGAAAGAGAGAGAGAAAGAGAGAGAGAAAGAGAGGGAGAGAGAGAGAGAAAGAGAGGGAGAGATAAAGAGACAAAGAGACAGAGAAAGAGAGGGAGAGAGAGTGCTCACACTCAGGACCCAGGCCTCACTGTTCACCTGCAGCCACCAGTGTGTCTCCAACCATGTACAGGTACACACTGCAGTCCCCCAGGTCCCTCATATGAAACAGTTGCCAGAGAGACATGAATGGAGGAGTCCACGCCATCATCGCTTGCCTGCCCCTGCACACACAGGCTGCTGCACCCCAGCCCCTCCCACCGCCCAGCAGAGATTGCCCGCCGCTGCGCAACCAGGCCTCACTTCTCACCTTCCGCCTCCGGCGTGTCTCCAAGAGGGCTCACCACATGCCGGTGGGAGCTGAAAGCCTGGGGCCCGCGACCATAGCACCCTCCACATCATGCAGTCCCGTACCGTGGGCCACCAGGTCACACACTTGATTTTACTATGGCAGAGAACATATCAGTGCACACGGCCTCATCGCAGGCTGCACACCCACTCAGCCCTAGAGGTGCC
The DNA here is from genome assembly GCF_964204655.1 of Triturus cristatus. Taxonomy (NCBI): domain Eukaryota; kingdom Metazoa; phylum Chordata; class Amphibia; order Caudata; family Salamandridae; genus Triturus; species Triturus cristatus. The sequence continues at coordinate 1,252,419,003 of NC_140592.1, read as the reverse complement.
ACTAACTCTGTGAACCGCGAGGCGATGCCACGTGGCGGTAGGCCCGCACTGCCCGCTGGCTCAGGCCTAAACTGCGGTCCAGCAGGGCTCACACTAATGCCACCATTCCGGACTGCCTGGACGGCGCATCATCGCAGGCTGCACACCCACTTAGCACTTAAGGTGCCCCTACCTCAGTGCACCGAAAGACACCGTCCCGTGGTGGTGTGCCTGTGCCTGCTGCAGTGTATCCGGTGCCACCAAGTCTGTGCACTGCAAGCCATGGACCCTTTATGATTGAGTCCCGTGGTACGGACGCCATCATGTCACCCCCGGCACTGGGTAATGTGCTGTGCCTGGGCCCTAGGCCCTCAGGCAGAAATGATAACCACATGGAGACACCCAGTTACAGAGTGGAAATGGCGTCCAGCACGTGCGCTAGGCCCTTTTTATCGGCAGGGTCACATGTCCTATGACGGCCGTGCTGGATGTGTGTGGTGTGGGTGTAAACAAGCCGTGAGGGAGTGGCTGTAGTATGCTGACAACTAGACCTGTGAGCAGCAAATCCCTAAAGGGAAGACCTGGGACACGTAGCGTTGTCGTCCCCCCTGTGAGCGTAAGCAGAGTGGGCTGGCCTGGTGTATGCCAGTCCAGCGTAAGGGTGTGAACAATGACCTCCGGGCTCTGGGCGTGGTTCCGTTCTGGGCAGGACAAGGACGTAACTAGTGCGTGTGTCTCCATTCTAGTGTCGGCGCCACCCGGCACGCAATCGGCAATGTGTCACCCTGTGACCCAAGTTCCACAACATGAGCAACATGGACGTAAGGTGAAATCATTGACCCTACATGCATCCATACCTCCACACTTGCAAGATCATAGACATGACACATCAGTTTGAAAATGAATGTTTAATGCACATTCAGTAGAGTGTTGCAGCTAGAGCACTACAGGGCCATTCAAACCCCACTTTACATTGTTAGCTCGTAGAGGGCCAGCCAGAGTCCTTAAGGGAATGACAAGTACATCAGTAGAGGAGGAGTTCAGTCTGCAGTCTGATAGCTGTGTCATTGGTGACCAAACAGAATATGGCAGTCCATGTCGAGGTCCAAGGTGAGTTTCGCAGAGTGCATTGGGGGACAGTGGAAGGGGATGATGCTGAGGGCAGAACCAAGCAGAAACACACCATATGGCGGAGAGGCATGCTACTGCTTCCTTCTGACTACGAGGGCAGATGCATCCGCATCTTCGTCCTCTGCTGTTTCAGGTGCCTCACATGTGGGTGGTGGTGTTCTGTCTTCAGCACAGTGTGGCAGTGACACCTCAGGGGCTGGAGGTGGAATGTCCGCCACACTGTGTGGCACTGACACATCAGGGTCCGGAGATGTGGATGGAGTGGTAGCAGCAGCATGCATCAGCGCCAGGCATTGTGGCAGCAATGCCATGAGTAGGGTCTTTATGGCATTGAGGGACCGAGCTACCTCTCGCTGGTGTGCAGCCGTGGCAGCCGCTCTTTGCTCTTTCCGCACTCGTCCGCTCCATGTTCTCCATGAGCCTCCGCATGAGTCCCAACTCCCGGGCAAGCTCGCTGGAGCCACTCTGACAAGACAGTCGTTCTTGTCGCAGAGTCAGGACTCTGGTCATGTCAGCCTTGGTTCATTGGTGGGCATAGAGCAGACTGTGGGTGTCCGTTAGGGACTGTGAGTGGTCCCTGATGGGACTTAGACACCCACGTATGGCTCTAGTTTGTCTGCCATGCGGTCGAACCCCACCTGCACCTGTTCAGCCAGCTTCTCCTTGCACCCCAACACACGGCGTTGGAAGGCCATGTGTTCGTCGTGAGGGTCCTGGGAGGCAGCTGTGGTGGTGGGTGCTGCCTGCTGTGTGTTCTGTGCAGGGGGTGGACTCTCCTCGTAGCAGCTGGGCTGCCCTGCTCCTGGAAGTGGGCTGCGGAGGTTGTCCATGAGCTGTTGGAGGGCTTCGGAGTCGAAGGTGTGGTGGTCCTCTTCGTCATCAGAGAAGAGAGGTTGGGACTGCTCTGCAGGAGGTGTTGAATTTCCCTCAACAATGTGAAGGGGAGATGCAGTTTAACATTGTGTTCACATGTATGTTGACGCATTGTACATGTTTACATTCAGACTGAGTGACAGTGTACATTGTGACTGTTTGTGGGGAACTGCCTATATGATGCGGGACCGTGGACATTTCGACAACATCACTGATGTGTGTTTGTACTTGTACATTGTCAACTCACATTTCCTTGCGATGCCATATGTGATTGGCCAGTTCCTGCACACAAGCGGCATCAGTTGTGTCCTCTGTTCTGTTGTGGACGTGTTGCGGATTGTGCCACATCGTTGTCAATGTTGATGTGAAGTATGTGTGCCGCACTTTGGGGGAGTCGCCCCTGAAGCTCTGATTTGGCTGCCCTTATCCCTTACATGTGGTGTGCCTCTGACTTTTGTGCTTATACAGTGCTGAGATGTTGCATACTTGGGTGCATTGGCCTCTTCGTGGGATTTGGGGGACTGGGGCATGGTTTGTCTGCAGATGTGCAATGCTTACTTCTGCATGTGTGCCATTGTGCCCATCTCCCTCCGTCCCCCAGTCCCTGTTCCGTACTCACCCTGTTGCTGTTGTGTCCGGTCATGTTGAGCAATGTCCGGGCCCCCAACTCCTGCCACCGTCTCCCCACTGATGACTGTGGACATCATTTCCTCCACCTCCAGTCTGCATTGCTGCCTTCCGGTTGTTTGCGAGTTTCTGCTTGGTTTTGCGCTTGACATCATTCCAGCGCCTCTTGACCTCTTCCATTGTCCTCTTCAGCACTCCGACTGCCTTCACCTTGTCCACGATGGTCTGCCATATTCCATTTTTATTTCCCAGTCACACAGTGGAGGTGATGAACAGTAGTTGATGGTGTTCTATCACCTCCATTATCAGGATCCTTTTTTCCTGCGGACTGAACCGCTTCTTCCTACTCTTCTTTTCCAGGTCCCAGACTGGTCCTCTGGGGGGGGCTTGTGGGGTTCTGGTTGTCCTCTGCACTTGCTCCGGCTGACTCCATTGTGCTTCGCTGTTTGGCTTTTTATGTGGTTTTCCCCCCAACTTTTATAGTGCATTTTCCCACATGTCGCGTGGGGATTGCAGGCCTGTGGCTGGTTTTCGCTGATTTTTGTATCGCGATCTGCATCATCGCCGCTTTTTTTATGATCGTATTTTGCATCTTTGCAGCGTCGCGTTGATTTTAACGCGTTCATTTGACGCGTTGTGGTGGGTCTATCGCATGGTGCCAATGTGTTGAGAATGCCACGTTAACACGGTGTTATTTTCCCGCGATAGACTGCAATGTGAAGAGTTGCATTAAGCTACTTTTGCGGTAGTTATCACACGTTCTTGAGAATATCCCCCTCTGTGTATTACCTACAAGGCGCTTCACAATATAGTCCCTTCTCATCTCACTCAGAAGTTCGAATGATATGTACCTAATAGGAATCTTCGGTCGGCAATAGCCAGAAACGTAGTTTTCCGGAATGAGTTACCCACCTCCATTCGTGCAGCCCCGAGCTGGCCTTCAGAAAGGTTTTAAAAACCTTTTTTTTTTTTTAACTAGGCATTCAGGTTATGTGCTGATCCACCCATCCTGCCTGCCTTTCTGTCTGTCTATCTAAATGTGTCTATCTCTCTGTCTTTCTGTCAAGCCAATGTTCTCTGACCAGGGGCATAATGCAGGCCCCTGTAGGGCAGCGGGCCCCCAACCCTTCTGAGGGGACCCATTCCGTCCAAGACCATTCAATATCTGTGAACTATGAAAGACTCAGGGGCCCATCTTTACATTTTGCGGGTCGGGGGGTCATTAATTTATAATTTAAGGTATGCCACAGAGTCTGGCTGAATAATTTTGTAATTTCATAAAATCATTTTTATAATAATATACATACACATACCTATGTATACATTTGCCTGCCTGTGTCTGTGTATGATGCAGGTGTAGCACTACTTTAAAGTGCTAGAGAAGTTGAGCTCTGGAAATCTGTTTTCCTTGGTGAGGAGACAGAGTAAAGTGATCAGATCCAGCAATGAGTCGGAGATGCAGACACTTTTCAACTGCCGATAGAGAATCACTCCTGTATAATTTGCGTATTAATTAGAAAGTCTGGCTCCCTGTATAGACTAATGAAATATTAAACAGCGAATGTGTCTTCACACCGCTTTCTTCTGACGCCAAGATCTCTCCGAGGGAGACGGGGTTTGTTTCCTAACATCTCATTTAGAGCAGACACAGTCGCAGGCCAATTTTGCGAGCAGCGCGAGGCTCTGCAGAAGCGCGGGCATTGCCAATCTCTGTGCATCTTGTAGAGAGAGGCAGTGGCGTAACGAAGGTTGAGGGGGCCCCCCTGCAAGGTACCTGAAGGGCCCCACTCCGGATTTAAAGCGGAGCTCTCAGGCCTGAGTACCTTGCAGAGGGGGGGCCCTGCAGCTCAGAGGCCCCCCGCACCGTGGGGGCTGAGGGGGCCTGTGTTACGCGCCTGGAGAGAGGAGTCAGAGATCTGGGCGCGGTAAAGGACGTAGGGCTGTCATACACCGTCTTCTTAAACCTTCTTAGCACTGCGTCTGGCTAACACCGCCCTCGAACCCGGGGACATATGGCATTTTGTTCCCTTTATAGCGGAAATAACATCCACACACGGCTTCTTCTGTCGCGCTTCCGTGTTCCCTTCTCGTCTTTTTGGCAAACCCTGAACTCCTTCTCTTTATATCTCTGGGAAATTCTGTGCCACCTTCATATCTACCGATGAACTTCACATTGTGGCTTTTCAGGCCCTTTGGGCACATCATCAGGTTGAGACAACGAGGGCTTTCCTTCATAGATCGAGCATGTTTGTGCTTTGTGTATGACCCCACAACTCTTCGTTTCAAATAGAAACATCTGGTGCTAAAAGAACTCTACAAGAAAAAATACAGAAGCAGCGTTTTGAATTCTTTTAATTAAATCCACCCTGAATTGAACATTGGATTTGGAATCAGCATCAGGGCAGAAGAATGTGGCAGACTCCCAGATTACTCAGCAGTAATCTCCAGTACCCCCAGCACCGCTCTTGTCAGGGTCCCGGCATCTCACTCCCTAGCCGTAGTCCCTTCAGCCCTCTGTGTAGGACTTGAACATTCAGAAGGATTCTGTGAATGTCAGTCCCTGTAAGGCGCTCAGTCTAGGTGGCGGAAGCTTTCATCCACTCTGGGATGGCTTCATTATTGAGGAGGGAGAGAAGAGGGACCCAGAACGAATGTCTGTACTGATCTCAGTGTGAGAAAAGACCCAAGGGATGGATGGATAGCCCTCAGTTCCAGTATACTGATGTGGTACCTCACTTGCAGACATTTTCAGACCATTTTCCTTGGACTTTGAGTTGGCTCAGATGGGCCACGTCTATCAGAGTAATAGGAGATGAAGCGGATTTTATGCCAAGGGAAAGAACCCCATCATTGATAGTGTAGTACCCATTGTATCATAACAAAGGTCTATAAGGTCTATTTGATGTGCTTTATGTGTCCTTGGCCAGGGTAGGGCTGATCAAGCGCTGGGATGCCCGAGGGTAACTACGCGCTATACAAGACTGCTTACAATACAATACAATATTGAAGAGGCATGTTGTGTGTTTTTGAGGCATCTACTGTCCTCATGATGTAAAGGAAAATAGTTTTTCTGCGAGGCCATTTTCAGAATTTTCCCTTTTTTACCGGTTTGATTGCTGTTCTGAAAACCAGAATAGACCTGAACTCCTCTTGAAGCCTCCTTTCCTTATGAGAAAATGGAACCTATCATTATAAGAACCTCATCCAATGCTGATATTTCCCAAAAAGAGTGGGGGATAGTCTCAAGGACGTATCACCGAGTTAGCGGCACTTTGTCACAGCCAAAGTGGCGATAAATGTATCACCCTATTCACAAGCTGGTGTTAACTGCCGATATCACCAGTTTTCCTGCGATAGCAGCCTAAAAAAACATCGCCACAGATAACAACGGCAACTAACGCTAGTGATATGCAGAGTAGGAGTTCCCATGCAAAAAGCCGCGACAACACCACTTCGCAACATTCTCAACGACCAGCCAGATCGGCGATAAGATCACAAAACATGCGATAAGGCGCGTTTGCAGCAGGGATTTATCACCTGCTCTTACCAGGTGTTAAGTCGGACGTCAACCTGCAGTATGAAAGGGAGCCCAGGCCAGAGCCACACCTGAAGAACAACAGATGCCATGGAGCTACTGATCAGGCAGCTCGGAGCCCCAAGAGGGCCACAACACCCACCGCCACCACCCCCAGGGCAAAGATATTTTACATCAAATTTACGAAATCTTGATCAAAACAATTCGCCTGACGTCGCACAATTAAAACAATTAACATACAGCTCCAGGTGTTCCGCTGGACTGCCACCTCCAGTCTGCATTGCTGCCTGAGGGTTGTCAGCGAGTTTCTTTGTGGTTTCGCGCTTCGCATCATTCCAGCGCCTCTTGACCTCTCCAATTGTCCTCTTTCTCACTCCGACTGCATTCACCTTGTCCAGGATGGACTGCCATATTGCATCCTTATTTTCTAATGACACGTTGGAGGTGACGAACAGTTGTTGGTGGTGTTCTACCACCTCCGTGATGATGATCTTGTTTTCCTGCGGACTGAACCTCGTCGTCCACGTCTTCTTCTCCTTGCCCTTCCGTGACCCCGAGGTCCCAGGCTGGTCATTCTGGGAGCATGTGGGGTTCTGGTCATCCTCTGTACTTGCTCCGGCTTCCTCCATGGTGCTACGCAGTTTAAATTATTTTGTTTGTGTTTTTCGGTGCTTTTATATTGCATTTTCCCGCATGATGAGTGAGAATTGCAGGCCTGTCGCTGGTTATCGCTGATTTTTTAATTGCGATTGGCCACATTGCAACTTTTTTCGCGTTCGTGTTTCGTGTTTTTTCGGCGTCCTGTTAATTTTAACGCGGTCATTTGGCACGTTATCGTGAAACTATCGCATGGTGCTGCCGGGTTGAGAATACAACATTAACACTGTATTATTTTGTCGCGATAGACTGCGATGTGCTAAGTTGTGTTAAGCTAATTCTGCGATAATTATCACACGTTCTTTAGAATATCCCCCAGTATCTTCTTCTGTGAGCAGTCTCTCTGTGTGCAAGCATTCAGTATTTCTAGGTGATGTACTTGAGGAAGCTGTATCCTCTTTGAATAGGGATCCAGGTAGATGTGGCAGCTTGTTAAATGCAAGCGTGGTTATAAAAAGTGGAAAAGCAGTGAAGTAATAAACAGGGTGGTGCGGATTGTCATCACAAGTAAAGGCACTGAGTTCGCCTGTTGAGTAGAAAGTCCATGTTTCATGATTCAAGATAGTCACTCGGTGAGGAATAGCGGTGCATGGTGATTTTAGTGTAATAGTGCATTGCGACAGTGCCAGAGGCGACAGAGGTATTACTATTAATAGTAATGACTCATTTTGTATGTGTCATTGCCATATGCTTGCTGTTTCTAAGTGCAGTAAATAACTATTGCAAAGGATAATATGTGGATTCTGGTAAGTCGCCGATCTGAATTCCCCTTGACCTTCCGGGTAAAGTGGTAAATTGGGAAATCTCTCCAGGAGAATGTTTCTTGCAGGCAAAACTTCACTCCAAAGTGTACAACTTTCACAGCCTCCCGAAATGCAAACGTTGTGTAGTTCGCCCATTTCTGCTAGGTGCATTAGAACTGCTCCCCAGTTCTCTTGTGCATTTCGTATGTGGTATGTGAACAACCTTGTCTGCTGCAGGATTACCTATCAGCTTGATGGCCTTAAGTACCTATCAATGTAACCTCGAAGTCCTTTCTGCTCTGTAAAGCACACTGCTGCCTCCAGGGACTACGGCTGTGCTTTATGAACACCCTAAATAAAATAAACGAAAAAGAACAGAAACCTATTTCTAAATCTCCTATTTATTGAGGGTGTTCTACCCTGTTAGTCTTCCAAAGAGATAACTGAACTAACCAGTTTCCCCTGAAGTTCTTCTGTCACTTCAGTTCCCAAGGTAGCAGTCCTTTTTGTTGTTCCGCTTCTGTGCACCTGCTCAGCTAAAGTCAGAAAGCGCCCTCTATCACCAAATACTTCTCCAGGCTGTTGGCGCCATTTCCCACTCCCAGGGAGGCGGACTCTGATGAAGGACTTACTTGCGACAAAGTGCTTCTGCCTTTCATTGGCAGCCAGATGGTAAACCTACAACTTCCTGCTCTAGAAGACAGCCCTTAAGACTCAATCAATCAGCATTTGTAGAGCGGCACTGTCACCCCTGGGGGTATCTGGGCGCTGGGGTGAGAGGTCTCCGTCGTGCCAGCTTCCCCTGTGACAGGTCTTGGGGAAAAGGCGGGAAGAGGGAAGCAGGGCCGGACTGGGAACCAAAACTGGCCCTGACAAAGTGCTGCTGCCCCCCCCTCCCCCTGCGGGGGGTTGGGGGTGCCGCCGAGCTCTTTGCCAGGGCCGGTTTTTGGCCAATTTTGTTACAGGGCCGATTTTGCAGCTATGCTGCAAAAACAGCCCAGTAACAAAAGCGGCCCCCAGGGGCCCAAAACCGGCCCCACCCTTGCGGCGCACCGGGGGATTGCCCGGTGCCCGCTACGGCCAGTCCAGCCCTGGAGGGAAGAAACAAGCAGAAAAAGACAAAACAGAGCAGAAAACCAAGCGAGCAGAAAGGCAAAACAGAGGGCAGAAAAACAAGTGACTGGAAAAGGCAAAACAGAGGGCAGAAAAACTAGCAGAACAGGCAAAACAGACGGTAGAAAAATGAACAGAAAAGGACAAAACAGAGGGCAGAAAAGTGAGCAGAAAAGGCAAAACAGAGGGCAGAAAGACAAGGAGAAAAGGCAAAACCGGACAGAAAGACAAGCAGAAATAGGCTAAACAAAGCAGAAGAGTTCAAAACTGTGGGCCGAAAAACAAGCAGAAACAGGCAAAACAGAGGGCGAAAAACAAGTACAAAAGGCAAAAGTAGCAGAATAGGGAAAAACAGAGAGCAGAACAACAAGCAAAAAAGGCAAAGCAGAGGGCAGACAAATGAGCAGGAACAGGCAAAACAGAGGGCAGAAAACTGATTGGAAAAGGCAAAACAGAGCAGAGAAGAGGGGAAAACAGAGAGCAGAAAAAGAAGCAAAAAAGGCGGGGAGAAAAACCAAGCAGAAACAGACAAAACAGAGGTTAGAAAATTGAGCAGAATAGGCAAAACAGGGCAGAAGAGGGCAAAACAGAGGGCAGAAAGATGAGCAGAAAAAGGCAAAAAAGAGGGTAGAAACATTAGAAAAAACAGGCAATTCAAAGAAAAATGAGCGGGAAAGGCAAACCAGAAGGCTGAAAAATTTGCAGGAAGGGCAAAACAGAGTAGAAGAGTGTGAGAAGCTGGGTTTCTGTTGCAGTGAATCCCCCACCCCCACACTTTTTGCCAGATTACTGATGCACTTTGACTTGATGTGCCCTGGGTCCCTTCCAATCAAGTTCCCAAGGCCTGTGTTCTTTCCCCAGAACTGTACCTTGTACACCCCATTGGAACTCTCTGGCCACAGGTCAACCCCTGGTAAATGGTACCACAGGTACCCAGGGCACTGTGACCAGGGAAGGCCTCTAATGGCTGCAGCACTTATTGTGCCACCCTTAGAGGTCCTGTACCTTTACACTCACACACTGCCTTTGCAGGCTGCATGTTTTGGTGCAGAACAAAGTGAAGAGTCGACATGGCACACATCCCTATGTGCCATGCCTACAACCCACTGCCTTGGCATAAATCAGTCACCCCTCTAGCTGGGTGCACTATACCAGTGGTGAGGGTACAGGTGCATGAGCCCTGTACCCCTACAGTCTCTAAGTCCATTCTTAGACATTGTAAGTGCAGTGCTGCCATTAAGAGTATATGGTGCTGGGAGTTTGTCATTACCAACTCCACAGCACCATAATGGCTACACTGAAAACTGAAAAGTTTGGTATCAAACTTCTCAGCACATTAAACCCACACTAATGCCAGTGTGGGATTTAATGAAAAATGCCCACATAGGGCATCTTAGAGATGCCCCTGAAAAACGACCTACCACTAGTGTCCAGGCTGAGTGGCTGCTTTCAGCTTCCACCACCTGACATGTTTCTGGACCCCTGGGTCGAGAGCCTGCTGCTCTCGGAGGCCTGAAACAATGCACATCCTGAGACGAGGTGCCAAGCCTCCTCCCCCAGGATGCTTACCGCCTTTGTGAGCTTCCCCAGGCCACTTGCTTCAGAAACTGGTACCTACGGGTTTTGACCCCCACTTTGGGCGGGAGTACAAGCGGGAAAAACAAGTGAGGAAGAAAGTGCCTACCTTTGCCAACTTCACCCCTCAGGTGGGGTAGGCAAGGTGAAGCACAACTCTCAGTCGCCGCCATCTTGCAGATGGGGGGACCCAGCCTACCAGGGAGAGGCTTATGGCCCCTCCCACTGGAGGGTGGCATAATAGGGGGTGTACCCACCCCAGGGAAGGGACCCAACCTTTTACCTACCTGTAACACCCATAAATCTAGTATTTAGGGTCACCCTTGAACCTTGCTTGCTCAGACAAAAAACCAGAAGAAGAAAAGAAGAAGAAGGACCCAACAGCCATGCCGAAGCTAACAAGAGGTGGACGACTACTGACTTAGCCCCAGCCCTACCGGCCTGTACCCACCTTGAACCTGCAGAAGCGAAACTCCGGTGTGTCCTGCAGCCAGCAGCCTCAAGAACCCCGAGGACCTTCTCTGCCTTCAAAAGAAAAGACTCTGACTCCCATGAACACCGGATTCGTTCACCAACAGACTCCAGCTCCAGCAGGATCAGCGAGTCTGCACCACTCTGCACCCAACGCCCACGCCCCGGGTTCGAGTGACCCAACATCAAGAGGAGGTCTCCCTGGCGATCCAGACCCGAGATCCAGTGACCCCTGACCTGCCTCAAGCCTCCAGCTGATGCCTGCAGCCTCAAACCGGAAGGTCTCCCCAACTGTGAACAGGAGCTGGTAAGAAGATCTGACTCTAAAAGGCACCCCTGCACCCGACGCCCCACGGCCTTGGGTGGCCCAACCGACGGTGCCTAACCAACCCCCTGCATCCCAACTTACCTCTCCAAGTGGTGGTCGCACCCAAAAGACTTTTGTCCCTGAGCCTGCAGTGTGTTTGCAAACCGGAGACTCCCCATTGAAAGCTACAGTGCGCCCGACGCCAAAACAGCACTCTGCACCCGGCCGCCCTAGTGCCGTTGAGAGTGCACCTTTTGTGCTGGCTTGAACCCCCATTTGCCCTGAGCTTAAGTCCAGGAGCTTTGCTCCCACAACCCAGTGGCCTGCTAGTCAGCAGCCACCAACCGGAGGCCCCCTAACCCCCATTTAATAACATTGGGCCTTAGCACTCTGCACCCGGCCGCCCTGGTGCCGCTGAGGGTGTAACAAGAGTGCATCCTTGACTCTGGGGGACCTCTGAATCTAACCCCAGAATACCAACTCCCACAACAAAGTACTTACCTGTTAACCGATAACACTATTTTCCTCCATAGGATAACATAGACTGTTTTTCTGTGAAAAGTTTCTAAGTGTGGAGTTGGAAAATCTATGAAAACCTTTAAAACTGTAACTAAATAACAAAAACGCTTATACTTACCTGTTTACAGGAAATGTCCCAGGGCAGTATCCAGGTGTACTGCACTGTGTAAGAAAAGTTATCTGTAAAGTAATCTACTTGACATTCTACTAAAAAGCCTATACAAAGTATATGTACTGTATTCTCTAAAGCATTGAATTATCAGTAACTCTTATGTAATCCAAACAAAGTACAAATACAATTGCATTTCAAACTGTTTACAAAACTGTATAACTACTGTAAAGTATGTATTACTTACCTGTGCCAGGCTTGTTTTGGTTCCAGAAAATACGATAACTATATTTTTATACAAAACCAATTGGTCTGAAGTTCAGTCTTTGAGTGTGTGATATCATTTACTGATCGAGTGTGTACAACAAATGCTTAACACTACCTTCTGATATAGCCTTACTGCTCGACCACACTAACCACAAATAGGGAGTGAGGTGATATCTACTTTACCTCTGCCTACCTTTGGGGTTCCACTGGACACTGAGAACCCTATACCTCACTTTGGTATAGTATATACAGAGCCAGCTTCCTACAAAGAGGGCAAAACAGAGGGCAGAAAAACAAGCAGAAACGGGCAAAACAGAGGACAGAAAACTGAGAGGAAAAGGCAAAACAGGGCGGAAAAACGAGCAGGAAAGGCAAAACAGAGCAGAAAAGGGCACAATTGGAGGCAGAAAAACAAGCAGAAAAGGCAAAACAGAGCAGGAGAGGGCAGAATAACGAGTAGAAAAGGCATAGGGGAGGGCAGAGAAACGGGCAGGAAAGGCAAAGCAGAGGGCAGAAAAATGGGAAGAAATGGTCAAACAGACCAAGAAACAAGCAGAGAAGGCACAGAGGCCAACAGGTAGACAGGCAGCAGAAGATAGCGGACTGTGGGCAAGCTGGACAGGGGACTTGTCGCAGGGTGAGCTGGCACAAGGACCTGCTCTTCAGAGACACTTCTGAAGCTGTGTCACCACAGCTCACACAGTCTCTGGGCATGCAGAGGAGTTCACTGAAATGTCACCTCTTGGAATGTGGCCACAATAAAAACCAGAACGAGTCGAGCTAACAAACTGGCAGTGTCTCAGTGGGGGCGGGACTTGAGCCACACCTGTCAGGCATTGAAAGTCAGCAATGATGAAGAGGATGGTCATCCAAGACAGCACAGATTGCAGTGAAAACTCAAAAAGGGTGAAAAATAAAATTGTAAGTGCAAAGAGGAATCCCCAATAGAGCCCAGGAAGGATAACATATAAAATGGTTTATGAAAGCTTTCAATAGTCTTCTTCAGCTCATGCCTGTACACGCAGCTCTTGAAGACACCTTTTTATGGTTGGCCACCGTAAATCGACTTCCACAAACCTTCACTGGGTTTCTTCAATTACCTGGTTTATTACGGAGCTGAGTGTGCTCTCATTACTGCTCTTTGCGGTTGGCCACATCAAATCAACTTCCACAAACCTTCACTGGGCTTCTTCAATTGCCTGGCTTTTTTTAGAGCCGGGTACGCTCTTGAAGGCTTTGTTATACTTATGTTATGCTGCAATGAACTTTTAGAGCACACATTCACTAAGGAGGTTTCATGGCACTAAGGACTTGGAAGCACAGCAAAAACGAGACAATTAATCATGCGCTTGTTTAAAGAGCCATGGGGCATATCAGCAAGGGCTTTATCTCCGCTTTTTTGGCTTTAAAAGCCAGAAAAGCGGAGATAAAACCATCGCCCTATGCATATTTGCATGTTAGCACCCTTTTTCACTACGCCTACCTTTGCATCTCTAATGAGGTGCAAAGTGGGCGTTTCTGACATTCACTACATGTCAGAACATCCATAACGCGGCTTCGCGCTATCAGCCAGGATGCCCTAGCATTTTAGCAGACGTTAGTTTTTGGAGAAAACTGCTGTTTTCTCCAAAAACTAATGTCTGCTAAAATCCTGACTTAGCCACCCCTAACATAGGGGGTGGATTCTGCTGATACGACCACAGGGTCGTATCAGCAAGGTTATCGCCGTTTTGCAAGGAACATCGCTGGAAAACCAGCGATGTTCCCTGCAAAACTGTGATTTCCCCACTATCGCAGACATTTTTATCGCCTTGGAGATACGCGTTGCTAATAACGCGATATCTCCACGATAAAAACCTGTGATAGCGGGCGTTAGGAAAAGGAGCGCTAAGCACACTCTGCGATAGCTATCGCAAAGCGTTGCTAATATGCCCCCATGTTTTTAATGAGGTTCTGAAGCTCTTGTAGGACGTTGCAGCTCTAATATTTGGGGGGTGGGGGGGGGAGCTGGAAAGAAACTAAGACACCAGGAGCGAGCACCGCAAACCTGGTTCTCCCAATCTCTTCCTGTTGAATTCGGGGACCTCCCAAAGATTGTGATGAGCCAATCTGAGATTTCCCTGAGGGATATAATTCCGAATACTGGAGGTCACAAAGGAGGGTTATTGCCATGGCGGATTTTGAAAATTGTGCATCCAGTTTTAAAAAGGGTTCTCTGAGGGACTGGGAGCCAGTGTTGTTTTTTCAACAGTGGTTTAATATGACAGAGTGAAGGTTGATGACAGACCAATCTGGCTGCTTGATTTTGGACGAACTGGAGTCTTTGACTCAGTCCCTTAGGAAGACCTTAAAATGAAGCACAAAAGTGTAATCAATTTGTGACATGACAAGCGCAATTACAATCTGGATAATGGCCTAAAAAGAGAAGGATTTTCATTTTTTTTATTTTACGCAGCTGGAAAAACCAATAAGAGATCACTGCTCCAATCTGAGGCTTCATTGAAAGATCCTGATCGAATAGAATCCTGAGGTTTTTGACCGGTTTTTGGGGGACGGGGGAGCACCCAACTCCTGTGGCCAAAGGGAAGGGCTCCAAAAATGCAGCTTGTTTTTGACTATCACGACCACACAGAGTTCTGTTTCAGTTGATGGCAGTCCATCCAGTCCTGAATAAAGATCTGGTGTATCATCGATATTAAATAACAGCTGCATGTCATCGGCATAATTGTATATCTTTTCATTTTGCATCTGTAAAGTATGTACCGGTGGGTTGATATACAAATTAAATACCAGGCGGGACAAAGAGTAGCCCTGGGATAATCTACAGTTAAGTTTAACCTTAGAAGAGCGTAAATGAGGGAGACAACTCGGAAAAGAGAGAGACAAACCGATTGAGATCGGTCAGAGCGAAAGGACTTCGTCCAGTATAGAGCACTTCCCTGCAAGCCGGAGGCCTCAACAGAGTTTCAATTTGGCCTTTCTTTATAAAAGTGACTGTGGCATCAGACTATTAGTTGAAGCCCACCCTCCACAATATCTTGCTCTACCTTCGCGTGCATGTGCGGGAATGATAAAAAGTAAGCATTCTTACAGCATATGTTTTTCTAACGTGTGGTGCCACAAACAAATCAAGTGTGCCACTTTTGCATAGTTACAAATCACAGACATGAGTGCAGTAAGACACTAGTGTGCCTTTGACTGTCAGCTTAATATGTTTTTTGAACTTGGACTTTGGATTTGTCATGTTGTTTGACCAATTAATTAAAACTTTGAAAAAGCTCCAGGCCTGCGCACCATCAAAGGGCAAAACCTGTTGGCTGTTCAAATGTTCAGTGCTAAGCTGTCATCACCATAAAGAAAGATGACATTTGAATTAAAAAGCAACAAAGGTCTTTTATACTGAACTAGTGTGTAATGTATCTGCAATACTAACCTTGTACTAATAATCTCAAGTGTACAATTAATAAAAGTTCGAAAATCCAAAACTAGGTGAAAGCACTGCAATTTGCAGACATATTTAATTGTGGGATATTAGGCGCTGCCCATCTCTCCTGAATGCTACATTTCACCTCCATATTTATCCTCTGTATCAGAACAGACATTTTCTGTGAGATTGAGTTTTGCATGTCCTTTTCTGTATGTCTTGCTGTTTTCAAATTGGTGTTTTGAGGATGGTGATCAAGGCACTCTATGTCATATGCTATGTGTTTTGATTTACACAACTGGTGAATTTCAGTGGCTATTTGGATTTGAGTGAGAACAATAACCATTCACTTTGGAACCCAAGAGCATCATCTGCGGTATTCCTCAAGGTTCATCCCTCAATTCCACCATGTTCAACACGTACATTACCACCTCTGGCCGAAATTGTCAGAACATACGATCCCAACATCATATCCTATGCAGATGACACCCAGCTCATCATCTTGCTCTCAGAAGACCACTCCACCACCAGGACCAAATTCCACAAGTGCATGGCGAGCGTCGCCGACTGGATGAAGACCAACTGCCTGAAGCTCAACACGGTCAAAAAGGTGGTGCTGATTTTTGGGAAGAACACCTCTCCGCAGAACAATACCTGGTGGCCCTCAAGACTATGACCCACTCCCACAATGAGAGACCATGCCACAACCTCGGCATCATAAACTTACCATGAAATGTCAGATCAACACAGTCTCCTCTACCTGCTTTCACACCCTCTGCATGCTCCGAAAGATTATCAGGTGACTCCCCAGGAAAGCAGTCACTCAAGCCCCATTCAGCTGGAATACGAAAGGAATACGCCAACACGCTCTACGCAGGACTCACCACCCAACTGCTTAAGAGACGCCAGATGATACAGAACTCAGCCGTCAGACTCATCCTCGACCTCCCCAAACCGACCCACATCACTCCCCACCTCAGATACCTCCACTGGCTCCCCATCAAGAAAAGATGCCAATTCAAGATGTTGACACATGCCTACAAGGCTCTCCACAACCAAGGGCAACATACATCAACCACCGCCTGAACTTCCACCAACACTCTACCTCGTTTGCTCTCGCTCACACTGCCCGCGTCTGTCGAACAGTGGAGGACGCTCCTTTTCCTACCTCACTCCCATGTCTTGGAATTACCTCCCCCTGCACCTCGGAACATCATCCTCTCCCTGAATTCAGAAAGGACTCAAGACTTGGCTCTTTAACTGATCTCAGCAAGAAACCTGCACCTGGATACCCTCATGGGTAATTAGTCATTCTCTAAAAATCCGGGTTGATTGATTGATAAGTCATTTTTTTAACTGTGTTGTTTCAGGGAATTTATATTATTTGTTGTTGTTTTTGTTGGTTGCAGGGCCTGGCCACAATATATATATTCATGTGATCAAGACCGCGTGTGGGCGGTCGAAACGCGTGGCCTCTTTATATACAGTGGGCAATTTTCCAATAAATTCAGTTTCGTACCTTGCTGTAGTCTGTACCTACTTCGTTCAGAAGTGTTTGAAGAAAGGATCGAAAGTTCGATATATATATATATATAATATATATATATATATATTTATACTCACACATATATATGTATATATATACTATCAGCATTATATAATAATTAACAGAGAACATACAGTACAGTAAATAGGTTTTATATATATATATATATATTACCTACTGGCGGTCGCCAGTAGGAAGTTACAGTTAGGACCTTGTTGCTATTCAAAATATATATATATATGAAGAAAGCATAACTGCTGAAACGCGTCTGCCTGGCGTTTCCCGACTTTCTGCATGACTCGTTCTGTTTAAATTGGAATAAATCCTTTTGTGAACCTCAGCATATGTCGGGCTCATTCTTGAAGGCGGGTGAGCATTGGACATTATGTTTTGCCAGTTTGCTGACACTGGCTACCAGCATGTCCTCTCGGTCTGGTGCGACGCGCCAAGCAGCATCCTTTGGTTTTTGTATTTCACTACAGCGCGTTGCCCCCCCTTGCGAGTCATTAGTACTAACATTGACTGCATCGGGAGAGGGGATGCAGTTTTAACTGCAGGGGTCACATCAGGTTCCAGTAACTTACATCAATTTCCACTGGGACTGGAGGCTGCCGGTTTGCGGGGCTCGGTGAGCCAACACAGTTGGGACACCACTTAGTGTTTGAGAGGCCCCTCACTGTATGGGTCTCCACGCCGAACATCAATAACCAGCATGCATTTGGTCTCAGTGGAGCACGAGATGAATGCCAGCTGAAAGCAGAGGCGGGGCATCAACACAAGAATGGGAGTGGCTATACAAACATCACAGGACTTTAAAATCAACCCCCAGCGAGAAACCCAGCTTAAGGAAACCGGCACTGAAGAAAGCATAACTGCTGAAACGCGTCTGCTTGGCGTTTCCCGACTTTCTGCATGACTCGTGCTGTTTAAATTGGAATAAATCCTTTTGTGAACCTCAGCATATGTCGGGCTCATTCTTGAAGGCGGGTGAGCATTGGACTTTATACATATATATATATATATATATATAATATATATCGATTTTTTAACTGTATTTTCTCAGTTAATTATATATATATATATATATATATATATATATATATATATATATATGTGTGTGTAAACCTTTTTACTGTATTTTCTCAGTTTCATATATATGTATATGTGTGTAGGGGGCACAAGGACGTTTGTTCCCAGTATTTCCGCCGGATTTTCCTACTGCAGCCTGAGGTATTCCAGCGCAGTGCATGGTGGTATCGGTGGTTTGTGGCATGGAACTACTGACGCATCGGCACTTCTACGAGTTGCAGCTGGGCCCTTCACTATAACTCACGCGACCGCAATCCTCTGCTGATGACGTCAGATATTATATCACTGTATTTAGACACCTATTTACCCATGTCTTCTTCCATTAATCTTTAGCTATACATATATTACAAATATTTATTTTTCAGAAAGACACATATGTAATCAGTGATGTAATATCTGACGTCATCAGCAGAGGATTGCGGTCGCGTGAGTTATAGTTGCCTGCACTAACTATAACGGGGGAATTTCATTGGTTTTTTACGAGGGAAATGTCCAGCTAACTATAACATGTGTGAAACCTATGGTTTTTTCAGTGAATTTGTAAGGTTTATTAAATGCTAATTCCTATCTATAACGTGTGTGAAACCTATGGTTTTTTAAGTGAATTTGTACGTTTTTTTAAATGCTAAGTTATGTTTTTATTAATATTTTTTTTTTCAGGTTCTTCACCTGAAAAAACGATGCCTTGTGCATGCCGTGCGCGCACAGTGCGCGCACACCGCGCTTTTTCAAAAAAAAAGAAAAACATTTTTTTCATCCTTGGGGGTCCTTCAGTTACCCCCTAACAAAGGCTAGGGGGTCAGGAACTGTCCACCCTGCCCCCTTTTCATATTCTCCACCTTTGTTTTTCACTGCCTCAGACTGCGAGAGACAAAATGGCGGCAGACACTTCCTGATTTCGACCGACTGGAATGTTTACTGTCATGTAACCACCAATCAGAATTACGCTCGCGCACATCAGCGTGCGCGTACGGTATGCTTACCGTACGCGCACGGTGCGCGCCTATAGATATATATGTACTTTTAACTGAAATTTTCTCTGGAACTACTGAACAGATTGACTCCAGATATTCAAAAGGCACATCCCTGACCTGAGGACTTTCTCTTTGCCAAATTTCAAATAATTCTGTTCAGCCGTTCGGGCTGTACCTTGGACTAAAGGTCCCTATGGAAAACTGCATGGGGAAAACGCGTTTTGGGCCCCTCCTTTTTTCTCGGCCCCCGCTTGACTAATCACCCCGAGACTTTCAGGGTAGGAGCGGAGCGGAGCGCCCCACCTATTTTGAAAAATTCGCGAGGATTCGTCAACCGGCGCCAAAGTTATTCAAAATAGAATTTTCAGATTTCCTATGGAAACACGGTCCTAACTATAACTATCTACTGGCGACCGCCAGTAGATAATATATATCTATTTATATTTATATATAT
Source organism: Triturus cristatus (assembly GCF_964204655.1). Taxonomy (NCBI): domain Eukaryota; kingdom Metazoa; phylum Chordata; class Amphibia; order Caudata; family Salamandridae; genus Triturus; species Triturus cristatus. Next base: position 1,252,399,610 of record NC_140592.1, on the reverse strand, counting down.
ATATACACACATATATATATATATATATATATATATATATATATACATACATTTCCCCGTATCCCACAGGCAACACAGGATGACGGCGCAGTGGAAGTTGAAGATTTTGCTGCAATACTTATTAGGTTTTTACAAAGCAAAGTGGATAGATGGCAAAAACAAAACAGACATATATATATTCACTTAAAAAACCATTGGTTTCGTTCGGGTGTCTTGTTGTTTTTGCCTGTCATGAAAATAATAAAAATTCTTCCAAAAAAAACCATGGAGAAAAGGCAAAACCGGACAGAAAGACAAGCAGAAATAGGCTAAACAAAGCAGAAGAGTTCAAAACTGTGGGCCGAAAAACAAGCAGAAACAGGCAAAACAGAGGGCGAAAAACAAGTACAAAAGGCAAAAGTAGCAGAATAGGGAAAAACAGAGAGCAGAACAACAAGCAAAAAAGGCAAAGCAGAGGGCAGACAAATGAGCAGGAACAGGCAAAACAGAGGGCAGAAAACTGATTGGAAAAGGCAAAACAGAGCAGAGAAGAGGGGAAAACAGAGAGCAGAAAAAGAAGCAAAAAAGGCGGGGAGAAAAACCAAGCAGAAACAGACAAAACAGAGGTTAGAAAATTGAGCAGAATAGGCAAAACAGGGCAGAAGAGGGCAAAACAGAGGGCAGAAAGATGAGCAGAAAAAGGCAAAAAAGAGGGTAGAAACATTAGAAAAAACAGGCAATTCATAGAAAACTGAGCGGGAAAGGCAAACCAGAAGGCTGAAAAATTTGCAGGAAGGGCAAAACAGAGTAGAAGAGTGTGAGAAGCTGGGTTTCTGTTGCAGTGAATCCCCCACCCCCACACTTTTTGCCAGATTACTGATGCACTTTGACTTGATGTGCCCTGGGTCCCTTCCAATCAAGTTCCCAAGGCCTGTGTTCTTTCCCCAGAACTGTACCTTGTACACCCCATTGGAACTCTCTGGCCACAGGTCAACCCCTGGTAAATGGTACCACAGGTACCCAAGGCACTGTGACCAGGGAAGGCCTCTAATGGCTGCAGCACTTATTGTGCCACCCTTAGAGGTCCTGTACCTTTACACTCACACACTGCCTTTGCAGGCTGCATGTTTTGGTGCAGAACAAAGTGAAGAGTCGACATGGCACACATCCCTATGTGCCATGCCTACAACCCGCTGCCTTGGCATAAATCAGTCACCCCTCTAGCTGGGTGCACTATACCAGTGGTGAGGGTACAGGTGCATGAGCCCTGTACCCCTACAGTCTCTAAGTCCATTCTTAGACATTGTAAGTGCAGTGCTGCCATTAAGAGTATATGGTGCTGGGAGTTTGTCATTACCAACTCCACAGCACCATAATGGCTACACTGAAAACTGAAAAGTTTGGTATCAAACTTCTCAGCACATTAAACCCACACTAATGCCAGTGTGGGATTTAATGAAAAATGCCCACATAGGGCATCTTAGAGATGCCCCTGAAAAACGACCTACCACTAGTGTCCAGGCTGAGTGGCTGCTTTCAGCTTCCACCACCTGACATGTTTCTGGACCCCTGGGTCGAGAGCCTGCTGCTCTCGGAGGCCTGAAACAATGCACATCCTGAGACGAGGTGCCAAGCCTCCTCCCCCAGGATGCTTACCGCCTTTGTGAGCTTCCCCAGGCCACTTGCTTCAGAAACTGGTACCTACGGGTTTTGACCCCCACTTTGGGCGGGAGTACAAGCGGGAAAAACAAGTGAGGAAGAAAGTGCCTACCTTTGCCAACTTCACCCCTCAGGTGGGGTAGGCAAGGTGAAGCACAACTCTCAGTCGCCGCCATCTTGCAGATGGGGGGACCCAGCCTACCAGGGAGAGGCTTATGGCCCCTCCCACTGGAGGGTGGCATAATAGGGGGTGTACCCACCCCAGGGAAGGGACCCAACCTTTTACCTACCTGTAACACCCATAAATCTAGTATTTAGGGTCACCCTTGAACCTTGCTTGCTCAGACAAAAAACCAGAAGAAGAAAAGAAGAAGAAGGACCCAACAGCCATGCCGAAGCTAACAAGAGGTGGACGACTACTGACTTAGCCCCAGCCCTACCGGCCTGTACCCACCTTGAACCTGCAGAAGCGAAACTCCGGTGTGTCCTGCAGCCAGCAGCCTCAAGAACCCCGAGGACCTTCTCTGCCTTCAAAAGAAAAGACTCTGACTCCCATGAACACCGGATTCGTTCACCAACAGACTCCAGCTCCAGCAGGATCAGCGAGTCTGCACCACTCTGCACCCAACGCCCACGCCCCGGTTTCGAGTGACCCAACATCAAGAGGAGGTCTCCCTGGCGATCCAGACCCGAGATCCAGTGACCCCTGACCTGCCTCAAGCCTCCATCTGATGCCTGCAGCCTCAAACCGGAAGGTCTCCCCAACTGTGAACAGGAGCTGGTAAGAAGATCTGACTCTAAAAGGCACCCCTGCACCCGACGCCCCACGGCCTTGGGTGGCCCAACCGACGGTGCCTAACCAACCCCCTGCATCCCAACTTACCTCTCCAAGTGGTGGTCGCACCCAAAAGACTTTTGTCCCTGAGCCTGCAGTGTGTTTGCAAACCGGAGACTCCCCATTGAAAGCTACAGTGCGCCCGACGCCAAAACAGCACTCTGCACCCGGCCGCCCTAGTGCCGTTGAGAGTGCACCTTTTGTGCTGGCTTGAACCCCCATTTGCCCTGAGCTTAAGTCCAGGAGCTTTGCTCCCACAACCCAGTGGCCTGCTAGTCAGCAGCCACCAACCGGAGGCCCCCTAACCCCCATTTAATAACATTGGGCCTTAGCACTCTGCACCCGGCCGCCCTGGTGCCGCTGAGGGTGTAACAAGAGTGCATCCTTGACCCTGGGGGACCTCTGAATCTAACCCCAGAATACCAACTCCCACAACAAAGTACTTACCTGTTAACCGATAACACTATTTTCCTCCATAGGATAACATAGACTGTTTTTCTGTGAAAAGTTTCTAAGTGTGGAGTTGGAAAATCTATGAAAACCTTTAAAACTGTAACTAAATAACAAAAACGCTTATACTTACCTGTTTACAGGAAATGTCCCAGGGCAGTATCCAGGTGTACTGCACTGTGTAAGAAAAGTTATCTGTAAAGTAATCTACTTGACATTCTACTAAAAAGCCTATACAAAGTATATGTACTGTATTCTCTAAAGCATTGAATTATCAGTAACTCTTATGTAATCCAAACAAAGTACAAATACAATTGCATTTCAAACTGTTTACAAAACTGTATAACTACTGTAAAGTATGTATTACTTACCTGTGCCAGGCTTGTTTTGGTTCCAGAAAATACGATAACTATATTTTTATACAAAACCAATTGGTCTGAAGTTCAGTCTTTGAGTGTGTGATATCATTTACTGATCGAGTGTGTACAACAAATGCTTAACACTACCTTCTGATATAGCCTTACTGCTCGACCACACTAACCACAAATAGGGAGTGAGGTGATATCTACTTTACCTCTGCCTACCTTTGGGGTTCCACTGGACACTGAGAACCCTATACCTCACTTTGGTATAGTATATACAGAGCCAGCTTCCTACAAAGAGGGCAAAACAGAGGGCAGAAAAACAAGCAGAAACGGGCAAAACAGAGGACAGAAAACTGAGAGGAAAAGGCAAAACAGGGCGGAAAAACGAGCAGGAAAGGCAAAACAGAGCAGAAAAGGGCACAATTGGAGGCAGAAAAACAAGCAGAAAAGGCAAAACAGAGCAGGAGAGGGCAGAATAACGAGTAGAAAAGGCATAGGGGAGGGCAGAGAAACGGGCAGGAAAGGCAAAGCAGAGGGCAGAAAAATGGGAAGAAATGGTCAAACAGACCAAGAAACAAGCAGAGAAGGCACAGAGGCCAACAGGTAGACAGGCAGCAGAAGATAGCGGACTGTGGGCAAGCTGGACAGGGGACTTGTCGCAGGGTGAGCTGGCACAAGGACCTGCTCTTCAGAGACACTTCTGAAGCTGTGTCACCACAGCTCACACAGTCTCTGGGCATGCAGAGGAGTTCACTGAAATGTCACCTCTTGGAATGTGGCCACAATAAAAACCAGAACGAGTCGAGCTAACAAACTGGCAGTGTCTCAGTGGGGGCGGGACTTGAGCCACACCTGTCAGGCATTGAAAGTCAGCAATGATGAAGAGGATGGTCATCCAAGACAGCACAGATTGCAGTGAAAACTCAAAAAGGGTGAAAAATAAAATTGTAAGTGCAAAGAGGAATCCCCAATAGAGCCCAGGAAGGATAACATATAAAATGGTTTATGAAAGCTTTCAATAGTCTTCTTCAGCTCATGCCTGTACACGCAGCTCTTGAAGACACCTTTTTATGGTTGGCCACCGTAAATCGACTTCCACAAACCTTCACTGGGTTTCTTCAATTACCTGGTTTATTACGGAGCTGAGTGTGCTCTCATTACTGCTCTTTGCGGTTGGCCACATCAAATCAACTTCCACAAACCTTCACTGGGCTTCTTCAATTGCCTGGCTTTTTTTAGAGCCGGGTACGCTCTTGAAGGCTTTGTTATACTTATGTTATGCTGCAATGAACTTTTAGAGCACACATTCACTAAGGAGGTTTCATGGCACTAAGGACTTGGAAGCACAGCAAAAACGAGACAATTAATCATGCGCTTGTTTAAAGAGCCATGGGGCATATCAGCAAGGGCTTTATCTCCGCTTTTTTGGCTTTAAAAGCCAGAAAAGCGGAGATAAAACCATCGCCCTATGCATATTTGCATGTTAGCACCCTTTTTCACTACGCCTACCTTTGCATCTCTAATGAGGTGCAAAGTGGGCGTTTCTGACATTCACTACATGTCAGAACATCCATAACGCGGCTTCGCGCTATCAGCCAGGATGCCCTAGCATTTTAGCAGACGTTAGTTTTTGGAGAAAACTGCTGTTTTCTCCAAAAACTAATGTCTGCTAAAATCCTGACTTAGCCACCCCTAACATAGGGGGTGGATTCTGCTGATACGACCACAGGGTCGTATCAGCAAGGTTATCGCCGTTTTGCAAGGAACATCGCTGGAAAACCAGCGATGTTCCCTGCAAAACTGTGATTTCCCCACTATCGCAGACATTTTTATCGCCTTGGAGATACGCGTTGCTAATAACGCGATATCTCCACGATAAAAACCTGTGATAGCGGGCGTTAGGAAAAGGAGCGCTAAGCACACTCTGCGATAGCTATCGCAAAGCGTTGCTAATATGCCCCCATGTTTTTAATGAGGTTCTGAAGCTCTTGTAGGACGTTGCAGCTCTAATATTTGGGGGGTGGGGGGGGGAGCTGGAAAGAAACTAAGACACCAGGAGCGAGCACCGCAAACCTGGTTCTCCCAATCTCTTCCTGTTGAATTCGGGGACCTCCCAAAGATTGTGATGAGCCAATCTGAGATTTCCCTGAGGGATATAATTCCGAATACTGGAGGTCACAAAGGAGGGTTATTGCCATGGCGGATTTTGAAAATTGTGCATCCAGTTTTAAAAAGGGTTCTCTGAGGGACTGGGAGCCAGTGTTGTTTTTTCAACAGTGGTTTAATATGACAGAGTGAAGGTTGATGACAGACCAATCTGGCTGCTTGATTTTGGACGAACTGGAGTCTTTGACTCAGTCCCTTAGGAAGACCTTAAAATGAAGCACAAAAGTGTAATCAATTTGTGACATGACAAGCGCAATTACAATCTGGATAATGGCCTAAAAAGAGAAGGATTTTCATTTTTTTTATTTTACGCAGCTGGAAAAACCAATAAGAGATCACTGCTCCAATCTGAGGCTTCATTGAAAGATCCTGATCGAATAGAATCCTGAGGTTTTTGACCGGTTTTTGGGGGACGGGGGAGCACCCAACTCCTGTGGCCAAAGGGAAGGGCTCCAAAAATGCAGCTTGTTTTTGACTATCACGACCACACAGAGTTCTGTTTCAGTTGATGGCAGTCCATCCAGTCCTGAATAAAGATCTGGTGTATCATCGATATTAAATAACAGCTGCATGTCATCGGCATAATTGTATATCTTTTCATTTTGCATCTGTAAAGTATGTACCGGTGGGTTGATATACAAATTAAATACCAGGCGGGACAAAGAGTAGCCCTGGGATAATCTACAGTTAAGTTTAACCTTAGAAGAGCGTAAATGAGGGAGACAACTCGGAAAAGAGAGAGACAAACCGATTGAGATCGGTCAGAGCGAAAGGACTTCGTCCAGTATAGAGCACTTCCCTGCAAGCCGGAGGCCTCAACAGAGTTTCAATTTGGCCTTTCTTTATAAAAGTGACTGTGGCATCAGACTATTAGTTGAAGCCCACCCTCCACAATATCTTGCTCTACCTTCGCGTGCATGTGCGGGAATGATAAAAAGTAAGCATTCTTACAGCATATGTTTTTCTAACGTGTGGTGCCACAAACAAATCAAGTGTGCCACTTTTGCATAGTTACAAATCACAGACATGAGTGCAGTAAGACACTAGTGTGCCTTTGACTGTCAGCTTAATATGTTTTTTGAACTTGGACTTTGGATTTGTCATGTTGTTTGACCAATTAATTAAAACTTTGAAAAAGCTCCAGGCCTGCGCACCATCAAAGGGCAAAACCTGTTGGCTGTTCAAATGTTCAGTGCTAAGCTGTCATCACCATAAAGAAAGATGACATTTGAATTAAAAAGCAACAAAGGTCTTTTATACTGAACTAGTGTGTAATGTATCTGCAATACTAACCTTGTACTAATAATCTCAAGTGTACAATTAATAAAAGTTCGAAAATCCAAAACTAGGTGAAAGCACTGCAATTTGCAGACATATTTAATTGTGGGATATTAGGCGCTGCCCATCTCTCCTGAATGCTACATTTCACCTCCATATTTATCCTCTGTATCAGAACAGACATTTTCTGTGAGATTGAGTTTTGCATGTCCTTTTCTGTATGTCTTGCTGTTTTCAAATTGGTGTTTTGAGGATGGTGATCAAGGCACTCTATGTCATATGCTATGTGTTTTGATTTACACAACTGGTGAATTTCAGTGGCTATTTGGATTTGAGTGAGAACAATAACCATTCACTTTGGAACCCAAGAGCATCATCTGCGGTATTCCTCAAGGTTCATCCCTCAATTCCACCATGTTCAACACGTACATTACCACCTCTGGCCGAAATTGTCAGAACATACGATCCCAACATCATATCCTATGCAGATGACACCCAGCTCATCATCTTGCTCTCAGAAGACCACTCCACCACCAGGACCAAATTCCACAAGTGCATGGCGAGCGTCGCCGACTGGATGAAGACCAACTGCCTGAAGCTCAACACGGTCAAAAAGGTGGTGCTGATTTTTGGGAAGAACACCTCTCCGCAGAACAATACCTGGTGGCCCTCAAGACTATGACCCACTCCCACAATGAGAGACCATGCCACAACCTCGGCATCATAAACTTACCATGAAATGTCAGATCAACACAGTCTCCTCTACCTGCTTTCACACCCTCTGCATGCTCCGAAAGATTATCAGGTGACTCCCCAGGAAAGCAGTCACTCAAGCCCCATTCAGCTGGAATACGAAAGGAATACGCCAACACGCTCTACGCAGGACTCACCACCCAACTGCTTAAGAGACGCCAGATGATACAGAACTCAGCCGTCAGACTCATCCTCGACCTCCCCAAACCGACCCACATCACTCCCCACCTCAGATACCTCCACTGGCTCCCCATCAAGAAAAGATGCCAATTCAAGATGTTGACACATGCCTACAAGGCTCTCCACAACCAAGGGCAACATACATCAACCACCGCCTGAACTTCCACCAACACTCTACCTCGTTTGCTCTCGCTCACACTGCCCGCGTCTGTCGAACAGTGGAGGACGCTCCTTTTCCTACCTCACTCCCATGTCTTGGAATTACCTCCCCCTGCACCTCGGAACATCATCCTCTCCCTGAATTCAGAAAGGACTCAAGACTTGGCTCTTTAACTGATCTCAGCAAGAAACCTGCACCTGGATACCCTCATGGGTAATTAGTCATTCTCTAAAAATCCGGGTTGATTGATTGATAAGTCATTTTTTTAACTGTGTTGTTTCAGGGAATTTATATTATTTGTTGTTGTTTTTGTTGGTTGCAGGGCCTGGCCACAATATATATATTCATGTGATCAAGACCGCGTGTGGGCGGTCGAAACGCGTGGCCTCTTTATATACAATGGGCAATTTTCCAATAAATTCAGTTTCGTACCTTGCTGTAGTCTGTACCTACTTCGTTCAGAAGTGTTTGAAGAAAGGATCGAAAGTTCGATATATATATATATATAATATATATATATATATATTTATACTCACACATATATATGTATATATATACTATCAGCATTATATAATAATTAACAGAGAACATACAGTACAGTAAATAGGTTTTATATATATATATATATATTACCTACTGGCGGTCGCCAGTAGGAAGTTACAGTTAGGACCTTGTTGCTATTCAAAATATATATATATATGAAGAAAGCATAACTGCTGAAACGCGTCTGCCTGGCGTTTCCCGACTTTCTGCATGACTCGTTCTGTTTAAATTGGAATAAATCCTTTTGTGAACCTCAGCATATGTCGGGCTCATTCTTGAAGGCGGGTGAGCATTGGACATTATGTTTTGCCAGTTTGCTGACACTGGCTACCAGCATGTCCTCTCGGTCTGGTGCGACGCGCCAAGCAGCATCCTTTGGTTTTTGTATTTCACTACAGCGCGTTGCCCCCCCTTGCGAGTCATTAGTACTAACATTGACTGCATCGGGAGAGGGGATGCAGTTTTAACTGCAGGGGTCACATCAGGTTCCAGTAACTTACATCAATTTCCACTGGGACTGGAGGCTGCCGGTTTGCGGGGCTCGGTGAGCCAACACAGTTGGGACACCACTTAGTGTTTGAGAGGCCCCTCACTGTATGGGTCTCCACGCCGAACATCAATAACCAGCATGCATTTGGTCTCAGTGGAGCACGAGATGAATGCCAGCTGAAAGCAGAGGCGGGGCATCAACACAAGAATGGGAGTGGCTATACAAACATCACAGGACTTTAAAATCAACCCCCAGCGAGAAACCCAGCTTAAGGAAACCGGCACTGAAGAAAGCATAACTGCTGAAACGCGTCTGCTTGGCGTTTCCCGACTTTCTGCATGACTCGTGCTGTTTAAATTGGAATAAATCCTTTTGTGAACCTCAGCATATGTCGGGCTCATTCTTGAAGGCGGGTGAGCATTGGACTTTATACATATATATATATATATATATATATAATATATATCGATTTTTTAACTGTATTTTCTCAGTTAATTATATATATATATATATATATATATATATATATATATATATGTGTGTGTAAACCTTTTTACTGTATTTTCTCAGTTTCATATATATGTATATGTGTGTAGGGGGCACAAGGACGTTTGTTCCCAGTATTTCCGCCGGATTTTCCTACTGCAGCCTGAGGTATTCCAGCGCAGTGCATGGTGGTATCGGTGGTTTGTGGCATGGAACTACTGACGCATCGGCACTTCTACGAGTTGCAGCTGGGCCCTTCACTATAACTCACGCGACCGCAATCCTCTGCTGATGACGTCAGATATTATATCACTGTATTTAGACACCTATTTACCCATGTCTTCTTCCATTAATCTTTAGCTATACATATATTACAAATATTTATTTTTCAGAAAGACACATATGTAATCAGTGATGTAATATCTGACGTCATCAGCAGAGGATTGCGGTCGCGTGAGTTATAGTTGCCTGCACTAACTATAACGGGGGAATTTCATTGGTTTTTTACGAGGGAAATGTCCAGCTAACTATAACATGTGTGAAACCTATGGTTTTTTCAGTGAATTTGTAAGGTTTATTAAATGCTAATTCCTATCTATAACGTGTGTGAAACCTATGGTTTTTTAAGTGAATTTGTACGTTTTTTTAAATGCTAAGTTATGTTTTTATTAATATTTTTTTTTTCAGGTTCTTCACCTGAAAAAACGATGCCTTGTGCATGCCGTGCGCGCACAGTGCGCGCACACCGCGCTTTTTCAAAAAAAAAGAAAAACATTTTTTTCATCCTTGGGGGTCCTTCAGTTACCCCCTAACAAAGGCTAGGGGGTCAGGAACTGTCCACCCTGCCCCCTTTTCATATTCTCCACCTTTGTTTTTCACTGCCTCAGACTGCGAGAGACAAAATGGCGGCAGACACTTCCTGATTTCGACCGACTGGAATGTTTACTGTCATGTAACCACCAATCAGAATTACGCTCGCGCACATCAGCGTGCGCGTACGGTATGCTTACCGTACGCGCACGGTGCGCGCCTATAGATATATATGTACTTTTAACTGAAATTTTCTCTGGAACTACTGAACAGATTGACTCCAGATATTCAAAAGGCACATCCCTGACCTGAGGACTTTCTCTTTGCCAAATTTCAAATAATTCTGTTCAGCCGTTCGGGCTGTACCTTGGACTAAAGGTCCCTATGGAAAACTGCATGGGGAAAACGCGTTTTGGGCCCCTCCTTTTTTCTCGGCCCCCGCTTGACTAATCACCCCGAGACTTTCAGGGTAGGAGCGGAGCGGAGCGCCCCACCTATTTTGAAAAATTCGCGAGGATTCGTCAACCGGCGCCAAAGTTATTCATAATAGAATTTTCAGATTTCCTATGGAAACACGGTCCTAACTATAACTATCTACTGGCGACCGCCAGTAGATAATATATATCTATTTATATTTATATATATATATACACACATATATATATATATATATATATATATATATATATATATACATACATTTCCCCGTATCCCACAGGCAACACAGGATGACGGCGCAGTGGAAGTTGAAGATTTTGCTGCAATACTTATTAGGTTTTTACAAAGCAAAGTGGATAGATGGCAAAAACAAAACAGACATATATATATTCACTTAAAAAACCATTGGTTTCGTTCGGGTGTCTTGTTGTTTTTGCCTGTCATGAAAATAATAAAAATTCTTCCAAAAAAAACCATGGAGAAAAGGCAAAACCGGACAGAAAGACAAGCAGAAATAGGCTAAACAAAGCAGAAGAGTTCAAAACTGTGGGCCGAAAAACAAGCAGAAACAGGCAAAACAGAGGGCGAAAAACAAGTACAAAAGGCAAAAGTAGCAGAATAGGGAAAAACAGAGAGCAGAACAACAAGCAAAAAAGGCAAAGCAGAGGGCAGACAAATGAGCAGGAACAGGCAAAACAGAGGGCAGAAAACTGATTGGAAAAGGCAAAACAGAGCAGAGAAGAGGGGAAAACAGAGAGCAGAAAAAGAAGCAAAAAAGGCGGGGAGAAAAACCAAGCAGAAACAGACAAAACAGAGGTTAGAAAATTGAGCAGAATAGGCAAAACAGGGCAGAAGAGGGCAAAACAGAGGGCAGAAAGATGAGCAGAAAAAGGCAAAAAAGAGGGTAGAAACATTAGAAAAAACAGGCAATTCATAGAAAACTGAGCGGGAAAGGCAAACCAGAAGGCTGAAAAATTTGCAGGAAGGGCAAAACAGAGTAGAAGAGTGTGAGAAGCTGGGTTTCTGTTGCAGTGAATCCCCCACCCCCACACTTTTTGCCAGATTACTGATGCACTTTGACTTGATGTGCCCTGGGTCCCTTCCAATCAAGTTCCCAAGGCCTGTGTTCTTTCCCCAGAACTGTACCTTGTACACCCCATTGGAACTCTCTGGCCACAGGTCAACCCCTGGTAAATGGTACCACAGGTACCCAGGGCACTGTGACCAGGGAAGGCCTCTAATGGCTGCAGCACTTATTGTGCCACCCTTAGAGGTCCTGTACCTTTACACTCACACACTGCCTTTGCAGGCTGCATGTTTTGGTGCAGAACAAAGTGAAGAGTCGACATGGCACACATCCCTATGTGCCATGCCTACAACCCACTGCCTTGGCATAAATCAGTCACCCCTCTAGCTGGGTGCACTATACCAGTGGTGAGGGTACAGGTGCATGAGCCCTGTACCCCTACAGTCTCTAAGTCCATTCTTAGACATTGTAAGTGCAGTGCTGCCATTAAGAGTATATGGTGCTGGGAGTTTGTCATTACCAACTCCACAGCACCATAATGGCTACACTGAAAACTGAAAAGTTTGGTATCAAACTTCTCAGCACATTAAACCCACACTAATGCCAGTGTGGGATTTAATGAAAAATGCCCACATAGGGCATCTTAGAGATGCCCCTGAAAAACGACCTACCACTAGTGTCCAGGCTGAGTGGCTGCTTTCAGCTTCCACCACCTGACATGTTTCTGGACCCCTGGGTCGAGAGCCTGCTGCTCTCGGAGGCCTGAAACAATGCACATCCTGAGACGAGGTGCCAAGCCTCCTCCCCCAGGATGCTTACCGCCTTTGTGAGCTTCCCCTGGCCACTTGCTTCAGAAACTGGTACCTACGGGTTTTGACCCCCACTTTGGGCGGGAGTACAAGCGGGAAAAACAAGTGAGGAAGAAAGTGCCTACCTTTGCCAACTTCACCCCTCAGGTGGGGTAGGCAAGGTGAAGCACAACTCTCAGTCGCCGCCATCTTGCAGATGGGGGGACCCAGCCTACCAGGGAGAGGCTTATGGCCCCTCCCACTGGAGGGTGGCATAATAGGGGGTGTACCCACCCCAGGGAAGGGACCCAACCTTTTACCTACCTGTAACACCCATAAATCTAGTATTTAGGGTCACCCTTGAACCTTGCTTGCTCAGACAAAAAACCAGAAGAAGAAAAGAAGAAGAAGGACCCAACAGCCATGCCGAAGCTAACAAGAGGTGGACGACTACTGACTTAGCCCCAGCCCTACCGGCCTGTACCCACCTTGAACCTGCAGAAGCGAAACTCCGGTGTGTCCTGCAGCCAGCAGCCTCAAGAACCCCGAGGACCTTCTCTGCCTTCAAAAGAAAAGACTCTGACTCCCATGAACACCGGATTCGTTCACCAACAGACTCCAGCTCCAGCAGGATCAGCGAGTCTGCACCACTCTGCACCCAACGCCCACGCCCCGGTTTCGAGTGACCCAACATCAAGAGGAGGTCTCCCTGGCGATCCAGACCCGAGATCCAGTGACCCCTGACCTGCCTCAAGCCTCCATCTGATGCCTGCAGCCTCAAACCGGAAGGTCTCCCCAACTGTGAACAGGAGCTGGTAAGAAGATCTGACTCTAAAAGGCACCCCTGCACCCGACGCCCCACGGCCTTGGGTGGCCCAACCGACGGTGCCTAACCAACCCCCTGCATCCCAACTTACCTCTCCAAGTGGTGGTCGCACCCAAAAGACTTTTGTCCCTGAGCCTGCAGTGTGTTTGCAAACCGGAGACTCCCCATTGAAAGCTACAGTGCGCCCGACGCCAAAACAGCACTCTGCACCCGGCCGCCCTAGTGCCGTTGAGAGTGCACCTTTTGTGCTGGCTTGAACCCCCATTTGCCCTGAGCTTAAGTCCAGGAGCTTTGCTCCCACAACCCAGTGGCCTGCTAGTCAGCAGCCACCAACCGGAGGCCCCCTAACCCCCATTTAATAACATTGGGCCTTAGCACTCTGCACCCGGCCGCCCTGGTGCCGCTGAGGGTGTAACAAGAGTGCATCCTTGACCCTGGGGGACCTCTGAATCTAACCCCAGAATACCAACTCCCACAACAAAGTACTTACCTGTTAACCGATAACACTATTTTCCTCCATAGGATAACATAGACTGTTTTTCTGTGAAAAGTTTCTAAGTGTGGAGTTGGAAAATCTATGAAAACCTTTAAAACTGTAACTAAATAACAAAAACGCTTATACTTACCTGTTTACAGGAAATGTCCCAGGGCAGTATCCAGGTGTACTGCACTGTGTAAGAAAAGTTATCTGTAAAGTAATCTACTTGACATTCTACTAAAAAGCCTATACAAAGTATATGTACTGTATTCTCTAAAGCATTGAATTATCAGTAACTCTTATGTAATCCAAACAAAGTACAAATACAATTGCATTTCAAACTGTTTACAAAACTGTATAACTACTGTAAAGTATGTATTACTTACCTGTGCCAGGCTTGTTTTGGTTCCAGAAAATACGATAACTATATTTTTATACAAAACCAATTGGTCTGAAGTTCAGTCTTTGAGTGTGTGATATCATTTACTGATCGAGTGTGTACAACAAATGCTTAACACTACCTTCTGATATAGCCTTACTGCTCGACCACACTAACCACAAATAGGGAGTGAGGTGATATCTACTTTACCTCTGCCTACCTTTGGGGTTCCACTGGACACTGAGAACCCTATACCTCACTTTGGTATAGTATATACAGAGCCAGCTTCCTACAAAGAGGGCAAAACAGAGGGCAGAAAAACAAGCAGAAACGGGCAAAACAGAGGACAGAAAACTGAGAGGAAAAGGCAAAACAGGGCGGAAAAACGAGCAGGAAAGGCAAAACAGAGCAGAAAAGGGCACAATTGGAGGCAGAAAAACAAGCAGAAAAGGCAAAACAGAGCAGGAGAGGGCAGAATAACGAGTAGAAAAGGCATAGGGGAGGGCAGAGAAACGGGCAGGAAAGGCAAAGCAGAGGGCAGAAAAATGGGAAGAAATGGTCAAACAGACCAAGAAACAAGCAGAGAAGGCACAGAGGCCAACAGGTAGACAGGCAGCAGAAGATAGCGGACTGTGGGCAAGCTGGACAGGGGACTTGTCGCAGGGTGAGCTGGCACAAGGACCTGCTCTTCAGAGACACTTCTGAAGCTGTGTCACCACAGCTCACACAGTCTCTGGGCATGCAGAGGAGTTCACTGAAATGTCACCTCTTGGAATGTGGCCACAATAAAAACCAGAACGAGTCGAGCTAACAAACTGGCAGTGTCTCAGTGGGGGCGGGACTTGAGCCACACCTGTCAGGCATTGAAAGTCAGCAATGATGAAGAGGATGGTCATCCAAGACAGCACAGATTGCAGTGAAAACTCAAAAAGGGTGAAAAATAAAATTGTAAGTGCAAAGAGGAATCCCCAATAGAGCCCAGGAAGGATAACATATAAAATGGTTTATGAAAGCTTTCAATAGTCTTCTTCAGCTCATGCCTGTACACGCAGCTCTTGAAGACACCTTTTTATGGTTGGCCACCGTAAATCGACTTCCACAAACCTTCACTGGGTTTCTTCAATTACCTGGTTTATTACGGAGCTGAGTGTGCTCTCATTACTGCTCTTTGCGGTTGGCCACATCAAATCAACTTCCACAAACCTTCACTGGGCTTCTTCAATTGCCTGGCTTTTTTTAGAGCCGGGTACGCTCTTGAAGGCTTTGTTATACTTATGTTATGCTGCAATGAACTTTTAGAGCACACATTCACTAAGGAGGTTTCATGGCACTAAGGACTTGGAAGCACAGCAAAAACGAGACAATTAATCATGCGCTTGTTTAAAGAGCCATGGGGCATATCAGCAAGGGCTTTATCTCCGCTTTTTTGGCTTTAAAAGCCAGAAAAGCGGAGATAAAACCATCGCCCTATGCATATTTGCATGTTAGCACCCTTTTTCACTACGCCTACCTTTGCATCTCTAATGAGGTGCAAAGTGGGCGTTTCTGACATTCACTACATGTCAGAACATCCATAACGCGGCTTCGCGCTATCAGCCAGGATGCCCTAGCATTTTAGCAGACGTTAGTTTTTGGAGAAAACTGCTGTTTTCTCCAAAAACTAATGTCTGCTAAAATCCTGACTTAGCCACCCCTAACATAGGGGGTGGATTCTGCTGATACGACCACAGGGTCGTATCAGCAAGGTTATCGCCGTTTTGCAAGGAACATCGCTGGAAAACCAGCGATGTTCCCTGCAAAACTGTGATTTCCCCACTATCGCAGACATTTTTATCGCCTTGGAGATACGCGTTGCTAATAACGCGATATCTCCACGATAAAAACCTGTGATAGCGGGCGTTAGGAAAAGGAGCGCTAAGCACACTCTGCGATAGCTATCGCAAAGCGTTGCTAATATGCCCCCATGTTTTTAATGAGGTTCTGAAGCTCTTGTAGGACGTTGCAGCTCTAATATTTGGGGGGTGGGGGGGGGAGCTGGAAAGAAACTAAGACACCAGGAGCGAGCACCGCAAACCTGGTTCTCCCAATCTCTTCCTGTTGAATTCGGGGACCTCCCAAAGATTGTGATGAGCCAATCTGAGATTTCCCTGAGGGATATAATTCCGAATACTGGAGGTCACAAAGGAGGGTTATTGCCATGGCGGATTTTGAAAATTGTGCATCCAGTTTTAAAAAGGGTTCTCTGAGGGACTGGGAGCCAGTGTTGTTTTTTCAACAGTGGTTTAATATGACAGAGTGAAGGTTGATGACAGACCAATCTGGCTGCTTGATTTTGGACGAACTGGAGTCTTTGACTCAGTCCCTTAGGAAGACCTTAAAATGAAGCACAAAAGTGTAATCAATTTGTGACATGACAAGCGCAATTACAATCTGGATAATGGCCTAAAAAGAGAAGGATTTTCATTTTTTTTATTTTACGCAGCTGGAAAAACCAATAAGAGATCACTGCTCCAATCTGAGGCTTCATTGAAAGATCCTGATCGAATAGAATCCTGAGGCTTTTGACCGGTTTTTGGGGGACGGGGGAGCACCCAACTCCTGTGGCCAAAGGGAAGGGCTCCAAAAATGCAGCTTGTTTTTGACTATCATGACCACACAGAGTTCTGTTTCAGTTGATGGCAGTCCATCCAGTCCTGAATAAAGATCTGGTGTATCATCGATATTAAATAACAGCTGCATGTCATCGGCATAATTGTATATCTTTTCATTTTGCATCTGTAAAGTATGTACCGGTGGGTTGATATACAAATTAAATACCAGGCGGGACAAAGAGTAGCCCTGGGATAATCTACAGTTAAGTTTAACCTTAGAAGAGCGTAAATGAGGGAGACAACTCGGAAAAGAGAGAGACAAACCGATTGAGATCGGTCAGAGCGAAAGGACTTCGTCCAGTATAGAGCACTTCCCTGCAAGCCGGAGGCCTCAACAGAGTTTCAATTTGGCCTTTCTTTATAAAAGTGACTGTGGCATCAGACTATTAGTTGAAGCCCACCCTCCACAATATCTTGCTCTACCTTCGCGTGCATGTGCGGGAATGATAAAAAGTAAGCATTCTTACAGCATATGTTTTTCTAACGTGTGGTGCCACAAACAAATCAAGTGTGCCACTTTTGCATAGTTACAAATCACAGACATGAGTGCAGTAAGACACTAGTGTGCCTTTGACTGTCAGCTTAATATGTTTTTTGAACTTGGACTTTGGATTTGTCATGTTGTTTGACCAATTAATTAAAACTTTGAAAAAGCTCCAGGCCTGCGCACCATCAAAGGGCAAAACCTGTTGGCTGTTCAAATGTTCAGTGCTAAGCTGTCATCACCATAAAGAAAGATGACATTTGAATTAAAAAGCAACAAAGGTCTTTTATACTGAACTAGTGTGTAATGTATCTGCAATACTAACCTTGTACTAATAATCTCAAGTGTACAATTAATAAAAGTTCGAAAATCCAAAACTAGGTGAAAGCACTGCAATTTGCAGACATATTTAATTGTGGGATATTAGGCGCTGCCCATCTCTCCTGAATGCTACATTTCACCTCCATATTTATCCTCTGTATCAGAACAGACATTTTCTGTGAGATTGAGTTTTGCATGTCCTTTTCTGTATGTCTTGCTGTTTTCAAATTGGTGTTTTGAGGATGGTGATCAAGGCACTCTATGTCATATGCTATGTGTTTTGATTTACACAACTGGTGAATTTCAGTGGCTATTTGGATTTGAGTGAGAACAATAACCATTCACTTTGGAACCCAAGAGCATCATCTGCGGTATTCCTCAAGGTTCATCCCTCAATTCCACCATGTTCAACACGTACATTACCACCTCTGGCCGAAATTGTCAGAACATACGATCCCAACATCATATCCTATGCAGATGACACCCAGCTCATCATCTTGCTCTCAGAAGACCACTCCACCACCAGGACCAAATTCCACAAGTGCATGGCGAGCGTCGCCGACTGGATGAAGACCAACTGCCTGAAGCTCAACACGGTCAAAAAGGTGGTGCTGATTTTTGGGAAGAACACCTCTCCGCAGAACAATACCTGGTGGCCCTCAAGACTATGACCCACTCCCACAATGAGAGACCATGCCACAACCTCGGCATCATAAACTTACCATGAAATGTCAGATCAACACAGTCTCCTCTACCTGCTTTCACACCCTCTGCATGCTCCGAAAGATTATCAGGTGACTCCCCAGGAAAGCAGTCACTCAAGCCCCATTCAGCTGGAATACGAAAGGAATACGCCAACACGCTCTACGCAGGACTCACCACCCAACTGCTTAAGAGACGCCAGATGATACAGAACTCAGCCGTCAGACTCATCCTCGACCTCCCCAAACCGACCCACATCACTCCCCACCTCAGATACCTCCACTGGCTCCCCATCAAGAAAAGATGCCAATTCAAGATGTTGACACATGCCTACAAGGCTCTCCACAACCAAGGGCAACATACATCAACCACCGCCTGAACTTCCACCAACACTCTACCTCGTTTGCTCTCGCTCACACTGCCCGCGTCTGTCGAACAGTGGAGGACGCTCCTTTTCCTACCTCACTCCCATGTCTTGGAATTACCTCCCCCTGCACCTCGGAACATCATCCTCTCCCTGAATTCAGAAAGGACTCAAGACTTGGCTCTTTAACTGATCTCAGCAAGAAACCTGCACCTGGATACCCTCATGGGTAATTAGTCATTCTCTAAAAATCCGGGTTGATTGATTGATAAGTCATTTTTTTAACTGTGTTGTTTCAGGGAATTTATATTATTTGTTGTTGTTTTTGTTGGTTGCAGGGCCTGGCCACAATATATATATTCATGTGATCAAGACCGCGTGTGGGCGGTCGAAACGCGTGGCCTCTTTATATACAATGGGCAATTTTCCAATAAATTCAGTTTCGTACCTTGCTGTAGTCTGTACCTACTTCGTTCAGAAGTGTTTGAAGAAAGGATCGAAAGTTCGATATATATATATATATAATATATATATATATATTTATACTCACACATATATATGTATATATATACTATCAGCATTATATAATAATTAACAGAGAACATACAGTACAGTAAAAAGGTTTTATATATATATATATATATTACCTACTGGCGGTCGCCAGTAGGAAGTTACAGTTAGGACCTTGTTGCTATTCAAAATATATATATATATATGAAGAAAGCATAACTGCTGAAACGCGTCTGCCTGGCGTTTCCCGACTTTCTGCATGACTCGTTCTGTTTAAATTGGAATAAATCCTTTTGTGAACCTCAGCATATGTCGGGCTCATTCTTGAAGGCGGGTGAGCATTGGACATTATGTTTTGCCAGTTTGCTGACACTGGCTACCAGCATGTCCTCTCGGTCTGGTGCGACGCGCCAAGCAGCATCCTTTGGTTTTTGTATTTCACTACAGCGCGTTGCCCCCCCTTGCGAGTCATTAGTACTAACATTGACTGCATCGGGAGAGGGGATGCAGTTTTAACTGCAGGGGTCACATCAGGTTCCAGTAACTTACATCAATTTCCACTGGGACTGGAGGCTGCCGGTTTGCGGGGCTCGGTGAGCCAACACAGTTGGGACACCACTTAGTGTTTGAGAGGCCCCTCACTGTATGGGTCTCCACGCCGAACATCAATAACCAGCATGCATTTGGTCTCAGTGGAGCACGAGATGAATGCCAGCTGAAAGCAGAGGCGGGGCATCAACACAAGAATGGGAGTGGCTATACAAACATCACAGGACTTTAAAATCAACCCCCAGCGAGAAACCCAGCTTAAGGAAACCGGCACTGAAGAAAGCATAACTGCTGAAACGCGTCTGCTTGGCGTTTCCCGACTTTCTGCATGACTCGTGCTGTTTAAATTGGAATAAATCCTTTTGTGAACCTCAGCATATGTCGGGCTCATTCTTGAAGGCGGGTGAGCATTGGACTTTATACATATATATATATATATATATATATATATATATATATATAATATATATCGATTTTTTAACTGTATTTTCTCAGTTAATTATATATATATATATATATATATGTGTGTGTAAACCTTTTTACTGTATTTTCTCAGTTTCATATATATGTATATGTGTGTAGGGGGCACAAGGACGTTTGTTCCCAGTATTTCCGCCAGATTTTCCTACTGCAGCCTGAGGTATTCCAGCGCAGTGCATGGTGGTATCGGTGGTTTGTGGCATGGAACTACTGACGCATCGGCACTTCTACGAGTTGCAGCTGGGCCCTTCACTATAACTCACGCGACCGCAATCCTCTGCTGATGACGTCAGATATTATATCACTGTATTTAGACACCTATTTACCCATGTCTTCTTCCATTAATCTTTAGCTATACATATATTACAAATATTTATTTTTCAGAAAGACACATATGTAATCAGTGATGTAATATCTGACATCATCAGCAGAGGATTGCGGTCGCGTGAGTTATAGTTGCCTGCACTAACTATAACGGGGGAATTTCATTGGTTTTTTACGAGGGAAATGTCCAGCTAACTATAACATGTGTGAAACCTATGGTTTTTTCAGTGAATTTGTAAGGTTTATTAAATGCTAATTCCTATCTATAACGTGTGTGAAACCTATGGTTTTTTAAGTGAATTTGTACGTTTTTTTAAATGCTAAGTTATGTTTTTATTAATATTTTTTTTTTCAGGTTCTTCACCTGAAAAAACGATGCCTTGTGCATGTCGTGCGCGCACAGTGCGCGCACACCGCGCTTTTTAAAAAAAAAAGAAAAACATTTTTTTCATCCTTGGGGGTCCTTCAGTTACCCCCTAACAAAGGCTAGGGGGTCAGGAACTGTCCACCCTGCCCCCTTTTCATATTCTCCACCTTTGTTTTTCACTGCCTCAGACTGCGAGAGACAAAATGGCGGCAGACACTTCCTGATTTCGACCGACTGGAATGTTTACTGTCATGTAACCACCAATCAGAATTACGCTCGCGCACATCAGCGTGCGCGTACGGTATGCTTACCGTACGCGCACGGTGCGCGCCTATAGATATATATGTACTTTTAACTGAAATTTTCTCTGGAACTACTGAACAGATTGACTCCAGATATTCAAAAGGCACATCCCTGACCTGAGGACTTTCTCTTTGCCAAATTTCAAATAATTCTGTTCAGCCGTTCGGGCTGTACCTTGGACTAAAGGTCCCTATGGAAAACTGCATGGGGAAAACGCGTTTTGGGCCCCTCCTTTTTTCTCGGCCCCCGCTTGACTAATCACCCCGAGACTTTCAGGGTAGGAGCGGAGCGGAGCGCCCCACCTATTTTGAAAAATTCGCGAGGATTCGTCAACCGGCGCCAAAGTTATTCAAAATAGAATTTTCAGATTTCCTATGGAAACACGGTCCTTACTATAACTATCTACTGGCGACCGCCAGTAGATAATATATATCTATTTATATTTATATATATATATACACATATATATATATATATATATATATATATATATATATATATATATATATATATACATACATTTCCCCGTATCCCACAGGCAACACAGGATGACGGCGCAGTGGAAGTTGAAGATTTTGCTGCAATACTTATTAGGTTTTTACAAAGCAAAGTGGATAGATGGCAAAAACAAAACAGACATATATATATTCACTTAAAAAACCATTGGTTTCGTTCGGGTGTCTTGTTGTTTTTGCCTGTCATGAAAATAATAAAAATTCTTCCAAAAAAAACCATTGGTTTCAGGCACGTTATAGTTAGGAATTAGCATTTAAAAAACCTTAGAAATTCACAGAAAAAAACCATAGGTTTCAGGGGTGTTATAGTTAGCTGGACATTTCACTCGTACAAATCCATAGAAAGTCCTACGTTATAGTTCGTTCAGCTAAGTATAACTCGCGCCCCCCCAATGCATTACTGATGACGTCACATATTACATCACTCATGACATGGTCAGTGACATCACTGATGACATCACTGATGACATCTCAAATGACATCACTGATGACATCACTGATGACATCATCCAGTGTCTGTGTGTTTCTGTAAAGTTTAAATATGTTTATTATATATAGGGAAAGGCATATTGAAGAATGAGTGGGTGTATAAGTGTGTGAATGGATGATTTTGTAGGTGCGTGACTGACTCTATAAGTGAGTGATTAAACGTATCTTACTGAATGCATGGGTTAGTGACTAAACTGTGTGAATATCTGTATCCGTCTGTCTGTTGGTGTGTAAGCGGCTGCATGGGTTTGCAAATAGCTACATGAGTGTCTATATGGGTTATAGATTGGTTGTAACTGTATGGGTGCCCAAGTGTTTGTGTGGGTGGGGTGTGTGTGACTCTGTGCATAGATGTGTGAGTGGGTGATTCACTGGGTGCATGGTTTCAAGAGTGCATTTGTGATGGACTGTATGGATGGGTGAGTGTGTGTATGGGTGTGTTAGTGAGTAAATGTATATTTCAGTGGTACGTGTGTGAGTAGCTACATATGTGAAAGGCAGTATATATGTGTGTTGGAGTACATAAATGGCTATAAGTGAGAGTGTGTGATTGTGAGAGTGGCTGTATGAATGAGTGTGTGCTTGTATCATTGATTGTATAAGAGCGTAAGAATGTGCTAGTATTTGTATGAGTAATTGAGCTGGTGTGTGTATAACTGTATAGGTGAGTAAATGGCAGTGTGATTAATTATTTGCATTACTGAGTAGGTGTGTGAGTACCTCTATGGACGAGTGGCAGTGTGTGAGTGTCTATATAGGTGTATGAGTGCATATGATAGTCCTGTACTGAGTGACCATATGTATGAGTGACTGTACAGGTGAGTGAGTGGATGGGTGTTTAGACGTAAGACTCTGTGATGGGATATGTACTTATTGGTTTTGGAGTGTGAATGATTTTGAGAGTGGCAGTATGTAATTTAGAGTGGGTGTATCAAAGGTTATATTAGGGTGTGACAAGAAGCATCAAATGATCACACGAATGACGTCATCAGTGATGTCATCAGTGATGTCATTTGAGATGTCATGAGTGATGTCATCAGTGATGTCACTGACCATGTCATGAGTGATGTAATATGTGACGTCATCAGCAGTGCATTGCGGGGGCGCGAGTTATAGTTAGGTGAACTAACTATAACGGGGGAATTTCTAGGGTTTTGTACGAGGGAAATGTCCAGCTAACTATAACGCCCCTGAAACCTATGGTTTTTTTCAGTGAATTTCTAAGGTTTTTTAAATGCTAATTCCTAACTATAACGTGCCAGAAATCTATGTTTTTTCAGTGAATTTCAAAGGTTTTTTAAATGCTATTTCCTAACTATAACATACCTAGAACCTATGGTTTTTTAAGTGAATTTCAAAGGTTTTTTAAATGCTAATTCCTATCTATAACTTATCTCTAAAGCTTTCATGTTTAATGATTTTCATAGGATTTCTAAATCTTTATATTTCAGTGTATCAATTCCTTTAATTATGTTTTTTTATATTGTTTTTCACCATTTTTAAAGTTTTTTTCAATTAATTCTTTTAAAAATGAAAAAATATTATTTGTTTTTAATGATTAGTTTATTTTTTAATTGAAATGTTTTTAAAACTATTTTTTATATATTTGTAAATATTTTTGAAACTATATTTTTAATACTTTGTTATTTTTTTTTGTAAAAAAATTCCTTGGAGTCGCGCACCCAACGCGTTAGGAACCGTGCACCCTACGCGAGAGAAATCGTGCACCCAACGCGTTAGCCCCTATCACTAATTTTTATTATCCCCCGGGACCCCATCCCCCGGGGTTTATTAAAAAATGTTGGGGACCGTGGGGGGAGCCCCAACACCCCCACAGTCCCAGCCCGCTCCCCGCGTCCTTCGGGAGCCGGCATTGCTTTTCCACATGGGGAGCTGCTGACATGCTGCTCCCCGTGTGGAAAAGCAATATCGTTTGGATTTTGAAAGAGAGAGCAGGTTTCCCTGCTCTCTCTTTCAAAATCCAAACGAAGTTTGCTATGGGAGGGCGGGAGACTCCCACCCTCTCATAGCAAACAACAGTGTCCTGGGGGTGGGCACCCCAGGACACTGTAGGAGCCGGCAGTCCCCAGGGCCCTCGAGGGCTCAAGGAGGGGGGCCATGCAGCCCCCCTCCCTCAAACAATAAAGCCCCGGGGGGTGGTGGTCCCTGGGGCTTGGAGGGCCGTTCAGCCCCCATTACATTGTCTATTTTCTAGCCCCAGGGGTAGCGGTCCCCGGAGCTGGGGTGCCCCCCTGGGCCCCCCATTAATTTTTACAGATTTTGCCCCCGGGAAAATTATTAAGGAAGCGCGGAAGTCCGCGCTTCGGGTTTTTTTTATTTTCCGGCCGGATACACGTACCCTGCGCGCAATTTGCCGTTTAAAAAAAAAAAGAGGGGGTCCCGGGGGGTCCTTCTGGGACCCCCCTAAGCAACACTAGAGGGTCAGAGTATTTCTACCCTGCCCCCTTTACATCTTTCACATACTTATTTCCCTTACTTAATCAGCCTCGCTTCTACCGAGGCACAAATTGGCTGCCATCAGTTCGGTTTCGAATGTAGACAGACACTTGACAGCCAATTAGCATTCAGCGCGTGATCGGGAGGGTGCGCGCTTGGTTCTCAGAGGGTGCGCTCAGGGTGCGCATAAGGTGCATGGATCCTCCGAGGCCATAGATATATTTATCTTTTTAACTCTAATTTTCTCAGGAACTACTGAACGGATCTACACCATTTATGCAAAAGGCACAAGTCTGAACTGAGGACTACCTCTTTGCCAAATTTAGTGTAATTCCGTTCAGCAGTTCGGGCTGTAGCTGCGTCAACAGGTCCTATGAGAAATTGCACGGGGAAAACGCGTTTTGGGACCCCCCTTTTTTCTCGGTCCCCGCTTGACGAATCACCACGAAACTTTCAGAATGGGAGCGGACTGGAGCTGGCCAAAAGTTTGGAAAATTTCGCAAAGATTCGTCAAGCGGCACCAGACTTATTGGGAATAGAATGTTGCGGATTTCCTATGGAAAATAGGTCCTAACTATAACTACCTACTGGCAACCGCCAGTAGGTAATATATATGTGTATATATATATATATATACTACCTACCATGAGCTACTAGGTAATTTACTACAAAGGGAATTAATCTTTTTCCTCCATTCTGCTGAAGACTCTCAGCTTAATCCAAAATCCAACCCTGGATGAATCACATGAAGCTAAAACATAAGCTTCAAACACTGTTAGAGGTCCAAAGGGAACCTCTTGGAGGGTACAGAGCTCCTCTACAGCGAGGATGAAGGGATACGTCCTCCCTTTAGTATATTCAAAAACAAACAAGTATTCCATCCAGAGCCAAGCCCAACGATAGAGGTGGGGGACCACTGGTACGCCTATTAACAGCACATCAACTATTGTGGGCGGGAAGGGAAAAAGACCACAAACACCATCACATACATATACGTACATAACCACAATTCTTGCTTCTCTCAATTGGGTACTGCTTAACACGTGAATTTCTTAAAACGTGGTTTGCATTACATACAAAGCCTTACACATGAATACTGTGTCTAGTAGCACATAAACTCACAATCTCTGGTGGCAATGGGCTCCAGAAGCTAGACATTTCAACACCTACATGTTTCTCATTTCAAGAAAAAGTTCGTCCGAGAAGGTTCAGCCTCAGAAAACACCCAACATCTTTGGAACACATTTCAAAGCCAGATAAGATTAGCTCTATTTCTGTCTCTTTTCAAGATGTGTCTTGTGAATCATCTGCCGTCATGAGCCTGCAGTCTAACCAACTTGCTATTTTGAGAATTATAGCATCTTCATTATACTTCATACTTCCTCTCTCCAAAGCAGCTCTTTCTTTTTGTGCTAATTAACTGGACTTCCTCCTATTTCATTATCCCATTCTCCTGTCCTGCTCCTTTTTATGTCCTGACCTCTCTCTTCAAGCATCCTATGCACTGCAACTCTGATGTGTGTGAATTAATGGAGAACAAAAACCGAGAAACCACGATGGAGGAAACCAAATTATTGAAAAACAATCTTAAGTAAAGACAATTTTAAGGAAATACAAAACATTGAAAATTAAAGAAAACATTTTAAAGGATAGATAATTTTAAGATGAAATCCACAATTATATTAAATTTGGGTGGAGTTTAGGACTACTACGGGGGTTTTGGGTTCAGGGATGGATAATGTTAGGGTGATGAGGGTTTTTTAGGAGTCAGGAATAATTGGAGTTTAGCCATAGAAAGGGGCTTTTAGGGTTTGGAGATGGGTGGAGTGTAGGGGTGTTGAAGGGTTTTTAGAGTTAATGGATGAATTGTGTTTAGCTGTTTGAGGTGTTTTAGGTTTGAATGACGGATGAAGCGTAAGGGTGTTGAGGGGTTTCATGATTCATGGGTGGGCAGAGTTTAGGGCTGGTGAGGGATTTTAAAGTTCAATTATACGTAGCAGCTGATGTTTTGAAGAGTTTTTAGGGTTCAGGATGGGGTAGTGTTTAGGGTGGTAAAAGGTTTTAAGGATTCAGGGATGGGTGGAGGTTAGATGTAGAAAGAGGTTTTTACGGTTTAGGGGTGAGTAGTTTAGGATGATGATGAGCTCTTATGGTTCAGGGATGGCTGGTGTTTAAGGGCAGTGAGGGCTTTTAAGTGTTCAGGGATGGGTGGAGTTTGGGTCTGCTAATTTAAAAATGGTGAGAGGTTTTAGGGGGCAGTGATTGGTGGTGTTTAGGGGTTGTGAGGGGTCAGAGGTAGATGATGTTTGTGGGCGGTGATGGGTCAGCGAATAGAAAGCATCCGAAGTAATCGTTTGATAATGAAAAAGATATGAATATGAAATAATATCCTCTGAAGTAAAGCACAGAAATAATATCTCAGACAAAACTGTTTCTGAAAGTAAGACCTGCAACCATTGCATTTACACTTAAAAAATAAGCTTTCAAGGGCCAATTTCTTCCAAAAAGACATTCTATGAATTGGTTTCCGTAAAAAAGGAAATGCCGTTTATTTTGAAAATTTCCATTAAAATGTTTAGATGAAAGGGTTTCTCAGTAATGATATTCCTCAAAATCGTTTTTCTATTAAGTCACATACAATCCTGAGACACAGAATTATTCGTCTCCAGTTTCGTCACGCCCTTTTTTGGCACCATGCTTTATCATGCCTTCCTGGATGCCAAATATCTAGCTTCACAAGATATGTTTTCTAGTAACAACAGATATTTGTCTCAATAATATGTTTTGGTAATCATAAATCACTCTGCCCGTTACATTTATGCCTCTAAATTATCATTTTTTATGCCTCCCATCGCCTTATTTATGAGGCCCTTATGCCGCCATAGGCAGATGCATCACCTACATTATACCTACTACAAGTATAATGTATGCAGGGTGTGCATTCTGTTGCAGAAAAGGCTTGTAGAAGTGTTGCAGTGAAATCTAGGAGATTTCACTGCGACACTTCTACGGTCTCACTGAGCCAAATCCTCATTTATGAAAAGTGTCACTGTTCCGTGTGCCCTCCTTGCGACACCATGGATGCGCTGTATTTACAGTACAACAAACAAATGATGGACGGAATGCTGACAATGCAGACATTCTCTCCCAGTCAAGAGATCTGGGTTAAATCCATCGTTCTTTTGCCCACTACACCACCCCAGTTTAGACATGGCCATATGCAAATCAGTCTTGACCCTGTGCCTCATGGGAACAGTCCAGTCCGAACTGCCAAGCCATGTCTTCCCTGGACCGGAATCAAGCATCCTAGGACCGGTTTCTGGCTATCAGCCGTCATCAGCCATGATAGCTTGACTCCAGTGGCGTAGTGAGCACGGGTCCCACGTCTGGGAATACCCATCCCACTTAGGGCGAAAAGCGTTACAACAAACAAATGATGGACAGAATGCTGACAATGCAGACATTCTCCCCCAGTCAAGAGATCTGGGTTAAATCCATCGTTCTTTTGCCCACTACGCCACCCCAGTTCAGACATGGCCATATGCAAATCAGTCTTGACCCTGTGCCTCATGGGAACAGTCCAGCCCGAACTGCCAAGCTGTGTCTTCCCTGGACCGGAATCAAGCATCCTAGGACCGGTTTCTGGCTATCAGCAGTTCGGGCTGGGTTCAAACTGGAATGGCATGGTGAGCAAAAAAACGATGGATTTAGGCCCAGATCTCTGTACTGGGGTGAATGTATGACATTGTTCTGCATTCTGTCCATCAGTTGTTGTTTTTGCATTTGTCACCCCGAGTGGGAAGGGTATGCTCAGACGTGAGTCCCTTGCTCTCCATGCTACTGGAATCAAGCTATCCTGGCTGACGAGGACTGAAAGCCCGAAACCGGTCCTAGGATGCTTGTTTCCAGTCCAGGGACGACCTGGCTTGGCAGTTCGGGCTGGACTGTTGCCATGGGGCACAGGGTCAAGACTGATTTGCATATGGCTGGGTTCAAACTGGAATGGCATGGTGAGCAAAAAAACGATGGATTTAGGCCCAGATCTCTGTACTGGGGTGAATGTATGACATTGTTCTGCATTCTGTCCATCAATTGTTGTTTTTGTATTTACTGTACGGCATTCCATGTCGCACAGATTGACAGATATGTCAGGAATCCTGACATATTGGTTGGTGCAAAAATGAGCATTGCTGAAGTGAGTCTGGAAACAGACGCCCTTCAGCAATGCAGACGCAACTCCAGCAATGTGTCATTTCAAAGGCCTGAGTCACCACTTATGCCTGCTTCAAGCAGGTGTAAGAATTTGACGCAGTGAAGCCGTAGAAGTTTTGCAGTGAAATCTCATAGATTTCACTCGATCACTTCTACAAGCCTTTCCTGCCCTGAAATGCCCACTCTACATACATTATACTTGTTGCAGGTATAATGTGGCGCAAAGGTTTACAAAGTGACACATTTGCCTAGATGCATCGCTTTGTAAATATGGCACAGTGTGGTGTATTTTTTACGCCGCCGCAGCGTCACAAAAGTGACACAACGGCGGCGTAAGGGCCTCATAAATAGGGCCCTGTGTATATACTCACCTGTTTCATATATTGCAAGGCACTCAGTGACGCCTTTTGTGAGAAGTCTAGTTTGTGCTATATAAAAAAACTCTTTAAGAAAGAAATAAGCATAGAGCTTGAACTGCAGCAATGCCCGTGAGGTGCACACACCGCTCACAGCCTGTGGCATGCGTCGTCTCCATTCCCTATGCTTGCAGTAGTTTAATGGAGGTGAGAGGAGCAACACCCTTGCCAACAAGGCCAAAGCAAGAGCCTGCTGACTGACAGCAGTGTGGAATATGCCTGAAGTAAGCGAGCTGACATAGAGCCATGAGGACCTTGCTGCCGAGCTGACTAGAAACAATATAGACAAGTGTTAGTGACCAGGACGACACGCTTACATGTTCTTGGACCTACCTGGCACCATCTGTGACCTCACAAGAGCCAGTACCTCTCCATTCCCAGACCCTGGAAGAGACATAGACGTTTTCCAGCCCATGCTTTGGATTATTGTCCCATTGGCTACGGGCTGGTTACTTCTGGAACTGTTTTAGCAGCCTCTCTAGGCCTTATTTTCCAGGGTTCATACAGCATTTAAAGTGCCAGTTGGCTTCAGTTCTGGATTCAGAGGATGACATTGGTCACACTGTTGTGGTGCTCTTCCCATCCAAGAACTCGTCCCCATCAGTGACAAGGAGAAGATAAGTCCATAGATGGTCTTCCCTTGTGACTGCTGAGAGCGCGGGTTGCCTCGCTACCATTTCCCTGGGAGCCCCATCAACTGGACATTCAAACATTATGTGGCTTGGCCTTTAGCCCTCCGAAGATCTCTTTTTTGTCTTGGGTGAACCCCTTTACCCACTTGGTGTGGTTCTGGAATATTGTTGTAAAAAATGTGTCTGCCATACATATCATGTCCTAATATTGTTTACAAATATATCACCTCATTCGAGTTCATCATAGCAAATCTACAATCAAGGTAATAGTATTTTCAGAAAGGTTATTTAGGTTACGATATTTATGTCAGTCAATCTTTCGGTCAAACATATTGTGACATTCAACCATCTCATATTATGTGTGGAATTTGTGGGTTCCTTGTTTTCGGGCTGTTTGGGCCTTGCACCCAAGCTCCAGGGCCCATGTGCCACTGCAAACTCGGTGCAGTGTCACCTTCTGATTAGCAAGTCTGCCAATCGACTGCTTGAGCAAACAAATCATCAATGTGATGCTGAAGACCTACAAAGCCGGCCTGAAGGTGTTTGCAAGTGTTAACCTGAACATAAGCCATCTGGTAGGATAAACTTCGACTGTTTGGAGAGTCACGTGCCCAAAGACAGTCACCTGCTTATTCAAGTGGGGTGTAATAATGCCTGTGGCTCCGGCTCGCGACTAGATTACGCCAATGTACTCCTTCTTGGTGCCAACAAATGTGAGATAGCACGTCTCCAACGTGTGCAGAACTCCGCGGCTAGAACTCTGGTCGGCCTCCCCCGCAGATGCTCAGCCAGAGCGACCATCAAAAGATTACATTGGCTACCCGTTGATTCTAGAATCAAATTCAAGACCCTTGTTATGTCCTTCAAAATTCTCAGACTCAACACCCCTCCCTTGCTTCAACCCCTCCTCACTCCCTACGTCCCGGCACGGACCCTCAGATCCTCCAACCGAAATCTTCTTTGCGTTCCTCGAATAAAACTCAGCCGCATGGGCGGCCGCTCCTTTAGGTTCCTCGGAGCCAAGCTGTGGAATGACCTTCCACAACACATCCGTTCTATAGACAGCCTACCAGCATTCCGGAAAGCTGTGAAAACGTTTCTATTCCCTAGTCCTACTCTCCTCTCAGACTTGGATCTGGGTTTCTAGCGCCGGGACGCCTCATTGCTGGGGCAGCTGTTGCGCTCTACCAAAACAATAGAATAGAATAGTGTAGATCTGAATTCTGGCATCCTATGGGATATGAATGGAAAAGGCAACTTTTGGGAGCCGCCCTTCCCATATGTTCTGCACTTAAACATGCATGCATTATTTGTTTGACACGAATGAAGATTTCTTGATGGGGGACAAAATAAGAGACAACCATGCGCTGCAGGAACAGCACACAGGCCATTGCCAGGGGCCATGCCCTACACACAATATTCAAACTTGCAGCAACTGCAGGTCAGGGCAACATGCCCTGTGCCTAGTATGCAGGTCAGCTGTACTTGCAGGGTATGACCTGGGACAATACTTTCCAAGTACTGGGCAGAGGCCAAGGCCTTCAGACATGATCTGTAAGATGTATCCATAACTGTCTGTATTCTTTCTGTTTGTTTTTATCTTCGCTTGTACATGCTCCAGTTAGTAAACTTCTATAAACATTTCTTTTTAAGGGCACCTTATGCATTGGTAGAGGGTGCAGAGTTTGCTAATTTGGTCACTGAACTGACCTTCTTACTTTTTTTCATTTATGGACTTCTTACACTCCTCTATCCTACAACATGGTCTTCCTATTGCTAGCGTGTGCAGACTGACCTCACACAGACCTAAAAATGTCTTTCCAATGGAAGTCTTTAATCCACGTACCCCAAAATTGTTGCCAGAGAACAATGTTCAATAATGTTGCCAGGAGACTGTCAATCTGTTTGCCAACCCGGATTCAAAATTAGGCGCAGATACTCGCAGCAGCCAAAGAAATGCACTACGCTGCGTTGCGTGACAGGGAGAAAGCAAGAGAGCGCCATATTCACAAAGATTTGGCTCTCTCCTCCCCTGTCCCTAGCGTCAGCGCTGATTTCAACTGCCGAGTGTACCACGCACACGTTTTAGCACCATAGCGCTATGGTGTGTGCGTTACTCTAGCATAGGTTTTCTACAAGAAGGGTATTTTTCCTGTACAAAATACTATGCCTAGACAAAATGTAAAGCTTTTAGTCATTTCTATGTGTACTGCTAAGTGCAGCACACATGCAAAGTCAGATAAGCATGGAGAAATGAAAACATTTCTCCATTTAACACCTGCTTTTCAGCAGCGTTGATTTTTGGAGCTAAACCCTTTCTACATGCATGGTAGCACAGGTATGCCCATGTACCACCCATGTAATGCTCCCTTGACGCAAAGTAATGCGAAGCAGTGTTTTGCACTGATTTGCGTTATTTTATGTTATGCTATGTTATGTTACTGAGAGTTTTAAAGCGCTCTGTTACCCTGAGGTGTCCTGGCACTGTGTTACCCTGAGGTGTCCTGGCGCTGTTTTTTACGTACAAACCAACGCAAATACCAATTTGTGTTGGTTTGTGAATCCCAAAACAGTTTAGCATCAGTATAGTGTTACAAAAGTAATACTAAAACGACACTAAACAGTTTAAAATATGGGTTCTGGTCTGCAAATCTTTGCATTTCTCAAAACCGTGGTCAGAGTCACATTAAACCAAAACAGATGCAAGCTGATTAACTGTGTTTTTCTGGTCTATGTTTGGTGTAGCGCTATACAGGAGCTTTTGTGTTCTTGCTTTCCATAAATTCCCTATGGGTATTTAAATGAAAAAGCAACATTTCCATCCAACTCATTTGGATAAATCTTTGGGAAAGTGTTCTACAGATTAAATCATGGGGGCCAAATCTGTGAATAATTCAAAATGTGTTTTTTTCATATGGCCTAATGAATTGCCCCGACTACAGAATTACAATCTTGGGGGCTCATTACGATGGAGGGCGGACATCAGTCCGTCCACCATTGTTGCGGTGCTGGGACCGCCCACCAGACGTGTGGCGGTCCCAGCACACATATTAGGATGCACCCGCCATACCAGCGGGCGCATGCTGGGCTTTTAACATTGCGGATGGTGCTACTGGCTGTAGTACCGTATGCAATGTTAAAAGTGCTTGCACTGCATTTCCCTGCACCACGTGGAAGGCACCACGCGGTGCCTGCCACTTGGTGCATGGAAATGCTGGGGGGTACCGTGGGTACCCCCCCCCAGTGCACCCCCCACACACACACAGAGGGGGCCCGCAACGGACCCCCGAATCCAGCCTCCGCCTGTCTTTCTGCGGCGGGATGACTGTCGCAAAAAGGCAGGGGGAAAGGGATTCCGTAATCGCAATGCTGCCCTGTGTCCTGGTTCCAATAGGCGGGCGGAAAAGGACCGCCTTGCGAAACCGTTTCCGCCCGCCGCGGACACATTGGGATTCCCACCGCCATCCTAATTTGGCGGTGGGAATTTCCTGGGTGTTGGCGGAAGGACCGCCACTGCCGGCCCGGCGGTGGCGGTCCTTCTGCCATCATAATGAGCCCCTGAACCCTTAACATATATTTACATACAAACATATAATCATATGATAGTTCGACTATTTCATCAGAAATGCTATCACATGCCCCAAAAGTGGATCACATTCTCACCAGCAAGATACAGCAGAAAAGATTTACACCAAATTTATGAGAAATTAAACAAGCATTGGCAAAGGCAACAGGGTTGGCTATTTTATAAGTGAAATTGCTTCTTCTTAGATGTGAGACCAAATTTGCACTGTTGCTAACTAATTCTCGGTGCATGTTCAGATGTGCTCTGTTGCTCTGTAGTCATTGGTGCATGTTTGTATATGCCTCTTCACTAGGGGTGGGCAGAACTTGTGGAGTGATTCCGTGGAGTTACATAAAAACTCAACAATATTCGTGGAGTTCTGCGAGTGGGCGGAATCGGCTAGGAGTCAAACAAGGTGTTAAGAAACACTGACAACTTTCACCGTAAACCTTCACCTGCTATCTCATGTGCATGCACAGACTCTTGTCGACACACAGTGATAGCGTCTCCGCTGCAGACAGTGTGTGCAGCAGATGCGGATTAAGCAAATTTAAATTGTTTACAAAGATGAACCATGACAAGCACGGCATAGCTACTGTTCTTCGATCAATCCCCTTTGGTCTCTACTTACAGTTACCAGCCGAGGCTGGAGAAATGTATGCTCTATTTTTTTTATGGCTTCTGTAAGAAGATCATAAGAGAGGGATTTGGCGAAGTCTGTTTCTGACTCAGCAACAGCGTTGAGCACTGTGCCTGTGCTCCATTATTCTGTTCACAGCATCCAGGTCAGGGAGTTCAGCATGGCAAGGGGCGGGGACCGTGAAGGGCAGCAAGGACAGGATGGGTTCATCTCTTCTCCCAGCTCTTCTCACAGAAGAGACACTCTGAGACCAATGGCTCACAATACAGCACACTCCTCCAGAAAGCTGGGAAGTGAGCGATTTACACAACTCCCTGGGAGAGCGGCAGAAGAACACCTGAGTAGTGCCTAGGGGCCGGAAGGGACGATCAAGCTGGTGAGAAGGGAGCAGACCAAGCAGCAGCAGCAGTGTCAGTTTACCTGGCTTGGGTTCAGTGCCTTTGTTAAGAGGTTGCTTCCCCTCCTTCTTCCTGTCTTTGCCTCTTTTTCTTTTTTGGTGTTTATGCCCCTCTTTGCCTTTCTCACCATTGGGGGCACCACCTGCGTAGGCTTCCAGTGACCTCCCTTTTTTCTGGCTCTGCCGACAGCCTCCCTCCAACATGCCGTAATGTAAATGTAAATGTCCAGTATTTGTAAAGCACACAGCTATCTCTGGAGGCCGACGGGAAGAGTAAGCGAGCTATTGCCCAGAGTCACATGGTGCTGGGCTGATCTGTCGCCGGCACCTTGAGCCCCAGGATCTGGAGGCAGTCGCCCTGGCCGCTGCGCCACATCTCTTCCAAACACTGTAGCAGATTTTCTCTCTCAGCCATCGGCCTGATGGGACCTTTTTTCGAAACTCTTGCCACCCCTGGGCCTTAATTCTGCCAGGTTGCTCTTTTATCTCTGTCCTCCTTTTGTTTGGCTTCACACACAGTGGTTAAAAAATTACCATCTCACCGGGTGGTGTAAGAGGCTCAGGGCAAGCTCCTCATCATGCTTTACACGCCCCTCCTCCCAGCGGGTGATCTGGGCTGCAATGCCCCCTAGATTCTTCTCAGATTGTGCTGCTCTCACTAAGGGATCCCAGGTAAACCTGCGTACTTTTGTTTCATTCAGTATGCTCCAGCAGCCGATTGTTTATTGTAAAATAAACTCCATAGCTCCATTCAGTGAAAATAAAATATTACAATAGTGCACGGACACATGCAGCAGGTGTAAGCATGCTTCACCATTCACTGAGCCTTCTGCCCACACACCATTTCTCCTTTAACTCTGTCACTACACACATCTCAGTTAAGAGTGGGGGCAGTAAACTGCACCATACGGCGATTGGCAGAGTTTTTGCCGAACTCCGCGCTCCAAACAGAGCGCGGAGTGGCAAAACTCTGAACATCGCCGGCGGAGTGGAGTTTACCGACCACCTTTACTCTTCACATTGTTACCCTTACTGCATATTCAGATTTATACAATCAGGCATTAATGCTAAATGCATTTTCGGGTTTGTGACTACTGCCAGCCCAGCCTCCTGTACCATAAATGTGTTATCCATTAAGAGTTAGCAGACTGCCACATGACTTTGTGTTTTATAAATACAACAGTTTATTGGTACCAGGCTCGCTGCCTTTTTTCAGGAAGTCCATGTAACTTATACTTTAGTATATCATTTAAGTGAAGAACTCTATATGGAACCTGCATAGTGTGACTGCTCTACTCACATTCGTCTTCTTCACTGTGCCATTTTTAGTCCTTTCTTTTCAGAGATGCTGATGGATGTCAGCTTTGTTCAAGTGTGTGCATTCATGGTATCGTGGCTTACACCACAACTGTATGTGCTGCTGTGTTGTTAGAAAATGTCACATCTGGTGGTCTCAGTCAGCTCCTACCTGTGTGACTCCTAGGGCGGGCAAGGTAGAGCCACAGGTCTCATTCTGAGAGGTTGCAGTTACAAGGTTTCAGGCCGCCATCCTAAAAAGCCAAGAGTATGCCCCATGTATGTGCCTGCATCTCTGTGCTCTTACGCATAGCAGCATGGAAGAAGAGAGTAGATGTAGGAGTAGCACATTGAAATAGTTAGGCTCTTATTTTTAAACACCAGGAAATCCATAATTTGGCTTTTGGAGTATCAGTTTTGTGGTAGTCTCAGGAAGGCCTGTTTTGTCGGGAGAAATGCAGCAAATAAAGGACACTGACACAGTACTTGGTGAGGGCAAAGACCTCAAGCACTTTCCCTTTGATTTATACCCTTGGATGTTCCCAGCTTTTAGGGTTGGATGTGGTTCCTCCAAGGTCAAGGTCGTGGGTGTAGTGGCCAGGTGGCTCACTACAAGTTGCAAATTCTCACAATCTTTTATTCCAAAATTATCAAGATCACAAATCTCTTAGGACAACCTCACATGCATCTTAAAGGGCACCCAATGTGTGTTTTGCCAAGAACTGACTTTATCGAATCAGGCTTTTTGTTGTAAACAATCACTGATTTGCCTGTTGAGTAGTACAGAGGGAAGGCTCATGTAATGAGCACCCCATACACTGAGGCTGCGTCATCAGTTGTACCTGCCAGAGGTTCGTATAACAGTTGGGAGTAAGAGTGGATGAGAAGCCCCTAGTAGAGAGCAGTGAAATTGTCCCTGGTGAGACACGATGTGGCTTCCTCCCCTGATGCTTCCTCAGAAGCATTTGGCTGTAAAGATGTATTGTAGAAAGCACAAGGATGTGACATAGTGTGATGACGTTACCTTTCAGTTTGGCGGTGCTCCACACTAAGTAAGCTGTGCCAAATGACTCCTGCTCTGTGGCTGGACATAAGTGAATACTCAAAGGGCACCGTTTCCAGCCTGCACCCTTTTCCTTGTGTGCACAGACAGAGTGCTGCCACAGGCCATGCTTTCCTCGCACTGCACTCAGACCACCACTACAGGCCACACAAAACCTGCATTCTTACTGCACGCAGGCTACTGTCAGAGGCCTAAGCTGTGCTGTTGCCTTATGGATTAACTGACGTAATTTCAGAAGTCTTCCTCTAAACACATCCAGTATGTCCTGCTTGATTCTGATGGACTGATTTATAGTTTGGAGTTGTCATACTCCGAATTTAGAGATGTCTGCCTGCACAGTAACATCTCTACTTATTGACAGGAACTGCTGCAATGTTTTAACTATCCCCTACCGCCATGTTTTTGGCATCAGTATGTAAGAGTAAAACCTAAACATTTGACCACCCACTATCAATAAAGCAGCCGTCGAATGGCCAAACCTCCAATGTCCAATGGCCATTACTCTGTCATCGATGTCGGAGTATGCCAGCGACGGAGTTGAATGGTCTCCGTCACTGACATACCCATGATCCACCCAAACTGTAAATTAGGTGGGTGGACCTTCAGCTTGGCGAAGAGGGATCTCCTTCACCGTTGTGATGGAGTACCCTCTCTGCCAAACTCTAAATCAACCACTAAGTGTTTTTAGGTCTCACCTACTAGATAGCACGAGCTGTCTGGCTGCAAAAGACCTATTGTGAACTTACAATAGCCTTGCAGCCTGCTCATTGCTTACCCTTGTTTGGCTTTATTGTTACTCTCATTTACTTGCTTCTTATTTGATGGTGTGATTTCCTCTTATTGTGTTTGTCCCTCCTCTCTGGCATAGCATCCTTTTGATGGGCTAATGTGTATGCATCCACTGCTCACTTATAAGAAACTACTGTTTTCTTTTTGCTTAAACACTCCTTGAGAGTGCACGTGTTTTTCATCTCACTCCTTTGTGTGCTTGTCTCCACTGCCAAATACCCGACCTGTGCTCCGTTTTGCACTCTTCCTTGTGTGATGCTGTCTCTCGTGTGCTTCACCTTCTAGCTCTCTTGACTCTGTGTTGCTCTTTCCCTCGTCTACTTCACCCCTCACTCCTGTGTTGCTCTGTTCCTCGCGTATAGCTCACTCTCTCTCTCTTATGTGCTTCCCCCACGAATCTTTCCCGCCCTGTACTGGGTGGTGTTATCTCCATCACGTCCTTCTACCCCAGTCCTGCCAAGTATCACGCATCAGGTGTGATGCTCACGCATTTCAGTGTGGTGTTCCGCATCATCGCACCGAAATGCATTGTTACGCATTTTGCCACTCGCCAGCGAGTGCCACCGGCGGCACCTGTACCTGTGAGCGCCGGGGCTGTGCAGCTCCTGCTCCGAGAGAAGTGCTCACTGCTGCCAGCAGCTGCTTGCTGGGCTCTGAGTTCATAAATAGTTAAAGATCGATCCTCTGCACTCAGCTCTGGAGTGGCTGAGAGCGCTACAAGGTAACAAAATCTGCCCAGCCTGTATCGTGCCTGGCTCCAGGCTGAGGCTGTGGCACCGCGCGGCTTTGACACACTCACTGCTGCCAATTACAGAGGGGGGGCGGGGCCTGCCCTCAGCAGTCGTTGCTACTGGCTGTCACTGTGGCACACCATGGGGGCCCAACCCGTATGTGACCGTACTAGTGCCATCACGTCTGGGAGGAAGAGGAAAGTGAGCAGAAGCGGCGGGGGACTCAATCTGAGTCAGTCCACAAGTCCTAGTCGCCGGGTGCACAGACAGTGCTGACTGTCTTCTGCAGTGCGCAGCGCCGCAATAACCCCCGGCGTGCCTCGTTCACGTTGCCAACCCCACAGACCGGCGGCGGGGAGCCGAGAGTGACCCAGAGTGAATAATTTCACTCACGGCGGTGACATACTCACTAAGTGACTCACATGGCCGCCCGCCGTGCAAGAGGCATGGGTGATGGTGGGCGGCGCAAGTGTCATGCTCGTCGTTCGCCCAATAGGTACTGACGAGGACAGCTGGACACACACCTATAGGCAGGCCCTGCCACGGCACAGTTTAAATTTGGTAGCCAGCTCAGGAGAAGGCCTCTGTAGCTTGCAACGCGATGTGCTATGAGTCCTGGCCGGGGCCCAGTGCGGCCTAATAATTTGGACCACGGCAGCCACCGTGTCACCCTACTGCAGTCCAGTGCAACCTGGGGCTAAATTGAATGCCACTGCTGGTCGAGTCAGACTCATGTTGAGTCTTCTTCTGGACCGCAGCCATGCTGCCCGGGTGACGTCGCGGCTGGCTCGTACCATCTATCCCATCTATCAGGCAGGGAGCTCGCTGACCAACAGTAAGTCTCCCTCAACTAAGTTCTTCTTCCAAATTGAGCGCATCATCATTCAGCCTGCAAAGTGAGTTACAGCGGTTGAACTCATAATTGCACTGCCATCACTAGTCCATCTACAGTCTGCACAATCACATAATAAACGTTCTGTGCTATAACACTTTAATAGAAGAGATCGGCTGCCTCCGGTCCTCTCCTCGCATGTCAACCTGACCTGGCCCAGCCCAGTGTTGTTGCAGCTGTAGAGGTGTAGTATATGTGTGCTAGTGCACCACTGTGGTAATGGGGTATAGGTGGAGGCCCATGATTAGATAATGTCAAGCGGCACCATTTAGGCTGATGAGCCGGTCGCGATTTCCCAGCCTAACTCAAGGTGTAGGCCGCCAGTCACTGCCATTCCCAACCCAAGCCCTCTGTTCCACTGGTCATGTCCAAAGCAGGTTTGATTTGTTAGGCCCGTGAAGGACCCAGCGCGGTGTGTCCACATTATTCCAAAATGCATATGAGGTCACTCTCCATCTCCTCTCACTGCATCACACGGCTGGACCATTGCACCATGCAGTTCATGCCACTTCCCATAGGGTCACCCAATTGAGAGTTACCTGTGCCAGCCCGCTTCCCCCCAGTACTTAATTGACTCCTGCAGAGGGCACAGCTCTAATTTGCGTGTCCCCCGCTTGGCCGCAGCTTACCTACCATATGTTACCTTCCGTGGTGCTGAGAGCAGGCCCGGATCGAAGGAGGCCACGTGGTCTCTTCTTGAAGGGGTGCTCTTATGTGGCTGCCAGTCCCCCCTCCGGACCCATTCTTCACGTTCCCCTCACAGCATCTGCACGGCTCCTCAGCTCGTGCCCAGTTCCTTCCAGGCGGGTCTGTGGTTTCCGAGCCTCCAAATCTTCATCCCTCAGGTGCACTATGGTTATATGCTGCGTCTTTGCAGTTCCTTGTGTGTCTCTACAGGGCAGATGTGGTCAAATATTAAGAGCGCAGAGGGAGAGCCTCCCTAATTTGTGTATGCCATGTTTGTGTTAGCCACTCCCCCCCCCTTTAGCTTCTAAAGGATAACAATGCTGCAGTGTCCTGTTGTCGCACATCTTTTACCTATTGATTTACTTTTAGGGGATGTCATCATTCAGCCCTGCTACTGTAAGCAAAGGTACAGCTGAGCTCTGCATTGCAGTCCCTGTCTGCAGTCTGCGCAAAGTTGAGTTCAGCTTCAGTGAGGCAGGCTCAGGCTCCACGCTGGGGCCTCTCTCACATCCTAGTGCCCTCCCATTTCTGGCAATTTGCAGCAGTTGTAAGATCTTCTTAGAGTTTCTCGTTGCTCAGATGGGCGTAATTTCTGATATTTATAGGTTTCCCTCGTTTTTATTGCTTGATTTTGCTCATGAGAATGTGTCACTCATAGTTGTTGAAATGTCACTCATAATTACACTGAAATTATGAAAATGTCACACACAGCAATCTGAAACCTTGGCAGCTATGCTACCCGCCCCAATTTTGCTCTGTCTCGTGTGCTGCTTTACCCCTCATCCTCCATCCAGTTCCACCACCAGCTGCTCCGTTGCCTCCCAGACCTACAGTCCCTTCTCTTTTGCACTTAAATAATAAAAAAAATGTATTTACCGAGTAGGTGCGCCATTTGAAATGGGAAAGAAAAATAAAAGAAAAATGGTACGTGCGTCGTTCTATATCCGCTTGCCAGCGCTTCTAGAATGACACAAAGGGCAACAGCAGTCGCGTCATCTACCCTCTTTTGTTTTTGGGTCGATGATTATGCTACAGTGCTTTACATGGGAAAATATAAGTGCAGGTACTCATTAAGTTGAGTTAGGGGTGTGGCTAGTGGGCGGGTTTAGAGGCGGAGCGAGAAATGATGATAACAAGACACTTCTATTGATTATTAATTTTGCCCTTGAACTATCCTTGATAGTAGTCTCAAACTTTCCATATATGCAGATTACCAGCTACATATGCTAATAAAGGGTGGTGTGAAGACTTGTTTGGAACAAGCCCTAAATCATAATGGAAGGAGCTTGTAAACTATGAGTGCAGCCAAGCCATGTGCAGTACTGTTCGCACTTTCGGGCTAATATTCAGTGCGTACCAGGACCAACGAGACGCTGGCATAGCTTTATTAATAATGAGTTCGACACCACTCAGGCTCGCAACGCCCGTAGGGCTCAAAGGGCTTCAGCCCCCGCCCCCCACCCCCGTCGTGTGTGCCAGCCCGGGCAGAGACAGCTTCCAGGGCACACACAGAGACAGTTTTTGAGCTGTTGTAGGCTGGCCGGTCTGGCGTCTGTCTTATTGGAGCCGCACCGAGTACTTCACAGGTCTTTAAAAGACCATTTACTTGTTAACTAGCCTTTGTTGTTATTTCACTCCTTAGAACCCCTGGATCTCCACTCTGCCTATTGCAGGAAGAAGACGACCCCTCCCCCCAAACAAAATTGGGATCTAGTTGCGCCTCTGACACCCCTTTCTGGACATACCAAAACATGCGAGAAACTTATCAATATAACGAAACATTTTAACTCATTACATGAAATGAAGGGCAAACGCGAAATGTTAATGTTTCCTTGTTTTTGTAATATTTGCTGCTTCCTAATGTCATACTCTTCCTACTTGCTTGACTTAAGTGAAATCTTTTATCTTGTAGAGTGTGCACACAAACGAGCATTCCACGAATTTCTTTTCAAATGTCCCCTGAGTGTCCCGATTCTCTTCCACTGATCTAATGTCTCTCCCAAACACACACAATATCAGGCAAACACGAACACATAAGCAGACAAATACACAAAAGGCTCACTTCGGATTATTCCTTAGTTACTTCGGAGCGTCAGGGACAGTGCATATGTGATTGACAGAGCAGGGCCTGGGTGGGGCCTACTCTGTCAGACACAGCAGGGCGGTGAAATTTCCAACACCCGGACATCCGGTGCATAATGCAAATGAGCCGCTGCTTAATGGTTCAGTGGTGGCTCAGCTAAGGGCTAGAGAGGCGCTTTGGATGTCAGAGTGCCCTACAGATCCGCTCCACTCTGACTGCCTCCAGCTCAGCAGCACTAGCAGCAATGACCTCACATTTCTTGAGTACCGGTACTCTCTTTGGCAGTGGAGAAGTGCCGGTACTCAGCTCGGTAAAAATGAGAAGTGCCGGTACTCAGTACCTGTGAGTACCGGCCCATTTAAAGCACTTGCTACACAATTGAGGGTAAACTGCGTTGGTGAAGCCAGAGTGCCAAAGGTGAAATCACTGGCTTTGCCAATGCTTGCTTAAACATGAATACGACACGGAACTGTTTCCTGGGTTTAGCTCTTTGTAGCTCCTGTTCCCAGTTCTGCTGTACAGGCCTCCGAAACCTTTGGACTAGATTCATCTACTTCAAATAGGGGAAATATGAAGATATTCGGCCCCTGGGCGCTGGGCGCTGGGGCCGGCCCCTGGGCACCGGGGCCGGCCGTTCATGGCAGGCTCCACCGGCAGAGGAGAGGGAGTATGGGTTCGGAGACGGAGCACCGCCCCCGCTGCGGGTCGCCAGCCAAGCCCAGGCCAGAGCCCCCTTTTCTGATCTCTGCTGCTTGAGTTTCATTGACGAGAATGCGGCATTCACTCTCCGTAATAGAATCTGTGATACCTGCAGCTCCAGACGCACACCTCCCTGGCAGGCTTAAGGCGCTGCAAAGCTGTGCTTCCCGTCTGTATCACTGACAATGTTAGCAAAGAATTCCTTTGACTTTCTTTCAAGCAAACGGGGAGTTTGAAAGCGCCATTCCCTCTCTTCTGA
This sequence comes from Triturus cristatus, assembly GCF_964204655.1. Lineage (NCBI taxonomy): Eukaryota > Metazoa > Chordata > Amphibia > Caudata > Salamandridae > Triturus > Triturus cristatus. Next base: position 1,252,356,643 of record NC_140592.1, on the reverse strand, counting down.
GCCTGTGTGAGTGGATTAGGTGTTCCTTGGTTTATCCCAAGCACCTGATCCATTGAGCTGGGACTGCAGGATTCCTGCACGCGCACACTCCAGGCTGCCGCACCTGAACTATAGCGCCTCTGCGCAGACCCAACCTTTGCTCAGTAAGCACCTTGGCCACACCCAATTGTTTGCCCTGTAACACTCGTGGGGGCTTATTTACAAGCATTGATGCACCCGCGGCACAGTGTACCTGTGGCTTTTTTATGGACTTGTAAATATATCCCCCGGAGAGTTCCATGGGGGTTGCTGTGGGTGTACCCACGCAACATCCCTGAAACGTGATGCATTCCTCGATAACTATATATATATATTTTTTAGTTTCAGTGAATATTTATTATTTGTGCACCATCAAGTAAGTGTCTTGATTTGTTTTGATCCTGTTAAAATCTTTGTTTCCATCACACTTCAGAATCACATAAAATGTGCTTCATTTTTGCTTTCCTAACTGCTGAATGTGTTCTGTTCATTTACAGGTATTTGCATATTGTTGGGGGTTACAAAATATGATATCCTACAGACTTTCCTTTCCTACAGTTGCACCCCAACAAGATTGTGACAGAATTCACTTCACTTTACTTTCTCTGGCTGCAAAGTGAGTTAAGTTTGTAAACACCAATCCCCAAGTTAACCCCTTCGCTGCTGGGGACATTCCGCTGCAGCGCTGGGGGGGGCAGGGGGGCAGCGCGGTGGGCCTGTGCTCATGACGGAGCCGCTCCGTCATGAGCCACAGTTGAGCTGTGCTCATGACGGAACGGTTCCGTCATGACTCCGCCCAGTTGCGTTGTCCCCCGCACAGGCGGGGAAACAGCGCCGCGTAGGCGGAGCGGCCGCCAACGGGCGTGTCATGACGGAACCGTTCCGTCATGAGCACACGGCAACCGTGGCTCATGACGGAACGGTTCCGTCATGAGCGGGGAAGGGGTTAAAAGGGCAGTAATTTGTCAGAAGACATAGCCTGACATTTGACGGCTGTCTTTGAAGCACAGCAAATGTGACAAGATAAATACAGAATTTAAAGGTGTATTTATTTACTGCTTGGACTTTTGTGACCCACTATAAATCCGCTCACAACCCACCAGTGGGTCGTGTGGGTAGGAGTAGCATATCAAGCTTTTCATTGCTTTACAGTGATATCACCAAGGATTCTGCATTGCTTACGTACATTGAAGTCTCAATGAAATCAATGGAGAGGCTGGATTACTCATTATCATTTTATCTCTGCCTGACTCTACTTGAATTACCAATGAGTTATAAAATTGCATGTGCAGGTGAATCTCACAGAGTTTGGTTGTGGACGCCCCAAAATATAATCACCTGCAATTTTCAGGTATTCTTATAACATTTGGAGGTATTTTCATATACTGAACATATATTTACACCATTTAATCAGTATTTTTGACTGGAAGGTGAGGGAATAAATGCAAAATTGTTGGTAAAGTTGGGGAAAGGGAAGGAATTTCTCCACAATAAACATTGTTTTCCCCATGGATTCAAAGAAAAAGCAAGAAAAATGAACACTTGCATTGCATTTTGCTATTTGGAATTGTATACCTGTTACATTTCAGAATTGTATCATCAATTTTTAATATTTCCTAACTGTGAGCATATCTGGGGCATCAAGGCTAAGAGAAATTTGTGAGCACCCTCCTAGCTTCAACTTTATGTTTAGTCTTAAAGGATTGTTTTAGACTAGCAGGGCCAGGGGAAGAGTGTTCCAATGTTTTGGAATCTTTTTTATTAACAAAGCTCAAGAGACCATGGTTTACAATTACTGTTTCAAAGAGTACATCAGGTATTAAGCACAGACAGTTGGGGATGACACATTCAGGAGACAGAGCAATCAGGTTTATTAACCCCCCTCCCATCGCTAATTCTCCACCTCCTGCCCTCTGTACCTCCACCATGATGACCACACTTTTTTCCATTTCTTGGCACACCCTCTGCTTTTATACACTGTTTCCGTGGCCCTCTGGCACAGTTCAAGGTCCCGCTTCCAATCCTCCACCCGCGGGGATGAGGGCGCCCCCCCAATTCCTTGCAATGTTACGCTTAGCCACACCCGCCGCTAGAGCCAGCTATATACTCTCATACCTGGGCCAATCAGCCTCACCTCTAATCATTAAGATAAGCCACCTCGGGTCCAATGGCACGGGCTGACCCACCACCTCCGACATAGTTTCCGTGACTCCCCTCCAGAACCGAGACACCTCGGGGCAGCTCCGCAGTATGTGCAGGAAGGTCCTTTTCTCCCCACAACCCCTCATGCACTGTGCCATGAGAGCCCTAAGCGTACAGGTGAGTGCGCGGGTAGTATGTGCGATGCAGGATTTTGAGCTGCACCAGTCGGAATCTGACCCGCATGGCGACCTCCCTAGGACACTGGATTGACTCCTGCCAGTCCTCTTCATCAAAGTCTCCCAGGTCCTTGACCTATGCTTCCCTGAGGGCGGTCAGTGGATCCGCCATGTTGTTAATACGTTTACCACAGCGCCTGCCTCGGCCTGGTCGCCCCCACGCTCCTGGTGTCTCCTGCCTACCAGCTGACCCACCTGCTATCCTCACCAGCGCCGCTCGCTTCCTGCAAGCGCCCCAGCCGCCGTAGAGCGGCCCGACGCCCGCACTCGATTTCCCGCCGCTGCCTCCCTGCGGCCCCGCCCCCCCGCCAGCCGATTGGTTCCCACGCTCCCGCCACCCAGCAGACCCTCCCTCCCGGCTCCCTTCTTAAGGGGACCCTGCCGCCACTTGAGTAGCGACCACAGCGCCTGCCTCGGCCTGGTCGCCCCCACGCTCCTGGTGTCTCCTGCCTACCAGCTGCCCCACCTGCTATCCTCACCAGCGCCGCTCGCTTCCTGCAAGCGCCCAAGCCGCCGCAGAGCCGCCCGACGCCCGCACTCGATTTCCCGCCGCTGCCTCCGTGCGGCCCCGCCCCCCCGCCAGCCGATTGGTTCCCACGCTCCCGCCACCCAGCAGACTCTCCCTCCCGGCTCCCTTCTTATGACGCCCCCAGAGCGATCGCGCAGCGGACACGGGCAGCGGACACGCGCAGCGGGAGCACCGATTGAGCGCCGAAGGTGCGCCAAAGGTAAGCCCGTCTGCGCCCGTCCGCGCCTGGACCGCGCCCAGCGCCAGGACCCCTGGCCCCCGCAGATCCCAGCCCACCCGCCGGACGTACGACGCCGCCACCCTCAACGCACTCAACGCCGGCCGAATCCCGGGATGCCACCGAGCCACCCCGAGACGCACCCACGGACCCTTCTGCTGCCTCTCCTGCAAATTCACCTGCTTCCAGACCTGCACCGCTCCAGCACCGACCAAGACGAGCAACAGCAGCAGCCACCTGAAATGCATCCTGCTCAACACCCGCTCCATCCACAGACACGCCATCGAGCTCTGGAACCTGCTCGACACAACCTCACCAGATGTCGCCTTCCTCACGGAAACCTGGATGAACGCATCTTCAGCGCCCGACATCGCCATAGCCATCCCAGACGGCTACAAGATCATCCGAAGGGACCGCATCAACCAGACCGGAGGAGGCATCGCCATCATCCACAGGAACACCATCCGCATCACGACCTACACCGATGACACCCTCGCACCCGCCGAGCACCTGCACTTCCAGGTCCACATCAACCCCAAGACCACCCTCAGAGGCACCCTCGTCTACAGACCCCCGGGACCACGTACACAATTCTGCGAAGACATCGCCGACTTCATCAGCCCGCACGCCCTCCCCTCCGCTGACTACATCCTCCTCGGGGACCTCAACTTCCACCTGGAGAACAACAACGACCGCAACACCACCACCCTGCTGGACAACCTCGCAAACCTGGGACTCAAACAGCTGGTCACCACCCCCACCCACTACGCCGGACACACACTCAACCCCGTCTTCTCATCCAGCAAGGACATCGCCTTCAGCCACGCCACCGGACTCCACTGGACGGACCACAGCTGCGTCCACTTCAGCTTCAGAAGGACCACGATCCACCACCACCAGCAACAGGTTGCACGCAGAAGCTGGAACAAGATCACAGCCGACCAGCTCGCAATCTCCCTGAGCATGAACCCTCCCACCAGCGCAACGAACCCAAGCCAGGCGGCCACCAACCTCGCGAAGTGGATCAGCAACTGCGCAGACGACCTCGCCCCTCTGAAGACTCTGCCTAGCAGACCCGCGAGCAAGAAAGCCCCATGGTTCACCGACGAACTCAAGAGCTCCAAGAAGAACTGCCGAGCCCTCGAGAGAACATGGCGCAGAGACCCGACACCAGACAACATGACCACCCTCAAGCTCGCCACCCGAAAACACCACCAACTCATCCACGCCACCAAGAAAACCGCATTCAAGGAACGACTGGACAACAACGCACACAACAGCAAGGGACTCTTCACCATCGTCAAAGAGCTCTCCAACCCCAACGCCGGAAACAACAACATCACCCCTTCGCAAGACCTCTGCAACTCCCTCGCCTCCTACTTCCACAACAAGATCGCTGACATACACAACAGCTTCAGCACACAACCGATGCACGCCACGACCGAACCACCGCCCCCCACCACCACCCTCCGCGCCTGGACCCCGATCAGCACCGAAGACACCGCCCGCACGATGAACTCCATCCACTCCGGATCTCCTACCGACCCCTGCCCTCACCACGTCTTCAACAAAGCCGACGCTGTCATCGCACCCCACCTGCGGGACATCATCAACTCCTCCTTCGACACCGCCACATTCCCGGAGAGCTGGAAGCACGCCGAACTCACAGCTTTACTAAAGAAGCCATCAGCCGACCCCACCGACCTCAAGAACTACCGCCCCATCTCGCTGCTCCCGTTTCCTGCAAAAGTCATTGAGAAGACCGTCAACAAGCAGCTGGCCGCCTTCCTCGAGACGAACGGTTCCCTCGACCTCTCGCAGTCTGGCTTCCGGGCCAACCACAGCACCGAGACCGCCCTGATCGCAGCCACCGATGACATCCGAACACTGCTTGACAACGGAGAAACAGCAGCCCTCATCCTCCTAGACCTCTCCGCGGCCTTCGACACTGTCTGCCACCGTACACTAGTGCAGCGTCTCAGCAACGTCGGAATCCAGGAAAAGCATTGGATTGGATCACCGCCTTCCTCGCAGGAAGGACACAGAGAGTCCACCTCCCCCCGTTCAGATCTGAAGCCACCGAAGTCATCTGCGGCGTTCCTCAAGGCTCTTCGCTCAGTCCAACCCTCTTCAACATCTACATGAGCCCTCTCGCAGACATCGCACGCCAGCACAACCTCAACATCATCTCCTACGCCGACGACACCCAGCTGATTCTCTCCCTCACCAACGACCCCGCCACCGCCAGAGCCAACCTTCACAAAGGGATGAAAGAGGTAGCCGAATGGATGAAGAACAGCCGCCTGAAACTGAACTCGGATAAGACGGAAGTCCTCATCCTGGGTTCCTCACCCTCCGCCTGGGACGACTCCTGGTGGCCCCCCGCCCTAGGCAGCGCACCCAAACCAACAGACCACGCACGCAACCTGGGCTTCATCCTGGACTCCTTCCTCTCCATGACCAGACAAGTCAACGCCGTCTCCTCGTCGTGCTTCAACATCCTGCGCATGCTACGTAAGATCTTCCGGTGGATCCCCACCGAGACCAGGAAGATGGTCACCCAGGCCCTCGTCACCAGCCGTCTAGACTACGGCAACTCCCTCTACGCCGGAACCACCGCCAAACTCCAGAAGAGACTCCAGCCAATCCAGAACGCCTCAGCACGACTCATCCTGGACATCCCCCGGCGCGACCACATCTCCGGACACCAGAGAGACCTGCACTGGCTCCCGGTCAACAAGAGAATCACCTTCCGACTCCTCACCCACGCACACAAAGCCCTACACAACCAAGGCCCAGGATACCTCAACAGCCGCCTCAACTTCTACGCTCCCAAACGCCAGCTTGGATCGACCGGCCACACCCTTGCCGCCGTCCCCCGCATCCGAAGAGCCACCACAGGGGGACGGTCCTTCTCCTACCTCGCCGCCAAGACATGGAACTCCCTCCCGACCCACCTCCGCCTGACCCAGGACCACCTCGCCTTCAGGAAGCAGCTCAAGACCTGGCTGTTCGAGCAGTAGCAGACCCCCCTCCCCCAGCGCCGTGAGACCCTCTGGGTGAGTAGTGCGCTATATAAATGCTTGATTGATTGATTGATTGATTGACGGTAAATCGTGGACGTTGGCTGGCCCGGAATGGGATCGAGCAGCACCCTTTCCTCTAATGGGGAATAGTCTGGTATGGAAGCCCCCTTCTGGATGTGAGCGCGCAGCGCATGCATGAGTCGCAGATAGTGGAATCGTTGTGAGTCATGTAAGTCAAATTCCTTTTTGAGGTACTCGAACGTACAGGGGGAGTCACCCTTCCATACCTCCCCCAGGTATTCTATCCCGATCAATTGCCACCCCTTGAACCCAAATAGCGAGGCCACCTCCCTCAGAGGGTCGCCCTCCCACAACGGGGTCTTCCCCATCAATCTCCCTGACCAGCCCAACTGTTTGTTGGCATCCCTCCAGCACTGGACCACCACCCTCGTGAGTTACGGCCACTCCATTCGCAGTCGACGGGAGTGCAAAAGGGCTTCACAATTTCCCCGGGGAAACTATATAACTATAACTATATATTTGGGGATAACTATATTTTGACGCACGGAATACCAGCAAGCCTCCCTGCTGCGCTGCCGTGCATCAAAATAAAAGGGCAGGAATGTGCCGTACCTACAAGATACTGCGCATTCCTGTCCTTCTCCCTTCCACGGCACACAAACTGCAGCCGTGCACCAACACAGACATCCTTACGCCATGATGGAAGGATGTCTGCTTTGCAGGAATGATTGTTTATGTGCCGGACCTTCCTGCACATAAACAATCCCTAATGGTGTTTTGCTCCTTCTATGTGCATTGCAGAATGAGGCACTTATATAAAGAGCAAAAAACGAGGAGAAATAAAAGTATTTCTCCTCATTTCGCCACTCCTACACCTCCCCTGGGGAGGCATAGGATTCTGATGCATTCCCATGTTTACCATGTTTGTAAATCTGGGAATGTGTCAAGTTCCATGGATGTTGCGTGGGAACACCCAGAACGCCCCTTTCACGCAGAGTAAGGCATCAAAGGAGCCAATATTTACAAGGCCATGAAAAGTCACGGAGGGAGACTTAACATGGCCTTGTGAATATGGGCAGCCACACTGCAACGCCGGTGAGTCTAAAAAAAGTCATGCACCGGGTGCACAATGGGCTTGTAAATAAGTCCCCCTAGGGAAGGCGTAAGGGAGGCGCAACAATCAATCAATTAATCAATCATAACATTTGTAGAGAGCACTACTTACCCGTGAGGGTCTCAAGGCGCTGGGGGTGGGGGATTGTGCTACTGCTCGAAAAGCCAGGTCTTGAGGAGTCCTCTGAAGGTCAGCAGGTCTTGGGTCTGCCGTAGGTGGGTGGGGAGGGCGTTCCAGGTCTTGGCGGCGAGGTGGGAGAACGATCTGCCACCGGAGGTCGCTCTTCGGATGCGGGAGACTGTGGCGAGGGCGAGGTCGGTGGAGCGGAGCTGGCGGGTGGGGGTGTAGAAGCCGAGTCTTCTGTTGAGGTACGCTGGTCCGGTGTTGTGGAGTGCCTTGTGTGCGTGGGTGAGGAGCTTGAAGGTTACCCTCTTGTTGACGGGGAGCCAGTGCAGGTCTCTCAGGTGGGGTGTGATGTGGCTGCGGCGAGGGATGTCGAGGATTAGGCATGCAGAGGCGTTCTGGATGCGTTGCAGCCGTCTCAGGAGTTTGGCCGAGGCTCCTGTGTAGAGGGCGTTTCCGTAGTCCAATCTGCTGCTGACGAGGGCCTGGGTGACCTTTCTTCTCGTTTCGGTGGGGATCCACTTGTAGATCCTGCGGAGCATGCAGAGGGTGTTGAAGCAGGAGGAAGAGACGGCGTTGACCTGCTTAGTCATGGAGAGGGTGGAGTCGAGGATGACCCCTATGTTGCGTGCCTGGTCAGTGGGTGTTGGGGCTGTTCTCAGTGCGGTCGGCCACCAGGAGTCGTCCCAGGCCGAAGGGGTGGATCCGAGGATGAGAACCTCTGTCTTTTTCGAGTTCAGCTTCAGTCGGCTGTTCCTCATCTATTCGGCAACGGCCTTCATTCCTTCGTGGAGGTTGGTTTTGGTGGTGAGGGGTCCTTTGGTGAGGGAGAGGATCAGCTGGGTGTCGTCGGCATAGGAGATGATGTTGAGGTTGTGCAGTCGAGCGACGTGGGTGAGTGGTGCCATGTAGATGTTGAACAGCGTTGGGCTGAGAGATGAGCCCTGGGGTATGCCGCAGATGATCTCGGTGGCTTCGGAGCGGAAGGGAGGAAGGCGGATGCTCTGTGTTCTGCCGGAGAGGAAGGAGGTGGTCCAGTCCAGGGCCTTCTCTTGGATCCCGGCGTCGTGGAGGCGTGTTCGTAGTGTGCGGTGGCAGACCGCGTCGAAGGCGGCTGACAGGTACAGAAGGATGAGGGGTGCTATTTCTCCGTTGTCTAGCAGGGTCCTGATGTCATCGGTGGCGGCGATGAGGGCAGTTTCGGTGCTGTGGTTGCTGCGGAACCCGAACTGGGAAGGGTCCAGGATGCTGTTCTGCTTGAGGTAGCGGGTCAGTTGTTTGTTGACGGTCTTCTCGATGACCTTCACCGGGAACGGGAGCAGGGAGATGGGCCGGAAGTTCTTGAGGTCCTTGGGGTCCACCTTGGGTTTCTTGAGTAGGGTGTTGATCTCGGCATGCTTCCAGCTCTCCGGAAGGTTGCTGTCTCGAAGGAGATGTTGATGACTTTCCGGAGATGGGATGTGATGGTTGTGCTGGCTTTGTTGAAGATGTGGTGTATTCATGATCTTGATGGTGTCGTTGTCGGTGATGTTGGTCCAGGCGAGCAGCGGTTGGTGCGGATGGTGGTCGTGGGAGCGGAGGTCTCGGTGGTAGTCGGGGCGGTCGTGGCGTTGAAGCTGTCGTGGATGTCTGCGATCTTGCGATCTTGCGGTAGAAGAAGGTGGCCAGCGAGTCGCACAGGTCTTGCAAAGGTGGAACGTCGTTGGTGTTGGAGCTGGGGTTGGAGAGTTCGTTCACGATGTGGAAGAGCTCTTTGCTGTTGTGTGCGTTTTTGTCTAGGCGGTGTTTGAAGGAGGCCCTTTTGGCGGATCTGATGAGGTGATGGTGTCTGCGGGTGGCGTTCTTGTGGGCTGCATAGCTGTCTGGTGTTTGTTCACGGAGCCAGTTCTTCTCCAGTTTTCGGCAGCTTTGCTTGGAGGCCTGGAGGTCTTCAGTGAACCAGCTGGCTTTCTTGCTGGTGTGAATGGGCGAGGGTGTTGGCGCAGTCATCGATCCACTGTCTGAGGTTGCGGGTGGCGGTGTCGGGGTCAGTGGGGTCGGCGGGTGGGCTCTGGGTGAAGGAGGTGGTTAGCTGGTCTTCGGTGACTTTGCTCCAGCAGCGGCGAGGCATCTGTTGGGTGTGGTGGTGCGTGGTGGGCTTCTTGAAGGTGGAGTGGATGCAGCGATGGTCGGTCCAGTGGAGTTCGGTGGTGTGGTTGAAGGAGACGTGGGGGCTTGCAGAGAAGATGGGGTCAAGCATGTGGCCGGCGGAGTGGGTGGATGTTGTGACGAGTTTTCTGAGTCCGAGGTTGGCTAGGTTGTCGGTCAGGGTGGTGGAGTTGGTGCCGTTGTTGTTCTTGAGGTGGAAGTTCAGGTCACCGAGGAGGATGTAGTCTGTGGAGGCGAGGGCGTGTGTGCTGACGAAGTCGGCGATGGAGTCGCTGAACTGTGGTCGGGGTCCGGGGGGTCTGTAGACAAGGGTTCCTCTGAGGGTGGTGTTGGGGTCGGTGTGGATCTGGAAGTGCAGGTGTTCGGCGGTGCTGAGGGTGTCGTCAGTGTAGGTCGAGACTCTGAGAGTGTTCCTGTGGACGAAGGTGATTCCTCCTCCTACTCCGTTGGTGCGGTCCCTGCGGGTGATCTTGTAGCCGTCCGGAATGGCTATGGCGATGTCGGGTGCTGAGGAGTGGTTCAGTCAGGTCTCCGTCAGGAAGGCGACATCTGGGGAGGTTGAGCCGAGTAGGTCCCAGAGCTCAACGACGTGTTTGCGGGCGGAGCGGGTGTTGAGGAGGATGCATCTGAGGTAGTTGGGTTCTTTCCAGGTTGGCGGCTTGGTGGGGCGGATGCTGGTGAAGCTGCAGTTCCGGCAGGTGAAAGGTCTGTGGGTGCGCTTCGGGGCGGCCAGGAAGCAGGTGTGTGGTCGTCCGGTGCTGAGTGCGTGGAGGGTGCTGGCATCGTAGCGGTGTCGGGCGTCGTGGCGGTAGCGGGGGCCAGGGTTTCTGGGGGGAACAGAAGGCAAGCAGGGCACAGAAACTAGCAGGAGGGGAAAAAGGAAATTTGGCAGGCTACAACAAGACAAGTACAGTCAAAGCAGTCAAAGCAGTGCAGCAGAATGAAAACACCAGGACAACCGAGCCAGTACAGCGGCGTGGGGAGCGACCTGCCTGCGAGCAGGGTCAGAGGTCGCTACTTACACCGCTGCGCGGCCTCCATATAAGGGAAGTTGGGAGGGAGGAGCAGCTGGGAGGCAGCGAATAGGTGAGCAGGGGGACAGGGCCGCAGGGAAGAGCGGGAAAAACGGGTGACGGGCGGCTGGGGGGAACAGAAGGCAAGCAGGGCACAGAAACTGTCAGGAGGGGAAAAAGGAGATTAGGCAAGCTACAACAAGACAAGTACAGTCAAAGCAGTCAAAGCAGTGCAGCAGAATGAAAACACCAGTACAACCGAGGCAGTACAGCGGCGTGGGGAGTGACCTGCCTGCGAACAGGGTCAGAGGTCGCTCCTTTCACCACTGCGCAGCCTCCATATAAGGGGAGTTGGGAGGGAGGAGCAGCTGGGAGGCGGAAGTGGGGCGGCGAATGGGTGAGCAGGGGGGCGGGGCCGTAGGGCCGCAGCGGCGGGAAGAGCGGGAAAAACGGGTGACGGACGGCGGGGGGGAACAGAAGGCAAGCAGGGCACAGAAACTAGCAGGAGGGGAAAAAATAAATTTGGCAAGCTACAACAAGACAAGTACAGTCAAAGCAGTCAAAGCAGTGCAGCAGAATGAAAACACCAGTACAACCGAGCCAGTACAGCGGCGTGGGAAGCAACCTGCCTGCGAACAGGGTCAGAGGGCGCTCCTTTCACCGCTGCACAGCCTCCATATAAGGGGAGTTGGGAGGGAGGAGCAGCTGGGAGGCGGGAGTGGGGCGGCGAATGGGTGAGCAGGGGGGCGGGGCAGCAGGGACGCAGCGGCGGGAAAAACGGGTGACGGACGGCGGGGGAACAGAAGGCAAGCAGGGCACAGAAACTAGCAGGAGGGAAAAAAGGAAATTTGGCAAGCTACAACAAGACAAGTACAGTCAAAGCAGTGCAGCAGAATGAAAACACCAGTACAACCGAGGCAGTGCAGCGGCGTGGGGAGCGACCTGCCTTCACTTCTCATTGTTTTTTGTTTTTCTGTGTGCTACATTCTGCAGCACGCATAGGGAGAGGAAAACATCTTTTGTTATTGTTTTTGTGCTGGAAGGCATCCCTTCCTGCACACAATAATCACCCCTACAACCCAGTTATTCTTGCCCCATGGCGCAAGGGTGTCTGCATTGGCGCAAAGCTGCTATTTGTGCACTGCACAGGGGAAAAGGACAGGAATGCGCCATATCTTGTAGATACAGGGCGTTCCTGCCCTTTTCTTTTGAGGCAGGGCAGCGCAGTAGGAAGACTTGCTGTGCTGCTGTGCGTCAACATATTGTAAATGAGGCCCATCCTCTTTCATTTTCTGTGGTTTGAAAATTTGAGAGGAGTAGAAGGCAGGTGAGGGGGCATAATTAAGGAGCGCCAGGAAACACAAGCATTGAAAATGCAATAGCTCTTGCCCTCGTTTAAGTTAAAGCAATTCTGTTTGTAATTAGGCAGCTTTTTAGCTTTGCTTTTATTAGTGTTTTTTAAACTTTCATGCACATAACATGCATATGTATGCATATATGTATATGTTCGCATGCATATATTTGTATTTAGGAGAAGTAGAGAGTAGTAGAGAGAGGTAGAGAGAGAGGTAAAGAGGTAAGGAATGAGTAGTAGAGAGTGAGCAGTAGAGAGTGAGTAGTAGAGTGAGTAGTAGTGAGTAGTAGAGTGTGAGTAGTAGCGTGAGTAGTAGAGAGTGAGTATATAGTAGAGAGTGAGTAGTAGAGAGTAGTAGAGAGTGAGTAGAGTAGTAGAGAATAAGTAGTAGAGTGAGTAGTAGAGAGTAGTAGAGAGTGAGTAGTAGAGAGTGATTAGTAGAGAGTGAGTAGTAGAGAGTAGTAGAGAGTGAGTAGTAGAGAGTAGGAAAGAGTGAGTAATAGAGAGTAGTATAGAGTGAGTAGTAGAGAGTGAGTGTAAAGAGTAGTGAGTGAGTAGTAGAGAGTGGGAAGTAGAGAGTAGCAGAGAGTAGTAGAGAGTGAGTAGTAGAGAGTGAGTAGTAGAGAGTAGTAGAGAGTGAGTAGCAGAGAGTGAGTAGCAGAGAGTGAGTAGTAGAGAGTGAGTAATAGAGTGAGTAGTAGAGAGTGAGTAGTACAGAGTAATAGAGAGTGAGTAGTAGAGAGTGAGTAGGAAAGAGTAGTAGAGTGAGTAGTAGAGAGTAGAGAGTGAGTAGTAGAGAGTGAGTAGTAGAGAGTAATAGAGTGAGTAGTAGAGAGCGAGTAGTAGAGAGGGAGTAGTAGAGTGTAATAGAGAGTGAGTAGTAGAGAGTGAGTAGTAGAGAGTAGTAGAGTGAGTAGTACAGAGTGAGTAGTAGAGAGTAGTAGAGAGTGAGTAGTAGAGGAGAGTAGTAGAGAGTGAGGAGTATAGAGTGGGTAGTAGAGAGTAGTATAGTGAGTAGTAGAGAGTGAGTGGAGAGTAGAGAGTAGCAGAGAGTGAGTAGTAGAGAGGGAGTTGTAGAGAGGGAGTAGTAGAGTAATAGAGAGTGAGTAGTAGAGAGTGAGTGGTAGAGTGAGTAGTAGATAGTAGAGAGTGAGCAGTAGAGTAGTAGAGAGTGAGTAGTAGAGAGTGAGTAGTAGAAAGCAATAGAGAGTGAGTAGTAGAGAGTGCGTAGTAGAGAGTAGTAGAGTGAGTAGGGAGAGTGAGTAGTAGAGAGTGAGTAGTAGAGAGTAATAGAGAGTAAATAAGCCTTGATCAAGCCACTCCTGAGTTTAGGGAGAGTTTTAAGAGTGTGGTGAAGCCATGAGGCACTGCACCCAGCCCAAAATCCCCTACCACAAGTATTGCCCGATATATTTATCGTCCGACCTAGATTCCTGCTTCCCTGGCATGCAGGTTGTCCTCCCAGACTCACAGTATTAAACCAGTAGGTGGATGTGGGAGGGTCCGGTTTTGCCTGAACATGTGTTGGCTGTTTGACAAATGCAATATTAGGGTGGAAACAGATACGTCCATATCATCTGTAGATTTTCACCACTTCCCATTTGATATAAGGCTGTTATGAGTCAGCACTCTGGTACTTACTCCAGAAGAGAGGCTGTAAAAGATCAGTTACAAGGAAAGCTGGATATGCTGGGTGTGAAAGGCCAGCATTGAAAAAAATGATTGGACTGCATGTTAAAGCAAAAGGACTGTGTGCAGGTGTGTGTGTGCACGTGCTCACACGCACATTTCTGTATATGTGCGCGTATGTGTGTGTATGCAGCACTGGAATAGGAAGGGATAGATATTGCAAGCAGGGTGGAGCTGCACGGGTATAGTTGTATGGACTGGAGTAATAGAGGTCAACCACAGAAAGCGCTGCCATACCATGGCAATGGGAGATAGCTTGCTGTGAAGATTCCACTCTATACTTATAATTCCAATTGAGGTCAGAATTCAGATATGGTGGGTGCATACTGGCAGCATTAAAACATGTATGTAGAGGAACTGCCGAGCGGTGCATGCAAGGAGCTACAAGCACAGGTAGAGAGCTTTGTATGCATGGGCGGGGAGACCCACAGAGTTCAGAGACGCATAGAAAGAATGCTCTGTGGGCAGGAATGACGTACACTACCGGGTCAAGGTATGTATCTTAGAGCTTGAATAGCAAATTACATTTAGCATCAGAGTGCAAAATGCTAAATGAAAGCGGCATTTTTAAGAAACGGCAAACTGCGTACTGAAAGCAGATATGGTGGGTGCATACTGGCAGCATTAAAACATGTATGTAGAGGAACTGCTGAGCGGTGCATGCAAGGAGCTACAAGCACAGGTAGAGAGCTTTGTGTGCATGGGCGGGGAGACCCACAGAGTTCGGAGACGCATAGCAAGAATGCTCTGTAGGCAGGAATGACGTACACTACCGGGTCCATGTATGTATCTTAGAGCTTGAATAGCAGATGATATTTGGCATCAGAGTGCAAAATGCAAAATGAAAGCGGCATTTTTAAGAAACAGCAAGCTGCGTACTGAAAGCGTAATTTTTCAATAACAACAGGTAACCTTAAGAATAAATAATAAGCCTGGGCAAAGCACTACGCTACGCTCGCGTAGTTTGCGCTACTTCGCACTACGCGAATTGCACGTAGCACAGTGCAAACACGCGTAGCGTAGTGTTGCGTAGTGCAGAGGTCATTTTTTGCTTGCTCGCGGTCCTCAACGTCAAGTTGGCGACCGCGAGCAAGCAAAATTTAATCCCGCCGAGACTTTTTCCTCGTTCGCGATCAGCAACATCAAGTTGGCGATCGCGAGCGTGGAAAATAAACCTCCCGGCGAGATTCTCAATGCGGGGAGGTCAGGTTTCTCATTGCGAGTGGTCGCGTATGCTCGCAACCGCTCGCAATGAGAAACTACCAGTCCGCGTTGAGAAAGCTGCCGCTCGAGTAAAAATCTACTCGAGCAGCAGCAAACTACAGCTCGTACTGTGCAAGGTACCGTTTTCAATGATTGCACAGTGCCGGATGCTTGTCTGAAAACGTCATCTTGCACAGTGCGAACAGGGTACTACGCAGTTTGCGAAGTGCTACGCGTAGCTCGCGTAGTGCGAAGTGCACTTTGCGTAGCTTCGCGTAGCGCTACTTCGCGAACTACGCCCAGGGTTAATAAATAACATCAAGCTGTGTAGTGAAAGCGGCATGCACCAAGTTCAACGGGAAACAGTATTTTCGTTGCTAGGACACCTTCCACGCTTCTGTTGCTAGGACACCGAAATGCAAAATGGCGTTGGGCTGTTCACAGTCCCTACGGACACGCGCATGCTGTCTGGTTTGGACAAATGGCAAGAGCATCCATGTTTGTCGCGTGCATGGAAGCCCTCCGCAGAATCGATTCCAAAAGGTTCTCGCAATAGCAGCGCATGTGCTGCTTTCGCTAGGCGAGACCTAAAAACTAGACAAAAAGCAGACAAGGGCACCAGCAGCCTCCAGAAAAAGTGTTTACAAAACTTTCTCTGTATGTAGGTGAAGGGAGACTGCCACAGAGCGCTCCTGAGCCCCTCTGGAGGTCGGCGCCCTGGGTGTGCGACCAGCTCGCACATGGGAAAGGCCGGGACTGAGCGCTCACGCAGATAAGAGGAGCTGCTTGCAAAAAGGGTTACCAAAATTTGTTTTAAAAAATACCATTTATATAAGTCGCCTGCTCATTGTTAACCGTCTCTTGAGGACAAATAGCCGCTACAGAGCTGCAGTGCCTGACAGAGCACTCTGTAGACAAGGGCACCAGGTGCAACGTGTAATCAGTGCGTCCAGCATGTTCATATACGACCTTCCGCATGAGGGCATGCCAGCACCAGGCCACGCTTATGTGTCCTCACCAGGGAGGTGTCTGACACCAGTGGGCACGCTCTCTTTGCAGTGCCATCTGGTTATGTTTGCAGATGATGATGGGTCGAAGTCCCGACCTGCAGAAGAGCACAGTGTTCACATAAATGTCACAAAAAGCCACCGACTCCAAAACAGTACTTATGAAATACTCAAGTATTGCACAGAGTGCCAAGGAAGCCTCGCCCTGGGAGTCTTGCAAGTGGGCACATGAAGCATTTTTCGGGCTAATGTCCCAGTAACATCTTAAAAAGCCTTAGGGCCACAGGCAGTTCAGAAAACGCGACTCCACATGACCTATAATTTGCGACAGCATCCTTGTAATCTTTACATATCAGGCCCTTGCATTCTTCCATCTTGCCCTATTCAAGAAGATTCTTAACCACATTCCATCACTGAGAATCTGCTTTGGCAGAGGATGGAAAAAGAAAGCGAGCCTCAAATCTCCGACTCCTGCTCTGCAGGTCCACAGAGCTGCAGATGATGGAGCTTTAAAGGTTTACATAGCGGACACCCTCAAAGATTAGGGCTTTAGGCAGCTGTAGCCATCATCGCTCAAATGTCTGCTTTAAGGTGCATTTGGAAATACAATTATTTTGTCCTCAAATATGCACATTTGGCCATCAAATAAACACCTATAATTTTTCCGAATACATGCTTATTTTTCATGAAAAAAATACAATTTTGTCCAGAAATGCCAACTTTTCATTTTTAGTAAATATATATTTGATGTCCAAACATTTTCATTAAAAACTCATATGTACTACAGCCGCGCGGACAGACTCTGAGCTCCCGTTCCGTGCAACGCCATCTGAAATGCCTTGCATGCCCACATTATACCAGTGATCACTGCTACTATTGTAAGGCTACAGTTGCCACAGGTGGGTGCACATCCCTGTCTTGTCCCAAACTGACACTGACAGAATAGCATATACATGCAGGGACCTGACTTGTTGACATGTTGACCTTGCAGGGCCAAGGGCTTGACTAATGGCTTTCTCTTCTACAGCCTGACATCTTTTCAGAGGTGAAAAAACTGAAAGGTTGCCATTGTGGCATTTGCCACAAACCAGACCTTAGGAAGAGCAGGGCCCACGAGACTAACTTTGTTCCAGTGGTTTTTACGTCTAAAATGTTCTGCATAAATCTAGTTTGGACTATCGAAATCAGAAGAGTGGAAATGTACACCGAACTCCACAAATACAGGCAACACTATAGTACATGACGCGAAACACCAGAAAAACTCTGCACTCTTTTCTGCGGCAGTTGACTGTGTTGAAATTTGAGGGCTCTTTAAAAAGTGTCCACTCTTTTCTGCAGCAGTTTACTCTGTTGAAATTTGAAGGCTCTTTAAAAAGTCTGTACTCTTTTCTGTGGCAGGTGACTCACTTGAAATTAGAGTTGTCTTTAAAAAGTCTGCACTGTTTTCTGTGGCAGTTGACTCACTTGAAATTTTAGGGCTCTTTAAAAAGTCTGCACTTTTCTGTGGCAGTTGACTCACTTGAAATTAGAGTGGTCTTTAAAAAGTCTGCACTGTTTTCTGTGGCAGTTGACTCACTTGAAATTTGAGGGGTCTTTAAAAAGTCTGCACGGTTTTCTGTGGCAGTTGACTCACTTGAAACTTGAGGGCTCTTTAAAAAGTCTGCACTCTTTTCTGTGGCAGTTGATTCTGTTGGAATTTAAGGGCTCTTTAAAAAGTCTGCACTCTTTTCTGCGGCAGTTAACTCTGTTGAAATTTGAGGGCTCCTTAAAAAGTCTGCACTTTTTTTCTGTGGCAGTTGACACTGGAAATTTGAGGCCTCTTAAAAAGTCTGCACTCTTTTCTGTGGCAGTTGACCCTGTTTGAATTTGAGGGCTCTTTAAAAAGTCTGCACTCTTTTCTGTGGCAGTTGATTCTGTTGGAATTTGAGGGCTCTTTAAAAAGTCTGCACTCTTTTCTGTGGCAGTTGACTCACTTGAAATTAGAGTGGTCTTTAAAAAGTCTGCACTGTTTTCTGTGGCAGTTGACTCACTTGAAATTTGAGGGGTCTTTAAAAAGTCTGCACTGTTTTCTGTGGCAGTTGACTCACTTGAAACTTGAGGGCTCTTTAAAAAGTTTGCACTCTTTTCTGTGGCATTTGATTCTGTTGGAATTTAAGGGCTCTTTAAAAAGTCTGCACTCTTTTCTGCGGCAGTTAACTCTGTTGAAATTTGAGGGCTCCTTAAAAAGTCTGCACTTTTTTTCTGTGGCAGTTGACACTTGAAATTTGAGGCCTCTTAAAGTCTGCACTCTTTTCTGTGGCAGTTGACTCTGTTGGAATTTGAGGGCTCTTTAAAAAGGCTGCACTCTTTTCTGTGGCAGTTGATTCTGTTGGAATTTGAGGGCTCTTTAAAAAGGCTGCACTCTTTTCTGTGGAAGTTGACTCACTTGAAATTTTAGGGCTCTTTAAAAAGTCTGCACTCTTTTCTGTGGCAGTTGAGGGGTCTTTACCTCTTCTATCACTTCCTCAGTTTGCTGTTGATCATCAATTGCTTCCATGCTTTTTTGCATCCACTCACTCACACATGGTAATCAAGTCTCTTTGAAAACATTTATGTTATTTCATATGAATGACATTCTTTGTTCTTGTTACTGTTCAAATAATGAAAAAAATGTCATGGAAGCTGATACCATTGCTTCCTGTTTATTGTTTTTAAACAAACTGCACGTTTCGGCAGATTGTAAATGAAAGGGTGCCCAGGCCATTTTCTGCTAATTGGGCACAGTTCGGCAGAATCTAAGTGAAAGGGTGCCCAGCATTTTGTGCTGATTGTTTATTTGAAATGGTTTAACAATGATCAAAACATTTATACAAGTGAACGACAGAGTTTGAGAGACAGAGAAGAACTTTGTACCAGACTTGGGACCGAGGCCGCTCAGAACCGTTATCACCTCGCGTTGATGAAGGCTCACAGGATGCACATGTAGCCTTCGCCCGGAGCGCGTATCTGCCTTCCTGCCCCCCAAACCAGGGCAGAAGATGCAGCTGTTTGACTGAACATTAGTTCTGTTGTGCAAATGAGGTATGCTGATGTGAACCTTCTTTGAAACTCAAATTAGGCATTTTCATTGGTGCTAAGAACAGTTTAGTTAGCCAAAGTGATGAGGTCAAAATGAAAATATTGACATAAAGAAAGCTTTATGAGTTTAGCAACATGTGACAATATTATTTGCTTTTCACTTGTCCATGAATTGTATTGCTACTATAATGTTTATATGCATAATGTTTGCTATTCATACTGTGTGCTCTAGGATAGGGTTTTGATTTTTTAAAATAAAGCTTCAAAATATACTCCTGGTTTTCTAATGTTTTTGAGTTTGTCTTTCCCTAATGAAAGAGGTTTGCGGAGGGGCAACACTACACAAAGGCTGTGTCTGGAGAGCAGCCTGCAAAGACATTTGAAAGGAGGGCCGTCCCAACCCCCTTTCGGAAGCGTGACGCCGCGTTTTTCCAATTTTCCATCACTCAGCTACTTTAGCTCCCAACAGGCGCGCAACACCCATTGGGCTCACCGGGCTTCAGCCCCCCCCCCCCCACCCCCCGTCATGTGTGTCAGCCCGGCTGAGACAGCCTCGCGGGCTGGCGTCCGTCTAATTGCAGCCGCACCCGAGTACTTCACAGGTCTTTAACAGACCATTTACTCGTTAATGAGGCTTTTGTTGTGTTTTTACCCCTTCTTACAGGCACTCTGCCTATGGCTGGAAGATTTAGCCCCCCCCCCCCCGAAATCTTTTTCAGCCCCCCCCCCCCCCCCCGAAATATGCCTCTAGTTGCCCGCCTGGCTCCCAACATGGTATAGATTAGAAAAAAGGGGAACTCTGGGATTGAGATCCGTGCAAGCATCTCGGTGTTTGCAGAGGCCATTATAGCTTTTTTGCAATAACCTTATGTTTGAATCATACAGCACTATTGAGGTGTACTATTCCCTTCTTGTAAAGTGGATTCATTAGCCCTGTCCTCATGCCTCAGCGCACGGCTAAGATGTGCATCTCGGCAAAGCCTCGTGTCTTCCTGAACGCGGGAAATCCACTCCATTAGTTCGGGATATCCCGCTGATAACGATGAGCACACTAAACATCTGTATGTATGTGGCTACCATAAACATTGCTGAAATGTAATAATAGAAAAACGTTTTGTGGTTTAAACAGACCGTCACATCTATAGAGGGTTGGCAGTGCCTGGCTCTGCTGTAAACAGTCTATCTGTGTGCAACGGGCTGAGAGCACCTGGCATGGTGGTGTCGGGTGCCCCCCTGCATACTACAAACATAATGCCACGTTATTCTTCCTGTCCACTGAAAGCTTTTCTGACAATGATTGTTGCAGAAGGGGACATTCACCCCACCTGGGGGAAGAGGCTCCTCTGTCTCTGTTTGTAGCCCAGCAGTAGTAAATGATATTTTAGTAGTGGGTTGTTGGGTTTGTGGGGTAAAAGGGTGGGAAATTAATTCAGTTAAAATGTATTTCATTTTAGTGTTAATCTATTTATTCGTGTTAATTAAATATTTAATTGATGATTATTATGTAACATATTTAATTTTATAAATGTTGTTTAATTCATTTAGTGTTTTATTTAAGTTGGTGTGTCGTTTAATTTGTATACGTTTGCTACTAATGTCATTTTTAATACTGTGTTATTTTTTGTAGGGTAACCGTATGGTAAGGTTTTTAAAGTTGCAATATTTTTATATTATTTTTGATGTATATATTTAATCCACTAATTGACAATTAATTAGTGGATTAGCTGTAGCATTGCGTGTGACGCTACATGTGGTATCTTTGCTCCGATTCTCTTGTGTTTTTTTTATGCTTTTAGCTAAATGTGCAGTGTTATGGGCATTTTTAAAATCTACTCACTTTAAGTCGCTCTCCTCCCCGATCCACCGCAACTTGTGTTGATTGTGTGGAGAGAGTTTGTTATGATTCCATTCCCCGTTTCCCTCGCTTCCGGTGGCACGAACAGTAGGGGCCATTTTGGAAGGGGCGGACTAGTCTTTCTCTGGGCTGTGCTCTCTCAAAGCATAAAAATAGACATATGTCGCCACCGCACAGCGGGCACGCTAGCAGCGCGCCAAAGGCAAGCTTGTCTGCGCCCGTCCGCGCCAGTTCGACGCTAGACATGTGGAAATGTAGGAATTTGGGGAGTGATTTTGGGCAGGTTGGGGGCTCGCTATTGAGAGCCCTTTTAGCTGTCGACAATGTGGTTTTCAAGCTACACTTACTCCTCCCTCTTGCCACCACCTTCCCAGATCCAGTAAGCTCACTAGCATATTGAGCCTCAACTGTCGCTCTTTAGCTAAACATCATGCTGACATCTTTGACCTGCTAGAGGAGGCCTCCCCAGATGTTCTCTTTCTTACTGAGATGTGGCTTTCTGATGCCATGACTGCTGAACCTGGCCTTACACTCCCGGCGGGCTATAGCATTCTTTCGCTCAATAGAGCAACTAGAGGTGGGGGTATAGCGATTATTTTTAAATCGTGCTACCCATGCTCTTTTGCTAAACAGAAGGTTACCGGTTGTGAGAGCACCCACTTTAAGCTCACTTTGAGCCCCGAATTACACTATGTCTAGGCTCCTAGTATATCGGCCCCCAGGGCCTTCCCTAGTTTTCAGGGAAGCCCTTGTAGACATGGTCAGTATATTAGCAGTTAATACCGCCAACTTCACAATTCTGAGGGTTTGAACCTCCAATTAGACAATTTGGAGGACACTGATATGGCAAATTTCGTGGCCCACCTTGCAGCCTGCCAACAGGTGCAGCTGGTCTCAGACCCCACTCATATTGCAGGGCACCTATTAGACCCAGTATTTACTAACATACCTCAAATCACAATGCATGCACCGATTAGGATGGGATGGATGGATCATTTTTTGGTCTCAATGTCCCTACACGGTGTCATTTCTGCTTTGACTAAGGGTCAGTCGACCTCTCTGAAACGGCCGTGGTATAAATTGAACTGGGATCACCTGGATGCTTGCCTCTTGGCTACTCGCCCTAATTTGCCAGAGAACTCTGACGAGGCACACAGGGTATTCTCTGAGTGGATAGAGCATCCACTGGACAGCTTAATCCCTATGAAACGGTCAGTCAATCGTAAAACCAAAACAGGTCCATGGTTTAAGAATGAACTCGCCGATATGCGTCAGGGTTGTAAGAGACTAGAGCGGACATGGAGAAGAGACTTCAGTCCGGCTGCTAAAGTTATCTATCGGGCAGCTATTAAAAGGTATCATAAGGCCTTATATCAGGCACTTGCAGTTTTTATTTTCAACCAAATCTGTGAGAGCACTAATCCCTCTTAGAGCACATTTTCTAAACTTGCCAGTTTGCAATCTCAGCAAATCATGGCCGGGTCGACCATTAAGTCTAATAAACAGTGCGAGGACCTGGCCATCTTTTTTGTGAAAAAGGTGGATGACATCTACAGGTCCTTCCCGATCGCACATAGTAACGTGCCGGGGGTCGACATTGAACCAATTGCCATTCACCAGCCACCAGCCTCAACGTACTTACCAGGCTCTCCAGCAGCGGACAGCGGACAGGACGCCAGCGCTGTATGTCTCCCCCGCCGCCCACCGAACATCGCGGGCCGCAGTTGGGGGAGACTACAGCTCCCAAGATCCTCAGCAGCCCAGCAGCCCACCTCATTCCCGGCCAATCAGCGCGCCCGGAGGCGCCTGATAAACAGCGGCTCCCTCTGCGTCGCGGGACGCGCGCGGGCGGCGCCGGGCTGAGCCCGGGCAGAGGGCGGGCCGTCTGTGGCCGTCCGGGGCCAGAGGAGGCCGGGTCGGGCCACCCCACTTCGCCGTGTTATCCTGACCCACTGTCGAAGTAGCCCAGACTATCGGGAGCAAAGCTATCGCCATCTCATCGCTGCATACGGACTGACGGAAGGCAGCAGACGGTAAAGACTCAGCCCCCTCCTAACATCACTGCAAGTTGCACTGTAGATTTTGCTAATTCTGTCTACCAACTTTATTTAATTTCTTTAAAATGGAAACACGCAAAAGTACAGTGGGCACTTTAGACGCCTATCTTCTGAGAGCAGAATCTCTAATCCTACAGGAAATCCAAACAACTGAAAGGAGACTTTCACTGGAACCCTCTACAAGACCAAATAGAACTTCTGATCCTCCCAGTTTATCCTCACTAATTAATTCACCTACTAGGACAATGGCCACTGATCTCCTGGCTCACCCCCCTTCAATCTCACCGGGCCGACAAGCTATACTGCAGAAAGTCACCCCTCCACAATTAAAAGGACCCCAAACACGAGGGAGAGGCAAAACCAAACTGAGTACTGGGAGAGGGGCACATAGCAAAGGACAACTCTCCAAAACAAGCAAGACTCCAATTCACCTAGTTACTTGTGACATAGGTACACAAACCGAGGAACAAAACCTATCTCCCTATGCCAAAACAGATACCCTTGGAGAAATGATTAAGCTGACACTACAAAACAGCACAATGGCAATCCAAACAGTAGTAAGCCACGACATAGAACTAAAACTGGGTGAAATGATTTCTTTACTTTCTTCGGTTTTTGAGGAAAAATTTGTTCAACTCACAAAAACGCTACTCGATGGCATAACATGATTAAACCCCCCTAATACGCTGCCTGTAACCAGTCAACCCAACCTTCAACAAGAGTGTAACACACCTTCCCTAAATGAACACTCTAATAATTCCACTACAAATATTCCTACTTCCGTTTCAACAATAAGACCGTCAAACACCCGGGACATAAAGGTAGTTCCTAGACCAAACACAGCAGCTGAATTACCCGCGAGATCTCTCGCAAGCCCAGACCACAATAAAAGAGCAGGCTCTAATAATCCTCAAATCCCAAACAAAGATAGTTTAAATTTACCTCCGGCTGCTCGGCCATATGTCCTGGTCCTAACAAATGTTCCCCCCTTACAAAAAGATTCAATAGAAACATGGGTTTCATTAAGGAACAAGGTCACCAACTGGTTCACTAAAAACACCTACTTACATCCAAGGCACATAAACCAGATCCTGATGGTAAGAAGAGTGGGCTGGATTGGGGACTCTAAAAAAAAAAGTCCTGGAGACTGTATAATCATAACTTTTAAATCTCCAGGCCTAGTCCGCTCCCTTCCCAGGATCAACAGGGGAACAATACACGAAACCACAAACATCAACATGGTATCGCTCGATTTTTTCTATCGTAGTGAGCAAGTAATCGCCCACAGAGGGAACGGGTGCATCCTCACCCAAAACAGATTTGAACAACTCACTACATTAGAGGAGGTGGACTGACAGTTAACATCATTGGATAATTTTGTCTCTCCAACTGTTACTCTGTCTCCTCTCATACCAACTGGACACCCTGACTCACACCCAGATAAAGTTAAGACCTTGGTTCCTCTCCTTTCCACTCACCCTGTATCCCCAGACCAACCAGGGATTCCCTCTAACCCTGATCACACCATTATCTCTGAAAACACCTCCCCCCTGACCGTTAGATCTCGCAGGGAGGATTACAATAGTCCCATAGAGGACTCCCCTGCGGCTAAACAAAAAACCCCTAGGATTCCCACCAGGTGTAGGGTAAAAAACTCAGTTCTAAATATAACATTCTGGAACATATCGGGCCTTCGTTCAAAGATCCAAAACGAAGAATGGATTAAATTTATCAAAGAAAGCGAAATAATCGCTTTCCAGGAGACCTGGTTAACCACTCCTATCCATATGAATGGTTTTAAGACCTTCTTTAGCCCAGCACTACCCTCAACATCTGGCAGAGCAAAGGGAGGATTAACCACCTATGTCTCAAACCTAATATCAACTTTGGAAGCGCACCCCCTTAAAAACGAGCCACAATACCAGATTATTTGCGTAACTATAAGCAGAATGCCCCCAATTTTAATAGTCAACATTTACAATAATATCTCAGATCTCAGTTTTACGAAGGTCATAAAAGAAATCCGCGATTCTTTACAAAAACAACTCATTCCTAGTAAAGGTAATGAACCACTAATAATCTGGGGAGGGGACTTCAACCTGACATTATGTAAAAGCACCCTAAGCGGAAATTGTGGCTATATGGATCATCAACAAAATAACATCTTTCACTTCTCGCACTCACACAAGGGGTTATTTTTGAACGAGACTATGATTCTCCTTCAACTAGCCTTTGCAAATGAACTCACCGTCCCTTCAACCCCCTTTGCCCCAACCTTTAACGGCAGAGGATTATCTTCCTGCATTGATTTCATTTTGGTAGGGAACATCTCCCCAAAATTGATCACAAAAGTCACTACCCATGACTGTGCATTCAGTGATCATTTTCCACTGTCTGTTACTATTCAAACCACTGCCCCACAAAAAAATCCTCAAACAATATATTGTGACGAACATATTCTTATGTCTCGTCCAAATGGCTATGCACTTAAATGGTCAAACATTGATCCCGCCGCCATCCTAGAAACTGTAATCAAAGCTTCCCGCCCAGCTTTTGAAGCCTGTTTAACAGAGACTTCATCTCCTGCTGAAATCGTGGCTAACTACGAAAAAATAACCTTAGAGGTAAAAAACGCCCTGACAGTGCATCCTAGGGGGCAAAAATCCCTAAAAGACAAACCTAGGTTCAGGTGGTTTAACCCAGCATGCTCCAGAGCCCATAGACATCTCAAAAAAACTCCCAAAAAAATCCCCAAGAAATATCCCCGAGGTCTTAACAGCCAGACAAACATACAATAAAGCAATAGCCTCAAGGAAAAAGGAACTAAAAGAGGAACACTGGATTGCTTTACATGACAGCTGCCAAAATAACGATTCGGTTACCTTTTGGGAGATTGTAAATTCCTCCTTCTTGACGGGACCAAAAGCCAGTGGCACACTTGATACGACAATCTCCGAACAAGAATGGGTCACCCACTTCTCTAAAAAATTTTCTATCCCAGCAGAGCAGTCCCCACAGACACAAAGCCTATCATTGGCCCGAACCAACCTAGCACAGATGAATTTCACTCTCGCTGAGGTGGAACTGGCCCTGAACGTTAGCAGATCAGGAAAGGCCCCGGGACCAGATGCGGTCCCTATGGACCTTTATAAATTAAATACCGATCTCTGGGCCCCTCTGCTACTAAACGTTTTAGAGGCGCTGGGAAAGGTAGGACTACCAACATCATGGTCAGATTCGATCTTAGTCCCCATCTTTAAAAAGGGAAACAGAAATAACCCCGCGTGCTATAGACCCATATCCCTTCTGGATTCTTTTGGCAAAACCGTAGGCAGAATACTTTTGGCACGCCTGCAAAATTGGGCAGAGGCAAATAATATCCTATCAGACCTACAGTTCGGCTTTAGAGAAGGAAGAGGCACAATAGAACAGGTCCTCAATCTTACTCTTCTGAGAGGGAAGTATGTCCATGCAAAGGGTGGCAGCCTTTACATGGCATACGTTGACCTATCCGCAGCTTTTGACTGCGTAGACCACAACAAGCTTTGGGCCGTAATGATACAACTGGGAACTGATACCAACCTGGTCAACTATATCAGAGAAATCTACTCGAACACCACCACTAGAGTTAGATATGGCACAGGGGGCAGTTAACATCATCTTTTGGAATCGAGCGGGGAGTTAGGCAAGGCTGTGTCCTGGCTCCCTTCCTCTTTAATATTTATACCAATGGCTTAGAAGCAGCTTTGCTAAAGGGTAGCCAGGACCAACCACACATTCAATCACGCCCAATCCCCGCCCTTCTTTATGCGGACGACGCAGTCATAATCACCCGCACCCCCCTGGAGCTACAACGAGCCCTGGACAGATATACGAACTTTATGCACCTCTTGGACTTACATATTAATGTCAAAAAGACCTTCATAATGGCATCAGGTAAACAACCACGCAAAAGGAAAAATATTTATCTAAACGACACGAAAATAGAATATACCACCACCTATCCCTATCTGGGTGTCGTAATAGATAACAAAACCACCTGGAAAAGTGCCATAGAAAATAGAAATCTGCAATTCCTAAAAGCAACAACAGCCCTGAGAGTGTTTGCTCGGAGACTGGGCAAAAGAACATCCAAGGAAATGTTAGACATTTATAATTCAAAATGCCTTAGCACAGCGATTTATGGGGCCGGGATTTGGGGCAGCGCACGAGTCGCTCTAATCCAAAAGACAGAGAACTCCTTCTTGAAATTCCTGCTGGCAGCCCCCTCGTCTACTTCGACTTTCACTATTCATAATGAACTGGGACTCCCATATATCACAGATGTAATTCGAATGCAGCCTATTCTCTTATGGCATCGCATCTGGTCCACTCCGGAACTAAAATTCACTCAGGCACTTATATCTGACTGCATGAAACTGGAGCACGGATCACATTACTTGGCTTGCTTACGTTAAAAACTTCCTAACCAATTTAGGACTTGGATGATTTCTTTACTAATCCCCAAAAAATCAATCAAATTCCTAAAAAGAGAATACGAGATATCTGCACAAGTCACTTAAGAGACCTGCGTTTGGCACTTGAATCAAACAAAAACTCCGTGCAACTGTTTCTTCCCATTCAGACAACAGACCAAATTGAGCCTTACCTGAATTCTACTCTAAGTAATTATGAGAAATTCCTATTGACCAGACTGCGTCTGAACATATTCCACCGTCTAATTACCTTTCCTGTGATAAATGATTGGACACCTCAATTGACGCTATGCCCCTGTGATGATCTCTCTGCTCAATCGACCTTGCATATAATCATGTTTTGCAAATTTTATTCTGAGGCAAGAAAACTTGACCTGATTCCCCTCCTGAAACATCTGGGCTTTACTCAATGCCGGCCAGCTCTTATGGCCCTCCAAAGGTTAGAAACAGAGACACTGGCAAAAAACATGGCAAAGTTTTTAAAATTTTGCGTGCGACATAGATCAAACCTCTAAAATGGTAAACACGCCTTTCTCTGTTTTCTTCCCAACATGTAAACACAGATGGCCCCTATGAGTCATTTAAATATACCCTACGATGAACTGGGATTAACCCCCCTATGCATCTTAACTCTGCTACCGGGGGGTTTCTGCTTTTTTTTTGGTACCATCTGTATACATACTTTTACATTTTTAATTTATTTTAATTCCAGTGATTGTTAAATTTTTAAAATGTCATATTTATATTTGTAAAACTATTTTTTATATGTATATGCTTTTATGGTATGTAATTGCCTTACCGAATAAAGCTTTTTCATCATCACGTGCCGGTGGCACGCTGCTGTCAACAGGCTTATGGTCTTCATACCTTTCCGTCGATCCCGGTTGATCAACTCATAGCTCTTTGCAGCAGGATCAAGTCGGGATCCCCCGTTGACCCACTTAAACCTGACCAATTCAAAAAAGTGCTGTCGACAATTTTACCTTCCTTGAATCAGGTGATAAATGTGTCCCTCAGTACAGCTACTGTGCCCAGGGCCTGGAAACAGGCTAAAGTAATTCCATTACTTAAGAAACCTGCACTCGACCCAGCCAAACCAGAAAACTATCGCCCTATTTCTTTACGTCCCTGGGTGGCAAAGATCACAGAGGCTTATGTGAACTCCCTTCTGTCGGATTTTCTGGCCGCAAATAACATACTAGACCCCTTCCAGAATGGCTTCAGGCCGGGCCACAGCACGGAGTCAGCTCTCCTAGCTGTTACAGAACATCTGTGGTCAGCAATGGATGAGGGTCAAACGTCGGCGCTGATCTTGTTAGATCTAAGCGCCGCGTTTGATACTGTGTCTCATGATATACTGCTGAGACGCCTCGCGGAGGTTGGAATTACGGGCTTGGTTCTGGAGTGGCTTGCTTTTTTTCTCCATGAGAGGTCATTTACGGTAACTGCCCCCCCGTTTGCATCTGGCGAATATCCAGTGAAACAAGGGGTGCCACAGCGCTCCTCCCTCAGTCCCCTGTTATTTAATATCTATGTTCAACCTTTAGTGGCAGTAGCCGGCAGCAGGGGTCTGACCATGGTCTCCTACGCTGATGATACTCAGTTGGTGGTGGCACTCTCAAATAACACCGAGCAGGACGACCTTAAGTTTCAGGGCGACCTTGCGGTAGTGGCCGAGTGGATGAAGAGCAACTGCCTCCAACTGAATTCCAACAAGTCAGAGGTACTGTTAGTAGGTAGGGACCATGGTTGGTAGAGTGAGCTCATGTGGTCAGCCATCCTAGGTACACCCACTCCTCCAAAACAGGCAGTAAAAAACTTAGTGGTTTGGTTGGACTCTTCTTTAAACTATCGAGCCCAAAAAAAAAAATGTCAGAGACCTGTTTTGGCCTCTTATGGGGGCTTAGACCCTTGATGTTTTTTTTTTTACGCATCTACACATCAGGTCATCATTCAGGCGACGGTTATGTTGAGACTCGATTATGCCTGCTCCCTCTATCTAGGGTCCAAGAAAGCGGAGGTCTCGAGGTTGCAAAGGGCCGAGAATGCAGCAGGAAGAACACTCTTATGTCTGCGCAAATCTTGCTCTGTGTCAAACGCCATCCGCCGTCTTCACTGGCTACCTCTGGCCAGACACATTGAATTCAAAACTCTATGTATCTCTTTCAAGATTTTGAAACTGGCCACTCCTCCCATCCTGGCCGATCTTCTGCTGCCATACGCCCCTACACGGCTTCTCCGCTCACAGGGTCAGCACCTGGTGGTGGTTCCCCGGACACATAGAGTTAGGGCCGGTGGCTGCTCTTTTCGTTACAGAGCGGCCACTCTCTGGAACTCACTCCCTGGGCAGATCCATGGCCTTGATAATTATTTAGCATTCAGAAAGGCCATTAAGACTTATCTTTTCTCTGCATCTTAGTCCTTGCCTGCTTCTTTTGCTCTGTCAGTCTTTCCTGCGATAGCGCCAGGACGCCCCTTCGCTGGGGCAGCCGTCGCGCTTTATAAGACACCATAACATAACATAACATTATGGTGAATTTTAATGTTGTACCTATTATGTTAAGCATGTTTTTAAGTGAATTATTAATTAATTTAACTAAATATTTTTTTTAATTTTGTAGATGAAAATATTTGTCTTTTCAATTTGTATTTGTTTTGTAAATATTATTTTAAATTACATATTTTGGTATGTATTTTAATATTTTGTATTTTTTGTAGGTAGGGAAGTGGGTGTTTTATAAGTAATTTCATTTTTATTTTAATTTTAATTTTATAATCTAAATAATTTCTTTGTTAAATAATAAAGTATGTATTTCTTCTCTGTAATATGTTTAAATATTTTTCTTTTATTCGGTATTGAAATATTTTTAAGGAATTTTAGGAATTGTATTTTTAAAAGTAATCCTTCCGAAGTCCACCACTTTTCCTACTGTTGCTTAGACTAGAGTAGGGATAGTTAATCTAATCCTTCTGAAGTCCAACATATTCCCTACTTTTTCTTACACTGCAGTGGGAATGGTAAATTTAACACCGCCAAAGTCCTGCACTTTCCATATTGTTGCTCACGCTGGAGTGAGAATGGTAAATCTAACCCCTTCGAAGTCCAACACTTTCCCTACTGATGGCGAAATTGGAATTATATTATTATTGTTATAGTTGTTAATATTGTTTGGTTTTATTATTTATTGATGTTTGTTCTGAAATGCTTACATCATTTTTTAGTAATTTTGTTTTTATTCTGGTTTAATATTTTACTATTTAATATATTGGTCAAAATATACTACATTTTGTATAGAAATGTTCACAATTCTTTTTATTGTTTATATTACTGTTGTAGTTTCTTTAAATGCAAATATAATGTTTAATTTCTAATACATGCATATAAATCTATGTGTATATATAGGTGTTTGTTTAACTATACATTGTATTTATTTTTTGATTAGTCTATTTCATTTACAATTGTAACTAACTTTTTTATGTTTATGTACATATTGACATTGGGTTTTGTTTTTTGTTGGTTGCACATATGTTTACTGTTTTTATTTTCTTTAGTCTTAATATTTTAAATTAAATGTATTTTTAAAAATTGTATATTTATAGTCATTTTCTTTTTTAAAGTGTGTATGTATGCATATATATATATATATATATATATATATATATAATACAATTATTGAGGTAAACTATTTTGCATTATATTAATTGTACATATTTCAATATTTTAAATGTATTACTTTAAAGTCAATTTATACTAAAACAAATTTAACCTCTTTGTTTTTACAATATTTTCTTCCACAATATTTTTGACTCAATATTTTTGTCTGTGATATTTCTTACCATGAAATTGTGTCAGAGTACTTCTAGTCTTGCCATATGGTAGGAAACAATGCCCGGATATTAGCAGTTCAAAGGGTGGATCTTTCTTTGTACATGAATGAAAGTTCTGGAAGTAGCTTCCAAAGAGAAAAAGGATTATTAGCAGCCAACTAGAATTAATGAAAGCAATATTATTAATTGACTTCAGGATAAAAGCTGTATGGGTCCGTAACAACAAAATTCAAACCTTTTTTGCATCCCACTTTACACTCATGAGTCTTCAACATACCACCACTAAAAGTTTGGTGCCCATCTTTAAGCCTCATGCATGATACTAAAGCACAGTACTCATTTGTCAAATCTCAACCATTATTGTTCCCACCATATGCAACAAATAGAGCAGCTACTTACTCACTCAACCAAAAAGTGATTTGGGGCCTTTAAATGGGCAATACAAATATACTACTAATACTACTGTACGAACACTATGAGATGCTATGTTCGACACATAAATTCGTTGGGCCTGATTCACAGAACTAATTTAAGACAAAATCCTAAACTAACTTAAGAAAAATTCCTAAACTTACTACTTTTGGTATTCACAGAAGGCATTTAGTAGTAGTAAAGTTAGGATTTTGTCTTAAGTCTGTCTTAAGTCTGTCTTAAGTCTGTCTTAAGTCTGTCTTAAGTCAAACTTAAGACAAAATCCTAAGTTTGCTACTACTAAATGCCTTCTGTGAATACCAAAAGTAGTAGGACAGACTTAAGACAGACTTAAGAGAGACTTAAGACAAAGTTAAGACAGACTTAAGACAAACTTAGGCCAGACTTTTTTTTTTTATAAATCTTTTTACTAACAAACATCGGCAAAGCATACATTGCAGAGGATCAGGCGAGTAGGTTATCACATGACACGTCGATAGAAGGATATACATATATTGTAGTAGCTGGGAACGTTATGGGGAGATTGGGTCGTTGTGATCATTGATACAAGGTGGTGCACAAATTTCCCCTCTGTAGCTATTCCACTGACCCCAGATTCGCGACCATTTCTTAGGGCATCCCCTAGCCAGAAATACGTTTTTTTCTCTAAACATGCACCAGTCCAGGTGTCCCTCCCAATCCTCTTGGGTGGCCGGACGTGTCGCTCCCCATAGCTGAGCAATATTGCGTTTGGCCACCATGAATCCCAAAGAGGCCCACTGAGTCTGCGCGGTATTTAAATCTGTGGGCTCCCATATGTTTAGCAGGCATCTCCGCGCTTCCGGTCGGAGAGTGGTGCGCAATACCGTGCTGATGGTGTCGTGTATTTGGCGCCAATACAAACTTATGTGTGTACACTCCCAGATAATGTGTATATAGGTGCCAACCTGTCCGCATTGTCTCCTACATTCCCCCGTGTCAGTCCACCCCATGTGCACCAGTCTGGGCCCCGTTAAGTATGTTCTGTGAAGGATTTTAATTGAACCAGCCGTAGACGTGCTGGAATAGCCACCAGTCTGGGAGAGGATCCCGCCAACTGCCAGTCCTCATCATCCATCTCTATCCCGTCTTGCACCCATTTGTCCCTTAAGGTTAAGGTGTGTAGTGTGACGAGAGTCTTGGAGTTCACGGACCTCCCTTTGGAGCTGCGTGACGTCCCCCTCCAGGCTGGCAGCTGTAATTTCCACTTGCCTGACTTTTTCGTTTAGTTTCCCCATATCTGCCCTGATGAGATTAATGTCAATGGCCATGGTGTCCATTTTGTGTTCCAGAGAGGTCTTAACACCGGTGATTGCCTCCATGATGTCTTTGAGGGAAGGTTCCTGTTCCTCTTCCACCGGGCCCCCCTGAGCAGCTTCGTCCGACAAGCGGCTCCGTTGTGCCTCCTTGGAGACCGTGTAGCGGTCTAACTTATTGGTCTGGGTCGTTTTGGGTCCCCGAGGCCCCGGTCCCTTAGTGTGCTCCATTGCGACAGTCCAGGCAAGCGTCAGGTAGGGGGAGCACCACAGCATGACACCGCTTCCCGCCCCGGCACAACCCCCGGCGTGCAATTCAATCGACTGTCCTGAGTTCAGATCTCCGGTCTACTCCCCCCCAGCGCCAGGGATCTCACTGCCGCCTCCGATATTATCCCACCCGAGGGCCGCGGCAGAGAGGACAAGCCAGCGAGCTACTCCTACGGGGCAGATGCAGACCTCAAGAGGCGGGATGTGTCGGGCCCCAGGGTTACAGACAACAGCACTCCCGACCCCAGGTCTTCCAACTTGCGACACTTCATGGGGGGCACCAAGCGCCCGTGAGTGAGGGACGTCTCAGAGCCCCAGAGACTCTGCGTTTCTCAGTTTTTATTGCCTCCCGCCGTTGGCAGGAGTGCACACCAGTATGGGGCACTACAGGATGTAGGGAGCCAGTGCTGTGCAGCACATCGGGCCTCTCCCTGTTGGCGAGCAATGGCAGAAGCCAAGCAGGGGGGGGTAGACATCACCCTCCAGGGACACGCCGCCGCCTGTGTCCTCTCCGCGGCTGGCGCACTTACCGTGAGTCAGTATGCAAAGATGTGCCCCCGGCTCCGGCACACCGCTATGGGATGTAAATGCGGTAGCTGCCCGAGCAACGAGGAGCGAGGGCCATCAGTGGGATAGAGCGCCGCAGTGGAGATGAGCCGCCGCCATTGTGGTACGGCGCGGCCAGCGCAGCCAGCTGGTTCCGATTCAGGGCACCGAGGGCGTGGGGGCATTCAGGGATGTCCGCAGGTTAGCCAGGCAGCCGCCTCCTCCTGAACAGAGATGCCTCACGGGGCACTTCAGCCGCAAGGCAAGTCGCGGCGATATCCCGGTCCACGACGTCACCGCTAAGCCACTCCCTCGCACTCTCCGGGCAGGCCCACAGACTGTGGGTCCTGGCTCCAGGCGTCAACGAAGGCCGCAACCTTCGGAGGGCAGGATCCCAGGCAGCCGGTACACCCCCGGCACCGGAGCGGGCGGATTCGGTTCCACTGGAGTTCCGATGGAGGGAACTGGCGATTGGTGTGACGGATGGTCACTGCAGGATAGACAGAGGCAATTAAGGGTGGCGGAGCGTACTCACTACGCGGCCATCTTCTTCCCGTACTTGGCCACGCCCCAACTTAGGACAGACTTAAGACAGACTTAAGACAGACTTAGGACAGACTTAAGACAAACGTAGGACAAACTTAGGACAGACTTAAGACAGACTTAGGACAGACTTAAGACAGACTTAAGACAAAATCCTAACTACACTACTACTAAATGCCTTCTGTGAATACCAAAAGTAGTAAGTTTAAGATTTTGTCTTAAGTTAGTTCTGTGAATCGGGCCCGTTATTTGTAGTACCACTAAGAGCAGTAATGGACAGCAACTCCACTCTTGTACCAGTGTACCGCTACACCACAGTTCATCTGTGGCTAGCAGAAACTCACAAGTGGCAGCAAAATGTCATCAGTCAGACAAAGGTTCAGCATGACGTCAGACTTGCTTTCAACAAAAGTAATAAGACTGAAAATCATATCAGTGATTCCAAGTGTTTTCTTTGTGTCCTCCACTTCCTGCCCAAAGTTTTTAACAGGATGTTTTGTCAAAACATCATTCTACTTCAGAGTCTCAATGAAGAAGGGGGTTGGGCTTGGTGCCAAGACGAATGGTTGCTCTTGCTTGAGCTCTGACCACAGCGGTTGTTTCTAGGCCGCTTTGTGGTTTCCTCCGCACCTTTACTTCCGGAAATGGAGTGATAAGAAGGAAATGCAATGGTCCAGTGACTGAGCTTGTCAAAACATGGAAGACACCTGCAGATGGTTACTGGTACCAGTGCAGATCTCTTCTGGTGAAACCTGGCGGGGGCAAGATGGCATCCTACCAGAAAGCTCCACTGATGGCCAAGTGTCCTGTAAGGGAGGTCACTGAGGGCCGTGGTACATGCTCTCTCAGGAGATCCTACGGCAGGGGCGCTTTTCCAGTAGATCTCAGATGGTGCTGATTTAACCAGGTATGACTGGGAGCTGATGGGGTCCTAAGGTTCAGGGTGAGTGGAGAGTGGCTCCATGGAAAGAGTGGTAAGACCCAGAGAACCCAGAGAACCTCCATGGTGTTGTGTCATCAAGTAGCAGCAAGGATTTCACAAGAGCAGACATGTCAGCCAAAGGGACTAGGAGCATTAAATAGATTTTTGTTTCAGTCAACCTTGCACAGGAAGAAGAAAGTGGACCTGGAAACACAGGTTGATGTTCTGATGGATGGCCAAAGTGGCTTTCCTGGTCTCTGTTGTGTGCAAACTGGATAAAGTGGAGAAGTCAACAAAGGTGGTGGTGGTACACCTTGAGAAGATGGAGGTGCAGGTGAGAGGGGTGGAACTGTCAGTGAAGGATGTGACCTACAGGTTGCATCAGGTGGAGATTCAGGTGGGCTTACTGGAAGAGGCCAGGATGCTCAGGCAGACTGCCAGGGCAGAGTGACCAGATCTATGATGAGCTGGATGCTGGCATCGAGACCCTAGAAAATATGAGTAGCTTGGCACATAGTTAGGCACGTGGATTTTCCATTATACTGCTTGACCAGTCTATTTTTTTAAGTGATGGGGTGCTTCTTCCTGAGACACCACACTCTCTCTCTCCACATGAGTGCCATATTACTCCAAAAAGCGTACAGACTCCCTTCTAGGTGCTCCTTGTAACTAGGGGAATAGCACTTGTTACAACAAATGCGTTTACAATGCATGCCATTACAACGTAAGTTGTTATAACGGTGAGTCGTTACAACAACTTGCTGTAGGGGGGTGCTGTAGTTTGGAATATTATAATTTACTATTCCAACTCCAGTGTGTGCAACAGTAGGGAAGGTGTTGGATTGAAAATCCAACAAATCCAACACCTTCTGCCACCTACAGCAAGCCGTTGAGGAAAGGGAAGGTGCATTTTATTGTTCCCAGATCTTAGCTCTGCAATACATGTGAGAAGAAAGGAGTTACATGCTGTGCAGAAGGCACAGCTAGCAGTTTGTGTAGAATTCTCCATGTAGAGAAAGTGATGTTGATAAAAAAAGGCAAATTCTCTGTTTTCACTAACACTGTGGTTACTTAGTCATTTCCAGATGAGGTCGGGAAAGAGAGATCCGAGATAGATTGAAACTAACTGTGTTGGGAACATCTTGACAATTCAAAATACTTAGGGGCCTATTACGATGTCGGTTGGAGTTTCTTCCAACCAACACCATAGAGGAAACGGGACTGACCGACCGCCGTCAGCGGCACTGATCGCCTAATTGTTCATGCAACAGCACATGGTGCGGTCGCATTCCCACATTTACCTATGGGTCATAAACTGTCCGTTACACATGGTCCCATAGCGAAATGGGAGGTTGTGTTAATCCCTGCACCCCGTGGCAGGCAGCTCAAGGGTGCCTACCACAAGGTGCAGGGATTAACGGGGTGCCCAATAGTTGCCCCTTCTGCCCCCAACCAGATGTCGCAAGGTAAAGGGGGCCCTGCTAGAGGCCCCCAACACGCCTTCCGACAGGGTTTCCATGTCGGAAAGGCCTGCATGGAAACCCTGTCGGAAACTGTGCATTGTAATCCGGACAGCGTGAACCACCGTCCATATGGATTACTGGCTGGTTCTGACTGCCCACAAGCTCCTTGATCCCGTTGGAAGCCAGCCAGAATGAACAGCTCATTTTAATTACGACCGGCTGTATCATAATCATACGGTAAGTTTATATTTTTATTTGTTATTATCAAGATGTGCTTTGTGAAACTTAAGATGTGAAGCTATTGTGGATAGAACTTTTGTAAAAACTCTCAATGAAACCTATGTTGGCAGTTTTGCACTCCTTTCACAAATCTCAGATATTTCTGATGGTTTTCATCAATGAGTATACAACAATTGAGCAATTTCAATATTTAGAGAGACCATCATCTCTCCACCCCTTGCAATGCTTACAAATTTTGAGCTAGCGTAACCAGGTGGAAGCTTTCTAATAGTTCCAGAACATACACACCAGGATTGTCCTCACTTTCATCTTGAAAACAAAAAGTAGTCTTAATTAAGACCCATGCTTTTTTTATTTTCTTACACCAATTTGATGGCATGTAAGAGAAGAAGATTCTGAATCACCTGACACAAATCTGGTGAATGTCTTTCCCATTTTTTGGGAGAGAGTAAGATGGTCCTGGAGGCTATGTAACCCTACTGAATTACTTTCCGGACTCGAGGATCCAGACTGATTGTTCAACTGGTTGTAGAACTTATATACACTCTTGTCCACTGGGGATGCATGCTCGTTGATGTACAGAGGAAGGGCCTCAGCTGATCTTTTAGCCATCCTACGATGGAGTTGGCAGTAAAATGGTGTTGCTTCAGGATTAAATCTTTGCTTCTTGTTAGATCCATTCTGCGTTCTTCATATCCGTTATCAAGTGTTGAGGCTTTATGGGTTTGTGAAGGTTCATACGACAACTACTTACAAGGGCTACATGGTTTAGCAGTCATTACAAATTTGGACAAAAGGAAGATCAATATCCTTGCTCTGAATGTCACAAAAGAAGCAAGAGCTAGGTCTTTGCCTAAGGGTTGCTGCCCCACTGCTGGTCCTGGCTGTAGAGCAAGTAGGGTCTTTGTTTACCTGAAGTTGCTGAACAGCCACTTCTTTTCTATATGAGTGTTAAAGGCAAATTCCTCATTCGCAACACATGGAAGTAGTACTACTCATTTCTCCAAGATGTGCCACGTTTGAGTTTGTGCTACGCAAACAAACGATGGACAGAATGCTGAACAAATCATACATTCACCCCTAAGTAAAGACATCTGGGTTAAATCCATTGTTCTTTTACTCACCATACCACCCCAGTTTAGACCCAGCCATATGCAAATCAGTCTTGACCCTGTTCCTTATGGGAAAAGTCCGACCCAAACTGCCAAGCCCCTGCAGTCAGCTATCCTGGCTGATGAGGTGTGGAACCCCGAAACCGGTCCTACGATGCTTGTTTCCAGTCCAGGGAGGACCTGGCCTGGCAGTTCGGGCTGGACTGTTCCCATTGGGCACAGGGTCAAGACTGATTTGCATATGGCTGGGTCCAAAATGGAATGGCATGGTGAGCAAAAAAACGATGGATTTAGGCCCAGATCTCTGTACTGGGGTGAATGTATGACATTGTTCTGCATTCTGTCCATCAATAGTTCTTTTTGCATTTGTCACCCCGAGTGGGACGGGTATGCTTAGACATGAGTCCCGTGCTCTCCATGCCACAGGAATCAAGCTATCCTGGCTGAAGAGGGGTGAAACCCCAAAACCGGTCCTAGGATGCTTGCTGCCAGTCCAGGGAGGACATGGCCTGGCAGTTCGGGCTGGACTGTTCCCATTGGGCACAGGGTCAAGACTGATTTGCATATGGCTGGGTCCAAACTGGAATGGCATGGTGAGCAGAAAAACGATGGATTTAGGCCCAGATCTCTGTACTGGGGTGAATGAATGACATTGTTCTGCATTCTGTCCATCAAGTGTTCTTTTTACGTTTGAGTTTGTACCATGCTTTGTCATCCTGGGTCACTGTTGTAAAGGATTAAGTCAGATTTGGGTAAAACCTCTGGATTCCTAGATGTTTTAATTCAAGCCTCAGATTATCAAAGGGTGAGGAGCAGGGCCTTTTGTCCCTCAGGCCCATGCTCAGTGAATACAACATACCAGTGGACTAGAAATTGCCCATGAGGATAAAAAGTTCATATTTGGGCTGTAGAGCTGGCAGGCATGGAAGGATGTCTGCTTGTCTATAGAAAAACAGTTCTAATGCACAATGTTTTGGGAGGAGAAAGAAATACATTTTCTATATTGTTTAGCTATCACTGATCTTTTTTATTAATTGTTTAATATTTCATCCTATTAGTGTGAAAGGTTTGAAAAAATATATAACGCATTTGATGCCAAAGTAAATTATCCGTTTTACATTTAGAGTTTTTCTTTAAAAATTGCAAAATACTTCTGAAGTGCATGACAGCTTCCCACTTTCTTTAGGTTCATCACTAATTCATAATCTTTTCCTGTCTCAGTTGTCTATTGCTTTTAAGCTCTGGGTATTTTGGCTCCTATTGTCAATACAAGCAATTTGAAAGTGTTGTAAACAAGACACACAGGCACAAGGAGGTGCAGCTCATCTGCCAAAAGCTGCATAAAATTGTCCTTCAAAGTTGAAGCAGGCTGTCACGACATGCATGGCAGATTGAGACAAAAAAATAGTTAGAATTCAAAAAGACAACATTTCATGAAGGGGAGACAGCAAAAGATCGATTTCCAAGGCTGAATCATTATCGAGATCAGACTGGGATACCGCAGGTCAATATATATCCAAAGGCGCATTGTGCCTCGTGTGAGATCAGTGAGGAATCTCAGACAGATCCCAGAAATGAAAGATCTTAGAACTGCATAGGAAGGGAATGTGATGCCATGCATTGAGACTGGCAAGAAGGGATACTCAAAGGATGGCCCTCCAGACAAATGTACCTACCACGTTGCCCAGCGGAGTGAAGGCCCTGCCGAAAAGCCACAGAAGATCCAGAAACCTGCATAAAAGTATTCTCAAAGATATACATGGAACCTTTCTGACTAAACAGCCCCAAAATAACCTATCGACCAATGTAACAAAGAGGTCAGGGAGGCGTGGTCCTAACCAAGACGACCCACTGAGCCAGGATATTGGGGCTGCTGCTAGTCAGTCTCTGGTGGGTGCAGTGCCTGGTCACTGGGGGTGAGCTGCAGCTGCACCTGTAATTGAAGTCAACCATGCCTTGTATCCTGTCCTGTCCTGTTTTCAATGATCATCTGTGTCTAGATCCCCAGATGCAAGATGAGAAACAAAAGAGAACAAGCATTTGCAATGCAATCGGTCTCGCCTTTTGGACCTTATATGTATTTAGCTATGCAGCACATTAGCCTGGGTGCTGAAACATCTACTGTTCTTTAACATGGAGCAAAAGTAAGCACCACGCTGGGTGACACGCCAGGTATGGGAACACATGGAGAGAAATGTTGCCTTTCAGCGGGAAATGGTATAGTCCAAAGCTCAGTTTTTTTAAATATAAAAGCAGGGCCTTCGGTGGTCATATCACTGAAAATACAAGCTTTGGAAAAAATATTATTGTCTACGGGTGCTCATGGAAGACAATGTCTATGGACTGGAATCTAGAGAATGCTAAACTTATTCTGGTATTTAACTGACCTTTGCTAGTCGTTTTCTATCAAGAAAGTTAAATAGACCCAGTCGCCAAAAAAATAAACAAGAGTGAGTGCTACGGGCAATAATGCAAGCAAGAAAGTGGGGTCTTACGCCACAGGTTGTAAAAGCCTTCAGACCACTGTGTCCAGGTGCTACTGTACCTTCGGCGCTATTGCAAGCTACACCCCTAAATACCCCCCTCTAGAAAGGTTTGGTGTGGAGAAGCGTTGAGAAGGGAAAAATGAATGGAACTTGTGAGAAGAAGAAAAAGCAGGGAGAGAGAGCGTGGTAACAGATGGAGTGCTGAATATAAAATAAAAGACCTATTGGCTATACCAATGCTTAAGTGTTTTGCTAGAGCTCTTGGCCAGAAAACCCGGAAACGGGTGGGGCGGCGGGGGTAAAGATAAAACGGAAAACGGGTGGGGGCAAGAGTAAAGACAAAGCAGAATATGGGTGGGGGTGGTAGTAAAGACAGCACAGACAACAACAGGGGGGGCGGGAGTAAAGAACACCCAGACATCGGGAGGGGATGGGAGTAAAGACAACACAGAAAACAAGTGGGGGGTGGGAGTAAAGACAACACAGAAAACAGATGGGGGGTGAGAACAACACAGAAAACGGGTGGGGAGTAAAGACAACACAGAAAACGGGTGGGGGTGGGAGTACAGACACGGGTGGGGGGGTGGGAGTACAGACAACACAGAAAACGGGTGGGGGGTGGGAGTACAGACAGCACAGAAAGCGGGTGGGGGGTGGGAGTAAAGACTATAAATAAAGAAAGCGGGTGGGGTGGGAGTAAAGACAACACAGAAAGCGGGTAGAGGGGAGGGAGTAAAGACAACACAGAAAGCGGGTTGAGGGGTGGGAGTAAAGACAATACAGAAAGCGTGTGGGGGTGGAAGTAAAGACAACACAGAAAGCGGGTGGGGACTAAAGAAAACACGAAAAATGGGTGGGGACTAAAGACAACACGGACAACAGGAGGGGGGCAGAAGTAAAGACAACCCGGAAAACAAGTGGGGGGCAGTACTAAAGACAACACAGACAACGTTGTATGGAAAAAAAAGACAACTGTCCAGCAGGGATTGAAGAGGAGAGTGATGTGAAGGGGGGAATCGAAGTGACAGACACTCCAAAGACCACTACCCCTTCCACAGACCTCAGTAATGTCGAATTTGCAATCTTATTTTTTCCGAATTCATGTATGCTAAATCCATGTCCTTGGTCACATAGACCATGCCTTTTTGGAAAGATTCACAGTTATGAATCTTTGGGCAAGGCCCTTTCAGAGAGGCCATCACCTTTTTTATCACACTTAAGCACCAACTCCATTCAGCGGCATGTTTCTGGAAGGCACTGTTGTGGTTATTTTGTTTTCTTGATTACAGTCTCCTCCTGACCGTGGTCATTCAAAATATGAATATTGTTGCAGGAAGTAGTGTCATTTTGCAACAAATATAAATGAAAATAATGGTGTAAAAAGGCCAAATGTACCTATTTTTCAAAAAAAAATTCTTTAAGGGACAACCCTCACCTGAATCCCACTTTAAGGAAGGCAGGCTTGCTCGCTTCACTCATTTTCTGCACTTCACCTCTGGGCACTGCACATGCAGGCAGCAGGTGGTGAGAATTTTGGAAGTGTGAGGAGCCAGCATGCCAGTCGAGGCAGGCTCATAAATCAATTTTGAGCACCAACATTTATATCTATAGATTTACAAAAGCATGTGATAATGGTGCTTCAGCGACTGACTCTCATGGGTACAGTTAATAACATGAAGGAAAGCCAGAAAAAGAGCCAGTGACATCAACTTCTGACCTCCTGCGGTGTGGGAGGGAGAGGCAGTGACATCCAGCCCTAGAGATTGGAGCACGGGACTGCTCACATCGGCTGCTTAATCGGCCACACACAATTTTAGCAGAGACAGCAAGAGTGCTTAGAGAGAAGTGTTAGAAGCAGCTGCTTCTAACGTCAGAAAGGTCAAGTCTGATAACCTGTCTCTAGCCTTATGATTTATAAAACTTTATCTAGGGTCACCTTAACTTTCCATGCACTGCAAAGACGACACCGGGTGCATTATACTGGCCCCGAACTGCACCGCCTGAAAGGACGCAATCGATACTATATGGTGGCAAAGTGATAGCTTTCATACCCCGAAACACTGGCACCGATCACTGCCATTCCTTCCTTCCGGCGTCACTGGCAGGGAGCATACCCCAAGCTGAGCACGGGGAGAGTTCCCTTAGGATCTTTCCTTTATTTGCAGGTTGCATACAAATTCTTCATACAATAACATTCATGACGCACTGCACCATTAATATAGAATAAGAAACGCTTTGCAATATCACACTACTATTAAAAACAAGATGAGGGGAAAAACAATGAACACATCACGTTCCAACCTTTACAAAGTTACACGCACATCGTCTGTGCCTTTATATATGGATTTATAATTTCGACTGGCATCCAGTTACAACAAATACTGGTTATACAAGGCACAGACAACGGGTGGGGGACGAGGGTAAACAAAGCCCATACAATGGGAGGGGGTACAGAAGGCACAGACAATAGGGGGGGGGGGGCGGAGGTAAACAAGGCACAGACAACGGGAGGGGGTAAAGAAGGCACAGACAACGGGTGGGGGAAGGGGGTAAAGAAGGCACAGACAACGGGTGGGGGACGAGGGTAAACAAAGCCCATACAACGGGAGGGGGTAAAGAAGGCACAGACAACGGGTGGGGGGGGCGGAGGTAAACAAGGCACAGACAACGGGTGGGGGTAAACAAGGCACAGACAACGGGAGGGGGTAAACAAGGCACAGACAACGGGTGGGGGAAGGGGGTAAAGAAGGCACAGACAACGGGTGGGGGGAGGAGGTAAACAAGGCACAGACAACGGGTGGGGGAAGGGGGTAAAGAAGGCACAGACAACGGGTGGGGGAGGGGGTAAACAAGGCACAGACAATGGGAGGGGGGAGGGGTAAACAAGGCACAGACAACGGTTGGGGTGGAGGGGGTAAACAAGGCACAGACAATGGGTGGGGGGAGGAGGTAAACAAGGCGCAGACTATGGGTGGGGGGCGAGGGTAAACAAGGCACAGACAAGGGGGGGCAGGGGTAAACAAGGCACAGACTACGGGTGGGGGGCGGGGGTACACAAGGCACAGACAACGGGTGGGGGTAAACAAGGCACAGACAACGAGTGGGGGGCGGAGGTAAACAAGGCACAGACAATGGGTGGGGGGCGGGGGTAAACAAGGCACAGACAACGAGTGGGGGGGCGGGGGTAAACAAGGCACAGACAACGGGAGGGGCGGGGGTAAACAAGGCACAGACAACGAGTGGGGCGGGAGTAAACAAGGCACAGACAAACATGAGCAAGAACAGACGGTTTTTTGCCAAAGGAATGACTGACATTCAGTCAAACATTTTAGATGACAACTCGGAAGTTTGTATTACCAATTATAAATGAAAACGATTCAAGTACTAAAACACAGCTTCACAGAGATGCACTCTGTAATAAAGTCCGAGTGACTTTTAGGGGTTGAATACACTCTGGAACAATGAGCAGTGCCAGCGCTGACGAAATGCATTGCTTTTTCATTTCGTTGCTGTAAACAAGGGTTAGGAGTTAAAACTCCCTCAGAATCCAACCCAGACAAGTTCTGACGAGGGCTCTTCCCAACATGGCGGCCGTTGTTTGTGACAATCCCCGCCGCTGTCCCTGGTGGGCTGAGTGTAGGGACTGGGGTGCGGGTGCAGAGCTGGGGTGTC
This sequence comes from Triturus cristatus, assembly GCF_964204655.1. Taxonomy (NCBI): domain Eukaryota; kingdom Metazoa; phylum Chordata; class Amphibia; order Caudata; family Salamandridae; genus Triturus; species Triturus cristatus. Next base: position 1,252,312,571 of record NC_140592.1, on the reverse strand, counting down.
CCCTGGCGTATCTGAACCCCGTCTGGTAAGTTAAGTCCCACAAGAAACGGGATAGCACTGATGGGAAAGGCGCAGGGACGTGAAGCCTGGTGGCTCTGGGACGCACCCCCTAATGTCCCTGATTCACTCTAGCCCCTGACCCTATCACCGGGGAATGCCCGCCACCCCCGACCCGTACTCACAAGGGCCCCGCGCTGCTCTTATTTAGGCAGGGATGCTGCATGGCCCGGATTCCCCTCTCTGTACTCCCTCTCCGGGGCTCCCTATTCGAGCATTTGTGGGCCCTCGGGTCCATCAACCACGGACCTCGGGACCCGCTCTGCCCATCTCGGATCGCCCCTTGAATGTTCCCAGCAAAGCCTTCCACTACGGGCGACTCCTCGGCGCAACTCTGACTACGTCATCAACCTGCACGGTCCAAAAAGTGCCAAAGCATGGGCACCCCAAAACGGGCTTGGGGGGAGCAGGAGTCACTGAAAGAGTTGGGCAAAGTAATTCGGTATTTGCCCCAATGAAGCGTGCTTCAGAGGGGCACCTACTTCTCAGAGATTAACTTTGAAGCGTGTTTCAGGCTATGTTAACGCACGCAAAAAGCCAAAGATAATGTACCAAAACACGCCATCCGTTATGGAGAGGCCGTGACAAATGCTGGAGAACCATAGTCTGTTAAAGCATTTAATACCAACCTGTGGCATTTCAAAAACAGATAAAGTATTAGATAAAATCTCTTGAAGCACCAGTAACGGACAAACATCGCAGCAAGAGACACGAACAAGCGCAGCCTTCGCTAGCCGAGACCTAATAAACATGAGAACGTCCCTGTAAAAAAAAAAAAAAAACACTCCCACCAGTTAAAAGGGACGGGGCTTAAAAAAGAGAAGGAAGCGAAAAAACACACCCCCGAATCTGAAAAAGTCGGGGCTTGAATTGACAAACAAAGCTCATCTCCAATGGCTGACCAGCATTTAACCCCTTCAGTGCCCGCCCCTTTCCCCGCCCAGTGCCGGCCGTTGCATTAGCGGGCGGGGTCTATGACGAGCTGGACTCGTCATGGGCACAGCGCCACCGCGGCCCATGACGAGTCCAGCTCGTCATGGGCACTGAAGGGGTTAAGAGACCAGCCAATGGAGAAGAAGGGAGGGTTCAAGCCCCACTACTGGAAAACGTTAAATCTCGACAGCAAGACTGCGCAAGCGCAGCCTTCGCTAGCCGAGACCTAAAAAGGGCACCATAATAGGCTAATGTTGCAATGGCGTTTACCATCCCAACACAATGAAATATACTTTCGCTCTTCTCAGTTAAGCTAATCCTTGGTAAGATAAAGTTCTGTTAGTAGTTGGATGAAGACAATTGACTTCAACTCCCTTTCAAATTAGAAAAGTGCACACATTGTTATCAGGCCTGCTGTTCGGCTTCAACGCTTTATAGTATTTCTCCTATATGATTTTCCTTCTTTATAGCTTTAGAATTGACAACTTAGCCAGTGTTTATTTTTAATTTTAAGATTCTTTAGTCACATTGTGAATAGAAGCAGAGTTCTTTCTGTGCACAATAACAATAAGGTTGTTTGAAATATGTCATACAAGGGATAATGCAATTCAGTGTAGTGGGAACAATTTCAGACAATTTTAAAGTGAATTAATCTGACACATTCTAAAACAATGAATGCTTCCTCAATGCATCGCCAGCACCTCGTGATAACCAGGAGTAGTGTTCACGTAGGCCGGACACAAAGCCATTAATAGTAGCATGCAGAATGGGAATGAGCGACCGTCTAGGGAATCAAAATCCTCTCTTTTCATGAAATCCATACATGTATGCCAGCCCACCACAAATCAATTACCTTGCCCTGGTTCCTTTCTGCGCTAATCGAATAGACGTGAAACTACAACAGGAAAACAAACCATGGTGCCTTGCTGTCGGTACCAGTGCACTGGTAAACAGTTCTAATGCAGACACAACCCGATTTTAGCAACTCCCAGAGAATCGCTATTCACAGTATGTAGAATTGATGTGGAATGAAGGATGCTCTGGAAGACCTCAGGGAGCCCAGGATACTGACCAGAAACCTTGACGGATGGTTACTTATTTTGCTCTTCAGGAGTTCAGAAGGGAACTCAAGACCTGGCTATTCAACTGAGGTCACCCGAGTACCTTGGATCCCAGCGTCTACATACCCTCGCGGGTGATTAGCTGCGCTATACAAATCCTATTTGTTTGATTGACATGAGAGGATAGCAAACACGAAAGGTAAAGAACAAAGCAAGGAATAACTAATCCACTGGGTTTAGGGATTTTGTGATCCCTCCTCACTGAAAGGGAGCATATACTTCAAAATCCAGACTACGCCTTGTAGCAAAGTTTGGGGCCTATTATCAAGAAACGGCGTTAAAATTATTGCCGCTTTAGCGGCAGAAAACTGCTGCTAAAGCGGCGATAATGGGCTTGATAATATAACAGTGAGAATTCCCATAGAAGCCCATGTTCTGGTGTCAACATGGGCTTCTATTGGAATACTCTGCGGCATATAAACAAAGCCCATTATCGCCGCTTTAGTGGCAGTTTGCTGCCGCTAAAGCGGCGATAATTGTAACGCCGTGCTTGATAATATGCCCTCATGTTTGCAATCTCTTGCCTTTAAATCAATGAAGACGGATAGCACCATCCAGACACTGGGCTTTATCTGCTGTTAAATGACTTGTTAGCAGCTCATCTAAGGATGACGTCGGACGTTTAAGAGTTCTTGTCCCAGAAGCTAGTCTAGAACTTCCAAACTAGCGCCCAATGAACAATGCTGCATCCCTTGAACGCTGCTGGAGGGCATGGCCAGCAGGTGCTGCCAGTCTTCCCTTGAATTGTACTGACTGCAGGTGGAGTGAAGCAGCAGAGGGTTTTGCAGTACTGAAGTTCACCTTCAATATGAAACTGCTCTGAGAACCTTATGTGGAGTTCCTTCAGCAGCAGCTCCAACTCAGTCTCTGGATGATACTATTGTTCATTTATTCTATGGCCAGTGCACTGCATACAAGTATAGCCCTTGAAGGATATGAGGTGTCCAGATAATCCACAATTTAATGGACAAGATAAACAACAGTCACTGTCTGATTAACCCTTCGAAGTTCCTCTTCAATGAAGCACCCAATAGAAATGCCACCACTCTCTAAACACTAGCCTGAAACCACAGTGAGGCCTGCGGTCCATGGTAACAGGGAACTCCGCATATGTGTGTAGGTGACAGCTAGATCCTGAAAGCATAAGCGGAATGGATGAATCACTCTGGTCTGACCTGCTCTCTGGCTTTTCCTCGTATCGACACTCCTCTATTTCCTCACCTGCTTCTCTGGTCTTTCTCTCTACTTCCAATTCGTCACTCCACTGTATCCTTACCTGCCTCTCGGGTCTTCCTCTTTGTCTCTGCCCTTTGTCTCCACTACTTATCACGTTTCTGTATCCTCCTCTCTCTCGGGTCCAGAACACTCTCCCTTCATCTCCATAGTATAATTTTCCGTTTTTCCTCACCACCATGTCCTGGAGTCTACTGTCTTTCAGATCCCTATTTATATATTTATTGAGTTTTATATTGCACAAACTAGGTCCAAGGGTCTCAGAGCACTTTACAAAGTTTGCCTGGATTACATTTTACATGGAATACGCAATATAAAAATAAACATACAGTTGTATATATGCAGGGAATAGTATGCAATAGGGGGTGGAATGGGAGATCGATAAAGTTCTGAGGTAGTGATGGTAGGTTGTAACAGGGGAAGGCGGAATACATGACTAGGTGTTTCAGAGGTAGAGACATACGGGCTGATCGACGGAAGGGGAAGGTGCATCTGAGCCAGTCGATTATTTTAGGAGGATAGGTTCAGGTATTTGTTGAGAAGAAATAGTTTGAGGTTTTTTCTGATGCATATGAATGATTGATTGTCACGTAGTTTCTGTGGTAGAGTGTTCCAAATTCTAGGCGCATTTCCAGACAAGGAATGGGTGAGTGATTGTTTTGTCTTAAATTTGGCCAGAATCAGTAGTAGAGTGTTAGAGCTTCACAGAGTCCTCTTTTGGCTGGCTTTAGATAGTTTGTTGGCAAGGTAGTTTGGCTTTCCAGCACAGAGAGCTTTGTGGGTTATTGCGCTGTTTTGAATATGCTGCTTGCTTCGATTGGTAGCCAGTTGAGTTTTTTAAGTGTAGGAGTGATGTGATCATATCGCCTCTTCCAAGAGAGAAGTCTAGCCGCTGCGTTGAGTGTGGATTTCATAGGTATAAGGTGGATTTTTAGAGTACAGGCAATTGTTGCGTTACCATAGTCCATCTTAGAGAGGATTAGCCATTGCACTACAGCCTTTAGGTCTTCTAAGAGGAAGAAGGGTTTGATTTTTTAGGTGTTTCAGCATGTAGAAGGCAAATGTTGTCGAGGCGTTGATAGGGTCTTTCATGTTCAAGGTTTTGTCAAGACAAATCCCTAGTGCCTGAACAGAGTTAGAGAGAGATGCTTTACAGTTTAGTTAATTCCGGTTGTTGAGCCAGTTTAGCATGGGATAAATCTTTCCTTTTGGATGGATAAGGAGGAGTTCGGTTTTGTTGGGGGTTAAGCATTAAGTGGTTGGTCAGCCAGGATTGTACCATGGAGAGAGTGTTGTTTAGGTGCTGGATGTGTTTAGATGACGAGATTTTAATGTAGAGTTGTGTCATCTGCATAGAGATGGTAGGCAATTTTGGACTGTTTCAAGATCACTTCAAGGATTTCCATATAGAGGGTAAACAAGGCAGGGGACAAGATTGATCCTTGGGAAACGACTTGTGGGACTAATACTGCTGGTGAGGTGGAGTTGTTTAATTTGATTAGGTGGGAACGTTGGTTCAGGTATGAGGCAAACTATTGGAGAACAGTGCCGTTGATGCCAGCAAGCTTTGAAAAGGCGCTTAGGAGAATGTTGTGGTTAATGGTATCAAGGCCTCTGAGAGGTCCAGGAGGATTAAGAGGCAAGCCTCACCACTGTCGAGAGATCTGTGCAGGTCGTCAGTGATGGTCAAGTTTGTAGACTCCATACTGCAGCCTTTCGTGATCCGGGATTGGAAGGTGTCATGTAGGACACATTTTTCAATATGGTTGTTAGGTTGTGAGAGCATGAATCTTTCGATAGTTTTGGCAAGGAGGGGGAGGTTAGTTATGGTCATTCAGATCGGCGTCTGGGCTTTAATAAGGGAGGTGACCTACTCCCAAATCTGTTGTAAGAAATTTAGGCATCCACCTTGAGAAAGCATTAACCATGAAAGAACAGATCGCAGCCACTACTGCCACTTTCTTTCACATGTTGCGGCTGTTACGGAGAGACTTCCCCTTTTTTCCACATTCATTGAGGAAAATACTTGTCCAGGGACTTGTCATCTGTCTCCTGGACTATTGTAATGCTCTATTGCCTTCTATAAATAAAACGGCTTTAAGCAAACTGCAAGTTGTTCAAAACAAGGCAGCATGTCTCATTCTTAATCTTCCTGCCAGGATGGTATCCGTCCCTCTTCTGCACTGGCTTCATTAGCTACCGTTTTGCAAGCAAATCATCTTCAAGGTTTGCTGCCTGACTCACAAGCCCTTGCAGGGCAATGTGTCTAGCTGCCTTTCGGCAAAGCTTGTTTGCTATCATCCTAGTAGAATTTTGAGGTCTAGTGATAAAGATCTGCTGGCAGTTCCACGTATCACGAAATCTCGCTCAGGAGGCAGATGCGTATCTTACCTGGCTCCTTTTCGTGGTATAAGCTCCTACTTCATATATGCCAATGCACAGATCATTTCAATTTCAGAAACTTCTAAAAATTGCATTATTTTAGGCCTAATCAGTCTACTCCTCCACCCATTTTGCTGTGTTGCGCTGAGATACCCCTACCAGGGGGGATTTGAGCGCATTATAAATAAAATTACCATAACATAACTTGACTGAGTTTAAGGGAGGCTGGCATGGATCCGCTGGATAGTGAGGAGTTACTGTTTTTTGTCCAAGCTGGGGAGATGATGTGTCTGAGATTTTTGACAAGAGAGGAGGGAAGAGAGTCATAGAAGTGGGATGTCGCCTTCATGAATGAAAGTATTTCAAGGACTTCTTTTTCAGAGATATTTTCAAAATGAGTCCAGGTTGCATTGTTTTTCATTTGTAAATGATTGTAGGTGGAGTTCTGGTTCTTTGAGTGGGTCAGTTTTGGGGGATCAACATGGATTGGAGATGTATCAAAGGGGCGGTCCGTCTTTGGTAGAGGGCCATCTTTTGTTGGGGGAGAAGAGGTGAAGGGGTCCAGAGAAAGTTCAATGTTTATTAATTTTTCTGAGAAGAATTTGGTGAACTCTTCGTAGTGCTTGGAAGAGGTATCATTTGAGTGTTGTGGGAAAGAGGAGGTTTGGTGTTTAATGATGTCGAAAAGGTCTTTAGATCTGTTTCTCGAGTGGTCAAGTTGGGCTCATAAGAAAGAAGATTTTTCTCTGTAGATATGTTTCTTGTATTTTAGGCATTCCTCTCGCAGGAGGGAGAGATGGATCAGCGAGGGTTGATTTCTTTAGGTTCATTCAGGCAGCCTAGGTTGATGTCTCTCTTAAGCAAGGTCTTCATTAAACCACGATCTGGAGGGGATACTTCTAGATTTCTTGAGTTTTAGGGGGGCGATAATGTCAAGAAGTTCCTTCATTTTTGTGTTATAGTGGGAGATAAAGTTATTGGCTGTAGTAAGGTCAGGTGGCAGGAGAATTTGGGAGCTGATTAGGTATTCTATCTCTGATAGGGGGATTTGACGTATGTTCCTTGTCCAGTGCTTAGGACGATATGATTGGATGAGGAGCTTAGGTTGATTGACATTGAGATCAAATAGAATAATTCTTCGTCCAGTCGATGGGTAGGATTGAAAGGAGGGATATGGTATGAAGGATAGTAATGATTGCGTTGAGGGTAGAACCTTTATTATGAGTTTGCTTTGTGCAGTGACATATGTGAGACCTTTAGTTACAAGTGAGGTGGATAAAGCTTGTACTGTTGTATCATCTGCATTATTTAAGTGCATGTTTAGGTCTCCAAGTATAACGTATGTGGAGTCTTCTAGGAAGTTTACCGTTATTAGGTCTGTAAACCCTTCGAATAATTGTAGTTTTTCACTTGGTGGGTGATAAATGACATGGGATTTGGTAGGGGTAGAGCCTTTGGAGGAGAGATTGACTCCTAGATATTCAAGGGTAGTTCATTCATGTGGAAGGGATTTAGGTACAGATAATTGCTGTGTATGATAGCTATCCAGAGGCATATGTAAGGTGGCAGTCAACAGGACTGTTACATGTTGCCCTCACACATCCCAAAGGGATGTCATGCTTCATCATACAGCTGTTGCTCCTCGTCGGGCCGGCACTGCAATGCCCAATGGGTCCCCCGAAGGGTCACTTAACAGGAGATCTTTTTGTCGGTACGCTGTATGAGTGCAAGGTAGAGTCAAGGTGGAGTGGTATTTCATGTGCGATAGTGTGGATTAAAAATTATCTGTGAGGCCACAAACTACTTTTAATAACTAGACTGCCCTGTCAGATTAGAACCTTTCTTGGTAGATGCTACGTGTAGGGTCATAAAGTCCCTTGGTAGTCTTGATGTGAGTTGCCTATTTAGGGTCCAACTCTAGTTGGTCAACATGTTTCGCGCTGCTTGTGGTCAGGAGGATCCGTGGCGCTTCGTCAGGACAGAAATAGTGAGTGACTCTTTCTACCCCACAAATGTGTAAAAAGTGGTGCTGTATAAAAATTGCTATATTGATATATATATATTTGTTTTTTACTTACAGAAAAAGACAAGAGATCAGGCTGCTTTTGCTAGTGAGTTTATTGTAAAAACAAATCATGACATGTTTTGACTATATAGCGGTCTTGATCACGATAAGGCACTGCAAACCACGGGGCAGATTTACAAGCCCCCCTGCGCCACCACTACGTCACTTTTCGTGACGTACTGGTGGCGCAGGGGGCTCCTCCATATTTACAAGGAGAGGAAAAGCCACCCTGCATGACTTTTCCTTTCCTCGTAAATATGGCCCCTTCACACGCAGCACTGTGCGTTGAAGGGGCGTTCCATGGATGTTGCTGTGGGTGTTCCCACGCAACACCCATGGAACAAGACACATCTCCAGATTTACGAGAAATTGCAAATCTGAAGATGCGTGTGAATGCTTCGCCACCCTAGAGGTGGCGTAGCGAGGCGCAACGAGGAGAAATGTTTTCATTTCTCCTCGTTTTTCCTCTTTCAATGCGTGCTGCATTCTACAGCACGCATTGAAAGAGGAAAAAGCCTCTTGTGATTGTTTTTGTGCAGGAAGGTGTTCCTTCCTGCACAAAAACAATCTCCCCACGACGCAGGAATCCTTGCACCATGGTGCGGGTGCCTGTGCCGGCGCATGGCTGCTGTTTGTGCGCCAGCGCAGGGGAAGCACAGAGATGCAACATATTCTTGTAAATATGTCGCATCTCTGTGCTTTCCAAACTAACACAGCACGGCGCAGCAAAATGACTTGCTGCACCGTGCAGCGTTACTTTGTTGTAAATCTGCCCCCACGTTTATAGACATGGTAAAGAACATGAAACCAAAACTGAAGTGTACTAAGGCTGTTGCCATCTTGGAGTTGGTGTTATTCTTATCTATGGAAACTTGTGAAAGTTATAGGTATACAACTGGTTTTAAGATAGGTAGTGTGTCATATAGTTAAATACTGAAGGGCAGATTTACAACTTCTGGTGCATCTCTGCAAATCAGCAGGGATGCGCCAGAACAGAAGTGTCACGTAATCCCCCCCTTGCGCCACCACGGATGCGTCGCATTTACAATGCGGCGCACCATGGTGCAAGGAGGGGAAGATGCGTGATGCATCTTGTGGCGGACGGGTGGCGCATTGCTGAAGTCGCATCGCAAGCGCGACGCAACTCCTGCAATGCACAGGTGCCACCCATACTTAACGTGGTGCGTCAGTCAGGATTTGACGCAGCAGCGTCGTAAAACTGACTCAGTGAAATCTTGTAGATTTCACTGCGTCAGTTTTATGGGGCTTTCCTGCGAGGGAACGCCCACCCTGCGACAGAACACCCACATGAAACCTGACGCAGGTTTCATGTGGCGCAGGGCTTTACAAGGTGGCGCATCTGCCTAGATGCGTCACGTAGTAAATAAGTCGCAACGTGGCGCATGGATTACGCCGCAACTGCGTCACAAAGGTGACGCAACGGTGGCGTAAAAGTGTCGCAAGGGGCTTGTAAATCTGCCCGACTCTCTTTCAGGTCCCTTCTAATTTGCACTTACATGGGTGCTGGGGAGTATTGTTTGCTTTTACATGTTTGGCACGTTGGAATGAGAGCCATAAGGAACTGGCACAGTAGTTCACTGGTGAGCTTATTGAAGACCGCATTTCCCTGCAGGCACTGAGGGGAACAATGCCATGCCATTCACGCTCCGATATTTCAAGGGGGTGGGTGCAGACACTTGCCCATGATCATTGGCACTTCCTGAAACTGACACACTCAAGCTGAAGTACCACTTGGCGTTGGGGAGCTCTATTAACAACAAGCATTTGCAATGCATCGGTCTCGCCTTTGGGACCTTCTATGTATTAGGCTATGAAGCACATTAGCCTGGGTGCTGAAACATCTACTGTTCTTTAATATGGAGGGAAAGTAAGCACCAAACTGCGTGACACCCCAGGTATGGGAACACAAGGAGAGACATATTGCCTTTCAGAGGGAAATGGTATAGTCCAAAGCTGTGTTTTTAATATAGAATCAGGGCCTTCGGTGGTCATATCACTCAAAATACAAGATTTGAAGACAATTTCTATGGAGCAATCTCTTTGTGGGCAGAAGGACATGGAGGAGGTAGGTAGCATGGGTGGCAGGCAGTGTGGGGAAAGCTGGACACAGGAGACCTTAATAGCACTTAGCATGAATTAAAGGACCTCACAACAGGATCCTTGTAATTGGGTATTTAGGTTTTATCCACAGCTCACGCCCCTGAAAGATTAGCAGTAGATCCAGTCTTGAGATGACCGTATTATAAAATAACTTTTGCTACAAACAGATGCTTCTTGGACTGGGCTTGGGACAGTCTCGCTTCAGGAGTTTGGGGAACACCAAGTGTTCTGCATGAGTTCAACAGTGTTGACTCATGAGATGACATATGCCACTATCGAAAAACAATGTTTGGCTACACAATGGGCTATGGAAGCACTGAAATGTTATTCACAGTGGTGCCACACCAAGGGCATAAAGCATGCTCCATTGAGTTGGTTGGCCCTGTAGTATTTTCAAAACCAAAATGAATCAAGTTGTAATCATTACTCTTGAATAAAGAATCAGCAGCAGGTAATCGATCCAGAACAAAACTTTCACAACTTATAAGAAAAATCTTTAACTTGTACATGACAAAGACTTCTGAATTAAAATATATGTAATTAGAGACGTAAAGTAGTCTCCCCACCAGACTTAAATATGGTCAATCAAACAAAAGCTGTAAATATTTACTAAAACGTTTGGAAGTGACACGAATTCTTAGGAGGTACCCTGGCTGTAGACTGGGTACCCACAATGCAATATTGTGTTAAAATACTGCCAGTTAAGAGTTCTTAAATAAACTATACTCGTCAATAAGGTAAAGGTCTACAAATCAAGAATAGGCACAAGGGTATTCCAGGTATAGTGCCACTCCCAAAGAGGGAAAATCGAATGAATTTTATTCGCAAATTAAATATAGCATTTGTTTGAAATGAAACCTAAATGTTCCCAAGAAACGTGCAAAAGCAATGCCATCTGGTGCAGAAAAAAATTGTTTAGAACGTGGTTAGATAACTGACGAGGAGAGGAAATGAGAAAGTGTAGGAGCGAGTGGCAGAAAGTACATATATATTATCTCAGAACGGGATCCAGGGGTCATGCCAGGGCCACCACAAAAAGGATATCACGAGAATACTTCAATATAAGTGGTCACTGCACAGGAGGAAATTCTTGAGAGCTTTGTGGCACAATTAGGCCATCTATACTCTCAGAATCCGAGGAAGAGCATTTCAGTGCAGTTAGTCCAGAAGAGAGCATCGGTAAACAAGGTAGACACTTTACATAGCGTGTAACTATCGATTTAAACAATTATCGATCTTTTCAAATTGTTTCCCCTACTGGCGAGTGCCTGAGTGTTTAAGTAAAAAAGCGTCGGCAGCTATTGTACGTGAACGTGGTTATCCAGTTAAACATCGGTAATAGTTTAAAAGAAAACATCGGCCCATTTGTAGAGATTATACATTACGTAGTACAGCGCTGAGTTCGGAGACATTGCCGGTGGCTCAGAGATCAAATGGCAGAGAAATGACTGCACACTAAGAGCGCGGGAACTTCTAATTAGGTAACAAGTCGTGTCTTTCTTTTGATTCATCGCATAGCTTGGTAATCAATCTGTTGTGCTTTAAACCGAAAAGAAACGTCTCTGAAGAAATTTGAAAGAAATGTATAATTAGTTTCTTCCATCCTCGCCATTGCTTCTGTGGTGCAGTTCATGTTAAATAAAAGCTTACCTTAGTGACGGGCGTCCACAGGAGAGTCCATGCGCTCTTCCTCCCCAGCACTTCTAATGGCAGGCTGCAAGGCACGGGCGCCGCCATTCTGTTATTCTCTGAGCCGATGTCCAAGCGGCGCGCACGCGCACTGCAGCCAGCCTGCTCTCCGTGAACCTGTCCTACCCGGAAGTAAGTGTGAAGCGCATGAGCTTCACCTTCAAAAGCCTGGCAGCATTAAGTACATGATGTTGGCGCACTATGAGTGCGTGACATTCAACGCTCTAGGGCAGCAGAGGGCAAATAGGCGCAATAGGGGCAGGAGAACAGGACCAATGTGCGGGGCTCTCCTTGGTGCACGGGAGCCCCACCCACACTGAGGCGCGAGACGCCTGACTTCCGGTCTTCGTACACAATGCGCACTACTTTAAAACAAGCATTTGCAATGCAATACAACTCGCATTTACGTGAGACGTATTGCATTACAAATGTGAGTGCGGCTTTTAAGAAGACACTAATGGGAGTGGGAGGGGGTGAAGAGGGGGTGCGAAAAGTCAGAACTACAGGAGGGGGCTGGGGGGGGGAACACAGGGCAGAAAATAGTGTTGGAGTAAAGGGGCCAATAGCCGGGGAAGGATACAAATGACAAGATGGCTGCCAGGAGGAGGGACTAACAATTTAAAAACCAATCAGAATGCAGCATTTAGGATGTAAGCCAATCGAAAAGATGGGCAGAGAGTGGGCGGAGCTTAAACGAAGTTTCCCCTGCTATAGTATATACTGCATGTCTCAACGAGACAGCGCAAGCGCTGCCTAGGCGAGACCTAAAAATGGAACTGACCGGGATGGTTTCCATACTTATGTGTCAGAATCCTCATTGGAAGGGTCTAGTCTTTGAAACATTACTTTAAGGAACTGAAAATGACTCTACTTCATGAATATACAAGAGAAACACGATTATAAAACTCGGAATACTTTTTAGGGAAAACCTGATGTTAAAATGTTAGCAATGTTTAGAACTAAACTATGTTTCTGTCTTGAGAAACCTGCTGGTAAATGACCTAGAACAGTGCCTACAAACCTCATTCTGATAATTGGAAAATTAAGGATACGACTCACTAAGTGTAAGGCTCAAGTTACCAAACCATTCTAACAACACTCTGTCACTTTCCAAATGTGATCATTTAAACATAGATGTTCAGACCTTAGCTCAAAAATCCCACTTTTTGAACGAATGATGTCAGCTGTGGGAGGTAACCCCAAGATGGTGACAGTGGATACCATCTATCCACTAATTGTGATCTTCTGAAAAACAGTCTATATGTGGTTCAGTTTAGTTAGAATGCTTCCATCAATGAATATGAGACAGGCTCTCCTTGAACAATTTCATCATTTTGCAGATCAGGTCTGAGCCTACAAACTGTGCCACATATTCGAAGGAGGAACTGCTCTTTCATCACAATTAAGCTTGGAGTCAGGAAGTCTTGACGCAATGCTCACCTCTTCCATAAAATAGGTTGGAAGTCTTGTGGATGAAAATGTTGTCAGCATGAACAAATAGCTTAGTCACAGCGTTATTCACTGACTCTCGCGCTTCTTTGCAGGCATTCCCCCAAAAATTCTAAAGTCTAGACAACACCAGCCTGGATAAGTCTGAGTCCTGTGTAGGGAATACACATTCACAAAGCACAAGCTATGGTGTCACCATCAAGGATGTAAATATGGGCTCAGAACCATGCCAGGTGGGTGCAACCAATGCAATGGTCTTGGTCGCTTACGCAACGCAGTTGACTTTGCTCATGAAATCAGAGAATCCGTTTTTCAAGAGTAAGTTGATGTGTGAATGAACCCGGTCTGAATGCGATTTATAAGGGGACCAAAAGCTCCTCCTGTCCGTTACCTAGCGAACTTGATAGCGTGTTAATGTAGTAGAGCCGTCAATGGCGGGCAGGCAGGATCGTCCCACAGGGGACCTTTGTTTCAAGGAGAACTCCGAGCTATTGTTTAGCTATAATTTGATCAAAACAGAATGTGGATCTCTACTGGCCATTTGGATTTGCAGCATAGTGAGATCTTAGCAGCGTTGGACAATTATTCATCTCAGTACATAGCGACCACTGGCAAGGGGCGTCGGGGACCTGATAACTTTTGAGTCCATCCAGGAGCTAGAAAACGTGTCGTGTGGATTTCACGAACAGCAAGGTCTATTTTCCTGCAACTTGAACATCCAGTTACTTGTTTATGGTGTGCGGAACAGTCAACAGTGTAATATTGGTCCAACTTTGGCGGCGTGATTTCGCTCTACAGACCCTCCCTACTGCTGAGTCCGGCCGCATTATTTGTGAGAAGTGGAGGTCGCAGAGGCGGGCGAGATAGAGTTGCCAATCTCACCACTTATGTTTGCTATGGCATTGCAGCTGTAGGCAGCTACCCTTCACCACAACTTGTTTAGATGGGAGAAAGATTGAAAGCAACCAGACATGTGATGTCCTTGCATGTAGATGATGCGGTGGTGTATTTACATGACCTGATTGTGGCACAAGTGTGTGATCTTACAGAGCTCTGTGGACTGACCACGTAAAGGCCGATGGGTCCCTTCTAAATATTTGGGCATATGGATCACGCACAATCATAAGGATAACTTGGATTGTAATATAGGGCCCACTTATATTTTAGTGGACAGCCCGTTGTTCTGCCATGGGAACAGAGTACTCTACTCTGGTGGAGGGACTGTCTGCCAAATTCATAAAGGACTGCCAATCTGGTGGTCATTTATAAAGCATCATGGTGGTTCCTGTCAATAATGGTTATCAAAAAATAGGGGGGAATTAGAGGTTAACGGTTAGGTTCACCCTCCAACAGTACATGTATCAAAAACAACCTGAACTAGTCAAGTCAAAGAACCTAACCTAAGGGAGAGGAAGGTGTCAGAAATCTATTGGATTCTGAAGTCCACCAAATAGAGAGAAAGGAAAAAATTATCTCTTTCTTGAGTCCCCTCACTCACCAGGGTTTCCCCACGGTGACATGCTTCATCATTGGGGTCCTCCCAGTCCTCTACGGACTGAGGCGTGCTGCGACTTGCGAATTACGTAGGAGCACTAAAAATCAGATTATGTGTAGTGCAAGTGAAAGTGTGGTGGAGTGGGATAAGGTAAATTAAAATAATCAGCTAGTGGGCCAAATATATTTTATTAATACTCCTAGCTAATTGACTTAAAAACGGGGTGATATGCTAAAGGCCCTAACTATAATGGATAGGTGTACCTAGCATATGGTCAACTAGTTTCGAGCTTCCCCAGCTCTTCTTCAGGACTCCACCGGGACCAGCCCAGTGTGAAAGCACCACTACTAGTTAACCTAATTAAGGTGCAAAAGTGAGACGCTGCAACTGTAAGGCATGCGTTACAATTAATACATACGTAATGTACGTCAGGCAATATCTGTAGGATACAATAAAATACAAATATTAAATTCATAAAGGACTGCCAATCTGGTGGTCATTTATAAAGCATCATGGTGGTTCCTGTCAATACTCTCCGCTGTTTGGTGTAGGGCTTCAGCTACATGATGGTGCAGGGCTCAGGCTATATGACGGAGCCCTGCACCAAACAGTTTTCTGAATCAGAGGCGCATATTTACAATGAAATGGCACAGAGTGGTGCTGCAAGCAATTTTGCTGCGCCGAGCTGCGGCATTTTAAAAAGGCAGAGATGCGCTGTATTTAAAAGAATACAGCGCACCACTGTGCTCTCCCCTGTGCTGCCACTAAAACAGCCGCCGTGCTTCAATGCAGGCACCCTTGATGCAAGGGTGCCTGCATGGTAGGGAGGGATGATTGTTTTTGTGCAGAAAGGGACACCTTCCTGCACGAAAACAATAATTAACGGCGTTTTGCTACTTCTATGTGTGTTGGTCTTACGGTGGCGAAACGAGGAGAAATGCATTATTTCTCCTCGTTTTTGCTTTTTCCTTGTGTGCTGCCTTGTGCAGCATGCATGGAAAAAGCAAAATTCCATTGTTTGTTTATGTACAGGAAAGTATTCCTTCCTGTACATAAACAAACCTTATTAAAAAATGACATTTTGTAACTTTCATGTGTGCTGCATGAAGCAGCACACAAAAGTTACAGAATGGCATTTTAGGATTGTTCATTTGCAGGAAGGGACACCTTCCTACACATAACCAATCCTCCCCTGCACGCACACACCCGTGCACTCTGGTGCAAGGGTGCCTGCGTTGGCGCTAAGTTGGTAAACTTAGCCCCATTGCAGGGGGAAACGCAAGGCTGCACCACATTCTTGTAAATATGGTGCAGCCTTGTGTTTCCGAAGTGGCGGAGCGTGTCATTAAGCCCAGGAGGCTAACAACACACTCCGCCACTTCATTGTACATATCCCCCCATGTGTGTTGCATGGGAACACCCACAGCAACACCCATAACACGCCCCTTTGATGCAGAGTACTGAATGAAAGAGGGCCGTATTTACAAGACTGTGTAAAGCCACGCAAAGTGGCTTTGCGTGGCCTTGTAAATATGAACCAGAACACAGCGCCACCAGAGAGTCAAAGAAAGCGATGCTCCGATGGCGCTAGGGGCTTGTAAATATGCCCCAGGATTTTATTTTTGAAAGGAAAAAAGAAAATGCCCCACTCACTATGGGATTCATCTCCAATGGTGAGTGGTACATTATTCGTTTTTTACTGTCCTTTACCGGCAGGATGTACCTGGCGGTGACGGACAGTAAAAAATGGCAACAAGTCCGTTCATCTGAATTGGGTGGGTGAATATGTAGGTATTTCTCCAACGGCCCTCTTCTTTTGCGGCTGTTGGAGATATTTGGCTATGGTGGTGACGGAGTAGTCACCACTATTGCCAAACCTATGGTTAGCCCGCATCTAAATCGTGCGGGCGCACCATTGTTTTGGTGGTAAACGTACTCTATCATTGTTGCAATGGAGTATGCTTAGTGCCAGGATATACATTGAGACCATAATCAGAACTATAAACTTTTTTGTAGATTATAACTGGCACTAGTTAAAATTATAATTTTGCCCAGAATGCCCCATGTGCGACAAGGGGTAATGACTGTGATCCCAAAATATTTAGGAATGGGATAGTATAATGGTGGCAGTGATTTGGTCAGTTAAGTGCCCTCTGGTTAAACTCTATCATTGAACTGGTAAACCTGTAGCTCTGCTATTATTGTTTGGCTTTTCGTGTGCAGTGCTTTGGTAACTGGTGGAATAACAAGTATTTCATCAGACAGTTAAGGAAAGTGATTTACAGGACCTTTGGCTTAGTGCGGCAAATGTGTTGATGAAGACATCCTATTTGATTACACAACTCCCTGAAGTACCATGTCTGGAAAAGGGAAGACGTAGGTACACGCTGGTTTCAAAAGGGATGTACTAATATGGGGCATCAGAGGCTCAAACACAGTGTGAAGTGTAGAGTGTACAGTCCTTAGTTTATTCCATGTTATGTTGTGTTTGGTTACCTTCCCCTTTTTGTCCTTGGGAGAGACGAACCGGCTCCTGGACCGTGTCAATTCTGGCTCTCCTCTGGATCCTTGCCCACTCAAGGTGTTAAAAAACTGTCGGGAGATTGTGGTTCCTCTCTTTATGAGGGTCATGAATGTTGCCATCTCTGAGGGAATCTACCCATCACTGTGGAAGACAGCGGTGGTTAAACCCCTTCTTAAAAAGCCCTCTTTAGATGTTACGGAAGTAAAATATTTCCGGCCAATTTCTCTGCTTCCCGTGCCTGCTAAGATCTTGGAGTGTCACCTAAACTCTCACCTCAGCACATATTTAAGGGATCATCATTTGCTTGATGATTCTCAACACGGCTTTAGGAGACAACATAGCACGGAGACAGCTCTGACGGTAGTCTTTAATAACATTCGAACGCAGGTTGATGCTGGTCGTACTACCCTCCTGGTGCTTCTGGATCTTACTGCAGCCTTCGACACCCTATCTCCTCATAGGTTGGTGGCCTGCCTCCGAGAGATGGGTGTCGGGGGCACAGCGCTGAGCCTTCTTGCTTCTTTTTTGGGGGATCGTGAACAGAGGGTGAAATTGGGGCAATACTTTTCTGCCCCTAAGGGCCTGAGGTGCGGTGTCCCCCAGGGCCCGTCCCTAAGCCCTACACTTTTTAATATATATGTGGCCCCTCTTGCTGAGGTGGTTAGATCCTTTGGGCTAGAGGTACTGTCCTACGCGGACGACACCCAAATAATGGTGTTGATAACTCATACCCTCAAAGACTCAGCCTTTAATTTCCGGAGCTGCATGGAGGCAGTTTCCCGTTGGATGGTGGAAAACTTTCTGAAATTGAACAGGGAGAAGACTGAGGTCTTGATCTTTGGTATGGATCAGGGAATCTGGTCCACTGATTGGTGGCCGACCTCGTTGGGGGTCTGTCCCTGTCCTGTTTCCCCTGGGAAAAACCTAGGGGTGATCATGGACAATGTGCTTGACCTGAAGCTCCAGGTAAATAGGACGGTCTCTACCTGCTTTGGCATTATCAGAATCCTTAGAAAGATTTCTCATTACCTCTCTCTTGAATCACGCAAGCAGGCTGTAGTGGCCTTGGTAACGTCGAGACTGGACTATTGTAATGCACTTTATTCGGGCATTAATAAGGGCCTCATCCTTCGGTTGCAGATGGTGCAGAATGCTGCGGCTAGATTTGAATCTTTCTAGATTTCATTCAGCCGTAGTCTCAATTAAATCCCTGCACTGGCTCCCGCTGAACGATAGGATTATTTTTAAGATCCTTTGTTTGACCCATGAAGCCTTTTATGATGCCGGTCCTGAGGGTTTAAAGGCAATGGTCTGTCATTATGCACCTTCTAGGTCTCTTCATTCCGCGGACAAGAACTTTCTTGCTGTGCCTAGGTTTAGGAGGGCCAAATGGGGAGGTAGAGCTTTCTCCTCCGTGGAACTCTCTTCCTTTGAACATCTCTGGAGAGCCTTCACGACTTTTGTTCGGGCCTTGAAGACCTGACTTTTTGTCAATTCTTCAGTATGAGCTTGCTCCTTCTCTCTTGTCCTCTGATGGTTTGCATCAAGCGCCTTGACGCCCTTGGGCATAGTTCGCGCTTTTATAAATTTAATTTCATTCATTCATTCATTCATTCTACTAGTTTGACAGGCGCAGAATCCTTTCCAGTTCTTGGTTTAGTGTACAGTAAACATAACATATCTAACGTATACAGGGCACTGCAGGTTCACAATAATAAACACTCTATATCAATAATTAAAAGACAGTAAGAGGAAAATTCTCACAGGTCCCTTCCAGACTTGGAATAGAACAAACTTATTTATGAAGTTAGGGAAGTCCGATAAAGCCAGATTTGAGCTTGCCTAGTTTAAATTGTTTTCCCAACGTGTAAAATTGTGTTTCCAGACAACGGCAGACACAGTGACCACACTACCCTGTGTTGTTCCATTGTTGTCAACTGGTAATCAAATGTAGGGTGAGCGTGCATAAACCAACTCCAGCACTTGCCGTCGTTGAGTGCCAACTGCTATGCAGAAAACTCAGATAATGGGATTGGTGGAGTGGTGCACTGCTCATTATTGTGACATTGGTGGTCAAATATTCAATAAGTCTTGATGTATTGTAAGTCTTTTTTATTTTCCAAGAAATAGTTTGCCAGCCAAAGCGGATCCATCGCTTATTGTTACTGGGCTGTGCGCAGTGACTTATATAGATACGTCATCATTGTTTCATATTTTTCATGCCATGTAGACACTGTATTAACGTTGGATTAATTCGCTTCTTCTGACTTGGGAGCTCCACTGATATTATGCTTTCATGTATGCATTTTACAGTCATGGTGATTTTAATGTTTTCACAATATATTCATGCCTTCAGTGTATTTGCACCATTGTCCTGGAACCAGGAATCTGTATTAGCGCACCATTTTAGCCACCACCCTGGCTCCAGTCCCTTTCACAACTTCTTCCTATATTCAATGCTCATACAGCATATATCTGTTGCTCCTTCACTAGACCCCCCCCTTCCCTCATCCAACACACTTCCTTCCTTCTCCACATCACTGTTCCTTTTCCGTACTCACCTCTGTGTCACGAAACGTATGCAACACACACGTGCACATGCATATTTTGTGCACACCCTTATATGTTCTCATTATAACTTGCAGCCCTGAAGAAGTTCATTACATGAACGAAACGCGTTGGCTGGCAAACTATTTCTTGGAAAATAAAAAAGATTTAGTATACATCAAGACTTATTGAATATTTGACCACCAATGTCACAATAACGAGCAGTGCACCACTCCACCAATCCCATTCTCCATGTTTTCCCAACGTGTACTGGATCCTGAAAATCTTTCATGAAATTCATCCTGCTAGTTTCCAAAATGCTGTGAATGGGGAGACACTTTTATATTCATGGTATGGACGTGTGTGGTGATTGGGAGGAAATGGAAGAAAGCAGTATCAGAGATGCAGTCTACGGGGGAAATTATGGAGAAACACCAAACTTAACATTGCAATATAGGTTTGCATAGGAAACCTACAACTGGAATATGAGGTGTAAATGTTCATGTCTGTGTCTGACTTTGGCCCGGCTGAGGATGGTGATCCATTGCCTACTGGCAGACAGGCTCTCATAGGGAATGGCTAAGGGACTTTCTTGAATGGTGCTGATAAGAGCCGTGGTGGAGGGAAGACAGACTAACTACAACATTGTAAACACTAGACTCCTCAAAATCTCATTGGAAGGATGCAAAGGCTACAAACGCAGTCAGCCGTTTCCCGACTGAGCCTTCATGAGCACCCAAAAGTTACCTTGAAAGCTCTAGGTTGGTTCACTGTAGGGACTAGGATCACATTGAGACCATTCTGTGCTGTCCACAAGTCCTTCTGTAGTTTGGGTCCAAGATACCTACAAAGACCACCCCCACCTCACTACCTGCCTAGCAGGAGCCTATGTCAGCATTTCTGGCCATCATTTGCACTGGTTCCAATGTTTTAGACATCAGAAGACATCTGCTACCTCACAAAACAATCCGTACCCCCAAAACGCTCATTGAAAAATCAATTTGATTGATGACTGTATAGATTCTCATAGCTAAGGATAATGCCAGTCCATGCCTAATGCTTGTTTTTCTTCCCTTCAGAGGAAGGTTCTGTGAATGTAGCATCTTTGATACAATTTTTCTGAGCTTGCCATCAACAAGTGTTATCTCATGACTGCCTTCTTTTAGAGCAACATGTATTCCTAGTTTATTCTTTACTCGGAGAACAGAAACCTTGGAAAAAGTGTTTGCCAGGGTCTCCCTGCCATGGGCCTGCGCACCCTGGGTATCTGCGTCTCCGCACCTAGCCAGTATTTTACCAGCCTGACAAGTATTTCGATGGTAAAGGCAGTAAAACGTTGATAAAATGAGTGAGAGACAGTATCTTTTCCATTCCAGGTATAAACTTAAAACAACAAATACAAGAAGAAAGGCTTTCAAAGGACGTTAAGAACTATCATTTATAAATTATAATTATCGCAAACAGAAGTTCCATTTGAAAATACAGGATTTACTGCTCCAGCACCAGCTTCTGGTTCTTACAGAATATCAAGATATAGACAAATGGCGTGCATATTTTTTTTTAAGAGATGTTGGTGGCAGTCCCTTGAATTTAAGTGAAGTGGAGATGGATGGGGCACGCAGGCGGGCCAGGAAGATTAGAGCTGGGGAGCGTATCCCGATCAGCCCCACCATCACACGCCAGGGTAGTTTTCCATGCTATAACCTATTTTATGTTTTTTGTCAGCCTGTGTTTAACCCATGAGCCTGATTTAAAGTTTAATGTGTGGCCCACTGCCCGTCAGGCTGTCGGACAACATTACATCCACCATCCAAAGAACGACCGCCAGCCTTATTTACAAATCACTGCAGTCCGGTGGTGATCGCTGTGCCCTAAAGGTGCTTCCTCTGAAGGTAATGCAAGTTTGGTGTGTGGCTGCTGTCTTTCTTGGGGACGTGCGCAATTGTTTTTTTTTAAAAACAACCTCCCAAAGCAGGAGTTTGTTTGTGAAAAACAAAAGAAATGAATGACCCTCCATCCCCCCCAATACGCTAGAAGCTTCCTCCAAGGGTCTGGAGATTTCTTTTTTCCTTTTTTTTTCCCGTGACGGGCATAAAAAGAAAACTTCAGACTGTCCAAGCTAAATAGGGCTGGCGGTCTAATGCCCCTGCTCTGGCAGAACCAGCAGCAGCATCACCTTGGGAAAAGTAATGGTCCGTGTCATTCGTCATAGAGGGAGGTGGACCAAGAGTTGGGCAGACAGGGGACTCCATGATGCTTATGGAGAAGACCCCTCAACACCAAACTCTAAATCAGGCTGTGTTTAATTTATAAAACATATAAGTGCCAGGGCCCTCGTCAGGAGGCCATTGCAGCTTGCACCACCCATAGCCCAAGCCAGGCTGCCAGTGACTGTACAAACACACCTACTAACATCGCACTCCTACAAGTGTGGCCCTTCAGACTATTCCAGGACCCCAAAGCTATAAGAATGGCTTGGGTGGCAGGTACTTGTCATTTTTAATTAGGGGGACCGGTTTTATGGTGTTTATGTTTTTTAACAATTCCGTCTGTATTTATCCATATTTATTTTTTGCCCATCTTGTCAATATTTATCCATATTTATTTTGTGTCCTCGGAATAGATGAAGTTCTAACATGGTATATTGCCACACATTTATTTACCTAATAAATATGTGTTCATACTTTGACGTCTGTCGTGTTTTAGCAAACTAAGCAGTCAAATATAAAATAACGATACACCCACAGGTAAGTATTGACATTATACTACAAATGGATGTTGAATTTTTTTCATTTTTTTTATTTAGAGTGTTTTATAAAGCGCGCACATGACCCAAGGGTATCAGAGCGCTGTACATCGGGTTGAATGAAACAAGATGAAAGGTATAGATACAGATACCGCTAGAGTAAAGAGCATATGTCAATTTATAATTAGACCTTACCTGTTTTTAACTCCCCATGCCATCTATCTGTTCAGTTGTTAGGCTGGAATTAATGAAAGACATTATGAAAAGGCACTCAAAAGAAGCCCAATTTTCTGTATTTTTCCATTTTTGAAAGTAAATGCAGACAGGAAGCACATTGTTTTCTGTCTGTATTTGTGTGTAAAAATCACTAAAAACAGAAAACTGGAAGCCCTATTTTTTATGCAAATTGAATTATTAAACAACTGTTGTGGTGCTCATCTCTAAATAAAACAAACAGTGCCACCATGTGGCAGACTTTCATAAGCCCCGGTGTTGGCAATTAAGTGCTAGTACCGAGCACAGGAAACCTCAGGCACAAATTAAGCACTGAAATCAGGCCCTATGTCTTCAGGTTACAGTAACGGAAAGGGCATAGCACGTTTTCTTTGTGTCAATAACAATCATACTTCTTCGTCATGTACACTAAAACTTAAGACTTTCCATTCCTGCTCTAATCTAAGCACACCTCCTGTAGGAAGCACCAGTCCGTTCTATTACCATTAAACACAATAGTTCATTGTGATAACTTATTATGTTAAAGTGATTGCAGCCTTTGGACAGGAACATATTTTCTTTTTCTGACTTCTTTTTGTGTTTGTGACATATGCTTTCTATTTTAAAAAATATATATACCCATCGCATCCACTTACTAAGACCAGACCCACATGTAAGACAGTTACAAACTTACAATAAACAGACAGTAATTTAAAAACTCTGCAACTACTGACACTTTTTTCTTCCTTTGGTTCTAACTGGAATTTAAATCCTTCCTTGCTGCTCTGCAAGTGAAAATAATACTTGTTGTAGTGTATGTAAATTACAATCTCAGCTAAAAAAGCATCGTGTCAAAGAAATATTCTCTTGCGCTTTAGAGATTTTTTCAGAAAATGACTGCTCCCTTATTCTGCATGAATATGAGGGTATATTTATTAGTCCCTAACATTTATGTAGCTGTGAGACTCGCTGCCTGCTGGCAAAGCCGGAATAGCTGTCAGCGGGAACGGGCAATGTAAGAAGCAACGCGAATATAGATATATAATAAATTACCCAGTAAAAAGAATGCAGTTCTCAATTACACCACGGCTGCAGGCAGGACAAAGGCACTGTATTTGTTTTCCGAAACGAGTGCACAGAATTTTAAACACTGTGTTTCCTTATCTTTCAAACATCGGCCGAAGAAAAAAGAATTTATAATAAAAAAAAAAGTCTTTTGAGGGGACATTTTAAGTGAGGCGCACAGGGCGGTAATTAGCAGCATCTCACGTTCGGTGTTATCGGACACTGGGCTGGCGGATCAAACACTTTTGTTCTGTGGCCCACTTCTTCGGTTGTCAGTTCATAATTTTCAATAACGGCGCTGTTCTTGCAGAGGGAGAGGGGTGGTCGGCAGCCACCGGAGCGCCCTGATGTGCGGCGCGGCTCAGGTACAACGCTCTGTTTATGTACTCCCCAAAGTGTATCAAAGCTCAGATCCAAGGAAATAAAAGAAAACTCAAACAAAACAAGCATTAGACTGCGTAAAATACGGCATGGACAAGGCAAACAGGTGAGGCATTGTCTAGGTGGCTGCGGGCGATCGATATCTGCTCACAAGCCAGGATTCCTGCCTGCCTTCCTGCAGCCCTGCGCAGATCAGCTTACGGCCTGCAGACAGACTGTCGCCTGTGCCCAACTGACAGGCAACCTGCTTCACCCCTGGAAAGAAAAAAAAACGATGCCCATCTTCATTCTCCCTGGCTGGCTGGGAAAAAAATGTATGTTCCAACATAAAATGATAGCAAAAGTAACACAATATTTATAGATGTTCTTTGTAATACGTGAAATGCTTCAGAAAAGAAAGTGTTCTCTTCTTTCAGCCAGGAAATAGTTTCCTGGTGTGCAAAGCACACCTGGGTGGGTGTGACTTGCCCCATAGCGCCTTACGGAAAGACTACCAGGCACTTTCTTCAGGTTTGAAAGAGTTATAGGGCAAGCTGTCAGGTTTCTTCCCAATGGTGCCGGTAGGTGCTTTACAGATTAAATACTCCCACGCGAGCCCGCCACGTGGCATTTTGTAGGCAACTAATGTAAAACGTTCAGAAATATCTGATACGAATCAAAAAGGGCGAGCGGAGCATGAACAGTGCTTTATTGATGGAAATATGTCAGCTTTGTTTGTGACAGAAAGTTTTAATTAGCAAATGAAATACCTTGGGGCAATACCTTATTTTCCCAAGGGGGACAAAGATCACAATATCTTCTGGTACCCAGAGGATTGGCGCATCAATTTTATTGGTCCCAATTCACGAAACAACGAGCATTTGGTGGCCCCAGGCCATCCACTCCATCGCCTCTTTCAAAAATAGTTGGGATTGGCAGCTGGAAAAAAAAGCTACTAATAAAAGAGAATCCTTGGACCCCAGAGAGAGTATCCCTAGAACAGGCAGGAGGTTACTAGGGGGCATGAGAGAAAGCCTGGAGAACTTGACCCGAAGAACAGGCAGGAGGTTAGGTGGAGGCTTGAGAGAAAGCCCGGAGAACCTGCCGTAGAGCAGGCAGGAGGTTAGTTGGGGGCTTGAGAGAAAGTCTGGAGAACCTGCCGTAGAGCAGGCAGGAGGGTAGGTGGAAGCTTGAGAGAAAGCCCGGAGAACCTGCCATAGAGCAGGCAGGAGGTTAGGTGGAGGCTTGAGAGAAAGACCAGAGAACCTGCCGTAGAGCAGGCAGGAGGTTAGTTAGGGGCTTGAGAGAAAGCCTGGAGAACCTGCCATAGAGCAGGCAGGAGGGTAGGTGGAAGCTTGAGAGAAAGCCTGGAGAACCTGACCGGTAGAACAGGCAGGAGGTTAGGTGGAGGCTTGAGAGAAAGCCTGGAGAACCTGCCATAGAGCAGGCAGGAGGTTAGGTGGAGGCTTGAGAGAAAGCCCGGAGAACCTGCCGTAGAGCAAGCAGGAGGTTAGTTAGGGGCTTGAGAGAAAGCCTGGAGAACCTGCCATAGAGCAGGCAGGAGGGTAGGTGGAAGCTTGAGAGAAAGCCTGGAGAACCTGACCGGTAGAACAGGCAGGAGGTTAGGTGGAGGCTTGAGAGCAAGCCTGGAGAACCTGGCCGTAGAACAGGCAGGAGGTTAGTTGGGGGCTTGAGAGAAAGCCTGGAGAACTTGACCCGAGGAACAGGCAGGAGGTTAGGTGGAGGCTTGAGAGAAAGCCCGGAGAACCTGCCGTAGAGCAGGCAGGAGGTTAGTTGGGGGCCTGAGAGAAAGCCTGGAGAACCTGCCGTAGAGCAGGCAGGATGGTAGGTGGAAGCTTGAGAGAAAGCCTGGAGAACCTGACCGGTAGAACAGGCAGGAGGTTAGGTGGAGGCTTGAGAGAAAGCCTGGAGAACCTGCCGTAGAACAGGCAGGAGGTTAGTTGGGGGCTTGAGAGAAAGCCTGGAGAACCTGACCGGTAGAACAGGCTGGAGGGTAGGTGGAAGCTTGGGAGAAAGCTTGGAGAACCTGACCGGTAGAACAGGCAGGAGGTTAGTTGGGGGCTTGAGAGAAAGCCTGGAGAACCTGCCGTAGAGCAGGCATAAGGTTAGTTGGGGTCTTGAGAGCAAGCCTGGAGAACCTGCCGTAGACCACGCAGGAGGTTAGTTGGGGTCTTGAGAGAAAGCCTGGAGAACCTGACCGGTAGAACAGGCAGGAGGGTAGGTGGGGGCTTGAGAGAAAGCCTGGAGAACCTGCTGTAGAGCAGGCAGGTAGTTAGGTGGGGGCTTAAGAGAACGCCTGGAGAACCTGCCGTAGAGCAGGCAGGTAGTTAGGTGGGGGCTTAAGAGAAAGCCGGGAGAACCTGACCTGAGTACATTCTTTTAGAGCATTTTTATGACCGAAGATGCCATTCGACTCAGCAAAGAGATCAGAAAACAAAAAGGATTAACTAGCCCACTTTTTGGACCTGGCACCTTTGTGGATCTTCATCGTGGAAGGTGCCTTTCGGACCTTTCTTCACTTTAATCACTTCCTATCTCTTGGCGGAACAGTGTTGGCATTCCATTTTATAAATAAGCAGTGCCAAAGCTAAGCGGTCTGGTCGTTTTTAAAAGCAGGGATGATGGGGCAGGAGCAGTAGATGGTTCTTTTCAGTGTAACATTGTTTTACTTTTCCAATTGGCAGCTGCATTTTGAAGCAAACTGACAACAATCATGGAACGGTACAACCATGAGTAATTCACCTCTCCAAGATGGCCGCCCACTGGAAGGGTCATACGTTCTCTATTGTGTGCTAAAAGTCGAATGCAAAAGACACCCGCAAAAGGAAAGAATAGTTCCCTCATGTCAGCAGTGGAAGGATACAGGCATTCAACCAGCAGACAATACAACTCTTCTGGGTTGGACAAACAAAAGAATAGAAAAGAATTCAATAGAAATCTGAGCAAGGGGCAGACCCAATGCCTCACTTAAATACGGGTTAAAGTACTTATAACAGTGCATGTGCAACAGATAGCTACAGCTGTCTGTGATGGGACCACAAAAAGGGCACGACAACACCCAGGCTCATATTGCCCTGTTCATTTGCTGGACATTAATTTGAAGATGTATTTCTACTTGCATATTAAAAGCCATGCAAGGATGTGTGACTATGACACTTTGGCCTTCATACAAGTATTGCTTAGGAATGGCCTTCCCACAGTGGACCTAGTTCTTTGCTAACATCTTATTTTCAAATATAGAATGCCTAAAACAAACCCTACTCTATCTGGCCTCTCTAAAGCCAGGACTTTAAGCACAATCAATTGCAGCCATCACTGGGACAAATTGGAGAAACTGCATGGACGCCCCTGCTCAGAGAGACAACCCTTAACTTGCATGTAGACACTATTAAAGTTAGGTCTTGATTGAAGATGCACAGAAAGAGATAATCAATATTAATCGAGGAGTAAAGAAATGGCCCCTGTCCTGCCCAGTCTCTGTATTAATGGTTCATGTACAACTCTGGTGAATGTGACCCCGGATTGTTGAAAGTTTTGGGGTGTTAATGTCCCAATCCTCCTTTACGCTGATGATTCGGTTTAATTGCTAGAGTTCTGGCAGCGAGCACACATCTGCAGGCAGCAACCGAGGAATACTGAGGAGTGACAACCAACAACAAGCAACAAAAGCAAGCGCAGCAGTCATCAAGCTAACAGACAATCAGAGAGTACTCGAAAGAAGCAACTAGAGCCAGCGTGGGAGCAGTGCACAGTCACACCCTTAAAACACTTCAAGTATTATGTACACCAGGGAGCATCAGATTACATAACACATGTACCCACCAAGAGGGTAATAACACGAAGACATTAAACTTCAGTTTCAATGGTTGAGACAATGTTGAAAACAACTAAAACTTATAGTTGTGTGCTTACACTGCTGTGCGAGAGTTCAATTACCCGCCCAATAAAAACTTTGGGGCAGATTTACAAGCTCCTTGCGCCTCATTTGCGCCGCCGTCGCGTCACTTCTGTAACGCAGCGGTGGCGTAAACCTTGCGCGACGTTGCGCCCTGTTTACAACGTGACGCATCTAGGGAGATGCGTCACGTTGTAAAGCCCTGCGCCACATGATACCTGCGTCAGGTTTCATGTGGGCGTTACGGCGCAGGGTGGGCGTTCCCTCGCAGGTACGCCTCGTAAACGTGACGCAGTGAAATCTACAAGATTTCACTGAGTCACTTTTACGGCCATGCTTCGTCAAAACCCTGCGCCTGCTTGAAGCAGGCGCAAAGAGTGACGCAGCATGTTAGGCATAGGGCGCCGCCGAACCTTGCTGGAGCCGCGTCACGCTTGCGACGTGACTCCAGCAATGCACTGCCTTTACGACGGGCGATGCGACACGCATCTGCCCATCCGTGCGCCATGGCACGCCGCATTGTAAATGCGGCGCATCTGTGGTGGCACACGGGTGGTTTTGCCTGTCGCAAGTGTTCTGGCGCATCCCTGCTGATTTGCAGAGATGCGCCAGACCTTGTGAATATGCCCCGATGTCTACAATTTTAAGTAGACAACATTCCTTAGAAAGGTTAGCCAATCAGGGACAGGAACATTCTGCAAACATTACCAGCCAACAGTTCTTTCATGGGTAAGCCTCTACTTCAAAGCTGCAGAATCAGGAAAAGTAAAACAGAGGAATAGAAGGATCTCACACTAATAGGCAACAAGTATAAAAGAACAATATCTTACGGTGGCGTAAACTACAGGTGTTCAGCGTGTACTCAGATTCAATGAACCAGCCTGATAAAACTCTGCTTACTCGTAGAACATACTAACTAATACAGGTAATAATAAGGATGTTGTTAATACAGATATTGATATTCGAACTACCAAGACGAATGTAGGTACCCTCTTACACAGGGATTGGGATCGGATTCCTGCGTCCCAGCAGAGAAAGAAGGAGAGAGACAGCGCAAGAGGAGTGAGCAGGGGCGGCTCCTCCGTTGGAGCGGGGGAGCGTCGCCCCTATTAAGTTACTCACTGAAGAATGAAAAGTAAAATGGTAATACATTAACATTTTATTTTTCATCCTCCCATCCTGACGCTCGCATCAGCACGCGGCGGGGCCGCTGCTGAATGTATGTATGTATGTATTTAAGCTTATATAGCGCTCAGCTACCCCCAACGGGGGCGTCCCGGTGAAGAGCACATTGAACAACATGTATTGCACCGAGACACGAGGATGAGTAGTCATTGATAAGTAAGGTTCCCCCTGGATATGCACATACGAACCTGCAGATCCATGATTAGGGAAGACATCTCCCAAGCTAGAAGATATCCTGCCCATGGTTCTAAATTCAATTCTATTGAATTGATATTTGTTGACAGAAAAGTCGCAGTTAGCCTGGTGGCCCCAGACGCCAACACTTGTCCGCCAAATGGCTCGTTCATTCAATTCAAATATCCTCGGGAAGAATCTTGCACAGCCAAATTAAATCCAAGGCCACATCTTTTATCTGATTGCAACTCTGTCCTGGGTGATCTGGATTGACTACCCTATGGGATCTACCATCCCCTCCCCTGTGACCCAACACGTACCCACTGAGGCGAGCCGTAACTTGCCTCTGGCTAATAACTCAGGACCAACAATAACTAGGACGTTGTCTACTCCACCCCAAACTCTATCTATCAGGGGGGCACTTCAGTCTGCAACCATCTTCCCCCTAACATTGCAGTTTTCATACTCCGCTACCATCAGTCTGGTGGCATCTGGAGTAACCTCTAAGGCAGCTAACGTACTAAAAACCGACACAAGTAATGCTTTAGCAGTGGTCTCCTGGAATGTGGCAGGCTTAAAATCATAACTACAACTGCCTGACTGGATTGAATTTATTGAAAAATTTGACATTTGTTTATTCCAGGAAATCTGCAGCATAAAGCCTGTGTTTACGGCCAGGCATACTAACTATTGGATTCTGGCCAAAGCTAATCATTGCGGCAGGCCTTATGGTGATAAGTTAAGATGGCTTAGAACCTCATTAAACTGCTTGACACATAAGTTGGAAATTGATTCTCCAGATATTCTGGGAATTCGCATCTGGTCTAACGGGGGCTTCATTGTTGACATTTAAAATATCTACGCCAGAGGGTCAAGGGTGGCAAAATGTCTGAAACACTCCATACATTAGAGAGGCACTGGGAGAAGAAGACTAATGCACAACATGCCGTGCTAGTCGGGGACTTCAACACCACGTTTGAATTCTTGGACTGCAATGACACTGAATTGTCTTCTGAGGAAGACTGGTGTTACCCCAACTTGAACTACCGCCTATAAAAAGGTGGATTAAAGCCGCCATGCAGTTAAAGGCCTTCACACAGGAACATGGACGTGGGGCCACTAATGGTAGAACGAAATCAGAAAGCAGAGGAGCTTTTACATATAATAAACTTAACCACGAAAGTCGTATTGATTATATATTAATTGACTTAAGACTCTGGCATAAGGTGACCAACATGGTAGCTGTCCCAAGGATCGGGAGCGACCACAATCCCCTCTGTCTTCAATTATCCCCATTCTGGGATAACGAGCCCTCGGCTCCTTTGTCACGTACGTTAACTAGAGATCTTCAGCAAACAAGTAATAAGCGAAAACTTAAGAGTTATCACATTGTAGTTTGGCCTGATTCCCTGTCTACCATTATCTTAGACCTCGAAAGTGCCACTCTAAACCTCAACGTATTACCGGCCAAAGACACAAATATCAAAGAAGCCACTGGTATCCACTCATGTTTCTTTGACCACCTAGTGCTCCTCTTTCTCGCCCCCACTTCTCAAGTCCTCAGCAAACCTTGTAAGAACAATAAAACCAATAATTGGTTTAACAAAGATTGTAGACAGGCAAGAAGGCAGCTAGCGCTGACTATCAGATGTAAAACCCTGGAGCTGATAAAAGACACAAGAAAGGCCTACAAGCACATTAAACATCAAGCAAAGAGTGAGTGGGATGCGAAGAAATGGTGTGACATGCTCAACTCATGCACTGACAAAGACCACTGCAACTGCTGGACTCTTGTGGCATGGGGGAGCCGAGGGGTTCCAGGCCAACCAGCGAACTATATACCCCTTCTGGTCCTATACAATCACGTTAAAGCTCTATACTCTGATAGCGTTCAACACCTCATTAGCTCTGACCCAGTGGATTTTGACCAGCCACTGGATGCACTTGTATTCAACCTAGGTAACATTAGATCTGCCCTTGAAACCTCCAGACCTGATGGCATTCCTGGCGATATCTTTATTGGCCATAGGACAACCTGGTCTAAATACATACTAGCGCTGTTGAATGCAATTGCAAGGAGCGCACCAATTCCGAACTCTTGGAAAGGAGCCAAGGTCATTCCCATTTATAAAAAGGGTGGTAGAAGCTTGCCCTCGAACTAAAGACCCATAAGCTTAATAGACACCATTGAAAAGGTGTTCTGTCAGGTGGTTCTGTGAGCAATCCATGACTGGACTGAAGGAAATACCATACTCTCTACGTTTCAGGCTGGCTTTAGTAGGAAAACCAGTATTATAGACCAGGTTTTTTGATTCCTGACCAGGTACTGGAAGATGGTTCAAATTTTCAAGGGCCACTTATACATGGCCTTTGCCGACTTGAAATGTGCGATTGACTTAGTTCCTCGTCATAAGTTGTGGCAGGTGCTTAGGGACATGGGGATGCCCACAAACATTCTCTCTATCGTCACTCGTCTTCACGAGGACAATCATGCTAGTGTAAGGTGGGTGGGCCAGGGACAGCTTAACGACCCTGTCTCGGTCAACAAGGGTGTTCGACAGGGGTGTGTCCTGGCCCCCACCTTGTTCTCACTGTACTTAAATAGTGTCCATTTTTTGTCAGCATGCCCTCATGGCACTCTGATTATCGCTAGTTTCAGAACACCCACCCTAATTTTTGCTGGTGACACTCTAATAGTGTCCCAGACTCCGAGTGGACTTCAGTACTTGTTAAATCTATTTGATAAATTCTTCTTCCTGCGAGGACTGGTAGGAAAGTCTAGCAAAACAAAGTATATGACCATCAACCAGCTTACGTCATTCAGAGTGAAGATGTTCCTGGAGGGCTGTGAAAACGAGAGAATAGATGCTTTTGACTACCTAGGAATTAGGCTGTCCTCTAAGCATTTGTGGAAACCACATATAGATAAGGCTTCACTCAAACATAACAAATTGTGGGTGCAATCTTGAGAGTGCATCATTTACTAAGCCAGTCACTCCCGCGCTACAACTCCATGATGCAATGTCTGTGAGAACAGCCCTCTATGGGGTTGAGCTCTGGGGTTTCCAAAATATCGCTGACTTGAGCCAAACGGAAAATAAGTTCCAGAGAACTCTAGCTGTGTTACCAGTCAGCACCCCGACACACCTGTGAACCCTGACAAGGGGAGGTGATCAATCCTAGACATAGCAAAAATCAAACATGTCTTGTTCCGGAGGAGGCTGAGAGCCACACCGATACTACCCCCCGATGTGAAGGCTTTGCAAGAACTTGCAAAGCTGGATAGGTTCCACAAAATAGAGTGCCTGAACAGCATCAAGAAATTGCTACGCTCTCTCGGGCTACCTGATTTCTGGGACATTTCCCTGGCTGTTCACTACCCCCAAAGAAAAAATCAAAGATCTGTACTGGCCTTGGGTCACCCTGAATGATGCGAACACTACAGATAGTGGCTCACTAACTAATGAATTTACTATGTCTAAGGTCCACAGCGCCCGCAAACCCTACTTAATTTCATCACCGACACCACTGGAAGGAAGCTTTACATTCAGGTCAGGTTTGCACCCCTATTAACATGTCCAGTCTGCAATGTCTCCAATTAAACTCTAGCACACGTCTTGTTTGCTTGCCATGCCTATACTCAACCTAGATTGTGCTGGATCAAACCAGTTTGTTCTCAGATGGGTACTTTGAGACACATCGAAGACTTAAGAATCTTAAGATCGGACCCTATCCCACTGTTTGCTTGTGTAGTGGCTAAATTCCTGGGAAGGGCACAGTTCCAAAGACATAAAGCTATGGTAGCACACTCCCAATACCTATAGTTTAAGTAATTGCCAATAGTCCCCGAGGAAGGAACTATTACGGCCTACTGCGCTTTCATGCATCAACTTTCATCAGATGGGATATCACCCTTGGTATACATTATGGACCATGTTTGAGGTTTTTGTAGAATGAGTGTGCATACTGACCTCTGTCAGTTTCTTACCCGCCCTCCCCATTTGGTTTCTGGCTTTACACTAATATGCCAACTAGCACTTTAAAATTGCTGCCTTGCAGCACATTTTTTATGGTCTGCCATTTTTTATGGGCTGCTTTCCCTGAACCTGTTCCATCTAACAAAAGAATGTGTCAGCAGACAGGTGCTTTGTCCTGCCGTCCCCTGCCCTTAGATGCCTAGCCAACTTGTTTTTGGTTCGAGACTTATATGTTAATTCTGCACTTTAAATTGCTGTTTTGTACTATTCCCTAATGTTTGCCCGCCTCAAGCTAGGTTTATCCAACCACAAGTAAATGCACAGTGCACTTTACATCAAGGGACGCACTAGAGAACAGTCCTGCGGCTGACCGCCTCTTTTAATGATGTGATTTCTTTTTAGGGCTCGCCTGACCCAGCGCATGCGCTAGTCTGGCGAGACTTTTTGAGAGGGCTCCAAAAAGTGCTACCAGGCCAGCCTAGAGCTACAGTGCATGTGCGCGGGCGCGCGCGCCTCGCTTGACCGCGATTACTTTCACTTTCGCGGCCTCACGGCCGCATTAATGTTTGATCGCGATTGCAATCACTTTCGCGCGCGGCCGCATGGCCGCTTGGCATAGCCAATAGGTCTCGCTTTTGGGACCTTATAAGTATTTAGTTATGCATCTGTTGCATGGCTAAACACTTATAAGGTCCCAAAGGCGAGACCTATTGGCTATGCCAATGCTTGTTTAATTGTTGCTTTAACGGTTGTAAATGATCTCTTATCCCTCGTGCGATGCCTAGTGACAAATGTATGCAAATGTATGGTGTGCTGCAGGCCCTGGGATCAACAAATCTGGCTGTGTACTTTTAAGCAATTTTTAAGTATTTTTAAGATATTGTAAATGCCACTGCGTTGGTAACTTTTATGGCGTTGATGCCGAATAAAGATTGAAATGATGGTCTGGCCAGCAATCAACAGTGATTAGAAAGTGGAAGGGACTGTAAGGGCTGTGGTCTTTGTAGGTTATGATAAAACAGTAAAACATGTTTTCTTTGACTGTACCAGCCTTAGTGACTTCTGGATAATGATATAAGTAATAACTAGGAGCACTTTTTCTTGTATACAAAGGGGAAAACCAAGCAGAAAGTATGTAATAATGGTGTTTTCATTTTAGATTGCTTTTCAACACAATTGTTTGCATATGGCAATGTTCTTTGCTTATATGCTTGTACATTAAAAATATATATATATTTTTGTAAACTGACAAACTCCATGAAAGCTGAACCACTTCAGTCATGTAGTAGCTTCTGATGTGATATGCTTCTACATGGGTTACGTTTACTGTATATCTTAAAAGGTACCAGGATTTCTGAAGGAACATGTTTCCTCAGCGTAGAATATCATAGTCCTTCAGATGATTAGGAAACCCTTCCTTATCCGAGAACCATTGTGTAATGTGAAAGAAGTAATAGAAGGAATTTGCAGAATGAAGGAACAGAACAGCCGCCTTGTCTTCTGAAAGAATATGAGTGCTTCTTTCTAAGTAAGAGTCTCATGCAGTTTCCTTCAGAGCCTCTATGTTCTCATACATATGTGATTTTTGGGTATGTTTTACCAGTCAATATGAGAAGTTTCGTTAAGACATTACTAGTGTACCTCAGTTTAAAGTGGGCATGCCATCATTACTCTGCATAATTCTAACACTGATTGGGCAGCTAGGATTTTAGGATCGAATTCTGGTTATTGAGTCAACTATTGTTTACAAGACCGTGAACTGTTTCGCAGTCACCGTCCCAGGTGTTTGCAAGCATTGGAACACCTCATGTTGTTGACTGTGTTACTGTTTACTTGATTATTCTGAAAGTTATTATGATGTGTTTGATAAAAACAAAAGCAAGTATATTACCTCCCCATAGAGACTTTGATTAAAAGATGTCCTTAGAACTTAGAGCGGCTATGTTGTAGTCAAGCATGTGCTCACACAGAGGCTGAGGCAGGACATTTTAGACAGTACATAGATAACAATTTCACTACTGTTCATCAGATCCTCCCACTCTCCACCTTCATTGCCCCTCTTTTTGAACCAAAGAAGGGAGATGAGCTAAGGATTTAGATTGATTATAAGGCCGTAACCAGAGTCACCATAAAGTAGATATACATTACCTTTGATATTTGTTCTTTTTGTCCTTTTAGATCAGATACAAAGTCCATAGATTTTAATAAGCTTGTTCTGAGAGGGGGCTACTATTTGGTCAGATCCATGAGAGTGATAAACAAAGACTGCGCTCTGCGGTTTGGTTTATTTAAATATGTCATGCCCTGTGAACTTGGTAATGCCCCAGCGGTCCTCCAATATTGTATTGATGCTATGCTGAGTGGATTTTCTGATTCATTAGCGACACATCTACAACATATTACAGCAGTGCTGCAGAGACTGAAAGACCATCATCTTAAACAAGCATTGGCATAGCCAATAGGTCTCGCTTTTGGAACCTTATAAGTGTTTAGCCATGCAACAGTTGCATAACTAAATACTTATAAGGTCCCAAAAGCGAGACCTATTGGCTATGCCAATGCTTGTTTCTGTTTATTACTGCTCTGTAGTAATGGCGGCGCACTCCATTTCTACATAGAAGTAAAAAACAGGAAAAAAAAACTGGCTCACGGAGAACATCAAAGCGGCGCGAAAGTGAGGCGCACGTGCCCGCGCACATGCACTGTAGCTCTAGGCTACAGTGGTAGCACTTTTTTAAGCCCTCACAAAAATTCTCGCCAGACCAGCGCATGTGCTGGGTCAGGCGAGACCTAACAAAAATGGATGTGAGGATTTCACACCACGTTTGTAGAATTTTTGGGGTATGTAATCAGTACTTAGGGTATTGAAGTGGATGAGATGAAAGTGTCAGCAACATTTCAGTGACCCACCCATACATCTGTGAAAGCAGTGCAAAGTTTTTGCACACTTAGCATACTTTTATATAATGTTCGTTCATCACCTCTCAGATATTGTTTGACTCATTACTAAACTTCTACACAAAGGAATTACTAATGTATGGCCCAAAGAAACCAACGAAGCATTTTGTGTTATCAAGAAAAGTTTCTCTAGTGCACCAATTTTACTGCATCCAGTTGAAACGTCTGTATGACGTAGACATGGATACATTATATCATGCAGTGGGAGAGGTGTTGTCACAGAGGGATCCTGTAACAGGGCAGGTGCATCCAGTGACCTACATTTCTTTGACTCCTTCTCCTGCTGACTTGAACTACATCGTCAAAGATAAAGAACTGTTAGCAATAAAGAGAATTTCAGTAAGAGTGAATTACTTATTGGGCGCTAAGTGCACATTTGAGGGATGTTAACTCCCAACAAATCATATGGACTCTGTTTATTTCTGATTATGACTTTGAGATAAACTATAAATCTGGTCCAAGTAAAGGGAATAAATAATGGATATCAACCCGAATTTGAAAATGCGATTGGAAATGCAACAGTTAGTGAGTCTCGTTTGATACCGTCATGTAAAACAAAACATATGTATTCTGTAGCATTGATTAATGTGAATACCTTCTTAATGGAGCTTCCCACAGAGTCGTAGTCTATTGATATGGAAGCTTTACTTAGAGGAAATAAAGACAGGCTTAGGAAAGATGAATTACATTCTCAAGGAGATGGCCCCATGACAGTAAGACTGCTGGGCATCTCAGAATTGCTAAAGCCCAAGCCGCAATAACATTTTTGGAGGCTAATTCTGTTTACAGATGTTAAGCAAAACATTCAGACAGGTTCTGTTTGTGGCCAGATTAAAAGTTCAGATACTGGGCCCATGGTTCCTTTCAGAGCATTTCCTGTTCCATCTAAACCCTGGCATACAATAATTATGGATATTATTGCAGAGTTACCCACCACTAAACATGTACTGTGGTTCTAGTCATTGCTGATCACCTGATGAGGATGGGGCCTTTCACTGCATGAAGTGGGTCATCTTCTTCTGAGGAGTCAACGCTGCTTTTTGCACATCACATTATTTGCATGGAATTCCACAGGTTTGGATAGCAGACAGAGTATCTCTCAATGCATTTAAAATCTGGGCCGCATTGTGTAAATAGCCAGATATAGAGGTTTGCCTGTCAACTAGTTATCAACCCCAAACAGACAGGCAGTCTGAACATTTGAATTAAATTGTTGAACACTATTTGAGATATCAAGCATTATTGAAAGAAGAGGATTAGAGTGAGACTTTGTGGTTAGCAGAACAAACATATAACAATACTAATCATTCTGCCACCTTTATTTAACCCTTCTTTTGCGAGTATGGTTATCAGCAAAGAATCTTCCCATTGGATTTACCCTCTTCTATCTCAGTGCCTTGAACATATCAACATTTGTAGAATTGGAAGAAATGTAAAAGTCAGAAAGGGCATTATTAGAGAAGCCAAAGCCAGTAATAAATGATGTGCCACCAGGAAAAGAATGCCAGCATCCGAATACACAGTAAGTGAAAAACTGTGGTTACTCACTAAGAACTTGCATCTGAAAAACATTTTTGAGTTTCAAACCGCCTTTATTGGTCCACTTACCATTATGAATTCTAGGACTGTCCATTTAAAATTGTCCCGCTCCATGAAAAATGATCCTGGGTTTCGTGTGTCTTTGATGAAACTTTGCTCTGCATAAACAACCCATGCTGAAAAAGAATATGATGTACATAAGATTCTGGATGCACACATTGTTATAAGAAAGCTACAGTACTTGGTAGATTATAAGGGGGTTGTTCCTGAAGAGAAATTATGAGAAGCACCCTGTAATCTACATGCTTCCTCTCAGTTAAAAGAATGTTACCATCTTCACTCAGATAAACCAGGAGCCCAGCTGCCCAGACGTCGGGGGGAGGGGAGGAGAACACTGTCGCGATGTACTAAGGAACATGCTTACCTCTGCACTCTAGTCCCCTACAACACACCACTCTGGAGCGCCTGAACTTGAATGTCTTCCAGAGCAGAAGGTGTTAAGCAGTGCACAGTGTGGGCTCCATCTGGAAGGACGTCATGCGCGTTCCAGAGCGATGTGCTATGTTAAACACCTGAGTAACTTCAAGAAGGATGACATGTCCCACTGAGCCACAGGCCTCTCCTGAGAAATGGCGATTGTTGCCACCATGTTGAATGCATTGATTTTAAGAGTTTAAATTCCTCATGATCCATAGTGTTCTTGCTAGAATTGCTGCTGCCTGGACCTGCTGTGAGGAGTTAGAAACCCTTCAACTTGCTATCCAAAGAGGTCGACAAAAGACATCTTTTAAATCAGAAAAGTATTTTTGTACAACATTTACAATATTGGCACCAAGAGTCATTCGTGAACATTGCAACCTCTATTTTGCACTTTGTTTATTTTCATCAAGAGCCAACACTTGGATTGCAAACTCTATTTGCACCCGGAGTCCTCCATTAGGATTGCAAACTATTGCACTTGTTCCTTCAACAAAGAGTCATCTAATTGAATTACAAACTATATCTTGCACTATATTTTTCTCCAAAAGATTTCAGGTTTTATTAAGAACTCCATAATCAATGCAATTCTTTCATACGAGAAATCAGTGTAATCATGTTGGCATAGAAATGTTGTTAGACAAGTATGGTATAATGATACTGATATCTGTGAATATATGATTACCAAGAATGTAGGTGAAATATATAATACTAATGAACGCCTTTTATATTCCAATTTTCAACTAGTGATTTTGAATGTAAGCAGAACTACAGAAGGTTACTGACTAACAGGGAAGGTAGCTCTCTTAAGCAAACAGCATATAGTAAGTCAGAGCGTGTTTGCTTCAACTGTATCAACTTTCATTGTATTTAAATTCAGAAATGTTAAAAATTGTATGCATTTTCATTTCCAAATCAACTCCCTCTACGACAATTTCAACGAACGGACACCGAACTCAGAAACCACTCCCTCCTCCAACAACACCAGGCAACCCACCATCTCTGATTGGACCCCAGCCACCAACGAAGACACCAAATCGACCATGAAAGGAATCCACTCAGGAGCACCCACAGACCCCTGCCCTCCGCACATCTTCCAAAGAGCTGCCATCACACCTGAACTACGACGCACTATCAACACCACCTTTGAAACCGGCACCTTCCCCGACAACTGGAAACGCGCAGAAGTCAAAACCCTGCTCAAGAAGCCCTCAGCATACCCTTTGGACCTCAAAAACTACTGACCCATCTCCCTCCTCCCCTTCGCGGCCAAAGTCACTGAGAAGACTGTTAACATCCAACTAACGAAATTCATCGAAGAGACCTTCATCCTCGACCCCTCCCAATCCAGATTCCGCAGCAAACACAGCACTGAGACTGCCCTACTCGCCGCCACAGATGGCATCCACACCCTCCTCGACCAAGGCCACACCTGATCCTACTCGACCTCTCCGCAGCCTTCAACACCGTCTCCCACCGCACACTCGCCGCCAGACTCCATGATGCCGGCATACGGGGAACCGCCCTCGAAAAGCACCACTCCTTCCTCACCGGCAGGACCCAAAGAATCAGCCTGCCACCCTTCCTCTCCGAACCCACAGAGATCAACTGCGGAGTACCTCAAGGATCGTCACTCAACCCTACACTCTTCAACATTTACATGGCGCCACCATCGTCAGACAGCACGGACTAAAAATATTGTCCTACACTGACGATACCCAGCTCAACCTCTCCCTCACCAAGGATCCTGTTACCACCAGACTCACCTTCCAGGAAGGAATGAAGGACGTTGCATCCTGGATGAGCAGCAGCTGCCTGAAGCTCAACTTGGAGAAGAGAGAGGTCTTCATCCTCAATCCCTCCTCACCACTTGGGACAACACCTGGTGGCCCACCGCCCTCGGCAGCCCGCCCACCCCCACGGACCATGCAGAAACCTCGGCATCGTACTCGACTCCTCCCTCTCAAAGACCCGACAGGTCAACACTGTCGCCTCCACCTGCTTCAACACCCTCCGCATCCTTTGCAAGATCTTCAAATGGATCTCCCTGGATCAAGAAAAGGCGTCACCCATGCACTCATAAACAGCAGACTGGACTACGGAAACGCCTTCTACGCTGGAATCAACACGTCTCTGCTCTGCAAACTTCAGACCATACAGGACACCGCAGAGCCAGAACGGGCGGAAGAGCCTTCTCCTACATCGCGGCCAAGACCTGGAACGAGCTCCTGATCGACATCAGACGCGCCCCCTCTCTGAACATCTTCAGGAAGACCCTCAAGACCTGGCTCTTCGTCTGAATGGAGCTGCTTACTCCCCCCCGCCAGCACCTTGAGACCCTCAAGGGTGAGTAGCGCGCTTTACAATTCCCTGATTGATTGATTGATTGATTGAGAGTGAGAAATACAGAGAGTGTTAGCAGGTATATCATGTACAATATGAGAAGGT
Source organism: Triturus cristatus (assembly GCF_964204655.1). NCBI lineage: Eukaryota > Metazoa > Chordata > Amphibia > Caudata > Salamandridae > Triturus > Triturus cristatus. The sequence continues at coordinate 1,252,271,897 of NC_140592.1, read as the reverse complement.
AACTTCCAAGATCGACACCTTTACCCTTCTTGCTTTCAGATATCGGCACTGCTACATTACAGATCAAGCCCAGCAGTGCAATCAGGCAGAGTGACGACATCCTGTGCCTCTCTTTTACTCTCTTGGTCTTTTCCCTTTAAACCGTTTCTTACTTTTACCTGAACAGTATTAATGTGATGTTGGCTGTTGATTTGATGTAGTGTGAACACTCATATCTCTTCTGTTTTCACGGCCTTTTTTCCTGAAAGAAGTTCTAGATGGAGGTCGTCACAGCATCTAACGTAATTTATTCATTCCTACCAGGCAAGAACACATAATCTGTCGCCTTCTTTCCAGCAATATAACATAAACTTGAATGCAATAGCAATCAAGACGTCAAGGAGGGCTGCTTCAGATGCAGGAAGCCACAGAGGATTTGTTAGCATAAATAGCCAGACAAACCCAAATGCCATTGAATGCCATTTCTTTACAAAATATCTTTAGAATGTTATACATGCGAGATTATTGCGCATTGCCACTTTGCTAGAGCTACACAGATGCCTTGCTCACCATAGGGGGCTTCGTGAAGCAGCACTATTGTGATGACTGCCAAATGAGGCCCAATGTTAGCTCGCTAATGAAGATCCGAAATAGTTTTTTCCCTCAAAGTAGTCGTAGTTGTAAAATGGGTCATGTAACGGAAGCTGATCATCCAGTATCAATTGGATATAGGTCTCTGCATGTGTGATGATGCTAAGCATGAAACATGTTCCTGCTCTAGACTTGGCAATGTTTGGTAGATATTTGGTAGATGCAATAATTATACAGTTATAAAGGGCTGTTGTCTAACAACGTCCATCAAGCAAATCAGTATGTTCTGATGCATTAATCATCAGTTGCTTTAAGAGTGAATTATCATGTTTGTCACACTTCTGTCATCTTGTTAATGTATGATTTGTTGTGTACTGTTCAGCGATTCATGTCACTATGGCAGATACCATATCAAAAGAAACCGGTGGTCAAGGCCCAAAATGGTCAAAGCAGACCATTTCCTATCGGTATTAATGTTTAAAGAGAAATAAGATTTGCCTCTAGGCTGGGAGGTTATTATGAAAGAACTTAAGTGGATGAAAAGCGTGGGTGTAACTACAAAGACAAACAAGGACCTAAACCACTCGGACTTGGCAGAAATAAAGAGAGAATGAGCAAGATGTCCCTCAGGATGGGGTAGTCACAGCTAGAATTGGAAATTTGTAAGATCCGGCTCATTATCAGGAATTTTTCAAAATGGAGATTCAGTCTAGAGTGAAGCAACTGCAGGTGAAAAGAACTGGAGAACAGAAACAGAAGGGGCAACATAAGGTTTTTCAGAAAATGCTGAGAAAGAGGCTACCTCGTGTTGAGTTTATGAAGGCTTGGCTCAAATCCATTGCAGATCTTAAATAATTCGAATTTTGGAAACCGATAGGGCTCATCAGATACCTACTCGCCTATTCATGAATAATGCACACGTAGAGCCATAATATTCAAGCCACTACAATATAGCCACTCTAAAAATTCTACAAGTCAACAAGAGCTTTTTCGCTCAGCACTTCACCAAAGAAACAGCTCCAATGAGGAAATATTTTTTTTTTTTTTTTTAGAAATGTTGCCTAATGTGACAGTGAAGGACTTAAAATATGTTTCATTGCTCCATACAGAATCCCTAATACCTACAATGGATAATATCACTTGTTTATCGATCCAAAATATCCTAAATCATGTGTGGAAAACAAAATCAAAGAGGAAGTTGATGTCTGGTAGGTTACTTAGGTAGTTTCTCTATGCTGCATGTAAAGAAAATCAGGTTTATTTTGAGTATTGAATACTCTGACTATTGCTCATCCGCAGTGCTCTGGCTGTTTGTCAATTATGACAAATTATCAGATACCCCTCTCCTTGCTTTGTAGCAAATAATGCTAATGTGTGTTTCTTGTTATTAGCCTCAGGTTACCTGTATTCACCCGATCACTGTTTTATAAAGCAATATTCATTTGAAGAAGATGTTTATTACAGTTAACCTGCTCTGTAGTCTATGAGCTAATTGCATAGCAGTTCATGGTGGGAATTGTGGGTTGGGTGGCTGTTAGATCATTTTCAACAAAATGCTTTATGTCAATAGTTTTGGAGAAATCTGTTGGGTGTATGGATGTTTAGTATTCTAGTATGGGTATATTTTAGCTAAATTCGATAATTCAGTCTGTTTTACTTCTCCCCATCCTTTCTTTTTTCACATTTCTCTTTCTTGAGCTGGACTCTGGATGGCAATGTGTTTAGTGGGATGTGAGTTATTGGACGAGTAACGTTAGCAGGTATGATTGACTAGAAACTAAGAAAATTGGGGGCAGATCTATATTGGAGATGCGCCACTTTTACGCCGCCGTTGCGTCACTTTTGTGACGCAGCGGCAGTGTAAACCCTGCGCCACGTTGCGCCATATTTACATCGTGACGCATCTATGGAGATGCGTCACGATGTAAAGCCCTGCGCCACGTAAAACCTGCGTCAGGTTTCACGTGGGCGTGTCGACAGAGGGGGGGGCGTTCCGTCGCAGGAAGGCCCCTGAAAAGTGACTTAGTCAAATCTATAAGATTTGACTGAGTCACTTTCCCAACGCTGATGCGCCAAAACCCTGCGCCTGCTTGAAGCAGGCGTAAGGCTTGACGCACCATGTTAGGGATAGGGTAGGTTGGAACAGTGCTGGAGTTGCGTCGCGCTTGCGACGCAACTGAAGCACTGCGCCAACCTTACGCCATCGGATGCGTCACGCATCTGTTTATTCCTGCGCCATGATGCGCCGCATTGTAAATGCGGCGCATCATGTGTGGTGCAAGGGTAAACTTGCGTGACGCATCTTTCCTGGCGCATCCTTGCTGATTTGCAGGGATGCGCCAGGAAACATAAATCTGCCCCTTGGTTTACAATAGTAGTTTGAAAGTACAATTTTCAGATAACAGTGTGTTTATTGTCATTCATTTGTTAGCTCAATATGTTGTCAACAGATACCAGCGGCCCTAATAATCCTATGGCATGAAGGAAGATCTTGGAATATGGTGGTAGATTGAAAGGTGACATCTCTCCTTCGAAAGATACCAGAGCATCTTTTCAAGAGGCATTGCAGATGAGAAGGAAATTGGGTGCAATTTTAAATGAAAAGCTTGCAAGAGTGACAAAGAATAGTGATGGGTGTGGGGCAGACTCAGTGACGGACTGGAAGGTGTTGTATTTTTCAATATCAATGGCCCCACGCTGGTTTCTCAAGCCTTTCGGATAGGCTTTAGAATTAATGTCTACACCTTATCCATATTAGTACCCGTTGGTGACTTTAACTTGGTACTGATTTGGGGCCTAATTTAGATCTCGGTGGATGGGTTACTCCGTCACAACAGTGACAGATATCCCAGCCACTGAAATATGAATCCCGTTATATCCAATGGGATTTATATTTCAGCGGACAGGTTATCCGTCACAGTTGTGATGGAGTAACCTGTCCGCCGAGATCTAAATCAGGCTCTAAGTGCTGGACAAAGTAGATGCAGGATAACCAACCATACCTAAAGCTCAAAATGATTGCCTTCCTTATGTGAACTTAGAAATTTGAAAGGTCCATGGAGGTTACTTTGCCCACAGGACAAGAGCTTAGATTCTACTGCTTTTGCCACTAAACTTATTCTAGATTAGATTATTTGCTGCTAAATCAAAATCGGTTACAATGTGTATAACTAGTGATAATTCGCCCCATATGCATTTTGGATCAAGAATGTGTTCGGATGCATATCTGTTTAACTCTGTGGGGCAGATTTACGAGCCCCGTGCGCCATATTTGCGCCGCCGTTGCGTCACTTCTGGGACACAGCGGCGGCGTAAACCATGCGCCGCATTGCGCCCTATTTACAACATGACGCATCTAGGGAGATGCGTCACGTTGTAAAGCCCTACGCCACATGAAACCTGCGTCAGGTTTCATGTGGGCGTTCCTGCGCGGGGGGGGGGCGTTACGTCGTAGGAACGCCTCGGAAAAGTGCCTGAGTGAAATCTACAAGATTTTACTCAGTCACTTTTCCGGCGCCGCAGCATCAAAACCTTGCGCCTGCTTGAAGCAGGCGTAAGGCGTGACACAACTCCAGCACGGCGCCAACCTTACGCCGGCAGATGCGACACGCATCTGTTTATCCTTGCGCCATGATGCGCCGTATTGTAAATACGGCGCATCTGTAGTGGCGCAAGGGTAAACTTGCGTCACGCATCTTTCCTGGCGCATCCCTTCTGATTTGCAGGGATGCGCCAGGAAACGTAAATCTGCCCCTGTATGTTTTGAGATGCAATTGCGGGAGGTTCAATAGCAGTTTGCTGAATGACTCAGACCATTCAAAATCGATTCACAAGACTCCTTACCGAGAGGACGAATGGTATCACTGAATACGTTATGATTTGAGATGCAATGAAAGCAACAACAGAAGTTTATGTTTGGGTATATCTACTCTTTGAAAATTCAAAGAATAAGATGTTAGCTAATATTAAAAAGAAATACAAAGCTTAGAATTCTTTCATATTGCTTTCAAAGACAACAATGTCTATTTAAGATGAAAGTCTGTGAAGCAGGAATGTTACAAAATGCTGTCATTTGGGCAGGCTGTATGATTCAAGGAGACAAAGTAAAGATTGCATGTGGGGCTAATAAATCTGAGAGATTTTCACTAATTATTTAAGAATAGAAGTTCCAGGAACCACATACCGGCGCAATGATAAGAAGGGAGAGTTTAATACCAGAAATTATAGGACTGTAAAATGACTAAAGAATGATTACAATATTCCTTATGGTCAGTAAACTAAGAGCAGGATCCGATTGACAGACCAGACCAATAATTTACCTAGAATTCAAGAGGAGGAGAAAGGCTGCTAGTGTCAACCAACCGAATATAAAGACCCTCAATGGGCCAGCTTCAATCGGCTGCAGAGCAAGGCACCGGGACCAGAGGGGCAAACAAACCTTGTTTACAAAAGCATTAGCTCGGTCCTATCTCACCCCCTTGAGAAGCTTTTTCAAACATTCAGTAATAGAATTAAAGTAGAGGGACTGGTAGTCAGTACTAAAAGCATGTCAAATGTGAAAGAAGGTAAAGATCATTTAGAGGCTGATAATAATTGTTTGATTGTTTAATAAATACAGATTATAAATGTACGCTGAGTATACACTAGGGGGCATATTTACAAGCCCCTTGCGCCACTTTTGCGTCACTTTTAACATGGGAAAAGTGACGCAAAAGTGGCGCAAGGGGCTTGTAAATCTGCCCCTAGGATTCTAGCCAACAAACTACTAGGGACGATTGACAAATGGATTCATACATCTCATACTGGTTTTCTAACAACGTGGCTTTTGAGTTATCATGCTCAGCTACTGGGTCACGTGATAAATGCAGCGGCAATCATGCTAGATGCTGAGAAAGCATTTGAGCAGGTTTTGGAGAGATTCTTGACATCCACGATGGTCAAAGTTATTCTAGAGAAATCTTTTGTGTAAATGATTATGGTACTTTATTGATAACCTAGAGCAACAACTAGAGCTAATGAGACAGTGTCAAAGTATTTCAGTTTTATATATATATATATATATATATATATATATATATATATATATATATATATATATATATATATATATATATATATATATATATATATATCTCCAAACGCAAGTTGCCCTTAAGGGGAAGCCACACACAGTAGGGTACACGCACAGACCACCGCAGGCAGCAATCAGGTCCACAAGCTGCAATCTTTTCAAAGGCCATACGCGTTTCGAGCTGTTGCTAGCTCTTGATCACTGGCAGAAATTAGACAAACAGCGGGCTCAAACGAACATCAATTTATTATTAATTAGAGTCCCGCCCGCATGTGCGTCATAAGCAAAGGCATGATGGTACTTGCAGTTCAAATTGATGCCAAAAGACTCTCAGTTCTGTTTACCCAAGTGGACTCCGCTTTAGTCTCAAAGTCAATAAATATTCCTGGTGAGGTGAAAGGTATTAGCAGCTTCCTTTCCTTTGCCAATATCTTCCTGCGGCTAAGGCTCCCTCTGCCCATACAGCGCTTGTGTTTCCACCTCACCAGGAATATTTATTGACTTTGAGACTAAAGCGAAGTCCACTTGGGTAAACAGAACTGAGAGTCTTTTGGCATCAATTTGAACTGCAAGTACCATCATGCCTTTGCTTATGACGCACATGCGGGCGGGACTCTAATTAATAATAAATTGATGTTCGTTTGAGCCCGCTGTTTGTCTCATTTCTGCCAGTGATCAAGAGCTAGCAACAGCTCGAAACGCGTATGGCCTTTGAAAAGATTGCAGCTTGTGGACCTGATTGCTGCCTGCGGTGGTCTGTGCGTGTACCCTACTGTGTGTGGCTTCCCTTTAAGGGCAACTTGCGTTTGGATATATATATGTATATATTATTCAGCAATATCTGGTTATTTGTAGGACAAGACAAAATCCAAATGTACTCCCTTGAACTGCTTCTGTACAATACCAATGGTTGAGTAATCCAGATTGGAATGGAACAAAAGGACAATTAAATATCTGGATTGATGTTTCATAACAATATGGGAAACACAGTGATATCGATTGTGATATTGGTAGTCCAAAGAGTTAGTGATGTTACTGATAAATGGTCTACAACTTTTCTAAGCTGATAGAAAAGACGCAAATAGTAATACCAGCCATCACTTTAGTTGTTGGTTATGCATTAGGCATGTTACCCCAAAGGTTTATTCTGTTCTCTTTTAACTATGTTGAATGACCAATTTTGAAGTTCATTTGGTCCGGGAAAAGAAAATGTATAGCATTGTCTAAGCTTGGACTATACACAAATCTAGGCAGAGTATGACTGGCTAGGTGTGATGTGTAACATTCAAAAGATATTTGGTGAAGAAATGTAATTTAGGCATATTTGGACTTTTCTGGCTGTTTATGGTAGCAAAGTATCTTTGTTGGTTCCTGAATCTGAAGTGGACCCCCTTGACATCTTGATTGCCAGTGCAGGTAAGTCTGTATTATATTGATGAAAGGATGAAGACACATTATGTGCTCATATCTGGTGAGGATTAATTGATTACATTAAGAGATGAGACAACTTCAATCTAAAGCTTCTTTCCAGAACTAAAATCAGTGCAGATATATTTTAGAGCAAAAGGGATGCATGCATTTAAAAGATTAAACCCCCTTGAAAGAATCTCTGTCTCCATTTCTGTGGCTTAACCCTGCTTACAACTGTTTACATGAAGGATTACTTTCTATAATTATTCAGATGTTCCTTTTGTGGACTACTCATACTTCCATAAAATTACTGCATACAGGCTTTTGTCTGTTACTCTCTCTCTCTCTTCCTTCTTCCTTTCTTACCAGCTTGCTTCTTCTTTGTTACTTTCTTAGTTACATTACACTAATAATGCTGTTCTAAATGTATGTATGTGTGCTTATTCATCAGGACGCTCTTCTGTTATCGTCTTACGGTGGCCTCTATTATGGAGCCTAAATTGATCAATTAATTGTTATTGCTTCATTGGGAACTGTGTGGTGATGAGGCATAATGGGAAGTTTTCTCTGATTTGTACTGCAATTGGAAGCAATACTTTTTCACACAAAACAACTTAAAAACGTTCATGTTCCAGCGTTTATATTTAATGGATTGAAATATTTATTCACACACATGCATGCTCACATACATGCATGCTAATACACATAATTCCACAATTCAGTGAAATCTAATTTGAAAGGGAAGTTATGGTTCATACCTGGTGGGGATTACAAACTCAATGCAAAACCCAAAACCACAGAAACTCACCTTTTATGACGGGCAGTGCAACAGTAACTGGCCCCTAATGCACTGCTCGTTGACTACGTAGGACATGTGCTCAACATGCCCACCCATAATGGTCACTACACATGGCCTTCAACCACCCTCAGTGTGACAAGGGTGCAGGGCTGCACTAAAAAGCCTAACTCCTGACACCTACTGGATGTAACCTTTGACCATATACACTGAGGGCATGATTCACAAAGGTAAATTTATGCTTATCTGTAAGTTTACTATTTTTTTGATATTCACAAACTATGAGTTTAATTTTGCTAATAGTAATTTACGACTGAAGACTTTCCGCACATAAAAAGATAGATCTGTCCTACACTTACGCCCTGACTGCAGAGTTTACGCAGTTGTAAATTACTATTAGTAAAATTAATCTCACAGTTTGTGAATACCAAGAAATCGTAACTTTACAGGAATGTGTAAGTTTACCTTTGTGAATCAGGCTCTTAGTGTTTGATTTTATTGATATATACTTCTGAAGAAGTCAGCAAAACAAAGAATGTATCACAATTCTTCAAATATAGAACAAATTAATATAACAAAAAACTTTAAAAAAAATAAAAAACACCCAAGCATACTCATACATTGGGGGCAACATCAGAAAATTGCATGCATCATTCACCGTTCTTATATTATACTTGAAATATAGAGGCCTTAAAAACATTGGGCTTATTTACAAGTCCCTTGCACCACCAGTATGTCACTTTTTCCCATATTAAAAGTGACGCACTTGTAAATAAGCCCCATTGTTCCTCGGGGAGACGATGTGGCCTAACGGCTAGGGCAGTCACTTCAAATCTGGAGAACTGGGTTCGAGTCGCAGCAATGACGCTCAACATCCTGCGCAAATCACTTAGTGGCAGATTTACAAGCCACATGCGCCAGTTTTGCGTCACTTTTCCCATGTTAAAAGTAACGCAAAAGTGGCGCAAGGGGCTTGTAAATCGTCCCCTTAATCTCCCCGTGCGTAACAAAAATTAATGTGTCCTTATGTAACGCAACTGGTGCTCAAGAAAAGTGCTCTGAAGACTTCGGGTCAAGTTCGCGCTAAATAAAACTTCAAAAAATAAACAGAGCAGAACAAGCTAAAATCTAATGGAGAAGATTTTGTACAACTACAGAACGAAGCGGACATGTTCCTTGTTCGGGGGATAGACCGCCCATGAACAAGAGAAAATGGTCAGAGGCAGCCCCCAGATTTCAAAATAAACAAGCATTTACAATGCAATGGTCTCGGCAATGTTAAAGTTAGAGCTATTGGCATTGCTCATGACATTATTTTTGTATGTTTTTTTTAAAAAGCATTTAAAGAAACAGCATTGTTATTTACAATGTCAATAGCTTAATCACTCAAATGCGGGACCTATTGCATTTTGCACACACACAGAGCATCCCCCACCACCCCGGAGTGCCCAGCCCACCCGCCACTTAAAGTGCAATAAACGTGATACAGCGATGTCTCTGTGTCTCCGGCCTGGTGCAGGGTGACAAGCCCATGATTCATGGGTGGGGGCGGGGGTCTGTGTGAGCAGCCAGGACTGCGGGGAATGCGGTGAGGGAGACGCACTAATCTCCCGGGCAGGGACGGAGGCTCCCGTCTGACGGCCCCTGCCCGGCCAGGGGCTCTGGCTTCCATTGCCGACTGTCACCCCTATCTCCAGCGGCCTCGCCAGCCCCACCCGGCCCTCCCACAAAATTAGCCCTCGCCCCACTCGAGAGAACACTCACCCCTGGTACTACACCGCAGTCACTCATCAACATACGGGCAATTCTCACGCACTCACGTCGTTTATTCAGTCTCTGGCGCCTTCCTGACTTGCGATGGTTTGATTGTGTGTGCTTGTGTTTCTGATTGTGTCTGTATGTATGTGTGCTTATGAGCGTGACTTTGTGATTGTGCCTTGTGTGTTTGTGAGTCTGTGTCTTTTTGTGTGGGTTTGAGGGTATTCGTGTCTGGCTGTGTTTGCGTGAGTCTCTGTTGGTAGGTCTGTGAGCGGGAACGCTCAATGTGTCTGTTAAGCGTCTGTCTCTAGTTGTGTTCTGTGTATGCGTGTCTGTTTGTGTACCCCATCACCTTGTTTCTGTTAGAAGGGGGCTTAGTTTTACCCTCAACAAAAAAGCTACACGCCCCTCTGACACATATACTTTTTTTTGCTCCAAAACACAGCACAGTGCGCTCGATTCATATCTTTAACTACAGACGCGGAGTAAAGATCAGATCAACACCGAGGAAAACAGAATGGTGGGCAGGGTGGATCGAAGGGGGTCACGTGTGCCAATGACAGAGGAGGAAATGATGCCGATGCGGGGGCGCTGACTCTACCCTCCTCGTACCTCGCCAACCTTCCAACCTCTTGGAGCTTGAACACCAACTATACCCTCCCTGCCCCCTCGCAACCACCAGTTCCATCACCCGTCGTCCAGCCTTTCGGCCCCTGTAGACAAGTGGGCACGGAATTGTGAAAACACTTTCATGCTGGTGCCCACGTGGGTACATACTTTCTACCAGCCAGCCTCAGCGAAAGCCACCCGAATGAACTGCATGTACGGCTTTACGCCTTGAAGCCGCGGCACTATGCGCTGTGAAATCGCTTAGCCTCGAGGCCTAACAGTGTAAAAGTGTTGTATGTAAAAATGCAAAAATCTGGCGTAGATTCTGTGGTGTGGTGCTGTTTTAAGTATGTTCCCTATGCCCCACCCACCCCTCCATCGCGTGGACACCATGCGGGCCAGCCTCGAGGTGCGTCCGCTGCAGGAAGAGTGAGTGTCCTCTGAGAAGATATAGCGCCTCGTGAAGGACGCACGACTCGGTGCACACAAGAGAACGGCGCGGGATTCCGAGACAGAGGTGACCGTAGTGGTAACAGCACAGTGCGCTCGATTCATATCTTTAACTACAGACGCGGAGTAAAGACCAGATCAAAAGGCTGGACTGCCTGTAGCACACCGAAGCCGTGCTAAAGTCCGAATGGGCGCTGCAGAAACATGTCTAGCGTAAGTAGGGATACTAGGGGTAGCAGGAACAAAGCATAAGAAGGAGCATAACATACTTCAGAACCATGGAGGAAAGGAACATTGACTTCTTAGAGAGCCCCGAAGCCACCTCACAGTGAGTATAGGCGCTGTAGAAATACCGCCGCCTTTCTCCGAGGCGAAGCAGAAATGCCTCGGAGAAAGGCAGCGGCGGTTTCGAATTCGGGGGCGTGTTTTTCTTTTCTCTCCTCTTGCCATTGGCTGGAGGAGATAATTAGACTTCTTGAAAAAAACACGCCCCCGAATCCGAAAAGGACGGGGCCTAATCGGAATGACGGACCTCTTCTCCAATGGCTGGCCAGCATTCAAGAGGCCAGCCAATGGAGAACAGGGGAGAAGAGGGGCGGGTTCAAGCCCCTCTTCTCCAAGTCATTAAATCTCGGATCGAGACTGCGCAAGTGCAGCCTTCGAGCCGAGACCTAAAAATCGCTCTTCTAAACTTTTCCTCTAAATATGGCTGTATTTTACTAACTGAAAGTGTCGCAAACATGGATAAATGGATTTTCAGTATAGAGCAAGATTCCCAGTCAAGTCTAAAGCTCACATGTTATGATCATTCAAGACCCATTTCATCTAGCCAAAAGGCCAACTCTGAGCATCCAGCACAGAAATTGTAAAGGAGTGCACGGCATAAATGTACTTTTTTGCACTGAACCGGCAACCAGTTCTGCTGTTAAAAGTCCCCTTAGTGAACCTCATGTAGAATGAAAGAGTGTGTAACCCGATCAAATCCCAGTGAATAATGCTATGACAGAGGTGCCGGGGGAGTCACATGTCAAATGCAAGGCTTGGATAGAAACTGAGGACCCAGGGTACACAGGCTTTGGCGAATGCTTTCCTCCACTTTGTTAAAAAATGCCTCTGTTCATGTGGTATGCATTCTACTGCATACTGCAGTGTGGAGGGAATTTTAGGCTTATACACATGCAGTCGATGTTTAACATGTCTGCGTCCAAGGGAGTTGAATCAATCAATCATGTAATTTATAAAGCGCGCTACTTACCTGTGAGGGTCTCAAGGTGCTGGGGGCTGGGGGCTGCTGCTCGAAAAGCCAGGTCTTGAGGAGTCTTCTGAAGATCAGCAGGTCTTGGGTCTGCCGTATGTGGAGGGTGTTCCAGGTCTTGGCGGCGAGGTGGAAGAACAATCTGCCGCCGAAAGTCGCTCTTCGGATGCGGGGGACTGTGGCGAGGTCGGCGGAGCATAGTTTCTTACAACTGAACTGAGCCAAAACAGCAATCTTGGTTATGGGGGTCAGAAGTCCTCTCCGTCCCCGACTTAGGAGCCACACTTGGACACTGATCCCCCCTTCATTCTGCTGGTCAGTACTATGGTCAAGGGTCTCAATCCACAGGAACCTAATCCTTCCAGTCCACTCACCACAAGGTGGGCACCTTATGATGGGCGGTCTGCCTAAAATACTTAACATCTTTTACATTGGGGTTCCCAAAGAAACTTATCAAGAGTCTTCAAAAATGTATGGAATCAAGTGGTCAGAATGTGCCCGATTCTGTAACTGTGCAACCCAAATAAACCAGTCTTAAAAACTCTCCACAGATTTTCAATAACAATAAGAATAATGTTAAATGCACCATGAAGAATGTCTATTGAAGGAGAGGTCCAGGATACCTGAGGAGACTGGCCACCCACTGGGTGCCAAACAGAAACCTGAGATCAGCAACGCGTAACCATATTTCTTAAGGGCAGACACGCTGAGGTTGTAGCCACAAACAAGTACCTGGGCATCAATATGGAGCGTCATTTGTCCATACAACGCCAGGGTGCCCTACAGGCAAAAGTGCATTCCCTAATGTGTGCATTGAAGCTGCCGAATAAGAAACTCAGCTTCCCGTCATTTGGTCATCTTCTAACTGTAATGGCAGCGCAACTTATCCCAACAGTGGCATATGGTATGGAAATCATGTGTGGCAGGGAAACGGATACATTAAACCAGCTACAAACAAAAGCCCACAAAGCAGAATTCTATTTGCCAAAATCGTCCTCCCCAGCTCAGGTCCCGGGTCTAATCTGGCCTAAAAAATAAAAATACTGCACAGAATGGACAGCTTTGCCAAACTATGTTGGAGACTTCGTGCCTCTGAGAGAGTCTTAGAAGAAATTGTGTTGCCTGGAATCCGAGGCGCAGATGAGGAGCAACCAAAAACAATCCCGCGGAGAATACTTAGGACAGCCAATTGATGAATTAGACATTCGAGACGTATGGGCTAGTAGCATGCAAAGAGCAGCTTTTTGCCGAGTAGCCAACTCCTCAACAAAGTGTCTGTCGTATCTACAGGCCAAGAACCATTTCACAAAGAAAGGGCATGCTTGGACAGCAACCAACTCTTACTTTAGTTTGAGGCCTCATGTGTACATGAGCGCCCGTTTTTCACATGCTTTTAAATGTTTGTTTATGCCATATCGCTTTGGGCACCTAGATATTAAAGACCTTATTCCGACTTGGAAAGGCAGGCCGCCTCATCCTAGCTGCCGTCTCTATCAGAGTCAGTATCGCACATCTTTTGCACTTGTCCAGTGGTCATGACCCAAAGGAAGATGCTACTCAAACCACTATTTTTGAAACTCCATATCGGCGCCAGCAGGCAAGAGGTGGCCACCGGGCTGAGTGGAGCATCCATTCCTCTAGCTTGCCAGGGAACAACATTTTTTAATTTGGTGATGAAGAAACTTAGTGGTACTGGGACATGCGCTTTAAAACTGCCTTTTGAACAATGCTTAAGCACCTTGTAGTCAAAGACAAGGGACAAAATAAAAAGAAGCACCTTAAAGCTCAAAGAGGCCCTTGTTGAACTATGCCAATGGCACTTAGGAGTAGGACCATATTGTGCAAAAAGAAAAATCAATCACTCCCCCAGAAACTGAGATAAAATGCTCCTTTGCACAATCGGACGTTGGACACATAACAAGCATAATAAAAACTGTGCCATAAACGGACATCAAATTAGTTTGTACTTAACATATGCACCTTTCCCAATCGTTTAATATTTAATATTTCATCCACAAGTCGTAATTAGTATGTTTTAAAGTGTTTTAGTTGAACGTTGCTTGATATTACTGTATGAAATGTTAGTACTTTTAGCTGTATGCAATGGTTTTTATTAACTAGACTATACATTTATTCTGATTCTATATTTCATTGTGACCCTAGAATGGAAGAAATGTGCTGATCTGTTTTAGGAAAGGCTTGAAAACGGAGAATTTTCAGCAAGCATTCAACATTTGTTTGGGAAAGTTGCTGAAGAATATTGGACTGGAATCCTTATTTCACTGATTGAGTGCCAACTGCACCTTTCTGCATTGCAAATAGAGCTCTGAAGTAACAAGCAGGACATGTGTAGTCCTCACAGTGTCCCCAAAGATGGTGTCTAGGATTCAGAAAAACTATTTTTATGTGAAATGAAGCATGAGGAATCACTTTTAACAAGGTCTAAAAGAATAACAAACATTGTGAGTTTCTTTTTAAGCTATGAGGTCTTGAATTTCAAAGGCCTGCAGGTTATGTTCTTACAAAGCACACACCTGATGCAGAATACTGTCCTACAATGATGTTTCCTGCTAGAAAGAGGCACTTCCAGAGACTGCACTGTGACGACTAAATAAACCTAAGTATTAAAGGATAGTTGGGATGAGCAGAATGAAAGAGGCATACCTTTAATCACAAGAAACAAGTGCACGCTCTTATTCATCCATTCAAGAAAAAAAATCATTAGTTGTTGGTGAATATTATTTTGAATGTGATCCGATAAATGCCTATAATAAATGTATATTTTTTGTATATTACTGAATTCTTGTGTGCTGAAGTGTCAAAATAAATACGAATGCTAGAAGATGTGCCATAAATGTTCCCTGAATGCCCAATATGCCACATAATTTGTCCTTACTTGCCGCATAATTTAGTCACCATGACACATAATTCGGTCTCCAATGTCATATAGTTCTAATGGCCCACGGTGAATTTGAGCTATTTCAAGAACCTTCTATTCTGCATTTTGAATCATGATCTGCAGCACCTGATTGCTATAGATGTGTCTTGGTCACAGTGATGCGTTGAGGCTGTGCATGGTCCATTGATCCTATTCCTACTTTGTTAAAGCACATAACATGTACTTCCCTTGCATAGATACCTTTCCTTGTCGCATAATTCTGTCAATCATTAGAGGTAACTTGGTCCTCTATTTCCACATAAATGTGATTGCTCTAGGTATTTTAATGCCACCTCTATGCTGAGGACTTACTGGAGGCTGTCTGCTATTAGAGGAAGACTTTGCATGTTGCTAGGTGCCGCAGCCAGCGCATGGCTTGGCGTCCTTGTCGCCTACTCCACCCTCATGGTTTTGAGATGGTGATCCCGAGGCATGTTACGCCTTCAGTTGGAGTAATTTGTCGGAACAGGCAGTAGTTGAGTCGTGGTGTCCAGCAGTAGTCAAATAAGGTCAACTTGGTGTTCTCCTTTGCATGTTTAGCCGACGCCATTATTTGAGGGAAATAGAATGAACTACCCTTCCCTAGATAGTAGATTGTCCAGAGAACACCGTTGGAGGTGCAAAATCAAAGAAGAAGCATTTGTCATTTGTGTGATGTCAGTTCCTGTTCAAGTCATATATAAAAAAGGCTATCACAAAAGGAAGATGTGGCACACTGCATTCATTCCCTATGTTACGTCACATCCATTGCAGACTTGTTCTCTATTTTCAACTGTGATTTTTAGGTCCAGTGTTAGCCGAGACAGTGTGATTTCACTAAAATGATGTATAATGTACTTACTTCTAAAGTAAGCATTCAGTTCACTTCTTCCTACTTCGGGCAGTTGCTGTGTCATTCAGGTTTTTTCTTCTGCCCACTACAGCATACAGCATGGGTCAAAGACATGCCCGCTTCAGCCATTGGCTAACTTCACTATGAATGATGGAATTCTGCTCTTTCACAAGGAACACAAGTAAGTTCCCTGCAGTGCCGGGGACCACTATAGCAATGTGAGCTTTTTGAGACCAAAAAATATTTGTGCTTTTAGCCATTATCTCCCCAACAATAAAGTTTAACAAAAACCAGGGCAAGACAAAACAGACATTGAGATGGTCAAATGGCTTGCAGCCAACCACAGAGCTGCCAGCTTTCACAATGCTTGTTGCTTCTTGTAGCTGAATTCAATTTGGATTCTTCTTGTGCCTCCTTTCGCTTGGGTCTTCTCCCTTCCTAGTATCAGAGGAGTTTGGTGCCTGGCTTATCCACTGTGACATAAATCTCCACCTTCAAATCAAGCCTTTTTAAGCAACTTTATTTTCATCTTTACATGGACATAAGTACATGGGTGTAATACATAGACCAAACCTGTGGGGGTACAAATTATATAATTGTTATCAGGCCCCTTAGCCTCCAAGGCAATGGAGAACCAAAAGCCTGTACAATATCAACTAAACAGGTCTAAGAAAAGGAAATGACAATATTCATCATCAACATTGCCAGCCCCACTTCGAGGTGACATTTCGAGGAGGCCTGACCATCGTAAAGTGCCTAAGAGAGCTGCAGGGTCACCCCCAATAACTTGGTGTCTTTTCATGTAGGTAAAAAAAGGAGGGCTCTGCCCTCCTGTATCTTCTTGCTCAAGTGGCGTCTTCCGTTGATAGTGAAGAGCAAGTGGAAGGGTTAGCCTCAAAGATAGGGAATCTTCTGTTTTTATAGGTGGGAGGTAACGCCCATGAATTCCCATTGTTTTGGTAGAGTGAAGGATTAAATATCTTGGAAGAGTTGGATGGTATCGCCTTTGAAATCGCAGGTTTTTGTTTGTGGGCTCCAGCGAGCATCTTTTCCTTCTCTTGGAAGAATTGAATTTGGGTAAATGTGTCTGGTGGCAGATTTTTCTTTAGCTGAAATGTGGAGTATACACTGTGTGTGCAGTGTGTGCAGTGTAGGCAAACCTCTCAATATTCAGGGAGCAGGAGTATCTGGGCAAACAGCCCCTGAACATGAGATTCGAGGTTGGCATTGAAAATGTTCTGAGGATTGCCTTGTATCTCAAGTTATTACATCGGGGTGGTTTTCCAAGTCGTCTAACATCCCCATCCTGGAGCGTTGTTGAGGATTCGTGCCTTGATGCGTAAGGTCTGCTCATCATTTTCGTGCATCTGTTCCACTTGGGAATTTCCCACTTAATCCAGCCTTAGATCTGTCCTTTGAAGTGAGTGGTCAAGATCTGAGAGCACTTTGTTGAAGTCAAGGCGTAGCGAAGAGATGTCTTTGTGTAACTCAAATAGGAGCATTTGTATATGCGCTATAGTAGCTGAAGGGGTGGATGCGTGGTGTCTAGTAAACTGGGGATTTGGGGGCAACCCCACTACCCTGTCTCTGTTGGGTTTCGTGCTTTTGTAATTCTAGCATGTCTTTAATAGAGGACATATTAGGAGCTTTAGCTCAGTTAGATGCCTTATTGGACAACGATTATATGGTGCAAGGCTGTCCTCTCAGTCTCAGTAGAGGTGTAGATTTAGGCACGAGTCGTCAGGTGGAAGGGCAGTGACTTGTGACGTACAGGTTAGTCTTATGTGGTGCACATATGGGAGACAGGTCTCTTGTGGTAGTGCAGGTGCCGTCAATGAGTAACTCTCCTGGAACAGGCCAAAGGCAAGGCGTCAAGACAGTGGAAGGGTTCGCAGGACACTTGAAGGTCGGGGCTCTGCACAGTATCACGTGTCCTAGAATGCGGCACAGTTACTTATGATGGCTTCAAAGCGACAGAGCCAATTGTAGGGTTGCCCTGGAAGGGAGTGGAGGCAGCAGCCAGCTGTTGGGGTCACACACCCATCGACGGGGAATGTAGGAAGTGATCCTGTCTCCAATAAGATTTCATTGGCTGTCACTGTAGGAGAGCGCCGCCAGTCAACAGCGCCCAAGTGGCAAGGCAGCAGATTCCCTGTAACACTCAAGGAGGAGTATGCTGGTAAGGTAGTGAGAGCGGAGTTCTGTGGAGCAGCCCCCTAGCCAGTGGATGTAGGATGTACCGCACACCAGACGTAGGGCCCCGCTGCCCTAGATCTTCTTGATACCAGGCACATGACCACGTCCCGGGCATCCGTCCAACCAGCGCTTCACTCAGATGTACCACTGCCACTTTGTGTAACATAAAGCTAGGAAAGCTAGCAACTTACATCGAAAATTTGGATCATTGCGGAACACGTTGTCATTTAAACATTAGTAAATAGGTGTAAAACAGTCAACAGTTCAGTCCAATAACCAGTAGATCAGTCCTAACATCGTGACAGCAGGAACGGCGGGCAACGACTGACTGCAGGAGAGAAAGGACTAGAAGGAAGGTAGATGATCAGGGAGAAATGTGATTGCTGCTTGACAGCTTGGAGAGGTGTGTTCATGGTAAGATACTCCAGCAGTCACACAGAGACACAACAATAGGTAGAGATAAGAAATAAAAAAAAACAAGGCAGGGATCCCCTGGAGATAAGGGCAGTGAAGGGCAGAGAAGAAAGCAGGATAGAGGAACAGTTAAAGTTGGTAGCTCTGGAGCACTAGCGGGACCGGGTGGGAGAGGATGGTCCAGTAGAGAAAGAGGAATTCTAAGACTGTGTATTGTCTCTTAAGCTTTAGGGAAGCCAGCTGTGGAGCCCACATCATTATTATTTGCAGAGACTCTGCGAGCTTCCAATGTTTACACCCATAGATACAGTTTTCCTTAAAGGCATTTTGCAGCAGATCCTACAACTCGCTACTGTGTTTTTGGAAAGAATAAAGCATTGGCACAGGAGTGTTAATTGGGTGGTTATTTCAAGACCTCTCTCGAAACTGTTCAGTAAATCGAGAGACAGAGTTTGAAGAAAACATCTGTGCATTATTTAAAGTACATGATCACAAGACACATGACCGTGTTAGTTGAAACTTGTGCTCGGATTACAATAACAGAATAATGGTTAGTTACCAGAAAAAAAAAATAAAGATTGGATAATTTGGGACCGATTCAAAAGGATCTTTCTGTAAGTGACTTATTTTTGACTTACTCCTGAATCGCCCCTGAATTTCAAGGAGTAAGTTACGCTTACTGATGAAAGAAAGATCTTTGAATTGGAATATTACTGAAATCCGCGTCAGCGCATTAGCACTCTGAGCACGTCTAATGGGATTCTCCGTTGACTCATTACTATCCACAGGGATAGAAAATAGCATATCCTACAGAGGTCGCGCGCTCCTCTTGGGATGTGGGTGGCCGTAGGCCTCTGATTATTTGATATGAAATGTGATACTTGGATGCTGCATTGGTTTTGCCCGATAGAGTTATTGTTCAGAAGTAACATTGATGAAGCTACATAATTCGGTTTCATTTCTCATTTATGAAGGGTGTAATGCCTTTTCTTGGACTGGATTAACAATGATGGCCATATGTGATAGCTTAATCTTTCTTCTATAATGTTCTGTTGGCTGGCTAGAAAATATTGACACATTGAAAGTGTAAACCATCTTGCTATGATAGTAAATGTGTACAAAAAAAACACTGTCAACACACACCTGTGAAGTTTAGCTGCAGACAATTCACCACAACATGCAATCCACTACAATGATCATTCGGCACATGGGAAGTCAATCATGCACAAAGTGCTTGAAGAAATATGACTACATCACCCCATCCTTGAAGACCTTGATTGGCTCCCCTTGCTGGCCTGCACCATCTTCAAAACCAGCTGCATCCTTTTCAAAGCCATCACAATCAGCACCTTCGCTTATCTTGCAGACAAGCAGACCATCTCTGGTGGTTCGTCGCACTCCCACAGCCAGGACACCATCCGACTGCAGACTAAGAAGTGTCAAACAAAATAAAACAACAGCCCTTCTCCATGTATGCACCCAGGATCTGGGACAACACCCCCATTCCCACCAGGATTGCCCCAACACTGCTCCAATTTAGGAAAGAGGTGAAGAGTCCCCTTTAAAGAACACTACATACATCACAACCCAGCTCCCTGTCCTATTACTCGTTGACTTTACGCTTGTCCTTGACTGTGTACAGCTGTCCACTGCCTTTTTGCTAGGTTTGCGCTAGAGAAAAAACATACACATACATATATACACTACTGCAATTCAATGGCCACAATGGTGAATAACAATCCACATTCACACTTATTTCAGCTCAGATAAAATCATGCATGAGAGCCTTGCCCTCCGCGCACAGCCTTTAGTAAATCATGCATAGTGTTTCTGCCTCACCCTAGTTACAGTAAACATCCGCACCGTCAGGGTATAGAAGCGCATAACAATTTACAAAACAATCAGCGTCCTCAAATTATCACCTTCAGGAAATTTACATTCACAATACATTAAGTAGCACCTGCAGTTTGCACACACGCACACACACTGTAAAGCTAACATTTCAATTGAAATCCCAGAGGTGCTCGCCCCCCCTCCTTTAACTAGTTCCCTTCATTCCTGAAGATATGACGCCCAGGAGTTTGTTATTCTTTGCTCCACATGGAAATTTGCACCTTTCTGTCACTCACAGCTTGACTTTTCCTGTAGCAAAGAGATGATAGGCAAAACAGCAGCAAACTATCCAAAATAGACTCTACTTGTGCAACTCAGCATAATGACTACAAGTAACACTGTTCTCAGTACACGCCAAGCCTGTGGCAATCCACTGTGTATGGTGCTGCTTGACATGTGAGTCAACCGCAAGGGTTATTGCAAGTACTAGACTCCTGGTAGAGTGCAGCAGAAAACACTTCACTCAGTCCTCAGGCTTTGGGCCTGATTTAGAACTTGGCGGACGGGTTACTCCGTCACAACGGCGACGCATAACCCATCTGCCGAAATATAAATCCCATTATATATCCGGCACCATGGTGACAGAGTAACTTGTCCTCCGAGATCTAAATCCGTCCCTAAATATCTTAATAAGCCTACACTACCACTCACACTACCCTTAGACGGCCGGGCCAAACAAACATGCGCACCCACAGTACGCCTACCAGTCGTCCCTGCTATGCCAAGGCCCGCCCCTCCCTACACTACTGGCATTGGCTCAGTCAGCGGTCATTACACCGCTGACTGCCCGACCAATGGGGCGACACTCCTCTGCCATTACGTAGGAGCCGCCCCTGGAAGACTCAATTGTTGTCTGTTAGTTCTTTCCTACTAAGGGCGTAGAAGGCTTCGGTGGGGAATGAGCACCAATGCTGCCTCCGAGAAAGGGAAATGGCAGATGCCACTTGACATTCCTTCTAGTACGACGTGCACAGCTTTCCAGGCATAACACTACAAATAGCTTTCAATTCCCCAAAGTAGGAGTACGCCTATAGTTGTAAATGGACAAGATTTTGTGTGAATTGTGCCCATGAAGACTTCATAACTCTTGCCTATATAGCATAGTTTTCTCTTACTTTATTCCTTTATTTTCCATTAACAAGGAATTAAAAAGTGACGCCTCGCCCACCCCTTTCCATTATGGTAGGTCTTCTGATGATACGTGGCTTAATTTAAGCAACAAAAACGCAATCAGTTAATACGACCTCCAAATGCACTCATATTTAAATTGTTTTTTAAGCATATACCGTTTTTTGGTAAAGCACTGGAAACGTGCACATGGGCGAATATATTCAGTGTTGATGACGATGCATACGGGAAAGAAGCTATATAGACAAACAAGCATTTGGAATGCAATAGGTCTCGCTTTTGCGAGAGTTTAGGCTATTGCCATTGTAGATGACAATGCCTTTTATTTATGTTTTAAAAACCAATACGTAAATAAAAGGCATTGTCATTTACAGTGCCAATTGCTCAAATTCTCGCAAATGCGAGACCTATTGCATTGCAAATGCTTGGTTTTCATTGGCTGGGGCAGTCGAAGGGTGATGGGGGTAGAGGGGGGAAAGAGCTTTTTACTTCACCTGGGGTAAGCTTTTTTCTGCTCCTTACATGATGCAGGTGGACGGGCTGGGGCGGGGCATGTCAACTGCATTAGACTCCTGGTCTGGTTTATCAGATCTAGAGTTTTCAGACCCAATCATTTTGGGCCCAGAGAAACCCCAAACCTTGGGTCTATCACTCTGGGCAACTTGTATCATGGGCCATTGTGAGGTACTCTATGCAAGACATCACAGGGGGTGAAACATTCCCAGCACACGATCAATGGATGGTTAATGCACCTGCTGTGCAGAAACTGAACATCAACAACTTATTTGGAAGCAATGGCTGAAAATCCCCTTCTTATAGAACTGCAAGCGAATGGCGTTACCATGCTATAGTTCTGTAACAGGTAAAGCTCCTCACCACCTGAATGTCATAGTCAATATTGTAGGTTAGCGCCATGTCTTCGTTTCGGACTAAAAAAAACACTTGGGGGCAGATTTACAAGCCCCTTGCGCCTCTTTTACGCCGCCGTTGCGTTACTTTTGTGACGCAGCGGCGGCGCAAATCCTGCGCCATGGTGCGGGGTACTTACAACGTGACGCATCTGGGAGATGCGTCACGTTGTGAAGCCCTGCGCCACATGTAGGCGTTCCTGCGCAGGGGGGGGCGTTCCGGCGCAGGAACGCCTCCTAAAAGTGGCTGAGTGAAATCTACAAGATTTCACTCAGTCACTTTTAGGCCCATGATGCGTCAAAACCCTGCGCTTGTTTGAAGCAGGCGTAAGGATTGACGCAGCATTAACAAGATAGGGCCCCCCAGAGCATTGCTGGAGCTGCGTTGCGCTTGCGACGCAACTCCAGCAATGCGCCACTTTTACAGCACCGTTTTTGCCCCATGGTGCGCCGCATTGTAAATGCGGCGCATCCATGGTGGCGGAGCCGTGACGCACAATAACTGGCGCATCCCTGCTGATATGCAGGGATGCGCCAGTTATTGTAAATATGCCCCTTGGGGTATAAATATCTCATGAATGGAAACTGGTGAGCAAAATGGTGAGGAGTAAATGGTTTAAAGGAACAATGATAATGCTGGAGAGTAAGGAAAGGGTTAAGTTTAAAAGGTAAATGGAGAGGGTCGGTTAAAATGAAAACGGGTGTAGGAATCCTCCCGGGTAAATTAAAAACAAATACTTGCTTTGCATTTTAAACAACAAGTATTTGTAACACCCGGACAACGGAGAGAGGACGCAAGAGCAAACCAAATGAGTAGCCTGATAAAAATGTATGGCCCTATAAGGGAGATAAGCTATGTGCGGCCGGGGATGTTGTGAGGGCTGGCAGGGAGGGGGCCCAGAAGAGAGACTCCGGAGGGGAGGCTCTGCATGCTTTAAGTGATATGGACACGGAGTCGCCGATGACCCTGGAATGTGAATACTTACCATTACCCAAACCCCATGCAACAACAATGCAACAAGTCAATTTTCTATTTCATTGGGATAAGGGTAGAAGGACCCCTGACGGTATTTATTATAATTTCACACTCAATATAAACACACTTTATACATTTTTACACAGTAACCACATTATTTACATTTCAGCTTACACTTGTGACCTAGCCTTAACAGAGACTCTAGCACATGGGAATCACCTAACTATAACTAGTCTGTTCCTGTGTAACCAACAAAAATGATTCCGTAACCGTTCCGAGTGAGATCAAGACTGGCTCTGTCCCTTCTATAACCCCTTTGGGGGCCCTCCTTTTGGGAGGGGCCCACTGTCCCTCTCCCCTCCCTACAGGGAGGTCTCCAACATCTGTGAATTCATGCAGGGGTCCGGCTGCCCTTATGATACCTACCGCGGGCACCCCCTACACCCAGGTTTGTCGTCCCCAAAGGCCAGTAATAGGTTGCGCCCAAATGCGCCTGCGCGGGTGGTTGATAGGTAAAGCACCGCGTCAGCGACCGCCCAGAAACCCCCTGCCACCTCCTTCCGACCTGGTGGCAGCACCAGTTGGAGGGCCCAGGGATGCAGATGTTAAATTTGGTAAAACAGGATGCCGAAAAGGGCCCTAAGTGTCCCCCCAATCTTAACCTCACCCGCCACAGGCCAGCAAAGTTCACTGACTCTCTGCCCCCACCCCCACCCCCTCCCTGTCCGAAGATACACTCTGGCTTAGCCAGGTCAGCAGATTTTCCAAAAACATTGCGTTACCTTCTTTAGACAGGTGCACACCATCTTGTAATAGAAAACGTTCCCCTTTGATACACCCATGAGGTATGGCTGACAACCGATCCGTCCTGAACAACTTACCCAGTTTCCGGTTCAAACTTTTTACCGACTCATTAATGGCTCTTATCGACTTACCACCTCTCCACTTCGTCCTCAGGACAATATTGGGCCATGCAATTATGACCTCGGGCAATTACTTTGCCAGCCAACACATTTCCAAAACAATCAATTCAAACAGGTCTCTCCGACCTAGCTCCGTCAGGTCATTGCCTCCAATATGTACAACTATCACCCCTGGAAGAGAAAGCCTCCAGGGCAACATTCTGTCTAATGCAGTTTTCCAGTGGGCCAAGTGCAGCCCCCCCTGACCACAGAAAGTACGCTGATATCCGTCCTTCCTTGCTCATGACGCGTTGCCGCCTGCTAAATAAAGACTCTATGCGCGCCTCACATAGGAATGGCCCAACACATCTGTAACGTCTCTTGCTCCAGTGTAGACCTGATACAATGAAACATCCAGCAGCAGGATCCCCCTAACCTCTCCACCACCTGCATTGATAGGAGAATAAGGTAAGGAACTGAAACAAACAGGTGGTACTCACAACATGTTCAATCTCACATAGCGCTTGTAGCAATCAGACTTCCACCGGGCTATCCTTTGAACCATCTGTCCCACCAACCCCATACTTGCGGCAGAGGTTTCTGCGCCAATACGAAATGAACGGGATCCATATTCAGCAGGATCAAAATCTGCAGCCCCCAACGCCCCCTTGAGTACCCTGGTGAATTGGAACCTTGTGAGCGGTGTCCCATCTTTATGTAACAACAGAGGACCTCCTGCACTCTGTACCCGGTGAGCCAAAAAGGATTCCAGATGCCCCAGCGGACAACAGTCATTCCCTGGGGCTCAGTCTAGCAGTATGTGATCCCCTCTACCCCACTTGGTCAGTTTTAGACTGGGTAATGGTGATAGCTAGGGAGCCATTTGGCTATTGTATGTGCGCACGCTTTAAGCCCCCCTTCCAATCCTTTTTGTTCTTTGCCACCAAATCGCACACCCTTAATGCCCCATAAAATGCCAGGGAGAATGCCGCTCTAAAAAGGCGAACTTCATCCAATGATCTACATACCACTTCAAGAGAGGCTATGATCTTTCCCAATTTCACTGTGTCAATGGGGCGCCTGGAGTCTGATCTACACCCCTCCAAACACTGCCAAACCCTCAGAGCTCTTTGCACAAGGAATGCTTTTGTCCCATCTGTGTACCCCATCATTTTTGCAAAAAATGAAATTGCCACGATATGGCATTAGGCATAGGAGACGGGTCTCCCTTCCCCTCTCAGGTACCCCAAGAATGAGATTACTGACTCCTGGGAGTCCCTTGTACTTCCTGAAACCTGCGATATGTGCCATATGCCCCCTCATGGGCGCGCCTTGTCCTGGGCACTAAGCTGGCCGAAACGAGGTCTTGTAAACTGTGGCACCAAGTTGTCATAGATGTTCCGGGAATGGAGAGGGGAGCTCCACTGCTTCCGGGTGGTGATACCTGAATGCCTGCATCTTGAAACGAGATAAAGCATCTGCTGCATTGTTCAGTACACCAGGCACATGTTTTGATCTGAAATTAATATTCAATCTCAAGCATATCAATACAATCTTTCAGTAATCGCAAGATCGTTTTACAACTGGCAGCCTGTTGATTAATGCACTCCACCACCGTCATGTTATCTGACCAAAATACTACTGACAGGTTGCCAAACTGTTCTGGCCATAACGTGAGGGCAACCAAGATGGGAAACAGCTCAAGAAAACCAATGTTCGCTACCAGGCCAGACTCAACCCATTCAACTGGCCATTTTTCCGCGCACCAATCTGGTTCCAGAATGGCCCTAAAGGCTGTGCTGCCTGCGACATCCATCAATAGACCCAACTCTTCATTGGTGTTGGCAGGGCTTGGCCATACCACTGTCCCTTTAAAGTCCCTAAAAAATGCCTTCCATGTTCTCATGTCTTGGCGGACCTCACTTGCAATAGACTTGGAAAATGGGCGGCCCATGGGTATAATGCGGAGTGCAAAATTCAGCTGCCCCACCACCTCCTACAGCTAATGCAGGGTCACCTTTTGAGCCCTCAGGCATTCTTCTAGTGCCTTTAAGAAACCTCTTACCATCCCTTGTGGGACCCTGGATATCTCTGTCTTGGAATCCAATTCTATGTCTGGGAATTCTATTGTGGTTGTTGGCCCACAGGTCTTTGCTTGTGCCAGTGGCAATTCTTGGAAGCCCTGTAAAGCCCTGCCACAGTCATCTGTGCCAGGAGTTCCCAAGAAGAGGAAGTCATCCAAATAATGAAGTGCCCAACGGTGTCCTGATCTCTTTCTAAATGCCCATTCTGAAAAGGTACTAAACCTCTCAATGCACAGGAGACTGAGCAGCCCATGGGCATACATTTGTCAAAATAGAATGCATCCTCAAACTGAAAACCCAACAGAGGAAAATCGTCCGGGTGAACCAGTAACAGCCGAAAAGCAGATTCTATGTCAGTACCAGGTCTCAGCTCCTGGAGCATTGCGATTGCGTGATCGAATGAGGCATACTTAACGGAGCACAATGCCTCATCAATAGCCCCGTTAACTGACTGCCCTTTTGGTACTGAAAGGTTGTGACTAAGCCAGAACTCCCCAGGGTCTTTTTTGGGAACTATGCCCAAAGGTGAACACATAAAATTCTCAAAAGGCGGGGATTCAAAAGGTCCTACCACCCCCCCTAAGTTCTTCTCTTTCATAATCTTATCTCTGGTAATGCTAGGGTTGTCCCTTAAAGACTGCTGGTTTCTGCAAAGACTGTACTGCTGTTGTGTTGCTGTAGATGTTCAACCATGATACCATTGTGAAAGGAAGACACCATGGTGAAGGAAGGAACCAAGTTTAGTGGGTCTGACGTCCTCCAGGTCCCGGCAGCAACTGAACTGCCATGGGACACCACATTCTAGAGTGGAACCTCACCAAGCTACACAAGCTCACACAAGCTCAACATATCCGTTCCAAGCAGATCCCAACACACCCACCTTCCTTCACAAGAAGAAAACATGAGGTACAGAGGAAGAACAGGGGTGAGAAAATAACAAGAAAAAACAAACAGGCTAAGAACAGGCGACATTGCATCATAAGCGATATCATTACAGCATTTTGTAATCTTAGAACTTAGAAGGAACAAATTTCAATCTGGTGGATGCACCCCTAGAATAAAAACGGTCAGAATGATCAGGTTCACACCCATGAACATTGGTGAGCATGAGCGTAGAGGGGGAATGAACACCAGAATTCGTGTTGACATAGTCAAGCAAGGACTCGGGTACAATAGAAATAGCATACTTGTTCCAAACCTTCCCGTTCTCCAACCTCACCACATGATTCTTTACTGCAGACACTCTTTTAGGGGCAGAGAAGCGAGACTACCCCATGCAAAGGAAACCGGGCCTCTTGACTCTCACCCAATCACCCACCTTAACAGGCAATGAACTTTGAACACCATGCCTGGTGTCATAGTTAGCCTGAGCAGCAGCCCTGACATCTGTTACGTCAGACAACTTCTTCGTGTCCACCTCCCTCCTGGACATCCATTCTTTGTTTAATTTGGAGCCAGCAACTCTCCCCCTAAGTAAGGTAAACGGAGCTATGCCAGTGCCAACATGAGGAGCGGTCCTCACAGCCCACAGCATGTCGCTGACTGCTTGCCGCCAATGCAAACCATTCACTAATGCCAGCTGCAAGTGTTCCTTAATGACACGGTTGAAGCACTCAACCAAACCGTTGCTGTGGGGGTGATAAAGGGACGTGAGGATATGTCTTACACCTATAACCTTGAGAAATGTTTGCATCTCACTACAAACCAACTGAGTACCATTGTCCGGCACCAACTCTTCAGGAAAACCTTCCCTAAGGAATACATCCTGCAAAAAGTTGTTAACAGATGAAGAGTTTGCATTGTCCACAAACCTGACTTCAGGCCATTTTGACATGTAGTCAATTAGAACCAGTACATATTTGGGAGAAATACCAATGAGCCCAACAGGACCCGCAAAATCGAAGGCCAATTTAGTCCAAGGAGTGTTCTTCACCACAGCAGGTTCAACCGGAGAGGGATGGGTCACCTGGAATTTGTCACTCGTAACACAAATACAGCAGTCACAAACAAAGTGCTCAACATCTTTATCTAGGCCAGGCCACCAAAAATCCTGTCTCACCTTAGGTTTCATGGCTCAAATCCCAGGATGACCTTCATGAACCAAATCCAAAATCCTTTTACGTACGGACAAGGGAACTACCAACAAACCACCTCTCCTCAACACCCCATCAACCTCGGATAACTCTTCCCTAACTCTTTCGTAGGGAACTAACTCAGGGGGGCAATCTTTGTCACTAGGCCACACACCAGCTAAAAGGTCAATGACTTTCATAACATCAGCATCCTCAGACGTACCCTGGAACCACTCTTGTTCCGAAAGCGCACCGCCAACAGTTTCTTCTAAAGAGCACACCGCAAAAAAACTATCTCCAAATCGTCACACTCCAATGCATCACCCTCACATGAGAGAGGTAATCTGGATAAGCACTCAGCGACATGGTTTTTAGCTCCAGCCACATACTCAAGCCGATAGCGGAACTCCTGCAATCTAAACTGCCATTTAGAAATTTGTGGCGTAGCCCTGCCACCACCTTTGGTGGTAAACAAATCGACCAAGGGTTAATGGTCGGTCCTTAAGATGAACTTGTTTCCCCATAAGAAATTCCTGAAGTGCTGGACACCCCACCACAAGCCTAACGCTTCCTTTTCAGTGGTCGAGTAGGCGTTCTCAGCACCCCTTAGGGTCCTTGAAGCAAAGGCTATGGTTTCTTCACGACCATCACCCCTCCTTTGAAGGAGGACTGCCCCTAAACCAACATTACTCGCATCGGTAGATATAATGCACAGATCATTAATGTTGAAAAGTTTAAGGGGGCGAACGTGTATAATTTCTTTTTTGATTGACTCAAAATTGTTGTTGCAGTTAACATCCCATACATATTTGACATTTTCCTTTAAGAAATTCCGCATGGATGCAGTTTTGGTGGATAAGTTGCTGATGAATTTGGCGTAATATTCCAAACCCTAAATAAGAACGAAGTTGGTCCTTGTGCATAGGTGTGGGTGCATTCTGGATAGCCTCAATGATCTTCAGTTTGGATTCAATTCCCTTGTGTGAAATATGATGACCAAGGTAATCAACACCCTCTTCGAGGAACTTTCACGTATCTACTCTCAACGTTAAGCCACTAGATCTAATAATGCTTAACATTTGCTTGACTCACTCATCATGTTCAGACTCTGTCTTCCCATAAATGAGAATATCGTCCTGAAAAAATATGACTCCAGCAATGTCCCTACAGAGGTTGTCAATTAATCGCTGGAACACTGCTGAAGCCGAGGCAAGGCCAAAAGGCATGCAAATGTAATGATAAGCACCCTCTGGAGTAACAAAAGATGTAAGGTGTCTAGATTCTCTAAACAGCTCAATTTGGTGATATGCTGAGGAAATATCTAGGGAAGTAAAAAACCTGGCACCCTCTGGGGTAGCCAACATCTCATTGATGTTAGGTAGTGGTTGACGATCAACCCAAATGTTAGCTTTGAGGTCTCTAAAATCAACACACATCCTGAGAGATCTGTCGCAGTTTTGCGCTAAAATAATGGGGGCCAACCATTCAGAACCTTCAATAGGTTCAATAACCCCCGCAGTACACAGTCATTCCAATTCACACTTGAGTTTATTGCGTAGACTCATAGGTACCTTGCGAACTTTATGAGCTACAGTCTTTGCACCGTCCTTAAGTACAATGCGATGCTGAAAACCCTTAAGTTTCCCAAGTTCACTCTTAAATACCTCAGGAAAAATAAGTGCCCATTTGTCATTGGATAACTGGGTAACAGTGTGAGCAAGGGATGCATCAGGAGATGTGAGATTATGGAATTGACTGAGGGCATTGCGGGACACCACCATATCAGGATGATTTGGATCCAGGATGATGTTAACAGCACCTTGCTCATCCCACCCCAACAAGTTTGCACCATTCTTGACTACAAACACAGTCCCCGTAGCTTGATCGGCACTAAAGGCCAGATTTGCCAAAAACTTTCCCAAAACTTCCACTCTTTTACCCCCATATGCAAAGTTGGACTGTTCCAATTGGGCACCGACTATTTTGCTGAAATCCTTGACATTGATGAGAGTAAAAGGCGAACCAGAGTCTGCAAGAAAGCTAAGGCAAATCCCATTGACATTAATATTGCACGAAGAAGATTTCTTTTTGTGAGGTCCCCCCAAAGAAGATAGTTCGACAACACCATCAGCATGAGACGATGGGGACAACATCAACAATTCGTAATTCTCATCATCAGAATCCATCAGGTCTTCTGCAATGGCCTTCACCACCTGAGTAGGATTCTTCTTAGCTATAACAGCTTTGCACATTCTGGAATAATGACCTTTCTTTCCACATTTGTAGCAAGTTTGATTGAGAGCAAAACAAAATTTGGCATTCCCTAAATGTGACTTACTCCCACAACAGAAGCACATGACCTCACTTTGCACAGATTTGGCTTTGGAGTGTAGTAGGACGTGCAGTGCTGGTGGTGGATCCCTTCAATGATTTAGAGACAGGTTTGGTATTTAGCAGTTTGACTTCGCTAGTTGAGACAGTACTACTCATTTCCTTCACGCAAAATTGAGAGTGCTCAATACTCCTAGCTAACGTGAGTGCAGTCTCCAAATCAGGATCATCAGAGGAGAACAATTTTTCTTGGATCTTTTTGTTAGATGTCCTTTCGATTAATTGGTCACAAATGATCTAATCTCTAAACTCGCTGTAGTTGCAGGTGACTGCTAGGATTCTAAGGGCAGCAACAAAGTCATCAATGGACTCACCAGGAGTTTGAGCGCGTAGAAGGAACTTGTGACGCTCAAGAACAACATTTCTTTTGGGGCTGAATCTTTTATCTAAAGTTTTGATAACAGAAGCATAGTCATCAACGAGTAGAGAATCTCCATTGTCACCACCGATTACAAGAGTACTTACTACTTCTAGAGGTAAGGTTTTCAAAATGTTCCTACCCTCAGAGCCTAGATTATAAATCAAGAGTGCTTTCTTCTTAGAAGTGAAGGTTTCACCATCAACGGCTTCTAGATATGCATCAAATGTATTTTTCCACTGTTCCCACTGAACAAGAGGTGTACCAGCAGACTGTAAAAAGGGTGGGGACGCCGAAACGTGATCCATGGCCAAACGTGGGTGAGTTGCTGCCCAACGCCAACACTAACTGCATATAAATAAACTCTAGTGCAAATCGATAAAATTACATTTAAGAGTACACTGAGAAGTTATATAAAATGCTCGAGAGCTGACAGAATACCAAATGGATGCGCATCACCTAGTGCGTAAGTAAAGTGCAGATCAAAAGTATAGATAGGAAAACACGTCACAGAAGAATGTCATGAAGTGTGCGCATAACTGAATGCAAGAGAAATGCAGGGAGAAAACAAAGGGTGTGCGCATCACCGGATGCGCAATAGCACAATAGAATGAAGTAACAATACCAGAAGTGAAGAAGTGGTGTGCGCAACACCGAATGCGCAGCGTCGTCGAAGTGGTGAGGTTTTCAAATGAAGGACCGGCAGGAAAGCGGTGTGTGCATCACCAAATGCACAGTATGAGAACCCCGATGGGAAGCACTAGGAAACTCGATGGTCGACCTATCGACGGATGAAGGGCTGTACAGCAGCACAACAACCTGATTCAAGATGGCCACTGACACGTCAGGGCATCAAACGTTGTTGACGTAGAGCGTAGAGACGTATGGCTTCAATAAACAGGAATCAGTAACCAGTCAACAGTGCACGTAAGAGCAGGAACCTGTATCCAAGTAACGTTGCGCAAGCCTTCACCGCACCATGAGGACCAACTGAAACTGGAGTGGGTGCCGCGCGCCGACCATGGAAATCGGCCAAACTCTCCCAAAACTGCTGAAGGCTGCAGGCACAATATTCTGGAGTACAGCGCCAGCACCAAGGCACAGCAGAAAGAACCAGGCGGACCAGGGAATCAGGCACGTCAGAAGTGGACAGCCGGAGAGATCCCTGACGCTGGACACAGCGTGGCACAGCTTCGGGAGCGCCACAGGAGGTAGCTCGTCACCACTGAAAAGAAGACACCACGATGAAGGTAGGAATCAAGTTTATTGGGTCTGACGTCCTCCAGGTCCCGGCAACAACTGAACTGCTGTGGGACACCACATTCTAGAGTGGAACCCCATCAAGCTACACAAGCTCACACGGGCTTAACATATCCCTTACAAGCAGATCCCAACACATTGCCTGCCAGTTAACCGGGGAGGGTGCCTTACCCATAGACGGGACCTCAATCCTGCTTTTTGGGGCCCCTGTCTTTTTTCTTCTTGAAACACTTGGACTCTGGGTGTGAAGATAGGCCGCAGAAGGAACAACAGTGCTTGAACTTGCACATTCCTGGGGCTCTGGTGCACGTCTTTTTATTGAAATCCCAACATGCCCCTTTCCTTGCCCCTCCCCCTGAAGTACTGCTTGCTCCAGTGCCTGCCTGAAAGGGCTGACTTGGACATGCCATCGCCATTTGTGGATATATGAAACGCAACCATGCGTTCACATCTATCTGGCCCCATCCCAGAGTGGGTCTAGTAGCCTTGATACGCCTGAATTCTTTGTTACTCAAATAGGCACTGCTTGGGGCCCCGCTATAAAACGTGAGCCCAAATAACAGCAACCGTGCTGGCTGCTGCTACAAACATAAATCAAACCATTTAAAATAAGCCCCTAGACGCAATCACTGCCGCAGGCCCTTTCACGCTCAAGGCAAACCTGAAAATTTCCCCAGGGTCTTTCCTCAAAATTACCCAGGCTACACTCAAGCCCCAGTACAGAAAAACCTTGCTGGCTGAGTCTAAAAAACCTAAAAACAACAAGCCCCCAGACACGATCACAGCCAGGCCCTCTTATACTACTCCCAGACAAAAACACCCCGAAGCTACAAGGGCGCGATCACCGCCGTGTCCTGCTTTTACCTGTGAGGGCCCCCTTCACTCTCCAGAGCCACCAATGAGAGTCCTAAAGCTCCCTAGCCAGGCGAGTAAAAACTCGAGCCCGTGTGGCTCCCAGGAGAGGCGATGCAAGGGGAGGGGGGCCCACAACCTCTGGTTTAGCACGTGGGTGAGGACTCAGGCGTCTGGCAGAAGGTGGGGCGGGTTCAACATCAGCCGCCCTGGAAGTACTCTATTGCTTCCTAGGCAGCAGGCGGTCAACCAATCAGCGCCATCAACAGCCGGGAGGATGTGGTAACTGCGCCTCTCTATCCTGCTGGCCCCCGGCTCGCCGCCATATCAACGGCTCTCACTAGGTGGGAAGATCCTCTGTTAATGCGCTTGTCCTGGGCTGGCGCAGTGCTCAGGGAAATCACCGAAGATCAACTCCATGCAAACCTCGCTCTCAGCCCACCCACCGTACCCTCCAACACCGAAGACGCTGCCCACAGCCTCAGACGCTGGATCGAGGACTGCATCAACACCCTTGCCCCGCTGAAGAAACCCCCCTACCGAGATACCAGCAAGAGGGCCAGCTGGTTCACCCCAGAACTCCTAGCCTCCAAGCAAGCTTGCCGGAAGCTAGAGAAGAAACGGCACAGTGAACAGACCCCGGACAGCCACGCAGCACACAAGGACGCCATCCGCAACCACCACCACCTCATCAAGGCTGCTAAGAGGACCTCCTTCAAAGACCGCCTCGACAACAACGCACACGACAGCAAGGAGCTCTTCAACATCGTGAAGGAACGCTCCAACACCAACGACATCCCACCGTCGCAAGCCCTGTGCGACTCCCTCGCCACTTTCTTCCACCGCAAGGTAGCAGACATCCACGACAGCTTCAACACCCAGACAGCCCCAACAGACAGCAACACAACAGACTCTCCTCACATCATCGACCATGACCCCCTGCTAGCCTGGGCCAGTGTGAGCATCGATGACACCATCAAGACCATGAGCACAATCCACTCCGGCTCTCCGTCAGACCCATTCCCGCACCACGTCTTCAACAAAGCAAGCAGCTCCATCGCACCCCACCTGCGCAACGTCATCAACCTCTCCCTCGAGACCGCGACCTTCCCAGAGAGCTGGAAACACACAGAGATCAACGCTCTACTCAAAAAACCCAAGGAAGACCCAAGAGACCTCAAGAACTTCTGGCCCATCTCTCTGCTCCCGTTCCCGGCCAAGGTCATCGAGAAGATCGTCAACAGACAGCTAACCCGATACCTCGAAGAAAACAGAATCCTGGACCCTTCCCAGTTAGGGTTCCGCAACTACCACAGCACCGAGACCGCCCTCATCGCTGCCACCGACGACATCAGGACCCTGCTGGACAACGGTGAGACCGCAGCACTCATCCTCCTAGACCTCTCCGCCGCCTTCGACGCCGTCTGCCACCGCACACTACGCGCGCGCCTCCATGCCACAGGGATCCGAGACAAGGCTCTGGAATGGACCACATCCTTCTTCTCAGGCAGAACCCAGAGCGTCCGCCTCCCCCATTCCGATCCGAAGCCTCCGAGATCATCTGCGGTGTGCCCCAGGGATCCTCCCTCAGCCTGACACTGTTCAACATCTACATGACCCCGCTTGCACACGTCGCCCGACAGCACGACCTCAACATAATCTCCTACGCCGACGACACTCAATTGATCCTCTCCCTCACCACGGACCCCATCACCGCCAAAGCCAACCTCCACGAAGGAATGAAGGCTGTCCCCGACTGGATGAAGATCAGCCGTCTGAAGCTGAACTCGGACAAGACGGAGGTCCTCATCCTCTGCCCCAACCCTTCAGCCTGGGAAAACTCCTGGTGGCCGACGGCACTGGGGACAGCCCCGACACCCACAGACCACACACGCAACCTGGGAATCATCCTAGACTCAACGCTCTCAATGACCAAGCAAGTCAACGCCGTCTCCTCCTCCTGCTTCAACACCCACCGCATGCTCCGCAAGATCTACAAATGGATCCCAACAGATACAAGAAAGACAGTCACCCAGGCCCTCGTCAGCAGCAGACTCGACTACAGAAACGCCCTCTACGCAGGAGTCCCGACCAAGCTCATCAAACGACAGCAAGGCATCCAAAACGCCTCGGCACGACTGATCCTCGACGTACCACGCCACAGCACCCCCCACCTGAGAAACCTGCAATGGCTCCCCGTCAACAAGAGGATATCCTTCAAGCTCCTCATCCACGCACACAAGGCACTCCACAAGACCGGCCCTGCCTACCTCAACAGACGTCTCTCCTTCTAAATCCCCAACTGCCAGCTACACTCCGCCGACCTCTCACTAGCCACCATCCCACGCATCCGAAGAACTACCACCGGCGGGAGATCCTTCTCCCACCTCACCGCCAAAACATGGAACACCCTCCCACTGAGCCTACGACAGACCCAAGACCTGCTGACCTTCAGGAGAACACTCAAGACCTGACTGTTCGATCAGTAGCAGCCCCTCCCACTCCCCCCCCCCCCCCCCCCCCCCCAGCGCCTTGAGACCCTCGCGGGTATGCAGCGCGCTTTACAAATGACTGATTGATTGAGGGAAAGAAAAGAGAGGAAGGGGTTAAGAGTGGGTGCATGGTGGGAGGGTAACTGAGGGAATCATAGATAAACCCCTGTAAACATAATCAATACATATTGAGAGATGATGTGGCATTACATGCAAAGCTGGAGGCTTTGGAACTGGGAACGTGGTTCGAGTCTCCGGGTAAGCTCTGTGTGCCTTCTAAAAAAAAAGAAGACATATCGAGTATTAAAAGTTTAGTAAAACAACAGCGAAACCCTGCAATTTATTGTTGCCTTGGTATGATTTGAAAGGGGATGGCAGGCAGATGCAGTGGCGCAAGAAAACTTATGACAAATAAAAAAAAACACCCAAATCGTCATGTAATTCGAGCAGCGCTTGGTTTGTTAACATGAATAAATACATTACTAAAAGCAATGTCGTGGGTGGAATAGGGGAAGATCATTTAAGAAAATAGCGCTCACCGACTCATAAAGCAGACCGTGTACCGACACAAGTAAAAAGTCCAGTCGTTATGGGAGGATACAGATGCAGACAAGGCGGTACAAAGGAGGGACTATTAAGCATATTTACACAATTGAAAAGCAACGATTTCGCAAGGACAGTAACAGGAACCAATTGAAAAAGCTGTGTGTGAAATGAGTGGAGCTTCTAAGTCTAACCTTAATACAGCAAGCCGCAGAGCAGTGCATGCGCTGCCCAGGGTCAGCCTAAAAATGGAAGTACCTAAAACGGGAAGCATGCTTCATAAAGTTCAGCTAAATGCACAAACTGAAAGGAGGTACATTTCCCAGGTGTGAGTGGGCCTCTTCCGAAGACGCAAATGTAAGACGAAAGAACAACCTCTACCAACAAGAATATATGTCTACAGGCCCAGCATCTTCCACTCAACTGGAGTTCTCTGCTGCTGCAATATTGCCCTGATGTTGTTTCCCTAGCTCCGGAGGTAATCTCTGCTCTGTGACATCTCTTGGTTACACTTGCCCACTGTCCCAGAGCGGAGTGTCCCCACAAGTCAAAATCACTGCCTGCCAAAACTGAAAACAGAGAATATTAGAAGTCCCTGTGTGTTCATTGAAGCAGCTGAAAGAAAATGTATTCAACAAGCCCTGCATGACTCAGAAGTTCAGTTGTTCTCGTTTTTCAAAGAAGCTTCTTTGAGAGTCTTTGTCTTACAGCTCTTGGTCAGCTCGCAACATATTAGCTTCTTATTACCACTTCCCTTCAAATCTGTATCAACTTCGGCTCAGTTCACCCACCACGTGGCTCTGCCCGACGGCTTACCTGTGGCTCCAATGTGTACTCCTTGTCAAGGCTCCCTGTGGAGGTGACTTCATTCTCAGCCCTCCGAACCTGCCCCAACACAATGAAGTCAAAAGCCCTTTTTATGATCGACCAACCTTCTACATTGCAGTCATCCTGACATTGGAATTTGCAGAGAGTGCAGGGACACACCTGTCATGGCCAGACTGTTATCTGGATGGATTCAAGTGAAACACTGGAGCACATGATTCTAACAATGAACTCTTTTGACCCCAGAATTTAATTTACCCATAAAATTCATAACAATAAAATTGAATATCTGGATGTTACCATCACCAAACATCCTGTTGATGCACGCCTAGAAACTTGCATCTATACTAAACCCACAGATCGCAACAATGCTCTGGATCACACAAGCTTTCACCCAAGGCGTCTCATTAGGAATCTACCGTATTCTCAGTTCATAAGGATCAAACGCATATGCTCTGACCCCCAAGCATGTCTGGACAAAACAGAAGAGTATAGACAAAGATACATACAAAGAGGATACCCGGACACCATTCTTCAAGACTGTATACAAAGAGTAGCTATCAAATAACGCAGTAGTATTTGTATCTAAATATACAACTAGCTCTTCAGCAATTAAAAGGATTATTAATAAGAGATGGGAGTTACTGGCCAATGAGGCAGACTTCAAGAATATGTTCAAAGAACCTCCTCTATATGCTTATACAAGAGGGAAACATTTGGGAGAATTATTATCTCAAACTCATGGTGACAATACTCCCACAACACCCAAAGGCACCCTCAGATGTTTCAACTGTTCTCACTGCAACAATGTGATCCTTGGCAACTTCATTACTCATCCTACCACTGGAAAAGCAATTCCATTAAAACACACAAGTGATTGCAATACCAGCAATGTGATATATGGGATAAAATGCCCGTGTGGATAAACTTATATTGGCAAAACAGAACGAAAAATTAAAATCAGACTGACTGAACACAAAAGTCAAATAAGAACCAAGAATCTGAATTCATCATTTGCCGCTCATTGGACAGAGGCAAACCACTCAATTTCCCAACTAAGGTTTCAAATTATAGAGAAAGTCAAAATCCAACCGGGAGTAGATAATAACAACAAACTACTTCCAACGTGAGGTCTACTGGATCAAGACTCTGGACACTATGGTCCCAACAGGAATGAATGACAGACTAGATATGTCATGCTTCATATAGTTTTATACCACGGTGAACCAAAAATACAGACTACCATTCTTCCATATCACCCTTCCATCACTTGTTTTCTCAAATAGTACCACATGACATGTCAGTTCTCAGCTATGACTAGCATAAATTTAAACATTGTGATCATCCTAGTTCTCTTTCACATTCCTTTCATATTAACATTAGGTTCCCATCATATTAACACTAGGTTCCCAGCGTACTGGAGATAAGAAAACTTTGCCAGCTTTTTTTTTCTTTTGTTAATAGAATAGTGACATTCCCATTAACACTTGGTACTTCATTATATTCGGTCGTTACTATTTTTTGGTATTTCAATACCTTTTTGTGGTATGTTACGATTAACGCACAAGCATGGTTTATATATGTTCATTCATTAAGAGATGTTGCACTGCCATCTTGAAATGTTAATCCCGTTCTATAGTGAAATGCGACAACGCTACTGCTCCAAAATCGTTCTTATACTGTCTTCTTTCTTTGAAAATTACTTCTAGTTGAATGTTTCGCACATCATTTTTATTCTTTTATTTTTAAACAAACACCACCTCTTTATTGGGAACATCGCATTAGAGGTATATTTATATATTCAAATATGGCGCCCCTGCACGAGCCATAGAGAGTTGAGCTCAACATCATTAGTCCGTCACCACTGTTTACAACGCGTGCCTTGATCGCGCTATTTTAATCGCGAGCATAGGGGAACTCAACTCATCAGCATCACGGAAGTTATTCTGTTGAACGCGATCACACAACTTTCAGGTATGAGGCACTTCTAATCAAAACGGTTCCCTGTCAGAAGTACACGCGTCTTTTTTCCGACCTATTGAGAAATGGTCACGACCTAATCTCTATTCCTGTTGTTTCCTTGTGCAGATACTCTACGTAATGGGTGCTATATAGGTAAGACAGTTTACTCGTGGGTGAAGCGGTTCAAATGTTTTATAGTCACCATGTTGATTTTTTAGTTGAATGGTTTTTTACCCCAGGTCCCTTCTGGTTCTTTGTTACATTCCGTTAGGACCACTGGCTTATGCAAGACACAAATTGTCCACTGAAGGTATGATCTATTAATACATCCAGAATATACCACATCATTATAATCTGATAACACTCATATACATTTCATACTTTAACAACCTGCAGTTAATATAAATGTTGTTTTTTGAGCCTCCATCTGGACAGACAAAATAAAATTATTTCATTTTTTATTTTTTATTTCAGAATTGCCCCTGAGGAAGGAACTAGTATTTTCCGAAATGCATTGGGCATGAGTACCCATAAATGTATACATTTTTTAAATTTGCAAATGCATTTCTTTTTATTGAAGTACATGAACATTGTTAATCTCAGTAAACAATTGAGTTTTCTGTCATCAGATACAAATGTATGTAAGATCATGTAAGTATGGTTTGAAAAGATTTTCAACAGCAAATAAATGAAAAAATTGTGAATATACATCTAAAAAGTGGTGTTTATACACCTGTGAACAGTGCGCAGCAAATACAAGCCTCCATACTTGTGATTTACTCGGAATGGCCAGACTGTTGGCATAAGTCAGTCGACGAACAATCAGAGATGGCAACTGCATTAGCTTAAACTGCATAGACATGTGCCCGCGAGGGAAGATGAAAGAGATTGCACACTTATGGTGAAGAAAGAAAGGTGAGACTGGGCCACACTAGCAGCACAGGTGAAACAGACATCTTCATGGCTGCTCTGTGCAGGCGCGAAAGCACCTGTGTGGCATGGTGAGCACCCTCAGAGAAGCCTGAGCCACCCTGCCCAACAGAGTGATTAGTTAGGAGCGGGCGAGCGCATTGATTACTGCTGACAACCAAAGAACAGAGTCCTATCTATTGGAAGCAAGCTGTTGCCCATACTTCCATAGCCAAAAAGTGAAGAGAGATAAACATATATAGTGGCGTAATGACAAGAAATGGTGCATCGTTGCGTTGCATCAGTGATGCGTCAAAGTAACTTGCACTTCAATTCGACAGAATCCTACGCCATTGATGCGTCATATTAAGAACACGGTACACCATAGCGCAAGGATCCTGGGTACGTAAAAATAAATGACGTAGCAGCGGCAGAATCGCTTTGTAAATATGCCCCATACTGTATAGCGCCAGAAACATGTGGCAAGACGGCTGTCATTGATGACATGTGTAGTGATGAGGGTGTAAATGGGACTGTGACCCATAGTGTGAAAGCCCGTGAAGGACATCCCCGTCTAGAGGTCACATGTAGAATAACAATGGGAAAAAGAACTATAAGATGCACCCTGAGTAAGGGTAGCGATGTGAGCGTAGATGGGACTGTGACCCATGAAACGGTCCCCTGTGTAAGGGAGAGAACCGTGTGTAACCCATGTAGGCAAGAATATGTTGGCAAATGGGGCTTGTACCTAAAGCCATCGCTGTGTAGGGAAATCAGAGCACAGGTACTGGCTGAGCAGGGGCGGTACAATACCTTACAATATAAATGCAGGATACTACAACATGGCCTAAAACGAGTTCTGGGAAGACACTATATCAAAAAGGTGGAACGCCATGGTGGGACATGAGGGATTGAAACTTGCACCACCACACAGCTGACAATGTAAGCCTCCAGAGGAGCGTTACAAATGCAACAGACCCCAAGGTCAGGAAATATTTGCTAAGGATGAGACCCTCAAACATCACTTTGAACGCCTGCTAAAATACAGAAAGAGCTGTTGAGCTTTCTGGTGTACAACGGAGACCTAATAGTAGAGGTACAACACCTTGATCCCCAGAAAGCGCCGGCATATTTGACTCCAAGTGGAAACACAAGGGCTTTAATGAAGGTTGATCTACTCAATAATCTTAACACAAAGCAGAACCAACACTTACCTTAAATGCGATGTAATGGTATGCATTGTAATGGTATGCTTTGTAAAGGTACGTATAATGCAATGTAATGGAATGCATTGTAAAGGTAGTTTCTGAAAATGTGATGTAATGGCATGCGATGTAAATGTATGCGTTGTAACGTCATACATTTGCAGAGCACTGGAGCATGAGAACAGGGTTGCTTTCCTAGACTAGTAAATGGGTGTGATGAATCAGTGGCCATCCTCCAAACAGGAAGTTATCTAGCAATCTGAAAATGTGAAAAACTGGAGAAACACTTGTGACGCTTGAAAGGAGAGTGAAAGGAACAAACTTGAAGATGTTTGTTTCATTGCTGAGGGAGCGCCATCCTCAGGTTACACTAGCCAGAATCCATACTATAGGCCAAAATACACCTCAAGTGGAGAGAAGATGTATCGGTGAAGTTTCACTACTTCACTAAACAAAGAGCTTCTCAGAACAATGAGACTAAATGGAGAACTCACTTTTCAAGATTACATGTACTTGCTGTTCCTACATGTCTCAATGGTCACCCTCCAACATCAACACTCATTCAGGCTCATCACAGATAAACTCGGAGATGACAGAATCTGATATTGATGCTTCCTTTTACAGAGGAACAAGTTGCAAAAGCAATGGAGGAAGTTAAATCAGGGTCCCCACTTGACCCATGCCTGTACTTCATAGTCTCTCGGATCATACCCGCACTATGTCCTCATGTAACCAACCTATTCAACCAATCTCTGGACACTGCTGTAATCCCAGAGATCTGGAAGAAAGCCATTGTGACCCCTCTACTGAAGAAAGCAGGCACAGACGTCCACAATCCAGCTAACTATCGTCCACTCTCCCAACTCCCTTTACCTATCTAAAGTATGAAGAAGTTGGTTAATAAACAATTATCCCACTATCT
Organism: Triturus cristatus; assembly: GCF_964204655.1. NCBI lineage: Eukaryota > Metazoa > Chordata > Amphibia > Caudata > Salamandridae > Triturus > Triturus cristatus. Next base: position 1,252,229,916 of record NC_140592.1, on the reverse strand, counting down.
TGAAACCAACGAACTCCTGGATCCATCTCAGACTGGCTTCAGAGCCACTAACAGTACTGAGGCTACCCTCTTGGCTTTCCTGGACAATATCAGATCCCTAATCGATCAGGACAGAGCCACCGTCTTGATCCTGTTGGACCTGTCGGCGGCTTTCGACACTGTCTCACATGGACTACTGTTGAGCACCCTCAATGAAAAGGGAATACATGCCAAAGCCCTTCAGTGGTTCAGCTCCTTTTTGAGCAATAGAACGCACACAGTACAAATGGGCTCTTTGTTCTCAAGCCCAAATCCATCAGTTATGGTGTCCCGCAGGCAGCCTCCCTGAGCCCCACCCTCTTTAACGCCTATGTATCATCTTTGGCTAAAATCAGTGAGAAATGGGGATTCAGTATCTGCTGTACGCGGTTGACACACAATTGACGATAGCCGTCGAAGAAAGGCATGAGGACACCAGGATCAAACTGAACAACTGTCTCTCAGAAATGGCGATATGGATGTAAGGCCATTGTCTAAAATTGAATGTTGATAAATCAGAAATTCTACTCTTTGGGGGAGCCCACACTATTTGGGATGCATCTTAGTGGCCCCAATCATTGGGATCCGCCCCTGCACCCAGGAAGGTTGCTAAAAACCTGGGCATTCTTATTGACAACACTCTAAACATGCAAGACCATGTCCATGTTCTGGGCGGGAGAAGCTTCGCTACTTTAAAACTCATGAAATGGCTTTTCCCATGGATCCCTTTGGAATGTAGGAGAACCCTCACAGGCCCTTCTTATAAGCAAACTGGATTACGGGAATGCGTTGTTCGTGGGCATGGCTGATTATTTTATCACAAGCCTGCAGGTAATCCAGACTGCGGCCGCCAAACTGGTGTGCAATAAAAGTAGGTATAGCTCGGCGTCAGAATGCATGAGACTGCTCCATTGGCTGCCCGTGCGTCAAAGAGTCAGATTCAAGCTCCTGAACCATGCACACAAAGCCCTACATCATTGCGGTCTCAGAATTCTACAAGACAAACTTCAATTCTATGCCTCTACACGGATTCTAAGGTCATGCAACCAGGCGCGGGCCAAGACAAAACGTATCAAGAAAGCCAGAGCAGGCGGAGGGTGTCACAGTGCATGGGGCTTCCACATCAGGACGGGCAGAAGAATCAACTGGCTACATCTCATAACACAGTACACTGACTTGCTTGGTGCGCAGTGGAACGGGGGATTGGTGCAAACACTCCTTCCGGCCCCCTGAGACATAATCAAAAACAACTGAATGGAGGATGACCATAATATGGCCTCAAGGGCGGGCCGAATGAAAATTCTATCATGGAATGTCAATGGGTTGGGGTTTTATTGCAGGAGACCCATATTCAAGGAACCTCCTAAGGCACGCCTAATAGATGGGGCTACAAGTTGGTGGCCAACGCTGGTTACACCAGGGGGTCCAGAGGTGTGGGCATTCTCGTCCGTAATTCATCCCCCCTGCAGATCCAAACTGTATCACAAGACGCACTAGGTAGGTTTGTGACTCTGTTGGGAAATTAGGAGGGCACGTTACTTAACATATTGTCCCTATATGTACCATCTAGACTGCACTCCTCAACCCTTGCCGACCTGGGAACCCACATACTTAGTTTGCCCAAGGGTGACCTGCTGATGGGGGGAGACTGTAATGCAGCCATCCATGGAGACCTTGACCGACTACCGGCAAAACCGGGTGAAACGTCTGGCAAAGCGTTAGAGGACTTTCTAAGTGCTATGGGCCTGATGGATGTATGGAGGGCATATAACCCCTCATCCCAACAATACACTTATCATTCCGGGGCACATGGGAGTCCATCTCCTATAGATTATATCTTTGGTAGGGCTGACCAACTTGTTTGAAGACGTGGAACACCTTCCCAGAGGTATTTCCGACCACTCGCTGATCGTGGCGAAATATGGAGGAAACCCCGTGGTCAAAAGGTATGAAATTATATTTAATCCATGGTATCTAAAAGTGCTGACTATACGAGATGGACTCATAGAGGCCACTACCCACTACTTTACTGACAACAAGGGGTCGGTTGACTCTGCAATTACGCTCTGGGAAGCATGCACACCAGTAGTTAGGGGACAGGGAGTTTCAGTAATAGCAGGACATAACAAAGATAAGAGAAAACAAATACAAGAAGTAGAAAATGAAATTAGTCTGTTAGAACGTGAATTACCAACTTCAACATCCCCCTACATCAAACATAGATTATTATTAAAAAAAAAGAATATAGAGATATAGCGGAGGATGTGGCAAAAGTCCAATATCGGGCCATGCAGCATCGTATATATGAGATTGAGGATAAGACAGGTAAACTGCTGGCGTGGTTAGACAAACGGGAAAAAGCCTCTAGATGGGTATTCGAGGTCGAGATGGAAGGGGGCACCCGACTTAAGAGACAGGCATAGTATAGCGGAAGCGTTTGCAGGATACTTTAAACAGGTTTACACCTCTACAGGGGCCTCCACAAAACAATGAAGCACAGGAACTGTTGGCCACTCTTAAACTCCCTGCCCTAGAAAGTTTGGATATCGAAGAACTAGATGCAGCTCTAAGTAAGGAAGAAGGCGATTGGGGTGCTACAATCAGGAAAAGTGATGGGCCGTAGTGGCCTACCGATCGAACTAAATAAAATAGATGCATCCACAATTGCTCCATACCTTACAGACATGTATGACAAAAGCATCATAAATGGGATACTGCAAGAAACGCAGAGACTGGCCTATATTGTAATGATTCATAAAAAAGGAAAGCCCCTCGAACATTGTGTTTTATACCGACCTATATCCCTCCTAAACCCAGAGGTAAAAATTCTAGCAAAATGACTAGCCACACGGTTGACTCCATTATTACACAAACTGATCCACCCAGACCAATCCGGCTTTATGCCAGGTAGGAACACCGCACTAAACTTAAGACGTCTTAATGGCGTCTTGGGCAGAGCCGGGACAATTAGAGAGAACGCGGTGATAATGTCCCTTGATGTCAAAATGGCATTCGATAGGATTGAATGGCCTTTTTTATTCACGGTGCTCGAAAGCTATGGATTTGGTAAAAATTCATGTCAATGGTGCGATTGCTCTACACCAACCCCTGGCGTATGTGACGGTCAACAGAGGCAGGTCAATGGTTTTTAAACTGCAGAAAGTCACTAGACAGGGGTGTCCACTATCTCCGCTAATATTTGTACTCGTTCTTGAACCTTTGGCAATCTGGATTAGAGGTAACCCCCTGATAAGAGGACTAAATTGGACGGCGGAGTGGGAAGATAGAATCTCCCTCTATGCCGACGACATTCTGCTTTATTTGGCCAAACCATACTCCTCAATACACAGAATTTTACACATATTTACTCTTTCCCGAAAATACTCAGGATATATGATTAACTGGGATAAGTCGCTTATCTATATCTTATGCGGGGGGAGACTATGTTGCCAAAATCGTAACTGAGGGCTTTAGGTATCTTAGTATCTTCATTACGACAAACCCCACGGCTTTTTATGAGAATATTCTCCCCCCCAAGCCCCCCCCTCCCTTCGTCGCCTACAAAACAATGTGCAACATTGGGGGGCCTCTTACATTACTAGGAAGAGCCTCTTTATACAAAATGATGGCATTACCCCGTTTTGTATACGCACTTCAAAATACACAATTTGTGGTCCCCGATAAGTATTTTAAAGACATAGAGTCGGAAGTCCGGACTCTTCTCTGGAACAACGCATTTCACATATAGCACTGACTAAACTTACAAAAAGCTGGTATGATGGAGGGATTGCCCTTCTAGCAGTTAAAAGTTACTACTGGGCCTCTCAGTTAGTCATCACCAACCACTGGACCCACTGGCCGGGTACAGAGCCGGCTTATAGGATGGACAGATATAATATGACCCCAGGGAATCATTTAAGAGCAATTTATGGAGGGAATAAAAATAGGCCGCAATGGACACTAACCTCGACTGCCGTGGCATTATGGCACACAGTAACAACGGCCCTGGGTTGGAAAGATAAGATCACACTGGCCACCCTCTACTAGAGACAGATCGACTAGGGCTACTATCTAAATGGGCAGGGTTTCAAAAATGGGACATGATGTCTCTCGAAGGTTGGGAATGTATGGGCAAGGGGGAAGGTGGTCCCCTCTAGCGATCTCCAACAGGACTTCAAATTAAATGTAAAGGAAACTTTTAGATACCTTCAGGTTCTCAACGCACTATTTAAAGCTATCCCAAGAGACTCGGATCCTCTGGCTTCGTCGCCTCTAGAGGATAGACTCATAATAATAATACAGCAGACAAAATGGGGAAAGTATGAGAGAAATGGGCGTATGATGTAGGTGGAATGAGTGATGAGGAGTAACAGGAGGCTCTTGCCTCCCCACGAGAGGTGGCGATCCGGTCCAGATTTTTTATTTTTTTTAACTTTTTATTGATCTTTTAGCATTACAATATGCACAATACTCATTATAACCAAGAACAACGGTACACTTGAGGTGCATATCTTGCAGACACTGTAAGTTGAGAAAGGTACCTTTGTTATCTTTATCATATAAAAGCTGGCTTATCACTCGCAGTATATCACAAAACAATAAAATCGAATCTAGCATAGCTATATCTTATGTCTATTCAGTCACTGACATCAGATATTGAATCGTCCCCGGGGGTTCACATATGTTGCCTCGGAATTTGTTCCATTTACCCCAGATCTTGGACCATTTCCTGGGGCAACCTCTGTGCATATAAACTGCTTGCTCTGCCACCATTGCACTGTCCATATCACATCCCCATTGTCTATAAGTGGGAGTCCTCCCTGTTCCCCAATTCTGGGCTATATTCCGCTTGGCAATCATCATTCCTAGGGCCGCCCAGTCCTGCATCCTCAGGCTGAGATCGGTGGGCTCCCAGATATTGAGAAGACACATTTTTGGTTCTGGCGAGACAGTGACTCCCCCCACCCGCGAGATCGTGCCCATGACTGATGCCCAATAGGACGCTATCCGCAGGCACTCCCAGATGTATGATAAAACGAGCCCAGCAGACCACATTCCAGTAAACAGAGAGGAGTGGGCGATCTACCCAGTTTATGTAGTGTGGTACAGTGTAGTAAATGCGGTGAAGAATTTTTAGCTGCACCAATCTAATAATCTACTCGCTCCCAAGCTTGTAGGGCTTTTGATTGCCCCGGGGGAGGAAGTAACATCGGCGGTGGAAAGGCTGGAGAACGGGGTTAATATAGCCCTGGACGAACTTGCACCGGCCATCTTGTGCTATTCGGCCAGAAGAACTCCCTCTGCCCCTTGGTTCTCGGAACCACTCAGACTACTTAGGCAGGGACTACGGCGACAGGAGCGTCGTTGGCGGTCCAGTGGGTACGTGGGTGAGAGGGACAGACATAAAACTCTGTTGAGGTTATATAAGAAGGAGGTAATAAAAACCAAACAAGAATATTTCACCTCTCTCACCGCCTCACTTTCCTCACCTAAAGATCTTTTTAAAATCGTGGACACGCTCACCTCACTAAAGATGCCAGACCCGGTGGTAAGCTCACAACAGCTGTGTAATGATATTGCACAATTCTTTAACACCAAGATTGTTGATATTTATTCAGCACTGGAGCTACAAAGGGTGACTCTATCCATCCCCATAGACTGTGCTCCGTCATCTTTATCTGAGGAGGTGCCCTCTGGAAGTCTGTCTAGTTTTCCCTCTCTCTCCCTACTGGATCTTGAAGGCCTTTTGACCAAGGTTAGGTCGGGTTCCCCCTTAGACCCCTGCCCCCTTAAACTCCTCAAACAGTGTAAAGACTGTCTTCTTCCACCCTTATTGGGTGTGATGAATGGGGCAATTAAGGAAGGGACCTTCCCCCTTCAGTGGAAGAAAGCGGTGGTCAAGCCTCTCTTAAAAAAAAACCCTCTTGACCCGGGTGTGCTTAAAAACTTTCGCCCCATCTCGTTGCTTCCAGCTCCTGCCAAGATGCTGGAAATCCATCTAAACAAGCATCTTGTTGATTTTCTGGAAGCCCATGATAAGCTGGACCACTCGCAGCACGGCTTTAGGAGAGAACACAGTACCGAGTCTGCCCTTACTATCGTGCTTGACACCATTCGCACCAGGGTTGATAAGGGACTGACTACTCTCCTCATCCTCTTGGATCTCTCGGCTGCTTTTGATACCCTGTCTCCCTCAGTATTAACATCAAGGCTGAGGGAGATCGGGGTCAAGGGCACAGCATTCAGTCTGCTGACATCCTTTCTTAATCAGAGAGAACAGAGGGTAAAGCTGGGGGGTTTCTTGTCTCCATCCCTTCCTGTGCTTTGTGGGGTCCCTCAGGGGTCGGCTTTAAGTCCGACCCTTTTTAACATCTATGTTACCCCACTGGCCAGGCTTATTAGATCTTTTGGGATGGAGGTAATCTCTTATGCTGACGACACACAGATTCTGCTGTCTTTTACCCAACCCACTATCCTGGCTGCCTCCAATTTTAAAAACTGTTTGAAGGCAGTCGCTCAATGGATGGTGAGTAATTCATTGAAATTTAATGGGGAAAAGACAGAGATTCTGGTGTTCGGGGAAAGGAGGATTTCTGGTCAGCTGATTGGTGGCCGCCCTCTATGGGGGTGTGCCCTACACCGTCGACCCTGGCCAAAAACTTAGGCGTTCTGATCGATCCCCTTTTGAGGATGGATCAACAGGTAAGCAGGACCATCTCCACCTGTTGGGGACTGATAAACATCTTACGGAGGATCAGGCACTATCTGTCTTTCCAGGCCAGGAAACATACTGTCCTGGCACTGATTGGGTCCAGACTTGATTATTGCAATGCACTTTATTTGGGCATCAATAAGGGCTTGGTGACCCGTCTTCAGATGGTGCAGAATGCTGCCGCTAGATTGGTCCTGGACCTGCCCAAACGGGCCAGGGCTCATCAGGCAAGAAGGACCTTACATTGGCTCCCCATTGAGTCCAGGATATCCTTCAAGTCCCTGACTCTGATTTATAGAGCTTTGGCAACTAATCGGTCTGGTGGTATGAAGGATTTGCTGGTCCCCTACATTCCCCCTAGAACTCTCCGGTCGTCAAATAAGCTTCTGCTTTCAGTGCCCAGGATACGTAAAGCTAAGTGGGGAGGTAGAGCTTTCTCAACTCTCGCTCCTAGGCAGTGGAATAACCTGCCTTTGGAGATAAGATCTCTTCCTTCGGCGCTGGCTTTCAGGAAGGCCCTTAAGACCTGGCTTTTTGCCAAGGCCTACGCTTAGATATGATCTGCCTCTTTTTCGAACTGTTTTGTTTAGGCGCCTTGATGCCTTCGGGCTAAGTAGCGCGATTACAAGTTTCCATTCATTCATTCAATCTGAGTTTGGAAGAGATTGCAACCTCTCGTGGTGACGCAAGGGCCTCCTGCCACTCCTAGTCATCGACCTCTCCAACATCAGTTTGCCACCGGTCCCTCAGAGTCAGTGTGGGGTCTGTTTGATTGTTAATTAACTTTCGATATGTCTGAGAGATGGCCTTTTTACACATATGATCAGTAAGGAGCCTGTCCTCCAAAGGGGATGTGTCTGGTGGCTGTGTTCCTGGTGGGATAGCTCCCATGAGTGCATGCCTGATTTGCAGGCATCGGAATGTTTCGGTTGGTGCCATACCGTACGTGTCGCTTAGGTGAGCAAAAGCCACGACCTCCCCTTTCTTCCACACGTCTCCTATTTTAGATATACCTATGAGGTCCCACTGTTTGAATCCTTTAGTATGTCGCAGATTGCCTAGCAGTCGGGTGTCCCAGAGTGGTGTATTACGCGTCAATACCCCCTCCCATCCCAACGCCCACTGCGCACTGTGCCATAGTCGGACCGTGTGGGCTGTTGAACCCGTAAGACCGTATTCCCGTGGGGTGTTGTAGAGTGCACTCATAACATGATCAGTTGGGAGGACATATCTGTCCATACGGAAAGCTGGTTTGTCCTGCGAGGCATGCAGCCACCGATTAATGACCATGAGCTGCGAGGCCCAATAATACAGTTTGATGTTGGGCAAGGCGATACCCCAGTCGTACCAGCTCCTCATTAATTTGTGCATTGCTATGCGGGCAGGCCTTTCATCCCATAGAAGGGTGGTGACCTCAGCGTCAATTGCTTTAAAATACGTGGCGGGGACCGGGTATGGGGTATTTTGCAGGGCGTATAGAAATCTGGGCAAAGCCATCATTTTGAACAAGGCGGCACCTCCAGGGCAATGTCAATGGTAGCGATCTCCAATGTTTCACATCTCAACGGAATCTCCTGAGTGGACCCATGAGATTCTCTTCAATAAAGTGTGTGGACTGAGGTGTTATGTATATGCCAAGATATCTAAAACCTCCGGTTGCTAATTAGAGGTCACAACCCAATGGGAGTCGTGGTGGGGGGCCATGTAATACGTACAGGAGTGATTTTGCCCAGTTTATAGTGTATCCCGAGACTTTCCCATAAGATGCACAGATATCTAACAGGCTGAACATGGATCGCGCCGGGGATGTCAAGTATAGCAGCACGTCGTCTGCGTAAAGTGAGATACGGTCCTCCCATCCCATGGCCCACCTCATTCCTCGGATAACCAGGTCCTGCCTTATCCATGCCGCTAGCGGCTCCAATACAATGCAAACAGGAGCGGCGATAGAGGACAGCCTTTCTGGTACCTCTCCCCAATGGAAATTCAGCTGATATACGGCCATTCACTACCACTTGTGCTCGGGGTTTATTATATAGTAGATGGACCCATGCGCAAAATGTAGGGCCAAAACCCATACGCTGCAGGACTGGAAAAAGGAAGGGCCATTCGACAAGGTCAAATGCCATGCGGGCATCCAAAGAGAGAATGACGGCGTCCTCCTGTATAGTAGATATACGCGCCATGACCACATAAGCGCCTCAAATTGAGCGCCGTACTACGGCCTGGCTTGAACCCAGATTGGTCCGGGTGAATCAACGTCAGAGATGCGGCTGCATTTGCATCGCCAATCTTTTGACCAGTATTTTCGCTTCCGCGTTGATCAGCGATATTGGCCTATACGACGTACAGTCCTCTAGTGGTTTACCCGGTTTGTGAATTGCGACAATCGTCGCCAGTCGCTGGTCTTTAGGCAATTCTCCCCTATCTAAACTATCACTGTACATATTTAGCAAGTGGAGCATGAGAGAGGTGGTCTCCTTTTTGTATAATTCTATTGGTATACCATTAGGCCCCATCGCCTTTCCAGTGTGCAATGCTCCCAGTGTCAGTGCTAACTCGTCTGGGGTCAGATCGGCATCCAGTTCTTGCGCAATCTCAGGCGTCAACACTGGCAACTGAATGTCACGGAGGAAGGCTATATTATCTGCCACCGTGGCTGTAGCCGCGTGGGTGTACACCTTTTCATAGTGTGCGATCCGGTCCAGATTTAAATGTATCCAACTCAAGATTGTGAGAAATTGGCCTGGCATATGCTGGTCAATAGTTATAGTGGCCACCGTGCACCAGTCCAATTCGACTCTTATGGTAGATAGGTTTAAGACAACCTTTTAAAGAAAGCTATCCTAGTGGTAGCTGTGGAGAGCAGCCTTCAGGCTAAGTCTCAGAGGAATGTAAAGCAGCTTGTTTTACCTTATAATCTCTTGAATTACCAAATGAAAGGACACCACACAGGTATATATATCAAATATATATGTATTTATTACTAGACACACTCTACTAATCTCTTTATGAGATTAGAAGTCAGTAACACATTCAAATATCAATGTTTCACAATAAGTAAAGCACAAATATGGCCGGGGCCCTAGGGGCGTACCAGACCATATACTAAAAAGGAGGTTTAGGAATGTCGACTTGCAGAGGGACAAGGCCTAGGGCCTGTAGAATCGCTGGGGCTTCACTAATCCACCCAAGGCAGGTAAGTAAAAGACCCAAGGGAGATGCGTGCAGTGTGAGAACACAGCTGTGGGTTCCCTATTGATTTTTATGGAGCAAGTCGCGGTTGGATTTTTAAAGTTTTAGGGTACTTTGAGGAAGTCTACAAGCAAGCCATTTACAAGGTAAGTAATTTGAGGGCCAACACACACTAGGGCACTGGAGTGCACGAGTTACCTCACCCAGGGAAGCCGGGTGCATAGGTGTCTTTTGGTGTCGGGTCGCGTCGCTGTTTTCTATGGATGCCAAGGAAGATTTGCTGCTTGCAAAGTCTGGAGAAGTGTCCGATGGAATCCAAGGCTGGATTCAAGATGAAGATGATCTGAAAGCAGGAGGGACAGTGTTCACAGTCACTTGCCAGTGACCCGGGGCCAGGAAGATGGATGCCCACGGAAGTCGGGTGATTTCAGGTGATCAAGGGTGCATTGACTCTTCGTCCACGAGGTCCAGGAGGCATCGACGATGACCAGCAGCTGGATTCGGAGTGTCCCACGACGTCTGCAGCTTACTGAGGTGTCGGCAACCGGATTGGAGCCAACAAGCCTCAGCAACAGCAAGTCTCATGGGAAGTGAATAAAGTCAGTGGTGCAGACCAGCAAGGTCTGAGGGACTCACCCAGCGAGGGTGAGTAAGGGCAGGCCTGGAGCAACCAGGGGAGCCCTTTGGTTCAATAAGAAAGTCTTCAGGGGACCCACAAGCCAACGGGCAAGGGATCGCAAAGACGCATTGTGAAGAAATGCTTTACAGGAGCCCACGGTCACTCGGGACGAGGTAGGCTTCTGATTTTCGGTGCACAACCTGCTGGAGGCTTGGGCCACCAATGGTCCAATGCACAAGTTCATAGAACGTTGTGAAGGGGTTGCAATCGACAATAGTGCACGGTACCCGGGTATTGCTGTTCCTCGTCACTCGTGGGGTCCACTCACCTCAGCTCTGCTGGGGACTCACAATGGCTATCGAGAAGTCAGGAAATCCACTTCCGGGGCTGCAGGGACTTCGGACTCCGGCGGGAGCGGGAAAGTTTGCGACCGTTGGTTCAAGTTTTTGGTGCCTGCCAAGCAGGGGAGTCACTCCTTGACTCCAAGGGAGATTCTTCCATCTTCCAAAGATAGTGGAACGTTGAAGGACCAGGATTCTTCTTGTAAAGCGTCGTCCAGGGATATCTAACTTGCAATGGCAAGGGTTCCCTATCTCATACTAAAAGAAAGGGAGCGACTAGCTCTATGACCACTCCTCTGGGAGGGTCAGGGTATGGGGTGGTTACACCCACTTCCCTTTGTCCAGTTTCGCGCCAGAGCAGGGGCAGGTAGCCCCTGAACCGGTTTGAGCTGGCATATGCACAGAGGAGCCTACTGCTCCCCCAGTGCAGGACTTCAAAGCACTCTAGGAGTGCACCCACCCAGCCCCAATATACTAAATCCTGTCTGGAAGGTGGTGGCATCTCCCTGTGACAGGATGCCCATTGTTGGGCCTCCTCCACTGCGAGTTTCAGTCAGCAGCAGGAGGGCAGCCCAGTGTCTGTGCTGGTGGCATCCATTTTGTGATGCCAGGGCTCTTTCAGATTTCTACCGTGTTTCCACAGTGGGTACATGTCGTCCCCTCTAGAAGGGTGAGATCATACTCCCACACCAGGTACTGGTGTGGGGGTATGATTCCAAGTTGTTTGACACCAAACACGACATGTTTTGATGCAGTCATTCCAAAGTTAGCATTTACCGGGAGGTTATAATGCACTTAAGAGTATATGGTTTAACCGCATCCACAAACAGCCACAGAGAATAGACTCTGCCAGCTGTAGAGGGGTCCTGCTCATGCAGAGGCACCCCCTCACATTGTAAACCAAGCACCCTGCCCTCAGGATTGATAGGGCCTGCCTTAGGGGTGACTGATAGGTTTATATGTGTGTGTATGGTGAGATATAGGAACCTATACCTCAGTGAGGAGTGCTAACACTACCTCACCCAGGCTGCAATAGAAGGCCTGTGGTGTCAGATTTAGTCTGCTTCCCAGGGGTGGCATTATACATGCTTCAGCCCCTGGTAGGCCTGTGAAGTACCTATGCCCTTGGTACCAAAGGTACCATATACTAGGGGCTCATAAGGTACCACAGTATCCAATTACTAGTGCATCTAATATGCACACCAGTCATTTAAGGAAGTAAGCAGATAGGCTGGGGTCCTGGATAGCAGGATCCCAGCCAGACTAGTCAAAAACCATTCAAACACCAGGAAAAAGTGGGGGCAACCATGTAGTTAGATTCCACCTTCCTACAAAGATCATACACAGAGAATATTACACCAGTGTGGTACTGGAGAAGATGGGGGTCCTGGGTACTTCATCATGCCCTTGGGGATGCAGCCACGTTGGGACCGATATACACCAGTGGTGGGAACGTCCGATCCTTCAAGTATATTGGGAGAAATGCTGGGAATCTGTGGGAAGACAATGGAGATCTCACCCCGATGGTGTCTTCTCAATGTAGGGGATGCAACCGATCTGACGGTCAGTGAAAGAACCTGGGTCTCTCTTGGATGTGTTGTAGCTAAGCGTAATATAGCAAGTACCTAGAAAGGTGATAAGGGGCTGAGGATACGAGAATGGGAGGCAGACATGGACTGGTGCATGCTAGCGGAGAGGGTGTTATAGGAAGGGCGAGGGTGCCCCTCAAAAATGGACCAAAATTTGGGGGGCACGGAATAAAAGTAGAGGTGTGATATGTACACCCTTTAATGACCCTTCTCCACAGAAACAAGGAGAATTGAGTGTATGACGTTCACAATACAATGGACATTCTAATGTATGAGATGACAAAGTTTGTTAAAATGTAGTTATACCTACAAGTGTACACATGCACTGCACCCGCCTACTGTCAAATATTATTTTGACTGTGTTTATTATTTAATAAAAAATAAATTACAAAAAATTAAAAAGAAAGCCAGGGCAGGAGGCCTTCTCCCGCCTGCCTGCAACTCAATGGAATGGACTACCACTAGAATTACGTCTTTCTGATGACTATATGTCATTTAGAAAAAAGCTGAAAACCCATTTGTTCCCTAAGGTTTAGTTCCAGATACAGTGGCATCAATCATCTCCTCCCCTTACCATGGATCTAGCTCTTCCAGCGCCGTGATAACCTTTCGGATGTATGTTGCGCTTTATAAATACATATATATAAATATATAAAATATGCACATTCCCTTTCATCATTCTCTTTGCAATTAACTTAAGATATATTATACTCACCTCTACTTAGTGAAGAACTGTCCACAGGAATAATAGAAAGACTACATTGACAAAGCAAATTTGTCTAAAGTAACTAGAGAATAAAAGGAGGATTTAGAGACACTGATAACAGAAGATATGGTGAGATTAGCCATTTGATCGCTGAAATCCAACATAACGCATGGAACACGTGGCTTTCTATAGGATCTGAGGTCCCCTGCTGTCTTCTAAGCTAGAGAAGCTCTACAACCCCTGGTTTACCCTGTCAATAGGTGAGGCTGACGTTGCAGTTGTCTCAAAACTGGAAAATCCTACTTTATGCCCATCTTATAGGCCTATATCCCCCTCAATATAGATGTGATAATATACTGGAAACCTTTGTTGCCCAGATTGTAGACACCCTGCTGGAACTGAGCCACACAGATTTGGGTTCATAAGAGAAAGACAGACACATGATAAGATGAAAAGCATAGTGCAGCTGTTTGCAAAGGTCTTTATATCCTAACCTAGAGCATGTAAACGGGTCCTTCTTGGAAAATGTCTTACGAAAAGCAGGGACTTATAGTTGTAGAACAGCGATTTTGGCAAACTACCGTACGGTCATAAAATCGTTATAATATCACACTTGAAAAGGATGTCCTTTGTCCCCATTTTCTTTGCATTAAGCATTGAACTGATTCTTGTCATATAAGATAGTCAGATGATATAAGGGGCATAAGGTTTGTCCCAGTTGAACATCAAATTGCTTCCGATGCAGACCATATTATCCACTCCTTCGGGTATCCTGCAAATATCACAGCCCAGTTTGATATAACGATTATCCATCTCTGTTAGTGGACATGAGAGGAATGTTGGTCGCCACTATCCGTGGCCAGGACGGGCATAAAAATGAACATCTTCTTGAGAGTATTACAAATATTTCAAGACCTACCAGGGTGGGGAGATTCTTTTTTTAACAATAACACAGCGTGATCTCCTACTTTGCCTGGCACAAATCACAGCCCAATAAGATACTTCTGGACTGTAAAATATATTTCAGGCAGTGCAGTTGAGAAAGAGGTTTGAATTATCCAAAGCAGGAAAAGGAAATATTTGGACACATATGGACTTGGTTGTGGTCAGTAGGCCATTATATGATCGAATGCCACTTAGAAAACAGCTGAGACCCACAAATGCTTCACCCAGCAAACCTGTAGCCATACAGTTTCAAATATGGGACAAGTTGGAAATGAAAATGAAACTCATAACATTTCTGTCCCTGTACTCCCCAAAACACTTTAGCTCTGACTTTACTCCAGATTTGCGCGCAGGACGAAGGGAGGCTGTGGAATGACCTCAAACTGTTAAATCGTTTGTGTGGTGCAAAATAGATTTGCACCTAGAAGAGACTTGGGGCCATATTAACAAGGGCCGGCGATAAATATTGCAAAGCGCGCTTAGTGCTTGCATATTTATCGCCGGCTATCTCTGGAATTTATCGCCTGGTTTGTGCGTTATCAACAACGCGCATCGCCGAGGTGATAAAAATTCCAGAGAAAGTGTGGATATCGCCGTTTTCCATGGTGGAAAACGACGATATCCTAGATGATAGGGCCTGTGGTCTTATCCACAGAATCCACTCCCCATGTTAAGTAAATGAAATGAAATTAATTTGTAACGCGCAACTTAGCCCAATGGGCGTCAAGGCGCCTAACCAAATATAGGATCCACCATCACAGTTGCTTACTGATAGGCCTTAGAGAAGTACCAGGTTTTGAGTGCTTTCTTGAACATAGTCATAGAGGGTTGAACCTTGATATCAAAGGGAAGAGCATTCCACAACCGCGGAGCCACGATAGAAAAAGCCCTACTTCCCCATCTAACTTTCTTAAAACGAGGAATTACTAGCAGGTGCAGATCTGCAGAACGAAGAGCCCTGCTAGGGGCATAGCAAGTCAAAAGAGAGCCCAGAGCATTAGGAGGATCTGCCCTTAAGGCTCCAAAAACCAGAGTCAGAAGTTTAAAAGAAATCCTATATTGGATGGGGAGCCAATGAAGGCTTTTCCTGGCTAAGGTGGCCGAAGATGCAGCAGGAACAGATAGAACAAATCTAGCTGCCGCGTTTTGTATCACCTGAAGGCGATGAATCAGGCCCTTGTTAATTTCAGCATATAAAGAGTTGCAGTAATCTAGTCTTGATCCAACCAGTGCCACCACAATCTGCATACGTGACTGAGGAGAAAGATAGTGGACAATTCTCCTCAGAATCTTAATGACCCCCCAGCATGTAGACACCGTTCTGTTAACCTGGAGGGTCATTGACAGTGAGGTGTCAAATATGACGCCCAGGTTCCTGGCGGAATGAGATGGAGTAGGACAAGAACCCAGAGACGGGGGCCACCACTCATTAGACCAACAATCCTGATTGTTCCCGAAGATCAGGACTTCGGTCTTATCACCGTTCAACTTCAGAGAGTTTAGAATCATCCATTCGGAGACTGCCTGCATGCAGCTCCTAAAGTTGAACGCTGAGATATTATTCGAGTGGTTCAGGGACACCATAATTTGGGTGTCATCGGCGTATGACACAACTTCCATCCCCTGTGATTTCACAAGCCTTGCCAAAGGGGCTATATAGATATTAAACAGGGTCGGGCTAAGAGCCGAACCCTGTGGGACCCCGCATTGCAAGGCTTTAGCAGGGGAGAGAAACTCGCCGAGCTTAACCCTTTGTTCTCTTTGCTCTAAAAAAGAGGACAAAAGACTTAAGGCAGTACCCGTTACTCCTAACTCCCTCAGACGGGATGTTAAAGTCGAGGGAGAGAGGGTATCAAATGCTGCTGTGAGGTCTAAGAGGACCAGGAGAGTGGTCTGACCCTGATCCACCTTTTTTCGAATATAGTCTGTCACCATAGTAAGTGCCGATTCGGTGCTGTGACACCTCCTAAAGCCATGCTGGGAGTCATCCAGATATCCAGAGAGATCTAAAAAGGCTGACAGATGCAAATTAAGATGAACTTCTAGCATTTTCGCAGGTGCTGGAAGCAAAGATATCGGACGAAAGTTCTTAAGAGTTTCCGGATCTAAGGTGGGCTTCTTAAGCAGGGGCTTCACAATTGCCTTTTTCCAGACCGCCGGAAAGACTCCCTATGTTAACGCACCATTCATCACCTCCATCAGAGGGGGTGCTAAGGTATCCTTACATGCTTTCAGCACTTTCAGAGGACAGGGATCCAAAGGGGAGGCCGATTTTATTCTATTTAAGAGAAGGTCCATCTCCTCAGAAGATAACAGCGGGAAACAAGAGAGAGTCTTAGAAGGATCTCTCGTCCAGGCTTCAGAACTTAGATATGCCGAAGGAGGTTGGAGACCCAAAGTGCTCCTCTGAACTTCCAGGGCAGTAAATATGTCCTCAATTTTATTATGAAAGAAGTCTGAGATTTTATTACAGAGCTCCTGAGATCCTACTACCGGATCAGGCATTTGCAGAGAGCAAAGGGAGTCCACAATTTTAAAAAGCTCCCTAGATGAGGTAAGGGAGGCAGTAAGGTTGGTGAAAAACTCCTGCTTTTCACTTATTAGTCTAGCCTTATAGTCTCGTAACAAACGCTTATGTGCCTCGCCTTCAGAGGGGTCCCATGTCTTTCGCCATCTTCTCTCCTGCCTCCTACAGGTCTGTCTCAAGAGTCTTAGTGTGTCAGTGAACCAGGGGGCCGAGGGACTGCGCCTTGCTATATACCGGAAAGAAGCAGGTGCCAATGCTTCTACTGCTCTAGAGATAGAATTAGCAAGTACTTGTGCAGCTTCCCCAGCTTCCCCAAGAGAGGAAGGCGGCCCAGCCCTTATAAAAGGAGAGAGGGATTCATTGGTTATATTCTTGAAATTCCTTTTAAGTTGTTTATTACAGGTATTCCGTAAAGGCACACATGCTAGGGGAGCTTTTAACTCCAAGGGTACTGCCAGATGATCAGACCAGGCCAAGCGAATAGGTAAATCGACCGACAGTCTCAGATCACTGGTAAATACTCCATCTAGAATTTGGCCGGCCTGATGAGTAGGGCTACTAACCAATTGGGAAAAGCCACATGCGTTAAGCGAATCCAACAAGGAGTGAGTATCTTTACAGCCCGTATCCTCAAGATGAAAATTCAGGTCCCCAAGTATGGTGAAAGAGGGCCTACCAAAATATGGTTCTAAGATTCTGAGCAACTCATTACTGAAATTGGATCTAGGTCCCGGAGGTCTATATATGAGGATGCCAGTAAAGGAGACCGACGAAGAACAAGAAATAGAAAAGTATAAAGCTTCAAAAGAATCCGAGGACTCGGATAGAGCCCTTATACTACAGATGAATGAGTTTTTATAGAGAATGGCCAGCCCACCCCCTCTACATCTAGTTCTATCCAGTCTCTGGAGAGCATAGCCCTCAGGTATCGCCAACAGCAGATCATGGCCCGAGGAATCCGAGGCCCATGTTTCGGTGACAAACACCCAAGAGGGATCCCTAACAGTCACGAAATCATAGAAAGCAACATTATTTTTAATTAAGGATCTAGCATTAATTAGGAACCCACTACCCAATGGTAGTATATTTGGCGGAGAGTGAGAGATATGGTTAACCTCATAGTTGGGGCGGTAGAATGACAGGCATACCTTACACGAGTGACATGCTATGGCATGCCGAATACCGTTAGGCGAAAAACGGTGATGACAAGGCGCTGGCAGAGGTTTTAGAGCTCGCATATCAAGTGGCGTGTACGCGAATTTTACCTGACCGGTTAAGTGTGCCTTAGTCAGGAATTTAACAGACGTTAAATTCCTGCATTAAGGCACACTTAACGCGATTTAAATAATCGCTACCCTTCCTTGTTAATATCCCGAAGCTGCCTTCGCGATATTTTCCCTGGTTGGTTTCATAGCCACGCCTACTTTGCATCTGATAAGCGATGCAAAGTTAGGCGTGCTGGAAATGGGCGCTAAGTCAGCAAATAAAATTATCGCCGCCTTTCGGCTGCAAAAGCGGCTATAATTTTATAGCGCCGCCTTGTTAATATGCCCCAGAATGCTTCCAAAGCATACAGGTGAAACACTGGGCCCTACACCCACTAGCGAAAGAAGCAGCCACAACAGATAAAGCTATCTTTGAAAGACTTTTCTCTGTGATCTGTGGCTCCAGAGTGTACGCTAGGCTAATGGAATCGCCATCCGATTTACGATGGTGCCAAGAACATCTTTATGGGTGAAACATAGTCTCTGATGCATGAAACTACTATTCTGAAAAAATGTTAACACCAATGCTATCCGGCCCTCGTTTCCTATCCCCCTCGGAGTTTCAGATACTGGGGGGAAATCCAGGCCATTATAAGTTGGACCCCCACCCAAGAGACCACTACTGAATGAAGATTTACCCAGGGGATTGGTAATTCTGGGTCCGATTACCTGGTGATTCCTCATTTTCGCCTTCATTTTCAAGAAGAATTTTCCGCAGCCAGAATCTCTGTGTGATAGTGAAGATGTCTGTGAGGTCCCAGCACACCTCATACTTCTGACGGGCTGGGAACTGCTGTCCGCACGCCGTTGTAATGAAAAGGCAACTTGTAATAAGGGCTCAAGGGACAGGGAGTCGCGTCTGCTTCTTATGGAATTTACCCTCCTGGACTTTTGGGCTCGCCTTCTGGCTGTATAGTTCATTTAAAACACAGGGACATATAATTATTATTAAAAGGAACACCTTTGTATAAGGAGAAAGCTGAATGAAGCTGGTTGTGTGATTGACGTATGAGAAGAGGAGCTGCTCAGAAGGAATCCAAATGGAAGGATACAAATGTCAGGACTTCCAAACCTTGTTACTTCACCAGGAAAACGATACAGATAATCCCGGTTACACCAGAAGGAATACACGGTTCCACGGCCCAGAAACTAACAGAGCTAATCGAAATAACCCTCATTTTCACTCACTTAAATAGCAGAAACATTGCCACAACTTGAGTACTCAACAGAGGAAAATCATAGTTGTGCTTCCACAAATCAAGCCTCCACACCAGGCTCAGGCAGGAATATTTCCTAAACGTAAACGATGCAGAGGCAGCTTTTTCCCCAGGGACACTTCTCTCATTTAAAGAAGTGCCTTTCTGTTCCACTTCTGTCACATCTGGTAGTTCCATCAAGCATCCACATATACACGGGGTGAAGGACCTGGGCGTTGTGGTCCCACAGTCAATATTTTATAGTAGTTGGAGGCGAGAGCGAGCCTAACAGACGGCTGCTTGACGTCATCCAAGAGGGTGAGGGTGGCCTAACTGCAAACATCATAGCAGCTCAGGTGCATGGACTAAGATCCTAGGTCCTGTGCTCAGCTCCACTCCCTGTAAGAATAAAGGAGAATAAAGGCCACCTCTGCACACTTTGGGATCAATGATATCATGAACCTTGTATTCGACCTCAAACGTCAGGGCCCTTGGTGCTGCCAGGAGCAGTTCTGAGCAAAGAAACATACAAAAAATGGATGCGCACAGCTTCCAGGTTCACCTTTCTTTTCAATAAAGAAGGGGCCCATAACCTGTGTTGGAAATTGAGATGGTCCTTTTAAATGGAGATATTCATAGATAGCCAAACATTATCCAAGAATATTGTGATACCCAGGAGCAGCTTTTCTTTTTTTCATTTGCAATATGTTTGCATTTTTGCTTGGCTCTGTCTAGTTGATAGCAAGCAGATTGTAACTTGCTGTGGATGGCCAAATATCTCAGATTACAGCCTGAGTTCCTAAAGGTTTCAAGTGGCAGTGGGCTCATATGAGGATGACTACCATAAGGGCAGAAGAAAGGAGACTGTTTGGTGCAAGAATGCCTTTAATTATTGTATGCAAACTCAGCGACCTCTCATAAACCTACCCAACTTGTGTGAGTGCTGGAAATGTAACAACATGCATATTGCTCTAATGCTCTACTGTTTGATTTAAACATTCATTTTGCCTGTCTGCCTCTGGGTGGTAACTTGGAAGATAAATTAATCTTCAAGCCTGTTTCCCAGTATTTTCCAGAGTTATAAAAAGAACGTTTACTGTCTGGCAGGTGCAATATATCTGGAATACCAGGAGCTCTGACTACATGTCGTAAAGGTAGCTCTGGCTACATGTCGTAAAGGTAGGAGTATTAATACAGTTTGTGTGGGTATTCTCCTTACAGGTACCTTACGGGTACAGAATGACGCAATTTGGTTAGAGTGTCAACAATAACCATGGTGGTGTAATTCTTTGTTGACTGGCAATTCTAATACAAAATCTGTATTCATGGTCTGCCAAGGAGGGTATGGCCTCTTACTTTGCTCCAGGCATGTCTGTATTGTATTGACATGCTGCCTGGGAGACTACATAAGTGTTAGTTTGCTTTGTCAATTCAAAAACACAAATCTGTAGTTTTCTTTTGTCCCACATGACCTGCTAAACGTATGAAATGACACTAGTGTAATGCGTTTAGTTTGGTTAACTGGTTGTAAAAGTACAAAACGTTGCCAGTATATAGTAACCCATCTTTAATATTTCTTTCTGTTCCTTCTTTTTCACTGTTTTCTAGATCTTCTCTTGAACAATAATTGCTTATGATTTGTAGATAGTCAGTAGAGGAGACAAGACCGATATTTAAGAGTCAAAGTTACAATGTCGGAGAAGTCTTAGATAAAACATTTATAAAAACTGGCACAACCAAGAAAACTTGGGGGCATATCAACAAGGGCTTTATCTCTGCTTTTTTGGCTTTAAAAGCCAAAAAAGCAGAGATAAAACTAGCACTCTATCAACAACAGGGTGCTAACATGAGTACCATTGAGTTGGGTAACAATAAACATCTGTTATTCAGCGCCAAGATACCCGTAGTGGTGAGCGTGCGCTTTACAAATACACGTGTTATGTTATGTTACATGCAAATTTGCATGTTAGCACCCTTTTACTCTACGCTTCCCCTTGCATCTCTAATGAGAAGCAAAGGGGGCGTTCCAGAGTAAAATAATAGGAGAAATGTCGCTAAGCGACATTTCTCCTATTATCAAGAATATCGCTAACCCTGTTAGAGACAAAAAAAGCAGCGCCAACCGCGATTAACGCTGCTTTTTTACGTCTGGTATTTTTCTGACTTAGCCATGATATCCTATGGAAGGAGGATATCATGACTAAGTTTGCCTGTCCCTATCAACAATCTAACGTGAGATTATCGCTAGGTTTCCAGCGATAATCTCACGTTAGCCACTTAGCGTGAGGATTTTTATCGCTATTGAGATAAGCGTTGCTAATAGCACGCTATCTCAGCGATAAAAATCAACGCTAGCCGGCGATAATTATCCTAGCGCTAAGTGCGCTTAGCGATAATTATCGTCGGTTGTTGTTGATATGCCCCTAAGTTACTCTTTTAGAAGACTCTGTGTCTTTTTTTTTTTAGATCAGAAGGACCCGCTTCTGGAGTGATGCAATATAGCAATAATCCAATGGTAGAGGCATGGAATTCACATTTTTGCAATTTGGCAACCAACGTATTGTCCTTTAATCTTTGCAAGACCCTGAGTAGATTCAGTATGTGTTCACCAAATGAATCTGAATACATGAGATTCTCATCTGCATAGTGGACCCCAAAAATATCTAATACTTTCTGAGCAATTCGTCCATGAAGTTTTGGAATGCCGCTGGAGCGTTAGTGTGCCCGAAGGCATCGCTTCACAGTCATGAAGGTGCGCTTGGTGCTAAAAGCAGTTTGCCATTTATCGCCTTCTTTATGGGACTCAAGCGATTGACTCCTTGTGTGTCCAGTTTAATGAAGATAACAGCTGTCTTATCTTGATCAATCATATACATGGAATTGGAGGTAATGGGCTTCAAATTTTATAATAACTTTATTTGGTGATCAACAATCAATGCATGTCCATTAAGCACCTGTCTATTTAGATATAATAAAAAAAAAACTACAGAGACAAAGCAGGCGACTGGGAATGTCAAATAAAGCCATAATTCAAATACTGATTTATAGAAGTCTTCAAAAATGTAAATTTGGCCTCAGAGTATAAACCCAGCTGCATGTTAATATTGTTCCCTGCTCTAGATCAATGCAATAGTCATATTTTCTTTGAGGAGGTAAAACGTCTGCTTCTTTCAGATCAAAAACCCCCCTGCAGCCCTTGTATCCTGCTGGCAAAGTGACTTACTTGCCAACTGCATGCTATGTATCTTTCTTTGAAATTTGACTTAAAGGCACTGCAAATCTAGAGACACCTGTGGGGTGACTAATAAAACAATTATTGACACAGAAGGAAGAAGAGTACATATTTCTGAATTAATGAAGTGATTGTGTGAAGCATGGCACAGCATACCCAGAATCATTTTAAATGCAGGTGCATCAATGAAATCAAAATGGGTCATTTCTTTCTGTCCTTTATCTGAGGTCTTTAATAACGATCTTTGATAATGAGCGATAGATGTTAAAGGCGATCCGTTCACTGACTGCACTGCTTCTCCTTGGGACTTTGTAACTATAGGCAATCCATTTGCGTATTGCATATCAACAACATTTCCTGTTGAGTCAGAATCAAATAAAAGGGACACTCCTGGCCATACCCGAGGTGCTTAGTGACACAGTAAGTCTGATATGGAGATTCTCTTGTTTCCTGACAGATGTGGAGCCTTGATAGGAGAATAGCCATATTACTCTATTCAAGGCCAAGCTGCTGTCAAGTTAGATTGAAGGATATAGAAGATCCAATGGGAGTCCTAGTTCTCCTACCCCCCCCGCCAGGTAAGATGTTATGCTTGGAAAACACCTAACAGATGCAAGGGGAAAAATGATGGTTGACAGTATAGGCAGGTTTAGGTACTGGGAATTTGTATACATGATCCTTGTGGTCTTTATTAGCACAGTAAGAGAAAAGTAGCTAGGATGAATGAATGAGGAATTTGTAAAGGGCGAACAGCCTCCCAAAAAGGGCGTCCATGCACTATGGGACACAGGGTCCAGGGTGTAAAATGGGAGTACAAGGTAATTTAACAACAACAAATAGCCAGGTTTTAAACTTTTTTGAGGGCAAGACTCTAATTGAGTTGTGGCACATTTTTGGTGTCAGTTTGTTTTGGAGTTTTGCAAAGAGCAGGGTAAAAGAAAAGAATAGGTAAACATCAGAAAGGAAACTGGTTACATGACTTATCAAGTTTGATGGTGGATGAAGGCAGTGATGAGCCCTCGCACCAGCTGGGAACTACCCAAGAACCCCCGGATGCTGAGGAGTGGCAACTATTGCCGCAAGACAATTCAGTAGGAACCATAAACACACAAAGAGAGGCTCTTTCTAGAATTTAATCAAAAAGACTTTAAGTAACTAATATGAGAGAACCAAAAGGGAAGGAAAACAGTAAAGTGGAGGAATGAAAAGGCAGGTCATGAAATAAATGGCGGACA
Organism: Triturus cristatus; assembly: GCF_964204655.1. NCBI lineage: Eukaryota > Metazoa > Chordata > Amphibia > Caudata > Salamandridae > Triturus > Triturus cristatus. The sequence continues at coordinate 1,252,206,336 of NC_140592.1, read as the reverse complement.
AAACAGCCATACAATGAAACAAATAATTTCCAGACAGCATCCTTACTTGAGATGAGTGGTTTAAATACTAGTGCTGCCTATGTCAACTTGGAAGTGAACAGTTAACCACCAAGCCAATCAGCTTATCATAATTTGTGGCCTTGGGTATACATTGGCTAATGCATCTTTTAAATCTTCCCATTACTCTATATAAAATATTGTTATTCCTTTTTGTACCAGCCATTTGGCCTCAATAGTTAATTAAATTAACTGAGGTATGCAACCAAATTTCTATACCCTTATTTCGAATGAAATTAGTTACTTGCTTGTAACTCCAGTTCTCCAGCATTTGTATCTTTCATAAGAGCCTTTAAGTTGCTCAAGGCAGTGTTAAAATGGCATTAAGATGAACAACAGTTTTTGTTGTTGTGTAGCACATCGACCTCATTCGATGCAAACACAATTTAGCCAATCAAGTGAAAGTTTTGAGCTCTCTACTTCCCCACTGGCCATTAGCTCAGATTTCATAGCACAAGTGTGAAGGAAACACAGAATACGAAGAGTAGAGAAACTTTGACTGGAGCGGACTGAGGGCAGCTTATGAATCTATGAAAGATACCAATGATGGAGAACTGATGTTACAGGTAAGTAACTAATTTCTACTCCAGAATTGGAACTTTCATAGGGTTGAGTGGAACTCATAGAATTTTACTCAGTGGAGTTATGTGGAGATACCCAAAAACTCAGCAAGACTCCACAGAGTTCAGCAAGCGACATAGTTGTGGCACGTCACGCTGATTTTAAGCACCGGGAGCTTGTCCTGCGCTGTAAAATTAGTGTGACTTGAACAATGCAGCGTGCCAGAGGGCTCTGTTTCTTTCTGCCGCTCGAGTAGATTTTCTACTAGAGCGGCAGGTTTCTCAACACGAGTTGCAGCTTTCTCAATGCAAGCGATGGCGACCTGCCGCATCCGCCCGTGCTGAGAAATCTCATCAGGAGGTGGTCTAGTGCTTGATTTTCTTGCTCACACTTGCCAATTTACTGTTGGCGAGCCGCATGCAAAATAAACCTCTGACACACGGTGGATGGCATGATTTTTTCCGTAACTCCGCTCTCCAAGTGGAGTGTGGAGTAGGCAAAACTCCATGATCTCTGCCAGAGACGCAGAGTTTATCGCCCATCCCTTATCTTTCATTGATTCACATGCTTGAATCAGAATAGCAAGCAGCATGTCAAACATTATTTAAGCAGGAAGCAGGCTTACCTTCCCTGAAAAAAGCTATGTAGACCTGCTTGACCCACTGAAGCATCCGCTGCCGCATTCACACCCAGACAGTATTGCTTGGTGAATGTGAGCCTCCTTTTCACATGACTGCACAGCAAATATACAGGGGAGGTAGGGCACGCATTCAGTTTCCATGCTTCTTATAGAATGCACCCTTACTCTGCCTTGATGCAGGATGGTTAACGTTACTGTGACAAACAGCCAGCGGCTAATTCCTTGTTTATTTAGTAGGTTACCCCACCTAGGAGGCCAAATGAGATAAATAAAGGGTCTGAAGTACATATGTCTTTAGCTTTGTTCATATTGAACCTAATGCAACTCTGCACATCCAACAAATGTAAGAGTCTTTCCACTGACGAGGATGGATTTGGAAAAAAGGAGCATATAATGATAGCTTTGTTTAGATCAAAAGTCAAGGCAACCTTAGGAATGAATTTAGGGTTAGTACCCAAAGTGACGTTGGGCACATGTATCAAATTTGGAAATAGCAACTACCTAAGTGTGATTATCTGTGAATCGCAATTAGGTAATTTCTATTCCCCATGTATGAAACCCCAATAATTTCGTATAGTGATTCATAGGGAGTCGAAAATTGACCTACCTCATGAATATTAATGAGGTAGGTCACAATTTGCGACCCATTTGGAATCACTAAAATCACGGGGAAAGTGGCCTGCTGGGATCAGCAGACCACGATATCTGTGATTGCTTTTAAATAAAGCAATTTTTTTTTAATGCAACCCATTTTCATTAAAGGAAAATGGGTTGCATATAACAAAGAAAAATGAAAAGTTTTCTTATCATTTTTTAAGAGCACCGCCTGCTCTAAAAAAACTTTTCACTACCATTCCCAAAGGGAAAGGGGTCCGTTGGGGACCCCTTCCCTTTTGAGAATGGGTTGCCACCTACTTGAAGTAGATGGTAAAATGCAAATGTTTAGCGACTGTATTCTGGTCACAAAACATTCCTAGATGCTGCTGCGATTCGGCATTAGGAAGGGACGCCCTAAAAACGCTCCTTCCTAACAGCGATCTGCTAACGGATTTTGCGATTCGGTAATAGGTTGCTGAATCACAAATCCGGGTTTGATACATTGAAAACGCCTTTTTTCAGGCTGCACATGAGCCGATTCTATGAATTGGGGCGTTTGCAAACTTAAAAAAGGTACATACATGTGCCCCCTGATCTCTTGAGAAGCAATGCCATGGTTCCTTGGAGGCCTCCACTTCTCTTTGCTCAGGTGACAACCAACAGTAACACAGTTTTCCATTTGAAGGGACTTGAGGTGTGCTCCATGAAGCAGCTCAAATGAAGGCACCATCAGATGACCAAGCACTGTCTTTAACTGCCATGGTACTAAAGGGAATCTCACTGGAGGAAAAGCCCCAAAACCCTTCATTAATAGTTTGATGGTAATCTGCAATCAGTATTGATTGTTCTCCTGAAACTCGATATTGTGTGCAACTGATTTCTGATTGAACAGTATTTGAGCCTTCTTGGGCTAGATGCAGTAAGTACAGTAACATTTGATGGGGTTGTTTTGAGATGGGGTAAGTCCTTTATCCATACACCCCACACACAGAGCTTCCACTCTATAATTGCATCAGGTGCCCATGCCTTTAGCAGTATTTCCCTGCAGGTTGTAGGAATGTCAAGATGGCCCTAGTGGTCAGAAACTAAGCTATCAGGCTAAGTGAATTGAAGTTGTGGTGGGGATCTGCCTATTGTGTCTAGATAGAAGCTTGCAATGGATCCTGAAATGCAGACAGAAGGACAGTCTCAATGGGTGGCGGCGCCAGAATTGGCACGGCTACTCGCTGGCAATCAGTATCAGTGAGCAGCATCCCACCTCGGCCTTCCTCACCACTCCAGGAATGAAGGGGGATGGTGGAAAGGCATAAGTGAAAACACTCAACCATATCCCTGAGAATGACTTACCCTTGGATTCCTTTGCCAATACTGGCATTTCCTGTTCTGAAGGGTGGCAAATAGGTTTAGAGTCAGCTGAGCCCATTTTGGGGGACTGATCTGGTGAAGCTTCTTCTTGTGGCAGTCTACCTGGTTGTTTTGTATTCCTTGTAGGTGTTCCACAGAAATGTCCCTCTTGTTCGCCATGGCCTAGTTCAACAGTGTCTGTGAATCCTTTACCAGCAAACGCACCATCATGCCATCCTGTTTGGTAATATAGTACATCAAAGTCATATTGTCTGTCCTGACCAACCATCACTCTCTGCAAGAACAGTTGTTGTCATTGCCTGACGGCCCATGGTTCCAAAATGTTTATGTGAAGAGATTTCTGTCAACCTCTTGTGGACAGTTCCTGCATGTGAGCTCCCCTGCCTTTTACTGACGCATTGGTTGTCAAAATGATCCTGTCAGTGGGTTGAAACAGAAAGCATGCATTTAGGTTTACTAGGAACCTCTACTACTGCAGATCCTGAGCCTATTTGAGTCTTCTGTGTGCCTCCACTATGTCACTCCACAATCCTCTTGGCAATGCTGATGTAGCTCTTGCTGAACCAGCTTAATCCCCAGCCTTCAAAATGCTGCTAGACCAAACCAATGTATGATCACATTATCCCTAGTATTGATTTGTAAGTCCTGACAGTGACTGTCTGACGCTTGCAGAAAGTTACCCCTATAATCCACAGCTTTGTGTCGTGTTCTGTTGATAGATTCGCCTTTCCTATGTGTCTAGGACTGCTCCCAGAAACTGGACTCTCGTGAGGGGATGACTAGGAGATTTCTAGACAGTGAGCATCAGGCCCAACCAATGGAATAGATCCAAGCAAGCCTTTGTGGAGATATTGGCTTCTTCTGTTGAGGGTGCTTTCACAAGCCAATCATCCAAATGTGGGAATACCTGGTGGCCTAGTCTAAAGAGAAGGCAGCAAAGGCTCTAGACACTTTGTGAACATCCAGGGGCATATTTCAGGCTGAAAGGGAGTGCTACCCTGCCACTGAGAACCTCGGCTACTGCCTGTGATTTGTAGACATGGAAGTATGTATCCTGTACATCGAGGGAGATAATGCAACACATAAGGACTTTGTGAAGGGTTACTATCTGAATGGGCTGTTTCTTAAGGAACTCGTTGAGTTCCAGACAGTTCCTAATTGGTTACTAACCTGCTGCTTTCTTTTTCACCAGTGAGAATCCGGAGTAGAAACCTAAGTTCCTCTGGGCCTTTTGATTTTTTTTCACTTGCTTCTTTGAGGATGCAGATCCTGGAGGTAAGAGTGATGTTCTTTCGCTGTAGGGTGACAAGGTGGTTTCTAAAGGAATTTCAGTGTGTGACCTGATGGCACAATTAGCAGTATCCAATGATCTGTCTTGTTCTTCCTTCATTCAGATGCAAAGTGAGAGATTCTTCCGCCCATTAGCATTAAAAACGTTAAGAGCTCTTGGTATTGTCCTGAATGCAGGAGTGGAACGCCCCTCTTTTCTTGCATGAAGAGTGATATTAAGGTTAGAGTTGTTATCCACTTCCAGAGATGTAACCATGTTTATATTCTGCCTGTCTGTAGGAAAAGCTTTGTCTGCTTAGTCCACTATATTGTATGAAGAACCTCTATGTCCCTGTGATTTTCTGGAGCCAAGAAAGGGTGAACGTTTGCACTTGAGGACATCTAGGGAATGAGCGGTATCCATGTCTACTTTTATTGATTGTAGGGCACTATCAACATGTCAACATGCATTGCCAACCTGATTTCTGAAGGGAGTCTTCCCAGCAAATGGCAAGCCAAGGACCTTTGCTTGCATTTCAGGGGGGAAAGAGGTAGGGTTTTAATCAACCTGTCTTCTCAGAACTGCACTTCCTGCCAAGTGGCAGAACCATGATTAATGACATTCCAGACTTTATCAGTGATTACTGCTGTGGTGTTTGTCCTCCTTTAACAATGGTCTGTTCCTTATTTCTTCTATATTGCCCAAGAATCACTGATGAATTAGCTGCTTTAATGGATGGACTTTGGCATTATGGATCTGACCTTTCTTCCCAGGTTATCAATGTGCTTCACGTCTCTGCCCAGAGGTGCAGAAACCAATGTTACTGGGTTTTTGAAACTTCTCTGAGATGCTGCACTAATGAAAGAGCCCAGTCTGAGATGACCAGTTAGCCATGCAGTAGATGAATCAGGTGCCCTCTGCTAATTCTTCAGCCAATGAATGACAGCCTGGACTGTAGCAGATGCTCTCATTATGTTTTTTATTCCAGATGGAAATCAGTTTTGAGATAAACTTTACTGGATCCTGTTTGTTGAAGTCATAAAGGAAGTTTTTTTTTTTTACTGTTGCCATAGCAAAGCCAAACTTCTTGCTCACTGTTTCTAGTAGGGCTTGGACACAAGCAACATCATCTGGAGGTGACTTCTTCCAGAATAACTATCTTGCAATTACTCCCCTTGGACAATGCATCTTCTCATTGTTTAGCTCATGCACAAATACTGCTACTTTCTCCTCTTGCTCTGGTTTTTTTTTTGCGATCACTTTCCTGATCTTCTTTGGACATACAAGTGGCCACGGTTGAGGCAGCTTAAGCAACGAAGATGGTTAAGGAGGCACGGCCTGTAGAGGGTGAAGTGGTGCCTGCTGAGTCATAGCTGCAGGCACCTGTTGAGGAACCCCATAATAAGTGAGTCTGTACTGGTGGAGGCAAAAACAGTTTCTGAAAGACGGCCATCATTTGCAGCAGAGTATCTACAAAAGCTACTGGTGCTAGCATCATGGGAGAAATCCTCACGGTGCTGGCTAGTAGTAAGGTAGCTCATAGTCCCTTTCTAGGCACATTCTAATTTGATCATCATAAGCATCTTTGGAGTCTTTATGCAGCGATTAAGCACACATCTCCTCAGTGGTCTCACAGTCTGGGATATACCTAGATCAAGTTGCATCTGAATGTAGACTGTGTCTTAATGTTGCTGGTCACTGACATCCACTTCCAGTTTGGAATGCAATATATGCACAGGAGTTTGCACCAAAACATTCAAAGTGATGCACAAGTCTGTAAAAATGACAGTAGAACCACCAGAGAAAGTGCAATATTGAACTCTTATACCATGTCCACAGAAGATGCTATCCTTGTGGCTATTGTGGACAAAGCTGAAGCGAGATCTTGACCAAAGGAGTAGTTGTCAACTTTGTCAACATCATCTTCACCACTGAAGAAGGAGTCATTATTGCCTCAGTCTTTTCTGCCAGTGTGGCAGTTATTGTCAATGGTCATTGCCTTTGACAGGGTCATCAATCTCGATGGGGCAGTTGTCATCTATGGGGTGATTGATGGGGAGCTCGTTGACTTGGGCATCGCTGAAAGAGCCTTGGTCATTATAGTCTTTTTTTTGCCAAAGAGAATCTTCCTGTCTATGACGTGCCAGTCAAGAATTCTGACACAGCCTCCTAGGAGGTGGATTTTAAGCCATTTTGGAAGTAGAGTGCTACAGAGCCTGCTTTATGATGCCTTGCTAGAAGAATGTGTGGACTTTTCCTGCTGAGAGGCAAAAACTATTGATTTTTTAGACATTCTCCCTGGGAATTGTAAATGCTTCCTTTTTTGTGCCTCCCTCACAAAAATGCTTGGAGAGCATGGCTTAAGGAATCAATCACTAACGATGGAGAATTGACTTTACGGGGGGAATCTTTCTTTTCCAAAATATATCAGGTTAGTCTCTTTTTCCGGTTCTTGAGGGTCTTTGGTCGAAGTCTGGTAAATGTCTCAGCAAGAGGCATTATGCTTAGGATAGAAGCAATACTTGCATTTCTCATGAGGATCATAAGCATAACTCTTCCGTTGTCCACTAGAGTAACACATCTTGTAGATAGATCTCTTTTTCTTGTGTGTCATAATGACAATTGGACTTTTCCACTGGGTTATCACAACATTCTTAAATAAGCCCTGAAACAACTCATGTACTTTGACAAAAGCTGAAGATAGAGCAGAGCTCTTTTGCGGGACTCTTTGGGAAGGTGGCAATGTTTCCCCTTACTGGCTAATTTTGGGTCATTTCAATTGAAGTGAATGTGCTACTGAACAATCGTATTGGGTCTATGCCCATTTTAAGCTGTTTTCTGCTTTTTAAAGTTACATAAGATTCACCGCCTGTCAATGGGGAAGGATTCAAGCATGTGCATCCATGAAAGATCCAGTGCTGTAGAACCAACAGTTCATTATCCATGGATTGCTGAATCTGGCGATGGTCAAATACTCTTTGAAACTCATTCAAAATCCCTGAACAGGAATAGATTAGTGGGTCGTGATTAATAATAAGGTCCAGGATGCTGCTTCTCTACTTAGGTCACTTAGATGGGAGACCAACCAATGCTACTTTAAATTAAATAAGAGGAAAAACTATAGGCTTTTGTAGAAAATGTAGGGTATTTTATGTGTGGAAAATGTGTAACTTTGAGGGCTGTCCTTTAAGCCCCTCAGGAGAAGCTAAAGGTAATAAATGTGAGAGATGTGTATAAACTAATGTCCCCGGGACAGTTGCACTTATTTTGAAAGCAATAACAACCATCAGAACAGAAGGTGCTAAAGCAAAGGTTGTAGCACTAACCCCTCACTAATGGGGTGCTACTCTGTAGGAGAGGCTTGAGGTGGTTTATCTGGCAGCTGTTATTTCTTCTTTTGAATTTTGTATCTCGATTCCCGAGGCATCTGTAAATGCAGTTGTTTTTATGCAGGGTTAATAGCTGCTAAGATTTTGTTCATAGAGCCCATGGTCACAGAGCTTCTTTTACCAATGAGGGCTAGCCAATCTGCCTTGGAACTCTTTAGTGCTGAAACGTAGTCTCTGGTGCACAAGCCTATGATGGTACCTCCAATGCTATGCAGCTTTTTGATGGTAACAGTAAAGGGAGAGAGGTTATGAAGGAACACGTGTTGTCTACTTATGGAACGTTACCTCCCGGACTGTTTTTATTTTTGGGGGTGTTTTATATAGCACAAACTTGACCCGACCCAAAGGTATTAGAGCACTTTGCATGAGCAACAGTGACATCAATCAAGTTCACATTCATTTTCTTTTTTTTGAGGCAGGGGCAGATTAAGGGCCTGATTTAGAGTTTGGCGGATGGGATACTCTGTCACAAACGTGACTGATGTCCTATCTGCTGTGCCACAAGTGCCACAGTATAGAATGCACTTGCAATATGGCGGGATATCTTTCGCGTTTGTGATGGAGTATCTTGTCTGCCGAACTCTAAATAGGGCCCTAAGTGATTTGCCGAGAATTACAGAATGTTGAGCTGATGCTGAGACTCGAACCTGGTTCCTCAATTCCAAAGTCAGCAGCTCTACTTGTAAGACCACATCCGCTCCCCTGTTGTGTTTGATGTCCGTAACTGCAGTTTCCTGAAACATAGGGGCATATATTATTAGTAGAGGTAAAATATGCTAATATGATGTACCTACAGTGGGAACAAGAGCTGCTCAAAGGAATAAAAATGCCTTGGCACAAAGGTTAGGACTTCCAAAATCTGCCGAATGCACCAGGAGAATGATACAGGCACTCCTACCTGCTCAGTAGGAGAGACACAAGCAGGTCCAAGGTCCAAAAACAAACCTAAATAATCTAAATCACCACAACTTTCACTGAAATAGCAGACAACAGTAACACAAATAAGATGTTTGTAGCTGCACTCCTGCTGAAATGCCGGAGGTCGCACCACCAGAAACACCCACTGCACAGACGGCGGTCAGTTAAGCTGTGTTTATTGAGTACAGGAGAAAAAGACAAATGCCAATTAGGATAGGCCAGCCTGTCCAACCGCCCTCTCAACGCTGTCTCACTCAAACTGGTCAGACCGGAAAGGCCAGAGCCAGGGTTCTACCCATAGAACGGAACAATAAGACATGCGGACCCTTCTCAAGAAAAGCAAACCAACTAAAAAATAATATGAAAACTAAGTAAAAAAACATTATTGACAAGATAAGCAGCTGATAACATACATGAATTCCACACATTGAAATATGAGAACAGATACCAACTTATAAACACATTTAAGCAGTAATGCTGAAAGAAAAATCACCCAACGTGATAATACTGAAATCTTGAAGGTAACCTGTAATTGTGTTTCTCTCGGATCTGAATACTCTTACCAGTAACATTTTTCTCAGCACAAGGCACAGAAACAGTAACCTATGAAGAAGAAACATTTGTTAGAAGAGACAACTTATTGTATCAACAACATTGGGCACAACTTTGATCCTTTTATCTTAACCACATGTTCACAATTCCGCCGTTGACCATTACTCAGCCTTACAGCTGCATCATTTTCACTCACCTCTTCAATTTGATAAGGAGAACTAAACTTAACCTTTTCTTTGATAATTTTGTTTGCAGGCAGTTTTAAGCAAACCCAATCTTCTCTCTTAAACACCCTAGATGTTGTGCTCTTGATGACATTAAACCTCTTCTTACTCCTTTTCTGGCTCAGACAAATCCCAACTTGACTTGAACGATTGTGTTGACCTTGATCACTGACTGGAACATCCTTGAAAACAGTTAGAAAATTCAACCATGCAGGACGCAACATATCTTGCGAGGACCTGCCTCTCTATGGTTTGAAAGGTGAAACTCCAGTTACAGTATGTGGAGTGCTTTGATATGCCCATAACATAGCACAAATGGCATCACATAATTCCACCCCCTAAATCATGGCTCCAAGAACACACTCACTCAGCTTCCTGTCGGCCCTTTCTGCCTGGCCATTCACTAGGGGATTATATATACTACACTTCTTATACTTAATGCCAGCTTGGGTCAATAATTCCATCATCTCCAGTGGAGTGATTTGCACACCAATGTCAGAAACCAATTCTGATGGATCCCCTTCTATCGCAAAAACATCCATGAGAAACGTTACAACATTCCTAGTATTGTGTTTGTGAACGACTATTACTTCCAACCACTTAGACAGAACATCTATCAAGACTATGGAAAAAAGCTTAGCAACAGGAAGAACCCAAAATGGTCCAAGGAAATATATGCTTACCCTCTCCCAAACCTTGTTAGAAGAACGTATGGGGTTAAGTGGTGGTGTAACACATTTCAGACCCTTGTCATTCTGTGCATAAGCAGTACAAGACCCAAACCACACTACTACATCCCTATTCATTCCTGCACACCAATATGTTTCTCTCAATCTCTTTTTATTCAGAGACATGCCCAAATGACCCGCATGACATATTCCGAATAAATGATTCCTGACCACACTAGGAGGGATTAACTTATCATTCCTAAACAACAAACCAGATAACATAGACAACTCAGATTGGCTCTTGCTATAAGGTTGAAGTTCCAAAAGCAGACCTTCCTCTTTTGGCCAACATTCCCTTGTATACTGCAGAACTTTTTGCAGTGCTACATCCACCACAAGGGCATCCCTCCAAAACTTTTCATCAATACGTTATTTAAGAAGCAGACGAAAATTCACTGTCGACTGAACAGTCCTCATCATGCTGATCACCTGAATCTTCAAAAATGTAATCAGCTAAGCAAGAAAGGCGGGAAAGAAAATCTGCCTTCCTGTTTCTCCCACCATCAAAATGATGTTCCAAAACTTTAACACTCAACCTAATTAGTCTAGCAATATCTTTAGATGACTGAACATTTGTACCATTCAAGCTGGGCACAAACGTTTTATGATCTGTGCGTAACAAAAACCTTGTTCCTCAGACATAAGCTTTAAGCCTCTCAACCGCCCAAGTGCATGCAAGCATCTCTCGTTCAGTAACTGAATATGCACTCTCCTGTCGCTTTAGTGCATGCAAAGCGAATGCAATGGCCAGCTCATTCTAACCCATACCTTGAGACAACACTGCCCCAATTCCCACTCCACTAGCATCATTAGTAATACACAAAGGTTCACCAGGCACATATGAAATAAGTAGAGGACCAGAAATACAATCAATTTTTATTAGTTGAGACTGCTGTTGTTTAGACTCCCACCACAAGAACTTCAAATTCCTCTTCAATAATCCAAACAAAGGCCCAGATTTGCTAGCGAAATTATAAATAAACTAAGCATAAAATTCACACATTCCCCGAAATCACTGCAGTTGCTCCCGGTTCTTTGGAGTAGATACATCTTCAAATGCTCTCAACAGACTAGAGTGCAACTGATTTACCTTAAACAATAGGAGTCAGAGATGCCACCTCGTGCACTCCAAACTCATATTTGTCCTTCTTTAACCTTAACCTTTACACTGCAAAGCCTCAAGTACCACCTCCAACAATGACTCTTCATCCTTCCTTTCAAAAACCAAAATGTCATCTTGGAAAACATGCACGGCACTTAACCCTGCAGAACCTCAGTCATGCCACGCTACAGCACAGCCGCAGCAGAGGCAATTAGAAAAAGGCATTCTGCGGAATTGGAAAACACCACTCGGTGTGACAAATAGCTGTTATTTGGCTGGATTCTTCTGCTAGTACCACCTGATGATAAGTAAAACACATATCAAATTTAAAAAAAACTTTTGCTCCACCTATATTAGCAATCATCTATTTTATCTTGGGTAGCAAAATGGCCTTGAGACACCTTAGGTCAATGCACATGCGGAGCTTGTTCTTCTTTCTAGCAACCACTATACCGGGACAACCATAATGACGATTCTATGGGTTCAATCACGCCTTCATTGCATAGTTTGATTAGTAATTTGCCTAACCGTTCCCTTGCACTCGAAGGCATACACCTCAATTTGTGTTTGATGGAAACACTACCTTCCTTCAGTGTAAGGACGTGCTCAAACCCCCTCAAATTTTCCAAGTACGTCACTAAATAAAACATCATACCTCGCAAAAACATTCAACAATTTGCACTCACTCAAAAAAGTTTCTTTAACACTCAAAACCTGTTATGCACATCCTGGTGTTAATCCAATATACTAACATCCCTGATGATGACAACCCAAAATTTCCAGCCCAACAAAAGAAACATAAACTTTCCCCTGAAACTCCCTGTCCTTGATCTTCACAACAGTATCAAAATAACCATTGAGATAAATATTTGAACCATCATAACCTTGAGGACTAATGTGCAGAGGGAACAATATGTTTTGAAAATTCTTCACCTCTAAGTTTTTTTGGGATGATCGTCATTTTAGATACAGAGTCAGTGAGTAATGGATGTGGAATAACATCCACTATGATCTCCTCAGCAGGGTTCTTTGATTTAGAAACATTGCTTTCATGTAGAGTTACAGTTAAAACTCATATTCTTTGTTTAAGCCTGATCGAGCTCATCAACACAAACATTTACTCCACTGGATTTACCTCCTATTTTGCACACTCTAGCAAAATGGCCAGAGACACCACATTTGGCACACTACTTACCCACATCAGGGCACTGTTTCAATGACAAAATATGACATTTTGACCCCACAATGATAACACATTCCAGAGCCCGTAAAATATGTTTTCTACTGCGGAGTTTTATTGGTGATAGTTTTGTTTCCCTTGACTACACACAGCATATCATCAGTTGAGCCTTTGCTGAGCTCTTACACAGATACTCTTGAGTCTTGCATGCTATTAGCAAAGTTATTATCTTCTTATACGGAAAGGTTCTTATGGGTAAGAAGTTGTTCTTGTATTTTTTTATTGAAAAATCCAGTAAGGGGTTGTTGTCTGATGAGTTGATCTGTGAAATTATCCAACTCACACTTGGTAGCTAATATTCTTAACGCTGCCACATACATATGTATTGATTCAGTAGCAGATTGCTCTCTTTAGAAGAATTTGTGTCTTCTGACTAATAGGTTAGGTGTTTTGGAGAACTTTTCTCTAATCTTTTAACAGCTCCTTCTTACTCTTCTATTTAATCATCTTCACCATCAGTAGATAATAGAGGCAGTCGAGCAAATATATTTGGACTTTCCATACCTAGTAAACCATCCTTTCCTATCAGGTTTAAATTTAAAACCATCAATTGCACCTAGGAAAACACTGGAAGCTCTGAACTACTCGTTCCATTGGATAGGTGGTTCACCCACTGTTTGCAAAAAAAGTTGTAATCTGTCCTGATTATTAATGCAGCTGTCAGAGCTGACCCTTGGGCTACATTCACTATTGTCCCTGTTTTAAAAAAAGGCAACAGAGATAGCACCCACTGTTACAGGCCTATCTCTTTGCTGGACTCAGTGGTCAAGGTGGTTGAATGTATCTTATTTGACAGGTTGAACAGTTGGGTAGATGAAAGTAACATCCTAGCAGATGTTCAATATGGTTTCCGCCCGGGACAGTCAACAATGGACACATGTTTGAACCTGTTTATGATTCTTAACAAGTAAATAGTTGCCCACCCAGGTACCATCTATCTGGCCTTTATGGACTTGTCCTCCAAGTTCGATAGGGTTAACAGAAGCAAGCTCTCGCAGACCTTGTCAACCATTGGGGCGGATAGAGATATCATTCTTTTTTTACGAGATCTCCACAGGGACCGGAAGGCATAGGTACGTTAAAATAAAATCTCAAGGTCACTCTACAGTTTCCAATCCAGAGAGGGGTCCAGCAGGGTTGTACACTGACTCCTTTCTTGTTTAAATTATATATTAACAACCTTGAGAAGGTACTTGTGAAGACGAAGGTGGACGTACCCCAGGTGCTACAGCTTGATCTGCCAGTACTATTGTACGCTGACAACGCCGACCTCATGGCCCAGACCACGAGGGGGATGCAAACGTTGCTAAGCTCCTTTGTTCAATTAAAGAAAGATCAGGACCTGTTGCTTAACTACTCCAAATCATATGTGATGCAGGTGGGACCTAGTACAAGACAGTTTTATATCTTTATGGTTGAGTCCATCCCGGTCACCAAGACCAGTTATTTTTCTTACCTGGGGGATGCCAACATGAACTTGGGACCTTTAAAAAGCAGAAAGAAAGAGGATCTTCGACTGGTAAATGCTGCTCTCATTAACTTTGCCCCTCGTTTGGGCAAGAGACCAATCGTGCCCCTTTTGCAGATTTATAGAGCCAAGTGCATTTCTATGGTGGCGTATGGTAGTGAAATCTGGGGTTATATCGCTCATGACGATTTACAAACTGCAGAAAACAACTTATTGAGACGGCTATTAAGCATACCCCAGGGCACTTCCACATTTATAGTACATGAAGAGCTCAGCATGGCCTATCTTTCTGACCTGTTGGCCTTCCACCCCCTTTCACTATGGATCAAAATGTGGTTTGGTAATGGGACTGCTTTAAATAAACAGATCTTAAAGGATTGCATGGCACTTGACTATGCTCACCATTTCCCTTGGCTCAACCATATAAAGGAGTGTTACCTGAGCATGGGAAGAGCAGATTTATTCTCTAACCTGGAATCAATTAGTAGAAAGGACTTGGGCAGGGCCAAGGAGGTGTTTTTTAGACAGCGGATATCAGATAAGGAAGATCGGGAGTTAAGGAAGTCCAGTGTACGTAGATTTACCATTTTAAAAACAGTGCAATTCACTGAACCATTTCTCTTAGGGCTTTCTAGCTCTTATGATCGTTTTTGTATTGACGTGGGTGGAACAAGGGTAAGAGTCTGTCGCCCTGTTGCTGCGACGGTAAGTCTCCACAGGATATGCTATTTAATATTTTGTAGTTATTATGAGCCACAGAGGAAGTCTTATAGTATCCCTATTTTAAAAAAGGCAAATTTTAGCCAGTTGTGTCCTGATTCTACTTTTTTATTAGTGCTTTTAGGGAACACTGTATTTTATGTTCTTAGCTTTTTAAAGTCTGCTGTTAGGCTCAGATCCAGCTGTGATTAATAGTTTAGGGTGTATCATGGTTGGACGTGATGTGATTATATTAGCCCCTTGTTACTCTATATTTATTTTTATTACTAATTATGCTTATCGAAGCAGTGTCATATGCGGTAGACGTTTTATAGACATGGAGCTTTTGTATATACTTTATAAACTTGACTTTTATGTTTTTTTTTACAAAAGCCGAAAATCTGATAAATAGTACAAGGCAACTATGCGGAACAACAATGGACCAACGAAAATCTTTACAAAAACAACATGTTGAGTGTGTAATAGTGTGAAAAATAAATGCCAGAAAACTAAATTTCAATAACCTCATTGTACTGTCTGGCTATGGCAAAGGCATTAGATACGGCAATCTGTGGCATAAAGTATCAGTCTCTGATGAAAACCAATACAAAATGCGCACAATCGTACTGCCTGACTGTCCTTGTGGTACAAAGTCAGGCAAAATCCAAGATGGTGGTACACGATTTGTGCTTGCGTTATCACATAGTAGTCCGTGAAGAAGACCAGTGCAGAAACACACACTCGTTCTGCCAAACTGTCACTCTGGCCCAAAGGTAAAGCAAAATTCACGATGCCGGTACACACATCATTCAAGCGTTGTCATGTAGCGTCATCATGCTCAACCCAAGTTGGAGCAGGAGCAAAGAAAATGGCGTCTGAGAATGTTGTGGTGCAAATGTTCATAAAAAGAGGTTGTTGATCTCCCTAACACCTGTAAGCAGTTTCCTCGAAGGAGGCAGACAATGTTACCTGCTGTAGCTGAAGAGGAAATACTGGGATCCATGTCGATCATTGTCATAGTGCAGCCGGTGTGGTTTGAGATCAACATTGCCAATGTTACAATGCTGGAGGTTACACCATCCGAAATATTTAATGCAAACATGGAGTTCAGTTAATCTGTATAGAGTACAGGAAAAAAAGGCAACTGCCAGCTAGGATAGATCAACCAGTCCAACCATCTTCTCAACGCTGCCTCACTCAAACTGGTTGAACCCGAACCATCAGATTCTGTGTTCTCCCATAGAACAGAACAATAAGAAATGCAAACACAACAACTCTCCTCCGACTAAGTCTTCAACGTAGGGTCAGGCAGAACTCCTTCACAAAGGGGAACCATCCCCCGACAATGAGCAGCGTGAGGAAGCCTGGAATATAGAGGCTATTCCAGGCACTGCAGGCCGCACACATTGGCTAGTGGTGTTAGCCTGGGATACTCACCTAATTTAAAAGGAAATGCATTTCTGTTCAACGACATCCGTCCATATGCCTGTAAAGTTCCAGCCAGGACCTTCCTACTGTGAGACCCCAAATTGAGGTCCTAGCTCACTCAGTTCATGAAAGGCTTTACCTTGCAACAGCTGCCCCCAGTGGTTCAGCAAGGGCACACTGTCATTGTGGCGACCCATGCCCTTGTTGTGGTTCCCAATGGCTCCTCCTCTTTTGGTGTGGTCCTCTGTCTACTCTCAGTGAAGCCTCACTGGAGTCAGGGTACGTCGCAGTCAGCTGCTGAAGCTATGCAGTCTTCAGCAGTCCCAACCAAGCCCCTGCCAAAACGAACACAGAGCCCTGCCTGCTCCCCTCCACCGGTTTGTATGGTTAAACAAAGTCTCCATTGGTAGCAGAAATAGGAGTCTGAAGGGGAACTACGGTTGTCCCCTGGAAGCCACACTCCAAAATCTCTGGGTCACAGTGGTGATAGGGGAGCTGAGGGTTACAAGTCAAAGGATCACCTCACAGTGTGCATACTCATGATTTGCACCACGTGTCACAGTCAGAGAAAGCACCCTTTGTCCACCAACCTGCAGAGTGTTGCCCAAGCAACAGTGAGTGTGAAATTCACTGTCTTGAGATTTCTGACTTATGTTTGTAAGCGGTTTGCAGACAGAAATTGTGGATTCCACAGCCTAAGTTCTGGGATTGATTCAAGGCACTTTTTGTTCTTTTGCATATTCATCCCAGACTGCTCAAGCCACGGTATGTAGCCACTTGTGTCAGCATGAAGGAGATGTGAGGTAGAGAGTTTCGGCTTTGAGAAGCACATAACAAAGGAACACATAAGGGGGAGGTTTCCTCAGTCAACTACCGCAAAACCTGATGGTGATAAAACCTCTGAGGAAGAATGAAGCAGGAAGGGGCAAGGACTGTTTTTAGACTTCAAAGGGTCCTCGTTATTGTATCGTCCACATTCTGTAGTGTGACCCAAAAGACTATAGAAATGCTGTGTAGGTGTCTTGCAACCCACATTTTGGATTTTTTGCAACTACATTGTTGTCAGGCAGCCTCTTGGATCGAGCAAAGGACCTGGTTGCAGGAGACCGGCAAACAGGAGAGATGAGTAGACAGACCTCCCTGTGAAGTTAACAGGTAAAAAGGCCGGTATAGGCACTGACACCACACCACTGCAAGTCCACTATGGACTGGTGAGCTGACTGTGTTCATGCTCAGAAAAGGAGGGGTACATAAGGTGTGCAGGCCACACAGCTCATCGATGGTTCTCAATCTGTTTCTACAAGACGCGTATGTTGGTCTCCACTCTTGTACAGCGCTTGAGATATGAAAAACACTTCTCAACTGTGGGTATCTCTAGACTACGAGTCCATGGATGTGAGCTACTTATAATCTTTGCGGTTTGTGTAAAATATTCCAGCCTCTGAGAGTGCACGGGTCTCATTAAAACAATGTTTGTGAATGGCAGTTTATATGTAATTATGAATGCAATGGGGAGAAATTGAAGCTTTTAATGAGTTGTGTGGTGAAGGCAGTACTGGCAGCATTTTGGACTATTTTTATATATCCTTCTAATTCTCAGACTAATGAATCGCCATAACATGACTCGAGTGTCAGTCTCCTGGAGATTGCAGAATGGGCAGAGTTGGCCAGAGCTGGGCAGGTGACCTGAGGCACTGCCATCTCTGCCATCCTAGTTGGGCGGCGCCGTACACAGTATTCACTTAGCACTGCTGCAAGCAGAGCACAGCCATGTAACACCGAGTACTAGAGCACCAGAGGGAGGCTAATCATCCACCATGTCCTGACAGCTACCAGTGCCACCAACCAATGAAATGATAGTGGTTATAAAAGCCTGTCCTTGAGCCTGCCCTCAAGGCACTCTCCCCTAATAGGAGACAGTCTTATTATCTGGGGGAGAAGAGGTTCGGGGAATCAAATGATCTCTTGCTATGGAGCAGTGTCACAGGTAAGCCAAAGTGAGTGACTCAACACTGACCATCAGCCGTGCGCAATGACTATCGCACGCTGCTAGTCTGCTCTCGGTTGCCGGCCACCGTCGAACCTCAGAGCAGCTTGATTGGGTAGGACTCATGGACATTTGGGACGGTCCCAATCCAGGCCCTGCCTTGTGTCTACTTCTGTTGGTCAGGGAAGATCTTTGACCTCTGCATCTGACCTTTCCTAACCATATCCCTATGCAGCTTGTAGGGGGTGGTTCTCTTGAGAAAATGGTTGTAGCCACGGTCCATGCTAGGGGTCTCCTGCACAGTTGTTCATTCAGTCGTATGAAACAATAGACTCCTGCGGGAGCCCACGACTTCCTGAAGTCCTGTAAATGCTCTCAAATGCCCGTGCAGTCTTTACCTGTATATACGACTGTGACTCTGCTCCAGGGCTGCTACAGCACTCCGGTGCTAGACAGCTGCCTCAGTTACATGGTGCTGTGTACCCACCCCACACCTCAAAGGTTGAGGTATTGGCCTTGAAAGAGCTGCCTGTGTTTTTTTAGTATTGCTACTCATCTAGGGCCATATGTAGGTAGCTAAATAACGGTCGGTAACGGCCGAAATTCGGTAAATATCCCGTTACCGACCGGTATTTAGTCAAGTGAGATGTAGGAGGCCAAAAAACACTTTTCGGTAAATATGAATCGGTAAATACCGATTCATATTTACCGAATTCTAAAATACCGATTCATATTTACCGAATACATATTTTCCGATTCGGTAAATATGAAGTGGTAAATATGAAGTGGTAAAACGGGAAAAGATATGTAGGTAAATTCGGTAATTAAGAAATCCATGAAATTCGGTAATTAAGAGTCGGTAATTAACACAGATTGAAAGCAGGTGGTAAGCATCAACAGTGCATATAAGCAATCCCAAAATGCAACAGCGTGGACAACATGGCCGCTCTGTATGTCATTGCAAGGCGCCTACGTCTACAGGCAGCAGGTCTGAGGATTTGGAGACGGGAGGAACGCATTTACAGACAGCGCATCACACTCTTTCAACAGACTGACGCTGAGATACATGAAAGGTACAGGCTACACCCCCAAACCATCATGGACCTGATAAGGGACCTGCACCCACTCCTGGACCAGCCAACAAGAAGGGCGCATGCCATACCACCACATGTGCAGGTGCTCTGCAGCCTACATCTACTCGCATCTGGCAGTTACCAGGGGATGATAGCTGCGGTGGGTGGTGTATCCCAGAGTTGCCTGTCCCGTTTCTTCAGGAAGTTCCTGGATGCCATGATGCAGAGAATGCACCACTACATCAGCTTCCCAAACACTCAGGCTGAACTGCAGAAAACCAAAACAGACTTTTATCACATGGCACAGTTCCCCCATGTCATAGGCTGTATTGATGGCACACACATTCCAATCTGCCCACCAGCTGCCACTGAGCACATCTACAGGAACAGAAAGTCCACCCACTCCATAAATGTGCAGGTGATCTGCGATGCAGGGAACATTATCACTGATATCGTAGCTAAGTTTCCTGGGAGCACCCACGACTCCTACATCTTCCAGAACAGTGGGATCTACACACGACTGCTTGCCGGAGAATTTGGAGAAGGATACCTGCTAGGTAAGTAACAGTGACGCTCCATTCTACTAAGTGCAAATCATCGTGTATTGAGGCATGTGACTGATGGTTCTCTCATACTCACCTAGGCGACAGTGCATATGCCGTGCGGTCATTCATCCTCACTCCCTACCTACACCCATCAACCCAGAGTGAGAGACGATATAACGTGGCACACAAATCTACACGCAACGTGGTGGAGCGCACGTTTGGACTATTGAAAAGCAGGTTCCGCTGCCTCCACAAAAGCGGAGGCGCACGACAGTACACACCCATCATCTGTTGCAAGATAATTGCCACTTGTGCAATGCTGCACAACCTTGCCACGAAGAGAGGTACAGAGGTGGAACTAACAGATTTTGAGGACAATGAGGATGAGTCAGGTCAGCCAGAGGCCAACGCAGCTGGAGTGCCAACAGCAACAGATGGGAGAGAGAGACGGGCAGAGATCACATGCAACTATTTCTGAGTAAGTAAGGGGACACAGCCAGTTGTTGGATGTCATGACGTAGTTTAATAATGCGGCACTACGCCACAACACCAAGAAAATGCCATTCTGGCAACATTGCTTAATGACTACTAGCAAGTCCAGGGTTACGTCACCCAATTGTCTTAGGCTATGGCGTGCAGCATTACTGTTTGCGGCCACGCGCTACAGTGTGGGATGCCACGGATTGTGCCTCCTCACTAGTGGCAGCCCCATGCCTCCTGCTGCTCCTGCGTGTATCTGGGACCGGGGGGGTTATGCTGCTCCTGCTGCTGGTTTCGATGCTTTCCGCAGCATCCCCAGCACCAGTTGTGGCCGCCTGGCTTGTCAATAGCACTTCCAGTGCGCTGGTGACCTGCACCATCCCCCTAGAAACGTCGCTGCTGCAGTGTGTCAGGCCCTCCTGCATCGCCACAAAGCGCCTGCAGAGCAGTGAAGTGGCACTTGCCAGCCGGTTGAGTGCCCTGGTATGACTGTCTCTCCTCTGCCGTTCCCGGCGCCGTGCAGCTCTGTCTGCATCATATTTGCTGCACAACAGCTTGATGGACTGGGACATGTCCCGCATGCCCGCAGCCATCTCACTCATCCCCACCGCCATAGCGCTGATGCCCCTGTCCATGTTGACAAAAAAGTTGCTTTCAGTCCCCGCATTTGCCGCTGAACTGACATCACTGCCTTTGTTTGTAGGCGCTGTATTTTCAACATGTTGGCCTCGAGCCCCGAGAACACCCCATGGCTGTCAACGTGTGCTGGTGGACTCTGCACCCGAGACCTGCGGCGCCGTCTGGCACCTGTGTGTGCTCCCTCTGATGTGGAGGGCACAGTGGCATGGCTCCCATCCTGGGGCATAGTGTTTGGCTCCGGGCCCCTGCTGTCGTCAGATGAGGTCTCGATCACTCGCAACCTGGCAGCAGCATGCCTCCTCGACCTCACAAATGCAGGCGGTGATGTGGCCGGTGACTCAAGCATGAGTGGTGATGCTGGCTGTGGTGCTGATTCGGGCTGTGGTGGTGATGCTGGCTGTGGTAGTGGTGATGCTGGCTGTGGCAATGATCTCGGGGCAGAACTTGTGCTGGCCAGCCCTGAACTGTCTTGCTGGTGTGCCCTCTCTCCTGTTGCATGTGTAGTCCTGCGCGATGTTACATCTGTGGACAGAAATGCAACATCAGCTCAGTGTACCTGAAGGCCTGCATTGCAAGCATCACAATAAATTTCTGTAACACTCTCACATTGTCCTCTGCCTGCTTTTCGCTAATGTGTGTACCATGCCTTGTTGTTCTGTGCTATTCAGTTCATGATTGGGGTTTCCCAGACTACATCTCCCATAATGCATTGCCAGTCTGCACTAACACATGGACTGGAGTGGGATACTCATTTCACAATGGGAGATGTGGGATAGGGGTAGGGGGGGCTACATTGCTGTGCATTCGTCTTACCTTGTTGGGTGGCGGCTCTGGCAGACCTGTCGGCATCCCCAAGCCCCACAACACTCTTGTGCTCTATTGTGGACTCCACCAGCTCCTCCAGTTCGGTAAGGGCAGGTGCCCTGTTCCTTCCACCTCCAGTCTGGCTGGCCTCCTTCTGCAGTTCCCCCATCTTCCTCTTTGTGACAATCCTCAGGTCGTACCAGCGCTTTTTAAGTACCTCAATGTCCCTGGGGGTCACTCCAACAGCATTGACCTGCGCCTGGATTCCCAGCCATATATTCCGCTTCTCCGACTCTGGCACTTGCAGGGACTGCCTCCTAAACAGCTTCTGGTGCTGCTTCACCACCTCCTCCACTAGTACCTGGAGTTCCTTGGGGCTAAATTTCTGCTTTCTCCTCCTTTCCCCTCCATCTCTCTGTGTCTCCTGGCTGGACATTTTGAGCTGCACAATCAGGCACTGGCTCCCTGCCTCTCCTCTGCACTCCCAGCCTCTCCAGAGTCTGTTGATTGTGTGCACCTGCCTGGGTGTGGCCACTTCCTGGTTGGGTGGGGTTTGGTTGCACAGGATTAGCTGATTCTTCCAGTCATGTGTTTGCGTTTTTCCGATTCGGTAAATACCGATTCGGTATTTACCGATTCGGTACATACCACTTCGAAATATACCGATTCGGTAAATACCACCTCGGTATTTACCGAATCGGTAAATTCCGATTCTTGAATACCGAATGATACTGATTCGGTAATTATTACCGAATGATTACCTACATATAACTTACCGATTCATAAATACCGAATCGGTAAAATTCGGTATTTAAGAATCGGTAAAATTTATTTACCTACATATGGCCCCTAGTGAGGGCCAGGTTGATAAGCATGTGGCAACAGGGCCCCTTTCTACAGTGACCGCATGGGCTTCCTACATGACCTCCTGCAGGCTATAACTCAGTGTTTGAGCCACTTTAAATCCGAAGAAAGGTGCTTCATGTCCAGATTCAGATATGTGCCCTTTTGTACCTCCTCAACTCCGTATTGTCCGGGCTGTGAGGGAGAGTCATCCGCTGTGCTTGAAAACCATTTGGACAACAGTGCACTTTACAGGAGCTTTGAATTCACTCATTCGCCAGGGATCCACTATCATCTGTGGGTAGTAATAGGAAGTCATAGGGAGCCAATATATTATCTAGATATTGTATTGAGACTTTGTGTGAGCAAGTTATTGATTTGTTGCCCGTCTTTGCACTCTTGCCAAACTAGGCTCCCCTGGTGTTTTGGATGCTTGCATCATCTCTAAAGCCTGGACAGCATTTTAAGTATTTAGTGAAGCATGGCTGAGAGTTGCATATGAAATAGATGTTGTGACTGGTGTACCCTAGTCTTTTGAAGTAGATGAAGCAGTGTTTTAGGGACTTCTAATGAGTATATGCGGGCAATCAATAACCCCTCTACTTAAGGGTAACTGCTGATGCCAGAAGCCACTGAAGTTCCTCTGTGCTTGTATTATCTGCTGTAGTGTTTGAAGAAAGGAGACATGATGTGTGCCAAGTGACGTGTGGGCATGAGTGACTTGTCACAAGGCATGCAGATGGGTGGTTGTAAGATTTTATCTTTGGTGACTCTCTATAGCAGAGGTCTTCAAACTGTGGGGTGCCCACCCTCCTTGGAGGCAGCTTCGCCATCTTGCAAGTATTGTACTTTGTGGCCTATATTTTTGGGGCAAATGTGGTAAAAAAAGTGAAAAAATTCTAAAAATCTAGTATTATCCTCTTTGAAATATAAACATGGACAACAAATAGAAGAAGGAATCACTTAAAAAAAAACTTTAGAACAGTCTAAATGAATATTAAAGTAAACAGAGTGAGGACTGTGATGTTAAAAGAGAATACTAAGAATTTTAGTTAAATTCTTGTTCGGCTTCAAGATCCTGGCCCTTCCAAAGTAACACAAGCATTGGTTTTAGCCATGTTGTACACCAGCATGGTTGCTGTTCAGCATGGCTAAAAGTTAGAGGTGTTTGAGGATAGTGGCATGGAGTGGAGAGTCGCTGTATGGTGTGTCGTAGAGTGGAGTGTTGTGGAGTGACGTAGAGTGTCATGGAGTGGCGTAGAGTGTTATTGAGTGGCATAAATTGGAGTACAGTGGAGTAAAACGAAGTGGCGTGGAGTGGTATAGAGTGTCATGGAGTGGCATAGAGTGGAATAGATTGTCGAACAGTGTAGTGTCGTAGTGTGGTTAGGAGTGGCATAGAGGTAGTAGAGTAGAGTGGAGTACAGTGTGCTATAGTGAAGGGGCATAGAGTGTTGTAAAGTGAAATAGAGTGGCATAGAGTGGAGTGAAGGGGACTTGAGTTTAGTGTTGTAGAATGGCATAGAGTGAAGTAGTGTTGTAGAGTGGAGTGGCATACAGTGGAGTGCTGTGGAGTGGAGTAGAATGGAGTGGCTTAGTGTAGAGTAGAGTAAAAGTGTCATACTGTGCCATAGAGTGTCTTAGAGGGGAGTGGTGTGGAATGGAGTGGCATGCCGTAGAATAGAGTAGAGTAGAGTGGCGTGTCATAGAGTAGAGTGGAGTCAGGCCTAAAAAATCTACCCGTCCACTCCTTATGGCTAGTCAGATTTGATCAGGCCAAGCTACTTATAGGACCTACTCGTCTGTTCTGTCTGGTGAGTGAACTTAAACTGGACAGGAACAGGTGTTCTGTTAATTCAGAAAGTGAATGAGCAATAAATATGCCTTAAAGCTTGTTTTTATCGTGACACATTTGCTGTCTATTCAAGGACAGAGGTCAAATGCCATTTTGTCTTTTTGCTTATTGCTGCCAATCTTAACCTGGAAAATGGTGTTTACATTTCTTTCTCCTTTTACAGTTAGAGGTTTTTTTCAAGTGATCTATCTGACAACCATTATAAAACAAAAGACTTTAAGATGTCTGTTTTCTTTTCAAACACACGACATTTAAACAACTTGAAAATAAATAGTACAAATATTTTAAAAATATATGAGGAATAACATAAACATGTTTTTTTTGTAATTCAGAAGTGTGATGCAAACAAAGATTTAAATAGGAGCAAACAAATCAGAACACTTTACTTGATGATGTGCAAATGACAAATATTTACAGAAACTCGATTTCTAAACATTGTTTGTACACTATATAGTTTTATCTGTAAAACCGCATGTCAGTGGGAAATTTTGTGGCCATTTCAATGTAAAATCTGCTGATTGCAAATGCGTGTGCTATCACTTCACGCTTTAGGTATGTATTTATTAAACGAAATAGTTTTTAAACATGATTTTAGACACATTCCTGCCCCCGCCCTGATGAGGCTGGTAATGAACTAAGAGGCAAGTCAGCAGTCATGTATATCCTATATGTGGCTAGATTTGTATTCTACATGGAGCAAAGGTTTAGTCTATGAAACCAAACAAAAGATTTTTGTGCAGCAGACATGATGAACTCGCGCTTTTGAAGGTGCTCTCATATGTGACAATGAAGAAAATAGAGGCTCAGTGAATTAAAATCTTTACCCAGGATCACATAATTTGAAACCAGTTTATGGGTCAAGATTATATAATTAGATTGAGGAGATTATTTGAATCACTAGACCTGCAAATCTAGTAAAATTGTTATGGTTTTTCGAGGCCTGGGAGTGGCGTGTCGTAGAATGTTGTGGGGTAGAGTGGAGTGGCATGTAGTAGAGTAGAGTGGAGTGACATGTCATAGTGTGGGGTGGGGTGGCGTGTCGTAGAGTGGAGTGACATGACGTAGAGTAGAGTGACATGGAGTGTCATAGAGAGGAGAGGGCTGTAGTAGAGTAGAGTGGAGTGGTGTGTTGTAGAGTGGAGTGGCATGTTGTAGAGACAGGGGAGTGGAGAGGCATAGAGTGGTGTGGTGTTGAATCGAGTGACGTGGTGTAGAGTTTCATGGAGTGGAGTATCATAGATTACAGTGGTGTGTCATGGAGTGTAGTGTCGTAGAGTGGAGTGGCGTGGCGTCGTTTTCCATGGATAGTTGTAGAGTGGATTGGCATAAAGTGGAGTATGCATGGTGTTGTTGTGCACTGCCATTACAGACCACACATTTTCAATTAAAATGATCATTACATTTGCACAGACATATGCAGTTTTACTGATAAAATTATACAGCGCACAAATGATAATGTGTGGAAATGACATCACTAGCGTATTGATTTGTTTTGAACGTATTAATCTATTGGTTTCCACCACACTTCAGATTTTCTTAAAATGTGCTTCATTTGTTCTTTCCTAATTTTTATATATTCTGAAATATCTGCACAGTTCATTTACAGACATATAAATGTTGTTGTGTGCTAGAAGAAAGCCTTTCCTTTCACAACCTCAGCAGGATTGTTACATAAATCCTCTCACTTTGAAGTCAGAGAAAGAAAAGTAAACACCAAGCTCGCCCTGGAAGACAAAGCCTGATATTTGACCTCTCTCTTTGAATGCATAGCAAATGTGACAATATAAGAAGAAAATTTTGAGGCCTGTTTACAGAAAGCGAGCACTTGTAAATGAATACAAGGAGCAATGGTAAACAGGCTCTTCTCCACATGAGGGACTAACTCAAGCCGGACAGCCTAAATAAAGCCAGTAAATAGAAAGAAAGCAACTGTCAGTTACAAAACACAGTTTTGGTCTTAGCATAAAACGTTTGGTCATGGGAGGGGGATTGAAAATATAGAGGGTGTGATACCAGAGAAGGGAGCAGTGAATGGAGATGTGGGCATGGGCAGTGATGGGAGGGGTGAGCACTCAAAGGATAGGTAGGCTCTGATTGGGGATGAGGCCAGTGACAGGGAAAGGGGACAGCAGGAGAGAAGTGGACAGTGACAGGAAGAGGTGAACAGTTAACGGAGAGAGGTTGGCAGTGGTGGGAAAGTGGCACAGTGGTCAGGGTCTCTGTTGGAGCGGAGGAGCATCGCCCCACTTAAATTACCCCAAATAAGAAAAATAAAATGGCAGTTTATTACCATTTTATTTTTCATTCTTCCGTCCTGAACTGAGCATCAGGACAGGTGCGGGCCACTGCTGAATGACAGCAGCAGGGAGGAGGGTGAGCAGTTTGTGCACTTTTCAAAGTGCACATGTCCCTTAGGCCGGCCGTCTAGTGTTGGCCAGCCAGGTATGCGCAATTTGAAAACCTCTAACCCAGCTCTCTGTTATTGTCATTGTTATTGAGCAGGGGTCAGATTGTTGTTTACCTCCCTACTGGAGGAGTTGTGCCTGTTTTCAGCATGGGAGTGCCGAGTGAGAACACTTCTTCCAATCAGGGAGCTGCTCTCACCGCATGAGAGCAGCGTCAGGATTGGCGCCTGCACTGCAGCATCCAGTTCCTCCTCAGAAGAGGTCCAGAGCAGGGGATGTCGGTTCAGGGAAGTTTTCTTTTTAAGATTAATATTAGATGCCAGCCACCACTGGCAGTGGTACAAGACAGACAAACTGACAGGAGGTGGTGGACAGTGACAGTCGAGGTGGATAGTGTTGGGAGAGATGGGCAGTTATGGGATAGTTAGTTGGTGGCAAGGATAGTAACAGGACAGATGCGGCAGTGACAAGAGAGGAGTCCATGAAGGGCGTCAACAAGTGTGAGTAAGGACAGCAAGGAGGGACGTTATTGAAAAGAGGCAAAGTGAGACAAGAGTTAGGAGGCATTGCTTTACTTCACATGCCCCTGAACAATTCCCTACAAATTTCCAGCAATCTAATAACCCTCTCCCTGAACACAGTTCTCGATTCCCAACATTTTATTCTCACCCTCTTGTGTGCCAGAATTTGAGGGGAAGCCCAACACGAAAATATATTTTTTTTCATGTTGCCCATGTTTTTACTCTTGGTGTAATTGTAATGTGAACATTTAAAAAGCAATAAGCTTTTTCATGGACATAGTTCATATGTTACTTTTCACAAAGAGGGTTTACTCTTCACAAACGTGTTCTGGAATCTTGTGCACAGGCAGAGAGGTATGCCAGCCACTACGGTGCTTAATTTATCCCACGGTGGAGAATATACTTACTTAGTATAGTCATTTGGACCTTCCTCCCATTAGGACACAAGAGTCCATGGAATGTAATCCTTTTATTTCTAATGCATTTTATATGTAACATGTAATTTTGTAATCCCTACACATTCTCTTTCACTTACATTTGGTCTCTTGTCATATTTTATAAACTGCCATATTAATACATCTACTCATGGTAAGGCTTCCCCTCTTTCCTCTTCAGGAGTGTAGAATGCTAAGCTCCCTCACTTCTGCTCACACACTACTGAATGTGCATAGAGGAGGCCTAAGTGATAGTGGGCACAAATGATCCATGCCAAAATCACAACCAGGGGTCCAGATATCCATGCACTGGGGGGCAGTCAGGGCAGAGCTGCACGCCCACCAGCACGCGGGGGGCCTTTTCGTCCCAAGGCTGTTATACTGTTATTGAGCAGAGGTCAGACTGTTGTTTACCTTCCTGCTGAAGGAGTTGTGTCTATTCTCAGCCATAGTGGGCTGTGTGTTAACTGCCTGCCCTATGAAACCCCAGGTGACCCACAATGACCTACAATCATTCTCTCCTCATAGCAGAGAACAATACATATCTTTCCTTTCAGTTTAAACTAAGTGTACAAGCCCCTCACCTGACTGCTCCAACACGCAAGCGTCCACATTATCGGTGGGGTTGTGCAGGAATTTTCATCGTCAGCCAGTATGTGTAGTGCAGGGCCACCACAATCACTCATTATTGTGACGCCGCCGCCATCATAGGCTGTCGGTCTGGGGCCACTGCAGCAGTTAATGATGTGAAGGGTTCACTTTCGTCGTCACCTAGCATGGTCCAGTCGTCAACGCTCCAGAGGACAGCGTTCCAGGTAGGCATCGAAGCTCTGCAGTCCTGCCACCTGTATGTCTAACTGGCAACCTGTATTCCAGGCAGGAGACACAGAATGTGTAATGACACTTGGAGAATGCACACAACAAAATACAACAATGCATGTTGTTCGCTTACAAACAGAGCGTGCGACATAATAATACGAATATAACAATGTCCTTTGCTGCTTCAAGTCAGTTCCCCATCGCTGACTCCAGGGTTTTAAGTGGGATGAAAAAACTGGGGGGGTCTCATAAAGGGGCGTGGCCAGTGTAATTAAGGGTGTGGCTTAAAACACATAAGCTCAAAATCTGTGCTTAGCATAGTGTGCACCCGACTAGTATTTTGCTGTTTCTGTCATTACATCCAACTATATGATGCAACAAGTAACATTATACCTACAACACGCCAGGACTATTGGCTTTGTCAATGGTTGTTTGTTGCATAAGATAAATAAGCAACAACTATGGCTTGTTATATATAATATTGAAAAAAGCTTCCACTTACAACCCTGGTGACGCTAGGACAATGTTGCTGCAGCCCTGGTGACGCTAGGACAATGTTGCTGCTCCTGCGTTTCGAAAAGAGAAGGGAAATCCAGAGAGAAAAAGCCTCTCTTTAGAGGATTTCCCTTCCCCTACAACGCTCACCTGGCATGACGTCATGCGTAACTTCTCCACTAGTGAGAAGTGGACATTGTGAGCAGTGCACATCATGTGCCTGCTGTCACTGCAGTCCGGAGAAAAATGGACCGCCTGTGCCAGGGCACAAAACAGAGCCTGATAGAGACCCGTTTCGAGGCCCCCTTTAAAACAAGCATTGACATAGCCAATAGGTCTCGCCTTTGGGACCTTATAAGTGTTTAGCCATGCAACAGTTGCATAACTAAATACTCATACGGCCCGCGCACATGCACTGTAGCGCTAGGCTGGCCTGGTAGCACTGTTTGGAGCCCTCTCAATAAGTCTCGCCAGACCAGCGCATGCGCTGGGTCAGGCAAGACCTAAAACCTGCCGGTGCTCGGACCCGGCGAGACCCGGCCCACTTAAAGCCCTGGCTGACTCACAAAAGGGGAGCTTAACTTCTGCATGGAACATGGGCCGGGCGGTGGGAGTTGTGGGGGGGGGGGGGGGCTCTTGGAGCAGAAACCAATACGAACCATTCTGGGATCTAATCCGAAAAAAAAGAACCGATGGCCGAAAAAGACCGACAAGCTCAGAAATATAAAAACTCATTTTACTTCGAAAGGTCTGCCTTCTACTGAAGGTTTCAGTGCGGACATGACAATTACAGACTGCCCCGTGGGTAAAATGAGAGAAACTGGCGAAAGTGTTTTTGCAGCAAAAATATGACATTTGAAAGAGCGGCTGTACATTCTGCCAGGAAGGAGTGCGCCAGGCCATCTTTTAGGACGAATACATTGCGGTATCTCTTAGCAGTCAGCAGGCAAGTTCACAATTCCCGAGTGTCACGCTCAATTTAAAGCTATTTTGTACCCATTTTTATTTTCTTCCCGCTTGCCTCTCTTTCCAAGCGGAGGAAATGTAATTTAGCTGTCAGATTGAAATGCTTGATATAAATCTTTACCAGTTCTTTCAAATAAGGATTCCTGAAACACTATATTATAAACAACTGGCATGTTTTAATTAAACAACTGCTTTATTCCTAGCAGAACAAGAAGGTATGATTACATTAATTGAACAGCCAGGCATGTGACCTGCTTCTAAACGAAAAATATTTTAAGGTTTTATATCCGCAAATATCTCAAGCAGTCGCTTTGCAGGGAACATTAAATTGCAATGTACACCTTCGCATGTTAATCCCTGTTTATAATCAGCGAGTTATGGAATTTAGAAAACAAAGCCCTTTGGGAGTTTTCACTGACAATAGAAACCGGGTTTTATATCAACAACTGCAGTCTCAATTAAGCAATGGGATTCACTTCCACGTTTCCGCCTTAGTTCTGTATTTGTACACGTTGCTAATAATTCATGCCATGTTTGATGCACGGAAGTAAAAAAAAAAACTGCCCAAAGAAAGCCGGGGGCTAAAGGCTAAAGCATCAACGCTCTGGTCATGCCAAGCACACAAAAATCAGACAGTCCAGCTTGTGGTCACGTTTTTGAGGCCATAATTAGAACTGTTAATTCTTGTGTATGTTTTGTGCAATCTCGATATGAAGAAACATTGATGCCTTGCAGACGGTTGGTGAACGTTGGAACTGGCAGAGCATAAATGCTGCATTTAGACATTGAAAACAAGACCACTCACTCTAAAGGGATTCATGAGGTTCCTTCCTAACCCGAGGAAAAGCTGAAAATAACACAACTAACTTCAGTATTTTGCAGCTTCATTTTCATATACATTGGCTAACAATCCACAGGTTGTGAAGAAGCTCTAAAGAAATGTTTGAAAAAATGGTGGTGTGCCAGGCACGCCTTACCCTCCCAATGGGTGCAGGGGTCACACACCACAAGAACACTTTGAAAAGCTGGAAAAAAGTGACGGAAAGAAAGAATTATAGTTACACAGTTTCCTTCAAAGTCACTTAAAGAGCAATATGTATCACAAATCTGGTTATGCTCCGATACATGACCTATCATTTTTACTAATTTATATAACTGTTTTTGCGCTTTATTTACCCATTATACAACTAACAAGTTGCTCCACGGTCATGTGTGATAACAGAGAATCCACTTAGAGGTGCAGGATGTAAAAACAATGCTATTAGCTCAATTATAGGCCATGAACATCAGAACTTTACAAGTATTACCCTCTCATACACAGATGCTTCTTCAACATTATGCAGAGCTTAGACAGCACACAGGTGTCACCAGTACTACATACACAGGTCTCAGAGAGGAGTATTCCTACAACTTCAGAAAGCATAGGTGGCGCCATGTCTCCACATGTCATGAAAAAACAGCCATAACCGTAAGCCCCATTTGGCACCAAGAAAACAAAATCAGTAAAACTCCTCCCAAATTCAGAGTGAATTTGCTCAAAGGTGGTACTGCAGCACATAGACAGACTCTGTCTTTCATGCCTAGTTATCCTCATAATCAAAAACCAGGGATATTTGTCAACTAGGAAGGATTTGAGCTATTTTTGTTTAAGTGGTAGCCAGAAGGATGTCAAGAATAGCCACAACAATTAAGCATAGAAGCTAATGTTCATGGGCAACCATTATGAAACAAATAGCCGCAATATGTTGACAGCATCCATAATAGTCAAGGCTGGGCACCATTATGCTAATATCTGTTGTTACTTAGTCTAGATTATACACAATTGTTTTTTTCTCTTTGCCAGAGTCATGGTTCTGCATCGCCCTCACTAGGCCCCTGCCTCGTGATGGTCGCCAAATGGACGAAGAGCTCCTGTCTCAAATTAAACGGAGACAAAACAGAGCTAATAATCTTGGGCAACAATCCTAATCCATTCTTCAATTTGGGATAGCCAAGCTGTCTAGGCCCCCGCCCCCAGCACCAAAATTAGCTATGAAAGACTAGGATTGTGGCTGGAAAAATATCTTCAATCTGCCCCCCAAGCTGTACAACTTGCAGCCACCTGTTACGGTATGCTGAGGTTGTTGCGAAAAATTATCCCTCTTCTGCCTTCTACCTCAAAAAGACTGGTAGTCTAGGTTCATTCTCTCTCGCCTGGACTACAACAATTTGCCTAATTTGGGAGCATCCAAAGCCACAATAAGGAAGCTGCAGATAGTACAGAACTCTGCCGCTCGGCTTCTGCACAACATACCAAGACATCAATCTGCCCGACAAGACCTATTCCTCCTTCACTGGCTTCCTGCGGCTGACAGTCACTCTGCATCCCTCAGAGGGCAATTTGCGATAAAGAGCCTCTGATCACTTGTTCACTGATATCTTTATTTTTTATTTATTTTATTTAGTGCATTTTTATAAAGCGCGGACATTACCCGAAGGTGTCAGAGCGCTGTACAGTAGAACTAGTTACGTTACAAGAGAAAAGTGTTACACAATAGAGCATTACAAATAAAAACAGGAGCCTTAAAAGGTAGGGTACGCAAACACAATATCCAGCACAGCAGGCAAGAGTGAGGAATGTACTAGGAAAAATAAATCAATAAAATACAAATTTACAATGATGAGCGAACTTCCTAGACGGGCCTGAGAATGAAAGTATTCGTTTCTACACACCCGGAGGATCGTTGCACTCCTCTAATGCCTACTTGGCCAAGACCCCCATCATTAAGAGAGTAAAAGACAGAGAGAGCGCTTTCTTATATAATGCAGTGAAATTGTGGACCAGCCTTCTGTTTTCTCTTCGATCAATTGAAAAGGAGCTTCCCTTTTGGCAAATCACTGAAAGCCTGGCTTTTCCAGAATGGTTCCCTGTAAACTCCTCCCAAGGGCTAAGTGATAGTTTCTGTGCTGCACTATCAGCGCTGGAATGCCTACGGGTAGCTATGCGCTATATAAGTGTTTTTAGAATAGAATAGTCTGCAGTGATCCTGGGATAATGATGATATCATGACAAAGAACTGGGAGAAAGGGGAGTCTTTTATCTTCTCTTGAGACAAGGTTTCTCACTCTCTGACTCTATGGTCTACTCTGTTTCAATACCATTATTCACTGAGTAGGAGCAAAGATGGACTGCAGAGGTGAGACCAGACCATGCTAGGGTACGACAGCAACGGTCTATGTCAACACTGGGAGTTAGGCTGCACCACCTGGTGTAAACACCACAGCCCTCAGAACAGATGGATAGTGTTCCCCCCAACTTGGGTGTATTTGATCTAAACAAATCATTGGTAATGTGCCCAGAAAGAATGACTCCAAGAAAGCAATGTCACCCAAGAGCTTGGCTCGTCAATGAGTGGTACTCGACCTGGCAGTGCAATGAAGTCTCTCATGCAAGTGAGAAATTTGTCCCAGGAGGACAGTTAACACCTGGGCATTTGCCTCCTCTTCCCAAGATCTTGAAAATCCTGCAGAAATTTTCGTTGTCAGCTACCAAGCACCTTCTCCCTCTCTCTCGCCACTTGTGTAGAGCTTCACCAACAGAAAGTGTTCCCACCAAACTCAGATTGAGATCATGTACTATCCTAATGATAAAATCCAGTTTCTCCTGCAGGATTGGGCCACCTTTGGTCTGCATCCCTACACAACAGTACTAGATGGAACATAGATATAAGGCAGCAGACGGAGCACAGCCATGAGCTGGACTGAATATACCTAAATCCTACAGCTAATGACAAAATGGGAAGCTCTGCAATGCAAGCTACTGAGCCGAAGGAGAAATAGAATAGATCAATAGGAGGAGTAATACACCTAAATAATAACCAAACCAGTTTGGGGGCCCTCCTAGGAATTTGCTGAAAACAAGCAGATAATGGTGCCCTGTGGATATGCATAGGTCAATGGTGGTTGTCAATATATGAAGCACATGAGTATGCGCCGACAAAGGGAGAAAGTAGTGGTAGTAGCTCTTATACACCAGGCTGCTGACATAAGATTAATTAAGAGCAGATTTCCCTGTGAGGACCCTTTCAGGACAAGTTAACTAGCAAAAAAACAAAAACACTATATCAAGTACAGATTGCCTATCTCCTGCCATAGAATAATGGGTTGTGTCTATAGATGCAATATTTCCAATGCTTCAAGAGACATCATGATCCTATCACATTCCTGCTGAGCCATCCAGCCCTTTAACAAATAAGTCCTTGTATGGCTTGTTATCTGATATCAGGCGTACAGAGAACAGACAAGCTGATAAGCGATCACCAATTGTCTTGGAGGCAGTAATGCCAAATTTCATTAGTCGAGTATCTCCCAATATGTTGATGTGTTCATCCCTGTGGTGTTGGTTGGGATTGCTGCACTGGGAGAATATTTAGCTTTAAACCAGGGTTGCTTGGGTGGGAGAGCAAAACTAGTACCACAAGGAAGGTTAGGATAATAAAACCATCCTCATCAGGGTAGCTTGGATTGGCCAGGCTTTTGACAAAAGTGATAAACTACAGTAGACTGAACATTTGTAACATGAGGGCAAAAGTGACCAACATTGCTTTGGTTTAGGAATGGCTTCTCCAAGTTGCTATTGATGTATATTTTTTTCCAAGGTTTTAACTAAGAGCATGCTGTTAATGAACCAGGGCCCCAATTTTTTAATTGTGGTACGTAGGTGACCAGAAGGTAGGTTTTCTTTTATTTATTTTCAAATCTTCTTCATATAATGAAAAAAAATATAATACAGAAGTCTTCAATTCTTAATGCTTATATTGTAGCATGGGATATTTATCAAACATTTGAAAAACATATATACAGAAAAAACATTCACACTGCCACACATCAATGTACTGAGGGCCACATATACGAAGCTGTTTTGAGGCCGCAAACAGTCTGATTCTTTGAATCGGACTGTTTGCCACCCCCAAAATGTTTTTTATGTACAAAAGCCAAATTGCAAATCTGTAACTGGCTACTGAATTGCTATTCGAGTTTGCGATACAGTATTTGGAAGGGGCATGTCTATGGCGTCCTTTCCAAATACCAATTTGCATTGGCAGATGTTTTGCGATTGAATTTCAGTCGCAAAACATTAACATTTTATCGACCTTGACGGAGATGGTAAACCATTTGCAAATAAGAGGGGGTCCCCACATGTGTTTTAAGAGTAGGCAGTGGGCTAATAGATCACTGTCTGTTCTTAAAAAATGAAACTTAAACGTCCCGTTTTCTTTTAAGGAAAATGGGCAGCATTATTTAAAATCAATCACAGACATGTCTCCAGCATGCCACCATCCCTGTAATTGATATCATTCATAGTGTGCCATTAATATTCATGAGGTAGACTGATTTGCAACCCACCTAGGAATCGCTATTTTAAAAATAATTCTTCAGTACATTAGGAATTGCGATTTTCAAATTGTAAGAATCACACATTGGAAATCAAACTACCTAATGTTAGTACATCTGGCCCTAAATTGTAAATAAAACCTACCATTTCTAAAGTCATCAAAGTGCAGTTTTATAGACATATTCTTCCTTGGGGTGTTACAAAATTTGATCGACGTGTGTTTCGGTGCTGGAACTGAGATGTAGTGCAACTTCTTCAGGACCACTATTTATTGAGGCAAGGTTGACGGACATACTTCAAGTAGGATGGTATTTATCTCAGTTGAAACCTCTATTTACATTAAAATAGTACAGGTTCTCACTTTATCTGTAAGGCACATGCAGTCCTCTCTGGTTTTGAGTTAGTTTATAATATGATCCTTATTTCGATATCCTGGGCATCATAGGTTCCGGGATATAGCAAGAACTTTCCTTTCACTTTGAAGTTTTATAATATACTCATTTCATGTAGGTACTTCATACCAAGCATTTTGGACAGCATTATGGCTTCTTTCAGGTAGTGTGTGGTGACTCATTGCCCCACTGGGATAAATGCTGATGATCTTTGTAATGTATTTTTTGAATGAATATCTCTACTGGCATACATTGAAAGTATATATTTGGTGCTAATTAAACAACAAATCACAGTGTCCTTGCCAAGATACGTTGATAATTCTTTCCTTCCCACAACAAGGAGATGATCCTGTTCCCTAGGTTTCTAGAATCAGGTTATACATGAGATTCAGCATTCATTTTAATGTATCTGGAATTTGCCTGGGAGGGTATGGCGCTCACCACCATGGCATTCTTAAGGTTAGCTATCACCTATCGAATAGTCTCCATTAAAACCCCTTTCTCTAGTGCACCACATTTGTACTGGTGAGGAAGAGTAGCTAACCAGAGAAATTATAATATGTTAATGGATTCATATTTAAATGAAGTTTAATAAAG
Organism: Triturus cristatus; assembly: GCF_964204655.1. Classification (NCBI taxonomy): domain Eukaryota; kingdom Metazoa; phylum Chordata; class Amphibia; order Caudata; family Salamandridae; genus Triturus; species Triturus cristatus. The sequence goes on along the minus strand of NC_140592.1, from coordinate 1,252,169,869 downwards.
TTGGTGATAACTGTTATTTAACATCTCCCCAATCGTTTTTATTACTTCTGTAATATTATCTGTTGATTCATTAATCAATGAGCTACCTTTTTACCCTGTGATTGTGTCAACAATTTACCTATTCATTCAGAATATTTGCATATGAGTCGGCTGTTTTATAACAATTTTGAATTTGTCTTATCAAATTGGGTAACATCTTTTTACCAGCTCAGTACTAGTCAAGATTTCGCCTCCATCTCTGATGCACAGGTGCTTTCCTCCAGCCTCTAAGCCTGCAGTAATTGAAGAGATCATTCCCTGAACTACTTTTATGAATAGTAAAGTTCTAGATTATTTCTCTTAATTATGCACTCATTGTTTTCTCAAATATAAATTAGAACGGGCAAACCCAGGTTATTCAAATTGAACTCGGAATATGTGTTATACGATTGATAATTAACAATAACAATGATGAAAAGTTACTTGCCTGAAATCCTAGTTTACCTCCAGGAAAATCTTCATTAAAGTCGTAAGCACTGAGCACACAAGTCTACGCAGAGAATCCCAGAGTGCTTCACAATACAAATTCATATGCAGAAACTCTTCTATGGAGAATTATTTTTAAATTAAAATAAGGAATCATCTTGGAAGTCTATTTATAGACTCTGTTGACTAATTTCATTTTTCTTTTTCTTTAAGAATCGCCAACTGCCAATAAATTTAAATGTAACCACAGTCTCTATAATAACCAGAATCGCCAACTATTTTAAAAAACAAAATGGAGGCAGACAAAAGCAACGTAGATAGATAGGTCTCTGTCTCTAAAGGTTGGAAAACTGGCACTGTTCCCTTAATGAAGCCCACTCTCCCATTATCCCAGCATTCCCTGCCTGGGGCATCATGGCCAGTTCAAATTGTTTTGAATATATGGGATCCTGGCATTACAATACACATTTTCCTCCCGATGAGGATTTCAGGTTCCTTATGACTTTCAAGAAGATTCCATGGGTGACAATTAGGATTAGAGGTTCCTACATCTTTCTTCTCTTCTACAGGATCTCCATTAACAGGCACAGGCACTGTAATGAATATCAAGCATATCTGCTAAGAATGTATAGCTAAAATAATAAGCAAAACACAGCATTCAAAATGGTTTCTCACCTAAACCTATTCTTCTCTTTCATTGAGTCTGATTCCACATACTAATGTCTTGTGAAGTGCAATAGACTTCTAGGTGGCTGCTTTGCAGATGTCTGCTATTGGTATATTTCTGAGCAGAGTACTAGTAGTAGCCCTGCTACAGCAGAGTAAGCCCTAGGTTTACTAGTCAAGGATTTGTTAGTCTTTTGGTAACAAAGAAGGATACAGTAAACTATATATTTCAAGGTAGACTGTTTCATAGCAGATATTTATAAATTAACAGGACCATAATTGATAAAAAGAAGCTTGGTATTTGTAAGGTTTTATGTCCTGTCTAGGTAACATTTTAGCACCATCTAGTGTTTATGTCTACATTATGATGAGATCCTTCTGCAGGGTGATAATGATTCTGAATATATGTAGGTAGGTTTATTATTTGATTAGTATGAAAGTTTGAAACAGCCTCCAGTTGAAAACTAGCGTGTGTCCCTATCACTAACTCTAGTGTAAAATAACGCAAGGTTCTTAACTACAAAATGCTTGGATCGCACTAACCCTACGTGCTGAAGTAATATCTGGAAATAAAGCTGTCTTCAAAGTTAAATGCACTAGAAAGGGTTTGTTGAGCAGTTTTAATTGACGGCTCATAAGAATAGAGAGAACTATGTTCAACTGCAAGGAAGGGGATGGTCTTCTGACAGGAAAAGGAAAACCTTTCTAATTCCCTCTAGAAAGTCCTTGATGAGTGAACCCTGAAAAAAGAGGCTTGTGAAGTACATTTTGAAGTAAAAGGTGGAAATGTACTTTTACAGAAGAGAACTAATGTCCTAATGTCATCAAGTGGAGAACATGCTCATTTGTTGGGGTACATATTCTTCATTTCACAACTAATTAATAATTCCCTGCATTTTGTAAGCATAGGGTGCTCTGGTAGGTGGATGCTTGCCTTCCTTCAAAATGTCCATACATTCTTGAAAAAGTAAATGTTCATATTGGATAAGTTTGAGTGCCAGACCATAAAAATCTGGCCTCCAAATGTGCACAAAAAATTGGTTATGAAAAGCAGTCTCTTGTGACTTTGCTCCAATATGTGTTACTGATCTGTGTACCTCAAGCATCAAGGCCAATCCAGAGCAATTTGAATCAACCTGGCTTTGGAATATGTCAGATTGATGATCAAAGATGAAATCAGGGGTATCGGAGGAAAAGCCTGTGACAGTGGTGTGAATCACCTTCCTCTATTTGTTCAAATAAGCACGTTGTTGTATTGTTGGTCTTGACTAAACAAGAGTTCAGCTTTATCTTGACTAAACAAGAGTTCATCTTTATTCTGGAGGAAAAGACTTGAGAGCTTGAGGTGGAGAGCTCCCAGTTCCAAGAAATTCATGTGATACATTAAATTCTTCTGCAGCCATGAATTCTGAACCTGAAGGTGATCCATGTACATTCTGCATCCCAATACGGAATACTTAGTGACGATTATCTGTTCTGGTATGCCATAATGAATTGAGATGTCTGTTAGCATGTTTTCCCTGGCGCCACCACCACAGGAGGGACTGGATTGCAGCTTGGTAAAGAGTCAGTTTGTCTTCCAAATTGCCAGAGAACTAGCACCATTTGTCTTGTTATTACTGTTGCAGAAGTCCCATAAGCAGAGAAATGTGAGGTACTGGAAACTGAAACACACATGAAGTACGTCTGGTTACTGACAAAAAGGAGAGGAAGAGATAAAGAACAAGAGAGTAGGTGTCTGGAGAAGAACACTTCTTTTAAGGTGAGAACCCTCACTCACCCAAAGGTGACATGCTTCATCATTGGGTTCCCTCCTCACAACAAGACTACAAGGTACCTGGTGTGGGATACAATTCCCCTGTAAGCAAGAGCAGGGGTGTTTCTCAGTAGGATGAGCAAATAATGGATTAGAGTGACGGCCAGAGTGCAAAAGACAAAAAGAGTAAAACTGTCTCCAGATGGCCTAAATTTACTTTATTCTGATGCCCTCTTAGATAGAATAAAAAACAAGCGAGAGCAGGGGGATTAGAAAAAAAATCCCCCCTTTCTGTGGTCAACATGTTTCTGCCTACCGCTGACCCAAAAAGGGTTCCAAAGCATTCATCAGGACACAATAAATCAGTCACTCTGCTAAGAAAGTAAAAACAATATTACCAGCCTCACAAGGGTAGGACAAGTGGAAACAGGATGGCCCTCCAGATCACAGGGTCCACCGACGTCCTGCAAAACAGGAAAAGGATGAGAAGCATTCAAACAGCATGGCAATTCTTTCTCTCCTTCATTTGATAGCCTGCCCTGACTGTGACTCTGCTTTCTGGGGCCTTTTAGCACCCCCTGACCCGCTTTTCGCCTCACGTTTTTTACATCGCAGATCTCTTAAACAAACACGGTCAGGTTGGTGAATACATACGGCAATTCACGCCAATTAATCTGCATATTAGCACGAGCAGCCATGCACTGAGGTGTTCACATGTCTGAGTTTACATGTGAGCGCACAGTTGGCTGGTCCAGTGTGTGCCGCAGGTTATGACATATGTAGTGTGCTTAGGACCATAGTTCCTTTCTGCTAATATTCTCCCCTTAACCTCTTCGCTGCGGCGCAAATTCCGCCGCAGCGCTGCCTCAGTGCTGGACATTCCATTCCTGGGCGTGGTCATGACGTCTCCCGGCCGTCGTCCGCACACGCCCATCGTGACTCATGACGGCCGGGAGACGTCATGAGCATGGAAGAGGTTAAGACACATGACACATGTTGATCGCAATGCCCAGTATACAATTTACATTACTATTTTACATACACTGATGTGAGGCTTATGTTCCAGTCCGGTGGTTTGTAATTGAGAGCTATTTTTTTAATAATCCTTTTTGAATCATTGCACTGTTTTCTCCTTCTTCATTCTTGAATACTTGATACAGCTTTGCGGTAAAGGCATTCTTTTCAGGAATTAGAGTGCATTGTACTTCTCTGTTTTGGGTAAGATGACCCACATTCTCGTACTTAACATGTGTTTCCTTATTGGTGCTGGGCACTATGCGTACTTAACCAATACACTTGGTATCACAATTGGTATCACAATTGTGTCCCATGTTTTGGTGTGATGTCATTTGAACGCTTCTCATCCTTTTCTTGTTTTTTATTTATAGAATGTTGGTGGACCCTGTGATCCATTGGGCCATTCCGCTTCTGCGTGGCTTACCTTTGTGAGGCCGGTATTATTGTTTTTACTTATTTAGCAGAGTGACTTCCTTCCTTGGGTCCTGATAAAGGCCTTAGAACACCTTTGGGTCATTGGTAGGTAGAAACAGGCTGACCACACAAAGGGGATACATTTTTTTTAATCCCCTGTGTTAGTTTGTTTTTAATCCTACCTCGGAGGGCACCAGAAGAAAGTCAATTCAGCCCATCTGGAGATAGTGCTACTCTGACGTCTTTTGCACTCTGTCCCTCACTCTAAACCCTTATCTGCTTATCCTACTGGAAAACACCTCTGCTCCTCCCTATAGGGGAGTTGTAGCCCACTCAAGGTACCTTGTGGTCCTGTTGTGTGAAGGGAACCCAATGATAAAGCATGTCACCCTTGGATGAGCTCGGGTTCTCTTCTTAATCAAAGCGTTCTTCTCCAGACACCTACTTTCTTGTTCTTTTTCGCTTCTCCTTTTTGTCAGTAATCAGATGTACTTCATGTGTGTTTCTGTATGACTAGGGAGCAGTACATTTCTGTTTGGGCGGCTCCCGTTGGATCCTTTATGTTAATTTAGGTACTGGAAATATGCATCACACCATGGAACATACAATCAACATATTTTTGGCGGATTTGAATGGTGCAGGTGGATATAATTGGAATTCTTATTTTGGAAAGAAACTGTACTGTATAGTTTAACAAACTTGGGGGCATATTATCAAGGAAACACGATAAATATCGCATTTCCCGCTTTGCGCGATTCTGTTTAACGCCGCGTATCGCCGGATTTAATCGCAGAGATATCGCATTATTATCAATGCAAATCTCCACGGAGATTAAATCCAGCGATAGCGGCTTGAAACAGAATTGCGCAAAGCGGGAAATGCGATTTTTATAGCGTTTCCTTGATAATATGCCCCGTTGCCTCAGCCGTTCAATCCACCTGCCATTAAAAGTATGGCTAGGTCGGTTTCTTAGCAGGCGTTACAAACCTGCGATAACCGCGGTTAGCGCGGTTTATTTTATTTTATCGAGGGTTTGCACGAGGCTTGATAATCTTGTGCTGCAGTGTCAGTGCGGATTTCCATTGAGCAATGGAAAGGAACGCCTACTTTGCATGTCATTAGCGATATTCATCGCTGACATGCAAAGTGGCGTTTAAAGAGCTGCTTAAACAAGGAAACACACGTTAGCGTGCCCTTGTTGATTCTGCGATAGAATTATCGCCGCTTTTCGGCCGAAAACGGCCGCTAAAGCGGCGATAATTCTCTTGATAATATGCCCCCTAGAGTTTAAATAAGTGTGTATTTTACTACTACTACTGTAATCAAGAAGATTAGGTGTACTATTGGCGGAGAGATAGGCAGAAAAATGTGATATTTCAGTTGGATATGTCTCCCTCGAAGGCTACACCATTGCTTTTTCAGTATCTAACATCGTACTCGTGTAATGGATAAACTGAACTTGGATGGATGTCGACTTACCTTGGTTGACTTGTGTATCCAATGTTTATAAAATGGGCATTGCTAAAAGGTACTGGTATTCATTCAGAAAAGCCAATTGTCGAAATATGGCTGAACAAATATCCTGTTATTTCTCATGTAATATGCTCCTACTTCCATACATTCACAAGATTTAAAGGCATCAATTTGAGCCCAAAAGAGTATGAGGTTCTACTGGAAATGTTTACTCCTATATAAAAACTGCAGGAAATTACATGGTTTCTGTGATATCAGGATGATAAAATAAGCTTCCTGATGGTCTATGGACAACATCCAGTCCCCACAATGAAGATGGCAGATCAGATGAAGAGCCAATATCTTGAAGCTTTATTTCTTTAGTCATTTTTTTGCTGACTCTAAGTCTAGAATGAGCCTGAATTATTTTTTGGGCCCTTGCATTTAGAACAGAAAATAATAGGAATACTTTCACATTATTTTCAGGATGTTGTGACCCTTTCCATAGCTTCCTTCTCTAGGAGTGTGGAGGGTGTTGATTTTCTGAGTCATATTGATCATTGGAATAGGCATCTGCTTTGGTACCAGGACTGAAAGCTCAGGTTGAGTAGGAGCCACACGTTGAGTTGTAATTGACACCGTAGCTAGTGAGATGACCTGGGGATATCTTGTCCATAGGGTGAATAGGAAGGTGTCTGAACATTCACAGAATGAAGATTCAAGAATGTGAATGGTTTTTAAGTTTGCAGGTACAGAGTATCTTCAAACCTGAATAAATTTGAAGTCAAAGCCCATTTGCAGCAATCCATTACCACGTTTCTCGGTGTCTGATAATCTTCAAAGAGTTCGTTTTCAATGATGTTGAGAGTTTTTTCATGAGGGAGGCTGGTATGTAGGCTCCCTATATTCAAGCCTAATAATAGTTGAGTGTCAGGACTCAAAACTGATAGTATGAAGTAGTCTTGAAACATCTTTGGTGCCCTTGAGGTAGGTATCAGTGTTTTGTATGATGGGTCGTAAAAACGTGTCCGCAAACTTCGATAGGGGCTCTGAGATGAGCCTCTTCCTAAAAAAATAGGACGACCTGGTGGTGACGTCTGGTTCTTGTTTATATTAGGAATGGTGTAAAAGCATGGAGTGTTGGGTCATTTGTTGATTAGGAAATCACTTTCTTGGCGTGAATTTCAATTGTGAGATAGAGCTTCTTCTGTCATTGTGAGGATATGGATCCTTATCGATTCAGTGGGATCCTCCTGAAGAAGTTTGTAGTTTCTGTCATCACTCAGGAGGTGAAGGCATTCGGTTTGGTATGCCTCTATTGTTTGCAAAACTACTGCTCCTCCTTTACATGCTGGTTTTATTACAATGTTTCTGTCAGCAGTCAGTTCTCCGATCGCTTGCTTCTGTTCCTTGGTGGTATTATGGAAAGTTTTCAGAGTATCTTGGTTAATATCCCCAAATTCTGGCATGACAACATCCTCAAATGCTAGTGTCTCTACAGGAATCGCCAATGTTGGAGGACTGAAGGTTAATTTTGTTCATAGTCCTGTGTCTCCCTGTTGTTCCGTGTCACTAGGTTTATCCATGAAATATGCTCTCAGTTTGAGTTTCCTTATTAATTCATTTATTGCGCAGCTTAACTTGAATTTATCCAGTTTCGCTGTGGGGACAATACCCTGGCCTTTCTCCAGAACCTGGACTTGAGGATTTATCAGTTAAATTCACTATCAGGCTGGGTGACTGCTTGGGCCCGCTTGCTTGTTGGTTGTCATGCTTCGTGTCGATACTTGGGCTTGTTCTTGTTCCTCAGCCCACTGGTCTTGCGTCTTCCTTGATCTGCCTCTCTGTCGCCCAGGACGTGTACCTAAAAAAAGGAGCATATTGGTTCTGTTGGTAGTTCGCAAAGTATGGTTGGTCACCCCAAGTGACAAAAGGTTGTGGTTGTAGATGGTGTGGGGGGCCATAATAAAATGGTGCTGGGTATGCAGGGCCTTGATGGGGACCCCAGGTTCTTCGGGGTTGTCTGAAGTTCTTCCTATAGTTATGTCTGCCTCTATAAGTGCCTTTGGTATCTTTGCTTGAGCCAGAGCTGTTGTCTGATGTGTCGCTGTCAGTGTTGAACTCAGAACTTCTCTCTGAGGGGATGTAGTCATCTCTGATATAGGGGTAGACCTTTTCATGGCTAAATTTGGGTGCAGAGACAGAATATCAATGTAAAAATATCGATTTACACAAATATCGAGGGTCAGAAGTATCGACAGAAAAAATATTGTGGTCAATTTTAGGTAAGTAATATCGATTGAAAAAATATCGGTGTTAAATATCATTTGTAAAAATATAGTTGTTAAAAATATAGATTTTTTTATTAATGCTATGTATTTTAGTATATATTTTATATGTGTGTGATGTTTGTTTTTTTTGTATGAGAATTGTTTGTATTTTTATTATATGTGTTAACATTTTAGTAAATATATTTTTTTAAATTGAATTTTGCATTTTTAGTTCAGTAGTGGGTTGTGGGTTTATAGGGGAATAGGGTGGGAAGTAATTTAATTATATACATTTTATTTATTATTTATAGTAGTTAATCATTTTTTTTTATTGAATTTTGCGGTTTTAGTTCCGTAGCAGGGTGTGGTTTTATAGGGGAATATTGTTGGAAGTAATTTAATTATATGACATTTGTTGAATAATTTATATTTATTCATATTTGTATAATTGTGATGTTATAGAATAAAATGTGTAAATTAATGTATTAACAATTGTTTGATAATAGTTGTTAATTATTTAAATTATTTAATTATTAATTAAGTATGGTAATTGATTGATTTTAGGTGTGTGTTGTGGTGCTTATAGGTGTAAATGGTGGAAAGTATTTTATTTTTTATTGATGAATTATTAATTATTTGTTAATTAATTAGTAATTAATAATTGTAATTATGTGATTAATGTTAGGTGTGTGTGGTAGATATAGTGTTAAAGAATGTGGAATGAATGTTTTTTTTTTTAATAATAATATATTTAAAATTTAATATTTATTATGTTAATTATGGATATAATATTTAATAAAGATGTTGATTTCGGGGCGTGGCCTAGCGGCGAAGCAAGATGGCCGCAAGCTAAGGACTCTCCAAGGCCATCCCTTTCCTCCCACATATATCCGACCAATATATCCGTGGTCCGAGGTCGGAATCGGCTATCGGAAGATCAGTGGAGCTCAATGAGCCCAAGATCAGGGCAATCAGACCTATAAATCTGGAGATTCGGCCGCACCCAATATCGGCCTGCGGCTGGAGGTAAGCCAGGACCCAGGGTGATCGGGTGCCCCGGACCGACACCTCGGCCTGCAGTACACCCGGAGGGGCGCCCGAGGACCCAGATCAGCTGCAACTCGGAGGAGAAGCAGCGGCCGCCCAGACAAGCGCAGGTGTTATGGTGCACCCCGTGGCATAAAACGATGTGATCGGCCGTTGAGACTGAGGCCAGCAGGATATTCCAGAGGCCCGCAGAGGACGTAAGTGTCCCACGACATGGCTGGTGGCTGAGGCACACTAACAGTGAGGGGACGCACTAGCCCAAGGACACCACCTGAAAGCTGGAACCAACCCGCCATCTTGGCCCCGACGTTGGTCTTCTGTCCCCGGGAGACCACCTGGGAATACCTTGCATCGTATAGTAATACCCCATGGTAGACGATCAGGTCAGTGCCTCCATGATACATAGGGAAAGAGGAGATGGGCGGACAGGGCCTACCTGCACCTGGGAATCTGTAAACGCCCTACAGACGCCTGGGGACAGCTCTCAGACCCGCAATACGGTGGCCCACACAAACCCTGCCGAGATGTCGAATGCGAGGGGCCCTAAGAACACCCAAAACAACAAACTGGACAGGTACACCTGCCCGAAGGCAGCCATGGTCGAACAGCACCCTTCCAAAGAGAAACCTGTAGAAGGACCGGATGTAGGTGTCCCAGAACACACCTTGAAAGATGTGCTGGATGCAATCGGTGAGATCCGTACATCTCTGGAGCAGAGAATGGACACGGAGGTCATGTTAATCAGGGCAGATCTGGCCACGAACAGGGAGAAAGTTAAACAACTTGAGGTAACCATGACAAGTCTTGTAGAAGATACTAATCAGTTGCAGATCGAGGTGCGGGAGCTACAGGCATTCTGGAAATTTGCTGAAGGAAAACTGGACGACTACGAAGGCTGCAGCAGATGCAACAATGTACGCATCCTTGGTGTGCCTGAAAAAGGGACAAGCGACTGATCTATTTGTGGAAAGCCTGAACACCAACCACCTTCAACCCAAAGGCCAGTCCAATATCTTCGTCGTCGAGAGAGCCCACTGGGTGCTGGGGGCATCCGAAGTCGGGGGGCCCCTCCTCGTCCCATACTGGCCAGACTTTTGAACTATCGGGACAGAGATATTATATTGCAGATGGCCAGATTTGCACCACCCATACGACTGGAAAATTCAGAGGTCAGCTTCTTTCGGGACTTCACTCATGCGGTTCAAAGGCAGCGCAGATCATTCTTGGGGGTTAAAAAGCGACTGAGAGACAAGGGCCTTAAATATGCCATGTTGTTCCAGGCGCGTCTTCGGGTGGAGGCCGGTGGAAAACCAGATTCTTTGAGGCCCCGGAGGACGCTGCCAATTGGCTAGACGGATGGAGAGATCCAGCGGATCACAGCTTCCAGAGAGACTAGGAGGTACCAGGGCCCTGGCCTTTTGATCTGTGTTTTCGGGCACTGGCGGTGCCCCCAGCTTACACAGACTTTCTATAATAAACTATGTGAGGTGTGTGACAACACGTACAAATATGAGGCCGACCGACTCAGGGAGAACCATTTACATTGCGCATTGGGAGGGGTGGAGGAGAGTGTCCCCCATTTTTCTTCACTTAGTTCAACTTCAGGGTGACAGGCATTCTGCATTCTTGTAATCATGGGCAGTTCGGAGCCCAGAGTGCAGGGGAGCGGGGTGGGGAGTTGGGAGGGGTTCAAGCACAGTTACTTGTTCTTAGGGAGTCTTCAAGTCATCGCAGTCCAGCAACACAGGCACATTGGTAACACGTGAATGTCCATGAGTACTCAATGAGACAAAGGGTTTAAATTGATGAGCTGGAATGTTAATTGTCTGAGGACAAAGTGAAGAGAACCATGGTACTACAGTACATTAAGAGGCATGCCCCCGAAGTGGTGCTACTGCAGGAGACACATCTGGAGGGGAATACGTGTAAAGCCCTCAACAGGTGGGGATACAACCTTGTGGCACACTCAGGCTTTACTTCGGGGTCGAGAGGAACAGGTATATTACTTAGGAACTCCTTTCCCCTGACGGTCAAGTCCACCTGGGTAGACACCGGAGGAAGATACGCGGGCATTACGGGACAATGGGAAGGAAAGGTTTTGACCCTCATGTCGGTTTATGTGCTGCTGGGCCTCCAGGAACTAACCTTTCAAAGACCTGGGTGCCATTTTGTTGACGGTGCCAGAGGGACTCCTAATAGTGGGAGGGGACCTGAACGCGGTGGTTAATGGCACCCAAGACAAGCCCTCCAAGAGAACTTCGCCTCTCCAACAGCTGGCTACCGGATTTTCTGGGGGTTATGGGGTTGCAGGATCTATGGCGGTCGTTTCACCCTGAAACCACCAAATATACCTACCAATCGGGCGCCCATAATAGCCAGTCAAGAATAGATTACTAGCTGGCTCCTCCAGACCACTTGACACATATACAGGAGGTTAGACACATGGCGAGGGGTATATCCGATCATTCCCCGTTGTGGGTACACCTTGTGGTGGGCCATCATAGAGCAGGAAGGGTTGATCCCATCAACCCTTGGCATCTCCGTAATCCGGTGGTTCGCAAGGCACTACATACCGCAATTGAACAATACCTTCTAGAAAATGTGGGGTCGGTGAGTTCTCATCGGACACTATGGGAAGCATTCAAGACGGTGGTGAGGAAGGAAAGGGTCAAGGAGGAGTAAGCACTAGAGACAGAGATCCTTCGATTGGAAGAGGAAATGGTAGAGGGACCCAGCCCAGACACCCTACACGTACTACAGTTGAAGAGGGATAGCTACAGGGCCTTAGTGACAAATAGAGCCAAGGAATCGGGAAGAGAGACGCTAGGTAAAATATATGATCAAGGGGATAAGGTTGGGAAATTGATCGCATGGTTAGACAAACAAAAGCTGGCAAGTAGACTGGTGTCAGAATTGACGAAGCCGAATGCAGGATCACGGACCTCCAAGATGTCGCAAATAAATTTGCTGCCCACTTCGGACAGGTCTATTCCTCACAGAACCCCTACACAATACATGACTCACTCGATCTCCTACGGGACATAACACTACCTAAACTCTCAGCGTCGGAGCTGGAATACCTAGAAGGGGCACTCAATGCAGATGAGGTGGCACAGGCGGTCAGGGGGCTCAAGTCGGGGAAGGCATCAGGACCCAACGGCCTACCGATTAAGCTATATAAACTTGGGACGGAAATTCTTGCCCCCCACTTGTGTAAAATGTTTGAGGAGAGAAAAGAACTCGGGGAGCTGCCCCGAGACCAAAGGACAGCAACCCTAGTAATGATCCACAAGGAAGGCAAGATCCAGACAGTCTGTTCCTCCTACAGGCCAATCTCCCTATTGAATGCCGAGCCTAAGATCTAAGCTAAACTCCTCGCCAATAGACTTGTCAAAGTCATTAATAATCTGGTACACCCGGACCAATCTGGCTTCATGCCTCAGTGCAATACTGCGTTGAATTTACGCAGGCTACACGGGGTGATGGGGAGGGCAGCAACCATACAGGAGGAGACGGTATTGGTATCTCTGGACGCCTCCATGGCATTCGATATGCTTGAATGGCCGTATTTATTTGCGGTTCTTGAGAAAATGGGTTTTGGGCCCCAATTCATCCTGTGGGTGCGACTCCTCTACTCAAAACCTCTAGCCCAGACAGTAGTAAACAACAAAAAGTCAGAGGTGTTCGGACTCAATAGAGGAACCAGGCAGGGATGCCCGCTTTCTCCCCTCCTGTTTGCCTTGGCCCTGGAACTCTTGGCATCCTGGGTGAGGAGGGACCCAGGTATTCGAGGCTTTAAATGGGCTGAAGCGTGGGAGGACCACATCTCATTGTATGCGGACGACATACTATTGTTTTTAACATCCCCAAAGGCCTCGCTCACAGCAGTGCTTGACATCTTCGCCATCTTTGGCAGATACTCAGGGTACTCAATTAATTGGGTCAAATCTTTGTTATACGTCCTAAAGGGACCCCTCACAGGCCTTCCCAGGAATTGCCCTATCCAGATCACCACACAGGGCTTCAAATACCTCGGCATCTATATCACCTCCGATCCCACAGATAGATTCGCTAAGAACCTACTCCCTCCCTTACAGAGATTGAAGAAGGATTCGGAGCGTTGGATGACGCTTCCGCTCTCGATGCTGAGCAGAGCATCCTTATTCAAAATGATGTCCTTACCCTGGTTCCAATACGCCCTGCAAAATTCACTAGATTTGGTTCCCTCAAGCTATTTTAAAGAAATTGAGAGTCTACAACGCTGCTTACTATGGAATGGGAAGCCGCGGATAGCGCTTCCTAAACTGAATCTCACCTGGTACAATGGGGGTATCGCCCTCCCCGATCTTAAAAAATATTACTGGGCAGCTCACCTGACGGCCATTAATCATGGCATTTACAGACAGGCGGGTGATCTGGGCTATGCGATGGATCGTTGGGTACTATCTGGAGGGAACTACCAACGTGCACTCTATTCAAGCGCCGGAAAGGACCGCCGGACCAACCAAGCATTCGGTGCACATTTTTCGGGCAGCTAACAAAAGTCTGGGGTGGGACCGTAGGGTGACTCTGGCTACTCCACTATGGGATTCGGAGCAGCTTGGGAATTTGTGGTCATCTAAAGGATTTGACAAGTGGGACCCCCTAGGTATATCAAAAATAAGCGACCTATGGATAAAGGGTGAGGTCAAGTCATTTACAGCCCTGCAACAGTAATATGATCTTGCTCCTACAGAATATTTTAGATACTTGCAGGTCCGTCACGCGTTGCAATCCTGTCTCCAGAGGGGAGATGCCCCCCCCCAGACTCCTCACCCCTTGAGGACAGACTCCTTGATGGATACTTACCAACGAAGGCCATATCACTCACCTACAAGCTCCTATGAAGATCGGCAATGGCAACCATACCTCGACGCTGCATTAAATAAGATAATTTTAAAGCAAATTTTAACAGCGAGGCTTATGGCCTTGCCGATAAAATATATCTACAGGCGCTGGAAATCCCTAGAGGCAATTACCACCTGCAGACTATGTCACCAGTATGAAGAATCTATGGTCCATCTGGTCTGCATATGCCATTGCCTAACACACATACGTCGCACGTTACTAAGACCATTGTTTTTAAAATATGGGACACGTAATTGCAAGGATGCCGTGAAACTCTTGTTTAGCCTGGAGACACCGATGGAACTGGCTAGGTTTGCTAAATTTGCACACAAAGTTAAAGAACGTTTAAGTAACGCACCTTGCACTTTAGAATTTTAAGACTGCACTTTGGGCACGCCCAGACTTTGATTTGTATGCTGTGACAAGATGTATCTACTTTGAGCTTAGTCAAAATCTCTCTTCCAAAATAGGTCTTTGAATGCCTCTCTATGTTGAAATTTTATATAAATTTGCCTGTTTTGTGAAGTTTCTGCCCAGGGGAAAAGTCCCCGGTTTAAAAAAAAAAATTACTAAAAAAAAGAGAGCCGGTGCGTACCCATCTCGCACTTTTTATTTCCTCTACTTTTTATAAATTGATACATGGGTTTTAGTGTTTTTATAATCTATGATCTGTATTTTTAGGATTTGTTTTGCTGGATGTAGTACATCAAATTTGTAGTAGTTAATGATGTCTATTGTAGCAAGTAAGTTTTGCGGATATTATAAAGGAGACGTTTTGTAACAATGTTTGTTAATTGATACAATAAATATTCATTCATTCACTCACTTATAAAAAGTTAGTGAATCACACCAGAGATCCCCTCTTGAAACTGTGGGAAAAGTGGGAAAGGGATGGTATAATACTTGACGATGAAGACTGGGCAATAGCGGTAGCTTCACCATGGAAGGTAGCCATTGCAGCAAGGCAGAGGCTGGTGCAACTCAAAATCTTACACCGAATCTACATCACGGAGCCCTGTATGGTGCAAATGGGAAGAGCAGCAGATGGTAAATGTAGAAGGGGATGTGGGAGCGAAGGCACGTTTCTCCACATACTGTGGGAATGCGCACTTGTGGATGAAGATGCATGAGGTGATGAGCGAAGTGTTAACGTATGCAGTCCCTCTAGAGGCTAAGAGATGTCTCCTGAATGTGTGGGAACCCACGGACCTAAACCATACACGCATCACATGGGTTACGTCGAGGTTGATGATAGCGAAACGTAACATTGCTCAGAAATGGGGGGCAGCACAGGCACCGCATGGAAGAGGGATATGGATTGGTGCATGTTCCGTGAAAAGTATGTATATGTAGCTTGGGGATGTCCCAAAAAATGGTCCCGCATATGGGATGACTGGAACGAGTATAGACGGAACATTTGTACCCCACCACTAATATTAGCTCAAGATAAATCACTGTAGATATGCTCCACGTTACCAATTGTTACGAAATTATGCACTATTTTCTGGGATAGAACCCTGTCATGATGAGAAATGAGAATGTAGTGCGATAAGCCTTGTGATGTTGATTCCTACTGTTAATAAAAAGAATTATAAAAAAAAAAAAATGTGGATGTCATTTTTTTATTGGTGTGGTATCCAACACTTTCCCTACTGTTGCACTCACTGGAGTGGGAACAGTAATTTTTACCCCTCCGCTATCCAACACTTTCCCTACTGTTGCACTCACTGGAGTGGGAATAGTTACCCCTCCGCTATCCAACACTTTCCCTGCTGTTGCACTCACTGGAGTGGTAATACTATTTTTTACTTCTCCGCCATCCAACACTTTCCCTGCTGTTGCAGTCACTAGAGTGGGAATAGTAATTGTTACTCCTCCGCTATCCAGCACTTTCCCTACTGTTGCATTCACTGGAGTGGGAACAGTAATTTTTACCCCTCCGCTATCCAACACTTTCCCTACTGTTGCACTCACTGGAGTGGGAATAGTTACCCCTCCGCTATCCAACACTTTCCCTGCTGTTGCACTCACTGGAGTGGTAATACTATTTTTTACTTCTCCGCCATCCAACACTTTCCCTGCTGTTGCATTCACTAGAGTGGGAATAGTAATTGTTACTCCTTTGCTATCCAACACTTTCCGTGCTGTTGCACTCACTGGAGTGGGAATAGTCATTTTTACCCCTCCGCTATCCAACACTTTCCCTGCTGTTGTATTTATTGTGTTGCGAAATGTATGCTTTATTTTTGTTTTAATAGTTTAATGTTTTAATTAATTATAGAATGTCATATTTTATTTTAAATGATTGATGTATGTATATATTTTATTTTTATATATTTTAAAAAGTTTATAAATTAAATAAAGTTAATAGTTAATAAATTATATTTAAGTAAATATATGTATATGTATACATTTTTATGCTTGTGTGTTTATATTTTTTTTAATTAAGTTTATTTGTTATATTTAGTTAAAATATATATTAAATGTAATTTTCTTAAAAATATTAATAATATTTTAAATATTTTATTTAAGTTATATATATTTTTAAGTCGATATTTTTAACATCTATATTTTTTACTTTGATATTTTTGATTCGATATTATTGTACTCACCTGTTTAAGTATAGGGAGTCGACATTTTTATATTCTATATTTTTGCATCGATATTTGTGTATGTCTATGTTTATTACATCGATATTTAATCAGGGAACCCTAAATTTGCCTGTATATTTTTTGAGTTTGTGGAACTTGCTTAATTTTAGTGATGTTTTAAATTCATTCATAGTTTTATTCAGATCTTCTAATCACTTCTTGAGTAAGCTCAAAGATTGGTATCTTTTCGGATGTACCTCGATTTGCTGAATTTCGATCATCATCTCCTGGGATAATTGTGTCCCTGTCTTTATTATCAGGATTAGTCCTGGGTCGAGTTCGCGGAGTTCTGCTAAGCAGAATTCCGCTAAGTGCAAAAAAAACCTCTGCTATGCTACGTGGAGCTTCGCAAGCGGCGTAGTGCGTTGGATAAATGCAGTTCGCTGTGATTTTCAGTGCCAGGTGCTTGTCTGCACTGTGCAATCATCGCGAACTGCACCATGCACAGCGCAAGCGGGTGCTGCTTCCTTTCTGCCGCTCAAGTATATTTTTACTCAAGCAGCAGCTTTCTAAACGCTATAGTTTCACAATGCGAGTGGTTGCGAGCATACGCGACCACTCGCAATGAGAAATCTGCCAGCCTGCGTTGAGAAATCTTGCCGGGAGGTTGATTTTCCACACTTGCACTCCCCAACTTGATGTTGATGATCCTGAACGAGGAAAAATCTTGCCGGGAGGTGGATTTTCTTTGCTCGCGCTCACCAATTTGACATTGATGAAAGTGAGCGAGGGAAAAAAATTGGAACTCCGCGAGCTCGGCGTAACACTGAGTGAGGAAATCTCCGCAAACTCCGCGAGCGGAGCGGAGTTCACCCGCCCAGATTTAATCAGGATTAGCCAGTCTCGTGTACAGTGCCTAGATACACGGGACCAGTCCTTTTTTGAAGGCTTTGTCGTGTTGGAAGATGAACGGCTCGTTCCCTACTATTAGGCCTTGAGGTGCTGCATTTGCGCGTAAATACTCGGTCATCATAATGCTATCTATCATTGTTTTGATCTGTTCTCTTCTTAATGTGCTCAATTCATCCCAGTCTTTATTCTTTATCATGGGTTCTGAATTCCCTAAACCTTCAAAAGAGGAAATGGTGGATAGGGTATGCTGTACTTCCTCTACAGAGAAAGTAAGGCCCATAATTTCAGCCATACAGTTTGTCTGTTGTGCTGTTGTTTGGGATAGAACACTGAGTGCATGTGAAGTGGGTCCTTATAAGTGCCTTGTGAAACACTGATACTTGTTCAACTCCCACAGCTGTCCGCTGTTGTTTATACTTCAAAAAAGGGGGGAGATAGAGGAACAAATTGGGAAAACAGGACGGCTCGTCCTACAAATCAAACATGTAATAATCATAGAGAGCCTCTCTGTTACATGAAGGGTCATTTTCTTTCCACATATATATGTTCGTCTAAAGGAGACCATTGTGTTTTCCTTAAATAACCCTCGCCCACCAGATATACCCCTTGGTGGCATGTTTCATTATTGGGTTCTTCCCATCCCGCTGCTGAACGGGCAGTGCCCTCCTGTTTTCCCAATTTTTTGCTAAGTCTCCCTCTTTTTTGAAGTGAAGTGGATTAACCACAATGGTTAGTCGCTGGCCTTGAGGGACAGATCTTCCTGCATGAAAAAGAGCAGCATTTGATCTTAAGGCTGAAGACTCACGTTAGAGGCCTCAACGAAGACATACCATGGAATGTTTTGAACTGAATGCGCATGTGCTGGTCTCAGTCCCTGATTTTACAGTCTTCTTTTTTCCAGTCATTGTCTATTTGGGATTTCTTTTTTTTTTTTTGGTATGTATTGGAGACTTATTTAATGAGAGTTATAAGTTAATTTCCAACTACATACAAAACTGTCTTTTTGGTATATTGTATATCTTTGTTGCTGTAGGGATTCGGCAAAATCACAGAACTATACTTGGGAATAAGGAACTGAGTTACCCTACCACCTTAGTACCAATGAGCCTGGGACTGAGGAGCTATAGTGTCTCACTTGCCCTCCTACTCACTCGCAGTGGAACAAGTGATTAGACACCCCAGAACGCAACACTCCCGACACTCTCAGGAATCGTGGTGGAAAGAGACATCTTTTCGCTCACGGTCTTGAACTCATCCACAATAGGAACTGGCACGAACAAGTTTAAAATATTTATTTTAACTAACGTGCTATAGTATGCAGTATACGTGCCACTATCAGTAGAAAAATGCCTAACACAAATATGGTCACGATAGCAAGTAGTCCGTAAATCATAGAAGGAGCTGTCATAATGAATGACCAACTAGCCTATCCTCCCTCCCCTTGTTTAGAAGCAAGATGATTATATATTAGAAGATCTCTGGGTGTTATCAGCAGACCCCGTACCTCAGTCTATAGATGGTAGATCTACATCGCAGGTGCTGTCATGCTCTTCTCCCTGGAAAGGTCCCTCTCCAACTGTGTCTCAGCTTTTTTTGTACCCTCATATAACCAAAGTACGTGATCCCAAACAACAGCTGCAGCTGCATGTTTTGTCTAGATGCTAGGGCCTGACCAGAACAGAATAACAAGGGGCATTGTTGTTCAACCTTGTTCACAATGTTCAGACTAAATCCCAGGAATAAGCAAAGTAAAAAAAAAAAAAATAAGTTCTTATGTGAAAGTTGCAATGTGGCACAAGCAAAATAAACTTGTGTAGTAACGTGTGCAAAGTAGCGGACAGTCAGCAACATAATCATGCTAACAAAGGGGAGGCGACAATGCCCATCTGGGACACGTGACACCCTCCATTTGGTCAGGACTGTAGTACTAATCAGATACAGAAGTCATTGGTAAGCAGAACCAAAGCGTCTCTATTGACTGTCCATATTATAAAAAAATAAACGCAGCCCAAAGACATAACGGAAAAGGCAAGAAGCATTTTTTCCCCCAAAAAAATATAACCAATTACAGCATATCCTCAGCACCCAACATGTAGCACGCCAAATGGAATGCCATAAGCTACAACAAGGCGTCAGAGCCTTCCATAGTGAAAAGTGTAGCCATTCAATTAAGTAATTCAAACAAACAGACATGCTCCTCATATCTAACGTTGTTAGGAGCATTTCCGGGCAACCTGTGTCGATTTTCACTGAAACTCATATCCAAGAGGCGCTGTGCACAGGCACAGGGACTCGCTTTGTGCAGTGGCCCCAGAGATGGATTGTACACAAGCCGCATACCCAAGGAACAGTCCTGGTAATGGGACATCAACAGACCCATCCACAGTTCAAAAGCCAGGGCAGCGTGTGTCGTGGTAGCCAGGCAAACATCCACTGAAAGGGGCACTGGATGCAGTAAAACACAGGTTGCACACAGTGAGCTAAGCGTACCGGAAGGTCAGCCAAAATTCGGAGTCTAGAGCTTCTAATTGCCTCAAACCAAAGAGCTGTTGCATTCGATCACGGTACAACTGAAGCTGCTCCAGGACTGGTAGAACTACAGATCGAGCCGCCATTGCGGAACAGCAGTATCAGAACAAGAACGCCACAAACCGTGAGGAGCAGGTGAGGCAACCTGCCAAATACCCTGGAAAAAAATAGAGTGAATAAAAGCAGGGATTACTCCAAAAATAGTTTGAAACAAGGACACAAGGCCAGATCCCATAAGTTTGAAAAAATGGGCCAGGCCTGCCGTATCAGACACATTAAATATTTGGGGGTGTATCTACAGGAAACTAACGCATCTGCATAGATGCGTCAGTTTCCCTGCGCCTGCGTGCGAAACCCTTGCGCCAACATGGATGTACAGTATTTACAACATGGCACAAGGACTGACAGATGCTCAGAAATTCTGATGCATCTATCGGCGCAAATAGTAACGCATTGCTGGAGTTGTGTCGCAAGCACGATGCAACTACAGCAATGTATGGGGAGGCCTATTCTTAATCCCGTGCATCACTCCTTATGCCTACTCCAAGCAGGCATAGGGGTTTGATGCAGTGGCGTCCTTGAAGTGGCGCAGTAAAATCTTGTAGATTTCACTGCATCACTTCTACTAGGTTTTCTCGCGTGGAAATGGCCACCCTGCATACATTATACCGGGAGCAGGTATTATGTGGCGCAGGGCTTTACAAGGTGACGCATCTCCCTAGATGCGTCACATTGTAAATGGGCCGCAGCGTGGCCATATACATCGAATGGCACTTTATCACAAAAAATGCCATAAGTAATCGGGACCACTGAAATGTTCATAAGGGCTTGGTCTCTTCATTTTATGGTAGAAAGAATGGGGAGCCAATACTCCGTCCACTAGTTCCACTGCAGAGCATTCAGGTAGGTAGTGCCCATTAATCAAAAGAGAAAACAGAGTTACAAATCCAATCCACATGAAGAGGAACACCATCGAAAAAATTATCCAGATGTAAGTCCAAGGTGGGACCAGATAAGTTTGCTTTAACAATGAGATGAAAATACAAATCCATGCAGGTGGGGGTGAGACAACCGAAGACAACAAATTAGTGTCCGCAGAAAAATGATCTTGATCAATATACTAACCACTGAAACTCAGTTGAAACAATGGGGGCTGTTCTTGAGTTAAAGTCGTATCTGACTCTGCCACTGGGGATTCAACAGGCGGTGACACATAAGTAAGTTCCATGGCAGAATATCTGGGAGGTAAAACCAATAACTCTTTATAGTGAAGACTTGGTCTCTCTTTCTGGAAGCCTGGGAGAATCAGAACTAACAGAGGTCATAAGCTGCAATGAAACATCCTGATGTGGGATATTGGTAGGCATACAATTGAGTATCGGCCATTTGGTGTAACTTGACTTGCTCAATTGAAATAAACCAATTGTCTTTAAATCCAGGTCGTGGAGATAAAATCACAGTTCTGGTGCCCTTAAGGCCAAGGACCGGAGCACGGTATGAGGGACCAAATTCTTTCTTGTTGGCCACTTTCTTCCAGACCAAATCACCATCTTTCGGTAGCCAGCAAGCAACAGGAATCAGCACAGCTGCATCCGTAGGTGAGGGCAAATGGGCTTTGCCAGAGCGTTTTGAGTATCTTGTAATTCTTGTTACATAGCAAACATCTTAATGCCAAAGAGCATTTCGTATGGGGTCCGCCCACCCAGAGATCTTCAAGGGAGATTATTGAGAGCATGTTGAACCCTATGTAGGTGAGTTAACCATAAACGACCCGTACCTAATACCCTTTCTGTTAAAGACTGCTTTAAGTCAGGGTTCATCTGCTCCACAACAGAATTGCCCTGGGGTCTATATGGAGACAAGGAATGCACCTGAACCCCCATGGACGTCATTGAATCACGGTAAGCCTTAGAGGCAAAAGCCGGACCTAGGTCTGAATGTAAGGTGCCTCAGGCATAAGTCCCTATAAAGACATGCAAATCTTTTATAACAGTAGGAGCATCAGCAGAGCGTTGTGGCCAAACCCAGAGGAACCAAGTGCATGAATCCACTGCAACCAAAATATATTTGAAAGCATCATCAATCTTAAAAGACTGCAATGATCAAGATAAATACACCCAAATGGATGATGAGAAATGAAAAGATGAGTCTGGTGTGGTCATGACAGTGGAATTCTTAATTTGTTGACAAATGTCACATGAAAGCTCATATTTGCAAGTCTGTTGCAATAAGCCGCGCCACCAATAGCGTTGCTGTAAAAGAAAAACAGTAACCCACACTCCTGCACGAGCAGAAGCCATGCCTTTATGGGTGGCCACAATATGTGAAAGTCTGCGGTCATCATTGGGAATCAAGCGATTACCAATTCTAGGAATAGTTACTTTGCCAGTTGTCATCTGATAAGTATAACGTGAAGGGAAACCCTGCAGAAATGGTGTACCCTCTCTTGTCGCGGCCATCGCCGCCTAAATATCATCATGAATTTTAGTCATGGATCTCGTAATAGCTTCTACTGTAACTGTGGCTACTGCAGATTTGGCTGCTTCATCAGCCATAGAATTACAAATAGCGTGCGTGTAAGTGTCAAACGGTCCGTAAGAGTGGACACCCGAACCCAAAGCGTTTTATGCTTAATCGCGCTACCTTTAGAATCCCGAAAAACATTTTCTTTCCAAAAGATCAAATTGTCATTAAAAGATTGTACACAATAAAATGAGTCACACGCAATTGTAGGCTTCTCAGGATCAGCAAATTTCCGAGCTAAAAGTAAAGCTCGCAGCTCGGGCAATTGTGCTGTGCAATCTCCAAGGGTCGGCGCATGAACCAACGAAGATTGAAATTCACCATTTACAATTGTATCTGCTACAATTACACAAGCTGCAAAATAAGTTTGTTTGGAATCAACGACCGGTTGTGCTGAACCATCAGTGTAAATTACACATTTATACTGATCAAAATGAAGAACAGAAGAAGGGAGAGGATGAACATGTTCATATTGAAGAAATTCTTGTGTTTGTAAGAAAGGATCAAAAACAAAATTGACATCAGTCGGTTGTCAAGAAAGTAGCCCATTGTATTCATCGAGGATGTAGAGCTTTGGAATTTGGTACGCTTGCCTTAGTGACGGCCTCTAAGGCAGATACCAGTGAAATGACAAAAATGTGTTTAGCTTGAGTCAGAGGACGTTCCTTCAGAATCGCCATCTGCACAGCCGTTAATATTTTTTCAGTGGAAGAAAACCCAACTCTGCCTGTGTGTATAGATGTGACTTATATGCAATGGGAACCGTGTCCCTCTCATTAAAAGTAATGTACGTGAACCTGATTGCAAGTACTGAGTTGCGAGCAAATCAGTCTGTAAAGAGTGCAGTACAGCGGTGTGTTCCATGAGCCAACTGGGAGACGAAAAGGAAGGATGTATCAGAGAGTATAGCGGCTTGACATGCTGAGCATAATCTGGAATATAGGTCCTGCTGACATTCAAGAAACCCAGCAATGACTGTAATTTCTTGAGGGTAGATGGAGGCTGCAGTTGAGCACACTTCTCCAAAAAGTGGGATGCTAACCCCCTACCCTCATTGGTTAACTCATATCCAAGAAAGAGAACAGCAAAAAAGGCTATATAAGATTTAGCAAAATTGAATTTGTAATCTAAAGCGGCGAAACACATGACAATACGATCCACACACGCAAGATGAGGATTTAATTCATCATCTATCAGGTAAATGTCATCGACATATGAAAATGCATCAGGGTTAATTTCATGCAAAAGAGACACTATACGTGCCCAAATGCCCCGGGGCTATTCTTATACCCCATAGGCAATCTCGCATAGCGCCTTTGATTGCAGAGAGCGCTGAATGCACTCAACTCATGGCTCTCTGGAGCAAATGTGTGACTGAAAAAATCATTAGAAATGTCTAAAGAAGTTTTAAATTGTGTACATACAATATTATTTACTAATGCAGTTCTATGTGTATTCTGTACTGGAAAGGTACGGACATGACTATTCATATGTCTATATTCCAAAATAATACGATATGAACCATCCGGTTTAGATATTGTAAAAAGAGGGCTATACATCAATGAGACACAGGACTCAATAACACCCTGATATTCCAATTAAGTGAGAATGTCACTAACGGACGCTTTAGCCTCACATTTAATGGGATACTGCCGTTGGGGCTGTGGGGTAGACCGTAATGGAACAACATGCATAGGAGAATCCTTATCCCAACCCGCCTGATTGCAATATAAAGCCGGAGCTAAGGCTAGAGCCCACTCTGAAGCATAAGCTTACCTAGTCTCATCAGGGACATACTGTGAAAAGAAGGTAGTATCACCTCCCCTCCGCGCAGCGAGGACAAAGGGGGGAGGCCAATCAACCTATGCTAGTAAAATATCATAGGAAGACGTCAAGTTGTCACAAAAAACAGCATTTATAGGGCGTTTAATATCACCCTCAATCTGAAGGGCTACATGATAAACTCTATCTGGGGGAGCTACGCGGGTGTCCACAGTTTCAACAGTTATAAAAGTGTCAGCTGCTTCTGCCTCCAGAAACTGGTGGAGTGTCTGGCAAACTACGGTAACTTCTGTCGAGGAGAGTCACCGCCCAGCTCCTGTCCAGGAGGAGGGTTCTCACCATCTGGGGCATATTTCGATGTCAAGGCGGCAACTTTTTTCTTCTGAAAAGGGGCTTGATATGGAGGTGTTCCCTCCCGTTTGACTTTCACGTCAAACTGGCGCTGCGGGTCTCATCTTTGTTGCATGAACTCGCCTTGTCAGCGATCCTGTCGTCCCCCTCTGCCAAATTGTTGATCCGACGATTGCTGAAAGGAACGAGGAGAATGGGGATCAGGTACCTGGAACCTCTCTGGTGTCTTAATTTTAGAGCGATCATGTAAATCATTTCTGCATTCAGAAGCGACAGGTGGTGGTGAACCAGCACGAGGCTTAGGCTTCTGTTGCTGCTTATTTCTGTCCCATGCCTTTTTTGGAAAGACAGGACGTCCCTCCTTATCAGGAGGGAATTTACCCTGAGTTTGGAGAGATGGTCTGAATCCCAAATTATTACGTCCCAATGATGTATAAACATAGGCAATAATAATTGGCGACTGACGCTCCCGATCAACGTCTGCCACCGCCATTAGGCACTGGCAAACTTGTAAGCAAACCTCTTCACCTTTAATGTTAGAAAGAATCATGTCGGAGCCTATAGGAAAAATACCCACCAATTTCATCCCCAAATCCAGGGTGGGACCTGCCCTGTGTTCATCCTGTACACGTTTCAGAACGCTCTGTAGAATGCTCATGGAGGGGCTACCAAAACAAAGGGTATACACTGAGGCGAACACCATCCCCCGGTGTTGCAGTCCACTAAAGAGGGAATCAGACCACTAGGTAAACACATAGTAAGGATCCTGTGCTTCTCCACAGGACTTGTGTGTAGAAAAACAGCATTAAGCTGTTCAATCTTCTGAGAAATCCAAAAAGGAACGTACTCATGACTTTGAGGACGTTTGCTCATCACCGAATTAATAATAACAGTGCTAATCACAAGGCCTCAGCCCTGAATTGATACTGGGGGCGCAGCTCCAGGCGGAGCTACCAAAAAAGCTTGAGAAATAAATTGGATCACCCGTCTATACAGATGAACCACTTGAATATATAGTAAACGTAATTCCGCCACATTAGCATTTTGATTATTGGGATGTGGCATAAATCCAGCTAACACAGGCCATGTGGTTAGGGGCCCATACGAACAAATGAGATAGGGTGGGGAAGGGTGCCATTAAACCAAATCTGGTGCTCCCAGGACGTAACCTCAATCACTGCATGAGGATGATACAGCGCCCGTGGAACAGTGACGGTATAAGCATGAAAGATATTGTCATTTGCATCCACCGCGGTAATTGTTACCCAGGAATAAAAGACCTCGAAGTGGTATGCAAGATCCGCCTCGACGATATAAACAATCAGAGACCCCGTATTGGGGAACCCATGCTGTGCCAAATGATGTGTAACCGCCGCACGGCAATGCACCAGAACACAATCGGTTGTGCCATCGTATATAGCAAAAAAATAGAAAAAAAGGTAGCACAAAATGGGTCAAACACCTTTTACAATCCAAGCTTGAAAAACCTACAGCAATAGGTGAACCCTACATAATTGAGGAGGCAAAGCCCAACGACCATGGAAGTCTACAGGAACCGGTGACAAGGTATCGTGGACAAACACAAGCGCTACTCAGGGATCTTATTAATAAGTATCAGACCAAACGTTGGCAGCACCATGTTGCAGGGATTCTGTAGAGTCACAGAACTATGCTTGGGAATATGGGACCTCAGTAGGTAAGGACTGAGTTACCCTACCACCTTTAATACCCATGAGCCCGGAACCAACTAGCTATAGTGTCTCACTTGCCCTCATACTCACTCACAGAGGAACAAGTGATTAGACACCCCAGAACACAACACTCCCGACTCTCTCAGGAATCGCAGTGGCAAGACACACCCTTTCGCTCACGCTCTTGTACTCATCCACAATAAGATCTGACAGAGACACAAACAAGTAAAAAATATTTATTTTAACTAACGTGCTCTAGTATGTAGTATACGTGCCACAATTAGGAGAAAAATGCCTAACACAAATATAGTCAGCATAGCAAGTAGTCTGTAAATCATAAAAGGAACTGTCATTATAAATTACCAAATAGCCTAACCTCCCTCCCCTTGTCTAGAAGCAAGATTTTTATATATTAGGAGATCTCTAGGTGTTAACAGCAGACCGCGTACCTCAATCTATAGATGGTAGATCTACATCACAAGTGCTACATTGCTCTTCTCCCTGGAAAAGTCCCTCTCCAACTGTGTCTCACCTATTCGTGTACACTCATATAACCAAAGTACGTGTTCCCAAACAACAGGTGCATGGGCATGTTTTGTCAAGGTGCTAGGGCCTGACCAGAACAGAATAACAAGGGCCATTGTTGTTCGACCTTGTTCACAATGTTCAGACTAAATCCCAGGAACAAGCAAAGTGTAAAAACAACAGTAAGTTCTTATGTGAAAGTTGCAATGTAGCACAAGCAAAATAAACTTGTGTAGTAACGTGTGCAAAGCAGCGGACATTCAGCAACATGCTCCTGCTAACAAAGGGGAGGCGACAATGCCCATCTGGGCCACGTGACATTGTATATATTTCATAGAGAATTAGGCTGTAACCCACCGGCGCCTATCACTTTCTTCACAGCCATGGTCAGGATATTTGTGTTAAAAACGGTGTCCTTTATAAGTCATATATTTTTTCTTAACACTTGCTTCATGTGTAAGTCAACTTCAATATGTGGCAAGCTGGGTCTGCGATAACATAATAACTGAGCTTGGTGGATAAGAAACGTGCTTTTCTTTTTTTAGTAAGTAAATACAAGTGCCTGGGACCACAACTCCCAGAATTCCTGATGTGGTCCTATTGAGATTACGTCATTCGGCGTCTCCAGAGGCCCGTGTTTGAAATAGGAGTTGAACCAGGACAGGTCCACTCCTCGCTATAGACAGACCAGCTGAGATGGCAGTGGACCTGCAGTGAGCTATGCCACCTGTATGTGCTCTTTATGGATTTTAATTTGGGTGTGTTCTTATGTGTGGCGTGTTTCCATAACAAAACCGCCATCATTGAAAGGGTGCTGCATGTATGTGAGCAATGTTTATTAGCCCCGTAGCTGGCTTTGCAAAGTTTATAAGGTCACATGTGAAATGTTCCTGCTTTCCCCCAATGAAGCGCAGGAGACTTGCTGAGGTGACAACTGTCGTGCGTTTTTTTAACAATTAGGTATACAGAGAGAGCGCCGGGCAGACTGCTCCGAACGCTCCAATATCGCCGCGCCTACTCGCGCCTTCACCTCACGCATGCGCAGTCGCCTCCAAAACGGCGATCACGCGTCAGCCTGATTACGTAGTGCGCACCCATTAGACCGCGACACTACATATCTCCCCCTTTTATAACACACAAAAACTATGTACATCTCAGTGAACGTTCACTCCAGTTCAAAGTCTTTAAACTTGGATGGTCTCACCACCGCCCTGCCAGCTCGGGTGCATCTTACCGGGGTGTTGCGTACTTCTCGACTTCTGTCTTCAACTGGGTCCCCCCTTCTTTCCTCTTGGGTACCTGTTCTTTCTCTGTCTCCTTTCTCACCCACTATCCTTGTCCTTTCCACCGTTGTTGGTTCTTCTCGTACCTTCCTCCCGCTGTCCGGGTTGTCATGAACGTGGTCTTCTTTCTCCCCCTGAGGAACTTCTGCAACGTCTCCCATGTCCTCTTGTTGTGTCCTTCTCTCCTCGTCCCCTCGGGGCCATTGTAGGATTTTGTTGCACTTGGCCATTCGGTCTTGGGACCACACATTGCCGTCGCTAAGCAGTGCCGCCCGGTCATACACCTCTTCCACTCGCAGGGGTGGCCAGTATTTACTGTCTCCCTTTCTCTTGAGTACCGCCAACTTTACTCTGACCCACTCTCCTCTTTCTAGGGCCGTCTCTGTCATGTTTTTTCTACGGTTGTAATGTTCTGTGTAGATCCTCTGTGCCTTCTCCAGGTTGTGTTGCACCACTGCTGGGGACCACTTGCTCGTGACTGTTTTCTCTTTCTTCGCTACATTGTCCTTTGTGAAGGGTTGTCTTCCTCGTACAATTTGAAACGGGCTGTACCCCGTGCCGGTAGGAGTGATGCGCTAGGCCCATATCATACTTTGTAATTCCTTTTCCCAGTCCTTCCCCTGGAGGTGGCTGCCTGTATGGAGCCCATTATCACCCTGTTGAACCTTTCTACTTGGCCGTTGCTTGCTGGATGATATACCGACGTGTGTTTGAGTTTGATGCCATTTCTCTCCGCGAATCTAACCCATTTGTCCGAGGTGAACTGGGGTCCGGTATCACTGATTATGGCTCTGGGGATGCCTTCACTGAGGCACACCGATGAGAGAAATCGCAGTATAGTGTCTGTGTCCATCTCTTCTTGAATGTGTACCTCTGGCCACTTTGAGTATTTGTCCACTATAACACATATGTACTTCGGCGTTCCCTGGTTATCTAGTACTGGTCCCAGGATGTCCACCGCCACTTCTTCCCAGGGATTACTCGGGTTAGTGAAATTCCCTAGAGCCGGTTTCATTGGCTTCAGGATTTTGTCAGCTCCTTGACATTGCTCACAGTCTCTTACGTGTCTCTCCACTTGTAGATCTATGCCTGGCCACCAATACGTTTGCTTGGTCCTCGCTTTAGTCTTCACAATTCCTAGGTGCCCTTCGTGTGATACTGTCAATAGATAGGGTATTAATTTCGCTGGTGGGACCACTTTTTCCCCTCTGTACACAAACACACCGTCATTTCTCACCGACAGTTCTTCCCGGACTTCGTACAATAGTCTCATTTGGTGCCTCTGTCGTTTCTTCTCAGGCCACCCATGAACTACGCATCTCTTGATTTCTACCAGGTCTTTGTCTGCTTCGTATGCATCCTTCCATTCTTGTCTACTTATCGCCCGTTCCGGATCTTCTGTCAAGGCCACCATCACGTCTTCTTATTCCATGCTGTTGGGGGCACCTTCCATTGCCGACGCTCTGCTGAGATAGTCTGCTATCTTATTCCGTGATCCCGGTATGTATTCCACATCATAGCGATATTCCAAAAGTTTCAGCGTCATTTTCGCTATGCGGGGTGTCGCGTTGGCATGTCCGCTTGACGTTAGTACCTTCACTAATGGCTTGTGGTCCGTTTTCAATAGGAATCGCGTGCCCCATAAGAACTGGCGATACTTTCCCATGGCCCATACAGCGGCCAACATTTCTTTCTCGATCACGCTGAACTTCTGTTCTGGGCTCGTTAGAGACCGGGACGCGAAACTGAGCGTCTCCTTCGTGCCATCTTGTCTTTCTTGCATGAGCACTGTTCTTAGCCCTTTTTCGCTGGCGTCCGTCATCAGTATCGATTTTCCTAGGGGGTCGTATCCTTGTAGAGGAATAGCCTGGCTGATTTCTCTTTTTACGGTGTCAAACTCTTCCTGCGTCTCTTCTGTCCATTGGAATGTTGTTTACTCCCTCGTGAGCTGCCGCATGTGGTACGTTTTCATGACAAAGTGCTGGACGAACTTACTGTAGTATTCTGCCATCCCTAGGAAGGATCTCACTTCTTCCTTGGTGGCGGGTGGAGGCGCATCACAGATGGCTGTTACATTCGCCTTTTTGGTGTTATCCCCTGTTCTCCGATTTCATGACCCAGGTAGGTGACTGATGACATGCCAAAGCAACACTTCTCCCACTCGGCTGTTAGTCCGTTCTTCTCCAGTATCCTGAGTACCTTGATCAGCTTCTCGTCATGGTCTTCCTGTTCCTTCCCCATCACTAGGATGTCATCTTGGAAGTACTGTACTCCCTCTATGTCTCGGAACAGACGGGCCATTAGCTTTTAGAAAACCGCTGCTGCTGAGGCCAGGCCAAAGGGCATGCGACAGAACTGATAGCATTCGAATGGTGTTATGAAGGACGTCAGTTTCTTACTCGCGGGATGGAGGACTACCTGGTGATACGCCGACTTAAGGTTGATGGTAGAGAACCATTTCACTCCTTTCGTCCGTGCCAGCATCTCCTCTATGCGCGGTAGTGGGAACTTCTCCACTACGATGCATTTATTAAGTTCTCTGAGGTCCACACATAGGCGCACCTTGCCCGTGGGTTTCATCGCCACCACCAGTGGCGCCAGCCATTCCGCACTGTCGATGGGTTCAATTATTCCTTCTTCCTCTAGTCGGTGCAGCTCCTGCTGCATCGCCTCTCTCACTGCGATCGGTATGTTTTAACCTTGTGTGCTACGGGCTGGGCCTTCTCTTTGAGCTCAATTTTGTGAGTGAACTTCTCCAATTTCCCTATCCTTCCTCAGAATATTTTCGGATATTCGCTCCTCATTCCTTCTGCCTTCATCCATTTTCCATCCGACGTTAATAACACTTGCGTGTCTCCACCTGGGTTTAGTTGCATCCCCAATTCTCCTTGGTCCCTCCACCCTAGGACGGAGGGCCCTTTCTCTGCGACGTACAATTTGCATTGGGTGCTGCGTTCTTTAAATTGGAAGAGTAGTCTTCGGAACCCTACCATTGGGATAGGTTCACTCGTGCACGTGACCGGTTGTATGTCGGGAGGTTCCAGATGTGGACCTAATCCGGGTTCGAATTCCTCTCTCCATACGGACCTTTGTACGATAGTGTATGGGGCCCCGAGTCCGCCACTATGGTGATTCCCACTCCTCTGATCCGTATGTCGCACTGGGGTTTGCGAGAACGTCTGCAGTCAATTCCTAGCACTTGGTCTTCCACGCAAAGTACTTTGTTGTCTTCCTCTTGTTCCTCTTCTTCTTCCCCTTGGTCTTGTGCCACGTACTTCACTGTGCGCTGTTTCCACTTCCTTCGGCAAACCTTCTCATAGTGACCAATCAGGCCGCAGAACGCACACTTTGCTCTGAAAGCAGGACATTGTTTGTCGTGTGCCGCATGGTTCGGGCTGCCACACCGGTAACACTTTGATGTGCCTTCCTTGTCCTGTTTCCCTGTTTGTCCTGGTATTCCTTCCCATTTTTGCGTCCCCTTGTTCTCTCCCGGCGACGGTTTGCCTCTTCCATATTGGTCAGCGTCTTCTACTTTGTTTATCGTTGGTCTTGGAACTTGTTCTCTCTTGGCCGCGACCGCTTGGATAGTTCGGCCCTTTTTACCATGGCTATCACATCTTTCAACGACGCGTCTCCATTTGCCCACAATTTGTCTTGCACTGTCTTGTTTGAGGTGTGCATCACTATTTGGTCCTTTATAAATTCATCGTGCAGCCCTCCGAATTTACACGTTATCGCTAGCTTCCTTTATGCCGCGACGTAGTCGTCTATCGTTTCCCCAGCTTCTTGTTTCCTCTGCTGGAAATTGTAGCGGTCGATAGACGTGCACACAGCGGGGCGGTAATGGTTGTCTAAGTCTTCAATGGCGTGTTTGAACACGTCGTCGTCTGCCCGGTACTATGTTTTGGAATACTCGTATGCCTTCTGGTCCTAGGTTATGTAAGAGTATCCTCTTCCTCCTGGTGCTGGAGAACGCCTCCTCGTTCTCGTCTTCCAGTGCTTCTAGGTAATTTTTGAAATACTCTCTCCAGTCCTCCCATTTCATTTGAGGCTCCCCGGGCCTTGGTAAGAATGGGATTGGTGTCGTGAGTGATGACGCCTGTGCGCACATGTCGCGCGCCCTCTGCCCTCTTCTGCCTGGTTCCTAGGACTGCCTGGTGCTTCCGCCCTTTCTTCTCCTCTACGGGTCGCCCAGGTCTCTTCTGTGCCCTCTGCGCTGTTTCTCCCTGTTTCCGCCAGGGCCTCAACTGCGTCTCGCCCAGGACAGCTTCCTACACTTCTGTGCGTATGGCCAGCACCTTGGTTTCCTCGTGCCTCCCTCTTGCTTCCGTCTGTCGCTGCCGCGCTCTCTCGTGGTGTCCTTAGTGCCCCTCCTGTGGCTTTCTGGGTGCACTTACTGTAGTGGGACCTTGCTTAGTCGCCTCCTCCGGTTCCCCTGCTGATGGGGTCTCTCTTTACCGGTTGTGACCTTCTGGGTTGGTGTATCCCACCTTCGTCGCCACTGAAACGTTCCTGCTTTCCCCCAATGAAGCACAGGAGACTTGTTGAGGTGACAACTGTTGTGCATTTATTTAACAATTAGGTACACAGAGAGAGCGCCGGGCAGACTGCTCCGAACGCTCCGATATCGCTGCGCCTACTCGCGCCTTCACCTCGCGCATGAGCAGTCGCCTCCAAAACGGCGATCACGCGTCAGCGTGATTACGTAGTGCGCGTCCACTAGACCGCGACACTACAACATGTACGTATGGATTTGTTGTTGTGCACTTTATTTTCATTGTCATTTAGATTTTTACACATCTACCTTGGGCTTTTTATTTTAAAGCCTGGGCCATGTCTGTCTAAGTGTTTTGGCGAGATGAGACTGACACATCCGGATATTGTAGGTGAGTTTGTGTTTTTGTCCTCTTAACACCGTGGGGTGCTGCCTTTCATGGATTCACTATAGTGGGAATTATGGTAGCACATTTATTTATTTTAATACATAATTTAGGAAGCAACAGTGCCTGCATCATTACTGAGGATTGGTTTTTACCACTGTTATTTCTCTGTTTTCCAGATATTGACAAAACTGGTCAAGCCAAAATTTGTGTGGATGAGCGTTTGTATTTGTCATTTGAGTCATATCAACATTTGTGCTGAGTTATTAGGTTTTTGAATACAGGTCCCGACGAATGGCAGAAACATGGTGACACCATATATGTGTTTTGGTGCTTGTATAGCGCTCGAATGCCGAAGCGTTACGTAAACAGTGAAGTTGTATCTGCTAGCTCTGATCTTTTAATTGTGCCCGGCTGGGACAGTGCTTAAGGTTTCAATATCATTCCCTGTGAGGCCTTTTTAGATTACATTTTCACATTTTTTCGCTATACTCTGTCTACCATCAACTACACCACAAATCTCACTTTGGGATATCCCTAAAGGTACTATCCTATAGACCCTCTCAAACCCATATGTTAGTGGTGTGAGGAGGAATCTGATGATGTAGCATGCCACCTTTGGGTCAGTTAGTGTTTTTTGCCTGTAGAACAGAGATGTTCTTGGCTTATTTTCTTTCTCGCGGAGGTTTACAGAGGATTAGGGTGTTCCGGTAACAGATTGCCTTGTGCAGATCTGTCAGTCAGTGTGGTGTTATGGCTTTATGTCTGTTGATCACTGTACATGAGTACATGTAGGTTGCATGGTCTGCTCCCATGAGTGCCTGCATGTCTGTCAGTAATTATGGTGTGACAACTATGTGTCTGATGAGTGTACGTGAGCACATGTAGCTTCATGGTCTGTGCCCACGAGTGCTTGTATATCTGTCAGTCAGTGTGGTGTGGTGTGATGGCTGCATGTTTGGTGATCAGTGTACATGAGCCCATGTCGGTTTCATGG
Organism: Triturus cristatus; assembly: GCF_964204655.1. Lineage (NCBI taxonomy): Eukaryota > Metazoa > Chordata > Amphibia > Caudata > Salamandridae > Triturus > Triturus cristatus. The sequence goes on along the minus strand of NC_140592.1, from coordinate 1,252,135,831 downwards.
TCTGTGACTAGGAGGGTCTGCAAATCTGCCAGTCACTGTGGTGTCCCAGCTGTATGTCTGTTGATCAGTGTATTTGAGCGCGTGTAGGTTTCATGGTCTGTGCCCACGAGTGCCTGCATATGTCAGTCATTGTGGAGTCATGACTGTATGGCTGGTGATCAGTGCACATGAGCACATGTCAGTTTCATTGTCTGTGCCCACAAGTGTCTGCATATGTCGGTCATTGTGGTGTGATGACTGTATGTATGTTGATCAGTGTACATTAGTGCATGTAGGTTTCATTGTCTGTGCCCACGAGTACCTGTATATCTGTGATTCAGTGTGGAGTGATGGCTGTATGTCTGGTGAGCAGTGTACATAAACACATTTCGGTTCATGGACTGTGCCCACAAGTGTCTGCATATGTCAGTCATTAGGGGGAGGAGTTGGCCTAACGGCTAGGGCAGTCGACCTCGAATCTGGGGAACTGGGTTCGAGTCTCGACAATGATGCTGAACATCCTGTGATTCTGGGCAAATCACTTATTCTCACCGTGCCTAACAAAAAACAAAAATGTGTTCACATGTAATGCAACTAGTGCTATGTAAAGCGCTCTGATACCCGATTCAGGTCAAGTTTGCGCTATATAAAACTCTGTAAAATAAATAAAATAAAAAATAAAAATTGTGGTGTGATGACTGTATGTCTGGTGATCAGTGTACATGAGTGCATATCGGTTTCATGGTCTGTGCCCACGAGTGCCTGTATATCTGTCAGTCAGTGTGGTGTGAAGACATTATGTCCGGTGATCAATGTACATGAGCGTTTGTTGGTTTCTTGGTCTAGGCCCACGAGTGCCTGCATATGTCTGTCATAGTGGTATGTCGGTGTACATGTGTGAATGGAAGTTTAAGGTCTGTGCCCACGAGTGCCTGCATATCTGTCAGCCAGTCGAGTGTGATGACTGTATGTCTGGTGATCAGTGTACATGAGCACATGTCGGTTTCATGGTCTGTGCCCACAAGTGCCTGCATATTGGTCAGTCAGGTGTGATTGCAGTATGTATGTTGATCAGTGTACATGAACGCGTGTCGGTTTATTTGTCTGTGCCCTCGAGGGCCTGCATATGTCAGTCATTGTGGTGTGAGGACTGTGTCTGTTGATCAGAGTACATGAGTGCATGTAGGTTTCATGGTCTGTGCTCAAGAGTGCTTGCATATTTGTCAGTCAGTCAGGTGTGATTGCTGTATGTCTGTTGATTAGTGTACATGAGAGTGTACCGGTTTCTTGGTCTGTGCCCATGAGTGCCTGCATTTGTCTGTCATTGTGTTGTAATGACTGTATGTCTGTTTATCAGTGTACATGAGGACATGTAGGTTTCATGGTCTGTGCCCACAAGTGCCTGCATATCTGTCAGTCAGTAAGGTGTGATTGCTGTATGTCTGTTGATCAGTGTACATGAGCGTGTGTCAGTTTCTTCGTGTGTGCCCACGAGTGCCTGTATATGTCAGTCATTGTGGTGTTATGACTGTATGTCTGGTGATCAGTTTATGTGAGCACATCAGTTTCATGGCCTGTGACCAGGAGTGTCTGTATTTCTGCCAGTCATTGTGGTTTGCTGACTGTATGTCTGTTGATCAGTGTATGTGAGTGCATGTACGTTTCATGGTCTGTACCCACGAGTGCCTGCATATCTGTCAGTCAGTCAGGTGTGAGTGCTCTATGTCTGTTAATCAGTGTACATCAACGTGTGTCAGTTTCTGGGTCTGTGCCCATGAGTTCCTGCATTTGCCAGTCAATGTGGTGTGGCGACTGAATGTCTGTTGATCAGTGTACATGATTGCATGTAGGTTTCATGGTCTGTGCCCAGAAGTAACTGCATATTTGTTGGTCATTGTGATGTGATGACTGTGTGTCTGGTGATCAGTGTACATGAGCGCATGTTGGTTTCATGGTCTATGAACAGGAATGTGTGCGTGTCTGCCAGTCATTGTGGTGTGACGACTGTATCGATGTTGATAAGTGTACATGAGTGCATGTAGGTTTCATAGTCTGTGCCCAGAAGTGCCTGTATATCTGTCAGTCAGCATGTTGTGACGGCTGTATGTTTGGTGATCAGTACATAAGCACATGGTTTCATGATCTGTGTGCACAAGTATTTGTATATTTGTCGGTCATTGTGGTGTGACAACTGTTTGTCTCGTGATCAGTGTACATGAGCACATGTTGGTTTCATGGTCTGTGCCCACAAGTGTCTGCATATCTGTCAGTCGCTGTGGTGTGAAGACTGTATGCCTGGTGATCAGTGTACATGGGCACATGTTGTTTTCATGGTCTGTGACCAGGGAGGGGTGCCTGCATATCTAACAGTCATTGTGGTGTGACGGCTGTATGTATGTTGATCAGTGTGCATGAGTTCATATCGGTTTCATGGTCTGTGCCCACGAGTGTCTGTATATCTGCCAGTCAGTGTGGTGTGACAACAGTATGTCTGGTGATCAATCTACATGACCATGTGTTGGTTTCTTTTTCTGTGCCCATGAGTCCCTGCATATGTCAGTCCTTGTAGTGTGATGACTCTATGTCTGGTGATCAGTGTACGTGAGCACATGTCGGTTTTATGGTCTGTGACCAGGAGTGTCTGCATATCTGCCAGTCTGATCATCATCATAAACAAACTTTATTCGGTTTTATAAAAGAAAAACCATAAAAGTCATTCAAACATCATTAAAACATCTTCCTGTTCTCAAATTGACAGATATAATACAACCAAGTTAATCTAAACAGAAATACAAGAATCACAATACAAAAATTAATCGCAACTTGACCTGAGTCTGACAGCGACCAGTAAAAAATTAAGCGTATAGAGAATAGTGTCGTTAGTAAAGAGTTGTCATAAGATAAAAGCTGGTCTTACCCTCCTAAAACCCGCCTTTTTAAGAATAGGGATAATAAATAACTTCCTAGGAACAGCATAAAAACTACCAAACATTAAAAAGTGCATCATGTCCAGAGGTGACTCACCGTCGCAGCCACAGGGCATGAGGGACTGACCTCAGTGGGAGCCACGAGGGTGTGCCAGGAGAAAATGGAAAAGGTCAAACCGAAACCGCGTCAGTAAAAAGCAATCAATTAGCCCTAAAAGATATGGCCTCGGTGGTTGGCACAGTTTTTAACACCATGCCATAGCACTGAATCGGCTCTTTTGAAATCTACTGAAGAAAACCGAACCATTTTAGATAAAGGGGGAAAGGTTGCTCTTATCATGTTAGATCTCTCGGCAGCATTTGACACGGTCCACCACGATTTGTTGATGGACCGGCTGCGGGAGATCGGAGTTCAGGGCTCTGCATGGAGACTTCTGAGTCAGTCAGTGTCTTTAGGGGAATTTTCATCTGAGTCCTTCTCTTTACCTTGTGGGGTCCCGCTGGGGTCTTCTCTAAGCCCGACTCTGTTTAATGTATATGTGTCCTCTTTGGCGCCGCTCATTCAGTAATTCGGGTTTAGCTTGACCTCTTACGCCGACGACACTCAAATCGTGGTCTCACTACAAACAGATGGTGGCGGAGTACGGCGAATCGATTTAGGGACTGTATGAACGCCGTAGGGATCTGGATGGCCAGAAACTGCCTTAAACTGAACTCCAGTAAGACGGAGGTGATATGCTTTGGCAATGATCCTATTTTTTGGACCCCTGAATGGTGGCCTGACACCTCGGGTCCTGCTCCCGCACACAACAAGAAGGTAAAAAACTTAGGAGTGTGGGTGGACCATAAGCTCAGTTTTAGAGACCAAGTAAATTCTGTGTCTTCCGCTACGTCTTTTGCTCTTAGGCCCTGTAAGAAAATTCTCCCGCTCTTACTTGTAGAGTGTCATCAAACAGTTTATGTGCCTTTGGAAAAAAAAGCCTCCTGGGGTGGAAGAAGCTTTGTAGTGAATGCAGCCAAAGCCTGGAACAATCTTCCATTACACCTCAGAGGGTTGACCAATCTGTTGGTTTTTCACAAAGCTTTAAAAACCTGGTTGTATACAGAATAATTTTCCACTTTGATGTTGAGCCTTGGGTAGATTTCACACAGCGCCAGGACACCCTCGGGTAACAGTAGCGCTTAATAAATGTTATAAATAAATAAATGTACTTACGCACATTTGGCTTACACAGCTCCGTTTCCTCTCTTTCACATCGGCTCCTTCCTAAAAAACACTCTTTGACTCAGGCAAGGTCCCCGTTACATATGTGCTCAGGATTAGCAAATAATTCTGCTCTGCCTAGCCTGGAGAGGCCTACTCTTATATACTGGAGCCATTGGATAGGGGAGATGTGGTCAAGTGAAACACAATCCTGTAGGACGTCTTTGCTAAGTGTATTTTCTTGCTTAGCACAAATTTTAAGCCACAAAGCAAGGGGACGGAAAGCCAGTACGTCTGAAAGGAAAGACAACCCCAACTCTTCATGTACAACATAGGACGGGATGCTTTGTAGGACAGAAAGGGCCTGTTGCAGGAAAGAGTTTTCAGCGCTTTGCATGGCCCCTACCCCAATGTGGCCCCATATCTCGCTCCCGTAACTGACCTTTGAGGTACATTTCGCTTGATAGATCTTCAGAAGACCCCCTATTGGTTTCCCTCCCACTCTGCTGGCAAAGTTAAAAACGGCTGCAGAAGCTTTCACTAAATCCCCTTTCTTCTGGGCAAGCAAGGGGCACCAACTCAAGGAGTCGTCAAACACTACTTCCAAGTAGGAAAAAGCATTTGTCTTGGGTATTAACGAGGGCCCAAGTTTAAAAGTGAACTGCTTAACTTGACGAGGTCCCACCTGCATAATGAATGACTTGCAATGATTAACCGACAAATCCAAGTCCTCCATAAAGAGGGCGAAAGAATTCAGTAACAGTTGTAAATCCCAGGCTGTCCTCGCCAAGAAGACTGCGTCGTCCGCATATAGGACCAGCAGGCTACGCTTGCCTACTTGAGGACAATCAGCATTTGTGGCCAAAAGGGCCTTCTCTAAGGAATTAATATATAGATTAAAAAGAAAGGGTGTTAATATGCACCCCTGGCGCACCCATCTCTTAATATCAAACTGACGGGACACTTTCAGATCCTTTAAGTAACGAACAACCGCCGTTGTTTCACGGTGAAGGTCCCTCAAAAATAAGACAATATTACTATTGATGCCAACAGAGGACATCAACTGCCACAACTTGGGGCTATTGAGATAGTTGAATGCGGACGACAGGCCCATGAGGGCTAGGTATATTGGGCCGGAACGAGCCACAATATACTTGTTCAGAGCAATGTACAGACTTAAACATTGTTTCACAGTGGAACGACCTGGACGAAAGCCATATTGAACCTTGGCTAAAAAGTTGTTTTCGTCAGCCGAGGATACAAGTCTGTCCAGTACCATGCGACCCACCACCTTCACCACAGAGTCCAGGAGAGAAATGGGCCTATAGCAAAGCATACTGTCCCGATCTACTTCTTTGAATACCGGGACTATAATCGATAAGACCCAGGAATCTGGGCGGCCAACCTGGACTGTAGCATTAATAACAGCTGTGAGGACAGGCACCCAGGTCTTCACATGGGCAATGTAGAGATCTGGCGGGATCCCGGGGACCTTGTTTTTAGACAGTCCCAAAATACCGGCTCTCAACTCTTGTGTGGAGAAAACAAGATTCACCTTGCCTTCCACCCTTACCTGCTCCTCTGTTAACGAGACGTATGACTTGTAGATACTCTCAAGGTGGTGTACCCAGTCGTCCTCTGTAATATGGGCATCCAGTAGGTTAACATCATCTCCAATAGAAGTGAGCTATTAATGATGCCCCAGACCTTGGAGCTGTTACGCAGTGGGCTTGCCTCCACCAAATCACTCAAGGCCTCCTCCTTCAGGGTGGACTTACAAGTTACTAGTCAGCCTTGTACGCTCTTCGTAGGCTTTTGATCACCACCAGATCTCGGGGCTTAACACCAAGGGCCTGTCTCAGGTTCCTAGAGGCCTGGGAGCACGCCGAGTCAAACCATCTTGGACCTAATAGCTTACGACCCGCACCCGGGGCCGGCAGCAACTTCTCTATGACAGTGGACATTTTTCCGAATGCACCCACTATATCCGAGGCACTTGCCTCACCATCGAGACAGATGACAACCACTCTGCGACACTGACTTAAAAGGGACCCGTGAATCAGCTCTGGGACAATACACCCCCACTTTATACTCCTACCCACTTCCACTACTTTAAGAGGGACTTCTACCCCCCCTCCCTCATAATGTGACCATATGTTCGGGACCATCCTGTTATTGTTTCACAAATTTGTTTGTGAGCACTAAATACACTCGCCTGGACAGAAAAATCAGTAACCAAAGAATAAAATGGAGTAGATACATATGTGAAATCGATCAAGGTCTCACACCCTCTCTTAATAAATGTGGGGGTAATATCTGTTTTCCCAGGGGGCAGCTTATTCATGACAGATGTTAAATCAAATTCGAGCAGGATGGAGTTAAGTTCGATACCCTGTGGTACATGTTCCAAATGCAAACACGCTTGTTGTGCACAGCCCATAGCTTCCACTCCTCCTTGTCTGATGTCCCCACACATATGAATGTTAAAATCCCTGGTTAAAAATATATAGTAGTAACTCTGACCGTTCAAGGTACTATGCAGAAGTACAGACCCCAGCTGAGTTATGTTGTCCTCAACCAGGTGTGTAGCCCCCGTGGAATAAAAATTAACTAAAAGTAGCTTACTCTTTCCACTGGGCAACAACATTACATGTAAGTTGGGAGAAATGTGTAGTGAAGTAACAGAGATACCAAGGACAGCTAGTGAAACAAAGGTGATAAGCCCCCCTTAGCTCTCCCTAGCCTGGATGGGGTAGCTGGCACGAAGAGGGTTTTGTAACCATTCAGGTGATAGATATTCTCTACCGCCCAAGTTTCCTGGAGGCATGTCACATCAAAACTCTTAACAAAGGACAACCGTTCTGGGTTCTCAATCTTACTCGCCAACCCCGCGATGTTCCAAGAAAGAAATTTACACCCTCCATTCACCCTCGATACCTTTTCCGGGTGCCCTACATTTCCCTGTGGTACAGGTGGCGCAGGCTCCAAGGAGCCCATGCATCGTCAATCGCAATCTTCCAGTGAGCTCAGAGGGGTAAACCTATCTGCTGTACTTACCCCTGTGGAGCCCTCTGTAATGCCCCAGTGGCCCACCTCTTGAAATCGGTCACGCTGGAACTATTGTTGGTAATGATTTGGTCTATAAAAGTATCCCAGATGGAGTGCCAAGATTGCTGAGTTCCAACACCTGTAGTTAGACTGCGCGATCCTGCTTAAAATACGGTTTATCATAACAGGATTATTGAAATGTATGATAACGTAATCCCCCGACCAGGATTTATTGGCGCTACCCACCCACTGTGTACCATAAGTATTTGGTTTTCCACCCTAGAACCAGGGACAATATTGGAGTTAAGCCAGTGCACCACCTTATTCTTCAACTGAAAAATGTCTTCATTAGTCCCGGGATCAAGGCGCAGTACGTTGGCTAACACCACAACAAACAGAGTGGACTCGGGTGGGAGGGGAACAGAGCCCAGACTATGGGAATAGTTATTCATATCCCCAGAGAGCGTGACTTCGCACCTTTCCCACCTATTATTGGAACTGTCCAATCCCCCCGCTTTAGAGCCCTGAGGTTGGCGAGGCTGAGAAGAGACTTGGTTCAAGGTACCCTCCTACCTTTGGTTAGCTGGTCGATTGGCTAGTCGATCCTGAAAATCATTCCTGGTCGTAGTGGGTGCCGTTGTGTCTGCTGCCACATGACAGGACTGCTGCGTAGTAGGCACGTAACTGGTGCTATGTAAAGCGCTCTGATACTCGATTCGGGTCAAGTTTGCGCTATATAAAACTCTGCAAAAAAAAGAAACTGCTCTGACTTCAGCTCCAGTCATTGTGGTGTGATGACTGTATGTCTGTTGATCAGTGTACATGAGTGCATGTAGGTTTCATGGTCTGTGCTCACGAGTGTCTGCATATCTGTCAGTCAGTGTGATGTGACGAGTGTATGTCTGTTCATCAGTGTACGTGCGCGCATGTAGATTTCTTTGTCTGTGCTCATAAGTGTCTGCATATCTGTCAGTCAGAGTGGTGTGACGACTGTAAGTCTGTTGATCAGTGTACGTGAGCAGTCCGTGTTGTGTGACGACTGTATGTCTGTTGATCAGTGTAGGTTTCATGGTCTGTGTCCACAAGTGTCTGCATATCTGCCAGAGATGGCTGGGTGTCTGTTGATCAGTGTTCACGAGGGAATGCAGGTTTGGCTGTCAGTGCATGTCTGTAGATGTGTTGATCTGATTGTGGATTGATTCATGTAGTGCGTAGCTCTGTGTGCATGCATGCAGGAGCTTTGAGTTGTTTGTGTGCATGCACAATACAAAAGCCCTACTTCTTGGATTGGTGAGTGTTTGTTTCAGTGACAGTAGGTTTAGCCTGACCGTCGCTAACAGCTAACAACAAGCAGTGAAGAAAGAAGCGTTCTCTCTGTCGATGACAAGGGACCCGAGAGGGGAGGAGTGGAGAGGAGAGGAGAAGAATCAGTTTATTCAAATAAAATATCATAAATGTGGGTGTAGAATCCGAAAAAACACACTTGCAACACAAATATAACGCAGAATGCGACAAAAACACGAAGCGGTGGCAGGAGCACTACAGAAAAAACAGATCATTAGTTGAAAGCAAAATGCTGTTAGAAGAAGCATAGATGCATAATGATCCTGCTAGTCTGTGTTTATGTTTATTCAGGTACGCAGTCGATATCATTTCTACCCAGATGTGACATTTCAGTTCTGTCATTTTATCCCACAAGATGACTGTTCTTCCTGCTTTTATCACTCGCCTCCACCAGTGCCTTTGTGTTTTCGTTATGCACCGGTAGTTGAGAAAACATGTCAGCTGCTCAGCACAAAGCCCGCCGTGCGGCAGGGACGAGGGGAATGTAACAACTCCTTAAGTCAACCTACATAAAAATCCTAAGTGACTCGAGGAGGAATATTAATTAGCCTTGCTGTAACACGATGACATGACTTCCAATGGTAGAAATGACTCCTCAGATAAATAGCAGAGCGAGGCAGACACATAGACAAGTGAGATACGTGCACAGAAGCACTCAAGAGCTGAAAGAGCCCCTGAAATGGAAAGCTGACGTAAAGAAGGAATTACTGCCGCATAACTGCAATCGTTCTGAATCTGTGCACGCTTTCCACAAGCAAAGATGCGATGTTTTGGCTATTAAAGGAGTATTATCCTGGGGATGAAACAATTCCTCTATCTATGGAGAAGTGCGCGGTATAATATGATATTTAATATCATTGTTGAGTGTGGGTAGGTACCATGCCCCTATAGACGAGGAACATGGGCAATACATAGTTTATTAGTCTCCTCACGTCTGCATCTCTTCTGTTCTTTCACGTGCATTAATCAATCAATCAATCATGGAATTTATATCGCGCACTACTCACCCGGAAGGGTCTCAAGGCGCTTGGGGGAGGGGGTCTGCTACTGCTCGAACAGCCAGGTCTTGAGCTGTTTCCTGAAGGCGAGGTGGTCCTGGGTCAGCCGCAGGTGGACGGGCAGAGAGTTCCATGTCTTAGCCGCCAGGTAGGAGAAGGATCTTCCTCTGGCGGTGGCTCTCTGGATGCGAGGAACGACGGCGAGGGCGAGGTTCGCGGATCGTAGCTGTCGGGTGGGCGTGTAGAAGGTCAGGCGGTCGTTGAGGTACCTTGGGCCCAGGTCGTGGAGGGATTTGTGTGCGTGGGTGAGGAGTCTGAACGTGATCCTCTTGTTGACAGGGAGCCAGTGCAGGTCTCTCAGGTGGCTCGAGATGTGGCTGCGTCAGGGGGCGTCCAGGATGAGACGGGCGGAGGCGTTCTGGATACGCTGAAGTCTTTTCTGAAGCTTGGCTGTAGTACCGGCGTAGAGGGTGTTTCCGTAGTCTAGTCTGCTGGTGACGAGGGCCTGGGTGACAGTCTTCCTGGTCTCGGTCGGGATCCATCGGAAGATCTTGCGGAGCATGCGGAGGTTGTGGAAGCAAGATGAGGAGACGGCGTTGACTTGTCTGGTCATCGATAGGGAGGAGTCCAGGATGACGCCCAAGTTGCGTGCGTGGTCCGTTGGCTTGGGTGCGGTGCCCAGGGCCGGGGGCCACCAGGAGACGTCCCATGCGGAGGGCGACGGTCCCAGGATGAGGACTTCTGTCTTGTCCGTGTTCAACTTCAGGCGGCTGATGTTCATCCATTCGGCGACATCTTTCATCCCTTCGTGTAGGTCGGCTTTGGCGGTGTCGGGGTCTCTGGTGAGGGAGAGAATCAGCTGGGTGTCATCGGCGTAGGAAATGATGTTGAGGTTGTGTTGGCGTGCGATGGCAGCGAGGGGTTTCATGTAGATGTTGAAGAGAGTAGGGCTGAGCGACGATCCTTGCGGGACGCCGCAGATGACTTCGGTGGCCTCAGAGCGGAACGGAGGGAGGCGTACTCTCTGTGTTCTGCCGGAGAGGTATGAGATGATCCATTCCAGAGCATTCCCCTGGATGCCGGTGTCATTGAGGCGTTGGACTAGGGTGCGGTGGCAGACAGTGTCAAATGCTGCGGAGAGGTCAAGGAGGATTAGTGCCGCTGTTTCACCTTTGTCGAGCAGGGCTCGGATGTCGTCGGTGGCTGCGATGAGGGCGGTCTCGGTGCTGTGGTTGGCTCTGAATCCGGATTGCGATGGGTCGAGGGATCCGTTCGTCTCGAGGAAGGCGGACAGCTGCTTGTTGACGACCTTCTCGATGACTTTGGCAGGGAAGGGAAGGAGCGAGATGGGGCGAAAGTTCTTGAGGTCGGTCGGGTCCGCTGTTGGTTTCTTCAGTAGTGCGCTGAGCTCGGCGTGCTTCCAGCTCTCCGGGAAGGTGGCTGTGTCGAAGGAGGCGTTGATGATGTCTCGGAGGTGGGGTGCGATGGTAGAGGCGGCCTTGTTGAAGACATGGTGGGGGCATGGGTCGGTCGGAGATCCGGAGTGGATGGTGTTCATCATGCGTGTCGTGTCTTCGGGGGTCACTTTGGTCCATGTCTGGAGGATAGCGGCGGGGAGCGTAGGTTCGGTCGATGGGTGCGGGGGTGGAGCGCCGAAACTGTTGTGGATGTCGGCGATCTTGCGGTGGAAGTACGAGGCGAGGGAGTCGCAGAGGTCCTGCGAGGGAGTGATGTCGTTGTTGCCGGTGCTGGGGTTGGAGAACTCCTTGACGATGTTGAAGAGCTCCATGCTGTCATGGGCGTTCTTGTCCAGTCGTTCCTTCAAAGATTTCTTCTTGGTGGTGCGGATGAGCTGGTGATGTCTGCGGGTGGCGAGTTTGAGGGCGGTCATGTTGTCGGTGGTCTTGTCGAGGAGCCAGGCCTTCTCGAGGGTGCGGCAGGCCTTCTTGGAGTCCTTGAGTTCGTCGGTGAACCAGGGGGCCTTCTTGCTTCTGGGCCTGGTGAGTGGGTTCTTCAGTGGGGCGAGGTCGTTGGCACAGGAGGTCAGCCATTGTGTGAGGTCGAGGGCTGCTGTGTTAGGGTCCGTTGTCCTGACCGGTGGGTTCTGGCTGAGGGAGGTGGTGAGCTGGTCGATCTTGCTCCAGTTTCTGTGGGGAACCTGCTTCGGGTGGTGGTGGACCGTGTTCTTCTTGAAGCTGAAGTGGACGCAACTGTGGTCAGTCCAGTGGAGTCCGGTGCAGTGGCTGAAGGTGACGTGCTTGCTGGATGAGAAGAGGGGGTCGAGCGTGTGGCCGGCGTAGTGGGTGGGGGTGTTGACCAGTTGCTGGAGTCCGAAGTTGGCGAGGTTGTCCAGCAGGGTGGTCGTGTTGCGGTCGTTGTTGTTCTCCAGGTGGAAGTTGAGGTCCCCGAGGAGGATGTAGTCGGCGGAGGGGAGGGCGTGAGGGCTGATGAAGTCCGTAATGTCTTCGCAGAACTGTGCGCGTGGTCCCGGGGGTCTGTAGATGAGGGTGCCTCTGAGGGTAGTCTTGGGGTCGGTGTGGATCTGGAAGTGCAGGTATTCGGCGGTGTTGAATGCGTCGGTGGAGTCAGTCGAGATGCGAATGGTGCTTTTGTGAGCGATGGCGATGCCCCCTCCGGTCTGGTTGTTGCGATCCCTCCTGATGATCTTGTAGTCGTCCGGGATGGCTATGGCGATGTCGGGGGCTGAGGAGTCGTTCATCCAGGTTTCCGTGAGGAAGGCGACGTCTGGAGATGCGGTGTCGAGGAGGTTCCAGAGTTCCACGGCGTGTCTGTGGACGGAGCGGGTGTTGATCAGGATGCACTTGAGGTGGTTGCTCAAGCACTCTCAGAACTAGTCTCGTTGCATAGGTCAACAGAGAGAAGCAGTGATGATCTAATGTATGTAGTGTATTGAGGTCCAGAAAACCAGAAGATATAGTTTCATTGTGGCAAAATATGGATTTCACCTTTGCACAAAAAACTGCAGCTCCAGTCACTCACATTTACATTTTTTAAGAAATGTGATAGGCTGATGAAGGGCTGATAAGTTTTTGAGCCTACTTTGAAAATCACATATTTTTTTAAATAAAGATTACAAGCTTTGTGCTATGAAAAACACTTTTCACAGGCAAAGGGGCTTCTATGCGAGTGCTGGGGGCACCCTAAAAAAAAAATAATCCCCAAAAAACTGGTTTAATGTGCAAAAAAATGGGAGCCGAGAAAAAGGGAGGGTCACTATTAGTTTTTCCATAGGAACATTAGACATAGCTACAGTTCAAATTGCATAAAGGATATACACCAAACGTGCTTTTTGTGTTTTGGTGCAAATCTGTCCAGTAGTTTTAGAAAATTAAGCTGGAAAAAATGGTATATATCACACTGCGGAGGATCCACGGAGCCGACAGATATCAAACGGAGAGCTTTTCAATTCAAATACTTTATTGTGTGATTACTTAAAACCATAAAACTTTTTGTATTAAAAAACATGCCGTTCATGTGTGCAAAAAACAGTTTTAAAAGACTCAAATTGATATTAGAAAGGGTGTGGTTAAAATATCCTAATATTAATTAATTGGCGATGGCGTTCAACGCCTAGGTTGGCTGATCAGTCATAACATTGCTTTTTAAAATCTGGGGCGGAACGACTAGACTTACAATTTCGAACAGCCGTGGAAAAAAGTATTAACAGTTAACATTATGCGAGAAGCAGTGTGCCAGTGGACAATACCAAATAGTCAAGGGTTCGTAAATTGAGCCTAGGACGACATGACGACGCTGCCAGATTGAGGAAGATTTGCGGCCCAGTTTTTTCCAACAATTTGGCTACTCTGGTAACAAATTTGGTAAAGCGAATGTTCAACTTCTTTTTGTCTGAACTCAAGGCAGCTTTTATAGCCTGTCGACATGTACGAACTCCGAGTTTGATCCATTCATCTCGCAATAGGGACTTTCTGTCAATAGGCAAAGCGGGAAATGAGCAGGCTATGTGCTCCGTTGCCTCAGAATGGTAACTGCACTTCCTGTATTTGATGCTGGCACTGGAGCGGCACCATTTGGGAACATTTAAAAAGAAAAAAAACATTCACCCATCCTTAGGGCCGTAACGTTACCTTCCAGAAAAGTGCAAACGGAGAGCTGATTGTCAGCCGTTTTAGGACTCGGTCCCAAGTCCTAGGAAAAAGACAGTGCCGGCTGTGCAAAACTGGCAAGGAGGACATTGTCCACGTGATCTGTATTTGCACCAAATTGAATGACTTAAGGCATAACTTACTACGCCCTTTCTTTAAGCAGTATGGCACGCGGACTTGTAGACAAGCTATAATACTCTGTTTTAATCCGAAATATACCAAACTGAATTGCCGGGTCGTAAAGTTTTTCGATTCAATGTGTAAAAGACTTAAGAGCACCTGATGACAACCAAAAAAACTTTTTAAGCTTACTTAATTGATCTTAAGTAAATTTTGTTTTAGCCAATGGCAATGTATCAATGAATTTTAAAACACTTATTTCGATGTTTTATGATAATTTGTAAAGATTTTAACTAATCATGTACAAATAAACAATTACCTTACCTTACCTAGGAAAAAGGCACAAAAATAAGACATAGGAGGCACTCTACCCCATAAGCCAGGAGGATCCGCAGCAAAAATGTAAAAAAAACAACAACAGAAAAGGGCAGGCTCCCGCGCCTTTAAAAATAAACCCTCCCAGGAGCGACATTTAAATTCATTATCTAAATTAATTGCATTTTTATTTCAAAATTAAGTAAATAGTGCTGCGGACCTTTTGTATTTTTCTATAACTAAAATAAACATATACATCAATTTAAATGAATATTTTCCATAAAATTATTTTTACTATTTTTTTGTATAACTTTAATAAACCTTCCTATTCTTTCCTGTAGTTTACCATAGGGAGATCTCTGCCTGGTGTCAAAGATCTCCCGGTCAGAGATCTCCGCCTATGTGTGAAATTCCTGAATTTGGCTCTGTTTTCACAGGGTGAAGATATGCAAGCCCTCGCTAATTAGCCCACATATTACATCACTCATGACATCTTCTATGACATCGTTGATAATATCACTGCAACATTTGCAATGAAATTATTGATAAAAAAACTTTATGGGAAGAGTGCGAGTTGTAGTTACCTTTAGGGCATGAATTATAGTTACTTGAGATAACTATAACTGGTGAGTTTCAGTGGTCTTGTATGCCATATTTTTAATTGACATCTTCGTCTATCTTTAAAACTTTAAAATCACTTTAACCTTTGTTTATGTGTGTATATATATATATCGTACATGTTGCACTTATGGATTAAAAAAATCTTCACGCACTGAATTGCTTGGGTCCTTGTTCGTCCTTCCAGAGTATGTGGCAGCAGTGGCGAAGTTCCAAAAGAGTCTCAACAAAGAAGACACACTCCACAACTGATAACTCTCCACAGTTCTTTTACTGCCATGAAAACCTGGTATATGCGCCCAGATGTCTGTCTCGCCTCCTGGCCCTTGTTCACAGGCTTCAGGAGAGAAGACTTCGCACCAACATTCAGGGCTCCTTATACCCTTGCACCGATTGTTTTCACTGCCCTCTGGTGGGGGCCTCAAAGGTGAGTCTAATTCACCACATGAATTCTGGGAATTGTAGTACCTCAGCATGAATAATTACCCTCCAGTGGGTGTGTTCCATTTTTCTTTATTTTCTACATTATCATGTCCTCCAGTGGGCTTTCGAGCGCAGAATAACAGGTGTAATTATAATCGGTTGTAATCGCTGCGAGGCGACAAACAGTTCTATGCCTCTGTGGGTCCACTTTCATTGCCGCGGCGATGCAGTCTTCACGGCAGAGCTGCCGTCACATCTTGCTTCTAAAAGAATACCAAAAAAGAAGACGCACTCCAAAACCGATAACTCTCCACAGTTCTTTTATTGCCAAGCAAAACCTGATATCTGCCCCCAGAGGTCAGTCGCGCCTGACGCGTTTCGGTGGTCTTGGCCCTTGTTCACAGGCTTTAGAAGAGAAAATTTCGCACCAACGTTCCGTGCTCCTTATTCTCTTGCACTGATTGTTTTTACTGCCCTCTGGTAGGGGCCTCACAGGTAAATCTAATTCACAGTATTACAGCTTTGGATTAGTAAAATACCATCAAAGCCAACCTGGCTCTTGTTGTTGTTCTTCAGAGAAGTATAGCTTTGTCCAGACACAAGAGAGAAACCAGTATTAGTCAAGCCAATAAATACCCTTTCAGGTTTAGAGTGGCACATAAATTACTTGACTTATACTGTGTGCTCTCTTGTGTTTGAACAAAGCTATACCTCTCTGAAGAGCTCCAACAAGAGCAACACACTTGTCGGGGGTTGCTATTATTCACTTAGTGTCAGTGGTGTTGTAGTGTGCTCCATATAAAGGAGCTGCAAAACATTTGCTTCAATGAAACCTTGCTTTTTAAATGCAATCAGGCTGTTATGTGACTCGCTTTGTTTAAAGTCCTACATTTCCCAGAATGCAATGAAATGTTAACAGACATGAAAAACGGAGTACAGTGCTTTGTTGGAATAAAGCATAATTGCGTTGTTCAAACACTGCTCACTCATGCTGCATCATCCTCTTTACATTGCACTCAGTTGTTGCTGTGGATCGTGGTGAGTCACAATGCAATCATTAACAGTCTGACATGCACTTCAGTGCTTCGTTTTAATAAACTTCTTTGCATGTTATTGAAGCACACTGGAAGTTTGTCACACCATGTTGCTTTAACAAATATATTCCAAAGTGGCTTAAAATACATGTTTGCAGTACATATCCGGTGCTTCCAAAATTAAAAGTTTTCCAGTCCATTAGTGCTGCCACTGTAGGATATGGTATCCATACGCTAGTAACCAGACAAAGTCAGAATGAGGTGTCACCTCTCCTGTATCCCTTGCTCACCTCCACCTCTAGAACTGCCAGGAAAATCCTCCTCTACCGTAGGGGTCAGCTGGTCATGCTCCTGAATTAATCACTCCAAAAGACCTCCGTCCCTGTACTTTCTGAGGCCGCCCTGCAGGGTTGGAGGCTCCTTTGAAGTCGGAGGTCTTTTGGTGTGATTAATTCAGGAGCATGACCCGCCCCCCTCATTTGCCCATTCGCTCCCCCCCCGCCTCTCAGCTGCTCCTCCCTCCCACCTCCCTTTCCTAATGGCGGCTGCGCCACTGGCGCACCAAAGGTGCGCCTAAGGCAAACCCGTCCGCTCCTGGACCGTGCCCAGCGCCAGACGCCCTGGCCCCCGAAAGCACCACAACACCCGACGCCGCTACGACGCCAACCTCCTCCACGCACTCAACGCCAGCTGTTCATCTACCTGCGTCTAGGCCACCCCGAGGTGCACCCACAGACCCTACACCTGCCAAAACTACAGCTTCACCAGCCAACGTACACCAGCATGACCTGACCCCACCACCAGGGCAGGCCACAACCACCTCAGATGCATACATGCATACAACTCAACACTCGCTCAGTCCACAAACACGCCGTCGAACTCTGGGACCTGCTCGACTCATCCTCCCCGGACGTCGCCTTCCTGACGGAAACCTGGCTGAACCCCCTCATCGGCACCCGACGTTGCCATAGCCATTCCGGACGGCTACAAGATCACACGCAGGGACTGCACCAACAGAACGGGAGGAGGAATCGCCATCGTCCACAAGAATACCCTCAGAATCTTGACCAGCACCGAAGACACCCTCAGCACCGCCGAACACCTGCACTTCCAGATCCACATCGATCCCAACACCACCCTCAGAGGAACCCTCGTTTACAGACCCTCCGGACCCCGGCCACAGTTCAGCGACATCATCACCGACATCATCAGGTTGCATACCTTGGCCTCCACAGACTACATCCTCCTCGGAGACCTGAACTTACACCTCGAGAAGGCCAACGACAGCAACTCCACTATCCTGCTCGAAAACCTCGCCAACCTTGGACTCAAACAGCTCGTCACGACACCCACCCACTCCCCCGGACACACGTTTGACCCCGTCTTCTCCACCAGCAACCACGCCATCTTTAGCCACACCACCGAACTCCACTGGACTGACCACCGCTGCATCCACTTCTCCACCAGCAACCACGTCATCTTCAGCCACACCACCGAACTCCACTGGACCGACCACCGCTGCATCCACTTCTCCTTCGAGAAAAACACCACACACAACCACCCGCAACGAATCCCCCATTGCAGCTGGAACAAGGTCACCGAAGACCAGCTAACCACCACCCTCGCCCGAGACCTACCAACCGACCACACCGACATCAACACAGCCGCTCGCAACCTCAGGCAATGGATCAACAACTGCGCCAACACTCTTGCCCCAATCAAGAAATCCTCAAACAGATGCACCGACAGAAGGGCCATCTGGCTCACCACCGACCTCCAGGCATCCAAACAGACCTGCCAAAGACTCAAGAAGAAGTGGCGCCTCGAACAGACACCGGACAACCACACGGCCCTCAAGAACCCCAGCCGCAGACACCACCAACTCATTCGAACCGCCAAAAGGACCTCCTTCAAGGAACGTATCAACAACAACGCACACAACAACAAAGAGCTATTCAACAATCGTGAAGGAACTCGCCAACCCCAGCTCCAGCACTAACAACATTCCGCCATCACAAGACCTATGGGACTCACTTGCCACCTTCTTCCACCGCAAGATCAGAGACATCCACAACAGCTTCAACACTCAGACCACCCCGCCAGCTGCCGACACCCCAGACCCAAGTGCCCCAGCCACACCGGCCTCCTACTCTCCTGGAACCACGTCAATGACGAAAACACCATCAAAACCATGCCCTCACCACATCTTCAACAAAGCAAGCTCCATCATCGCACCCCAACTCCAGAAGATCTTCAACAGCTCCTTTGAGACCGCCACCTTCCCAGAGAGCTGGAAACATGCCGAGATCAACGCCCTACTCAAGAAACCCAAGGCAGACCCAAAGGACCTCAAGAACTTCCGGCCCATCTTATTGCTCCCATTCCCAGCGAAAGTCATCGAGAAGATCGTCAACAGACAACTGACCCGCTTCCTCGAAGAGAACGACACCCTGGAGTCGTCCCAATCCGGATTCCGCAGCAACCACAGCACCGAAACCGCCCTTATCGCCGCCACCGACGACAACAGGACCCTGCTGGACAACGGCGAAACCGTGGCCCTCAACTTCCTAGACCTCTCGGCCGCCTTCGACACCATCTGCCGCCACAACCTCCGCAAACGCCTCCACAACACAGGGATCTGCGACAAAGCCCTGGACTGGATCACCTCCTTCCTCACCGACAGATCCCAGAGAGTCCGCCTCCCTCCATTCCGATCCAAAGCCACCAAGATCACTTGCGGCATACCCCAAGGATCATCCCTCAGCCTGACCCTTTTCAACATCTACATGGCATCGCTCGCCAACATCGTCCGATCGCACGACCTTAGCATCGTCTCATACACGATGACACCCAGCTAATCCTCTCCCTCACCAAGGACCCCGCCACCATGAAAACCAACTTCCACGAAGGAATGAAGGCCGTTGCCGAAGGGATGAAGAACAGTCGCCTGAAACTGAACTCGGACAAGACGGAGGTCCTCATCCTTGGCCCCACTCCCTCCTCCTGGGACGACTCCTGGTAGCAGGCCTC
The DNA here is from genome assembly GCF_964204655.1 of Triturus cristatus. Lineage (NCBI taxonomy): Eukaryota > Metazoa > Chordata > Amphibia > Caudata > Salamandridae > Triturus > Triturus cristatus. Next base: position 1,252,116,664 of record NC_140592.1, on the reverse strand, counting down.
GCTGGGAGCTGCGCCGACACCCACCGACCACGCATGCAACCTGGGGTTCATCCTGGACTCTTCACTGTCAATGACCCAGCAAGTCAACGCCATTTCCTCCTCCGCATGCTTCGAAAGATCTACAGATGGATCCCCACCGGAACCAGAAGAACGGTCACCCAGGCCCTCGTCACCAGCAGGCTGGACTACAGCAATCCCCTCTACGCAAGAACCACAGCCAAACTCCTGAAAAGACTTCAAAGCATACAGAACGCCTCCGCACGCCTCGTCCTCGACATCCCCCGCCACATCACTGTCCACCTGAGAGACCTGCACTGGCTCCCCATCAACAAGAGGATCACTTTCAAGCTCCTCACCCACGCTCACAAAGCACTCCACGAACAAACGACTCACCGTCTACACTACCAACCGCCAGCTCCACTCCTCTGACCTTGCCCTCACAACCGTTCCATGCATACACCGAACGTCCACCGGCGGCAGATCCTTCTCCCACCTCGCCGCCAAGACATGGAACACCCTCCCCATCCGCCTGCGGCAGACCCAGGACCTGCTGACCTTGAGGAGACTTCTCAAGACCTGGCTGTTCGAGCAGTAGCAGCTTCCCCCTCCCCCCCCCCCCCCTTAGCACCTTGAGACCCTCGCGGGTCAGTAGTGCGCTCCACAAATGCGTGATTGATATGGAAATATCGTCAGCAAGAATATCGATTTTAAGGTAAGTAATACCGATTTTAAAAAAAATATATCGGTCATTTGTTTGCAAAAATATAGTTGTTTAAAATATTTTAAAATTATCGTTATGTAATTTAGTATATATTTTAAATGTATATGATGTTAAGTTTCTGTATAATTATTGTTTTTTAATATATTTGTTACATTTTTAGTAGTTATTACATTTTATAATCATAATTTTTGTGATTTTTAGTGCCGTAGCGGATTGTGAGTTTTACAGGGGTTAGGGTGGGAAGTAGTTTAATTATAGTACATATAGGGCCTAATTACAATGTCCGTGGGACTGACACCGATGGGACGACTGACATCTGAAGCAGCGGTCCGAATGTAATCCCTACAATAAGGGCAGTGCTGCTGTTGACCACCCAAACCTCTCCCAGGTAATAAATGTCTATGAGGATTACCAGGAAGAAATGGGCCAGGTTATCCAAATCCAACAAAATATCGAACAGCTGCAGGATGAACAAAACAAACGCATGGGCTGGTTCCACGACCAAATGGACGACCTTACAGGGGTGCTGCGGGATATTGGTACCAGTCTCCGCCAGATAGCTACTGACCTAGGACCCTTCTCTGTGTGCCTACTATATCTGTTGCTACTACATCTGCCTAGGCCACAGAGAGGGACATTGAGTCAGGTGGAGAGTCCCCAGTACCCCAGGAGACTGCAGCTTTGGTTCCCCCACCCAAAGGTGGGGTGTGGCGTCCGAGGATAAATCTGTGAGTTGGATGGCAATGCACAACACACAGGAAGTGAAAAAGGTGCCCTTGATATCATCCATTGTGTGCCAAGCGTTCACTTTGTTGACTGTCCAAAATAACTGTCCCACATCTGAAGGAGGGTCAAAGTTGGACTTTGGACTTAAATAACTGTGGCGTGTCTCTGGTGGATTACATCAGTAAACACTTTCAACTTCAATCTCCACTTTATTTTTTTTCTGAGCACACCATCACTGTGTGGCTTCAGATTTTTACTGTTTTCCAAATAAAACACTTTACACAGCAATACTAGCTCCTGTTGTGACTTTGACTTCAAAATATACATATTGTAATCACCGTCTAATCATAATGATGAAAGTGTCAACAACCTAGGTAATCAATTATTTTTAAGTAGTAAACTAAGTACCAGTGAGTAAATTAACATTGGAACAGCATGACAGATAAACAGAACCAGGTTTTCAGACATACTGTAGTACACGGTTCATATTCACTGGAAGTCAATTGTCTACACAGCTATCACTACTTGCCAGTCCAGTCAACAATCATAGAAAGCCAACTAAATCATCATGGTCAAACTTTGATTTGAACTTGTTTGGATGTGTGATATCAGGCAAGGCACAGCTCAACTTGGAACACATTTTTATTGGCCAGATAGAACATGGTGCAGGATCAAAAACTATGATTATGTCACAGTGTACTGAAAGGCACAAATAACAAAATCGCCGGACTATCAGGTCTGAAGGAAGTGCTTGCAAGAAAGTTCAGCAAAATTTCTATGTCCGGGTCTGTCACAGCATCATATGTCTGGTAGGGTCAGAACTCTGCATACCCACTCTGTAGATGGCATGCCAATGTACCCGGGTAAAAAAAGTATTAAGAACAGAGTTTAGCAATCAGAAGTAATGTATCACAATTCAGAGAAGTATGATATCTCAAGCACAGCAATGTCATTATTAACACTAGCTAGGCTTCACTGAAACACTGTTAAATCTAACCTTTCTCAAACCAGTCTTCGAAAAAACTTCAGGACACTTATCCTACATGCTCAAACATACATACACATTGTCCACCAGTTACACAACAAAAAGCAATGGTGGTTAGTCACCTCCTCTCATTGCATACTTACAGTCATGTGAAAAAGTTGTGGATAAGCTGTTGTCTCAAATCCACTCCATCATCATCATCACCGCTGTCATCATAGCCCAGTCCTGGATCCTCCATCGGCGGCACCTTCTGGTTTCCTTCGTTCACTTTCAGAGGTATGTACTTATGTATTGCTACATTGTGTAGCATGGACCAAGGCACGATTATCAAGCACCCCTTTCCTGAGGCATATTAGAGGGCTCCATCCATCCGTCTTTTTTTTTTTTTTTCTTTCTTTTTTTTTGTCCTCATTGAGCAATTTTTGGGAGTTGGAGGAGTCAGGGGCCCCTTGACCCTTCTGTTTCGAATATAGGGGATCTCCTGGGTGACTGCACTATATGCGTGGAGACTGTCTGTTGCCCTTTCCATCGAGGCCCCTTTTTGTCCACTTCCAGGTGCAAAATCGGTACTGGGGGGAGCTAGTCACTCTGACAACTCGTTCAAGGCCCTGCTTGAAGTCTTTAATGCATTTGCCTAATCATTGGACAGTATAGTGTTCGTTTGATTGTATTGTTCCCAGATGTTCCAGAATCTAAACCTTTTACTCATTTTCCCTTTTCTATCTAGCTTGTACACCCTTTGGATAGAGGCCAGACATTCTCTATGTGTTGGAGATATATTCTTTATCCATTTGATGCATATTTCTCTTCTGGCTAACAATATTAATAGAAAAAGAATATTCTCTTGATCTTTACTCAAATTGGGGTAACTTGGGTTATGCTGACTTATCCTAAAAATGACAGTGTCCATGCTTACCTCCACTGGTTGTTCCAACAGCCTGGATAGGGTCTTACCCGTCTCTCTCCAGAATTCCTCCAGTTGGGGGCACTGCCGGAACATTTGCAGATCATCCACTTTTTCTTCCCCGCATTTAGGGCAGCTTTTTACCTTTAAGACTGTTGATCTTAGGCAGCCTTTTTGGGGTCCAGTATGAGGAGCAGATTTCACAATACGCCAACATGTAGCCATTGATACTTGCCATTTATATAGGATATCCAGCTCCGGCAGGTTTTTCCCCCAGATCTCGATCGGAATTTTGTATTCTCCTTCCCCTTCTTGTATGAGAGCCCAATACCAGTATGAGATTTCCTTTTTAAAGATCTTGTTGTCCTGCAGCCTTTTCTCAATGTTACCATCCCCAGCTTGATCTTCTTTTTTGTGTTTAAACCAGCGTGTAAGTTGGTGATATTTGAATCTTGCTAGCGATGCCCTGAGTCTTTTCGTTTAGGGTCTCCTATGCTATAACCGAGTTGTGTTCTATTAGCTGGCCCCATTTACTGATGTTTCCTTCCCTCAGGGGAATTGCTAGCTTATCCTTGAGACATTCTGGTGTTCCTGGGGAATCCCAGATTGGTGCAAACTTGCTGTAATACAGGATTTTAAAAGTTCTTCTCATTTTTGCGGCCGAGTTTAGAGTCTTTCGTTTAATCTTCTTGAAATATTTGGGGTGACCAAATTTATAGAGATAGTGATTTCCTGCTGTGTTGACTAGTGCCTTCAAGTGTACAGGATATGACTCAAAGCTGTCCAATAATTTCCTGATATTTTTGAATTGGAAAGCTCTGCAATATTCTAAGATATCCGGGCTTGCAATTCCTCCCTGTGCCTTCTTCCTTCTCCGCTTTTTTCAGCCAATCCTTACCCCTTTAGCAGCCCAGATGAAGCTACTTAATTCGCCTTGTAGTTTTTTTATCTGGTCTATCTTAAAGTCTAGCGGAATGGTGCTGAACAAATACGTGAATTTCGGTAGTATTGTCATTTTAATTATGTTCAATCTCCCCATGAAAGTCAGAGGCAGACCTCCCCATGTTTTAAGTAATTTCCTTACTTCTTTATGGATTCTATCAAATTTCATGCTTGCTATTCCCTCTATATCCTTTATGTGGTCTATCCCCAGATATTTTATTTTTTCCTAAACCATTAGGTTTTTGGAGTTGGTATTCCATTCTGGAATTTCAGATTTTGTTTGGTTTACCAAATAGCCTGAGACTTTCCCGAATTGATCTATAATATCTTCTACTCTTACCTGTCCTGCTGTGCCGGTCCTGCTCTCGGCTGAGAGCACCGGGCGCCGGTTTTTGGCGGCCATCTTGGGTTGGACTGGGTTGGGGACGCCATTGAGAGCACTATAAAAACGGGCAGGGATGACTCCGCGCAGCGGACGCGATCAGCGGGCGCGCCGGATCTGCGCCGGAGTCGTGCCAGAGTCCTGCCCGTCTGCGCCCGTCCGCGATACGGCAGCGGACGGCGCGGCGGCAGGCTCTGGCCATAGGCTTTCCTACTCTGCAGCGGATCTACTCTCACTTAACCTTAATACCGCTACCTGTCGGTATGTCTTTCCCGGCCGATTCAATGGTAAATGCTGCTGTCCAGGGTGTGGATGGTATCCCAACATATATCGGGCTTCTGAGGGTTCCCGTCCGCTCCCTCCCAAACAGTTTAAGTGCTTATTGCTCAACACCCGTTCTTTACATAGGCACGCTTTGGACATCTTTGAGTTACTTACCTCGGAGAACCCACTCTGTCTCTTGCTCACAGAAACATGGCTCTGTGAGTCGTCTAATCCTGACATCGCGGCAGCCTTTCCGCCAGAGTATATTGTTTACAGACAGGATAGGACAGTGGGTAAAGGTGGTGGGGTTGCACTTGCAGTTCTTAGATCTTTTGCCTGCACAATTATCCCATCTCAGCCTATTTCTGGCTGCGAATCCCTCGCCTTTTCCATTGCACTCTCCCCGCATCAATCTTTTTCTGGGCTTTTGGTCTACCGACCTCCGGGTCTGCGGGGTTCCTTCTTTGACGACCTTCAATCTGTTATTACTGCTCTTTGCTTGAAGGTGGAAAACTGCATAATGTTAGGGGACTTTAACATCCACATGGACGTTGAGTTGGACAGTGAAGCGGTCAAAATCAAGGACATCACTGTTCCTCTTGGTCTAACTCCTTACATCCCAAGTGCGACTCATGATAAGGGCCACACGCTTGACCAAGTGTTCTCCACCTTTCCCCTTATGATGTCCCGTCCCACCCCTGTTCTCTGGTCCGACCATTCTTTGATTAGTTTTTTAATTCAGGGCAGAAGTAAAACATCTTATACTAACCCAGACCACCTTAGGCACCCCAGACGACCTTTGCATAAAATCACCCTTGAGAATCTTGCTCTAGCGCTTCACGAATATCCCTGTATCCTATCCGGCCATCTGGAGAGGGACCTTGAAACTTTCCAGGAATGGTTAGTTGGAAGGCTTGATGATCTTGCTCCTCTTTCTACCCCCTTTTCATCTGTCAAGCGCAGTTCGGCTCCTTGGTTCTCTAAGTCACTTGCTCTGGCACGGCGTAACTGTAAGTTAGCCGAAAGACTCTGGCGGAAGCAATATGACCAAGAAGCTAAGTCTGCCTATAAACTTTCTATTAAATCTTACCACTCTGACATTCTTGAGGCCAAAAAGAACTATTTTGCAAATAGAATTGAGTCTGCTTCAAATTCCAGTAAAGAAATTTTTACCATTGTTAAAGAGTTTATCTCTCCTAAATCTAGCATAGTCCAGCATAAGTTCTCCGAATCTTGGGTAAAGGAGCTGGCCACTTTCTTTAATACGAAAATCAAATTGATTCAAGAATCTTTTCCACCAGCTGCCCCAAGTGCCTCAGTGCATGACTCCATCTTGATGACTTTACCTCCTGATTCTTGCCCCATTTTATCGGAGTTTCCTCCTTTATTGGAATCTAATTCTCTGGATCTTTTACTCAGGATTAAATCTGGCTCTCCGCTCGATCCATGCCCGGCGAGCTTTTTAGCCAGGACTGCCAAGATTCTGAATTCCTTAATCTCTCCTGTTTTGAACCTATCTTTGTCCAGCGGCACTGTTCCGCCAGCCTGGAAGAAGGCAATGGTCGTTCCCCTTCTTAAAAAACCAGGCCTTGACCCAGAGATACATGCTAACTATAGGCCCATTTCTCTCCTGCCCAGCTTGGCTAAGATCGTCGAGAAGCACGTCCACTCTGTGCTTTCTTCCTTCCTTGAAGACCATGGGTTACTCCACTCTACCCAATCTGGCTTCCGCTCCAACTTGAGCACGGAGACCGCTCTTTTGGAAGTTAATGAAGCCATTAAGGAAGTTCTCGACTCAGGAGGAAGAGCAATGCTGGTGATGTTGGATCTGTCGGCGGCCTTCGACACCGTCCCGCATGAGGCCCTCTTGAGAAGACTTCACGAGATCGGTCTCAGAGGGACGGTGTTGAGCTGGCTGAGATCTTACCTAGCGGGTCGTCGACAAGTGGTCTGGGCCCCCCCGTACTCCGCCGAGGTGCCGCCTATGAATGTCGGAGTCCCTCAAGGATCGGTGCTGAGCCCGACCCTTTTTAACATCTTCATGACTCCATTGGCGATACTGGCGGAGTCGATGGGTGCCCAGATCATATCATACGCTGACGACACCCAGCTCCTCTTCACCTGCAAGAAGGGCATGGAGTTTGACGGGGAGAGCATCCGTGGCTGCCTTGGGGCTGTCTTCAACTGGTTTCAGCGGAGCAGCCTTAAGTGCAACCCGGATAAATCCGAGGTGCTCTTCTTCGGCTGTCAGGCAGAACCGCCCTGGCAGGAATGGTGGCCGGTTTGCATGTCCCCCCCTTCCTCTTCCTCTTTGGTCGCTAAAAACCTTGGGGTCAAAATCGATAACACCCTGGCTCTGAAAACACAGATCACAGGTCTCACGGGTACCTGTTTTGGTCTACTTAAAATGATGCGTAAATTCCTTCCTTTGCTCCCTTTAGCCCACAGGAAGCTGACAGTACAAGCTCTGATCTGTTCCAGGCTTGATTATTCGAATGTCCTCTACCTGGGTTTGCCGGACTATCTCTTGCATAAACTCCAGGTTGTACATAATTCAGCGGCAAGAGCCATCTTCGGCCTACCCCGGCAAGCCAGATCATCTGAGTTGCTTTCCTCCCTTCACTGGCTTCCGATCAAGAAGCGAATCACATTCAAAGCTCTTACACTGGCCCATAAGGCACTCCATTTGGTGGGGGCCTCCTACATTCAGAAACGGCTTTCTTTTTACAAACCCTCCAGATCTCTCCGGTCGGAAAATCTTGGCCTGGCAATGGTGCCTCCTATTAGGAAAGTCAGAATTGGTGGACGTTCCTTTAAATATCTCGCTCCCAAACTATGGAACTCCCTTCCTGTTGATCTCCGTCTTATTCCCAACCTGTTTGCCTTTAGAAAGGCCTTGAAAACCTGGCTTTTTAATCAGTAATTCTGTTATGTTTCTGTTCTCTTTTTTCTTTTCTCAGTAATGGGTCAGAAAGCGCCGGGACACTCCTTGGAGTAGCCGTGCGCTATACAAGTCACCCATTAACATAACATAACATATTTTGGGGAGGGAAGCAGTTAAGTCACTAGTGAACACCATTAAATCATCCACATATAATGCTACTTTTTTCTCCCAGCTTTGATGTTTAAATGGTAATATTTCCTCTTTGTTTCTTAATAGACACGCTAGAGGCGCGATATAGAAGTTAAAAAGTGATGGAGATAGAGGGCACCCTTGTCTCATGCCTCTCTTTATCTTTATTCTGTCTGTGAGGCTGTCATTCACCAAGACCTTTGCTGAAGGGTTCTTATAAATCTGTTTTATTGCATCCTGAAAGTTATCCCCGAGATTAAATTTTGCTAGGGTTGCGTTAAAAAAGGCCAACTAACCCTGTCAAACGCTTTTGCGGCGTCAAAAGTTATAATTGATGGATTGCTACATCTATTGTACTTATGAGTTTGTGAGTTAATCCTTAAATGTGCCTACCTTTAATAAAACCTTTATGGATTGGATGAATTAAGGGCCCCTCTACCCCACCTAACCATTTAGCCAATATATATTTAAAAAAATATATTTTTGTTAACAGTCATCGACTTACAAATTTACAATACTTAAATACAGGTTCTGCTCAGGCGCTGCAAATTCTGACAATAATTACACATGAGTTACACAGTTAGGACAAATCAGGGAGAGAGCTGTTCGTCTAGGGCAAGTTGCTGTGGCGGAGTACATATGTCCCCTCTATACGAGTTCCAGGGCCCCCATATCTTGGACCACTTTTTGGGGCAGCCCGAGCAACAAATAGTCTTTTCACGGAACATGCACCAGTCCATATCCGACTTCCATGCCTCCAGAGTAGGCGGGGGTGAGGACCCCCAAGCCTGGGCAATGTTTCTTTTTGCCACCATGAATCCCAGGGTGACTCATTGTGTTTGGTGTGTGTTCAGATCAGATTGTTCCTATATGTTTAATAAACATCTACGCGCCTCCGGGAGGAGAGGCACTCCCACCACCGTCTCCACCACTCCGTGTATCCCCCTCCAGTAGGACTGAATGTGTGTGTGTAGGAGAGTAGGGTCTGCTATCCTATGGTCACCCCAAATTTTTGCTTTTTGCTTCACTGGTTTTTGACATATTGAGGCTGTGGGCCTGCCAATCAGACCCCCAGCCTGCTGTTCTCTCTACTAAATTTACACTATGCACCCTAGGTGCATAACCAATTGGAAGTGGATCACCCTGTGAGCCCCTGTACCAGTGTACACTAGGTACCCAGGGCATTGGTGTATCTAAGGCCTACCAGGGGCTGAAGCATGTATTGTGCCACCCCTGGCCTGGCCTAACAAATTTGACACAACTGGCTGATCATTCAGCTGGAGTAAGTTGGTGTAACCACCTCTTACTTAGGTGTAGTATACCTCTACCTAACCTTAAATGGGACACATGTTAACCTATAAGTCACTCCTATGGCAGGCCTTAACAATCCTGAAGGCAGAGTGCTTGGTTCCATGTGAGATGGTGCTCTGGCATGAGCTGAGCCTGTCTGCAGTGGTCGGAACCACTTCCTTCTACTGTTTCCAGATATCGTCATACCATATACTCTTAAGTGCATTATGAACCTCGCGGTTAAATGCTATCTTTGGTTTGGCTTTATCAAAACATGTCGAGTAAGGTGTCATACGAATTGGAATACTAACCCCTCGCCAATTCTGGCGACGGGGTTAGCATTCCACCCTTCTAGAGGGACACGACATGTACAGTACCTGAAACCCGGGTAAAATCAGACATAGCCTCAGCTCCACAAAATGGATGCTGCCACCACAGACACAAGTCTGCCCTCCTGCTGCTGGGAGTCCTTCCAGCTTGGGAGGTGTGGACAAAGGGTTTCCTGCCAGGGGAGGTGCGTGCACCACCCCAGACAGGATTTTGTGTATTGGTCAGGTAGGGCTTGAAAGGAACCAGACATGCCTGAGGCTCACAAGGAGCCTCGGTGCATATGTCAGTTCAAACCGGTCCTGGGGCACACCAGTCCCGGGCCTGGGGCGAGCTGGACAAAGGATTGGGGGTGTAACCACCCCCCTTCCTGGTCCCACCCTTAGGGAGGGACCTAGCAGGTAGTCCGGCCCCTAGAATCCGAATAAAGGTAGGAGCTGTGTCCTAAGACTTTAGACCTCCTGGAATCAACTTAACTACAAGAAGAAGACGGGAACTTCGACGCTCTGCCGCACAGAGGACTGAAGCCAATCTCCCCTGTGGTCAGGGAGTGACCACCTTGCTAACGCAAGCACCATCCAGCGAATCGACGTCTGCTTTGCCGCCGCCTCCCGCCGGAGCCCGAGCCCAGAGACTGACAAGACCTGGACCTCCAGACCTCTCACCGCCCGATCCACAGTCACTGAAAAAGAGGAACCCGTGGAGGCACCGAGACACGTGGAGCCAGCCATCTTGAAAAGACCACGACAAGCTGCAAGCGCAACAACCGAGGCTCCCTCCAAGTTGTGCTTTGGGATCTGAGAAGCCCAACACCCGAGCAGCATCTGCACCAAAGGTGAGCCCTCCAGCATCTCCACGATCTGCGTGGGGCCCTTCTGCATTTTGCCACTCGACGCGCCTAACCGGTTGCTGGCCCGTTGGCTAGTGGCCATCTTGGCGACGAACTTCAAGAACTACACCGCTGGTCTGGTTGCTCCAGACTGGCCCTTGCTCCCCTCCAAAGGAGCAATCCCTCTGACCTTGCTGGTCAGAACCATCAGCTTATTTTGTTTTCCACAACAATTGCTTTTGCCAAGGCTTGTTTGCTTCGATCAAGTCGCCGACACCGCCGACAGCGAGAGCCTGCGTGAGACAGCTCGTGAACCGACTCCTGGACGTCGTCGACCTTCTGGGACCACGTGGCTGCAGAGACAAGCTGCACCTTTCTTCCTGTTTGCACCCGACATCGCCTGGTACCCACCTGGTGCCACGCTGGTCACTGGCTAGTGACTGTGAACACTGTCCCCTCTGCTTACAGGTCTTCTACAACTCCGATCCACTCTGGGATCCACCGCATCTCTTCCGGACCGACCGCCTGCAGCATCTTTGTCTTCAGGCTCCAGTGAACAGATAGAAGAAACCCGATGCACTTCGAGACCTATGCACCCGCTTCCTGTGGGTGAGGTAACGCTGGCACTCCGGTGCCCAAGTGTAGAGTATCATCTCTAGTGTCTGTGTTTCCAATCTTGAGTTCATAGTCCATCCGGAAGATCCTTTTTGCAGTAACTTTGTAACTTTTACGCACCCATTGAAAACCTATGGGAGCCCGCGTGTGACTATTTGCTCTGCACACGCAACCCGTGGACCTCCTGGTCACTAACTAAAGTTAGCTCCTTGTAGGCCCAGCGATTCTAGAGGCCCTAGGCCTTTTCCCTTTTCTGTTCGTGGTACTTATACCACTATTTTAGTATATGGTTCGAGCGGCCACCAGGGCCTATCCATATAAAGTGCAACTTCTGTGTATTCTAACGTATTCTTGTTTAACGATTTGTGCTCCTGTGCTCATAAAGAGTCTAGGGGATACTTTGAGAAATAAAGACATATATATTTTCAATATATATCTGTGTGGTGTCCTTTCATTGGTATAAAGGGGGGTTACATTTGGTAAAACAGCCTGCTTAACACGTTTCACGAATTTAGCCTCAAAGACTGCTTAGCCTACGCTACCACTAGGGCAGCTAGTCCGAAAAGGTTGACTTACAACCACACCATAAGGGTTGCTTGGCATGGTACAAGGTGATCACTTTAACTAGTGAGCATCATATACCAGGCCAACTTCTCACAGTGTGCATTCCCTGATAATATGTAGAAAAGTTCCCAGATGGCCACAGCGCCTTCGACAGTCTCCGGTGATAGCCTTTCCCATTTGTACCAATTTAGGCCCCGTCATATATAACCTTTGCAGGATTTTAAGTTGTACCAAACGCAGTCTTGCTGGTATCGCCACCCCCCTGGGAGACGACACAGCTTCCTGCCAGTCCTCGTCATCCATCCCAGTGCCGTCCGCCACCCACTTTTGTCGTAACAAAGTAAGAGGGTCTTCCATATTATAAATTAATTTGTTATAGATCAACGAGATAGTCTTCTCTGGGAGGTGCCCATCCAGTAGCCTACTTTCCAATGGGGAGGACTCAGGAGGGGAGGAACCCCGGGGGAAGACCGAGTGTATGGCATGCCGCACCTGTAGATAGCGAAAATGCTCGGAGTTGGCCAGTTCATGTTGACCCTGGAGGGCAGCAAATGTTTTAATGTCGCCTTTTTCCCACAGGTCTTGGATGCGAGAGATGCCAATCATATCCCACTTATCAAATCCCTTTGTCGTCCACAGATTCCCCAGCCGCGCAGAGTCCCACAGGTGGGTGGCCAACATCAGTTTACCTTCCCAACCCAGGGATTTGTTGGTGGCATGCCACACAGCCACAGAGTGCCTAGTAGGGCCCGACAGCGGAGTCCTTGCAGGTTTTGAATACAATGATCTATTATATAATTGCCACCCGGGAGAAGCCATCTGTCCATTCGATAGCCTGTATTTCCAGGGGCTCCGTAAGTTCCATGATTAATAGCAGCCATATGGGCAGCCCAATAATATTTTTTGATCTCAGGGAGGGCGATGCCTCCGTCATACCACTTCAAAGTGAGTTTTCTGAGAGCTATTCGTGGTGTACCATTCCACAACAGCGCTCTCTAAAGGTGTTCAATTTCTTTGAAATAGGCCGGCAGGACAGCATCAAGCGAGGTTTGTAGGGCGTAGAGGAAGCGGGGGAGGGACATCATTTTAAAAAGGGCCGCTCTCCCCAGGAGGGATAGAGGAAGGGTTCTTCAGCTGGCTATGTCACGTTTTAAACGCTGCAATGGGGGAAGAAGATTATTGTTATAGCGGAGTATGGAGTCTAAAGAAATGAAGATCCCTAAATATTTAAAGCCTGAGGTACTGACTTGTATTGGACAGTCACGGGGTAGGGCTGGCAATCCCCCATAAAGAGGGTATCGGTGAGACTTATTCCAGTTAATCTTGAACCCTGAATATCTACCATATACCGTCAGGATGTCGATTAGGGCAATCAAAGATTTTTGGGGGTCGGTTAGGTAGAGCAACACGTCATCGGCGTAAAGTGATATGCGGTCCCCCCAATCCGGTGACCACCGAAATCCACAAATCACTGGGTCCCGTCGGATCCAGGCTGCCAATGGTTCAAGTGCCAGTGCAAAGAGGAGAGGGGAAAGCGGACATCCCTGGCGAGTGCCACGGCTCAAAGCAAATGTGTCCGATTGTTTGATGTTGACCGCAACCCGTGCACACGGCGCAGCGTATAAAAGATGTACCCACCGAATGAACTCGTAGCCAACCCCCAGTTTCTGGAGAACTGCGAAAAGGTAGGGCCATTCGACCATAGCAAACGCCATAGTGGCGTCTAAGGATACTAAAACCGCAGGCTCATGTATAGTGTCCGCTCTACCAAGAACTCCATGGACACGGCGAAGGTTCAGCGCCGTGTTACGATGTGGGATAAAACCCGACTGGTCAGGATGAACGAGGTCTGAAATGATTTTAACTAAACGATTGTCTAGGACTTTTGCAATTATTTTGGGCTCGGCATTAAAAAGGGAAATAGGCCTATATGAGGTACAGTCTGTCTTGGGTTTGCCTTCTTTGTGAATAACTACGTTATTAGCTATACGTTGATCCAGCGGTAATTCCCCCTTCTCCCTGCTTTCTTCAAACATGGATTTGAGGGGGGCTGCCAGTTTATCAGGGTTAGGTTTGTACAGTTCTATGGGGATCCCGTTAGGTCCCGAGGCCTTTTCTGAGTGAAGCAATCTTATTGCCTGTGCTATTTCGTCTGTGGACAGGGGACTGTCCATTAATTGCCTGTCCGACGAGGAAAGGGTTGGTAAAGTGATGTCTCTCAACAATTCTGCGGCGTCGTCTTCAGTTTAGGGTGTCGCCGATTTATACACTGCCTTAAAGTGAATGGACGATTGATTTACAATTTCCTGCGGGAGCACTATGCTGGTATTGGTAGCGTCATGGAGGGCCGGGACCAGTCTACTTGCTCATTCGTGTTTGTCAAGCCAGGCTATTAGTTTCCCAGCTTTATCAACGAGATCATAGAGCCTCCCAAGTTTTTCCATCCCCAGTGTTCGAACTGCATCTGGAACTAACGCCTTGTATTCGTCCTGTTTAAGTCATAGTAGATGGAGTGTCTCGGGGGTATCCTGCTCCTCCAACTCCCCCTCCAATCTACAAATGTCATCTTCTTTGACGGACACCTCCTTTTGTTGTTCCTTCTTGTGACCTGATATTAGGGGCAAGGCCTCTCCCCTAACCACCGTTTTAAAGGCCTCCCAGAGCATCTGGATGGAGGTCATAGAACCCTCATTGTCACTGAAGTAGTTGTCTATATTAGTTAGCAGACCCTTACGAATTTTGGGATGACGAAGGAACCAGGGGTTGATCGGGGCCACCCAGCCCACCCGCGCATAGTCCAGGAGTATGTGTACCCATAGTGGTGAGTGGTCGGATATGCCCCTAGCTAAGTGTCGGATCTCGTGGACATGTGAAATGTGGGAGCTAGGTACCAGTATGTAATCAAGTCGAGAAAAGCTGTGGTGGGCACTGGAGTGGAAAGTGTATTGTTTTTTCTCAGGGTTACATGTGCGCCATCTATCTACCAATCCCATAGCCTCGAGGAAGTCAGGCGGCCAACGTGCAGAGGGCCCTAAGTCGCGGGCAGGGTAGCGATCCAACTCACCTGAGCCCACAGAGTTAAAATCACCTCTCAGCACTAACAATCCCACCGGCAGAGAGAGAAGAGTGGTGCGGAGATCCTGATATGCCCCATGGTTCACCGACGAACTCAAGAGCTCCAAGAAGAACTGCCGAGCCCTCGAGAGAACCTGGCGCACAGACCCAACACCGGACAACATGACTGCCCTCAAGCTCGCCACCCGAAAACACCACCAACTCATCCACGCCACCAAGAAAACCGCATTCAAGGAACGACTGGACAACAACGCACACAACAGCAAGGAACTCTTCAACATCGTCAAAGAGCTCTCCAACCCCATCGCCGGTAACAACGACATCACCCCTTCACAAGACCTCTGCAACTCCCTCGCCTCCTACTTCCACAACAAGATCGCGGACATACACAACAGCTTCAGCACCCAACCGACGCACGCCACGACCGAACCACCGCCCCCCACCACCACCCTCCGCGCCTGGACCCTGATCAGCACCAAAGACACCGTCCGCACGATGAACTCCATCCACTCCGGATCTCCTACCGACCCCTGCCCTCACCACGTCTTCAACAAGGCCGACGCTGTCATCGCACCCCACCTGCGGGACATCATCAACACCTCCTTCGACACCGCTACCTTCCCGGAGAGCTGGAAGCACGCCGAACTCAGCGCTCTACCAAAGAAGCCATCAGCCGACCCCACCGACCTCAAGAACTACCGCCCCATCTCGCTGCTCCCGTTTCCTGCAAAAGTCATCGAGAAGACCGTCAACAAGCAGCTGGCCGCCTTCCTCGAGACGAACGGATCCCTCGACCTCTCGCAGTCTGGCTTCCGGGCCAACCACAGCACCGAGACCGCCCTGATCGCAGCCACCGATGACATCCGAGCTCTGCTTGGCAACGGAGAAACAGCGGCCCTCATCCTCCTAGACCTCTCCGCGGCCTTCGACACTGTCTGCCACCGTACACTAGTGCAGCGACTCAGCAACGTCGGAATCCAGGAGAAGGCACTGGAGTGGATCATCTCCTTCCTCGCCGGAAGGACACAGAGAGTCCGCCTCCCCCCGTTCAGATCTGAAGCCACCGAAGTCATCTGCGGCGTTCCTCAAGGCTCCTCGCTCAGTCCAACCCTCTTCAACGTGTACATGAGCCCCCTCGCAGACATCGCACGCCAGCACAACCTCAACATCATACTCCTACGCCGACGACACCCAGCTGATTCTCTCCCTCACCAACGACCCTGCCACCGCCAGAGCCAACCTCCACGAAGGGATGAAAGAGGTAGCCGAATGGATGAAGAACAGCCGCCTGAAACTGAACTCGGACAAGACGGAAGTCCTCATCCTGGGATCCTCACCCTCCGCCTGGGACGACTCCTGGTGGCCCCCCGCCCTAGGCAGCGCACCCAAACCAACAGACCACGCACGCAACCTGGGCTTCATCCTGGACTCCACCCTCTCCATGACCAGACAAGTCAACGCAGTCTCCTCGTCGTGCTTCAACATCTTGCGCATGCTACGAAAGATCTTCCGGTGGATCCCCACCGAGACCAGGAAGACGGTCACCCAGGCCCTCGTCACCAGCCGTCTGGACTACGGCAACTCCCTCTACGCCGGAACCACCGCCAAACTCCATAAAAGACTTCAGCGGATCAAGAACGCCTCAGCACGACTCATCCTGGATATCCCCCGTCGCAGCCACATCTCCGGACACCTGAGAGACCTACACTGGCTCCCGGTCACCAAGAGAATCACCTTCCGTCTCCTCACCCACGCACACAAAGCCCTACACAACCAAGGCCCAGGATACCTCAACAGCCGCCTCAACTTCTACGCTCCCAAACGCCAGCTTCGATCGACCGGCCACGCCCTCGCCACCGTCCCCCGCATCCGAAGAGCCACCACAGGGGGACGGTCCTTCTCCTTCCTCGCCGCCAGGACGTGGAACTCCCTCCCGACCCACCTCCGCCTGACCCAGGACCACCTCGCCTTCAGGAAGCAACTCAAGACCTGGCTGTTCGAGCAGTAGCGGACCCCCCTCCCCTAGCGCCTTGAGACCCTCTGGGTGAGTAGTGCGCTATATAAATGCTTTGATTGATTGATTGATTGATTGATATGTGGTGGTCTGGAGGCCAGGTGGAACATACACAAACGTGATGACGCACCCCTCCCAGGACCCAGTGATGCCCACGACCCCTATCGTCAGTCCAAGTGGAATCCACGTTAAGGGGGAAGGTGTTCTTTACCATGATGCCCACCCCTCTGGAACCAGTCGTGAATCCTGCATGCGCAATCAGTTTATATCCACCCTTGTTCAGTGCTCTACAGGAGTGGCCCATCAAGTGTGTCTCTTGGAGAAGTACCACATCAGGTGCATGTTTCCTGACATATTGGAGGACAATACTATGCTTAACTTTATCGCCAAGCCCATTAACATTCCAGCTCAGTATTTTAACACTTTTATCCCACTGTGTACGCATTGATAATGTAGAAAGCCTTTCGATCTCTCACTGCGCCTGTTGTATTTTCGTCGATGAAAAACAAAACAAGTAGAAACCAAATCAACCCCCCCCCCCCACCAACGACCCCCCACCCTTCTGCCCTGCCCTCTGGACTTGTAACTGCCCATAACAAATTGGCAGAGTGCCTGTCGGCCACCGTCTAATACTAAAGGAAGTAAATTGGGAATTCAACGTCCCCGGTTCCCCCAATCCGTCCCAACAAACATTTCACTAAGTTCTGAGAGTAAACTGTCTGTCACAGATCGGTCAGCAGTCAACCCTTCTACTGATTTCAGGAATAAACCCCTCACCCCCACACCAATCCCATGAGGTTATACCTTGGGCCTTCAGTCATTTGATGGGGTACCCAGGCATCCAAGCAACTTCAGATTAGATTCAGTGTTCCGAGTCCATATCTCACAACCACTGCCCAACTCACACCTTACGGGACTGTAACCAGTGCGCCGCTACCTCGGGAAGATCGAAGAACCAGGCCCTTCCGTCTGCCTTCACTCGAAGTCTAGCTGGGAAAAGCATTGCGTTTTAGCCAATATTTTAGTGTATATTTTATAGTCCGCGTTTAAAAGTGAGATTGGTTTATAGGACTCACAGTTGACTGGGTCCTTCCCTGGTTTTATTAAGATACTAATTATTGCATCGTTCCAGGAGTCTGGAAGATCTTTTTAACCCAAAAAGATATAATTCAGGAGCTCTGTCAGAGGGGTGGCCAATACTTTTCTTAAAGTTACATAGAGCACATTTGGGAGTGCATCCGAGCCAGTTGCTTTTCCCCTTTTTAAGACTTTGATGACTTCTATGACTTCCTCTCTTGTGACCTATTGGTTAAGTTCTACTCTTTGTCCCTGAGTCACAGAGGGGGTTGTTACCTTGTCCAATAGGATGTTTATCTGTTCTGTGGTAGCTGAGGTCTCTTCTGTAAAAAGGTTGTCAAAGAATTTTACAAACTCTTGTCTAATCTCAATATCCTCTGAACTACACTCAAGCTGCCCTCTTTTTTGTATTTTTGCTACCCTATTACGTGTTAGTTCTATTTTTGTTTTCCAGGCTAAACATTTGCCACATCCTTTACCATATTCGCAATGCAACAATTTGCTGGCCTCCCATCTATCCCTAACTATTGCTTCAAGATAGTCTGCCAGGTCCTCCTTTTTCGTTTTTTTTCTTCTCTCCTCTATTTCCAATTTCTCCTGTGTGGTTTTCGCTTTAGTGGACTCCTCTTCTAAAGTTGCTAATTCCTTTTCTATCTTTTTGATGTAGATCCTTTTATTCTCATTTTTAAACAAGGTGAGATTAATTATTTTCCCTCTGATAAAAGCTTTATACGCATCCCAGGCTATTTGTTTCGTTGTTCCTTCTTTGTTTACCTGAAAAAATAAATCTGTGTCCCTTGCTAACAGTTCTGTATGGGCTGTATCTGAGAAGATGACTCTGTCCACTATCCACCTTTAACAGGAAGGAGTGGTTTTTAAAGTGAGACACAGAAGCACTGCAGAATGATCGGAGAGATGGGCTGGAGACGAAGGGGAAAAGATGGCAGCCGACTAAGTAGCTCGATCGGGAGCTCTGAGCCCAACAAAATACATAAGATGCCGGAGTCAAGCTAATAACAGAGGAGTGAGTGAAATTTCATGCCGGAGCATTCGATAACAGGCAAGCGGGAAAAAGCATTTGGAGTTTATGAAGCAGCTGGTTCTCAGTTTCAGAGAGCGCTGTTGATCTGAGGCGAAGTCCCGCTGGGGTTTCAAGGCTCGGATTACGGAGAAGCAGAGAAGAAAAGTGGAGCCTGAAGGGACAGCACGCCGCAGCGCAACGTGGTCGGCTGGAGTGTGGGCAGAAGCGATTGAGGCGTGCCACTACAACAGGAGGGCCGCCGCAAGACTGTCGTTCCGGGGCAGAGCATCGGCTCTGGTGAAGGGAAGGGAGAAAGACCCTACAGTGCCCGGGGAGACGGAGGAAGACAACAAGAGTCCCGAAGACACCGTAAGCGGGTAAGTGAGAGGGGGGCGTGGGTCCGGCTGCAAAGCGAGGAGCGGAGGGGACAAAAACGATTGGGAGTACATAATATGCGCTAAGACTCTGGCAGGACAGTGAGCTGTGAGGTGCCTAGGGGGTGGGAATCCGAAATTGCAGCAGCCCCGCCTCTACTAAAAGCAAGTCAAGGTTCAGGGCAAGCTATCGAAGTGGAAGGTGGGTTCTGCCTTAGAAGCAGACACCTTACAGCTAAAGCGATTCGAATTCATCAAAAAGAGCAATCCACTATAGGCACAATACCCCCAAGGAGACAAAAAAAAACAAAGAAGACACATGTCTCAGGGCAGCCACAAGCTCCGCTGTCTAGAGCAAGTCAGATAAAGTTAAAAGCGCCGGGCCTGAGTAATAATTAAAAAATAACGCCCTGCTTAAGATCTTATATTAAAGTTCAGGAGATGCAGAAGGACGGTAAAAGGGAGCAAAAAAGGGGCTAAACAGAAAGCATGGAAAAAGAACAGTCACAATAACTTGGGAGATGTGCCTCATATCGAACCCACATCAACAAAAACCACTGGTGAGGGAGAAAGAAATACAGAAATAATGGAAAGCAATAGGTACAGTGTACTCTCGACCGCAGAACGGCAGGAGCCAACATCAGAGAACTAGGTAGATACTGAGCCTGATAAACAACAAGACCAACCACTACTCGCCAGCACCTACACTGAGAAGATAATAGAAGCGATGATGAAAGAAATAAGGGCCAATTTCGCAACTTCGGAGAAAAATCAGATGAAGATACAGAAAGCCTGCGAGGAGCTTGACCAAAAAACAAATATGCTCATAGACAGAGTGGCAGTGGTGGAGGTAGAAGTGGAGTCACTGAGCAAAAAAGTCGAGGTAAATCAAAAGGAAATCAACATATTGAAAACTAAAGAAAATGAGATCGGTGACAGAATGGAATCCTTGGAAAATCATGCCAGGAGGAACAACCTCAGAATTCTCAATGTGCCAGAAGGTCTTAAAGGGGAAGATTTCAAAAGCTTTACAATTAAATTGTTGGAGGAAATAATCCCTTGGGCAAAAATGGTAAATCTCGTGGAAGATATCCAGAGAATACATCGAGACCCATTTTGGAAAAGGAAAACAAGGAAAAACCCAAGGAAAATCTTAATTAACTTCAAGACATATACACTAAAAGAAAAAATCTTAAATGAATGCCTCAAGGCAGGTTCCTTCCTGAAGAATGACTGGTCATGCAGAATTAGATCTGATATTTCTAAAACAACCCAAGACAGACAATGGGAACTGGGGCAGCTCATGCAACAATTAAGAACACTAGGTGCAACAGTTCAAATGCGTTTCCCCGCCTCCTTAAGAATTATGTGGGATAACAAAATGCATAATATAAGGGACCCAAAGGAGGTTGCATGCTTCATAGAACATATAAAAGCACAACAAAAGGAACACTCTTAAGATAAAAAAAAATAATAATAATAAAAAAGAGGTTTAGATGGCAACAAATCTAGTGTGACGCAAGGGCTGGGAGCTCAAAAGGGCAGAAATCTGCTCAGAAGAAAAAAGGAAAGGGAGGCTTCTCCAATGTAGGAAAATCAGGTTGGAATATGTCGAAAAAAAGACAAAAAACGCACAGGGTGGGGAGCATAATGGGGAGAAAAAGGAGAAAAAAAAGTCCAAAGGAGGCAATATAAAGGAGGAAGGGTCCCCTGAGAAGTCCCAAAGGAGACTAAAAAGTTAAGTTAAATAAAGCCAGAGAAATCAAACAGATGCCAGTCAATATCCTATCTTACAATACAAATGGTCTTAGGATAAAAAAACGGAGACAAAAGATCCTTGAATACTTGAAAAATACTAACTGCGAGATAATAATACTACAAGAGACGCATCTGCTGAAAGAAGAAAGGGCTAGAATCCTTAAAAATCTGAAGTGGGTGGACTTTTATATATGCACAAATCAGGAATGCTGCGTAAAGGGAGTAGCGATCCTATTTAAAAAATCCCTGAAATTAAGCATTGAATCCTCAGAGGTAGACAGGAATGGAAGATGGGCAATAGTGAAAGCTAGAATTTACAACAATCTGTACACAATAGTGGGATACTATGGCCCCAACATGGACGATCCAGAGCCTCTTCAAAAAGTTTACTCTCAACTCCTGACCGCTCAAGCACCCATAATAATGGGGGGCGATTTTAATATAATGCTAAATCCTAAAGAAGACAGATTCCCCGTCAAGAACTGCCCCAACCTTCCAAAAATGAGGGAGTGGGTCGGCAGGTGCATTAAGGATTTAGGGATTATGGATATATGGAGAGAAAAAGTAAATAAGAACCATATATTTACCCTACAAGGCAAAAGACTGGGGAATTCATCCAGGATAGACTTCTTCCTAATAGATAGAAGCTTACTCAATTGCACTCAGAAGGTTGAGCATATACCTGTCCATCTCTCCGATCATTAGGCTCCACCCGTCTTATCCAGACTGCGGAATCTTGACTTCAAGAGGCCAAAGGTCCGCTCCAGTATCCTCCTGGTCCAGACTTGGGCCTCATTAAAGCGCACTTCTGCTGGTGTAACTGGGTTGCGCAGTGATGTCAGTAACCATGGCTGGTTGAGGTATCCATAGTCTCCTACATGGAACACCGAAAAAAGTTGAGTTGTCCAACAGCATATCACTATCTGACATACAACCAACACACACTACAACATTCATATACAACATCATCTACCAACAAGCCAGGCCCTGTGAGGTTGCAATTGGCTCATCAAATGGGGGATGATGCTGTTACGCAGAATATATGCATCATGTGCAGACCCAGGCATGTGAGATGCACATGTCAGCCAAACACACCACCTGGACACTGATGGAGTAGAAATGTTTCCTGTTGTGATACACTTGTTCATTGGCCTGTGGTGGTATCAGGGTAACATGAGTGCCATCAATAGATCTAATTACATGGTGTATCCGTCCTAATGTATAGAAATCACCCTTGATATCAGTCAATTCTCTGGGTTTGGGAAACTTGATGTAGTGGTCCATGTAACAGGTCAATGCCTGCAACACATCCCGAAGAATATTACTAAACATGGGCTGGGACATTCCAGCCGATCTTGCCACTGTGTGCTAGAATGCATGTAAGGGTTTGTTAAGACAGATAGGGGGGTGGCTTGGGTGAAATTAAAATAGTCTAAGGGAACCCAGTAAATTTTTATTCGAGTGGTGGGGCCTTGACTTGCTAAAATTGTTGGTGCTATCCTCAGGGCACTTTACATGCACACATCTTACGGCATCTACGGATCAAAAGATCTCCGACAAAGAGCCTCCAGGCCTGTCAGGCATTGCTGCGTCGGTTTGATGGGGAGTGCTCTATGATGAAGCATGACACCCTATCAGGTGTTTGAGGGCATTAAGATCTGACCATTCGGATCCCCTGTGACACATTTGGTTTGTCCTGAGATTCCACCAGATTTGGAGGAACTACTCCAGTTGAAATGTTTAAGCACTTAATTCTAGGAGGAGCATGGCTGTAGGAACTCATTAAACATAGCTCTTCGTCCCTCTTTTGATTATACACATACATATTACTACATATGTCAAGAACTTTTTTCGTATTCATAGACCAATGGTGTTTGTGAAACTCCAAAGTCTACCTCCTGGTCCCACACCTAGTTGTGTCACCTGTCATGTGCTCGGAATACACATATGTATTTGTGATTATGTAAATTAGTTTGTTAATGTGAAGTAAGTGTGTTTTGGTGATTATGGATTGTATATGTATGATGCATATTGACTACCATATCAAATGACATTGTCTGAGAGGCTGAGTATTCTGAAAATCTTCATATGTGTGTAAATATGTACTCCCTGTATTTAACATGTTAGGAGAAAGTTCAGCATGTGTAATCCTGCCATCAAACTTCTTGCGGTGTGGATTTCAATGGAGATTAAAGTAGTTTTCCACGCGGTGATTGTTTGCTATAACCTGACTTTGTTAACATAGTTCATACCCAGTCAATGATATTGGTATTGGTTGCATAGTCAATTACATTGTACCCCGAAAAATAGTGTGCACTGCAAATGTTACAGGTTGACTCGTTTGTATTTCTTTTTACTCTAGAACTGGTTGTGGTTAAGCAGGTACCAACTATTTTGGGATTTCTCTATGGGCCCTTCATTTGTGAGTGCCTATTATGGCAGTGGGTATGTGTCATGACGTGATTCACAACCTGAAAATATGTCTGCTTCTGTTGGTATGTGATATGTATGATTTGGCAACATATGATCATCATGCATGAGTAGTCTCTATAACTGTGATACATACAAATGCATGCATTGGGCATTCTCATGGTTTATAGTCAGTATGCACACCAGTGTTAGGCAGTATGAGGCATGTGTATGTTGAGTGTCAGGTGAATACAGGGTGTATGCTAACATGTTCCAGTGTCCTCCCCTGCATGCAAACCCATTATTGCGTGGTTTGCAAATATAAACCACAGCAGGGTACAATACTAGAGGACATGCATTCCATGTATTAGCCAGTGCATTATACCACAAGAGAGGAGTGTAGTGCAACTTGTTTTTACAGATTGTGACTACAGTTGAACATGGAGTTTAAATTGTATTCAGTACCTAAGTTGTGTGGTGAGATTCCACATACATGTTCATAAGGTTTCATCCTTTCAACGTTTATGCAGTTTGTTTAATTTGAATTTGTTGTTACAATCTCTTGCTTCATGTCTTGTGTATGTACAGGTCAACGCCCATTAGAAGAAGGCATTATGGAAAGCCATCACCTGAAAAGTGTGATCTCTGGGGATCTATTGCCGGCGCAGCGCCCACTGAAAGAAAAGGTGGGAGGAGATAAGACGCTGGACCCGTTAGATCGCCCAAGTCCAGGCGGGGCAGTCCTCATTTAACATTTAACACACATGTAAACACCACAAATCTGGTGATCCGCGTAGTCGCTGGACCAACCAGGTACACCTATATCACATTTAACGAAGGTGATTACAGTACCTATAGCATTCTAATCACACTTGTACACAAACGCTGAAATGCGTTTTGCACCTATGGAGAAGCTACTCACGAGAGAGAGAGAGAGAGAGTGAGATAGATATCTATATCTCTCAGGTTAAACGCATAATTGTCGTAAACCCGGTACCGGCCTTAGAGGCTGTCATCAAAGCAAGCGTTACAAATGCCAAAGCTTTACATCCACGATGGATACAACGGGCTCAATCTCATTGCAACAGATGTAAATTACAGATTCGATTCTACACTACAAACACAATTCTTTTTGCAGTATGAACAAGAATATCCTCTGCCGAATGAAATAAATCTTCTAGATGGATATGATTACACCATCTACACTGATGGGTCTGCCCAGCCTGCCATAGGGACCAAGCACCAATATTCTGCAGCATGCGCAATTGTAAAAAGGCACATGCATGATGGCAAGTTCTACTCTGAAAAAACACACATGCAGTCCCTAGGAGACTGTAAGAACTCAAGGCCCTGATACTGGCACTGCAGAATACGGATCATGGATTCCCCACACTTATATTGTGTAATTCGTATTACTGTGTACAGTCATATAATGAATACCATCATTAGTGGGGCCACAATGGATTTTGAGGTTCCATAGATTGCACAATCAAGCACAAGATGCTTTGGGAACAGGTGGCAAAGCTAAAAGGCTGCTAGGACGGGTTCAGGTAATACACACATTGAGCCATCAATGTGTTGGCGTTCACGTTGCAGAGAATTCCATGGCTGGTGAAGCCGCTAAGGCAACGGTTCGTAGTGCTGCTGTTTCTGCAGTCACTCAGTCTAATACGAGAATAGACAGCGATATCAGGGTGGCGGTCAATGCAGCGCGCAATGACACACACCTGCTGCAAGGGTTTCCACTCAAGTACACCTACAAGATAGATGCACAAAATATACCGCATGCTCACATTCCAGGAGTGGGGGAAAGCGTTCTACCAAACACTAATCAAAGATTGGGATTAATACTAGTTGCACATGAGGGTCTGTGTTCAGCATATGCAGGGATTACTGCTACGGTTTCATTACTGATGCAGCGCTATTGGTGGCCTGGTCTAACTAAACCGACCAAGGACTTTTTTCTTAAATGTGACCTCTGCCAGCGGATGAAGGGTTCTACAGTAGCATGTCCACCACAGACGCCTCTATTGATATCAAACAAGCCTCTGGTTTGAGTATATTTGAATCACTGCAGTCCCTTACAATCAGACAGGGCGTACAAGTACATCTTGGTGGTAGTGAATTCATGCTCCAGATTCCTTTGGATATGGTCACATCGGTCGGCTGACGCCCAAACTGTTATCAAAGACTTGCGAGTCTTCATTGGGACATACGCAGTTGGCACACTACGTTCTGACCAGGGTCCGGCATTTAGCTCTTGTGCTTACTAAAAAACCATAGAAAGTTCGCGTGACCTTGCGGTACTCCTTCCCTACTGAGGGACATTCGATAGTGGAGAGGAAAAACCGTGACTTAAAGCAGTCTTTAAGAGAGAGTGTACTAGGCTCAGGTCGCAGTTGAGTCCCTTACCTATGTGGGATACAGAGAGTACTTAAAAACATGCCAAGAACATCCCTGGATGATTGTACTCCATATGAAGTTCTGTTTGGGTGAGAATGTGGGTCCCAGAACTAAAATGGTCGGCATAGTGGCGACAGACCCACCATTTGACATCAATAAACATTTGGCTGTTTTGGAAGAACTTAATGATTTAAGGTACAGACAAAGCAGCGTCCAGGTAAAAAGCACCGCCACTGGTGAAGTTAATGTTGTACTGGCAAGACCCGGCTGGGTCCCGAAGGTTAGGGATCTCTTCAAGGAAGAAATTGTGGACAAGAAAGAATTTGGTACAGAGCCTGTACCTTTCCTGGCTGTAGAAGGTGCCAGAACTGTACTTGCGCCCCTTGCAGGTGGGCGAGACAAAAGGTTTGTCTCCATTGATCTGATCAAACCACATTATGTGGACGATTCGCAACAGTAGACAGCGTGGCATCCTGGGTAGCCACCGTTCTCCTCTCACTACCATACAGGAGGTTCAGATGGAAGCTTTGATAAAAAAAGAAGATTCCCCACTCGAACAAGAAACTGTAAACAACAATGAAGTATTTCTTCTCCCTGTTGAAACAGCAGCAACAGTACAATCGACTAGTACAGAGATAATAATTTCAATTTGACAACTGGAAGAGAACAAAATCCACATCAATATACCAAAGATTGAGTCATCTCCTGGTTCTACAAAACCCTCTGAGCTGGCAGAAATGGACCAGATGCCGTCTGGATACTTCATGGACTATGACGATTTCTCATTGGATTCAACTGAACCTGAGCCACCATTGCCGTTGTCTCTCCCTTTCAAGCTACAAGCATGTGCTCTCCATCTTTGGCTGATAAAGACATACTTTGTAACTCCTTAGTTACAACTTTGGATTACAATTGGGTTACTTTTCATTGTCCTCTGGTGACTGTCTTTTTCCTGATTCTGAATGGACATTATCTTCAAGAAAGCTCTGCAGTCCAACCTCTGAACTTGGTATTGAAACCACATGTAAACAAAGGGACCTGCCCCTGGTGAACCTTACAGCAGTTCCAGTTCCAGAAGGAATAGTGTGGAACAGGGAATCGCTTGATGTGTATGGTCCCACAGAACATTTGCTAATTCCATATTAGTTTAAAATTTCTTTAAATAATATCATCACCTCCAGTACTATTTCTGATGATTGGCACATTGATACAGTGCATAATATGCTAGATGATCTAGAGCAGTCAACTGTGTTTTCTCCTGATGAATTGTAGGATGGTACATCTAATTACGGTGATATGTTCTGTTATCAACATTATGGTTATCATTTCCTACATAAAGCATGCATTGGTTGCAAACTTGTCCTGCTATCTGAAGGGTTCTCCACCTGCCGTGAATTGTCCAGGTTTCAAGCTGCTCTCTAATGGGAGTTATTTGATGCTGAACGATCGAGGCAGCTGTGGAATGGAACCAGGCATCGCTTCTCTTTTGACGGTTAATTCCATAGTTACTTTTTGCACATAGGTATTGTTTCCACCAGCCCACAAAGTTAGGGAAGAAACGCTGTGGCCTTCGATAAATGTTTCCGACATATACGCTTTGATTCTCTAAGCAAACAGAAAGCCATGCTTTTTCAAAAGGATGTGGCCTTAAAATCTGCCAAAGAGACATTGATCTCCAGGATTTGAGGTCTTTCTCTGAAATACAGACGTTACTTCATACTAACTTCCCACTGCATTTTGGCTGGTCCACCGTATCTTTAACATGTCTGATACAAAGGGAGTAGAGCACTTTTTCAAATGTATTGGCACTGGACTGGTTAGCACCTTTTAGTTTTTGGAGTTATACCATCATTTATACACTATATACACCAGTAGTATATATTCTAGGAAGTGTTTTTTGAGGTCTTGATTGTGTCCTGCTAATTGTGGTATGGATTCTTATTTTTTATTTTCCTGTTACGCAATGGATGTCCCAGCTCAAACCGAAATGGAGACAGCATTGCCTCTGCTACAATGCTGTGAGCGCATGATACCATGCTTCGGCACACCTCGGCTTTGAGAATGAATGAGCATTGGTTCTTATTGTTCAGGCCTGTGTGGCCTCACTGCATACAATTAAATGTAGGAAGGTAACCCCCTGAAACAAAAAGTTCTAGGTCCGGGTGCAGGGGGAAATAAATACTACAAGGGCAGTGATGAGCACCCACAGACCTGTATTGCTTCAATCTTGCTGATACATGCTGTTGGTCCTGACCCACTTCTGATTAAACATTCTCATATGGAAAGTTTTTCTTAAAATCAATTTTATTTTGACAAGTATTTTTTTCTTTTCAATTTTTTCAATTATTTCATCACAATTTTCACAAAAATCATTTCATGATTAAGAAATGTCTACAAAATCATTACTCTATGTATTGTGACACATATATAAACATGAGTTTCTTTTAAAGAAAAAAAAAATAATATCCCCCTAGGTGAAAACCCTTATAATCATACCCAACACTACCATTCTAACTTACATCCACACTACAACACTAACATACTCAGCATTCATACACCAGTCCCAGTTGTCTACGCATAAAAACGTGCCTCAGCAGTAATGCAGCAATTGTTGTTATCTGCTGTGGTGTTGTGAGCTGGGATCTGTTGTCCAACAAAGGTCAACGCATGTTTCGGTGTTGGCATGAAATGTGCCTAGCACCTTCTTCAGGACCAAACAACAATGTTCTGAATTGTTTCCATAGGAGGGTATAATATGATGACTTAGTTAGGTTCTTAGTTTCTTATATGACCTTTCCTAGTCCTAGGGTGGTCGCAGTCCTTATAGCTCAAGTGGTAATCTTGAAGCACAATCTCCTTAAATGTTTCCCAGGTCTGTATGGATGTGTGAAGTCACAAGAAATCCTTGATTCAGTAAGAGCTCGGTAACTATCAGATCTGTTGGTATGCCTTAACTATCGCACTTCATTTGAACTTTGTGTGATATTGATCTCCACTGTCAATGACAAGTTAGAGTCAAACTGCAGCAAGTTCTGGGTGTAATCCCTTGTCAGGTTGGAAAGTAGTGTACACTTGTGAGGTCAATTCACCACCCCAGTCCAGACTCAGCTATATGCAAATCACTCTTGACCCTGTTCCTAATGGGAACAGTCCAGCCTGAACTGCCAAGCCAGGTCTTCCCTGGAACGGAAACAAGCATCCTGGGACCGGTTTCGGGGTAACACCCCTCATCAGCCAGGCTAGCTTGAATCCAGTGGCAAAGTGAGCAAGGGACCCACGTCTGGGCATACCCTGCCAACTTATGGCGAACAAAACAAACACAAGGAGATGATGGGCGGAGCGCTGAAACTTTTCAGACGCTCACTCCTAGTTACTATTAGATCTGGGTTGAATCCATCATCACTCTTTAGCTCACTTCGCCATCCCGGTTCAGACCCAGCCATATGCAAATCAGTCTTGACCCTGTTCCTCATGGGAACAGTCCAGCCCGAACTGCAAAGCCAGGTATTCCCTGGACCGGAAACAAGAATCTTGGGACCGGTTTTGGGGTAACACTCCTCATCAGCCAAGCTAGCTTGAATCCAGTGTTAAAGTGAGCAAGGGACCCACTTCTGGGCATACCCTGCCAACTTAGGGCGAACAAAGCAAACACAAGGAGATGATGGACGGTGCGCTGAAACTTTTCAGACACTCACCCCCTTTGGGTATAGTTGTCAATGGCGTATTCCATCGCTGCTAAACGCATTCTTCGAGCCACCCTGGGATGCTTTGGCTCCTAGTGAACTGTATACCAGCTCTGTAAAACGCATACAGGATGTAGTCGCTCCTACGGTGGCTGCTGTGAGTACTGGATGGAACCACCTATGCTCCATAAACATGCTTCGAGGTGCGCCTCTGGGGATTTCATCTGTGGTTGCCAGCAACAACAATGTTGCGACTACCACTCAGAACACATAAACAATTGGCTTTTCCATTTGGTGGGAACTATTTGGCCTGTTTTTATACAAAATGAATTGAAACAATGTTATTTTGCTTTTATTCTAGACATCGTGGCTTTCTGAAGTGCTTGGGGTCTGGGTTTCAAACAGTATAATGTAGATTTTCCACAGCCACGGTGGGCTGAAAATCTGGATTTTATTAAGGACACGGAGGCTAATATTATGCAATAATTCCTTTATTGCCACCACTCAGCAGCACAAGAAAAAAGGTTCTCAGAATACAGAACCTTTTGCAGCATTCCAAAAAACAATAAAACTCCTCATCAACCTCTCTTCCTCCTTCTTTCTTTTATTGCTGCTGCTCCTCAAGGAGATAAGTATTGCATGATCGTATCTTTTATAAGAAGTAAAATGTTTAAATTTGGTGGATTTAAAAAAAAAGAAAATTTAAAAAAGAGAATATTCATAGAAGTATTTTCATAATTAATGTACTTTATGATAAAGAATGTGTTATATATCTTTCATATTAGATCGATTTTGTTTTATAAAGAATAGCAGTGCTTTTAAAAGTAAGTATTTTCGAAAGCTCCTAGAGTTGGATTTTTATTAAAATGGGGATCGTTTACTGGTTATGGATTATCATGGGGTTAAAGTTTGAGTGAAAACGTTAAATGGTTTATTTGTTAAAATGTGATTCAGGAAAGCGTGACTGTTTATTTCATGAAAGCGTTCTGTGTTACATACATAAAAGGATACTGATATACGGAAAGGCTATTTTATATAAAAAGAATATATGAAGGATGATTTTCAAACGTTTTGTTTCTTACCGTTAAGCGCGATGGCTTTTATGAGTATTTTAAAGGGAAGTTTGCTTTTAGATGATTTTAGGACTGATTTCAGACTTTTGTAGTTAAATTTATATATGGCCTGCTGTTTTTTTAGATAGCTTTTTATGTTGACCCTTAGTATGAGGAGTGGGTGTTATATACCAGAGTTAAGCCAATGTAGCAACGCTGCACATTTTCTTACATTGTCCTCTTTTCTGCACAATAACATTTTTGCTGTGACTTTTTGCACATATTCACGTGCATGACAATTTTGGGTTTGTTTCTCTGAAACTGGTTTGCGTATACATCTGGTTTTGCGCAACATTATCATGATGAGTACAAGGCCTTTACGCACGATGTACAAATGTCATTCTATCTTCATCCATGGGGCGACAGGGCTATCTACATATCCATAACAATGCTAATCTACGTAAACATCACAAGGATGCTTTTTATAAGCCTTTCGGGGGGTTGGCAGATGAGACACTTTCTTTGACATCGAAAGGTCCTGCAAGCTAAGGCTTTGCCAAGCAGCTGCCTGACATCTACATGAGGGGTGCCCAAATCTTGACCAGGACGGGGTCCAACATTCTTTCCCGCCAGGTAATGGGGTGGGATCATCCTGAGGGGGTATTCTTGGCTCTACACCTTCATATACTCTAGACATGCACATAGTAGAGATTACACAGTAGGAGTACGCCTGATTACTACCTTGTTTATGCCTACATATATACACTGTCTTAGCACCATGGTGGAACTGTATTTGCTATTCATTCTTTTGGTGATTCTAATCACTTTCATCTGTTTCTGTCTACTGATTATCGCAGCACATTTATTATGAGGAGAATAACGTTGGTTCAATAAATATATTGAAAACATTCCATTGAGTATTCTCTGTATATTTCTCTGAGAGCAAGAGTGCATGAGTGACTGAGTGAAAAGGTTCTAGATCTGTTACCACGATCCTTGAGGGTTCAGGATTGTCATGTTCAGTGGTTGCCAGAAACCATTCGCTGTTTTTTGGGTTAGGGGGGCTTATGATGGCACTGTGAGCTAACTGGTCTTTAGGCCAACATATACTACGGGGTTGCAATGAATCAGTCTAGGCACCACATCTAAGGTTTATATTGCGCACAAACGTGGAGATCCTATGGATTAGTGGGAAGTACACCACACCAGTCAGCCAACACACTAGTAGTCGGTTGGTGTTCAAGAGACACCTCTAAGGTGCCCTCTGTGTGTATTTATTAATAAATCCACCAGTGGCTTCAGTGTGGGTTTATTAAGACAAGGTTTTTGGTAAACACCTTAGGGTACAGAGAAGCCATCATGTAGATGGGGAACTCGTAATGACGAGTGTCCAGTCTATGTACTTGTTATGGCTTACCTGTGCACTGGTAATATCTATGGGTGAACTTAGATATCACCAGGGCATATCCACTAGCAGATAGGCCCTCATTAAGGTATAGTGCAGCCGGCCTTAGGGTTGTAAGGCCTGCCGTAGGGCTGTCTTACTTATGCCTCATGTAGTGCTGGCAGTCATGGCACATAGAGATCTGTTCCATGTCGACTCTTTAGTTTTTTCTGCACCAAGACAGGCAGGCCGCAATGGCAGTTTGCATGATCTTGGTGAGGGGTCCTTAGGGTGGCACAATTTGTGTAGCAGCCCTAGTGGACCCTCTTCTGTCCCAATGCCCTAGGTACCAGGGGTACCATTTACTAGGGACTGCATTGGGTGCAGTATAACCTGTGAAGGAATTTGAAGTGTATAAGCCACAGTCTGTAGGGTGGGGGAGAGGGTCACCGTCTGGCCGTAGCAGTAGGACCACTGGGCATCTGTGATGGGGGATCAGGATCTGTTTCCCAGGTGATGTAAGCTGCCGGCATCCAGACAGGTGCAGTGGCTGCCACAGTGAAATAAAGGCAAATTACCAGTTTGCACCGTGAGAGTTGGTGAGCGTGTGTTCTAAAGCTTGTAGTGTGGGAGGAGGTGCAGGTAAAGTGTTGTGTACCACGCGGTAGGTAGCTCAAAGTTGGTGGTAGGGAAGGATTTCAAGCGCTGTAGGGTGTGTAGTTCCAGAGGCCTGAAGCGGAGGTATGAAGTGGTCTTCTGGGTATAGATCAGCAAAGGTCATAAGATCACACCCACGTGCCATCGCCCTGGCGCCCTCGTCTTGCAGGGGCAGCAAGAGTGCGTTATTCCAGATGGGTATGGAAGGTGCATAGAGGCAGGGAAGTCCAGCACACCATCTCATGCCCAGCGTACGCACTCCACCTTGTCTATCTCAGTTTGGGGCGGTTTATAGGGTACATAGAGCACTGTAGCCAGGGAGTTGGGTTCTGCGTGGTCCGCCTCGATATCCATGTGCGGTTGGAATTGCGTGGGATACAGCCAGAAATGAATGTATTGCGCCTAGGGGCTAAGTGCATAGAGGGCCATGTCGGGTGTGCCCAAGCCCCTCTGTTCAAAAGGTATGGTCTTTCCTAGGAAATCCTGGGTTGTCTGCCGGCCCAGATCAGTGCAACAAGTTTAGAGTACAGCCGCCACAGGTAGTGAGCAGTGAGTGGGAGAGGTATGTTTAAAAAGAGGTACAGAAACTTGTGCATGATGACCATTTTTGCAATAGCTATCCATCCTGTCACGGATAATTGCAGATGGGACCATACTGGAATCCTTTCTTCTAGCCACGGTTTGGCCCTAATTGGCCCTCCAAAGTTCATCTGGGTCCTGGCTGAGCCAGATGCCCAGGTAGTGAACTGGGTTAGAGATCATTGCACCGGATATTTATAAGGGAAAGGTTGTATGCAGTTGGTTAGGAGTGGGGAGTTGCTAGTGAAAGTAAGCTGTTCTTTCCTCTCTCGTACTTCACTTGGTTTATTTTAGATTGCTCTTAATTGTTCTTAAACTGTGCTGCAATATTGTTTTTAAAACAGACAAATTGAATGTTGACCGCATTCCCGCACTCACCACGCACTACGGGGAATCCCGGGTTGATAAGTTAGGCCGCCATTTTGGAAGGACGCGCTCTAGCTGTTTAGGGCATTTTTACATAAAAATGCACGCGGCGCGGGCGCCAGCGCCATTAGGAGCGGGGAGTTGCTAGTGAAAGTACGCTGTTCTTTTCTCTTTCGTACTTCACTTGATTTATTTTAGATTGTTCTTAATTGTTCTTAAACTGTGCTGCAATTCTGTTTTTAAAACAGAAAAATTTAATGTTGACCGCATTCCCGCACTCACCACGCACTACGGGGAATCCCGGGTTGCCAAGCTAGGCGGCCATTTTGGAAGGACGCGCTCCAGTTGTTGGGGGCATTTTTACATAATAGTGAGCGCGGCGTGGACGCGCCTAAGGCAAGCTGTCTGTTTCTCGCTGGGGCCACCAGACTGTTGCCTGACCTATAGTCGTGCTAAATTGTTGACCATTGGTGCACTCGGGGGTAAGTGTGGGAGACATTGGATTGTTCTTGATAACATCAATAGTAGTTGCAAAAAGTGCAACTTTAGTTTTTGCACCGAACCGGCAGCTAGTGCCCCTCCAAATCCTGCCCCTGTAGCCCCCCAGAAAGGACATTGTATACGAGCTGCTCTAATTAATTCCCGCTCATTAGTAAAACATGCCCTGGATATTTTTTTTAACTTCTCTCGGAAGATCCGCTTGATTTACTATTTATAACTGAGACGTGGCTCAACGAGTCCTCTGCCCCGGTAATTGAGTTAGCCATTCCGGCAGGGTGTAAAATAGCTAGGGCGGACCGTAAAGTGGGAAGAGGTGGAGGTATAGCGGTGGTGTTTAGGGATACGTGGATTTTCATGCGTGGGGAGACTTAGGGCATTGGGGATGGGGAGGCACTTGACTTCTCCATCATCATATCCCCACACTTCACGTTGGGGGGCACATTGGTGTATAAGCCCCCTGGACCCTCCGGAGTCTTTTTGAAAGCTCTAGACGAGGTCATTGTTCTCAGGGCGTTGCGCTTTTCGAACTTTTTATTGATTGGGGACTTTAACATTCATTTGGTTTGTGTAGAGGCAAGTGACACTAGGGAATTCTGTGATTCTCTTAACCTGGCTCCACTCACACAATGGATCAGCTCTCCGTCTCATAGTGGGGGGCACATCTTAAGACTCAGTCTCCTCTAATTTCCTTTCTGTGTCCAGAAATTTCTGCCAGTCTCTTGGTATGATCACTTTATAATCCATTTTTCATGGACAATTCAGTTGCCTTATTCTGCTATGGGACATCACCAAGGCACGCCATCTCAAAGTATAGATCCCTCTGCACTGTGCAGAGTTCTGTCTGACACACGCCCCACGGTTGCCAAGGATTTGGGTGGCGCTTTAGGGAGCTTTATTAACTGGATTTCACAGGCAGTGGAATTCAATTGTCCAGAGTTTTTTGACTCCATGTGCGGAGCGTATTGCTCTCCCTGCCTCCGACTCCTGGTGTGAGAAGCAGTCCTGTTTCTTCATAGATAAGATCCAAACAATCCAGGCCAGCTTTGGGATCAGTACTCTTGGGCAGGTGGGGACCATTATCTAGAACGCTCCAGCCTCTGATTCAGTCCTTGCTTCCTTGACGGGATTTTCACCTATCCCCTTGCAGGACTCACTGTCCATTCTCATTGAAATTGGGTTCTCCAGCCGATTCCTGCCTGGCTAGGCTGCTAGCGGCAGTCGCGGAGGTGGTCAACTCCGAGGTTAACATCATTATCAACATGTCGCTTCAGACTGCCACTGTCCCACCTGAGTGGAAACAGGCCAAACTGCTCCCGCTATTAAAAAAAACCGAGTCATCTGGAGCCCTTCACCCAGCCCAGTCGGGATTCAGGGCTACTTATAGCACAGAGACGACCCTTGTTGAGATGTCGGAGGCTTTAAGAGAATTTTTGGAAGCGGGCGGCAGAGCAGCCTTGATTTTATTAGATCTCTCTGCAGCCTTTGATACGGTGCCCCATCGCCAACTACTGGTCCATCTTTCAAACATTGGAATATCAGATCTAGCTTGGGACTGGCTTAAATCTTGTTTAGAGGATAGACACAGCAGGTCTGGCTGCCCCCGTTCTCCTCGGCCACAAGAAAGGTGACCACGGGAGTTCCTCAGGGCTCCACCTTGAGTCCCCTTCTTTTCAATGTATTTGTTACTCCTCTCATCTATTTGGCAGAGGAGCTGGGAGCTAAGATTATAGCTTATGCAGATGATACTCAGCTCCTCTTCACGTGGAAGGATAATGACCTGTCCCCGGATCTAGCCAAAAACTGTCTTTCAGCCGTTTTTAACTGGCTTGCACAGGCTCCGCTCAAGTGCAATGAGGACAAGTTAGAGATTTTGGTGTATGGGTCTTTCCCCCCTCAATTTAGGGAGGATCTCTGGCCCACAGAGTACCCCATGCCCAACTCTGTGGGCAACCCGGTTAAGAATCTGGGGGTCTGGTTTAGTGAGGACCTTCGGTTCTCTACGCAGATAAAAAAACTGGCCAGAGTGCGCTTTAGTACACTGAGATCGCTTAGGAAGTTCCTGCCACTGCTACCTAGACCAGCCAAGGAAATGGTGACTCGTGCCCTTATTTTTTCTCGTATTGACTATGCCAATGCATTGTATATTGGCCTTCCTGGATAACAGCTGAAAAAACGCGGCAGCAAGAGTGCCGCTTGGTATCCCTGGTAGATCAAGCATAAAGCAACATCTGCGGGACCTGCATTGGCTCCCCGTGGTGCACAGTGTCCAGTTCAAGGCTCTCACTCTTGCTCATGGTGACCTCTACAAATCTGGGCCACTGTATCTTAGGAGAAGCTTTGATTTCTATGTCCCCCGAAGACAATTGCGCTTAGCTGCACAGTGTCTTGCAGTTATTTCGCGTTTTCGTCTTACGCGAACGGGGGGTAGCTCTTTTTCTTTTAAGGCAGCCAAAGCCTGGAATTCCCTTCCTTATGAATTGTGGAATACTCAAGATCTCAGGCTGTTTAAGAAGCAATTAAAGACCTTGCTTTTCAACTAACCTACAGTGCCGCGTAGCTCCCTGCACTTTCAGTTGGCTTTCGTGCCGGGACACTCTTGAGTATCCGTTCGCGTTATAAGTGTCTAATACCATAACATAACAATAACAGGAGAAAAAATTTAGACTTAGCCCAGTTAACATGGCTACTGGAGTATCCTCCAAAGCGTATAACCTCACAGATAACTGGGGATACATTCACCTGCGGCTTGCGAATATATAAGGTTACATCGTCTGCATACATTGATACCACCAGACCCCTAGCCGTGAAGCAGAGGCCCTGATGGGCAAAGTGCTGCCGTAGCTAACCTGCGAAACGCTCCATTGCCACGGCAAAAAACATCGGGGACAGTGGGCACCCCTGGTGTTTCCCACGAGCAATCGGGAAAGGTTCAGACATCATTCCAATGAGTCGGAGGCGAGCAGTGGGGGAAATGTAGAGAAGATGGATCTGCTGGATAAATTGAGGACTAAAATCGAGTCGCACAAGTTACAGGAATATATATGGCCATTCAAGTGAATCGAAGGCCTTTGTGGTGTCCAGTATTGTGGCAGCAGCAAGTTGAGGACCCAGAGTATGCATGAGAGAGAATATTGTACGGAGGTTATGTGAGGTGGACCGGCCTGGGATAAAACCAGATTGATCCAGTTGTACAACAGTAGGCATGAGGGGGAGGAGGTAGCTCGCTAACAGTTTGGCGAAGATTTTATTTTTGATGTTGATCATGGAGAGCTGCCGGTATGAGTCACATCGGTCCACTGGCTTATCCAGTTTAAGAAGGGACACTATGACCACTGCTTGCAGGGATGGTGGAAATGCCCCGATCTCGATAGATTCCTTGTACATCGCTAGTAGGGGGGGGCTAGTATGGGTGCAAATGTTTTGTAGAAGGCGGTGGTCATTCCATACAGCCCCGGCGCTTTATCACCTGGGAGGCTCTGAGTGATCTGCAAAATCTCCTTCACTGTGAATGGAGAGTCTAGATATGCCCAGTGGGCTTGGTCCAGTCACAGCAGCTGGATGGAGCCTAGGTGTGCAGCCTGCTCTTCCTCGTCATGTTCCGGTGTGGCTTCATAGGTTTGAGTAAAAGGAGATCATTGTCTACAAAACCCCCATAGGAGTGGACTGATGCTCCTACCTTTCATCCAGGTGCTCCACCACGTAGGCGGAGTCCCGGGGTTTGCGGAGCATGCCAGCTTGTGTCAGGTTGGGGCAGTCTCCCTCCTCATAGTAAGTTGTTGCTTCGCGGGCAACATATTTTGCCTTGTGTGAGGCCTGAATAGCGCCCATAGTGGCAGCGATTCTCGAAGTATTGCTAGCTCCAGGGACCTGAGGTCCTGTTCCGGTTTAGTGAAATGCCAGCATATTGCCCTGAGGATGCCTGATTGTTTAGCAATACATGTACCCCGGATGACTACCTAGAAAGCCTCTCATAGGGTCGATAGGGAGGTCACGGATCCCACATTATTAATGAAGTAATCAAGACTGCGGAGCAGACTTTGTCACGGAATGCTGCATCCTGGAGCACCCCGGGTGGCAGGGCTGTGACACAGGTCCCCTCTGTGCAAGTTGCATGTGTGAACCGCCAAATGTCAGTAAGGTAGTCCTGTATGAGCATGCTAAGCTGGAATGCAGCATTAGGATTAGGGCGTCTGGTGGCCCTGATCGATCCAGCTTATCATCTAGTGTCACAATAAAGTCTCCTCCCCAAAGGATAGCTCTCTGGCCCAGGCTGTCAAACAGCATCCAGACCACTGAGAAAAAATCTGGGCGACCAATATTAGGACCATGGATTGAGGCTAGTATAATGGGGTGTCTGTGTAGTGTACCAGCAAGTTGAACGTATCATCCTTTATCGCCACGTAGGGCTCGCCGCAAATGGCATTGCAAGCCCCTTTGCATCAGTATCACTATGCCCCTTGCGTAATTAGAGTATAGGACCAGCCTGCAGTGTGTACCTGGAGGTAGCAAATGTCTATGTGGTGCCTGTTGAGGTAAGCATGGACCAGTCAGGCCTTTCTGCTGTTGTTGAGCTCTCGGATGTTACAGGTCAAAAATGTGGTGGTGGTCATGTGTGGGGGGCGTTAGGGCATAATTAGTAAAGGCCTATCATGCTCCGCCACTGGGAAGGGTAGGGGCATAATGTGCAGCTGTGCAAGGGAATTGTCAAAGGGAGACAGAAACAACCGACTGTGAATCGCAAAATCAATCAATCAATCAATCAGCGGCATTTGTATAGCGCACTACTCACCCGGAGGGTCTCAAGGCGCTGGGGGGGGGGGGAACGTTACTGCTCGAACAGCCAGGTCTTGAGTTGCTTCCTGAAGGCGAGATGGTCCTGGGTTGTCCGGAGGTGGATGGGGAGGGAGTTCCATGTCTTGGCCGCTAGGTAGGATAAGGATCTTCCTCCGGCGGTGGCTCTGTGGATGCGTGGGACGGCGGCAAGAGCGAGGCTGGCGGAGCGGAGCTGGCGGGTGGGCTGGTGGAAGGTCAGGCGGTTGTTTGCGTGGGTGAGGAGTCTGAACGTGATCCTTTTGCTGATAGGGAGCCAGTGAAGGTCTCTCAGATGTCCGGAGATGTGGCTGTGACGGGGGATGTCCAGGATGAGTCGAGCTGAGGCGTTCTGGATCCGTTGGAGTTTCTTCTGGAGTTTGGTGGTGGTGGCGGCGTAGAGGGCGTTCCCATAGTCCAGCCGGCTGGTGACGAGGGCCTGGGTGACCGTCTTCCTGGTCTCGGTGGGGATCCAACGGAAGATCTTTCGCAGCATGCGCAGGGTGTTGAAGCACGAGGACGAGACGGCGTTGACTTGTCTGGACATTGAGAGGGAGGAGTCCAGGATGAAGCCCAGGTTGCGTGCGTGGTCCGTTGGCTTGGGGGTGGCGCCCAGGGCAGGGGGCCACCAGGAGTCGTCCCAGGCGGAGGGTGATGACCCCAGGATGAGAACCTCCGTCTTGTCTGAGTTCAGTTTCAGGCGGCTGTTCTTCATCCATTCGGCGACGTCTTTCATCCCTTCGTGTAGGCTGGCTCTGGCGGTGTCCGGGTCGTTGGTGAGGGAGAGGATCAGCTGGGTGTCGTCGGCGTAGGTGATGATCTTGAGGTTGTGTTGGCGTGCGATGGCTGCGAGGGGGCTCATGTAGACGTTGAAGAGGGTGGGGCTGAGCGATGACCCCTGAGGAACGCCGCAGATGACTTCAGTGGCCGCGGACCGGAACGGGGGGAGGCGGACTCTCTGGCTTCTTCCGGCGAGGAATGAGGTGATCCACTCTAGGGCCTTCTCCTGGATTCCGGTGTTGTTTAGGCGTTGTACCAGGGTGCGGTGGCAGACAGTGTCGAATGCTGCGGAGAGGTCCAGGAGGATGAGGGCCGCTGTTTCTCTGTTGTCCAGTAGGGATCTGATGTCGTCTGTGGCTGCGATGAGGGCGGTCTCCGTGCTGTGGTTGGCTCGGAAACCGGACTGCGAGTGTTCGAGGGAGCCGTTGGTCTCAAGGAAGGCGGCTAGCTGTCTGTTGACGGTCTTCTCGATGACTTTGGCGGGAAACGGGAGGAGCGAGAGGGGGCGGAAGTTCTTGAGGTTGGTGGGGTCTGCAGTAGGTTTCTTCAGCAGGGCGCTGATCTCGGCGTGTTTCCAGCAATCCAGGAAGGTGGCGGTTTTGAAGGAGGCGTTGATGATGTCGCGGAGTTGGGGTGCGATAATGTCGTCGGCCGAGTTGAAGATGTGGTGTGGACAGGGGTCCGTGGGGGATCCGGAGTGGATGGTGTTCATCGTGCGTGTTGTGTCTTTGGTGCTGACCGGGGTCCAGGTGCGGAGGGTGGCGGTGGGGGGCATCGGTTCGGTGGTGGGGTTGGTGGTTGGAGGGCCGAAGCTGTTGTGTATGTCGGCGATCTTGTCGTGGAAGAAGGCGGCGAGAGAGTCGCAGAGGTCCTGCGAGGGAGTGATGTCGTTGTTTCCGGCGTCGGGGTTGGAGAGCTCTTTGACGATGGTGAAGAGTTCTTTGCTGTTGCGGGTGTTGTTGTCCAATCGTTCCTTGAAGGCTGTCTTCGCGGATCAGTTGGTGGTGTTTGCGGGTGGCGTGTTTGAGGGCCGTCATGTTGTCTGTGGTCTGGTTGGTGCGCCAGGTATTCTCCAGGGAGCGGCAGTTCTTCTTGGAGGTGATGAGTTCGTCGGTGAACCAGGAGGTTTTCTTGCTGCCGTGTCTGCTGGGGGGGTTCTTCAGTGGTGCAAGGGCGTCTGCGCAGTTGGTGATCCACTGCGTGAAGTTGTTGGCGGCTTCGTTGGGGTCCAGTGAGCTGGTGGGGGGGTTCTGGCTGAGGATGGTGGTGAGCTGGTCGTTACTGATCTTGTTCCAGTTCCTTCGAGGGGCTTGTTGCGGGTGGTGGTGGGTCGTCGTTTTTCTGAAGTTGAAGTGGACGCAGCTGTGGTCGGTCCACTGGAGTTTGGTGGAGTGACTGAAGGCGACGTGCTTGCTGGATGAGAAGACTGGGTCAAGCGTGTGGCCGGCGTAGTGGGTGGGGGTGGTTACCAGTTGCTTGAGTCCGAGGTTGGCAAGGTTGTCCAGCAGGGCGACGGTGTGGCGGTCCTTGTTGTTCTCCAGGTGGAAGTTGAGATCTCCTAGTAGGATGTAGTCGGTGGAGTTGATGGCGTGTGGGCTGACGAAATCAGTGATGACTTCGCTGAATTGTGTGCGTGGTCCCGGTGGTCTGTAGACGAGGGTTCCCCTGAGCGTGGTCTTGGGGTCGGTGTGTATCTGGAAGTGGAGGTGTTCGGCGGAGGTGAGGGTGTCATCCGAGTTGGTCGTGATGCGGATGGTATTCTTGTGGGCGATGGCGATGCCACCTCCTGTCTGGTTGACGCGGTCCCTCCTAGTGATCTTGTAGCCGACCGGGAGGGCTATGGCGATGTCGGGCGCTGAGGAGGCGTTCGTCCAGGTTTCCGTCAGGAAGGCGATGTCTGGTGATGTCGAGTCGAGGAGGTTCCAGAGTTCGACGGCGTGACGGTGGATGGAGCGGGTGTTGAGCAGGATGCACTTCAGAGGGTTGTTGCTGGGGCTCGGTTTGGCTGGTGCGGTGCGGGGTCGGAGGCAGGAGAAACGGCAGGCATGGCAGGAGAAGGGTCCGTGGGTGCGTCTCGGGGTGGCGTGGTGGCAGACGTTGTTTTGTCCGGCGTTGAGTGCGAGGAGGGTTGTAGCGTCGTAGGTGAGTCGGGTGCGCTGGCGGCAACGAGGACCAGGGGGTCTGGCGCTGGGCGTGGTCCAGGCGCGGACGGGCTTAGCTTTGGCGCACCTTCGGCGCACATTCGGCGCTCCCGCTGCGCGCGTCCGCTGCGCGGTCGCTCAGGGGGCGTCATAAGTAAGGAGCCGGGAGGGAGGGTCAGCTGGGTGGCGGGAGCGGGGCGGCGAATGGGAAGGAGGGGGGCGGGGCCGCAGGGAGGCAGCGGCGGGAAAAGGAAAATCCGGCGGCAGGAATCGCCGGGAAAAGAGGAGGTGGGTGGCTCAGCGAAGGCTGGGTCGCCCTCGAGGAGCAGCGGCAATCAGGCGCAATCTGGGAAGTAGGTCAGGAGGCAGGAGGCAGTGGAGCGTGGGGCGGCCTCGCCTTTGGGGAGGCTCAGCGGTCGCCCGACCCAACCCAACCACCACCCACTCCAACCCCCAATCATGGTTGGGAGCAGCAAGCTTACCCACCACCCCTACACCCATCCCAAAAACATTCTGATTGCATGGGAATTATCCCTGAGGGCGGTATCAAGCCAGGTGAACATCTCAGTCAAGGTCCAGCTGAGTAGCTGATGGGGCACGGGGCACCCAAAGTGGTATCGGGGGGCTCACAGTGCAGTCAGTTGGAGTCAGTGACTATGGCAGCCATGAGCGTTTTGAAGACCACCTGTTTCGCAGCCATGTCACTTGGGAGAGTCAGGTCAACCCCTGCAAGGCGGGGGAAGCGTATCCACACCAATGGTGCCCTTGCACTTCCTGGAGTGCACAAATAGTGAGTTTTTCCTTTATGGGGCTACACAGTTTAGCGGGGTGGAGGAGTGTGTTTTAGATTTCAGCTTTCAGGAGTAGTCTCTTGGCCAGTAGTAACTGCTGTTGGGCAGATTGTACTGTTAGTGTAAAGTCTGGGTAGAATGACATTGCGTTACCTGGGTATTGGACAGAGCAGTGCTCCTGGCATAGGCAAAGGATGGTGTCCCGTTCCCTGTAGTTAAGGAGTCTGGCAACTATGGGGTGATACGGGGATAACAGGAGGGGGGACTCAGTCCAGGGGAGCAGTGGGCACGCTCCACAATAAAGACCGGGAATAGGGCCTCATCAAACTGTGTGCCGAGCAAATTTTATCAATGGCTGTAAACTCCAGGTCCCTGGTGATGTGAAGGTTATCACGTTTTGAGCGCGCTTCTAGACCTTCATCCTTCAATTTGATGAGTTCAAGGACCTTATCCATTCGTAGGAGGAGTTTGCTGGAGGCAGCATGGGCATCATCTGCATCCGACACGCGGGATTCAAAGTGATCCAGCCAGTCCTCATGTTTGTCAACCTGCTCCTATATGCAGTCTAAACGGCTTGTCATGAGGTCAGGTTTTGAGCCAATTGCTCTCAGGCTAGTTTTAACCTCCACTAGGAGCTCTCTGAAGTCACTGTCATGCTGGAAGTCACCGTGGGGTGGTCAGGAGGATCCTGAGGTGGTGCTTGATGACCAGTATGATGGATATGTCGTTTACCATCAAAGGTTAGCTTCAATTGCTGCGCATCTTGTTTCCCCATGTGTGCCCAGATTGTTGGACAGGCTGGTGGCCCTCATTGTGGGAAGAAGGATGACATGCACTGACAGAGTACAGACTTGTATTGCCCCCATAGATGTGCTGGCGCTGAGCTAATCATGTGGAGTAGAACAAGTGAGTTCGTGGCAGAAGACTCCAGGCAACCCATCCTGGGCCCTGCCTCACCCGGTGTGATCTCGCACTGCAGGAGGGCACGAGCAAGCCTGTGACCAGGGTGTAACTAGTATGGGGTGGAGCAGTCTCAGGCCAAACGGTCACACCCATTGCCCAGCATTGCTGCTTTCGTGGTGTAGAACGTTCCCACAAGCCCTAGGGAATCTCGCTGGGTGGCGAAGGCATCAGGCTCCAAAAAGGCATACAACCCGTGGGGT
The DNA here is from genome assembly GCF_964204655.1 of Triturus cristatus. NCBI lineage: Eukaryota > Metazoa > Chordata > Amphibia > Caudata > Salamandridae > Triturus > Triturus cristatus. Next base: position 1,252,073,005 of record NC_140592.1, on the reverse strand, counting down.
GGCCTAGTTGTGTCCACACTCATGGCACTGGTGTGCACGCAGGGTCCCAGGTCCAGCTGGACAGGGTCAGTTCTAAGAGGGACCCATGTCAGTGCAGTACAGTTGTAGAGGGGATTTAAGTCACAGATTGATGCCTACTCACAGCGTATCATCCAGATGCAGATTGCGGCCCAATTACGGCATCTCCGTACCCCGGTTCAGGTCCCTTCGTCCCCAAAGGCCCAACCGAGCCCAGCAGGATAATGAGGCAGAAACTGGGGTGGCAGACTCTCATGGTGTTACCCGCTGTCGCACCCCGAACTGGATTGTTGGATGCAGCAGCCAGGCCTAGGGCCCCGGGCGGCCCCAGGTGGAAGGCCTGCAAACCACGAGGCCCCAGCACATTAGGCCACACAACAACGGGCATGGAAGCCGGTGGCACCAGGGCCCAATGCCCAGCGCAGCCCTCGGCCAACAGCTCCGTGCTAGACCACAGTGCCCGCCTCCCTAGCGGTCAGCGTGGGGCGCAGTAGGGCGCAGGTCGCACAGTCAGTGCTCAGCGCAACCATGAGGATCAGGCCTCACCCAGGGCCCGGCGTGGGCCGAAAGCAGGTCTGCCGCCATGCAGGTCTACCAGTTGATAAGGATGCCCGTCGACCTCCCTAGTGACCTCATGGCAACCCTTGCAGGCTGCCATCATGTTGTGGGCTATGTGGGAGCCTGCTGGTACAGGGTTTCTGTCAGAGCCTTTTAACGAGCTGCCATCTTGCTGCCTGGCTAGGCTCCTCCCCGAAATTCCTTAATTTGTTTATAGCTACCATAGCAGTACCCTTAGGTGGAGTGTCTGTTGAATGGCTCAGACTAGAAAATCTTGCAGGACTGAACATGCGAAATAACCGTCCCACCGAACCTGGCCATCCAGGCAGTAGAGCTTAGTGAAAGTGTGGAGGGAAGCCCACAAAGCAGCCTGGCAAATGTCCAGGACTGGCACACTGCATGCTAGCGCTGTGGTTGCAGCCTTTGCTATGGTAGAATGAACATGCAAGCCTCCTGGAGACTGCTTCTTGACTAACCAATTGCAGATCTTAATATATAAGACAATCTATCTAGGGATGTTCCTCTTCTGCACCTCCTTGCCCTTCTTTGCTACAGCGAAACCTTTAAACAGTGGTTTGTCTAGTTGGAATTCCCTTATTCTCTCGATATAAAAACTGAGAGCCCATTGAGTATCAAGGTGATGTAGTCACTCTTCTTTTCTTGAGGGGTGAGGCGATGTATAAATGGATGACAAAATGATAGATTGTCTTATGTGAAAGAGTGGGATACCTTGGCAAGGAATACTGCCTTCCTGCAAAGGACCAAATTCTTTGAGAAGAAGGAGACATAGGGAAGCACCACTGATAAGCCCTGAAGTTCACTTACTCACCTTGCCGATGTTACGGCAATGAGGAGCGTTTTAGGAGTAGGCAGTCACAAAGAAAAACTTTGCATAGACTCGAAAGGCAAGCAATGAGGTAAATCAAGATTAAGTTCAGACCCCATTGTGGCATTAGGAGAGAAAGGGGCAGAAAAGTGTAAGAGAGTATTATGCCCCAATGCAGGTTAAAAGCATCTCCTAATGAAAAATGGCTTGGGAACTCCAACGTGCAAAAGGAGTGACATTGCAAAATCTCTGTGGTAAATAGATTGTGTTAGAAAGGACATCCTTGGCGTGGTTTCCCCTGACTTCTTGCCTTCTGACCTCCTGTTTTTGTTGACTTTGTTTTTGCCGGCTTTAGGAATCTGGGCTCTTTACCACTGCTAACCAATGCTAAAATGCATGTGCACTTTACTTACAACATGTTAATATTGGTTTATCTACAATTGGCATATTTGAATTACTTATTCCTAGTAAAGTGCACTACATGTGCCCAAGGCCTGTAAATCAAATGCAACCTGTGGGCTTGTAGCACTGATTGTGCCAAACCCTTAAGTAGCCCTTAAACATGTATCGGGCATGCCACTGCAGAGCCTGTAGAGCCTGTGTGTGCAGTTTAAACTGCCATGTCGACCTGGCAACTTAATCTACTTGCCAGGTCCAAACCTTCCTGTTTATTAGGTATAGGTCACCCCTAAGTTAGGCCCTGGACAGCCCATGGGTAACATGCACTTTATTTAAATAGTAGGACATGTACTTTTAAGTTTTACATGTCCTGGTAGTGAAATTGTCTTAAATTAGTTGTTTACTACTGCAAGGACTATCTCTGCCATAGAATACAATTGGGATTGCCTTATTACATTCTATAAGTGTAATTTCCAATTGGGAAAAGATGGTACTTTTAGAAAGTTGGCATTTTCTTACTGTAGCCATTTGGTACCTTCTACCTGACTCTGCAATACACATCTGGGGTGGGTGACAGCTGGCTTCCTGCATTCTGTCTAGACAGCCACACACAAACGAGGGGTAGTTGTGACTGAGTGGCCATCTACATGCTGATGGGTCATCCTGAACAGGATGGGAGGGAGGCGCTGACACACCTGAAAGGGCTGCGTCCTGTCCATACACAAAGGGCTGAATACCCCCCTGCAGTGAGTCTGGAGCCAGGGTAGGAAAGAAAGGGACTCTGTGCACGTCAAAGCATCTCTTTGAAGTCTCCCCTTAAGAGGCTCAACTGGGTACAAGTACTGGACCTTTGACACCACCAAATCAGAACACTTCAGAAACTGGGGGCATTTTACCAGGAAGAAGGACTGCTGTGCTGCAGGAGGGACTGCCACATTGCTGAACTGCTATGTTGTGTTCGGCACCTGCCTGCTGCCTCTTGGCTGGGAGTGAGAAGGACTGGACCCGCATCTCTACATCCCAGAACCAAAGTCTCTCAAAGGGCTTATTGGTTTGCCTCCTGTTTCTGAAGCCTCAGGGATATCAAACACTTCTTTCTTCATCCTGCAACCAGCACCTGGACTCTGTCTGCTGTGAGTTCTGCTCAGCCAAGTGGTGCCAATCCAGTCCTGGGCCCTTGGACGGAGAACCAAGTGCTGTAACTGAGAAAATCCACGTATCGACAAAGTTGCGCCAATCGAAACCGGCGCATTTCCCTTGACACTGATGCATCGCCGTTGTTGCATGAACCACAGACACCACATCGCTGAGTGTGCGACGCATCGTCCCCTGTTTCCGACACATTTCCAACTTTGCACGGCTCAGTGCCAACGCATCGCTTTGTGCTGCTCCCATCGCCTACGGCTCAGCAATTCTACGATAACGCATCACCCCGATGTTTATTGCATCATTCTTGACTCTCAAAGCATTTTTGACTATGCACAGCTCGGAACCCATGCATTGCCTACTTCTGAGAGATCGACAGTGACGCATGGTCCTCAACACATCCAAGGTACTGTTCAGCGGTCCAAGGCTGGTCCCTGTGTCTGACCTGCACTTCATCGCAGTCGGTCTCAACATTTGGATTTGACTCGGTCAAAAGAGACCAGATAGCCCCGGTTGGCGCTATTTGTTTCTAAGCATTACAAAACTATGTATTCGCAACTTCTACTAATTGGATTTTTGTCATGTTGTTCATGTTTTACTCATAGAAATATAAGCATCTTTTTCTCTAAACTGGTGTGGAGACTTTTTGTGGTGGCTTCACTGTGATACTGTTTGAAGTATTGCACAAATACTTTACACGCTGCCTCTTAAGTTAAGCTTGACTGCTCTGTGCCAAGCTACCAGAGGGTGAGCACACGTTAATTTAAAGTGTGTTTCTGAGTTACCCTGACTAGGATTGTGGTTCCTGTTTGGACAGGGTGCATACCTCTGCCAACCAGAAACCCAATTTACAACAGATCTATACCGTTTTTCCCAATGTTAAAAGACTGCCTGTGCCATCTCCGCGAGTAATCACCATTTGTATGAGATGTAGAGCTTCATGGCACAGTGCCTGTGACCCCATGCTGCCCTGTTGGTCGCAACAATAAATTGTAGTAGTGTTATCCATGAGCACCTATACCCTTTCCCCTTTGAATGACTGGCGGATCGCCTTCATTGACAAACAAATCACTTGCAACTCTACCAAGTTGATGTAGTGAATCTCCACAGGACATCACAGTTCTCCGATCTCCACTTCTTCCAAGTGACCACACCAATACAGTAACAATGCATCCGCTACGACTTTTAGCTCTGGATGGAGTAGGGAGAGGAGTCTGCCACTGGTTCTACTGCGGTCAAGCAGTACTGCAAGCATTCCCAGTCTTCTCCGAAACCTGGATGAGATTTCCTAGGTGCTGAACCCATAGAGTCTTCAGATCACACTACAGAGATTGTGTGTGCTAACTGGTGTGGTCCACAAGCAGGAAATAGGAGGCCAAAATGCCCAGAACCCTCGGAGTTGCCCCCACTTAGACCCAAGCTGAAATATCGGGATAATTGCCCAAATGCCCTGGATTCCTGAGGTGGAGAGATAGCTCGGAAGAGGACCGTTTCCACGGCTCTGATGAAGGGGAGCTGCTGGTAAGGAGTTAGGTGTGACTTTGGCATGTTGATGGAGAAACCCAAAGATGTCAACAGGTTGGATGTTGTCTAGGGATGATTTGCGACTGTTTGAGGTGAACCCGCCTTCAGTAGCCAGTTGTTGCAGTATGAGAAGACTGGTATTCCAACCTCCTCAGATGGCTTGCAACCACCACCATCACCTCTGTTAACACCCAAGGTGCACTGGTCAGGCCACAGGGGGGCACAAAAAAATGAAATTGCTCCTTGCCTAGCTAAGACCACAGGTAGTGCCAGTGAGGCTGCAGAATGGGAATGTGGATGTATTCATCCCAAAAGTCCAGCGCTACCAGCCAGTCTCCCTGATCGAGGGCAGTGGGAACTTGGGCCAGGGTGAGCATCTTGAACTTCTCTTTCCTTAAGAAGTTTAGAGGGCATAGATCTAGGTTTGGACGAAAGTTTCAGTCTTTTCTCAGAATCAGAAAGTAAAGAGAGTGTTATGTTTCATATAGGTACCCTAATATAGGCCCGGGTAACATCATACCTTTTCACCTACATCACCTCCCCTATACTACACAGTAACATGCCTTTTAGGATTGAACCTTTACTTAGTTTTATTCCTGGGCGCAGAAGGAGGGTTTCCCTGACAAATGGTGTTCTATGACTCCATCTTTAGACTGACACAGTATGAATGAATATTCATAAGGGTTCTTGGAAACCAGGCTGGGGCTGCACCACCTTCCTCCCCATATCTACATAAACGGTTCGTCCCATACGTCATCCTAAAACCCAACAATGGCTAATACAAGTAACAAGGGACAAATGAACCTTAGATACTTTCTGTATAAAAACAGCACCTCTTGCTAATGTTAGCTAGAGGGAACCGAGACTTCCAGGCCGACACACTGACCAGAGACGCTAAGGCTCCTGCATGCAGACGCTCCAGCTGACAGCGGTCTAAACATCCCTTGCGGGGTGTCCAACTCAAGACCAGGACGGGGTCCCACACTCTCTCGCTTCAGGTAATAGGGTTAGACCAAACCTAGAAGGATTCTTGACTTCACACCTACTCACATGCTAAGTACACTTCGGTACATCTAGATAGGCATCATAGGAGTATGCTCGCTTTCTTTTAGCATGCATTTTATATCCATGTATGTGTTCATGGCTATTGCAAGATGGTAGAACTGTACTATCCTTTTATATTCACTGTACTGCTGATCATATATCTCTGCTACTGTCTAATGGTTGTCGCAGCACATATATTTTACATTAGAAGAACAACTGTGCAATAAATACTTATTGTAACACGGCCGACTGTTTCTTCTGTGTAACTCTCTGAGACGAAACTAAGTGAGCACGAGTGACTGAGCAAAAGGTAGTACATTGTTTCGATGATCCTGGGGGATCAGGGTTGTCATGTTCTACGGTTGCCAAAAACTATTCTCTCCCTGATAAAAGGAGATTATAGCGGCACTGTGAGCTAGCTAATGCAAACAGGCTAACATACGCTGTGGGGGTGCTCCGAGTTAGTCTGCCACCAATCCTATAGTTTATGTTCTCCAAACGCGCAGGTCCTGTATGGGTAATATAGAACTACACTGCAGGAGAAACAACCAGTCCTGATTTTTTAAATCAGCACCCTCTCTATTGCACTCTTAGCCAAGAGAGCAGGAACTTCTTGGAGTATAGAAAAGTGGTTTGATGGGAAATGTTGTGGTGTGGGTGGCATGTCTGGAGGATAGGAAAGGCCCGGTTGGGAGTGACCTTGTTTTTTGATATGGAGCACCCAATGATCAGAAGTGATGCTCCTCCATACGGGGAGGTAAATGGTAATTCGAACTCCAACTTGGTGAACGTAGGTAGTCAACACCAAATCAAATTGGTTTGGCTGTGGCTGCAGCAGGAGGAGTTAAGGACTGGCTGGAATATTGTCCTTGGGTCCCTGAACCTTGATAGCCTGATCTCTGACCTTTTCCTCTAAAGGATTACTTGGTTTGCTGTTGCAGAGACAAATATTGCCTCTGTCTTTCCATGAAGTCCCTTCTTAAGACTTGAAAAGGGCACTGTTGTTGGGGAAACAAGTTTGTTTTGCTAAGCCCAATGATCTGCAGTAGCTTTACTATCCTTGAACATTTTAAGGTTTGAGACTGCCTTCGCACCAAAACGTTTAGGCCATCAAACCATCAATGAATGTTGCTCTTCTGTGGAAAAGCCTGTAAAGTGAATCCATGAGTGGCGTCTCAGCACTATGTTGGTACCAATTGCTCTAACAAGACAATCAGTAATCTGTTAATGCCTCATTAAAGGGCAACAATTACTCCTAGTGTGGAAATATGGATTTTTCTGGTCAGTTATGTCCCCTATCTTGGACCCCAACGGTTCCATGTGCATGTCACAAGTACATGTATGTTCCCTCCAGTTCCAGTTATGAAGACGCAAATACATGTGCGTCCACCGTCAACATGTCCTTTGACAGATCCGCCATGTATAGGCCGGATATCCCATTCCTAAATATGAAAGGCCATCGGCTTTATATGGTTCACTTATGCCACTTTTCAGTCCAGGCAAGTAGGCCCTGATTCTGTCATCAAAACTCCTCTTGCCTTCTGCCTCTGAAAGCTCCAGCCCGAGCCTGCATCTGTGACCATGAACTTTGTCTCATTCTCTGCGCGGCTCACGAAGCCTGACATCAGCTTACTCTCTGCCAAGAACTGTATTTCACCTTCGAATTATCTGCCTCCCCCTCAGCCGATGCATTCCTGCCTAGTAGTTTAAGTAAACATTCTTCCAGTTACCAAGCAAAAAGGCCCATCTTCTCTGTCCTCATGCAAGTAATTCATAGCCCTGTTACCATGGAATATTCCTACCCCCTCGCATTCAGTGTAGACACTTAGACGCTTGTACACGCACGCACAGTCAGTATAGAATAGATTCTGTCCGAGAGTCCCTCTTTTATGGATAACATAGTTCTTTAAACATAGGATGTTAGATATGATTTGGGATTAGGTTGACTTGACCCCCCAGACTTCTCGTCTCCACATATAGAGCTAAATGTCAAGTCCCCGTCACCCCCTAGTTACACGTCAATTACACGTCATACTGCTGCGCGCGCATCAATGCCAAGTATTATCTTATAGATCCACCTATGTATTACATCATAACCAATCATGTTCCTTTTTACTCATTATTACACCCATTTTCGGTTACGCAGACCAAACGTCAATGTCCTTATCAATTGTTACGCCTACTGTATTCACTTCATTATAATGTATGTACTATAAAAGTTACTTTCTTGTCAATAAAGTATGTACTTCACTTCCTGAACCCCCGTGGTGATGGAACTTGAAGCATCCGATTATAATCGATTATTGGAATAAAGCCCATTCCGAAACTCTAATATCACGGATTCTGCCTCTCATTTTACTGAGCTATTTTATAATGTTTCTGTACCAAATTCAGTCCCGGTAAAGGAATTTTTATTTACCACATGATGGCGCCCGAACAGGGACACTTTCTCATCTCACGCGCCGGCGGTGCGTTGCAGGCCCGGTCTCCTGCCACAGCTGGACGGACAATAACGCGTACCAGCAGGATTTCCTGTATCTCCCTCCGGTCAAGCGGGGGCGACTGAGACTGCGATCAACACCCAGACGAGGCGGTGAGAAGTGCGAAGTATCCCGACCAGAGCCTAGCTGAGAGAGCAAGATCCGAGGTATACAGAGACCCACCAGTCCGAAGTCAAGCCCAGTGTCCGACGAGTCGAGTCGAGTCGAGTCCAGTCCGGTTCAAGTTCAAGTTACTGAGGCCTTCCGTTTCCGAAGCTACCCGGTGAGTACCATTGCTGGGGAGGCATTTCTGACGTGCACATAGGTTGTGCCGGTCAAGACGGGTTTGGGTACACAAATCCGGTCTGTACTGTTTTAGCAGTGTATCTGTACTGTTTAGCAGTATATCAAGTATTCCGAAGTATTCCGAAGTATCTAGTTATTGTCTAGTTATTGTCGAGAATTAAGCTTGGTGATTAGTTATGCAGACGATCATCATTGTTGTTTCAGTTAAAGGTTTAATGTTAAATGTTTAAAGTGTTTAAGTATGTTCTGTATATCGTGGTATGAATGACTGTTCATTATCGTGTTTATTGTATTAAGTCTGTTCAAATTCAAGTATCAGGTCAAAATCAAGTATAAGGTCAGTTCTCAATATGCCGCTCTTTTCGAAATTAAGACAGATCACCACCAGAAAAGGGGTTCTCGAAGAAGCCGTCCCTATTCCTCCTAGGGACACCCCAGGGCACTTTATGTATCACAAACATGGCTTAGACGCTATATTATTTCTTGATTTATGGGTAGACTATACCAAGGGATTACCAGAAAGTCAGAGGTGGCCCACAGCGGGGACCTGGGATGCAGAGTGCATCATGAAAGTCGAGGAAGAGTTATGGAAAAGAAAAGTCAGACAGTCACAGAAAGACGCCGTTGAATTATGGCGTAAAGAATCACATAGACGAACAGAAAAAGCACGTAGACAGGAAGAGAAGAGTAAAGAGAATTCCAATAAAGTTCGAGAGAATCTATTAATTGAGGAAGGTATCCGAGTGAAATCAGAACAAGTAGACAGACAAAGAAATGCCCTTATGAATGGTATGTATCCCCTTCTGGCCGAAGGATTACCTAAGGCTACTCCAGAGATACCGAAAGACTTGCCACCCCCATTATTCCCAATCAAGGTACATCCTAAGGGGCATCCTAGAACCGCAGAAGATGTTTTTCTTTCCTCATATTTAGATGACGCAGCTCCCGAGTATGCTAATTCCGCCCCACGTAGACCGCATACCAGGGAGGTCCAACGCCAAGATCCAGCACCCGGATCCCTGCAGCAACAAATCGAGTCACAAGTTCCGGCAAGCACATCTGTTTCTGCATCTGTTCCTACAAGTACTTCTATAGCTGAGTCCACACCTATAGTTGCTGTGTCACGTTCGACGAATCCTTTCACACACAACGCCCCAGACGGGGCCACGGGAGGTGCTACCAATATTTTTTCTACGCCACCTAGAATAAATAAACTTATTTTCCAAGAGTCAGCGCATTCACGTACACCCAAATTCGTAAGTGATCGTACGCTTAAGGAACTTCTTATAGATTGTAGATATGACCCGGTGCTCGGTAAAGAGGACGAAATGATCCTGGCATCATTACGTATCAGACGAGCCGCAGGGTATTTAGCGAAGCTACCAGGAATGACTGCGCATCTAGATAAAATATATCATTTTGTTCAAACAGGGCGAGATCCAGAATGTATTAACAGAGCTATGGAATACCAGAAAGTAGAGATACAGGGGGAACTGTTGCGTTTCCTCATAAACTGTGTGATCAGAAATCAAGACCGACCGGGGGTAGATCCGGAAGCAATGAAAATTCTTACAAAATGGAGCCAGAATATATCAGAAGGGAGACACGATAAGCAAAATTGTATAATAGCCATGTGCCGAAAGATCCGTAAAGAAATAGAACGCCTACACGAAGAGAGATTAGAGACAGACGAGTTCGAGCAAAGCGAGGAAGAAGGGTCAGGACTGCCCGCCGGACAGTCAGACACCATAGCCTATGTAGGTAGAGGAAGATCTTGTAATAGGAATCAGACTAGATGTCATACTGACCCAATACGTCCAATATGTCCAGATAATGACAGGAATTTCCAAATACCTATAATTAACATAAGGCCTAACGAGCATTCGTTCCAAACCGCCGACAAACTACTCCGAGAACGAAGGGGTTATCATTTTCTCGATTCTATGGATGAACAAGACTTAGCGAGGGCAGCTGTTCATTGGGTGGACAGTCCCGGAAAATATAGTGATGAGACAGTAGTACGCACATTTTTGAATCTCACCCCAGATGAGCAGAGGTTAGCTGGGATTTATATGATTCAACAACTCATTATACTATATCAGAGTCAGCATTCGGACCCTGGTCCCTTACCTGACATATTGACTGAATTGCTTATGAATAAATGGAGAGGTCCAGGTACCAAATTAATTAAAGAAATTCTAGTATCTAGAAAGCAGTATATTCTTTTTGTATGCTCAGAGCATGTCTCATTGCCTGTCAAGGAAAGAACGACGTATCACCTGGATAGACAGAATCCCTTACGAGAAGTACACCCAATAAAAGGCGAGGACAATCAGTTTAAACGTGTATTTGTATATACGCCTATATCGAAAATAGAATTGTTAGAAATGAAGAAAGTAGTACCCAGTCATGACAAGGACCCAGCGGGTTTTCACCGAGAAATTAAAGACATGTTACTCATGGGAGAGTATACCTACCCCGACATTATGACAATATTAAAGGTGTTGATGCCTGCTGGCATTTATGAGAAACTCAAGGAAAAAGAGTGGGAGGTAGGTGATCAAAAGATAGAATGGTCAGCATTAGAAGCAGAAGAAAGGGCCCGAGGTCCAGGTTCGGGGCTTGGGGACAAAACTAAAGCACTACCAGGTCTACTAGTACAGGTACTGCCACGTTTATTAACTACGAAAAAGGAAGATTGGGGTACAATTTCAGCCTGTAAACAGAAGCAAGATGAAGACACTAGCGATTACTATGCCCGATTCGAGAAATGTTTTGGTATAAATAGTGGCATAAAAGCAAGTAGCGAATCATACCCGCATCTGTTTGTAACAAAATTAGTGGAAAATGCCCTGCCCCCAGTAAAGAATAGAGTATTAAAATTCGCGAGTACCTGGCAAGGTAACACTCCAACACAAATGTTACAAATGTTACAGTACCACCACAATAGAATTAAAGAGGAACAAGAACATGAACACAGACGCATGAAAGACACGAAAATGAAAATGCTAGTTTCCCAGACAGTTCCAGCTGAAGGACATAAAAAGGGTATGACACATTCCGATTCAGCAGGACCTGTAAAAGGGACATGCAATTATTGTAAAAAGCCAGGTCATTACGTACACGATTGTCCAGTGCTAAAACATAATATCGCCATAGGTAAAACACAAGAAAGATCACGGCCACTAAGACAAGATCAGAATGAACAAGGAGCTACGCAGCATGCCCAGGCCATGCCAGCCGCACAACAGCCAATACAGTTTGTGCCAGCTGCACCACCGTTGCCTGTTGCTGCCACACAGACAACAACACGACAAATGTATCAGACTGCACAGTATGAATATCCGGAGTATCAACGTTACGCATGAACTAGCCTAGAGAGGGAAGTTGACTTACCCCTTATCGAGATTCCTGTAGATCAAGAAGGACCTTATGTACATAGTGAATTATTAGGTCAAGATAGAACATTTTTACTCGATACAGGGGCAAGTCGAACAACTATAAAACAAAGTGAAGTCCCAGGGGCACCCCTCTCAGGCTCACAGAATATTTCCCTTGGTTTTTCAGGAAAACGTATTGTTAATGAAGTGTGACAGCCTCTTCCACTTACGATAGGACCTCTGACCCGAACTACAGATTTTTTGCTTACTAAATCATGTCCAGAAAACTTGTTAGGAATAAAAACGTTGAAAGCCCTAGGAGCCATAATATGTTGTTCTCCGGAAGGAGTAAGGTTGTTTTTACGTGATTTTAAAGGTCACTATGTATCTAGAGACATGGATCCCCGACTGCAGACTTTACCTACACATCTATGGGCACAAGGCCCTACTGATGTTGGTTGCATGAATATTACACCATATCGAGTCACACTAAAGGCAGGAGTGGTGCTACCACGAATGCGACAATACAAGTTACCACCAGATGCTGTAACGGCTTTACTACAAATCATTGACGAGCTTATTGCCCAAGGAGTAGTTGTAGAAACAGACTCCAATGTATGTAATTCACCGATAATTCCGATTCTTAAACGAACAGATCCTACAGCTCCGCCAGTATATCGATTGGTTATTGATCTGCGCGAGTTAAACAAATGTATTGTGCCACAATTTCCTGTGGTCCCAGATATCTCGTCATTATTGACAGCTATTGATTCCGAAGCAACATTGTTTACTGTAATTGATCTAAAAAATGCCTTTTTCAGCGTCCCAATAGATCCGGAAAGCCAATATTTGTTCGGATTTAGTTTAAATGGGCGTAGCTTTAAATTCACCCGCGCACCTCAAGGATTTACAGAAAGCCCCAGCATCTATAGCCAAGCACTGAAACGAGAACTCGACAGTATTCACATGCCGGTTAACACTGCCCTGCTTCAATATGTCGATGATCTGTTGATCACCGCTAGAAGCGAACCCGAATGTGAGAAAGCATCACTGACAGTTTTACAATTTCTAGCCGAAAAGGGGCACAAGGTGTCCCCTTCTAAGCTGCAATTCTGTGTCCAGCGAGTTATTTATCTTGGTCACTCGCTGTCCAAGGAGGGAAGGCAGCTTACACCCGACCGCATTCAGTTAATTGCTAACATGTCAATACCCAAGACACAGAAGGAGGTGCGGGCTTTCATAGGCCTCACTTCATATTGTAGACAGTGGATCCCTCAGTATGCATTTCTAGCAAAACCACTCATTCAATTGACAACACAGGAGGCAGCCACACCGACTGTTCTCCCTTGGACTCAGGGACACACACAAGCTTTTGAAAGCTTAAAGAAAGCTTTATGTCAAGCACCCGTTTTAGCAACGCCATGTTACAGAAAACAGTTTACACTCTTTGTTACAGAACGCGAAGGTACGGCCTTGTCAGTACTCACACAGGAACAAGCAGGAGCACACAAACCATGTGCTTATTTTTCTAGTACATTAGATCCCGTAGCTCAGGCTTTGCCTGCATGCCTAAAATCAGTAGCAGCAACAGCTTTAGCAATCAGACAAAGCGATGCCATAGTGTTAGGACATCCATTGACAGTTCAAGTACCACATGCAGTAGAGGTTCTTGTAAATAGAACGCAAACACAACACTTGACTGTAGCGCGACTTACAGGATACGAGCTTACATTGTTTCAGCCACATATAGAAATCAGACGCTGTAACACATTGAATCCTGCCACACTTTTACCAGTAGTCGGAACAGACCCACTAGCCCATGACTGTATTGAAGTTATTACAATAACAACAAAACCCAGACAAGACTTAATCGATGTCCCATTGTCAGATCCAGACCTGACCTTGTATGTAGATGGTTCATGCATGAGAACAAGTACAGGAGAGTTAGTAGCCGCCTACGCAGTCACAACAGATACTGAGGTCATTGAAACTAATCGTATAACTACTTTGTCAGCTCAAGCCGCAGAACTTATCGCTCTGACACAAGCCTGTATTCAAGCCATGAATAAAAAAGTCAACATATACACTGACTCACGTTATGCATTCGGAGTTGTACATGACTTCGGCGTGCTGTGGCGAGAGAGAGGTTATTTAACTTCCCACGGTGCCCACATTCAGCACGGACCCCTCATTCATGCATTATTAGATGCAATACATCTACCCACTGAAATATCAATTATGAAATGCAAGGCTCATACGAAGGTTACTGATATCATTTCCCAAGGCAATGATCTAGCCGACAGAACAGCTAAACTGATTGCTCAAACTCAAACCCCCGATATGACAAAGACAATAGTCCCGACACCGACACATTGTATGACAGTTAAAGATCCTACTCTTGACGTAATTGACATACAGACACATGCTACACCAGACGAAATAAAGAAATGGACTGAATTAGGAGGGATCCAAACGGACCAAGGATGGATGATGAAGGAAAGGTCTGTATGGTTCCTTCCTGATTCAATGGTCCAAGTCATAATTAACACTATACATAGTCCAGCACATTTAGGAGAAAAAGCTATGCTAGACAGCATTCAACACATTTGGTTCAATAAACATTTACGAGCAGCAGCAAAACAAAAGGTCCGTACCTGTATGATCTGTTGTCAGTTCAACCCAGGAAAAAGCGTTCCCGTAGAACAGGGTGGATTTCATACCCCTAATCATCCTTTTGAAGTACTCCAGATGGATTATATCCAGATGGAACGATGCAGAGGATTCAAATATGTTCTCGTAGTTGTCTGCGCTCTGTCCCGTTGGACGGAGGCATACCCGGTTTCAGATTACACTGCCCCGACTACTGCCAAACAGTTGGTTCGAGAATTCTTCCCACGATACGGTTTACCACGTGCTGTTTACTCAGATAACGGCCAGCCGTTCTCATCCGAATTAATGAAACACGTTTCACTTCTGTTAGGATATCAGTGGAAATTCCACTGTGTCCGACATCCCGAGGCAGCAGGTCTCGTAGAAAGACATAACCAGATACTGAAAATTAGAATGTCCAAAATATGCAGAGAGAAAGGTGTCGACTGGGTAGTAGCGTTACCAGTTGCACTCTTTTACATGAGAATGGTAGCACACTCTCGAACAGGGCTATCCCCGTATGAGGTGATCTTCGGTAGACCACCGAATATGTGGGGGACGCCTATACCACGCAAAATAACTGATATTGACTGTAATATGCTGACAGATTACTTGGCTTCCTTGATGTCTGCACTACAATCTTCTCGTTCACAGGTAGCTGCAGCCTTTCCCGACAACACTGAGGTGAAACCCCATGACGTTGTTCCGGGTAATCTTGTCTTTGTGAGGAATTTCGACCGAAAGACTCAGCTGGAGCCCAGGTGGAAAGCACCCAAGTTGGTCCTGTTGACCACAAGAACAGCCGTGAAGATCGAGGGCCGCAAGGGCTGGATTCATTCAAGCCACATCAAGAAATTTCATGGACTATCTTCGGATATAGACACTGTGCCCTGCACTCCCTCACAGACTGATACAAAACTCCCTTTTGTTGAACGTAACAAATCTGAAAATTACAAACTAAAGCTTAGGCCCAACCAGTCGAGCAATTTGATTGTTTAAGTCCTCTCCAAGGTGAAGCGGTTGAATTGTCTCTGACATGTATCCCTTGGACCTGAGTAGAGAAAATACCCGAAAAATGTTGAAACGACAGGCGTATTGTAAATCACTGCGTAGCCACTGCATAGTGACATTATTAATTTTGTTTTTATTGAGTCTTTTAATAATTATTACAAGTATGTTGTTGCACATATATTACCCTATTTCTAGACATGTTTATAATGTTGCTGCTGAACATTCTTTTAGTGACTTACCTCCGCATGAATTGTCTTATAGACTTGCGCTGCGCAATAACACTTTCATTAGTATGTTACATCATTCCCATCAGACTAGTAATGCCACCAATTGTTGGGTGTGTGGCCGACTCCCTCCCTATCAGAATTATGAAGGAGTCCTGCCTTTCTTTCCACATCCATTTACACATAATGGCTCCTGTGGAGCATGGTTTAGCTTAATTAATTCCATAGACTCAGACACAGCAGTTTACCAAGATCATTGGGTATGGGGAAATCTGAACCTAGCTTTACTCAAGGTCTGTTACCCTGACAAGGAGGGTCGCCCCAAAAGAACAGGAACTGATCTAGAAAATGAAGTATATGGATTAGGTAATTTTACACCTAATCTCATGATTCTAAATGTCGTATCTGAAATTGAACTAGTCTTACCCACCATGTCAGTATTCCCAGCGAGGGGTGAATTATGTGTAAGAAAGGTTGGTTCCATACATATGGGCCATAGTAAATGCACTACTATGGTAGAATTCAGTGATCAAGGAAAATCTTCATTTAGAGCTTCTCGCCACTCCTACTTTATATGTGGTCAGACTGCATATATGCGTCTACCTCTAGATTGGGATGGTACCTGCTACATTGCACTCCTTTTGCCACCTGTTTTCCTAGCTCCTCCTGATTATTACAGAAATATTCATTTAGTACACAACAGAGAACGGAGAGATCTCCCCATTGTCGATTACACTGAGACGGCATGGGACAAGTATGTAGATTTTAATAAAGGCATCTTTCCCTATATAGGTACTGTTACTAATAGTAAGCTGATACGTAGATTAACTAGAACCCTTGAAGCAGTAGTGAATGAGACTATTTCCGCCTTAGGCAATTTAACGGAAGAGCAGTCTGCTATGCGGATTGTTGTGCTTCAAAATAGTCTTGTCCTTGACGTCATCCTGGCTGATAGGGGCGGAGCTTGTAGGGTCATCGGATCAAGCTGCTGCGTATTCATACCAGAAAATTCGCCATCTGTATATAAAGCCATCACTCGCCTTCATAAGATTGTAAGCCAGATACACCAGAACACAGGCACTTGGACTTGGTCCAGTTGGTTTTGGAATGCGGTATCAGCCTGGGGATGGAGAGTTTTATCCTTCCTAGGTATTGGCCTTCTCATACTATTCAGTTGCTGTCTATGTCTACAATGTGGACCAGCAATTTGTGGTCTGTGTGCCACATCGTGCATTCCACATCAAGATTTTCATTCAAGATCCCGGAAGAAGAAAGAAGAACAAATGATGCTATATGAACAGATCAATGGATTGATGAAGATTGATATCTCTTGAAGGGCAAGTAGGGGACAAGGAGGGAATGTGGAAATATGGATTTTTCTGGTCAGTTATGTCCCCTATCTTGGACCCCAACGGTTCCATGTGCATGTCACAAGTACATGTATGTTCCCTCCAGTTCCAGTTATGAAGACGCAAATACATGTGCGTCCACCGTCAACATGTCCTTTGACAGATCCGCCATGTATAGGCCGGATATCCCATTCCTAAATATGAAAGGCCATCGGCTTTATATGGTTCACTTATGCCACTTTTCAGTCCAGGCAAGTAGGCCCTGATTCTGTCATCAAAACTCCTCTTGCCTTCTGCCTCTGAAAGCTCCAGCCCGAGCCTGCATCTGGTGACCATGAAATTTGTCTCATTCTCTGCGCGGCTCACGAAGCCTGACATCAGCTTACTCTCTGCCAAGAACTGTATTTCACCTTCGAATTATCTGCCTCCCCCTCAGCCGATGCATTCCTGCCTAGTAGTTTAAGTAAACATTCTTCCAGTTACCAAGCAAAAAGGCCCATCTTCTCTGTCCTCATGCAAGTAATTCATAGCCCTGTTACCATGGAATATTCCTACCCCCTCGCATTCAGTGTAGACACTTAGACGCTTGTACACGCACGCACAGTCAGTATAGAATAGATTCTGTCCGAGAGTCCCTCTTTTATGGATAACATAGTTCTTTAAACATAGGATGTTAGATATGATTTGGGATTAGGTTGACTTGACCCCCCAGACTTCTCGTCTCCACATATAGAGCTAAATGTCAAGTCCCCGTCACCCCCTAGTTACACGTCAATTACACGTCATACTGCTGCGCGCGCATCAATGCCAAGTATTATCTTATAGATCCACCTATGTATTACATCATAACCAATCATGTTCCTTTTTACTCATTATTACACCCATTTTCGGTTACGCAGACCAAACGTCAATGTCCTTATCAATTGTTACGCCTACTGTATTCACTTCATTATAATGTATGTACTATAAAAGTTACATTCTTGTCAATAAAGTATGTACTTCACTTCCTGAACCCCCGTGGTGATGGAACTTGAAGCATCCGATTATAATCGATTATTGGAATAAAGCCCATTCCGAAACTCTAATATCACGGATTCTGCCTCTCATTTTACTGAGCTATTTTATAATGTTTCTGTACCAAATTCAGTCCCGGTAAAGGAATTTTTATTTACCACACTAGCCCGGTTCAAAACCTCTATCAGTGGTGTTGTTTTCACCTGAGTAGGCAGGACAAAGTCTGAGGCCTCCCTCAGCATCACTGTGGCAAAATAATTGGTCTACTCAGTGAACACCGTAGGTGATGTCAGTCCAATATTAGATAAGGTACCTAATACACACGCATCTCTCAGGCCATCCAAAATATCACATTGTGTACAAAAGGGTTGATATTCTTCACAAAGGAAAATTGCGCCCTGCTTGTATCTGGCTTAGTCTGGGCATCAAATCTTGGCCTATATGGGGGAATATGTTCTGAGTCTGACAAAACCTTCAGATCTTTAAATAAGGCATCAGTAATGGTGTCAGTAATAGGCCAGTGGCACCGGGAGAGGCAACTGGGATGCCGAACGTGGAAGGAGGATAAAGCCAGAGGTGACACCAAAACCAGATGCAATGTAACTTGAGTCAGCCCTGGTATCACCCTTGAGACGAGGTCGGTTCTGTCAACAGCTGACCAGCTGGAGGCCCCCTCAGATCCACAGGGTCGGAAGGCTCACCAAAGGTATCCTGTATGGCACCAAATTCTTTTCCTTAGCTAACTTCAGCTGATGGAGCTGATCTGACATCACCACCCGATTGGAAGGAATCTGGAAAGGGAACAGCGTTGTTGGCTGTTCAGCAATGGGGGGACAGCTATGTACTCTAGAGGTAAAAGATTAATTGTGTGACTTCAAATGGTGTGAGTGTCACATTGCAGGTGAACCATGCTTTAAATTCTTATGGTTTTTATGGCTCTTTCCAAACTTACCAGACTTGGAGGAAGTCTGTCATGAGAACGACCTCTGGAACAAGGGTGAGTCCTCATTCTTGACCTTGAGCGTAACTGTCGAACTGCGGATTTTGATCCACAAGGGTATTTGACTTCCTCAACTCCCCTAACTTCGTTTCATGGTCACAAATGGCATTCTTATTCAACTTGGCAATAAGACACCAAAAATGTTTTGTGGATCTGTAACCAACATCTGTCTGTTACATATCATACACGGCTTGAACCCAGGCAGTTTGAGTGACATTTGGCCACAGAAAACGCAATTTTCTGAGAAAATTGTCAAAAACTGTTGAATGACTGTTGAAGCTCCAGATCAGCGTCAGTTGATGTGAAAAGAAAGGAACTGACTCCAGCATGTGCAGTTGGACCATATGTACTGGTCAAGAAGTCATACCTGCATGGGACGAAGTGGCGTGAATACATGCAATGCCGGACAACACCATCTGTCAGCGCTGGAAGGAATTGCTATGGAAAAGTTGACGGATCCAGTCTGATACCTAAGGATATTAAAGATAAGGAATTTATTCAAAAGGAAAGGAATCTGTGCTTAATAGTCACTATCAGTACACAGTCCTACAAAATGCCAATTATTGTAATTGAAATCTTTAGGAATATAGAAGGACAAAAGAACTGTTCATGTTACAAAATAGCGAATGAACATTTGTATTGCAATCACTATCATCATAGTTATTTGAGCTAACCCCCTCCCCAACAGAGCAGTCGGCATAACCTACATACGAAATACGTGCAAATAAAACCAAATTCAAACCGTGGACTCGGGGGAGGGCATGTGGAAAAAGAACTTAAAGCAAGATTACAAGAGCCAGAATAATGGCTTTCATAGGCTGCACTCAAGAATTCTCATTCACCTAGTGGTGGGTTTAGTGACCGAGGACTGAGGAGATGCACGGTTTGTGACAACCTAGGAACACAGGGTCTGATTCACAAAATTGTCTACCTAAATGATAACTAGGTGTGGATAAAACGTAATCTGCGTGTTGCAAACTGCCGATCGTGAATCACACAATATTCTATAGATAATAACAGACATGGATTGCATTTACTGCAGTTATACACAAGGGTTGGGGAAGAAGAAAATGGGTGTTACCAGATCAGTAGCCATTGCAAATCTGGCGAACATCCACAACGCCATATCTTTGTGAATAGTCACAAGTGATAGGTGGCCTTGAGTGGAACTAAACGCTAAGGGCAATATTTACGTATATGTAAAGCAGTCACCATGCTGTGCTAATCTGCGTTACAGGGAAAAGGCAGGAATGCGTTGTATTTATAAAAAAACTGCGCATTCTTGCCTTTTCCCAATGCTGGCGCATGATGTGCTGCCTGGCGACAATGCAGGCACTCTTGCACCATAGTGCAAGGGTGCCTGCGTTGCAAGAAGGATTGTTTTTGTGCAGGAAGGGGATCCTTCCCGCACAAAAACAATACTTTGAGGCCATTTCATCTGTATTTGCTACACAATGCAGCACACATAGAAAGAGGAAAAAAGGAGCAGAAATAAAGATATTTCTCCCTGTTACGCCTGCCTTGGGAAGGTATAGCATTTGGTGCAATCCCATGTCTACAAGTAATGTTAAATTTGGGAATGCGTCAACATCCAAGGGTGTTGCATGGGAACACCCACACACCATCCATGGAACATCACCCTGGGGCAGAGTAGTGAAATCCAGCAATTTGCTCTGCATTGCGTTACTCTGGATTTAGCAATCCACTTAGGCCCACGCAGGGTGGCCTTGCTTGGCTTTATAAACTCCATTTCAATGGTTGCGTCACTTTTGCACCACACAATGTGGTGAATAAGCGGCACAATCCTTGATAAATATGCTCCCCAGTGTGAAATTTGTAAAAGAATAAGGTCCGCTGCCCAAATGTTGCTCAGAAGCTTACGACTGCCGCTATTCTATGTTGGCTTGCTGAATACCAAGGCTACATACACTTAACTCCAACTCATGCCTCTTTCATACGCCACCAGACACTCCCTGGTCTTTCACCTCACTCTTGGTAGGTTATTTGTCATGTTTGCAATCTTTCTGTGTCACTGTTTCCATCTGACTTTTCTACTTTCTTTCCCTCTCTCATGTTTTTCTGTCTTTTGTACCGAGTCAAAGTCTCATGAGGAAAAAATACGTGCTAGTCCCCAAAAATGAGTGTTGGTGGGTCCCTCCGGCAAGCAGCGGCTCATATTAAGCAATCTAAACACTCCATATTGTGAGAAGGGAAGGAACTTCTCAATGTGGAAAAATTAGTGGGAAGAAAAAAGAAGAGCAGAATAGTAGGTTAACATATTGACATTAACCCTACCTAGAACAGAGTAGTTTCCTCACTGAGAACAAGCTATAGCTGTAGGGTAAGGGCTAGTAACTGTAGGGATGGGAGTTTTATTGGGCATGCAGCTGTCACTTATCAGAATTCAAAAATACTGAGTAATACAAATTATTGGCAAAAGCCTTCAATTTCATAGTATGTATTATTGTTTTTTAGAACTGTTCCCAGAGGCCAGTCCTCTATGGCTCAAAACAACTTTGCAAATAGGGCTGCCATTCATAATGCGCTTTGAAGATTATTTAAAGCCTTATCTCTCTTCATCATCCTCAACCTTAGATGTGAGGAAACTCTGGGAAGAGTAACGGGAAGTTGCAATGACTTGATTACCAGTAGTAAAGCTAGGCACTACAGTCATTGTGAGTATAATGTAGTTTAGATGCTGCCAGATAGGAGGACTCATCTTGGGATATCAGCTCTGGTGTTCTGCATTAACTTAAGCCTCCTTATCACCCACAGATGATGCCTTCCATGTATGGCATCCGTCTAGTCACAGTGAAATAAAGACCAGTCATTTCAAGTTCGGATCAGCCATTGTAGGTTTGGATACTTTAAATAGGGCTCCCAGTTTTATGGTATTTATTTTTTTAACATTTCCTTCTATATTTATCCAAATGTATTTTTGGCCATCTTGTTGGTATTTATTCATATTTATTTTGTATTTTTGAGAATAAATGGAGTCGTAAGATGGTATATTTCCACATTTATTTAACTGATAAACATGCACCCATACTTTGATAACTGTTGCGTTTTAACAAATCGAGCAGTTAACAATGTTAAAAAAAAGCACTTTACCCATAGGTCAGTGTCACTGCTCTCCCCTGTGCAGCTCCACCACTAAGTAGATGCCCCTTGAGTGTGCTCTGACCCTTATGGGTTGGATGTTCGATGCCCTACTCCACCCACAGGCTCCTGCCTGCGCCTCATCCCTGGTAGTCCAGTGGGAGTGCATTCTGCTCTAATTCTGTTCTGCACTCTGCTGCTTTGTCTTTTCTTTGCTCTCTCTTTCCTGCTACTCTTTGTGCCTTTTTTCCCGTCTTGCCTTTTCCTCAGTTTTTTTCCTTTTGCCTCTTTACTCTTGTAGGAAAGTAGGATCTGCTTCCATTGTCACCCCCACTTTTTGCTGGTGTCATTCTGTTTTTCTGACTAGTCTGACTGGGATCCTTATATTAGGACCCCAGCCACTGTGCTCTCTCCCTAAATTAGACTTGGTAAGTACTTTTGGTACCTTCTTAATTGGCTACTGGTGTACCCTTCTAAGTCGCTAGTATATGGTACTAAGGTACCCAGGGTATAGGTACACCAGGGGTCTCTCATGGGCTGCAGCATGTATTGTGCCACCCATGAGAGACCACTCAAACTGTGACTACTAGCCTGCTATTGCAGCCTGTGTGAGCTGGTGCTGGCATCACTCACAACAGATATAAGTGTCCTTATATCTGAAGTCACTGCACTTAAAACCTATAGGTTACCCCTAAGGTAGGCCTTTCAATCTTGAAGGCAGGGTGCTATGTTATAAGTGTGAGGGTGCCCTGCATGAGCAGGACACCCCTACAAACACAGGAGTCGATTCTCCCAGCTTTGTAAGTGCGGTCAGCCATTTTAGACATATAGTGGACATCACGTCAATTACGAGATGTCTAACTATATACTGCCTGCACCTAAACCGGTATCAAACATGTTGGAATCCTACCGCAACACCGATTCCAGTGCTGGATGAAGGATTCCATTTACTGGAGGGCTCCCCTAAAGTGCCCACTGTATTCCTGGTACCAGCCTTTCAGGGTCTAACACCCAGCTAGTGCTTCTGCCGACCACATACATGATTCTGCCCTCCTGCTGCTGAGCCAGGTTCGAGCAGGGGAAGGTAGAAAAATAGGTTTACTATCATAGGGAGGTGTAACTACTTCCCAGACAGGACCTCGAGGCCTGCAATGTCTTCTCAGCAAGTTTGAAGTCAGTATCCCTCGTGGGAACCGCTGGAGACGTACCTCTGTGCACCACGTCGACTTGCCATTGCCAAGGCTTGTTGACTCCCTTCTCTAGAGATCTTCGAGCTCCAAGAAGCTCCAGCCTCCAGCATCTATTGCTAACAAAATCTTTGTCCTCACTGCATGCATCCCCTGCACCGTGGGCCTGAATTCTTGGTGTGCTGATCGAGGTCCTCTTTAGGCTCCTGTGCCTTCGGCCTGTGAGTCCTCTCAAGGGTCTTTTTAGGCTCCAGTGGTCTCCCCTGCGTGCTCCTGCCTACTCTGACTCTCCGGACACAGCATCTTCTTCGGTTTCCTCGTCTGTTGCAGCTGCAAAGGCTGGTTGGTGCACCGAACCCCTGGCTCTCGACTTTCGACATGGGACAGCTCGTTAATGGCTTCTGCTCTTCCACAGCGTTGCCTGGTCCTCACAGCTGCAGCAATAAGGGCACCATAGACTCGCCTGCATCTTCCGTCATCGGTGGTCATTGGTCTTCCGTGCCTCCTGGTCACTCCTGAGTAGCATAGACTCTGTCCCCTCTGCTTACAGGTTCTCCTCGTCAAGAATCCTCCCTTGGATTCCACCGGTCACTTTCACCTTCTTCACCAGCAGCATCTTCACTGAAGTTCGCCATTGTGGTCTGCGGCGGTTTCTGACGTCACTTCGCACCTATGCTCCCGGCTTCCCTGGTGAAGGTATCCTGGATCCTGGGGTATCCAAGGGTGGGGTGACTCCCCAACCTTCTATCTTCCACTGGGTTTCTGCAGGGTCCTCTGGGAAAGGTCCTTCTTGAAAAATGCAACCGCGACTTCCCCACTGACTTGTATTGAGCACACAGTCGTGTTTTCACTCTGCACAGGTCCTCCGTGGGGTTCCGGGGTACTTACCTTCGGGTGGATCCTTGGGTCCCCAGCTATTCTAATTCTCTGGGTTCAGTCTAGACTTTGGTGGCGGTTCGTTTTCCACTTTATTAGTACATGGTTTGGTCTCCCCCTGGAGACCACTGTATATTTGTGCTACTTACCTTATTGTTGAAGTATTGTGTGTATTGTGATTATATATCAGGGTAGGAGATATTGCAATGTGTTAGTGAGTGTTTATAATAAATACATATTTTCATAACTACACTCTGAGGTTCTTTTTCACTCAACCTACACTATATGATTAGCACTGGTAAAATAAGCTGCTTTACATTCCTTCTGTACTAAGCCTGAAGACTGCTCTCCACAACAACCACTTAGAGAGCTTACTATGGTTGTCTAAGGCCACTAAAATCACCATAAGGGTTGTCTGGGTTAGTACAGGGCATTTTACTTAAATAAGTGTGCACCGTATACTAAGCCAGCCTCCCACAACTCTTGTTATCTCTTTTTCTTGCCCTCAAATTATTTCCCATTTTTCCGCCGCTGCTGACCCCTGCAGCCCTTCCCCCTCCAGTGCGCCATTTTGTCCGCTACTCTTGTTGCCTCTTTTTCTTACCCTTCAGCGCTTTCCTGCTTTCCCCCCACTGCTGACCCCAACGGCCCTCCAGCGCACCATTTTTCCCACTCCCTGTTTCCCGCCTCCCAGCTGATCAGCCCTCCCTCTCACACTACTTAATGGCGGCTGCCGTGCGAAAAGGAGAGCAAGCCCACTGACCTGGTCAGTGTCACTGCTCTCCCCCACGCAGCTCCACCACTACGTAGCTGCCCCGAGTGTGCTCTGACCCTTCTGGATCAAGGTGTTCAAATGTACGCCAAAGGCAAGCCACAACGCCAGGGAACCTGGTCCTCCAACCCACAACCGCTAAGACGCCAGCATCCACCACAATCTCAACCGCAGAAGCAACAACTGACAACTCTCAATGCTGATCAACACCTATGGTTGCTCTCCTGCCTTCACTTCCACCTCACCTTCACCCACCTCCGTACCCCGGCTCCCTCACCCAACCTACCGACCGTCACTGTACTCAAGCCTCTCAAGTGTATCGTCCTCAACGTACGATCCCTCCACAAACACGCCACAGAGATCTGGGACCTTGACGTCGCCTGGCTCGACATTGCCTTCCTGACGGAAACCTGAATTAACTCCAGCTCAGCGCCAGACGGCTACAAGATCATCCACAAGGACCTTTCTACACGGCCAGGAGGAGGCATTGCCATCATCCACAAAAGCTCGCTCCGCCTGACCACCCACTAAGACGAACTAACGACCCACATGGAACACCTCCACTTCCAGATCCAGACCAACCCGAAAACCACCCTCCGCAACACCCATGTCTACAGACAAACTGGTCCCCGCTCCTCTTTTACCGTCGATCTCATCGCACACCAGGCCCTTGCATCCTCTGACTACATCCTACTTATGGCTTACGTCTTATGTCAAAATGGCCACAGTGAAAGAGCTCCGAAAGGAAGCTCCGGGATTTGTGAATACAACTTTCCACTTTCACTGATTTAATCCCTGCCATTCAACCTCTCGCCTCTATCTAGTGGAACTTTACTCACTGGAACTGGTGGTGATTGACTATCCCACCCTGCACCCACACTGGATCTGGTCGGAGTTCCCGAATTGCCGGATCTTTGATGTTTGTTGAGTCGTCACTGAAGTTGTGACCGTGAGAGCTTCGGCATGAGGTGGGTGATGCTGCAGCCCCCCGATCACCCAACTGACTCCTGCCCATCTGCGGTGGGTGCAGCCAAGGAGAGGACGAGGCCAGTCGCTGGAAGGAGGCATTGGACTGCTCTGGTCAGGGTGTGGGAGCCGCACCACTTTGGAGCCGACTTCCCGACCGCGCACTGGGAGGTGGGAGCTCATCTTTCTGAGAGAGTGAGAATGATTCCAGTGCTGCGGGCTGGATCATGAGAATGCTCCTTGTATCATCTGATCATTGCTGTCTGCTTTTTGTTTACTTGGTGGGTTGTCGTGTCTGGGTCTGAATCAGCTCTCCATTTTGGGATTAGCTTGACCAGGCCCAACCTGGGGTCCCTGGATACAAGCTGGTGATCCATACAATTAGTTTGAAATAGAAATAAGACTATCTTCTGTACTGAAAGGTTGGACTAATCACCAGTTATGTGTCTGGAGCGGTCATCTTGTAACAGTGCCTCACAAATCGAAACTCACCAAGCCTTGACCTGTATTCTTCTTTGAACCGTACACAATCTTCCAGATGCCTTTCAGTCTCTACCAAGTCTCTTGCCAAATTTTGCCTAATCTTTGACGGAAGAAAACTTACTTGACACACGACGCAAGATTGTTCAAGACCAGGTTTCAACTTTTGAACAATAGAATATTGATTTTCTCTACATACTTTTGAGGAAGCTTTTCTACATTAACCGTTCCCAGTTTGATATACTTCTCCTCTTACTCCGTTGCTCCTCTCAACACCGTGGTTCCAAACTGCCTCTCAATGAGGACCTGCCGACACAGGTGGGGAATTTCGCTTATAAGATTGTGTACCCTCCTAACATATCTAAAAAGGCTAATAAGAATTTTAAACATAACCTTCTCAAACAGAACCCAGAAACGCTTGTTTTAGATGCCTACTTCTGTACATCTAAAGGTATTGTTGTTAATGACCTTATCTTCTTCACTAACAGAAGAGCCCAATTGTAGAGAGCCTTCACGTCTATGTTCAGTTCCAAACCATTAAAGAAAACACCTCACCTCACGGTTTTTGCTTATCCATCATTCCATCTCCAATCCTCAAAGCTGATTTGATAATTTGCCTATAGAACAACGGGATCATTCTAATTCAAGCATCAGACCGCATTCTGGAACAATTTGATAAAATCTTTATGAGGATCAAAAATTCATTGACTAACAATAACCCAGCGGTACTTCCAAATCAAGGTCTTTCCTCTGTATTGAATCTTCACCCCCCCAGCTCTATCCACTCCCCCACTTCTACCTCACTCTCTCATTTTTCGAGCAACCATCTCCCTTGCACCAACACCAAAACTTCTGAGGAAGAACCTAGGCCTCTAAATAATGCCGGATTACCAACCTACCATCTCCCTATACTCACAGGTCAACAAATCTTATTGCTTTACCCCTTATAGCCATGATCGACAACAGGCTAGGGAACAGTAGGTCTTCCAACCAACCCTCATCTTCACCACCTTCGCTGCCTTGTGTGCCATGCTCATCTGACAACGAAGGTTGTAATCCGTCACCTTTGCCTACTCCTCCTCTCACCTCATACAATACCCCTCCCCCTAAACCACAACCCCTGTTCACCTTTCCTATTGCTTTCCTATGAACAAATGAGGAATCCACACCTACTACCACTGCTCACTCCTCTGACACATACTTTAAACCCTCCCGACATTGAGGCTAAACTGACTGACATCATGAAGAATCTTCATCTAGTCAAAGAGGGCCTTTAGAACCTATTACACTTCTCTGTGAAGATGGAAAAGGTTTGGGACCTTTATAGAACGTCTGAGTCTAATCAATCTAACCTTCCCGCAGAGGTCAAACACTTCCGCAGAAATGTCACGTCCATGGAATACTCATCAAATCCAAACTGGACCTCCCGACTTTATCCGAAACACCTTCCTAGACCGCACAGGGTTACCTATCATTTGACCGATGCAGACATTCACTCCCTTTTACTTTCTTACAATGCCTTTCATACAGACTCATCTCCTTCCACATCCAATATTCAAACTATTCCTGCCATCCAGTTTAGAGAATCCAGCATCAATCTCAGATCAATTAACAAGAAAACTTATTAACATTCTATACTTCACAAATAGAAACTGTAGTAACCAAATCTCACATCAAATCGATGCTTATTAACTGCCGTTCAGCGATAAGGCACGCAGTTGATATTGCTGACCTTATACTCACACATGAACTAGACCTCCTGATATTAACCGAAACCTAGCTCAATGAACCTTCTACACCAATCCTGGACATCTTGGTACCCCCTCCCGAATATGACATCATCAGACTAGATAGAACAGTTAAAGTTATAGGCGGCATTGCTTGCATCTACCACTCCAGTCTCTTCCTAAGACATGCACAGCCAGCGCCGATGTCCTTCTGCGAACACCTGCCCATTGAGGTCTTGAACAACGACAAGTTAGTATGTACTCTTCACACGATCTATCATCCCACGGGTGACATTCTTCTTTTTATTGAACAAATAATGGAATCCGTAGCAGCAAACTCTGACCAATTCCCGAATCATATCTTTCTTGGGGACAATAACCTACACTGGAACAACCAAAAGGATCCATTCATTTGCACTTTCAGGTCTTTCCTCTCTGACCTTAGTTTTTAACCAATCATGCAACAGTCCTACACATAACAAAAGGCTCTACACTAGACCTAATCATAGCTAAAGATAATGTCATACAACTGAACGCCATAACACCTTGTGACCGGTGAGATTACTCCCTAATATCCTTTCTCATATTGGAAAGAGTGTTGGTTAGACTAGGACAACCTCACAAGTCCAAACAATGGTCCCGAGATCTGAGGAACATCAACGTAAAGGATCTTACGTACTTGTGGAATAATCTTCTGCCTCCACCCCTCAACTTGACAAATCTAGAAAAGCCTTACTGAACACCACATTCTTCACATGTCTGACATACTTGATTCACTTGCCCCTTTGCAGCTCAAAAGAATGACTAGTAAACATTCAAAACCTTGGTTCAATGGGTCCCTTAACGAGGAACGACATAAACTAAGAATTGTAGAGAGATCTGGGAGAAACTCCCCAAATATAACAACCCTCAAACAGCTAAGGAGAACAAGGAATGCATATAACAAACATATCCGTAGTGCCAAAACAGATCACTTTAGGTCACAACTTGACAATGCCAAAAACAGACCTAAAAAACTATTCAAACTCATCAAACGAACCACTTGGTCATGCAAGGATCATCACTCAATGATTCACTACCCAACGGAGAGGAGTTTTCAGCACACTTCGTTGAAAAAACAAAGAAAGATTGAACTACAACTGCACCTTCCCTTAACAGACATGCATCATCAGTCTCTGTCCACTTCCTCCACACGACTTCGTCCTGAGAATCCACCTCTTGCTGGCCTCCCTGACTTTACTCCAAAATATGGTGCATCATGGAATTCCTTTATACTTCCAAATGATGCAGAGCTCCGCAACAACCTAAATGCAATAAACCCTCAAACCATTTCAACGATCCTATGCCTACCATGTTCTTTAAAGAGCTTACAAATTCCATTTTCCCCCTCTAGTCTAAGATTGTCCATGAATCTCTCATTCAGGGCATAATGCCAGACCGCCTCAAGATTGGACAAGTCACCCCCATCCCGAAGAAGCCAAACGCTGATTTATACGACTCTAACAACTTTCAACCTATCACCAATATCCTGACTCTAGCCAAACTACTTGAGAAATGCATCTACACAACTATAAAAGCACATCGAACAGTTTCAGCTCCTTAACCAATACCAATCGGGCTTCAGATTAGGTCATAGAACAGAAATGACACTAACACACACTGTTGATGATGCTCTAAAACTACTCAACCAGGAGGAACCATGCCTGCTCATATTGCCTGATATCTCCTCAGCATTTGACACAATCAAAATTTTATCTTGATTGAAGTTCTTGAAAAAAGGATGGAGTTATAGGGCCCAGTTTTAGACTGGTTAGCTTCTTTGCTTCATAATAGAACACAAAGAATGAAAGTCAACCATGACCTTTCCAACAATAAACCGATCTCAATTGGAGTAGCTCAACGATTGGCACTCTCTTCCACACTCTTCAACTTGTACATGGAACCTCTCACCGAAATTCTGAACAATTCAAACCTAAGCTACCACTTGTTTGCAGATGATACTCAACTATACATGAGAATTTCTTCTCCAGATGACATCAAAACTCTTAATAGTGCACTTCGGAAAAGCCAACAATGGTTATCTCAAAACCATCTTATGTTGAACACACTCAAGACGGAGTTCCTCCTAATTACCCCCCACAATCGCTTAGCTCCCATTCAGGACTGGCTCAAACAACTGACGGCCCTAAATTGCCTCCCAAATGTTGTAGACTCTACTAAATCCCTGGGCATAACCTTGGACAAATGTCTAAATATGCAAGACTGCATCATTGCAAAAAGGAGAGAAGCCAATCACCAACTCAATGCACTAAGGAAAGTCTAACTGCGGCCTAAAGACATGAAACTAGCTGTCCAATCACTGGTCATCTCCCGTTTAGACTATGGGATTGGAACCCTGGCTGGGCTACCCAAAGCTGAAGTGTCACCTTTAAGGGCTACTTTGAACTCTGCTGTCAGACTCGTCACAGGATCAAGTAAACGTGACCACATCACTCCAGATTTAATCCAACTCAATTGGCTCTCTCTCGAGGCAAAGATCCATTACAGGATAGCGTGCTTAACGCACAAAGCACTACATCACAACACTTCTTCTTATTTGACAAAAAGACCTGGAATTTTAGGCATGAACCGAGCCCTTAGGAGTTCCAGTACTCTACTGCTGCAACCAAAAAAGTTAAGAAAGAAGAAAACCTTCAACCGTGCCTCCTCTGGTCTGGCTCTAAGAATAAGGAATGTTCTCCCTCCTGAAATCAGACCAAACCCCTTCACAGCATCATTCAAAAAAGAAGTAAAAGGATTATGCTTAAAGAGCCAAATGCGACAATAAACCAATTGCCTGGCTTAGTAACTCTAACGCCTTGCGTACAACTCTGGCCTACCGCATTACTAAGCATTTAGCGCATTTCTAAGCTCTTATTTGGTGTATCATTTTCTTTCGTACCTGCTTAATGTCTATGATTTGATGAACAGAGATCCGATACCCTAGCGGGTCTTGTTTGCACTATAAAAATCTTTTCAAAATAAAAAAATACTCCGAGACCTCAACTTCTACCTGGACAAACAAAACTATCCCAACACCTCCTCCCTCCTTGAGAACATTGTCAATGTAGAACTTAAACAGCTAGTCACCTCTCACACGCACACAGCAGGGCACACACTCGATCCCGTCTTCGTCGTAGGAAACAGCATCTCCTACAGCCACACCACCGAACTCCTCTGGACCGACCACCACTGCATCCACTTCTCTTTCAACAAACCCACCGCACACCACCAAGCCCACTGTTTACCCCGCAGAAGCTAGAACAGAGTCACAGAAGATCAACTCACCACCTTCCTCAACGACACTTCACTACCGAGATCCTCAGACGTCAACACCATAGCACGCAACCTCCACCAATGGATCGCAAACAGCGCAAACACCCTTGCCCCCATTAAAGAAAGCCACTGGCAAACAACACATCAAGAAAGCAAGCTAGTTCACCCCCAATGCTTAAAGACTCCAGATGCATCTGTAGACGGTTTAAGAAGACATGGAGGAACAACAAAACCCCGGAAGCTCACGCCCCTTTAAAGTAGCCAAAACCACTCACTAAGTCTGGGCAGTGAACTCTGCTCTGCTTGCAGTTTACAGTGTTTTCCGCACGCCGCGTTACGCGGAGTTTCGAAAAACTTGCAGAGCGGAGTTTTTTTCCTCGCTTGTGTTCGTCAATGTCAAGTTGCTGAGTAAAGAAAATCCACCAACCGGCGAGATTTTTCCTCGTTCGCGATCGTCAACATTAAGTTGGCGAGCGCGAGTGTGGAAAATCAACCTCCCAGCGAGATTTCTCAACGTGGGCGGACAGATTTCTCATTGCGAGTGGTCGTGTATGCTCGCAATGAGAAACCGTCCGTTCGCGTTGAGAAAGCTGCCGCTCGAGTAAAAATCTACTCAAGTGGCAGAAAAGAAGCTGCGCCTGCTTACGCTGTGCATGGTGCCGCTCGCAATGATTTCACAATGCGGACAAGCACCTGACGCTGGAAATCACTGCGAGCGGCATTTATCTAACGCACTCTGCTGCTTGCTTAGCTCCGCCTAGCACGGCGGAGTTTTATTGCACTCCACCCAGGCTTACCCTCACCACCACTTCATCAAAAGGAAGAAGGCCCTCTGAGACAGAATCACCAACAATGAACAAAATAGCAAATAACTGTTTGGACCATGAAGGTGTTTGCCAAACCCAGCAGCGAGGCCACAGAGGACCCATCCTCCCAAGACCTCTGCAACAGACTCAGCACCTTCTTCGACCACAAGATCAAGACTATCTACGACCACCCCAGCGCGCCAGCAACCATCACAACCAACACTGACCCCGACCGACTTTGCACAGCTGGTCTCCACTTACCATAGACGACACCATAATGACCATAACAAAGCATCCACACCGAACAACCTTCGGCCCCCTCCCCTCCCAGATCTTCCACAGAGCTGCCTCCACCATCGCACCCGAGATATTCCGAACCATCAACTGCTCCCTCGAGACCGACGACTGGAAACATGCCGAAATCAACCCCCTACTGAAGAAACCCTCCGCGGACCCGACGGACCTCAAGAACTTATGGCCCATCTCCCTGCTCCCCTTCCCAGCCAAAGTAATCGAAAAAGCCATCAACGCCTAGCTCGCTGACTTGATCTAAACCAACCATGCCCTCAACATCTCCCAATCTGGATTCCGAAGGAATCATAGCACCTAGACCGCCCTCCTCGCCGGCACCGATGACATCTGCTCTCTCCTCGACCAGGGTGAAACCGTGGCCCTCGTCCTATTGGTCCTCTCAGCGGCCTTCTACACCATCTCCAACCACACCCTAGCCACAAGACTCCACAACACTGGTATCTGAGACAAGGCCCTCAACTGGATCCGCTCCTTTCTCATCGGCAGAACACAACGGGTTAGACTCCCACCGTACCTCTCGAAACCAACAGAGACCAGCTGTGGAGTATCCAAGAGCTCCTCCCTCAGCCCCACCCTGTTCAACGTCTTCATGGACCCCCTTGCAGCCATCGTCAGGAACCACAGGCTCAACATTGCGTCCTAAACCCAGCTGCTCCTCTCCCTGACCAAAGAACCCACTGTCGCCAGAAACAACTTCCACGAAGGAATGAAAGCTGTCACCACCTGGATGAAGGATAGCTACCTGAAGGTCAACTTGAACAAGGCACAAGTCCTCATCCTGCTGCTTGGCATGACTCCTGGTGGCCTTCTTCTCTAGAAAGTCCCTCTACCCCCACGACCCCGTACGAAACCTCGGCTTCATACTGGACTCCATGCTCACAATGGACCACCAGATAAATACCATCTCCTCAGCCTACTTCAACACACTCCACCTGCTTCAAAAGACCTTCAGGTAGATCCCCAACGAATCCAGGAAGACAGTGACCGATACCCCCATCAGCAGCAGACTCGACTACGGCAATACAATCTACGCTGGCGTCACACAGAAACTCCTCCGAAAAGACTCCAGAATTTCCTGAACGCTGCAGCAAGACTTATCTTAAAGATCCCTGTCGCAGCCAAATCACTCAACACCTCAGCGACCTCCACTGGCTCCTAGTCGACAGAAGAATAACCTTCAAACTCCTCACCCACGCATACAAGGCCCTTCACAATGCCATACCCACATACCTGAATCACCGCCTCACATTCCACGTATCCAAAAGACACCTCTGCTCCACCCAACTTTCACTGGCTACCGTCCCACGAATTCCCAAGACCAGAACTGGAGGAATGTCCTCCTACCTCACCTCCAAGACATGGAACACCCTGTCCATCTACCCCAGAGAATCACACTTGCCGACTTAATTTTGGAAGGACCTCAAGACCTGGCTCTTCAGATGAACTCAGCACTTAGTCTGATCCACTCTGAACCCCCCCACTCCACAGTGCCTTGAGACCCTCACTGGTGAGTGGCCGATATGTACAAATCCTGATTGAGTGATTCATAGGTAAATATTAGCATTACATACAAATATAGGTTAACATATGACTGTATTTAGGGAAACCTCATCCTATTTTTTAACTCCCTATGTTGTCTAGCTGCTCAGCTGTTGGCCTGGAATTCACGAACAACAGCATGGAGAGTTGCTTGCAAGAAGCACAATTTTCTGTCTTCTTCCGCTTTCAAAAATAAATACAGACAGGAAACACATTTTTTTCTATCTGTATACGTCTGTATTTATGCGTGAATACGGAAAACTAGGAGCCTTAATCAGAAAAGCCCAAGAGGCAAACAAGCCTGGGCTGTGGCCAAACAGTGCACCAGGACCCCGTACCTGGTTGACCGGGAGTGAGCCAAAACTGTTTATCAATGGCAACCTATGCGAGTTGCTGCATCTGTGAAGCAAAAGAAAAGGTCAGCTGTAGCACAATCTTATTTATAAATACACATACATTGGAGGCCTTCTAAAACACACGTGTTCAGATGTTCAGTCATAGGAGAATTAGAGAAAGGTTCCGTATAGCAAAACTGTATGTAAAATAAAAATCGTATAAGGCATAATTCAGATTCCTGTGTGTTTTTGAAAACATGTAGCGTTACCTTTTGTTAACTGGCGCTTAATTACCTACCTGTGAGTAATGAGGGGCTGAGTTGGGCCTTGTTGAGACCTGAACCAGTGACCTTTTACTTCCGCAGACTTCGCTGATGCATTCAGGAACCACACTATCTCCCTAGCTTTTTGTGAACAACAATAATGCAGCTGGTAGAAGGAGATTATATTTTCCCTGCTGGTGCCATCAACTACAGTTAAGGTAATTTGAATGCATAATGACTTGCAATGTTCACAGGAAATTTTTACTAACAATGACAGCGGCTATTTTTGTCATGAAAGCAAATGAGGTGGAGGAAAAGGGTTTTCTATGTTCATTCTGAAATAGAGGTCTTTAAGCTCTGGAAAATGATTTGCGCAAACCCAGCAAATAAATGCATGAATGTATGGATTTAGTAATGACAGTTTAAAGAACGCAGCCGTTCCTTAAGCTAGTTGATAGCATTTACTAAGATATACTATTTGAAGTTGTAGCAAAAAAAACATTTTTTAAATGTCTTTAGAAAATCAACAATTATTGTCAACATCCACCATTAGATACATCTCGATCGGCTGTAACACACACGTGAAAAACGGAGAATAATATTAAAGGAACATTCAATTGCCACAGGAAAGAAATCGGCATCGGTTTGAGGGCTGCCTCTTTCAATGGAGTTAACATTACAGTTGCCCTTCAATGCACAACTTTAGGCATACACAATTCGAGGCCATCTTCTAATTCTCCTTGCTGGTGCTGTTTTGGGTTGCGGTTGCACTTCGCTTCTGCCCATAGTAAATACCTGTGGAGTAAAATAGCTAGAGGTCAGTCAAGGATCATACCTCATCAAACAGCTTGTTGAGCCCATCTTAAAGGAGATTAGATCACCTGACTTCTGGAGTACAGGTCCTGTGCAGGCAAATCTTCTGTACCGGCACAACATATGCTAAGGAGACAGATTTGATATCCGTCTATTGTAGCCTCTCTCGGTTCCAGGTTGATCTGCAAAAATGCATACATATTTCTTTAGGGGGTAAATACTAAGGCCACTTTTTCTCGCTGTGATTATAATGTCTGGGTCTGGCTTTCACAACTGTTAATGAGACATGGCAATGTGAAATAGGGTTGGATTAGGTAGATGTAATGAGATATGATTAAAGAGTGTAGGCACTGAAGGGTGTTAGAGAAATCCTTTTCAGAAAGAGTATAATTAGTGTCGGATAAAAAAAGTACTTGGAAGATAGGGTTTTTGAAGAAAAGAGGTTAAGATAAACACATACCATATGACAAACTTGCTTAATTTTTCTCTTTGTTGCCCTCTCTGGCTCGATAATCTGTTGAAGCTGAACATATTTCCTTGAATAGGTGGTTTTCTGCCTCACAATGAACTTATTTCAATAACAAAAAATACATAAACGCTACAACAGTGTTTTGACACATTCTGGTCTATTGTTCAGTGTATATTTCTCTGTTGATTCATATAATGCAGATTAATGTAAAACCTATCAGATTTAAACAAATAAATGAACTCCTAAGAAGGCTTAGGTATAAAAAGCTTATTAGGTTGCCTGGCAACTTCCCAAGCACATTTTATTAAATTATCTAGCAGTGCTTACATGGAAAGGAAACGTCCCCTGGATTTAACACTTAACTTCACGGAGGCCATGCAGCAGCAATACAGAAGAACAGCAAATAAATAAATACCAGCCCATTGTGCTGCACAGAAAGCCTCGATAAATAAACACACACTCTCTGCCCTCCCTACCCTAAATAATAATGATTTCAGGCCTGCCTATAGGCTTCTCTTGTAAAGCTGCACCTGCCTATTGATGCAAGTCTAAAGCACTGCGGTTACTCAAAAAAGGTCATTTTCAATAAATGCCGTATCCACTTTCAGCTTTTCCCATTCCCTTTGGCAGCGCTTGCTGTCACCCAGCTTGTAGGAAAGAATGTTTCACTTTGTTTACCAAAGGACTAATCAATATACTGTCAAATGTTCAGAGCTGCTCTCATTCTCTTCTTAAAGGTGTATCAAGATTCATAATTAGGAATGCCGCATTTAACTTTGAAATGTCCCTAAGCCAAACAACCCCAAGCCCCCGACGCTCAAGAATTGTCTAACAATCAGTCTGATTTGACTCAAGATCTTCAAAACATGAATTAGACGCATTCGTGTGTGCATTGCATAAGTAAATAAGATTATTTTTGTAATCCATTTCAATGAATTTTCAAAAATTTGACTTGTATCAAATCACACCGAATGTTAATTACAAGCGCATTTCAAGTTGGTAGGTCTCTGTAACTCCAGTAGTATTCTGCTATTAAATTTATCTTGGTTTCTCTTGTCAGGGCTTCAATAGGAGTTATATATGACAGAATATCGACCGCAAAAACTCTGTGGTACAACACCATTGTTGGCTTAATATCGAGTTTACATACTTATCAGCCAAAATATTGTGATCCATAATATCGACATGATACCAGTAGGTATTTGTATTTAATTGTGTTTAAATTATTAGAATTTATATAATGAGTTCCCAATTTTTTAAAAGAAATATAACACGTAAAAACAATAATATATTAACTTTAAACACTTTTCTGAAAAATAAATATAATTTAAATGTTTTTTTAAAAAAATGAAATGTATATTTCATAACATATTACTATAAAATATTTCCCCCTCAAACTGCAATATTATTAGTGTTATTAGGTAATAAAACCGATAGAAACAAGTAGAATTAATAATACATTAAAAAATATAAAAATATTTTACATTTATTATCAATGCTTTTTTAAACTATGCATCAAAAAAACTAATTAAAATCAACCCAAATATGCTATTCTAATTACAATCCCACAAACAGCATAACATATGCATACTTGGTGGAAGGGTCAGATTACTATTCTAACTCCTATCTCACAAACATTTGTGAATGTGCATACATTGGAATGGTCAGGTTTACGATTCTTGCTCCAGTACTCAAACATTCAGTAAAGTGCATATACATTGGGATGGGGTTGTGGGAAGTTCCAACATGAGGGGGTGGAATGGTTCGAGGTTACTATTCTAGCTCCAATCTAAGAAACAGTTAGGCATTGGGGAAAGTGCATTCATGGGTGGGCTACTCCAGTCTAATAAGCATCAGGTATAGTGTTCACATGAGGGCAGGGGCAGGTTGATTTACTACTCCAACTCCAATCTATCAAATATTGATCAAAGTGCATGCATTGGGGTGGGTAGAGGTCTAGATTTACTGTTCTAGCATCAATCAAACAATCATTGGAGAAATATTTAACACTGGCGGGGGGAAGGGGAGGGGCAGATTTGCTTCCACTGGGGAAAGTGCATACATTGGGGGTTTAAAATTACTATTTTAATTTCAGTCTTACAAACTGTGGGGAAAGGTTTTTCATGGGGTGATGGCAGTGACAGATTTACTATTATAACTCCATTCTAACAAACACAGTAAAAGTGCATGTATTAGTGGTGTGCTAATTAACTATTTTAACTACGGGCTAAGCAACATTGGAGAAAGTGCATACATTCGGAGGGATCAGATTTACTAGTCTAACTCCAATCTAAAAAACCTTGGGATTGTACATAGATTGGCAGGGGTCAGATTTACTATTTCAACTTCAATCTAAAAAACACAGGGAAAAGTGCATACATTGGGGAGTGGTTGTGGTGGAGGTCAGATTTAGGAGGGACTGTTCCCAGGAGGAGCAGGATCAGTACTGATTTGTATAAGGTGAGTCTCCATTTGGGGTGGCACAGTGTCTGAACAAAAATGGTTTGGAATGCCACCCAGAGCACTGGTCAATGCTTTAGACTATTTGCAAGAATTCCTCCTATCACCATTTGTATGTTTGATGTAACATCTAAGTAGCCAAAGGTAAGCAAAGACTTCTGTCCCTTGCTCCCTGTGCCACAGGATCCAAACTATACTTCACTATTGATGCTTAACAATGCCAAAATTGGTCTAGGGTTGCTTGTGATAACTTCTGGAAGGGGCAATGCCTGGCATTTCAAGATCGACAATACTGATTTGCATATGGCAGGTCTCCGTCTAGAGTGGCAGTGCGCATGAAAAGTGATGGGTTGGAATGCCACCAAGAGCAATTGCCAGTGCTTTGACTATTTGCAAGTATTTCTCCCATCTCCTTTATTCAATGTGTTTGGTGTAATACCCTTAGTAGCCAAGGGTATGCCCAGAAGTGGGTGTCTTGCTCACTGTGCGACAGGATCCAAGCTGTACCTCACTGACAAGACTGAGACCGGTCCATGGTTGCTTATGTTCACTTCTGGAGGAGACCTTGCATGGCAGTTCATGTTGAACTGTTTCCAAGAGCAGCAGGTTCAGTACTGATTTACATAAAATGGGTCTCCATCTCCAATGGCATAGTGTGCAAAATAATAGGTTGGAATGCTACCCAGAGCCATTGACGTTTATTTATATGATTTGCAAGCATTCCTTCCATCCCCTTTTGTGTGTTTGATCATATTGCTAAACTGACATAATCTGCCTGTTATAAACATCATCCGCTTGCAAAGCTTAAACCTCCATCTCGCACAAAGATTTCAGAACAGCAGTAGAAGCACTTGTACTCATCTACCTTGATGAGGAAAACAGAAGCAAACATTTTTTGGGACTTCTCAAATCCACTCTTGTTCCTCTAAACGTTATCCTTCTAACTGCCACCAGATGAATTGCACGGGCTAGGAAATGAGAGTATAATCTGACCAGTTTAAGACATCTCTGATGGCTCCTCCTAAAAAGTACATATGAATGGATGATAGCATGTATAAAACATAAAGCAAGCCATCCTGGCCAACAATACTACTCGAAAGATAAACGTCAATTTACAGATGGCTAGAAAAATAACAGAAAAAGAAACAATGCAAACCTGGAAATCCATAAAACTATTAGAGGCAAAACAGCAAGATTGTCTTTCTTGTGCCTATCTCTAAAACTGTGAAAATCCAATCTAGTAGTCAAAAGACTAAGCACCCATCGTCATTCATTTAGATGATGTTTAAAAACTCACCTTGTCCCTTCCATTTCATTCTACCAATCATTTGTACTGTCATTCAGAGTTTCTTATGTTACCTGGGTTAATTGTAAAATGCTCCACTTTCCTTGTAGCTAGGTTTGCGCTATTGAAATTCTTCACATAAATATAACATATGTAAATGCCATGCAGGGTTTAATACCAGCACAAAGGAGCTCTTCGCCAAACTAATGCTACATCCTCACCCACATACTTTTTTCTAAAGACACTTTGGGGCCGATTCCGATCCTGGAAAAACCGGGTATGAATCGTCCGACGGAGCGTTTTCTCCGTCCGATTCGTACCCGGGAAAAATACCTTACAAACATGCAAGTACGATTCGTACGGAAACACCATTTCCGTACGAATCGTAAAAAACACCGACCGGCTAAAATATACCCACAATTCCGATCCGGGATACCGTGTACGCGACATTCGCACGGAGTCAGGCAGCGTTTTACGGACCAGCAAGTACGATTCGTACCCACAGCACTTCGCAGGGCAATATTTTTACGGGACCCAAAAAGTGCCGGAAAAGCTAAGTACGCCACGATGCACGGCGAAAAGGGGGCCTGGTACGCACCGTACCCCCATCCCTACACATCCGCACCCTACCCCCACCCCCGTATGTACGGAGTGTACCCCCACCCCGTATGTACGGAGCGTACCCCTCGTATGTACGGTGCGTACCCCCACCCCCCGTATGTACGGAGCGTACCCCCACCCCCCGTATGTACGGTGCGTACCCCCAGCACTAAGTGGGGGTACGCTCCGTACATACGGGGGGTAGGGGTACGCACCGTACATACGGGGGTGAGGGTACGCACCATACATACGGGGGGTGGGGGTACGCTCCTTACATATGGGGGGTTGGGGGTACGCACCGTACATACGGGGGCGTGGGGGTACGCACCGTACATACGAGGGGTACGCTCCGTACATACGGGGGGTGGGGGTACGCTCTGTACATACGAGGGGTACGCTCCGTACATACGGGGGTGGGGGTACGCTCCGTACATACGGGGGTGGGGGTACGGCG
Organism: Triturus cristatus; assembly: GCF_964204655.1. Classification (NCBI taxonomy): domain Eukaryota; kingdom Metazoa; phylum Chordata; class Amphibia; order Caudata; family Salamandridae; genus Triturus; species Triturus cristatus. The sequence continues at coordinate 1,252,032,319 of NC_140592.1, read as the reverse complement.
CGAACATGGGGGGGGATGGGGTACGGCGCGGACATGGGGGTAAGGCGCGTACATGGGGGGGCTGGGGGTACGGCGCGTACTTGGGGGGTGGGCTGGGGGGGTGTTCGGCGCATATGCGGGCACATGTTTGGACGTCTCCATGGTTGCTATGGGAGTTCGCTCCGTACAGTGTTTTTTCCATACGGTTGTGCATTCGGACAGACGGGACGGATCGTACCTGCGCGCTCGGAATTCAGTTTCCCGATTCGTACGTAAAACTGTCCGGGGACGTGTCGGACACTTTTTCCGACACGAGGACGTGTCGGGGAATTTTCCCAATGCGATTCGTATGGATTCTTTAACATACGAATCGTACTTGCCAGTTTGTACGGGACTTGTACGATTCGTACGTAAAAAAATCCGGATACGATTCGTACGGGGAATATTTTTAACAGATCAGAATCGGCCCCAATATGATGAATTGTCAAAGCTTGAGTTACATGATTGTGGACTCAGAGACTTACATTTTTAGCTTACCTGCCAATGATCAATCTGAAATAATGGTATATATATATTACCTACTGGCGGTCGCCAGTAGGTAGTTATAGTTAGGTGTAAATCTGTTCAGTAGATTCCGAGAAAATAGCCTTTAAATCAATATATATATCTGAGCCCGCTTACGGTACGCTTACCGTACGCTTACGGTAAGCGTACGGTGGCGTGCGCGAGCGCGATTCTGATTGGCTCTTAGATCTTAGTAAACATTCGAATCGGCCGAAACCAGGAAGCGGCGGCCGCCATTTTGTGTATTTCACTCTGAAAAAAAAGAGTGAAAACAAGGAAAGGGGGCAATGAGGAGAGTTACAGACCCCCTAACATTTGTAAGGGGGTCAAAGAAGGACAGAAAAGTACAAAGAAAACATTTATTGATTTTAAAAAAAATCACGGGGTACGCGTACGGTAAGCTTACGGTAAGCGTACGGTAGGAAAAAAAAAAAAAATGAAAATCAGATTTAAGTGTTTAGATATTAGGGGGCTCTAAAAAGAGCCGTTGTGTTTATGAAATGATTTTTTAGTGGTACCTACAAGTAAGTACCGATGCAGAGTCTAAGGTTCAAGAGGAAGACTCTGTTCCCTTCATCATTGAAGTGCACACCATCTCCTCTATAAATGTCTTGCATGTCATAACGCAAGTTGTTGTGGTAAATGGCACCCATACCATAGTCACGGAGGAAAGCAGAAACAGATTTGTTGACGTGCTTTCTTGCTTTGTCATCGCACCGCGTGCCCACCGTGCGTGCACGGCACTAACTGCGTAAAGTGGGCGCGCGGTGCGCGAAGCGCATCGCGTGCTCACTGTGCGCGCACGGTGCGCGAAGCACACCGTGCGCGCACGGAACGAACTGCGTTAAGTGGGCGCGCACGCCACGAATGGCGTAAAGTAACTTAGCATTTAAAAAACCGTACAAATTCACTGAAAAAACCATAGGTTTCACACACGTTATAGTTAGGAATTAGCATTTAAAAAACCTTGCAAATTCACTGAAAAAACCATAGGTTTCACACATGTTATAGTTAGCGGAAATTTTACTGATAAAAAACCAATGAAATTCCCCCGTTATAGTTAGTGCAGGCAACTATAACTCACGCGACCGCAATCTTCTGCTGATGACATATGTGTCTTTATGAAAAAAAAATATTTGTAATATATGTATAGCTAAAAATGTATGGAAGAAGACATGGGCAAATAAGTGTCTAAATACAGTATTAGCATCAGCAGAGGATTGCGGTCGCGTGAGTTATAGTTGCCTGCACTAACTATAACGGGGGAATTTCATTGGTTTTTTATCAGTAAAATTTCCGCTAACTATAACATGTGTGAAACCTATGGTTTTTTCAGTGAATATATATATATATATATCAAGGCTCCAAGTTCACCCTTTGCTGCAGAACTCAGGACGGGTGCTCTCTCCTGCAGACGTGAAGGGTGAGTCACGTTTCATATAACAGCTCCAAAAAGCAGGCCCAGCACTCACGGGACTCAAGTTGATTTTATTGCGAGCAAATGCATTTCGGCTTTCGCCTTCCTCAGTGCTCATGTTCAAAAGCGCCATCAAACCACATGACAGAATAGCAGGTTTAAATACTTTTCAGGTGATTTCATTGGGGGTGCTCAGATGAATTGACAGCAACAAAGGACTGGCACAGTTCATACTTTGATTGGCGTTACTTTGGCAGCCATATCTTAGTGTGCATCTTAAATTCAAATGGTACTGACTTCGTTTTTTAAAGACATCAAGTTCATAAAGTCTCTGATAAACAATACAGGATTTCACTATTGCATATAGAAAAAACGAAACATTTTTCCTTTTTTCAAAGTACCTTTCAGTATGCTGCCAGTTGCCAGTTCCTTTTAAAAGTACCGCGCTGTTGTTCCCCACGCTGGTTTGTGTCATTTTGACAGTTTCTCTGTCCCTCGCCATAGCCGTGATGCGAAATGGCATATGTTTCCACAGGTTGCAGTATGTATGACTGCAGACCACCAGTTAAATAACTGACAACCATGCTGGTCGGTAGCATTACATTCCATCTCAATCACGGCGGTTCTTGCAGTAATTTAAATCAAGGCTCCAAGTTCACCCTTTGCTGCAGAACTCAGGACGGGTGCTCTCTCCTGCAGACGTGAAGGGTGAGTCACGTTTCATATAACAGCTCCAAAAAGCAGGCCCAGCACTCACGGGACTCAAGTTGATTTTATTGCGAGCAAATGCATTTCGGCTTTCGCCTTCCTCAGTGCTCATGTTCAAAAGCGCCATCAAACCACATGACAGAATTGCAGGTTTAAATACTTTTCAGGTGATTTCATTGGGGGTGCTCAGATGAATTGACAGCAACAAAGGACTGGCACAGTTCATACTTTGATTGGCGTTACTTTGGCAGCCATATCTTAGTGTGCATCTTAAATTTAAATGGTATTGACTTAGTTTTTAAAGACATCAAGTTCATAAAGTCTCTGATAAACAATACAGGATTTCACTATTGCATATAGAAAAAACGAAACATTTTTCCTTTTTTCAAAGTACCTTTCAGTATGCTGCCAGTTGCCAGTTGCCAGTTCCTTTTAAAAGTACCGCGCTGTTGTTCCCCACGCTGGTTTGTGTCATTTTGACAGTTTCTCTGTCCCTCGCCACAGCCGTGATGCGAAATGGCATATGTTTCCACAGGTTGCAGTATGTATGACTGCAGACCACCAGTTAAATAACTGACAACCATGCTGGTCGGTAGCATTACATTCCATCTCAATCACGGCGGTTCTTGCAGTAATTTAAATCAAGGCTCCAAGTTCACCCTTTGCTGCAGAACTCAGGACGGGTGCTCTCTCCTGCAGACTTGAAGGGTGAGTCACGTTTCATATAACAGCTCCAAAAAGCAGGCCCAGCACTCACGGGACTCAAGTTGATTTTATTGCGAGCAAATGCATTTCGGCTTTCGCCTTCCTCAGTGCTCATGTTCAAAAGCGCCATCAAACCACATGACAGAATTGCAGGTTTAAATACTTTTCTGGTGATTTCATTGGGGGTGCTCAGATGAATTGACAGCAACAAAGGACTGGCACAGTTCATACTTTGATTGGCGTTACTTTGGCAGCCATATCTTAGTGTGCATCTTAAATTCAAATGGTACTGACTTCGTTTTTTAAAGACATCAAGTTCATAAAGTCTCTGATAAACAATACAGGATTTCACTATTGCATATAGAAAAAACGAAACATTTTTCCTTTTTTCAAAGTACCTTTCAGTATGCTGCCAGTTGCCAGTTCCTTTTAAAAGTACCGCGCTGTTGTTCCCCACGCTGGTTTGTGTCATTTTGACAGTTTCTCTGTCCCTCGCCATAGCCGTGATGCGAAATGGCATATGTTTCCACAGGTTGCAGTATGTATGACTGCAGACCACCAGTTAAATAACTGACAACCATGCTGGTCGGTAGCATTACATTCCATCTCAATCACGGCGGTTCTTGCAGTAATTTAAATCAAGGCTCCAAGTTCACCCTTTGCTGCAGAACTCAGGACGGGTGCTCTCTCCTGCAGACGTGAAGGGTGAGTCACGTTTCATATAACAGCTCCAAAAAGCAGGCCCAGCACTCACGGGACTCAAGTTGATTTTATTGCGAGCAAATGCATTTCGGCTTTCGCCTTCCTCAGTGCTCATGTTCAAAAGCGCCATCAAACCACATGACAGAATTGCAGGTTTAAATACTTTTCAGGTGATTTCATTGGGGGTGCTCAGATGAATTGACAGCAACAAAGGACTGGCACAGTTCATACTTTGATTGGCGTTACTTTGGCAGCCATATCTTAGTGTGCATCTTAAATTCAAATGGTACTGACTTCGTTTTTTAAAGACATCAAGTTCATAAAGTCTCTGATAAACAATACAGGATTTCACTATTGCATATAGAAAAAACGAAACATTTTTCCTTTTTTCAAAGTACCTTTCAGTATGCTGCCAGTTCCTTTTAAAAGTACCGCGCTGTTGTTCCCCACGCTGGTTTGTGTCATTTTGACAGTTTCTCTGTCCCTCGCCACAGCCGTGATGCGAAATGGCATATGTTTCCACAGGTTGCAGTATGTATGACTGCAGACCACCAGTTAAATAACTGACAACCATGGTGGTCGGTAGCATTACATTCCATCTCAATCACGGCGGTTCTTGCAGTAATTTAAATCAAGGCTCCAAGTTCACCCTTTGCTGCAGAACTCAGGACGGGTGCTCTCTCCTGCAGACGTGAAGGGTGAGTCACGTTTCATATAACAGCTCCAAAAAGCAGGCCCAGCACTCACGGGACTCAAGTTGATTTTATTGCGAGCAAATGCATTTCGGCTTTCGCCTTCCTCAGTGCTCATGTTCAAAAGCGCCATCAAACCACATGACAGAATTGCAGGTTTAAATACTTTTCAGGTGATTTCATTGGGGGTGCTCAGATGAATTGACAGCAACAAAGGACTGGCACAGTTCATACTTTGATTGGCGTTACTTTGGCAGCCATATCTTAGTGTGCATCTTAAATTTAAATGGTATTGACTTAGTTTTTAAAGACATCAAGTTCATAAAGTCTCTGATAAACAATACAGGATTTCACTATTGCATATAGAAAAAACGAAACATTTTTCCTTTTTTCAAAGTACCTTTCAGTATGCTGCCAGTTGCCAGTTGCCAGTTCCTTTTAAAAGTACCGCGCTGTTGTTCCCCACGCTGGTTTGTGTCATTTTGACAGTTTCTCTGTCCCTCGCCACAGCCGTGATGCGAAATGGCATATGTTTCCACAGGTTGCAGTATGTATGACTGCAGACCACCAGTTAAATAACTGACAACCATGCTGGTCGGTAGCATTACATTCCATCTCAATCACGGCGGTTCTTGCAGTAATTTAAATCAAGGCTCCAAGTTCACCCTTTGCTGCAGAACTCAGGACGGGTGCTCTCTCCTGCAGACGTGAAGGGTGAGTCACGTTTCGTATAACAGCTCCAAAAAGCAGGCCCAGCACTCACGGGACTCAAGTTGATTTTATTGCGAGCAAATGCATTTCGGCTTTCGCCTTCCTCAGTGCTCATGTTCAAAAGCGCCATCAAACCACATGACAGAATTGCAGGTTTAAATACTTTTCAGGTGAACTGGCAACTGGCAGCATACTGAAAGGTACTTTGAAAAAAGGAAAAATGTTTCGTTTTTTCTATATGCAATAGTGAAATCCTGTATTGTTTATCAGAGACTTTATGAACTTGATGTCTTTAAAAAACGATGCACAAGAGGATGAAGCTGCTCTGTGTTGCCAACCTGCACATTAAAGGTGTTTAAACTCTCTCGTTTGGGGCATTTCTTCAGGGGGCAACCTTGTGGAACTATATATATATATATATATATATATATATATATATATACCTTGCAAATTGCTCCTTCTGGGGATGCTGGGACCCTAGGAAGGTGGCGTACACTCCGGCGGAGTGTGCCAGTACTTATTATCCAATCCAAAAAGTTCATTCATTACGCTCTCGGGAAGGAAACAGGCAAAGCACAGTGTAGTTTATCCAAATTTAATCCACACTGTGTGGATTAAATTTGGATAAACTACACTGTGCTTTGCCTGTTTCCTTCCCGAGAGCGTACTGAATGAACTTTTTGGATTAGATATATATATTACCTACTGGCGGTCGCCAGTAGGTAGTTATAGTTAGGACCCTGTTTCCATAGGAAAACCGCAACATTCTATTTTGAATAACTTTGGCGCCGGTCGACGAATCCTCGCAAAATTTTCAAAACTAATGAGGCGCTACGCTCCGCTCCTACCCTGAAAGTCTCGGGGGGATTCGTCAAGCGGGGGCTGAGATAAAAGGGGGGTCCTAAAACGTGTTTTTCCCATGCATTTTTCCATAGGACCTTTAGACACAGCTACAGCCCGAACGGCTGAACAGAGTTCCTTGAAATTTGGCAGAGAGGTAGTCTACAGGTCAAGGAAGTGCCTTTTGTATATTTGGTGTAAATCTGTTCAGTAGATTCTGAGAAAATAGCCTTTAAATCAATATATATATCTGAGCCAGCTTACGGTGCGCTTACGGTAAGCTTACCGTACGCGTACGGTGACGTGCGCGAGCGCGATTCTGATTGCCTGTTATATCTTAGTAAACATTCGAATCGTTCGAAACCAGGAAGCGGCGGCCGCCATTTTCTCTCTCGCACTCTTAAGGGATGAGGAAAAACATAGGCAAAAAACATGAAACGGGACTGTTTAGACTGCTCCTTACCACCTAGTCTTGATTAATGGGTCCCCACAGTTCCCCCATGGGCAAAAAAGCATTTTTTTATTTTTTGAAAAATCGCCGATTACGCTTACCGTACGCGTACGGTAAAAAAATAAAAAAATATATATATATTATCCCCACTCTTACCATCCCGTGAGCAAATGGTGCGCATGAAGGGCACCATTTGTGCATGGCATATATTAAATGGAATAGCTTACCTTTCACAGCGAAGCACATAGTATGTCCTCCATGTGCGCACGGTGCGCGATGCGCATCGTGCGTACATGGGCCATCGACGGCACTAACTGCGTAAAGTGTGCGCGCGGTGCGCAAAGCGCACCGCGTGCTCACTGTGCACGCACGGTGCGCGAAGCGCACCGTGCGCGCACGGAACGGACTGCGTTAAGTGGGCGCCACCCCGTGTGCAAATGGTGCCCGAAGGGCACCATTTGTGCATGGCCATCTATGTATTAAATGGAAAAGCTTACCTTTCACAGCGAAGCGCATAGTATGTCCTCCATGTGCGCACGGTGCGCGATGCGCATCGTGCGTACATGGGCCATCGACGGCACTAACTGCGTAAAGTGTGCGCGCGGTGCGCGAAGCGCACCGCGTGCTCACTGTGCGCGCACGGAACGGACTGCGTTAAGTGGGTGCCACCCCGTGTGCAAATCGAGCCCGAAGGGCACCATTTGTGCATGGCATATGTTATTTGTAGAAAATGTAAAAGCTTACCTTTCACAGCGAAGCGCATAATATGTCCTCCATGTGCGCACGGTGCGCGAAGCGCATCGTGCGTACATGGCCCATCCACGGCACTAACTGCGTAAAGTGGGCGCGCGGTGCGCGAAGCGCACCGTGTGCTCACTGTGCGCGCACGGTGCGCGAAGCGCACCGTGCGCGCACGGAACGAACTGCGTTAAGTGGACGCGCACTCCACGAATGGCGTAAAGTAACTTAGCATTTAAAAAACCGTACAAATTCACTGAAAAAACCATAGGTTTTACACACGTTATAGTTAGGAATTAGCATTTAAAAAACCTTGCAAATTCAGTGAAAAAACCATAGGTTTCACACATGTTATAGTTAGCTGGACATTTCACTCGTAAAAAAACAATGAAATTCCCCCGTTATAGTTAGTGCAGGCAACTATAACTCACGTGACCGCAATCCTCTGCTGATGACATATGTGTCTTTATGAAAAAAAAATATTTGTAATATATGTATAGCTAAAATTTAATGGAAGAAGACATGGGCAAATAAGTGTCTAAATACAGTATTAGCATCAGCAGAGGATTGCGGTCACGTGAGTTATAGTTGCCTGCACTAACTATAACGGGGGAATTTCATTGTTTTTTTACGAGTGAAATGTCCAGCTAACTATAACATGTGTGAAACCTATGGTTTTTTCACTGAATATATATATATATATAATCTACTGGCGGTCGCCAGTAGATAGTTATAGTTAGGACCGTGTTTCCATAGGAAATCTGAAAATTCTATTTTGAATAACTTTGGCGCCGGTTGACGAATCCTCGTGAATTGTTCAAAATAGGTGGGGCGCTCCGCTCCGCTCCTACCCTGAAAGTCTCAGGGTGATTAGTCAAGCGGGGGCCGAGAAAAAAGGGGGGTCCCAAAACACGTTTTCCCCATGCATTTTTCCATAGGGACCTTTAGTCCAAGGTACAGCCCGAACGGCTGAACAGAATTACTTGAAATTTGGCAGAGAGGTAGTCCTCAGGTCAGGGATGTGCCTTTTGAATATCTGGAGTCAATCTGTTCAGTAGTTCCTGAGAAAATTTCAGTTAAAAGTACATATATATCTATAAGCGCGCACGGTGCGCGCACGGTGAAAAACCTGAAAAAAATAAATAAATTAATAAATACATAACTTAGCATTTAAAAAAACGTACAAATTTACTTAAAAAACCATAGGTTTCACACACGTTATAGTTAGGAATTAGCATTTAAAAAACCTTGCAAATTCACTTAAAAAACCATAGGTTTCACACATGTTATAGTTAGCTGGACATTTCCCTCGTAAAAAACCAATGAAATTTCCCCGTTATAGTTAGTGCAGGCAACTATAACTCACACGACCGCAATCCTCTGCTGATGACGTCAGATATTACATCACTGTATTTAGACACCTATTTACCCATGTCTTCTTCCATTAATCTTTAGCTATACATATATTACAAATATTTATTTTTCAGAAAGACACCTATGTAATCAGTGATGTAATATCTGACGTCATCAGTAGAGGATTGCGGTCGCGTGAGTTATAGTTGCCTGGACTAACTATAACGGGGAAATTTCATTGGTTTTTTACGAGGGAAATGTCCAGCTAACTATAACATGTGTGAAACCTATGGTTTTTTAAGTGAATATATATATATATATATATATATATATATATATATATATTTTTTTTTTTTGATTTTCATTGGTTCACTGCTAGAGCAATCCCCATGCCTGCGACGCTGGTGCCGTCAGTGGTAGCAGAAACCACTCTTAAATCGTTACGGTTCTTTCCTCCAAGCGTAAATTCAAAGAGAGAAGAGACAGCACACCAGGAAACGGCACAAAAGAACTTTATTTGTGCGCTAGCTTAATCCAGGACGACGCGTTTCGGCGTTAGCCTTTGTCAAGTAACTTCCTGTATTCCAACAACCGTAGAAATACATGCACAAGGTTGATGAACATAAAAGAAATACTGCTATTATTTCGCATAGCATATATAATCTTGCGTGAATTTAGACAAAACTCATCATCTTGAATTCAGTTAACAAGTCAATAGTAATAGACATCGTGTCAAAAATCATAAAATGGTGCGATAGTGATTAAGGCAATAACAATCCATAGTCGTGACTTAATACGCTAACATGGAAAAATAGACGAAATATTACATTCTTTATAATAAAGGATCATATGTGATTTCATTGGTAGTCCATATAAGTCCACAGAATAAAATAATTGCTACGAGGTTGCATTCAAGTAATCTGCCCACTGTGTCGAATAATTGCGTCAGAAATGAACAATAAAGTTACAGAAATTCAAAGCATACTCAGCTTGTTTCTTTTGCCGTTTTTTTGTGTGTGTGGTAACCTGAAAAAATTATTATTGATACTGTTATCATATTTCCGGAGACAACCAATTGGAATCCCCAGTTAACCACAACGTAATATAGCACAATTGCGCAATTGCGATAATATTGTTATTTCCTTTCCTTTCAATTTCCTGTGGGCAAATTTTCTGTAGTGGTATGGTCCGTGTGGGATACAGGAAGAGGCCTTTAATAAGTGCTAGGTGTGGGGAGTGTGGGAATAAAGTGCATTGTTACAAGTGAGACAAATAGGGGTATTGGGACATACGTGGGACACATCACATTTACCCCAATTGCGGTTGACCCCTATTGGGGCATGTAGACCCATACATGGATGTCCAATGGCCCCGTTTGAATAAAATGTGAAATCTAAGAAAATATAATACCATAACCAGTAAAATCCCAGCCTAAATATGTTGGGAAAGAAAACATTACTTATTCCATGAATGCAGAGTGTGGCGAAAAATGGCAGACTATAGCCCTATGTGGGTTGCAAGTTCCTCCCCACTATTGAGTCCCCTGGGTGCCTTACAGTCCAAATCTATAATAAATTTGGACTCAAATATTCTCAACTGTTTTTCTCGGTCACCACCCCGTGTGTGCTTGGGAATTCTCTCAACTCCAAAGAACCGTAAACTGCTGTTGTCACTCCTATGGCATTCTGAATAATGGCGTGCCACAGGATAATTGTGATCGCGGTTGGTAATTGCACGTAAATGCTGTAGAATTCTTAATTTTAAAGGCAACTTTGTGCTGCCTACATACTGGAGGCCACAAGGGCATTCCAGTACATAGACAGCAAAATCGCTGGTGCAGTTAATAGTTTGTTTAATTGGACGTATTTGTCCAGAGCCTGTGATGTACTCTTTACAATTTTTACCATTACGGTCAGCTTTACACATGCCACACGTGGTGAAGCCATTAGGCATTTTTAACCACTGTGATCTTGTGTCATTATCCTGAAAGCTGTGAACTAGTCTGTCTCTTAGCGATCTTGCCTTCCTATAGGTTATCTGTGGTCTTAATCCCACGCGATCACCAATGATTGGATCTGCAGTTAATAGGTTCCAATGTCTCTTTAAGATTTTTTCTAATGTCCATGCACCTCTACTATATTGGGTTATCATTCTGGGTGTATTGGACTTGATTTCTTCACCCTCTTCCCTCCTAGTGCTGGTTTTAGAGGGTTTGAATAACAGGTCATGCTGTTTTAGATTTTTGACCTTGTTTTTAGCTGTCGTCAGGGTTTGTTCTTTGTACCCCCTTACTTTAAAGCGTGTCAACATGGTTTGTTGCTCTTTCAAAAAATCCTCATCTGTGTTGCATGTGCGTCGAGCTCTTAATAGCTCCCCGTACGGTATGCTAGATTTCAATGGTGCTGGATGGTGACTTGCAGCATGTAGCAGTGTATTGCCGGCAGTTTGCTTGCGGAAAAGACGGGTGGTAATTTGTTTTTCCCTTATTTCTACTGCAATATCTAAAAATTCGCAATATGATGTACTTATAGTATGTGTGAATTGTAGATTGAGATCATTATTTCCTAGTTGTTCAATGAATTCCTTGGCTAGATTCTTAGAGCCATTCCATATAAGGAACAAGTCATCTATATATCTGATCCATACTAGTATGTGATCAGTATATTCCTGTAGGTGTTGCGTCCATACCACTTGCTCCTCCCACCAACCCAGAAATAGATTTGCCAGACTGGGGGCAAAGCAAGTACCCATTGCGGTACCTGACCGTTGTCGATATAACGACTTTTCAAATAGGAAAATGTTGTTTTGGAGACAGAAAAGCATCATTTCTTCTAACATTCCATTATGCTCACAATGATCAATATGTCTACTTTTCAAAAAATACATGCAGGCCGCTACCCCTTTGTGCTGGTCAATACACATGTAGAGGGAGCAAACATCCAAACTAATCATCATGTATCCCTCTTCCCATTGTACATCATGTAGTCTGCGCAAAAAGTCGGAGCTATCTTTGCAATATGACATTAGATTCAACACATATTTGGACAGGTATGAGTCAAGAAAGATAGATATATTTTCTAGGAGTCCCCCATTGGATGAGACGATTGGACGCCCTGGTGGAGAAGTGGCATTTTTGTGTATCTTTGGCAGAAAATATACACATGGTACACGTGGTTTCTCAGTTCTTAAGAAATTGAATTCATCGCAATTGATGAGGTCCTGAAAGTACCAGTTGCTTAGAAGTCTATGATAGTCTGAGATGGTCTGTCTGTATTGGCCCCAGCCGATGAGTTCATAACATGTTTCATCCATAAATTGCCTCATTGCCTCTGATCTATAATCTTCAACATTCATTACTACAACGTTGCCCCCTTTATCAGAGGGCTTAATAATGATTGTAGAGTCTGATTCCAAAGTCTTGAGCGCATTTCTTTGCGCCCTTGTTAAATTGTCCCACTTAGAATTTTGAAATGTGTTCCTTGCTCTCTTTAGCTCAAAGATAACAGCAGAACTGTATGCTTCAATGTTGTCATAGGGAACATTGGGATTGAATTTCGATTTTCTTTTTAATCCACTGTACTTACTTGGAGCTCCATATATTTGCAGTAGGTCATGTTCAATTTTATCGCCATTATCTCCCATTTCCAAGTCATACATTACTTTTAGTAATTCCATATCTTGGACTTGTAAATTGTACAGTTCAGGACTATCTGATGTAGATGGTGTCGATTTTACCTTTGTTTTCAAACGAGTCTCAAACATTTTCATAAGTTTGAGTTTGCGAATGTATAGAAATAGATCAATCCTGGTATTTGTATAGTTTAGATTACTATTGGGACAGAACGACATGCCAAGCTGTAGTACTGAGATTTCTGCTGGATTAAGATTTCTAGTAGATAGATTTACGACTGACTTGTTGGTCGTTTGGTCCTCCATGCAGGGAGTTGGCCTGAATAAGGTTCTGTATTTGTTCTTCTTTAATCTTTTTCTTTTGTTGTCCCTCGTCCTCTTCCTCTTCTTTGCCCCCTTCCTCTTGTTTGTCCTCTTGTTTGGGGCTTGTTCACCTGATTCTGTTCCTTTTTCTGTTTCAGTATTTGAAATTCGTGAAGAAAAGTGAGAGGACGTGAGACTAAAGGGACATCTGTATTGCGCTCTTCTGAGTCGGTGCTTATATCGGAGCTGGAGCCTGTTGATAATAGTTCGGTTGTGCGTTCAATGGTGGTGACTTTGAGGTTTCTCTGGGCCCAATCGTATTTTTTCGCATATGTCAAAATGCGCCCTTTCGCATAATCACGTTTGTCCCTGAGAAATTTGCGTTGTTTCTTTTGTTTTATAGCGTCCTCGTACTCCTTTAATTTCTTGGGGAGTGTTTTCATGAACTCAACCGAGGCACTTTCGTCGATATATTTTTCTAGATCAGCTTTCAGTGTTGCCAGTTCCTTTCTTGTTGTGTCGAGATCTATCTGCGCGTATTTAATAAGCATCTCCAGCATGCCTTTACATGTTTTTGCCATAAACTGGGCCCATTCTATGAGTAACTCCTGGTTTGGATTGTCATAAGTTGGTACAATTGTGATTCTTAAGCCTCTGGGTACACGGCCAACCTCCACGTAGTTTGTTAGGGAGGCCACCTCCCACCACTTGTTAATTTCGCGTTTGCTTAATTTTTCCAATAGGAGTAATTTCTGTTTGAGAGAAGAATCCCCTCCCACGGGGGCTGAACTGGTTGTGGATTTAGTTATTGGCTCGTCTTGCTCCTCGTTAAATAATGAAATCGCCTCTGCCTTTCTCTCGTTCTCCCAATTGCTCATAGTTCAACAGTTTCCTGACGCCGCAGCCGTTTTCATGCTGCGGCTGTCGCGTCTGTAACCCGTACCACAATATTTACGAAGTTGGACTCTACATCCGGGGCAGAGGCTCCGTGTCGTGCATCCAGAGAGATGCGTTTGGCTAAATATTCCCCGTTCTCAACAGGGATTTTCAACTTACACAAAACTCTTTCGTCAAGACACAGGCTTACCCGTAGTAGGTGTTGAAGTGTGGATTCGGTCGGGAACGGCGGGGATCACCATCAATCATCGATTTTCATTGGTTCACTGCTAGAGCAATCCCCATGCCTGCGACGCTGGTGCCGTCAGTGGTAGCAGAAACCACTCTTAAATCGTTACGGTTCTTTCCTCCAAGCGTAAATTCAAAGAGAGAAGAGACAGCACACCAGGAAACGGCACAAAAGAACTTTATTTGTGCGCTAGCTTAATCCAGGACGACGCGTTTCGGCGTTAGCCTTTGTCAAGTAACTATATTACAAATATTTATTTTTCAGAAAGACACATATGTAATCAGTGATGTAATATCTGACGTCATCAGTAGAGGATTGCGGTCGCGTGAGTTATAGTTGCCTGCACTAACTATAACGGGGAAATTTAATTGGTTTTTTACGAGGGAAATGTCCAGCTAACTATAACATGTGTGAAACCTATGGTTTTTTAAGTGAAAAAAAAAAATATATATATATATATATATATATGTATATATATATATATATATATATATATATATATATATATATATATATATATATATATATATACATATATATATATATATATATATATATATATATATTTAGTTTCACTAGATTGTATTGCCATAGTTCTTTAGAGGACAGTCTTTTCCTAACCCCAATTCCTTGCTTGAATACTCAGGTGAAAGGGGATGTTAAGGTGCATGATGGAGAAATAGTCTAATTTTACTTCCACCCGACGCAGAGGGAGGGTGGATGGAGCTCTATCTCCTGAAAAAGGGGGAAAACCCTTATATCACATCTCTTCCGAACACCAGGTACAGGTAAAACTCTGACGGATGGCAACCTTAAATGGCATTTGTATATTTCCAGTTTGACCCTCGCTAACAGTACTTGTATATATAGTGTGTGGTTCCTCATTAGACTGTCTGCAAGGCCTCACCTTTTCCTGACATGCTATTCCATCTTTTTAAACAGGATGATAGGTCTTATAATTCCTTGACAGGTTGTATCTACCCCATGTAGTGTTAATGAAAGAACAAACGGCAGACCAAGGCCAAGCACATCCAGTCCATATGTACTATCAGTTCATAAGGTGGTGCAATCTCTTCCCACACCCGCTGTCCAAGGGAGTCAAATGAAAGCCAATTCAAAAAGAAAGATGGAAGGTGCACTCGTTCTGAAGTCAAAATAAGGTGGCGTTAATCGTTGTTCCACAATTAAATCCTTTTATTCAATGAATCTTTTTAAAACTGGCACACAGCCAACACGTTTCGCTCCCGATTCTTTGCCAGAGGGAACTTCGTCAGGGCTCCTATGTTACAAAATTCCGAGCACATGGGGCATGGATTGGACCTCAAAATGTAGCATAAACGATAGGCTATCTAAAAGCAATCCTATATGTTTTATATAGCAGTAAATTACACCTCCCTCCCTGGTTGATGCACAACATTTCTCACAATTCCAGAAGTTAGCGGACGTGAAGGCTTCCTATCTATTGAATGGCATCAACATTGAGTCTTAATTCACTTCTTAACAGTATAGTGGCGAATTTCTATTTAAGCTAGCAGACAGAAGGGTCTCCTTTGCGTGGCGTGATAACCAGCAGCAACTTTCAGGCATGCCACCTCACATAACCTTGAAACTTACTTCCTCTCTTAAAAAAGCAACAAAGCTCTTTCACTGCCATCCACACCAGTGCGGGACATCTCCACCACACAACATAAACTCTGCTCCTTTAGGCTGCTAACAGAAAAATAAACCAGTGATCTACTCAATGACAGGCTCTCCAGCAGACACTCGCCCTACAAAGACTTTAAAAATAATCCTCAGAGAATTATCTTCTGCTGTATAACTCCCCAATTGCAACTGGAGAATTCCAAACTGACGTGAACATCTCATATCAAAATGATCCTAAATAAGAAGGGACTTAGCCATGCTTACCCCACAAGCTACAGACCATTAACCAGTGGACCATTCAAAAGTAACTGCATCAAAAAGCAGCTTTCTCCCAGATCTCAGTCTTCAGTGAACAATATAAACTATTATTAGACAGACAAATGGGTTTCAGAAGTGCTGGAAGCACTTAATCCATAGGGGGTGATTTCAAGAACTGAGTGAATGCTAATGGAGTTGATATCTTTATTCTACTCCACCCATCACCAGCTTTTGACTTTTTAAGCCGTTAACTATAGACTATATGACACAGGGATCTATGATACTATTCTAAACTGGATACAATCCTACCTTCATGATAGATCACAAATGATCACATTACTAATGTACAAGGCTGTACTTTTCACCAGTCAGCCACAGTACTAACAATTTTCCCCCTGTTGTTCAATGCGTACCTATACTCTCTTCCTAATCTGGTGAATTTATTGAATCTTCCCTGTTGCAACTATGCTGATGACCCAAATATCATCTTATAGATAAAAAGATCATAGGAGCTAAAGACATCAGGATTCAGGTAGCAGAACAGTGGATGCTAAGGAATCATTCAAAACTTCACACCTCTAAAGTGTAAATACTCAATCTTGGATCCTGGCAGAATCATAACCCAATGTCCCTCTTCCACCGGAGAATGTACAGCTCCCTACCGCATCTACAGAGGTGATAAGCCTAAATGTGATTGTGGATTCCAATCTCTCTCTCCCAACTCCTGTCAACACTTTTTTCAAGAGACCCACTCTCCATGATAATAATATGACAAGCTATGTTCCCTTACTTAGGCCCCTCTCGTAGCATACAGGCAATATAAGCATTAGTGACGTTACATGTAGATTACTCCAATGAGCTCTATATCAGACTAACCAGTCAGCACACTACAATTAATCCAAAAAGAAGGTACTAGACAAGTTCTAAACTTCAGAAGACAGGAATACATTATACCAGAACTCAAGGTAGAATTTTGAGGATTCTCCATCTACCTTACAAATAACGCTGCATCACTTCAATCCATCAGACAACAAGAATCTTTTGTTAAATGGTCTTATCGGACAAAATGTATATACCTTTGTTGTTGACCTATGTAAAGCACTCTGATACGTTAAGGGGTCTTGTCTGCAGTAAATAAGACTACTAAATAAATATAGATTTAAACAAGGTTCTACACCAATTACCAGTTCGAAGAGTGTTCTCCTTTAAAAAGCTCTCCTTATCGCACACCCGATGATCCATGGATGAAAATCATCTCCCTGCAATCATGAACCCAGAATGCACCTTCTCCTTACAGACATGGAAGCTGTGCCATACGCACCAAACGAGAACCCCTCTAGAATTTTGAAATGCAATAAAGTCCGAGGATTTCCTAAAATCGCAAGTCAAGCGATTCTTGGGCTTTAGTTTGTATAAGCCACATGCAAAACAATCCCTGATGTTTCCTTGCTTATAACTCTATGCATAAAATGCTGCTACTCACTATATGAAGCACACTCTCCTGGCTTCGCACAGTGCACAGAAACTGAATGCTAATAGATGACACAGCAACCAAAATCCCTTCTCTCATTCCTGCACAGCGGATGAAGAAATTACTTATTCAACAAACTGGGAGGGGCTGTTGAGTCTCGTCAGGAAGCAGAAGAGTGCTATTAACAGCTACAGTACAATGGTCCTTGTAAACCTCTTTGACAAACAAAACACTACCCTCATTGTCCGTCGTTTTCAAGCCCCTGCTAGGTCTCGTACACAGGCTGCCTATGTCTGCCAGTCCACACATGATCCTCATGCTCTTGCACAGACACCCTCTATCCTATCTTCTTCAACTGGCCAAGCCATCCAAGGACAAACCTGACTGGGGCTGAATGACTGGCTTGGCCCAGCCACTGTATATGTTCCCTCTCTATTACAGTTTTAAAAGACAAAAAGCACTTGACGTATGATAGCTGAAATGCAACAATTTAAAGTTTGTTCAAACAGAATAAAGCTTCATCTTAATATAAAAAAACTTTGGCGTCTTCCAGTATACAGAGTTTGGAGAGAATGTAAAAACAAATATATTGAGATACAAAAATATTGTTACATTAATATTGCGATATCAAAAATATTGTGGACATAATTATCGAAGGTCAGAATATCATTTTATCTGTTATTAATATTGTAGTAAAACATTTTGTTTACCAAAATACTATTGTATATAATGTTGTTTAAGATATTTTTGTTAAATTGCTGTTAGTTTATAAATGTATTTGATACAGTTAATTTAAAACATGGTTGATGTTATGTATATGTTTTTTAATATGTGATTGGGATGTTTATTGTATTTAATTTTAAAATTTATTTTTCTAACATTTGTTAAATGAAAACTTTTGTTTAATAACATTTATAGTATGGGATGTTAGGTTTATAGGGGAAATGGGTGGGCACATTTTTAAAGAATGTTTGTTTAAATGATTATTTAATATGTATGTTTCATTAGGTTTTATTATCTAGTAATTTTCTTTTTTATACATTTCAATTTTTACACATTTTTACATAACATTTAAAATTGTTTTTATTGATTTTGTCAATTTATTTCTAATTCATTTCTATTTTATGTTTATCATATCTCATTTTATGTATATTTGTCTTAATGTTTAATATCATCCAAATGTCTTCTTAATGTATTTAGGTATTATATGACATTGATTTCAGCTGAATTTCAATATAAAAATACATTTTAAATTATTGTTTTACTTGATACCTTCTATAAATGTTAATATTTTTTATTTTGTTAATTATGAATGTGTAGCTATTAAATATTTAAGTACTTTTTATTGTGTTTTAATTTTTAGATTGTTTTAAATCAATCAAACATTGTATTAAGATTTTTATTAGCAAGATTTGGTTAATTGGTGGAATAGATTAGGGAGATGTTTAAAGCATTTATTTTAATATGTATATTTTATTTAATGCAATAGATTGTAATTGTAAGTATTATATTTGTAACTTTTTGTTTTTTCTAACTCATTAAGGTTTGAAATTTAAGATTTAAAATTAAAAATGGTTCTTTTTTGTCATAAATGTTATGGGAGTTTGTGTAAATCCGTGCACCGTGCCTGCCACACGGTGCAGGGGTTTTCAGAGGGGCCCCCAAATACACTTTCTGACAGCAGTGCCATGTTGAAACGGCCGAAATGGAACTGCTATCGGAAAGTGCTATCATAATCCTGATGCCAGAATTGTGGTCTGTTAAGGACTATGAGACCCTTCAGACTGTCTAAAGCGAGTTGGATTCTCCAGCCAGTTTGGACTCTGACTGCTGTCATTGAAATACAGCGGACGGAGTTCAAGCCTACGATGTCAGTTGGAAAGCCTCTGACCGCTGGTCGGAGGCTTTTTGACCAACATCGAAATCAGGCCCCTGGTTTTAGATCATTTATCTGAATTGTAAGTAATTTTTTAAGTTAAGATTTATTGCTTTTTGATTATTTTTATAGATTTTTCTAAATGATTTATAGTGTTATGGGACTAGTGCATCTGACTCCTTTAGTGTCCAATACCTTATGCAAAATGGTTTTGATAGGGTTGGGAATAATATATCTTACCCCTTCAGTGTCCAACACCTTTGCTAAAAAGGTTTTGATTGGAGTGGGAATAATAAATATAACAAATTTAGTCTCCAACATTTCCAACACCTTCCTCAAAATGGTTAAAATTCCGAACTGTAGTGAATTTCAATCTTTTAGCCTCTAACATGTTTGACAAAATGCTTTATATTGAAGTAAATCTGATCTCTTTAGTGTCCAACACCTTCCCCAAAAACACCTTCCCCAAAAGGGATTAGAATGGAGTGGTAATAGTAAATATAAACCTTTTAGTGTCCAACACCTTCCCTGAAATGATTTAGATTGGGGTGGGAATAATGAATCATACCCCTTTACTGCCCAACACCTTCCCAAATATTGTTTAGATTGGTGTGGGAATAGTAAATCTAGTGCACAGCTTTTTCAATAAAATGGTTTGGATTGGAGTTGGAATAATTCATGAATCCCTTTTAGTGTTCAAGACCTTCTCCAAAGTGGTTTAGATTGGAGTGGGAATGGTAAATGTGACCCCTTTAGTGACCAACATATTCATCAACTTGGATTATATTGGAGTGGAAATAGTAAAATTGACCCTTTTAGTGCCCAACACTTTGGGCCAGATTACGACTTTGCCGGTGAGGCACTGGGTCCACCCCGCTGCTTCAGCAGCTAAGCCGCGGTCAGACCATCCACCAGATTACAAGTTATTCTTGAGTCTTGCGGCCTTATTTTTAACGTTCTCACGGCGGTGCCTTGAAAATGGCCACCACAATGGAATGCCAAAAACAGTTCCTGCACGGCATGGACTGGAAAGTCCATGCCCTGCAGGGACTGATGTGCATGCACACAGGGGGGCACATGCGGAGGAAGCACAGGGCCCCCTTTGCTTCCACTCCACCATGGTGTTAATTGAGGAGGAACCTCCATGACACCGCCGGTGGTTGAGGAAACTCGTAATATGTTTGGCGGGACCATCGACAGTCCTGCCAAGCATATTGCGGCTTCCTGACCGCCGCAACACCGCCAGGGAATGGCAGTTCACTGGCAGCTGCGGCTGGCCTGTCCGACTGCCCAACTTGTCATAGGGTGGTCGGTAGAACGCCCCGCCCCCACAAATCTGGCGGTCTGAGCACTGCCAGACTTGTAATTGGGCCCTTTCTTTAAAATGGTGTCAGTTGGAGTGGGAACAATAAATGCAACTCCTTTAGTGCCCAACACTTTCCCCAAAATGGTTTAGATTACAGTGGGAATAGTACATCTTACCCCTTTAGTGTCCGACTCTTCCCCCAAAATGTTTGTAGTTAAAGTTGATAACAGTGTTATTTTTTTAAATAATAAGGAATACTATGATGTTTGTACATGTATATTATTATTTAATAGACAATGTTAGACCCGGCCTTGTGGCATGGCCATCCCTGACCCCTAGCCACACCCCCTGACCCGTGCACCTCATTCAGCCCCAAGTACACGGCCTAGCCGGTCCTTCCCGCCCGGACCCACACACACCCGACCCGGAATTCCCCGTCCGTGCCCTCCATCTTCCCAGCACCACAGGGCCCGCGTGCCCACTTCATGCACCTATGATGGCCGCCCGGCTCCAGCGCAACCCAGGCCTAGAGGCGCCACCCCTGCTGGAGGACATCGCGCTCCCACGGAGTGAGAGAGGGAGGAGCAGTTTCCATTGCACCTCTGACCTCCCCTTGGGAGATGGGTTTCGATCGGCCCTCCGGCCTCCCTGAGGGCTGGCTCCACCCCTGCTGTGTGTCTGGGACGCCTCCCGACCCGGCCCTGAAAGGATCAAAGGACGACATGGCAGGAAACTCCAACAAGCGGCCCCCAGGTGCTAAGACCCCTGCCTACACAGACTCCGGACATCAAAGAGGAGTTGACCTATAACAAGGGGTGCTCTGGGACTATCTGGCAGATTCGACTCTGGAACGACGAGAGCCCTGCTGACGTGGTCGCGGCTCCCTTGGAACACCTGAGCCCTGCTGAGTGACTCGCGGCTCCCCTGAAGATCGTAAGACCTCCGACCTTGTGCTTGAGCCCTGCTGAGTGACTCGCGGCTCCCCTGAAGATCGTAAGACCTCCGACCTTGTGCTTGAGCCCTGCTGAGTGACTCGCGGCTCCCCTTAAGATCGTAAGACCTCCGACCTTGTGCTTGAGCCCTGCTGAGTGACTCGCGGCTCCCCTGAAGATCGTAAGACCTCCGACCTTGTGCTTGAGCCCTGCTGAGTGACTCGCGGCTCCTAAAGACTCCCTCGGTCCGGCTGGACCCCAATGACCACAGCGTATCCCCCAGCTCGAGGATTGTGAGCTGTGCGCCGGGTACGTCCCTGCATTGATCCGGATCCCCTAAGACTGTCCCGCTACCCCCTATCCCTGCCGAGACTCTTTTGAGCCCGTGCTCTATTTGTACATATCCACCTTGTTGATCATAAAGATCCTACGAAGCTGATTAGATAAAGATCTGTTCCCAAGAACATACAGTGTGGTGCCTCTTTGTCGTGTGGTGCAGTGTGTACGATCCTAGACACAAGACTCTTCCCCTGAGGAGTCTACCGCCAGAGCCCGGCTACGATACCCCGAGGGTAGGTCTCAGGGTGCTCAGGTACCCTCCCTGTCTCCTCTGAGGTCGCCTTCTAACATTGGTGGCAAGCGACGGGATTCGGGCCCATAATCTAGAGATCGTACCATAAACGGCTGACGCACTACCGGCAAAGACGGCAGAAGAAAACGCCATGAGTCTCACAGAAAGCGACGCGAGTACTGTGTTCCAGGCGGAACAACTGGAAGAGTACACGCACAAAGAACTGAAGCAATTCTGCAAAGAACTAAAAATCGCTACCACTGGTCTCAACACCAAAGAAGATATGCAGAAGGCACTGAAAGCTTGGGTGGAATCCGGAGCCCCCCGCCCAGAAGGAGCGGTGGAGCTCCACGACGAAGCTGGACTCTCCCAAAGAGAAAGCAGCAGCAACCAGGTACGAAGCTTCGTACCAGACGGGGGTCTATCCCCGGAAGAACTCGCAGACAGAGAGAGAAGTCGTAATCACGAACTCGAACTGGCCAAACTGAAAATCGAGGGCGAGTTGAAATTAGCTGAGAAGAAGCTAGCAGTGGAACAGATGCGAGTACAAGGCGAACTAGAAGAGAAGAAACTCCAACGGGAGCACGAAGGAAGAAGACTTCAACTGGAGCACGAACGCAGCTTGAAAGAAATCGAGCTCAAAGCAAGGAGCGAAGAAGCTCGACCCCCAGAAAACCGAGGGCCCCCCCCCCGGCGGAACAGAAGGTCCACATCCCCAAAGATGTGGTCAAGGAATATTACAAAAACTATGACATCCAACAATGGTTCAAGGCCTACGAGGTCGCCATGACCTCCCACCGAGTCCCGCAGAAGGATTGGGGGGCCGGGTTGTGGAGCCGATTTTTGAGCGAGGGGAGAGACACCCTGCTCGACCTACCATCCTCCATGCAGACCTCCTACAGCCACATGAAGGAGGCCCTCCTCACAAGGTACGGCCTCACCCCGGAGATGTACCGCCAGCGGTTCCGGGACTGCACGAAGATCCCTGGCACCACGGGGGTGGAGTATGTGAACTTTTTCAGCCGTGCATTCGACGGGTGGATTAAGGGCAGCAAAGTAACCACCCTGGACGAACTAACCGACCTCATGTTATGGGAACACCTGGCCGCAAACTGCTTTGTGGAACTACGCCAGCATCTGCTCGACAGCAAGCTCACGGATCCGAGGAAGCTGGCTGTCGAGGCGGATCGCTGGACCAACACCCGGGTCTCCCGGGGCCCTGTAGGAGAATACCCCCGAGCCAGTCAGGGACCACCCCGCCAGAGAGGGTGAGGGAACCAGGGAGGGCAAAAAGAATCCCAGTCCGGTCCTCCGAAAAACCAACCTCCGCACTTCCCGGCACCCCCACCAGCTGTATCCGGTCCACCCGTGAGACGGGGGCACCGGGTGACCATCACTTGTTTCCGTTGCCAGAAGCCCGGGCATTACGCCAATGACCCCGAATGCCCCATGGCCCTGCGCATCCCCACTACAGCCCCCCCCAGCCAGTCAGATAGCCAATGTAGCCCTAGGGAAGGAGATTGAGGAGACCGTAGAGTGGGAACCCGCCGCCATGGCCTTAGTATCATTAGGAGACAGAGAAATGGTCCCTGGGAGCCTCCTGCCCTCCAACACGAAGAAATACGGGCAGCTAGTGACGATCAATGGCCAACAGGTAGAGGCCCTTCGTGACACCGGGGCGAGCATCACCGGTGTCCTCAGCCACTTAGTCCACGAAGACCAGATCCTCCCCAATATATTTTGCCCTGTAATTGCGGCTGACAACACTGAGAGCCTCTGTAAGGTAGCCCTGGTGCCTTTTGAATGGGGAGGAGTGGTCGGTAAATTGAAAGTAGCAGTAAGAACCTCCCAGCCGGTCGACTGTCTCCTGGGGAACGACCTGGAAAGTTCCCCCTGGAAGCAAGTCGAGCGAAAGACCCACCTAGGGATGATGGGTCTCCCCGAGTGGGTGTGCGCCACCACCCGATCTATGGCGGCCCAACTGCCCCCCCTTGGGGAAGTCGAGGACGCACCTGCCAACGAGGACAGGATTGTCCCAGCCGAGGTCCCCCACATCTCCCCACGAGGAGAATCTGTTGCCAGCGACGAACCCCTACCTTCCGACCCCGCACAGATCGCAGAGTTAGGCGATCTGCCCGAGTTGGCCCAGTGGTGCCACGAGGGGGGCCCCTCCCGAGAGGAGTTCTGCCAGGAGCAAGCTACCTGTCCTTCCCTGGTCGGACCCCGGCAGCAATCAGAGGCCCAAGCCGCGGGCGACCAATCTGGAACACACCGGCTATATTGGGAAAATGACCTTTTGTACAGCGAGCAGAAGTCGGTGGAGCTAGGATCAGCCCGGGTGCTGGTGGTACCCCTACGCTTCCGAGACTTCCTCCTGGGCTTGGCCCACGATGTCCCCCTCGCAGGCCACTTGGGCCAAGACAAAACCTACAGTCGCCTAGTGACTCACTTTTACTGGCCTAAAATGAAAGCAGATGTAGAAACCCACTGCAAGTCCTGTCCCACGTGTCAGGCTAGTGGGAAAAGTGGAGGAAAGCGCAAGGCTCCCCTCCAACCCTTCCCTGTCATCAGTACCCCTTTTGAACGGGTCGGGATCGACATCGTGGGGCCCCTGGACCCCCCAACCTCACAAGGTCACCGCTTCATCCTCGTCCTAGTGGACCATGCCACCCGATACCCTGAGGCCATTCCCCTACGCACCATCACCGCCCCCGTGGTGGGCCGGGCGTTGATGGGGATCTTTTCCCGTGTGGGTTTTCCCCGCGAGGTCGTGAGCGATCCTGGGACAAACTTTATCTCCAAATACATGACGTCCCTGTGGCAACAATGTGGAGTGTCCTATAAGTTCACCACCCCGTACCATCCCCAAGGAAATGGCCTAGTAGAGCGGTTTAACCGGACTCTGAAGGGGATGATCACGGGCCTGGAAGAGCCCCTCCGGCGCAAGTGAGACGTCCTGCTCCCCTGCCTTTTGTTCGCCTACCGGGAAGTTCCCCAGAAATCCTTGGGGTTCAGCCCGCTTGAGTTACTCTACGGGCATCCCGTCCGGGGGCCCCTCAGCCTGGTCAAGGAAGGGTGGGAGGCGGCGCCCGAGGCCCCCCCCCCCCGAGATGTGTTCCGATACGTTCTGACCCTCCAAAACCAGACTAGGAAGTTTTGAGAACTGGCCGAGGCCAACCTGGAGGCAAGCCAGGAAGAAATGAGGCGCTGGTACGACCAGAATGCCACTCTGGTCGAGTTCCAGCTGGGCCAGCAGGTATGGGTCATGGCCCCAGTGAAACCTTGCGCCCTCCAGGATAAATGGACCGGGCCCGTCAAAGTCGTTGAGCGGAAGAGCCAGGTCACGTACTTGGTGGACGTCCAGTCACCTCGGGACCCCCTTCGGGTCCTTCACGTGAACCACCTCAAGCCTCACTTCGTGCGAACGGAACTGAGTCTACTGCTGGCCACCGATGACGGGGCCGAAGAGGAGTCAGATCCTCTCCCTGACCTCCTGTGTACCAAGGAGAAGGATGGCTCCGTGGAAGGAGTGAACCTCTCTCCATCCCTCACTTCCCAGCAACGCGAGGACTGCCGCCAGCTCTTAGGGCAGTTCCCCGACTTATTCTCTCTTGTCCCCCAATTCACCGACTGGTGTGTCCATGACGTGGACACCGGAGACAGCCCGCCGGTGAAGCAACGAGCCTACCGAGTCCCTGATCGAGTCCGGTCCTGCATTCAGGCCGAGGTCTCGAAGATGTTGACCTTGGGGGTGATCGAACCCTCAGACAGCCCCTGGGCCAGCCCCGTGGTACTGGTCCCGAAAGCAGCTGCTCCCGGTGTCGCCCCAGAACTCCGATTCTGTGTGGACTACCGGGAACTCAATGAAGTCACCCGAGCCGACGCTCACCCCATTCCCCGAGCAGACGAGCTCATTGACCGTCTCGGGTCTGCTCATTTCCTCAGCACATTTGATCTAACCTGCGGGTACTGGCAAATTGCGCTCACAGAAGGAGCCAAGGAGCGGTCCGCCTTCTCCACCCCGGATGGGCACTATCGCTTTCGCGTGATGCCCTTCGGGATGAAAAATGCCACGGCCACCTTCCAGCGACTGGTAAATAGAGTCCTGGCCGGGCTGGAAAAGTTCAGCGCCGCATATCTAGACGATATCGCGGTTTTCAGTTCCGAATGGAGTGAGCACCTCCAGCACCTCCGGAGGGTACTAACGGCCCTGCGCCAGGCAGGCCTCACAGTAAAAGCCAGCAAGTGTCAGATTGGGCAAGGTTCGGTGGTCTACCTATGGCACCGGGTCGGAAGCGGGCAGGTCGCCCCTCTGCAGCCTAAGATCGACGCCATCCTAGCCTGGGAACCACCCACTACCCAAACGGAGGTCCGAGCCTTTCTGGGCCTCACCGGCTACTACCGGAGATTCATCCGGGGGTACGGCAGCCTTGTCGGTCCCCTCACGGAACTCACGTCCAAGAAACAGCCCAAGAAAGTGCAGTGGACCTCTGCCTGCCAGGAGGCGTTCGATGCCCTGAAAGCGGCCATGTGTACTGCCCCCGTGCTCCAGGCCCCCGACTACTCCAAGGAGTTTGTGGTACAAACTGATGCCTCCGAGCATGGCATTGGGGCAGTCCTGTCATAGGTGAATGACCAAGGCCTAGACCAGCCCGTAGCCTTCCTCAGCCGAAGGCTGTTACCCAGAGAACAGAAATGGAGCACCATTGAGCACGAGGCGTTCGCCGTAGTCTGGGCCCTCAAGAAATTACGACCCTATCTGTTCGGCACCCATTTCAAAGTCCAAACCGACCATCGCCCCTTGCGATGGCTCATGCAGATGCGAGGGGAAAACCCCAAACTACTGCGGTGGTCGATCTCCCCCAGGGGATGGATTTCACCGTAGAGCATCGCCCTGGTACTGACCACGCCAACGCTGACGGCCTCTCCCGGTTCTTCCGCCTCAGCGAAGAGAACCCCCAAGAGGATGGGTAGTTCTCTCCGGCTTTCAGCTGGGGGGACGCGTGTTAGACCCGGCCTTGTGGCATGGCCATCCCTGACCCCTAGCCACACCCCCTGACCCGTGCACCTCATTCAGCCCCCAAGTACACGGCCTAGCCGGTCCTTCCCGCCCGGACCCACACACACCCGACCCGGACTTCCCCGTCCGTGCCCTCCATCTTCCCAGCACCACAGGGCCCGCGTGCCCACTTCATGCACCTACGATGGCCGCCCGGCTCCAGCGCAACCCAGGCCTAGAGGCACCGCCCCGGCTGGAGGACATCGCGCTCCCACGGAGTGAGAGAGGACATCGCACCTCTGACCTCCCCTTGGGAGACGGGTTTCGATCGGCCCTCCAGCCTCCCTGCGGGCTGGCTCCACACCTGCTGTGTGTCTGGGACTCCTCCCGACCCGGCCCTGAAAGGATCAAAGGACGACATGGCAGGAAACTCCAACAAGCGGCCCCCAGGTGCTAAGACCACAGCCTACACAGACTCCGGACATCAAAGAGGAGTTGACCTATAACAAGGGGTGCTCTGGGACTATCTGGCAGATTCGACTCTGGAACGACGAGAGCCCTGCTGACGTGGTCGCGGCTCCCTTGCAACCTTGGAACACCTGAGCCCTGCTGAGTGACTCGCGGCTCCCCTGAAGATCGTAAGACCTCCGACCTTGTGCTTGAGCCCTGCTGAGTGACTCGCAGCTCCCCTGAAGATCGTAAGACCTCCGACCTTGTGCTTGAGCCCTGCTGAGTGACTTGCGGCTCCCCTGAAGATCATAAGACCTCCGACCTTGTGCTTGAGCGCTGCTGAGTGACTCGCGGCTCCCCTGAAGATCGTAAGACCTCCGACCTTGTGCTTGAGCCCTGCTGAGTGACTCGCGGCTCCTAAAGACTCCCTCGGTCCGGCTGGACCCCAATGACCACAGCGTATCCCCCAGCTCGAGGATTGTGAGCTGTGCGCCGGGTACGTCCCTGCATTGATCCGGATCCCCTAAGACTGTCCCGCTACCCCCTATCCCTGCCGAGACTCTTTTGAGCCCGTGCTCTATTTGTACATATCCACCTTGTTGATCATAAAGATCCTACGAAGCTGATTAGATAAAGATCTGTTCCCAAGAACATACAGTGTGGTGTCTCTTTGTCGTGTGGTGCAGTGTGTACGATCCTAGACACGAGACTCTTGCCCTGAGGAGTCTCCCGCCAGCGCCCGGCTACGATACCCCGAAGGTAGGTCTCAGGGTGCTCAGGTACCCTCCCTGTCTCCTCTGAGGTCGCCTTCTAACACACAATTTATATTTTTATGTTAGCTATATACATGTTTATTTTGAATGAAGACAATACATAATTTCTATTCCACAGTGGTACCATATTTTTATACACTCTTTTGTTATAGGGCCATATTTTGACTTTGGCGGTGTGGGAGCAGGGCTGCTCCCACACCGCCAAAGCCAAAACAGACAGCCCGCCAGATTACAACTTTTTAAGTCGCTGGCGGGCAGTTCTTTGGCGTTCCCCTGGTGATGCCTATTTCAGAGGCTCAATGGGAGCGTTAAAGCATTTTCCTGCATGGAACGAAATACACAATGTTGTGCATTTTCATTCTGTGCAGAAACATGGGGGTGAATGCAGGGGGGGCACATATTACGCCCCCCCCCTGCAAGCAACCCTATGGGGCACCCTTTGATTCCTCACTGCCACACTTTTCATAGCGGTGACAAGTTGGGCAGTGATAAAGTTCCTAATGTACTTGGCTGCACCGCAGCGGCACCACCAGCATATCAGGGGCCTCAGATCGCTGCGCCACCGCCAGGGATTGTGGATCCCTGCCATCAGCAGCGGTCCCACTGCCAGTCCTAATGAGGTGGGCGGACTGCCAGTCTGGCAGTCCATTGGACCGTTGAACTCGTAATGAGGCTTTTAGTATCACATGTATTGTAGTTTTTAACATAGTTTTAAGCCATGTACATTTTATACATTTTTTTACACAAATGGTACATAATTATTTTTCATACATGCATTTGTATACATAGTACATTTTATTTACTTTTTTAGAATGCATTTTATGGTATATATTAATTAGTACATTTAGAAAATATATAATTATATAATATTATACTTTACAAAGAAAGAATTCTGTTTTTTACAGCTTCCTATACTTTGTACTCTATTAGTGTCATTTTGAGGTGGATTACATTCGTGTTAGTAGCTGTTCCCTGTTGCTGTTTCACAGACACGGTAAGACAAAGTATTTAGGGTATTTGGAATAAGAGGGATGTGGGTAAGTGGAGTTAGTGTGGGTTATGATGTTAGTTTTATTTCCTAAGTTTTAGGTTAAGTAGTTTATATTTGTTTTGAGGTATTATTTAAAAATATTTTTTGGGGACACAGTGACATCCTTGTATTGTTCCTTTCTGGAGATTTCTAGAAATGCTCCGTGCTTACAGATTTGAACCATCGCGGGATGACTCTCGTCTGCTTCAGTTCAGCCCTGTTGAACTCAATGAGTTACAATCGCTGATGCGCTTTATTAAGCCGGGCTCTCCTCTTGATGTGGCCGGTCCTGCTATTTTGGAAATGGGAGCGGAGGAGTTTCTCCCTTACCTGGGTAATCTTATTTATATCTCCTCGGCTTCACCGGAGGTCCCTACCTGCTGGAAGCCTGCCTCAGTAGTAACACTTTTGAAGAAACCTTCTCTAGATCCCTCAAAACGAGACCTCTTCAGGCCTATTTCATAACTTCCTTTGTCCACGTAAGTCGTGGGAAAAAAAACCTCAATGTCTGTTGAGACAAGGGATCTACTGCATAAAACACAGTTGGGTTTCCGCTCTCGGTACAGCACAGACTCTGCTCTGCTGCTGGCCTCTGATTTTATGCGCGGAATTCCGGACAGGGGTGACACAGCAGCCTTATTGCTGCTGGGTCTGAGCGTGACCTTCGACACTGTGTCCCACAACCTTCTTTTGGAGCGGTTGTGGAGTTCCAGTGTGGGTTATAAGGCCCTGCAGTGGCTTTTTGCAGGGCCGTACTTTTTAGGTCATGCAGAAACCTTTTCAATTGGAGGTCTTGCCAATGCAGCAGGGGGTGCCACAGGACTCATATTAGAGCACTACTTTATTCAATCTTTTCATGCGCCCCATGGCGGATATCATCGAGCAGTATGGGTTTGACATTATATCATACGCTTATGATACTCAGATCATTGTCACCCTGTCGCAGAACGCCTGCCTGTCCAAGGTGGCCCTTTGGATGGACCTCAACTGCCTGAAATTATATGCAGGCAAGACTGAGGTCCTTATTCTGGGGGGTCAGGCCACTATCTGGACTACCGACTGGCGGCCATCATCACTTGGCTCCCTTCTGGTGCCCAAGCCCAAGGTTAAAAATCTGGGCAACCTGTTTGATACGAGCCTTACGTTTGAAAACCAAGTGTTTTGTGATGTTAAAATCCCTCAAAAATATCATTGGGCTTCTGCCTGAAGCTGCTAGAAAAACAGTAATCCAGGGATCAATCATCTCACTGCTGGATATTTGTAATATCTTATATCTGGGAGTCTCTCAGTCTTGGCTAATGAGACTGTTGTTGAACCTTACCAGGTGGCCTTCGATGGGCCTGTCCTGCATAAATTGCACTGTCTTCCGCTTAAGAAGGGCCTGTCTTTTAAGGCTCTCTGCTATTGTTATAAGGCTTTTTAATAAATCTGGTGCCGGTTATCTTCATTGCTTTATTAAACCCTATCTCCCTCGAAGGTTCCTGAGTTTTTCAGGACCTTTTTTGGACAGAGCTTTTATTCCTTAAAAATCTTTAAAAATGCTTTTTTGGGTAATCCAT
Organism: Triturus cristatus; assembly: GCF_964204655.1. Taxonomy (NCBI): domain Eukaryota; kingdom Metazoa; phylum Chordata; class Amphibia; order Caudata; family Salamandridae; genus Triturus; species Triturus cristatus. The sequence continues at coordinate 1,252,001,531 of NC_140592.1, read as the reverse complement.
GGTTTCCTCTTAGGGTTTCTGTTTTATTTGGTAGCTATACCTTATAAGCGCTGGGACACTTATGTCGAAGTAGCTGTGAGCTTTATAAATTGTTCTATTATTATTATTGTTATTATTATTAGTGTAGTACGGTAGGCCTATCTATACTTTGTTAGTTGTACTATATTATTGTAGATATTGTCATATTTTCTACTATGTTTGTGGAGTTGTAATGTTATGTTTGTATAACTGAGGTGATCCCAGATGGAGGAGGAAAAGGTAATCTGCCTCCTTTGAGTAGATCCATAGTAAGGATAAAGGTACATGAATAATAGGTGGTTTTCCGTGTTCGGGAAGCCTCCACGCCGGTCCATCCTGGTTCGAGATCAGATTCACGCACACCGATCTCAAACCAGGACGGACCGGCGCTGAGGCTTCCCGAACACAGAATACCACCTAATATTCAAGTATTATTCAGATTACCTTTTCCTCCTCCATCTGGGATCACCTCAGTTATTTCACTGAGAGCCACTGCACGGACTAGATCTACCATCTTAGCCAACCAGAGGCGCTTCAACCTACACCTTCATTGCCCTGAAGAAGCCCATGCTTGGGCAAAACGCGTTGGCTGTATTGAACCTCATCAGCATCATGAACAAAAACAACAAAGAAATACAAGCAAGACGTGGACTCACTATTTATTTAAACTTGTTGTGCATAAGAAAGTGAGCTTTTAAGTATAATGCCTCTCATACCCTTGCGCTAAATCTTGTAATTTGTGGTCATATAGCAGCTGGCCATCTGAGGCGGGCAATATTTAAATACCTATTTGTGACTTGTCTTGACGGTGCGATCTTCTACAACCCAGCTGCTTGTATCTCGTATTAGGTACATTTGGGGGTGGGTTTGTTCTCAGACATTAATTACAATATCGGTTTTCATTGTAGCCCTCCTTTAACAAGCATTTATATAATATGTAATACATTTCCAATTCACGTTTTGGCACTTGTGCATTCCTGTCTGTTTGTGTATCACATGTATGAAAGCATTTGTTTCTGTGATGTTATAAACGTGTCTCTTTACGCCAATCTGGGGGCTGAAGGGGTTTAAGATTTAAGTTTAACGTACAGTTTTTTTTTTTGATAACCGTTTATCTTTTACTTACTTTGAAATTGTGGAGTTGGATGTTTTGGTGTACAGTACTTTGCTTTTGCTGAAGTGTTTCTTTAGTATGCGAGGATGGATATAGATAATAAAAGAAGGAGTTTGGTAATTTATTTATATAGTAGCATTTTACAATTATGCTAAGTTTCAGTGCAGTTAAACTTTATACTTACTTGTGAAGTTGGCTTGTAATTTTGTTGAAGTTTTCCTTCTGACTTTTCTCCATACAGTACGGAACAGTGTCTTTTTCTTGTAGTTGTTTAGTTTTTTCCTGTGAAAAATACCAAAGTGTGAATTACCCTTATTATATTTTTATTTCTATTTGTTAGTTTGTTGTAAGGTACATTTTATTGGCTAGTTTATGTGTAGTTTCAATATATTTATTTTATCCCCATTTTTGATGGACCCTTTTTTATTTTTAAATAAGTGTATTTGTTGAATTGTTGTATTATTAATATGTAATAAATGTTATATATATATATATATTTTTTTTAAACCTTTATTACAAATTTCAATAGATATACAGGTATGGGCCTACAACCTCCGGGCCGGCCGCTAGTAAACAATAAGGTCATAAACATATAGGTGTGAACACAAGCAGCAAGCAGTGTAGGTCCCAGGGATCCGAAATATCATTTGCGGCTATAGGCCTTGACATCCCAAATGACGGTTTCATTTTAAATGAAAAAAAAAAAAAAAAACAAGAAACAAACCCACAAGGCGGCAAAAGTCCAGGTGACATTATGCGCTCCCCTCGGGAGGGGCCTACCAAACTACAATGGAAGGAGGGGGGGGAAGGGCAGGGGGCAGAGACAAAGTTATCCCGAGAACACAGAATCATGGAAATGCGCAGACTAGGGAGACAGGGCCTCAGCAGAGTCACGCGTTAGGGGCGGGGTGCAAATCCCGCCACGATAGGAGTTCCAGGGGCCCCACACCTTTACCCATTTCCCAGGCTTGCCTCTCGCCACATACACAGTCTTTTCTCGGAACATACACCAATCCATATTTTCCTTCCACACCGAAATCGTGGGTGACCTCTGGGAGCCCCACAATTGTGCTATGCCACGCTTGGCCACCATATATCCCAATGTCACCCACCACGTTTGCGCCACCGTGTAATCAGTCGGCTCCCAAACATTCAACAAACACCTCCTCGCCTCGGGGAACAACGCAACATGCGTGACCGCCTGCAATACTGCATGCACGCCACGCCAGAACCGAGTCACCTCCGGACATTCCCACAAAACATGGAGGAAGGTCCCAATCATACCACACCCACGCTTACACATCCCATCCACCGCATATCCCATACGCATCAGGCCAGGACCCGTAACATACACCCTGTGGAGTATCTTGAGCTGGACGAACCGAAGGCGGGCCGGTATGGCCACCTCTTTCGGGGAGGCCACCGCAGAGACCCAATCCTCGTCATCCAGCTCCAATCCATCAGCGACCCATGCCTCACGAAGGGCGGCCAGCAGCCCCGAGCGATCATTGACGAGCTTTTTATAGATTAATGAAATAGTGCTATCCGGCACATACCCATCTAGCACTCTATCTTCCAATGGGGAGCACTCCGGGATGGACGCGACCTCCGGGAATACGGACAGCAACGCATGACGAACCTGCGCATACCGAAAGTACTCCCTGTCATGCAATTGGTACTCCGCTTTCAGCACATCGAACGTTTTAAATCCCCCCTTCGTCCAGAGATCCCCTACCCTGCTAATGCCGATCGTGTCCCACTTCTCAAAGCCTTTCGTCGTCCACAAACAACCCAATCGCTCGGAAGCATACAATGGCGTCGCCCGGGTCAACCGATCCTTCCACCCCATCGCCGAGTTTGCCGCGTGCCACACACGTACCGCGACCCGTGTCGGACCCGTCAAACGCGCGTCGAGCGATCTGGAGTAGAGCGCCCTATTGTAGTCGCCACCCGGCAGCAACAATTTGTCCATCTCAAAAGCCGGATTAAGGGCAGGCCCATAAAGCCCGTGATTTATCGCTGCCAGCTGGGAAGCCCAATAATAACGTTTGATATCGGGGAGGGCGACCCCCCCGTCGTACCACGGGAGCGTCAGCTTCGCAAGGGCGATCCGCGGCCTCCCATCCCAGAACAGTTGGCGCTGCAGACCCTCCACCTCCCGAAAATAGCTAGCCGGCACGACATCCATTGTGTTTTGTAAGGCGTATAAAAACCGCGGCAATGACATCATCTTAAACAGCGCCGCCCGGCCAAGCGGCGAGAGCGGCAAGCGCCGCCAACGCGCCACATCCGCCTTCAAACGTTGGAGAGGGGGGAGTAAATTCTGTGTGTATCGGGCCGCTGAGTCCAGGGTAATAAAAATTCCCAGATACTTGAATCCCTGGTGAGCGACCTGGACAGGGCAACCCCGCGGGAGGATAGGAGCCTCTCCGAAAAGAACATAAACACAGGACTTAGCCCAGTTGATGACTAGGCCGGAGTTACGGCCAAAGGAGGACAATACATCCACCAACACAATCAACGATTCACGCGGGGAAGCGAGATACAAAAGAATATCGTCCGCATAGAGAGAGACTCGGTCCTCATACTCCGGGGTCCATCGGAGACCACGAATCGAAGGGTGCCACCGCAGCCACTCCGCCAGGGGCTCCAAAGTGAGCGCAAAGAGGAGAGGCGACAGCGGACAACCCTGACGCGTGCCCCTGCCCAACTCGAAGGGAGCCGACACTCTACCATTCACCACCACCTGCGCCAGCGGTCTAGAATACAGCAATTTCACCCAACCGATGAATCCCGGGCCAAACCCAAACTTCTCCAGCGTCGCCCAAATATATGGCCACTCAAGCGTATCAAACGCCATAGTGGCGTCCAGGGACGCCAAAATGGCCGGCTCACGTATGAACGGAACCCTCGCGAGCACCCCATGCAGACGCCGTAGGTTAAGCGCGGTGTTGCGATGAGGAATAAAACCGGACTGATCCTGATGGATCAGATCCCACACCACGCCAACCAGTCGATTAGCCAGCACCTTAGCAAGGATTTTCGGTTCCGCATTCAAAAGCGAAATGGGCCTGTAGGACGTGACTCGATCCCGCGGCCTCCCCTCCTTATGAATAACCACGATGGTGGCGAGACGCTGGTCCAGCGGGAGAGAACCCGCCGCCCGAGCCGCGAGAAACATATCACGAAGATGAGGCGCTAAGGTATCCGGCCGCAACTTGTACAATTCAATGGGAAGGCCATTAGGACCCATGGCCTTGCCAGAAGCGACTGAGCGTATGGCCAGGGCGATCTCCTCAGACGTCGGAGTCGCGTCCATCAACAATTTATCCTCCTCGAAAGGGAAGGCAACCCAATATCTTTAAGCAGGACGCGGGAATCCTCTTCTGGGCGAGAAGAGACCGGGGAGTACACCCCGCGGAAATACTCTGCAAAGCAATCAACAATTTCCTCGGGATCAGTAACACACACACCATCCACTCTCTCAACCAGCGGCACAACTCGACTCGCTCTCTCCTTTTTATCCAGCCACGCAATCAGTTTTCCAGCCTTATCCCCCATATCATACGGTCGCCCCTGTTGCTCCCTACTCATGCCCTTGGCCGCTTCAGTGACCAGGGCCTTGTAGTCTGCTTGTTTGAGTCTGAGAGCATGCAATTTGTCCTCCGTGACACCACGATCCAGGTCACCCTCCAACTCAGTAATTTCAGACTCAATACGAGTCACCTCCTCCCGCTCGCGCCTCTTGGAATGGGAAATGAGGGACAGGGCTTCCCCCCGGAGTACCGTCTTGAACGCCTCCCAAAGAGAAACAGCAGACGAGACCGATCCCACATTATCTTCAAAATATTGCTCAAGGGATTTAATCAAATCTGCACAAATTGTGGGATTACGCAGGTACCAGGAGTTGATCGGGACCACCCTCCCCTCCACCCCCAGGACAATATCGAAGTGTAACAGAAGCGGGGGAGTGGTCTGAAATACCCCGGGCAAGATGGCGCACCTCCCCGATCCTCCCCGCCTGGGCCGCTGGCATAAGAACATAATCAAGTCGTGAAAGACTACCATGGGCCCCGGAGTGGAACGTGTACTGTGTCTGTGCAGGGTGTTTTAGCCGCCAACAATCCACCAATCCCAGGGTGTCCAAGAGTCCAGACAACCAAGTTTGGGCCCGGGGGAGGTCCCTGGGGGGGTATCGATCCTCGGCTCCGGAAACCACAGCATTAAAGTCCCCTCCAACCACTAGAATCCCCTCTGGTAGCCCAAGAAGAAGGCGCCCCAAGTCGGCAAAAGTAGTAGTCTGCAAACCCGGCAGGACATAAATAGAAACCAAAACAATCACTTTACCCTCCCATCTGCCCACCAGTGCAGTGTAGCGCCCCCTGTCATCATGGATCACCTCGTCAACCTCCAGCGGGAGCGAGGTTTTAACCATTATGCCCACACCCCTCGAACCAGAGGTGAAGCCCGAATGAGCCAGAAGGCGATAGCCCCGCCTATTCATAGCACGGAAGGAATTACCAATGAGGTGTGTTTCCTGCAGAAACACGATATCGGGTGAGATCCGTTTTAAAAACTGCAGGACCACCCCCCGTTTTATCCTGTCCCCCAGTCCGTTAACATTCCAGGAAAGAAGTCTCAGTCCCCTACCCCCCATCACAACCAGCTCCAATCACCACCCTCCCAGAGAGCACTTTAAGTATGAAACAACAATAATCCTGCCTTGTGGTACGAACAAACAATACCCAACCCCAACCCAACATTCCAAACAAAACTCCCCCCACCCTGCACCCCTGCATGAGCCCAAACAGCCCCCCCAACTTGCAGTGTGCCTGTCGCCCTTGCATGAACTAAACTACAAAAAGACCCCCTGGAGGAGGAAAGAGAACCCCCTCAAGACACACCACAACCTCCAAGCGAAGGAGGACAAAGCACGACAGTCAAGGAACCCTGAGCCCAACAAAGAAGTGACATCATCAGAAAGTAGCCCCAGTGTCAATACATTAGGCCCGGTCCGGTGGGCACTCTCCACTCGCGGCCCCCAGTCCCTCTCGATCATGTCCCCTAGTGTCCAACCAATCCCCCGCCACCTCCGGACGGTCAAAGAAATGAGAACGACCCTCGGATTCCACCCGCAGCCTGGCCGGGAAAAGCATGGCGTACTTCAAGTTCATGTCTCGGAGCCGCCGTTTGACGCCCATGAAACCCAGCCTCTGCTTCTGGACCGCTTGCGTGAAGTCAGGATAGAAGTTCACCTCAACGTTCTCTAGCTTAAGCGGCCCCTGCACTCTAGGGGCTTGTAAAATCGCATCCCTATCCCGAAAATTGAAGACACGTGCAATAAGAGGCCGCGGAGGAGCTCCAACCTTCGGCTTGCCACCAGGAACTCTATGGGCCCTCTCCACAGCGAAGAATTTGCTCAATCCCCGAGGCATCAGACGATTGGAAATCAAGTCCTCCACAAAGACATCCGCAGCCGAATCCTCCAATCCCTCAGGCACTCCGATAATGCGGACGTTGTTCCTCCGGGCCCTACTCTCGGAATCCTCGAGTCGCCGATCCGTGAGAGCACTGGCCTGCCGGAGCCGACGTACCTCCGTTTGGAGGGCAGCCACCTCAGTCATGAGGCCCGACGCGGTGAGGGCCAAAGAGTCAACCCTATCATTTGTCTTGGAAAGATCAGCCCTAACAAGGTTGACATCGATGAGAACCGCGTCAAGTTTGTGCGCCAGGGTGTCAAACTGTTGACCCACCGAGGTCTTCATCTCCGCTATGGCGCCCATGATATCCTGCAAGGTCAGGTCCGTTGGCAAATCCGGGGCATCCGCGGGCCGCTCCGGAGACTTATGCGACCCGCCGGGAGAACCTTTCGGAAGGGTGTAGCGATCCATAACGTTGGCCTGGGTAGAGGCACCACGCCGGGCCGATTTGGCCTTCAGCCTCTCTCCATCCTGCTTCGTCGCCATCGCCCTGTAATCCGTGCACCCACGAGTCCAGCGACGGGGGGCGAACAATCGAGGCCGAAGACCCCAGAGGTCGCCTCAGGAAGGCGGAACGGGTCCCCGCAGAGTGGGCAGGGTCCCCCAGTGAGCCAACCACCACACTCTGCGAAAGAGCCGAGATCCCACTTGCGATGATGGCGAGAGGGCTCGAAAGCGAAAGTGAAAGTGTGGGGTACGCGCCCCGCCAGGCTCGTCCCGCCGTTGTTATTCACTTCACCACTGGATCGCCCCTCAACTCAAGTCCGGGGTCAGAGGAGAAGCGGGCCGCAAACTTCAAGCGAAGCCCATCACGGCACCCGGGGTCCGATTCGAAAACGGAAAACGGGCACCACCTCGGCTCAGGTTCACAAACAAAGTCCCCTCAACCAAATCAGGATGAGGACAGGATAGATGTAGGAGGTCGTGGAGGTCCTCGGGAGCCTCGCACCTACGCGGCCATCTTGGTTGCGCGCTAGGCTCCTCCCTCTTAAATGTTATATTTATTATTTATTTTGGTATGTATTTTGTAATATATAATCTGTAAAATGGGTTTATTGTTTAATAATATCTGTAGTGAGAATAGATATGGTTTAACCCCTTCGTTGCCAGGCCTTTTCCCCTCCTGTGCCACGCCCTTTTTTGGCTATTTGGGGTAGTGCGCGCTGAGGCCCCTGTAACTTTTTGACCACATAAGGTATCCACGCCAAATTTGCGTCCTTTTCTTCCAACATCATGGGGATTCTGAAGGTACTCAGGGTTTGTGGATTCCCCAGGAGGGGTCACAGTAAGGAGCCAAAATACAGCAAAATTTAGTTTTTTTTTGGAAAAATGGGAAAAACGGGCTGAAAATGAAAGCTTCTGAGTTTTTCCCTGCAAGTGTTATCAAAAAAGGGTTTGTGGGGCTGAAATCACCATTTTCCCAGCTTTTAGGGGATACCAGACTTTTGTCAGAAACCCAAAATTCTTTACACAGTTTTGGCATTTTTCTGGGACATAGCCTATTTTTGCTATTTTTTGTGCTTTCGACCTCCTTCCAGTTAATGGTAGAAAAGCAATAATGGATCCTGGAAAGCTATACATTTTAGAGAAGTAGACAAAATTCTGAATTCAGCAAGGTGTAGATCCATCAAGGTTTTTTTATAGAAACTAACAGTTAAATATAGGATAAATTGAAAATTTGTTGAATAAAAAAGACTTTTGTGTCAACGTTTTCACCTGTAACTTCTTCTAATTATGACAGCTCTTTGAAAGCAATATACCGTTACATCCGCTGGACATTACTGGTTGTGGGGATATATAGGACTTGTAGGTTCACCAAGAACCCAACGAACCCAGATCCAAAAACTGAGCACCAACTTGCAATGGTTTTTTATTATGTACCGGGTATATAGTAATTATTCTGTAAAAATGTGTACATGGAAAAATCGGTATGAAAGACACCTATGTATTTCTGAAATGGGAACAAAATATAGAGTTTAGAAACAGTCGATATTTGCACATTTCCGAAATTGGGAACACTAATACTAGCATGAGAATTATCAGTCATTTTTTAGAATGACTTCTTTTTTACACAATGTCTTTCATTTGGAAGGCAGAAATGCATCGAAAGTCAATAGGTAATAACAGTTCCTTTACAAACCTGAATTACCCTAAGTCTCCCGATAAAAATGGTACCTCACTTGTAGGGGTAGTGCCCACGACAGGAAATGGCTCAAAACCCAACGTGAACACACCACATTTTCACAATGCAAAATTACCCTTTTTTAGCAAAGTGCCTAGCTGTAGTTTTTTAACCCTAGCTCTGCCGGCACCTAGGGAAACCTATCAAACCTATACATTTTTGAAAACTAGACACCCAGGGGAATCTAAGATGGGGTGACTTGACTGCCTCCCACCAGGTTATGTTACCCAGAATCCCTTGCAAACCTAAACAATTGCCAAACAAACACTTTTTCCCCACATTTATCTGGTGGAAAGTTCTGCAATCTGTGTGGATCCACAAATTTCCACCCACCCCGCGTTCCCCAAAGTCTTCCGAGAAAAATGGTATCTCACTTGTGTGGGTCAGCCTAGTGCCCGCGACAGGAAACGGCGCAAAACGTAACAGGGACACACCTCAATTTCGTAGCGAAAAAATGACCCTTTTTTGGCAAAGTGCCTAGCTGTAGTTTTTGAACCATAGCTCTGCCCGCACCTAGGGAAACCTAGCAAATCTATACATTTTTGAAAACTAGACACGCAGGGGAATCCAGGATGGGTGACTTGACTGCCTCCCACCAGGTTCTGTTACCCAGTATCCCTTACAAACCTAAAAAATTGCCAAAAAAACACATTTTCCACACATTTCTCTGGTGGAAAGTTCTGGAATCTGCATGAATCCACAAATTTCCACCCACCCCGCGTTCCCCAGAGTCTTCCGAGAAAAATGGTACCTCACTTGTGTGGGTCAGCCTAGTGCCCGCGACAGGAAACGGCGCAAAACGGAACATGGACACACCTCAATTTCGTAGCGAAAAATGACCCTTTTTTGGCAAAGTGCCTAGCTGTAGTTTTTGAACCATAGCTCTGCCCGCACCTAGGGAAACCTAGCAAATCTATACATTTTTGAAAACTAGACACGCAGGGGAATCCAGGATGGGTGACTTGACTGCCTCCCACCAGGTTCTGTTACCCAGAATCCCTTGCAAACCTAAAAAATTGCCAAAAAAAACACATTTTCCCCACATTTCTCTGGTGGAAAGTTCTGGAATCTGCATGAATCCCCAAATTTCCACCCACGCCGCGTTCCCCAAAGTCTTCTGAGAAAAATGGTACCTCACTTGTGTGGGTCAGCCTAGTGCCTGCGACAGGAAACGGCGCAAAACGTAACATGGACACACCTCAATTTCGTAGAGAAAAATGACCCTTTTTTGGCAAAGTGCCTAGCTGTAGTTTTTGAACCATAGCTCTGCCCGCACCTAGGGAAACCTAGCAAATCTATACATTTTTGAAAACTAGACACGCAGGGGAATCCAGGATGGGTGACTTGACTGCCTCCCACCAGGTTCTGTTACCCAGAATCCCTTGCAAACCTAAAAAATTGCCAAAAAAAACACATTTTCCCCACATTTCTCTGGTGGAAAGTTCTGGAATCTGCATGAATCCCCAAATTTCCACCCACGCCGCGTTCCCCAAAGTCTTCTGAGAAAAATGGTACCTCACTTGTGTGGGTCAGCCTAGCGCTCGCGACAGGAAACGGCGCAAAACGTAACATGGACACACCTCAATTTCGTAGAGAAAAATGACCCTTTTTTGGCAAAGTGCCTAGCTATAGTTTTTGAACCATAGCTCTGCCGGCACCTAGGGAAACCTAGTACATCTATACATTTTTGAAAACTAGACACCCAGGGGAATCCAGGATGGGGTGACTTGACTGCCTCCCACCAGGTTCTGTTACCCAGAATCCCTTGCAAACCTAAAACATTGCCCAAAAAAACACATTTTCCCCACATTTCTATGGTGGAAAGTTCTGGAATCTGCATGAATCCACAAATTTCCACCCACCCCGCGTTCCCCAAAGTCTTCCGAGAAAAATGGTACCTCACTTGTGTGGGTCAGCCTAGTGCCCGCGACAGGAAACGGCGCAAAACGTAACATGGACACACCTCAATTTCGTAGCGAAAAATGACCCTTTTTTGGCAAAGTGCCTAGCTGTAGTTTTTGAACCATAGCTCTGCCGGCACCTAGGGAAACCTAGTAAATCTATACATTTTTGAAAACTAGACACCCAGGGGAATCCAGGATGGGGTGACTTGACTGCCTCCCACCAGGTTCTGTTACCCAGAATCCCTTGCAAACCTAAAAAATTGCCAAAAAAAACACATTTTCCCCACATTTCTCTGGTGGAAAGTTCTGGAATCTGCATGAATCCACAAATTTCCACCCACCCCGCATTCCCCAAAGCCTTTCAAGAAAAATGGTACCTCACTTGTGTGGGTCGGCCTAATGCCCGCGACCGGAAACGGCGCAAAACGTAACGTGGACACACCTCAATTTCACAACGAAAAATAACCCTTTTTTGGCAAAGTGCCTAGCTGTAGTTTTTGAACCATAGCTCTGCCGGCACCTAGGGAAACCTAGCAAACCTATACATTTTTGAAAACTAGACACCCAGGGGAATCCAGGATGGGGTGACTTGACTGCCTCCCACCAGGTTCTGTTACCCGGAATCCCTTGTAAACCTAAAAAATTGCCAAAAAAACCACATTTTCCCCACATTTCTCTGGTGAAAAGTTCTGGAATCTGCGTGGATCCACAAATTTCCACCCACCCAGCGTTCCCCCGGGTCTCCCGATAAAAACGGTGCCTCACTCGTGTGGGAGGCCCAAGTACCCGCGACAGGCAAGGGCCCACAACATAGTGAGGCGACATGAAAATTGCCTATCTCAAAACTATCTGGTTTTGGAAGGGGGGTCACTTGGGTTTTTGGCCCGGTGCTCGGCGGCCACCTAGGGAAACCTACCAAACCCACACATTTCTGAAAACTAGACACCTGGAAGATTCCAGGGAGGTATGGCTTGCGTGGATCCCCCAACGTTTCATTACCCAGAATGCCCTGCAAACCTCACCTCGCGGGTACTTGGGCCTCCCACACGAGTGGGGCACCGTTTTTATCGGGAGACCCGGGGGAACACTGGGTGGTAGATAATTTGTGTCAGCCCGGTGATGCCACAACTTTCCCACACAAAAATGTGTGAAAAAGGTGATTTTTTCATCTAAATTTGAGGTTTGCAGGACATTCTGGGTAAGGAAATCGTAGATCGCGGGTACGGGTCGGTCGGCTTCATTCCGGGTTCGTGTTGGTCGGTGATATTCGCGTCAGTTTTCCGATCGGATCACTATTTTCCCTACGGCTCGGTCGTACGGCTTGTATTCCGTACGTGTCGATTGTAATTCACACGCGTTGCATCGTACTGCACAGGTCGTACGGCGCTGGTCTGTGTCGGTCAGTGTTCGGTCCGGATCCATGTCGGTCGGTTCGTTTTGCGGCCGGAATCGGAATCGGCCCCATAGTCTACTTTTTAAATATAAACACAATATCAAAACAATCAAAACAAAACAGCAACAACGATAATACCAGAGAAGATAAGGAAAAAATAATATTTAAAATCATAAACTCATTTTTATATAAGACACATATAAAAATATCAATAAACAGTACGGAAGAGTGTTACTAATTTATTAAGACATCAAACAAAATTATTGATGCTTTAACCCCTTGTGTGCCCATGACGAGCTGGACTCGTCATGGAGCACAGTCGCGCTGTGCCCATGACGAGTCCAGCTCGTCATGAGGCATTCCCTGGGGAATCCCTCTGGTGCGGGCACCAGAGGGATTCCCTTTTAGTGAAAATAGCCTCCGGAGCTGGGGAAGAGCTTCCCCAGCTCCCGAGGCCCCCCCCCCCTTTCACTGTAATGACGATCGGCGCGCATGTCGCGCCGACGTCATTACAGTGAAAGTGAAACTGAAATGAGCCAAGAGGCTCATTTCAGTTTCACCTTCTACGTGCTCAGGGGGCTATCTCAGCCCCCTGAGCACATAGAAAGACGGGAGAGGTATTGTTAGAAAGGGGAGAATCTCCCCTTTCCAATGGTACCCCTCCCGAGTGGATCCCTGCTTGGGGATCGCCACAGGAGGGCGATCCCCAAGCAGGGATCCACCCACTAGACACCAGGGAGGGGGGAGCGGCCCCTTGGGCAAGGGCCTTTGCTCCCCCAACTGACGTTGGCACCATTTAGTCTTTTTGCCCCCCCGGGGGGGGTAAAAAGCCCACTAGACACCAGGGAATTTAAAAAAAATAAATAAATAGGGGTGGGGGTTGCCCAAACCGGGCAGGCCCATGCCCCCCCAATTACTACAGTCTTTCTGCCCCCCCGGGGGGGCAGATGGGGCATTGGCCCCTAATCTGCCCCTTCCGGGGGGGCAGAAAGCCCACTAAATACCAGGGATTCGTTTTTAGGTTTTTTTCAGGGTGGGGGCTGCCCGCAACGGGCACACCAATGCCCCCACCCACCCGCCACCATTACAGCCTTTCTGTCCCCCCTGGGGGGTAGATGGGGCATCGGCCCCCAATCTGCCCCCTCGGGGGGGGGCAAAAAGCCCACTATACACCTGGGAATAAAAAAATAAAAAAAATAGAGGTGGGGGCTTCCCAAAACGGGCAGGCCCATGCCCCCACCCCCCCAATTACTACAGCCTTTCTGCCCCCCCGGGGGGCAGATGGGGCATTGGCCCCTAATCTGCCCCTTTGGGGGGACAGAAAGCCCACTAAATACCAGGGATTAGTTTTTCGTTTTGTTTTTTAGGGTGGGGGCTGCCCGAAACAGGCACGCCAATGCCACCACCCACCCGCCATCATTACAGCCTTTCTATCCCCCCTGGGGGGAAGATGGGGCAGCTTGACGCCAGGGATTTTTTTAGCGCAATTTTCTTTAGGGTGATGGATTTTATTTAGTCTGGAGGCTGCCCGAAACGTGCACGCCAATGCCCCCCCGCCACCATTACAGCCTTTCTGCCCCCCCTGGGGGGCAGATGGGGCAGTAGCCCCCAATCTGCCCCCCCCCAGAGAGGCAGAAAGCCCACTATCCACCAGGTATGTTTTTTGCGCAATTGTGTTTAGGGTGTGGGCTGCCCGAAACGGGCACGCCAATGCCCCCACCCCCCCCACAAAAATGACAGTCTTTCTGCCCCCCAGGAGGCAGATGGGAGCTGTAGCCCCCAATCTGGCCCCCCCTGGGGGGCGCAGAAAGCCCACTAGAAACCATGGATTTTTTTGAATTATTAGTGTAGGGGTAGGGGCTCCCCAAAATGGGCATGACAATACCCCCACCCCACCCCCAGAGAAACGCCAGTCTTTCCGCCCCCCTGGGAGGGTAGTTGGCGGCAGCGGCCCCCAAATGTACCTAATACGAGATACAAGCAGCTGGGTTGTAGAAGACCGCACCGCCAAGACAAGTCACATATAGGTATTTAGATATTGCCCGCCTCAGATGGCCAGCTGCTATATGACCACAAATTACAAGATTTAGCACAAGGGTATGAGAGGCATTATACTTAAAAGCTCAATTTCTTATACACAACAAGTTTAAATAAATAGTGAGTCCACGTCTTCCTTGTATTTCTTTGTTGTTTTTGTTCATGATGCTGATGAGGTTCAATACAGCCAACGCGTTTTGCCCAAGCATGGGCAAAACCAGGTTGTTTTGTGATAGGTAATTTTGATGTCTCCTCAATTGGTTTTGGGCCCTTCCTGACGCGGGCACTAGGCCTACCCACGCAAGTGAGGTACCATTTTTCTCGGAAGACTTTGGGGAACGCGGGATGGGTGGAATTTTGTGGACCCACGCAGATTCTAGAACTTTCCACCACAGAAATGTGAGGAAAATTTGTTATTTTGGACACATTTTTAGGTTTGCAATGGATTCTGGGTAACATTACCTGGTGAGAGCCAGTCAAGTCACCCCATCCTGGATTGACCTCGGTGTCTAGTTTTAAAAAATGTACAGGTTTGCTAGGTTTGCCTACGTGCCAACTGCGCTAGGGCCCAAAATCCACAGGTATGCACATTGCTAAAAAAAAGCCGGAGCCCAGTGGGCTTTCTGCCGCCCTGGGGGGGGGAATCGGGGAAGGGGGTTTCATCCTGATATGCCCCTAAAGGGGCAGAAAGACTGTGGCTATTTTTTGTGGGGGTGGGGGCATTGGTATGACCATTTTGGGCAGACCCCACCCCCACGCATAAAAAAGCCTGCGTACTCGCTGGCGCCTAGTGGGCTTTCTGCCCCCCCAGGGGGCAGATCAGGGGCCGCTGCCGCCAACTACCCTCCCAGGGGGGCGGAAAGACTGGAGTTTCTCTGGGGGTGGGGTGGGGGTATTGTCATGCCCATTTTGGGGAGCCCCTACCCCTACACTAATAAACCAAAAAAATCTATGGTTTCTAGTGGGTTTTCTGCGCCCCCCGGGGGGGGCCAGATTGGGGGCTACAGCTCCCATCTGCCTCCTGGGGGGCAGAAAGACTGTCATTTTTGTGGGGGGGAGGGTGAGGGCATTGGCGTGCCCGTTTCGGGCAGCCCACACCCTAAAAACAATTGCGCAAAAAAAATACCTGGTGGATAGTGGGCTTTCTGCCCCTCTGGGGGGAGGCAGATTGGGGGCTACTGCCCCATCTGCCCCCCAGGGGGGGGCAGAAAGGCTGTATGGTGGCGGGGAGGTAGGGGCATTGGCGTGCCCGTTTCGGGCAGCCTCCAGACTAAATAAAATAAATCACCCTAAAGAAAATTGCGCTAAAAAAATCCCCGGCGTCAAGTGGGCTTTCCGCCCCCCCCAAAGGGGCAGATTAGGGGCCAATGCCCCATCTGCCCCCCAGGGGGGATAGAAAGGCTGTAATGATGGCGGGTGGGTGGGGGCATTGGCGTGCCCGTTGTGGGCAGCCCCCACCCTAAAAAAAACCTAAAAACGAATCCCTGGTATTTAGTGGGCTTTCTGCCACCCCGAAGGGGCAGATTAGGGGCCAATGTCCCATCTGCCCCCCGGGGGCAGAAAGGCTGTAGTAATTGGGGGGTGGGGTGGAGGCATGGGCCTGCCCGTTTTGGGCAGCCCCCACCTCTATTTATTTTTATTTTTTTCATTCCCTGGTGTCTAGTGGGCTTTTTGCCCCCCCGGGGGGGCGGATTGGGGGCTGATGCCCCATCTGCCCCCCCAGCAGAAAGGCTGTAATGGTGGCGGGTGGGTGGGGGCATTGGCGTGCCCGTTGTGGGCAGCCCCCACCCTAAAAAAAACCTAAAAACTAATCCCTGGTATTTAGTGGGCTTTCTGCCCCCCGAAGGGGCAGATTAGGGGCCAATGCCCCATCTGCCCCCCGGGGAGCAGAAAGACTGTAGTAGTTGGGGGGGGCATGGGCCTGCCCGTTTTGGGCAGCCCCCACCCCTATTTTTTTTTTAATTCCCTGGTGTCTAGTGGGCTTTTTACCCCCCGGGGGGGCAAAAAGACTAAATGGTGCCAACGTCAGTTGGGGGGAGCAAAGGCCCTTGCCCAAGGGTCCGCTCCCCCCTCCCTGGTGTCTAGTGGGTGGATCCCTGCTTGGGGATCGCCCTCCTGTGGCGATCCCCAAGCAGGGATCCACTGGGGAGGGGTACCCTTGGAAAGGGGAGATTCTCCCCTTTCCAACGATACCTCTCCGGTCTTTCTACATGCTCAGGGGGCTGAGATAGCCCCCTGAGCACGTAGAAGGTGAAACTGAAATGAGCCTCATGGCTCATTTCAGTTTCACTTTCACTGTAATGACGTCGGCGTGACGTGCGTGCCGATCGTCATTACAGTGAAAGGGGGGGGGGGCCTCGGGAGCTGGGGAAGCTCTTCCCCAGCTCCCGAGGCTATTTTCACCAGAGGGATTCCCCAGGGAATGCCTCATGACGAGCTGGACTCGTCATGGGCACAGCGCGACTGTGCTCCATGACGAGTCCAGCTCGTCATGGGCACACAAGGGGTTAAAGCATCAATAATTTTGTTTGATGTCTTAATAAATTAGTAACACTCTTTCATACTGTTTATTGATATTTTTATATGTGTCTTATATAAAAAGGTGTTTATGATTTTAAATATTATTTTTTCCTTATCTTCTCTGGTATTATCGTTGTTGCTGTTTTGTTTTGATTGTTTTGATATTGTGTTTATATTTAAAAAGTAGACTATGGGGCCGATTCCGATTCCGGCCGCAAAACGAACCGACCGACATTGATCCGGACCGAACACTGACCGACACAGACCAGCGCCGTACGACCTGTGCAGTACGATGCAACGCGTGTGAATTACAATCGACACGTACGGAATACAAGCTGTACGACCGAGCCGTAGGGAAAATAGTGATCCGAACGGAAAACCGACGCGAATTTCACCGACCAACACGAACCCGGAATGAAGCCGACCGACCCGTACCCGCGATGTACGATTTGCGCAGTACGATGCAATGCGTGCAAAACCAGATCGACTCGCACGGAGAACAAGCCGCACGACCGACAAGCACAGACAACCCGGCACACAAGCAATAGAGACCGCCGCGAACGACGCGTACCAAACACAGAAGACAGGCAGTGTGAACGAGGCGGAGAAGCCCGCACGAGACAACAGCAGCATCCGTTTCCGTCACATGAATGTCTCCTTCATGCCTACAAAACACAAAGGAAAAAAGACAAAAAAAGGACCAAACAAGCAATGACAAAGCCAATAAATACCAACAAAAAAAATGGGACAAAGACACACCCACCACTCCAACTATATAAAGGACTACAATCACTACCATCATCCCTTGCAAACAGGAGACACAGCCAGCAGCAAACACCAGTACACAGCAACTACAGACACACTCACAACTCACGCATCACACAACTCACACACCATCAGTACCTCATACAAAAGCACACACACATAAACCCAGCAAAACCAACACCAACCCACCATCACTTGCACCCTCACACACACATCCCTCACCACCACCACCCATCACCATGCCTCCAAAGAAGAATCCAAAGTTCACAGATAGTGAGTTAGAAGTGCTGGTAGACAAGATAATCAGAGTAGAGCCACATTTGTTTGGTACATTGGTCCAAAGGACCCCCATCTCACAGAAAACCAAGATGTGGGTGAGGATTGTGGACAGGGTGAACGCCCAAGCACCAGCAAGGCGCACAAAGGACGACATCCAGAACAGGTGGTATGACGTGCGCAGGAGGGTCAAGAAACTCATCGAAAAAAGATCACACCCTGAGTCAGTGCACCGGCTGTGGCCCTCCTGCCAAAACAGTCTACTTCAGGACCTGGGAGGAGAAGGTGCGGGACATCCTACCACCAGAGAGCGTCCATGGCTTAACAGACATCCCAGAGCCTGGTGAGTACACAAACAACATACCCAAGATTGTGTGGCAAGGGGACAGTGAAACCATGCACCGCAAGCAAAGCTACACTAACCAATAGGTAATCAACCCAAGATGTGTATGCCAGTCACACAAACACAATACCTGCCATCTCATAGTGACTGGGAACTGAGTCATGACATGCACCAACCTACAAACAAACATACTAAGCCATTCGCACTAAGCCAAATAGACCCTGCCAGACAGTTTGCCACCACAAACACACCACCTCACAGTGCAGCTGACTGTCAGGAAGGAATAGTGGGGATGCAGGTGAAGTGAGTGTAGCCAAAAGCATGATGGGACCTGTAGTCACAGATAATGCTCCCCCTCCTGATTAGCCCATCAAGACTTCTCAGAAACATGCCCACATCACAGGGAGTGGAAAATGATTGACAAGATGGCTGACACTGGGTCCTGCTGTGGGGAGCAGAAGGCCCTGCTAGGGCTTGTGTGCAAATCAGAAACAGGACACCACTGACTGACATCCTGAAAGACCACTGACTGACATCCTGAAAGACAACTTGCACGCCCTACAAGGAAGCACGTTTCATGATGGGAAGGAGGACTGACAGCTCTGACCATACTTATTAGCATGGGGAGACACCCCCCCTCAACACAAACTCCACACAACTCACCGGGTACAATGCATTGACACACACCTCATTGAAATATCAGCAAAAGATACCCCATACTGGGTGCTGCTGTGTGAAGCCCAGGGGCTCACTTGGGACTTGTAGCCAAACAAACACCAGGATTTCACAATCAGCCATCTTGCCATTGCTGTCACACCCCCTCACAGGGAAGCAGAGTCAAGAGGGAGGAAGTATGGGCATGCTGGGAAGGGGGGTGTAGCCAAGAGTATGATGGGACTCGCAGTCACAGACAACCTACACCCACCCACATGGCCCAGAAAGATCAAACTGAACCATACTCGCCTCACAGGGAGTGGGAAGGGACTGACAAGATGTCTGACACTGGGCTCTGTTGTGGGGAGCACAAGGTCATGCTGGGAAAAGGGCCAACAACAATATCAAACTCTGTCCGTGACAAGCTGGGAAAAAGCAGTGTACAGGCCGGCATCTGTTTGAAAAGTAGCAAATGTCATGTATGTGAACAAACGATGCATGTAGAAACATAAATCACATTGTGTGTCTCTTCCAAACACAGGTGGTGCTGGGCACCCAGCACCAAATGATGAGGATACCCAGTCCCAGACTCTGGTGGACACTGAGCTCTCTGGTCTGACTCTCTCACTGTCCTCTTCGGATGACGACGACCAACCTGGCCCCTCCGGTGTGAGCCATCATGCAGCACCAGCAGCATCCACATCTGGCCCCAGTACCCACGCCTCCAGCATCTGGACACCGACAGGGCACCCTCACCAACACGGACAGACCAAGGACAATCAACACCCACAGCACAGGAACACAGGACCCCCCGGAAGCTACAGCCAACACCACCAGCAATACCACCCAAGGGGTCCCAGTGTCACCTGTGCGGCACGCCGCTGGTCCTGGCCGTGTGGAGAAGGGTGATGGGAGGGGTGGGAGGCACAGGGCGCGCTTTGCAGAGGGGTCTGGCCTGCATGATGACCCCCACCTGGCACGCATCTTAGATGCATACCAGGATAGCACCGGAGGAGTTGGCCAGGTAGTGAGGATCCTCAAGGACATGCAAAACGAGCAGGTCGCCCACCATGCCCGCATGGAGGCCAAGTGGGATGACATCACTGCGGTGCATCGGGACATACTAGAATGCCTCCGCCAGATCAACACCAACCTGTCCACACACCCCTGTGTGCACACAACATCTGTCGCAACACCATCTGCCAGTGCCACAGGGAGGGAGGAGGACTCTGGCGGAGATTCCCCTGCACCGCAGAGGCCTGCACATGAGGATCCCCCCCTCCCCGGAAGAAGAGGGGTCGTCCGAAGAAGGACATGCGAGAGGCAGATGTCCCAGCATATCCCCCAGGGCCTCTAAACCTGTTCTGGACAATGTTCTTCTGTGCGCAACCCATTCACCTTGTCCAATCGCACACAACTCGCCCACATGACATGGAGGGTTCATGTTGGGCCAGTGTGTCAGATGACTGTGGACTTTACTCTGGACATTTCATCTACCAGCACTTCCAACTCCAATGTAAACTTTGGATTCCCAAACCAATGTACAGCACCCACCATCCTGTGCACTTCCCTCACACATGTTTGTAAATAAACTCACCAGTACACCATACTTGCCTCTGTTGTGATTCCAACTTGTCATGTTCAGGGAGATGTCGATCTGCTACACAACACAGTGCATGCTAAATACTGCAACAATGTGACCAATGTAAGGTGAGTCATGGGGATGTGACACATGTGCGGAAGACACAGCACTATGGCAACACAAAACATACTCACCATGGCCATGTTACTCATCCCACACAATGATGTTGACCTGAAACACATTGGCATGCACAGACACAACACCAAGCCCAGTCAGTGGTAACAAGTCCACAGGTGAGGTAAGCAGATGTCACTCAGATGTGGGAAGACAGACAATGCACTTAACAAAGCGTAGCACATGTTCATTACACATCAGCAACACGTTTATTCCACACTAGTTGCACTGTAATTCTACATAACAGTAGACACACGCTCCCAATGTGTTGGAGAATGGAAGTCCAGGGATGTGCGGTACATCAGTTGATGGGAATTGTCAACTTCCATACTGGTGTTGGCTTCTGGGTGTTGGGGGTCAGTGTTGACCACACAACAGGCAATGTACCCTGGGAAGGACAGACAAGATACAGTCAAAAGCACAGAAGAACAGGAGAGAAATGCAATACACATGCACAAAACATGTTGCAAGACACCTACACAAACACTAGTTAGCAGTACTACCCTATTGTGGAATACACACCACCTGAATGGACACATCACTGCACGCATCCAGTCAAGTGGCCCACCGACACACTCAGACAGCAACAGAGCTGGCACAACACATTCCAGGCTACCTCCATACATTCACATAACAACCCTGGAAACTCACATTCAGGTGAATAAGTTGTTGATGAGCTGTGAGCGGACGTCACCATCATCTTCATCGTCACTGGCATCTTGGCCTAGGCCGGGATCCTCCACAGGTGCCGGAGGTTGGTCATCGTCATCCTGGATGAGAGGCACCTCCTTCCGCACCGCCATGTTGTGTAGCATGCAGCAGACAAGGATTATTTTGCACACCTTTGCAGGCTCATATGGGAGGGCCCCTCCGGTCTTGTCCAGGCAGCGTAAGCGGCTTTTCAGGAGGCGGAATGTCCGCTCAATCACCGTCCTGCTCCGACCATGTGCCTCATTGTAGCAACCACGGCATGTTGGGGTATCCGGAGTCACCTACACACACAAAAATGAACAAGTAGCTGAGTTTTGTCGGAGTGCGGAATACAACATTGACAAACACACACAATGAGAAACAGTCAGTACACACCGACAAGCCAGGCATGCTGAGCTGGAATCTGTGACATCAACGTTGCAATGCGACTACTCCTCATAATGTAGGCATCGTGCGCAGAACCAGGGAACTGTGCACACACATGTGTGATCGACATGTCAGCAAGACAGACCACCAGAGCATTGATCGAATGGTAGTGCTTCCTGTTCCGGTATGCCTGCTCATGTGCCTGTGGTGGTATCAGGGCAACATGTGTCCCATCAATAGATCCGATGACGTTCGGCATCCTCCCCAGTGTATAAAAGGCAGCCTTTATTTCAGGGAGTTCAGCTGGGCTCGGGAACTTGATATACAGGTCGAGGAATTGCAACATCCCCTCCAAGACATCGCGTAGCACCCGACTAAACATCGTTTGCGACATCCCACCAGCAGTAGCCACAGTGTACTGGAAGGTACCAGTAGCAAAGAAGTGCAGGGCTGCCATCACCTTCACCTCTGGGGTCAGTGCAGTAGGGTATGTCCGGCCAGGTAGCAGATGTGGCGCCAACTGCTCCGCCAACTCCGCAATCAGTGGCCTGGTAAAGCGGTATTGTCTGATGCTGTCGCGTTCCTGCATGGTTGGAAGGTCTGGGAACGGACAATGGACAGCTGGTGCCCTGCAGAACAGAGATGCACAAAGGAAGATTGTCAGTTCATCCACCCATGTGGCTATGACCACGATCACTATCACATGCTAGTTCATGACATTACACAATGTACTGAGGTGTGTGCTGTTGGTCATGGACACATATGTCACCTACAAGATCACCACCTCACATCTCAATTCCACATGTCCACATGAGTCCCATGTAGTGCAATGGCCATTCATCTGGCTGTGTCACCCAACCTATGTGCTGCTGCAACGTTCCAAAAACAAACCACAGTGACAATTGAGGCCTCATGTCTTCCAGGCATCACAGATCATTGCCATGCAGAACCCCAGGCTCCCTGTATTGCCACATCAACACAGCAATGGACATGGCGTAGCACGTACACACCACAAGGCAAGCGTAAGTCCCACAGGTAGTGGCCACTGTTGTTCCTGCCGGCCCTACATGTACGTCTCTTAGACACACACCCCATCAAGGTTGATGCATATACCACATGGATGTAGAGACTGTCACCCATTGGGAAAATTTGATCAGACACATCTGAGGCACAACATGCACACAGACTGTGGGTGCACATCAGTATTGTGGCAACAGGTCTCACTGTGACGTACATACCATCACCCCCAGGACTCAGGGTGTATGTGACCTGTCCTAAACATAGCCAACCTGACACTGTGGCCGTGACTCATGCCCATTACTGTCCAATTGCACATCACAGTGGTAATGTGCACAACACACAAAGGATTCTGCCCCCATGTACACGTGCACAGCCTGGGAGTGGTTGCACAAAGTGCCAGCCAAAAAAACAGATGTGGCCCCCCAAACACCCAGGGAATGAGGCCTTACATGCCATGGGACACTGTGTGGCCAATGCTGTAGTGTGGTAGGTGTGCACAGGTGTCCCTGGCCAGTATATATGTGTTGCATCCGTATAATAGTCACACTAATGAGGTCCGACGCAGGTGACACTGCGTACGCATTGCACGGGTCATGTCCGAGCCGTGCGTACGCTTTGTCATTGAATGCAATAAGGTCCGACGTGGGTGACAATGCATACGCATTGCACGGGTCATGTCCGAGCCGTGCGTACACTTTGCCATTAAATGCAATGAGGTCCGACACGGGTGATAATGCATACGCATTGCACGGGTCATGTCCAAGCCGTGCGTACGCTTTGTCATTGAATGCAATGAGGTCTGACGTGGGTGACAATGCGTACGCATTGCACGGGTCATGTCCGAGCCGTGCGTACGCTTTCTCATTGAATGCAATGAGGTCCGACGTGGTTGACTATCATGCATACGCGTCGGACAGGCATGGTCCGAGACAGGCGTACGCCTTGGCCATTGAATCGTATGGAGACGGGTGCATGTGTATATTCAAAATACGCGTTGTACAGTCAGTTGAACGAGCCGGGCGCACCCATTGGCTCAGGACTGTCATGGAGACGGATGCGGATTAAAAATGTGTACGAGTTGTGCATTGGAAATTCAGTTGGATGCCTACAACAATGTTGCAATTTCAAGTGTTCCATGAAGGTGAAGATTTGAACAATGAGGAAGGCGTGTACGAGTCGTAGTTTTAAATGGATTGGCCAGATTCATAGAATGCAACCGTGTTGGACCTATCACTTGGGACACATGGCACAGAGTCTGCCTCTGCAGCACAGATATAAGGCTGGCTGGCCCCCAGGGAGCTCACTTGCCTGTACTACATGCTACTGGACCACATCCCTGCTACCACTGCTGCTGTCTCTGCATCCTCTGGCTCCTGCTATGGCACGTACTCTGGAGAGGGCCCCAGCCTTCACTGAGGAGGAGAACCAGGCCCTGCTGGACGGGCTCCTTCCAGAGTACAGAAAGCTCTATGGGAAACCAGGGGAGCAGGTGAGTGTGCAGTCCACTGACTTCCTAATTATCCATGTTGTCTGACTAGCAGTACTAGCAGTGTGTACACCAGTGACAAGCATTCTCACTGACTACTTTCATCCCCCAAAGTGTGTAGGTACATGTAATAAATAGTTTTCCTGCTGCTAAAGTGCATTATTGCAAGCTTAAACTATCCAGGCATTGTTAACATGTCAGACATGCACGTGATTTTTCCTTCCCCATGGTTGCACTACCTGTGTAATTTATTGCTCTTTGTGATGATGAGATGTATATCCAAATGTGTGCTGCACAAATCTGGGACATATGTGTTAATGTACTTTTCACTTTGTCCTCCTCACAGGTTGATGCTCACCAGAAGCAGGAGATCTGGCTGACCATCGCCCGGGCTGTTCGTTCTGTGGGGGTCTACAAGCGCCGGATCCGCAACTGCCAGAAGAGGTGGCAGGACCTTCGGGCTGGACCTGGAGGATAGCTAAAGTCCAGCTGAAGCTGTCACCTCCACGCAGGAGGGGTGGACACCGGACCCTGACTCCCCACATGCTCCGTATCCTGGCGGTGGTCTTGCCAGACCTGGATAGGCAGCTGAAGGCCAGACAGCAGCAGGAAGGGGGTGAGTCCATGTCTGATCTGTGTACTATGTCTGACATGCAAATAGCAGTCTTATGTACTGGTCACACTTCCACATTACGTAGGTCTTGTAGTACAAAACTCAGGTCCCTCAATTGTGTGATGCACCCTCCTCATCTGTTCCACAGGTGTGGCCCCTCCAGTCTGTTGCTTTTGTCACTAGGGCACTGTGTCCCTGCAGTCAGCTATGCTTCAGGTACCGGTCAGCATCAGTTCCCATGAATCTGTTGTGTGTTTCATGGGTGGGTCAATTGTTTACACAATGCCTGAGGTCTGACATGTGATCTGTGTGTGCCCTTGAGATGTGTACAAATTGCTGGTCTGACTCGCGACATGTGGCTGGGGTATTCCAAACAAACCCATGAAGCAGGGGACTACAATTTTTGGGCCTCAGGAGTATGTATATCAAGTATGTCACACTTGTTTAGCCACCTGTCTACTGTCCATGGCCAAACACTGTTTCACGTAGTCCCTCAAGGGCATTTAGAAACACTGTAATCCCACTCCTGTGTATGAAATTGCAGGTTGTGCTTAGTGACATGTGCCCTCAGGTGTCTGCGTCTGTGTCATTAGGGTGTGGCTCGTTGTTACGTACAACTGGGGTGTCCATGATTCAGAGGGTCAGCATGACATCTGCGATGTGACTGTGAGAGACAAGACCTGTGTGACATATAGGTGTGTGATCACCTGACAGCGCACAATGGTGTATGCAACTGTGTCCTTCATGCAGCTGGGTTACATGCATGGCAGACTGTGATGTGTGTGTGGGGTGGGATGGGCAAGTGCGACGGTCATCTGCACAGTTAGCTTTACCCCTGAGCTAGGATTGTGAGTCAGTGCATATTGTTGTTGTCTGGATGCCCTGCCCCTGTGACAGGAGACAGTGTTGACTGACTTTCAGGGCATCCCAGTGCCATGGCATTTAACTTGCTATGAGTGAGCCTGCATTGTGTTCAAGTGTGCACCATGCACCCCATTGTGGCATTGCCTATCAGTACATGAGTACATCGTAGTGTGTGTTGCTGGCATGCATCCCAAGCATGTGAAATGAGTCTCTGCCCATCCCTTCATCCGGACACCTGTACTGAGTCAGTAGCAAGAGATGTGCTGTGTGTATAGTGACATATTCCTACATGTTCACTTGCATGTACAACTAATGTGTGGGTGGTGCATGTTGGCACATTGGGGTGGTGGCATCCAACATGCGACGGACATATGTGTGAAAGTCAAGGAGGGATATGTGTGCCATGGTTGATGCTGAGAATTACAGTTGTCTTACCCTACACAGTGTTGGCACTTTGAGCTGTGTTCAGCTGATGATGCCAGGGCTTGCCCTGTAATGTAATGTACTCACTTTGGTGTGTGCAGTCGGTGCCGGTGACTGATGTTGTTCTCTTACTTCCTATTCCTATCCAGATACATCCACGGCCACAGGAGGGGACAGCTCCACGGACCAGGAGGAGCCACAGAGTCTTACAGAGACAGAAGGAGAGGAGTCGGGTGAACCCAGTGGCACGGAGGGTGAGTTGAGCCACACAGAGGAGTCGTCAGCACCATCACCCCCAGCTGAGGGCCACAGCAGCTCTGAGGATGACTCCCTTGTGGAGGCAGGTGCCAGCAGCCACCAAACCCCAGCTAGTGAGGCTGTCCCCGCCCCTGCCACCACCACCACCACCCCCACACCCCTCCCATCGGCTCCCATCCCAGAGGTCCCTGTGGGCTCCCGTGTTCATGAGCATGTCTCCTTTGTGCCAGGCACCGCACCCCCTGCCCCTGTGTCCCCTGCTGCCCTGAGTGAGGAGTCTGTGAACTTACTTCGACAGATCCATGTAGGGCAGACGTCGATGCTGATGGTCCTCCATGCACACACAGGTCTGTTGACACAACTGGTGTCATTCATGGAGGGCATTTCCTCGGGCATGTCTGCCCTACAGAGGACCAATCAGTCCGTGGCCTCCTACCTGACGGCAGCAGTGTCCCTCCTCCAACAGTCCCGCACCCCTCCTACCCCTGCACCACCCACGATTCCTAGCACCCTACCTGTCCCAAGCACAGAAACCCCCAAACCAAGGTCTAGACGTGCACACAAGCAAGCGCAGGGGACTGATTCCACACTCACAAGGGCTGGTTTGCAGACACACACACAGTCATCCACAACCACTCCGCAGTCCTCCGAGACCTCTCCTTCCCAGCCCCCTTCCCTTGCCTCACCTGCAACCCCATCCCTCCAGAAGCTCTTCCTCTGTGACCTTGGCCTCTTCCCTACCGACCCTGCAGATCCTGATTACAAGGGGAAGAGGAAGTCCCCACACACAGAAGGGAGTGGCCCTCACACCCGGACACCCTCCCCCAGGCGCAGTCAGACAAAGACCCCCACCCGCGAGTACCCCCGGCGCAAGAAGAGCAAGACCCCCCGCCACCATACAGCTCCAAGGCAAAGTCTCCGTCCTCCATCCCCCAGGCCACCACTCCAGAGGTTCCCCTGCCACTCCCTGCCCCAGGTTCCCCCACATATACACCATACCCAAAATGCTAAGGCCATCCCCCCTTAGCACTTGCTCCTCCACACCTGGTCAGACAGTTAGTGGCACTGATGTGGGGACCGTGCCCCCCCCGCCCTGCCGACCTCACCTGTCCCCCATTCAGCTCCCATGGATGTAGGCACTGCTTTGGAGTCCACGACCACCCCGTCTGACTTCGGCACTGCATTGGTGAGCCAATGCACTCCATCTGACCTGCCCACTGGAGTTGTGCCGGCACCCCCACCATCTGACTTGTGCCCTACAGTTGTGACAGCACCCACCACTTCAGTCAGCTCCACTGCAGTTGCAAGTGTCTCGCCTGCATCCCCCACCTCTTCACTGCCTCCTTCTGCTGCGCCCTGATCCTGTCCCTGCGGTGCCTGGCCTGCCCCCATGTATGCCCCTCCGAGGGGATGACCCCGGTCCTTAGCAGTGCAGGCTAGCAAGGTGTGACAGTTGTCACTCTACTTCACTCCTTGGCATTTGGACATGGACTGGCCATTGGCCTTTTGTTTGCACAGACATTTAACTTTTAAAATGCTAAATAAAGCTTTTTTCTTTCTCCCTGGGAACTAGATTTCGCTGTACATTATGTTGATGATGTTTAACATGCCCTTGCACCTGTGATGCTTTGTTTACAATGTTAAATTGTGATGTGTTGCTGTGAGGTACTCCCTGTGGTCCATGAGATATGTATCCTATTCTGGTGGGTATCCATGTCATCCTTTGCAGCTACCTGGGTGTGTCAGGATCAACTATTTGTGGACATCTCTCTGTGAGCATTTCAATTGCATGGTCACATCTCTGGCTTGCACCCCTGCACATATGATGTGCTTCCCATTGTCCAATTTGTCACTTCCACATACTTTGTGCTCATCAACACTGGACCTACAGGTGTGGGCATCATTGTAATAGGAGCAACTGGGGCCTCTGTGCAACTTGCTAGACATATGTTTTGGGTATGTGCAGATGACTTAGGGGAGACTCACGTACCCAGGCTGTTGTGACCAGAGGCTTTATTGTGTGGTAACTGATGGCTGACTGACCAAGTGTTCTGCAGACATGAGTGGGACTTGCGGTGAATATGTTTGGCACAGCTGGGCTCCCACAGGAGTTGGGTCCCCTCAAGTAAGTGTGTTGTCCAGTGACATGGCCTGGGCCCATGGTGTGTGTTGTATGAGTATGTGTGTGTGTCACCCTGTTCATACACAGTGTTCCCTTGATATGTTCCTGTTGTTGATGCTTGCTGAGTGGTACTGGGTTCATCCCACTACTTTTCCAATGGGCTACCAGATGTGTGGGTGCATGACACACTACTGTTAATTGGTGTATCATCATTGGGATTTGTCAGTTCTGAGTGTTGATGATGTTGTCAGACACAAATGGGACACAGTCAGGGTTCCTCAAGGCTCCTGTTTATTTGCTAAATCATGTAGTTGTCCCTAGGTGGTAGTTTTCAGTGATTGAGACATTTGTATGTGTGTGTGACTGTTCCCACTTGTCGGGTTCATGGCTGCGATGCTGGCAGGTGTCAGCATGTGTGCCTAGTGGTTCTCCTTGGCATCTGAATTGTCCTGGGACTGTGGCAGGGATTCTGAAGGTTATGTGAGCTTTGAGGTCATGGCCATGTACCGCATACTGTGCAGTATGTCTGTCATTCCCCAGGGTTGTGAACTGTCCTTGTGTGATGTGTCTGTGCACCTTAGTTCCTCCCAACATTCCTGTGTTTGTCATGGGTGCATGTGCAGTCACCTGTCCATGTGAGCTTCACAGATACACATTATTGCAGTTCAGAGTGTGTGGTGTTGAGGGTGGACTAATGTGAATGTTTGCATGGGTGGTCCCCTAGCTCCCGTTTGTCCATGGATGAGGGGCTATGCTGAGTGATTTGTGTTCGTGTATGTGTGATGTACGTTTGTGGCACAGGACACGTGTCTGGGTTTCCCAGTTTGTACGACATCTGCCTTTAGCATCACAGTGGAGGTGTCATGCATGCTTGTGTCACCCCAATGTCTGTTCCCTGGGGGTAGTGGTGTTAGGTGTCAGTCTCTTGCTGTGTTAGTTGGTGTTCATTCCAGCTTGTGTCACATGTGTCTGTTGTGCTCTCTCTCATCTCCCAATGCCTGATTGCCCACTGAGGGT
This sequence comes from Triturus cristatus, assembly GCF_964204655.1. NCBI lineage: Eukaryota > Metazoa > Chordata > Amphibia > Caudata > Salamandridae > Triturus > Triturus cristatus. The sequence goes on along the minus strand of NC_140592.1, from coordinate 1,251,972,209 downwards.
GTCCCAATGATGGTTTACTTTTGTATGGCACTGTGTCCACATCTGTGTCACTGTGGTTCAGCCCCCCTTATGTGTTGTGTAGTTGCCTGTGGATACTGTGAAACACACACATGCAGTGTCAGATGTGCAGTGTGAGTTTGCCTGTTTGTGTTTGTGCATCTGCACCAGTGCATTGGTATTGCTGTTGTGGGCCTTTGTCTGGATGCTGTTTCTGTGATTTTGCATGCTGTCCCTGTGAGTCATATAACATCATTGTGCACATTCATCCTGGTTGTTAGGTGCCATTGCTGGCATGGAATGAGAGTTTGGGATCTGACACCTACACTCTACACATGTTGTTTTGATTGGTGTGTCTATTTTCGAGATGTGTGCATGCTTGGTGATGGTCACTTCTGTTGTTGTGTCATTGTACGCTGTATGCATTGTCAGCCCCCATGTGTGGTGCTTGTCTGCACATGGCCGAGATTGTGTTATGTTTTCACAGCACTGTTAGCCTCACCACATCTCTGTATGTATGGGACACAACCACTAGGTTGCCCCAGAAGTGTTTGATGTGTTGGGAGCAGGGATCATACATGCTGTTTGTTATTTGCAGCTTTGACCATGATGACACTTACCATTTGGTCACTGTGATGAGGGGGGTTTAGTCCCCATCACCACAATGCTCAACATCTGCTGCATTTTGGAAACCCCCACTTAACTTCTGTTCTACACAGTGAGTGGGTGTTCTTTTTACATTGCCACAGTGCTATGGTGATGCTTGCCTTGTGTATGTCACACATGTGATGTTACTTACATTGTATGCTCATAGCCATAATCACTGTTGTGGGCATTTGTCACAGACTACACACTGTTGACATGATGTTAGGGGGGATGTATTTTACGGACATACCTGATGTTGGAGTATGCTGAATGTGTTGCGCATCAACCATCCTATGTGTGGGAGTGGCAGGGGTGATGGGCAACAGGTCCCCTGTGAGCGGGGGTGGCAGGGGTGCTGGGCAACAGCAGCCATATGGGTGGGGGTGGCAAGGGTGATGGCCAACATAGTCCCTATGGGTGGGGGTGGCAGGGGTGATGGGCAACATCAGTCCTATGGGTGGGGGTGGCAGGGGTAATGGGCAACATCAGCCCTATGGGTGGTGGTGACAGGGGTGATGGGCAACATAGTCCCTATGGGTGGGGGTGGCAATAGTGATGGGCAACATAAGCCCTATGGGTGGGGGTGGCAGGCAACATCAGCCATATGGGTGGGGGTGGCAGGGGTGATGGGCAACATTAGCCATATGGGTGGGGGTGGCAGGGGTGATGGGCAACATAAGCTGTATGGGTGGGGGTGGCAGGGGTGATGGGCAACATATGCCCTATGGGTGGGGGTGGCAGGGGTGATGGGCAACATAAGCCATATGGGTGGGGGTGGCAGGGGTGATGGGCAATATAGTCCCTATGGGTAGGGGTGGCAGGGGTGATGGTCAACATCAGCCCTATGGGTGGGGGTGGCAGGGGTAATGGCCAACATAGTCCCTGTGGGTGGGGGCGGCAGTAGTGATGGGCAACATAAGCCATATGGGTGGGGGTGGCAGGGGTGATGGGCAAAAGGTCCCCTGTGAGTGGGGGTGGCAGGAGTGATGGGCAACATCAGCCATATGGGTGGGGGTGGCAGGGGTGATGGGCAACATAAGCCCTATCAGTGGGGGTGGCAGGGGTGATGGGCAACATAGTCCATATGGGTGGGGGTGGCAGGGGTGATGGGCAACATAAGCCCTATGGATGGAGGTGGCAGGGGTGATGGGCAACATCAGCCCTATGGATTGGGGGTGGCAGGGGTGATGGGCAACATAGTCCCTATGGGTGGGGGTGGCAGTAGTGATGGGCAATATAAGCCCTATGGGTGGTGGTGGCAGGGGTGATGGGCAACATCAGTCCTATGGGTGGGGGTGGCAGGGGTGATGGGCAACATCAGCCATATGGGTGGAGGTGGCAGGGGTGATGGGCAACAGGTCACCTGTGAGTGGGGGTGGCAGGGGTGATGGGCAACATCAGCCATATGGGTGGGGGTGGCAGGGGTGATGGGCAACATAAGCCCTATGGGTGGGGGTGGCAGGGGTGATGGCAGGGGTGATGGGCAACATAAGCCCTATGGGTGGGGGTGGAAGGGGTGATGGGCAACATAGTCCCTATGGGTGGGGGTGGCAGGGGTGATGGGAAACATCAGCCATATGGGTGGGGGTGGCAGGGGTGATGGGCAACATCAGCCATATGGGTGGGGGTGGCAGGGGTGATGGGAAACATCAGCCATATGGGTAGGGGTGATGGGCAACATCGGCCCTATGGGTGGGGGTGGCAGGGGTGATGGGCAACATAGTCCCTATGGGTCGGGGTGGCAGTAGTGATGGGCAACATAAGCCCTATGGGTGAGGGTGGTAGGGGTGATGGGCAACATCAGCCATATGGGCGGGGGTGGCAGGGGTGATGGGCAACATAAGCCCTATGGTTGGGGGTGGCAGGGGTGATGGGAAACATCAGCCATATGGGTGGGGGTGGCAGGGTTGATGGGCAACATAAACCCTATGGGTGGGGGTGCAGCAGGGGTGATTGGCAACATAGTCCCTATGGGTGGGGGTGGCAGGGGTGATGGGCAACATCAGCCCTATGGCTGGGGGGGCAGTAGTGATGGGCAACATGAGCCCTATGGGTGGGGGTGTTAGTGGTGCTGGCCATGCAACCCCTATGGTGGGCTGTTGTTAGTGGCCTGGATGTGGATCCCCTGTGTGTGTGCCATTTTGCGGGTACGTGTCGTTTGTTTATGTGGTAGGTGTCTGACTTACCGCCTGCGCCGTCGGTTCGTGATCTGGTCATTGATGTAGAGTACTGATTTGACCTGCGCGATGGGATTCATGATGTGTTCGTGTCGTACACACTGCTTGTTGCTCCGTCTCGTACCCGCTGCAAGCTGCTCCGTCTCGTAGCCGTGTATTGAGTTGTGGCGCGAATCGTAGGTGATATGCTTGTTTTCCGGATGATGTGACGTGCCGTACCTGATGACCCGTCCGGCGCGTAGGAAGTACGGGTGGAAGTGGCAGTAGTGATGGGCAACATAAGCCCTATGGGTGGGGGTGGCAGGGGTGATGGGCAACATAGTCCCTATGGGTGGGGGTGGCAATAGTGATGGGCAACATAAGCCCTATGGGTGGGGGTGGCAGGGGTGATGGGCAACATCAGCCATATGGGTGGGGGTGGCAGGGGTGATGGGCAACATCAGCCATATGGGTGGGGGTGGCAGGGGTGATGGGCATCATAAGCCCTATGGGTGGGCTGGCAGGGGTGATGGGCAACATAGTCCCTATGGGTGGGGGTGGCAGGGGTGATGGGCAACATATGCCCTATGGTTGGGGGTGGCAGGGGTGATGGGCAACATCAGCCATATGGGTGGGGGTGGCAGGAGTGATGGGCAACATAAGTCCTATGGGTGGGGGTGGCAGGGGTGATGGGCAATATAGTTCCTATGGGAGGGGGTGGCAGGGGTTATGGGCAACATCAGCTCTTGGGTGGGGGTGGCAGGGGTGATGGGCAACATAGTCCCTATGGGTGGGGGTGGCAGTAGTGATGGGCAACATAAGCCCTATGGGTGGGGGTGGCAGGTGTGATGGGCAACATCAGCCATATGGGTGGGGGTGGCAGGGGTGATGGGCAACAGGTCCCCTGTGAGTGGGGTGGCAGGGGTGATGGACAACATCAGCCATATGGGTGGGGGTGGCAGGGGTGATGGGCAACATAAGCCCTATTAGTGGGGGTGGCAGAGGTGATGGGCAACATAGTCCCTATTTGTGGGGGTGGCAGGGGTGATGGGCAACATCAGTCATATGGGTGGGGGTGGCAGGGGTGATGGGCAACATCAGCCATATGGGTGGGGGTGGCAGGGGTGATGGGCAACATCAGCCCTATGGATTGGGGGTGGCAGGGGTGATGGGCAACATAGTCCCTATGGGTGGGGGTGGCAGTAGTGATGGGCAACATAAGGCCTATGGGTGGGGGTGGCAGGGGTGATGGGCAACATCAGCCATATCGGTGGGGGTGGCAGGGGTGATGGGCAACAGGTCTCCTGTGAGTGGGGATGGCAGGGGTGATGGGCAACATCAGCCATATGGGTGGGGGTGGCAGGGGTGATGGGCAACATCAGCCATATGGGTGGGGGTGGCAGGGGTGATGGGCAACATCAGCCCTATGGGTGGGGGTGGCAGGGGTGATAGGCAACATAGTCCCTATGGGTGGGGGTGGCAATAGTGATGGGCAACATAAGCCCTATGGGTGGGGGTGGCAGGAGTGATGGGCAACATAGTCCCTATGGGTGGGGGTGGCAGGTGTGATGGGCAACATCAGCCATATGGGTGGGGGTGGCAGGGGTGATGGGCAACATAAGCCCTATGGGTGGGAGTGGCAGGGGTGATGGGCAATATAGTTCCTATGGGTGGGGGTGGCAGGGGTGATGGGCAATATCAGCCCTATGGGTGGGGGTGGCAGGGGTGATGGGCAACATAGTCCCTATGGGTGGGGGTGGCAGTAGTGATGGGCAACATAAGCCCTATGGGTGGGGGTGGCAGGTGTGATAGGCAACATCAGCCATATGGGTGGGGGTGGCAGGGGTGATGGGCAACAGGTCCCCTGTGAGTGGGGGTGGCAGGGGTGATGGACAACATCAGCCATATGGGTGGGGGTGGCAGGGGTGATGGGCATCATAAGCCCTATGGGTGGGGGTGGCAGGGGTGATGGGCAACATAGTCCCTATGGGTGGAGGTGGCAGGGGTGATGGGCAACATCAGTCATATGGGTGGGGGTGGCAGGGGTGATGGGCAACATCAGCCATATGGGTGGGGGTGGCAGGGGTGATGGGCAACATCAGCCCTATGGATTGGGGGTGGCAGGGGTGATGGAAAACATAGTCCCTATGGGTGGGGATGGCAGTAGTGATGGGCAACATAAGCCCTACGGGTGGGGGTGGCAGGGGTGATGGGCAACATCAGCCATATGGGTGGGGGTGGCAGGGGTGATGGGCAACAGGTCCCCTGTGAGTGGGGGTGGCAGGGGTGATGGGCAACATCAGCCATATGGGTGGGGGTGGCAGGGGTGATGGGCAACATCAGCCCTAAGGATTGGGGTGGAAGGGGTGATGGGCAACATAGTCCCTATGGGTGGGGGTGGCAGTAGTGATGGGCAACATAAGCCCTATGGGTGGGGGTGGCAGGGGTGATGGGCAACATCAGCCCTATGGGTGGGGGTGGCAGGGGTGATGGGCAACATCAGCCATATGGGTGGGGGTGGCAGGGGTGATGGGCAACATAAGCCCTATTGGTGGGGGTGGCAGGGGTGATGGGCAACATAGTCCCTTTGGGTGGGGGTGGCAGGGGTGATGGGCAACATAAGGCCTATGGGTGGGGGTGGCAGGGGTGATGGGCAACATCAGCGATATGGGTGGGGGTGGCAGGGGTGATGGGCAACATCAGCCATATGGGTGGGGGTGGCAGGGGTGATGGGCAACATCAGCCCTATGGGTGGGGGTGGCAGGGGTGATGGGCAACATAGTCCCTATGGGTGGGGGGCAGTAGTGATGGGCAACATAAGCCCTATGGGTGGGGGTGGCAGGGGTGATGGGCAACATCAGCCATATGGGCGCGGGTGGCAGGGGTGATGGGCAACATAAGCCCTATGGTTGGGGGTGGCAGGGGTGATGGGCAACATAGTCCCTATGGGTGGGGGTGGCAGGGGTGATGGGCAACATCAGCCCTATGGGTGGGGGTGGCAGGGGTGATGGGCAACATCAGCCCTATGGCTGGGGGTGGCAGTAGTGATGGGCAAAATGAGCCCTATGGGTGAGGGTGTTAGTGGTGCTGGCCATGCAACCCCTATGGTGGGCTGTTGTTAGTGGCCAGGATGTGGATCCCCTGTGTGTGTACGCCATTTTGCGGGTACGTGTCGTTTGTTTATGTGGTAGGTGTCTGACTTACCGCCTGCACCGTCGCGTCGGCTCGTGATCTGGTCATAGATTTGACCTGCGCGATGGGATTCATGATGTGTTCGTGTCGTACACACTGCTTGTTGCTCCGTCTCGTACGCACTGCAAGCTGCTCCGTCTCGTAGCCGTGTATTGAGTTGTGGCGCAAATCGTAGCTGATATGCTTGTTTTCCGAATTATATGACGTGCCGTTCGTGACGACCCGTCCAGCGTACTTGTCATGCCGGAAACTGCTATGGATACTGCTTCCGGGCGACTCGGTTCATCGTTAGGAGTTACGGCTTGGACGGGGAATGAAGCTTGATTCACAGCCTACGTGTCAGGACGGACCGGCTCCGGGTACGTGTCGGTCGCATGGTAAGGCTACGGACAGCTGTCCGACCGGCTATCGGAATCGGCCCCTCTATGTAGCATTTTGATATTTGTGTTTTCGATAGTGTTCATTTTAGATATTTTTGGGTGCAGTATTTTTGTCACTAGTATTTGTGTTTTCTTTTTATTAAGTATAGATGGTGATGTTTTTGTAATTAATATTATTTTGATTATATTTTGGTGAATCAATATTGTTTTACACGATATTCTATATATGAAACCCATTACCCTCAACTTTTTTTTAACGAGAGACATTTTTATATTTTATACATGTCATGTTGGACTGAATTAACATGTGATGTGTGTATTTTCTGAATGTACCATACTAATTTAGATAATGAACTCAATAGCATAGTCAGGATGATATGTGCCCTTCTGTAATTAGGGAACATGTGCCCCTTAGCCCATGGATATATAGGGAAAAGAAGCATATTCTGGGTGCAGTGGGCCCTCTAGGTCCCTGAGCCCCAGTGCGACTACACCTGTTGTACTATTGCTATGTACTCCCCTACATGAAATAATTGAGCACAATGCACTGTCAATTGGTGGTAAAAGGTAAAGTGATGAGATATTTTTCTAGTGGCTAACTGTACAATGCAATACCAGATAAGGCAGGTTCAGATATTGGCTTTCCCACTTGAACAAATAGAGTGATTCTCCAAAAATGTATGTAATCTTCATATTTTTCCAATATAGGTATTCCTCATCACATTTCGTACATTCATGTATTTAAATGCATCTTTTTTCAATTCCAAACACACAGCACATTGTGTTGTTCATTATGTGTTTTGTTAAACGTTGATTATTCAGTTTACACAAATATATTATTTAGCATTTGTTTCAGAATAATCCGATAGCTCGTTGCAGGCATGTATAGTTTAAACTTTTCATAGTTCTACAACTTCTTTATCAAATATTCCACAATGTTCTATGTTGTTTAGTGTTTTCTTCAAGCACTTCAATAATCATTGATACATGCAATTAAAATAGTCAAGTATCTTTCATAGAAGCATAAGAAGGTAAAAGTGCATTAAGGCTCATACATTAATATTTCAATATTCCACTAGCTAAAATGGTATTAAAGCTGCAAATAGGCAAAGGTTAGGCCAAGAGGGATCAATGATGAGGGATTAAAGGGAGCAGTTCAACCGTTTAATTCATACAATGGTCTTGCATTCGCTGCTAAGATGTTTATGGATGCTATATCTGCACTTTGAGTATGACTGCTATATTTGCACATGTTCGGCCCACAGTCAAACGGTGTTGTAGAACTAGTCAATGGTACACGTAAGCAAGCCTTGACTCCTAGTGTATTGGGTACGCAACTGACACGGCTGTATAGCCCGAACGGGGGCCAGAGAGCAGTAAATAACTTGCCCAGAGGAGTATTTATTTAAAACTTTTATATAGGGACGGCATCAGAGCGCCTTACATCAAATAACATGCAAGAAGGAGGGGGTACAAAGAGAACTGAGAGTAGAGATCTAATCTCTTTGGGCAATTGATGATCAGCTGGTTGAGATGCCGTTTGATGAGGTGATCCTTTAGCTATCTCCTAAAGCTCAGGAATGAAGTGTTCATCCTGATATGTACTGGTATGGAGTTCCAGATTATAGGAGCATTGCTTGAGAAGGAGCGTGCCAGGGTTTTTTGTTTATGGGCTTTAGGTGGAATGAGCAGCAGGGTGTTTGAGCTTCTTAGGTTTCTCGTCTGACCTACCTTATTAGTTTAGAGGTGAGGTATGCCAGTTTACCAGTGTGAAGGGCTTTATGAGTAAAACAAGCAGTTCTGACACTGCAACAATCTAGCTGCTGCATTAAGAGTGGTTCTGAGAGGTGCAATGTGGGATTTAGCTGTGCCTGCGAGGGTGGCATTCCTGTAGTCCAATCTAGATAGCACCAACGCTTGTGTTGTAGATTTAGGATCATTCAGCAGTAGGTAGGGTTTGATTTTTTTCAGAAGTTTCAGGTTGTAGAAGGTGCTCTTCACACTCTTCTTTATATGATCTTTCTTGGTCAGTTGAGGGTCCAGTGTGATTCCCAGAGATTTGGCAACCAGGGTTAGATTGCAGTTTAGAGCATCAATTGACTTTAGCCATACTTGCATCTGGGGGGCACTGTCCATTTGAAAATAATTTGTCGTTTCTTGGTTGAGTTTTAGGTGGTTGAGAGAAAGTCAGTGTTGGACTACTTTGAGGGTGGTATTTAATCGGTGTACGTCATCAACGGAGGTGATTTCCATGTTAAGCTGGGTGTCATCCACGTATAGGTGGAAGGGGATGTTTCTTTGATTGAGAATAACAGTGAGGGGCTTCAAGTAGATATTGAACAGGGTTAGCGAGAGTACGGAGCCTTGAGGGACACTCCGGTTTATTGCCACTGTGTCTGAAGTCAAATTGCTTATTTTTATTTGCTGAGAGCGGTTTTGTAGAAAAGATGTGAAACAGCATAGAACCACCCCCTCTGCATCAATCCCTTTTTGGAGGGGATCCAAGAGAAGCTTGTGGCCGACCGTGTCGAAAGCCGCCGATAGAGTATGAGCAGGCTGGATAGGTCTGTATTCATGGGTTTATGCAGGTCATCAACTGTATTCAGAATGGCTGTTTCCGTGCTGCATCCTTTTCTGAAGCTTGATTGATGAGAGTCCAGGAGATTGTTGTGGTCATTGTGTTGGTTTAGTTGTGAGAGAACACATCTCGCTAGAGTTCTGGCTAGGAAGGGAAGATTGGAAACAGGTCTGAAGTTATTGAGGTCGTTTGGGTCTGTGCCCGGTTTTTTCAGCAGTGGTGTGACTTGGCCAAGTTTGAGGCAGTCTGGTATAATTCCAGTCATCAGGAATCTGTTTATTATCTTAGTCCAGAAGAGGGTTGGGCGTGGTTGAATTTTTTGCCAGAGAGGCTGGACGGAGTGTTTGAACATAGCCAACAGATCAAAGATGCCTGCCTCCGAGAGTGGTTTGAACATCTTTCAGCTTCTAGAACGTCTTTGAATTCGATTGCACCCGGAGTTGTCCTGTGGAGTAACCGCTGCTTTGGTGACCACAGAGTGAGTAGGGGTGTTGTTATCCTCCTTTCTGGGAGGTTGGCTCCAATTGGATGACTGGTTGTGACCTTCAAGGGAAAGCTTGATCTTCGTGATTTTTTTTTTTTGTGTTTTTTTTTTTTTTTAGTATTATAACAAACTTCATTCAGCATTTAGTCACAATACACAGCTTATGCCTACAACCACATATGGCCGGCAGCGTGACGGTATAGAGGAAGGTAATGGTGTACACAGAGGTTCATCCACAACCCGCAAGGGGCCGGCCGCGTTGCAGTGTTAACAAAAAGTAGGATGACAACTCAAATAAAGGTCTCCCGTCCTTTTATTCTATTCTGGAATTGGCAGGTAATGATTGTTACAGAGCTCATGTATACAGTGTACACAGGAAAACAACAGCTGGTAGAACCTCCTCTCATCATATGTCCCAGTGGCGTAATATATCCCATTGCATCCCGTCATCAACCAATGTCATAGGAGCACAAGGGAAGAATCCACTCCATCCCATCCCTCCTGCCTCCCCCTGACAGGCTTCCCTGAAGCATGGAAGCCGTATCTCTCAGCCGCCTAAGTGTGAGTTGTCTTTAAATGTATGCAGTGGTGCATCGGTAACGACCCGATCCCGTCTCCATGCGCTATCGCTCAAGCAGGGTGGTTCCAGTGGGTTCGGTGCCATAGGCTCTATCTAATAGAGCTGTAAATGATGTGTTATGATATGGGGTGTGATAGCAGGTATGTCGTGAGAGGGTTCCATATGTTCACTGGACGAGCCGCTGCGAGCAAGAGCTCCGCGTATTGGAGCAGCGTTTCCTGACACTGCACCATGCTTCTGATCCATTCTTTGAATTTCGGGGCTCTGCCCCTACCCCACCTGCAAGCTATCAGTCTCTTGGCCATAAGAAAAGCGATAGTGGCGAATCTGCGTACAGGCTTTCTAATAGTTTTTGTGTAGCCCAGTAGTGCCTGTACTGGAGATGGTGACAATGGTATATTTATCATCTCCGAGATGCCCGAATATACCTGACCCCAGTAGTCGGCAACCTCCCGGCAACCCCACGCTACATGCAAGAAATCTGCCGCGGGTGCATGGCATCGCCAGCAAAGGTCGTCCTCCCGAAGTCCGATCCTATGCATACGGGCTGGTGTACAATAGAGTCTATGCAGAAACTTATAGTGAATAACCCTGAATCTGCTGCTGGAAGAGATTTGTTCGGTTTGTGCACAGCAAAAGTTCCAGATTTCGTCTCTAATGGGTTCACCCAGCTCTCCCCCCCAGCCATCTCGCGCCCCGCAATGTTCCAGCTCCGGTATGGCGTGTATTAAATGGTATAGGTGCGAGACCGCATGTGCAGGAGTAGCAGCTTTAAGCAGCTGATGTAGAGGGTCTAGCGTGGGCGGCTCGGCCGGATATTCCTCCGTCAGCGCTCGAATCCCACTACGAAGTCTTATATATAGAAATGTATCCATGGGAGTGGGTGTAAGGTCAGCGAACATGTGCGTCTGCGACCTAAAACGACCATCATGATATAGGTCTCCCCATGTCTTGATGTTGAGTTTGTTCATAAAGTTTTTAAATATTTGTTCCTGCAGAAGAGGTATCGTAGGATGGTACGCCAATGGGAGCAACGGAGAGTACGGTAGGGTTGTGTTAGTTTTTTCCGTGATACGACGCCACGCCATGACTGTACTAGAGACTGTTGTAGCTTCCGCAATAGGAGTTACGGGCGCTCTAAATAAAGCACCTTCCAGCGGGATCGGGTCCGCCAACCAATGCTCCACCGCCACCTGAGGCAGAAAGGGCGTGGGGCGAATCCAATAGTGTACATAGTGTGCCTGGGCACTGTAATAGTACAGTTCGAACTCCGGTAGATCAAAGCCGCCTTGTGCGAACGGGCGAGTCAAAATACCCCAGCGCAGTCGTGGCTGCTTTCCTCCCCAGACCAGTCGGATAAGCTCAGATCGCAACATTTTAAAAAAGGACTTGCCCGGGTAGTATGGGAAATTTAGGAAGAGGTATAGGAGTTTAGGTAGGATCACCATCTTGATGAGGGATGCGCGTCCTGCGAATGAGAGTGGCAATGTGATCCATCTGGTTACGCAATTTTGGATGTGGTCAAAGGCACGGCCATAATTCAGCCGCATTAGTTCGTCCCGGTCTCTAGTGAGAGATATGCCCAGATAGCGGACCTCATCTGTGCACCACCTCAATGGATAATCGAGGAGGAATGGCTGGGCCGCTGTCGTGAGCGGAAAGATAGTGGATTTTCCCCAGTTAATATGGATACCCGACATGCCTGCAAAGCGAATGAACTCTCGCAGAATGGGGTTGAGGTTAGTACTGGGATCACGTATGTATAGCGTTATGTCATCCGCGTAAAGGGACACAAGGACCTCTCGTTGTAGACAACGTAGAGCCCTGTCCTGGTGGTGCTGTCGGAGTCTGGCCGCTAGCGGTTCCATCGCTATGGCGAACAGTAATGGAGATAAGGGGCACCCCTGACGTGTGCCCCTGGATATGGCGAAGGCGTCAGATATCCGACCATTTACCCCAACACGAGCAACTGGTTGACGGTAAAGTATACTTATCCACTGTGTGAAGCCTATTGGCATCCCCATGTTTCGTAGTATGCATAGGAGGTAGTCCCATTCTAAAAAATCAAAGGCCTTAGTGGCGTCTAAGAACACCGCCACCATTGGCAAGTCAGGGTCTACATTTTGCAATATGGAAAAAAGCGTGCGGAGGTTGTAGGAGGTAGCTCTGCCAGGGATGAAGCCCGCCTGATCCGACAGCACCAGCCCTCCCATCAGCAGCTGCAAGGGATTGGCCAAAACCTTGGTTAGGATTTTCGCATCACAGTTGATTAGGGATAGGGGGCGGTAGGAGTCAGAACACTCGGGCGGTTTACCGGGTTTTAGTAGAGAAATGATTAGAGCTTCCTGCATGGACGGGGGAAGTATTCCGGACTCGTGTGCTTCAAGGTACACCTCTCGAAGCACCGGTATCAGGACATCTGCGTAGGCCTTATAAAAGTCCATGGGCAGCCCGTCCAGCCCAGGAGCCTTCCCAGGTGCCATCTGGTTGATCGCATCCCTTATTTCGTCTAGACTTATGGGCTCTGCCAGAAACTCTCTGTGTCTGTCCGGAAGCCACCCCAGAGTGAGTTCCCTCAGGTAGTCACCCATATCTAGGTCCCCCGCTCTGGTAGTAGAGTAGAGTGCGGAATAGTGGTCAACAAAAGCGCCTAAGATTGAACGTGTATCTCGTAATGGCTTCCCTCCGTCTCCCTCCAACTCCAACACGAAATTTGAGCCACGTCGGGGGCGAATCACTCCCGCCAGGAAGCTCCCGGGACGCTCCCCCTCCCCATAAGCTCTAGCCCTGGAATGTTTACCTCAAAATTTTACCTCCCTATCAGCGGTGGTAGTATACTCAGATAACACCTCTCGATACCGCGCCTGGGCGGCGGAATCCGTGTGATAGTCCGGCTGGGTTTCTAGTGTTCGAAGTGTGTTTTCCAATGTATGGAAGGTATTGCGCAAGACCCGCAATACGCCTGAGCCTTTAGATATGCAAATGCCACGTACCGTGACCTTCAATGCCTCCCACAGTGTGGCTACCCGCTCTACCGATCCCTTGTTATGCGATAGAAACTCTTCGATATCCTGACGGAGTTCAAAGCGGAATAGCTCATCAAGTAGTATGTTGGGTTGAAGGCGCCAGGATGGGGGTCTTTCCAGCATGTCCGGTAAGCGGAACCTGGTCAGTACCGGGGAGTGATCAGAAAACGTGCGACCCACATGTTGTGCCGCAGCCATGGAGGGGGCCAGCCCCCGAGACACCAAAATGTAGTCTAGTCTAGCCCAGGTGGCATGAGCCGAGTTCCAATGCGTGCCCTCCATACTAGTAGGGTGTAAGTGCCGCAATGCATCTACCATCTCCTGATTGTCACAAATGTCTCGCAGGTATCTATGTGTGTTGGTGTAATGGTGTGTAGAAGGGTTAGACCTATCCAAGGCCGGGTCAAGGACCGCATTGAAGTCCCCTCCCCATATGAGATGTGTTGATCCCACCTCCCTGATCTTGTTCCAGAGGGCAATGAAGCTACTCAGGTCATCGCAATTAGGGCCATAGGAGCATGCGAAGGTGATGGTGTCGGCACCCATCCTTCCCCAGGTGACGCAATACCGTCCCTCTCGGTCCGCCGCGTCCCCCAGTGGAGCATAGGGAACATTCCTTTTTATCAATATAGCGGTACCTCTTGCATAAGACGAGTATGCTGCGAAGACCGAATGTGCCGCCCAGCGGGCGGCAAAGCCGCCTCCGCGGTGGGGGTCCATATGGGTTTCCTGCAAGAATGCTATATTTACGTTAAGTCTGTCCAATGCCCCCAATATCTGTCTCCTCTTCCTCGGGTCCCCCAGGCCTCTAACATTCCAGGTAATGACAGATAGAAGACCCCCCTCCCTGCTATCTAGTTGCACTTCCCGGCTCATATCTATAGCTAGGTAATCGAAATATCCTGGTGTGTGCAAACCCCCGCCCATTCCAGAGCCATGTCACAGCGGAGGGTTCAAAAGGCGAGTCCGCCCTGTGCATTGTGACGTTATCCATGCTGTGTTCAAACAAAATATCAACAATCCCGTGAACATCACCCCCCCACCCACAACGACATCCCAATCATGCCGAGCATCCACCCCATCCCACATCAATGCAACATTCCAAACCATAATCCTGTTGGGGAACACCCAATTGGGAGACACTAGGGATCCAGACCCGCCAACCCAACTCCCCCGATTTTTTCACCCGCCGCCCGCTGGGGTTAGTAGCAGCAGGCTATGCGGGAGGGGGAAGGGTGTGCCAGAGCAAGATCAAGTTAGACAGCAACAATTGTACCCTGGAAACAAACGGGTCTATTAATCTACAGACCATCAACTCGAAGTCGGGGCACCAAGCAAGGGAAATGACAAACAGTGAGGCTCCCTGTGCGGTAGAAGCTAAGCATTTCTATGCAGCGACAGTGTAATGATAAACAAGAATATCAGCCATACCCCTCTAGTCAGTCCAGAGCTGAGGTGGGAGAGCGGGAGCCATCCCTCCCAGGAGATGTTCGTGCAGGCTCGTGAGAACGTTTATGATCTTTTAGGAAGAGTTCCACCTGAGATGGGTTCTGGAATATGTGTGTCTTGCCATGGAGGACCACCCGCAGGCGCGCCGGGTAGAGCATGGAATAACGGATATCACTTTGAATTAAGCGTTTCTTAACTGCCCCAAATTTTCGCCGTGCCTCCTGTACAGCCTGTGTGAAGTCAGGGAAAAAAGAGAGCGTGGTGTTTTCATACTGAACAGGCTGCTTCTCTCGTGCCAGGCGAAGCAAAGTATCACGGTCTCTATAATTCAGGAAGCGGATAATGATTGGTCTCGGAGGTGCTCCAGGAATGGGGCGAGGGCCCAGGGAGCGGTGGGCCCGCTCCACCACTAAGTGTGGGGAAAAGGCTTCCGCGCCAAAGAGTTCAGAAAGCAATTTTTCTATGAAGAGTTCCATTTTCCCCACTGCGGTGGATTCTGCCAAACCAATAAGGCGCACGTTATTTCGTCGCGATCGCGCTTCCAAGTCCTCATTCTTGTCGGCAATCACCTTCAGTAACCGTTCCATCTGCGATACAGTGCTGGCATTGGCCGCCGCCCCATCCTCAAGCCCCGAGATCCGTTGCTCCGTCTCCTTAACTCGCTCCTCTTGTTGGTCGAGACGGTGCACCACAGAGTCTGGACATATTATCAATCTTTGAGTCAATGGAAGTAAGACTTGTTTGCATGTTTAAAAGGAGCGCCTTCCAATCTACCTCCTCAGCATCCACCACCTCCGAGTCACCCTCCCCCGTCAGTGGGGTGCGGGTTTTTTTCCTTTGGGACTCAAAAGGGAGCTTTGATTGTTTATTATCCGTCTTCCCCATGATTATGGTTGACCTGGCAACTCAGCTCTCCACTCCGGAGCACCAGAGCGGAGCCCTCCCTCTAGTGTAGCCCGAGACAGGCGTTGGGTATGTTGTGCGTCAATTCCGCCGGTCCAATTCGCGTCTCGGCGATACTCCTCTACGTCCCTCGCGACGCGGATGAACCCGTCCATGCAGGGGAGGAGCAGGGGGGGGGGGGGGGAGACCCCCCCAACAGATTACAGGTGGCAGAATCGATCCTGAAGGTCAAGAGTGGATTCGCGGTGGCAGTCCGGACTGTGTATACACTACCCCGCAAGTGGCAGTTCTGCGGTGAGCAGCCAACACACTCCCTCGGGCGGATCCCCTCCCGTCAGTTCAGCGCGTTCCCGTCCTCCCAGTGTGGTGGACGTAGGGTGAATAGCCAGGGGGAGCGTTCCCACCCCCCCGATGACACCCCCGCAGCAGGACAGCAGTGCCCCTCTCTCCGGGCCTGTAGCGGTCACAGGTAGGCCAGCAGGCGTCCGCGAGACCCTCCTGCAGCAAGTGCCCCTCTTCTGGCAGATCTCCCTTGTGTCGGTTTCAAAACAGCAGCAACGGAGGTCGCCCCACTCCGTTCGTAGGTAGGTTGCAGGTGTTACCGTCCCCTGCTTAGTCAGGGGCTCGCCGGGGCTGCGCAGCGCACCAAGGCCTACCTCTCTGGTCCTCGGGTGGCGGGGCTGCTATGCAGGGTTCAGCCTCAAGTTACGTCGCCTCTGTAGTTCGTCGCCTCCACTGTCTCGCCGGTATTCCAGGCCCCCCGGCACTACCGCAGGCAGTCCGTTGATGTCTAGCTCCTCCGCCTGTCCCGTGCCCGCCAGATCCGCGTCTCGCGGCCTAGCGACCACGCTTGAGCACCGGGGTCGCGTGCATGCGCACGCCGTCTTCCGTGCGTCTGCGGTTTACAGCGCCTCCCGCGGGATCTGCTAGGGCGGATATCTTCCCCTTCACCGCACCAATTCGAGCCATACTCGCATCAGGTGTGCGTCCACCTCTGAGGATCACTCGAGCTCCGTAACTTCTAGTTTCCAGGGTACAGGATGGGTCTTATGGATAGTTGAAGTGCCCGGCTGACGAGAGCCTCACCGAAGTGCGGCCATGTCGGTCTGGCGCCCTCTAGCGCCTCCATCTTCGTGATTTTATCACTGAAGAAATTAGCAAATTTGTCACACCGTTCTATGGAGAGCTGGAGATTTTTCAAGACAGGCTTGGAATTTTGTTATTTTATGATGTTGAAAAGCTCTTTGGGCGTTTTATGGCCTTGCCTAGAGCATTGCGGAAGAAGGTGACTTTTTCTTTCACAATGTGTTTTTTTTATATTTCTTAAGTTGCCCCTGCTCTGGGCTAGGTGGAGTGGGGGAAGGATTTGTTCGCCAAAGTCATTCTGCAGCTCTAAATTATCATCTTTCAATGTTGAGGTCTTTATTGAACCTGGATCTCGAGGGGGTGTTTCTTACCTTTTGTAGTTTCAGAGAAGCTACTTGGTCTAGGATGGAAGACATAGTTGAGTTGTAGTGAGTGGTAAGTTCGGCAGTTGAGAGGTTATCTTATTTTTTGGTGTCCTCATTCTGCCAACTCTCTTGTTGGTGTTACTCTCGTCCCTCAAATACAAGGAGGGAAAGATGAGCATTTCCACACAAGATTACTGCTGTTTCCACTTCCATCTCCTTCTCATAGAGACCGGGGCAAGGAAGAGCCGGGACCAACAGCATATATGGCTTAATCATTGGACCCGCTAGGTAGCTGTCTCCAATCAACAAACAGTGCCCAGAGCTTCTCCAAACGTTTAGCGTCACAGGCCACATCAGACTGACTCGTGTAGTTAATACTTTTGAGGCAATCAGCAAAACATGGGGTACTTTTAGATTTCCAGAGCCTACATATCTCCCGCCTCGCCAACAGGATCACATAGAAGATAAATTTAGTGATGACTGTGTTTGTTCGTAAACAACCTTCTTGATATAGCCAAAAAAATACAAGTAGAGAGCTTACCTTGATACGTTCACCAGTTACATCCCCTAAGAAGTTACATACCGATGTCCAGTATAGAGCTATCTTCGGACACTGCATAAACAAATGCAGGTCATCTACTGATGAAAGCATACACTTTGGACAGGAATATGCATTCCCTGTAACTCCTGAAAGCTTGGCTGGAGACCGGTATACTCTGTGGGTAATAAATAAATGGTTTTGCTTAAGCGAAGCTGGTTTCACTACTGCTCATAAAATGGAAAAGGAAGCCTACCAAGCTTGATTCAGATTTCCTTCCCCGAGCTCTTCAACCCACAGATTAGAAATATCTGAGACAATCTTATCATCCGCCTCCGCAAAGGCCCAGTACCAAAATGAGACTTTCTTTTTTAGTGGGTCAGTTCTCATCACCTGATCTAACCAAGAGTCATCTTCCTCTTCTACCCACTCTTGGGTGACCCACCAAGACCGTAATTGGTAATATTTAAATCTCATCAGTTGTCTCTTAGTACAATTACATAACACTTCCTAACTCACTAAACTTATCCCGTTCTGAGATCAGCCCAATAACGTAACCCCCTGGATTTTAAGGGTTGACTAAGTTGATCAATCAAACAGTCGTGAGTACCCGGGGACTCCCAAATCGGTGTCCATGATGAGTAATACGGAACTCCCAACCTTTCCCGAAATTACATCGATTTCTTAAAGCAGATTTCAGAATCTTCAACCTCACCTTTTTAAAGTATTTTGGCTCCCCATATTTAAAAAGGAAGTGACACTGGCCTTGACACACATCGCCCAGCATTGCCTCAAAAAGTAATCCCATAGGTGACCTGTCCGGCTTATTAGCAAGCATGCAAAAGTCCTTAAAGTGAAACGCGTGACAGTAGGCAAGCAGATCCGGTAAAGCCAATTTCCCCACCTCCAACCACCTCCTCAGTTTTTCCAAGCTATCCTGGGTACCTTTGAAGCCCATAAAAAGCTTCCTATTTTCCCCTGGAGCTTGGCTACATCCTCCCTCCGAAATGTTAAGGGTATGGAGTTAAAAAGAAAAGTGATTTTGGGGAGAACAATCATCTTGATGAGATTTACTCGACCATATATATTTACAGGTAAGTTGGCCCATCTTCCCAACAAACTCCCTACCTCCTGGCTGACTTTTTTTCCAATTTACTCTAGAACATCCTCAAGTTTCTGTGTAATTAATATACGCAGATATCGCATTGGAGATTTAGCCCCCAACTAC
Source organism: Triturus cristatus (assembly GCF_964204655.1). Taxonomy (NCBI): domain Eukaryota; kingdom Metazoa; phylum Chordata; class Amphibia; order Caudata; family Salamandridae; genus Triturus; species Triturus cristatus. The sequence continues at coordinate 1,251,953,602 of NC_140592.1, read as the reverse complement.
TGTTGTCCTGATTCCTTTGTTTTTCTCTACATTCACCTTGTACCCCAATATCGTACCAAAGCTCTGCGCCTTTGCCATCAAGTTATGAATTGCCGCCTGTGAGTTGGTAGTGTAGAGGATCAAGTCATCTGCATAAAGAGCCAATTTCGCCACTAATCCAGAGAACCTAAAATGAATAATTGTGGGATCTGCTGATCAGATTTGCAAAAGGCTCAATGTACAAATTATTAAGGAGAGGAGACAGGGGACAACCCGGTCTCCTGCCCCTAGTGATGCCAAGCCAATCAGACTATTCTCCATTTACCAACACCCTAGCCCTAGGGAGGTAATATAGGTTTTGCACAGCCCTCACCATGTTCTCCGGAAAAACAAAGTTTATTAGGGCTTCCCACAGATACACCCAATGTACTTGATCGAAGGCCTTTGCTGCATCTACAGCCACTACAGTTCAAAGCAAATTCTGGATCCCCACCTTATCTATAACCCTCATCATCAGGTACGTAAGCTAATTGAGCTTCCTCCCTGGAATAAAACCTCTATGATCTGAGTGTATAACTCCCCTAATGACCTGTGCTACTCTTGAAGCTATTATCCCTGAAAAGACCTTATAATCTGTGTTCAAGAGTGATATTGGTCTATACTAGTCTACTCTCAACTGAGCTTTATTCGATTGGAAAATTAAGGCTACTGTGGCCTCTGACCAGGATCTAGGAGCTGTTTTGCCTTCTATATGCGTTGCATTAAATACATCTTTCAAAACCGGAGCTATTTTATCTATAATTTGAATGCAGATCTCAACTGGGAGGCTATCTGGCCCAGCTGCTTTCCCGGCTGCCATTTTCCTGCATTGTACCCTAAACTCCTCCTCCGTGATCTCTACCTCCAAAACCCTCTTTTGCTCGTTTGTTGGTTGCGGAAGCCCCTTCCTCTTTAGCAAAGCCTCTATACATTCTTTCCTAGGTTGTACATCCTCTCTATATAAACTACTCATATCTAGGCTTCTCCACTGATATTTGCATTGGTATTCAATATCACCCCTGACTTTGCATTTAATAAATTCCGTATTGAGTTTTTGGCCTTATCAGCTTTAGCCGTCCAAGCCAAAAGCAAACTACACCTTTCACCGTAAGAGAAATGCTGGAGCTTACTCACTTTCTACCTATCCAATATCCTTTTATCCAACTATGCTTGATATTCTACCTGTAACCCATCCAGTTCTCTACTAAGCACAGGAACCCAGACTTATCCCTCCATCGAGGCCTTCTGAACTTCACATTCTCTGGCCTTAATCTCTTTAATTTTCTCATCGTCTTCCTTTCTCACAGCACGCCACTTAACTACCTACCATTATGGAGCTTATTACTGCCCTTAAATATGCTTCAAAAGCATCCCACACTATTTGTAATTTTGCAGAGCCCCTATTAGAAAGAACAAATCAGGTGTTGTATCCGCTAAATTGAGAACCACCCTCTTGTCTAACAGAATAGTCCTATCCAGAGTCCACCTTCTCTGCCCCGTTTTTGATGGTATTTTAAGGACAGGACCACTGGAGACTGGTCTGAAAGAACTGTGGGAGCATGTTTTACCACTTCTACCTCAGCATACAGTTCCTGATCCACCAGATAATAATCGATACAGGAATGATGCCCATATTTTTTGCTGTAGAAAGTAAAATCGTTGGCTCCCCCTATATTGCTGCGCCAGGTATCTATCAGATTAAGTTCAGCCATCATATTTTTGAATCTAGCAGATGTTTTAGGGGGGCTAACATATTTAACTTTTTACGTTCTATCTAGTTCCTTGTTTAGAACTATATTAAAATCCCCCCCAATCAAAAGGCAAAATTCCAACTTCATTAGAGTTTCTGGAGTATCATTGTATGGACCATAATACGTTGCACAAGATACTGGCATTCCCTGAATCACTATACCAGCCACTAACCACCTACCAGAGAGATCCGATTCATATTTTAAAAGTCTTATTCTGGAATTGTTCCTGATAATTAGAGCCAGTCCTCTAGTGAAGCCTCTCTGGTCTGAGAACACTACCTCCTGTACCCAGCGTAACTTGTTAAAACATGACCCCCACTCCTTCCGTTCCAAATGGGTCTCCTGAAGCTGAATTATTTGCGCCTGACCGTTCTTGAGGTAGTCCATCACCCGGGCTAACTTCTTCCTAGATCTCAAACCATTGACATTCCAAGATATAAATTGAACTATGTTTGACTTATTCGTACTTAATTCTCCACACTCTACCCCCTTTTAACTCCTTCTGCTTGGGCTCTTGTATGAACCTCCTAGATTGGTAAGACCCAAAGACAGCTTTGACCATACTAAAGTTTAGCAAGACGAGGACCAATTTTTTCCCCTTTTTTCGCCATGCTCCCACCACCCTGTGCACCCCTTCACCCACCATCTCCGGGAAACCCCCTTTCCAATCCCTGGGCGATAGAATTCGCCCTTCGCGATCAACCCTCCCAAAGAGAGATATTCAAAGTGCGTTAAACAAAAATAAGGAAGAAAGCCGGACTACTCATGATGAACTTCTTTTAATGCACCTACACTATCTCACCTATTAGGGGACCCTTACAGAACCCTTACAAGCCCGAGCTGGAACCGGATCCCTCCATCTGGGCTATAAAGGTGTCCACCTCCTCTGGATTACTGATATTGTGCATCTTATTTCTCCACATGATCTTTAGCATCGCTGGAAACTTCATCTGGACCTGGGCACCTTTACCCTGTAAGTCATTCATCCTTGTAGCCAACTCCCATTGCCTCTGTGCAGTTCTCTTGCCTATGTCCGATCTTACTTGGTATCTAAAGTCTCCGTGCTTCAGAGATCCTTCCTTCAGGGCACGTCCCAACAACAGCTCTTTAATTGCATAGGTGAGAAAATTGATCAAGATTTTCCTGGGAGTCTTCCTACCAGGGTTTAATTTAAAGGCATCTCTGAGCACTCTTTGAATCTCCTTCTCGAGATCAAGGTCCGGCCTATCCTGAAGTATATCTTCACTTAGTAGTTTACAAATGAAACCGTTAATGTCACCTTTTTCTGTGCCTTCCGGGATACTAAGAACTTTCAAGTTGTTACGCCTAGATTGAGTTTCAGAGGTTATTTGTTGTGGGGGGTAGTAGTGATCCACTAGGGGAACTTGCCCTATGTTTCTCACCCATTGGAGGGTTTTCCGCATACAAGTTGGGTGGGGTAACGCATTGATAATGTGAAACAAAATGATGTAGTGAGTCGACCAGTCAACATGGAGGGTGCTGTCAGTAGTGTTTCTTCATGAGCTATGATGGTGTCCAGGGTTGAGCCTTTGTTGAGGGCTTGACCTTTGCAATGCTGGATGAGGTTCTTACTGAAGGCTTAGATTAGACCATTGTTCTCATATTTCCAGTGGAGGTTGAGCTAGGTGTTCACCAAAGGAGAGTGTTGCCCAGTGGGCGGTAGGGTTGGTGACAGTTCATTGTTTTATTCTCTCTTTCATCATTATGGTGGTGCTGAGATATTCAAATGTGTTATAGGTGAAGGTGTCTGTTTCTCTCATTTTTATACTATTCTTGTGGATAATGGCAATGGCCACACCATGGTGGTTCTTCCTGTCTTTCATGATGATTGAAAATCAAAGGGGGACTAGCATGTCTATGATAGGGTAGGAGGATTCATTGAGTCATGTTTACGTGATGAACACTATATCAATGTTGTGGTTCAAGATGACCTCTGCTATTTCTATTACATGCTTAGTAGCAGATCTGCAGTTTATGAGCATGCATTTGGTCTCTCAGTAGTTCTTGGGATCTTGCGGGGAGGATGCAAAGGGGATACTTATGAGGTGTACTGGTGGCCTGGCCGTTCTCATTGGTGTGGGGTTTCTCCCTAATCCTGTGATACCCTAGATCTTAGAGGTGGGATTGACGCTATTAGGCACCAGGTTGTAAAATTTGGCTAACTCTGCTGCCTCACTCATATACATTGTGGTGCTTGTTCTTTTAGGCCTCTAAGCTTTGTTGGTAAGAAGCGTTGTAATCTAGCTGTGTGGCTGCGTCTTGGCTCATCTTAGGAGTTGACTGCTGCTGCACGTGGGGGGTGAGGGTGTTGAGAATGGTTCGTATATGTGTTGAGGTTATGATTTTGTTAATATCCTGTATTACTTTCTCTAATTGGTTTTCCATGCAATTTAGTTGTTCATTTAACTTGGACATGGGAAATTTGATTTATTGAGGCGGGAGTACAAGTGTTTTGCTTCGGAATACTTGGTGCAAGCAGGTCCATAGTGTGAGAGTGTATGTAAGTGGGAATGAGATTCACGATGTCGCTTAGTTCTTTATTGGAAATTACGGATATGGTGGAGAGTAGTGTATGGATCGTTGGATTGGAGTCATCAACATTTTGGTGAACTCAGAGGGCAGGTAGTATGAGTTGGGTGTATGATCAACTTGGTTGACGTTCCGAGAGGCCTGGAGGGCAGAGGATGGAGGTGTGGGTTGTGTTGGGGGGGTGGTAGTCGGAGGTTCTGTTGGTTTGGGAAGTGGGATTAGTGGTGATGTTCTGAACTGAGCTGAGATTCTGAGCTGGAATGTGTGCTGGTAAGTGAGAGATCCATATTGTGTGAGCGAGGGGTAGTGGTGTGGACTAGCGGTGAAGGCAGGTAGTAGACGTTGGGAGCATGTTCTGCTCAGACTACGTCCCAAGAAGATTGGGAGGAAGAGGATGGCGGAGTGGGTTGAGTGGGGGTGGTAGTCAGAGGTCTTGTTGGGTTGGGTAGTGGGGTTAGTGGTGATATTCTGAGCTGAGCTGAGCTGGTATTCTGAGCTGGGTGGTGTGTGTGTAAATGAGTAGTCCATAGTGTGTGAGCGAGGGGTAGTGGTATGTACCAGTGGGTTTTTAGGGTCACCGCGTTCGGTACAGGCTGCAGTTTATCACCCCCCCATACAAGCTAAAATTTTGGAGTACCAATGTTTGCTTTAGATCTTGATCTCCCTAGAACATGGGCACTCACAAACTTTCTCTTGGGGGCCAAATTTACAGTGTGGTTAGAGCAAAAAAAAAACTGTGACCTTGAGGTTGAACACAGGCCCCTGCAGCGGACGCCTTCATCCACTGAGCCACCAGACCCGGCATACACACATCTTTTTCTCTCTCTATCTCTCTCTCTCCCTCCCTCCCTCTCCCTCTCTCTGTCTCCCTCTGTCTCACTCACTCTGTCTGTCTCCCACTCTCTCTCTCTGTCTCCCTCCTTCTGTCTGTCTCCCTCTGTCTGTCTGCCTCCCTCTGTCTCTCTCTATCTGTCTCCCTCCCTCTGTTGCCCTCCTCCCTCTGTCTGTCTCCCTCCCTCTGTCTATCGCCCTGTCTCCCTCTCTCTGTCTCCTTCTGACTCCGTCCCTCTGTCTCCATCTCTCTCTCTCTGTATGTCTCCTTCTGTCTCCCTCGCTCTCTGTCTCCCTCTCTCTCTGTCTCCCTCCCCCTCCCTCTGTCTGTCTCCCTCTCCCTCCTTCTGTCTCCCGCTGGCTCCCTCCCTATGTCTCCCCATGACTCCATTCCTCTGCCTCCCTCTGTCTCCCTCTCTTTCTGTCTCCCTCCCTCTACCTCCCTCTGTCTCCCTCTCTGTCTCTCTGCGTCTTTGTCTCTGTCTGTCTCAGTCTCTGCCTCTATCTGTCTGTCCCTGTCTCTGCCTCTGTCTGTCCCTGTCTCTGTCTGTCCCTATCTCTCTCCCTCTCTGTCTGTCTCTGCCTCTATCTGCCTGTCCCTGTCTCTGTCTCTATCTGTCTCTGTCTCCCTCCCTCTCTCCGTCTCCCTCCCCCTCTCTCTCTCTATCTCTCTATCTCCCTCTCCCTCTCTCTGCCTCTGTCTCAATCACTCTGTCTGTCTCCCTCTCTCTGTCTCCCTCCCTCTCTCTCCCTCCCTGTCCCCCTTTGTCTGTCTCCGTCTGTCTCCCTCTATCTGTCTCTCTCCTTCTGTCGCCCTCCTCTCTCTGTATGTCTCCCTATCTCCCTCTGTCTGTCTCCCGCCCTCTGTCTCCCTCCCTCTGTCTCCCTCTCTTTGTCTCCCTCTCTCTATCCCTCTGTCTCCCTCCCTCTTTCTCCCTCTGTCTGTCTCCCTACCTCTGTCTCCCTCCCTGTCTCCCTCTATCTCTGTCTCCCTCTCTATCTTTCTCCCTCCCCCTGTCTATCTACCTTTGTCTGTCTCCCTCTCTGTCTCCCCCTGACTCCCTCCCTCTGTCTCCCTCTCTATCTGTCTGTCTCCCTCCCTCTGTCTCCCTCCGGCTGTCTCCATCTGGCTCCCTCCCTCTGTCTCCCTCTATCTGTCTCCCTCCCTCTGTGTGTCTCCCTCTGTATGTCGCCCTCTGTCTCTCTCTCTGTCTCCGTCCCTCTGTCACCTCCCCCGCGCGTGTGACAGCCCGGGCTGAGACAGCTTCCCGGGCACACACACTGCCGCACCAGAGTACTTCACAGGTCTTTAAAAGACCATTTACTTGTTAATGAGGCTTTGTTGTATTTCACCTCTTCTTAGCGCCCCTGCATCTCCACTGTGACTATTGCTGGAATTGGTCCGGCCCCCATAGAGCAGAGCCTCTCGGAGTCCGCGCTGCTGCGGCGGTGTTTGCTGACACTCTTTACTTTTATTTTTTTTTAAACACAGGTACAATGTCTGCAAGGTCCGCGGGCCACCAAGGAAGGCTTGCCGGGCCGCTGGAGGCCCGTGGGCCGTACTATGAGTACCCGTGCCCTAGAAGGTTGTCAAAGTCCGTAACAAATTCACCTGACTCTGTTTTCTTGATTGGATTTGGTACGGAACATTCATTGCAAGTAAACTTTCCAATATAAAAGACTGCCATTAGTGAAAATTAGGGTGCTGACGGGTGTCTCCCAAAAGTCATAGAGCTGGTGCAGGAAGAGATTCCTGACAAGCAAGTCTTTAGTCTATCATACAGACCACTTGTTCCAGTTCTTGGTTTAGAAGGCACACAACCTGTAATTCTGCCACCACTGCCTGGTGCAAAGAAAAACAGAACATGCCTTCCAACCATATTAAAAAGTAATATGTGTCTGATTCTGTTCAGCGATCCATGCTAACACCAAAGTGCCTCTAGATCACTCCGGAATGCCCTCTCTCTGTTGAATGAACGAATGAGTGTATTTATAAAGCACAACGTTCACTCCAAGGAGTATCTTGGCACTAGCGGAGAGAACTTGGAAACCTGAGGTGGGGAAAACTTAGCTAACACATGGAAATAGGGATCAGATGAGAGATAGCACAGTGTGTTCTGTGGCAGCAAAGATCCAGGTTGTTAGAAGTTTTTTAAACATTAGTTCAGATTGTGCCAGTCTCAACTGGGTGGGCAAGGTATTCCAGGCTTTCGTTCCCAGGACAGCCATTGCCTTACCCCCTCTAGATGTCAGATGGAAGGTGGGAGATGCTAAAATGTTTTCCAAGGATGACCTCCTCCTGGACCCCAGTCACCACCATAGACACCGCTTCAATCATGAAAAGCATTCACTCAGGAGCCCCCACGGACCACTGCCCTCCGCACATCTTCCATAGAGCCGCCGCCATAGCACCTGAGCTATGACGCACCATCAACGCCACCCTCGAAGCAGGAACATTCCCCGACTACTCCTCAAGAAGCCCTCAGCAGATCCGACGGACCTCGAGAACTACCGACCCATCTCTCTCCTCCCTTTCACGGCCAAAGTCACAGAAAAGATTGTCAACACCCAACTAACGAACTTTACCGAAGACACCTCCATCCTAGACCCCTCACAATCCAGATTCCGTAGCAACCACAGAACCAAGACTGCCATACTCGCCCCCACAGAGCACATACGCACCCTCCTTGACAAAGGCCACACCGCGGCCGTGATCCTGCTACATCTCTCTGCAGCCTTTGACACTGTCTCCCACCGCACACTCACCACCAGACTCCAAGACGCCGGCATACAGGGAGCCGCCCTCGACTGGCTCTGTTCCTTCCTCACTGGCAGGACCGAAAGAACCAGACTCACGCCCTTCCTCTCCGAACCCACAAAGATAAACTGCAGAGTGCACCAGGGATCGTCGCTCAGCCCCACGCTTTTCAACATCTACATGGCTTCCCTTGCCGCCATTGTCAGACAGCATGGACTTAGCATAGTATCCTTAGCCGAGGACACCCAGCTCATCCTCTCCCTCACCAAGGACCCCACACCACCAGACAGCTTCCAGTAAGGAATTAAGGACGTCGCATACTGTATGAGTAGCAGCTGCCTAAAGCTCAACTTAGAGAAGACAGAAGTCCTCGTCCTCGGCCCCTCCCCCTCTGCATGGGACAACACCTGGTGGCCCACCGTCCTCAGCAGCCCCACCCCCACGGACCATGCCCGGAACTTCAGCATCATACTCTACTCCTCTCTCACTATAAACCGACAGATCAACGCCGTCACCTCCACCTGTTTCAACCCCCTCTGCATCCTTCGCAAGACCTTCAAATGGATCCCCCACAAATACAGAAAGACCGTCACCCACGCACTCATAACCAGCAGACTAGACTATGGAAACAAGCTCCAGACCATTCAGAACACAGCATCCAGACTCGTACTCGGCATCCCACGACATGAGCACATCACCCACCACCTGCAAAACCTCCACTGGCTCCCAGTCGAAAAGAGATTAACCTTCAAGATACTCACCCACGCCTACAAATGCCGCCACAACACCGGACCCCAATAGCTCAATGAAAGAATCTCCTTCCATGTACCCAAGAAAAACCTGCGATCCGCCGACCTCGCACTCGCCAAAGCACTGCTCATTCGCAGAGCCAGAACGGGTGGAAGAGCCTTCTCCTACATCGCAGCAAAGACCTGGAACAAGCTCCCCATCAACATCAGACGCGCCGCCACTCTGCACACCTTCAGGAAGAGCCTCAAGACCTAGCTCTTCGACTGACCCGGAGTTGCATCCCCCAGCGCCCTGAGACCCTCCCAGGTGAGTAGCGTGCTTCACAATTCCCTGATTGATTGATTGACATTTTGGTAAGTTCAGGGAACTGATACTTTATTCATGGCATGAATGATTACTAGATAAAGTATTTTTTTAATTAGGGCTGTGCAGCAAATTATTTGCTTGAGCTTTGCATGTCTTAGCGATTTAGAAACAGCATCAATTGTGAACATTTACTTGACACGTTTTACAAAATGGAAACTATAAGAAAACTGTACTGCTAATGATTTAAATGAAATGATGCAAAATGGAACATACAATTTAACTTTATTTGGTTCAGTTAATATAGCCTTCTGGCCATTAGATATCTATATGCTTAGGTTTCTGTCTAAAGCTACTGGTCATTTAGCAAATCAACAAGACTCTAGGTATAACACATACTCTCCCAGAACTATAACTACTTATGGTGTAGGGAGGTGTTTTCAAAGTTGAATGTCTGTTCAGGTCTAGACGCTTACCCGCTATCCGGGCTGGGCCTCTTGCTGTGCAATGGACAGGTGACTGTATAATGGAAGCCACAATGTGCCCACTCACTGGAATATGTGCTAGGCAAGTGCCTTTGAGAAGCTCTCACCTTCTCAGAAGGAAAAAGCCACAGGCATAAAAACCTCCTTGCTGGATGAAGACTTCAGGGGATAACAGAAAAACAGGACTCCGGTATCTGATAGTGGAACACTTCAGATGTGAGGAGTCAGGTTCATCAAGAGGAAGGAGAGAGAAAAGAAGAGATAGAAAGCCGCTTTTTTGCAATTCACTCTCCAGTTAGACTTAAGCTTTTATTATTAACTTCGTACTGTGGTTCCCCATAGACCAAAACAGGAAGAGGAGGAGAATTCTGACAAAAAGGATCAGGCACAAAGGCTTAATCTGCGAGACTTGAAAAGTAGGGTGAATCTTCCAAGAGTTAGGAAGAGAGAGCTTAAAGGCACCCCAGGAGGGTTGAAAGCCCACTGAAACCCAGGGAACATTTTTATGGAAAATATTGTGGGGTGGAGGCAGATCTCTCACAAATCAGCCAGAGCCCCAACCCCAAAAATATCAAACAAGTCCTTCCTATCCCTGGAAGGGCATGAGAGAGTTACTGCAGCAACGGCAGCAGTCCGAACTGTTGTCTTGGTGGCTTCATACGCCATCAAATTCCCTTTACCGTGAACACCTACACGTTGATGACTCAATGTATGAATAACATGAGTCCATGGCAGGCCTTCTATCAGCTTTAGCACCTGTTCCGAAAGCATCTTGTACTTTATTGTGCAACCTTTAGAATCTCTAAATCCATTCTGGCCCCAATAGTGTAAATATTTGTCATAGGACTGGACACAGAAAAATTAATCACACACAATTAGTGTGGGGAATTCATGATCCATATTTTGTAGCGCCAGCATCAGGGCTTTTAGTTCCGCCAGCTGCACTGTACAGTTCCCTAGGGATTGAGTGTATGTTTTCCCAGGATGGAACTTTCCGTCATGCATGCACACTTTAACAATTGCATGCAGAATATTGTTGTTTCGTTCCTACAGCAGGCTTGGCAGAACCATCGGCATAAATGATGCATTCATATCGATCTAGAGACATAATTTAATTCGGTAGAGGATATTATTGTTCGTACTGCAAGAATGCTTGTGTTTGTGATGTAGAGTCAAATCTGTAATCTACAGCTGTTGCAGTGAGAGCATCAGCCCATTGAATCTATCTTGGATGTAAAGCTTTAGCATTTGGAATACTTGCTTTCGTAACGGCCTCTAAGGTCGGTAACGGAGTCATGATAATTATGCGTTTCCCCCTGTGCTAGTGCTCTTTCTTTCACTACAGCAGTCTATACCGCTTTATTTTCTCAGTGGATGCCAAACGCATTTCAGCGTTTGTGTAGAGATGTGATTTGCATGCAATGGGTACTGAATCGCCTTCACTGAAAGTGATGTAGATGTACCCGGTTGGAGCATAGGTACTTACAAACATTTTGAAATTGAGGTTTCCTGTTTAATGATGCAGTCCGAAGTGCTATATGTCTCCCTTTTTGGCTTGACTCGCTCTTCTGATCTGTGCTCTGACCGTCTGTCTCTCTTCGAACGTTTTTCGGATGACTCCTGAAAGGAACGAGAGGAACATGTATCAGTATCCTGACACCTGTCAGGCTTCCTTATATTGTCACAGTTTCTCAAATTGGATTTTCTCTCGGTCTGTTCCTGTTGAGGAGTAAGCGTGGGCGACAATTTCCGTTCCGCTCGCGGAAATTGCGAAAATCCGACATTTTCGCGTACCGCTCGGAACGCGAAAATGTTGAAACCTCCGCGATCCGCGAGGGAACGGAAATTGTCGCCCACCTAGCAGCACAGTCAATGTATTTGCATTTTTCTCTCGGGGTTCTCAGCTGTTACTATCAAGGCCATTACCAAAGAAACACAGTCCTGGGAGCTGATAGGTATACAGTTCATTGACAGCTGTGATGTAGGTGATCTATTGGGAGCAACCTCGTTGAACACACTGACGAACTTGCTGGAGTGTTAGTTTCGGTTTTGGTTGAGTGCGGGCACCTCAGCACACCCTCAGCACACCCTTGCAATGAATTTGTTGTTTACAAAAAACGGAATGAAAAACTGTAATTTTGTAATTGCAGATAGACCGCGCTTAAATTCCCATTGCAGCGTTTTCAAGGCCGGAAAAACTACGCATTTATAATTGATATATTAATTCACGTCCCATGTAATGTTTAAGTTAACTGAATAGACCACGCACACAACAGCTAATTTCGGGAAATCGAAGCCGATTTTTTTCTCTATCGTTTGTCCTTAATCGCAAGAGTTTTAAAAACACGACTACACTAATAGTTTGATTTTAGTTGAGTCATGCACCGTAGCATTCCCCTAACTGTAAATGTTGTTTGCAAAATTATATAATAAAAAAAATTCTCTTAATTTAACGTCGGAGATCTCCCTTCAGTTCCTGTGGAATTGCATTGTGCTCTTTGTGCGCCAGGCTGTTGAAATAATGAAATTATAATGAACTATTTATTCATGTGGTACTCCAGTTGAGTAGAGGTATTGCACAAAACGGTGGCATCTTCTTGGGTAAATATGCAGGGCAGGATTCCTTCTGGCACGATGCTCCTGTCACAAAAATTAAACCTCAACAGGATGCACTTCTACTGAATTTGACCTTCAACTCCGGCACCTGCTTTATTTATATCTGTAAGTCTTACAGATATAAAGCAGGTCCCCGAGTTGAAGGTCAAATTCAGTAACGCATTAATCAGCACAAAATCTCAGCGATCACGTGAAATTTTGCGTGATCGCGGAGATTTTGTGTCGTTTCGCGATATTTTGCGAAAGGCACTTTACCAAATTCCGCCCACCCTTATTGAGGAGACCCACCCCATGACTGTGTTTTTTTTTTTTGTTTGTTATCCCATTTTATCTCTGAAGAATCGGGTGCATGCCTACAGTTATCCTTATCAGAATTGCTCTTAACAATGGGTTTACCAGGTCTGGTTCCCAGATTATCTCTACCAAGCGAAGCATATGTATCTTTTATTATCTTAGGCAATTCTCGCTCCTGCTGTGCAGGAATGAATTCCCTCAGGTGTTGGCGTATAGCCACTGGTGCTGCTTCCCCTTTTATGTTACTTAACATAATGGCAGATACTTGGGCAAAATTCCCATTAGTTTCATCCCCAGATCTAGGGCAGTCTCTGCCCCGTACTCATTCTGTGTTTGTTTCAGTACATCAGATATAACTGCTATTGAAGGGGTACCATGAGTTCTGGTATATAAGGCAGCAAAGATTGTACCCCAAGTGACACAATCTTCTATTGGGGGAGCTATCCCCATTGGCAAGCTGAGCTGTTTTCTGCGCTATCCAGAACAGTATTTGCTCCTGGCTGGTGGGAATCTTTCCAATAACGACATTCAGTATTTGGAGGCTAATACCTATAGTAGCCTATTGAGGTTCTGCTGCCTGAGCTGCCTTCACAGGTTGGACTGTCAATGTTCACATCATGTATTGTTTAAGATTTCTGTAAATTTTCACTAAATCTCTATAAAGTGTACGCATTCCTGCTGCTGGTAAAGTAGCAATGTCTGGATGCAGTGTATATGAAGCTAAGTTTTTAAACAGTAGAGAGAGACCCCTTGTTGTAACCAAGGGAGTAGGGTACTCTTAACAAGTTCAAATAATTTGTCCCCCAGCAAAAATGTACAATATTATCTTCACCACTGGAAGATTAGAGTCTGTCTCCTATCTTTCAGCACTAGTATAAGTCCTACTACACAGCACAATAATATTAACGTAAACTCAAATTCACAATTGTACACCTTTATATATGCAACGTATATTTTATTAAAATAAATTCATTAAGTAAAAACGATTGCAAGGTTGCATGGCTTTACCTGTGGGATAGAACGGATAGTGGGAGGTTATGTATACTTCTTGAAAAGTGTCACTATAGATGCAAATTGGATTGAAGAAGGTGTGTACAAAACAGTTGACAGTGGGGGTGGTAGACTGGAAGATGCCATTACAAGTAGAAAAAGGGATGGCAGTGATATTACAGTTCATTGATATGGAGGGGAATAATGCTCCAGTGCCTAGTATGGAATTTGGAGACAAAATTGCCTGCAAATGAAGGTTTTATTTTAAAAGAAGAAGACATTAGACATATGTATGATGAGACAAGGGGAGTTATGTGTGCTACCACAATAAATAAATCACGAGGGAAGGTAGATTAAACAAGTGGATAGTTTCATTTGTTGATCATAATAAGCTGTGAGATAATTATAATAATGTACAACAATAATGTATGAAAATGTTGTAGAAATGAGTAACAGCCATCAGCTAGGAGCAATATGCACTAGTATAATTATGATAATAGCGATATGAATTAGAAAAATGTTAACTCATGTCTGTTCTATGCAGGATATTAAAATTGTGAACGAATCAAGAGGGAGAAAATAATAATACAGTCTTGATAAAGATGGAGAAATTATAGAAACCATCGAAACGCATTGACGCAAATGTGGTGGACACAATCCTTGAGGGAATTTAGTGCTGTATTAATGGATAGTTGAATGTAACCAGGCTGAATTCTTAAATTAATCGCCCAGGATGTGCCATTAAAACGACAAAGTGTATTGTCTTTAGGATTTTCTTTCTCTCTTCCCCATTTTCTATATTTATGATTGTATTAATGATTGTTTGATTGTATGTCATGGGATTTTTTGTATAAATTGTTTCCATGAAAGATAGATGCAGGAATTGCATTTATAAAGATAGGCACAAGAATTGTAAGGAATACTGTTTTTATGTAAATGTCTTTTAAATTACCTTGAATGAGGAATCGTTTTTAACTTAATGAATTTATTTTAATAAAATATACGTTGCATATATAAAGGTTTACAATTGTGAATTTGAGTTTACGTTAATATTATTGTGCTGTGTAGTAGGACTTATACTAGTGCTGAAAGATAGGAGACAGACTCTAATCTTCCAGCGGTGAAGATAATATTGTACATTTTTGCTGGGGGACAAAGTATTTGAACCTATATGAAGCTAAGAGACCAGCCAAGTCTCTCCTTTTTTGCTGAGCGGACCGAGTCTCATGTTTTCTGTGGTAAAAGGGTATGGAGCCTTTAAACAAATTATTATGCTCTTGGTAAGTTAATGGGACTGCTATGTCCATGTATGGGAAGTACTCCAGGTGGTTTATCTTCAATGTCGGTGTGAAAAAAACGTGTGTGTGCATCTGCAGGTGGGAATGTAGCCCAAGAGTAGAATACCTCTATCCCGATTGCTTTGTGTGCCTCAACCACAAAGGTAACGTCTCCACCCATTGCTGGGAGGCCATGTTGTAATAGTTTCATAGGACCTGCCTTTCTGCAGTTTTGTGTAATATTTAGAGCAACTACCTGCTCTTCAATGTCCTCATCTTGTTCGGTCATTGTCAAAGGTAAGGAATTTAGTTAAAATAAATATAGAGATATGGTATGCACAATGCGGGAACTTCTAATCCTCCAAGCTTGAATAACCTACATAAGGTATACCTACTCAGTTGAGGTGGATTTATTTCCCTTCCCACTTCGGACATCTCAGGTTTAAATGTGAGTAGGGGTCTCTAAAAAACACGACTGAACTACTCAGATTGGCTGTTAAAAAAGAACCCAACCAGCTTGGCAGCGCCATGTCGTGTAGTTCCTACTAATTCGTAGGATCCACACATTTGTTGGACAACATAAACTAGGGGCTTGGTGCCTAAACTCCGGACATTCCCACAGGATCTGTTGGCCTATAGACCAGCCAGCTCACAGTGACACTTTAAGCTCCCTAACCTTACCAGGGAGCAAATAGTTTCTGGCAACCACTGAAAATGACAACCCTGACCCCTCAGGGATCGTGGAAACAGTACAGAACCTTTCGCTTAGTCACTCGTGCTCACGTATTGTCAGAGAAGTATACAGTGAATACACAGTGGGATGTTTTCAATAAGAGTATTGAACCAATATTATTCTTGTATAAAATATGTGTGCTGCAATGATTAATAGACTGAAGCAGATAAAAGTGATTACATGCAACAAAAGCATAAATAGTAGATATAGTTCTACCATAGTGCTAAAACAGTGTATATATGCAGGCATTTAACAACACAGTAATCTGGAGTACTCCTACAATGCAAACCCTACTTCAGTGTACCTAGAGTGTGTAGAGGTGTAGAGCCAAAATCCCAAGAGACGATCCAAATCCATTACCTGATAGGAGAGAATGAAGGACCCCGTCTTGGTCACGAACTGGACACCCCTCTTAAGATATCAGACCGCTGCGTGGTGAAGTCTCAGCATGCAGGGACCCTTTGTGTCAGATGAAGTGCCTCTCTACCAATTTATCAGAATGCTCATCTTTTATATTAGAAAGCAGCCTTGCGATGTGTGTATAGATTAGTAATGGTATGGCTATGCAGATAGCCCTGTCGTCCCGTGGATGAAGATAGAAATGACATTTGTACATAGTGCGAAAAGAAACCTTGTATATGACGTTCAGGGCATTGTGATAATGTTGTGCAAAGCTATATATGTAATCAAGTTTAGTTTCAGGGAAACTAATACAACACTGTCGAGCAGGCAAATATGTGCAAAAGTTCATGGCTGAAATGTTATTGTAAAGACAATCAAAAAAAGAGTGACAGAGTGCACACCAGTTTTTTCAAAAGTTTGAAAGGAGAAACTTTTGAAAAAACTGGTGTGCACTCTGTCACTCTTTTTTGGATTATCTATTGTCTGCCTTCTTAGACGAGTTGCACCCACTGAATAAGGACACGAATGAACAATAACGATGAAGTCACTTAAGAGACTATTGGAAGAACATATCTTCGGAAGTTAATTTTCTAAACTACGTTTTAAAACTGTTGCACAATACACTTCAGATGTTTTTATTGTCATGTTTTTATGTATACTACAAACACGTTTGTAACAGTGATTACACAATACTATGAATCATCAGCTTTGCAGTATAAAATATGCTGTTTATGATACCTTTCAATCAACGTTGTTAATATTAACAGGGAGGGCGGGGAAATCTAGGTTAATGTTCAGGAACGATCCAGATCTCGTAAGATAGAGAGTGCAATGCATAGTGGGTATTGTAGTGTATAGACACCAAGAAAACCGTTAGTAAGCATATTGCAGAGTTACTACTGTTCACATATAATAAGTTGAAACAGTGAATTCGAATACATGAATAGTGGAGGGTAGTTATATGGTGATAGTGCCGGGAGGAGACTCAAACCAATGCAAATTAAGCACAGTGGGAAACATAGGGTTTAAAAAGGAGGGCCCTCGGTCTCATTTGAGGGCGGGGTTTGAAGTAAGGTGTTTAAATTGTAGAGTGGGGGCGTAACGCAGTTAGTAGACCATCTGGAAGGGATTGAGAAGGACATTTTTGTAAAGGTAAGGGCTCGAAAAAGATTAGATTTACCTCGAAGGCCAACTGAAATATCACATCTTAAATTACGCGCACATAGGTATTATCACACTTTGTTCGTAGATTCACCAAAACACCGTGTTGTAACTTGTGCACTTACGATAATCACACAAAGAGAACTAGTAAGATAGAGGGATAGAGATTTGAACATTAATACATTTGTGGCGGTTCACGGTCACAATTAGCGGGAAAAGGTTGATATATGAATGGGTTATGAGATAATCACTGGAAAAACGCTTTAGCATGCACATGGGAACATCGATTTGGAAATTTCTTGTATTGAAATGTTGTTTTTTAATTGTAGAATACCCCTGACGAAGGGCCATGAGAAGGCCCGAAATGCATTGGATTACTGTTGGATTAATGAAGATCACTTACATGCACGCCTAGCTACCGATTAAGGCTTCGGCATGTCTGTAGCGTTTGAGGTTACAGTGCTGAAAGTAAGACGTCTCATAAGTGACTATGGAAAAATCTTGGATACCGTGATGAACTTTGAATACATTTTGGAGTAAACTTGGCTTAACGTATTGCATTATTGGTATGCACGTATTCATCGCAGTGCGTCCAGAAATGGGGTGAGAGGTCGCCCCGTTGTCTTTATTGTAAAGACAATGTAAGAAATAAGCTGCTTCGCTACATGGGTCTAACTTGGTAATTTAACAGTTTGATGCAGGCCTGTCGTGGACACTAGGCCCAGCCACACAAGTGGGTTAGCATTTTTATCGGGACAAGTGGAGGAACGGCGAGTAGTATTAATTTTATGGATTCCTGCTGATTCCAGAAGTTTACGTTACAGATATGCAAGAAAGATATGCACTTTTAGGCAAAACCTGAGGTTTGTAGGAGATTGATAGTAAAAAAAGACTTTGTAAGATCCATGAGAGGCACACCACCTTGGCATTTCCTGGGTATCTGCTTTTCAGAAATGTCTAGGTTTTATAGGTTTCCCTGGGTGGCGGTCGGTCCCCGGCCAAAAAATCACCGCTACCCCCATTGCCAAATTAGATAATTTTTGTAACAGGAAATGTTGATTCTCCAAATTGTATTTTGTAAACTTTTCCGTTGAGGACACTAGGCCTACCCAAACAAGTGAGTTACAATTTTTAACGGAAGACTTGGGGTAAAGGTAGGTGATAGAAATTTGTATCTCCTTAAAGATTCCAGAGCTTTCCATCTCAGATATCTGAGGAAAATGAGTTTTTTTAGTGTCATGAACAGGTTTGCTAGGTTTCTCTAGATGCCAGTATGGGTAGGGCCCAAACTCCACAGCTTGTCAAACTGCAAAAGAAAGGGTCAGTTTTCAGTGTAATAACATGATGTGTCCATGTTGCTTTTGGGGCTTTTCCTGTTGTGGAAGTTAGGATTGCCCACACAAGTGAGGGGAATGATAGGTGGTAGGAAATGTATGGCTTTCTGCACATTCCAACTACTTTCCATCACAGACATATGAGGAAAGTGTGTTTTTTATGTCAACGTTTGACAGAAAAGGGTGAAGGATTTGTTATAGTCACGTAATCTTAGAACAGAAGTGGAGGATAATGCCTGTATTGTCATTAAAACTTGTTCTGTCTCCCTAGACCAATGCATCGGTTTTGAAGTGTCTTCTATTAAAAAACCCAGGAGGATCTTGATAATTTTCCCAATATCCACTTTCTGCAGTAGCCCACGATCCGCAGTAATGTAAGTACCTGATGAACACTTGTCTAGGCAACCTACAAATGAAATAAGCACAGCCTGCAGACAGGTGCCTCTCCTGTGCTGGAACGTCATGACCTAATAGCAAAAACAGAGAAAACAGAATTATAACTTCTCTTTAGAAGCTGCAAGTCCTTTCTTTGATAACTTGGTGAGTGGCTATAGGGTGTCAACCTTACATTGGTCCAAGGAGTCAGAAGAAACCAACAAGTCATTTTCACTTTGAACTAAAGTACATGCTTTGGGGAAGATAAGAGCTTCACATATTTTTGAGTGCTTGGGAGACAATGGAGGGTGACTCAGTAAAGCCATGTTGCAAGCAAAACTGTCAGTTGCCCCCCTAAAATGAGAATGTGAAAAGAGACTGTCATGGTTTATGGAGAAAGAGAAGAAATCAGAGCAAAGATATACCATGGTGAACCATTTAGCAGTGGCTGGCATATAAGAGAATATGATAGTAGTGTTTGGAACAACAACAAAAAATAGGTATTACAGCAGCATTTTAGCAGGCAAGCCCCGCTCAAACATATATGTGTCTTTATCAGGAGTGCATAGCACAAAAATGGGGAGTAGGGTACAAGGGAAACTGTTTAAAGACCTGCAAGGAGAAATGTGCCCTAAAAAGTACAATATCAACACAAAAAATCATTGGGTCTGCACTGGTGCACATATGTACCTGTGAAGTGCCAAACTGGAGTCTCACACTATCTCTGCATGGGAGAGATCCCTTTTAGGACGATTACCCTCACCCACCAGAGGTGGCATGCTTCATCATATGGGTATCTCCTCTTAGTGGGAAAAACTAGTCCCACTAAGGGCTACAACTTCTTCTCTAAGAAGGAGGTCAGGGATGTTTTAGATGTTTCTACACTATCAAGGATACTAAATACCACAGATGAGTGATGATGTAGTAAGGACACAGCGCAAAACAAATATAACGAGTGAGGTAGTAAAGTTAAAACTGCCTAGTTGGAACAAAAATGAATTTTAATAACTTGCTCCTACTGACAGGATTAAAAGACAGTGCAAGAAGCACTCGGGGGCATTAAGGCTTCTGACAGAGTTTTAGCTTGCAACCACTTAGCAAGCGTGTCTTGTGCCTTGTACTTAGATCTCTGTAAACTCTTTTGGGGAATTAACGCTTTGTCTGCTGATGCACATCAAACATGTAATCCATTACATGATATAGTGGTCTGATTTTAACAAGGAGTACTTCACCCTGACTACACATGAAAATACCTCTATGTTTGCTTAGTTCCAGATGTGGTTTTTCCTGACTTGTATACAATTTTAACTTTAGGAGTAGTGTCAGCATAATGACGGGTATGCATGACATATGATCCATTTTTTCCAGAGCGGGCCCCCTTTCCTGAGCTGCCGCCAGGTTGAGGTGTGGCCGCTTGTCCATGAACATTGGGTGAGTGCAATTACTAACCATATACTTACAGAGAATGCATGACTCAGATGGGAAGGTGACATTCCTCCCCTCTCATTTGACATATATGATCCTGTGAGTGACGGGTTGATAAAGGTCTCTTTATTTTTGTCTTGTTTTTTGTCTCACTCTGAAAGGTACAACCAGTAAAATCCGAAAAAAAGAAATGAAAGGATTACTGGTTTGATATCACAACATTTAGTTTTCCCTGTTCTTTTCTTTCTTTTGGCAGCAGCAATACCTTTAGGTCCTGACGAAAGCCTTGATACTTTTTGTAGATCGACTCGGCTGAAACATGTAGACCGTCTTTAAAACCAAGCAGTTCGAATCCATACTGTTTCTTGCACTGTCTTTTAATCCTGTCAGAAGGAGCAAGTAATTATAATTAGTTTTGTTCCAGCTAGGCAGTTTTAACTTCACTACCTCACCTGTGATATTTGTTTTGCGCTGTGTCCTCACTACACCATCACTCATCTGTGGGATTTAGTATCCTTGATAGTGTAGAAACATCTAAAACATCCCTGCGCTCCTTCTTCTCTGAGACAAAGTTGTAGCCCTTAGTGGGACAAGGTTTTCCCACTAAGAGGAGATACTCATATGGTGGGTGAGGGTAATCGTCCTAAAAGGGATCTCCCCCATGCGGAGATAGTGAGACTCCAGTGTGGCACTTCACAGGTACATATGTGCACCAGTGTAGACCCAAGGATTTGTTTGTATTGATATTTCTCAGGGGTGCAACATGTACTCATGGTGGGTATTAGGATCCCTTGTTTTATAACAGCACTACTAACAGGCTGGATGTCCCCTTCTGCCTCTGGGTGTAACTGGTACTGAGGAATGAGGAATGAGAGGGAGTTTCTTTGTTAGATTTAGCCTTATCTTTACTGACTCAGCAGTTATGACATAGCTTCAGTTTATACACAGGATCTCTCCACAAATGGTTGGCAGGAGAGGTAGGGCTTTACAGAAAGGCTTGGTCGTCTGTAATAGGACTCAGTTTTATGGAATACAGCATCAGTGATATAGTGGGGATATTTGAAATTCCGATTGCATCAAAGGTAAGAAAATTCAGAGATCCTTAGAGTAGAGTGGATGGCACCAGTTTCAATAAGGCATGAGTTGGGTTTCCACTAATAACACGTTGCATGTGTGGCCCATTTTGATCTACTGGATATATAGAGACTGATTTAAAGTTCAGAGTATGGATGTTACTCTTTTCAGGACAATGCAGTAAAATACTCTACCGCCTATACTTCGGATTTATAGATAACCACCACCGTAGCAGACATCTCTTTTGCTGTCATGGCTGTTCCTGTTAATGCATTAAATGTGTGCCATGTCGCTCGTTAACATGATGGTGCTGTACAACACACATTCAATATCTTTTTTTTATTTTCAGAAAAAAACTCCAAACATGAGGTTCTCTTTTTGAAAATAAAAGTGTTATAACTCCCTCACCCTGGGAGTTTTCTCCCATGGTGTAGGCATAATTAAAATCTTTTTACTTCCACTTACCACCACGTTTTTGATGGCGGTGTGTGAAAGTAAAAACTGGCCATTCGACCACCCACTCTAAATAGTGAGGACAAACAAATGGCTCAGTCGAGCTATCAGAGGAGTATGTCAGCAACGGAGATGCAGTTGTCTCAGTTGCTGACATAGTTAAGGTTCACCCGTTTATAAATGAGATGGGCAGAACTTCAGTTTGGTTCGCTGTTGCAATAGAGTACCCTCTCCACCAAATTCCAACTCAAGCTCAAAGGGCCCGATTCACAGAACTAACTTAAGACAAAATCCTAAACTTGCTACCATTTTGATATTCACAGAAGGCACTTACTCATTTTGGTATTCACAGAAGGCACTTACTCATTTCGGTATTCACAGAAGTTTGGAGTCCTAACTTTAGGACTCCTAAATGCCTTCTGTGAATACCGAAAGTCTTAAAATTAGGATTTTTCTAAAATTGACAAGCTAGTTAGAGTACACCATGTAGGTGCATATAACACATAATAGCGTGTGCGGAGATTATCGGCGCAGTGACTTGGAGTAAGTGAGATAGGACAAGTGAGGTTATACGGACATCGGGATCATTCTAGTGCGCGTCGTGATTGGCGGAAGGTGTGGACGGGAAGTGCGGCGCTACGAGATGCCCGTGATTGAGGAGGCTTACCCAGGGGGACGGGATACCGATGGAATGTGGTTGGTGCCACGTTCGAGTGGCAAGGAGCGTGAGATTATTTCAACGGCGGCTGCGGCAGATTGCGGGGGCGAGGCGGAAGGTTATGCGTACTGTATTTGAGACTGGGGAGAAGGTAGTGACGCAAACCAAGCGATTCTGGGATGGTTTGGTCTTGGCTTCCAGTAGGACCTCACGGGGGCAGAACCATGCTCTTTTCATGGCGTTACGCACAAGTCTGCGTGGGTATCCTCTGCTAGTTAGCTTGTTACGTAGTATTTTTGCCTCATGGAAATAGTCCTCCTTCATGGAGCAATTCCTCCTAATACGAAGGAACTGGGAATAGGGTAGTGAGTCACGGAGAGCCCGGGGGTGGTGACTGTCATATCTGAGTAGGGTATTGCGTTCCATTGTTTAATGCCCGTGTTAAAAGGATTGGAAGGGGACAGAATGTGGTTGGTCTCAAGTGAGTCGATGTACAGTATAGCCAAGTTTGGGGCAAAACGGCCCCCGTGGAAGAGGTACATAGACGACATTTTCATGATCTGGCAGGACACTGACACGACCTTAAAGTCATTTCTTCAATGGCTCAATTACGATTGTGGTGGACTCAGATTTACACTGACACACGATAATGCATCTATCCCCTTTCTTGACCTCAACAACATGCACAAAGAAGGGATTCTGATCACGAGTCTATTCCGCAAACCAACGGAATGCAATACCCTACTCAGATATGACAGTCACCACCCCCGGGCTCTCTGTGACTCTCTACCCTATTCACAGTTCCTTCGTATTAGGAGGAATTGCTCCATGAAGGAGGATTATTTCCATGAGGCAAAAATACTACGTAACAAGCTAACTAGCAGAGGATACCCCCGCAGACTCGTGCGTAACGCCATGAAAAGAGCATGGTACTGCCCCCGTGAGGTCCTACTGGAAGCCAAGACCAAACCATCCCAGAATTGCTTGGTATGCGTCACTACCTTCTCCCCAGTCTCAAATACAGTACGCAAAACCATTCTAAAGAACTGGGATGTTCTTAATTCCGGCATACTAAATCTTGAACGCCCCATGTTCGCATTCAAGAAGAATAAAAATACCAAAGATCACCTAGTGCGGACAGCCTTACCCAGTAAAAAAACACCAAGTACCCTGAATGATCACTGGGGACTACCACCACTCACGGGCCATGCGAAATGTGGAAACTGTAGTGTATCTGATCTAACGATTGAATGAAAGAATTTTGTTTGGAAAATGCACGAATTGAACTAAGATCATTCACAAACTGTAACACATGCAATGTTGTTTATGCTATCTTGTGCCCTTGCAGCAAAATATATATCGGACAAACTACCCAAAAAATACGCATTAGAATATGCCAACATCGGAGTAGAATAAGATGCAAGACTCCTAATGCCCCCTTGGTGGAACACTTCTCAGAGACTGGCCATTCCGAGGACGACATTCATTGGACTGTCATAACTGTGGTCAAACTCCCACCAAGAGGTGGTGAAATCTCCAGGCTGCTAAACAAAGAAGAATTGAAATGGATTTTGAAAACTAACAGTCTACATACAGGGCTGAAACGCCTAGAGGACTGGACAACCCTTATCTAGTCTGCCTCTAAGAACTCCATCTCTAACCAAGGTTTTTAATGTGTGCCAAACACAACTTTTTCAAATATTAATTGATCTAATTTTTCCCTCTTTAACTCGCAATATTAATGTAAATACAACTTAATTGTGTGCCACCTATGCGCCACAACCCACTCGATAGGGCCGCCACACTTCCCACCCCATGGGACCTACTCCACTCCAATATGGCTGCCACTACCACTCTGAAGGCCCTCTTCACTTTCGTGCACTCTTTTCAAACCACCTGCTCATTTCGACCAATCACGGCAGGCCCTTCTGTATTTAGATGTAGCTCCTTTATTGTCCCTCCTCCCACACCGACGGAAGCTGACTCCCTGCACACTGCCGCGAGGACAATCTAATTAGCTAAGTGCTCTGCCACCTCGCTAAGTGGCACGACTGATTTCGCACTCCTGCCCCCTTCCTGACCTTACAATTACTTTTTCAAGCCATTGTGCCGCCACTCCTGTGTCTCCTACCATGAATCTCGCTCAATCAAGACCGGAAGAGTTCACTTGCACGGAGGTGATTTGACACCAAAACTCACCATCAGCCACAGTTATACTCCCCTTCACTGTCCCCCGCCCTGACCCCTCGCTTTGTTATTACAGGCTGTTGCGCCACCGGAGCACACACCTGTGGCTCCGGCCTCGCCACCGCAATCTGCCACAGCCGCCATCGAGATAATCTCACGCTCCATACCACTAAAACGTGGCACCAACCGCATTCCATCGGTATCCCGCCCCCCTGGGTAAGCCTCCTCAATCACGAACATCTCGTAGCGCCACGCTTCCCGCCAATCATGACGCGCACTCGCATGATCCCGATGCCGGTATTACCTCACTTGTCCTATCTCACTTACTTCTTCCACCTAGCCGGCTGCTTTAGTTTAAGTCTGCCACCGCGCCTCTATGCACTATGTTTGGCTCAATTATAACATAGGGCAATTTTTTCTAGCCTACGCAGTCAATGGACCTTCTAACGTCCCCATTGATACACCAGTAGCCTCTTTTTAACTATCTTGTCACTGCGCCGGTAGTCTCATACCACCAAGTCACTGCGCCGTCATGTACCACTATGACCAAATTGAGAAATCCTGCACATGCAGCTCTGTGCTATTTGATACATTAACATGTCATAATTGAACTATGGTCTGTATGCAATCACGGCAATTGTTAGATATCCTCATGACCACGTAGTCACTGCTCCGGATACAGTCTCAACTAAATTGCCAGTATTAATGGTTCTTTTGACCACTTAGTCACTGTTGATTTTTATCTCCAAGTCACTGCGCCGACAATCTCCGCACACGCTAATATGTGTTACATACAACTACATGTAGCTTGTCAATTTTAAGTAAGGTTGCGTAACCATGTCATACCCCCTCTTAACTTCTTAATTTTGTTTTTCCCCTTTCTCCCTTTCTATGTATGTTTGCTTACAGCATTCTAAGGCACTTATACACAGGCATGCTTATTTAAATGTCCTGATGATGAGCCAAGCATTGTTCACATGGATTGAAACGCCATCGACACCATAAAACACCTTATACAATGCCTGTAATGCTAGCATTGACAATGTAAAGGTGTTCCTTGCGATTTGTTTACTATATTGATAATTTTTTCTATACCAAACCGTGAGCTTTGCCTGAGCCTCCCTTAAATGTTCCCTATATGTTTGTTGTTGTTTTTGGTTCTGTAGTAGGATGCAGGCTTGTGTTCCACTTTCAGTATTCTTTGTGTGTACATTTCTTAAATAATTGTCAATATTAAATATTAAACCTCGGTCCGCAGGACAAGGTTACTTAATATAGTACTGACTGGGTCTATATTCATTGATGTACGGCTATCCCTTTTTTTTCCTAGGGACCGTTGTAGTGTAAAATAAAGGCTTTGTAAATTATGCAGCTGGTTTTGAATGAGGTACAGGCTGGCAAGTAGGAGTCGATGGGAGTTCCATCATGATACGGGTGATGTGATCATAATTCTTGAGGCCCTGGTTGAAACGTGCTGTGGCATACTAAGGAGTGCAAATGTGGTGTCTGGGGGGCCATGGAGCAGGGCGGTTCCACCATACATATGCAGAGTACCAGGGCATGAACAGTTTCACTTTCTTAAGAAAAAGAGAGATGGTATCAGATCTTTTTTTGGTAATGTGCTCCTTGAGGACGAGACTGGGTTTGTTTCATGTCCTGCATCCGAGTCTCTTATATGTTACCTTCTTCATACCAGTTTCTAAAAGCTGTCCAGCCCATGGTTTGCTGCTGCCTTGCTACAAGATTCTTTTATCTACTTTCTAACATCATTAAAGTGCTGTATGCCAAAGGCACCTTCTTCTTGAGGGCCTCTTGCCATTCCCATTAGTGAGTCTAATACAGGGTTGTATATACATACACATGCTTTTTCCATACTGATGGTATACAGCATGAGTGGGGTTCCCTTTAGTCGGGACTTCTTTTGCTTTCAACTTTTCTGCCTCCATTTCCCTGACTATGCCCTCAGTCACAACCAGGAAAACAGGCATCTTCCGACCTTGTGATGCAGCTCACCCAGTGATGGGGGTGGGATCGATGGGTATTGGTTAAGAGTAGACTAATAACTCATTCCCATCTGTTCTCATGGAAGGAAGCATGAGAGTTCTTTCACATTTGTCCACTGACACCCTTGCTTTCAAAATTTCCCTATCACAGCCTGACAATGCTTGCAGAGGTTCTGGTGCAGCTGGATGAGCATCCCTCTTTTATACACTCATTCTTCCACTAGGAACTGTGCTGGGGTTATAGACACTCTTTTTACCTCAGTGCTTTTCTAGCACCCTTTCCACAGCCTCTGTCTCTATAATGTGGATTTTATTGATATTGTTATGTCCTAATATTCTGGAACTCCCCCCATATCTACCCAAACTGGTTTATCCCATCTTCACCTGTCCAGACAACAATTTTCAGCATTATAGTTAATAAACAGAACTTAAAGTAGGCTTTTGAAGCATGCTAGTGCAATCTAACCTGATCAGTGAGTTGAACGCCAGACCTTCCCCCACTCAAGTTCCCTCTTGAGAATCCTCTGACTTATCTTTGGCACATAGGATTGTCATGGTGAATCCAGGTCAACTCCACTCCACACTTCTGGTGAAGTGCAGAATGGGCTATTCACAACCTCTTTCAGTAATATGGGAACACTTTTCACTGTACCTCCTACTATGCCTGTGTTGGCAGGCCATTCACATTCACAACTGTGATATCACCTCAATAGGAGAGAAAGAGGGGAAGGAAGAAGGAAGGCAGAGAGAGAGGGGTCAGAGAGGAAGATGAGAGAGGAGAGACGGGGAGAGAGTGTGAAAGAATGGAAGGATCACTTGACCTCTCAGCAGCTTTCGATACGGTCTCCCACTCCACTCTGATCCGAAGACTACATGAAGCAGGCATCCAAGGACCCGCACTCAACTGGATATGTTCCTTCCTCTCATGAAGAATAGAGTCAAGCAGTAACCCTACACGTCGAAAGCCAAGAACCTCATATATGGAGTTCCCAAAGGATAATCTCTTAGTCCATCGTTATTTAACATGCACAGGACCCTGCTGGAAGACTTCATCAGATCACACAACATCAACTGCTGCTTGGGACTTAACCTCGGCCCCACACCCTGACTTTTGCACAGTTCTGACCGCTACCGCCATTTTTGCTAGACGGTGCGGTCTAGTTGTTTTTCGTTGCCCTCACGCTGGCCTTATTTAAACGGGACGCTGCGAAGTGCGCAGCGGGTGCGCCGCTGGCGCGTCAAAGGCAAGCCCGTCTGCACCCGTCAGCGTCCCGGAGGAGGCCAGGGCTGGACATTCTGCTAGACTGCTATCAGAACATCGACCTATAATCGAGTATAGCTCTCAGTGCCTTCTTGACATTGGCAGGTGTACGCCGTGTAGCCCTCATTATTATGTCCCTGGGAGTAAGACCCCTCCCGGCTGCAAAGATTGCAGCTGGGTAGTTTCATCTAATCTGGGGCCACCTGATGTTACATCTGCTATCTGCACACATAGGTCTTCGCAGGAATATATTGGCAAACATTTAAAAGCTTTTCTATTAAATACACTCTCCGTGAGGAAACACGAGCTTCAACTATATGACGTTCTAGTTGACCTCAACCCTGATGTGTTTTTTTTTACAGAAACATGGCTCACTGAAGCCTCCAATCCTACCATCGCCAATTCTATTCCACCTGGGTATCTGATTTTAAGGAAAGACCGCGCTACGGGCAGGGGAGGCGGCTTAACTGTAATTTTCAAGAGCTCTCTTAGCTGTATTCCCCCATCACTGCCAGGTCTGGAAGGTGCGGAGAGTTTGGGTTTCCTTTTGACTGTCTCGGCACATCAGTCAATTGCGGGGGCCCTGATTTACCGCACTCCGGGCCCGGCAGGGTCATTTCTAGAGTCTATTGGCCAGGTGTCTGCTTTTATTGCTGCCAATCATAGCCAATGCCTGGTTCTGGGCGATTTTAATATCCACATGGATAATGTTCGAGATCCAGATACTATAAAATTGTATGAATCCTTGGACATTTTTAACCTAATCCCGTATCTTAATTCACCCACGCACGATAAAGGGCACATTTTAGACCAGGTCTTTTCCTCCATGAAGATTGAAACTGAGGCTCCCCTTGCCTTATCGTGGTCGGACCATTATTTAATAAATTTCAATATAAGGAAGGAACTGGATAAATCGTGCCCTACGGGAAAATCTCTTTCCCGTAGTAGTTTTAGACCTTTCCACCTGATTTCACCGGAAGCAATACAGAGCGCTCTGCGCCAATGCCCTATCCACCTCAGTGGCCAGCCCGAGCAGGATGTGCTCTCCCTAGAGGATTGGCTAAATCAGCATGCGCCGGAACTTGCCCCCTCTACTATGAAAGAAGCTAAATTTACCAGTCTCAGCTCCCTGGTTTCCGACTACTCTAAAAACTAGCAAAAGTGTGTGTAAACATCTGGAACGAGTATGGGGAAGGCATTACAGTCCCTCAGATTAAGCCATTTATAATCATGCTCTAAAAGAACATTATAAGAAAGTTCAAGAGGAGAAAAAATCGTTCCTTGCCATCATAAATAGAACAGGCAGCCAACAAAAGTCGAGAACTTTTCACTATTGTAAAAAGTTTCTTGTCTCCTTCATCTATTAGCTGCCCGTTCATCCCCACTAGCGACTGGAATTAGCGGGTGGCCAGCTTCTTCCACAAAAAAATTCTAGGTATTCAGGACTCTTTTAAGGCTAAACCCTCTGAGGTGGAGGTAGTTGGCCACAGCAGGGATGCTCGTCTTCTGCAATTTCCGAATATCAGTCTCAATCAGTCTCTTTCTTTTATGAAAAACCTCAAGTCTGGTTCACCCTCAGACCCTTGTCCGTCTAAAGTTTTGTCGTCCATAGCGGAAGTGATTAATCCGGCTGTCAATACAATTTTAAATACCATATTGCGGGAGGGCCTTATGCCTCATATTTGGAAAAGCGCTAAAATCCTCCCTCTTTTAAAAAAACCTACGGCAGACCCTGAGATTATCAGTAATTATAGGCCTATCTCCCTCCTGCCCTTTTTCTCCAAAGTACTGGAGAAATATGTGAATGAAGTCATCACAAACTTTGTAGAGGCAAATAATCTTCTTCACCTCAGTTAATCGGGCTTCAGAGCCAACTTCAGCACTGAAACTTCCTTGCTGGAGGTTGCTGAGACGATTAAAGCCACGTTAGATAGAGGTGGGAGCGCGGTTCTGGTGCTACTCGACCTTTCCGCAGCCTTCGATACTGTCCCTCACAAGCGACTCTTGCAAAAACTTGAGGAGGGCGGGTTTGGAGGCTCGGTTTTGAAATGGTTGACATCCTTTCTCAGTAACCGCACCCAAACAGTCTGGGCACCACCTTTTTCGGCAGAAATCCCGTCCTTGAATGTGGGGGTCCCGCAGGGATCGATTCTCAGTCCCACGCTGTTTAATTTGTACATGGCCCCTCTTGCCCTTCTCCCCGAGAAGCATGGCGCTATAATAGTTTCATAAGCGGACGAGACTCAATTGTTGTTCACATGCGAGAAGGGCTCTGATTTTGATGGTACCTGTATAAAGAACTGCCTTTTTGAGATATTTTCGTGGTTTAACTGTAATCAATTAAAATGCAACTCTGATAAATCAGAGATCATTTTTTTTGGCTGCCATCTACATGAAGCCTGGCACTCTTGGTGGCCACTGGACTTGTCCCCCCCACCACTGTCTCAGGTCACTACTGTGAAAAATCTGGGGGTCAAATTGGATTCTGCACTCTCTATGAAGGTGAAAGTCCAATCAGTGGCAGGTACATGTTTTGGGACATTGAAAATGCTGAAAAACTTCCTCCCACTTCTACCAGTATCTCACCGTAAAACAGTGGTCCAGGCCTTAGTGATATTGAGACTGGATTATGTCAACTCTTTGTATCTGGGACTTCCTGAGTATCTACTGGGTCGTCTGCAGATCATTCAGAATATGGCAGCCAGGGCTATTTTCTTAACTAGGCCCAGAACACATACTTCTCATCTCTTGTCCTCACTTCACTGGCTTCCAGTGCAAAAAATAATTTATTTCAAAGCTTTAGTCCTGGTTTTTAAGGCTTTCCATGGGATCGGGGCCCTTATCTAAGGGAAAGATTTCAGCCTTACATGCCTCAGCGCTCTTTAAGATCTTCTTCCCAGTGCCTGATCTTGACTCCAAGGGTCAGGCTCTCATGGGTAGGAGGAAGATCTTTCCAGGTAGTAGCATCCTGACTCTGGAATAACCTCCCTCCCTTGCTGTGACAGATCCCGGACCTTCTGACTTTTAGGCTGAATCTGAAGACGTGGCTTTTTCAGCTATAGGATTTTCTTGTACTGTGGTTGGGGGCTTTTGTTTGTCAGTAGTTATGGTGTTTTTTTCTTAACGCCGGGACACTCTTTGGAGTAGCCGCACGCTCTACAAATTCCAGATAACATAACATAACACCCGCCCCGACAACCCTCGCCAGAAATCTTGGAATCATCCTGAAAGACAAGCTTTACATTACAGCACAAATAAACGCAGTGACCTCCACTTGTTTCCACATCCTTAGGATGCAGCAAAAGATCTTCAAATGGCTAACAGAGAACACCAGGAAAATGAATATACGGGCCCTGATTACCAGCAGACTTAACTACACACTATACACAGGATTCACTAAGAAGCTCCTGAACAGGCTTCTACCCATTCAAAGTGCCACAGCAAGGCTCGTCCTCAACCTGCCTAGCCACACACGTCACTTCACATCCCAGAGAACTGCACTTGCTCTTAATCCGCAAATGGCCACAGTTCAGACTGCTCACAAACACATACAAGGCACTACACAACATAAACCCTGCATACCTTAACAGCTGCATACATTTCCAGACACCTTTCAGGCATCTACGCTCAGCAGCACTCTTACTTAGACACATACCCCTCATCCATAAAGCCAGAGGCCACGTCTTCTGCTATATCTCCCCCAAACCATGGAACAACCTCCCTCAGCACATCAGAGCCTCCTTATCGCTTCTCGAGTTCCGCAAGAAGCTGAAGACCTGGTGGTTCAAATAACCTCACCAAAGATATAGTTGCCTAACACACCTGCAAAGCGCCTGGATACCATAACATCAAAGATAGAGATTGCGCGAGGAGATGAAAAGAGTGAGGCTGGTTGGATGAAATATGATGAATGATGAGGCTGAGGTATGATGATTAAGTAAGTTTATTGATGGAATATAAGTCCTCAGTACAGGATTACAGAAGCCCCACCAGGAGCAGCTCCCTTGCTGCTCAGCCCATCCTCTCAACTGACACTCCACACACACAGGCATTCCAGCATTCTATCACCTCACCACTCATACCAACATTCCAAGAACATCCACACTGGCTGAGCAGCAAGGCAGAGAAGTAGGAAAGGTGCAATACGCTAAATACCAGTATACTACCCCCCCCCCTTTAATGAACAACAACAAAGAATTATATAAGCAGTAAGCGTAGTAAAAGCCTAAATAATCATAGGAGTAAAACATTGCATTCATTTAACAAAAATGGCATAACACACCTCTTCCCCTTTAAAGAACAGCAAAAAGGATAAACAAATGTAAGCACAGTAAATATTAACATATGCAATAAATCCAAAAAGGAATGCATTGAAATAATTAACTACACACCACAGTTGTAAGGAAATATCTCAACGATGCATTAGAAGAGTTTGCATTAATGCCAATCTGGAATAATATGATAAGCAATGGACCCTTTAAAAAATTAGTAAATCGAACAACAAACCACCTTTCACTTGTACACGACAAAGATACACTAGCAAAAAGAAAACACTCGTGGGCAGTAATAAATGGATACGAAAAGAAGAAAGTACAAGAATACTTGGAGACACCTTGGTCTGAAAAAAGTAAACAATGTCTTATGAGAGCAAGATTTGGAATTTTACCAGGCCTTAGTCATGTCCCTCCGTGGAAAAAAACTAGTAGCAGCACATTGTGCAGACTTTGTAAAAGTGGAGAAGAGAATATTGTCCACCTTCTATGTATTTGTCCAGGACTCCGAAATGAAAGATGCACGTTACTGACACCTCATTTTAACATGCGTGGAACAAGGACAAGTAGACAGGCATTCAAAGTTTGTCTTAATTCGAACGATATAGTCATGAACGTTGCCTTTGTAAAGTTCCTAAAGATTGCATCTATAAAACTGGGAGTATAAAATAGAAAAAATGTTTTTATGAATAATTTTTAAAGTAATTTTTTAGGTTATAATTGTTTTTTTGTTTTTTTTTTAAATGTATTATATTTATTAAATATGTCTTTGTATTGGAAATATTGTAAGATTTTAACTAATCAAACAATAAAGAATTACTTACTTACTTAAACTACACACCACACCTCTTCCTCCTTTACGAGCCTTGAAAAATGGACGTAATGTCCATTTTGCATTACAAACCAAAATATGGGTACACTGCCCATTGTGCAATACAAAACAAAATATAGGTACATTGCCCATTGCGCATTGCAAACCTAAATATGGGTACACTGCCTGAACAGAGAAGTAGGAAAGGTGCAATACACTAAATACCAGTATACTACATTGGAGCATTTTTGGTTCCCCAGACTGGCCCAGTTTCTGTTCATTGTAATGAAATCACACTCTTAAATATCGGACTGCCCACTAATTTTAGATTCAACAGGTTGGCAGGTATGGTTTTCGCACTGCAGGAATGCCCTTTCTACTTGAAGGAACTACATAAATACATCTGGAAAAATCAAGTACTTTTACATTATACAACATAAAGTAAAACTTAAAAAGTAAACAAGGACTACATCGAAGACACGGGTTGCTGTTCGGGTTTTACTATTCATTGTTTAGATGGCCATTGATCAATGTTTTTATCCAGGAGGGACCTGTATCAAATACAACTGTACTTACTGTCGGGCCCCTTGGAGCCCCAACCAACCCCGAGTGTGGCCGGTTTTCCCTCACTCAAGACTAATCCTGGCAGTGGTGCCGCACCTCGTCTTGCAAGCACTCCGTGCTGGCGCAGTTCATCACAGGCCGCGTGCGCCTGCAAAAGGAGTTCTAAAACCGTCTCGTACGTGTGTGTAGCTGTGTCGGGGGCGGTCGGGTGTAGGCCGCCTCATCTACCACCATATGTAACCCTCGTTGCACCTGCACGTGCCCACTCCTTCCTACGGCCGCGTGTTGACCGGAAGTGGGAGCTCGCGGGCACCAAGTGGCGGTTGGAGTCGCGCGCGCGGCCTGCTGCCGCTCTGCTGGGTTGTTCCCGCCTATTCGGGTGAACGGCAAGTGCAGGTTTCTGGCAGCCCAGTCAGCGCGGAGGCTCCCCCACGAACCCGGATTGGGCATGCCCCTTCTCCGGCGGTTGTTTCAGCCTACTTTTGAATAATTTGAAACTACTTTTGGGTACCCCAGAAAAACGGGGTCTATCACAAGGATAGCTTTTGCATGAAGCGTGAGGGAGCTGGCCAACCGTGACATCACGAAAACATCCCAGATGCTAAGTCTACGTGCCACGGTAAAGAATGAATTCACTTCTTATCCTTTTTTTAATATACCCCTCTTATTTTGTGGCTTTAAGAAATGAGTTGGTTGGTGATACTTTATTTCTGTAAAAACTGGTTGGTCACGTGCCAAGGTTTGGAACCTCTCGCAAGGTTTATATGAAAGTAAGTTATTTAAAGAATTGTTCATTCCATTTGACCTGTATGAAAACGAGAAGCATGTAAGATAGCAAAAACATACAAAAAAAGGAAAAAAGTTTTTGGGCTAAATACATTTCTTTGCCTCAGTCCCAAACGAAAGGATTAGTGCTGGGGTCTCCAACCTTTTCTGTATTGAGAGCTACTTCTGACCAGTGAAAATCATTGTGAGCTGCTGAAGGCTAAACAACATGTGTGTTGTTACGTGACTCCCCCACACTTAACTTTAATCCTAATGTCCATAGAGCCGGACACTATGGTTTGAACAAAATTAAGTATGGGAGCTATGACAGGGCTTTCATGTGTGTTAGTGAGAGAGCTGGTCTTTTGGGATTTATGAATATGTGTGCATATGAATGGGGTATATGTGTACATGGTCTGCCAACTACCACACTTCAGAGTTTAGACTAACGCATTTTAATGCAGTTGTCTGCATCACCACGCTAAAATACATTACTCATGCATGATTAGAGCTCCTCACTCACAATACCTTTCATTTAAGCCAGCACGCTCGGCTGCTTTTGCTGGCCTGCCTGTCATCGGCAATTTTATGCAACTGCCCGGGCCTGTGTCTCACTCGTTGCTTTGGGCATGGTTAACTTTAACAAGGGATACTTAATATACTGTTTCCCCCAGCTGATTAGCCAGCACAGATTGTTCCTCTAAATATAAAAAAAATGTGAGCCTAGGCAGCTTTAGTCGAGTCTGACGGCGCTTTGTGTTGTTTTTCAGGGCTTGTGTGTGTCACAGTTAATTTGGTCCAACCAAGCGGTAGTTTGTTTGTTTTCTGTGCTGCCTCTGCCTGCTGAGACACCTCAGTCTGAGCAAGTAGCGAGGTGCCCAGGGTGTTTTGTGATCAGCGCCAATGGGGGAGAACCATATCACATGTCTCTCCCTCACTGTTGTCCCCCATGCCTCCACTCTGATAACGGAATGTGATTAATGGTAATAATGTCACACATCTGTCCCAGTGCTGGCTGCCATTATATTGTGATATTGACACACGAGTGGCAACAGCCTTTAACTTTTGGTACCCTGATACCTCTGCAGGAGGGGCCTGTGTCATATCTGGGGTGGTGCACACATAACTGCTAGGCTGGCAACACACAAGGGAGAACGTGCTGTTGCGTTGTGTGTTGTGACATTTTTATCATCCAATATGTCACTTGATCAGGGATTAGCCTTTGATGAGGAATTGGTCCAAGGTATCCTAGATGGACCTTTACTACTGGGGGAAACAACCATCAACCAAGTTCTAACCCAGGGTGAGGGGTAGGATACCTTAATTGAGCTAAGGAAAACTCATGTAAAGGCTATTCTACATCGAGCAATACTCACAGAATATTTGAGGGCCAATGCTGCACCTCGTGGTCTATTGGTTACCAATGAACCCCTGATCTTTCTGGAAGATCCGTCTTTCAGAAAAGATTGGGCTTTGATTGCATGGAAATGCACAAGAGATTGGTTGGTTCTAATAATAACAACGGCCAAGAGAATTGTAGACACATTGCTCGTACAAATACAGAATAGTGAGCAGGGATTGAGAGCCAATGTAGTCTTGGCCACATATAAGAGGAAATTGGAGGAGACCAATATAGAAATAGGAGAGTACAAGGATTACCTTCTACAGTCAAAAATCTCCAAATTACAGAAGGACCTTAAGAAATTCTCAAAGGATAAAGTATATCCATATACGACAGAAGAATATGTGCAGAAAAAACTAGAAGAAGCAAAGAAGGGTCACCAGGGGGATCGGAGGAGCACGGACTCAATGAGTACAAACAGTGATGGAAGTGAAAACGAGTACAGGCCAAGGAGGAGGGGACGTGGTAGAGGAAGGGGTCAGTATCAAGGCCAAGGGTACAATTTTAACCCTATGTACCAAAATTTCCAAGGCCAAGGATTTGGCTGGCCCCCGATGTATCAGCCCTACCCACCCATGCAGGGCCCTAACAACATACAGAATTTCCCACAGTTACCTGGTTCCCCTTTTTTAGGCAGAGGCAGAGGCAGGGGCCGGGGCAGGGAGAGGCAAAGAGGCAACCTGGGTGTTCAGTGGGAGGACCTAAATCAAAGAGTAACCCGGAGTATGGCACGGGACCCAATACCGGGAACCAGCAGGGACACAACCTAGTAATGAATCTAACTGATTTACCTCTTACACCAATACAACTAAGGGTACTTAATAAGGGCCTGGGATTTGTCCCTACAAACATCATGGATAGTTTCAAGGTGCGCCAGGAACTTTCTGACTTTTTTAGATCGGTTAGACTCAATGTCTTCTTTTTAGATCAAGAAGATAGAACAGAAAAAAGAGGGGACACTAACTTTCGCCCAAAGTCTACTTTCACACCTATGAATTCAGTACTACCCAATGAAGTCACCACTTTTGAGAAAGCTGTTGTTTATGATATAGATAAACTAGGTGACAATCAGAAACACCCTTTCAGGAATATCACGAGGGAAGAAAGGGTAGCTCTGGATGACTTGAAGAAAAATCAACTAGTAACTATAAAACCCGCCGATAAGGGGGGAGCGATAGTTATCCAGTTGAAAGAAGTGTACGAACAAGAGTGCAGAAGACTATTGGGAGATGAGAGGAATTATAAGGTCCTTTTGAGTGACCCTACTCCGGGATTAAAAAGAGAGATTGGAATGATTATAGAGGAAGCCCTAAATAACGACTGGATAACAGAACATGAGGCGGGGTTCTTAATCAAGAAAGATCCTGTGACACCAGCATTTTATACTCTACCCAAAGTGCACAAAGTAACTAGACCACCACCAGGGAGACCGATTGTGGCAGGTATAAACTCCATATTGGAGCCCTTGTCACAATTTTGTGATTTTTTCTTTAAACCTTTGGTTCAGAGTAGCAGGGCATACCTAAAACACACCACTGAAGTACTCAATCTCCTTACTGGTCTGGCCTTCAACCCTGATGAGGAATTTTTGGTGGGATTGGACATAGAATCCCTATACACCAATATTCAGCAACAAGAAACTCTGAGTATGATTGAGGAGCTTCTATTTGATTTGGATTGGCAGTATCAGACCCCTAGACCTTTCATTTTACATCTGGCTGAGTTAGCCCTTACTCGAAACTTTTTTGAGTTCGACGGAGTGCTGTATTTACAAACCCATGGCACTGCGATGGGTTGTGCTTTCACACCGAGTCTAGCGGGTCTGTACGTGGCGACTTTTGAGCAAAAATACATCTTCAGCTCAGGGAATCCATGGACTGCTAACATACGTGTCTGGAAACGATTTATAGATGACGTCCTCCTCATTTGGAGGGGGAATGAGGCATCTATAAAGGAGTTTTTGCGATGGCTTAATGCACAAAATCAATTCTTACACTTCACTAACACTATTACTAAGGATAGTCTCACTTTTTTGGATTTGGTCATCTCTCCAATGGAGGGAAGATTATCAACAAAAGTCCATCACAAAACCACGGACAAGAATGGACTTTTACATTTTGGAAGTTTTCACCCCAGAGCCCTGTGGGAAAACCTACCGGCGGGTCAGTTCCTGCGACTCCGCAGGAACTGTTCTCAACCGGATGAATTTAAGGCAGAGGCAGCACGCTTAGCAGAGAAATTGGATGTAAGAGGTTATCCCAAGCAAATTATCAGGCGAGCCCGTAAGCGTGCATGGAATTGCCCAAGAGAGGCATTGCTAACTAAAGTGGAAAAACCAACAAGTGATAAAATAGTGTGTGTGACTACCTTTAACACTTCTTCTACAGCCATCAAACGTATCATCTTGAAACATTGGCGCATTTTAAACTCCAGTGGCCTTCGACTTGAGAAACCCCTCTTTGCATTTAGGAGGGGGCAAAATATTAAGGATCAATTGGTTCACTCTCGCCCACTGAACAGCACCCGGGGGGCTCCCCGGGCTGATGGATTTCTAACACCAGTCACTGGGCACACACAATGTGGGTCATGTGATGTCTGTTCCCTGACCTGGAATACAAAAGAGGTTGACGTGGGTTTAAAATACCCTTGGCAGCAGCGAGTACATACCAACTGTAACTCGTCGAACGTAATCTACATGATCAAGTGTCCATGTAATCTTATTTACATAGGGATGACCTTTAGAAAGGTCAAGGTGAGGATCATGGAGCATAGAAGTAACATCAGGTGCTCCAGAACTAACACACGCCTCACGCTGCATTTTGCGGAAAAAGGGCACACAATACAGGACATATATTGGACTGTTCTGGATAAACCCACTATTAAATCATCAATGA
Source organism: Triturus cristatus (assembly GCF_964204655.1). Classification (NCBI taxonomy): domain Eukaryota; kingdom Metazoa; phylum Chordata; class Amphibia; order Caudata; family Salamandridae; genus Triturus; species Triturus cristatus. Next base: position 1,251,915,206 of record NC_140592.1, on the reverse strand, counting down.
GGGACATCCTAAAGATTAGGGGATCTGTGTGGTCAGGTAATTCAGAGTTAACAACACTCTAATGATAATGGCCAGGAGATTAAAACTTTCGTTCCTTTTCTAAATACTGGCAGCGTTAGTATTGATGAATTATCTATACGTGATTTTTAAAGGGGAGTGAGTACTCCCAGGGTGTACACGCTGAACCTGGTATAAAATATATTATGATTTGTGTAATTCCACGTTGCAATGCGTGCTTTGTTTGATGCACGCATTATGCGATATAAAAATAAAAACGGGATATTTCCTCACGTGGATGATAGATGCTAAACCATGGTAAATGAGGGAGGTTAGTGGTCTAGCCTTATGGGTGCCCTTCGACCTGGATGACGTGATGCGAGCAACGATACACGCACGCACGCATCACGTGACATGATAGCGGAAGAAGAGAAAAGGCGAAGGGGATGGAAACGAGAGGAAACTAAACGGCACCAGGAGAGACGGAATGCGTTGGCGGCGCACCACTCTTGACGAAGTAAGGGGGACGATGCCAGGGATTAATGGAAGCAATATTTTGGATTACATTCATTCGAGTACGTAATTCTAATACTCGAGAGTGTAACCTTAGACAAGAAGGCACTTGGCAGAAGGGGAAGCCCTTCTCGGCTACCATGGTGGGTGATATACGCGCCTTTCTCATCTATTAAGGGGGCAGATATACGCGCCTGGCCAAACTTGTAACTAGAGTCCCCAGAGCCCCACGTGCACATAGGGGTTGTTAAGCGTTTTTAAATACGAGCATGACATTACGTATTAGTATGGTCTTGATGCTAACTTCTCGCCAGTACGCTAAGGGAAACCATCACCTTAGGAATGTAGGCACTTCCCAGAGTGAAATATAAATGGAAGGATGGTGTACATTTTTGTGTTTTCCCTCCTACAGTGTGTGACTACAGAGAGTCGCTCTCTACTCCAGTGCCTGTTCCAGCAATTTGCTTGATAATCTCTGGTAAGAAGTGGGATAGGTGGTACATCACTTGCCCCTATATGATTTAATATGAAAATCCTTGATCAAGAGAGGGGTAGTAGCACCCAGATCTCTTTTAACAGCACATTGGCATTTTGGAATGTTTTCTCTCACTTGTGACAGCACGTTTCTTCTTGTATGTGGAGTATAGGTATGAATGGATATTAAGCACAAAATATGTGCTGAAGGATATACCATTAGGAGGGCCAGTGTCTGCCCGTTGATTTATGATGGTGGAGTTCGCACCACATATGTTAAAAATGTTTGGTCACACCGATTGGGTGGTTGGTATTTGCTACTGTTGGTTTGCGAGCACACATTTTATAATATTGTCTCTGTATTTGCTGTGACAGTTGTGAAAGAGTAAGTGACAACAAAGACTCCAAACTTACAGGTGGAATATAAACCCACGATTGTGGGCAGCAAGAGGGGTTCGGAAAAAAGGCATAGGGATCTGACTTGTCCTGAGGAATGCCGGAAATTTGATCTTGAACCGGCAGAAACATGTAGACCGCTATGCAGAATGGAGGGGTGGTGAGCACCTAAAATTAACTCATTCCACCACTATCCATTGGGTGTATATATGTCTTTTTATATATACCTTTTTAATCTGGGAATCCAGGAATAAAACTATTATAGAGATATCCCTGGGCCAGTTTTAACATTCATTATTTCTGCACCAAAGGATCCTGCCTTTTTGTTTGTTTGTATCACTGTTGTATTGTTTACCCCTCCCTATTGCTCCGCCTCTAGCGTTGGTCTGCGCAGAGGCGTCAGTAGCAGCCCAATGATGAAGCATGCCACAACTTGTTGTGGGTGAGGGCAGTTTTTACAGAGTATGTGTGCTCCCATCGATCAACTTAGCAATTGCTAGATAAAAAGTTGGCCGCTTCTCTACCTTCTAGTTTGTGGGTAACACACAAGGTTGCCAGGCCAGTATTATAGCTGCCCCACCGATAAATTCAGGTAAGAGGCCGCTGCCTGTAATGATTAAATACGGCAATGCTTTAATTGTGGGTATATCTTTGTCCTTTTCCATGTTTGATCACGTACCCCACCGCTGATCCCCATTATAGAGGAGGCAGGACTGCTGCTGGAGCAGCTTCAGGCCATCACATTAAGTGCTGATCTCTATGTTCGGTTGGGTGGTTACATACCGATAAACGGATGTCTGTGGAAAGCTGGGGCTGCTATTCCTCATAGAGGGCTGAAGTAGAAGTGAAGGGTTCATCACCCAACCTACTTGGATAGCTCTTTACTTATGGAAATTAGTTAACAGCAGATCTAGGGTCAGGGAAGGAGTGAACATACTATTTTAAATAATTGTATTACTTCAAGCATATCAGTATCATTTATTCATGATAAAGGTCACTCAATCTTTATAAATGAACATGTTTACCAAAGCTTTTGTTCTGAATATGTGATGTTGAGAGTTGTCTCAATGACATGATTTGAAAAGTAAACATCTGAGCTGGAGATAAATGTTACCAAGAGAGTCCCAGCTAGATCCACATATGTGTTGATTTGCATCAGTGTGCTCCCTTTAGGACGATATGGCAAATTGTGCACTCAAAATGTACTAATTTGCTTAGGATAGACCATCTCAGCGAATGCTGTCTCTGCAGTCTGATTCTTAATAATTTCCTCCAACTAATTATTTTTTCATTTCAGCCACTTCGTGAAATGTCAGTTTGTGGCTTTTCTGTCAGTGTTAATCATTTCTGAGGCTAGTTCCTTTGCTTGGGTGGTGGGGCTATGGAGGCTTCTAAATATCTGATATGTGCATCATTTGCAGCCAGGGAAGTCACAGTCTCTCTGTAGCTCACATTGTGTAGGCATGTATTGCAACTTGTGTCTTTGGGATTGCCCGATTTATTTCCCCAGTAAGGCAGCAACACTACACACACACATTGTCACAGAGCTCCTGAGGGAAGACCCAGCAGTGTTGGTGACAGTAACAGACCAGAGAGAGCAGCCTAGCGTGGTACGCCGGTGAGTGGCCATGCAGCAACGAGGCAAGCCAGCCAGGCCTCGCTCAGAACAGAGACAGCTGCCACCTCCACACTGCCTGCAGCTACCTGCGTGCCTACTGGCCGGCCAAACACTTGTCCAAAGACACTCTATGGCTTAGCCTGGCACTGCAGTAAAGATGAAAGCTGGTGGCATAGGCGAGAGTCCAGCCAAGTACTGAAGAATTGCAATGGGGTCAAATACATTGTGGCTTACAGAACAAAACGTTTTGCCCTTTCATCTTCAGATAAACACATACCCATAACCATGCTCCTTAAAAGAGTGATAAATCATGCAAGTTAAAGAAACTGGGAAAATGCACAGTTTTTTCTTTTATATTTACCTGATAAAAACTCATCTCTTTAATCAATGCAGATGTTTTGCGTGTGTGCGTAATGTTAAAAGGAATGAATGGGCGCAGGCTTGGTCTTGTATTAATGAATGATGATTTATTCTTCAGTCCAAATCATTAGTTACATGTTACAGGAAGATGTTCTGTTCCTTCTTAATGCCCCACCAGGAGCAGCGTCCTCCCTGCTCAGCCCCTTCTCACCAACTGATCCACACTAGAATCCAAACCACCCTCAACATTCTATCATACCTCATCAAAGGCTGAGCAGGCAGGCAGAGAACCAGAGTAGGGAGAGTGTATAGAGAATAAGCACATTACAACACATCTCCCCCCTTATAATAATTGATAACAATCAAAATGTGTTATGGTGAAACAACACACACTCAGCATAGGAGAATGCATTAATACAACTAATTAAACAACACCCCCCCAGCTATAATGATCATATACAATAAAATGCATGAAGATAAAATTTAACACACATTTGGTAGAAAAGGAAGATGAATAACCAAAACATTAAACACCATCCTTCCCCTGATAATGATCAAAAACAAATTGCAAAGCTAGCATGAAAACTCACACTACAACTATGGGTACAAAACACAACAACCCACAACGTACCCATTGTGCCTCATAAAAAGGCACAAGACTGCGGCAGAACAGGGATCTACAACCCTAAACTGCACAACTAAGACAAAACAGATCTACCACTAAGACAGATCTAAGACTAAATCCCTTAACCCTAACCAAACATAGGGTACCTTTAAACCCAAAATACTTTATGGGTAACTATAACTGGCAAATCAGGGTATCCCTTAACCCTAAAACACTCTTGCGATAACTATGAGTAACCATAACTCATGACAAATTTAGGGTATCCCTTAACCCTAAAACACACTCTCAATAAACACTATGGGAATTTATAACCCATGTCAAATTTAGGGTAACCCTTAACCCAAGACACACCCAAAAGGGTGACTCTAGACCATCTAGGGTATCCTTTAACCCTATACAAACACAGGTTAACCTTCAACCCCATACAATTCAGGGCAACATAGCAAAACCAGTATGTCCTGGATGAACCCAAGATATACTGGCCAAACCACCATAAAATTAACTGGCAAAACACCCACAAATAATACATGGGAAACTAAAGACTAAAGACATCATGGGTAACTAAAGACTAAAGACATGATGGGTAACTTTGAACCCAAGAAAAACTGGCCACAAGAAAACAAAACACAGTTTCATAGGCATGAGAAACAATCACAGCAATAGAAAAAAACGAATTGCAATAATAAATTAACACAAAAGTGACCAGTGAGCGACTTCTCACCCGAGGGCCACCTCTGTCCCACAGTGTCTTAGAAAAACAGATGCTTGCTACAGTTAAAAGTCCACTTCTTGGCAAGCAAAGACGAAAAGAATCTTCAAAATGTCTCTGTTTGCTCACCCGTAACTGTGGATAAAGTCACCACCACTCTGACAGAGCCTTGAAACCAGAACCTCCAATATTACCGCTGTACAACACATAAACTTTAATGACTTCACTGTTTGTACAACGTTGTCCCCCGACTCCATCTGGTTTTGAAAAATACTTTATTCCGGCAGACAGTACCAGAGAACCAGAGTAGGGAGAGTGTATAGAGAATAAGCACATTACAACACGTAACCAGAGAGAAACAGAACTAAGCACTGGTTTGCACAGTGGAGAATAGTGACTTTTGTATAGTGCTAAAAGGTTCCACCCTGAAAACGGAAGCATTGGGAGTATGCAAGTCATTGTTCTAAAATTGCATTACACAAAGTGTATAGAGATTTAGTGTTTATAATAAAATGTTTCAAAATCTATATTTTGAATACTAGACTATCAGACTGTAGTGCTAATTTTACTGTGTTCATAACAAGGACGCACTTCAAAACTCAGCTTGTAACACCTTTGAATTATCTATAAAAAAAGATGTTCGTCACCATGAAGTGTCACTTGACTCTTAAGACAAGCCCAGCTTATGGTGTGGCAGGAAAGCTTGACATATTTCTCAGGCAATCACACCAGTCATCTTTTCATGTTTTGAAATTTCGGGAGGGGTTGGAGGCAAGTGACCTTCCTTTTCAGTTTTTCAGTAGTTTCAGGATCTTTTTAGAACTTCTCAATGCTCAGAAACATGCAATTCCTGATATTTATCTTTTTCCATGCACTTTATTACTCGCGACAAAGTGTTACTCCTAGTGTCACACATTTGGTCACTGAATGTCACTCATAAGTACACTTAAATCATGGAAATGTCACAAATAAACATTCTGAAAACTTGGCAGCTAAGGAGGGACGGCGTCATGGACTTGTGGCACAAGACATACCTTTCGCTACGATTACATATATAACACAAATGGGAGAAATGTAAAGTGCAGAAAAATATTCTGCAAAAACGTTCTGAATATGGAACATTTCACTGCAGTTAAAATTTCTCCAACTTAGAATAATGGCTTTTATTTTTCACTTATAATTATGACACTGTATCAAGAAAATTAAAGTGAAGAATTACATTTGTTTATATTGATTACATAAAACTCATAATTTACATGTTCTCCCATATCCAAATGCAACATTTACAAACACCAAGCATTTTGCTCCCAGTTGCCTGTAGACATGGTGCCATATTTACAACAGAAAAATAGACTTATTTAAACGGGAGGAATTTCAATTGAATAAATAAAACATTAAGATGTATTTGGCTTGATTGAGGGTGGAGAAAGACACTAATACCTAATGTATAATAGAAAAAGTTTTCTTAACTTTAAATTTCTCCCATACGAAAACAATGACTATTTTTCCGTTACAAATATGGCACAGTGTCTATTGGCCACTGGAAGCAAAAGGCCTGCTGCTTGTATATACAACAATTGGAAATGGAAGAAAATTAAAATGAACATTTAATGATTAAGCTAACTTTTACATTTAATTCTCTCCCATTTAAAAGCATTCAGAAACATCATATTGTTTTTACGAGTGAAATACATCAGTTCTTCAGCTCTTCACTTTTGACCTGACCTAGCCTGGCCCATAAATCTGACTAAGCACTGTTCATTATCAGGCTCTGCAGCCTGATGATAATAATGTAAAGTAAGCACAGCCTTTCTTTAATGTAAAAGAAAAAATTTGACCCTGAGCTTATTTTAAAATGATCTCAATGCTGCAAGCTACTTTGAAGATGTCTGGGAGCTACTTGTAGCTCATAATTGAGTGGTAGGAGACACCTGGATTAGCCTGTATTGGGATTTTACTCTACAAATATCCATTATGCTTTTAACATTTGCTTTGCTAGCTATCTGTTCCTATTCAGTTTGTAGTATGTGGTAACTAATGTTCAGTATTATACAAACTCCTGTTATTAGGTAAAATGCACACTCCTGGTGACACAGATGGCCAATTTAGTGTAGAAAAGGACAGATGGGTTTTCACCTGTTGAAAGTAATTGGTCAGAAATACCTGCTAAGAATGATAAACAAAAAATGCACATTTTGCAATAATCTTTACACTCACGATGCAGTATAACATTTGAATTTTCTTCAGGAATTGAACCTGGCTGCTTCTGAGCCTATTATATTCAGATTGTACAAAGAACTCTGCAACAGCTGCATTAGTCAAATGAGCTAACACATGTTTTTACAAATGACTAATTCTTAGCTTAAAAAAATAAACTATTAGGAGTAGAGTTGTATTGTAGGTGCCACCGCAAACAGTTTTGAAATATTAGATGTTTAATCAGTTGACATAGAGTCACCACCTTTCATAGTTTTCAGTCCCAAATCATTGATTTCAAATGTTATGCTGTTAATTAACCTCTTTTTTGGGGGGATTTTCCACTCATCATGTCAGTAGAACAAAAGGTCTTCAATGTTCCATTGCTTCTAATCTGCCATTGGTAACTGTTCCTAAATGCTAGTCAGTTAAGGTTGCCGCCCATTGTACTAGAGCCAGGATTGGAGTCTTAAGTTGCATTTTATGTAAAATATTTAGCATTGTTGTTCAGCCTCACAATTGTGCCTTTCTTTGCTTTAATAACGGTTTCGGCATAGTTAAGAAAGTTCTAAAATACTTTGGAACTGATGTCTTCTGGTATTTATAGAAATAAGGGTCTCATTATGATAGCAGAAGGACCGCCACCGCCGGCCATCACATAGTGATTTACCTACCGCCAAATTAGGACGGCGGTGGGTACCGCGGCAGATGAAAAGTCTGTCTGCCGCTTCACCGCCAAAGGCAATCGCACCGATTGCCTGGCGGATGGAGCAGGGCCACTAATATGGTGGCGGTGCTTAGCAGGAAAGGTCCGCCATATTAGGATGTGGGTTTGAAGAGGCCTTTAGAAGGTGGTGATGCCGCCATGGAAAGGCTGGCGGGGATTGGGGGCCCGTTGTGGGCCCCCCCTTGTGTGGAGGGGTGCGCTGCACTGGGGGTACCTATGGTACCCCCCTGCATTTCCATGCACCAAGTGGCAGGCACCGTGTGGTGCCTGCCACGTGGTGTAGGGAATGCAGTGCAAGCACCTTTAACATTGGGGACGGTGCTGCAACCAGCAGCACCACCCACAATGTTAAAGACCCAGGATGCACCCGCGTATCCTAATCGCAGTGGTGGGACCGCCACATGTCTGGCAGGCAGACCCAAACACTGCTACGGTCGCGGGCGGACCAAGTCCACCCGCCATTGTAATGAGCCCCTAAGTTTGCATTTCAAATAAAATTAAATATTTAGGTTTGCTGATTTGAAATTTTTTTACAGGCTTTTACTTAAAAATGTAGGCTGTAACAGCAAAATATTGTCCAGGTATTAGGTATATATATGGTCAGCATTTGCTGTTTCCTCTAAACTATAGAGAACAAAGCAGTTTCTCTGGTTGGTGCTATTAAGTATATATATGGTCAGCATTTGCTGTTTCCTCTAAACTATAGAGCACAAAGCAGTTTCTCTGGTTGGTGCTTTTGAATAAGCAAGTTCTGGAAAGAGCAGCAGTGAGTTTTCTTAACCTGACATTTTCAGGCTTTGGAAAAAAACATACATATTGTAGGAAAAGAGGCAAAGGGCATTGCTGCAGTCACAAAGGTGTGTACAGTTGCAATGCATGTGTTGGTGGACTTTACTTTTCACCACAATACAAAATAGCGGTTTTTATGCCAGACCCTACAAAAGTATCACAGGCTGTTCTAGAGTAGAAACCTCCCATCAGTTTGAGTACTGATGTCATGTGATGCTATATCGATTTGTAGGGGAGGGTGAGCGCTGCTCTATATCCATAGCACGCTGATTGTTTCATTTGCTCCTACTTTCTCTGAAGACCCCACACTGGAGTACTAAATGTAGTTCACTAAGATGCAAGTTGAGATTGCCTTTTATACAATGAGCCCAATTCACAAAGGGCACGATTAACAAAAATGTACTCTTGTAGTACTCGTAAATTCCAGCAAAGAGCCAAAAATTTGATGAGAGTACTACAAAAGGTAAGTCAGTTGAAATTCACTAAGGGCCTGATTTTGACTTTGGCAGACAGGATTTTACTTCATCAGGAAGACAGAGTTAAGTGCCGACAGTGTGAGTGTTCCCGCCTGCTCAATTTTGAGATGTCCACTGGCCCTGCGGGCATCTCTAGCATTGACTACAGTTCCTTTCAGTGCATTGTTAGTTTGACAAACAGCTTCATCAGCATGAGGGAGTCGAATGGCCAATTTACAGGATATTTTGTTTTTATTTTCCAAAACAAAAACCCAATTTGGGATTTTGTTTTGGAAAATGAAGAAAGGTTTTTCTCCGATGTGGAGGCTGGCACTTTGCAATTTTTTACTGCACCTTACCTGGCGAAGACAGACAATGAAAACTGACTAGTGTTTGCCCTTTCTAAATTGGGTGAGTAGACACATGGGCCATACAAAGTTTATGTTGGCAGACGGAAATTCAATTTAGCAAAGAGGATACTCCGTCGCTGTTGAGGGCGAGGGAAGAGGCTGTGTGGTGAGTACTATGGTAAACCCACATTTAACACTAAAATCCAGTTTAGGACAGTCACTGTATCCACATTAAACCCAGAGACAGAAGTCTGGTAGAACAAAGCAGGGTTTTTCAGCAACCAGATAGTGAATGCACAAAAATTGCTTTGGTCTGCTGATTTTGCCTTTTTGAGTGTATCCTAAGTGATCTATATAAAATATTATAATAATGTCAAGCAGAATTTGACATTCAAGCAGGATTTATCACAGTAATGTCAAAATGAGGACCACTGTGATTGAAGCCTGCCCTGCTAGAGACACACAAGAAGGGCCCTGCCAAGTGTCAGCTAACATTTACCTGTGATATGGGATGCCTCTGTGCATTGCTCACCAAGTGTTATATGTAAAACCTCAGCAAACCTATCATGCAGGATTTGACATTCAAGCAGTGTTTGACACTGTAATGTCAAAAAGGGTGTTCACAGCCCCACCCTGCATATTGTCTCAGGTTCAAAGCGGCCCTCTTTGCCCATTATGGTCAGGCTATTGTTTTCACCTGGAAGACATTTCACATCCATTCACACATATTTAAATACAGGCTGGTAGAAATGGTATTGCAAGTGCAAATGATCCTCTAGAGGCTTTAGGCAGGGAAAAGGTAACTTTCTAAAAGTACTTTTTCCTTAATATTTATCTGACTACTATTGAATTAGATTTTTAAGAACTATTGAAATTTGCTGTTTAATTATTTCTTCAGCTGTATTCTACCCGAAACCAGTATTATTAAATGTTATAACACAACCCATATAACATATATATACAACTATAAAATAGCTTTTGGGGCTTTCTCATCGTAAGGACATGTTTAACATGAAATTTCTACATGTCCTACTTTTAAATATCATGCACCCTGCTGTATGGGCAATAAGGGCTACATAGGGGTGAGTTATAAATATGTAAAAGAAAAAGGTTATTTTTGATAGGTCTAAATTTTAGTCTGAAATTGCAATCCAGGCTACAAATGGTAGGTGTGCAGTCATGTTTGCACTGCACCGTAGTAAATGGCTCATTGAGTGCTGCAGTCCACTAGTGACATTATACTACCCGCCTTGGACACACTTTGTACGATATACGAGCAACTTACATGTAAGTTAAATATGCCAATCAGATGAATTCAATTTTCTTATGTTTTAAGGGGGAGCACAGGCACCTCATCCTTGGTTAGCAGGGCTAAAGTGCACAAACAAATATAGAGTCCAGCGAAAGGCAAAAAATCCTGGGTGACCCCTTTGAAAGGGATCATTTCCTACAGTAAATTTTGGCATTGCACGCACCCATATACATTACATTACACAAATATTAAAAATGAAATTAATAAAAAAAAGTAAAGAAAGTCATGTAAATATTGCAAAATATAATTTACTACGTAATAAAGAAAACATGACTCGTCTCTAATCTAACACTACTCTTCACACACTCGACACAATTTAACAAATTGCTCATCACACACGCACACACACACACGCACACACGCACACACGCACACACGCACACACGCACACACGCACACACACACACACACACACACACACACACACACACACACACACACTGTAGGTGATATCTGGCTCTGCAAAATCTTATTTGTGTGCTGCCAGTAGTACTGTTTGTCAGGTGATGCACCCCTAAAATACTCCCAGAAATCAACTAATAAATCTCTTTCGAGATTTAGTGAATTCTTATCTAAACAGAGATATGTGGCTAGATGTAAGCATAAATTTATGGGTGCAGATATCTTTGCCCATAGGTTTACCTTTTTGCATTGGGTCTAAAGGTGAGCCAGCGGTGACCCAGGAGCACTCTTGAAATTCAGGAGTAAGCCAAATTTATACTGCAAGAGTAAATCACACCTGCTCATAGCAAAACGATTGTGAATCGGGCCTATTGTTAACCTGGCAATGTTTATCCAAGCAGTGCATCTCAAGACAATACTACCCCGGCACTGCATTTGAGTACAACACATGTGATAATGCTGCACTTCTCACATATGTGATCCTGGAGAATATCTTACATAGCTGACATAGCTGTTTTATCTGGTAATTATGGCATATTGGCAAGCATTCCGTAAGCACATTTATCACACAAACAGGACCCAATAACCTTGTGATTGTTTGCTGCTGTTCTTGGTATGTTCTCAGATGCGCAACAGTCCTTCTCTGTGAGGGGGTTCAAATAAATGATTCACCATTTTTCTCTTCAAAACTGAATTTAAGCACCTCTGAAATGTTCCAATTTCAGACCTTCAGTTAAGGTTTTAGATGGAATGTCAAAAACACCATACCTAAATTTGGGAAGCCTGTGGCCAGGCCCTGCTCCCAACCCATCAACCCTCCAATCCCTCTACAGATGAGCAACCCCTGTTGTGTACTGCCTTTAGCTATGTGTGATGTTTGTGAGCCCCTGAGCTTATTTTCAGACAAGCTCACCTTTTATTTTGTGATATTTGTTGTTGGTTTTTTAAAATCTTTTTTTGTAAATATTGTGACAAATTGGCACTTTCAGATTTTCTTTTACATACAGAACCTTTGATAGTCGTCTTCTATATTCTCATCAATCATCATATTTTGTTCTCCGCATCATATATGAACTTTTTATTTTAAGCAGTGCTCTGCAAAACTCTCAGGTGTGAGTTAACCTCCTCTTCTTGCCTTTACAAAATCTCTTCTCAGAAGCTGCTTCTGCTCTTGACTCCTGCTGACCCTAATGCACTCCCTTTTATGCTTCAATCTTAGGTGGTATTGCATGATGGAGATACCGAAGAAGTACAGTCCTCTGATTTTTGGCATTTCTTCATGTCATGTGGGTTGCACATGACCATGCAGGCGTTCATCTTGTTTTTTTGCCCTATGGATGGGATAAGAACTCCCATATGATGGATACTTTTCTTATTTTCTGTATCGTCTCATCATTGCTGACCACCTCCTCATCAGTATCAACTCATGTTGTTGATAGTCCAGGTTGTTGTCTACAGTCCTTACCTCATTCGCTGAGCTGTTCCCTAAACACAACTTCTCAGATTTCTTGCTTTATTCTAAATTGTGCTCCTTCACTAGGAATTAGCATTTTTTGTTTTGGAGCAAGGTTACCTGAGTTGGCAATCAATTAGAATATTTAAATGATTTTTAAAATGTATAATAGTCTGTGTACATCCGAGGACAATCCTTGATACCAGAGTCGTGGTCTAACAAAAGAGGCTGCAGATTCAACACCTTGATTAAAAAAAAAAGCTGCGTTGAGTATAAATGGCCCACTAATTTTGTTGACTTAAGGCACAGCTTTCCGGACTTTTTTTGAAAGATAAGTCTAGTCTTTTAATGTTTATGAGACACCAAGTTTGTCAATTGTCTTCAAACTATGGGCCTGATTACGAGTTTGGCGCAGCGGCGCCGGCTCAACGCCGGCTCCATTGCACCAAACCAGCGCATGGACTGCCGGCTGTATTACGTTATACGATCGGAGGTCCTTTGGCATTTCCCATAGTGGTGCCTTAAAAACAGGCACCACAATGGGAACGACCAAAAAGTCCCAGCACGGCATAGATGGTGATGTCCATGCCGAGCTGGAACTGAGAGGAATACAGACGGGGCACAAGTTGTGCCCCCCTGAATGTTTCCCCACCGCGCGGGGGCATGGAGATCCTGTAGGGCCCCCTTCGTTCCTGCACCGCCAGCCTTTTCTTGGCTGGGTTCTGCCATGAAAAGGCTGGAGGGCCAGGAACAAAAAATACGCTGAGCAGGACAGTGCCAGTCCCTGCTCAGCATAATACGTTGTGGAGCTCCTTTGCCACTGCCAGGGAATGACTGTTCGCTGTTATGATTTTCAAAGTCGTAATCGTCAAAACCGTGTACCGCCACTCCTGCGCCACTGTGAGTCGACCGTCAGACTCGTTATCAGATCCTACGTTTTGAGGCAATGGTCACGGTACACCTAAAATCACTGCAGTGGTCCTTGGCCTCAAACTTGATGTATGTAAGATGGTGCAAATAGTCTGCTGTCTTGTTGTCTAGAAAATTACTTACTGGACTATCACACACAGACACGCTTTATTCTTTTTGGCGGTATTATTAGTGGTTCCCCCATGGTGACCTGGGGACTAGGGTGTGCTTATGTCGCCCCCTTATGTGGTTTTTATTTTTAGCATGTAGGGACTGTGGTCCGGGTACTTGAATGGCAGCTGCGAGAGAGATTTATATTTTCTTGAGACCAGTCAATCATTGTTATTTTGGGTTTTCGTCTAAGGTCCCTAGGTGGTCAACGGGAGGAGTGGTTGGCATGTCAGGACTGTGCTCCGGGTCCTCGAATGGCAGCTGCAAGAGTAATCTATTTTTTCTTGAGGCCAGCCGATTATTGATATTGCGTTTTTGTGTACGGTCCCAAGTGGTCAGCGTCTTCATCAACCAAAGGGATGCCTTTATTTTTTTAATTTTCAATCTGCGACCAAGTCCTTGAACCTCTGCGGTCCAAAATGGCCAATTCATAGAAAAACTCACTAAGCAACTTTTTCAAAGGCTCAGAATCTAATATGGAAAGAACCAATTAAAAGTTAATGTCACAAAAACGAAAATACTGTCTTTTGGGAAGGAAAAGAAATGATTTACCTGTAAATTAGGACAACAATCAATCAAAGAAATAAAGACATATGAATACTTGTGCTTTACTGTGGACCAAACTATCTGGGTTGAATTATCTGGCAAAGCTAAAACTTTAGGCACACACAGTATGGTAATTGGCAAAAAGATTTGCTCAAGCAGTCCAGCAATATCCGCTTTGAAAACCAAGCTCCTTCCAGTACTGACATATGCATCAATAGTTCTTAAATAAAAATAACTGCAAGCACTTAATATAATTTACATACAGAAGGTAAGCATTCTATTTAACCTTCACTGATCAACACCACATCCAAAAATCCACCTAGAATTTAATATTCCATCTATCAAGACCCTGTACATCTCACAAATGATCAACGATCTATGTGACTGCTTAAAGGCGAACAAAGCTACAACAAAAGGTGTAAGCCATGAAGACCTAAAAACAAATCCATGGAATAATCCTAGTTTCAGTCTAGACTCAGCAACAGCAGAATTAACACAGGAATACAATTTACCAACATTAAACCAATAGACCATGATGACAAGTTTGAAGCATTAAATGATTATTAAAAGGTTTTTCAAGACTTAGCCAGGACAAGTGATTTAAAAGCTTAGATTAACTATAATTTATGAAATAATTCCTAGAATACTCCTTTTAAATAAGACAAAACAAATACACACACACACACACACACATATGTATCCACTCCACCAACTCCGGTTACAGGATTATCCCCAACTGACCAAGGTCGGTCCAAGTTAGGGCTACCGGGGGCCCCAAATGTTTGTCCAACAGTTGTCTGCTCCTCCACAGAAAGCACTCGGACACCCTGGTATGCTGAGAAAAGTTTTTAATCGCAGAAAAACGACGCATTTCGGCCTGCGCCTTGCTTACGCTACTACTTGCATTTGAATTTTTGGTATTGGATAAAATCACGAGAAAATTCAAATACTTTTCTCAGCATACCAGGGTGTCCGAGTGCTTTCTGTGGAGGAGCAGACAACTGTTGGACAAAAAAAATCTATATATATATAACGCAGGGAGAGACGGAAGGCTAGCAGAAGGAGAAACAAACAAGAGGTCACCAAGACGCCAGCATAAGAAATTCTGGAAAAAATAGCGCCTACAAATATAGAGGCAGCAAGCAATAAAGCGTAAAAACAGCTATTAGCCCTTGGTTTATCCTACTGCCCCGAGAGTTCTTTTAATTACGCCAAAACAAGAGTAGATGTTTACAAAAGCGTCAGAAAATTAAGGTTTCAAAAATTCTTTGCGCAATCCAGGTTATTAAAATCTGCTGATGATACAATTCCAGTCATCAGCAGCATATCATCACAAGAAAATAGTGCAACAACTACAAGCAATGAAGACTCTGATAAACAGATGATGGAGGTATTATATGATTTAATACATGAAGATGGCAATGTAAGTCAAAACTCGGAATCTATGGGATCACCTATCACTGCACTGCCAAACACCTTTCAAACCATCATCAACGTTTTATCCTCTAATGTTAAAGGACAGTATCGTTATCTTCCAAGAACAAACTTGAATCACAAAATAAATAAAGCAAAAAACATTGGCACTAAAAATAAAAGTGAGCTACAATACCACCAACTTATGACTAAATTGAAAAACAACAAGGAAATAGTCATTAGGAGTGCCGACAAAGGCGGCAACATGGTGTTATGGAAAAGAGAGGGTTATGGAAAAGAAGCAATGAGTCAACTTAATGACAAAACATGTTACTGTTGCAGCAGTAAAATGAACTTGAATGCAGTACATGCAAAATATAAAATGAAATTGATAGCCTGGAGAAACACTGGCTTAATAACAACAGATGAATATAAATATTTGTGGAATGCAAACCCAACAACACCTATAATATATTTCATCCCTAAAGTTCATAAGGACGAGAGAAATCCACCAGGAAGGCCGATTATATCGGCAATAAATAGTATTTTTGAAAAAACTTCAATTTATATAGACTTCTTTCTACAGGCGCACGTCTAAAAATTGACATCCTATATTAAGGACACAGGGCACTTTTTGGCTAAAATGATGGACTTTGCATGGAGAGAGGACTGCTTGTTGATTACACTGGATGTAGCCTCTCTATATTGATCAATCAGACACAAAGATGGACTCAGAGCCTTGCAATATTATCTTTCAAGGAGAGGACCACAATATGCTGAACACACCAAAATGTTGATCAATATGGTGGAAATTTGTTTAACTAACAACATCTTTATGTTTCAAAACACCCTGTTCCAACAATCTCGAGGTGTTGCCATGGGAGCCAGCTTCTCCCCCAGTTATGCATGTTTACACATGGGCTGGTGGGAGGAGCTGGTTCTCATGGATGAACACATTAATGTCATGATCAACAAGGTGAAGATTTGGTGGAGATTCATAGACGATCTGTTTTTAATCTGGCATGGCACCCAGTTAGAAGCAGAAATATTAATTGAACAAATTAATAACAATCATCTAAGTCTACACTTTACTGCCTGTATCAGTAAAACCAAAGTAAATTTCCTAGATGTTGAGGTGTATGCTAACCAGGACAGGCTTGAGACAACATTGCATAGAAAGCCAACAGCTGGCAATGCAATTTTGCATGCCAGCAGCTCGCACCCAGGCCACTTGGTCCAAAGCATACCATATGGTGAGCTATTACGCTTAAAACGGATTTGTAGCAACGGTAAAGACCTAGAGGTTGCACAAATGGAATGCTTATCTAGATTCAAGGAAAGGGGTTATAGCAACAAATGTTTAGCTACTGCCTTGACTAAAAGCAATCAGACAGACAGGGAAACCCTTCTCAAACAGAAACCTAGTAAAGTTACCGTAGCTGATGCACCAAACAAATTTAGATTTATTTTTTAGTACAATCGACAGGAAACAGCGGTGAGAAACATAATTAGATAAAATTGGTATCTCATCCGCCAAGATCGGAAAAACAGTGCCTAAGAGACCTGCCATCACCTATAGCAGGAGCGCATCTATGAAGGATGCTTTAGTCAATAACGATCCCTGTGGTCCTTTAACTAAAAGTACATGGTTAAGTCATACGAGCCATTAAAAACAATGACCAAGCTTATCCGGTATCCTGCCATTTTAACGAGAGACATGACTGCAACCCTAGGGATCTAAAATACTATCTTATTGATTCAATCCCTGTCAACAAAAGGGGAGGGGACCGAGAAAAAGCACTCCGGAGATTAGAGATGCATACATCTTAAATCTTGATACCAAGCATCCTAATGGTTTAAACAGTTCGGAGGAATTACATGCCAGTCTATATACATAAGAAGAGGCATTTTTTACAGTGACAGTAAAAAAACATAATATGGCCGTAAAATGTCCTCAGTTCTAAAGTAAAAATGATTATGGGTATAATTGTCCTTTGATTAAGTACTTTCCATATTCAGCAAAAAAGACCGCACCGAGTAATAATGCTAAATGAAAAACAAATTTCCCCTTATTTTTAAATCCACTTAATTTTATTATTTTTCTCAAAATCACTTTCACGTTTGTACGTTTGCACATTTAGCAAGCAACTGATAAATTGATGTAAGGAATTGGTTTTGGGAGATTATTTAGCCCAAAAGTGGTCAATTTTGGCATAGAGAGGTTATTGAGCATTTGGAGGGGAGGTATTTATACCAAGATGTCAACAAATTAGAAAGTTAAATGCAAGTATTTATGCACTTATTTTACTTTTGCAGCACGATATATATTTATAGGTAATTATTTATTTATTTATATATTGAATATGCATGTAGGTTTTATTATGACATGTTTTATGACAATATATTTATATATTTATTTATTTATATCCAGTGCTACAGAAAACGCTGTGCTCAACAAACTTTGGGGCCAATTGTACATTGTATATATATACAACGGAGCATGCTGTTTTAACAATGATTTGATGACCACAACAGGAACAACAGGAACAGAGAGATCAGACATTAGGCACATATCACTTTAAGGTATAATCACGTGATGTGGGGAAAAAAAACGTAAAAGAACAAAATGAAAAAAAGTGAAACCTATATAAAAAACTGTTAAGGGTTGAAGCGCGTCATGTGATCAAGTCCCCCGGGAGGGACGAAACGCGTAATGGCTACCGCACTTTGTTTGGGAGTAAAATAAACATTGCGGTGTGAACAGATTTCTAGTGCTCCGTGTTCTTTCGTTGCGCATGCAGGAAAAGGCGCTACCTTGAAGAAGTGTTTATATATATATATATATATATATATATATATATATATATCTAGATATTCCAAATGTAATCCAGGTTATGGACATCCGTCGCAGCCAGCAGGAAACAGCCACACCGATGCAGTTTTCGATAGCACAGTTTTATTTCAGCAAATGAAACAGATGCGTTTCGAACTTTTGTTCTTTATCACATGACGCGTTTTTCTAGATTTTGCTTCCTTAAATACAACGTCATCCTGACGATTTGTGCAACAACATAGAAGACATACTATACATTCCTCACATGTTCCTACTTTCAACAAAACTTTATCAACAGGTTCAAAAACCATAAGGTTTTTTAAATTGTTTATTAACATCGGACCATGTTTCTATATATTTAAATAATCATGATTTAAGGATATCTCTTGTGGTTATGATTTTAGAGTAGAGAGATCACAGTATCAACGTGACCCTCTCACACTTTTTCTCCTCATGATTCAAACTTAATACGTTATATATGATGGTCAAAAGGACATTTGATCGTCTACACATATTGCTCTTTTGGGTATAGTACCCTAATACATTCTCTGTAGTAAATTACTGGATGTGAACAGAAATAATATTAGAATTAAAAAGGTGTTGCCACATTGGGGTCGCATTCTACTCTTCCATAGATATTTTCCAGAACAATTTGCTGTGAGATTCCCCTTCCATCTGTAATAAAGACAGAGATATGGTTATCTGACAACGAGATATACTTTTTTTTTTTTAAATATTTTTATTTGCATTTTTTTCTTATCACAAAACAAGAACAACCAAACAGACAGGTCAGCACTGGTCATCACACCCACTTTGCTTGTCACCCCTCCCCTCCCCCTTCATACGAGGAGCCAGTTCAATAATTGCTCTGCTGAGTGCACCATCGTCCTTATTGTTCATATCCGCTCATGCTCCTGGGCTACTCATGCCTTCCGTAGACCGTGCAGGAACCCCCTCTCAGCCACCCTTCTAGAGACCCCCCTCCAGGCCATGATATTTCCTCTACCGGGATCATACCCTGCTAAATTTCTTGGGACATCCCCGCGCCTTGTATGTAACCCTTTCTGCTGCCATGTATAGGTCGAGACCCCTCCTCCATTCCTCCAGTCGGGGTGGCGCGGGCGCTCCCCAGTATTTCGCCACGTCCCTCTTTGCTACCACAAGGGCCAGAACCAAGAAGGTCAGCAGTGGGCGAGTGAGGTTTACATCGTTCGTCATGCCCAGTAACACCAGTTTGGGATCCTCCTGCAGTGGAACCTCTAACACTTTACCTAATTCCCCCAGGATCCCTCGCCAATACGTCTGAATCTGTGGGCACATCCAGAGTATGTGATAGAAGTCCCCCCCTTCCCTTCCGCATCTCAGACAGGACGTGTCCCCTATCCTCCCCATTTTGTACAATCTTAGTCTGTCAAAATAGGTCCTATGCAGGATATTAAATTGTATCAGCCGCAGCCGAGACTTAATCGCCACTTCTCGTGGATGCATGAGAACTGTGTTCCAATCCACATCGTCCATCTCACCCACTTCTGTCTCCCAGGTTACTCTAAGCGCCCCCAAAGTGTCGGGCATGTTGTTCATGAGGGTCCGATATGTGAGGGACACCGCTTTCTCTATCATGTGTTCCTGCAGCAGGCGCCCCTCCAGGGGTGCGTATTCCAGGAGTGAGGCCGTCTGCAGCCCTCCCGCCCTCCATGCATGCTTCAGCTGAGCATATTTGTAATATTGCGTGGGGAGTAAGCCAAATTCCGTCCTAAGTACCGAGAAGGACTTCAGTTCCCCCCTTACTAGCACGTCCCCCAACGTCGAAACCCCAATGGTATCCCATTGTTTGAACCCTCTCAACGTATTCAGTTCCGGTAACCACGCGCAGTGCCATAAAGGCGTTTGTCTAGTAAGTTTCTGATCCCATCCTATCACCCGGTTCGCCCTTTTCCATATCGCCAGGGTGAGTCTCGTTGCCATCAGCAGCCGTCCCGTACCTTTACCACCATATAGGTAGTGATTGTATGAGTGTGCGCTCATGGCGAACCGTTCTAGAGCATACGTTGGGTGCATGGCTGGGACATGGAACCAGTCGTTAATGGACACTAGGTGTTCCGCCCAGTAGTAGGCTTCAACGTTGGGAAGTGAGATCCCCCCGCTATATTGGTGCCGCTGCAGGGTCTTTAGCGCCACCCTGGGTTGCTTGCCTAACCAGAGGAAGCTACGGACCTCCGAGTCGATCTCCCGGAAGACCCTTCTGGGAACTGGATAATATTCATTTTGGAACGCATACAGGAACCTGGGTAGCGTCATCATCTTAAACATGGCTGCACGCCCCAGGATCGTAAGCGGCAGCCGTCGCCATCTGTTCGCGTCCTCTGCAAAGTTGTTAAGAACCCTTCCGACATTCCTGCTATAAGAGACGCTCTGGTCAAGCGTTAGAAACACCCCAAGGTAATGAAACCCTTCCTTCGTTGTCTGGAGCCTGTCCGGGAGACACGGCCATTGCTCCTGCCCCTTTGGATCGTACAATACCGACTTGTGCCAGTTAACCCTGTATCCCGAGTGGGCACCGAACCGCTCCAACTCCGAAAAGATTATCGGGATCGTCGTGGCCGGGTGGGTAACATAGAGAAGGACATCATCCGCGTAAAGGAATATTTTTTCCTCTATCTCGTCTTGTGGTCCCTTTCGAAAACCCCTAATCCCTGGGTGTTGTCTGACTATTGCCGCCAGTACCTCAATTGTCATTGTGAAAAGCAGGGGGGACAAGGGGCACCCCTGCCGTGTGCCCCTACATATAGGGAAATCCCCGGAAGTGACCCCATTTACTCTCACTCGTGCCCTTGGGTCCGTATACAGTAGTCGCACCCATTGGCGGAAGACGGGTCCGAAGCCCATGCGCCCCAGGACCCCTTCCAGGAAGGGCCAATGTACCGCATCGAATGCCTTCTCTGCGTCCAGTGAGAGAAACCAGTGGGGATCCTGCCTTCCGCTCACCACCTGCAGCCAGTTATGCGATCTCCGTAAATTTCAGTCTCGTCGCTCTGCTTGGGAGAAAGCCCGTCTGGTCCAGGTGAACCAAACCCGGGAGCACCTTCCGCAGCCTGAGGGCCAGCACCGTCGCCAATAGTTTCTCTTCAGTGTTAAGTGGGGATATCGGGCGATATGAGGTGCACTCCTGCGGCCGCCTCCCCTCTTTACAGATCGGGATGATCGTGGCCAATCGCAGATCCGGGGGGAGGCTCCCCTCTTTTCTCGCCCCCTCAAATAGAGCCAGCAAATGGAATTCCGCCGGGAACCCATTCGGGCCCGGTGCTTTCCCCACCCGCAGCCTGGTCAGCGCCTTTTTGACCTCGTCTAACGTGAGGGGAGCCTCCAGCTCTTTGAGGTCCCCATCCGCGAGCACTGGTAGGTCCAGATCTGCCATGTACTTCAGTGCGTCATCTTGCGTGCCCAGGTCCCTTGCCGCATAGAATGCCCGAAAGTGCACCGCGAATGCCTCCGAAATCTGAGCATCGGAACGCACCAGATTCCCCTGCGCATCTCTCACCTGCTCTATCCATCTCGCGTCCCTCTCCTTTCTACTTAAGCACGCCAGCAGCTTGCCTGACTTATCTCCGACGTCATATAGACGATGGAGCGTTGCCATCGCCTGTTTTTTGGCTTCTCCCGTGGCAAGATCTCTATATTGCCGTTGAACATCGAGCAACCGGTGGAGTGTCCTCCGTGCCTTACCAATGAGATATTCCCTCTCCAACTGAAATATGTGACGTTCCAGTGTCTGCAGTTCCCTCTGCATTTCCCTATTCTCCTCTGCAATCCTATCCTGGACCCTACCCCTCATGATAGCCTTCATGGATTCCCAGAAGGTCACCGGCGACGACACTGAGCCCTCATTGTCGGCTAAGCAGACTTTAACATCCGCTCGTATGCCCTTCAGTAACTTCGAGTTCTGCAGGTCCCATGCTGATACTCGCCAGTGCCCCCGTCCTCGTATCCGTTTTCCTATTGTCACCATAAGGGGGGAGTGATCTGATAAACCCCTCGCTTTATACTCGGCTAGATCCCCCCTAGTCAGCATGTGTCGAGCCATGAAGATATAATCCAGTCTGGAGTACACCTTGTGGGCACCAGAGAAAAATGAATAGTCTCGCCGTTCCGGGTGTAACCATCTCCATAGATCTGTCAAACCCATAGCCTCAATCATATTGGCAAGGGCAGTCGGAGGTAGGTCTCTCCCCCTTCCTCCCGTCCTGTCAAGCGTCCGGGCCATCACGTCATTAAAGTCGCCCCCAAGCACCTGCACAGTATCCGACGTATCGATCAATATTTCCGTAACTCCTTTCAACGTGGCTGCCTGGAGTTTAGGTGGGGCATAGGCAGACACTATTGTGTATTCTTTCCGTCGCCACACGCCCCAGACCCCCACGTAGGTCCCCAGTGAGTCCGTCCACTTCTGTGTCACCCTAAACGGATGTGTTTTCCGTATCAGGATTGCCACCCCTCTCGAACCTTGAGTGAATCCCGCATGCGCTAGGACCTTGTAGTGCCCTTGTGCTAGGAATCCACAGTTACTCCCCATAAGGTGTGTTTCTTGCAATAACGCAAAGTCTGGGCCTAGCTTCTTAATGTATGCATTTACCAGGCCTCGTTTGATTTTGCTACCCAGCCCATTCACATTCCACGTTAGGATCGAGAACCCTTCCCGGTCTATTCCCTGCGTTACCTGGGTGTCATGCATTGCGTCTCCATCTGTGGTGAGTGGTGTGGTGGCTCCCTGTTGGCGGCAAAGCCTCGTGTCGTGTCGTGCGTGCCTTCATTGACCTGTCTCCATCCCCTTCCCCCCCAACCTTCCCCAACTGTCCCGTCCCCTCCCCCCCCATCCCCCAAAACCCCCAAACTGTGAACCCCCAACACTCCCCTGGTCCCCCCCTCCCCACCTCCACCCCCCCGTCAGTCCCAATTTCCACGGAAACAGGACTGCTGGCGGAGTAGGCCTGTCGCCCTCCCTTGCAATCCCTTCCGTCTTCAACCTATCGTGTGCTCTCTATGTGGTCAGCACTAAAACATTCCCAGTCCACCTAGTCCAAGAACACAAATACATTGGCGACAAGATGAGAAACAAACAAAGAATAAAAGGGGGTGTAGCAACTTGCGTGCTCCATCGGGTGTAAGCTGCAATCTTTACTGTTCAGTCTATCCGCACTCAGGAGTGGGAGTCTTGGGTATCTGGTCTCAGGTCTTCCGCGAGATCCGGTGTGTCCCGCTCTAGGTCACGGATCGCTGCTTCTAGCGGGTGCTCCGTCTCTCCCCTCCCAGATGCGTGTCCATCCCCATCATCATCCTCCTCAGAACTTCCGTTGCCACCAGGCAGCTAAATCTAGATCCCGGCACCTTAGTCCCTCCAGGTGACATGGAGTCCTGCTTTCGGCGTCTCGGCGAGCCGCCATCCGGGTATGGCGTCTTATGCAGCCGCTTCCCATTTCTCCGCCTTGTCTGTCCCTGAGTCTGTGTTGGCGCCGCTTCCTTGGGCCTTGCGCCAGTGCCAGCCGGTCGTTCTCGGCCTTCGCCTTGTTCGGTTCTCAGTCTACGGGACGCGGGTCGTTCCTCCAGCCACTGCCAGGCCTCCTCTGGATGTGTGAAGAAATGAGTTCTGCCATCATGTATCACCTTAAGCTTCGCCGGGAAGAGCAGCATGTAGGTAATGCGTAGGTCTCTCAATTTCGCTTTTACCGCATCGAAGGCTCGTCTCTGCTTTTGCACCTCTTGGCTGTAGTCCGGGAAGATCATAATATTTGTATTTTCCTGGCGTATCTCTCCCATTTTCCGAGCCTCTCGCAGTATCAGATCCCTGTCCGCATAATTGATGAAACGTGCGATGACGGGGCGTGGTCGTGCACCCACCGGCGGCTTCACCAGTAGCGCCCTATGTGCCCGCTCGATCACAAAACAGTTCGAGAACTGGGTCAATAACGACACTGATTGGCCACCGGCCGCCCAATGGGAATGCGATTTCACGCATCTCGATGGCTTTTTAACATCGAAGATCCGGTTCACTAGTTACCTCCCATACGGCTCAGACCTACTCCGAGGTACTGACGGAGAGGTAGGGTAACAGACCTTTCTTTTGTATCCAAATTGCTGCGTGTTCCGTTTCAATGCCAGACTATTAATGGACTGGCTCGACTCCGATCTATTTGTAAACCGCATATCGTATGTCATAACTTTTAACCTGACAGCTGTAGTGCTAGAGCGTTTACGGGTACATATCGATTTTTACAGACTTTCAGACATACATTCGACACTGCGCCATCTGGTCTGTTATATCTGCTAGCTTGGGAATATTACAACAGAGTTTCTAACAGAGCGTGTAAAAGGACTATGTTACACGGTCCTACTTTTTTAAAATAGAGAGCTCACCACCGTTGCGGTTTAACAGTCTCTCTACTTCCCCCCATATTTTCTATAGGGCGGGGCCTCCTCTAAACCTGAGTCAGTTCCGGGTGAGGTGAGGCTTACTTCTCGTGCTAACCAGGTAAGCACTTTGAAATAATGCTATGGGCCTGGCCTAAGACTTACTATTTCACCCTGAGAGAGTATGTTTAATGTCTAAACCTTACATTGTGTTCTTTTTGGTTTTTTGTGTTTGCACAGATAAATTCATATATACTGAGTGCTCGAAGAAGTTATACACCACAAAAGGTTGTATTTTATACACTTATTGCTCTTTTTCACACTTCATTGTTGCAGTAGCAATTAATAGATTACAAGGTCCTGACGAAAGCCATTTGACCATGGGGTCAAGCAGGCTGAAACATGTTAACCATATTGTCATACAGCCTATTTGTTAAAAGCTGTTTCTGCACCATTTTTAACTAAGGATTAGTAGGAATATCTTGTATTAAACTACCTTCTTCCTCTAAATCCTTTTTTAACATTTTCACTTTTTTGCACTGCACTGTTCATATATCATTTTTCGGTATATACCTGCACATCCTGCCTAAGCCAGTGACTTCGCTGTCTTCTTTTCTTCCCCTTCCCGGGCTTTATCCAAGTGCTCTGGTTGACACCGATACCACACATAATACTCCTGGTTGGAGTGGTTTATTGTGGTGGGAAGGTTGGATATCCAGATGATGACACCTACCAATCACTGGTTATTGATGGAAATCCTTTACAACCAATTAGCACTCTAAGGTTTCTCTCTCACGCTTTACATTTACATCTATCTCTTTGTTGACCTTGTTCAACACATAGACCTACAGACCCTTTTTGTATTATTCAGAAATGAGTTCTGCCATCATGTATCACCTTAAGCTTCGCCGGGAAGAGCAGCATGTAGGTAATGCGTAGGTCTCTCAATTTCGCTTTTACCGCATCTGTGGTAAATAAAATAAATATTACCTGACTGAATTTCGTACGGAGTCTTAAAATAAAGTAAAATAGCTCAAAATAACAAGAGGCAGAATCCGTGGTATAAGAGGTTCTCTAATGGGCTTTATTCCATTCAAAATGGCCGACTCGAGTGGCGGCCTTCAGGTTCCGTCACCACGAGGGTTCAGGAAGTGAAGTACAATAATTTATTGATAGACATGTATTTTTATAATAAGTACATTACAATGAAACGAATGTAGAAGGCGTAACATTTGATAAGAAAAATGACGTGACAGTGACATAATCGAAACTAGGCGTAATAAGGAATAAAAGAAACATGATTGGTTAGGATTATCAGACATAGGTGGATCTATAAGATAATACTTGGCATAGATGCGCGCGCAGCAGCATGACGTGTAATTGACGTGTAACTAGGGGGTGAAGGGGACTTGACATTTAGCTCTACATGTGGAGACGAGAAGTCTGGGGTTATGTCAACCTAATCCCAAATCATATCTAACATCCTATGTTTAAAGAACTATGTTATCCACAAGGAAGAGACTCTCGGACAGAATCTATTCTATACTGACTATGTGCGTGTACAAGCGTCTAAGTGTCTATATGAGATGCGAGGGGCAGAAAACTTTCCATGGCAACAGGGCTATGAATCACTTGCAGGAGGACGGAAAGGCTGAGTCCTTTGCTTGTGAGCTAAAGGAAATGTTTACCTAAATCACTAGGCAGGAATGCATCGGCTGGAGAGCAAAATAGATAATTCGAAGGTGAAATACAACTTCTTGGCAGACAAGCGAAAACTGGCCGAGGCAGTCACCGTTAGCTGCACAGGGAGTAGGACAAAGTTCATGGATACAGATGCGAGCTCAAGCTGAAGCTGTCAGAGACAGAGAGCAGGGAAAGGCTTTGAGGACAGAATCGGGCCTACTCGCCTGAACTGTAAAAATGGAGTAACTTAGCCATATAAAGTCGGTGGCCTTTCATACTTAGGAATCGAATATCCAGCCCATTGATGGCGGATCTGACAGAGAACATGTTGACGGTAGACACACATATGTTTGCGTCTTAGAAACTGGAACTGGAGGGAACATACATGTACTTGTAACATGCATATAGAACCGTTGGGGTCCAAGATAGGGGACATAACTGATCAGGAAAATCCACATTTCCACATTCCCTCCTTGTCCCCTTCTTGCCCTTCACGAGACATCAATCTTCATTATTCCATCGATTTGCTCATAGAGCATCATTTCTTCTTCTTTCTTCTTCCGAGATCTTGAGCGAAAACCTTGATGTGGAATACACGATGTGGCACACAGACCACAAATCGCTGGTCCACATTGCAGGCATAAACAACAACTGAAGAGCATAAGAAGGCCAATACCTAGGAAGGATAGAACTCTCCATCCCCAGGCTGATATCACACTCCAAAACCACCCGGACCACGTCCAAGTGCCTGAATTCTCGTGTATCTGGCTTACAATCTTATGAAGGCGTGTTATAGCTTTATATACAGATGGCGAATTTTCTGGTATGAATATGCAGCAGCTGGATCCGATGACCCTGCAAGCTCCGCCCCTATCGGCCAGGATGACGTCAAGGACAAGACGATTCTGGAGAACAACAATTCTCATCACTGATTGTTCCTCTGTCAGATTGCCTAGGGCGGCTATAGTCTCGTTTACTACAGCTTCAAGAGTCTTGGTGAGTCTGCGTATCAGCTTACTATTTGATATAGTACCTATATAGGGAAAGATACCTTTATTGAAATCTACATACTTGTCCCATGCCGTCTCAGTATAATCGACAACTGGGAGATCTCTTCGCTCTCTATTGTGTACTAAATGAACATTTCGATAATAATCAGGGGGAGCTAGGAAAACAGGTGGCAAAAGGAATGCGATGTAACAGGTACCATCCCAATCTAGAGGCAGACGCATATATGCCGTCTGACCACATATGAAGTAGGAATGGCGAGAAGCTCTAAATGAAGATTTACCTTGATCACTATATTCTACTGTAGTAACGCATTGGCTATGGCCCATGTGTATGGAACCAACTTTTCTTACACATAATTCACCCTTTACTGGAAATACTGACATAGTGGGCAGAATTAGTTCAACTTCGGATTTGACATTCAGAATCATAAGATTAGGCGTAAAATTACTTAATTTATACACTTCATTTTCTAAATCAGTTCCTGTTCTACTGGGGTAACCCTCCTTATTAGGGTGACAGACTTTGAATAAAACTAGATTCAGATTTCCCCATATCCAATGTTGTTGATAAACTGCTGTGTCTGGGTCTATGGAATTTAATAAACTAAACCATGCTCCACAGGAGCCATTGCGTGTAAATGGATGTGGAAAGAAAGGCAGAACTCCTTTGTTATTCTGATAGGGAGGGAGTCGGCCACACACCCAACAATTGGTCGCATTACTAGTCTGATGGGAATGATGTAACATACTAATGAATGTGTTATTGCGCAGCGCAAGTCTATAGGACAACTCATGTGGCGGTAGGTCACTAAAAGAATGTTCATCAGTTATATTGAAAACACGTTTAGAAACAGGATAATACATATGCAACAATATACTTGCAGTAACTATTAAAAAACTCAAGGAAAACAAAATTAATAAAGTCACAATACAGTGGTTACGCAGTAATTTACAATAAGCATGTCGTTTCATTATGATTCTGGACTCTACATCATTCAGACCTAAGGGATACATGTCGGGACAGATTCAACCGCTTCACCTTGGAGAGGACTTAAACAATCAAATCGTCCGACAGTTTAGATCTGGACCTGAGTTTCTGTTTATAGAGTTCGGTGCTACTGGCCTCAGCCAAAGGTAGCTTTGATTCAATGGGGGAAGACACACGGGAAGTACTGTTTGTGTCAGGAGGAAGTCCATGAAATTTTTTTACGTGACTGGAATGAATCCACCCTTTTCGTCCCTCGATCTTCACGGCTGTTCTTGTGGTCAACAGGACCAACTTGGGTGCTTTCCACCTGGGCTCCAATTGACTCTTCCTGTCGAAATTTCGAACCAGGACAAAGTCCCCGGGGACCACGTCATGGGGTTTCACCTCAGTGTTGTCAGGAAAAGCTGCGACCACCTGTGAACGAGAAGATTGTAGTGCAGACATCAAGGAAGCCAGGTAATCTGTCAGCATATTACAGTCAACATCAGTTATTTTACGGGGTATAGGCGTCCCCCACATATTCGGTGGTCTACCAAAGATCACCTCATACGGGGATAGCCCTGTTCTAGAGTGTGCTACCATTCTCATGTAAAAGAGTGCAACTGGTAATGCTACTATCCAGTCGACACCTTTCTCTCTACATATTTTGGACAGTCTGATTTTCAGTGTCTGGTTATGTCTTTCTACGAGACCTGCTGCCTCGGGGTGTCGGACACAGTGGAATTTCCACTGATATCCCAACAAAAGTGAGACATGTTTCATTAATTCGGATGAGAAAGGCTGGCCGTTGTCTGAATATACAACACGTGGTAAACCGTACCGTGGGAAGAATTCTCGAACTAGCTGCTTGGCAGTAGTCGGGGCAGTGTAATCTGATACGGGATACGCCTCTGTCCAACGGGAGAGAGCGCAGACAACTACGAGGACATATTTGAATCCTCGACAACGTTCCATCTGAATATAATCCATCTGGAGGACTTCAAAAGGATGGTCAGGAGGCTGAAATCCACCCTGCTCTACGGGAACACTCTTTCCTGGATTAAACTGACAACATATCATACAGGTACGAACTTTTTGTTTAGCTGCTGCTCGTAAATGTTTGTTGAACCAAATGTGCTGAATGCTGTCTAGCATAGCCTTCTCTCCCAAATGTGCTGGACTGTGAACTGTAGCTATAATGGCTTGAACCATGGAATCAGGGAGGAACCATACAGATTTCTCCTTCGTCATCCATCCTTGATCTGTCTGGATCCCTCCTAGTTCAGTCCACTTCTTTATTTCTTCTGCTGTGGCATGTGTCTGTATGTCAATTACGTCAAGTGCGGGATCCTTAATTGTCATACATTGTGTTGGTGTCTGAACTATTGGCTTTGTCATGTCTAATGTGCGATTCTGAGCAGTCTGTTTAGCTGTTCTGTCAGCTAAGTCATTGCCTTGAGAAATGGTATCAGTAACCTTCGTGTGTGCTTTACATTTCATAATTGATATAGCAGTGGGTAGATGTATTGCGTCTAACAAGGCATGAATGAGGGGTCCGTGCTGAATGTGGGCACCATGGGACGTTAGATAACCTCTCTCTCGCCACAGCACGCCGAAGTCGTGTACAACTCCGAATGCATAACGTGAGTCAGTGTATACATTAACTTTCTTATTTGTGGCTTGAATACAGGCTTGTGTTAGAGCAATAAGTTCTGCTGCTTGGGCTGACAAAGTATCTATACAATTTGTCTCAATAACTTCAGTGTCTGTTGTGACTGCATACGCGGCCACTAAATCTCCTGTATTTGTTCTCATGCACGATCCGTCTACATACAACGTCAGGTCTGGATCTAACAATGGAACGTCTGTCAAGTCTTGTCTAGGTTTCGTCTTTATTTCAATGATTTCAACACAATCATGAGCTAGTGGGTCTGTTCCAATTACAGGTAATAGTGTAGCAGGATTCAATGTATTACACCGTCGGATCTCTATGTGTGGTTGAAACAATGTCAGTTCATAACCGGTAAGTCTTGCTATGGTCAAGTGTTGTGTTTGTGTTCGGTTCACAAGAATCTCTACTGCATGTGGTACTTGTACTGTCAATGGGTGTCCTAATACTATGGCATCGCTTTGTCTGATTGCTAAAGCTGTCGCTGCCACTGATTTCAGGCATGCAGGCAAAGCCTGAGCTACGGGATCTAATGTACTGGAAAAATAAGCACATGGCTTGCGTGATCCTGCTTGATCCTGAGTGAGTACTGATAAGGCAGTACCTTCGCGTTCTGTAACAAAGAGTGTAAAATGTTTGCTATAACATGGTGTTGCTAAAACAGGTGCTTGACATAAAGCTTCCTTTAGGCTTTCAAAAGCTTGTGTATGTTCCTGAGTCCAAGGGAGAACAGTCGATGTGGCTGCCTCCTGTGTGGTTAACTGAATGAGTGGTTTTGCTAGAAATGCGTACTGAGGGATCCACTGCCTACAATATGAAGTGAGGCCTATGAAAGCCCGCACCTCCTTTTGTGTCTGGGGTATTGACATGTTAGCAATTAACTGGATGCGATCTGGTGTAAGCTGCCTTCCCTCCTTGGACAGCGAGTGACCAAGATAAATAACTCGCTGAACACAGAATTGCAGCTTAGAAGGGGACACCTTGTGCCCCTTGTCGGCTAGGAAATGTAAAACTGTCAGAGAAGCTTTTTCACATTCTGGCTCGCTTCTCGCGGTGATCAGCAGATCATCGACATATTGAAGCAGTGCAGTATTGACTGGCATGTGGATACTGTCAAGTTCTCGTTTCAGTGCTTGGCTGTAGATGCTGGGGCTTTCTGTAAATCCTTGAGGAGCGCGTGAGAATTTAAAGCTGCGCCCATTTAAACTGAATCCGAACAAGTATTGGCTTTCCGGATCTATTGGGACGCTGAAAAAGGCATTCTTGAGATCAATTACAGTAAAGAATGTTGCTTCGGAATCAATTGCTGTCAATAATGATGATATATCAGGGACCACAGGGAATTGTGGTACAATACACTTGTTTAGTTCACGCAAATCAATAACCAATCGGTACACTGGTGGGGCAGTAGGATCAGTTCGTTTAAGAATCGGAATTATCGGTGAATTACATACATTGGAGTCTGTTTCTACAACTACTCCCTGGGCAATTAGTTCATCAATGATTTTCAACAAAGCCACTACAGCATCATGCGGTAACTTGTATTGTCGCATTCGTGGTAGTACCACTCCTGCTTTCAGTGTGACTCGATAGGGTGTAATGTTCATGCAGCCAACATCCGTAGGGCCTTGTGCCCATAGATGTACTGGTAAAGTCTGTAGTCGGGGATCCATGTCTCTAGACACATAGTGACCTTTAAAATCACGTAAAAACAACCTTACTCCTTCCGGAGAACAACATATTATGGCTCCTAGTGCTTTCAGAGTTTTAATTCCTAACAAATTTTCTGGGCATGATTTAGTAAGCAATAAATCTGTAATTCGTGTCAAAGGTCCTATCGTAAGTGGTAGAGGCTGTGATACTTCATTAACAATAGGTTTTCCTGAAAAACCAAGGGAAACATTTTGAGAGCCTGAGAGGGGTGCCCCTGGAACTTCACTACGTTTTATGGTTGTTCGACTTGCCCCTGTATCGAGTAAGAATTTTCTATCTTGACCTAATAATTCACTATGTACATAAGGTCCTTCTTGATCTACAGGAATCTCGATAAGTGGTAAGTCAACTTCCCTCTCTAGGCTGGTTCATGCGTAACGCTGATACTCAGGGTATTCATACTGTGCAGTCTGATACATTTGTTGTGTTGTGGTTTGTGTGGCAGTAGTAGGCAACGGTGGTGCAGCTGGCACAAACTGTATGGGTTGCTGTGAGGCTGGCATAGACTGTCCATGCTGCATAGCTCCTTGTTCATTCTGATCTTGTCTAACTAATCGTGGTCTCTCCTTTGTAATGCCTGTAGCTATATTACGTTTCAGGACTGGACAATCGTGTACATGATGGCCCAGTTGTTTACAGTAATTGCAGGTTCCTTTTACAGGAACTGCAGAATCACCAGAATGTGTCACACCCTTTTTGTGACCATCTGCTGGTACTGTCTGAGAAACTAGCATTTTCATTTTTGTATCCTTCATGCGTCTATGCTCGTGTTCTTGTTCATCCCTAATTCTATTGTGATGATACTGTAACATTTGTAGCATTTGCGACGGAGTGTTACTTTGCCAGGTACTCTCGAATTTCAATATTCTATTCTTCACTGGAGGCAATGCATTTTCCACTAATTTTGTCACAAATAAATGTGGATATGAGTCACTACTTGCTTTTATACCACTATTTATACCAAAACATTTTTCAAATCGAGCATAATAATCGCTTGTGTCTTCATCTTGCTTTTGTTTACAGGCTGTGATTGCACCCCAATCTTCCTTTTTTGTAGTTAATAAACGTGGCAGTACCTGTACTAGTAAACCTGGTAATAGTTTAACTTTATCCCCGAGCCCTGAACCTGCGGCTCGGCCCCTTTCTTCCTCTGCTAATGCTGTCCAGTCTATCTTTTGGTCTCCCACTTCCCACTCTTTTTCTTTCAGTTTTTCATATATGCCAGCAGGCAAAAGCACTTTTAAAATCGTCATAATATCAGGAAAGGTGTACTCTCCCATCAGTAACATGTCTTTAATTTCTCGGTGGAAACCTGCTGGGTCTTTGTCATGACTAGGTACTACTTTTTTCATTTCTAATAATTCCATTTTTGATATGGGTGTGTAAACAAATACACGGTGAAACTCATTGTCTTCGCCTTTTATTGGGTGCACTTCTCGTAGAGGATTTTGTCTATCCATGTAGTACGGTGCTCTTTCTCTGGGGGGCAGGGAGAGAGAATCTGGATTTACAAAAAGGACGTACTGCTTACGTGACACTAATATCTCTTTAATTAGCTTGTTACTAGAACCTCTCCATCTGTACGTAAGTAGTTCCGTTAATATATCAGGTAAAGGACCAGGATCAGCATGTTGGCTCTTATATAATATGAGGAGTTGCTGAATCATATAGATTCCAGCTAAACGTTGTTCATCTGTACTGAGGTTGAGAAACGTGTGTGCTACGGTCTCATCACCATATTTTTCAGGACTAACGATCCAGTGAACGGCTGATCTGGCTAATTCTTGCTCATCCATGGAATCGAGGAGGTGGTAACCCCTTCGTTCTCGTAGTATTTTATCTGCGGCTTGAAACGAATGTTCAGGAGACTTCAGATTTATTACAGGCGTTGGATACGTTCTGCTATTATTTGGACATACAGAATGTATGGGATCAGAAAAACATCTAGTATTTTCACAGGATCTTCCTCTGCCTACATAGGCTATGGTTTCTGACTGTCTTGCGGAATTCTCTGATTCGGACACTTCATCTTGCTCAAACTCGTCTGTTCCCAATCTCTCTTCATGAATACGTTCTATTTCTTTACGGATTTTTCGGCACATGGCTATTATACAATTTTGCTTATCGTGTCTCCCTTCTGATATATTCTGACTCCATTTTGTAAGAGTAAGCATTGCATACGGGTCTACCCCCTGACGGTCTTGATTTCTGATTACACAGTTTATGAGGAAACGTAACAGTTCCCCCTGTATTTCTACTTTCTGGAATTTCATAGCTCTGTTAATACATCCTGGATCTCGTCCTGTTTGAACAAAATGATATATGTTATCTAGATGCGTAGTCATTCCTGGTAACCTTGCTAAATACTCTGCGGCTCGTCTGATACGTAATGATGCCAGGACCATTTCGTCCTCTTTACCAACCACGGGGTCATATCTACAATTTACAAGGAGTTCCTTAAGCGTACGTTCATTTACGAACTTAGGTGTACGTGAATGTGCTGACTCTTGAAAAACAAGTTTATTTATTCTAGGTGGTGTAAAAGTACTGCTAGCACCTCCCGTGGCCCCATCTGGGGCGTCGGGTGTGAAAGGATTCGTTGAACGTGACACGGCAACTATGGGTGTCGATACCCCTGTAGAGTCGACTGCGGAGACAGATGCGGAAACAGATGTGCTTGCCGAAGCTTGCGTCGGAACTTGCTGTTGCACGGGGACAGATACCTGATCCTGACGTTGAACCCCTCCGCCAGACGGTCTATGTGGTGTGGCGTTAGCATACTCGGGAGCTGCATCGTCTAGATATGAGGAAAGAAAAACATCTTCTGCGGTTCTGGGATGCCCCTTTGGATGTACCTTAATTGGAAATAATGGGGGTGGCAAGTCTTTTGGCACCTCCGTAACAGCCTTAGGTAGTCCTTCGGCTAGAAGGGGATACATACCATTCATAAGAGCATTTCTTTGTCTATTCACTTGTTCTGATTTCACTCGGATACCTTCCTCAATTAATAGATTTTCTTGAACTTTATTTGAACTTTCTTTACTCCTCTCTTCTTGTCTACGTGCTTTTTCTGTTCGTCTATGAGATTCTTTACGCCATAACTCGACAGCGTCTTTCTGTGACTGTCTGACCTTTCTTTTCCATAACTCTTCCTCCACTTTCATGATGCACTCTGCATCCCAGGTTCCCGTTGCGGGCCACCTTTGACTTTCCGGTAATCCCTTGGTATAATCTACCCATAGATCAAGAAACAATATGGCATCTAAGCCATGTTTATGGTACATGAAATGTCCTGGAGTGTCTCTAGGAGGAATAGGAACTGCTTCTTCAAGCACCCCTTTTCTGGTGGTAATCTGTCTTAACTTCGAGAAGAGCGGCATATTAACAACTGATCTGATACTTACTCTTGAACTTACTTAATACGAGAAACACAATAATGAACAGTGAACAATGAACAGTCATTCATACCACAATATGCAAGACATTTTCTGAATACTTTAAACATTAAACATTAAACATTTAATAATGGTCGACAATGATGACAGTCTGCTTAACTAATCACCACGCTGAATTCTTGACGATAACTGAATACTTCGGAATACTTGATATACTGCTAAACAGTACATATACACTGCTAAACAGTGCAGACCGGATTTGTGTACCCAAATCCGTCTTGACCGGCACAACCTATGTGCGCGTCAACACGCCTCCCCGGCGATGGTACTCACCGAGTAGCTCCTTGAAACGGAAGGCCTCAGAGAATGGACAGGACTCGATAACTGCGGACATCGGACCCTCTGGACGTCGGAATTTCGGAAAACCTGGTGGGCCTCTGTATACCTCGGATCTTGCTCTCTCAGCTAGGCTCTGGTCGGGATACTTCGCACTTCTCACCGCCTCGTCTGGGTTGATCGCAGCCTCAGTCGCCCCCGCTTGACCGGAGGGAGCTTACAGGAAATCCTGCTGGTACGCGTTTATGGTCCGTCCAGCTGTGGCAGGAGACCGGGCCTGCAACGCACCGCCGGCGCGTGAGATGAGAAAGTGTCCCTATTCGGGCGCCATTATGTGGTAAATAAAATAAATATTACCTGACTGAATTTCGTACGGAGTCTTAAAATAAAGTAAAATAGCTCAAAATAACAAGAGGCAGAATCCGTGGTATAAGAGGTTCTCTAATGGGCTTTATTCCATTCAAAATGGCCGACTCGAGTGGCGGCCTTCAGGTTCCGTCACCACGAGGGTTCAGGAAGTGAAGTACAATAATTTATTGATAGACATGTATTTTTATAATAAGTACATTACAATGAAACGAATGTAGAAGGCGTAACATTTGATAAGAAAAATGACGTGACAGTGACATAATCGAAACTAGGCGTAATAAGGAATAAAAGAAACATGATTGGTTAGGATTATCAGACATAGGTGGATCTATAAGATAATACTTGGCATAGATGCGCGCGCAGCAGCATGACGTGTAATTGACGTGTAACTAGGGGGTGAAGGGGACTTGACATTTAGCTCTACATGTGGAGACGAGAAGTCTGGGGTTATGTCAACCTAATCCCAAATCATATCTAACATCCTATGTTTAAAGAACTATGTTATCCACAAGGAAGAGACTCTCGGACAGAATCTATTCTATACTGACTATGTGCGTGTACAAGCGTCTAAGTGTCTATATGAGATGCGAGGGGCAGAAAACTTTCCATGGCAACAGGGCTATGAATCACTTGCAGGAGGACGGAAAGGCTGAGTCCTTTGCTTGTGAGCTAAAGGAAATGTTTACCTAAATCACTAGGCAGGAATGCATCGGCTGGAGAGCAAAATAGATAATTCGAAGGTGAAATACAACTTCTTGGCAGACAAGCGAAAACTGGCCGAGGCAGTCACCGTTAGCTGCACAGGGAGTAGGACAAAGTTCATGGATACAGATGCGAGCTCAAGCTGAAGCTGTCAGAGACAGAGAGCAGGGAAAGGCTTTGAGGACAGAATCGGGCCTACTCGCCTGAACTGTAAAAATGGAGTAACTTAGCCATATAAAGTCGGTGGCCTTTCATACTTAGGAATCGAATATCCAGCCCATTGATGGCGGATCTGACAGAGAACATGTTGACGGTAGACACACATATGTTTGCGTCTTAGAAACTGGAACTGGAGGGAACATACATGTACTTGTAACATGCATATAGAACCGTTGGGGTCCAAGATAGGGGACATAACTGATCAGGAAAATCCACATTTCCACACATCGAAGGCTCGTCTCTGCTTTTGCACCTCTTGGCTGTAGTCCGGGAAGATCATAATATTTGTATTTTCCTGGCGTATCTCTCCCATTTTCCGAGCCTCTCGCAGTATCAGATCCCTGTCCGCATAATTGATGAAACGTGCGATGACGGGGCGTGGTCGTGCACCCACCGGCGGCTTCACCAGTAGCGCCCTATGTGCCCGCTCGATCACAAAACAGTTCGAGAACTGGGTCTTTGGAAAGGTGCTCTTCAGCCAATTATGGAGGTACAGCGCCATGTCCGACCCCTCGATGCCCTCTCTAAATCCCACGAAGCGCAGGTTGTTGCGTCTTGCCCTGTTTTCTGCATCATCCACCTTCCAGAGCAGTTGTCTGTGCGAGGCCTGTAGTTCCGCCACATCCTTCCGGAGATGGGTGATGGTATCTTCCGCTTCACTTATCCGGGTTTCTGCCGTCTGTACCCTCTCCGACAGGTTACAGAAGTCCTGCCTCAGCAGTGTCACTTCGGAGCCCACCTCTCCGATCTTGACCTCCAGCGCTGCCCTCGACTCGTGGATGTCCGTCCTGGAGGCTTGTATGGCTTCCATCAGCATCTCCGTGTCCGTGCGCGCGATAGGGGGGCGAGGTGGCGCCCCCGTCTGCGTTCGGGTACGTGCAAAATCCTCCATGGTCCCTTGCCTGGTGGGTTTCTCAAGCGGGGCCTTTTTTCCCATCTCCAGCCTCGGTGCAGGGTCACCGGCTCCGGCACGGGATGTCGGTCCGTTCTCCATCCCCCTCTCCCGGGGGCTTTTGCCAGCTGTCTCCGCTCTCTATAGGACCCAGCCGCAATATCCACTCAGCATAGGCCCCTACTTCTCGGGCGCTGCTGTCTTCCGTGGGCTTGGCTGCGTCGGACTATTTTGTGCTGATGCAAAGGACTCTGCACTGCTTCTATACCACAGACTTCGCTGCCTCGGGTGGAACTGCCTTAGCAGAGCTAGTGTTCTTTGGGGGGAGGGGGGGAGCCCCCGTCTCTGCGGCCGAGTCTCCGTGGCAGTCGCAACGGGGCCTCACTCCAAGCGCCCAAGCTCCCTCACCGGGCGACCCCCGGCCGGTTGCCCTTCTCGGGTGTTATATCGCCAATGTGTCGCTCTTTGGTCGCGCGACTATGGCTGCCGCACACACGCCAGGCAGGGGCCCCTCCTCTGTGATCAGATCCCGGCGGCGATGGCGCGGCAGGGGTATGTATCCCGCTATTCCTCCTAACATAGGCCCCCGCTGCGGCGCCTCCACCTCCGCCTCCTTCCGCGCTGTTCCGCCGTCTCGTTTCCCGGCTCCCTGGGGAGGGGGGGGGGGGCTCCGCCCGCACTCCGGCCACCGATTGGGGTGAAGGGCCCGGGCCCCCGACTCAGCCAATACAAGGGTAGAGATATATCCGGGGCCCACCGGTCAGGCTCTACTGTCTCCCGGGCCCGCCGCAGCCTGCGTTCCTGGATTCCCCTGTAGCCGTTCGTCCATCTCTGTGCTCACCCCCGGACGGCTCCTCCTGTCAGCGGACTTCCCACCGGCGGTTCTCCACCGTCAAGCCGGGTCTCACTTAGATGATCGCTGTTGCGGACCTCGTCCGTCCGGCTCGCGCACCCGCGCTGGGGATAGGCGACAAGCACCCCAGCCCCCCAACCCAGCCTGTCTTCGCTTACCGGGGATATGCGGGGGTTTCAGCGGCCCCTCGTCTGTCCACACGATGCGTCGAGGCGGCCCCTTGGATCTCTACGCCACACTCCGCCTGGCTGCTGTGCCGTCTTCTAGCTCTCTGAGAGCGGCTGCCATCTTGCTGCCCCTCGGCCTCGCTCACCTCCTGGGCAGCGCCTCGCTGTCTCGGGGTTCGGTGCACTTCCCGCTTCTTCCCCCAAACTCTTTAGCAGTCCCCGATCTGGTGTCATGTCAGTCTCAGCTTCTCCGGACCGCCGGATACGTTTGGAATGCCAGATTTGGAGCAGCTCAACCAGAGCTTACTCGGCCATGTTGCCGGCCACGCCCCGACATGTAGATATAATTGACCATTACAAACCTAACTTAGTTCGCCAATACTCCTGGTCCTTTTTAGGTCTCGCCTGGTGTAGGCTGCGCACATGTGCTGTCTTGCTGGTGAGATTTAATGATTTGGGGTATTTTCTGTAAAGGGCATTAAGTCCTGCCCCTCTTCCATCGGCCGGCGTCACCGTTTATGCTAAACGGCGGCCAGCCATTGGAAAAGAGCTGTTCGTGACGTTTTTGTTTGGCTTTTTGAGCTGTCCCACTTGGACAGGCTCGTCCACTTTCCGGCTGAAGTAAAAGCTTTCTTATCTTTATGGGGCCATGTGTTTAAACATGTGTTTACACACATGGCCCCATAAAGACAAGAAAGCTTTCACAACAGACAAACGTGAAAGCGGACCGTGCTTGTCTATCATACCCGCGGTTCGTTTCCTTGGAGCCTTAGCTCAGCATGTAGAGGATCACAGCTGTTACACTTGGTGTGCCAGGGGGCGTGTTCATATGGAGGGCCCATCGGTTAAGTATCCCGGGAGGTGCCGTTTACTATTTTCTACATTTGTACTGTTCATTCAGTAGTCGGTATCGCAGTAGTCGGTGTCTCCACACCAGTGGTTCACAACCCTTGGTGTGCATCAAAAGACCATCTCTTTATCTTTATCAAGATGGCGCCAATCGTGCTGCTCTGACACTGCGGGCAGATTCACATCACTGAAGCAGGAGGTCCCCCCAGGCATTACTGGGCCGGGTTTTGCAGTTCATTTCCACGATAGGGCCTAAAACAGAGAGAGTGAGAGGCAAAGAGATAGAGGCAAAGAGATAGAGGCAAAGAGATGGAGAGAGTGAGAGGGAGGGAGGGAGTGAGAGGGAGGGAGGGAGAGAGAGAGGCAGAGCGAGAGGGAGAGAGGCAGAGCGAGAGAGAGGCAGAGAGAGCACGCGAGGCAGAGAGAGAGAGAGAAGAGAGAGAGAAGAGAGCGAGAGAGGCAGAAAGAGAGAAGCAGAGAGAGAGAGAGACGGGGAAGAGAGAGAGAGAGAGACTGCCCTCATACCCCCAGGTGCTAGAGTCTTTCCTGACCTTGGAGCCCAGGGATGCAGCTACCAACAGCAGGTGCAGTGGAAAGTAAGATGTCCACATCACCCCGATTATAGCAGTTGTTTTTACACCTGAAACAGGTGGTGCGGTCCGTTTTCTTGGCTCGCACAACAGCCCTTGGCACACTTGCTAGGCCGCTGCTGGAGACAGTCAATAAATAACTCCAGTTATTGCCCTTCACGTCATGAACCCTGGCCGGCGCCTAGATCCTGCTCGCTGCCCTAGGCGCTAGCTTGGACAGAGATGTAGACGAACACGCACCTGCCTGCAGCCTGGAGCGAAAGGGTCTCTTTCCAGCCCCCCGGCTGCCTCGGCGTCTTTGTAAAAGCAGGAAGAGGGGCGGCTAGGGCAGGCCTCCGGAGCCCCCGACACTCGACAGAACCGATCTTAGAAAGAGTCTGCGAGGAGCTGAAAACAACATGTGACTGTGAGCGCATGGCAGCCAGAGAGCACATCAGTGCACGTCCCTCCTCTGGGTGAGAGCCCTGCACTACTGCCCTGCCGCGTTCAGTCGCTGCACCCTGCGGTGTGACTTCCATGGCATGCTGGTGTCTGTCTGCCCATGCACAGGCAGCAGACACAGGCAGCCCTCGGCGCTCCAGGCCGGCCCTCGCTTGGATCACTCCATCAATAGACGGCTTCTGAGTCCTTGCACGGATTACATAATTGTTGGTAATTATGCATCACTGGCGCTGCACAGGAGCCACGAACCACGGCCCGGGCATCTCAAGGCACCGTGCGCACCCACTCGTGCCAAGGCTGTGCACTGGAACTCCCCAGGCTCACTGTGTCTCAGAGGGTGCTAGGCGCACCCACGTGTGCACTGGCCTGGAGTTCTCCACGCCAACCCCTCCCCATGTCTGAGAGCACCGGGCGTACCCATGCGTGCACTGGCCTGGAGCTCTCCACGCTCCCCCTCCCGGTGTCTGAGAGCACCGGGCGTATCCACGCGTGCAATGGCCGTGGACTGGAGCTATCCACGCCCCCGTGTCTCCGAGGGCACCAGGTACACCCACGCGTGCCAGGGCCCTGTACTGCAGCTCCCTACACCCCCGTGTCTCCGAGGGCACCAGGTGCACCCACGTGTGCCAGGGCCCTGTACTGTAGCTCCCTACACCCCCGTGTCTCCGAGGGTACCAGGTGTACCCACGCGTGCCAGGGCCCTGTACTGGAGCTCCCTACTCCCCAGTGTCTCCGAGGGCACCAGGTGTACCCACGCGTGCCAGGACCCTGTACTGGAGCTCCCTACACCCCAGTGTCTCCGAGGGCACCAGGTGCACCCACGTGTGCCAGGGCCCTGTACTGTAGCTCCCTACACCCCTGTGTCTCCGAGGGCACCAGGTACACCCACTTGTGCCAGGTACCTGTACTGGAGCTGCCAACACTCCGTGTCTCCGAGGGCACCAGGTGCACCCACACGTGCCAGGGCCCTGTACTGGAGCTCCCTACACCCCTGTGTCTCCTAGGGCACGAGGTGCACCCACTCGTGCCAGGTACCTGTACTGGAGCTCCCAACACTCCGTGTCTCCGAGGGCACCAGGTGCACCCACGCGTGCCAGGGCCCTGTACTGGAGCTCCCTACACCCCTGTGTCTCTTAGGGCACGAGGTGCACCCACTCGTACCAGGTACCTGTACTGGAGCTCCCAACACTCCGTGTCTCCGAGGGCACCAGGTACACCCACGCGTGCCAGGGCCCTGTACTGGAGCTCCCCACGTAAAGCATCTCAGAGGGCGCCGGGCGCACCCACGCGTGCCATGGCCATGAACTGGAGCTCTCAACATCCCCCGTGTCTGAGGGCACCGGGCGCACCCACGTGTGCCATGGCCGTGGACTGGAGCTCCCCACGCCCGTGTATCTCCGAGGGTGCCAGGCGCACCCACACGTGACATGGCCCAGGCCACCGTGTATATCTGTGGGTGCCAGCTGCACCCACGCTTGCCATGGTAATGTACTGGAGCTCTCCACGCCCCCATGTCTCTGACAGTGCCAGGTGCACACACACGTGACATGGCCCTGAACTGGAGCTCCCCCACCCCCGTGTATCTCCGAGGGTGCCAGGTGCACCCACGCGTGCCATGGCCGTGTACTGGGATCCCCCCATGTATATCCGAGGGTGCCGGGGCACTTGCGTATGCCATGGCATGGCCGTGTACTGGAGTTCCCCACGTCACGCATGTCTCTGAGGGTGCCAGGTGCACAAACCCGGGAGCCACATCCAGTGTTTCCAAAGGTGCCAGATGTTCACATTCACAAAGTTGTCAAGCTCTGAGAATTTTTAAGAGTGAGAATGAATTAGCCTATGTGATAACGTCAGGGGAAGAGAGGTCACACAAACCTTTCTTCAAATACAACACAAGAATTCAATGAAATTATTAAAAGCAAACTAAACGGAAAAAAAGAATACAATTTCACAAAAACATCACTAAAGTAGACTGATAGTTTACAAAACATGTGGTGTAGCGCTTTGAGTCCAAAACAGCTCCCCCCATTCAAGTGAGGAATTGTCAGTGTAGGAATGGAGTATCTTAAAACCTCTACTCCTCGCAGGGCCTCACTAAGTCTCCAAACTTCAAATGTGTGAGTCTCACTTCATGATGAGTGAGACTTGAGGTCACTGCCTACATGTGCCACAGCCCAGTGTCTCTGAAGATGCCAGGGACACACACTCATGTGCAGTGCCCAGGCACACAAGCTCCCCACTATCACCTGCCTCTGAAGATGCCAGGTGCACACACACATGTGCAGTGCCCAGGCAAAAGAGCTCCCCACTATCACCCGCCTCTGAAAATGCCAGGCACGCACACTCATTTGCTGTGCCCAGGCATTCGAGCACCCTACGTATTACCCGCCTCTGAAGATGCTAAGGGCACACACTCATGTGCAGTGCTCAGGCACACAAGCTCCCCACTATCACCCGTCTCTGAAGATGCCAGGCACGCACACTCATATGCTGTGCCCAGGCACTAGAGCACCCGACGTATCACCCGTCTCTGAAGATGCCAGGCATGCACATTCATGTGCAGTGCCCAGGCACTCGAGCACCCCACGTATCACCTGTCTCTGAAGATGCCAGGCACGCACACTCATGTGCAGTGCCCAGGCACACAAGCTCCCCACTATCACCCGCCTCTGAAAATGCCAGGTGCACACACTCATGTGCAGTGCCCAGGCAAATGATCTCCCAACTATCACCCGCCTCTGAAGATGCCAGGCACGCACACTCATTTGCTGTGCCCAGGCACTCGAGCACCCTACGTATCACCCGCCTCTGAAGATGCCAAGGGCACACACTCACGTGCAGTGCCCAGGCACACGAGCTCCCCACTATCACCCGTCTCTGAAGATGCCAAGCACGCACACTCATGCTGTGCCCAGGCACTAGAGCACCCCATGTATCACCCGTCTCTGAAGATGCCAGGCACTCACACTCATATGCTGTGCCCAGGCACTAGAGCACCCCACGTATCACCCATCTCTGAAGATGCCAGGCATGCACACTCATGTGCGGTGTCCAGGCATGCGAGCTCCCCACCATCACCCGCCTCTGAAGATGCCAGGCACACACACTCATGTGCATTGCCCAGGCACTCGAGCACCCCACGTATCACCCATCTCTGAAGATGCCAGGCGCACACACTCCTATTGGGCTGTGTGTTGTTCAGCATCACTCGGGTTGCTCTCATGTATTTCCCAAATTGGGCCAACTCCGAGGGCACTGTGCAGTTTGGGAGCCATGAGATTGCCTCTGCGTATGTCCTGTCCCCATACCTAATGAACACCAGTTTTAACAGCTTCCGACGTTGGCGGGGGGATCGAGGGGGGGCAGCAACATATAAGATATACTAAGGACTCTACTCTAATTGCACAACCTGCATTTAACAATCTTTATTAAAGGTTTCCATC
Source organism: Triturus cristatus (assembly GCF_964204655.1). Classification (NCBI taxonomy): domain Eukaryota; kingdom Metazoa; phylum Chordata; class Amphibia; order Caudata; family Salamandridae; genus Triturus; species Triturus cristatus. The sequence continues at coordinate 1,251,871,258 of NC_140592.1, read as the reverse complement.
CTGGATTCAACTCCTTGATAGAAAGTAACACTGTCTGGGTACATTGAACATCTTTCAGACATTTCTTCCCAAGGCACTGTTCAAATATGACTGAATGTTATTTTCATCATATGATTTCATTTGGTCTGACAGCCCTCTAAAGTCCCTATATCTAGCCATGTCTTATTCTCTTGACAGCTGAAAGATTTGTTTATTTAGAACATTCTTTATTGCTGCGTAGATTACTTCCTGAAATGACCAATTCGCTTCAGCCAAATTCAATTTTGCCACAGCATCTAGAAAGTTCTTTTGACTGGGATTTGGTCCCACGTCAAATATTGTTTTGAGTACTTCCTTTAATTATCATATCCCGGCTCTCTGTATCTTATACCAGTAAATGCAATCTCCTACCTAGAAATCTTAAATTCATTGTGAAACAGTCGTAGCACAACTAGGCTCTTGGACTAGTTTTGCAATGAAACACACCAATAACAGTGAAGTAAGGGCAACTCTTCAAAAGAACCTGCACACTTTTCACCTACATTTGTTTGAAAGCGAAGGAGAGACACATATCCTCTACTACAGAGTTAACAACCAATTAAAGTGTCTTGTTAGCTGGAGCCTGGGCAGCACATGCGCTGCTCTGAGAGGCATGCTGTATTAGAGTATGGACTTGAAGCCCCACCCATATTTGTCATTGGCTTGTGTCTTTGTCATTCGTAAATGCTGGATTCTGATTCATTAATAGGCTTGTTAGTCCCTCCTTAGTACTGCCTTCTCGTCATTTGTAAACTCCCATGAGGACTGACCCTTTTACTTCTGTTGTTACAAGATATGTCTTATTTAGTCTGTAAGCACAATTTACATTCTCCGACTGCAGGCATGACATGCTTTCCTGAAACGTTCAGCACGCCATGTGCGCTTTCACTTTCCAAGCAATCCGGGACAGTGGAGGCCGCTTCTTTGAAATGAAATAGGTCTCGCATTTACAAGTGTTTAAGCTATTGGCATTGTAAATTTTATTTATGTGTTAATTACCAAAACTGATAAATAAAAGGCGTTGTCATTTACAATGCCAATAGTGTAAGCTCTCGAAAATGCGAGGCCTATTGCATTGCAAATGCTAGTTATAATTGTAGAAACACTAATACAATACAATGCAATTAAACAACGAAAAAAGTGAAAAAGTAAGGAAGAAAAGAAAAACATTAATACTGTTCATATTGTTTCAAAGATTACAATTTATTTTATTTATTTATTTACTTAAGTTTTATATAGCGCTGGCTAGACCCGGAGGTATCAGAGCGCTTTACACGAGGAGAGTTACATAGGTTACAAGTCATACATTGTTACAGAAGGTACATCAATTACAATTTACATCCGTTGGTTCATGGCGTATAGAAGGGTAAGGGGGTAATGTAAAAGGGCGACGGGGAGGGAGATCAAGAGGAGAATTGGCCAAACAAAGCAGGCAGGGGGCGAGAGATTCAGGGGAGATAGGAAAGGAATAGGGGAGGCAAACAGAGAATGAAGAAGGGAAGAGGTGGGGGAGGGGGTAGGAGACACAGCGAGGAGACGAGGAAGTAACTGTGTCTAATGTCCGGCTGGGTGGGCGACGACTCCCCGAGGTAAAAGTATCATTCCCAGTTTTCCATTTTGTGTGATTCCCTTGTCGCGGTGGACTCTCTCAGCAGGGACGCTGAGACTCCAGGGCATAGATGCTGGTTCCCTCCCCAACAAGGGTAGAGGAGTGCTATGGTTACGGGCACACTTAGAAGAATGAAGGAGGGAGGAGGAGGGGGAGGGGGTAGAAAAACCCAGCGTGAACACAGTGTCCGACTTCTGGGAGGGTAGGAGACGGTTCCCAGTGGTAAGGGGATCAATTCCAGTCCTCCACTATGTGAGACTCCCTTGTCACTGTGGACTCTCTCAGAAGGGTATCTGAATCTCCAGGGAAAAGATGCTGTATCCATCCCCAACAAGGTGAGTAGGAGTGCTTTGGACAAGGGCATACTTGAGGGGGCCATTTTAGGGAGTCAGGCTAATAGGGATGCATAGGTTGCAAGTTACACATTGTTACAGAAGGTACGTCAATTACGAGTTACATCCGTTGGTTAATGATGTTTAGAAGGGTAAGGGGGTAATGTAAAAGGGCGACAGGGAGGGAGATTGAGCGGAGTATAGGCACAAGGATAAACAAAGCAGGCAGGGGGAAAGAGATTACGGGGAGAGAGGAAAGGAATAGGGGAGGCAAGCAAAGAATGAAGGAAGGAAGAGGTGGGGGAGGGGGTAGGAGACACAGCGAGGAGACGAGGAAGTCCAGGCTAGGCCCAGAGGTATCAGAGCGCTTTACATGAGGATTAGGACGTGTTACAGCGTAACATCAGTTACATTTACAGGTAGATCTGTTGCTAGTGCATTCAATAAACCTAGAAAAACAAGATCGATGGAGTTAGGGACATCAGTTACAGTTACATTATAGTTAGATCCGTTGCTGGTGCATTCAATAAATATAGAAAAACAAGATCGATGGAGGTGGGGAAGGGAACATAACGGGAAGATGAGGAAGAAAACAATGTCTGATGCCCAGCTGGCCCCTCTCCTCACCTTTGGAGACCACACGGGGCGTAGACCTGAAATCGCCTGACTGACGCCATTTTGTAGATAGGCAATCCAGTCCAGGGCTTCTATGATCTTGTGGAAATAATCACTTTTTTTCTGGCTGGACAGCACAGAACGAATGGGAGCAAGTTACTTCACAGTTTTATTTATTTATTTTTATTTCCTAGTGAAAAAACGATGGTGCGAGGGGCGCTTACCCCAGGGAGGCTCGGTACTGCAGGGGAGCGACACGGATTCAGAGGCACAGCATCGCACTGGTTCTACAAGTGTGGGACTTCACGCACCAGCAACACCGGGAGCGTAGACCTTGAGGCTTGGTATTTCAGGGGAGCAGCGCGGGTCAGACGGCACGCTCCAAAACAGTTCTTCAGGCTCCAGGAGATCGTCCCGGCGGGCGTAATACAATACTGTGTTGTCAGAGGCGGTGAAAGGAGGGCGAGGTGGAGCTCAGATAATCCTTTCTAGATTAAAAAAGAGGGTCAGAGGTTCAAGGTTAAAGATGTGTGTATAGCTCTTCGTCAAGGTTCATACCATGTGGGGCAAGGCAACCTGCCTTCAGGATGTACATAGACTCCATTCTGCGTAATGCAGTGATTCTGTTACCTCCCCTGGGGTGCTTTGCGACTGTATCCAATCCAAAGAACTTGGCTTTGGTCCAGTCTCCCCCATGGTATTGCCTGAAGTGTCATGTTGTACTAAAACTCATGTCTGAGTTAGTGTTTGCACGCCAATACTGCAATATTCGCTTCTGTATTGGAAATGTTGTAGATCCTACGTACCACATGTTGTGTGATAACATACACTACAAAATCTGTCTTTCACGTAACCAGTTTGGTGATGCTCTGTTTTTTCTTGATTCTATCTAGATACACCTCCTTGATGTTGAAACTGTGTTTGCATGCCTTACAGTGTCCACACTTTTTAAAACCTCGGCTTTGTTGTAACCATGTTTGGTTATTGCTTTTCAGATGACTATGCACTTACATGTCTCTTAATGAGACATTTCTTTGAAAGGTTACATTAGGTGTGTTTCCTATTCTTGGTTTCAATGTGGTATCCTGTGTAAGGATGCCCATCTAAAATCCTACGTAAGTCATTTGCCTGGCCCGTGTATTTCGTGATAAACCTTATCGGTGTGTTCTCTGGGTCCTTGGCTATCTGTGGTTTGTCTCGTAGAAGTCATTCCCTACTCTTCTCATCAGCTCTTGTACTTGCTTTATCTAGACTCTTCTTAGGATATTTTCTCGCAAAAAGGCGACTAGTCATTTCCTGTTTGGTGTTCTTATAACTTTCATCAGTGCTACTGTTTTGTTTTGCTCTGAGAAAGTCACTGAATGGAATACTCCAGCGGAAGCTCGGTGGATGACAACTATCCGCATGGAGTATGGAATTTGCAGCAGTATTTTTTCTGAAAAGTTCCGTGTGTAGAGTCCCTTCTTTCGGAGTCACCCTTAGATCCAGAAAGTCTACTGTATCTCTGCTGTAATTCATAGTGAATCTCAGGTCGACTTCGTTTTCATTAACAGATGTTAAAGATTCATTCAAGTCTTCTTCGCTCCCCTCCTAAGCGAAGAAGACATTGTCTATATACCTGTACGACACACTGATCTGATCCATGTACCTGTTGTGATCACGGTTCCATAGGACCGCTTTTAACTATATCTGTGTCACGGTGTGCTGTTGACTGATTTGTGCGACACGCGAGCACATTTTTATAATCATTTCTTGGGTCTGCATATTGCTGGGGGATCTGTGTGAGATTGAAGGGAGGGGAACCAGGGAACTGTAGTGGGCTTCTCCCTTACCAAAGTTGCTCTTACCCGCACCATAAAAATATCTTCTTCACTCTCGCATTTTGCGAGGAACAGAGGGACAGAGAACAGAGAATACCCCCACTTCCGGTAGAGAAGAGTATCTCCTCACTTCCGGCTGCCACCAGAGCGACGCCATTTTGGTTGGCTCTCTAGTGGTCGAACCGCTGCATTTTGCCCCACTATTTGAGGAGGGGCCATGCAAGCGGAGGCGCGCCAGAGGCAAGCCCGTCTGCGCCCGTCCGCGCCTCGACTGCACCTAGCGCCAGCCACGCTGTCCGTGCCGGCCAAAGTCCGATTAACTATTCTAAAGAACGGCTGCTAGACATTAGGAACAAGGTCAGTAGGGGGGAGAAGGGCACTGCGGCGCTGCAGGCCAGCTCGGTTCTTGAGTGTGGTCTGCTTAACTGTCGTTCTCTGGCCAAACACCATCAAGAAGTCTTAAACTTGGTGGAAGATCTGGAGCTGAACGTGATATTTCTCACGGAGACGTGGTGTAGCAATGACTCACTGGTGGAACTGGGGCTCGCCTGCCCGGAGGGCTATAAGATCTTTCACAAGCCCAGAGTAACGGGTAGAGGTGGAGGGGTTGGGGTGATGTTTAAGGACATCTGGGACTTCGCCCCGTTTAAGGTTGATGAGGTTGCAGGCATTGAGCTATTGGGATTCTCCGTACAAGAACAGAGGGGGAGGCTCCTTACTGGGATGGTCGGCTATAGACTCCCAAGCTCTAACACTCAGTTCCAGGCGCTCCTGGATGTCATTGCGGCCCAGTCACTGACCCATTCCAGAATGCTGCTTCTGGGTGATTTCAACTTGTGGGAGAATGGTACTTTAGATAGCCATCTAAGAGATCTCAGGGAAACTTGCGAGAGCTGTAACTTACATCAGCTGGTCCAGCAACCCACCCATCAAGGAGGGCACATTTTGGATCTCCTGTTCGCTGATTGTACTGAAACTGAGGTGGTCAACATTTTACCTCAGACCTGGACCGATCACTCGCTGATCCAGTTTCGGATTCAGATACCGAGAGAAAAAACAATTAGACTGCCTCCAGTAACATATCGCATGGGGGGAGACTGGGCAAAACTCCTGAAAAGTAGAGCGGAGCCACTCTTTCAAAACTTGCCTTCTTTTGACTCTCACGAGTCAGTGGGCACGAGCTATCGTCTGTATCATAATTACATCCGCGAAGTGCTAGACCGGCATGTGCCTTTGAAACGCCTGATGGTCAGGAAAAAACATTCCGCACCTTGGTTCACCGAGGAGCTGAAAACTACACGTAGGTCTTGCCGGCAGGCAGAGAGGAAATGGCGTAGGCACTATGCTGAGCATGACAAAGTAATACTAAAAAGGGTGCTAGCTCAGTATAAAGAGCTGATTGCTAAGGCCAAGGCGGACTTTTTTACTAACACTATTCTGTCAGCACCAAATAGCGCCAGAGCCCTCTTTAAGATCGTTAGAGACCTCTCCAGCCCCACTAGCCTGGGAAACGAAGTGGCTGCCTCGCAGGCGCTATGTGATCGCATCGCCACCCATTTTGAGGAGAAAATCTCAAAAATTGTAGGGGGGCTAACATCTTGTGACCCCACCCTCCAAAATACTCAGGGACACATGCCAATGGAGGAACCCTGGGCGGAAACTTCTCTGGAGCACTTCACACCCCTTACAGAGGAACTGTTTATTAGCTGTGCACAGAATGTCAGGTCAGGGTCTCCGTTAGACACTCTCTCTAACAAAATTTGGAAAGAGCACGCGCAGGCACTGTTCCATCGGATGTGGCAGATATGCTGCCAATCCTTGGAGGAAGGGGTGGTGCCTGAAGCCTGGAAGCAGGCAGTGGTTACCCCATTATTAAAGAAGCCCTCCTTGGACCCGGGGGATCCTACTAGCTTTAGACCTATCTCACTGCTGCCTTTTCCCATAAAAATTCTCGAAAAGGTAGTGAGTAGATCTCTCTCAGGGTATCTGGAAGAGTTTCATCTTCTGGACAAGGACCAGTTTGGCTTCCGGCCAGGCCACGGGACAGAGTCCGCTCTGGTCACCGTGTTAGATAATCTGCGGATGCGGGCTGACAGAGGCCTCTCGTCGGTACTGGTCCTCTTAGATATGTCAGCCGCGTTTGACACGGTTAACCACAGAATCTTGCTGAGTAGATTGGAGCTTTTAGGAGTTAAGGGCCGTGCCTTGAGATGGATACAATCCTATCTCACAGGGAGACAACAGGTGGTTACCCTGTCCCCTTTCACCTCTGGTAGGACCTTGGTGGAGCATGGGGTCCCTCAGGGATCGGCCATTAGCCCCATCCTCTTCAACATTTACTTGCAGCCTTTAATCCCTATTATCAAGTTGCATGGGATTGACCTGGTCAACTATGCTGACGACACCCAACTGGTGTTCTCATTGGAGGGAAAGGGTGCACTGACTATGGACAGCTTTAAGAAGTGTATGTGTCAGACATCGGACTGGCTCAGGGAGAACTCCCTGCAATTTAATGGAGGAAAGACAGAGGTGATCTACTGTCCCTCGGCGGCAGTGCGGCATATGCCATTTGACCTTAAACTGACCCCAGAGTCGGAGCCCATTGTCCCTGTGACAACGGTGCGGAATCTGGGGGTCATGTTGGATGATAATCTTCAAATGGCTTCCCAAGCCAAAAAAACAATTGGGGTGTGCTTTGCCCTTCTGAAAGCTCTACAACAGATTCTGCCTCTTTTGCCTGTGGGAGACAGACCTTTGGTGGTACGCAGCATTATCCTGAGTAGGCTGGACTACTGCAATTCCCTATATTTGGGAGCTCCTCTTTACATCTATCAGAGCTTGCAGAGAGTGCAGTCTATGGCAGCCAAATTAGCACTGAATAGAAAACGCTGCTCTTCAACCACATTAGCGATACAAGAGCTCCACTGGCTCCCCATAAAGGAAAGAATCATGTTTAAATCCTTATGCATTGTTTTTAGAGCGGCACATGGCCTGGGCCCAATCTCTATGCAGGAGAGACTTTCCTGGTATAAGCCACAAAGAGCTTTACGCTCCTCGAATGCCTCTCTGCTAATCACAGGCAGAGTTAAGAAGGCCAGGATGGGAGGCAGGGCATTTAGTACAGTGGCCTCGCGCTGCTGGAATGACCTCCCGCTAAATATCAGACAGGCCAATTCCCTGACGGACTTTAGGCGGAGTCTGAAAACCTGGCTCTTTCCCAGAGAGGGGCATATGACTTCCTAATCCTGTACTCTCGGTCGGTCTTCTCTTCTCTTTCTTCTTTCTCGTCGCTGTAAGCTGTAGACACTGGGTTGGCTAAAAGCTTCTTCTTCCATCTTAGTCCTAGCGCCAGGATACCCGTAGGGTGACAGTTGCGCTATATAAGAACGCAATACGATACGATAGGACCTGCTCCTCCCACCAGAAGATTGGCGTAACCTGGGGCGAAGCAGGTCACCATTGGCAGTCCCCTGTATCTGCTTATACAGCTTGTTTTCAAAGAGGAAAATATTCTCCTTCAAACATGTTTCAATCATTTCCATGATCATCTGTGTGTGTAATAGAGTCGTGGCACTTCTCACCCTTAAAAAATGTTTACAAGCATTCATACCATCTTGATATTTTATACTCATATATAGACTCTCTACATCTAAACAAACAACCCAACATTCTACTTTCCAGCACAGGTTATTAGTTTTCTTGCTAAAATATTTTGTATCTCTGATTTAGGAGTCTAAATTGTGTACAAAAGGTGACAAGAAATGGCCTACAAACCTAGAAGTATTTTCAAAAATACTATTTTTTGAAGAAACAATTGGGCGTCCTGGTGGGTTCCTAGGGTTTTTATGGACTTTAGGCAGTAGGTATAGGGTGGGGATAGTAGGTGTCTCATTTTTCAAAAATTGCAGTTCATCCCAGCTTAACAATTGTTGTTCATGCTAGGCAAGTAATCTCTCTCTGTAATTCGAGATCACATTATGTAGATACTCTTTGTCAGTATGGATGTAACAAGTACTATTTCTCACCTGCCTCAGTCCTTCTTTCACATAATTTTCCCTTTCCATAATAACAATGTTTCCCCCTTGTCAGAAGGCTTGATGACTATCGTTTGATCTATATATCTATATATATATATATATATATATATATATATATATATATATATATATATATATATATATATATATTCACTGAAAAAACCATAGGTTTCAGGGGTGTTATAGTTAGCTGGACTTTTCACTCGTACAAAACCATTGAAATTCCCCCGTTATAGTTAGTTCAGCTAACTATAACTCGCGCGTCCGCAATGCACTGCTGATGACGTCACATATTACATCACTCATGACATGGTCAGTGACATCACTCATGACATCACTGATGACATCTCAAATGACATCACTGATGACATCACTGATGACATCATCCAGTGAATGTGTGTTTTTCTGAAAATTAAATATGTTTTATATATGTATATCTCAAGGTCGATGGAAGAATAAATGGGTATATAAGTGTCTAAATGGATGATTTGTTTTTGAAAAATTGAATGTGTAACTGACTGATTAAGTGTATCATAGTGAATACATGGCTTAGTGAGTAATGTTTAAATATGTAAATATCTGTATCAGTCTCTCACTTTGTGTATAAGTGGCTGCATGGGTTGGTGAGTAGCTACATGGGTGTCTATATAGGTTATTAGTTGGTTTTTTGAGTATCAGTCTGAGTGTCTTCATGGTTCGGTGGGGGGTATTACGTAGTGCATAGTTGCATGAATGAGTGACTCACTGTTTGTATGTGTTGAAGACAGCATGTGTGCAGGACTGTATGGGTGGATGAGTGTGTGTATGGATGTGTTAGTGAGTGAATGACTGTCCCAATAGTGTCTTTATGAGTAACTACATATGTTTTAAACTAGTATATGTGACTATTGGTGTATATGTGAGAGTGAGAGATTGAAAGAGTTCCTGTATGAATAAGTATGTGTTTCTATAAGTGATTGTTTAAAAGACTAAGTATGTGTAAGTTTCCGTAGAAGTAAGTGTGGTGGTGTGTGTATAACTGTATATGCAAGTAAATGTATGTTTGATTCTTTATTAGCATGAGTGACTATGTGTGTGAGTAACTCTATGGATGAGTGGCATTGTGTAACAGGATGTATAGGTGTATGAGTACATATGATGAGTGAGTACATGTATGAGTGACTGTATAGGACTGTTGGTGAATGAGTGGATGTGTATGTGGATCTTAGAATTACTGAAGAGGTTGTTGTAACTGGTATTGGTATGTCCATTGTTTTGAAAATTGTAGTCTCTATTTTTGAATGTGTGTATAAAAGGTTATATTAGGGTGAGAGGAGGTCTGCCACTCTATCACAAGGATGATGTCATCAGTGATGTCATCAGTGATGTCATTTGAGATGTCATCAGTGATGTCATGAGTGATGTCACTGACCATGTCATGAGTGATGTAATATGTGACGTCATCAGCAGTTCATTGCGGGCGCGCGAGTTATAGTTAGCTGAACTAACTATAACGGGGGAATTTCAATGGTTTTGTACGAGTGAAAAGTCCAGCTAACTATAACACCCCTGAAACCTATGGTTTTTTCAGTGAATTTCTGAGGTTTTTTAAATGCTAATTCCTAACTATAACGTGCCTGAAACCTATGGTTTTTTCTGTGAATTTCAAAGGTTTTTTAAATGCTAATTTCTAACTATGCCTACAGAGATAGGACATGTGAAGAAAGAAGAAAAAATGCACAGAAAGAAAAAAAAGAAGTGCCGAAAGAAGCAACAGAAGTCCTCAAAGACGAAGAAAAGTGCAGGAAGAAGGATAACGTGCAGAAAGAACAAAAAGAAGAGCAGAAAGAAGCCTTGTTGCAAAATCATCCTGTACCCTCAACTTTTTCAGACGGATACTGGTGGTAACTGAGTCTGACTAACCAGTCCTAGAGCCAGTGCTATGTTAAAAGACACTTAGAATACAGTGAAAACACCTACATACACTAGGGAACATTATGCGTTGGGGTCCCCCTGTGATTAGCATGACCTCCTCTGTAAGCCCCTAGTATATAATAGGGCAGGGGGATTAAAACTACCTCTTAAAACAGGCCACAGGGCGTTTTTGCACACGTTAACTCAGGCCCCGTCCCCTCCCTTCACCACTGTGTAAACACGCCCTGTGTCCGTTTTTAGTTGGGAGATTAAGTTCATTTGAATCCTGAGGGTCCCTAGGGTCCAACTAGCCCACTAGGTACCTCCAGTAAGTGCCACAGAGCTGCATTGCAGAGAGGTGTAAAAAGTGGCACGGCCTGGACCACCTCTCTGCAATGCAGCTCAGTGGCGCTTACTGGAAGCACTTGGTGGGCTAGTTAGCCCCCAGGGGCCCTCAGTATTGAAGGGAAATTATATCCCCAATTTAAAACGTGCCATAGTGCGTGTTTGCACACGTCACCTCAGGCCCCGTCCCCTCCCTTCACCACTGTGTAAACGCGCCCTGTGGCTGTTCTAAGTTGAGAGATTAATTCCCCTTGAATCCTAAGGGTCCCTAGGGTCAAACTAGACCACTAGGTACCTCCAGTAAGCGCCACAGAGCTGCGTTGCAGAGGTGTAAAAAGGGGCTTGGCCTCAGAACACCTGTCTGCAGCGCAGCTCCCTGGCGCATACTGGAGATGCCTGTTGGGCTAGTTGGCCCTCAGGGACCCTCAGTATTGAAGAGGAATTAATTCCCCAACTTACAACTCGCCAGGGGGCGCGTTTGCAGAGTGCTGCAAGGAGGGGGCGTCGCCTCCGGCACGATGCCAGTCTTTTATTTATTTTAATTTTTTTAAGAAGGGGGGCTGTGTGGTTCCCCTTCTTATTCTAATTTATTGGCCCTGATGACCCCAATCCCCAGGGCCGGCCACTGTTTTTTATTATTTTTAAAAAATATATATTTATAGACACACCTAGGACATGCTGGACAAACCGTACGTACCTATCACCATGACGATTTGCGTGATATTCATTAAAAGGCGACTATGCATACAATGAATCCACGTGGAATGTATTTACACCACTAGTGAAGCTCTGACATGTCTGATGCCCTACCGTGCCTAATCCCGGTAGACACCCTTGTCGTTTATTTATACAAACATGGGTAGCTATTGACGAGCACATTTAATACACATGCACACCAAGCCATTCAAAAGGGATTCGACAAAAATTCGACCAAAACTATGCAAGAAACCCCTCTCACGATTAATAAAACACACATCCACTGCCGGATGTGTAATACTTTTTATTTTACTCTCTGGAAAGGGGACGAACATCACTTGAGAGTCACAGCGCGCTCCTGGCAGAGCCCAATGCTGTGTTACACCCACCATTGCCTGCTGAGTGCCACACACCTCTGTGTTGTATTCCACTAGCTAGTGCATTTGCTATGACACTCTCTAGCCCATGTGCACTGTAACACCACCCCGTGAATATGTCATGCCACACTTGTCTTCACACAGGTTATATTGCCCCATCTAACGTGCCTTCCTCGATGCCTATGTTATAACGCACAGTGCTATGCCATACATATTACAATCTGGGATCCATATCTTTGTCACAGTGCATATGCAACGTTACATTCCCCAGCACATATTTTATATTACAACTTTAGAGGTTACACAACACTGCCCTGTGCATATTACACTCCAAGGCGCATATCGCATAGCACGCGCTAGTGCCTGTGCTATCTCGCGCTCTCGAATGAATCTGTCATTGCGCACAATGTATTGCATATTATATTTCACGCCCGGTTCATCTTATATCACACTTTTTGGTGCATAGTTTATACCATACACTATATCTAGTTTTCATTTTCAATCGTGCTCTCAGGACTATGTTCTATATAACACTGTGTTCACCTACCCTTTTCACAGGCATTACATTTTGCGATAGGGGGTGGAGGGTCAGGGGGTGTTTCTGCCAAGTGAGCCCGGAGTCACAGTCACAAACGTCCTCTTCTTCCTGAATAAAAGTGAGATTATGCTGCATACTTGTTCATATGTCTGAAATTAAATCAGGCTCTCCACTGGATCCATGTCCACACCACATATTCCTACAAATAATTCCTCTCATTGGTCCAATAGTAACACAAGTTTTAAACATGTCTCTTGACCAGGCGGAATTTCCAACTATTTGGAAAACAGCAGTGGTTACGCCTTTACTAAAAAAAGTAGGTACAGATATAAAAAACCCAGCTAACTACCGACCCATATCACAGTTACCATACCTCTCAAAAGTATTGGAGAAACTGGTGAATAAGCAACTCTCACAATTTTTGGAAGCTAATAACTTGCTTGACGTTTCACAGACGGGCTTCAGGTCCAACAACAGTACTGAAACAACCCTTTTGGCAGTACTTGACGACATCAGAAACCAGGTGGATAGGGGTAAAACGGTGACCCTGATACTGTTAGACTTATCAGCGGCTTTCGATACCGTATCCCACAACCTCCTGATAAAAACATTAGCTGCTAAAGGAATACAGGGAAAAGCCCTGACGTGGTTGAATTCCTTTCTAACTGACAGATTGCAATCGGTTCGACTTGGCGGCTATTCTTCCATTCCTCGAAAGATTAAATATGGTGTACCACAGGGGGCATCATTAAGCCCAACGCTATTTAATGTTTACGTCTCCTCACTAGCTGCGATCGGGAAGAAGTGGGGTGTAGACATCTGCTCATACGCAGATGATACGCAACTTATGATTGCATTAAACGGTGAAGACGGCACTAAAAACAGATTACACAACTGTCTCTCTGAACTATCTAGTTGGATGCAAAACCACTGTTTGAAGTTAAATGCCGACAAATCAGAGATTTTGCTATTCGGCGCTTCCCAGCAGCTTTGGGATGATACCTGGTGGCCCAACAGTCTTGGCACACCCCCCAAACCAACTCAGAAGGCGAAGAATCTGGGAGTCCACATTGACAATGCATTGTCAATGAAAGACCATGTATCAATTACTTGCGGTAAAGGCTTTGCACTTTTGAAAATGCTTTGAAGAGTATTTCCCTGGATTCCCTTGGAATGCAGAAAGATCTTAGTCCAGTCACCATCAATTAGTAGACTGGATTACGGGAATTCCCTATTCGTCGGCATGGCAGATTACCTATTTTCAAAACTACAGCTTGTTCAGAATGCGGCAGCAAAAGCTGTATGTAACAAGAGAAAATATGACTCAGCGACTAGCTGCCTGAGAACCCTACACTGGCTGCCAATGAGAGAAAGGGCCGCCTTCAAAATACTGTGCATTACTCACAGAGTACTGCACGACACTGGCCCGAATATTCTAAAACATAGAGTCAATTTCTATGTACCAAACAGAAACCTCCGATCCCAAACCACCGCAAGAGCGGTAACCACCCGTATAAAAAAGGTCAGGACGGGAGGCCGTGCCTTTTCACACTTAGCCGCAAGTCTGTGGAACAATTTATCAATAGACCTAAGACTCACTGATGATTACCTCACCTTTAGGAAAAAACTTAAAACCATGTTGTTCCCTAACACTCGTTAACTCTCCTGTCTATTCTCGGCAGCACTCTGCACTCTGTCAATCTTAGCGCCATGATATCCTTTGGGATGAATGACAGCGCTTTAGAAATATCTTTACCATTTACCATATTTTAAGTATTTCGCACAGACACACGTTTTAAAAACAATAAAGTTCCTAATACCCGCCTTCTCTGAACAGTTAGCTTGCTGCCCCATCCCCCTCCTCCCTATCCTCTGTTGTGTGAATCCATGGACTAGCCTCCTCCCTCCTGCCATGCATGGTCTGATGTGCTGCCACTGCCCTCAATTTAGTATGATGTACCAGTCCACTCCTCCTGCCCTCCATTGCCCAATTCTATGTCCCATCATTGACCTCCTACTTAAACTCTGTGCTTAGCTTGCTGCCCCTATTCTCCTTCCCCCTGCCCTCCGATGTCTTTGTGCATGCCCCTGCTCCATCCTTTTTGCCCACCATGTTCCATGGACCTGCCACTCCTATCTACTCTGAGTGTTCTGTTGAGCTGCCACTCCCCTCCCACCTGCCTAGCATTGTCAGATGACTGTAACCTCTCCCTGCCACCTCCACCCTGCCTGTCCACATGCCAAGCCCCTATCCTCTTCCTCCTGTCCACATGGTCCATTGTACTGCCACACCCTTCTGCCCTCCCTGGTCTGTTGTGCTGCAACTGCTCCTCCTGCCTGCCCCGTGCGGTCTGTTGTGAGGCCCCTTCCCCTGAACTTTCTTGTCTGTGCACAGGTCCTGACCCTCCCTTCTATCCTCCATCGTCCTTTGTGCATGCCCCTGCACCCTCCTTCTTGCCCATCATAGCCATTGTGCTGCCACTAACCCTCCCACTTGCCATGCATGGTCTTCTGTGCTGCCATGGCCCCTCCCACCTTCCCTGTGTGGTCAGTTAGCTGACCCTGACCCCCTCCCACCTTCCCTCCATGGTCTGTGTGTATGCCATCACAGTCTCACTGTTGCTCTTCATGGTGTGTCTTGCTTCTAGTGCCCATCCTGCCTGACCTCCATGGCTATCTTGCTGCTCCTGCCCGGCCCCCTTGCCCCCAGCCCTCTGTTTACATGTGCAGACCCCTACTCCCTCCCTCCTGGCTTGTCTGTTCCATTGTAATGCCCCTGATCCGTCCCTCCTGCCCTTTATGGTCTGTTATGCTGCAGCTTTCTCTCCTGTCTGTCCATTATGGTCAGCTAGCTACCATTGCCTCTTGCCCCTCTGTTCTCGGTTGTCCATGTGCATGGTCCTGTCCCCTCCCTCTTGCTTTCTATGGATTGTTGTGCTGCACTCCCGTCCCGCATGCCCTGTGTGGTGTATTGTGCTGCTGCAAACCCTAATGCCTGCCCTGCAGAGTCAGTTTGGTGCACCTCTCCATGTCCCTCCTGTCCTCTGTTATCCAAGTCCATGTCCCTACCCCATTTCCTTCCATGATCCAATGTACCATACTTGCGAACATTTTGAACTTGGTAAGAGGGAGATTTTGAAAAAAAACTGGGGTATTTATTTTCCCCTTTGAGTTACATTGAAAAAGAGGAGATTGTAGACAGATCAAATAAAGCCCATTTGAGCTTAAAAACATTGGACGTTTCCTGGCTGAATCGGGTCTGTTGGCATGTATGGTTGTACTACCATTGCCTCTTCCTTCTGCCCACAATGGTCTATTACATTGCCACAGCCTCTCTTGCAAGTCCTGTATTGTTGGTTTGTTGCCCCTGCCCCCCTTTCCACTGCCCTCCATAGTCTGTTGTGCTGCCACGGCCCTTCCTGCCTGCTCAGTGTGGTTAAATTATTGCCTTTGCACCCTCCTACCTGCCTTCAATTTTCAGAGTCCGTGCCCCTGGCCTCTGCCTCTCAACAGTATCCTAATGAACAACTAGATTGCTAACATTCTATATTTATTACAAAAGTGTGGAACGCCTGACGTCATCTTGATGTAATCAAAACTGTAATACCTAGAGCATTTCCTTTAGAAATTACATATATGAGAGGGTCTTTTTGGCATCAAAATTATGGTTAGTGCTCTAAAAGACTAAAATAAGGACATATTTTCTGAGTTTTCAAATAGCGACAAAGCACTTTTAAATTATTTGTTATCTTTATGTTTTTTTATCCAGTTGACCACTTGATTAAATGTTGCACTTAGGGGAGAGGATGTGGTGTTACTTCCAGAACTGCAGACTTTGCAACTGGGGACCAGGTTGGAGTTTCTGCTTCAGCTCGACATTCTGTGATTCTGGTCAAATCACTTAGTCTCCCCATGTCTACAACCAAAATGAATTTGTTCTTGTGTGATGTAACCAATGCTCATGTAAAGCACTCCAATACCTGACAAGTCTGCACTATATAACACTGCAAAAACACAAAATAATAAGTGTTTTGCACACTTCTGTCATTGGGCTATATTTGGGCTACATCTGGGTGATTTTAGGCTACATTTGGGCTCTTTTGTCTCCGGTGGCCATTTTGGGAGATTTATTTGTTATGAAGTTTCCTAATTTCCTCATGTACTGCAGTCTCCTCAGTAGGAAATGCTTTCAGTTTTTTACTTTGATTCCATCATGAAGGTATTCAGATATGTCACACATTTGCCATAAATTCTGAATGTTAGCACTCTAGTTGCTCATTAGATCACTGTAGTAAAACTACTGTTCACCATGGAAGTCTGCTCCTGGTATTAAAAGTGCATGTTTCAGTCTGCATGTCAGAAGTTTTTTAATGAAATAGAAGAGGATTTGAGAAGTCACTCAAAATGTGCCCTCATTGTCTTTCTTCAGCATTAATCATAATTTCTATGGCAAAATGAACCCCCTCATTTTGTTCCTTTTTAAATTAAATGTTTTAAGTGTTACCAGTTTATTCCAATCAAGATGGCTTCAGGTGTGCCATACTTTTGTCATAATGAAGACAGTAAGCGCTCTAGTTGTTTTTAAGAACACTCTGGGACATTCTGTCATTGGGCTATACTTGGGCTACATCTGGGTGATATTTGGGCTACATTTGGGCTCTTTTGTCTCTGGTGGCCATCTTGGGAGACTTATTTGTTATGAAGTTTCCTAATTTCCTCATTTACTGCAGTCTCCTCAGTAGGAAATACTTTCAGTTTTTTACTTTGATTCCATCAAGAAGGCATTCAGATGTGTCACACAGTTGCCATAAATTCAGAATGTTAGCACTCTTTTTGCTCAATAGATCACTGTAGTAAAGCTACTGCTCACCAGGGAAAACTGCTGCTGGTATTGAAAGTGCATGTTTCAGTCTGCATGTCAGAATTTTTTAATGAAATAGAAGAGTATTTGAGAAGTCACTCAAAATGTGCCCTAATTTTTCTTTCTGCAGCACTTATCATACTTTTTATGGAAAAATGAACCCCCTCATTTTGTTCCTTTTTAAATTAAATATTTTAAGAGTTACCACTTTAATCCAAGCAAGATGGCTTCAGGTGTGCCATACGTTTATCATAAGTAAGACTGTTAGCGCTCTAGTTGTTCTTTGGAACACTCTGGGAAGCTGCAGTAGAACACAAAGGAATCAACTGACAGTCTCTGCCCTTGTTGGATGTACATGTTTTACTGAGAATGTCAGACTTCATTCTCACATGACTGAGAAAGATAATGTGAATTTACAGAAAATATGCTCTCAGTTTAGCTTATAGATCACCTTCCAAACATCTGTGGGAAAAGCATGAGAAAATATTTTTCTCTCAATCATGATATCCCAGCAGAAGGCTTTTTCACATGGTGAAATCACCTTAGAACATACCACAATTCCTAAAATGAGTATGGTACCATCAACAAATGATTTATAATGTAACTAAAGTCTTAAAACCTTCTATTAACTGCAATGCTTTTTAATGAGGTGCTATCATGTATATTGGTCCCAAGATGGCTGCCAACACTTCTTGGATGAAATGCTGACAGCCAATCAGATCTCAGGAGGAGATGTGTGGTTAGGCTCCGCCCACATATATATGATTTTACTTTTGATTTTCTCAGGAACTACTGAACAGATTGACACCAGACCTGCAAAAGGCACTTCCCTGACCTGAGGACTACCTCTCTGCCAAATTTCAAGTAATTCTGTTCAGCCGTTCGGGCTGTACCTTGGACTAAAGGTCCCTATGGAAAAATGCATGGGGAAAACGTGTTTTGGGACCCCCCTTTTTTCTCGGCCCCCGCTTGACGAATCTCCCTGAGACTTTCAGGGTAGGAGCGGAGCGGAGCGCCCCACCTATTTTGAAAATTTTGCGAGGATTCCTCAACCGGCGCCAAAGTTATTCCAAATAGAATGTTGCGGATTTCCTATGGAAACACGGTCCTAACTATAACTATCTACTGGCGACCGCCAGTAGATAATATATATATATATTTGTGTTTTTTTCACAGCTAAGCTCAAATTTGTGGACCCCTGGCGATTCTTTCCTCGGTACGGAACCTCAGCAGAGCCATGCCGTAATTTATTCGTCAACAGTTTCCTTCACAGGAAAACAATTAGTACGCACTCACAGGATTCTTTGTTGCTCCAATTTTCTTTATTTATTTGATAGCATCCAGTTTCAAAGGAAATACCGGCGCGTTTCGTTATCCACAGATAACTTGGTCACCGTGACCAAGTTATCTGTGGATAATAAAACAAAATCACGTAGACTATTTAACTACAGAAACAAGTCTTTAAAGCTCATAATGTGTATATGCCCTAATCACCAAGATCCACAGAGGAGGTATTTATTTCCAACATTAAAAAAATATATAAATTATGAATGAAAGCAACAAACTGCTGCTTTTTCCTGCAAATCAACTTTTTTATTCGAAAACAAATTAAGTTATTGGATCGTGTCTCCGGAAGGCTTGAGAAGCCATCAGTGTAATCCTTGTAATGACATCCTCTGTGACATCCAAAGCTTATTTGAACTCAAACACAAAAATGTGTATGTATCACAAAGTCAAAGACAATGAACAATTTATTTAAATGTTTTGCATTTTAATCACATAATATGTTGAGGTGATGACTGAAACCAAAAATCATCTACTATTATGTTCAAAAGCAAAGACACTTGGGCTATGCTAATTTAATTGTAAAAATGTCCCTTTAATTTATACAGTAAAGTTTTTTCTTACTTGCTATATTCGCAGGTGCTGTGTCCTTGTAGCACATTCCAAGTACCATCAGAAAATGTGCCACGATTCTGAATTATCCCCTCTATGTGATCTTAGACACCTTAACTGTCTGTGCATTGGATGCGCCCTCCTAGTGACACATTGCTACCACTTAGAGCCATCGGCTCACCCTTCCTTCTGTATCCACCATTCACCAACCAGCAGTCTCCATTACCCTATCAGACCTCAGTGCCCCCACTCCAACCACCCCGCAGCACTTTGTGTCTTAGTCTCGGTTTCCTTTTCCAAGTGTCCTGGTACCATATCCTTTTGTCAGTGAGGCCACGCCTTTGTGCCCCTTTGCACAGGTAAACAATAACTATCTAACAGTGACATTTCCTTAATATTTATTAAATATATTCGAATTCACCATTGAATTGGATTTTAATGACTAATAAAAATAGTGATTACATTTTTTTATCCTGTCCCAGTCCCAGAATGCTGATTAGTATTCTAATCTGTACTCTGGTTTTCTACATAAGACCTGCCACAGTGAAAATAGCTTTTAGGGCCTTATCAGCATAGGTGACATATTAACATTAATTGTGCGCATGTTCCACTTTTAAATACCATGCACCCTACCTTGCTAGACGTAGTGCTTACATGGGGTGGCTTAGTAATATTTAAGAGGGAAGTTTTACCAGTTAAAAAGGGTTCTTTTAACAGGTCCCAATGCAGGATTTACATTGTAGCAGTCAGTCAAACCTGTGCCCAGTTGACGAGCCTGGCACTGTCCTAGCATGTGGTTAATGGACTAGGCTGCTCCCAATTATAAAGATGCTGCACCCTGTGCCACAGCGTGCCCTATCAGGCTTGTTCACTCGTGCAACAAGCACCGCAATACTGTTAAGCCGCTGCCGGAGCTCCACACCTCGAAGGAGAACAGCACCATAGCCGCATCCCAGCAAGGCTGAATTCTGTTGAAGGTCACAGATTAGAGTCTTTTGTAACCATAAGGTCTGTTTGCTGCTGAAACCACCAGGTGCACCGAAGAGGGCCAATGCCAGAAACCAGCCACTTCAGCTGCCACTATTCATGATCCTGCTGATTGGTTCTAAAGCGTCACTCAACTGCTGCGCTCCAGTGATCAAGAGTGAGTGGAAAGCTCATTGCGGCTCATCTCAACCCAAACCAATGGGTTAGAGACTATTTGGTTGTCTCAGCCAGAGAGAGAGAATATATGCTAACATGGGGTAAGCAGTGCACTTACACTAGCTACTATGCCACCAGAAGGGGGAGGGTAGACTGAGAATGTTTGTATTGTGCTTCATAGTAGAATAAAGTACTTTTCTTTTTAAAGAGAAGCAGTAAGCTGGACAATCATAGTTTTACACTGCTATGTGTGTTGTTGAACTCTGAGCCTGCTGTACCCCACACTATTCTCCTTTGAACTCTGTGATTGCTCGTCATCACTACCACAGAGAGTCAAGTGCTGAAGGGGTTTTACCCAGTTTTGCAGAGCCATAGCAGGATGGAACCCGGGTGGCAGAAGCAAAATACCCCAGCCCCAACAAATGTGGCCCAGTAGTCTTTCCCTGCTTCATGTCCCCTGGAACAGGGTCTAACAGGCATAAAGGAGTACAATTCATTTTCATCTGCCTCTGATATGTGTCACTGTGGATTTGGTATGGTGGCTTTGCTATTGGCAGATGTAGGGCGGCAGAATAAATAGAAAAAGAAATCTGCAAATGTGTAAAAAAGTATTATGAAAACTCTGTTTATGACTAAGTGTAGGAAAGTGACCCTTTTTGCATGGTTACCCCCCCCCCCCCCCCCCATCTTTTGCCTGATATCTGAAGCACTGGTATCAAACTCCTCAGCATAATAAACTCACACTGATGCCAGTATTGGATAAGTCACCATTGAATTGGATTTTAATGACTAATAAAAATAGTGATTACATTTTTTTATCCTGTCCCAGTCCCAGAATACTGATTAGTATTCTAATCTGTACTCTGGTTTTCTACATAAGACCTGCCACAGTGAAAATAGCTTTTAGGGCCTTATCAGCATAGGTGACATATTAACATTAATTGTGCGCATGTTCCACTTTTAAATACCATGCACCATACCTTGCTAGACGTAGTGCTTACATGGGGTGGCTTAGTAATATTTAAGAGGGAAGTTTTACCAGTTAAAAAGGGTTCTTTTAACAGGTCCCAATGCAGGATTTACATTGTAGCAGTCAGTCAAACCTGTGCCCAATTGACGAGCCTGGCACTGTCCTAGCATGTGGTTAATGGACTAGGCTGCTCCTAATTATAAAGATGCTGCACCCTGTGCCACAGCGTGCCCTATCAGGCTTGTTCACTCGTGCAACAAGCACGGCAATACTGTTAAGCCGCTGCCGGAGCTCCACACCTCGAAGGAGAACAGCACCATAGCCGCATCCCAGCAAGGCTGAATTCTGTTGAAGGTCACAGATTAGAGTCTTTTGTAACCATAAGGTCTGTTTGCTGCTGAAACCACCAGGTGCACCGAAGAGGGCCAATGCCAGAAACCAGCCACTTCAGCTGCCACTGTTCATGATCCTGCTGATTGGTTCTAAAGCGTCACTCAACTGCTGCGCTCCAGTGATCAAGAGTGAGTGGAAAGCTCATTGCGGCTCATCTCAACCCAAACCAATGGGTTAGAGACTATTTGGTTGTCTCAGCCAGAGAGAGAGAATATATGCTAATATGGGGTAAGCAGTGCACTTACACTAGCTACTATGCCACCAGAAGGGGGAGGGTAGACTGAGAAGGTTTGTATTGTGCTTCATAGTAGAATAAAGTACTTTTCTTTTTAAAGAGAAGCAGTAGGCTGGACAATCATAGTTTTACACTGCTATGTGTGTTGTTGAACTCTGAGCCTGCTGTACCCCACACTATTCTCCTTTGAACTCTGTGATTGCTCGTCATCACTACCACAGAGAGTCAAGTGCTGAAGGGGTTTTACCCAGTTTTGCAGAGCCATAGCAGGATGGAACCCGGGTGGCAGAAGCAAAATACCCCAGCCCCAACAAATGTGGCCCAGTAGTCTTTCCCTGCTTCATGTCCCCCGGAACAGGGTCTAACAGGCATAAAGGAGTACAATTCATTTTCATCTGCCTCTGATATGTGTGACTGTGGATTTGGTATGGTGGCTTTGCTATTGGCAGATGTAGGGCGGCAGAATAAAATGAAAAAGAAATCTGCAAATGTGTAAAAAAGTATTATGAAAACTCTGTTTATGACTAAGTGTAGGAAAGTGACCCTTTTTGCATGGTTACCCCCCCCCCCCCCCCATCTTTTGCCTGATATCTGAAGCACTGGTATCAAACTCCTCAGCATAATAAACTCACACTGATGCCAGTATTGGATAAGTCACTTGCAAAAGGTACCAGTGGTACCAAGGGCCTTGTGACCTGAGAGGGTCTGTAAGAGCTGCAGCACATATTTTGCCACCCTCAGAGGCCCCTCACCTGACACAGTCACACTGCCATTGCAGACTGTGTGTTTTGGAGCAGACAAAACTTAAGAGTCAACATGGGACACATCCCTGTGTGCCATGCCCACCAGCCACTGCCTGTGGCATAGGTATGTCACCCCTCTTGCAGGTCTCACAGCCCTAATGCAGGGTGCACTATACCACAGGTGAGGGCACAGCTGCATGAGCAATGTTCCCCTACAGTGTCTGTGCCATTCACAGACGTTGTAAGTGCAGTGGAGCCATATTGAGTACATGGGCAGGGAGTTAGTCATTACGAACTCCACAGCACCATGATGGCTTTACTGAATGTTAGGAAGTTTGGTATCAAACTCCACAGCATAATAAAACCCACACTGATGTCAGTGTTGAAATTATTACAAAATGCACTCAGAGAGCATCTTAGAGATGCCCCCTGAAAAACAACCATCTCCCTTGTGTCCAGTTTACAGGTCTGCACCAGCCTGCCACACACAGAAAAGATTCTGACCCCTTGAGGTGGGAGCCCTGGTGCTCTAGTGGGTCAGGGGAAAAGACTGCTTGAGTGGAGGTGCTTCACACTTACCTCCAAGCAGGAACAGCATTCAGTGAGCCTCAAAGACTTCTTGCTCTTTGAAATGCTAGCCAGGGCTTCTTGAACTAGGGATATGCCCGCCCCCTTGACCAAGCCCCACTTTTGGCTGCAAGGCTGGCGGGAAAATTAGTAGGCAGGAGAGGTGTGTCTCATCTCTGACAGGACCGCCCCTAAGGTGCCCTGGACCGAGGTGACTCCCTTCTTAGAAAAGCCTCCATCTTGAATGGAAGGATTCAACTCAAATCAGGTTAGGGAGATGTCCCCTCCTGAAAGGGAGGGGACATTCTAAGTGTGTAGTCACCCTAAAGGCAAGTAGCTCATTGGCTACCATCTGCCAGTACCTTACACTCCACTAAATTCAGCATTTATGGGCTCCCCTGAACCTTGATCCTTAGCTTTGATGGACCAGAGAAGAAGACGGAAGGGGACTGCTGCCAGACCAGGAACTGAACCACTGCAGACAGAACTCGGCAAAAACCTCGCCACCTGCAACCGGTTTGACAACTGGACCTGCTGTCCCTCCAGAAACCCTACACAGCCTCCAAGAATCCCCGGAGACCTTTGGGCCTTCACCCAATTGCCAAGCACCTCTCTTTGGGCTACAGCCTCTAGTCCCCAGCGGTCACCAGTACAGGAACCTCATCAGTTGAGGTCGTCACATGTGTCGACGTGACTCTGCCCTGCCAGAAGAAAGCACTGCAGCTGGACTGCTTCCACAACCTAGAGGGATCCTCTAGGCCCAACAACACAAACTGTTCACAGCGCTGTTCCCGAGAACCTGTGCACACCTGCAAGTGGCCCTGTTGGCCTCCTCCTGCACCACCTGCATGTTATTGTTAATGTTAATGGTAAAACAACTTATAAAGCGCACAAATACCAACAGATGTCTCAGCGCTGACTGTTCCAGGGAGCAGGACAATGGCCTGGATGTTAAATAAGCCTACGTATTAAAGAGCCAAGGTTTTAATTGTTTCCTAATTGACAATAGGGTAGGCATGGCTCTGATCTGAGGAGGAAGAGAGTTCCATAGCTTAGCAGTGACAACCACAAAGCCTCTGTCGCCCCAATTAGTTTAATAAGTTCTTGGGACAAAAAGCAGGTTAGCATCTGAAGACCGCAAGGACCTGCTGGTAGTATATATCTGCAAAAAGTTCTGCAGAAATTCTGGCCCTATATTGCGGATCACCTTATAGGCAATGCTTTGAATTTTGTTCTGCTTCTTTTGGGAAGCCAATGAAGTTGTCTAACAAACTTAGAGGCAGACTTAAATTTTGGTGTGCCAGAAAGCATCCTAGCAGCTGCATTCTGTACCAGCTGTAACTTACTTAAAAACCATTTCCTGTGCATTGATCAATAAACTGTTACAATAATCCACTTTGAACATGACCAAAGCGGAATTATCTTTCTTCTGGCATGAACCGGGATGAAAGAGAACAGTTTCTTCACCATTCTGGAAGTAAAAAGCATGAGGAGACCACAGTGTTGACATGACATTTAAAGGACAGCTTGTCGTCTAAGACGATACCCAGATTCTTGGCTTTAGTACCTGGGATAGGGGGCGGTCCCAGTTCACCTGGACACCAGCAAGGGGACCAGACATTGCTACTGCCCTTCAATGACAGTCTGACGATGGTGAAACTCCTCCACCCCCTGTGTATCCCCATCCTTATGACCGCGCCTACTGGATTGGCAGTGATCTACAGTAACTTGCTGACGACTACTGCAACAGTAACTGTATTGGTGATTTCTTGAATCCTATCCATCCTCATTGCTCTCCACTGACCGCGAGGGTAAATATTATTGCCAGTATAGACCGCTCCTGCGTATATACTGCATCCCATACCTCTTCGGATGCCCCCAGTCTCCTTTGACTAACAATGGGCTCAGTGACCTGTGCACCCGGCCGCCCCAGTGCCGCTGGTGGTGCAGTACCTCTTTTACTGTGCCCAGTGTTGGTCTAAACCCTCGAAGACCGGAAGAGTAAGTTGTGTACTTACCTATTAATTCATAACACTGTTTCCTCCCCTAGGATTGCATTACATTTTTCCTCCTATTGCATTCAAAAGTCTATTTATTTCTATTGCAAAGTTCTACTGTTCTAAACTGATATCACTAAAGTAGTTCTATTACTGAAAAACACTGTTTACTATTGCTACTTTTCAACTGTTACTTACCTACAGCTGAGTTCTTCTTGGTTCTAAAAATAAAATAACAACATAATAATTTTTGTTATAGAACAATTGGTCTAGACTCAGTCTTTGAGTGTGTGCAATCATTTTTGCGCGAGTGTGTACAATAAATGCTAAACAGAGCCTTCTGATAAGCCTAACTGCTCAACCACATTACCACAAATAGAGGTTTTAGTATTATCTGCTTTAGTCTCTGCAAGTCTCTGGGGATCCACTGGACTGTGTGCACACTGTACATTACTTTGGTATAATATATACCGAGCCAGCTTCTTACAATAAGGTAATTGTCAATCACTTATGTTTTGGAAAGTGTTCTTAATAGTGTCTGCTGCTTCATCCCCAGCCCAAGAGCATGTAACTGACCACGCCACACACGAAGCTCTGGTTGGCACATCATTATTCTTCAGCATGGAACCGTTAACTGAACGTACTGCGTCACACACTTTATTAACCACACCAAGCCACACTCACCAGATTACGTAATACTTGCAAGGAGTCTGCTGAGAACTACTGAAAGCCTCATACACACAAACACAAGATACAGCATCTCCCCCTTGGTTAAATAAAAATTAGAACACAATATATACACATCTACATAATTTAACTCCTTGATGAGTTGTTGACATGCTTGCACCAGTCTTCCAAACAGGACCGGCTCTAGAACTTTTTCTTTGGGAGGGTTGTAAAGAAGCATGGATGGGCCATGAAGATGAGTGGGTTCTAGCCAAAAAACAACAAAGTATTTAATCGATCTGATATTTTAGGCATTGGCATCTGTCTGCGTTTGACATTTTTGACACAATAATCAGCACCACAAGAGCAACATACTTCCCTTTCTTTGACGTGATTCCCACTTTGGAGAAGGGAAGGGATGCTACTTGTCAAATCTTTACGATGCAGAACTTAAGACTTCAGCAGGCTCCTGGTCATATGCAGCAGCAGAAATGTTCCTGCTGCCATATAGAGGCACTTTTACAGCTTTTCATGTTTTTAAAAAACGTTGAAAGCTTTTTACTTTGCAAAGCATTAAAGTTTTAAAATACGATGCAATAAGCCCAGAATCAGAATTCATTTTTCAGGAAATCCATGTTGGTCATTTGTGCATCATAGCAGCAGATAAACTCTCCTAACTTCACACCTCCCCCAGGCCTGAAAGTAGCCCATGTCAATGGTGTTAATCATTAAAATAAACGATAAGGGAGAGCCCACGGGCTTCACACCCTGTGAAACATTAGGGGAAAAACGCCTGTTTTTCAGTTCTGATTAGCCTTGGGTGGGCCTGGGTATTCCATGGGTGGGCCTGACCCACCCTCTAGAACTGGTAGATGTAGTTGTACAATAGAGAGGAGGGGTGCCATCATCTGGCATCTCTGGAGAAAAGTTGAATGCTTGACTTGGGCACTCAGATGAACTTGCCTCACTCATGAGGTCTTGAGCTGACAAACATCGAGGCAAAAGCTAAAAATGTGATTAGTCTCCGGTTATGGATTTTACAGGTCATTGGGCAGTTACCATATGGCCTTTGGTCACCACAACTCTTATCAGTCCAGCACCAAATGAAGCATCAGTCTTGCATGTCCATGTTTGCTTGACAAGAACTCAATCTCCTTTCTCAAAAAATGTGTTTAGAGCGTATCGGCGCTTATTGGCCTACGTCTTCATTTTGAATTTGCATTTGCGAGACGTGTCAGTGACATGAATCACGTCAGGGTCTATTGAACAACAAGTGGTTCATTGTGGTATCTTCGTTCCAAAAGCTCTCTTGAACAGCAAGACGGCAGGACTTTCCCCTTTCGTGGAATGAGGAGTGGAAGTAGGCACAAAGGACTAGGCATAACGCTTGATGAGATTATTGCCTTCCAGAGCAGCACCTTGAAGTATTCATAAATGTTCAACAACGCCATATGCCTGGGTGTACTTTTCAAAGTCATGTGTGGTTAATGATAAGTCTTCCACTAGATGAAAACGTGAGTACTCATCGTCATCTACCATGAGAGGATGTCCATGATTGAGCGGTCAGAAGAAGTCAACCGCAACTCTCTCATATGCTTACTTAGTAAGATCAGACATGCTTGCGGATGCTGAGTCTTTTTGGGAGACAGGCAGTTACACCGAAGACAAGCTTTAAGCTCCCTTTCAACTCATTTATCAAGGCGCGAGAACCACATTCGATCCCTGAGGGATCTTTTAGCTGCGGCAATTCCACAATATCCTTTGTGTTCCACTTCAATGACTTATTGCCTCAGGCTTTCAGGGCTAACTGTTCTGGCCTGTCATAATATGGCACCATCATGGTTAACAGAAAGTTCTTCTCGAACACTCTTGAATTTGTGGTACTCAACATCATCTGTAAGAGGTCGAGTATGTTTCCTCCGTGATTGCTTTGTAATGATTTCCTTGAGCTTGAGCATTTCTTTGATAGTATTAATAGGTGTCAGAATCTGTTCATTAGAAAGAGCTGCAAGCACGCTTGACTTTACTATGACATTTATGTATGCCTCAGCCGCTTTGGACATTGTACTATGACGCTGTGGCAGCACTCGTGAAAAGTAGTCTGCAGGGTTTTGATCCTTCCCCAGTTTGTGTACAATAGTTTAATCATACTCTTGCAGATGCAACCCCCACCTCTCGATTCCCGAAGATGGTGAGCAACACCGGATGATCTCTGACAAGGGTGAAATGCTTTCTGTAAAGAAACACATAGAAGTGCTCACATTTAGGGAGGCAATAAGAACCTATAAAGATGAAATTAAAGCCTCTCAAGCAGCTTTCTACGAAGAAAAAATTAAGGCAGCTGCCTTCTCCCCCAAGGAAATCTATTGGATTGCCAAAACTCCCCTCAGACTTCCCCAGAAATAACCCAACTCGATCGACGCTCAAACCTGCTGCAACAATCTGGCTGATTTCTTTTTCCAGAAAATACAAAAAATATACACCTCTTTTCCCCCCACTCAGCTTGATCCATCCCTGGCCACTATCACCAGTCCAGGACGTGGACCCCCAGCCACTCTGGATATCCTCTCTCCTCTTGATTTCACTACATTAGACTCTATCATGCACCGGGTGAAATCTGGATCCCCCCTTGACCCTGCACCCCCACGCACCTTGATGTCGGTCATAGGTAACATCCTTTCTATCACCCTCGACCTGCTCAATGCCTCCAACTCCTCTGGCATTGCCCCCCCCCCCCCGGAAACGTGCCATGGTCAGTGCTCTCTTGAAGAACCCCAACCTTGACCAAGATAACCCTAGCAACTGCTGGCCGATCTCCTTGCTACCATGGAAAAACATATCAACTCAGTACTGGTAGAGTTCCTGGAAAGTAACCACCTACTTGATCTCTCCAAGACAGGTTTCCACCCCCAGTATTGAACCGAAACCGCCCTCCTCACAGTAACCGAGGAGGCCAGGAAAATTCTCGATCAAGGAGGTTCCGTGGCAATTATCCTCCTCAACTGAACTGTTGACACTGTAAACCACGACATACTGATTCACAGACTTACGAACTTAGGAGTGTCAGGAAATGCCATTACCTGGTTCAGATCCTTTTTAGCTGAACGCTCCTTCCAGCTTTTTGAGGACGACACTGTTTCCACCAGCTTGCCTCTCAGCTGTGGGCTACCTCAGGGCTCCTCCCTGAGCCCCACATTGTTCAACATTTACATGAGCCCCCTAGCTGAGATCGTCTGCCCTTTCGGCGTAAAAATCATCACCTATGCCGATGACACTCAGCTAGTGGTGGCTCTAAACCAACCGGACAACACACCAAGCAATCTAAGTAGCTGCCTAGAGGAGGTGGCCAACTGTATGACAACTTCCTGTTTAAAATTAAATGGAGACAAAACCGAGCTCATGCTCTTAGGAAAGACCGCCTCCTTCAATGCGAATCTACTGTGGCCTACCGCCCCAGCCCCCAAAAACACAATCAAAAGCCTGGGCATCTGGCTGGATCACTCCCTTAATTTTAACCACCAAGCAGCAAAGCTCTCAGCTCAGTGCTATGGACTACTCAGGCTGCTACGAAAAATCCTTCCCCTTCTCCCATTTCAGGCAAGACCGATCATGGTCCAGGGCCTTATTCTGTCACTCCTGGACTACGGAAATGCCCTCTATCTAGGGGCCCTCGATCCACAGCTCGCAAACTTCAGATTATCCAAAACTGTGCAGCTCGCACACTCCTTCAGATCCCCTTTGGCATTCAACCAACCCAGGATTAAAGAGCCTACACTGGCTCCAGGTCACGCAAAGAATTAAATTCAAGGCCCTGTGCATTGCCCACAGGGCCTTCTGGAAAACTGGCCCAGCCATTAGCCAATCGCTGATCACTCCCTACCAACCTAATAGACAGCTCCGATCGACGTCTTCTTTCCTCGCCCTAGTCTCCAAAATCAAGAGAGCAAGGTGGCCACTCCTTTTCCTACAACTCAGCTAAACTATGGAACACTCTTCCCCTCCACCTGCGGGCAGAGCCCAACCTACTTCCCTTCCGTAAACTCCTAAAAACTTTGCTTTTTGACAACCCCCAATAGACCTTGCAACCTCCTTGCCCACGTTTGTCTGCAGCTTTAGGACACCTCAGTTTGCTACCGCGCTTTACAAATGTTCTTTTCATTTCATTTCATTTCACATGCCCATACTACATCTAAACTTTCTTCCTCTGGTATAGAATAGGCACATTCAGCCTAAGATAGGCTCTGGCTCACATAGGCCACAATGTGTCTCTGAGCATCATGCTGTCCAGTGTGTTGGGCAAAGATCACACCCGACCCTATCGGGCTTGCATCCACCACAACCTCTGTATGCAATTTCGGATCAAAGTAAGCATTTCAGTTGCATTTTCAATTGCATGTTTTATTTTTCAGGAACTTTGGTCACATTCAGATGACGTCTTGCTTTGTTAGTTCTCTTAGAGAGACACTCACAGTGGTAAAATCATGACTGCACCTAGAGCAGTAGCTGGCCATGCAATTGTAGCCCCACACATCAGTATATCATCACTGTAGTTGTGAACATGTGTGACAGGCTGAATTATTCAATGAATGACATCTTGTAATATTTCTGCAGCTGATGACACAGCAAAACTCAGCCTTTTGTATCTGAACAAACTAACATGAGTTGAAAAAGTAGTAATGTATCTACAGTTTTCTTCCAGTTCAAGTTCATGGTAACCTTTGTTTAAATCAAGGCGGGAGCGAACTTTGGCACCATTCAGCTGCGTGATGATGTCCACTATGTGTGGACCTGGATGTCTTTCTCTTTCAATTGCTTTGATGCCGTGTTGCGTATCAGCACAAATGCTCACTGAACCTCCTCTGTCCTTTTTATGACACCACCACAATGGGTGAGACCCACGGTGTCGGACCAGTAGAGTGCGCCATGATGTCATGCTTTAACAGCGTTTCTTGTTCTTTCTCAACGACGTCCTGTAAGTGAAAAGCAATTCAACTGTATCTTCATTTACGTGACGTTGCACCTTCATTGTCTTAAGTTTCTTTCCCAAGTCCATGAAACAGTGTCCCGAATTGACTCACTATTTCAGGATAGACATTAGAGTTGTAGTTAATAGAGATCAGTCCCATGTTAGTAGCAGTATCAAAACTTAGTAAGCATGCTCTCAAAGATGTACCTGAGAGGACATGAATTGGCACTTGAGCTGTCGTTTTCTTGTGCTGCATGGTCACTACTCTTTACTCTGCAAGGGTGAAGACGCTGCCCAGGTGCACACCTTTGTTCTTGACGGTGCGTGGTGTGGTATCGGTGATAGTTCTTTGTACTTTTTTGCCGGCCTGCTGTTTATCGACGTACCACTGTTTATAATTAAAGTTGTAGGGCAACCATTCACCTTGAGCATGATTTTACAGACCTTGAAAAATCTACTCTCCCCCTCTCTATGGCGAGTCAGATTTTATCAGGTCAAGCTGTTTTTAGTACCTTCTTGACCGTCTGGCGAGTGTACTTAAATTGGAAGGAACAGGTATTCAGTTCATTCAGGAAGTAGATGAGCAATAAAGACACCTTTAAATCTTGTTTTTATCTTGACACATTTTCTGTCTGTTAAAGGACAGAGGTCTAATGTCAGTTTTTGTTTTTACTAATTGTTTCTTACCTTATCCTGGAAGTTTTTGTTAAGTGAGCTATCTGACTATCATTGTGAAGTAAAAGGCTGTTTGATGTCAGGTATTTTTCTAACACAAAACATTTAAACAGCTTGTAAATGAATAATAGAAGTACTTCAAAATGTATCAGGAAATACGACTGAACTTTTTTTTGTAATTCAGGAGAGTGATGCAAACAAACATTTGCGTAGGTGCAAAACAAATCAGAACACTTTACTTGGTGATCTGCAAATGACAAATATTTGCAGAAACTTGATTTTCAAACATTGTACACTATTAGTTTTATCAGTAAAACCACATCAGTGGGAAATGTTGTGAACATTTCAATGGAAAATCTGGTGATTGCAAATAAGTGTGCGACGACTTCATGCTGCAGGTGTGTGTTTATTAAAAGTGATTGTTTTTGAACATACAATAAACAACATTCCTGCCCCTGCCCTAATGACAATGCAGTTAATGAACTGATAGGCTAGTCAGCGGTCATGTGTATCATATATGTGGCTAAATTTGTATTATATATAGAGCAAAAGTTTAGTCTATTAAATCAAACAAAAGTGTATTTTGGACAGCAGATATGCTGTCCTTGTGTATTTGAAGATGCTCTTATATGTGATAAAGAAGAAAATGACGGCTCAGAGAATTAAAATATTTGCCTCGGATCACGTAATTTGAAACTAGTTATGGATCAAGAGCATTATAATTAGGTCGAGTAGATTTTTTTAAGTCACCAGACCTGCAGGTCCAGTAACAATGTTATGATTTTTCCGGGTCTGCTGTTTTTGTACAATGTCCAAATGACCATTGTTGCTTGGTGTGGTGATTCCTTTTAGATATGTGTTATTCTTTGCAAGTGGCCAATCCTATAAGGAGAAGATATTCTACATGCAGATTGAGATCTTCATGGTCTTGTCATACCACATCTTCTTCAGGACTATATTTGCCAACTGTAACAGATTCTCCTCTAGCGAGAATATCTCATATGGATGACATCAACACCTTCCAGGAGGTACATACCTGGTGTATTAACAAATTAAATATTGATTCGCCAACCACTTCTGCATACACATTGGTAATTTTTGAGAGACTTGTTAAAAAATCTGCAGCTAAACCACTACTTCTGTTGGTTCCAGGTCTCCTAGAACCAGCTATAGAACATTTTTGGACACCTGCTGCTGTAAATGCTGCACCCCTGCATAAAATATAAAGGCCACTGGATCAGGATCCATCCTTTATTTGCTCAAATCCTAATCCAGACTCTATTATCGTATCAGCTGCTCGAAAACTACATACCACAGCTCAAACCTATAAGGTACCTCCTGACAAGGAAAGCAACATATTTAATTCAGTGGGCAGAAAAGTCTTCAGCGCATCTACAGTTTCAATGAAACCTGCTAGCACTGCTGCTCTTCTAAGGCATTCTGATGGGTCTCTGTGGAACTCCATTCAACAATTGTTGAAAATCTTCCCAGAGATAAACGTCAGGACATCCAAGAAATTGTTAATGAACGCTTGATGGTGTCATACCAGGTCATCAGTGCTACAGCTGATTCCTCCACTCTCTCATTGCATGGCTACTGTCATGGTCTAGCTCTTTGGCGCTCTTCTTGGCTGAGATTCACAGGATTGAAACCTGAAGCCCAACTCCAAATTCGGAACCTGCCATTTTCAGAAAACACCTTATTTGGCTCTCATGCTGACGATGAGATGTCTTGAATGAAACCCGCGCTGCCAGATTGGAGAAAAGATGGGAATATAGGAGACTTTCCTAAAGGCCCTGTGACTGCTAGTATTCCACCGTAGGGTTCAAACCCCTCCTTGGCTTAAAGGGCAGTAACAACAAAAATCATCTCAACAGCCACCCAGACATCACTAACAGTGCTGCCAGTCAAGGAGCAGAGTAGGTCAGCAAATATCTGCACAAGCCACTAAACCAAAGGGTGGCAGACAATGAGTCCTCTCTTCCCCCTCCTCTGTTACCCACTCCGGTAGGGTGAAGTATAACATCTTATTTACATAGGTGGCAAAAAATAGCCACAGACAAATGGGTTCTAAATATTGTAGTCCATAAATTTGGGTACCCTTCTAACCAAAAGGGACAGGGTAAAATACAAGTAAGGGTCCCTTTTGTATCACTCACTCTCTCTGTCAAAACCATCAACCAATGTATGTCATATGTAGGTAAAAGGAAATCCGCCCTTCACTTGCATTCACTACACTGTCTTAGCACTGTACACTGTATCATATCAACATGTCTAGGTTATTAAGAATTATTAAAACTTTACATATTCAAAGTTAAAATATACTGTATACAATATTTTATCACAATAAAAAAATGAAAAACGAATATTCATATTATGTACAGAATATCATCACAGATACATCTCAATATTATATAGAGAACATTTGATTGTTGTGAAAATGAATAGCTCAGATTTATACAACCACAAGGCTAACTATAACCAAATAGCACAAGCATTAAAAATTACAGGCCATCGTTGGTGGTCCCACCGACATCCAGGACATCGGTCCCACTGCTGCATTACAATGCAGACGGTCAGACCGCAGCTGTCGGGGAGAAAGACCACTGCCTGCGTCAAGCTCAAGGAGCCTGTAGGGGCAACTGTTGGAATCCTGTCCCTAGAGTAGAGGCAGTGTCTGCGCAAGCACCGCCGTAGGGATTAGGATTTCCCTTTCCAACTGCCTTTTCATGGCGGTCCGACTGCCATGAAAAGGCAGATGAAAAGGGACACTAGGGGCCCCCATCCCCAGTGGACCACTGCTAAGTGGCCTAGGGACACATGTCATGCCCCTCCACACATCCACATGGTGCATGGCACAGGGTGCATGGATGTGCACAAAGTGCTTTTTTCTACTGCAGCTTGTGCTGCGGTCCTTTTCCTGAGCCACTGCACAAGCTGCACTAGAAAAAAGAGCTTTGCGACTCCCACCATGGCGGTCATATTGTTGTAGGGCCGGTGGTACCACCGACTCATTGTCTGACGGTCTCCGGCCCAATATGATGGCAGTTGGCGGTCTGACCGACCAACATCGTAATGAGGCCTCATGTTAGGAACCCAGGAAGAGAGTGCTGTGGATTCAGGCTGTACAATCCCCCTCGCACAGATCTATCCCAGACACATGCACAGTGTGTCCCTGTAGGAAGGTGGAATCCGACTGCATGGTTGCCCCCATTTTTTTCCTGGTGTTTTGCTGGTTTTCGACTTTGTTTGGCTGGGATCCTGCTATTC
The DNA here is from genome assembly GCF_964204655.1 of Triturus cristatus. Lineage (NCBI taxonomy): Eukaryota > Metazoa > Chordata > Amphibia > Caudata > Salamandridae > Triturus > Triturus cristatus. The sequence goes on along the minus strand of NC_140592.1, from coordinate 1,251,836,596 downwards.
AGGACCCCAGCCTATATGCTTTCCCCTTTAAATAGAATCCAAGTACTTTAGGTACACTCCAGATGTGGGAGGTGAGACTCTCTGGAAGCCCACCAGTGCAAGGGTTTGCCCTTCTTTGTCCTTTAGTCCTTAGACCAACAAAATAGAGATTGGTACGGAAGCTGTAATATCAAAACAACAGTTTATTATCACTCATGAGTGGGACTACATCGATACATAACCCTCAGGCAATGTATGAGGCAGTACAAGGAGTACAGAAACCAGGGGCTTTTTATATACATTTGTTGCTCTGTCAGCATGAGACCAAGGGGAGGTACTGGCACATACAAGAATATATATTGACTAACATGGGCATACAAATATGTCTTAGTCGGCGAAGTGGGAGGGGAGTCATTTCTCCTTACATCAGTAAAAACAGCCTGACAGTTACACACTTAAGACAGATGCATTCTGGCAGCTACAGGTCTTTCTGAGCATGCACAAGGCTCTGGCTCAGCGCTAAAGGAGTTAATTATAGTTCATGACTCAAGCGAAATACAAGAGCAGGCAACAGTGAAGACGGGAGAAGCACATGGCGAGCACGTGGCTGGCTAAAATGGATGCCACAAACAAAATGGCTTCAGCTTATGCTAACAGTGATTTCTGCCAACTTCCACAGACGACCCTTTTAGCATTAGCTGAAGACATCTCTATGATTGAGAAGGAACACGGAAAACATCTTGTATGTCAATTTGCATCATCTGATTGACTTCTTGGTCTAATACATATTGGGTGCTCACATTCTTAATGTTGCGTTTGGTAGGTATACAAGCAGAGGCACAAAGTGAACAAAGCATTGGACCACATTGTAGGCATAAACAACATGATAGTAGGATCGCAAAGAATATACATAGGACTGTCAACAATTTCCAGCCCCAGGTAACCATCAATGTCCATAACCAGCTAGTTAAAGTCCATGTTCCTGTATCAGGGTGAATCTCAGCAGCTATCTTATGCAGTTTAGAGATTGCATCAAAAACTGAAGGGGAGTGATCAGGGATGAAGACACAGCAACTGCTCCCGATGATGCGACATGCACCACCACGATCTGCAAGGATGACGTCAAGCACCATCCGATTTTGGAGTGCCACAATTCTCGCAATCTGTAGTTCTTCAGTGATGTTCCCAAGTGCCATAACTGTCTGGTGGGTCACAACTTCTACAACACGTGTCAAGCGCCTGATCTTTCTGCTGTTTAAGGTGGCACCAACAAAGAAGAACAGTCCCAAATTGAAGTCAACATACTGTTGTAATGCAGTATCAGTTTGATCCACCTCATCATGATTTGTTGTCCTCTTAAATCTATTTTTAGAAATTTCATTAAACAGTTTATAGTGTCTATGATAGGATGCAGGTGCCAAAAACACAGGTGGTAGCAAAAAGGACACAAAACAAGTTCCGGACCAACGAATGGGCAAATTATAGTATCCCTTATTTCCTCATATAAAATAGGTGTTGTGTGATGACATAAAACTTCTGTTATTTACTCCAGTAATATTTAACACCAATGTACAATCACTTTTCCCCACAGGAATACTACCAACACTGTTTACACATAGGTCTGCTCGAGCTCTAGTAACAGCTATAACAAAAGGTCCATTACCCTTGGCAGTTCGAGTGTTTGGGAAAACATAATGTGTGGAGGAATTTCCTCGGAGATACTCTTCCATTTACTACACAGTTCCTTTGGCCTGTGGATCTCCTTCCTCATCAGGATAACAGGCTCTGTTTCGCTGAAAGTTCAGTCTTCCTACGCCATAGTCAGTGATGTTAGCAACATGAATAGCCCATAGCAGCGCAAACCAGGCTCTGTAGGAGCCATTATGTGAAAATGGCAGATGAATAAAAGGCGGTCCTCTCTCCTTCTGATGAGCTGGCATCATTCCACACACCCAACAGTTGGTAATGTTTGTAGCATTATGCGTGTGATGCAACATTTGAATGAACGTGTTGTTGAGATAAGACTGTCTATGCTTCTGCTCATGATAAGGGAGGGTGAAGTAGTGGTGCTCAATGGGGACAGTAGTAGTGGCAGTCAGTGTATTTCGAACAGAAGCCACTTCCTCTACAATCCAAGTTATCACTGCCATAATAATCACAATGGAGGTAAACCCATCAATGAACATAGTCTTTCTGTCACAGATTCTTGCAGCAGTCGGTGTCTTCTCCATAGGCATGTTTAGCTCATCGTTGAACAACAAAGCAGATAGAACTCTAAAGTCCTGGGCAGTCGTTGGTTTCTTCACTGAGGGTTGAGACGGGTGTCAATAATAGAACCCCCCCGCCCTTTGCAGCTCAGTCTTTCACTAACCCAGGATGGTGGCTCACCCAGTCTTTTTCAGCAATGGAGTTTCTCTTTTTCGGGGTCGCAACTGATATCTAGTTGCACCAGGGATCGTGTGGTCCGGGAAGACTTCCTCAGGTTCTTCAGGTGACGTAGCTTGGCCGCTCTCTGTGTCCAAAATATCACAATAGTCCTTCAGTGCAGCAGGTTCCACGAAGGTGGACGGTACCTTCTTGCAGTGGGTGGAATGGACCCAGTTCTTTCGACTGGTCACTCGGACTGCAGTTCTGGTCGCCAAGAGCACCTGCTCAGGGCCACGCCACCTTGGTTCTAGGCTAGTCGACCTCTGGAAGACTTTGACCATCACTTGGTCGCCGGGCCGTAGATCATGGCCATCACCTCGCGACCTGTTAGGAAGAGCTTCTCGAACCTGTTGATGAATAGAAAGCAAGCTGTCAGTCAACTGTGACAGGTAGTCACTCATCAACACACAAGGTACATCATGTATAGGGCGTGGCTTAGGAATCCCCGAAATATTCATTGACCTTCCGAATACCACCTCATACGGTGTGAGGCCAGATCGTGTATGTGGCACCGATCTAATGGACAGCAACGCCAAGGGCAGTGCATCAGGCCATTTCAGAGGTGTGGAAGCCTGGATTTTTGCCAACGTTTGAAGGTGGAATTATATTGCTCCACTAGCCCTGCCGATTGTGGGTGGAAAGCAGCATGAAACTTCTGCTTGATTCCCAATCCTTTAAAGACATAGTCAACAACTTGCCCAATGAAATGGGGTCCGTTGTCACTCCACAAAAATCGGCAAACACCAAATCTAGGGAACAACTCTTTTAGAAGCACCTTTGCTGTAGTAAGAGCTGTATTATCTTTCGTAGCGTATGCCTCTATCCATTTACTAAAGGCACATACCACTACTAGAACATACTTCTAATTATTACAGCGTTCAAGCTGGATGTAATCCATTTGCAGACCCTCAAAAGGTGCAGTTGGTGTTGCAAATCCTCCTCAGGGAGTTCATGTGCCCTTTCCAGGATTGTATTGGAGACAAATCAGACAAGACTGGACTATCTTTTTAGCTGTGCCGGCAATTTCTGGATGATCCCAAACTTGCGTAAGTAACTTCGCTATCGAGGAAGCTCCAACATGTGCCGGCCCATGTGCAATGTGAATCATGGGATGTAAATAGGCTGCGGGTAAGCGCCATTTTGTCATGTCTTTATTTCTCCAGCAGCCCTCATCATCCAATGTTCCCTCCTTAGACCATTGGTATAATTCATCAGCAGAGGCAGATCGCCACATGTCCAGCACTTCTTGCCTGGCATAATGCCAACGTTCAGCCTGTGACTTAACCACATACATAGATGTAATGCTTTGTTGAGTTGCAGTCTCACGGGCTGTGTGATCCGCAAAAGGATTGCCCTGTGCTATTTTATCAGTCACTTTCTTGTGTGCGCTACACTTAACAATCTCTACTTTCTTAGGATATGTCAAGGCAGTAAGGAGATTATGCACTAAATCTCCATGCACTATTTGTGTCCCATGTGATGTAAAGAAGCCTCTTTCCTTCCAGAGTAGCCCAAAATCGTGAGCCACTCCAAAGGCATAGCGGCTATCGGTGTAGATGGTAACAGACAAGTCAGTACTAAGCTCACACACCCTCGTTAATGCTATCAACTCAGCTGCCTGAGCTAACTTCTGTGGGATGCGAGCTGTCTCAACTACTGTCTGAAGTGTTGTAATTGCATACACAGCTGATGTTGTGCCATCTGGCAGTTTCAAACAGGACCCATCAACCCACAATTCCCCATCAACACTTGAAAGGGGCGTATCTTGCAGGTCAACATGACCCTTTGTTTGTTTCTCAGTAAGGAATATACAATCATGGGACTCTTGTGACTGGGACTGAGTAGCAGGGAATGACTATAGAGTAGCCGGGTTAGGGGGTGAACATCTTTTCAAGGTGATATGAGGGGCCAAAAGTGTCAATTCATATCCTGTCAAGCGAGCACTAGTTAGGTGCTGCATTTTTGTCTGATTTAAAACGGCATCGACTGAATGAGACACTAACACAAGCAATCTGTGTGATAAGACTATTCCCTCACTTTGATGTATGGACGCAGTTGTTGCCGCATCCGCTCGAAAACACCCAGGCAACGCACGGGCGACTGGATCAAGGACAGCTGAGAAATATGCACAAGGAGGCTGCTTATCACGTGTGTCTGTGTTAAAACCAAGAGAGCACAACCATCCCTCTCGTGTACATAGAGTGTGAAGTCCTTAGTGTAGTCTGGAGTGCCTAATACTGGTGCAGAACATAGAGCTTGACGTAATTGTTGAAAAGCAGTCTGGCATTCAGTAGTCCTTGGGAGGGGCATCGGAGTATCTTTAGTCAAAAGGGCCAACAAAGGTTTAACAATATGTGAAAAGCTAGGGATCCATTGCCTACAAAAAGAAGTAAGGCCAATCAGTGCACGAACATCCTTCTGAGTACGGGGCACAGGCGTGTCTAAAATAGCTTGAATGCGGTCTGGTGTGAGTGCACGTCCCTCCTTAGACAGGATGTGAAATAATTAGGTAACCTGCTGTCCACAATATTGCAATTTATTCCTAGAAACCTTATGATGGTGAGATGCAAGAAAGGAGAGCAATGACAGTGTTCCTTCTTCACACTGCTCAGGGGTATCTGCAGCCAACAAGATGTCATTGACATATTGTATGAGAACCACCCCATTAGGTATAGGGAAAGAATCAAGCTGTCTTTTTAATACCAGGCTATAAATGCTAGGACTCTCTGTATGCCCCTGTGGGGCTCTACAAAATCTGAATGATCGATTATTCAAAGTAAAGCCGAACAAATAACGGCTGTCTGGATGAATAGGTATTGAGAAAGAAGCATTCTTCAAATCAATCACAGTAGGTGTAGTAGCAGTCGGAGGAACCATAGTAAGAAGTGTTGTGATTTCAGAGACTACCGGGTATTTGGGCACTACGATCTTATTAACCTCTCGTAAGTCAATGATAAACCTGTATATCATAGTATCAGTGTCTTTTTTCAAGATGGGAAGAATAGGACTATTGCAAATATTGTAAGGGACTTCTTCCACAACCCCTACTCCAATCAGATCTTGAACAATACATATTTGTGCCTCTTCACTTTCTCGAGATATTTTATATTGAGGAAGTCGTGGCAATGAAGCACCTTCCTTCACCTGAATATGGACTGGTGAGATAACCATTTGACCCTCATCTGATGTAGCCCTCAAAGTATTAGGTAGTGATGCCAAAGCGATATCTTCTTTAATAAGACAAAACCTCTCACCCATGGGATAGTTATCATTCAAAATAACACGCACACCTTCTGGGGAACATTGTATCGTAGCACCCAAGTGCTTGAGCATGTCGAGACCCACAATATTGTCCGGTGTGTTAGGGGAAAGCAAAAAAGGACATGCTGCAGTAAATTTATCAACATGTGGTTGTGACAGTGGGCTAAGAGAAGGTGTCCCATCGAATCCTATCGATGTTATTGTTAAGCCAGACAGGGGAGCCCTAGGAACCAATTGTTTAGACAGGGCGCTACGAGTAGCTCCTGTATCAACCAGAAACCGATCAGTAGAACCCAAGACATTTGCATCTACATAGGGATCCTTCTGATCTACTGGGTCTTCAACTGGTTCCTTACCCCATCCTAGGCATTCCTATGCATAATTAGAATCCCTCAAATCATCGGTCGAATAATCAGACATTTGATATTGATTTCGCCTGTAAAAAGTATTAAAAGAATTTTGAGTATGCTCTACTGCCTCAAACCTAGTACGATTTTCCATACCTCCCTTATTTCCTGAGTTCCCTGGGTGGCTTCTCATTTGTCCTCTACCACGCTGATATTGCTGACCTTGCAAAAGTGGACACTCAAAACGCCAATGTCCAATATCCTTGCAATAGGCACACTGATCAGAAGACAAAGTAGCTCGAGGGAAAGGGGGCGCACTAGGACGATACATCGCACGTCCGCCTCTACCACCACCTCTATAAGATGGTTCATAAACCTGAGCTAACATAACTTTTGTGCTTAAATCCTTAGCCTTTTTATCCTCCTTGCCCTTAGCTTCCAATTCCTGACGTTCATAATATTGAGCCATAGTCAAAAGAGAGACTGAGGAAGACGGAGTCCATAACTTCTCGCTGGATTTTAGGCGACTAACTATTCCTGGAAACATGTTCGCGACAAATTTGTCAACGAACAGATGCTTGCCTGTGTCATCTGTCAATGACTGCCCACTAAAGTCATGGAATGTCTCCTCAAAACGTGTAAAGAAATCAGAAACTGACTCATCCGCCTTTTGCTTACAAGATGCTAACATAGTCCAATCTATCTTTTTAGGAGGTATAAGGATTTTCAACTTAGTTATTATACCCTTTGGGAGGTCTAATATCTCTTTTTGTGGTTTCTGTGCAGGATCTCTTTCTGCATCTTTTCTCTCTATTTCTGCCCAAATATCTCCGAAAGTTGTTTGATCATCTACTTTCCGAATTAATCTCCACATATCAGGGGGTAAAATAAGCCCAAAAAACATGTCAATATCAGGCAAAGCCATAGTGCAAGAACTAATAGCTCTTTCAACTTCTTCATAAAAAGCAGCCAGATTTTTCCCGGGTCAGGCAAAGCACCTTTAACAACCATGACATCTGCTCTACTCCAAGGAGTATACAACCAATTGTAAACAAAATATCCCTTCGCATCAGTTGAATCTTTATTGTCACTTGTTCCCGCACCCCTAGGAGGAATATATAAAGGCGCAGCTTCATGCATTGGTTTCCCATGAACTACAATATCCTTATCTGTCCCTGGATCTCCATCTTGTGGCACGGGGGTCTGAACTCTTTGTTCAGCTGTAGCAGCTGCCTTTTTCCCCTCTCGCAAACAGAACGTATCAATCCGTAGTTTAACCACACATCTAATTAAATCGGCCACCTGGGAAGGGAGAAAAAGACCGTTACTCAATTGTTATGATCAGTTTTTATATCAACAGGCTCTAGATCATCGGAATGTTTCCTAAAATTTTCTATTACTTCTCCAGTAAATGTCTGTGCAAAGTATTATTGTTCTGACTCTGGCCATTGCTGAACATTTGCTATAATGTCTGGAGCAGAGGTGGTAGCGCGAGCTGCTTTACGAGCAGCGGATCTAAGAGTGGCCGCACGGTCAGCAGTAAAGAAGGAGCGAGTCTGCCGTTTACATTCTAATTCTGTCCCTTTCTGATCTGGGGAGGATTTATTGTCATCAGAATCATCCTTGAGGGCAGAGGGAAAAGTATATGGAGGTGGAGATCGATCTAACAAAATTGAATCATCCTGGGGTTTATGAAGTAGAGGATAAAGAGGGCGGCGGACAGGGTATTGGCCATTTACCTGTAGACGACGCTCCCTATCCTCTTTCTCTTTTATTTCCTTAATTTCGTTATTTTTCATTTCCAACGCTTTCATATAGATATTTTTGCGCTGTTCTTTATCTGCTAAAGCTTGCTCTTTCCTCACTCTCTCATGCGCTTCTTTCTCCCACATTCGTACACAGTCAAACATATCTTGTCTACTTTTACGCTTAAACACGCATTGTTCCACATACTGTATCTTTCTAAGATTAAATGACCCATTTATTGGCCATCGCAAATCAGGATCCTGTTTAGTGTATTTATTCCACAGTGCACTATATATTATGGAAGAAATACCGTCTTTGATGTACATATACCTATTTGGTGTCCCTTCAGGGGGAGCTGGCTGACTTCGTTCTAAATCCATTTTCGTACCTCCAGGAGAGCAACACATCCTACGAAGCGTGCTAGTAACAGGCATGTCACAAATATTGTAATAAATATAATATTATAACAAAAGGGTACTAATAACAAATACAGTACCGTTCCAAATATTCAAACGTTAAGAGAAAAATCTCCTCATTGCCTGCCTATGTATGTTGCAACGTACATATTACCCAAATCAATCCAGAATCTTGGCCAAGTACACCAGAAATCAAGAGTGCCGCTATAGTGATCTTACCAAACAAAAGTCTCCAGCCTCCAACTGCCAAGTTCTGAATTCGACCTAATGGTCACTGGAAGACGAATGCCAAAGGGATCTCAGCCGGGACTGGTCACCACCTCAAGGGTCAAATGGGGAAAATCGGAAAAGCACTTTCGTCTGCAAAGACAAGGGTCACCTAGTGCAGCGTACGTCCTCAGCGAAATTCCAAACCTCCGTCAAGACCACTCCGGTGGACAGCCGTGTCTCCGTTGAGCCCCACGTGACGGGCGCCAATTTGTGGGAGGTGAGACTCTCTGGAAGCCCACCATTGCAGTGGTTCGCCCTTCTTTGTCCTTTAGTCTTTAGACCAACAAAATAGAGATTGGCACGGAAGCTGTAATATCAAAACAACAGTTTATTATCACTCATGAGTGGGACTACATCGATACACAACCCTCAGGCAATGTATGAGGAAGTACAAGGAGTACAGAAACCATGGGCCTTTTATATACATTTCTTGCTCTGTCAGCATGAGACCAATGGGAGGTACTGGCACATACAAGAATAGATATTGACTAACACGGGCATACAAATATGTCTTAGCCGGCGAAGTGGGGGGGGGAGTCATTTCTGCTTACATCAGTAAAAACAGCCTGACAGTTACACACTTAAGACAGATGCATTCTGGCAGCTACAGGTCTTTCTGAGCATGCGCAAGGCTCTGGCTCAGCACTAAAGGAGTTAATTATAGTTCATGACTCAAGCGAAATACAAGAGCAGGCAACAGTGAAGACGGGAGAAGCACATGGCGAGCACATGGCTGACTAAAATGGATGCCACAAACAAAATGAATTCAGCTCATGCTAACAGTGGGCCCGATTCACAGAACTAACTTAAGACAAAATCCTAAACTTACTACCATTTTGGTATTCACAGAAGACACTTACTCATTTTGGTATTCACAGAAGGCACTTACTCATTTCGGTATTCACAGAAGTTAGGAGTCCTAACTTTAGGACTCCTAAATGCCTTCTGTGAATACCGAAAGTCTTAAAAGTTGGATTTTTCTCAGTTTAGTAGTAGTAAAGTTAGGACTCCTAACTTTAGGACTCCTAAATGCCTTCTGTAAATACCGAAAGTCTTAAAATTAGGATTTTTCTCAGTTTAGTAGTAGTAAAGTTAGGACTCCTAACTTTAGGACTCCTAAATGCCTTCTGTGAATACCGAAATGAGTAAGTGCCTTCTGTGAATACTGAAATGAGTAAGTGCCTTCTGTGAATACCAAAATGATAGTAAGTTTAGAATTTTGTCTTAAGTTAGTTCTGTGAATCGGGCCCCTTGATTTCTGCCAACTTCCACACAGATTGGATTCTGGGGTACCCTTATAAGTCCCTAGTATATGGTATACTATATACCCAGGGTATAGGTACCCCAGAGGCCTACCAGGGACTGCAGCATGTATTATGCCACCCCTAGGAAGCCATCCAAAATGACACAACAGGGCTGCTACAGCAGCAGGTGTAAGGTGGTGCATGCACCCTTTACTGAGATAAAGGTTCACTATATCTCTCCATATCACTGCACATATAAACCTATCAGTCACCCCTATGGCAGAACTTACCATTCCTGAAGGCAGGGTGCTAGGTTTTATGTGAGAGGGTGCCCATGCATGAGCAGAGCCCCTCTACAGCGTTCGGAACCTTTATTCCGGGGTTGTTTGTGATGCAGCCAGAATGATGGATTTAACCCAGATCTCTTGACTGGAGGTGAATGTTTTGATTTGTTCTGCATACCGTCAATTAATTGTGTGTCTTTTGCTTTCTCGCCATAAGTGCGCCAGGTATGCCCAGACGTGGGTCCTGGGCTCACTGTGCCACTGGAATCAAGCTATCCTGTCTGAAGAGGGGTGAAACCCCGAAACCGGTGCTTGGATGCTTGTTTCCAGTCCAGGGAGGACCTGGCTTTGAGGTTCGGGCTGGACTGTTCCCATGAGGCACAGGGTCAGGACTGATTTGCATATGGCCAGGTCTAAACTGGGGTGGCATGGTGAGCAAAAGAATGATGGATTTAACCCAGATCTCCTGACTGGGGGTGAATGTTTTGATTTGTTCTGCATTCCGTTCATCAATTGTGTGTCTTTTGCTTTCTCGCCATAAGTGCTCCAGGTATGCCCAGACGTGGGTCCTGGGCTCACTGTGCCACTGGAATCAAGCTATCCTGGCTGAAGAGGGGTGAAACCCCGAAACCGGTCCTTGGATGCTTGTTTCCGGTCCAGGGAGGACCTGGCTTTGCAGTTTGGGCTGGACTGTTCCCATGAGACACAGGGTCAAGACTGATTTGCATATGGCCAGGTCTAAACTGAGGTGGCATGGTGAGCAAAAGAATGATGGATTTAACCCAGGTCTCTTGACTGGAGGTGAATGTTTTGATTTGTTCTGCATTCCGTCCATCAATTGTGTGTCTTTTGCTTTCTCGCCATAAGTGCGCCAGGTATGCCCAGACGTGGGTCCTGGGCTCACTGTGCCACTGGAATCAAGCTATCGTGGCTGAAGAGGGGTGAAACCCCGAAACCGGTCCTGGGATGCTTGTTTCCAGTCCGGGGAGGACCTGGCTTTGCAGTTCGGGCTGGACTGTTCCATGAGGCACAGGGTCAAGACTGATTTGCATATGGCCAGGTCTAAACTGGGGTGGCATGGTGAGCAAAAGAATGATGGATTTAACCCAGATCTCTTGACTGGGCATGAATGTTTTGATTTGTTCTGCATTCCGTCCATCAATTGTGTCTCTTTTGCTTTCTCGCCATAAGTGTGCCAGGTATGGCCAGACGTGGGTCCTGGGCTCACTGTGCCACTGGAATAAATTCTGGCTGAAGAGGGGTGAAACCCCGAAACCGGTCCTTGGATGCTTGTTTCCGGTCCAGGGAAGACCTGGCTTTGCAGTTCGGGCTGGACAGTTCCATGACTGTTCCATGAGCCACAGGGTCAAGACTGATTTGCATATGGCCAGGTCTAAACTGGGGTGGCATGGTGAGCAAAAGAATGATGGATTTAACCCAGATCTCTTGACTGGGGGTGAATGTTTTGATTTGGTCTGCATTACGTCCATCAATTGTTTGTCTTTTGTGATGCAGCCAAACCGTATACTCTTAAGTGCATTACTACCAAACGGTAAATGCTAACTTTGGGATGGCTGCACGGAAACATGTCGTGTTTGGTGTCAAACACCTTGGAATCATACACCCACACCTGTAACTGGTGTGGGAGTATGATCCCAGCCTTCTAGAGGGAGAGATATGACAGCACCGGTATACCCGGTACCAGCTAACAGAGACCTGGCATCACAAAATGGATGGTGTCAGCCACAGACACGAGTCTGCCCTCCTGCTGCTGGACGAAACTCCGGCACAGGAGGCCTGGACAATAGGTTTCCTTTCACATGGAGGTGTCACCACTTCCCAGACAGGCTTTAGTGTATTGGGGCTGGGTGGGTGCACTCCAAGAGTGCTTTGAAGTCTGCACTGGGGGCACATTTGGTGTCCCTGTGCATAGTCCAACTCAAACCGGTTGAAGGGGCTACCAGCCCCTGCACTGGGGCGAAACTGGACAAAGGAAATGGGTGTAGCCACCCCTCTTTCCTGACCCTCCCAAAGGTGGGTCCCTACAGTTTGTCCAACTCCTTCCATGGGTATAAGATAGGAACCCCTGGCTACAGGACATTAGATTACACCTGGACGAAACTCTGATACTGAATCCTGGAACTTCGACGATCTACATTGAACTAGATGACTGAAGAATCTCCCTTGGAGTAAAGGAGTTACTCCCCTGCAAGGCAGGCACCAAAGACGCATCTGACCGGTTTGCATCTCCGAAGCTCCTGAGAACTCCGAAGAACTTTGCAACACACGAGGTTGGTTTCTGTGGTCTTAGAGGTCGATCAGTGCCCACAGCAAGTCTGAGGCCCGTATCCCTCGTGGCAACCGTGCAACCCGAACCCCTGGACACCGCATCACTTTGCAGAAGCATCAGCTTTCCAACGACTCCTGCAGCTGAGCTTTGGGTTCCTTGTAGCCCTGACCCCTAGCAGCATTTGCAACGAAGATTGCCCGCCTACACTCCACGAGTGTTCCATGAGCTGGCCCATTGTGTTTTCTCTCGAGGTCCCTTCGTGATCCCTGGTCCATCGAGTGGTGAAGGCAACTTTAACTTTAATTGGGCTTACCTGGTTGCTCCAGACATGCCCTGACTCTCCATCGCTTGGGGAGTCCCCAGGACCGTGCTGGTCCGCACCAAAGCATCTTCTCTCTTCCTGCGTGGGTTGCTGTTGCCGAGGCTTGTTGAGTTCAATTCAAGCACTAACACCGCAGCACTCGACATCCTTCGTGGGACAGCTTGAATCCAGCTCCTGGTCGTCGTCGATGCCTCCTGGTCCTCGTGGCTGCAGAGTCAAGTTTCACCTCTTCGCACCTGAATCACCCGACATTGGTGGGCATTCGTCTATCGTGCCCCTGGTCACTGGCAAGTGACCCAGACTCTGTCCCCTCTGCTTTCAGGTTCTTCTGATCTTCGATCCAGGCTTGGATCACACCGGACACTTTTCTCCTTCCCGGCAACAGCACTTAGCAGCAGATCGCCATTGAAATCAACGACGATTCCCGACACCATTTGACACCTATGCGCCCGGCTTCCCTGGGTGAGGTAACTCGAGTACTCCGGTGGTCCCGTGGATGCTGGCCCTAGAACCCCCTAAGTCTAAAAGGATTTGCTTAAAGTCCTCTCCTAAGTGTCCTTAACTTCTGAAATTCCAGCCGCGACTTTCCCATAGAATAATACGGGGCTCGCGCCTGTGTTCTCATTCCGCACGCGTCCCCCGTGTGTCTCCTGTGTCACTACCTTGGGTGGTTCCTTGGGGTCCCAGCGATTCTACGTGCTCTAGGCACTGAGTATTTTGGAAATAAATACTTATATTTTATATACCTTGTGTGGTTCTCCTTTCATTTAGTAATTCAAGAGGTTATAATCTGGTAAACCAAGCTGCTTTACAATCCTTCAAGACTTAGCCTGAAGGCAGCTCTCCATAGCTACCACTAGGATAACTTTCAATAAAGGTTGTCTTTAAACCTATCATCAATAAGGGTTGTTTGGACTGATGCAAGGTGCCCACTATAACTAGTGGACAGCATATGCCAGGCCAACTTCTCACAGTCCCCAAATGCATTTTCCATAGTTTCATCAAGATACTCACTACATTTAATTTCTAAAATGCCCCAGAATTTCTAGGCTACCACTGTCACCAATTTCAGGAGTAAGTTACTTGGGAGGACTGAGTCTAGTAGAGTCCCTGGGCTTGCAGTTGGCTCTCCAGAAGGCTAAGGCTGAGAAAAGGGAGAAGGCCAGAGAGTTCAAGTGTGAGAAACTAAGACTAGCTCGCCGGGAAAGATAGAAAGTGGGAGAGACAGGAGTATGGGCCTGGAAAGAGCAACTGTGAGGGGGGAAGAAAAACAGAGAGAGCGGGAGGAGAAACAGAAGGAAAAGGAAACAGAGCTGGAGAGGGAAAGGATAGCCCTTGAGAGAGAGAACCGTAGGATGGCAGCAATGAAAACTCCATCTGGGATAAGTGACTTTTCATCTTGTTCAGGCCAGTTAGTGCCTCAGGTTACAAGAGATATTTAAATAACAACAAGAGCACCCATAGAAGGTCAGCCAGGGACCCTGGGAATTACGTAATTATAAACAACAAAAGTCCCTAGGAAAGGATAGATGGAAACAACAATGAATAAGGACCCAATCAGTGCTTATTTTTAAAGACTTGTCCAGCCGGACAGTGGTCATGGATTTTACTAATATAGTAATGAAGCAAAAATATCAAAGAAATTCACAAAGTGGGACACAAGCCTGTGTCCCTTACAAATGACAAGAAGAAGAGCAAAGAAAACAAAGGTTCAGGCAAAAAAGCTGTTTGTTGCAATTAACAGGAATAGAAAGAGAACCAACAAACATTTCATGGGACACCCTTATGTATCACACTTAGTATTACTAAGAACATATAGGGTGTTTACAAGTGTCGACGGCGTTTCGATCCTGTAAAAGAAATATTAGGATCATCATCAGGACAACATTGATTATGCCTGTACAGTGTAACCTGAATAGCCTTAAAAAGGAAGGGGGAGGAAGAGAGAGAAAAAAGAGAGATAACAGTTAGAAAGTAATAAATCAATAAACATGATTAAAAAGGGGATTTAAAAAGTCTGATCAAACACAATAATGTACGTCATTTTATATCAAGGCGCAAGGAGTAATAAGAGAACGAAGAAAAAAGCATAGAGAAGCAGATATACTCGAGCAATAGAGAGTGTGCAGGGTGTCAATAATGATGCCAAGTATCGTACGAGGTGTTTTTGGGATCAGTGTCCAAAGTAACCATGCCAAACAGTAAGAATATACGTTCCTGACAGACTGGATACAGAATGTACAAGTGGTGCTAGGAAGAAAAAGTCACCAAAAAGACCTTGATCAACGTCAGAAAAATCAGAGGTATAGTTGTCATTTTACGTAGTGATAACCTGGACATTCAATCAACAGTGCAAACAGTATTTGTTGTAAAACATAATTGCTAGGACAGAAAGCTGCCCATTTAGTACACATGCCAAAAGGAAGAAAGTACGGAAGATACTAAGGTTAAGAGTAACCTTGTGACAAGCAGGCTGTGATGAAGAAATTGTGAGGACGGGCGGCGGTTAAGGAATGATTATCCCGAGTGGTGAAGTAAAACGAGCCAATACTGGCGAGTGAGAATAAACTCGGAAGCGGTGAATCTGTATGATGAAACAATTGTGAGGAGTGGAGGTGATAGAGGAATGGCGGAACCAAGTAGTGAGGGATCACGAACGAGTGATAGCGAGTGAAACTTACCGCAGGAAGCGTTGAAACTATGGCGTGCTCTTTGTGCAAAAAGAAGGCAAGGGTAAGGTATAGTACGAAGGGTTGCAGGTCCGGACAGAAGGGGACAAGTGAGGGAAAGGAGAGGAAAGGGAGAACAAAGGGAGAACAAACTGACCGTTACAATGAGTGGGGATAATTCCGTAACGGCAATTAGAGGCGGTTGAGGCCGTTATTGGACAGAATCGTCAGGGAGGCTGGTAGTTGTCAGCGAAGGTACGCTGTGAAGAAAAAAGGGGGGATTAAGGGCCAGCGGCAAGGCGTGGTGCCAGCAGAGTAGAGTAGGGAGAACGGAAGGGCTCACCAGAGTTGTCCGTCAATGCGGGGAGCGAAGTCCGATAATACGGCAGCTGCCGCGAGGAGAAGCCAGGACTGTGTTAAGGACAGGGAAGAGCCACTGATTGGTCGGCCCGTGCAGGGGCGTGAAAAGAGAGAAGGGACAATGTGGAACAGTGGTTGCCATCTTGGAAAGGGCAAAAAGAAGAGAAATGAACAGTGTAGTAATAGAAAAAACAATGTAGTAATAGAAGAAATTAGAAAAACCAGAATAGAGTTGTGGATATTGCAGTGAAAAGGTGAAAAAATGGAGAAGGGATGTGGGACAGAAGATAGGGCAACCGTAAGATGGAATTGGTGACAGGGTGGGTGACCGCGGAAAGGGTGACAATAGAGTGCTAATTATAATTATTAAGAAATTAAAGATAGTTAAAATGAAGTATTTGCAGTTAGTTGCTCAGGAGCAAAAGGCAGTAACAGCCATACAAGGAAAAAAAAATGTTTTGTCAGACTTAAGTTAAAAGGAATAACCAGTAAACATTCATTGAATTGTACAAATAGCTTCTTAGTCGGTGGGGAGAGCAATGTTTGAGATCAGATAGTTGTGGTCCAATCCTCGTGTCTGTTCAATCCCGTGTTGAAGCTATCTGTCTTCAGAATCCATTTTAGTTCTTCTCTGTTCAGTGTTTTCACGATATCACCTCCTCTTGGTGGCAACTTAACAACAGAGATGACAGGCCACCGAATTTCATCCTGAGAGTGTTTCTTTTCTAGGAAATGTTCAACCAATGGTGCTGTGAGGATTTTGCATCTAATTCTACTGCGATGTTGAGAAATTCGTAGGCGGATCTTTTGTGTCGTCTGGCCAATGTAAATCTTATTACAAGGACAGAAGATCGCATATATGACATTGGTAGAATTACAATTGGTGAACATTTTTAATTCATTTCTGATGTTGCTAAAGACAAAAACTTTACACTCAATGGTCAATGCACATACTACACAGTTACCACATTTAGCATGACCTTTCAATGGTGGAAGTGTCCAGATATCATTTAGGGTATTGATGGTTTTCTTATTGGTAGTGGTGGGTAAGGCTGCGCGAACCAAAAGGTCCTTAATATTTTTATTTTTATTGAATGCAAACAAGGGACGTTCTAAGCAGAGACTGCCAGCATTCAGAATTGGCCAATTTTTAAGGATGCTTTTGCGTATGGAATTGGACACTGTAGAAAAAGTGGTAACGCAAACCAATCTGTTGGATTCAGGCTTAGGTTTGGGTTCGAGGAGTGCTTCACGGGGACAGTACCAAGCACGTTTCATGGAGTTACGTACTAATCTCTTAGGATAGCCCCTTTTGGATAGTTTGGTGCAAAGTATTTTAGCTTCATGAAAGTAGTCCTCCTTTAAGCAACAGTTTCTGCGAATCCTCAGAAACTGTGAAAAAGGAAGGCAATCTCTCAAGGCACGTGGATGACTGCTGTTGTAACTTAACAAGGTATTCCTTTCAGTAGGCTTACGAAAAAGGCCGGTAACAAGATAACCGCCCATATGCTTAATGGTAAGGTCAAGGAAGGGAAAAGAGTCTCTTTGATGAGTCAGGGTAAATTTAAGTCCCCCACAATTGTTATTAAGCCAATGGAGGAAAGGAGCAAGTAGATTTTCATTGGCCTGCCATATCATAAAGATATCATCAATGTATCTTTTCCACTTGTAGATACAAGATGAAAAAGGATTAGCAGTGGTAAGGATACAGTTCATTTCTAGTGCATCCATGTATAGAATAGCCAAATTTGGGGCAAAAATTGCACCTATGGATGTACCTTTGACTTGTTGGTAAAAAAGGTTTTCAAACATGAAAAAGTTCCTAGTAAGACAAACTTCTAATAGTTGCAGTATGAAGTTAGTAGGTACTGTATGGGGCCGAGGTCTTTGATCAAGAACGGTTTCCATCACAAGCAAAGAATCCCTTTGTGGTATATTAGTATAAAGGGATTCGACATCCAAAGTACAAAGAATGTTAAGTTTGGGGTCATAGGGGTGGTTCTCAATCAGGTTAATCATAGACATGCTGTCACGAATGTAGCAGTCAGTAAGAGGAACAAAGTCCTTAATAAAATGATTAACATAATGGCCTAACGGCTCAAGAATAGAGCCACAGCCAGATACAATCGGTCGTCCAGGGGGTTTCTCAAGGTTTTTATGAATCTTAGGGAGCGTGTAGATTACTGGCATCCTAGGACTTTTGATATTGAGAAATTGGTATTCAAGTTTAGTAAAGAAACCATGTTGTAGGCCTTCATCGGTGATCTGTCTAATGAGGGTCTGAAGTTCCTTAGTAGGATTGGTATTTAATTTACAATAATGGTCTGTATTTGCCAATTGGCGATTAACCTCATCTCTATAGTCCTTTAACTCTTGTAACACAATCCCACCACCCTTGTCAGCAGGTTTGATTATTAAATTGGAATTTTCACGTAGGGAAGAAATAGCTGATTTTTCTTCTCTGGTAATGTTATAAGGGATGTAGTGGTGTGCGGCAGAGATGTTCGTAGGTTCTTTAAGTACAAGTTTTTCGAATGTAATAATCTCACTTGGGATCATATTGTGGTGTGGTGAAAAAGTCGAAGGTGGTCTTAGTGGAGTATTTGACTGTTTGGGTGTCATTGGGTTCTGTAAAAAGTAGCTATGGAGCCTAATTTTACGAAAAAACCTTAGGAGTTCCGTCTAGAGATCAAGGAAATTCGGGTATGTCATTGGGACAAATTAAAGCCCTTTACTTAGTAATGATATCTCATGACTAGAGAGTACATGTTTAGAGAGATTGAACAAGGGAATAGTTAAACTTGGGTCAGACATGTTATCTAATTCAGAGTCTACCAACGGTAGAATTTCTGACGTGTTTGACGCTCTCCAGGAGGGTTGTACCAACGAGGACGTTGTCTGCCCCTTCCTCTCATTGGTGGGTCTTGTTGGTCCTGACCTAAAAAAAGGGGATTAGGGGTTCGTGTGGTGTTACTTGTACCCTCTCCTGCGTCTGAGTTATCAGAGGACTCTGCAGATGTATCAGAGAACCCTACTAGATTCTGGCATCTGTTGAACCGGCCCCAAGGTCTCGAATTTTGGGGATTGTTATAGGTCCGGTTAGTGTAAAAATCTTTATTTAAATAAGGGTAGGCTCGTTCTGGGGCAAAGGATTTAATATCCCTTTTGACCTTTTTTGATTTTTTGTTTTGTTCTATCCGATGGAATTCCTCGGCTGTTTTCTCGACCTTTTCCAACAATTTTTTAGCGTCTGGGACTGTATTGTTATCCTTGATATTTTTCTCTATATCCTCTATCAACTTGGTGAGTACCTGGAGTTCCTCAAAGGCAATATCTATGCCAAGTACTAGCCAATGTCTAGAACAAGTGGTGCCAATGTAGCTAAAATTATTTATATATTTAGGGTTGTCTGTGAAGACGCCTGGAATGTTTCTAACTATTAGGCCTTGTGGGATCGTGTTAGATTTAAGATACTCGGTTAACATACGTATCATAAGTTCCAAGCAGATGAATTTCTTTTTTTGTTTCTCTAATTCATCAGAGTAATTAGTCGTGTTACTGCTAGCACCCGAGATGTCATCTGTATTAGAAAAAAGCGAAGGGCCTTCTAAAATCTTTTTGATATAATCATCCGAGTACAGTGGTGCGTTGTCAGACATAGCACTGAAGTTTTCAGTGTGTGATAGAAGGGAGATAAGGGTGGAAGGGGGGGGGAAGGGAACAGGGCAAAGGACCCACTTTGGAGAAGGGGGTAAAATGGAACTAAGCTCTTGCAATCAAGCGATTGCGCTAAACATATTTAAATAACAACAAGAGCACCCATAGAAGGTCAGCCAGGGACCCTGGGAATTACATAATTATAAACAACAAAAGTCCCTAGGAAAGGATGGATGGAAACAACAATGAATAAGGACCCAATCAGTGCTTATTTTTAAAGACTTGTCCAGCTGGACAGTGGTCATGGATTTTACTAATATCGTAATGAAGCAAAAATATCAAAGAAATTCACAAAGTGGGACACAAGCCTTTGTCCCTTACAAATGACAAGAAGAAGAGCAAATAAAACAAAGGTTCAGGCAAAAAAACTGTTTGTTGCAATTAACAGGAATAGAAAGAGAACCAACAAACATTTCACGGGACACCCTTATGTATCACACTTAGTATTACTAAGAACATATAGGGTGTTTACAAGCGTCGACGGCGTTTCGATCCTTCTTGTCATTTGTAAGGGACACAGGCTTGTGTCTCACTTTGTGAATTCCTTTGATATTTTTGCTTCATTACGATATTAGTAAAATCCATGACCACTGTCCGGCTGGACAAGTCTTTAAAAATAAGCAATGATTGGGTCCTTATTCATTGTTGTTTCCATCCATCCTTTCCTAGGGACTTTTGTTGTTTATAATTACGTAATTCCCAGGGTCCCTGGCTGACCTTCTACGGTTGCTCTTGTTGTTATTTAAATATGTTTAGCGCAATCGCTTGATTGCAAGAGCTTAGTTCCACTTTACCCCCTTCTCCAAAGTGGGTCCTTTCCCCTGTTCCCTTCCCCCCCCCCCACTTAAACCCCTATCTCCCTTCTATCTCACACTGAAAACTTCATTGCTATGTCTGACAACGCGCCACTGTACTCGGATGATTATATCAAAAAGATTTTAGAAGGCCCTTTGCTTTTTTCTAATACAGATGACATCTCGGGTGCTAGCAGTAACACGACTAATTACTCTGATGAATTAGAGAAACAAAAAAAGAAATTCATCCGCTTGGAACTTATGATACGTATGTTAACCGAGTATCTTAAATCTAACACGATCCCACAAGGCCTAATAGTTAGAAACATTCCGGGCGTCTTCACAGACAACCCTAAATATATAAATAATTTTAGCTACATTGGCACCACTTGTTCTAGGCATTGGCTAGTACTTGGCATAGATATTGCCTCTGAGGAACTCCAGGTACTCACCAAGTTGATCGAGGATATAGAGAAATCAAGGATAACAATACAGTCCCAGACGCCAAAAAATTGTTGGAAAAGGTCGAGAAAACAGCCGAGGAATTCCATCGGATAGAACAAAACCAAAAATCAAACAAGGTCAAAAGGGATATTAAATCCTTTGCCCCAGAACGAGCCTACCCTTATTTAAATAAAGATTTTTACACTAATCGGACCTATAACAATCCCCAAAATTCGAGACCTTGGGGCCGGTTCAACAGACGCCAGAATCTAGTAGGGTTCTCTGATACATCTGCAGAGTCCTCTGATAACTCAGACGCAGGAGAGGGTACAAGTAACACCACACGAACCCCTAATCCCCTTTTTTTAGGTCAGGACCAACAAGACCCACCAAGGAGAGGAAGGGGCAGACAACGTCCTCGTTGGTACAACCCTCCTGGAGAGCGTCAAACACGTCAGAAATTCTACCGTTGGTAGACTCTGAATTAGATAACATGTCTGACCCAAGTTTAACTATTCCCTTGTTCAATCTCTCTAAACATGTACTCTCTAGTCATGAGATATCATTACTAAGTAAAGGGCTTTCATTTGTCCCAACGACATACCCAAATTTCCTTGATCTCCAGACGGAACTCCTAAGGTTTTTTCATAAAATTAGGCTCCATAGCTACTTTTTACAGAACCCAATGACACCCAAACAGTCAAATACTCCACTAAGACCACCTTCGACTTTTTCACCACACCACAATATGATCCCAAGTGAGATTATTACATTCGAAAAACTTGTACTTAAAGAACCTACGAACATCTCTGCCGCACACCACTACATCCCTTATAACATTACCAGAGAAGAAAAATCAGCTATTTCTTCCCTACGTGAAAATTCCAATTTAATAATCAAACCTGCTGACAAGGGTGGTGGGATTGTGTTACAAGAGTTAAAGGACTATAGAGATGAGGTTAATCGCCAATTGGCAAATACAGACCATTATTGTAAATTAAATACCAATCCTACTAAGGAACTTCAGACCCTCATTAGACAGATCACCGATGAAGGCCTACAACATGGTTTCCTTACTAAACTTGAATACCAATTTCTCAATATCAAAAGTCCTAGGATGCCAGTAATCTACACGCTCCCTAAGATTCATAAAAACCTTGAGAAACCCCCTGGACGACCGATTGTATCTGGCTGTGGCTCTATTCTTGAGCCGTTAGGCCATTATGTTAATCATTTTATTAAGGACTTTGTTCCTCTTACTGACTGCTACATTCGTGACAGCATGTCTATGATTAACCTGATTGAGAACCACCCCTATGACCCCAAACTTAACATTCTTTGTACTTTGGATGTCGAATCCCTTTATACTAATATACCACAAAGGGATTCTTTGCTTGTGATCGAAACCGTTCTTGATCAAAGACCTCGGCCCCATACAGTACCTACTAACTTCATACTGCAACTATTAGAAGTTTGTCTTACTAGGAACTTTTTCATGTTTGAAAACCTTTTTTACCAACAAGTCAAAGGTACATCCATGGGCACAATTTTTGCCCCAAATTTGGCTATTCTATACATGGATGCACTAGAAATGAACTGTATCCTTACCACTGCTAATCCTTTTTCATCTTGTATCTACAAGTGGAAAAGATACATTGATGATATCTTTATGATATGGCAGGCCAATGAAATTCTACTCCCTCCTTTCCTCCACTGGCTTAATAACAATTGTGGGGGACTTAAATTTACCCTGACTCATCAAAGAGACTCTATTCCCTTCCTTGACCTTACCATTAAGCATATGGACGGTTATCTTGTTACCGGCCTTTTTCGTAAGCCTACTGAAAGGAATACCTTGTTAAGTTACAACAGTAGTCATCCACGTGCCTTGAGAGATTCCCTTCCTTTTTCACAGTGTCTGAGGATTCGCAGAAACTGTTGCTTAAAGGAGGACTACTTTCATGAAGCTAAAATACTTTGCACCAAACTATCCAAAAGGGGCTATCCTAAGAGATTAGTACGTAACTCCATGAAACGTGCTTGGTACTGTCCCCGTGAAGCACTCCTTGAACCCAAACCTAAGCCTGAATCCAACAGATTGGTTTGCGTTACCACTTCTTCTACAGTGTCCAATTCCATACGCAAAAGCATCCCTAATAATTGGCCAATTCTGAATGCTGGCAGTCTCTGCTTCGAACGTCCCTTGTTCGCATTCAATAAAAAAAAAAAATATTAAGGACCTTTTGGTTCGCGCAGCCTTACCCACCACTACCAATAAGAAAACGATCAATAACCTAAATGATATCTGGACACTTCCACCATTGAAAGGTCATGCTAAATGTGGTAACTGTGTAGTATGTGCATTGACCATTGAGTGTAAAGTTTTTGTCTTTGGCAACATCAGAAATGAATAAAAATGTTCACCAATCGCAGTAGAATTAGATGCAAAATCCTCACAGCACCATTGGTTGAACATTTCCTAGAAAAGAAACACTCTGAGGATGAAATTCGTTGGACTGTCATCTCTGTTGTTAAGTTGCCACCAAGAGGAGGTGATATCGTGAAAACACTGAACAGAGAAGAACTAAAATGGATTCTGAAGACAGATAGCTTCAACACGGGATTGAACAGACACGAGGATTGGACCACAACTATCTGATCTCAAACATTGCTCTCCCCACCGACTAAGAAGCTATTTGTACAATTCAATGAGTGTTTACTGGTTATTCCTTTTAACTTAAGTCTGACAAAAAAAAAAAAATTTCCTTGTATGGCTGTTACTGCCTTTTGCTTCTGAGCAACTAACTGCAAATACTTCGTTTTAACTATCTTTAATTTCTTAATAATTATAATTAGCACTCTATTGTCACCCTTTCCGCGATCACTCACCCTGTCACCAATTCCATCTTACGGTTGCCCTATCTTCTGTCCCACATCCCTTCTCCATTTTTTCACCTTTTCACAGCAATATCCACAACTCTATTCTGGTTTTTCTAATTTCTTCTATTACTACATTGTTTTTTCTATTACTACACTGTTCATTTCTCTTCTTTCTGCCCTTTCCAAGATGGCAACCACTGTTCCACATTGTCCCTTCTCTCTTTTCACGCCCCTGCACGGGCCGACCAATCAGTGGCTCTTCCCTGTCCTTAACACAGTCCTGGCTTCTCCTCACGGCAGCTGCCGTATTATCGGACTTCGCTCCCCGCATTGACGGACCGTCACGAATATTCCACTACACTGGTCAGCCTTCCCGTTCTCCCTACTCCACTCTGCTGGCACTACTCCTTGCCGCTGGCCCCTAATCCCCCTGTTTTCTCCATAGCGCATCTTCGTTGACAATTACCAGCCCTCCGGACGATTCTGTCCAATTTCTGCAATCAGGCTACAATCACAGTCCTGGCTTCCCCTCGTGGCAACTTCCGCAATTCCGGACCGTGCTCCCCGCATTGATAGACCGCTGCCAATATTCTACAACTCTGGTGAGCCCTTCCGTTCTCCCTACTCTACTCTGCTGGCACCACGCCTTGCCGCTGGCCCTTAATCCCCCCTTTTTTCTTCACAGCGTACCTTCGCTGACAACTACCAGCCTCCCTGACGATTCTGTCCAATAACGGCCTCAACCGCCTCTAATTACCGTTACGGAATTATCCCCACTCATTGTAACGGTCAGTTTGTTCTCCCTTTGTTCTCCCTTTCCTCTCCTTTCCCTCACTTGTCCCCTTCTGTCCGGACCTGCAACCCTTCGTACTATACCTTACCCTTGCCTTCTTTTTGCACACAGAGCACGCCATAGTTTCAACGCTTCCTGCGGTAAGTTTCACTCGCTATCACTCGTTCGTGATCCCTCACTACTTGGTTCCGCCATTCCTCTACCACCTCCCGTCCTCACAATTGTTTCATCATACAGATTCACCGCTTCCGAGTTTATTCTCACTCGCCAGTATTGGCTCGTTTTACTTCACCACTCGGGATAATCATTCCTTAACCGCCGCCCGTCCTCACAATTTCTTCATCACAGCCTGCTTGTCACAAGGTTACTCTTAACCTTAGTATCTTCCGTACTTTCTTCCTTTTGGCATGTGTACTAAAGGGGCAGCTTTCTGTCCTAGCAATTATGTTTTACAACAAATACTGTTTGCACTGTTGATTGAATGTCCAGGTTATCACTACGTAAAATGACAACTATACCTCTGATTTTTCTGACGTTGATCAAGGTCTTTTTGGTGACTTTTTCTTCCTAGCACCACTTGTACATTCTGTATCCAGTCTGTCAGGAACGTATATTCTTACTGTTTGGCATGGTTACTTTGGACACTGATCCCAAAAACACCTTGTACGATACTTGGCATCATTATTGACACCCTGCACACTCTCTATTGCTCGAGTATATCTGCTTCTCTATGCTTTTTTCTTCGTTCTCTTATTACTCCTTGCGCCTTGATATAAAATGACGTACATTATTGTGTTTGATCAGACTTTTTAAATCCCCTTTTTAATCATGTTTATTGATTTATTACTTTCTAACTGTTTTCTCTCTTTTTTCTCTCTCTTCCTCCCCCTTCCTTTTTTAAGGCTATTCAGGTTACACTGTACAGGCATAATCAATGTTGTCCTGCTGATGATCCTAATATTTCTTTTACAGGATCGAAACGCCGTCGACACTTGTAAACACCCTATATGTTCTTAGTAATACTAAGTGTGATACATAAGGGTGTCCCGTGAAATGTTTGTTGGTTCTCTTTCTATTCCTGTTAATTGCAACAAACTGTTTTTTTGCCTGAACCTTTGTTTTCTTTGCTCTTCTTCTTGTCATTTGTAAGGGACACAGGCTTGTGTCCCACTTTGTGAATTTCTTTGATATTTTTGCTTCATTACTATATTAGTAAAATCCATGACCACTGTCCGGCTGGACAAGTCTTTAAAAATAAGCACTGATTGGGTCCTTATTCATTGTTGTTTCCATCCATCCTTTCCTAGGGACTTTTGTTGTTTATAATCAGGTTACAAGAGATCTGTGCATATGTAATTGGATGGTCGGGGCATCTTGGAATGGTTTGTGAGCTTAGAGGACACTTTTAAGACACAGAACGTGAATGCGGTGTGTAAGGCAGCTGCCTTAATGGGGTGAATGTAATTGCAAGGGACAGCAGCAATTGGGATGAGGTTCTGATTAGATGGTGTGGGCTTAAGCCAGCTCAGTAGCTTTAGAGATTCTGGGACTGCAAGAGAGTGAATGGTGTTCTGTTTGAGACTTGGTTTAATGGAATATTTTTTGATTGGAGTAAGTGGGTGAGAGGGATGAAGGCCAAGTTGACTGTGAAAGAGGGACTCAAAGAGGAGTACTGTACCCTACTTAGGCAATACCTGTTTGATTTGACAGAGTGACCAGAGAAGCTTGCAGTGTTAGCTGACAAATGGTTAGCTAACAGTGTTCATAAGGGGCTAGAACAGCGCAGTTCTGACCAAAAGGAGGAAAGGAACTCTCCACAGACTGGTTCCAATCTGGAGGGTAGGGGCCAAGGCAATTCCCACAGGACTTGAGGAGAGCCCAAGTGAAGTGGGAATGATAATGGTGTGTCCAGGAGGGAGTATTATTAGAAGGGAGGACAGGGAGGTTATTCCAGGTGCAAGGTGGTGACTTGCACAAGTGCCACCAGGCGGGACACTTCGAGAGATACTGTCAGGTAGAAGGTGATGATACCCGAGACAGCCTGGTTGTGCTCACCTTAGTAGCTGTGGAGTTCATGGAGAGAGACCCTGATGCTCTGAAGCGCATTTATCCATTCTGACACTGTGGGGTTTGTGCAGGAAGTTAGTATCAATAGGATGAAAGTTCCTGACCTAAGGCTTACTGCAGCCTTCTGCACTTTGGTAATGGGTAAGTGCCTTAGGCCAGAGTAGATGCTCTCTAGTGCCAAGGATACAGGTTTGATAACCAGTAGAGATGGCGTGGAGTATCCTCTTGCCTAGGTTGATATTGAGCTAAATGGTAATGTTTGATGTTGGGGTAAGGGAAAAGGGAAAAGCGAGGTACTGGATGTCTCTTGGGCAATAAATTGATCACCCCTGGCTTTGGGCTAGGACTGGTAGCCTTTGTGGCTTGAACCACATCAGCTGTGCTGACCAGAGCACAGGATGCACAGCAGTCTCAGAGAGGGACTGGGATCATTCCTGATTTGCTCAGTCAAGGTAGGTTGCAGAAAAGAGCAGACTCAGGGATGTCAGTGGCCATGGAGCTCATCCCATTTGCTCCATGCCATAGGCCTGCCTTACAGAATCCTGTGTTGTTGAACCAAGAGGGGCTCCCAAAGTGCTACCCACATAGTGATGAACGGCTACTCCCTTTGTCGGGTGTTAAGCTGCACGACCGCAGCGGTGGTAGCATACCTGTGTTACTGGAGTTGAGGCCTACAGGATTACTCCTGTAAGTTCTGCTCCTTTGTGCTGAACTAATCCTTGGCCTACATCAAATTAGTATGTTGTGCTGTTCTATGTGTGTGTGTGTTGTATGCATTTTCTGGGTGTATGTGTGTCTGTAAATGGTGCAATACCTTGAAGATTCTGGGGTCCATTTTTGGAGAACCAGGGCTGACTGGAGGATCTTGAGGAGATAGAGGAGTCCCGCAAACAGATTTCTGGATTGCTGCAATCCTGTGAGCTGGGTAGGACACACACTGGAGGATGAAGGTCCAGGATCTCCAGCACACTTCAAAGGGTGTTCTTTGATTCAGAGAGAAGTCATTGGAAAGGGACCTCAGCACATCTCAGGAAAGAGATGGGGCTGATACGGGAATCTTAAAGAGTAGTTCTGGGGTAACCTTTTGACAAACAGAATACTGAAGCACACCCTGTTTTAATGATTGATTCCTTTTGACTTTAGTCCGATTTAGTGAGCATCACTCGTTTTGTGCTCCGTCCTGTTAGCACGCATTACATTAGATCATGAAAATAGATGTCCCCCGCACCTTGCAGTTCATCAAGAGTTGCACTGCTGTATATACTTAGTGTTCCAAATGATTCACTTTCACCAAAGTTTTTCCAAAATGTATCCATGTTTATTTTCATTATTTATCCAAGTTTCATTGTCACGCCAGGGTTACGAGATACGTTAAGACTTATGTATATAATTACTTCATGATTGCCCATCCAGGCCTAAACATGCGCAATGATCTGAATCTCAAGTCCTCCACATTATACAAGAATTACGTCACACCCAATACATTTCGGTAAAACCTTCGTCAGGGGTATCTATAATGTTAAAATATGCATGTATGAATCACTTTTTTAAAATAACAAGCGACATCATTCACACATACATTTAATAAATATACCCATTATAACTCTATATCTTAAACTAAGCCCATTACATACCAACTGGTCTTAAATGCCCCATGAAACCCGTGCTAATCCTAATACATCCCCAGTTACATGACAAATAATTAATGAAACCACCCTCTCATACTAAATCATCAAACAAATCCTCTCTGTGACAAACAAAACCGCAAACCTCCCCCATGCTTCAACCTCCCCTATCACGTAACTTTACTCGATCCCGATGTTACCCCCCATCTCATTTGAATCATCCTCTACATAAGCCATCTGGCTCCTCTTCCCCTAACAAAACACTATCTACTCCTAAGTCACTTCCATTCGTACCTGGTATAAAGTTGCCACGTAACGACCTCCATGTTAAACCTTCATTAGATACGTTAGATAAGTTAGATACAGTGATTATTCTTCATCCACTAGTAGTCTGAGTCTCAGGAATCCCACTCTGATCTGTATTAAAGTCAAAAGTGTTCCGGCTCTGAAGCACTATCTAGCAAGCAAGTTCTCCCAGAGACAACTGGCCCAAAACCAGTCTTATACACATCAGCAGTACTGAAGTGATCGGAGTCTTCGAGTGCGCCCCCTGCAGACGCTGGAGCTGCAGCGGCTGTCTCCAGTAAGTCTTTCACACACAGCCCAGGCAGGCTGCGGTCAGCTGTCCATGAGTTCCTCACAAGATGCTCGATGCTCCTCCAAGGTGAGCAAGTTCGAGCCTGACCAGCTGCTTGACAGGTGAAAATGTTTGGGGTCCCAAGATCCCTTTCTTATGATACATTTCCAGACACCAAATGTGATTTAGAATCTGAAGGCCATATTTAAGACCCGGTTTGCGTCATTTTTACACAATGCAACGTGGTGCAAGAGTGGCCCAAACCATAAGTCAGCTTTTTGAAGCCACGCAAAGCGACTTTGCATGGCTTGAGTAGCTCCAAAAATCTGGAGTAGTGCTACTCAGAGCAATTCTCTGCGTTGCGTTACTCAGCCCTTGGTAGGTGTTCCATGAGCATTGCTTGGTGTACTTATGCAACTCCCATGGTTTTTGACACATTCCCAGATTTAGACCTTGTGACCCTGGACATATGCC
The DNA here is from genome assembly GCF_964204655.1 of Triturus cristatus. Lineage (NCBI taxonomy): Eukaryota > Metazoa > Chordata > Amphibia > Caudata > Salamandridae > Triturus > Triturus cristatus. The sequence continues at coordinate 1,251,807,610 of NC_140592.1, read as the reverse complement.
AAAAAGATACGCCTCCACAGGTGAGGTGTAACAAGGAGAAATATCTGTATTTCTCCTTGTTACTTCCTATTTCTATGTGTGCTCCTCTCAAGATTGTTTTTGTACAGGAAGGTGCCCGTTCCTGTACAAAAACAATCTTGCCTACAACACAGGCACCTTTGAACCTTGGTTTAAGGGTGGCTGCATTGGCGCTAGGCTGCCAAAACTACGTCAGTGCAAGTGAAAAGGACGGTAATGCGCCATATTGGATAAATATGGCTCATTTCTCCCCTTTCCCTGTGACACAGGACTGCGCGGCAAGGTGACTAGCTGCACTGTCTTGCACCACAAAATTCATAAATATGCACCTGAGTCCTTGATGTTCATGCAAGGGGGCTGATTTCTTTTGAGGTGCCATCTCCTTTGTTCTTTCTCCCACATGAAAGCAGTCTGTCACAACAGGAGGGACTCCAAATCTGATAGCCCCATATCACAGGCTGTGGGAGTGACTAAAGGTTCACACTTGGGTGTCAGCCACAGTGATATGTGAATACAAAGGTTACCTAAGGGCCTCAGCTATACTCTGTATGATTCTCTTATCAGTCCTCTCAGCTGAGATGTGCCCAGACTCCTTCCTTGATTCAAAGAGCACCCTTTGAAGGGTTCTGGAGAGCAGGCTCTTCCTTTTTCCAGTGTGTATCACCCAGCTTACAAGGCTGCATCAATGCACAAATCTGTATGGCGATATTCCTCTACCTCCTTTCCTAATGTTTCACCATGCAGCCATGGGTCTCCCCAAATAGAACCCAGAGTCTTCCATGGACTGTACCATTCACAAGCACACATACACCCAGCAAATGCATACAACAAACAAGCACTGCACAGCACTACACCCTTTATGCATTGTACCAATTACAATTACACATACATCCAGCACATGCATATCACATACATGCTCTGCAGAGTATTGCATTATCCCTGGATTGTACCATTCACAAGCACACATACACTCAGCACATGACAACCACACTTGTACTGCACAGCACTACACACCAATTCTATGTAGGTTAAGGGTGTGGCTAAGCATACAGCAGCTGAACTTTAAATAAGTGAGCCTGTAGGACTCACTCCAGTGATACAGGTAGAAAGGACCTGTTCACGTGTTAGATTATGCTTGTTGATGCTCTTGTAATGCCATGTATAAGTTAGCATTCGTTGCAACATTTTCTTTTTCAGACTACATTTTGTGTGCGGTTCGAAACTAATCCTTCTGTGTTCTGAGAAATACCCATTGCTAAGTTTCGTTACTGTAAGGAAAAACTGCTTGTGCCAGTGCATACTTATCCCTAGATAAAGAACCTCTCCCACCTTTCTGGTAGTTTGATCACAGAACAGGATGGACCAGTCTTGAGAGTGTCCTTAACTGTGCAAGATATATTAGTAGAAACCTTTTTTTTTGTCTTTCGCTGTCCGGCCACATCTGTATGAAAAATTCCACTGTAGGCATGTTCTTAGCTAACCATGCAATGTACAGTATCTTTATGCTTACTGTTCCTCAGTTCCCTCTGGAGTACTCTTACAATACTGTGCAGAATGAGCCCTGCTCTGAGCGTATACTAATAATTGATTATTGGGGTATATAGGGGAGAGGAGTTGGCCTAGGGGAGAGGAGTTGGCCTAACGGCTAGGGCGCTCGACCTCGGACCTGGGCAACTGGGTTCGAGTCTCAGTAATGACGCTAAACATCCTGTGATTCTGGGCAAATCACTTAATCTCCCTGTGCCTAACAAAAAAATGAATGTGTGTCCTCATGTAACGTAACTGGTGCTATGTGCAGCGCTCTGATACCTGATTGGATTCGGGTCAAATTTGCTCTATATAAAAAAACTCTGCAAAAAAAACTAAAATAAAAAAACTGTTTCTCTGACTCTTCATTCGGTATCGAAGGCTGAGAGGTGGTCTGTGGTGACCCAGGTGACCCTAAGCGGGTCACATCCTTCACACCCTTACTTATCCCTACACGGTGTACTGCCCCCACCGTGCTCGTACTGCTTAACTCCTGGTAAAGGCAATAGACTTTCATTACTACGAGAGCAGTGCTTTAGGCGCCACTTCCGGTCCAACAAGACCACAATCTGTAAAACAGGCATATGTCATGGGGAACGTGATTGATCCATGTTAACCCAGGACAACAAAAAATCGGCATTAGAGATCCAGAAAACAGTACAATTGGGGCACTGAGGGCACGGGTGCATGTCCATCAGCTTGAGAAGATTTTTCCGTCACAACAGACGCCACTCTCACAACAGAACACCCCTAACCAACTTCTAACTTGGAGAGGTTGAGTGGTGAGATCGGTAAATCAGCATTCCTGTGGCTCAATCCGGCCCTGTGCTCCACTACAAAGTTTAACCCTTAAAAATAAATAGACCATCTCAACAATTCAAATTCTCACCCATCAACCATTTAAGTGGCTTATGATCTGTTTGCACTACAAACCTAGTGCTAAACAAGTAAGGCTGGAACTTAAGCAAGACCCGCACTAATACATAACACTCCTTCTAAATAGCCATCCAGTTCTCTTCTCTGGGTGGTAACCTCCTACTAATAAATGCTAACGGACGCTCTCTACCTTTGTCATCCAGTTGAGTTAACACTGCTTAAACTCATTTGTCAGAGGCATCTGTCTGTACAATGAAATACCAACTGTAGTCAGGTGCTTTCAGTACAGGTGCGGTGCATATTGCCTTCTTCAGTTCCTCAAATCCTTTCTGACACTCCACAGTCTATATCACTTACCTGGGCTGCTCCTTGGAGGTCAAAACAGTCAAAGGGATAACTATACTTCCTTAGTTCACCACAAAGTTCCTGTAGTAGTCGGTGAGTCCTAAAAATTCCCTTACTTCAGTCTGACTAGTAGGCTCCCCCCACTCCATCACAGACTGAATCTTGGCATCCAATGACTGAATATTCCAGTTCCCCTCCTCATGTCCGAGGTAGACTACACAGAACTGCCCTACCTGACACTTGGTCTCCTTGATAGTCAGTTTCTCCTCCTGTATCCTAGCCAACATCTGTTCTAGGTGCCTCAGGTGCTCCTGTCATGAGTTGCTGAACACCTCAGTGTCATCTAGGTAGGCCACTCAGAACTCTTTCAGCCCTTCGAGAACATGGTTCACCAGGCGCTGAAAAGTAGCAGGAGAATTATTCAACCAAAAAGGCATCACCTTGAACTGATATAACCCCTCTGTTGTGGAAAATGCAGTCTTCTCCTTGGCATTTGGTGCCAAATCAATCTGCCAGTATCCACTTAACAGATTCAAGGTCCTCACGTACCAGCTCTAGCACCTAACCAATCTACAAGCTCCTCCGCTCTGGGAATTGGATGGTATTGTTTTTTTGTTACCTCATTGAGGGCTCGGTAGTCCACACAGAGCCTCAAGCCAGTAGACTCATGCTTTGGTACTAAAACTACAGGACTAGACTATGTACTACGAGATTTCTCAATGCCCCCCATTTTGGCAACATCTGCCTTAATGCATCCCTAAACCCGGTCAGATATTCTGTACCTCCTGCCCTTCACTGGCAGACTGTCTCCTGTGTCTATTTCATGCACACAGACAGCTGTCAACCTTTGAGTTGGCAAGAAGAGGTTGGCAAACTGTCCCAACACCTCTCTACATTCTTTCTGCTACTCAGTTGTTAACTCAGGGGCTAACTGAACCGCTTCCACAGTGCCAGCCTTCATGTCACTATACAGCAAGTCTGAAAGAGGCTCACTTTCTTTCACAACTTCCTCCACCATAGCCATGACACTCATGGTGTAATCTCTGTAGAAGTAAGGCTTCTGCCTGTTCATGTGGAACACCCTCTTGTGGCACTTGTCCACCAAGTGGTTAACCTCGGAAATCGTCTCAAATACCTAGCATGACCACACCATTTGTCCTCCAAAGCTCTTGGACTAATAGGCTTTGGCACCTACAACTCCTGAGCTTCCTGGTACCCAGTCAGCATAGCTTTTTGGGCACACCACTCATTAATCGGCGCTTAGCTGGTCTAAATGATTTCCTTTGCCTGACTAATGTATTGCGCCATCAACTTCCTGAGGCTAATCACATAGCCCAACACATTCTTCTGTGTAGAATCTAAAGTTCCTTCCCACCACACGCTAGGTGACCATACAGCACCTAAATACCTTCTTGCTTTGGCTCATCCCTACTTCCCTAATCGAAATCTCCGCTCACAATCCCATTCAAATTTCTGCGTTCCAAGATTTAAATTGGCTAGAATGGGAGGCAAATCATTTGCCTACCTTGGACCGGCCCTCTAGAACACTCTTCCTCCTTTCATTCGAAAGGAGGATAACTTTGGCAGGTTTCGAAGAAATGTTAAGACCTGGCTATTCGAACAATAACTTGAATGACCAGTTGTTCGCCCCTGACCTTCGTGGCTGTATCTTGGCGCCGGGAAACCCTTTCTGGGTAGCTGTTGCGCCATACAAGTTTAAAACATAAAATAAATAAAGGGACTAAACCCTACTTTCTTCTGTGGAGTCTCCAAGTGGCACACAAGAGACATGGCAAGACTAGATCCCACTTCCTCCTGAGGTTCTGTGTCAGGGTTCCATCATGCGCTTCCGTGTCTTGGTAAACCACTCCACCAAACTAGTGGTTTGTGGGTAGTAAGCCATGGAGAAGTGGTATGTCACACCAGCTTGCTCGCATCTCTCTGATATAAGAGGAGATGAAATTGGGTCACCAGTTAGAAATTACCGTTATCCAGTATTGGGGTATCTTTCATAGATTCACATGCCTGAATCATTCCCCGTCGCCGAGGCGGGAGTCCCGGTAGATAAAAAAGTAGTGCCAAAAATAATTAGTAGTAGTAGTAGTAGGCCCAAAGAAAAAAGGCCCTAAGGCCTATATCTTAGAAGCCTATCTACCTCGTTATGTAAAATAACCCAAGAATTGGTAACAACCAATCAGACATCAGCACCCTTCTAGAACCCTCTCAGCAGAGCCAGCTCTCCTCAGATTTTCACCGCACGTCGTGTGGAAGGGAGTCTCCCTGAGTGCCTACTCAGTTTCTTCTTTTTCTTCAGTAATGTCTGACAAGAAAGTTTTGTTTAAACCCTGCAGGACCTGTGATAAGAAGAGGGTCCATGTAGACGACCAGCATGAGGCGTGTATTTACTGTCTGCATCCTAAGCATGTTGCTAAGGATTGTAGAATTTGCCGGACTTTCCCTCCCAAGACCTTAAGGGACAGAGAGGCTAGAGTATTATTATGGTTGAAATCTTCCTCGGCTGAGGAGGATGACAGGGCCTCGACATCTAGCAAAAGGGCTAGATCTATTGATAGTTCTTCCAGTGAAGGGAGAAAACATCATAAGGCCTCTCATGTAACTTCTGACCATTCGCAGAAGTCACAAGACTCTGAGAGATCCAAGTGGTCTTCAGCTTCTAAAACCGTGAGTAAATCTCAGGTTAAGACTTTGTCAGTGGGATCGTCTTATACTATCTCTGTGACTTCTGCTGCTCCTCTGTCGACGGCTACAGTCTCCACTACTTCTATATCTTCGCCTATCATGTCTCCTAAAACATCTAAGACTCCGTCGACAACTGCGTCGACGTCGAGCATAAAGGAAGTTCTGTCAATGACGACATCGTCGATGAGGACATCGTCGACGAAGACCCCGTCGACGATCCCGTCGACGACGAATACCCCGTGGACGACGACGAAGACCCTGTCGATGACGACGAAGACCCCGTCGACGACTACGAAGACCCCGTCGACGATGACGAAGACCCCGTCGACGACGAATCCCCCGTCGACGACGAAGACCCCGTCGACGACGAAGACCCCGTCGACGACGACGAAGACCCCGTCGACGACGAAGACCCCCTCGCCGACGATCCCGTCGACGATGACTATCCCGTCGACGGCGAAGACCTCGTCGACGATGAAGACCCCGTCGACGACGATCCCGTCGACGATGCCGATCCCGTCGACGATGATGATCCCGTCGACGATGACGATCCCGTCGACGCCTCAGAAGGCAGCAATTCCGTCGACGACGGGAAGCCCGTCGACGAGAAGTTTCCTTAAAGCGATTCCACCAACTACTCATGTTACGCCTATTGCGTACACGCATATTCAGTTAAAGACTTTTCACAAACAGAATTACAGTAATATTTCTCCTTTGCTGCCTTCGCATATCTTAGACTCTTATGCAGAAGAGGATGATTTTGAAGAGGAGGATGATGAGGGTCCTTTCGGAATAGCTCGGCACCCCTCGGATTTACATATAAAGTGTCAAGAGGTGGATGAGGAAGAAGACTATCATGAGCATGCTTACCAGGAAGGCCTTGCTACACCAGTTTACAGGCATCCCTCAAGGGATTGGGATCGTAGAGAAACAAGTCATCTCCCGCCTACACTGATTCAAGATCTTCAGGCCATGCTGGCGGATTACAGCCAACGCTTTCCTCCACAACAACCTCTGCCTAATTTACAACCGACTGAAGAGTCACATACGGACATCCCAAATTCGCCGCTTCACCCTGCTGGTTCGGGGACGCAATCACACCATGATACCATTTCCTCTGATGAGGAAGATATCGAAGAAGGTGAGGTGCCGGATAAGGACACCACTCTGGATCCTTGGGATGACTACATTATTCCCATGCCTTCTCCACCCATTCCTCAGCCATCGGATTCTCCTCCAGAGGATATAGGCGGCTTTCACAATTTAATGCAACGTGCCGCAGTCAGGTTTCAACTACCAGTCACTGTGGAGCATACGGATTGTTTCCTCCATGATTTTAAAGAGGAGCAAAGGAAAATTACCAGAGCAATTCCCATCATCGATTTTATATGGAATGAGTGGTTAAAAATTATGAAGACACCTGCTTCCGTACCTGCGGTCCTCCCTCGTATTGACAAGATATATCGTGCTCCTCCAGAAACGCCTTCTTGTCTAATTGGTCATCCCCGACCAGATTCCGTTATATCGCAGGCTGCTCAACAAAAGTCCAAAAATCCAGCTATGCCGATATCAACGCCGCCGGATAGAGAAGGACGAAGATTGGATCTTATCGGTAAGAAGTTCTCTACTATGGCGGCAACTTCTATCAAAGCTGCAAACTCTTTGGCCATACTTGGTCGCTATGATCGCCAGATGTGGTAAGAATTCTCGAAATTTATAGACCTCATTCCTGAAGATCGTCAACAAGAGGCAAGGAAGATACTTCTAGAGGGAGAACGAGCCGCATCAGAGATCATAGACTGTGCTCTGGATATTGCTAATACCAACTTTAGACAACTTGCAGGGGCTGCAGTTCTTAGGCGTCAAGGATGGCTTAAGGCAACATCTTTTAGGCCAGAGGTTCAAGCCAAAATCATTGATATGGCCTATGATGGAGAATCCTTATTTGGGAAACATATAGACGAGGCCCTCCTTGCGATCAAGACCGATACGGATTCAGCTAAGTCACTAGCTGCTCTCCAATACAAACGGGGATCTTTCCGTGGTGCAAGAGGACGAGGTTTTGTATCAAGGGGAAATTATCAAAGTCAGCAAAACAGACAATATCAATCTCAATATAGACAGCCTTATGGACGATCATCATACAGGCAATCTTCCTCGAATAGTTTCTCTCGTCAGGGAGGAAGAAGGCGATCGAACAATCAAGGTCGCGACGCCAACAAGAAGCAATGATTTACACTGGACGCCAGTCATCCCTCCTTCCCTTCCAGTGGGAGCAAAGATATCAACTTTTGCACACAATTGGGAAGAGATCACCTCGGATCGTTGGGTCATCGACCTAGTCAGAAACGGTCACACCCTGGAGTTCTTAAAACACCCTCCTACTGCCCCGCCCAGGGGTCCCCCTCCCCCTCGTCTTCACTTATTGTTCAAAGAAGCTTTAATAATGCTCCGCAAGAACGCAATAGAGAAGGTTCCTTCGTCAAAGAAGGGAACCGGGTTTCTATTCTCGATTTTTCCTCATAAAGAAAAAGTCAGGGGAGTGGCGCCCGATTCTGGATCTCCGCAAGCTCAACAAATTTCTAAAGAAGCAGAGTTTTCGGATGGTTACGCTGGCCGAAGTTTTGAGCTGCCTGAACAAAGGGGATTTTATGGCTTCTCTGGACCTGGAGGACGCGTACTTCCACATTCCTATCCTTCCCAAGCATCGCAAGTACATGCGATTTGTAGTGGCTGGCGTCCACTATCAGTTCAAAGTCCTCCCGTTTGGGCTGAAATCTGCTCCAAGAATTTTTACAAAGTGTCTCGCACCAGTAGCAGCGACTCTAAGATCTCAGGGAATACAAGTATTTCTGTACTTGGACGACTGGCTGCTCAAAGGCCCTTCGAAGCAGACTACCGTAGAGGCAGTTTCAGCATGCCTAGGTCTATTCTCAAACTTAGGCCTCACTCTCAACAAAAGCAAATCTCAACTGCTTCCTCTTCAAAGGATTCAGTTTCTGGGAGCGATGCTGGACACCAGACAATGCAAGGCATTCTTGTCAGAGGAACGTCAGCTTCGTTTACAAAAGCTAGCACTATCAATCGCAAGAAGAAAGTCAGTTTCTGTCCGGATGTTTGCGTCTCTTCTGGGGATGTGTTCATCAACAATAAATCTTGTACCTTTAGCACGGCTCCGAATGAGACCTCTGCAGGAGCAGTTACATCTGCAATGGAAACAGGCCGTAGGGTCGTTCAACGACTCCATCATGATAACACCTCACATGATGGTCTCTCTGCATTGGTGGTCTCAGATGAAAAACCTGGCTCCGGGCCTTTCTTTTCTAACATCTCCTCCAGAATTCGTGGTAACAACAGACGCCTCCATGGAGGGGTGGGGAGGACATCTCCAAGATTTACAGATTCAGGGACGATGGTCCCAAGAATACCGCCAACAGCATATCAACAGATTGGAGCTTCGCGCCATTTTTCTCACTCTGCAAGCGTTCCTCCCAAGAATTGCAGGGGCCTCAGTGCTGGTCCGGACGGACAACACGACCAGCATGTATTACATCAACAAGCAGGGAGGAACGAGGTCACTGTCCCTTTCGCAGGAAGCTCAGGAACTATGGGAGTGGCTTACAACACACAAGATAACCTTACGAGCGGAGCACGTCAAGGGCCTTCACAACACGTTGGCCGACAACCTAAGCAGATCTCTGGCAGGCTGTCACGAATGGGAGATAGAGCAGAAGCAACTAGACGAAATTTTTCAATTATGGGGCAAGCCAGCCCTGGATTTGTTTGCTACAACAGAAAACAAGAAATGCCGCTATTACGCAAGCAGATTCCCTCAACAGGAATCAAGAGGAAATGCCCTGTCCATGAGATGGTCAGGGCTTTGTGCGTACGCTTTTCCCCCGATACCACTAATTGCGAAAGTGATCCGCAAAGTGAAGATGGAAGGTTGCCGTCTCATCCTGATTGAACCCCGTTGGCCAAGGCAATATTGGTTCCAGGAGCTGCTTCTTCTAGCTCACAGCTCCATCCGTCTAGTACCAACAATCACGATGTTGACAAGGGAAAGGGGTCAAATACTCCATCCAGATCCACAGTCGCTGCACTTGCACGCATGGCTCCTGATTTCTTAGAATACAAAGATCTAACCATTTCACAGGAATGCCGTGAGATTCTATCTAAATCACGCGCGCAAAGTACATTAAAAACTTATCGTTTAAAGTGGAAACGATTTTGTCATTGGTGCGAGGGGAAGGATGTCCATCCTTTACAAGCTCCAGTAGAACAAATCCTTCCGTATTTGTTATCCCTGGCCAAATCTGGGCTTGCATTCTCATCAATAAAAGTTCATCTTGCGGCTCTATCAAGATTCAGGAAGAGTACTTCTAAACCTTCGCTCTGTTCCTCTTCATTAATAAAACAATTTATGAAGGGGCTATTCCGTGTTTTTCCACCAATTTGTGCACCTCCTCCAGAGTGGGAGTTGAACACAGTACTAGCTCAATTAATGAAAAGACCGTTTGAACCTATCCACAAGGCTGAGCTAAAATTTTTAACATGGAAGGTGGCTATTCTTTTGGCTCTTACATCGGCTCGAAGAGTCAGTGAGATTCAAGCGTTCACCATCTCAGAGCCCTTTTTGCAGTTCTCTAAAGATTATGTTACTCTCAGGACAAATCCACGATTCATCCCTAAAGTTCCGACTCAGTTCCACTTAAATGAGCCAGTGAAACTGAAAGTTTTCTTTCCAAATCCAGCCACTCCATCTGAGCGAGCGTTACATTCGCTTGCTGTAAAGCGTTGTCTGAAATTTTACTTGCAAAAGACTAAGGACATCAGGCGGTCCAATCAATTGCTAATAGCTTATGGTCAAGCTACACTTGGGTCTGCTGTGACTAAAGCGACTATAGCCAGATGGTTGGCTTCTACAATTCATTTTTGTCATGATAAAGCCAATAAACCTTTACAAAGGAAGGTCAAGGCGCATTCTACTAGAACTATGGCAGCATCTACTGCATTGTTCGCAGGAGTATCCTTGGAAAATATTTGTCGTGCTGCAACGTGGAGGAATGTTCACACATTCACGAAGCACTACTGTCTGCAATCTACTCTGCAGGAAGATACAGCTGTAGGACAAGCCGTACTTCAACATCTTTTAAACTAAGGTCAGATATATGTTTTACTTATTATGAGCGATTTCATGAGTTGTGTATATTTATGCATTTTCAATTTGCTGTTTATAATTGCTATTTATTAAGCTACATATTTCATTTCTTTGTGTAAGATACATGTTTGGATTTTAAGAGACGACATCTTATACCTTCTAGTTATCAAATTGCGGGCGTAATTGGGAGTGTATCAGCAATAGTCTCCCACCATCCGCAAACGACTGTATGCTTGGCATACTGCTTGCTACTCTGATTCAGGCATGTGAATCTATGAAAGATACCCCAATACTGGATAAGAAAACAAGTTACTTACCTGTAACTACAGTTATCCAGTATTGGTATCTTTCATAGATTCACATGCACCCACCCTCCTCCCCGCAGAGTCAGTTCTCTATGTTTGGGATATGTGCTTCCCACTCGTGCTAGGAAAATCTGAGGAGAGCTGGCTCTGCTGAGAGGGTTCTAGAAGGGTGCTGATGTCTGATTGGTTGTTACCAATTCTTGGGTTATTTTACATAATGAGGTAGATAGGCTTCTAAGATATAGTGTGAGAAGTTGGCCTGATGTATGATGTCACTAGTTCTAGTGTACACCTTATATCAGTCCAAATACCCTTATGGTGATTGGTTGTAAAGTCAACCTTATAGACCAGTTATCCTAGTGGTAGCATGGACAAGAGCAGTCTTAGGCTAAACTCTGAATGGCATGTGAAGCCAGCTGTGATACCATATATAATCCCTTGAATACCAAATGAAAGGACACCACAACAGATATATATATAAAATAAAGTGTATTTATTCTAAGCAAACCCTCAGCACTCTTTATGAGATTAGAGGTAAGTACAACACAGTCTTATTTATGCATACATTAAGTCACACAGGTAAGTAATACATTTAGGCCCTAGGGGCCACGCAAACCATATACTAAGTAAGTGGTATAAGGACCACTGTCACGGAAATAGAATAGGCCTAGGCCTAGGGAATTGCTGGGGCTACACTACACTAGCGTTAGTTAGGAAGTGGGAGGCCCACGGGATTCGTGTGCAGAGTGGAAACACTCACGCGTAATGCGTAAAAGTCAATAGCAATAGTACAGTTTAGAAAACGGTAGATTTAGGACACTTCCGGAGTACCTAGGAAGTTGAGACTTGAAAACTAGACACTAGGATAGTCACTATCCTGATGAGCACCGGAGTACCCAAGTTACCTAGCCCACAGGCTGCGGGTGCATAGGGGTGAAGATGCGTCGTTTTCGTCATCGACTCCTATGGATGCCTGAAGAAAGATGCTGACAGGCAGTCAGTGAAGAATGTCCGGTGGATCCCAAGGCTGGGATCAAGAAGAGAAGAAACCTGCAAGCAGAAGGGACAGAGTCAAGGTCACTAGCCAGTGACCACGTGGAACCAGGAAGGAACCAGGCGATGTCGTGAAGATTGCAGGTGAAGGTGAAGCTTGTCGCTGCAGCCAGGAGGACCAGGAAGCGTCGAGGACGACCAGGACCAGGAGGCGAGCTGTCCCATGAAGGCTCTTGCTGTCGGCGGCGTCGAAGTTGGACTAGGACTCACCAAGCCTTGGCAAGCGGAACCCACGAAGAACGAAGGACTTGCTTCTGGTGCAGACCAGGAAGGTCTGGGGTGCTTCTTCTGTGCAGAGAAGCGGGAGCCAGTCTGGAGGAGCCAAACCAGCGCTCCTCCTGTACATAGTACTCCTACAGAATACTATGTACAGGAGGCCCTTAGCCAATTAAACAATACAGCCTGGTACAAGAAACTTTCCAACAACCCTATTTTATCTATCAAGACAGTGATTAATGAACAACTTAAAGAGTGGAACACTGTGGGCTTACTAAGTGATGATGAATTTCGTTATCTTTTGATTGATAAACGTAGATTTCCTTGTCTGTATACAGTGCCTAAAATTCATAAAAATGCTACTTCACCCCCCGGCAGACCAATTGTGTCGGGTATTGGAGGACCCACCGAACGTATCTCTGAATTTGTGGACACTTTCCTGCAGCCTTATGTCCACAACTTACCATCAACCATTCGAGATACGAAACATATCCTTAATACATTAATGGACATTACATGGGATGAGTCTATGACTCTAGTCACATTAGATGTGGTGTCTCTTTACACCAATATTCTACATGAGCAAGGACTACAAGCATTACGTTATTATTTGGATAAGAGACCAGTTGAATTCTTGTAACACTCGCAAATGATAATTGATATGTCAAGACTGATTTTAGAACACAATGTATTTCTGTTTGGGGGAGAGTGGTACCAACAAACGTGTGGTACTGAGATTGGTTCCAGATTTGCGCCGTCCTTTGCCTGCCTCTTTATGGGGTGGTTCGAGGCGGGGCACATCTGGGGCCCATCTGGTACCAGATGGCAGGAATATATAATGTTTCTTGGTCGTTATATAGATGACTGTCTTTTAATCTGGACAGGGAGTATAGATGAACTGAATGGTTTTTTTGAACACTTAAACAGCAATCCATTCAATATGAAATTTACAATGACTCACAGCAAACAAAGAATTGTGTTTTTAGATGTGGAACTTTTTGTTGAAGATATGTGCATTTACAGTCGTATGCACAGAAAAGAGACAGCTTGCAACTCAGTACTGCACGCAGCAAGTGCTCATCCTAGGACGCAAATTAATTCTATTCCCTATGGAGAATTTCATAGAGCACGCCGTAACTGTAGTAAGGATATTGACTTCATTAAAAGTGTTACAGACATTGAAGCAAGATTCTTGAATAGGGGGTATGACAAAAACATAATCAATAAAGCAAAAAGACGAGCTAGTCAACTAAATAGAAATGATACTTTAAAAACATATCATAACCCAGATGACAAACAAGAACAACAAGTGAGAATGATAACTAATTTCCACCCTTGGTCTCATAAAGTGTTTAATATACTTAAACGCCATTGGAAACTTCTGACATCAGATTCAGACCTTAACAAAATACTGACTAATTACCCTAGTCTTACTTACCGGAAAGGTTTAACTATTCGGAATATGGTTAGCCCAAGTTATCCAAAGAAGAATGTGGCTACTATGTCCTGGCTTCAAAGCAGAAGTTTGGGCTTCCATAAGTGTGAGATTGCAGCATGTGCAAACATGCCTTATCTGGAATAAAAGAATTCACATACAATGGATCCAGAAAATTTCACATAAACCAGTATATTAATTGCAATACAAAGTATGTGATTTATGTTATTATCTGTAAATGCTCCATGATTTATGTGGGTAGCACAGTTAGAAATCTCAAAACTCGAATTGCAGAACACTTCAGAGCGTTGAAAAATATGGATGATAGATACCCAATAGTCCATCATGCTTTAGAATGCTCAGAGCAGAATCAACAACAGAGCTTTAAATTTCATGCTCTGGAAACGGTATCAAGTGATATTAGAGGTGGTAACCGAGAACTAAAGCTGCGGCAGACTGAAGCTCGTTGGATCCTGAGGTTACATGCGGTAAAGATGGGAATTAATATTGAAAATGAATTACAGTACTTCTTGGGTACATAACTCAATATTAGTATTTCAATTACTCCCATTAATGCCAGTTACAGGTTATGAAGTTGAACTCTAACCGATTTTGTAAATTATCGTATATACACTGTGGAATTTCTTTGAGATTTACTATGTATTCCTCTCCTTATGCCTTACCTTAGTTTTACTGGATGACTGTATACTCTCGTTCAAATGACCTCTCAGCAATATACATAGGCTGGTTATATTTGATAGTACTGTTAAATCGAACAATTATTGTACACTAATTGAATGTTGTATATTACTGTATGCCTTTTCTCACAGAATCCTTACTATGGTGGGGTCAGTTTGGTTTCTGTCACTTTATTCCTTTATCTTTTTTCTTCCCCGAGGGGTTACAATACTGTTATTAATTCTTTATTTACTTAATTAATCTTGGTTAGGAACTTATTCTAACAAGTAATGCGTGACTATTACTTAGAGGTTGGTATAGGAATATATATTATTTCTAAATAATATTTTTTTTTAATTACGCGAGGGGCATTCTAGCCCTTTTCAAGATGGCGCGTATTTAGACACCTGGCCATAGTACGTTGAACCCAATTCAAGATGGCGCTTTACTTAGACGCCCTGGAAACAGCGAATGATTAGGAGTGAAGACATAGGTTTGGCAGCCGCCTATTAGAACTTACCCTTTACTTATAGGCTTAGCCTCATGTAGCTTACACTACTTCAACGATTTACTTAGTTCTTTTGATAAACTTCGTTACCGCTTCAATATGGTGCCTAACTTAGGCGTTAACCCACAATCACATAGTCCGTCGTCAGAAGGGCTATATATTCCCACACTAACATGGCGCCCATTGCAGACGCCGAAAATAACACGAGTGGTCAAGATATTGGACCCTTCCTTACACTTTAAGGTAACCATGGACATAAGCTTATTGTGATAACTGTATACGGTTTTTTGGTTTTGATGTGCATTTGAGCGTGAGATTTTGTTTATTTAAATATAATTAGCTCTGTGATTTCAGAGCGTTGAACAGCGCGTTATCAAGGTGGTACATAAGCTACATGGTCCTCTGGTGCTTTGCTAGTTTGTTTATGGACATAACTGGACAGTGTTACTAACTAGTGTTTCCTTTACAACTATTTCTGTAGAGAAAGGCAACTCTTTAAACTTTCGTTTACCGTTGTTGACTGCCTGGTGAAGTTTAGTTTACCTTTTGTTTTAGGTTACACGAATGATATCTAGAACTGAATATATCAGACCGACATAATTTGAATATCTTTGAATACCTTTGGATTGGAGCCATCAGCCCGAAATCTGATTGGTACGCTTTTAATATTAACTACTACTGGTTTATCAATTGTTTTAGTTACTTGGACAGAGTATTAGCAATATTAATTTTTACTCGCAGGTCGCGATCGCTATTCCCTCGGCTCCTGGACCTATAATATTCGTTTACTGATAACACCAAGTTTTGGTGAGTTCTCTGTAATATATGCCCTATTTCCAGGTTAATTCTTATTGACAGTACATTAAACTGGTGTATAGCTTAACTTCACTGGCAGGTTACTTTGATCTGGCTTTCCTCGGGTTAAGATAATATTCTTTTCCCATCATGCGCCTTTATTGAGCACAAATGTTTAGTTTTACATGCCTCTCAGCTTTTCTTAGTTCATTTTACTTATCTTGATTTCACTAAACTAAACATACTTTCTGATGACCTTTATTGAATCCTTTATCTATTGATATTCACAGGGTCTTTTCTTTCTCTTTACAATCTTCACCCCCTCCCTGCAGTTTCCCCTTTTCTTTTTACACACATTTAAAATTCCAAATTTTTCGGTGACTTTATACTTTATATCCCTTGCTCCAACCACTATGTTTATCTATTGGGTTAGAGTAGCTCAATAAGTTGCATAATTTGCTTTTTAGTTTTGGATGTTTGAATATTTGTGCATATTCTGTTGTCACATTTAGCAAATACTTTATGAAATTCGGTTATCTCTTTGTCTCCAGCCCTGATGAAGTCCGTGACCTATTAAAGTCAGGACGAAACACGTGTTGGCTGGCAGTGGGCTTGCAGCGAAGAAGTTTTTTTCAAGAAATAAAGACAAAATACGAACATCTGGAATTTAATCTGAGAACTTTAATTTTGATGTGCATTTGCATTATTACATGATCGTTGATTTTGAAACCCTCTTGCTCGGTTTCCAAATTTGTTGATGTTTGAGGTTAACTTTGTTTGCCTATATTACGATGTTGGTGGTCGTCGTATTGTTAACCTAGTAGCAAGGGTTCATATCTATAGACAGTACTAACAATTCATTTCTCAGCGCAAATTGTCCCTACCACTGTGGTTTTTGTTGTAATTGGGAGTGTATCAGCAATAGTCTCCCACCATCCGCAAACGACTGTATGCTTGGCATACTGCTTGCTACTCTGATTCAGGCATGTGAATCTATGAAAGATACCCCAATACTGGATAAGAAAACAAGTTACTTACCTGTAACTACAGTTATCCAGTATTGGTATCTTTCATAGATTCACATGCACCCACCCTCCTCCCCGCAGAGTCAGTTCTCTATGTTTGGGATATGTGCTTCCCACTCGTGCTAGGAAAATCTGAGGAGAGCTGGCTCTGCTGAGAGGGTTCTAGAAGGGTGCTGATGTCTGATTGGTTGTTACCAATTCTTGGGTTATTTTACATAATGAGGTAGATAGGCTTCTAAGATATAGTGTGAGAAGTTGGCCTGATGTATGATGTCACTAGTTCTAGTGTACACCTTATATCAGTCCAAATACCCTTATGGTGATTGGTTGTAAAGTCAACCTTATAGACCAGCTATCCTAGTGGTAGCATGGACAAGAGCAGTCTTAGGCTAAACTCTGAATGGCATGTGAAGCCAGCTGTGATACCATATATAATCCCTTGAATACCAAATGAAAGGACACCACAACAGATATATATATAAAATAAAGTGTATTTATTCTAAGCAAACCCTCAGCACTCTTTATGAGATTAGAGGTAAGTACAACACAGTCTTATTTATGCATACATTAAGTCACACAGGTAAGTAATACATTTAGGCCCTAGGGGCCACGCAAACCATATACTAAGTAAGTGGTATAAGGACCACTGTCACGGAAATAGAATAGGCCTAGGCCTAGGGAATCGCTGGGGCTACACTACACTAGCGTTAGTTAGGAAGTGGGAGGCCCACGGGATTCGTGTGCAGAGTGGAAACACTCACGCGTAATGCGTAAAAGTCAATAGCAATAGTACAGTTTAGAAAACGGTAGATTTAGGACACTTCCGGAGTACCTAGGAAGTTGAGACTTGAAAACTAGACACTAGGATAGTCACTATCCTGATGAGCACCGGAGTACCCAAGTTACCTAGCCCACAGGCTGCGGGTGCATAGGGGTGAAGATGCGTCGTTTTCGTCGTCGACTCCTATGGATGCCTGAAGAAAGATGCTGACAGGCAGTCAGTGAAGAGTGTCCGGTGGATCCCAAGGCTGGGATCAAGAAGAGAAGAAACCTGCAAGCAGAAGGGACAGAGTCAAGGTCACTAGCCAGTGACCACGTGGAACCAGGAAGGAACCAGGCGATGTCGTGAAGATTGCAGGTGAAGGTGAAGCTTGTCGCTGCAGCCAGGAGGACCAGGAAGCGTCGAGGACGACCAGGACCAGGAGGCGAGCTGTCCCACGAAGGCTCTTGCTGTCGGCGGCGTCGAAGTTGGACTAGGACTCACCAAGCCTTGGCAAGCGGAACCCACGAAGAACGAAGGACTTGCTTCTGGTGCAGACCAGGAAGGTCTGGGGTGCTTCTTCTGTGCAGAGAAGCGGGAGCCAGTCTGGAGGAGCCAAACCAGCGCAGAAGATTTCAGGGTGCGTCGTCACAGAGGCCACTAGCCAGCGGGCAAGCAACCGGACAGACGCGGCAAGCAGGAAAATGCTGAAGGGCCCCACGCAGGACTCGTGGAGTGTGGGGGGCTGATCTTCGGTGCAGATGGTGCTTGGGGTTGGGGCTTCTCAATCCCCGGTGCACAACTTCGAGGGTACCTCAGAAGCTGCGCTGTAAGTTACTAGCCACTTTTTCCAGGTAGCCGGTCCCACGTCGCTCGTCGCCTCCACGGATCTCAGCTCTGCTGCAGATGTGGATGAGGGTCGGAGAAGTCTGGAAGTCAAGGCTCTG
Source organism: Triturus cristatus (assembly GCF_964204655.1). NCBI lineage: Eukaryota > Metazoa > Chordata > Amphibia > Caudata > Salamandridae > Triturus > Triturus cristatus. Next base: position 1,251,789,261 of record NC_140592.1, on the reverse strand, counting down.
GTCGGGCTCTGCAGTCGGTTCCTCGTAGAACGGTCGCAAAGCAAAGGGTAGTCTCTTGATGGTGCCTGTTTGCACAGGGTAGCCACACCTTGGCTACAAGGGAGATTCTTCAGTCTTCTTCTTTCGTCGAATGTCGAAGGTCCAGAGTTTCTGTTCAGTTTTGCAGGTTCAGGATAATCTAAAGTCTTGAGGCCCAACTCCCACTCTTATACTAATCTGGGGGGCTGGGATACCTGCTAGGTCACGCCTTATGGGTGGGACCTGGGAGGGGGTGGTTACACCCACTTCCCTTTGTCCAGTTTCGCGCCAGAGCTGGGGCTGGAGTGCCCCAGCGCCGGTTTGAACTGGACTATGCAAGGAACACCTTGTGTGCCCCAGGCATGTCTCATTCCTTTCAGCCCACCCTGCCCCAATACACTAAAGGCTGTCTGGGGAGGTGCTAGCACCTCCCCAAGCAGGAAACCTATTGTCCAGGCATCCCTGGCTGGGATCACTCCCAGCTGCAGGAGGTCAGACTTGTGTCGTGGCAGCAGCATCCATTTTGTGATGCTGAGGCTTTGGTCAGAGGCTAACAGTTGAAGTATGATTTTAACATGTCTTTCCCTCTAGAAGGGGGGAATAATATTCTCATGTCCAGAAATGGCATGGGGGTATTATTCCACAGTGTTAGACACCTTACACGACATGTTTCGATAAAGCCAAACCATAGTTACCATAACCGTCTAAGATTATAAGGCACTTTAAGAGTATATGGTAGGCTATATCATAGAACAGCTATAAGGACAAGGTTCCGAAAGCTGCAGACAGGCTCAGCTCATGCTAGAGCACCATCTCACATGTTACCAAGCACTCTGCCTCCAGGATTGTCAAGGCCTGCCATAGGAGTGACTGATAGGTACACATGTGTCTATATGTAAGTTAGGTATAGGAATACTACACCTAAGCAAGGGGTGATTACACGACCTTGCCCCAGCTGAGTGATCAGCCAGTTGTGTCAAAATGGAAGGCCAGGCCAGGGGTGGCATAATACATGCTGCAGCCCCTGGTAGGCCTAGGGTACACCTATGCCCTGGGTACCTAAGGTACACTGTACAGGGGCCAATAAGGTGATCCTATCCAAATGGGTTATGCACCTAAAGTACATAGTATTAATTTAGAGAGAGAACAGCAGGGCTGTGGGTCTGATTAGCAGGCCCACAGCCACATCTAAGTCGAAAACCAGTAAAGCAAAAGCAAAAAGTGGGGGTGAACATAGAAAGCAGACCCTACTCTCCTACACAACCCCCCCCCCCCCCCCAAACTTAGGGACATTAAACTAACCTTGACCAGTTGAGTCTTCATGTTCTAAGTGGAAATATCTGGAGAGTCCATCTGCATTGGCATGGTCAGTCCCAGGTCTATGTTCCACTGTGAAGTCCATCCCTTGTAGGGAAATGGACCACCTAAGAAGTTTGGGATTTTCACCCTTCATCTGATTTAGCCACAAGAGGGGCTTATGGTCTGTCTGAATCTTGAAGTGAGTGCCAAACAAGTATGGCCTCAGCTTCTTCAGGGCCCAAACCACAGCAAAGGCCTCCCTCTCAATAGCTGACCAACGTTTCTCTCTAGGGGTCAGCCTTCTACTTATAAAAGCAATGGGCTGGTCTTGACCATCTACATTCAGTTGTGAAAGAACAGCTCCCACACCTAACTCAGAAGCATCTGTCTGGACAATGAACTCTTTGGAGTAGTCTGGACTTTTCAGAATAGGTGCACTGCACATGGCCTGCTTCAGGTCATCAAATGCTTTTTGACAGCTTACTGTCCACTGAACTTTCTTTGGCATCTTCTTGGAGGTCAAGTCATTAAGTGGTGTCACTATGGACCCATAATTCTTAACAAACTTTATGTAGTACCCAGTCAGGCCCAAGAAAGCTCTGACCTGAGTCTGGGTAGTTGGAGGAGCCCAGTCCTTTATGGTCTGGATCTTGCTCTCCAGTGGTTGAACCTGACCCCCACCAACTAGGTGGCCCAGGTATACAACCTTGCTCTGCCCTATCTGGCACTTAGTGGCCTTGATAGTGAGGCCTGCCTTTTGCAGGGCCTCTAAAACATTCCTCAGGTGGACCAGGTGATCCTCCCAGGTGGAGCTAAAGACAGCAATATCATCAAGATAAGCTGCACAATAATCATCCAACCCAGTAAGGACTTGATTCACCAACCTTTGGAAAGTGGCAGGTGCATTCTTCAAACCAAAGGGCATTACCACAAATTGATAATGTCCTCCTGGGGTCGAGAAAGCAGTTTTGGCCTTTGCACTCTCAGCTAGTCTGATTTGCCAGTAGCCTGCTGTTAGGTCAAATGTGCTCAAAAACTTAGCAGCTGCCAGTCTGTCAATGAGCTCATCTGCCCTAGGTATTGGGTGGGCATCTGTCCTAGTGACAGCATTGAGACCTCTGTAATCCACGCAAAACCTCATCTCTCTCTTACCATCTTGGGTGTGAGGCTTTGGCACAAGGACTACAGGACTAGCCCAAGGGCTCTCTGAAGGTTCAATGACTCCCAGCTCCAACATCTTTTGTACCTCAACTTTTATGCAGTCCCTGACATGGTCAGGTTGCCTGTAGATTTTACTCTTCACAGGCAGACTGTCACCAGTGTCCACCTCATGGGTGCACCAGTTTGTCTGACTTGGGGTCAGAGAGAACATATGTCTGTAGGATTGCAGAACCTGTCTGCAGTCCTGTTGCTGATGGACAGTGAGGCTGTCAGAAAAGACCACACCATCAACTGAGCCATCATCAGGGTTCTGAGTCAACAGGTCTGGGAGAGGGTCACTCTCTTCCTCCTGCCCCTCATCTGTAGCCATGAGTAGCCCCATGTCTGCCCTGTCAACATATGCCTTCAATCTGTTGACATGAAGCACCCTGTGGGGGCTTCTGGGAGTCCCAAGGTCCACCAAGTAGGTGACTTCTCCCTTTTTCTCAACAATAGTGTGGGGTCCAGACCATTTGTCTTGGAGTGCTGCTGGGGCCACTGGCTCCAACACCCACACTTTCTGCCCTGGCTGGTAAACAGTCAGTACAGCCTTTTGGTCATGCCAAGCTTTTTGGAGTTCTTGGCTTGCCTCAAGGTTTTTAGAAGCCTTCTTCATATACTCTGCCATCCTGGAGCGGAGACCAAGTACATAATCCACTATGTCTAGTTTGGGTTGTCTGAGAGGTCTCTCCCATCCTTCCTTCACCAAACACAGGGGTCCTCTTACAGGATGCCCAAACAAAAGCTCAAAAGGGCTGTAGCCAACCCCCTTTTGTGGGACCTCTCTGTAAGCAAACAGAAGGCAGGGTAAAAGGATGTCCCATCTTCGCCTAAGCTTGTCTGGTAATCCTTTTATCATTCCCTTTAGGGTCTTGTTGAATCTCTCAACAAGCCCATTGCACTGTGGGTGATAGGGTGTGGTGAACTTATAGTTAACCCCACACTCCTTCCACATTGCAGTCAAGTATCCTGACATAAAGTTGGTACCTCTGTCAGAAATGACCTCCTTTGGAAAGCCCACTCTGGAGAATACTCCAAGCAGGGCCCTTGCCACAACAGGAGCTGTTGTGGTCCTCAGGGGAATTGCTTCTGGGTACCTGGTGGCATGGTCCACTATCACCAGTATGAATCTGTGCCCAGATGCTGTTTGTGGGTCCATTGGTCCTACAATATCTATGCCCACTCTTTCAAAGGGGACCCCCACCACAGGTAGTGGTATGAGGGGGGCCTTTGTGGTGCCACCTGATTTGCCACTGGCTTGGCAGGTGACACAGGAGCGACAAAACTCCTTAGTATCTTCTGACATATGGGGCCAGTGAAAGTGAGGGACAAGCCTGTCCCAAGTCTTGTTCTGGCCTAAATGTCCTGCAAGGGGAATATCATGGGCCAAGGTTAGAAGGAAGCCTCTGAACTTCAGTGGTATGACCAACCTCCTGGATGCACCAGGCTTGGGGTCTCTAGCCTCTGAATACAGTAGCCCTTCATCCCAATACACTCTATGGGTACCTTGAGCATTCCCTGCAGCCTCAGCAGCAGCCAGCTGTCTGAGGGGTTCAAGAGAGGGGCAGTCTAATTGAGCCTGCCTCAGATCTGCCCTTGAAGGTCCCCCTGTCCCAAGAAACTCAACCTGATCAGGTTCAAGTTCTTCTAGGACAGTTCCTTCAGGGCTCTCAGAATCATCCTCCTGGGAGGGCTGATCCACCACCTGAGGCAGGGGGGAAGGCACAGCCTTAACCCTACTGCTCTTTCTCTTGGGTTGTGACTGGTCCATAGTTTCAGGATCCAGCACTTGTTCAGTGGTGCACTTTTTGGCCTGTGACCTGGTCACAGCAAGGACATGTGCATCTATCCCCAGCATTTCTGCATGGGTCCTATACTCCACTTCAGACCAAACTGAAGTTTCAAGATCATTGCCCAGTAAACACTCTACAGGAAGGTCTGAACTAACAACAACTTTCTTGAGACCAGTTACCCCTCCCCAGGAGAAGTTAACAATAGCCACACTATGGGAGGTAGTGGCATTGCTAGCGTTGGTCACTAGGTAATTCTCACCTAGTATGATCTGTCCAGGGTCCACAAAAGCAGGTGTCACCATTGTGACACTAGCTCCAGTGTCCCTGTAGGCCTGAGCCATTCTTTGGTTGATAAAAGGTGTCTGTCTGTACTTGCCCAGGTTACTGGGGCCTACAGTAGAGGACAAAGCTAAGTCCCCATCACAGATCAGAACAGCCTGAGTAGGTACTCTGACTAGGCCAGAATCCTCCTCAGTTCCCAGGGTTAACCCTACTACACCCTTTTGCTGGGAACCACCACTTACAGCTGAACTAGGGGGTACAGTTGCCTTAGGGGCAATGGTGGCTGGGGGCTTATCCTTTTTGGTGCACTCACTAAACCAATGTGAGTTGGACTTACAATAGTTGCACCATGGTTTCTTTTGGCCATCTTTCTTTTTATCCTTTTTGGAACCACCCTCCCCCTGAGCCTTTTGGGGGCCTGGTGAAGACTTCTGGTCTTTTTGTTTCTGATCATTACCCTTCTGGTCTGCCTTTTTCTGATCACCGCCCTGGTTCTGGTTTTTCTGCTTAACTCTAGTCCTGACCCATCTATCTGCCTTCTTTCCCAATTCTTGGGGAGAAGTCAGATCAGAATCAATCAGGTGTTGATGCAATAGCTGGTTTTGACAGTTGTTAAGTATTTGTTCTCTCATGATCAAATTATACAATCCTGTATAGTCCTTAACCTTACTTCCCATTAGCCAGCCTTCCAGAGCCTTAGTGGCACAATCTACAAAGTCAGTCCAGTCCTGAGTCTGTGTCTTCTGGGTATCCCTGAACAACAACCTGTATTGTTCAGTGGTTAGGCCAAACCCATCAATCAGAGCACTCTTCAGGACAGTGTAATTATCTGCATCCTCATCACTAACTGTGAGGAGCTTGTCTCTTCCTTTCTCAGAGAAGGAGAGCCACAAGATAGCTGCCCACTGACTTTGGGGTACCTGCTGTACTTTGCAAGCTCTCTCCAAAGCAGTTATCCATTTGTGGATGTCATCCCCACACTTGTAGGGAGGGACAATCTTGCTCAGGTTTCTATTATCATAGTGCCTGTCTCTATCTCTAGGAATGTTGCTGCCACCAGTGGGTTCTAACCCACTTAACTTTTGTTCTCTAGCCAGAGCAAGCTTCTCTTTGGCAAGGGCAAGTTCTTCCCTCTGAATCCTCAGATTAGCCTCCCTCATTCTGGCTGCATGCTCCTTTCTCTCAGGTGAAGTCATTCCCCTGTGAGAGGAAGCATTAGAGATGCTAGAGACATGGGAGTGGATGGATTCCCTTGAAGGGGATCTGTCCCTCCTGCTTCTCTGTGTAAGCCTACTTGTGGGTCTGTATGGGGGGACCCCATGCAAACTCCCATGTAAACTTAGGTTAGCCTGGCTAAGTCTTCCTACTTGGCCCTGGCTGTCTACCTCTCCATCTGAAGCCCCATCTGACTCCTCTGTGGTGGGTAGACCCTCCTCTGTGCCTAGGGCACCTGCCTGAGATGCCCTAAGGGTATCATACTCCTCTAGGAGTTGTCTTAACTGAAGGAGGGTAGGGTTTGCACCCTGTTTTATTCCTCTGGAGGTACACAAGTGTCTCATCTCCTGGAATGTTAAGGTATCATATCTAGAGGGGGTCTTTTGCAGACCTGATCCTCCTGAGAGTGCATCTACTTGATCTCCTCTCAGAGACATGATCTAGTGAGGGTGTGGTGTGTGCACCTACCTACACTAGTTGTTTCTACTACACCTCTCTAGTAGTTGTAGTCAGGGTGTGTTACTCCCTTCAACCTACAACTACAAAGTCCAGTAGGACTTAAGTATTATAATCTATGTTATATGTACCTAGACAATATCTGTGTGATCTTTCAATTTAGTATCTCAAGATTACAATGGTATTACAACAGCAAGCTCAGATCCCAACCGCTGCTCACCAATGTGAGAAGTTGGCCTGATGTATGATGTCACTAGTTCTAGTGTACACCTTATATCAGTCCAAATACCCTTATGGTGATTGGTTGTAAAGTCAACCTTATAGACCAGCTATCCTAGTGGTAGCATGGACAAGAGCAGTCTTAGGCTAAACTCTGAATGGCATGTGAAGCCAGCTGTGATACCATATATAATCCCTTGAATACCAAATGAAAGGACACCACAACAGATATATATATAAAATAAAGTGTATTTATTCTAAGCAAACCCTCAGCACTCTTTATGAGATTAGAGGTAAGTACAACACAGTCTTATTTATGCATACATTAAGTCACACAGGTAAGTAATACATTTAGGCCCTAGGGGCCACGCAAACCATATACTAAGTAAGTGGTATAAGGACCACTGTCACGGAAATAGAATAGGCCTAGGCCTAGGGAATCGCTGGGGCTACACTACACTAGCGTTAGTTAGGAAGTGGGAGGCCCACGGGATTCGTGTGCAGAGTGGAAACACTCACGCGTAATGCGTAAAAGTCAATAGCAATAGTACAGTTTAGAAAACGGTAGATTTAGGACACTTCCGGAGTACCTAGGAAGTTGAGACTTGAAAACTAGACACTAGGATAGTCACTATCCTGATGAGCACCGGAGTACCCAAGTTACCTAGCCCACAGGCTGCGGGTGCATAGGGGTGAAGATGCGTCGTTTTCGTCGTCGACTCCTATGGATGCCTGAAGAAAGATGCTGACAGGCAGTCAGTGAAGAGTGTCCGGTGGATCCCAAGGCTGGGATCAAGAAGAGAAGAAACCTGCAAGCAGAAGGGACAGAGTCAAGGTCACTAGCCAGTGACCACGTGGAACCAGGAAGGAACCAGGCGATGTCGTGAAGATTGCAGGTGAAGGTGAAGCTTGTCGCTGCAGCCAGGAGGACCAGGAAGCGTCGAGGACGACCAGGACCAGGAGGCGAGCTGTCCCACGAAGGCTCTTGCTGTCAGCGGCGTCGAAGTTGGACTAGGACTCACCAAGCCTTGGCAAGCGGAACCCACGAAGAACGAAGGACTTGCTTCTGGTGCAGACCAGGAAGGTCTGGGGTGCTTCTTCTGTGCAGAGAAGCGGGAGCCAGTCTGGAGGAGCCAAACCAGCGCAGAAGATTTCAGGGTGCGTCGTCACAGAGGCCACTAGCCAGCGGGCAAGCAACCGGACAGACGCGGCAAGCAGGAAAATACTGAAGGGCCCCACGCAGGACTCGTGGAGTGTGGGGGGCTGATCTTCGGTGCAGATGGTGCTTGGGGTTGGGGCTTCTCAATCCCCGGTGCACAACTTCGAGGGTACCTCAGAAGCTGCGCTGTAAGTTACTAGCCACTTTTTCCAGGTAGCCGGTCCCACGTCGCTCGTCGCCTCCACGGATCTCAGCTCTGCTGCAGATGTGGATGAGGGTCGGAGAAGTCTGGAAGTCAAGGCTCTGGTCGGGCTCTGCAGTCGGTTCCTCGTAGAACGGTCGCAAAGCAAAGGGTAGTCTCTTGATGGTGCCTGTTTGCACAGGGTAGCCACTCCTTGGCTACAAGGGAGATTCTTCAGTCTTCTTCTTTCGTCGAATGTCGAAGGTCCAGAGTTTCTGTTCAGTTTTGCAGGTTCAGGATAATCTAAAGTCTTGAGGCCCAACTCCCACTCTTATACTAATCTGGGGGGCTGGGATACCTGCTAGGTCACGCCTTATGGGTGGGACCTGGGAGGGGGTGGTTACACCCACTTCCCTTTGTCCAGTTTCGCGCCAGAGCTGGGGCTGGAGTGCCCCAGCGCCGGTTTGAACTGGACTATGCAAGGAACACCTTGTGTGCCCCAGGCATGTCTCATTCCTTTCAGCCCACCCTGCCCCAATACACTAAAGGCTGTCTGGGGAGGTGCTAGCACCTCCCCAAGCAGGAAACCTATTGTCCAGGCCTCCCTGGCTGGGATCACTCCCAGCTGCAGGAGGTCAGACTTGTGTCGTGGCAGCAGCATCCATTTTGTGATGCTGAGGCTTTGGTCAGAGGCTAACAGTTGAAGTATGATTTTAACATGTCTTTCCCTCTAGAAGGGGGGAATAATATTCTCATGTCCAGAAATGGCATGGGGGTATTATTCCACAGTGTTAGACACCTTACACGACATGTTTCGATAAAGCCAAACCATAGTTACCATAACCGTCTAAGATTATAAGGCACTTTAAGAGTATATGGTAGGCTATATCATAGAACAGCTATAAGGACAAGGTTCCGAAAGCTGCAGACAGGCTCAGCTCATGCTAGAGCACCATCTCACATGTTACCAAGCACTCTGCCTCCAGGATTGTCAAGGCCTGCCATAGGAGTGACTGATAGGTACACATGTGTCTATATGTAAGTTAGGTATAGGAATACTACACCTAAGCAAGGGGTGATTACACGACCTTGCCCCAGCTGAGTGATCAGCCAGTTGTGTCAAAATGGAAGGCCAGGCCAGGGGTGGCATAATACATGCTGCAGCCCCTGGTAGGCCTAGGGTACACCTATGCCCTGGGTACCTAGGGTACACTGTACAGGGGCCAATAAGGTGATCCTATCCAAATGGGTTATGCACCTAAAGTACATAGTATTAATTTAGAGAGAGAACAGCAGGGCTGTGGGTCTGATTAGCAGGCCCACAGCCACATCTAAGTCGAAAACCAGTAAAGCAAAAGCAAAAAGTGGGGGTGAACATAGAAAGCAGACCCTACTCTCCTACATATAGGCCTTAGGGCCTTTTTTCTTTGGGCCTACTACTACTACTACTAATTATTTTTGGCACTACTTTTTTATCTACCAGGACTCCCGCCTCGGCGACGGGGAATGATTCAGGCATGTGAATCTATGAAAGATACCAATACTGGATAACTGTAGTTACAGGTAAGTAACTTGTTTTCTTCTTGGAAATCAGACCCTAGAAAAGATCCCCGGGAGAGCTATCACTACTACCCGTGCAGTCATGCTTCTTAGAGGTTCAGCTTTTGGGTACGTAATGGCATGATCCACTACAACCAAGACATGCTTGTTACCTGACTGTGAGGGGAAGTCAACTGGACCAATTATGTCTATTCCCACCTGCTCAAACGGAAAACCTACAACTGGTAGAGGCACTAACGGTGCCTTAGTTCTCCCTCCTATCTTACCACTCATCTGGCATGTGGGACATGTCCCAAAGAACCTCTATTTATCTCTGCTCATCCCTAGCTAGTAGAACAGAGGGTCTAACCTACCCTGGTTCTTTCTAATTCCTAGGTGTCACACTGAGAGATCTTCATAGACCCCTAACAAAAGGAAATTCCTATGTACTAATGGAACTAAAAGCCTCTTGCTAGTTCCTGACTCAGGATTCACTGGCTCACTATAAAGTAGACCATCCTCACAGCCAATACAGTGTTTCCCAACCACACCTTTGCTGACCTGTTCCTGGGCTTCCTTCCAAAGTCCCACAAACGTAGGGCGCTCCTCCTGTGCTATGCAGAAACCTTCCTGGATAGGGCCCCTGCAGCTATCAAGCCCTGCAGCTCTGGAAGCGACCCAGACTCCAGTAACTGGTGCATAACTGATGTGCTTCACAGCAATTGCCTTTCTGAAGTCTGCCCTTTTCTGCAAACTACCTTTGCCTGGTCCCTGCAAATTAGGAATGATCCCAGTTCCACTCTGAGACTGATGTACAGCCTGTGCTCTAGTCAACACAGCTGACAGTATTCAATTTATAAAGACTTCTACTGCTGGCACCAAGCCAAGGGCAATCAAGCAATTGTTCAAGAGGCATACAACACTTTGCTTCTCTCTTACTCTGTTTCATTCTTTGCTGCCTTGCCATCAAGCTCAATCTCAACACTGTCAAGCGGATGCTCCATGCCCTGCATCCTTGGTCCCAGGGAGTATCTGCTCAGGCTTAAGGTATTTACTCTCAACCATAGTGCGGAAGGTGCCAGTACCCCTCAGGTCAGGCACTTTACTCCCAGTGATACTAACTTCCTTCACAAACCCCATTGTTTTGGGATGAATGTGCTTCAGAGCATCTGAGTTCCTGTCCATAGCTACTACGTTGAGCTCAACCGGGCCCTATTGGGTCCCTTCACCCACTTGTAACATGCTTGCTATCACAGGTGTTGTTGCGTCAGGGTCTTTTGCTTGACAGTCTCTCTTAAAGTGTCCCACATTGTGGCACTTGAAGCAAGTTATCACTTTGGACCTGAATAATGTCCCTGTCCTTCCATCTCATGGTGCTCCTTACCAGACGTGCTATTACTATTTTCATTTTTTCTGGACACTTCACGAGTCCCATGGAAGTTACCCTGGCCCTTACCGTCCAGTTTGGAAGCCGTATGTGGAGAATTTCCCTCCCCTTTGGCTTAGACCTATGCTGTTCTAGTCCCTTGTGAACCCTGTTAGCTAACCACTTGTCACCCAACACTGCAGGTTTCTATGATCCTTCTCTGTCAAGTCAGAGAGATATTGCCTATGTTGGGGTAGAGCACTCCTCCTTAAGTCGCTCTGTCACCATCAACTGGTTAAGGGCCTGAAATTCCTTGGCCTCCATCCCTCTAACTAACTAATTCCAAAACTTCATGAATCCAAGTCTCAAACGGAACACCATCCGCTCTCTTGCAGTCTCGAATCTCTGAAGGTACTTGACTGACTTCAGCCCAAACCGTCTAATCAAAACCTCCTTCATACTCTCATAGACAATCTGGTCTGCGACAGGCATCCTTCGAATGACAGCTGTCCCCTCCAGTTGAATACGCCCCATTAAGCCATCTGCCTTAGACACCTCATTGAAAGCCTGTGCCTTACAAGCTACCTCAAAGCTGACAAATCATTCCAAGATGTCCTGACCTTCCATATACTTATGCAGAAGAGCTCTTGGAACCTTGGCCACAACCTGGACTGAACTGAATGTAGAGCCACTTATCCCAAATGGAGGTGTCATTGCTGCCATCCTAAGTTTCCCAGGGCTGTCTTTTTTCTCCCTAGCTGTTTCTCCTTTTCCTTCTGTTTCTCCCCCCCCTCTCTGTTTTCCTCCCTTTCTCTCTGTTTCTCCTCCATCTCTTGCAATTTCTCTTCCCAGTCCCATTCCTCCTATCTCTCCCGCCTACTCTCCTCTTGTTGCGGATACGGAAGTCTTAGATTTTCTCTCTCAAACTCTCTGGCCTTGTCTCCTTCCTCAGCCTTACGTTTTGAAGCACAAGCTGCAAGCTCAGGGTCTTTGCTAGACTCAACCCACCCAAAGGGTTTACTCCTGGAATTGGTGACAGTGGTACGCTAGAAATTCAATATGGTGTACACACCTGATGCCTTCTAGAAATTAATGGTGGTGAGTGTCTTGTTTAATTTCTGAAAAGTGCATTAGGTGACAGTTCCAGTGCTTAATTTGTAAAGTAATAAGTACCAGGGACCTGACCAGCAGGCCACTTCAGATTGCACCAGCCACTGCCCCATAATCGCTGTCAATGACGGTACCAAAACAAATACTAACCATCTCTCTCGGCTGCAAATGCTACCGTTAAGATTATTCAAGGTCGCCAAAGCTAAAGGAATGGCTGTGGAGAAAGGAATTAGTATTTGTTTAATTTATTTTGTATTCATAAACAACCACTGTTCTTCTCTTCTCTAAATAAGATGAGCAGTGCCACCATGTAGCTGAGTGACATAAGTGTGGTGATGACAATTAAGTGCCGGTCGGAGCCCCGGAAACCAATTAAATGCTGGGCCAGAGCACCGGAAACCACCGGCTCAAATTAAGCACTGGGTGACACAATCTGTATGTGTCTGGGATAGATCTGTCCTAAAGGGGTTGAAGAGACTGTATCAACAGCGCTCTCTTCCTGGGTTCCTATCATGGTTCCCAACCGAGTCAACTACAACCTCATTACCTTCGCCCAGTATATCAAACTGGTCCCCAATGAAATTAGCAAGGAGCGTCTATGTCTCTACTTCTGGGAATCGTCCACCCTTTGTCCCTACATAAATCCTTCTTCTGGACATGGTGCTGAGGTCTATTCCCAGCTATGTGTTTTCCATTGTCTATCTGTGTGAACTTTGTGCGTAAAAACTGGATGTGTTGTACTACTGCCATAAATTAGAAATGGCCAATGCCACTCCTGTATTTAAGGCTCCTAAAGGTTAGGCATCCCACCAATGCTACCAATTGTCAGAACCCCATTCAAAGAGCCATGGGCCAGTGTCAACTGCAACCTCATTCCTTTCGCCCAATATTTCAAACTAGTTCCTAATGAAATTAGCAAGGAGCCCCTCTGTCCCTACTTCTGGGAATCATCCACTCTCTGTCCCTACATAAATCCCTCATCTGATCTATGGACATGGTGCTGAGGTCTACTCCCAACCTTGTGTTTTCCATTGTCTATTTGTGTCAACTTTGTGCTTAAAACCTGGTCATATTGTTCTACTGCTGTAAATTGGAAATGGCCAATGCCACTCCTGTATCAAAGGCTCCTAAACGTTAAGCATTCCACTGATGTCACCAATTGTCGGAACCCCATTCAGTGGGCCATGGGCCAAGCAGCAGTTACTGATCCCAATTGTGGGGGTTGAGAACTATTACTTCTGATGTGCTGTGGCCTAAACTACTATCGATCCTGAACAACTGGGCAAAATACACCTTCAGCACTTGACTCCCAGTGGTAGCACAGGTCGAGCACTCTAAGGCTTCGCAAGGATGGATGTAGACACAGAGGGGAGTACACAGGCTCACAACTACACACAGCGACAGTAGTAATTAGTTGCCCAGTCAAATTCTTGTTCTTGTGATCAAAGAAGAATGTATCTACGACTACAAAGTAAAATTTAACATTCATAAACACACAGTCCCCTGAAGTCAGGGCTCTAGTGTTTCTCGGGTGGATCCTTAAGTCCCACTCCTCTCAAGTTAGGGGTAGTAGTTATTACCCATTCACTATAGGCAACATTCAGGTTAAGCCCCACTACTAGTCCAAATCTCAGAAGTCCCAGTTCTTCGACTCTGTATTAAAGTGTTGCAACACCGAAACACTATCTGGCATGCAAATCACCCTCGGCCAACTGACCTGAATCAGTCTTCCCAGCAACATCAGGATTGGTGCGACCTGAGTCTCTCAGTGTGCCGCTGCTGCGGTTGTCTCTGGTCTGTCTTTCACATGCAGCCTTGGCAGGCTGCGACCGACTGTCCTCGAGTTCCTCACACACGGTCCGTCTGCAACAGTGGGCGGGGGTCTCGATGCTCCTTCAAGCTGGGTAATTTCTTAGCTCTACCCACACAGATAGTGGGTGACGTGCAAAGATAATGGCGCCAGGGGGGCGTGGTCTCGTGCCGCACGAAGATGGCGGCTTATTGTTAAGCTCCGCTCGACCATGGAGCTTACTTCAGGAATACAGCCTGCTTTTTACCTACGCAGGTCCCAGAATGCAGGAATCCAGCTCATGAAGGGTCGGAGCGGCGATTGATGCCGCTTCGACCGCTTTTTCTTCATTCCCCGAACCAGCGACAGCGGCGGTGATTCTCCATCAGGATGCGAGTGACGGCCACCATATTGTACCAGTCACTGGCCTCATACAGCCAGCTGTAAGGTAAACCGGTGTTTCTGTCATTAACGCACGGCAACGTTTTTTTTCTTGTTTTTTTTTCTCTATCGACATGGAATAATGGCAGAAGACTCTAACACTGTGAATGCTGACTGCAGTCTGCCCTGAACCAGCTGGTGGTCTTATACATTCTATTTAATCGGCATGGATATTATTTCAGGGTGCTGATATCTGCAATTTATTCTCTGACCTTTTTTTCATTCAGCAATGTGCTTGTTTTAATCTTTTTACTACATTCTTGTCACACCTTCTAGCCTCTTGATAATTTGGTTTGTGACCAAATAAATGCTACGTCGTCTTGTTTGCCTGTTAATTATTATTAGAGTGCTGACGGAGGGTGACACAATTCTTTTCTTTTTTTTTTTCTTCTACTGAATATTATTTTTCGATATCTTTTTTCTCTGGAGCCTCGCTGATTAGTGTTGTGCCTTTACTAGGCATATGGGCAGACTGAAATCTTTGTTAAAAATCTCTTCTCGCCCTACACACCATTCCAAGATGGCTAATGAAGCTCCAATTTCGGTCAGAGCCTCGTCTTCAGGTACCAAACCCAAGAGAGCCAAAAATGGCCCTCCCTCACCCATATTATCCTCTCAAAATCCTGTACTTGACACTATTTTGGATGAGGTGAGGGGTCTTAAATCTTTAATGACCACGACTAACGAGAAGCTGCAGCAAATTGAGGATAGATGGATTAATATGGAAGCTAAGGTGTTAGATATGGAGCAACGCATCAGTGATGTTCATGACGCAGCTACTAAAATCCAGATTTTGGAACAGGAAATTCAACGTCTCAAGCTTCACACGGAGAACCTTGTAAATCATAATAGATGCAACAATCTACGTCTTTATGGTCTGCCAGAAAATCTTGAAGGTCCGGATATGCTTCTCTTCCTAAAGAAATCCTTGCCAGAACTTTTAGACCTTTCACCTGAACCTTCATGAAATATTCAATAAGCTCATAGACTTGGTCGCATTCAACCTCATGCTTCCAAACCTAGAGGAATCATTATGTTGTTTTTGGAATTTACTGATTTAATGCGAGTCCTTTCTGCAGCCAAAGGAAAACGTCACCTTAAATGGTCGGGTCATAACATCTTCATATCACAGGATTTGTCTAACGCTACTAATGCACGAAGGAAGGAATTTTTGGCTGTTCGCCCTCAAATGAGACAATTGAATATTCGTTATGGTATCCTCAACCCTTGTCTGTGTAAAATTACTCACGAAGGCTCCACTCGTTCTTTTGATGACCCTCTTAAACTGAAGTCCTTTCTCCAGAACCTTCCTACGGCTTCTGCAACTGGTTCCTCTTATCGTCCTTAATGTTCTTTTTTCTATTAGCCTTCTTATTTATTATGGCTGTCTATAATTTTTCTATTGTTATCTCTCCCTCTGTCGTTTCATCTTTTGTCGGTGCTGTTACGCCCCATGCATCAGTTATTGTTGCTTTCCTTTAGATCTGGATATCTTTCCTTGATCTATCTTCTTTTTCTTCTATTTCTATTCCCTTTTTCTTTTTTCACATCTTCGTTTTTTCCTTTTATATGTTTTTTTTACTCAACAAGGTTCTATTCGTCGCATGTGTTCATCAGTACTATTTGTTGTTGTATAGCATATTTTTTTTATTTATCTTATTTGTGGCGTTTTTTTCTTTTTAGATGTATCCCTGAAGTGTATCATCTCTTTACATGTATTGCCCCTCCGTCCCTCCATCATGTGTAATTTTGTCACGTGGAATGTTCGTGGTCTTGGAAACCCCGTCAAACGACAGAAGGTACTTGCCCATTTATCCAAATTAAACTCTCAAATATCTTTTTATTAAAGAAACACATTGTACTGAAGCAGAATCGCTTAAGTTAAAAAGACAATGGGTGGGTCAAGTTGTTTACTCTCCTGCTTCTAGTAAAAAAGGGGGTGTTGCGATATTGTTTCTTAAGTCATTACCTGTACACATTTTATCTACACAAAGTGATGCTGATGGTCGATGGGTAATGGCCAGGGTTGTTGTGCAAGGCAAAGATTTGGTCTTATTAAATATCTATGGCCCGGTCAGACCGGATCCTAAATTTTGGCATAACATTGAGATTGTACTTTCCTCCATTGACTGTCCTAATATTATTATTGCTGGTGATTTTAACCAATGGATTGACCCCTTTTCTGACAGACAATCTAAGTGCAAGTTTCATCCAGATAAACCCCACAAAGCTTTCCATTCGGCCATTACCTCTCGTCCATTATATGATGTTTGGAAAACTTGTAACCCTGACTCTCTTGAGTTTACTTTTTTTTCCAATGTCCATCAAACACGGTCCAGGATTGATTATAGTTTAGTTAGTAAACCCCTACTTCCAGCTATTCAATTATTGGAGATTGGGTCAATTTTTATCTCTGACCATGCACCAGTCGTTACTGTTTTGGATCTTTCCTTAAGCTCCCCAAAATTCAGCCGCTGGAAGCTTAATAACATTTTACTATCGGATACTACTTTCATTACAGAAGCCACTACTTTTATTAACACATTTTTCATGTTTAACAATCCCATTGAAACCTCTATTTCCAATAATTGGAATGCCTTTAAGGCCTCTTTTAGGGCTTTTACTATTTCTTATGTTACAAAAAAAAGAAAATTGCTCGGAATAAATATTCAGCTCTATTACAACAGCTTAAATTATTGGAACACAATTATTTCACTTCCAAATAGTCTTCGGTACTTCATGAGTTGATTAAGACCAAATCTGAACTTAACAAACTTGCGACAGTTGAAGCTTGTAATATCCTCCTTAAAATTAAATCCAAATACCATGGTGGCCAAAACAAAGCTGGTAAGATGTTAGCCAACTACTTAAAAATTCAATCGGAACGTAAAAATATTGGGCCCATCTTAAATTAATCTACTAAACGCCTAGCGTCCTCAGATGAAGATATTGCTAATATTTTTCATGAATATTATGAATCACTTTACTCTGACGACACGAATCCTTCTACTCAAAATTTCGATATTTTTTTTACGGGCCTTCCCTCTCCTCCATCCTTGCCCGATGAATTTAACTCATTGGAGGGTGTGATTACTGCCCAAGAGATAACTAATGCCATCAAATCTTTAAAAAAAGCAAAAGCACCAGGGCCGGATGGCTTTTCGGTTGAATTCTATTCCACTTTTACCTCCATTTTTGTTCCCAAACTTTTGACACTTTTCAACTCTTTTATTGATGATGCTAAGGCATCTGGATCTTTTATGGATGCCTTAATAATTTTCATTCCTAAACCTGACAAAGATTATTCCCTTTGTAAAAACTACCGCCCTATATCATTAATTAACTATGATTGTAAAATATTTGCTAAGATTCTTGCTTCTCGTCTTGAAAGTCTTATTCCATTATTGGTTAAGACTGATCAAGTTGGATTCATTAAGGATAGATTAGCTGCAGATAATGCTCGAATGTTTGCAAATGTTATCTCTCATGCGAAAAAATTCAAATCTCCTCTTGCAGCACTGTCTCTAGATGCCAAAAAGGTTTTTGACCGTATTAATTGGCAATTTATGTTTAGAACCCTCCAATGGTTTGGTTTTGGTCCTACTTTCATTTCCTATATTAAATTATTATATTCCTGTCCACGGGCCAGTATTTTTGTAAATAATCACTTTTCCAATTTTTTTTCATTATCTAGAGGTACTCGTCAAGGTTGCCCTCTTTCTCCTTTGCTATTTGTTCTTTGCCTTGAACCCTACCTTGAACGCATCCGTGTTAATGCTCATATTTCTGGTTTCACACTTAATTCTTTAGAAACCAAAATATCAGCATATGCCGATGATATATTAATTTATATGTCTAATCCTCTTACTTCCCTTCCTCCTTTTTTGCGTGAGGTTCGGTTATACTCCAGTATTTCTGGATATAAGTTAAACCTCTCCAAGACAGAAGTTTTACCTCTGAACTCTTTATGTTATCAATATATGTTTAATGACACTAATTTTACATGGTGCCCCACAAAAATTAAATACCTTGGTATTTGGTTTTCTGCTTCTCTACCTACCACAATTAGATATACGTTTAATGCATTAATCACTAAAATCCAATCCCTACTTCTTACTTGGACCCCCCTATATTTCTCCTGGTGGGGTAGATTAGATACTATCAAAATGATGATTGTACCCCATGTCCTCTATACATTATCTATGCTGCCTATTCGAATTCCCATTTCATATTTTTCACAAATTAATTCCATTTGTACAAAAGTTTTGTGGAAGTAGAAGCACCCACGTATTGCCCTTACAAAACTTAAACACCCTAAATCTGAAGGTGGAGTACGTTTTCCTGATTTTAAAGCCTATCACTCAGCCTTTTTAATTAAACAATCCTTTTCTTTATCTTTTGACTTTGTTGATACCCTTATACCCAGATGGATTGTTTTTGAACGCTCCTCTTTAAAGGATTTTTCTTTTCAGAATGTAATTTATATGTCTAATTGTACTTTCATCTCTAATAACCCTATTTTAAAATATTCCCAAAATTTACTGTATAAATCATTCACCAATGGTCTAACTCCATTTCAATGCTTTTTATCCTCTGCTATCTGGTATAATAAATTTCTCAAATACAAGGGTAAATCATTCTATTATAATACATTGTACATGATTTACCAACACACTGTCACTCCCTTATTTGACTTACAAACACGTTTTCATTTACCTGACTCCTCCCTTAATGAATACCTCTTAATTTCAGCTGCTTTATAATCACAGTTAGCTTCTTTTGACATTCCTGATGCCATACCATCTCTTACTCCTACAACACCTTATACAGTTTATTTCCTATGCTCAGACCTAAAGCCGCTTTTGTTTATAAACTATTGTTGTTACATATAACTGAAAGACCTAAATCCCCTATTGCATGATTCCTGCGCAGATATATCTTCCATTTATTCAAATTTGAAAATGATGATTCCAAATGCTCCAGTGAATTTCGTTAATTTGTTTATTGACCTTGTTATTTCACACGTAAGATGCTGATTTGTTCAAAAAAGTTTCTCATGCAACAGATATGCCCATGCTGGCCTTTTTCTGGGCACGCAAGAATACACCAAACATCCTCAGTCGTAAATCTTATTCTACCCAATGCATTTCGGGCCGTCATTGACCCTTCTTCAGGGGTACACTACAAGTAAAAGAACATTGTCGTTAGATTTGTGGCTACGAATCTCTATACCTTCGAATACAAGCAAAATGTGATGTTGTACTGAGAACCCATTCCATGTTTTTTAGCTGACCTTACTCAGCGTTCTCCCTCTAGCAGTGAAACTGCACATTAAAGCAGTTTTGCCTGGACGAGCCTATGCCATTCTGCCACGCCCTGCATCTTAAGGCTTTCCTATTCTACGATAAAAACACCAAGATGTTCCCCCTCATTTTCATTATGACACCTCTTTCTTAGTGCGCAATGCCTGAATTCAAAACAACATAAACCAACTCTCATACCTTAATGGCATCCTCCGGTGTGATCTGTCCACTAGCGTTGCGCTGCGGGCAGCCGCTTTCACTAATAACAAAAGTGAGCACATGTATTACAAAATTAAGGATTAACGTGTGCAACACCCTCTGCGTGTCTTTTGATGTCATGCTATAGACCTGGTTAAGATTCGCAATTAATATCCCAGTCTTGTGTTATTTGCGCTCGAATGGTTTTGCGGCTGTAATTAAGGCGCGTGCAGTGATCAGAATGTGAGAGCAAACCCGTGGGCCAGGAGTCGTTCCCTGAAGCCCACAAAGTGCCCCCCCATGTCAAAAACAATAAGGCAGAGCTCGTGTGCGAGTGAGTATGTGTCTAGTGGTCCCTGGGGCGGTGGGAAACCGCTAGATGGTTGGTTGCATGCATGTTGTGGACGGATATGGGTGCGACATGCCAGCACTGGCCTGTGGCACACCAACCTCCCTCAATGCACTATGGTGGGATTTATTACATTCGGTAGTACCCAGGTAGCGCTGATGCCCAATGGCTCCTGCCTCTGGCCGCTTAAGAGGAGCACTTCCTGCCCATGGCAAAGTTGGTGTACTCCGAGAAGCCACGAAGTAAGGTAATTAATTCGGTTGATTCTTCTGTACGAGTAGGCCCTCCGGGGCGCTGCAACCCAGGACTAATGGATCCAGTCTCCTGGATGCTAGCTAGGATTGGATCAAGCACCGCATGTCTCATGATAGCACTGTCGTAGATCGGCAGTGCACAAGCATTGGTTATGCCTCAGGGGGCGGCAAGCGGTGCGGGTCATCGGGCCAGAGTTAACCCTAAGAAGTTTTGGGGTTTCTCGTCAGTCCGCAGACGTAAGAGGCCTCTAAACACCTTGATAACCACATGCTGTGAGGTATCTCGTCCAGAGGCATAGTGTGGCATGGTGGCCGACCTCCTGCATTCTCTGGGGTTCTCCATCAATGTGCCGAGGTCACACCTGATTCCCTCTCAGAAGCTCCTCTTCACCGGAGTGGTTCTAGACCCAACGTGGTTTCGGGTTTATCCTCCCAAACAGCGAGTCCTGGATATTCGGGCTATGATTCCGATCTTTCAGCCTCTATCCCGGGTTTCGGTCAGAATGACCCTGAGGCTGTTGGGCCTCATCGCCTCCTGCATTCTGCTGGTAGGTCATGCCAGGTGGCATATGTAGGCTCTGCAGTGGGACCAGAAGTTCTAGTGGGTACAGCATCAGGGAATCTGTCCGATTGCGTCCAGAACTCGGGGGGCACTGCACGTCAATTGCAGTGGTGGCTAACGAACCAGGATTGGGTCAATGGCAGATCCCTCTCCTTTCCTCAACCGAAGTGCACAGTGGTGACCGATGCGACACTTCTGGGGTCGGGCGGCTACATGGGAGAGGCGGAGATCAGAAGACTCTGGTCTCCGGCAGAGTCTGGGCTCCACATCAACCTTCTGGAGCTTCGGGCGATCCATCTTGCACTGAAAGCATTCCTTCCCTCTGTCTGGGTGCAGATGTTCATGGACAACACTACCGCCATATGGTACTGCAACAAACAGGGCGGGGTGGGGTTGATTACCCTATGTCAAGAGGCTCTCCGTCTCTGGACATGGCTGGAACATCTGGGCATAACCCTGGTGGTTCAGCACCTGGCAGGTTCATTCAACGCCAGGGCGGACAAACTCAGCTGCAGATGCATGATGGATCACGAATGGCGTCTTCACTCGGAGGTGGTGCAAGGTCTCTTTCAGCAGTGGGGCGAGCCTTGGTTAGATCTATTTGCCACCGAAGAGAACGCGCAATGTCAGCAATTCTGCGTGTTGGATTTTCCAAGGCGGCACTCCCTAGGCACTCCCTAGGCAACGCTTTTTGTCGCGAGTGGAGTTGCGATCTTCTATATGCCTTTCCGCCTATACCACTTCTGCCCAGAGTGCTGAAAATGATCAGGTGCGACCGGGCCCAAGTCATCCTTGTGGCTCCGGATTGGGCACGAAGAGTCTGGTATCCCAAGCTGTTACACATGGCCATCTATCCTCCGATGAGACTGCCTCTTTGGGAGGATCTTCTGGCGCAGCAGCCGGGGACAGTTCTTCACTCGAACCTGTCTAGTCTCCACCTGCTTGGGTGGAGATTGAGCGGTGACAGTTGACAGCCTTTGACCTTTCTCCCAAAGTCTGTGATGTTATCTTGGCAGCCAGGCGTCCCTACACTAAGACGGTATACGCCTGCAGATGGAACACATTTGTGGCATGGTGCGCTGCAAAGGCTGTGGATCCCCTTTCTGCCCCTCTTTCTGAGGTTCTCTTGTTCCTCCTGTCTTTGGCCCAGCAGGGCTCTTCTCTGGGCACTCTGAAGGCTACCTCAGCCATTTCAGCCTTTCTTAGGCTTCCTGATCAGCCTTCTCTTTTCAAGTCCCCTGTTTTAAATCCCTTTCTTAAGGGCATTACTCCTCTTTTTCCTCCTGTTACCTTCATAATGCCTCAGTGGGACTTGAACTTGGTTCTTACTTACCTTATGTGCACTCTCTTTGAGACGCTTCATAATTGTCCTCTCAGGCCTCTTACTTTAAAGACTGCCTTTCTGGTTGCCATCACCTCTGCTTGCAGAGTGAGTGAGCTCCAAGCTCTTTCTTCAAAGCCTCCTTTTCTCGCTGTTCATACGGACAACGTCGTCCTCAGAACCAGACCTTTTTTTCCACCTCCGCATCCTTCTAAGGAGGAAGAGAGGCTCCACCGTCGGGATACAAAACATGTGCTTTCCTTTTATTTGGATCACACCAAACCATTCCGGGTGGATGACCAGCTCTTTGTTGGCTACGTGGGCAACAGAAAAGGTTGGGCTGTGCACAAACGGACCATCTCCAGGTGGGTCATTTTGTGCATCAAAGCTTGCTACTCTTTGGCGAAGAAGGAGCCTCCAGTGGGATTGCGCGCCTGTTAGAAGGTGACCCCAGAGGAGACAGGGAGGTTACCTGAACACCCTGAGACCTACCCTCGGGGTATCGTAGCCAGGCACTGGCGGGAGACTCCTCAGGGGAAGAGTCTTGTATCTAGGATCGCACACACTGCACCACACGACAAAGAGACACCACACGGTAGGCTCTTGGGAACAGATCTTTATCTACTCAGCTTCGTCGGATCTTTATGATCAACAAGGTGGATATGTACAAATAGAGCACGGGCTCAGAGAGTCACGGTAGGGAAAGGGGGTAGCGGGACAGTCTTTGGGAATCCGGATTAATGCCGGGGCATACCCAACGCACAATCCTCGAGCTGGGGGATACGCTGCGGTCCAGCCGGACCGAGGGAGTCTTTAGGAGCCGCGAGTCACTCAGCAGAGCTCAAACACAAGGTCGGAGGTCTTACGATCTTCAGGGGAGCCGCGAGTCACTCAGCAGGGCTCAAGCACAAGTTTGGAGGTCTTACGATCTTCAAGGGAGCCGCGAGTCACTCAGCAGGGCTCAAGCACAAGTTCGGAGGTCTTACGATCTTCAGGGGAGCCGCGAGTCACTCAGCAGGGCTCAAGCACAAGTTCGGAGGTCTTACGATCTTCAGGGGAGCCGCGAGTCACTCAGCAGGGCTCAAATGTTCCAAGGTTGAAAGGGAGCCGCGACCACGTCAGCAGGGCTCTCGTCGTTCCAGAGTCGAATCTGCCAGATAGTCCCAGAGCACCCCTTGTTATAGGTCAACTCCTCTTTGATGTCCGGGGTCCGTGTAGGCAGGGGTCTTAGCGCCTGGGGGCCGCTCGTTGGAGTTTCCTGCCATGTTGTCCTTTGATCCTTTCAGGGCCGGGTCGGGAGGAGTCCCAGACACCCAGCAGGCGTGGAGCCAGCCCTCAGGGAGGCCGGAGGGCCGATCGAAACCCATCTCCCGAGGGGAGGTCAGAGGTGCGATGGAAACTGCTCCTCCCTCTCTCACTCCTTGGGAGCGCGATGTTCCCCAGCCGGGGCGGCGCCTCTAGGCCTGGGTTGCGCTGGGGCCGGGCGGCTATCGTAGGTGCATGAAGTGGGCACGCGGGCCCTGTGGTGCTGGGAAGATGGAGGGCACGGACAGGGAAGTCCGGGCCGGGTGTGTGTGGGTCCTGGCGGGCAGGACTGGCTAGGCCGTGTACTGATTGACTGAATGAGGTGTACGGGTCAGGGGGTGTGGCTAGGGGTCAGGGATGGCCATGCCACAAGGCCGGGTCTAACACGCGTCCCCCCCAGCTGAAAGCCGGAGAGAACTACCCATCCTCTTGGGGGTTCTCTTCGCTGAGGCGGAAGAACCGGGAGAGGCCGTCAGCGTTGGCGGGGTCAGTACAATGGCGATGCTCTACGGTGAAATCCATCCCCTGGAGGGAGATTGACCACCGCAATAGTTTGGGGTTTTCCCCTCGCATCTGCATGAGCCATCGCAGGGGGCGATGGTCGGTTTGGACTTTGAAATGGGTGCCGAACAGATAGGGTCGTAATTTCTTGAGGGCCCAGACTACGGCGAACGCCTCGAGCTCAATGGTGCTCCATTTCTGTTCTCTGGGTAACAGCCTTCGGCTGAGGAAGGCTACGGGCTGGTCTAGGCCTTGGTCATTCACCTGTGACAGGACCGCCCCAATGCCATGCTCGGAGGCATCCGTTTGTACCACAAACTCCTTGGAGTAGTCGGAGGCCTGGAGCACGGGGGCAGTACACATGGCTGCTTTCAGGGCATCGAATGCCTCCTGGCAGGCAGAGGTCCACTGCACTTTCTTGGGCTGTTTCTTGGACGTGAGTTCCGTGAGGGGACCGACAAGGCTGCCGTACCCCCGGATGAATCTCCGGTAGTGGCCGTTGAGGCCCAGAAAGGCTCGGACCTCCGTTTGGGTAGTGGGTGGTTCCCAGGCTAGGATGGCGTCGATCTTAGGCTGCAGAGGGGCGACCTGCCCGCTTCCGACCTGGTGCCCTAGGTAGACCACCGAACCTTGCCCAATCTGACACTTGCTGGCTTTTACTGTGAGGCCTGCCTGGCGCAGGGCCGTTAGCACCCTCCGGAGGTGCTGGAGGTGCTCACTCCATTCGGAACTGAAAACCGCGATATCGTCTAGATATGCGGCGCTGAGCTTTTCTAGCCCGGCCAGGACTCTATTTACCAGTCGCTGGAAGGTGGCCGGGGCATTTTTCATCCCGAAGGGCATCACGCGAAAGCGATAGTGCCCATCCGGGGTGGAGAAGGCGGACCGCTCCTTGTCCTTCTGTGAGCGCAATTTGCCAGTACCCGCAGGTTAGATCGAATGTGCTGAGGAAATGAGCCGACCCGAGACGGTCAATGAGCTCGTCTGCTCGGGGAATGGGGTGAGCGTCGGCTCGGGTAACTTCATTGAGTCCCCGGTAGTCCACGCAGAATTGGAGTTCTGGGGCGACACCGGGAGCCGCTGCTTTCGGGACCAGTACCACGGGGCTGGCCCAGGGGCTGTCTGAGGGTTCGATCACCCCCAAGGTCAACATCTTCGAGACCTGGGCCTGAATGCAGGTCCGGACTCGATCAGGGACTCGGTAGGCTCGTTGCTTCACCGGCGGGCTGTCTCCGGTGTCCACGTCATGGACACACCAGTCGGTGACTTTGGGGACAAGAGAGAATAAGTCGGGGAACTGCCCTAAGAGCTGGCGGCAGTCCTCGCGTTGCTGGGAAGTGAGGGATGGAGAGAGGTTCACTCCTTCCACGGAGCCATCCTTCTCCTTGGTACACAGGAGGTCAGGGAGGGGATCTGACTCCTCTTCGGCCCCGTCATCGGTGGCCAGCAGTAGACTCCGCTCCGTCCGCACGAAGTGAGGCTTGAGGTGGTTCACGTGAAGGACCCGAAGGGGGTCCCGAGGTGACTGGACATTCACCAAGTACGTGACCTGGCTCTTCCGCTCAACGACTTTGAAGGGCCCGGTCCATTTATCCTGGAGGGCGCAAGGTTTCACTGGGGCCATGACCCATACCTGCTGGCCCGGCTGGAACTCGACCAGAGTGGCATTCTGGTCGTACCAGCGCCTCATTTCTTCCTGGCTCGCCTCCAGGTTGGCCTCGGCCAGTTCTCGAAACTTCCTAGTCTGGTTTCGGAGGGTCAGAACGTATCGGAACACATCTCGGGGGGGGCCTCGGGGCGCCGCCTCCCACCCTTCTTTGACCAGGCTGAGGGGCCCCCGGACGGGGTGCCCGTAGAGTAACTCAAAGGGGCTGAACCCCAAGGATTTCTGGGGAACTTCCCGGTAGGCGAACAAAAGGCAGGGGAGCAGGACATCCCACTTGCGCCGGAGGGGCTCTTCCAGGCCCGCGATTATCCCCTTCAGAGTCCGGTTAAACCGCTCTACTAGGCCATTTCCTTGGGGATGGTACGGTGTGGTGAACTTATAGGACACTCCACATTGTTGCCACAGGGACGTCATGTATTTGGAGATAAAGTTCGCACCGCGATCGCTCATGACCTCGCGGGGAAAACCCACACGGGAAAAGATCCCCATCAACACCCGGCCCACCACGGGGGCGGTGATGGTGCGTAGGGGAATGGCCTCTGGGTATCGGTTGGCATGGTCCACTAGGACGAGGATGAAGCGGTGACCTTGTGAGGTTGGGGGGTCCAGGGGCCCCACGATGTCGATCCCGACCCGTTCAAAAGGGGTACTGACGACAGGGAAGGGTTGTAGGGGAGCCTTGCGCTTTCCTCCACTTTTCCCACTAGCCTGGCACGTGGGACAGGACTG
Source organism: Triturus cristatus (assembly GCF_964204655.1). Classification (NCBI taxonomy): domain Eukaryota; kingdom Metazoa; phylum Chordata; class Amphibia; order Caudata; family Salamandridae; genus Triturus; species Triturus cristatus. The sequence continues at coordinate 1,251,763,006 of NC_140592.1, read as the reverse complement.
GCAGTGGGTTTCTACATCTGCTTTCATTTTAGGCCAGTAAAAGTGAGTCACTAGGCGACTGTAGGTTTTGTCTTGGCCCAAGTGGCCTGCGAGGGGGACATCGTGGGCCAAGCCCAGGAGGAAGTCTCGGAAGCGTAGGGGTACCACCAGCACCCGGGCTGATCCTAGCTCCACCGACTTCTGCTCGCTGTACAAAAGGTCATTTTCCCAATATAGCCGGTGTGTTCCAGATTGGTTGCCCGCGGCTTGGGCCGCTGCTTGCTGCCGGGGTCCGACCAGGGAGGGACAGGTAGCTTGCTCCTGGCAGAACTCCTCTCGGGAGGGGCCCCCCTTGTGGCGCCACTGGGCCAACTCGGGCAGATCGCCTAACTCTGCGATCTGTGTGGGGTCGGAAGGTAGGGGTTCGTCGCTGGTGACAGATTCTCCACGTGGGGATATGTGGGGGACCTCGGCTGGGACAATCCTGTCCTCGTTGGCAGGTGCGTCCTCGACTTCCCCAAGGGGGGGCAGTCGGGCCCCCATAGATCGGGTGGTGGCGCACACCCACTCGGGGAGACCCATCATCCCTAGGTGGGTCTTGCGCTTGACTTGCTTCCAGGGGGAACTTTCCAGGTCGTTCCCCAGGAGACAGTCGACCGGCTGGGAGGTTCTTACTGCTACTTTCAATTTACCGACCACTCCGCCCCATTCAAAAGGCACCAGGGCTACCTTACAGAGGCTCTCAGTGTTGTCAGCCGCAATTACAGGGCAAAATATATTGGGGAGGATCTGGTCTTCGTGGACTAAGTGGCTGAGGACACCGGTGATGCTCGCCCCGGTGTCACGAAGGGCCTCTACCTGTTGGCCATTGATCGTCACTAGCTGCCCGTATTTCTTCGTGTTGGAGGGCAGGAGGCTCCCAGGGACCATTTCTCTGTCTCCTAATGATACCAAGGCCATCGCGGCGGGTTCCCATTCTACGGTCTCCTCAATCTCCTCCCCTAGGTCTACATTGGCTATCTGTCTGGCTGGGGGGGCTGTAGTGGGGACGCGCAGGGCCATGGGGCATTTGGGGTCATTGGCGTAATGCCCGGGCTTCTGGCAACGGAAACAAGTGATGGTCACCCGGTGCCCCGTCTCACGGGTGGACCGGATACAGCTGGTGAGAGTGCTGGGAAGTGCGGAGGTTGGTTTTTCAGAGGACCGGACTGGGATTCCCTCTGCCCTCCCTGGTTCCCCCCCCCCCCTCTCTGGCGGGGCGGTCCCTGACTGGCTCGGGGGTATTCTTCTACAGGGCCCCGGGAGACCCGGGTGTTGGTCCAGCGATCCGCCTCGACAGCCAGCTTCCTCGGATCCGTGAGCTTGCTGTCGAGCAGATGCTGGCGTAGCTCCACAAAGCAGTTCGCCGCCAGGTGTTCCCATAACATGAGGTCGGTTAGTTCGTCCAGGGTGGTTACTTTGCTGCCCTTAATCCACCCGTCGAATGCACTGCTGAAAAAGTTCACATACTCCACCCATGTGGTGCCGGGGACCTTCGTGCAGTCCCGGAACCGCTGGCGGTACATCTCCGGGGTGAGGCCGTACCTTGTGAGGAGGGCCTCCTTCATGTGGCTGTAGGAGGTCTGCATGGAGGATGGTAGGTCGAGCAGGGTGTCACTCCCCTCGCTCAAAAATCGGCCCCACAACCCGCCCCCCCAATCTTTCTGCGGGACTCGGTGGGAGGTCATGGCGACCTCGTAGGCCTTGAACCATTGTTGGATGTCATCGTTTTTGTAATATTCCTTGACCACATCTTTGGGGATGTGGACCTTCTGTTCCGCCGGTGGTGGCGGCCCCCGGTTCTCCGGGGGTCGAGCTTCTTCGCTCCTTGCTTTGAGCTCGATTTCTTTCAAGCTGCGTTCGTGCTCCAGTTGAAGTCTTCTTCCTTCGTGCTCTCGTTGGAGTTTCTTCTCTTCTAGTTCGCCTTGTACTCGCATCTGTTCCACTGCTAGCTTCTTCTCAGCTAATTTCAACTCGCCCTCAGTTTTCAGATTGGCCAGTTCGAGTTCGTGATTACGACTTCTCTCTCTGTCTGCGAGTTCTTCCGGGGATAGACCCCCGTCTGGTACGAAGCTTCGTACCTGGTTGCTGCTGCTTTCTCTTGGGGAGAGTCCAGCTTCGTCGTGGAGCTCCACCGCTCCTTCTGGGCGGGGGGCTCCGGATTCCACCCAAGCTTTCAGTGCCTTCTGCATATCTTATTTGGTGTTGAGACCAGTGGTAGCGATTTTTAGTTCTTTGCAGAATTGCTTCAGTTCTTTGTGCGTGTACTCTTCCAGTTGTTCCGCCTGGAACACAGCACTCGCGTTGGTTTCTGTGAGACTCATGGCGTTTTCTTCTGCCGTTTTTGCCGGTAGTGCATCAGCCGTTTACGGTACGATCTCTAGATTATGGGCCCGAATCCCGTCGCTTGCCACCAATGTTAGAAGGCGACCACAGAGGAGACAGGGAGGTTACCTGAACACCCTGAGACCTACCCTCGGGGTATCGTAGCCGGGCACTGGCGGGAGACTCCTCAGGGGAAGAGTCTCGTATCTAGGATCGCACACACTGCACCACACGACAAAGAGACACCACACGGTAGGTTCTTGGGAACAGATCTTTATCTACTCAGCTTCGTCGGATCTTTATGATCAACAAGGTGGATATGTACAAATAGAGCACGGGCTCAGAGAGTCTCGGTAGGGAAAGGGGGTAGCTGGACAGTCTTTGGGGATCCGGATTAATGCCGGGGCGTACCCAACGCACAGCTCACAATCCTCGAGTTGGGGGATACGCTGCGGTCCAGCCGGACCGAGGGAGTCTTTAGGAGCCGCGAGTCACTCAGCAGGGCTCAAGCACAAGGTCGGAGGTCTTACGATCTTCAGGGGAGCCGCGAGTCCCTCAGCAGGGCTCAAGCACAAGTTCGGAGGTCTTACGATCTTCAGGGGAGCCGCGAGTCACTCAGCAGGGCTCAAGCACAAGTTCGGAGGTCTTACGATCTTCAGCGGAGCCGCGAGTCACTCAGCAGGGCTCAAGCACAAGTTCGGAGGTCTTACGATCTTCAGGGGAGCTGCGAGTCACTCAGCAGGGCTCAGATGTTCCAAGGTTGCAAGGGAGCCGCGACCACGTCAGCTGGGCTCTCGTCGTTCCAGAGTCGAATCTGCCAGATAGTCCCAGAGCACCCCTTGTTATAGGTCAACTCCTCTTTGATGTCCGGGGTCCGTGTAGGCAGGGGTCTTAGCGCCTGGGGGCCGCTCGTTGGAGTTTCCTGCCATGTTGTCCTTTGATCCTTTCAGGGCCGGGTCGGGAGGAGTCCCAGACACCTAGCAGGCGTGGAGCCAGCCCTCAGGGAGGCCGGGTGGCCGATCGAAACCCATCTCCCGAGGGGAGGTCAGAGGTGCGATGGAAACTGCTCCTCCCTCTCTCACTCCGTGGGAGCGCGATGTTCCCCAGCCGGGGCGGCGCCTCTAGGCCTGGGTTGCGCTGGGGCCGGGCGGCCATCGTAGGTGCATGAAGTGGGTACGCGGGCCCTGTGGTGCTGGGAAGATGGAGGGCACGGACAGGGAAGTCCGGGCCGGGTGTGTGTTGGTCCTGGCGGGCAGGACTGGCTAGGCCGTGTACTGAGGGACTGAATGAGGTGTACGGGTCAGGGGGTGTGGCTAGGGGTCAGGGATGGCCATGCCACAAGGCCGGGTCTAACAGCTCCCATTCCACCAGGGAGACGGCAGCTACCACTGCTTTGGGACGGGGAGTCCCCCTCAATGACTTTGTCAGGCAGCTACGTGGGCATTTCTACACACGTTAACAAAACACTACTGCCTGGACAGCCAAGTCCGGAGAGACGGCTTTTTCGGCCGTTCTGTCCCCCAGGACTTTCTGGTGTGAACTCGGTTCGCAGACCTATCTCTGGGGTTGGTATTGCTGGGGTATCTATTCACAAGGTAAAGAATCTATACCTAATGATCTCTTTGAGATGACCAAGTTACATACCTTTGGTAACGATATATCTGTAAGAGTCATAGATTAGTTAGATTCCTTACCGCCCCACCCATTCTCCCCGTTCTACGAACTGACTTCAAGGGTCAGGGAATTCTTTTTAGGGCCCTAGTTTTGTGGCCCTGTGGTCAGTGTCTTGCATGGCTCTGCGCTTCTGGCGTGGAATGTCATGTAAAAGAACTGACGTCATCCCGGCGACCACAACGCCAACGAGGAACGCAGAGCTGACCAATGCCACCTTACGACGTGCAGGGGTACTGCTGACACAACAATTCTCCGGATCCAGTCTGATGCCTGGGGGTAATTCATAAGGTAAGGAATCTATAACTAATCTATGTCTCTTACAGATATATCTTTACCAAAGGTAAGTATATTTTTCTTTCTGACTAGCCTGACTGAGATCCTGGTGATCAGGACCCTAGTCACTGTGCTCTCTCCCTAAATTGGACTATGGTAAGTACTTTGGTATCTTCCTAATTGGCTACTGGTGTACCCTTCTATGTCCATAGTATATGGTACTAAGGTACCCAGGGCATAGGTACACCAGGGGTCTCCCATGGGCTGGAGCATGTATTGTGCCTCCCATGAGAGACCACTCAAAATGAGACTACAGGCCTGCCATGCTCCCTGTTTGGGTTGGTGCTAGCAACCCTCACAACAGATATAAGTTTCCTTATATCTCCGTTCACTGCACTTTAAACCTATAAGTCACCCCTAAGGTAGGCCTTTCATCCCGAAGGCAGGGTGCTTGGTTATAAGTGTGAGGGTGCCCTGCATAAGCAGGACAGCCCCTACAAACACAGGAGTCGGTTCTCCAGGCTTTGTAAGTGTGGTCAGCCATTTTATACATTTAGTGGACATCAGGTCAATTACGAGATATCTAACTATATATTGGCTAAAACCGAAACCGCTCATTTTTGGTATCTGTGAGAAGTTGGCCTGGTATATGCTGTCCACTTCAAAGTGGGCACCTTGCACCAGTCCAAACAACCCTTATGGTGATTTAAGAGGTCAAAGGTAACCTTAGAAGGCTATCCAAGTGGTAGTTGTGGAGAGCAGCCTTCAGGCTTAGCCTTGAAGGAATGTTAAGCAGCTTGTTTTACCAGAATACAACCTTATAGTATTGACTAAATTAAAGGAGAACCACACAGTAGTTATAAAAATATGTATGTATTAATATAACACTATCTAGTGCAACACAGTATTTCCTACAAGGAGATAATCACAAAGCACACAATACTTAAACACAGAAATGCCAGTAAATAGCACTAATCCACAGTGGGCCCCAGGGGGGGACCAAACCATATACTAAGTAAGTGGTATAAGAACCACAACTCGAGTCAAAACAGTATCGAGAGGATGTAGAATTGCTGGGACCCTAAGGAACCACCCAAGGTGAGTTGATGGGGAACCCACAGAGGAAGGGTGCAGTGTGGGAACAGTACCACGTGCTCCGTACAAGTCTATGGGGAAGTCGCGGTTGAAGTTTTAGAGTTTAAGGACCCTTCCCAGTGGACTTCGAAGAAACCCAGTGGATGACAGAAGGTTTGAGAGCCACCCCACCCGTGGATACCGAGATACCCAAGTTACCTATCCCAGGGAAGCCGGGTGCATACGACTGAAGTGGCGTTGGAAACCGCAGTCGATCTCAATGGAGGACTTCGAAGAAGATCCTCTGCTGGAAGGGAGAAAAGTGTCAGCTGGAATCCAAAGGTGAATTCTTGTTGAGGAATAGCTGAAAACAGAGGGGACAGAGTCTGGGTCACTTGGGAGTGACCAGGGGCTGGGTAGACGAATGCCCACTAATGTCGGGTGCTTCAGGTTGTTTGATGGAGTAGTTGACTCTGCAGCTGCGGGTACCATGAGACATCGAGGACGACCAGGAGCCAGATGCGAGCTGTCCCACGAAGGATGTCGAGTGCTGAGGGGTCAGTGTCTGGCGGGAGCACCAACAAGCCTTGGAACTGGCAACCCATGCAGAAGGACAAGGAAGTGTATGATTCAGACCAGCTAGGCCCAGGAGACTCACCACACACAGGGGGGTTAGGGCGAGCCTGGAGCAACCAGGAGAGCTCAAGAAAAGCAAAGTTGACCCTCAATTGGACCCATGGGCCGGAGGCACAGGAGTCGCGAGAGGACCTTGAGCGATTTAACCAAACAATAGCCCACGGAGCACTCAGTGCGAGGAAGTCGAAGTTCTTGGTAGGAAATGGTGCCAGAGGTTGGAGCTACTTGGATCCCTATGCGCTTGTTCGCGAAATGCCAAAAAGCATATGCACTTGCAAATCGGGTTCGGGTATTGCAGCCCACTGGGACACTGGCCTCAAACTCGGTAAGAGGGCAGCTGGGCCTCGAGGGACGTAGAGACCCAGCTCCCGTGTTGCTGGACGCTTTGGAGTCTGTAGGAGCTCGGAATCAGCAGACTGGCCAGCAGTGTTGAGGTGCCTTCAAATGCAGGGGAGTGACTCCTTCACTCCAAGGGAGATTATCTTCGGTTGTCCTTGATGCTCCACAGGTCCTTCACGGATCCTGTATGGTGCTCGGGCACAGACAATGCAGCAGACTGAGAGGGAGACGGATTCGGGCTGAAACGAAGTTCAGAGTGTCCAGACAGTCGAAGTGAGGTGGTTTCTTGTTCAGATTCTTGTCTACGTCGAATCTATGGTCCTACAGCCAGGTAAGCCCTTAAGTACCCAAAGAAAAGTGTTGGCAAGATTCAGATGACCCTCCCAGGGGAGGGTCTGGACAGTGAGGAGGTTACTCCCATGTCCTTTGTCCAGTTTTGCGCCAGAGCGAGAGCCACCGACTGCTAGGACTGGTTTGAACTGGACTATGCACAGGGACAACAAACGTGCCCCTCATGCAGACTTTCAGTCGCTGGCAGGCGCACCCACCCAGTCCTAATACACTAAATCCTGTCTGGGAGGTGGTCACACCTCACTATGACGGTATGCCTATTGTTCTGCATTCCCCTGCTTGAGCTTGGCTCAGCAGCAGGAGCGCAGAAATGTGTCTCTGGTCGACAGCAACCATTTTGTGCTGTCCGGGACTAGAAGGCTGGTACTGGGAACACCAGGGACCCAATGAAGCTCGCTTCTGAGGGGTGGAATTATAGCTCCCACACCAGTTACCGGTGTGGGGGTATGATTCCAACATGTTTAACACCAAACACAACTGGGTTTGTTTCAGCCGTTTTAGGGTTGGTCATCACGCGTTCGTATAATGCCCCTCTATATGTCGTAAATGGCTGCTTCAGTGACACCCCGGGAGAATGGACTCCGTTGTCTGCAGGGGTGTCCTGCTCCTGCAGTGGCACCCTCTCACTTAGAGCCTAGCACCCTGCCTTCAGAATTGTAAAGGCCTGCTATAGGGGTAACTTATAGGTTTTAAGTGCAGTGATCCTTAGATTTAGTAAACCCTGTATCTCAAGTAAGCTGTGCATGCACCAACTTACACAGGCTGCAATGGCAGGCCCGTTGTTCCATTTTGCATGGCCTCTCATGGGTGGTATATTACATGCTTCAGCCAATGGGAGGCGTCTGGGGTACCTATTCCCTGGGTTCATATGTACCATATACTAGGGACTGATAAGGGTACGCCAGTATCAATTCTGGAGTGTACCTAAGTACATGACATAACAGTTTAAGGAGAAAGCAGATAGACTGGGGTCCTGATTACCAGGATCCCAGTCAGACTAGTCAAAAGCGTTATTTAGAAAAAAGGGGGTATAACCATAAGCAGCAGATCCTACTTTCCTACAGTATCAAACATGTTGGAATCCTACCCCAACACCGATTCCGGTGTTGGATGCAGGATCCCATGTACTGGGGGACTCTTCTAGGGCCCCCCGCCCTGTATTCATTGTTCCAAACTTTCATGGTCTAACAGCAAGCTGGTGCTGCTGCCGACCACAGACACGATTCTGCCCTCCTGCTGCTGAGCCAGGCTCGAGCAGGGTATGGTAGAGCAATAGGTTTCCTGTCACATGGAGGTGTTACCACCTCCCAGACAGGACTTAGTGCATTGGGCTGGGTGGGGGAGCTTGCCAGTGCCATCAGACTGCTTTGAAGGGCACATTTGATGCCTTCCTTGCATACCCCAATTGTATGAAACAATTCATACAATTGGCCCCACTCCCCAAGAGACAGGGTACCAAATTCAATCAATGTAAAAAGAATTTCTCTTGGGTGATGAATAACAAATGTCAAACTGCACTACAAACAACCATACACAATCCCTAAAAACATTCAACTCTGCTAAATGTATTTAGAATTTAGGGCCCATAAATCAATTATAAACACATGAACAGAAACAAATTGAAATAACACAAAAAGGGCCACATGTAGGTAAATTATATTTACCGATTCTTAAATACCGAATTTTACCGATTCGGTATTTATGAATCGGTAAATGTAATGTAGGTAAACAATCGGTAATTATTACCGATTCGGTAAATATCGGTATTTAAGAATCGGTATTTACCGAATCGGTAATAATGCATCCCTTCCCATTCATTCCTATGGGCCTGGAGGCCCATAGGAATGAATAGGAAGCCAGTTACCATTACCGATTCGGTAAATACCGAATCGGTAATAGGGGAGGCATTATCATGGGTGGCAGGGTGTCACATTGACACCCTGTTGCACCCCTGATATGTGCATGTGTGCACATGTGGCGCACATACATGCCCTAAGGGCATGTATGTCTGCCACATTGCACTTTTCAAATGGCACAAAAATGCTTTTTGAAAGGTATTCGTCATTTACCATCAACTTGTAGTTGGTGGTAAATAACGAATCCAGACACCAATGATACACTCACTTGAGTGCCCCCTACATAGCATTTCTGGATTCGGTATTTACCGATTCGGTATTTTACCGATTTCTTAATTTCCGAATCGGTAAATACCGAATCCAGAAAATCAGCCCCCTACATCGCAAATGCCTAAATACCAGTCGGTAAAGGGATATTTACCGAATTTCGGCCGTTACCGACCGGTATTTGGCTTCCTACATGAGGCCCAAAATCTTTTATTAAAATCACAAAATCATAAAATTAAAAACCAAATTTAGACCAATTAAAAAATATGTGTCAACAAATTCATACATATGACAAACATAATGCTTAAAATAGAGACAAGAAACAAGTGAAACATTAAAAAAAATCATGGCTCGGTTTGTTCGATTGAATCAATTCTGTTGGAGTCTGCCAGTTAGACTCAGATGTTCCTCGTATCTAACCATGCAAAAGAGGGTGTCAACGCGTTTCGGTGGGCTCAATCTATTTTAAACCACCGTCATCTGATAGAGACTACTAGCCGCAGATTCCTTAATGTAGAATTATCCCCAGGCGTGAGACTGGACCCGGAAAACTTTCTTGTCCAGCATCTCTGCGCACCAGGGGGCGGTGCCTCGCGACTCCACCCCGACGTCCTCCGCGGGCGTGGTGTCAGCGAGGTCACATAAGCCCCATTCCGGCGCGCTGACGTCAGTTTTCTTCTTTTCCGCGTGCAACGCGGACCCGGATCGTGTTTCTGGCCTGTTTCAGGCCTTCTTTCTACGCTTAGCGTTTTCTTGGGTACATTGTGCGAATGCCTTCAGGCTTCAAGACATGCTCGTCTTGCGCGTGTAGGAGAGTAGGGTCTGCTTTCTATGTTCACCCCCACTTTTTGCTTTTGCTTTACTGGTTTTCGACTTAGATGTGGCTGTGGGCCTGCTAATCAGACCCACAGCCCTGCTGTTCTCTCTCTAAATTGATACTATGTACTTTAGGTGCATAACCCATTTGGATAGGATCACCTTATTGACCCCTGTACAGTGTACCTTAGGTACCCAGGGCATAGGTGTATCCTAGGCCTACCAGGGGCTGCAGCATGTATTATGCCACCCCTGGCCTGGCCTTCCATTATGACACAACTGGCTGATCACTCAGCTGGGGCAAGGTCGTGTAATCACCCCTTGCTTAGGTGTAGTATTCCTATACCTATCTTATATATAGACACATGTGTACCTATCAGCCACTCCTATGGCAGGCCTTAACAATCCTGGAGGCAGAGTGCTTGGTAACATATGAGATGGTGCTCTAGCATGAGCTGAGCCTGTCTGCAGCTTTCGGAACCATGTCCTTATAGCTGTTCTATGATATAGCCTACCATATACTCTTAAAGTGCCTTATAATCTTAAACGGTTATGGTAACTATGGTTTGGCTGTGTCAAAACATGTCGTGTAAGGTGTCTAACACTTTGGAATAATACCCCCATCCCATTTCTGAGGATGAGGATATTATCCCTCCCTTCTAGAGGGAGAAGACATGTTGAAACCTACTTACCCGGTTAAAGTTAACCAGAGCCCCAGCATCACAAAATGGATGCTGCTGCCACGACACAAGTCTGACCTCCTGCTGCTGGGAGTGATCCCGGCACGGGAGGCTTGGACAATAGGTTTCCTGCCTTGGGAGGTGCGAGCACCACCCCAGACAGGCCTTGGTGTATTGGGGCAGGGAGGGATGAATGAAACGAGACACTGCCTGGGGCACACAAGGTGTCCCATGCATAGTCCAGTTCAAACCGGTGCTGGGGCACACCAGCCCCAGTCCTGGCGCGAAACTGGACAAAGGGAAGGGGGTGTAACCACCCCCCTCCCAGGTCCCACCCATAAGGCGTGACCTAGCAGGCAACCCAGCCCCCCAGATTACTATAAGAGTGGTAGCTGGGCCCCAGGAGATTAGATTATCCTGAACCTGGAACTTGAACAGAAACTCTGGACCTTCGACATTCGATGAAAGAAGAAGACTGAAGAATCTCCCTTGTGGCCAAGGAGTGGCTACCCTGTGCAAACAGGCACCATCAAGAGACTTACCCTTTGCTTTGCTGAAGTTCTACGAGGGACCGACTGCAGAGCCCAACCAGAGCCTTGACTTCCAGACTTCTCCGACCCTCATCCACATCCATAGCCGAGCTGAGATCCATGGAGGCGACGAGAGACGTGGGACCGGCTACCTAGAAAAAGTGGCGAGTATCTTCCAGCGCAGCTTCTGAGGTACCCTCGAAGTTGTGCACCGGGAATTGAGAAGTTGTGCACCGGGAATTAAGAAGCCCCAACCCCAAGCACCATCTGCACCGAAGATCAGCCCCCCACACTCCACGAGTCCTGCGTGGGGCCCTTCTGCATTTTCCTGCTTGCCGCGTCTGTCCGGTTGCTTGCCCGTTGGCTAGCGGCGTCTGCGACGACACACCTTTGAATCTTCACTGCTGGTTTGGCTCCTCCAGACTGGCTCCCGCTCCTCTGCAAAAGAGAAGCACCCCAGACCTTCCTGGTCTGCACCAGAAGCAAGTCCTCCATTCTTCGTGGGTTCCGCTTGCCAAGGCTTGGTGAGTCCTAGTTCGACTTCGACGCCGCCGACAGCAAGAGCCTTCGTGGGACAGCTCGCCTCCTGGTCCTGGTCGTCCTCGACGTCTCCTGGTACCCGTGGCTGCTGCGACAAGCCTCACCTCTTCACCTGCAATCTTCACGACATCGCCTGGTTCCTTCCTGGTTCCACGTGGTCACTGGCTAGTGACCTTGACTCTGTCCCTTCTGCTTGCAGGTACCCTTTCTTCTTGATCCCGGCCTTGGGATCCACCGGACACTCTGCACTGACTGCCTGTCAGCAACTTTCCTTCAGGCATCCATAGAAGTCCACGACGAAACCCGACGCAAGTTCACACCTATGCACCCGCAGCCCGTGGGCTAGGTAACTTGGGTACTTCGGTGCTCACAAGGGTAGTGACTATCCTAGGGTCTAGTTTCCGAGTCTCGACTTTCTAGCTACTCCAGAAGTGTCCTAAAACTGCTTATTTCGGAACTGTACTATTTCTATCGATTATACGCATTACGCGTGAGTGTTTCCACTCTGCACCTGAATCCCGTGGGCCTCCCACTTCCTAACTGTTGGTAGGGTAGTGTAGCCCCAGCGATTCCCTAGGCCTAGGCCTATTCTATTTCCGTGACAGTGGTCCTTATACCACTTCTTTAGTATATGGTTTGCGTGGCCCCTAGGGCCTAACTGTATTACTTACCTGTGTGACTTAATGTATGCTTGAATAAGACTGTGTTGTACTTACCTCGAATCTCATAAAGAGTGCTGAGGGTTTGACTAGAATAAATACACTTTATTTTATATATATATATCTGTTGTGGTGTCCTTTCATTTGGTATTCAAGGGATTATATATGGTATCACAGCTGGCTTCACATGCCATTCAGAGTTTAGCCTAAGACTGCTCTTGTCCATGCTAGCACTAGGATAGCTGGTCTATAAGGTTGACTTTACAACCAATCACCATAAGGGTTGTTTGGACTGATATAAGGTGTACACTAGAACTAGTAACATCATACATCAGGCCAACTTCTCACAGCGCGCGCCAGATGTCGGCGACGGATCCTCATCCCATCTGTATGTGGTGTTTGGGAGAGCACCACGACTCAACAGACTGTGAGGCGTGTCAGCAAATGAAGCCGAAGTCCAGGCAGGAGCGCCGGATGAAACTCCTATCGGCACGCATGTCCAGGTCGGCGTCGTTGCCACATCTGTCCCCCGCGGACGGCTTCAAGAACAGCTGCCTCCGTCTCCGACATCGTCCTTCTCCCAGGCCGCAAGGGCGTCGCTCACCTGTTGGTAAGTGTCGCAGTTTATCCCCGAGGCCCGGTCCCCGGCCTGTTGGGGGCGTGGGTTCTACGCGAGTGGTGTGTCCCCACACGTCGTCACTCTATCCGCCATTCCCTGGCGCGGGGGCGACCAGAGCCCAGATGGCGGCCTATGCGGCAGCCTTGCAGGCCTCTTTGGCTCTTCCTTCTCTTCCTGGGACGTCTGCGGATCCCTTGCCGTGTGCGGGGACTTCTGCGGCGTCGCCGGCGGCTCCGGCGCCGGCAGGTTCGGATCTAGGTTCGGAGGATGGGGTGCCGATGGAGTGCGGCCCTTCGGGGTGCCCTCCTTCGGACCACGGGCCCGCAGGGGTCCCTGTGGTGTCACAGGAGGTTGCTGGGGCTCGGGGCGTGTCCTTGAGTCCCCCTCGGTCCTCTGGGCAGGCGGCGGCTTTGTCGGAGGTGACACCACTCAAGCGCCGGTGGCTGCTGGCCCTGACGCTGCCGCAGGGGCTGGCTAGAGGTCAGGGCGTGTCCCCGCGCCCCCCTCGTCCCTCCACACAGGCGGCTGCCTCGTCAGAGGTCGGGTCAACGCCTTTTCGGTGCCAACCGTTAGCCGCCGCGGCTCTGACCCTGCCCCGGTCTCCCGCGCGTTGTGGCGGAGGTCGTTCCGGCATCTCCTTCGGGGTCGGTCGACGTTGACCTGACGCCGGTGGCAGACTCTACGGTGCCGGGCCGACGTCGGGTCGTTGATCCGTCTTCGGACGCCCCCTCTTCTCCAGAGGTTCGGCAGCTGTTTGTTTCATCTTCTCCGGAGACGGGTCGCCGCGTCGTGGCTTTTTCCCCGTCGTCACCGCGCCCGTAGTCTTTGCTGGAGGTGCCTCAGGTTCCCCATTCCTCGGTCCACCCTCCCCCTTTTCGTGCTTGGCCTTTTCTTCCTCCGGTTGGCCTGGGGGACGGCCGCCTTAGCTTGCAGCCATCGCCCACGGAGGAACTGCTTTCCCCGCCGTGGGGCTCTATGGAGGAGAGTGCTGCCTTCGATCGGGCTGTTTCCACGGCTGCAGGAATCCTGCGCATGGGCGATCCAGCTGCCCATTTTCCCACGGATCATCTGCTGGAGGTTCTCCATCAGGGCTCTGGTAGACGGGAGCTGCTACTTCCCTTTGAGGCTGCGCTCCACAATTCTCTTTTGGAGTCCTGGGGGCGTCCTGCCACAGGGGACCCGGTGCCCCAGCCTCTTCTGCACCACCGCCGTCCTGCTCCGCATGATCCTGTCTGTCTTTCCCTCCACCCTTCTACCAGGGGCCCTCTTTTACAGACTGCCTTTCCCTCCTTACCTTCAGTGTTGTATCCCCCGTCACAGGAGGCCCGCTGGTTAGATTCCTGGGGGCGCAACATCTTCGCCTCCTCCAGTGCTGCTTTTCGAGCCCTTAACACTCTTTGTGTGTTGGCCAGGGTCACTTCTTGCTTATGGGATTTGGTGGAGTCCCTTATGTCTTCCGCTTCTCAGGAGGGTGCCTGCGTTGATCTGCGGCACCATGTGTTGAATGGCCGGGAGCTGGCGGCGTTTATTCTTCGCTCGGCTCTGGACATTTCGGAGGTGCTTGTTTGTACCATGGCTACTTCGGTGGCCCTTCGTCGCCCTGCCTGGCTACGGGATAGTGTTTTCCCTGAGAACGTTGGAGAACGGCTGGTTGACCTCCCCTTTGATGGCACTCTGTGGTTCCACGCCCCTGCGGATTCTGCCTTTCAGAGGTTTCTTGCGGGTCTTCGCCCTCCTCCTCCTCCTCCCCCTCAGTGACCTGACTGTCGGTCTGTGTTTTGGGATGTGTTCTCCCGTTGTTTTTCCTGGGGCCTTGTAACGGGTAGCCCGGGTTGTGTGTTCTGTATGGTTGCTGTGCCTTTGGGGTCCTTTTGTTGGGCCCTTGGTGCTGTTGGCTGCTGGTCCGGCCCTTTGTTGCCTTGTGGTTTTGGCTGTTGGTAAGCCCGGTAGGCTCTGAGATTTGGCCTTCTGTGTCTTCCTTATTGGCTGCTTGGTAAGCCGTCTGTGGGTTTTTTCTGCAGGTCTTTTCGGTTTTCTCCTCTGCTGCGGAAATCTTTTCCTAAGAGGTGTTCCCATGGTTCTTGGGACGTTACCTACCCTATGTGGGGTACTTGTAGCTATTACATAGCTCTGTCATGTGCTGGAGAGGTGTGATCACCCTTTTCGGGTTCCTTGCTCTCCGTGGTGTCACAGTATGTCGCAGGTGCGATCTTCTTGCCACTTGTCTTGGAGCAGCTTCGCTAGATCCGCCCTTCTCCTTGTCGCTCGGCCGGTCTGGCCTGTTGTCTGCGGCATCGGGTTGTAGCGGTTCCGCACTTTTGTCTTGTGTTTTGGCTTAGTCCTCTGTCTGATGCTCCAGAGGGTTAGGATTTCCTTGGGTTCTGTGTTCTGGTGGCCGGCTTGGGCCCGTCCTCCATCTCTTTTTCTTTTCTGCCATTTCCTCCACTTCTTCGTGGGTCAGTGTGTGTGTGTTTGTGGTCTGGCCCCTCCCTTGGGGTGTGTCCTGTCCCTCCCTGGCCTCTGCCTTCGGCTGGCATCTGCCTTGTCCGGAGTGCGCTGTTCCGTGGTGTTGCCTGTTGCTGGCGGTGCATGCTCATGCAGGCCTGCTTGTTCTACTCCACCGTTGTGATCTTGATGTGTTTCCTTGCGCCCCTGCCTCTGGTTCTGCTGGGGCTGCGCGCAACGGTGCTTTTCTTCTTCGGCCTGTGCTGTTGGCGGTGGCGCCGTTCCTGCCTTGCCTGCTGCTTGCGGCCAAGGTGTATTCAGCTCTTTTCTATCTCTATGCATGTGTTTTTTACGGTGGGCCCTGCCTTTGGTTCTATCTCTTCTCACTGGTTTCGAGGTGGCCCTTGTGTTCCTTGAGGCTTTTGGGGCGCTGTCTGCCCCTGCGGGGTGTTGGGCGCTCTCTTTCCCTTGGTTGGGCTTAGGATATCCTGGCCTTTTCCTTCTTGTTCTTGGGCCATGTCTCCTACTGGGGCCCAGGTCTCTCCTGAGGGGAGGCTCTCTCGCAGGCCCTCCTCCCTTCTGGGTATGGCTAGGGTATCTATTCTATGTTAAGGAATCTGCGGCTAGTAGTCTCTATCAGATGTACAAGTTACTTACCTTTGGTAACGATATATCTGGTAGAGACGATTCTAGCCGCAGATTCCTTCACGACCCGCCCTTCCTCCCCGTTCTGTGAGGACCCTCAGCTTGGTTTTCTGCGCTCGCCTCCCTCTGGGTGGCTTGTCTTCTGTGGGGGTTCTTTTCGTTTTCTGCCGGTCGGGCTTCCCTCCAGCTGGGTTCTCTCCAGTGTAGGGGCTTGCTTTTGCTCTTTTCCCTTTGTTGTTACAATTTCTGATCCCCTTGCTGTCTTCTACGAGGGGGGTTCTTTTGCCTGTCCTTGGCCTCCTGCTCCTTTCAGAGGCTCTGGCCCTCCTTGACTGTGTAGTCTGGGGGTGGATTGCTGTTGCTCCTCTGTTCTGGGCTTGTGGCCCTTTGCTGTGTGGTCTATGGTTGCAGTCTCTCTCGCTTTCTCTTACAGCGCTTTCCACTGCTTGTGCCTCCAGCCTGGCTCTTGCCTTGGCTTGCACGGTGGTTCCACAGAGGGGTGCTTTACGCTTTCCCTACTGTGGCTTTACTGATGTGGTCTTGTGGTACTTTTGTGCTGCCTGGTGCTACCACCTGGCTTGCACAGTTGTTCCTCAGATGTGGTCTGCTCTCTTCCTGCTTCGGCTTTCCTTTCGTAGCCTCCTAGCGACTCAGTGCCGCCTGGTGCTGTTCCTCACCTTTTGTCTCTCTCTTTTTGTTTCTCTGGTTTTTTCGCACACTGTTCCCATGCTCTCTTCAGTTTTGCTGTGATGACTCCGCGTTGTGGCGCGGAAAAGTTCTCCAAAGCAAACTGACGTCAGCTTGCCGGGGCGGGGCTTATGTGACCTCGCTGATGTCACGCCCGCGGAAGTCGTCGGGTGGAGTTGTGAGGCACCGCCCCCCCCCGGCGCGCAGAGATGCTGGGCAAGAAAGTTTTCCGGGTCCAGTCCCCCCTCTGGGGATAATTCTACATTAAGGAATCTGCGGATAGAATCGTCTCTACCAGATACATCGTTGCCGAAGGTAAGTAACTTGTACTTCAGGACATTCATTACTATTGTCTCTCCTAACTTTGGCACAATGCCATCTATGCCTCTTATTATGCTGTCGTGGTATGCTTTATGATGAATACGACTCGTCAAGGAGGAATAGCAATTTTCAATCCTTATTCATAGTTAAAAATGGTAGTATGTCCTCTCTAATACGTTGTTGATGGTCCACAACATTGGTTCGGTGTGGTATCACTGAGGGTTAAAATCTTATCCCATTAATAGTAGGGTATGGTGATCCTCTAATTATGGTGGGCTTCTAGCAGGAGGCTAAATGGTCCTCCAACCTTTTTTGGGGCGATGGGCGATGTCTCCCTCGATCTATCCCCAATAGTACTTCCCTATGGCACTAAAAAGATAGACACATCCTCTAATTATATGAATTTTCCAAATTGTCTCCCAAAGGTAAAATAATCCTCCAATACTTTTAAAAAGGAGGGGCGATGTCTCCATCGGTCATCGGGGGCGAAATCCCTCTATATTTCATATATGGATCTTACAAGAAAGTAATCTGCAGTGTGGTCCACCGTGCACCATAAAAAAGTGTGCACCATATACGAAGCCAGCTTCTTACACATATGTCACAGAAATAGATGGATATACATAAAACTGGTTTGACCACAGATGAGGTCGAGGTGTATCATACCCAGAATATGCAGGCATTGACCTTGCTTATAATCTAATAGACATTCAGGGCCTCATTCACAAAGGGCCTTCACACTCGTGGCGGAGGGCCCGCAATTGTGCAGGAATCTCCGCACTTAGGGCTGAATCTCTGCAATGAGAATTCTCATTGAGGAGAATCTGCCATGAGTGTGGAGTCTTCCCCACGTCTGCACAGATTCCACCACAAATGCAGAGGTCCTTTGTGAATCAGACCCTCAGTCTACAGAGAATGGGTAGTGTAGTGATATGTCCCCTGGTGTCTGGATTGTTTGGTTAATGAGAACATGATGACACTTTTCCATGAGACACTGATTAACTGTGCATAGAAGTATACGGTGGTTCATTTCCCTTAATGTTTTCACTCATCCAAAATGGCGGTGCGTAGGCGAGATTGTCGGTCAAGCATCTGGAGATAATTCCTGTAACATCAGCGGGAGCTTCTGCTCTTTAGCTTCAGAAGAAATTTGGTAGCACACGTAGTAGAGCTGTTTCTTCATTAAACATAAGTAGCTCTTACTGCAGAAATGGCTGGAGGGCCTCGATGGGTACATAGTAATATAGGCTGTGATTTTGTTTTAAACTTGTGACTCATGCTCGGTGATTGTCTTACATCGGGGGATGGAGGGTGAGTCTGCGGAGAAGTGAAATATGTTGTGACACGTACACATAAATCCAGATGCCTTTGCATGATGTGAGATTAATTCATCCATTGTGACTTAAGCTTCAGTCTGCATACGCAGCTCAGCGTGAGACACACTAGGCGGGCTATAAAGTGATTTGCACCATTTTGTGGCGAATCATACATGACGGATTGTAAACCCTCCCCAGGTATTGCATTAGCACGTGTTATGATTGTGGGGAAGAAAACTCTATTGACAGTATGGTGTTCTCTAGAAGAAAGAGTAATACTGTTTCTTCAGTGTTGGATCTTTCATAGGTTTACATTCCTGAATTGTTCCCCATCGTCGAAGTTGGTGTCCCACGGTACCATAATAAAGCAGTATGTATCACTACCATAGGCTAGTCAGTTTAATAGCCTATCAATGTCCTTTTAAAAAAAGGACCAAACTTGAACTATAACCAGTTTGGCGACAGCACCCTCTAGAACACTCTCAACAGAGGCTGAGTCGCTCAGATTGTCTACCACACGTTGTGTGAAGGAAGTCTTCCTGAGCTCTGTTCAGTTTCTTCAACTATTTCTTCTTTTTGGATCATCCAAGATTATATTTCATGTTTCATTTCTCTGACCCTGTCACTAATATGTCGGAGTAGCAGAAAAAAAGGGAAAAAACGACAAAATATGTCTAACCTTTTCCTCAAAAACTCTCACGTTCAGAGAGATGAGGCTAATATTGGCAATACAGAAACTTAAATCGGTCACTTCTGATGAGGACAGTGAGGATTCCTTTGCCTCACAGGAGAGGTTAAAGGGAGAAGTCACTCCAATGGTCTCCAGAAAGCATGCAGAAAAGCCATAAAATAGACCTACAATGAGTTTGCATAAGGTACTTTTGACAGAGAGAGAAAATTGGAAAAAACGTCCTCAGAGGCAGACCCTACAACTCCCTCTTCAGCCCTGACACCACATCAGTGGAATCCTAATAACCTGACAGTGAGGCGTCTACATCAAAACCGCCATCAGAATCATCGTTAACAACAATTACGATGACCACGTCGACGATCACAACCATGTTGACTTTTACTACCTCACTGATGAAGCCTTGTCTACGATGGCCTCGTCTATAACAGCATCGTCTACGACAACCTCGTCTAAGATGGCCTTATCTACGGTGGCCTCATCTACAAATTGCCACATCTACAAATGCCTCATCTAAGATGGCCTTATCTATGGTGGCATCATCTACGACAGTCTTCTATGACGGCCTCATCGAGGATGGTCGTATGCCAAGGTCGCATCTATGACTGTCGTCTACGATTGTCATTTACGATGGCCGTCGGCAACAGTCATCGATGACGGTCGTCGACGACAGCCTCGTCTACGATGGCCTTGTTCTTTAAAGGCCTCATATACGATTGGTTCACCTATGCTGGCATCGTCTACGATGGCCTCATTTACAATGGTCATCTATGTCGGCCTCATCTCTGACGGTCGTCTACGATAGCTTCATCTATGATGGCCTCATCTACGATGGTTGTCTGTGACAGCCTTATCAACCATGGTCGTCTACGACAGCCTAATCTACGATAAATGCCTTGTCTACAATAACCTGTTCTATGATAACCTCGTCTACGATAACCACCTCTAAGATGGCATCGTCTAGAACGGCTTCGTCTGCGATTGCATCATCTACCATGGCCTCATCTACGGTGGCCTTGTCTATGACTACATCCTCTACGATGGCCTTATCTTCAGCAAAGGCCTCATTGACAACAAACATTGTCAACGTCAGGCTAGTCGTGTATGTCCGCCTTGTTGACGACAAATTGCTATGACAATACAAACGACGATGAAAGCCACATAATCCAGAATAACTTAATGTCAAGAACTAATGGGACTAATATTGCATTTCTACAACAGTCAGCAATATATGGAGAGGTAATATGTGGAGCAATTTCACTACTTCGCTCCGTCTCCAACCTCAGAGCACCGGTCAGGTCCATGTAGCTCTAGTACTAAACCTACAGGGCATGTTACAGGATTACTACAAACACTTTACCGAGCCTGCAAGGTCACATCGTGTCCGATATGTCAGCATTCTCCGATGCTCCTGCACTTCAAAAATTATCCCAGTGTCCAATATTGCTATGCTTCCCGGGAACGTCCCTTTAACATCTGTTGATGATAGAAGGCCCACAACCAGTGGATTCCCCATCAAAGAATTTTTGGTGTTTTCCATACCTTTAGGGATCGAGAGATCAAACACTTCCAACTTCCAATAGCAAACAAGCAATCGGCTAATTTTCTTTATGATTTTAAATAGAAAAGTTGTGAGATCTATTCTGATTGTTGACATATCCGGGAGGAATTACAATCATGGAAAACCCTGTCACTCATAACCCGCCTAACCAGCAAGGAGACGTTCTCAACCATGGGCCAGATGTACGATGGAGTTTTGAATGTGCAGATGGGGTTTAGACTGGTTTGTGCATGCAAAAAACCTGTGGGCCAAGTACTAACCCTTTTGTGAGAGTCGCAAATAATTTGCGACTCGCAAAATAGTGTTTAGCGACTCGCTATTTGGAAGGGGTGTTCCTAATACCGACCCCAAAGGCTATGTAAAAATGATTTGCGACCGCAATTGCGGATTAAAACACTCGCAGTTTACCACCCTTCTTAGAAGGTTACAGAATTTCCAAAAATTGCAGAAGGGTCTAAATAAGAGAAAGCCAATCTTCATTTCTGTTTAGACCATTGCGAATTGTGTCAAGTTGAATGATAAGTTTCCTGAAACACTGGCCCATATTGAATGCGGGCAGCCTTAATCTGGAAAGACCATTATTTGCCTTCCGCAAAAACCGCAATTTAAAAGACCACCTAGTGCGTGCAGTAATCCCCAAAAAAACACCTTCCACAACTCTTAATTCATATTGGGGTCTGACTCCACTGGTGGGGCATGCAAAATGTGGCAACTGCAATTTATGTGATCTGACGTTAGAAGGTAAATCCTTTTCGTTTGGTGACATTGTCATTAATTCTAATGGTTTTTCAAATTGCAACACATGTAATGTGATTTATTTGATCCAGTGCCCATGCAATAAAAACTATATTGGGCAGACTACCCAGAAGATTAAAACAAGGATTGGTCAACACCGCAGCAGGATTCGTTGTAATGTCCCCAACGCACCACTGGTCGAACATTTTAAACAGGCTAATCACCAGGACAATGAGATCAAATGGACTGTTCTGCGAATCATCAAGCTACCACCAAGAGGTGGTGATCTGGCACAAATCCTGAACAAAGAAGAGCTGAAACTTATCATTCAACTTGACACAATTCGCAATGGTCTAAACAGAAATGAAGATTGGCTTTCTCTTATTTAGACCCTTCTGCAATTTTTGGAAATTCTGTAACCTTTTTCCCTGCCTGTGACAATTGTAGAAATTACGATACTGTTTTAACTAATCCTCGTATTGTTTTACTCAACCTCGTTCTGGTTCCCAATTCACCTTTTCACCTAACACTGACCCAACATGGCCGCCATCCATTCACTCACGTAATCACGTCCCAGCACAGCCGGTACTTCCTGTCACATGACCCTGGTCCGTTATCACGTGACTCCAGAGGCCTTCTTTTACCTTCCAGCTTAGCCAGTCACTACCAACTGGCGATCGTGCAGTTCCCTTTGATGCTGGTAAGTGCTATATCGGCGCGCTAGTGTGTTCTCTCTCCACGACCCTGCTCCCCTCACCCCTAACTCCCGCGCTATGGCTCTCCACAGGCGGACTTTGGATTCTCAGGCCGCCTTGCTGGGAAGTTGGTCGTTCCCTCAAATTCCCGCAACTTGTTGCAGCGAACTATTGGTGAGCCCATATTCCTTCATTCCGCCCTTCCCTTCCCTGGTTTTTCTGGTTGTAATTGGTTTCCGTCCTTAGTTTTCAGCTGAACCCCTGGTATTATCCTGGCTGATCCACGCAAGCAACTCCTTACTTGGACCCTTGTGCAAACTACTCTAGGAGTGATTCGGTTCTGAATTGGGTTAGTTTCCCGCCTCAATTACGTTCCCAGTCACGACGCTACCGGCTCACCGTTAGTCCTCACGTCTTCTTGACTTTTCGCTAGCGTGATCATGTACTACTTCACCGAACACTATCTGGCGTTTCACCACACACTCCACTACGTACCATCTTAGTCCCTTGCACTTTGCCAACTCAGCTTCTGAGCGTGTGTGCTAGCCTCGTTCATTCGATTCACTTCACCGGTCATACCAATACCTTCGCATCAACAACCAGCCGTCAGGTGTGTTTCTCACGTATGGCATGCCGTGCATGGTTACTGACAATATTTTTCTCACAGTATTGTTAGGTTTTAATGTACCTCTCCCTTCTCTCTTATTTTTTCCCTTTCTATTCGTACAGGAATTGTAAATTCAGGCTTTTACTCTTTCTAGTCCTGATGATGATCTATGTATTGGTTGAATAGATCGAAACGTCGTCGACCCCATGTACAAACATGCATTTTAAACGCATTTGTTAAAAATTGTGTATGTTATTGTACCTTTAAGAAAGCTTGCCCTTGTATTTCGTACTGGCTATAAGCTTCATTCTTCAGCCTGATGTATGTTTTTTGTGTTTGATTGTCTGCACTTTCTGTTTAGTTTGTAAGGACACAGGACTGTGTCCCACTCTACATTCTAATTGTATGTCAGAAATTAATTCTATTTGATCATTAAAACTTCAATGTCCGGCTGGGCATTGTATAAGTGATATAGAGCCGATTCTGGTCTATATTTATCGCATGATGCATCGTTTTTGAAGGACCTCTTGTTTTTCAAAATAGTAAGCACCCTGGGTCCTTCCTACCTTACGGGTTTCCCCTTGTCAAGCTTTAATATATGCTGCAAGATCTTTTGGCACATTACAATTTGGTGAAACACCCTTTAGAGGGACCCGCAAAAGAGACTCTTATCCGTATCAAGGAGGATAACAGAGGTTTCAGACTTATCAACCCTTTCAGTAGCCCTTAGGCTAGCTTACCTACAGTGACAACGTTATGGTGCTGCTTATGCCATTCTGTGGGAGAAACAATTCCAAAATGTTTTCATCTATGATGGAAAATGGCATTGGGCAAATATGTCCCGGATCTCATCACATATGCTCAGATGTTAGAGTTCACCCAGAATCTCCGGTCCAGGCCAGCATTCTCCCCAGCAGCTTCGCTTTCAGCGCCGTATCCAGAGCCCTCCTTCAGTCTCCAGTGTTCGCGCCGGCGGCCCCCTGCTCACTTGCTGCTCCGGTATATTTTTCAAGTGCCCACTGGGTCTCCTAAGCGTTTTCTGAGTCAGTTGTAAAATTGTAAAGGTTGTTTTTTGTACATTGTTTATTTTATTTCATTAGCCTTTAAGTTTCAGCCTTTTTCCCGCCGCTGCTGCCCCTGTGGCCACACCCCCCGCTCCCGCCTCCCTACCTCCAGTCCCGACCCCCTCCCCTACTTAATGGCGGCCGCTGCGGGGGAGCACGTGTGATAACCTAGACCTCCAGTCCAGGCCAGCACTCTCCCCAGCAGCTCCGCTTTCAGCGCCGCATCCAGAGCCCTCCTTCAGTCTCCAGTGTTCGCGCCGGCAGCCCCCTGCTCACTTGCTGCTCCGGTATATTTTTCAAGTGCCCACTGGGTCTTCTAAGCGTTTTCTGAGTCAGTTGTAAAATTGTAAAGTGTACTTTGTGCATTGTATATTTTCTTTCATTAGCCTATAAGTTTCAGCCTTTTTCCCGCCGCTGCTGCCCCTGTGGCCCGTCTCCCAGACACAGCCCCCACTCCCGACTCTCTACCGCCAGACCCGCCCCCTCCCCTACTTAATGGTGGCCGCTGGGCAAGCCCGTCTGCGCCGATCCGCCATCCGACCGCGGCCAGCGCCAGAAACCCTGCATCTACGGAACCCCACTGATACACCGCCTCTGCCCTCCATGCACTGAACCCCGTAAGACACGACGACTTCCAAAGAGCCGCACCCAACATCACCCATGGACAGTTCTCTTGCAGACATTGCCGACGATCCTTCACTATCAACAGCACACCCATGACTGCTGGAGACCCCTGGACGCCCGCACTACCGAAGCCCTGACATGCATCCTCCTCAACGTACGTTCCCTACACAGGCACACTGTAGAGATCTGGGACCTGCTCAACTCCCTCTCACCCGACGTCGCCTTCTTCACCGAAACCTGGACAAACGTCACCTCCAGCCCGACATCACCACCGCCATCCCTTACGGATACAAGATCCACAGAAGGGACCGCCCCCACCGCCCCGGTGGAGGACTCGCCATCGCTCACAAGATCTCCCTTCGACTCTCCACCTCCAACATGAAAGACCCCCACTCCAACACCTCCACCTCCACTTCCAGATCCAGGCCAACCCCAGGACGACACTACGCGGCACCCTCGCCTACAGACCCCAAGGACCTCGCACCCAGTCCGTAACCACCATTGCCGACCTCGTCGCATCCCACTCCATCACCTCTACGGACTACATCCTTCTCGGAGACCTCAACTTCCACCTCGACAACCACATCGACCCCGACTCCATCACCCTTCTCAACAACCTCTCCAACCTCGGACTGAAGCAGCTCATCACCACCCACTGTGCAGGACACACCCTTGACCCCATCTGCGCAGGAGGGTCAAACATCCACTTCAGCCACACCTCGCAGCCCCTCTGGACGGACCACCACTGCGAACACTTCACCTTCAACACAACCACTGGACCCAAACCCGCCCGTGACCGCCACGAAGAAACTGGACTAAGATCACAGAAGAGCATCTAAACACCACTCTCCGCCTAGACCCTCCCTGCGCAAAGACTGACACCAACTCCACAGCCAAGGAATTTCACCGCTTGATCTCCAGATACGCCGACCAGCTCGCACCCCTCCGCCACCCCAGCAAACAACGCCCCCTGGAAACTGCCTGGTTTACCACCGAACTCCAAGAAACCAGGCGATCCTGCAGACGCCTCTAAAAAGCCTGGTGAAGCCAGAAAGCCACGGAAGACTTTAACATCTGCCGCAGCGCCCTGAAAGAATACCACCAGCGCATAAGAGACACCAAGCGGACGTTCATCAAGAACAAAGTCCTCACCAACGCAACTAACACCAAAGAACTCTTCAACGTCATACAGCAACTCACCAAACACCCCGGGGGAGCCACGGACGTCACACCATCCCAGGAACTCTGCAACAAGTTCAGCTCCTACCTCCATCTGAAAATCAAGGCCCTCTACGACAACTTCAGCGAACAGATGCCAGACACCAGCCCCCCCCCCCACTGACATAGAGCCGACCATCACTACTTGGAATCCCGCCACCATCGAACTCACCACTGCGACCATGAGGAACACCCACTCAGGAGCCCCCACGGACCCCTGCCCTCCACACATCTACCACAGAGCCGCTGCCGCCGTCGTACCCGAACCAGTACGGACCATCAACGCCTCCTTCGAATCCAGAACCTTCCCAGACGACTGGGAGTGGGTGGAAGTCAAACCCCTCCTCAAGAGGCTCACGGCCGACCCGACAGACCTGAAGAACTACCGGCCCATCTCTCTTCTCCCCTTTGCAGCCAAAGTCACAGAGAGGCTCAAAAACACCCATCTGACTGCCTTCATCGAAGAGAACTCCATCCTAGACGCCTCTCAGTCTGGGTTCTGCAGCAACCATAGCACCGAGACCGCCCTCATTGCCGCCACCAACGACATCTACATGCTACTTGACCAGGGACACATTGCGGCCCTCATCCTACTAGACCTCTCCGCAGCTTTCGACACTGTCTCACACCGCACTCTCGCTGCGAGACTCTGTGACGCTGGGATACGAAAAACCTCCCTCGCCTGGATCCGCTCCTATCTCTCCGGCAGAACCCAAAGGATCAGACTCCCCCCTTTCCTCTCCGAACCCACAGAGATCACCTGCGGAGTACCCCAAGGTTCATCACTAAGCCCCACGCTCTTCAACATCTACATGGCCCCCCCTTGTCGCCATTGTCAGACAGCACGGGCTCAGCATATTATCTTACGCAGACGACACCCAGCTCATCCTCTCCCTCATGAAGAACCCTGACAACACCAGACTTTGTTTCCAGGAAGGAATGAAGGACGTCGCCGACTGGATGAAAAACAGCTGCCTGAAGCTCAACTCAGAGAAGACTGAGGTCCTCATCCTCGGACCCTCCACCTCCCCCTGGGACAACAGCTGGTGGCCCTTGCCCTCGGGAGCCCGCCCACTCCGACAGACCATGCACGGAACCTCTGCATCATCCTAGACTCTTCTCTCACCATGACCTGCCAGATCAACTCCATCGCCTCCACTAGTTTCAACTGCCTTCGGATCCTCCGCAAGACCTTCAAATGGATACCCCCCCGAATGCAGAAAAACCGTCACCCACGCACTCATAACCAGCAGACGACTACGGCAACACCCTCTACTCCGTAATCAACAACACTCTCCTACACAAGCTTCAAACCATCCAGAACACCGCAGCCAGACTCGTCTTCGGAACCCCACGGCACGAACACATGACCCAACACCTACGAGACCTCCACTGGCTCCCCGTAGAGAAGAGAGTGACCTTCAAGCTGCTCACCCACACCTACAGATCCGTCCACAACATTGGACCCAAGTACCTCGACGAGAGAGTCTCCTTCCACGTACCCAAGAGGAACCTCCGCTCCGCTGACCTCGCCCTTGCAGAGACCCTCTGCATCCGCAGAAACTGGAGCAGGAGGAAGAGCTTTCTCCTACGTCGCAGCCAAAGCATGGAACGAGCTACCAGTCAACATGAGACGCTCAACCACCCTACACACCTTCAGGAAGATTCTCAAGACCTGGCTCTATGCCTGAACCGGAGCTACACCCCTCCCCCGCCCCCCCAGCGCCTTGAGACCCTCACAGGTGAGTAGCGTGCTTTATAAACCCCTGATTGATTGATTCTGCCCACCATGCTACCAAAATGGGGACACCCATTTCATCTCTATCTGTTTTGAAAGGGAGTGCTAGCTATGCTAACCAAAGGTTCCATAGAGAAAGATCCACATTGTCAGCAAGGAACATGCTTCTATTCTCGTTTTTTCCTCATACACACGAAAAAAGAGAGGAGTGGTGATCCATCATAGACCTCCGAAAATTAAACAAGTATTTCCGGAAACAATCCTTTTACGTGGTCACCCTCTCCGACATCACATGACAGATCTGAATTTACAAGATTCATACCTCCGCATTCCCACCCACACATCAAAGTTCTCCCATCTGGCTTCAAATTAGCTTCCTGCATTTGTACCTACTGCCTAGCCCCTGTGGCAGCTTTTCTTAGGAAGGACGGTCATCCGGTATTCTCCTACTGCGATAACTGGTTGATAAAAGCACGAACTGCATTTCAAGTGTCCAAGGCCACAGAGGCTTGCTTAAAGTGGTTTCACAAACTAGGTCTTCTTGTGAATTATCAGAGATCAACAACTCCTCCATCCATGCAGATACTGTTCCTGGACCTTAACACTAGATACTGTCCAAGACAAAGACTTTCTATCCCAAGACAAGCAATGAAGTCTCTAGAAATTGACTCTTGAACTAAAAAAATTTTTTTTAGTGCGTCTGTGTAATTAGTTTCTGGGCATCATGTCCTCAGCGATCAATATGATCCCTCTTGCACGCCTGAAAATGAGAGCCTTACAGAAACAACTACTAAAACAATATATTTAAAAAAAAGAATTGTACAGGTCAGGTGAACTTTACACAGGTATGATGGAAGCTCTAGCCTGGTGGTCCCAGACCTCCCACCTGTCAGAGGACCTCTCTTTCTTACCTCAAATACTTCACTTCGTAATAACTACAGATGACTCTCTGGAAAGCTGGGACGGTCATCTACAGAACCTGCAAATTCAAGGAAAGTGGTCTCAGCTCCAGAAGAGCATGCAGATCAATCACCTGGAGCTCAAAGCCATCTAACTCAGTATCCACGCTTCCCTGTCAATGATAGCAGATTATTGGTGTTAGTTTGCACGGACAATACCACCAGCGTGTAATATGTGAACAAACAAAGCAGCACAGGATCACTGGTGCTGTCCATTGAAAATCAGGAAATCTGGAGCCGGCTAACAACACACAGAATAACTCTTTGGGCCAAACATGTAGCAGACATGCGAAACCGAACTGGAAACAGCCTGCGCGAACAGGAGTTTGATCAGTCGGTGCTAAATATCATCTTCTTACTCTGGGGCAAACGGGCTCTAGATCTTTTTGAAACAAGTGAAAACTGCAAATGCCATTTCTATTCAAGTTGGCATCCACATCCAGGA
Organism: Triturus cristatus; assembly: GCF_964204655.1. Taxonomy (NCBI): domain Eukaryota; kingdom Metazoa; phylum Chordata; class Amphibia; order Caudata; family Salamandridae; genus Triturus; species Triturus cristatus. The sequence continues at coordinate 1,251,734,601 of NC_140592.1, read as the reverse complement.
TTGTGGGGGAATGCTTTTCGACAGATGGTCCGGGATCTGTGCCTAACTCTTCCCCCGATACCTTTAATACTAAAGGTTCTCAGCAAGAGGAAAGCGTAGCAGTGTCATGCTTAGTTAAAACCATTAGATTTTCAAAAACCATATTAAACAATACGAGCTATCATACAGTCAATTTAAACTGAACCTGGCTAAATATTTAAGCAATGCAGTGTCAAGATCAGTCAGGATGAGCTCAACACAACAGTAAAATGAATCTCAAAAATATTTTTAAAAATCTGCCAGAGCCAGCTTTGTTATTAGTCCCTTTAGGCTTTAACTCCTGAAGGATGTGGGTCTTTGTATCTATTCAAATAGTAAAGTGCTATTCGTGCTTGCAATCTTGATGCATGGAGGTACCTGCTATGCTGCTGTTATAATGCCTACAAATCAGCCTACGCTCTTTTATACTGATACTCAGCTGAAGTTAAGTTACCAATGTTCATAGAATTCGTGTTAATAAAGGAATTTAGCAATCGATTCTACAACTGGGCAAGCTTAAGAAGATAAAATAGATAACATTTTCTTTGGTTCTAGTGATATAAAAGGTGCGTAGTGGTGTAATCTCATCTTGATATCCCCCAGGTCGCCCACGAAGCATTGGTTCACTGAGCTTCTCTTGCTATTGGAATACAACTGCATTCACCTACCAACATTTCGTAAACTTTTGACTGGGAGCTAAGGCCATGTCCTTCATCGTGTCCTGACCTCTCTCCTCTTATACACATGGCTCCTAAATTCAATGAATTCAAAGTACTCAGTCTGTGGAAATGCACCTTTTTAGGGGTACAGTGGTGCAGGGTCACCCTCTTGTCCACGAGTTCAAAGACCAACAAAATAGAGATCGGCACTGGAGTTGGAATAAATATCAAGTTTTTAATCACTCATGAGTGGGACCACATCCACACAACACTCTCAAGTTCTGCATGAGGTAGTACACTGAATTCACAAACCGTGTCCCTTTTATACCGGTTTTCTGCAATGTAAGCATGTGAACAGAAATAGGAAGAACAAGTTTTAGAAATAGTTATCAGCAAACAAGGGCAGATGAATAACTACGTGGTCAGCAAAGTGGGAGGGGGAGTAGGAATGCTTATGGCAGCAGTAAATGTTTGACAGTTAACATCTGAGACCAGGTGCACTGGCAGCTACAAACCCTCAGCACGTATATTGCTTTTAGCTGAGTCAGTAAGTCAACTAAAATAGATAACACAAGCAGAGTGAAAAGACGAGCAGCAGAGGATGGGAGAATTACGAAGGAAACAAAATGGACACCACAGCCAAAATGGCTGTCGCTTAAAATATTACACATTTCCACAGACAACCCTTTTAGCATAAGCTAAGACATTTTCTTATGCTTTAAAAGGGGTACGATAAACATCATGTATATCAATTAGCATCATATTGCTGACTTCTCGGTATATTCCTAAACAGGCATTTACATTTTGGACATTCGTTTTAGATGGTAGACAAGTAGTACAAGTTGAAATACAGAGGGAACAAAGCATTGGCCCACGTTGGATACATAAACAACAAGAGAAGAGAATTGCAATAATTATGAACAAGGCTGATAATATTTTCAAACCCCATACAGAAAATACGCTCCAGAACCATCCAGCCCAAGTCCATGTTCCTGAATCTTGATGTATCTCAGTGGCTATTTTATGCATTTTGGAAATGGCATCATAATCAAAAGGGGCGTGGTCAGGGATAAATACACAACAACTACTACCGATAAAGCGGTATGCTCCACCACGATCAGCTAGAATAACGTCTAGCACCATTCTGTTTTGTAAAGTCACAATTCTCGTTATTTGGAGTTCTTCTGTAATATTTCCAAGCGCCATTGCTGTCTGATTAGTCACAGCCTCTACTACACGGGTTAAGCGTCTGATCTTCCTACTATTTAAAGCCGCACCAACAAAGAAAAAGAGTCCCAAATTAAAGTCAACATATTGCTGTAATGCAGTGTCAGTTTAATTCACTTCATCATTATTTATAGTCTTTTGAATCGGTTCAAGGAAATGTCATTAAACAGTTTTTGATCTTCATGATAAGATGCAGGTGCTAGGAACACAGGAGGAAGCAAGAAGAATACATAACATGTTCCAGACTATCCGATTGGTAGATGATAGTAGCCTTTACTCCCTCAAATTAAATATGTGTTGTGTGAGGATAGAAAACTGCTATTGTTTGTTCCAGTAATGTTCAATACTGTGGTACAGTCACTTTTTTCCACTGGGATACTACCAAAACTGCTTACACAAAGATTTGCTCGGGCTCTAGTAACAGTGATAACAAAAGGCCCGTTACCCTTGGTCGTTCAAGTGTTGGGGAAAACATAACGTATGGAGGAATTTCCTTTGTGATACTCCTCCATTTCCCATACAGTTCCTTTGGCTTGTGGGTCCCCTTCCTCATTGGGGAAACAAACTTTATTACGTTTTGCATTAAGTCCTCCTACATCAGCTAGAGTAATATTAGCAATTTCAGAGGCCCGAAACAGTGCAAACCAGGCTCTACAGGAGCCATTATGCGAGAATGGCAAGGGAATGAAATGTGTTCCTCCCTTCTTCTGATGAGCTGGCATCATTCCACATACCCAGCAGTTGGTAGTGTTCGTAGCATTATGAGTATGATGCAAGATTTGTATGAAAGTGTTATTGAGATAGGACATTCGGTGCTTCTTTTCATGATAGGGAAGAGTAAAATAATAATGTTCCGTGAGGACAGGAGTAGTAGCAGTCAATAAGTTTCGAGCCGGAGCTACTTCCTCTACAACCCACATTATTACAGCAATAATGACAACAGTCAAAGTTAGTCCAATACCGAACATCATATTTTTACTACAGACTTTTGCAGCGTTCAATTTCTTCTCCTCCGTCATGTTCATTTAGTCGGTAAACAACAAAACAGATGGTGCCCTAAGGTCCTGGGCAGGCGTTGGTTTCGTCACTAACGTTGAGACGAGTAGTCAATAATAGGCTACCCCCCTTTGTAGTCAGTCTTTGACCACCCAGGACAGTGGCTCAAACAGTCTCTTTCTGCGATGAAATGTCTTTCTTCCTGGATTGAAGCAGATATCTAGATGTACCAGGGATCGTGTGGTCTGTGAAGACTTCCTCAGGTTTTTCAGGTGACACAGCTCGTCCTTTCTCAGTGGCCAGGATGTCCCGGTGATCTGTCAACGCAGCTGGGCTCACAAGGGCATGCAGGACTTTTCGACAATGGGTGGCATGCACCCAATTCTTCCGGTTGGTCACTTGCACTGCAGTTCTGGTAACCAGGAGGACTTGTTCCAGTCCGCGGCAACGAGGTGCCAAGGAACTGGTCCGTGGAAAAAACTTTGTCACGACAAAATCGTCAGGCCACAGATCATGGCCATCACCCTGCGACCTGTCGGGAAGGGCTTCCCGTACCTGCTGATAAGCTGTCGGTTAACTGGGACAAATAGTCACTCATCAACACATGGGTACATCATGTATAGGGCGAGGCTTAGGGATATCCCAAATATTCATGGGCCTGCCAAACACAACCACATATGGCGTAAGGCCAGATCGTGTATGTTGTATTGATCTGATAGAAAATAGTGCTAGAAGCAGGGCATCAGGCCATTTCAAAGATGTGGAAGCCTGTATTTTAGCCAATTTCAATTTCAGGGTGGAGTTATATTCGACAACTTGCCCAATGAAATGAGGTCCGTTGTCACTCCAGTAGACCCGACAAATGCCGAATCGAGGGAAGAACTCCTTTAGGAGATCTTTTGCTGTCGTGAGAGCTGTATTATCCTTCGTAGCATACGCCGCCCCCCTTTTACTGAAGGCACAAACCACTACCAAAACATATTTCAGATTATTACAGCGCTCAAACTGAATGTAGTCCATTTACAGGACCTCAAAAGGTGCAGTTGGTGTCTCAAACCCTCCTGTTGGAGTTCGCTTTCCCTTTCCAGGATTATACTCAATCAACCAATCAGTCAAACACATTAATAGAGCGCGCTACTCACCCGCAAGGGTCTCAAGGCGCTGGGAGGGGGGGGCGGGGGTGCTGCTACTGCTCGAAGAGCCAGGTCTTGAGTTGCTTCCTGAAGGAGAGATGGTCCTGGGTCAGTCGGAGGTGGGTGGGGAGGGAGTTCCACGTCTTGGCAGCCAGGTAGGAGAAGGATCTTCCTCCGGTGGTGGTTCTGCGAATCCTTGGGATGGTAGCGAGGGCGAGGCTGGTGGATCGGAGCTGTCGGGTGGGTGTGTAGAACGTGAGGCGGCTGTTGAGGTATATGGGGCCCATGTCGTGGAGAGCCTTGTGAGCGTGGGTGAGGAGCCTGAACGTGATCCTTTTGCTGATGGGGAGCCAGTGCAGGTCTCTCAGGTGGGCAGAGATGTGGCTGTGTCGGGGGATGTCCAGGATGAGTCGTGCAGAAGCGTTCTGTATGCGCTGGATTCTTTTCTGTAGTTTGACTGTGGTTCCAGCGTAGAGGGCGTTCCCGTAGTCCAGTCGGCTGGTGACGAGGGCATGGGTGACTGTCTTTCTAGTTTCGGTGGGGATCCACCGGAAGATCTTTCGGAGCATGAGCAGGGTGTTGAAACATGATGACGAGACGGCATTGACTTGCTTGGTCATCGTGAGGGAGGAGTCCAGGATGAAACCCAGGTTGCGTGCGTGGTCCGTGGGCTTGGGGGCGGTGCCCAGAGCAGGGAGCCACCAGGAGTCGTCCCAGGCGGAGGGGGATTTATTTATTTATTTAATGCGTTTTTATATAGCGCGGACTTTACCCGAAGGTGTCAGAGCGCTTCACAATAGGAACAGTAATGATACATAAGGAGAAAAATTACAAGTGAGCATGTTACAAAATCAAACGTTACGTTACATGAGGCAATAGTGACAATTGTGCAAGTATCAAGAGCAAACAAAATACAAGAGGTAGCAAACGATACGTTATAAAAGGAAAAAGTGATGTGTGCAGGTTACAAGAGCATACAAAGTACACGTAGAGGTAAAAAGATTGCAATAAATGGCAGACACTCAAAACACTAAAACAAAAGTTACGTTACATGAGGCAGTGGTGGCCGTTGTGCATGTATCAAAAGCAAACAAAATACAAGAGGTAGCAAGCGATACATTACAAAAGGAAAGGTGACGTGTGCATGTTACAAAAGAGTACAAAGTACAAGTAGAGGTATAATACTGCATTAAATGGCAGACACTCAAAACACAAAAACACACTGGGAAGGCACTTCTATAGGCATGGAGAACAGAATTTCCTATAATGGAAGGACTTCATTCAGAAAATAGAGGGTGTGAATTAAATTTGGAAGTGTCTTTGAAGGAGGAGAGCTTTGAGGTCAGATTTGAAGGCCTGGGAAGAGGTGGTGGTCCGGAGCTGAGGCGGAAGTGAGTTCCAGATTCTCACCGCGTTGCCTGAAAAGGATTGGGCCATCGATCTTTCCTTCTTGAAAGTGGGAGGTTCAAGCAATACATTTTCTGCATTACGTGATGGTCTGGAACCTCCAGAGAGTTTCAGTTTATTCGCCAGGTAGCGAGGGGAGATGGGACTCTCTGAACCGCAGGCTACTGCCGGCTGTCAGTATGTGGTCATGGCGGCGGGCACAGTCAAGGCCATTACATGCCTCTATCAGAGAATGGCGACGGAGCACCTAGCCCCTTTGAGTGCGCTGAAAGATAAATGGGAACTGGACATCGGGAAGCCCATCCCGGACTTGACGTGGCCCAAGTTGCAGAGACGGGCCTGGAAGAGCACACGTAATACCAGGTTTCAATTGGTGCAGTACTTTATCTTGCATAGGGCATATCTGACGCCAGCTAAATTATTTCAATATTTTGGGGGTCCCACTCCGCAGTGCCCTCGCTGTGGGGAGGAGGGGGCTGACTTTAAGCACATGTATTGGTCCTGTGGCGTCCTAAGCTGCTACTGGGGGGAGGTCATTGATTGCTTGACTCAAGTGACGGGGCGGGAATTGGGGGTGGAAATGGGAGTTTGTCTGCTGCTGTGGTTTCCCCATACACCGCGCACGAAAGTCACGAGCAAGTTTTGCGACTTAGGGCTGGTGGTGGCTAAAAGAGAAATTACCCTACACTGGAAATCGAGAACTGGTCCCAGCTTTGCGAGGTGGAGAGCTACCTTCACAAAATGGGCGGGTAGCGAGAGTACGCTCAGGTTGCAGCTAGCGCTGCGGGGAAATGATGAAAAGGCGTTAGCCATGGCACATCCATGGGAAGCACTAGTGGTTGACCTCCGGGGGTGGGGCACAGAAGCGGAGGAGGGCGCTGAAGCACTGGAGCAGCATGCAGCAGCGTAGCGGTGGAGAGGCAGCTGACGGGTCACGCATGAGGGCGGGAAGGCTTCCCTTCTCCTTTCTGCTTGGCGCCTGACCATGGGGGTGGGGAGTAGCCTGCGGCCGCTCACACGGCTAATTACGAGACAGATTTATCCCGGTACCTGCGGTTATGGCACACTGACATGTGGGTTGGGGGAGGGAGTATCTGCATTGGGGAGTGTTGGGGGGCAGTGCATTGGTAGTTGGAAGTGGTCTACACTGTACTATGCAATGGCGCTTATTACTGGGAGAAGACCAATGATATGCTGGTCATTGCAGATGGCAATTGTAATTGAGTTATGCAATAAAAATTGTTTCTGCAAAAAAAAAGGTAGCGAGGGGAGGAGGAGTGCAAGACTTTGTGGGTGATACAGGCAGTCTTGTAGATAGATCTAGCCTCTATGGTAAGCCAACGGAGGGTGGATAAAATGGGTGTGATGTGGTCGCTTCTTTTGGCCCCATATATGAAACGAGCTGCTGAATGGAGAACAGACTTCAGGGGGGACAGGTGGGATTTGGGGAGGCCAGAAAGAAGAGAATTGCAGTAGTCCAATCTGGAGAGAACCAGCGATTGGACTAGGGTTTTAAGGTCGTGCTCCGGGAAGAAGCGAAAAATCCCCCAAAGAAGGCGCAGTTGGTATCGAGCAGACTTTGCAATGGAATCGATGTGGGAGAGTAGACTGAGTTTTTTGTCGAGTATGACACCAAGGGATTTTGTGCTCTCGACAATGATGGGTTTATTGTTCAGTAGATTAATCTGATCCATCCATGATTGCACTGGGGGAGGAGAAAGTGAGGAGGAGGAATTCTGTTTTGGAGGGATTCAGGATCAGTTGATGAGTTAACATCCAATTTTGAATGGAGTCGAGAGTAGAGCTTAGGAAGGAGAGATCGTGAGTGGAGGCCACCTTAAGGTAGATTTGAGTGTCGTCCGCAAATAGATGATAGTGGATCCCGGATTTACTCAGGAGATTTCCCAACGGTTCTAAATAGAGATTGAACAGTGTGGGTGCAAGTATAGAGCCTTGAGGAACACCTTGACCGACCGCTAATAGAGATGTAAGACTGTTCGCTATTTTGATCATTTGGGATCTATCAGAGAGGAAGGAGGCAAACCATTTGAGCACAGTGCCCTCCATGCCCATTCTCTGTTGAAGAGTGTTAAGGAGAGTGTTGTGATTGACAGTGTCAAAGGCTGCAGAAAGGTCAAGAAGAATTAGAAGGCAAGACTCCCCTGAATCGAGTATCCGCAGCGCGTCATCAATCACTAGCAGCAGGGCTGTTTCAGTGCTGCAGTTTTGAATGAAGCCTGACTGGAAATTGTCAAGAAGATCATTGTCCTTGAAATGGCGAGAGAGTTGTTTCGCTACACATTTTTCTGTGATTTTCGCAAGAAAGGGTAGGTTAGTGATGGGACGGTAGTTGTTGAGGTCGTTCGCATCAGCGGTTTTTTAAGCAGAGGGGTGACCTGCCCAGTTTTGAAGGAAACAGGAAGGGAGCCTTGACTGAGGGAGAGGTTGACCAGAGTGGTCCAATAGGAAAGAGAATGGGTATAGAAGTCAATGGCTATGGCACTAGGGATGGGGTCAAGAGAATGGTTAGAGGGCTTTGTGTTGAGGATGCATTTAATGAGGGCATCATCACAGATGGGGTCAAAGTTTTGCCAAATGGTTAAGGATTTACGCTCCTCTGTAGGGGTAGGATGAATGACCTGATCTACAAGTGATTTCACCTTTTCATCAAACAATATAGCGAATTCCGCTGCTTTCTTTGTGGAATCCTCCAATTTGGAGGTTGGGGGAGAGCTGTTTGGGTTCTTGATGAGGTCGAATAGTTGGGTCTATTTTTGGCTGAGTCAAGGAGGGATTTGAAGTGCGATGCCTTTCCAAGGAAGATGTGCTTGTGGTACTTGGATCTTGCTGAACGAAGCGTGGCCAAATTTTCGGCGGAGGGCGCTTGTCTCCATTGTTTCTCAAGGACTCTTAGGTACTTCCTTTCTTCATAGAGGGATTTGTTGAACCAAGGTGCTGAGGGAGTGGGCCTTTTCTTTTTGCTTTGGAGTGGAGCGACATTATTGATTTCGACTGCAAGGACTGTGAGGCATTGGGGGGTGAGTTCGTTAACATCTAGGTCCGGGTCTAGCCTTGGAAGTGATAGCAAAGCAGAATCACAGAGGGTACTGAGGTCAATATTTTTAGTGTCACGAAACCAGGAAGTAGCCCTCTTAGCCTGGCCAAGAGCTATAGAGTGTGATAGGTGAAGAGAGAATGGGATGAGGAGATGGTCAGACCAGTCTACATGAATAGGGGTAGCGATAGTCAGCAAGCCTGCTTTAGAAATAACAAGGTCCAGGATTGAGCCCTTAGAGTGTGTTGTTTCAGTGCAGTGTTGGATAAGGTCGTTTGCAGAGAGGAAGGTGGCCAGCGAATTCGCATAGGTGTCTTGAGGCGAGCCCCAGTGGACATTGAAGTCACCCACGAAGATCTGATTGTCACTTTGCGAGTATTTGTCGCTGATGCAGTCCGTGAGTTCCTCCATAAACGAGGGGCTGCTACCAGGCGGGTGGTAGATAACATGGAATCTGAGAGGTGAGCGGTGGTGCACTTGAAGCTCAAGAGATAGGCATTCAAAAGTGTGGAAGGAGCTGTTAGGAAGAGCCTTAAGTTGAAGGGAGTTTCTAAAGATGACTGCAACACCTACCCCAACTTTGTCAATTCTGTCATTTCTAAGTGAAGAATAGCCTGTGGGTATAAGGAGATCAAACATAGAGTGAGAGGTATCGTTGAACCAGGTCTCTGTGAGGAAGAGCATGTCAATATTGTGCAAGTTGATGGTATTGGAGATTTCAAGTTTGTGTTTTATTGCAGATCTGCAGTTGTGGAGCATACAGCGCAGCTCTGTCGCGACTGTTTTGGTGACGGGGGCACTTGGGCTACGAGGGGTGATGGGGATATTGAACTTATATGAGGGCACTGATGGTTTAGGTGGATGAGTGGTTCTGACAGAGGAGATGGTCGGAATAGTGTAGATAACAGGGTTACTGGGAAGTGAAAGTGGAAGACAGGTGGCGTGGTCCGAGGATGAGGACTTCCGTCTTGTCTGAGTTCAGTTTCAGACAGCTGAGCTTCATCCATTCCTGGACGTCTTTCATTCCGTCCTGGAGGCTGGCCCTGGCGGTGGTGGGGTCGTTGGTGAGGGAGAGGATCAGCTGGGTGTCGTCAGCGTAGGAAATGATGTTTAGGTTGTGTTGGCGTGCGATGGCTGCGAGGGAGCTCATGTAGACGTTGAAGAGGGTGGGGCTGAGCGAGGAGCCTTGGGGTACGCCGCAGATGATCTTGGTGGCCGCTGAGTGGAAGGGAGGTAGGCGGACTCTCTGAGTTCTGTCGGAGAGGAAGGAGGTGATCCATTCCAGGGCCATTCCTTGGATCCCGGCGTGGTGGAGGCGGTTTGTTAGGGTGCGGTGGCAGACTGTGTCGAATGCGGCCGATAGGTCGAGGAGGATGAGGGCAGCAATTTCCCCGTTGTCGAGCAGGGACCTGATGTCGTCGGTGGCTGCGATGAGGGCGGTCTCAGTGCTGTGGTTTGCTCGGAATCCGGACAGTGATGGGTCGAGGGAGCCGTTTGTCTCGAGGAAGGCGGTTAGCTGCTTGTTGATGGTCTTCTCGATGACTTTAGCGGGGAAAGGGAGGAGCGAGATGGGGCGGAAGTTCTTGAGGTCCGTGGGGTCTGCGGTGGGTTTCTTTAGGAGGGCGCTGATCTCCGCATGCTTCCAGCTCTCCGGAAAGGTGGCAGATGCGAAAGAGTTGTTAATGATGTTCCGGAGTTGAGGTGCGATGATGGAGTCGGCTTTGTTAAAGATGTGGTGTGGACAGGGATCGGCTGGGGTGCCGGAGTGGATGGTGTTCATCACGTGGGTGGTGTCTTCAGTGCTGACGGGGGTCCAGGCACAGAGGGTGGTGGTGGGGGGCGTTGGTACGGTGGTTGGGTGCGTGGTCTGGGCGCCGAAGCTGTTGTGTATGTCGGCGATTGTGCGGTGGAAGAACGTGGCGAGTGCGTCGCAGAGGTCTTGCGAGGGCGTGATGTCGTTGTTGCTGGCACTGGGGTTGGAGAGCTCTTTAACAATGCTGAAGAGTTCCTTGCTGTTGTGGGTGTTGTTGTCTAGTCATTCTTTAAATGCTGTCCTTTTGGTGGTGTGGATCAGCTGGTGGTGTTTGCGGATGGCGTTCTTGAGGGCTGTCATGTTTTCTGTTGACTGGTCGTGGCACCAGGCTTTCTCGAGGGTACGGCAGGATTTCTTGGAGTCTTTGAGGTCGTTGGTGAACCACGAGGTTTTCTTGCTGCCGGGTCCGCTGGAAGGATTCTTCAGTGGTGCAAGGGCATCGGCGCAGTTGGTGAGCCATTGTGTGAGGTTATGGGCTGCTTTGTTGGAGTCCGTGGTGTTGGCGGGAGGATTTTGGCTCAGGGAAGTGGTGAGCTGGTCGGTGGTGATCTTGCTCCAGCATCTTCGGGGAGCCTGTTGCGGGTGGTGGTGGGTCGTGATTTTCCTGAAGTTGAAGTGGACGCAGCTGTGATCTGTCCAGTGTGGTCTGGTGGAGTGGCTGAAGGAGATGTGGTTGCTGGAAGAGAAGACGGGGTCAAGCGTGTGGCCGGCGTAGTGGGTGGGGGTGTTCACTAGTTGCTTGAGTCTGAGGATGGCGAGGTTGTCTAGCAGGGTCGTGGTGTTGTTGTCATTGTTGTTTTCCAGGTGGATGTTGAGGTCCCCTAGGAGGATGTATTCTGAGGAGGTGAGGGCAAGCGGGCTGATGAAGTCTGCGATGGCTTCGCTGAATTGTGTGCTTGATCCCGGGGGTCTGTAGACAAAAAGAAGTAAGGCCAATCAGTGCATGGACATCCTTCTGAATACGGGGCACGGGGGTATCTGAAATAGTCTGAATGTGGTCTGGTGTAAGTGCACGTCCCTCCTTAACCAGGAGGTGACCTAAATAGGTAACCTGCTGTCTACAAAATTGTGAGAGGTAAGAAATGATAACAATAACAGTGTTCCTTCTTCACACTGCTCAGGGGTATCTGCAGCCAGCAAGATATTGTCGACATATTGGATAAGGGCCACCCCTTTAGGTACACAAAAATAATCAAGCTGCCTTTTTAATGCCTGACTGTAAATGCTAGGACTCTCTGTATAGCCCTGTGGAGCTCTACATAACCGAAACGATCTATTTTTCAGGGTGAACCCGAACAAATAACGGATGTCAGGGTGAATGGGTATCGAGAATAAAGCATTCTTCAAATCGATCACCGAAAATGTAGTGGCAGTAGTAGGGACCATAGTGAGAAGTGTAGTGATATCAGACACTACCGGATATTGAGGCACTACAATTTTATTAACTTCTCGCAAATCAATAATGAATCTGTAGGTTTTAGTGTCAGTGTCTTTTTTCAAAATAGTAAGGATAGGGCAATTGCAAGTGTTATAGGGGACTTCTTCCACTACCCCTACTTTAATCAAATCCTGAACAATATGTTGCTAATGCTTCTTCACCTTCTTGGGATATTTTGTATTGGGGCAGTCGAGGCAATGAAACACGCTCCTTTACTTGAATATGTACAGGTGAAATAACCATTTGACCCACATCAGTATCTGATTTAGCCCACAAAGTACTGGGTTAGGATGCCCGAGCAACATCCTCATTGATAAGACAAAATCTCTCAACCATTGGATAATTGTCATTGAAAATAACACGCACACCTTCCGGAGAACAACGTATTGTGGCCCGAAAATATTTAAGCATATCGATACCCACAATTTTGTCCGGTGTGGTGGGGGAAAGCAAAAATGGACATGCTGCAGTGAATTTATCAAGTCTAAATTCAAGTAGCTGTGAAAGTGGGCTAAGTGTAGGTGTCCCATCGAATCATATCGATGTTATCATTGTGCCGGACAGGGGAGCCCTAGGAACCAATTTTTTAGCCCCTGTATCAACCAGAAACCGATCAGTAGACCCCAAGACGATTGTGTCAACATAGGGACTCATTTGATCTACTGGCACCTCAACCGGTTCCTTACCCCATCCTAGGCATCCCTATGCATAATCGGAATCCGCAAGGTCATCAGCAGAATAATCAGACATTTGATATTGATCTCGTCTATCAAAAGTATTAGAGTAACTTGGTCCTTGTTCAACTGCTTCAAATCTGGGGCGAGCTCCTGTACCTCCCCTGCTTCCTGAATTCTCTGGGCGTCCTCTTATACTGCCCCTTCCCTGCCGATACTGCTGACCTCGCAAAAGAGGGCACTCAGAACGCCAATGCCCAGTCTCTTTACAATAAGCACACTGATCAGGGGACAAATTTGCTCGAGGAAGAGGGGGCACTCCAGGTGTATACATTACATGTCCGCCTCTTCCACCTCCCCTAAATGGTGGACAATATACTTGAGCCAACATAACTTTTGTCTTTAATTTTTTAGCCTTCTTATCCTCCCTCCCTTTGGCTTCCTGTTCCTGTTGCTCATAATATTGGGCCATAGTCAAAAGGGAAACTGGGGAAGACGTGGTCCAAGAACTCTCGCTGGCCTTTAAGCAACTAGCTATTTCCGGTAACATATTAGCGACAAATTTGTCTACAAACAAATGCTTACCTGTAGTATCGGCCAATGACTGACCACTAAAATCATGGAATGTCTCTTCAAATCTTGAAAAGAAATCAGAAACTAACTCATCCTTTTTCTGTGTACAGGACGCTAACATGGTCCAATCTATTTTCTTAGGAGGTATGAGAGTCTTTAACTTAGTCACAATAGCTTTAGGAAGATCTAATATCTCCTTCTGAGGTTTCTGCGCAGGCTCCCTTTCCACATCTATTTGTTCTAAATGTTCCCAGGTATCACCATATGCTACATTATCATCTATTTTACGTATCGTTCTCCACATCTCAGGAGGCAAAATAAGCCAGAAGAACATATCAATATCTGGCAAGGTCATAGTGCAGGAGCACCTTCTCATAGGAGGCAGCAGGATTTTTCCGGGGGTCGGGCAAAACAGCTTTAAGAGCCATCACAACAGCTCTACTCTAAGGAGTGTAAACCCAATTATATATAAAATATCCCTTTGCATCATCCGAAGTTTTATCATCATTGGTTCCCGCACCCTTCGGAGGAACATATAGGGGTGCAGCTTCACGCATAGGTTTCACAGTAACTGTAGTACTACTGGGTGCAACCACTTCCACTGGAGCATCTACGTCCTGTGCTTGAGTTTGAACTGCTTCTATTCCTCTCTGTTTTCTAGCTAATTCTTGCTCCTTTCGTAAACGTAATGTTACGTCTCGTATTTTAACCACTCGTCTAATCATATCAGATAGCTCAGAAAAAGGAAAAGTCCCGTCTGTTAATCGTTTATAATCAGTATTTATATCAGTTGGCTCTAGTTTCTGAGAAATTTGTCTATAATCAAATATTACCTCCCAAACAACTTTTTCTTTGAACCATAGTTACAATGAGCGATGCAGCGTGAGGCCGGCGAGCCTCCTCCCTAGCAGCGGTTTTTAATTTATTTTTTCTGCTCTAGTGAAAGTAGAGCGAGTCTGTCACCTATCTTCTTTATCTTTATCTTTTTCTTCTGAAGACAAATGCTCCTCGTCAGAAACCTTATCCTCAGGGGCACTTGGAGTAGGAAATGTATACGGGGGTCTGGGTCGTTCTAATAGGATGCAATCATCCTGAGGCTTATAAAGTAGTGGATAGATAGGGCTCCTAATAGGGTACTGGCCATTTACCTCTAATCAACGTTCTCTATCTTCTTTTTCTATTTTTTCCTTTTCTTTATTTTTTAATTCTAGCGCTTTTTGATATATCGTTTTTCGATGTACTTTTTCTGCTATAGCTTCTGCTCTCTTCGCTCTCTCTCGTACTTCGTTCTCCCACATACACACACAATCAAACATATCCTGTCTACTTTTTCTTTTAAATAAACACTGCTCTACATATTAAACCTTTTTAAAATCGAATGACCCATTCACTGGACATTGCAGATCAGACTCTTTCTTTGTGTATTTGTTCCACAATGAACCGTATATTATGGAAGAAATACCATATTTGACATACATGTCTCTATTAGGTGTCCCTTCTGGGAGAGCCGGCTAACTTTGTTCCAAGCTTACTTTGGTACCACCAGAGCAGCAACACCACCTACAAAGTGTATTGAGAACAGACATGTTTTAAAAATATATGTAAAATATTACTACTCCAAACATATATTCCTGAAGGAGAAAAATCTCCACATTCCCTGCCTTCAAACTTTGCAAAGATTGAATAATAAATCTAAACAAAAAGCCCAGGCCAAACAAATCAAGAGTGCCGCTTCAACGACCTTACCAAACAGAAGTCTCCAACTCCCATCTGCGATCTCTGGTCGACCTAATGGTCACTGCAAAATTGCGCCAAAGAAAACCCCAGTCGAGACCGGCCACCATCTGGAGGGTCAAATCGGGAAAACCTGAAAAATCACGTTGGCCTGCAAAGACACAGGTCTCCTTGTGCAGTGGGCTTCCTCAGCAATATTTCGATCCTCCGTCAAGACCACACCTTCGTACGGCCTCGTCTCCGATGGGGCCCCACTTGTCGGGCACCAACTGTGGAAATGTACCTTTTTAGGGGTACAGTGGTGCAGGGTCACCCTCCTGTTCACGGGTTCAAAGACCAACAAAATAGAGATCGGCACTGGAGTTGGAATAAATATCAAGTTTATTCATCACTGATAAATGGGACCACATCCACACACCACTCTCAAGTTCTGCATGAGGTAGTACACTGAATTCACAAACCATGTCCCTTTTATACCGGTTTTCTGCAATGTAAGCATGTGAACAGAAATAGGAAGAACAAGTTTTAGAAATAGTTATCAGCAAACAAGGGCAGATGAATAACTACGTGGTCAGCAAAGTGGGAGGGGGAGCAGGAATGCTTATGGCAGCAGTAAATGGTCGACAGTTAACATCTGAGACCAGGTGCAGTGGCAGCTACAAACCCTCAGCACATACATTGCTTATAGCTGAGTCAGGAAGTCAACTAAAATAGATAACACAAGCTGAGTGAAAAGACGAGCAGCAGAGGACGGGAGAATTACGAATGAAACGAAATGGACACCACAGCCAAAATGGCTGTCGCATATGCTAAGTAAAATGTTACAAATTTCCTCAAGTCTTCCTCAGGACTGCAGGTCTAATCTCTCTAAGTCAAGGCGGAAGCCAAGATAAAGACATGTAAACCATGAAGGAAACATTTCTGCCTATGGTGCCTGTAGGAAAGTAGGATCTGCTTTCATGGTTACCCCCACTTTTTGGATGCTTGTTTCCGGTCCAAGGAAGACATGGATTGGCAGTTCGGGCTGGACTGTTTCCATGAGGCACAGGGTCAAGACTGATTTGCATATAGCTGTGTCTGAACTGGGGTGGCGAAGAGAGCTAAACAACGATGATGGATTCAACCCAGATCTGACAGTGTGGGTGAGTGTCTGAAAAGTTTCAGCACTCTGTCCATCATCTCCATTTGTTTACCCCCACTTTTTGCCTGGTGTCAGTGTGTTTTTGACTTAGCTTGCTGGGATCCTGCCAATCAGGACCCCAGCATCTGTGTTTTCTCCCCTAAATTGGTTATGGAAAGTGATTTGGTACCTCCACAATTAGCTACTGGTGTACCCTTTTAAGTCCCTAGTATATGTTACTGAGGTACCCAGGGCATAGGCACACCAGGGTGTCCCATGGCTGCAGCATGTATTGTGCCACCCATGGGAGTCCACTTAAACTGTGACTACAGGCCTGCCTTGCAGCCTGTGTGAGATGGTGCTTGCACCCCTCACGACAGACATAAGTGTCAATATGTCACCCATATGACAGGCTCTTCAGTCCTGAAGGCAGGGTTCTTGGTTACAAGTGTGAGGGTGCCCTGCCTGAGCAGGACACCCCTACAAATCCCTGAGTCGACTCTAGGCTTTGTAAGTAAGGTCAGCCTTTTAAAGGTATATAGGTACGATATGTCTAACTATATAATGGCTGCACCAGACCTGGTCATGTTTGGTGTCAAACATGAAATCATACCCCAACAACGATTCCGGTGCGGGAAGTTTGATCCCACATACTGGGGGCTCCTTAGGGGACCACCCTGTACTCCCGGTAACAGCCTTTCTAGTGCTGCTGCCGACAACAGACACGATTCTGTCCTCCTGCTGCTGAGCTGAGCAAGAGCAGGGGAAGGTAGAACAATAGGTTATCCAGTATTGGGGTATCTTTCATAAATTCACATGCTTGATTCATTCCCCTTTGTCGAGACGGAAGTCCCATGGTAAAATAATCAAGCAGTATTAAACTAATAAGATAGGCTATAATGGCCCTAGGCCATGCTATTGATAGCTTATCTTTGTCCTTTTTAAAAAAGAACCTAATGTTGGAACTCAGCCAATCAGCTGTTAACACCCTCTAGAGCATTTCCAGCAGAGGCAGGTTCCCTCATATTTTCACTGCACGTTGTGTGGAAGGGAGTCTCCCTGAGTGCTATTAAGTTTTGCTCACCCCCTGGAATTTCTACAGCCTTGACACCATGTCTGACAAAAGGGGCGTTCTCCTCCCATGTAAAACCTGTGGCAGGAAAAGGGTCCATGTTGATGATCCACATAAAGATTGCATATATTACCTCCATCCAATGCATGAGGTGAAGGAATGCAAGATTTGCAGCACCTTTTCATCTAAATCTCTCGAGGATAGAGAGGGAAGGTTGCTGCTGTTGCTTCAAACCACTAAGTATCAGACAATTTTGTCTGATGAGGCGAGTGAGAAATCGTCCACATTTCACAAAAGGGCCAGGTCAAGAGACAGTTCCTCTGGAGAAGGTGATGCAGCGCCGAACCCTAGCAACGGGGTAATAACCCGTACCTGTATCCTCCCTGCGTCACACTAACTGATTCACACCAGCAGTCATTGGTGGGACCCATAACACCAACACTCACACGTCACTTCCACACCGGTCTGCACACACAGGAGGGATGAGTGATTCAAGCGCCGGACATGTGAGGGGAACATCTTATAACCTATAGGGATGGAAAAGTCATTTACACAATATACATTAATGCCCTTTCGCCTACAGATCCTCAATCCTAAAACATCAAGGCACTCCTCCCACTTCGGTCGATCGGACCAAATTAGGTGGATTGGTTGATGGTGATTTAGACCCAGCTAAAACACATTTTAAGGCTTCAGATCTATTTCTTAAAAGAAACTCATAAATTCTTGTTAATCAATAATTGTTTATCTAATATTTCATAATGATTTAATTTCGCATTTGTCTCGTCAAAGTTTCAGAAAGTTTTATATCAAATTTTTAGTAACTCGCAGAACATTATATTTACCTAATCTGGCTATTTGGAGTCCTCTAATTCATTGGCTCTGCATAATTTTGTCGTTAATTGTCCGAAAGCAATCCAAAGCTCAAAGTTCTTTGCTCAGCACGCTACAGTCCCAAAGATCGGCAAAGGACCAGAGACGTGCAAGCATCTATCATTGCCCATAGATTTAGGAAAAGTTTGCAGTCATAAGATGCTCGGGCAGCATCCGGACCTTCAAGAATTCAGGAGAACGCGCAAAACGAAGCAAGGCAACGTAAGCGACGTGACCCAAAGTAAGAGCGAAGCGAACGTGAACGCACCCTCTCTATTCTACTACGTCTTTTATAATTCAATGAAGTCAAGAAGATACAATATAATAGTTTAGGACAGTTGTGATTGGCTTGTTGAGATCGTCCGATGTCAAATTTAAATTTTCAGTTCAGTTCGAGGGGTGATGTCATGAGATTGTCCAAAAGTCGGCTTGTTCCGGTTTTATTGTAAGGTTGATTGTTCTCTAGGCTTGGCAGATATCCCACTCTGTCCTTGTTCTGGTACATGGTGAACAGAGGTCATGATGAGGTTTCGGAGAATTCTTGCGCCTGCGCAGCTCACTCCGCGCCTCATTGGACAGTGGCCACATCGTCGTGTGGTGTCAGCGGCCATCTTGGGTTTAGGCCCAAACGCTAACTTAAGCTAAACAAACACAAAAGAGTAATTAATACATAGAAATAATAAATCTAAGGTTAACCCCTTACTAATCCCTCTATGTGTTTGTATTTATCTATCGTATAGCAACATTTAAACCCATTATATTCACCTTTTCGGTCCTCCTCTTGGGCAACATATATCATGCAGTATTCTAATTATCACATATACTACTGTTAATATGCGTACAGCTTTTAGTCGTAAAGTTATTTTAGCCATGCAAATGCAAATCGGACGTGTAATTCGAATATTAATAAGGTTGGTTAATAAACATGCAAACTCGTTTAATAATGTTATAGTTAATAGATTATTTAATTAGTATTTTCATGCAGAATAGAGGAGGTATACAACATTTTGCACTACCCGCTCCATCAATACCCCCTTTGGTGATTTTATCACCACACCATTAAAATCTTGTATCAATTTGTCATAAAAAGCAAAATGAATTCTTTAGGTTAATTCACATTTCTGTTTCCCCAATTTTTTCTCTTCTTGCTGTTTTATACATATTATTTTTAATTTCTTCTAATTCGTCTTCAAATTCCCTCTCTTGTCTCTTATTTTGTCTTCTTTTCAAATGTTCTCTTTTTAACTTTTTCTGTATTTTCTTTCTTTTATAACATAAACATCCTAGTCTTAAAATTAATACTAGAAAAATGACACATTTTAATGGAAATAGGATTCTACCGATAAATGTACCACCTAAGTTTAATAAGAAATCTTTAATGGAAGAAAGTTTCTTTCCAATCTTTTCCCAAACACTTTCAACCTCCAGTGGTGTAATTTCCTCATGCAATTCAGTTATATTTTTAATGTAGATCTTCAGATCTTTACTTTCATCCGGAATGTAAGTACAACAATGTTGAACTTTCAGCATTCCACAGACTCCACCCTCTTTTGCCAATATTATATCAAGGGCAAGTCGATTTTCCATTACCATGGCACACATGGCAAACATTTCAGTATTTACCAATAAGAATCCTCCAGCTGTGCTTGTTGACAAGCGATCCACTACTGTTGATAGCTTTCTAATTTTGTGTGCATTCAGAGATATTCCCACTGCTGGTATCAATGCTCCAAAAATGTCTCCTACAATTTCTGACCAAGATTCTCTTGTTCTACGTTTTAGTAGACTACCTAACTTATGTACACCATCTTCTCCTCTTCCCATGTGGAATATCTTTGGGAAAACCAGACCTACATGACATATGCCATACCAATGATCTGGCAACCGATAATATGCCTTGTTCCCGCAGATAAAATATAACCCAGGAAAAACTGGATCATTTCCTCCTTTAAATCCCCATCCACCCATGATCCGGTATGTATCATGGCATTCACTGTTACCTACAAAGTAATTATCATATGCAGTTTGATTCCTTCTAATACACAACTTTCCTTTCTGAGGCCAATCTAAAGCCATAGTTGGACTAGCTTCTCCCTTCAAATGTTTTTCCATTTCAACATCCCAGACTGTCTTTTCCTCTCTTCCCTCAGATGCTCTCTTTTGCATTTTCAATCTCCTTTCTTCAACCATATCCAAGAACGTCTTATCCTCTTACTTTAAACTGCAAGTCAAATTATTTCATTAATATATATTCAAATGTTAGTTCTTTAGTTTCTAAGAAAAATTCACCTAACGCTTTTGCGGGCTTTACTTTGTTCGAATTGTTAATTGCAGGTACTTGTGAAAATATGTTACCTACATCTGAAAAAGAATATTCTAATTTCCCTATTTTATAAAACAAACTAGCTATCACACTACATGTTATTTCATAGGTTACTGGAAGGTGATGGTAGGTCACTCCCTCCGATACAGATGCAGGTAACTGCATACAGACGTAACAATCCCTCACATCCATTGTCTTTACATATTCATACAGTAGTTTCGAAAATACATTGTTAGAGAAATCGTTTATAGACCTGTCTTTATGAAGATAATTCCTATCTATTTTAGTCGGATATACTTTCTGAATCTTTTCTATATTAGTTTTATTCTCACTATGTCCTTCTATTGTTTCTAGCGTAACTTTAAATGATATCATTAAAGCTAATACACTCCATAGAAGCATTAGTAATCCTGTACAACAACAACACATTTTAAACCACCTTCTAAGAAACGTACATTTAGCTTTTCTACTTTCTGCGTTGCCATTTTTGTAAAAATTATCAGTGTCTTTTGACTTAGCCTCTTCTACTACAACTAGTTTTGACCAACCCAAGGCTCTAAGCACCTACTTGGTTCTATCAGTTATGTCTTTTTCCGTATTTTATTGTCTTTCCATTAGTAGCATTTTTGTCTTATTCAGTTTGGCATTTGATCATCTTTCACTTTTCTCTCGTAATCTTGATACAGAACTTCCTGAACATCCGTTTCTTCTCCAATATCGGACAAGATAACTCTCAGGATTTCCGATTCTTCGTCTTCCTCAACCACTTCTTGTACAGTCACCTCTGGGTTTTCTTGGCTATCCGCCTCTTCTTTAATTTCAGGCAGGGCCACATATGTCCATTCCGGCACCTTATACTTCTGGTTAGGCTTTCTCGTTCTTTTGCTTTCCTCTGCTGTAGTTATTTTCCAAATTTTTCGATTTTTCTTGACTAGATACTTCATTCACTTGTTCTGCTCTTGGTGAATTTACTCTTGTCAGTCGGTATCTCAATCTCTTTATTTTGTTTGGCCAGATTTAATCTCTTGCTGGTCTTTTCGATTTATTTCCTTTATCATTCTTTTCAGCTCTCCGTGCTCTCTTTCTCAGGACTCAACCTTCTGGTATTTCTTCATCACTATCCTCTGAATCGGTTTCAACTTGCTTTTTGCTTTCGGCTGTTCTTCTTTCCACCATTTCTTTTATTTCCCCTACTTCTGTCCCTCCTCGTGGTTCTTGCACACAATCTTCCTGCTGACTAACTGACCCTTCTTCTAACTGAATGCTCGAATTCCCTACAACTCCTCGGGGGTCTTCCACAAGAATCTTTCCCTCACTTTCTGTATCTGGCACCTGTTCATCTACTTTTGTCATTTCAGGTGGAATTTCTCTCAGCTTTCCATCAGGAACTTCCTTATCAACAATTTCTTTGATTGTCTCTTCGCTGCTTTTCTCTTTTCTCCAATGTACCTGTTCTTCTTCAGTCTCTGAGTCTGAGCTGGTATCAGAAATCTGTAATTTTCTTCTCAAGGGAATATTCTCTGGGGCAACGGTCAAATTTGGTTCTGATTCCCCCCTTTTAGGATTTTCTCTTGTTCTTGTTTCCTCAGCATCCGATTCAGAACTAGTTTCTGACTCTTCAAAATATTCTCATTCCTTGTTATCCACTGGATTTGGGATTCTCAATGTGTGACTAGCATGAATCCAGTTCTTTATTCCAGCACACTTCACAGCTGTTGTGGTTAAAAAATCACTTGTCGTGGTTTTCCCCAACGTGGGACCAGACAGTTCCTTCTTCTGTTTACTTTGATACTCACCCAGTCTCCTGGGCTCAGATCATGATCTTGCTTCTTTTCAAGGGTGATGGCATCCGATCCAACCTGATGAAACACAGAATGAACTGCGTGAGCCAGCCCCTTACAGTAATCCAACACCAAGTCATCAATTATAGGCAACAGCTTATTGACTGGCATTGCTCTTCCCATGACAATTTCATGGGGACTCAGACCTGTGTCCCTATCTGGAATAGATCTAATAGTCATGAGTACTAGAGGCAAGACATCAGGCCATTTAAAACCTGTGGCTAAACACATTTTTCAAAAATCAACAAGAGAGGAAGGGATCAACACGGCTAGTCCCCTCAGTAGATTATCCAGAATCAACAAAGCCAGTGTACAGTAATTCAAAACAAGGAGCACTGTAGTCAATACGATACAGTAATCAAAAGAGCACAGAGCCACAGCTTTCATATGAACCGTTATGTTCATGGAAAGAGAGTGGTCCACTATGGAGCAATACCCAGTGGGTATGAAAAGCCCTCACTCGCCAACCTGGTTGGTGACATGCTTCATCATTGGGCTTCCACTGGGACGACCGAATGTCATCCCAGTGTGCTGCGACGCCAGGTTACTGCGGAGCGGGGTTTGTTGTGTGGGGAAAGTGAATTTAAAATATCCAATTGAGTCAAAAATAAAACTTTAATGATTTTGCTTAATTGGAAAGGAGTAAAAAGGAGTGAGGGTCAAAAAAATATCCGGACCCGGCAGCAAGAGGCTGTGTAGGCTTTTCACGGGTGCAGAGCAGCAAGGGCGGTGTGCCAATTTGCTCCCACCCCCCTCCCGGGATCCATGAGGCATTTAACGGACTTGCCTCTCTAGTAAACTCGTTCCTCTCCCCTTAATTAATTACATTAACTGGCGGAGTTTACACTATTTAGTGTTTTTTTGATTTTCACACAAGCAGCCCACGGTAGGGTGGACCTTAGTGAGTTCACACCACCGGGGCTCCGCACATCCCACTCTGGTCCTGAAGAATGCCCGACTAACACTCTTAGAGGCAGAAACATGTTGACCGCCGCGGAGTGAACCAGGTCTTTTATTTTTTTGACCCTCACTCCTTTTTACTCCTTTCCAATTAAGCAAAATCATTAAAGTTTTATTTTTGACTCAATTGGATATTTTAAATTCACTTTCCCCACACAACAAACCCCGCTCCGCAGTAACCTGGCGTCGCAGCACACTGGGATGACATTCGGTCGTCCCAGTGGAAGCCCAATGATGAAGCATGTCACCAACCAGGTTGGCGAGTGAGGGCTTTTCATACCCACTGGGTATTGCTCCATAGTGGCCCACTCTCTTTCCATGAACATAACGGTTCATATGGAAGCTGTGGCTCTGTGCTCTTTTGATTACTGTATCGTATTGACTACAGTGCCCCTTGTTTTGAATTACTGTACACTGGCTTTGTTGATTCTGGATAAACACATTTTTCCCCAATCTGTATTTAATGGTGCAATTCATTTGTTCCACCACACCAGAAGCCTCTGGGCGATAGGCACAATGTAGTTTTTGTTGTACATTCAATGCTTCACAAATCAATTTCATGATCTCATTATGAAAATGCTTTCCTCTATCTGATTCGATTGTGACTGGGAAACCGAATCTAGGGATGAATTCCCTCAAAAAGCAATTTTGCTACTGTGATTCCATCACTTCTTCTTGTAGGATATGCTTCTACCCATCTAGAAAACAAACAGACCATCACTAAAACATACCTCAACCTGTTACAGGGAGGCATTTCAATGAAATCAGTCTGCATTCTGGTGAAAGGCCCTCCTTCTCGACCTATCGTTCCTAGACTTACCACTGTTTTCCTTCCAGGATTGAACTGCTGACATATAAGGCATCTTTGACAAAGGCTCTCAGCTACAAGTCTGAATTTTGCATTGTACCAGGTTTGTTTAAATGACCTAATCATCGCGTCTCTCCCTATGTGTCCTTGTCCATGATACATCTGTGCCATGGCAGACACCATGCTATCAGGCATGACTGGTCTTCCATCTCGATATACCCACACATGATCTGTTTCCCTTGGTGCACATCCAGCTTTTACCCATTGTCTCATTTCATCATCTCCTGCTTCTTCCTGCAATTGCCTCACTTCCTCCCAAGTACTCACAATCTTAGTAAACAGTAGGGGGCAAGAATTCATTTTCCTCTCTTTCGCCATGTTGATCGAATTTTGATTACGAGCACAATATTGAGCCATATCGTTGGCGTACTTATTACCAACTGCGATATAGTCTCCCGTCTGAACATGCGCAGCACACTTCGCAACGGCAAATTGTCTAGGCAGCTATATCGCCTCAAGCAACTTCCCAACCACTTCAGCATTCTTTCTAGGAGTTCCACTTGAAGTCAGAAATCCTCTCTGCAGCCATATCTTACCGAAGTCATGCACAACACCGAAGCCATACTGACTATCAGTTATCACAGTCACTCTTACATTCTTTCCCAACTTGCATGCTCTAGTTAAGGTTACAAGTTCAGCAACCTGGGCTGATTTTACTCCCTTCAGGTAAGATGCTTCCATTACTGCTGCAACTGTGCATACTGCATATGCTGCACTTAGAATTCCTTCGTCTGTTCTCAAGTATGACCCGTCCACAAACATCACAATTCACTTTCTGACAATGGTACTTCTTTTATATCTGGACGTGGTTTGGTACAGAAATCAAGTACATCCAAACAATCATGATCCACTTCATCTCTGACTTCTACATTCTCAGCATCAGGCAGTAACGTTGAAGTATTCACATTCAAGCATCTCACAAGGCTCACATTTGTTGCACCTAATATGACCTTCTCATATTTAGTCAGCCGACTATGTGTCATGAACTGAGTACGGCTCCTTGTTAAAAAGATTGCCACATCATGAGGTACAAACACTTGCACAGGATATCCCATCACAATACCTTCTCTCTGTTCCAGACTCTTACAAGTAGCAGCTACTGCTTTCAAACAACCTGGCAACGCTACAGCTACAGGGTCTAACATAGCTGAAAAATATGCAATCGGTCTTCTCAATTTTCCATGTTTCTGTATTAATACAGAGAGTGCACATCCATTCCTCTCACTGCAGTACAACTCAAATTCCTTATCATAGTCAGGCATTCCTAATGCTGGCGCTTCACACAAACTGTCTTTCAATTGTTTAAAAGCTGCTAGTTCTTCCCTATTTAAGTCAATGGAGACTTTTACATCACTTCTCGTCAGGCGTATCAAAGGTTTTACAATCAGGGAAAAGTTACATATCCACTGACGACAATATCCAACCATTCCAAGAAACACTCACCTCTCTTTGAGTCATTGGAGCTCTTATTCCTTTTATTATCTTGATTCTGTCTGTAGTTATCTTCCTCAGTCCTTTTTCAATTTTGTGGCCTAAATATTGTACTTCTTTCTGACAAAATTGTAATTTCATTGGGGATACTTTAAGTCCTCCATCTGCCAAATGATTTAACAATGCTATGGTGTCCATTACACAAGCTTCTCGAGTCTTTGACGCCACAAGTAGGTCGTCAATAAATTGAACTAGCACTGAATTCTCAGGCATTTCTAGGTCTTCTCAGGACTTTTTCAATATCTGATTAAATATCGAGGGGCTTTCTGTATACCCCTGTGGGATTCGGCACCATGCCAAAATACGTTCACCAAAACGGAACGCAAAAATTTGCTGGCTATCATAATGCAACGGGATGGAAAAGAAAGAATGACACAGATAAATAAATCACTGTGTACCATTCTGCATCATGTCGAATCTG
Organism: Triturus cristatus; assembly: GCF_964204655.1. NCBI lineage: Eukaryota > Metazoa > Chordata > Amphibia > Caudata > Salamandridae > Triturus > Triturus cristatus. Next base: position 1,251,708,905 of record NC_140592.1, on the reverse strand, counting down.
ATACAAAATCACAGATGGATTCGGTACAATAGGACAACATTACACAACAATTTTGTTTATCCATCTCAAATCTCGCACTATTCTAAACTTTCCATTAGGCTTTTTCAGTCCCATAATTGGTGAATTACATGGATTACTCATTATTTCTCTCAAAATACCTTGTTTAACCATTTTCTCAATTATAGGAGTAACTCCTTCAATTATCTCGGGTGTCAATTTATATTGTGGAACATTTGGGTAGCTTATTCCTTCTTTCACTGTTATTTTTACGGGATCCACATTTTTCATTAATCCTACATCTTCTCCTGTGAAATCCCAGACTTCTGCTTTTACTGTCTGTTTCAATTCTATTGGTAGTTCGTCAGGGTTGTATACAGCAAAGGCTTCAGTAATCTCAGTTTCCATATTAGCCATAGTCATTTTATACAGTACGTACAAAAAATGGTGCAATTCATCTTGCACAGTAAGTCTCTGCCTAACAAATTTACAGGACTTGAATTGCACATGACAAAGCGGTGCATTTCGGAAAATTTCCCTATATTGACTTTTACTGGTTCTGTGAGATACGTTTTAATCTGTCTTTTGGATACTCGAACCACTTGGATTGTTTCGTCCGAGAGAGGAAGATTCTTAACATCAGCTGACCTAGCAGTTGCTCGAGTAGCACCAGTATCTACTAGGAAAGTAATATTTTCATCATTTACCTTTCCATCCACAAAAGGGCCTGTCTGGTCTACTTCTAGAGTTGCGCCAAGTACGCACTCTTCTTCCTCCCTTCGGCACCGTCAATAACCTTCTTCTGACTCACTCTCATCGCGTTGTAGCCAATACTGCGAAACAGCGCTAGCGCGCGGCAGCTTAGTTACCTGTTCTTCGTTGTAGAATCCTGTCTCATTACTGTAAATTTACGCTCTGTGGAAAAGGCGGTTTTGGCGCCTGATTCTGTTGGGTAACAACCTGCTGCTGTCGCTGCGTTTGACAACTCACCTGTTTCTGCACCTGCGGATTCAATGATGCATTATCACTATTAGTATTCGGGGGAAATTTACACTCGGATTTCCAGTGCCCTATTCTTCCGCAATTATGACATGGCCATTTCATTTTGGCTTCTTCTATATTGAATTGTCCCTTTCCTTTTCCAGCATTAAATTTATGTTTTGGTCCTGCACTACTTACTTGTTCAATCAGCTGAGCTTCCTGTCTTTCTGCCACTTTTACCTGTGTCCACATAGCCTTCTCTTTTAACTTTTGCTGCTTGGCTTCAATTTCATCACTAAAATATTTTGCATGTCTTAGTACTTCATCTATGTTCTTATTTTGCCAATCCACTGTATGCTGTTTAATCATTTCACTGATTTCTGGACGTAGACCATATACAAATCTGTATACAAAATGACTTAAATCCTTCTCACTTAAATTTTCATCACCACTAAACTGTTTAAAGGCAAGGATTAACCTCTCATAGTATGCGTGTACTGACTCCTTAGTCTCCTGATGAGTTCGGTCTATTTTTACCCAATCAGTCTCTTTAGGTGGTACCTTGTTTTTCAGGAAAACATTACTTGTTCATATTTTTTCATAACTTCCGGGTCAGGGGCTCCTGTCTTTGGATCCCTAGGGTATTCCTGTGTAGGCCAGTTTATCATCAGCTTGCACTCTGTCCATAGATCTGCTGGTACTATTATGTCAAATAGACTATTTAGATCAATCCACAAAACTTACGATAATTTTACAAACCTATCCACTTGCCTATACCACTCGACTGGCTTTTCACGTAGTCGAGGGAAATCATTTGTAAATGACAAAATATCTTGCCTAGTCCAAGGAACATGTACATCTCCTCCTCCTGGAATTTCTCTCGTGGGACATTCTGTCACTACCTTTTCTTTTTCTCTTACGGGGAAAGCTGCAAATGTTTTATCTGGAGCATCATCTCGTTTTCTAAACCACCTACTTTTCCATTTATCTACATTTCCCCATTTTCTCAACAAAATGATTGTCTTTAATCTGAGTTATTCTTCCTGTGGTGTACACATTTTCAATATCTTTTTCAGAAAAATCTACTCTGTAGGGCTTTTGTAAGGCTTTTACTCTTTCCATGTCTATACCCATTTCATTTGCCACTTCTTCTAGTCTTTCATGTAGACTCTTTGCTCTCCATGTTATGCTTTTACATAGAAATAGTAATTCTTCATCCTGATAATTTTTTTCTTTTCTGTGGGGATAGTCCCTACTATTAGTTCTTCCAAAACCATCCTTAGCTTGGCCACATCTATAGATTGTGATTCTCTGTCTTTTCTGTGTAAACTTGTTAACCATTTGCTTAATTCGTCTGAAGTAGGACTTACTGGTTTTTCCTCATTACCTCGTTCTGGGACTCTGGGAGTCACTGATACAGATTCTGTAGTCATTATCAGTCTTTCCACTAAACCTGGATTTGCTGTAAAAACATTTAGGCGTACTGTGTGCTGATGTACTTACTGTTTGTCTCCATGGGTTCTCGTCTGAACTTTTCCTTGGCCTCTCAATCTGTTTATTACTGTTATAAGGAACCGTTAGACAATGCTCATTATCTTTCTGTTAATCAAAAATAGGACCTATAGTTACGGGAACAGTCACGGGTTCTAAGTTTTTAGTCAATTCCCTAATCTTTTCAGGTAACTCTAAAGTGGTTTTCGCAAATTCTGTCGAATTTTCATTACTCATTTTACCATCCTTTATTTCTCTGAAAGAATTATTTCTCCCTTTCTCTTGGGGTACTGATTCAACTTTTATGTTTCGCAAAGTCTCTCTCATTGGGGCACTTGGTGTCAATATGTCAGAATCTGGTTGATACAGGGGTGGATTTTTATAAAAACATGTCGTCAAGAACATCATCCTCCGATTCATGCACTCCATCCCCTCCCGATTCTATATTATGTCTCTTTTCTGTACATTTTCTTCCGCTAACTTCTTCAGCATATCTCACAGGAAACAAACCATCAGTCATATTTGCACTTCGCCATCTTCTCATTCTGTCATCATGATTCTCCTGTCCTTGTAATCTACCAAACATGTATCTATACCTTCCGCCACTCCTTTGTCGTTCCCTGTCATGCATCTCATATTCCCATTCAGTCAATGCTTCGAACTGTGTTGGTCTAGGTCTTGGTCCTAGATTCATCATTCTTTCTCTCAAATTCCTCAAAACCGCTAAATTAAATGAACCATGTTCTAGAAATGCCAAAACTCCATCATCTTTTGTATACTTTGCCCAATTGTCCAACCAAATACAAGTATGATATCCGTATTTCGCAACCATAAAGGATGCGGGCGATTTTGGTGGAGGAAGCAACTGTCCCTCTCTAGTCTTAATCGGTTTGTCCTTTTTAAATAAACTCTTGATTTTCGCAAACCAGGACTTTTTCTCTTTTTCTGGTGGATCGTAATACATCATTTTGTCTTCCGTGTATCGCTAGATTTTCCCTACGACTATTCGGTTGTCTTAGCCAATCGTAGCGCGACTCACACGCACCAATCAGGAGCATCTATGTCTCTTCTGATTTTCTCCAATGCCAGTGCGACTCACACTAACGCTTCAATCCGGAGCGTCTTCGTCACCCTGTAATTCTCCACTCCTAGCGCGGCGTACACTAACGCACCAATCAGGAGAGTCTACGCTTCTTACTGACCAGCCAATCCCAGTGCGGTCTTTCTCACGTCAGCTTTTCTCGCTACTCCTGCTTCTGCTGACCCCTCCTTTATAAAATTTTCTCTGTAAGCTCCTTACGGTTTTTTAACTTACAAATCTGTTAGTAACGATAAAAACGCCACCATTATCTGTTTCGCTAACAAAAGAATAGTTAATGACCTTTCTCACAAGAATTCTGTCTTTCCCAAGAGCAGCACTTACCTCTGCCCTACTACGGAATCATTACTTCTGTTGATAAAGTAGCACATTTCTCTACTTCACCCTTCTAACAAGCATCAGCTAACCATTTCTCCAGAATAAAAACACCTAGTTGGAGACCCAATGCTCCTGAGAAGTAGAACCAGAGTTTCACAATTAACCTGAATGCTTTTTCATTCACACACTTTCATACGGAAAAATGTAGTTCATTCACACAGAATTCTGTCTTTCCCGAGAACAGCGAACAGTCTTTCCTACTACAGAATTATTACACTCGTTAATAAAGTAGCACTTCCCTCTACTTTATCCTTCTAGCAAGCTTAGGGAACACCTATTACCTTTCCAGTGATTAGCGTAATCAGAGTGCCTTTTGGACTCCTGGTACCGAAGACCAAAATTTCACAGGTGACCTTCGCTACCATACACTTCTCTCATACAGAAAATTTCCCTAATGACAGCACACGACGATGTTACCGAATCAAACCCAGACAATGCGTTGTGCAACTCCAATCGTCACACGTTTTCCCCGTGTACCTACAGGGCAACAACAATTCTGTCTTTCCCGAGAGCAGCGCTTACCTTTGCTCTACTACGGAACCGTTACAAACTTCCGACTTCCTACATCCCAGAAGCCGTCAAACAACATAGAACTCGACGCGACTCAACATAGAGGGTTAATACATAAACCAATACTTTCCCACAATCAATAATCAATAAGCAATTTACAAGCAATAATCACCAAACCAAAACAATAAAAACCATCATCTTGCTACCAGAAAAACTGATGTAGCGCCGAACCCTAGCAACGGGGTAATAACCTATACCGGTATCCTCCCTGCGTCACAGACCCGACGTCACTCTAACTCATTCACACATGCAGTCATTGGTGGGGCCCATAACACCAACACTCACACGTCACTTCCACACCGGTCTGCACACACAGGAGGGATGAGTGATTCAAGCGCCGGACATGTGAGGGGAACACCTTATAACCTATAGGGAAGTAAAAGTCATTTACACAATATACATTAATGCCCTTTCGCCTACAGATCCTCAATCCTAAAACATCAAGGCACTCCTCCCACTTTGGTCGATCAGACCAAATTAGTTGGATTGGTTGATGGTGATTTAGAACCAGCTAAAACACATTTTAAGGCTTCAGATCTATTTCTTAAAAGAAACTCATAACTCATAAATTCTTGTTAATCAATAATTGTTTATCTAATATTTCATAATGATTTAATTTCGCATTTGTCTCGTCAAAGTTTCAGAAAGTTTTATATCAAATTTTTAGTAAGTCGCAGAACATTATATTTACCTAATCTGGCTATTTGGAGTCCTCTAATTCATTGGCTCTGCATAATTTTGTCGTTAATTGTCCGAAGGCAAGCCAAAGCTCAAAGTTCTTTGCTCAGCACAGTACAGTCCTAAAGATCGGCAAAGGACCAGAGACGTGCAAGCATCTATCATTGCCCGTAGATTTAGGAAAAGTTGGCAGTCATCAGATGATCGGGCAGCATCCGGACCTTCAAGAATTCAGGAGAACGTGCAAAACAAAGCAAGGCAACGTAAGCGACGTGACCCAAAGTAAGAGCGAAGCAAACGTGAACACACCCTCTCTATTCTACTACGATTTTTATAATTCAATGAAGTCAAGAAGATATAATAGTTTAGGATAGTCGTGATTGGCTGGTTGAGATTGTCCGATGTCAAATTTCAGTTTTCAGTTCGAGGGGTGATGGCATGAGATTGTCCAAAAGTCGGCTTGTTCTGGTTTTATTGTAAGGTTGATTGTTCTCTAGGCTTGGCAGATATCCCACTCTGTCCTTGTTCTGGTACATGGTGAACAGAGGTCATGATGAGGTTACGGAGAATTCTTGCGCCTGCGCAGCTCACTCCGCGCCTCATGGGACAGTGGCCACATCGTCGTGTGGTGTCAGCGGCCATCTTGGTTTTAGGCCCAAACGCTAACTTAAGCGAAACAAACACAAGAGTGTAATTAATACATAGAAATAATAAATCTAATGTTAACCCCTTACTAATCCCTCTATGTGTTTGTATTTATTTGGCGTATAGCAACATTTAAAGCCATTACATTCACCTTTTCGGTCCTCCTCTTGGGCAACATTACAAAAGCAACATATATCATGCAGAATTCTAATTACCACATATACTACTGTTAATATGCGTACAGCTTTTAGTCATAAAGTTATTTTAGCCATGCAAATGCAAATCCCAAGTGTAATTCGAATATTAGTAATGTTGGTTAATAAACATGCTAACTCGTTTAATAATGTTATAGTTAATAGATTGTTTAATTAGTATTTTCATGCAGAATAGAGGAGGTATACAACATTTTGCACTACCCGCTCCATCAAAGGTAAGAAACACCATAGACCTTTCCATAACCCTAAAGGCTCTAAGAAGGAGAAAAGAGCAAAGCACTCCTCAGAACCTACATTGTCTGTGCCCTCCACTCTGTCCAAAAAGGACAAAGATCACCCAAGAGCCTCCTTCTCAGACCCTGTGAGGCAGAAATCTCACAAAAAGCCATTGGCAACGACGTTCTCACACACGACGACGTTAAGTGTAACATCGTCAGCACCGTCGACTACGAAGGCGATACTAGCTCCAATACCGTTGACAAGAATTTCACTCTCTTACAGCCCTTGACATAGGGGTTCTTTGATGACCGTCGACCTACCCTCGTCGGCGAAGAACTCATCCACAAAGATGCCATCAGCAAAGATACCATCGATGAAGATACACTTTACGAATGACTCGTCAGCGGGTGCCTCGTCGATGACCACCACGTCAGCGATGCTACCGTTGACTGCAATACCGTCGTCGTCGACATCGTCGACAAGGGTATCTGCCTTTCCAGCTATAACAATGCCATCGACGTCACCGTCGACGAGGGCTACTCAGGTAACAAAAGTGAGCAAAACCTTTTTACGCCCCGCTATGGCTGAGTACAGTAAGGTGTCACCATTGATCGCATCACACCTCCTAGACATACAGGACTCTGATGAAGATGATGATGATTGTGTTTTCAGTGTAACTCATAGTCCATCAGAGCTGCACGTAAAATGTCAGGAAGATGACGAAGAGGAAGATGAAGATTTCCATGATGAAAGTCAGTACTATCAACAGAGTTATGTGGTTCCACCTCATCATTAGCATCAATATGGATTTCAACTAAAGCTGTGTCCCAGAGACATGGCTCAACTACTGCCTTCTCTGATACAAGACCTGCAGGTGATGTTGGTGGATTACAGACCGCGGTTCCCGCCGCATGGAGCCGAGCCTGGCAGACCAATTGCTAAGGCGTATCCGCCAGTTTTGCCACCTGTTACCAGCAGGCCCTGACACAGGGGTTACTTACGCTTCGGATGAAGACAGGGAAGAGGGTGAGCTCCCGGATCCTGCTTCTGCACCAGGAGGACTATATCATTCCAACACCCTCCCCTCCTCCACACCTATATCAGATTCTCCCCCAGAGGACATTGGAGGATTTCACAATCTGATTGAGAGAGCATCCACCAGGTTTCATTTGCCAATGACTGTCAAACAAACCGATTGCTTCCTTCGATCTAAAGGTCTCCAGGTATTTCCATACCTGAACGACTGGCTGCTCAAAGCACCAAAAGCACTGAAAGGTAAGCAGACTACAAGTGCCTGCCTTCAGTTTGCCTTGTTCTCTAGGTCTCACAATAAACATGGAAAAATCTTCCCTTTTTCCCAGTCAGGTCATATCGTTCCCGGGAGTGACAATGGACACCAACCACTGCAAAGCTTTCATATCACTAGAGAGGCAGATACAATTACAGCTGTTAGCAAGAAATATGTCAAAAAACGGTCCATTTCAGTTCGGACATACAAATCGCTCCTAGGAATGTGCTCATCAGCCAAAGATCTAGTGCCACTAGCCAGTCTCAAAATGAGTCCTCTTCAGGAAGAGCTGCAGCAGCAATGGCTGCAGACCTTGGGATCCTTCGACGATACAATACAGATCACAACAAGCATGAAAGAAGCCCTACAAAGGTGGTTTCACAAACAAATTCTCTCAAAGGGACCTACTTTCCTTCAATCCATCCCAGATTTCATCTTAACCACAGATGCCTTTATGGATGGCTGGGGAGGCCATCTACAGGAGTTACAAATCCAGGAAAGATGGTCCAGCGTGCAAAAGCTGCAGCACATCCGCAGCTTGGAGCACAAGGCCATCTTTCTATCTCTTCAAGCTTTCTTGCCAAGGACAGCAGGTTCCTCCATGCTGGTTCGTACGGACGATACAACCAGCATGTACTACGTCAGCAAGCAAGGAGGAACCAGGTCCCTCACTCTATCACAGGAAGCGCAAGAGCTATGGGAATGGACGACACAACATGGAATCTCGCTCAGAGCCAAGCATGTCCAAGGGCTGCACAATACTCTGGCGGATACGCTAAGCCATATGCAGTCCAGTTGTCATGAATGGTAATTGGAACAGTGTCAGGTCGACAAGGTGTTTCGGACGTTAGGAAAACAAACTTTAGACCGGTTTGCCACGCGAGAGAACGCCAAATGCCAGTCTTATGCCAGAAGGTTTTCTCTCCCAGTGTTGTTGGGAAATGCCCTTTTAATGCGATGGTCAGGGATATATGCTTATGCTTTCCCTCCATCACATTAATTCCCAGGGTGCTGACCAGGATTAAAATGGAAGGCTGCCGTCTCACTGTCATAGCACCACGATGGCCCAGTCAACACTGGTTTCCAGAGATTCTCCTGTTGTCGGAATCAACACCCATACGCCTACAACCATTTCCATTTCTCCTGACGAGGAACAAGGGCCAAGTATGCCATGCAGACACAAAATCTCTTCATTTGCATGCATAGCTCCTGAATTCTTGGAGTTTTCTTGAATATCACACAGGAGTGCAGAGATATTATTGAAAAATCCAGAGCCGAAAGCACTAATGAAACAGACTTCTTAAAGTGGAAGAGGTTTTTCTGCTGGTGGCAAAAGAACAACATACACCCGCTTCAAGTGCCTCCAGAACATATTTTGCCATATCACCTCTCTTTGGCAAAATCAGGCCTCACATTCTCTTTGGTGAAAGTGCACCTCGCCTCGATTTACCGATACAGAAGTTCTCCTCAAATTCCGTCTCTCCGTGCTTTTAGTCTTGTGAAACAATTTATGAGGGGCCTCTTCTGCGCCTTTCACCCAGTGCGTGGCAGGGTGCTTGATTCTAAGTGAGAGGGTTCCACTGCATGAGCAGGACACCCCTGTAGCCTACGGAGTCCATTCTCCCGGGCTGTTAGTGATGCAGCCATTTGCGACATATAGAGTGGCATTATGCAACCGCATGATGACCAACTCTAAAACGGCTGAAACAAACCCTATCGTGTTTGGTGTCAAACATGTTGGAATCATACCCCCCATTCTGGTAACCAGTGTGGGGATATGATTCCACCCCTCAGAAGCGAGCTTTGTTGGGTCCCTGGTGTTCCCAGTACCATCCTTCTAGTCCCGGACAGCACAAAATGGTTGCTGTTGACCAGAGACACATTTCTGCCTTCCTGCTGCTGAGCCAAGCTTGAGCAGGGAAAGGCAGAACAATAGGCATCCTGTCACAGGGAGGTGTGACCACCTCCCAGACAGGATTTAGTGTATTAGGGCTGTGTGGGTGCGCTTGCCAGCGACCAAAAGTTTGCATGAGGGGTACATTTGGTGTCCCTGTGCATAGTCCAGTTCAAAACAGTCCTGGGAGCTGTTGGCTCCTGCTCTGGTGTGAAACTGGTCCAAGGACATGGGAGTAACCTCCCCACTGTCCAGGCCCTCCCCTGGGAGGGTCACCTGAATCTGTCCAACCCTTTCCCGTAGGTACAAAAGGGCTTACTTGGCTGTAGGACCTTAGATTCGACTTTGACAGGATTTTGTCCAGAAACCACTGAACATCGACTGTCTGGACACTCTTGACTTCGCTGGACTTTGTTTGGGGTCTGCTTCGTCTCCATCTCAGTTTGAAGCATCGTCGGTGCCCCTGCACCATACAGGATCCGTGCAGGACCTGTGGAGCATTAAGGACAACTGAAAGTATCTCCATTGGAGTGAAGGAGTCACTCCCCTGCATTCGTACCTATGGACTCCAACGGCTTAGGCAACACAGGAGGTGGGGTTTTATGTCCCTCGAAATCCGAGCTGCCCTCTCACCAAAATTGAGGTAAAAAACCCTCGTGGGGGCTGTAATACCCAAACCCCTGTGCTACGCGTACATTTGCAAGTACATATACTTGTTGGCATTTCCCGACTCCGAGTAGCCCCAACCTCTGGCACCATTTCCTACCAAGAACTCTGGCCTCCTCACACCGAGTGCTCTGTGGGCTGCTGTTTGGTAAAATCGGCCGAGGTCCCCTCGAGACTCCTGTGCCTTTGGCCTGTGGGTCCACTCGAGGGTCAACTTGGGCTCCCCTAGTTTCTCCAGGCCTTCCCTGACTCCCCTTGCTGTGGTGAGTCTCCTGGACCTTGCTAGTCCGAATCATACGCCTTGTTGACCTTCTGCGTGGGTTGCCGTTGCCAAGTCTTGTTGGTGCTCCCGCCGGACACCGACCCCTCAGTACTCAACATCCTTGGTGGGACAGCTCGTATTCGGCTCCTGGTCATCCTTGATGTCTCCTGGTCCCCGTAGCTGCAGAGTCAAGAACTCCCTCAACGCACCTGAAGCACCCGACATCCGTGGGCATTCGTCTACCGAGCCCCTGGTCACTCCTGAGTGACCCAGATTCTGTCCCCTCTGCTTTCAGCTACTCTTCGACAAGAATCCACCTTTGGATTTGAACTGACACTTTTCTCAGGTATTTCAGTATCCACAGGTAAGGGTGGCTCTCCAACCTCCTAACTTCCACGGGGTTTCTTCAAAGTCCACTGGGGTGGGTCCTTAAACTCAAACTTCAACCGCGACTTTCCCATAGAATTGTATGGAGCACATGGTCGTGTTCCCACACTGCACCCATCCTCCGTGGGGTCCCTACTTACTCACTTTGGATCGTTCCTTAGGGTCTCAGCGATTCTACAACCTCTCGACACTGTCTTGACTCGAGTCATGGTTCTTATGCCACTATTTTAATATATGGTTGGATCCCCCCTGGGACCCACTGTGTATTACCTCTACGTCCCTCATCCTCGACCCAATTATCACTAATGAGGTATATTCCACTGACAGGAAACAAAACAGGAAACGCTTTTAGACTCCACCTACCCTCCTGCCAGGGGCTATAATTACATAGCCAACAGAAAGCACTTCCTGTTTTGTTTCCTGTTGGTGGACATGATGGGGAACGCTGTAGGTAGGTGGACTGCTTGTCCTGTTGTTCCCACTACTGGGCTCTGGGGGTGCTTCTGGAGTCAGGACGCCTGGCCTCCTGGATTCCGACCGTGACTTTGCTTCCTGTACTGCTGGGCTGGACAGGTCTCTTTGGTCCGTGTCTGTGCTTTGCTGAGAGCGATCGCGTTGCTCTGGGTGTGTCTCTTCCATGTTGGGCTGGAGGACTTGCCTGGATTCCAGCTGTTTCCTTCCGGATCCGGAGGGGCTTCGATGGCTGCGCCGGCAATTATTCCTGTCTCTGTGGTGACAGTGGACGCAGGTGAGTGGTTCCTCTCTAGGGCTGCGGTGGAGTAGGTTCACTGCTGTCTCTCCCTGCTGATGTGCCCTTTGCTGCTTCCCGCCGTCTGCCTGGAGACAACCCGGGTGGTGATGGTGGACCTCTCCGGTTGCGCTGGTTTACGGACTCACAGGCTTGATACAGGACGCGTGGGATCGGCTTCCCGGACTTATGCTTCCTGGTTGATGACCACTGGTGGCTGTGGTGTCCTCACCGGCGGCCTCTAATAGGGTAGGCGCCCAGAAATGGGCTTTTGGTACTCCTCGCCGCGTGCCGGCTACATCGCTCATTCTAGGGACAAGGCTCCTCCTCATGCTTTTGGCCTACGGCGGCCGGGAGTTGCCGGGGATTGTATCGCATGCTGGCCACTACCCCACCTCAGTGCCTGCCTTTGTGTCAGCTGTCCTAGCATACCGGTTCCCTCTGGTGAGTACTACTTCTGGGATTTCCTGGTTTAAAGTGGGGACGGGTTCCCACTTCATTTTGTGCTACCTTCTCCAGTGACTTGCTGTGCTGGTTGTTACTGGTGGTTGGTCTTGAGTTATGTGGAAGCATCAGCATAAATGCAGGTATGTGTCTCTAGTTTCCTCTGCCTTTCCCCCAACTGAGAGTGTAAATTCTATCCCTCCTATGAAAAAGGCCAGGATGGATGACGGTCGTTTGAAGAGACTGATTTTGGAGACTTTATCAGATTTAAAGTCTTCCAAGAAGTCGATTGGTGGTCGTTCTGGTGGGGGTCATGACCTCTATTCGGACATTTCCAGTTCTGACTCTTCCGATGGGTCCTCCTTGGGTGCAGTGGACCTGAAAGGGAAATATATATTCAAGGATTTGTTGCCTGACATCCTGTCTCATGTCAGTGAGAACATGGGTTTTCCGGACAAGGTGGTTGCCAGCTTGTCCAGGGATGCAGTATTGCCTCAGTTTCATAAGCAGGCTGCTAAGACTCTGCCTATTCAACCCTTTGTGTTGGATTTCCTTTTGAAGGAGGGGAAGGACCCTGATCACATCATGATGCCTCGCTTTATGTCGTAGCTATACCCTTTGCAAGACACTGAGGATACTATTCCTGAGACTGTTCATGTTGATTCCATTGTGGCTAGTTTGGTGGGTTGTCCTATGGCTGATGATAATATCCTTCGGAATGGGGTGGATAAAAATATTGACTCTGCTTTGAAAAATGTCAATGCGGGTTCCCATCTTGCTATCCGTTCAGAGGTGTATGGGGCATATGTCGCTCAGTTCTTGTTGTCCAACTTTAAGTCTTTGTTTGCCACGATGCAGGAGGGTGGCAGTTGTCCATACTTACTGGAATCCATGGAACATCAGGCTGAGCTCGTCTCGGATATTCCCTTTGATTCTGTGAAGGCTTCTGCCATGTCCTGTGGTGCGTCCATTGCTGCTCGGTGAAATTTGTTGCTGAAGGGGTGGAATACGAACGCTCTTGAAGACAAACTGCACAAAGTGTTCAAGGAGCGGAAGCACTCTTTGTCCTTCCGGCATCAGCCTCCGCGTAAGGAGTCCTTTGTTTCCAATGCTAAGTCCTTCTGTCAGCCTTTGCGGTTTCTGAAGTATTCGTTTCGGAGCCAGAAAGGTGCTGGTAAGGGGTTCCAGAGCAGGTTTCAGAAGAAACCCCCTCGAGATTCAGGGCAGGCCCTCAGCGTTCCTGACTACGCCACCACCCGGGGAAATCCCGCTGTTGGTCAACCAGTGGTTGGAGGGAGGCTGCTCTTGTTCCTGCCAGCTTGGTGTCTAACAACGACCGACCAGTGGGGTCTGGATGTCCTCGGCCAGGGGTATTGGATCGAGTTCCTTTCCCCTCCCCTGCCTTCGGGAAGGGTGCGGACTCTGTTCCCCAAGAACGTGTCTCAACGTCTAGCACTGCTGGATGGCGTTCAGTCCCTGTTTCTGAATAAGGCAATTGTGTCTGTTCACCAGTCGAAATGGAGTCTGGGGACTTATTCTGTCATTTTTCTAGTTCCGAAAGTCACTGGGGGGTTTCGGATTGTGATAAATCTCTGGCCTTTGAACCAGTTTGTCTGGAAAATTCCATTCAAGATAGAGACCCTGTGAGAAGGTGGCCTGATATATGCTGTCTACTAGTTCTAGTGGGCACCTTGTATCAGTCCAAACAACCCCTTATGGTGAATTGGTTAAAGACAACCTTTATTGAAAGCTATCCTAGTGGTAGCTATGGAGAGCAGCCTTCAGGCTAAGTCTTGAAGGAATGTAAAGCAGCTTGTTTTACCAGTTTATAATCACTTGAATGATCAAATGAAAGGACAACCACACCAGGTATATATTTCAAATATATGTATTTAGGATAAAACACACCCCTCTAGTCTCTTTATGAGACTGGAGTTCGGAGTACTTAATTCACAAGTTAGCAATCAACAAGAATAGCATAAATACACGTTTGGGCCCTAGGGGCGTACCAAACCATATACCAATAATGCGGTATAAGAACCATGACTGAACTAGATACAAGGCCTAGTGCCTGTAGAATCGCTGGGACCCCAAGGAACCACCCAAGGTAGTGACACAGGGGACCCTCGGGGGCAGTGTGCAGTGTGTAAACACAACCGCGGGTTCCTGTTAGCTTCTATGGGCAATGTCGCGGTTGGAAATTTAAAGATTAGGGACACTTAGTATCGAGTTAGGACCAAACCCTTTCAGACTTAAGAAGTTCTAGGGCTAGCACCCACGGGAGCACCGGAGTACTCGTGTTACCTCACCCAGGGAAGCCAGGTGCATAGGTGTCTTTTGGTGTCGGGTCGCCTCGTCGATTACAATGGAAGCTGGCGAAGAACTGCTGCTGCCGTGAAGAGAAGTGTCCGAAGAGATCCAATCCTGGATCTAGGATGGAAGGAACCTGAAAGCAGAGGGGACAGAGTCTGGGTCACTTGCCAGTGACCGAGGGCAGGATGGACCAATGCCCACAGATGTCGGGTGCTTCAGGTGAGTTGACGGGTGTCTTGACTCTACAGCCACGAGGTCCAGGAGGCGTCGACGAAGTCCATGAGCCGGATTCGAGCTGTCCCACGAAGTCTGTCGAGTGCTGCGGTGTCGGCGACCAGATTGGACCCAACAAGCCTTGGCAACGGCAAGTCTCGTGAAAAGAGAAGAAGGACGTTGGTGCAGACCAGCAAGGTCTGAGGGACTCACCCAGCGAGGGTAAGTCAGGGCACGTCTAGATCAACCAGGAAAGCCCAAGCAGAAGAGGAGTTGCCTTCGTGGGGACCCACTAGCCAACGGGCTAGCGATCGCGAAGGAGCCTCGAGCGGTCGTACTGGAACCTGGCCCACGGGTCACTCGTGGAGTGGAGGCCAGAGATCTTCGGTGTAGTCAGTGCTCAAGGCTAGGGCTACTCGGAGCCCAAAGCAGTACTTCAGGAATACACAAGAAGTAAATGTACCAGTAATAGTACGCGGTGTCCAGGGGTCACGGTTCCTCGTCACCCACGATGGCCACGGGCCTCAGCTTTGCTGTGGACTCAGGGTAGCCTCGGGGAAGTCAGGAAATCCACCTCTGGTGATACAGAGACTTCGGCATCCAATGGGAGCTTCGGAATTGCAGACCGGACAGTTGCTTCTTTGGTGCCTGCCAAGCAGGGGAGTCACTCCTTGACCCCAAGGGAGATTTCTTCCGTCTTCTAGTTGAGATAGAAAGTCGAAGGTCCAGGATATATGTTGCAGAGTTTCGTCCAGGGTAATCTAAAGTCTCAAGGACTGGGTTCCCATACTTATAATAAGTTTGGGGGTTGGACATACTCTAGGGACCCACCTATGGGAGGTTTTGGAAAGAAGGGTGGTTACACCCATTTCCTTTGTCCAGTTTCGCGCCAGAGCAGGGGCAGGTAGCCCTTGCAACCGGTTTGAACTGGGCTATGCCCCCAGTGCAGGACTTCAAAGCCCCAGAGAGTGCTCCCACCCAGCCCCAATACACATATGCCTGTCTGGGATAGGAAACCTATTGTCCAGGCCTCCCCTGCCGGAGTTTCGGTCAGCAGCAGGAGGCCAGACCCGTGTCTGTGGCAGACGCATCCATTTTGTGATGCCAGGGCTCAAGAAAGTCCTACCGGGTTAGACCAGTGTGAACATGTCTCTCCCTCTAGAAGGGTGGAATGCTACCCCCACCGCCAGAACTGGCAGGGGGTAGTATTCCAAAGCGTTTGACATCAAACACGACATGTTTCCGTGCAGCCGTCCCAAAGTTAGCATTTACTGCAAGGTTATAATGCACTTAAGAGTATATGGTCAGGCTACACCACAAACAGCATCAGAGGAGATACTCTGAACGCTGCAGAGGGGCTCTGTTCATGCAGGGGCACCCTCTCACATAAAAATCAAGCACTCTGCCTTCAGGATTGTTAAGGCCTGCAATAGGAGTGACTTATAGGTTTTATATGTGTGTGCAATGGTAGTGATATAGGTAGCCTATACCACTGTAAGGGGTGCAAGCACACCCTTACCCAGGCTGCAGTAGCAGACCTGTGGTGCCATTTTGGAGTGCTTCCCAGGGGTGGCATAATACATGCTTCAGCCCCTGTAGGCCTCTGAGGTACCTATGCCCTAGGTACATAGTATACCATATACTAGGTGCTTATAAGGCACTCCAGAATCCAATTAGATATGTACCTAATCTACATGGAAACCATTTTAGAGAGGAAGCAGCTGGGCTGTGGTCCTGATTAGCAGGGCCACAGCCAGACTAAGGTCGAAAAACAGTGAAACACCAGCAAAAAGTGGAGCTACCCATGTGAAGCAGATCCTACTCTCCTACAGACCCTGCATTGTGTGATCCCTTTGATTCAGGGGGGTTGGATGATGTCTACGCTGGATCTCCAGGATGCGTATCTCCATGTGCCTGTGGCTCTGAAGGATCAACGGTTTCTGCGATTTTACCTGAACTGTTGACATTGGCAATTCTGTGTCCTTCCATTTGGTCGCCGTTCTGCTCCCAGGGACTTCACCAAAGTAGTGGCTCCCCTTGTGGCCCATCTTCATCTCCTGGGAGTGTCTGTGTTTCCTTATCTGGACGATTGGCTTCTCCAGGCTCCTTCAGCCTTGCTGCTGTCTCCGCACTTGTCTTTGACCATTCATACGCTAGAGCCCCTTGGGTTTCTACTGAACTTTACAAAGTGCCAGCTCTTTCCTGCCACCCGGAGGTCGTTCATTGGGGCGGACTTTGATTCTGTTTGAGGCAAGGTATTCCTTCCTCCCAGACTTCTGTGTCTTCAGTCCCTGTTGAGGGTGTTGTTGACTCAGGCAATGGCTCCCCTGCTTCAGTGGCTCGAGGTGCAGGGTTACATGGCTGCAACAGTCTTCACTGTTCCGTGGGCCAGATTCCATCTTCACCGCTGGGTGCCTTTCCCGGTTCAGGACTTTACCGTGTCTGTGCCAGTTCCTCTGGAGATTGTGTCCGCTATCCAGTGGTGGCTGGTTTCTTTGAATCTCTCCAGGGGCAAGTGGCTTCAACCTCCCCTGCCGGTGGTGTTAACAACGGATGCCAGTCCATCCGGTTGGGGTGCTACTCTGGGTCAGTGGTCTGTCCAGGCTCGTTGTCTGAGATCCGAGTCCCGCCTGTCCTCCGACTGGAAGTAACTGCCGGCTGTGGAGAGTGCTGTGCGGTTCTTCCAGGATCAGCTGCTGGGGTGCAATTTTCTGGTGCCGTCCGACAACACGGTCACTGTGGCTTACATCAATCACCGGGGCAGTACTCGCAGTCCTCCATTGAATCTGGCGGCCTGTGCGATTTCCAGTTGGGCGGAACCTCATCTTCTGGCCATCTCTGCTCAGCATATCCGGGGTTTGGACAATGTGGTGGTGGATGCATTGAGTCGCAGGTTTCCGTCGTCTCTGACCTTGTGCCTCTCTCCCAGGATTTTCTGGTTGCTCTGACGGAGGTTCAGGACTCCCAGGTTGCATTTGTTTGCTTCCAGGACCAATGCTCTGCTTCCCTTTTTTTGTTCCTGGACTCCAGAGATCGGTGTTTGGGGGGGTGTAGGCCTGGTCTCTCCTGTGGCCTCCTTGGTTACTGTATGCCTTTACTCCCTTTCCTCTGATTCCGGTGTTTCTGCTGAAGGTGCAGACTGTGGGGGTACAGGTGATGGCTGTCTTACCTCACCGGCCCCAGAGGTCCTGGTTCCCGTTGTTGCTGAGTCTGGCGGTGGGTCCTCTTTGGATTCTTCCTCGCTGCCCATCTCCCCTGAGTTCGACCTCTCCCTTCCTCCTGGTGCCTCTCACCTTGGTGGTCTGGAGGTTGAACGGCTGTCTCTTGCGGTCAGGGGTTTCCATGACAACATTATTACGGTGATGCAGGCCTCCCGTAGGAAGTCTAGTTTGTCCTCTTACTCTAAGCATTGGGCTTCCTTCTCCTCCTGGTGTTCCGGGCTTGGTCTGTCTTCTACCTCTTGCCCTGTTGCTAATATCCTGCAGTTTTTTCGGGATGGGTTTCAGAAGAACTATGCTTTGTCCACCTTGAAGGGCCAATGGGCTGCTATGCGGGTGTTTCGCTCGTGTCTTTGGATGGGTTGTTGGTGTCTCGGTTGTTCCGGAGTTTCTCTCTCTCCTCCTCTTCTGCTTGTTCTTCAGTCCCTCCTTGGGATCTTTCTTTGGTTCTGGAGACTTTCCAGTCCTCTTCGTTTGAGCCATTGGAGTCTGTGACCTCAAATTCCTGTCCTTTAAGGTGGCTTTTCTGGAGGCCATTACTTCGGCTCGTTGGTTTGGTGAGCTCACTGCTTTGCGTTGTTCTCCTCCTTTCTTAGGGTTCCTGGATGATTCGGTGGTCCTCTGTTTGGATCCTGGGTTTGTACCTAAGATTCGCTCTAAATGTCATTCTTCTCAAGAATTGATCCCCCCTTCTTTTTACCCTTCTCCTTCGTCTCCTGCTGAGCTGTTGTTGCACACTCTTGATGTGAAGCGTGAATTGTCTATCTATGTTGACCGGTCTGCGGTGTTTCGTTCTTCTGACTCCCTCTTTGTGTCATTTTCTCTGGCTGGTCAGGGGAAGGCTGCGTCCCGCCTTACGTTGGGTCGATCGATCAAATCTGTTATTTCTGTGGCTTATCAGGGCGCTGGTTTGCCTTGCCCTTCTGGGGTTCAGACCCGGTCTACTAGGGGTGTCTCTGCCTCCTGGGCTGCTTTTCATGGGGTTCCCTTTGATGAGATCTGTTGGGCTGCTGATTCTACTTTTGTGAAGCATTACCTTTTGAATTGTGCACATTTTGGTTGTGGTGTGTTGCGTGCTGTGGGGCGTGTTGCTCCCCCGTAATCAGTGTATTTATTCAACTTTTCACTTGCTGCACTCCACTTTTGTGTTTGGTCTGTGTTCTGTGTGTGGTGTGCCAAAGGCCTTCCTGTGTTGTTGCTTTGGTATGCCTCGTTAGTGATGACTGGGTCGAGGACGAGGGACGTAGAGGTAATGCTCTGATTACTTAACGGTAATCCCCATTACTCTTAGTCCTACTCATCCTTGACCCAGTCATACTTACCACCCACCCTCCCAGTTCAGGCCTTTGTTGCTTGGTATATCAGGAAGTGTTTTTTGTTGGCTATGTAATTATAGCCCCTGGCAGGAGGGTGGGTGGAGCCTAAAAGTATTTCCTGTTTTGTTTCTTGTGGACTATACCTCATTAGTGATGACTGGGTCGAGGACGAGTAGGACTAAGAGTATTGAGGATTTCCTTTACGTAATCAGAGCATTAGCGCTGTTTAGTGTCATTTCTGTGCTTAAGTATTGTGTACTTCGTGATTTTCTTCCTGTAGGAGATATTGTGTCATACTAGATAGTGTTATATTAATAAATACATATTTTTATAACTACTTTGTGGTTCTCCTTTCATTTAACCAATACTATAAGGTTGCATTCTGGTTAAACCAGCTGCTTCACATTCCTTCAAGACTAAGCCTGAAGGCTGATCTCCACAGCTACCAATTGGATAGCTTTCTAAGTTTATGTATAAGGCTCCCTGTTTTCCATTTTTACTGATTTTACAGATAAATGCAGACAGAAAACCATGTATTTTCCTGTCTGTATTTATTTTTACTATGTCTAACAAATGAATCCCTTTGGGAAGCATAAATCGCACACCAAATTCTCACTTTACACTCAAACACTAGGAGCTTATCACAATAGCCAACCAATCAAATATATAAATGTTTATTCATTAATTCAATATAATAATTGACAAGTTAATAAGAGAAGAAATCACATTTAAGCAATCCGCTCTGATATTAAAAACAATACCACACCAATGCATTCAGGGTTATTGCACAACAAAATACACATCAAAGTACATATTAAAAACAAAGTGCACATTAATTGTAGGAATCAACATTAACAGTCCATCCTAAATCAGTATTTAGGGAATTGATCCTATTATGAAGTATATTTCGATTCAATGAAAAAATAAAAATATTTCTTTTAACCTCTTCTGTGCCCATGACGAGATAGTCTCGTCATGGAGAACGGTCGCGCTGTGCCCATGACGAGACTATCTCGTCATGAACCCCACCCACTAATGAAACGCCCAGCACAGGAGGGGGAAAGGGCGTGGCACAGAAGGGGTTAAAAACGACCAAGAAGCGACGCGTTTCGGTGGTGTTAACAGGTCCAACCACCTTCTTCAAGTTTTACAAAAACACAGTTGAAAATTCCCAGCACTTTGAATCTGTATACAAGAAAAGAAGATATATATATATATATATATATATATATATATATATATATATATATATATAAAATCATATAATGTCAAATCCACCAACAATTTACATTTTCTTTAGTTAAAACATTCCCAAGTGTTCAAAACAGAAAATATATTGTAAATGAATCAACAAACATATATACTCAATTGCTGGCTCTGTAATATTAAAAGAACTCCTGTTCCAAACATCATCCACTTTCACACTGGGAGGACAAGATTCCTAAAATAACCACTTATTTCTCCCCCATCTTTGAGTAAATCTAATCATTCCACCATTCTGATATCCTCATATCATAGTATGTAGGTTATATTCTCTTCATAACTCGCATCTCAAAAGAACTTAGCAATCAATCTTTCAGTACCAAGGAGATACACTCATGTTGCATCACACTCGCCCACTGATAAAGGACCATTCATATGTGAACACTGACTCAACTCATCAAATGACAAACACCAGAAACCCACCGTGGTCTGGGCGTCTGCTCTATATACGGGGAAATAATCTCTCGACTTAAATCTTCCATCCAGCTTCACTGGAAATGAGACTTATTTCTGTCTAAAAAATAAAACAGAAAATCTCGTTTTGGACAAGATATTTCCCATCAAACTGTTGTTTGGTCATTCGGAATAATCTAGCAGCCTACCAAGATATTTGCTTATGTACGTAATCGCAGCGTCGTCGTCAGTGATCTTTAGACCAAACAGGCAATGAACTTCTCCTTTTTAGGTCTCGCCTGAGCCAGCGCATGCGCTGCTCTGGCGAGACATTTAGGTGCCGATTCCGATCCTGTAAAACCCGGATACGAAACGTCGTACGGAACGTTTTCTCCGTCCGACTCGTACCCGGGAAAACCACCTTACAAACCCTCAAGTACGATTCAAACACAAATACCATTTCCGTACGAATCGTACAAAACACCGACCGGCTAAAATATACCCACAATTCCGATCCAGGACACCGCGTACGTGACGTCCGGACGGAATCAGGCAGCGTTTTACGAACCAGCAAGTACGATTCGTGCCTACGTCACTCCGCACGTAGCATTTTTTACGGGAGCCAAAAACTGCCGGGAAATTGAGGAGGACGCGAGGAAGGAGCACCTGTATGCGACGGACAGCCATGGACCCCATCCTACGTGTCATCCCGGCCCTCATAGCCTACGACCTGGTGCACAGGAACCGACGCAGACGCCGCAGAAGGTCAGAACAACACCCAGGGGCAAAGGTGGGGGGCAGGGGCAGGAAACATAACCCCCACCCAAGGCAAAATGTATACATGCCCTGTACATACCGTACCTCAAGGGACTGGTCACTCCGGGGGGGGGGGCGTGTCCACCAAGGCCTGCGTCCCGCCACAACGGAAGTGGACATGGACGCGTCCCGTCACCACAACAATTGTGGTACGCACCGTACCCATGCCTTTAGAGCGTGGGTACGGGTCGTACCACGCCTACCCCTACGTCACCCCAACCTTGGGGGTACGGCCCGTACCCACGTTCTGTAGGCCTGGGTAAGGGCCGTACCCCTACGGCACCCCAACAATGGTGGTACGGCCCGTACCCACGCTCTTCAGGCCTGGGTACGGGCCGTACCACCATTCTTGGGGTGACGCAGGGGTACGCGTGGTGCGACAGTACCCACGCTCTGAAGGCCTGGGTACGGGCCGTACCCCTACATCACCCCAACAATGGTGGCATGGCCCGTACCCAGGCCTGAAGAGCGTGGGTACGGGTCGCAACACGCGTACCCCTACGTCACCCCAAGAATGGTGGTACGGCCTGTACCCAGGCCTGAAGAGCGTGGGTACGGGCTGTACCACCATTCTTGGGGTGACGTAGGGGTAGGCGTGGTACGACCCGTACCCACGCTCTTAAGGCCTGGGTACGGGCCGTACCCCTACGTCACCCCAACATTGGGGGTACGGCCCGTACCCAGGCCTGAAGAGCGTGGGTACGGGCCGTACCACCATTGTTGGGGTGACGTAGGGGTAGCCGTGGTAGGACCCATACCCATGCTCTTAAGGCCCGGGTACGGGTCGTACCCCCAATGTTGGGGTGACGTAGGGGTAGGCGTGGTACGACCCGTACCCACGCTCTTCAGGCCTGGGTACGGGCCGTACCCCTACGGCACCCCAACATTTGGGGTACGGCCCGTACCCAGGCCTGAAGAGCGGGTGGGTGGGTGTCGTGCTACGATCCACATCAGTGGACAGAGACATAGGGGTGGGTGCCTATCACTCCCAGCAGTGCCCAGACATATGAGGGGTGGGTGCAGAGGACCCCCAGCAGTGCCCAGACATATGAGGGGTGGGTGCAGAGGACTCCCAGCAGTGCCCAGACATATGAGGGGTGGGTGCCTATCACTCCCAGCAGTGCCCAGACATATGAGGGGTGGGTGCAGAGGACTCTCAGCAGTGCCCAGACATATGAGGGGTGGGTGCAGAGGACCCCCAGCAGTGCCCAGACATATGAGGGGTGGGTGCCTATCACTCTCAGCAGTGCCCAGACATATGAGGGGTGGGTGCAGAGGACTCCCAGCAGTGCCCAGACATGAGGGGTGTGTGCCTATCACTCCCAGCAGTGCCCAGACATATGAGGGGTGGGTGCCTATCACTCCCAGCAGTGCCCAGACATATGAGGGGTGGGTGCAGAGGACCCCCAGCAGTGCCCAGGCATATGAGGGGTGGGTGCCTATCACTCCCAGCAGTGCCCAGACATATGAGGGGTGGGTGCAGAGGACCCCCAGCAGTGCCCAGACATATGAGGGGTGGGTGCCTATCACTCTCAGCAGTGCCCAGACATATGAGGGGTGGGTGCAGAGGACCCCCAGCAGTGCCCAGACATATGAGGGGTGGGTGCCTATCACTCCCAGCAGTGCCCAGACATATGAGGGGTGGGTGCAGAGGACCCCCAGCAGTGCCCAGACATATGAGGGGTGGGTGCAGAGGACTCCCAGCAGTGCCCAGACATATGAGGGGTGGGTGCGTTTCACTCCCAGGAGTGCCCAGAAATATGAGGGGTGGGTGCAGAGGACTCCCAGCAGTGCCCAGACATATGAGGGGTGGGTGCAGAGGACCCCCAGCAGTGGCCAGACATATGAGGGGTGGGTGCCTATCACTCTCAGCAGTGCCCAGACATATGAGGGGTGGGTGCAGAGGACCCCCAGCAGTGCCCAGACATATGAGGAGTGGGTGCCTATCACTCCCAGCAGTGCCCAGACATATGAGGGGTGGGTGCAGAGGACCCCCAGCAGTGCCCAGACATATGAGGGGTGGGTGCAGAGGACTCCCAGCAGTGCCCAGACATATGAGGGGTGGGTGCCTATCACTCCCAGCAGTGCCCAGACATATGAGGGGTGGGTGCCTATCACTCCCAGCAGTGCCCAGACATATGAGGGGTGGGTGCAGAGGACCCCCAGCAGTGCCCAGACATATGAGGGGTGGGTGCAGAGGACTCCCAGCAGTGCCCAGACATATGAGGGGTGGGTGCCTATCACTCCCAGCAGTGCCCAGACATATGAGGGGTGTGTGCCCATCACTCCCAGCAGTGCCCAGACATATGAGGGGTGGGTGCAGAGGACCTCCAGCAGTGCCCAGACATATGAGGGGTGGGTGCAGAGGCCTCTCAGCAGTGGACAGAGACATTGGGGTGTGTACATCATCCTCCCATTAGCAAAACTCCATGGGTGCATGAAGGCATCCACAATGTGCGACTATGTTGATAGTGCCATGACAACACATCACTGACAGCAGTGTCCCACTCCCATGAGGATGGATGTCCTTCCCCCACTGCATGACACACCACATGTGGGTGTGATGACAAATTACACATTCATACCCACCCCTGGCGGTGGCAGCATAATACACACACTGAGATCAAGCAACAAGACTGTATCCTCATGTTAAACCCCACTCAACTAAGAGAGCCTAAGGGAACACACACGGTCACCCACATTCCAGGACTGATAGGAATGTACAGGTGCTGGGGCTGCCAACAAGTTGTTGCCTCCCATGGAGGGAAAAGGGTGGAGTACCCACAGATACAATGTCCACAATTGTTAGTCAGGTGCCCAAATACCCTGCAGAACAAGTAACATGTGTGCTAGGCTGGGAGTACACACATGCATAGTGCGGAAAAGGGACCATGTCCACATTAAGCCATGGCAATATACTCCATACACAAGTACAGTGACTACCAAGGATGGCACATACGATGCAGGCGGAAACATTGCTGAGCAGGCATGGGCAAAGTTGAAGGGATCCCTCACACAGCAAGGAAATGTAGACACAGGTCAGCACAACAATTGGGAAACACCCTGCAGGGAAGAAGTCAGGTGCCACAGAGGAAGGAACACTCCTTGGGACAATGTCACCATACAGTAAGAGCTTACATGACCAAAGATTATTTGCAGAGACCTTGTAATGGCACGCAGATACCAGGGTCCTCCCCATGAGCAGCACACTACAACATTTCCCAGACACCTAACACATTATCACCACCCCAACTCAGGGAGCAGCAGCACCAACAGCAATACCAGAAAAGCATTCGTGTGCAAATGAAAAACAAAATGCTTTATTCAGCATAAAAAAAGATTGGATTTGAAATGTACACTATATACAAGGCCCATAGGCCAGTCCATATGCGAATTCCGGGGGGGTGGGGGGGGGACACATTGGGACGCGTCTCCCCTAGCTTGCCTGCCCAGTTCAGAATTCCTTTCCATCCACAGGGGGGGGGGGGCATCATGTGGGGGGGAAGGACCAGGCACCGCAGGGACAGGAGGGGCAAGGGTAGGTGTTGTGGGTGCAGGGATGGACGACTCCACCACAGGGGGTAGGGCAGCGCCAAAGGTGGTGGTTAGGATGGCGCTGCACACGGTTGCGAAGTCTCCCAGCGTCTCCCCTGCACCCGAAGGAACCACAGGCCCCAAGGAGGGGGGGAGGTCGGAGGGATGGGTTGCAGCGCTACTGGGGGAGGGTGTGGACAGCGGGGGGACTCAACTCCCCTGCCTGGGGACTTCCTCGACCGCTTGCGGGCTGGTGTCACACTGAGGTTGAGGGACAGACTGGCCATGAAGGACTCTTTGTCTGACTGTTGGGCAGGGGAGCTAAGGGGAGTGGTTTTGGAGGAAGTGGGTCGTGAGGACTGCGGACTCCAACTGTGGCTGCGTGGCTGCCGTTTGCCCCCCAACCCAGTGGGTGTGCCTACTTCCCCCTGTGTGTGCCTGACTGGAGGTGTGTGCTTGGCCTTCCCTGTTGATGTGCTGCCTGTGTCTGGTGGGGTGCGTGCATGGGGATGTCTGGGTGTGCTTGGGACAGGCATGGGAGTGGGAAGTGTGGATGGTGCAGGGGTAGGGGGGGACGGAGCGCTGCAGGAGACCCACTGCTGCCGTCAGCGACGAGTCCATGGACCTCAGCAACATCCGTTGGTCAGACATCGCTGCTGACATGCCCTCCATGTACGACACCATCTGTGTCAGCAGTCTGGTGTGGCCATGGAGGACATTAAGCAGCGATGTCTGACCAACCTGCAACTGCCGCAGGATGTCCACAGACTCGGCATTGACGGCAGCAGGGGAGACAGGGGCAGGGGGTGCGGTGCCTGGCACGAAGGAGACATGTGGTCGTCTAGCACAGACAGAAGGGACCCGAGCAAGTGGGAGGGCGGTGATGGGAATGGAGGGGCGGCGAGAGATGTACTGCTGCTTTCAGCTGTGGGAGCAGCCTCCGCCCCCTCTGGGAGCTCAGCCTCGGACCCGTCAGCGTCATAGTCGGTGTTGGGACTGGACAGGTCCTCCGCCTGACTCCCCTCGCCCTCCGTGCCACTTGCTGCGCCAGACTCCCCAGCACTGGTGGGACCGGTGCTGGATCCCTCCACCACGTCAGTGCCGGTGTCTCCCTCGGTGTCCCCCGACGATGCTGTGGGCAAGGTGAAGAGACAGGAAATAATCAGACACCTGTATACATATGACACATGAGTCCAAACTACATAGGTCACAGTGCATAGCATGAAAAGCATCATGAGTAACATCTACAATACTACGCACATATGTAGGCCCTGCACTACACAGTTGGTTGACCCACCATGCCACTTTGAAACACTGGAGAGCATGACACAACAGCAAAGAACTTGATATCGAATTATACAGAGAAGCTAGTGTCTGTGGACAGTCGAGCACAGCATCTGGACCACACACCGTTGCCAAAAATGGATGAGCAGGAACCATGTCTTTTAACTTTTGACACATGCTGCAAAGCACAAACATTAAACCCTGCACAACATGACTGGGTCAATACTTGTTGAGTGTCTGTTCCGACTATCATCACACACAGGCCAGACCTGGCAAGGAGACATAAGCTTTGGACATGTAGGACTTGCCCCCACAAACCCCCCCCTACCTGAGACAATGTGATTGAGACAGAGGAAGGACTTACACCTCTTAATCAGGGATCACAAAAATGGGCTCCATTAAATCCTAATTTCACTCTAACTACCCCTCGTGGGGCTGACCACACATATTATTGACAAACAACCATCATCAGATAGTTGTACACAGACACACAGGCACTGGCCAGTGTGAGGATGCACAAGCCACATTGGGTCACCCTGTACAGTGTACACATGTAGCACACTTTACGTAAATACAAATGAGGCCAGGGGTGCAATGCCACAGAGGCCAACCTATGCTAAAGACACTGAAAATGTCCACAGTGTTGGATGACACACATGATTCCTAGGAAAAGGTGTCTCGGGACTGTAGTGGCCACACTGCTCCATGGTCCTGGATAGATCTGACTGCAACAGGAGCAACCGTCCCTGCACTATGCATATCTCCCCCTCATGCACATCATGTCTGAGGCCACAACATTGGTCATGCATGCTGCAAGGCAGTTCATTTTAAGCCTCACACTCCTATGTTGAGACTCTGCATCAGTGCCAACTATCATGGACCCCCAAATGACTGAACTGGACAGGGCACAGGCAAGGTCCCAACACATGTCACAGACCACCCCCACACATGATGCTGCAAGCATTGGGCACTTGGATTAACTGCCAGCCTAGATTACCATGTGAAAGAGTGACTACACACAGACCAGGGAACACATGTCAAGGAGGGGAAGAAGAACAGGACCCGTTGACTTTGGGGAGGCGACTGAGCACTTCCAAAAGCTGGTGACACACAACAAACACACATGTACCTACCCCCTTCCTGCTGCTGCTTCTCCTGTAACCGCCTATCCATGTCAGGGAAGACCACCGCCAGGACACGCTTCATTTGGTGGGTCAGGCGCCGGCGCCCGCCGTGTTTGCGTGGAGGTGAGTCCTCCAGCAGGACCCGGGCGATCCTCCTGGTCCAGCACCGGATATCCTGCCAGCGTTTCCACACCTGGGCCAGGCGCCGACTGCGACCCTCCACCGACCTCACGGCCCTGACGGCCCGCTTCCAAATCTCCCCATTGGCGTAGGGGGCTACCTGTGAGGATGACAAAGTGAGACAACATCAATACACCTGCACCATGTCACAGAGACACACATTAGAACTATTGGGCTTGTTTGAACAGGGCATAGTATGCAGCCAACTCATTGCACCTTTGTCATAGGGACATTATCCTCTGGGGAAGGCCAAATGCACTACGTGGCATTTAAAGTATACAGGTGGCATGAGGGGTGCGACAGAATCAATGATCATGGCTCACACTGTGCATCACAGGCAACACCAGGATTATGGACAGCACCTCAAAGCAGTCACATGCCCCAGGCCACTGACGCAACCTCAGCGGAGTACACAGACACACACAGGCACAGGACAATCACCTGCCATTGGCAACTGCGGGTACAAACATCACTCTGCACATGTGCCACTTGACTGGGGAGAGTCACAGGTATGGGGCTAGCTCAGCACGTCAAACACACAGCACGGCTCCCTGCTCACATCAGATGGGTAGGGCATATGCCTCCTCCATGCAGCTGGGGTGCAACACTCCACGTAGACACTCACCCACATGACAGGGGACTTACACACACACCAATGTCCAGGGGCCGTACACATCATATGGACACTATCACCACAGGTACACTCAACTCTCACACATCTGTGGGTACAGTCACCTGTCACACTGGGGGACCACAGAATCACATCAGGACTACAGAAACAACATTCCCAAGAGGATTAGCCAGGCTGAATGTGGCATGCACCATGTAGTGATTGTCACAGTAAGCACAATGCAAGTGAGGAGTGCAGATATGAACCACATCAGGCTCTGCATGGGAGACATAAGGCATTCCCCCCCCCTGGGACCCACCATGAACAACATTGCATGTCTGTCACACCTGGACACAATGCCAGAAGTGACAGACACAAAAAAGGAGCACAGTCACAGCTAGTGGAGTCAGCACTCACCTGTTCCCCTGGTCTCCCATACAGTCAGGGGTACTGTGGGAAGATGACGTCCAGCAACGCCTCATTCTCCTCTTGGGCGAAAGGCTGGGCCCTCTCCACAGACCTGAACATGGTGCCAGAGGAATCACAAGCAGCAGCAGTGGTGTGGAATGAAAGGTTGTGCAGGCAAGTGCTCTCTCATGGGTCCTGGCTGCCTTATATCTCCCTTGCTGGGCTGTTTCATTTACAGGAGTACAGAGTGATTGGTCAATCTCATTTGCGTCCTACGTTTCCTCCAATCCCTTTAAACCTACCCCAGTGAGGGCCTTTGCATGGTTCAAAATTTGAGCATGATGTCAAGTCAACAACCACTTTGCAACATAGCATTTGGGGCCTGATTCACAGAACTAACTTAAGACAAAATCCTAAACTTACTACCATTTTGGTATTCACAGAAGGCACTTACTCATTTTGGTATATACAGAAGGCACTTACTCATTTCGGTATTCACAGAAGTTAGGAGTCCTAACTTTAGGACTCCTAAATGCCTTCTGTGAATACCGAAAGCCTTAAAATTAGGATTTTTCTCAGTTTAGTAGTAGTAAAGTTAGGAGTCCCATCTTTAGGACTCCTAAACTGAGAAAAATCCTAATTTTAAGACTTTCGGTATTCACAGAAGGCATTTAGGAGTCCTAAAGTTAGGAGTCCTAACTTTACTACTACTAAATTGAGAAAAATCCTAATTTTAAGACTTTCGGTATGCACAGAAGGCATTTAGGAGTCCTAAAGTTAGGAGTCCTAACTATACTACTACTAAACTGAGAAAAATTCAAATTTTAAGACTTTCGGTATTCACGGAAGGCATTTAGGAGTCCTAAAGTTAGGACTCCTAACTTCTGTGAATACCGAAATGAGTAAGTGCCTTCTGTGAATACCAAAATGAGTAAGTGCCTTCTGTGAATACCAAAATGGTAGTAAGTTTAGGATTTTGTCTTAAGTTAGTTCTGTGAATCGGGCCCATTGTCTCCAACCGACTTTTGCTGGCCACCTGATGAAAAATGTTGAACTGGACACTCGGTCTCCATGACAACCAGCATGTATTCAGGCCCTTATACTTGTCCCTCATGTGTCCCCTATGTAATTTCACTATCCACACACAGGTATGGTACGTTCCACACGTACCCCTAGGGCACCACTACTCCAGTGATACGGGCCGTACATACGCGGGTACGGCCCATATATCTATGGCGTACGCCTACGCCAACACTACCCTAGTGCTACGGGCAGTACCCGCGTGTGTAGGGCCCGTAGCACTATGGTAGTGTTGCCGTAGGCGTACGCCATAGTGCTACGGGCCGTACATACGCGGGTACGGCCCGTATCTCTATGGTGTACGCCTACACCAACACTACCCTAGTGCTACGGGCCGTACCCGCGTGTGTAGGACCCGTAGCACTATGGTAGTGTTGCCGTAGGCGTACGCCATAGTGCTATGGGCCGTACATACGCGGGTACGGCCCGTATCTCTATGGCGTACGCCTACGCCAACACTACCCTAGTGCTACGGGCTGTACCCGCGTGAGTAGGGCCCATAGCACTATGGTAGTGTTGCCGTAGGGGTACGCCATAGTGCTACGGGCCGTACATACGCAGGTACGGCCCGTATCTCTATGGTGTACGCCTACGCCAACACTACCCTAGTGCTACGGGCCGTACCCGCGTGTATAGGGCCCGTAGCACTATGGTAGTGTTGCCGTAGGCGTACGCCATAGAGATACGGGCCGTACATACGCGGGTACGAGCCGTATCTCTATGGCGTACGCCTACGACAACACTACCATGGGGATAGGACCAGTGTGTACACGTACGTGTACGGTCCTTGCACACACGCGTACTC
The DNA here is from genome assembly GCF_964204655.1 of Triturus cristatus. Lineage (NCBI taxonomy): Eukaryota > Metazoa > Chordata > Amphibia > Caudata > Salamandridae > Triturus > Triturus cristatus. Next base: position 1,251,678,386 of record NC_140592.1, on the reverse strand, counting down.
CTACCCAAACCCCATATTGTGTTACGACCGTACACACGCCCTCAGAGCGTGTGTACGGTGCGTTTCACAGCTTACACTGGTGATAGGAGGCGCACAGGAAAGGAATGGAGGTGTATGACTCGCACAAGGATGGACATCAAGTCATTGTCAGTGCAGTGCATCATGTGTAGGGCCTAGGTGTGTCAGGCAGTGAGCTGGCACATGTCTCCTCATGTTTTAACCCAATAGTTGTGTGATGACCTGTGTACACATGTCATGTGTGATGGGGCACCATGTGGCGCACTTCCACTTCACACCTTTTACATGTGTGCATGTATTTCAAACTTGTCAAGCACTGCATCACTGGCATGGCACAGTCCCCAACACCCGCAACTGTCCCCTTATGCCAGGTACACGGATGATGACACCTGACATCTCACTACCAGCGTGCGACGATGTGACTATGTCATGTGTGTGTCATGTGTTCCCATGATCTTGCTGTTGGTGTTCCGTCAACGGCATCTGCTGTAGCTGCATCCAACATGTGTCTGTGTGTAGATGCCCATGTCACACTATTACGCACACCAGGACACATGTGGAATAACACGTGACGTGTGTCTGTATGCATCTAACAGGGACTTGCGAGCTTAGGACATATCTGCGTAGTCTCAATGTCTGTGTGATCATATTTGACATGTACCCCTTCAGGGCAAGGTGTGTGGTCTGTCCTTTTTCCATGACATGTGACCTGTGCGTCTAGCTTGCCGGCAGCTGTCTGTATGAGATGACATCCTTCAAATGCACATATGTGGATGTATGTCACTCCTGTAATGTGTCTGGCTGTTCACTCACACTGGCCCACAGCTACTTTCATGGCATGTCATGTAGACCTTGACAATCCATGTTTGTAGCTGGCTCTTGGTAGGAGTATCACCTGGCTGGCATACGTGTGCAGGATGTATTGCACAGAACAGACTCTGTATGTGGCATATGTGTATTAGCTGTTGAACATGTGCTCAGTTCATTGACATTGGTGTAGTAATGTACTCAATCTTCGTTATTCCTTCCAATTTTCTGCAGGGCACCGCCTCTCCCCGACCAATGCCAGACTTGGCTGCCATGAGGGAACGTGACTGCATACGCCGCTACAGATTCCCCCAACGGTTAATTGTGGGCCTGACAAACAGGCTGGCACCACACCTCCAACCGCGACACAGTTATCCGACTGCGCTGACCCCCAAGATGAAGGTGATGTCAGCCCTACATTTCTTTGCCAGCGGTACGTTTCAATTGACCATAGCTGATGTGGGTGGCATGTCTCAGACCATGTTCAGTCGTGTCCTGCATGATGTTTTAGAAGCCATGTTGGAGCACCTGGATGAATTAATCTATTTTCCAACTCGTGAGCAGTTGACAGGTATCAAGGGTGAGTTCTATGCCCTGGGAGGGATGCCCCATGTAATTGGGTCCATTGATGGGATAAATGTGACTTTGGTACCACCACAGGCACAGGAGGTAGCCTTCCGTAACCGTAAACATTACCAATCCATTAATGCCCTTGTGGTGTGTCTTGCTAACATGGTGATTTCTCCATGTCTGTGCACGTTTTCCAGGGTCAGCACACGATGCCTACATCATGAGGCGTAGCAGGGTGCCAGAAATGATGCTGCAGCTGCACAACGAACGAGCATGTCTTGTTGGTGAGTAGACTCTGTTTGCCCAGTATTCAGCGGTATCTTAGTATGTGGCGGCATCTCCTGACCCACTTCTTTACATGATGTTTCCATGTAGGGGACTCTGGCTATCCCAACATGCCATGGCTGGTGATGCCTCTCCGCAACCCGAGAACAGCTGCAGATCACCGTTACAACAACGCCCATGGGCAGACCAGGCAAGTGATTGAGAGGACGTTTGGCCTCCTAAAGAGCCGATTCCGGTGCCTCCACAAGACCGGCGGGTCCCTCCCATATGCACCGGTGAAGGTCTGCAAAATCTTCCTTGTGTGCTGCATGCTGCACAACATGGCAGTGGAGAAAGCTGTGCCACTCATCCTGGATCCCGATGAGCAGGAACATCCACCCATGGAGGATGACGGCCTTGGTCACGAGGCAAGTGAGGAGGAGGAGGAGGACATCCGGAGTCAGCTCATACGCAACTTCTTCTCATAATGGTGAGTCCCTGGGTCTGAGTGTGCACGCTTGGAGCCTTGTGTGGCATCTGTTGCAATGTGTGTGTCCAGCTGACTGTATGCTAAGTGACTTTGAGGTGTGTGCTGATGTGTCACTCGAGTGCTGATGTCATTCCACACATTTTAGCTGACACACTCAATTGACAACTGGCATGGTGTCAACCTTATTCATGTAGAGTACATGACCATGCATGCGGATGACTATGTTTTTCCTGACTTCTTGTGTGTCTCTCATCCCCAGGTAGTTGCGCATGCTGTCTGCTCGTGGCATCGTTGTGCTCCTGCTATTCCTCATGAGTAATGCAACGTGTGCTGAATCAGCGTTACATGCACGGACATGGTGAAAATTCTCCTTTGGGTAAGGATTGCAGCAAAGCTTTTTGGGTGTGGTAGTTGTTTGTAATGTGTGGGCACTGCTCCTGTGCAGGTTATGTTACTATGCATACATGTCGACTCACCATGGGGCACATGACATGTTGCATGACTCACATGAATTGATAGTCACACTTCGTGACAGTCATCTGTTATGGGATTGTGGTTTGTGCTGAAGGCATCAATGTGTGTACAACTTCCCTCGGAAACATACGGGAGGCTACGGGTGGACATATTGCGGGACATCCCCATATGATGCTCAATGGGGAATTGCAGCCTCTCCGTGTGCAGCAGGGGATGTTTGGCTCAACCCCTTCACTTGTGTGCCAGTACAATGGATTTACAGCATCTGTGGTGCAAAGGGGGTGTCCGGTGTAGGTCCCACATGTTAATCCAATAGACCTGTGAGTCTGTTAATGTTGATGCTTTTGCATAGGTGTGAGCCTGAGTAATAAAGGTGTTCCTCAGCCTCCAAGGTGCCTCATCTCTGTCAATGCAGGTCTCTTGCCACTGTGCATGCGGCATCTCTGGCATGGTTGTCAAGGATTGTGCATATGAGTCTATGTGTAGATTAGCAACCTGCATGCTGTTCTTCATGTATTTGATTCTCTATTTTGCATGATGTCCATGGCTGTGTATGTGTGTTGGCATGTTAGTCCCCCCCACGGGCCGTCAACACCTTCTGGGGTGTGTTTCCTGTGCGCAGCTCGGCCTTCAGTTTCATGATCCGGTGTCAGTCATCTTTGGTGATTGTGCATCCTTTGTCTCTGGGTGTGCCATTGCAAACCGGTAACTTCTTCCTTGACATACACCTGTTGCAGTAGTTCTTTCTGACATCCTAGTCTTTGTGTGGATATTGTGGCATAATTCCCAGGACATGCCGCCTGCTGTTGCAGCCACTGCAGCAAGGGCACACGTAGTTTCCAGATTTGGCAACACACACAGATCAAAGGTGCTCCTCCCTTCCTCCCTCAACACATTCATTTGGCTGTCTTCGGCTTGTCTGTGCCACAGTTGCGGCCACGCGGTACCAAAGGCTGGACCATCTGCACATGCAACGTGCACATTGCACGACCCTCAGGTCCTTGCATGACCCACATCACACTACAGTGTGATGTTGCAGCCACCCTCCAAGCAAGGTCCATCCACACATCTCCCGCCTGCTCTCAGGCATGCACTGAGCGCACACACACAACACCTGTGCATGATGAGTGTGCAACTCCGACTGCCTACACAGCGCTGCCACACCTTCCAGGACCTGTCACACCCACCAGGTCATGTCCCTCCTACTCCCCACCTGATCTGTACCCCTGTAAGGCCATGGGAGTGGGACTCAAGGCTTCGGCATGTAGTATGCTTTCGTCGTGAGGCACATGGCACAGGTATCATCTTTCAGCGTGTCAATCTACAATGTGTCCAGGACCCCCCTATCCACCATCACATGCGCACACGACCTCATCATCAACTCGTATGCCATTGACAGCCAGGTGCTCCTCACCCTCACCAAGGACGCAGACATTTCCAGTTCCAATATTCAAGATTGCATGGGATCCATAGATGAATGGCAGAACAGCAGCCACCTGAGGCTGGACTTGTACAGGACTGAGGTCAACATCTGAGGATTGTCCCCTTACAGCTGGCTCAACTGCTTGTGTCCCACCCACAGAAGCCCCGCACAGGCACCCAGTGTCCACGCACACAAGATGTTGTGCATCATGGATTGCTTGCTCTAATTTGCCATGGTAATCACCAGCATCTGTACCTCACACTGCAACACCCTCAGCATTATGCACATGATCCCCAGATAGATCCACTCCAAGGTAAGATGGACCATCCCCCAGGTCCATGACAACATCCGTGTCAAATACTGCCCTGCCCTCTACGGAGGAGCCACATCCAAAATCCAGGGACACTTGTCCATATCCAGGCTGCATCTGCACACCTCAGCGTCAACATCCCGCGCCCCAGCCACATCACCGTCCAGCAGAGATAGCTGCAATGGATCACTGTGTGCTGCAGGATGACCTTCAGACTCCTCACCCACACTCAGGAGGCAGGCCACAACCCTGACCCAAAACCAACCTTGTACCACTGTCATCCGAGACCCCGTAGTGCCATCTCCGTGCATCCAACCTTGACCTGGCCACCATTCTTCTGATCCACCGTACTCCTGCATGCAGGACATAGTTCTCCCACCTGGGAACACATACCTGGGACTCCCTCCCCGGGAACCTCCAAATGAGGCATGACCTCTACGCCTTAATGTTACTCTTCCAAATAGGTGTGTCCTCACAGTTTCCCTAGCACCCCCTCAGCAGCTTGAGGCCATCACAGGTGAGTATTGTGCTCCATGTCTGCATCGAATGATACATTGTGACCCATGTGTGTCCTGTACCAGACTCCGATCCCAGGGTATGGAAGTGTGGAGTTAGTTCAACACTCAGGCATAGTTTGACATTTACACACACATATGTTGGTGAATAATGCCAAATGACAGCAACATCTCATGACAAAATAAAGTATTTATTTTTGGTGGGGTAAGTCTTTTGGTGGATGAAGTAAGGTGCTCTACCGGGTGCATTGAATCCAAAGTTCACAGGGGGAGATGGCATCCTCGTCAGTTGGAGTCATCAGAGTCCAGACCACAGTGTTGGTCATCATTGGTCAGACTGTGACCAGCAAGTCCATGTGGCAAAGAATGTCATTGGGTGAGGTGGTGCTGTTGCGCCAGAGCGCCAGGTGCCAGGCCAGGTGACCTGGGAGATGTGGATGGTCCGCTGACTCTCACGGTCTTTTCCGTGGACGACCCACCTTCCTCCGGGGACCCTCAGATGCAGGCCTTGACGATGCTTGTGTTGCTCCGTCGGACGAATCCTCCTCCTCCTCCCTCCCTGTGGCTGGTGGTGGTCTTCGCCTGGTGGCACAGGGAGGGTTGCCCATGTTGTCGGCGATCCGATGGAGTGAACGGCTCATGTCCGTTTGCACCGCCAGGAGCTCAGCCAGTCTTGCCTCCATCCATCCTTGGTGTTGTTGTTGACTGGCATGTTGCTCGGCCTGCAGGTTCTTCATCTCGTTGAGGGTCCCCTTGATGTCTGTGAGGCTCGACACAACCTGGCTGATGCCCCTGGTGTCACGCCGGTATGTGTCCAGGATGTGGCGCATGTGTGCCATACCGGTTCCCTCAGCTGGCTGGTCAGGTTCTCACCTCGGCCTGCCTCCACTCCCACCACCCCTGTCCACACGAGCCTGGCCTGCCGTTGTGGACACATCAGGTCTATGGGACCTCTGAGGGATGGCATTAGCGTGGTCGTCTGCCTCCTCCTGGGTGCCCGGAGAACCTTGTCCCTCCTGGTCAGACTGGCTGTGTTGTTCAGTGCGAGCAGGGCTCCTGGGTGTCTCCTGGGATGTGGCAGGAATGGGGGTGGGGGTTGGCACAGATGTACCTGACGCAGGTGCTGCAGGTACTTGGGAACCAGAGGGGCCAGGTTGGTCGGGGTCATCCACGGAGTGGTGAGAGTTATCGCTGCCGGTGGGATCATCTTCACGCTGAGCCTGGGACTGTGATTGTTCCCCCCCATTGTTGGGGCGAGGTCGATGACGTTGCCCTGCGTGTGAGAGAGAGACAATGTTAATGCTGTTTCATGCCACATCCATGTTTCATACATATTCAAGTAGTCACAGTTCCTCCAGGTGGTTGGATGTGCCTAGCATTCCTTTCAATGTACACTTGGGGATGGGTATGTTGCAGGGGACAGATTGGTATGTGCTCCTGAGTTTTTGCCAGTAGATTTTTGGCTGGGATGCTTATTTGGCTATGGATTGGTCTTGTTGTGTCACATGTCCATTGTGAGAGTGGGTAAATACGTTGCCTGCCCCGGGGTTGTGTGCTTGTGTGAGGGGGGGTGTGTGACCAGGCCTGCTGTTGTGTGTAGTGTGATTTGTCATTGGGTCTCCCAGGTGATGTGTCTGTCCCCTCATGGTGCATGCTGGCATGACAGTGTGTGTGAGTTCCTGTGCTGGGTATGTGAGCTAGTGGAGTTGTTGTTTGAGTGTACAGTGGTCACAGGAGGGCCTTGTGCTGCCTACAGCAGGGCCAAGTGTCAGCTACCTTGTCATTACTTTGCCAGTCCCTGTGCATTGGGCATGGTGCATGGGTATGTACCTAGGCCATATGGGCTGTGGGCATTGGTGTCTGCACAATGTGTTGTGTGAGCCCCACCCTCCCAGCATCCCGGACATCCAGTCTTGGGTTTGTGGTTGGTGTGGCCTGGGACATGGCATTGCCTTTATTTGTGAATGGGGCATGGAGACGTTAGGGGCATGAGCGCGGTTTTTGGGTGTGGTTGTGTGCGGTGAGGGCTTGGGGGTAGTTGCGTGCATTTGGTGTATTTGTGGTGTGGATGCCATTCCCCCCATGTTACGTGAGTTGTTTGTGTACTCACCAGGCTCTGCGACTCCTTCGACTCCATGTACTCCCACCGGCGGAAGCGTGGCCATCACCTTCTCCTCCCAGGGAGGGTAATGTACAGGTCTGCGGGGCAGCCCACCTCCAGTGATGTTACTCTGGGCGTATTCCTCGTTCATTTTCCTCTTGACTGCCCTGCGCAGATCGTACCACCTGGCTTAGCATTCATGCCTGGTCCTTCGGATGGGCGCAACAGCATTCACCTTATCGACGATTCTCTGCCACAGGCTGTTTTTTTGGGCTATGCTGGTCTGTCTGACCAATGTTCCAAACAGCTGTGGCTCGACTCTGATGACTTCGTTGACAAGGAGCTCCAGCTCCGCCGTTGTGAACTTTGGATTCTTGTCAGTGGGCATGGTGTGGGGTGTGGGTGTGGATGGTTGTGGGTGTTTGGGTAAGAATGTGACGGTGTGTGTGTGTGAAGGTGAAGAGGGGGTGTTTGTGATAGGAGGTTGTGTGAAGGTGTGTAAGTTAAGGTGTAGTTAAGGTGTGAGTAAGGTGCAGTTGTTTGTCTGTGGTGTCTGTGAGCAGTGGGTCTGTTGCAATGGCTCATGGGTTTTGTTGTGTGGGCCCTTTTTATTGGTCCATTTGTGGGTGTGGCTGTGTTTGAATTTGTGGTGGGTGTGTTATAAGAGGTGGTTGTGATTTGGTCCTCTGTTTGCCTGTTTGGATGTGCCAGGTCAGTCATAGAGATGTATTTTGTCATGTTGACGTGTTTTGTGGTGTTGTGCGAGTCGAATTGACCCTCCTTGTGCTGTTTTACAGTGTCCTGGTTCTGTAGGAGTCTGTACGAGTCTTTTTCGCGTAGGTACGGTACATACATACGCGATGCTGGGTGAGGGTGCTGGGGGTACGGTGTTGGGGTACGGTGCGTACAGGTGCGGGGCTGTGCCACGGTGTTGGGGTGCGGCGCGTACAAGTGCGGGCTGTGCTACGGTGTTGGGGTGCGGCGCGTACAGGTGCGGGCTGTGCTACGGTGTTGGGGTGCGGTGCGTACAGGTGAGGGCTGTCCTACGGTGTTGGGGTGCGGCGCGTACAGGTGCGGGATGTGCTACGGTGTTGGGGTGCGGCACGCACAGGTACGGGGCTGGGCTACGGTGTTGGGGTACGGTGCATACAGGTAAGGGGCTGGGCTACGATGTTGGAGTACGGTGCGTACAGGTACGGGGCTGGGAGACGGGCCTGGGGTGCGGCGTGTACAGGTGGGGGGCTGGGGTACGGTTCTGGGGTACAGGGTGTACAGGTGCGGGGCTGGGAGATGGGCCTGGGGTGCGGAGCGTACAGGTACGGGCTGTGCTACGGTGTTGGGGTACGGTGCGTACAGGTACGGGGCTGGGCTACAGTGTTGGGGTACGGTGCGTACAGGTACGGGGCTGGGCTACGGTGTTGGGGTACGGTGCATACGGGTACGGGGCTGGGAGACAGGCCTGGGGTGCGGCGCGTACAGGTGGGGGGCTGGGGTACGGTCCTGGGGTACGGAGCATACAGGTGCGGGGCTGGGAGACGGGCCTGGGGTGCGGCCCGTACAGGTGCGGGCTGTGCTACGGTGTTGGGTTACGGTGCGGAGGGGGGGTACGGTGCTGACATACGGGGGTACGGTGCTGACATGTGCGGGGTGAGGGGGGCTGTACGACATGTATCCGGGCACAAGTTTACCCATGTACATGTAGGCTACAGCGTTCGCTCCGTACGGGGCCTTTTACATGCGGTTGTGTATTCGGACGGTCGGTATGGATCTGTTTTACGATTTGCACGTAAAAATGTCCGGCTCCCTGTTGGACACTTTTCCCGACGCTATTCGGACGTGAAAATTTACGGCTCCCTCTCGGACCATTTTCCCCGACGCAATTCATATGTATTTTTCACGTACGAATCGTACTTCGCAGTTTGTACGGTACTTGTACGATTCGTACGTAAAAAAATACGGATACGAGTCGGACGGTAAATTTTTTTAACGGATCAGAATCTGCACCTTAGTAGCGGCTTTTCGAAGTGCTACCAAAGCGGTCACCAACTTGCTGTCACGCGCACAAGCGCGCGCGCTGCTGCACGCGCATCCCTCGCGTGCTTTAGCGCGTCATCACGGTCACTTTCACAGTGATCGCGATGAATTTCGCTTTCACGGCTGCGCTGCGTTACTTCTACTGCCGCGCGCCCAATGCTTGTTGGTTTATTTTCGCTTGCTACATTAGGAAGGCTCATGATGACCAGGGACAGAGTATTCCCACTTCATTTACAACCATGTTTTTCTGACATCAGTGAGAGTGGAAGTGAGAAGGCAAAACTCCTAAGAGTTTCTGGCCACCATTGTGGATCCATGCGTCAGAGGTACCAAAAACAACTTATGTTTTGTTGCCATTTAATTCATCCATCCAGATACCTCACTGAGACAGGTGCAGATATTTTGGCCAAACATTCACATGCCCTGCATGAGTTTAATGTTACACAAGGAAAAATCTGGCAGACTCCGGCAGACCGTCAGAATAGACAGAGGTCTAGGGCAACCTATTCACTCAGTCAAATTAGGTCTGCAGGAACTCGCCTCTCCTTGGCTCGGAACCTCTCTACCAGGCCTTGCCACAATATTATAATTTCTCCGTGCTCCGGAAAGGAGACATTTTTGTAACAAACACAAGCCCAGACTGCCAGTTTTCTCTGTTCTTACTTCAAGAGTTCATAAGAGACCCTCTCTCAGAAGCTCCCTGTACCCAGACTGCTCAAGTAAGCCATCGTGATTGAATCAGAGATTGATAACTTTCCCTTTGAAGGAACGGGTGCACTTCCTCACCCCACCCCCTTTCTGGACATCCACACAAAAAGTTTTTCCAGATGAGCTCTCCATTCCCTTTTCAAACTTCTCACATTTCCCAGGGCTAACATCCTCCATCTGTGCACCCCAGCAGCCCAGTTATGTTGCAAATACTGAGACCCGTTTTGTACCAGAATATACTCTTCTTGGTCAGTATTTTAATTTTCCCGCTCTTACATTAAACTAGTCGTCCTAAATTGTGGGACTGCAGTCTGGGCAGTGGTGTTTCCATCACTGCCTTGACTGCAGGACACCAGCACATAGTCTACCCTTAAGGACTATAGCAGCCGACTTTGAAGCTGTTGGCCAGGCTCGAGTCTGGCATGGCTGAAGCATCCTGTGATTCTGGGCAAATCACTTAATCTCCCCGTGCCTGCTAAAAACAAGCATTGGCATAGCCAATAGGTCTCGTTTTTGGGACCTTTAAGTATTTAGTTATGCAGCACAATATCCTTTGTGCAACAACATCAACTGTTGCATGGCTAAACACTTATAAGGTCCCAAAAGCGAGACCTATTGGCTATGCCAATGCTAGTTATTCATTCTCATCTAGAAAATGAGTTTTAAATAAATACTGTAATATTAATATTTGCCGGTTATCTATATGTAGCCCTCTTATATGCTTATTCTTGTATAACCCCTCAATACACTTAAATAAAGTTACCTTTTAACTGGGGGCACACTCCACAAGGGTATTTCAACTGAGGAAGAATTCAAATACGGGTGCCTCCCTTATTCTTCGGCACGTTTACCTTCGTTTTCTCATTTAAACCCGACACCCTGCAGCTCTGGGAAGATAAACAAATGCATGTTTTTGCCCACTATATCATTCTCGCTTTTTGTTTATGCACTAAATCTCTTCACAGATACCCTCTCTGTTTGTAACCCTCTTATGCTTACGTGCCATGCGTAAGACTAGTGTTCGCAGAACCGATCTTATACTCCACGTATGGCATTCAGTTAGCTACAATGCAAAAATTGCCTAGTGACCACACCGTCATCCGCTTCAGTCAACACGCATACACAGACATCACCCAAAGATTACACTGACACTTTATTTGTGGGTGAAGAACTGCTGCAGGTTTATTTCATACAACACAGTATGATAATAAAATTGGGTTATCTTACGGGCGATCCAGGGCAGGCAGCCCCTTGCTGCCCGCCCGCCTGGTGAGCCAGCACACACGGTGGGTCGATGCCCGGCAGTGTGGCACATAAATATTTGCAGATCATCCACTGGGTCACGTGATCTGCCTCCTACTCCCGCCCCTTCCGACAGGGGCGGAGCGTGTTGTGGCCACCCCCGGTTGGTCAGGCCCCCCAACCGCCCGAAGGACTAACGGGGCGCCGTCGCGGTCTTCCCAGAACCCCCTTCGGCTCCTGGACCTTGGCTCGGGCACCCTTACTGTGCCGGACAGGGGTACCCTTACTGTACCGCCTGTCGCTGAGGTACCCTTACTGTACCAGTCTGCATCCAGATCGCCCTGTAACTCCGCCTGCAACGCAAAAGAAAAAATTAAACATTCCAATAACGCGCTGTGCCTGACACGTGGGGTAAGAGGAAAGGGTGGGTGAACGCGTGTCCAGGCTGGTGCGGCGCGCAGGAGACAGAGGAGGAACTGGGCGAGAGAGCCAACTAAGTAGGGGGGTAAGCCGCGCCCCCCGCCCCCCCCGGCCCGCCTCCAGCTCCACCCGATAGGGGTCTTACCCAAGTGGGCGTAGGCCTCGCGCGCGAGGCAGCAAGGGGGGAAGGCTCCGACGGGCGGCCACTAGAATGCTGCCCTGCTGATGTCCCACTGCTTGGGACGCGGGCAGCGGCATAGTGACCACACCGTCATCCGCTTCAGTCAACACGCATACACAGACATCACCCAAAGATTACACTGACACTTTATTTGTGGGTGAAGAACTGCTGCAGGTTTATTTCATACAACACAGTATGATAATAAAATTGGGTTATCTTACGGGCGATCCAGGGCAGGCAGCCCCTTGCTGCCCGCCCGCCTGGTGAGCCAGCACACACGGTGGGTCGATGCCCGGCAGTGTGGCACATAAATATTTGCAGATCATCCACTGGGTCACGTGATCTGCCTCCTACTCCCGCCCCTTCCGACAGGGGCGGAGCGTGTTGTGGCCACCCCCGGTTGGTCAGGCCCCCCAACCGCCCGAAGGACTAACGGGGCGCCGTCGCGGTCTTCCCAGAACCCCCTTCGGCTCCTGGACCTTGGCTCGGGCACCCTTACTGTGCCGGACAGGGGTACCCTTACTGTACCGCCTGTCGCAGAGGTACCCTTACTGTACCAGTCTGCATCCAGATCGCCCTGTAACTCCGCCACAGCTCTGGGGAGGCTACCATCGCTGCCAGAGCCCCCCTTCCTCCTTTCGCTGTTTATAGGTGCCCGCCCCTGCGAGCCAGCTTTTAGTGGGCTAAATAATGGGTCCTGTTCTGTAACCGTAAATATACGGCATTAAGTTGCAACATTACTCAGAAGCCCAGGGCAGACTAACCACGAATGACTCTAGGCCCCAATGCCGCTCAGCTGAGGCGTGACTGGAGTTACTAGCCTTCTAAGCGATGCCACTGCAGATCTTCCTATCGTAATTATGGGAAGATCTAGCACCTACAAATGGAGTCAGAACTAAACCATAGCTGAATTCGTCAATCCATCGCTTCCCCTCATAACCTAGCCCTAAGGTGTTGATTTCCGCTTTGTCTACACAGGGATGTATATATAGCGGCATGGTACCTAAAAAAACAGCTGCTGCTGCGGGGAATTGCATGATTTCTTTAGCAGGACAGAAGATTTTTTATTTTTTTTGTAACTGCTAAATGGACGTCTGCTTCTTTCATGACTCCGGATAAAGCCGATATGGCTGACTGAGCTGCCGAAGGTACATCGCTCAGCTCGAGGACCCAAATTTGTGAACGTTTCCCCCCCTCCCTTGCTCCAAGGAAATGCTGGGCGAGAAGAGTAACACCTAAATCTGATTTTCAGGCTGGAAATATGGCATCGGTAACAGGGCATTGGTGAAATAGGCGCTTATGGACCTGCCATCCCCTTAATACTTTCCAATTGGCCAACTTGGGTGCCAACTGGCACGGAATTGTGTTCCCAACAGCTACAGCACCATAAGCAGGGTGAAGGTAACGTGTGAGTTAACCCCTTCACCTACGTATATAAACACAAGCTGACATCACTGTTACCTAAATTTGCTCCCTTTCACATCGTATTAGTCTATTGTTTACTACAACCGGCCCATATCTTAGCAACATCTCCCGGTTTTGGCCTCTCTACTTGCAAATTAAGTTACCTTAAATTGGACGATAGAGTCTTATAATAGTCCCGCTGTTATCCCACTCTTTCCTTACTCTCCACTGGGACAGCGTATCCAATTCCTTGCTTGTTGAATAGCAGCTGGCTTTGGACTCTATTGCTGCTGAAAGGAGTTAATATCTTTACCTACAGTCCTAGTTACACCGGTGTTGCAGTGCTGTAGGTAAGTCGTGGCACCGACATCATGGCTTGAAAGGAAACTTCCCATTGCTATCAAATAATTTGTTGTGAGCCCCAGTTATAATTTCGTTCCTAACCCATAATTGGCAGTGTCTCTATCCTGCCAGTGCCTCGGTCACGACCACCTTAACTCATGACAATACATCTGGCTTTTCCGCTAGCCTTGTCCATTAACCTGTCAAATGCCAGTGGAGAGCAGCACATCTCTGGTCCTGCTTATTTCAGAAGGTGCTACGCCCATGTAGGTGAGGGCATGCCATTCCCGGTGTCTGGTTGAAGTATGCACAGGGCATTGCCACTCTCCCACGTGCAGTGCTGTGAACCGTTTGAAGTAGTTCATCAGATTCAGCCAACCACCCCCTAGGTGGAGGCTTGCACTCCCAAACTTCTGCTCGTGTAAAACCCGGCCACACCTTCAGTTCAGGGAATTTTAGTAATTCGCGACACTGACAGCCCCAGGGGCCAAATACTGCGCTGTGTAAATGCGGCCCGATACCACCATGAAAAATTGGCTTGTAGGGATGGGTGTTAACCTAGGCTGGCTGAAGGCAAAACCTTTGCCAATCACTCCTGGCAAGACGTGCCACCGCAGGTAGAATAAAGAGTTATCCAGCCCTCCTCCCTTCCTTTCCCAGTTCGACCAGGTCGAAGGAGAATGCCCCTTCCAGAAAGGTCATGGCCTTATCCCTGAAGCTTATCCATCCAGCATTCTACCGGGAATCTACCGCATCGCCTAGTAAAGCAAGGGGTACGTTCGCAATATCAAAGACATGCATGTTCAACATGCTGACAGGAATCGGAGGAAAGCTAGGGGGCGATGGTGTGAATAGTGAAGGGGCATCTGGTTCACGGCTTTCAGGAATGAAAACAGCCTCCAAGGTAAACTTTTAAAATGTATGGTAGTGCTGCACGACCAGCAAGGTATCGAGTGTTTGCGCGCTTTACCTGCACACCAACTAACGCCACCCCAGGGACACACATTTTTCTTATTAGGCACAGGGAGATTAAGTGGTTTTCCAGAATCACTGCATATTGATAAGGCGCTGAGACTTCTCTCTTCATATGCAAATCAACAGTTGTCTAGAGGCATCACACCAGAGTTGTTCGATTGCCTTTCCACATAATGAAAAACACGCTTATATGTGATTAGATATTATGGGTTTTCCTAGCACCACTTGTGTTTAAAACACATCTAGAGTGAGTGAACTTATTTGAGACGCGGCATTTGTTGTAGGAGTTGTGGCAGTCTGAGATTTAGAAAGTAAATATGTCCCCCATTTCCAAACACGAGAAAATATATGTTGAGGGGTTCACACGGAAGGAATTATGAATAAATACGGGTGGATTGCTCATACTATACGCTCAAGGCCAATATGTTCATTGACCGCCCCTGGTTCTTGCCCTTTCGATATCTGGCTTGACAGGGCATTTTTCTTATAACCCTATAGCTACAAATGCTTCAAAGTTCGGGATGGGATAAAATGTTGGTTCCCCCAGAGCAGCGTTACTCACATCATGTTACTGGCTGCTCGGTGGATCATTCCACCTCCAAGTTAATGCTTTTATTGAAAGTAGCAGGGACTACTTAAACGCTCCAAAGTACAATATATCCTCACACTTTTTTTTTTTTTTTTTTTTTTTTTTTCTTTCTCCCATAAAAGCATAAACTAGAGTGACCAATCGTTATTGCTTTATTTCCTCTGCCTATTACGTTTTGTAGTCAGGATACAAACTGAATGCTCGCCAGGCATATCAACCGGTTCGCCCAGAGCACCCACCGCGCTCCAAAACCTTGAAAGCTGGTCCTGAACAATGTCGCAAACGGGCGGCGCACTCGAACCTGGCATACCGCTCCCAGTCGGCACCTCACAGCTTGCCGGAAGGCGTATGAGGTGAGAACGTTATGGCTGCAGGACGGACTGAATTGCAAAGCTCTGGACTAGCCTACGGTGAAAGCAGCCTGGCCGGAACGCCGCACAGGACTGATTTGCCAGCGGCACCTACATTGTTCCTGCTTTCTTTATAGTCATGTCTCCAGAAGGGTATTCCGGTATGCCCCACTTGCAGTCACTAGCTGAAGATTAAACACTACTCTGTATAAAGGATTTTTTAGCAGGGTGTATCGGAATCTCAATGAGCCAATCAACTATCAAACGGACATATGATACTGTAACGAAATTGAATCTAATTATGGAATGCCATTCCCCAATGAGAAAACCGATTGCAATACAACAAGGATACGTCCGGAGCAGAGAGACAAGTGTCTTTATTACCATGCCTAGCAATCTTGCCCTGGGGCCAAAAACGGACAACATTCCGATGCGAAGTCTTCGCCTGGCGAGGATGAGCGTAGTTTATACCAAGGTATGTTACTGAGACTCCTTCCTGCTCCAAGCTATGCTATTGAGACTCCTTCCTATGCAAATAGTGTCCCCTTCTGCGCAGCGTAGCTCAAACCGATAGGCCGTATCTTCTCCCTTTTAAAAGCATTAGAGCAACTACAGGCATGTGAATCATCCTGGAAAATAATGCAACAAAGTGATATAGTAGGTGTGTCCTAGGATGTTTTGCAACACTGATCAATGTTCTAATAATGTATACTTTGCATTGTGTATGCAGTTCTAGGATGAGAGTTGATAGCTCACTATCCTATATTAGGACTTTAAGTTATAAATTGCAAGTAACCAAACAAGGGAAACATTTGCATCGAGTAGAGTTCATAGCTAATACAAACTAAGCAATAAAGAACTATGGGCCTTGTCTCAAAAGTGTGAATGGGTTTTCCAAATAATGCAGTAATAACAGTTTGGAGTGAAGATGAAGTGCGAATTGATAACTTTTTATGATTTTTACAAAGCAACAAGCTAGAGAGTTCACAAGAGAGAAGAAAGTGCCTCAAAGCTCGCACATCAGTTAATTCTCCATTTATACATGTGTTCATTGAGTACGATGGAGGATAGGGTATGCTGTAGAGAGGAAGCCCTGTCTCTTCTGCCTGTGTCCTAAAATGCCACACAGACACTCTCCTACCCAACCGCATTTCTAATACCCTGGAAATTGTTAGGACAACAGTTACATAGGTTAGGTTTACCATTCAAGGTGCTTGACAAATTAAACCCGTTCTGCAACATGATCAACATTTTAAATTCGTACGCTCTGTGCGGGCGTCTTAGGCCCTGAGATTAAAAAACCAGCAAGTAACAGAGGGATGCCTCTTTCGAAACAGCAACCCGCTTGCCCACGTGCATAACACGCACTCGGAATCTACTAGGCACATGCGCTTGCAGCAGGCACATTAACCCTCCGCACAAATCCAACTAAGTCAAAACCCACGAAGCGCAGAGTGTATTACCAGAATCTGTGCTAATTTGTTTTGCGAGTGTGCTCTTCTGCAAGTTCCCTGCTTCCGTTTGCTGTTTTGTCTGGCAGAACATCGTAGCGCCAGTCCTATGTTGGGCCGGGTCACGGCGCCTTGTCTCAGCGAGGGATTCTTCTGTGTAGAAGTTTTTGATTTTTCACTGGAGGATGCGTGCCCGATCTCGGTACATTGCCCACAATGAATGTCTGTGCATTTTGTTTTAAATTCCAGGCACCCTCAACCCTACATAAACTACCGATTGACCCGTGCACTGATTATTTTTGATTGACACGTGAGCGCATCTTTAAAGTAAGGCACTTTAAGCGAAGCCTAGATTTGTGTAATTAAAACGGGGCTCCTCATGGGAGAGTGACCCCAAGGAAAGGGTGAGGGGGGCGCTCACTGATGTCACTGATATTCCTAGGGAGGTGAGAAGAGGGGGGCCCGCGTTGTGTGTGTGTGGGGGGGGGGGGGGGCGGGTGTTAAGTGTAAACCATGACCATGCAGCCTGCATCTCATTGGTGCGCCCTGGCAGGGCCTGTATCTTACCAAGAGGGGGGCAAGAACCCCCCCGTGGCCTGCATCTCCCCCTTCTGAGAGTGCTGACGTCAAGTGGCGGAACGCTGACCGAAGTGCAGGTAACGCGTCCCTGACGGGTCATGTCTCACGCACGTGCATCAAGCCCGGAAACACCAAACTGTGCAGTGTGTTTCCTCACCGTGACCCCCCAGACCCACCACAAATTCCAGGAGAGCAATCACACCGCAAATCACGCCATCAAAAACGCTCGCAGCTCCCTATTGACTACCGGGGCCCCAAGATATACGTTGCAAGCAACAAAAGGATGCCTCCCCTGAACACAGCAACCCGCCGAGTCACCCACATCACACGCACTCCGAAAAAGTCCGCCCGGCACACGTTCCCCGCAGCGGGCATAAAGTCAAAAACCTCCACCACACAAATCCCTGATCTCTCTATATGCCCAAACAACCAATCCCAGGGGATTCACACAAAGCCCGCGACAACATCACACGCCGCTGGCAATCGCGCCTAAACAACCACAAGGGTGGCCCCGCATCGCCTTCCGCCTGCCGTGCGCAAACCAACCTGCAGAGCGCCCGAACATGTAGGACACATGCACACTCCACCTCAAGATACAGGGACGATGTCAAACATGGAACACCTCCACAAGACCAGTGGACTCCCCCCGCGCGCACCACCCGGATCCAAAAACAGACCAGCAAGCAAAGCAGTCCGCTGGGCAGCCCGAGTGTGGATCACCAAGGATAATGACAACCCAGAGACGACCAAAGAACACAGTGCGGTTTGAGGCCCACTCCCCGACTGCCGCAGTCCTGCCCCTCCTCTCCTACGATCGCCTCCTCCACTCCCAAACTTGACCCCCGATCACCTCCACAAAATTGCAAGGCCCAGGAGCCCCTCTCCCGCGCCATCTCGGCAAGATCCCGGCTCACGCGGCCACCCACAGGCACGCCTGCGCAGACACAGCCGCTGCCAGCAACGGCGTCAGGGCCGCGCGGTCGCCAATTCAGGCAAGGGCTTAATCAACAATTTACAACAAACTCCTACATGACTGCAAAATATGGTCAGGGCTCGGACGTGCCCCCGCAGCCAAGGATCCCACACCGGCAACCAGGGAAGCACACACTGCAAAAAACCCGACCCCCACTCCTCATGGGGCCCGGGTACAACTGCCACGGCGCCCGACTGTCCCCCTGCACAGCCCCACACCGCCGGCAAAAGACTACGTTGGAGGGGGGGGTCCAATACCCCCCCTGCACTCACCGGACAATGCCGACGCCAGGACCCAACAGCGGAAGAACCGACGCCAGACAATGGACCCATCAGAACACCAAGATCTCGCGTGACAAAATTCGCGTGGCCAGGAGCGCATGGAAAACGCGTGTCCAGGCTGGTGCGGCGCGCAGGAGACAGAGGAGGAACTGGGCGAGAGAGCCAACTAAGTAGGGGGGTAAGCCGCGCCCCCCGCCCCCCCCGGCCCGCCTCCAGCTCCACCCGATAGGGGTCTTACCCAAGTGGGCGTAGGCCTCGCGCGCGAGGCAGCAAGGGGGGAAGGCTCCGACGGGCGGCCACTAGAATGCTGCCCTGCTGATGTCCCACTGCTTGGGACGCGGGCAGCGGCATTCTCACATTCTAAAAACCGCCGCCTTAGCGTCCACTTACCGGGATTGAAAAATCTCCGCGTCTGTCAAAGTGTCTGTGATAATACTTAGGGGGTCCTCTTTCGTTGTTTTTATAATCCTCACTCTGTCTAAACTACCGCGCCAAAAATTCCCGAGTAATAACAGAGAGGAGGGACTACCTACCGTCCTGCTCAAAGCGGTCTATCATCGCTGCCTTCTTGGAATGGTGAAAATACCCCACTTTACCCTATGCTTATAGTGTAGCTAAATTGCTTTGGGTATACAGTCATATGTGTGATATTCGGAGGGAACCGTAAATATCAAAGGCATGTCTCCGGATAAAATTATATTAATTCGGCATTCAGCATTATGTAGATTACAATTTGCTCGAAATGAATCTAAATATCCACATATCGGAAATCAACATCAGATTCAGTGATGGCTGACACATATACACACAACTCCTGCTGCTCATTCCCGTTTTTATTTAGCTTAATTCTCGACATAATTTGGAGCCTGCCATTTTAAAATAGGAGGATATTAAGAAGAATGTAGTCAGGTACGATTCCTATTTTCCAGGAATCAATACCATGATATTAAAAGGGGGGGCTGGCATTTCCCACTATTCATAACTGACCAACAGAGTGTGTGTAACACTACCTATACTCAGTCACCACACCCCTGCATCAATGGGACTCCACTCAGATTCCCCGTAGTTGTCATTGCCCACTACTAATAACTCAACAATGTAGTATGTTGTGACAATACTTACACATGGTCATCGCGCTTAACATAAATTACCCTATGCACAATTAGTATAACTTAAGTCTCAATCATATTACATCCACTTAAGTTTAATGTACCTAGCTTTCATTCGCATTAATGAATTGAATAACAAACCGGATTCCCAACTGAATCCTTGCATATCCACTATTTGGAGGGAAAACTATATTTTTTAAGTATATATTATTCAGGTAAGGTATAATTCACTCCCTGGCACTATTCCATCAGATCTATTTCATCAATCTATCCCATTCCTCTCTGGTGTTCAATCCCTGTCTAATGGTGTTGAAAATGGATATGTACCACTGTTCTCTCGCTTAGCGTTTTTCATCCAAGTTGCCACCTCTTTTATTGATGTATACCTTTTCTAAGATAAACCAAACAAATTCTGTCTCTTTGTGTCCACACTCATTAAAGTGGGTCACCAATGGGGCATTGAGTTTCTTAGTTTTAATGGCTGACTTATGTTCAGCTAGACGCACCCTGAGTTCACGACTCGTCTCGCCTATATAGGCCAAGCCGCAAGGACAACGCAGGAAGTAAATAACATTTTTAGTACGACAATTATTTACGGTATGTGCTGTAACTGAGCTACCATGGGTCTAACACTTAGCCACCAGACACTGCTCACACATCTGGCAGCTACCGCAGCGCACATTACCCCTAACAATAGTATTATCAAGAGTTCTTTGATTAGTTTTCTGCTCCTCCCTATATGTGTGGACAAGTTGACTATGTAAATTTGTGTTTTTCGTAAACGTAAATAAAGGTTTTTCCAATTTCACCTCTTCCTGATCATTAAGAATATTCCAATGTTTGTTAACTATAGTCTTAATTTTATTACTGAGGCCGTTAAATTGACTAACAAAAAAAACTCTTGACATATCCTTCTCCTTTTTAGATTTATTCAACATAGCCTCACGGTTAAAAAATCTAGCTCTCTTAAAAGAATGGGATATAAGCTTTTAGGGTATCCTATTTTCTTCAGTTTTAAGGCTCCCTGTTTTCCGTTTTTACTGATTTTACAGATAAATGCAGACAGAAAACCATTTATTTTCCTGTCTGTATTTATTTTTAAACATGGATAAAAATTGATTATTTTTTTTTAGATTATAAATGCTGACAGTCATGACTGCCAGGCCAATAGCTGTGCTGATTGACAGGTAAGGGGTTAAAAAATAAAATTTTAGTAAAGAGGCTTAAACATCAGTAGATATGCACAACCTTGATACTAAAATGTTCATGTTTTCTTATAAGTGCATTGATTTATCATCTGTGGGTGTTCCTATCACTGGATCCTATCGGCGTTCAAGCATGAATGTACATTTATCTGTTACATAAATGTGGAAAAATACTGGTTTCAACTTAATTTATTCTCAAAACCCCAAATAAATATGGATAAATACAGATAACATTAGCAAAAAATAAATATGGATAAATACAGATGAAAATGCCCAAAACATAAATACCATAAAACCGGGAGCCCTAGTTATGTTTGACCTTAAATCACCATAAGGGTTTTTTGGACTGGTGCAAGGTGCCCACTTTAATTAGTGGACAGCATATACCAGGCCAACGTCTCACATTGGTGGCAGCAGTGGGATTCAAGCCTGCATTGTTTTACCAGATACATCTTTGTATTGATTAACTGAAAAACCACTAGTACCAGGTACATGTAATACTAGCTTAGAAATAAGTAAGTTCTACTGAACTTAGGGTTGGGTAAGTCAAGGGTCTAGCACACCATTTCTCCAACCTCAGATAGTTTTGTTCCCACTAGGTTAGGTAGGTGCAACACCTCACCACACTTAGTATGTCCGCTAAAGGAGATGCCAGTGGCTCTCTGCCTTCTAGATACAGTGGGCTTTCATTCCAGGAATTGAAAGCCCTGTGTGCCTCTAGAAAGTTGAAGACAGGGAGAAGTGCCAACACACAACGCCTTGTAGAGGTGTTACTTCTAGATGACCTTAAAAGACCCCTGGGTCAAATGAACAGGAGAGATTGGGTGGGGCAGGGAATGAAGACAGATCAGGAGGTGACACCTTTTATGACTTAGACTCTAACCTGATGGTTCTAACCTGGGTAACTCAGATCTTCAAGAGGAGTGTGGAGGAGGGCATGAGGGCCCTCTCTTCACTCCTCCTGGAAGAGTGCAGAGTTTACCAAGGAGATCTAGATCTCCCCTGCAGAGTCTAATCACTCAAGACAGTCTGTAGGGACCTCTGCATCTAGCAAGAGGGACTACTCTTTTGATAGGGAGTACCAACTTGTTGAACTTGAGAAAGCTAGGCTTAGGCTCAGGCAAGAGCAGTTGGCCCTTGATAAGGAGTCCCTAGAAGTCTAGAGAGCTAAACAAAAGTTGGGACTAGAGTCTCATGGTGGCAGCAACAGTGTCCCTAGATATGGTACAAAATTTGGCTCAATCGGGGTCTTGAAATCAACAATGCGCTTTGGGATGCCTTGCAAAATGACCCAAAGTCACACTATGCTAAGTATTTACACCACTCATTGCAAATAACCAGGACGGTAGACCTTTGGCATCGGAAATTACCTTTGACATCATTTCAGCTAATTATGAAAAAGGGGGCAAAAAGGCACTCGCTAACAGATGACAAAGCAACGTTAAGTCGACGAGCTCACGCATGGATGGTTTTACATTCCTACACTAAACCCGAGCCAGCGGCATACCTGGGCCTTGCATTTTCCCCTCATTTAAAAACCAAGTTCTTAGAACTGCGCATGGTGAAGTTGCCTTCCACCGCCGACCTCCCCAGCTGGAAGTGCCAGGGCTCAAAAGCATGCTGCCTATGTGGGTCATCAAGACAGGACTTCACACATCTAATATGTATCTGCCCAGCCTTAGGGTCCTACTGCCGTCATCTGTTGAGGAGACAGTGCAATGAAAGAGGCATCCGCACCTGCAGATCCGCAATACTAAAAAGTCTGGACTCAAAGGACCTGCAACAAATCTGCCAATTGATAAAAATATTAATCTGCTATGGGAAATTAATGAAACAGTGATACAGGCCACAATATTGTTTAGTGGACCCTCTGTGTCTTTTAACAGTTATAACATTGTAAATAGAAATAATGAATCAAATTTTAATGTTTTGAACAAAAACGGCAGTGTATCATCTGTCTATGCTAACTTCTTTCTCTCTCTTCATGTCAAAGAAACTGAGGTATTTTACAATGTAGATAAAATGTATTTTATGTATTGGAATATTGTGATGGTTTTAATTAACTATACAATAAAGACGTTTTTCACTTTCACTTTCAGTGTCTCTAGAGTTAAGAAACATTCCTTTGATAATAGGAACCTGAGCAAGATTCCCCCTCCCTACTATGTTGGGGATGACATCCATAAATGGATAACTGCTTTAGAGAGGGCCTGTAAAGTACAGATGGTCCCTCAACAGCAGTAGGCAGCTTTCCCGTGGATCTCCTTTGCTGACAAAGGTAGAGATAAGCTCCTCACTGTTAGAGAAGAGGATGCTGACGATTACTCAGTTTTGAAGAGAAATCTCATTAATGGGTTTGTCTTAACCACTGAACAGTACAGGATTACGTTCAGAGACATCCAGAAGACACAGAACCAGGACTGGGTAGACTTTGTTAATAGTGCTTTTAAGGCTCTGGGAGCAATCTGGCAAATACAGACAGCAGCCTTTGATAAATGGTAAGGAGGGCATGGCATGCAGGGACACAGGTGCAAGTGTCACTATGGTGACAGAGGATCTTCTGGCCCCTGACCAAATCATACTTAGAGAAATGGTCCAAGTGACCAATACTAACAATGTCAGGACTGTCCATTCCTTGGCAGTTGTTAATTTTAGCTGGGGAGGGGTAACTGGCCCTAAGAAAGTTGTGGTTAGCTCAGACCTACCAGTAGAATGTTTGTTGAGCAATGATTTGGAAACTTCAGTCTGGGCTGAAGTGGAACGTAGGACTTATGCAGCAATGCTGGGCATCTCTGTAGATGTGTTTGCTGTGACCAGGTCACAGGCCAAACTGAAAAACACTGAATAGGCCCTGGATCCTGGAACAATGTACCAAGGGCCTTCCAAGAGAAGGAGCAGGAGGAGTAAAGCTGTGTCTTCCCCCCAGACCAGTGAATATCAGTCTCTTGTGGGTGATGATTTTAGTCCCTGTGAAGGAACTGTCTCAATCAATCAATCAGGAAATTTGTAGAGGTCTTGGCGGCGAGGTAGGAGAACAATCTGCCGCCGGAGGTCGCTCTTCGGATGTGGGGGACGGTAGCGAGGGCGCGGTCGGTGGAGCAGAGCTGGCGCTTCGGGTGTAGCAGGTGAGTCGTCTGTTGAAGTATGCTGGTCCGATGTCGTGGAGTGCTGCCTTGTGTGCATGGGTGAGGAATTTTAAGGTGATCCTCTTGTTGACGGGCAGCCAGTGCAGGTCTTTCAGGTGGGGTTTGATGTGGCTGTGTCACGGGATGTCGAGGAACAGGCGGGCTGAGGCGTTCTGTCTGCGTTGCATTCGTTTCAGCAGTTTGGCCAGGTCTCCCGTGTAGAGGGTGTTTCCGTAGTCCAGCCTGCTGCTGACGAGTGCCTGGGTGACCATTCTTCTTGTGTCAGTGGGGATCCACCTGTATGTCTTGCGGAGCATGCGGAGGGTGTTGAAGCAGGAGGATGAGATGGTGTTGACTTGCTTGGTCATGGAGAGCGTTGAGTCGAGGGTGAACCCCAGGTTGCGTGCGTGGTCGGTGGGTGTCGGTGCTGCTCCCAGGGCGGTCGGCCACCAGGAGTCGTCCCAGGCTGAGGGGGTGGAGCCGAGGATGAGTACCTCCGTCTTGTCCGAGTTCAGCTTCAGACGGCTGTTCTTCATCCATTCGGCGACGGCTTTCATTCCTTCTTGGAGGTTGGTTTTGGCGGTGAGGGGGTCCTTGGTGAGGGAGAGGATTAGCTGTGTATTGTCGGCGTAGGAGATGATGTTGTGTTCGTGCAGTGTGGCGACGTGGGGGAGTGGGGCCATGTAGATGTTGAACAATGTCGGGCTAAGGGATGATCCTTGGGGTACACCGCAGATGATCTTGGAGGCTTCGGAACGGAAAGGGGGGAGGCGGACGCTCTGGGTTCTGCCGGAGAGTAAGGAGGTGGTCCATTCCAGAGCCTAGTCTCGGATCCCTGTGTTGTGGAGGCGTGTGCGTAGGGTGCGGTGGCAGACCGTGTTGAAGGCGGCTGATAGGTCCAGGAGGATGAGGGCCGCGGTTTCGCCGTTGTCCAGCAGGGCCCTGATGTCGTCTGTGGCGACGATGAGGCAGTTTCGGTGCTGTGGTTGCTGCGGAACCCAGACTGGGACGGGTTCAGGATGTTGTTCTCCTCGAGGTAGCGGGTCAGCTGTTTGTTTACAGTTTTCTCGATGACCTTCGCCGGGAACGGGAGCAGGGAGATGAGCCGGAAGTTCTTGAGGTCCCTCGGATCTGCCTTGGGTTTCTTGAGTAAGGCATTGATTTTGGCGTGCTTCCAGCTCTACGAGAAGGTCGCGATCTCAAAGGAGATGTTGATGGCCTTGCGGAGATGGGGTGCGATGGTGGTGCTTGCTTTGTTGAAGATGTGGTGTGGGCATGGGTCTGACGGGGAGCCGGTGTGGATGGTGTTCATGACCTTGATGGTGTCGTCGTCGTTGATGTTAGTCCAGGTGAGCAGGGGGTTACTGTGGGTGGTGGCTAAGGGGTCTGAGGTGTCGTTGGCTGTCTGGTTGTCTAAACTGTCGTGGATGTCTGCGATCTTGCGATGGAAGAAGGTGGAGAGGGAGTTGCACAGGTCTTGCGATGGAGGGATGTCGTTGGTGTTGGAGCTGGGGTTGGAGAGTTCCTTCACGATGTTGAAGAGCTCTTTGCTGTTGTGTGCGTTTTTGTTGAGGCGGTCCTTGAAGGAGGTCCTTTTGGCGGATCTGATGAGGTGATGGTGTTGGCGCATGGCGTTCTTGTGGGCTGCGTGGTTCTCCGGTGTCTGTTCGCGGTGCCATTTCTTCTCTAGTTTCCGGCAGGTTTGTTTGGAGGTCTGGAGGTCTGCGGAGAACCAGCTGGCATTCTTGTTGGTGTGTCAGTTGGAGGGTTTCTTGATCGGGGAGAGAGTGTTGGCGCAGTCGTCGATCCAATGCCTGAGGTTGCTGGCGGCGGCGTCGGGGTCGGTGGGGTCGGCGGGTGGGCTTCGGGCGAGGGTGGTGTTTAGCTGGTCTTTGGTGATTTTGCTCCAGCTGTGGCGGGGGATCTGTTGGGTGCAGTGGTGCGTGGTGGGTTTACGGAAGGTGAAGTGGATGCAGCGATGGTCGGTCCAGTGGAGTTCGGTGGTGTGGCTGAAGAAGACGTGGGAGCTTGCAGAGAAGATGGGATCAAGCGTGTGTCTGGCGGAGTGGGTGGGCGTTGTGATGAGCTGTCTGAGTCCGAGGTTGTCGATCAGGGTGGTGGAGTTGGTGTGGTTGTTGTTCTCGTGGTGGAAGTTTAGGTCTCCGAGGAGGATGTAGTCTGTGCGGGCGAGGGCGTGCGTGCTGAGGAAGTCGGCAATGGAGTCGCTGAACTGAGGCTGGGGTCCGGGGGCTCTGTATATCAGAGTTCCTCTGAGGGTGGTATTGGGATCAGTGTGAATCTGGAAGTGCAGGTGTTCGGCGGTGCTGAGGGTATTGTCGGAGTTGGTCGAGACCTTGAGGGTGAACTTGTGGATGATGGCGATTCCACCTCCTATTCCATTGGTGCGGTCTCTGCGGTGTGATCTTGTAGCCGTCCGGGATGGCTATGGCGATGTCGGGTGCCGAGGAGTCGTTCATCCAAGTCTTTGTCAGGAAGGCCTGAGGAGGATGTGTCGAGCAGGTCCCAGAGTTCGACGGCGTGTTTGCGCGCGGAGCGGGTGTTCAGTAGTATGCACCTGAGGTGGTTGCGTGCTGTTCTGGTGGGCGGGTTGGTGGCTCGGAGACTGGTGAAGCTACAGCTCCGGCAGGAGAAGGATCCTTTGGTGCGCTTTGGGGCAGCCAGGAAGCAGGCGTGCGGTCAGCCGGTGTTGAGTGCGTGGAGGGTGTTGGCACTGTAGCGGCGTCGGGTGTCGTGGCGTTCGCGGAGGCCAGGGGGTCTGGTGCTGGGCACGGTTCTGGCACAGACGGGCGCAGACGAGCCACCATATAAGGGGAGGTGGGCGGGAGGAACAGCTGAGAGGCAGGAGTGGGGCGGCGAATGGGCGAGCCGGGGGGCGGGGACGCTGCGGCGGGAAAAACGAGCGGGCAGAGCGGGTGGGGGAAAACAGAAGGCAAAGGGCACAATAGAACAACAGTACAAAATGAAGGAAAAAAGGCGAAAATACAACACTAAAAAGCTAATTCAGACAGCACAAGTACGGCAGGGCTACCAGGGGGAAACAGAAGGCAAAGGGCACAATAACAGAGCAACAGTACAAAAGGAGCAGAGCAAGAGCAGCAGCCTTGAACTTACAACAGCGGCAGCAGCGGGTTCAGGGGCAGCGACACACAGGTGGTGCTGTGCGGCGTGGGGAGCGACTTGCCTGAGAACAGGGTCAAGGGTCAGATGAACTTGAACCTGATCAGGTTGAGTTCTTGGGGACAGGGGGCCCTTCCAGGGCAGAACTGAGTTTGGAGCAGCAAACCTGCCCCTCTGTTGAACCCCTCAGACTGCAAGCTGCTGCTGAGGTTGCTGGGATTGTCAGTGGATCCCACAGGATCTATTGGGCTGAGGGACTCCTGGACTCAGAGGGTAGAGACCCCAAGCCTAGTGCCACCCGGAGGTTGGTCATACCTCTGAGGTTTAGGGGCTTCCTACTCACCTTTGCACATTATATTCCCTTAGCAGGACACCTGGGTCAAAGCAAGATTTGGGACAGGCTTGTCCCTCACTTTCTCTGACATCACATGTTATAGGACACCACGGAGTTTTGTTGCTCTTGTACCACCTGTCAAGCCCTTGGTAAGTCAGGTGGTATCACAAAGGCCCCCCTCATACCACTACTTGTGGTGGGGGTTCCCTTTGAAGGGGTTGGGATTGATATCATTGGTCCCATGAACCCTCCAACAGCCTCTGGACACAGTTACATACTAGTGGTGGTGGACCATGCCACTAGGTATCCAGAAGCCATACCCCTTAGAACCACCACAGCCTCTGTGGTGGCCAGGGCCCTCAATCAATCAATGAGGGGTTTATAAATCGCGCTACTCACCCGTGAGGGTCTCAAGGCGCTGGGGTGGGGGGTGCAGCTCTGGATCAGTCGAAGACCCAGGTCTTGGGGCTCTTCCTGAAGGTGTGCAGAGTGGGGGAGCCTCCTGGGAATCTTTTCCAGAGTGGTTTTCCCTAAGGAGGTCCTAATTAACAGAGGTACCAACTTCATGTCAAGTTATATCACTGCAATGTGGAAGGAGTGTGGAGTGAACTATAAGTTTACCACACCCTATCACCCACAATGCAATGGGTTAGTTAATTTTTTTTAAATTACATTTTATTAAAGATTTCACAGCTATACACCATACTTCACTTGTACTGTACATTTAACAATCAGACTGAAGAAAAGACATACAAAAGACTTTACAAAGCTTGCATCGCCAAGGAACCATGGTTTTGATTTACACATCTTACAATATCACTAACATACATATTGGTTCTATGAATGTTAACGTTGTCAATCTGGCGCTGGACTCTACGTCAACATGTCCCGCCCTGTTGCGTACTAGATGACCCGTCTCTGTGCCATTCCGCTAATCTTAACTCGACTCACCCACATCTCTCACCGCTATGTATTGTTTATATAAACCCCAAAACCTTTTAGGGCGGCTCTGTGGGGTATCAAGTCACTATATGTTGCGGACTGCGTATTGTAGAGAATCATGTATTTCTCCCATTTGGATTTTGAGGGGGGAGGGCCCCGCGACCAACTCATCGCCACTCTGCATTTAGCAAGAAGTGAACCCAGACCTGTCAGTTTCCTTACATCCTTTTGCAGGGATTTTGTGTATTCCAAGAGCACAGGTAGAGGATCTGGAGAGAGTGACACTCCTGTTATTTCCCCCAACTCCTGAAATATTTGCCTCCAGAAAACAACGATCTGAGGGCATAACCAAGCATCATGCAAAAAATCTGCACCGCTCTCACCACAGCGCACACAGCAGTCTGATTCTCTTAAGCCATATCTGTGCATCCTTTCCGGGGTGTAATGCACCCTGTTAAGGAACTTAAAATGTATTAATCTCTGTTTACCATTCAGTGAAATCTTCTGTGTGACCTCACAGCAATACCTCCATTTATTATCCTCTAGTGTTACACCTAGGTCCGTCTGCCACTGCATTCTATCTTTAAAGTATTGTGTGCGCCTAAACTCTTGCGACATCTCATATATGTTAGATACCAATTTATTCGGGGACTTTGCACGTAGGAGATAGGTGAAAGAGGGGAGTTCCGTGGGTTCCTCATAGTCCTCGCCTAGCAGTGCCTGCATGGCATGTCGGACTCTAAAGTAGTGAAATTGCGAGGGTGGAGTTAGGCCTTGTTCGTTTGTAGCAGCCTCTTCTCATGAATGGACCTTACCCTCCAAGAATAAGTCACCCATAGTGCGAATTTTGATAGCCTTAAGCGACCGGACAACCTCATTTTCTGTGCTCATTGGGAGCCACTGACACCATTCCACTGGCAGCAGAGGGGAGCACAATAGTGTACCAGCTTGTTTTTTTTAATAAGTCATGCCAGGCATGCAGCGTCGAGTTTATAGAGTGCAGCACGCCACAACGTCTATTAGGTGGCTGTGTGAGCTGCCCAGGGAGCGGGAAGGGGTCGACTGTTATTTTCTCAAATTGGAGATGGGGGAAAGTGTGTGGGCCATGGCACCAGGAATAAGCAGGTGAGGTTTGTGCTGCTCTGCAATATAATTTAAATTCGAGAGCCCCCAGTCCCCCCATGGAGTACGGAAGTGTGAAAATTTCCCTTTTAACGCACTGGGTTTTCCCTGCCCACGCCAGTCGTACGATCAATGCTCCCAGCCTTTTGAAAATATATTTCGGTATAACCAATGGGACATGGTTAAAGAGAAATAAGAATCAAGGCAGCGCAATCATTTTCAACAGGGATATTCGCCCCACCAATGATAGTGGTAGCCTTATCCACCTGTCAATGTCCTCCTCTAGCTTAGCTATCGCTTTGCCATAGTTTTCCCGTATAAATATCTCTGAGTCTGTATGAACCTGTATTCCCAAATAACGCAGTGGTCCACTGAAGGGGAAAATCTAAGTCAAATGGTGACATAACCGAAGTTAATGGAAATATAATGGACTTGTTTCAATTAATATTTAGCCCAGAGACCCCACCAAGTCTTATAACCTCCCGGATTAACGGTGCCAAATTGGTGGCTGGTTCCCTAGCGTACAGCAGCATATCGTCTGCGTATGCAGACATTATAAGATTGTAGTTTGGAAAGTGTATCCCCCGGTGCCCATGATTCTCTCAGAGGGCGCACGCCAAGGGTTTTGCCACTATGGCATACAGTAGCGGGGAGAAAAGGCAGCCTTGATTGGTGCCTCACGATATCTTGAAGGGTGATGTGACGACATCCCCTGACCGAACTCTAGCTATCAGGTGATTTAACAGAACTGAAAACAACTTAAGGAAAATCTCACCTACGCCCAGTCTCTACCGAGTCGAACGCTTTCTCTGCGTCCAGAAATACTGCAGCAGCTTTAACATCCGGCCTGACATGTTGTATGACTCCGAACACTGTCCTAAGTTTTGCGTTAGCGTGCGTCCCGGTACAAATCCAGCCTGCTCAGGTCCCACCAAAGTCGGGAGAAGGGGCGCGAGTCTGTTAGATAGTATTTTAGCAAATATTTTCATGTCAACATTGAGGAGTGATAGCGGCCTATAGGATGAGCTTGCCTGGGGGAGTTTCCATGGCTTAAGCAGAGTAACAATTAGAGCCTACCTCATCCTGTGCGGCATCATGTCTGTGTCACCAATTTCCTCAAATATCTT
Organism: Triturus cristatus; assembly: GCF_964204655.1. NCBI lineage: Eukaryota > Metazoa > Chordata > Amphibia > Caudata > Salamandridae > Triturus > Triturus cristatus. The sequence continues at coordinate 1,251,647,783 of NC_140592.1, read as the reverse complement.
ACTTAAGTGCGGGAGCAATAGCTCTTTATAAGCCTTATAAAAGGATACTGTAAACCCGTCTTGTACCGGGGCACTTCCCTCCCGCGCAGAATTTAAGGCTACCTGAATATCGGTAGAGTCCAGTGGTCTCATCAGGTACTGTCTATGCCCGTTGGAGAGCCAGGGTAATTGTACTTGTTCTAAATAATCTAATATTGCTTTTTCGTCGGCTTCTATCTTAGAACCATACAAGTCTTCATAGTATCTGCTGAATTTGTGTGCAATATCAGAGGGGTCGCACAGTATACTGCCATCCTCTTCCAACAATTCTACTACCACGCCGGATTCTCTATGGCGCCAAGCTAGTGCCGCCAGTACTGACCCCGGTCTATCCCCCTGTCCGTAAGATTTAGCTACTGCGTACTTCCCCATATGTTTTACTTAGCTGTCTGCTTCTTCGCCATATTCTTCCAGAGTTTTTTTCAGTGCCACGGTGACCTCTGGATCATTCCCCTTGAGCGCCTCTTGCTCTATTCCACACAGTTGACTCTCAAGGGCCCCTGATGGAGCAGAAAACGCCTGCATGTATGCTAATAGCTACTCCTCTAAAGTACACTTTGAATGTCTCTCAGACTGTGGAGAAGTGGTCGACCGAGTCTATATTGATGTCGAAGAAGTCAGTGATTGCTGTAGCCAGCTCGGTTTTGAACACCATGTCTAGTATTGAGTATTGAGGGAATCTCCATGTAAACGGGGCAGCTCCGCACGGGGGAATCTCCACCTCTAATATAATCGTAGAATGAGGCGGCACCGTGCATTCACGGACACGCGGTAACAGTGACCCTTAGATAAGCATGTAATCTATTCTGGTATGTATATCATGGGGGGCGGAGTTACGCATGAAATCCCCCAACTGCGCCGCTGTATCACATATGGTTCTTGCAGCCGCTGACGGGTGCCTAGCAGGGCCCCCAGACCTATCCAATAGCGGGTTTAAAAACACAATTCAGATCACCTCCCCATAATTGTGGCTAAGTCGAGTTGCCTGTTGTGTGTGTTAATAATTTCTTGTAAAACTGAGGGTCGTCGGAATTTGGCCCGTATATATTGACAACTTGCAAGTCTAAACCTTTCCCATGGCATCTTGAGATGGCATATCTGCTATTAGGATCCAGTTTATGCTCGACCAAAGAAATCTCTGATTTTGGGTTAATCCAGGTTAGAACTCCTCTGGCAAGAGAGGAGAATCCGGCCGCCTGGAAGTTACCTTGAAGTCTCCTTCTGTTGAGCATGCTGTTATTAGGAGCAAGATGTGTCTGTTGGAGCAAAGTAACATCTACTTCATATCGTTTAAGATAGGTCAGTATTTTGCGTAGTTTTCTGAAGTCATTCATGCCTCTTACATTCTAAGTTATAAACCGCATTTTGCCAGTATGACTACGCCTTCTGTCGCCTTGCATCACTTGTATCCACTTGCCCTATCGCTTGTAAACCACGGCATTCTAAGCCATCTGCTGGCAACATCATATCTACCTTGTCAATGTGCACTGTGAAACCAGAACAAATACTCCTCCCTCCCCCTCCCACTCTATGCCATACCCAACTATGCATATGCAAACTTACTCCCACCCCCCCCATCGTCATGCATTACATTGTCTATAGTAATAACTGTTACACAAATAACATTAATGGCATTATGCCAACCAGTGAGTAATACGCGGGGAGGATGTTACCGGCAATTGCCTTTAACTTGCCAGCGCTACACCCACCGCCTAGCAAAGGTATGAGTCACTCAGCCACTCGTGCTGGGCGAGCAATGAACAGTGTGGGTGGGCTACAGTTTCGTTTCAAAGTGTACTGCCGCGCTGGTAAAACCTGTGTCCCATTACCCTTGGATCGGGTAGCACTACACTGCTGTTACAAGACGGATGCCCGCTTATTCGTGCCCCACTCAGTCTGTAGTTTTGTTTAGATCGATACAGCATTTCTAGTTCCTATTGTACCAGTCTGGTTATAGCCACAGTCTTATTTGCCAAGTCCAACATGGAGGATTAGGAACACCAGTTCAATGTCAATCATTTTCCTCAAGGTTCCCAGTAGAGCCATCAGGTCCATCAGCCAAGCCTGGGCCCATCTTTTGTGCACCTGCTGCGTTCAACTCTTTGAGGGCTTTTTGGAGAGTTTTAGGGTCTGAAAAGATTTTAGCTTTGCCACTAAACATAACTCTCAGCTTTGCAGGGTACAGCATTGTATACTCTATGTGTTGCTCTCTTAGCTTCCGCTTCATGGGAGCAAATTGCCTTCTTACCTCTTGCACTTTCAGGGTGAAGTCCATTATGTAGGACAATGAGTCGATTTTTCCGTTGATTGTAGATAGGCTTTTCTGCATCGCCGCTAATATTTGCCTGATATCCCTGCTGATGTTCTCAGGTTCCTCACCAATTATTGCTGTGGCAGCGTCTGTGGCCTCATCCCTATGCCTGGATTTATGCTGTTCAAATTGTAGTTTTGGTTTTGTTTTATCCGGTTTGCTCATTGTGCTGCAGCAGCCTACAAACACAGTACTGCCGTGGATGGTGTGGCTCCCAACCGCTCTCGCCTGAGAGAATCCGAAATCAGTGATATGGCAAGGGGTGTATAGCGCTCCCACTTAATCCAGTGCAGCTGAGATTTGATTGAAGACTGTCCTGCGGCTCTAGGTCAGACCCCCTCGCAGCGCTCAATCTAGCGGTTCTCCGCAGCCAGGGGATAGTGCAGGTGGCTCGGTCTCATAGCACATGCTTCAGATAACTCCAGGCTCTGACCCGAGCTCACACAGATTTGTTCACTGAGCCTGGCTCTGTTTTACAACTGCGCACACTGTTGGAGGGGTAACCTCGACTGCACCAGCCCTCCCGGGAGTTAAGAACACTGACCAGCACAGGGCCACTGTCCACCCAATTGTCAGTCACTCCGCCGATAGTTTTTAATGCCAGACGCCCGCTCAGGTGGCAGAAAGGATCTGAGTGCTGCCCTCTGCACTCCGCTTAACGCTGTGACTAACATGCCCCGGCGCTGATTATTACTCCCAGCCACACTCCGAGTAGGATCCCAAGCGAACACAAGGGCTCCACTCACCTCTGTGCCGGTATCAGAAGGTGGGACCCAGTCTGTTTACCGCAAGTCTGGGACTGTGCTGTTACGCGTCTTCACGGCTCCGGGCAGGGCTCTCCTCCATGCGCCTCACTTCCTCGTGGTGAAGGCCGCATGACACAGATGTCGGGGGTTCCGCACTAGCTGCGAATTTTAGGCCGATTTTGGCATCGCTGGAGCGCTCTACTTTTACAGCAATAATTGCGCTGCTTCCTGGATGGTTATCCCCGGGAGTGATACGGATAGATGCCGGATTGATAAGGTGGCTTACGGAGCTAACTTAGTCAGCGGCCATCTTTGGGCCAGGCAAGCTCTGCCCCCTCAATACAATGGGTAGTTGAAAGGTTCAACAAAACCCTCAAGGGCATGATCATGGACCTCCCAGAAAAGCTTAGGCGAAAATGGGATGTCCTATTGCCCTGCCTTCTCTTTGCCTACAAAGAGGTACCACAGAAGGGATGTATGTCGTTACAACGCACACTTTTACAACGCATGCACTTACAACGCATTTTTTACAACGCAACATCCATTACAACGCATTCCATTACATAGCATGACACTACAACGCATTTTTAAAAACTACCTTTACAACGCATTCCATTACATCGCATGCTACCTTTACAACGCATACCATTACAACGCATAATATTAAATTGCATTTAAGGTAAGTAGGGTAAGTGTTGGATAGTATAGGGGTAAAAATTACTATTCTAACTCCAGGGGGTGCAACAGTAGGGTAAGTGTTGGATAGTATAGGCGTAAAAATTACTATTCTAACTCCAGGGGGTGCAACAGTAGGGAAAGTGTTGGATAGTATAGGGGTAAAAATTACAATTCTAACTCCAGGGGGTGCAACAGTAAGGTAAGTGTTGGATAGTATAGGGGTAAAAATTACTATTCTAACTCCAGGGGGTGCAACAGTAGGGTAAGTGTTGGATAGTATAGGGGTAAAAATTACTATTCTAACTCCAGGGGGTGCAACAGTAGGGAAAGTGTTGGATAGTATAGGGGTAAAAATTACTATTCTAACTCCAGGGGGTGCAACAGTAAGGTAAGTGTTGGATAGTGTAGTGTAATATTATACGTTGTAATGGTATGCGTTGTAAAGGTAGTATGCGATGTAATGGAATGCGTTGTAAAGGTAGTTTTTAAAAATGCGTTGTAGTGTCATGCTATGTAATGGAATGCGTTGTAATGGATGTTGCGTTGTAAAAAATGCGTTGTAAGTGTAGTGCGTTGTAAATATTGTTCCCCCCACAGAAGGCTACAGCCCTTTTGAGCTTCTGTTTGGGCATCTAGTTAGGGGTCCCCTGTGTTTGGTGAAGGAGGGATGGGAGTTATCTCTCAAACCTCCTAAACTAGACACTGTGGGCTATGTACTTGGTCTCCTCTTTAGGATGGCTGAATACATGAAGAAGGCCAGCAAAAACCTTGAGACAATTCAAGAATTACAGAAAGCTTGGCATGACCAAAAGGCTGTTCTGACTGTTTATCAGCCAGGGCAGAAGGTATGAGTCTTGGAGCCTGTGGCCCTAGCAGCTCTCTAAGACAAGTGGAGTGGACCCCATACTATCATTGAGCAGAAAGGTGAGGTCACCTTCATGGTGGAGCTTGGCACTCCTAGGAGCCCCCACAGGGTGCTCCATGTGAACAGCCTCAAACATTTTGTGGACACTGCTGACATGGGCTTGCTCATGGCAACTGATGAGGGACAGGAGGAAGAGAGTGACCCTCTCCCTGATCTCCTCTCTCAGAACCCTGATGATGGATCAGTTGATGGTGTAGCCTTGGCAGGCAGCCTCACTGTCCAACAGCAGATTGATTGCAGAAAGGCCATCAATGCAGACATATGTTCTCTCTGACTCCTAGTCAGACGACCTGGTGTTTTCATGAAGTGGACACAGGTGAGAGTATACCTGTTAAAAATAAAATTTACAGGCAGCCTGACCATGCCAGAGATTGCATCAGTACTAAGGTCCAAAGGATGCTAGAGTTGGGAGTTATTGAGCCCTCAGATAGCCCTTGGGCTTGTCCAGTGGTCTTGGTTCCAAAACCTCACACCTAGGATGGTTAAAGAGATGAGGTTTCGTGTTGACTACAGGGGACTCAATTCAGTCACTAGGACTGATGCTCATCCAATTCCTAGGCCAGATGAGCTTATTGATACTTTGGCCTCAGCCAAGTTCTTGAGCACATTTAACCTGACTGCTGGCTAATGGCAAATCAGACTAGCTGAGGATGCCAAACCAAAAACAGCATTCTCAACCCCTAGTGGGCATTATGAATTTATTGTAATGCCCTTTGGTTTGAAGAATGCACTTGCCACACCCCAAAGGCTGGTGAACAAAGTCCTTACAGGCCTGGAAGCCTAATGTGCAGCATATCTTGATGATATAGCCGTCTTTAGCTCCACCTGGGAGGATCACCTGGTCCACCTGAAGAATGTTTTGGAGGCTCTGCAGAGAGCAGGCTTCACTATCAAGGCTACTAAGTGCCAGATAGGGCAGCGCAAGGTTGTGTACCTGGGCCACCATGTGGGTGGAGGTCAGGGTCAACCATTACAGAGCAAAATCTAGACCATAAGAGACTGGGTTGCTCCAACTACTCAGACTCAGGTCAGAGATTTCTTGAGCCTGACTGGATACTACAGAAGATTTGTACAAGGGTATGGGTCCACAGTGACTCCCTTGAATGATCTTACATCAAAAAGAATGCCTAAGAAGGTTCAGTGGAGAGTTAGCTGTCAGAAGGCATTTGATGATCTCAAGCAGGCCATGTACACTGCTCCCACTCTGCAGAGCTTTGACTACTCCGAGCAATTTATTGTCCAAACAGAAGCATCTGAGTTGGGGGTAGGGGCTGTGTTATCACAACTAAATGCTGGGGGTCAAGCTCAACCAGTAGCTTTTATCAGCAGAAGGTTGACCACCAGAGAGAAACGTTGATCAGCTATAGAGAGAGACGCCTTTGCTGAGGTCTGGGCCCTGAAGATGTTGAGGCCATACCTGTTTGGCACTCACTTCATTGTTCAGACAGACCATAAGCCTGTCCTTTGGCTAAAATAGAGCAAGGGTGAAAACCCCAAACTTTTGAGATGGTCCATTTCCCTAAAGGGGATGGACTATACAATGGAACATAGACCTGGGAGTAACCATGCCAATTCAGATGAACTCTCCAGACATTTCCACATAGAAAATGAAGACTCAACTGGGCAAGCTTAGTCTCATCTCCTTACGTTTGGAGGGGGGTTGTGTAGGAAAGTAGGATCTGCTTCTTATGGTTACCTCCACTTTTTGCTAAATGTGATACTGTTTTTGACTAGTCTGACTGGGATCCTGCTAATCAGGACTCCAGTCTTTCTGCTTGCTCCCTACACTGTTATGCTATGTACTTAGGTACACTCCAGATTGGAAACTGGGGTACCCTTGTCAGTCCCTAGTAAATGGTACCCATGTACCCAGGGCGTAGGTACCCCAGAGGCCTTTCATGGGCTGAAGCATGTATTATGCCACCCATGAGAGGCCATGCAAAATGGAACTACAGGCTTGCCATTGCAGCCTGTGTAAGTTGGTGCATGCACCACTCACTTAAAATATAGGTTTACTATATCTAAGTGTCACTACACTTAAAACCTATAAGTCACCCTTATAGCAGGCCTTAACAATCCTGAAGGCAGGATGCTTGTTTGTAAGTGAGAGGGCACCACTGCATGAACAGAACACTCCTGCAGCCTACGGAGTCCATTCTCCTGGGTTGTCAGTGAAGTAGCCACTTACGTCATATAGAGTGGTATTATGCGACCGCGTGATGACCACCTCTAAAATGGCTGAAACAAACCCTATTGTGTTTGGTGTCAAACATGTAGGAATCATACCCCCACACCGGCAACCAGTGTGAGATGTATGATTCCACCCCTCAGAAGCAAGCTTTGTTGGGTCCCTGATGTTCCCGGTACCAGCCTTCTAGTCCCAGGCGTTACAGCAAACAAATGATGGACGGAATGCTGACAATGCAAACATTCTCCCCCAGTCAAAAAGATCTGGGTTAAATCCACCGTTCTTTTGCCCACTAAGTCACCCCAGTTTGTACCCAGCCACATGCAAATCAGTCTTGACCCAGTGCCCCATGGGAACAGTCCAGACCGAACTGCCAGGCCAGGTCCTCCCTGGCCCGGAAACAAGCATCCTGGGACCGGTTTCACGGTATGTCACCCTTCTTCAGCCAGGCTAGCTTGAATCCAGTGGCACAGTGAGCAAGGGACCCACGTCTGGGCATACCCATCCCACTTAGGGCAAAAAGTGTTACAGCAAACAAATGATGGACAGAATGCTGACAAGTCCAGGGAGGGCCTGGCTTGGCAGTTCAGGCTGGACTGTTCCCATGAGGCACAGGGTCAAGACTGATTTGCATATGGCTGGGTTCAAACTGGAATGGCATGGTGAACAAAACAACGATGGATTTAGGTCCAGATCTCTGTACTGGAGTGAATGTATGACATTGTTCTGCATTCTGTCCATCAAGTGTTGTATTTACTTCTAGTCCCAGGCAGCACACAATGGTTGCTGCTGACCAGAGACACATTTCTGCCCTCCTGCTGCTGAGCCAAGCTCGAGCAGGGGAAGGCAAAACAATAGGCATCCTGTAACAGGGAGGTGTGACCACCTCCCAGACAGGATTTAGTGTATTAGGGCTGGGTGCCAGCAACCGAAAGTCTGCATGAGGGGCACATTTGGTGTCCCTGTGCATAGTCCAGTTCAAACCAGTCCTGGGAGCCGTTGGCTCCTGCTCTGGCGCGAAACTGGACAAAGGACATGGGATTAATCTCCCACTGGGAGGGTCCCCTGAATCTGTCCAACCCTCTCTCCTGTGGGTACAAAAAGGCTTACCTGGCTGTAGGACCTTACGATTCGACGTGGACAAGATTATGAACCAGAAACCACTGAACTTCGACCGTCTGGACACTCTGGACTTCACTGGACTTCGTTTGGGCCGGACTTCGTCTCCCTCTCAGTCTGAAGCATCGTCTGTGCCTGGATCCGTGCAGGATCTGTGGAGCATCCAGGATAACTGAAGATATCTCCCTAGGAGTGAAGGAGTCACCCCCCTGCATTCGCAGGCACCACAACACTGCTGTCCGGTCTGCTGACCCTGAGCTCCTACGGACTTCAAAGGCTTCAGCAATACAGGAGGTGGGTTTCTACGTCCCTCAAAGTCTGAACTGCCCTCGCACCAAGTTTGAGGTCAGAATCCCTCGTACGGGCTGCAATACCCGAACCCCTGTGTACCGCGTACATGTGCAAGTGCATAGGCTTGTTGGCTTTTCCCAAACAAGTGCATTGGGCTCCGAGTAGCCCCAACCTCTGGCACCATTTTCTACCAAGAACTCCGGCCTCTTCGCACCGAGTGCTCTGTGGGCTGCTGTTGGGTGAAATCGCTTGAGATCCTCTCGCGAACTCCTGTGCCTTTGGCCTGTGGGTCCACTTGAGGGTCAACTTTTCTTTTGCTCTCCTAGTTGTTCCAGGCCTGCCCTGACTCCCATTGCTGTGGTGAGTTTCCTGGACCTTGCTGGTCCGAACCGTACCCCTCTTTGACCTTCTGCGTGGGTTGCCGCTGCCAAGGCTTGTTGGTGCTCCCGCCGGACACTGACCCCTCAGTACTCAACATCCTTGGTGGGACAGCTTGTATCCGGCTCCTGGGCATCCTCGATCTCTCCTGGTCCCCGTAGTTGCAGAGTCAAGAACTCCCTCAACACACCTGAAGCACCCAACATCGGTGGACATTCGTATACCGATCCCCTGGTCACTCCTGAGTGACCCAGATTCTGTCCCCTCTTCTTTCAGGTAGTCTTTGCTACAAGAATCCACCTTTGGATTCGAACTGACACTTTTCTTCCATCCAGCAGCGGCTCTTCTTCGAAGTCCTCCATTGGGTTCGACGGCGGTTTCCGACGCCACTTCAGACCTATGCACCCGGCTCCCCTGAGATAGGTAACTCAGGTACTTCGGTATCCACAGGTGGGGTGGCTCTCCAGCCTCCTAACTTCCACGGGGTTTCTTCAAAGTCCACTGGTAAGGGACCTTAAACTCTAAAACTTTAAATGCGACTTTTTAGAACTGTATGGAGCACGTGGTTGTGTTCCCACACTGCACCCGTCCTCCGTGGGGTCCCTACTTACTCACCTTGGGTGGTTCCTTGGGGTCCCAGAGATTCTACAACCAGTCAATACTGTCTTGACTCGAGTCGTTGTCCTTATACCACTATTTTAGTATATGGTTTGGTCCCCCCTCCCCGGCCCACTATGTATTAGTGCTGTTTACTATATTTTCTGTGCTTAGGTATTGTGTGCTTTGTGATTATCTCCATGTATTAGATATTGTGTCGTAATAGATAGTGTTATATTAATAAATACATATTTTTATAACTACTGTGTAGTTCTCCTTTCATTAAACCAATACTATAAGGTTGCATTCTGGTAAAACAAGCTGCTTAACATTCCTTCAACACTAAGCTTGATGGCTGCTCTCCACAGCTACCACTTGGTTAGCTTTCTAAGGTTATCTTTGACCTCTTAAATCACCATAAGGGTTCTTTGGACTGGTGCAAGGTGCCCACTTCTATTAGTGGACAGCATATACCAGACCAACTTCTCACAGTCCTTCTTCTTTAAAACTGCAACCTCGACTTCTCTATTGACTTCCATTGGGCACTGGGCTCTGTTTCCACTCTGCACACAGCCTCCATGGAGTTCCTGGGTACTTACCTTGGGTGGCTCCTTGTGTCCCTAGCTGCTCTGAGTCTTCTTGTCTAAGCGCCGGTCTCCTTTGCAGTTCTTATTCCACTTTCTTAGTATATGGTTTGGTCTCTCCCTGGAGACCAGTGTATATTTGTGCTACTTATCTGATTATTTCAAAGTATTATTATGTATATTGTTGAAATCTCCAAGTAGGAGATATACCAATGTGTTAGTTATTGTGTTGTGTAATAAATAGACTTATTTTTATTTTAAAAAACTGTGGTGTTCTTTTCCATCTAATCTACACTGACAATTAAATGTGGTAAAACAAGCTGCTTTACACTCCTTCAAGATAAGCCTGAAGGCTGCTCACCACGGCTACAGCTTTAAGAGCTTCATATGGTTAGCAAAGACCACTAAAATCAACAAAAGTGTTACCTGGATTAGTGCATGGTATCACTTGAATAAGTGTACACCCTAAACTAAGGCAGCCTCCTCCATTGCTGTGCAGTGGTTGGGATTAAAGCCTGCACTGTTTTACCAATTAATCTAAGTGAAGGTTACATAAAAAACCATCACTAGCTAGGCACATATAAAATACTTTTATCAAGTAAGTTCTACTGAACCTTTTGGATTGTTTTTCAAGGGTCTTAGCACAACCCTTTCTCCAATTTTTGGACGTTTTGTTCACTAGGGTAGGTAGGTGCATTACTTCACACTACACATAGTACCATGTCTCAATGGTGTAAGTCCAGTGGTGCCCAAGCCTCTTGATACAGTTGTCTTAAGATCCAGGAACTCTGGACATTGGCGTTATCTAGGTAACTTAAGACAGGTAGAGATGCTCAAGTTGGATGACCTCTAAAATCCTGATAGGTTAGATGGGCAGGATATCTTTGCTTTGGGTGGTGTTGCTCCAGATGAGGAGTCTGAGGTGTCACACTCCAGTGACACCACTTCTGAGCATGACCAGGAGGAGCCTGAATACCCCTCACTGGTGAACTCTAGTTCCTCGGGGAATAGTACTGAAGGTACAGAGGAGGTCCCTAGAGGTATGTCCCCTTTAGTTCTTCTGGGAAGGTTAAAAGAGTCCGTGGGAGGTCCAGGTTCTCCTCAGTTAATTCAACCTCTTCCATTTCATTAGGGACCTCCATCTCTAGCAAGACGTAGAGATCCTTACAAAGGGAATACCATCTGCTCAAACATGAGAGAGCCAAGCTCAGAATTAAGAAGGAACAGTTAGCCCTAGATGAGGAGACCCTAGAAGTTCAGAAGGCTCAGAAGAATTTGGGATTAGGATCCCATGGTGGCAGCTGCTCTAGTGAATCTAGAGTTAGGGAACACTTCTTTGACACTAGGAACTTGAGCAGGATAACTCCTCCTACCAGTGAGACATCCACAAGTGGATTACTGCTTTAGAGAGGGCCTTTAAAATTCAGAAGGTCCCTCAAGGGTAGTGGGCAGCTATCCTGTGGCTCTCCTTTGCTAGCAAAGGTAGAGACAAACTCTTGACTGTAAATGAAGAAGATGCAGAAAATTACAAAGTCTTGAAGAGTGCCTTCATAGATGGGTTTGTTTAACAACTGAGCAATACAGGGTTAGGTTTAGAAGGGACATACTCAAGACTGGGAAGATTTTGTGGACAGTGCAATCAAGGCTTTGGGAGGCTGGCTTCATGTAAATAATGTGCATGATTATGAAGGACTGTAAAATGTACTGGTGAGGGAGCACATCCTTAATAACTATCAGAATCAGCAACTGCACCAGTACCTAGAGGACTCGGTACTGACCTTTCCCCAAGAATTGGGAAAGAAGGTAGACAAGTAGGTCTGCACCAAGGTAAAACAGAAGTCTCATGGTGGTGGTGGCTAGAAGAAACAAGATTCTTCTAAGGCCCATGAGAAAGGTGGAGAGAAAGCTACAGACAAGAAAGAGTCTTCTGAAGGGCCCCAAAAATCTTCCTTTGGGTGTGGGTCCCAATCCACTTCCTCATCTAACAAGAAGCCATGGTGCTATTTGTGTAAGGAAAAAGGCCATAGGGCAAAGAATGCCAACTGCCCTAAGTCTAGCACTAATACTGCTACTGCTACTCCTGAAACTCCTAGTGTCCCTAGCAATAGCACTGGTAGTAGTAATGGCCACAAACGTTTATTTGGGTTAACTTGGGGTACTGAAGTGGGTTCTGGCCTAGTCAGGACACCCACTCAGGCTGTTTTAGTCTGTGACTGTGGCATGGAGCTTGAAGGCGTCTTTGTAAGCCCCACTAACTTGGGCAAATACAGACAACAGGCTCTCATTAATTTTCAGGAACCTGTGACTTACAAGGCCACAGGTGGCGGTGTCACTATGGTGACAGAGAACTTTGTGTCTCCTGAGCAAATTCTACTTGGTCATATTTACCAAGTGACCAATGCTAGCAATGTCAGTACAGATCCTTCCATGGCCGTTGTCAATCTCAGCTGAGAGGGGTAACTGGCCCAAAGAGTTGTGGTATCTCCAGACCTTCCTGTGGACTGTTTGCTTGGCAATGATTTGGAAACTTCCGCCTGGTATGAGGTGGAGCTTAAGACTTATGGAGAAATGATGGGAATTACTGCCAGTGCCTTTGCAGTCACTAGGGCTCAGGCCAAGAGATTAGGCACTGAGGGAGCTCTGGATCTTGAAGAGTAGACCAGCCAGCTCCCAAGAGAAGGAGCGGGAAAGGTAAGGCTGTATCCTCCTCTTAGACTCCCAGTCAGAATCAGCCTGAAAGTGATGATCTCAGTACCTGTGAATGAACTGTCCCAGAGGAGCTTGTGCCTGACAAGCAGAGCTGCTGGGAGCATGGGGGCCTTCCAGGGAAGACTTGAGTCTGGAGCAGAAGACCTGCCCTTCTCTTGAACAACTCAGACAGCAAGCTGGTGCTGAGGAGTCAGGGAATGTCAGTGGGTCTCATAGGACTTGTTGGGAAGATAGGCTTCTGTTTTCTGAAAGTAGAGACTACAAGCCTGGTGCCACCTGGAGGTTGGTCATACCTCAGAATTTCAGCAGTTTCCTATTGACCCTAGCACACAATACATTCCACTTGCAGGACATCTTAGCAAAGCAAGAGTTGGGACAGGCTTTTCTCTCACTTTCGCTGGCACCGACACCAAGATGTTTTTTTGCTTCTGTGTCACCTGCCAAGCAGTAGTAAGTCAGGTGGCACTGCGAAGGCCCCCCATAATCCCAATACAAGTGGTTGGGGTTCCCTTTGAGAGGGTAGGGATAGACATTGGAGGTCCCTTGAACTCTCCAACAGCATCTGGACATGGTTATAGCCTAGCTTTGGTGGACCATGCCATTAGATATCAAGAGTCTATCCCACATAGGACCACTATAGCTCTTGTGGTGGGTAGGGCCCGCCTGTGAATGTTTTCCAGAGTTGAGTTCACTAAGGAGGTCATGTCAGAAAGAGGTACTAACTTCATGTCTTGTTACATCAGTGCTATGTGGAAAGGGTGTGGACACCTCTACAAACCCCGTACGCAATTCTCCAGGCTTTGTAAGTGTGGTCAGACATTTTAAGGTCTATAGTGGACATCAGTCATTTCGAGATGTCTATCTATATAATGGCTGCACCGAACTTGGTCATGTTTGGTATCAAACATGTTGGAATCATACTTTAACACCGATCCCAGTGCTGGAAGTATGATCCCATGTACTGGGGGCTTTTTAGGGGACCCCCCTGTACTCCTGGTAACTGCCTTTCAGGGTGCCAGCAAACTAGTGCTGCTGCTGACCACAGACACAATTCTGCCCTCCTGCTGCTGAGCTGAGCTCGAGGATGGGAAGGTAGAACAATAGGTTTCCTGTCACGGGGGTTGACCACCTCCCAGACAGGACTTTGTCAATTGGGCTAGGGTGGGGGTGCTTCCCAGCTCCACCAGATTGCTTTGAATGGCACACTTGGTACCCTCCTTGCATACTCCAGTTGGATCCAGTTCAGGAACCCTTGGTTCCCGCTCTGGCACGAAACTCGACAAAGGCCCCCTTCATCCCACTACCAGTGGTTGGGGTTCCCTTTGAGAAGGTAGAGATAGACATTGTAGGTCCCTTGAACCCTCCAACAGCATCTGGACATAGTTATTTCCTAGCTGTGGTGGACTATGCCATTAGATATCAAGAGGCTATCCCACGTAGGACCACTATAGCTCTTGTGTTGGGTAGGGCCCCACTGTGAATATTTCCCAGAATTGAGTTCACTTAGGAGGTCATGTCAGAAAGAGGTACTAATGTCATGTCTAGTTACATCACTGCTATATGGAAAGAGTGTGGAAAGAGTGTATCCTCATCTCTTTCCAGCCCCTCCTTTGGGCGGGACCCCCGAATGTTCTGACCCTTTCCCTGGGATACTTAAAGGGTCCTTAGATTCCTCATGGAATAGACTCACCTCTGAAACCAAGACACTTATCAACTGTCTGGACACTTGGACTTCGGTGGACTTCGAGTGGAACCGGGACTGCATCAAGGATGACCCCTGCTGCACCCGGTCTCGCTGTTCTTCAAGTCTTCCGAGTCGTCTGTGTCTGTGCTTCATCCAGGTTCTCCAGAAGGCCTCTGGGCATCAAGGACATCTGAAGTAATCTCCTTTGGAGTGAAGGAGTCACTTCCCTGTATCTCCGGGCACTGCAACGAAGCTGACCACTGTGCTGCTCCTGTCGTCCTACGGATTTCCCGAAGCCCAACAACACAGGTGATGGTTCTGCAGCTCCTTAGAGACCTGAACTGTCTTCTCAGTAATTTTGATGACAGTATCCCTCGTCGAAGCAGCTCGGACCAAACCCCAGTGCACTGCTTTGACTTTGACAAGGTTTGTTGTCTCTGCACTCTTGTGATCTTCGGGCTACAAGAAGCTTCAGCCTCCAGCACATCATTCCTCGAAGATCAATGTCCTCACTGCATCCTCTGTACTGTGGTCCTCCATCTTTGGTGAGCTGCCTGAGGTGCTCTTGCGACTCCTGTGCCTGTGGCCTGTGGGTCCTGTCGAGGGTCTTTCTTTGCTTCAGTGATCTCCCCTGCTTTCTCGGGGCCTGCTCTAACTCTCTTGCGCTTGGTGAGTCCCTTGGACCTGTGGAAATCTGAAATAATTTCCGTTAGCATAAGCTGAAGCCATCTTGGTTGTGGCATCCATTTTGTTAGCTATGAAATTCTTCCGTCTTCACTGTTGCTTGCTCTTCTATTCAGCGTGTGTCATCAGCTTTAGTTAACTCCTTCTGTACTGAGCCAAAGCAATGTACGTGCTGAGAAAAGGCCTGTAGCTGCTAAAATGCACCTGGTTAAAGATGTAACTGTCAATCATTTGTGCTGTTGTAAACAGTTCTGTTCTCCCTCCCACTTTGCTAAGTGATTACCCATCTGCCCATGTTTGGCTGTATCTATTCCTGTGTAGGCTTGTACCTTCTATTTGTAACTACATTCTTACTCTGCAACAAACTCTGTATATAAGCACCATGGTCTGTGTATTCAATGTACTACCTCAGGCAGCACTTGAGAGTGCTGTGTGGACGTAGTCCCACTCATGAGTGGTTAATAAACTTGTTATTTGAATTCCAGTTTCAGTGCCAATCTCTATTTTGTTGGTCTACGGACCCATGGACAGAGAAGGGTGACCCCTGCACCGGTGTGCTCATTAAAAGGCACATTTCCACAGTTGAGGCCCGACACGGGGGCCTCATCGAGGACGCGGCCGTCCGAAGGAGTGGTCTTGACACAATAGTGTAATATTGCTGAGGAGACCCTTGTCTTTGCAGCCGAAGTGATTTTTCCGTTTTTCTTGATTTGACCCTCCAGGTCTTGGCCGGTCCCAACTGAGGTATTCTTTGGCGTTATTTTTACAGTGACCATTAGGTCGACCAAGAGATTGGCAGTTGGTGGTTGGAGACTCTTGTTTGGTAAGGTCGCTGAAGCGGCACTCTTGATTTGCTTGGCCAAGATTCTGGTTTTGTTTGTTTGATTTATTTTTTGCAAAAGATCAAGGCAGTTAATATCGAGATTTTTCTCTACTTTTGAATATTTTTTAAAAGTAATATTTTACAAAAACTTGGTAGCATGCCTGTTTCCAGCACACTCCGTAGGTTGTGTTGCTGTCTTGGTGGTACCAATATGGATTTAGAAAGAAGTCAGCCGGCTCCCCCAGAGGGGACACCTAATAGACATATGTTTATTAAATACGGTATTTCTTCCATAATGTATAGTACACTGTGGAACAAATATACGAAAAAGGATCCTGATCTACAATGGCCTGTGAATGGGTCATTTGACTTTAAAAAGATTCAGTATGTAGAGCAGTGTTTGTTTAAAAGGAAAAGTCGACAAGATTTGTTTGATTGTGTACGAATGTGGGATAAAGAAGTGCATGAGAGAGTGAAGAGAGAAGCAGCTATAGCAGAAAAAGAACAGCGAAAAACGATATATCAAAAATCACTAGAATTAAAAAATAGGGAGACAAAGGTAATAAAAGAAAAAGAAGACAGTGAGTTTCGTTTAGAGGTAACTGGCCATTACCCTATTAGGCGCCCCATCTATCTCATACTTAATAAACCTCAGGATGATTCCATCTTATTAGATCGACCCTCGCCCCGTATAAGTTTTCCTCTGCCCCTGAGAATGATCTTTCCGACGAAGAACATCTTTCTTCGGACGATAGAGACAAAGATAAGTCAGATGGGCGACAGACTCGCTCTACTCTAACTATTGACGAAAAAGCTACTATCAGATCCACTGTTCGTAAAGAAGCCCGTGAGATTACCTCTGATCCAGATCTTGTAGCGATAGTTCAACAGTGGAAAGATTTAAAGCAGTTATATTTTGCAGAGAAGTTTACTTGGGAAGTAATACTTATTGTAGAAACCTTTCTACAAACTTAGAGCCCACTGATATAAATACTGATTATAAACAATTAAGTGATGGAACTTCTCTTTGCTCAAAAATACCTGATCTAATTAGGCGAGTGGTTAAATTACGAGATGACATAGTTCGCTTAAAAGCGGAGAAAAAAGCAGCTGGTAAAACTAAAACTGTACAAATCACATCAAATCATGATATATTTATTAAGCGCACATATCACTACAAAAGTCTCATGGCGCTGGTGGATAACTCTGAGATGAAATAGATTTGGTGCAGTTAGATGTCAAACAGCCATGTCTTCAACTTCCTACGAAAGCAGTTGTGATCAATTGCAGTGCGTAAATGAAGGGGCAATTTGTTCCAGAACGTGGGGGCAAGGAAGGAAAAAGATCTGCCTCCATTTGTGGTGGTACAAATTCTAAGAGATACGAGAAGTGCTGTGTTACTGGATCTCAAAATTCTGCCAGGTAGATACCAGTTTAACTTTTTGGCCCAGAAGCCCGGACCTTTTACGTACATATTCTTGTGGGTTAAGCAAAGAATCTTAAAACGTATTCGCTTCCTTACGGGCAGCCAATGCAGGAGTTTCAAATTGGGTACCAATGGAGATCTTGGTGGAAGATTGAGTACCAACCTCGCTGCGGTGTTCTGCAAGACATGTATCATTGAGAGAAGATTCTCATTTGTGGCTGAAAGCAAGGCATTGCCATAGTCCATACGGCTTACAATAAGTCCCTGGACTAGGGGTTTTCTTGCCTCCATCGGAATCCATTTGAAAACTTTGTGCAAATTACGCATGATGCCAAAACAGGAGCTCACTGTCTTATTAATATGATCTTTCATAGACAGTTTATTGTCCATTTGAAAACCAAGATTACGCACAGTTGATGTTGGAGTAGGACAAGGGCCAAGGTTAGAGGGCCACCAGTCAGGTGTCCAATGCTCATGAGCCCTGCCATAAAGCACTATCTCAGTCTTTCCTCTATTTAGCTGCAAATGATTGGTGCACATCCAATTATCAATGTGAGACATACAGTTCTTGAAACGGAACTTAGTTTCCATTGGATCTGAACCAATAGTGATCAGAATCTGAGTGTCGTCGGCATACGACACGACATCAAAGCCATAGGATCTAATAACTTTGGCCAGAGGGGTCACATAAAGGTTAAAGAGTGTCGGGCCCAAAATAGAGCCCTGAGGTACTCCCATCCTGACTGATCTACTACACGAGATGGTATCTCCTAACTGTACTATCGTAGTACGATCGGTAAGATAGTTTTTGAGCCACTGTAAAGCCTTTCCCCTGACACCATTCTCCCAAAGCCGACGTTCAAGAATGCTGTGGTAGATGGTGTCAAACGCTGCTGATAGATCTAGCAGGACGAGGATGGAAGACTGTCCTCTGTCCAATGCCCATCTGATGTTATCCGTTACTTCCAGCAGAGCTATTTCAGTACTATGGGCTTCCCTAAAACCCGATTGTGAGGAGTCTAGCAGTCCATGGCTCGCCAAGGGGTCAACGAGCTGTTTGTTGACCAGTGACTCAAGCATCTTACCAAAGTGGGGGAGCAGCGATATTGGGCGATAATTAGAAAGAAGTTTAGGGTCTGCGATAGATTTTTTTAATATGCGCCTGACTCTAGCAATTTTCCATATTTTAGGAACTTCCGATTTCGACAGTGACTTATTAAATAAGTCGGTGAGACTGTCTAGCAAAGCTGGGGCTATGATTGGAAGGATTTTTGGTGGCAAAGGATCGGTAAGAGAACCTGATTTTATTTTTACGATGGCTTTAGTCACTTCTTCAAGACTACACTGAGTAAATTCTTCCATGATGTGAGGGGGATCAAAGGCAGTTAAGGAAAGATTCCCCGAAACATTGATAATGTTTTGAGAGGGAAAGGAATTATGAATTGCTATGATCTTACCATCGAAAAATTTGGAGAGGGAGTTTATCCAGTCCTGAGAAATAGAGGTTTGTGGCTGGACGGATGGAGTAGAGAATTCTTTTAAGATTTGATAAAGCTCTTTATTTGAGTTCGCTGCCTTCTCAATACGATTTAAAAGAATTTTTTTTTTTGTCTGTCTAATTTTTTCCATATACTTGTGGTGAACATCTTTATATGATACGCGGTCAATAGGGTCCTTAGTTTTTCTCCATTTCCGCTACGCAGTCCTACAAGAGAGCTTTGCTAACTTTAATTGATTAGTGAACCAAGGAGCGGCTCGAGTTTCGACTATAACTCTAGTGAGCGGGGCAATTTTGTCCAGTGCATTAGTTATTGTTTTTTGTAAAACAACTGCTCTTTGATCAATGTTATAATTTAAACTGGGTTGAATCGAGCTGAAATAGGTAGAAAAAAGAGGTAAAGTGACTTTACGCCAAGATCTTCGCCAAACTGACTCCTTCCTGGAGACCGAATTGATGGCATGGTCGCAAATAACTAATTTTAATAAGCTATGGTCCGACCATAATAATAGCAGTGGAGGCTCAACCTTAACCTTATTAGAGTTAGTTAGTAGTAAGTCAAGCGTGTGGCCAGCAATATGTGTGGGCCCAATCACCAATTGGACTAGTTCCAGGGTGCTGACGCTGGAAATGAGCTGTTCTGTATCTGGATTATGTGATAGTTCCACATGATAATTAAAAGCTCCTAACAAGAGAAAATAATCTGAGGCTAATACATGTGGAGCAATTATCTCTAGTAGCTTATGTGGGAAATCATTTTTGGGGCCAGGGGGTCTTTATACTAAAGCTCCTCTCCATGTTCCACCTAACAAACCTTCCATTTTAAAAACACACAATTCCATTTTGTTTGTACTTATGATTTCTAAAGAGGTGATGTTCACATCCGGAATAGTAGCTATAAGCAGGGCACCACCTCTATTCAATTCCCTGTCCACTCTTATTATGTTATATTGTGGAGGAAAAGCAATAACAACATCTGGAGAGGCATGCTCATGCAACCACGTTTCTGTGATAAAACAGATGTCAGGTAATTCAGAGTCGATGAGACTCCATATTACAAGTAGCCCAACCCTCAGAACAGATAGTAGAAGCTCCAGAAATAGATAATGGATTTAGTAGTACTGAAGTTAATATACGACCAATGCGAGAAGCTGCTCCTTTGTATGTTCCTCCGAAGGGTACGGGAACAGATGAAGATAAAACTTCAGATGATGCAAAAGGATATTTTATTTATAATTGGGTTCATACTCCTTGGAGTAGAGCGGATGTTATGGCTCTTAAAGCCACTTTGCCCGATCCACGGAAAAATCCTGCCGTTTTCTATGAAGAAGTAGAAGGAGCCATTAGCTCCTGCACTATGACCTTGCCAGATATCGATATGTTTTTTTGGCTTATTTTGCCCCCTGATATGTGGAGAACGATTCGGAAAATAGATGACAATGTAGCATATGGTGATACTTGGGTGCATTTAGAAGAAATAGATGCGGCCAGGGAGCCTGCGCAGAAACCACAGCAGGAGATATTAGATCTTCCCAAAGCTATTGTGACTAAGTTGAAAACTCTTATACCCCCTAAGAAAATAGATTGGACTATGTTAGCATCTTGTAAACAGAAAGCGGATGAGTCAGTTTCAGATTTATTTACACGATTTAAAGAGACATTCCATGATTTTAGTGGGCAGTCATTGACAGATGACACGGGTAAGCATTTGTTTGTTGACAAATTTGTCGCTAAGATGTTGCCAGAAATAGCTAGTCGCCTAAAGGACGGCAAGAGTTCTTGGACTACGTCTTCCCCGTCTCCCTTTTGACTATGACCCAGTATTATGAGCGTCAGGAATTGGAAGCAAAAGGCAAAGAGGATAAGAAGGTAAAAGATTTAAAAACAAAAGTTATGTTGGCTCAAGTATATGGTCCACCATTCAGAGGTGGTGGTAGAGGCGGACGTGTAGTATATACCCCTGGCGGACCCCCTTTCTCTCAATCAACTTTGTCTTCTGATCAGTGTGCTTATTGTAAAGAAATTGGACATTGGCGTTCAGAATGCCCCCTTTTGCAAGGTCAGCAGTTTCAACGGGGTAGGGGAACTATGAGAGGATGCCCATGGAATTTTGGGAACAGAGGCGGCACAGGAACTCGTCCTAGATTTGAGGCAGTTGAGCACGGACCAAATTACTCTAATACCTTTGAGAGACAAAACCAATTTCAAATGTCTGACTTTCCTGCTGACGGTCTTGCAGATTCTGATTATGCATAGGAAGGCCTAGGATGGGGTAAGGAACCGGTTGAGGTCCCAGTAGATCGGAAAGGTCTTTATGTTGATGCAAATGTCTTGGGCTCTACTGATCGGTTTCTGGTTGATACAGGAGCTACTCGTAGAGCTCTGTCTACAAAATTGGTTCCTAGGGCTCCCCTGTCTGGTACAATGATAACATCGATAGGATTCGATGGGACACTTACATCTAGCCAACTGTCACAGCCACTTGCATTTAGTCTTGATAAATTCACTGCAACATGTCCATTTTTGCTTTCCTCAAACACACCGGATAACATTGCGGGTATTGATATGCTCAAATATTTTCTTGCTACAATACGTTGTTCCCCAAGGTGTGCGTGTTATCTTAAATGATAACTATCCAATGGTTGAGAGGTCTTGTCTCATTAGAGGATATCGCTCTGCCATCCTTAACTAGTACTTTGTGGGCTAAATCAGATACCGATGTGGGTCAAATGGTTATTCCACCAGTGCATATTCAAGTGAAGGAAGGTGCTTCATTGCCTCGATTGCCCCAGTATAAAATATTTCGTGAAGGCGAAGAAGCATTAATACACATTGTTCAGGATTTGATAAAGGTGGGGTTGTGGAAGAAGTTCCTTATAACATTTGTAATAGCCCTATCCTTCCTATTTTGAAAAGAGACACTGATACTAAAATTTACAGCTAAATTATTGATTTACGAGAGGTTAACAAAATTGTGGTGCCCCAATACCCGGTAGTCTCTGACATTACGACACTTCTTACTATGGTTCATCCTACTGCCACTACATTGAGTGTAATAGATTTGAAGAATGCTTTCTTTTCAAAACCTATTCACTCTGACAGCCGTTATCTGTTTGGCTTCACTTTGAACAATAGATCATTCAGGTTCTGTAGAGCCCCACAAGGGTATACAGAGAGTCCTAGCATTTATAGCCAGGAATTGAAAAGGCAGCTTGATTCCTTTCCTGTATCAAAAGGGGTGGCTCTTATTCAATATGTCGACGACATCTTGTTGGCGCCCGTTACCCCTGAACAGTGTGAAGAAGGAACACTGTTGTTGTTATCATTCCTTGCCTCTCATCATCATAAAGTCTCTTTGAAGAAATTGCAATATTGTAGACAGCAGGTTACCTATTTAGGTCACCTCCTGTCTAAGGAGGGGCGTGCACTCACACCAGATCGCATTCAGACCATTTTAGATACTCCCGTGCCCCGTACTCAGAAGGACATCCGTGCATTGATTGGCCTTACTTCCTTCTGTAGGCAGTGGATCCCTAGCTTTTATTACATTATTAAACCCTTGTTGGCCCTTTTGACTAAAGACACTCCGATGCCTCTCCTATGGACTACTGAATGCCAGAATGCCTTCCAACAGCTACGTCAAGCTCTTTGTTCTGCAACAGTATTAGGAACTCGAGATTACACTAAGACTTTCACACTCTATGTACACGAGAGGGAAGGTTGTGCCCTCTCAGTTTTAACACAGACACACGGTGATAAACAACGTCCTTGTGCATATTTTTGGGCTGTCCTTGATCAAGTTGCTCGCGCGCTGCCTGGTTGTTTCCAAGCGGTGGCGGCAGCGGCTGTGTCCATACGTCAGAGTGAGGGAATAGTCTTGTCACATGGATTGTTTGTGTTAGTACCTCATTCAGTTGATGCCTTGTTAAATCAAACGAAAACACAGCATCTGACTAGTGCCCGCTTGACAAGATATGAATTGACAATTTTGGCCCCTCATATCACGTTGAAAAGATGTTTGACTTTGAATCCTGCTACATTATTGCCACTTCCATCTACTCAGTCTCAGTCACAAGAGTTACATGACTGTATATTCCTTACTGAAGAACAAACAAAGGGTTGTGTTGACCTGCAATATACGCCTCTCTGTAATGTTGATGGAGAACTATGGGTTGATGGTTCTTGCCTGAAGTTGCCCGATGGCACTACATCTGCTGTTTATGCGATTACAACACTTCAGACAGTAGTTGAGACAGCTCGCATTCCACAGAAGTCAGCTCAAGCAGCCGAATTGATAGCACTGACATGAGCATGTGCAATTAGTACATATTTGTTTGTTAACATTTACACTGATAGCCAATACGCCTTCAGCATGGCACATAACTTCGGGAAACTTTGGAAAGAAAGAGGCTTTCTCACTTCACATGGGACACAGATAATGCAAGGGGAATTAGTCCATAATCTCCTTACTGCTTTGACCTATCCTAAGAAAGAAGCAATTGTTAAGTGTAGCACACACAAGAAAGTGACCGATAAAATAGGAGCAGGCAATGCCTTTGCGGATTACACAGCTTGTGAGACTGCAATGCAGCAGAGTACCACATCTATGTATGCAGTTAAGTCACAGGCTGAGCGGTGGCATGATGCCAGGCAAGAGGTGCTAGACACGCAACAATCTGCTTCTGTTGACGAATTAGACCAATGGTCCAAGGAAGGAACATTGGATGATGAGGGATGTTGGAGGAATAAAGAAATGACAAAATGGAAGTTACCCACAGCCTATTTACATCCTATGATTCACATGGCACATGGGCCGGCACATGTTGGAGCATCCTTAATAACAAAGCAACTTATGCAAGTTTGGGATCACCCATAGATTGCTGGCACAGCTAAAAAGATAGTCCAGTCCTGTCTGGTTTGTCTCCAGTATAATCCTGGAAAGGGAACAAGAACTCCAACTGGAGGGTTTGCGATACCAACTGCACCTTTTGAGGTCCTGCAAATGGACTATATCCAGTTTGAGC
Organism: Triturus cristatus; assembly: GCF_964204655.1. Classification (NCBI taxonomy): domain Eukaryota; kingdom Metazoa; phylum Chordata; class Amphibia; order Caudata; family Salamandridae; genus Triturus; species Triturus cristatus. The sequence continues at coordinate 1,251,624,079 of NC_140592.1, read as the reverse complement.
GTTGCAGCAATCTAAAGTATGTCCTGGTAGTGGTTTGTACCTTCAGTAAATGGGTGGAGGCATATGCTACGAAGGACAATACAGCTCTTACGACAGCAAAGGTACTCCTAAAGGAGTTTTTTCGCCGTTTCGGCAATTGACGAGTTTTATGGAATGACAATGGACCCTATTTCATTGGGCAAGTTGTTGAATATGTCATGAAAGGATTGGGTATTAAGCAGAAGTTTCATGCTGCTTTTCACCCACAATCAGCGGGGCTAGTGGAGCGATATAACTCCACTCAGAAATTGAAATTGGCTAAGATACAAGCCTCCACGTCATTGAATTGGCCTGATGCGCTGCCTCTGGCGTTATTAACTATCAGATCGATACCACATTCACGTTCTGGCCTCACACCATATGACGGGGTTTTCGGAAGGCCTATGAATATTTGGGGATTCCTAAGCCACGCCCTATTCATGATGTACCATGTGTGTTGATGAATGATTATTTGTCACAGTTGACTGATAGTTTGTCTTCTATTTATCAACAGGTTCGAGAAACCCTTCCAGGCAGGTCGCAAGGTGAAGGCCACTGCTTACGTCCTGGTGATGTTGTGGTCATAAAGTAATTCCAGAGGACCAACTCCCTAGCACCGAGATGGCGAGGCCCTGAGCAGGTGCTACTGGTTACCAGGACTGCAGTTCGAGTGACCAATCGGAAGAACTGGGTCCATGCGACACACTGTCAAAAAGTGTTGCAGGACCTAGTGAGCACAGCTGCGCTGACAGATCACCGCAAAATTCTGGTCACCGAGAAAGGAAGAGCTGCGTCACCTGAAGGACCTGAAGAAGTTTTCCCGGACCACACGATCCCTGGTACATCCCGATATCAGCTTCGACCCAGGAGAAAAGACACATAGTTGAAAAAGACTGTTTGAGCCACTGTCCTGGGTGGTTAAAGACGGACTTTAAAGGGGGGTAGTCTATTAGTGACTACTCGTCTCAATGTTAGTGAAGAAATCCTCGCCTGCCCAGGACCTTAGGGCACCATCTGCTTTGTTGTTTGACGACGGAATGAATATGCTTGAGGAGAAGAAACCGGCTGCTGCGAGAATCTGTAATAAACAAACTATGATTGTTACTGGACTCACTTTGGTTGTTGTTGTCATCGCTACAATAATTTGGGTTGTAGAAGAAGTAGCTCCTGTTCGAAATCTATTGACTGCTACTTCTCCTGTCTCCATTGAACATCACTATTTCACTCTACCTTATCATGAGCAAAAGCACATAATGTCCTACCTCAATAACACTTTCTTTCAGATGTTGCACCATACACACAATGCTACGAACATTACCAACTGCTGGGTAGCTGGAATGATGCCAGCCCATCAGAAAAAGGGAGGAACACCTCTTATTCCTTTGCCGTTTTCACATAATGGCTCCTGCAGAGCCTAGTTTGCACTATTGTGGGCTTCTCATATCGCTAATATTACTAACTTTGATGTAGGAAGACTTAACGCTCAGTTGAACAAAGTCTGTTACCCTGATGAGGAAGGAGATCCACAATCTAAAGGAACTGTATGGGAAATGGAGGAGTATCGTCAAGGAAATTCCTCCACACACTATGTTTTCCCCAACACTCGAACCATCAAGGGTAATGGACCTCCAGTTATTGCTGTTACTGGATCTCTAGCGGGTCCCTGCGTGAGCAGTATTGGCAATATTCCTGTGGGGAAAAGTGACTGTACTTCAGTGTTGAATATTACTGGAATGAACAATAGCAGTTTTTGTCTTCACACAACACCTATTTCATTTGCGGAAGTAAAGGTTATTACCATCTGCCCATAGGATGATCAGGAATTTGCTACGTGTCCTTTTTGCTTCCACCTGTGTTCTTAGCAACTGCATCCTATCATAAAGACTATAAACTGTTTAATGACATTTCCAAAAATAGATTTAAGAGGACAATAAATAATGATGAGGTGGATCAAACTGATACTGCACTACAGCAGTATAGTGACTTTAATTTGGGACTATTCTTCATTGTTGGTGCGGCCTTAAACAATCGAAAGATCAGACGCTGGACACAAGTTGTAGAGGCTGTAACCAATCAGACAGCAATGGCGCTTGGTAACATCACAGACGAACTTCAAATTACGAGAATTTTGGCCCGCCAAAATAGGATGGTTCTTGATGTCATCCTCGCAGACCGTGGTGGTGCATGTTGCATCATCGGGAGTAGCTGCTGCATTTATATCCCTGACCACGCCCCTTCTGTTTTTGATGCAATTTCCAAGATGCATAGAATAGCCACTGAAATCCACCAGGATTCAGGGACATGGACTTTGACTGGATGGCTATGGAACATGTTTACTGTAAGGGTCTGGAAATTATTGTCAGCCCTATGTATATTTCTAGTTATTCTTTTCACTTGTTGCCTATGTATTCAATGCGGCCCAATGCTTTGTTCCCTATGTGTTTCTGCTTGCACCTCATGTATACCAACTTAACAACATGTCAAAAATGTAAATGCCCGCCAAGCAATAGATCAAGAAATTCGTGAAATTATGAAGATTGATGTCTACGATATTTTTCGTACTCCTTCATAGTATGTCTTCAGCATATGCTAAAAGGGTCGTCTGTGGAAATCTGAAATAATTTCCGTTAGCATAAGCTGAAGCCATCTTGGTTGTGGCATCCATTTTGTTAGCTATGAAATTCTTCCGTCTTCACTGTTGCTTGCTCTTCTATTCTGCTTGTGTCATCAGCTTTAGTTAACGCCTTCTGTACTGAGCCAAAGCAATGTACGTGCTGAGAAAAGGCCTATAGCTGCTAAAATGCTCATGGTTAAAGATGTAACTGTCAATCATTTGTGCTGTTGTAAACAGTTCTGTTCTCCCTCCCACTTTGCTGACTAAGTGATTACCCATCTGCCCATGTCTGGCTGTAACTATTCCTGTGTAGGCTTGTACCTTCTATTTGTAACTACATGCTTACTCTGCAACAAACTCTGTATATAAGCACCATGGTCTGTGCATTCAATGTACTACCTCAGGCAGCACTTGAGAGTGCTGTGTGGACGTAGTCCCACTCATGAGTGATTAATAAACTTGTTATTTGAATTCGAGTTTCAGTGCCAATCTCTATTTTGTTGGTCTACAGACCCGTGGACAGAGAAGGGTGATCCCTGCACCGGTGTGCTCATTAAAAGCCACATTTCCACAGACCTTTCTGGTCCCAAAGTCAGCATCTTTTCGGTTTCCATGCCATTTGCAGCTTCGAAGGCTTGTTTGTGCTACCACCGAACACGACCATCTAGACACCGACATCTGATATGGGACAGCTTGTGCCCTGCGCCTGGTCTTCCTCAGTGTCGCCTGATCCTCACAGCTGCAGCGGCGTGGTCACTGTTGTCTCTTCTGAACTTCTCGATATCTGTGGGCATTGTGCTTCTGTTCCTCCTGGTCACCTCTGAGTGGCATAGACTGCTTGCAGGTTCTCCTCTTCAAGGATCCACCTTTTGATTCCACCGAACTCCTTCACAGATTTCTCCAGAGGCATCTTTTTATAAGTCGTCCATTGTTATCTACAGCAGGTTCCAACATCATTTAACCCCTATGCACCCAGCGCCCTGGTGCAGGTAACCTGGCTCCTGTGGCGTCCATGGGTGAGGTGGTTCTCCAACCCTCTGTCTTCCAAAGGATTTCTACGGGGTACTCTGGGAATGGTTCTTCTTCTTTAAAACTGCAACCACAACTTCTCCATTGACTTCCATTGGGCATGCGGCTGTGTTTACATTCTGCACACTTACCTTGGGTGGTTCCTTGTGTCCCCGCCTCCTCTGAGTCTTCTTGTCCAAGTTCCTTTCTCGTTTGCACTTTGCATTCCACTTTCTTAATATATGGTTTGGTCTCCCCCTGGAGACCAGTGTATATTTGTGCTACTTACCTGATTATTTCAAAGTATTCTTGAGTATTGTGTTGATATCTAGGAGATGTACCAATGGGTTAGTGTTTGTGTTGTGTAATAAATAGACTTATTTTTATATAAACTCTGTGTGGTTCCTTTTTATTTAACTTACACTATTGATTAAAGTTGGTAAAACAAGCTGCTTTGCACTCCTTCAAGATAAGTCTCAAAGCTGCTCTCCACAGCTACCACTTTGAGAGCTTATATGGTTATTGAAGACTACTAAAATCACCATAAGGGTTGCCTGGATTAATGCAAGGTGCATCACTTGAATAAGTGTGCACCATATATTAACCTAGTCTCCTACAGTGGCAGAAAGCAAACCTACATCCTCTACTAGCATAATCTGACTGATAACTGCCCTATTTCTTCTCGCTAGCTCAGTCACGGTTGGTATATGCGTCTGTTAGATACGGTTTGCAGCAATTTCAAGCTATAGATGCTTGTCGCTTTTTCTGCTTTAGCAGAATCATCAAACAGTTATTGAAAAAATTATTCAGGGTTTTTACCTCCAGTAAGGGCTTCTTCCCTGGACTGGCACCTTAACATAAATCTATCTCTAATCATGAAGAGTTCATTCGAGCCCTTTCACAGAGCAAGCCTCATATTTCTCACATGGAATGTCGCCTTGTTACGAGCTATAACTCCGTCCAGAAGGGTAGGGGGATACAAGCTTTCTCAACTCAATAACCTTATTGTAATATAATACTTCTCAGAACCGATCCAGAGATTTATGCCCAAGATTCCTTCGAAATTTGCCTCAACGAACCTATAATATTTTAGACTTTCTTCCTGAATCCAACATCACCAGCTGAGAGGTCTATTCATACACTAGGTATCATGATATCTAAAATTCTACCTACATTGCACCAAACAACTCAAGAGAACTGACCAACTGTTGAACTCAAATGGACACACCAGTAAGGGTGCTGCAGTCACAATGTCAACCATCGCTTGATGAATTTCAGATGCAAACCAGCTTTGCCACTCAAAGGCTGGCAAGCCTCTCACAGGGATAAACAGGGCAAACTCAACTAGGGCAATTTCCACCTCAACTACTGTGACTCTGGAGACAATATGTCATGCTGCAACTTGGAAGAGTGTGCATATAATTCATGCAGCATTATTACCTAGAATTGGCACAGTGCAGTGATGCAGCGGCTGGACAGGTTTTACTACACCACTTATTTCATTAAGGGGACCCTTTTTTGGTTCCAGTTGCTTGCTTATGTATTTATGCAAATGTTAATGTATGATATGTATATATGTATTTAAATATCTGATAGAGACTTCTAGCTGCAGATTCCTCACCTTTGAATTTCCCAGCGTCAGGCTGGATCCGGAAACATTTGCTGGAGCAATACCCCTTGAGCATGCTGTCGGATAGCTACATTCGGCCTGCGTGACGGCATCAGTAGCGTCGATTATGAAGTAGCTGTCACCTATTTAGGCGCCACCCAGGCGCGTAGACGTCGGTTCTTTTCTTTCCGCACAGTTAAGCGCTGATCCGGCTGGAGCTACCCCTCTGTTGCTTTTTGACAGGCTTTTTTTCAACTTTTGTCGACTTCGAAAAAAAATCCAATTAAGTGTGCAAGGATGTCTTTGAGGAAGACAGGGTTTAAGCTGTGCGTTGCTTGTCACCACATGATGTCGGTTACCAACCCCACCTCGTCTGTCTCTGGTGTCTCGAACACAACCACAATACAAAATTGTGCTTTGACTATTGCGCAATGGCTCCCGAAGACCTTGTGGGAGCGGGCTATGAAGCTCTTTGAGGCCCGGCAGTCAACACCGTCCAGCGAGACTCCGCAAACGTCCCAGTCCCGATCAAAGAAGAGGAGGTCGCGCCTCGCCTGTCGACGAGTGTGGTAAGGAGCACCGACGCTCTAGGCACGGTTCTGCGGAGCCGGAGCAATGGTTGACTTCATGCCTCTCTCCCTTTCCGGGAGCCGGAGCAACCCCGCTCAAATGAAAGAATTTTACGAGGCCATGCGCTGCGTCTTTGAAAGGGCCGACCCCTCTGGTGATTCATCGGGCCCCATGGGGTCGGAAGGGATCCCATCAGGTTCGACGCCGTCAGCACCGGTGGGGCCTCAGTGATCCGATCCTGGATCCGGTTCAACGCCGGTCGTGCCATCCGTGACCTGTTCCGGTGTCGGACCAGAAGTCTGTGTTTTTGGTGCCCACAGGCGGGGCCAGTCCCATCCTTATTCCCGACAGCTCTCGATGCCGATTCCAGTTGAACCCAGGGGTTCTATGTTGTCACCTCAACACTTTGAAGATGTTTTAGGCCCGGGAGAGGAATGGGAGGGGCATATGGACGCTTTGGAACACCAGGATGACTCTGCAGAGCAGATGGATTGGTATGGGGAGCTTAGGGAAGCCAATGGACTGGACACTTCCCTGGATAGTGACATGCTCTCTCCGTCAACTGTGGCTACGGAATGAGGGGGCATCTTATGCCATGGTGGTTAAAAGGAAAGCCAAGGTCCTCAGACTAATCTCCTGAGCGAGTGCTTCAGCCTGGGACTTCCACCTCCGAACCCCTTTTTCCCTTCAATGAGGCACTAACTGATGTCCTTCTAGGCATGTGGTCCTAGTCACAGGGGCCCCTGTGAATAGGACAATTGTACGCCACCAGCGCCTAGCTCCAGGCGACCCAAGGTTCCTCAGCCAACACCCCACCCCGTAAAGCTTGGTGGTGCAGGCTTCTACATCCCAAGGCGTATTCCTTTCCGTACCTCTGGATGAGGAATCCATGAGGCTGGATTCACTTGGTAAGAAGATGTTTTCTTCCTCCACCCTGGCATTGCGGTTGGTGAATATTGCTGCATGCTTAGGAAACCTGGCTTCTTGGGCGATGTCCAGGCCCATTTGATGGACATGCCATTTGATGGAACCAATCTTTTTGGGGAGAAGGCAAACTCAGCCCAAGTGAGGTTCAAGGACTCTTGAGATACAGCCAGATCATTGGGCCTCTCTTCTACACCTCATGGCCAGTCTAGTGTTTCCCCTTTCCTGGTAACGGAAGGGGTTTCCAGCCACGTCAACCCTATCTCAGCCACCGTCCTGCGCAGATGACCCAAGTTGTTCGGGGACATGGACACGATTCATTCGTCGGCCACCCTGCCCTCAGCAGCAGCAGCCTCCAAGCACTCCTAGTCTGACTCAGCAAGACCACACCACTCCAGTTGGTGGGGAATCCTTCATCATCTCCTCCGCTGGAGGTCCATAACATCGTACAAGTAGGTCTTGCAAATCATTCAGGAGGGCTATTCTTTGCCTTTCCTTTCTTTTCTTCCTCCCATTCTACCAAATCAAGAACGGCTGATGGAGGATCATTTGAAATTGCTCCAGGAGGAAGTTACAGCTCTGTTGGCCAAGGGAGCTGTAGAGAGGGTCCCGGATTCAGAAGTATGCATTGGCTGTTATTCCTGCTACTTTCTGATTCTGAAGAAGAACAAAAGGTTGCAGCCCCTTTTAGATCTTTGGACCATCAATCTCTTCCTCAAGAAGGAGAAGTTCAAGATGCTCACTCTAGCTCAGGTCTTTTCTGCCAGAGACCAAGAAGACTGGATGGTAGCACTGGACATGCATGATGCGTATTTTCACATCCCCATCATGCCGAGCCACAGGCGTTAACTGCAGTTCAAGGTAGGCCGCGAGCACTTTCAATTTACTGTGCTCTCCTTCGTCCTTACCAGTGCCCCTTGGGTTTCCACCTAGGTGATGGCGGTGGCTGCAGCTCATCTGCGCAGGATAGGAGTGTCAGTCTTCCCCTACCTCGTCGAATCGCTGTTGAGGCATTCCCGCACCAGGCTATCATCTCCCACCTTCAGACTATGGAGGACCTCTTGCATTTGCTGAGGTTCTCTATAAACGTGCCTAAGTCACACCTGACTCCTTCTTAGAAGCTCCCTTTCATTGAAGATGTTCTGGACACAGTGCAGTTTCGGGCCTATCCTCCTGAGCAGCGAGTTCAGGATATTCAGGTTATGATTCCGATGTTTCAGCCTCTTTCCTAGATTTTGGTGGCATCGACTTCATTTCTGAGGAATACAGCGCGCTGTGTCTATCGAGGCCATGTTTCAGTGATTGATTTCACCTCCTCCCGTGATGGTTTATCCGCGGCGAGTGAAGCAGGAGTAATTACTACTTCCTGAACGATTTTTCCTGAGTGTACCCCCGTTTCCACCTTCATTAGGAGCCTGACGGCCCTCGCGCCTTTGTACGCCAGGCCAGTTTCTGTTTACTTTTCCAACATGGTGCCCTCCTTCCTTCCTACACTCTTGTCCTGATGAAGACCCCGTTAGTAAGGATCCAATCAACCTACCTGGGTCAAGGGGTCGAAACGTCGACATTCCACTCTACCAGTACTCTCAATAGTGCATTTGGCACTGTGTTCTTATACATGTGCATGGTCGTGTAAATCAATGCATGTTTAATGAATTAATTTCATTTTTGATTATGTGGCATTAAGTTTCATGCCTTACAATCGATTTGTGTTACCAAAACGCTATATGTCACTTACCCCATTACCTCACTCAATTCACTACCTTGCCCTACCCTTTGGCACCCTTCACTTTGATTAAGATTGATGTCCAATAATGTGTTTTATGCCAAGTGTGATTAAATAACACTGTGCCATCACGCAATTGTTCAATCATCTTTGTTGTGAATTGAATTTATTAACTTTGTATAAGTTGTCCTGCTCTGGGACCTTCCTTTCTTTACTATCCTCCTGAGCAGCGAGTTCAGGATATTCAGGTTATGATTCCGATGTTTCAGCCTCTTTCCTAGATTTTGGTGGCATTGACTCTGAAGCTCTCGGGCCTCAGATGCATCCTGTTGTTAAAGCATGCCAGGTGGCGTATGTGGGCTCTGCAGTGGAATCTGAAGTTCCAGTGGGCACAGCATCGAGGAAATCTCACTAACGTGGTCCAGATCTCAGAAGGACCTCGAGAGATCTGCAGTGGTGGTTGACGAACTGTGATTGGGTCAATGCAGACCCCTCTCTCTTCCCGAACCAGAGCTCACAATTGTGATAGATGCGTAACTTCTGGGAAGGCGAGGCCATCTGGGAAAGGTGAAGATCAGGGGACACTGGTCTATGGTGGAGTCGGGGCTCCACATCAATTTGCTGTAGCTTTGAGCGATTTGGTTAGCATTGAAGACATTTCCTCCCTATGTCAAGCGGAAGTTAGTGCAGGTGTTCACGAAGAAATACTACTGCCATGTGGTACTCCAGCAAGCAGGGTGGAGTGGGGATTGTGGACCCTTTGTCGAGAGGCCCTGCGTCTCTTGACATGGATGGAGCAGCAGGGCATAACTCTCGTGGTTCAACCCTGGCAGTTTCTCTGAACGCCAGGGTGGATGAACTCAGCCGATGATGCCTAGCGGATCACGAATGGCATCTCCAGTCGGAGGTGATGCAATGTCTCTTTCGGCAGTGGGGAGATCCATGGTTAGATCTGTTCGCCTCCAAACAGAACAAGCAGTGTCAGAAATACTGCACGCTGGAGTTTCCAAGGCAGCTATCACTCGGCAACGCCTTTCGTTGAGAGTGGAGCTCAGGCCTGCTGTACGCCTTTCAACCCATATTACTCCTGCCCAGGGTTCTGTAGAAGATCAGGAGCAACCGGGTACTAGTCATTCTTGTGGCTCAGGACTGGGCGAGGAGAGTCTGGTATCCAGAGCTTCCGAAAATGAGCATTGATCGTCTGATCAGGCTGCCCCTGTGTGAGGATCTTCTATTGCAGCAGAAGGTGAGGATCCTCCACCTGAACCTGTCAACTGTGCACCTCCATGTGTGGAGATTGAGCGGTGGCAGTTGATGGCTTTTGACCTTCTTCTCAAGATATGCAGTGTTATCTTGGTGGCCAGGAGGCCCTCAGCTAAGACGGTATATGCCTGCCGGTGGCAGAAATTTGTATTATACTGTACAGAAAGGTCTATTGACCCTCTTTCTGCTTCTCTTTCCTCTGTTTTCTATTCATTCTAACCCTTGTCCAGCAGAGCTCTGTTTTGGGAACTCTCATGGGTTATCTTTCTGCTCTATCTGTTTTTTGCAACTGCCAGTCCAACCCACTCTCTTTAGGTCTTCAATTTTAAATAGATTTTTTTGAAGGGGCTTGCTCACTTGTTTCTGCCCACGCCCTTTGTTATGCCGCAGTGGGACCTTCATTTGGTCTTCACTTATTTTATGTGTGCTCCCTTCGAACCTTTACCCAACTGTCCCCTCTGGCTGCTTAAAATCAATACAGGCTTTCTAGTGGCTATAACATCTGCCTGGAGGGTGAGTGAGTTGCAGGCGCTATCTTGTACGCCTCCCTATATGATGTATTTTCAAGACAATGTGGTGCTTCACATCCGTGCTTCATTTTTGCCAAAGGTTTTTGCCATTCGATCTGGGTCAGTCTATCACGCTGGCCACCTTCTTTGCCATCCCACATCTCTCTAAGAAAGAGGAGTGTCTCCCCCGTCTGCACACAAAAAGAGTGTTGTCGTTCTGCCTTGACCGCACTAAAGTGTTCCAGGTGGACAACCAACTCTTTGTGGGGTGGGTTGGAGCTAAGAAGGGGCGGGCAGGGCACAAAAGGACCATCTCTCGCTGGTCGTTCTCTGCATTAAGATCTGAAATGCCATGGCTAAGATGCAGCCCCCTGAGGTATTAAGTGCCAATTCCACCAGAGCAAAGGCTGCAACTACGGCCTTGGCTCGAGGTGTCCTAGTCCTGGACATCTGTCAGGCAGCACCAGGGGCACCTTTGCACACGTTTGCCAAGCCCTACTGCCTGGACTGTCAGATCCGCAGGGATGGGCTTTTTGCCCGTTCGGTCCTGAAGGACTTCCTAGTGTAAGTATTGGTCCACTACTCACTTCCGGGATGGTATGGCTTGGGTATCTAATTCAAAGGTGAGGAATCTGCAGCTAGAAGTCACTATCATATGAACAAGTTACTTACTTTCGGTAATGCATTATCTGGTAGAGACTCTATCAAGCTGCAGATTCCTTACAGCCCTAACCATGCCTCCACGCTTTGAGGAATGATTTTGTTAGGACTGGGGCTACTCCGCTTTTCAGGGCCCTAGTTTTGCACACGCCTATGTCCGCGCCTTCGTGGCTCTGCGCTTCTGACATGGAAAAAGGGAAAACTACTGACATCCGCGAGCCTGGGTGGCACCTAAATAGGTGACCACCGTGTCATAACTGACGCTACCGACATCGAGGACGTCACGCGGAGCTAATGGAGCCACCCAATGGCGTGCGTAAGGGGAATTACTCGAGCAAAAGATTCCGGATCCAGCCTGATGCCTGGGAAATTCAAGAGGAAGGAATCTGCAGCTAGATAGAGTCTCTACCAGATAATGCATTACCGAAGGTAAGTAACTTGTTCATTAATTTATTAAATCCCATATGAATATGTTATGTTTATATTTACTACCCACTATCTGCTATTTGCGATAATACTATAAAATGTACAAATACAGTAACTGCTTGCTAATCTGATTAAAGCATGTGAATCTATGAAAGATCCAATACTGGAGAAGAAAATACGTTACTTTCCTGTAACTGCAGTAATGGTATCTTTCATAGATTCACATGACCCACTATCCTCCCCGAAGAAGCTACCCGTATAGCTCTGGATTATTTATTCCCACATGTGCTTGAAAATCTGAGGGATTCTGCCTCTGTTGGGAGTGTTCTAGAGGGTGCTGTCTCCCAATTGGTTATAGGTTAATTTTGGTTCTTTTTTTATAAAGGACATCGATAGGCTATTAAACCGACTTTTTTTGCCATTATAGTCTATGATAGTGATACATACTGCTTTATTATGGTACCGTGGGACTCCCAGTTCGACGACGGGACTGATTAAAACATGTGAATCTACGAACGATACCAATACTGGAGAAATGTAGTTACAGGTAAGTAACTTATTTTCTTAATGGTAACATGCAGTATTCTGTGGCTCAGTATGGATAAATGTGGTATAATGGGTATATCAACTTTAGATTAAGCACCCTTTTCTCTGTTTGCTTGTAGGTGCGTTAGAAAGATGACTAGGTCCTGATGAGACCCATGGAGACATTTTAGGTCAAAACGACAACACTTCTTCCCCATGGTTGCCCATTTGATGAATTCATACCTAGAGTTTTCTGTGTAGGTTAATATGATGCCCTACTCAAACTTGATCTCTGTACAAACAGCCTGGGTTTTTACATAACTTGTATCCATTGTTTTATATATATATATATTTTCACTTTATAGAAACACTGTGTTGCCTGCACTAATTTCAGTGAATATATATTGCACCGGCTATATATAGGATTAATTACAACTTTTTGAACTACAGAGAAGAGGGGCTGGTCATGGATTACATTTTTATATGAAATGTGCCATTGCTCTGAAATGATATAATTGACAGATTGCATGAGGAATTACCTTTAAGTAATACAGAGGCTAATTCAGTAAGTGAGTCCCTTGAAGCAGTTTTTCTGTTTTGTGTATGTTATCCTCAGTCCGATTGGGCATATTGGGTTGTCCTTGTTATATTTACACAGAGCTTTACGTAAAACTCTTGGGGTGTACTTCAAAGGGGTGGTGACAGGGTACCAAAACAGCTCTTGCTTATTTACTGCCTGGCAGGTAAAAGGCTAGCTTTTGTTCTACCAGACTTCTGAGGGATACAAGGACTACTTCCAACTGGATGTTAATGTTAGATGTGGAGTGACTACCATAGTACACTCACCCCACACACACCCAGCACTCAAAGCTCAAGTTTAGTGGGCTTTGGTCCTCTTGAAAATGCCCAAAGTGGCTAGGGTGTGCCCCGGGGAACCTTTACGTCATTAGTTACGGCTTCCCCAGGGGTCATTCCCACCCACTAGCTCATGCCAAGCATAAATGTGGCACCCCAGGCACCAACTTCAGATTACTCTCTGGACCTGGGATGAACAGAAGGTTTGCCCTGCGGTCTGTGACCTGAGCCCTGAAGACTAACCCTGCTTTTAATGTTGTACCCAGAACAAAGAAGTGAATGCCAAAGGTCATAAGGCTGACCTCCTGTTAAAGCTACAGGGACACAAGCTACAAGAGGCATTTTCCAATTACAGCCCAGCTGACCAGAGGCAACTGGACCCCGACTAGACCCTCCTTTTGATCTATGTCTGCCACTAGGTGAGCCTCTTGCCTCCTGGGCATCCTGGAGGGCTTCAGAAGTGTACTCCTGTAATGTATTGGAAGGATTAATGTCAGGAGGTAAAATCTTTGCCCAGGTTAATGTATCTGACCCATGCTCCATCGCAGTCAACATCAAATTGTGTCTAGGTCCTGTTCTACCACGACCATCAACTATTTATTATTGGTACTTTGTGCTTCTTAGCACTATTTTTACTTAAACCTTTACAAATGCATAACACTGGTTCCTCTTTTTAGATTGTGTCATTTTGGTGTTGGCTCTGCTATTACATTTTACTCTATTTTTCTAATTCATTTGAGGATTTTTATTGATTTGCATTTCAACTGCATTACTGTTGTAGTACAGCATAAAAATACTTTACACATTGCCTCCAAGTTAAGCCTGACTATTTTGGGCCATAACTAGCATGAGGTTGAGCACAGGTTTATTTTGTGAATTTTGTGGTTCACCCTGACAAGGATTGTGGCTGTATTTTGAGGCAAGTTCTCCCCCACCTTTACAAATACTCCCAAAATCTTACAGCTTGGGCAGTGCAGCTTTGCTAAGCTCACTTGATGCTTATCTTTGAGCTCACTAGTAAGGTCGGCCTCTGGACCCCGGAGGTGAGAGGCTCCCATTCTTACAGTTTGATCCCAGTAGCTGGTCTTTGCCGCTCTGGGACTCCTGCAGTAAAGCTCTTTCACTCTTCAGCAATCTGCCCTGATGTAGAATGTTTTCCTTTTTTCCTATTGGGTATTGAAAGTTGTTACAATTTGATGAGTAAAATACAAAACCTTTCAGACTGACTGCAGGGTGTGGTACTTCATGGATCTTGAGGCAGTTTTCGGTTCTTCTGTCCCATTTCTGATATGTAAAATTTGGGGTGTAAATTTGTTGGTGTTTTGACAATTCGGGCCCTGAAAAGAACAGAAAACCTCTCATCTGAAACAGATAACTAGCAGGAACTTTACTTTCGAGTCAGTTGGATTTGTCCAGTCTTAAGGAAGTGGGGTGAGAGAAGCGTAGCCTGGTCGTAGAGCAGTGAAACTCAAAGTGCGGCCCTCCTGAACTTTACATGCGATCCCTTGGTCAACGACAGCACTGGACTCCACTCAGAACGAACATTAAAAAAAGATGCTAAATAAACAGGCACACATTTATTTAACAGTTAAGGTAAATAAATAAAGTAACTAGGTTTCCCTAAACAGCTTAAATTAAGAAACACCTTTATTTTTATAGATATCTTGGAGCAAAAAATTAAAATATGTTAAAGGCTGTTCAAAATTCAAAATGTGTATATCCTTAAGATGCAGAACCGTTTCACCTTAGTACATCAGATTATAGCAGTATATTGAGAAATATTTGTTTTTCTATGTGATAGTTTTCAGACATGAATTTAGAAACTTTCATTCTCCACCCCTACACCCTGACAACAATGCCAATAGTGAAGTAAGAGGCAACAGTTGTTACATGTACTGTTTGGGTGGCGTAGGCTCACATTATACATGAACAACATTATGGTCTATTTAGCCAAACACAGGAAAAGGTTGTGTACAGCACACATTCTCCGGTCATGTCTTTCGAGATCCTCATATGTGATAATGAAAAAGGAGGGAAAGTGAAATATAACAATTGCCTGGGATCACACAATTTACTTAAGTGGAGAAGCCATGTTTATCCAGAGTTGTTGGTTTCATATTAAGCAATTCAGACACTAAGGGGTATATTCACAAAAACGTGTGCTAACCATCACCAGAAAATGCTAACGCAACTTTACACATCACAACCCATCGCGCGAAAATAACCCTGTGTTAACGTGGAATTCACAACACAGCGGTAGCATGCGACAGTCCGCCGAAAACGCTGCCAATGTCCACAATACAACCCCCCCAACAGAGATAAAAACCCAAACTACAACACCAGAAAACGTGCGATGAGCCCATTCGCGATGAGGAAAGCAGGTATAAGCACCGCGAGGACCGCGAAACATACGGCAGGTGGGAATAAGCACAACAAAAGCCTGAAAAAGTAAGACAGACCAAACAGAAAACAACAGCCAACCACAATGGAGGCAACCTGAGCCAGCAGACAACCCCACCAAACCCATTGGCAACAAAACATTGTACATGGCAGGCCATCTTGGACAAGATGAATGCAGCATGAGAGCGGAGGAGGACAATGTCAGAAAATCAGAACTCCAGCAATGATGCGAAAGGCACAAACAAGCAGAAACACGCCAACAACAAGAAGGCAGGAATGCACACCGGAGTTGGGAGTCCAGCACCACACCAGGAGCTGGATGACATGGAGGAAATGGTGTCCACCACATCAGTCTGGAGATGGTGGAAGGACTCGGAGACCGGAAACTGCACCAAACAACAGACACAACAGCAACAGGGAGAGGAACCAGCAGGGACTAGGGGACGGGGGGAGATGGGCACAGTGGCGCGCATGCACAACTGCAGACAAACCATGCCCAAGAGTAACAACACCTAGCAGGAGCACAAGTCACACAACCCGGCAATGTCACACCACTGAACAAGCACAGAAGTGAAGACAACACCGCCTGAAAGGGAAAAGGGTGAACCAAATCAGAGCTGAAGGGACATCTCACACACAATGCAGCACACACACATAGGAAGCAGAGCACCCCAACATCGAACACAATGTGGTACAAACACCAACTTGTGCACAACCAAACACAGGACACAAGTGCACCCGCCTGTGGCTGGTAAACGGCCATACGCATCTGGCAAAGCATGAAACAGGGACATGATAATGCACAAGTACAAACACACAGTCCTGATGGGGTAGCAATGCACATATGGCAGGGAGCCAGAGAGTCTGTGACACACACATTGGCATAGAAATCAAGACACAACACAGTTGGAGACAAATGAAAGTGCGGAAACTTTATCAACAAGTGCGAGACAGTACGGCCAAAAGAAGTGCCATGATATGCAGACAAATGCAGCAGCATGTCTGAATGAGGAACGTAGGAAAGCCCTCATGTCCACCTCGGGGGAGTCCCTCACCAATACAAGTCAGTGGTTGTCCGCGCCTGGAACATGAGTCCTGGCCAATGCAGCCATGTCCACGGTCGTCTTGGGACATGTGACCATATCCACAATATGCAACCATGTGTCTGGACACGTGCAATGGCTCACATCCAGTTGTGGCTGCAGGTACCTTGTCACTCGTCCATGAACGCGAATGCAGCTGCGTGGGCCAACATCTCCAGTGAGCGATCGTCGTCCACCACATCTGACATGTCATCGACGTAATCCATCAGCTGACCCAGACAGATGTGCTGACTCCAACCACTGGACCCAATGTGCACCAAAGCCCAATCGGGTAGTGGCTCAGTGTGCTCACTACACACGATGACTCGTGCAATCTCCCAGGTCCAGTTTCCAGCCTGCATGCCAAACATCCATGCATGCCATAAGTGGTCATCCTGATGACCCTCCTGTTCGTGGGCCAACAGGGAGCGCACACACACGTCGTAATCCAGATCAGCTACCGTTAGGTTGGAGAGTCAGACATCCATGGACCACTCGAATTTGCACTAGCGACAATGCAACACAGGCTGCATGCAGGTGACGTGCGCAAGGCGGAAGCTCAGCAGGTAACTGATCCGCAGCACTGCCAACTGCAGTGCCCCCAGTACATGCGGCAGACGTGCAAGGTACAGCTTCACTTGACTGGAGTCGAGCATGTGTCCGGGATGGTCTGCCATTGCGTCAGTGGCTCTGCTTGAAGCGGCACTGGCTTGCCATGAGACAGTCCTGTGGATGAAATGGCACAGCTAGCTGCAATGGGCAGTGTCTGTGTGCAAAGGGTGCAGGCCTTGGGTGGGGTGGGAGTACGTGTGAAGGCCATTTCACACATGCCAACAACAACCAAGGACTACTGTGTGTGGGATGTGTACACGTTGGTCTCACGTTGGACAGTGCGTAGTGTGGGAGTCGCAAGCAAATGCTATTGTATCTGTCAGGGTGTGCTGGGCACATGCAAATTCCTGCTCAGAGCTGCAGATGTGCTACCGCCTGATAGTACAGACAAAGGACCTTTCATCCCTACAGTAACTTCACCAGCTGCATGCATACAGGAGACGTACAGAGGCCAGTTGTGGGTGTGGTGGGACGTCTGCGATCCTGGGAATCATGGATGATATGCCCAGCACGATGCATAAGAGCGGACTCACTGTGGTCACGTTGCCAGACAGCTGCTCCTCCCTGCCACGGGCACCCACACTTGTGTGCGCTGCACGGTTGCATCACGTGCACTCCTACGGGACACCATTCAAATGCCTGTCCGCGCATGTCCAGTGCCATGCCAACAACACCACGACGCTGCCCTTCCAAGGTGTGCGCCCACTTGGGTGTAGGACAGTGGTCCGGACTGGGCGGACACGGCTCTTCAGCCCATGGCTGGCTGGGATCGCGCTGCGAATGAGGCCAGGCAACAGACTCATGCATCCGCAAGACTGATACACATAACACCTGGCATGCATGTGCCAAGACCCGAGCGTTCTTGCACTCCTACATGTCCCCGTACCTGCGGGTCCGCCCTCCTGGTATATGCCACATTGCAACATCGTGTACTGTGGCCCTGGTGGCGACAACACCCCAAAACAGAGACACTCTTACCCCACTTCCTGCACCGGGCCAGGTCCGGACCACGTCCTGCCCTCCCTGCCGAACCAGCACACGCAGCCTGTGCATGCAGGGGGGTAGGTGCAGGGCTTCATGTCCAGGGTCACTGCTAACGCTGAGGTGACATGGCAACGTCTGCAGAAGACAGCACACTGTGATGTTGCAGGGCCCATGCCCATCATGCTGACACAATGAACACACGGACACACTTGTTTAGAGGGTGTGAATGGCTATGGACACGTGCGCATGGCCACATTAATTATCAGGCACGCTTACCAAGTGACACCTGTGTTGGATGTGTGTGGGGTGTGTGCACACCAGCCGGCAAAGTGTTGCCTGGTGCAGTCAGAAATCGACAACAGCGTACATCGCAAAGGACACAACCATTCAACCATAAAGGCCCCATGATTTGTGCTGCACAGAGTTAGTAGCCCCAGATGCACAGCGTCCTGCACGGGCCTGCCGCCACGGGCCACTGACTTGCGGTGCACTGGGGCAGGGTCACAGGTGCAGAGCAGGTTCACGGGATGACAAGGGGCCTTGTCGCGGAGTGTCTCGATGGACAGTGGAAGGTGTACCCCCAGGGCAGGATGCAGAGGGCAGGCACACACAGATACAGTCATTATGGTGGAGATGAATGGAGTAGACACATGTCGGACACCAAGTCCGGTCCAGCCAGAAGAAGATACAGAAAACCACCAGGCCATGGGTTCCAACCAAATGGTGCCCATGACTCATTGCACACAGAGTTAGTGGCACCAGTGCTGTTAGGGGATGCCGCCTGCGATGAGGCGTGTTCAATGGTGTGGATTCCTCCACATCTTACCCAAGACACAGTACCACATGTGTGACCTACTGGACCGCAGTGTAGGCCTGAGGCAGCGTCAGCATGGGCCATTCACGAGTGTCGCCGGCATAGGTTGAATGGCACCACCGGCCTGTGTAGTTCAGGTTCAGTGGCACCACGGGATGCTGACTTGCGGTGAACAGGGTTGATGGCACCAGGTCAGTTGTTGTTGATAGTGTTCGGTCACCTCCGTGACTGTGACCTGGCTTTCGTCTGGGCTGAGCTGCATCTTCCTCTTACTCCTCTCCGTGCAACCACTGGTGTGGACTCTGCTATTCATGATTCGCAACTAGGTGCTGGATGTGGGACCTACTGGTCCAGAGGGTAATCCTGATCCCTCATCCACGTGTCGCCGGCTGGCGTTCAACAGAGTTAGTGGCACCACGTGTCGCCGGCTGGCGTTGAACAGGGTTAGTGGCACCACTTGTCACAAGATGCCCATATGGAACTATGCCTAACTGATCGAGGGGGGGGGGTCTGGTGCTGTGGCCGCTGCCCCGGATTTGGGGTCACTGCCATTCAGGACTCAGAACACAGTTTCACATATGGGACCTACTGGGCTGAAGAGGATGTAGTGTGTTAATGAGAAAGGAGTAATGTGGGCCAGCGTCGGGGGGCCAGCAATGGTCTGCGGAGGCTGCAGAGGTCACGGAACTGGTGCTTTGAGCTTGCACTGGCATGTGGTGGGCCCTCCTTGACACACGCCGGTGTCGGCAGGTGATCAGTGTGGCCTGGCTGCGCAGGGGTGGGCCTGAAGGGTTCGGGGTCCAGCGGGCCGGAATACGGTAGGTGCACAGGATCGCAGGCAACTCCGCTCACGAGGACGGCGTCGGCCTCGTGGCGTGGTGAGAGGCACCACCCTGGCAGAGACGTTAGGCTTTCCGGAAGAGGACCACGCCCAGGGCTACGTCCTTTTTATTCACACCCCTATGCTGGCCTGGCATACGCCGAGCCATCCCACTCTGCTCACACTTATGGGGGGGACGTAACAGGCAACATTTCCACGAACTCCCCCACTGGCTGGGGTGACATGGTTGCGTCCACTGTCCACTACACTCCATACACCAGAGGTGTATGTCGCCATGGATATGGGTGTGTCCTGCATACTGTGGTCTGTCCAGCACATCTCCCCCACTCTTGGCATTGTGTACTTTCCCCATCATGGTTCTCCTGCCTCCTTCACACATGCCTGGTTGCCACCTTTCCCGACATTCGGCTAGTGTGTGTCTGAGGTGCCATGCCATTGTTGGCTCATGTTCACAGCTTGCCCAGGTTACCATTGTGAGTTGTTCTGTCGTGTCTGGTGGGTGGGCATGTTGTTTTGCATGTTGGTTTTGATTTTGTGACGTGTGCATTGCCAGAGTTGTGAGTTGCATGGTTGTGGAGTTGAGGTGAGTGGGGTGTTCATTTGGTGCTTGCCAAGGGGCTGTGCACTTCCCTTAGAGTCATCCTGGGAACGCTGGTTGCTGATGGACTGTCGGAGGATGGAGGAATCATGCACACTGGCTGGGTATTTGGAGACGACATTGGTGGAGGTTCCACGGTGTTCGGTTGTTGTCTGCTCATTGATGTGAGACGTGTGCTTTCTGTTGTGGTGATTGTGTGATGTGTCGGCAGGGGGCACAGGTATGACACGTGTGTTGTGGATTGTTCCCAACACGTGCGTGCATTCAGCTATGGCGTATGGTCCTTGCTTGGTGTCCAGCGGATCCTGCGTATTGTGTTGGATGTATAGGGACTGGGGTACCAGGCTGATGGTGATGTCCAGGACAGGTGTGAGGGACTTGGATGTGGCTGGCTGTGTGACTCCTCCGACTCTGGCGGGTGTTGGTTGGGGGCTACCAGGGGCCAACAGGTGCAGCACAGCCGTCAGCCTGTTGGGCGTTGTTGGTCAGGATGCGTACGATGGATGTCCTTTTGAGCCTGTAGTGGGCAATGACATTGTCAGGTATTGGGTCTGTGTGGCTGGTGCGTTTCGTGGGAGTCCGCTGTCTTTGCCTGCGCTGCCTCTGTGATGGTCAGGGGGGGGGGGTGTTCCGGGTTGGGGTCCTGGGGTGGTGGCGTTGGGTGTCAGGGCCGCATGACCAGTGGCTCCATGGCATCTGTTGCCCTTCCGATGTGGCTGTGGGCTGTGCTCCACTTTTGTGGTGCAGGCTGTGGTCCGACTTTGCACCAGGTCAGACCAGATGTTATTTTATGCTGCTAACGCGCCTTATCGCCTGTTTTGTGTTCTTATCGCAGTTCTGGCTGGTTGTTGTGAATGTTGTGGAGTGGTGTTGTCGTGGCTTTTGGCACGGGAACACCTACTCTGCATCTCATTAGCGATAGTTGTGGGGGGTCTTCTGTGGCGATGTTTTTTGCGGCTGCTATCTCGGGTAAAATGGTGCTGTGGGCTGTTAACACCAGCTTGTGAATGGAGCGATAAATTTATCGCACCTTTGGCTGCGATAAAGTGCCGTTAACTCGGCGATAGCTCCTTGAGAATATGCCCCTAGATGTATATACTTTGCTTCCCCTACACCCACTTTATTGCCAGTGCCCCCGATGTCCGGAACGCCACCCTGCCTACATCAGTGTGCCCTCCATCACATCACAGTCCAAGCTTTGTGGCCCCTGGGAAATGTTTTCGAGTACCGAGGCCCTAGAGACAGAAATCTGGCTGCTTGGGGTGAGAGGGCTACTCTGCGAGTCCTGCACTTCAGAACAACGCACACACATGCGCACATATCAATACACGTGCACACAGATAGATACCCCCACGCACACCACTCACTCACCCTGTGTGTCAAGTTTCGAGTGACCCTGTGAGTTCAAGCCTTTCAAGGTGCAGTCATAAAATACAGCACAGATACATCGTAAATGCTTGTGCTTCTAAAGGTTTGCACGACGGGCGACATCAAAATCAGTAATGGTAACCAGCTTCTGCTCTTTATAGCGCTTCGAAACCTTGCACACGCTGAGCTACTACCGCGTCCTAAAAGCAAATTGAAAGTATCAACATCATTAGTAATGTCGAATGTCATTATCATAACAGTTTTGTAATCATTCTTTTGTTAGCAAAAACGGTAACATGAAGATGTGTAAGTTATAAATATGCTGTTCCAACCCGATCGATTTGTTAGAATACAACAGAATAGAGAGGCGGGGCTAGCATCGGCCACGCCAAAGGTATGGCGGTCGTGCCGGTCCCGACCACCACACGGGGCGGGCCTGTTGCGCACATCGATGACGCGACAGGCGCGCCCCCGCCACCATTGGTCAGGGGTCAGGAATGCGCACCGGAAGTGATTACTATCACTTCCGGGTCGCACGATTACCCAACACCAGGCCGGTTGGAACTGGCCTGGCCCAGTACCTGGGGGGGTTAATAAAAAGCTGGGGAGCGGCTAAGTCTGCCTCTTCGCCCGCCGCTCCTACCTTACGCAACGCCAGCCTCGCTAGGAGGCTGTATTTTCATTTCCTCTTTTTGTCTTTCAGGTTTCGGCATTTTGGATCTGATCGGTGTCTCTATTGCAGGCTGAGATCGGCGTGGCAGGTGACTGCTGGGGGCTCTTGCGGTGCGCAACTGAAGCGGTTCCCTTGCGCCGGTGATCGGGAGAGCTTTTACAGAGTCAGGTGCTCGTGAGCATCGGGCAGAAGCGGTTTCGAGTTTCGTGTGGCTGCGGTCGATTACAGGGAATACGGATCGGACATTGTATCGGGCAGATCCTGTATAGCGCGTTGTGAGAAGGTGGTTCTGACACTATGGGCCGCCCGGATTTTTCGCTTTTTGAGCACCTCATTGTTGAGCTTTTATGGTGGGAGAGCCTCATAAGTTGGGACTCACCCACAGTGAACTCAGGATGGAAGAGACATGCCAGGAAAAGTCAGTGTGTTTTACTGTGTTTTCACTTCCTTATTCCCCTATGGGAATGTGGAGCCAGGGGCTAGATTAACTTCAATTAGGCCTACAGATTCCAGACACGCACTTAAGTCCACTGTAGCAAATGTGAAAAGAAGTATTCTGCAGAGTCCAAAGTCATATTTGTACTGCTTTTGGGTCATCCAGAACTGTCATATTTCTCTGAGCCAGCCATGACCAGACCCAGGCTGAGGGCTGACCTCAGCTGGATGGATTGATAACCTTTCTTCCACAAGCGAGGGCCTCCTCTCCACGAAGAGAAGATGGGTGGGGCTACAGGCCAATCCATCAACCGCTGTCGCTGGGTGCCAGGCACCAGGCTGCACCAAGGAGGGAAGGCAGCTTGGGGGGAAGGTGCTTCCGAGACATGTGGCAGAAACCCTGGACGACGGCATTTTGAACAAGCTCAGAGGCTGGACAAGAAGGAGGGAGCAGGGACGTGATGTGTCGCTGTTTGTTAGGACCAACAGAGACTTCCTGCCAGCCCCCTACTCAACTTTTAAAAAGTGCTTGCACAGGAAGAGAAGGTCTCTCTGGGGTGTGGTCTGCTGAGGGTGAAGGTGCTGGAGCCTGGCGCAATGGGCAGTTGGAAGGAGAGACCCCCTGACTGCCCCCAGGACCCTATCAGCACCAGAAGAAGAGCCCAGGACTGGTGCACAGAAGCAGGGGCCTCTGCGCAGGGAGAGAGGCCCAGAAGGCGAGCCTGGCGAAAGGCTGGCGCAGGGAGCCAGTGAAGACAGCACACTGCTGAATCTACCCTCTCAGAGACCCAGAGGGCAGAGGAGAGTGTTCCCAGTGGCTGGGGCTGGTAAAGAGGAGCATGAAGCGCCCCATAATGCCTCGCCAGGCATTTGGAAATCTGCCGTTTTGGTGCTTTGTGGCCCCCAGAGGAGGGGGGTCACCCTCACGGAAGACAGCACACTACTGAATCTACCCTCTCAGAGACCCAGAGGGAAGAGGAGAGGGTTCCAAGTGGCTGGGGCTGGTAAAGAGGAGCATGAAGCGCCCCATAATGCCTCGCCAGGCATTTGGAAATCTGCCGTTTTGGTGCTTTGTGGCCCCCAGAGGAGGGGGGTCACCCTCACGTGTGAAAAGGGGTGCAGGGGAGCTGCAGGAGCACCGCAGTCTCCCCCAGCATAAAGAAGAACAGCCCACCCCTAAGTTTCACGGGGCATCTGAAAGAATAACCCCTCAAGGGCTCAGCCAGACTTTCACCCCTTCTAGGCTGGAACTTATGTTCTACAGCAGAGGGTGTACTATGAAGTGCATCATGGAGTAAAGGGCTGAGTTGGGGATGTCTGGAGAAGGGCATGCCCTGGAGGTGAAGTGGTGTAATTGCACCGAAATGCATTTACTATTGGTTATTTCTTTTAAGGTGGACTGAAAGTCACATGTTTAAAGTGAAGTACCTGTGTAAGGTGATGTTAAGCTAAATGGAGTTATGTTGCTGGACCTTCCTGCTAGGGGGTCTGGCTGTATTTACGTAATCCCATGCTTTTACCTGTGATTCCTTTTAAAGTGAAGAGGCACACTGCAGGAGAAGTGTAGTTGCCGGGAGTACTTCTTATGAAGGGACTGTAAGTCACATGTGTAAGGTGATGTTAAGCTAAATGGAGTTATGTTGCTGGACCTTCCTGCTAGGGGGTCTGGCTGTATTTACGTAATCCCATGCTTTTACCTGTGATTCCTTTTCAAGTGAAGAGGCGCACTGCAGGAGAAGTGTAGTTGCAAGGAGTACTTTTTTTGAAGGGACTGTAAGTCACATGTGTAAGGAGATGTCATAAGCCAAGTGGGGCTATGTTGCCAGTCAGTCCTGCTAGGGTGTCTGGCTGTATATGCGCAATCCTGTGATTTCATCTGTGATGCCCTTAGGGGCTGTAATTGCAATGCATTCAAATGATCAACCAAGGTGATGAGTACTGTCATTCTAAAGTGTGCGTAAACATGGATTCTTGCTGCTGCGCTTAGGTGAAGACCCCAGACTGCTAGCCCTTAAGATATAGAGGTGCATACTTTATGGTCAGTAGGAGATGCTCAGTCAGGGTCATGTGTCACCAAGGCAGGTTTACCCCTTTTTAATGCTTGTTGAGGTAATGGGGTGGGTCGCCACTGGGATGGTGCCAGTGCTCAGGGCCCTCGCTCCAGGTTATGTTCAACTAACTGCATTGGGGGCAAGTTGATGTGCATACATGGGAGTGGTGGTACTAGACCCCACCCCCCTTGCGGGAGGGGTGGAGATGTTATGCAATGTCACAAAGTAATTCCAACAGTTTATGTATATTTGTAAATTGGTGCATAGTATTGAGTGGTGTCTGTGTTTAATAAATGTACTCTTAGTTTTATAAAGCAAAGTGCAGACTGGACAATCAATTATTGAGTGTTATTTTTGTGCACCTGCAAATGGTGATTACTAGCCCACACCACCTCCGTTGAGTAAGCCTCAGACTGCTCTGCAACGCTACCCTCTGAGAGTCAGGCACTACAATTGGGTGTTTGGGTCCCAGAGAAGGACAAATGTAGTCATGTTATTGGTGCAGGCCTCACAGATGCTGCCTCGTTTTCCAACACGCGTGTTTGGCGCTACCGGGGACACGTAACTGGATTAACAGCAAGAAAACATTTGGAGGTAACGGGGAGCGTCTGGGGCAGGGCGGTGAGAGCTCGCTTAATCTGTATTGTGCTGCATTCACAGCAAGCGTTTTTATCAGGGCCCAAGTCTATACGGTACCGGGCGTGATTAACACAAGGCTATAAAGAGTTTGCCAAGCCTTTTCAGATAAAAGGGTGCAGCCTGCTTAGCACAGTGGGCAGAGCGTCAGTTTCGTAATATCAGGATCCTGAGTTCAATTCATTAGTAGAGCTTTTCTTTAAGAGCGTGCTGCAGCGCAATCAAGGGGCACTGCTGTAAGGAGTTTGCAGTCTTTAATTCAGCTGCTGTATACGAGTTTAACGTTAAAGGTATCCTTGTGGCCTAGTGGCTATGGTCTGAGACTATCACTGAAGGTTTAAGTATTCAGTTCCTTGAAGTCGAATTTTATGGTGATTTGTTAACAGATTCAGGTTGGGGAAGTGGGAGGCAGGACTGGAGCAGTTTCTTAGTCTTGGTTAGAAGTTTCACTTGATCTTCGTTTGAGTTACAGACAACAAAGAAACTCCCTGGATCAGCAGTGGAGCAGTAGTGTGGTGCTTGGGATTTCCTGCGTTGATCTACAATACGTGGAAGGACCTCGAAGGGGACACGGACAGGCCAGCATTCCAGCGCTTCCGGGAGCCGCGCTGGTTTGAGTTCATTACCCGATCCACTGGATTAGCTGGTGTGGAGTGGCTCTAGTCGCGTGGGGGCTTGTGATCTGTTGTGTACCTCCTGCGTTGTCAAGGTAAGGGCTTGGACAGTGTCCGGGCCGTGCTGCACAGTGAGGTGTTTTAAGCTAGACTGCTTGACGAGTGCCTCTGCTTAGTAGTGGTAGACATTGCATGTAAGTTTGGAGTGGTAGCTCATACATTTTGGTAACTAGTGTTACAGTTCCTGGTAAAGATAATGGCCAGTAAGGCAAAACGGGGGGAACAGCGTGCTCGCATGGAGAATATGATGGAGGCTATGATGCGCAAAATGATAGATATGGAAGAGAGATGGAAGAAGGTGGACGAGATGGGGCTGGTTCTTGCAGACTTCAGGAAAAAAATTGACAGTGATGGGGTAGAAGAAAGGCCTAGGTGTACTATGGTTGCTCCTAAGGCGGCCTTCCCCCCCCCCTTCCCAAGAAGAGTAGAGCCAAGAAGGGGGTGACAACTGAACCTGTTATACCTGTCGTCCCTATGACAGTTCCCCGCCCCAGGGATGAAGGGGGTGAGCCAGGTTCTGGTACTGTCCCTCCGTCAGGAGCAGGTGGACATCCTGCTCCAAGTGGGAGTAGACCACAGGAGCCAGTTGCTCCCGCGGGTGATACCCCCATGGGTAACAGTCCGCAGCCCCAGTGGCCCCTATGGGTGGGGCCCCCATGGGTAATAGTCCACAGGTCTCAGTGACCCCTTTGGGTGGGGTTCCAACTGGCAGTAGCCCTCAGCCTCCAAGTGACCCCATAGGAGATGGTCCGGTGCCCCTAGATTTAGTCCAGTTTAGCAGCGGTCCTCCCCTGGTTAGGGAAAGTGGGGAACAGGTCTCCAGCAGCGGGGATATCTGGTAATGGGGAGGATTTGCTTGCTAAAGCAAGGCAAATAGTGGCCCAGTTAGCTGTGGCATCGGGGGACAAGCCAGGGGGGAGCGGGAGTATCACCCCCTGTCATCCCAGTTGGTGGGCCATCCCGGTGGAGACCAACAAGAAGCTACCAGTGAACAACCCAGCTGTGGACATTACGAAGGAGAAGTCGAGAGAGATAACTGGGGCAGCTCCGCTAGGTAAGCGACAGACGTTGCCTGTGTTAGGGGTCGGGGAAGCTCGTACCCCTAGGGAACATTTGGCTAGACATGTCAAACAAGAAGTTAAAGAAAAAGTGTGGAAAGGAAGCTACATCAGTAGGTTCTCTTTACTGCTTGATGAAACGGAAAGGGAAGAGGCCAAGAAAAAGAAAGACTGGATGCTCCCGTGGGAATGGGCGAGCGAGTTACTGAAGTATAGGACTGAGGACAGCTTGAATAAGTGGGTCAGAGGTTTCTCAATTTACATGGCAATTATGGCAGAACGTTTTCCCAATATGCAAGCAGAAATGGCAGGCTACCAGAGCAGGATCACTGGGGAGCATGACAAATATGGTGGGGTAGGATGGAAGGAGTATGACAAGAGTTTCAGGAGAGCGAAGGCATCTGACCCCTCCCTCTCTTGGGATCAGATTGACATGATTGCCTGGTTAGACCAGTTTGGCTGTGGGGCGCAAGATAATTCCAAGGGACAGGCCTTTCAGTCCTTTCGGTCACACCCCCCCGCAAGTTCCCACAATAGTTCCAGCGGTGTGGGGGGGGGGAAGGAAAGGGACCTGTTATGACTTCAATAGACGCACATGTACTAGAACTGCAGGCACGTGTAAGTTCAACCATGCATGCTCTTTCTGCGCCAATACATCACACCCTGAGTCCAGGGGTCACATAAAGTCAAAGGATAAAGGGAGAAAGAAACCAGAGTAAAAGTATTGCGCTGCAGATTGCTTCCTCGCCCATTAAGGTAATGGCATTGACACCATGGTTAAACAGATACCCTTATCTTTGAACCGCCAAGCTATTGTTAGATGGTTTCAGGTATGGTTTCAGGATTCCCGCCCCAGATTATGTTGGGACCCCAAAATGCAAAAACCAGCTCTCTGTAAGGGTTAACCCCAGTGTGGCGGCCATAAAGATTGAAAAAGAGCTAGGCTTGGGCAGGGCCATTTGAGTGCATCCCGGTGCAGAATTTTGTCTGCTCACCTTTGGGCGTGGTCCCTAAAAAGGAAAAGGGAGAGTTCAGGTTGATACATAATCTATCTGCACCTAGGGAGAAATCTTTGAATGAGGCCATCAGTGAAGACTTGCGTAGTGTAAAGTATTCATCTTTTGATCAGGCAGTGGAGATGCTCAGGGGTTTGGGTCGTGGCGCATTGCTGGCAAAGTCAGACATTGAATCAGCTTTCCGCTTGTTGCCTGTCCTTCCGTCAGATTTTCATCTTCTTGGTTTTCAGTTTCAAGGTAAATTTTACATGGATATGTGTATGCCCATGGGGTGCTCGGTCTCCTGCGCCTACTTTGAGAAATTCAGTTCATTTTTTGGAATGGGTTTTTAGGCAGGTGATGGGGAACCAATATGTCCTGCATTACCTTGATGACTTCCTTCTCTTGGGGTCGCCGGGCTCTCGGGAGTGTGAATGGGCGCTGCAGGAATTTTGCATGCTCATTCAGGCTTTTGGGGTCCAGGGAAGACGATTAGGCCTTCCACAACGATAGAATTTTGTGGGATAGAGCTAGACTCCCTCCAGGGTTGTTTTCGGTTGCCTGAGGAGAAGATCATTAAATTCATGACGGGGCTGCAGCAATGCTTGGCTAAAGATAAGGTCACCTTGCACCAGCTGCAGCAGACGGGAGGGCAGCTGAACTTTGCTTTGCGTGTTATCCCTATGGCACGACCATTCTCACGATCCATCTCACAAGCCATGTCAGGCCTCAAGGAGAAACACCACCACACCAGATTGTCAGCTGAGGTTCAACAGGATATGCGGATTTGGTTAGCATTCCTGCAAAATTTCAATGGCATGGTAGTGTGGCCTGGTCTGCTCACTACTTCTGCAGAGTTGGGTTTAATGACTGACACTGCGGGTAGTGAGGGATTTGGCGCTATACTCAATCCTGAGTGGGTGGCACAGCGATGGCCGGCATGGTGGATACAGAGCGGCTTGACAGAAAACATTGGTTTTTTGGAACTGTTCCCCATCTGGGTGGCATTGTCAGTGTGGCCTGAGAAATTGCGTAACCAATCTGTGGTGTTCTGGTCAGATAATATGACAGTGGTGGAATGCATCAATCAGCAAGCGGCATGGTGTAAGATGATCTTTCGCTTAGTAAAAGAAATAGTCTTGTCATGCATGAGATTGAATATGCAATTTAGAGCTAAACATGCAGCTGAGGACGCTGAGCACAAGCTGCACCGACGCAGACGGCGCGACCCGCCGGATCCCGTGCACGAGCTCCCCCCCCCTCCCCGGAGCCAGTGACCCGGATAGACGCTGCCCACGGGCTGTGATGGGGCCGAGCTGTGCTGGACAGAGCTAGAGACCGGAGCCCTCGCGAGACGAAGCGCGAGCCCAGCCGGTGAGAGGGGGCGGGGGCCTGTCAGTGACCCTGGGGGCCTTCAAGCAGTCCAATGCTCACCGTCCTGGTGCATTCTGGGACTTGTAGTTTTGTTTCAAGAGACGTGATTGGTATGGGGCTGACAGGCGGCTTCAAGAACGAGTATATTTTGCTGACCTGGGACATTTGCAGAGACACTTGGGTTGTTGGCAGGACGTGTGGGGTGAACGCCAGTGCTTGAGCTTCCCGCTCCCTCCCGCCGCCGCTACAGGAGTCCTTTGCGGTCGCTGTGTGGAGGGAGCAGACTCCAATTCCCACAATCCCTGGCAGTGTCACCGCCCCCTTACACACCCACTTCCGCGCCCGGAGGCGCTAAATTCAAACAGGCTCCCTCGGTGGAGCGGGACGCGTGCGGGCGACGCCGGGCTAAGCCCGGGCAAAGGGCGGGCCGTCTGTGGCCGTCCGGGGCTGGCCAAGGCTGGGCTGGGCCACCCCCCTAATAAGGTGTTTGCGGTTGTATGTACAGTTAGTGATTTTTCGTGCTCTGTTGTCTTCTAGCCAGGAGGTCCTGACTATAGGCACTTTCCATACATACTGCTTAGAGTGGCCAAGCTAATGTCTACCCGCTCGGATAAGAGTTTGAGAGGGGGTGGCGGGGGAGGCTCTGGTTCTGTAACGGGTACCATAGACCAGTTTATCACCCGTGTTGTTACAGTCATCGAGAAGGAAATCGCCAAGACAGAGCGGCGTCTTTCTCGGGAACACCTTGCTGACAAACTGTCATCGCTGGGTCTGCTGGCTCTAGTGCCATCCCCAGTACGTCCACTTGATCCCTTGGTGGCTGCTTCACCCCCTTTAGATCATCCACGGGTTGCAGCCCTAAGGGCCAGTTTGGACAGGCTGGAGAATTTAACAGCTATAGTACAGCTTAACGATGATAATGCTGCATTAGACCCACTCCCTAGTGAGACTCTAGTCCCAATGCTCCCTCTTGCTATTCCTTCCAGCAATGGGATTTCCCTCCCTCAGCCAGTATTGGCATCGCTGGCAGTAAACAATCCAGCCCTTAGTAAAAGAAAAAGAACTGCTAGCCCACGCAAAGGAAGTCATGCCAAACTCTACAAGAAGCCTAGGAGGTAAGGTGCTAGGGGGGGAGGGACCCATAAGAGAGTAGGGCAGGGTGGTAGTTGCCCTCAGGGGGAGAAGGGGGAGGAACCCCAAGGTGTTATAGTAGAGAATACCTGTGTCGACCTGACGGCTAGTTCTGTTGAGGCTCCATCCCATGAATCTCTCTCCATTGCCAATCTAGAGAAAATGATGAATTCATTATTGACTCCGGTCCTGGAGAGAGTTAAGGGGCTCACAGAGCGGTTCGATAGGTTTGAACAGGTAACCCTGGATAGTTTTTTCTCCATAAAATCCCTTATTAAATTACACTCAAGAATTAGGGACGATGGTTTAGGGGGGGAATCTGTATCCCGGGCGACACCTACGTCCCCACAAGGCCCCACCACTGTAGCCGCATCAGTACCCGGGGTGGTCGTGGCAAATGCTCCTGTTGTACATCCTGTGACTTCCTCTGGGGCTGCCCGGAAGTCAGGGTTGGCCAAAACGGATGACATAGTGCGACCCAAGACACCTAAGGCTAGTACCGTCCCCACTAAAAGGTCTGCATGGCCTAAGGACTCTGGTAGCAGTTGTCCAGCCAATTCAAAGAATCCAGAAAACAGTATTGGCCCTGAGACGAATAATGCTTGTATAGACAATCCGATGATAGTCCCTACCCTACAGCCAGGAATGGATTCTGACGCAGGGCCGGCCCTTACTGTCAATTTACCCCCTGACTGCCAGCCTTTTGTGGCAGTTCTTACTAGGGTGCCAGCCCTTAAGCCAGGTAAATATGAGACTTATGCCGAACTTAAGAACAAAACAGTTTTCTGGCTAAAGGAAAATAGACCCTTGCCTAGTTCGATGGGTGGCCGGGTCATCCACGTAAGGAGGGTCAGCTGGATTGGCACTAGGCCGAAAGATATAAGGGGGGATTGTATTATAATTAACTTTGATGATCCTAGGGTTGCCAGTTATGTGTGTAGTTTCTCCACTAGAGAGGGCAGTTTAATTGGAGATAGCGAAGGTATTGGCACGTATGACCTCAGCTACTTTAATCCCCGAAATACCTTTGTTAGGCCAGCCAAAATCCCCATTTGGGAAGGATGGACCGGTAGACAAGTCCACCAAAACCTGTCACAATTTAGCCTGTTTCGTAAAAATCCATGTCCGGTGCCCGATTGGTCATGGCATGGCTACTGACACGCTGTCAGCCAATCAACAGTGAAGCCAATTGTAGTGCTGGGGGAGGACGATTGCGGTAGTCTAGCTACAAGAATGGAAGCAGTGAGGCCATCTACTTACCATCTCTCACCTCCTCCTATTAATGTTGGCCTTTCAGATTGGGTGTGTACTGAACATCTTGAGCCTGATATGCCCATCGCGGTGGTCCCTAGCGGGGAGGGCCTAGTTACAGGAGTGACATCTAACCCTGGCCCTCGAGATAGCTCTTTCGTAAAAGGGTCTTCACCGGGGCAGGCTGTAGATGGCAACAGGGCCTTGAAGGTTGTCAGCTGGAACATAGCCGGTTTGGAACGTAATATCGACATACCCGAATAGAACTTATTTATTGAATCATTCGCGATACTTATGTTCCAGGAAACCTGGTGCTTGGAGCCCCGACACAAAGTGGGCTATACTAGTTACTTTGTACCGGCTATCCCATCGCCCGGAGGGAGAGGTCGCCCTTCTGGCGGTCTACTAATCTGGGTAAACATCTCCTTGGGTTATTCCATTCGGTGCATAGATACTAAGTCCCTGGACTTGCAGAGACTAATAGTTAGAGGGCCACGTGGGGGGAGGGCGCTTGAGATTCTTAACATTTATGTTAGAGGTACTAGGGGTGGCATGCCGACATTGTCCCTTACGGGCGTTGATGACGAGCTTAGATCTTGCGGTGCTGACTCGTTCGTCATGCTCGCTGGGGATTTTAATTGCACCTTTGAACCCCTAGCAGTGGAAGATATACTGGGCATTCAGGAGGATGACGCTAGGAGAGGCATCCCCCATCTCTCAGTATCACCAATTAAGAGATGGACTCAAAGCGCCATTGATCTTAATGCCCTCTCCTTGGAATACGGAGTAAGGGCTGCTAATGGAAGGACAAAGTCAGATTCTTGCGGGGCACATACGTTCAATAGGGTAGGTCAATCCTCCAGAATTGATTATATCCTGTTGAACTATAAACTTTGGGGTCACTTACTGGATATGGTGGTTCTCCCCTCTACTGATAGTGACCACAATCCCCTGTCCTTGTCACTGTCCCCTTTGTGGACGGCAGGGAGCAATGAACAAATTCCACATGATTGGAAGTCAACATGCGAAGTATGTCCTTCAAATTGTGGGAGGCGGCTAAAATGGAGGAATATTGTTGGCAATGAGGACAAGATGCTGGAAGTAAGATCAACCATGGCAAATGTCCTGTCCAGTTTGGACCTTGCCACAATTAATGCCCACTAGATCTCCACGTTGTTTGTCCAAACTATTAAAGCCCTAGGCGATCTCTTCTCAGTTCGCAATGTAAGCACTAGGGCCAACAACAGATGTCGCCTTAAGGGCAATCCTGGTTGGTATTCGCATGCCTGTCGTAACGCCAAAAGGGACCTAATTAATGCAGTTAAAGTTAAGGACGGTGGTTTGATTAGTACTGCTAGGAAAAGTTATAGAGGTGCCATCTCTAGGGCAAAGCTAGAGTGGGAGAACCAGTTTTGGTGTGATCTGAAACTGGCAAGCTCCGCTAGGGACTTGAGAGGTTTTTGGGAACTGATAAGAGCTAGAGACAAACCTGTGGACTCGCTTATAACATGTAATATCCCTGAGGCCTCGTGGTTCGACCACTTTTCCCATCTTTACAATGTGGCAACGGGTAATGGGGAAGTTTCCATTGATGCCCTTTTATTAGACCACCTTGAGCTGAGTGTAGACTCTTTATTTACAGTCAAGGAAGTGGTGGACGCAATTAAGTGTCTTGTCCCCAACAAAGCTGCGGGCCGGTTGGCCTACCAGGGGACCTGTTACGCATCAACCCGATAGAATGGGGGAAACTTATTGCCTCATTATTAAATGCTAGTTTTGCAGATGCAGCTCTTCCAGAATCCTGGAGGGGTGCTGAGGTCGTCCCGATTTTTAAGAAAGGGTGTCGGGACGACCCAGCAAACTATCGTCCTATAAGTTTATTAGACTCCACACAGAAGGTGGCAGGAAAGGTGGTCTTGGGGAGGGTCTTGCAGTGGGTAGAGGAGAAGAGTATCCTGTCCGATTTCCAGGCAGGTTTTAGAACAGGTACTGGGACCATTGAGCAAACATTCCGGTTGATGATGCTCTACTGGAAAGTGGTTGTACTAGGCAAAGGCAGTCTGCATCTTGCATTTATAGATTTGCGGACTGCCTTTGACCTGATCCCCTGTAGCCATCTCTGGAGGGTTTTATCTGGGCTGGGTTTGCCCCCATATTTACTGTCCCTGCTAATTAAGTTGCACGCTGAAACTTTTGCGCAGATCAGGTGGGGAAACCAGGGTCAAAAGACATCACGAATACCAGTAAACAGAGGTGTCCGTCAGGGATGCGTTTTAGCCCCCACTCTGTTTTCATTGTATGTTAACGGAGTGGTGGACCACCTTTTACAAATCCCTTCAGATGCCCCATCGTTGGCAGGCAGGAGGGTACTCACCCTTCTGTTTGCAGACGACACCCTCCTGATTTCCAAGACCCCGGTAGGGCTTCAGAGCCTTTTAACTAGCTTCCAGTCTTTTTGTGATTCGAGGGGACTGGAAATTAATACTGGAAAGACCAAGTATTTGGTCCTGAATCCCCCAAAGAAGACTGGTAGGCCTCCCACACTAAAATCAGTTCCCCTAGAAAGGGTTAAAGAATTCGACTATCTAGGAATTCGTCTCTGTGACACTATGAGATGGAATTGCCACCTCCATAAGATGCTGTTGAGCCATAAGAGGGTGGCGGGGGCACTACTTAAAGAACAACGAGCCTCCTGCCTTAAACCAAGTGCTCCTGTACTTGATATTTATAGGGCAAGAGGCGTGAGTGCGGTGCTTTACGGGGCGGAACTTTGGGGTGCGCAGAATGTGGACCCGTTGACTCGCTCAGAAAATAAATTTCTCAAGGACTTAATGGGGCTTCCATATAGTACTCCAACCTTACCACTACTGCTTGACATGGGTAGTTGTCCCATTAGTGATCAGGCAAGGTTGCGTCCTCTCCTTCTTTGGGCTCGCATTTGGAGAGTCCCCGAACTGGCCAGCTACGCAGACGGTCTGAAAGAGGTCTTATCGATGCCTGGTTGGCCCAAAATTAGTTGGTTGAGGGAAGTCAAGCGACTCCTGGTAGAATTGGGTCTGGAAGAAGCTTGGCACTTAAGGACCGCTCCCCCTAAGTCTGTTTTGAAAAAACTGTACTGGAGATGGGTGTTAGACAGGCGAAACACTAATCCCAAACAATGTAGGTCCACTGCTGAATTTCTTTTAGTGAAGGAGGTCCCATTTTGCGAGCCCTACCTTGATATTATATCAAAACCTAGAGACAGGGCATTGTATTTTAAATTTAGAGTAGGAACACTTCCCGTGGGTGAACTAACTGCTAGGTGGAAGGCCTCGGCCCAGACGATTCCTTTTTGTCCGCACTGTATGACAAGGATAGAGTCAGTTCCCCACCTCCTATTCAAATGCCCTGCTTACGAAGCTCCACGTCGTAGGTGGTTGAAACCTCTTTGCAGAGAGTTAGGCACCCGACACCACAGGGAGGCCTTGCGAGTTTTAAAAACTGATTCACGGCCCCTTTTTGCCTGTGGCTTGGCAAAGTTTTTAAGTTGGGCATGGCTGATCAGTTCAAATAGGCTTTTGTATCTTGTTTAATTCTGGTTTTACAATGTATTTTTTTACGTAATTTATTGGCGCCTTCATATTATGAATTGTATGCATTTTTTGCTATGAACTGGCTGCTTTTATCTTTTTTTAAAAATGTGTGTATTTATGTACTACTTTTTAAGACATGTTTTTTGTCGAAAATAAAGCCCTTGACTGACTGACTGGCTAAACATGTGCCAGGTGTGTTAAATCATGCTGCTGACGCGCTCTCTCACTTCAAGATGCAGGTTTTCAGGGCGCACCTCCCGAATGAAGCAGAGAATCCCAAACACTTCCCAGAATTACTTTGGCAGATCGGTGCCCCCAACGACCGGACCTCGTGGCAGCTAGTCTAGCACCCAGGACCAGCACAGCATATGAAGGGGTGTTTTGGTCATACTGTACCTTTTTGGGAAGAGAGTGAGTGGAAAAGTGGCATGACATGGGCGGTCCTTACTTACTATGGGGCTTTGCAGAAGGAAGGGCGCTCAGCGGCAACTGCTAGGCGACATGTGGCAGCAATCTCCTTTTTTGCACAGGCAAAAGGTGAGGGGGATCCCACTAATACTTTTAGTCAGGAAAGCACGGAAGGGGTGGCAGCGCCTACAAGGATCTGAACCAGACACAAGGCGGCCGATAGGGGTAGATCTATTGGCATCTTTGTAAACAACGCTACAAAAAATTTGCAACACCACAGAGGAAGCTCGGTTGTTCAGCGCTGTCTTTACATTGGCATTCTATGGTGCGCTTAGAATTGGGGAATCAGTGGCAAACAACAAACAAGATTATCAGGGTGGCCTGCAGCTTAACCGTGTGAGAATCCAAGGCGATTCCTTGTTGATATCAATTAAAAGGTCAAAGACCGATCAAGAGGCCTGGGGGAGGCGGTAGTGCTTCACAGGGCACGTGGTAATCCTTGTTGCCCTATTACTAACCTAGAGGCATTTCTGAGGGGGAGACCTAGGGACAAGGGGGGGCCATTGTTAATTCATGCTGACGGTACCCCACTCACAAGATTTCAATTCAAAAGAGTTATGGATATGGCAGTACGGAACACAGGTCTGAACCCTAGCCGCTTTGGAACGCATTCATTCAGGATAGGGGCTGCCACTGAAGCGACAGCAAGGGTTTTCCTAGGAGTGACGTGCAAAGAATTGGCAGATGGTCCTCCAATTGTTACAAGCGCTATGTACGACTAAATATGTTATGAATATGGCGTGGGCCTTGTTCTGATGCTTGTTTTCTTCTCCGCTCAATTTCCAGTTTCTCCAGCCTGTCACGCAAGGGGGAAACAGACTGCAACTCAGCAACAGCATCGATCAGCGCAAGACCGGGTACATGCCCCCAAGTAAGAACCACAAGTTGTGTGGGTTGTTGGTCATTCTTACGTAAGACGTTTGAATAATTTTTTCCTTTCAGCTAATTATGAGTCTAGAGCAAGGCAAGCTGGTTTCAGGTTGTTGTTTCATGGACAAGGGGGTCTTCACCTCAGTCAACTCAGGGGTTTTATGTTAGGCTTGCTAGACAGGAGAGGGGATCTTGCCGGCATTATTATCCTACACTTGGGAGGGAATTACCTGGTTAATCTGGGTAGGAGAGGGCTGGTGGAGACCCTAATCAGCGAAGTGGGTTGGTTAGTTAGGACATGCCCTAGGTGCACCATAGTTTGGTTACAGATGGTACCAAGATTTCAACGGCGAGGGGGGGAGTCTGTGAAGGCACTGAATCATTCAGTAAGGAGGATTAATAATAAAATAGAGAGACTTTTCAGGGCTCCACACTTGCAAACGATCGCCAACGGGTGTATCAGGGGGGAACCGTGCTTCTTAAAAGACGGCGTCCATCTGTCTAAACTAGGTAATGATATCTTTATGGAAAATTTGCTGGCTTGGTTGGGTGGTTTTTGAGGCAGGTCATGACCTTTCAGGTGAGCATTTAGGGGGGCCTGATAGTCGGTCAACTATGCAGGCCTGTGGTGGTAAGGTCATGATTGGTGAGCAGTAAATGTAAGGTCTTTAGAGGGCGGCACCATTCTTGAATGGGGTCGCCCAAGGGGGAGGGGCAAGTGATCTCCCATAGAACTCCAGGGGCAGTCACAGCCGGATGACTGGATGGGTGCGGGGGATTGGGAGTTACGCTTTCCAGTAGGCTGGTTGGCCATCCCGCACGTGCACAATGGCGCAAGTAAACTGCGCATAACTGCAAGGGCCCCTTTATGGAGATAAACTACAGAGCGTACGGGATTGACCGCGGGGGGGAAGAAGTACCCGCACGGTGAACGGGCCCTCTGCGCATGCGCACTCCGGTTGGATGGCGGGCATAATTTGATAAGGATCTGACGCCAGTTATTGACCTTGCCATAGGCTCAAATAGGGATACGCAGAAAATTAAATGATATTGTGATATTTGATTATGATATGTTTAGATTCGGATAGGAATATCTTTGTATTAGAGATATGTTAAGGTTAGCAATCTTTAAATCATTAAGGACATTGTTCCGTGTTGGAGGTGGAAAAAATACACCTGCTCAACGGAGAGATAGAAAGGTTAGGAGTAGAATAGGGAGCGAGAGGAGAGTGAAAAGAAGAGAGGCAGAGGTATATCCCCGGTGTCAAGGATCCAGTCCCGAAGGGGAGGGCCCAGTCTTGCCTCTTAGTTGCCCTCACACACCCCGAAGGATGTCATGCTTCATCATCTGGCTTTTTTTTGCTCCTCGTCGGGCCGGCACTGCAATGCCCGACAGTCCCCCGAAGGGTCACTTTCGCGGAGATCTTTTAAAGAGAAAAGCCGATAGGTGAGTGCGGGTATGTGGGGAGGATCCAAAAAGGTTGTGAAGTGCGTGCAGAAGTGTGTGAATAAAAATACCTAGGGGTGTCCAACTGAGGTTATTTAATTGTGCGGGACCCCTGGTAGAATAAAAAACCCGAAGGTTAGTGAGTTACTGTAGGGCTTAATGTGCCCGTGTAACTTAAAATAAGGTTGACATGTTTCACGCCTGATTAGTCGATGAGATCAGTGGCGTTTCTTCAGGTCCTAGCTGATGTGAATAGTTGTGCACGGTATAGGTGGGGTTCCGAGTAGGAATAGGTAACCCGCGTAAGTGTGGGGGGGCTTGGGTGTGACCGCAAGGTTCAATGGCCTGAATGTGTGGTGTTTATCTAAAAGTCATACATAGATCGACTCAAGCTAACGCTTGGTTTATCACCTAAGGGTCACTATTATTTACTTATATCTTTACCGCACTCGCTGAATGATCCCATACGTTTCTTGCTCTGGTTGCGTGCCACACCCACAGAGTTATCCCTCACCCCTCCTAGGGATGACGCGCACCAGACAGAACATGGGTCTGTCCACCTAGGCCACTCGGCCAATCATAGCTACGTCCATCGGGGGTCAAGCACGGTACCACGGACATTGATCACACAACTGGTCTTGAGTGGCTGTTATCATGTCCAGGGACACCTCTGAGACCCCCCCGATTCTCGCTCGCATTTTTGTTGTACTACAGCAATATATATGGAACGTTGTCTCCCTGTTCAATAAGTTATTATTTTTTTCTGCCTTGGCCACCGTATGTTGTATTGGACGCTACCTTATGGAATGCATTAAGTTTTATGGACAACTTTTGCCATGTGACGTCAGACATATAATTACTATCCCTCTTCCTGTCTTTTGTCTCCCTCCCTTGTTTTGT
This sequence comes from Triturus cristatus, assembly GCF_964204655.1. Taxonomy (NCBI): domain Eukaryota; kingdom Metazoa; phylum Chordata; class Amphibia; order Caudata; family Salamandridae; genus Triturus; species Triturus cristatus. Next base: position 1,251,585,138 of record NC_140592.1, on the reverse strand, counting down.
CATCCCTGCCAGGTACCTTGAGCCTTGGGTCGATCTATGTACGACTTTTAGATAAACACCGCACTTTCAGGCCATTAAACCTTGCGGTCACACCCAAGCCCCCCCCACACTTACGCGTGTTACCTATTCCTACTCGGAACCCCACCTATACCGTGCACAACTATTCACATCAGCTAGGTCCTGAAGAAACGCCACTGATCTCATCGACTAATCAGGCGTGAAACATGTCGACCTTATTTTAAGTTACACGGGCACATTAAGCCCTACAGTAACTCACTAACCTTCGGGTTTTTTATTCTACTAGGGGTCCCGCACTATTAAATAACCTCAGTTGGACACCCCTAGGTATTTTTATTCACACACTTCTACACGCACTCCACAACCTTTTTGGATCCTCCCCACACACCCGCACTCACCTATCGGCTTTACTCTTTAAAAGATCTCTGCGAAAGCGACCCTTCGGGGGACTGTCGGGCATTGCAGCGCCGGCCCGACGAGGAGCAAAAAAAAGCCCGATGATGAAGCATGACATCCTTCGGGGTGTGTGAGGGCAACTAAGAGGCAAGACTGGGCCCTCCCCTTCGGGACTGGATCCTTGACACTGGGGATATACCTCTGCCTCTTTTCTTTTCACTCTCCTCTCGCTCCCTATTCTGCTCCTAACCTTTCTATCTCTCCGTTGAGCAGGTGTATTTTTTCCACCTCCAACACGGAACAATGTCCTTAATGATTTAACGTTACTCTGTGGAGCACGGACATTGGACCGGAATAAGCTCCTGGTTCCCCCCTCCTTTTTGTTGACAAAGGTTAGGAATCTGTCATCTGCACATATCAATGTAATACAATGGTTTCTGCGTATTATGTAAATAATGTATATACTTTTCTGTTAAAAAAATGTTGTTAATAAATACGGCCAGGGGTTTTACGACTCCCTAATCCAAAGAATTTCCTTCTCGTGTTAGATGTGTACTATCTTTTTTTTTAATAACTGTGTTTATTGGGTTTTAGTCATGAAGAACAAGAGACAACAGACAGTCTATTCAGCACATCTGCAACAGGTACAGGATGTAGTAATATACAGCAGCGACACATTACACAAATGACATGCATCGCATTCACATATTAGTAGGGTCGACGGCCATCGTACATTTCTATAAGCAAGTGGTATGGACAACTCACATGTTTACTCCAGTGTTCCACACAAAGACCCAAAGTAGGATTGTTCAGGAAAAGAAGCTCAGCACGTAACCAATATCCCCAGCTCCACACACAAGCCTCATTTCATATATCTCCGCGAGTTCCCCCCACCCAGCGGCGAGCAAACATAGCAGCTACACTTTTCCTCCCACATCAGTACCCGCCATAACACCTTTGAGTTCAGCTCCCATTTGTCAACACAGCAGGAGTTGTATGTCGCCTCATGTAGCGTTTTCAGTAGTGCGTTGTAGTAGGTATTGTTTAAGGGGTCCCCATATGTCCTTGGGTCGAGATTTGCAAGGTAACAATTCCGCATAAATGGCACCTTGGTCTTGACTATAGATCAGATCATCTAACCAGTCTTTGAATTTGGGGGCACGCCCCCTACCCCATCTGCATGCCACTCGACGTTTTGCTAACAATAATGCAAGTGTGACAAATCGGCAATAGGATCTTGGAAGCCGTTCAGTATACCCAGTATTGCTAGGAGTGGACTACATTCCATAGTATTGGATGTCATTTGTGTGAGTGCCTCAAAGACCTCCACCCAGTATTTCGAAACCCGTGGGCATACCCATGCCAGGTGTAGAAAGCCGTCCTCTGGGCTACCACAACGGTCACAATTATCTGTGTCTCTCAAGTTGAGTCTATGTAGCTATACAGGTGTGCAGTATATACGTTGTATGTATCGAAAATGAATAATACGCAGTCTACAACTGGCGGAAATGCATGCAGCTTGCATACAGCAGTATCTCCATTGTTCAAGTGTTAAGTCAGTACCCAAGTCTGTGGACCAGTGTTGCATTGCGGCTTGTGTAGGCTCCGGCTGTTGGAGACGTATAGTATGATATAAGGTAGACACCATGTGCCCGGGGCCATCAGCACTCAGCATGCGATGTAATGGTGCCAAGTGCTCTGGTTCCCGGGGAAACCCTGGGATAATGGTCCGTAGTCCCTGTTGTAGTCGTAAATAAAAGAATGCGTCTAGCGGAGTGTGACTCTTCTGGCGAAGAATTGCTCAGAAGAGCAAAATTTCCCATGTATGAAGAGATCCCCCCATGTAGTAATATTCAGTCTGGCACAAAGTTTATGAAACCCTATTTCCTGTTGTAAAGGCATCTGGGGATGATAGGAGAGAGGCAGTAGCAGCGAGTAGTTGAGGGCGGCGTTAAGACGACGGACGATTTTATGCCACGCGGTTATTGTACTCGTGAGAGTAGTGTGTGGCACATTTAGATGTGTACTATCTGGGTAATGAGAAGAAAGGAGGGGGTCTAGGCCGTACCTGGCCATATAGAGAGGCGGGCCAAAGGTATGGCGGCCATGCCGGCCCCGGCGACCACACGGGGGCGGGCCTGTCACGCACATTGATGATGCGACAGACGCGCCCCCGCCACCATTGGTCAGGGGTCAGGAATGCACCCCGGAAGTGATTACGATCACTTCCGGGTCGCACAATTACCCAACGCCAGTCCGGTTGGAACTGGCCTGGCCCAATACCTGGGGGGGTTAATAAAAAGCTGGGGAGTGGCTGAGTCTGCCTCTTCGCCCGCCGCTCCCACACCCTGCCCTACGCAACGCCTGCCTCGCTAGGAGGCTGTATTTTCATTTCCCCACCCACCGTCCCCTAAGAGCAGGGTTGATAGAGTGTTATTTTATGTATAAATGTAGTTTGAACATGTCATGCTGATATATGTGTTTTACGGTTTTCTTCCCATTTGTAATATTCTTTTACAGGTTTGTATTTACTGTCGTATTTTAGTGCTATTCCTTGGTCAGGCAGTAAGGTCGTGATTGGTGAGCAGTAAATTTAAGGTCCTTAGAGGGTGGCGCCATTCTTGAATGGGGTCGACCAAGGGGGAGGGACAAGTGATCTCCCATAGAACTCCAGGGGCAGTCACAGCCGGTTGGCTGGATGGTTGCGGGGGATTTGGAGTTACGCTTTCCAGTAGGCTGGTTGGCCATCCCGCACGTGCACAATGGCGCAAGTAAACGGCGCATAACTGCAAGGCCCCTTTATGGAGATAAACTACAGAGTGTATGGGGGTGACCAGTTGGAGGGCGGGCATAATTTGATAAGGATCTGATGCCAGTTATTGCCCTTGCCATAGGCTCAAATAGGAATACGCAGAAAATTAAATGATATCGTGATATTTGATTATGATATGTTTAGATTCGGATAGGAATATCTTTGTATTAGAGATATGTTAAGGTTAGGAATCTGACATTTGTACATATCAATGTAATCAATGTAATACAATGGTTTCTGCATATTATGTAAATAATGTATATAATTTTTTGTTAAAAAATGTTTGTTAATAAATACGGCCAGGGGTTTTACGACTCCCTAATCCAAAGAATTTCCTTCTCGTGTTAGATGTGTACTATCTGGGTAATGAGAAGGGAGGAGGGGGTCTAGGCCGTAACTGGCCATATTGATTGGGCATAGGTCGCCGGTCTGATATCTGTCAGGCGATGAGATACTTCGTTTTGGATTAAAATAATTCAACAGTGATCCTTATGTGTGTCTCTGGACCCTGGTTGGTGCTTTGTTGTATCTCAAAGTGTGTCTGCATATGTGCCATTCATATAGACGTGTCTCACTTACACTTTGCGCTGTAATCTTTTGTTGTGGAAAGGAAGATTTATTGTTAACTAGAAAGCACTATTTTAATAGAAACGTCCGTTTGTGTTTTAAGTACATTTTGTTACAATTACAATGTATCAAAGAATGTTGTGCGAATTAATCGAATTTTACACCCAGTTCCAGTTTGCCGCGGTGGTCCGTAGTTTATATGACATCCCCACATCCATATAAGGCACCGTGCACTGTGTCCTTCCGCGCAGACTACAGTTCAGGCATCGATGTAACTATTACACGATGGGGCTGCAGTGCCTCGTCGAGCTCGGTAGCTATTGGGAGTGTCTGGAACGCCTCCGAGTTTGACAATCGATGAGTTTTGTAACTTTTGTTTAGCACTCATAGGTGTCATATGTGATGATGCTGCGCCCTGCCGCTGGGTCCCGGTCGTCGTAAGTAAATACAGTATATCTGATTTGTCCAGCTGAAAGAATATTGTGCTCTGCTAGAGGAGTACAAAGTCACAGTGTTTATTTTTTCAATTTAACAACATGTTCTCCGAGGTCTTTGTTGTATCAATAACACATTATCCATTCGCCCAGCAAACAAATAGGTTTCTACTCCCTGAACCAAAGTGTGTCATCCCCAACCTTATGGTACTCCAAAAGATGCAAGAGGACTTGGTGCCGGCCTCGAACCTGTGACCATCGGGTGTCTAGCAAAGCTCACTCAGGATTTTTGTTTGTTTTCTGATTAAACATTTTAACACCATACTCTATTTTAGCGCGCTGGGGAATAGTGGCTGTATTGTAAAATCTAGACACATTCTCTGTACTTTGAAGGTATCCATCCATCCGTCCATCCGTCCATCCATCCATCCATCCATCCATCGGTCTGTCTGTCTAGAGAGAGACAGAGATACGTGTTTCACTAAAGAGAAGGAACAGACCAGCTTCAGGTTAGCTAGCAGTACTGCTGTGTGCCAACCTGGCATGGAGATGTACCCCGCACCGGCCACAGGTGATGCACAGCAGAAGTTGGACGGTCCTGAAGCACAGCCTTCTAGAGCACATGCTTATGCAGAGACAAACTCAGAGTTCATGCCAGGCGGCGTGCTGTGCGTGTCTTCATGTTCGAGCTGCACTTTTCCCCTAATGCGCGTACCTCTTTTCTGTTTTGGCTCAAACCCTTGGTACATCCGTCTTTGCATTAAAAACTCTGCGTGCGTCCACTTATCAACCTTAGCAAGCTTCGTCCTGGATAGTACATAGCATTAATGCTCTCAAATTCCCACATTTGGTTTGGTAGTATTTTAGGAGCGTGAAGGGTGAGGCGGCGATGTGTCCGGGGGAGGAAACTACCAGGGTGGAGACCTTACAACCGCCTCGGGTATAAGTGCGGAGAGCTGGCATCCACTTTATTGCTGAAAGTGGGTGAACCTCGTGATTATTGGGGGGCGGGAAGGGCTGTGGAGTTGCTGTCTGTGGGGTGAATACACTGTTTATCGCTGCCATTAGAGGTTGTTTAGTAGGACGCGTGGGAAGGGGACATTCGGGGTGCTGTGTCGTCATCTTCTAACCCTGCATCTTGTATTTCTCTATATTCTATATATTCATGACCATAAGACCGCAGCGCGCCTGCCAGCCTGCCAGCTTGGGAAGCTCCTAAACTCCACCAAGCCGGAGATGACGCGCTCGCTGTAGACCTTTCGTCACAGGTGTGAGACTTTTCCGTCAAAGGGTTGTCTCTGGTGTACTGTTTGCCCAAGACATGTAAATAAACGCACGTTTGGTTCAATAGTATGTAAATCCCTCTCATGGATATTCAATTTGACTTTTAGTGTGCTTTATGTTTATCAGTGTTGGTACTCACCAGAGTGTAACAACGCATCAAAGCGCACACAAGCTGTAATTGTATTTCTATGACGCTTACTACCGCTGACGAGGAGTTGAAATGTAATCGAGGAGACGGAGCCAAAGCTTGTATTTTGTATTGGATGCTAAAGACAGCACGATTTAATTCGCCGAAGCACACGCACATTCGGAAGCTCTGACTTCTTTATAGCCAACGCGTTGTATTTATCACTGGATTCTAACGGGAACACGATTTAATGCGTCTGTATAATGTCCCATTTAAAAATTCAGAAGGAGGGTGGCAGGTGAAAACTTGCGTAGTTTAAATCTGTTTCTAAAACATGATTTTGTTTGAAAAACAAAGCTGTAATTCGAGGGCTTTCCTGTGTCAGTTTCAAGCGGTAACTCCTGTGAATGTCTTAAAACGTTGTGTTTCTTGGAGGGATTCTGGTGGCAAGACATACACACTTCTAAAACATGTATCTTAATCTGGCTATTTAAACAAAATGCGGCCGAGAATGTTTACAAAGAAGTCCTAAATCATGAAACTACTATGCACTGTTACCATGCAGTGGAATGCAATGCTCCCTGCTGTGTAATAAACCATAAGGGATCAACACATTTATAATTGCACGAGGACCATTGTTAAAGTTCCTTGTAACAATGCGGTCGGAGCCCGTCCCCCCTCGGGGTTTGTTTCCTCCGCCCCCACCTTCCTACCCAGCCTGCTCCCTTGCACACAAGCAATTAACAAGTAACCCGCTCTAACCCGAGACATCTGCCTAATGCAGCGTGGGGTGTCCCGGCTGAGGCTGGGTCCGGCCGGCCCGGGACACAAAGGCACTAAAAGGTTTAACCAGCAGCCTTTCCTCCGAGGGGAGAGACGAGCAGCTCTTCACACCCATCCACTTCCGACAGCCGGCTTCCTCTTCCTGGGTGGACTCGAGCGAAGAGGGGGCGCTCCGTCCAAGACCTGCGGGTGACAAAGAAACACAGGCTTTAGACAGTCTCTGCACCACCCCAGACTTCACCAATCGGAGCTTGAAGTCCTTCCCCAACGGAAGCAGCGGCAGAGGTCACGCCCCGCTCACAAGCCTGGCTTTAAAGAGACATTTCCCACGCCCCCCTCCCGCGCCTCAGCGGTGGCACGACAGCAGCAAAGACCCCACTATTCTTAGCCTTCGTGACAACGAACGAGCGTCCCCCTAGAGTACAGACACAATCTTGAAAAAGAGCCCTTTTAACGCTAACTTTGGCCACAGAATGCAGCGTGTGTTCCTTTGTGGCACACCTTGTTGAACAGCATCTCAGAGGCGTGGTTTGGTATCATGGCAATATTCCTATTTCATGAGCACCCAGTGCATGGGCCCTTGTGATGTAAAGGTATCCTTTTGTCAAATATATTTTTATTAGCATTTACAGTTACAGTTTTGCATTTATACTCATATAGTCCATGTTACGCGTTTGGTTTAGTTTTTATGACATCGATTTCATATGTCTTAACATTTCGGAATTAAATTTATCTCCAGTACTCATTTCCACCACTATATTTCTCTTCCTACAGGTGTTATATTTTCGGAGTACTTTAACCATATCACATGTCCAAGGGAGTTTCGATTCTTTCTATGTTTCTGATACAATTCTACAGTCTGCTATGTTAGAATAACTACAAAGTATCACCAAACTGGCATTTAAACTAAATGTGTGATGTCCCGCGGTACTTAGATCCTGTGCATCAGTGATGTGAGGGAGGGATTTGATTTGGTTCCTCCCTCAGGATCCCTCCCTAGTTCTCTACTTGTGCTCTGTTGCTCTCTTCATTCTTACGTGTCTGTCATACTTGAGTCAGTATCTTATCCTGTAGTCTCTCTAGTGTTATATTCGTCGTCAGTTGCAGTCGACGTCCTGGTGATTTAAAGGTATTCTAATGACGTCTGCTGTTGCCAATGTTCTTCCGGGGATGCAGAACCATTGAGTCTAACACAAGAGAGTCCTAATACGCAAAATGTCAACATCACCCCAAAATTAGCGTCAGATAGAAACAGAATCACATTAAGAAATAAATCAAATATTTTCACAGCTGGGTGAGCGGCACTGAGTTCCAGAGGTGAACATAAAATGCAACTGTCCCTGGCACCCTTGCTTCAGCGTTTACCTCTTTGCCCCCTGGCAAACGTGTTTATAAACTTTCCAATCAATGTACGTCGTGAAAACAGTTTTGAAGTGTTGGGATCTTCACGGGCTTGAATTTACCAAGCTGAATTATGTCAAATCCGTGTGAAAGGAATCTCTTTCGAAAGGGCGCCGAAGTGAGCGAGCGACCTTTCAAATGAAACTGTTGGAAAGGTTAGTCTAGGAAAGAGTAACTCTGAGCCGCGGCAAAGAACAAAAGCTTCATGATTGTCACGTCGAAGATTCTTTGTACATTGAGATGGAGAAAATGTCAAGTATGTGTGAAATGTTCCCATTAGGTCACAGGGATTTAATCACTGAAAACATGATCTCCTTATCGCAATCCGATTAGCTCTCTTTTCATGGTCGTTATCTTTGGGCTGAGCTCAGATGTGTGCGGGTGAGACCCTGGGCCTAAACCAAAGAGGTGGCTTAAAGTTTATGTAGGCCAGAGGCGTGCGTGCGTGTGTGCACTTCCATCCATGATGCTGCAGTTAGTCCTCGGTGTGCACACGGAATCGGCTCAGGAGAATGCTCCTAGCACTGGACCCCCCCCTTCGCAGGACTGCGCCGCACACCCAGATGTGTCAGACCCGGGCGGTGTGTGTGAGTGCTTCCGTCCGGTGATGCTGCAGGCAGTCATGGGTGAGTACTGGGACTCACTCAGGAGAGAGAGCCTAGCACTGAGCCCCCCTCCGTAGGTCTACGCCGCACACCCAGATGTGTCAGACCCGGGGCGGTGTGTGTGAGTACTGGGGGGGGGGGGCAGGTCTACGCCGCACACTCAGATGTGTCAGACCCGGGCGGTGTGTGTGAGTGCTTCCGTCCGGTGATGCTGCAGGCAGTCATGGGTGAGTACTGGGACTCACTCAGGAGAGAGAGCCTAGCACTGAGCCCCCCTCCGCAGGTCTGCGCCGCACACCCAGATGTGTCAGACCCGGGGCGGTGTGTGTGAGTACTGGGGGGGGGGGCAGGTCTACGCCGCACACTCAGATGTGTCAGACCCGGGCGGTGTGTGAGTGCTTCCGTCCAGTGATGCTGCAGGCAGTCATGGGTGAGTACTGGGACTCACTCAGGAGAGAGAGCCTAGCACTCGAGCCCCCCCCCCCCTCCGCAGGTCTACGCCGGACACTCAGATGTGTCAGACCCGGGCGGTGTGTGTGAGTACTGGGGGGGGGGGGGCAGGTCTACGCCGCACACTCAGATGTGTTAGACCCGGGTGGTGTGTGTGAGTGCTTCCGTGCAGGGATGCTGCAGGCAGTCATGGGTGAGTACTGGGACTCACTCAGGAGAGAGAGCTTAGCACTGAGCCCCCCTCCGTAGGTCTACGCCGCACACCCAGATGTGTCAGACCCGGGGCGGTGTGCGTGAGTACTGGGGGGGCAGGTCTACGCCGCACACTCAGATGTGTCAGACCCGGGCGGTGTGTGTGAGTGCTTCCGTGCAGTGATGCTGCAGGCAGTCATGGGTGAGTACTGGGACTCACTCAGGAGAGAGAGCCTAGCACTGAGCCCCCCTCCGTAGGTCTACGCCGCACACCCAGATGTGTCAGACCCGGGGCGGTGTGTGTGAGTACTGGGGGGGCAGGTCTGCGCCGCACACCCAGATGTGTCAGACCCGGGCGGTGTGTGTGAGTGCTTCCGTGCAGTGATGCTGCAGGCAGTCATGGGTGAGTACTGGGACTCACTCAGGAGATAGAGCCTAGCACTGAGCCCCCCTCCGCAGGTCTGCGCCGCACACCCAGATGTGTCAGACCCGGGGCGGTGTGTGTGAGTACTGGGGGGGGGGGGCAGGTCTACGCCGCACACTCAGATGTGTCAGACCCGGGCGGTGTGTGTGAGTGCTTCCGTCCGGTGATGCTGCAGGCAGTCATGGGTGAGTACTGGGACTCACTCAGGAGAGAGAGCCTAGCACTGAGCCCCCCTCCGCAGGTCTGCGCCGCACACCCAGATGTGTCAGACCCGGGGCGGTGTGTGTGAGTACTGGGGGGGGGGGGCAGGTCTACGCCGCACACTCAGATGTGTCAGACCCGGGCGGTGTGTGAGTGCTTCCGTCCAGTGATGCTGCAGGCAGTCATGGGTGAGTACTGGGACTCACTCAGGAGAGAGAGCCTAGCACTCGAGCCCCCCCCCCCCTCCGCAGGTCTACGCCGGACACTCAGATGTGTCAGACCCGGGCGGTGTGTGTGAGTACTGGGGGGGGGGGGCAGGTCTACGCCGCACACTCAGATGTGTTAGACCCGGGTGGTGTGTGTGAGTGCTTCCGTGCAGGGATGCTGCAGGCAGTCATGGGTGAGTACTGGGACTCACTCAGGAGAGAGAGCTTAGCACTGAGCCCCCCTCCGTAGGTCTACGCCGCACACCCAGATGTGTCAGACCCGGGGCGGTGTGCGTGAGTACTGGGGGGGCAGGTCTACGCCGCACACTCAGATGTGTCAGACCCGGGCGGTGTGTGTGAGTGCTTCCGTGCAGTGATGCTGCAGGCAGTCATGGGTGAGTACTGGGACTCACTCAGGAGAGAGAGCTTAGCACTGAGCCCCCTCCGTAGGTCTACGCCGCACACCCAGATGTGTCAGACCCGGGGCGTGTGTGTGAGTACTGAGGGGGCAGGTCTACGCCGCACACTCAGATGTGTCAGACCCGGGCGGTGTGTGTGAGTGCTTCCGTCCGGTGATGCTGCAGGCAGTCATGGGTGAGTACTGGGACTCACTCAGGAGAGAGAGCCTAGCACTGAGCCCCCCTCCGTAGGTCTACGCCGCACACCCAGATGTGTCAGACCCGGGGCGGTGTGTGTGAGTACTGGGGGGGGGCAGGCCTACGCCGGACACTCAGATGTGTCAGACCCGGGCGGTGTGTGTGAGTGCTTCCGTGCAGTGATGCTGCAGGCAGTCATGGGTGAGTACTGGGACTCACTCAGGAGAGAGAGCCTAGCACTGAGCCCCCCTCCGCAGGTCTGCGCCGCACACCCAGATGTGTCAGACCCGGGGCGGTGTGTGTGAGTACTGGGGGGGGGGGGCAGGTCTACGCCACACACTCAGATGTGTCAGACCCGGGCGGTGTGTGTGAGTGCTTCCGTGCAGTGATGCTGCAGGCAGTCATGGGTGAGTACTGGGACTCACTCAGGAGAGAGAGCTTAGCACTGAGCCCCCCTCCGTAGGTCTACGCCGCACACCCAGATGGTCAGACCCGGGGCGTGTGTGTGAGTACTGGGGGGGCAGGTCTGCGCCGCACACCCAGATGTGTCAGACCCGGGGCGTGTGTGTGAGTACTGGGGGGGCAGGTCTGCGCCGCACACCCAGATGTGTCAGACCCGGGGCGGTGTGTGTGAGTACTGGGGGGGCAGGTCTGCGCCGCACACCCAGATGTGTCAGACCCGGGCGGTGTGTGTGAGTGCTTCCGTCCAGTGATGCTGCAGGCAGTCATGGGTGAGTACTGGGACTCACTCAGGAGAGAGAGCCTAGCACTCGAGCCCACCCATCCGCAGGTCTACGCCGCACACCCAGATGTGTCAGACCCGGGGCGGTGTGTGTGAGTACTGGGGGGGGGGGCAGGTCTGCGCCGCACACCCAGATGTGTCAGACCCTGGGCGGTGTGTGTGAGTACTGGGGGGGGCAGGTCTACGCCGCACACTCAGATGTGTCAGACCCGGGCGGTGTGTGTGAGTGCTTCCGTGCAGTGATGCTGCAGGCAGTCATGGGTGAGTACTGGGACTCACTCAGGAGAGAGAGCCTAGCACTGAGCCCCCCTCCGCAGGTCTGCGCCGCACACCCAGATGTGTCAGACCCGGGGCGGTGTGTGTGAGTACTGGGGGGGGGCAGGTCTACGCCGCACACTCAGATGTGTCAGACCCGGGCGGTGTGTGTGAGTGCTTCCGTGCAGTGATGCTGCAGGCAGTCATGGGTGAGTACTGGGACTCACTCAGGAGAGAGAGCTTAGCACTGAGCCCCCCTCCGTAGGTCTACGCCGCACACCCAGATGTGTCAGACCCGGGGCGTGTGTGTGAGTACTGGGGGGGCAGGTCTGCGCCGCACACTCAGATGTGTCAGACCCGGGCGGTGTGTGTGAGTGCTTCCGTGCAGTGATGCTGCAGGCAGTCATGGGTGAGTACTGGGACTCACTCAGGAGAGAGAGCCTAGCACTGAGCCCCCCTCCGCAGGTCTGCGCCGCACACCCAGATGTGTCAGACCCGGGGCGGTGTGTGTGAGTACTGGGGGGGGGGCAGGTCTACGCCGCACACTCAGATGTGTCAGACCCGGGTGGTGTGTGTGAGTGCTTCCGTCCAGTGATGCTGCAGGCAGTCATGGGTGAGTACTGGGACTCACTCAGGAGAGAGAGCCTAGCACTGAGCCACCCTCCGCAGGTCTACGCCGGACACTCAGATGTGTCAGACCCGGGGCGGTGTAAGTGAGTACTTCCGTCAGGTGATGCTGAGGGCAGTCATTAGTGAGTTATGGGACTCACTCAGGAGCGGGAGACCCGGGGCGGTCTATGTGAGTACTGGGGGAAGGAGGGGGGGGGGGCAGGTCTGCGCCGCACACTCAGATGTTCTAATAACGCTAGAGTTTAGGAATGACGCGAGTCTGTCTGAAAGAAACATTCATGCATGTATGTCCTAAACGAGACATGCTACAGAAGGCGCATTTGATAGGCTTCCTGCATCACGTGTGAAGACTGTTCCCCCCTCCCTCCCGTACCTGGCATGAGAGAGTCCTCAGATGAGAGAGCTTGTGCTCTTAACACTTTAACAGGGCTCTGCTCGGCTACCTTCCTTCGGGACTCGTAGCAAGGGGCCCTTCTGTTCCTTCGTTTAATTCGTGGTCTTCATGAAAGGGCTCCTTGCCTTTTCTTCGTGTACTTATTTTCACTATTACCATTAATGGCCATTTACAATCTCTTTCATTTTTATTTTCGTTTGCTCTTTTTTCTTTCTTTTTTGCCATTCCTGTACCTCTTCCAACTTCCCCTTTCTATATTCCTCCTTTTTCCTTTGTGCTCTCGGCTCATTGTTCCGTAATTGTAATTTTTCAAGTGGATGGATTGTATCTTTTCCCTTTATAGTCACTATTATGTGCTTCAGTTCTATTCCCTTCGGTTTCCTTATTTTCCTTCTGAATACCGAAAAATCACAGTATTTAAGCTGTCATATTTAGATCTTGGTGTGTTTCTTTAAAAAAGAAACTCGCGCTGAAAACGACGGATCCTTTTTCCGGGGGTGTTTCCTCAGTATGGTAGTGTATTTTGTGCAAGTATATTAGTAAGCATGCATATAAAGATGTCACTGCGGCATGGCATGTGTGTGTGTGTGAGAGAGAGAGAGAGACAGAGGCTCTTGATACTTGAATCATGTTTGTAGACGGGGCGAAGCGCTTCGGCCCCGTCACGCTATGGACAATAAATACACACGCAAGCATTTATACACATATATTAATTACATCGCGAGGAGATTAAAGTAAACAACGCACGCTATCGATACCTACAACACACTTAATGCAAACCCACGCTTACTAGACCAGGTGCCGAAATCATGAAAAAAAATACACTTTTCTAAGTTCGACAAACTTACGCTTTCATGCGTGCGTAGTTAATAGTTTTTAAAAGTAGTTTTTGCATATATATATATATATATAGATCACAGTCAGTTCGGGAAATATTGTTATTTTTCCCTAATGGGGGAGATTGGACTCCCGCGTGTTAGATCTGTGGATTTTCCGTGCCAGAGTGGAAATTGAAATGACACCACTTTGCACTTTCACAATGGGATTTCGTCACGGTACAAGTTGTTTGTTTAACCCGACAGCTCCGTGCACCCCGTCGCACGCTTTACACACTCATTAAAACGATTATTCACGAGCTGTCGAGCGTTTTCTTATTCATTGCTAGGAAGGGCTTAGCCCTCAAGTCCGCCTTGCCAGCCGGGGACAGGGAAGGCGAAGCGGGCGAAGGAGGTAGGAGGAAGATAACCTTCGGAGATACCAGATCAAACTTTACGCCACAGAGCAGGTTTCTGGCAGCGAAGCAGCCGTGCCACTCACAACGAACACAGAGCTCTTCAAGTGCAAGTGGGGTGCCGCATCATCATTTTATGATTCACAGATATTCAGACATTTCAAATCCGATGGGCTAGACATCGCCGGGAGTAAGGAAGAAACACCAACTGGGCCAGAGTAGTGGGGGAGGGTTTTGAAATCTTCACTACTTTTCCTGTCTCCAAGAATGCAATTAAGTGCCATGGGCACAACTAATAAGAATTTGTATTTTTTTTATTGCGATCTTCGAACTTACAAACTTCTTCAAATTACGCTCACTATAATATGATTATTTTAGAATGTTATTAAAACATCTGGCTTATTTTAGTGTGTCCTTAAGGAATGTTTTCGAATTTACAGCTAATGTTTTGTCTCTTTAGAGTCTTTTGACAGCTCTCGGTGAAGGGATGAAAGTGCTGGTATTCATCTTATTGTGAAAGGGTTGCTCCAATACTACACATGGACTGTTGCCTGAATGGTAACCTTTATATTTTGCACGTCATAGTGACACGTTTGGAACCCCACATCTTGTAGTCTTTTATGACAGGAAGAACTTTGCTGGGAACTCCGGGAGATGGGGGGGGGGGCTGAATTCATTGGGTGGATTTACTGTTTGAACCTCCAGTTTTCAAAAGGTAAAGATTAATGGCACACTCCTTATCAGGTACTGCGACTAGAATTTGTAACTTCGACCACCGTCTCTTTCTGGATTTTCAAAACAGATCTTAAAACTCTTCTCTTCCAAAGACACTTCTTTGAATACTTTGCCTCATCCCAGTGCATGGCCCTTTATTGCTACTTCACACTCACAAGAGCTCAATTTTGTAAATATGTATTCTGTACTTGTAATTGCAATTGCATTTATATAGCGTTTACTACCCCTGACAGGGCGTCACAGTGCTTTTTCGGCGAGTAGCATACTATTCCAGGACCAAAAAAGGATTAGTGGTGAAATAGTATATATGAAAAAAGGATTAGTGGTGACATAGTATATATGAAATTAATTTGAGCGGTGGACATGTTAGTCTGTTATTTGGATTGAAAAGGATAGTCCAGGGATAGAAAAGGGAAGGGTTTGCATTTATATGGCGCTTGCTCCCCCTGATGATGTGTTGAAGCCCTTTTCGACGAGTAGCACGCTACTCTGGAACCCAAAACCCAAAAAGGAATAGTGGTGAATTAGTATAGGTAAATATGAAATTTATTTGAGTGGTGGACAAGTTAGTCTGTTTGTTATTGGGCTCGATAAGGATAGTGAAGGGATAGAAGAGGGAAGCGTTTAAATTTATATAGCACTTGCTACACCTGATAAGTTGTTGAAGCATTTTTCGACGGGGTGCATGCTACTACGGAACCCAAGCAGGATTAGTGGGGGATTAGTATAGGGAAATATGAAATTAATTTGAGCGGCAAATATGTTAGTCTGTCATTTGGATTGAAAAGGAATAGTGGAGGGAGAGAAGAGGGAGGGTCTAGAAAGAGATTTTTGGGGGAGTTTTGGAATGAGTAAAGGGTAGCTGGAGGTGGAAGAGTCAGAGGATAGGACTCGTACCCCCCAGGATGGCTCCCGGCCCTGCCCCCAACCAAACCCACAAAGCAATGCTTGACGACCAGAGCTGTGGGTTAAAAAGGCCATGTTTATTACAAATCATCACACAAACATGACAATATATAATTCATACAATTTAATACGATATGGATTTATCAAATTCAATCGTTAATAAAATTGCTCCAGCACTAAGGGGCCTTCTGGCTCGCGTCCCCCAACCAACTGAGAACCACGCAAGGCGCAACCCACCTGCGTCCTTGAGGGGTGAGCCCCTGCCATCTGGTCCTTGTCCGCCACCTGAGGGGCCCACCCCTCCACCACCAGGCTGCCCATCGGGGCTCGTAGGGAATAACCAGGGGCGGAAGCCCCATGCCCTATTTTAAACTGGCGCCCTTGCCCCCAGCCGGTGTCCTGTTCTCTCTGGGGTGAGCTTACCGTCTCTCCACCTCAGTGCTGGCCTAAGGAGTATGCAGGAGGACTCCCCTTAACAATGTAAAGGCAATTTATGTGGCCTCTTTACCGCCGCTTAGAATATTCCACATGCAACACCTCCCCAAGCTCTAACTTTAGGGACGGGTGGGTGGGAGATTACAGGAGACCCCTGCATACCGGGGCCGGCGCAGTCAGAAAGAGGGCGAGGACAAGGGCAAATTGCCCTAAATAGGCCCACGCCCTCTCACCCCTCGAGGCGCCGGCTCCGAACGGAAGTGACGTCACGTCGCTGCTGACCCGGAAGTACTTCTTGCTGCAATCCCACTTTCTCCAAGGACAATAACCACCAAAGGGGAGGGGCGCGACCGGGTGCCCGGGGGGCCGAGTCCTAAGTGCGCGCTTCTTTATATTTCGCGCTTGGCATAGGACTCGTACCCCCCAGGATGGCTCCCGGCCCTGCCCCCAACCAAACCCACAAAGCAATGCTTGACGACCAGAGCTGTGGGTTAAAAAGGCCATGTTTATTACAAATCATCACACAAACATGACAATATATAATTCATACAATTTAATACGATATGGATTTATCAAATTCAATCGTTAATAAAATTGCTCCAGCACTAAGGGGCCTTCTGGCTCGCGTCCCCCAACCAACTGAGAACCACGCAAGGCGCAACCCACCTGCGTCCTTGAGGGGTGAGCCCCTGCCATCTGGTCCTTGTCCGCCACCTGAGGGGCCCACCCCTCCACCACCAGGCTGCCCATCGGGGCTCGTAGGGAATAACCAGGGGCGGAAGCCCCATGCCCTATTTTAAACTGGCGCCCTTGCCCCCAGCCGGTGTCCTGTTCTCTCTGGGGTGAGCTTACCGTCTCTCCACCTCAGTGCTGGCCTAAGGAGTATGCAGGAGGACTCCCCTTAACAATGTAAAGGCAATTTATGTGGCCTCTTTACCGCCACAAGGGGGACCAGGGCAGACCGCCCTTCGCCCTCCCCACCACGAGGCAACCCCTGGATCCTTCATTTCCTACCAATCCTCCGGCTCGGAGCCATGTCGGATTCAAATGCCTGGATTCCTTCTCCTGGATCCCAGGTATACCTGTGCCCACCTTTGCAGTGAACCCCACGATCCCCATTTTTCGGCTGCATCAACAAGCAGGCCCCCTACCCAGGGCAACGCCAGGCCATACCAGCCTTCCCAGCACTTGGCCGAAATTTAACAGGGCATCTAACCATAATTGTGGCTCTTAATTTCTCCCTGGCGTCATGAGACCACGCTATCTTGGCAAAAAGACCTACCTAAGTATGGGCAAAATCAGGCCGATCTCCCTCGAGGCCCATTGGCCTAAGTAACGCAAGATACACCAACTCAGAAGAAACATCTATCCAAAACCGAATCCATGGGAATTGAGCCTTTAACCATGAGAGTAAGAATGTCAGACCTTAACCATTAGTCCACAGTGACCCGGTCATGACCGATCCAAATGCCCTGATTCGTCATTCATATTAACTCATCAATGCAGGACAAGCCAACTCAAGGGGACTGCAGTCCCACCTGGAGTCTTCGGCCAGCTGCAAAAGAGTAGGATCCCAGGAGCACCCCAGTTACACACCTGAGGGAGACATTTTTTAACCGCTTCACTCGAGCTGCTGCTTACCATTGAACAGTCCGAGCCAAAAACGCACGGGCCAGTGATTCTGTGTCTACACCGATTAGGGCAAACATACTACCTCCATCTTGCCCGGGGAAATACCTGGCTAGCTGCGCCTGTCGTGGCCCCAATTCTGAATCTAGTGACCCACCCTCCTTGCTTTCTCCGCTGCAGGAACTAGTCCAGTGTGCGATATGCCCTACCTATGGACCAGACTGCCCCTGATACCTGGTGAGCATATTTTTTCCACCCTGAGCAACACCCAGCCGTTACCGGACACCTCTTAATATGATCAGGTTATGACCTCTTGTAGGGAGCGGGCCTGTCTACTTTAGAATCCCAGTGCACAGGAACTGCAGGCCTCCCATTGCCCCGAGTCTTGAAGCCCCCACTAGTCTGCTCCGCCTGGGGGGTCCCCAAAAATTTAGTAAGGGAAGTCTGTCGTACGACTTGCTAATACCTATTCCTCCTGTAGGAGTTGCCCATATACAGAGTCCCCCTAGTCTTGTACTGAAAAATGCCCACCCTCAGTTGTGCTCCCAGTCCTGACCACTGAAAAGCGCTCCCAAGGGATACCCCTCCCAACGACCCCGGTCGAACCGCATAACTGCTGCCTGAATGGATGCCTGTTGAACCTTTAATTAACATCAATGTTATGTGCGCAGCTTATTCCCTAAGCCAACCACGCTGCTCGGAATAGCCACAATGCAGATGCAGCCGGAAGTGACCCAGCATCCAACCCCACCCCCGGGAAAGAGTGGCCCGCCTATTCCTGTGTGCCCCCCCCTTGGTCAGATGAACAGCGAAGCATAAGGCGTCCTCTACCGACTGGTGCCCTACTTGTTGTCTTAAACCTCATGAAGACGGACCTCCTTCTTCCTTCCACCCCGCTTGCTGAAGCCACCGAACACCCTCCGATGCTGTAACCGGCGCCCTGGTGTTCCGTGCCCCCTATCATTCGCAAATCAGCCCTGCGCAAGCCCCCGGGGAACCAAATGGTGAGGTTCGTTTCACTGCCTTTACTTCCTTCTGAGTGTGCTTGCAGTGCTAGGGCCAGGTCCTCTCCCTAACAGGGTATCGCGACCCCGCAGTCGAATCCCAACTGCAAATGTAGCCCCTCGCCAACCAGCAACGGGGGGGGGGGGCCCAAGCAACTACCAATTCCTCCCTGCGCTTCACTCCAGCAGGGCAAATGCCCCTCAAACCCCATGCGGCCCACCGTCAACGGGCGGGGCAGCGCCCCCTCAACGAATTCCAACCGCGCCGAGACTCCAACCGCGCCAACCTCTTCCGGATACCGCCCGACCCCTTCAGAATACCGCACCGACCTCACGCCGAGATTACAGGAGACCCCTGCATACCGGGGCCGGCGCAGTCAGAAAGAGGGCGAGGACAAGGGCAAATTGCCCTAAATAGGCCCACGCCCTCTCACCCCTCGAGGCGCCGGCTCCGAACGGAAGTGACGTCACGTCGCTGCTGACCCGGAAGTACTTCTTGCTGCAATCCCACTTTCTCCAAGGACAATAACCACCAAAGGGGAGGGGCGCGACCGGGTGCCCGGGGGGCCGAGTCCTAAGTGCGCGCTTCTTTATATTTCGCGCTTGGCAAAGTGTTCAGAAAGGCTTGTTTGGGAGATCTGAATCGTAAAAGAGGTATGAGATGATGCAAGGAAGGGTAGATGAGGGAAGAGTCTAGAAAG
Source organism: Triturus cristatus (assembly GCF_964204655.1). Lineage (NCBI taxonomy): Eukaryota > Metazoa > Chordata > Amphibia > Caudata > Salamandridae > Triturus > Triturus cristatus. Next base: position 1,251,565,980 of record NC_140592.1, on the reverse strand, counting down.
GGTTATTTCCATGATCCCAGTTGTAGAATGGGGTTTGGTGTGAGTGAGAGAGTGAAGGTAGAGGAAATATTGTGAGAGGTATAGGTTGAGAAATAGGGTAGTGCATTGGAAAGAGTAGTTGAATGAGGTTTGAGATGAGTCAGAGGGGAGGTGAGGATATGTTGTGAGAGTTATATAGGGTGAGATATAGGGTAGTGCATTGGAGATGCTGAATTAAAAGCAAAGTAATAAATATAAACATACATAAGAACATGGAAGGTATATATGTATAAGGAAGGCAATATACGTAGATTTAAGTTGTATTTAATAAACTCAGACTTTGAAGTGTTGCTCTACTTTAAGAGAATCTCTTTTTATGTAGTTTATTAGTGAAACAATTGTAGTTACATTTTTATGATAACATATTTAGGGGCATATTATCAAGGGGCGACCATAATATTATCGCCGCTTTAGACCCCGTTTTCGGGCGCAAAGCGGGGATAATACTATCGCATTATCATCAAGGGCACGCTAGCGCGTGTTTCCTTGATGTATCGCCCCTTTTTCACATGCCTCGCCTCGCATCGATAATGAGATGCAAAAGAGGCGTGGCTGTGAAAAGCAACATGGGATAATTTCGCGATATTATCAAGGAGGGTTAGCGATAAATAAAATCGCGTTAAGTATGCCTTAACGCATGAATTTAACGTCTGTTAAATTCCTGACTAAGGCATACCTAACATGGGGTGTGGATTGTGTTGCTAAGACCACAGGCCATATCATCTAGGATATCGCCGTTTTCCACCATGGAAAACAGCGAAATCCACACTATCTCTGGAATTTTATCGCCTTGGCGATGCGCGTTGTTGATAACGCGCTAACTGGGCGATAAATTCCAGAGATAGCCGGCGATAAATATGCAAGCGCTAACTGCGCTTTGCGATATTTATCGCCGGCCCTTGTTAATATGCCCCTTGCTTATTTATGCAGTCACCTATACACATGTTAAACAAATAATATAACTTCAAGTAACATGTACATTTGTTAAGCTGAACTGACGAATAGCTGTATATTGAAAATAAATTATTGTACACATTTATACAAAGCATTACACATATGTAGGTGCACATCTATAGTCCAAATAAATGCTTATATACAGAGGGATTTGCTGTATATTTATGTTTTAGTTGGTGGTTATGTGGGGAAGAGCTAACTCTTGAGTAGTCTTTGGAAGATAAGGTAGTTATCCAGTATTGGGGTATCTTTCATAGATTCACATGCTTGAATCATTCCCCGTCGTCAAGGCGGGAGTCCCATGGTAAATACAAAAGTAGTGCCAAAAGTAAATAATAGTAGTAGGCTAAAAGAAAAGGCCTAAGGCCTACATCCTAGTAGCCTATCTACATCATTATAGTAAAGAGAACCAAAACTTGGTTCTAACCAATCAGCTACCAGCACCCTCTAGAACCTTCCCAGCAGAGGCAGTTCTCCTCAGATTTTCACCGCACGTCGTGTGGAAGGGAGTCTCCCTGAGTGCCACTCAGTTCTTCTAATTTTTTCTTCAGAATTTCTGACAGGAAAGCTCTTTTCAAACCCTGCAGGACCGGTGATAAAAAGAGGGTCCATGTGGATGATCAATATAAGGACTGCATTTATTGCCTTTATCCCAAACATGAGGCAAAATATTGCAAGATTTACCATACCTTTCCTACCAAAACTCTTAGGGATAGAGAGGCAAGGCTGCTCTTGTGGCTCAAATCTTCTTCGGCTGACGAGGATGTCAAAGCGTCTACTTCCAGCAAGAGAGCCAGGTCCCATGACAGCTCTTCAAGTGAGGGGAGAAAACACCTGAAATCATCCCATGATGTTTCTGACCCTTCACAGAGGTCACCAAAACTTTCCTCTGCGTCAATGCTGTCTCCGTCATCTACAGCAGGCAAGGACTCAAAAAAGGCTTCCACTTCAAAAACTGTAAGTAAAAGCCATATTAAATCTGTCACGGTGACTACTTCATCCACTATCTCTGTGACTTCTTCTTCTGCCTCATCATCTACGGCTACTATTTCAATAACGGCCATTCCATCGCCTATTCGGTCTACAAAGATCTCTATTTCTACTAAAAAAACAGTTTTTGAGGAGTCGTCGACGAGAAAGTTGAAATCTCCGTCGACGACCGCATCGACGTCGAGCTCATTAATAGTACCGTCGACGAAGTGTCCGCTGTCGACGAAGATCTCATCGTCGACGAAGTCTGCACCGTCGACGTCGGCATCATCGACGACGACGGCAACATTGAAGATCTCATCGTCGGCGACCCCGTCGACGAAGAGCCCGTCGACGACAACCCCGTCGACAAAGAGCCCGTCGACGACAACCCCGTCGACAAAGAGCCTGTCGACGACGATCCCGTTGACGACTATCCCGTTGACGACGATCCCGTAGACGACGATCCCGTTGACGATGATCCCGTTTACGACGATCCCGTTGACGACGATCCCGTCAACGACGATTCCATCGACGACGGTTTTACCTGTTCAATCCAAAGTTTCTGCTGGTTTAACTCTACCTGCGCAGTCAACGCCTAAGTCATCAGGTTTTTACCAGCTTAAGACTTTTCAAAGACAACCAGATTACAAGATCTCACTACTTATGCCTTCACATCTCCTAGACACTTATACTGAAGAAGATGACTATGAGGATGAAGAGGATGAGGGACCCTTTGGTATGGCTCACCATCCTTCTGAATTAAATATCAAGTGTCAGGATGACGACGAAGATGGTGACTACCAGGAGCCTTATTATCAAGAAGATACAGTTGTTCCACATCATAGATTCCATCATCAGGAAGGACGCGAGAGGAAAATGAGTCTCCTCCCTCCAACGCTCATTCAGGATTTACAAGCCATGCTGGCGGATTACCAACAAAGGTTTCCCCCACAGCAGACAGTTCTGGAGAACGCACCCATACCAGCGGTGGTTCCTGTTCCATTGACTCAACTGGAAGTTCCTGTTACACCTGTCTCTCCTTCAGATCAAACGGAAGAAGTGCAAAATGACACTACCTCCTCCGAAGAAGAGGTTGAAGAGGGTGAACTACCTGACAATACTAATATTCCGGACCCATGGGATGACTACGTAATTCCAATGCCTTCTCCACCTCTTCCTCTGCCGTCTGATTCCCCACCTGAGGACATCGGGGGCTTCCATAATTTGATGCAACGGGCTGCAGCCAGATTTCAGTTGCCGGTAACAGTCGAGCAGACAGAATGTTTCCTTCATGATTTCAAGGAAGAGTCCAGGAAAATCATGAGAGCTGTACCTATAATAGATTATCTATGGAATGAAGGGGTAAAAATCATGAAAACCCCTGCATCTGTTCCGGCGGTACTTCAGCGCATAGAGAAAAAATATTGTGCTCCTGCCAACAGCTCAGCTTGCCTCATTGGTCACCCACGTCCTGATTCGGTGATGTCACAGGCCGCCCAACAGCGATCTAAGAATCCTGCAACACCTATCACAACACCACCTGATAAGGAAGGATGTCGTCTGGACCTTATAGGCAAGAAATTCTCTACCATGAAAGCGGCCTCCATCATAGCTGCCAATTCTTTAGCCATTATCGGTCGTTACGACTGCCAAATGTGGTCAGACATGAAAAGTTTCATTGACCTCATTCTAGAAGACCGTAGGCAAGAGGCAAGAAAGATTCTTCAGGAAGGGGAACGTGCCTCATCAGAAACTATAGCTTGCTCTTTATACATCGTAAACACCAACTTCCGTCAGCTTGCAGGAGCGGCAGTGGTTCGGCACCAGGGATGGCTTAAGGCCACCACTTTCAGAACTGAGGTGCAAACAAAGATTCTGGACATGGCTTATGACGGAGAGTCCTTTTTCAGGAAGCACACTGATGAGGCCCTCTTAGCCATAAAAACTGACACGGATACCTCACGATCATTGGGTACCCTTCAGTACAGGCGTGGAAATTTTAGAGGAGCAAGAGGGCATGGTTTTTCATCAAGAGGAGGATACCAGAATCAGCAGAACAGGCAGTATCAATCCCATTATAGACAGCCCTACAGCCAGTCCTCATACCGTCAATCGTCCATGGCTAGTTTCTCTCGTCAAGGTGGTTGGAAGAGGTCACAAAATTAAGGCAGAGACACTAGCAGGAAACAGTGATTTCCACAGGGCGCCAGCCATATTACCCTCCGTACCCGTGGACGCGAAGATTTCAGCTTTTGTACACAAGTAGCGAGAAATCACGTCAGATCAATGGGTTCTAGACCTAGTAACCAATGGCCACACCCTCAAATTCATCAAACAGCCACCTACTACTCCGCCCAGGGGTCCCCCTCCCCTTGTCTTCACTTATTATTCAAGGAAGCCTTGACGATGCTCCTCAAAAATGCCATAGAGAAAGTTCCATCATCTCAGAAAGGAACAGGTTTCTATTCTAGTTTCTTCCTCATCAAAAAGAAGTCAGGGGAATGGCGACCAATTTTGGATCTCTGCAAGTTAAACAAGTTTCTCAAGAAACAAAGTTTCCGAATGGTCACGCTTGCGAGATTTTAAGTTGTCTAAAGAAAGGGGATTTTATTGCTTCTCTGGATATGGAAGACACTTACTTCCACATACCTATACACCCCAAGCATCGCAAATATCTTCGATTTACTGTGGCTGGCGTCCACTATCAGTTCAAAGTGCTCCCTTTTGGGCTGAAACCGTCTCCAAGAATCTTCACGAAGTGCTTGGCACCAGTAGCGTTACAACAAACAAATGATGGACGGAATGCTGACAATGCAGACATTCTCCCCCAGTCAAGAGATCTGGGTTAAATCCATCGTTCTTTTGCCCACTACGCCACCCCAGTTCAGACATGGCCATATGCAAATCAGTCTTGACCCTGTGCCTCATGGGAACAGTCCAGCCCGAACTGCCAAGCCATGTCTTCCCTGGACCGGAATCAAGCATCCTAGGACCGGTTTCTGGCTATCAGCCGTCATCAGCCAGGATAGCTTGACTCCAGTGGCGTAGTGAGCACGAGACCCACGTCTGGGCATACCCATCCCACTTAGGGCGAAAAGCGTTACAACAAACAAATGATGGACGGAATGCTGACAATGCAGACATTCTCCCCCAGTCAAGAGATCTGGGTTAAACTCATCGTTCTTTTGCCCACTACGCCACCCCAGTTCAGACATGGCCATATGCAAATCAGTCTTGACCCTGTGCCTCATGGGAACAGTCCAGCCCGAACTGCCAAGCCATGTCTTCCCTGGACCGGAATCAAGCATCCTAGGACCGGTTTCTGGCTATCAGCCGTCATCAGCCAGGATAGCTTGACTCCAGTGGCGTAGTGAGCACGGGACCCACGTCTGGGCATACCCATCCCACTTAGGGCGAAAAGCGTTACAACAAACAAATGATGGACGGAATGCTGACAATGCAGACATTCTCCCCCAGTCAAGAGATCTGGGTTAAATCCATCGTTCTTTTGCCCACTACGCCACCCCAGTTCAGACATGGCCATATGCAAATCAGTCTTGACCCTGTGCCTCATGGGAACAGTCCAGCCCGAACTGCCAAGCCATGTCTTCCCTGGACCGGAATCAAGCATCCTAGGACCGGTTTCTGGCTATCAGCCGTCATCAGCCAGGATAGCTTGACTCCAGTGGCGTAGTGAGCACGGGACCCACGTCTGGGCATACCCATCCCACTTAGGGCGAAAAGCGTTACAACAAACAAATGATGGACGGAATGCTGACAATGCAGACATTCTCCCCCAGTCAAGAGATCTGGGTTAAATTCATCGTTCTTTTGCCCACTACGCCACCCCAGTTCAGACATGGCCATATGCAAATCAGTCTTGACCCTGTGCCTCATGGGAACAGTCCAGCCCGAACTGCCAAGCCATGTCTTCCCTGGACCGGAATCAAGCATCCTAGGACCGGTTTCTGGCTATCAGCCGTCATCAGCCAGGATAGCTTGACTCCAGTGGCGTAGTGAGCACGGGACCCATGTCTGGGCATACCCATCCCACTTAGGGCGAAAAGCGTTACAACAAACAAATGATGGGCGGTATGCTGACAATGCAGACATTCTCCCCCAGTCAAGAGATCTAGGTTAAATCCATCGTTCTTTTGCCCACTACGCCACCCCAGTTCAGACATGGCCATATGCAAATCAGTCTTGACCCTGTGCCTCATGGGAACAGTCCAGCCCGAACTGCCAAGCCATGTCTTCCCTGGACCGGAATCAAGCATCCTAGGACCGGTTTCTGGCTATCAGCCGTCATCAGCCAGGATAGCTTGACTCCAGTGGCGTAGTGAGCACGGGACCCACGTCTGGGCATACCCATCCCACTTAGGGCGAAAAGCGTTACAACAAACAAATGATGGACGGAATGCTGACAATGCAGACATTCTCCCCCAGTCAAGAGATCTGGGTTAAATCCATCGTTCTTTTGCCCACTACGCCACCCCAGTTCAGACATGGCCATATGCAAACCAGTCTTGACCCTGTGCCTCATGGGAACAGTCCAGCCCGAACTGCCAAGCCATGTCTTCCCTGGACCGGAATCAAGCATCCTAGGACCGGTTTCTGGCTACCAGCCGTCATCAGCCAGGATAGCTTGACTCCAGTGGCGTAGTGAGCACGGGACCCACGTCTGGGCATACCCATCCCACTTAGGGCGAAAAGCGTTACAACAAACAAATGATGGACGGAATGCTGACAATGCAGACATTCTCCCCCAGTCAAGAGATCTGGGTTAAATCCATCGTTCTTTTGCCCACTACGCCACCCCAGTTCAGACATGGCCATATGCAAATCAGTCTTGACCCTGTGCCTCATGGGAACAGTCCAGCCCGAACTGCCAAGCCATGTCTTCCATGGCACCAGTAGCAGCACCAGTAGCGGCAGCATTGAGATCCCGAGGAATACAAGTATTCCCTTATTTAGACGATTGGCTGATCAAAGGTCCTTCAGAACAAGATACCAAGGTTGCCACAGAAGAATGTTTACATCTATTCGCTTCTCTGGGGCTGACCCTCAACGAGAGCAAATCACAATTACGCCCTCTCCAAGTCATACCTTTTCTTGGAGCACGGTTAGACACGGTCCAGTGCAAAGCATTCTTGTCACACGACCACCAGCTGCGTTTTCAGAAATTGGCAAAGCTAATTGCAAAAAGAAAGTCAGTTTCAGTCCGAATGTCTGCTTCGCTCCTCAGAATGTGCTCTTCTGCGATACATCTCATTCCCTTAGCACGGCTCAAAATGAGACCTCTTCAGGAGGAACTGCACCTTGAATGGCAGCAGGCCATAGGTTTTTTCGACGATACTATCAGGATCACACAGCGCATAATACATTCTCTACGTTGGTGGTTACAGGCAAAGAATTTAACCCAAGGCCTCACTTTTCTACAGACCATTCCAGATTTCGTTTTAACAACCAATGCCTCCATGGAAGGATGGGGAGGTCATTTGCAGGATTTGCAGATTTAAGGGAGATGGTCTCAAGTTCAAAGGCAACAACATATCAACAGTCTGGATCTCCGCGCCATCATTCTGTCTCTCCAAGCGTTTCTCTCAAGGATCGGGGGATCCTCTGTGCTGGTTCGTACAGACAATACGACCAGCATGTATTACATCAACAAGCAAGGAGGAACAAAATCAGTTACACTCTCAAAGGAGGCTCAGGAACTGTGAGAGTGGGTCACATTCCACAAGATAACACTGAGAGCCGAACATGACAGGGGTCTCCACAATACCCTGGCGGACACGCTGAGCAGGTCTCTAACGGACTGTCACGAGTGGGAGCTAGAACAGGAGTAAGCTAACACAGTGTTCCAGGTTTGGGGCAGGCCTGCTCTTGACTTATTCACAACAGGGGAGAACAAGAAATTCCGATACTATGCCAGAAGGTTACCTCAATAGGTATGAAGAGGGAATGCCCTGTCCATGCGATGGTCAGGGATTTGTGCTTACGCTTTTCCCCCAATAACATTGATTCCGAAAGTGCCCCGCAAGATGAAGCTGGAGGGTTGCAGTTTAATACTGATTGCACCCCGTTGGCCAAGACAATATTGGTTCCAGGAACTTCTCCTATTGTCCCAAGACAGGCCCATTCGCCTTATTCCAATGCCTACAATGTTATCGAGGGACAGAGGGCAAGTACTTCATCCGGACCCACAGTCCCTGCACTTGCACGCATAGCTCCTGATGTCTTAGAATTTAAGGACCTCAACATTCCACAGGACTGTCGTGAGATTGTGGCCAAATCCCGTTCCCAAAACACAATAAAGACTTATCGACTCAAGTGGAAGCGATTTTTCTATTGGTGTAAAGCGAATAATATTCATCCAATTCAGGCTCCTGCAGAACAAATACTCCCGTATCTGCTTTCTCTCGCCAAGTCTGGGCTTACTTTTTCATCAATTAAAGTACATCTTGCTGCTCTTTCCAGATTCAGGAAGTGCTCAAAACTTCCTTCTCTTTGCTGCTCGTCTTCACTTGTCAAACAATTCATAAAAGGACTTTTCCGGGTTCTCCCTCCAGTGCGAGCACCCCCTCCAGAGTGGGAACTCAACACAGTGTTAGCGCAATTAATGAAGCATCCATTTGAACCGATCCATAAAGCAGATCTCAAATTCCTTACTTGGAAGGTCGCCCTTTTATTGGCTCTCACCTCTGCAAGAAGGGTTAGTGAGATCCAGGCTTTCACTATCAAGGAGTCCTTTTTGCAGTTTACTTGTGACTACGTAATCCTTCAAATAAATCCCAAGTTCATACCTAAGGTACCGACGCAATTTCACTTGAATGAGCCGATAAGATTAAAAACATTCTTTCTGGGTCCATCCACTCCAGCCGAAAGAGCATTACACTCCCTGGATGTTAAGCGCTGTTTAAAATTCTACCTACAGAAAACTAGGGACATCAGACGGTCTAACCAATTGTTCGTGGCCTATGGTCAAGCAACTCTTGGGAATGCAGTAACAAAGGCAACTATAGCCAGATGGCTGGCATCTGCTATCCATTTCTGCCATGTGAAAGCTAATAAGCCTTTGCAGAGGAAAGTCAAGGCTCATTCGACAAGGACTATTTCAACTTCTACAGCTTTGTTTGCTGGAGTGACTTTGGAGACTATCTGTCGTGCTGCGACATGGAAAAATGTCCACACGTTCACGAAACATTACTGCCTTCAATCTTTGCATCAAGAAGATTCAGTGGTTGGACAGGCTGTTCTACACCATCTCTTTCATTAATATCAGATTCAGGTACTTTCTCTTTTATGATTAATCAGTTATTTTTAATATGTATGCAAATATACAGGTTGATATGTCTAAAGATCGTACTTATCTCTGTATACGTATGTGTATATATATATATATACACATGTTTATATAGTGTCTTTTCTATGGTTTTCCTTATTAAAGGATTGTTTAAAAAAAAAAAAAAGAAAGATATGTATGATGTTTTTCAACCTTTGTGGATGATATTTGGGAGTTTATGAGCACGTAACTCCCACCATCCGCGAACGACAGTATATTGGTATACTGCTTGCTACTCTGATTCAGGCATGTGAATCTATGAAAGATACCCCAATACTGGATAAGAAAACAAGTTACTTACCTGTAACTACAGTTATCCAGTATTGGTATCTTTCATAGATTCACATGCACCCACCCTCCTCCCCGAGGACACAGTTCTCTATATCTGGTATACTTATTTCTCACTTGTGCTAGGAAAATCTGAGGAGAACTGCCTCTGCTGGGAAGGTTCTAGAGGGTGCTGGTAGCTGATTGGTTAGAACCAAGCTTTGGTTCTTTTTACTATAATGATATAGATAGGCTACTAGGATGTAGGCCTTAGGCCTTTTCTTTTAGCCTACTACTATTATTTACTTTTGGCACTACTTTTGTATATACCGTGGGACTCCCGCCTCGGTGACGGGGAATGATTCAGGCATGTGAATCCTTGAAAGATACCAATACTGGATAACTGTAGTTATAGGTAAGTAACTTGTTTTCTTATCCATGGATCTTATGTTTGGGGATAAACAATATGGCACTGTTCACCTCTGTCACTTTCATGCAAAGCAGCACAGCATTTCTTATTGCTGTTGTGTTTCAGAAATTCTTCGTAAATTTGGCACAGACAGCATAGAAATTACACAGCACATACAAGAAAGTTGTAACGAGTAAGGGTTTCTGATAAACAGTAAACAATTCTCATTGTATGACGAATTACTTGAAATGTGTTATAAGGCATTGTAATAAAAATAAATTGGAGTTTAAAAAAGAGGACATTTTATGTTTGATATATATGTGTATATATATATATATATATATATATATCACTAAACCAATCCAGCACCACCTGACTAACAGCCAACAGGCGGGGAGAACGCTGGCTGGGACCTCTACGATGTGCTCACGTTTGTTAAACAAAGGCCGGAATCCAGAATCGGTGCAAGTCTTCATTTATTCAAGCAAAGGCAAGTGTGAGTCCATTACAATCTTTGGACATAGTGTCCACCATGACGCGTTTCGCTCGCATCCGCGAGCTTGATCACATGACGCGCTCGGGAACAATCGTGCATAAATTAACACACAAGCACAAATTCCTGTAAAAATAAACCTTAGTGTGCATAAAAATAAACAACAGACTCCTGATACAAATGATTACAAGCTTTGAAACTACCGACAGTCCTAAGACACCGTATTGGTAGTTAGTAGCAACTAACTAAAATCCAATATTATGAAGCTGCTAAATTGATACAGCTAATAATGGCAAATATTATTTACAAACATGATAGATAGCATTTTAAAAAATACCATTTAGAACTCATAGGCAAATTTCGTCAAAAATGTAGTCAAATCAGCAAAGTTACTGTTTTGAGTGCAAAAGATGCAAGTGCAATGAATCAAAAAATGTTGTGCAAATATCGCTAAATCCTTGACCAGTGCCAAAAGTCAGGATAAATGTGCAAATACCGCTAAGTCAAAGGCAAGTGCCTAGTGCCAAAGGGACATAAATATGAACACGATGGACAGTAACAATTGACATATAGCAATAAACTTAACAATGATGATTCTAAAACACAGTGCAAATGAGCAGAATGTTAAAAAGATGACAGATAAAAATTCATATAACATGAGAAAATATCATGATGGTATACCTATGAACCTATCATATACAGTACTAAGGATAAATATTGCCAATCTGAATCTAATGTACAAAGATAGATATAAAAGCAGCAATACAGAGAAATAATTCTCACAAAAGAAACTGTCAGGTCTATCAAACTGGCAAAAAAAGGCCATCAAGGAGTCAACAAAAGTGCAATGTGCAACATATAAAAAGCTAATAGCTACTGTAATTAGAAAGAGGCAATAAGCAAAATTTGTTCAGGCCTGAACAAATATACGGAGGTAGATATTAAGAACCTAACACACAGTACAAAGGCACAATTATCAGTAAGATACAAAGGGTAGATAAAAAATGAATAAAATGAATGACACAGTTAGCACGAGTGAGCTATTGTACCTAGTTTAAAATAACTACAGCATGATTACAGCAGGACAGGGCAGGAGTCCAGATAGGGAAGACTAAAGTGAGGCATATTAAAGAAAATTGTGTAAGTCCTCACTATTATTAAGGGCATAAGGCATCTTAGTGTCGAGGGACATAATAAAGTGGGTCTCTAATTGGCGGAGTGTTTTCTCACGGTTGCCTCCTCTCACCGAATTAGGCACAGCCCCTAACACAGTGTACTCTAGATCCTTAAGTTAGTTGTCGTGGACCAATTTAAAATGTCTCGCCACAGGATAGTTTGGGTCTGAGTTGACGATAGCCCTGACATGCTGTAGAATCCGTTTGTGTACAGGGAGCTTCGTGCTTCCAATGTACTCAAGGCCACAAGTACAACGTAGTTTGTAAATCGCAAACTCTGTACGACATGTAAGATAGTCACGAATTGGTACTTTCTTGTTGTCGAAGGCAGTAGTATATTCAATGCTGTTAGTGGCAAATGTGCATGCACGACAGGAGTTGCATTTATAAAAACCTTTTTTAGTCAACCAAGTTTTTTTGAGGGAGACTTCAGGGCTGGATTTGACAAGGGCATCCCTCATAGAAGGGGCCCGTCTAAAAGTGATCGCAGGCAACTCTGGCAAAATAGGTTTAAGTGTCATGTCAGTGAGCACGATAGGCCACTGAGTGTAAATCATTTTGCGAATTTGTTTGTCTTGCTGACTATAGGTGGTAACAAATCTGATGTTGATTAAATCAGCCTCACTGTCAGATTGTGAAAAAGGTGTCGCTTGTGCTTTTTTAACAGTAAGGAGATCTACCCTAGGTAAGAGATTGGACTTAGTGAGTGCAGAATCCAAAATTGTTTTGGAATAACCACGAGTGAGGAAACGAGCATAGGCTTCTGATTGGCAAGTTTGGCATTCTGATTCCTCACTACAGATTCTGCGAATCCTAAGGAATTCGCTATAAGGAATACTACGGATAGTGTGGTGGGGATGAGCACTATCCGCATGAAGAATGGAATTCCCTGCGGTGGTTTTCCGATGCAGTTTAGTATGAAGTTGGCCATTACTAATGTAAAGAATCATATCCAAAAATTCTACTTTAACATCGTCAATGGTAGCAGTGAATTTAAGATTTAGGTTATTGACATTGATGGAATCAACAAATTTCAGTGCACTAGTTCTGTCACCCTTCCAAATCATACAGATATCATCTATGTAACGCCAGAAATACATCACATTGGCAGACCATGTGGCTTGAATGTGCAATCTGAGGACGTGCTCCTCCCACCAGCCCACAGCTAAACATGAGTAGCTGGGGGAGAAGCAAGCCCCCATAGCCACACCTCGCAGCTGCTGGTACACCTCAGTACCAAACAAAAAGAAATTATTACAGAGGCATAGTTCGATCATCTTTAGCAACATTTTGTTGTGGTCACACATAACAATGTCCCTTTGCGCAAGAAAATACTGCACTGCTGCTAAACCATCTGCGTGGTTGATACTAGTATATAAGGATTCAATATCCATCACAACTAGCAAGTAATCTGGCTCCCATACAATATTCTTGATTTTGTTAAGAAAGTCAGGAGTGTCTTTGATAAAAGAAGGAAGGGCAAAAACAAAGGGCTGAAGAAAGTAATCCACATACTTGGACATCTTTTCAAGTAGACCTTTCTGCGCTGATATTATAGGTCTCCCGGGCACAGGATCAATGTTTTTGTGGACTTTAGGCAGAAAATATAAGACAGGAGTCACTGGGAAGTCTACTTTTAAATAAGTGAATTCATCCTTAGTTAATAAACCTTGTCTTTTCCATTGTGATAAATGTTTGGTGATAGTTTCTTGGACAAGTCGCAACTCTTGGCGTGAGGATTTGCGATAGCAGGTAATATCACTTAAATGACGCATTGCTTCTGCACAGTATTGATCTTTATGCCAGAGGACAACATTGCCACCTTTATCTGCTTTGTTGATTATAATATCGCATTTTTGCTTCAATTTGTTGATCAAAGTAAAATATTGAACACTCTTGAAATTATGCCTTCTAGTTCTAGAATTAATACCTCTATTTAGTTGTTTGAGCTCCTCAATAACTTTCTCACTAAAAATGTCAATTGCATCTTTTGGCATAAGAGGTAAAAAAGTAGACGGTGGGCGAAAAGGACTCGGGGCAGGTTGGTTACTGATGATGCCCATGTTATGCAGTTGATCTTGAGTCGCCATAGCTTCATCATTTGTAGAGTCAGAATCAGAGAGGTGAAAGATTGTTTGAAGCAATGGAACATCCTTGACCTGTAGAGGCTTGCCAGCTATCATATTCACAGGAGTGATTTTGGGTCCAGGGACTTTTTTATTTAATTGAAAGAATTTTCTGAGTTTGATTTTTCTAACAAACTTGTAGAGATCAATTCTGGTATGATTATAAGAGAAGTTGTTAGTAGGACAGTAAGAGAGTCCTAAACTCAGAATTTGGATTTCAGCATTTGTAAGTTTTTCTTGAGTCAAATTAATTACTGTTTGGTTTGGAATGATTGCTGATTTCTCCATTTCTTTCCCCTGTATCCTCTGTTGAAACCTCTTGCGGTATTTATTCCGCCTCTCCCTCCTACTCCGATTGCGGCGTGTTCTGATTGCCCTTGCTTCATAGGAGGCTGTCTCGGTCGCAAGGTTTGTCTCCGATCCTCTCTGATAAAATTCAGTTCCTCCGCTGGTGTTATTGGATTGATAGATGTAGCCAAACTAGGTAGAGAATTTGGACCAGTATCGTCAGAGTCTCCATCTGAGGTGAGGGATTCGATATCTGAGATGGTGTTGGACGTTGCAGCTCCCCCCACATTCTCAGATTCTACCATGGGTTTCTGGGTTGAGAGTGCTCGTCTCTTGTAATTATCAAATTTTTTAGAAAATGTAAAAATACGCCCAGTAGCATAGTCATTGAGGTCACGGGCAAATTTGAAAGCTTTGCGAGTCTTAATAGTTTCCTCATGTTTTTTGATGCGGATATCGATTTCAACCCGACCTTTGGAGACAGAGTCTTTATCACTGATGACGTCCAGTAGTTTATTGACACGTTCAATTTCCAAAATTATTGCTTCTCTATCAATCTCGGCGTATTTAATTAATATTAAAACCATATTCATGGAGGCCTGTAGATTGTTATCAGCCCATTCCTTTAACATAGCTGGATTGGGATTCTCAAAAGTCGGAGCAATGAGGACTCGCAATCCTCTAGGTACCCGATTGACATCTCTGTACTTTTCCAAACTTTTCTTTTCCCACCACTTAGTGAGTTCATTTCTGTCACTTTCATGCAAAGCAGCACAGCATTTCTTATTGCTGTTGTGTTTCAGAAATTCTTCGTAAATTTGGCACAGACAGCATAGAAATTACACAGCACATACAAGAAAGTTGTAACGAGTAAGGGTTTCTGATAAACAGTAAACAATTCTCATTGTATGACGAATTACTTGAAATGTGTTATAAGGCATTGTAATAAAAATAAATTGGAGTTTAAAAAAGAGGACATTTTATGTTTGATATATATGTGTAAACCAGACGCGTTTCGGGTATGCCTTTCTCAATTGAGAAAGGCATACCCGAAACGCGTCTGGTTTTTTAAGCGCTGTGAGTCACAATAAATCTTGACTCGACCCCGTGAGTGCTGTGTCTTTTCTTGAAGAAGGGGAGACTTGAAGCGTCGATATTTGGCGGGAGCACCCCCCGCCCAACAGCACCCGTTCGAGAGTGCGAGACACTGGTGCGAGTGTAGCGTGGATATATATATATATATATATATATATATATATATATATATATATATATATATATATATATATATATATATATATTCCACGAGATCACTCCACTAAAAAGCAATCGGAGGACACAGCGGGGATACAGGCAAAGTCCATTTATTGGCAACAGGATGGCATGACGCGTTTCGGCGGGGTTTGCCTTTATCAAATGCCGTTCATATCGGAAAACTGCCTCCTCCCTCTTTTTTAAGCTGTCCTGCAGTGCTCTCATTGGTGAGAGTCCAGCTGACCCCCGTTGTTCAATTGGAGCAATTTTGAAGTCCTGACTGACGAACTACAACTCCCAGCAGGCAGCAGCGCTGGGTGAGTGTCTCCTTTGGGGGTTTTATTATTTTCATCTCTGTAGATGCTGGAAATTCTGCCAAAAAGAGCTTGTGCTAGATTCAAGTCCCGATATAGTCCTTTGCCCTGGGCCTCACCTGCGTCCCCAGATGCCCTGCCCCATTCCAGGAACACCGTAGAGCTATGAACCGCTGGCACAGTGGTCGCGTTTCTCCATGTAATCACGGACTGCAGGTCGCAGTAGCCCATTGCATTGTACTGGTCGCGGCGGTCTGGAGGCAATCCACTAACGTAGAACAACTTTTTTGATTTGCCAATGATGCCTCCTACAACTTATAGGGCGGGTCCTCCTATCGTGCCACTGGCAAGCACGAAACAATACTCCAAGAGATCACTCCACTAAAAAGCAATCTGAGGACACAGCGGGGATACAGGCAAAGTCCATTTATTGGCAACAGGATGGCATGACCCGTTTCGGCGGGGGTTTGCCTTTATCAAATGCCGTTCATATCGGAAAACTGCCTCCTCCCTCTTTTTTAAGCTGTCCTGCAGTGCTCTCATTGGTGAGAGTCCAGCTGACCCCCGTTGTTCAATTGGAGCAATTTTGAAGTCCTGACTGACGAACTACAACTCCCAGCAGGCAGCAGCGCTGGGTGAGTGTCTCCTTTGGGGGTTTTATTATTTTCATCTCTGTAGATGCTGGAAATTTTGCCAAAAAGAGCTCGTTTTAGATTCAAGTCCCGATATAGTCCTTTGCCCTGGGCCTCACCTGCGTCCCCAGACGCCCTGCCCCATTCCAGGAACACCGTAGAGCTATGAACCGCTGGCACAGTGGTTGCGTTACTCCATGTAATCACGGACTGCAGGTCGCAGTAGCCCATTACATTGTCCTGGTCGCGGCGGTCTGGAGGCAATCCACTCACGTAGAACAACTTTTTTGATTTGTCAATGATGCCTCCTACAACTTATAGGGCGGGTCCTCCTATCGTGCCACTGGCACGCACGAAACAATACTCCAAGAGATCACTCCACTAAAAAGCAATCGGAGGACACAGCGGGGATACAGGCAAAGTCCATTTATTGGCAACAGGATGGCATGACGCGTTTCGGCGGGGGTTTGCCTTTATCAAATGCCGTTCATATCGGAAAACTGCCTCCTCCCTCTTTTTTAAGCTGTCCTGCAGTGCTCTCATTGGTGAGAGTCCAGCTGACCCCCGTTGTTCAATTGGAGCAATTTTGAAGTCCTGACTGACGAACTACAACTCCCAGCAGGCAGCAGCGCTGGGTGAGTGTCTCCTTTGGGGTTTTTATTATTTTCATCTCTGTAGATGCTGGAAATTCTGCCAAAAAGAGCTCGTGCTAGATTCAAGTCCCGATATAGTCCTTTGCCCTGGGCCTCACCTGCGTCCCCAGACGCCCTGCCCCATTCCAGGAACACCGTAGAGCTATGAACCGCTGGCACAGTGGTCGCGTTTCTCCATGTAATCACGGACTGCAGGTCGCAGTAGCCCATTGCATTGTCCTGGTCGCAGCGGTCTGGAGGCAATCCACTCACGTAGAACAACTCTTTTGATTTGCCAATGATGCCTCCTACAACTTATAGGGCGGGTCCTCCTATCGTGCCACTGGCAAGCACGAAACAATACTCCAAGAGATCACTCCACTAAAAAGCAATCGGAGGACACAGCGGGGATACAGGCAAAGTCCATTTATTGGCAACAGGATGGCATGACGCGTTTCGGCGGGGGTTTGCCTTTATCAAATGCCGTTCATATCGGAAAACTGCCTCCTCCCTCTTTTTTAAGCTGTCCTGCAGTGCTCTCATTGGTGAGAGTCCAGCTGGCCCCCGTTGTTCAATTGGAGCAATTTTGAAGTCCTGACTGACGAACTACAACTCCCAGCAGGCAGCAGCGCTGGGTGAGTGTTTCCTTTGGTGGTTTTATTATTTTCATCTCTGTAGATGCTGGAAATTCTGCCAAAAAGAGCTTGTGCTAGATTCAAGTCCCGATATGGTCCTTTGCCCTGGGCCTCACCTGCGTCCCCAGACGCCCTGCCCCATTCCAGGAACACCATAGAGCTATGAACCGCTGGCACAGTGGTCGCGTTTCTCCATGTAATCACGGACTGCAGGTCGCAGTAGCCCATTGCATTGTCCTGGTCGCGGCGGTCTGGAGGCAATCCACTCACGTAGAACAACTTTTTTGATTTGCCAATGATGCCTCCTACAACTTATAGGGCGGGTCCTCCTATCGTGCCACTGGCAAGCACGAAACAATACTCCAAGAGATCACTCCACTAAAAAGTAGGCCTGGGCGGTAAATTCCGTTCCGTTCGCGGAATTTGCGAAATTTGGGTAATTTTGCGTTCCGCAGAGAACGCGAAATTGCAAAAAATCTACGTTCCGCAACTTCGCGAAATTTTTTGCTTGTTCGCGTTCTCAATATGCGTGTTCGCGAGATATTTCAACCCGAGCACGCAAACAGCGATCGCGAACAGGAAAAAAGTATCGCGAACAAGCAATTCCGCGTGTTCGCGGAATTTCTGCATGTTCGCGGAGATTTTTTACCGTTTCGCGGAGGTTTGCGTAACGCGATTACGCAAATTCCGCCCACCCCTACTAAAAAGCAATCGGAGGACACAGCGGGGATACAGGCAAAGTCCATTTATTGGCAACAGGATAGCATGACGCGTTTCGGCGGGGGTTTGCCTATATCAAATGCCGTTCATATTGGAAAACTGCCTCCTCCCTCTTTTTTAAGCTGTCCTGCAGTGCTCTCATTGGTGAGAGTCCAGCTGGCCCCGTTGTTCAATTGGAGCAATTTTGAAGTCCTGACTGACGAACTACAACTCCCAGCAGGCAGCAGCGCTGGGTGAGTGTCTCCTTTGGGGGTTTTATTATTTTCATCTCTGTAGATTCTGGAAATTCTGCCAAAAAGAGCTCGTGCTAGATTCAAATCCCGATATAGTCCTTTGCCCTGGGCCTCACCTGCGTCCCCAGACGCCCTGCCCCATTCCAGGAACACCATAGAGCTATGAACCGCTGGCACAGTGGTCGCGTTTCTCCATGTAATCATGGACTGCAGGTCGCAGTAGCCCATTGCATTGTCCTGTTCGCGGCGGTCTGGAGGCAATCCACTCACGTAGAACAACTTTTTTGATTTGCCAATGACGCCTCCTACAACTTATATTTATTTTATATTTATATTTTATATATATCCATAGGAAAGGCTGCCAACATTGAAGACACCACACACAAACTTGTTATCTTTCCTTTTTAATTGCAAGGCAAGCAGAGCTGCAACTTCGACAGTTTCAGATTTAAAAGTTTGCCAAGAATTCCATACACGTTACGGGCGTTCCTCTCCCTTGATCACTGGCTTGGCTTATTCGGGAGACACAGCGGCAGTCATTTGCATCGCACTCGCGATGGGCTTTTAATGTCCCGCCTTTGTAGGCATATACCTCCTTTGCATTCTGGTCTTGGGAGTTTAATGTTCGCTAAATGCCGACAAATTCTCCTCAATTGCATATAAATTACCACAGTGGGTTACTGCATACTGGCAGGGTTTGCAGGGGACAAAACAGAACAGCAACAACTTTGTGAGTAATGTGGTATCATGAACTGTATGAAGGAGACTTTGTAGTGACACCCACTAAGGGAATTATCAAATCTGAGACTTACTTAACCACAATGCACTATGCAGACACACCCACAGCTGGTCATTTAAACATCGCAAGTGCGAACCACTGCTTGTTGCCACTACTCCGTGTGAGCCATTCCTGTGAATAAGGGCGGGAGGACGCCCAAAACGCATTTGGATTATATGGCAGATTTCATTGAACTGTGTGTCCACGAAGTTAGTGTGTTTGTGCTGCCTTGCCAATAAAAGTTACATGACACGCCAAGTGTGGCATCTTCAAATTTTGGGAGCTTTTGTCATCTTGAATATATCTATCTATCTATCTATCTATCTATCTATCTATCTATCTATCTATCTATCTATCTATCTATCTATCTATCTATCTATCTATCTATCTATATATATTCACTGAAAAAACCATAGGTTTCAGGGGTGTTATAGTTAGCTGGACTTTTCACTTGTACAAAACCATTGAAATTCCCCCGTTATAGTTAGTTCAGCTAACTATAACTCGTGCGCCCGCAATGCACTGCTGATGACGTCACATATTACATCACTCATGACATGGTCAGTGACATCACTCATGACATCACTGATGACATCTCAAATGACATCACTGATGACATCACTGATGACATCATCCAGTGAATGTGTGTTTTTCTGAAAATTAAATATGTTTTATATATGTATATCTCAAGGTCGATGGAAGAATAAATGGGTATATAAGTGTCTAAATGGATGATTTGTTTTTGAAAAATTGATTGTGTAACTGACTGATTAAGTGTATCATAGTGAATACATGGCTTAGTGAGTAATGTTTAAATATGTAAATATCTGTATCAGTCTCTCACTTTGTGTATAAGTGGCTGCATTGGTTGGTGAGTAGCTACATGGGTGTCTATATAGGTTATTAGTTGGGTTTTTGAGTATCAGTCTGAGTGTCTGCATGGTTCGGTGGGGGGTATTACGTAGTGCATAGGTGCATGAATGAGTGACTCACTGTTTGTATGTGTTGAAGACAGCATGTGTGCAGGACTGTATGGGTGGATGAGTGTGTGTATGGGTGTGTTAGTGAGTGAATGACTGTCTCAATAGTGTCTTTATGAGTAACTACATATGTTTTAAACTAGTATATGTAACTATTTGTGTATATAAGTGATTATATGTGAGAGTGAGAGATTGAAAGAGTTCCTGTATGAAGAAGTATGTGTTTCTATAAGTGATTGTTTAAAAGACTAAGTATGTGTAAGTTTCCGTAGAAGTAAGTGTGGTGGTGTGTGTATAACTGTATATGCAAGTAAATGTATGTTTGATTCTTTATTAGCATGATTGACTATGTGTGTGAGTAACTCTATGGATGAGTGGCATTGTGTAACAGGATGTATAGGTGTATGAGTACATATGGTGAGTGAGTACATGTATGAGTGACTGTATAGGACTGTTGGTGAATGAGTGGATGTGTATGTGGATCTTAGAATTACTGAAGAGGTTGTTGTAACTGGTATTGGTATGTCCATTGTTTTGAAAATTTTCGTCTCTATTTTTGAATGTGTGTATCAAAGGTTATATTAGGGTGAAAGGAGGTCTGCCACTCTATCACAAGGATGATGTCATCAGTGATGTCATTTGAGATGTCATCAGTGATGTCATGAGTGATGTCACTGACCATGTCATGAGTGCTGTAATATGTGACGTCATCAGCAGTGCATTGCGGGCGCGCGAATTATAGTTAGCTGAACTAACTATAACAGGGGAATTTCAATGGTTTTGTACAAGTGAAAAGTCCAGCTAACTATAACACCCCTGAAACCTATGGTTTTTTCAGTGAATTTCTGAGGCTTTTTAAATGCTAATTCCTAACTATAACGTGCCTGAAACCTATGGTTTTTTCTGTGAATTTCAAAGGTTTTTTAAATGCTAATTTCTAACTATGCCTACAGAGATAGGACATGTGAAGAAAGAAAAAAAAATGCACAGAAAGAAAAAAAAATAGTGCAGAAAGAAGCAACAGAAGTCCTCAAAGACGAAGAAAAGTGCAGGAAGAAGGATAACGTGCAGAAAGAACAAAAAGAAGTGCAGAAAGAAGCCTTGTTGCAAAATCATCCTGTACCCTCAACTTTTTCAGACGGATACTGGTGGTAACTGAGTCTGACTAACCAGTCCTAGAGCCAGTGCTATGTTAAAAGACACTTAGAATACAGTGAAAACACCTACATACACTAGGGAACATTATGCATTGGGGTCCCCCTGTGATTGGGGAACAACCTTTACAACGCAACTTTTACAACGCACTACCTTTACAATGCATTTTTTACAACGCATAATCCATTACAACACATGACATTACAACGCATGACATTACAACGCATTTTTAAAAACTACCTTTACAACGCATTCCATTACAACACATACTACCATTACAACGCATACCATTACAACGCATAATATTACACTACACTATCCAACACTTACCCTACTGTTGCACCCCCTGGAGTTAGAATAGTAATTTTTACCCCTATACTATCCAACACTTACCCTACTGATGCACCCCCTGGAGTTAGAATAGTAATTTTTACCCCTATACTATCCAACACTTACCCTACTGATGCACCCCCTGGAGTTAGAATAGTAATTTTTACCCCTATACTATCCAACACTTACCCTACTGATGCACCCCCTGGAGTTAGAATAGTAATTTTTACCCCTATACTATCCAACACTTACCCTACTGATGCACCCCCTGGAGTTAGAATAGTCATTTTTACCCCTATACTATCCAACACTTACCCTACTGATGCACCCCCTGGAGTTAGAATAGTAATTTTTACCCCTATACTATCCAACACTTACCCTACTGTTGCACCCCCTGGAGTTAGAATAGTAATTTTTACCCCTATACTATCCAACACTTACCCTACTGTTGCACCCCCTGGAGTTAGAATAGTAATTTTTACCCCTACACTATCCAACACTTACCCTACTGTTGCACCCCCTGGAGTTAGAATAGTAATTTTTACCCCTATACTATCCAACACTTACCCTACTGTTGCACCCCCTGGAGTTAGAATAGTAATTTTTACCCCTATACTATCTAATACTTACCTTAAATGTAATTTAATATTATGCGTTGTAATGGTATGCGTTGTAAAGGTAGTATGCGTTGTAATGGAAATGCGTTGTAAAGGTATATTTTAAAAATGCGTTGTAGTGTCATGCGTTGTAATGTCATGCGTTGTAATGGATTATGCGTTGTAAAAAATGCGTTGTAAGTGCATGCGTTGTAAAAGTGTGCGTTGTAACGTCATACATCCCCTGTGATTAGCATGACCTCCTCTGTAAGCCCCTAGTATATAATAGGGCAGGGGGATTAAAACTACCTCTTAAAACAGGCCACTGGGCGTTTTTGCACACGTTAACTCAGGCCCCGTCCCCTCCCTTCACCACTGTGTAAACACGCCCTGTGTCCGTTTTTAGTTGGGAGATTAAGTTCATTTGAATCCTGAGGGTCCCTAGGGTCCAACTAGCTCACTAGGTACCTCCAGTAAGTGCCACAGAGCTGCGTTGCAGAGAGGTGTCAAAAGAGGCACGGCCTGGACCACCTCTCTGCAATGCAGCTCAGTGGCGCTTACTGAAAGCACTTGGTGGGCTAGTTAGCCCCCAGGGGCCCTCAGTATTGAAGGGAAATTATATCCCCAATTTAAAACGTGCCATAGTGCGTGTTTGCACACATCACCTCAGGCCCCGTCCCCTCCCTTCACCACTGTGTAAACGCGCCCTGTGGCTGTTCTAAGTTGAGAGATTGAGTCCCCTTGAATCCTAAGGGTCCCTAGGGTCAAACTAGACCACTGGGTACCTCCAGTAAGCGCCATAGTGCTGCGTTGCAGAGAGGTGTAAAATGGGGCTTGGCCTCAGAACACCTGTCTGCAGCACAGCTCCCTGGCGCATACTAGAGATGCCTGTTGGGCTAGTTGGCCCTCAGGGACCCTCAGTATTGAAGAGGAATTAATTCCCCAACTTACAACTCGCCAGGGGGCGCGTTTGCAGAGTGCTGCAAGGAGGGGGCGTGGCCTCCGGCACGATGCCAGTCTTTTATTTATTTAAATTGGTTAAGAAGGGGGGCTGTGTGGTTCCCCTTCTTATTCTAATTTATTGGCCCTGATGACCCCATCCCCCAGGGCCTGTCTCCTAATTATATTGTTTTGACCCCAATCCCCAGGGCCGGCCACTCTTTTTTATTATTTTTAAAAAATATATATTTATAGACACACCTAGGACATGCTGGACAAACCGTACGTACCTATCACCATGACGATTTGCGTGATATTCATTAAAAGGCGACTATGCATACAATGAATCCACGTGGAATGTATTTACACCACTAGTGAAGCTCTGACATGTCTGATGCCCTACCGTGCCTAATCCCGGTAGACACCCTTGTCGTTTATTTATACAAACATGGGTAGCTATTGACGGGCACATTTAATACACATGCACACCAAGCCATTCAAAGGGGATTCGACAAAAATTAGACCAAAACTATGCAAGAAACCCCCCTCACGGTTAATAAAACACACATCCACTGCCGGATGTGTAATACTTTTTATTTTACTCTCTGGAAAGGGGACGAACATCACTTGAGTCACAGCGCGCTCCTGGCAGAGCCCAATGCTGTGTTACACCCACCATTGCCTACCGAGTGCCACACACCTCTGTGTTGTATTCCACCAGATAGTGCGTATGCTATGACACTCTCTAGCCCATGTGCACTGTAACACCACCCCGTGAATATGTCATGCCACACTTGTCTTCGCACGGGTTATATTGCCCCATCTAACGTGCCTTCCTCGATGCCTATGTTATAACGCACAGTGCTATGCCATACATATTACAATCTGGGATCCATATCTTTGTCACAGTGCATATGCAACGTTACACTCCCCAGCACATATTTTATATTACAACTTTAGAGACTAGTTAGGTTACACAACACTGCCCTGTGCATATTACACTCCAAGGCGCATATCGCATAGCACGCGCTAGTGCCTGTGCTATCTCGCGCTCTCCAATGAATCTGTCATTGCGCACAATGTATTGCATATTATATTTCACGCCCGGTTCATCTTATATCACACTTTTTGGTGCATAGTTTATGCCATACACTTTATCTAGTTTTCATTTTCAATCGTGCTCTCAGGACTATGTTCTATATAACACTGTGTTCACCTACCCTTTTCACGGGCATTACATTTAGCGATGGGGGTGGAGGGTCAGGAGGTGTTTCTGCCAAGTGAGCCCGGAGTCACAGTCACAAACGTCCTCTTCTTCCTGAATAAAAGTGAGATTATGCTGCATACTTGTTCATATTTTAAGTAGTTCGCACAGACACACGTTTTAAAAACAATAAAGTTCCTAATACCCGCCTTCTCTGAACAGTTAGCTTGCTGCCCCATCCCCCTCCTCCCTATCCTCTGTTGTGTGAATCCATGGACTGGCCTCCTCCCTCCTGCCATGCATGGTCTGATGTGCTGCCACTGCCCTCAATTTAGTATGATGTACCAGTCCACTCCTCCTGCCCTCCATTGCCCAACTCTATGACCCATCATTGACCTCCTGATTAAACTCTGTGCTTAGCTTGCTGCCCCTATTCTCCTTCCCCCTGCCCTTCGATGTCTTTGTGCATGACCCTGCTCCATCCTTTTTGCCCACCATGTTCCATGGACCTGCCACTCCTATCTACTCTGAGTTTTCTGTTGAGCTGCCACTTCCCTCCCACCTGCCTAGCATTGTCAGATGACTGTAACCTGTCCCTGCCACCTCCACCCTGCCTGTCCACATGCCATGCCCCTATCCTCTTCCTCCTGTCCTACATGGTCCATTGTACTGCCACACCCTTCTGCCCTCCCTGGTCTGTTGTGCTGCAACTGTTCCTCCTGCCTGCCCCGTGCGGTCTGTTGTGAGGCCCCTTCCCCTGAACTTTCTTGTCTGTGCACAGGTCCTGACCCTCCCTTCTATCCTCCATCGTCCTTTGTGCATGCCCCTGCACCCTCATTCTTGCCCATCATAGCCATTGTGCTGCCACTAACCCTCCCACTTGCCATGCATGGTCTTCTGTGCTGCCATGGCCCCTCCCACCTTCCCTGTGTGGTCAGTTAGCTGCCCCTGACACCCTCCCACCTTCCCTCCATTGTCTGTGTGTATGCCATCACAGTCTCACTGTTGCTCTTCATGGTGTGTCTTGCTTCTAGTGCCCATCCTGCCTGACCTCCATGGCTATCTTGCTGCTCCTGCCCTGCCCCCTTGCCCCCAGCCCTCTGTTTACATGTGCAGACCCCTACTCCCTCCCTCCTGGCTTGTCTGTTCCATTGTAATGCCCGTGATCCGTCCCTCCTGCCCTTTATGGTCTGTTATGCTGCAGCTTTCTCTCCTGTCTGTCCATTATGGTCAGCTAGCTACCATTGCCTCTTGCCCCTCTGTTCTCTGTTGTCCATGTGCATGGTCCTGTCCCCTCCCTCTTGCTTTCTATGGATTGTTGTGCTGCACTCCCGTCCCGCATGCCCTGTGTGGTGTATTGTGCTGCTGCAAACCCTGATGCCTGCCCTGCAGGGTCAGTTTGGTGCACCTCTCTATGTCCCTCCTGTCCTCTGTTATCCAAGTCCATGTCCCTACCCCATTTCCTTCCATGATCCAATGTACCATACTTGCGAACATTTTGAACTTGGTAAGAGGGAGATTTGGGAAAAAAACTGGGGTATTGATTTTCCCCTTTGAGTTACATTGAAAAAGAGGAGATTGTAGACAGGAGACAGATCAAAGAAAGCCCATTTGAGCTTAAAAACATTGGACGTTTCCTGGCTGAATCGGGTCTGTTGGCATGTATGGTTGTACTACCATTGCCTCTTCCTTCTGCCTGCCCACAATGGTCTATTACATTGCCACAGCCTCTCTTGCAAGTCCTGTATTGTTGGTTTGTTGCCCCGCCCCCCTTTCCACTGCCCCCCATAGTCTGTTGTGCTGCCACGGCCCTTCCTGCCTGCTCAGTGTGGTTAAATTGTTGCCTTTGCACCCTCCTACCTGCCTTCAATTTTCAGAGTCCGTGCCCCTGGCCTCTGCCTCTCAACAGTATCCCAATGAACAACTAGATTGCTAACATTCTATATTTATTACAAAAGTGTGGAACGCCTGACGTCATCTTGATGTAATCAAAACTGTAATACCTAGAGCATTTCCTTTAGAAATTAAATATATGAGAGGGTCTTATTGGCATCAAAATTATGGTTAGTGCTCTAAAAGACTAAAATAAGGACATATTTTCTGAGTTTTCAAATAGCGACAAAGCACTTTTAAATTATTTGGTATCTTTATGTTTTTTTATCCAGTTGACCACTTGATTAAATGTTGCACTTAGGGGAGAGGATGTGGTGTTACTTCCAGAACTGCAGACTTTGCAACTGGGGAACCAGGTTGGAGTTTCTGCTTCAGCTCGACATTCTGTGATTCTGGTCAAATCACTTAGTCTCCCCATGTCTACAACCAAAATGAATTTGTTCTTGTGTGATGTAACCAATGCTCATGTAAAGCACTCCAATACCTGACAAGTCTGCACTATATAACACTGCAAAAACACAAAATAATAAGTGTTTTGCACACTTCTGTCATTGGGCTATATTTGGTCTACATCTGGGTGATTTTGGGCTACATTTGGGCTCTTTTGTCTCCGGTGGCCATCTTGGGAGATTTATTTGTTATGAAGTTTCCTAATTTCCTCATGTACTGCAGTCTCCTCAGTAGGAAATGCTTTCAGTTTTTTACTTTGATTCCATCATGAAGGTATTCAGATATGTCACACATTTGCCATAAATTCTGAATGTTAGCACTCTAGTTGCTCATTAGATCACTGTAGTAAAACTACTGTTCACCATGGAAGTCTGCTCCTGGTATTAAAAGTGCATGTCAGTCTGCATGTCAGAATTTTTTAATGAAATAGAAGAGGATTTGAGAAGTCACTCAAAATGTGCCCTCATTTTCTTTCTTCAGCATTAATCATAATTTCTATGGCAAAATGAACCCCCTCATTGTGTTTCTTTTTAAATTAAATGTTTTAAGTGTTACCAGTTTATTCCAATCAAGATGGCTTCAGGTGTGCCATACTTTTGTCATAATGAAGACAGTAAGCGCTCTAGTTGTTTTTAAGAACACTCTGGGACATTCTGTCATTGGGCTATACTTGGGCTACATCTGGGTGATATTTGGGCTACATTTGGGCTCTTTTGTCTCTGGTGGCCATCTTGGGAGACTTATTTGTTATGAAGTTTCCTAATTTCCTCATTTACTGCAGTCTCCTCAGTAGGAAATACTTTCAGTGTTTTACTTTGATTCCATCAAGAAGGCATTCAGATGTGTCACACATTTGCCATAAATTCAGAATATTAGCACTCTTTTTGCTCATTAGATCACTGTAGTAAAGCTACTGCTCACCAGGGAAAACTGCTGCTGGTATTGAAAGTGCATGTTTCAGTCTGCATGTCAGAATTTTTTAATGAAATAGAAGAGGATTTGAGAAGTCACTCAAAATGTGCCCTCATTTTCTTTCTTCAGCATTAATCATAATTTCTATGGCAAAATGAACCCCCTCATTGTGTTTCTTTTTAAATTAAATGTTTTAAGTGTTACCAGTTTATTCCAATCAAGATGGCTTCAGGTGTGCCATACTTTTGTCATAATGAAGACAGTAAGCGCTCTAGTTGTTTTTAAGAACACTCTGGGACATTCTGTCATTGGGCTATACTTGGGCTACATCTGGGTGATATTTGGGCTACATTTGGGCTCTTTTGTCTCTGGTGGCCATCTTGGGAGACTTATTTGTTATGAAGTTTCCTAATTTCCTCATTTACTGCAGTCTCCTCAGTAGGAAATACTTTCAGTGTTTTACTTTGATTCCATCAAGAAGGCATTCAGATGTGTCACACATTTGCCATAAATTCAGAATATTAGCACTCTTTTTGCTCATTAGATCACTGTAGTAAAGCTACTGCTCACCAGGGAAAACTGCTGCTGGTATTGAAAGTGCATGTTTCAGTCTGCATGTCAGAATTTTTTATGAAATAGAAGAGGATTTGAGAAGTCACTCAAAATGTGCCCTAATTTTTCTTTCTGCAGCACTAATCATACTTTTTATGGAAAAATGAACCCCCTCATTTTGTTCCTTTTTAAATTAAATGTTTTAAGAGTTACCACTTTAATCCAAGCAAGATGGCTTCAGGTGTGCCATACGTTTATCATAAGTAGGACTGTTAGCGCTCTAGTTGTTCTTTGGAACACTCTGGGAAGCTGCCGTAGAACACAAAGGAATCAACTGACAGTCTCTGCCCTTGTTGGATGTACATGTTTTACTGAGAATGCCAGACTTCATTCTCACATGACTGAGAAAGATAATGTGAATTTACAGAAAATAAGCTCTCAGTTTAGCTTATAGATCACCTTCCAAACCTCTGTGGGAAAAGCATGAGAAAATATTTTTCTCTCAATCATGATATCCCAGCAGAAGGCTTTTTCACATGGTGAAATCACCTTAGAACATACCACAATTCCTAAAATGAGTATGGTACCATCAACAAATGATTTATAATGTAACTAAAGTCTTAAAACCTTCTATTAACTGCAATGCTTTTTAATGAGGTGCTATCATGTATATTGGTCCCAAGATGGCTGCCAACACTTCTTGGACGAAGTGCTGACAGCCAATCAGATCTCAGGATGAGATGTGCGGTTAGGCTCCGCCCACATATATATATGATTTTACTTTTGATTTTCTCAGGAACTACTGAACAGATTGACACCAGACCTGCAAAAGGCACTTCTCTGACCTGAGGACTACCTCTCTGCCAAATTTCAAGTAATTCTGTTCAGCCGTTCGGGCTGTACCTTCGACTAAAGGTCCTATGGAAAAATGCATGGGGAAAACGCGTTTTGGGACCCCCCTTTTTTCTCGGCCCCCGCTTGACGAATCACCCCGAGACTTTCAGGGTAGGAGCGGAGCGGAGCGCCCCACCTATTTTGAAAATTTTGCGAGGATTCGTCAACCGGCGACAAAGTTATTCCAAATAGAATGTTGCGGATTTCCTATGGAAACACGGTCCTAACTATACCTATCTATTGGCGACCGCCAGTAGATTATATATATATAGCCGACATGCTCAGAGATCGCGAGGCTGCCGCTTCGGCGATGTTTGACGATTCAAACACGCCAGACATAAACTACATAGCCCATAATGCACCAGCAACAACAAGAAATGCAAGTCTCCGTGACAAATACCGGAGCTTAGAGAAGCTCATGAAAGGCGAACAAAGCAAGTGGTGGGAGGGCCGCTCTCTTCAGCGTTATCTGGATGTTGGAAGAATCCCCCGGGGGCTACGCATATTAATTGCCCCCAGCTACTAAACACCAGATCCCCAGATGCTTAAAGAGTGGGCAGAAATTAATTTGGAATCTTCCAAAAGATTGGTGATGTTGCTAGTCAAATATGCAGAGTCAGACCGCTTCAAGTTACAAGCACAAATAGACATCCTGAACGCTGAAATAGAAGATATGGACCAGAAAGAGGAATCCAAAAAATTGAAAGAGGAAATGCAACTACGTTTAAAAAAAGAGGAGGATAAAATCAGAGAACGCAAAACATACAAATATCACCGTGACAAAGCGGATTATGAATGTGGCCGCATCTTCACTTTTCGCAAAAAAATATGAAAATATGAAAATATCCAAATTAAGTGCAAGTTCTCACATAAGACCCACAAACAGCAAGGGATTACAACAAGCTAACTCATCCACCTCAGACCTGAGTTCAGCAATCGAAAGTGAAACAGAGGCAGACATTCGAGATAAAAGAGTTCCAGTGGCAATATCTCTCGTGGAAGAACTGGATTTTTTAGTCGAAGAGAGAAAGCAAATACTTCGACCAAAAAAATCGCAACAACAAACAACAACAAAAAAACAGTCACACGAAGAGAAAGAAGAAGGGCACAGCAAAGGAGATTCAACAAGGCGGTATCAAACTCGCCGGTGGAACCGAAAATAGATGATGAACAAACACACAGCAATAGCATCACGGTGACCAACTTAACATCTTTGGCCCTCTATACTGCTGAATTACAGCTGTTGTCACTAGGACTATCTTTCTGCCCAGAAAGTTCATTCAACTATGCTGCAACCAGAGTCGATGTATATAAAACCATTCGAAAACTAAAACTTCGAAAATACCATTTGATGAAAGGGACAAATCCCAAAGACACAGTAGTATTATCACCTCCTCCCAGTGGGTCCCCCTCAATCTATGGCCTAACAAATGAGGACATGCCACTACTAAAAGACTTACAATCTCTGGCATTATCCACACACACCCAGGTTGAAGCAGCAACATCAACGACATCGGTTACTGAATAATCAAGATCAACATCGAAGTTCAAACCACGTTCAGTTTTTGTACCCATTATGCCAAGGGATGCCATAGATGTATACCACAAACAAATAATCATGGGATTAAAAAATCTGAACCTAAAGATCAATAAACCAAACAAAGAGACCATTAAAACCAAGATGAAAAAACACAATATCAAATACAATCAGCTTATGCAAAAGTTGTCTAGCAATCAAGATATTGTTATAAGAAATGCCGATAAGGGCGGAAATCTAGTAATCTGGTCCAAAGAAGATTACAATGCAGAAGCCCTTAGCCAACTCACTGATACACAATGTTATCGGAGAAGTGATCCTCTAAAACTAAAATCGACATATGAGAGCTATTACAGCAAACTTATGGCATGGAGAAGCTTGGGGCTTCTAAACAAGGATGAATATGGTTTCCTTCGAAACAACACTCCTACAACTCCAGAAATTTATTTTATACTAAAATTGCATAAAAACCCTACCAAACCACCAGGGCGCCCCATTATTTCGGCGAGAAATAGTCTGACTGAAAACACGTCTCAATACATTGACTATTTCCTGCAGGAGTTTGTACAGGCACTTCCTTCATATCTTAGAGATACTGGCGATTTTTTAACCAAAATCCACAACTTTGAGTGGAAAAAAGGATACCTATTAATGACTATGGACATCACAGCATTGTACACGAGCATCAACCACATGGATGGTCTTAGAGCAGTACAATACTACCTCGGCAAAAGGGCAGTGATCCACCAAGCCCACAACAAGATGCTCGTTGACATGATTGACTTTTGTCTTCATAACAATTTATTTTTATTTCAGAACACTGTCTATCAGCAACTACGAGGCGTGGCGATGGGCGCAAGCTTTTCACCAAGCTACGCCTGCCTCCACATGGGGTGGTGGGAAGAACTGGTCCTACACAGAAATTTTATGGACATTCTAGATAACAATGTAAAATGTTGGTGGCGTTACATAGACGATCTGTTTTTAATATGGGATGGAACTGAGTTGGAGGCCAAAACATTTGTTGACAAGCTCAATACAAACGACATCAATTTGAATTTCACACACGAAATTAGTGCTTTAACAGTCACTTTTTTAGATGTTGAAGTTTATATACAAAATGAGAGTATTGAAACCAAAATCCACCGAAAACCCACGGCTGTCAACTCAGTACTTCACGCAACTAGTTTACATCCCAAGCATTTGGTACAGAGTATCCCATATGGAGAATTGATCCGGCTAAAGAGAATTTGTAGTACAAAGGAGGAACTACTAAAAGCCCAACACAATAGCCGGACAAGATTCCTCCAACGAGGGTATTCCAAAAAATGCATTGAAGCAGCCATCTCTAAATGTGCCATGTTAGATAGAGAAACTCTTCTAAAAATGCATACCAAAGAATCGTTTAACCAAACACCCAACATAACATCCAGTCCCAAAATAGATGAATTGCGGATGATATTAGGTTTCAGTAAGCAAAGCCTTGAAATAAACAGGATTGTACAGAGAAGTTGGCCTCTAATAAGAAATGACCCCATCCTAGGCCCTACTTTACCTGCAAAATTGTCCATAACTAACAGAAGGGCACCCAACATGCGCGTCAAACTAGTGCAGAACAATCCAATGGCAAAACCCAAAGGCAACTGGCTTAGTCAGAGAAAGGGCTTTTTCAAATGCAGCAGTTGTAAAGCTTGCCAATGTGGTATCAACACATTGACATTTAAGACTGCATTTAGTGACAGGGATCAAATTATTAATAAAGCCCTTTCCTGCAAAACAGAATATGTAGTGTATATCCTCGAGTGCCCTTGCAGGCTTAGATACGTGGGAAGTACCAAGCTGCAGGGGCACAAAAGGATACTACAACACATCCGAGCAATATCAAACAAAGACCCCACGTATCCAGTGGCTCGCCACTTTGCTGAGCATCACCAATCAGATCCTAAACTTCTCAAATACTACATAATTGATTGTGTGCCATTTAACAAACGTGGTGGCAATAGAGAGAAGATTCTTAGACAATTGGAGACTCGTTTTATTTTAGAACTCAACTCCAAAAGCCCCAATGACCTAAACGCAACGGAAGATATGTACACTTATTTGTGAATCAGTTGCAAACAATCGAAAAATATATGTCAGTACTCAAATACCACATGACTTTTCCGCCTTTCAGGAATCTTCCTATGATAAAGTATCATCAGTTCACAACAGACACTCCCTGTTGGATTTCTAGTCTATCTTAGTCTTGCCCAACACAGATTCCACACTTGACGAGTCCAACCAAGACAAGATAACATTAAGCAGCCTCACTGTCTAAAGAAGTCTCCTTTTAGCAAGGATATTAACCACACACATCCCCCTTTTTTTTTTATCTTACACACACTATTTTTATGGTCTGTTTTTTAGCTGTCCTTTAAAATCTTAAAATTATTGTCAAAGGCTTTTTTCAATAATTTGGATAATTTGCACCAATTTGCACATAACTTTTGCACTGTTTTTTAATCACTTTCATTGTGTACTAGGGGTTAGATATCACGTCACAAAGTTACAACACAGTAGCATCACTTACTATCATAAAATCAACACATGCAGAGATAAAAAGACACAGACATGATATTTAAATCAGTATTGTGAATTCAGTAATATTTGGATTTAAAACCTTTTTGCAAACAAAATCTGGAAGTTTTTATCTACTTTTATCTTTATTTATATTTTTTAAAACTGTAATTACAGGTTTTATAAGTACTTACATGTGTGATAAATGTTATTTATACATATCTATTTATTTATGTATTTATATATTTATTCGGATTCATCAAATAAGAGATCAATACTTACCAATAGTCGGATGCTCAACAAACATGTAAACAATCTCTACATGTATATATATACTGTGTTGTACCCATGATCTCCAACTTGTGGCCGCGGTATTTTACCGAGATGTAAGAATAGACAAACAAACCCCCAATGAAATATGTAAACAAACACTGAGAGCACTGTCACTTTAACACAGACCGAAAGGTGAAATAATTGAAAGTGGGAAAAAAAATGTATTTATACGATCAGGTGACTTCATGGCGTGTCATGTGATCAAGGCACCACGGAGTCAAAACGCGTCATGGCTGGCATACATTGAGTGAATAAAACCAACTATCGTATGCACCGAATTGTGGTCCGTGCTCCTTTCTGTTGACGTGCAGGCGCATTCCAAGGCGTAGGCGAAGGAGTGCTTTGGATATATATATATATATATATATATATCTATATCTATAGACATATACCAAGTTTACCTTGCTTTGAAGACGCCACACACGTGGAAGTTAAATCCTTTTATTGATGTAGGCAGAAGTGATGCCTTGCTTGCTACAGCTGGAAAAGCGCCATACGCGTTTCGGGTGTGCTGCCCTTAATCATTGGCATGCAGGTAAAGTCCCGACTGTCTTTGCTGCATTTGAAACATCTGCCGCCATTACGCGTTTCAGCCCTCTAGGGGCCTTGATCACATGACACGTTACATGGCTCAATCTTTGCAATTTAAAGTGACAGTGCACAGGAAAAACAACAACCTCCTACTAGTCATCATAGACATGGAAGAAAGCAGAGTAGTTCTCAAAGTAACGTTTCTCCATTGCAAAAATACATGACATAAATGTGCAAAATGACGCATGATAATGATTTAAAAATCATAAAAGGTGCCTGATTTGACGTAGAAATAAATACAATATAAAAGCCAGACCTTTCAAGGAATCGTCATAAAAATACCAGTTAGAAAAAAAACGGGAGTTTTGCAACCACTATAATACATATAAATAAATTCACTATGTAAACAGTTGTTAAAATTTGCAAAAAGCCTAAAAACTTAAGGAAAGATACAAATGTAAAATATTGTCATCTTAATTAATATGGTTCTCTCCATACTGGATATCATGTAGTGCAATTAGAGAATGTACCCATTATTGCTCTGTTAGGAGTAAGAATAATGAAGCCCTAGTGGGCTAAAATCCTAACAAACCAAGTCATGATTCTAAGAGTTGGTGCATGCCTGATGTCACTTAAAAATGCCTATTAACCAAATGTGCAAAAATGTGCTAAATAAATAGACATACAACGATTAAAATAGTTGGAAAGGTAGCAGCTTGCATATATACATACATACACACACACATGCATTATATATATCCACATTTATTTCGCACAACAATCCACCGCGATGTGTTTGGGCCACAACACTGGCCTTGTTCACATGCCTGCTACGTCTTTGGTACTCATTTTAAAGTGTGCCATGTGACCATGTCAACAGAAGAAAGACTCAATAGTTCAGTGAATTTGCTGCTGTGGCCAGGATTTTATATAGTTAAAACAGAAAATGTAAATGTTAATCCACATTTATTTTGCAATTCATTATCACTGTTAATCTCGTATTATCATGAACAATCACAAGAGCATATAATAATCCACATCCAATTTCTCAGCTTTTATAAAATG
This sequence comes from Triturus cristatus, assembly GCF_964204655.1. Classification (NCBI taxonomy): domain Eukaryota; kingdom Metazoa; phylum Chordata; class Amphibia; order Caudata; family Salamandridae; genus Triturus; species Triturus cristatus. Next base: position 1,251,530,787 of record NC_140592.1, on the reverse strand, counting down.
CGTTTTACAGCGTTTGCCATTGCTACCACTCAATTTCCATTTACTCCTCACAGATGCTATACATTAATTGATATTTCCACCCATCTGCATTACGTGAAAACACTTCATTTAAAACATTTTTAATTTTCAACTCAGTAGGTTTGCTGACAATTGAGCCCAAGTGGGCAAATCCTACAAAACCCTCTGAATCCGCAGTTTCCACAATCTGATCCATTGGCCATGATTAGCTCTATTGTTCTCCTTATTGCAATATGTGTCCAGTGTACTTAGCCATTATATGAAATACATTTCTTTGTCTCTCAATCTATAAATCTCTCCATGACATGTATCACTTATTCTCACCCCAAGTTTAAAACAGACAATTTTGCTGCAAATCAGATTATAAAACAGTGTATCATTCTCCCACTAAATTTAACCCATTTGGTGCTTTGATATCAAGCTTGACAATGTACAATGCTTCTGTTTGCCTAAGCAATCGCTCCCAATTGCCTTCTCTCAACATTTTTGGTATAGTGTCTATGACAAAGTATCTGAGGCATTGAATGTCATTGCTGTGACATTCTAATATATGGTGTGCTACTGGGTGTGTTGGATCCTTTTATTTACTGCCCTCATATGTTGCAGAATTCCCATATGGACCTGTAGCACAGTGCTGCCTATATATCTTAGTCCACATTTACAACTCAGGACATAAATGGCATACTCAGTTTTGCAATAATAGGGCCCCCCAATTTCAATCAAAGTATCACTGAATGGTGAGTGATATTCCATTGCATTGATTCCTATGCTGCAACCCTTACAATTGCTACATTTTCAGAAGCCCCTTCTTTCCTGTAGCCAGTCTGTTCATTCGGATGGATACATCTGCCTGTGGATTCCTCACCTTATGAATATCCCCCTGCGCCAGCATTCTGGAAATGTTTCATAGCTCTCTGCGCCAACGAGGTCCTTACATCGTCATGGCTCCGCACGCGACTCCGCATGACGTCACCGGAGCCATAAGAAGACCACGTCGGCGTGATGAGGTCAGTTTCTTTTTTTCCGCGCTACAAGCTATACGGATTTTCTGGGACTCTCCTATCTTTCTACTGCTACTTTGTTTCGAGACTTTACTTGCTACTGTTTTCGACTATGCCTGTTCCTAGGAAGTCGGGTTTCAAGCCCTGCAAGGAATGCAGAGGTCACATGTCAATTACTGACCCGCATGATGACTGTCTCTGGTGCCTTTCTAGTGATCACGACGTTGAAGGTTGTTCATCCTGCAGAAAAATGAACCCAGAGGCGCTGAGGGAAAGAGAGGCTAAGCTCCAAGGTGAGAAAGGAGAAAAGAGGTCGTAAAAGATCGAAGTCGAGGTCGTCGACTTCGCATGGATCCAAGAGAAGGCACAAGAAGAAGAAGAGACATGGGTCTCGCCGTCGTTCGTCCAAGTCTCGAGCTTCGAAGTCGCCTTCTCCTGCTCCTCGACGTCGTGTCAAGGACGTTGTTTCTCCTTCACCATCTGAGTCGCCACAGGAGTCGACGGGCCGTCTCCTGATGTGGGTACTCCGGCGCCGTCTGCGGCGCCGGTTGATTCTCCGGCTTCGGATGGGGATTCGAATCCAGTGGAAGAAGAGGCTCCTGCAGCTCCTTTGGCTCCTCCTGTGACTCCAGCGGATCCGACTCCGGAGACTCCTCCTAAGGAAGTCGAACCGGCTCAGTATCCTTCGTTCCCGGCGCCGGGTTTGGATCCGTCGCACTTCAGGAATGCGATGTATGGTATTTTTACCAGAGCCACATGCCCCTCTGGAGCACCCTCGTTTCCCATGGTCCTTTGGCATTTAATTTGGGCGTGCCTCAGTATTATCCTCCGGCCCCCTTTATGCCTTATATGCCGATGGCGCCGTCATGGCAGTTTCCGGCGCCGCGAGTGTCGACGTTGTTTGAGTAGTCCCCGGCTCCGTCTGGCGTCCCCTCTTCCAGGGTTCGTTCAACGCGGGTCGCTCTCAAGGAGCCGCCTTCGTTGCCGGAGCCGTCGACGCCGCAAATGGCGCTGCAGACGCCGCAGCCGAGGATGCGTTCTAGAAGAGAAGCTCAAAGGCTGATTGAAGAGGAGCAATATCGAGCTGGTGACATGGAGGAAGGTGAAATTTATGAGTCTGAGGACTTATTGGAAGACTTGTGTGAAGCAAGTGGTTTGGATGTCTCTTCAGAAGGGGTTGTGCATTACAGAAGGCTTCTCCTTCGAAGGATGTAGCTCCTTATCATGTTGTCATCAAGAAGGCAGCTGAACTGTTGGATCTACCGCTTCCTATGGCTGAATATAAGCCTAATCGTTTAACAGAGGTGCTTCATTCTCCTTCTGCTGTGGTGGAACCTCTTTTACCCTTCAATGATGCCCTGACGGAGCCGATATTTGAAGTCTGGAGTAATCCTCTTTCTGCTCCTGCAGTTTCTAGATCTGTTTCTAGAAGATATATACAGGCTCCAGGGGACTCTGATTTTCTTTTTTCTCACCCGTCACCTTAAAGTTTGGTGGTTCAAGCTTCATGTTCAAAACAGTCGGTAGGCTCTTTTCTTCTAGCACAGGCTGATAGACTCAAAAAAGCTTGAGCAATCGGCAAAAAAAGTTTTTTCGTCGGCCAGTATGGCATTGAAATCCACAAATGCAACTTGTGGACTCTGCCAAGCAGATTCTCCCTAAGCTATCGGAAGAGGATCGGAGCAATTTAAGTGAGGTCTTGGTGGACTCTCAGGCGGCTGCTCGCCAAGAAATCCAGTCAGGTCTGGACACTGCAGATTCGGTGGCAAGGGTGATGGGTTCGTCTGTTGCTACTAGGAGGCATGCATGGTTAAGATCTTTAGGATTTTCACCTGATGTGCAAGCTGCTCTTTTGGATCTTCCCTTTGACGGTTCTAAGCTCTTCGGGGAAAAAGCTGACTTGGCGTTACAGAGATTTAAGGACAGTAAAGCCACAGCAAAATCCCTGGGTTTACAGTCTCAGTCAAGAGGGTATGGTTACAGAAGATACCGTGGTTTTGGGAAATCTTCCCTTTGTTTCCGTCAGCCTCAGCAACAACAACAACAGCAGCAAAACCCTCTGTATAAATCCTACAGAGGTAAAGGCAGAGGTTGCCTTCGTGGAGCTGGATGACATCCCTCTTCCTCCAACTTCTCTACCTCCTCTCCCCCTCCCGGTAATGCAGGAAAGCAGCCCTAGATCCGCCATCCTGGATCATGTGGGTCCTGTGGGAGGCCGGCTTACCCATTTTCCACAAGACTGGAAATTAATAACTTCGGACCTTTGGGTTCTAGAGCTTGCGGAAAATGGATACGCCCTTCCCTTCAGGGAATTCTCTCCTCCTTACCCTCCTTGCCAAGGGTTTTGCACGGAGGATCATTTGCTTCTCCTTCAGAAGGAGGTTCTTACCCTGTTACAAAAAGGTGCGATAGAGGTGGTTTCTGAGCAGGAAAGGGGTCAGGGATGCTACTCCCGGTATTTCCTGATTCCCAAGAAGGATGGAAGGCTACGTCCTATCCTGGACCTCAGAATCTTGAATCTATTTCTCAAGCAGGAGAGGTTCAAGATGCTCACTCAAGCGCAGGTTCTTCAGGCGCTGCATCAAGAGGACTGGATGGTGTCCATCGACTTGCAGGATGCGTATTTCCACATCCCAATCCTGAAGTCGCACAGAAAGTATCTCCGTTTCACGGTTGGGTCGCAACATTACCAGTTTACGGTCCTTCAGTTTGGGCTTACTACTGCACCTCGAGTCTTCACCAAGGTGATGGCAGTGGTGGCAGCCCATCTCAGAAGGTTGGGGATTCCGGTTTTCCCATACCTGGACGACTGGCTTCTGAAGGCAGAGTCTCCAGAGATGGTGTGTCGCCATATGCAGGTAACAACCCAGCTGTTGTACAAATTGGGTTTTTCAATAAATGTACCCAAGTCTCACCTGGTGCCCTCACAGCGCAACCTGTTCATAGGGGCAGTACTGGATACCACTGTGTGTCGAGCATTCCCTCCACCTCAAAGGATTCTCGACATACAGGAAATGATTCCCTTGTTTTACAATGGAGCGGTTGTTCCAGTTCTGAAGGTCCTTCGCCTGCTCGGTCTGTTTGCTTCCTGCAACCTGTTGGTCAACCATGCATGCTGGCACATGAGGGTTCTCCAGTGGTGTCACCGCAGGCAGTGGTATCAGCACAACAGAGATCTCAGGAAGTCTGTGAGGATCTCCAGAGAAGCTGCAGCGGATCTGTCTTGGTGGAGCTTGGAGGGCAATCTGTCTCAAGGAAAGCCTTTCCATCTTCCTCCATCGGTGGCCACGGTGATAACGGATGCCTCTACCCGAGGGTGGGGAGCACATCTGGGGGATCTGGAGATCAAGGGTCTTTGGTCTCCAGAAGAAAGGTTGTTTCACATCAACCTTTTGGAATTACAGGCGATACGTTTTGCGCTCAAGGCCTTTCTTCCTCCCCTTCACGGTCAGTCGGTTCAAGTCCTGACGGACAACACTGCTGCGATGGGGTATGTCAACAAGCATGGAGGAGTAGGGTCGTACCGTCTCTGGAGAGAGGCGTTGCGACTCTGGTCCTGGGCTCAGGACCATCGGATTTGCTTGATGGCAAATCATCTGGCCGGGGTGCGGATAGTCTCAGTCGGCAGTTCTCCGCCGACCACGAGTGGAGGCTTCATCCAGAGGTAGTCCGACACATTTTCTGGACGTGGGGGGCTCCTCGGGTAGACCTGTTTGCCACTCACGAGAATGCGCACTGCCCGTCATTCTGCAGTCTCCAGTTTTCGGCGCAGGGAGCGTTGGGGGACGCGTTTCAGTTGAGTTGGGGCTCACAACTCCTTTACGCGTTTCCTCCCATACTCTTGATTCCTCGGGTTCTGAGGAAGATTCGCCAAGACGGTGCCCGAGTTATATTGATCGCCCCGGACTGGCCAAGAAGGGTGTGGTACACGGACCTTCTTCACCTCTCGTCACACCCTCCGCTCCATCTCCCTCTCAGGGCAGACCTCCTCTCTCAGATGGAGGGGCAAGTTCAACACCCGCACCTTCAGAGCCTGTACCTTCATGCCTGGAGATTGAACGGGGCAACTTGAATTATTTTTCTCTCCCGCCTGACATGGTGGACATTATATTATCGGCCAGGCGACACTCCACTAAGTCTGTCTATTCTTATAGGTGGTCTAAATTTGTTAAGTGGTGCAGAGAGAAATCTATTTATCCCTTAAAAGCTCATCTATCTGATGTTCTTTGTTTTTCTCTTCATTTGGCCCAGCAGGGTTTTGCTGTGGCCACTGTAAAAGGGTATTTGTCGGCATTTTTATGTTTACCTGATCAGCCTTCTTTATTTAAGTCTCCTATAGTCTTAAGATTTATTAAGGGGCTGACAAACATGTTTCCTCCCACTCCTTTTATTATGCCCCAGTGGGACTTGAATTTGGTGTTAACTTTTTTAATGGGTTTGTCATTCGAACCGATGCATAGTTGTCCTTTAAGACTTTTAACTATTAAAACGGTCTTCCTGGTAGCTATCACCTCGGCCAGGAGGGTGAGTGAACTCCAGGCTTTGAGGTCAAAGCCGCCTTTTCTGACCATATATGCTGAAAGGATGGTACTTAGGACCAGGGCTGCTTTTCTGCCTAAGGTGGTGACTCCCTTTCACCTAGGTCAGTCCATTACCCTTCCTACTTTCTATCCTCCCCCTCACCCTTGCAAGGAGGAGATCATCGTTTAGATCCAGATAGGTCAGTTAGCTTCTATTTGGACAGAACAAAGGACTTCCGTCAGGATGACCAGCTCTTTGTTGGATATGCTGGTCGTATGAAGGGCAAGGCGGTGCACAAGCGCACTTTATCGCGATGGATCATCTTGTGCATCAAGATATGCTACTCCCTGGCTGGTAAGGAGCCTCCTGTAGGCATTCGAGCTCATTCCACCAGGTCTAAATCGTCTACTTCTGCATTGTCTAGAGGTGTTCCTGTTTTGGACATCTGTAAGGCCGCAACTTGGGCCTCCCTCCACACTTTTGCAAAGCATTACTGCTTAGATTCTGAAGAGAGGAGGGATGGCCATTTTGCGCGTTCTGTTTTGCAGGACTTTTTGGTATAGAAGGGTGGATACCCGCCTCCGGGAGAGGCACTGCTGTGGGATTCTATTCATAAGGTGAGGAATCCACAGGCAGATGTATCCATCAGAAGAACAAGTTACTTACCTTCGGTAACGCTTTTTCTGGTGGATACAGTATCTGCCTGTGGATTCCTCACAGATCCACCCACCTCCCCGTTGTCCACCCTTTTAAACCATAAAAGCTGAGGTTTTAGTTTTTTGACATATTATGTGTACTCAAGACTTTGTTACCTCTGTTTATTTACTATTGTCTTGTATGAAGTGCAAGCTTTCTTCTTTCTTTATACACTGAGTGTATTTGTGTGAATTCTGTATACTATGTGTACGTTGTCTCTATGTTGGTCCGCCCGTTTTGCCTCTGTGTCACGGAAAAAATGGGTGGAACTGACGTCATCACGCCGACGTGGTGTTCTTATCGCTCCGGTGACGTCATGCGGAGTCGCTTGCGGAGCCATGACGATGTGACGACCACATCGGAGCAGAGAGCTACGAAAAATTTCCGGAATGCTGGCGCAGGGGGATATTTATAAGGTGGGGAATCCACAGGCAGATACTGTATCCACCAGAAAAAGCGTTACCGAAGGTAAGTAACTTGTTCATCACCTCAGGACTACTCTTAACTAGTGTATCCCTCATAGAGAATGTCCTCCTGTAAGTAATGAATGGAGATCTAGCCAATAGGGGCCCAAGGATGGGATCTTCTTTAACTAAATGCCAGTGTCTCTTTATAATAGCCCTGACCTCTTTCCTGTGTCTGTTATATGTGGTGATTAGCCTTATGGTCTTTTTTTACCTAATCCTTTTCCTTATTGCCAAAATGTATGGAATCCCTACTTCTTAAGCCCACTTTCTTTACCATTTTCACCAAACTGTTGCTGCCGTAACCTCTTTCGATGAATCTCTATATTGCTTCCTCCCGACATATCTTCAACTCACTCAGAGTGCTGCAATTCCTTTTTATTCTCAGAATCTCCCCATAAGGGATGCTGAACTTGAGATGTGTTGAATGGAAACTGCTTGCATGAAGAGTGGAATTACCCGCTGTCTCTTTACAATATAACTTGGTCTCAATCCTTCCTGCTTCTATGTATACCCGCAAATCTAGGAAGCTGACTTCCCTTTCACTGATGTGTGCTGTAAAGTTTAAGTTGATGTTATTGCAATTAATTGCCCCCACAAATGCCTCTGCTGCCTCGCATGAACCTCTCCATACTACAAATATGTCATCGATAAAGCATAGCCAGCTAATGACATGATTACTCCACACAGCTCCCTGGTCATTGATCAGCACCTGCTTCTCTCACCAGCCCATGTGCAAGCACGCGTAGCTGGGGGGGAAGCAGGTGCCCATTGCATGATCACACACTTGTCTGAAAACCTTTTGTTACAGAGAAAATTATTTTCCAAAACCACCTTGTCATACTGATTAACATTTTCATATGGTTATCCAGTCAAAGCAGTCTGCTTCTAAGAAAAATTGTATAACCCTTATCGCGCCACCTTTTTGTATTATGTAATCTTGTATTTTTCTGCAATTTGTTGATCTGTAACTTTCACCACGAGTACTTATAAGTAGTTTTACCTACTTCCATGCTACTCTCATTCCTTATGTAATTTACTTAATTCTATTCTACATTGCTCTGCCACCTCTGGGTAAAGTTAGCGCTATATAGAAATCCATAAATAAAGTATGACCCTAGGAAACAAAGACAAACATCGCTTTTAAAACAGTGCTGTGTTTTTAGTAGGCCTGGGGGAAATTCCAATTACATTGGCGTAATCGGAGTAATTTAGGTAATTCCGTGCTACTCTTTGGAGCGGCATTACCAATATTAACTCAGTTACGCCCGCTCAAGTAATTAAGAGTAATTTTGGGAAACAATCATACTGCAAGAGCACATTTAGCGAGCTGGTGCTCTCGCTGCTTTTTATATTCTGTTTCATGCAGCGCTATTTTTTTAGAGCAAAATGCCTCCTCGTGTCCCTTTGGGATGCAAGGGGAATTTAGCGCTAAGAAATTAGCCCTAAATGCCAGTGATAAACTGGGGGAAAATCCTACTGCAAGTGAACATTTAGCAAGCATGAATGTCTGCTTGCCCTGCAATTCATTTTCTGTTGCATTTAGCACTGTTACCTACAGGAAAATGCATCCTCGCATCCAGTGATTTTGTTCAAGATTTGAAAAATCTGCTCCCAGAACCTTGCTATCTCCGGGCAAGACCAGGCTATTTGCAGAAACCCCACCGGGTCAAACCCACACCTCTCACAGACTGCAGAGTCCCGTAGGCCATACCTAAATAACCGTTCTAGTGTATTGTAGACTCTGTGAAGGAATTTAAAATTAATCAAGCGGTGCCTGACATTCAGGGAAACTTGTTGTGTAGTCTCACAGCAATATCGCCAGACATTATCCTCTAGTGCCACCCCCAAATCTGTTTGCCATTCTAGTCTAGCCTTCGTATAGTGATTTCTTCTATAATCTTGCATTATATTATAAATAATAGAAACAATCCTTCTAGGGGTCGTCCAGTGCAATAGGTGAGAGAGTGCCTCCAGCTCATGCGGCTCCAACATCTCGTCTCCGAGCAGCTCACGCATCATGTGTCTCACTCTATGAAAATGGAAGCGAGCAAGCAGTGTAGAATCCCCCACTTCAGTAGCGAGCTCTTCCCAACCCCGGGCCATGCCCTCTGAGAACAGATCCTCACCCCTCACACGGGGACACCAGCACCATCAACAGATTCCCCATCAGTACTAATTATGCCCCTTCGAGAAGTACCACCTCCATCAGGTAGTAAGGACAATGAATTGGCATTTGTCCATGTCCCCTGGTCCAGACAAGACATTATGTGCCTTACTAAAGACTTCCCAAAGCTAAGAGAAGAACCTAGGAAGTGGAATGCTGAGTTGGATGGGATGGCAGCGTTGGGAGGGCTATTATGGAGAGATTTCGACACATTATTTAACATAATTGTGCCAAGAGATCTGTGAGAAGATTGTAAAAGTGGAGAAGTGTGGCTCAATGATTAGAGCGGCAGACCCTGATGCAGAGGTCTAGCCCGGGACCAGGGTTCAATTCCCCACCTCGGCGGGTCTTGGGCTCAAAAATTCCACGGACATGATAATTCTCGCCTCGGTGCCTATTCCAATCATGGAGTCCCACTCTGCAACTCTGGGCAATGGCTTGCTTAATCTCCACAACGGTCCCCACAACGCTAAGGATGCCTGGCCTCCACCTTGGGGGTGCCCAGGAGTGGACGCCCCACAGGGAAAGCCAGGATGGGTTGCACAGCGGTATTCGTTCAAGCGCCTTGAGACCCTTGCGGGTGAGTAGTGCGCTATACAAGTATCAATTTACATTTACATTTAAAGGGAAAGTGAAGTGGCCAAAGGGGGAGCCAGCGAGAGGTAAGGGAGGAGTACCAGGAGATGAGGTTACAGACAAATACGAAGAGGTAGTTAAATACCTAAAAGAAAAGGTACCTGAATATACGGTTGACTGGAAAAAGATTACACATACCAAACAGGAAAAAGAACAGAAGAACAGCGGGCTAAAAAATCCGATGGGAGAAGCCATGCCACCCTTTGTCACCACTTGTGTCCAAGGTCTGAGACCGCCTATTAAAGCACACCTACAAACATCTAGCAACAAGAGCCCATAGAAATGGTGCTGGAAGCAGCCAGATATTGCTCCGCTTATCAGTCCAATGTACAGACAATGGAAGCAGATAAAATTAAGAAAAAGTTAGACTGATGGTAGCACAAGAAAGGTTCTACAGAAGTCAGCAAGGAAGAGGGAGAGGCCGAGGTAGGGGGAAGGGTACAGGAAGGCCACAGAATGGCAGGTCAGCCTCCCTACCTCCACCATGTACTGCTTGCTTCTACTGTAAGGACCCCAACCACTGGAAGGCAGACTGCCCACTATTAAAAAAGAAAAATGCGGAAAGCAGGCCCACACGGAATAGGACCAACAACAATGCCAGCATAACACCCAGCGTACAGTATAGAGATAATGAACAGCAAGGATATATGTCAAATGACATGCCTCCAGCACAGCCGGGCTGGACGGGTGGGGGCAACAGGACAATGGCTTCCCACCGCCGCTCCAAGATTTATTCTAGGGATGCCTGAAAGTGGGAGACTGCCTAATAGCTCCAGCCATAGCAGTGGATCAATCAGGTCCATATGTAGAGGGAGCAGTTTTGGGCAAAATTGTACCATTCTTGATAGACAAAGATAAAGATCAATGCTAAAGACGTCAGTGACGCCTGAGGCGCCACTTTCGGGACTACAGGGCACAGCAGTCGGAATGACAGGACAACCAATAGATGAATATCTCACACAGCCACTACTATTAAGGGTAGGCACCATAACGGTCAACCATCAGTTTATCCTCAGCAAATTCTGCCCAGTGAACTTACTAGGTAGGGACTTGCTTTGTAAATTACAATGCACCATACACTGCTCACCAACAGAAGTCTTTCTAGAAAGCAGACCTAATGGTCTGATGTTACAAGCTTTCATGACCTGCACTGACCCCGTCATACCCTCAGAGCTGCGCAACTGTGTGCCATCCCTAGTCTGGGCTACCAGTGCAAATGACGTAGGACAGGTGTTGAATTATCTGCCAGAACAGATTAAATAGAAGCCAGGAGCTCCCCTCCAGAGAGTGTCACAGTACAAAATTTCAAAGGAGGGGAGGAGGGCATAGCACCAGTAATACAGGACCTCCTGAAGCAGAGAATATTAAGGGAAATACGCTCTAGTCAATGTAATACACCAATACTCCCTGTCACGAAAGCATCTAGGGGCCCAGATGGGGCCCCCATATACCATTTTACACCAGATCTGATAGAATTGAACAAAATAGTGATACCTTCCTTCCCAGGAGTTCCAAACCCAGCGACAATATTTTCCAATATCCCAGTCACAGCCACACACTTCACAGTGCTGGATCTGAGCTCTGCCTTCTTTACCATCCCCTTGCACCCAGACAGCCAGTACCTTTTTAGTTTTAGTTATTTAGGGAGGAGACTAACATGGTCTAGGCTCCCAAAAGGCTTTGCAGGATCACCCTCCATCTTTATGAATGCACTAAAGACAGATCTAGACTCCCTGGTACTGAAGGGAGCCTCAACACTTTTCCAGTACATAGACAATTTACTACTGGCCTCACCTTCAAGGGATGCTTGCATACAGGACACTGCTGCCGTCCTATGCCACCTAGCAATGAAAGGTTACAAGGTTTCCCCTAAGAAATTACAGATCTGCCTCACTGCTGTGACATATTTAGGCCACAAACTGTCCGAAGGGACCAGGAGATTACTACCCGACAGGATATCAGCCATCACCAACTTTCCCTGACCACGCACACAAAAAGAGGTTCGGGCATTTTTGGGGGTGGCAGGATACTGTCGACACTGGATCCCAAACTTCTCCCTCATTGCCAAGCCATTACAAGCCCTAAAAAAATAAGAGATCCCAGATGTGGTACCCTGGACACCGGATTGAGACAAGGCATTCAACAAACTCAAAAGTGAACTGAGTGGAGCTCCAGCGCTAGGCCTCCCAGATTACGGCAAAGACTTCAACCTGTTCTGCCATGAAAAGGGAGGGTGCTCACTAGGGTTGTTAAGTCAAAAGCACGGATCCTACTACCGCCCAGTGGCATACTACTCAGCCACACTAGACCCAGTGGCCTCCGCGCTCTCGCCTTGCCTTCGAGCAGTGGTGGCAGCAGCACTGGCGGTAGAACAGTCTGAAAATATAGTTCTGGCACACGCCATGGGTTTGCACGTTCCCCATGCAGTGGACACACTGCTCACATCCACTAAGACTCAGCACCTAACAAACGCACGACTTACTAGGTATGAGCTGATACTATTAGCACCACACATTGTCATCAAGAGGTGCACCACTTTGAACCCCACATGCCTTTTGCCAACAGAACATGAGCTGGATGATTTGGAATCAGATGATGCCTTTCACGAATGTGCATTCGCTATTGACAGACACACAAAGGTGTGCCCAGACTTGAAAGACACACCACTACCAAATGCCCAAGGGGACATGTTTGTAGATGGGTCATGCCTAAGGGACGACCAAGGGACATTGCAGGCCTCCTATGCAGTGGGCACCGCTAATAAACTACTGGAAGGGGGAAGGTTGGCATCTGCCAAAAGCGCACAAGCAGCTGAACTTGTGGCACTAACGAGGGCATGCACATTGGCTAATGGGAACAGAGCTAACATATAAACAGACAGCCAGTATGCCTTTGGGGTGGTCCATGACTTCGGCCAGCTGTGGTCAATGAGAGGCTTCCTCACATCGGTAGGCCAACAAACACAACACGCACAATTGACCAGTGACCTCCTCCAAGCCTTTTTATTGCCATCAAAAGTGGCTATCATCAAATGTGCAGCACATACTTAATCAAAATAATATATGTCAAAAGGCAATGCATTCATTGATGGAGAGGCAAAGAGAATAGCGCTGACAGGCTGTCAGCTAGCTATGGTACAGATAATAAGCCACAACAATAACACAGATACTACCAATGGTTCATTACATTTTGATCCTATACACATTCAGAGCAAAGTGGAAGGATTATGGACAGGGCCTAATGGAAAAATATGCCTACCTTCATCCATGCTTCCCTCCATGGCATGCCTTTTTCATGGTCCCTCACACGTTGGCCGGGACAGCATCATCAGTTTATTTTCCCAATGTTGGTACAGCTGCAAGTTTCGTCAAATAGCAGAAAAAGGTTGCAGACAATGCACTGTCTGCGTACAGTATAATACTGGGAAGGGTACACCAACTGCACCTGGCCACTTCCCACCGCCCCACGGACTCTTCGAAAGTCTTCAGTTAGACTTCATCGACATGCCCCCCACCCAGAAGTACAAACATGTTTTGGTAATAGTATGCATGTTCAGCAAGTGGACCGAGGCCTATCCAACAAAGAACTGTGATGCACATACTGTTGCTAAATGCCTCCTGAAAGACCTAATGCCACGCTTTGAATTTCCATCCCTTCTGAGCTCAGACAATGGACCTGCGTTCATTTCCCATGTCATAGGGGGGAATATGTAAGGGGCTTGGAGTCATACAAAAGTTACACTGTGCCTATCACCCACCAGCAGCAGGTGCTGTGGAGAGGAAGAATGGGGTGTTGAAAAATAAGATTGGAAAAATGTGTGCATCAGCTGAACTTTCATGGGCGGATGCACTACCACTAGCCCTGCTGGCAATGAGAAGCACACCAGATAGGGTATCAAAGCTCAGCCCCCACGAAAATAGTATTTGGCCGCCCCATGAACATTGCAAGCCATATGTCCACAGCTCCACTATCGATAACAGACGATTTGCTTTTATGTTACAGTAAGAAATTAACAGAGACCTTACGTTATCTCTCATCGCCAGGTTCTGCAGGCCCTTCCAGAAGCAGCAACCCCACCACCACATGACCTGCAGCCTGGTGATTTGATTTGGGTAAAAGCCCACACCCGACGACACTGCCTCCAGCCAAGGTAGAAGGGACCGCACCAGGTCCTCTTAATGACAGCAACAGCCATTCAGTGTGAAGGGCTGACATCCTGGATACACAGCTCCCACACCAAGAAAGCAGCAGGGCCAGACAGCAGAGAGCAAGCTCCGCTACCACCTCCAGTGGCATCTGAGGCGCCCTGCAGGTACAACCTTCGCTCCAACAGACAAGCAAGAACGGAGAATTAGTGAAGAAGAGGCAGTTCCCTGCTCGCTGCAGGCCAGGCCTCCAAAAGAAGGAACAACATACCAGAGGCAGTCCCCTGCTGCGCACGGCAGGTCAGGCCCTGAGTATCTTCTCCAGTGTTGGGGTGTCTTTCATAGATTCACATGCTTGAATATTCCCCGTCGTCGAAGTGGGAGTCCCACGGTACATAAAAAGCAATAAGTCTCATGTATATAGATACATACATAAACTATATAAGAATAAAATACATATCTAAATAAACTTTATATAGTTTAAAATAACATATCAAGTCAAAAGTACCATAGGATAACATTGACACATAGGAAAGCATTGAAAAAGGAATCACTTTACTGACATATCCATGTCGTTTTTATAGTCCAAACTCCAGCCAATCAGGCGCAAGCACCATCTAGAACTTTCTCCTCGGAGGCTCAGGCCCTCAGATTTTCTACCGCACATCGTGTGAAGGGAGTCTCCCTGAGCTCTGCTCAGTTTTTTTCTCTGGTTTGGATTTTCTTCAACTTATCCTCATGTCTTCAAGTAAGAAGTCTCTTTTCCGTCCCTGTGCTTCTTGTGGGAAGTTAAGACTTTTTTCTGAGGACCCTCATGAAAAATGTATTTACTGCCTTTACCCCGACCATAAGGTGGGCAACTGTAAAATCTGTAGAACTTTTTCACAAAATACTCTAAAGGACAGAAAGGGTCGCCTCCTTCTGTGGCTCCAAAAATTAAAGGACGCAGATAATCCTCTCTCTGAGGTCGAAAGTGTGGCTTCTGCTCGCACCGGAGTCTCTTCCAAGCGTAGTAGTGTACAGGACTTGCCCTTTCCCTTTCTAAAAAAGAGAAAGCTTCACCTTTTGGGAGTTTCTAAGGTGCCAGTATATTCTGCTACTACGTCAACGCCACCGAGAACTCACTCTCAGGCGTCTGTGACTCCTTCAGCGCATGTTTCTACTCAAAAACGTGCCAGACCGTCGACGGTCACTCCGTCGACGAAATCTGTTGCTTCTTCAACCTCGTCGACGACAGTGACGATGGTTTCCAGCAGATTCCCTATGTCGTCGACGACGGCTTCGTCGACGTTATCTCCGTTGACAGTGGTTTGTGTTTCATTAAAGGCTGTCTCGTCAACGATTCCTATATCCTCCTCGTCGACGACGAAGAAACTGGTTATCCCGTCGACGTCCAAATCCTCATCGACGATCAAAAAGAAGAAATCGTCGTCGTCAATGATTAAATCTTCGTCGACGGCATCCTCGTCGTCGTCGACGGCAGCTTCGTCGGCGGCGGCTTCGTCGGCGGTGGCTTCGTCGGCGGTGGCTTCGTCGACGGTGTTGTCAACTTTTGCATCTCTTCCACTGGTGCCGTTGTCTACGCCAACATCTGCTCCTGTTGACGATTCCTTGCTTCAGCGTCGTCACGCTGTTTTGGACTCCATTACTATGCCACCGGCCACTCAGCCTCCGCAACAGCTGTTTCCCTCTGGCAACGAGGAGGACTCTGCTTCTGATGAGGACATTCATTCCACATTCCGGGCTGCTCGCAGTCCATCTGAACTCTTTATTAAATGTCAGGATTTCGAGGATGAGGATCTAGACGATCATTATTATCAAGAAGAGGAGCAGGATCCTCCTACACAGGTCCCAATGGCACAGCTTCCTTTGTCCCTCATCTCTAATCTCCAATTTATGTTGGAGGATTACAATCGCTGTTTTCCACCTTCTTCTCACAGTTCTCCACATGACGCACCATCGAACTTTCCAACTCCTCCTCCAGTGCCGGCGGATCCAACGCCATCCGCCC
This sequence comes from Triturus cristatus, assembly GCF_964204655.1. NCBI lineage: Eukaryota > Metazoa > Chordata > Amphibia > Caudata > Salamandridae > Triturus > Triturus cristatus. Next base: position 1,251,515,128 of record NC_140592.1, on the reverse strand, counting down.
CTTCACTAGTACCCCCTGCCGAGGGTGACGGTGACGTTCTTCAAGCTACGGAAGATGGAGAGCTCCAGGGTGATGACGACAACACCATGGCCGACTGGGATGATTATCAAATAAATTTGCCTTCTTCGCCTCCGAAGTCGCCAGTGAACTCTCCACCTGTTGACATTACAGGTTTCCATCAGTTGATGGAAAGAGCGGCGAAGCGATTTCATCTCCCCATGATCGTGAGAGAGGAGGATTGCTTTCTGTATGATTTCAAATCACAACCACAGAAACAAGTTCGGGCCGTGCCCATAATTGACTTTATTTGGAATGAAGGGATTAAACTGATGAAAAAGTATAAGGCCCCGGACTCTTCTCCTGCTTGCTTGGTATCCCAGCCTAAGCCGGATCCAGTCATCACCCAGGCGGTACAAAGTCGCTCGAAGAATCCCTCGTCTCCACTTTCCTCTCCACCTGACCGTGATGGCCGTCGCCTGGACGCCATTGGGAAGAAGTTCTCTACCATGGCCTCCACAACAGTAAGGGCAGCAAATTCTTTGGCCATCTTGGGCCGTTATGATCGCTAAATGTGGTCGGACATGGAGGCCTTTCATTAAGCTCATTCCAGAGCCCTCTAGAGCGGACGCTCTCAAAATTCTGCAAGAAGGTGAAAGAGCATCTTCAGAGATTATTGGTTGCTCTGTAGATATCGCCTCAACTGGTTTTCGACAGCTGGCTGGAGCAGCTGTTTTAAGGAGGCAAGGCTGGCTTCGTTCCACTTCTTTTCGTCAAGAAGTCCAGGCAAAGATTCTCGATATGCCCTTTGATGGGGAGTCCTTGTTTGGACAGCATGTGGATGAGGCCCTCCAAACAATTAAGAAGGACACTGAGACGGCTTGTTCCCTTGGCACGCTACAGTTTAGAAGGCAGCCTTTTCGGGGTGCTCGCGGACGCAGCACCACCTCTTCCTTTCGCGGCAATTCCACTCAATACCGCTCTTACAGCCAAGGACACCAACGTTTTTCCTCCCAAAACCCACAGTCTTACAGACAACAGACTAGTAAATCCTACAGAGGCAAGTCTGTAGGATTTCTCTCCAGATGTGCAGGCAACACTTCTAGACCTACCCTTTGATGGTTCTGGACTGTTTGGAAAGAAAGCAGATGCAGCCTTGGAAAGGTTCAAGGACAGCAAAGCCACAGCTAAGTCTCTGGGTCTGCAGGCGCAGCCTAGAGGTTCTTTTTACAGAAGGTACAGAGGTTTTGGGAGGTCGTCCTTTCGGACCTACAGGCAGCCTCAGCAGCAGCAGCAGCAAAATACCCTGTATAAGACCTACAGGGGCAAGAACAGAGGTCGTCCACGAGGTCGTCAGCCCTCCTCTTCCTCTTCCTCCTCCTCTACCTCCCTCCCTCTTACCACAGCAAAGCAGCCCTAGATCCACCATTCTGGATCCTGTTGGTCCTGTGGGGGGTCGGTTTACCCATTTTCTGCAAGATTGGGAATCGGTCACTACAGACCTTTGGGTTCTAAATCTTGTGGAAAATGGGTATGCTCTTCCCTTTCGGGAATTCCCTCCAAAATACCCTCCTTGCCAAGGTGCTTGCTCGGAGGACCACCTTCTTCTCCTGCAGGAGGAAGTCCTAACATTACTGAAAAAAGGTGCGATAGAGGTGGTTCCAGAGCGGGAAAGGGGTCAGGGATGCTACTCCTGGTATTTCCTGATACCCAAGAAGGATGGCAGGCTACGTCCAATCCTGGATCTCAGGATCTTGAACCTTTTTCTTAAGCAGGAGAAGTTCAAGATGCTCACTCTTGCGCAGGTTCTTCAAGCGCTGCAACAGGAGGACTGGATGGTGTCGATCGACTTGCAGGATGCGTTTTTTCATATTCCGATCCTGGAGTCGCACAGGAAGTATCTCCGTTTTACGGTAGGGTCGCAACATTTTCAGTTTGCGGTTCTCCCGTTTGGTCTTACTACTACACCTCGAGTCTTCACCAAGGTGATGGCCGTGGTGGCAGCCCATCTCAGAAGGTCGGGATTCCAGTTTTCCCCTATCTGGACGACTGGCTGATCAAAGCAGAGTCGCCGGAGAAGGTGCTTCATCATCTGCAGGTTACAACTCAGCTGTTGTACAAATTGGGTTTCTCGATAAAAGTGCCCAAATCTCACCTGGTGCCCTCTCAGCGCAACCTGTTCATAGGGGGCGGTACTGGACACTACTGTGTGTCGAGCATTCCCACCTCCACAAAGGATTCTCGACATACAGGAAATAATTCCCTTGTTTTACAATGGAGAGGTCGTTCCAGTCCTGAAGGTCCGTCGTCTGCTCGGTCTGTTTGCTTCCTGCATTCTGTTGGTCAACCATGCACGCTGGCACATGAGGGCGCTCCAGTGGTGCTTCCGCAGGCAGTGGTATCAGCACAACGGAGGTCTCAGAGAGTCTGTGAGGATCTCCAGAGAAGCTGCAGCGGATCTGTATTGGTGGAGCATGGAGGGCAATCTGTCTCAAGGAAAGCCCTTTCATCTACCTCCATTGGTGGCCACAGTGATAACGGATGCATCTACTTTAGGGTGGGGTGCGCATCTGGGGGATCTGGAGATCAAGGGTCTTCGGTCTCCAGAGGAAAGGTTGCTTCACATCAACCTTTTGGAGTTGCGGGCGATACGTTTGGCACTCAAGGCCTTCCTCCCTTCCCTTCGCGGTCAGTCGGTTCAAGTCCTGACAGACAACACCACCGCGATGTGGTATGTCAACAAGCAGGGAGGAGTGGGGTCGCATTGTCTCTGCAGAGAGGCTCTGTATCTCTGGTCCTGGGTTCAGGATCATCAGATTTGTCTGATGGCAAATCATCTGGCCGGAGTTCTGAACGTGCGTGCAGACAGTCTCAGTCGGCAGTTCTCTGCCGCCCACGAATGGAGGCTCCATCCAGAGGTGGTTCGTCTCGTCTTTCGGACGTGGGGAACTCCTCGGGTGGACCTGTTTGCCACTTACGAGAACGCTCACTGCTCGTCATTCTGCAGTCTCCAATATCTGATGCAGGGAGGTTTGGGGAAAGCGTTTCAGTTGAGGTGGGACTCACATCTCCTTTACGCGTTTCCTCCCATACCCTTTATTCCTCGGGTTCTGAGGAAGATTCGCCAAGACCGGGCCCAAGTCATATTGATCGCCCCGGATTGGCCAAGAAGGGTGTGGTATACAGATCTTCTCCACCTCTCCTCGCGCCCTCCGCTCCGTCTCCTTCTCAGGGCAGTCCTCCTCTCGCAGTTGCAGGGGCAGTTTCTACACCCCCACCTCCAGAGATTACACCTTCATGCCTGGAGATTGAATCTGAATTCTTTTTCTCTCCCGCCTGACGTGGTGGACGTGATTTTGTCTGCCAGGCGTCACTCCACCAAGTCTATCTATTCCTATAGGTGGTCCAAATTTGTCCATTGGTGTGGGGAGAAGTCTATTGACCCTTTGAGGGCTCGTTTATTTAACATCCTTCAGTTTGCTCTCTCTCTAGCTCAGCAAGGTTTTGCTGTAGCTACTGTGAAAGGTTATTTATCGTCTTTATCGGCATTCCTTTGCTTGCCGGATCAGCTGTCCTTGTTTAAATCACCTATTGTGTTACTGTTCATTAAGGGCCTTACCAACAAATTTCCGCCCACTCCATTTATTGTGCCTCAATGGGACTTAAATCTTGTCTTAACTTACTTGATGGGTTCTCCCTTTGTACCCTTGCACAAGTGTCCTTTAAGGCTATTGTCTTTTAAAACAGTTTTTCTCATTGTCATTACCTCGGCAAGGAGGGTAAGTGAGCTTCAAGCTCTGAGTTCAAAACCCCCGTTCTTGACCATTCATGCTGAAAGAATGGTACTCAGGACCAGGGCAGTCCATTACCCTTCCTACCTTCTATCCTCCCCCTCACCCTTCCAAGGAGGAGGAGCGGCTTCACCGCTTGGACCCTAAAAGGGCGGTGAGTTTTTACCTCGATAGAACTAAAGACTTTTGTGCGGATGACCAGCTCTTCGTGGGCTTCATTGGCTGCAGGAAAGGCAGAGCGGTGCACAAGCGCACCCTTTCCAGATGGATTACCTTGTGCATCAAGATCTGTTACTCTTTGGCCGGTAAGGAACCTCCAGAGGGTAGAAGGGCTCACTCTACCATGGCAAAGTCTTCTACGTCTGCCTTATCTAGAGGTGTTCCTGTGGAGGACATTTGTAGAGCGGCAACTTGGGCCTCCCTCCACACTTTCGTAAAGCATTACTGCTTAGATTCCGAGGTGAGGAGGGACGGACACTTTGCACGTTCCGTCCTTCAGGACTTTTTGGTATAGAAGGGTGGACACCCTCCTCCAGGAGTGGGGACTGCTGTGGGACTCTATTCACAAGGTGAGGAATCCACTGGCAGATGTATCCATCAGAAGAATAAGTTACTTACCTTCGGTAACGCTTTTTCTGGTGGATACAGTATCTGCCTGTTGATTCCTCACTGACCCACCCGCCTCCCCATTGTCCACCCTTGTATACCTACAATAGTGATAATGTGATAACATCTATCTGTTACTGTCAAAGGAAGTGTGTTATTTCTTTTGCTTTCCTGCATTGACTTCACACTGTATGTGTTGGTTTGAATATTATGTACTGTGTATACTGTATATATATTGTTGTCGGTCCGTCCGTGTGCCTCGAAGGCACGGAAAAAAAGGGCGGAAATGACATAATCACGCCGACGAGGCTCTCTTATGGCTCCAGTGACGTCAGCAGAGCCACGTCCGGAGCCATGCTATTGTGACGTCGCCCTCATCGGTGTGGAGACCTATGAACATTTTTTGAATGTTGCTGGTGCAGGGGATATTCACAAGGCGAGGAATCAACAGGCAGATACTGTATCCACCAGAAAAAGCGTTACCGAAGGTAAGTAACTTGTTCGTTAGATTCAGTGGGTTTCCTGAAGAGATTTGTGATTAGTGCACCTTCCTCATGTTGGATGTTGAGGTCAAGGTATAGAATCGTAATCTTGCTCTGTGACAGCGTGACATTGAGCCCCTCACAGTTATTGTTTAGCCAATGAAGGAATTGTTTCATAGTAGCCTCAGAGTCTTGTCAGATCATAAAAATATCGTCAATGTATCGCTTTCACACTAAAATGGCAGTGCAGAAAGGATTCAATGGAGACAGAATTGATCTGGTCTCAAGGGAGTCCATATAATGTAAGGTTGGGGGCAAAAACGGACGACATTGATGACCCTTTAGTTTTGCTGGTAATATTGGCCATTGAAGAGGAAGAAATTCCTTGTGAGGCAAATTTCCAATAGTTGTAATATAAAGATGGTGGGTACTGCATAAGGGCAGGGACGTGTAGTGAGGATTTGTTCAATGACAGGTAAGGAATTATTTTGGGGGATGTTTGTATAAAGCCACTCTACATCAAGAGTGCATTGGGTGTCAGAGGCTAGGTCAAATGGGTAATTTTCAACAAAATTGATCATTGCCATGCTATCACGGATGTAACATTCAGTTATCGGAACAAATTCCCTAATGAAGAAGTCTACATATTGGGCGGGCGGTTCTAAAATAGAGCCACAGCCCAAAACTATGGGGCGGCCGGGTGGGTTATCTTGATTTTTTTGTATTTTGGGTAAAGTATAGATTACCGGTGTAGTGAGTGACTTGGGATTAAGAAACTGATGCTCAAGTTTACTCAGAAATCCTTGTTCTAAACCCTCATCAGTCACTTGAAGGATCATATTTTGGAGTTCTCTGGTGGGGTCAGTAGGTAATTTACACTAGTGGTCGGTGTTTGCCAATTGTCTGTGTATTTCACTTTTGTATACGTCTATTTCTTGAAGAACAATTCCATCCCCCTTGTCGGCTGGTTTGATGACCAGAGTCTCATTAGATTTTAATGTGGCTGCTTTCTCTTCCAATGAGATATTATATGGAATGAAGCGGCTTAAAGTTTCGAGTTGTGCGACGTCCTGGAGGTCGACTTTGACCCAGCATCCAACTGCACAGGCCGCGACTGTCTGCATTCTTTACACTCCTTGTACTGGACTCCTACTCGGTCTTCGCCTGAAACAAACCTCCCCCAAGTCACTCTGACCTGGATCTAGGTATTACTTTAACTATCTTTCGCTCGCTGCCCTCCAGCACTCTACCCACTGGCACTGTTTTCACACGCGCTTCACCAGTGCATGCGTTGGCCACTTTTTAAATTAATCCTTGTTTCTATTATGCAATCCCACGCCAATTTTGCTTTTCAACACTGGCGCTTTACTGGCACTCTGCTAGTTTCGCTGGTTTTTCACCACTCACCAAGCTCTCTACCGTATTGCTCGTTTTATCACCGCACGCGTATGACTATGATTTTTAGCAAACATTGCTCGTTATTGCGTAATTCTTTTACTCGTGCTTAGCAATTTTATACGTTCTGCTCACTTCTCCGGTATCATTGTACTCGCGTGCGATCCTCTTATGTTGGTCTGCCATACACTGATATCACCAGCACCCAAGTTGTTTTCAAATTATTTTCTGCCAGAGCTAACTTTCATATGTCTCTTTTTCTTTTTACATCCTTTATTCCCTCCTATGGTTTTATTTTTTCCAGGCAAAATGTATACAGGCATACCATTGTTAATGTCCTGATGATGATCCTATATCTTTTGTAATGATCGAAATGCCGTCGACTTGTTGTACGCCATATACACCTCTTTATTTAATAGTTATTATGTGTAATGGTGTCTCCACTATAATTTGTTTGTCCTACTAAAATGTGTCTCATACACACATTTTACTCTGCCTGAGCTTTTTTGTTTCTTGTTGCACGTCCTTCCCACTAAGGTGGATACAGGCTTGTGTCCCACTTTATTTGTTTCTTGATGAATTTTGTGTATATTTAAGCAACTATATATTAAAAACATCTGACCGGATGGACAGCTGTAAAATATAGTACTGATTGGGTCTATATTTATTTGTTTGCTCTCATTAATCCTTTTCTAGGGACCACTGTCTTTAGAAATAAGAGTAATTACTAGTGTCTGAGATTAATTCAGTTATCCCATCCATCACTTTTTTGATTACTTTAGTGGAATGTCCTAAGTGCGACAGGTTTTCCCAGATGTGGGTCCCAAGCTCACTTTGACACTGGAACCAAGCTGCAATCAACTGAAGAGTGTCAACTAGGACAAAACTAGTCTAGGGTTGCTTGTGTTCCGGTTCAGAGAGGGCCTGACTTGGCAGTTAAGGCTGGATTGTTCCTATTAGAGCAGGGTCAAGACTGATTTGCATATAATTGGGTTGGATCTGAGGTGGCATTGTAGACAAAAAATCAATGGACTGGGATTCGGCTCGAGTAAATACCAGTAGCTGAGATTAATTCACTTTTTTGTTAACTTCAGGGCAATGTAGCACACTGGGCGAAGTTCTCTGTACCTGGCCTACAGCGTTCATTTAGTAAAGCACACAGGGCAAAATGATTTGGATCTGGCCTGCAGCAGACATCCATTACAGTGCTCAGGGCGACATGATCTGTACTGGACTTACAGCAGTCATCCAATTCAGCAGATTGGGTTACATTATCTGTACTGGACTTACTCTGGCCATCCAATCCAGCACTCAGGGTATCGTGCTCTGTACCTGGCCTACAGGGGTCATGCAGTACAGCACTCGGGTGACATGATCTGCACCTGGTTGGCAGCTGCCATCCAATACTGCATGCAGGATGACATACTCTACCTGGCCTGCAATGGCCATCCAATACAGCAGAAATTGCAGAAGGATCTGGATCTGACCTACAGCAGTCACACAGTACAGCACACTGGTCAACATGACCTGTACCTAGCTTACAGCGGGTTTCCAATACAGCACACAGGGTGACATGCTCTGTACCCGTCTACAGCTATCATCCAATACAGCACAAAGGGTAAACATGAGCTGGACCTGCCCTACAGGGGTCGTCCAATACAGCACACAGGCCGGCATGATCTTTACTTGGCTTATATCAGTCATCCAGTGCAGCACAAAGGGTGACATGCTCTCTACCTGGCCCGCAGCCTTATCCAGTGTATTAAAACATCAACATGATCTGCACCCGGCCTACAGCTGTCATTCAACACAGCAAACAGGCCTAGATGCTGTGTACCTGGTCTTCAGTGGTCATCCATTACAGCACACAGGGTGACAATCTGTACCTGGGTTACAGCGGTCATCCAATAAAGCACACAGGGTGAAATGATCTCTACGGGGTTTACAGTGGTTATCCAATACAGAGCACAGTGCCACATCATCTATACTGGACTTACAGCGGTAATCCAACACAGCACACAGGGCAAAATGATCGGTACCGGGCTTACTGCGGTCACCCAACACAGCACACAGGGTGAAATGATCTGTACCAGACCTACTGCTGTCATCCAGTACAGCACACAGGGTGAAATGATCTGTACCAGGCCTACTGTGGTCATCCTTGCAGCACACAGGGCGAAGTGATCTGTACCGGGCTTACTGCGGTCCTCCAGTACACCACACAGGGCGAAATGATCTGTACCTTGCTTACTGTGGCCATCCAAAACAGGACACAGGGCAAAATTATCTGTACTGGGCTTACTTCGGTCATCCAGTACAGCACACAGGGTGAAATAATCTGTACCTCGCTTACTGTGGCCATCCAATACAGCACACAGGGCGAAATAATCTGTACCGGGCTTACTTCGGTCATCCAGTAGAGCACACAGGGTGAAATGATCTGTACCTGGCTTACTGTGGCCATCCAATACAGCACATAGGGCAAAATTATCTCTACTGGGCTTATGATGGTCATACCTGGTTAACTGATTTCTTTCTTTCAAAACCTACATTTAAGACATTTTTCTAAATGTTGTTGAAAACTCTTACTCTATTCTCTTTGCAAAAGAATACCAACTCCAAAAATAAAGAGCAACTCCTCTATCCATCACCATCTTTAATGTTCCAAATGCCTTTGGTATCCTTTGGTTTACTAATGCAATAAAATTTAAGTTGGCAGCAGCATAAGATCTTTGATAATCCAACTTCAAGAACATGTCAGGGTTATCAAGAATAGTGACACCAGGGGGCATATGTTCAAGCCCCCGCGCCAACGGACGTTCACTTTTTTTGACGGTGGGGCTGTGTGCTGGCCCAAATTTACAAGGTCACGCAAAGCCAACCTGCATGGCTTTTCATGGCCTTTTAAATACGGTTCCTTTTTACATATCACTTGGTGTGAAAGGGTTATGCAATGGGTGTTGCTGTGGGATCAAATTAAAGAATCTTACGAGGCCATGCACCGCGTATTTGAGTGGAACGACCCTGCTGGTGAGCCTTCAAGGCACGCAGAGTCAGAAGTGGCCCCATTGGGTTCTACGCCGTCTGCTCCGGTGGGACCTCAGGGATCCGAACACAGATCCGGTTCAGCGTCGGTCGTGCCAACGCGACCTTTCCCGACGTCGAATCCGACGGTGCCTGCGACGTCGCCAATGCCCGTCGACGCCGCAAGCCCCATCCTCATCCCCGGCGACACGGAGCCTGAACGGCATAGATCGACGCCAATCCGGATGTCGACAGAACCCACAGGTTCTATGTTGTCACCTGAGCACTTTGAGGATGTGCTAGGCTCGGGAGAGGAATGAGAGGGGTCTGGAAAGTACCTGAGGAGAATTTGGACTGGTATGGGGAACTTGGGGAGACCAGTTGGCTGGATACTTCTCCAGATACTGGCATGCTCTCTTCGTCAACAGTGGCTACGGAGGAGGGGGGCATCCTATGACATGGTGGTCAAGAGGGCAGCCAAGGTCCTTGGACTATTGCTGCCCTCGGTGCAGGTCAGGACAAATCTCCTGACTAAGGTGCTTCAACCTGGGGCTTCCACTTCGGAACCCCTGTTGCCCCTTAATGAGGCACTTACAGACGTCCTTCTGGGAACTTGGTCCAAACCTGGCACAGGGGCTCCTGTGAAAAGGATGATTGCAAGACCATCGCCCAGCACCGGGCGACCCAAAGTTCCTCAGTTAACATCCCACCCCAGAGAGTTTGGTGGTGCAGGCCTCTACGTCTCGAAGGGCATTCCCTTCCGCCCTTCCGGATAGGGAATCCAAGAGTCTGGATTAATTAGGGAAGAAGTTGTTTTCTTCCTCCAGCCTAGCATTGCGGTTGGTGAATACTGCATGCTTATTGGGCCATTTCTCCCTTTCCCTTTGGGAGACAGTTACGCAAGTGCTCCCACAAGTCACGCAGGAGGCCCGGGCTCTGCTCTCCCAAGCTCTCAAGGATGGGGGAGATGCAGCAAAATTCACCATACGGTGAGGCCTAGATACGACCAGACCAATTCATTGGGTAGATTGATTTCAACGACGGTGGCTTTGAGGCGCCTCGTCTGGCTTCGTACATCTGGCTTCTCGGACGAGATCCAAGCTGATTTGATGGACATGCCCTTTGATGGAACCTGCCTTTTTGGAGAAAGGCAGATACGGCCCTGGTCAGGTTCAAGGACTCTCGAGCTACGGCCAGATCTTTGGGCCCCCGTGGCCAGTCTTCCTTTTACCCCTTTCGTGGCAATGGAAGAGGTTTTCAGCCACGTCAACCCTATCCCAGCCACCGTCTCGCACAGACTGGCCAAGCCGTGCGAGGACATAGAAGTGGTGCATTCCAAGTTCGGAATGGAGGCCAGAAGTCGGCAGCCACACTGCACCCAGCAGCCGCAGCCTCCAAGCATTCCTAGGCTGATTCTGCTGTACTACACTACACCAGTTGGTGGGAGAATTCGTCATCATCTCCCCCACTGGAGATCCATAACATCGGACAAGTGAGTCTTGCAGATCGTCCAGGAGGGCTCTGCCTTTCCTTTCCACCTCTCATTCTGCCAAATAGGGAACAGCTTATGGAGGATCATTTAAAGTTGCTCTCAGAAGAGGTTACGGCTCTCTTGGCCGAGGGAGCTATAGAAAGGGTCCCGGTTTTAGAAGTAGGCAGTGCCTGTTATTCCCGCCTTTCTGATTCCGTAGAAGAACAAGGGGCTTCAGCTCATTTTAGATCTTCAGATCGTCAAGCTCTTCCTCAAAAAGGAGAAGTTCAAAATGCTGGCTCAGGTTTTGTCTGCCCTAGACCAGGAAGACTGGATGGTAGCATTGGACTTGCAGGACGTGTATTTTCACATTCCCATCCTGCCGGACCACAGGCGTTACCTGCGGTTCATGGTAGGCCACGAGCACTTTCAGTTTACTGTGCTCCCTTTCGGCCTTATCAGTGCCCCTTGGATGTTCACCAAGGTGATGGCGGTGATCACAGCTCATCTCCACAGGTTAGGGGTGTCAGTCTTTCCCTTCCTCGATGGCTGGCTGTTGAAGGTGTCCCCGTCCTAGGCAGTCGTCTTCCACCCTCAGACTATGGCGAACCTCCTGCATTTGCTGGGGTTCTCTATAAACGTGCTGAAGTCACACCTGACTCCTTCTCAGATGCTCCCGATCATTAGGGCAGTTCTGGACACAGTGCAGTGAGTCCAGGATATTTAGGCTATGATTGCGATATTTCAGCCTCTATCCTGGATTTTGGTGAGAATGACTCTGAGGCTGTTGGGCCTCATTGCCTCCTGCATCCTGTTGGTGAAACACGCCAGATGGCGAATGCGGGGTCTGCAGTGGTACTTGAAGTTCCAATGGGCACAGCATTGGGGAAATCTCACCGATGTGGGTCAGATCTCGGAAGGAACTGCAAAGGATTTGCTATGGTGGTTAATGAACCATGATTGGGTCAGCGGCAGACCTCTCTCCCTTCCCCAAACAGATCTTACAGTCGTGACAGATGTATCACTTCTGGGATGGGGCTGCCATCTGGGAGAGGTGGAGGTCAGGGGACACTGGTCTCTGGCGGAGACGGGGCTCCGCATAAATTTATTGGAGCTCCAAGCAATTCAGTTGGCATTGAAAGCATTTCTTTCTTCTGTCAAAGGGAAGTTAGTGCTGGTGTTCACAGACAACACCACCGCCATGTGGTTCTGCAACAAGCAGGGCGGTGTGGGGTCTTGGAACCTTTGTCGAGAGGCTCTTTATCTCTGGACATGGCTGGAAAACCAGGGCATAACGCTGGGTGCTGAACATGAGGGCAAATAAACTCAGTCGTCGATGCCTAGCGGATCATGAGTGGCGTCTCCAGTCGGAGGTGACGCAAGGTCTCTTTCGGCAGTGGGGAGAACCTTGGCTATATTTGCTCATCTCCGAAGAGGATTCTCAGTACAGTTTCCAAGGCGGCTATCGCTCGGCTACACTTTTCATCACGAGTGGAGCTCAGGCCTTTAATAGGCCTTTCTGCCCATACCACTCCTGCCAGAGTTCTGAAGAAGATCAGGAGAAACTGGGCCCAAGTCATTCTTGTGGCTCTGGACTGGGCAAGGAGAGTCTGGTATCCAGAGCTTCTGAGAATGAGTTTTGACCCTCCGATCAGGCTGCCCCTTCGGGAGGATCTTCTGTTGAAGCAGCAGGGCAAGGTTCTCTACCCGAACCTGTCAACTCTGCGCCTCCATGCTTAGAGATTGAGCGGCGACAGTTCATAGCTTTTGACCTTACTTCCGAAGTCTGTAACGTTATTCTAGCAGCCAGGTCGCCCTCCACTAAGACAGTATATGCCTGCTGTTGGCAGAAGTTTGTATTATGCTGTACAGAAAGGTCATACGGAGTCACGAGTGAAGCCGTACTATTATGACGTCCTCGTTGACGTGGAAGAGCTAGGAAAACAATTTCTGCGGAAATGCTGGCGCAGGGGGTATTAAAAAGGTGAGGAGTCCACAGGCAGATACTGTATCCACCAGAAAAAGTGTTACCGAAGGTAATTAACTTGAGGGCATATGTATCATCATCTCCATTTGCGATTCTCAAATAGCGATTTTTTGAGAATCGCTATTTGTGAATTGCAAAACGGGATGTATTTAAAAAATCGCACAAATTTTACGATTTCTTAAAATTCCTTAATTGCGATTAGCAAATTGCGAAATCGCAATTAAGGAATACCTTCCCATTCATTCCTATGGGCCAGGAGGCCCATAGCAATGAATGGGAAGTCCTTCTCAATTTGCGAATCGCTATTTGCTAATCGCAAATTGAGAATATTTTCAAAGGTGCAAGGGTGTCATGATGACACCCTGATGCACCCCTGAAATCAGCATGTGTGCACATATGGCGCACATACATGCCCTAAGGGCATGTATGTGCACCACATGGCACTTTGAAATATGCAAAAAAGTGCATATTTCAAAGAAATCGCAACTTACCACCAACTTGAAGTTGGTGGTAATTTGCGATTTCTTAAGGAGAAATCGCACAACTTGGGTGCGTGTTACATTGCATTTAAGAAATCGCAATTTGCGATTTCTTAAATGCTTACGCAAACTTAAGAAATCGCAAATTTAGCGATTCCTTAAGATTGCGAGGCTGAAATGCCTCATACATCTCCTTTTGCGATTTTGTATTCGCAAACGCTGTTTTTTTGCAATTCGCAGCGTTTGCGAATACAAAATCCTTTGCTACATATGCCCCTTGTTCATTTGGTCCTTACCTATCTAATGTGTGCACCGTTTGAACCTTTGCACAATTGTCCCGCCGGCTGTTGACCATTAAAACAGCCTTCTTAGTGGTGATTACATCTGCCCGAAGGGTGACTGAGTTGCTGTCATAATCTTGCTCGCCTCCTTATCTTATGTCCTTTCTGGACAAGATGGTGCTTCACACCAGGGCATCTTTTTTGCCAAAGGTTGTGACCCCTTTCCATCAGGGTCAGTCCATCACTTTGCCCACCTTCTTTGCTCCCCCGCATCCCTCTAAGGAAGAGGAGCATCTCCACCGACTGGACCCAAAAAGAGCATTGTTGTTCTATCTTGACTGCACAAAAGAGCACCGGTTGGAGGACCAACTCTTTGTGGGGTATGTGGGAGCAAAGAAGGAAAGGGCAGCGCGTGGGCATCTTCGCACACGTTTGCAAAACATTACTGCCTTGATGGGCAAGTACGCAGGTACACACATTTTGCCCTTACTGTCCTGCAGGACTTTTTAGTTTAGGGTATGATTCCGCAAGCCACCGCCGGGATGGTATTTGCTGGGGTATTGAATTCAAAGGTAAGGAATCTGCAGCTAGAATTCTCTATCCGATGAACAAGTTACTTACGTTTGGTAATGCATTATCTGGTAGAGACTCTATCTAGCTGCAGATTCCTTACAGCCCCACCAATAACTCCCGCTTTGTGGACTGATATTGTGGAGCTAGGATTGTTCCCCTTTCAATTTCTTCGTGGCTCTGCACTTCTGGCGTGGAAAATACGAAAAGAACTGATGTCCACGTGCCTGGGTGGTGCTTATATAGGCACTGCGATGTCATAACCAACGCTAACGGCGCCAAAGATGTCACACGGAGCCGAATGGAGCCACCGACATCGCACGCAAGGGGTATTGCTCAGCAAAAGTTTCCGGATCCAGCCTGACGCCTGGGAAATAAAAGGAAAGGAATCTGCACCTAGATGGAGTCCCTACCAGATAATTTGTTACCGAGGGTAAGTAACTTGTTCTTCGTGGCTTCATAAATATGGTCCCCTTTCACGCATTACTCTGCACGAAAGGTGCACGTTCCGTGGGTGTTGCTGTTGGTGTTCCCATGCAACATCGATGGAACCTGATGCATCCTGAGATTTACTAGGTTTTGTAAACCTGGGAATGCGTCAGGTTCCTACGCCTCCCGAGGGGAGGCATAAGAGAGGCGCAACAAGGAGAAATACTTTTTTTCCCCTCGTTTTTCCTTTTTCTTTGTGTGCTGCAGAATGCAGCATACATAGAAAGAGTAAAACACCACTCGTTATTGTTTTTGTGCGGGAAGGTGTTCCTTCCTGCACAAAAACAATCACCCCTACAATGCAGACACCCTTGCACCATGGCACAACGGTGTCTGGGTTGGCGCATGGCACCCCATTATGCGCAGCACAGGGGAAAAGGAGAGGAGTGCACTTATATCTTGTAGATACGGCACATTCCTACCCTTTTCTTTTGACTCACGGCTGCACAGCAGGAAGGCATGCTGCGCTGCCTTGCATCAAAATATTGTAAATGAGGCCCCAGATATCCACTGGGAAAACATTAAAAGAAGAGACACTCACATGCAGACACTTTTTTGTGCCATTCTATTGTACATATAAAAGCACATATCAGAGGGGGAGACAGGGAACTGTTTCTTAGACAAGCGGAAGTGAATTGTATCACGAAATTAGGATCAGTGGAATTGGATGATAATGCAGATTCTGAATTGCATTATTTTTGGTGAATATGGGTAGAAGGATACATTGGATTATGACTTTACAAATTGGTGAGGTTATTCTTATAGAAAACAAAAACAGGGTCCACCTTTGCTATAGCAACTCTGAAATCTCATTGACTCTCACACTATTTAGAGTAGTAGTATGATTGGTAGTGGTACCATAGATAAGGGGATGCTGGGGGTGCTATCGCTCCTGCCATAAATCTTTTTTTCGGGCAGGTCAAGGCGGGCTGAGGCGGCGTATGAGCATTATAGGCTAAGATTCACAATGCCTTCCAGCAGTTAGCCCGCTTTCCTCCTGCTGCCGGCTGTCTACTGAAAGTGAACAAAAGGGCTGGAGCTGGAGCATGTTTGACCGCCCTATTGAGTGAGACTGTATGGCTTGCAGCTACGTGTTTCCCCAGACCTCCCAGAGGAGCGGCGGCCAACAGCTCATGGCCACAAGACAAAGTGTCTGAGCGTCAGTCTGTGGGTTGTTTGCACGTCCGTAGCAGTATCAGAGGACTCATTTGGAGGAGTAAGTGAGGAGAGAGATTGGGCCGCATGACAGGAGTCCCCCCAGCACGAGAGCAGCGGAGGCGGCAGAGCCAGGACTCGTTGCAGCATGCGGCCCCGCGTCCCTCTTGACATTGATCTCCCCTTTTTTCACTCTCACACCAGCCTCATGGAGCAATATAGGAGTCTACAGTTATAGGTTTCCTCTAGCTAAGACAGCCATCCGGTGCCCAGGGGCATAGATTTCCTCCCCGGTCCCTCTTTACTTGCATTGAGAAACAGCATAGCGAAAGCGCCGGATGCCATAAAGACTGTGGCAGGATTGCTTAGTCAACTACGATTTCAGAGGACCATTTCAAAGAAGCCTTTGCGGGGAGACGCATACGCATGGAGAATGGAGCAGGCAACAAGTGAAGGAGCTCCAAGCAGATACTCAAGGTACGACGACGGTAGCTGATTGGGGAGTCGCTGAGGGTGACGGTCCCCTATGGTCAACAAAGCAAAAAACCCCTTATGTACTGCCTTGGTCCCCTATGGTCCCCTGACCTCAGGTGGCTCAATCGTCTGATTCTCTCGGGCTTTTTAACCTGCCCATCCTGTTGGCCCAACATGCTACTCACTCATGCTCGATTTTCAGTCCTGGACTGCCCCTTTTGCCCTACTCCTTATCTTTGTTGAGACCTCATGTCTGTCTAGGTTTGATTGGGGTGGCCTATTTCATCGGACGTATCTGTTTGGGCTAGGGCTACTGATTTCTTTCCGCATACCAAAAAAGTGCCTGGCAGTTTCCAGCTAAAAAAGGGGCTAATATGACTGCGAGGGAAATCCGGTCAGGCCGTTTGATCCCGATAAGAGTTTGTGTCAAAACCAAATCCAATCCTTTGAGGAATACATTGGCACATATTAACTCATTGAAGGGTAAAAACCAGATCTTCTCCTTCTGTTATAAAGAGAAATGCGCTGGTAGAGAGGGGAACTGATAGTTCTTTGGTGCCCTCTCTAACCCAGTGTTCGATAGAAGTGACAACCAGGGCAATAGATCAGGATGAAGTTTTTAATTTCCCCAAGGAGAATATTACCCTTCCAGATATAGGTTTGGGGCCTAACTAAATGTGCTACATTTTGGGGAAGATTGATGCTCCTAGAACTCCGTCTACGCCGATACTAACAACTGGATTACAGTTATTCAGTAGTACTCCATCTGAGCATTCCACAACAATTCTTCAAATGTCAGCAATTCCAGATCTGGAACTGATTTGGCATCTGACATGTAATCCCCTGGGCCAAGATGTGCAGGTCTCCAAGTCATCTGCCTAGGCAGAATCCTGTCCACTATCCTAGCCTTCCTGGCGAAATTCGTAAGAAATATAGACTGTATCCAAGATTCTGTTGCCGCAATCTTGAGAGTATTGACCTGTCCAAAACAAGAGAGGGAAAATTTGAATCAGGGTTATCAGTCACAAAAAAGGGAGAACTATGAAAAGCTGGGAGCCCTATGTAAAGGATCACACAACAGTTTTCTTGAAGAAGTAGTGGCCATTGTGATACCCCCCAAGTTACAAGAAAAGATTTTTCTTCACAAGTTGGTAAACCTTCTCTCAAGGCGAGCCCGGACTCCCCGAAGGAGCAGCTAAATGTGGATATTACTACAATTTCTGTAAAAATGTATTTGACCTTTGTTTAATGAGCGCTGCGCCAACTGGTTCTTCTGCGACACTCTCTAAATCTGAGCCTGAAGTGTTTCCTTTTTAAGACAAACAGTGAATGCTATAGCTGAGACTGTCCAGGCAATGGATAAAACTAAGCGAAATGTAGGAGCGGGGAAAAAAAAATCGAATCGGCAAATTCCCAGAAAAGGCTCCAAAAAGCTAAGCTTTCAAGAAGCAGCGAACTCGACCCAAAGGTCAGAGACAATGAACCAGAGTAATCAGAGAGAGGGGCTCAGTTTGGGAACTTCTTTCCTATTAGTCGCTTCCCCTCTGGTGAGGAATGATTCTGGCACAATGCGTTTATGTTCTTCCTCATTAGCCATCTCGTCTCTCCTTCCATAATCCAGTGGACGAACCATTTGGGGAGGCACTCAAGGAGAAATTAACAACAGTGTGGCCTAATGAAGGAGTTCATCGCTCTCCTCCACCCCTGCAAATATTTCTACGTTGGACTTTTTCACTCTTTTTGACTCTGATATGATTCTGAATCATTCATTTTTATCAGCGTGCTTCGATCAGATTAAATATTTAAAGTTAATCCAAAGTAGCAACATTTAACTTGTTTCTTTGAACCACTTAGGGCCAGTGACAAAAACAAGGGTGGTCTTTCAGTATAAAATTGTTGCGAACTTAGTATTGCAAAATAGAGAATCCTTTCAATATAGAGGGATTGATGTTGTTCCTGTATGCAGGGAATCTAAAATCCTGGTTAATAAGCCTGTGCAACTTTGAGTGAATGTCCCATTGTGTCCCTAAATGAGTGCCTAATGGAAGATCCTAGATAGCTACGAGACTCTGTAGGGATTAATGGTAGGCTCGTAACATATCACTGTACTCAAAACCATGCCCTCCTACTGCTTTGAAGATGAAGAGTACCAAAAATGGAAATGATTGGCGGGTGTATTAAATGGTGCTCGAGTATCAGCTCCAGCATCCAAGTGCAATATTTAACAATAATGTAAAAGTTGTTTCCTGGAATGCGGCTGGCATAAAGAAGCATAAGGAGACAATGCAATTACTAGATGACTGAAAAGCAGATATAATCTGCATCTAGGAAACCTGGTGTCTCTCAGATCTTCAGTGTGAAGGTTTCTTCTCAATAGAGTGCAAAGCTACCCCATCCAGAGCAGTACATACAAAATAAGGAATTGCTGTCCTCCTAACCAATAACAGTAAATGGAAATACAAGAGCTTTAAATACCATTCCAATCTTTTTCTGGCTGTAACTTTATTCCCCAATGGGGGTGGGCATCTAGGGGGTACCCATTTTATTGTTGAATGCCTAACTCCCTCCTGACACTTCCTATAACAGTCTCTTATGTGTTATCTTTGTTTTTATTAAAAACGCTATAGACGGAGAGAATGCCCTTGAGATAATTTGGGTTGCAAAGTCTCCAACCATGCCACCAGTTTATTTTGAGAAGTAGAGAAAGAGGAAGCATTGCTTATTCCCCCCGCCCTCCGCTCTTCCCACCCAATCTAAGAACCGACATGAGAGGGAAGATACTCCTTTGAACAACTTAGGAATAAGGATTGTCTGATTGTAAATGGCAGATTGTTCTCTGACTTTCCTGTGCAGTTTACTCATAAATCCCCAATGGGAGATTAAGTTTTAGATTATCTCAACACAGCTCCAGTAGTTCATGGAAATGTAATGGTGTTAATTCAAGACTTAATAATAAATCAGGTAGAACTTAATGGGACTCCAGAATTTGGGCCGATTTATGTTGGTAGGACATCTAGAAAGTTGAAAGTCAGGATGACTGAACATAAAAGTGTGATTAAAACAGCTAACACCAAATCTTGTCTAGCCGCACATTGGGTCTCAAATAAACACTATACCACAAATCAGATTCACTGATTTAGAAAAGATTGTAGTAACATCACATACCAACGTACATCAGCAGTTGGCACAAAGAGAGACATTTTGGATACAACATCTTAACACACTAATACCAAATGGGCTGAATGATAAGCCGGAAATGGTTTGCTTTTTATAGAATTCAGTAACACTACACTGGTTTATGCAACAGACTGTTTGTTTGCAACGCAATATATGGTTGTAGGATTTGTGAGTAATGCATATCGCTCATGATTTGCTTCAGATATACTATTAATGGAATGTTACTCCATAATTTGCAAATATGCTATTTGTGAATATGTTACATGTTACGTGTAATGTACTCACGCTGGTGCACATTACAAGCAGTCCTTTTTTAATTTTTTCATTATTATTTTAGGTTTGCATTTGGGTGACTCCCATTCCACTTTCTTTGACATTATAGTGATCCTCACCTTCCCGTTTTGTTCATTTTAATACCTTTCAAGATACATTATTTCACATTACTAGCATGACACTGAGAATCATGGAACCTCATATTCAGCATCTAATATTGCGGCAATTAAGGTTTAAGACTTATGTTCCGTATGTGAACCTTCATTAAATAATAATCTCACTTTCACTAAACACCCCTATGGTATCCAACATGTATATGGAAACGTGGATCCTTGGATTAAGTGAGGAATCCGTTTTTGACTAAAGGCAACCGATTGGGAAATCTTTCTTCCGGGTCTATTGTTTACGCGTCGTCTACAGGCATTACGTAAACCTCTCAGGTCTAGAAGCTGCGTCGCGTGAAGATTTGTAGATGGTAGATGGAGAGAACAGCGTGACGGACCGTTGGCGGCATGATCGAGTAAGTGGGGAAGGATTGTGAACACTGACGGGTGCAGAATTTAAGGGGTGACTTTTGATATTTTGGCAGTGGGCTTATTACACGTATTGTGTTTCACAGAGCCATGACAAACTGTTCCAAATAGCTTCATCGATTACGAATGTTGGAATAATCATAATTGTAAGTGAAGGTATGGTGTTAATTATTGGTTTTAATGGCAGTAGGTTGGTAACGAGTTCATGATGATTTTACATTAACCTTTGTTCCAACAGCAATTTCTCTGCATTGAGAGTTCAGTAACACTACAGACTGGGTATGTGCATACATACTGTTGCTTTTAGGTATCCTTTTTCATCACAAGTGGTTATTTTGGCACTTCGTTTGTCCTGCGTACTGTTTTTGACACAGGTTCACTGGGTTCTTAGAGGTGTGGTGGAGTTTAAACTACACATCCACATTAAGGGCATATGTACTTTGGACCTGCTTGTAGGCAACAGCCTGAATACAACCTTTGCTTTGGAATTTGGGTCTTTGTCCTCAAAAAGCTCTCAGATTTATTATTTGTTAATTCATGACTCCACATGTTACTTCATTTGCATTTATAGTGTTTCCCTGAAGAAGGGTCTCCCGAAATGCATTGGGAACAGTGACACTGAACACACACTGTGGAATAAATAAAGTGTATAATAAATGCTGCATTGATTCAATATTGTTTGCTTATGTAACACTGTTTATTTTGCAATACATATTCACTTATTATTTTTTTGATCTACTATTTCGATGACTTTGATAGCAATATATAATTGATTTCGATGTGAAAAAGGAAACGAACCACATTAAATGTGTTGATAATATACAAAGATTAATTGTACTGTAAAGCACCGTATGGGCATGAGTAGTGCACCTTGTCACATGTGGCAGGATCTGTACACATCATCATTGTACTCCAGAATGATCACCATTTTAAAATTACGTTTAGAGAAGGGGGTCAATGATCTTGACTTTTAGGAAGTCAATGTTTTGTACTTTTTTGACCAGTTTATAAAGCAGATTGTAAAAAACTCAATTTGGAGGCCTGTAAAGGCTCCTCTAAAGCCAATTTCCTTACCCATCCTACAGCTGAATAACGAAATAAACTGGTCAGAAAACAATTCAGCTCTTTCTTTAAGGAATAATGTTCTTATTCTTTTTAAAAGAGGAGCAGAAGTCGCTTAAAGGCTAGTTTAAGAAAGCAAAGCCTAGATTACAGGTGGGTAGACTTAAGAGAAGCAGCCTCTAAAAATCTGATGTGAAGATTCTGGGAAATAGTTGCAGATTATTGCCCCACTAGAGCTAGGTCTCTCCCCATCCCAATTGGTGAAGATATTTGGGTTGGTTTTATCTCTACATTATTGGCAGCAAACGATAGGGCAATGTGGTCCCCCACCCCTGATTGTCTTAGGTGTAGCCATACTTCCTCATCCATAAGGAGACTGAATCCTCCATTCTCGCTATGCGATCTTCTGCCGACCTGGGCCCGGATGAAGTGCCGATATCAGTAGTAACAAGCATTGAAAATGCAACAGGTCTCGCGTTTGATTAAGTTAAAGCCATTTGCTTTGCTAATGGTATTGTATAGCAAAGCAAATGACTTTAACCTATTATAAGGTGAGACCTATTGCATTTTCAATGCAATGCATTTTGCAACGATCTAGCCATTTTCATATTTTAAAAAAAACAGTAATTCACAGCAACAATGTCATCATCTCCGTTAATAAAGTGTCTCAAAACCCTTGGTTTGTGCTTGGAGGAGCCTGCATAGGTCCATTAACATTTACTGCTGCCTCACATCTCCCTGGCTTGCCCCATCTGAAGCACTCTTGACTGTCCATCATGCTCTTCGCTGCTCAACTCTTATACTGACGTCGCTCTGATATGGACTATTTTACCCTCTGATGTTATAGGCGCCTTGACAAATTCGCCAGAACTGTCAATTTAAAAACTAACGCTGAACCCACTCCACCTTCCATGTACCTGGCGTCCGCTTAGAGGAAAAAAATGTAGGTGCATCATGTATTTCCCAAACCCAAAACGTACTTCAGATTTTCTCGCCCGTTACTCCCCACTCCCTCTCCCGGAGAGCATGGGCTGCACCACGTCCTGTCCAGCAGCGCTGTCAAAAAAATAAACAACATGCGGTGAGCACGTGTCAATACTACACACAGCCAAAAGAAAAACCCCCTTTGTGCACTTAGGTTACCGCATGTTCCCCCTAAAACACAGCTCTTGCGTTTGAGTGTTACTAGCATGCACGGACCTGAAGCACGCTTGCCAACATTTGGGAACACCCAATGGCAAGAATGTTCTGCAGAAAAGGAGGGTGGATGCCACCTGGTCTTGAGTGAGCCATGGTTAAGCAGGACGGTAAAAAAATAAGTTTTCAAGCATTAACGCTGTAGTTAAAAAAAGAAAGCTGTAAAGCAGCGCTTCAAGTGGGGTTGGCACACAGACAACCAGTAGACACCTCAAGGTTTTCCCACACTAGAGGCAAATTAAGTCTTGGCATTTAATGTGAGTCCCACACCCTGGAGCAGTAGATGTGAGTCTCACACTTGCAGCAGTCACTCTTTTGCATTCATGAGTCTCACACCTAGGCTTGGAGTCAAGCCAGTGTCTTATGGGACCACTGAGTTTAATGAATGTTTTTGGACAGCAACCACACATTTTCGGCTAAATCTAACTTCTGAGTCAATATTCAACAGCCCACCCCTTACCCCCGACTAAGAACTGATCTCTTACCACATGACTGTGCAGGCGAAATACCTACCGAACATGTTGTGCAGGCGAAATACCTACCGAACGCAAACAATACTTTCCAATTGTCACCAGCGTCCCAATAAAGGAGCACAGTTATTTATAGGGCCAGTGCCCTGCAGCCTTACCTGACGGCTGTGCCCCTAGGTGATGCTGGGGAGGGTATTGCAGATGCTGCTGTTGGTGGTGCTGATGAGGCAGGTGGTGCTGCTGTTGGTGGTGCTGTTGATGTTGGTGCTGGTAGTGGTGGGAGCTCCCTGCCCCCTCTAGGCTTGCCCCCAGCTGGTAGTGGACACCCCCAGGGTGCTGCTGAACACCTTGCTGTAGACTGAGCAGGAAACCGGAGCGGGACCGGGAGCGGGTCCTGGGGGGCTCCATGAGGGGGAAGAGGAAGGGCGACGAGGACCCTGGCGAGAAGGAGTGGAAATAGGACCCCGAGGGGGCGAGAAAGACGCGCCGTCCTGCTGCGGGGGTAGAGGGGACTCAGGCGACTGCATCCCGGGCTCCCTGCTCGCGGCCTGCCCGTGCTCCGGCCGGGGCGGCGGGGTGTTCTCCAGCCCACCGGACCCCAGGGATCCCCCGGACTGCTGCTTGGGGGACTCCCTGCGGCGCGGCTCGGGAGGAGCCCCGGGGCGCAGCCTGGGGTAGAGGCGCGGCTCGGGGGACTGCAGGGAGTCGGCGATTGGCATCTCCCTGCTGCCGGAGGAGCGGGTAGGGCCGGCACGGAGGCAGTTCCCAGGATCCGCTCTCGGCGCCTCCTTTGTACGGGCGTCCCTGTCCCTGTGCCGCTCTGGGGCTGCGGCTGCCGACGGTCGGTGCCTGCTCGGCCCCGGTGCCGTGCGCCGCCCTGGATCCTCTTCCGGCCCCAGCAGCGGCGCAGCATAAATTAGCAGCCGGGCGGGGAGCTCCCAACCGCTGCCTCCCCCACTTCCGCAACAGCCCCGCTGTCTCCTCCCAGCCCAGGGCAGGCTACGCGCGGGCGGCGAGGGGGCGGCAGCGGCTGCCCGTCAAGCCCTGCTCCGCGCCGACCCCAAACTTTACCCCTGCCCGGGCTCGCTGCTCCACTGTGCTCGGCGTTTATGTTCTCACAAACGTAAAACCCAAGCGTTTGAGGTGATACGGAAGAGCGCCTCAAACACTGAGACGTGGAGTTGTGGGAGCCTGGGCAGGGAAAACATGCACAGAAAAGGAAGGTTGTAAAACCCGATCTTTCATTAGAGGGTCTCTATTGTGTGTGCTAATTACAACAACGGCCTGAGAGTGCTGTACAGCGGCGGGCTGAGACTCTAAGAGACGAGAGTGATCTGTCCCTCCGATGACCCGCCCTCCCTCCCGCAGAGGCGCCTGCAGAGCCCCCACTGCTCCCCAGTCCACTTTCACTTTCGTCCTTTACGAAAGCTTTCTTGTCTTTATGAGGCCATATGTTTGAAACACATGGACCCATAACGATAAGAAAAGCATTTACCACAAACGTAAAAGAACCAAGCCAGTCCGACTGGGACGGCTCTAAAAGAGAAAAGTGTACGTCACTAGACGCTCTTTTCCAATGGCTGGCTGTGGTAATATGACAGTCCCCGCTTCATGAACCGGAAGTATTATTGTTCCTCTTCATAAAAAGGAGGATCATAACTCGCCCGCAAACACCTTCCGAATTGCCTTATTATATGTGCCAGTTAGGGTTTCTACTAGATGTCTCCTGGTCCAATTTAACTCTTGGGTGAAAGATAATAAAATCATCCAGCTAGAGCAGACAGGCTTCAGGAAAAACTATGGGACCACATATAATCAAGCAGAACTGCAATCAATTAATGAGAAATATGTGACTATTAGAGACTCTTTAGTATATTCCGCGTTCATTGACTTCTCAACGGCCTTCGATAAGTGGATCGCCCAACGCTGTGAAAGAAATTGTCTGAACTCGACATTCCTGGAACCTTATTACACCTAATTATTGCCAACCACTCTAACACATGGTGCCAAGTCTTGTTAGGTGATGATCCCGGGCTCTCCAAGAAGATCCTGACAAAAAATGGTTTAAAGCAGGGGTGATTACTCGCCCGTTGCTTTTTTCCCTGTATATTTCAGATCTGCCAGATTCTCTTTTACAGGGCCTCGGTTTTCTACCTAGCATCGGGGGGCCGGTCAATATCACGTCTTCTGTATGCAGATGACATAGCAATTCTGGACTTTACCCCCTAAAGGTCTTAATAGTGGATTAGGGGCATTGCTGCAGTATGCCAAAGCGCATTTTTTGAAAAATGATTCCTCCTAAAGTAAAATCCTTTTCTTCCATGGGAGGAAAAAGGCAACTATGCCAATTATCCGTGGTGTATTTGGGCTCCTATTAATTGAAAGTGGTGAATACTACACTTTTGGGGGGGAAATTATGTGCAGCAATTTGAGTGGTACTGACCATATTTCGAATAATGTATGTAAGGCACAGTCCCAGGCCAAGGGAGTGGGAGCATTTTATAATGTTGTAGGCAGAAGACATTTTTCTCACCTATCAGGCCACAATCCCCGCCACCTTACTGTATGCAGTAGAGCTTATTGATGTGTCTAGATGGGGCTTTTTGAATAAGACAGAGGGTCAGATTTTGAGAAGATTAATAGCCTGTAACAACTCTGCATCTGTAGCAGCCTAAAGGCTGGAATTCAGGATCAAAAGCTCCTATGCACAAGGTCTAGCGGGAATTGATCAGTGTGCAATCCGTCTTGAGAAAGATGAAGAGGACACCTCAAGATATTATATGGGGAAGGTAATCTTTGTGGAGAAAAAAGAAAATCCTAAATTTTTTGAAATTTTAAATTTGCCTTAAACCGACCTGGGCTGGGCCAAAGTCAGGTACTTTCACTCCCTGCTACCCAATTAAAGGCCTGGGTAAGACAAGCTTCGGTGGCTCTAAGTTTTTGGATACTCCTATGATTAAATATTCTGCCCTTAAATTCTTTAACCTCTGGCATGGATCGTCAGCAGTTTGTAGTTTTTGCTCAAATGGTGTCCAAGATCTGAAGCACGTTCTATTTCTGTGTCCCGCTCTGCTATTACACCACCGCAAAATCTTAAGCCCTCTATGTCTGAAGTGGTCAGTGTGATCTTCATCTGAGGCCTTGAAATTAATGACTAATCCTCCTAATGAAATGTTCTCTGGTCTCATTTTTAATTTTTTTAAATGTTTTTTAAACTTATATTGATCTCTTAGTACAAATTATGTTTTAAGATGGATTTTATATGCACTAATGAATTTATGCTCCCTCGAAAATACCAAGGTTTGATGTTTTATGTCTGTTATTGTATCTGAAGCTTTATGTATAATTGTTTTATGTGGACCTCCTTGGAGTTTTAAATCATGAAAATAATAACCTTGAACTAACCTGGTACCATATTAACATGTTTTCGTAAATATTAATCATAGAAAACTACTCTGTTTAAGGAATAGGCTCAAACGTTCACATACAACTTCCTGTTGTTGCATTAGTCTGCTATTGACACATTAACAAGTCTGTTTTTTTATGTGTTATCACTCCCGATATTCCATAGTACTTTTAGGATTTTCCATTACGGCGAAAAACATCTTGTACTATCCAACTCTGTTTGTAATACACTTCATTGGAAGATACGTCTTTTGTATAACATTCACATTCTCGGTTTGTAAGAGAAAAGTTTCCTCTCCTCCCAAGTTCACACATTTACAATTTGGTCACCTGGAATTTTCACTTTTTTTTTGTTTAGTGTGTTTGTAATATGATAGTCAATACTGTTACAGAAACAAATTTGTCCCTTACCCTTATACAATTTCCAGTGGAACTTTGAATTCCATGAGATATCAAATGGCCCCCGTTTGTTTACCCGCACTAGCTTTCTAACCTGTGTCCTATGATAGATAGAGGCTTGAGATGGCACCCAAAAGGAACGCCGTTTAGGCACATAGTAGGAATGATCACTCGGCTAGTATTAGTTTGGATACAAACTTTTGAAATTGATTAGTTTGAATTAGTCTTGGAATTATTTTCAATATCTGTTGGAATTTTGTGGCATTCACATTGCAGCCAGCAAGGTTTTTTTACTGTTTTGGCTTAGTGCTTTCTTAACATGTGTCGATATTAGTAAAGAAATTATTATATTCCTAGGGGAAATTTGAGTGCCAAGAGATTTCAAAATGGCCAACATTGGTTCACCCATACTAGCTTTCTAACCTGTGATCTATGATATGATATACAGGGGCTTAAGATGGTATTCAAACTGAACGCCATTTATTTACTTGGCAGGAACAGTCACTTGGCCAGAACTAGTTTGGGTAAGAAACTTTGAAATGTAATAGTTTGATTACACATTAGATTTTACTGTGACATCTTTGTCATGTTAACAGTGTTTAAGACTGGTGTTTTTTCAGACAATCAGATGTATATTGTACACTGACATAATTAGGCAAAGTGTGTTTTTAACCACTTCCATGTAGGGTTGTTCCTTATTCATTGTAGGACAGAACTATATTGTTCTTTGTGTCATGGTCATCCTGTTACTCTCATTTTTTGTTTATTAACCACTAATACCAAGCCAGACCTTTTGGTATAACAGATTATGAGTACTGGTTTTATTGGGATATAATGACCTCTTATAGATTGAAATACAAACTACTCCAAGCTTGTGACTATGGTTTTGTCCATTAGCTGCCCCACATCTGCACAATTAGTTTGACCCACTTGAGGTTTTTATCCAATTAGTTGACTAGTAGATTATTTAGCTGATGGTTTGAGATTGTTTCTTGTCCCATGTGTTTAAGTCGAATGGGTATACCTGGTGAAATATCAGGAACATATGCGGTTAAATCAGGGGCAATTTTGGATTTGTCAGCGGGAAGGTATAACTAAGTGTTGCAGTTGGAATTTTATACAGGCTTAGCCTATATAGAGGTAATTCACTAAAGAAGTACTTTAACGTATGATATACACTAGGAAAAATGATCTATTAACCTGTCACACTGTTACTGTTGTTAGGATTGGCCGAACACAAAGGGGCAGATCTATGTTGGAGTTGCGCCACTTTTACGCAGCCGTTGCGTCACTTTTGTGACGCAGCGGTGGCGTAAACCCTGCGCCACGTTGCGTCCTATTTACATTGTGACGCATCTATGGAGATGCGTCACGGTGTAAAGCCCTGCGCCACATGAAACCTGCTTCAGGTTTCATATGGGCGTTTCCACGCAGGGGGGGCGTTCCGTCGCAGGAACTCCCCTGAAAAGTGACTCACTTTCCCAACGCTGATGCGTCAAAACCCTGCGCCTGCTTGAGGCAGGCGTAAGGCTTGACGCACCATGTTAGGTGTGGGGTAGGTTGGAACAGTGCTGAAGTTGCGTCGCGCTTGCGACACAACTTCAGCACTGCGCCAACCTTACGCCGGCAGATACGTCACGCATCTGCTTGTCCTTGCGCCACGATGCACCGCATTGTAAATGCGGCGCATCTGCGGTGGCGCAAGGGCAAACTTGCGTGACGCATCTTCCCTGGCGCATCCATGCTGATTTGCAGGGATGCGCCAAGGAACATAAATCTGCCCCAACGTTGTTAAGAGGTGACCTTGGACATGATGGGATCATTTGACCTAGAGATCATATTGATACATAGCATATTATACAGTGGTACGTGATGTTAGGGTTGTGGACCTAAGGTTAAGGCTAGGAATAATAAAGTATATTGGGTGTAAAATATTATGATGACTAGGCGGGGGCACAGCTGTTTTAGGAGTACTTGTAATTTTATTGGCATGGAAAATATGGCACTTTTGTCAATCCTTCCTTTAGATCCATGACAGCATTCTCTGGTAATTAGTTATGGCAATGTAATGTGTATGAAATGCTCTAGTCCACTATTATAAAAACTATGGAAATGATTCAGCAACTGTAGAGTCAGTATAGATCAATAAATGTTTGATAAAATGAAATATGGCACTGAACTAAACTAAGATTGATCATTATCATGATGATAGTTTCCAGATTTAGGGTCAGACATGAAGGGTCTGATTTACTAAGGACTTGCACTATACTTGTGTAAAACAAGCAGTCGCAAATCAACACAAGTTCTTAAATAGAATTTAACATAGCCATGCAAGGGGCTATTTGTCCTGCCAAGCGTGACTTTGTAAAGAAATGTAATGCAACGCACTGGGTTGTACTGCATTGTGTTATATTTCATTGTGACAGGTGTTTCTTGGGTGGAGCATGGCAGTTCCCATGCATCCACCCATGGAATGTGATGCAATCCCAGATTTACTAAAGGCAGTAAGCCTGAGTGTTAGAAATGGGGTCTCTGGTTGGCAGTGATGTCCACCCTGTCCAAGTAGGGACCCTTCCTCCTAGGCAGGATGAGTAAAGTACACACCTAAGTTTGCCTGTGCTCACCCTCTGGTAACTTGGAACAGAGCAGTCAGGCTATACTACAGAGGCAATGTGCAAAGCATTTTCATATAACCCATAGTAGCACAGTGAAACAGTGAAAACACCACAAAGGGACACCACACAGAAAAATAAAGTATCTTTATCTAAACCAAATAAGACCAAAATGACAAAAATCCAACATACACAACTCAAAATATGACTTAAAACGTAGAAAACAGTTTGGTCCATAGAAAACTATGGATGCTTTAATTTTTCACAAAGTACCTCAAGTACGTAAAAAATACGGGATTAAAACAGGTGCAGGGAAGGTGATGAACCGGTTCTTTACTGGCACGCAGGGGAGGTGATGCACCGGTTCCTTACTGAAGAGGACATAATGCATCAGTTTCTTACTGCAAGTGAAGGTGATGCGTCTATTCTTTTAGCCACACAGCGGGGCCTGCGTCAGAGTCAGTGTGGTAATCTCAGACGTCTGAGATCAGTGCATGTTATTCGGTGTATGGTGGTTTTCCGGGCCGCGTGCAGGTGCTGCGTTGATTTCTTCAGCTCACGGTTCCATGTATCAGGATTTTCTCCCACATTGTGGTGTAGCCTTGAATAAAACAGCAGCAAGAAGAGCAAAGCTTTGATTTTGCAGTTAGTTCTCCACAGCTTTCTGTAGCAGGAACAATCACCAAAGGCCCAGTACTGGAATAGGCACCCCCAGGTAGGTCAGAACTACCAGCAGTGGAGTTCAAGAAGCCTGTAGGTGAAGTCTTTGTGTTCCTGAAACTTCAGAACAGGAGGCAAGCATACACAAGCCCTTGAAGATTCTTCTCAAGTAGGTTTCACAGCAAAGTCCTGTCTTTGTCCTCTCCTTAGCAGAAGCAGCAACTGCAGGCCAACCCAGTAAAGCAACACGCAGCAAAGGGGCAGTACTCCTTCTGACAGCTCTTTAACTCTTCTTCCTTGGCAGAGGTTCCTTTTGATTCCAGAAGTAATGTAAAGTTCTGGGGTTTGAGGTCTAATACTTTTCCCCATTTAAATCTTTGTTCAGAACGTCTCTCTTTCTCAGTAAAACCAGTTATGTCCTCCCTGGTCCAGTCACACTACAGGGGGTGGAGACAGCATTGTGCAGTGCAGCCACAGCCTATTCAGGTGCTAGTGACAACTCCTCCCACCACTCTAGCCCAGGATGACTCATCTGTATAGGCAGGGCACACATTAGCTCCCTTTGTGTGAGTGTTTGGAGTGAATGTACAGACAGCCTCTGTCAGTCTAAAACCAGTCAGTGAATCCACAAGCAGGCAGAGGCATACAAGATGGTTAAACAAGAAATTGCCTACTTTCTAAAAGTGGCATTTTCAAACACACAATTAAAAAAAACACCTTTACTAAATGGTGTGTTCTTAAATTCTGAGTTCAGAGAGCCTAAACTCTTTGGGTCACACGTATGAACCTATTTTGCGTTCGCAAGCAGACCAATTCACAGAATTGACCAGTTTGCGAACACCAAATAAGCTTTTCCTATATATCAAACCCTATTTTGCAATTCAGTAACCTGTTCCCGAATCGCAAAATGGGATTGCGATTCGGTATTTGGAAGGGACATGTTTTGAGCGTCCCTTCCAAATCCAAATTACAGCATTATGTATGAATGGTTTGTGAGCATGAATGTGGTTGCAAAACATTCACATTTTACCTCCAACTTCAAGTTGGTGGTAATCCATTCGCAAATGGGAAGGGGTCCGCAAGCTACCCCTTCCCATTTGAGAATGGTGGCAAAAATGTTTTTTAAGAGCAGGCAGTGGTCCCATGAACCACTGCTTGCTCATAAAAAATTAAAAGAAAATGTGTTTATTTTTTTCTTTTAAACACAACTTGTTTTCCTTTAAGGAAAATGGGCTGCATTTAAAAAAAAGTATTGCTTTATTTAATAGCATTCACTGACATAGTGGTCTGCTGACCCTGGCAGGCCACCATCCCCGTGATTTTAGCGATTCCTAGGGGTTTGCAAATTGTGACCTACTTTATTAATGTCAATAAGGTAGGTGGATTTGCGGCCCCCTAGGAATCACAAAATTAAATTCTTGGAGTGTCATACATTAGGAATAGCGATTACCTAATTTGCAATTCCCATGAAATCGCAATTAGGTAAACTCTATTCCTAATGTTGATTCATGTGGCCCTAAATCTCTAACTGTTCCTAATGGAAAGGTACCCTTGTAAAATGTTACAAGGCAGCTCCAATGATAGCCTATGAGAGAGCAAGTCCTTGCAATAGTGAGAAACGAAATTGCCAGCATTTCACTATCAAGACATGTAAAACACACCAGGACATGTCCTACCTTTCGCATAGACTGCACCCTGCCCATGGGGGTACCTTGGGCCTGCCTTAGAGGTGCCTTACATGTAGAAAAAGGGAACGTTAGGTCCTGGCAAGTGGGTGCACTTGCCAGGTCGACATGGCAGTTAAAAGGTGCATGCACAGATGCTGCAGTGGCAGGTCTGAGACACATTTGAAAGGCTTCTTGTGTGGGTAGTACAATTAGTGTTGCAAACCCAGTAGTAGCATTTGATTTATAGGCCCTGCGCACTCAGGGTGCACTTTACTAGGGACTTACCAGTAAACCAAATATGCCAATTATGGAGAAACAATCAGAATTACAATTTACACAGGGAGCACATGCACTTTGGCACTGGTCACCTGTGGCAAAGTGCCCAGAGCACCTAAACCAGCAAAAACGAATTCCAGCACACAGCCAAAAATACAGGAGGCATAGGCAAAATGTCAGGGGAAATCATGCCAAGGATTCCAGGTCTAACACTGGGATTGCACCAAAATGGTGCGTAACAAGGTCATCCACCTCAGAGGACACCTGGTTCAATGCAAAAACAACAGTGGATGGACAGAATGCAGAACAATGTCATACATTCACCCCAGTACAGAGATCTGGGCCTAAATCCATCGTTTTTTTGCTCACTATGCCATTCCAGTTTGAACCCAGCCATATGCAAATCAGTCTTGACCCCGTGCCTCATGGGAACAGTCCAGCCCGAACTTCCAAGCCAGGTCCTCCCTGGATTGGAAACAAGCATCCTAGGACCGGTTTCGGGGTTTCACCCCTCTTCAGCCAGGATAGCTTGATTCCAGTGGCATGCAGAGCACGGGACTCACGTCTGAGCATACCCGTCCCACTCGGGGTGACAAATGCAAAAACATCAGTTGATGGACAGAATGCAGAACAATGTCATACATTCACCCCAGTACAGAGATCTGGGCCTAAATCCATCGTTTTTTTGCTCACCATGCCATTCCAGTTTGAACCCAGCCATATGCAAATCAGTCTTGACCCTGTGCCTCATGGGAACAGTCCAGCCCGAACTGCCAAGCCAGGTCCTCCCTGGATTGGAAACAAGCATCCTAGGACCGGTTTCGGGGTTTCACCCCTCTTCAGCCAGGGTAGCTTGATTCCAGTGGCATGGAGAGCACGGGACTCACGTCTGAGCATACCCGTCCCACTCGGGGTGACAAATGCAAAAACAACAGTTGATGGACAGAATGCAGAACAATGTCATACATTCACCCCAGTACAGAGATCTGGGCCTAAATCCATTGTTTTTTTGCTCACCATGCCATTCCAGTTTACATGGACCAATACCTTCAT
Organism: Triturus cristatus; assembly: GCF_964204655.1. Classification (NCBI taxonomy): domain Eukaryota; kingdom Metazoa; phylum Chordata; class Amphibia; order Caudata; family Salamandridae; genus Triturus; species Triturus cristatus. The sequence goes on along the minus strand of NC_140592.1, from coordinate 1,251,482,143 downwards.
GGTCATACTGACCATAACAACAACAGCAACAACAGAGGTCTTCGTACCATCAGAGAAGAGGTTCTAGAGGTAAAGGATCTCCAAAGCACTCCTCCTCAACAGCAAAAGAGCCAAAAACACTCAAGCATCATCTCCTCTACTACTCCTCTGTCTGTTATTCTAGTGGGATAGTATCCATAATACTCTTAAAGCATGGCGAAGCAACACTAATGACAAAAGGGACCTACATTTTCGTGTAAATTATATATGTGATTCCATTCAGGACATAACCATGAACATCCTGCCTGTTAGATCTGTCATCCTTAAGATGGTTTTCCCCCAAACGTTTGCCTGCTTACCTCTTTTTGCTTTATCTTTTTGTTGGCCTTAGGACTCTGAGCACTTTACCATTGCTGTCAAGTGCTGAAGCGCATGTGCTTCTCCACTAAACATGGTGACATTGGTGAAAACCCAATTGACATTTTTAGTTTTGTTTTAAGTCCCTAGTAAAGGGGTATACCCTTTACCCAGGGCCTCTAACCTAATGCTGCTAGTGGACTTGCAGCACTGATTGTGCCACCCACTCAAGTAGTCTTTCAAACCTGTTTCAGGCCTGCCATGGCAAGGCCTATGTGTGCAGTTTACTGCCACTTCAACTTGGCATTTAAAACCACTTGCCAAGCCTTAAACTCCCCTTTCATTACTCATAAGTCACCCTTAGGGTAGGCCCTAGGCAGACCTAAGGGCAGGGTTGTGTGAAAATAAAAGGTAGGACAAGTGCTTTTAAGTTTCATATGTCCTGGTAGTGACAAACACCCAAACTCGTTTTCATCACTTTGAGGCCTACTCCGCTCATAGGCTAGCATTGGGAATTCCTTATTACACTTTAGGCTGTAATTCCTGATTAGAAAGGAGTAGTAGCTGCACCATATATTTAATATGGTGATGATGAATACTCTTTACTGGTAAAGTTGGACCAATACTATTTTAGAAATAGCACTTTTAGAAAGTGGACATTTTTCTGCTCTTACTGCTCTGTGTGCCTTGCAGCCTGTACATTCTTGGGTGAGTGACAGCTACACTTTGTGCATTCCTTCTAGACAAACACAGTATCGGGTGGGTGTGACACAGAACTCATCTGCATTCATCTACATTCTCATCACTTTACCTGGGCAGGAAGGGGGGCTGACAAACCAGGATAGGCAATGTCCTGTTCTCCATGCAAAGGGCTGATTACCTAGTACTGATAGTCTCGAGCCAGAGCTGGGAAGAAAGGGGGACCTGTGCACTTCAAGTGCCTGCTTTATAGTCACCCCCACTTCAAAAGCACAACTGGGTATAAGTACTGGGCCTCTGACCCTCCCAAGACAGTATACTACTGGACCTGTGAAAAGTCTAATGTAAGAAACCTGAATCACACTCTTCATAGTCCGAAAGTTCATGTTGATCGATTTTTTTTCGATTTGGCGTGCATGCCCTCTTTATGCGCTCCGCTCCATATGCGCATTGCAATCATCCACTGAATCGTAACACGCCATTTACGTGTCGCAGAAGAGCTGCACAGCCGGATACACATTTGTGAGTCAAATATACACGGAATCAATAGTTTTGCCGAAGTTCATCCAGTTTATTTCCAATGTTTAAACATCTGACCATGTGACAAGGGTTGATTGCAGGTGGGGGAGGGGAATGTTTGATTTAAAGCACGGTTACACAGTGAGATCAAGTTTAGAATGGTGTTATGAGTTCTGGGGTGAGAACACTGTTTGTGACACGGCATATTTATCACAGGTAAATACCGGGGATTACAATATTTCTAAACAGTAGTTTGGGGTAACACAAGACAATTAGTTACACGGGAGATGTAAACAGTGGGGTTGCACGTTCATTGCATTGGAGGTTCTATCACTAGAGGTATGGGAGGGTCAACTTGTTCTATTTATAGCGAGGTTTATAGAGATCGTGGATGGTTGTGGGCATGTTCAAATATGTGGTGAGCGGGGGATTGATGATGGGAATTTTCGATGGGAATTATATATGTGTTGCAAGGGAAAGGTTTATGAATCATGTTCAAAGGTTAAAAAGGTAAAACAATGAATTAGTGATTAAACTTCTGTTGTAAGCCACTCGCGTGGGGATGACGTATATTTTTTAATTGTTGTAGATACCCCTGAAGAAGGTCGTAGTACGACCGAAATGCATTGGGTGAATTCAAAATGATGGAGGAATTTAGTTTCTTTACGTGCTAGTGAATAGGCCCGGATCGGCAATTCTTGTGCAATTTTAAAGCGTGAAAATGTGAATCTTTGTTTTTTGATGTGACTGACAAGGATGGTTAAACCTGTGAATAGTCTGCCCGGAGTAAAGACTGCTGTTCTACAAGGATTGCTACTCTGGTTGACTGCTGCTCTGGAAGAACTGCTTTTCTGTGCTGCCCCGCTGCCTGCTGATCTCTGCCCTGCTGAGGACAAGGACTGAACCAATCTCACTTGGACCCAAAGTGACTCCAGGGGCTTGCTGACTTGACCCCTGTTCTGAAGTCTCAGGGCCATCAAAGACTCCCTTCAACCCTACAACAGCACTTGGACTGTGCCATCTGTGAGTCCTGTCCTGCTAAGTGGTGCCAACCCAGTTCTGGGTCCTTGTGCTGTGTGTCGATTTAGATACCGTATATAGGCACAATTCGCATTACCCATATTTAGATACCGTATATAGACAAAATTCGCATTGCCCATATTTAGGCATATAAATCCTACCCTTATTTAGGCATTATCCATGCTAACCAAATACAGGCATCCGTTCATCTATGTCACAACGAGTTCTTGGAAAACCAGACTCTTAAGCCTTTAGGACTTCCCCTTGCTTGGATATTGATTTCTCCAAGAACTCATTTATTATGCATGAACATCTATTCCTTAGGGGTTCATTCATGACGTTCTTCTTCCTGACTTTTTTTACGTCAATACTGGCATTCCTAAACACCTTCAAGGTATAAATATACCTTCACTTACCATGGCAAACCACAGTTCGGCTGCCTACTTGCACGACGCGGCTTGCCACGGCAAGTTCAGAAGGAAGTCAAGTCCCCACCTGACACACTGACCAGACGCTGTCATCCTCCTCACAGAGAATCCAGCTCCAGTGTTTCTGACTCCCCTTGCGGGGTGGTAGAGATCGAGACTCGGAAAGAGACTCCAACCTCACTCCTTCTAAGGTATGGAGCGGACTAGAACCTAGAGGGACTTTTGGCAAATCTTGGCAACTATAGCTAAACTAGACTATAGACAAACAGCACCTACTTCTTACCTCGTACTACACTTAGGTTAGGTACACTGGGGGTAGAACTAGCTAGAAGCATCAGATGAGTATTAATATTTTAGCCTGTGTTATTTATGTATGTATTTTTATGAATATCTGTCATAGCTACAAACCATGCTATTGCAGTATTATTTTATCACACTGCTAACGCTGTACGTATTATACTTTGCATTCTGTCTTACAATTGTAGCTGTTCATATCTCTTGCACAAGAAATAAGACTGTTCAATAAACCCTTTTTATTGAAAGGCCCGTCTATCTATTTTTGTGTAACTGTAGAAACGAAGCATGCAGGATTGACTTAGTGAAACTGTTATCTATTGTTTCCACGATTCTGAGATTGTTCCAATTGTAAGGGAAACAAAGGTGTCATGTTTATGCGGTTGTCAGAAACTAATCTCTTCTTGTTTATTCGAGAAGTTTCTAGTGACCTCTGAGTTAGCTGGCACACACAAGTAATTAAGTTTAATGTACTCGATAGAGACATACTGACCTCAGTCCTATGTCAAAAATATAGTGTATATTATTCCAATGCGCAGAGCCTATCAGGGATATAGGACCTACAGTACACTTAAAAGGTGACTTCTGCTGTATAGCACCATTAAAAGCAACACAGTGCCGACTTTGCGCCAATCGGTACCAACGCATCGCCCTTCAATGCAGGAGCTGATTGATGTCATCGCTTCGACGGACTGCACAGCTCGACGTCAACGGATAGTGCCACTCAACGACAACATGCATCATAAAGGGGTTCGTTGACGTAGCCTTCATCGCTTGCACGGATCGGAACCAATGTATTGCGTCTTCAACTTCGACGGTTGCTCTTTTCAAGGTACTTTTTTAGAGAGACCTGCATGAGTCCTGATTTCGGTCTGCTCTCCAGCGTGGTCAGCCTGAAAATTGGATTTACCTGGGTCCAGTGCGCCCTCAAGTCACCCATTAGCGCCAATAGATTCTAAGCACTAGATTTTGATTTAATCTTTAGAAATGCATAACTGCAGTTCTGCTTATTGGATTTTCTGTCGTTTTGGTCTTGTTTTACACATAAAAATAAAATCTATTTTTCTAGCCCTGTGTGGAGTATTTTTGGGGTGTTTTCATTGTGTGACTGACTGTATGTGTATGTTGCATTTATACTTTACATATTACCTCTTTAGATAAGCCAGACTGCTCTGTGCCAAGCTACCAGAGGGTGAGCACAGGTTATTTTTTAGTGTACATCTAGCTTACTCTGACTAGAGTGGTGGTTCCTGCTTGGGCAGAGTGCATACCACTGTCCACCAGGAACACCAGTTCTAACACTGCCTAACACAGCACAAAACTTCCATCTGCCCAACAGATGTGTTACTAAACAAAGTGGCCCAGAGAAACAGTTCAAATGGCTCAACAAAAAGGGATTTACTTAGGTACTTTTCATTCAGAATAAAAATGCAAAGGTAGATTACATATTAAAGATCTTGAATGCTGGCTCTTAACCAAATATTACCGAAGCTGAAGTAGGGAGATTCAATGTATCCATCCGATCTCATTAATCTCCTTAACAAGTAAAGTGATGAGGAGGATCTTGTTAAACCAATTGGAGGCTTGCGTGGCTGAGAAGGGCTGTTTTTCTGAATTCCAATATGGATTCAGGAAAGGCCTTGGCACTCCAGAGGAATGTCTTAACCTTCATTTTGTAATCGGTAAATATACAATCGCAAAGAAGGGTTGTCTCCACCTCGCCTTTTTGCACCTCACCTCAACCTTCGACTGGGTTAATAGGGGGAAGTTATGGCATAAACTACATTCCTCGGGTGTATATGAGGCTTTGGTTTTCTTCCTGGCCCAGTTACATGAAGATGTATCTGGTTGTGTAAAACATGGGAAAAAAGGAGAATTCACTGTTCTCATCAAGGGGAAGCGCAGTGTGATGCACAGGTATGTGTTAGTACCATTTTTGTTTTTTCTGTAAACAGATCCACAGAGAGTTGGCTCTAGGACGCTCCCCACTCTGCTGTATGCAGACAACTGTGTCTTAATGGCAAGAACTGGCAGGGGTTTACAAAAGCTGCTTAATAAATTTGTGTCATTAATGAATGAAGTAAGTATAAGGACAAACTCTGTGAAATCACAAGCGATGGTTGTAGGGAATGTGCTTACTGACCTGAGCCCATATTACATTAACTGTGAAAAACTTCTTGAACTCTCCACCTTCACCTACCTAGGTGTACCGTTTGATTGCAAAGGTAAATGGTCACACCTAAAAAAAGGTTAGAAGGAATCGGTTTGATCAAACAATTGAGGCCCTCTTTAGCTTTGCTGGGAAGTTGGGCTCTAAACCCCTGGACGCGATGATCAAAATCTATGTGGCACGCTGTCACTCCACTGTAGTATATGGGGCCAGAGTTTGGGGTTACTGTTTAATCTCGAACCTGCAAATTTAAGAAAATGAGTTCCTGAGAAGGCTATTGTCTGTACACAATAGCCTCCCCATATTCCTCTGTCACACTGTGGATATCTCCCGCTAGTGACTACGGATTCTGTAGAGCCTTATCTCCTGCTCCCACTCCAACATTCCCAAGGATTTTACTTAGTGAGGTTCAGGTTTAGTATAGCCCACTTTTTAATCTCATACCCTAGTAATGTTTAGTCGGACTCTGCCCCTGACCCATGCCCCTTTGACTCATGCTTAATGCTGTCTATGCTGCATTTTTTCTTCTTTTGTAATTTATAAGCTGAGCCCAGGAAGAAATTCTTAATCCCGCTGTCGAGAAGCTTGAATATCAGGAGGTCTTGGTCTGTCCTGTTTCATCTTCAGCTCTTACAAACTGAGTTGTCTGCCTTATGATTTACAAATTCATCCTGCAGCTGTGAGACTGGGAAAATAGTATTTTATGACAATGTATTTTGATGTCTTGACACTTTATAGTACTCTATCTGTTCATGTCTATATAAGGAACATTTAACAATTCCAATGATATAGACAAAATGGTGTCTAGAAGCTTCTGGTATATGCAAGCTTTAAACATGCTTTTTAAAACATTTTGTACATTGCACTTTTGTATTTTGTACTTGAGTCTGTTTTTATGAGATTATGTGTCTTGATATGTTTTTATGATGATTCTCTGTCATGATTTCTTTTGTGGTTTTTTTAAACCGAATAAAGATTATATCGGTTCTGTCTCACCCCAGAGTAAAATGATTTCCTTTGAAGGAGAGCATTTTACCCCTCGTGCAAAAATGGCATCAGATGTTCGCTATTACAAATCCAACAGTACACCACATTTCCTTCTACTATAATCAATCAAATCATGCATTTTCAGTGTCCCAAATGCAAGACTTTAGATGGGATCCCTTCAACAGTGACTAGAACAGCAGTGATCTCACTAGGAGTCCAGTTGAGTTGACAATCCTTATTTATCCACATATGCAAAAGGATCTCTTCTAAGGTGGTGCAAGAAGAGCTGTCGCTGTAAGGGAGTATCATTTTATCAGGACTTGCCTTCCAGTAGCGGTCTGTGGAGGGAGTTCCGTGGGGCGGTGAGGCAGTGGGGGGGGGAGGGGCAGGGTGGGGAAATGTAAACTCCAGAATATGGATGAACGGAGGTAAGTAAGTACACATTTAAATAAATAAAACAAATTCCTTTGCGGGCGCTGCATCGCAAAATGCGATGCAGCACGCGCAACGAAATTTGTTTTATTTATTTAAATGTGTACTTACCTCCTTTCATCCATATTCCGGTGCTAACATTTCCCCACCCTGCCCATCCCCCGCCCCGCCTCACCGCCCCACGGCACTCCCTCCACGGACCGCTACTGTTGCCTTCTGAAAAGATTGTCACAGATGTGTCGTGCTGGGATGGGGACCCCATTACAGTGCTCTTTTGATTCAAGAGCCTTGGTCAGGAACAACTGGACTTTATCATGTCACATCCACCTTCTGGAGCCTGTTTCCATTTACCTGGCTCGAAAATGCTTTCCTGCCATCTCTGATGACGTCTTCAACCTCAAATCAATAATACTTTGATACATTATTTAAACAAGCTAGAAGGCACCAGATCCAGAACATTCTCACTGGTATCTTAGACAACCTGACAAGGGATTCTGTCCAGACATTTCTCAATAAAGGCTGGCCATCTTCCAGGATTTCAGATTTGTCAAGCGGATGTTCTTAGAAGGCTTTTCGAGTAAAATATAAACGGGTCATCAATGATGATGTGCTTCTGGACATCTTTCAGGTTGAGTTTACCGGAAATAAAACTTGGCACTATGTCTCTAAATGCACAATGCCCAGATTTTTGCCAACAGTGAATCAGAGCAGTATCTTTGGGCAATTCGCTTTTCTTGCTCACGATAGTTTATTTCCTCCTTTCCACCAATACCTCTGATCCCACCTGTTCTTCTGAAATGTAGAAACTGCATGGCCAAAAAGATTCTCAATGCTCCAGAGTGGCCCAGACAGTGGTAGTTTCCAAATCTGCTACAAATTTCAGTAAAACCACACAAAACCAAACTGCCACGCAGACTTAATATTTTGACCAGGTTACATGGCCAGATTTACAATCTCAACTTGACATCATTGGGCTTGGCGGTATAGCTCCTAAGCTCTTATAGTATGGCCATTTAACCCTATCTCACTGTTGCATATATCGTTTGAAAGGCCATCGAAAAGATCATTTATGCTTTGAAGTGAAAGGATTCTACTTGTGGTGTCAAGAAAAATGTTGCGATCTGTTCCTATGTCGAGATGTTTTACTACCATATCTCCTTCACTTGGCAAAATGAGATTTGTGTTTGCCTCTGTTAACATGTATTTGGCGGCCATAGCAGCATACAGAATTATTCCTTCACGATCCTGGTCACTGAACACTTTTTTGCATGGTTGATGATAAGAAGGCCATTCCCTTCATGGGTGATAAATCTGGTCATGGTTATATTAAGAGCTCCACCTTTTAAACCAATATATAGAGCTTCATTGCAGCATTTGTTATGGACGATGACCTCCCTAGTTGCAGTTACATATGCCTGTAGAGGGAAGCCTCAAGCTCTCTTAATGTTGAAATCTTATAAGGTCTTTCACTCTAACAGAGTTGTCATGCAAACTCATACTTCCTTTCTACCTAACATAGTATTAGGATTTCACATTAGTCAGCCCATTTATTTGCCAGTGTTCTTTAGTAACCCTTCTACTAATCTAAACAAATAGAGCTTTGCATTTACTAAAAATAGTAAACAAAATGTCCTTTTTGAAAAAAAAAACAATGGCATTAAGGAAATCTAACAGTTTGTCAGTAATGGCCCTTTCAAGGTAGATAGTGTCATACCAGTGAGGGTCAATATGTAAAGAAGTCTAACAGCATGTCAATGTCTAACATAGGGGTGACAGGTATAGGACTTCATTGACTTTGGATATTACCTGGAATTTGCAAAGAAGCCTCAGCAAATTCCTTCTAAATTGGAATGAATGCCCTGCAGAAGCAATATATCAATATGCTCTTGAAGAATGCCACAGAATACGTACGTCTTACAAAGATAGTACTCTTACAAAGATAGTACGCTTCTCTTTCAGATGATTTTCTCATACAAAAGAAAAGGGGCGAAGTTGTCTGATTCTTGATATACAAAGATTTGATGAAGCTTCTATTTCAACCCATTCACAATATCGTTCCTAGAAAACTGAATTTCTTCTTGCCGTAATACCTACTACTGGGTATTGGGAAAATCCCCGATTTCATGATTTAGTGATTATTCTTCAGGTTACGAAAGGACAAAGATATTCTGAAAACAAACTCATGTGTTATTCGTGTAATACATTGTACATTCCATCTCAACCAACAAGTTGTGCCACTTTCTTTACTAAGCTATCAACTTCGGTAGAAAGATACGTTTGACATTAAAAGTTATCTTAAATTTTATTTTGATAAGACAGGAGATTGCAGAACATAAAAACTGTTATTTCTGTGTTTGGGAAACTGAATTTGGGACAAGACAGTATTGAAATACAGGATTTTCAAATTATAGAAATCTGTGTTTCAACTAATATTGTGGTTTCTGTTTGACTAATCTGCATAAACCATTGTACAGAAACTTGTTTAGGCATCTACATTTGTTTGCTAGTTTTCATTGATATTGGCCAAAGGTCACAAAAGTTATATATATACACACACACATATATATATATACACACATATATATATATATATATATATATATATATATATATATATATATATATATATATATATATACAGATGCGTGATATATATATATATATCACGCATCTGTTTATCCTTGCGCCACGATGCGCCGCATACTACATTGGAAAAACAACACAGGAGATCAAAAAACGTATAATACAACATCAATCTCGCATTAGATGCAAAGTTGTCACAGCACCCTTGGTGGAACACTATATACAAAAAGGCCACACCCCCCTAGACATGAAATGGTTTGTACTGGAGTCTGTCAAGAATACCAAACGTAGACAGAATGTGGATAAAGTACTTGCATTGAAGGAAAACAGGTGGATTTGGTCTGCTAAAACAGTTGAAAGGGGATTAAATTCGTACATCGAATGGCAAACTTTGGCGACATTATGAACTATATGTCCTACCTAATGTATAATCATATTGATTCTTATAGGTTCATTATGTGACTTATTTCTTTCATTGGTTGGTTGATTTATATCTGACTCCTGTGGTTTGAACTCTGGTGTTCCTTATAAGTTGATCTACTAGATATATGAACCGTGGGTCCTTTTACAATACCTTGATCTTTGAGGATCTTTGAATACAGCTACGTAATTTATGGACACATCTAATACTAATTTATAGTGTGTAGGACTTTTTGATTTTACTATTCTTACACTTATAAATGTAACTTTCTTTGTGTACAATCTTTTTTGTACCTTATATACGTAGCTATATTGTATAGGACATTTCTGTAATGGACTTTGTATTCGATGGATGGGTGAGAGACCCTAATACAAATCTATAAATTTACAAATGTACAATTCATTTGTAATCCACCTTCTGATAATTCTGGCTATTCCTGTTCCATGTTAGTGGACTACACTCCAAGATGGCCGCTCTGTTTTCCCTTTAGTGTTCATTGGTTTAACAACTTCCGGTTGAAGGCGCTTTTATATCGTTCCCGCCTTAACCCGAGTTTGTTGCTCGGACTTAATTTGGCGAGTACAACCGGAGAAGCTGTCCAGGTGCCTAATTAAGTAAGTGGTGTACCCCTTAAACATTTAAGAAGTATAGACGCCTTACCACTGGGCGATTTTGACTGACTCTCTGATTTATCGATATATAGCGATGATTTGATTAAATTACGTTGTACTGCTTGCTTTCAGAATAGAGAAGCGCAGATGCAAGCAGCTGCTTTTCAGTAAGTTTACAACGACTTGGCTTGATGGCGTTATATGGCTGTTCTGTTTTAGGTGATCGGTTTGGGGACTTTCTTCTCCTTCACTTCATTTCATTGGATGTTGTTTCATTGATTTTTAGTGTTCCTGTGATACATGAGACAGATTTACAAGAGTAAGGATTAGACTATTAGAGTGAGTACTCGTAGATATACTGTGTAAATATAAGTGTTTGATGCACTTTTCGGGTGTTCTTGATGGTAGATGTGTGGTACTAATAATGTTTCACGTTTGGCTCCGTGGTTTCGGGTCTTTATTGTCACAACAATTGGGGACTGGGGACTTTCGCACTTGTGGGAGGTATAATTAGGATACACCTTTTTGACCTGTCCTCCTTCAGTGTATTGATAATACTTTAAGCTGTACTCAGATGTTTTTAAGATTAAAAAAATCAAAAATTTTGAATTATAATGTTGATGTATTCACATATATATATTTTTACATTAGATACATTGGCGCAACTTCTGTCCTGATGATGGTCTCTGGGATTAATTTTTCGGATAAGGAGACCGAAACGTCGACGCCTATGACACTGTTTTGATGCAATGAAATGCCATTTGATGTTCATATATGTCATAACTATTTGAACCAGTGGTTTGTGTCTGATGACCAATTAATAGTGGTACATATCCATACAAAAAGTGTCAATAACTACTGTCAAGGTTCTACATTGTAACAGTAGTCCTGAGTTGCCAGTGTTCAAATTGTCTTTGGAAACCAATGAAAGATTTCAAAATAGAATTTCTCATAAAAACTTTTTACAAAATAATGAACTATGTCTTTTGCATATTGTACTGCCTATGTCTGAGTGTTATGGTAAATTGAGTTCACTACGGTGACTGTTTAAATAATTAGCAAGAGTAGAATAAATCCTCAAGGTTTATTTTTGTGTTTACATATTATACCCAATACCTTGGGGTTGAATGGGTTGCCCTATTGTTTGATCAGCATATTAAATGCGGCGCATCTGTGGTGGCGCAAGGGTAAATTTGCGTGACGCATCTTACCTGGCACATCCCTGCTGATTTGCATGGATGCGCCAGCCGTCATAAATCTGCCCCCAAGTATTTAGAACAGAATTGCTGTGTAAAAGAAAAATGTGGATAATTTGGTGCAATGCAGTTTGTGGTGATTATCAAAGAACAAAAAGCATTGGCACAGCCAAGCTGTCTTGCTTTTCTTAGGAGTGCTATGGCACAGTCAATAGATTTGGCTTTTTGTTAGTGAGATGTTGAGGAATAGTTGGACAATTGTGTGGGTGTTGGTCGCAGCTGTCTTAGAAAAAAAATACTATAATGATCATTGACTATAATAATATGAAAACTGGAAGTAGGGCCCAGTAGCGGTCCGTGGAGGGAGTTCCGTGGAGCGGTGAGGCGGGGCGGGGGAGGGGCAGGGTGGGGAAATGTAAACACCGGAATATGGATGAACGGAGGTAAGTACACATTTAAATAAATAAAACGAATTTCGTTGCGCGCGCTGCATCCCATTTTGCGATGCAGCGCGCGCAAAGGAATTCGTTTTATTTATTTAAATGTGTACTTACTTACCTCCGTTCATCCATATTCTGGAGTTTACATTTCCCCACCCTGCCCCTCCCCCACACCGCCCCACGGAACTCCCTCCACAGACCGCTACTGGTAGGGCCCCTTTGCTGAACAGAATGCATTATCTGCGTTAATCTGTATCCCCTAAGGATGTTATAAAAATGAGCCAGAAGATGACGTTCGCATTATAAGTGGTAAACTTAAAAGGCATAAACAGCAGCAACATTTTGCCTAGTAAATACTTTTGACAATGGGCCAATATTTTTGGTGCAGCTCTAGGAAAGCTTATCTGCCCACACATCTGTACTTTCTGAACAAAACAATCTGTAAATCCAACAACATGTTATCATGATAGCAAAGTAAAACAAATTAACTTGCAAGGGTGATTAGTAAATACCCTAATAGCCTTTGCCTCCAATAAGACAAAGTGGACATATTTCCTAAACAAAAAGCCATAAACCAGCAATTAAAATGTCATCATGGCAGTAAAATAAATACATCAAAGAACACACAGTGATTCTGAACTACGAGCTATACATCACATTGTTTCTGCAGTAAATCTAAAGGACTACTTGAGCACCATCACCAAATTCGAAATTGCCAATATAACAGTCCACAAAATGCAATGGCATTGATGGACGCAACATCGAAGCATTGGCAAACAATGGGAAAAAAGCCAGTAGCTGAAGTGATCTGACCCAAAGCCCACTCTCTCTGTAATACTTCTTTTTTCTTTTCAAAGAAGTTAGAAAATGAGGTCTCCCAGACACCTAAAGCTGTTTGGGGAATGACCTAAAAAGGCATGAGATCAAGATGTGAGCTTTGGATGTCATTGTAAAAGTGGAATTACAGGCGATGATAAAACACGTATTTTACTCTTGTTTATACTTCATTTTACATGGGTGGGGCATGTAGGGTGACACCCCTGATGTTTACATGATGGTTAGTGGTATTCCTGAATTCTGAGATGTTTTTAAGACACTTTTGAAGGGCGAGAGTATGAATAGTCCTGAGCTCCGCAAAGAGGTTGTTCCATTGAAGAGGTCAGATAGGTAAATTGAGCCAAGCGGGAGTGGGCACAGGGAGGCCTGGTAACTTGCTTCAAGGAAGGGTTAATGGATTCTTAGCTTACGCTCTACTTAAAATGGTATATGCTTGCAAACACATGTATAGCCTCTGAATGGTCCCGGAGGATGAGATATTTTAAATAGACTATAATGAAGGAAACAGAAGTTAAAATAACGTTTTTTAAGTTCTTGTGTAAAAAGTATAAACCCCTCCACTGTTCACTCTTTTTAGACATGCCTCACAGATGTATTCTTCTAGTTTGGTGGTCCAGGAATATGCAGATGTTCAGCGAATAATATGCTATTTCTTATTATTGTTGATGAGGGAAGGGGCGTCACGACCCGCTCAGACGCTTTGTTTCTCCTAGATTCGATCCCCTCTATTTCTCCAGCGATAATAAGTAGCAAAAAACACAGTGCATCTACATGAATGGTGTATGTAACGCTGTTTTCATACGCAGAGGTGAAAAACAAAGGTATTTAACAAGAAATATCGTGCAAAATGCAATGAGGAAATTAATTTAATAGGCCTTGTAAATATAGGAGAAGTGTTTGCCTTGTATAGTACATTTAACGTGGCATGTTGTTAGCATGTAGTACTGTATAATAAGAAGGAGTTTCACCCTCGCACTGTAGGGCAGGTCGGATCATAAGTTTATAAATACAAATGTATTCATGAAATGATAATACGTTCATTAAAATATACATTTAAATATAGTAAATTTAATTCATGCACGTTAATAAGCATGTAAGACATTAAATATCTTTTAATCAGTCTAAAAAATCCAAATCTAGAAGTAATTTTCAAAGTTGAGATTCGTTTTAAAATTGTGTACAATAAGAACACGGCTCTTAAAAACTTCTTATGGACACTTAGGAAAATTGGACAATCCATTAATAAGAGAATTGATGTATATTTAGCATTCAACAAACAAATTTATGAACAATCAAAAATGTCCAACGTCAAACTTAATTTTGTTTTTGTAAGCAATGGATTGTAATCTCTTCTTCATTTTAACCCCTCAACTCTTAGTTGAGCATCACTTAATTAATCTATGTATGGAATATATGGTGGCTGACCTGGGACCGTTTGGTGGCTTGCAAGACAAGCATTCAATATCAGTTTTAATTGCGAGGCTTATGGCTGAGAGATTCAGAAGGGGCTTTGACGGAAAGGGATTCCAAGAATTTATTACTCTACACATTTCATGTTGTTCTTTAATATTCATTATGTGAGTAAATATTTCGGACAAAATTCTGTCACTTGTGTATGCCTCCTTCAAACCAAAGTCAGAAAGTTTGTTGGGATACTTGTTTTTGGACAGCATATTAAAGAAATCTAAACAAACAATAGCCACTACTTGCCAGAATGGCAGTTTAAATTCACAGTGGATAACCTAAATCATACATACTGTAGTCTCTTTAAGCAATTGCTATTTTTAATTTCTATTTTATTTGGGGTTTGGCGTTGAGTAATTCTGACGCATATAGTGACATAGAGGGAATCTTGCCCATGTACACCTTAATAGGGGGAGACCATGTGTACCGACCAATGTCTTTATTAAATTTAATAAATTCATACACTGTAAAGGAGCACCTCGTTATTAAAGAACCTAAGTGTACAGCCTATTTTTTATTTCCCGAGAATTGAAGTGCTAAATAGTTATACGTGCTTCTTCCTCTACTTTTTCATTTCGTAAGTCCCATGAATGATTATGTAGCTTTTCCCCGAAAATCATAATTTTGTTTTTTTCCGCATTAATTGTTAGATCGTTTTGTTTACAATAGGAAGAGAGCACCTTGGTTTTCCTTTATAGTCCTGTTGCATTCTATTTCAAAATCACGCGGTCTCCTGCATATTATAGACAGGATATTTGAGCTCCTTCCATACTTGTGGAAAATGAATTGGTATTCCTGATCACAGTGGGAATGCCAACTACATATAGACCACCAAGTGATGGAGCCAGTGTACAGCCTTGTCCACGGCCGTATTTGTTAACTTTGTTTGAGAGATGCCCGCTCAAATCAGTTTTCACCTATGCCCAACTGTTTGTGTGGAGCACCTGGATAAGAGATAGGCAAGAGAAAATGTTAGAGATCTTTAGTTTTTGCCATATAGTCCCTCGATCAGCCAGGTCAAAAGTCAGTGAAACAGCTGCGTAATTTGATTGACTTCCACACTATCATCCACTAGTCAAAGCAATGATCCATGGCAGAGTGGCCTTCCCTAAAGCCTCTTGTTCTATCAGTAAGAGGCTGTTTTCCATCATCCATTCTTCCAGGTGGTAGAATAAGACTTCTGCAAATACTTTGGAAATAGTGTCAGTTAAACTGATAAGTCTGTAGTTTGGAGGCATACTACTGCCATCCTTCTTTTACAAGGATTTCAGAACTGCACCACTTCACGAATTAGGGTTAGTACCTGTTTCAAATTCTCATTGATAGAAGGGCAACAGCGTATTTGCCCACTGTTCTTTATTGACTTTAACTGTAATGGATGGAAAATTATCAGGTCCATCTGCCCTGGTTGGCTTCATTATCTGAAATATTTTCTTCATTGACGTGGAAAAAATTGGACTGAAAAGCAATCTTTTACATGAGTTACTGGCTTAGCCTTAATTTTTGGGTTTACTTACATGTCTTATCCACATTTTCTCTGGAATTGTTAAAGGAAGAGGGATGGGATTTTTTTTAGTGATACCTATAGCTCACTGACAGAATTTTGTTTAGATCTTGTTGTTAAATAGCCTCCTTAATGGCCTCTCTATTTTTGTTATAGTAATGCATCTTTTTTCCTTAATAATATTCTAATGTTATTTCTTATAATAATTTTTTTAGGATTAACCATTTAGCAAGGTAAATATTTTGGTAGCTCTTGTAGTTTACATATTTGACTGACAGAATGAATTAATGCAATATTTATGAACGGCAAATGGTTATCCAAAAGAAAGAATCAAGACACTCGCATCACTATGTGGAGAAAATGGAATAGGGAAATAACAGTGAAAATGGCAGTGTTTAATACGTTTCCTAAATAGTGAATGAGACGTGGAGGCTGTGTGTGTAGCAGGTGAGTTTCAAGCCTTGGCTGGTTGGAAGCTTTAAAAGTGGCTAACGCCCATTTGCGAAGCAGAGAGAACCTGTCAGAATTTAGTGTGTATAATGCTTCCAAAAATAGCTGGGTCTAAAGTTGTTCATGGCCTCATGACTATAACAACTTGTAATGACATGCATCGTTTCTCGATGTTATGCCAGTGCAAATGTCTTAGATGCTGCAAAACGTGACAACATGTTCTTAGCCATGAAAGAGAAGCCATGTAGCTTCATTTTTTATAACTTGGAGATGTAACATTTTTTTTGGGAGACCTAAAAGTACTCTATTAATATCTTGAGAAAATTGTACCTTGGCTAACTGGTTTTAAATTATCATAATGGGTGTATGGCAAGATTGTTTGTAGGGGGATTCAGAAGAAAAAATTAAGTGGATATTGTTTTAGAAAGGATAATGTAGTGTCAAGAATAACTCCTAAATTTCTGGCAGATGATGCCGGCAAGGGAGCAAGACATACTCATCTGGCCCCCATATCAGGCACCAGGTTTGAGGGTCACTGAATACCAGGATTTCAGTTTTAGATGCATTTAGCCTCAGAATCTGGAATTCATCCTTTGGGCAATAGACGTCATACAGTTTTTAAAGTTATGTTTGAGAATAGTCACTTCTCGCTGTCTAGTCTGATAATGGCTTGAGTGTCGTCGGCATAGGAAAAATAGGTGAAGCAAAAAGACTGACTAATATTTGCAAGGGTTGTGTCCTATACAATAATAAGTGCCAGGCTGAGGGCAGATTCCTGAGGCACACCACTGGGATTACTGTGAAACTTAGATTCGAAAGGAGGCATAAATATTGCTTTAGAACAATGAGCAAGAAAAGATGCAGACCATGTCAAGGCAGTCTCCCACAACTGCAACCTGCAGGCAGGAGAGAAGAATAGTGCCGCAGGCTGTGTGGAAGGCCGCCGGTAGATCTAACAATACTAGCATGGCGGTTTTACCACCATCTAGACAGGAGTGCTGACTGTCAGTGAGTCCAACATAGGCGGAGTCATTACTGATACTCTGCCCAAAGCTAGGTTGAGGAGCATGAAGAAGGGGATTATCATGCAGATAAGAAGAGAGGATAGTACTCACATACCCTTCTATCATTGCAACAGGTCCAGGTAGAAGAGAAATCGGCCTGTCATTAGAATAAGAGGGTCGGAATTTGTTTTTCAGGGGCAGAAGCACAGCCAGTTTCTATAGCTGCGAACAGAGCTGGTTTCGAGGGATATGTTAATAGTCAGGCGAGACTGGTCAAACGGTTCAGTGGCATTCATTTACTGATCTATACTTCTGTTAAAGTTTCCATCCTGAAGTGTAGTTTGCAATCGATATGCAACACTGTTTACTGTTTAATCATACCACCCACGTTTATCATCATATGTTAAAAATAGATCACACTCTTGTAAAGATTCTAGGTAAATAAATAGCTGAAGCTGTTCTGCTAAAAAAATCTTACTTTCACCCTGCAAGGCTAGTCTGCTACTACTGGGCGTGTGTTTGTCTCTGTGAGTACAGTAACTTGAAGTGGCCAGTGGTCACTATCTTCCTGTCCTAAAGTAAAGTTCGAAATAAAGAGAAGCTCAATGCTGATAGAATTATTTAATCCATACATCACATTTAGATTCCAGTATGGAAGGTCTGATGTGTTGGGGAGTCCATCATACTGCAGCCATTGAGACAAACCACCCTGCTCGATGTTCTAAATGCACTGTTTGCACAAATTAATTATGGAGTGCATATACTTTGTTTAAGTATAAGGAATTTACCCCTTTTTACGGTATTTGTATCATTTTATGGCAAGACACAGGTGGGCGTCTTGCCTTTTACTTCATGCATTTTGTTTTATACAGTATTTTTAACAATGGTAAAGTTTATTGAGTTACAGTTATGTTATCTTATCATGTGTGCTGGTGATTGACTGCTTTGCGGCCTTTTTTTTTGTTAATTTTGATGGTCAAGAAACAAGTAAAGTATTCTTGATTGATAGACAAACCAACCCATTTTGTACGAGCCAATTACACTTAGGGTTGGTTGGCTTCAGAAGAAATATCACAAGAAGGAAAGACAGCAGCTGGAATAATATGATTGAATAAGTCACTTATTATCCCATCTGTTTTAAAGGGGTCAGCTTCACGTTGGAGTGTCTATTGTTAATTATAAGTGCAGACATACTCTAGTTTGAATTCTTTTAAATCTTCCTCTAATTCTGAGATGCAAAATATCAATAAACGGCCGCGCACTCTCATCAGCATAAACCGCGATAAGGACTAAAGTACAGATAGCTGAACTGTTTTAGTGCGGATTCATGATATTAATCACTAGCCATGCACATGTGGCTTTGACTTGGATGACATCTTTTTTGTAAATGTTGATATTAACGTTATATGGCCACTAGAAATTCGACCGTTTCTGTTCTGGTGCCGTGGTTTACAGAGTGCCATAAAGCTTTGTATTTTAGTTAGCTCTCACAATCATGTTTCCTACAATAAGATAATGTTGTTGTGATTTAAAATTGAATCAAGAAAAACTGACTTTTCCATATGATTGAAGCCATGAATATTTCCCCTTTCCAGTTTTACATTGCAGGAGTTATGACACGCAGACTATTCAAATATATGCAAGTGTGAGTTGCAAAGGATATCATAACGATTCTCACAGGCCACTGACACGTCAATTCTTTCAATACTCATATGTTCTTCATTTGTCAATATTATACGGAGGCTTTGCGTCTTTTATATTTTGTCAAAGGTGTCAACGCGCCTTAATGCAGGACTGCAGTATCCTCTGAGCTCAATCTTATGGGCAGACAGACCTACCTGATGTCAAAGAGCATAAGGTGTGTTTTGGACAGAAGGGAGGCTGTGCAGGATATGGTCATTGCGAAGGGGGTTGTGGGTCGGGTCAGGATGGGCTTGGCAGATATTGTCGCAAGACCAGCTTCATTTTATGCATCTGCCTTTAAGCCGCTTTTTTCATAAATTAAGAAAGAAAGGTTTCTTTTGTTACTTCCCTTCCGTTCTTAAATGTTTCCTAACCTACTTACTGGGGGGGCTTGCTTAAGAAGATACAGAATTTCACACCTATTCAATGGACAGATATTTCTGCTTCTTTGCATTTTTTTTGCATATATATAAATATAGAACTTCATCCTCTTTTGTATTTTGTCTAGGAGCACTTAAAGAAGGGGCACATTTTTACAGTTGCCGTTTTATTTTCCTTTTAAATAGCTCCGTTCAGGGGAAATTTCCCAGACATGTTTTCTTTAGTGAGAGGAGATGATTTCGATCTCTTCTTTAATGTCTCTCAGAGAGATGCCTCGTTGTGGGGGTACTCTGTTAGGTTTGGGAGACTTAGGCAGCTTCTGTGAATTAGTTCTTATATTAAAATGGCCAGCATTTTATGGAGGGACTTATTGTTTTAATTTATTACTGTGACATTTCTTCTTTTTTAAGGGCTGATGACTTATTATTGGTAAATATCCTAAAATGATGTGAAACGGCACATTTATATGAGCTCCTAAAACAGGAACCATACAGAGAGATGTAGAACAATAGCACGTTTTTTAACAAACACTGGCAAATGTGAAACGTAAACTGAGCAGGCTGAAGATTGCTCATTTTTTGTGACGATTATGGATGGTTTTAACAGACCCTTGGCTTAGTCTCGAATTTATGTGAATTTTCACTCTCTTGTATATTTCCATCGATGGTTAAATGTACAGGTTCGGGAGAGATGCCATTTAGATAGTTGGTTTGTGCAACCTGATTTGACTAAACTGCTAGTAGGGCTTCTAAGATTCATTTAGATCTGCCTTTCATCGATAATAAAATAAATCAATATAAAATATCAAGCATTGAAAAGCTTCATATTTGCTTCCTCATTTCAATGTATCAATAGGTCATCCTGTAAGGATTCTTCACTATCATGATGCAAACAGATGTCTTGTTCCTCTCATAAAGGGGGCGTCTGAGAGCGAGGCCGCCAAGCCGTGAAGAGAGACAATGGATTGCTATCCAAGGACAATGAGAGGACGAACTTCACTTACTCATAACGGACTACCAATGTCCTTCCCAGCGCCTGGTGCCGGAAGAATTGTAGGTTTGGGTCCTGATTACCGTCATGCTCATTTAGGAATTATTTCCGTTGTATTTTCCAATAAAATGCCACTCTTTGGAATTAAGATTGCAAAAAATCTGCACCCACGGGACACTATTTATGTCAACGATATGTAGAACATATTATTTACGTCAAACAATTATAGTTGTTGTTCTGATATTCAACTGTATGTGTATCGTGTGTGTTTTTAAATAACGTTAATCTCCGTGTAAATGCAGGTGACTCGTCACATTATTGCCGAGTCTCTGTGGTGGCAGAACAAATCAAAGTAAAAAACTGATGTGAGAACTGAAATGCAGCAACTCGTGTCCTGCGTATGTTATCCTGAATGAAGTATGACAGTACAATGTATTTGGAGAGACCAGATAGCACACGCTCTGTATACTTACAATGTACAGCAACACATTTTACCCCTACCGTTTTTTACAATAAAGTTCACTGTGGCACTGAGAAGTGAAATAAATGTAGCATTATATACTACACTGATGCACATGTTTATGAATTTTGTGTATATGTGTTGGCTATATCCATAAGCATGTAATAAATGTTTTGACATTCGATAACATAATAATAAATTGCATAAGTTGATTCCACGTGTTTTTATTGTTTTCAAATATACATATATTCTTTGGGTTATGGTTGTGGCTCAAACATGTAAAACCACTGAAATATGCCAGTTTTGGTTATGATTGCACACAGCACACACCGTAACTTGCGCTGCCGGAACGGCTCCAAATGCCAATTTGTCAGTGGTGCAGAAACAACAAAATGCTATCATGACAACATGGCAGGCGGTGCGAGTGCATGTGTGGTGTGCGGTGATAACGGGCGAATTTCAGTGAGCTTCAGTTGAGCCACAAGAACCATATCTCAGTTTTTGACTATAGTTGGTTTAGCGAATATATATTATATATACAAACATGTGCATGATGTAATAGGCTAAGTATTACCAATGCGGATGGTAATAGATGGTATATAACATGCGCATCTACATGTATGATTTCTGCATCAGCGTTGTTTTTGCAAGCAGTAGTTATGAATAAAGGTATTTTTGACTTTTATCCCTTATAGTATTTATTTATAAAGGTATTTAACTATAACCAGCCTACACTGGGTTTGTAATCTGTACACTAAAGATAGCATCACAATGACTAAACCTTGTGAGTATGGTTCCATCGTTTTCTCGAGTCACTTACACGAAACTAGGGCATTAAGACAGAATTTGACTTTTGCACTGTAGTAACTAAGTTATTTGTTGCAGATACTGTGATAGTCGGCCAAATGTATTTTCATTGGACACAAATACACACACACATATATGTATATAAATACGCGTGTGTGTGTGTGTATATATATAGAGAGAGAGAGTCACGTATATGTGTGTAACCCAATAAAACATTATTTAGAGCACATTTCTTTCTGAAGTACAAAGTCCAGAATCAAATGTATTACCACAGGTCTGAAAAATTGACATTATAGCAGACTTAGTCTCCCAGGTAGCATGTACAAATGTATTTACTCCGGGAACCAACTCTCCTAGCTGTCAGGCCTCTTCAGTATGATTTAGCCTTGCTGCATAAAGTGCAGCTCTTGAACCCCGGATTTGGTTAAATACCTTTGTGTGAGCGAGGGGAGGGGGCTGTGGCTTGACCTTGAGTTTTGGCCCCACCCCACGCACATCAATGGTAATAAATAGCATATGAACACTGTGCATCTGGATAGATAGATAGATAGATAGATAGATAGATAGATAGATAGATAGATAGATAGATAGATAGATAGATAGATAGATAGATGGATAGATACACTTACAAAATCAAAGTTAGACTACAGTTACATTTATGACTTAAAACAAAAAAATCCTGAAATGTGCAAGTTATGATTAGCTCTAGAATTCATAATTCACAGCACAGACATGCAAACCATAACTCGCACACCAACTGTGATGACCGCATCGTTGATGTGACAGATGTAGTTACAAATGTGGTAAATAATCGTACAGCTGGTGTTACATGGAGAATTAGAGATGGGTAATAGTGTATATGGGGGGTGTTTTTCAGGAGGGGTTCTGAGTGACATCCAGTAGACAATGAGAGGGAACCCTGATGAGTTTTCTATGGTGTCTCAGACCCTGAGGTGAAAACAGCCATTTTATTCACATTTTACCCTTCTGTAATTTGATGTTATGTATGGGCACAAAATCATCTGCTTCTGTTTTCAACTGCTGGGCAGGGCAGAGGGGTAATTGGGAGTTGTACCTAACCTGGCTTCAAATGTAGAAATAAAAGAACTGGCCTCCAGACACACAAGCCGCCACCCTCTGTGTCTACCATGTGTGAAGTGGCAATATCGGACCAGATTGCACGTTACCCAATGTATGTTTAAATTACAATTTTTATAGCCAGTAACATTTATTCGGATATATTAAAAGCAGACATTGGAAAGAACGTGAAATCGAATGCGTGCACCCCCATACGCTCACACACACATATCCAATACATTTACAGTTTTACTACAATTCTTTGGATAGCAGAAACAAATTGCGGACAATTAATATACATTTTCCATGTAATTGTTCTGAGTTTTTATCATTTCTCTTAGTTTTAGAATATTTTTCGGAGCGTATTTCTTATTCTGAGGATGTCTTCCATTAGGAAACCCCAGAGACAATTCTATTGTTGTGATATTAACAACAGAAATGTAGACATGACAGGAGAGGAAGAAAGAAATGCTCCATTAGCCAAAATATCATATTGTAACTATCTCCAGTTACACGGAGCCATTTATTTCCATGAAATATTTAGATTTTATTAATGAAAGCTAAATTTGCAAGGGGAGGTTTAAATTTGAAACGGCATCTTTATTGCTGGAATGGAAGGCAGGTATGGATCATTTGTTAAACCTATTGGTTTGTAATAATATGCTATCGACTTTTATAAAATGGATCTCTCCGGATAAGTTATTTCAACCCTGGCTTCTGCGGTAATTGGGAGACAAAACAGCAAAAAAGTAAGATAATCCCTCAAAAGCTGCATAAATAAATACACAAATCAATAAGAAACAAGACAACACTTGTCTTATGGATGAAGAAGTAATCGATTACTCTGTTCCGAAATGTAATCAGAACTATCCATATTGAATTATTGTTGGTTATAATTCCGCTAGTTGTATTTAGACTGTCAATGATATGTGCAAGTGGACATGCGCCCTTTTTAATACAAAATAACTAAATTATATGTGTGTCGGTATGTGTGTGTGTGTGTCTGTTTGTGTGTGTGTGTGTGTTTTCCCTTGGTGTAGCCCAGTCATAATTTCTAGCCACACGCAACTCCAGCTCTGAAAGTAGTTGGGGAATGAGTAAATCCCCTGTCAGATAAGCTGTTGTATTGTCGTGGGGTTGTCGATGCGTTTAGGAGGTGCAAGAAAGAGTCTGCCACACTCGAATACGGTAAAGGCGTGTCTAATATGCACCGTGAAGACACGGGTGGGAAACGGTTTGCCTATGATTTATTGTATCAAAAATACCTAGACAAAATCCGTGTTTTTAACTCGGTAAGAATGCCAACGAAAACTAGTGAGGTTGAAAGATGTGATTCTGTGAAAGGAGCTGATCCATCCGCGTTATGGGGGTGTACCTTAAATAAATAGATGGTGTTGAAGAGATTACTTATCGTGTCTTTTCAGTAATGCCTGATGGGGCGATGAGCCCTGCAGGAAGAGACCTCACTCTGTGCAGTCTCAGACCTCAGAGGGAGTCAGTCACCGTGTCCGAATCTAGGCGCAGACGCCATGTGTGCGCTGGTGACCCTCCCTGCTCGGACCGGTTTATGGCCTCATCCTGTTAGGACTGTTACTGTGCCGTGACGTTCCCTTGCAAATGTGTAGCTTAGCTGTCACTTGCTCCTGTGGCTAGCTAACCACAGGGGGGTGGGGGGAGGGGACACTGTATTAGTGGTGCTTCAAAAATGTATTTTTCTAAACTAGTCATCATTTTGCAAATGCGGTCCACGGCCTACAGGCCGAGAAGCAAGAGCGCTTGAGATTGTGACAGCAGAATATTCACAGAATATTCACAGTGAATGTCCCAGAGCACAAGAAAACACAGCGAATCTATCTTACAGCACATTTGAACGGAAAAGCACGGTGCTCACGAACATGACAACACGAAGTACGGAACGGGACAGTCTACAAGCGATTGAGGCGAGGGTCTTTGATGAGTCTAAGCTGCTTTATGTAGCTGAAAGCATCGGCCACTCTCAGAATGCACTCTCGACCATGGAAACTCCGTCTTAAATGCCACCGTGCGGCACGAATGATCGTTGACCTGCTCGGGGGCGCTGGTGCGGCAGCAGCATGCCCAGGACAGCCAGTGAGTGAGGGATACTGAAGAACTGTTGAAGCGCATGTGCCCCTATCTATACGGCTCGCTATAGAGTCCGCACTGCCCCTGTGGTGCGGCCTTTATTCCTCCAAGTCCATGGAGGCTGCCCACCCTCCCCCGGCGGAGCACAGACATTATTCGAGGAATCCGTGCCTGTAACTCTGCGGCCTCTTTCCTTGACGTGTATGTCCCCCTATCTATATGGCTCGCTATAGGGTCCACACTGCCTGTGATGCTACCTTCATTCCTCTATCTCCACAGGTCCTCCCGGCGGAAAGCGGAAATCATTCGAGGAATCAGTGCCTGTAATGCCGCGGCTTCTTTCCTTGACGTGTATGTCCCCCTATCTATATGGCTCGCTATAGGGTCCACACTGCCCGTGATGCTGCCTTCATTCCTCTATCTCCACGGGTCCTCCCGGCGGAGAGCGGAAATCATTCGAGGAATCAGTGCCTGTAATGCCGCGGCTTCTTTCCTTGACGTGTATGTCCCCCTATCTATATGGCTCGCTATAGGGTCCACACTGCCCGTGATGCTGCCTTCATTCCTCTATCTCCACAGGTCCTCCCGGCGGAGAGCGGAAATCATTCGAGGAATCAGTGCCTGTAATGCCGCGGCTTCTTTCCTTGACGTGTATGTCCCCCTATCTATATGGCTCGCTATAGGGTCCGTACTGTCCCCTGTGATGCTACCTTCATTCCTCTATCTCCACAGGTCCTCCCGGCGGAGAGCGGAAATCATTCGAGGAATCAGTGCCTGTAATGCCGCGGCTTCTTTCCTTGACGTGTATGTCCCCCTATCTATATGGCTCGCTATAGGGTCCACACTGCCCGTGATGCTGCCTTCATTCCTCTATCTCCACGGGTCCTCCCGGCGGAGAGCGGAAATCATTCGAGGAATCAGTGCCTGTAATGCCGCGGCTTCTTTCCTTGACGTGTATGTCCCCCTATCTATATGGCTCGCTATAGGGTCCACACTGCCCGTGATGCTGCCTTCATTCCTCTATCTCCACAGGTCCTCCCGGCGGAGAGCGGAAATCATTCGAGGAATCAGTGCCTGTAATGCCGCGGCTTCTTTCCTTGACGTGTATGTCCCCCTATCTATATGGCTCGCTATAGGGTCCGTACTGTCCCCTGTGATGCTACCTTCATTCCTCTATCTCCACAGGTCCTCCCGGCGGAGAGCGGAAATCATTCGAGGAATCAGTGCCTGTAATGCCGCGGCTTCTTTCCTTGACGTGTATGTCCCCCTATCTATATGGCTCGCTATAGGGTCCGTACTGTCCCCTGTGATGCTGCCTTCGTTCCTCTATCTCCACGGAGTCTTCCCGGCGTAATACGGAAGTCATTGGTGGAATCAGTGCCACTAGGGCGTTTGCCTTTTGTTTCACAACGCACCAAGCAAGAAAAAGACCCCGTTCATGGAACCGTTTTATCGCCGTTGCCTATACAGGGAACATGTATAGGTGCCAGTTTTAGGGTGTCTGTAGGGAGGGGTCACATGTGAACGTATCTTTCATGGCGCACATATGTGTTGTGTTTAGTCAGTGGATATGCATTTGAAAGAGCAGAGCGAGGGTTCGTCACATGCCTTCTCACTATACACATTACATATAATGCGAGCCGCAAACTTTTATCAACTCGACTTACTGTTGAAAAAAGTCCTTCCTTTTTATCTTTTCTAATCATAACTGGGCCTTTTTTTAAAAATAATAGATTCGTCATCTTAATGAAGTATTTAGCGATAATCTCATTGAAGACACTCGTCCATGCTCTCATTTTAGGCTTGGGTTACACGCCCTCCTTTGGGTAGCCCTGGTCGAGTCAACCGAGGGGGTCTTTTTTCTCGATGGTGAACGCCTCGATTCTGTGAAAAATAAGGCGTGTGTGCCTAGTATCCTGGCGGCCAGAGTTCATGATAAAGTCACCAAATATCATTTCACACTCGCGCCTGCGTGTGTCTCTATATATATGTATATGAGAGAGAAAGAGAGGGAGAGGTGGGGGTTGAAATGAGTCTCCTCGGAAGGAACAGTATTGCATTTTGAAAGAAGGTTCGGAAGTGACCGCTTTCTCCTGGAATGACAGAGATGGTTCTCGGATATATACCACCTTCTTAGCTATTTTCTCTTGGAAGGTAAACTTTTGGAACAATCGTGCGAGGCTGAACTCATTCTCTGGGTCCGGAATTAACTGATACAAAAGTTGACAATGCAAATACATTTTAAAAGATTGAGGCAAATAGAAGTGCTGCGTTCTGTTGTATAAGGTTTCCTGGCGTGGTTCCGTGGAGGGACTGAGAAGGAAGCTGTGTGACTGCACATAGATGGCTAGATGGATAGATCTGCTACCAGGCAAACAGGGGCGGGTGTGCGTGAACAGACGACAGCTTGATCTGATTCCTCTGTGATTATCAGAAACAACGACAGATGGACAGGACAATATGTCTGCGGGTGCCGAGGCAGGCGAAGCGCTTTTATCGCAGAACATTAACTGACTCGTAAACTATATGTTCATTTCACATAGACATTACAGAACAGTCTTGTTACATTTGCAGGACTACATTCTCAAATACTACAATTTCGAAATGGGATTGTGAAATATTTAATAGCGCCTAGGAAGGCTAGAAAGACGCCTGAGTTTAGAAATATCTGATTTGGATCTCTGATCCGTGTGCGCAGATCTACACAAACACCGCCCCTCCTGCGCTGCTCTGCGGGCGCCTAGCCAAAAGAGGCGCAGACGAGGCACTGCAACAGAGCTACCTCTGATGGCTACCCTTGGATAGTGGCCCTGTACCGGGCACATCCGCACGTCCTGCCCCGGTGTCCCTCGAGCGCCTTGTTTCGGGGTCTTTCCTATCCACAGCCCACCTCGGCCGCTGTCTTCACTCTCACGCGGTAGGAAGAGGGGGCTGTCCCACCGGAAGCTGCCTTATCAGCTGTCACCTCGGTGCGGGGATCTACCACGGTGTGTAAACACAAAGGATCGACTTCAAAATCGCTTCACAATATGGAGTCAATTTTCTTGCCACCTGAAAATCGATGATGTATTCTGAACAAGCATCTCTGATTCTCCTGCGTGACAAGAGCGCCCTCGTGTTGCTGCTGTAAGATCCGGTGTCAGTAAAAGCCGAATGAAATGTTTTGCAATAAATACCATATAAACCTTAGATTTGGAAGTGAGCTTAGAAAGGAAGAGAACACTAATCATCTCCATTTACACGGCGTTAATGACTCGATGGTGTATTTTGAAGAATAATATATTTACTTAGAAACTTAAGTAAGCAAAGAGAGTTACACATAAATTATAGATGACATTAGATGCAGTAATTGTCGACCAGCGATTAAACTTCTAGTGCACAGTCACAATTTAAAATTATATTATAGAATTGTCATTACTAGCACATCTAGATTTCTCAAAAGGACGCTGTAACTCGTTCATAAAAAAAGAGAAAAAAAGACCAGTGCACAGACATCATTTGTAGGAAGACATCTCGTTAAACAGTTTGAACAATCCGCCAACGTACATCCTTTATGTGACCCCCCCCCCCCCCCCCCAACATTGCACATTTGTAATTAAAGCCGTTTGCATCACGTTATTCCGACAATTGCTGTGCGCACCAAGGTTTGCAGTTCTAGCCTAGATCCGTTTCCAGCATCTTTTGTCAGAGAAACGTGCTGTTTGGGCTTTGTACTCCGCGCCTTCTCTGCCTATTTTACAGCCCTTGTACCCGTATTTTTTTTCCGCAAACTGTTTTATTTGAAAAAGTGCTTTGAGTTCAGTTTCGAATTACAGAATTGGTCAAAAAGTGTGATCAAATTGTATTTGCTACGGCCAAATAGGTGTGTGTGCATGGATGTTTGTGTGCGTGCATGTATGGGTGCGTGTGTGTACGTACATGTTTGTGTGTGTCGTGTTTTCGCTCTGGGTGTGGGTGCATACCTAAGAAAGTCCAGCTTGCAGCCCTGACTTTGCTGCGTGTCGGTAAACCGTGGTCGCTGGGTTTGCGCATTCTGAAAACATACATACACACGCGCACACGTTGCACCTCTGTCCTGTGTAATCGTATTTATGCAGCATTCGTGCCAGGCGTGTCGAGCAAGGCTCGTTATTACAACCACCAAACACTGCAGATGTTGCGGTGTGAGTGCCACTCGTGTCCAGGTCCCACAGCCAGTGCAAGAAACCCACAGAGCGCCCTTCTAATCCTGGCGTTCGAGGCCGTCTGTCTAGCCTGCCTTCTGGGGAACACGCAGCACTCTCGTTACCAGAACGCTTCACAAGTACAGATAACAGAACATTGCATTGCCCTTGAAAATGTTCAACAGTACACATCTTAATCCGCCTTTTATATAGATTCGTAATTGACGCTTACCACTACTGTCACGGACGGCCACTCTTTGTCCCTCTTCAACGCCTTTCGGGTGTTCCCTCGTGGAAAGCTTACATGGGGGAAATAAAAATACCGTTTTAAACGCGAACCACGTCGGGCAATCTTTACGATACTTATAGCAACAGCACAAATCACAAAACATCGAACGTGCTTTAAGGTTTATAGAACAACTCGCAAAACAAAAGGGCCATTCTGTTAAAACATGCTGAATTGGGCAGGCCGTGGAGCTAGCGCTAATGTTAATGCCAATGACCATGATTACCCGGGCTAGAAAAGAACAACACTTCACAGACGCACAGTTACTGCTTGTGCATTCCCACCACAGCCCCGTGTTCACGAGAGTTGGTGCGGTACATACCCTGGCAGGACGTGGAGGCCTGGGGCGGACTTCGGGCCAGGTTTGCCGGGTCAGGTCCCGTTTGTCTGGAGGATGCTGAGGAGAGGAGGGGAGAAAACACAAGAACTGCGCCTTGTGGGCCAAACCTATCGAGACTCGCCCTGCCAGCCCCAAACACCCCCTAACCCTGCATGCCCGTACTCTGCTAGCAAACAAATTGCCACATTTTAGTAACGACTCAGTCTCCTAAAAATACAATCGTAGATGTATGCATGAAGCAAGACAACAGCAAACATTTAACGTTAACCCTAGACATGCTTTGCTTTTGCACCTTGTACTCCCTCTAAATGCACGTGTTTACCGAATGGCATATTTCCCTATCCCTCTCGAGATATATATATACACACATAGCATTGTTAGAAAAACGATGCAAATTAGAGGAGACAGCAGCCATATATTGTAAGACATCATTAAATACTGTCGATGTACGTGTCAGTGTAACAGTAGAACGGAACGGCCCCCGGTTAGCGCGGAGCACACACCGCCCTCTGGGTGCATTTCCCAGCTCAGCCTGGTTGTTTGGAACTTTCCCTGTGGCAGCAACTCGCAGAAGACACACTTTAAGTTTCAGTTCGTAGATTCTTAGAGAAATGGCTGTGAGTGCGCATCTAAGACACCTCATACCAACCGACTCATACTTTGTGAAGACACATTATGGCTTTGAAAACCCGGCTGTTCAATGCCGAATAGCTTCATTCCCCCTTCTCGGTTCTTCTGCATAGTGCCAAAGCTAGCACTCTTATAAATTCTAATAACATAACAAGCAGAACATTCCACGAGCAGTGAGGCACAGGTCACGGCCTTGGCTCACGGGCCATGAAGACCAGAGCCTCCCAGAGCTGCAGCCTTCGCGCTCTCTCAGAAGCTGCATACCCTTCCTATGCTACATTATTTCTGATCCCAAAGCATAGGACTCAAATGTATCACATTTACCCAAGTGTCTCTGCTATTTAATGTGAAGTGTGCTCGCGAGCACAGACTTACAACGGGCCTTATCCCTATCCATGGGCGATTAAATCACATTTGTAAACAAAGAATGAAAGAATGGCCGTGAAGTCCTGTCCACCCTGCAGAGCATCGCGGTGTGCGTGGGCAGAGGGCAAGGCTTTTTGGTGGCAGCACCCGCATCACTTCCCTTCCCTCGAGCTCTCGGCGCCTGCCCTGCTCACACGGGAAGCATAGCGCCCGGGCGCAGAAGGGGACATTCAGGAGCTAAGCTTCGGGCTGTAAATCTTGTTAATGCCCTCTCCGGTGCCAGCGGCTGACACACCCCGGCCCGGCCCAGCCCTATGCGAGATGTGAAAGTAAACTCTAGCAGCCCGGCTGCGAGCGGCCCAGTGAACCCCTTCCCTTGCCACCTTTAAATAACACACATCCGGGCCTCTCTCCACTCAAGGTGGCACCCACTGAAGTCGGCTCGAGGAAGCAAACTACACAAAATGCCAATCTTTCCATATATGAATTCCTGCCACATCGGCACTGCGAGAACGGTCCGATTCTGCACTTCACCTCCGCGCCTAGAACATGCAGGACTTTTCCAAAAGTATCTCCTTAAACACTCGTGATGTTTCTCTGTGGCAACCGCTTGGTGACGCGCAAAGGTCCCGTTTATAAAGAATGCTGCCGTGCAAATGAAACCTTGCTATATATATAACTGCACGAGTGCGGTCCAGCAAAGCAGAGCGCTCCGCTATTAATTTAAGACAGTGGCAGCGCGGACTGCACGGGTTCTTGTATATGGAAGGCAGATTATGGTACAGCGCTGGAGGGTTGTCCTTTTACAGCGCCTACTTAAAAACAGGATTTACAAATCTGTTAAGAGACTTTCTGGGCTCTCGCGGCCTTTCGGACACTTGTAACACAGCATTTGCGGCGCTCCTAGACTTTCTGTCGAAGGGGCTTCACGGCCAATATTGTTAATCTAAGTGCGCATCTTTTTGTAGTGATGCATTAATTACGTTGTCATTTATAGCATAAATATACAGTGAAAAAGTACATATACATTTACTGAAATCGTATTGTGTGCTGTTTTAATACCTAGCTAGAAACATATTTAGATAGAAATATTAACCTACTAAAAATCTGGGCAGCAACGAGCGAAACACAGGAAAGGCCTTACTGTCAAGCGGCACAAGATACAAAGTGCGTGCGTGCGTGCGTGGGCACCCTGTTTGTTAAAAAAGACAATAAACTATTAGCTGTGTATGAATTTAGCCTATTCTTTTATTTCTGTGTGTTCATAGTAAACATTTTTGTAAGTGACAAACACGGGCATATGACCACAGTATCACAATCAAGAAATTTAAGACGACAGAACAACCACTCGAATTTTTGCGGCATTTGCCAACACGTTACATATTTTTCCAAGGTTCAACCTAGAAGTACAATAGGCAGTAACATTTTACTACATTAAAAAAGTGACCTGTTAGTGAGCACGCACATCAAAATATACACAACACAAAACTGAAGGCAATCATTGATTTTGTCCCCTTCTGGTTCACTTGACCGAACAGTGCTGCAAAGCACACAATGCGTTTTCAGTTGTTGAATTTAATGACTGTGTGTTGAATTCATTTTCATAAAAACCCAATCTTTGGTCTGAAGGTAAACAACAACAACATAAAAAACGGTTCCTTCCGAGAAAAGGACAAAATAACAAGTGGCCAGAAATTATGTCTTGGGCATGTTTTATTATTAAGTCTGCTTAAATACAAATTAACATTTTAAACTTTGTATTAAAAAGGTCTTTTTTAAATGAATGTACTATTGTTTGTTTGTTTCCGGAAAGGAGAAGCGTCGGCCAAGAGGGCCGTGATAACTTATAATACTGCAGGGTGGCTGCTGTTAGTGGTGGGCTGAGGTGTGTCTGTAACGCAGTCACTACTTGTCACATGGAGCATCGCTGGAGCGTCCTACAGCAGGGCGTGCGCGCCCACACTGCCCTCGCTGTGGCTGGCACATGCCTAAGGCTGGCGGGGGAGGGAGTAAAAAATACCTGGCTGGCAGCTCCGGCTCCGGGCGGACAAGGCAGGGCCGAGGTCAGTGGATGAGCGGGTTGGCCGACGAGCCCTGCGGCTGGTGCGTGAAGTAGTCCGACAAGCCCCCGGACAGGCCCGATGTGAAGCTGGGCAGCGCCGGCCGCAGCGCCTCGCAGGCCAGCGTGGAGGGCGCCTGCGGGGAGCTGGAGGCCGAGGCGGCCCGGGCCGGCATGGACGCGCCGCCGCCCTGCGCAGTCATGGACGGGTGCGGCACGTGCGGGAAGAAGTAGCTGGTCTGGCCGGCCGTCAGCAGGTTGACGGAGCAGGGGTTCAGGGAGTA
Source organism: Triturus cristatus (assembly GCF_964204655.1). Taxonomy (NCBI): domain Eukaryota; kingdom Metazoa; phylum Chordata; class Amphibia; order Caudata; family Salamandridae; genus Triturus; species Triturus cristatus. Next base: position 1,251,449,119 of record NC_140592.1, on the reverse strand, counting down.
GGTGCCCGAGCAGGGCACGGACAGGCCGCAGGGCACGGAGGCGGCCAGCGCGGCGGCCGTCAGGTGGTGCGTGGCGTAGGGCAGCTCGCCGTTCACCAGCCGGTCCACGCTCAGCCCGTTGGCCGCCGCCGAGAAGGAGTGTCCGCCGCCCAGCGAGCCGTAGGGCACCGGGTGCCCGGGGTAGGCGGAGGCGCCGCCGCCGTAGCCCAGGCCGCCGCCGGCCCGCGGGTGGTGCAGCGACAGGAAGGGCGACATGGGCCAGTAGAGGGAGCCCGCCCGGTCCATGAAGGTCAGGCCGCCCGAGGTGAGGCGCGCCCCGCGCTTGAAGGCCAGCTTGGCGCGGGAGGTGGTGGAGCGCCGCCGCAGCTTGCCCGTCGTGCCCCCGATGAAGACGTCGTCGCTGGACGGGTCCAGCATCCAGTAGTTGCCCTTGCCCGGGTCGTCGTAGTGGCGCGGCACCTTGACGAAGCACTTGTTGAGGCTGAGGTTGTGGCGGATAGAGTTCTGCCAGCCCTGCTTGTTCTCCCGGTAGTAGGGGAAGTTCTTCATGATGAACTCGTAGATGCCGTTCAGCGTCAGCCGCTTCTCGGCGCTCTGCCGGATGGCCATCATGATCAGCGCGTTGTAGCTGAAGGGCGGCTTCTCGTACTTGCCGTTCTTCTTGTCGCCGTCCTTGGGGCCGTCGCCCTCCTTGCCGGCCCCGCCGTCGCTGCCCTTCTTGTCCTCCGCCGCCGCCGCCTTGTCGTCCGGCTCGGCCGGGGGCTGCTCGGGGGCGGCCGGCTCGGGCAGGCTCTTGTCGGCGGGCTCGTCCTCGGGCCGGTGGTGCGGGCCGGGCGGCGGGTGCCCGTGGTGCTGCTGCTGCTGGCTGTGGTGGTGGTGCGGGTGGTGGTGGTGCGGGTGATGCGGGTGGTGCGGGGCCGGGGGGTGGTTGTCGTTCAGCACCGCCTCGGGCACCAGGCTGTTGATGCTGAAGGAGGACTTGGGCAGCATTTTCACTTCTTTCCTCTCCCCCATGTCCAACATAGCCGAGGGGGGCGGGGGCGGAGGGCACTTCAGGGAAACTTGCCGCGGGAGCGGGCACCGGCCGGAGCGGGGCTCAGCATGGAGCTCCGGGCAGGGCACCGGGCTCGGGCATCACAACAACTACCCCGAGGTGCGAGGCAACTACTTCATGGTCCGTGCGCAGACCCCCTGAAAACACAGTCACAACAAGCGCCCTGTCCGCGGCCAGCGCAGCTCCCATTAATTCAGAGCTGCCACTCGCGCGCTGTAAAGAGGAGCGCAAGCCTCGCTCACCTCTGGGGCAGGCCAGCCAATCACCGCGCACGCCGAGGCGCCGCCGCCAGCCCGCTCCCGGCCAATCCGCGAGCAGCCTCGCCCTGCGCCTCCTTGGCTCCGCCCCGCTCCTGCGGCGGAGGGATCCCTGCTTCCGGGTACTTTGCGCTCGCTCGGCGGAGGGATCCGCGTCGGCGACGGGGCTCCCTGCCCTGCTGCCCTCCTGCTTCCCTTTCAGCCCCAAATCCTCTCTCTAGCCAAACTTCTCACCCTGGTCCCAGAGGGCACGGGATCACTTTACTTTTAGCCATCAATATTTCCACCCCTGGATTAAACTTGGTTGGGCAGCTTGTATTTATGGGAGGGACTGAAAAATATGAGTCCGAGAGAGGAGGAAAAGATGATGCTCGTCTTCCAGAGGTACTATTTCGTCGAGCTGTATTTATCCTACCTTTTTTTTTATTCTTTTTAAATACTTTATTTTGTTGCATACATGCATTTGGGTCTTAAACGTGTATGCTTTTTTACGCCTTTTTCTTTGGGTCATAAGATTCACATGCTATGTTATGTGGTCTCTTGCGAAGCTTTGACGTCTTTGATTGCCTCCTAGCAGATTCAGGGACGAAGGTCGGTGCGGAATCCGGGGTCTGACCGGCCGCGATGCCTGCGCAGAACTGGATTTTCAGCGTTTCGAAAAGAAAGAATGTGGAGGGAGCCCTGGGAGGAGAACCTAACCGCCGCCCTCTGCACACAGACGGCCCTTTCTTAGAGATGGACGAGGTGTGCATGCATGGCTGCCCTCCAGCCCGCGGCTGCATCTAATGCTGTAAATCTATTGTTTCCGTGTACATTGTTGTGAGGCCGCGAATGCACCTTGGCCCCCACTGCACTGCATGTATTTTCATTCTTTGACCCGGAAGGCCTGCGCGGGGTGAGACCCTGCAGAGTGCCCGGCCAGCAGTGCCCGCAGGCGCCCACCCTAAGCCCGCACGGTTTCCTGCTGCACGGGCCGCCCATTGTTTGGGGATCTGTGGCCGCTCGGGGCAGGGGTTTCTCCTTCGTGGCACTTGCGGGGGATTTGCTGGGATTGAAGTCCTCGTGGATGAGCCGGTGGCTTCAAATGCTGAGGCCTGCCGGCTCCATTAAAATAAATAAACAGGCAGGAATGAATGCTGCGCCCACAGTCACGACTTCACGGGGAGCAGGGCCGCGGCACTCCAGCCCCTTGTGTCATCATACGACGCACCTATATGTATATATTATGTATGAGTGATACTCGTTCATTTAAGTTAGACTCCTTCTAAACAAACAATTTAACAGGTGCAGAAAACAATTCTACAAGATATTTCGACGAACGCTTAAATAAACAAACACCTCTCTTTAGAATTTTCCTCTAATAATAATTCACATTTTTCACTTTTGCAGGCGTTTACTCGTGAACCATCAACGACGTACTTCTGGCCTACAAGCATTATTTACGGATGGCTGAAATATGAAATGCACTGCAGTGCATTGCCATAGGGTGAAATCAAAGAATCCTTTTGGAACTTTCTGGGGAAACGATGTGCTTATTGTGCGAGATTCTGTATGTTGATTGGTTCACCTGAAACATACGCAGTTTTCCAGCAGACTGATCGCGGAAGAGATTTCATTGTAATGAGTAATTGTTATGGTATGTAGTGCTAACAGTTTTGTAGGTTTTATTTATACAAGCAGACGGCCATGCGATGGAAGGACTTCCAAGAGTAAAAAGCACGGAGTTTACCATTCAATCGAGATTGTCGACTGCGTTTTCAGTTTGCCCCCGAGCATCAAAGTGAGGATTTAGGGCTCCAGTTCGCCAGGCTGCAGGTTGGTGCTTTACACCGAATCAACATCGACGTGCGGTTCATAGGGCCATGTGAGGAAACGGTTTGTCCCTCATACGCCCCATGTTATTATATATATTTCAAGAACACGCTGCAGACTTCATTTGCAAGTTACTAAACCAAAGACGAGCATAATTGTTCTTGAATCATTGGCACGGTTCGCACCTGCCCTATCCCGGATTCCCGCATCCCCTCACGTGGCTGCCAGGTACATCGAACAAGGACCTGGTACCTTCTTCGATGACACCCACAAAAATGCAGATGTGTGGTGCCCACCCACCCGAGAAGTGATGCGCGTCCTCAACAGAAGAAACAAGGCCCACCTAACAACTGCTACGAATGGGTGTCCTGCCTCAGTCAGTCAACGATTGTTTTCATTCAGAAGACTCCAAAGAGAAGGAAAGGAGGGGGCTCCACGGTCCCGGCAGCGTGCCCACCAGCGCACTGTGTGACATCACACTGATATCTCAGGCCCGTGAGAGCTGGGGCATCGCCCCATGCCCCAGCAGACAAATAAACACATGTATTACTGCACTGCCCGCGGATGCGTCTGTTTATGCTGCCGCTTCCTGTCGTACACAGGCTATACCTGTTTGTGACAATAATACAATTGTGTGTGTGTTTGTTGCATACATATTTATTCACACGGTTTTAATACATGTTCGTTTTTCAATGCGTTTGTACGGAAGTTCACGATCAAACACCACTTTTTTGCACGCATACATATGAACACAGACCCGGTCACACGTGTGTAAACTGAAACGCTCGCACACACTTGCACGCAATCACACATGTGCGCACACATACAGAAGTATGAACGCTCGCACACAAACAGTTTATATAGGCTGACATCACTGCGTGAGAGTCTGCCCCCCACTACCCCTGCTGGGGGTGGAACCGTGCTCTCCGTAGGGTGACATGCTGTAGTGTAACCGCAGTCTGGGGAAGGACAGGTTACGTAAACATTTACTGATGCCGAGTAACTACACTGTTTGTGCTCTGATATCCAAGAAGGAAAGTGTTGATTAACACTGAAGGGAAAAAAACGAAATTAGCTGATTGCATGCTCATAAGTGCAAGCTGTCGTTGAACTGCCTTTAAACAGCTGGGTGTTTGTGTTGAAAAATCTCTTGTGTTTTTGCTAATGCTGAAATAAGCATGATTTTGTATACCAAACATTTTCAGATCATTAAAATTTGTAATCTAGGCTGGTTTGAAAGACAAAGAAGAGAAACTCCGCCATTTGGCAGTGGAATTTGCAGATATTATATGAAGTCAATCAGGTTTGCACAAAGTGTGCATAGTGGGTTCGACGGCGCCTGCAGTTAGTACACACAGGGCCAGACGTGCCTCGTGTTTGTTAACACTCTACATTTGATTCCCCCAGTTTGCAGTCAGCGGGAAAGGGCCTGGCGGAGGGATACGAGGTGCACTGACTCGGGGGTCGGGCATCCTTAGGGCCCCTAGGGTCACAGGTCTGTGTACATAGTAGGGAACAATGCGCGCGCAACTGTATCACACACAATAATATATTGCCTTTGTGATCAAAGGAAGGGTGGGATACCTATGGGAAACAGCACAGCCGCGGCTCAATAACCCCTCCGCTGCCGGTGTCTGGACGGAGACCACCACCTTTGGGGCGATGGTGCTTCCAGGACGGTGCCTTTTGCAATAAGGAGAGACCCTGCCCCAGAATAAGGCAGTCCGAGTGTGACATCATCCCCGCCCGGACCTTAAAGACAGGCGCATGCGTGGAATACGCCAGGGTGAAGATGTTTTTGTGGCCAGGCCCGAGGCCCGCCTAATGTCTGAGGACTAGGCCCACTTTCCAGCTTCACCGACAGCAGGGGTGCTTTGTTCGAGGCAAGCCCAGTCGTGGACGAGCACCGCTGGCCGCAGCACCAAAGCGCTTCCGGAGGAAGTGGTCCTACCCAGCCTTGGCATTTACCTTGGCAATCCTTGCGCACTAAATGGGCCACCGTGGGCGCCCTTAACTCACTAATATCCGCGTGGAAACCGGGAGGCGAGGGCCGTGTGAAATGAGATGTTTTTATGGGTGGACGTAAAGCGAAGAAATCCTTTGAGGCTTCCCGGGGAGGGTCGTGTTGTGGGGGTCGCCTGGGTCCTGACTACGAGCCGCTGAGGCGACCTGCCTATGCAGGTGCAAGAGAAGCACGCAGCAGCATCGCCTCCTTTCGCACTGCACAATAATCCTTGCTTACAAGTTAGAGCAGTCGAATTACTTTGCACATGGGTTTTTGTACCGCCACAGCTCCCCGGCGGCCACTTCAAAGCGCGTCAAAACAACGAGTGTCGCGGACATTTGTTACAGACGCGGTCCCACCACTGGCCGATTCCTACGGGCAACATTTCACCCGCAGCCATCCTATGTAAGCATTCCACCCGCCACACTCCTATGTACGGCGTTTCACCCGCAGCCATCCTATGTAAGCATTCCACCCGCCACACTCCTATGTACGGCGTTTCACCCGCAGCCATCCTATGTAAGCATTCCACCCGCCACACTCCTATGTACGGCGTTTCACCCGCAGCCATCCTATGTAAGCATTCCACCCGCCACACTCCTATGTACGGCGTTTCACCCGCAGCCATCCTATGTAAGCATTCCACCCGCCACACTCCTATGTACGGCGTTTCACCCGCAGCCATCCTATGTAAGCATTCCACCCGCCACACTCCTATGTACGGCGTTTCACCCGCAGCCATCCTATGTGAGCATTCCACCCGCCACACTCCTATGTACGGCGTTTCACCCGCAGCCATCCTATGTAAGCATTCCACCCGCCACACTCCTATGTACAGCATTTCAGCCTCCTCGCAGGGACAGACACCTTAAAGGGTTTGGGGGCCCGGGGCCACACGTATTTTGGGGGCCCTGTTCCATCAGCTTTGAATTTATGAGCCAGTTTCAGCTCTTTCGTGCCCTCTTTCGCGCCCTCTTTCGCCAGGTCACTGACAGTGCACAGTGAACAGGCACCCTGGTTCACATGGTAAATGTAGTGACGTGTGTTTTCACTATTGTACCACAGCAGCATAACCTGACTGCAAATAATCTCCATGACCCCCCCCCCCCCCCTCCCATTTCTCATATGTGCGGTCCGGTTTGGATTTAAAAGATGTGTTTTGTATGGATGTTGCATGAAACATAAACACACTTTCTCTGCAAAATGTCTGTAATAAACTCTCACACGTCACCCACATTCAAAATATATGAAAGGAAAGTGGTATTTAGAAGACCATATCTGAAAATGATGAAAGGCCGTCAGGGCGAGACTCTCCAGGACAGAGCTGCCTCGATCAGGGCCCCCTGAAAGGCTGGGGCTCGGGCCATACTGCTTCCTGGCTGCCCCTCCCTCCCTCAGCCTGACCGCGCATGCCCCATGAATACTGTCACATCCCCACACCCCGGCACAGCCTAGGGCTCTGCTCGCCTCTCAGCAGCGCTGATCCCCAACAGCTGCTGCTGGTGCAAACATTCGGTGATTAGAAGTTACTCTATTTAGCGTGTTGTATCCTTCGTCTGTGGCGTTTCGGTTACAGGTTCCACCATTAGGGTTGCGAGAACAGTAGTGAGCTAAACTTCCCAGGGAGAGGTCTTCACACCAGGAAAGTGTTACTTCTCTCCAGCAACCCTGCCTCGTCACTCATTAGGAACCTGCAGGTTGTCAGCGGCTTCACTGAGCACAGGCGCGCTGGGCGGGGCTATCGAGGGTGCGGCAGGTGCAGTGGCACCAGGGCCAAGGGAGAAGAGGGCGATCTCTTGCGTGCATTAGGGCCCAGGCTACCCTTAAATACGACTGGAGACCCGTGTGCCGCCCAGGACAGGCACAGCCCCAGCGCTGCAACCCTGTCAGCGGAGCTCCCGTCCATCATAGGATTGTGGCACCAGCACATTTGCCAGAAAATCACCGAAACGGCCATCTTTGGGAAAACACGAGCGTTTAAAGGCGCCTAACAGCGAATCGAAACCTGCACTGGGCGCATGGTACAACCAGGGCAAAGGGAACCGAGGCGCCTGGCAGCTGCCCTCTCACTCCCTGGTGAGCAGCTTCGCCCCGACGCTTCTCAAGGTGCGGCGTGCAGTGCACGGAGGCGCTGGCGCTTTGGGTGTCTACAATTGTCAAGTAAATATAGCCGACATCCCTTCAAAGCGGCTGGTTTATTGTGGCAGGTTTGAGGTGGAGGCTTTAAACTTCCGAGAGGTGCGATGCCTTCTTCGGGTCTGAACGGATCGATGTTTCCTTGTTTGTGTTCCTGTGGTTCTCACATCAAACCAATAGTCCTCGATCGCTAACATTTGTCTGATCACGTGTTCTGGACGAACTCCAACCCACAGTGCGGTCAGTACATCAGATCAGCGTGTTCACTACATGGCTCTGTCAGGGCCGGACTGGGGCAAACATAGGGCCGGACGCCTACATCGAAGTAGCCCTAATTAGGAAGCTAAGAAGGGGGCCATGTTTGGAACTCAGTGCAGCGTTGAACTTCTAAATACAGGCTTCATGAGTATGTTCCAAGGTATGGAACACTGCAAGGATGTGAGATGGCTGCAGACAATCTATGTGTTAATATCAGGTAAATCGACATCCCTGACAGACCATAATACAGGACCTTAAAGAGCCAAAACCCTGGCTCACGCATTGGCCTGCACACCAACCCGCCAGGCCCTGCCCGGCCGCTCTATGGCCCGTCCGAGCCTGGATCGAGCAGGAGGCCGGTCCACTCGAGGCGGCATGGAAAGGCCTTTGCGCCCGCAGGCTGTCGGCCCAGATGAGCTCTGTGGCCCGTCCGAGCCTGGATCGAGCAGGAGGCCGGTCCACTCGAGGCGGCATTGAAAGGACAGTGCGCCCGCAGGCTGTCGGCCCAGATGAGCTCTGTGGCCCGTCCGAGCCTGGATCGAGCAGGAGGCCGGTCCACTCGAGGCGGCATGGAAAGGCCTTTGCGCCCGCAGGCTGTCGGCCCAGGACGAGCTCTGTGGCCCGTCCGAGCCTGGATCGAGCAGGAGGCCGGTCCACTCGAGGCGGCATGGAAAGGCCTTTGCGCCCGCAGGCTGTCGGCCCAGATGAGCTCTGTGGCCCGTCCGAGCCTGGATCGAGCAGGAGGCCGGTCCACTCGAGGCGGCATGGAAAGGCCTTTGCGCCCGCAGGCTGTCGGCCCAGATGAGCTCTGTGGCCCGTCCGAGCCTGGATCGAGCAGGAGGCCGGTCCACTCGAGGCGGCATTGAAAGGACAGTGCGCCCGCAGGCTGTCGGCCCAGATGAGCTCTGTGGCCCGTCCGAGCCTGGATCGAGCAGGAGGCCGGTCCACTCGAGGCGGCATTGAAAGGCCTTTGCGCCCGCAGGCTGTCGGCCCAGATGAGCTCTGTGGCCCGTCCGAGCCTGGATCGAGCAGGAGGCCGGTCCACTCGAGGCGGCATGGAAAGGCCTTTGCGCCCGCAGGCTGTCGGCCCAGGACGAGCTCTGTGGCCCGTCCGAGCCTGGATCGAGCAGGAGGCCGGTCCACTCGAGGCGGCATGGAAAGGCCTTTGCGCCCGCAGGCTGTCGGCCCAGATGAGCTCTGTGGCCCGTCCGAGCCTGGATCGAGCAGGAGGCCGGTCCACTCGAGGCGGCATTGAAAGGCCTTTGCGCCCGCAGGCTGTCGGCCCAGGACGAGCTCTGTGGCCCGTCCGAGCCTGGATCGAGCAGGAGGCCGGTCCACTCGAGGCGGCATGGAAAGGCCTTTGCGCCCGCAGGCTGTCGGCCCAGGACGAGCTCTGTGGCCCGTCCGAGCCTGGATCGAGCAGGAGGCCGGTCCACTCGAGGCGGCATGGAAAGGCCTTTGCGCCCGCAGGCTGTCGGCCCAGGACGAGCTCTGTGGCCCGTCCGAGCCTGGATCGAGCAGGAGGCCGGTCCACTCGAGGCGGCATGGAAAGGCCTTTGCGCCCGCAGGCTGTCGGCCCAGATGAGCTCTGTGGCCCGTCCGAGCCTGGATCGAGCAGGAGGCCGGTCCACTCGAGGCGGCATTGAAAGGCCTTTGCGCCCGCAGGCTGTCGGCCCAGGACGAGCTCTGTGGCCCGTCCGAGCCTGGATCGAGCAGGAGGCCGGTCCACTCGAGGCGGCATGGAAAGGCCTTTGCGCCCGCAGGCTGTCGGCCCAGATGAGCTCTGTGGCCCGTCCGAGCCTGGATCGAGCAGGAGGCCGGTCCACTCGAGGCGGCATTGAAAGGCCTTTGCGCCCGCAGGCTGTCGGCCCAGGACGAGCTCTGTGGCCCGTCCGAGCCTCGATCGAGTAGGAGGCCGGTCCACTCGAGGCGGCATGGAAAGGCCTTTGCGCCCGCAGGCTGTCGGCCCAGGACGAGCTCTGTGGCCCGTCCGAGCCTGGATCGAGCAGGAGGCCGGTCCACTCGAGGCGGCATGGAAAGGCCTTTGCGCCCGCAGGCTGTCGGCCCAGATGAGCTCTGTGGCCCGTCCGAGCCTGGATCGAGCAGGAGGCCGGTCCACTCGAGGCGGCATTGAAAGGCCTTTGCGCCCGCAGGCTGTCGGCCCAGGACGAGCTCTGTGGCCCGTCCGAGCCTGGATCGAGCAGGAGGCCGGTCCACTCGAGGCGGCATTGAAAGGACAGTGCGCCCGCAGGCTGTCGGCCCAGATGAGCTCTGTGGCCCGTCCGAGCCTGGATCGAGCAGGAGGCCGGTCCACTCGAGGCGGCATGGAAAGGCCTTTGCGCCCGCAGGCTGTCAGCCCAGGACGAGCTCTGTGGCCCGTCCGAGCCTCGATCGAGTAGGAGGCCGGTCCACTCGAGGCGGCAGGACGAGCTCTGTGGCCATATTATCCATTGCGCTTGTGTTTGGAGAAGTCATTAATGCCATCATCCTGCGAGGTGTGCGTAGTGTATGTTGGAACGTGAGAGGCGGAGGCCGTTGATGAAATGCTGAGCAGCCTACTAGTTGGACCAAATACCGGGTGTAAGCCCCTCGGCCTACACGTCTACACCAGGCCCTACGATTCCTAGCCCACCGCCATCGGATGCTCCCCATCCTACTGTGCCCGCTACAACCCGGAGAACTGTGCCCGCTGCACCCTTGGACTTTGTATTGTATAAACGGATGTAAATGTCATAGCTTCAAAGAGTTGGACTTCCATGTGAGGACAGCGACTTTTACAAGGCTTCACTATCCCCGCTTTAACATTTTGTAGCTGAGTGTGCTCTGAAATACAGCAGCTTAAAGTACATTCCTCGCAAGTGCTGAGTCACCCGCAAGAAGAAGCTATGCGAGGTAGACGGCTGTGTCAGTGCTTTAAGTGGGAAAAAAAAACTGGGGGTGCTCTAAAAGGGGCGTGGTTAATGTCTTGAAGGGGCGTGGCCTATCCTAGTAGGTGCGTGGTCTAAATCGAAATAACTAGCACTGTGTGCTTAAGAAAATCATGAGTACCGGCACTTCTCCGTGTTCTCCCATTGAGTACCGGGACTTCTCCTTGTGTTAAGAGGGTACCGGTACTCCTAGTGGCATGCTGTGGTCAGTCTCTAGGTTATGGGTGCTTGACAGTTAATGTCGAGACGAGTGGATTCCGGCGCTAGGTTGCGGCTGCAGCCCTACACTCCGAGCCGGCATTTGATAAGATAGCGCCTTAGGGGGAGAGAAATTTGGCGCCCTTGCTAATAGAGACTGAAACGCGGCAGCAGGGGGTCCTTTTTGAGTTGAGCTAAGCAGTGACTGCCCCCTGAACCCAAACGCCTCGGGACCTCCCCAGCTCACCTAAATCACCGATAGTTTAGCTGCCTCACGGTGATGGGTCTGTTGGTGTGTGTATCAGCAGGGGTGAGACGGTGAAAGGAGCGCGAAGAAAGGGACAATGAGGTGTTAAACAGGCCGGCCCTGCTCACACCCTGACAGCGCAACAGGACAGGAAGACACCTGTGTTTTTCTAAGCTAGAGGTCTCGACATTGGAACTGTCGCGCTGTGAGTTATAGGGAAAGTTTGCAGATCCGTTGTCTGTCAGAGTGCCTTGAAAAAAAAAAAAAGTGTGCTTTCGCGTAAAACTTCTGCTTCTCATGTTAATGCCCTCGGGCTAAGTTCACGCTATATATAGTTACAACAAACGCTAATTACACCCTGCAGCTATGGGCAGAACTTGGCCAAAGGCACTTTGACCATTGAGGAAGAAAATGCTGATAGTGTACAAGGCTGCCTTGAAGCCACGCCCCCAGACACGCACCTCCCAGGCTCACCCCTATCAATTTGGTGAGTACCGGCACTTCTCTTTTTCCATTTAAAGCACTGCCTAACAGTGCAGCAACAGTGGGCAGAGTCTGAGCACCGGCAGTTTTTTTTTGGGCCCTCAAAACGGGTCCGAAAAAAAAAAAATAAAGAACGGACTACCTTTAGTATCCACGAAAATAGAGCCCGATAGAGACCCGTTTCGAGGGCCCCAAAAAAAAACTGCCGGTGCTCAGACCCGGACAGACCCGGCCCACTTAAAGCCCTGGGCTGTGTACAGAACGCTTCGCAGGTCGGTGTATGTGGCATCACAGTAAGGAGAGAAGGCAGCCATGCCAACGAATACGAGAGCGGGTACAACTCACCTACTGTCGCCGACGGGGCGTTGACGCACTCTGTGGCGGGTACTACTATGTACTTTATAAAACGTCACTTGCTAAATACACCTTTGCAAAAACCAAAGGAAATGATGGACGGAGTGTTGAACATTGCAAGCACTCACCCCCAGTCAACTGATCTGGGTTTAATCCATCACCGTTCTTTAGCCCACTCTGCCACCCCAGTTCAGACATGGCCATATGCAAATCAGTCTGACCCTGTGCCTCATGGGAACAGTCCAGCCCGAACTGCCAAGCCATGTCTTTCCTGGACCAGAAACAAACTTCCTAGGACCGGTTTCTGGCATTTCAGCCGTCTTCAGCCAGGCTTGCTTGAAACCGGTCCTAGGAAGCTTGTTTCCGGTCCAGAGAAGACATGGCTTGGCAGTTCGGGCTGGACTGTTCCCATGAGACACAGGGTCAGACTGATTTGCATATGGCCATGTCTGAACTGGGGTGGCAGAGTGGGCTAAAGAACGGTGATGGATTAAACCCAGATCAGTTGACTGGGGGTGAGTGCTTGCAATGTTCAACACTCCGTCCATCATTTCCTTTGGTTTTTGCTAAATACACCTTTGCACATGTCCAGCACAGTGCAGCCTTCATGTGCCATTCCCGGTCTCAGGTACCCTCCGACCCCCATGTATAGCTTACTCCTGCCCTGACTGTCTATGACGTCATAGTCCAAGGTCAGTCCTGAACAGAGGCTGTCGCTCTATCTACGTGATTGGATGGGGGGAGGGGGGAGGGGGGGGTGCAGTGCTACAGGCTTCTGGGAAAAGACGTTTTAAGGTATGGGCAAAGCGGACTCTGGCCCAGGGCCCCAGCCTTTCAGGGGCCCCTGATAGAGCCAGCTCTGTTCTGCAGTGAGTCTTGCCCCGATGACCCTGAATAATTCTGCCACAAATTGTTTTAAATACCATCTTCCTTTAATTTATTTGTACTGTGGGTGATGTGTGATAATCTATCACAGACATTTTGCAGAGGAATGTGTTTAGGTTTCATGCAACATACATGAAAATGTTTCTTTTATATCAAAACAGGACCTCATATATGAGAAACGGGAGAGTGTCACAGAAAACATTTGCAGTAATGTTAGTGAGCTGCTGTGGTACAGTAGTGACAACACACCTCACTCTCCCTGAATATTAGATGTTCACAATTTTGACCAGTGGCAACCGACACAAGCAAAAAGTGGCGCGACGGGTGGAGGAGGGTGCGCGGAGGTTTCTAATAACAAAAACATAAGATTTACCTGAAGCTGCCGGCCGCCTCGCGCCTCGGTGTGCCTCAGCTTCCTGGTCTCAGCAGACACTGGAACAGCACCAGAGGCTGCCTGTGCAACCCCCGCGCTGCTTTCATGCTATTACCAAGAATGAGAGCAGCATTGAGATTGGCCTAAGCCGGCCGCCTCGCGCCTCGGTGTGCCTCAGCTTCCTGGTCTCAGCAGACACTGGAACAGCACCAGAGGCTGCCTGTGCAACCCCTGTGCTGCTTTCATGCTATTACCAAGAATGAGAGCAGCATAGGGATTGGCCCAAGCGGGCTGCTGCAATGCTCGCTCAGGAACGGGAAGTCTCTGCTGTTTCTCCAATCCGGCTGTGCATGTCTGTTTGGTCGGCCAAACAGACATGCACATTTAGAAGTGCACATACCACTCCATTTCCCCTCCATCCCATGGCCCAGCCTTGCCCCTCCCTACACACACTGGCACAGCCAGCAGCTGAAAAATCAATCAATAATAAAATATTATTTTCTTTTTCAGATGCTGGCCAGTGGGGCGATGCTCCTCCGCCACTGAGGAGGAGCCGCCGCTGATGTAGACCAGTGCGCCTGTGCACTGTCAGGACCTGGCCACAGAGGGCCCGAAAGAGCTGAAACTAGATTATACATTCAAAGCTGATCTGAACAAGGGGCCCAGGGCCCCCCAAATCCTTACAATGTCCCTGCCTCTGATCACACAGTTCAGAGTTTTCTCAAGGGGACCACATGTATCTGTCCTGAGCTCTGATCTGAGACTCCCCAGACCTCTTATCTGAGGACTTTAAGAAGTGTGGAGACCACTGCATGTTATTCCTCATCCACTACTCGCAATTTACATTTTTGAGACGGATGGAAGCACAACAGCATGCCACCCAGCCGTAAGGTACACACTGACAGTGCACATCATTTTACCAAGGGGCCTAGTCTCGACACTATGTGCATATGCACTGCAGGCTCCATCGAGCCTCACCGTTCTTTGTTTTACCAAATGTGCTCTCATTGGCAAACAGCCCTTGACCCCACAGACCAGAGGACCTAGCATCTTCTATCACTCTGTTTTACTCATAGACTGGCAGGGGTAACACCGCGTGGTACCAGTGTCCATATATTCCTTTTCATTAAGATATTTTTGTCTACACTGGCCCACCTCAAAGGAGCTGCAAAACTCTTCACCTGAAGCATCTCAAATAGAGCTTTCTGGAGCGGTTGAGACTGTTTGCATATGGTCAGGTACTGCCGAGTCCCAGCCCTTGACCTGGCAACGGACCCCTGGGGTCCCCCCTACCCTCCATCACCCCCTTTTGGCACAGACCACACACAACACTTTCTTTCTGAATCTTTATGGGGTAAGGGTTGTGAACCCTCAGCCGTATTTGTTACACACAAAAGCATCACATTTTAAGCTTTAAAAATCATTTTTAGAACATAATACGCAGAAACCCCATAACACCCCATACAGTATCATTTACAATTTGTTGGATGGCTAACCTTAACATAGACTCTAATTCATAGCCATTCCTAACCATAACTTGTCTTGCCCCTGCATATCCTTCATTGAGCCTACGTGTGACACCATGACTGGTTCACCTGTGAGGTCCCCACCAGAGTGATGTTGCGCAGGGGGCCCATCTGCCACAATATCCCATCCAAGGGCCTGTGCTTCTAGCTTCGGTGCCCACGTGCATGGATTGGCCATAAGGCCTGTTGGCAGCGTGCACTCCCACACCCGCACCATCTATCCGACTTGCCGGAAGCACTCCCTGGAGGGCCCGGCGAGAACGTTATCCCCACCTATCTTGAGTATAAAGGTGCCTTCTATGGACCGTAAATGCCCCACCAATTATGACCTCACCCGCCACAGGCTAGCATAGTCCCCCTACTATCTGCCCCCGCCTCCCAAGAAGGTCATGCCCTGCTTTGTTCTTGGGTCAACCATGTCAGAATATTCTCCAGAAACATCTTGTTATCCACTTTTGATAGGTGGACCCCACCCTGTACAAAAAAGCTATACCCCTGTATGCACCCATGCGGTATAGTCTGCAGTTTTGGAGACCTAAACAACTTGTCTCCCTTCTTATTAATCTGCTTCACGGAGGGATTGAGGGCCCAGACCAATTCCCCTCCTTGCCATTGCAACCGTGGGGTTATGTGGCACCATGCCAGGACTACTGTGGGCATCTCTTTGCCAACCATCCCATTTCGGTAATCAATGCCTCAAATAAATCTCTCCTGTCAAGGTGTCCCAAATCATTGCCCCCCAGATGTACCACCACTACCCCTGGACGCGTAACCCCCCTTGCAGAGCCATCTCTCTAGCGTGTTCCTCAGCTCTCCCAGACGGAGCTTACCTTGTCCCTGAAAAGACACATGGAAGCCCACCTTGTAGGCCCGGTTGACAAAGTTACCTGCGGAAAAAACATGCTTTAACCATTGCACTTACGAATGGCCTAGTAAACTCTGGCACCGCAGTGTGCACCAGGACTGCACGGGAATCGGCAATCGACGTGACCCTGCAGACTTCTTTCCTGCATCACAGAACAGGAAAACTATGAGAAAACAAAAGAAAACAGTTATTGATAACCTTAGTAGCGCCTAAAGCATGTGCAACCTAAGATTGGGTTTGTAGCATTGCGAAGACCATCTGCCACTCCTCTGCAGTGCCTGCCCTGAGAGCCTCTGTAGCTGTCCCAATTCTGAATGAAGGAGAGCTGAAACTGATGTAGTCAATTCCTGCCACCCTGAGCGCCAGCCCAAGCACACTAGAGAACTGAAACCTCGTCAAAGGGGCACCATGGGAATGCACTAAAAAGGGGCCTCCCACTCCCTCAGGCCTATGCGCCAAGAATAGTTCGAGGTTGCTCACAAGACAGCAGGCATTACCTGGTGCCAGGTGCAAGATGATGAGTCCCCCCTGCCCACCTGGCATGTCTTGGAGCATGGTACAGCAATGCACAATGAGCCTCAGCAATTTGCAAGTGAGCCAGCCGCAGCCCTCCCTGCAAATCTTTTTTATTCTTGGCCTCCAGTACCCCCCCCAAAAGCTTGGTATAAGGCCAATGTAAATGCTGTCCTGAAGTGGAGAGCCTCCACAGTGGACCTACAGATGTTCCCTAGGACACTCAGAACTCCTGCTAGTGTGCCTATACCAATGGAACGGCTGGTATCTGTCTGGATCCATTGCAAACACTGTCATCCCCGCAAAGCCCTCTGCACTATGAATGATCTGGCTGGGTCTTGGTGGCCCTGTATCTCAGAAAAGAAAGAAATTGCTGCCATGTGGCGTCATGCGCAATCTGCAGAGCACTCCCCCATCCTCAGTGCTCATGATAGAGGAAGATTCAGGCCACACCCTCTACCACCCCTCCCCAATGAAACTACATTATGCGCTGAATGCCCCTTTATAAGCCCACCTCGTCCTGGGTTCTAAATTGGCTGGCACAAGATTCAATAGGTTTGGGCACCAAGTTGCCACTTATGGTCCGGAAAAGACGTTGGGGCTTCCGCTGCTTCTGTGTGGTGGGACCCGAACAGCTGCATCTTTAAATGAGCTTTTGAAGAAAAGTGGAGGCGGCACCAGGAATGAAGTCACATATCCAAAGAAGCCATCATATTTCTAGAAAATCCTTTATTCATCTTCATATAATGGTAGATACACACAGGACAACAGCCAACGCGTTTCGTTCCAGTTGATGGAACTTCATCAGGGCTGGAACAACATAGGACAACATGTAAAAGATCACGAAAATGACATAAAAATAATTATAAACACATATAGACATTTTACTCCTGTAAAAAACAATAACCCTAGACATAGAAATCTCAATACATACATCACTTAATAGTTAAAAACACACAGAATCAGAAAGACATGTCACAACACGTATAGCTCAAGACAATCTAAAATCCTAGTTAAAAATGAAATATCACAAAAAATAAATCAATATTGTCAGTCATATTGCCGTTTGATTGGTTAATCCGAAAATCGTCCGTATTAGCTAGTTATTGTATAAACAATTTGAAAAAAAGGGGGAGGGGGGATAGAAGAAGAAAAACTTTGTGGAAAAGAGGAAAACCACAGAGAAAAAACAACAAAAACAAAAACACCAAATATATATAAACATAAAAGGACCAACGCATTCATCCCTAATATTGTATATTACCAAAAGGAAAAACTTACACAAACAATAATAAATAAAATCTCACCATAGAGTTGTAAAGATTTAGAACACGAAAACATGTACGTGTAGGTTCAGCAATGATTACCTAAAAGTGATAATAAGATAACTTATATTTCAATTTGACATAGTAACCTCATTTCCATAACTATTATGGTTGTATAATTCTACCACTTCCCAAAAATTGCTACCTCATACATAAATGCCACTCGTCAATGCTCACATGAGAAACATTTTAGAGTACATGGTGATAGGTTGTTCTAACAGTTACCATATTAAATATAGTAATGTGGTATACTTTCGTCACATATAGCAATAGGGGCAGACAAAATGATCAAATGATCAAACAGAAAATCTTAAATTGGTGCATAAATATATACACCATCAATATCACATCCCAATGTCAGCATAATTTTTTCTAAAAACAAAATCTGCCTCTAGACTCAATGTGAATAACGTCTACGAATAATTGTGAACACCAACTCAGCAACATACCAGGTTAGACGGTACTCATCATAAAAGAATGCTCATATGGAGAGTTAAACTAATAACTGCATAGTATACTAGGTTCAGTTCCTTGGCCATAAACATTCTGCCCTACCATGTCAGCTGGAATAAATGATAGGCAATTAAAACATGGTAACAATAATGTCTTGGCCCTACTGAATTTCCCTTAATAGAAAAACCTCTATACTCTCTCAGCATTACAGAAACGATTATAGAAATCACGTCCAAAAGGGATAGGACCGAGGCATGTTCTAGTATTGAGTTAAAACATAAACAAAGAAAATAAACAAAAGAGATAAAAACATATATAACACTATCTCACAGCAAAAATGGAAACACAAATCGTTACACGACGCAATATACGCGTCTTTAACCTCTTCTATGCCCATGACGAGCTAGTCTCGTCATGGAGCGCGGTTGCGCTGTGCCCATGACGAGACTATCTCGTCATGGACCCCGCCCGCTAATGTAACGCCCGGCACAGGAGGGGGAAAGGGCGGGGCACTGAAGGGGTTAATATCAAATAATCATGCCCATTATATAGATATCGTCCATAGGAGTTATATTCGCTAGTTCAGTAACATAGCAAATTGATAGTCTTTTATCCTATTACAAAGTTCCTATGAGGGATTGTACTCGATAAGTACACAGTGTATTACATTCCATTACTGGAACATTGCCGCTCTACCCTGACATATCAGCTTGAAATAGACACTCGAAAACAAAAATGCATTAACAAAATTGATATGATCATATTTCACCACCCTTACTGTACACGCATATGTTCTGGTCATAATATTATTTCAATAAGTATCGCAGTCACAATTGGTTGGAATAAAACATATCCTAAAGGTAAAAATTAGAATACAATAAAGCTAACTCACAAGAAAAATTGCAGTACAAATCTTACTCAGACGTGATATAAACGTCTTACATATTATACAAGCAAGTCAATTACGTGTGATACGAAAGTTATATTCGCATGGCGCTTACTTACTTCGTGCAGCGTTCCGATTGAAGCTTCAGTCATAATAGACCATACCCGTAGTATGGAGGCAAAGCAACCGCCTTTCGTGTTGGTTGCGGTTTATAAAGCAAGTCGCGAAGAAGCACATGTGTCGGCGTCTGACGTCATACCAATGTCGGAGTCATCTCGACTCAGTCCCACAAACATCAGCGCCATCTTGGAATGTGGAAAAGTGGCAATAAACACTCCTTTCCAAAGAAAATTGACAGAATCGCCATCGGATAAGGGCGCAAAAAGACAGACTTACATATATTCCAGAACAATGTATATATTACTGGTACAAATCAGGAAAAAAACTATTTAGTTAAACACCGAAAACATCACGCAAGAAGTTCCTAAATATCCCGATTAAGTATAACTATTGACGGATGTCGGAATCATCTCGACTCAGCCGCACAGACATCGGCGCCATCTTAGAATATGGAAGAGTGGCAATAAACACTCGTTTCCAAAGAAAATTGACAGAAACGCCACCTGATAAGGGCGCAAGAGGACAAACTTATATGTATTCCAAGAAAATATATATATATATTACTAATACAAGTCGGGAAAATAAAAAATATATATATTTAGTTATACGCCGAAAACATCGCTCAAGCAATTTCTAAATGGCCCAATTAAGTATAACGGTAAATAATATGGCAACCAATGTCTATTAGAAAAACTAATAGCAATGCCATCTTGAAGAGACTGATATAAATTATAAAAACATGTAATCCAGTAGAGACATAGCAAAGCCTATAGGCTAAGATTATATAATGTGTTCATAGCATCAATTTCATGATTATCCTATGTTATTACTGTCTCCAGAAAGCAGGTGATATTTATACCGCAAGGTATATCCCACCATTAAAGCACATGACTAGGGAAAGGAGGTTTTCCAAGGAAAAGTCCACCAAGGCCACCTCTGTAATCAAAACAGAAATAAGCCAGAACCCATACATATTGCTTCCCAGAAGACAAATGTACAGGAAACACTGAGAAAGGATCATAAATACATTTTGATGAGACTGGAAATCAAGTCACAAAAATCCTAAAAGGACATCGAGGCACACAAGTGATATTCCTAAACTGATTAAGATAGTCACAGATAAACATAACTGTATGGAACGTAATACCTCTATAAAAAGTAATGCATTTCACTGTCAGTATTATGTCTGAACCGGATAGATTGCAAACGACATATCCATTTGGCTTCTGCCCTTCTCAGAGTGAGTTCCCTATTACCACCCCTCCTATTAGTCTGGATATGCTCAATAGCATGAAACCAAAATGTATCATCACCTGGGTGCATTCGTTCATAGTGTTCCGTAATAGGGTATCTCGAGTCTCTACCCCGAATAGCTCTCCGATGTTCCTGTATTCGGAGTTTCAAAGGGCGAACAGTGCTACCCACATAGATTAATTCACATGGGCAACCCAAGACATAAACAATGTGTGTCATGTTACAATTACAGAAATGATTGACAAAATACCTGTGATTAGTATTGTAAGAAAAAAATCATAGTCTTATTCCTACCCTGCATCTTGAAATGAGACAAGGTGACAGCAGCGGCATTTTTCAATACCCCTGGGACTTGTTTGGTCCTAAACAATACATTCAGTTTACTGCATTGGAGCACAATCTCCTTCAACAACCTCGGTATCATTTTATATTTGGCAACCTGCTGGTTAATGCACTCGACCACTGTCATGTTGTCAGACCAAAATATGACCGACTGGTTGCAGAGCTTGTCCGTCCATATGGGCACTGCCACCATGATGGGAAAAAGCTCCAAGAAGTCTATGTTGGCAATCACATCTGAGTCCACCCAGGCAGCTGGCTAGCACTGCGCACGCCGTGCCGCACCCGGGATAGCACCGAACCCTCGCTACCCACCGCATCTGTAAGAAGGACGAGTTCCACACTGGTATTGGCGAGGCTGGGCCACACCACTGCGCCACTGAAATCTCGCAGGAATGCCAGCCAAATATGCATATCCTGGCACACTTTGCTAGTGGCTCTTCTCCCTCAAGCCCAGCATTGCCTGTGTAATGGATCATGAAGTAATCAGCCCATGAGATTGATCCTTGAAGCGAAACTGAGCTGTCCAGCAGGCTTCTGCCACTGATGCGATGTGACTTTCTCCTTATTCAAACCCTCCTGCAAAGCCTGAGAGAAGGCGGAGACCTTTCTGTGTGAGAGCCTTGACACCCCAGCATCGGAGCCCAATGTAATACCCAGGAACTCCATGACCAGTGACAGTCCCACAGTCTCGCCTTGCGCTAGGGGATTCCAAACTCACTCATCAATGTGCAGAAGGACTGCAACACCTTGCGGCAATTTAACGAGCCAGGAGAGCCCAGGAAGAGAAAATCATCCAGCTAATGCAACATCCACCAGTGTTTTGCTCTCTGTCTGAACATCCACTCGAGGAAGGAGTTGAACCTCTCCAAGTAGGAGTATGAGACCGAGCAACCCACGGGCATGCACTTATCCAGATAATATTTCCCCTCAAACTGAAAGCCTAACAGGTGAAAATCCTGAGGGTGCATGGGGAGAAGCCGGAAGGCAGATACTTCACCAGGTGGGTACCTGGCCCCAATTCCTCGAGCATCTCAATCACCTGATCTAAGGAAGCATATTTGACAGAGTATAACGTCCCATTAATTGCCTCATTTAAAGACTGTCCCCTGGGAGCGGACAAGTTGTGTATTAGAGGAAATTCGCCTGGGTCCTACTTGGGCACCACCCACAGGTGAGAGCAGACAAAACCTTCCAGGGGTACTGACTCAAATGGGCCGGCCACCCTCCCCATTCTCACTTCTTTGTCAATCTTTGCTGAAGTCACTGCACGGTTTGGTCTCAGGGACTGCTGGTTCTTGCAATGGGCTACACTCACATATCCCGGGGCTGGTATCCTGAAACGTTCCCTAAAGCCTTCAAAGAGAACCTGGGCTGCCTCCGGGCTACCATACCTATTAAGCCATGACATCATTGCTGTCAAATTCACTGGGGAGGGGGCCTTGATGCGGAGTGGGTTATTAATCCTAATGTTTGCCCCCTCTATTCTAAGATTTCTTGACACATTTCGATTCAGGATGTGAGGCCAGCCAGCAGGATGAGCAGACATGCTTGAATTAAAAAAACACAGGGAGGCCTGGTACAGGACCGCTTATTGTAATCCCAACCTCCCCCCCCTCCCCCCAGGGCTGTTGGAGGAACCTGACCGAAGGGAATGCATGGGCGGAGCATCTTGGCGTGGGTGCTTCATATGGCGTATTCATAAAACAACATCAATCTGATCCCACTCTAAGTCAGGACAAGTGGCCTTAACCCTCCTAAACTCTTTGTTGTACTCTTTCCATCCCACACCACCATATTCATCATGCACACATGCAATCCTGTTCTGGTAACACGCCAGCTGGGAGCCCAAACTACTGAAATGCTCAGCTAAGATTGCCTGATTAATGGAAAACCTTTAATCCAACTGACAAAAGTCTCCTCCACTCTCTTTTTGTAAGGTCAGTGGCCACAGTCCCTTGAATGCGCACACTCTTTGCACCTTTTTGATTTCTCCCTGTCAGGCTTGTTCAGGAGCAAATCAAAGATATCCACATACGCCCCTTTCCAAATGTTTTCCTTCACTTCAGGTTCAATATGCCTACCCAACCGATACCAGCCTGACCGTACCTCCCCCAAACCTAGGCTTGGCAGCAGAGTTTTCATATCTGTCTCCACTGAATCTTGATGCTTTAGGGTTTTCCTGCCCCTGCTGCACTGCCTTGCGCCGGATCAGGGAGGATCCTGCCCATAACCGGAGGCCCCTGGGCCTCCGTCTGGTTACCTGAACTCGCGCAGCACCCCCTACAGTTGCTGTCACAGCTGACCCTGGCTGGAACCCCTGCGTCCCGGACCCTTCTAGGTGTGCCACTAACCACCTTCTGTCGCCATGGCCTCATTCCGAGCAGGTCCTACTTGGATCTCTACCAGAGCTGCCGTCAGGTTACTAATCAACCTTGTCAAATACAACCGTGCACTTTTTTTACACCAACCACCTCCAATTGCGGGATGTGGTCGCTTGATCTCTCTTACATCCAGGAGCCTACTGGCCCTCTATTTTACTACACAGCCAGATTCATCGTGCTGTTTTGCATTGGTGCTTGTGCTCCTCCCCCGACCCCCTTCACTAGTCACCCATGGTCCTGATGAAGACCCCCCAATAAGGCGAAAATCACCTCTATGCTTTCAGGGGTCGTAACGTCGACAGATTGTGCTATTTTATGTCAAACATAGGCAACAGAGATTCTGTGTCTGTACCTATTGTGTTATAATTTGCTTTGTATGTTTATGCCAAAAATTTGGCGGAACAGGTTTAACAATCTTTGGATGTATATAAAACACATTACTTTCCCCTTCCTTTACACCATCACTCAATACTGCCCGGACACTCACCCCTCTCCCTCCCCCTCTTTTTTAGCACCAATTTTATGGTTCAATTCGTACATTTATTGTCATATCTGTTTGATTTATTCATATTTTTCTCCAAATTTGTGATGAAATTAAATCACAATCATTTATGGATTTTTTATGGTGATATCTGAATTATTTTCCTTATGCAAGTTGGAGTCTGCTTTTTGTTATGTCGAAGTGCAAATGACTGCCAGTGTGATCATTTCTTTGTTGTACCTCATTCCGAGCAGGGGCAGCTAACATCCCAAATTTGGAAAGCCACAGTAAACTGCTGGCCAGAATGGCCACTAAATCAGGCTGGCTAGGTGCTCCTGTGGAGTCACATCAACAGCCAAGCTGCAATTTCCACTTTATACAATCCCTCCCACCCCCAAACGAGGGCCCAGTCACTGCTGCCTTACCTTCTTGCGTCAATAAAGAACCTGGGACACCCGCCCCCGCGGGCATGCTCACCGGCACCCCCCCTTCACTGGCCCTCGTCCACCTAGCCCAGAGGGACCTGGCACCTCCTCCTCAGGCTTGGCCTCAGGGGGTCTCTCACCCGCATCCCTATTGGACTTCCTCCTAGCTCTCTTAGTTACAGGGGGGATACCGCCGTAGGGGCACTCCTGCCCACCTGGGCCTTTCCTCTGCCTCTCCCTGCCTGCCCGCAGGAAGGCGGTCCTTCAAATCAGCCAAGGACTGGTCCATGGCATCTATCCTGTGCAGCATAGCCTCCATAAGCTCCTCCATGCACATGCCCTTTCCCCCTTACGTGCCCTCACTGGCATCCTTGCACTTGACTAAATAGAGCCTGCAAGACACAAAAACACCTAGGTGCAAAAAAACACCGAGCTATGCCTACACTCCTAAACAACCAAGCGAGAACCAGTCCGCAAAAAGAGATTCTGCCTAACAACAAAACACCAGCGACTATTCAATCACACTGTTTGGGTGCATCCCTCCTTTATAAGGGTGAAAAGGCCGAGTGCCCCCACCCGGATCTTAACTTATGACCCTGAGAACTACCTGGGTCCTATAGTGGATGTATTGATCCCCAAAGCCAGCCTGTCTGCCCAAACAACTCAACCAGACTTCACTTGAGAGGACACAAGAAAGCTGCCTTAGAAACACTCAAAATACCAGCCTTCTGCATGCCCCAAAAACCAGACACACCGCTTAAAAACTGTGAGCCAGAAAATCTCCCCCTAATCTGGGCCTTGTGCCAGTGCCACCACCGTATGTCCCACAACGCGGGTCAGGTGAGTGCAAACTCGAGCCCGTGCGGCTCACGGATGGCCCGAGATCAGCCGATGAAGAAGATTGAGACGGTCGGAATGTAGAGCGCAGTGGGGGTGCGAAGGAAAACCACAAAAACATAGGTTAAATGTGCCTGTAAGGGAAGCTGGCAGCTTCTGTCCTCCAGAGCGGTGAAAGTGACTGCTTCATCGCTCCGCCACCCCTTTTTTAGGTCTCGCTGAGCCAAAGGCTCAAAGAGACATTTTATATGTGGGATTTTCAAAGTGCTACCCACAGTTTTGGCTGGCCTAAACCTTGAGTGCACGATCACATGCACGTGCACAGCTGCTCCCACTCCCCCTCCCTTCTCTATAGCTTTCTTTCCCTTTAGCCGCTCTGCTCCTCTGCTCCTTCCATTCCCCCCTCCCTTCTCACCCAGCCCTTTGATGCTCTGCTCGATTCGCTGCTCTAGGAGTGACCTATAGAAAGGGGCCATCTGTTTGTAATTAAATTCGACACGCGCGCTTGTTTATATTGCTCTACTCTCACTCCCCTGCCTCTCTCGCCCTCGGTTTCCGAAGCCAGGGCGCATTTCATTTGGAAATAAATTCCCTTTATTGAAAGAGAAAGCACGTGGAAATTGAACCCTTTCAAAACACGCTTATGCCGAGTTTAATTTGTTTACCATGCAAACACAACATTGTACAGAGCAAAACTCACCAAACAGGACACTAGAAGGTCCTGCATGTATGTTATTAGGGAGGTGTGTGGCGCATGTCCACGCATGTTTCAAGGCATGTCTTGTTCTCCCTGTATACCTGTGTATAGCGGTGCCCTCTTAATTTTCACCCATCTCTCTCATCTCTCTCCCCCCACACCCGTACTTTTCTCATTATTTCCCTCTCGCTCTTTCTCTCTCACTCACCGGTCCCTCCCCTTGCTCCTGTGCAGCTCGCTGCTGTCTGTGCTCGTCCCTACGATGGATGCGCCACTGCACGGAATGTGGCTACCAGGCATCTCTGAACGCTTTGATAATTCTACTATGTGTTTGTGCATATTTATTTAAAGTTGTGTCCAGAAGTGTGTGTGTATGCACCTTAGGTTCGCGAACCCTGCAGTGGTTACCAAGGGCAAGGAAGCAGTGACCTTCAGGAATGTACAGTTTAGATGTGTTCCTCTCTCGGTTAGATGCTGGTGTTTGCTTGGCATGTTTGCCATTTGCCCCACTGAGTGTCTTCTTTTCTGTTTCCCCTTTGTATGGAAAGTATTTAGCTCTGTTCGGGGCTCGAAGGAGAGCGCGGGCCCCTGCAGGATTCCGGATTTTTATCTCCAATTCACGGCTCGGTTCACAATCTGGAAGACGTAACACCGTTGCCCCTTGTGCTGCAACTCACTGTCTCAATACTCTGCGAATTTCCCTGCCTTCCACTTACCCCTTTTCCTTTCCTAATTTTGCCCAGTTTCTTGCCTGTGTGCCGCAGTTCCAGGACTTCTGTCTGCCCTGCTTCCCTGTGTCTCTTCTGCTTCCCCGTCTCTCCTCTACTTCCCCGGTTCTCCTCTGCCCCTGTGTTTCCTCTGCTTCCCTGTCTCTCCTCTACGTCCCTGTCTCTCCTCTGCTTCCCTCTCTCTCCTCTGCTTCCCTGTCTCTCCTCTGCTTCTCTGTCTCCTCTACTTCCCTGTCTCTCATGTGCTTCCATGTTTCTCCTCTGCTTTCCTGTCTCTCCTCTGCTTTCCTGCCTCCTCAGCTTCTCTGTCTCCTCTGCTTCTCTGTCTCCTCTGCTTCCCTGTCTCTCCTCTGCTTCCCTGTCTCTCCTCTGCTGCCCTGTTTCTCCTTCTCTGTCTCATCTGCTTTCTTGTCATCCCTGCTTCCCTGTCTCTTCTGCTTCTATGTCTCCTCTGTTTCCTGTGTCTCCTCTGCTTCCCTGTCTCCTCTGCTTCCCTGTCCCTCCTCTGCTCCTGTCTCCTCTGCTTCCCTGTCTCTCATGTGCTTCCATGTTTCTCCTCTGCTTTCCTGTCTCTCCTGTGCTTTCCTGCCTCCTCAACTTCTCTGTCCTCTGCTTCTCTGTCTCCTCTGCTTCTCTGTCTCCTCTGCTTCCCTGTCTCCTCTGCTTCCCTGTCTCTCCTCTGCTTCTCTGTCTCTCCTCTGCTGCCATGTCTCTCCTTCTCTGTCTCCTCTGCTTCCCTTTCATCCCTGCTTCCCTGTCTCTTCTGCTTCCATGTCTCCCCTGTTTCCCGTGTCTCCTCTGCTTCCCTGTCTCTCATGTGCTTCCATGTTTCTCCTCTGTTTTCCTGTCTCTCCTCTGCTTTCCTGCCTCCTCAGCTTCTGTCGCCTCCGCTTCTCTGTCTCCTCTGCTTCCCTGTCTCTCCTCTGCTTCTCTGTCTCTCCTCTGCTGCCCTGTTTCTCTTTCTCTGTCTCATCTGCTTCCATGTCATCCCTGCTTCCCTGTCTCTTCTGCTTCTCTGTCTCCTCTGTTTCCTGTGTCTCCTCTGCTTCCCTGTCCCCTCTGCTTCCCTGTCTCCTCTGCTTCTCTGTCTCCTCTGCTTCCTTCTCTCCTCTGCTGCCCTGTCTCTCCTCTGCTTCTGTCTCCTCTGCTTCCCTGTCTTGCATGTGCTACCATGTTTCTCCTCTGCTTCCGTCTCTCCTCTCATTCCCTGTCTCTCCTCTGCTTCTCTGTCTCCTCTGCTTCCCTGTCTCTCTTCTGCTGCCCTGTCTCTCCTCTGCTCCTGTCTCCTCTGCTTCCCTGTCTCGCATGTGCTTCCATGTTTCTCCTCTGCTTTCCTGTCTCTCTTCTGCTTTCCTGCCTCCTCAGTTTCTCTGTGTCCTCTGCCTCTCCGTCTCCTCTGCTTCCCTGTCTCGCCTCTGCTTCTCTGTCTCTCCTCTGCTGCCCTGTCTCTCCTTCTCTGTCTCCTCTGCTTCCCTGTCATCCCTGCTTCCCTCTTAGGGGGTAGCACAGAGAGGACTACTGTAGACTCTGAGCTTAATAATTGTCGCTAGCAATAGTAAAATTACATTGTAGGTCAAGGAGAGGATGTGGCTAGAGCGGCCGAGTTTGAAGTTGGAGAACCAACCAGGTTCGAGTCTCTGCGTCAGCTCAAGCACCCTGTGATTCTGGGCAAATCACTTAATATCCCCTTTACCTAACAAAATGAATGTGTCCATCCGTAATGCAATTTATGCTCATGTAAAGCGCTCTGATACTTTATGGTCGAGTTTGCGCTATATACAAGTCCAACAAAAACAAGCATTTACAATGCAATAGGTCTCGCATTTGCGAGAGTTTATGCTATTGGCATTGGAAATGACAATGCCTTTTATTTATTTGTTTAAAAAAGCAACACATTAATAAAAGGCATTGTAATCTACAATGCCAATAGCTCAAACTCTAGTAAATGCGAGACCTATTGCATTGCAAATGCTTGTTTATGTTTGAAAAGCTTTATTGAATAACATGAAATAAATACAAAGGCCAGCCAATACAAAATAGGAATATTGAGCAGTGAGGTACAAAGTCCAGCCAGCAATAAAAGAGAAAGAGGAAACCTATTTATATTTATATAACGACAATAATGCTACGGAACTAAGGTAAGTGTAGGAAGGGAGGGAGGAGGGAGGAAATACTCTTACAACTGAGGAACATGTTATAATGCATAATTAAAAAAAAATATTTAAAAAATCTTATACCAATTTAGGAAAACAATGTGCCAATAAGAAATCAGAGAAAAAAGAACAGAGAAAATAGAACAATTACGGGGGGTTAAAAGTTTTCTGCGCATATACGAGAACTTTTTACAGACATATCTAAATATGATGTAAGTAGCAGCCAGAAGAGATCTCTGTTAACAAATGGCTTACAGGAGGAGGCAAAAGCAATATCTAGTCGATGGTAGTAACACAGATTCTTCCACCAGTGTTGGACGGAAAGTTTTAATGAGTTTTTCCAATTAAGCACAATTTGTTGGAAGGCAAGAGCCAGCATAAGGTTAAATAAACTATGCTTATGAGAAAGGAGGTCCAGAGAGTCTAATAAACTCTCAGAAAAAAGAGTGCCATTGGAAAAGGGAAGGTGTATGTTAAATAAGGGGAAATATAGTGCCAAATTATTCTGCAAAAAGAGATAACATTAGGGCAGAGGAAGAGAAGGGGCATTAGATCAGTTGAGGGAGATCCACATGTCCAACAGTTCGTGTTAGTAGTGTGGGAAAAAGTAGCAATAGATAAAGGAGTAAAATATAGTCTATGATATAGAAAGAACATAGATTGAGTGACAGAGGCAGATCTAGAGATGTTTAGAGATCGGCTCCAAAATTTGTCCCAGAAGGTGATGCTCCATTCACAACCCAGATCAAATTCCCAGGCACGTTCTACTTTACTTTTAGGTCAAGCAGGATCCGAAGACAAGGCGCGTCTATATATTAGAGCGGCTTTAGGAAGGGTAACAAGAATCTTAAGAAGAGAATTCTCCTCTGAAGATGGGGGAATTGAGGGAAGAGAATGGAATATATCAAGAATAATTGCCATTAAAATGGAGAATCTATGCCAAAAAGAACAAGGACAGTTAAAGTTGGATTGGAACTGAGGGAATGAACAGGGGGTTGTGCCGTCAAATAGGTCATTGACCCAAGTTATTCCCTTCATTCTCCAGGATTTCCAAAAAAGGTCCTGTTATTAATAGTAATAAGGCGATTGTGCCATAATGGTGAACTTAAAAACGATTCCTTTGAGTTAATTATTGGTTGGGTCAGTGGTTTCAGTAAGGAACACGTATACTTGAATAGAGGAAGAGAAGTTTGAGGATTTTTGGCTGAAAATACCAGTACCTTCTTTATAGAAAAGGTTGAAGCAAAGAGCGTTCAATAGTAGGCCATAGAGGCGTAAAGCGGGAGAGATCTGAGAGGAGCCATTTAGAGGCTTGCCGGAGACAAAAGGATTTATGGTAGTTTCGAAAATCAGGAAAATTAACACCTCCGTTGGATTTAGTCCAAAGAAGTGATAAAGATATTCTAGCTTTTTTTTTCTCCAACGAAATTTGGAGAGAAGAGAATCTGGGGCATATTTACAAGGGCATTATCGCCGCTTTGGTGGCACTTTTTGCCGCTAAAGCGGCGATGATTTCATCGCCCTATTAACAAGGCGGCGCTAACATGCATTATCGCATGTGAGCTGCCGTTTTTGTAACGCCACGCATCTTAGCGATATACATCGCTAATGAGATGCAAAGTAGGCGTACCTTCCTGTAACACCATGACAAAAGATCGCAAACAGGACAACGCGGCCCCGGAACCACGAAGCGATGATGAAAGTCGCGCTAACCGCGGTTTACGCCAGATCCTTACGCCTGGTCAAAACTTGACTTAGGCATGTTTTGAATGGGAGGTGGATTGTTTGGTTACGTCCACACTCCCCTATTATCAAGCTCTTCATTAGCGTGTGAAATCATCGTTGATTTCACACGCTAATGATGAATATCGCCGTCTATCGCAGGTTTGTACATCGCCTGTGAGCAAGGCGTTGTAAATACGCCGCTAACATGGCGATGTAAACCAGCGATAGGCGGCGATATTCAAAATTGCCTAAGCGTGATTTGCGATGTTTAACGCGAAGCTTTGATAATATCCCCCTCTATCTTCTTAAAATAACAAAATGGAATAAAAATAGGAAGCATAGAAAAAATATAAAGCAGGATAGGAGTGATCATCATTTTAATGAAATCAAGTCGACCCCACCACGAAAGAAATAGGGGATTCCAGGAGGAAAGTAGTTTATCAATGCGGTACAGAGCTTCCGTCATATTTAGTTTGACCGAGGAATTGATGGAGTTGGAAAACCATATTCCTAGATACCTAATTTTTGATCTATTCCACAAGAATCCCGATGAAGAAAAAGAATGTTGAGTGCAGAATTCGTAAGAGGAAGAATTTCTGTTTTAGAAGAATTAATCTTATAGCCAGAGATCAGGGAGAATGAAGACATTTCTTGTAATAAAGAAGGAATAGATACTTGGGGGTTAGAGATAAAGAGTAAGATATCATCTGCATAAGCAGAAAGTTTCAAATGTTGATCACCATAGGGAAAGCCGAAAATAGAACCATTATTACGGTTAGAAGATAAAAAGGGTTCAAGAGCTAGAATGAAGAGACGAGGGGAAAGAGGGCAACCTTGGCGGACTCACCGTGGTAAAGAAAGTAGGAAGAAGTACAACCATGGACTAGCACTGAAGCTCTAGGGGCAGAATATAACAAGGAGATGAGAGAGATTATTTTGGGACCGAAGCCATACCAATTAAGAGTTTCAAATAAAAAGGACCAATCTACCCTATTGAATGCTTTTTCAGCATCAACGGAAATTGCTGGTAAGGAAGTGGCAAGGGAAGGAATTTTGTTTAGAACATTAAGGAAAAGGCGAAAATTGTCAGAGGTTAGTCTACCTTTGACAAAGCCACACTGCTTTTTACCAACCAAGTGGGGCAAAAGGGGTTCTAGTCTTAGAGCAAGTAATTTGGCTAATATGTAGGGACAGATTTATGTTTCCTGGCGCATCCCTGCAAATCAGCAAGGATGCGCCAGGAATGATGCGTCACGCAAGTTTACCCTTGCGCCACACATGATGCGCCGCATTTACAATGCGGCGCATCATGGCGCAGGAATAAACAGATGCGTGACGCATCCGATGGCGTAAGGTTGGCGCAGTGACTCCAGCACTGTTCCAACCTACCCTATCCCTAACATGGTGCGTCAAGCCTTACGCCTGCTTCAAGCAGGCGCAGGGTTTTGGCGCATCAGCGTTGGGAAAGTCACTCAGTCAAATCTTATAGATTTGACTGAGTCACTTTTCAGGGGCGTTCCTACGACGGAACGCCCCCCCCTCTGTCGACACGCCCACGTGAAACCTGACGCAGGTTTTATGTGGCGCAGGGCTTTACATCGTGACGCATCTCCATAGATGCGTCACGATGTAAATATGGCGCAACGTGGTGCAGGGTTTACACCGCTGCTGCGTCACAAAAGTGACGCAACGGCGGCGTAAAAGTGGCGCATCTCCAATATAGATCTGCCCCGTAGTATTCAACATTGACCAGGGAAATAGGACAATAATTTTTACAAAACATAGGGTCTCTGCCTTCTTTGTGAATTAAACAAATCGTTGCTTCTTGAAAAGCACCGCTGGTTTCGCCGGAAAGAAAAAATGAGTGGAAGAGGTGTAAAAGTTTGGGGAGCAATATAGAAGAAAAGTGTAAATAGAATTCCACCGTAAAACCGTCCGGGACGGGAGTTTTACCTTTCTTTAGATTCATTAAGGAATTGGAGATTTCTTCAAGGGATAGATCTGATTCAAGTGTAGAGAAGTTGAGATGACCATTAGAAGGAGTAGGGATGTTATTGAGATCAGATTGCATAAGAGGGATAGTAGGAGGGGATTCTGGAGTATATAAGTCTTTGTAAAATGGCATAAATTCATTGAGAATGTCATGATCCTTATGGATAAGCTTCCCATCCGAAGAATAAATAGAGCCAAAGTACGATCTTGCAGAATTTAAGGTAATTAGCCAGAAGTTTACTCAATTTATTACTCCCGCCATAATAGCGAGCGCTGCTTCAGAGAAGTATAGAAGATGCGTTATCAGTGGTGGCTTTATTAAATTTTAATTTAGCATGAACAAGTTCTTGAATAATAGAATCCGACGGTGAGGTATAAAATTCGTGCTCCAGGGATTTAATCTGTGCAAGTGTAGATTTGTGTTGTTGAAGGAATCGTTTCTTTTTTTGGAGACAAAGTCTATAATGAAACCTCGGGCCGTAGCTTTAAAGGAGTCCCATATTATATGACAGGGAGTATTGGGGTTATTATTCAGTACAAAAAACTCGTTAGCAAAGAAGTTAAAAGAAGAAGAGAAAAGAGGGTCCAGAAAAAGAGAATTATTGAAGCACCAGCGGGAAGACCTGGGATGTGGGGGGAGCAAATCAAAATCAGAAACAACCGGAGCATGATTAGAGATGACAATAGGTTCGATTGAGGAAGAAATACGATTTTGAGATAAGGATTGTGAGAGAAAGATATAGTCTAATCGGGAAAGAGAGTTATGAGGAGGAGAGAAAAAAGAGAAATCAATAGTCAGGGTGGGATAGTCTCCAAGCATCGACAAGATGTGACTGGGAAATAGAATTAAGAAATTTCCTTTGGGTTTTATGAGGGGTAAAGCATACCTGGGACTGGCGGCCAATAAAGGGGTCAACAACCTGATTGCAGTCGCCTCCTAGAATAAGGAGATCATCTCTAAACTGAAGACATTTTTGTGTGATAGTAGGCCAAAAAGTATAGTCCGGTTGAGTAGGTCCATAAACATTATACACAGTTAAAGAGATATTATCAATAAGCAATTTGGCTAACAACCATCGAACAACCATCTCCCCTCCCTATTAATTTCTTGTGAAAGAACTTTACATTTCAATTTTTTATGACACAGAATGACACCATTCTTTTGGGAGGAAGTGGGGGGGACTAAAACTGAACCAACCCAACCCTTTTAAAATTGTAAATCTTCCGGTTCTGTAAGATGGGTTTCTTGCAGAAGGACCAAATCTGGATTGTAAGAGGCAAGGTGGGATAATATTCTCTGTCTTTTGATTGGATTAATAAAACCTTTCACGTTCCAAGTTAAAACTCTGAATGAAAAATATCAACAATATATATAGAACAATATGTTCAGCAATGAAATAATAATGTAAGAGACAAGAGAAAGAAGGATGAAGGAGGAGAATAAACTGGAGTGGTGTCCATGATAGGAAAAAGAATGAAGAGGTGAAAGATATCAAGAAATCAAGTAAGGAGAAAAGTATAGAGAGAGAATGATGCAATAACACCAAGAGAAGGAAAAAGTCACTAAAGAGGACAAGGGGAAGAGAAGTAAGAGTAATAATAATAAGAGACAGTACATGTCAAGAGACAACTGTAATACATACCTCCACAGGGGAACACAAGGGAGAGAAGAGAGGCGGTGATGGACAACAAGGACAGCACACCTAACAAAGGGCAACGCACCACACCGGGACGTCACTTTTTAAAGGTTTTTGTTTTTTAGTTTAGTTTATTAGTGAATTAAAACCATAAACAAAATCACACGGTTAAAAAGTACATAACGAATAAAAAGTAAAATGGATGAAAAACGGGTATGTCATACAGCTAGTACAACCTCGACTCTTCATGCTACATACCCTTTGCTTTCTTCAACTTTTCTTCCTAGAAATTTTAGTCGGGATACCAACACTAATCTATGTTGGATAAAAAGTGACTAAACATGAATCATTGGTTACCCTGATGTCTACAAAAGCAAGCTTTCTGCACAGATAGCTAAAATGTCCCTTAAGTAAATTAATATATATAATTAAAATGCCTATAAGTAGGACTAAGAAAGGTATGAATACTTACAGATGGACAGTGAAACCCACTATTAAAAACAATTATACAAATATTCGCATCATTAAGAATACAGAAATAGATAAAGAAGTTATCTGAGTCAACGGGATAGGGAACTACTAGTTTCAGTTCCTAGCAGCCCGTCCTTCACATTTACTGTGCGTGCTCGGTTAACATTAAAAGTTTCTGAGTAATTACAATTTAGAATTGCATTCAGGGACCACCTCCAGATTACACATCGCATATCCTACTAGCTGATCATTTCTTTAAAACAGGTCAATAACTGAGTCAGTCTAATGTTCAGAATGGTGTTGATTGGGACGTCACTTAAACATAGACAGGAGCGGGAACATGAGGCAGGTACGAAAAGGAGTCCAATGAAGCTGAAATAAAAATCAAAAGGTTATGAAAACAAAAAAGGAGAGTGAAACTAAATAACCTGCATTCAATAAAAGCAGAATCGAAGAAATGATCATTACAGAGGAACCATTAACCCCTTCCCTGCTCATGACGGAACCGTTCCGTCATGAGCCACGGTTGTCGTGTGCTCATGACGGAACGGTTCCGTCATGACAATCCTGCCGGCGGCCGCTCCGCCTGCGCGGCGCTGTTTCCCCGCCTGTGCGGGGCGACAACGCAAATGGGCGGAGTCATGACGGAACCGTTCCGTCATGAGCACAGCTCAACTGTGGCTCATGACGGAGCGGCTCCGTCATGAGCACAGGCCCGCCGCGCTGCCCCCCTGCCCCCCCCAGCGCTGCAGCGGAATGTCCGCAGCAGCGAAGGGGTTAAAGTCAAGTATCAGGAGGAGGACCAGCAATCTCCATTGAGGAAGTAGAATGAGAATGGATGAATTTTCTGAGATCTGCTGGATCCTCAAATGTAGTTTTGTTCAAAAAGTTGACCTTAAATAAGCATGGGTGGAATAAGCAATTTCGAGCACCCAGAGAACGAAGAGCGGGATGGAGAGCCAAGAATTTCTTTCATCGTTTGGTGGGGGCTGTGGAGACATCTTGAGAAATAAACAATTTTGTGCCATGCCAAATCAACTGTTTCTTGTTTTTTGCTGCGCTGAGACCTTGTAGGCGATCCGTGAATTGTAGAGATAGGAGAATTACTCCACGGGGTTCAGATGAGGCAGATGAGGAAGACAAACATGGCCCCAGTCTATGTGCCCGTTGAATATTTAGTTTGGATGAAGCAGGAAGGTCCAAGAGCTGTGGAAGAAAAGTGGTGACGTATGTAACAGGGTCATCCCCCTCAAGGCCATCAGGATGTCCATATAAGCGTAGATTATTACGACGATTTCTGTTTCGAGATCTTCAGTCGATCTTCTTAGTTGCAGAACCTCTTTCTCCAAAATTGAGATTCTGGAAGATGAGTCCTGTACATCGCTAATTTGTTGTTCCAGGCGGGAGTCCATAGTCGACTACTTATTATCCAAAGTCTGCAGATGAGAGTATGTTTCCTCAATGAATGGTCTTAGAGCGTGAATTTCCTCCAGAACAATATCCAAAAGAGACAGGACAAACAGATTTTGGAGGAGAGGGAGGATCCTGTTTAATTCTCTTGATGGAAGCCGAAGGTAATTGTGATTTAGACGCCATGGTCGTCAAATCTGTAGGGTGAGAATACGCCAGTTGCGCCAATACCTCAGAAGGCTGGGAGGAATTTTTAGGGGTTGCAGAGTAAGCAGGACAAAGCACTGGTTCGCTGGGCTTAAGTTTTTTGGAGGAGTATGGTAAACCTTTGCTCCTACCCATGAAACAACACAGCCAGGAAACAAGAGGAGGCATGTCTAATGACGCACAAATGATTTGACGTAAAATACGCCACACCAGTCCAAAAATGTGATAAATAACTGGACTTCCCAATATAGAGATACTACTCAGCCGAAGAACATGCAACAAAGATAGTAAAAAAGATTGAAAAATTGCATTTCCAGGTGCAATATATTGAAATTTGAGTAGAAATTAAGTGAATCAGGAAACAAAATGACAGCCGAAAAGCAGCCGAAAAGTCACCTGAAGAAAACTGGTCTTAATTCAGGAACATGGTGCGTGATAAAGGTATCATCTTGTAGAGAAGGTGATCCAATTCAAGAAAACACCCGCATATTGGTGAAAGCGGTGCTAAAACGGCTGAAATTACATCTGCGATGTCTGATGCGGCGTGGTGTTCCATGGTCAGGCACCCATCTTAGGTCGCGTCGCGCACGACTCCCCTCCACCACCCCTTTTAAAGGGTGGGGGTCGATCGGGTTGCCATGTGCCTGGTTACCAATACCGGCATGTTTTGTAAGCTGGGGCCGTCTGCATCATCTGTTGCCACCACCAGTCCCACGGGCAGACCCCGGCATCCCACCATAGGCGTGTCGACCCCTAGTCGGGGTCGCCTTGGCAGAAACCAGTATGTGACAGGAATGGTGGATGGAGGTGCAAGGGTATTTAATTTGATGGGTATTAGCAGCAAAATACACACGATTTTATCATTACACATGACACGTTTAAATTTAGATTTCAAAATTACACTCATTAACATGGTAATACACAAAAGATTCGTACAATTTTAGAAGTCTAGACTGCGTTACACCTCTCGAAGTCTGTGCTGACCTAAATATCCACTTCCCTTAAACCTCCTCTCCCTCCTGGAGGCCTCTGCTTACCTCACTGTAGTCCACGTTGTCCACAGGAAGTAGCTCAGCTAATCTTAGTGTTCAACACCCCTTAGACTTCATAACTAAGGCTCCCAGTTTTTTCTGTTTTTACAGATAAATACAGACAGAAAATAATATATTTTCTGTCTGTATTTTTTTTATAAAGTGGAAAAGTACAGAAATGTTGGCATCTTTTCAGTGACTCCACGTGTTGCTTATGATTTCCAAGCCAATAGTCATGCAGATTGAGACCACGTGTAATTGAAAGAAAGGGATGAGATTTCCTTCAGTAACCGCATATCTCAACATATGTTTGCGGTATTATACAAACGTTTTTATGTGGGTTTATTGTTGCATTATATTTGGGCACACATCAAAGTATGAGTGCCCATTTATTTGTTAAATAAACATAGAAATATATTTTGTCACTGTTTCATGTATTCACAAAGCACAAAATAAATATGGCTAAATATAGATAAGATAAATATGGATAAATAGAGATAAGATGGCCAGAAAAAAAATATGGCTAAATAGAGATAAGATGGCCAGAAAATAAATATGGCTAAATATAGATAAGATGGCCAAACAATAAATATGGCTAAATATAGATAAGATGCCCAAAAAATAAATATGGCTAAATATAGATAAGATGGCCAAACAATAAATATGGCTAAATATAGATAAGATGGCCAAACAATAAATATGGCTAAATATAGATAAGATGGCCAAACAATAAATATGGCTAAATATAGATAAGATGGCCAGAAAATAAATATGGCTAAATATAGATAAGATGGCCAAAAAATAAATATGGATAAATAGAGATGGAAATGTTTTTTAAAATACCATAAACCCAGGAACCCTGTTTGTAACCCCTTCCACCTGCAGCTCAGCTCCCCCTGGAAACCTTGTGACCTCACTTTACTGCTGTCCTCTCTGCCCCCAACTCTTGAGCATCTGTATGATTCACTGATATCCCGAGGGCAGGAGTCAGATATATGCTGATGACACCCAAACCGTTCTACGTTCGAGCATGGGCTTGGAGAGGGACGTGGCAGCTCACAGGGCTGCTGGCCTAAATTCAAAAAATGAATCAAACCTTGACCAACAAAGCTGAGGGGCCACCAGTGGGAAAGAGGCACGCATGGGTGATATGAGTCACTGTTTGTAACCCCTGCTCTCAGGGGTTATAATGTGTCCATTCTACATTTCTGTAGGGACCAAGCTGCTACTTTTTCACTTCAAGAAGAGTAGGGACCCTCTGGCCCCGCACCTACTGGATCTAGAGGGACTTCTGTTGCTCTCTTTTAATGGTGACCATTAAGGTATAATTGGGTAACCCGTATTACTCCATGGACCTGGATAATAATCGGTATAGGAAACAATGGTCCTAGACTGCCTAACAACTTCGATTTAGCATTGAAAAGCATTCATTAGTCAAAAAAACATTAATGTACCAACATTTTAAATGTGAACAGCGATATCCTCAAAAACCCAACGCACACAATATCGCTTTAAATAGTGACTGTTTATTGTTCAATTATTCATATAACAGGTCCCCATAGTCAATGCTCAATATCAAATGAAAGGTTGCTCCAAAGGGGAGTGTAAAGGGGAGAAGTGCTCGTGAAGCAGGATAGATAAAAATAGAGGAGGGTAATCCACACGGTAGATTCCATAATCATTCAATAAGTACATCGTAGAACTGGTCATAGTTCATAATGGTGCCAGTTTATACATATCGGCCTCTCCTTTATGGATTCCAAAATATTCTGGGGCAGATTTATGAGGGACTTGCGCCCCTTTTACGCCGCCGTTGCGTCACTTTTGTGACGCAGCGGCGGCGTAAATCCTGCGCCACGTTGCGCCCCATTTACATCGTGACGCATCTATGGAGATGCGTCATGGTGTAAAGCCCTGCGCCACGTGAAACCTGCGTCAGGTTTCACGTGGGCGTTTCGACACCGGGGGGCGTTCCGTCGCAGGAACGCCCCAGAAAAGTGACTCAGTGAAATCTATAAGATTTCACTGAGTCACTTTCCCAACACTGATGCGTCAAAACCCTGCGCCTGCTTGAAGCAGGCGTAAGGCTTGACGCACCATGTTAGGGATAGGGTAGGTTGGAACTGTGCTGGAGTTGCGTCGCGCTTGCGACGCAACTTCAGCACTGCGCCAACCTTACGCCGGCAGATGCGTCACGTATCTGCTTGTCCTTGCGCCACGATGCACCGCATTTATGGTGTTTTTTGAATCTTTAAAATGGGGAAGAAAATTAAAATCTGTTCGCTTAATGTCAATGGTTTGAATGATTTTAAAAAGATGGGGATTTTGCGGCATCTGATCCAAATTTTGCAAATTGATGTTTTATGCCTACAAGAGACACATATTTCTTGGCCTAAGAGGAGTTTGCTGAAAAATCTTGGCTTAGAGTTGTTAATCTGTTCTAAACAAATGGGAGTGACAAGAGGTGTTGCTATTCTTATAAAACATGGAATTGGCAAATGTGTTAGATCCTTAGGTGACAAATGGGGGAGATGGGGGATCGCAGAAATTATTATTGAAGGGATCAAACTGACTGTCTGTTCAATATATGGTCCAAATTTAGACGACAAGGAGGTCTTTAACATAATCAATTCTGAATTAGCAGCCTGGAATTATCCCTTGATTCTCTGTGGGGATTTCAACATCAATATCAATGCTAATTGTAATATTAGTAACATCTGGAATTATAATGGCCGTAAAATCCAAACCTACAGAGCCCTCAGAGAATTAATTATAGGTAATGGATTGATCGATGTATGGAACAAGCTTAGACCCACAGAATCAGGTTTCACTTACTTTTTGGCTCCACATCAAAAATTTGCCCGTCTAGATTACTTTTTTATCTCTGTTCAGCTTGTTGGTAATATAAGGATTGATGTTTTACCCCAAATCATTTCTGATCATAAACCTTTTGTTCTAGAGTTACTACTCTCCTCTCAGGAACATGCACAAAAAAGGCCATGGTCATTTCAAAGAAACCTATTGTTAGACCAGGATTATTTAGCTCATATGGCTCTGACAATCAAGGAATTTTTTTTGAACAATAATAATACGGCCTCGATTCAAATTGTTTGGGACACTTTTAAATCGACTATAAGGGGTGAGACTTTGAGTTATTCGAATTACCGTTTAAAAAAAAAAAGCTGCATTTAAGGCTACTTTAGACCAAATAATCCAGGCAGAATTGAAACTAGCTTCCTGTGTCAGACTGGGCTCCGGTATACAGGAAGCTCAAAAAGCCTTGGCTTCTGCGCGGTCGGCTGCTTATTCTTTTATGGCTGAACAGAGAGCTGCGAAGTATAAACTATTTAAAAAAGAGTGCTATGAACTAAGCGAGCAAACTGGCAGAGTATTAGCCCAAAGACTGAGGCAGAAAGCTGCCGCTACGGAAATAGCTAAAATTACTGATTTAGATGGTATATGCCAAGAATCTAGATCAGGTGTATTAAAGGCATTTCGAGATTTCTTTCAGTCATTATACAATCAATCAAATGATGGTACTAGTATGAGAAATGATGCGTCCAATTATCTCTTAAACTTAGATCGTTCTGCTTCTCTCATTGAAGATCAAAAAGTAATGTTATCAGTTCCTATTACTTGGGAGGAGATAGAAGGTGCTATTCTTGGTTTGGCTTCTGGTAAAGCCGTCGGGCCTGATAATATTCCTTTGGAATTTTATCGAACTTTCTGTAAAATTCTGAAACCAGAGCTGTCAAAAAAATTTCAAGAAGCATTTCATGGTCGGCCCCCTCTCTCATGGTCATTAGCTACTATTGTTGTATTTAAAAAAAAGGAAAAGAACCTTTGGATCTTAGGTCATATCGACCAATCTCTTTAATAACTTCTGACAGTAAGATCTTTTCTAAAATTTTAGCAAATAGGCTAAATGATTTGATGCCTCAAGTAGTAGCTAAAGTTCAACATGGTTTTATTAAAAAGAGAGATACAACGGATCATGTTAGAAGAATCATTGCTCTTTTAGACTGGGCGCAGGCCTCGGGATCCCCAGTCGGGGTAGCCCTACTGGACACCGAGAAGGCGTTCGATAGGGTCGACTGGGGGTTCCTTTGGCAAGTCCTGGTCTGAAAAAATTCCCTGCAGAATTCATAACTGCTTTAAAAGCTTTATATAATAAGCCTCAGGCTGTAATACGAATAGCTCCTGATATTTCCACTACATTATCTATAACGAGGGGTACCAGGCAAGGGTGTCCTTGCTCCCCCCTATTATTCGCGCTTTATGTAGAACCATATTTGCAAAAACTCATAAATCAGGAAAGTATTCCCCCTGTTATAATTCATCAAATAGAATATAAAGTTTTTGCTTACGCTGATGACATCGCGATTGTTACTTCAGATATCAATTTAGCTTTTTCTAAGATTATAGAGGCAGCTCGGGAATTTGGTTTATACTCGGGATATAAATTAAATATAGCTAAAACACAGATAATTCATTCCGCTGCTGGCTTGCCAACCGATCTGACATATTCCACTACAGCCTCTTATCTAGGTGTGCAAATATCTGCCAAGATCGAAGCTATTGTAGGGCTTAATCTCGATCCATTACTTGCTTCTACTAATAGATCTCTTGAAAGGCTAAATAATCTCCATCTCGGAGCGCTAGGTGGCGCCTGTCCAGCATGGCCGCCTCGCGGTGAAGCTCCGGGTGCCGGACCCCGCAAATCCTCCCTAACCCGTCCTCAGCTGCCCTGGCCGATGCTTTCCCGGGCGCGCTGAAGCCCGGAACCGTCCTGCTCTCCCTGGCGCGGATCCGGAGCACATCTGCCCCCTCGGCGCTCGACCCGGCGTCTCTGCAGCTGACCGCCGAGAGGAGGCTGCGGTCCCGGTCCTGAGGCGCGGGCGAGCTGCTACTCCAGCCCGCGGCGCCCACGAGGTGTCTGGGCCCTGATGTGCCGGCGGCCTACAGGAGGCGTCTTTGCTGCGGTTGCGGCCCCCCCCCCCCGGGAGAGAAACGGAGGCCCCTAGCCGAGGCCAACCTGTGGAGTCCACGGAGGTGCGGGGCTGGTCCAGAGGATCCAATTTGCGCCGCATGACAGGCGGTGAGTGCGGCAGCGGGGAAGCGCACCAGCGGGGCTCCTTGAGTTGTTGGGGGACTGGAGGTGGTGGGGACACCCCCCCATCGGGCCGGGTGTCGACGGTCGGGGGCCGGCTCCCCCCCCCTCCCCCCCTCCCCCCCCTCGCCCACGTCGCGGACCCCGGGCCTGGTCTCTGTGGCCTGCGGGGACGCCTTGGTGGGTGCGGAGCCACCTTTGGGGATCGGGCCGCAGGCCGGCGGTCGGGGTGTGTACGGCTTCCCTTCCCCCCCCCCCCCTTTCGGCTAAGGCGCTCCAGGTGCTGGGCGTGCGGCTGCCCGAACCCCCAGGGGGGGCTTGAACTGATCTGCCCTTGGAGCCCGCGGTCTCGGGCTGCATACAGGCCGTAGTGGCGGCTGACCCATCGGGAGGAGGAGGCCTGAGGCTTGGCTGGGGGCCACGAGCTTTCGGCTGGAGCGGAGAGACCTAGCCTTGGCTGCGGTGTGCGGCGGAGGGTGACGCACCTCCCTGCGGGGCCGGGGTTGGAGGTTGGTGACGGCCCCCTGAGATTACCGGCTGCCACATCGGGCAGTGCGCTGACAGTACCCTCGGAGAGGCGGGCTGCACGCAGGAGTTGCGGCCTTGGCGACTATCGATTGAAGCACTCTCGGAAGATTCTCCAGGGACCTGGGACCGTGATCCACGCTGCTGGACCTCGCAGTGTCGGTGGGAGGCTGCGGGTGCGACTGTGGCTGGGGGCTGGACTGGATTTCCTGTTGAGTGGCCCGCCGGAACCTGACCGCGGGGGCTGGTGGCGCCCGACCATTTCCAGCCGTGGGACCCCCTGGCCATACCTCCTGCGGAGTCCACGTCAGCCCGAGCACCCGTCGACATCCTGCAGGAGTGTCTCACACCCTGTTGCCCTGTTTAGCTGACTGCCGCTCCAGACATGGGTAACATGGGTAAGGACAGGGCCACTAAGCAGGCGTCCGGGGCCACCCAAACCAGGATGGACAAATTCACGACCTCCGAGAAGGGGTCCGGCCCCACGGGCGAACTGGCCCCGGCCCCCGCTACGGACCTTGCTACCAACCTGCAGGACATCAACTCATCCCGCGCCTCCCTAGAGGGCATGGTGGGAGAGGTCAAGGTGGACGTTGCGCTTCTCCGGCAGGATCTGCGGAATGCCACCGCCCGCATCTCGGAAGCCGAAACCCGGATATCCACTGCTGAGGATGACATCCGCCATTTACAGGACCAGGTTCGGGAGCTGACCACCCACTCTAAGGAACTACACCGCCAGGTCGAAGATGCAGAAAACCGCGCTCGGCGCAGCAACCTGCGCCTCGTGGGATTCCCGGAGGGAGTCGAATCGGGCCGGGCGGACGACTTTATGGAGCGCTGGTTCCGATCCTGGATGCCGGCGGACAGCTTATCTGCTTCGTTCGTGGTGGAGAGAGCCCATCGCTCCCTGGCCCCCAGGCCCCCTGGTGCGCCCCCCCGGCCGTTCATCCTCAAGCTCTTGAATTTCAGAGACAGGGACGCTATTCTCCGCGAGGCCCGGCGCACGGAAACCCTCCACTACCAGAACCACAAAATCATGGTTTTCCCGGACT
Organism: Triturus cristatus; assembly: GCF_964204655.1. Lineage (NCBI taxonomy): Eukaryota > Metazoa > Chordata > Amphibia > Caudata > Salamandridae > Triturus > Triturus cristatus. Next base: position 1,251,405,984 of record NC_140592.1, on the reverse strand, counting down.
ACACTCGCGAGGTCCAGGAGCTACGCCGCTCCTACACTGAAGTGAAACAAAAGCTGCGTTCCCTGGGCCTCCAGTACCAGCTCCAGTTCCCGGCCCGCCTCCGGGTCATCTTCCAGCATAAGACACTGTTTTTCGATACGCCACGTGCGGCCTGGTCCTGGTTGACAGAGGAGCACCCCCTGCACCGCTCCGGGCGCGGATCGCCCACGGGAGCACGGGGGGGACGGGGGAGGCCCCGGACATCGAAGACCCGCCGGCGGCATCGCACGTTACCCCGGGAGCACACGGCAGAGGAGGTGGTCACCACGCGCTCTGGGGGACGGCCGCGCCGGGGATCGAGAGCATCTTCTGCCTCCTCGGCCACACACGCCAGTCCCGTGGCTGACGGGCGGCGGGCCATGTCCCCCCGGCTCACAGGCCCTTGAACCCAACCGGCCGAGTTGGTGGACACTTCGGACCTCTCTCGCAGCCCTAACATTTGACTCCCTGTGTTTCTTTGGGGGGGGTGGGGGACGCCCGGGCTGGGGGTTGGAATGCCCCGCTGTCAGTGTCGCTCTTGGCCAGGGCAGATGAATCAGGCGTGACTTCAGTTGTACCAGGGGTCCACTAGCACTCAAGCCCGAGCGTTTTAGCTTGGTGGTTCTTCCATTTGGTTCGGGCGACAGATGCTTCTGTTTTCGAAGTATAGGGTGGGGGGTGGGGGTTTGGGGTTGGTTTGGGGTTTTTTCTTCCTCGTTGGGGAGGCTTTGTTGGTGGGGGGTGACTCCCCCTTATTTGTTGTACCAAGGCATTTTGTACTCTTTGACCTGCTCTCCTGCCCGATGTCCCGCTGTCCTTCCCCTTTAGGGGCCTGCTCAGCCGCGCCTCCACTGGCCCCCTCTTCTGTCCTGGGCTATGGCTGACCCTCCTGTCCCTAGGGCCGCCATGCGCATATTATCCTGGAACGTCAATGGTCTTCTGGACCGTTTCAAACGCATGGCGGTCCTCAAATACGCGCAACGTGCGGAGATTGATGTACTCCTCCTCCAGGAGACTCATCTCTTGGGCAATAACTGTCCCTTTCTTGGCCGCTACGGTTATGACAGAGTGTGGCACTCAGGTTTTACACGGGGATCCCGGGGGGTAGCTATTCTGCTCCGCAAGTCCTTTCCCTTTGTCCTGACCCAGGTGCACTTGGACCCCCAGGGCATGGTAGTGGTGGTATGTGGTACTCTTGAGGGGCGACCCCTCACCCTGATGTCCCTTTACGCGGCTCCATCCCTCCTGCCGTCGGCCCTCTCCTACACCACGGGCCTCCTCCCGACGCTTCCGGCGGGCTCCCTCATTCTCGGCGGGGATTTTAACGCTGTCTACACGCCCCACCTGGACTCGACGGGTCCGATATCCCTGGCCCGCGCCGCTCGCGCGAAGCAGCTCTCGTCTTGGGCTGAATCTCAGGGCCTCTGCGATGTATGGAGGATCTGGCACCCGCAGGCTCGCCAATACACCCACACATCGGCGGCCCATCACTCCCATGCCCGGATCGACCTCATCTTTGTACCGTCTACCGACTGCGCAGGGGTGCAGGATGCGCGCATTCTCCCGAGGGGCCTCTCGGACCACTCGCCAGTGCTCCTTGCTCTTGGCCCCCCCCCCCCCCTTTCCGCCCGTCCGATGTGGCGTTTGAACGCCTGGTTCCTCCACGATAAGGCTTTCCGGAAGGTGGTCGGGGGCGAGATAGCCGATTACTACTCTCACAACGAAGGCTCTGTCCCCTCCCCTGCCGCCCTGTGGGAGGCTGGCAAGGCAACTATTCGGGGCGCCGCTAAGGGGCATCTGCAACGGCAACGGCGGGCCCAATCTCAGAAGCTCGTGGACTGCGAGGCTCAAGCCTTGGACCTGGAGCGCAACCTGGGGGGGTTGGACGACAGCACACGGTCTCGTCGCCTGGCTTTCCTGCGGGAAGAGATTCGCTTACACTCCTTGGAGGCAGCAAAGACTCTGTGGCGCTCCTCGGTGGCCCGGGTATATGGCTGGGGAGACAAAAACGGCACTGTTCTCCACCGGCTGGCTACTTACCCCCGGGCAGGTAGGATCATTCCGGCCATCGTGGACTCGACGGGTGGCCTCCACACAGCCTCGGTGGCGATGGCCCAGGCGTTCGCCGACTACTATTCCCGGCTGTACCGACTCCGGACGTCCACACTCTCCCTAGAGGAGTTGCTGGGGACGAATGGGGTGATGCTTGAGCGGCTGCAGCCTGAGGTCTCTGAGAGCCTCGATTCGCCTATAGAGCTGCAGGAGATCGAGGAAGCGATCGGCCGTCTGGCGCCCGGGAAGACCCCGGGACCCAACGGGTTCCCTCAGGAATATTACGCTCACTATCGTGAGACTCTGGCCCCGAGGCTTCGGGACCTGTTCGCGGACGTGGTGGAGACAGGCTCGTTCCGGCCTGAAACGGACACAGTGACCATAGTTGTCCTCCCCAAGACGCAGCCCCCCTCGCGGTCCTGCTCGGGCTACCGGCCAATATCCCTTATCAACACCGAAATCAAAATCTATGCCACGGTCCTCGCGCAGCGGTTGCGCCCATCTCTTGCCTCTCTGGTCCACCCGGATCAATGCGGATTTATGCCGGACCGGGGGACCAGACACTGCCTGCGGCGCCTGCACCTCGCGATGGCGCACCGCGGCCGCCTTTCCCCCTATCTGGCCCTCCTGCTGGTCGACTTTGAAAAGGCCTTCGACTCAGTGGGGTGGGCGTACTTGGGTAAGGTCCTAGAGCACATGGGTTTCGGTCCCCGGTTCCGTGCCATGGTTGCGGTCCTGTACGCGAACCCGCGGGCCCGTGTTTTGGTCAATGGGGCTCTGTCTCGCCCGTTCCCCATAGGTCGAGGTACACGTCAGGGATGTCCGCTCTCGCTCCTCCTGTTCGCTCTGGCCATGGAACCCCTGGCGGTAATGATTCGCTCGGATCCCGCTCTTCGCGGATGGGATTGGCCAGGTCTGGCTCCTGATAAGATCGCCCTCTACGCGGACGACGTCCTCCTCTATCTCTCTGATCCAGCGACCTCGGGACCCCAGGTCCGCCGGATTCTCCGCCGGTTTGGCCAAGCGTCGGGTCTCCATCTGAACCCTAAAAAATCCGTTCTAGTCCCGCTGCACCCGTCCCGGGACTGCTTCGATTGGCAATCGGATATTCCCCTCCGGAGACTCTCCTTTAAATACCTGGGGATCTGGGTCACCCTCCTTCCGGAACTCTGCTGGGCCCTCAATGTGGCTCCTGTAGTCAACAAGACCAGATCAGATATGCTCCGGTGGCAATCGCTCCCATTGAATCCGCTGGGGAGAGTCGCCCTCTATAAAATGATGATCCTCCCCAAGTTTCTATACATGCTACAAAACACTCCGTGCCCCTTTCCGCGCCCGTGGTTCCGGGAACTGGATAAGATGGTGATTAAATTTCTCTGGGGCGGCGGCAGGCCCCGCCTGGCCTTAGATCGCTGCAGAGTCCCCTCCTATGACGGAGGCTTGAGCATGACAAACCTATATCTCTACTATCTGGCCACCCAGCTACTGGTGATCCACGACTGGTTCTCGGGTGGATGGGGCGATCCGGCTTATCGACTCGAGGTGCAGTGCCTCGGGTTCTCATCTATCCAAAACATGCTCTATGGAGAAGCGGTTCCCCTGTCGCTCCCCGGCGTCGTGCGGGCCCCCTTTCTCACGTGGCGCGCAGCTTTGAGGCACACCCGGTGGTCGGGGACGAACACGCAACTCACACCGCTTTGGCACGGGACATGGTTGCGGGCGGTGGTGGGGCTAGTGGGCTTTCGGCAGTGGGACCTTCTCGGGATCTCCACTCTGGGCGATATATGGCGTGGGAGCCACATGTGTTCCTTCCAGGAGCTTCAGGCCCGCTTCTCGCTGCAGCCTTCTCAATTTTATCGCTACCTTCAATTGCGCCATGCGGTCCGGACCCACGTCCCTCTAGACTCCAGACTGCCTTCCCATAGCCTGCCTGAAGCTCAGGTGATGTTAGGGTGTCTGGGGAAGGGGGGCATATCCCGCATTTACAAATCCCTGATTAACAATACCCCGGTAGACTGGAGCGGCCTAAAACAGCGATGGGAGGCCTGGGTGGGACCCCTAGATGACGCGGACTGGAGGGACGCCCTTATGGCCCCTCGGTCGCTTACCACCTCCGCTAGGTTGCGGCTCATCCAACTCTATTACCTCCACACCGCTTATCTGACTCCGGACCGCCTATACCGTGCGGGCCTCCGCGTGGATGCCTCCTGTGCCCGCTGTGGGATGGCTCCGGCGGATTTCTTCCATATGGTGTGGTCTTGTCCCCGCCTGGCAGACTACTGGGCAGCGATTGAAGCCGAGCTAGCGGAGGTCCTGGGATGGGAGGTCCCACATGAGCCTAGAATGGCCCTGCTGGGCATCACGGACGGGATGGATGGGTCCCGTAACGACAAGTACTTCCTCACTACTGCCCTAATGGTGGCTAAGAGAGATATAGCAGCCGCATGGTCACAGCCAGACCCGCCCAGAAGGGCTACCTGGAGTAGAGGGGTGGATTGGTGTGCGGCCCAAGAGCGGTCGTTATACGCTGCCCGGGGCTGCCCCAAAAAATTCCGCAAAATATGGGGGAAATGGCTGGGGGGACTGCTTTGAGGGGTAGGGGCGCAGAGGGTGGGGACGGGGGCTGGGGGAGGAAGGGGGGGTTTTTACATTCGTTTGTAGATACTTCCCTGATTGCAGGTACTGATGCCATGTTCAATGCACTGCTGTATATCATTCTTGATATTGTCCTATATGCTGCAAAACACAATAAATTTTTTATCAAAAAAAATAATCTCCATCTCTCTCTTTATGGTCGTACTAACGTCATTAAGATGCTTTTTTTCCTAAATTTCTTTATTTTTTCCGTACTATACCTTTATTGTTCCCCTCTAGTTTATTTACTAAAATAGATAGAATAATTTCAAGATTCATATGGGGATATAAAAGAGTTAGACGGTCTCTTAATTGGTGTTCCTTACCTATATGCAGAGGAGGCTGGGGACTGCCGAATTTTCGTTTATATTTTTGGGCGGTTTCACTTAAGTCTATGAATGTTTTAATTTTCCAAGAAACATTATTGGAGGACTCTACGTATCCATCAATTTACGCAATGATCCTTGGTGCTCAGGCACGACATTGTCTTGTACGTTTTTCAGAGCCAAGTTACTATAAAAAAACAAGATTCAAAACTATATTGACAGCTCATCAAATATGGAAACAATTTAAGAAAAGATTTTGCTTAAATAGTAATTTCAGCTATTATACACCACTATTCGACAATCCGATGCTGCCATCAATATTTTCAGATCAAACTATACAGCGTTGGCAAAGGTTTAATATATCTCGGCTAGGTGATCTTTACCAAGAAGAACAATTTGTTTCATTTTTGTATTTACAGGAACAATATAATTTACCTAAAGCAGATTTTCTTAAATATTTGCAAATACGCAGTTTTATTATTTCAAAAAATCTATTAAATGCTAATAAAATCAAGAAAATTGATACACTTGAAAGCTGTTGGAAACAAAATAGAATTGGTGTGATTTATCAGACCATGTTAAACCGATTAGAAGATAATTTTGAGTCATTTAATATAAAATGGCAAAGTGATCTGGGGATAGAGAGTGTTAATGTATCTGATGCTTTAGCTTTGTCTGATTTAGTTCTATTTATTGGATCTTTAAAAAGTAAACTCTTTATGAGTATATTTGATTTATATTATACCCCTGCTAAATTATTGAAATGGAAAGTTAATAGAGGAGATAAATGTTGCCGATGTAATCTTTCTGGTGCAAATTCTGCTCATATGTTTTATTTTTGTCCTAGCTTAGCTCAATTTATTTTTGAAGTTCAAAAGTTGTTAAACAATATCATGAATTCACCAGTAACACTCTCTGCTGAACTTGTTATTCTTGGTGTTCAATCAAACCCTGATAGGCTCCGGACAATTGCTGAAGACGGCTTTCTATTCATTTCAATGTCTATCTTTAGATATTGTATAACTTCTCATTGGCTTGATGTTGATCCCCCTTCTTTTCTGCAATGGCAATCGAAATTGTTAAACATTTACCAATTAGAGCAATCGGTGTATTGTTTAAAGGGGAGGAAAAAGAAAGCTTTTGGTCTAAATATTTGGACACCTATTCGCAATTGGATTCAATCTTAAAAGGTTAAATTGTTTACTTACTTAAATGTTACTGAAGTGAAGTTTAGTTTGATCAAATTACCTATCTCAAACTTCTGTATGATTTGTAACGCTCGATCAGTTATTTTTTGCTGCTGTAAAACTTAATAAAGATAATTTTAAAAAAAGAAAAGCATTCATTAGTCAAAAAAACATTAATGTACCAACATTTTAAATGTGAACAGCGATATCCTCAAAAACCCAACGCACACAATATTGCTTCAAATAGTGACTGTTTATTGTTCAATTATTCATATAACAGGTCACCATAGTCAATGCTCAATATCAAATGAAAGGTTGCTCCAAAGGGGAGTGTAAAGGGGAGAAGTGCTCGTGAAGTAGGATAGATAAAAATAGAGGAGGGCAATCCACACGGTAGATTCCATAATCATTCAATTTGTACATCGTAGAACTGGTCATAGTTCATAAGGGTGCCAGTTTATACATATCGGCCTGTCCTTTATGGATTCCAAAATATTCTGGGGCAGATTTATGAGGGACTTGCGCCCCTTTTACGCCGCCGTTGCGTCACTTTTGTGATGCAGCGGCGGCGTAAACCCTGCGCCACGTTGCGCCCCATTTACATCGTGATGCATCTATGGAGATGCGTCATGGTGTAAAGCCCTGCGCCACGTGAAACCTGCGTCAGGTTTCACGTGGGCGTTTTGACACGGGGGGCGTTCCGTCGCAGGAACGCCCCTGAAAAGTGACTCAGTGAAATCTATAAGATTTCACTGAGTCACTTTCCCAACACTGATGCGTCAAAACCCTGCGCCTGCTTGAAGCAGGCGTAAGGCTTGACGCACCATGTTAGGGATAGGGTAGGTTGGAACAGTGCTGGAGTTGCGTCGCGCTTGCGACGCAACTTCAGCACTGCGCCAACCTTACGCCGGCAGATGCGTCACGTATCTGCTTGTCCTTGCGCCACGATGCACCGCATTGTAAATGTGGCGCATCTGCGGTGGCGCAAGGGCAAACTTGCGTGACGCATCTTCCCTGGCGCATCCATGCTGATTTGCAGGGATGCGCCAGGGAGCATAAACCTGCCCCTCTTTTTTTATGGTTTTCCTTTGTGGCACAGAGAAGATTCATCTGTGGAAATGCAGGGCTGGGGTGGCATCAGGTACAGGCCCAGAGAGAGAGAGAGTGTCGACGTTTCGACCCTGGTGCAATGAGGGTAATTGGGTCCTCTGCAGGCGGGTCTTCCTCAGGACTCAAGGAGGGATTGTGGGGGGGGCGCAACCTAGGGCCAGGTTCAGTCAGGATACAACCCCTCATGTGGCGGTCCGCACAGGAGTTGCGGCATGTTAAGTTTATTTCAGGGACGTTAAAACTGCAGTATTGAGAATTCAAACACGGGAATAAATCACCCACAGCATCTCATGGAGCAGTAATCATGAAGTCCGGGGATCCAGCTGGCCTCCACACCCCCCTCCCCCTTCAGTCCTGAGGAAGACCCGCCTGCAGAGGACCCAATTACCCTCATTGCACCCGGGTCGAAACGTCGACACTCTCTCTCTCTGGGTCTTACAATCGTGTACAGGGTGAAATATTGTGTCTTGGTCACAATCTACAAAGCCATCTACCGCTTCGACCCATGACAACGGCCTATGAACTGAGGGCCAGATGTACATAAAAGTCAGTTTGCAATTTCCTAATTGCAAATTTTTGCGATTCACTATTAGGAAATCGCAAACAGCCATATACAAATGTGTCTTAGACACATTTTGCGATTCCCAGTGGGTTGCAAAGAGACCTACCTCGTTAATATTCATGAGGTAGGTCTCACTTTGTGAACCATAGGGAATGGACTGCGCTCACAGTGGGACTACTGTCTGCTCTTCAAAAATGTTGACGCCCACATTCACAAAGGGGAAGGGGTCGCTTGGAGACCCCTTCCCGTTTATGAATGGGTTACCACCAACTTGAATTTGGTGGTAACTGCAAATGTTTTGCGACTGCATTCCCGGTCGCAAAACATCCCTTCATACCACTGCAACTTGCTATTAGGATGGGACGCCCTTAACACGTCCCTTCCTAATAGCGACTGGCAAACCCTATTTGCGATTTGGTAATAAGTCACTGAGTCGCAAGTAGGGTTTGGTACATCAGAAAAGGCTTTTTTCTGTTCGTAATCTGCCGAATTGGGCCATTTGCAAGTAGCAAACAGCTTTGTACATCTGACCACCTTTGTCTTCACCCCACCCAGGCACCTTGCTAGGCCTGGGCAAAAATTTCGTTCCGTTCGCGGAAATTGCGATAATTTGACATTTTTGCGTTCCGCGGAGAGCGCGAAAATGTCAAAAATTCCGGTTTCCGCAGCTTGGCGATAATTTGTTTCTTGCTCGCGCTGTAAAATGATACATTCTCGCGCGCGCGCGATCGCCTTACCTGAATCCCTGCGTTCGCCGACAAGTTTTCTTGATCCGGTCGCGTTCTCCATGAGATGTTGTATTGTTTTTAGCCATTTGCGCTGTCTCGCGACAGTTCGCGCCCGCAGTGACGTCATGCGTCGCGCGATCACGTCTTTCTTCTCGCGATCATGCACCGCGAGAACAACTCAAAACAAGATGGCCGCGCCCGCAAGCAACCACATGGGTAAGTTGGCGACCCGCAACCATGCAGAAAATCTCGCGAACATGCCGGAAAAAAACTTCCGCATCTTCGCGATATTTCTGCTTGTTTGCGATAATTTTAAACATTCTCGCGATAATTTGCGAAGGTTAATTCCGCAAATTCCGCCCACCCCTACACCTTGCTGTACTGAAGATAGAGGTGCAAGAATATCGAGGACAGATTATGCAGAGACAACATTTCGGAAGGTAAGTGCATATAGAGAAGAATAGATTTACTGTTCCTAGGTCCACATCTACATACCTTGAAGATATGTGCACTGCTAGTCAGACAGAGAAAATCTAGACTTGCCTGTCAACATTTTTTCTATTTTTTCTCGATATTTTGTTGTTGATAGTCTGTCTCACCAGCATTGTGGGGTTGATATTCAGGGTGCACACCGCCACCCCCACAAATATAAGACAACCAGATTGGGTGGTAGATAGCTACTGGGAATAGGGAGCAGATGGCAGACTGACCTCCCAATAGAGTCGAGACAGACCAGGGTTTAGAAAAAATTATTTAAAAAACTAAAAAGTCTATTTTAGCTAGGTTGGGACTCGGAATTTCATATTCCTGGGGTTAGGTGCCTTGCAAACCGACAGGCCACGCCACCCACAGCCCTTGTACCACTGGGCAGCTCCTCCGACAGACCACATCTCCCCTCTGAGGAGTCCGCTGCTCACCTGACTGCACAGATCTTCCCCAGAGACCACATCCCCCAAGGAGGCCCCTGTGCCACCACTGGACAGCTCCTCCATAGACCAGACAGCTTCTCCCACAGACCACATCTCCCCTCTGAGGAGTCCGCTGCTCACCTGGCTGTAGATCTCTTCCCCAGAGACCACATCCCCCAAGGAGGCCCTTGTGCTCCTCCGCAGACCAGACAGCTCCTCCCACAGACCAGACAGCTTCTCCCACAGACCACATCTCCCCTCTGAGGAGGCCGCTGCTCACCTGACTGTACATCTCCCCCTCCCCCCGGGACCCTCTAGGAGGCCTCTGTGCCACCACTGGACAGCTCCACCCACAGAACAGACAGCTTCTCCTTCAGACCACATCTCCCCTCTGAGGAGGCCCCTGCTCACCTGACTGTTCAGATCCTCCCACAGACCACATCTCCCCTCTGAGGAGGACCCTGCTCGCCTGACTGTAGAGCTGCTCCCACAGACCACATCTCCCCTCTGAGGAGTCCGCTGCTCACCTGACTGCACAGATCTTCCCCAGAGACCACATCCCCCAAGGAGGCCCCTGTGCCACCACTGGACAGCTCCTCCATAGACCAGACAGCTTCTCCCACAGACCACATCTCCCCTCTGAGGAGTCCGCTGCTCACCTGGCTGTAGATCTCTTCCCCAGAGACCACATCCCCCAAGGAGGCCCTTGTGCTCCTCCGCAGACCAGACAGCTCCTCCCACAGACCAGACAGCTTCTCCCACAGACCACATCTCCCCTCTGAGGAGGCCGCTGCTCACCTGACTGTACATCTCCCCCTCCCCCCGGGACCCTCTAGGAGGCCTCTGTGCCACCACTGGACAGCTCCACCCACAGAACAGACAGCTTCTCCCTCAGACCACATCTCCCCTCTGAGGAGGCCCCTGCTCACCTGACTGTTCAGATCCTCCCACAGACCACATCTCCCCTCTGAGGAGGACCCTGCTCGCCTGACTGTAGAGCTGCTCTCACAGACCCCATCTCCCCTCTGAGGAGGCCGCTTCTCACCTGACTGTACAGCTCTTCCCCAGAGACCACACACCCCTAGGAGGCCCTTGTGCCACCACTGGACAGCTCCTCCACAGACCAGACAGCTTCTCCCACAGACCACATCTCCCCTCTGTGGAGGCCGCTGCTCACCTGACTGCACTGATCTTCCCAAAAGACCACACCCCCCAAGGAGGCCCTTGTGCCCCCACTTGACAGCTCCTCTCACACAGACCACATCTGCCCTCTGAGGAGGCCCCTGCTCACCTGACTGCACAGCTCCTCCCACAGACCACATCTCCCCTCTGAAGAGGCCGCTGTTCACCTGACTGCACAGCTCCTCCCACAGACCACATCTCCCCTCTGAGGAGGCCCCTGCTCACCTGACTGCACAGCTCCTCCCACAGACCACATCTCCCCTCTGAGGAGGCCCCTGCTCACCTGACTGCACAGCTCCTCCCACAGACCACATCTCCCCTCTGAGGAGGCCCCTGCTCGACTGACTGTAGAGCTGCTCCCACAGACCACATCTCCCCTCTGAGGAGGCCGCTTCTCACCTGACTGTACAGCTCTTCCCCAGAGACCACACACCCCTAGGAGGCCCTTGTGCCACCACTGGACAGCTCCTCCACAGACCAGACAGCTTCTCCCACAGACCACATCTCCCCTCTGTGGAGGCCGCTGCTCACTGCACTGATCTTCCCAAGAGACCACACCCCCCAAGGAGGCCCTTGTGCCCCCACTTGACAGCTCCTCCCACAGACCACATCTCCCCTCTGAGGAGGCCCCTGCTCACCTGGCTGCACAGCTCCTCCCACAGACCACATCTCCCCTCGGAAGAGGCCGCTGCTCACCTAACGGTACAGTTCCTACCAGAACACGTTTAAAGTTCCCCTTTGACCTCATTGTCGGGGTCCTTCGCCACATCTGGCCTCTGGAGGCCTCGGCTGACCCCGGTGTCCCGCTCTCCTACAGTCCGCCCCCTTGGAGAGGTCTGCAGATCTCATAGCCTAGCTCCCCAGACTTCTCCTACAGCACACCTCCCAGCCGACACTGCTCCCTGCCCCGGCAGCCCGTGCGGACTTCCTGCTCAGACGGAGACGGGATTGACAAACAGAGGCATGCTGGTGGGGTTTGGACCCTTGGAACTGTCTGCGCCTCATCAGGGGGCGCGACACCCCAAACCCGGCGACATGTGCCCGTAGGAGGACGCACGGAACACACAAACATGACAACGGAAAGAAGACACGCATTCAATAATGACAAAGGGTAGACGCCGAGGGCCCGGGCACAGATGAGCACAAAAACTGTCACAGTCATCGGTAGTCACAGGGGCGCACACAAACATATGGACTCAATCAATAACTAATCGATAATCAGTCAATGATACATACCAAGCGCTGAGAAGGACACACACAAACACAGTCATAGTCACACATAGTCACAGACGCACACACATAATAGACGTGACGTCAGTAATGGCAAATCCTACGCGGGCACACACAAACACACATGAAGCCAATAATGACAACTACTATGCGCCCACAGGGGCACACACAAACACACATGAAGCCAATAATGACAACTACTATGCGCCCACAGGGGCACACACAAACACACATGAAGCCAATAATGACAACTACTATGCGCCCACAGGGGCACACACAAACACACATGAAGCCAATAATGACAACTACTATGCGCCCACAGGGGCACACACAAACACACATGAAGCCAATAATGACAACTACTATGCGCCCACAGGGGCACACACAAACACACATGAAGCCAATAATGACAACTACTATGCGCCCACAGGGGCACACACAAACACACATGAAGCCAATAATGACAACTACTATGCGCCCACAAGGGCACACACAAACACACATGAAGCCAATAATGACAAATACTATGCGCCCACAGGGGCACACACAAACACACGTGACGTCAATAATGGCAAATCTAACTCGCCCACACACAAACACACGTGACGTCAATAATGGCAAACCCTATGCACCCACAAGGGCACACACAAACACACATGAAGCCAATAATGGCAAATCCTCCGCGGACACAAGGGCACACACAAATGCAGCCACATAGCCATGATAATCATAGACGCACACACAAATACAAACACACATGCAATAATTAATAAGTACTACGGGGCTCACATGGGCGCACACAAATACAAACGAAGTCAACAACGAGAAATACTAGACGCTCAAAAATGCACACACAAACACAGCCACCGATAGTGACAGACACACACAAATACACGTGACGTCAATAATGATAAATACTGCGGTTCCACAAGGGAGCACACAAACACACATGAAGTGAATATAGGCAAATGCGCGTCCAAAGGGACACACAAACGAACTCAAAAACGACAAGTGCTACACGCTCACAAACAACACAAACACTGACACACAGCCGTGATAATCAGAGCCGTACACACAAACAGAAACACGCATGCAGTCAATAATGACAAATACTACGGGCCCACAGGGGCACACACACACATGAAGTCAATAATGACACATACTACGGGTCCACAGGGGCACACACACACATGAAGTCAATAATGACACATACTACGGGTCCACAGGGGCACACACACACATGAAGTCAATAATGACACATACTACGGGTCCAGGGGCACACACACACACACACACATATGAAGTCAATAATAACACATACTACGGGTCCACAGGGGCACACACACACATGAAGTCAATAATGACACATACTACGGGTCCAGGGGGACACGCACACACACACACATGAAGTCAATAATGACACATACTACGGGTCCACAGGGGCACACACACACACATGAAGTCAATAATGATACAAACTACGGGTCCAGGGGGACACGCACACACACACATGAAGTCAATAATGACACATACTACGGGTCCACAGGGGCACACGCACACACACACATGAAGTCAATAATGACAGCCGTGATAATCATAGCCGTACACACAAACAGAAACACGCATGCAGTCAATAATGACAAATACTACGGGCCCACAGGGGCACACACACACATGAAGTCAATAATGACACATACTACGGGTCCACAGGGGCACACACACACATGAAGTCAATAATGACACATACTACGGGTCCACAGGGGCACACACACACATGAAGTCAATAATGACACATACTACGGGTCCACAGGGGCACACGCACACACACACACACACATGAAGTCAATAATGACAAATACTACGGGCCCACAGCGGCACACACACACATGAAGTCAATAATGACACATACTACGGGTCCAGGGGGACACGCACAAACACACATGAAGTCAATAATGACACATACTACGGGTCCAGGGGGACACGCACAAACACAAACACACATGAAGTCAATAATGACACATACTACAGGCCCACAAGGCGCACAGCCACATGCACGCAATAATGACAAATCCATGGCGCTCACATGGGCATAGGGGCACACAAAGACAGTCACAAACTCGCCTATAACCAGACGCACACACAAACGCACACCCGGTAATTGGCGGATAAATGCGCGCTCAAAAGTACATAGCCACAGAGCGCGGCTCAAACAAACACACACACGGCACAGAACCTGAACGCACGCTCCCTGTTACACACACTTAAATGCTCACACCCCATACATATGTAAGTATGTCATCATACTAATGCACATATTGCACAATCCCGAACCCCATCAGGAAAAAAAAACATACAATAGAAACAAAGAACAAACGTACATATAAACGTCCACACGTGCAAACACACCACGGTAATGCACGCAATCCACAGTTATGAAACCGTATGTATACAAGAACACACGGAAAAAAAGCACAAACACTTATGCACATACATGCCAGTTAAACTCACAACCGGCAGGCACACATAATGGTGAAGGAGGCGTAAACAAACATTGGCTCACACAAACACGTGTACACAGGCATGATCGCACACAAACACGGATGCAGAGCCATGCTCACGCGCAAACACAGATACACAGGTATGCTCACGCACAAACACGGGTACACAGGCATACTCACACAGAAGCACGGACGCAAACACGGATACACACGTATGCTAACGCACAAACAGGTATATACAGGCATGATCACACAAACACGTGCACAGGCATGCTCGCGCGTAAACACGGATATTCAGGCATGATTGCACACAAACACAGGTACGCAGGCATGCTCACGCACAAACACGCTTTTCATAGACAGGCGGCAGTCCGTTTAATAGACACCGAGGCATATCGATTACTGACATATTTCCTAAGATTGGCTGTGTGTTTGCAGCAGGAAGGGACGGGGCAATTCACGCCAGCTCTGGGTGCTGCCGAGCACGGGGCTCGCCTGCCAGCAGCGCCCCGTGTTGCCCTATACCACCCACTGTCGCGACTGATCGGGACATGTAAATAAACCGAACGGGCACTTCTGCGTCAGCGCCCAAACGTTGTAGTTCCTTCGAATAAGGACGCTTCACTAAGTGTCAGTGACATTGTGTCGTTTTGTTGTGCATCGCCTCGCTATTGCGGGCCTGGTGCAAACCCACCGCTTTTGGGCGCACCAGATTTCCACCATTTTACAAGCAGGCAGCGATGAAGACCACATCCTGGGCTCGCGCCAGGACCCCCATGAACTCGACCCCGACGGAGGACCGAAGCCCCCTTTCCTGACAGCCCCGAAGGAAGAGAAGGCGCCCCGGACCTCGGCCCGGCGCCCTGTGCCGGGCTGTTTGTATGTTGTTCGTGCGGCTTTCTCGAAAACACGGGTTTCTATTGACGCGCCAGACCCGAGGTGCAGGACAAACAGCCATTGGACGTTAAAATAATTGCACAACCCCAGAAAAAATGACCAATAAATACCCGAGTCTCCCGGGAGACCCTCGCAGCAGGCTTGTGGAGGAGTGCGTGGAATTGTTAGTCTATGCTCAGGCGGGTGGAGTGTGGCTGCGGGTCGGGCCCGGCTGGTGCTGCGGCTGGCAGCGCTCGGAGGGCTTCTAGCCGCAGTCGGGCCTCCTCGGGAGGGCAGCGGGCGCTGTACCACTCAGAGGGGCTTCATAGCGCCTCCACCGAGGGTGCTTCCCACTGTGGAGCTGCCGGAGCCTCGGGGAAACCTTGCTCTGCCTGTCGGAAGCGGGGACCAGTTGAACACATACAATAGGCGTCATTTTGCACAATCGATCACATTGATAATTCCGAGCGCTTTGGGCATTTGTGTTTTACAAAGTTAAACTCTCATAATTTTTCCGTGAACACTTTTGCCAATATCTGCGATTTATATTTTTTATTTCACTTAACATATCATTCACGCATCGCATACCCGTTTCGTGTCGTTCTATAATATGCGCGAAGTGTATTTAATAATATTAAGTTCGCTCTTTTTATTTTGAAGCAGTTATGCCCAGCATGTTGTTGTTGACCGCCCCCCCCTCATTATTAGCGAGTTTGAGCCACGAACGATCGTCTGTACTTTTAACTCGGATCTCCACGCGCCGATGTGGGCTCCCGTTTGCTTTCATACGTCGATTGTTTGTTTTATTGCAGATTCTGAGCTCAGACAACGGCAGGCAGAAGGCTGTGGTGTTTTGTTATTTTATAACAAATGCCTGACGTGGCAGTGCACCTTTCCGCTGCCTTCCACCAGAGCGGCAACAGTTTCCATCGCCGCAGAGTGCAAATCCCAGGCTTGCACGAGCCGGTGCCTCGCGCCGAAAAGAACATAAAAACAGTATATAGTTAATTGCCCTAATTGCCGGGAGATCGGTAATTGCCTCGTATTTTTCTGTTGCGCTGTGTCGGGGAACGCGTCCCTTGATACACACGAAAACAGCAATACCTGCCCCGACATGTTGTCTTGTTTTGAAGCTGAAATGCACAACAAAATCATTACAACACAGCAATAAATGTGTGTATATATATATATATTTATATATATACCTATGCCAGGCCTGGGAGCCGCTGTTGATTCTAGGCGCCGTTTCAGTTTACTGTGAGGGGGTGGGGGTGAATTGCTCCCTGTAATCCGAATTTTGGGGACTGCCCGAAACAAAGAAAGGCCCCGGTGAAGCGGGCGTGGGGTGCACGTGTTAACACTCCCGGGAAAGGCCGCCGCAGCATGTTTTAATGGGATAGGAAACAATATTGGGGTTCAGGCATCAGACCCCCTTGGCCGTGGGACGCTTGGCGGGAGAGGCCCCAAACTCCAACCTCTCGCCGCTCCCCACAGGCCTCCAGAGAGACGCCGCCGTTGCATGTTCACACTCTGCGCACCGGCGCGACCCTTGCGCTCTTCAGTGCGCCCTGTAAGGCGAGCCCCCAGGCTCCGAGCTACGGGCACCCCCCGGTGGATACCAGGGGCGTCCGGGGCCCCCAGCTTCACACAGGAGGGCAGGGTGCACGCTTTATGTGCGGTAAAGTGCGCTCTAAAGATAAGAACAAAGGAAGAGAACTCAGGGGCGAGCTGGTGACTTTCAACGCGCGAGCAACTACCAAATGTGCGAATGTTTCCGACATCACACCAAAGGCACTGACTCGCACATACCAAAGGCACTGATTGCACACACACCAAAGGCACTGGTTGAACATACACACACCAGAGGCACTGACTCGCACATACCAAAGGCACTGATTGCACACACAACAAAGGCACTGACTCGCACATACCAAAGGCACTGATTGCACACACACCAAAGGCACTGGTTGAACATACACACACCAAAGGCACTGACTCGCACATACCAAAGCACTGATTGCAAACACACCAAAGGCACTGGTTGAACATACACACACCAGAGGCACTGACTCGCACATACCAAAGCACTGATTGCACACACACCAAAGGCACTGGTTGAACATACACACACCAGAGGCACTGACTCGCACATACCATAGCACTGATTGCACACACACCAAAGGCACTGGTTGAACATACACACACCAGAGGCACTGACTCGCACATACCAAAGCACTGATTGCAAACACACCAAAGGCACTGGTTGAACATACACACACCAGAGGCACTGACTCGCACATACCAAAGCACTGATTGCAAACACACCAAAGGCACTGGTTGAACATACACACACCAGAGGCACTGACTCGCACATACCAAAGCACTGATTGCACACACAACAAAGGCACTGGTTGAACATACACACACCAGAGGCACTGACTCGCACATACCATAGCACTGATTGCACACACACCAAAGGCACTGGTTGCACACACACACACACACACACACACACCAGAGGCACTGACTCGCACATACCAAAGGCACTGATTGCACAGACACCAAAGGCCCTGACTCACATATACATCACAAGCCCTGACTTGCACTCACCAAAGACACTGACTCGCACACACTAAGTATAAAACATAGAGAAAAAAAAATCTATGTTAGAAAATCCAAATTGATTGATATGCAAACATTCATTTAATCATATAGCGCACACAATAAAATTAATAGTGGGAGGCAACAAAATAAAAATATCAGAACTTTTAAGGCTCAGCCATTTCTTAGTGACTGTTGAAGCAATAAACACTTTTTGTCACAAATGATTTGGAGTACCAATGCTATTATAATTTGAAAGAAACATTTGCAATAGTCGTGGCACTACCGGGTGAGCGCGTTTCGATCCGCTTTACAATATGGGATCCTCACCAGGACTTAAATGAATGTGCCTGAGACGGAAAGAGGGCCATAACCAACCACTGAGGGGCACTGCAAGTCCAAAGGAGGAGGGCCAGTGGGCGTGACCAATCACTGAGGGGTACTGCAAGTCCAAAGCAGGAAGGCCAGTGGGCGTGGCCAAGCACTCAGGGGCACTGCAAGTCCAAAGCAGGAAGGCCAGTGGGCGTGGCAATGACGGTGCCTGGTAATGAATGCGAATATGTCCAGTTGCTTCGATATAGAACAACTCGAGGCCGCAGATCACCGGTGAAAGGAAGGGGTGCGGCCCCTGAACCTGTTGCGGGAGGTGATGGCGGCGCCCCCTAAGTCAATAATTGTCAGAATGGGCAGTTCAGGTGCAGCCGAAGGTGCAGCTTGAAGTGAACCGCAGCACCCTCTCCGGAAGGGGCCAGATGTGTTTGTTGCACATTGTTCTGTATCGACGTGATTGGTTACATTCGTATTCTTAGTCATAATTTAACATCGTCATTGCCACGCCCACTGGCCTTCCTGCTTTGGACTTGCAGTGCCCCTCAGTGATTGGTCACGCCCACTGACCTTCCTGCTTTGGACTTGCAGTGCCCCTCAGTGATTGGTTATGGCCCTCTTTCCGTCTCAGGCTCATTCGTTTAAGTCCTGGTGAGGATCCCATATTGTAAAGCGGATCGAAACGCGCTCACCCAGTAGTGCCACGACTATTGCAAATGTTTCTTTCACATTATATTAGCTTTGGTACTCAAAATAATTTGTGACAACAAGTGTTTATTGATCTACAGTCACGATGAAATATCTGAGCCTCAACGATTATTTTCTCCTGTTGTTTCACACTATTAATGTAATTGTGTGCGTTTTATGATTCAATAAATATTTGCATACATATTCATTTGGATTTTCTAATATAGAATTTATTTTTCTGCCATGGTTTATGCTTAGTGACATTCCGCTGTAAAGGACCTCTTGTTCCTTCATAAATACCTGTACCCACACCAAAGGCCCTGATTGCACACACACCAATGGCGCTGAAATGCACGCACACCTCCAAAGGCACTGATTGCACACACACCAATGGCGCTGAAATGCACGCACACCTCCAAAGGCACTGATTGCACACACACCTATGGCGCTGACATGCACACACACGCCACCAAAGGCCCTGATTGCACACACACCAATGACGCTGACATGCACACACACCAATGGCGCTGACATGCACACACACCTCCAAAGGCACTGATTGCACACACACCTATGGCGCTGACATGCACACACACGCCACCAAAGGCCCTGATTGCACACACACCAATGACGCTGACATGCACACACACCAATGGCGCTGACATGCACACACACCTCCAAAGGCCCTGATTGCACACACACCAATGGCGCTGACATGCACACACACCTCCAAAGGCACTGATTGCACACACACCTATGGCGTTGACATGCACACACACGCCACCAAAGGCACTGATTGCACACACACCTATGGCGTTGACATGCAGACACACCACCAAACGCAATGATTGCACACACACCAAAGGCACTGATTGCGCACATACCAATGGCGTGAAATGCACACACACCACCAAAGGCAATGATTGCACACACACCAAAGGCACTGATTGCACACACACCAATGGCGCTGACATGCACACACACCACCAAAGGCAAAGATTGCACACACACCAAAGGCACTGATTGCACACACACCAATGGCGTGAAATGGACACACACCACCAAAGGCACTGATTGCACACACACCAATGGCGCAGACATGCGCACACACCACCAAAGGCATTGACTGCATACACACCAAAGGCACTGATTGCACACACTAAAGGTACTGACTTGCACACACACCACCAAAGGCACTGATTGCTCTTTGCACTACAAGCCCAACCGCAGCCCTGGAGTGTCACCGATCGGGCACCCGCAGAGCTCAGCATTTCACCAAGCAGTGGGGTGAAAGACGGTGCTCTGCCGTGGTCTGCGCCGTGCGCCGGTGCGCAGCGCAGAAGACGCGCCGGCTGTGCGCGCCTTATCAAAGAGAGTTCATTGCGGCTGGCGGAGCGGTGACTGCTGCTTGTACATGGTTGTAAACATCTCTGACAACCTCAAACACAACATTGATGGTATTAGCTTCCCACACGTTATTTGTTTTAGCAACTGACAGCGCTGCAGTATTTTGGAGTACTTGGTAATACTCGCGGAATACACGGCCTCCCTCACACAAACGGGAGTCAATTATGTTCCATTATCCCCTCTCCTCGCCCTCTCTGTTGCTCACATCCCCCTTTCTCCCTTCCTTCTTTCCAGCCTTCCTCCCTGCCGCCTTCACGCGCTCTCTCATTCTCTCCTGCCTTCACGTCACTTCCAGATGACAGCTGCCTGCAGGCATTGGAGCAAAGGATGCCATGTACGGCTGCCTACGCGATGACCATGGTTTTTACGTGCAGATTAGTAGGACAATGTTGTAGACCCTACGAGCCAGAGTAGGCATTCACCGTTCGAGGGACGTTGGGGTCTGCCAGGGGCCTCGGGTACGAGCCTCCTGCCAGGGGTCTATGTTCAGTTATATTTCGGGCACGAATCTGTAACTCGGGGTTTGCACCCAAGCCTCAGCAGACGTGCAGGCTGGGGGGGGCGGGGGACTGTGCCAGACAGTGACTGCCTGGCTTCTGCCCCTGCAGACTCGGGGCACCCTCAAAGTGCGGCCGGGGCAAAGTTTATCAGGGCCGAACTTTCTCCCCTAGCACCGAGCTATCAGGGGGGCGGACCTGCGGTGAATACCCCCTGAATATACTGCCCCTTGTACGCACCGTGAGGGGGGGGGGGGGGCAGGCTGCGCCAGGCAGGCGACAATGGGGGCTCGTACATTCACCAAAAAAGAAGAAATGCAAAAAATAATCACCCTGCCGAACAGAAGCCTCGACACTCCCACCGCCCTCCCCCCTTTCACTACATGCTTCTCTTTGTGAGGAACACAACGACCGGCCCCGATGCTGCGAGCAGAGCTGTCATTTACGGCCTCGCTTTTTGTGTATTTAGCGGCAGATGTTAGCCCCTCTCTACGTGTTTCGGCTGCTAATGCCCGCCATTAACACACCGACAAAAAGCTCTAACCCTATCAAAAATGAAGGAGGTGCGTGGAGTTAAAGCGCCCGCGGAAGCGCACGCACACCCACGAGCACGCACGAACGCACCCACGCACACCAAGGTGCTGTGAGCCTTGCGCCCTGCACAGAAAGCCGCGGCCACCACAATCCACCGGTGTGGACTCTCGGCGCCTCTCTCGGCCGCTCTCCCGTGTTGCCCTCTGCAGGCTTTTGCTCCATGAAGTGCACCCCGCGCCAGAGCCGCAAGCGGGGAGTTTGCACACAAACCCCTGTCCCCCAGGGAACCTCTTCCCCAGGCTGCAGGAGCCAGAGGCACTTCCAGCCCCCTCCCCGCCGATACTAACTTGCCCAGAAAAAAACCCCAAAATAAAAAAAAATCGAAAAGAACTCTCGATGTGGCGTCTCCAGAAGATTCTAGTTTCACTCGTTCTGTTTCCCCCGAAGAGAGTCTCCAAGTAATAATAATGACGATAAAAATAACAGTGTTTAAAGGTTATATTTTGTCTGCTGCTCGGGAGTCGCGTTCTGACCTTAGCCGTGCAATGTATGCCTCGCACTGGCCAGCGTGCCGAAGCTGCACCGCTCAGAAGCGCATACCCCAAAACCGTGCCAGTGTTGAAAAAATAACAATATTAAAAAAAAGAAACCGCATACAATATTTTTCTAATTTCGTAGATGGATGATTGCCTGTTCCGTTACAAACTGTACCCAACACGGATCCAAATCTTTCCATTAGGCAGATTATATCTGAGCAGCAGCCGGAGAGGCGGGATTAGTGCAACGCCAGCGGCATCTAGTGCTCGTGTGAGGAACTGCACCGTGCATAGAACCAAACGCCTGCTTCTGTCTAACCTTGGTAAACTTACCGCTGCGCTCGAAAAAAAGGCGTTTTTCGTAAAAAAAATAAATAAAAGAAGAGAAAGAAAGATTTGCGAACGAACGCACGATAATAAATTAATATTATATCACATTTTTGAATCGCTTCTCTCCCCTTTCCCTCTAAGCGGGATCAAGACGAGCAGACAAAGCGAGGGTTCCTCGACTAGTGTGTTGGGCACGGAGAAAGTTTAGTAAACGAATGCGTTTGAACAATATTCACTTCGGACGCTTCTGTTTGTTATTTTAGTCATTTGACATTTTAGCGGGTGCGCTTTGCTGTGGCATTTCTTTTGTATATGTGGAGATGCTACTTGAAATCTGCTCCCACCACAACCCCACATTGAAGTTGTCTGCGGGTGCACCGTGACGCGGATAGCACCAGAGCGCCCGTGGAAACAACGCGCAGCGACGGCAATGACTCCTATACACGGAGCACAGAAGGAAGAGCAGCCAGGTCATCTGTTGCCACAAAGCACCTCGGTCACGTTCCTGTCAGATCTCAGGAACAGGACAAGCGAGCGCCCCCCAGAGGCGAGTCCGGTGTGTGTAGAGTCCTAGCAGTCGAGAGAAACGACTCATTCCTCCTTCAACCGCCCCACAGTCCACACACATATTGTATGTTATTGTATGTAGTGTGTACATATCTCCGGAAGGATCGGTAGGTTGATCGATGGATGCATGGAGAGACAAATAAATTAGAAGACAAAGAGACACACTAGGTAAATTGAGTGTCAAGTCAAGTCAAAAGATACTTTATTCGACAAATCAATGCCATAAAAGTGAACATATAGGAGGCAACATTTCATCAATAAAAAGACATTGCGTTACAAATGACAATTACAATTTTAAGTTTTGTAAACCAGAAGATAAAGTTAAAAATATTGGATAGAGCAGAGGGTTTCATATAAGTGCATAGTGCCAAATTCATATTACTATATAGAGGAAGCAAGTTAAAATTCCTAACTGGGGCAGATTATAACGTATAAAATATCGAATATTAACTGGTGGAGTACAAATTACTACTTTCACATTATCATAAACCATTGGACAAATATTAATATTTAAGAAGTTAATTTCAGTACTCACAGAATAGTAGACACTACAATTTAAAATTCCTAAATAGAACAGGGGGTATCCAGTGACGTGCAAAATGCTGCAATATAAAGTGCAACGTGCTAAATTTACAATTTAAATAACAGTAAACATTCAAATAATCATGATTACATAAACAAAAAAGATGATTTGATAGTAATTGTTCAAATGACAATTTTTTTCTACATCTAATGGCTCCTGATAAAAAAACTTGCAACCCCAAAACAGACCATAGGTGAAGATAGCATTTGGAGGTATAGCAAAGCTGGCCTAACGTAAAGAAAATGGCAATCTTTAAGAAGGGGAAGTATAAATCTTTTACGCAACTGAGCATAAAAATCACAGAAAAAGATAAAATGTAAGGTATCTTGTTCTGAAAAATCGCCACAAGGACAAGGTTTACGAGTACCTTGTTTCGAAAAACCTTGTGGGACAGCTAAAAACCAAGAGATCAAGTGTAATCGAAATCTTGTTAACAGAAAACAATGAAAAACATTATTTACAATCAGTAAATATGGTTGAACTTGATTATGCAAAGGTAATGTGATATATCTTCTAACCGTTGGTTTTATTAGGTCCTTTTCCTCCCTAAGGCCCTGTTGCTTCTCCAAAAACTGTGATTGAGTGGCTCTAATTTTAGATTTGCTCATCGGTTTCGGCCTGTTATATAAATCTGGGCAACCTAGCCGTTTAGTCAGGTCCATTATATACTTCAGCCATGGAATATCCAAGGCTCTATCCACGGCTATACAATCCATGATTACCAATTGGTTTAGTTTTGTGCTGGGGCTAGCCCAAACTCTGAGCCAACGTAGCAAAGGGGCTATCGCTATCTCATCCTCAATATACCCAACCCAGCCTCTTCATGTAAAATAAACGCCGGGGTGGTGGAAGGTACCGCCAAAAGTTTACGTAAAAACTTATCTTCGGCTCTTTGAATCTCTTTACCTTCCTTATAGCCCCAAATATCACAACCATAGGACGCCATGGGGATACATTATACATTTTCAACACGACGGGTAAAGGTTTGGTTCCTAGCTTCTTTGCAAAATTTAGGGTAGCACCCGTTGCTCTGGTCAAGGTATTCTTTTTTTGTATAATTTGTGCTCCCCACGACGCACGGTCATCAAAGAGTACCCCCAAATATGGAAATGTTGGGACTTTTGTCAGTTCGAGCCCCTTGCAATGAAATTTGAACTTCGGGGGTTTTCGGGAGCCAATAGACATTATATGTGACTTCTTAAAATGTATTGATAGATCTAAAGAGTCCATAAAAACCACGCTCACCTGCCAATGAGAATCAGATACAGATGTCAGGGGTCCGCCGTAGTCAGCAAGTGGGCAGAATGAAGCAGACAGCTACGGGATCACTAATGGCTGTCTTCGTTAGCGAGGACTTACTTTGATCCAACTTTAGACCAGTTCTCCAAGGTTAACGTTAGAGGGGTTGTAAATTGAGTGAAAGTGGTGTAGACAGTCCGGTAGGTAGGGAGAATGGAGGATGGACAGACACAAGCAAAAGGAACAAATGATGGTTGGAATGCTGAACAATGCAAACATTCACCAAAGTTACAAAGATCTGGGTTTAATCCATAATTCTTTGCATACCACACCACCCCAGTTTGGACCCAGTCCCGTTCATCAATTGGGGGCATATTATCAAGCACAGCGTTAAAAGTATCGCCGCTTTAGCGGCAGAAAACTGCCGCTAAAGCGGCGATAATGGGCTTGATAATATGTCGCAGAGAATTCCAATAGAAGCCCATGTTGACACCAGAACATGGGCCTTTATGGGAATTCTCAAGGGCATATTATCAAGCCCATTATCGATGCTTTAGCTGCAGTTTTCTGCCGCTAAAGCGGCGATAATTTTAACGCCGTTTCTTAATAATATGCCCCTTGTTCTTTTTGCATTTGTCACACCGAGTGGGACGGGTATGCCCAGGCGTGGGACCCGTGCTCTCCACGCCACTATAGTCAAGCTAGCCTGGCTGATGAGGGCTGAAAGCCGGAAACCGGTCCTAGGATGCTTGTTTCCAGTCCAGGGAGGACCTGGCCTGGCAGTTCGGGCTGGACTGTTCCCATTGGGTACAGGGTCAAGACTGATTTGCATATGGTTAGGTATAAACTGGAATGGAATGGGGGGAAAAAAACTATGGATTTAGGACTAGAGTGAAAGTTTGACATTGATCAGCATTCTGTCCATCAATTGTTCATTTGCATTTGTCACCCCGAGTGAGACGGGTATGCCTAGATGTAGGTCCTGTGCTCTCCATGCCCTAGAGTCAAGTTAGCCTGGCTGATGAGGGATGATGCCCTGAAACTGGTCCTAGGTTGCTTGTTTCCGGTCCAGGGAGGACCTGGCCTGGCAGTTCGGGCTGGACTGTTCCCTTGGGGAACAGGTTCAAGACTGATTTGCATATGGCTAGGTTTAAACTGGAATGGCATGTTGATTAAAAGAATGATGGATTTAACCCAGATCTCTTGACTGGGGGTGAATGTTTTGATTTGTTCTGCATTCCGTCCATCAATTGTGTGTCTTTTGCTTTCTCACCCTAAGTGCGCCAGGTTAGCCCAGACGTGGGTCCCGGGCTCACTGTGCCACTGGAGTCAAGCTATCCTGGCTGAAGAGGGGTGAAACCCCGAAACCGGTCCTAGGATGCTTGTTTCCGGTCCAGGGAGGACCTGGCTTGGCAGTTCAGGCTGGACTGTTCCCACGAGGCACAGGGTCAAGACTGATTTGCATATGGCCATGTCTGAACTGGGGGGGCATGGTGAGCAAAAGAATGATGGATTTAACCGAGATCTCTTGACTGGGCGTCAATGTTTTGATTTGTTCTGCATTCCATCCATCAATTGTGTGTCTTTTGCTAAATTAGAGAACAGCACAACAGCATTTGTTTGTTGTTTCAATATACATTAAAATGACTAATACCTGTGGCACAAGCCATTCTTATAAGTCTGGGGGGCCTTAATGGTCACACTGCTAAGTGTGTGGTGGATGGTAGCTGTGCTGATACTGTTATTGGCAGCGTGATTAGGAGAAATGAGTGGTGGAGCTGCAGTGCCCTCCTGACTAGAGCCCTGGCATTTATTATTTTACAAATTAAGCACTGGCAGGGACAGGACCTTTGATGAATGTGTGACTGCATTGGCTCCCTCTCATGCCCCCCCCAAGGAGCAGGCGCCCCTTTTAAATTTGGTTAATTCCCTCAGAAAGCAGCAGCAGCCATATGCCTTTTTCAAAATTCTTTCACATGTAGATTGCATGCACACGTCACTCAAGTCTTCGGGGGAAGTGGCTTCATCGCTATCCACCCCGACGAAAGCCCAGGACCTCAATATAGGCCGTTGGTAATGGGCTGAAACATGTTGGTGTTTTAAGGTCATAGGACTATCAGATCCTTTAGGCCTACATCCTTTTTGACCTGCCCTCCCACCCCATGAATAAAGGATACTTTTGGAGAGGGAGCATGCTCCCTGAAATATGGTTGAGCCCAACCCGACCTTTAGGAGTTGGGGTGAACCTGATGAAGACGCATATCACTACTAGAGTTAGTGAGGGTTATATAAAGAAAAGGATCTCTTTCCCTTCCCACCAACAACAGCAGGTGTGCTACCATCTGACGTACTGACCATCCCCCATCTCTTTACCTCTGCTACCGGAACCTTCCTGGTTCCAGAGGGGATACTACTTTGTTTTTGAGTAGACTGAAGGAAAGACAGAGAAGTAGATGGATAGGTTGGTAGATTGAAGATAGACAGAGAACTAGGTAGGTAGGTTGGTAGACTGAAGGACAGATAGAGAAGTAGATAGGTAGGTGGGTAGTCTGAAGGATCGACAGATAAGTAGGTAGATAGGTAGATTAGTAGACCGAAGGGCAGATAGAGAGGTAGGTAGGTAGGTTGGTAGACTGCATGATAGACAAATATGTAGACCGGTAGGTTAGTAGACTGAAGGATAGACACATAAGTAGGTAGGTAGGTTGGTAAGTTGAAGGATAGACAGAGAAGTACATTGGTAGGTTGGTAGACTGAGGGATAGACAGAGAGGTAGATTCATAGACTGAAGGATAGACAGAGCATTAGGTAGGTAGGTTGGTAGATTGAAGGATAGAAAGGGAAGTAGGTAGACAGGTTGATAGATTGAAGAATACACAGAGAAGTAAGTAAGTAGGTTGGCAGACTGAAGGATAGACAGAGGAGTAGATAGGCAGGCTGGTAGACTGAAGGATAGACAGAACAGTAAGTAGATAACTTGGTAGATCTAAGGATCGACAAAGAAGTTGATAGGTAGAGTGGTAGATTGAGGGATAGACAGCAGTAGGTAGATAGGTTGGTAGACTGAAGTATAGTCAGAGAAATAGATAGGTAGGTTGGCAGACTGAAGGATAGACAGAGAAGTAGATTGGTAGGTTGGTTCACTGAAGGACAGACAGAGGAGTAGATAGGCAGGCTGATAGACTGAGAGATAGACAAAAAGTAGGTAGGTAGGTTGGTAGACTGGACGATAGACAGAGCAGTTGGTAGGTAGGTTGGCAAACGGAAGGATAGGCAGAGAAGTAGATAGGTAGGTTGGTACACTAAAGGATAGATAGAGAAGTAGGTAGGTAGGTTGAAAGATAGCCAGAGGAGAAGGTAGAGAGGATAGTAGACTGAAGGATAGATAGAGAAATAGGTAGGGAGATTGGTCAACTGAAGGATAGACAGAGACGTAGATAGGTAGGTTGAAAGAGTGAAGGCTACACAGAAGTAGATAGGTAGGTTAGTATACTGAAGGACAGACAGAAAAGTAGGTAGGTAAGTTAGTAGACTTAAAGATAGATAGAGCAAAAGTTTGGTAGACTGAAGGATAGACAGATCATTAGGTAGGTAGGTTGGCAGACTGAAGGACAGAGAGAGCAGTAGCTAGGTAGTTTGATAGACCAAAGGATAGAGAGAGAAGTAAATAGGTAGGTTGGTAGACTGATGAGTAGATAGAGAAGTATGTAGACTGGTAGACTGAAGGATAGACAGAGAAGCAGATAAGTAGGTTGGTAGACTGAGGTATAGAAAGAGCAATAGGTACTCAGGTTGATAGATTGAAGGATAGACAGAGATGAAGGTAGGTAGGTTGGTAGACTGAAGGATAGAGCAGTAGGTAGGTAAAGTGGTAAACTGAAGGATAGATAAAGCAGTAGATAGGCAATTTGATAGTGAGAAGAATAGCAGGGCAGTAGGTAGTCAGGTTGATAGACTGAAGGATCGACAGAGCATTAAGTAGGTAGGTTGGTACATTGAAGGATAGAGAGGAAAGTAGGTAGACAGGTTGATAGATCGAAGAATAGACAGAGAAGTAAGTAAGTAGGTTGGCAGACTGAAGGCTAGACAGAGGAGTAGATAGGCAGGCTGGTAGACTGAAGGATAGACAGAACAGTAGGTAGATAAATTGGTAGATCGAAGGATCGACAAAGAAGTTGACAGGTAGGTTGGTAGATTGAGGGATAGACAGCAGTAGGTAGATAGGTTGGTAGACTGAAGGATAGACAGGGAAGTATGTAGGTAGGTTGGTAGACCGAAGGATAGACAGAGAAGTAGATAGGTAGGTTGGCAGACTGAAGGATAGACAGAGAAGTAGATTGGTAGGTTGGTTCACTGAAGGACAGACAGAGGAGTAGATAGGCAGGCTGACAGACTGAAGGATTGACAAAAAGTAGGTAGGTAGGTTGGTAGACTGGAGGATAGACAGAGCAGTTGGTAGGTAGGTTGGCAAACGGAAGGCTAGACAGAGAAGTAGATAGGTAGGTTGGTACACTAAAGGATAGCTAGAGAAGTAGGTAGGTAGGTTGAAAGATAGCCAGAGGAGAAGGTAGAGAGGATAGTAGACTGAAGGATAGAAAGAGAAGTAGGTAGGGAGGTTGGTCAACAGAAGGACAGACAGCAAAGTAGATAGGTAGGTTGGTAGAGTGAAGGCTAGACAGAAGTAGATAGGTAGGTTGGTATACTGAAGGACAAACAGAAAAGTAGGTAGGTAAGTTAGTAGACTTTAAGATAGATAGAGAAAAAGTTTGGTAGACTGAAGGCTAGACAGATCATTAGGTGGGTAGGTTGGTAGACTGAAAGACAGAGAGAGCAGTAGCTAGGTAGTTTGATAGACCAAAGGATAGAGAGAGAAGTGAATAGGTAGGTTGGTAGACTGATGAGTAGACAGAAAAGTATGTAGACTGATTGGTAGACTGAAGGATAGACAGAGAAGCAGATAAGTAGGTTGGTAGACTGAGGTATAGAAAGAGCAATAGCTACTCAGGTAGATAGATTGAAGGATAGACAGAGATGGAGGTAGGTAGGTTGGTAGACTGAAGGATAGAGCAGTAGGTAGGTAAAGTGGTAGACCTTGTCGCCATTTATATCTCAGAATAGATACGTCAAGCATGGGGTCCCACAAGGCTCGGCTATTAGCTCAATTCTTTTTAATCTGTATTTTTGCCCAATTATCGCTCTGATAAAATCCTTTGGTATTGATGTTATAAATTATGCGGACGACACCCAGCTCGTCTTCTCCTTCGAGGGAAATAAAGCAATGCCTCTGGAGACATTCCACAGCTATATACGTAAAACAGCAGAATGGCTGAGAGAGCACTTACTACAATTCAACGGGGATAAGACCGAAGGAAGGTTGGTAGACCGAAGGATAGAGAGAGAAGTAAATAGGTAGGTTGGTAGACTGATGGGTAGACAGAGAAGCAGATAAGTAGGTTGGTAGACTGAGGTATAGAAAAAGCAACAGGTACTCAGGTTGGTAGACTGAAGGATAGACAGCGAAGGAGGTAGGTAGGGTGGTAGACTGAAGGATAGACAGAGCAGTAGATAGGCAACTTGGTAGTCAGAAGAATAGCAGGGCAGTAGGTAGTCAGGTTGATAGACTGAACGATAGACAGAGCAGTAGGTAGGTAGGATGGTGGACCAAAGAATAGCAGAAAAGTATGTAGGTAGGTTGGTAGGCTGAAGGATAGACAAATAATTTGATAGGTAGGTTGGTTGATTAAAGGATTGACAGAGAAAAAGGTAGGTAGGTTGGTACACCAAAGGATAGACAGAAGTACAGATGTAGGTTGGTCGACTAAAGGGTAGACAGAGAAGTAGATTGGTAGACTGAAGGATAGACTGACAAGTAGATAGGTAGGTTGGTATACTGAAGGATAGACAGAGAGGTAGGTAGGTAGGTTTGTAGACTGACGGACAGACAGAGAAGTAGGTAGGTAGGTTGGTAGACTGAAAGATAGATAGAGAAGTAGGTATGTAGGTTGGTAGACTGAAGGATAGACAGAACAGTAGGTAGGTAGGTTGGTATACTGAAGGACAAACAGAAAAGTAGGTAGGTAAGTTAGTAGACTTTAAGATAGATAGAGAAAAAGATTGGTAGACTGAAGGCTAGACAGATCATTAGGTAGGTAGGTTGGTAGACTGAAAGACAGAGAGAGCAGTAGCTAGGTAGTTTTATAGACCAAAGGATAGAGAGAGAAGTGAATAGGTAGGTTGGTAGACTGATGAGTAGACAGAAAAGTATGTAGACTGATTGGTAGACTGAAGGATAGACAGAGAAGCAGATAAGTAGGTTGGTAGACTGAGGTATAGAAAGAGCAATAGATACTCAGGTAGATAGATTGAAGGATAGACAGAGATGGAGGTAGACTGAAGGATAGAGCAGTAGGTAGGTAAAGTGGTAGACCTTGTCGCCATTTATATCTCAGAATAGATACGTCAAGCATGGGGTCCCACAAGGCTCGGCTATTAGCTCAATTCTTTTTAATCTGTATCTTTGCCCAATTATCGCTCTGATAAAATCCTTTGGTATTGATGTTATAAATTATGCGGACGACACCCAGCTCGTCTTCTCCTTCGAGGGCAATAAAGTAATGCCTCTGGAGACATTCCACAGCTATATATGTAAAACAGCAGAATGGCTGAGAGAGCACTTACTACAATTCAACGGGGATAAGACCGAAGGAAGGTTGGTAGACCGAAGGATAGAGAGAGAAGTAAATAGGTAGGTTGGTAGACTGATGGGTAGACAGAGAAGCAGATAAGTAGGTTGGTAGACTGAGGTATAGAAAAAGCAATAGGTACTCAGGTTGGTAGACTGAAGGATAGACAGCGAAGGAGGTAGGTAGGTTGGTAGACTGAAGGATAGACAGAGCAGTAGATAGGCAACTTGGTAGTCAGAAGAATAGCAGGGCAGTAGGTAGTCAGGTTGATAGACTGAACGATAGACAGATCAGTAGGTAGGTAGGATGGTGGACCAAAGAATAGCAGAAAAGTAGGTAGGTAGGTTGGTAGGCTGAAGGATAGACAAATAGTTTGATAGATAGGTTGGTTGATTGAAGGATTGACAGAGAAAAAGTTAGGTAGGTTGGTAGACCAAAGGATAGACAGAAGTACAGATGTAGGTTGGTCGACTAAAGGGTAGACAGAGAAGTAGATTGGTAGACTGAAGGATAGACTGACAAGTAGATAGGTAGGTTGGTATACTGAAGGATAGACAGAGAGGTAGGTAGGTAGGTTTGTAGACTGACGGACAGACAGAGAAGTAGGTAGGTAGGTTGGTAGACTGAAAGATAGATAGAGAAGTAGGTATGTAGGTTGGTAGACTGAAGGATAGACAGACCAGTAGGTAGGTAGGTTGGTAGACTGAAGGATAGACAGAGAGGTAGATTGGTAGGCTGAATGATAGATGGATAAATAGATCGGTAGGTTGGCAGACTGAAGGATAGACAAAGAAGTAGATTGGTAGGTTGGTAGACTGGAGGACAGACAGAGGAGTAGATAGGCAGGCCAGTAGACTGAAGGATAGACATAAAAGAAGAGAGGGAGGTTGGTAGACTCAAGGGTAGACAGAGACATAGGTAGGCAGGTAGACTGAAGTATAGACAGAGGAGGAGGTAGGGAGGATGGTAGACTGAAGGATAGACAGAGAAGTCGATAGGTAGGTTAGTAGTCATAAGGATAGACAAATAAGTAGGTAGGTAGGTTGGTAAGCTGAAGGATAACCAGAGAAGTAGATAGTTAGGTTGGTAGACTGTAGGATAGACAGAGAGGTGGATTGGAAGAGTAAACAATAGACAGAGAAGTTGGTAGGTAGGTTGGTAGATTGAAGGATAAGGAGGAAAGCAAGTAGGCAGGTTGGTAGATGGAAGGATAGACAGGGAAGTATGTAGGTAGGTTGGTATACTGAAGGATAGACAGATAATTAGACAGGTAGGTTGGTAGACTGAAGGATAGACAGAGAAGTAGATTGGTAGGTTGGAAGACTGAAGGATAGACAGAGGAGTAGATAGGCAGTCTGGTAGACTGAAGGATAGACAGAAAAGTAGGTAGGTAGGTTGGTAGACTGAAGGATAGACAGAGCAGTAGGTAGGTAGGCTGGCAAACTGAATGATAGACAGAGAATTAGATAGGTATGTTGGTACTCTGAAGGATAGACAAAGCAGTACGTAGGCAGGTAAGTCGGTAGACTGAAGGGTAGACAGAGAAGTAGGTAGGTAGGTTAGATTGAAGGATAGGCAGGATAGACAGAGGAGGATGGTAGACTGAAGGATACACAGACAAGTAGGTAGGTTGGTAGACTGAAGGATAGATAGAGAAGTAGGTGGGTAGGTTGGTAGACCGGAGGATATAGAGAGAAGTACATAGGTAGGTTGGTAGACTGAAGGATAGACAGAGAGGTAGGTTAGTAGACTGAAGGGTAGACAGAGCATTAAGTAGGTAGGTAGGCTGGTAGATTGAAGGACAGAGAGGCAAGTAGATAGGCAGGTTGGTATACGGAAGACAAAGCAGTAGGTAGGCAGATAGGATGGTAGAATAAAGGTTAGACAGAGAAGTAGGTAAGTAGGTAGGTTAGATTGAAAGATAGACAGAGGAGGAGGTGGGTAGGTTGGTAGACTGAAGGATACACGGAAAAGTAGGTAGGTAGGTAGACTGAAGGATAGATAGAGAAGTAAGTAGGTAGGTTGGTAGACCGAAGGATAGACAGAAGTAGGCAGGTAGGTGAGTAGAGTGACCGATAGACAGAAAAGTAGGTAGGTAAGTTGGTAAACTGAAAGATAAATAGAGAAAAGGTTTGGTAGACTGAAAGACAGACAGAGCATTAGGTAGGTAGGTTGGTAGACTGAAGGACAGACAGAGCAGTAGCTATGATAGACCGAAGGATAGAGAGAGAAGTAAATATGTAGGTTGGTAGACTGATGGGTAGACAGAGAAAGACGTAGACAGGTTGGTAGACTGAAGGATAGACAGAAGTAGATTAGTAAGTTGGTAGACTGAAGGATAGAAGGACCAATAGGTAGGTAGGTGGGTAGACTGAAGGATGGACACTGAAGTAGGTAGGTAGATTGGTAGACTGAAGGATAGACAGAGAAGTAGGTAGGTAGGTTGGTAGACTGTAGAATGGGAAACAAACATTACACCGCTTGCGTAACAACACATGTGATTACAACATGGTCATTACAACAGTCGCATTGTTACATCGCAGTACCATTACTACACAAGTCGTTACAACGACTTGCTGTAGGGGGCGCTCTAAGATAAGGAATAGTATAATTTACTATTCCAACACCTTCCCTACTGTTGCACACACTGGAGTTGGAATAGTAAATTATACTATTCCAACATCCAGTGCCCCCTACAGCAAGTCGTTGTAACGACTTGCGTAGTAATGGTACTGCGATGTAACAACGCGGTTGTTGTAAGGTAATCGCATGCGTTGTAAACGTATGCAATGTAGAAGTATATATTTCTGAAGAATAGACAAAGAAGTTTATGGGTAGGTTGGTAGATTGAGGGATAGACTGAGCAGTGGGTTGATAGGTTGGTAGACTGAAGGATAGACAGCAGTAAGTAGGTAAGTTGGTAGACTGAAGGATAGACAGAAAAGTAGATAGGTCGGTTGGTTGACTGAAGTTTAGACATAGAAATAGGTTGGTAGGAAGACTGAGGGATAAATAGAGAAGGTGATAGGTAGGTTGATAGAGTGAAGGATAGACAGAGAAGTAGGTTGGTAGACTGAAACATAGACAGAGAAGTTGGTTGGTAGGTTGGTAGACTGAAAAATAGGCAGAGCAGTAGATAGGTAGGTTGGTGGACTGAAGGATAGACTGAGAAGTGGATTGGTAGGTTGGCAGTTTGAAGATTAGACAGAGAAGTAGGAAGGTAGGTAGGTTAGATTGAAAGATAGACAGAGGAGGAGGAAGGTTGGATGGTAGACTGAAGGATACATGGACAAGTAGGTAGGTAGGTAGACTGAAGGATAGATAGAGAAGTAGGTTGGTAGGTTGGTAGACCGAAGGATAGACAGAAGTAGGCAGGTAGGTGAGTACAGTACCGATAGACAGAAAAGTAGGTAGGTAAGTTGGTAAACTGAAAGATAGGTAGAGAAAAGGTTTGGTAGAATGAAAGATAGACAGAGCATTAGGTAGGTAGGTTGGTAGACTGAAGGACAGACAGAGCAGTAGCTAGGATAGACCAAAGGATAGAGAGATAAGTACAGATGTAGGCTGGTCGACTAAAGGGTAGACAGAGAAGTAGATTGGTAGACTGAAGGATAGACTGACAAGTAGATAGGTAGGTCGGTATACTGAAGGATAGACAGAGAGGTAGGTAGGTAGGTTTGTAGACTGACGGACAGACAGAGAAGTAGGTAGGTAGGTTGGTAGACTGAAAGATAGATAGAGAAGTAGGTATGTAGGTTGGTAGACTGAAGGATAGACAGAACAGTAGGTAGGTAGGTTGGTAGACTGAAGGATAGACAGAGAGGTAGATTGGTAGGCTGAATGATAGATGGATAAATAGATAGGTAGGTTGGCAGACTGAAGGATAGACAAAGAAGTAGATTGGTAGGTTGGTAGACTGGAGGACAGACAGAGGAGTAGATAGGCAGGCCAGTAGACTGAAGGATAGACATAAAAGAAGAGAGGGAGGTTGGTAGACTCAAGGTTAGACTGAGACATAGGTAGGCAGGTAGACTGAAGTATAGACAGAGGAGGAGGTAGGGAGGATGGTAGACTGAAGGATAGACAGAGAAGTCGATAGGTAGGTTAGTAGTCATAAGGATAGACAAATAAGTAGGTAGGTAGGTTGGTAAGCTGAAGGATAACCAGAGAAGTAGATAGTTAGGTTGGTAGACTGTAGGATAGACAGAGAGGTAGATTGGAAGAGTAAACAATAGACAGAGAAGTTGGTAGGTAGGTTGGTAGATTGAAGGATAAAGAGGAAAGCAAGTAGGCAGGTTGGTAGATGGAAGGATAGACAGGGAAGTATGTAGGTAGGTTGGTTGGTATACTGAAGGATAGACAGATAATTAGACAGGTAGGTTGGTAGACTGAAGGATAGACAGAGAAGTAGATTGGTAGGTTGGAAGACTGAAGGATAGACAGAGGAGTAGATAGGCAGTCTGGTAGACTGAAGGATAGACAGAAAAGTAGGTAGGTAGGTTGGTAGACTGTAGGATAGACAGAGAGGTAGATTGGAAGAGTAAACAATAGACAGAGAAGTTGGTAGGTAGGTTGGTAGATTGAAGGATAAAGAGGAAAGCAAGTAGGCAGGTTGGTAGATGGAAGGATAGACAGGGAAGTATGTAGGTAGGTTGGTATACTGAAGGATAGACAGATAATTAGACAGGTAGGTTGGTAGACTGAAGGATAGACAGAGAAGTAGATTGGTAGGTTGGAAGACTGAAGGATAGACAGAGGAGTAGATAGGCAGTCTGGTAGACTGAAGGATAGACAGAGAATTAGATAGGTATGTTGGTACTCTGAAGGATAGACAAAGCAGTACGTAGGCAGGTAAGTCGGTAGACTGAAGGGTAGACAGAGAAGTAGGTAGGTAGGTTAGATTGAAGGATAGGCAGGATAGACAGAGGAGGATGGTAGACTGAAGGATACACAGACAAGTAGGTAGGTTGGTAGACTGAAGGATAGATAGAGAAGTAGGTGGGTAGGTTGGTAGACCGAAGGATATAGAGAGAAGTAAATAGGTAGGTTGGTAGACTGAAGGATAGACAGAGAGGTAGGTTAGTAGACTGAAGGGTAGACAGAGCATTAAGTAGGTAGGTAGGCTGGTAGATTGAAGGACAGAGAGGCAAGTAGATAGGCAGGTTGGTATACGGAAGACAAAGCAGTAGGTAGGCAGATAGGATGGTAGAATAAAGGTTAGACAGAGAAGTAGGTAAGTAGGTAGGTTAGATTGAAAGATAGACAGAGGAGGAGGTGGGTAGGTTGGTAGACTGAAGGATACACGGAAAAGTAGGTAGGTAGGTAGACTGAAGGATAGATAGAGAAGTAAGTAGGTAGGTTGGTAGACCGAAGGATAGACAGAAGTAGGCAGGTAGGTGAGTAGAGTGACCGATAGACAGAAAAGTAGGTAGGTAAGTTGGTAAACTGAAAGATAAATAGAGAAAAGGTTTGGTAGACTGAAAGACAGACAGAGCATTAGGTAGGTAGGTTGGTAGACTGAAGGACAGACAGAGCAGTAGCTATGATAGACCGAAGGATAGAGAGAGAAGTAAAGATGTAGGTTGGTAGACTGATGGGTAGACAGAGAAAGACGTAGACAGGTTGGTAGACTGAAGGATAGACAGAAGTAGATTAGTAAGTTGGTAGACTGAAGGATAGAAGGACCAATAGGTAGGTAGGTAGGTAAACTGAAGGATGGACACCGAAGTAGGTAGGTAGATTGGTAGACTGAAGGATAGACAGAGAAGTAGGTAGGTAGGTTGGTAGACTGTAGAATGGGAAACAGACATTACACCGCTTGCGTAACAACACATGTGATTACAACATGGTCATTACAACAGTCGCATTGTTACATCGCAGTACCATTACTACGCAAGTCGTTACAACGACTTGCTGTAGGGGGTGCTCTAAGATAAGGAATAGTATAATTTACTATTCCAACACCTTCCCTACTGTTGCACACACTGGAGTTGGAATAGTAAATTATACTATTCCAACATCCAGTGCCCCCTACAGCAAGTCGTTGTAACGACTTGCGTAGTAATGGTACTGCGATGTAACAACGCGGTTGTTGTAAGGTAATCGCATGTGTTGTAAACGTATGCAATGTAGAAGTATATATTTCTGAAGAATAGACAAAGAAGTTTATGGGTAGGTTGGTAGATTGAGGGATAGACTGAGCAGTGGGTTGATAGGTTGGTAGACTGAAGGATAGACAGCAGTAAGTAGGTAAGTTGGTAGACTGAAGGATAGACAGAAAAGTAGATAGGTCGGTTGGTTGACTGAAGTTTAGACAGAGAAATAGGTTGGTAGGAAGACTGAGGGATAAATAGAGAAGGTGATAGGTAGGTTGATAGAGTGAAGGATAGACAGAGAAGTAGGTTGGTAGACTGAAACATAGACAGAGAAGTTGGTTGGTAGGTTGGTAGACTGAAAAATAGGCAGAGCAGTAGATAGGTAGGTTGGTGGAATGAAGGATAGACTGAGAAGAGGATTGGTAGGTTGGCAGTCTGAAGATTAGACAGAGAAGTAGGAAGGTAGGTAGGTTAGATTGAAAGATAGACAAAGGAGGAGGTAGGTTGGATGGTAGACTGAAGGATACATGGACAAGTAGGTAGGTAGGTAGACTGAAGGATAGATAGAGAAGTAGGTTGGTAGGTTGGTAGACCGAAGGATAGACAGAAGTAGGCAGGTAGGTGAGTACAGTACCGATAGACAGAAAAGTAGGTAGGTAAGTTGGTAAACTCAAAGATAGGTAGAGAAAAGGTTTGGTAGAATGAAAGATAGACAGAGCATTAGGTAGGTAGGTTGGTAGACTGAAGGACAGACAGAGCAGTAGCTAGGATAGACCAAAGGATAGAGAGAGAAGTAAATATGTAGGTTGGTAGACTGATGGGTAGACAGAGAAAGACGTAGATAGGTTTGTAGACTGAAGGATAGACAGAAGTAAATTAGTAAGTTGGTAGACTGAAGGATAGAAGGACCAATAGGTATCTAGGTAGGTAGACTGAAGGATAGATACAGAAGTAGGTAGGTAGATTGGTAGACTGAAGAATGGGAAACAGACATTACACCGCATGCGTAACAACGCATGTGATTACAACACGGTTGTTACAACGACCGCGTTGTTACATCGCAGTACCATTAATGCGCAAGTCGTTACAACAACTTTCTGTAGGGGGCGCTCTAAGATAAAGAATAGTGTAATTTACTATTCCAACACCTTCCCTACTGTTGCACACACTGGAGTTGGAATAGGAAATTATACTATTCCAACTCCAACACCTTCCCTACTGTTGCACACACTGGAGTTGGAATAGGAAATTATACTATTCCAACATCCAGCGCCCCCTACAGCAAGTCGTTGTAACGATTTGCGTAGTAATGGTTCTGCGATGTAACAACACAGTCGTTGTAACGTAATCGCATGCGTTGTAACCGCATGCAATGTAGAAGTATATTTTTCTGAAGAATAGACAAAGAAGTTTATGGGTAGGTTGGTAGATTGAGGGATAGACTGAGCAGTGGGTTGATAGGTTGGTAGACTGAAGGATAGACAGCAGTAAGTAGCTAAGTTGGTAGACCGAAGGATAGACAGAAGTACAGATATAGGTTGGTCGACTGAAGGATAGACAGAGAAGTAGATTGGTAGACTGAAGGTGTGAGAAGTTGGCCTGGTATATGCTGGTCACTAGTTAAAGTAGCCACCTTGCACCAGTACAATTCGACTCTTATGGTAGATAGGTTTAAGACAACCTTTTAAAGAAAGCTATCCTAGTGGTAGCTGTGGAGAGCAGCCTTCAGGCTAAGTCTCAGAGGAATGTAAAGCAGCTTGTTTTACCTTATAATCTTTTGAATCACTAAATGAAAGGACACCACACAGGTATATATATAAAATATATATGTATTTATTACTAGACACACTCTACTAATCTCTTTATGAGATTACAAGTCAAGGACATATGCACAAATCAACATTTCACAACAAATTAAGCACTTATATGGCTGGGTCCCTAGGGGCGTACCAGACCATATACTAAAAAAGAGGTATAAGAAGAACGACTTGAGAAGGGAGAAGGCCTATGGTCTTCAGAAGTGCTGGGGCCTCACTAATCCACCCAAGACAGGTAAGTAAAGGACCCACGGGAGACGCATGCAGTGTGAGAACACAGCCGCGGATCCCAATAGACTTCAATGGAGCAAGTCGCGGTTGGAAATTTAGAGTTTTAGGATACTTCGGGAGAGTCTACAAGCAGGTCACTTACAGGGTAAGTAGTTCTAGGGCCAACACACACAGGAGCACCCGAGTACTCGAGTTACCTCACCCAGGGAAGCTGGGTGCATAGGTGTCTTTTGGTGTCGGGTCGCGGCGTCGTTTTCAATTAGAGCCAAAGAAGACTTGCTGCTTGTGAAGACAGAAGTGTCCGGTGGAATCCAAGGTTGGATTCTGAAGAAAGAAGACCTGAAAGCAGAGGAGACAGTGTTCAAAGTCACTTGCCAGTGACACGGGGCCAGGAAGCTGGATGCCCACAGTAGTCGGGTGATTTCAGGTGATCACGGGTGTCTTGACTCTTCAGCCACGCGGTCCAGGATGCGTCGACGACAATCAGGCACTGGGTTCGGAGTGCCCCACAAAGTCTGCAGCTTACTGAGGTGTCGGCAACCGGATTGGAGCCAACAAGCCTTGGCAACAGCAAGTCTTGTGGAAAGTGAAGAAAGTCAGCGGTGCAGACCAGCAAGGTCTCAGGGACTCACCCTGCGAGGGTAAGTCAGGGCAGGCCTGGAGCAACCAGGGTAGTCCTTTGGGTCTGTGGAAAAATCTTCAGGGGACCCACAAGCCAACTGGCAAGGGATTGCAAAGACACCTCATGAGGATTCACTTCACAGGAGCCCATGGTCACTCTGGACGAGGTAGGCCTCTGATTTTTGAGGAAAATCCTGCTGGAGGCTTGGACCACATGTGGTCCAAAGCACAAGTTCGTAGAGCGTCGTGAAGGGGTTGCACTCAACAATAGTGCATGGTACCCGGGTATTGCTGTTCCTCATCACTCGTGGGGTCCACTCGCCTCAGCTTCACTGGGGACTCACAATGGCCGTCGAGAAGTCAGGAAATCCACTTCCAGGGCTGCAGGGACTTCAGACTCGGCAGGAAAGTTTGCCACCGTTGATGCAAAGTTTTGGTGCCTGCCAAGCAGTGGAGTAACTCCTTGACTCCAAGGGAGATTCTTCAGTCTTCCAAAGGTAGTGGAACGTCGAAGGTCCAGGATTCTTCTTCAGAGCGTCGTCCAGGTATATCTAGTTTGCAATGGCAAGGGTTCCCTAACTCATACTAGAAGGAAGAGAGGGACTAGCTCTATGACCACTCCTATGGGAGGGTCAGGGGAGCGGGAGGATACACCTGCTTCCCTTTGTCCAGTTTCGCACCAGAGCAGGGGCTGGTAGCCCCTGAACCGGTTTGAGCTGGCATATGCACCGAGGAGCCTACTGCTCCCCCAGCGCAGGACTTCAAAGCACTCTAGGAGTGCACCCACCCAGCCCCAATACACTAAATCCTGTCTGGAAGGTGGTTACACGTCCCTGTGACAGGATGCTTATTGTTGGGCCTCCTCCACTGCTAGTTTCGGTCAGCAGCAGGAGGCAGCCCAGTGTCTGTGCTGGTGGCATCCATTTGGTGATGCCAGGGCTCTTCAGGATTCTATAGTGTTTCCACAGTGGGTACATGTCTATCCCTCTAGAAGGGTGGGATCATACTCCCACACCAGTTACTGGTGTGGGGGTATGATTCCAAAGCGTTTGACACCAAACACAACATGTTTTAATGCAGCCATTCCAAAGTTAGCATTTACCGCTAGGTTATAATGCACTTAAGAGTATATGGTTTAACCACATCCACAAACAGCTACAGAGAATAGACTCTGAGAGCTGCAGAGGGGCCCTGCGCAGGCAGAGGCCCCTCACATGGAAACCAAGCACCCTGCCCTCAGGATTGTTAGGGCCTGCCTTAGGGGTGACTGATAGGTTTGTATGTGTGTGTAAGGTGAGATATAGGGAACCTATACCTCAGTGAGGAGTGCTCACACTACCTCACCCAGGCTGCAGTAGCAGGCCTGTGGTGTCAGATTTAGTCTGCTTCCCAGGGGTGGCATAATACATGCTTCAGCCCCTGGTAGGCCTGTGAAGTACCTATGCCCTTGGTACCTAAGGTACCATATACTAGGGGCTCATAAGGTACCACAGTATCCAATCACTAGTGCATCTAATATGCACTCCAAGTTGTTTAGAGAGAACAGAGAGGCTGGGGCCCGGATTAGCAGGTTCCCAGCCAGACTATAGCCAGAAACCAGTGTTAACATCAGAAAAAAAGTGGGGGCAACATAAGTGCAGATCCTACTCTCCTTACACAACCCCCCCCCCCCAAACGCAGGGACACTAAACTAACCTTGACCAGTTAAGTCTTCGTGTTCTAAGTGGAAATACCTTGAGAGTCCATCTGCATTGGCATGTTGGGTCCCAGGTCTATGTTCCACTGTCTAGTCCATCCCCTGTAGGGAAATGGACCACCTTAAAAGTTTTGGGGGTTCACCTTTCATCTGTTTAAGCCATAGGATGGGCTTGTGGTCAGTCTGAACTATGAAGTGAGTGTCAAACAAGTATGGCCTCAGCTTCTTCAAGGCCCACACCACAGCAAATGCCTCCCTCTCTATAGCTGACCAACGTTTCTCTCTAGGGGTCAGCCTTCTGCTAATAAAAGCTACTGGCTGGTCTTGACCTTCATCATTCAGTTGAGACAGTACAGCTCCCACACCCAGCTCAGAAGCATCTGTTTGGACAATAAACGTTTTGGTGTAGTCTGGACTCTGTAGGATGGGGGCAGTGCACATGGCCTGCTTTAGGTCTTCAACTGCCTTTTGACTGCTAGCTGTCCACTGAACCTTTTTTGGCATTTTCTTTGAGGTAAGATCATTTAAGGGGGTCACTATAGATCCATATCCATTAACTAACCTCCTATAGTACCCAGTCAGGCCCAAAAAGGCTCTCACCTGTGTCTGGGTGGTTGGAACAACCCATTCCATGATGGTTTGGAGTTTGCTCTGCAAAGGTTGAACCTGGTCTCCACCTGTAAGGTGGCCCAGGTACACAACCTGACTCTGCCCTATCTGGCACTTAGTGGCCTTGATAGTGAGGTCTGCGTTTTCCAGGGCCTCCAAAACATTTCTGAGGTGGACCAGGTGATCCTGCCAGGAGGAACTAAAGACAGCAATATCATCTACATAAGCTGAGCAATAAGTTTTCATACCTGTCAGAACTTTGTTCACCAACCTCTGAAAAGTGGCAGGTGCATTCTTCAAACCAAAGGGCATCACCACAAAGTTGTAGTGCCCACCAGGGGTCGAAAAAGCTGTTTTGGCCTTGGCATCCTCAGCTAACCTGATCTTCCAGTAGCCAACTGTTAGGTCAAATGTACTCAGATACTTGGCTGAGGCCAAAGTATCAATCAGTTCATCTGCCCTGGGAATTGGATAGGCATCAGTCCTGGTGACTGAATTGAGGCCTCTGTAGTCTACACAAAACCTCATTTTTTTCTTACCACCCTGGGTATGAGGTTTGGGTACTAGGACTACTGGACTAGCCCAAGGGCTATCTGAAGGCTCAATCACACCTAGCTCCAACATTTTCTGGACTTCAGTCCTGATACAGTCCCTGACATGGTCAGGTTGCCTGTAGATTTTACTCTTGAAAGGCAGACTGTCTCCAGTGCCCACCTCATGGGTGCACCAGGAAGTCTGACTATGGGTCAGGCTAAACATATGTATAAACTGTTGCAGAACTTGTCTGCATTCAGTTTGCTGATGATCAGTGAGGCTGCTTGCCAAAGCAACACCATCTACTGACCCATCATCAGGGTTCTGTGAGAGCAGGTCAGGGAGAGGGTCACTCTCCTCCTCCTGTTCCTCATCAGTGGCCATGAGCAAACCCATGTCAGCCCTGTCCACATATGGTTTCAATCTGTTGACATGGAGCACCCTAAGGGGGCTCCTGGGAGTTCCAAGATCCACCAGATAGGTGACTTCTCCCTTTTTCTCAACAATGGTATGGGGGCCACTCCACTTGTCTTGGAGAGCTGCTGGGGCCACAGGCTCCAACACCCACACTTTCTGTCCTGGCTGGTACACAGTCAGCACAGCCTTTTGGTCATGCCAAGTTTGTTTGCAGTTCATGGCTGGCCTCCAGGTTTTTAGTTGCCTTCTTCATGTATTCGGCCATCCTGGAGCGGAGACCAAGTACATAGTCCATCACATCCTGTTTGGGAGGTTTGAGAGGTAACTCCCAGCCCTCCTTCACCAAACATAATGGACCTCTTACAGGATGCCCAAACAGAAGTTCAAATGGGCTGTAACCAACCCCCTTCTGTGGAACCTCTCTGTATGCAAACAGAAGGCAGGGAAGTAAAAAGTCCCATTTTCGCCTAAGCTTTTCTGGGAGGCCTTTAATCATTCCCTTTAGGGTTTTGTTGAAACGTTCAACTAACCCATTGCATTGTGGGTGATAGGGAGTAGTGAATTTATAATTTACACCACACTCCTTCCACATTGCTTTTAGATATCCTGACATGACGTTGGTACCTCTGTCAGATATGACCTCCTTTGGGAAACCCACTCTGGAGAAAACTCCAATGAGGGCTCTTGCCACCACAGGGGCTGTGGTGGTCCTCAGGGGAATTGCTTCTGGGTACCTGGTGGCATGATCCACTACCACCAGGATAAACCTGTGCCCAAATGCTTTGGGAAGGTCAAGGAGACCAACAATGTCAATCCCTACCCTTTCAAAGGGTACCCCCACCACAGGTAGTGGTATAAGGGGGGCCTTTATTGTGCCACCTGACTTGCCACTGGCTTGGCAAGTGACACAGGAGCGACAAAACTCCTTGGTGTCCTCTGACATACCTGGCCAATGAAAATGTGGAACAAGCCTGTCCCAGGTCTTGTATTGGCCCACGTGTCCTGCTAAAGGGATATCATGTGCTAGGGTCAAGAGGAACTCCCTAAACTTCTGCGGTATTACCAACCTCCTGGTGGCTCCAGGGGTTGGATCTCTAGCCTCAGAATATAGGAGTCCCTCATTCTAATAAACTTTATGGGACCCACTAGCACTCCCAGCAGCCTCAGCAGTAGCCTGCTGTCTGAGGGGTTCACGAGAGGGGCAGCACTGTTGCTCCTTGCTCAGATCTTCCCTAGAAGGGCCCCCTGCCCAGAAGAACTCAACCTGATCAGGCTCAAGTCCCTCTGGGGCAGTTCCTTCTTCGGGATCTGCTTCTCCTCCCTCAGGAGGGGAATCTGTGATCTGAGACAGAGGGGAAGGCACTGCCTTAACCCTACTGCACCTCCTCTTGGGTAGCATCCGGTCCATAGTTTCAGGATCCAGAGCTGGTTCAGCTTTATGCATTTTGGCCTGTGACCTGGTCACAGCAAATACCTCTGCAGGTATGCCCAACATCTCAGCATGAGTCCATAACTCTACTTCAGACCAGGCTGAAGTCTCTAGATCATTGCCCAATAGACATTCGACAGGGAGGTCTGCACTGACTACTACCTTCTTGAGGCCAGTTACCCCTCCCCAGGAGAAATTCACAACTGCCAGATTATGGTTGGTCCTGACATATCTTGCATTGGTAAC
Source organism: Triturus cristatus (assembly GCF_964204655.1). Taxonomy (NCBI): domain Eukaryota; kingdom Metazoa; phylum Chordata; class Amphibia; order Caudata; family Salamandridae; genus Triturus; species Triturus cristatus. Next base: position 1,251,360,987 of record NC_140592.1, on the reverse strand, counting down.
CTGGTACATTTCACCCAGGATGATCTGTCCAGGGTCCACAAGATCCTCTGCCACCATGGTGACACTAGCTCCTGTGCCCCTGAATGCCAAAGCCTGTTTGCCATTTATTACAGGCTGCTGTTTGTATTTGCCCAGATTACTGGGGCTCACTAGGAAGGACATATCAGTGTCTCCATCACAAATCAGCAATGTCTGAGTGGGTACTCTGACTAGGCCAGAGTCCACTTCAGAACCCAGGGTCAACCCTACTACACCCTTATTCTGATTACCACCGCCACCAGTAGCTGTACCAGGGGGAACAGTTGCCGTAGGGGCAGGAGTGGTGGTGGTTTGGTCTTTGGACTTGTTACAATCAGAAGTCCAGTGCCCTTTCTGTTAACAGAATTTACACCAGGGCTTCTTTTGGCCTTTCCCTTTGTTAGACTGTGAATCCCCACCAGATGCAGAATTTTGGGGTCCTTGTGAAGACTTCTGGTCTTTTGACTTATCCCCACCTTTCTCAGAGCCTTTAGGATCCTGCTTCTTATTGTCACCCCCTTGGTTCTGGGTTTTCTGCCTCACCCTGGTTCTGACCCATTTGTCTGCCTTCTTTTCCAATTCTTGGGGAGAGGTCAGATCAGAGTCCACCAGGTACTGATGCAACAACTGGCTTTGGCAATTATTAAGGATCTGTTCTCTCATCATAAGATTATACAGTCCCTTAAAATCAGTAACTCTACTACCAACCAGCCAACCCTCCAGAGCCTTGGTTGCACAATCTACAAAGTCAGTCCAGTCCTGAGTGTGTGCTTTCTGGGTGTCTCTTAACTTCAACCTGTACTGTTCAGTGGTTAAGCCAAACCCATCTATTAATGCACTCCTCAGGACTTCATAATCATCATTATCCTCTTCTTTAACAGTGAGGAGCTTGTCTCTACCTTTATCAGAAAAGGAGAGCCACAAGATTGCTGCCCACTGTTTCTGGGGGACCTGTTGTACTCTACAGGCCCTCTCCATAGCAGTTATCAATTTGTGGATATCATCCCCACTCTGGTAGGGAGGAACAACCTTGGACAGGTTCCTATGGTCTGGAATGTAATCTCTGACTCTCGGGACACTGTTGCTGCCACCAGGGGATTCTAACCCCTCTTTCCTAGAAGCTCTCTGGAGCTCAAAGGCTTCTCTATCTAATGGCAACTGCTTGGCCTTGAGGGCAACTCTTGCTTCCTCATACTGCAGCAGTTTGTACATTCTTTCAGAGGAGGTCTCTCTTCTAGGAAGGTAGAAGTTCCTCTGTTGGACAGATTCCCTGCCAGAGTGATATGAGTGGTCAGATTCCCTTGAAGGGGACCTATGCCTCTCTTCCACTCTGTCAGTTCTCTTAGGGAGAATACCTCTGTCCTTTTCAGATCCCTGTGGATCTGGCTCTTCAACCACAGAGTCCAGGTCATCTTGATTTTCATCATCTGACCCAGAGACTATAGCTGACCCACCCCCTGATTCAGACCCCTTAGCTTCTAGAGCTAATTTCAGATCATCTGCTGTCAGCAGATCTATCAGGTGTAGTGTGGAGGGACTCTGTCCTATCCTCAGGTGCCTTGCAGCACACATGGCTTTCAAGTCAAAGAAAGTCATGCCCTTATACTGATGCTGGGTGGACCCACTGGTTCCAACCCTTAAGGACATTCTAGTGTGGTGCAGTGTGGTACTGCCTACATTAGTTTGTGGCCTACTGATCCTAGCTTGAGCTGTAGCAAGGTTGTGCTATCCCTTCACACACAGCTCTAAGTTCAGTAGAACGTGTTGATACTAAGCTTGACTTTATATGTACCTTAAGTACCTTCAGTGGTTTTCAGTTAGTAATTCAAATAGAGATTTTTTGGTAAAACAATGGCAAGCTGTAATCCCAAACGCTGCCCACCAATGTGAGAAGTTGGCCTGCTTTATGCTGGTCACTAGTTAAAAGTGGCCACCTTGCACCAGTACAATTCGACTCTTATGGTAGATAGGTTTAAGACAACCTTTTAAAGAAAGCTATCCTAGTGGTAGCTGTGGAGAGCAGCCTTCAGGCTAAGTCTCAGAGGAATGTAAAGCAGGTTGTTTTACCTTATAATCTCTTGAATCACTAAATAAAAGGACACCACACGGGTATATATATAAAATATATATGTATTTATTACTAGACACACTCTACTAATCTCTTTATGAGATTAGAAGTCAAGGACATATGCACAAATCAACATTTCACAACAAATTAAACACTTATATGGCTGGGGCCCTAGGGGCGTACCAGACCATATACTAAAAAAGATGTATAAGAAGAACGACTTGAGAAGGGAGAAGGCCTATGGTCTTCAGAAGTACTGGGGCCTCACTAATCCACCCAAGGCAGGTAAGTAAAGGACCCACGGGAGACGCATGCAGTGTGAGAACACAGCCGCGGATCCCAATAGACTTCAATGGAGCAAGTCGCGGTTGGAATTTTAAAGTTTTAGGATACTTCGGGAGAGTCTACAAGCAAGTCACTTACAGGGTAAGTAGTTTTAGGGCCAACACACACAGGAGCACCGGAGTACTCGAGTTACCTCACCCAGGGAAGCCGGGTGCATAGGTGTCTTTTGGTGTCGGGCCGCGGCGTCGTTTTCAATGGGAGCCAAAGAAGACTTGCTGCTTGTGAAGACAGGAGAAGTGTCCGGTTGAATCCAAGGCTGGATTCTGAAGAAATAAGACCTGAAAGCAGAGGAGACAGTGTTCAAAGTCACTTGCCAGTGACCCGGGCCAGGAAGCTGGATGCCCACAGAAGTCGGGTGATTTCAGGTGATCACGGGTGTCTTGACTCTTCAGCCACGAGGTCCAGGAGGTGTCGATGACAACCAGGCGCTGGATTCGGAGTGTCCCACAAAGTTTGCAGCTTACTGAGGTGTCGGCAACCGGATTGGAGCCAACAAGCCTTGGCAACAGCAAGTCTTGTGGAAAGTGAAGAAAGTCAGCGGTGCAGACCCGCAAGGTCTGAGGGACTCACCCTGCAAGGGTAAGTCAGGGCAGGCCTGGAGCAACCAGGGGAGCCCTTTGGTTCTGTGGGAAAGTCTTCAGGGGACCCACAAGCCAACCGGCAAGGGATCGCGCCTCGTGAGGATTCACTTCACAGGAGCTCACGGTCACTCGGGACAAGGTAGGTCTCTGATTTTCAAGGGAAATCCTGCTGGAGGCTTGGGCCACACGTAGTCCAAAGCACAAGTTCATAGAATGTCGTGAAGGGGTTGCACTCGACAATAGTGCACAGTACCCGAGTATTGCTGTTCCTCGTCACTCGTGGGGTCCACTCGCCTCAGCTTCACTGGGGACTCACAATGGCCGTCGAGAAGTCAGGAAATCCACTTCTGGGGCTGCAGGGACTTCGGACTCCGGCGGGAGTGGGAAAGTTTGCGACCGTTGATGCAAAGTTTTGGTGCCTACCAAGCAGGAGAGTCACACCTTGACTCCAAGGGAGATTCTTCAGTCTTCCATAGGTAGTGGAACGTCGAAGGACCAGGATTCTTCTTCAGAGCATCGTCCAGGGATATCTAGTTTGCAATGGCAAGGGTTCCCTAACTTATACTAGAGCCTACTGCTCCCCCAGTGCAGGACTTCAAAGCACTCTAGGAGTGCACCCACCCAGCCCCAATACACTAAATCCTGTCTGGAAGGTGGTTACACCTCCCTGTGACAGGATGCCTATTGTTGGGCCTCCTCCACTGCGAGTTTCGGTCAGCAGCAGGAGGGCAGCCCAGTGTCTGTGCTGGTGGCATCCATTTTGTGATGCGAGGGCTCTTCAGGATTCTACCGTGTTTCCACAGTGGGTACACGTCTATCCCTCTAGAAGGGTGGGATCATACTCATACACCAGTTACTGGTGTGGGGGTATGATTCCAAAGCGTTTGACACCAAACACGACATGTTTTAATGCAGCCATCTCAAAGTTAGCATTTACCGTTAGGTTATAATGCAGTTAAGAGTATATGGTTTAACCGCATCCACAAACAGCTACAGAGAATAGACTCTGAGAGCTGCAGAGGGGCCCTGCTCAGGCAGAGGCACCCCCTCACATGGAAACCAAGCACCCTGCCCTCAGGATTGTTAGGGCCTGCCTTAGGGATGACTGATAGGTTTATATGTGTGTGTAAGGTGAGATATAGGGAACCTATATCTCAGTGAGGAGTGCTAACACTACCTCACCCAGGCTGCAGTAGCAGGCCTGTGGTGCCAGGTTTAGTCTGCTTCCCAGGGGTGGCATAATACATGCTTCAGCCCCTGGTAGGCCTGTGAAGTACCTATGCCCTTGGTACCTAAGGTACCATATACTAGGGGCTCGTAAGGTACCACAGTATCCAATCACTAGTGCATCGAATATGCACTCCAAGTTGTTTAGAGAGAACAGAGAGGCTGTGGCCCGGGTTAGTTGGGTCCCAGCCAGACTATAGCCAGAAACCAGTGTTAACATCAGAAAAAAGGTGGGGGCAACATAAGTGCAGATCCTACTCTCCTACAGAAGGATAGACTGACAAGTAGATAGGTAGGTTGGTATACTGAAGGATAGACAGCGAGGTAGGTAGGTAGGTTTGTAGACTGACGGATAGGCAGAGAAGTAGGTAGGTAGGTTGGTAGACTGAAAGATAGATAGAGAAGTAGGTATGTAGGCTGGTAGACTGAAGGATAGACAGAACAGTAGGTAGGTAGATTGGTAGACTGAAGGATAGACAGAGAGTTAGATTGGTAGGCTGAAGGATAGATGGATAAGTAGACAGGTAGGTTGGCAGACTGAAGGATAGACAAAGAAGTAGATAGGCAGGCCAGTAGACTGAAGGATAGACATAAAAGAAGAGAGGGAGGTTGGTAGACTGAAGGGTAGACAGAGACATAGGTAGACAGGTAGACTGAAGTATAGACAGAGGAAGAGGTAGGGAGGATGGTAGACTGAAGGATAGACAGAGAAGTCGATAGGTAGGTTAGTGGACATAAGGATAGACAAAAAAGTAGTTAGGTAGGTTGGTAAGCTGAACGATAACCAGAGAAGTAGATAGTTAGGTTGGTAGACTGAAGGATAGACAGAATGGTAGATTGGAAAAGTAAATGATAGACAGAGAAGTTGGTAGGTAGGTTGGTAGATTGAAGGATAAAGAGGAAAGCAGGTAGGCAGGTTGTTAGACGGAAGGATAGACAGGGAAGTATGTAGGTAGGTTGGTATACTGAAGGATATACAGATAATGTGATAGGTAGGTTGGAAGACTGAAGGATAGACAGAGGAGTAGATAGGCAGGCTGATAGACTGAACGATAGACAGAAACGTAGGTAGGTAGGTTGGTAGATTGAAGGATAGACAGAGCAGTAGGTAGGTATGTTGGTACTCTGAAGGATAGGCAAAGCAGTACGTAGGCAGATAAGTTGGTAGATTGAAGGGTAGACAGAGAAGTAGGTAGGTAGGTTAGATTGAAGGATAGACAGGATAGACAGAGGAGGATGGTAGACTGAAGGATACATGGACAAGTAGGTAGGTTGGTAGAATGAAGGATAGATAGAGAAGTAGGTGGGTAGGTTGGTAGACCGAAGGATATAGAGAGAAGTAAATAGGTAGGTTGGTAGACTGAAGGATAGACAGATAGGTAGACTGGTAGACTGAAGGGTAGACAGAGCATTAAGTAGGTAGGCAGGTTGGTAGATTGAAGGACAGAGAGGGAAGTAGCTAGGCAGGTTGGTAGACTGAAGGATAGACAGACAAGTATGTAGGTAGATTGGTAGACTGAAGGATAGACAGATAAGTAGATAGGTAGGTTGGTATACTGAAGGATAGTCAAAGCAGTAGGTAGGCAGGTAGGTTGGTAGACTGAAGGTTAGACAGAGAAGTAGGTTGGTAGGTAGATTAGATTGAAAGATAGACAGTGGAGGAGGTAGGTAGAATGGTAGACTGAAGGATACACAGACAAGTAGGTAGGTAGGTAGACTGAAGGATAGATAGAGAAGTAGGTAGGTAGGTTGGTAGACCGAAGGATAGACAGAAGTAGGCAGGCAGGTGAGTAGAGTGACCGATAGACAGAGAAGTAGGTAGGTAAGTTGGTAAACTGAAAGATAGATAGAGAAAAGGTTTGGTAGACTGAAAGATAGACAGAGCATTAGGTAGGTAGGTTGGTAGACTGAAGGACAGACAGAGCAGTAGCTATGATAGACCGAAGGATAGAGGGAGAAGTAAATATGTAGGTTGGTAGACTGATGGGTAGACAGAGAAAGACGTAAATAGGCTGGTAGACTGAAGGATAGACGAGTAGGTAGGTAGGTTGTTAGACTAAATGATAGACAGAGAAGCAGATAGGTAGGTTGGTAGACCAAAGGATAGACAGATAAGTAGGTAGGTTATTTGGTAGACTGAAGAATAAACATTAGAGGAGGGAGGGAGGATGGTAGACTGAAAGATAGATCAAGAAAATGTTTGATAGACTGAAAGATAGACAAAGCATTAGGTAGGTAGGTTGGTAGAATAAAGGACAGACAGAGCAGTAGCTAGGTAGTTTGATAAAAGGAAGGATAGTGAGACAAGTAAATAGGTAGGTTGGTAGACTGAGGTGTCAACAGAGAAGGATGTAGACAGGTTGGTAGACTGCAGGATAGACAGAAGTTGATAAGTTGTTTTTTAGGCTGAAGGATAAAAAGACCAATAGGTAGGTAGGTAGGTAGACTGAAGAATAGACAGAAATAGGTAAGTAGGTTGTATACTGAAGGATAGAGCAGTAGGTAAGTAACATGGTAGACTGAGGGATAGACAGAGCAGTATATAGGTAGGTTGGTTCACTGAATAATAGCAGGGCAGTAGATAGGTAGGTTGATAGACAGACTGAAGGGTAGACAAAAGTAGATAGGTAGGTTGGCAGACTGAAAGACAGACGGAGAAGTAGATAGGTAGGCTGGTAGACTGAAGGATAGACAGAGAAGTAGATAGGTAGTTTGGTAGACTGAAGGATAGACAGTGAAGTAGATAGGTAGGTTGGTTCACTGAATAATAGCAGGGCAGTAGATAGGTAGGTTGATAGACAGACTGAAGGGTAGACAAAAGTAGATAGGTAGGTTGGCAGACTGAAGGACAGACGGAGAAGTAGATAGGTAGGTTGATAGACGGAAGGATAGACAAAAGTAGATATGAAGGTTCATAGACTGAAGGATAGACAGAAGTAGATTGGGAGACTAAAGCATAGACAGAGAAAGTGGTTGGTAGGTTGGTAGACTGAAGGGTAGACAGAAAAGTAGAGAGGTAGGTTGGTTGACTGAAGGCTAGAGAGAGATGTTCGTTAATAGGTAGGTTGGTAGACTGAAGGATAGACAGAAACGTAGATAGGTCGGTTGGTTGACTGAAGTATAGACAGAGAAACCGGTTGGTAGGAAGACTGAAGGATAGATAGAGAAGGTTGGCAGAGTGAAGGATAGACAGATAAGTAGGTTGGTAGACTGAAACATAGACAGAGAAGTTGGTTGGTAGCTTGGTAGACTGAAAAATAGGCAGAGCAGTAGATAGGTAGGTTAGTGGACTGAAGGATAGACTGAGAAGTGGATTGTGGAAGTGGCGCCTCAGCAACTACTGCCCGGCTGCTAAGGCGCAGCTCAGGCAGGCTCAGAAGAGGTATAATAAAGCTATCTCCTCTGCGAAAAGAGCGTTCTTTACCACCCGGATTGATCTGGCTCAGAACAATGCCAAGGAGATCTTCGCTATTGTTCAAAGTTTTACGTCCCCGGTTGCGCAGAGTAGCGTCCTGTCGGCCTCTGTGGATTGGTGTGAGACGCTCTCAGCATTCTTTCGGGACAAGATTCTTAAGATACAAAGCTGCTTCCCCTGCCCGGTCGGCGCTGACGGGCCCTATGTTTGTTTGGACTCATCGGCTATTGGTCCGGTAGCTTTGCCCCCTATTCACTCCTTGTCTAAATTCTCCCCGGTGGATTTGTCCTGCTCCCTGAAAATCCTTCAAGGTCTTAAATCCGGCTCTCCGGACGATCCGTGCCCGGCAAGACTTTTGGCCGCGGTGGCTGAGACGGTGAATGTGGAGGTTAATTACATTATTAACCTGTCTTTGCAGGAAGCCTGGGTTCCCAGCCATTGGAAGCAGGCTAAAATTCTTCCTTTATTGAAGAAACCTTCCCTCGACCCTTCTACCCCAGGCAACTACAGACCTATTTCTCTCCTTCCTGGCTTGTCTAAGGTTTGTGAGAATATAGTGAATAAACAGCTGTCGGAGTTTGTCGAGAGTGGGGGACTTCTTCATCCTGCCCAATCTGGTTTCCGTCCCTCCTTTAGCACGGAAGGTGCTCTTGTGGAGGTCTCAGAATCTATCAGAGAGTGTCTGGATGCCGGCGGAAAGGCAGCCTTAGTGCTGCTTGACCTGTCGACAGCCTTTGACACTGTCCCCCATTCTCTGTTGCTTGATAGACTGACGGAGATTGGGGTGTCTGGCCTTGCCTGGGGCTGGATTAAATCCTTCTTGGATGGCCGGCTCCAGCAAGTCTGGATACCACCGGTGGCCTCTTCACCAAGACAGGTTGGCACGGGGGTCCCCCAGGGCTCCTCCCTTAGCCCCCTCCTGTTTAATATCTACCTCACGCCTCTGTTTTACCTAGCGGTGGGGTTGGGGGCTAAGGTCATTGCCTATGCCGATGACACTCAACTTCTGTTCACTTGGGATAAGCAGGGATCCTCGGTGGCTCTTGTGCAGAGATGTCTTTCCGCGGTTTTTGCGTGGATGCCTTCTGCTCATTTAAAATGCAACGAGGACAAATCGGAGGTTTTGATGTTCGGTAATTTCCCCTCAGGGTTTAGAGAGTCAATTTGGCCTCCCGAGTTTCCACCTCCGGCTTCTAGCAGCCAGACCGTGAAGAATCTGGGAGTTTATTTCGATTGTAATCTCTCCTTCTCTAGTCAGGTCAAACGTTTGTCAGGTTGCTGTTTTGGCCTACTCAGAATGCTGAGAAGATTTTTGCCGCTGCTTCCGCAAGCGGCTAGGGAATCGGTGGTTCGGGCGCTTATTCTCTCCCGTTTAGACTACGCTAATGCCCTCTATGCTGGGATTCCAGCCTATGCCCTTAACAAGCTGCAAGTGACCCAGAATGCGGCTGTTCGCTTGCTGGGTGGGCTGGGTCCTAGGCAGAACGTTCATGGCTATCGTCGTTCCCTCCATTGGCTTCCAGTGAAGGCTCGTGTTGCCTTTAAAACCCTCACCATAGCCCATCGTGCTCTGCATGGGCAAGGCCCTGGTTACCTACAGAAACGCTTCTCGTTCTACGTGCCGGGTCGCTCTTTGAGGTCCTCGGCACTTAGGCTAATGAAGATTCCTGTTTTTCAGCGGCACCGGTCGTGGCTGCTGGCCGCGCTTGGAACACGCTCCCCCTATCACTACGTTCTATTGAAGATCTGGAGGTCTTTAAAAAACGGTTAAAAACGTATCTCTTCTCTTAATCCCCTCTTTTCTTTTGGTTCTTCCTTCACCGCGCCGGGACACTCTTTGAGTATCTGCGCGCGTAATAAATGTACATAACATTGGTAGGTTGGTAGTCTGCAGGTTAGACAGAGAAGTAGATAGGTTGGTTGGTAAACTGAGGATGGCTACAGAAGTAGATAGGCAGGTAGGTTTACTGAAAGACAGACAGAGCAGTAGGTAGGCATGTTGTTAATTGACAGATAGACAGAGAAGTAGATTGGTAGACTGATGGATAGACAGTAACATAGGTGGTTAGGTTGGTAGACTAAAGGATAGACAGATAAATAGATAGGTAGGTTGGTAGACTGAATGATAGACAGAGAAGTAGATAGGTAGGTTGGTAGACTGAAGGATAGAAAGAGAAGTAGATAGGTAGGTTGATAGACTGAAGGATAGACAGAAGTAGATAGTTAGGTTGGTAGACTGAAGGATAGACAGAGAAGTAGGTAGTAAGGTTTGTAGACTGAAAGATAGCCAGAGAAAAAGATTAGTAGACTGAAGGATAGCCAGAGCATTAGGTAGGTAGGTTGGTAGACTGAAGGATAGACAGAGAAGTAGATTTGTAGACTCTGAAGCATAGATAGGGAAGGTGGTTGGTTGGTTGGTAGACTGAAGGGTAGACAGAAAAGTAGATATGTATGTTGGAAGACTGAAGTATAAAAAGAGAGATGTCTGTTGGTGAACTGAAGGATAGAGAGAGAAGTAGATAGGTAGGTGGGTTGACTGAAGTACAGACAGAGAAATAGGTAGGTAGGTAGACTGAAGGATCGACAGAGAAGGTGATTGGTAGGTTGGTAGACTGAAAGATAGACAGAGAAATTGATTGATAAACTAAAGTATAGACAGAGAAGTAAGTAGGCAGGCTGGTAGACTTAGACTGAAGGATAGACAAAAGTAGATAGGTAAGTTGGCAGATTGAAGGACAGATAGAGAAGTAGATATGTAGGTTGGTAGCCTGAAGGATAGACAGAGAAGTAGATAGGTAGGTTTGTAGACTGAAGGCTTAGACAGAGAAGTAGGTAAGTAGGTTGGTAGACTGACAGACAGAAAAGTAGTTTGGTAGACTGAAGGATAGGAAGTGAAGTAGGTTGGTAGGTTGGTAGACGAAGGATAGACAAAAGTAGATAGGTAGGTTTGTATACTGAAGGATAGGCAGAAGTTGATTGGGAGACCAAAGCGTAGACAGAGAAGTTGGTTGGTAGGTTGGCGGACTGAAGGGTAGATAGAAAAGTAGATCGGTAGATTGGAAGACTGAAGGACAGATAGAGAAGTAGATACGCAGGTTGGTAGACTGAAGAATAGGCAGAGCAGTAGATAGGTAGGTTGGTAGACTGAAGGATAGACTGAGAAGTGGATTGGTTGTTTGGTAGTCTGAAGGATAGACAGAGAATTAGGAAGAAAGTTTGGTAGACAGAAGGTTAGACAGAGACGTAGATATGTAGGTTGGTAGACTGAAGTATAGACACAGAAGTAGATAGGTAGGTAGGTATACTGAAAGACAGAAAGAGCAGTAGGTAGGCATGTTGGTAGACTGAAAGATTGACAGAGAAATAGGTATGTAGGTCTGTAGAATAAATGATAGACAAAGAAGTAGATAGGTAGTTTGCTAGACTGAAGGATAGACAGAGAAGTAGATTGGTAGACTGAAGGATAGACAGTGATGTAGGTGGGTAGGTTGGTAGACTGAAGGATAGACAGAACTAGATACGTAGGCTGAAGGATAGGAGAGAAGTAGGTATGTTGGTAGGCTGAAGGATAGACAGATCAGTCACTAGGTAGGTAAGTAGATTGAAGGATAGACATAGAAGTATATAGGTTGGTTGGGAGATTGAAGGATATACAGAGAAGTAAATAGGTAGGTTGGTAGACTGACGGATTGACAGAGAAGTAGGTAGGTAGGTAGGTTGGTAGACTGAAAGATAGATATTGAAAAAGATTGGTAGATTGAAGGATAGAAAGATCTTAGATAAGTGGGTTGGTAAATTGAAGGATAGATAGAGAATAAGGTATGTAGATTGTTAGACTGAAGGATAGACAGACAGTAGGTAGGTAAGTTGGTAGACCGAAGGATTATCAAAGAAGTTCCTAGGTAGGTCGGTAGATTGAGGGATTGACTGAGCAGTAGGTTGATAGGTTGGTAAACTGAGGGATCGACAGAGAAATAGATAGGTAGGTTGGTAAACGGAAGGATAGATAGGGATGTAGATTGGTAGATGGGAGAATAGTAGGTTAGTAGACTGAAGGATAGACAAAGAAGTAGATAGGTAGGTTGGCAGACTGAAGGATAGACAGAGAAGTAGATTGGCAGGTTGGTAGACTGAAGGATAGACAGAGGAGTAGATAGGCTGGCTGGTAGACTGAAGGATAGATAGGAAAGTAGGTAGGTGGGATGATAGACTGAAAGATAGACAAAGCAGAAGATAGGTAGGTTGATAAACTGAAGGATAGAAAAAGAATAGATAGGTATGTTGGTACATTGGCGGATAGACAGAGCAGTAGGTAGGTAGGTAGGATGGTAGACTGAAGGATAGACAGAGAAGTATGTACGTAGGTCAGTAGATTAAGGATAGACAGAGAATTAGGTAGGGAAAATGGTAGACTGAAGGGTACACGGACAAGTAGATAGGTGGGTAGACTGTAGGATGGACAGAAGAAGGTAGGTAGGATGGTAGACTGAAGGATAGACAGATAAGTAGGTAGGTAGATTGTTAAGACTGAAGGATAGATAGAGAAGTAGGTTGGTAGGACGTTAGGCTGAAGGATAGACAGATAAGTAGGTAGGTAGGTTGGTAGAGTGATTAATAGTGAGACAAGTAGTTAGGTAGGATGGTAGACTGAAGTGTAGACAGACGAGTAGGTGGGTAGGTTGGTAGACTGAAGGATAGACAGAGAAGTAGATAGGTAGGTTGGTAGACTGAAGGATAGACAGATAAGTAGGTAGTTTATTTCGTAAACTGATGATATACAGATTAGGATGTAGGGAGGATGGTAGACTGAAGGATAGATAGATAAGTAAATAAGTAGTTTGGTAGACTGAAGGATAGACAGTGATGTAGGTGGGTAGGTTGGTAGACTGAAGGATAGACAGAACTAGATACGTAGGCTGAAGGATAGGAGAGAAGTAGGTATGTTGTTAGGCTGAATGATAGACAGATCAGTCACTAGGTAGGTAAGTAGATTGAAGGATAGACATAGAAGTATATAGGTTGGTTGGGAGATTGAAGGATAGACAGAGAAGTAAATAGGTAGGTTGGTAGACTGAAAGATAGATAGTGATTGCAGGATAGACAGATCTTAGATAGGTGGGTTGGTAAATTGAAGGATAGATAGAGAATTAGGTATGTAGATTGTTAGACTGAAGGATAGACAGAGAAGTAGACTGGCAGGTTGGTAGACTGAAGGATAGACAGAGGAGTAGATAGGCTGGCTGGTAGACTGAAGGATAGATAGGAAAGTAGGTAGGTGGGATGATAGACTGAAAGATAGACAAAGCAGAAGATAGGTAGGTTGATAAACTGAAGGATAGAAAAAGAATAGATAGGTGTGTTGGTACACTGACGGATAGATGGAGCAGTAGGTAGGTAGGTAGGATGGTAGACTGAAAGATAGACAGAGAAGTATGTACGTAGGTCAGTAGATTAAGGATAGACAGAGAATTAGGTAGGGAAAATGGTAGACTGAAGGATACACTGACAAGTAGATAGGTGGGTAGACTGTAGGATGGACAGAAGAAGGAAGGTAGGATGGTAGACTGAAGGATAGACAGATAAGTAGGTAGGTAGATTGTTAAGACTGAAGGATAGATAAAGAAGTAGGTGGGTAGGATGTTAGACTGAAGGATAGACAGATAAGTAGGTAGGTAGGTTGGTAGAGTGATTAACAGTGAGACAAGTAGTTAGGTAGGATGTTAGACTGAAGTGTAGACAGACGAGTAGGTGGGTAGGTTGGTAGACTGATGGATAGACAGAGAAGTAGATAGGTAGGTTGGTAGACTGAAGGATAGACAGATAAGTAGGTAGTTTATTTCGTAGACTGATGATATACAGATTAGGATGTAGGGAGGATGGTAGACTGAAGGATAGACAGATAAGTAAATAGGTAGTTTGGTAGACTGAAGGATAGAAAGAGAATTAGATAGGTAGGTTGATAGACAGAAGGATAGACAGACGTATATGGGTAGGTTGGTAGAATAAAGGATAGACAGAGAAGTAGGTAGGTAGGTTGGTAGCCTGAAAGGTAGATAGAGAAAAAGATTGGTAGACTGAAGGATAGATGATAGAGCATAAGGTAGGTAGGTTGTTAGACTGAAGGATAGACAGAGAAGTAGATTGGTAGAATGAGGCATAGACAGAAAAGTAGATAGGTAGGTTGGAAGACTGAAGGATAAAGAGAGGTGTAGGTAGGTAGGGTGGTAGACTGAAGGATAGACAGAGAATTAGATAGGTAGGTTGGTTGACTGAAGTATAGACAGAGAAATAGGTAGGTAGGTAGACTGAAGGATAGACAGAGAAGGTGATAGGTAGGTTAGTAGACTGAAAGATAGACAGAGAAGTTGATTGGTAGACTAAAGGATAGACTGAGAAGTAGGTAGGAAGGTTGGTAGACTGGAGGATAGGCAAAAGTAGATAGGTAGGTTGGCAGACTGAAGGATAGACAGAGAAGTAGATAGGTAGGCTGGTAGAATGAAGGATAGACAGAAGTAGATAGGTAGGATAGTAGACTGAAGGATAGCAGAGAAGTAGGTATGTTGGTAGGCTGAAAGATATACGGACAGTAGACAGGTAGGTAAGTAGACTGAAATATAGACACAGAAGTATATAGGTAGGTTGGGCGACTGAAGGAGAGACAGAGAAGTAGATAGGTAGGTTGGTAGACTGAAGAATAGACAGAGAAGTAGATAGGTAGGTTGGTAGACTGAAATAGAGACAGAGAAGTAGGTGGTACGTAGGTTGGTAGGCTGAAAGATAGCTAGAGAAAACGATTGGCAGACTGAAGGATAGACAAAGAAGTATGTAGGTATGTTGGTAGACTGAAGGATAGACAGAGAAGTAAATAGGTAGTTTGGTAGACCGAAGGATAGACAGAGGTGCACCCCGCCCCGCTTCTCACTGGGCTTGTAGACAATGGCACAAAATCTCCCCGGACCTCTTCCAAGCCGCTTTTCCTGAACCTTGGAATTTAGCACCTAATAACATAGAGGACGGTTTAGCCTGCTATAACTCCGCTGTGAAAATTTGCCATTGATCAGCTGGCGTCTCTGAAACCACTCTGCAGTTTGGCTAGGCATCCTCAGACAGCCTGGTTTTCTCCCGAGCTCCGCGCAGAAAAATGACAGTGTAAAGAGACGGTGGCGCCGAACCCATGATGAGACTGACAAAGTCAGATTTAAGACAGCCCTCTCCCATTACCATCAAAATATAAAGGCCGCACGGAAAGCCTTTATCGCATTACATTTGGACCAGGCAAGGAACGCCCCTAAAGCCCTATTCCAGATCCTTAGTCCTGTACCAACCCCAAGGCCTGTGACAGTTTAGAGGCCCCTTCCTAAGTCCTCTGCGATGATATTGCTCAGTACTTTACACAGAAAATTGAGCTTATTTACGACAAGATTACTTCTACAGGGAGCCAGCAGCAGGATGCTACGTAATATACCCCACCCACATCCACAAAGACACCGTTGTTGGAGAGCTTCCCCCCTCTAACCTGCGAAGATGTGGAATCATTACTACGGACAGTAAAATCTGGCTCTCCCCTTGATATTATCCCAGCCAAAATGTCTTCTTCCCTATCTAAACAACTGTACTCGCCCATAGGTATGCTTCTCGATCTCTCTATGAGAGAGGGTTATCTTCCTTTGGAACCGAAGGCGGCACAGGTCATCCCCATTCGTAAGAATACCAAGGTCCCTATAGAAGACCTTTCCAATCTCCGACCCATCTCCTGAGCAAGTTACTGGAAAAGCACATCAATAAACATCTGTCCGACCATGTCGAAGCTTCTGGTAGTCTGGATTCCTCTCAATCTGGTTTCAGGCCCAAATGTAGCACATAGTCTGCCCTTTTGGCGATCACAGATAATATCAGGATGACCTTAGGTAGCGGCCAATCTACGATTCTTGTGCTGTTGGACCTCTCTGCCGCATTTGACATGGTCTCTCACCAGATCTTGCTCAGGAGATTAGAGGAAATTGGACTCAGAGGACCAGCCCTTCAGTGGATGACGATCTTTCTCTCCTCCCGCTCTCAGACTATTAATTTAGGTACATTTTGGTCAAAGACAATGGAACTGACCAAGGGAGTACCTCAGGGCTCATGTCTGAGCCCTACCTCGTTCAACATATATGTTGCAACCCTGGCCAACCTCCTTAGGACTTGTGGCTTTACTCCCATTTCATACGCTGATGACACTCAGCTCCTCTTCTCATTTCATAAATCCACTCTCTGTTTAGCCTACTTTCTCTTCTGGAATGACAGCCAACTCCAATTGGATGAGAGGGAATTTTCTTCAATTCAACTTAGGGAAGACCGAGATTATGCTCTTCAGCGAGGCACCTCTGGTGTGGACACCAGATTGGTGGCCGGCGGACCTTGGTGCTCCTCCCATTCCCAAGACCCTTGTTAAGAATCTGGGCATCCGCCTAGATCAGGCTCTGACCATGAAGGAGCTTGCAGCTTATACCGCTGGCTCCTGCTTCCATGTGCTGGGTCTACCAGAGAAAGTTTTTTCTTTTCTCCCAGAATACATACGCAAAACCCTTATTTAGACATTGATATTAAGCCGCTAAGAATAATACAACGCTCTCCTGGTCTCGGCCAATGAGTCCTTGTTATTTTATTTAGTTATTGAGTTTTATATAGCGCTGGCTATACCCAGAGGTATCAAAGCGCTTTACATGAGGAAGAAACATTGTTTCAGAACATGGTTACAAAGTTACATCAGTAATGAGCGTAGTTACAGGAATTACATGAGTACAAAAGCATAGCATAAACGTGAGGTAAAAAAATAGGCAAGGGGAGAGAAGATTAGGGGAGAAAGGGAATGAATAGGGGAGGCAGAAGGAGACTAATGGAGGGAAGAGGAGGAGGAGGGTGTAAGGAGGCACAACGGGGAGGCGAGAAAAAATAGTGTCCGACGTCCAGCTCGGTAGGTGACGGCCGAGGGGTGAACCAGAGCCCAAGTCCTCTATAGCTGCGTGGGACAGCTCCACTGGTTATCGACCAAAGGTTGCTCGGGCAGTACATACAGAAAGGTTATAGTTTCCGCCTAGGAGGGCATAGTCCAAAAGTTCCATCGAGCGCGCCGGTCACAGTGTATGGTGCTGTGCTAATGGGATCTAAAACCAGGCCTCCGCTGTGCGAGACTCCCTTGTCGCTGTGGACTCTCTCAGAGGGGTCTCTGAGACTCCAGGGCATAAATGCTGGATCCCTCCCCAACAAGGGGAAAAGGAGTTCTTTGGAAAGGGGCCCACTCATGGTTTCCATTATTAGAAAATTAATGTCGGAATATACTGTTTGCTTCATTAAATACGGTCTTTTAGAGGACCGTTCTTAGTAGTTACACATGGCAGACGCAACTACCTACACAGGTAAAGAGCAATAATCACAAAGACCCTTGAAGAATGTTTTTTTTTCAAAGTTGTTCTCAATGCTTCCTCTTGTTGGGGGCATGCACCCTACCTCGATATCGACACATACTAAGAGGACAGCTTAATATGCTTCACTAATCACCATCACAAAATCAGTCATGCTTCAATGAACACAAAACCCCCCAGGGCTACCTCTCTCAGGATTCTCTCTGTTTGACTGGGCACAAATAACCAGGGATACATGTGCCCAAAACCTAGTCCTAAAGACCCCGACCCCCTCCTCCTCACCGTCAGTGACAGCCGGTGGGGGCTTAGGTTGCGCACTCTGGGGTTCTCGAGTTCTCTGCAGCTGGTGACACACAAGCTCCGGGGGCACCGCGAACCCCCTCAGTCCTCGGCCCCACGGTGATCCCTTCCGAATTCCATGTCGCTCTTCAAGTGAGCCTACAACAAACGACTGCCTTCAGGAGCTGTGACACCGCCGGTGGTAAACTTCTTCCCTCGATCTCTCCTTCCCATCTTCAGCCCTGGGTTGGGTCAGCAGTTATGCAGACTGCAAGTGGTTCAGAACACTGCGGCATGCCTTGTCTTGAATGCCTCCCCTAAAACTGCTTCCCTTCCTCTAATCCAACAGCTTCATTGGCTTCTGGTGCGTAAGCGGATTAAGTTTAAAATCTGCTGCACCTTTCACAAGGCCTTATATAACAATGGCACCTCTTATCTTGCCGAGAAATATAATCACTATGTCCCTTCCAGGACTCTTCGCTCTGGAACCAAATCTCTTCTCCTGGCCCCCTGGGTCAGGAAATCAAGGTTGGGCGGGAAAGCTTTTTCCTACCTTGCACCCTGTTACTGGAACCAGCTCCCCATCCATCTGAGACAATGTTCTGACTATCTTCGATTTAGAAAGCTTCTCAAGACCTCTCTGTTCTAAAACTGCTCCGTCTGCCTTCCCGCAGCATGGCCACAACGCAGAGATACCCCTCCGGGGGGTAATTCAGGCGCTTTTCAAAACCTATAACTAAATATATAAATAAATAAATTAATAAATAGGTAAGTAGGTTGGTAGACTGACAGATAGACAGAGAAGTAGATTAGTAGACTGAAAGGATAGACAGTGAAGTAGGTGCGTAGCTTGGTAGATTGAAGGATAGACAGAGAAGTTTATAGGTAGGTTTGTAGACGGAAGGATAGACAGAGAAGTAGATAGGTAGGTTGGCAGGCTGAAGGATAGACAAAGAAGTAGATAGGTAGGTTGGTAGAGTGAAAGATAGACAGAGAAGTAGGTAGGTAGGTTGGTAGAGTGAAGGATAGACAGAGAAGTAGGTAGGTTGGTAGATTAAAAGATAGATAGAGAAAAATATTGGCAGACTGAAGGATAGACAGAGAAGTAGATAGGTAGGTTGGCAGACTGAAGGATAGTCAGAGAAGTAGGTAAGTAGATAGGTAGACTGACAGATAGACAGAGAAGTATATAGGTAGTTTTGTAGACTGAAGGATAGAGAGAGAAGTAGGTAAGTAGGTTGGTAGACTGACAGACAGAGAAGTAGATAGGTAGGTTGGTTGACTGAAGTATAGAGAGAGAATTATATAGGTAGGTAGACTGAAGGATAGATAGAAAAGTAGATAGGTAGTTTGGTAGATTGAAGGATAGACAGAGAAGTAGGTAAGTAGGTTGGTGGACTGACAGATAGACAGATAAGTAGATTAGTAGACTGAAGGATAGACAGTGAAGTACGTGTGTAGGTTGGTAGACTGAAGGGTAGACTGTGAACTAGGGGGCATATTAACATGGGCTTTATCTCCGCTTTTTTGGCTTTTAAAGCCAAAAGAGCGGAGATAAAACTATTGCCCTATTTACTAGAGGGTGCTAACATGCATAATCGCATGTTAGCACCCTTTTTCCCGACGCCTCCCTTTGCATCTCTAATGAGATGCAAAGTGGGCGTCACTGGGCAGTACAGCCTTGCAAATATCGCTGATGTGCACATCGCGATATTTACAAGGCTGCCCCAGCATTTTAGCAGATGTTAGTTTTTGGAGAAAACCGCTGTTTTCTCCAAAAACAGAGGAGATAGACAGAGAAGTAGGTAGGTTGGTAGACTAAAAGATATATAGAGAAAAAGATTGGCAGACTGAAGGATAGACAGAAAAGTATATAGGTAGTTTTGTAGACTGAAGGGTAGACAGAGAAGTAGGTAAGTAGGTTGGTAGACTGACAGATAGACAGAGAAGTAGATAGGTAAGTTGGTTGACTGAAGTATAGAGAGAGAACTATGTAGGTAGGTAGACTGAAGGATAGACAGAGAAGGTGATAGGTTGGTAGACTGAAAGATAGACAGAGAAGTAAATTGGTATGTTCGTATTCTAAAGACTAGACAGAGAAGTAGGAAGGTAGGTTGGTAAATTGAAGGATGGCCAGAGAATTAGATAGGTAGGTAGGTATACTGAAGGACAGACAGATCAGTTAATAGGAATGGTGGTAGATTGATGGATTGACAGAGAAGTAAATTGGTAGACTGAAGGATAGATAGTGAAGTAGGTGGGTACGTTGATAGACTGAAGGATAGACAAAGAAGTAGATAGGTAGGGTGGTAGACTGAGAGCTAGACAGAGAAGTAGGTAGGCAGGTTGGTAAACTGAAGGATAGATAGAGAATTAGGTATGTAGGTTGTTAGACTGAAGGAAAGACAGAATAGTAGGTAGGTAAGTTGGTAGACCGAAGGATAGACAAAGAAGTTGATAGGTAGGTTGGTAGTTTGAGCGATAGACTGAGCAGTAGGTTGATAGGTTGGTAGTCTGAATGATAGACAGAAGTAGATAGGTAGGTTGGTAGGCTGAAGGCTAGACAAATACGTAGGTAGGTAGGTGGTGGGTAAGCTGGGGGATAGACAGAGAAGTAGATGGGTAGGTTGATAAACTGAAGGATAGACAGGGATGTAGATTGGTAGACGGAGGATAGAGAGAGAAGTAGGTATGTAGGTTGGTAGACTGAAGGATAGATAGAGAAGTACATTTGTAGGTTGGTAGACTGAAGGATAGACAGAGGAGTAGACAGGCAGGCTGGTAGACTGAAGGATAGATAGAAAAGTAGGTAGGTTGGTTGAGAGACTGAAGTATTGACAGTGCAGTAAGTAGGTAGGTTGGTAAACTGAGGGATAGAAAAATAATAGGTAGGTAGGTAGGTTGGTATATGAAAGATAAACAGAGCAGTAGGTAGGTATGTTGGTAAATTGAAAGATAGACAGAAAAGTAGGTAGGCAAAATGGTAGACTGAAGGATACACGGACAAGTAGGTAGGTTCTGTAGGCTGAAGGATAGGCAGATACGTAGGTAGGTAGATTGTTAAACTGAAGGATAGATAGACAATTAGGTAGGTAGGACGTTAGACTGATTGATAGACAGATATGTAGGTAGGAAGGTTGGTAGAGTGATCAACAGAGAGACAAGTAGTTAGGTAGGATGCTGGATTGAAGTGCAGACAGACGAGTAGTTGGGTAGGTTGGTAGACTGAAGGATAGACAGAGAAGGTGATAGGTAGGTTAGTAGACTGAAAGATAGATAGAGAAGTCGATTGGTAGACTAAAGGATAGACAGAGAAGTAGGTAAGTTGGTTGGTAGACTGAAGAATAGGCAGAGCAGTATATTGGTACGTTGGTAGTCTAAAGGCTAGACAGAGAAGTAGGAAGGTAGTTTGGTAGATGAAAGGTTAGACAGAGAAGTAGATAGGTAGGTTGGTAGACTGAAGGATAGAAAGAGAAGTAGTTAGGTAGGTTGGTAAACTGAAGAATGGCCACAGAATGAGATAGGTAGGTAGGTATACTGAAGCACAGACAGATCAGGTAGTAGTCATGTTGGTAGATTGACGGATTGACAGAGAAGTAGTTAGGCATGATGGTAGACTGACAGATAGACAGAGAAGTAAATTGGCAGACTGAAGGATAAACAGTGAAGTAGGTAGGCAGGTTGGTAAACTGAAGGATAGATAGATAATTAGGTATGTAGGTTGTTAGTCGGAAGGATAGACAGAACAGTAGGTAGGTAAGTTGGTAGACCGAAGGATAGACAAAGAAGTTGATAGGTAGGTTGGCAGTTTGAGGGATAGACTGAGCAGTAGGTTGATAGGTTGGTAGACTGAATGATAAGACAGAAGTAGATAGGTAGGTTGGTAGGCTGAAGGCTAGACAAATACGTAGGTAGGTAGGTGGTTTGTAAGCTGGGGGATAGACAGAGAAGTAGATAGGTAGGTTGATAAACTGAAGGATAGACAGGGATGTAGATTGGTAGACGGGAGGATAGAGAGAGAAGTAGGTATGTAGGTTAGTAGACTGAAGGATAGAGAAGTAAATTTGTAGGTTGGTAGACTGAAGGATAGACAGAGGAGTAAATTGGTAGACTGAAGGATAGACAGTGAAGTAGGTAGGCAGGTTGGTAAACTGAAGGATAGATAGAGAATTAGGTATGTAGGTTGTTAGACTGAAGGATACACAGAACAGTAGGTAGGTAAGTTGGTAGACCGAAGGATAGACAAAAAAGTTGATAGGTAGGTTGGCAGTTTGAGGGATAGACTGAGCAGTAGGTTGATAGGTTGGTAGACTGAATGATAGACAGAAGTAGATGGGTAGGTTGGTAGGCTGAAGGCTAGACAAATACGTAGGTAGGTAGGTGGTTTGTAAGCTGGGGATAGACAGAGAAGTAGATAGGTAGGTTGATAAACTGAAGGATAGACAGGGATGTAGATTGGTAGACGGGAGGATAGAGAGTGAAGTAGGTATGTAGGTTAGTAGACTGAAGGATAGATAGTGAAGTACATTTGTAGGTTGGTAGACTGAAGGATAGACAGAGGAGTAGATAGGCAGGCTGATAGACTGAAGGATAGATAGAAAAGTAGGTAGGTAGGTTGAGAGACTGAAGTATAGACAGAGCAGTATGTAGGTAGGTTGGTAAATTGAGGGATAGAAACATAATAGGTAGGTTGGTATATGAAAGATAGACAGAGCAGTAGGTAGGTATGTTGGTAGATGAAGGATAGACAGAAAAGTAGGTAGGCAAAATGATAGACTGAAGGATACACGGACAAGTAGGTAGGTTCTGTAGGCTGAAGGATAGACAGATACGTAGGTAGGTAGATTGTTAAACTGAAGGATGGATAGACAAGTAGGTAGGTAGGACGATAGACTGATTGATAGACAGATAAGTAGGTAAGTTGGTTGGTAGACTGAAGAATAGGCAGAGCAGTATATTGGTACGTTGGTAGTCTAAAGGCTACACAGAGAAGTAGGAAGGTAATTTGGTGGACGGAAGGTTAGACAGAGAAGTAGATAGGTAGGTTGGTAGACTGAAGGATAGAAAGAGAAGTAGATAGGTAGGTTGGTAAACTGAAGAATGGCCACAGAATAAGATAGGTAGGTAGGTATATTGAAGGACAGAAAGATCAGGTAGTAGGCATGTTGGTAGATTGATGGATTGAGAGAGAAGTAGATAGGCAGGTTGGTAGACTGAATTATAGACAAAGCAGTAGGCAGGTAGGTTTGTAGACTGAATTATAGAGAGTAGTAGATAGGTATGTTGGTAGACTTGATCCAGCGGTGAACCAGCAACTGATACTCCAATACCATATACTCACCTGGGCCCATAAACACACATGCACGCGCACAGGCCTGTAGAACTGCTGGAGTCAAAGTTTGTTGTTTCTTACTTCAAGATTAGTTACCTATCATTCCTAACTAATCTTTCACTGATCAAAAAGTTCTTTCCTCTGGTCAATGGACCATTAGTTGAACTAGTTGATGGTGAAATGACATGAATTATTTCTCTTTGCAATGAAATGACCACAGACTCTGGAAAAATGTAAAGTCTTTATCTAAATTAATTTCATGTGAACCGCTTTCAGAGTACAGTACAGTCTCTGTCACTCATAGGAAGGAAGTTTCAATTATTAATCAATTAAACAGATATATCATTCTCAACAATGACGTTGCTCAGAAAGGAGAGGATAGAGAGTAAAGCACATCTGCACATTCATGAAAAAATATGTACCTCGGATGGTGTGAAAACCAACCCACTGGCCAAGGAGCTGGGAAGAGTCCCCGGGAAAGATCAGGAGACAATGGCTTCAGGACAGGAATCAGCACAGGATAGATTACCTCTCTAACACCGACGCTTGCGTAGCACCCCTCTCTGACACTTTCTTCCTCCTCGAGATTCTTCTGCGATCTTCTTCTAAATTAATTTCAGGCTAGATTGTTCTGCATTCGATTCTTCATCACTCCGACACCATCCCGAGCTCTGCAGCATTCAGCAGATCTCCGTCTAACTAACTAACTTAAATCTACCTCAATCATACTCTTCGTCATTCATGTACTACCCATTAATGTTTCATTATCGCAAAAATACTAACTCTGATTGGACAGGCAAGGGGGGATGATCATCACACCATGCTTATTTTTCATCTTAGTCTATCAGTCTATTGTTTAAAGATCCCATCTCTTAATTTCTATTCACAAATCTTTATTCCCACCCGTATTCACATTTTATTAGACACAAAAGTATAATTTTCATGTATTCCCATTCATTCAGAGGACTGTGGAGCTGGTTCCCAGGGTATGTATCCTCTGCGTCTTTGGACTGTGTTCAAGAATCACATCACTTCTTCGGGCTCAATCACACCACGCATGTGCGAAGGTCAGGTGGGTTACAGACTCCAGATTCGTATGAGAGGCCCAAATCATACTAATAAGAAAGTCTAAAAGACAAATATTAATTTCAAAATAAAATGGTTTCACTGTATACTACCTATCTCTACTCTAATCCCATTTACTTATAAATGCTTTCCCTGCATTATCATTAGTAAAACAGCTTGGTTTAGTTTCAGCAAAGCAGATGCTAAGCATGTGAGCTTTCAAGCAGCCATTCTAATAGCGTCTGCGCAGGCGCAAGAAATTCCCTCCAAGCGACAGCTCGTCATACTGCGTAGATGCAGTTGACGCATGCGCAATAAAGATCTACCGTTAGCGGCCATTTTAGAATTTCGCTCGAGTTACTTATTAGTAAGACACGTAGGCAAGCTTCTCTGTCTTTTATGTAAAATCGGTGCGCATTAGTTTACACAGTACATAGTTAATACAAGGTTAGAAGTTACATGAGAGGTTTGCTTCCGAACAAGTCTCTTTTCTACGAGTCCTTGCTCCATTAGACTGATGGATAGACCGGTAGGTAGGCAGGTTTGCAGACTGCAGGATAGACATAGATAGATACTTTGGTAGACTGAAAGACTGACAGAGAAGTAGGTTTGTAGACTGACAGATAGACAGAGAGGTGAATTGGTAGAATGAAGGATAGACAGTGAAGTAGGTGGGTAGGTTGGTAGACTGAAGGATAGACAGAGAAGTAGATAGGTAGGATGGTAGACTAAACGATAGACAGAGAAGTAGATAGGCAGGTTGGTAAACTGAAGGATAGATAGAGAATTAGGTATGTAGGTTGTTAGACTGAAAGATAGAAAGAACAGTAGGTAGGTAAGTTGGTAGACCGACGTATAGACAAAAAGTTGACAGGTAGGTTGGTAGCTTGAGGAATAGACTGAGCAGTAGGTTGACAGGTTGGTAGACTGAATGATAGAAGTAGATAGGTAGGTTGGTAGACTGAAGGCTAGACAAATACGTAGGTAGGTAGATAGGTGGGTATCCTGAAGGAAAGACAGAGAAGTAGATAGGTAGGTTGATAAACTGAAGGATAGACAGAGATGTAGATTGGTAGATGGAATGATAGAAAGAGAAGTTGGTGGGTAGGTTGGTAGACTGAAGGATAGATAGCGAAGTAGATTTGTAGATTGGCAGACTGAAGGATAGACAGAGGAGTAGATAGGCAGGCTGGTAGATTAAAGGATAGATAGAAAAGTAGGTAGGTAGGTTGGGAGACTGAAGTATAGACAGAGCAGTAGGTAGGTTGGTTGGTAAACTGAGGGATAGAAAAAGAAAAGGTAGGTAGGTTGGTATACTGAAAGATAGACAGGGCAGTAGGTAGGTAGGTTGGGAGATTGAAGGATAGACAGAAAAGTAGGTAGGCAAAATGGTAGACTGAAGGATACACAGGCAAGTAGGTAGGCTGATAGGCTGAGGATAGACAGATAAGTAGGTAGGTAGATTGTTAGACTGAAGGATAGATAGTGAAGTAGGTAGGTAGGACGTTAGACTGAAGGATAGACAGATGAGTAGGTAGGTGGGTTGGTAGAGTAATCAACAGAGAGACAAGTAGTTAGGTAGGATGGTAGAGTGAAGTGTAGACAGATGAGTAGTTGTGTAGGTTGGTAGACTGAAGGATAGACAGAGAAGTAGATTGGTAGGTTGGTAGACTGAAGGATAGACAAATAATTAGGTAGTTTATTTCGTAGACAGGATATGCAGAGGGGGCTGTCGGGAGGATGGTAGACTGAAGGATAGACAGATAAGTAGATAGATAGTTTGGTAGACTAAAGGATAGAAGGAGAAGTAGATAGGTAGGTTGATAGACTGAAGGATAGACAGACTTATATAGGCAGGTTGGTAGACTAAAGGATAGACAGAGAAGTAGGTAGGTAGGTTGGTAGACTGAAAGGTAGATAAAGAATCAATCAATCAATCAAACAGCATTTGTAGAGCACACTACATACCCGTGAGGGTCTCAAGGCGAGGGGGGCCGCTACTGATCGAACAGCCAGGTCTTGAGTAGCCTCCTGAAGGTCAGTAGGTCTTTGGTCTGTCGTAGGTTCAGTGGGAGGGTGTTCCAGGTCTTGGCGGCGAGGTGAGAGAAGGACCTCCCGCCGGTGGTTGTTCTTCAGATGTGCGGGACGGTGGCGAGTGTGAGGTCGGCAGAGCAGAGCTGGTGGTTGGGGGTGTAGAAGGAAAGTCATTTTTTGAGGTAGGCTGGGCCGGTCTTGTGGAGTGCCTTGTGTGCATGGGTGAGGAGCTTGAAGGTGATCCTCTTGTTGACGGGGAGCCAGTGCAGGTTTCTCAGGTGGGGGGTGATGTGGCCGTGGCGTGGTACGTCGAGGATCAGTTGTGCCAAGGCGTTTTGGATGCGTTGCAGTTATTTGATGAGCTTGGTCGGGGCTCCCGCGTAGAGGGCGTTTCCGTAGTCAAGTCTGCTGCTGACGAGGGCCTGGGTGACTGTTTTTCTTGTATCTGTCGGGATCCACCTGTAGATCTTGCGGAGCATGCGCAGGGTGTTAAAGCAGGAGGAGGACATGGCGTTGACTTGCTTGGTCATGGAGAGAGTTGAGTCGAGGATGATTCCCAGGTTGCGTGTGTGGTCGGTGGGTGTCGGGGCAATCCCCAGTGCCGACGGCCACCAGGAGACGTCCCAGGCTGAAGGGTTGGAGCCGAGGATGAGGACCTCCGTTTTGTCCGAGTTCAGCTTCAGTCGGCTGGTCTTCATCCAGTCGGCGACGGCCTTCATTCCTTCGTGGAGGTTGGCTTTGGCAGTGATGGGGTCCTTGGAGGCATAGACAGAGAGGTTGGTTGGTAGGGTGGTAGACTGAAGGGTTGACAGAGAAGTACATAGGTAGGTTGATAAACTGAAGGATAGACAGAGATGTAGATTGGTAGACGGAAGGATAGATAGAGAAGTAGATTTGTAGGTTGGTAGACTGAAGGATAGACAGGAGTAGATAGGCAGGCTGGTAGACTGAAGGATAGATAGAAAAGTAGGTAGGAAGGTTGGGTGACTGAGGGATAGAAAAAGAATAGGTAGGTAGGTTGGTATACTGAAAGATAGACAGAGCATTAGGTAGGTAGGTTGGGGGATTGAAGGATAGACAGAAAAATAGGTAGGCAAAATGATTGACTGAAGGATAAAGTAGGTTGGAAGGCTGAAGGATAAAGCGAGATGTAGGTAGGTAGGTTGGTAGACTGAAGAATAGACAGAGAATTAGATAGGTACGTTGGTAGACTGGAGGATAGACAAATAAGTAGGTTGGTTATTTTGTAGACTGGAGGATAGGCATAGGAGGATGTAGGGAGTATGGTAGACTGAAGGATAGGCAGAGAAGTAGATAGCTAGGTTTGTAGACTAAAGGATAGAGAGAGAAGTAGATTGGTAGACTGAAGGATAGACAGAGAAGTTGGTTGGTAGACTGAAGGATAGACAGAAAAGTAGATTGGTAGACTGAAGGATGGACAGAGAAGAGGTAGGCAGGTTGGAAGAGTGCCGGATAGGCAGAGCAGCTGATAGGTAGGATGCTAGTCTGAAGGATAGACAGAGAAGTAGATAAGTAGGTTGGTAGAGTGAATGAAATACAGAGAAAGAGATAGGTAAGTTTATAGACTAAAGGATAGACATAGAAGGTGATAGGTAGGTTGGTAGACTGAAGGATAGACAGAGAAGTTGATTGGTAGACTGAAGGATGGACAGAGAAGAGGTAGGCAGGTTGGAAGAGTGCCGGATAGGCAGAGCAGCTGATAGGTAGGATGCTAGTCTGAAGGATAGACAGAGAAGTAGATAAGTAGGTTGGTAGACTGAAGCCTAGGCAGAGAAATAGGTAGGGAGTTCGCTAGAGTGAAGGATAGCCAGATAAATAGGAAGGTTATTTCGTAGACTGAAGGATATACAGAGGGGGATGTAGGGAGGATGGTAAACTGAAGGATAGACAGAGAAGTAGATAGGTAGTTTGGTAGGCTGAAGGACAGTCAGAGAAGTAGATAGGTAGGTTGCTAGACTGAAGGATAGAAAGAAAAGTAGATAGTTATGTCGGTAGACTGAAGGATAGTCAGAGAGTTAGGTAGGTAGGTTGGTAGACTGAAAGATAGAGGAAATGTTTGAGAGAATGAAGGATAGACAGAGCATTAGGTAGGCAGATTGGTAGACTGAAGGATAGACAGAGCTGTGGATTGTAGACTCAAGCATGGACATTTAAGATGGTTGGTAGACAGAAAAGTAGATAGGTAGGTTGGAAGACTGAAGGATAGAGAGAGGTGTAGGTAGGTAGGTTGGTAGACTGAAAGATAGATATAGAAGTAGAAAGATCGGTTAATAGACTGAAGAATAGACAGCTAAGTAGATGGGTTATTTGGTAGACTGAAGGATAGAGTAAGATGAAGGGAGGATGGTCGACTGAAAGATAGAGAAAAGATTTGGTAGACTGAAGGATAGACAGAGCAGTAGGTAGGTAGGTTGGGAAATTGAAGGGTTGACCGAGAGGTAGGTAGAAGGGTTGGTAGATTGAAGCATAGACAGAGCAGTCACTAGGTAGGTTGGTACACTGAAGAATCGACAGAGAATTAGGATGTAGGTTGGTAGACTGAAGGACTGAAAGATCAGTAGATAGGTAGGTTTGTAGACTGAAGGATAGACAGAAGTAGATAGGTAGGTTGGTAGACTGAAGGCTAGACAAATATGTAGGTAGGTACTTTAGTAGATTGAGGAATAGACTGAGTAGTAGGTTGATAGGTCGGTAGACTGAATGATAGACAGAAGAAGGTAGGTAGGTTGGTAGACTGAAGGATTGATAGAAAAGTAGATTTGTAGGTTGGTAGACTAAAGGATACACAGAGGAGTAGATAGGCGGGCTGGTAGGCATAAGGGTAGATAGGAAAGTGGGTAGTCTAGGTTGCTAGACTGAAGTATAGACAGAGTAGTAGGTAGGTTGGTAAACTGAAGGATAGAAAAAGAATAGGTAGGTAGGTTGGTATACTGAAAGATAGAGCAGTAGGTAGGTAGGTGGGTAGACTGAAAGACAGACAAAGAAGTAGTTACTTAGGTGGGTAGATTGAAGGATAGAGAGAGAGAAGTAGGTAGGTAAAATCGTAGACTGAAGGATACTGAAAGATAGACAGAGCAGTAGGTAGGTAGGTGGGTTGACTGAAGGATAGACAGAGAAGTAGGTACTTAGGTTGGTAGATTGAAGGATAGACAGGGAAGTAGGTAGGCAAAATGGTAGACTGAAGGATACTGAAAGATAGACAAAGCTGTAGGTAGGTAGGTGGGTAGGCTGAAGTATAGACAGAGAAGTAGGTACTAAGGTTGCTAGATTGAAGGATAGACAGAGAAATAGGTAGGCAAAATGGTAGACTGAAGGATACATGGACAAGTAGGTAAATTGGTATACTAAAGGATAGATAGAGAAGTAGATAGGTAGGACGTTAGACTGAAGGATAGATGGAGAAGTAGTTAGGTAGGTTGGTAGAGTGATCAACAGAGAGACAAGTAGTTAGGTTGGATGTGAGATTGAAGTATAGACAGAAGAATAGGTAGGTAGCTAGCTTAGTAGACTGAAGGATAGACAGAGAAGTAGATGAGTACGTTGGTAGATTGAAGGATAGACAGATAAGTAGGTAGGGTATTTCGTAGACTGAAGGATATACAGAGGAGGATGTAGGGAGGATGGTAGACTGAACGATAGAGAAGTAGATAGGTAGTTTGGTAGACTGAAGGATATAAAGAGAAGTAGATAGGTAAGTTGGTAGACTGAAGAATATAGACAGCGAGTCAGGTAGGTAAGTTGGTAGACTGAAAGATAGATAGGGAAAATGTTTGTAGACTGAAGGATAGACAGAGCATTAGGTTGGTAGGGTGGTAGACTGAAGGATAGATAGAGATGTAGATTGGTAGACTGAAGCATAGACATTTAAGTTGGTTGGTAGGTTGGTAGACTGAAGGCTAGACATAGAAGTAGATAGGTAGGTTAGTAGACTGAAGGATAGACGGATAAGTAGGTAGGTTATTTGGTAGACTGAAGGATAGACAGAGGAAGATTTAGGGAGGATGGTAGACTGAAAGATAGAGACAAAGATTGTTAGACTGAATGATAGACAGAGCAGTAGGTAGGTAGGTTGGCAAATTGAAGGATTGACAGAGAGGTAGGTAGAAGGGTTGGTAGATTGAAGGATAGACAGTGCAGTCACTAGGTAGGTTGGTACACGGAAGACGAGACAGAGAATTAGGATGTAGGTTGGCAGACTGAAGGGTAGACAGATCAGTAGATAGGTCGGTTTGTAGACTGAAGGATAGAGAGAGAAGTAGATTGGTAGACTGAAGGATAGACAGAGAAGTTGGTTGGTAGGTTGGTAGACTGAAAAATATTCAGAAAAGTTGGTAGGTAGTTTGGTAGACTGAAGTATAGACAGAGAAATAGGTAGGTAGGTAGACTGAAGGATAGACAGAGAAGGTGATAGGTAGGTTAGTAGACTGAAAGATAGACAGAGAAGTTGATTGGTAGACTAAAGGATAGACTGAGAAGTAGGTAGGAAGGTTGGTAGACTGGAGGATAGGCAAAAGTAGATAGGTAGGTTGGCAGACTGAAGGATAGACAGAGAAGTAGATAGGTAGGCTGGTAGAATGAAGGATAGACAGAAGTAGATAGGTAGGATAGTAGACTGAAGGATAGCAGAGAAGTAGGTATGTTGGTAGGCTGAAAGATATACAGACAGTAGACAGGTAGGTAAGTAGACTGAAATATAGACACAGAAGTATATAGGTAGGTTGGGCGACTGAAGGAGAGACAGAGAAGTAGATAGGTAGGTTGGTAGACTGAAGAATAGACAGAGAAGTAGATAGGTAGGTTGGTAGACTGAAATAGAGACAGAGAAGTAGGTGGTACGTAGGTTGGTAGGCTGAAAGATAGCTAGAGAAAACGATTGGCAGACTGAAGGATAGACAAAGAAGTATGTAGGTATGTTGGTAGACTGAAGGATAGACAGAGAAGTAAATAGGTAGTTTGGTAGACCGAAGGATAGACAGAGGTGCACCCCGCCCCGCTTCTCACTGGGCTTGTAGACAATGGCACAAAATCTCCCCGGACCTCTTCCAAGCCGCTTTTCCTGAACCTTGGAATTTAGCACCTAATAACATAGAGGACGGTTTAGCCTGCTATAACTCCGCTGTGAAAATTTGCCATTGATCAGCTGGCGTCTCTGAAACCACTCTGCAGTTTGGCTAGGCATCCTCAGACAGCCTGGTTTTCTCCCGAGCTCCGCGCAGAAAAATGACAGTGTAAAGAGACGGTGGCGCCGAACCCATGATGAGACTGACAAAGTCAGATTTAAGACAGCCCTCTCCCATTACCATCAAAATATAAAGGCCGCACGGAAAGCCTTTATCGCATTACATTTGGACCAGGCAAGGAACGCCCCTAAAGCCCTATTCCAGATCCTTAGTCCTGTACCAACCCCAAGGCCTGTGACAGTTTAGAGGCCCCTTCCTAAGTCCTCTGCGATGATATTGCTCAGTACTTTACACAGAAAATTGAGCTTATTTACGACAAGATTACTTCTACAGGGAGCCAGCAGCAGGATGCTACGTAATATACCCCACCCACATCCACAAAGACACCGTTGTTGGAGAGCTTCCCCCCTCTAACCTGCGAAGATGTGGAATCATTACTACGGACAGTAAAATCTGGCTCTCCCCTTGATATTATCCCAGCCAAAATGTCTTCTTCCCTATCTAAACAACTGTACTCGCCCATAGGTATGCTTCTCGATCTCTCTATGAGAGAGGGTTATCTTCCTTTGGAACCGAAGGCGGCACAGGTCATCCCCATTCGTAAGAATACCAAGGTCCCTATAGAAGACCTTTCCAATCTCCGACCCATCTCCTGAGCAAGTTACTGGAAAAGCACATCAATAAACATCTGTCCGACCATGTCGAAGCTTCTGGTAGTCTGGATTCCTCTCAATCTGGTTTCAGGCCCAAATGTAGCACATAGTCTGCCCTTTTGGCGATCACAGATAATATCAGGATGACCTTAGGTAGCGGCCAATC
This sequence comes from Triturus cristatus, assembly GCF_964204655.1. Classification (NCBI taxonomy): domain Eukaryota; kingdom Metazoa; phylum Chordata; class Amphibia; order Caudata; family Salamandridae; genus Triturus; species Triturus cristatus. The sequence continues at coordinate 1,251,329,199 of NC_140592.1, read as the reverse complement.
TACGATTCTTGTGCTGTTGGACCTCTCTGCCGCATTTGACATGGTCTCTCACCAGATCTTGCTCAGGAGATTAGAGGAAATTGGACTCAGAGGACCAGCCCTTCAGTGGATGACGATCTTTCTCTCCTCCCGCTCTCAGACTATTAATTTAGGTACATTTTGGTCAAAGACAATGGAACTGACCAAGGGAGTACCTCAGGGCTCATGTCTGAGCCCTACCTCGTTCAACATATATGTTGCAACCCTGGCCAACCTCCTTAGGACTTGTGGCTTTACTCCCATTTCATAAGCTGATGACACTCAGCTCCTCTTCTCATTTCATAAATCCACTCTCTGTTTAGCCTACTTTCTCTTCTGGAATGACAGCCAACTCCAATTGGATGAGAAGGAATTTTCTTCAATTCAACTTAGGGAAGACCGAGATTATGCTCTTCAGCGAGGCACCTCTGGTGTGGACACCAGATTGGTGGCCGGCGGACCTTGGTGCTCCTCCCATTCCCAAGACCCTTGTTAAGAATCTGGGCATCCGCCTAGATCAGGCTCTGACCATGAAGGAGCTTGCAGCTTATACCGCTGGCTCCTGCTTCCATGTGCTGGGTCTACCAGAGAAAGTTTTTTCTTTTCTCCCAGAATACATACGCAAAACCCTTATTTAGACATTGATATTAAGCCGCTAAGAATAATACAACGCTCTCCTGGTCTCGGCCAATGAGTCCTTGTTATTTTATTTAGTTATTGAGTTTTATATAGCGCTGGCTATACCCAGAGGTATCAAAGCGCTTTACATGAGGAAGAAACATTGTTTCAGAACATGGTTACAAAGTTACATCAGTAATGAGCGTAGTTACAGGAATTACATGAGTACAAAAGCATAGCATAAACGTGAGGTAAAAAAATAGGCAAGGGGAGAGAAGATTAGGGGAGAAAGGGAATGAATAGGGGAGGCAGAAGGAGACTAATGGAGGGAAGAGGAGGAGGAGGGTGTAAGGAGGCACAACGGGGAGGCGAGAAAAAATAGTGTCCGACGTCCAGCTCGGTAGGTGACGGCCGAGGGGTGAACCAGAGCCCAAGTCCTCTATAGCTGCGTGGGACAGCTCCACTGGTTATCGACCAAAGGTTGCTCGGGCAGTACATACAGAAAGGTTATAGTTTCCGCCTAGGAGGGCATAGTCCAAAAGTTCCATCGAGCGCGCCGGTCACAGTGTATGGTGCTGTGCTAATGGGATCTAAAACCAGGCCTCCGCTGTGCGAGACTCCCTTGTCGCTGTGGACTCTCTCAGAGGGGTCTCTGAGACTCCAGGGCATAAATGCTGGATCCCTCCCCAACAAGGGGAAAAGGAGTTCTTTGGAAAGGGGCCCACTCATGGTTTCCATTATTAGAAAATTAATGTCGGAATATACTGTTTGCTTCATTAAATACGGTCTTTTAGAGGACCGTTCTTAGTAGTTACACATGGCAGACGCAACTACCTACACAGGTAAAGAGCAATAATCACAAAGACCCTTGAAGAATGTTTTTTTTTCAAAGTTGTTCTCAATGCTTCCTCTTGTTGGGGGCATGCACCCTACCTCGATATCGACACATACTAAGAGGACAGCTTAATATGCTTCACTAATCACCATCACAAAATCAGTCATGCTTCAATGAACACAAAACCCCCCAGGGCTACCTCTCTCAGGATTCTCTCTGTTTGACTGGGCACAAATAACCAGGGATACATGTGCCCAAAACCTAGTCCTCAAGACCCCGACCCCCTCCTCCTCACCGTCAGTGACAGCCGGTGGGGGCTTAGGTTGCGCACTCTGGGGTTCTCGAGTTCTCTGCAGCTGGTGACACACAAGCTCCGGGGGCACCGCGAACCCCCTCAGTCCTCGGCCCCACGGTGATCCCCTCCGAATTCCATGTCGCTCTTCAAGTGAGCCTACAACAAACGACTGCCTTCAGGAGCTGTGACACCGCCGGTGGTAAACTTCTTCCCTCGATCTCTCCTTCCCATCTTCAGCCCTGGGTTGGGTCAGCTGTTATGCAGACTGCAAGTGGTTCAGAACACTGCGGCATGCCTTGTCTTGAATGCCTCCCCTAAAACTGCTTCCCTTCCTCTAATCCAACAGCTTCATTGGCTTCTGGTGCGTAAGCGGATTAAGTTTAAAATCTGCTGCACCTTTCACAAGGCCTTATATAACAATGGCACCTCTTATCTTGCCGAGAAATATAATCACTATGTCCCTTCCAGGACTCTTCGCTCTGGAACCAAATCTCTTCTCCTGGCCCCCTGGGTCAGGAAATCAAGGTTGGGCGGGAAAGCTTTTTCCTACCTTGCACCCTGTTACTGGAACCAGCTCCCCATCCATCTGAGACAATGTTCTGACTATCTTCAATTTAGAAAGCTTCTCAAGACCTCTCTGTTCTAAAACTGCTCCGTCTGCCTTCCCGCAGCATGGCCACAACGCAGAGATACCCCTCCGGGGGGTAATTCAGGCGCTTTTCAAAACCTATAACTAAATATATAAATAAATAAATTAATAAATAGGTAAGTAGGTTGGTAGACTGACAGATAGACAGAGAAGTAGATTAGTAGACTGAAAGGATAGACAGTGAAGTAGGTGCGTAGCTTGGTAGATTGAAGGATAGACAGAGAAGTTTATAGGTAGGTTTGTAGACGGAAGGATAGACAGAGAAGTAGATAGGTAGGTTGGCAGGCTGAAGGATAGACAAAGAAGTAGATAGGTAGGTTGGTAGAGTGAAAGATAGACAGAGAAGTAGGTAGGTAGGTTGGTAGAGTGAAGGATAGACAGAGAAGTAGGTAGGTTGGTAGACTAAAAGATAGATAGAGAAAAATATTGGCAGACTGAAGGATAGACAGAGAAGTAGATAGGTAGGTTGGCAGACTGAAGGATAGTCAGAGAAGTAGGTAAGTAGATAGGTAGACTGACAGATAGACAGAGAAGTATATAGGTAGTTTTGTAGACTGAAGGATAGAGAGAGAAGTAGGTAAGTAGGTTGGTAGACTGACAGACAGAGAAGTAGATAGGTAGGTTGGTTGACTGAAGTATAGAGAGAGAATTATATAGGTAGGTAGACTGAAGGATAGATAGAAAAGTAGATAGGTAGTTTGGTAGATTGAAGGATAGACAGAGAAGTAGGTAAGTAGGTTGGTGGACTGACAGATAGACAGATAAGTAGATTAGTAGACTGAAGGATAGACAGTGAAGTACGTGTGTAGGTTGGTAGACTGAAGGGTAGACTGTGAACTAGGGGGCATATTAACATGGGCTTTATCTCCGCTTTTTTGGCTTTTAAAGCCAAAAGAGCGGAGATAAAACTATTGCCCTATTTACTAGAGGGTGCTAACATGCATAATCGCATGTTAGCACCCTTTTTCCCGACGCCTCCCTTTGCATCTCTAATGAGATGCAAAGTGGGCGTCACTGGGCAGTACAGCCTTGCAAATATCGCTGATGTGCACATCGCGATATTTACAAGGCTGCCCCAGCATTTTAGCAGATGTTAGTTTTTGGAGAAAACCGCTGTTTTCTCCAAAAACAGAGGAGATAGACAGAGAAGTAGGTAGGTTGGTAGACTAAAAGATATATAGAGAAAAAGATTGGCAGACTGAAGGATAGACAGAAAAGTATATAGGTAGTTTTGTAGACTGAAGGGTAGACAGAGAAGTAGGTAAGTAGGTTGGTAGACTGACAGATAGACAGAGAAGTAGATAGGTAAGTTGGTTGACTGAAGTATAGAGAGAGAACTATGTAGGTAGGTAGACTGAAGGATAGACAGAGAAGGTGATAGGTTGGTAGACTGAAAGATAGACAGAGAAGTAAATTGGTATGTTCGTAGTCTAAAGACTAGACAGAGAAGTAGGAAGGTAGGTTGGTAAATTGAAGGATGGCCAGAGAATTAGATAGGTAGGTAGGTATACTGAAGGACAGACAGATCAGTTAATAGGAATGTTGGTAGATTGATGGATTGACAGAGAAGTAAATTGGTAGACTGAAGGATAGATAGTGAAGTAGGTGGGTACGTTGATAGACTGAAGGATAGACAAAGAAGTAGATAGGTAGGGTGGTAGACTGAGAGCTAGACAGAGAAGTAGGTAGGCAGGTTGGTAAACTGAAGGATAGATAGAGAATTAGGTATGTAGGTTGTTAGACTGAAGGAAAGACAGAATAGTAGGTAGGTAAGTTGGTAGACCGAAGGATAGACAAAGAAGTTGATAGGTAGGTTGGTAGTTTGAGCGATAGACTGAGCAGTAGGTTGATAGGTTGGTAGTCTGAATGATAGACAGAAGTAGATAGGTAGGTTGGTAGGCTGAAGGCTAGACAAATACGTAGGTAGGTAGGTGGTGGGTAAGCTGGGGGATAGACAGAGAAGTAGATGGGTAGGTTGATAAACTGAAGGATAGACAGGGATGTAGATTGGTAGACGGAGGATAGAGAGAGAAGTAGGTATGTAGGTTGGTAGACTGAAGGATAGATAGAGAAGTACATTTGTAGGTTGGTAGACTGAAGGATAGACAGAGGAGTAGACAGGCAGGCTGGTAGACTGAAGGATAGATAGAAAAGTAGGTAGGTTGGTTGAGAGACTGAAGTATTGACAGTGCAGTAAGTAGGTAGGTTGGTAAACTGAGGGATAGAAAAATAATAGGTAGGTAGGTAGGTTGGTATATGAAAGATAAACAGAGCAGTAGGTAGGTATGTTGGTAGATTGAAAGATAGACAGAAAAGTAGGTAGGCAAAATGGTAGACTGAAGGATACACGGACAAGTAGGTAGGTTCTGTAGGCTGAAGGATAGGCAGATACGTAGGTAGGTAGATTGTTAAACTGAAGGATAGATAGACAATTAGGTAGGTAGGACGTTAGACTGATTGATAGACAGATATGTAGGTAGGAAGGTTGGTAGAGTGATCAACAGAGAGACAAGTAGTTAGGTAGGATGCTGGATTGAAGTGCAGACAGACGAGTAGTTGGGTAGGTTGGTAGACTGAAGGATAGACAGAGAAGGTGATAGGTAGGTTAGTAGACTGAAAGATAGATAGAGAAGTCGATTGGTAGACTAAAGGATAGACAGAGAAGTAGGTAAGTTGGTTGGTAGACTGAAGAATAGGCAGAGCAGTATATTGGTACGTTGGTAGTCTAAAGGCTAGACAGAGAAGTAGGAAGGTAGTTTGGTAGATGAAAGGTTAGACAGAGAAGTAGATAGGTAGGTTGGTAGACTGAAGGATAGAAAGAGAAGTAGTTAGGTAGGTTGGTAAACTGAAGAATGGCCACAGAATGAGATAGGTAGGTAGGTATACTGAAGGACAGACAGATCAGGTAGTAGTCATGTTGGTAGATTGACGGATTGACAGAGAAGTAGTTAGGCATGATGGTAGACTGACAGATAGACAGAGAAGTAAATTGGCAGACTGAAGGATAAACAGTGAAGTAGGTAGGCAGGTTGGTAAACTGAAGGATAGATAGATAATTAGGTATGTAGGTTGTTAGTCGGAAGGATAGACAGAACAGTAGGTAGGTAAGTTGGTAGACCGAAGGATAGACAAAGAAGTTGTTAGGTAGGTTGGCAGTTTGAGGGATAGACTGAGCAGTAGGTTGATAGGTTGGTAGACTGAATGATAAGACAGAAGTAGATAGGTAGGTTGGTAGGCTGAAGGCTAGACAAATACGTAGGTAGGTAGGTGGTTTGTAAGCTGGGGGATAGACAGAGAAGTAGATAGGTAGGTTGATAAACTGAAGGATAGACAGGGATGTAGATTGGTAGACGGGAGGATAGAGAGAGAAGTAGGTATGTAGGTTAGTAGACTGAAGGATAGAGAAGTAAATTTGTAGGTTGGTAGACTGAAGGATAGACAGAGGAGTAAATTGGTAGACTGAAGGATAGACAGTGAAGTAGGTAGGCAGGTTGGTAAACTGAAGGATAGATAGAGAATTAGGTATGTAGGTTGTTAGACTGAAGGATACACAGAACAGTAGGTAGGTAAGTTGGTAGACCGAAGGATAGACAAAAAAGTTGATAGGTAGGTTGGCAGTTTGAGGGATAGACTGAGCAGTAGGTTGATAGGTTGGTAGACTGAATGATAGACAGAAGTAGATGGGTAGGTTGGTAGGCTGAAGGCTAGACAAATACGTAGGTAGGTAGGTGGTTTGTAAGCTGGGGATAGACAGAGAAGTAGATAGGTAGGTTGATAAACTGAAGGATAGACAGGGATGTAGATTGGTAGACGGGAGGATAGAGAGTGAAGTAGGTATGTAGGTTAGTAGACTGAAGGATAGATAGTGAAGTACATTTGTAGGTTGGTAGACTGAAGGATAGACAGAGGAGTAGATAGGCAGGCTGATAGACTGAAGGATAGATAGAAAAGTAGGTAGGTAGGTTGAGAGACTGAAGTATAGACAGAGCAGTAGGTAGGTAGGTTGGTAAATTGAGGGATAGAAACATAATAGGTAGGTTGGTATATGAAAGATAGACAGAGCAGTAGGTAGGTATGTTGGTAGATGAAGGATAGACAGAAAAGTAGGTAGGCAAAATGATAGACTGAAGGATACACGGACAAGTAGGTAGGTTCTGTAGGCTGAAGGATAGACAGATACGTAGGTAGGTAGATTGTTAAACTGAAGGATGGATAGACAAGTAGGTAGGTAGGACGATAGACTGATTGATAGACAGATAAGTAGGTAAGTTGGTTGGTAGACTGAAGAATAGGCAGAGCAGTATATTGGTACGTTGGTAGTCTAAAGGCTACACAGAGAAGTAGGAAGGTAATTTGGTGGACGGAAGGTTAGACAGAGAAGTAGATAGGTAGGTTGGTAGACTGAAGGATAGAAAGAGAAGTAGATAGGTAGGTTGGTAAACTGAAGAATGGCCACAGAATAAGATAGGTAGGTAGGTATATTGAAGGACAGAAAGATCAGGTAGTAGGCATGTTGGTAGATTGATGGATTGAGAGAGAAGTAGCTAGGCAGGTTGGTAGACTGAATTATAGACAAAGCAGTAGGCAGGTAGGTTTGTAGACTGAATTATAGAGAGTAGTAGATAGGTATGTTGGTAGACTTGATCCAGCGGTGAACCAGCAACTGATACTCCAATACCATATACTCACCTGGGCCCATAAACACACATGCACGCGCACAGGCCTGTAGAACTGCTGGAGTCAAAGTTTGTTGTTTCTTACTTCAAGATTAGTTACCTATCATTCCTAACTAATCTTTCACTGATCAAAAAGTTCTTTCCTCTGGTCAATGGACCATTAGTTGAACTAGTTGATGGTGAAATGACATGAATTATTTCTCTTTGCAATGAAATGACCACAGACTCTGGAAAAATGTAAAGTCTTTATCTAAATTAATTTCATGTGAACTGCTTTCAGAGTACAGTACAGTCTCTGTCACTCATAGGAAGGAAGTTTCAATTATTAATCAATTAAACAGATATATCATTCTCAACAATGACGTTGCTCAGAAAGGAGAGGATAGAGAGTAAAGCACATCTGCACATTCATGAAAAAATATGTACCTCGGATGGTGTGAAAACCAACCCACTGGCCAAGGAGCTGGGAAGAGTCCCCGGGAAAGATCAGGAGACAATGGCTTCAGGACAGGAATCAGCACAGGATAGATTACCTCTCTAACACCGACGCTTGCGTAGCACCCCTCTCTGACACTTTCTTCCTCCTCGAGATTCTTCTGCGATCTTCTTCTAAATTAATTTCAGGCTAGATTGTTCTGCATTCGATTCTTCATCACTCCGACACCATCCCGAGCTCTGCAGCATTCAGCAGATCTCCGTCTAACTAACTAACTTAAATCTACCTCAATCATACTCTTCGTCATTCATGTACTACCCATTAATGTTTCATTATCGCAAAAATACTAACTCTGATTGGACAGGCAAGGGGGGATGATCATCACACCATGCTTATTTTTCATCTTAGTCTATCAGTCTATTGTTTAAAGATCCCATCTCTTAATTTCTATTCACAAATCTTTATTCCCACCCGTATTCACATTTTATTAGACACAAAAGTATAATTTTCATGTATTCCCATTCATTCAGAGGACTGTGGAGCTGGTTCCCAGGGTATGTATCCTCTGCGTCTTTGGACAGTGTTCAAGAATCACATCACTTCTTCGGGCTCAATCACACCACGCATGTGCGAAGGTCAGGTGGGTTACAGACTCCAGATTCGTATGAGAGGCCCAAATCATACTAATAAGAAAGTCTAAAAGACAAATATTAATTTTCAAAATAAAATGGTTTCACTGTATACTACCTATCTCTACTCTAATCCCATTTACTAAATGCTTTCCCTGCATTATCATTAGTAAAACAGCTTGGTTTAGTTTCAGCAAAGCAGATGCTAAGCATGTGAGCTTTCAAGCAGCCATTCTAATAGCGTCTGCGCAGGCGCAAGAAATTCCCTCCAAGCGACAGCTCGTCATACTGCGTAGATGCAGTTGACGCATGCGCAATAAAGATCTACCGTTAGCGGCCATTTTAGAATTTCGCTCGAGTTACTTATTAGTAAGACACGTAGGCAAGCTTCTCTGTCTTTTATGTAAAATCGGTGCGCATTAGTTTACACAGTACATAGTTAATACAAGGTTAGAAGTTACATGAGAGGTTTGCTTCCGAACAAGTCTCTTTTCTACGAGTCCTTGCTCCATTAGACTGATGGATAGACCGGTAGGTAGGCAGGTTTGCAGACTGCAGGATAGACATAGATAGATACTTTGGTAGACTGAAAGACTGACAGAGAAGTAGGTTGGTAGACTGACAGATAGACAGAGAGGTGAATTGGTAGAATGAAGGATAGACAGTGAAGTAGGTGGGTAGGTTGGTAGACTGAAGGATAGACAGAGAAGTAGATAGGTAGGGTGGTAGACTAAACGATAGACAGAGAAGTAGATAGGCAGGTTGGTAAACTGAAGGATAGATAGAGAATTAGGTATGTAGGTTGTTAGACTGAAAGATAGAAAGAACAGTAGGTAGGTAAGTTGGTAGACCGACGTATAGACAAAAAGTTGACAGGTAGGTTGGTAGCTTGAGGAATAGACTGAGCAGTAGGTTGACAGGTTGGTAGACTGAATGATAGAAGTAGATAGGTAGGTTGGTAGACTGAAGGCTAGACAAATACGTAGGTAGGTAGATAGGTGGGTATCCTAAGGGAAAGACAGAGAAGTAGATAGGTAGGTTGATAAACTGAAGGATAGACAGAGATGTAGATTGGTAGATGGAATGATAGAAAGAGAAGTTGGTGGGTAGGTTGGTAGACTGAAGGATAGATAGCGAAGTAGATTTGTAGATTGGCAGACTGAAGGATAGACAGAGGAGTAGATAGGCAGGCTGGTAGATTAAAGGATAGATAGAAAAGTAGGTAGGTAGGTTGGGAGACTGAAGTATAGACAGAGCAGTAGGTAGGTTGGTTGGTAAACTGAGGGATAGAAAAAGAAAAGGTAGGTAGGTTGGTATACTGAAAGATAGACAGGGCAGTAGGTAGGTAGGTAGGTTGGGAGATTGAAGGATAGACAGAAAAGTAGGTAGGCAAAATGGTAGACTGAAGGATACACAGGCAAGTAGGTAGGCTGATAGGCTGAGGATAGACAGATAAGTAGGTAGCTAGATTGTTAGACTGAAGGATAGATAGTGAAGTAGGTAGGTAGGACGTTAGACTGAAGGATAGACAGATGAGTAGGTAGGTGGGTTGGTAGAGTAATCAACAGAGAGACAAGTAGTTAGGTAGGATGGTAGAGTGAAGTGTAGACAGATGAGTAGTTGTGTAGGTTGGTAGACTGAAGGATAGACAGAGAAGTAGATTGGTAGGTTGGTAGACTGAAGGATAGACAAATAATTAGGTAGTTTATTTCGTAGACAGGATATGCAGAGGGGGCTGTCGGGAGGATGGTAGACTGAAGGATAGACAGATAAGTAGATAGATAGTTTGGTAGACTAAAGGATAGAAGGAGAAGTAGATAGGTAGGTTGATAGACTGAAGGATAGACAGACTTATATAGGCAGGTTGGTAGACTAAAGGATAGACAGAGAAGTAGGTAGGTAGGTTGGTAGACTGAAAGGTAGATAAAGAATCAATCAATCAATCAAACAGCATTTGTAGAGCACACTACATACCCGTGAGGGTCTCAAGGCGAGGGGGGCCGCTACTGATCGAACAGCCAGGTCTTGAGTAGCCTCCTGAAGGTCAGTAGGTCTTTGGTCTGTCGTAGGTTCAGTGGGAGGGTGTTCCAGGTCTTGGCGGCGAGGTGAGAGAAGGACCTCCCGCCGGTGGTTGTTCTTCAGATGTGCGGGACGGTGGCGAGTGCGAGGTCGGCAGAGCAGAGCTGGTGGTTGGGGGTGTAGAAGGAAAGTCATTTTTTGAGGTAGGCTGGGCCGGTCTTGTGGAGTGCCTTGTGTGCATGGGTGAGGAGCTTGAAGGTGATCCTCTTGTTGACGGGGAGCCAGTGCAGGTTTCTCAGGTGGGGGGTGATGTGGCCGTGGCGTGGTACGTCGAGGATCAGTTGTGCCAAGGCGTTTTGGATGCGTTGCAGTTATTTGATGAGCTTGGTCGGGGCTCCCGCGTAGAGGGCGTTTCCGTAGTCAAGTCTGCTGCTGACGAGGGCCTGGGTGACTGTTTTTCTTGTATCTGTCGGGATCCACCTGTAGATCTTGCGGAGCATGCGCAGGGTGTTAAAGCAGGAGGAGGACATGGCGTTGACTTGCTTGGTCATGGAGAGAGTTGAGTCGAGGATGATTCCCAGGTTGCGTGTGTGGTCGGTGGGTGTCGGGGCAATCCCCAGTGCCGACGGCCACCAGGAGACGTCCCAGGCTGAAGGGTTGGAGCCGAGGATGAGGACCTCCGTTTTGTCCGAGTTCAGCTTCAGTCGGCTGGTCTTCATCCAGTCGGCGACGGCCTTCATTCCTTCGTGGAGGTTGGCTTTGGCAGTGATGGGGTCCTTGGAGGCATAGACAGAGAGGTTGGTTGGTAGGGTGGTAGACTGAAGGGTTGACAGAGAAGTACATAGGTAGGTTGATAAACTGAAGGATAGACAGAGATGTAGATTGGTAGACGGAAGGATAGATAGAGAAGTAGATTTGTAGGTTGGTAGACTGAAGGATAGACAGGAGTAGATAGGCAGGCTGGTAGACTGAAGGATAGATAGAAAAGTAGGTAGGAAGGTTGGGTGACTGAGGGATAGAAAAAGAATAGGTAGGTAGGTTGGTATACTGAAAGATAGACAGAGCATTAGGTAGGTAGGTTGGGGGATTGAAGGATAGACAGAAAAATAGGTAGGCAAAATGATTGACTGAAGGATAAAGTAGGTTGGAAGGCTGAAGGATAAAGTGAGATGTAGGTAGGTAGGTTGGTAGACTGAAGAATAGACAGAGAATTAGATAGGTACGTTGGTAGACTGGAGGATAGACAAATAAGTAGGTTAGTTATTTTGTAGACTGGAGGATAGGCATAGGAGGATGTAGGGAGTATGGTAGACTGAAGGATAGGCAGAGAAGTAGATAGCTAGGTTTGTAGACTAAAGGATAGAGAGAGAAGTAGATTGGTAGACTGAAGGATAGACAGAGAAGTTGGTTGGTAGACTGAAGGATAGACAGAAAAGTAGATTGGTAGACTGAAGGATGGACAGAGAAGAGGTAGGCAGGTTGGAAGAGTGCCGGATAGGCAGAGCAGCTGATAGGTAGGATGCTAGTCTGAAGGATAGACAGAGAAGTAGATAAGTAGGTTGGTAGAGTGAATGAAATACAGAGAAAGAGATAGGTAAGTTTATAGACTAAAGGATAGACATAGAAGGTGATAGGTAGGTTGGTAGACTGAAGGATAGACAGAGAAGTTGATTGGTAGACTGAAGGATGGACAGAGAAGAGGTAGGCAGGTTGGAAGAGTGCCGGATAGGCAGAGCAGCTGATAGGTAGGATGCTAGTCTGAAGGATAGACAGAGAAGTAGATAAGTAGGTTGGTAGACTGAAGCCTAGGCAGAGAAATAGGTAGGGAGTTCGCTAGAGTGAAGGATAGCCAGATAAATAGGAAGGTTATTTCGTAGACTGAAGGATATACAGAGGGGGATGTAGGGAGGATGGTAAACTGAAGGATAGACAGAGAAGTAGATAGGTAGTTTGGTAGGCTGAAGGACAGTCAGAGAAGTAGATAGGTAGGTTGCTAGACTGAAGGATAGAAAGAAAAGTAGATAGTTATGTCGGTAGACTGAAGGATAGTCAGAGAGTTAGGTAGGTAGGTTGGTAGACTGAAAGATAGAGGAAATGTTTGAGAGAATGAAGGATAGACAGAGCATTAGGTAGGCAGATTGGTAGACTGAAGGATAGACAGAGCTGTGGATTGTAGACTCAAGCATGGACATTTAAGATGGTTGGTAGACAGAAAAGTAGATAGGTAGGTTGGAAGACTGAAGGATAGAGAGAGGTGTAGGTAGGTAGGTTGGTAGACTGAAAGATAGATATAGAAGTAGAAAGATCGGTTAATAGACTGAAGAATAGACAGCTAAGTAGATGGGTTATTTGGTAGACTGAAGGATAGAGTAAGATGAAGGGAGGATGGTCGACTGAAAGATAGAGAAAAGATTTGGTAGACTGAAGGATAGACAGAGCAGTAGGTAGGTAGGTTGGGAAATTGAAGGGTTGACCGAGAGGTAGGTAGAAGGGTTGGTAGATTGAAGCATAGACAGAGCAGTCACTAGGTAGGTTGGTACACTGAAGAATCGACAGAGAATTAGGATGTAGGTTGGTAGACTGAAGGACTGAAAGATCAGTAGATAGGTATGTTTGTAGACTGAAGGATAGACAGAAGTAGATAGGTAGGTTGGTAGACTGAAGGCTAGACAAATATGTAGGTAGGTACTTTAGTAGATTGAGGAATAGACTGAGTAGTAGGTTGATAGGTCGGTAGACTGAATGATAGACAGAAGAAGGTAGGTAGGTTGGTAGACTGAAGGATTGATAGAAAAGTAGATTTGTAGGTTGGTAGACTAAAGGATACACAGAGGAGTAGATAGGCGGGCTGGTAGGCATAAGGGTAGATAGGAAAGTGGGTAGTCTAGGTTGCTAGACTGAAGTATAGACAGAGTAGTAGGTAGGTTGGTAAACTGAAGGATAGAAAAAGAATAGGTAGGTAGGTTGGTATACTGAAAGATAGAGCAGTAGGTAGGTAGGTGGGTAGACTGAAAGACAGACAAAGAAGTAGTTACTTAGGTGGGTAGATTGAAGGATAGAGAGAGAGAAGGAGGTAGGTAAAATCGTAGACTGAAGGATACTGAAAGATAGACAGAGCAGTAGGTAGGTAGGTGGGTTGACTGAAGGATAGACAGAGAAGTAGGTACTTAGGTTGGTAGATTGAAGGATAGACAGGGAAGTAGGTAGGCAAAATGGTAGACTGAAGGATACTGAAAGATAGACAAAGCTGTAGGTAGGTAGGTGGGTAGGCTGAAGTATAGACAGAGAAGTAGGTACTAAGGTTGCTAGATTGAAGGATAGACAGAGAAATAGGTAGGCAAAATGGTAGACTGAAGGATACATGGACAAGTAGGTAAATTGGTATACTAAAGGATAGATAGAGAAGTAGATAGGTAGGACGTTAGACTGAAGGATAGATGGAGAAGTAGTTAGGTAGGTTGGTAGAGTGATCAACAGAGAGACAAGTAGTTAGGTTGGATGTGAGATTGAAGTATAGACAGAAGAATAGGTAGGTAGCTAGCTTAGTAGACTGAAGGATAGACAGAGAAGTAGATGAGTACGTTGGTAGATTGAAGGATAGACAGATAAGTAGGTAGGGTATTTCGTAGACTGAAGGATATACAGAGGAGGATGTAGGGAGGATGGTAGACTGAACGATAGAGAAGTAGATAGGTAGTTTGGTAGACTGAAGGATATAAAGAGAAGTAGATAGGTAAGTTGGTAGACTGAAGAATATAGACAGCAAGTCAGGTAGGTAGGTTGGTAGACTGAAAGATAGATAGGGAAAATGTTTGTAGACTGAAGGATAGACAGAGCATTAGGTAGGTAGGGTGGTAGACTGAAGGATAGATAGAGATGTAGATTGGTAGACTGAAGCATAGACATTTAAGTTGGTTGGTAGGTTGGTAGACTGAAGGCTAGACATAGAAGTAGATAGGTAGGTTAGTAGACTGAAGGATAGACTGATAAGTAGGTAGGTTATTTGGTAGACTGAAGGATAGACAGAGGAAGATTTAGGGAGGGTGGTAGACTGAAAGATAGAGAAAAAGATTGTTAGACTGAATGATAGACAGAGCAGTAGGTAGGTAGGTTGGCAAATTGAAGGATTGACAGAGAGGTAGGTAGAAGGGTTGGTAGATTGAAGGATAGACAGTGCAGTCACTAGGTAGGTTGGTACACGGAAGACGAGACAGAGAATTAGGATGTAGGTTGGCAGACTGAAGGGTAGACAGATCAGTAGATAGGTCGGTTTGTAGACTGAAGGATAGCGAGAGAAGTAGATTGGTAGACTGAAGGATAGACAGAGAAGTTGGTTGGTAGGTTGGTAGACTGAAAAATATTCAGAAAAGTTGGTAGGTAGTTTGGTAGACTGAAGTATAGACAGAAATATAGGTAGGTTAGTTGTTAGGCTAAAGGATAGACATAGAAGGTGATAGGTAGGTTGGTAGACTTAAGGCTAGACAGAGAAGTAGATAGGTAAGTTGGAAGACTGAAGTATATACAGAGAAGTAGGCAGGCTGGTCATAGACTGAAGAATAGATATCCCAGTAGATAGGTAGATTGGTAGACTGAAGCATAGACAGAGAAGTAGATTAGTACACTGATGAATAGACAGAGTAGTAGATATGTGGGTCGGTAGACTGAAGGATAGACAAAGACATAGGTAAGTAGGTTGATAGACTGAAGTATAGGCAGAGCAGTAGATAGGTAGGTTTGTTAGACTGAAGGATATACAGAAAACAAGATAGGTAGGGTGGTAGTCTAAAGGCAAGACAAAGAAGTAGGTAGGTAGTTTGGTGGACTGAAGGATAGATAGAGAAGTAGATAGGTAGGTTGATAGACTGAACAATAGACAGAGAAGTGGCTAGGTAGGTTGGTAAAGTGAAGGATAGCCACAGACATAGATAGATACATTGGTAAACTGAATTATAGGTAGAGACGTAGGTAGGCAGACTGAAGGCTAGACACAGAACTAGATAGGTACGTTGGTAGACTGAAGTACAGATATAGAAGTCAATTTGTAGACTAAAGGATAGACAGAGAAGTTGCTAGTCAGGTTGGTAGACCGAAGGAGAGGCAGAGCAGTAGATACGTAGGTTTGTAGACTGAAGGATATAAAGAGAAGTAGATAGGTAGGTATAAGGAGAGACAGACAGAGCAGTAGGTAGACATGTTGGTAGACCGAAGGATTGACAGAGAAGGAGTTAGGCAGGTTGGTAGAGAAAAGTATAGACAGAACAGTAGGCAGGTAGATTGGTAGACTGAATGATAGACAGAGAAGTAGATAGTTATGTTTGTAGATTGAAGGATAGACAGAGAATTAGGTAGGTAGTTTGTTAGACTGAAGGATAGACATCCCAGTAGATAGGTAGATTGGTAGACTGAAGGATAGACAGAGAAGCAGTTTAGTAGACTGAAGAATAGACAGAGATGTAGATAGGTGGGTTGGTAGGCTGAAGGATAGATAGAGATGTATGTATGCAGTGTGGTAGACTGAAGGATAGACAGAACAGTAGATAGGTATAGTAGTAGACTGAAGCATAGACAAAGAAGTAGATTAGTAGAATGAAGAATAGACAGTGAAGTCGATAGGTAGGTTGGTAGACTGAAGGATAGACAGAGATATAGGTAGGTAGGTTGGTAGACTGAAGGATAGACAGAGAAGGTAATATGTAGGTTGGTAGATGGAAGGATAGACTTAGAGGTCGAATGGTAGACTAAAGGATAGACAGAGAAGTGGCTAGGTAGGTTGGTAAACTTAAGGATAGCCACAGAAGTAGATAGGTACGTTAGTAAACTGAATGATAGACAGAGAAGTAGGTATTTAGATTGGTAGACTGAAGGCTCGATACAGAACTAGATAGGTACATTGGTAGACTGAAGTATAGATATAGAAGTCAATTTGTAGAGTAAAGGATTGACAGAGACGTTGTTAGGCAGGTTGGTAGTCTGAAGGACAGGCAGACCAGTAGATAGATAGGTTTGTAGACTGAAGGATATACAGAGAAGTAGATAGGTAGGTAGGTATACGGAAGGAGAGACAGAGCAGTAAGTAGGCATGTTGGTAGACTGAAGGATTGACAGAGAAGCAGTTAGGCAGGTTGGTAGACTGAAGTATAGACAGAGCAGTAGGCAGGTAGGTTGGTAGACTGAATAATAGACAGAGAAGTAGATAGTTATGTTTGTATACTGAATGATAGACAGAGAAGTAGGTAGTTAAATTGGTAGACTGAAGGATAGACACAGAACTAGATAGATACGTAGATAGACTGAAGTATAGACAGAGAAGTAGATAGTATGGTTGGTAGACTGAAGGACAGACAGAGCAGTAGATAGGTAGGTTGGCAGACTGAATGGTAGAGAAGTCAATTGGTAGACTAAAGGATAGAGAAAGTAGGTATGCAGGTTGGTAGACTGAAGGATACGTAGAGCAGTAGATAGGTAGGTTGCTAGTCTGAAGGATAGACAGAGAAGTAGATAGGTAGGTTGGTAGACTGAAGATTAGACCGAGAAGTAGATATGTAAGTTGGTAAACTGAAGCATAGCCACTGAAGTAGATAAGTAGGTAGGTATACTAAAGGACAGAGAGAGCTGTAGATAGGCATGTTGGTAGAGTGAAGGATTGACAGAGAAGTCGTTAGGCAGGTTAGTAGTCTGAATCATAGACAGAGCAGTAGGTAGGTACGTTGGTAGACTGAATGATAGATAAAGAAGTATCTAGGTAGGGTGCTAGACTGCAGGATAGACACAGAATTAGATAGGTAGGTTGGTAGACTGAAGTCCAGACAGAGCAGTAGGTAGGTAGGTTGTCAAACTCAAGGATTGACAGAGATGAAGGTAGAAGGGTTGGTTGAGTGAAGGATAGACGGAGTTCTAGCTTGGTATGTCGGTAGACTGGAGGATAGACAGTGAAGTAGATTAGTACACTGATGAATAGACAGAGTAGTAGATATGTGGGTCGGTAGACTGAAGGATAGACAAAGACATAGGTAAGTAGGTTGATAGACTGAAGTATAGGCAGAGCAGTAGATAGGTAGGTTTGTTAGACTGAAGGATATACAGAAAACAAGATAGGTAGGGTGGTAGTCTAAAGGCAAGACAAAGAAGTAGGTAGGTAGTTTGGTGGACTGAAGGATAGATAGAGAAGTAGATAGGTAGGTTGATAGACTGAACAATAGACAGAGAAGTGGCTAGGTAGGTTGGTAAAGTGAAGGATAGCCACAGACATAGATAGATACATTGGTAAACTGAATTATAGGTAGAGACGTAGGTAGGCAGACTGAAGGCTAGACACAGAACTAGATAGGTACGTTGGTAGACTGAAGTACAGATATAGAAGTCAATTTGTAGACTAAAGGATAGACAGAGAAGTTGCTAGTCAGGTTGGTAGACCGAAGGAGAGGCAGAGCAGTAGATACGTAGGTTTGTAGACTGAAGGATATAAAGAGAAGTAGATAGGTAGGTATAAGGAGAGACAGACAGAGCAGTAGGTAGACATGTTGGTAGACCGAAGGATTGACAGAGAAGGAGTTAGGCAGGTTGGTAGAGAAAAGTATAGACAGAACAGTAGGCAGGTAGATTGGTAGACTGAATGATAGACAGAGAAGTAGATAGTTATGTTTGTAGATTGAAGGATAGACAGAGAATTAGGTAGGTAGTTTGTTAGACTGAAGGATAGACATCCCAGTAGATAGGTAGATTGGTAGACTGAAGGATAGACAGAGAAGCAGTTTAGTAGACTGAAGAATAGACAGAGATGTAGATAGGTGGGTTGGTAGGCTGAAGGATAGATAGAGATGTATGTATGCAGTGTGGTAGACTGAAGGATAGACAGAACAGTAGATAGGTATAGTAGTAGACTGAAGCATAGACAAAGAAGTAGATTAGTAGAATGAAGAATAGACAGTGAAGTCGATAGGTAGGTTGGTAGACTGAAGGATAGACAGAGATATAGGTAGGTAGGTTGGTAGACTGAAGGATAGACAGAGAAGGTAATATGTAGGTTGGTAGATGGAAGGATAGACTTAGAGGTCGAATGGTAGACTAAAGGATAGACAGAGAAGTGGCTAGGTAGGTTGGTAAACTTAAGGATAGCCACAGAAGTAGATAGGTACGTTAGTAAACTGAATGATAGACAGAGAAGTAGGTATTTAGATTGGTAGACTGAAGGTTCGATACAGAACTAGATAGGTACATTGGTAGACTGAAGTATAGATATAGAAGTCAATTTGTAGAGTAAAGGATTGACAGAGACGTTGTTAGGCAGGTTGGTAGTCTGAAGGACAGGCAGACCAGTAGATAGATAGGTTTGTAGACTGAAGGATATACAGAGAAGTAGATAGGTAGGTAGGTATACGGAAGGAGAGACAGAGCAGTAAGTAGGCATGTTGGTAGACTGAAGGATTGACAGAGAAGCAGTTAGGCAGGTTGGTAGACTGAAGTATAGACAGAGCAGTAGGCAGGTAGGTTGGTAGACTGAATAATAGACAGAGAAGTAGATAGGTAGGTAGGTATACGGAAGGAGAGACAGAGCAGTAAGTAGGCATGTTGGTAGACTGAAGGATTGACAGAGAAGCAGTTAGGCAGGTTGGTAGACTGAAGTATAGACAGAGCAGTAGGCAGGTAGGTTGGTAGACTGAATAATAGACAGAGAAGTAGATAGTTATGTTTGTATACTGAATGATAGACAGAGAAGTAGGTAGTTAAATTGGTAGACTGAAGGATAGACACAGAACTAGATAGATACGTAGATAGACTGAAGTATAGACAGAGAAGTAGATAGTATGGTTGGTAGACTGAAGGACAGACAGAGCAGTAGATAGGTAGGTTGGCAGACTGAATGGTAGAGAAGTCAATTGGTAGACTAAAGGATAGAGAAAGTAGGTATGCAGGTTGGTAGACTGAAGGATACGTAGAGCAGTAGATAGGTAGGTTGCTAGTCTGAAGGATAGACAGAGAAGTAGATAGGTAGGTTGGTAGACTGAAGCATAGACAGAGAAGTAGATTAGTACACTGATGAATAGACAGAGTAGTAGATATGTGGGTCGGTAGACTGAAGGATAGACAAAGACATAGGTAAGTAGGTTGATAGACAGTGAAGAAGGTAGGCAGGTTTGTAGACTGAAGGATAGACAGAGCAGTAGCTAGGTATGTTGTTAGAGTGCAGGATGGAGAAGCAAATAGTCAGATTGGTAGACTGAAGGATAGACAGAGCAGTTAGCAGGCAGTTTGGTAGACCGAAGGATGGACACAGAAGTAGATAGGTACATTGCTAGTCTGAGGGATAGATAGATACGTAGATAGATAGGTTAGTAGACTGGAGGAAAGACACAGAAGTAGTTAGGTAGGTTGGTAGACTGAAGGACAGACAGAGCAGTAGGTAGGTAGGTAGGTTGGTAGACAGAAGGATAGACAGAGAAGTAGATAGGAAGGTTTGTGGGCTCGAGGATGGACAAAGCAGTAGGTAGGTAGGTTGGTAGACTGAAGGATAGACAGAGAAGTAGATAGGTACATTGGTAGACTGAAGGATAGACAGGGAAGTAGATGGATAGGATGGTAGACTGAAGGATAGACAGAGAAATAATTTGGTAGGTTGGGAGACTGAAGTATAGACAGACAAGTAGATTGGTAGGCTGAAAGATAGACAGAGTAGTAGATAGGTAGGTTGGTAGACTGAAGGAGAGATAGAGAAATAGGTCGGTAGGTTGGTAGATTGAAGGATAGGCAGAGAAGGTGATAGGTAGGTTGGTAGGCTGAAGGAAAGACAGAGAAGGTGATAGGTAGGTTGGTAGACTGAAGGATACATAGAGAAGTCAATTAGTAGACAGAAGGATAGACAGAGAAGTACGTAGGCAGGTTGGTAGACTGAAGGATAGGCAGGGCAGTAGATAGGGAGGTTGGTAGACTGAAGGACAGACGGAGAAGTAAATAGTCAGATTGGTAGACTGAAGGATAGACAGAGAAGTAGATTGGTAGGTTGGCAGGCTGAAGGATAGACTGATAAATAGGTAGGTAGGTTGGTAGACTGAAAGATAGACACATAAATAGTTAGGCAGGTTGGTAGGCAGAAGGACAGACAGAGCAGTAGGTAGGTAGGTTGGTAGACAGAAGGATAGACAGAGGAATAGGTAGGGAATTTGGTAGACTGGAGGATAGACAGAGAAATAGATTGGTATGTTGGGAGACTGAAGGATACACAGAGAAATAGGTAGGTAGGTTGGTAGACTGAAGGTAGGCAAAGAAGGTGATAGGTAGGTTGGTAGACTGAAGGAAAGACAGAGAAGGTGATAGGTGGGTAGGTAGACTGAAGGCTAGATAGAGAAGTTGATTGGTAGACTGAAGAATGACAGAGAAGTACGTAGGCAGGTTGGTCGACTGAAGGATAGGCAGGGTAGTAGAAAGGCAGGTTGGTATCCTGAAGGATAGAAAAAAAGAAAGATAGTTAGGTTAGTAGCCTGAAGGCAAGACAGAGAAGTAGGGATGTAGTTTCGTAGACTGAACGATAGACAGAGAACTAGATAGGAACGTTGGTAGACTGAAGTATAGATACAGAAGTCGATTGGTAGATTAAAGGATAGACAGAGAAGTTGGTAGGAAGGTTGGTAGACTGAAGGTTAGCCAGAGAAGTAGATAGGTAGTAAGGTTAATGAAAGGACTGACAGATCAGAAGGTAGGTTGGCAAACTAAAGGATTGATATGGAAGTTTGGTAGACTGAAGGATAGACAGAACAGTAGGTAGGTACATTGGTAGACTGAAGGACAGACAGAGAAGTAGATAGGTAGGTTGGTAAACTGAAGTATAGACAGATAAGTAGGTAGGTAGTTCGTAGACTTTAGGATAGACATCCCAGTAGATATGTAGTTTGGTAGACTGAAGGATAGACAGACAAGTAGATTAGTATACCGAAGAATATACAGAGAAATAGATAGGTAGGTTGGTAGACTGAAGGATAGACAGAGACATAGGTAGGTAGGCTGGTAGACTGAAGGATAGACAGAGATGGTGATAGGTAGGTTGGTAGACTGAAGGATAGACAGCAAAGTTGATTGGTAGACTAAAGGATAGACAGAGGAAGTAGGTAGGCAGGTTGGTAGACTGAAGGAAGGCAAAGAAGGTGATAGGTAGGTTGGTAGACTGAAGGAAAGACAGAGAAGGTGATAGGTGGGTAGGTAGACTGAAGGCTAGATAGAGAAGTTGATTGGTAGACTGAAGAATGACAGAGAAGTACGTAGGCAGGTTGGTCGACTGAAGGATAGGCAGGGTAGTAGAAAGGCAGGTTGGTATCCTGAAGGATAGAAAAAAAGAAAGATAGTTAGGTTAGTAGCCTGAAGGCAAGACAGAGAAGTAGGGATGTAGTTTCGTAGACTGAACGATAGACAGAGAACTAGATAGGAACGTTGGTAGACTGAAGTATAGATACAGAAGTCGATTGGTAGATTAAAGGATAGACAGAGAAGTTGGTAGGAAGGTTGGTAGACTGAAGGTTAGCCAGAGAAGTAGATAGGTAGTAAGGTTAATGAAAGGACTGACAGATCAGAAGGTAGGTTGGCAAACTAAAGGATTGATATGGAAGTTTGGTAGACTGAAGGATAGACAGAACAGTAGGTAGGTACATTGGTAGACTGAAGGACAGACAGAGAAGTAGATAGGTAGGTTGGTAAACTGAAGTATAGACAGATAAGTAGGTAGGTAGTTCGTAGACTTTAGGATAGACATCCCAGTAGATATGTAGTTTGGTAGACTGAAGGATAGACAGACAAGTAGATTAGTATACCGAAGAATATACAGAGAAATAGATAGGTAGGTTGGTAGACTGAAGGATAGACAGAGACATAGGTAGGTAGGCTGGTAGACTGAAGGATAGACAGAGATGGTGATAGGTAGGTTGGTAGACTGAAGGATAGACAGCAAAGTTGATTGGTAGACTAAAGGATAGACAGAGGAAGTAGGTAGGCAGGTTGGTAGACTGAAGGATAGAACGAGACATAGGTAGGTAGGCTGGTAGACTGAAGGATAGACAGAGAAGGTGATAGGTAGAGAAATAATTTGGTAGGTTGGGAGACTGAAAGATAGACAGAGAAGTAGATAGGTAGGTTGGTAGACTGAAGGATAGATGGAGAAATAGGTGGGTAGGTTGGTAGACTGAGGGAAAGGCAGAGAAGGTGATAGGTAGGTTTGTAGACTGCAGGAAAGACAGAGAAGGTGATATGTAGGTTGGTAGACTGAAGGATAGAGAGGTTGATTGGTAGACTAAAGGACAGACAGAGAAGTATGTAGGCAGGTTGGTAGACTGAAGGATAGGCCGGGCGGTAGATAAGGAGTTTGGTAGACTGAAGGATAGACAGAGAAGTATGCAGGTAGTTTGGTAGACTGAAAGATAGACACAGATGTAGATAGGTACATTGGTAGACTGAAGGGTAGATAGAGAAGTAGATAGGTAGGTTGGTAGACTGAAGGATAGCCACAGAAAGTAGTTAGATAGGTTGGTAGACGGAAGGATAGACAGATACATAGTTAGGAAAGTTGGTAGACTGTAGGATAGACGCAGTAGGAGGTAGAGAGGTTGGTAGACTGAAGGATAGACAGAGAAATAGATGGGTAGGTTGGAAGACTGAAGGATAGACAGAGAAATATATAGGTAGGTTGGTAGACTCAAGGATAGGCAAAGAAGGTGAAAGGTAGGTTGGTAGACTGAAGGAAAGACAGAGAAGGTGATAGGTGGTTAGGTAGACTGAAGTAGAGAAGTCGATAGGTAGATTAAAGGATGACAGGAAAGTACGTAGGCAGGTTGGTAGACTGAAGGATAGGCAGAGCAGTAGAAAGGTAGGTTGGTATACTGAAGGATAGAGAGAGAAGTAGATAGGAAGGTTGGTAGCTGAAGGCAAGACAGAGAAGTAGGTAGGTAGTTTGGTAGACTGAAGAATAGCCAGAGAAGTAGATAGGTAGGTAAACAGAAGGATAGAGAGAGGAGTAGGTAGGCATGTTGTTAGACTGAAGGATTGGCATAGAATGAGTTAGGCAGGTTGGTGGACTGAAGTATAGACAGAACAGTAGGTAGGTAGATTGGTAGACCGAATGATAGACATAGAAGTAGATAGGTGTGTCTGTAGACTAAAGGATAGACAGAGATGTAGGTAGGTAGGTTGCTAGACTAAAGGATAGACACAGAACTAGATAGGTATATTGGTAGACTGAAGTATAGAAAAAGAAGTAGATAGTAAGGTTGGTAGACTGAAGGATAGACATAGAAGTAGATAGGTAGGTTGGTAGACTGAAGGGCAGACAGAGCGGTAGGTAAGAAATTTGGTAGACTGAAGGATAGACAGAGATGTAGATAGGTAGGCTGCTAGACTGAAGGATAGACATAGAAGTAGATAGGTAGGTTAGTAAACTGAAGGACTGACAGAGCAAAAGGTAGGTTGGCAAAATAAAGGATTGACAGAGAAGTTTGGTAGACTGAAGAATAGACAGAACAGTAAGTAGGTACATTGGTAGACTGAAGGACAGACAGAGAAGTAGATAGGTAGGTTGGTAAACTGAAGTATAGACAGAGATGTTGGTTGGTATGTCGTAGACTGAAGGATAGATATCCCAGTAGATAGGTAGATTGGTAGACTGAAGGAAAGACAGAGAAGTAGATTAGTATGCTGAAGAATATACAGAGAAGTAGATAGGTAGGTTGGTGCACTGAAGGATAGACAGAGCCGCAGGTAGGTAGGATGATAGACTGAAGGATAGACAGAGAAATAGATTGGTAGGTTGGGAGATTGAAGAATAGACAGCGAAGTAGATTGGTAGACTGAAGGATAGATAGAGATGTCTGTATGTAGGTTGGTAGACTGAAGGATAGACAGAGACATAGGTAGGTAGGTTGTTAGACTGAAGGATAGACAGGGAAGGTGGTAGGTAGGTTGGTAGTCTGAAGGATAGGCAGAGAAGTCGATTGGTAGACTAAAGGACAGACAGAGAAATAGGTAGTCAGGTTGGTAGACTGAAGGATAGGCAAAGCAGTAGGTAGGTAGTTTGGTAGACTGAAGGATAGACAGAGAAGAAGATAGGTAGGTTGTTAGTCTGAAGGTAGGACAGAGAAGTAGGCCAGTAGTTTGGTATACTGAAGGATAGACAGAATATTATATAGGTAGGTTGGTAGACTGAACGAGAGACAGAGAAGTGGATGAGGTAGGTTGGTAAACTGAAGGATAGCCACAGAAGTAGGTATTTATGTTGGTAAACTGAATGATAGACAGAGAATTAGGTAGTTAGGTTGGTAGACTGAAGGCTAGACACAGAACTAGAGAGGTACGTTGGTAGACTGAAGTATAGATAGAGAAGTCAATTAGTAGACTAAAGGATAGACAGAGAAGTTTTTAGGCAGGTTGGTAGAATGAAGGATAGACAGAGCAGTAGATAGGTAGGTTTGCAGACTGAAGGATAGATGGAGAAATAAGAGAAGTGGATCGGTAGGTAGGTAGGTATGCAAAAGGACAGACCGAGCAGTTGGTAGGCATGTTGGTAGACTGAAGGATTGACAGAGAAGGAGTTAGGCAGATTGCTAGACTGAAGTATAGAGAGGGCAGTAGGCAGGTAGGTTGGTAGACTGAATAATAGACAGAGAAGTACATATTTATGTTAGTAGACTGAAGAATAGACAGAGAAGTAAATAGTAAGGTTGATAGACTGAAGGACAGACAGAGAAATAGATTGGTAGTTTGGAAGACTGAAGTATAGCCTGAGAAATAGGTAAGTAGGTTGGTAGACCGAAAGATAGGCAGAGAATGTGATAGGGAGGTTGGGAGACTTGAGGATAGACAGAGAAGGCAATTGGTAGACTAAAGGATAGACTGAGAGTTAGGTTGGCAGGGTTCTAGACTGAAGGATAGGCAGAGCAGTAGATAGGTAGGTTGGTAGACTGAAGGATAGAGAGAGAGGAAGATAGGTAGGTTGGTAGTCTAAAGGCAAGACAGAGAAGTGGGTAGGTAGTTTGGTAGACTGAAGGATAGATAGAGAAGTAGATAGGTAGGTTGGTAGACTGAACAATAGACAGGGAAGTGGATAGGTAGGTTGATAAACTGAAGGATAGCCACAGACGTAGATAGGTACATTGGTAAACTGAATGATAGGCAGAGAAGTAGGTAGGTAGACTGAAGGACATACACAGAACTAATTAGATACGTTGGTAGAGGGAATTATAGATACAGAAGTAGATAGGGAAGTAGGTATACAATAGGAAAGATAGAGTAGTAGTGAGGCATGTTGGTGGACTAAAGGATTGACAGAGAAGGAGTTAGGCAGGTTGGTAGACTGAAGTATAAACAGAGCAGTAGGCAGGTAGGTTGGTAGTCTGAATGATAAAGAGAGACATAGATAGTTATGTTTGTAGACTGAAGGATAGACAGAGAAGTAGGCACGTAGTTTGGTAGACTGAAGTATAGACAGAGCAGTAGGTAGGCAGGTAGACTGAAAGACAGACAGAGAAGAAGATAGGTAGGTTGGTATGCTGAAGTATAGACAGAGAAGTAGGTAGGCAGATCGTAGACTGAAGGCTAGACATCCCAGTCGATAGGTGGATTGGTAGACTGAAGGATAGACAGAGATGTAGATTAGTAGACTGAAGAATAGACAGAGAGGTAGATAGGTAGGTTAGTAGACTGAAGGATAGACAGAGACATGGGTAGGTAGGTTGTTAGACTGAAGGATAGACAGAGAAGGTGGTAGGTAGGTTGGTAGTCTGAAGGATAGACAGAGAAGCCGATTGGTAGACTAAAAGACAGACAGAAGGTTGATAGACTGAAGTAGAGATATAGAAGTAGATAGGTAGATTGGTAGACTGACGGATAGACAGAGAAGAAGATAGGTAGGTTGCAAGACTGAAAGATATACACAGACGTAGCTAGGTAGGTTGGGAGACTAAAGGACTGACAGAGCAGTAGGTAGGTAGGTTGGCAAACTAAAGGATTGAATGAGAAGTAGGTACAATTGTTGGTAGACTGAAGGATAGACAGAGCAGTATGTAGGTTGGGAGACTGACGGATAGACAGAGAAGTAGTTTGGTAAAATAGACAGAGAAGTAGGTATGTAGTTTGGTAGACTGAAGTATAGACAGAGCAGTAGGTAGGCAGGTAGACTGAAAGACAGACAGAGAAGAAGATAGGTAGGTTGGTATGCTGAAGTATAGACAGAGAAGTAGGTAGGCAGGTCGTAGACTGAAGGAAAGACATCCCAGTAGATAGATAGATTGGTAGACTGAAGGAAATGCAGAGAAGTAGATAGGTAGGTTGGTAGACTGAAGGATAGACAGAGACGTAGGTAGCTAGGTTGATACACTGAATGATAGGCAGAGAAGTAGATTTATTAGGTTGCTAGACTTATTGATAGACACAGAAGTAGAGAGGTAGGTTGGTAGACTGGAGTACAGACAGAGCAGTAGGTAGGTAGGTTGGCAAACTGAAGGATTGACAGAAAAGTAAGTAGAGGGGTTGGTAGACTGAAGGATACACATAATGATGGCTAGGTAAGCTGATAGACTGAAAGACTGACAGAGAATTAGATTGGTAGACTAAAAGATAGACGGTATTAGGTAGGTATGCTGGTAGACTGAAGAATAGACAGAGAGGTAGGTAGGCAGGTTTGTTAACTGAAGGATATTCAGAGCAGTAGGTAGTTAAGTTCTTAGACAGAAGCTTTGAGAAGTAAATAGGTTTGTAGACTGAAGAATAGACAGAGAAGTAGGTAGGCAGTTTGGTAGACTGAAGGATAGACACAGAATTAGATAGGTACGTTGGTAGACTGAAGGATAGACAGACGTATATGGGTAGGTTGGTAGAATAAAGGATAGACAGAGCAGTAGGTAGGTAGGTAGTTAGGTAGGTTGGTAGATGGAAGGATTGACAGAAAAGTAGGTAGGAAAGTTGGTAGACTGAAGGGTAGATGGAGTAGTAGGTAGGTAGGTTGGTAGACTGGAGGATAGACAGAGCAGAAGGTAGGTCGGTTGGTAGACTAAAGGACAGACAGAGATGTGTATATGTAGCTTGGGAGACTGAAGGATAGACAGAGAAGTATATTGGTAGACTGAAGGATGGACAGAGAAGTAGGTATGTAGGTTGGTAGATTGAAGGATAGACAGAGCAGTAGGCAGATAGGTTGTACACTGAATGACAGACAATAAAGTTGATAGATAGACTGAAGGACAGACAGAGTAGTAGGTAAGTAGGTTGGAAGAGTGAAGGATAGACAGAGAAGTAGATTGGTAGACTAAAGGATAGGCAGCATCATGAAGGCAGGTTGGTAGACTGAAGGATAGACCGAGAAGTAGGTAAGTTAGTAGACTGAAGGATAGACACAGCAGTAGATAGGTACGTTGGTAGACTGAAGTATAGACAGAGAAGTAGATACTTTGGTTGGTAGACTGAAAGATAGACATAGAAGTAGAGAGGTAGGTTGGTAGACTGAAGGACAGATGGAGCAGTAGGTGGGTAGATTGGTAGACTGATGGATAGACATAGTAATAAACAGGTAGATTGACAGAGAAGTTGGTAGAAGATTCGAAAGACTAAATGATTGACAGAGCAGTAGGTAGGTAGGTTGGTAGACTGAAATATAGACACATAAAGAGATTGGTAGTTTGGTAGACTGAAGATATGACAGAGATGTAGGTAGGCATGTTGTAGACTAAAGGATAGACATTCCAGTAGATAGTTAGATTGGTAGACTGGATTATAGATAGAGAAGTAGGTAGATAGGTTAGTAAACTGAAGGACAGGCAGAGAAGTAGATAGGTAGGTTGCTAAACTGAAGGATAGCCACAGAAGTAGATTGGTAGGTTGGTAGACTGACGGCTAGACAGAGCAGTAGGTAGATAGCTTGGTAGACTGAAGAATAGACAGAGAAGTAGATTGGTAGAGTAAAATTTAGACAGCATTAGGTAGGTAGGTTGGTAGATTGAAGTATAGACAGAGAAGTAGGTAGGTTGTTTAGTATACTGAAGGATAAAAACAGATGTAGATAGATAGGTTGGTAGACTGAAGGATAGATAGAGAAGTAGATAGATACGTTGGTAAACTGGAGAATAGGCACAGATGTAGTTAGGTAGGTTTTTAGACTGAAGTACAGACAGAGCAGTAGTTAGGCACGTGCGTAGACTGAAGGATAGACAAAGCAGTAGGTAGGTAGATTCTTAGACTGAAGGATAGACAGAAAAGTAAATACGTAGGTTGGTAGACTGAAGGGTAGACAGAGAAGTAGGTAGGTTGTTTAGTATACTGAAGGATAAAAACAGATGTAGATAGATAGGTTGGTAGACTGAAGGATAGATAGAGAAGTAGATAGATAAGTTGGTAAACTGGAGGATAGGCACAGACATAGTCAGGTAGGTTTTTAGACTGAAGTACAGACAGAGCAGTAGGTAGGTTGGTTGGTAGATGGAAGGATAGACAGAGAAGTAGGTAGGAAATTTGGTAGACTGAAGGATGGACGGAGCAGTAGGTAGGTAGGTTGGTAGACTGAAGGATAGACAGAGCAGTAGGTAGTTAGGTTGTTAGACTGAAGGACAGAAAGAGAAGTAGATATGTAGTTTGGGAGAGTGAAGGATAGACAGAGAAGTAGATTTGTAGACTGAATGATAGACAGAGAAGGAGGTGTGTGAACTGGTAGATTGAAGGATTGACAGAGCAGTAGGTAGGTAGGTTGTAGACTGAAGGATAGACAGATAAGTGAATAGGCAGGTTTTTAGACTGAATGATAGACAGAAGTATGCAGGGTGTTATGCAGGTAGTCTGAAAGATAGACAGAGGTAGATAGGTAGTTGTTTAGGCAGATAAACTGGAGGCTAGACTGAGAGAAGTAGTTTGGCAGGTTGTTGTACTGAAGATTATAATGGGTGGTAGACAGACTGAAACGCAGGTTGGTAGGTTGATTTTTAGATAGAGATGTAGATACAGGTAGATAGAGACTAGATAGAGGTTGTTAGCTATGATTGTAGACTGAAGGATTAGCAGAAAGGTAGCTATGAGGTAGTTTAGCAGATTGGTTTCGTGAAGAATAGAGGGAGAGCTAGATAGGCAGGGAAGTAGATTGATGGATCCAGAGAGGTAGATAGCCTGGTTGCTTGGCACATTATTAGACTGAAGGATTAGGAGGTCATTTCTAACTAGAAGGACTGGACGATAGACAGAGACGTTTTTACAGTTAGGTATATAGAAGGGTAGACAGAGAAGTAGATTGAGAGGCGGTCTTGCGGGTGGGTAGAATGAATGATAGGCATTGATATATGGACAGATAGGGAGACTGAAGGATAGGAAGAGCAGTAGACAGGCAGATAGTTTGTTAGGTAAATATACTGAAGGAAAGACAGAGAGGTAGATAGGCAGCTCAATGGGTTGATAGACTGAAGGATAGACTGAGAACTGCATTGTGGAAGGCTGTTAGACTAAAAAGTTTCATTCAGGACAGGGAGGACACCCTGTGCACAGCAGCTGGAGACTCATCCAACGCGTGACAGTGAGGTTTTCTGCCCTCACCAGCTGCCTATGAGGCAACAGTTGCCCAAATAGAAGCTGCATGCCATAATCACACCTTAAACAGTGGTCCTTTTTGAATAAATAACAAAGAAACGTAAGTTAATATACTTACCTCAATATTAGAATAGCAAAAATAAAAGGTATCTGATCAAAAAAGGTCCTGATAAAAGCCATCGACCCTTAGCGGCACATATGGCCGAAACATGTTGACCACCTCTTTTGATTCTAAGGATTGGTAATGCGTCCAAACAACATCATTGGCGCTCTACAAATATAATCTAACATAACATAACATCACACCCTGTTTTTAATCATACCTCTATCCCTTCAATCCCTATTAAAGGACCCCCTTCAGGTATAGGAGGTAGTTTTATGATGGCACAGATCCCACCAGTATCGTTCACCAGACACTCTCCCTCCAGTTGGAGGTGTTACTCACCTGGAGAAGCACGTACCAAGGTATGGAAACCGATGATGTTGCCACCCACTAAAACTGCCCAGGGGAGGTGATATACACCGCTGGTGGCTTTTAAGGGTTGAGGGTTTCTGGCATTGAAACCAGTGCGGTTCAGCCTTTTTTGATTATATGAGCTCGTTCTCTGGGAGCCCAGTGGACCCCTTTAGTCTCCTACCTCCCTCTTTTGATTAATGAAGACTGAGAGCTAGGCTGAGGTAGCCAGACAGGTAGTGTGGCAGGTAGGTAGACAGAATTATAGACAGAGAAAGAGATAGGTAGGTCGGCAGGTTGGTAGGTATATTAAACGATATAAGAATGTTGAGAAAGATCTTGTTTCTGCTTCCTCATGAAAGCCGACAAACGGTGGTCACGGCCCTTGTAACCTCCAGGCTTGACTACTGTAATAGTCTGTATCTGAATATACAGGAAAACCTGCTGCACAGACTGCAGCTGCTGCAGAATGCGGCTGCTAGACTACTAACTCGCATCCCGAAATTTTCACCCATATCCAAGGCCATCCGCAACCTACACTGGTTGCCAATTCAAAGCAGAGTCCAGTTTAAGTCTCTGTGCCTGGTGTTCAAGGCCCTGAATGGAGAAGGCGCTGAATACCTCTCTAAACGACTCACTAGGTACGTTCCTGCTCGCCGCCTTCGTTCAGCAGAAGCCCGTCTTTTTACGGTTCCAGTCATAAAAAAGCACGTTGGGGAGGTCACAGCTTCTCCTACGGGGCAGCCAGGCTTTGGAACGAATTGCCACTCCACCTGAGACGCATGGAGAACCTATTGCATTTCAGGAAAGCATTAAAAACCTGGCTGTTTCAGTAATTAATCTGGCTTAAGGATCATGGAGTTGTGGACAGCGCCAGGACACCTACTTGATAATCGTGCGCTTTATAAGTCACCATAACATAACATAACATACAGTGGTAAATAGAACTGTTGCTTGGCAGGTTAGTGGGCTTAATGAAGGTTAGACAGAAGGGTAGCTAGACAGGTATCTCGACAGGCTGATAGAATGAAGGATAGACAGGTAGATAGACAGGTATCTCGACAGGCAGATAGAATGAGGATAGACAGGTAGCGCCGCAGGTTGGTAGACTGAAGGAAAGATAGAGCGGAGGATTGGCAGGTTAGCAGACGATAGACAGAGAGAGAGAGAAAGAGAGACAGACAGAGAAGTAGATAGGTAGCTTGTCTGGTTGGTAGACTGAAGGACAGACAGACGGGTAGATATGCAGCTTGTCTGGTTGGTATAGTGAAGGATAAACATAAAGGTAGATAGGTAGCTTGTGAGGTTGGTAGACCGTAGGACAGACAGAGGGGGTAGATAGGTAGCTTGGGAGGTTGGTAGACCGAAGGACAGGCTGAGAGGTACATAGGTAGCTGGTGAGGTTGGCAGACTGAAGGACAGGCAGAGAGTGGGAGATAGGTAGCTTGTGAGGTTGGTAGACCGAAGGACAGGCAGAGAGGTAGATAGGTAGCTTGGGAGGTTGGTAGACCAAAGGACAGGCAGAGAGGTAGATAGGTAGCGTGTGAGGTTGGTAGACCGAAGGACAGGCAGAGAGGTAGATAGGTAGCTTGTGAGGTTGGTAGACCGAAGAACAGGCAGAGAGGTAAATAGGTAGCTTGGGAGTTTGGTAGACTGAAGGACAGGCAGAGAGGATGATAGGCAGCTTGTCTGGTTGGAATAGTAAAGGATAAACAGAACGGTAGATAGGTAGCTTGTGAGGTTGGTAGACCGAAGAACAGACAGAGGGGTAGATAGGTAGCTTGTGAGGTTGGTAGACTGAAGGACAGGCAGAGGGGTAGATAGGTAGCTTGTGAGGTTGGTAGACCGAAGAACAGGCAGAGAGGTAGATAGGTAGCTTGGGAGGTTGGTAGACTGAAGGACAGGCAGAGAGGATGATAGGCAGCTTGTCTGGTTGGAATAGTAAAGGATAAACAGAACGGTAGATAGGTAGCTTGTGAGGTTGGTAGACCGAAGGACAGACAGAGGGGTAGATAGGTAGCTTGTGAGGTTGGTAGACTGAAGGACAGGCAGAGGGGTAGATAGGTAGCTTGGGAGGTTGGTAGACCGAAGGACAGGCAGAGAGGTAGATAGGTAGCTTGTGAGGTTGGTAGACTGAAGGACAGGCAGAGGGGTAGATAGGTAGCTTGGGAGGTTGGTAGACCGAAGGACAGGCAGAGAGGTAGATAGGTAGCTTGTGAGGTTGGTAGACTGAAGGACAGGCAGAGAGGAAGATAGGCAGCTTGTCTGGTTGGTATAGTGAAGGACAGATAGGCAGCTTGTCTGGTTGGTATAGTGAAGGAGAAACAGAGCGGTAGA
The DNA here is from genome assembly GCF_964204655.1 of Triturus cristatus. NCBI lineage: Eukaryota > Metazoa > Chordata > Amphibia > Caudata > Salamandridae > Triturus > Triturus cristatus. The sequence continues at coordinate 1,251,296,703 of NC_140592.1, read as the reverse complement.
TAGGCAGCTTGTCTGGTTGGTATAGTGAAGGACAGATAGGCAGCTTGTCTGGTTGGTATAGTGAAGGATAAACAGAACGGTAGATAGTTAGCTTGTGGGGTTGGTAGACCGAAGGACAGACAGGGAGGTTGATAGATAGTCAGACGTTGATCAGCAGGTTGGTAGACTGAAAGACAGGCAGAGCGGTAGATAGGTAGCTTATCTGGTTAGTAGACTGAAGGATATATTGAGGGTAGCTAGTCGGGTAGGTAGATTGGTAGACAAATGGTACAGATACATGTTAAACCTTCATGTAAATGGGTGTTGATCTGTGTTTGTGGCTCGTGTTCACCCTCTGCCTCGGGCCTAGAGCTGGATGAGCCAATGGCGGCTCGAGCCAGGCTCGACCAGAAGCCTGTCTCTGGCTCGGCTCGAGGTTCTTTTTGAACCTTGAGACGATCTTGCGTGTATCTTCTGCCACCAATGCTTCCTTTTATAGTGACCAGACACCCCCAGTGCGGACCATACTCCCCTCCAACTCAAACAAATCAGTGACAGGACACCGCTACTCCCATGGGCAAAAGGTCATGTCTATTAACAATTCACCACAAACATGAGATTATAAACATTAAACAATAAATGTAAACAGTTTTTTTTTTAATTGTAATAATTTTTATTTGATTTCACACTATACATCTTCGTTACGCAGACAATATAATCGCATGAACATTTCCATTTTACCACAGCTATTACATATTACTAACAATTCGCAACCCTTCTTCCAATATAGCTACACCCTCCCTTAGGGCACACCCTCCTTGCTTTCAGATATTATCAACATCTTATTTATTCCCCTTTGGGACCTACCCTCTTTGTTATATTCCTCTATTGTCCTCCATTTCGCCCAGAATGTATCACATTTTCCTGGACAGCCTCTTGCTATATATGTCACCTTCTAATGTAAACTGTTTAGAGAGAAATAGTTATCAATCATACAAGAAAATGTGCAAAATAACACTCCTACAAAGTTGTGGAAACAACAGCAATGATTGAACCATGCATCTATTTACAAGTGAGCTGTTCCCAGAGGTGTCAAGGGCTGAATATCCTAACCTTCTGCACTCTTGCCTGGATCCCACAGATGAAACCTACTGTATCTTTGGGGGACCCAACCCCTTGTGCTCTGCACTGCCTGCCATGGTCCCCCAACACGTCAAGCTGTCAGATGGGAGACTGCAAGAACAGGGGCTACACTCCCTTGATCTGCACTGCCTGCCATGGTACCACCCCCAACACATCAAGCTGTCAGATGGGAGAATGCAAGAACATGGCTACACTCCCTTGCTCCGCATTGCCTGCCATGGTACCACCCCCAACACGTCAAGCTGTCAGATGGGAGACTGCAAGAACATGGCCTACACTCCCTTGCTCCGCATTGCCTGCCATGGTCCCCCAACACGTCAAGCTGTCAGATGGGAGACTGCAAGAACAGGGCCTACACTCCCTTGATCTGCACTGCCTGCTATGGTCCCACCCCCAACACATCAAGCTGTCAGATGGGAGATTGCAAGAACATGGCCTACACTCCCTTGCTCCGCATTGCCTGCCATGGTCCCCCAACACGTCAAGCTGTCAGATGGGAGACTGCAAGAACAGGGCTACACTCCCTTGATCTGCACTGCCTGCCATGGTCCCCCAACACGTCAAGCTGTCAGATGGGAGACTGCAAGAACATGGCCTACACTCCCTTGCTCCGCATTGCCTGCCATGGTACCACCCCCAACACGTCAAGCTGTCAGATGGGAGACTGCAAGAACATGGCCTACACTCCCTTGCTCCGCATTGCCTGCCATGGTCCCCCAACACGTCAAGCTGTCAGATGGGAGACTGCAAGAACAGGGCCTACACTCCCTTGATCTGCACTGCCTGCTATGGTCCCACCCCCAACACATCAAGCTGTCAGATGGGAGATTGCAAGAACATGGCCTACACTCCCTTTCTCCGCATTGCCTGCCATGGTACCACCCCCAACACGTCAAGCTGTCAGATGGGAGACTGCAAGAACAGGGCTACACTCCCTTGCTCCGCATTGCCTGCCATGGTCCCCCAACACATCAAGCTGTCAGATGGGAGACTGAAAGAACAGGGGCTACACTCCCTTGCTCCGCATTTCCTGCCATGGTACCACCCCCAACACATCAAGCTGTCAGATGGGAGACTGCAAGAACAGGGGCTACACTCCCTTGATCTGCACTGCCTGCCATGGTCCCCCAACACGTCAAGCTGTCAGATGGGAGACTGCAAGAACATGGCCTACACTCCTTTGCTCTGCACTGCCTGCCATGGTACCACCCCCAACACGTCAAGCTGTCAGATGGGAGACTGCAAGAACATGGCCTACACTCCCTTGATCTGCACTGCCTGCTTTGGTCCCACCCCCAACACATCAAGCTGTCAGATGGGAGACTGCAAGAAGAGGGGCTACACTCCCTTGCTCCGCATTGCCTGCCATGGTACCAACCCCAACACATCAAGCTGTCAGATGGGAGACTGCAAGAACGGGGGCTACACTCCCTTGATCTGCACTGCCTGCTTTGGTCCCACCCTCCAGCACATCAAGCTGTCAGATGGGAGACTGCAAGAAGAGGGGCTACACTCCCTTGCTCCGCATTGCCTGCCATGGTACCACCTCCAACACATCAAGCTGTCAGATGGGAGACTGCAAGAACATGGCCTACACTCCCTTGCTCCGCATTGCCTGCCATGGTACCACCTCCAACACATCAAGCTGTCAGATGGGAGACTGCAAGAACAGGAGCTACACTCCCTTGCTCCGCATTGCCTGCCATGGTACCAACCCCAACACATCAAGCTGTCAGATGGGAGACTGCAAGAACATGGCCTACACTTCTTTGCTCTGCACTGCCTGCCATGGTACCACCCCCAACACATCAAGCTGTCAGATGGGAGACTGCAAGAACAGGAGCTACACTCCCTTGCTCCGCATTGCCTGCCATGGTACCAACCCCAACACATCAAGCTGTCAGATGGGAGACTGCAAGAACATGGCCTACACTTCTTTGCTCTGCACTGCCTGCCATGGTACCACCCCCAACACATCAAGCTGTCAGATGGGAGACTGCAAGAACAGGGCTACACTCCCTTGATCTGCACTGCCTGCCATGGTCCCCCAACACGTCAAGCTGTCAGATGGGAGACTGCAAGAACATGGCCTACACTCCTTTGCTCTGCACTGCCTGCCATGGTACCACCCCCAACACATCAAGCTGTCAGATGGGAGACTGCAAGAACAGGGTTACACTCCCTTGATCTGCACTGCCTGCCATGGTCCCCCAACACATCAAGCTGTCAGATGGGAGACTGCAAGAACATGGCCTCACTCCTTTGCTCTGCCCTGCCTGCCATGGTACCACCCCCAACACATCAAGCTGTCAGATGGGAGACTGCAAGAACAGAAGCTACACTCCCTTGCTCCGCATTGCCTGCCATGGTACCACCCCCAACACGTCAAGCTGTCAGATGGGAGACTGCAAGAACAGGGCTACACTCCCTTGATCTGCACTGCCTGCCATGGTCCCCCAACACATCAAGCTGTCAGATGGGAGACTGCAAGAACATGGCCTACACTCCCTTGCTCCGCATTGCCTGCCATGGTACCAACCCCAACACATCAAGCTGTCAGATGGGAGACTGCAAGAACAGGGCTACACTCCCTTGATCTGCACTGCCTACCATGGTCCCCCAACACATCAAGCTGTCAGATGGGAGACTGCAAGAACAGGGCTACACTCCTTTGCTCTGCACTGCCTGCCATGGTACCACCCCCAACACATCAAGCTGTCAGATGGGAGACTGCAAGAACATGGCCTACACTCCTTTGCTCTGCACTGCCTGCCATGGTACCACCCCCAACACATCAAGCTGTCAGATGGGAGACTGCAAGAACAGGGCTACACTCCCTTAATCTGCACTGCCTACCATGGTCCCCCAACACGTCAAGCTGTCAGATGGGAGACTGCAAGAACATGGCCTACACTCCCTTGCTCCGCACTGCCTGCTTTTGTCCCACCCTCCAGCACATCAAGCTGTCAGATGGGAGACTGCAAGAACAGGGCTACATTCCCTTGATCGGCACTGGATGCCACAATACTGTGCCCACAAGCTGGTGTGGATGTCTGCTGGGCATGGCCCTTCTTAGGGGGATTTCACTTTTTGTCCTCCTGTTTTTACCCAACTCTATTTTCCTGGTCTTAGGACCCTGGGCACCTTCCCACTGTACTACAACAGAAAAGTGTGCACGTCCTTCGTGCACAGGTCAGGATATGGTGCTTACTTGATTGGTATAAGTGTCGTGCCTGAGAGTGCCCTGTAAAAAGGTACACCACATACCCAGGGCGGGTGCGACTCTGGCTAATAAAGGGACGCCGCACTGGTTGTGCCACCCACCTGAATAGCCTGTCTAAAAATGTCCCATACTCAGGTTGGCCGGTCTCACTGCGCTGCCAACCTTGTGGAGGTCATTCACTACCACCAAACCGGGGTAGGTGAGTGGCCGGGTAGGCACATATGTGGGTGCACCGTCCAGGTAGGGATGAACCCCCCACGTAGGTTTTCCCTACCTCAGAGTTCAGCTCTACCTATGGCACACTTTCTGGGTGTTCCCAATTCTCTTGTTAAGGCATTAGTGACTGCGGCACTTTACACTGTAAGTGCAGTGTGAAAGTGTGCGCGCCCTCCTAACACGCATTAAGAAATGTTGCTCACCCGAGGTTTCTAAAGAATTGATCAGGTCTCGCATGGCCGGCTGGTAGGTGCCCACTGGCACCTGTTATGTTTTGAGACCTGGGTCCAGCTTGTCAGTGCCGGCTGGTGTGCGCACTGACACCGATGGTGTCTTTAAAAGCGTGTTCAGCCTGCCAATGCAGGCTGGCGTGCTCTCGGTACAGAGGGTGTGCTCAGCATGGGTCCATCCTGCCATTGCAGGCTGGGGTGCACACTTGCACTCGTACCAATAGTGCTCCAAAATATGTGTCCAGCCTGCTATTACAGGCTGGGATGCGCTTCACACCGATGATGCTCTTAAATACGTATCTGGCCTGCCATTGTACACTGGCGTGCGTTTTACACCGATGGTGCTCTTAAATCTGTGTCTAGCCTGTCATTGCAGGCTGGTGTGTGCCCTCGCACCAATGGTGCTCTTAAACACGTGTCGAGCCTGCCATTGCAGGTCGGTGTGCGCTTGGCACTGATGGTGCTCCTAAATATGTGTTCAGACACCATTGCAGGCTGATGCACGCAATTGTGTGTTTACTCAGACTGACCTGTTTAAGTCACTAGCCATCCTGAGAGGACCTTTCACTTCCACGCCAGTGGCCCGAGAGTACGTCTTAAGGGGTGAAGCGAGTGGTAGGTTAAAAGCCGGGCAGGTACACATGTATGTCCCATGCCCAGGTAGTGCGAAATACCCATGCATGTTTTTACTGCCTATAAGGTTTGCTCTTCCCGTAGGCTAACATGGAGAAATGGTTGAAATCCCTTCAGGCTGCAATAGTGGCCTGCAGTGGAGCAGCCTCATAATGTTTCCTATCATTTGATTCACAGCGACAAATGCTTGCCAGTGGTAAAGGTGGCTTTATCGTAATTCACGCAGTAGTGCCACTACTAGAAAGTGCTATGAAAAACAAATAATGGACAGCAGTTCTGGCTGAACTGTTCCCATGGGGAGCAGGGTCAAGACTGATGTGCATATGGCTGGGGCTAAACTGGAATGTCGTGACAAGCAAAAAAACAATGATTTAACTCAGATCTGTGACTGGGGTGAATGGTTTATTTGTTCAGCATTCCGTCCATCATCTGATCTTTTTGCATCTGTCTCTCTAAGTTGGAAGAGTATGCCCAGATATGGGTCCCATTCTGCCATGCCACCGGATTCAAGCTAGCCTGGCTGACGAGGGATGATACCTTGAAATTTGTCCCAGGATGCCCCGCTTCATTCGCCATTCACCTACTGTTCCCTTACTTGGCTCTCAGTGCGGCGGACCAACAGCCCTCTCCTCACCTGGCCTTCCCCAAACACTGTGTTGCCGGGCTCAGGCCTGGGTGGAGAGAGTGACTGACTAAGCTTAAAGGAACGCTTCTGAGGCTGATCGGAAGCAGGCCAAGTGACCGCATTACCACCGCAGTGCTTTGCAGACCTAAGCTGGTTCCGGAAGGCCCTTGGGGACCCCTTTGGTGTGACCGTTTATTGCCCTCGGCCAGTGTCTTCTCTGCATCCTGTGGGTGAACTTCTTGAGTGGCTGTCAAACCCTTTTTGCTAACTGCCTCCTAATTGGCTTACCAGCCTATCTCCACCTGCTTTCCTGGGACCTCAGCCACGTGCGGCCAAGTGCACGGGGGAGGATGGGGTGTCTCCAATCCGGGGGTGTAAGAAAGTTGGTGTGAGTTGGAGGGCAGAGGGAGGCTTAATGCTACGTGACTCCCATAGTTTGTCGGCATACATGTCCCATAGTGCACCACTGATGTTAGATCCTACTACAACAACTGCGATATGGCCACACCAGAAAAGGATTTAGCCTGATACAGAGGCGATGGCGAGAAAGGGAAACGAGAGGGGGATACCTGTCTCCTCTCCTCTTTTCCGGATACAATGCACTATGAAGACTCGACTTTACAACTTTGTCCAAGGCTGTGCTTAGAAAAGTACTGTCTATCATGCCAGGCTGTGGGGAAATTATACGTGACTCTCTTCCTTGTGGATGAACTTTTACTGCACCAGTGCACTGCAAAATAAAGAACTTTACATTACACAACTGCGTAAGTTGAGAAACAATTACGGTTTATTAAAATCTATATCGCAGTTGATGTAGAAGGATCTAACATCAGTGGTGCACTGTGGGACATGTATGTCGACTTACTATGGGAGTCACGTGAAGGCATGTTTTTAAAGGAAGCACATAGTCATTCTATGACAAGCTGCCTCATCTGTGAGCAAGGCTCATTGTAGAGCCCAAACTTTAGGGAAATGAGAGCAGGACGCCTTCTGAAAACAAATGTGATGTTTTCCAAGGAGCTGGGCTTCAGCACTTCTTCTTTTGTGGTGATTTATGTACAGGGATGGAGGGTCAGGAAGGGGGCCAATCAGCCATTGGGCCGGACACAAGAGGACTGGTCAGGTGGGCCTTTAATTAATGGAGGTTACTCCGTCGGTACCTGTGGAGGAAACGGGGCCAGTCGGCTGCTGGGCTGATGCAGGCACTGAACATGTCAACCTGCTATGTCAGGCCGGGCTGGGCCTTGAATTGGAGCCATGCCACATTGACCTGGCAACCCCAGAGGACAAATGAAAAAATACTCCGTCAGGCCTGGGGCCCATGGAGGTGACAGAGCTGGGGAGAAACGCTTGAATATCCCTTGGGCACAGGGGTACATCCAGATTGAGGCGCTGAGGCCTGCAGTGGAGGTGCTGCTGCATGTCTGCTTGGAGTCTCCAACGCTTCCTGGTCATGGTGTCACAATAGGTCAACAAGCTGCCAAGCTTTCAGTTTTGTTATGCGTGACATTTCCATTTCGGCAGTTTGCTTATGTGTGACATTTCATTACATTATGTGTGACACTTTGAATGACACTATATATTGTTTTGAATGAAGCAGCTGTGTCCAATTCGTAAGGTTAATTTCCCTTTGGTTCAAGATATTCGCCTTGAGAGGGCCTTGAAACAGGTGCGATACCAAAGGGGATGATGGACAGAGCGTTAGAGCAAATCAAACACTCGCCCCCAGTCAACTGATCTGGGTTTAATCCATCACCGTTCTTTAGCCCACTCTGCCACCCCAGTTCAGACATGGCCATATGCAAATCAGACTGACCCTGTGCCTCATGGACAGACATCTGCCTTACCGCTTCCACGACTACCCTTTGACTGCGCCTTTGCACAGGTCCTCTGACCCACCATCTGTTCTTTTTTTTGCAGTGACCAAGGCCCATTCCACATCATTGCTTTTATCGTGCCGAGGACATAACACACCATACAGAGATGTCTGTCACGCTATCAGAGGCCCATGACCCACCTCTTCTACCCATATGTCATTCCCTTCACACTTAGCTTCTGTCCTACCTTGGTCCAACACCCTTGCATGCCGTCTCTCCATTTGCAGAGAAAATCGAATGATTCCAAATCCGAAACTACTTTATGCTTAAAGTCAACCTGCCTTCGCTTCTCCTTAACTTAATGATGGCCCTGTGCAGGTGAGCTAGGTTGGGGTTACCTGTTGGAGATGAATTATCAAAATGCAGTCAAAGGAATGTTTTTTCCATTAAGTGAAGCGTTCATGCAGTGTAGGAAAAACTGGAGTTAAGTTGCTTGGTGATACCTTTCGTGGGGGCATATTATCAAGACAGGCGATAAAATTATCGCCGCTTTAGCGGCAGAAAACTGCCGCTAAAACGGCGATAATGGGCTTCATAATATGCTCTATGGAATTCCAATTGAAGCTCAGGTTAGATGTCCTTCACATTTAACATGGGCTTCAATTGGAATTCCATAGAGCATAATTATCAAGCCCATTTTCGCCGTTTTAGCGGCAGTTTTCTGCCGCTAAAGCGGCGATAATTTTATCGCCTGTCTTGATAATATGTCCCTTAGTGAGTTTCAATGGAGTAAATGGAAAATGCTCAGACTCTAATCACACCAGGGAACACGTCTCACAGCAGATACTAGTCATAATACCTGTAGCCCCTATTAAAGCAGGCACATGTTCATAGCAGGCATGCAATAGTTAAAACCCCAGAGATATTTGAAAGGGTTTGGTTTATTTATTTTATCAAGACATTTTAGATGGCAGTGCTGGGCCCCCCGTTCATTCACTGAGGTACCGACAAGATTCAAGAGCAGCCAGACTCCCAGCAGGGCTGTGCTGTCTGCTATGAAGTTATCTCACATGATGCTGTGGCACAGCACTATCTGCAAGCTGCAGAGAAGCGGCTCAGAGGAAAGGCAGCTCCATGGCCATTTCCAATGTATATTTGAGGGACTGCAGCGTCCTGTACCCTTGAAAGTCCTGCTGCCTTCAGAGGCCTTTAGTGCTGTAGCTTGGAGACCGACTCACCTTTCTCATCCTCTCAGACAATCACAGCCGCTGCCTTCCGTGCCTCGACTTCAGTGGGTTAACAACAGCTATGAAATTAAACTTCAGTGGTAAGAGTTTGCCAGAGCTTCAGCACTCTAGGGGGATTCTTTATGGGATTTTGGCATAGGGCAGCACAGCAAGGACAAAGTAAAAGAGCAGGAATGCACCGTATTTAAACTATACGGTGCATCCTTGTCCTTTCTCCCTGTGCTGGCGCCATTTCAGCAGCCTAGCATCAACGTAGGCACCCTTGCACCATGGTACTAAGGTGCCTCCATTGCATGCAGGATTGTTTGTGTTCAGGAAGGGGCATCTTCCTGCACGAAAACAACCTGAAGAGCTGTTTTCCTCTTCCTATGCAGAATGCAGCACACATGGAAAGAGGAAGAAACAAGGAGAAATAAACAAAGTTTTCCTTGTTACGCCTCATCTCGGGAGGCATACAAATTTGGCAGTTCCCCAGGTTTATATCACTTTGTGAATCTGAGGCAGTGTAAAATTCCATGGGTGTTGCATGAGAAAACCTGCTGCAAAGCTTACGGAACGCCTCCCAGGTTCAGAGTGAGGTGACACAGCAATGTGCACTATGTCGCCTTACTCATGATTTATGAGGCCACTCAAAGCTATGCAGGGTGGCTTTGCATGGCTTCATAAATCTAACATCTTACATGGTGGAAAGTGATGCAGGGCTTCATAAATAAACCCCTAGGTTTCTACCAGTGAGAGACTCCGAAAGTCAGCAAAGAATACTCCTGTTTGGGCCCAGATGCCAAGAGGTAAAAAGAAGATATGAGTCGTGTATACAGTTTTTAACTGTCTGTTTTTTGACTCCTCGACCCTGCCATCCTTGCTCTACCCATGCAGGGTAGCAGACTTGGTTTAGAATAAAACAGAGTCTCAGCTCCTCCTTGGTACTAATACACTTGCCTGGTCCGGAAATTGAGATTGTCCTGAAAGACTCTGAGAGGAGCTCTGAAATGCGTGACATACCATTTATGTGCGGTAATGCGGGACAAGTACGGAAATGCGTTATTCTAACACTCAATGAGTGATACTTGGCAGGGCTGCATCCGCTCCCCTTGACGACCGCAACCAGGAAGGGATGTGGAAATCGCGTCAGTGAGTTCTTGTCCCCTGTCCTCGACTTGCGAGACTGAGGACGTGAAGCACTTTCTGGGACCCATGGCGCTCCCCCCTGCCTCAGGACAGTGAGTCGCGGGGAGCAGGGGAGGGGGGTGCCCCCACATATCCTGCCCACTATCGTTGTGCACACCTATTGGTCTGGGATCCGAACACTCGGCTTTTACACAGCTCCTAATGGTATGCTTTTAGGAACTCGAAGGAAGCAAACAATATTGACAAAAAACTTCCTGTGTGCATCACAGTGGGCTTTTTCTAGAAATACTTTGTACATATATTAAATTGATTTAACATGATAACTTGAACATAGTGGACTAATATTGCGCCTGATAGAGCTCAACACAAAACGACCACCACCACCACCTATACACCACCCTGTGTAGGAAACCGGCAGAACGCAATACCCTGCTGAGGTACACAAGCCACCACACCCGGGGACTCCGTGATAACCTGCCAAAAGACTTGTGAAAATAGCCCGTAAGAGAGCGTGGTACAACAACAGAGAGACACTACTGATACCGAAACAACGTCAAAACCGAAAACAACAGAATGATATGTGTAACCACATACTACACCAGGAGCAATGACATTAAAAAGATTATCAATGGACATTGGGGTTTAATCTCAGACGACCTGGAAGTCCACGATTCCTCAATGCATGCTTTCAAAAAGGCCAAAAACATCAGGGACCATGTCGTCCGCACACTCTTGGACATGCCACCTAAACAGACCATCCAAAGAATGTGGAGCCTACCTGAAGTGGTGGGCCACTATAAATGTAAGGCGTGTAAGATGACCATCGAAACCAAAACATTCTGCTATAAACATCACACCATAGATCTTAAAGGACATACCAACTGCAATTCATGCGATGTAATTAATGCGATCTTGTGCCCGTGCAACCAGCTGTACGTTGGACAAACAAGACAAAAAATCAAAACACGGATCTTACAGCACTGCAGCAGAATTCAATGTAAGACAATAGGGGCCCCCCTTGTTGAACATTTTACAAACCACACACACACACTGAATCCATCAAGTGGGTAGTACTTGAGAAGGTATCTTTGGGACAAAGGGGGGAGATCTGTGCTCTATCCTCAACTTAAGTGAATGCAAATGGATGTACCTTTTGGACACTGTGACCAATGGACTAAATGAGCAAGATGGTACGAATGCCCAGTTAGATGGGCTGTCAACTGAATAACTCCATGACACACTTGGGTGACTAGCCCCTGGCAAGACTCTTCTAATGTTCCACACATACAACACACACCCACATTGTGATATGATCCAGACAATGCTTACTGTTGCCTTTAACCTTTCAACAGACCGTACTGTTTAACTGCAAATGTAAAGAGGGTACTTTACATGCGTGAGAAAGGCCTTGATTATCCATTATTATGTTTTGTGTGTCTATATATGCCGAACCCGTAGGTCTGAGCACTGATCATCTATGCTGCACAGTGTGTGACACACGCACATTATCTATGCGCTATGCCAATAATCAACGTGCAGGCCCTAAGTCCAATACAAGCACCATACTTCACAGCTCTGAATTTTATCAGTTCGTCGATTACACATGAACTCTGGATAACATAATAAACAACGGATTATGGAGAGAGAATGTTTTTTAAGCATTTGTTCAAGGGTGATTAAAATATGGATGCTTATAAGAATGATATATTTTCCTCATAGGATGTCTGGGTATATATGTACACATCGACACACTGGACAATTGAATACGGCTCTCCCAATTCATTTGTCTCTTCTGTATACACCGAATCCTTCTATCGACAGCTCAGATGAGCCTTTGTCTTCCCCCCCCCCCCTTTGAAATCGTTTTCTGAAATGGAAAAGTGAGCCCTGCGGGCGATGACGTCTTCCTGTTCTACTATTGGCCGACGGCTGACGAGCCCCCGTCATAGCATCCAGCGGCTGCACCTCGCGGTGCACGCACGTCTAGCTTCTTTACCTCATAAAGCGTGAGATCTGGCGCTCACGCTCACACTAGAGCAGGACGGCCGTCAATGAGGTAAGCCTTCCCCCCACGCGATCCATGTTCAGCCCTAGACAGGATCGGAATTTTATTTTATTTTTAGACTTGACAAGATGTGCATGCACGTTTCTCCGCATTGATTTCACCATATTTTGCATTGTCACGATGGGTTTGTCTTCGCATCTTTAATACACGGTACGCGTAGACGTTAGACCTACACCGCCATCCAATGGCGTTTGAGCTCTTTAGCACTGAGTCATCTTATTTTTAAGAACACTGCGGCAATTTGTAATTTACACGAAGCGAGTCATTTCTTTCTAACGATGCCCCACCTATGTGGGGATCATGTTACAGCATTCCGAGACACTAACGATTATCCCACCGGTTCTGCAAAGTGCAGACCGCATGCCGCTTGCCAACATAGTGCCACCATTATGGGATAGCGATACCCATTTAGTCGTTTTTGTTTCCATCACACATATCACACACGGTGATTCGTGCCCCTCTAGATTTGTTCCTTGCTTATGTCAAGGTAGTACATGGCAACTATTGAGCAGTATCCTGATGACCCTCTGTCTCCTTGTACTAGATATTGATTGGATTGGTTCCCTTCTGCGAGAGACTCATGACCTCGCAAGCTACGTTTTTCTACATAGTAAGTTTCCATTCTTTGGTCAGACCAGTGAGTGAGATGCTGCAACACCACATTAGACCTTTTTAAACTGAATTAGTTTCTCCCCCTTTGCTTATAGGAGCTACGTTCGAGCCTTAATCTTCTTGAACGCACACTGACCGTGCCTTTTCTACAAGTAGGTATCTGTTACCTCACTTACCCAAGCACTCACCCCTCTTCTGTAAATACCAACACTCCTCTTACACAGTTCTTTGATTATTCATAGGTGCTCTTCTCAACCTTGACCTGACGAAGACCCCAACGTGAGGACAGAATTTACCCTCAAATCTAGGGGTCGAAACGTTGACAACATTCAACCCCACCACAAGGTCAAAGGATAGACTGTTACGAATAACATGTACATTTGAGCTATGTCTACATCCAGAAACAATTTACCTATGTTAGGCTGGAAAGGTTTTACTCCATGCATAAATGATGCACCCCATCTGCGCAACGTCATCAATCTCTCCCTCTAGACCGTGACCTTCCCAGAGAGCTGGAAACACACCGCGATCAATGCCCTACTCAAAAAACCCAAGGCAGACCCAAGAGACCTCAATAACTTCCGGCCCATCTCTCTGCTTCCGTTCCCGGCCAAGGTCATCAAGAAGATCGTCAACAGACAGCTAACCCGATACCTTGAAGAAAACAGAATCCTGGACCCTTCCCAGTCAGGGTTCCGCAGCAACCACAGCACCGAGACTGCCCTCATTGCCGCCACCGACGACATCAGGACCCTGCTGGACAATGGTGAGACCGCGGCCCTCATCCTTCTGGACTTCTCCGCCGCCTTCGACACCATCTGCCACCGCACATTGCGTGCACGCCTCCACGCCATAGGGATCCGAGACAAGGCTCTGGAATGGACTACCTCCTTCCTCTCCGGCAGAACCCAGAGCGTCCGCCTCCCCCCATTCGGATCCGAAGCCTCCAAGATCATCTGCGGCATACCCCAGGGATCTTCCCTCATCCCGACACTGTTCAACATCTACATGGCCCCGCTCGCACACGTCGCCCGACAGCACAACCTCAACATAATCTCCTATGCCGACGCCACTCAACTGAACCTCTCCCTCACCAAGGATCCCATCACCGCCAAATCCAACCTCCACGAATGAATGAAGGCCATCGCCGACTGGATGAAGATCAGCTGACTGAAGTTGAACACGGACAAGACTGAGGTCCTTATCCTCGGCTCCAACCCTTCAGCCTGGGATGACTCCTGGTGGCCGACGGCACTGGGGGCAGCCCCGACACCCACTGACCACGCACGCAACCTGGGAATCATCCTCGACTCAACGCTCTCCATGACCAAGCAAGTCAACGCCATCTCCTCCTCCTGCTTCAACACCCTCCTCATGCTCCGCAAGATCTACAGGTGGATCCTGACAGATACAAGAAGAACAGTCACCCATGCCCTCGTCAGCAGCAGACTCGACTACGGAAACGCCCTCTACGCGGGGGCCCCGACCAAGCTCATCAAATGACTGCAACGCATCCAAAATGCATCTGCACGACTGATCCTCGACGTACCTCGCCACAGCCACATTACCCCCTGCCTGAGAAACCTGCACTGGCTCCTCATCAACCAGAGGATATCCTTCAAGCTCCTCATCCACGCACACAAGGCACTCCACAAGACCGCCCCAGCCTATCTCAACAGTCGACTTTCCTTCTACATTCCCAACCGCCAGCTAAGCTCCACCGACCTCGCACTCGCCACCGTCCCTCACATCCGAAGAACAACCACCGGTGGGAGATCCTTCTCCCACCTCGCCGCCAAGACCTGGAACACCCTCCCACTGAGCCTACAACAGACCCAAGACCTGCTGACCTTCAGGAGGCTACTCAAGACCTGGCTGTTTGACCAGTAGCGCTACCCCCTCCCAGCGCCTTGAGACTCTCGCAGGTATGTAGTGCGCTCTACAAATGATTGATTGATAGATTGATTGATATATGTCACTATACCTTTACCCTGACCTTGACTCACAGACTCACCACTATCTACCCTACTCTTTCTTGTTCTTCCCTCACACCAAGATCACTGTAAATATGTATCGCACTGCTATCTATTGGAGCAACTGTGTTGCCATTAAGAAATGCTTTGACTTTATATTGCATTTGATGCCCTTCAATCTTGGAATTAAAACTGATTTGATCATCACAAAAAAGCAAGAGTGGTGAGTGCTTTTTCGTTATTCATTTGTATAAAAAAGTTGCTTCCACAACCGCCAATCTATTGTGCTGTAAGACTGACCGAGGTCTGGTAGTTTCACTGTAAGTTACCCCGTTAAAACTCAACACTCAGCACAAAACAATGACATTTATTGTTAATTGAGAATGGAAGTCAAAATTCATTTAGAGGATCGGTGTACAACAAAGAAAGCTGGGTTTTAATCCAGCTCCTCACTTGACCAAATTGTGTGATCTTAGGCAAATCACTTTATTTCACAGTGCCTCGGTTTTCGTTGGGCGCGGCCAATTTGAAAGCACCTTGGTGTACTCAGTTCAGGATGTGTGCTATACAAACACACCCATTAATATATGGTGTAGTAATAGGTAGTAATAGGTAATAAAGCTTCACATATGACGACTTCGACAAATACAGGCCACAGAAAGCCATTTCTTAGTTCACTAGTGGTAATCTCCTGAGCGTGCTGGGCTTTTTCTTCAATGGTTTAGAAACAATTACTTTCAATAAACCTTCATAAAAAAGAAACACTTTTTAAAAACAATAATAATATTAATCGATATATCTTGAGGATATTTTCACATGCCGTTTGTTGCGTCATTTGTAAGCAACATCTCGGTATGTCTCGGGCCCTGTTAGCGCTGTCAGGGTCGGGCCGAGCTCCTGGCCCGGTTTGTACACCTGCCGAGCCGGCAGATGTACAAACCGGGCCAGGAGCTCAAGCGAACCCCTCATAGATGCAGCGCCTACGTGTGTGTAAAATGCCAGGAGTCACAAAGCGCTGAATTATGTGGGCGCTGTGGAGTCGGACAGCAGTAAAGAGAACTGGGCTGCACGCTATGCTTAGCGGCCGCGGGCCCTGTTGGGAAACTCTTGCTGGGGGTGAAAGGGCCACAGACAGCTCCCCGGCCTGGTGTGTGTGTGTGTGTGTGTGAGGAGTGGACAGGCGGGCAGAGTCGCATAGGTGGGGAGCCGAGCCTGATAGCCCCACAGAAAGGCGCCGTGTGCCAGGAAGCACAAACACACCGAAGGAGAGAGGCACGCAGAAAACCAAGCCGCTAATCTGCTGGAGTGCGAGCAGGGCGCGAAGAAAGCAGCTCACACGGTGCGCGCATGAAAGTACCCGAGCAAATGAAAGGTTGCAAAAGTACCGCGCGTCTGGTGTTTTCTTTTTCATATTTAATAACGCCAGAGCAAGCTCCCTTAATGGCTGTAAATTATACACTGCTAATATGACCTATTAGACGCTGAATGTATCGCTGAAAAACAAAGCGGAGGCAGCCGCACGGCAGCTGCGCACATCGGCGCAGGCTGCGCGCTAAGTGCGCCCAAACACACGTATTATTATTGTTTCTGGGCTGAGCCGTCCCCGGGAGCAGGCTGCACTCAGCTTCTGGGCCACAGACAATGGCAGCCACAGCTCTGCGATCCGAGGCAGCCGAGAAAATAAACAGGTATCAAGGCACTGCTGCCGCCCCTCCCGCACTGCCCCCTCCAGCCCCAAAACTTCACCGAGACTCGCGGAGAGTCCGCGGCGGTCTGTGGCCATGGAAGGGAGGGGGCGAAGGCTGCCACGGGTGACAGCTCTGTGGCTCGTCCCTGCTGCCTGGAGCTCCTGGGGTAAACACTAGAGCATCGACTCAGCCTTTCATCTTTGCAGGAGGAGCACTGGTTCCGATAAAAGGTGACCCGTTGTTTAAGCGGGGTTCGACATTTTATCTTGTGATGTGTGTAATGGTGTTGAGCGAGGCCTAGCACTCATATACAAATAAGCATTTGCAATGCAATAGGTCTCGCATTTACGCGAGTTTAAGCTATTGGCATTGTAAATGGCAATGCCTTTTATTTATGTTTTAAACATGAAAACAAAAATAAATGGCATTGTTATTTGCAATGTCAATAGCTGAAACTCGTGTAAATGCGAGACCTATTGCATTGCAAATGCTTGTTAAAGAAGGCGTCCAATTCATTATAAAGGTTCTCAGACAAAAGGATTTTTAGAAGCAGCCAAGGGAGACTGTAGATACTTCATCCAGCGGTTCCCCATAACTGCCTCCTCCTTGGACCCACTGAACTATACATTCTCAGGAACCTTTCTTCAAAGTTTTTTCTAAATCTGAAGGTAAACTTCGGAGGCATGGCAAAGATGGCGACTCAATGAGACGTGCCTCCTCGTCTCTCCGCTCTCACCCGGGCTGGCCCTGAATAAAGCCCAAACAATATCGGGGCTACCACTGATGTTGTTTCAGGCTGGCTGACCCCCACCGAGCGCCGGGTGGGGGGGTTCGGCCGCCTCGATGACTGGGAGGGTTGAGCCGGAGCAACCATTGACCGCAGCCACATGGGTGCTGCGTCTTGAAACCAGGCGATATGTGCCTCGATGGACAGGAACACTGGATGGACGCGGGGCCAGGGCTTGGCATCTCCCCCCCCCCGGCATCGTGATGGCAGAGAAGAGCAGCGCTCCTGGTGACACCATGGCCCGCATGCAAATCTGAGCGCACGGGGTGTAGCGGAGGTTGCGGACGGCGGACTGACCTCTTGTGAGCATTGGAGCCCCAGGCAATCTCAATCCAGATGGCTGGAGACTCCTGACGGTGGCTCTCTACAGACGGCCCTTCTCCAGAAGTAACAGGGGAGAGGTGAGGAGCAGTTGCGCCGGGGGAGCTGAGGCAGCTGTGAAGCTAGGTCGTTCCTGAGAGAAGCAGGTGGGAGACCCGGGACTGCTGCAGTGTTTAGAGCAAAATGGTACCCTCGGAATTAAGAGATTAGCAGCTGGGCCAGTCCTCCCCTCACATATCCCGAAGCTCGAGAGACTGGAGCCTACGACTGAGGCAAGTAAAGGCACATTGCAATGCCCCTGGAGCTGAGGTGCCGGGGTCTGATCCCCCCTCCCCTACATTCCAAACAAGCGCTCCCCATGACATTTTGTTGGCCTTTTTTCTGCCGTCCTACTTGGACGGCCTCGCCTGCTAAAAGGTTTCTTGTCTTTATGGGGCCATGTGTTTGGCCCCATAAAGATAAGAAACCTTTTGCGACGAACGCAAAGCAGGCGAGGCCGTCCAAATGGGACGGCCGAAAAAGCCAAGCGAATACGTCACCAGGAGCTCTTTTCCAACGGCTGGCCACCGTTTAGCATAAACGGTGACGCCAGCCAATGGAAAAGAGGGGCGGGGCGGGGCTTAATGCCCTTTACTAAAAAATCCCCATATCATTAAATCTCGCCAGCGAGACTGCGCATGCGCGCAGCCTATGCCAGGCGAGACCTAAAAAGACCACACAGAGTCGTTGGCATGCTGGTGGTCAGGTTACTGAAGCCACGCCCAGAGCCCGAGGCTTTTATTAACACTTTTCACGTTCCGCTGAATATGCCAGCCCATACCATTTGTATTGCGCTCATGGGGTCGCGGCCGTTCCCCCCTGTGCAGACTGGGGTGGTGGGCTCACCCAAGCCTTTGGCAACACTACATTCCTCTTTTACCGGGAAGGGTCAAAACACAGGAAAAACCCAACAGGGGTAATGGGCATGTGTGTCGGATGCAAACTGTATTAGGTTAAGGTCCTGGGCGGTGCGGCTGCAGAGCACGAACCCTGATCCGTCATGTGAGCCGTAGACTTTTGCTCGTTGTTGGGTGGCTTCGTGAGAGAGATCTGCCTGAAATACACCGCAAAGCCTCAACGGTGAGCGGTTGCCAAACGCGTAGACTTGCACGCTGGTGCTGCGATGTGCTGGCAGGTTAGGTAAGTTGTTGTAGAGTCTTGCAGCCATGAGGTTAATGGTAGCTCCTGTATCTATTAGTCCGTGGATTGGTTGGACTTGCACTCTGATTTTGCACATTGGCATGGCCTGCCGGGCAGCTTTGAGTGTGTCGATTGTTCTTACCACGTGGACAGTGGCTGTTTCATCTTCGTCCATATCGCCTCCTGACGACTCGTCTGGATGCTGCTCCACCGTGAGCACCAGCTTCTGTGGGCCTCTGGATGGTTGTCTTTGCGAGGAGCGGCATACTTTGGAGAAGTGGTTCTGTTTGCCGCATGCACTGCATGTCTTGCCGCTCCTGAGACGGATTCCGTTTTGGGAGTCTGGGCCTCCACACCACCCACATGTACGGCTCTGTGCTCCCTGCTTATTGTACCATTGAGTCTCTTTGGTGGACTTTGGCTTTTCTCCTCGCGGTTCGGTCTGGATGGCATTGACCGGCTCCTCTTTTATGGGGACTGAGGCATGGAGGTCCATGTGGGCTGCTCGGGTTTTGGATAGCTCTTTGGACCGCCCTAGCGTCAAAATGTCTCTCATGGGCATGTTGTGTTCCTGTAGGATGCGTTCGCCTAGTTTGAAGGATGCGCACCCTTGAATGAAATGGGCCCAGACTTCATCCTCTTCGTCTGGGAGAGTACAAGTGCTGGCTAGCTCCCTCAGCCACAAGTAGAAGACATCTACCGACTCATCTGGCAGTTGTCTGTCGAGCTTGGCGGAGGAGAAACCGCTCATAGTCAGGGTTGGTGTACGGCTTGAAGTGTGCCGTGATGGCATCTCGCAAGGTGGCGCAATTTCGGGGGGACCTGCTTCCTGCACTGTCCTTGAAAGCTTGTGGATGTCGGCCCCTCCCATGTGGAGAAGCATTGGGTGTCTGCGTGGCCCCAGGATTTCAGTGGCCTCAAAATATGTCTCTAGGCGTTCGACCCACACCTTCCAGCAAGTCGCTTGGGAGGGCGGCGGACCTGTGATGGTGAAAGGCTCCAGCGGCGGAATCGACGCCATGAGGGGGCGAGAAGTAGGTATTGGTGGTAGTTATCTGGACTGGGGGCTGTGGTAATGAGGCGTAGACGTGGATGTGGCTGTCAGGGCTGGGGCAGCTACTCAGGTGTGCAGTAGTAGGGCAGCAGCAGCTCTGTAGGCCTTTACACGTGTCCCGTGATGCGGGCTGTGGTTGAGGCAGGGGTGGCTGAGTCATGCAGGGCTGCTCGCTCACCTTGGGTCTCACTGGTTTGATGGTGTGGTCTGTTTTGCTGAGCAGTGGCGTAGTCTGCCGCCCCCTGATGGTGGAACACAGTTGCGTTGGTGCGAGGCATCTGCTCGCAGGAGATAGGGGCCCCCGTGGTGCCTGGGGATGTTGGGTGCTGTGCAGCGCAGGGTGTCGGTGCAGCTCCCACAGGGCGTGACGTGGCCGTGAAGGAGGGCGCTGTCTCTTGAGAGCACTGGAGTGGGCGGGGTGCTGATGTCTGACAGCGCATACGGCCACAGCATCTTCCAGCACACAGGCCTGCCGAGGGCTGCGCTTATGCGCGCTGTAGCCATAGATCGAGGGCGGGCAGCAGAGGCACAGCTGCCGAGGAGGCGGTGAGTGAGGCCACGCAGGTGCTGCATGATTACGGGTGGACGAAGGCACGCTGCGGGGGTCGTGACCACCTCATCAGTGTAATGGTGTCGAGTGAGGCCTAGCATTCATATACAAAAAAGACAACGCAGAGTCATTGGTATGATGGTGGTCAGGTTACCGGAGGCCGGGCTTTTATTAACACTTTTCATGTTCCGCAGTCTTCGCCAGCCCATACCATTTGTATTGCGCACATGGGGTCACGGCTTCTCCCCCCTGTGCAGTTCTGACCGTTTGAATCGAGATAACGAGCTTCAAAAACTGAGCAAAGATTGTAGGAAGCGGTAGGGGTGTGAGGGGAGGGACGAACTCCCATCGGTGGCCGTGCCCCCACCTAGGGGGGAGAGACACGCCCGAGGAGCACCCTCAGAGCAGGGCTCAGAAAGAGGCGCTTTTGTGGCTTCATTCACGACCGGAAGCTAACAACAATTCCAAACCATCTTTTAATGTCTGCTACACACTGCACCGTGGACAGAAGGCGGCCTGACCCTCTCCCCTGAGGCAGTGATATTAACAGTGTTGGACACTCTTCGTAGTGATGCCGACAACGGCTCCCCACAGGCTCTTGTCCTGCTCGATCTTTCCGCAGCCTTTGACACGGTCGACCATGGTTTACTGGTCGACCGTGTGAGAGACGCTGGGATTCAGGGACCCGCACTGGGTTGGATTAGCTCCTTCCTGGAAAACCGCTCCCAAGCAGTTTGCACCTCTCAGTTTGCTGCTCCTAGAATCAGGATCTCATGCGGAGTCCCACAAGGCTCCTCACTTTCTCCCCTGCTGTTTAATCTTTACCTTCTCCCCCTCATCCGGGCTCTGAAGGATCGACAAGTTTGCACGTTCAACTACGCTGATGATTTCAAACTTATATTTCCCATCAGCAACTCCCCCGACTCGGTCCATGCTTTTCAGTCCTCTAGGCTGTTCATTAGTGAATGGATGAACAGCAACAACCTAAAACTTAACCCGGATAAGACGGAGTTGGTTCTAACAGGAGGTATTCATAAAAATCCCTGGGGCACCCATTTCTGGCCCAAGGAATTGGGTCAACCTCCCTCCCCTTTCAGCTCGGCCAAGAGCCTTGGGGTAACAATCAACCAGGACCTAACCATGAAGCCCCAGTTCGGGTCAGTAATTTCCACCTGTTTCTTCCATCTGAGGAAAATAAAAAAGATCCGAAGATTACTCACCCAGGAAGCTCAGATTTAGGTGACTCCTGCCATGGTTATGTCCCATATTGACTATGCCAATTCGCTGTATTTTGGCATCCCCTTATACCCATCAAAACGTCTGCAGCTGGTACAGAACTAAGCCACGTGCTTGATTTTCCATCAACCCAGGAACCACCATGTCACTCCGCTTCTGAGGAAGCTACATTAGCTCCCCATTACTCAACATTGCGCCTTCAAGGTTTGCTATCTCATTTTTAAATCTCTAAATGAAAGAAGTCCTACATTTCTGAACAGCCTGATTAAAAGGCATGCACCTACACGCAATCTGCGCTCGGCCCACAAGCATTTCTTGTCCACTCCCTCATTTAAATTGAAGCGTTTAGGCGGTGCGAGGTTTGCTATCCTAACCCCTAAACTTTGGAACTCCCTTCCTGCTGTAATTTGTTTCTGCACCGATCTCCAAGGTTTTAGGAGACTCCTTAAAACCTGGCTGTTTTGACAGGCTTATGAGTAATTCCTTAGGGCACATGTATCTATCAGAGTAGCGCCATGAAACCATCCCGGTGTACGCGCGCTATACAAATCCTTTTTAACATAACATAACATGGTGTACGGCAGCCTGGCCCTCTCTACGGTGTGTGGCAGCCTGGCCCTCTCCACGGTGTATGGCAGCCTGGCCCTCTCCACAGTTTATGACAGCCTGGCCTTCTCCGTGGTGTACGGCAGCCTGGTCCTCTCCACGGTGTTCGTCAGCATGGCCCTCTCCAGGGTGTACGTCAGCCTGGCCCTCTCCAGGGTGTACGGCAGCCTTGCCCTCTCCAGGGTGTACGGCTCCTGGCCCTCTCCAGGGTGTATGGCAGCCAGGCCCTCTCCACGGTGTGTAGCAGCCTAGCCCTCTCCACAGTTTATGGCAGCCTGGCCCTCTCTGTGGTGTATGTCAGCCTGGCTCTCTCCAGGGTGTACGTCAGCCTGGCCCTCTCCAGGGTGTACGGCAGCCTGACCCTCTGCAGGGTGTCCGGCAGCCTGGCCCTCTCCAGGGTGTACGGCAGCCTGCCCTCTCCAGGGAGTACGGCAGCCCGGTCCTCTCCAGGGTATACGTCAGCCTGGCCCTCTTTTTGGTGTATGGCAGCGTGGCCCTCTCCGCGGTGTTCGGCAGCCTGGCCCTCTCCACGGTGTACAGCCGGCTGGCCCTCTCTGCGCTATACAGTAGCCTAGCCCCTTTCCACAGTGTACGGCAGTCTATCACTCTCCAGGGTGTATGGCAGCCTGGCCCTCTCCACAGTGTACGGCAGTCTGTCCCTCTCCAGGGTGTATGGCAGCCTGGCCCTCTCCACGGTGTACGGCAGCCTGGCCCTCTCCATGGTATGTAAGCAAAAGATACACAATTGATGGACCCAGTCAAGAGATCTAGGTTAAATTCATAATTCTTTTGCTCATCATGCCACCCCAGTTCAGACATGGCCATATGCAAATCAGTCTTGACCCTGTGCCTCATGGGAACAGTCCAGCCTGAGCTGCCGGGCAAGGTCCTCCCTGGACCTGAAACAAGCATCTTAGGACCGGTTTCGGGGTTTCACCCCTCATCAGCCACGATAGCTTGAATCCAGTGGCACAGTGAGCCCGGGACCCACGTCTGGGCATACCCAGCGCACTGAGGGCGAGAAAGCAAAAGACACACAATTGATGGACGGAATGCAGAACAAATCAAAACATTCACCCCCAGTCAAGAGATCTGGGTTAAATCCATCATTCTTTTGCTCACCATGCCCCCCCCCCGGTTTTTCCACGGTGTCTGGCAGCCTGGCCCTCTTCCCAGTGTACGGCAGCCTGGCCCTCTCCACAGTTTACGTCAGCCTGACCCTCTCTGCTGTGTACGTCAGCCTGGCCCTCTCCAGGGTGTACTGCAGCCTGGCCCTCTCCGTGGTGTATGGCAGCCTGGCCCTCTCCGCAGTGTATGACAGCCTGGCCCTCTCCACAGTGTACGGCGCCTGGCGCCCTCCAGGGTGTACGTCAGCCTAGCCCTCTCCAGGGTGTACGGCAGCCTGGCCCT
This sequence comes from Triturus cristatus, assembly GCF_964204655.1. Classification (NCBI taxonomy): domain Eukaryota; kingdom Metazoa; phylum Chordata; class Amphibia; order Caudata; family Salamandridae; genus Triturus; species Triturus cristatus. The sequence goes on along the minus strand of NC_140592.1, from coordinate 1,251,272,981 downwards.
CTCCAGGGTGTACAGCAGCCTGGTCCTCTCCACAGTGTACGGCAGCCTGGCCCTCTCCGTGGTGTACGGCAGCCTGGCCCTCTCCGTGGTGTACGTCAGCCTGGCCCTCTCCAGGGTGTATGGCAGCCTGGCCCTCTCCAGGGTGTACTGCAGCCTGGCCCTCTCCAGGGTGTACGGCAGCCTGGCCCTCTCCACGGTGTATGGCAGCCTGGCCCTCTCCGCGGTGTACGGCGCCTGGCCCTCTCCACGGTGTACGGCGCCTGGCCCTCTCCGTGGTGTACGTCAACCTGGCCCTCTCCAGGGTGTATGGCAGCCTGGCCCTCTCCAGGGTGTACTGCAGCCTGGCCCTCTCCAGGGTGTACGGCGCCTGGCCCTCTCCGTGGTGTACGGCAGCCTGGCCTTCTCCAGAGTGTACAGCTGCCTGGCCTTATCCACTGTGTGTGGCAGCCTGGCTCTCTCCACAGTTAACGGCAGCCTGGCCCTCTCTGCGGTGTACGGCAGCCTGGCCCTCTCCACTGTGTGTGGCAGTCTGGCCCTCTCTGCGGTGTACAGCAGCCTGGCCCTCTCCACAGTTTACGGCAGCCTGGCCCTCTCCACTGTGTGTGGCAGCCTGGCCCTCTCTGCGGTGTACAGCAGCTTGGCCCTCTCCACAGTTTACGGCAGCCTGGCCCTCTCCGCTGTGTGTGGCAGCCTGGCCCTCTCTGCGGTGTACGGCAGCCTGGCCCTCTCCACTGTGTGTGGCAGCCTGGCCCTCTCCACTGTGTATGGCAGCCTGGCCCTCTCCACAGTTTACGGCAGCCTGGCCCTCTCCACTGTGTATGACAGCCTGGCCCTCTCCGCGGTGTACAGCAGCCTGGCCCTCTCCACAGTTTACGGCAGCCTGGCCCTCTCCACTGTGTATGACAGCCTGGCCCTCTCTGCGGTGTACAGCAGCCTGGCCCTCTCCACAGTTTACGGCAGCCTGGCCCTCTCCACTGTGTATGACAGCCTGGCCCTCTCCACTGTGTATGACAGCCTGGCCCTCTCTGCGGTGTACAGCAGCCTGGCCCTCTCCACAGTTTACGGCAGCCTGGCCCTCTCTGCGGTAATAGTTGTGTCTGTCTACACACACATCAATGCGTGTGGCACCATTTATGCAGAAGTTTTGTATGCCTACACACATCAATGAGTGTGGCACCATTTATGCAGTAGTTGTGTATGTCTGTACACACACATCGATGAGTGTGTGGCACCACATCAATGAGTGTGTGGCATCATTTATGCAGTAGTTGTGTATATCTACACACAAATCAATGAGTGTGTGGCATCATTTATTCAGTAGTTGTGTGTGTCCACACACAGCAATGAGTGTGTGGCATCATTTATGCGACAGTTGCGCGTCTCTGCACACACATCAATGAGTGTGTGGCACCATTTATGCGGTAGTTGCGTGTGCCTGCATACAAATCAATGAGTGTGTGGCACCATTTATGCGGTAGTTGCGTGTGTGTGCACACACATGAATGAGTGTGTGGCATCATTTATGCGGTAGGTGCGTGTGTCTGCACACACATGAATGCGTGTGTGGCACCATTTATGCAGTAGTCGCGTGTGTGTACACACACAGCAGTGAGTGTGCGTGTAGCGAGGATACAGAATGTTCACAAGTGTGATCGTGTGAGTGAGTATTCTCAGCCCTCCTTAAATAAAACCTGCCGGCGAGGAGTTCCTTCCCTGACTGATGTCTGGAATAGCGGAAGCATTGTAAACATCTCGCACCATTGTAATAATATTGCTGCTTGTCGGTGCACGCCTCCCGTGTTTTCTTCGCACTGGCTGTGCCGCTGTCACAATGGGACCCTGCCCCCTTTTGAGTGGCCGTGGAAATCTGTCAGTGGGTGAATTACATCCGAGCGGTAATTGGAGGAGGCTTAATATAGCAGCATCGGCCTTGCCAGCCTGCGCCGCAGTCACCCCTTTTTAGCGCACACAAAGGGACGGGTGCGGGCTGCAGGCTGGAACCCGGCAATTGCTGCAGCAGACAACAATCACAACAAGCTATCTGGCGTTATTAGCTGGGGCTATTCCTGTGCGCCCCCCGCCGCCCCCCTCTTTCCACGACCCTCCTCCCAGGCGGGGAGCTGTGGAGTCTTGTCGCTAGAGGGGTCGTAGACCCCCGCTGCAAGCACCGACGAGTGAACATGTCACAATACCATGGCGCACTGACACTGCGAGCCCTGAAGGACCTGGCAGTGCCCTGTCTGTTCGAGGGGGGCTTAGAGGTGGAGCACTGGGGGCCCGGAGAAGCAGCTGTGCACACCAACACCGCTGTCACCGACGGAGCTCCCCCCAGTGGCACTGACTGACGCCACCACAATTGTCATTGACAGCACGGCAACCAATGGCTAAACCTCGACTGCCACCGTTCACAGACACTACTAACACTGGCACTGGCAGACCTGCCACCGTTCACAGACACTACTACCACTGGCACTGGCAGACCCTGCCACCGTTCACAGACACTACTATCACTGGCACTGACAGACCCTGCCACCATTCACAGACACTACTAGCACTGGCACTGACAGACCTGCCACCGTTCACAGACACTACTATCACTGGCACTGACAGACCCTGCCACCGTTCACAGACACTACTACCACTGGCACTGACAGACCTGCCACCGTTCACAGACACTACTACCACTGGCACTGGCAGACCCGGCAACCATTCACAGACACTACTACCACTGGCACTGGCAGACCCTGCCACCATTCACAGACACTACTAGCACTGGCACTGACAGACCTGCCACCGTTCACAGACACTACTATCACTGGCACGGACGGCCCCTGCCACCATTCACAGACACTACTATCACTGGCACTGACGGCCCCTGCCACCATTCACAGACACTACTACCACTGGCACTGACAGACCCGGCAACCATTCACAGACACTACTACCACTGGCACTGGCAGACCCTGCCACCGTTCACAGAAACTACTACCACTGGCACTGACAGACCCGGCCAACATTCACAGACACTACTACCACTGGCACTGACAGACCCTGCCACCATTCACAGACACTACTAGCACTGGCACTGACAGAACCGGCCACCATTCACAGACACTACTAGCACTGGCACTGACAGAACCGGCCACCATTCACAGACACTACTACCACTGGCACTGGCAGACCCTGCCACCGTTCACAGAAACTACTACCACTGGCACTGACAGACCCTGCCACCATTCACAGACACTACTAGCACTGGCACTGACAGAACCGGCCACCATTCACAGACACTACTAGCACTGGCACTGACAGACCCTGCCACCGTTCACAGACACTACTATCACTGGCACTGGCAGACCTGCCACCGTTCACAGACACTACTACCACTGGCAGACCCGGCCACCGTTCACAGACACTACTACCACTGGCAGACCTGCCACCATTCACAGACACTACTATCACTGGCACTGACGGCCCCTGCCACCATTCACAGACACTACTACCACTGGCACTGACAGACCCTGCCACCGTTCACAGAAACTACTACCACTGGCACTGGCAGACCCTGCCACCATTCACAGACACTACTACCACTGGCACTGGCAGACCCGGCCAACATTCACAGACACTACTAGCACTGGCACTGACAGACCTGCCACCGTTCACAGACACTACTACCACTGGCACTGGCAGACCTGCCACCATTCACAAACACTACTAGCACTGGCACTGACAGACCCTGCCACCATTCACAGACACTACTACCACTGGCACTGGCAGACCTGCCACCGTTCACAGACACTACTACCACTGGCAGACCCGGCCACCGTTCACAGACACTACTACCACTGGCACTGGCAGACCTGCCACCATTCACAGACACTACTAGCACTGGCACTGACAGACCCTGCCACCATTCACAGACACTACTACCACTGGCACTGACAGACCTGCCACCATTCACAGACACTACTAGCACTGGCACTGACAGACCTGCCACTGTTCACAGACACTACTACCACTGGCACTGACAGACCCTGCCACCATTCACAGACACTACTACCACTGGCACTGACAGACCTGCCACCATTCACAGACACTACTACCACTGGCAGACCCGGCCACCGTTCACAGACACTACTACCACTGGCACTGGCAGACCTGCCACCATTCACAAACACTACTAGCACTGGTACCGACCCACCCTGTCACCATTCACAGACACTACTACCACTGGCACTGACAGACCCTGCCACCATTCACAGACACTACTAGCACAGGTACCGACAGACCCTGCCACCGTTCACAGAAACTACTAGCACTGGTACCGACCGACCCTGCCACCATTCACAGACACTACTACCACTGGCACTGACAGACCTGCCACCGTTCACAGACACTACTACCACTGGCACTGGCAGACCCGGCCACCGTTCACAGAAACTACTACCACTGGCACTGACAGACCTGCCACCGTTCACAGACACTACTACCACTGGCAGACCCGGCCACCGTTCACAGACACTACTACCACTGGCACTGGCAGACCTGCCACCATTCACAGACACTACTATCACTGGCACTGACGGCCCCTGCCACCATTCACAGACACTACTAGCACTGGCACTGACAGACCCGGCCAACATTCACAGACACTACTACCACTGGCACTGACAGACCCTGCCACCATTCACAGACACTACTAGCACTGGCACTGACAGACCCTGCCACCATTCACAGACACTACTAGCACTGGCACTGACAGACCCTGCCACCATTCACAAACACTACTAGCACTGGCCCTGACAGACCCTGCCACCATTCACAGACACTACTACCACTGGCACTGACAGACCCTGCCACCATTCACAGACACTACTAGCACTGGCAGACCCGGCCAACATTCACAGACACTACTAGCACTGGCACTGACAGACCCTGCCACCATTCACAGACACTACTAGCACTGGCACTGACAGACCCTGCCACCATTCACAGACACTACTAGCACTGCCACTGACAGACCCTGCCACCATTCACAAACACTACTAGCACTGGCGCTGACAGACCCTGCCACCATTCACAGACACTACTACCACTGGCACTGACAGACCCTGCCACCATTCACAGACACTACTAGCACTGGCACTGGCAGACCCGGCCAACATTCACAGACACTACTACCACTGGCACTGACAGACCCTGCCACCATTCACAGACACTACTAGCACTGGCACTGACAGACCCTGCCACCATTCACAGACACTACTAGCACTGGCACTGACAGACCCTGCCACCATTCACAAACACTACTAGCACTGGCACTGACAGACCCTGCCACCATTCACAGACACTACTACCACTGGCACTGACAGACCCTGCCACCATTCACAGACACTACTAGCACTGGCACTGACAGACCCTGCCACTATTCACAGACACTACTAGCACTGGCACTGACAGACCCTGCCACCATTCACAGACACTACTAGCACTGGCACTGACAGACCCTGCCACCATTCACAAACACTACTAGCACTGGCACTGACAGACCCTGCCACCGTTCACAGACACTACTACCACTGGCACTGACAGACCTGCCACCGTTCACAGACACTACTAGCACTGGCACTGACAGACCCTGCCACCGTTCACAGAAACTACTACCACTGGCACTGACAGACCCTGCCACCATTCACAGACACTACTAGCACTGGCACTGGCAGACCCGGCCAACATTCACAGACACTACTACCACTGGCACTGACAGACCCTGCCACCATTCACAGACACTACTAGCACTGGCACTGACAGACCCTGCCACCATTCACAAACACTACTAGCACTGGCACTGACAGACCCTGCCACCATTCACAGACACTACTACCACTGGCACTGACAGACCCTGCCACCGTTCACAGACACTACTACCACTGGCACTGACAGACCTGCCACCGTTCACAGACACTACTACCACTGGCACTGACAGACCCTGCCACCATTCACAGACACTACTAGCACTGGCACTGACAGACATGCCACCGTTCACAGACACTACTATCACTGGCACGGACGGCCCCTGCCACCATTCACAGACACTACTATCACTGGCACTGACGGCCCCTGCCACCATTCACAGACACTACTACCACTGGCACTGACGGACCCTGCCACCATTCACAGACACTACTACCACTGGCACTGGCAGACCTGGCAACCATTCACAGACACTACTACCACTGGCACTGGCAGACCCTGCCACCGTTCACAGAAACTACTACCACTGGCACTGACAGACCCTGCCACCATTCACAGACACTACTAGCACTGGCACTGACAGAACCGGCCACCATTCACAGACACTACTAGCACTGGCACTGACAGAACCGGCCACCATTCACAGACACTACTACCACTAGCACTGGCAGACCCTGCCACCGTTCACAGAAACTACTACCACTGGCACTGACAGACCCTGCCACCATTCACAGACACTACTAGCACTGGCACTGACAGAACCGGCCACCATTCACAGACACTACTAGCACTGGCACTGACAGACCCTGCCACCGTTCACAGACACTACTATCACTGGCACTGGCAGACCTGCCACCGTTCACAGACACTACTACCACTGGCAGACCCGGCCACCGTTCACAGACACTACTACCACTGGCAGACCTGCCACCATTCACAGACACTACTATCACTGGCACTGACGGCCCCTGCCACCATTCACAGACACTACTACCACTGGCACTGACAGACCCTGCCACCGTTCACAGAAACTACTACCACTGGCACTGGCAGACCCTGCCACCATTCACAGACACTACTACCACTGGCACTGGCAGACCCGGCCAACATTCAGAGACACTACTAGCACTGGCACTGACAGACCTGCCACCGTTCACAGACACTACTACCACTGGCACTGGCAGACCTGCCACCATTCACAAACACTACTAGCACTGGCACTGACAGACCCTGCCACCATTCACAGACACTACTACCACTGGCACTGGCAGACCTGCCACCGTTCACAGACACTACTACCACTGGCAGACCCGGCCACCGTTCACAGACACTACTACCACTGGCACTGGCAGACCTGCCACCATTCACAGACACTACTAGCACTGGCACTGACAGACCCTGCCACCATTCACAGACACTACTACCACTGGCACTGACAGACCCTGCCACCATTCAAAGACACTACTAGCACTGGCACTGACAGACCTGCCACCGTTCACAGACACTACTACCACTGGCACTGACAGACCCTGCCACCATTCACAGACACTACTACCACTGGCACTGACAGACCTGCCACCATTCACAGACACTACTACCACTGGCAGACCCTGCCACCATTCACAGACACTACTACCACTGGCACTGACAGACCCTGCCACCATTCACAGACACTACTAGCACAGGTACCGACAGACCCTGCCACCGTTCACAGAAACTACTAGCACTGGTACCGACCGACCCTGCCACCATTCACAGACACTACTACCACTGGCACTGACAGACCTGCCACCGTTCACAGACACTACTACCACTGGCACTGGCAGGCCCGGCCACCGTTCACAGAAACTACTACCACTGGCACTGACAGACCTGCCACCGTTCACAGACACTACTACCACTGGCAGACCCGGCCACCGTTCACAGACACTACTACCACTGGCACTGGCAGACCTGCCACCATTCACAGACACTACTATCACTGGCACTGACGGCCCCTGCCACCATTCACAGACACTACTAGCACTGGCACTGACAGACCCTGCCACCGTTCACAGAAACTACTACCACTGGCACTGGCAGACCCGGCCAACATTCACAGACACTACTACCACTGGCACTGACAGACCCTGCCACCATTCATAGACACTACTAGCACTGGCACTGACAGACCCTGCCACCATTCACAGACACTACTAGCACTGGCACGGACAGACCCTGCCACCATTCACAAACACTACTAGCACTGGCACTGACAGACCCTGCCACCATTCACAGACACTACTACCACTGGCACTGACAGACCCTGCCACCATTCACAGACACTACTAGCACTGGCAGACCCGGCCAACATTCACAGACACTACTAGCACTGGCACTGACAGACCCTGCCACCATTCACAGACACTACTAGCACTGGCACTGACAGACCCTGCCACCATTCACAGACACTACTAGCACTGCCACTGACAGACCCTGCCACCATTCACAAACACTACTAGCACTGGCGCTGACAGACCCTGCCACCATTCACAGACACTACTACCACTGGCACTGACAGACCCTGCCACCATTCACAGACACTACTAGCACTGGCACTGGCAGACCCGGCCAACATTCACAGACACTACTACCACTGGCACTGACAGACCCTGCCACCATTCACAGACACTACTAGCACTGGCACTGACAGACCCTGCCACCATTCACAGACACTACTAGCACTGGCACTGACAGACCCTGCCACCATTCACAAACACTACTAGCACTGGCACTGACAGACCCTGCCACCATTCACAGACACTACTACCACTGGCACTGACAGACCCTGCCACCATTCACAGACACTACTAGCACTGGCACTGACAGACCCTGCCACTATTCACAGACACTACTAGCACTGGCACTGACAGACCCTGCCACCATTCACAGACACTACTAGCACTGGCACTGACAGACCCTGCCACCATTCACAAACACTACTAGCACTGGCACTGACAGACCCTGCCACCATTCACAGACACTACTACCACTGGCACTGACAGACCCTGCCACCGTTCACAGACACTACTACCACTGGCACTGACAGACCTGCCACCGTTCACAGACACTACTAGCACTGGCACTGACAGACCCTGCCACCGTTCACAGAAACTACTACCACTGGCACTGACAGACCCTGCCACCATTCACAGACACTACTAGCACTGGCACTGGCAGACCCGGCCAACATTCACAGACACTACTACCACTGGCACTGACAGACCCTGCCACCATTCACAGACACTACTAGCACTGGCACTGACAGACCCTGCCACCATTCACAGACACTACTAGCACTGGCACTGACAGACCCTGCCACCATTCACAAACACTACTAGCACTGGCACTGACAGACCCTGCCACCATTCACAGACACTACTACCACTGGCACTGACAGACCCTGCCACCGTTCACAGACACTACTACCACTGGCACTGACAGACCTGCCACCGTTCACAGACACTACTACCACTGGCAGACCCGGCCACCGTTCACAGACACTACTACCACTGGCACTGGCAGACCTGCCACCATTCACAAACACTACTAGCACTGGTACCGACCGACCCTGCCACCGTTCATAGACACTACTACCACTGGCACTGACGGCTCCTGCCACCATTCACAGACACTACTAGCACTGGTACCGACCGACCCTGCCACCATTTACAGACACTACTACCACTGGCCCTGGCAGACCCGGCCAACATTCACAGACACTACTAGCACTGGCACTGACAGACCCTGCCACCATTCACAAACACTACTAGCACAGGTACCGACAGACCCTGCCACCATTCACAGAAACTACTAGCACTGGTACCGACCGACCCTGCCACCATTCACAGACACTACTACCACTGGCACTGACAGATCCTGCCACCATTCACAAACACTACTAGCACTGGTACCGACCCACCCTGCCACCGTTCAGAGACACTACTACCACTGGCACTGACGGCTCCTGCCACCATTCACAGACACTACTACCACTGGCACTGACAGACCCTGCCACCATTCACAAACACTATTAGCACTGGTACCGACCGACCCTGCCACCATTCACAGACACTACTACCACTGGCACTGACAGACCCTGCCACCATTCACAGACACTACTACCACTGGTACCGACCGACCCTGCCACCGTTCACAGACACTACTATCACTGGCACTGACAGACCCTGCCACCCTTCACAAACACTACTAGCACTGGTTCCGACCGACCCTGCCCCCATTCACAGACACTACTACCACTGGTACCGACCGACCCTGCCACCGTTCACAGACACTACTAGCACTGGCACTGACAGACCCTGCCACCATTCACAGACACTACTAGCACTGGCACTGACAGACCCTGCCACCATTCACAAACACTACTAGCACTGGCACTGACAGACCCGGCCAACATTCACAGACACTACTACCACTGGCACTGACAGACCCTGCCACCATTCACAGACACTACTAGCACTGGCACTGACAGACCCTGCCACCATTCACAGACACTACTAGCACTGGCACTGACAGACCCTGCCACCATTCACAAACACTACTAGCACTGGCACTGACAGACCCTGCCACCATTCACAGACACTACTACCACTGGCACTGACAGACCCTGCCACCATTCACAGACACTACTAGCACTGGCACTGGCAGACCCGGCCAACATTCACAGACACTACTACCACTGGCACTGACAGACCCTGCCAACATTCACAGACACTACTACCACTGGCACTGACAGACCCTGCCACCATTCACAGACACTACTAGCACTGGCACTGACAGACCCTGCCACCGTTCACAGACACTACTACCACTGGCACTGACAGACCTGCCACCGTTCACAGACACTACTAGCACTGGCACTGACAGACCCTGCCACCGTTCACAGAAACTACTACCACTGGCACTGACAGACCCTGCCACCATTCACAGACACTACTACCACTGGCACTGACAGACCCTGCCACCATTCACAGACACTACTAGCACTGGCAGACCCGGCCAACATTCACAGACACTACTACCACTGGCACTGACAGACCCTGCCACCATTCACAGACACTACTACCACTGGCACTGACAGACCCTGCCACCGTTCACAGACACTACTACCACTGGCACTGACAGACCTGCCACCGTTCACAGACACTACTAGCACTGGCACTGACAGACCCTGCCACCGTTCACAGAAACTACTACCACTGGCACTGACAGACCCTGCCACCATTCACAGACACTACTAGCACTGGCACTGGCAGACCCGGCCAACATTCACAGACACTACTACCACTGGCACTGACAGACCCTGCCACCATTCACAGACACTACTAGCACTGGCACTGACAGACCCTGCCACCATTCACAGACACTACTAGCACTGGCACTGACAGACCCTGCCACCATTCACAAACACTACTAGCACTGGCACTGACAGACCCTGCCACCATTCACAGACACTACTACCACTGGCACTGACAGACCCTGCCACCGTTCACAGACACTACTACCACTGGCACTGACAGACCTGCCACCGTTCACAGACACTACTACCACTGGCAGACCCGGCCACCGTTCACAGACACTACTACCACTGGCACTGGCAGACCTGCCACCATTCACAAACACTACTAGCACTGGTACCGACCGACCCTGCCACCATTCACAGACACTACTACCACTGGCACTGACAGACCTGCCACCATTCACAAACACTATTAGCACTGGTACCGACCGACCCTGCCACCATTCACAGACACTACTACCACTGGCACTGGCAGACCTGCCACCATTCACAAACACTACTAGCACTGGTACCGACCCACCCTGTCACCATTCACAGACACTACTACCACTGGCACTGACAGACCCTGCCACCATTCACAGACACTACTAGCACAGGTACCGACAGACCCTGCCACCGTTCACAGAAACTACTAGCACTGGTACCGACCGACCCTGCCACCATTCACAGACACTACTAGCACTGGCACTGACAGACCCTGCCACCGTTCACAGAAACTACTACCACTGGCACTGACAGACCCTGCCACCATTCACAGACACTACTAGCACTGGCACTGGCAGACCCGGCCAACATTCACAGACACTACTAGCACTGGCATTGACAGACCCTGCCACCATTCACAGACACTACTAGCACTGGTACCGACCGACCCTGCCACCATTCACAGACACTACTACCACTGGCACTGACAGACCCTGCCACCATTCACAGACACTACTACCACTGGCACTGACAGACCTGCCACCATTCACAGACACTACTAGCACTGGTACCGACCGACTCTGCCACCATTCACAGACACTACTACCACTGGCCCTGGCAGACCCGGCCAACATTCACAGACACTACTAGCACTGGCACTGACAGACCCTGCCACCATTCACAAACACTACTAGCACAGGTACCGACAGACCCTGCCACCGTTCACAGAAACTACTAGCACTGGTACCGACCGACCCTGCCACCATTCACAGACACTACTACCACTGGCACTGACAGATCCTGCCACCATTCACAAACACTACTAGCACTGGTACCGACCCACCCTGCCACCGTTCATAGACACTACTACCACTGGCACTGACGGCTCCTGCCACCATTCACAGACACTACTACCACTGGCACTGACAGACCCTGCCACCATTCACAAACACTATTAGCACTGGTACCGACCGACCCTGCCACCATTCACAGACACTACAACCACTGGCACTGACAGACCCTGCCACCATTCACAGACACTACTACCACTGGCACTGACAGACCTGCCGCCATTCACAGACACTACTAGCACTGGTACCGACCGACCCTGCCACCATTCACAGACACTACTAGCACTGGTTCCGACCGACCCTGCCCCCATTCACAGACACTACTACCACTGGTACCGACCGACCCTGCCACCGTTCACAGACACTACTAGCACTGGCACTGACAGACCCTGCCACCATTCACAGACACTACTAGCACTGGCACTGACAGACCCTGCCACCATTCACAAACACTACTAGCACTGGCACTGACAGACCCGGCCAACATTCACAGACACTACTACCACTGGCACTGACAGACCCTGCCACCATTCACAGACACTACTAGCACTGGCACTGACAGACCCTGCCACCATTCACAGACACTACTAGCACTGGCACTGACAGACCCTGCCACCATTCACAAACACTACTAGCACTGGCACTGACAGACCCTGCCACCATTCACAGACACTACTACCACTGGCACTGACAGACCCTGCCACCATTCACAGACACTACTAGCACTGGCACTGGCAGACCCGGCCAACATTCACAGACACTACTACCACTGGCACTGACAGAACCTGCCACCATTCACAGACACTACTAGCACTGGCAGACCCGGCCAACATTCACAGACACTACTACCACTGGCACTGACAGACCCTGCCACCATTCACAGACACTACTAGCACTGGCACTGACAGACCCTGCCACCATTCACAGACACTACTAGCAGTGGCACTGACAGACCTGCCACCGTTCACAGACACTACTACCATTGGCAGACCCGGCCACCGTTCACAGACACTACTACCACTGGCACTGGCAGACCTGCCACCATTCACAGACACTACTATCACTGGCACTGACGGCCCCTGCCACCATTCACAGACACTACTAGCACTGGCACTGACAGACCCTGCCACCGTTCACAGAAACTACTACCACTGGCACTGGCAGACCCGGCCAACATTCACAGACACTACTACCACTGGCACTGACAGACCCTGCCACCATTCACAGACACTACTAGCACTGGCACTGACAGACCCTGCCACCATTCACAGACACTACTAGCACTGGCACTGACAGACCCTGCCACCATTCACAAACACTACTAGCACTGGCACTGACAGACCCTGCCACCATTCACAGACACTACTACCACTGGCACTGACAGACCCTGCCACCATTCACAGACACTACTAGCACTGGCAGACCCGGCCAACATTCACAGACACTACTACCACTGGCACTGACAGACCCTGCCACCATTCACAGACACTACTACCACTGGCACTGACAGACCCTGCCACCGTTCACAGACACTACTACCACTGGCACTGACAGACCTGCCACCGTTCACAGACACTACTAGCACTGGCACTGACAGACCCTGCCACCGTTCACAGAAACTACTACCACTGGCACTGACAGACCCTGCCACCATTCACAGACACTACTAGCACTGGCACTGGCAGACCCGGCCAACATTCACAGACACTACTACCACTGGCACTGACAGACCCTGCCACCATTCACAGACACTACTAGCACTGGCACTGACAGACCCTGCCACCATTCACAGACACTACTAGCACTGGCACTGACAGACCCTGCCACCATTCACAAACACTACTAGCACTGGCACTGACAGACCCTGCCACCATTCACAGACACTACTACCACTGGCACTGACAGACCCTGCCACCGTTCACAGACACTACTACCACTGGCACTGACAGACCTGCCACCGTTCACAGACACTACTACCACTGGCAGACCCGGCCACCGTTCACAGACACTACTACCACTGGCACTGGCAGACCTGCCACCATTCACAAACACTACTAGCACTGGTACCGACCGACCCTGCCACCATTCACAGACACTACTACCACTGGCACTGACAGACCTGCCACCATTCACAAACACTATTAGCACTGGTACCGACCGACCCTGCCACCATTCACAGACACTACTACCACTGGCACTGGCAGACCTGCCACCATTCACAAACACTACTAGCACTGGTACCGACCCACCCTGTCACCATTCACAGACACTACTACCACTGGCACTGACAGACCCTGCCACCATTCACAGACACTACTAGCACAGGTACCGACAGACCCTGCCACCGTTCACAGAAACTACTAGCACTGGTACCGACCGACCCTGCCACCATTCACAGACACTACTAGCACTGGCACTGACAGACCCTGCCACCGTTCACAGAAACTACTACCACTGGCACTGACAGACCCTGCCACCATTCACAGACACTACTAGCACTGGCACTGGCAGACCCGGCCAACATTCACAGACACTACTAGCACTGGCATTGACAGACCCTGCCACCATTCACAGACACTACTAGCACTGGTACCGACCGACCCTGCCACCATTCACAGACACTACTACCACTGGCACTGACAGACCCTGCCACCATTCACAGACACTACTACCACTGGCACTGACAGACCTGCCACCATTCACAGACACTACTAGCACTGGTACCGACCGACTCTGCCACCATTCACAGACACTACTACCACTGGCCCTGGCAGACCCGGCCAACATTCACAGACACTACTAGCACTGGCACTGACAGACCCTGCCACCATTCACAAACACTACTAGCACAGGTACCGACAGACCCTGCCACCGTTCACAGAAACTACTAGCACTGGTACCGACCGACCCTGCCACCATTCACAGACACTACTACCACTGGCACTGACAGATCCTGCCACCATTCACAAACACTACTAGCACTGGTACCGACCCACCCTGCCACCGTTCATAGACACTACTACCACTGGCACTGACGGCTCCTGCCACCATTCACAGACACTACTACCACTGGCACTGACAGACCCTGCCACCATTCACAAACACTATTAGCACTGGTACCGACCGACCCTGCCACCATTCACAGACACTACAACCACTGGCACTGACAGACCCTGCCACCATTCACAGACACTACTACCACTGGCACTGACAGACCTGCCGCCATTCACAGACACTACTAGCACTGGTACCGACCGACCCTGCCACCATTCACAGACACTACTAGCACTGGTTCCGACCGACCCTGCCCCCATTCACAGACACTACTACCACTGGTACCGACCGACCCTGCCACCGTTCACAGACACTACTAGCACTGGCACTGACAGACCCTGCCACCATTCACAGACACTACTAGCACTGGCACTGACAGACCCTGCCACCATTCACAAACACTACTAGCACTGGCACTGACAGACCCGGCCAACATTCACAGACACTACTACCACTGGCACTGACAGACCCTGCCACCATTCACAGACACTACTAGCACTGGCACTGACAGACCCTGCCACCATTCACAGACACTACTAGCACTGGCACTGACAGACCCTGCCACCATTCACAAACACTACTAGCACTGGCACTGACAGACCCTGCCACCATTCACAGACACTACTACCACTGGCACTGACAGACCCTGCCACCATTCACAGACACTACTAGCACTGGCACTGGCAGACCCGGCCAACATTCACAGACACTACTACCACTGGCACTGACAGAACCTGCCACCATTCACAGACACTACTAGCACTGGCAGACCCGGCCAACATTCACAGACACTACTACCACTGGCACTGACAGACCCTGCCACCATTCACAGACACTACTAGCACTGGCACTGACAGACCCTGCCACCATTCACAGACACTACTAGCAGTGGCACTGACAGACCTGCCACCGTTCACAGACACTACTACCATTGGCAGACCCGGCCACCGTTCACAGACACTACTACCACTGGCACTGGCAGACCTGCCACCATTCACAGACACTACTATCACTGGCACTGACGGCCCCTGCCACCATTCACAGACACTACTAGCACTGGCACTGACAGACCCTGCCACCGTTCACAGAAACTACTACCACTGGCACTGGCAGACCCGGCCAACATTCACAGACACTACTACCACTGGCACTGACAGACCCTGCCACCATTCACAGACACTACTAGCACTGGCACTGACAGACCCTGCCACCATTCACAGACACTACTAGCACTGGCACTGACAGACCCTGCCACCATTCACAAACACTACTAGCACTGGCACTGACAGACCCTGCCACCATTCACAGACACTACTACCACTGGCACTGACAGACCCTGCCACCATTCACAGACACTACTAGCACTGGCAGACCCGGCCAACATTCACAGACACTACTACCACTGGCACTGACAGACCCTGCCACCATTCACAGACACTACTAGCACTGGCACTGACAGACCCTGCCACCATTCACAGACACTACTAGCACTGGCACTGACAGACCCTGCCACCATTCACAAACACTACTAGCACTGGCACTGACAGACCCTGCCACCATTCACAGACACTACTACCACTGGCACTGACAGACCCTGCCACCATTCACAGACACTACTAGCACTGGCACTGGCAGACCCGGCCAACATTCACAGACACTACTACCACTGGCACTGACAGACCCTGCCACCATTCACAGACACTACTAGCACTGGCACTGACAGACCCTGCCACCATTCACAGACACTACTAGCACTGGCACTGACAGACCCTGCCACCATTCACAAACACTACTAGCACTGGCACTGACAGACCCTGCCACCATTCACAGACACTACTACCACTGGCACTGACAGACCCTGCCACCATTCACAGACACTACTAGCACTGGCACTGACAGACCCTGCCACCATTCACAGACACTACTAGCACTGGCACTGACAGACCCTGCCACCATTCACAGACACTACTAGCACTGGCACTGACAGACCCTGCCACCATTCACAAACACTACTAGCACTGGCACTGACAGACCCTGCCACCATTCACAGACACTACTACCACTGGCACTGACAGACCCTGCCACCATTCACAGACACTACTACCACTGGCACTGACAGACCTGCCACCGTTCACAGACACTACTAGCACTGGCACTGACAGACCCTGCCACCGTTCACAGAAACTACTACCACTGGCAATGACAGACTCTGCCACCATTCACAGACACTACTAGCACTGGCACTGGCAGACCCGGCCAACATTCACAGACACTACTACCACTGGCACTGACAGACCCTGCCACCATTCACAGACACTACTAGCACTGGCACTGACAGACCCTGCCACCATTCACAGACACTACTAGCACTGGCACTGACAGACCCTGCCACCATTCACAAACACTACTAGCACTGGCACTGACAGACCCTGCCACCATTCACAGACACTACTACCACTGGCACTGACAGACCTGCCACCATTCACAAACACTACTAGCACTGGTACCGACCCACCCTGTCACCATTCACAGACACTACTACCACTGGCACTGACAGACCCTGCCACCATTCACAGACACTACTAGCACAGGTACCGACAGACCCTGCCACCGTTCACAGAAACTACGAGCACTGGTACCGACCGACCCTGCCACCATTCACAGACACTACTAGCACTGGCACTGACAGACCCTGCCACCGTTCACAGAAACTACTACCACTGGCACTGACAGACCCTGCCACCATTCACAGACACTACTAGCACTGGCACTGTCAGACCCGGCCAACATTCACAGACACTACTAGCACTGGCATTGACAGACCCTGCCACCATTCACAGACACTACTAGCACTGGTACCGACCGACCCTGCCACCATTCACAGACACCACTACCACTGGCACTGACAGACCCTGCCACCATTCACAGACACTACTACCACTGGCACTGACAGACCTGCCACCATTCACAGACACTACTAGCACTGGTACCGACCGACTCTGCCACCATTCACAGACACTACTACCACTGGCCCTGGCAGACCCGGCCAACATTCACAGACACTACTAGCACTGGCACTGACAGACCCTGCCACCATTCACAAACACTACTAGCACAGGTACCGACAGACCCTGCCACCGTTCACAGAAACTACTAGCACTGGTACCGACCGACCCTGCCACCATTCACAGACACTACTACCACTGGCACTGACAGATCCTGCCACCATTCACAAACACTACTAGCACTGGTACCGACCCACCCTGCCACCGTTCATAGACACTACTACCACTGGCACTGACGGCTCCTGCCACCATTCACAGACACTACTACCACTGGCACTGACAGACCCTGCCACCATTCACAAACACTATTAGCACTGGTACCGACCGACCCTGCCACCATTCACAGACACTACAACCACTGGCACTGACAGACCCTGCCACCATTCACAGACACTACTACCACTGGCACTGACAGACCTGCCACCATTCACAGACACTACTAGCACTGGTACCGACCGACCCTGCCACCATTCACAGACACTACTAGCACTGGTTCCGACCGACCCTGCCCCCATTCACAGACACTACTACCACTGGTACCGACCGACCCTGCCACCGTTCACAGACACTACTAGCACTGGCACTGACAGACCCTGCCACCATTCACAGACACTACTAGCACTGGCACTGACAGACCCTGCCACCATTCACAAACACTACTAGCACTGGCACTGACAGACCCGGCCAACATTCACAGACACTACTACCACTGGCACTGACAGACCCTGCCACCATTCACAGACACTACTAGCACTGGCACTGACAGACCCTGCCACCATTCACAGACACTACTAGCACTGGCACTGACAGACCCTGCCACCATTCACAAACACTACTAGCACTGGCACTGACAGACCCTGCCACCATTCACAGACACTACTACCACTGGCACTGACAGACCCTGCCACCATTCACAGACACTACTAGCACTGGCACTGGCAGACCCGGCCAACATTCACAGACACTACTACCACTGGCACTGACAGAACCTGCCACCATTCACAGACACTACTAGCACTGGCAGACCCGGCCAACATTCACAGACACTACTACCACTGGCACTGACAGACCCTGCCACCATTCACAGACACTACTAGCACTGGCACTGACAGACCCTGCCACCATTCACAGACACTACTAGCAGTGGCACTGACAGACCTGCCACCGTTCACAGACACTACTACCATTGGCAGACCCGGCCACCGTTCACAGACACTACTACCACTGGCACTGGCAGACCTGCCACCATTCACAGACACTACTATCACTGGCACTGACGGCCCCTGCCACCATTCACAGACACTACTAGCACTGGCACTGACAGACCCTGCCACCGTTCACAGAAACTACTACCACTGGCACTGGCAGACCCGGCCAACA
Organism: Triturus cristatus; assembly: GCF_964204655.1. Lineage (NCBI taxonomy): Eukaryota > Metazoa > Chordata > Amphibia > Caudata > Salamandridae > Triturus > Triturus cristatus. The sequence goes on along the minus strand of NC_140592.1, from coordinate 1,251,253,092 downwards.
TTCACAGACACTACTACCACTGGCACTGACAGACCCTGCCACCATTCACAGACACTACTAGCACTGGCACTGACAGACCCTGCCACCATTCACAGACACTACTAGCACTGGCACTGACAGACCCTGCCACCATTCACAAACACTACTAGCACTGGCACTGACAGACCCTGCCACCATTCACAGACACTACTAGCACTGGCACTGACAGACCCTGCCACCATTCACAGACACTACTAGCACTGGCACTGACAGACCCTGCCACCATTCACAAACACTACTAGCACAGGTACCGACAGACCCTGCCACCGTTCACAGAAACTACTAGCACTGGTACCGACCGACCCTGCCACCATTCACAGACACTACTACCACTGGCACTGACAGATCCTGCCACCATTCACAAACACTACTAGCACTGGTACCGACCCACCCTGCCACCATTCATAGACACTACTACCACTGGCACTGACGGCTCCTGCCACCATTCACAGACACTACTACCACTGGCACTGACAGACCCTGCCACCATTCACAAACACTATTAGCACTGGTACCGACCGACCCTGCCACCATTCACAGACACTACTACCACTGGCACTGACAGACCCTGCCACCATTCACAGACACTACTACCACTGGTACCGACCGACCCTGCCACCGTTCACAGACACTACTATCACTGGCACTGACAGACCCTGCCACCATTCACAAACACTACTAGCACTGGTTCCGACCGACCCTGCCCCCATTCACAGACACTACTACCACTGGTACCGACCGACCCTGCCACCGTTCACAGACACTACTAGCACTGGCACTGACAGACCCTGCCACCATTCACAGACACTACTAGCACTGGCACTGACAGACCCTGCCACCATTCACAAACACTACTAGCACTGGCACTGACAGACCCTGCCACCATTCACAGACACACTACCACTGGCACTGACAGACCCTGCCACCATTCACAGACACTACTAGCACTAGCAGACCCGGCCAACATTCACAGACACTACTACCACTGGCACTGACAGACCCTGCCACCATTCACAGACACTACTAGCACTGGCACTGACAGACCCTGCCACCATTCACAGACACTACTAGCACTGGCACTGACAGACCCTGCCACCATTCACAAACACTACTAGCACTGGCACTGACAGACCCTGCCACCATTCACAGACACTACTACCACTGGCACTGACAGACCCTGCCACCATTCACAGACACTACTAGCACTGGCACTGGCAGACCCGGACAACATTCACAGACACTACTCCCACTGGCACTGACAGACCCTGCCACCATTCACAGACACTACTAGCACTGGCACTGACAGACCCTGCCACCATTCACAGACACTACTAGCACTGGCACTGACAGACCCTGCCACCATTCACAAACACTACTAGCACTGGCACTGACAGACCCTGCCACCATTCACAGACACTACTACCACTGGCACTGACAGACCCTGCCACCATTCACAGACACTACTAGCACTGGCACTGACAGACCCTGCCACCATTCACAGACACTACTAGCACTGGCACTGACAGACCCTGCCACCATTCACAGACACTACTAGCACTGGCACTGACAGACCCTGCCACCATTCACAAACACTACTAGCACTGGCACTGACAGACCCTGCCACCATTCACAGACACTAGTCAAGTCAAGTCAAATAGGCTTTATTTCGACATAAAATATCTTAAAAAGCATACATACATTAAAGGTCATTTAGAGCATTTACTAAATAGAAAACATAAAAAACCCTAGATATTCTAAAATTCAACATTTTTTCTACTTTAGTCTAAAAGGAAAATTATTTAAATTAGCTAAAAGAATTAAAATCACGATTAAACAATTTGCCTAAGTCTTTTTGACCGTATTCGCCATGCCCAACCTAAATACTTCGAGGTGGCGCATGCGAAGAATGGGCGAGTGTCTGTAAGTAAAATTCGTAATGCCACGTTGCAATGTCTAGTGCCCAAAGTAAGGCACATCGGTTTTAACCATTTCATTCGGGGAACCTTATAGGCGGGGCACTCGAATAACAGATGGGGGACAGATTCATAACGCTGAGGGCAAAATGGACACCATGGCGCAGTCTGGTGTGGTATTTTCCAGTGGCATGTGAGTTCCATAACCGGGAGAAGACCTATTCTGAATTTGAAATACAGAGATCTATCCCATGGGGCAGTAACAATGTCCAGGTACAGTTCTCTGATAGGGACATCTTTATGCTCCACAAAATTTCTGGTGGATTTGCAGATCGTTGAGGAAGAATTCCTTTTACTTGCCACCCATGTCCAATAAATTTGTTTTAGCATGGATTTGGGCGGGGCTGACTGTTGGTGCCATGCTTCTTCCAGCCCCAGATTTATAAATAGAGCCTTGACGTCCCTTAGCCATTTTATTTTTGCCCAGCCGGGGCAATTAATTATCTCCCGTAGGCCATCCGCGTAACTTGAGAGCTCTGGCACTCTCCAGATGCGGGCCCACAGTAACAGGGGGCGTAGTTTTGCTTGATCTTCAATCGCCCGGCAACCCATGTCCAATTGCAGGGGTAAAATGGGAACAGAAGGACCGAGAGACATTAGGCTTCTCTGGAAGGCATTCTCAGCTCGAGTTAGCACTTTCATATTTGACATCCCCCAGAGCTCCGCCCCGTAAAGTGCTGCACTTACTCCTCTGGCGGAGTAAATATCCATTACTGCCGCTATTGGTCTTGTAGATGCTGCTCTCTGTTCTTTCAACAGGGCCCCAGTCACTCTTTTTAAGCTCAACAACATTTTGGTCAAGTGGCAGTCCCATTTCATTGTATCCACCAAGCGAATGCCCAGATAGTCAAACGTTTTAGTTCTTTCTAGAGCAACGTGCCCCAATGTTGGAGGGGGGCCAAGCTTGTGTGGGGGATTCAAAATGAGATACTTAGTTTTGTCTGTATTAATGCAAAGGCCTCGCTGCTTACAGAAGGTGTCAAATCCAGAAAGAAGCTGCTGAAGGCCCATCGGAGATTTTGACAAAAGTAAAGTATCGTCAGCAAAGAGTAAGGTAGGAATTAGGCGACCTGCCAGACGGGGTGCATCTGCTGGAGTCTGAGTCAAAAAATCCACCACTCCATTTACGTATAAGGAGAACAGGGTTGGGGCAAGTACGCAACCTTGTCGTACACCTCTGTTCACCTCTATTCTTGAGGTCTTTTGACCATTTGACCCCCAACGTATTTGGGCATAGTTATTTTCGTGGAATCTCATGATCAAATGAAGCAAGTAGGGTGGCATACCCAGGTCGCACAACACTTTCCACAAGTTGTTTCTAGGCACCAAATCGAAGGCCGTGCGGAGGTCGATGAAGGCCAGATATAAGGTACCCTTTCCAATTGTGACGACCTTCCAGTAGATCATAAGTAGCCTTAGCGATTGTTCTATCGTCCCTGTCCCGGATCTGAACCCAGCCTGAAAATCCGAGAGTATCTTATTTTCGTCAGCCCACTGCTGGACCCTAGATAAGAGGACCTTGCCCGCCACTTTTTGGGAACAGTCTATTAAGCTAATCGGTCTATAATTAGCTGGGTCATCTCTTGAACCTTTCTTGTGCAGGGGAACCACCTCAGCTGCCATCCAAGAAGCAGGGAGGGGGGCGCCTGCCATGACTGCGTTCAATAGCGAGGCAATCATCATAGCCCATTCGCTTATGTCCATGCGGATAAGATCGCCAGGTAGGCCATCAGGTCCGGCTGCTTTGCGAGGAACCAGGGATTTTATGGCAATTTCAGCCTCTTTCCTGGAAAATAGACTCTCCTCATAGCTGCCGGCACCTTGAAGAATCTGAGGTAAAGGGAAGACCATCGCTTCTGCAGCAGGTGCAGTATACAGCTTCGAGAAGTGTGAGTGCCACTGGTCCTCGGTTATATTGCATGTAATGACGGTGTCCAGGGGTCTATGTTTTTTTCGTAACAGGTCCCAAAAACCTTTTGCATTTTTTTCTATGCTTGCTGCGCGAAGCTCCTGCCAGAAGGTGTCTTCCCAGTCTCTCCTGGCTATATTAATTGTGGATTTGTAGGACTTACGTTTAGCAGCTATTGCTAGGGCATCACCACTCTTTACTGCCATGATTAGAGCTCTTTTTCCAGCGCGGCACGCCTGTGAGTACCAGCCTAATTTGCCCTGTCGCTTAACATGGTTTTTGTTTACCTTGGGATTTGGTTTGACCAGGAACAAGTCCCCTAACGCTGTCGAAACCTCACTGAACATGGCTGCTGTCTTATGCGGGCTAGGAGGTTGATTTTCCAGGGTTTCAGAGGCTGCGGCAATAACGGCTCTGATGCAAGATAGTTTTTCTTCATCAATGGCCACTTTGTCCCATTTTAAACGTCTGAGACAATTGGAAGGGACCACCCCCCCCAATGACCTCTGCTCGAGTGCCGCAGGAGCTCCAATTAGTAAGCCACTGGCCCTCCACCAATGTATTAGGGATAATGAGAGTGCATTGTGATCACTTTCCAAGGAAGGCAAGACTATCATATCCTCCAAGTGGGCCCACAAGGAAAAGTTTAAGAGGATATAATCTATCCTAGATGAGTGACCCACCCTATTATACGTATGTGCACCCTCTGGGTCTGACCGTGTTCTCCCGTTTGCTGCTCTCAAGCCAAACTCAAGTGTAAGGGAATTCAGTTGGACGATTCTGGGAGTCCACCTTTTGACAATTGGAAGATCGAGGGGCGGAACGCCTCTCCTCGAATCTTCGTCAAACAGGTCCAAGGATTCGTCGGCCATCAAAGGCTCGAATGTGCAGTTAAAATCCCCCATCACCAAAATTAATGAGTCGCCACGACACTCCCCCAGGGCTGCTTCTAGAGCCAGGAGGGTTGGTGACGAGGCCCTCCCAGAAGCCCCTCGTGTATAAATGTTAAAAATCTCCAGCTGCTCAACTTTATTTGGACATATTACAGTGAGCCACATCAAATCTGGTGATTTTTGGGGATGGTGATGCACTTGCCACCCTAATGTTATATCGACCCAGACTAAAAGACCTCCAAATGGGCGCCCTCTTCCTGATACTGGTATACCTGCCGGGACAGAGAAGGAAGCATATCCTACTCTATGCCTTGGTTCCACGCACCACGTTTCTTGAAAGGCACAGACGGCGTGGGGCTCTGTAAGCGCCACCCAGTCCGGGGCGTCCAACTTGTTATTCAGGCCTGCCACATTCCAACTGATAGCCTTCAGGATAGGACGAATCGGTGGCCCTGCACATCCAGCAACCCTGCTCGGGGACCCCGAGTATTCTACTCCTTCCATGAGCTCAGTAGACTCAGATCGACTGCCTGAAGGAGAGGAGATGGTGGTGAAGGACGTTGGCTGGAACGTGTGGGGGGTAACTAATGACGAGGGGACACTCACTGCTGTGTACAACCCATTTGCCTTGGGTGGAGGGGCGTTTAATGCAACTTGATTATCCAGTCACCAACCCCATCCATGGGGTGGAGCCGCTTGAGTCGGCGTCCTTGCCCTTACTCTGGCATCCAAGGTTGGATAGTGAGGATACCATGCACCTCTGCCCTCATCCGGCAAAGGCTTCTCAAACCCAGATAACGGAGGGGGACGATAGAAATACCCCAAGTCCCTGGTTTGTATGTCGCAAAAATTGTGTGGCGACTGCTGACTGCAGATCATACCTGCTGCTCTGGGATCACTAAAGTTAATTAGCACGCAGTCCCCGGTTAAGTCCTTGCGTCTATTTCCAATCCACCCCACACGGCGGACATGGGCTATCCTACCATCAATATACCCTGGGAGAGGTCTATTTAATCTGAGCCAGGACAGGGTCTTGTGTTTGAGATCAGAGTACAACTCGCAAGAACCCTCTTCAAGCTCCGGGACCCCCGTGAGGATTACCACATACGGTTGGCACCCAGGGTGGAGGCTAGCATTGGGTGTGCTAATTTTTGTCCTACCCGGTGGTAATTTAACTGGGGGTTTAGCTAGAGGTTTAGGCACAACCTGACTGCCGGAAATGGAAATAGGTACAATTATATTTCCATTCGGCACGGTTGGCGTATTTTCAGCTACCTTGGAGGTTGACGCTATATCCTCTGGGTTAGGGGCAAAATTAACTTTAACTTTGGAGGTCTTTGCTGCTTGACTATTTGATTTTTTCCTTGGGGGGCCCAGACTAGGTATAAGATTAGAAGTTTGTGGAGCAGGACTGATACCTGTATTTGGTTGCAGTGACTGCAGGGCCTTCCCAGGTATAGGTACTGTATGGCAAGACATTGACTCCGAGGGTACTAGTGTTACTGGTGTTACTGTACCACACCTTGACCCTCCGTTGTCTTCTCCCTGCCTCTTGGAGTGGAATTTAACCAGTGATTTCACAACATAGAAGTTATCCAACATTGATTGCTCAAGGGTGGCTAATTTCCGTGTGAGACAATCAATCTTGTCTGCAAGGGGCATTACCACAGACCTAAGTAGGCCCTCAACGTCTAGAGGTCGGAGGACAGTATCAGTGTGCGCTACCTGAGGAACTGGGGTGGTGCCAGGAGACGCTGGCGGGACAGGTGTGCCTAGCGGACAAACTAGGCCCCTGGGTAATGAGACTCTAGTATGAGCATTAGTTGTTTTAGAGATACCCCCTTTGGTCGCGTTGTGCCTGCTTAATTTACTACGTGGTTTTAGAGGACCCCCCCTGTAAGGGCTAACAGGGCGCTTTCTTTTCCTGGGTACTGCAGAACCTGAAACTGGTTTCCCAGATGGAACAGTCGCTAAAGCCGCTACTAAGGAGGTACCAACTGCGGTAGGTGCAGCTGTAAAGGGAAGGTGTAAAGCCTTGTTAGATATAACAAGAGGGCTTTGGGCGTTGTTAATCTCAGATTCAGGGTCGTCGTATTGGACCCCCAGCAAGGGATTGCATGAGTCGAGTAGGTTAAAATGTGTTGAGTCATGAGCAATGTCTGGTGCAATGGTCATTACCGTTTCAGAGCTTACCCTAATCCGACTCACCCTCTCGACAGTGACCGGTGAGTCGACTACCACAAGTGGTGTAGGTGGTACATTTACTGGGCTAGGGGCTAGGGCGAGGGTGCCCAAAGATGAGCGCTTGTGTGTCAGGCCCATAGAGTCCCGGGATAGTCTTCGTTCAGCTAGAACTATCTCCTTTTCTACAATGGAGACTGCCCGGGATATAAATTGGTCCATTGTGCCTATGACTGTGTTTCCCGCAGCTTTCCTAGATTTACTAGCTCTAGTGCCTGTGGCCATACTCCCGTTGTTCTCGTACCCACTTAGCAGAGCCAAGAGTTGTGGCCCGGCCCGGCCTCTTCTGGCCACTGATGGCCAAAGATGGTCCCGCCCTTGTCCCGGGCTTCTCCCGGATGCTCCCGCGTGCTCCCGCACAGCGGGGAAGGGGCGTCCCTTTATGGGGGCGTCAAGCGAGAGGTGGGAGGGGCAGCAGGTCAGCAGGTGTGCCGGAAAGCAGGGGCTCCTGGTTAGGTGAGTCCCTGCGGCGGCGCTGATAGTACAGGCTCAATCCCTGCTTCCTCAAGACCTTCCTGATGGCTGTGAGCAAACGTGCTCCCAACAGCAACACAAGCCCAGAACTGCGACGCGGCACCCGCGGAGCGGGTGCGGCTAGTTGTGAGCAAAAGTCCAACAGCTACAGAGAAACGCCGGTAAGCCCTCAGCGTGTGTGAATCACACCGGAGTGAGGAGCTCGAACGCTTTTCACCCTCTGAGCGAGGGGTGGGAGGGGCAGCAGGTCAGCAGGTGTGCCGGAAAGCAGGGGCTCCTGGTTAGGTGAGTCCCTGCGGCGGCGCTGATAGTACAGGCTCAATCCCTGCTTCCTCAAGACCTTCCTGATGGCTGTGAGCAAACGTGCTCCCAACAGCAACACAAGCCCAGAACTGCGACGCGGCACCCGCGGAGCGGGTGCGGCTAGTTGTGAGCAAAAGTCCAACAGCTACAGAGAAACGCCGGTAAGCCCTCAGCGTGTGTGAATCACACCGGAGTGAGGAGCTCGAACGCTTTTCACCCTCTGAGCGAGGGGTGGGAGGGGCAGCAGGTCAGCAGGTGTGCCGGAAAGCAGGGGCTCCTGGTTAGGTGAGTCCCTGCGGCGGCGCTGATAGTACAGGCTCAATCCCTGCTTCCTCAAGACCTTCCTGATGGCTGTGAGCAAACGTGCTCCCAACAGCAACACAAGCCCAGAACTGCGACGCGGCACCCGCGGAGCGGGTGCGGCTAGTTGTGAGCAAAAGTCCAACAGCTACAGAGAAACGCCGGTAAGCCCTCAGCGTGTGTGAATCACACCGGAGTGAGGAGCTCGAACGCTTTTCACCCTCTGAGCGAGGGGTGGGAGGGGCAGCAGGTCAGCAGGTGTGCCGGAAAGCAGGGGCTCCTGGTTAGGTGAGTCCCTGCGGCGGCGCTGATAGTACAGGCTCAATCCCTGCTTCCTCAAGACCTTCCTGATGGCTGTGAGCAAACGTGCTCCCAACAGCAACACAAGCCCAGAACTGCGACGCGGCACCCGCGGAGCGGGTGCGGCTAGTTGTGAGCAAAAGTCCAACAGCTACAGAGAAACGCCGGTAAGCCCTCAGCGTGTGTGAATCACAGACACTACTACCACTGGCACTGACAGACCCTGCCACCGTTCACAGACACTACTACCACTGGCACTGACAGACCTGCCACCGTTCACAGACACTACTAGCACTGGCACTGACAGACCCTGCCACCGTTCACAGAAACTACTACCACTGGCACTGACAGACCCTGCCACCATTCACAGACACTACTAGCACTGGCACTGGCAGACCCGGCCAACATTCACAGACACTACTACCACTGGCACTGACAGACCCTGCCACCATTCACAGACACTACTAGCACTGGCACTGACAGACCCTGCCACCATTCACAGACACTACTAGCACTGGCACTGACAGACCCTGCCACCATTCACAAACACTACTAGCACTGGCACTGACAGACCCTGCCACCATTCACAGACACTACTACCACTGGCACTGACAGACCCTGCCACCGTTCACAGACACTACTACCACTGGCAGACCCGGCCACCGTTCACAGACACTACTACCTCTGGCACTGGCAGACCTGCCACCATTCACAAACACTACTAGCACTGGTACCGACCAACCCTGCCACCATTCACAGACACTACTACCACTGGCACTGACAGACCTGCCACCATTCACAAACACTATTAGCACTGGTACCGATCGACCCTGCCACCATTCACAGACACTACTACCACTGGCACTGACAGACCCTGCCACCATTCACAGACACTACTACCACTGGCACTGACAGACCTGCCACCATTCACAGACACTACTAGCACTGGTACCGACCGACCCTGCCAACATTCACAGACACTACTACCACTGGCCCTGGCAGACCCGGCCAACATTCACAGACACTACTAGCACTGGCACTGACAGACCCTGCCACCATTCACAAACACTACTAGCACAGGTACCGACAGACCCTGCCACCGTTCACAGAAACTACTAGCACTGGTACCGACCGATCCTGCCACCATTCACAGACACTACTACCACTGGCACTGACAGATCCTGCCACCATTCACAAACACTACTAGCACTGGTACCGACCCACCCTGCCACCGTTCATAGACACTACTACCACTGGCACTGACGGCTCCTGCCACCATTCACAGACACTACTACCACTGGCACTGACAGACCCTGCCACCATTCACAAACACTATTAGCACTGGTACCGACCGACCCTGCCACCATTCACAGACACTACTACCACTGGCACTGACAGACCCTGCCACCATTCACAGACACTACTACCACTGGTACCGACCGACCCTGCCACCGTTCACAGACACTACTATCACTGGCACTGACAGACCCTGCCACCATTCACAAACACTATTAGCACTGGTTCCGACCGACCCTGCCCCCATTCACAGACACTACTACCACTGGTACCGACCGACCCTGCCACCGTTCACAGACACTACTATCACTGGCACGGATGGCCCCTGCCACCATTCACAGACACTACTACCACTGGCACTGACAGACCCTGCCACCATTCACAGACACTACTAGCACTGGTACCGACCGACCCTGCCACCATTCATAGACACTACTACCACTGGCACTGACAAACCTGCCACCATTCACAGACACTACTAGCACAGGTACCGACAGACCTGCCACCATTCACAGACACTACTAATACTGGCACTGACGGCCCCTGCCACCATTCACAGACACTACTACCACTGGCACCGACAGACCCTGCCACCATTCACAGACACTACTACCACTGGCACTCACAGACCCTGCTAGTATTCACAGCCATTACTGCCACTGTTACCGACAGAGCTCCCCCAGTGGCACTGACTGATGCCACCACCACTGTCATTGACAGCACGGCAACCCATGGCTACACCTCGGCTGGCAGTGACAGACGCTGTCACCATTCACAGACACTACTACCACTGGCACTGACAGACGCTGTCACCATTCACAGACACTACTACCACTGGTACCGACAGACCCTGCCACTATTTACAGACACTACTACCACTGGCACCGACAGACCCTGCCACCATTCACAGACACTACTACCACTGGCACTGACTGACCCTGCCACCATTCACAGTCACTACTACCACTGGCACTGACTGACTCTGCCACCATTCACAGACACTACTACCACTGTCACCGACAGAGCTCCCCCCCAGTGGCACTGACTGACGCCACCACAATTGTCATTGACAGCACGGCAACCAATGGCTAAACCTCGACTGGCTCTGACAGACCCTGCCACCATTCACAGACACTACTACCACTGGCACTGACAGACCCTGCCACCATTCACAGACACTACTACCACTGGCACTGACAGACCCTGCCACCATTCACAGACACTACTACCACTGGCACTGACAGACCCGGCCAACATTCATAGACACTACTAGCACTGGCACTGACAGACCCTGCCACCATTCACAGACACTACTACTACTGGCACTGACAGACCCTGCCACCATTCACAGACACTACTAGCACTGGTACCGACTGACCCTGCCACCATTCACAGACACTACTACCACTGGCACTGACTGACCCTGCCACCATTCACAGTCACTACTACCACTGGCACTGACTGACTCTGCCACCATTCAAAGACACTACTACCACTAGCAGACCGGGCCACCGTTCACAGGCACTACTACCACTGGCAGACCTGCCACCATTCACAAACACTACTAGCACTGGTACCGACCGACCCTGCCACCATTCACAGACACTACTACCACTGGCACTGACAGACCTGCCACCATTCACAAACACTACTAGCACTGGTTCCGACCGACCCTGCCACCATTGACAGACACTACTACCACTGGCACTGACAGACCCTGCCACCATTCACAGACACTACTAGCACTGGTACCGATCGACCCTGCCACCATTCACAGATACTACTATCACTAGTACCGACAGACCCTGTCACCATTCACAGACACTACTGCAACTGTCTCTGACAGAGCTCCCAGTAGCGGCAGTAACTGACACCACCACCATTGTCATTGGCAGCACAGCAACCCATGGCTACACCTCGACGGGCACTGACAGACCGTGCCACCATTTAAAGAAACTACTAGCACTGGCTCCGACAGACCTTTCCACCTTTCACAAACACTACTAGCACTGTCACCGACAGACCCCACCACCATTCAAAGACACGACTACCACTGGCACTGACAGACGCTGTCGCCATACACAGACACTACAACCACTGGCACTGACAGACCCTGCCACCGTTCACAGACACTACCACCACTGACACTGTGAGACGCAGTCACCATTCACAGACACTACTACCACTGGCAGACGCTGTGACCATTCACAGACACTACTACCACTGGTACTGACAGATGCTGTGACCATTGACAGACACTACCACCACTGGCACTGGTAGACCCTGCCACCATTTACAGACACTACTACCACTGGCACTGACAGGCCCTGCCACCATTCACAGACACTACTACCACTGTCCCCGACAGAGCTCCCAGTGGTGGGAGTGACTGACGCCACCACCATTGTCATTGACAGCACTGCAACCCATGGCTACACCTCGACTGGTGCTGACAGACCCTGCCACCATTCACAGACACTACTACCACTGGCACTGACAGACACTACCACCACTGACACTGATAGACACAGTCATCATTCACAGACACTACTACCACTGGTACAGACAGACCCTGCCACCAACCAGCCCCTGCCACTGGACAGCCCCACCACTGTCACTGGACGACGATACCACTAATGGTAAACGACAACTACACACACACACACACACACACACTGCCTCCACTGGCACATAAAGTAGGATCACTAGGGGCATCTACTGACACTACGACCACCAACAGCACCAACAATACGACCACTAACGGCACCCAAAGGCACTACTGCTATCACCACCTGCACTGACGGGAAGTGGTAGTGACATATTGTATCACCAGTGACACCCACAGACACTACTGCTAGTGACAAATTCTACCACCAATCACTGGCACTGAGAGGACGACCACAAGTGGCACACAAACACACACAATTACCACAAATGGCGTTAACAGATATGACCATCAGTGGCACCTACAGGCACTATTACCACCATTTGGTCCAACTGACACTAAAACCACTGGTGACGACAGATTTTGTCACCAGTGGCGCTGACAGTCACCAGCGCTGGCAGCAGCTATAGAGGGACCCGTCGAGCAAGGAGGACCACATAACAAAATCAAACAACAAACTGACCTGAGACCAGGACTTCTTGGATATTAATTACAGTCACAACATGAAAACAGAACTGTTGCCATTTTACATCCAAACAATAATGTATGTGCATAATGTATTTACACTGCAAACTAGAAATTACCACTCCTACCCAGACTCAGCATTAGACAATAATTTGTACTCTCACCTGCATGGCATAAACCAGCACCTTGTTAAAAGCGAAGGCCCCTGCTAAAATTAAGCAAACACTCGCAAGGCCACCTCTAATGGGAACCTAACACCCTTGCCAGAGGTTTCCTTGTCAGGACCCCCCTCGACCTTCTAGTATGTATGTCTAGGCAACCAGGCCACATATTGGTTCCCTGATGCGAGTCCATCTCTGGACATTCCCTGGGCTTTAATATGGAGTACCTGTTAAAGGGTTACAACAGTCATGGAAAAGCCCCCAACACCAAAAGGAGGTGAGAGGTAACTATTTACCAACCACCCTCCCAGCTGACAAAACCATACACAAAGAGCTTGATGAAAGAAGGTCAAAACTACTTTTCAAGGAATTCCCCCTATTAGGAAACAAATGCCGTTACCTGCTATTAGTGGCATGCTTCATCATCGGACTGCTTCTACACGCCCTGTGTGCCATCAACAGAGGTGGAGCATACAAAGGTTTATAATGTGTGAGCGATTGACTGACTAAGACAATGGCTTGGGCAGAGATCTTTCAGTCTTGATGAAGGCCACCAACTACAAGAGGTGTATGATTGATGGCCAAAACATGTTGACTATAATACGATTTATGGTAGGGTGGATAATAGCCCTTAGATAATCTGATAAGTCATTTGTAATCCTGCCAGAGGAAGCCACAAATACAACCTCAGAATTAATTGAGTAGCCCCAAGGCAGTCTTAACCTAACAATAATCTCCAAAAATGTGGACACTTTTGTCCCTGTGCTTAGGCAATTGAGTGTAGATTGTCAATTTGAGGCTTTTACCGATCAGTACATTTGCAAGTGTGCTGACAAATCTATTTAACAGAAACTACTATCTATGGGTAATCCTTCATTGGAGGAAACTGTCCGTACAGCAAAAAGCATTGAACTGTCTAAAGTGTCAGTTAAAGAGTTGGAAAAGAAGACTGAAGAGACTGTGTGGGGTGTCAGGGTCAAAGACTTTAAAGCTTGCCAGGTGCCACGTTCAGAAAATAAAATCTTTTATAAACAAACTGATTTGTGTTTTACGTGTGGGAATACTTCCAATTCAAAACAAGTTTTGCCAGGCCAAAAATGTAACGTGCAGAAATATTGGCAAATATGGTCATTTCGCTAAAATATGTCAAAGTGTTAAACATGGTAGTAGTGGGCAGCTGAACAAAGGTCAGAGAAGTATGGTTGGAGTGGTAAATGTATCGGACTCTGCCAATAACGAATGCGAAAGTATTCAAAACATTCAGGATGATTTGAGAGATATGGTTATGGTTATGAATGACGGACAAGTAATCATTGGGGATACTTCCACATGTGTTGATCCGTATGTTGAGATTGGAGTAGGAGATAATAAACTTTACTTATTGGTGGATTCAGGCGCAAGAATAACTATGATCACTCAAGAGTTATTTGCAGAAACTTGGTGTGATCGACCTTTAGAACCCCCTGACAGGGCACCAGTTTCCTATAACTTTGAAGACATTCTGGAATTCAAGGGTAGAAAAATCCTAGGTAAGGTTTATGTGGCTATCAAAGGGTTGTCTATTTTAGGCTGGTTTCACCAGGGTCTCTTTCAGATGGTTCTCAGACCTGGTACTAAAGAACAAGTTAGCGTAGTTGATTCATTGGATTACACTGAAAGCCTGATTTAAGAATACCCCATGGTTTTCAGTGGGGGTTTAGGAAAGATTAAAGGGTTTACACATGAGATAAGAGTGAAGGATGGTGCAATCCCTGTGAAACACAAATTAAGGAGTGTTCCTTTTAGTGTAAGAAAGGGCTTGGAGAAAGAACTGAGGGGCATATTATCAAGGGAATTATCGCCGCTTTAGCGGCACTTTTTGCCGATAAAGCGGCGATAATTTTATCGCCCTATTAGCAAGCCTGCGCTAACATGCGTTAGCGCAAGCTTTCCTGCGTGAGCTGCTGGTTTTTTCATCGCCTTGCATGTCAGCGATATGTATCGCTAATGACATGCAAGGTAGGCGTTACTTACCTAAATTTCATTGTAAAAATTACTTCGCTGTATTATCAAAGATATCCCACGATACAATAATTTGCGCTAACCTCCGATGTATGCGGGTTTTTAACACCTGCTAAAAACCTGACTAAAGCCAGGTCCCCATCAGAAGACCCACAGACATCAAAGAGGTAGAGGGCATATTAACAAGTAAGGGCGATAATTATCGCCCCTGCCAAGTATCTCTTTGATGTCTGTGTGCCATCGCTGCCGATAGCAAGCTATCGCCTGAAAACCTATCTCCTCTTAGCGGGAGTTATCGCGCCCTTTCCCTGACACTATCGCCTCTCACAGACGTGTTGATAATACGTCGGTAAGAGGCCGAAAATTATCAGGGAAAGGAGGCGATAACAAAACTCCCGATACTTGGCACGATATGCCCCTGAATGAGTTATGTGCAAAGGGAATTATAGAGCCAATCGAATCATCATTGTGGCTTTCACCCTTGGTTGTGGCAAGAAAGAAAAACAGGGACTTGCATGTCTGTGTGGATTTACGCAGTTTAAATAAGAACATTTGGATTGACTCACATCCGTTACCAAATATAACCGAGTTATAGACATTGACAAAAGGGTCGAGATGGTTCACAAAATTGGATCTCGCTTCCTCATACCACCAGGTGGTGTTGGATCCATCTTCAAGACATTTAACTGCCTTTGTGTCACCTAGTGGCACTTATCAATATTGCAGAATGCCGCTTGGCCTAGCATCAGCGTCAGCTGTTTTTCAAAGGATAATGAGTCATATGTTGAAATGTGTTCTGGGATTTGCTGTATTGCAAGATTATGTCTTGATTTTTGGTGAGACCAGAGAGAGCCATGACAAGTCTCTTAAACAGGTTTTGGGAATCATGCAGGACAAAGCGGTTGTTCAAAAAATGAAAAGTGTTTGTTCCTCAAGGAGAAAGTGGAATATCTTGGTCATGTGGTGTCGCAACAGGGTGTGGAGCAAAGACCAGGATTAGTCATGGCCATTGTGGATGCGTGTCCACCTACTGATAAGGCAGGTTTGAAGTCCTTCATTGGACTTTGTGAATTCTACTGGAAATTTCTCAAAGATTATGCATCAAAAGTCTAACCTTTAACAAACATGTTGAAGAAAAGTGTACCTTTTAGATGGGACAAGAGCTGTCAGGAGGTTTTTGGTTGGATCAAATCACAGTTGGTTGTGACAGGATACTTAAGCCATTTGATCCAAACAAAAAATGTACCATCACTGTTCATGTCAGTGGTTTCGGGTTGGGAGCTATTCTCACTCAAGACAATGGTGACAATGAAAACACATTGGAATGTGCCTCCAGGGTACTGAGGGGAACAGAAACTCTGGTATTGAGAAAGAATTGTTAGCCTGTTGGTGGGCTATCAGTAAATTCAATCCTTTCATTTGGGGAATCCATTTTGTCTTGAGGACTGATCATAGTCCTTTAGTTTCCATCCTGTCAGACGAGAAAATGAAGGAGCACACATCTAGAATTGGAAGACTTTCAACTAAATTGTTGCTGTACAATTTTGATGTGGTGTACTTACCTGGCAGTAAGAAGGTAAGAGCGGATTTTCTGTCCTGATTCCTGGTGTCCGAGTCCGACTCAGATTTGGAAAAGGAGGAAGATCAGGATGATTATTTTGTTGCCTCTATTGACGTTGAAGATATGTGTGCTGTGAGTGAATCAGAGTGGAGAAGGGTGGCCTAAAGAAAATAATGTCACTTATCAGTTTCAAACTTTTGTAAGTTTCACAAGAACTCACGGTAGAAGATCGTATTCTAATGCGAGGAGGGGGTTGGTACTCCCTGAAAGTTTAAGAACGCGATTGCTGTATGGTGCTCATGAAGGGCATTTTGGAAAAACCTTAATCAAACACAGATTAAGAGAGGTGTTCTGGCCACAGATGGACATGGGAGTTGATGGGCTTATTGATAAGTGTGTGGTTTGCGGAAGTGCGGAGAAAGGTTTCAAAGTGAGGACTCCAGCCATGCAACCCGTTTATTTCCCGAGTAGACCATGGGAAACAATTTGTATTAATCTTATTGACCCTTTCAATGTACTTCCTGTATCTCCTAGATTTGCTGTGGTCGCTATCGACTATTACTCCAAGTGGCCTGAAGTTCGGTCCTTAAGTGAACCAACCTCTAAGAACATCATTCATTTTCTAAAAGATGTTTTCTTAAGAGAGAGTTTCCGTCTTCTATCGTTTCAGACAACGGTGTACAATTCGTCAGTACTGAGTTTCAACATTTTCTGAAACAAGGGGGAATTGTGTACCACAAGAGTTTGCTATACCATCCCCAAAGTAATGGGCTGGTAGAGCGTATGAGTTGAGTTTTGAACAATTGTGTCCAATGGGCCATTGCCAGCAAGTGTCTGGTGCAAAATGCAGTATGTTCTATGCTTTGGTTCTACGCATGACTCCCCATTCTTCTACAAGAATTTCGCCTTTTGAACATTTGAGAGGCAGGAAGCCATCTGCCAAAATTTGTCCAGGTTGGATGTCAAAATGGGTCAAGATAAATGTTATGGATGATGTGGATGAGTTTGTCAGGTTGAATGTAAACAGGGCTCAAGAACAGCAGAAAAACTATTCTGATGAGAGGAGGAAACTGTTCCTCAGAAAATCAGTGTGGGTGATGCGGTGCATATTAAAAGTCCTGTCCACACACCTAAGGGACAAAAAAAGTTTTCAGAACCTGTTATTGTTGGCAGGGTATGTGGCAATGCCATTAGGGTTAATAACAAGAACTGGTGGAACATTGCCAGAGTGGTTAAGTTGAAGGATCAGCAGGAGTATGACAAAAGAGCCGATGTCGATGGGTTTCAGGGAACCTCTGTCAAGAATGATTGTTTTGGTTCGGCTTCCAACGAAAAAGGTGAAGGTTGCTCTGTGTTTCCAGGTAGGAGCAAGCAACATTGCAATGTTCCACTGAGATTTCGATGATATTATTCAATGTAAATTTTCTTTGCAAAACTTACATGTATTTTTCATCCCAGTTTTTTTTGTACATGGTTTCTTTGTTTTAGAAGTAGTTTTGGTTTTTTTGAAAACATGGTTAGTGGTTATACTGTTAGTTCGTTCTTTTAAAATAAACTTCTGGAGGGAGAAGATAATGTAGTGGTTCACCTTGATTTGATGCTTCTTCACCCAGCATCCATAGTTAGAACTCTATGTGAAGTAATGTTCAGTATTCGATTGTGGAATGTGGCTGTGCTGTCAGTTGCATGGTTGCTGGGAACCGATGTGACTGCTGCGCAGTACCTGTAGGTTTTGACAATAAACTTCTTCATCGAAACGTCAAAGTCTCGACAACTTACTACACATTTCTTTCCTAATAATAGGAATTCCTAAGAAGGTAGTTTTGACATCCTTTCATCGGGGTCTTTGTGTATGGTACGTAAATACCCCTCCCAGCCCCCTGTCACAAGTAGAGCTCCAGTGCCTAATTTGTGGGGGTAAAGACAACTATTTCTGTATGAAATTTAATGTGGGATGCCACAGGAGTATAACAATATTCTTTCCAAACAATTTTATGTTAGAATATCGATGCTAAACATCTTGTGGCCAAAATATTGAGCCCTTAATATTAAGGCCCAAAATGTGGTGAGGGTAAGTGCATATACTGAAGTATAGATTTACTATTCTTAACCCCACATCTATGTACATTGTAGATACATATATCGCCAAGGTACATATATGTGACGTTAGCCCATCTCCCTCCATTCCCTGGGCTTAATATGGAGAAACCATAAAAGAGCTAGAAGCAATCAAGAGAACGCCCCTCTCAGCCCCTCATCACCTTTAAAGCACCAACACCCCCTTCTTTTAATACCATTTGATGCAATATGTGTCTGCCTGTATCCTTGCCAAACTAAAGCCTACCCAGCTAAGGGCTTGCTATGGTTCACCTAGCATTCGGCCTGTAGTGACAGAATGTCTGTCTGTCCTCTCTTTCCTTTACCCTTCAACATACCTGTTCGGCTGCTTTGTAGTATTACATGCACTGTTTACATGTGTGTTGAGCTCCATGTTCTGTGTTCCTTCTCCATAGTAGCCAACCCCATTTTCTCGAGTTGAAGTTGGGAACTGATGGAGAGAGGACCCACAGAACGCGGGCTCCTTTACTTGGAATAAAGACGAACCTTATTTTTGTACCTTATCGCCTCTTCTTGCTTCTTTCTTGTACAACTACCTCTTCACGGCCCCCTCCTGACTGGGGATAGGTTTTGAGCTGCAGAAGCAAGTAGAGAATTTAAGAACAAGTCAATGCCTATCTGTGATAAGTGGATACCATTGCTAAGGAAAAATGACTCCCCTATCAAGCAACCATGGAGGATTGACCTCAAATGTCCTGCATGTGGAAGAAAAAACACAACACTGAGAGGCCCACTGAGGTATACACATGTGCAATGGCAAAACCTATCAAGCAGCAATAATATCCTGGATGTGAAATGACAAAACATGGGAGCAGAGCTTCTCAGTCTGAACCACTGGAGCATACATTAGGAAATTCACGGCTGCTTCACATTTCTTTTCATACATTTTCTAGTGTGCAGCAAGCAGAGGGTAGGGCCTGCAGAGCTATGATGCAATATTCTAGATAGCAGAATGAGCAGGTGCCTTGCTCTTCTGGTGGGAAGAATGTGAGAAGATGTTGAAGACTTGATGCGGAGGGGATGCAAGGCAGACGTCACTAAATCTGCAGTTCTCACTTGTGTAGGCCGACCCCAAAACAAAGCTGGACTTACTCGCGCAGTCAGGCTAAATGTGCTGTGTACAACCTTGAAATACAAAATTGCATCACATTTAAATACTTGTTAGAGAGTAATCATGCAAAGGCTGTGGTAGTAGTTTAAGTGTGTTCAAAAACACATTTATATGTGTGTTGGACTTGGCCCTTTTTGCAGGGTCATCCCTAAACTTTTTTGCCTTTCTCCTAGCCTTTTTTTCTGACATGGTGTTGGTGGTTTTAGGCCTCTGGGCACTTTAGCACTGCTGTCCAGTGTAAAGTGCATGCGCTCTCTCTGTTAAATATGGTAAGATTGGTCTACACCTGTTTGGCCTATTTAATTTACCTGTCAGTCCCTTGTAAAGTGGTATCTCAGATACCCAGGGCTGGTAAATTAAATGCTACTGGTGGGCTTGCAGTGCTGATTGCGCCACCCACCAAAGTAGCCTTTCAAACCTATCTCAAGCCTCTGCCATTGCAGGGTCTGTGTGCGCAGTGTTACTGCCACTGTGACGTGGCACCTAAAGTGTGTGCCATGTCCGTGACCCCCTTTTACTACATGTCAGTCACCCCTAAGGTAGGCCCTAGCTAGCCCTATGGGCAGGGTGCATTGTAGGTAAAAGATAGCACATGTACCTTAAGTGTGTGACATGTCATGGTAGTGACAAACAGCCATTTTTGGTTCTCACTACCGTGGGGCTACCCTCCCATAGGAATGCTTTGGGGATTACCTGATAAGTGTTTCAGTGGTAATTCCTGATATGAAAGGTGCAGCGTGGTCAAGTTTGGTATGTTTGGAATAGTGATAATAAATGCTACGCAATGGTGTGTGTAGATTTATTATAACAATGTTAGAAATGCCACTTTTAGAAGTTGGCATTTCTGTGTGCTATGCGTCTGCCTGCCTTATGTGAATTGCATGTCTAGCTTTTGAGTGACAGGGCCTGGTGAGGTGTGTGTGGCTCCAGGAGGGGCAGGGCGAGTCAGCGCTAGGCTGAATGGGACATCTGCATTTGGAGTGGTGGGAGGAGAAGTCCCTGGTCCCAGAATAGGATGGTGCCTGCCCTAGTGAATGCTGGCTCCATTCCTCTGTGGTGTGTCTGATGACGAGCCCC
This sequence comes from Triturus cristatus, assembly GCF_964204655.1. NCBI lineage: Eukaryota > Metazoa > Chordata > Amphibia > Caudata > Salamandridae > Triturus > Triturus cristatus. The sequence continues at coordinate 1,251,232,205 of NC_140592.1, read as the reverse complement.
CACATAACAATAGGGAAGAGGAGCCTGGTAAACAGAGTGCTCCAGAACCAGTTAGAAATGGTTTCCCCAAGCCCTGTGCTTTGTAGACAAAGTGGGAAAGTGGTATAAAGAAAGGGGCTGTGACCCCATGAAAGGAGAGCTGTTCCTGTGCTTACTAGGGGCCTTGCTGCTGCTGGGCTCCAGGATTAACCGCCACGACGGACAGCCTCCCTGCTGGAGGGCCCTGTGTGCTGGTCTGCCTGGGCCCAGCTGTGCCCCTTGAACTCTGAGGACTTCCAGGAGCTGTGGGCTTAGCGCATTGTGAGCGCTGTACTTTATTTGCTAGGAGAAGAGCGTGCGGGCTCTGCAGCGCTGTGCTGCGAAGATTCCTCCTGGGAGAGTCCCGGCATGGGAACTCCCCCGTGTTGCTGGGGAGCGGGAGCCCAGCCCGCGTTACTGCCACAGTTGTGTTCATTCTTTGAGGCGGGAGCCTACCCCGCGCTTTTTATGCCCTTATAAAAACATAGCGGGAGCGCACCCCGCAAACATCTTTATTTAAAGAGCGGGTGCCTACCCCGCATTGCCGTGTTTGGTTCTATTTTCGGGCGGGAGACCACCCTGCACTGGGGAAGAAAGAGAGAACTGGAGTGGGAGCCTACCCCGCCGGTTTGTGACCCCCCCCCCCCCCCCCCCCCCCCCCGATGTGGGCTTGTACGTGTACCGCCGGACCGGCAGAGAAAACCGTAAGTCAGGGGCAGGACCGTCGAAGTAGCCAATCCCTGCCCGGCACCAGGAAGAGGAGCGGGACGCAGGGAACGGCTGCTAGTATCGAGACGGTGCTCCCGTGTGAGTGAGGGGAGCCCCGCGCAGCCCAGGACGTCCGGAGCCTCGCAGGATCCTTGCTGAAGTCCCAGTCGCGGTGCCAGGTTTTGCTGAGGTGACCGAGGAGACAAGGCAGGCTCGAGGAGCAGAGCCTGTGAGGAGCATTCCCGATCCCACACAGGTAGGCGAGCAAAGGTGAGCCCTCAACAGAGGTCCCCCGCTTCACTTACTGCAAATGCAGAGGGCACCACTTTTAGCAGCTGCCCGAGTGGTAGTGAGCAGCTGCCCTCGAAGTATTCCCTTATTGTGGGTGCTTTAAGTTTGGGGGCACAAACTGATGATCGCAGGTGCACCTCCGGATCACGGGCAGTGGCCTAAGAGATGTACACTGGCCCAAGCCCCCACTTGTGTAAAGGACTGTGCGGGGCGAGCCCAGGACGGGGCCTCCACTTGGCAACCCTGACGTGGGAACAGTGACACAAAGGGAGGTGATTTGGGCCTCCTACAAAGTTGAGGTATGATGTATACACCTTACTGAGAGTGCTATGGGGCACTGCTGATTATGCGTGGCATAACATGTTGAGGCTAATTGCCACTGAGGTGCACCGCTAATGTAGGATACATGTCCATGGTGGTATATAAGTAAGGCGTTTACATCGAATGTGATTGCATAATGTGATTTTGTGCTTATGCTGGTGAGGCCTATTCGTAATGTGTTTATGCTGATGAGGTTTGGGCCTAATATGATTTATACCTAATGTGTTTTATGCCTACTGCTTATGCCTAATGTCAGATTATGATTTTTTTAGGATGGTGTCTAATGCTAATGTGATAATGCTTAGTTCATTATGGTACCAGTAGTTACTGGTTGTGTTTTGCATTTACTGACCGTGGCTCGATTGGCCTGGTTCTGTGTGTAATCCCCTGTGAATATTGCCCGTGCCAGTTGGCACAGTGTAAATGTGTGATTAGGTTTCTAATGTGTTTATGATAATACAAAGGCTATTTTTTATATATAACCTTGTGTGGAGTTTCTTTTGTAGTGTGCCTAGTGTGTCACTGCTGTGTGAGTGTGTTGCGCAAACGCTTTACACATTTCCTCTGGGATAAGCCTGACTGCTTGTGCCAACCTACAAAGGGGGTGAGCAGGGGTTATCTTCAGCGCGTATCTCCCTTGCCCTGACTAGAGTGGTGTTTTCTGCCTGGCTTTGGTGCAAGCCTTAGCCAACCAGAAATCCCATTTCTAACAATGTGTTATGAAGTTTAACCGTGTAGCTGCTCAGACACGTATTTAAGCCCTTTCATGTCTCCCGACTTGCCTTGGAATAGTGTGGGACAAAGGAAAGACTGCTTCAGGAAACGTCTACCACTAGGAGCGCAGTGAGATGCCTTCTGCCATGTTGAACCAAATCATTCCTACCAATGTCTCATACTTTGAAGGCATGCGGCTAGCCTCCTCCAAATCCTTTCAAGATCCTCTCTCAGCAGGGTCACTCGAGGACTTCAGCCCTCGAGTACCATCAACAACAGACCAGCTCATCTTGAAACCAGCCTCCACAGTTCACGCTTAAAATCACCTGCTGGACAGAGTCTATTTCATAAAGAACACAAGAGTGAACAAAGACCCAGATTTCAACCGAGGCCATATGACCTGATGCACAGTACCACAAGGAAGAAGCAGCATCATAGGTACCATGGCAAACCAGGCAAAGCAAACCCCCCACAAATGAGTTTTGGTAACAGGTAACACATAGCGCGTACAGCAATCTGATCTCCATCTCCCAAACCTTTTCTGCTTGTCCTGGGTTCAAGCTCCACCCTGCTTCTGACATGGCTGCTCAAAACCTAAAGGACTGAACTAGCAGGCTCAATCATTGCTTCCTGCAGGGCCACAGTGAACAATTTTATGAAATGAAACTATGATAGAGGGATCCCATCGTTATGCACAAATAGGGTTGCCCTCCTGGCAATTTGGGTGCTGTTTAATGTAACAACTCAACATCCCCACAGAGCAACACCACCTTTCCCTAGACTGTATGGGGCAGATTTACAAGCCCCCTGCGCCACCAGTACGTCACTTTTCATGACGTACTGGTGGCGCAGGGGGCTCCTCCATATTTACAAGGACAGGAAAAGCCACCCTGCGTGACTTTTCCTCTCCTTGTAAATACGGCCCCATCACACGCAGCACTTTGCGTTGAAGGGGCGTTCCATGGGTGTTGCTGTGGTTGTTTCCATGCAACAAGACAGATCTCCAGATTTACGAGAAATCGTAAATCTGGGGACGCGTCTGAATGCTACGCCACCCTAGTGATGGCGTAGCGAGGCGCAACGAGAAGAAATGTTTTCATTTCTCCTTGTGTTTTCCTCTTTCAATGCTACAGAACACATTGAAAGAGGAAAATGCCTGTAGTGATTGTGTTTGTGCAGGAAGGTGCCCCTCCCTGCACAAAAACAATCTCCCCACGACGCAGGCATCCTTGCAAGAGTGCCTGCACCAGCGCATGGCTGAAGTTTGTGCGCCAGCGCAGGGGGAAGCACAGAGATGCGACATATTATTGTAAATAGGTCACATCCCTGTGCTTCAGAAGTGCCGCCGCGTGGCACGAAATGATCTGTCTTAGCAAAGGGAAGTGAGGCAGTCTAAGTGTCACCCAGCCAGAGCATCTTGGTGAGGAGCAACCTCCCCATGCAAGTCACCCGTGGAACTAACCCTCAGTGCGCCATCGAAGGCCATGCATGATGCTGCCTTGAAAGTCACTGCCCTGAAGGTGGGGATGAGAGAAGGCATTGCACACTTCTCCAGCATTGGATCTTTCATAGCTCCACATGCTTGAATCAATTCCCTGTCATCGAAAGGGGAGTTCCTCAGTACATTTGAAATATCACTACAGGGCACTGACATAACGGAAGGCTTCAGCCAGTGCCCACTTTATTAATACATCCACCTCTTTATAAAAGGTTCTAACATTGGCCAGTGAGTTGAGAGTGCTCTATGACACCCCCCTCCCAGAGGAGTGCACACCTCAGATTTCTATTCTTCGCATATAGGAGGGAGTTTCAGAGCTTTATTCTTCTTCATAAAATAGATACCTTTATCTTTTTACCTTTTTCTTGGGCTGTTGGTACACTATTCACCTAATAGCCTCTGAAAAATGGTAACAGAAGAAAGATCTAAAAGAAACCTGTTCAAGGCATGTAATGTCTGTGGAACAATGAGAGGTTTCGCAGATGACCCTAGTAAAAATGTATATACTGCCTTTATCTGGACCACAAAGTCAAGGACTACAAAAACCGCAGAACTTTTTCAGCCACGACCCTCAGTGACCGCGAGGGAAGACTGCTCAGATGGATTCAGAAAAACAAGGCTTCTGAACAGTTCTCATCAGGAGATGAGTCTGGGGCTATTTCCTCTAAATCTGTGAGAAAATTAGAGAAAGAGAACAGCCCTGAAGAAACCATTGGCTATCGCTCCATCAGTGCCCTCTTCATCATCCCCTCTCACAAACAAACCTAGGGTAATGCCAAACCCTCTTAACGAATAACAGAGTGAAAATCTTCCTCCTTCAGGGGGCATTTTATGTATATATGTCTATGAGAAGGCAAATGCCATGGGGGAAACATCGGTTACATCGCGGTGTTTACACCGCAATACCTTTACAACGCGGGTATTACAACGCAAGTCATTACAATGACTTGCGCTGGATGGCGCTCTAAGCTAAGGAATAGTATGATTTACTATTCCAACACCTTCCCTACTATAACGTAGGCTGGAGTTGGAATAGTAAATCATACTGTTCCTAAGTCCAGCACCCTCCAGCGCAAGTCGTTGTAATGACTTGCGTTGTAATGCCTGCGTTGTAAAGGTATCGCGGTGTAAACACCGCGATGTAACGTCCTATATTCATGCCATGGCAATAATTGGCAGATATGACAGACAAATGTGGTCAGACATAGACCCAGCTCTACACTTGCTGCAGGAAGACAAACAAGCATCTGCAATGCAATAGGTCTCGCATTTACGGAGTCTGAGATATTGGCATTGTAAATGACAATGCCTTTTATTTATGTTTTGTTTTTTAAAACTTAAACAAAAGGCATTGTCATTTACAATTCCAATAGCTCAGACTCCGTAAATGCGAGACCTATTGCATTCCAAATGCTTGAAGGCATCGCTGAGTTGCCCTCTTCTGTCTCCCGTGACCCCTGAAGAGCTTCCCATTTGCTAACAGTTAAATAAACAAGCTGCCCAGACTCAACCTAAAAATGAAACCCCTTCACCTCAGTACAAACCCCAGACGATTAGAAGTGCCAAGCAGCAGCAAGCTTAAAAGCAGCTTTACGACAGCAAACGGCTTTACAAAGAGAGTAGCGTGTGTGATTTAAAAGAAAGAAATGTTGTGCAGCGTGTGGAGCGCTTTTACCTGCTTTGCTTGTTCTTTAAGTATGCAGCTTAGGAGGAAACGCTATTGTGCTGACTTCCAAAACAGATGTTCAACCAGAAAGTGGGGCAGAATAAAGCAAAACCTCTCCCTTTCCGCTCAAACAGTTCCACTAGAGCTGTGGAAGACCGAACGGTAGGTAAGGAGCAGTAAATATAAAACATGTGTGTGGCACTCCGTGTTCTCACATAACAATGGAGCATGGAAAATTATAACTCGGACACATTAATCAGTGATACACATACACTGAAATAAAAAAATGAACGCCGAAAATGCTTCCTGAAAAGCGCGAGCACTGAAAAGTGCGTGCAAGTACAGAAAGCCGAAATTGCTTCCTGAAAAGCGCGAGCAAGTCTGAGCAGGGTGGGCGGGGCCTAATGACGACAGGGCGAACACCAACCCCGCTTCCACAGGCCCCAGAAATAGAAGCAATAACAATAGATCTCGCCGAGGTGAAGCAGCGCATGCGTGCTGCATTCGCAGGCGAGACCTAATAAGCACTTGTCTAGACAAGTGAAATGTGAGCCTAGCTTTGCCCGCCCAGCGGGGTTAGCGGCTTCGCCCTTGGCCAGAAGCAACATACAAGTGATTTATTTGTCATGGCACAGAATAGAAATACCGCTACTACATTTAATAATACATTGCTGTATAGCGCTTGCTCCTACAGGTCGACCGATTGGAACCGCTATAAATAAGATGTGTTATTTGGCACCTGCCCGATGGTGCTCAGTTTAAGCTCATCGTGAACGAGGAGAGGCTGAGCGGGTGCTGGAGCCAAGATTTCAACAGGCGCCAGCAGCTAGCGCTGAACTCACTGAGCTATCTCGCCGAGTTCGGTCTGGGATCGGTTTGAAGTTCTGGTCGGGCTGTTACAGCACCATCCATGCTGTGAGATTTCCTTCCCAATAGTGAAGAGTGCGCTCCTGAAACTTTTTTTTGTTGCAGATTTATATAGCGCAAACTTCACCAGAAGGTATTGGAGCGCTTTACACGAGCACCGGTTACGTCTCACAAGGACAAATTTATTTTTTGGTAGGCAGGGGGAGATTAAGTGATTTGCCCAGAATCACAGGATGCTGAGCCGACGCCAAGGATAGAACCTGGTACCCCAGCTCCAAAGTCGGCAGCCCTCGCCGTGAGGCCACATCCTCTCCTAAACTGAAATTGATATGTTCACTCCCTCTTCACCATGTCCAGGTTCCTCGAGACCAGGGTGATCCCTGCACGATCTCCCTCTGTTAACCCAGGGTTGGGATTACAATAATGCTCTACCCCGAGGCTTCCAACGCTCTTGTGACCTGAGGCACATCACGGGGCATTTAGCCCTTCACACAGAATAAGAGTGAAGTCAGTCCTTTGCTCTCTGCGCACACTTTCAATTACCAACACCCCTCATACCTCGCTTCCCCGCCCCCGTCCCATCTTCTTAAAGAGACACATAATTATTTATGCCATCACCTGATGTGTTTTCTGCTGCGCAGAACACAACGAAGCCGCTGCCAGACAAAAACAGCAAGTGTTCCAGGGCGACAGTGTACAAGAATTTCGGGGCTCGTCCGTTGTGCAAGTCAAAACAGGGGGTAACGGGTTAGAAAAAAAGAACTGCCTTTTCAGATGACAAAAAAACAGGCAGCTGAGAACGTTAGAATAATGTTAATAACACCGTCGTCATTATAGCACACTATATCCCTTCGGAGGCATCTATGTGCTGTGTTGCATCGGAAGCGAAAGTTCTGACCCGCAAGACTTGATAATTATTGCATCGACCCTAGAAGGCCAATGAATCAATTCTCTCAGATTGGAAGTGAAACCTGTGCCTTCCAAGAACTCAGCCCAAGACACGCGAGATATCACTACTGAAGGGGTTCTGCGCACCATTAGCGAATTATTCTGCACTTATAATTCCAGTATCTCTGCTCTTAGGGCATGAAGCCCTGCGCGCGCAGGGTTACAGTAAGAAGTGCAAGGACGGGTAGATTGCTTACTGAAAAGCGCAAGCAAGTCTGAGCAGGGTGGGCAGGGCCTAATTCCGACAGGGCGAATACCAACCCCGCCTCCACAGGCCCCGGACACAGAAGCAACAACAATAGATCTCGTCGAGGCGAAGCAGCGCATGCGCGCTGCATTCGCAGGCGAGACCGAAAAAAATCGAGGTGAAAGCTGTCCTCCATGAAGGTGAAGAGGCTTCAGCAGTACTAATGGATTCTGCAGTAGGTATGTGTCGAATATAGGGTTCAGGCAGCTAGCGGGAACAGCAGTATTATGCCATCAAGGACGGCTAAAAGCAACCTCCTTCAGACCAGATGTCCAAAATCAAAGATTGGACATGCCGCTCCACAGCAAATGGTTAATCAGAAAGAATGTAGATGACACCTGTTGGAAATTGAAGCGGACACAGAAACCGCCAGATCGCTTGGAGCTCGAAAACTATGTAGAGCTCAGTCCTTCCCTTGACAAGGCAGACTTCCATCATAACGATGCTCACCACGTCAACCTCAGCGATACTGGCAACATACCACATCAGCAGCCATATTCCAACAGTCCCACTTAAGGCAACCACAGAAGTGTAAACCCCTTCTGGCACCCAATACTGGAGAATGCTGTCTAACACAAGTGTTTGTGCTCTGGTTGTAGGTGCTGTTCCATGGCCATTGAATATATTTTTCTGTTTACTCACCACAGACTACAACTTTATGACACTGTCTGCAATACATCCTGAAATGCTGCATGTTGGCATAATTTTGTTCCTCTTTTTGTTGCAGCACTCACTATCTCCGAAGTAGTTGTTGCTTTTCAACTGTTTGTTTCTTTTGTCTCCATGCGTGTGTCATGGTGTTTGGATGTAAAGCCCTCAGGTGCTTCCACATTCTAGTGGCAAAGTGCACATCACTTCCCATGTGCTATTTATTTTTTGCAAGCTGGAAGGTCAAATGACTGTCACAACAGTGATTCTTTCTCTGGTCTTGTAACTTGTGGTGCTGCAGATGTGCTTGATGTCTACATCATCTAATAGTGAACCTTGCATAGTTATGGTGGAAGATGCACTTGGTGTTTTCTGGTCAGCAGTCCTTTCTTAGGCCATGATGGCTTTGGATTGCATGTACAGCAAATTATCGCTGTCAAACACCAATCTAGAACTGCTTAGAAAACTCATTTGAGGTTGTTTCTAAAGGGTATGGGCTTTCAAATGGCAGCTGTAATTCTTTTTTTGACCTCCCATATGTACTGAAGTACTCCTGAAACACTATAGAACCAATTAAAAGTTTGTGTGGGAATCCAATGTGGGTTTGGCTCCCTGTTCCGGGTTCCGCGGGAGAACCGTAGCACCCTGAACTATTAAAAAAAGTTGTATTCACTATGAACAGGTAATTTTATTTAAACTTTGAGATCAGAAGTTTCCTCATAGGCTCAGATGCCAAAGGCATCTTGCAGGCTTTGGTAGAATTATGGCGTTTTTATTAGACCTGGGCAAAACTTTTATTATCAGAGTAATAAGTGTAGTCTTGGTAATTCCGCATAACAAAATTGATACAAATTTCCTGAGATTATTCCAATACACCACACTGCGTAATTTCTGAGAGAAATTGTAACATGAAATGTGTCATTCAGGTCATTTTTTAGCACAAAAGTACAAATTCAATCACAACCGGCAGTATTTTGAATGTGAGCGGTACTTCCTTTAACGTGGGCGGTCAACAAACATTTCAGGTACATCTTTTACTCAAGCGGACCATTTGGGTATTTTTTTAGCGCAAAACTACAAATCCAAATATGAGCGCCAGTGTTTTGAATGCGATCAACTGGAAATGAACCTGGAATTAGGTTTTCAAGTCGAATTTTTACGTGAAAGGACTGTTGCGTGAGTGCAAGATGCATTTCGTGTAATTATGCATAAAGTTTGTGAAATGTTCTTGTAATTTCATGTCACTAAACTTCACAGAATCATACGAGTTATGCCCACCCCTTATGTGTCGCTATACCAGGGTATCTAAAAACCTATTACCGCGGTACCTGTGATTGACAGAGCAGCAACACCTCATTGACTATTGTCATTAGATTCATGTTTTGACAGGAAGGCCCTCCCTTACCTTCGTAGGCAGTCAACCCCCATTGCACATGTTCTCCGGCCTTTAGTGTTGCGCGATGTTGGTCTACTCCCAAGCCCCTGTGGTTGGCCAAAAACACCCCATTGAGCATAGCAGAGTCCCTGTGTCCATGGCCGCAACTGCCAATCAGATCACTTCCACTGGAGCGAAGGGACCAATAGGCAAAAGCCCTCTTGGCCAATCAGAATGCTCTTTTCTTTTAATTAGCAGTACTGCTGGAGGTCCGCATTACACCCCTAGGGTAACTCTCCAAAATATCACAATATTATTAACCTTAATTTTTCGAAAACGTCTGAATGTATTTATACCAAATTACAAAAGCCTGCTTTCTGACTAAACATCTTGCTTTCTGCCAAATTTGGCATAATCTTTTTCCCTTCTGTAGCACTCCCCAAAATTCCAATGGGAAATTACATGTAAAAAAATGTTTTGGGACCCACACATTTTTCTCGGTCCACGCTTAATGGATCACACCTAAACTTTGCCAGATGACGCTCGTTTGGATGACATTATTTCTTTTACACACATCCACCCATGCAGACACACACACACACATATATCCTTGAGTAGCACAGCACTACGACGCTCACTCAGGGCTCAAATGCAATGTATCTGTTTATTGAGTAAGCACCTATGACACGTTTCATCGGACAAGCGGCCTTGATCACAAGACATCGTACACAAACCACAGTGCTTTTATAACCAACAGACATAGAAAGTGAACTAGGTCATGAAGCACACATACAGGCGCTAGCAGGGTCCAGTTGATTAGACGAATAGCCAGGTCTTCAGGGACTTTTGGAACTCTGGAAGAAATGGGGAGATCTGCAGATGAAACAGTGACGTTTTAAGGCATGGACAAATTGGGCTCTGGCTCCGGGCCCCACCCTTTCAGGGGGCCCCCTGATAGAGCCAAGTCTTCTGCAAAGAGTCTTGCTCTGATGACCGTGAATACTTTTCACCAAATTGTTTAAAATATAATTTTCCTTTAATTTATTTTGAATGTGGGTGATGTGTGAGAGTCTATTACTGACATTTTGCAGAGAAATGTTGTGTTGATGTTTCATGCAACATCCATAAAAATGTTTATTTTAGCTCAAAACAGGACATCACATATGAAAAATGGGAGGGTGTTACAGAGATTATCTATAGTAATATTAGTGAGCTGCTGCTGTGTCACGATATTTGAAAACACATCACTATCCATGAATATTAGATGTAAACACATTTAGAATCTGGACCAGTGTGCCTCTGCACTGTCAGTGACCTGGACAAAGAGGGTTAGGAGAGCTGAAATTGGATCATAAATTCAAAGCTGTTCACAGGAGCCCCCAAAATACATTTGGCCCAGGGCCTGCCAAACCCTTAAAATGTCCCTGAGTTGCTTGTGACACAATAAACATGAAAAGAGGACTGTGGATAAATGGCCACACTGACATTAACACAAACAGATGGGCAGATGCCATCTTTAAACAAGGGAAATGTCCAGTGCTTAATTTGAGCCGGTGTTTTCCGGTGCTCAGCACCAGTACATAATTGCCAGCACCGGGGCTTATGACAGTCTGCCACATGGTGGCGCTGTCTGGCTAATTTAGGTATTAGCACAACAGCTGTGTTTGATGGTTAGTAACTGTGTTTGTACTGTCATTTCCAACTGGCAGGGTCAATGTGTGGTGCAAGTTGCATTGGCTTCCCGACTAGATCGCCAGCACTTATTGATTTACAAATGAAGCACTGGAAATGTCTATAATACAATGGTAAGATGTGTAATCGTACATTCTAGAACAACATGTAAGGTCAACCAATGACACTTTCAGCGAATGAAACAGAGGGAAAATACTAGGGGGCATATTTACAACTAAAGTGGTGGAGCGTGGCGTTAAGCCAAGAAGGCTAACGCCGTGCTCCGCCACCTTAGAAACGTAGGGTTGTACATTATTTACAACAATACAGTGCAGCAGTTCACTTATAGAATATCGATGGCATAACTATTGATGTTCAAAATATTTAAAAAATATATAGAATACAAAAATATCGACTCCGATACCTAAACAGCTAAGTAAAAAAATCCATTCAGTAGATTTGGAGATGTTAAAGAACAACCAAATTAGATTATGTAGAGGTGCGATCCCTTCGCAAATCCTTCTGATCTTGTGCAGAGATCTGATTGCCTTCCAATGCTTCAACCAGGAAGTTTTGGCAGCCATTTTGGGACCTAATCTCAGCAGAGTCCCAAACAAATAGCTAAAAAAGGGAAGGGAGCAGGGTTGGAATACCCTGACCCCTGGCTCTGGTGCTGGGGTCCTCCAGGGACCGCGGCAGGGCAAAAAAGCAATTAAAAAAAATCTTTGCTGCAAAAATTATGACGTCTTTGTAACGAAAAATTAAATGCATGTCCTATTGCGCTTATTTAAACATGGTCCCCCCGGGGGGGCCCACGTCCCGGGGGTTTCATTATAATTTTAAGAAGGGGAGGGGCCGCACAAGGCTCCTCTCCCCATTGCCAATCTTGGCCCCCGGGACTGCCACCTCTCTACTCTCTAGGGCAAGCCAATTAAACCTAATGCGCAGAAGAGAACTGTGCTGCTGTCCTCCTGAGGCTCTAAGAGCCCCAGGACAACCACATTCCCGGGGCCTTTATTATTACAAAGGAGGGGGGCTGTGTTGACCCTCCTCCATTACATACAAGAGCCCTAGGGTCACCACCTACCCAGGGCCACGTATATAATACAGAGAGGTGAGCTGCTCTGCCCCCTCCCGGGCCATGTACGTCCTCAGAGGCCACCACCTCCCTGGGGATTTCTAATTTGTTTAGAAAGAGGAAGGCCGCATGGGCCCCCTCCCAGGCCATTCTTGGCCTGGGGGACCACCACTTTCTTTGGGCAGTCCTCAAAAATGAAAGGAAGGTGCAGCTTGGCTCCCTTCCTGGAGTCATTAATGGCTCTGGCGTCCACCACTCCCATGGCCTATGGCCTGGGGTGCCCACCCCCGGACATAGCTGTCTTCTCTTGCTTGATGGGATCTTTGACAGCTCCCACCAAGCGAGAGTGGACAGTAACTCTGCTCCCAGCGGGCAGGAGTAGGAAAACTGCTCCTGCTTGCTGGGTGTGGAGTTTTCATCTTGGGCAGGAAAGCAGATGAAAAAATTGCTCCCATACATAGTAAGCAGCATTTATGGCTGCTCCCTATGTGTGGAAGCAATGTCGACTCCTGCTGGAGGCTGGGAGCTGGCATGGACTGTGGGGACATTGAGGCCCCCCTGTGGTTCCCAACGTAGCACACTGGGTGCCCAGGGCACCCAGCATATAGAAGCTGGGTCTGGGGGGGATGGGGTCCCTGGGGCCAAAATTGGTCTGGGAAGAGGGGTCGCATGCCCCTCTCCCCCAATAAGTTTTGGCCGGGGGATGGGGTTCAAAGGGCCAAAATCAGCCCAGGAAGGATAGCCACGCAGCCCCCCCTCCATTTAGGAAAATATAAATGCAGACCTTGGGCCTTTTAATTACCCTGATGATGTAAATGCCTAAAATCATCTGCAAGCTCCGCCTGTTTGGCCATCATCTGTTTCCATAGTAATATGCAATATCCTGACTTTCCCATGTTGATGGACAGTTTACCAAAAGGCCCCCAAGCACACTTCACGCCTATTTTGGTGATGTGTTCTTGATGCACAGGAGTAAGAGAACATCTCCACCAAACAAAGAAACACTTACTTCATATAGTTAAGAGGAAGTACCTCTGTTTGGTGGAGATTCTCGTCTTTGTAGTCTCTTCGTGTACTCTTGCCGAGAATTCATGTTATCACAGATTTGTGGATGAAGACACTGCAGGAACAATCACATTGCTGAAATTACATGCACATAAGGTCACTGTAGACATTACCTTGTGGTCCTTTACAGAGCTGTAGTGAAGAATATGAAAGAGGCATTTACCCAAAGAGGTAGCACTTACTAATAAACTAGTAGAAATTACTCCAGTTGGGGAGACATTTTCAGCAAAACTGTGAACTCTTGGTGAAAATTAGGTTCTATTATGGCCCGGATGCTCATGTCACAGAAATGAAACCTCAAAGGGAAGCACTTATAAATATACACAAAACAGGTGCCCCAGACGAAGCTCCACATTCGTAAAGCACCAAAGAGCATAACGTCTTGAGCTTTGCAAAGGCTAAGCAAGTGCATTTCCTCTCATATTCCATGTTGAAAAACTATATGAAATCCTTAATTGATCTATTGAATTCCCATTGGATGTGTAGAGACTGTGATGACTGGTTTATTTCTTGTCATCTCATTGTGAGAGAAGAGTCCATAGCTCTCCCATTTAAATTTATGCAAATGCCCAAAACCCTTAGCACTACTTGCACAGACCCACTCACAGACCCACACAGGCACTCATACACCCACTCGCACAGGCACTCACAGCCTCAAAAGGCACTCACAGACTCACTCACAGACCCACCCAGACAATCACACAGGCACTCACAAACCCATACAGGCATGTACAGACCCACTCACACACTCACAGAGGCAGTCACAGATCCACTCACAGACCCACACAGGCACTCACAGACCCACACAGGTACTCACACACCCATTCACACAGGCATTCACACACCCACTATCAGACCAACAGACACAGTCACACACCCACTCACATCTACTAAGCCACTCACACACCCACTGACAGACTCATAGAGCCATTCTCACACCCAGTCACCAACCTATACAAATACTCACACACCCTATACAGATACTCACACATCCACTCACAGACCCATACCACCACTCACACACCAACTCACAGACCCATACAGCCACTCATACAACCAGTCACTGACCCAGTCAATCACTCACACACCCACCAAAACACTCACTCACAGACCCATACAGCCATTCACTCACCCCTCTCTGACCTATACACTACACAGCCACTCACACCCACTCTTAAAGGTGACAGGTATAGTTAGGATATATTTTTTAAAAGTAGCAATTCACTGAAAAAACTAGGCCTGAGGGGAAGTTGCAGATTTCTACTCCACAGAACTCTGTAAAGTGACAGAAAAACTCTGCTGGGCTTTGCCGAGTTCGGCAAGCAGCAGAGTATGTTAGGTCACACTGCTCACTCGGATTTTAAGCACCAGGAGTTTATCTCACACTGTAAAATCAGCACGAACGGCACTCTGCATTATGCTGGAGGGCACTGCTGCTTTCAGCCACTAGAGTAGACATTCTACTCGGCGGCAGCTTCCTCAACGCAAGCAGCAGATTTCTCAGCGTGAACTGCCACGACCACCCGCCCGCATTGAGGAATCTCAACTAGAGGAGATCCTGCACAATTTTTGTCTCGAGAGTGCTTGCAACTTACTGCTGGCGAGCCGCATGAGAGAAGAAACTCCACTTGGTTTTGGGGAACTCCACACGGACCATGAAGTGGGCAAAACTCTGCTAATTCTGCCGGCAGAGCGGAATTCTTCATCCACCCCTAGAAAAAAACAAAGGTCACAGGGACGTTATAGTTAGGAAATTCATTCAAAAAAGGCATAGTTACATGGACGTTATAGTTAGGCTCAGATTTCTCTCATACAAAACCAGTGAAATTCAGCAGTTCTAGTCAATGCACTGCTTATGACCTCACATAATACATCACTCATTACATGGCCAGTGACATCACTCATGACATCACTGGTGGCATCTCAAATGACATCACTTATGATATAACCCACAGAACCACTCACACCCCTTCTCACACCCCCATGCACACTCTCATATCCCCATTCATACACCCACACAATCACTCATACCCATTCACAGACCCATACCAGTACTCACACACCCACTCACTCACTCGTACAGCTACTCACACAACCACTCACTAACCCATACAGCCACTCACACAGCCACACAATCATCCATACAGCTATTCAGACACAAATGTATTTATCCGTACAGCCACTCACACATCCACTCATTAACCCATACAGCCTCCCAACACAGTCACTCACTCACCCATACAGCCACTCACACATCCTCATAACCACTTACATACCCGTTCCCATATCATATAAACGCTCACATACCCACTCATTCACCCATAGTCACTCACACATTCACTCTCCAATACAGCCACTCACACACCAACCCACTTAACCAAACACCCACTCAAATAGCCACTCACTCACCTATATAGCCACTCACTCACCTTTACAGCCACATACACACCCAGCCACTCACTCAAACAGCCACTCATATAGCCACTCACTCACCCATACAACCACTCACACAGCCAGTTACACACCTATTGAACCACACACACTCCCACTCATGCCCAATCACTCTCATACCTACTCACACACTCAGGTAGCCACTCACACATCAATACACAGTCACACAGTCACTCACATAATATATGTCAGAAGTAGTATCACTCATTAGGGGTAAAACAGTATAGTAATTTAGGCCCCACCCAACAGTTTACAAAACCCTGGCAACCACTACCTCCCTGGGGTATTAATAATAAATTCTGCGAGGGCCACATGGATCCCCCAGCCCTGGGGATCGCCACCTCCCCGGGGCTGTACACAAACAAATGGGGGGCCGCACAGACCTCCCAGCACCGGGGATTGCCACCTCCCTGGGGCTACATGTACAGAAATGGGGGACCTCTCAGACCCCCCTGGGCCCTGTGGACCACCATCTCCCCGGGGCTAACTTAAAAGCCATATCGGGTGTCTTGCAGACCTCCTGTGCCCTGGGGACCACCACTTCCCTGTGGCATAACTTTAGAGGGAGAGAGGGGGACATATGCAACCCTTGGGACCACCACCTCCCCAGTGCAGGCCCTATGACAAAAAAGGTGGGGGGCACGTGAGCACCCCTCTTGGAGCCATATATGGCCCTGGGGACTGTCACCTCCCAAGGCCAACTCCTGCTATGTCCCGTTATGCCCACACCTTGGACATAGCTGTGGCTTGGCAGGACCTTTCCTGGCAAGTCACCGCAAATGCTCCGCTTTCAGCAAGCGAGAGTGAAGAAATGCTCTCACTTACTGGAAGTGAAGCATTGCTTTGACACACAGAGAGCTACATGTTTAGCAGGTCTCTGTGTGTCAAACCAGTGCCAGCTCCCGCAAGAGGCAGGGAGCTGGCAGGGACCGTGGGGGCATACAGGCTCACCATGGTCCACAACGGAGATGCTGGAGGATGGGTTTGCTGGGGCCAAAAGCATCACAGGGAGGGGCAGCCACGAGGCCCTCTTCCCCTTTCACAATCTTTTTTTTTTTAAAAGGACAGGCCGCGGGGGTCCAACTACCCCTACTGTTACTTTCAGTAAGTCCCACACAGTGGGATTGCTTAGAGGTGTTCAGAGACTATGCCCCCTTTCTCCACCACTCTGCAAATGCTCTACCTGGCGCACTACTGGTTAGGGAATGAAGTCCCATTGGATGCTTAGTGTTCTTGAGGGCCAATAAGCCCTCCTGCTACCTCCAGTAAGTCCCGCAGAATGGTATTGCTGAGAGGTCTTCGGAGGCCATACTCCCTTTCTCCACCACTCTGCAAACTCGCCTCCTGGCACAATACTGGTTGGGCAGTGAAGTCCCCTTGGATGCTGAGGGTGCTTGTGGGTTAAGAACCCCTCCTCTAACCTGAAGGAAGTTCACACAGTGGAATTGCTGTGAGCTGGTCAAAGGCCCACCCCCTTTTTCCTTTAATCTGCAAATATGCTTCCTGGCACATTACTGGTTGGGTGATGAAGTCCCCTTAGATGCTGAGGGTCATCAGTGGCCAAGAACCCCTCCTCTCACCTCCACACAGTCCCCATCCCCTTTCTCCACCACTCTGCAAATGTACCTCTTAGTGCACACTGGTTGGAGGTTGAAGCCCTCTTGGATGCTGAGGGTCCTTGGTGGCCAAGAAGCCCTCCTGTTACCTCCAGTAAGTCTGACAAAATGGGATTCCTGAGAGCTGGTCAGAGGCCCGCCCCCTTTCTCCTCCATTCTGCAAACGCGACGACCAGTTAAAAAAAACATAGAAATTCACAGAAAAAAACAAAGGTCTCAAGGACGTTACAGTCAGGAAATAGATTTTGAAAAACCTTAGAAATTCACTTAAAGAAACAAAAGTTATAGGGAGGTTATAGTTAGGAAACAGAATAAAAAACCTTATAAATTCAATGAAAAAGCAAAGGTTACAGGGACGTTATAGTTAGGCTCAGATTTCACTCACACAAAACTATGGAATTTCAGCAGTTATAGTTACCTGAGCTAACTATAACTTATGCCCCACCAATGCACTGCTTATGACCTCACATATTACATCACTCGTTACATCAATGATGACATCTCAAATGACATCACTAATGATATCACTGATGACATTATCCTAAGAGCCACTCATATACCCAATCACTCCCCCATACAACCTCTCATACACCTACTCACACACCCACACAACCACTCACATAACCATTCACATAGCCATACCAGAACTTGACACAGCCACTCACTCCTCCACAAAGGCACTCACACACCCACTCACTTGCACAGCCACTCACACAACCATTCACTCATCCTTTCAGCCACTCATATAACCAGTCACTCATGCATACAGTCAATCACATAGCCACACATTCACAAATATAACTATTCACACACCCACTTATTTATCTATACAGTCACTCACACACCCACTCAGTCACCCATATAGCCTTTCAACACAGCCACTCACTCATACAAGCACTCACATACTCACTCACACAACCTTTTACATAGTCATTCACACATCCACACAAGCAGTCACACATCTGCTTACTCACCCATTTATTTTATTTAGAAAGTTTTCTATAGCGTGAACATGACCACCGAGGGTATCTGAGCGCTTCACAGTTTATACATCAAGAGGGATAGAGGCAGTCAAAACAGAACCAACAAAGCGAAAGATTCACAGTCTTGTAAAGCCAGGCATTCTCAGGAGCCCTGGCAGCTGGGCCACAAATCTCCAAGTGTGACCTCAATATCCAACGGAATAGCCATTCTGAGGCAGGAATTTCTTCATCAAGCAAACTTTGACTTCCTTTTTGTAGAGGACAGTGGAAGGATTCACCCTGACTTCGGGGGGTAGGGAGATTCAAATCCTCTGTGCAGTACCTGAGAAGGTTCGATTGTAGCTTTTTCTTTTCTTGAATTTTTGTGGTTTGAGCAATAGGGTGCTGGCGCTTCTGGAGGCTCTTGAACCACATGAGAGTTCCGGTTTTTGAGCAAGGTATAGCGAGATATTTAAGTTAATGGCTTTGTGTGCCATGCATGCAATTTTTAACGGTATCCGAGCTTTATATGGAAGCCAGTTCATGGAGATATATGGTTGTTTTTTTTAGCGCCTGTTAAGAGCCTAGTAGCAGAGTTGAGGGCAACCCTAAGGGGAGCCGTCTTCGCACTAGGAAGACTGCAAAGGGTTGCACTGCCATAGTCCAGCTTTGAGATTACTAAGGCGTGCACCGCAACCGTTAGGTCATTAGTAGGGAAAAAAGGTTTACGTTTTCTTAAGATACTGAGTTAGAAGTTCGCTCGGTTGGTGAGGAAACTGATGGGCTTCTGCATGTTCTGACTTTTGTCTAGCATTATTCCCAGAAAGGTTGCGGAATCAACGAGGTGTGGCATACAGTTAAGAGGAGTAAGCTGATTCAACTATTGTTCCATGACTGTAGATTACTTGTGTGGTGCGATTAGGAGGAATTCTGTTTTGAGGGCATTTAACTTCAAGTGGTTATGTGTTAGCCAGCTTTGTGTTTTCAGAAGACTGAGTTGAGGGACCGGATGTCCTCCGGGGAAGCGATCTTCAGGTATATTTGGGTATCATCCACGTGTATGTGCTAGTAAATGCTGAATGATTTCAGAATTTCTGTCAGAGGCTCCATGAACAGGTTGAAGAGCATGGGTGAGAGTGCTGAACCCTTTGGAACCCCCAGCATGACTTGAGATGGATGAGAAAGGGACTGGTTCACCTTGAAGCTTTGGGATCTGTTATGAAGGAATGAGGAGAACCAGTTTAGTACAGGCCCAGACAACCCCATTCTGTGTTCCAGGAGGTCAATTAGGTTATCGTGTTCGACATTATCAAATGCTGACAGAAGATCGAGAAGGATCAAAAGGCAAGATTCGTTTTGACCCAACTTTCTTAGCGCATCATCTACAATGTGAGTTAGAGCAGATTCTGTACTGTGGCCCGGTCGGAAACCAGATTGAGATTGGTCCAGGAGTTGAAAATTATCGATGTGGTTACAGAGTTGGGCGAGCACACATTTATCCAGGAGCTTTTCCAAAGTGGGAATGTTAGAGATTGGGCGAAAGTTATGAAGGTCCGTGGGATTAGCAGGTGGTTTCTTTAGAAGCTGGGTAACTTGACCCAATATTAGGCAATCTGTAATAGCACCTTGCCGAAGTGATGCATTGACGATTTTAGTCCAAAGAGGGAGTAAGGAGGTTCTAAATTCAGAGAAGAGGTTAGATGGCAGGGGGTCGTTGTAGAGATTAGAAGGTTTCAGAGTAGCCTGCATTTTGTGTATAGTGCTTTCATCCAAGGTTTAGAAAAGGCTCCAGGATGCGTTGTTCTAGGAGGGGCAAGGCTGCGCAGGGATGGTGACATCCAACCAAGGAGCAACGGAGGTGTTCCGCAGGCTAATCGCCAGGTGATCAAGGGCAGAGCGTAGTTCTGCTTCCATCTTAGTAGTCGTATCCGCGAAGAAATCAACAAATTCTTCGCAGTTCGGCAGGGTCCCTTGACCCATTGCAGAGAGATTAGGATGACTGTTAGCTTGAGACTTGATGAGTTGGAACAGTTTTTTTGGATGATTTTTTGCTTGCTCTAGTTGATTTCTGAAGAAGGTGGCTTTCGAGCATCTGATGTGTTTGTTGTAGTTGCTTCTTAGGAATCTCAGATCGTAGAGATGTTCAAGGGAGGGATAGGATCGCCACAATATTTCTGCATGTCTTAGGTTCCTTCTTTCGGTATTAAGACTATCATTGAACCAAGGTTTGGAGACTTTGAAGGACAGTCTTTTAATCTGTAGTGGTGCAACCAAGTCTAATACATTAGTCATTGAGTGGTTATAATGGGCCGTAAGGTCATGGACATCCGACATGTTCATTGAAGGGGAAGTATGTTATCGCAGTGAGCTCCTTTAATATGAGTAGGGCTGTCACAGATTTGGATTAGGTTGAGGTCTAGCAGGAAGGATTTAAGGCTATTGACCACCACATCATTCACATTGTTCCAATGAAGGCTGAAATCTCCCAGGAAGATCTGAGTGCCAAGGAAATCTACGTTAGCTGATATAATGTCCATAATCTGTTCTGTGAAGGGAAGGTTGTCACGTGGCGGGTAGTAGAACGTGTGCAGTTTGCATGGGTGATTGTTGCTACCAGCCACCTCAATGCAAATGTATTCACAAGATGGTAGGAGGTCAGATTGTTGTACTTTCACTGTTAGATTGCTACGATTAATACAGGTGATGCCTCCACCTTGTCCACTTGCTCTATCCAACCTAAGGATACTGTAGTTGGAAGGCACTAAATTGTTAAGGATCTGAGTAGCTGAGTCTTTTAGCCAGGTTTCAGTCAGCATTACAAGGTCCTGTGCAAGAATGAGGTCGGCAATGACCGCAGCATGTTTAATTTTGAATCTACAGTTTAGAAGCATGCATTTGAGTTTTGTGTAGGTGTCCATTGGAGCAGATAGTGTGGGGGTAACTCTTGTGAGGTTGTTCTCATTTAATGCTCTGGTGTTTAGCCTAGGTTCCCTGAAGGGATCAGTGGGGGTGGTTTCAATTTGGTGCAAGTTTGTTATGGTGGAAGAATGTGACGGATGATAAGAAAGTAGGAGAGAATGAATATCCCTGTCAGACAGGGAGGTTCTACATCTAGAGGGCCGTGAAGGGTCGTTAGGATGAGGCGCGGATACCCAACTAAGGGGTGTGTGGGTGATGTAGGACGATGACTGACGACTTGAGGGGGAGGCTGGGAGCCAGGTACCCGCCAGAGATGGGAGCGAGTTGATATGGTGATTGGTCATAGTGGAGCAACTTAGTCTTGATGCTAGCTGACAGTTCCGCGGTGATATGTAATAGGCGCCATACCTCTGCCTTAAGTTGTTGGAGGCAAAGTGAGATCTCATTAAACCTGCCTTCCAATGAAGTGTGGGAATGGGATTGGGAGGCTAGCTTCAGGGGACCCTGTGGTGGTAGAGAGCGAGTGGAAGCAGGGAACAGAAGGGCCATCGGCGAATGTATGTGCCCAGTGGGGAGGGATTCAAGGACTTGGTGCTGGGGGCTCGGAGGGTTGAGTAGGATAGGGGAAGAAGGGTAAGACAGATATTGACCCCTAAAAGGCTGTGGGATCAGGCTGGATTGCGGGTTGGGCTGGGGGAAGGGATTACGGGGAGTATCGGGCCATGGTGTGATCAGTGCAGCTATTCATACAGACACACAGTCTCCATACAGCCACTTACATACCAACTCACTTAACCAAACACCCACTCAAACAGCCACTCACTCACCCACACAGCCACTTATACACCCAGTCACTCACTCATACAGCCATTCAGACACCCACTCACTCACCCATTAGTCACTACACACCCACATACCAAACCATAGAGCCACTCAAACCACCACTCACTCACCCTAACAGCTACTCACACACCCACTTATACACTCATATAGCCACTCACACACTCAACGATACATACAGTCTCACAGCCACTCACATGATATATGTTACAAGCAGTATCCTTCAGTAGAAGTGCACCTAGTACAGGAATTTAACTTTTGTAGAAGGTTAATATATATGTTTAACAATCATAAACTCTTAGAAAATACTTACACTCACTGTATGATGTCATCAGTGATGTCATTTGAGATTTTATCAGTGGTGTCATGAGTGATGTCACTGACTATGTCATGAGTGATGTAACATGTGAGGTCATAAACAGTGGATTGCGGTGGCGTAAGTTATAAATAGCTCAGGTAACTGTAACTGCTGAATTTATATGGTTTTGTATGAGTGAAATCTGAGCCTAACTATAACATACCTTTAACTTTTGTTTTTTTTTGGTGAACTTCAAAGGTATTTTAAATTCTGTTTCCTAACTATAATGTCCCTGTAACCTTTGTGTTGTTTAAGTGAATATACATGTACATATATTACCTACTGGCAGTCGCCGACAGGTAGTTATACTTAGGACATGATTTCTATTAAAAAGCTGTTTGTCAGTTGAATATATCTTTGGTGCCAGATGCCAAATCTTCATGAAATGTTCCCAAAAAATTAGACGATCACTTCAGCTTGTGTCTGGAAAGTTTCAGGGTGGTTCGTCAAGGAGGGACTGAGAAAAGGGGGCTCCCAAAATGCATTTTCCTAATGTTAATTGACCCTAAGGTCAATAGCCTCAAAGCTTTCTTGACTGACCTTAACCTATCCCAAATTTGTGACAGCCCCACTCATGAAAAAGGCTCAACCCTAGATCTAGTAATCTCCAAAGCGGACTCCACCCAACTGGAATCGATCCTCCCATGTGACTGGTCTGCCCATCACATCATAACTTTCCATATCATTGAATCAGTTAAACTACTCCATGTCCAACCCAAGAGAACGAAAATCTGGAAGAGAAACCTAAAAAAACTCAATCCTATATCACTTGCAACCACTAGTCCCCAACTGACAGTTTACAGGACGTACACGATCTGACTGATCACTACTTCCAATCTATGAATGTGCTATTAGACAATTTAGCTCCACTACAATTGAAAAGTATCTCCAATAAAGACTCGAACCCATGGTATGACGGTAGGCTAAATGAAGACAGAAGAGCGCTTAAAACAATTGAACGTCAATGGAGAGCAGCGCCGTCCGTTACTCATCTAAAACTATTCAGGAGTACAAGAAACGCCAATTACAGAAAAATCAGACGTTCAAAAATTGACTTCATTAGCAATCAATTGGATCAAGCCAAGAACTGCCCCAAAAGACTCTGAAATTATCAAAGCACAATCCAAGGGTGTCTCCCATTCACCTCAAGTTATTCCAGAATCTCTCCCCAATTGCTAGGCATTCACGACCTACTTCACAACAAAAACTGAAAACATAAAGATAGACCTACGGAATGACTTATCAGTCCTCACCAACCCTCACACGATCGCCTCAAGGTCCCCCAACAGGATCCCATTCAGTTGCTCTGCAAAGCTCGACCTCAAAAACAACGCAAACTGGTCCTCATTCAACCTCTACAGTGAGGAAGCTATTCTAAAAACACTCACGACCTTAAATCCCTCCAATCACTTCTCTGACCCACTACCAGCATCCCTCCTAAAAGATTTCATACCGACGTTAGTGCCTCTATGAACCAGGATTATAAACACCTCCCTGCTACAAGGAACCATCCCAGACATCCTCAAAGCTGGTCAGGTTACCTCCATACTAAAGAAACCATTGGCTGACCCAGCAGACCTAAATAACTATCGCCCTATATCCAACATCCCGACACTGACCAAACTATTAGAAAAATGTGTTCACACACAACTTACCTACCACATTGATCACTTCAACCTGCTCGATAAATTCCAATCTGGCTTTCAATCAGGGCACAGCACCGAATCTGCCATGACTCACATATTTGACGACGCATTAACAATACTGGACCAAAACAAAGCCTGTCTACTAATCCTGCTGGACCTATCCTCCGCCTTCGAAACTATTAAACACAATAGACCTCCGGAAACTTAGAATGGGTCTATCGGGAACGGTTCTCAACTGGTTCACTTCCTTCCTGCAAAATAGAACACAAAGATTCAAGACCAATCAATCTTTATCCAAACCCTCTCCAGTCACTCCAGGAATACCCCAAGGATCTTCCCTCTCCCTCCCCCCGACACTCTTCAACTTGTTTATGGAACCACTCACCGAGCTTCTCAACTCTTCAAAGGTCCAATACCACATGTATCCAGACGACACACAACTCTACATTAAGGTACATTAAGGTACACTCACTTGAGGACATCAAGGCCCTCAACTCAACGCTCCAAAAAATGCAGACCTGGCTGACAGAATTCCTCTAAATAGAGCCCTCCAGCCAAAAAACCACCATAATGGAATGGATGAAGCACTTAACAGCTCTCGATGGCCAACCTGTCTTGATCGATTCTGCCAAATCGCTAGGCATAACTCTGGATAACAAGCTTAATATCCAGAAGCACATCAGCGCAGCAACTAAAGGAGCACACTTTCCAATGAACACCTTAAGAAGACTGAAGCCCTTCCTACCAGCAAATGATTTTAAATAGGCAGTCCAAACTCTAGTAATCCCCAGACTGGAATATGGGAGTGTCGCTCTCTGCGGCCTTCCCAAATCAACGACAACCCCATTAAGAGCATCAATCAACACAGCCGCCAGACTGATCGTAGGCTCCAAAAGAAACTGTCACATCTCCCCGGATTTACATGCCCTTAACTGGCTACCTTTTGAAGCCAGAATCCATATAAAAATCGCCTGTATGACACACAAGGCTTTGCATCAAAAAACACCTTGATACCTTGCAGAGAAATTAATACCATCTGGTGGGAACAGAACCCACAGGAGCTCTTATAACCTTCTACTGAAACCCCAACAATTCACCAAGAAGAAAACTTATAACCGCTCCTTCTCAGGGATGGCCCCCAGGATATTGAATGCCCTACCACCAAAAACAAGACAGAACCCTCACGCGGCATCCTTTAAAAATGAAGTGAAATCTATTCTCCTGTCTAAATTCACTTGATTTATTAGATTTATTGGATGAAGGCTTCTAGATATTTGTTATGTTGGAACAGTTACTATTGTATGACTATTATAACCAAGAATTCTTTGTATGTATATTTCGATTTCCTCTATCCCCTTTATTTGCTGTAAAGTGCTCTGATACCTGCAAGGGTCTTATTCACGCTATACAAAACCTTCAAAATAAAAAAAATAAAATAAAATTAATGGTCACAGGAGTTTTGAACATGACTACAGCCCAAACTGCTGGACGGAATTATACCAAATTTGATAGAAAGCTAGCTCTTGGGCCATAAAGCGTGTTTTTTGTGATTTGGTGTAAATCTGTTCAGCAGTTTTAGAGATGTTAACAGAACAACAAATTTGTATATGTAGGGACATGGATCCTCCCGTTGGGGATCCGCATATTCAGCACCTCAGCAAGGCCCTGATTGGCTGGATGCACCCTCACAGAAATGTTGCAGCCGCCATTTTGTTTGTAGGGAAATGGCCCCAGGGCAGAAACGTTGTTTGCAAAGTGAATAAAGGGGTCAGGTTAGAGGTACTTTAACCTTATGGGTGTGTTAGAGGGGCTCTAGAAAGACCCAAAAATGCCAATAAATTGCCTTATAATGTTTTTCAGTCAGTCAATAAACTTTATTCGGTCATCAGACCATAAAAGTGCAAGGTGCATTTATACAACCCGAAAAAGTTTAAATATGTCAAAAAATCATCAGTAACTCTTAAAAAGACAGAACAAATAGCTTTAAAAACACAAACCTTCTTTTAACGTTGTAACTGTACAATGATTGCCTTAAGAAGCTACTAGCTGATCAATTTAGATAGCCTAATTTGTAAATACACAAGCATATTTAGAGGCTAAAACACTAAAATATTGCAGATTGAGCTATTGTAATAGTACTTCCACTAACATGGAAACACATACCAATCAAGGCATAAGTAGTTGCTCAGTTAGCTGCACTCCATAGGGGTTAAAATGGGTTACCCCAACAGCGGAACCTAGTGGAGATGTACCGTACCTTGGGCCTATGAGAGTGAATGATGGAATAAGTTTCAGGGTCTTTCTGCTAATTCCCCACATATGTACCAGGAACTTTGCTATTGCTCAGACAAATAGTGATCCTGTATCTGATTTAAGTATGTGCAAAGCTGCCCCATAGTCACAGGTTCCAAACTGTTTGCAAATAGGGATTAGCCATTTTCTTCTAGGACAAGAAAATGCAGGGCAGCCAAAAAGACTATGGCCAGGTGATTCGATTGGAGCAGAACAACAAGGGCAGCTTTTGGGCTGAGCAACATTACCTGATCAAGAGCTTGTAAATTAGTTCAGGGGTAGAGTGCCATGCCTGAATTGAATGTAAAGCTTTCTGACAGCGACCTCTGACCCTGTTTACCAGGCAGGTCACTCCCCTCACCGCCACGCAGCCCCCTGTGTGACCGCTGACCGCTGCTGCATTGTGCCTGCCTGCATTAGAGTGACTGCGCCCTCCTTCTCTTCTGTACCCACGAGTGAGTGCCGGTAATCTCCCCCACTGTACCTGTGTATTTTGCTGTCTTGACTGTTCCCCTCTCCTTTGTTGCCCAGATTGTGTCCCTTTTTCTTCTGTTATTCCCCGCGTCTCCCCCTCGCTGCCCGTTTCCCGCCGCCGCGTCTCGTAGCTCCGCCCCCCTCGCACCCTATTGGCCGCCCCGCTCCCACCTCCCAGCTGCTCCTCCCTCCCTCTCCCACTCATATGGAGGCTGCGCAGCGGTAGAGAGAGCGACCTCTGACCCTGTTTACCAGGCAGGTCGCTCCCCTCACCGCCACGCAGCCCCCTGTGTGACCGCTGACCGCTGCTGCATTGTGCCTGCCTGCGTTAGAGTGACTGTGCCCTCCTTCTCTTCTGTACCCACGAGTGAGTGCCGGTAATCTCCCCCACTGTACCTGTGTATTTTGCTGCCGTGACTGTTCCCCTCTCCTTTGTTGCCCAGATTGTGTCCCTTTTTCTTCTGTTATTCCCCGCGTCTCCCCCTCGCCGCCCGTTTCCCGCCGCCGCGTCCCGTAGCTCTGCCCCCCTCGCACCCTATTGGCCGCCCCGCTCCCACCTCCCAGCTGCTCCTCCCTCCCTCTCCCACTCATATGGAGGCCGCGCAGAGGTAGCGAGACCGACCTCTGACCCTGTTTACCAGGCAGGTCGCTCCCCTCACCGCCACGCAGCCCCCTGTGTGACCGCTGACCGCTGCTGCATTGTGCCTGCCTGCGTTAGAGTGACTGTGCCCTCCTTCTCTTCTGTACCCACGAGTGAGTGCCGGTAATCTCCCCCACTGTACCTGTGTATTTTGCTGCCGTGACTGTTCCCCTCTCCTTTGTTGCCCAGATTGTGTCCCTTTTTCTTCTGTTATTCCCCGCGTCTCCCCCTCGCCGCCCGTTTCCCGCCGCCGCGTCCCGTAGCTCCGCCCCCTCACACCCTATTGGCCGCCCCGCTCCCACCTCCCAGCTGCTCCTCCCTCCCTCTCCCACTCATATGGAGGCCACGCAGCGGTAGAGAGAGCGACCTCTGACCCTGTTTACCAGGCAGGTCGCTCCCCTCACCGCCACGCAGCCCCCTGTGTGACCGCTGACCGCTGCTGCATTGTGCCTGCCTACGTTAGAGTGACTGTGCCCTCCTTCTCTTCTGTACCCACGAGTGAGTGCCGGTAATCTCCCCCACTGTACCTGTATATTTTGCTGCCTTGACTGTTCCCCTCTCCTTTGTTGCCCAGATTGTGTCCCTTTTTCTTCTGTTATTCCCTGCGTCTCGCTCTCGCCGCCTGTTTCCCGCCGCCGCGTCCCGTAGCTCCGCCCCCCTCGCACCCGATTGGCCGCCCCGCTCCCACCTCCCAGCTGCTCCTCCCTCCCTCCCTCTCCCACTCATATGGAGGCCGCACAGCGGTCGCACGCAGCGGGCGCGCCGCTGGCGCGTCGAAGGCGCGCCTAAGGCAAGCCCGTTTGCGCCTGTCCGCGCCTGGGCCGCGCCCAGCGCCAGACCCCCTGGCCCCCGCAGATGCCAGCCCACCCGCAAGACCTACAACGCCGACACTCTCATCGCACTCAACACCGGCCGGAGCTCCGGCTGCTGCAGAGCCACCCCAAGACGCACCCACGGACCCTTCACCTGCCAATCCTGCAAGTTCTCCTGCATCCGGACCCGTACGGCACCCACCAAGCCTAGCACCAACAGCAACCACCTGAAGCACCTGAAGTGCATCCTGCTCAACACCCGCTCCGTCCACAGGCACGCAGTGGAACTCTGGAACCTGCTCGACACCACATCCCCAGACGTCGCCTTCCTCACGGAAACCTGGATGAACGCCTCCTCAGCACCCGACATCGCCATCGCCATCCCGGACGGATACAAGATCACCCGCAGGGACCGCGCCAACCAGAATGGAGGAGGCAGCGCCATCGTCCACAAGAACACCATCCGCGTCATGACCAACTCCGAAGACACCCTCACAGCCGCCGAACACCTGCACTTCCAGATCCACACCGACCCCAAGACCCCCGGGACCTCGCACACAATTCAGCGAAGACATCGCCGACTTCATCAGCCCGCACGCCCTCCCCTCCACTGACTACATCCTCCTCGGGGACCTCAACTTCCACCTGGAGAACAACAACGACCGCAACACCACCACCCTGCCGGACAACCTCGCCAACCTCGGACTCAAGCAACTGGTGACCACCCCCACCCACTATGCCGGCCACACGCTTGACCCCGTCTTCACCTCCAGCAAGGACATCACCTTCAGCCACGCCACCGGACTCCACTGGACAGACCACAGCTGCGTCCACTTCAGCTTCAGAAGGACCACGACTCACCACCACCCGCAACTGGTCCCCCGCAGAAGCTGGAACAAGATCACTGCCGACCAGCTCACCACATCCCTGAGCCAGAACCCCCCCGCCAGATCAGCGAACCCCAACCAGGCCGCTAACAACCTCACAAGATGGATCAGCAACTGCGCAGACGACCTCGCTCCACTGAAGACCCCCCCGGCCAGACCCGGCACCAAGAAAGCATCTTGGTTTACCGACGAACTCAAGAGCTCCAAGAAGAACTGCCGGGCCCTCGAGAAAGCCTGGCGCAGAGACCCAACTACAGACAACATGTCCACCCTCAAGCTCACCACTCGAAGACATCACCAGCTGATCCACGTCACCAAGAAATCCGCATTCAAGGAACGACTGGACAACAATGCCCGCAACAGCAAGGAACTCTTCAACATCGTCAAAGAGCTCTCGAACCCCAGCGCCGGAAACAACGACATCACGCCCTCGCAAGACCTCTGCAACTCGCTCGCCTCGTTCTTCCACAGCAAGATCGCAGACATACACAACAGTTTCAGCACACAGCCAACGCACCCTACGACCGGAACTACGCCCCCCACCACCACCCTCCGCGCCTGGACCCCGGTCAACACTGAAGACACCATCCGCACGATGAACTCCATCCACTCAGGATCTCCAACCGACCCCTGCCCTCACCACGTCTTCAACAAGGCTGACTCCGTCATCGCACCCCACCTGCGGGACATCATAAACACCTCCTTCGACACCGCCGCCTTCCCAGAGAGCTGGAAGCACGCCGAACTCAGCGCCCTACTGAAGAAACCATCAGCGGACCCCACCGACCTCAAAAACTACTGCCCCATCTCGCTCCTTCCTTTCCCGGCCAAAGTCATCGAGAAGACCGTCAACAGACAACTAGCTGCCTTCCTCGAGACGAACGGATCCCTCGACCACTCGCAGTCCGGCTTCCGGGCCAACCACAGCACCGAGACCGCCCTCATCGCAGCCACCGACGACATCCGAGCTTTGCACGACAACGGGGAAACAACGGCCCTCATCCTCCTGGACCTCTCCGCGGCGTTCGATTTTGGTCTGCCACCGCACCCTAGTGCAGCGCCTCAACAACATCGGTGTCCAGGAGAAGGCACTGGAATGGATCATCCCCTTCCTCGCCGGAAGAACACAGAGAGTCCGCCTACCCCCGTTCAGATCCGAGGCCACCGAAGTCATCTGCGGCGTACCACAAGGATCATCACTCAGCCCCACCCTCTTCAACGTCTACATGAGCCCCCTCGCAGCCATCGCACGCCAACACAACCTCAACATCATCTCCTACGCCGACGACACCCAGCTGATCCTCTCCCTCACCAACGACCCCGCCACCGCCAGAACCAACCTACACGAAGGGATGAAAGACGTAGCCGAGTGGATGACGAACAGCCGCCTAAAACTGAACTCAGACTAGACGGAAGTCCTCATCCTGGGATCATCACCCTCTGCCTGGGACGACTCCTGGTGGCCCCCTGCCCTTGGCAGCGCACCCAAACCAACAGACCACGCACGCAACCTGGGCTTCGTCCTGGACTCCTCCCTCTCCATGACCAGACAAGTCAACGCCGTCTCCGCATCATGCTTCAACATCCTACGCATGCTACGTAAGATCTTCCGGTGGATCCCCACCGAAACCAGGAAGACGGTCACCCAGGCCCTCGTCACCAGCCGACTGGACTACGGCAACTCCCTCTACGCCGGAACCACAGCCAAACTCCAGAAACGACTCCAGCGCATCCAGAACGCCTCAGCACGCCTCATCCTGGACATTCCACGACACAGCCGCATCTCCGTACACCTGAGAAACCTGCACTGGCTCCCCGTCAGCAAGAGAATCACGTTCCGACTCCTCACCCACGCACACAAAGCTCTCCACAACCAAGGCCCAAGTTACCTCAACGACCGCTTGACCTTCTACGCTCCCACTCGCCAGCTTCGATCAACCAGCCACGCCCTCGCCGCCGTCCCCCGCATCCGAAGAGCCACCACAGGAGGAAGATCCTTCTCCTACCTGGCTGCCAAGACGTGGAACTCCCTCCCCATCCACCTCCGCCTGACCCAAGACCACCTCTCCTTCAGGAAGCAACTCAAGACCTGGCTGTTCGAGCAGTAGCGGACCCCCCTCCCCCAAGCGCCTTGAGACCCTCCGGGTGAGTAGCGCGCTATACAAATGCTTGATTGATTGATTGATTGACAGCCGACACCTGGATAAAATGAAGGTATCCTTCCAGGTTACATGCTAATTTAAAATCCATAACTTCCTCAGTTAGTCTACCCTACCTGCTGCCCCTGATTTCGTTTTGGGATACCCAATCCTAGTATATTATTTTGATTTGTTTCTTGGTGGGTAGTTCTGAACAATTGGTGCTACTCCCCTTTACCCAATATCATTAAGGAGGTTTCTAATATTTCTGATCCAGCCTATTTTTTTTTAATGTATCTACTGAACAAACTTTTTCAAAAGCTAGGGCATACGGGGACAACTCAGGGGTGGATACTAACCTCTGCCTAAATAGTAGCCGGCTGAGTTTTACTAGATCTTTAACAGATTTAATATCCATGTCCAGATTGAGAGGGCAAAGTGTGGTACTTGGAGGGAAAGACACTAAGTTCCTAAGGAACTTATTCTCAATCACTGTTAGATCGTTCACTTTTTCAAAACCCCACAGCTCAGCCCCACAGAGGTCGCTACTTACAACCTTACTTTTGTATATCTCTAGGGCTGGTGCAACCGGCTTTGTGTAGGAGCAGCAATGTTCCTTCCTTAGGCACCCGGTTACCTGTGTGAACTTGAGGTAGGCCTTGTTCAGGTGTTATTTCCAGGCCATATCTTCTGACAATTGATGCCTAAATATTCAAAACATCTCACCCTCTCTATAAGGGTTTTATTTAGATTTAAGTGCCCTTTCAGGATTGAGCATTAGGAGTTTTGTTTTGGAGGTATTTATTTCAAGGCCCCTCTGTAGGAAGGTGAAATCTGACTGCATGGTTACCCCCACTTTTTTCCCGGTGTTTTGCTGGTTTTCGACTTAGTCTGACTGGGATTCTGCTAATCAGGACCCCAGTCTATCTGCTTTCTCCCTAAATTGATTGCATGTACTTTAGGTACACTCCAGATTGGATTCTGGGGTACCCTTACCAGTCCCTAGTATATGGTATACTAGGTACCCAGGGCAGAGGCCGCTCAGGGGCTGCAGCATGTATTATGCCACCCCTGGGAGACCTTTCAATATGACACCACAGGTCTGCAACAGCAGCCTGTGTAAGGTGGTGCATGCACCCCTTACTTAGATATAGGTTGTCTAAATCTACTCCATATCACTGCACATATAAACCTATCAGTCACCCCTATGGCAGGCCTTATCAATCCTGAAGGCAGAGTGCTGGGTTTTATGTGAGATGGTGCACCTGCATGAGCAGAGCCCCTCTGCAGCCTTCGGAACCTATATTTGGGGTTGTTTGTGATGCAGCCAACCATATATACTTAAGTGCATTATACCCTTGCGGTAAATGCTAACTTTAAAACGGCTGCATGGAAACATGTCATGTTTGGTGTCAAACACCTTGGAATCATACCCCCACACCAGTAACTGGTGTGGGAGGTATGATTCCACCCTCCTAAAGGGACATATGCGATACATCGGTACACCCGGTATCAGCTTTCTCGACCCTGGCATCACAAAATGGATGCTGCCAGCCATAGACACGAGTCTGCCCTCCTGCTGCTGGGCGAAACTCTGGCAGGGGAAGGCTTGACAATAGGTTTCCTGTCACAGGGAGGTGTGACCACCTCTCAGATAGGCTTTAGTGTATTGGGGCTGGGTGGGTGCACTCTGAGAGTGCTTTGATGTCTACACTGGGGGCACATTTGGTGTCCCTGTGCATAGTCCAGCTAAAAGCGGTTGCAGGAGCCATTTGCTCCTGCTCTGGCGCGAAACTGGACAAAGGACATGGGTGTAGCATCCCCTCTGTCTTGACCCTCCCATAGGTGGGTCCCCAGAGTTTGTCCCACCCCTTCCTTGGGTATAAAGTTGGAACCTCTGACTACACGACTTTAGATTTTACCTGGACTAAACTCTACTACAGAAACCAAGTACTTTGACGATCAGCACAACGCTGGATGACTGAAGAATGTCCCTTGGAGTAAATGATTTCCGTCCCTGCAAGGCAGGCACCTGAAACGCCTCTGACCGGTTTGCATCTCCGAAGCTCCTGAGGACTCTGAAGATTTCTGCAACACAGGAGGTGGGTTCCCGAGGTCTCTGAGATTGATCTGTGTTCTCAGCAATACTGAGGCCCGTATCCCTCATGGGGACCGTGCAACCCGAACCCTTGTGCACCACGTACATTTGCAGCAGCATATGCTTTTTGGGAACCCCTGAGGCTGTGCTTTGGGCTACTTGTAGTCCTGATCCGAGCAGTATTTCCACAGAACATTTCTGGCCTACACTCCACGAGTGTTCCGTGGGCTGATAATTTGTGATTCAGCTCGAGGTCCCTTGGAGATCTGTGGTCCGTCGACCTGTGGGTCCCTGTGAAGGTAACTTTGACTTTCTGTGGGCTTTCCTGGTTGCTCCAGATGTGCCCTGACTCTCCATAGCTTGGAGAGTCCCTAGGACCTTGCTGGTCCTCACCAAAGCATCTTTCCTCTAACCACGTGGGTTGCAGTTGCCAAGGCTTGTTGGTGTTCAATCCAGACACTGACCCCCCAGCACTCGACATCCTTCATGGGACAGCTCACCCCCGGACTTTGGTAATTGTCGACATCTCCTGGTCCCCGTGGCTGCAGAGTCAAGCTTCACCTCTTCTCACCTGAAACACCCGACATCGGTGGGCATTCGTCTATTGTGCCCCTTTGACCCAGACTCTGTCCCCTCTGCTTTCAGGTTCTTCTCAGCTCCGATCCAGGCTTGGATCACACTGGACACTTTTCATCTTCCCGGCAGCAGCACTTCTTCGCATCATGCCATTGAAATCAACAAGCGTTTCCGACACCACTTGACCCCTATGCACCCGGCTCTTCTGGGATAGGTAACACGGGTACCTCGGTACTCTCAAGGGTGCTGGCCTTAGAACCTTCTATGTTCCAAAGGGTTTGCTTGCTTGCTCTCCTAAGTGTCCTTAATCTTTAAAATTCCAACCGCGACTTTCCCATAGTGTTGTACGGAGCTCACAGCTATGTTCTCACACTGCACCCGGACTCCGTGGGTCTCCTGTGTCACTACCTTGGGTGGTTCCTTGGGGTCCCAGCGATTCTACGTGCTCTAGGCACTGTGTCTAATCAAGTCGTGGTTGTTACACCACTTTCTTAGTATATGGTTTGGTCTCCCCCTGGAGCCCACTGTGTATTGTGCTATTTAGTGTCGTTCTAGTGCTTTAATATTGTGTGTCTTGTTCTCTAATCTCATAAAGAGGTTAGTAGAGACTGTTTAGTAATAAATACATATATTTTATATATTCCTTGTGTGGTTCTCCTTTCATTTGGCCATTCAGGAGGTTATCATCTGGTAAACCAAGCTGCTTTACATTCCTTCGAGACTGAGTCTGAAGGCTACTCTCCATAGCTACCACTAGGATATCTTTCAATAAAGGTTGTCTTTAACCTAATCATCATTAAGGGTCGTTTGGACTGATGCAAGGTGCCCACTTTAACTAGTGGACAGCATATACCAGGCCAACTTCTCACACCCTCTCCTCACAAAAGATCTTAAATCAGTTTAGTAAAGTTTGAAGCCCCATGGGTGAGACAAGAAGAGCATTGTCTGCGAAGAGTTGCAATTTTCTCATTTCCTAGGGATGGCACATCACTGGTATTACAGCTAAGTAGTCAACCACTTGGTTGATTTATAAGGAAAATAGTGTTGGGGCCAAGACACAACCCTGTCGAGCTCCCCGACTGATTTCGACTGGATCAGTGACTTTACCCTGGCCACCCATCTCACCCTAGCTTAGTTATCTGCATGGAGGTGTTCGACTAGCGACAACATTTCTGGGGTCATTCATATCTCCTACAGCAACAACCAGAGCTTGTTTCTAGGTACAAGGTTGAACGCTGACTTCATGTCTATGAATGCTACATACAAGCTCCCCTTGCCCAATATCACCACCTTCCAGTATAGGAGAAGGAAGCGGAAGACCTGGTCAATTGTTCCTGTCTTTTGGCAGAATCCTGCTTGTAATGGGGATAAGATATGGTTGTCGGCCATCCAGTCCTGTCTCCTCACTAGGAGGTAGCAGCAAAATACTTTTTGAATGCAATCAATCAGGCTAATAGGACAAAAATTAAACAGATTGCTCCTGTCACCCTTTTTAAAAATGGGGATCACTTCGGCTCCCTTCCATGATTTGGGAATTGGGGCTTCCCCGGTGATGGCGTTAGAAAGTGCCATTATATATGCTGACCAGTTAAAAAGGGCACCTGGAATCCCGTCAGGTCCCATCAGGTCCAGGAGCTTTAGCAGGTACAATTGCCTCCAAGGATTTCCTCCTTGGAAAAAAAAATCCTTGCTACAGAATGAGATAAATCAGAAGAACATGGCTGTATGGCGAGGCAGAAGGTATTAGTATATAGAGCGCTAAAGTGCTCGGTCCAAGCATTGACCGCGATGTTATTGGCTTAAGGGTGATGTTTTTCAAGGTTTCCCCTCCCAACGAGAGCCCAGAATTTCCTGGTGTCTGAATAGGAGCAAGCCTCCCCAAGTTGCTCCACTTCTTCTCGTCCCAATCTCGCTTTACCCTAGCTAGGGATAGCTTGTATAATCTCCTTAGGTCGCGCACCAGTGGCATGTTCCTAAGTCTGATGGCTATAGCCAATCTTCTTCTTAGTGACCTGCATTCCTGTGTGAATCATGGCTTCGCCTTGTTTGCTTTCCTCTATTTGGAACTTGAGTGGTAGGAGTAGTCAACAAAGTTTCGAGCTAGCTGTTCAAAATACTTTGCATACAGGACACTAATGTTCTCCGTTGAACTCAATTTGTCTGGTAAAGATTGAATCACAGCCATATGGGCCTCAAATCCTGCTTTATGGTGTTGAGTTTAGTTTCGTCCCCCATAACCATTGGCCATTTGAGGCAATGTTTATCATTCGTAGGTATTACCTCTTTTGTGATCATTTTACTCTTTATGACACTCTCTTGTTCACCCCAGGGGTATACCAGACCCAAACTTAGCGGATTATTGTCACTATTGCAGTTTTTAACTATAGTCATGTCAATTACAGTTGAACATATTCTGGGGTTCACAAGAATGTTATTGATGCGACTAGCACCAGTTGGGCCAATAAATGTCATTTCCCCTCCTCTCTCTGAAAGTGTTCTTCCATTCGCAGCCCACAGCCTGTATTCTAAAGTCAATGCATTCATTTGTAATGCTGAATGTGACCACTTCTTAATTGGTGGAAGATCAAGAGGTGGAACTGACCATAGTTTATCCTCCTCATTGACATCATGGAATATATAACGTTTTTGTTCAACACACAGGAATCCATGGATCCCCCACGGTGCTCATCACGACCTCCATTCCCTGTGGAATGTGAATCATAATGCAGCTCATCAGAGGGCTCACCCTCTTTCTCAACCACTCTTCAAATGCACCTGCTGGTGCACTACTGGTTG
Source organism: Triturus cristatus (assembly GCF_964204655.1). Lineage (NCBI taxonomy): Eukaryota > Metazoa > Chordata > Amphibia > Caudata > Salamandridae > Triturus > Triturus cristatus. Next base: position 1,251,195,585 of record NC_140592.1, on the reverse strand, counting down.
GGGGATGAAGTCCCCTTGGTTGCTGAGGGTCTTTGGGGGGCGAGAACCCCTGTTGTAGCAACAAGTAAGTCACCCACAACGGGATTGCTCAGACTTCATCGGAGGCCTACCCCTTTTCTCAACCACTCTGCAAATGCCCCTCCTACTGAAGTACTGGTTGGGGAAGAAGTCCACTTGGCTGTTAACCTCTAATGTTGCCACAAGTAAGTCTCCCACAGCTGGATTGCTCAAACCTCAGCAGTGGCCTCACCCCTAATCTCAACCACTCTACAAATGCGCCCCTGGTTAACTAAAGGTTGGGGGATGAAATCCAGTTGGCTGTTTGGGTCATTGGGGCCAAGTACCCCTATTGTTGCCACAAGTAAGTTCTCCACAGCGGGATTGCTCAGACATCGTCAGTGGCCCTGCTGCTTTCTCAACTGCTCTGCAAATGCACTTCCTGGTGTAGTTCTGGTTGGGGGATGAAGTCCCCTTGGTTGCTGAGGGTTTTTGGGGGCCAAGAACGTCTATTGTTGCCACCCACATTTGAAGTTCTCAGACTTCATTGGAGGCCCACCCCCTTTCTCAACCACTCTGCAAATGCACCCCCTGGTGCACTACTGGCTGGGGAAAGAAGTACACTTGGCTGTTGAGGGTCATTGGGGGCCAAGAACCTCTATTGTTGCCACAAGTAAGTCGCCCACAGTGGGATTGCTCAGACTTTATCAGAGGCCCTGCCCCCTTTATTAACCACTCTGCAAATGCACCTCCTGGTGCACTACTGGTTGGGTGATGAAGTCTGGGGGTGAGCACGCCTGTAAACTACGCTCTGGCAGTGGTTGGCTGAGTTTTTGCCAAACTCCACATTCCAAACAGACTGCAGAGTGGCAAAACTCTGCTAACTCTAGTAGCAGAGACTCGCACACCCACTCACAGACCCACTCAGACACTCATATACCCACATAGAGCCTCACTCATGCTCTCTCACACCCACTTACAAACCTACCCAGACACTCATGCACCCACTGAGACACTCATGCACTCACTCACACACTCAGTGTCAAAGGTAAGTAGTTACAGTTAGGAAACAAAATGTAAAAGACCTTACAAATTCACATGAAAACAAAGGTTACAGGGACATTATAGTTTGGAAATAGAATTTTAAAAAACTCAGAAATTCCCTGAAAAAAATTGGTCTACACCAAATAACAAAAAGGTCACTTTCTTAACCAAGACATACCTTTCTGCCAAATTTGGTGTAATTCCGTCTAGCTGTTATAGCTGCAGTCGTGTTCAAACTCCCTATGGGAAATTGCATGAGGAAAAAGCATTTTGGGACACCCCCTTTTTCTCGGACCCCACTTGATGAATCACCCTGAAACTTTAAAGACAGCAACTGAATCAAGTGGCTGACTAATTGTGAAAATGTTGAGATGATTCGTCAAACTGTGCCAAAGTTATTGGAGAAAAAAAAAGTTTTTCCTATGGAAACTTGATCTTAACTACAACTACCTACTGGCAAGGTAATATATATATGACATCACGACCATGGCTGTGGTCGAAACGTGTCGTTTTTGTGCCTAAATAAACACCTTACCATCGATCAGTGGGCTCGAGAATCATCTTTCCAAGTGATTTACCGTTTGCAATATATGGTGGTCGTGAGTAGGTAGTTATAGTTAGGACTTGGTTTCCATTCAAAAAGCGTTTTTTCCTTTGCCAATATCTTTGGCACCGTTTGAAAAATCTTCGCAAAATTTTTCAAACTAATGACCAGCTCAGGTCAGCTCCCGTTTTGAAAGTTTGAGAGATAAAAAATTGGACTCCCAAAATGCGTTTTCTCCATGTTAATTTCCGTAGGAATCTTGGAACAGTCTACAGCCTGAACTGCTGAACCGAATTACACCAAATTTGACAAAAATGTAGCTCTTGGTTCAAAAATCAATATCTGAGCACTGAGGAGGAGCCGCGAATTCTCCCGAGCACGAGCTTAATTCTGGATGGCTGCCAACACTCCAAACCAGAATGTGTTGGCAGCCATCTTGTGACTCGGTTCTACCGAGTCACTAGAAAAAGTTTTTAAAAAGTTACAAATGAAGAAAAGAGGGCAGGGTAGAAACACCCTGACCCACTAGGCCTGCTCAGGCCCCAAAAAAGCTTTAAAAAAACAACCAATTAAAGCCCCCAGGTGGACCAGGTCCCGGGGACAATATTTAATAATGGTGCAGGGGCCCTCCGGGGACCGCCACCCCCTGGGGTGATCCTTATTCAAATGCGGGGGGCTCACAGCCATGGGGACTGCCACCTCCCTAGGTCTTTATTTTAAAAAATTAAATAAAAAGCATGGGGGGGCTCTTGCCCTCCCCACACAGCCCCGGGAATCACCACCTCCCCGGGGCTTTAATCATTAAGTGCGGCAGGCATCGCGGCCTCCACAGCCCCGGGGACCACCACCTCCCTGGGGATTTAAAAAAAATTAATGATGTGGGGGGCTCCTGCCCCCAACACTGCCCCGGGGAACACCACCTTCCCTGGGGCATACAGTAGTTTAAATTTGGGGGTCCGTAGCGGCCCCCCGGCCCCGTGGACCACCACCTCCCCGGGGCTTTACACATATGTTGGAGGGGAGCCACGCGGCCCCCCTCGTGGAGCCCTCGGTGGCCCTGGGGACCGCCACCCCCCAGGGCCGGCTTCAGCAATGTCCAGGGGTGCCCACCCCGGGACATTGCCGTTTGCTATGGCAGGGCAGGGGAGCACGGCACCCGCCCTGCCATGGCAAACTCTGCATTGCTTCTTGGGAGCGAGAGCAGGAAACCTGCTCTCGCTCAAGAAACAAAGCAGAATTGCTTTTGGGCAAGAGGAGCTGCATGTCAGCAGATCCCCATGCCCAAAAGCAATGCCGTCTCCCGCAGGAGGCGGGGAGCCAGCAGGGACCGTGGGGGCATTGGGGTTCCCCCCACAGTCTCCAACTTGATGGCGGGCCAGGGCTGCACTGGCCGAGGCGGGCACTGGGCGTTCCCCCGGTGGGCCACCAGGGTGGGGGCCGATTTTGGGCCCCTGGGCAGATGTTTTTGTTATCGGAAGCCTGCAATATCAGTAACAAAATCGGCCGAAACTGGCCCTTGCAAACAGCTCAGCTGCACCCCTTCAGCCTCCCCAGGGGGGTCGGCTGAGCAGTTTGCCATGGCCCATTTTGGTTCCCAGTCCGGCCCTGTGGCCCACCCCAGGGGATGGGGTCCCTGGGGTCAGAAGTGGCCTGGGAGGGAGGCCACTCGGACCCGTCCCTTTCCATTATTTTAAAAAAAAAATAATAAGGCCGGGCGCCAGGGGGGATGGGGTCCCCAGGGCCATAATTGGCCTGAGGAGGGGGGGATGGGGTCCCCAGGACCAGAAGTGGATGTAGGTTGTGTGTAGTGGAATTATGTGGTATGTTGTGCAGTGAAATTATGTGGATAGAAAGTATGTGGTATTTAGTGTGTAGGAATTATGTAGAGTTGCATTCTGTGTTATGGAGAGTAATTGTGTGGTATGATAGTCTGTGTTGTGGAGTTGTAACCTCATATTTAGTCTTCCTCGTTTCCATAGAAGCTAAACTATGAACTTCAATGAGACAAAATAAAAAGAAGGAACCACTGAGGAGCACTTCTGGACCTAGTCAGAGGTATAAGCAGGGCCACTAGAATTATATGACTGTTTGGCTGCACCGACTTTTGCACAATTATACATTTTCCGCATTTGCCACATAATCCATCATCTGCTGCATAATCTGCAGATTTTAACATAAAAACATTGTTTCTAGCTCAAACGGCTCAAACGTTATAAAAAATGCAGCGACAAGTGTAACAGCGTGGTGGAAGGCCCTGTGCAAACCTAGAATAGTCACCTATTACTTATTGCTAAATATGGGTATTAAATTGCTACTAATGGTATGTAAACCACTCTAACTTCTTTCTGCGCCTCTCTTGCCTCTTTTTACATTTCTGTTGCTTCTTTCTGCAAACCTCATGCCTCTTTCACACCACTCTTCCCTCTTTCTGCACCTCTCTTCCCTCTTTCTGCACCTCTTGTTTCTTTCTGTATCTCTCTTACCTCTTTCTCCACCTCACTTCCCCCTTACTACATCTCTATTGGTTCTTTATGCACTTCTCTTACTTGTTTCTGCACCTCTCTTGCGTCTTTCTGTACCTATGTTGCATCTTTCTGTACCTTTATTGGTTCTTTTTGCAATTCTCTTGCTCTTTCTGCACCCTGTGCGCCTATTTCAGCACCTCTGTTGCTTCTTTCTATACTTCTCTTCCTTCTTTTTGCATCCCTACTGCCTCTTTCTGTACCTCTCTTGCCGCTTTGTGCACCTCTTCTACCTTTTTCTGTACCCCTCTTGCCTCTTTTTGCACTTCTAATGGTTCTTTCTGCACTGCTCTTGCTTCTTTCTACACCTCACCTTCCTCTTTCTGTACTTCTATTGCTTCTTTCTACACCTCTGTTGCTTCTTTCAGCAATTCGCTTGCCTCTTTCTGCACTTCCCTTCCTTCTTACTGCACCCCTCCTGCCTCTTTCTGTACCTTTCTTGCCTCTTTGTGCACCTCTCCTACCTCTTTCTGCACCCCTCTTGCCTCTATTTGCACCTCTGTTGGTTCTTTCTGCACCTCACCTGCTTTTTCTGTACTTCTATTGCTTCTTTCTGCACATCTGTTGCTTCTTTCAGCAATTCTCTTGCCTCTTTCTGCACTTCTCTTCCTTCATTCTGCACCCCTCCTGCCTCTTTCTGCACTTCTCTTGGTTCTTTCCACACCTCTGTTGCTTCTTTCAGCACCCCTCCTGCCTCTTTCTGCACTTCTCTAGCTTCTTTCTACACCTCTCTTGCCAATTTATTAGGCCTGGGCTAAATTTCCGTTCCGCTCGCGGAAATTGCGATAATTTGACATTTTCGCGTTCCGCAGAGAGCGCGAAAATGTCAAAATTTCCGCATTCCGCAGCTTAGCGATAATTTGTTTCTTGCTCGCGCTGTAAAATAATACATTCTCGCGCACGCGCGATCGCCTTACCTGAATCCCCGCGTTTGCCGGCAAGTTTTCCCGATCCGGTCGCGTTCTCCACGAGATGTTGGATTGTTGGTAGTCATTTGCGCTGTCTCGCGACAGTTCGCGCCCGCAGTAATGTCATTGGTCGCGCGATCACGTCTTTCTTCTTGCGATCATGCACCACGAGAAGGGTGAAAACAAGATGGCCGCGCACGCGAGCAACCGCATGGGTAAGTTGGCGAGCCGCGACCACGCAGAAAATACCACGAACAGGCGGGAAAAAAACTTCCGCATCTTCGCGATATTTCCGCGTGTTTGCGGAGATTTTTAACATTTTCGCAATAATTTGCGAAAGTCACTTTCGCAAATTCCGCCCACCCCTACTATTTATGCTCCTCTATTGCCTCTTTGTGCACTTATCTTGCCTGTTTCTGCACTTCCCTTGCCTCTTTCTGAACCTCTCTTGCCTCTTTCTGCACCTCTCTTGTCTCTTTCTGCACTTTTCTTGCTTCTTTCTGCACCTCTCCTGCCTGTTTTGGCACCTCTGTTGCTTCTTTCTGAACTTCTCTTGCCTCTTTCTGCACCTCTGACTTAGAGGTAGTTTTAGTCCCACTGCCCTATTATGTACTAGGGCCTTACATGGAAGGTTGTGCCAATCACAGGGGTACCCAAACCCATAGTGTATCCTAGTGTATGTAGGTGTTTTTATTGTATTTTAAGTGTCTTTCACTGGCTCCGGGCCTGCTTAAGTAGAGTCAGTTACCACTGGTTCCAGTCAGCAAAAAGTTGGGGACTCAGGATGACTTTGCAACAAGGCCTCTTTCTGCACCTCTGTTGGTTCTTTCTGCATATCTCTTGCTTCTTTCTGCACCTTTCTTCGTCTTTCTGGACTTCTGTTGCCTCTTTCTGCATTTCTCTTGCTTTTTTCTGCTCTTTTCTTCCTTTTTATTCACATGTCCTACCTCTGTAGGTATGGTTAGAAATTAGCATTTAAAAAAATCTTTGAAATTCACTGAAAAAACCATAGGTTTCAGGGACGTTATAGTTAGAAATTAGCATTTAAAAAAACTTTGAAATTCACAGAAAAAAATCATAGGTTTCAGGGACGTAATAGTTAGAAATTAGCATTTTAAAAAACCTTAGAAACTCACTGAAAAAAACACAGGTTTTAGGGATGTTATAGTTAGTTGGATATTTCACTTCTACAAAACCAGAGAAATTCGGCTGTTATAGTTAGTTCAGCTAACTATAACTCGTGCCCCTGCAATGCACTGCTGATGACGTCACATATTACATCATTCATGACATGGTCAGTGACATCACTGATGACATTACTGATGACATCTCAAATAACATCACTGATGACATCCTCAATGTGATAATCTGATGCACCTTTTCATACCCTAATAAACCCTTTGATACACCCACTCTAAAATACAGACTACCATTTTTGAAACCATAGACACACCTCCAGTTACTACATACCCACTCACTGATTCCTTGGTCTACACACACATCCACTCATTCAACCATACAGTCACTCGTACATGCAGTCACTCATCAATACAGCACTATCATATGCACTCATATGCCTATACAGACAATCACACACCACCACTCATCCATAGAGTTACTCACACACCTAGTCAGTCATGCAAAGAATCAATCACACTCCCATTTACTCACCTATACAGTTATACACACACCACTTCACTTATTTACACAGATACTAACACATACTTACTCTCTTATACAATCACTGATACAAGCACACACTCATCCATACAGCCACTCTCACAATCACTCACTCTCACATATAGTCATTTATATACTCCAACACTCACATATACTGCCTTTCACATATGTAGTTATTCACACATGTACCAATGAAACATCCATTCACTCACCAACACACCCATACACACACTCACCCACCCATACAGCCCTTCACAGATACAGTCTTGAACCCATATACCCAGTGAAACACCCACTCACACACCTATGCACAGTCACCCCCCCACCTACACAGCCACTAAGGCATCCATACAGATACTCAGACAACCAATCGATAACCCATATAGACACTCATATAGCTACTCACCAACCCATGCAGCCGCTTACACACTAGCTGACAGACTTATACAGACATTCACACAGTTTAGTCACTAACCCATGCATTCAGTAAGACACGTTTAATCACTCACTTATACCGTCAGTCATGCACCTACTAAATCATTCATTCAGACACTTATACACCCACTCATTCTTCAATACACCTTGGCATATATATATATAAAAAATATTTAAACTTTACAGAAACATGCAGTCACTGGATGATGTCATTTGAGATGTCATCAGTGATGTGATCAGTGATGTCACTAACCACGTCATGAATGATGTAATATGTGATGTCATCAGCAATGCATTGCGGGGGTGCAAGTTATAGTTAGCTCAACTAACTATAACAGCCGAATTTCTCTGGTTTTGTACGAGTTAAATGTCCAACTACCTATAATGTCCCTGAAACCTGTGGTTTTTTCAGTGTATATATATATATATATATTTGGACCTATGATGTTTGAATAAACAGCACTTACCTGCATCATTGCTTACGGAGTCTGTATCCTGGTGTTGCGCCGTTCTTGGATGGTCGCGCTTTGGGATTCATATATATATATATATATATATATATATATATATATATATATATATATATATATATATATATATATATATATATATATACCAATCAAAAGTGCCCGAAGGAAGAAGGCGCCACACACGACTAGATTTCACCTTTTAATTTGAACAGACAGCAGCAATCCCAGCGAAGCCTTCACAGCAAATGTTCTCTACCAAACCCGTTTCGGGTTCAAAAATCCCTTTTTCACTGGCCAACACCATGGAGACACAGCTGTGCAGATTCAATCGCATTCGCGATAGGTCACGTTAGTCCCGCCCATTGTGGGCGCACTGCATCATGGTATGAGTAGTTCAGGTAAGTTTAATATCATACATATATAGATATAAATAGATAGATAGATATGATTTTTAAGGCCAAAAACGTTGGCAGAATGCTTAAATCTCTTTCACAAACCCTTTTTAAAAGGAGAAAGATGAAGCAAAAGAGGACAGTGTAACCCTGTGGGCTGCTGTGATGTGAATGCAAAAATAGTGTGTATGCCTTTAAGGGGCCAGAGACAACCAGAATCCCATCATGCCAAGCTGGTGCAGTTGCTTCAGTTCTTTTTTCGGCTCCTGGTGACAGGATCTTGGAACACTGGGCTTGGCCTTTTTGGCGTATTTTCATCAAAAATCTCATTAAGACATTTTCCTGCCTCTGGAAGGAAGAATACCAAGTCAGACCCTCATGATTTCTGCATCATCTGCCTTCCTGATAGATGTCCACACTGCAGGAAAATTTCCATACGTATTATGAGGGAAAGAGAGAGGATTCACCTCCATGGTACAGAGGAGCAACGCAGCCAGCATGCATATTCAGAAGATGGGACATCCAGAGATCAAAGAGAGGGTTGGTCCTCTACCAGGGTTCTTCCACCTTCCTCTGAGGACTAGAGGCATGGTAGGTCCAAGAAGAGAAGCACAATTCAAGAACAACGTTGTTCCAGGATGACGCAGAGAGCATTGACGTTGAGACAAGGTACCATACTTACATGTTCAATGTAGAGGGCTGGGTTGACGACGAAGAGGGAACGAGGTCAGGGTCGACTTTGAGACATAGAAGGTGGACATCAAAGGTGACTATGCAGTCGAGGTGCAAAAGAAGTTAGACGTCAAGGAGTGTGTCGATGTCAAAATCAAGACAAAGACATATACCATCAACCTCCACCTCCTCCTCTGACACATCCTCTGGCGTCTCTTCAACCTTCAGAACCAGTACCTATTCCACAGCCTGTGAAAGCTCCTTCTCTGCTTCCTGTACCTTCTCGGCAACAATTGCATTCCAGATCTCGCTATCGTCCTCACTGTAGGAGAGTAGGGTCTGCTATCCTATGGTCACCCCAAATTTTTGCTTTTTGCTTCACTGGTTTTTGACATATTGAGGCTGTGGGCCTGCCAATCAGACCCCCAGCCTGCTGTTCTCTCTACTAAATTTACACTATGCACCCTAGGTGCACAACCAATTGGAAGTGGATCACCCTGTGAGCCCCTGTACCAGTGTACACTAGGTACCCAGGGCATTGGTGTATCTAAGGCCTACCAGGGGCTGAAGCATGTATTGTGCCACCCCTGGCCTGGCCTAACAAATTTGACACAACTGGCTGATCACTCAGCTGGGGTAAGTTGGTGTAACCACCTCTTACTTAGGTGTAGTATACCTATACCTAACCTTAAATGGGACACATGTTAACCTATAAGTCACTCCTATGGCAGGCCTTAACAATCCTGAAGGCAGAGTGCTTGGTTCCATGTGAGATGGTGCTCTGGCATGAGCTGAGCCTGTCTGCAGTGGTCGGAACCACTTCCTTCTACTGTTTCCAGATATCGTCATACCATATACTCTTAAGTGCATTATGAACCTCGCGGTTAAATGCTATCTTTGGTTTGGCCTTATCAAAACATGTCGAGTAAGGTGTCATACGAATTGGAATACTAACCCCTCGCCAATTCTGGCGACGGGGTTAGCATTCCACCCTTCTAGAGAGACACGACATGTACAGTACCTGAAACCCGGGTAAAATCAGACATAGCCTCAGCTCCACAAAATGGATGCTGCCACCACAGACACAAGTCTGCCCTCCTGCTGCTGGGAGTCCTTCCAGCTTGAGAGGTGTGGACAAAGGGTTTCCTGACAGGGGAGGTGCGTGCGCCACCCCAGACAGGATTTTGTGTATTGGTCAGGTAGGGCTTGAAAGAAACCAGACATGCCTGAGGCTCACAAGGAGCCTCGGTGCATATGCCAGTTCAAACCGGTCCTGGGGCACACCAGCCCTGGACCTGGGGCGAGCTGGACAAAGGATTGGGGGTGTAACCACCCCCCTTCCTGGTCCCACCCTTAGGGAGGGACCTAGCAGGTAGTCCGGCCCCTAGAATCCGAATAAAGGTAGGAGCTGTGTCCTAAGACTTTAGACATCCTGGAATCAACTTAACTACAAGAAGAAGACGGGAACTTCGACGCTCTGCCGCACAGAGGACTGAAGCCAATCTCCCCTGTGGTCAGGGAGTGACCACCTTGCTAACGCAAGCACCATCCAGCGAATCAACGTCTGCTTTGCCGCCGCCTCCCGCCGGAGCCCGAGCCCGAGCCCAGAGACTGACAAGACCTGGACCTCCAGACCTCTCACCGCTCGATCCACAGTCCCTGAAAAGAAGGAACCCGTGGAGGCCCCGAGACACGTGGAGCCAGCCATCTTGAAAAGACCATGACAAGCTGCAAGCGCAACAACCGAGGCTCTCTCCAAGTTGTGCTTTGGGTCCTGAGAAGCCCAACACCCGAGCAGCATCTGCACCAAAGGTGAGCCCTCCAGCATCTCCACGATCTGCGTGGGGCCCCTCTGCATTTTGCCACTCGATGCGCCTAACCGGTTGCTGGCCCGTTGGCTAGTGGCCATCTTGGCAACGAACTTCAAGAACTACACCACTGGTCTGGTTGCTCCAGACTGGCCCTTGCTCCCCTCCAAAGGAGCAGTCCCTCTGACCTTGCTGGTCAGAACCATCAGCTTATTTCGTTCTCCACAACAATTGCTTTTGCCAAGGCTTGTTTGCTTTGACCAAGTCGCCGACACCGCCGACAGCAAGAGCCTACGTGGGACAGCTCGTGAACCGACTCCTGGATGTCGTTGACCTTCAGGGACCACGTGGCTGCAGAGACAAGCTACACCTTTCCTCCTGTTTGCACCCGACATCGCCTGGTACCCACCTGGTGCCACGCTGGTCACTGGCTAGTGACTGTGAACACTGTCCCCTCTGCTTACAGGTCTTCTACAACTCCGATCCACCCTTGGATCCACCGCATCCCTTCCGGACCGACCGCCTGCAGCATCTTTGTCTTCAGGCTCCATTGAACATATAGAAGAAACCCGACGCACTTCGAGACCTATGCACCCGCTTCCTGTGGGTGAGGTAAAGCTGGCACTCCGGTGCCCAAGTGTAGAGTATCATCTCTAGTGTCTGTATTTCCAATCTTGAGTTTATAGTCCATCCGGAAGATCCTTTTTGCAGTAACTTTGTAACTTTTACGCACCCATTGAAAACCTATGGGAGCCCGCGTGTGACTATTTGCTCTGCACACGCAACCCGTGGACCTCCTGGTCACTAACTAAAGTTAGCTCCTTGTAGGCCCAGCGATTCTAGAGGCCCTAGGCCTTTTCCCTTTTCTGTTTGTGGTACTTATACCACTATTTTAGTATATGGTTCGAGTGGCCACCAGGGCCTATCCATATAAAGTGCAACTTCTGTGTATTCTAACGTATTCTTGTTTAACGCTTTGTGCTCCTGTGCTCATAAAGAGTCTAGGGGATACTTTGAGAAATAAATACATATATATTTTCAATATATATCTGTGTGGTGTCCTTTCATTGGTATAAAGGGGGGGTTACATTTGGTAAAACAGCCTGCTTAACACGCTTCACGAGTTTAGCCTCAAAGACTGCTTAGCCTATGCTACCACTAGGGCAGCTGGTCCGAAAAGGTTGACTTACAACCACACCATAAGGGTTGCTTGGCATGGTACAAGGTGGTCACTTTAACTAGTGAACATCATATACCAGGCCAACTTCTCACATTGGTGAGCAGCGGTTGGATTTGAGCTTGCTGTGTTTTACCTCTGTAATCTCTTTGTTACCAATTGAAAGATCATACAGGTACCTTTAGGTACATATAAAACAAGAATAGATATACTTAAGTTCTACTGAACTTAGTTGTTGTAGAGCAAAGGGAGTAGCACACCCTGACTACAACTACTAGATAGGTTTAGTAGGAAAACCCAAGTGTAGGTAGATTGCAACACATCCACCCACACTTAAGAGCAAAGGCTGGGGCAGAGGGGTCCAATGTACCCATCTCTGTTGAGAGTGACCCCCAGAGGGCACCATCCATCTTTGCTACCCTAAATCAAAATGAGCTCAGGCAGTTGGCAAATATCAGGGGCCTTAAACAGCCCAAGAATCCTACTTCTGCTGAACTCAGAGAGCTTTTACAGGCTGATGAAGATCAGAAAGCTCCCAGGAAAGCCTCCCAGTTAGGCCCCTTAGGGACTGGAACAGGAGGCCCCCCTTCTGAAAATGATACTGAGGTACCCCTTTCCAATAGTCACCCCTTAGATGAGATTCATACTACAGAGGATGAAAGTGAGAAGGGTACTGATACAGAAGGTAGTGAGGATGAAGGGAGAAATAGCCCAGTGCCAAGTGTTATACGTGGCCCAGCTAACTTAAGGCTACTGGGGACTGACAATGGGATCACCCCATTGGATCTCCCTAGTGGACTTAACCAGGGGCTTGGGAGGCAAAGGAATCACTCAGGTGAATCTAATGCTTCTCATGCCTCTAGAGGCTCTCAAGGTCACTCCAGGAGAAGGATGACCACCCCTCAGAGGAGGGAACATGAGGCCAGAATGCAGGAAGCTCAGCTGAGAATCAGGAAACAGGAGCTAGAAGTAGCTCTGATGGAAGAGAAACTGAGTAAGGCTAGGCGACCTAAAGAGAGTGGGTCTATACCCACTGGTGGCAGCATTGTCCCTAAGGACAAAGATAGGGTCTTTGATAATAGGAACCTGTCTAAGGTTGTGCCCCCCTACAAAAGTGGGGATGACATACACACATGAATGACTGCTCTTGAGAGAGCCTGCAAAGTGCAGCAGGTTCCTGAAGACCAGTGGGCAGCAATCCTCTGGCTCTCCTTTGAAGGAAGAGGCAGAGACAGACTCCTCACTGTTAGGGAGGAGGATGTCAGAAACTACAGAGTCCTGAAGAGTGTCCTAGTTGATGGGTTAGGCTTAACCACTGAACAGTACAGGTTAATGTTCAGAGACACCCAGAAGACACAGACTCAGGACTGGTCTGAATACATTGAATGTGCCACTAAGGCTTTGGAGGGTTGGTTGCTGGGAAGTAAGGTATCTGATTATACAGGATTGTACAATTTGATGATGAGAGAACAGATTTTAAATAACTGTCAAAACCAGCAACTGCATCAACACTTGGTTGACTCTGATCTGACCTCTCCCCAAGAATTGGGAAAGAAGGCAGACAAATGGGTCAGAACCAGGGTTAAGCAAAAGAACCAGAACCAGGGCCAAGGGGGTGATCAGAAGAAAACAGACCAAAAGGGTGGAGATCAGAAATCTAAAGACCAGAAGTCTTCAACAGGGCCCCAAACTAGTACTAAAGAGGGTGGGTCCCAGCCTAAAGGGAAGAAGAAAGAAGGTCAAAAGAAACCCTGGTGCAATTCTTGCAAGAATACAACTCACTGGACTAGTGAATGTAAGAAGGGTGGAGCCCCCAACACTGTTGCCCCTAAGGCACCTGCTCCCAGTACTACTGTTAGCAGTGTTGGTCCCCAGACAAAGGGTGTAGTGGGAATCACTATGGGAACTGAAGGAGATTCTGACTTAGACAGAACCCTGACCCAGGCAGTCCTGATCTGTGATGGGGACATAGATTTGTCCCTGACTGTGAGCCCCAGTAACCTGGGCAAGTACAGACAGACTCCTTTAATTAATGAAAAAGTGGCTCAAGCCTACAGGGACACATGTGCCAGTGTCACTATGGTGACACCAGGCTTTGTGGACCCTGGACAGTACATACCAGGTGAGAATTACCTGGTGACCAATGCCAGCAATGCCACTACTTCACATAGTGTGGCAGTTGTTAACTTCTCATGGGGAGGGGTAACTGGCCTCAAAAGGGTTGTGGTTAGTGCAGACCTCCCAGTAGAATGTTTGTTGGGCAATGACCTAGAGAGTTCTCTATGGTCTGAAGTGGAGTACAGGACACATGCAGAGATGTTAGGTATATCACCACATGTCCTTGCTGTGACCAGGTCACAGGCCAAAAAGTGCCTTACTGAACCTCAGGTCTTGGATCCTGGAACAATGGACCAAGCACCTACCAAGAAGAAGAACAGGAGGGTCAAGGCTGTGCCTTCCCCCCTGCCTCAGAGTGATAATCACCCTTCCCAGGAAGCTGATCTAGAGAACCCTGAAGGAACTGTCCCTGAAGAGCTTGAACCTGATCAGGTTGAGTTTCTGGGGACAGGGGGACCTTCAAGGGCTGACTTGAGGCAGGCTCAGTTATCCTGTCCCTCTCTTGAACCCCTCAGACAGCTGGCTGCTGCTGAGGCTGCTGGGAATGCTCAAGGTACCCATAAAGTGTATTGGGATGAAGGGCTCCTTTATTCAGAGGCTAGAGACCCCAAGCCTGGTGCAACCAGGAGGTTGGTTATACCTCTGCAATTTAGGGGCTTCCTTCTTACCTTGGCCCATGATATTCCTTTAGCAGGACACTTAGGCCAGAACAAGACTTGGGACAGGCTTGTCCCTCACTTTCACTGGCCTCACATGAATGAAGATACCAAGGAGTTTTGTCGCTCCTTTGTGACCTGCCAAGCCAGTGGCAAATCAGGTGGCACAACAAAGGCCCCCCTAATACCACTACCTGTGGTTGGGGTCCCCTTTGAAAGAGTGGGAATAGATATAGTGGGTCCCATGGATCCTCCCACTGCATCTGGGCACAGATTTATACTGGTGGTAGTGGATCATGCCACCAGGTATCCAGAGGCAATTCCCCTTAGGACCACTACAGCACCTGTTGTGGCCAGGGCCCTGCTGGGAGTATTCTCCAGAGTGGGGTTTCCTAAGGAGGTGGTTTCTGACAGAGGTACCAACTTCATGTCAGGATACTTGACAGCCATGTGGAAGGAATGTGGTGTCAACTACAAGTTCACCACCCCTTATCACCCACAATGCAATGGGCTTGTTGAGAGATTCAACAAGACCCTAAAGGGTATGATCAAAGGATTACCTGAAAAGCTCAGTCGAAGATGGGACATCCTTCTACCCTGCCTTCTGTTTGCTTACAGAGAGGTCCCACAAAAGGGGGTTGGCTACAGCCCCTTTGAATTGTTGTTTGGGCACCCTGTAAGAGGCCCACTGTGTTTGGAAACGGAAGATTGGGAGTTACCTCTCAAAAAGCCTAAGCAAGACATAGTGGACTATGTACTTGGTCTCCGCTCCAGGATGGCTGAGTATATGGAGAAGGCATCCAAAAACCTTGAGGCAAGCCAGGCCTTACAGAAAGCTTGGCATGACCAAAAGGCTGTCTTGGTTGAGTTTCAGCCAGGACAGAAGGTATGGGTGTTGGAGCCAGTGGCCCCAGCAGCACTCCAAGACAAATGGTCTGGACCCCATACAATCCTGGAAAAGAAGGGAGAGGTTACCTACTTGGTGGACCTAGGAACTCCCAGGAGTCCCCACAGGGTACTCCATGTTAACAGGTTAAAAGCATATGTTGACAGGGCAGACATGGGCTTGCTCATGGCTACAGATGAGGGACAGGAGGAAGAGAGTGAACCTCTCCCAGACCTGTTGTCTCAGAACCCTAAGGATGGTTCAGTTGAAGGAGTGACCCTTGGAGGCAACCTCACTGATCATCAGCAGACTGAATGTAGACAAGTTCTACAATCATTTCAACACATGTTTTCCTTGATACCTAGCCAAACTGACTGGTGTACCAATGTGGTGGACACTGGTGACAGTTTGCCTGTAAAGAACAAGCTTTACAGACAACCTGACCACGTCAGGGACTGTATAAAGGCTGAGGTACACAAAATGCTGGAATTGGGTGTCATTGAACCCTCAGAGAGCCCCTGGGCTAGCCCAGTGGTTCTGGTCCCCAAACCTCACACCAAAGATGGCAAGAGAGAGATGAGGTTCTGTGTGGACTACAGAGGACTCAATGCTGTCACTAGGACAGATGCACATCCTATTCCAAGGGAAGATGAGCTCATAGACAAACTAGCTTCTGCTAAGTTTTTGAGCACATTTGACTTAACAGCTGGCTATTGGCAAATCAGATTAGCTGAGGAGTCTAAGGCCAAAACAGCATTCTCAACCCCAGGTGGGCACTACCAATTTGTGGTGATGCCCTTTGGTCTGAAGAATGCACGTGCCACCTTCCAAAGGTTGGTGAATCAAGTCCTTACTGGGTTGGATGACTTTTGCGCAGCATATCTTGATGACATTGCTGTCTTTAGCTCCACCTGGGAGGATCACCTGATCCACCTGAAGAAGGCTCTTGAGGCTCTGCAAAGGGCAGGCCTCACTATCAGGCCACTAAGTGCCAGATAGGGCAGAGTAAGGTTGTGTATTTGGGCCACCTTGTAGGTGGAGGCCAAGTTCAACCACTGGAGAGTAAGATACATTCCATCAAGGACTGGTCTCCTCCAACCACCCAGACTCAAGTTCGAGCTTTCTTGGGCTTGACTGGGTACTACAGGAAGTTTGTTAAGAACTATGGGTCCATTGTGACTCCTCTTAATGATCTGACATCCAAGAAGATGCCCAAAAAGGTTCAGCGGACAGTAAGCTGTCAAAAGGCATTTGATGACCTGAAGGAGGCCATGTGCTCTGCACCTATCCTGAAAAGTCCTGACTACTCCAAAGAGTTTATTGTCCAAACAGATGCTTCTGAGTTGGGTGTGGGAGCTGTGCTGTCACAACTTAATGTAGATGGTCAAGACCAACCCATTGCTTTTATTAGCAGAAGGTTGACCCCCAGAGAGAAGAATTGGTCAGCTATTGAGAGGGAGGCCTTTGCTGTGGTGTGGGCCCTGAAGAAGCTGAGGCCATACTTGTTTGGCACTCACTTCAAGATTCAGACCGACCATAAGCCCCTCTTGTGGCTAAATCAGATGAAGGGTGAAAACCCCAAACTGCTTAGGTGGTCCATTTCCCTACAGGGGATGGACTTTACAGTGGAGCACCGGCCAGGTACTGACCATGGGAATGCAGATGGTCTCTCCAGGTACTTCCACTTAGGACATGAAGACGAGACTGGTCAAGGCTAGTTTAATGTCCCTGCGTTTGGGGGGGTTGTGTAGGAGAGTAGGGTCTGCTATCCTATGGTCACCCCAAATTTTTGCTTTTTGCTTCACTGGTTTTTGACATATTGAGGCTGTGGGCCTGCCAATCAGACCCCCAGCCTGCTGTTCTCTCTACTAAATTTACACTATGCACCCTAGGTGCACAACCAATTGGAAGTGGATCACCCTGTGAGCCCCTGTACCAGTGTACACTAGGTACCCAGGGCATTGGTGTATCTAAGGCCTACCAGGGGCTGAAGCATGTATTGTGCCACCCCTGGCCTGGCCTAACAAAGTTGACACAACTGGCTGATCACTCAGCTGGGGTAAGTTGGTGTAACCACCTCTTACTTAGGTGTAGTATACCTATACCTAACCTTAAATGGGACACATGTTCACCTATAAGTCACTCCTATGGCAGGCCTTAACAATCCTGAAGGCAGAGTGCTTGGTTCCATGTGAGATGGTGCTCTGGCATGAGCTGAGCCTGTCTGCAGTGGTCGGAACCACTTCCTTCTACTGTTTCCAGATATCGTCATACCATATACTCTTAAGTGCATTATGAACCTCGCGGTTAAATGCTATCTTTGGTTTGGCTTTATCAAAACATGTCGAGTAAGGTGTCATACGAATTGGAATACTAACCCCTCGCCAATTCTGGCAACGGGGTTAGCATTCCACCCTTCTAGAGGGACACGACATGTACAGTACCTGAAACCCGGGTAAAATCAGACATAGCCTCAGCTCCACAAAATGGATGCTGCCACCACAGACACAAGTCTGCCCTCCTGCTGCTGGGAGTCCTTCCAGCTTGGGAGGTGTGGACAAAGGGTTTCCTGCCAGGGGAGGTGCGTGCACCACCCCAGACAGGATTTTGTATATTGGTCAGGTAGGGCTTGAAAGAAACCAGACATGCCTGAGGCTCACAAGGAGCCTCGGTGCATATGCCAGTTCAAACCGGTCCTGGGGCACACCAGCCCTGGACCTGGGGCGAGCTGGACAAAGGATTGGGGGTGTAACCACCCCCCTTCCTGGTCCCACCCTTAGGGAGGGACCTAGCAGGTAGTCCGGCCCCTAGAATCCGAATAAAGGTAGGAGCTGTGTCCTAAGACTTTAGACATCCTGGAATCAACTTAACTACAAGAAGAAGACGAGAACTTCGACGCTCTGCTGCACAGAGGACTGAAGCCAATCTCCCCTGTGGTCAGGGAGTGACCACCTTGCTAACGCAAGCACCATCCAGCGAATCAACGTCTGCTTTGCCGCCGCCTCCCGCCGGAGCCCGAGCCCAGAGACTGACAAGACCTGGACCTCCAGACCTCTCACCGCCCGATCCACAGTCCCTGAAAAGAAGGAACCCGTGGAGGCACCGAGACACGTGGAGCCAGCCATCTTGAAAAGACCACGACAAGCTGCAAGCGCGACAACCGAGGCTCCCTCCAAGTTGTGCTTTGAGTCCTGAGAAGCCCAACACCCGAGCAGCATCTGCACCAAAGGTGAGCCCTCCAGCATCTCAACAATCTGCGTGGGGCCCCGCTGCATTTTGCCACTCGACGCGCCTAACTGGTTGCTGGCCCGTTGGCTAGTGGCCATCTTGGCGACGAACTTCAAGAACTACACCGCTGGTCTGGTTGCTCCAGACTGGCCCTTGCTCCCCTCCAAAGGAGCAGTCCCTCTGACCTTGCTGGTCAGAACCATCAGCTTATTTCGTTCTCCACAACAATTGCTTTTGCCAAGGCTTGTTTGCTTCGACCAAGTCACCGACACCGCCAACAGCGAGAGCCTGCGTGGGACAGCTCGTGAACCGACTCCTGGACGTCGTCGACCTTCAGGGACCACGTGGCTGCAGAGACAAGCTACACCTTTCCTCCTGTTTGCACCCGACATCGCCTGGTACCCACCTGGTGCCACGCTGGTCACTGGCTAGTGACTGTGAACACTGTCCCCTCTGCTTACAGGTCTTCTACAACTCCGATCCACCCTTGGATCCACCGCATCCCTTCCGGACCGACCGCCTGCAGCATCTTTGTCTTCAGGCTCCATTGAACATATCGAAGAAACCCGACGCACTTCGAGACCTATGCACCCGCTTCCTGTGGGTGAGGTAAAGCTGGCACTCCGGTGCCCAAGTGTAGAGTATCATCTCTAGTGTCTGTGTTTCCAATCTTGAGTTCATAGTCCATCCGGAAGATCCTTTTGCAGAAACTTTGTAACTTTTACGCACCCATTGAAAACCTATGGGAGCCCGCGTGTGACTATTTGCTCTGCACACGCAACCCGTGGACCTCCTGGTCACTAACTAAAGTTAGCTCCTTGTAGGCCCAGCGATTCTAGAGGCCCTAGGCCTTTTCCCTTTTCTGTTCGTGGTACTTATACCACTATTTTAGTATATGGTTCGAGTGGCCACCAGGGCCTATCCATATAAAGTGCAACTTCTGTGTATTCTAACGTATTCTTGTTTAACGCTTTGTGCTCCTATGCTCATAAAGAGTCTAGGGGATACTTTGAGAAATAAATACATATATATTTTCAATATATATCTGTGTGGTGTCCTTTCATTGGTATAAAGGGGGGGTTACATTTGGTAAAACAGCCTGCTTAACACGCTTCACGAGTTTAGCCTCAAAGACTGCTTAGCCTACGCTACCACTAGGGCAGCTGGTCCGAAAAGGTTGACTTACAACCACACCATAAGGGTTGCTTGGCATGGTACAAGGTGGTCACTTTAACTAGTGAACATCATATACCAGGCCAACTTCTCACACTCACCATTCCAGACATCGGTACAGGTCCCGGTGTTACTCATCACTGCTGTCTTTCAGATGCTCAATTCGTCACGATGTGGCCGGGTCATGAGCAAGGTAAAGATATTGTTTGACCTATTATTCTTCCTCTTCTTTTCCCTGTGCAAGCAGTTAAATATCCCAATGTCAGCTCCTTCATCATCTACATCAGTCATTTTCGAGACGTTCACCACAGATCAGAGTCTAGGCCTCTACTGCCTTTGGTTCCAGGCCTCTTGGAACCCGCAATAGACCTATTTCTCACCCTGGCTTCAGCCAAATCTGCTCTGTCGAGGCTGCAAAGGAAGTACAAACTATCAGAGCAGGACCAACTGTTTCTCTGCTCAGACCTTTACCCTGATTCTGTAGTCATCCTGGCGGCAAGGAAACAACATTCCACCACTCCTCATCTACAGTGCCACCAGACAAGGAGAGTAAAAATGTGGACTCAGTGGCATGCAAGGTTGTTGTACAGCTGCCACCACCATGAAGGCAGCAAGTGCATCAGCTCTCCTGGGTAGATACTACAGAGTCTTGTTGGAGTCTTTGCAAAAATGGCCTCCCTAGAGATAAAAGAGAGGACTGCCTCGAAGTGGTCAACGAGGGCATGATGGTCTCCAACCAAATCTTTACTACTGTTGCTGACTCATCATTACTAGCAGCCAATGAATACTGCCACAGTGCGGTCTTAAGAAGGCATTCATGGTTCCACCTTACAGCCCTTAAACATGAATCTCAACAACAATTTCTTACATTTCCATTCTCGGGAGCCACACTATTCTGTATTAATACAGATAACAAAATGGCCTGGATGAAGTTCGAAATGGAGTCTCTGAAAGCAGTAGGTCTCGAAAAGCAAAATGAACAGCAAAGGCACACCTACAAACCTTATGTAGGAGAGTAGGATCTGCTTCACATGGGTACCCCCACTTTTTGCTGGTGTTTCACTGTTTTTCTACCTTAGTCTGGCTATGGCCATGCTAATCAGGACCCCAGCCTAGCTGCTTCCTCACTAAAATGGTTTCCATGTACATTAGGTACATCTCTAATTGGATTCTGGAGTGCCTCATAAGCCTCTAGTATAAGGTATACTATGTACCTAGGGCATAGGTCCCTCAGAGGTCTACCAGGGGCTGAAGCATGTATTATGCCACTCCTGGGAAGCACTCACAAATGACACCACAGGTCTGCTACTGCAGCCTGGGCAAGGTGGTGCCTCCACCCCTTACTGTGGTATAGGCTACCTATATCACTACCATTGCACACACATATAAAACCTATAAGTCACTCCTATGCCAGGCCTTAACAATTTTGTAGGCAGGGTGCTTGGTTTTTATGTGAGATGGTGCCCCTGCATGAGCAGAGCCCCTCTGCAGCGTTCGGAGTACCTCCTCTGATGCTGTTTGCGGTGCAGACTGACCATATACTCTTAAGTGTATTATAACCTCGCGGTAAATGCTAACTTTGGACTTGCTGCACAGAAACATGTCGTGTTTGGTGTCAAACAATTTGGAATACTACCCCCCGCCAGTTCTGGTGGCGGGGGTAGCATTCAACCCTTCTAGAGGGAGAGACATGTTCACGCCCTGGTCTACCCGGTAAAGACTTTCTAAAGCCCTGGCATCACAAAATGGATGCCACTGCCACAGACACGGGTGTAGCCTCCTGCTGCTGACCGAAACTCCGGCAGGGGAGGTCTGGACAATAGGTTTCCTGTCCCAGGGAGGTGTAACCACCTCCCCAGACAGGCAGATGTGTATTGGGGCTGGGTGGGAGCACTCTCTGGAGGTTTGAAGTCCTGCACTGGGGGCACACTTGGTGTCCCTGTGCATAGTCCAGTTTAAACCAGTTGCCTGCTCTGGCATGAAACTGGACAAAGGAAATGGGTGTAACCACCCCTCTTTCCAAACCCTCCCATAGGTGGGTCCCTAGAGTATGTCCAACCCCCAAACATAGTATAAGTATGGGAACCCAGTCCTTAAGACTTTAGATTACCCTGGACAAAACTCTGCAACATATATCCTGGACCTTCGACTTTCTATTTTCGCTAGAAGACTGAAGAAATCTCCCTTGGGGTCAAGGAGTGACTCCCCTGCTTGGCGGGCACCAAAGAAGCAACTGTCTGGTCTGCAACTCTGAAGCTCCCGCCGGATGCCAAAGGTTTTGCATCTCCAGAGGTAGATTTCCAGATTTCCCCGAGGCAAACCCTGAGTCCACAGCAAAGCTGAGGCCTGTGGCTATCATAGGTGACGTGCAACCATAACCCCTGGACACCATGAACTTTTGCTGGTCCATCATCTTCCTGGTCTTCCTCAAAGTTGTGCTTTGGGCTCCAAGTAGCCCCAGCCTTGGGCATCTACAGCACCAAAGATCTCTGGCCTCCACTCCACGAGTTTCCCGTGGGCCAGTTTCCAGTGCGACTGCTTGAGGCTCCTTCGCGATCGCTAGCCCGTTGACTAGTGGGTCCCCACAAAGGCAACTCCTCTTCTGATTGGGATTTCTTGGTTGCTCCAGACATGCCCTGACTTACCCTCGCCGGGTGACTCCCCCAGACCTTGCTGGTCTGCACCTACGTTTTTCTTCTGTTTCCCCTTGACTTGCCGTTTCAAGGCTTGTTGGGTCCATCCTGGTCGCCGACACCGCAGCACTCGACAAACTTTGTGGGACAGCTCGAATCCAGCTCCTGGTCATCATAAACGCCTCCTGGACCTCGTGGCTGAGGAGTCAAGACACCCATCAACTCACTGGCAAGTGACCCAGACTCTGTCCCCTCTGCTTACAGGTTCCTTCCATCCTCAATCCAGGCTTGGATCTCTCCAGACACTTCTCCTCTTCACGGCAGCAGCACTTCTTTGCCAGCTTCCATTGACAACGACGCCGCGACCCGACACCATTTGACACCTATGCACCCGGCTTCCCTGGGTGAGGTAACTCGAGCACTCCAGTGCTCCAGTGGGTGTTGGCCCTAGACACCTCTAAGTCCAAAAGGGTTTGCTTGTAGTCTTCTTCTAAGTGTCCTTAAACTCTTCATTTCCAACCGCGACTTTCCCCATGGAAGTTAACGGCGATTCGCAGCTGTGTTCTCACACAGCACGCGTCCCCCTTGGGTCCCCTGTGTCACTACCTTGGGTGGTTCCTTGTGGTCCAAGCACTTCTACATGCTCTAGGCCTTGTGTCTAGTTCAGTCGTGGTTCTTCTACTACATTATTGGTATATGGTTTGGTACGCCCCTAGGGCCCAAACGTGTATTTGTGCTTTTACTGTTGAATACTGACTTGTAACTTAAGTACTTCGAACTCCAGCCTCATAAAGAGACTAGAGGGGTGTGTTTTATCTTAAATACATATATTTTAAATATTTACCTGGTGTGGTTGTCCTTTCGTTTGGTCATTCAAGAGATTATAGACTGGTAAAACAAGCTGCTTTACATTCCTTCAAGACTTAGCCTGAAGGCTGCTCTCCATAGCTACCACTAGGATAGCTTTTAATAAAGGATGTCTTTAACCTATCACCATAAGGGGATGTTTGGACTGATACAGGGTGCCCACTATAACTAGTGGACAGCATATATCAGGCCAACTTCTCATACCTTACTAAAGATGTTTTTACCCACAAAGGGTTCAGACCCCTCATTGGTACCAAGGATGCCCAAAAAAACAACCCGCAGAGACCTTATCAACAGCAAGAACATTGTCAGCCCAGAGGAAGAGCTACCCAACAGCCTGAGCAGGGGGAGAGACTGCAACAGGCTCTTGACAAGGAATCTCTGATTCCCCCTCTGGTAGGGGGAAGTATCCCTCATTTCCTATTGAAGTGGCACACAATCATGACAGATGACGGGGCATTAAATATTGTACAGAAAGGGTAGTGTCCAAGGTTCACTAGTCCTCCACCAGATATTCAACCAAAACGATCCAATCACCATCTACACTTGTTGCTCTCGAAAGTAATCATCCTTTTGCTGAAGCATGCGGAGGAGACGCTTCCTCCTAAACAATGGGGAACAGTTCAGAACCTTCCTTAATTTTAAACTAGCCAACACAAGGATTCGAAGAGAAGAATTTTGAATGCTGGCAGTGCATCTGATCTATCCCCAGATACACCAGGGAGACTGGCTCTGTTCGACAAACCTCCAAAATAAGCATTTTCATGTCTCAATAGCCAAGAAATATTGCAAATTCTTAAGGTTTGTCATAGTCAAGATCATTACTACTACGCCGTGCTTCCATTTGGCCTCAAATCAACCCCCAGAACATTCTCAATGTGTATGGCATTCATAGCTGCAACCCTCAGAAAGCTCTGAGTTTTTGTTTACCCGTATCTAGATGACTGGCTCATCAAGGTGTCAACACCTCAAGAAGCCCAACTACATTACCAGTTGACCACCAACCATGTCCAACGATTAAGTTCATATAAGTCACACCAAGGCAAACTATACTCTAGTACAAACACTGCATTACTTGAGAGCCTCCATCAACACCATTCAAGGAAGAGTGTGTTCTTCGGAGGAGAGACTGTTATCAATCCGTCTGAAGTGTCACTCTCTCATGAAAGTCTGTCACCCCACAGTGAGAACAGTGTCATCTCTTCTCGGCACGATGTCTTAGTCCATTTTGCGGACTCCGAATGCCCATCTCCACATGCGACCTCTCTAAGAATGTCTTGAAGATCAGTGGGACCAACATACAGGCAATTGGGAGGACAAGATCTCAATCTCCCTCATTGCAAAGCAATCTCTGAAACGGCTGTTCTCTCCAACAAATCTGCTTCAAATCATGCCATTTCATCAGGATGTATCTTCCCAGACCATAGTTACAGATGCCTCACTGTTAGAATGGGAATCCAAGGAATTAGGGCTCCTGAAAGAGATGATTTATCACATCATTCTCCTCGAGCTACGAACTGTTCGCCCAGCATTGAAGGCTTTTATCCTGTCCTTCAAGACCCAAGCCTTTCTTGTACAGACAGACAATATGACAACCATGTACTACCTCAACAAGGAGGGGGGAACAAGGTCCAGAACATTGTCTCATGAAGCCCAGACAATTTGAAAGTGGCTGATAGCCAGAGACCTGCGGATCACTGCAACTAATCTCCCAGGTTTTCAAAATGTTCACGCAGACTCCGTAAGCAGAGTCCTTCAAGAAAACCACGGGTCCTTCATGATGATGACGTGCAAAACAGTTTTAAAATGTGTGGTGCTCTGCACATCAACTTCTTTGCCACCACAGAAAACATAAAATGCCCAGACTTCGCCTTGAGGTACTTCCAACCAGGAACGTTGGGGAATGCCCTAAGGTGCGGTACATTACTCCACGCCTTTCCTCTGATCCCCCTGATCCTAGCAATTTGATGAGAACTGTCTTACTCGAAGGCCCAGAATGATCTTGACTGCTCCGGATTGGCCAAATTAATGGTGGTTCACGGACCTTCTCCACATATAGGAGCGCCCACATCTCAAGCTGCTATGCAAACAGGATCTTTTCACGAAATTCGGCGGTCAGTCGGCTGAGCTACAGGCGCGTAGCTGGGGGGGGGGGGTGGGGGGGGTGGGGGCGGACCGCCCCAGGCGGCACTATATTTAGGGCGGCCGCTCGGAGCAGTGCTGACCCGCCAATTTCAATTTCATTTAGGCAGCAGGGCCTGAGTGACACACATTACAATTTATTAAAAACTACCTGACCTGACCATGATGACGTTCGTATAGTCGTAGAGGCGCGCAGCACGCAGATGTCTCCGCCTCCGCGTCTGCGCGCCAGGGTTTTACAGTTAGTTTTACCTTAGGGTGGGGTCTCTGCTGCCTGGTGACTCTCATCATGACCTGCGCATTGGGCTTGCGCAGTAAAAAGTGCGCGTGACTCCGAGGCGAGGTCGAGAAGGCACTGGCAGGCATCTCAGAGGCCAGAGACAGGACTGGGAAAGAGAGGCCCGCAGGTGAGTCTGTTTAATTATGACTGGACGCCAGCCGTTTAAATTGCATGCAATGCAAATGCAATCCAGTATATCGTTTATGCCGCGCCAAGCCATGCTGGAGGAGATGAGACCGGCACAGGCATCCGGTTGAGACAAACCGCGTCGTTGTTGTGGCGTGCTGTTTTTTGTTTTGCTGGCTTTGTAACACGTCAGCATGGCCCTACCTTCAGAGTATAATGAAAGGACTGCTTGGCAAAGAGGTGTTGTTCAGTTATAAAGGGATGTGGGTCACATCAATATATTCAATGTATGCAAAGTTTCACGCATATTAATGAATTAAAAAAAAGCTTTTGTATATGTTTTCATTTTATTTTCATGATTTGCATAGCGCTGGCACGACACCTTTATGTCTCTCTGCAAGCAGGGGCCCAGCGCAGGCCTTTGCGGTGGTGTCGTTCCATCTTTAAGGCCCCCCAGTTCAGCCTCCATACTGAGAATTTGTGTGAGGATGAGTTTCAGTAGCCCCTCAGCTCATTTTGCTGGGGAAGGGGGGGTCTGCATCACACCACTATCTGCAGCTAGGTCTGTGCGATGAGTATCTATAGCACTACCAAGAACCACGTAATACCTCCTAGGTGCTTGGTTAGTGAGGAGCTTAGGTCCTGGGGTATGATGGAGTGCTGAGTGAGTGAGATGCATCCCTCCTTTTTTAGCAGGTCAGTGTGTGGCTAGAGATTTGCGAATTAGCACCTCAGGTGTTTTTACAACAACTTATCATCTTGCCCTGTTTCGCACTTTGTGTGCTCTTACTTCAAGCCTGCATTCATAGGAGGAAAATCTAAACTACACAAGCAGCTTGTGTTCGTCATGTCTATTCGATATTGCATTCTGGTAGCTGCAGTCCTGCATTAAAATAACGGTGCATTGTTTTATATCGTGCATGTACATTGAATATTGCATTCTGGTACTTGTAGTTCTGCATTTGTAAAATGAAAATAACATGTACATTGTGTTTTATGCTATAATTGACCTAGGATGCATTTTGATACTTGTAGTCCTTCATTTGTAAAACGAAAACCAGCAGAACACGTACTCGGTGTGTACTATATAATACACGTAGGAGGGATATTGCATTCTGGTACTTGTACTCCTGCATTTATAAAATGAAAATAAAAGCAACATGTACAGTTTGTATTTTTGTAGCATATCTCTGGTACTTACAGAATCAGAATGAAACTCAAAATTACATGATTTTTTTATATCATACCTTCTCATGGGATATTGCTTTATGGAACTTGAATTCCTGCATTTATGAAACTCAAAACTGCATGTACAGTGCACATTGTTGTATATAGGACTTCTGCAAGGCAGAGTGCATTCTGGTACTTGCAGTCCTGTATTTATTTTTATATTGGTGTTCTGTTATGGTATTTTAAAGCGAAGCATTTATAATGAGAATTCAAACCACAGATGACGCTTGTAAGGTGTCCTCCCACGTCTGTGTGTGGAAATCCTGTTTTCCTTCGTATGTTTAGCATGGACAGGGTGCTGGCCATGATTGACTTGTATGTAGTCTGTGCAGATTAGGTGCTAGGGTTATGTGTGTCTCAGTGGTTTAACATACTAGGCACCCTGATGTGTGTACAACCATGGGATGCCGGCTGGTTCAGGGGCACACTGCTGCTGGAGGGGGATGGGAAAGAAAGTTGGTGGCACCAGGAAAAGCCACTTGGTAACTGGCATCATGTCAGCAGTACCCTGTAGACCCAAGTATGTGGGCACACATACAGATACTAGGTGTAGTAAGTGGTAGCTATTGAGGAGGCCAAAACACTGTGTCTCTACAAGTCAAAAACATTTATTGTCTTCATTTTTCTCACCACTGGTTGATGCAATTATGATTAGCTTTGAAAAACAGACTGTAAAATGACTCCTGAGCAGCGTGTGATACTTTCACCCCATCGTGACCTTTTAGCCTCAGCACTTTGCATGAAAATCTAGACCCAGGCTCATAACTGGAAAAACAAAACTACATGTCCCAGAATGCAAGGTACTGTCTGGGAAACAAGAGTAGCACCTATTGTCATGGCATGTGGTCTTCTGGCAGCACTGCACTCCTGCAGTGACCACAAGCACCCAGCCCAGTAGTGACCATGGCACAAAGATGATGTCTTTAATTATTCTCTGGCTCAAGGGCATTGTGATGGAACCATCCATTATACCTATGAACTGGCTCAGTTGTACATGGATGACGTGATCAATTATTGGAATTGCCTCATTCGTTGCAGACATGGTGATGTCATCAGTGCGGTTTAGGAGAGGGCCGGGAAGATCGCGGTCTGGGGACTGCCTGTCAAATGCTGGGCTTTCCAGTTCCCCAGGTCCAGGCAATGCCATGCAGTCCAAGTTTATTTTCTTTGCATCGTAGTATATGCAGCCCTAAATATCCAATGTTAAATTAACTATTTCAAGTATCAGCATAGAATTAGAAAAGTATGTACTTGGACTAGCTGAGGTTGGCAGGCAAGCCTAGCTGAGGTTGGAAGGGAGAACCCCCCCCCCCCAAATCTCCCTAGTAGCGGTCGGTCTCGCTCGCTACATGCCGGACGGGGACTGGTCTGGCAAAATTTGCCAGGGCTGCTTTCAGTTCCCAGTCCGGCCCTGAGTGTGTCACTAAATAAATTATAAAGTCCGCCGCGGCCGCAACGGCGCGCGCGGCCGGGCGGCCCAGTTTTAAAGAGTGCACTGTGCAAGCAGCGCGCTGCGCACTGCGCGCACCTCACCTACCTGGTTGTAGTGCTGAGTGCGCCAGTGCGTCAGCGCCTGCTGCTGCATTGCAATCATTGCCACTGCACCATGACGTTGATCATCCCAGCCTGCTCCAGGGCCGTTAATCTTGGAGAGCACGCGCCAGCGCTACCAATGACGGCCCTGGGCTACATTTTTGCCCGGCCCTCGCGATGAGAGCTAGCGGTGACGCGTCACGCGCTTCACCACTACGCACTCTCGTGAGGACCCAATTGTGGCCTCGGGCAGTCTGCTGCGGCAGCGTGGATAATTCGTTTTATATGCAGCCAGGAGAAAAGAAGTTTGTTTATTCCTAATCACCTTTCCTGTCCCCTGCAGCTGCTTATCACATCAGGCTGTGACACTAAGTTTGACTAATGGAGTAGTAGGTAAGAGAATGTGTGAGACTCTATTTATTTTTGTTTTAAAAATATGCGCAGGCCCAGCAGGACACGTACTTCGTGCGCGCTTCATTTAAACAGTTTTTATCATTATCATGGCTGATGCTGAGCAGAACAACAATAAGACAATAACAAATGTCCCAATAACGCTGGTGATTAATGATCCGCTGGAGAGCAATAATTTGTCTGTTAGTAGTTTTTAAATGCAGATGAACTGTATTTTGTGTGGAAGCTCAGTGGGTTGCTGCCTTTGTCACAGAGATCCCCCTGTTACTTGCAGTTCAGAAGTTACAATCCTAACATAGGACAGTGACCAATGAACTGTCACCAAAGAGCTGCATACAATACAAACATGAATGGTATAGTTTTTTTGTTTTGTGATATAGTTAGAACTTCCTCAGTCTTTCATCATTCTAATGTTGCTAAAATGAGTATGTTTGGGCAGAGATACATTTTTATCAGTAAAGCTGACCCCCATGGAATACTCTTTTAAATCCTAAGGTTGTATTTCCCCAGACCAAACCCTCTCAAAATATACTGCCCACCAGTATGGATGACATGTGATTCCTACACCTTGTAATCCTCATTGGCTTGTGTGAGATTCCCTGTAGACTGATTTACATACTTGTATGATTCATTGTCCCTGTATAATGTGTTCGTGGTGTAAAGTGCTGACACATTACACTGATATGAGTAGCGCTAAACAACAAATCCATATGAGAGAGGAGCTACGGAGCGATGAGGGGCACTGGTGGAGGGTGGCAGTGAGGGAATCTGAGGAGGAGGTAGTTGGAGGGGCTGTGGAGCGATGAGGGGCACTGGTGGAGGGTGACTGCAGGGCTCGAGTCGGGGTACCAGGCGGGTGGACGGCGTCCCCTCACTTATTTTAACGGGAACTCGATTACTGGAGCAAATGGAGCCACACATTTATTCTTTGGCCTCTCTGGGGCGAGATTGGAGCTCATTCAGAACGCTGCTCACGCGCTCGCTTCTCTGATGCAATGGCATCTAAGGGGTGAGCGAGGGGAGGCAATGAGTCTGATGGTGCAAGCCACCTTTCGTGACATCACTTGCTGTTGTGAAGTCAGCGTCCCCCCACTTCTTTTTTTTTAGGACTTGTGCCCTGGGTGACAGTGAGGGAATCCGAGGAAGAGGTCATGGTGTGGAGGGGGAGCTAGGGTGAGATGAGGAGCACTGGTGGAGGGTGGTAGTGAGGGAGTCTGAGGAGGAGGTCACTAGGGGGGCCATGGAGGGATGAGGGGCACTGTTGGAAGGTGGTAGTAAAGGTATTTACGGAGAAAGAGGTTATTAGTGTGGCACCAAAAAAGACTTTCGCATCAGCGCTAAAGCCAGCCCTGTCATGGCCTTTCTGTTTTTGTTTATTTAATTAGCAGTCGGGTCATAAGGGCTACTGTGGAACATACTTTAAAGTGCATGTAATTATATTTACTGCTATATTCAATGTTTTAAGTTTGAAGGTGATTTTACTAATGTTTTTACCGGGAAAAAGCAAAGTGGAGCCCGATGGTGCCTGATATGGGGCTGGGGCCCAAGGTCAGCTGTGAGATTAGGTGCACTGGAGAGAGGAGTAGTGGATAATCAAGCCTGTAAGGGAGAGCGTTGCCGAGTCCGGGGTCAAGTGGAGGTAGTAATGAAGAGGGATTCTCCCTGAAGGCTTGCACAGAGGGAGCCTGTAAGGGAGTGCGTTGCAGAGTCCGGGGTCAGGTAGAGGTAGTAATGAAGAGGGATCCTCCATGAAGGCTCGAACAGATGGAGCCTGAGTAGTATCACTTGCCTGACACTCCCGCCTCAGAAACCTCCTCTTCCCATCAAAGGAACATTACATGGAAAGTGATAATATTTAGAAAGAGATTTGGAAAAGAGTGAGTTTTACTGGTCCTATTTTTCTTGTTTCTTCTGAATATTCAAGGAGTGCCGCAGCGCTGGAACAGTTTGTCCCGGGTCTTGGATAGAGTTGAACAAGTTCCCATGGCCCCCACAACTGTGTTTAAGGATTGTGATCATAATGTGTCGCCCCTCCCTGTATTTTAGCTTTGGGCCCCCAGGCAGGCTGTGCACCATGTGTGTGCTGAGGCTGCTGTGAAGGAGAGATGCACTATTACAAACTGGTTTTGGGTACCAAGAGCACATGTCTTTTCATTCCCAAGGAGTTGGTTGCTGCTGCTTGGAAGTAATGAGAGGGAGCGACCCCTGGTTGTTGCCTTTGGGGCCACCAGAGTGGGCTTTGTATCCGGTCTGTGTTGGCAAGGTGGAGCTGACTGACCCCCTTGTGCTGCGTTTAGTTTTAAGGGCACATAGTGAGTCATTCCCTGTGAATAATTAATTTGCTGTTTTTGAAAGATAAAGAATCACAGGCTTCAACACTGTTAAGTTGGTTTTGGGTCCACAGAGCACATCACGTTTGTGCAGGTCCCCACAGCTTTAATGGGAGGGACCATGATGTATGGTCATTTAATGTCAGCTGTAGATGAAGGTTACATGAACAGTGTCATGTATGTGCATGTTTGCATTGTGTTGAGGGGATTACCAGGTAATTGTTCACGCAGCTCTCTGATGGATGTCACATGCGGTTTGTCTGAGTCCCCAGATAGATCATGCAGTCTGTGTGTTCTCTTTTGTACTGCCAGTCAACGGTGTATTCAACTGTGTAGCCTTGGACCGTGTCATGTATGTGCATGTAACTTGCATGATCAAGGTAACTATTAGCAGCGATACTACGTGTCTCTCGGACCTCTTTGAAGTGCATGCCCTCCCCCCCCCCCCCCCCTGGGGGGGGGGGGCGGCAATCTGAGGGATAGCCCCGGGCGCCACGAGCTCTAGCTACGCCACTGCTGAGCTAGTTCAGTATGGGCATCTGAACCTTCCACAAGAATGCATGAACATTCTCAAGGAGTCTAAAAGACCTTCAACACATTCAGCCTATTAATTGAAATGGAAGACATTTTGCATTTGGTCTTCTAAAAAGAACATGAATCCAAAGACCCGTTGGAACGATGAGATTCTTCCATACTTCATTTGGCCAAATCTGGGTTACCATTTTCTTCCATAAAATTTAATTTAGCGGCAATTGCTCCCTACAGGAAATGTCCTTCACAAACCTCTTTTTTTGCGATTCCTGTTATTAAAGATTTTTAGAATGGTTGAAGAAGGTTTTTCCTCCCATAAGGCATCCATCTCCTCCCTGGGAGCTATATATAGACCTCCCACGCCTCATGCAGGCCACCTTTGAGCCACTCCCAAATTATCCTTGCAGCATCTCTCTTGGATAGCTTTTTTCCTCGTAGCGATCACATAAGCACATAGAGTAAGCGAAATTTAGGCGTTGTGTTCTCACAAACCATATACCGTAGCCCCGAACCCTGAACGCAAGTAAAAGTTTGAACTTCCAACATTGTCTCATTAGTCCTTCTTTAGGTTTGGTACAATTTTTTTGGGGAAGAGGGTTAATGGGTGATATTTATTTTTATTTATGCTGGGGGGTTATCTTTACTTCACATTTTGACTCTGTGATTGTAAACGGGGCATAAAGCTCCCTGATGAGGACATGGCCCTGGTCCCTTTTGGGCTGAGTTCCCTGTCTGCAGTTGCTGTTGCCAAGTATTTGTCCAACTATCTGATCCCTGCTGCGGGGGTGCTGCGGCTGGCAGACCTCCCTGTAGAGCAATGTAGGGTGCATTCTGATTTCACTTTGCTTGGTTTTGTAGGTGATCATTCTTAGGGTTTGTGGTAGCTGGCTCTGGCTCATCGATCTCTGCTCATGGTATGCCTATAACCAGCATCTGTCTACCAGGTGACCCATCCTGTGGCAATAGTAGCAATCTCATGGGACTGGTTGCTGCCAACCTCCCTGGCCTCTACTGCCGTAGCTGGGTTGAAACTCTCTGGGGTTTTACAGTGAAGTCCCCTTTAAGACTAGTGCCATTTGTACGCTCATGGCCAACACGGCCCTCTTGAGGGCGGTCTTTTTCAAATTGTGCTGGACCAACTTAACAATATCGCTTTTGGCTTGCTCTTCTTTTTCCCTATATTTTTCTTGTTACTTTTTGTGGTAATGTAATATGTAGGCATGCATCTCCCTCTAGCCCACTCTGTATCTCTGTGGATAACCCCTTTTTAAGAATTTGGAAAATAATGTGGCTTGTGAGACGGTATTGATCCACGGCTGTCCTGTCTCTTGTCCCCATCGTTTCCTCATTCTAGCCAAGAAATCTGTTATGCTCTCCCCTGGTTTAATAGTCTCTGCCATTAACCCTCCTACATGAGAGTGGTCCGGGAACATATCTCTCAAAGCCGTCCATATACGGTGCCTGTATGAGCAAAATACAGCCCCATCGTGCTCGGTATCCGTTTGCGTAATTGCTGGGCTGCGAGCTTGGGCAAACACTGAGTCTGCTCTCCGATAAGGCTACTTAGCAGACTTTTAATATTGTCTATTGCTAGATTTATTCATGCAGTGTTCTTCTCAAAGCATGAAATCCATTTCCCTGCTAAATCCAGCAATGGCGGTAACTTTGCCCTTAATCCTTTTTTATCCATCTTGTACCATAGCACATAGACAGTACCTGAAGTGCCCTTCTGTAGTAACGGATACATTCTTACTTTCTCTCTGACATCTTTTTAGGCATTCCTGCATATAGGGTATGTTCCACTTGGGATCTCCTCCTACATGTCGAATGCAAGCTACCGCTATAGCCATTTCCTTTGGCTCAAAGGATCCTTCCTCTGACCAAGGTCTTTTGTTTTGGTCCCTTTCCCCAATCCAGCAGGCAGTAGGTGGAGAACGGATACACAAAGATCTCACCTTCTTCTCTTGCTAATATCTCCCTCACGGTCAGCTTATCCTTGCCGGGCACTCGTGACAAGAGACTTGCCTGGCTCTCACAATCAGCAATGAGATTTTCTAGCTGCCCTCGAGCTCCAGCAATATTTTGCTTTAGGCCACACCAGGGACTTCCGGCACTTCTATTCTGTTGTAGGCGAGCGCAATTGATAACGATCGACTGCGGCTGCAACGTGGAGAAGATTCTCTCCTCGAGAAACAGCTAAATCTCCTCAAAAAGACAATTTGGACTTATGTATGCATGTGTACGGATGACATGCAACTGTACCTGAAGATCTCCTCTCAAGAGGACATAAAAAAGCTAAATGCTGCACTTACACTAACGCAACAATGGTTATCTCAGAACCATCTTCTGTTAAATACTCTCAAAACGGAATTTCTTCTGATTGCCCCCCCCCCCACATCCCAATTCACTTGGCACCTACCCTGGACTGACTTAAACAACTCACTTCTCTTAACTGCATCCCTCATGTGGTAGACTCCGCTAAATCTTTAGGCATCACCTTGGACAAACACTTAAACATGCAAGCGCACATCGGTGCAGCTATTAGGGGAGCCAACTTTCAACTTAACACGCTTAAGAAAATCAAGCCTTTCCTCTCCTCCCCCAAAGACATCAGGCCGGCGGTTCAATCCCTGTTTATCTCTAGACTGGAATATGGTCTGGTGACCCTTGCTGGACTTCACAAAGCTAACTTGGCCCCGTTCAGAGCTACACCGAACGCTTCGGCCAGACTCATCACAGACTCTAGAAAGCATGACCACATCTCCCCCGACATTTTGCAACTAAATTGGCTATCTATCGAAGCCAGGATCCGCTTCAGGATAGCCTGCTTGACCCATAAAGCCATACATTACAACACCCCGATCTACCTGGCGAATAAGCTTGAACTTTTGGGCTCAGGCCAGAATCTAAGAAGTACGTCCACCCTACTCTTGAAACTACCCAGATTCAAAAAGAAAAGATCTTACAATCGTGCTAACATCGGTCTTGCTCCAAGAATCTGGAATGCCCTGCCCCCCCCCGAGATCAGATCCAATCCTTCCACTGCATCCATCAAGAAACTTGTCAAATGGCTAGTCTTGAAATAACTTTAACAGCATCAATTTGTTCTCAGGCTCATGCTTTGTCTACAATTTTGATTCTTATTGTACTCCGTTGGAGCGATTTATTGTATGCTTGTATGTTAAATTGTTTTTGTGCTCTAGGTCACTTCTGATACTGTTCTGGTCGAGCCAACCCTACAACCCACGGCCAGATCTGTTTCCCCTACTTTGTTTTAACTACGCCCTCTGTTCACATTGTGTTTTGGTTACCCATATATTCGCCAAATTTGTACAGCGCTCCGATACCCGTAAGGGTCTTGTTCGCGCTTTATAAAACTTTTCAAATAAATTAAATAAACCTTCTCAACTAGACCGTTTGCATTTGTTTTTTGTGCGAGGAGACTTTTTTTTATTTGACTTTTTTTTCTCACAAGGAGGAAGTGCTCCAGAGACTCCAATTGTTCTTGTCCAGCAGCCTACTTCGAGTGCTTTATCCACCTCCTGGTCACTTCTCATTTTGGATTTGCAGCTGGAAGGATGACCCTGTCAGTCTGCTGCAAATATACCATTGGATTTTGAGGACACTGTGTTTTTTGATATTACAAGTTAGTTCAAAAACTGTTGTATAAGGGTTGTGTTTGTTTGATAGAGGGCATGCTCCAGTATTTATTTGTACTTTTATTCAATTATTAAAATGTATTGTGGTGGGTAGTCTGCAGTTTCAGTAGTTATTTTTTGCATGTAATATGTCTTATTATATAAAAGAAGAATTTTGCACAGTTCCGTAGATTTTCTCAATTTTTTTAAAATAAATTTACAATATTCATTTAATTTACTATGTGGCCCAGTCTGCCAATGGACCTTTCAGTCAGTGGTCCCAATAC
This sequence comes from Triturus cristatus, assembly GCF_964204655.1. NCBI lineage: Eukaryota > Metazoa > Chordata > Amphibia > Caudata > Salamandridae > Triturus > Triturus cristatus. The sequence goes on along the minus strand of NC_140592.1, from coordinate 1,251,159,867 downwards.
TAGGCATGGGTGCATTAAACAAGTGCTTCTTTGGTGTCTGAAACATCATTCAGACCATGGATGACATTGGATTAATTGATAGAATGTGTTTTTTGGGGGAATTTCACCAGTTTCTTTCTGCAAACAATGTAAAGGTGGGGTAATATATTTCATGTATTTGGAGGATGTGAGTTATTGTAAACATTTTCAGCCCAGTTAATTTTCATTTTTTGCATTGCTGAATAATACTGTTTTCTCCTGTGCTACCATGCCCCCTTTTGTCTGTGTGAGTATGTTTGCCATAGGCCACCATTTACTTTGTTCTCCATGCCATGGGGCCAGGGGTGATTTTTTTCTATAGTCAGTCCATGAACCCGCCGGGAAAAGCCACTTCAACCTCCGCAGCAGATTAACAGTCACCACTGCTGGCAATATTCCCTAGCACCTCATTCCATTTTCTGTCCCCCACATTTCTCAACTGCAACCACCCTTCTTTGTGCCACACTCACATCCTTTGTGATGAACCTTTCACAAAGGATTCTAGCTTGTTCTTCACTCACCTTGATTAGAAAATTCTTGTTTCTTTTCTCTTTTAGCAGTGCAGCCATTTTAAACACCTTTACATCCCTTGCAGGTTCTGAAAGACTAGATTCACTTTTCACAACTTTTCTAGGTTTTAACCAAAACCCAATCCCGAGTAACCAAACATTTTTCTTTTACACCACTCTTGTTGTGAAAATATATTTTACCAGCTTCTTGCCTGGAACGCACATGTTCACGGATCCATAACGCTGTCCTTTTCTGTCCTCAACAAAGTGAAAGGTTTTTTACCACTCAATAAAACAAATGGAGCAACACCTGTGGTACTACGTGGAGTAGTATTGTAACCCCACACTTTCTGTTGTAAATATTTAGCTACATTCAAATTATTAGAAACTGTAGTTTGCACCCCTTCTTTGAGCATGTGGTTCACCCTCTCAACTACACCACTGGATGAAGGGCTATACAGAGGAACCTTAACATGCATGATGTCCCATGAGGTACACAAAGTAGTATTTTCTTCCAAAATAAAATGAGCACCTTTGCCAGACACCACTTCTTAAGCAGCCCCCTCTAGATGAGATATACGTTCAAGAAATTTAACAGCATTCTAGGAATCACCTGTTCTCACAAACCATTTGGAAAAATAGTCAACAGCGACAATGAGGTATTTATTTTCATTACCGAGACCACTGTATTGAACAGCATAATCAATTTCTATTTTTCCCAGGCTCCTCTTGGCCATCCAACTGGACATAAAGGTGATGTGGTAAGTTTGCAGTGCTTATCTGAGCACAAACACTCACAACAGCTCTCTATATATTTCTTAACCTGCCCATGGATCCCTGGCCACCAGAAACGATGCTTAATCTTCTTAAATCTGTCGGATATTCCTAAGTGTCTAACAACTTCATTGACAAGCGATAACTCTGAAGCAACTTGTGAAAAGGCCCTCAACTCCAAACTCAGACTTCTTTAAGAAGTCCATCCATCCCTTCATGAGATACTTCTAAACTAGTTTCAATCTGTCATCCTTATCACAACATACAACCCACTCTCTTTTGGTAATTCTAAACTGAGTAGTAGCATCCATCACCGTCATGACACATTCTTCCTCATTCTGGTACTTTCAACACGATTCTTCATCTTCCACAGGTAGATGAGAGAAATAGTCCGCCCTGATGTTTTTATCAGCAGGAACAAATAAGATTTCAAAGTTGAATTCCTGCAGTCTTTACGATAACCTGATCAAACGAGAAGAGGCTTTATTAGAATAACTGTTCCCCAACATGTAAATGAGAGGCTTGTGGTCAGTGACCAAATCAAATTTTTTTCCCCAAAGGTACATTCTGAACTTTCCTGCTGCCCAAGAACATGCAAGGGCCTCACTTTTGATTGAGATGTATTTCTGTTCAGCTACACTCAACATCCTAGAGGCAAATGCTATTGCTCTTTCTTCACACTTTACAAACTGACTAAGTACAGCTCCCAAACCCTTGGCACTGGCATTGACTGTGATGACACTTGTGGAGCTTCTGAGCTATTTTTGGAGCTGCTGAATTGTCCTCTGAGCAAACACAAAGTGTTGATGGACTGTCCTGTAAGTTAGTCACAGATCTGGCTTGAATCCATCATCGTTCTTTAGCTCCCTTCGCCACCCCAGTTCAGACCTACCAATATGCAGATTAGTCTTATGGGATCCATCCAGCCCGAATTGCCAATCTAGGTCTTCCCTGGACTGGAAACAAACATGGTCCTCTGAGGTACTTTGCTTGATGCCTGCGTCTTACTCAGGCCTTCTTCTGCTGCTACAGTTATTACTGCATCATTCAATTGCAGACAGACCTCCTGGCATCTTTCAAATACAGTGCATTATACTGCGGGTGTTGCTTGCCATCTTGATGAATGGAATCTTCACTGTGCTTTTGATGTGGGGTGACCTACTTGTGGGACACCCCCGCGCCGCACGGCCACCAGCTGCTGCGTGTGCCCCTTCCGCTTGTGCCTCGCTGCCCGGCTGCTGCCGCTTGACCACGCCCCCTCCCTCGAGCCCGAGGTCCGTGGTTGCTCCTGTGCCCTGCTGTCGTCTGTTTTCCATATTTTGTTCTGTTTGCATTTTTGTGTGTGTTTTCGTCTTTTTGCCTTAGTGCCAGTTTTGTCTTATTACGTCCCGCTGTTCCCTCCCCGCTCCCCGCTTCCCGCCACCGCCGCTAAGCCCCGCCCCTTTTTGCCTTCTGTATCCCTCCCCGCTCCCGCCTCCCAGCTGCCCCGCCCACCCGCGCACTTGGCCATATATGGCGACCGTGCGACGCAGGTGAGTGTGACCTACTTGTGGGACACCCCCGCGCCGCACGGCCACCAGCTGCTGCGTGTGCCCCTTCCGCTTGTGCCTCGCTGCCCGGCTGCTGCCGCTTGACCACGCCCCCTCCCTCGAGCCCGAGGTCCGTGGTTGCTCCTGTGCCCTGCTGTCGTCTGTTTTCCATATTTTGTTCTGTTTGCATTTTTGTGTGTGTTTTCGTCTTTTTGCCTTAGTGCCAGTTTTGTCATATTACGTCCCTCTGTTCCCTCCCCGCTCCCCGCTTCCCGCCACCGCCGCTAAGCCCCGCCCCTTTTTGCCTTCTGTATCCCTCCCCGCTCCCGCCTCCCAGCTGCCCCGCCCACCCGCGCACTTCGCCATATATGGCGACCGTGCGAACGCGCAGCGATCACGCGCAGCGGGCGCGCCGATTGTGCGCCGAAGGCGCGCCAAAGGCAAGCCCGTCTACGCCCGTCCACGCCTGGACCGCGCCCAGTGCCAGGACCCCTGGCCCCCGAGGACCCCGACCGACCCGCCTGACGTACAACACCGCCACCCTCATCGCACTCAACACCGGCGGAACCCAGGGATGCTACCGAGCTACTCCGAAGCACACCCACGGGCCCTTCAGCTGCCACGCCTGCAAGTTCACCTGCATCCGGACCTGCCCGACACCAGCACCTGCCATGCCGAACACCAGCAGCAACCACCTCAAGTGCATCCTGCTCAACACCCGCTCCGTCCACAGACACGCCATCGAACTCTGGAACCTCATCGACACCACAGCCCCCGACGTCGCCTTCATCACGGAGACCTGGATGAACGCCTCCTCAACACCCGACATCGCCATCGCCATCCCAGAAGGATACAAGATCACCCGGAAGGATCGCAACGCCAACCAGGTGGGAGGAGGCATCGCCATCATCCACAAGAACACCATCCGCATCACGACCAGCACCGACAACTCCCCACCCTCCGCCGAACACCTGCACTTCCAGATCCACACCGACCCGAAGACCACCCTCAGAGGCACCCTGATCTACCGACCTCCGGGACCACGCACTCAATTCAGCGAGGACATCGCCGACTTCGTCAGCCCGCACGCCCTCCCCTCCGCCGACTACATCCTCCTGGGGGACTTCAACTTCCACCTGGAGAACAACAACGACTGCAACACCAGCACCCTGCTCGACAACCTCGCCAACCTTGGACTCAAGCAGCTGGTGTCCACCCCCACCCACCTCGCCGGACACACACTCGACGCCATCTTCTCATCCAGCAAAGACATCGCCTTCAGCCACGCCACAGAACTCCACTGGACGGATCACAGATGCATCCACTTCACCTTCAGAAGAACGACGATCCACCACCACCAGCAACAGGCTGCCCGAAGAAGCTGGAACAAGATCACAGCCGACCAGCTCGCCGCCTCCCTGAGCCAGCACCCTCCGGCCAGCTCAGCGAACCCCAGCCAGGCCGCCGACAACCTCACGAAGTGGATCAGCGACTGCGCGGACGAACTCGCCCCACTGAGGACCCCGCCCAGCAGACCCGGCAGCAAGAGAGCCCCTTGGTTCACCGACGAACTCAAGAGCTCCAAGAAGTACTGCCGCGCCCTCGAGAAAGCCTGGAGAAGGGAACCCACGCTGGACAACAGGACCACCCTCAGGCTTGCCACCCGGAAACACCACCAACTGATCCGCATCGCCAAGAAGACGGCTTTCAAGAACCGACTGGACAACAACGCTCACAACTGCAAGGAACTCTTCAACATCGTGAAAGAGCTCTCCAACCCCAACGCCGGAAGCAACGACATCACCCCTTCACAAGACCTCTGCAACTCCCTCGCCTCCTACTTCCACAACAAGATCGCGGACTTACACAACAGCTTCAGCACCCATCCGACCCACGCCACGACCGCAGCAACGCCACCCACCACCATCCTCCGCGCCTGGACCCCGGTCAACACCGAAGACACCGTCCACACGATGAACTCCGTCCACTCCGGATCTCCGACAGACCCCTGCCCTCACCACGTCTTCAACAAAGCCGACGCTGTCATCGCTCCCCACCTGCGGGACATCATCAACACCTCATTCGACACCGCCACCTTCCCCGAGAGCTGGAAGCACGCCGAACTCAGCGCTCTACTCAAGAAACCCACAGCAGACCCCACCGAACTCAAGAACTACCGCCCCATCTCTCTACTACCGTTTCCAGCCAAAGTCATCGAGAAAACCGTCAACAAACAGCTGGCCGCCTTCCTCGAGACGAATGGATCCCTCGACCCATCACAGTCTGGATTCCGGGCCAACCACAGCACCGAGACCGCCCTCATCGCCGCCACTGACGACATCCGAGCCCTGATGGACAACGGGGAAACAGCGGCCCTCATCCTCCTAGACCTCTCCGCGGCTTTCGACACGGTCTGCCACCGCACCCTAGTACAGCGCCTCAGCAACGTCGGAATCCAGGAGAAGGCGCTGGAATGGATCGTCTCCTTTCTCAACGGAAGAACACAAAGAGTCCGCCTACCACCGTACAAGTCAGAGGCCACCGAAGTCATCTGCGGCGTCCCTCAGGGATCCTCACTGAGCCCGACTCTCTTCAACGTCTACATGAGCCCTCTCGCGGCCATCGCACGCCAACACAACCTCAACATAATCTCCTACGCCGACGACACCCAGCTGATCCTCTCCCTGACCAACGACGACCCCGCCGCCGCCAGAGCCAACCTGCACAAAGGGATGAGAGAGGTAGCCGAGTGGATGACGACGAGCCGCCTGAAGCTGAACTCAGATAAGACGGAGGTCCTCATCCTGGGCTCCACGCCCTCCGCCTGGGACGACTCCTGGTGGCCCCCCGCCCTGGGCACCGCACCCAAACCGACAGACCACGCACGCAACCTGGGTTTCATCCTGGACTCCTCCCTCTCCATGACCAGGCAAGTCAACGCCGTCTCCTCATCGTGCTTCAACATCCTGCGCATGCTTCGGAAGATCTTCTGGTGGATCCCCACGGAGACCAGGAAGAACGTCACCCAGGCCCTCGTCACCAGCCGACTGGACTACGGCAACGCACTCTACGCCGGAACCACCGCCAAGATCCAGAAGAGACTCCAGCGCATCCAGAACGCCTCAGCCAGACTCATCCTCGACATCCCACGTCACAGCCACATCTCCGGACACCTAAGAGACCTGCACTGGCTCCCGATCAACAAGAGAATCACCTTCCGCCTCCTTACCCACGCACACAAAGCTCTCCACAACCAAGGCCCGAGCTACCTCAACAACCGAATCAACTTCTACGCTCCCAGACGCCACCTCCGATCCGCCAGCCACGCCCTCGCCACCGTCCCACGCATCCGCAGAACCACTGCTGGAGGAAGGTCCTTCTCCTACCTGGCCGCCAAGACCTGGAACTCCCTCCCGGCCGACCTGCGCCTGACCCAAGACCACCTCTCCTTCAGGAAGAAGCTCAAGACCTGGCTGTTCGAGCAGTAGCGGCACCCCCCCCCCCAAGCGCCTCGAGACCCTACGAGTAGGTAGTGCGCTCTATAAATTTCCTTGATTGATTGATTGATTGATTGGGGTTTTTGGGAACATCACAGTTGTGACGCGGCACTGCAAAAAAGGATTTGACACACAGTACGTCATCGAGTTCCCCCGAACGTCAAAATAAGCTCCACTGCTGCTAGAAAGCATGCTCAGCACTTTTCAAGTGCCCATTTCGGATGTTTTAGCTACTTTTTAATCATTTGGCTTGGGAATATTACGTTCTTTGTTCAATCGCCTTCGGTGACAGGCTCCCCCTCGTCAGCGTGTTTATTTACATTTATTTTAGTGACAGGCTCACTTTTGTCCCCATTCAAGTGTCTCCTATAACTTGTTCATTTTCATTAGCCTGTCTATTTCTGTGATAGGCTCACAATCTCTTGGAGGTCCACATTTGGGTATCTGGCCTGCGTTTTTGCTTATTCAATACATACTGAAAAGTTCTCTAAAACTCTTGCTGTACTGTCTTAGCTTGTGACCCACGTTGTGTTTTTATTAATTGATAAATTTTAATTGTTGTTGGCTGCTATTTTATAACTTTTGATGCTCTGTGTGTGTTCAAACTCAGTTACTTGCTATTTTGCACTTTACGGGGCTTGTTCGTCCCTGGGTGGCCATTTTGTTTTGCCACACGCTCCCTCCGGTTAGCGCTCTAGTCGCTGCACGCCGTCCTGTCTCCAACTCTTCTTAACAGGCAGAGAACGGACATGCAGCCCCTAAAAGGTTCTCTAAAACTCTTGCTGTACTGTCTTAGCCTATTTGTGACCCGCATTGTGTTTTTATTAATTGATCACTTTTAATTGTTGCTGGCTGCTATTTTATAACTTTTTATGCTCTGATTGTGTTCAAAATCAGTTACTTGCTATTTTGCCCTTTACGGGGCTTGTTCGTCCCCAGGTGGCCATTTTGTTTTGCCACACGCTCCCTCCGGTTAGCGCTCTAGTCTCTGCACGCCTTCCTGCCTCCAACCCTTCTTAACAGGCAGAGAACGGACACGCAGCGCCTGAAAGGTTCGCTAAAACTCTCACTGTACTGTATTTGGTCTATTTGTGTCCAGCATTGTGTTTTTATTAATTGATCACTTTTAATTGTTGCTGGCTGCTATTTTATAGCTTTTTATGCTCTGAGTGTGTTCAAACTCAGTCACTTGCTATTTTGCACTTTACGGGGCTTGTTCGTCCCCGGGTGGCCATTATGTTTTGCCACTCGCTCTCTCCGGTTAGCACTCTAGCCCCTGCACGCTGTCCTGCCTCAAAGCCTTCCTAATGGCCTCAGAACGGACATGCAGCAGGCCCGTCTGTGCCCGACCGGGACCAGGGGCCATGACCCCTGGTCCTATTGCGAACTATAGTGTGAGTTACTCTTCTAAATAGCTTCTGGAGCTATGTAGAAAGCCGCCCCCTGAATGCACCTGGCTCAATCCTGAGGAAACTGGCACTAATTGCCCACACTGCAATTTTGCATTTATAGTACACATAAGGAACAAAGCAACTTAAAGACAATTTTTTTTATCTATTCATGGGAAAATCCCCAACTAAAATGCAGCACCTTACTCAATAAGGAATTCACCTTTTTTAATATCAATTGCCGTTCACTTCCCAAGCATAGGCGGACATCTTTGATCTTTTGATCAGTGAGCAGCCAGATGCTATTTTTCTTACTGAAACATGGCTACACAAGAGCTCTGGCCCTGATGTAGGTACAGCTTTGCCGTCTAACTCTGCCATTGTTACGAAAGACAGGGAATCCGAGTCTGGGGGAGGCATTGCTGTAATTTATAATAAGTGCTATATGTGCAAATTTGAAGACTTGCCGTCGACGAGGTTGCTTTATTTAAACTTGCCTTGACCCCCAGTTTACCTTCTCAGGCATACTGGTCTATCGTCCCCCTGGGCGGTCCGGCCCATGGGCCTCATTATTCCCCAATCTAGTCAACCCTCTCCTGCTCAATGCCGCCAACTTCACCATTCTGGGTGATCTAAACCTCCATTTGGATGATTCGGCATGTGCAAAAAGCGCTACATTTATGTCTGATCTGGCAGCAATGAATGTTTTGCTTTCCAACTCGGGTTCTACTCATGAGACTGGCCATTTACTGGATCCTATTTTTTCTACCTTACCTAATATCCATTGCCCCTCTGCCCTTCCACTGTGCTGGTCTGATCACTTTGCGGTCATCTTTCGTTTTAAAACTATTCTGGGCTCGTCTGTAGCTGAAGTGGGAACCAAGTCCAAATCTAGAACTTGGGTAAAACTGGACGTTGGAGGTTTAAATAAACTTCTATCTAATAATGCTCCTATCATCAAACAAATGACTACTGATGATTTGGGTGCTATCCAAAAATGGTTTTTAAAATCAATTGACGTCTGTCTTCCCCTTTAACTAAGAGGTTCGAACAACCACCGCCCCCTGCCCCTTGGTTTACCGAGAGGTTAAAAATTGGGAAATCTAAATGTAAAGTCTTAGAAAGACGTTGGAGGAAGAATTATGCTTCAGACACCAAACTCGCATATAAAAGGGCCAAAAGAGATTACCACTCCCTCTGTAAAACTGCTCGTGCAGAATTTGTTTCCTCTACTATTACCAATGCACAGAACTGCTCTAGGACTTTGTTCAAGGTGGTCAAAGAACTGTCAGGTTCTGAAAGTCAGCCCACCCCCCCTATTCTCAATGAATCGCAATGTTAAGACCTAGCCAATTTTTTTCTTAGTAAAGTTGAAAAAAGACACTCTATGCTGAATGTTGATAAATCAGTTAACACCATACAGCAAGCCAACAGCCTTGGATATGGGGACTTCAAAATTATTGAACCCATCAATAAATTGGAAACATGGTCTCTCTTAGACTTGAATTCCTTTAAGCAGCTCCTAGCAGTCTTAAATCTGGTTCTCCCTGTGATCTACTCCCCATCTCTGTGCTGCAACAGCTTGAACTGCCTTTACTCATGTTAATCATGGAGCTTTTGAATGCCTCCTTACAGGAAGCTATAGTGCCACCTGAGTGGAAGCACGCTATGGTTCTCCCACTGTTAAAGAAGACTAATGCTGATCCGGCCCAGCTTTCTAACTTTCGGCCAATCTCGCTACTTCCGGCCTTTTCCAAAATTTTGGAAAAACATATTAATTTACAGCTGTCCCACTTTGTTGAAACTCAGAACTTCCTGCATTCCTCATAATCTGGATTCAGAGCAGAATTCTCTACCATAACTACTCTTCTTGGAGTCACTGAAATGCTGCGGCACCACTTGGATACTGGGGACACGGTGGCCCTCATACTTCTTGACTTGAGGGCCGCTTTCGACACGGTGTCTCACACCGTGTTATTGAAAGCCTTGCAATCTCTGGGCGTTGATGGTCCGGCATTCAACTGGCTCGCTCCTTCCTGGCGGACCGTACGTTCCAGGTTTTTTCCTCTACGGCCAGCTCTAAAATTCACTCATCTCTTTATGGGGTACCCCAGGGCTCGATCCTTAGCCCTCTACTGTTCAATGTTTATGTTAGACCTCTGCCGACGATTGCCGAAGAGGCCTGGTTGGCTTTATTCTCCTACGCGGATGACACCCAGATAATCTTTTCTCTTTCGGCTGAGAGGGTGTCTAAGTCATCTGCTCTCCAGTCTGGGTTGAAGAAAATCGCATCTTGGATGCAAGTAAATTTGCTCAAACTTAATGGAGAAAAAACTGAAATTTTGATTTCTGGGGAAAAATAAAGATTTCTGGGGTCCCCAACACTGGCCTTCTGAAATGGGTGCTCTACCCCAGCCCTCCCACCAAGTCTGCAATCTTGGCTTCATCATTGATGATCAATTAACAATGAAACAACAAGTCGTGAAGGTGGCCTTGACTTGATTTGCAATCCTCAAATGGCTATAAAAAAAATCCTCTGGTTGTTGCCCTGTTCCACCCAGAGAACCGTAGTCCAGGCTCTTGTTACTTCCAGACTGGATTACGGTAACATTCTATATCTGAGGGTAAATAAAGATGTGACAAGCAAATTGCAGGTGGTGCAGAATGCAGCCGCTAGGCTGCTCTGCCAGGTCCCCAGAGCTGCCTCTGTTTTGGGTTCTCTCAGGATCTTCATTGGCTCAGCGTAGAGAATCGTATCAAATTCAAAGCCTTCAGCTACAGGTTCAAGATCAAATTCGGCACTGCCCCTCAATACCTGCAAGCTTTAGTTCAACCTTACTTACCTTCACACCTTCTCCGTTCCTCTACTCAGGCTAAATTGTTGGCCCTTAGAATCAGACTGTCTCTAATGGGCGGCCGTTCCTTTGCTTACTTGGGCCCCTCCCTGTGGAATTCTCTTCCCGTGTCGTTTCGTATTGAAATTGTCTATGGGAACTTTCGCATGGGACTGAACACCTGGCTGTTCAATCAATAATTCTCTGCTCTCTTTCTATTCCTTTCAGGCTGGCGCCGGGAAACCCTTGGGCGTAGCTGTTGCGCCTTTTAAAATTAATTAACATTACATAACATACTACAACTGCATGTGTTCTTTGGTTTCCATGCCACCTGCTTGCTGTTTGACCATGTTGCTGGTGACCATTTTGTGTGTTATGCTTGAGGCCTAGTCACTCAATGCTCATACTAAATGTAGTCTATGAACAGTGTTTTATATTATATACTTTTTATGTATTTTGTACCTGCACTACTCCTTGCCTTCCAAATCCCAGTGGGTTTCTCATAGTAGTCCCCTTCCCCTAGTAGATCAGCGATTATATCTTTTCATTTTAATTTTTTTGATAATTTTTTCGTAAACATATTTGTTTTATTATTCCCATTTTCCTAACATCCATCAATCCCATGTCTGCCATTGGTATACAGCTGCACAACAGCATTCATTTTTTAAGGATTTATTCAATTGTCACTTGCACCTCCCTGAGTGTCGCATCCCAACTTGATGCACATAAAGCAACAGTTACATCTGTATGTTGTTGCTCTTTCTTATCCTTCCTGAGTGTACATGGAAGTTTATGTTGGTGAGGTTCTACGAATAGATACACTCTATTGTTAACTCTAACTTGAGTAACCACACTTAAAGATATTGTTTGTACTACTAATTCAACTGCAACAATGCCACGTTTTACTGATGGTTATAGGTGCACAAAAGAAGGGACAATGCCTACAGTACTACCAGACAGAAGGCCTGTGCATGACATGACGCATGACCACACAACACGGACATCTCTTCATCTTGTGAAGCTAAGTGCCACTGCCAATTGACAGCTTCAAGATGGCCCAAAGAAAAGTGCTACCAGAAAGTGGCCAGTGATAAGAAGGAGCTAGCCACCACTAGTATGTTGCCCCAGACCTTTTTTGGGCATAACCATGTGCCTATCACAATGGACTCTGGGGAACTAGCTGGGAGCAGCACTTCTGCATCAGGAGCCCTACCCCAACCTAGGCCCAAGCCCATGTCTGGCACAGAGGCAGCCACTCTAATCACAGCAATACGGCCCCCCCGCGGCGGGATGCCTGGCTTTCACCTTGGGGATGCCCAGTATGGATTATCTCACAGGGAAAAACCAGGACGGGTTCCCAATGCAAGCGCTGGGATGCCCAAGGGTAACCGTGCGCGATATAAAACTCCTAATAATAATAATAATAATAATACCAACAAGCAGTGATGGCGAATTGGAGTTATCTCTTTCACAGAGTATACCCAATTGCTACCAGAAACTTGGCTAAGTGGACAACAACAGCCAGCAATAGTATTTCACTAGTAAGAGCACTTCAGGATATTGAGCGTTATGCTCAGGAAGTGCTAGAAGCACCTCTTTTAGAAGTTCCATTGTCTTCCAGATTTCCAGCAAGAAAAAGGAGGGGTACCCCACCATCTTCTCCAAGCCTCCTTCTGAAGATCAAGACTCCACTTGGATGCCGCCTCAGTCTGAGACACACCAGGAGAAGCTAGTGAAAAGGAAAGTGCCTGAAATGTTTAGAGTTATGGATGAAGAAGAAGAGGATGATAACAAGCAAGTCATCATGGATGTTAGCCCCGCACCAGTGGAGACTGAGGTTACACCATAACAACCTGCTCTAAGGGATGTAGCACAGACACAACTGATCCAGCGAAAGGCTAGGATAAACATTTCACAAATCAACAATTACTCAAAATGGGCCCATATACACATTCAAGTTTCCTGACTGTTTCGCTGGGGGTCAAGTTTTATTTTACTTTGATCTGAATTAGTCAATGTCTAACTAACCTTCACAGATCAACACTCTTCCTTTGGTCAATGGACCATTAGTCGAGTAGTTGGGTGATATTAACAAATTTATTAATCTATCTTACAACTTTCAATAAATAATCACACACTCCAAGTAAGATTCAATACATTTTACCTAATAACTCATTCAAAATGAACGCTCATTTGCACAGATTCATAGTGCAAACTCCATCAACTTTCATGGGAGAGAAAAAATTAATTTATCAAATGACATTTAAATATACAGACGCATTCAACAACTCTAATGCATTAGGAGTGATAGATGAAGAGACAAAAGGCACAGTAACTCATACTTTGCGCAAGATATGCAAATTCAAGACAGTAATATAATTACCGAGTGGTGAAATGGGGAAACCCAACCCCTGGCTAAAAAGATTGGTGGAGGTCACCTGAGGCAAAGACTATAGGGCAGGTGCAGGATAGGATTATAAATAAATCCAAATGGTCGCACACTGCTGACCTACCTGCGTGTTACCCCAAAGAACTGTGGTCCCTGTAGTCAGCGTCGGCGGATACACCTATGCTCGTGTCGTGAGTGCAAGTGTGAATAGCGTTAGCCATCCCTGGACACGTGTTTCGAGGTTGTTGCCTCTCGTCAGCAGGGAGTAGGAAAGAGTGCAGGGTTGCTGTGTAGGCTGCTAAAATCATTATCAGGTATGTACCTCTCGTAGCAACGCAGGTGCGTAACCTGAGCCCGTCGACTCCCCGGCTCAAAGAGCCACTAAATAACTAAATCCAAATGGTCGCACACTGCTGACCTACCTGCGTGTTACCCCAAAGAACTGTGGTCCCTGTAGTCAGCGTCGGCGGATACACCTATGCTCGTGTCGTGAGTGCAAGTGTGAATAGCGTTAGCCATCCCTGGACACGTGCTTCGAGGTTGTTGCCTCTCGTCAGCAGGGAGTAGGAAAGAGTGCAGGGTTGCTGTGTAGGCTGCTAAAATCATTATCAGGTATGTACCTCTCGTAGCACTGCAGGTGCGTAACCTGAGCCCGTCGACTCCCCGGCTCAAGAAAGTAATATATTTACCGAGTGGTGAAATGGGGAAACCCAACCCCTGGCTAAAAAGATTGGTGGAGGTCACCTGAGGCAAAGACTATAGGGCAGGTGCAGGATAGGATTATACTTACTACACTTTTCTAGAACCTGACGTACCGGAGCGCATCCCTCTCTTACACTCTCTCCCTCCTCGATATTCTTCCGCAAATCTTCAATCTAATCAGGCTGTCTTTTAGTATTGAATCTTCTTGGTCTGTTCTTCTCCAACCGCAGCACTCGCCCACTCCTCACTTAGCATCAACGACGTCTCTTACCTTTTAGTCACTCAAGTTATACTCTTTAATTCTGCAATTCGGAATGTCTTCCACGGAAGACATTCCTGGGGCAGAAGCATTGGGATTTTGTCTGACACTTTCACCCACCCAATCTTGCGCGGGTCTGCTGGTTTACAGACCCCAAGGTCCTATTGGATCATTTCACGAGGGGCTGGACTCAGTGATTTCGGCAATGAGTATACAATTTAAACACTTCGTTCTTCTGGGCGTTTTTAACATTCATTTTGATGCAGCGGATGCTGCGGATACCATCAAAGTCTTAGACATCACTACTCCACTGGGCTTGTCACCCTATGTAGTGTCTCCTACTCACAACAAGGTGCATATATTGGACCACATTTTCTCCACTATGCCTATTACAGTGGCTCCCCCCCTTCCCGTGTTGTGGTCTGACCACCTACTAGTGACTTTTAATATCTAGTATAAAACCACCCTGACTATTAGAGACAATGGGTGTCAGCCCCGGTTGTCCCGTGCCCTCCATCGAGTAACACCGAATATGATTGAACAATATCTGTTAACTCACCCCTGTTTGTCGACGAGTGACATAGAGGAGGACTTAGTCCGCTTTCAAACGTGGCTCATGCAGTGTTTGGGGGAATTGGCACCGCCTGGGCGGACTCCTAAGAACTCTACGCGAGCGTCTGCCCCATGGTTCACGCCAGCGCTCAATACCAGTCGACGGCTCTGTAAGAAGGCCGAAAGAGCATGGCGATCAAACTATCTGGAACCATTGAGGGAGGCCTATAGGTGCTGCACTAAGGCCTATCACAAGGAAATTTATCTGGCTAAGAAAGCCTACTTTGCTCAAAGGATTGAGGAGGCCACTAACACCAGCAAAGAAATCTTCTTGATTGTGAAGGAATTCACATCGCCAGCCTCCTTCACTCCGAAGTGCTCTTTTCCGGAACCTTGGGTTACGCAACTGGCAGGCTTCTTTGCTAACAAGATCAAAAGCATCCAGGCAACTTTCCCATCTGTTGTGATAGGGGGAGTGTCTAATCCAGAACCATATTCCTTTGTGTCTGACTCGGGACTGCCCAGTTTGTCGAGCTTTCCTCCTATTGAGCCTCAAGCCTCACTGGAACTTCTTTCTAAAATGAAATCTGGATCTCCGCTGGACCCCTATCCCGCTAAGTTTCTAGCCAAAGTGGCATATGTCATCAACCCCATTGTTAATCCGATTTTAAATGGTTCATTGGAGACAGGCATAGTGCCGCTTGCCTGGAAACAGGCGCTGGTTCTTCCTCTTTTGAAGAAACCCTCTCTGGACCCCGCCATCCATGCTAATTACCAGCCTATCCCTCTGCTCCCGGTCTTGGCTAAGGTGGGGGAAAAGCATGTACAGTCCGTTCTCTCAGACTTTGTTGAGTCACACGGTGTTCTGCACTATACCCAATCCGGTTTCCGTGCGAATATGAGCACGGAAACGGCACTGCTGGAGGTGGCGGAGGCCATTAAAGAGGTCCAGGACACCGGAGGGAAGGCACTGCTGGTGTTGCTTGATCTTTCGGCGGCGTTTGACACCGTTCCACACAACCGCCTATTGGTTAGACTCTTGGAGATTGGCGTCGGGGGAACGGTGTTCAGATGGTTTAAGTCCTTTCTCTCCAACCGGCAACAGACAGTCTGGGCTCCCCCGTACTCGGCGGCAGTGCCGCATCTGGAGGTGGGAGTACCCCAAGGGTCAATATTAATCCCCACTCTTTTCAACATATATATGTCCCCTCTGGCGGCGCTGGCTGAGTCATTTGGCGCCCAGATTGTCTCATATGCTGATGACACTCAGCTTCTCTTCACATGCGGAAAAAACATGGACTTTAACGGGGATCGCATTAAAAGCTGTCTGGGTGCGGTTTTTGCCTGGTTTCAACTTAATCAGTTGAAATGCAACTCGGACAAATCTGAGGTTCTTCTCTTCGGCTGTCCTCCGAATCCCTGTTGGAAGTCCTGCTGGCCGGCAGATATGTTTCCTCCTTCCGCTGTGGCCTCGGTGGCTAGGAATCTTGGTGTTAGGATGGACAATTGTCTTACTCTTAAGCCACAGATTCTGAGCCTTGTCGGTCTGTGTTTTGGGATACTGAAAATGCTAAGGAAATTCCTCCCTTTCCTATCTATTGCCCATAGGAAAACCACGGTGCAAGCTATGATAGGATCAAGGCTGGACTACGCTAACATCCTCTACCTGGGTCTCCCGAAGTACCTTCTTTCACGCTTGCAGGTAGTGCAGAACTCGGCCGCACGGGCAATCTTTGGCCTCGGCCATCAACCCCATGCTGCGGGACTGCTGAAGTCTCTTCACTGGCTGCCAATTCAGAAACGCATTGAGTTTAAGGCTCTCACCATGGCGTTTAAGGCACTCCATGGCACTGGTGCCCTCTATTTGAGGAAGAGAATTGGTTTTCACCTGCCTTCCAGAGCCTTGCGTTCGGCGTCATTGTCTCTGACCACGGTCCCGGCAATTAGGCGTGCTCGGATCGGTGGGCGATCTTTTAAATATCTTGCGCCCCGGGCCTGGAATGCCCTCCCATTGTCCTTAAGAAAGAGTGAGAGCTTACTGTCGTTCAGAAAGGAGCTCAAAACGTGACTGTTCGACCAATAAGTCTCCTCAATTTCGCCGGGGCTCTGCCGTTATGGGTCTGATAGCGCCGGGACACTCTGCTTGAGTAGCTGAGCGCTCAATAAAACACCAGCTAACATAACATAACATAACATGTCCCACCCTCAAAAGTTGCAAGTATTCGTGAATCATGGACTGTTATTGAGCACGGGCAGAGGAGTTGTCATCACATCATGCTGTCATCCTTGATTTCTTAACCTATTCTTTGTTTAGTAAACCCTTCTGATTTAATTTATTCATTTTTCTGAACCATTTCCTTTCACACACATTCACAAAACGGATTAGATACAAATTTTATATAATTCTACAGTTGAAGAGCGTTCCCAGGCATCTGTCCTTGGTTCTTGGCAGCCTGTCAATGATCCGGTCATCAGGTCACTTCAAAACCTCAATGCGCAGACTCAACGTGTGTTACGCTTCAACCACCATCTTTTCCCTTGGCTTATCACATCAGGCCAAAACGCACATTATTAATAAAGGAAGCATAAACAGAATGTTATTTTCTCAAATATGTTATTATCACTGTTCACCACCCACTTCTACTCTATCCCATGTTATTTTCTTCTTTGTTAAGCGAAAGCATTAGCAGCGACAGCTCCCTTTAAGTCCAGGCAAGTATATGCCAGGCACGGGGTGCCTTGAGACCTACAGTTAGTGACTCCTTGCGCATGCGTGAGAGTTTCCCTCTCACATGGGTTAATCACATGGTTATTTGCGTTGTACTGGTTCGCACATGCGCAAGACGATTTTCGGTTTCAAGCGGGATTTCGGTTACGCAGCAAATTATTCTTTATTATTTAAGTAGGCTTAAAGCCTTTTCGCCATGTATGAATGTCGTGTGTATGTTAATTTTCCCTTTATCGATTATTTCTATTTGTTAGTACTTGTTAACGAGAGGTCGATCCAAGCAAGTTTCTTTTCCTCGAATCATTGCTCCATCAATCCCCCGTCTGATGGCATTTTAGAGCATCATAAAATACTCATTATTACCAATTGTCAATTTTATCATTAAATCTTAGTGTCTACATTGGTTTTTGCACATTCTTTATTTTTCTCTTTTATATTAATTTCTTTCATTTTACCATACAAATTCTCTCGTTTCCTCTAACTCGATCTCCTCCCATTTTCTCTGTCTTCCCATTCTTTTGTTCTTCATTTCAATCATTGACCTTGTTCTCATTTTCCCTTGCAACATTTATAAGTCATTACTATCATTAATATCACTAAAACCAGTTACTTATTTTAAAAATACTTTTACAAAATTTTTCCCATGCACTGTCAACCTCCAGGTGGGTCAAATCATTATGAATCTTCGTAATATTCTTGATGTATCCCTCAATACCTTTACTTTTATCAGGAAATTAGGTACAGCAGTGTTGAACTTTCAACATGCCACAGACTCCACCTTCTTTTGCCAAAAGAATATCAAGGGCAAGTCTATTTTGCAAAACCATAGATCTGATCGCAACCATTTCAGTATTGATCATTAAGAATTCTCCAGCAGTATCTGTTGATAAACGGTCAACTACAGTGGACAATAGACGTATCTTATGAGAATGTGACTCCAACTGATGGTATCAATGCATCAAATATATCACCTACTATTTCTGTAAAACTTGCTCTTCTATTTCTTGTTAGTCCTTTGCTTATATCACTCATTTCATTGTTCTTAGTAACGTGATATACCTTCGGAAATACAATGGCAATGTAACAACTGCCATACCATCGGTCATGTAACCTATAATAGGCATTTTTACCGCACACATAATAAATTCCCGGAAATACAGGATCAGTTCCTCCCTTTGGTCCCCATCCCCCCATTATTTGGAAGGTATGTTCAAATTCGCTAGTACCAATGAATATACTATTATATTCAGTTTTGAATCTATGAAGAATGAATTTCCCCAATTTTGACAAGTCCAGGGACATTGCAGCATGAGTCTCGCCTTTCTTATATTCCCTTTCTAAAGCAGCCCATGGATGTATATGGGTCTTCTGCTCACCTGCTTTCTTTTGAAAAGCCTGCCTTCTTTCTTCTACTAAAGTTAAAAAATCCTTTTCTTCATCACGCAAAAGGCATGTTAAATTGTTTCTATGTGCATGTGTTATGTCTATGGGATTTGTTGTTAAAAAGAATTATCTTATGAACTCTGCATTTCTAGCACTAAGTACTGGATTCATATTTCTTCTAATAGGAGTTTCTGAAAATATTAAATTCATGTTACTGTAATAATAGTGCAACTTACCATTAACGTAAAACAAACTAGTTATAACACTACAAGACACACCATACGTTAATGGAAGGTGGTGATATGTTACACCTTCCGAGACAGAAGTACGTAGTTTCATGCAAACATAACAATCACTCACATCCATTGTCTCCACATAATGATAAAGGAGTTTAGTTAATACATTTAGGTGCTGATTCCGATCCTGTAAAACCCGGTTACAAATGGTCGTACGGAGCGTTTTCTCCGTACAACTCGTACCCGGGAATTCCACCGTACAAACCAGCAAGTACGATTCGTACAGAAATACCATTTCCGTACGAATCGTAAAAAACACCGTACGGCTAAAAAATACATACAATTCTGATCCTGGACAGCGCGTACGCGACGTCCGCACGGAGTCTGGCAGCGTTTTACGGACCAGCAAGTACGATTCGTACCCACAGCACTCCGCACGGCTATATTTTTACGGGAACCAAAAAGTGCCGGAACAGCTAAGTACGCCGTGATGCACGAGGAAAAGGGGGACCGGTACGCGCTGTACACGCCATCACCCACATCGTACATGTCATCATGTACGGCGTATACCCCAACATTGCATATGTACGGACCGTACCCCCAGCCCCCCCTTATGTACGTGCTGTACCCCCAGCCCCGTATGTATGGTGCGTACCCCCCACCCCCCGTATGTACGGCGCGTACCCCCCACCCCCCATATGTACGGCGTGTACCCCCCACCCCCTTATGTACGGCGCGTACCCCCCTGTATGTACGGCACGTACCCCCCACCCCCATATGTACGGCGTGTACCCCCCAGCCCCGTATGTACGCACCGTACCCCCAGCCCTGTATGTACGCGCCGTTCCCCCAGCCCCCCGTATGTACGCGCCATACCCCCAGCCCCGTATGTACGCGCCGTACCCTCAGCCCCCCATATGTACGCGCCGTACCCCCAGCCCCGTATGTACAGTGCATACATACGGGGCTGGGGGTACGCGCCGTACATATGGGGGGTTGGGGGTACGCGCCGTACATACGGGGGGGTGGGGGGTACGGTGCGGACGTACACGGGTGGGGTGGGAGGCTGGGGGGGGCCGTACAACTCGTACCCCGGGCACAAGTGTACCCGGGGTAGGGGTCGTGTAAAGTTCGCTCCGTACGGGACGTTTTCCATACGCTTGTATATTTGGGACGCCGGTACGGATCGGACTTGTGCGCTCGGACTTCAGTTTTACGACTCGTACGTAAAACTGTCTGGAGACGTCTCGTAGACTTTTCCCGAGGTCATTCGTATGTATTTTTCACGTACGAATCATGCTTCGCCGTTTGTACGGGACTTTTACGATTCGTACGTAAAAAAATACGGATACGAGTCGGACGGTAAATATTTTTAACGGATCTGAATCGCCACCTTAATGACGAATCACTATTTGATTTATCATGATAATACATGCTTTTATCCACTTGTGTTAATTCTGTAGTAGTAGTTCTCTTAGTAACCACACTTACTCTCTCACTTACATTTGTGTTATTCTGATTATTAGTTATCATTAGGACAGGTATCACAAGTGTTAATAACAAGCACATCAATATTAATATTGTAATACTATATAGACAACATTTAACACGTCATCGTTTTAAGTAAGATTTTGGATGTTCACTTTTACTTCTGCTATTTTTAGTTTCTAAAGTTAATTCTAAATTTAGTTTCTTTCTAAAAATAAAATACATAAAATCTTTGTGTGATCCCACACTTCAAAAGCTTTCCGCTTTAGTTAGCCTTTCTTTTAGGGTGCTTGTTTCAAAATCTTCTCAATAGAATCCACCTTTTATGCAAAAAGGAAAAGTCTTTCTTTAAGGTGGTTTTAATTCCCTTTCATCAGACCCTTCAAAAGTGTTACTTTTTGATTCTTCATTTAGATCAAGATTTTCAAAATCCTCAAGGATGATGTATGTTTACTCTGGAGCCTTATACTTTCTACTTGGAACCTTCACTCTTTTTGACAACCTTAATGATCTTCTTCTTGTTTGTTCTATTTTAGCCTCACATGATACCTCATCTACTTGCTCTAGTTATTTCCCTGTTTTTCTTCTTAGAATGTATCTCAACCTTTCCACTCCACTTGGTCAGTGATCTTCCTTTCTAATTCTTTTTGTCTGTACTGCCCTTTCACCTTCCTCACCTATTTCAAGTGTTCTTTTATTTTCTCTTTCCTTTTGTTGGTTCTGTTCTGAATTCCCTACTTTTTCTTCTTCTGTTGTTTGTTTTGGTTCCTGACTTTCTACTCTTCTCTTTTCTTCTACTGACTGCCTCTAATCTAAAAAAATTCAGCTGATTCCTTCCCGTTTTCTAACTGTACTGGATTTGAACTTTCAGCAATATACTTCCCTTCCTTTTCTTCTTGTAACTGAATTTGATCAGAGTTTTTTGCAATGAGTTCTTCTATTTTAGACTGGACTGAATCTGGGATTTCCTTAACAGATTCTTCTGGGTTTTTCTTACTTTGTTCTGGTCTTTCAAGTTCAAGCTCTCCGATGGTCTTTACAGCAGTCTCTTCAGTCCCAGTAACTGGTGCCCACTTGACTTGACTTGTACTTGGTTGTTCATCATCAATGCATCCTTCAGAGTCTATTTCTCTGATTTCTTCGACTTCACAACTCTCAGATTCTGGTTCTTTTCTTTGTTCTACCAGTTGCTGCTCTGGACGATCAGTTGGACTTGGGACTCTTTGAGTATGACTGGCGTGGATCCAATTTGGAACCCTAGTACACTTTACTGCTGTTGTCATGACCAATATGACTTGATGAGGTCCTTTCCACCTGGGTTCTAGGCACGACTTGCTCGTATGCTTCTTTATCACAACCCAGTCTCCAGGACACAAATCATGAGCTTGATTTGGCTGTGCTGCGTTCGGATGTTCTCCAACCTGGTGAAACACAGAACATACTAGATCAGCCATCCCTTTGCAATAGCCCAATATTAAATCATGAGTTATATTCATCAATTTGTTTCCAGGTATAAATGCTTGTCTCATTGTTCTTCCCATGAGGATTTCATGTGGACTTAATCCTGTTCTTTGATCAGGAATGCCTCTAAGGCTCATCAATACAATAGGCAAAGCATGAGGCCATTTCAGTGAAGAGGATGCACACACTTTTCCTAACCTGGATTTTATTGTGCCATTGAGCCGCTCAACCACTCCAGAGGCTTCTGGTCGGTAGGCACAATGTCACTTCTGCTCAATTTTGAAAGCTTCACAAATTAGTTTAATTATCTCATTATTAAAATGAGGTCCTCTATCTGATTCCAGAGTGACTGGAAATCCAAATCTCGGGATAAGCTCTCTTAACAGTAGTTTAGCAACTGTGAGGCTGTCATTCCTTCTCATGGGATAGGCTCCTACCCATCGAGAAAACAAACAAACAATGACAAGGGCATACTTCAAACCGCTGCTCAGTGGCAACTCAATGAAGTCTAGTTGCAATCTTATGAATGGTCCCTCTGCTTTTCCAATTTTTCCTCAACTAACCACTGTTTTCCTTCCCGGGTTTTGCAGTTGGCAGGTCAAACATCTTTGGCGGAGGCTCTCTGCAACAATCCTGAAATTGAGATTAAACCACATCTGTCTGAAATGTCTGATCATGGCATCCCTCTCGACATGTGCAATTCCATAATATACCTTAGCCATTTGTGACAACAAGCTATCCAGCATTATCGGTCTTCCATCTGGACACACCCACACTTCATCATCAGCCCTTCTTGTGCAACCTGTTTTAATCTAGCGTTCCTTTTCTTTCATGTCTGCCTCATCCTGTAATTGCCTAACTTCCTCCCATGTTTCAAAAGCAGAGAAAAACATTTGTTGGCAATTGGTAACTTCTTATTCCATCCCTCTGTTCAAAGACATTGTATTTCTTGCACAAAATTGTGCCACTTGGTCTGCATACCGATTACCCAATGTCACATAATCATTTCCTGACTTATGTGCGGCACATTTGACCACTGCAATTTCTCTTGGCAATTGTAATGCTTCTAATAGTTCTTTAACATCTTTGCCATTTCTTATGGGAGATTCTGAAGAAGTCAGAAATCCCCTCTGTAGTCAGAATTGTCCAAAATTATGTACAACCCCGAAACCATATTGACTGTCCGTAAATATGGTTACTCTCAATTTTTTCCCAAATTTACAAGCCCTCGTCAATGCAAACAATTCAGCCATTTGGGCAGACTTGACTCCTCTTAGACAGGAAGCTTCTATGATACCTGACACAGTACATACAGCATAGCCAGGCATCAGTTCTCCATTCTCCCTTCTCAAACATGACCCATCAACAAACAGTACAAAATCTGACTCTTCTAGTGGAACGTCAAAGAGATCGAGCCTTGGCTTTGTACACATTTCTGTCACATCCAAACAATCATGATCAACTTCCTCTTTCACTTCCTCACAATAGAAATCGGGCAACAAGGTTGCTGGATTCACCATGGTACATCTGGTCACACTTACATTTTTAGCACCCAAGATTACTCTTTCATATTTAGTCAACTGACTAGGGGTCAAATGTTGAGTATGGGTTCTTGTTAAAAGGATCTCAACTGAATGTGGAACATACGCTTTGACAGGATGTCCCATCACAATCGATTTACTCTGCTCCAGACTCACACAAGTAGCAGCTACTGCTTTTAAACAGCCAGGTAATGCTGCAGCCACTGGATCAAGAGTAGCAGGAACGTAGGCTACTGGACGTCGAGACAATCCATGTCTCTCGGTTAACACCAAAAAGGGCACACCCTTCTCTTTCACAACAGAACAATGCAAATTCTTTCGTATAGTCTGGCATTCCTAAGGCCTGACACAAACAACTTTTCAGTTTTATGAATGCTTCCTCACTTTCATCATCCCACTCAACCGGATCTGTCATCTCTTATCGTGTTAACCTTATTAAAGGTTTTGTCAGCAGTGAAAATCCACTTATCCTTTGACAACAATATCCAACCACTCCCAAAAACCTTAGCGCTTCCTTCTTAGTTTTAGGCTTACTCATTTGTTGAATCACTTTTATTCTTTCTGGTGTCACCTTTCTGACTCCTTTCTCTATCTTATTTCCAAGATATTGAACTTCTTGTTTACAAAATTGTAATTTCTCTGTGGACACCTTGTGTCCTCCTTCTGCCAAATGGTTCAGTAAAGCTATTGTTTCAGTGACACAAGCTTCTCTTGTCTTTGATGCCACCAATAGGACATCAATGTATTGAACCAAGACTGAGTTTCCTGGCATGACCAATGTCTCTAAACCTTTTTTCAAAAACTGATTGAATTTCAACAGACTCTCTGTGTACCCTTGAGGAACTCGGCACCATGCCAAAACACGGTCTCCAAACAGGAAAGCAAAAAGATATTAGCTATCCGGATGTAGTGGAATTGAAAAGAAGGCCTGGCACAAATCAATCACAGTATACCAATGAGCATCCCATGTTATCTGATAAAGAATCACTGCATGGTACTACTATTTTATTGATTTTACTCAAATCTTGCACTATTCTATATTTTCCACTAGGCTTCTTAAGTCCCATGATTTGCGAATTACAAGGACTGCCCAATATTTCTTTTAAAATTCCCTGTTCGATCATTTGGTCAATTACTAGGGCAACTCCTGCTTTTACTTCAGGGCTCATTCTGTATTGTGGTGTATTTGGGTATATTGCACATCCCTTTACCATAACTTTGATGGGGTCTACCTTAGCCATTAGACCAATTTCTTTTCCTGTAAAATCCCATACATCTGACCTCACTGTATCTCTTAATTCATCAGGTAAATCACTTTCAGTAAGAAGTGAAAACATCTCATCCACTTCTGTTCCCTGTTTAGCTAGCATCATTTTGAAAGCTACATCTTCATCCGGTGTTTGGAAAGCCACACCATCAGGTGTACAAAAGATGGTGCAATTCATCTTGCACAAGTCCCTACCTAATAGGTTTACTGGACTCGAGTCACATGCAGCAAATCGATGCATGTCTCTGAAATTTCCAATATTCACTTCTATTGGTTTTGTGATTGGGGAACTAATCTGCTTATTTGAGACTCCTACAACTTGGATTCTCCCGAGAGGGGTAGGTTTGGGATTTCTTCTGTTCTTACATTAGAACGGGTAGCGCCAGTATCCACTAGGAAAGTAATATCACTGCCTTCAACCTTCTCATCAATAAATGGACCTGACTGATCTACCGCTAAGTATGCCCCAAGTACGCACTCCTCCTCCCCCCTCAGGCACCGTCATTGCAACATTCCCGATTCATCCGCATCACTCTGCATCCAATATTGTTGAACAGTCTGTGTATTCTTACCACTTTCTCCTCGGAATCCAGTGTTCACACTGTATCTCTGCACCTGAGCATTCACATTGTTGGGCAAAGGGGCTTGAGGCACCTGTAACTGAGGAGTAACTATATGCTGCTGCTGGTGCTATTGATTCACAACCACCCCACTCTGCATCGGTGGATTTAAAATTTGATTTACCCCATTATTCTGTTGAATGTTTCTACACTCGATCTTCCAATGTCCAAACTTTCCACACCCTCGACAAGGATATTTCTTTCTCGCTTCTTCTCTACTCATTCTTACTTTTCCTTTACTCTCATTCAAAACTTGACTATTTTGATCCCGTCCATTCATTTGATTATCAATTTGAGAACCTGAATTTGCTTCCTGGCATTCTGCTATCTTCACTTATGCCCACATCATTTTCTCTTTTAACTTTATATGTTTTGCATCAATGTCATCACTGCAGTCTTTTGCATACTTCAGAATACATCGATCGGTTTGCTTTGCCAACAAATCATATGCTGCTGAATTATCTGAATAATTTCTGATTGTAGTCCATAGACAAATCTATATACAAAATGTCCCATATCTTTATCACCAATGTTTTCAAATCCACTATATTTTTTAAACACTTGTAGTAACCTTTTGTAATATGCATGCAATGACTCCTTAGGTTCTTGAGTTGTTTTGTCTATTTTAACCAATCAGTTTATTTGGGGGAATTTTCCAGTTCAGAAAAGTAATTATCTGATTATATTTCTTCATTACTTCCTCTGAAGGTGCCCCTCTTCTTGCATCTCTAGGATA
Organism: Triturus cristatus; assembly: GCF_964204655.1. NCBI lineage: Eukaryota > Metazoa > Chordata > Amphibia > Caudata > Salamandridae > Triturus > Triturus cristatus. The sequence continues at coordinate 1,251,133,956 of NC_140592.1, read as the reverse complement.
TTCTTCGGTGGGCCAATCAACTGATATCTTACATTCTGTCCACAAATCTGTTGGTACCACTATATCAAAGAGACCATCCAAATCCTTCAACAAAACCTTTGCGACCTTGACAAATCTCTCCACCTTCTTGTGCCATTCAATGGGTTTCTCTCTCAACCTAGGAAAATCATTTATAAAAGACAATATATCCTGTCTGCTCCACGGAACATGAACATATCCGCCACCTGGAACTTCTCTCATTGGACACATCTTTTCACCCTTCTCTACTTCTCTCAACAGAAATGTAGATACCTCTTTGGCAACTGTCCATCTACTTCTTCATCGATCTACATCTCCCCATTTCTTCAAAAAGTGTCTCATTTCCTTTATTTGCAATCTCCTTCCTGACACATTCAACCTTTCTAAGTCCTTTTTAGTACATTCTGCTCTATGGTGTTTTTGTAGTACTTTTGACTTTTCTATATCTATTCCAAATTCTAATGCTACCTCTGCTATTTTCTCATGCAAATTCTTTGTCCTCCAGATTATACTCTTTTACAGAAACAACAACTCTTCATCTTCTTATGAACCTAGTCTATCAAGACTTATTGTACCAATGATCATTTCTTCTAAATCCACCCTTAACTTGCTTACATCTATAGTTTCGGGTTTCTTCTTTTCTAATCCTTTTGCCCATACCTCCAGATCTTCGGGAGTAAATCCAGCAGAACCTCCTGCCACTGGAGTGACAACTGGTACTTTTCTTCTCGCAATCATGGGTGAAATTCTCTTTGGGGTTTCAGTCACGGCCTCAATATTTGGGAGATCCATCAATGAAACATTCGACTCACATTCACTAACTTGATTGTATACCATGACTATCTCCTTTCTAGCACTATTCTGTGAAGCTTCCACATTCTGTGATTTTGGTGTACCTCGTTTATCACCATACAATGGAATAACAGGACCGATCGTTACTGGTACTGTCAGTGCTTCCGCATTTAAGCCTAACTGATTTATTTTCTGAATTATCTCTTCTTTGGTTTTGTTCAACGCATCCCTTTCTTTTTCTTGTGATGCTCGAATGACTGTTGGATCATATAGGACTTGTGGAACCAATGGAGTTCCCATCATGGGGGCACTTGGAGTTGTACCCTTAGCACTTTCCTGATAAGGCGGATGTCTCTTTATCAAAATGTCTTCTAATAACTCATCATCAGATTCATTACACCGTACCCCTGTTGCGCCTATGTGTTTCATTTTCTCCTTACATTTGCTCCCTTCTTGATCATTAGCCACAAATACTGTATAAAAACTCTCTGTATCTACAGCCCTTCTCCATCTTTTCATTTGATCTCCTCACGTGTCAAATGGGTATCTTGGTAAAAATCCTCTATTATTTCTCATACCTCCTCTGTATTTCTCGCGCTCAAATGCCTCAACTTCCCATTCTTTCAAAGCCTCATACTGTGTTAACCTGGGATTTGGTTCTAATGTATTCATCCTGTTTCTCAAATTCTGAAGAATCCTTACATTAAATGTACCATGTTCAGGGAAAGCTAAGACACCATCATCTCTTGTGTACTCCACCTAATTTTCCAACCATACACACATATGATATCCCCTTTCCATCATCATATAGGAAGCCGGAGTATTAGGAGGTGGATTAAGAATTCCCTCCCTAGTTATTATGCGCTTGCCCTTCTTAAAGAAATTCTTAATCTTATTCATCAACTTCATTTTTCTTGTTCTCTTATTTAATTCACTCTACAAAATTCAAAAACTCTTCCAAGTTTTCACTAAAGCTAATATTCAACACTCGTCCAATGCCTGGGCGACTCACACCAACAAACCAGTCATAGCATACTACGTATTTCCTTCTCCACCCAATACCAGCCCGCTACCGGTCTATTGACCAATCAGACCCGTTTGTCTGACCAATGCCAGCGCGACTTTTACTCCTTCTACTGACCCTCCCTTTACAATCTGCAGTTTTCTCACGCCCGCTGCTTTAACCAATGCCAGCATAGGTCTCTGTGACATCAGTACAGCTCCTGCTACTAACCCTCCCTTCACAAGGTAATACAAGAATGTCTGTTCTGTCTTTCGTTATAAACTTTTTGTTAGTAACAACGTAAAAACAGCGCTACTCTGTCTGCTCCACTAAACCAAATATAGTTTTGTCCACGCGATACAAAGAGAAAAATTCCTTCCTGTTACTGCGAGGAGTCAAGTCAAGTCAAGTCAGAGAATTTATATAGCGCACTACCTACCCAGAGGGTCTCAAGGCGCTTAGAAAGGGGAGGGGGATTACTTGTCAAATATCCACGTTTTAAGTTGCTTTCTGAATGCTAGGTGGTTCTGGGTGAGGCGAAGGTAAGCGGGGAGTGAGTTCCATGTTTTAGCAGCCAGGTATGAGAAGGATCTGCCTCCCATGGTGGATTTGTTGATGCGAGGTACAGTGGCGAGGGCTTGGCTGGAAGAACGTAGTTGGCGGGAGGGTCCGATGTCGTAGAGTGATTTGTGTGCGTGGGTTAGTAGTCGAAAAGTGATTCTCTTATTGACGGGTAGCCAGTGGAGGTCTTTCAGGTGACCAGAGATGTGTTCGTTGCGCGGGATGTCTAATATGATCCTGGCTGAGGCGTTTTGGATTCGTTGGAGTTTCTTCTGGAGTTTAGCGGTAGTACCTGCGTAGAGGGTGTTTCTGTAGTCCAGTTTACCCCTGTTTACCCTTCACTTAAGCTCGGGGAGGGCTGCTACTCTGCTAGGGATACTCCTCCTTTGGGTAAGGCCAAAGTTTCACAGGCGGGCCCTCTGCTGTCATTCACACTCTACTCTTATACGAAATAGTCCCTAATATAATACTGCCAGCCCTCCATAGCTTCTCAGTATTATGACAACAGACGAGTAACCTTCTGCAGTGTGATTTCCATTTACCACACTCTTCTAGATTCCATTCATGGGATTCCCAGGCATCTCTGTACCTGTGCTTCCAGACAACATAACACGCAACACTAACTCTTAGTGTTAAACATATAGTCAATTAGTCAGAACAATAGTCAATAATCAATGATCAATAATCACCAAACTAATCAATAATAGCCATCCTCTGCTACCAGAAAAACTGATCCAGCGAAAGGCCAGGATAAACATTTCACAAATCAACAATTACTCAAAATTGGCCCATATACACATTCAAGTTTCCTGACTGTTTTGCTGGGGGTCAAGTTTTATTTCCCTTTGATCTGAATTAGTCAATGTCTAACTAACCTTCACAGATCAACACTCTTCCTTTGGTCAATGGACTATTAGTCCAGTAGTTGATGGTGATATTAACGAATGTATTAATCTATCTTATAACTTTCAATAAATAATCACAGACTCCAAGTAAGATTTAATACATTTTATCTAATAACTCATTCAAAATGAACACTCATTTGTACAGATTCACAGTGCAAACTCCATCAACTTTCATGGGAGAGAAAAAATTAATTTCTCAAATTACTTTTAAATATACAGACGCATTCAACAACTCTAATGCATTAGGAGCGATAGATGAAGAGACAATAGGCACAGTAACTCATACTTTGCGAAAGATATGCAAATTCAGGACAGAAATATATTTATGGAGTGGCAAAATGGGGAAACCCAACCCCTAGCCAAAAGGATTGGTGGAGGTCACCTGATAAAGAGTCAGGAGAAAAAGACTATAGGACAGGTGCAGGACAGGATTATACTTACTACACTTTTCTAGAACCCGACGTACCGGAGCGCATCCCTCTCTTACACTCTCTCCTTCCTCGATATTCTTCCGCAAATCTTGAATCTAATCAGGCTGTCTTTTAGTATTGAATCTTCTTGGTCTGTTCTTCTCCAGCCGCAGCACTCACCCACTCCTCACTTAGCATCAACGGCGTCTCTTACCTTTTAGTCACTCAAGTTATACTCTTTAGTTCTGCATGTCCCACCCTCAAAAGTTTCAAGTATTCGTGAATCATGGACTGTTATTGAGCACGGGCAGAGGAGTTGTCATCACCTCATGCTGTCATCCTTGATTTCTTAACTAATTCTTTGTTTAGTAAACCCTTCACATTTCATTTATTCAACTTTCAGAAACATTTCCTTTCACACACATTCACAAAACGGGTTAGATACAAATGTTATATAATTCTACAGTTGAAGAGCGTTCCCAGGCATCTGTCCTTGGTTCTTAACAGCCTGTCAATGATCCAGTCATCAGGTCACTTCTAAACTTCAATGCGCAGACTCTACTTGTGTTACGCTTCAACTACCATCTATTCCCTTGGCTTAGCATGTCAGGCCCAAACGCACACTAATAATAAAGGAAGCATAAACAGATGTTATTTTCTCAAATATGTTATTATCACTGTTCACCACCCACTTCTACCCTATCCCATGTTATTTTTTTCTTTGTTAAGCGAAAGCATTAGCATCGACAGCCCCCTTTAAGTCCAGGCAAGTAAATGGCAGGCACGCGGTGCCTCGAGACCTACAGTTAGTGACTTTTTGCGCATGCGTGAGAGTTTCCCTCTCACATGGGTTAATCCAGGGGTGTGGAATTTAATAAAATATCTGCTTGTTCATGGGGCAGGTTGCTTCATAAATCTACTTGCCCTGTAACTAAATCCACATGCCCCTTTGGTGCCATGTATTGCGCTGACAGATTATGAAGGCAAGCTCATTATATAAGAGCTCTGATATAGCCTCTCTGATTATGCCAGGGCTCATACCATAGTAGGGGTTGGATACTAGCAATTCCCTTATGTTGCCACGTTTCCGCAGATTTACATACTGGGGCTGAAGATAGTGGTAAGCAATACTTCCATGGTTGGATTGCCCATTTGAGTCTGTGCAGACATACTAACTTGCATGCTTTAAGGGTTTTCACGAACACTTCTCTACTCTTTTCCCATACTGAGAAAGGTTGGAAATTTACTCCTGACAATGGCAGATGTAAAACATCTTCCAGGGTTGGGAAAAAGTGGTTGGAGGGAAAGTGAACTTTCAAACACTCAGATTTTCGCATGAGGAAATATATATTTGCTCATGCTAAAATGCATATTTTTTAGGAGTATTATTTCTTGGGCTCCTTCTGTAAATTCTTGTGAATTCACGAGAGACTTATATCTGCACTTCATGTAAGGACATATACCATGGGTGCACTTTTGAGACTTTCTTTAATAACTGGGCCCCTAATTAGGTCTGGCGTTAGTCATGAACTTTTGTGTTTATTAAAATTCTGCCTCCCGCTCTCTCTCTATCAGCTGGCTTCACTGTAAGTGACAGCATTCCGCTCTTTCACAAAGAGCAAATTGGCGCACAAAATAGTTTTATTCAGTGCCAGGAACTACTGTGGCAATGTGTGCTTTTTGAGATCAAAAAATGTTTTTGCCAATGTTTGTTATAATGGTGAAGGCCGTCAGCTCCCACACCAATAAGGGTTTACAAAAACCATGCCAAAACAAGTCACACATTGACAAACCCAAAAGGCTGACCACTAATTTCATTCCTACTCGCTTTGCCAAGGCTTGTTTATTTTTGTTTTTTGTTTCCCACAATCCTATTGAAACTGGTTTCATTGATTTTCCATTAGGAATATTTTTGGGACACACTAGCATACCCCACACACTTTACTAAATGATGCTGCAAAGAAATAGTACCTAAACTTTTATAGAAGTTCAGTGACATTTTCTTTCCTACTTGCATTTTTTGTGAACATTGTATTTTGAAAGCAAAGAATCATCAATCTTGCTTTCAAGCTTCTGCATATATTTGCATCTAATCAGAGAGCATTCTGAGAGCATTTTACATAGCCTCATATTGCTAAACTTTGAAAATGTGTGTACACATTTTTATACTGAAACCAGTCAGTAGTGCAATCCGAGCTTACATTTACTTGAAGTGCTAACCCTAATAATAAAGGATTTACATTAACAAACCATAAATACAAGTTTGAACAGCAATAACATGTGACATGGACACAAATATTACCTTAACTGCAGTAAATCTCGTTTCCTGGACGGTACATAATATGGTACTGCAATCTGGCTGCCAAAGGGTTTGTGCTGCATGGCGGTTGGGCCTACTTGTCCGAAGGACAAAATACACATGAAAGCTTGCTGCCCTTGACCCCACACAGTATGTCCTGGGCGTCGGGCTATAGGAATTCCACATCCCTGTTAATCACATGGTCATTTGCGTGGTACTGGATCGCACATGCGCAAGATGATTTTCGGTTTTAAGTGGGATTTTAGTTACGCAGCAAATTATTCTTTATTATTTAAGTAAGCATAAAGCCTTTTCCCCATTTATGAATATCGTGTGTATGTTAATTTTCCTTTTATATATTATTTCTGTTTGTTAGTACTTGTTAACGAGAGGATGATCCGAGCAAGTTTCTTTTCCTCGAATCCTTGCTTCATCACCACCACCACCAGCTTCCATATTTGCAAGGCCCTGGCTAAGACCTACATCCACAACTACCTCAGTGGAAATAGGCACTGCAGAGAGGTAAACGTCAAAACACCCACCTACTGTTATTTCTTCCAACATTGGCAGTGGCACCAGTGTTAGAAAGTTAACCTCTCCAGTTTGGGACATCTTTATGGTTAGCGATTAGAAGCTGAACATTGCCATACGCTCCATTTGCAGAGCATGTGTTAGTCGAGGCCAGACAACCCATTTGAGAAAATATGATGGAATCTGCTGGGAGGCGCACCTTGGCAGCCATAAAACTGCAAGTGGTGTTGGTGAAGGTGGTGAGAGGAGGGAATCTGATCCCATCACGGTCGAAGGTGAAGAAGAGGGTGACATTTTTGTTACGCGAATCAGCCCTGTTCGCAGCAGTACAGTAGTTTCATCCACGTCAGCAACATTGCAATGGCACAAGAATCAGAGTCAGGCCAAAACACCAAGGCAAAACCATTACAGAAACTTCCCCACTGAAAAACACATTGTGCCTACGACCTTCAAGAAAACCCCTGTATCAGTGGCACGAGAACAGAAAAATATCCAGGCTACTATTCCTAGAGTGTAGTTAGGTGGCTCTCTATATAGTGTACTTAAAAGAAGTAAACTGTGCAGAGAGTCCAGTGAACCCCCAAAAGGTGAGCAGATGTAAAAGTAGATAATTTTAATGGTCCTTTTATGGTAGTGTGGGCAAGCAGTTAGGCTTATCAGAGGGTAGTGCTAAGCACATGTTGCACTCATAAATGCAAAAAATGAGACACACACTCAAGAATAAGTCCGAGACAAATTTATAAAAATAAAGTTGATGTTTATGTAATTTTCAAGACAAAGAACACAGTTCTAAGGTAAGTACTCTCAGAGTTATATTTTTTCAAAGTTCTGAACATATATCTATTACGCACCACTGAAAACAATAGGGAAAAGTAGAAAAATGCATATAAAATCAGGCAATACTTTCACGAAGTTCACGATCTCATTTGAGGTTAATGTCGGGACTAGGTCCAAAGTTCCAGCAGAAGAAGTTCGGGAGCGTCCTGTTGAGACTCTGGTAGCCATCAAGGAGCTAGGAAACACATGTTGACAAATATCCAGTCCATGTACTCTTTATGGCTTGCCTGTTCACTTACAACATCCCAGAATAGACTGGACATGGTAGAGGCATATCTGCTCATGCTTATATGCCCTCACATAGGATATAGTGCCACCTGCCTTAGGTCGAAAGGCCTGCTGAAGGGATGATTTATCTATATCTTATGCAGAGTATGGGTGTCATGGCACAGAGGGCTGTGCCCCATGTCGGCGCTTCAGGTTTCTCTGCAGTAAGACACACAGTGTCAGAGTGCATAGCCTTGGTGAGGGGTCCCTGGAGTGGCACAACCAGTGCTGCAGCCCCAGAGGACACTCTTCAGTACCCATGCCGTAGGTACCAGGTGTACCATTTACCAGGGTTTTACAGGGGTAACTAAAGTGGTGCCAATCATGGTACAGTGGCTGGAGAAAGAGATCTGGCACTGGTAACCTGGCTAGCAAAGACCCAGAGCACTCACAGTTCGAAATCACATCAGGCTAAAATTAGGGGCTAACCATTCAAAAAGAGGCACTTTCCTACGTACTACTCCCCACAAATGAAAGAGTATGAGAATAACCTTTCCCTCAAGACTCTTCAAGGTCTAAGTGGAAGAACCTGGAAAAGGTATCTGCATTGGCATGGTCAGTCCCAGATCTGTGTTCTACTGTAAAGTCCATTACCTGTAGAGATATGGACCACCTAAACAATTTGGGGTTTTCTCCTTTCATCTGCATGAGCCATCTGGGAGATCTGTGGTCAGTTTGGTAAGGAAGTGAGAACCAAACAGGTATAGTCTCAGCTTCATCAGGGACCAAACCACAGCAAAGTATTCCCTCTTAATGGCACAACAACACTGCTCTCTGGGAAGAAGCCTCTAGCTCCCTGGGGAGAAGCATCTAGCTTATAAAAGTAACAGGTTGGTCAGGGCCATCATCATTGACCGCTCCTATCTCATCTTCAATGGCATCTGTTTGCACTATGAAGTGCTTGTTGTGATCTATAGCTTTTAGAATGGGTGCTGCGCACATAGCTTCTTTCAAGGTGTCGAAAGCCTTTTGACAGCTCACTGTCTGTGTAACCTTTTTGGGCATTTGATTAGAGGTCAGTTCTGTGGATGGGGTTCACAACGGATCCATATCCCTGCACATACCTCCTGTAGTACCTAGTCAAGCCAAGGAATACCCTTACTTGGGTCTGGGTGTCTGGCGCTTCCCAATCAAGAATGGTCTGGATTTTGGGCTGTAGTGGCTGAACTTGGCCTCCACCCACAAGGTGGCCCAAGAATACCACCTTGCCCTGCCTTGAAAGTGAGGCCTGCACTCTTCAAAGCCTTCAGGACCTTTTGGAGTCGGATCGGGTGATTCTGGCAGGTGGAGCTGAAGACAGCAATATCATCCAGAAAAGCTGTACTATAAGATTGCAATCAAGCAATGACTTTAGTCATCAACCTCTGAAGGGTGGCAGGGGCATTCTTCAAACCAGAGGGCATCACAGTGAACTGGAAGTGGCCATCTGGAGTGGCAAATTTTGATTTTTCTTTTGCCCCAGGGGTTAGACCAATCTGCCAGTACCTTGATATGAGATCAAATCTACTCAGATGTGTGGCTGCCCCAATCTATCAATCAGCTTATCAGCTCTTGGAATTGTATGTGCATCTGTTTTCGTGACTGCATTGAGCCACCTGTGGTCCACACAAAACCTATTTTTTTTTCCACCCTGGGAATGAGTCTTGGGGACTAACACAACTGGGCTGGCCCAGGGGCTCTCTGAGAGTTCAATGACACCCAAATGCAGCATCTTGCTTACCTCAGCGTTGATGCTTTCTTTGACATGATCAGACTGCCTGTATATTTAGCTTTTGACAAGTAGGCTGTCGCCAGTGCTCACATCATGTGTACAACAATACGTCTTACCAGGGGTCAAAGAAAAGAGCTCAGCAAACTGATTTAGGACTTGCCTGCAATCAGTCTGCTTTTGGGCAGTGAAGGTGTCTTAAAAGACCACTCCATCTACTGACCCATCTTTAGGGTTGAAGGAAAGGAGATCAGGGAGTGGCTCTCTGCCTCCTGTTCCTCATCTGTATTCATAAGCATGGCCACATCAGCCCTGTCATTGTAGAGTTTAAAAACATTTACACGTATCACCTTTTTGGGGTTTCTACATCTGCCAAGGTCAATTAAAAATGTGATCTCCCCTTTTCTCTCAAAGACAGGGTAGGGCCCAGTTAATTTGACCTAGGTGCCACAGGCTTCAAAACCCATATGTTCTGCCTTGGTTGGAATTCCACCCCAGCAGCCTTTTGATCATACCAGAGCTTCTGGAAGTCTTGGCTGGCCTTAAGGTTTTTGGTTCTTTTTTCATGTATTCAGCCATACTTGAACGAAGGTCATGCACATAATCCACAATGTCTTGTTTCGGTTCCTGGAGGGTCTTTCCCATCCTTCCTTGACAAGACAGAGGGGCCCTCTTACAAGGTGTCCAAACAAACGTTAAAAGGGGAAAAACCCTACTCCCTTTTGTGGCACTTCTGTGTAAGCAAAAAGCAGGCAAGGTAGTGAAACATCCTATCTCCTTCTGTGTATTTTAGGGAGTCCACCAATCATGCCTTTTAGGGTTTTGTTAAATCTTTCAACAAGCCAATTTGTTTGCGTGTGGTATGGTGTAGTGAACCTATAGATTACCCCACACACAGCACACATGTGTCTTAAGTATGCAGACATAAAGTTTGTGCCTTTGTCCGATACCACCTCCTTAGGAAAGCCAACCCTAGTAAAAAAATACCAAGGAGGGTCTTGGCCTCTGCAGGTGCATTGGTGGTCCTTAGAGGAATTGTCTCAGGGTACCTTGTGGCATGATCCACTACCACCAAAATAAATGTATTCCCTGATGTGTTTAGAGGGTCAAGGGGACCAACAATGTAAATCCCTTCACTTTCAATGGGTAACCCAACCACTGGAAGTGGATTTAAGGGGACCTTCAGGTGGCTATCTTTCTTGCCACTAGCCTGACAGGTGGCACAGGAGTTGCAAAATTCCTTCACCTTTTGAGACATTCCTGGCCAGTAGAAGTGGTTGATTAACCTACTCCAGGTTTTTGTCTGGTCAAGATGCCTAGCTAGGTGAATGTCATGGGCCAATGTGAGGAGGAATTCTCTAAACTGCTGAGGCACTACCACTATCCTAGTGGAACCAGGTTTGGGGTCTCTGTTTATAGGAGTACCTCCTCCCAATAGGTCCTGTGGGAACCACTGACACTTCCCATTTTCCTGATCAACAGCGTGGTGCCTCAAGCTTTCGAGAGCAGGGCAGGTTCTCTGCCACTGGCACATATCTGCCCTAGAGAGTCTCCTTGGACCTAAGAGCTCTGCTGTGTAAGGTCCTAGCTCCTGAGGCTCAGTTCCAGTTTATAAAAATAAAATCGATTTTTATGTCATTTTCAAATTCAAGAACACAGTTCTAAGGTAAGTTCTTTCAGAGTTAGGATTTTTCTAAGTTCAGAGAATATATTACTTTTATGCACAATTAAGCACCATTGAAAACAATGGGGAAAGTAGAAAAATGCATATATATATAAGGTAATGCTTTCACAAAGTTCACCTTCTGATTTTAGGTTTATGTCAGGACCAGTTCCATGGAGCATCAGGCAGGGTTTGGTGCCTTTTTGTTTTGCAGGAGGGAATCAGTTCTCATGCCGCTAGTCTTCTTTGCCCTGGTCTTTTCTTATCCGCCGAATCTGATATTGAGATCTCGGGGTGCCACCTAAATACTGAATTTTGAGGTGTTACAAGAAGAGATAGAGGTAGTAGCCAAAGGGCTACCTAACTTTAGGATGTCTACACCCTCTAGTAACCACTTCCTGTGGGAAGGGGCACTACACTAGCCCTGAGAGGTTGTTTTCCCACCATCTCAAGATGTTGGAATTTCAGGAGAGGGGTTACCATCGCCTGCCCTGCCCTACAAGCTCAGTGGGGACCCTCCTCCTAATCTAACTAATTTTCCCACCTTTCCTCCACCAAAGGTGGAGCAGGGAGGGTGCTTGTCTTTCCCCACTATCTGGAGGTTCCTGGGTGGGATTTCAAAGGCCGAATTGCCTTTGAAGCTTCCAACCAAGGAAGGCCATCTTGTCCTGAAGGAGGTGTGTAGCACCTCTACCCAGAGCAGGTTTTGTCTCTGTCCTCTGAGAGTGCTGGCTCTCAGCCCCATGAGGTCAGAAACTTGTCTGGTAATGGCAGACTGGTGAAAACAAGTCAGGGACCACGCGCAGTGCTTTGTAGGTTTTTAGGGTACCCTCTAAAAGGGTCTCCTGTACGAATTTAATAATAAATTCAACACTGGCATCAGTGAGGATTTATTAAGACAAGATGTTTGGTATCAAACATCTTAGAAATCAGTGGACCCATCATGGAGCTAGTGTTAGAAATGGGATTTCTGGTTGGCTAGGGCTTGCGCCAAAGCCAGACAGAAACCACCACTCTAGTCAGGGCTGGGGAGTTACACGCCAAAGATAACCCCTGCTCACCCCCTTGGTAGCTTGGCACGAGCAGTCAGGCTTATCTCGGAGGCAATGTGTAAAGCGTTTGCGCGCGCACCCAGCAACAACACCCAAGGCCCACCACAAAAGAAACTCCACACAAGGTTATATATAAAAATAGCCTTTGTATTATACCAAAACACATTAGATAATATTCACACAATTTACACTGTGCCAACTGGCACTGGGCGGAATTTACAGGGGACTATTTACACCAGACAGGGCCACATGGACCACTGTCAGAATTATCACAAATCACCAAATGTAAATGTAGAAAGGTAGAACAAATAATAAATGTAGCGCACAACCAGTAACCACTGGTAACAGGTAAGTACACCCTACGCAATCCTAAAACACCTTAGGTATACATCACGCAGGGAACCATGTACACACTAGCATAACCTATACTAGGAAAAAAACCCTCTCCTATGCATAGGTACAGTTTAGAAATAAACATAGCAGAGAGGCAATGCATATGGAAGGTAGAACAGTACATACGTGAAAATACTCATGTACCCTAGGAGAGGGTACAACACAAGAAAACTGTCCCCCAGGCCAACTGGCCTTTCAGGGGCTCAAACGCCCTTTGTTCACGGAGTCAGGGCTGGGCTGCGCAAGCGACAGGGCACCGGGCACAACCTAAACGTTGCAACTGCCCACTAAGTGCTGGGCAGCTGGGAAAAGGAGCCTGGGCACCACTGTGCCTGTAAATCAATTGTGCAGCACGTAAGGGGCCTCGTGGGCTTTAGATCACCCAAAAAGAAATATGCCTCAAACCAGCATGGGAGCCTCGTGAGCTCTAAGACACAAATATGCCCCAAAACCGTGTGGGAGCCTTGTGGGCTCTAGAACACGAATATGGCCCCAAACACGTTGGAGCGGCCCGCTGCCTTCCGGGGCTGCCCTTATTACCAAAGAAATGCCCCCGTCGTTGGAGCCTCGAGGGCTCGAAAACCCCAATTTGTGCAACGTTGCAGCTTCCCACTGCAAAGCGGGGCAGCTGTAGAATTATGTGAGCCCCTGCCCTGGGACTCGAAGAGAAGTAGACTCTGCCCCTTGTTGGAGCAGCCCACTGTTTCTGCGGGGCCGCTCGGGTATGCAGGCACCGGTCCTGTTCCTCGCCCTTGCTCCCCAGGTCAGCCCCACTCACCGGCAGTCTTGGGCCTCCTCCCGTCATCGTCTGGGGCCTCCCTGCAGCAGGCTCAGCATGCGGGGACTCTCCTCTTCGCCCGGTCCCTCTTCTGGGACTGGGACTTCAATGGGGAGCCGGTGAGTCTCCTGACAGTGTCTCCTCCACACCCGCAGCTACTCTTCCCGGCGTCTTCACGGGCATATGCAGGAGCGCGGGGTGGGCTCCCGTCTGCTTCCTGCTTCCGGATTAGGCCCCGCCCATGTCTCATCCGTGGCTGCCTGACTTCCTGTGTTTCCCAGGTTGCGGCGGCGCTGCTCTGCTGTCTCGGGCCGCGGTGGTGATGCGGGGTGGGCACCCGCTCTTCATAAAAGGCACCAGAGGCTGCAAAAACGCGGGGTGGGCACCCGCTTGCACTACAACTTCAGTGGCGGCATAAACAGCGGGGTGGGCACCCGCTCCATTAAAGATCCAGGAAGCGGGGTGGGCAACAGCAAATGAAGTATACCAAAATAAGCAGGTTGGGCTCCTGCTCGATAATTAAAAAGGAGCACCAAAGGCTGCCAAAGCGTGGCAAAATAAAGAGGCAGTGTGAGGGTAAATCCCACACATTGCAGCTTTGCGCTGCAGGCCACCAGCAGTCATCTGGGGAAGAAAAATAGAGAGCTCACAAGGGCAAAAGTCGAGCGCTCTGGCAAAAGTAAGTAAAGCGCTTCTTCAGGGATAAAGCAAGTACAGCGCTCTTCTAGGCGCTAGGTCCTGGGTTTCCAGGGCCAGGTCCAGGGGGCACAAGGCTGGGCTCAGGCAGGCCAGCACACAGGGCCCTCCAGCAGGGAGGCAGTCCCTTGTGGCGGTTCCTCCTGGAGCCCAGCAGCAGCAGCCCCCAGCGTCAGGATCAGAGCAGCAGAGAACAACATACGTGGGGTCACAGCCCCTTTTTATACACAGGTTTCCTTTGTGACACAGCACAGGCTTTAGGGCAGAACCAGTTACAACTGGTTCAGGAGCACTTGAGCACTTTGTTTTGCTCAGCTCCTCTCCTTCCTTTCACAGGACAGGCCAGGGTCATCAGTCGCACCACAGGGGGCGGAGACAGCTTTGTGTGGGGAAAGCCCAGCCCTATTCAGGTCCCAGGTGTACTCCTCCCACCCATCTGGCTACTGATCTCCCCATTCACCACTGGGTGACTCCTCCTGACTCTGGGGATTCCCTAGCCCATCACATGACCTCAGTCAGCCAATCACCAGACAAGGCACTCATCTCACACTGCACACAGAAATGCCAACTTCTAGAAGTGGCACTTCCACACTAGGTACATTGACACCACACACATCATCGTGCAGCATTTCATCACACGAGTCCGCACATACCAAACTCGCACCTGCCCTCCCCACGCATCAGGAACTACCAGGGACACATACATTCCCCCATGCATTCCTATGGGAGTGCAGGCCAACCTCACTACACGCACGCACTTTACCCTGGGACACAGTGGTAAAGTGCGCAGAAGCCAAAAATCACTAACACCAGGTCACAATAAAAAGCAAAAAGTTTCAGGGGTGAACCTGCCAGAAGGGCCGAGTCCAACAGCTAGGAAACTCATGTTAACAAGTATCCAGCCCATATAATATTTATGACTTCCGTGTTCACTTACAACTAGGCCTGGGCGGTAAATTCCGTTCCGTTCGCGGAATTTGCGGAATTTGGGTAATTTCGCGTTCCGTGGAGAACGCGAAATTGCCCAAAAATCTGCGTTCCGCGACTTCGCGAAATTTTTTGCTTGTTCGCGTTCTCAATATGCGTGTTCGCGAGATATTTCACCCCGAGCACGCAAACAGCGATCGCGAACAGGCAAAAAGTATCGCGAACAAGCAATTCCGCGTGTTCGCGGAATTTCTGCGTGTTCGCGGAGATTTTTTACCGTTTCGCGGAGATTTGCGTAACGCGATTACGCAAATTCCGCCCACCCCTACTTACAACAATCCCAGAATAGACTGGATATCGTAGGGGCATATCTGATTGTGTCATCCAAAATTTACATCTGTGCCACAATTCTACAAGCTGTGGATTGCTGTGAAAGTCAGTGACCTAAAAAACAAACGGCTAGGAGTTAGAGGCCCACTCATGGGCAGAACTTCTGGGGTGCAGCCTTCAATTTCCATAGAGCCTGAGGGAAGTGCTGTTGGCTCACAGCAGGCAAAACGACAACAAGAACACTAGCAACAGCAACAGGAACATCAGCCCAAAAATCTGCATTTTATTGGTTTCTAAAGGTAGGGCTTAAGTCCACTGCAAAGGCAAAAGAGGTCAAGCAAGGTGGAAGACCAATGATTATATGGATGACCCAGCAGAGATCTAGCTGGCTCAAAACCCATTGGTGTATTGGTATGGGAAGAGGCTCAGTGCTCAGCACGCTGGCAGTAAAGTATCTGGTTTGCCCAGTAGCCAGTGTGTCTGCTGAGCATGTGTTCAGTGTAGCGGAGCAATTGTCACAGTGTGAAAGACCAGTCTCTCGTCCCAAAACGTGGAGAGATTAAACATGATCAAAATGAATCAGCACTTTATACCACCAAATTAACCATACCTGAAGTACGACAAGACGAGGAAGAGGATGATTGGACAGACACCGGCCTTGTTAGTGAGTTAGTTGACCAACTTCTGGATGAACCAGAATGAACTCTACTTCCCTGACAACTGAGGAGTCGTGGGCCACCATAGAAATTTCTAGTGACAGCATAATGTTTCTTTTAATAATCATGATTGAGAACTGCATGTGTTCATTTTAGTCCGACATAATTTGTATTTACCATTTTTCAAACCTAGGTGAAAGAACATTTAGATATATAAAAATATAATAACTTGAGTCTCTCTCGGGCTGACGGCCTGTTTGCAATGCATTTAAGTTAACTGTGTCATAGTCATTCCTTCGTTTCCTCCTACAACAGATTGATAATGGTTGGCTGCTCATCTCCCAGGCGAATTTTGTTTTTTAGTAGTGTTTGTCTTTGTCACACCTTCCCACAAATCACCTTTCCCATCCATTCATCAAACCCTATAACGCTCTTTCCCCAGGCTGTGTGATGTATTACGGTGTGACTTAATAATTTACACTATTAATTGATCATACACTTGGTGTGGCGAATGTGGTGAAAGCAACACCAACTCAGTGCAGGATCTTCAGTTTTATTACCCAAACAATAGTCAACACTCGCCCCATTTACCCACCCATGCAGAAAAAATGATCAATATTTTAGATGTAGAAGAACATCATTCGTCCGCATCATAATTCAAGCATCGTGTTGCGGAAACACTTAACCTTGTCCATTCCAGAATTTGAGCCCACTTCACGATTTAATTATTTTGTAACTTTTGTTTTAAATAAAATACTAGCTCACCATTGCTCTGAATAATTTAGTATTGCTTGTTATATTTTCACTTTCAGGTATTCTTTGTTGTTTAAACGTCTGGTCTCAATTGTTTGTAAAGCTATGATATAATAATATATAACCTACCAAATCAGTTTTCATTTCAATGTAGTTGCCTGCGATGAATAATCCTTTCGATTACTCCTACAATTGGAGTTTACCTAGAAGGGAATTGGATTTGCTTCTGATTCCTTCACTGTAATGGTGCTAGCCTATCACCACCATAGCACCTTGGGAAACCATGCAGCCCCTCACTTCATGCATTCAGGAAAGAGAACTATGAGGCATTGTTGTACTTATAGGCAGTATAGCCAATGGCAAATCCCCCCTCCTTAGGGGTCAATATAGTTGTAGACTGCAGAGACTAGGAGAGCAGTAGAACAAGGGTACAACAAAAATAATTTGTATGCACCATCAGAAGATTTAAAAAACAGGCTGCACTAAAAGGGATCAGTGCAAAGTAAAACACCCCAAAAAAGATTGGATGCAAAAAGAACAATTGATGGACAGAATGCAGAACAATGTCATACATCCACCCCAGTACAGAGATCTGGGCCTAAATCCATCGTTTCTTTTCCTCACCATGCCATTCCAGTTTGGACACATCCATATGCAAATCAGTCTTGACCCTGTGCCCAATGGGAACACTCCGGCCCGAACTGCCAGGCCAGGTCCTACCGGACTGGAAACAAGCATCCTAGGTAGGCCTGGGCGGTAAATTCCGTTCCGCTCGCGGAATTTGCGGTATTTGGGTAATTTCGCGTTCCTCAGAGAACGCGAAATTGCCCAAAAATCTGCGTTCCGCAACTTTGCGAAATTTTTTGCTTGTTCGCGTTCTCAATATGCGTGTTTGCGAGATATTTCACCCCGAGCACACAAACAGCGATCGCGAACAGGAAAAAAGTATCGCGAACAAGCAATTTCTGCATGTTCGCGGAGATTTTTTACCGTTTCGCGGAGATTTGCGTAACGCGATTACGCAAATTCCGCCCACCCCTAATCCTAGTGTGGTAAATAAAAATACCGGACTGAATTTCATACGGAATCTTAAAATAAAGTAAATAGCTCAAAATAACAAGAGGCAGAATCCGTGGTATAAGAGATTTTCTAATGGGCTTTATTCCATTCAAAATGGCCGACTCGAGTCGCGGCCTTCAGGTTCCGTCACCACGAGGGTTCAGGAAGTGAAGTACAATAATTTATTAACAGACATGTATTTTTATAATAAGTACATTACAATGAAACGAATGTAGAAGGCGTAACATTTGATAAGAAAAGTGACAAAACAGTGACATAATCGAAACTAGGCGTAATAAGGAATAAAAGAAACATGATTGGTTAGAATTATCAGACATAGGTGGATCTATAAGATAATACTTGGCATAGATGCGCGCGCGGCAGCATGACGTGTAATTGACGTGCAACTAGGGGGTGAAGGGGACTTGACATTTAGCTCTACATGTGGAGACGAGAAGTCTGGGGGTCAAGTCAACCTAATCCCAAATCATATCTAACATCCTATGTTTAAAGAACTATGTTATCCACAAGGAAGAGACTCTCGGACAGAATCTATTCTATACTGACTGTGTACGTGTACAAGCGTCTAAGTGTCTATATGAGATGCGAGGGATAGAAAACTTTCCATGGCAACAGGGCTATGAATCACTTGCAGGAGGACGGAAAGGCTGAGTCCTTTGCTTGTGAGCTAAAGGAAATGTTTACCTAAATCACTGGACAGGAATGCATCGGCTGGAGAGCAAAATAGATAATTCGAAGGTGAAATACAACTTCTTGGCAGACAGGCGAAAACTGGCCGAGGCAGGCACCGTTAGCTGCACAGGGAGTAGGACAAAGTTCATGGATACAGATGCGAGCTCAAGCTGAAGCTGTCAGAGACAGAGAGCAGGGAAAGGCTTGAGGACAGAATCGGGCCTACTTGCCTGAACTGTAAAAATGAAGTAACTTAGCCATATAAAGTCGGTGGCCTTTCATACTTAGAATCGAATATCCAGCCCTGTGATGGCGGATCTGACAGAGAACATGTCGACGGTAGACACACATATGTTTGCGTCTTAGAAACTGGAACTGGAGGGAACATACATGTACTTGTAACATGCATATAGAACCGTTGGGGTCCAAGATAGGGGACATAACTGATCAGGAAAATCCACATTTCCACATTCCCTCCTTGTCCCCTTCTTGCCCTTCACGAGACATCAATCTTCATCATTCCATTAATTTGCTCATGGAGCATCATTTCTTCTTCCTTCCGGCATTCTGAACGGGACCTGTGATGTGGAATGCATGATGTGGCACACAGACCACAAATCGCTGGTCCACCTTGCAGGCATAAACAACAACTGAAGAGCATAAGAAGGCCAATACCTAGGAAGGATAAAACTCTCCATCCCCAGGCTGATATCACACTCCAAAACCACCCGGACCACGTCCAAGTGCCTGGATTTTCGTGTATCTGGCTTACAATCTTATGAAGGCGTGTTATAGCTTTATATACAGATGGCGAATTTTCTGGTATGAATATGCAGCAGCTGGATCCGATGACCCTGCAAGCTCCGCCCCTATCGGCCAGGATGACGTCAAGGACAAGACGATTCTGGAGAACAACAATTCTCATCACTGATTGTTCCTCTGTCAGATTGCCTAGGGCGGCTATAGTCTCGTTTACTACAGCTTCAAGAGTCTTGGTGAGTCTGCGTATCAGCTTACTATTTGATATTGTACCTATATAGGGAAAGATACCTTTATTGAAATCTACATACTTGTCCCATGCTGTCTCAGTATAATCGACAACTGGGAGATCTCTTTGCTCTCTATTGTGTACTAAATGAACATTTCGATAATAATCAGGGGGAGCTAGGAAAACAGGTGGCAAAAGGAATGCTATGTAACAGGTACCATCCCAATCTAGAGGCAGACGCATATATGCCGTCTGACCACATATGAAGTAAGAATGGCGAGAAGCTCTAAATGAAGATTTACCTTGATCACTATATTCTACTGTGGTAACGCATTGGCTATGGCCCATATGTATGGAACCAACTTTTCTTACACATAATTCACCCTTAACTGGAAATACTGACATAGTGGGCAGAATTAGTTCAACTTCGGATTTGACATTCAAAATCATAAGATTAGGCGTAAAATTACCTAATTTATACACTTCATTTTCTAAATCAGTTCCTGTTCTACTGGGGTGACCCTCCTTATTAGGGTGACAGACTTTGAATAAAACTAGATTCAGATTTCCCCATATCCAATGTTGTTGATAAACTGCTGTGTCTGGGTCTATGGAATTTAATAAACTAAACCATGCTCCACAGGAGCCATTGTGTGTGAATGGATGTGGAAAGAAAGGCAGAACTCCTTTGTTATTCTGATAGGGAGGAAGTCGGCCACACACCCAACAATTGGTCGCATTACTAGTCTGATGGGAATGATGTAACATACTAATGAAGGTGTTATTGCGCAGCGCAAGTCTATAAGATAATTCATGTGGCGGTAGGTCACTAAAAGAATGTTCTGCAGCAACATTATAAACATGTCTAGAGATAGGATGATATATGTGCAAAATCACACTCGTAATAATTACTAAAATACTCAATAAAAACAAAATTAATAATGTCCTCATACAGTAGCTACGCAGTGATTTACAATACGCCTGTCGTTTCAACATTTCTCGGGTATTTTCTCTACTCAGGTCCAAGGGATACATGTCGGAGACAATTCAACCGCTTCACCTTGGAGAGGACTTAAACAATCAAATTGCTCGACTGTTTGGGCCTAAGCTTTAATTTATAGCACTGAGAGTCATTCTGTTCAACAAAAGGAAGTTTTGAATCAGTCTGTGAGGGAGTGCAGGGCACAGTGTCTATATCTGAAGGTAGTCCATGAAATTTTTTGACGTGACTTGAATGAATCCACCCTTTACGTCCCTCGATCTTCACGGCTGTTCTTGTGGTCAACAGGACCAACTTGGGTGCTTTCCACCTGGGCTCCAGTTGACTTTTCCTGTCGAAATTTCTCACAAAGACAAGATTACCCGGAACAACGTCATGGGGTTTCGCCTCAGTGTTGTCGGGAAAGGCTGCAGCTACCTGTGAACGAGAAGATTGTAGTGCAGACATCAAGGAAGCCAAGTAATCTGTCAGCATGTTACAGTCAATGTCAGTTATTTTGCGTGGTATAGGCGTCCCCCACATATTCGGTGGTCTACCAAAGATCACCTCATACGGGGATAGCCCTGTTCTAGAGTGTGCTACCATTCTCATGTAAAAGAGTGCAACTGGTAATGCTACTATCCAGTCGACACCTTTCTCTCTACATATTTTGGACAGTCTGATTTTCAGTGTCTGGTTATGTCTTTCTACGAGACCTGCTGCCTCGGGGTGTCGGACACAGTGGAATTTCCACTGATATCCCAACAAGAGTGAGACATGTTTCATTAATTCGGATGAGAAAGGCTGACCGTTATCTGAATATACAACACGTGGTAAACCGTACCGTGGGAAGAATTCTCGAACTAGCTGCTTGGCAGTAGTCGGGGCAGTGTAATCTGATACGGGATACGCCTCTGTCCAACGGGAGAGAGCGCAGACAACTACGAGAACATATTTGAATCCTCGACAACGTTCCATCTGAATATAATCCATCTGGAGGACTTCAAAAGGATGGTCAGGAGGCTGAAATCCACCCTGCTCTACGGGAACACTCTTTCCTGGATTAAACTGACAACATATCATACAGGTACGAACTTTTTTGTTTAGCTGCTGCTCGTAAATGTTTGTTGAACCAAATGTGCTGAATGCTGTCTAGCATAGCCTTCTCTCCTAAATGTGCTGGACTGTGAACTGTAGCTATAATGGCTTGAACCATGGAATCAGGGAGAAACCATACAGATTTCTCCTTCGTCATCCATCCTTGATCTGTCTGGATCCCTCCTAGTTCAGTCCACTTCTTTATTTCTTCTGCTGTGGCATGTGTCTGTATGTCAATTACGTCAAGTGTGGGATCCTTAATTGTCATACACTGTGTTGGGGTCTGAACTATTGGCTTTGTCATGTCTAATGTGCGATTCTGAGCAGTCTGTTTAGCTGTTCGGTCAGCTAAATCATTTCCTTGAGAAATGGTATCAGTAACCTTCGTGTGTGCTTTACATTTCATAATCGATATAGCAGTGGGTAGATGTATTGCGTCTAACAAAGCATGAATGAGGGGCCCGTGCTGAATGTGGGCACCATGGGACGTTAGATAACCTCTCTCTCGCCACAGCACGCCGAAGTCGTGTACAACTCCGAATGCATAACGTGAGTCAGTGTATACATTAACTTTCTTATTTGTGGCTTGAATACAGGCTTGCGTTAGAGCAATAAGTTCTGCTGCTTGGGCTGACAGAGTATCTATACAATGTGTCTCAATAACTTCAGTGTCTGTTGTGACTGCATACGCGGCCACTAAATCTCCTGTACTTGCTCTCATGCATGATCCGTCTACATACAACGTCAGGTCTGGATCTAACAATGGAACGTCTGTCAAGTCTTGTCTAGGTTTCGTCTTTATTTCAATGATTTCAACACAATCATGAGCTAGTGGGTCTGTTCCAATTACAGGTAATAGTGTAGCAGGATTCAATGTATTACACCGTCGGATCTCTATGTGTGGTTGAAACAATGTCAGTTCATAACCGGTAAGTCTTGCTATGGTCAAGTGTTGTGTTTGTGTTCGGTTCACAAGAACCTCTACTGCATGTGGTACTTGAACTGTCAATGGGTGTCCTAATACTATGGCATCGCTTTGTCTGATTGCTAAAGCTGTCGCTGCCACTGATTTCAGGCATGCAGGCAAAGCCTGAGCTACGGGATCTAATGTACTGGAAAAATAAGCACATGGCTTGCGTGATCCTGCTTGATCCTGAGTGAGTACTGACAAGGCAGTACCTTCGCGTTCTGTAACAAAGAGTGTAAAAGGTTTGCTATAACATGGTGTTGCTAAAACAGGTGCTTGACATAAAGCTTCCTTTAGGCTTTCAAAAGCTTGTGTATGTTCCTGAGTCCAAGGGAGAACAGTCGATGTGGCTGCCTCCTGTGTGGTTAACTGAATGAGTGGTTTTGCTAGAAATGCGTACTGAGGGATCCACTGCCTACAATATGAAGTGAGGCCTATGAAAGCCCGCACCTCCTTTTGTGTCTGGGGTATTGACATGTTAGCAATTAACTGGATGCGATCTGGTGTAAGCTGCCTTCCCTCCTTGGACAGCGAGTGACCAAGATAAATAACTCGCTGAACACAGAATTGCAGCTTAGAAGGGGACACCTTGTGCCCCTTGTCGGCTAGGAAATGTAAAACTGTCAGAGAAGCTTTTTCACATTCTGGCTCGCTTCTCGCGGTGATCAGCAGATCATCGACATATTGAAGCAGTGCAGTATTGACTGGCATGTGGATACTGTCAAGTTCTCGTTTCAATGCTTGGCTGTAGATGCTGGGGCTTTCTGTAAATCCTTGGGGAGCGCGTGAGAATTTAAAACTGCGCCCATTTAAACTGAATCCGAACAAGTATTGGCTTTCCGGATCTATTGGGACGCTGAAAAAGGCATTCTTGAGATCAATTACAGTAAAAAATGTTGCTTCGGAATCAATTGCTGTCAACAATGATGATATATCAGGGACCACAGGGAATTGTGGTACAATACACTTGTTTAGTTCACGCAAATCAATAACCAATCGGTACACTGGTGGGGCAGTAGGATCAGTTCGTTTAAGAATCGGAATTATCGGTGAATTACATACATTGGAGTCTGTTTCTACAACTACTCCCTGGGCGATCAGCTCATCAATGATTTTCAACAAAGCCACTACAGCATCATGCGGTAACTTGTATTGTCGCATTCGTGGTAGTACCACTCCTGCTTTCAATGTAACTCGATAGGGTGTAATGTTCATGCAGCCAACATCCGTAGGGCCTTGTGCCCATAGATGTACTGGTAAAGTCTGTAGTCGGGGATCCATGTCTCTGGACACATAGTGACCTTTAAAATCACGTAAAAACAACCTTACTCCTTCCGGAGAACAACATATTATGGCTCCTAGTGCTTTCAGAGTCTTAATTCCTAACAGATTTTCTGGGCATGATTTAGTAAGCAATAAATCTGTAGTTCGTGTCAAAGGTCCTATCGTAAGTGGTAGAGGCTGTGATACTTCATTAACAATAGGTTTTCCTGAAAAACCAAGGGAAACATTTTGAGAGCCTGAGAGGGGTGCCCCTGGAACTTCACTACGTTTTATGGTTGTTCGACTTGCCCCTGTATCGAGTAAGAATTTTCTATCTTGACCTAATAATTCACTATGTACATAAGGTCCTTCTTGATCTACAGGAATCTCGATAAGCGGTAAGTCAACTTCCCTCTCTAGGCTGGTTCATGCGTAACGCTGATACTCAGGGTATTCATACTGTGCAGTCTGATACATTTGTCGTGTTGTGGTTTGTGTGGCAGTAGCAGGCAACGGTGGTGCAGCTGGCACAAACTGTATGGGTTGCTGTGAGGCTGGCATGGACTGTTGCTGAACTGGCATGGACTGTCCATGCTGCATAGCTCCTTGTTCATTCTGATCTTGTCTAACTAATCGTGGTCTCTCTTTTGCAATACCTGTAGCTATATTACGTTTCAGGACTGGACAATCGTGTACATAATGGCCTAGTTGTTTACAGTAATTGCAGGTTCCTTTTACAGGAACTGCAGAATCACCAGAATGTGTCACACCCTTTTTGTGACCATCTGCTGGTACTGTCTGAGAAACTAGCATTTTCATTTTTGTATCCTTCATGCGTCTATGCTCGTGTTCTTGTTCATCCCTAATTCTATTGTGATGATACTGTAACATTTGTAGCATTTGCGACGGAGTGTTACTTTGCCAGGTACTCTCGAATTTCAATATTCTATTCTTTACTGGAGGTAATGCATTTTCCACTAATTTTGTCACAAATAAATGTGGATATGAATCACTACTTGCTTTTATACCACTATTTATACCAAAACATTTTTCAAATCGAGCATAATAATCGCTTGTGTCTTCATCTTGCTTTTGTTTACAGGCTGTGATTGCACCCCAATCTTCCTTTTTTGTAGTTAATAAACGTGGCAGTACCTGTACTAGTAAACCTGGTAATAGTTTAACTTTATCCCCGAGCCCTGAACCTGCAGCTCGGCCCCTTTCTTCCTCTGCTAATGCTGTCCAGTCTATCTTTTGGTCTCCCACTTCCCACTCTTTTTCTTTCAGTTTTTCATAAATGCCAGCAGGCAAAAGCACCTTTAATATCGTCATAATATCAGGAAAGGTGTACTCTCCCATCAGTAACATGTCTTTAATTTCTCGGTGGAAACCCGCTGGGTCTTTGTCATGACTAGGTACTACTTTTTTCATTTCTAATAATTCCATTTTTGATATGGGTGTGTAAACAAATACACGGTGAAACTCATTGTCTTCGCCTTTTATTGGGTGCACTTCTCGTAGGGGATTTTGTCTATCCATATAGTACGGCGCTCTTTCTCTGTGGGGCAGCGAGAGAGAATCCGGACTTACAAAAAGGACATACTGCTTACGTGACACTAATATCTCTTTAATTAGCTTGTTACTAGAACCTCTCCATCTGTTCGTGAGTAGTTCCGTTAATATATCAGGTAAAGGACCAGGGTCAGCACGTTGGCTCTTATATAATATGAGGAGTTGCTGAATCATATATATTCCAGCTAAACGTTGTTCATCTGTACTGAGGTTAAAAAACGTGTGTGCTACGGTCTCATCACCGTATTTTTCAGGACTGTCAATCCAGTGAACGGCTGATCTGGCTAATTCTTGCTCATCCATGGAATCGAGGAGGTGGTAACCTCTTCGTTCTCGTAGTATTTTATCTGCGGCTTGAAACAAATGTTCAGGAGACTTCAGATTCATTACAGGCGTCGGATACGTTCTGCTATTATTTGGACATACAGAGTGTATGGGATCAGAAAAACATCTAGTATTTTCACAAGATCTTCCTCTGCCTACATAGGCTATGGTCTCTGACTGTCTTGCAGAATTCCCTGATTCGGACACTTCATCTTGCTCAAACTCGTCTGTTCCCAATCTCTCTTCATGAATACGCTCTATTTTTTTTCGTATTTTTCGGCACATGGCTATTATACAATTTTGCTTATCGTGTCTCCCTTCTGATATATTCTGACTCCATCTTGTAAGAATAAGCATTGCATTCGGGTCTACCCCCGGACGATCTTGATTTCTGATTACACAGTTTATGAGGAAACGTAACAGTTCCCCCTGTATCTCTACTTTCTGGAATTCCATAGCTCTGTTAATACATCCTGGATCTCGTCCTGTTTGAACAAAATGATATATGTTATCTAGATGCGTAGTCATCCCTGGTAACCTTGCTAAATACTCTGCGGCTCGCCTGATACGTAATGATGCCAGGACCATTTCGTCCTCTTTACCGACCACGGGGTCATATCTACAATTTACAAGGAGTTCCTTAAGCGTACGTTCATTTACGAATTTTGGTGTACGTGAATGTGTTGACTCTTGAAAGACAAGTTTATTTATTCTGGGTGGTGTAAAGGTACTGCTAGCACCTCCCGTGGCCCCATCTGGGGCGTCGGGTGTGAATGGATTCGTTGAACGTGACACAGCAACTACGGGTGTCGATACCCCTATAGGATCGACTGCAGAGACAGATGCGGAAACAGATGTGCTTGCCGAAGCTTGTATCGGGACTTGCTGTTGCACGGGGACAGATACCTGATCCTGACGTTGAACCCCTCCGCCAGACGGTCTATGTGGTGTGGCGTTAGCATACTCGGGAGCTGCATCGTCTAGATATGAGGAAAGAAAAACATCTTCTGCGGTTCTGGGATGCCCCTTTGGATGTACCTTAATTGGAAATAATGGGGGTGGCAAGTCTTTTGGCATCTCTGTAACAGCCTTAGGTAGTCCTTCGGCTAGAAGGGGATACATACCATTCATAAGAGCATTTCTTTGTCTATTCACTTGTTCTGATTTCACTCGGATACCTTCCTCAATTAATAGATTTTCTTGAACTTTATTTGAACTTTCTTTACTCCTCTCTTCTTGTCTACGTGCTTTTTCTGTTCGTCTATGAGATTCTTTACGCCATAACTCAACAGCGTCTTTCTGTGACTGTCTGACCTTTCTTTTCCATAACTCTTCCTCCACTTTCATGATGCACTCTGCATCCCAGGTTCCCGCTATGGGCCACCTTTGACTTTCCGGTAATCCTTTGGTATAATCTACCCATAGATCAAGAAACAATATGGCATCTAAGCCATGTTTATGGTACATAAAATGCCCTGGGGTGTCCCTAGGAGGAATAGGAACCGCTTCTTCAAGCACCCCTTTTCTGGTAGTAATCTGTCTTAACTTCGAGAAGAGCGGCATATTGACAACTGATCTGATACTTACTCTTGAATTTTCTTAATACGAAAAACACCATAAATGAACAGTGAACAATGAACAGTCATTCATACCACAATATGCAAGACATTTCTGAATACTTTAAACATTAAACATTAAACATTATAACAATGATCGACAATGATGACAGTCTGCCTAACTAATCACCACGCTGAATTCTTGACAATAACTGAATACTTCGGAATACTTGATATACTGCTAAACAGTACATATACACTGCTAAACAGTGCAGACCGGATTTGTGTACCCAAATCCGTCTTGACCGGCACAACCTATGTGCGCGTCAACACGCCTCCCCGGCGATGGTACTCACCGAGTAGCTCCTTGAAACGGAAGGCCTCAGAGAATGGACAGGACTCGATAACTGCGGACATCGGACCCTCTGGACGTCGGGATTTCGGAAAACCTGGTGGGCCTCTGTATACCTCGGATCTTGCTCTCTCAGCTAGGCTCTGGTCGGGATACTTCGCACTTCTCACCGCCTCGTCTGGGTTGATCGCAGCCTCAGTCGCCCCCGCTTGACCGGAGGGAGCTTACAGGAAATCCTGCTGGTACGCGTTTATGGTCCGTCCAGCTGTGGCAGGAGACCGGGCCTGCAACGCACTGCCGGCGCGTGAGATGAGAAAGTGTCCCTGTTCGGGCGCCATTATGTGGTAAATAAAAATACCGGACTGAATTTCATACGGAATCTTAAAATAAAGTAAATAGCTCAAAATAACAAGAGGCAGAATCCGTGGTATAAGAGATTTTCTAATGGGCTTTATTCCATTCAAAATGGCCGACTCGAGTCGCGGCCTTCAGGTTCCGTCACCACGAGGGTTCAGGAAGTGAAGTACAATAATTTATTAACAGACATGTATTTTTATAATAAGTACATTACAATGAAACGAATGTAGAAGGCGTAACATTTGATAAGAAAAGTGACAAAACAGTGACATAATCGAAACTAGGCGTAATAAGGAATAAAAGAAACATGATTGGTTAGAATTATCAGACATAGGTGGATCTATAAGATAATACTTGGCATAGATGCGCGCGCGGCAGCATGACGTGTAATTGACGTGCAACTAGGGGGTGAAGGGGACTTGACATTTAGCTCTACATGTGGAGACGAGAAGTCTGGGGGTCAAGTCAACCTAATCCCAAATCATATCTAACATCCTATGTTTAAAGAACTATGTTATCAACAAGGAAGAGACTCTCGGACAGAATCTATTCTATACTGACTGTGTACGTGTACAAGCGTCTAAGTGTCTATATGAGATGCGAGGGATAGAAAACTTTCCATGGCAACAGGGCTATGAATCACTTGCAGGAGGACGGAAAGGCTGAGTCCTTTGCTTGTGAGCTAAAGGAAATGTTTACCTAAATCACTGGACAGGAATGCATCGGCTGGAGAGCAAAATAGATAATTCGAAGGTGAAATACAACTTCTTGGCAGACAGGCGAAAACTGGCCGAGGCAGGCACCGTTAGCTGCACAGGGAGTAGGACAAAGTTCATGGATACAGATGCGAGCTCAAGCTGAAGCTGTCAGAGACAGAGAGCAGGGAAAGGCTTGAGGACAGAATCGGGCCTACTTGCCTGAACTGTAAAAATGAAGTAACTTAGCCATATAAAGTCGGTGGCCTTTCATACTTAGAATCGAATATCCAGCCCTGTGATGGCGGATCTGACAGAGAACATGTCGACGGTAGACACACATATGTTTGCGTCTTAGAAACTGGAACTGGAGGGAACATACATGTACTTGTAACATGCATATAGAACCGTTGGGGTCCAAGATAGGGGACATAACTGATCAGGAAAATCCACATTTCCACACTAGGACCGGCTTCGGGCTTTCAGCCCTCATCAGCCAGATTAGCTTGACTCCAGTGGCATGGAGAGCAAGATTTGAGGCATAATTAACATAAAATACATATTGATTACCCTAACAATATTTAAAAAAACACCCCTTTCACCGAAAAGTGGCCCACCCCTGTCCCTCATAAAATCTCCCAGTCCCCAACCAATGTCCAAAATCAAATGTCCATTGTCCAACAACTAAGTCCACTCCAAACTGTCCCCATCCCGACTAATGCAAAAACAACAGTTGATGGACAGAATGCAGAACAATGTCATACATTCACCCCAGTACAGAGATCTGGGCCTAAATCCATCTTTTTTTTGCTCACCATGCCGTTCCAGTTTGAACCCAGCCATATGCAAATCAGTCTTGACTCTGTTTCTCATGGGAACAGTCCAGCCCGAACTGCCAAGCCAGGTCCTCCCTGGACTGGAAACAAGCATCCTAGGACCGGTTTCGGGGTTTCACCCCTCTTCAGCCAGGATAGCTTGATTCCAGTGGCATGGAGAGCCTGGGACCCACGCCTGGGCATACCCTTCCCATTCGGGGTGACAAATGCAAAAACAACAGTTGAAGGACAGAATGCAGAACAATGTCATACATTCACCCCAGTACAGAGATCTGGGCCTAAATTAACCCCGGGCGTAGCACTACGCTTCGCCCACGTAGTGTACGTAGCGCTGCCTGCTTCGCACTTTCCGAAGTAGGCGAAGCAGGGCAGCGCTACGCACACGCCGAGGGCGAAGCGTAGCTGCTTGCCACCCGCCACCCACCTCCCGCCCGCCCTTCTTTTAAATATATGAGCAATGAAAAATAAAGTAAAGTAAGTCGACTTACCCGTAAGCGCGGCGTCTCCGGGGCTCCCTCTTTCAGTTTCTAATTTCTTCTGGCAAATGCGCATGCGCGGACACCCGCGCATGCGCATTTCTCGCGAGAAATGCGCATGCGCGGGCGTCCGCGCATGCGCATTTGCCAGAAGAAATTAGAAACTGAAAGAGGGAGCCCCGGAGACGCCGCGCTTACGGGTAAGTCGACTTACTTTTACTTTATTTTTCATTGCTTATAATATTTAAAAGAATGGCGGGTGGGAGGTGGGTGGCACGTAGTGGGGCTACGCGAAGCGCGTAGTGTGCGTAGATTTGGGCACACTACGTGCTGCTTCACGTAGCCCCACTACGCCCACTACGCCCACCCTTAGCCTAAATCCATCGTTTTTTTGCTCACCATGGCGTTCCAGTTTGAACCCAGCCATATGCAAATCAGTCTTGACCCTGTGCCTCATGGGAACTGTACAGCCCGAACTGCCAAGCCAGGTCCTCCCTGGACTGGAAACAAGCATCCTAGGACCC
Organism: Triturus cristatus; assembly: GCF_964204655.1. Taxonomy (NCBI): domain Eukaryota; kingdom Metazoa; phylum Chordata; class Amphibia; order Caudata; family Salamandridae; genus Triturus; species Triturus cristatus. Next base: position 1,251,103,638 of record NC_140592.1, on the reverse strand, counting down.
GTTTCGGGGTTTCACCCCTCTTCAGCCAGGATAGCTTGATTCCAGTGGCGTGGAGAGCACGGGACCCACATCTAGGCATACCCTTCCCACTTGGGGTGACAAATGCAAAAACAACAGTTGATGGACAGAATGCAGAACAATGTCATACATTCGCCCCAGTACAGAGATCTGGGCCTAAATCCATCGTTTTTTTGCTCACCATGCCGTTCTAGTTTGAACCCAGCCATATGCAAATCAGTCTTGACCCTGTGCCTCATGGGAACAGTCCAGCCCGAACTGCCAAGCCAGGTCCTGTCTGGACTGGAAACAAGCATCCTAGGATCGGTTTCGGGGTTTCACCCCTCTTCAGCCAGGATAGCTTGATTCCAGTGGCATGGAGAGCACAGGACCCACGTCTGGGCATACTCTTCCCACTCTGGGTGACAAATGCAAAAACAACAGTTGATGGACAGAATGCAGACCAATGTCATACATTCACCCCAGTACAGATATCTGGGCCTAAATCCATCGTTTTTTTGCTCACCATGCCGTTCCAGTTTGAACTCAGCCATATGCAAATCAGTCTTGACCCTGTGCCTCATGGGAACAGTCCAGCCCGAACTGCCCAAGCCAGGTCCTCCCTGGACAGGAAACAAGCATCGTAGGACCGGTTTTGGGGTTTCACCCCTCTTCAGCCAGGATAGCTTGATTCCAGTGGCATGGAGAGAACAGGACCTACGTCTGGGCATACCCTTCCCACTCGGGGTGACAAATGCAAAAACAACAGTTGATAGACAGAATGCAGAACAATGTCATACATTCACCCCAGTACAGAGATCTGGGCCTAAATCCATTGTTTTTTTGCTCACCATGCCATTCCACTTTGAACCCAGCCATATGCAAATCAGTCTTGACCCTGTGCCTCATGGGAACAGTCCAGCCTGAACTGCCAAGTCAGGCCCACCCTGGACTGGACACAAGCATCCTAGGACCGGTTTCGGGGTTTCACCCCAACTTCAGCCAGGATAGCTTGATTCCAGTGGCATGGAGAGCACGGGATCCACGTCTGGGCATACTCTTCCCACTCGGGGTGACAAATGCAAAAACAACAGTTGATGGACAGAATGCAGACCAATGTCATACATTCACCCCAGTACAGAGATCTGGGCCAAAATCCATCGTTTTTTTGCTCACCATGCCGTTCCAGTTTGAACCCAGCCATATGCAAATCATTCTTGACCCTATGCCTCATGAGAACAGTCCAGCCCGAACTGCCAAGCCATGTCCTCCCTGGACTGGAAGCAAGCATCCTAGGACCGGTTTCGGGGTTTCACTCCTCTTCAGCCAAGATAGCTTGGTTCCAGTGGCATGGGGAGCACGGGACCCACGTCTAGGCATACCCTTCCCACTCGGGGTGACAAATGCAAAAACAACAGTTGATGGACAGAATGCAGAACAATGTCATACATTCACCCCAGAGATCTGTAGGGCCCACCCTCTCCACCTACAATTTCCACCCAACAAAACAAATGTTAAAAAAGGGACAGAATAGGGCACTAAACACGGCGGGCCAGGAGTTTTCTGAGGTGCACATCCATCCGTGCATCTGACTTCTATGCGCACCAGCCTCAGCAGCATTAGAATGTGCAGTCTAAAAGTGAGGGGGGCAGCTGTGATGGAATGAAGGTGGGTAGCTGCCAGCTGACTGCGGCGCTGGTATTGCTGGGAAGCTGGAGGCGCTGGTGGCTGGCTGGAGCCCTGGGAAGCTTCCTCCTCCTCCTGGGCCACCCCCTGCTGGTACTCTGCCCATATGACCTCCAGCTTTTGAGGCACTGCCGGGCTGCTATATTCTGCCGAGATGTGCCAGCAGGAGTAGCTATACCAAGAAAGAAAAAAGACAAATTGTAAACAATGCTCTGTGCAAAACACTTGTTTAAAATTATGTAGTGGCAAGTAGCAATACATTTACGGGTTTTCTAGGGCTATTTAATTTTGATGTGAATAGAGTGACACCCATTACCCACATATGCCTCACATAAAACTTAAGGCAAATTGCAAATGCACTAGCTGTCTGAAAGGAATTAGGGAAGAATAAACATAGCATACCAGTTTAAAAAGTCAGTTATTTTTTCTCTTTTGAAAGATTTCTTAGTAAAAACTAAACAGACACTTTGGACCCGATTCCGATGTCATTCGGAAGGCCTCCGAATCGGATTTGGCTTTCCTGGATCTGATTTGTAGTCCTTGTTTACCTGCGAATCGTACACAGGTCTGAACGACCAAGTACGATGCAAAGATCGTGTACGTGCCGACCAAAACGTTTCCGGGACCTGAACCTGTCCGTATGACTTCTTCGTAGCCGAAACATGCCGTGCTATGGAGCCAAATTCTGACCGACCAAGTACGATGCACGATTCGGGAGCCGCTTCCCATCGGTCTCAGCGAGATGAAATGGCTGTCAGAATCGTACTTCGGGGGGCCGTAGCAGGCCCCTCTTTCCCCTGGGCCCTCCGAATCTGTCACGGGGGTGTCCCCATGGGTACCCCCGATCCAGGCATGCACAATGGTGCGGGCACCCGTACACTTCTCCCCACCCACCCCTTTTCTGTTATGGAAGCCTGTGTATGCATCTGTACACGGGCTCACATAGAGTTCAATGGGAGTCCAAGCGAACCGAGTCAGTACGCATACGGCAGCATCGTACTCGCTCGTTCGGACTCCCGGAGCACGTCTCGCTCAGAAAGCGCTTCAGATCCGAGTTGTATGGAGAGCTTTCCTAGCAAGATCAGAATCGGGCCCTTTGTGTGGAAAAATACAAATAAATGACCTTCTATTAATGAGTAAGGCATTATGCACTATGGAGTACAAGTATTATCTCTCATGTTGTGTTAAATTAATGGAGGCATGCTAGCTAAGCTGGCGCCATCGTTATACTCGTTAGTCATACTTTGCTACTCTCTGCAGCTGTAATAGACTATTATCTTATTCCAGTGCCCCTGCTCTTCTCCAAAATACCTTTCAATTCTACCCTGACTACAAGGCAGATGCATAATTTGAATGATACACGTCACATATAAAATCAATCATGCAGACATCCTGTCCCCCATAAGTAGACAGTGGGAAAAGCGATGTACTGCAGTACAGGGAAAGGATTAAGGAATGGAACATAGATTGTATTTGGCATGTGGAGAGGTGTGGCTCACTGGTTAGAGGCGGCAGACCCGTAAGCAGAGAATCAGCCAGGGACCAGGGTTCAATTCCCGACGCGGCAGGGTCGTGGACCAGGGTCAAAACGGACTCGCTAATTCTCGCCTTGGTACCTACTCTAACCAGGAACACACTCGGCAACTCTGGGCATTAAGCTTGCCTCATCTCTACAACGGCCCCCCACAGACGCCAGGGATGCCTGGTTTCACCTTGGAGATACCCAGAAAGGGACCATCTCACAGGGATAGCCAGGACGGGTTCTCCAGCGGTCTACAGCGCCGGGACGCCCCGTTGCTGGGGCAGCTGTGCGCTTTACAAGTCTACAACATTTACATTTACATGTTCGTCACAGACTATCACATCCACAAAAGTCAAGGCACTTATTTAGTCCCACTTTACTCCCTGGCCTCATCCTCCACCACACTTTGAAATTACTTTTTTCCAACAAAATACATTTGCTTGGCAGTAAGGAAAACAAACTTAACTTACTCTATTCTAGGGTAAGTAAGAGGGATTAGGCCTGGTAAATAGAGGTTTTACTGATCATCATCATTTGCCTAAGCTTTGGCTAGTGAGTCACTGGATGAAATATATCACTTGGCCAGAAAAATGTGGTGCATTCCAAGAATGGACGTTCTCATTTTTGGCAGGGCTGGAACAGAACTAATGAAAGAATAACGGAGGGAAGTACTAGGAAGTGACTGAGTGGGCAGTGGGGGGGAAGGGAAACACACCTTGTTTCTGCATTTCCTTGCATTGAAAACTTTGTAAATGCCACATTAACTTAAGTGGACTCACACTGCACAGTCAACACTGCAGTGCCAAATTGAACTGTGCAGAAGTTAGGTCATCATGGGTATTGCTGGCAAAATGCCATGGGTAGGGAGGGAATTGATGATTGTTGATGGGTGGGATACATAATATCTGTCTCGCTTGCAAAATACTGAGTTAAGGACGTAGTCAGACATACCACCCTAACCCTTTCAATCAAAGCTTTGATAAAATATTATCACAAGCAAGCAAAGTAGGTGAGCACGCCCCTTTCCAGGGGAGCTCGCTTGTTTCTTTAGCGAACCAAATATCCATGCATCATTGCATTGTTCTTCTAGTTATCTTAATCTTCACCCTTGGCTTTGATACACATCATTTAAACTTTAAGTGCCCTCATCCTGTCCTTCCCCATTGAACGCCATCCATCCATAAATATCCATCCATCCATGTATGGCTCTCAACAAACCTTTCACCAACATTCATTTACCTACCCATGCATACTTTCACCCATTCACCCATCCTGCTTTAACCCACCTGAGGATTCTTTTCACCCACCCATCCTTTCACCTGTATACCCTTTCATCCATCCTTCACACTTCGCGCTCACGCTGGGAGGTATAGCAGGGCTGCGAGAGGTACTTGGAGGCATCTTTGCATTTTTTAAATACAAAATTCTGTTTCCTGGTTTTATAAATATTTATTCGCTCCTCTCTCCTTGCTGATACTTGTGCTGTTCCCAACCGGTAGCGGGGCCCGTCCATGCGAGCGGGCCCGTCTTCCGGCGGTCAGCGCTCTAGTCTTTTCTGGCACCATTATAACCAGCGCGCTGGCGCGAGCGTGCTGCGGACGCACGTAGCGGGCGTGTCGACAGCGTGCCGAAGGCGCGCTAAAGGCAAGCCCGTCTGCGCCCATTAGCGTCCGGAATGTGTCCGTGGCCAGGACCCTTGCTCCAGCACCATTAGTCCACTATACTTCTCAGGCACTCTACAAGCTCCGGCCACCACCCTGTGGGGCTGGTGTTATGTTTAACCATCGGGATGATCATGGACTGTGCTATTGTATCCACTGTAATTTTGCACCATTCGTGAAGTGCAACAGCCCTATGCCGAGTCATGCCGATGTTGTTTGCTACTCCGCGCTCGGCGGTAAGGATGGACTTTCCTCTCTAGTTGCCCCACGCACAGGCATATCATCTGTCTCGAGTGGGACAACGGAGCAGACCTCACCGAAGAGGTTCAAGGGCATTCTTTTAAACGTGCGTTCGGTGGCTAAGCACAAACTTGAGCTTCAGATTCTCTTAGGTACACATAATCCTGATATGGTTTTCTTAACTGAGACCTGGGCGGAGGCTTCCTCCGCCCCTGACTGGAATGTTGCTCTGCCCCAGGTTATGCTGTCATGTCATTGGATCACTTAGGCAGTAGAGGTGGGGGTATCGCCATTGTTTCTAAGCAAATTTTCACTGTCCAGACCATGAAGGTTACAGAGCTTCATGCTGAAGCACTTCATTTTGTCATTAAGTGGAAGGAGGTCACGATTTTTCAGGGCCTGCTGATTTATCGACCGCCTAGCCCTAGGGCTCCTTTTTCTTTGGCTCTTATGGCATATATGGAATCCTGCACGGATTCAGATTCATTTTCTATTTTGGGTGACTTTAATTTCCATTTAGAGTCTACTATTTGTTCTGACACTAACAGACTCTGTGATGTTATGGCAGCCTTTGGTCTTCAGCAGCTGGTGACTGCTCCAACACACGAAGGTGGCCATACTCTTGACGGACTGTTCTCGAATCACCCAGACATTGAGTACTCCAGGGCTGATCCGCTTCCATGGACTGATCATAAAGCAGTCTTTTTTGAGGTCATGGCCAGGTCTGCCGGCACGAGCGCCCCTCATAAACCAGTCAAGGTTGCGTTCCGGCGGTGGTCTAAAATCACTAGCACTGATCTGGTGGCCACCCTTGATCTTTTTCCCCCTATTTTAGACGCAGATAATGAGGTGGCTGCGGCACAGTTCAATGACTGGGTTAGGGCAGCAATCAACCTTGTTGCCCCTAAACAGACAGCCACGCTTAATAGGCGTCCGGCGGGGGCTCCATGGTATAGCCCTGATCTCAAACTTTTAAAAGTCCAATGCAGACGGTTTGAGTGCCGGTGTACACAGGAGTACACTAGGGCCAGCAAAGATCTTTATAATGCTGCCCTCTATAAATATAAAGCGGCCATTAATTACCGACCAATCTCGGGTCTGCCTATTGTTGCTAAGATTTTGGAAAAGCATATGAACACTATGCTTGCTGAATTTCTAGACCGTAATTGTCTACTCGATCCGGCTCAGCACGGATTTCTTTCCAATCACTCTACCGAGTCTGCTCTCATTGCTGCGGCAGAAGGTATCCGTATGGAAGTCGACGGAGGTGGTAGAGCTATCTTAGTTCTCCTCGATCTGTCGGCTGCCTTTGATACTGTCAACCATACGGTTTTAGAACAGCGACTAAAGGAGGCAGGCATCAGTCACCGAGCCCTGGCCCTTCTTTCTTCTTTCTTGCAGGATAGACAGCAATCTCTTAGTTGGGAGGGCTTGACAGCAGATAATTTTAATCTGATTTGTGGCATCCCGCAGGGTTCGGCTTCATCCCCTACTTTGTTTAATCTCTATGTGAAACCCCTGGAATTCGGGAATGGGCCTCCAATCTGGAACAACCACTGGTGGCCACCGGAGGCAGGACTTTGCCCTCTCCCTGTGGTAAAGGTTAGAAACCTGGGTGTCATATTTGACACTAAGATGAACATGTAAATGCAGGTTAATAGCATAACTTCTGCTTGTTTTCTCCTGCTCAAGTCTCTCCGTAAGATCTTCCCTTTTATTCCTGCGGCTCTTCAGAAGACGGTGATGGAGGCTCTTTTTATGTCAAGACTTGACTATTGCAACGCCATGTTTTTGGGCATGGACAAGTTTCAGATCAGCAAACTTCAATCTCTTCAGAATGCTGCTGTCCGTGTCCTGTTGCAAATTCCTAAGCGTCATTCCATTTCCTCTGCTAGGAGATCGTTGCACTGGCTCCCGGTCCAACAGAGAGTTGAGTTTAAGGCATTATGCCTTGTCCATAAGGCACATTAAGGGGCCAATCTTGGCCTTATGTGCATCGCTAGACACAGACGTGCCAGATGGTCGCACATTTTCCATCTGTGCCTCTCAATTATGGAACAGGCTTCCAGCCTCTCTTCGCCTGCAGCCAGACCTTCTTTCTTTCAGGAAAGCTTTGAAGTCCAGGCTGTTTAATGTCGTCTAGGTTCCCAGCCCTTCCTGTCCTCACTGCCTTCTCACACCTCAGCGCAAAGACGCCGTTTGGCATTAGAGCGCTTTATAAGCCTTTTTATACTTATACTTCACACATCATCCATCCTTCGCACACCAACCTATTTGCATCCTTTCACCCACGCATCCTTTCACTCATATTACATTTCTCCCATCCTTTCTCCTTCCATCCTTTTTTCCCTTTTCCATCAACCCATCATTGTTTAAGATCATTATGAACTTTGTCTGCCTAGTTGCAGATAGAAGAGGCCATTAACTACTCAACTCCCACTGTATCAGCTCAAGCAGGGTGTTCACGAGTCAACCCCCTTGCAGTGATATATTACTAATTGTCAATAAGCAAACAATGTGACTTACCACCGCCTGTCCCTGTGACCGATGGGCCCCCCCTTTCGACCGCTGCTACCGCATCTGCTCCGCTGGTGCTCTCGCTGCCGCCCCCTGCACTGGTGGTATGTGCAGCTAGAAAAAACATCAAATATTTTTGATGCCAGATACAACTCCCCCTCTATCATTATTTTTTTAGAAAAATACAACCACAATACATCACTACAATTTGGTTACAGTATCTTCTATCAAAATATCACGTTGCTCATTTTGTTGGTTGGCAAAGTTTGAAAAGTCAAGTAGTCAAGCCAACCTAAAACCTTTTGTAATGGAGAGAGAGAGCTATGACGTATCTGAGATATTGAAGTACAATGAAGGGGTGCAATAATTAGTCAGTGAAGGACATATGGTCTTGGTTGGCAAATGCCATGGGGCCCCTATTTCCCCCATTGCATGGGGATACATTCAGGGGGGCACAACATGTCCCCCTGTCTGTATTCCTTCCCCCCAGTTCCAGAACGGCATGGCCATCACCATCCATGCCTTGCTGGAACTTTTTGAACATTCCCATTGCGGTGCTTGTTTTCAAGGCACTGCCATGGGAACAGCCAAAGGACTGCCGACCGTATTATGAGTTGCACATTTTCAAATTGTAAGACGGTTATCGGTCCTTGCGCGACTTTGGCGCAGGGGAGGCGGCATTGCGCTGGTTCCGCTGTGCCAAACTCATAATCAGGCACAGTGGGGCAGATTTATGAGGTTTTGCCGTAGGGAAGTGCAGCAGGCCTTCCTGCTGCGCTTCCCTACGGCAAAAGAAAAGGGCAGGGATGCGCTGTATCTATAAAATGCGGCGCATTCCTGTCCTTTTCCCCTGCGCCGGCGCACAATGGGCTGCCTGCGCCAACGCAGACACCTCTGCACCATGGTGCAAGGGTGCCTGCGTTGCGGGGATGAATATTTTTGTACAGGAAGGGAAATCTTTCTGTACAAAAATAATCACAAGAGGTTTTTCCTCTTTGCATGGGTGCTGCAGAATGCAGCACACATAGAAAAAGGAAAACGAGGAGAAATAAAGATATTTCTCCCCGTTGCGCCTCCCTTAGGATGAAGTACTAGAAAGTGATGCTTTAGTGAAGACAGCCTACAATAAGGTATGAAAAGGATAGTGCCTCATTGAAGATAGCCTGGAATGAGGTATTGAAAGAATGATGAATAATTGAAGATATCAAAGCTTCAATGATTAGCTGGCAAAGGGATGAAAAAGAATTTAACAACAAGAAAGTGACTTTATTCCATAGCAACACTAACTGGTATCTCGTTGTCATAGCGCCACCTTACAGCTCCTCATCTTAAAGAGATTCCATCAGGCACCAAAGCAAGATGAATAGTCACCTGTCTATGAAATCGTTGGTATTTGTTTGCCCTCTCTGCTGGGAGTTAGTGCTGAGCAGTCTCAGCAAAGGGTGCACATGTGGCTATTGCGAATAGGAGCTAAACATCACTATCATACATATCTGTTTTCACTTGTATTGATAACACAATTATCAGAAACTAAATATTGTCAATATTAAATTGAGATATAATAGCACAAAAATATCAGAACATCAAATATCTACTACATAAATATTGTTAGCAATCACTGCTTTTAAAGCAAAAACATACATCTATCAACCAATGACAAAAAAAATTGGAATAGCCATAAAAATATTTGATCAGTATACTAAAAACATTATATCAATTTATGCATTATAAAAATGAACAAAGAACCCTGGATGGTGCCCGCCACATAGTACAGGGATGTTTAAACTCTGCATTTTTTCCATTGTGGCTTGTGCTGCGAGCTGCAAGCACAAACCGGAATGGAAAAAAATACAGGATCCACCCGCCAACATGGTGGTCTGATCGTAATCTGATGAGCGTGAACTTCGACTTCTTGTTGAGCAGTCCCGCTTCTGATACGATACTGGTCGGACACACATTTGACCGGCATCATAATCGGCCCTTAATTAGAGTTTACCATATAAGGCAATAACGGGGAAAAAAATCTAACATAAGAACACAAACCAACAAAACCACAATCATAACAAAATTAATCAATAAAATGTAGCATCCAAGTTAAGTAACAATAAAAAGGCACACAATATGTAACTAATCACTACTCCAACATCCACAAAAGCTTCAAGAAGATAAGAATGCTGAATTTTCAAAAGAAAATTGACAAAGAGAAGAGAAAAAATGTACACAACTGCCTTCAAAAGTAAGTAAAATATAACATTATGATAATTTATAGACTGAAGAAGTTCATAGTAATAATAACATAAAACAGTAAGTAAACACTGTACTACTTTTATGTCTTCTGATATAGATACTACAAAGCAATTACTGAAATGTCGAGAAAATATAAAACTGCACACAGATGACAAAACTTAGGGCCTGATCATGAGTCTCGCTGTCCGTGGACCGCCAGACTCACGGTGCCGCAGCAGTGGCGGCCCAGCCACCGCCCCATCGGCAGTCCGACCGCCCCATTAGAAGTTGGGTGGTTGGACAGCCATTGTACCATCTCAATCACCAGGGATCAAGAAGCCTTGAAGCCACCATATGCTTGGCAGGATGCCACGGTCCCACCAAGCATAATACGAGTTTCCTATCTGCCACGGTTTTCATGGCGGTTTCTCCTCCATGGCAATGAGGTGGATGCAAGGGGGCTGTGCATGCACCCCAGTACCTGCATTTCATGGACTGCGGCACTCCATTCCGTGCAGGTACTTCCTTTGATGTTTCCAATGCGGTGTCTATTTGATAGGCACCACCGTGGGACTGCCAAAGAACCACCTGCCAGTGACTAAAAAAGTAATAATCTGCTGGGCGGTGCACACATGGATTTGGCAGTGGGGATGGGGCACCGGCATGGTGGTCCGCTCCAGCACCACCAAACTCGGAATCAGACCCTTTTACACTTGAACAAAGACTAACAAAATTAGGTTTTAAAACATTTAGAGCCTTATTAAGACTTTAGCAGTCTCGGAGCGGGACCGCCATGCTGCTGCCCCACTCTGAGACTGCCAAAGCCATCAAAGACTGCCTGCCAGGGTATGACTTATTTTTACTCTGGTGGGCAGTTTTTACTCTGGTGGGCAGTTTTTACTCTGGTGGGCGGTTCTTTGGCGGCCCCACTGGTGTGACTTTGAAAAAGGCACCGCAATGGGATTGTCAAAGGCAGTTCCTGCAGGGCATGGACCGTAAAGTGCATGCCCTGCAGGAACTGGGGTGCATATACATAGCCATCCCATGGTACAGAGGCAACAGGGGGCCCAGTAGGGCCCCCTTTGTTTAATCACGCCAGACTTTTCATGCCAGCTGCACTGCCATAAAGTTTGGCAGAGAGGAATCTGCTAACATGCTTGGCACCACTAGTATATTCGAGGCCTCAGATCGCTGAGCCACTATCAGGGATCCTGGCAGCAGTGGTCCCATGGTGTTCCAACTGCCATAGTCCTAATGCTACAGGCGGACTGCCGAACTCAAACTAAAGAAAAACTCACCGTAAAATGGTTAAAAACTAAACAAACTCCCTCAACCAACCAACAAATGTGCAAAATAAATCTAAACATTTTTTTCCCAACAGAAAAAGACACACCTGAATCACATTATGGAAAACACCAAAAGAAAAACAGAAAATACAAAGTGCAATTTCCAGCATAAACAGATATGTAAGTAAAACAGCACCATGGCACAGGAAGCCAAAGTTAACAATGCTGTGGAAGGATGGCATAATGCTTTTCAATCCACTAGGCAGAATCCAACCTTCACTCTGCACATTTATTAAAACCATACAAAAAGAACAAAGCTACTAAGAGCTATGATTTAGTTAAAACTAAAATAACCAAACAAACCAATACAATGTATGACATGCTACTATATCAAGTACGACTCTTTGGCAACAACAAAGGAATACATTTCCTAGAATCAATAGCCAAAACTCTATTGTAAGAAAATAAGTTAACTATATAACGTCCAAAACTACAAAATATAAATCCATGCCAAGACCAAAACAATACCTTATAAATGAACAAATTATTTTTACACATCAGTTTAAAAAAACAAAAACAAATTACACTGATGAGTATGCATGTTGATAAATTAGAAAACAAAAAATAGCAAGTACCACAATATAATAATACCAATAGAAATTGCATAAAACCAATGAAATAAAACATATAACAGAGATTCTAATACACAATAATGGAATCAATTACATTTTCATAAATGAATGTGTAATTTCTCACCCAACAATAAATGATTTAAAAATACCTTACACTTCAGTAGCTGCAAATCTTTCTTCATAGTGATGTACTCAAAAATATAATCCTCCAAATAATGAAAAAGTAAATGTACATAACCCCCCCCCCCCCCCACACCCCCACAAAAATGCAAAAATAACACAGGTCATATAGTAATTCATCCAAGCAATCCAAAATCAAATAGAACCATAAAAATGTTTTACAAAAAGAAGAAAGTACTTACAGGAAAACTGAAAACCAAAATGAGATACAAATATTGGTTTACTAGACACCAAAATGATTCACTTTAGAAAAAAGAAAGGGAAAAGCCAAATGTCCATAAGATACCTTCTGATCCTGTAAAAAAAGAGAAAGTACTCACCCACAAAGAAACGTATATTCAAAGATCAAAATGACATATTGGTTAAGTTATACAATACACACAATATAACAGAATACAATATATAAGAATGATATCTCAATGAAATATACAATCTATATCTAATGAAAATGACAAATAAAAACACAAAAACTACTATTAAGCTTGACAAAAAACACAAAGCATCACTCTAACTACTAATTACTACTACTCCCTATGTCATCCCTACCTTCAAAACCCTACAAAAACCTTAATAAATGTCTGACATGCTCCTACAAATGGCAGCACCTTAACCAAACGTTTTTCCTGGAAAATGGCTCAAAATAGAGAAAATAGACTAGAAAAGTAAAGTTAGCGTGGGAACAAGGGGCCAATAAATGACATTTTTAAAAGTCTGTTTTCCTACAGAAAACAATGCGGACTAAATATAAAAAACGTGTATAAAATGAATAAAAGATGCTAAAATGTATTAAATATTTAAAATATGTTCAAAATATTTTATAAAATATATGTACCAATTATGTAAACTTTAAAATAAATAATATCATCAAAACAATAATATTATTTAAAACATTTTAGAAATTATAAAAGTATATTTCTAAAAATGTGTGTTAAACAACTCTGTCATTGTAAAAATAAAAAATTAGTTAAGCAATTGCTAGAAAATGTTGAACTGTACAACACTGTCCATATATCATTTACATTTTTTGTTATTGAAAATTTGCTATTGTATTATTAAAAAAATAACTTAAGTATTTGTATTATATGTAAACATATGTATGGCAGAGAAAACATGTTCATATACATAAAAATAAAAACGCTTATAAAAAGAAATTGCTATGTACCTTTATTATAATAAAAACGTTTTAACGATAACCATGTATATTAAAGTAAAATGCTAACTTCAATGTACAACATTTTGGGGACACTAAGGGGGGGATACATCTACTAGTTCCACTCTAGTTGAAACCATTTTGGAAAAGCTGTTGGACATTGAAGGAGTTGCTTTTCCTATTTCCACTCCAATCAAAACTATTTTGGGGAAGGTGTTGTACACTAAAAGGGTTGCATTTACTATTCCAACTCCAATCTAAACCATTTTGGGGGAGGTATGAGACACTAAAGGGGTTACATTTAGTACTCCTATACCTATCAGCGTGTTTTGTAGAAGGTGTTTGTCAGTAAAACTTTTCAATTTATTATTCTTTTTTTAAATATATATATAACATATTTTACAATTACAAATCTTATACAGTAAATATTTAACTTTCCATTAAATATAGATCTTGGCTACCAAATGTATTGTTATAAATAACTTAAACATTTACAGCTTAAAAGAAATATTATATGTACCCAACAAAACCAAAGGAAATACTCTTATTAACAAAACAACTGATAATTATCATTTTAAATATATATTAATAATTAGATATTATAACTTAAATAATATTTTACATTATTAACCTTATTCTTTATAAACCAATCAAATATATTTGCATTTTAACAAATCAACATGAACAACACATATAAATTAATACATAAAACAAAACAAAAATAATTTCTTTATTACAAAACATAGTGTAGGGGTGGGACAGTGAGTAGCCGGAGTCCAGGTCTGCTGTTATAAGGCTTTATTCCCCTGTATTTGCGTTTTACATACAAGGACCTTTGGTTAGACAGTTCTTTAGAGGGGTCCGTCTTCCTTGACTTCCCCCTGGGTGCTTCTGTCTTATTCTTTTGTAGTGGAGGGGATGTCTTCTCTCCTCGTGTAGAGTTCGGAGTCCCTTGTCCTTTCCGGCCGTCTTCAGGGCTGGGCTCTTCTTGGGCGCTTCCTTCGCGTGTGGAAGAAAAGGACAGACAGGGACGGGGTCAGTTATCGGTTACCAGTGTATCGGAGAGTTCCCAGGGACCGGGAGTGAGGGAGTACACCAAAACCGTGCTTTTAAAACATATGCACTTGAGTGAGGGATTTGTGGCGGGCGCGTAGAACGAAGGGAGAGAGGGGACAACGCCTTTGCGATGGCTTAGAAGCCGCACGGCTCTGTTGGTTCTAAGCGCCGCGACTACACCTGCGCCCTCTCCCGCCTTCCCAATGCCCTTGACAGCCGCTCCCGTACCTGTAGAAGCCACGCACCCCTTGGTACGTGGCTCGGGGATTCGCCGGGTCGTTGGCCTCCTGGTTCGCCTTCTGCTGCTGCTTCCTCCGAGTTGGTTCCCGTCTCCTTCCTTTCCGATATCAAGTGTTCCGTAGTCCGCTGCCACACCGCCTCCTCCGCTGTGCTCTCCGCCGTCTTGCTCGCGCTGGTCGAAAGACACACCTCCGTCGTGACTTCCGGATATTTGTCCAGTGAACGTGTTATGACATTGCTGGAAGGCGTGTCATCGTGCAGACTTGGTATCTGGTTAAAGGGGCCCGGGTTTCTCTTGTGTTGCAACGCCGACTCCCAGTCGTCCGTGCTCTCTCTCCACTCTTCCTGATGGGGAGGAAACAGAGGGGTTGAAGGGGAATAGGCAGACCACCAGTCATTTGTACCCGCAGAGGTGGCGCGTGTCGAGACCACCCCGTCACACATAGCAAATGTTCATAAAACATTAATATAGTATTAAATATTTTTACAAGTGTTTGCAAATGTACAATATTTTTCAAAACATAAATAAATTCAATTACAATAATTTTTTAGATAAGAAATATTATAATTACCAAGAACAATATCTAAAAATACATTTTTAGATGAGTTTTTCTAAAAAATGTATCAAACTCAAATACATTTTATACTATAGACAGAAATATATACATTTTAAAAATGTATTTCAAAATGTAAAAATAATTATATACAATTATTAGGAATATATGTGTAAATAATAGTTACAAAATAATAATTAGCACATATATTTGAAAATCTACATATTTGAAAAATGTCCCTCCTCTTATCCCTTAAAAACCCAATATCCCACTCAAATAAGTTTAAAATATTTAGAAACCAATTCAAATTTGAAATAAGATATAACATTTGAACTACTTTACTATAAAAATTAAGCCCGGGCAGAGTTGGCAGAGTGCCACTACCTGCTGTGGCATCTCCGGGCTGCCTCCTCCTCGCCATGGTCTCTCTCTCCGCCTCGTCCACGCTGTCCTCATCCACGCAAACACCTACATTGTATGTCTTGAACATGGTGCCTGCCTCACTATGTAGGAACTGGGGTGCATAAATACATATGCCCCCCTGATTGCACTGCCAGGCTTTGGAGTGGCAGGGGCTCTGTTATTGCCGCCGCTGTTGCCTCCCCGCCACTGTTTTCATGGTGGTCACACCGCCAAAAAAGAGGTGGCGGTGAGGCAACTCAAAATATGCTGGAAGGTACCGACTGTGGCTCCGCCAGCATATTTTCCCCAGTAAAACACCGTCAGCCCAGTGGGATCCTTGATCCCGGCGGTCTTGTAGCCGTTCAACGACCGCTGTTGTATTACTGCAGGCAGTTCTGCAGTGCAGTGGACATCAGACCGCCACCACAACTAGGGCGGTCCTATGGATGGCCATACTCATAATAAGGTCCTTACATTTTAAAAACTTGCATTCTTCTGCAAGCTTGTGACCAACTGCCTCAAAAAATCAAATATGTTTAAAATTACTCACTACTGCATGCCTGTCAGAATTGTGCAATCATTTCTGCCTGCAATGCTATCTGGAAAAAACCAAATGCATTCCCAAGTCCACTTCTGTACACCCCATCAGAAGGCATGTGTACGTCATGGGTGAAAGTACCATAATGAACAGTTTGGTAACGATCCCTAAAAATTCACTCTCGAACACTTTAAACATGCCTATTTCAACGTGGAATACTCTGCTACAACAGTTTCTATTGAATTAAGGCTGAAAAAGAACGATTACAGGTATAATAAAGTGCCACAATAATGCAGCAAAATTTCCATTTTTGCTCAGCAAAATTTGCAAACCTATGCCGCAATATTCTTGGGGAGTCCGCTTAGAATGATATTCTTACCTTCAATATTTTTCTAAAAGATATTTTTGACAACATGATATTCTTGACACTATATTTATGCAGCACAATATATTTTTTATTCGGTATTCTGTCCAAACACCCTCTGGGCTTTCAGGCCTGCATCAAGAAAACCTATTAGATAGTGGAAAATGAAGTGGTTTGACTGCTGTGATTTCTTGTTTGCTTGTTCTTTGTGAACTGCGTTGTTTGCCTTTGAGGTTTTGGATACAGTTTAGAAAGCATGAGTCAGTAATAATGTTTTGTTGGTTCAAGGGTCTCATTAACATCCATTAGTTGCAGCCACAAGTGTTAGGGGCCACAAACAAACAAAATAATTGGGTGTACAAATACATTTCCTTCACTCATAAGATTGCATCTAAAGGACCAGATGAAATTAAGTCAGAACAATAAAAGTGAATTTTAAAGTTTGAAACAGTGATAAATGTATTTACTCATTAATTCACTCCTTGTTAGTTGATCACCCATGTTTATCCCTTTTAATATATTTAGTATTTACTCTTTTTCTTCTTACTTCCTGTAGATTATTGTATTGATTTTTAATCAAAATCACACAATATAGCTTTATAGACTGACGAAGCGGGTTCTACCGGCCATTAAATGCCCGAGCTGAAGGCGAAGGCCTTTAACAAGGGAGGTGGCCTTAAATGGCATGTAGAGTCTGCTATGGAGTGCTCTAATGCAATTAGAACATTCCATACCGAGAGGGCATAATGTTCTTATTTGTAAAAGAAAATCCTCACGGAGCCAGAGGGGGTTGAAATCCCCTCGGGGTTCGTAAGGCCTTTGCTCACAGCAACAGTTGTGACAGACAACATTGGAATGTTGGAGCTACGGGCCTCTACCTGCCATTAGAAGCCCAGTCACTCCATTTTTTTCAATCAAGTGCTCAACATTCCAATGGTTTAAGAAAGATTAACCACTACACTACTTCTACCACTAGTACTACCAGCACTCATTACCCCAGAGGAGGTTGTGTATGGGCTAGAGTGTAATTCATCCTGTATTGTTGTGAGCAGCTGGCCTGGTATATGATGTCCACTAATGTAAGTGGGCACCTTGCACCAGTCCAGACAACCCTTATGGTGATTTAAGAGGTCTCAGACAACCTTAGAAAGCTATCCAAGTGGTAGCTGTGGAGAGCAACCTTCAGGCTTAGTCTTGAAGGAGCGTAAAGCAACTTGCTTTACCAGAATACAATTGTATAGTATAGATTAAATTAAAAAGAACCACACCAACTATTTATAAAAATATGTATTTATTATATAACACTATCTAGTAGGTTATAGTACCTCCCACATGGAGATAGACACAAAGCACACAATACCTTGGCAAAGAAATCACAGTAATTAGCACTAATACACAATGGGCCCCAGCGGGGGCCAAACCATATACTAAGAAAGTGGTATAAGAACCACGACTCGAGTCAAGACAATGTCGAGAGGACGTAGATTTGCTGGGAACTCACAGAACCACCCAAGGTAAGTAGATAGGGACCCCTCGGAGAGCGAGTGCAGTGTGTGAACACGACCACGCGCTCCGTACAAGTCTATGTGCAAGTCGCGGTTGGATCTTTAAAGATTAGGGACTCTTCCCAGTGGACCCTGAAGAAACCCTGTGGAAGACAGAAGGTTGGAGAGCCACCCCACCCGTGGATATCGTGGTACCCAAATTACCTATCGCAGGGAAGCCGGGGGCATAGGTGTGAATTGGTGTCGGAAACCGCCGTCGAACCCAATGGAGGACTTCAGGAAAGTGCTGCTGCTGGAAGAGAAGAAAACGTCCGAAGGAATCCAAATGTGGATGCTTGAAGAGGAGTACCTGAAAGCAGAGGGGACAGTGTCTATGTCACACAGGGGTGACCAGGAGACCTGATAGACGGATGCCATCCGATGTTGGGTGCTTCAGGTAAGTTGACGGTGACCTTGACTCTGAAGCTACGAGGACCAGGCGACACTGAGGACAACCAGGACCCCGATACAAGCTTTCCCACGAAGGATGTCGAGTGCTGAGGGGTCGGTGTTCGGCGGGAGCACCAGCAAGCCTTGGCAAATACAACCCACGCAGGAAGTCAAGAAGGTGCACGGTTGGGACCAGCAAGGTCCAGGAGACTCACCACAAGCAGGAGAGTCAGGGCAGATCCAGAGCAATTAAGGGGAGCTCAAAAGAAACAAAGGTGACCCTCAAATGGACCCACGGGCCAGAGGCACAGGAGTCGCGAGAGGACTTCAAGCAGCTCACCAAAAGATGCAGGCCATGATGCACACAATGTGGTGTGGCTGAAGATTCTGGTCACTGAAGGTGATCGACGTTGGGGCTACTTGAAGCCTGAAGATGAGGTAAAAGGGTAGAGCAGGCCTCGGGAGCTGAGGAAAACCACCACCTGTTTTGCAGAGCCCACGGAGTCCGGAGGAGCTCAGGATCTGCAGACCGGTCGACTCAGTTGCTCATGCAGGGGCATCTTCTCACTTAAAACCAAGCACCCTGCGCTCAGGATTGTAAAGGCCTGCTATAGGGGTGACTTACAGGTTTTAATTTCAGTAACCCTTAGATATAGGAAACCTATATCTTTAGTAAGTGGTGCATGCACCAACTTACACAGACTGCAGTGGCAGGCCTGTAGTTCCATTTTGAATGGTCTCTCAGGGGTAGCATAATACATGCTTCAGTCCATGGGAGACCTTTGGGGTGCCTATGCACTCGGTACATGGGTACCATATACTGGGGACTGACAAGGGTACCCCAGTATCCAATCCGGGGTGCACCTAAGTATATAACACAACAGTTTAAGGAGAAAGCAGATAGATTGGGGTCCTGATTAGCAGGATTCCAGTCAGACTAGTCAAAAACAGCATCACATCAAGCAAAAAAGGGGCTAACCATAAGGAGCTGATCCTACTTTCCTACAATTGTCATCAGGGGTGAAAGCACATATGATACCACTCCCGCCATAGCCGATATTTTGGTAAATTGATGTCCATATTGTCAGCAGGACCGGCATGATTGTTTTAATTATGTTCCGTCATGATAGAGCCTGTCTGGAAGCCTTTTTGTAGTTTTAAAGATTTCCTGTCCCATTGCTGTTTCCCATAACATGTAACCCTTCCTTTATGGTATTTTCCCATCTTGATGAGGATTGAACATCCTGCTTCAGCTTCCTGCCACCAGGCAAGACTCTTACAACACAGTATGCTGAGATGATGCTATCATTGGTCTTTTGTTTCTTCTCCATATGAGACCGGCACTTTTAGGACAGGTACCTCCATCTTGTTCTGTAAACGGGTAGGCTTGGGTGCCATTACCTCTCTATGATGAATTTCACCCCCTAACACCCCACCTCCAGAGGGGCATTAGTAGACTGAATGAGTTTTCTGCTGTGAGAAGGCTCAGTTCTGATACTGTCCTATAGTTAAAATTTGCCTTAAGAGTCCTTTTCCTCAAAACATTCTGGGGAATGTGCACTGATTTTTATTTTCTGGTTTACAGGAGGGAATTTTCCCCCAGGGAGGGAGGAACATGAGATTCTTAGCATGACAGACTGCGAATTCATTTATGCCGCGGAGATGAGTTGATTGTAGAGTGACATCTTAGTGGATTGTTATTTAAAACAAGTGTTAATGGATTTGGCTTCAGAGAAACTGAGGAAACAGGAGATGTGAGTCTGATTGCTATGTGGGATGCAGTGTGTTCATTCAGCTTTCCTCTGTAGCAGAGTCAGAGAAAACAAGCAAGTGAGTCCATGATAAGGAACACATCACCACATGTCCTTCAGCACTTACATATATCGATGTAACGCTCTACAGGGACCGAAAACTAAATCTAGTTGGCCAGTATGTTCCATAACTAAACAATTCATCAGTCTTTGCCAACCTTTTCAGCCACTCTCTACTGCGACTCATATTGAAAGAGTCTGGAACGTAGCCAAGAAAAGTATCAACAGACCAGCTTGACTCCAATCGTGAGAACCCCATACCTGTAAAGGGCGTCCAGACTACAAGCGTGCATAGGGATTATCCAGCTGGTGGTGGTAATCATGACACAAATGCTCTTACAATACCATAACACTTCTACAAACCCACTCAGTCTCTCAGCCACCTGGAAGGGGGTGGGGGCTTAGATAGTACAATGACCTTTTGTGCCTTCACTGGGATTCTTTTTATGTCAAAGGAAAAATACAAGCAGCAGAATTTCTGACTTGGGGGTTTCCTGCATACACTGATAAAGCTGACAATGGGAAGTAAGGTCACAGGACAAAAAGATCACAGATTGGCTGCTGCCTGAGCTTGGATCAAAGCGGTACCAGAAAGGACACTTCTGCTGCCCTGAGGGTACATCTTGTGAGACTAGGAAAGTGCACTTTGGGGCATCTGTTACCCACAACCTCTTGGGCAGAAGCTGACCAGATGTCAGTTTCACACTACCTTTCTAGATCACTGCCTGTTTCAATGTGGATTTGCTGATACCTCTCGAATGGCTCATTGAAGGTACTAACAAGTCATTCAATGAACAGTGTCAATTGTCCTTTTTTTCAGCCCATCAGTTTTTCTTAGGTTTGTCAGGTTTAGACAGAAAATAAATTGTTATATGGTATTTAATATACCTTGACGCCTCTAAACCATACTCACTACTGAAGACCTACAGTGACTGCTCTTTGGGGTGGTCATGAAAGCAAGGCTCTGTTGGGATTGTCAGCTAACAGTCCCACGGGTCAGACTACTGGCATCAGAAGTGGATCGCAGAGACACATAGGACACAGAAGCTACCAAGGTGCTGATTACGATCCTGGAAAAAATTTCCCCGTACGACTCGTATCCGGTCTTTTTACCGTACGAATCGTACAAGTGCCGTACAAACTGCCAAGTACGATTCGCATGGGAAAAAGTCCATACGAATCGCATTGGGAATAATTCCCCACACGTCCTCGGGTCGGAAA
Organism: Triturus cristatus; assembly: GCF_964204655.1. Taxonomy (NCBI): domain Eukaryota; kingdom Metazoa; phylum Chordata; class Amphibia; order Caudata; family Salamandridae; genus Triturus; species Triturus cristatus. The sequence goes on along the minus strand of NC_140592.1, from coordinate 1,251,082,421 downwards.
AGGTGTCCGACACGTCCCCGGACGATTTACAATACAAATGTGAAAAGTGAAGTCCGACCGCGCAAGTACGATCCATCCCGTGCGTCCGATGTTACAACCGTATGGAAAAAACACCGTCTGCACCGAACTCCCATAGCAACCATGGAGACATGTGCCCGCATACGCGCCGAACACCCCCCTCAGCCCCCGTATGTACGCCCCGAACACCCCCTGAGCCCCCGCATGTACGCCTCGAACACCTCCCCAGCCCCCGCATGTACGCCCCGAACACCCCCCGCAGCCCCCGCATGTACGCCCCGAACACCCCCCCAGCCCCCGCATGTACGCGCCGAACCCCCACCCGTGTATGTGTACGGTGCGTACCTACACGGGTGTACATACACGGGTGGGGGTACGGTGCGTACCTACACGGGTGTACATACACGGGTGGGGGTACGGTGCGTACCTACACGGTTGGGGTGGGGGTACGCTCCATACATACACGGGTGGGGGTGCGGCGCGTACATGCGGGGGCTGGGGGGGTGTTCGGGGCGTACATGCGGGGGCTGGGGGGGGTGTTCGGGGCGTACATTCGGGGGCGGGGGGGGTACGGCGCGTTTTACAACCGGGTACGTACCCGGTTTCACCAGGATCCTAATCGGCACCATAGTGTCCAGGTTGGGACAACCTCGGCATCCTGCCCACAGAGAGCATTGAATTGTCATCTGGCAGGGGCGTAACACAGGCCCCCGCAGCCCCCGCGGGGCGGGGAGCCCCAAGCTCCAGGGGGCCCCCTCGGCACTGCACTCTGGCCAAAGAGCTCCTGATTGAGCCTGGAGGGGGCCCCTCTTCGAACCGTGCAGGGAGGCCCCCTCAATTTTCGTTACGCCAGTGTCATCTGGAAGTACATGCAGTACTTAAATTGTAAAAAACACAATACGTGCTGAGGCCCAAAGAAGTTACTGAATGTTCTGGTACTGAATACTGAGGCGGCTAGTCTTGAATCCCCTCACGCCTCTTTCATCCTTCACCAGACACACCCTGTCCCTTTATCTCCCTCTTCCAGTTTATTTTTTATCTCTGTTTACTTTCTCTGCCACTGTTTTCCATCCTCTTCTTTCTGCTTTACCCGTTTTGTATTTCTCTCTCTCTTGCTCGGAGTGAAATTCTGATGTGGACAAACAAGTGCCAGTCCACAAACATGAGTGCCACTGGGCCCACTTACAAACACCGCCTCTAATTAAGCACTGAGGCGCAGATTTACAAGAAACTGACGCATTTGGCATCAGTTTCCCTGCACCTCCATGCGAATCCCTTGTGCCACCCTGGATGCACCATATTTACGATACAGCGCACCATGGCGCAAGGATTAACAGATGCATCAGAAATTCTGACATATCTGTTGGCGCAAAAGTCACGCATTGCTGGAGTTGTGTTGCAAGCATGACGCAACTCTAGCACGGGTGTACATACATGGGTGGGGGTACGGTGCGTACCTACACGGGTGTACATACACGGGTGGGGGTACGGTGCGTACCTACACGGTTGGGGTGGGGGTACGCTCCATACATACACGGGTGGGGGTGCGGCGCGTACATGCGGGGGCTGGGGGGGTGTTCGGGGCGTACATGCGGGGGCTGGGGGTGTGTTCGGGGCGTACATTCGGGGGCGGGGGGGGGGGGTACGGCGCGTACCGGGCCCCCTTTTTGCCGTGCATCGCGGCGTACTTAGCTTTTCCGGCACTTTTTGGGTGACGTAGAAATATTGCCGTCCGGACTGCTGTCGGTTCGAATCGTACTTCCTGGTTCGTGGAACGCAGGCTGCATACGTCCCGACGTCACGTCGGCGCTTTTCCGGATGTCATTTGTATGTTTATTTTCCTCGGTTGGTGTTTTGTACGAATCGTACGGAAATAGTGTTTCCGTGCTAATCGTACTTGCATGTTTGTAAAGTTTTACAACCGGGTACGAGTCGGACGGAGAAAAGCCTCCGTCCGACGGTTCGTACCCGGTTTCTCCAGGATCCTAATCGGCACCATAGTGTCCAGGTTGGGACAACCTCGGCATCCTGCCCACAGAGAGCATTGAATTGTCATCTGGCAGGGGCGTAACACAGGCCCCCGCAGCCCCCGCGGGGCGGGGAGCCCCAAGCTCCAGGGGGCCCCCTCGGCACTGCACTCTGGCCAAAGAGCTCCTGATTGAGCCTGGAGGGGGCCCCTCTTCGAACCGTGCAGGGAGGCCCCCTCAATTTTCGTTACGCCAGTGTCATCTGGAAGTACATGCAGTACTTAAATTGTAAAAAACACAATACGTGCTGGGGCCCAAAGAAGTTACTGAATGTTCTGGTTCTGAATACTGAGGCAGCTAGTCTTGAATCCCCTCACGCCTCTTTCATCCTTCACCAGACACACCCTGTCCCTTTATCTCCCTCTTCCAGTTTATTATTTATCTCTGTTTACTTTCTCTGCCACTGTTTTCCATCCTCTTCTTTCTGCTTTACCCGTTTTGTATTTCTCTCTCTCTTGCTCGGAGTAAAATTCTGATGTGGACAAACAAGTGCTAGTCCACAAACATGAGTGCCACTGGGCCCACCTTCAAACACCGCCTCTAATTAAGCACTGAGGCGCAGATTCACAAGAAACTGACGCATTTGGCGTCAGTTTCCCTGCACCTCCATGCGAAACCCTTGTGCCAACATGGATGCACCATATTTACGATACAGCGCACCATGGCGCAAGGATTAACAGATGCATCAGAAATTCTGACGTATCTGTTGGCGCAAAAGTCACGCATTGCTGGAGTTGTGTTGCAAGCATGACGCAACTCTAGCAATGCACGGGGGGCCTATTCCCAATAAACACCGTCACTTCTTACGCCTGATCCAAGTAGGTGTAGGTTTTTGATGCAGTGGCGTCCGAGAAGTGGCTCAGTGAAATCCGGTAGATTTCACGGCGCCACTGCTACGAGGCTTTCCTGCGTGGGAACGCCAACCATGCAAACATTATACCTGACACAGGTATAATGTGGCGCAGGGCTTTGCACAGTGACGCTGCTCCCTAGATGCATCGCGTTGTAAATGGGCCGCAAAGGGGCACATAGTTTACGCCGCTTCTGTAAATAAGCCGCAACGACAGTGCAAAAGTGTCGAAAGGGGCTTGTAGATCTGCCCCTAAATACGTGACTCCAATGGCTAGGGTCTGATGGCCTTGCCATCTCCTCGTCTTTAGCCCTTCCTCCTCTCACCCATCCTGTTTTCCCCTCTCAGTCCAGTGCAGCACCTGTGAGAGCCCTTTCCGATTCTCTTTGACAAAAACACCGCCTCGAAAAGTCTTATTATTCCAGTTCAATTCAACATGAAATAAAATGGGTTCATTTTTGTTTCCATGGATCGCTGTTGTTCTCGACAACTTCCTGTTTACTGAAGTGTCCCGAATCTCTGTTTAGTGCAGCGCCAAACGCAGACGGTTCGAAATAGGCAGTAAATATAAAAGCAAAACATTAAACTAACAATAAAGGGACGAATTAGAAACAGAAAATGTCGGCCGAAGCTGCGGTCCCCACCTGGCCCTGAATGAGGAAGAAGTCTGCAGGGCTTCGAGTTTTCGGAATAAAAAGCCGAGGCCGCTCCGCCGCGCGCGCGGCGGGACCAGGGCTCTGCTTTGTGGCGAGCTCCGCCGTGGAAGAAAGAGTGGCGCAAACTTGAGCCGCAGGTGGCCGCGGTGCCAAGAGCCATCTCACTCCGCGCGCTGGCACCGAGGCCAACCTTCCGCGCGGAGCTTTCTTCCAGCGGGAGCCGCGGAGCCGGCGCACCGAGGGAGCCCGTTTACACCGAGGCCCACAAAGCGGGCTCTTTGTGAGCCGCTCAGCTGCATAACGAGGCCGACAATTCCCATCAGAAACATCTCTTGACAGGAAATATCAAGGGAGCCAATTATGCCTGAGTAATTGACGATTTCGGGGTTATTGTGGCAACCCTGATTGTGACAGAATAAATGAAGAAACATGGTAATTGTTTTATTTTTGAAGGGAATTAAATATTTGTTTGTCAGGGGGAGGAGGGTTGCATTGCTTGCGTGCATTAGCAGGCAAAAAGGATGCGCATGTTTTGCAGCCTGTTCATCACACACCCGACGCCTGCTCATTAGAATGCAAATAAGAAACGAGAAGTGGGGGGGGGTTTGAAAAGAGGCCGGGAGAGGGGCTGGTGCGAGCAGATCGGGAGCAGGAAAGCGGCACTGGAAAGTTTTCAAACCACGGTAACTACAATTATAACTCCTCCGGGCTCCTGGATTTAATTTCGGAACGCAGTCTTTGTCAGGGACAGCCAGAGATGCACCGTCTAATTACAGAAGCTGTGAACGCGGGACTGACTAGCATATGTTGTTTTCAATCCTAACGAGCTAAAATCGTCTCTCCATCGCCCAACATGTGAGGTTTCAGAATGTAAAGCCTCGGACAGCTTCGAAAATAGCCACGCTTTACTGTAGGCCAGTGGCCCCTGTCGGGAGAAACCTGCGGGCTCTCGGTTGCCACCGACGCCCCCCAATGAGTCTGACAGCGGCGAGTGCTATATACGCCAGGCCTGTCTCACCGAGGAAGCGGCCAGGTGACACTCACCACGGGGTAGTTCTGCCCTGCGATGGACTCACATGGCCACAGCACTCGGAGGTAGGTAGTCTATGTTCTGCTAACCACAGAGGCCACAGAGGATGGTGGTCTCATGGTTAAATCCTCTTAAGGCACGCCAAGAGACATTAAACTATAATTCAGCAATAAGATAAATCCTTATACATCTTATGCATCCTTTATACATTAACATTAAAGTACAAGGTCTTGCCAACACCGTTTTTATTAAATAGTTTGATATCAGACACAAGTTTTCCGGCTTCTGAAAATGCGTCTGTCTTCATATATAGAGATAGTTGCCCAGCGGCGATCAACATCTGGATACTGAAATGGATGTGTATTCAGTGAGTGCAAGTCCCTGAACTCACTGGGATGTCTCTGGGGAACAGCCCCTGAATGCAGCAAATACTGAGGGCCGCTTCTCTGGCTGATCTTGCCTTGACTGCAACCACACATCATCTTCACACTCATTCATGGACTAGAGCCTTCATCTTACATCACAGCGCCAAACAATGTCACAACAACCCGACTGACAGAACACATCAGTGGGTGAATGTCTCCATCAAAATTGTGCAACAGCCGTCTTGGAGTTCTTGTAAGCCTAGGGTGTTGACCCATCTGGGATGGGTCTTAACCATTCACTAGGTCACACACTGTACTGAGCCTTCAAACACAATGTGGAAGTGATCAGCGTCAGAAGACAACTCTAGATATGGGTAGACCACTCACTGATCCCAATGACCCTGCAACCATCCCCAACTCCACTAATATTGGTCACACTTCAGAGCAAAATACACAAACCCGACTTCTAGAACATCTTCACTCTCGACACACAACAGCTGCAGTCACCATGGACAGAGACAACCAGCTTGGAGTGGTTCTCCTTTCCAATATAGGCCTGTCAGGCTGGCATGCTGCCTTCTGGGGTCGAAATGACCCTCTTCATTTTAACAAGCTCAGATTGGATAGAATTGTTAACAACCATTTTGCAGCGGCTCCAATCAGCAGGATGGTGGGTTAGAATGGCATTTGGCAAGGGTCAAACCTATTACCATTTGTGGTAAACACAAATATAAGGCCACTAAGAAAGTTATTAGGCAACACCGCTTATGAGTTCAAACCTTTCTAACTGACACTCCGATACAGGGTGTTGAAACATTATAAGCTATCTGCAGCTTAGCTGTTATTGGATATAGTGAAAATTCTGTACTTGAATGTTGCAAAAGGGACTCTTCGGGCCAGTTTTACTTACATTTTGCTCTGGGTTTGCGCACCAGCCCAAAATGTTTTTTCATTAATTTACTTTCTGGGCAAAACTTGTTTTACCCTGGAAAGTCTGCAAACCAGCGTGAAGCACTGCTTTGTGTTACTTAGCGTCAAGGGTGCATTCTATAGGTGGTGCATGGGCATTCCCATGCAACCACCCATGGTTTTTTATGCAAAAACCTATATAGTAATGTTGTAAATTACCCTTTTTGTAGGTTTAACCCCAAACGTTTTGCTTCTTCCTCCTATTTTTTCCAGACCTTATTTGTAGGCTTTAGGACTCTGGGCACTTTACCACTGCTAATCAGTGCTAAAGTGCATATGCTGTCTGTGTAAATTGTGAACATGAGTGGTTATCCATGATTGGCATATTTAATTTACTGGTAAGCTCCTAGTCCAGTGCACTGTGTGTGCCCAGGGCCTGTAAACCAAATGCTACCAGTGAGTCTGCAGCACTGATTGTGCCACCCATATAAGTAGACCTGTAAATGTGTCTCAGACCTGCCACTGTAGTGTCTGCACGGGCAATTGTAAACTGCCATGTCGACCTTGCAAGTGCACCTACTTGCCAGGTTCAAACCTTCCCTTTTCTTACATGTAAGGCACCCCTCAGGTAGGCCCAAGGTACCCCCATGGCCAGCGTGCAAAGTATGTGAAAGGTAGGAAATGTACTGGTGTGTGTGATATGTCCTGATAGTGAAATATTGTGTATTTTGTTTTACGCTATTGAAAGGCTATCTGTCCCATAGGCTAACATAGGAGTTACTTTGTAACATCTTACAAGTATAACTTTCCATCAGGACACGATAGAGAAATAGAGTTTAGGCTCTCTGAACTCAGAATTTAATAACACATCTTTTAGTAAAGATGGTTTTTAAATTATGTGTTTGAAAATGTCACTTTTAGAACCATTAACAATAATGGGGTAACCCTGTGTGACTCAGAACCTGAGTATAAGCAATATTGTTGCAGGGATTCTGCTTATACACAGAACTATGCGTAGAACCCCAGGACCTCAGTGAATTGTGGTGTACCAGAAACTCACCTCAGAACCCAGAACCCAGTATCCGGCTAGCATAAGTGTCCCATTCGTTATCCGAGATTTAGCTCGGCGGTCCCAATGAAAAGACAACCCAGAACAAGCGACTCAGTACATACTCAGGAATGGTGGGAATCGGAAATACCTGTTCGTATATTATTCTCACATCAGTCCACAACAAGAATCAAAAGAGACACGGTGAAAATAAAAAGAGTTTATTTTTATAGACCACGTGTCCTAAGATGCAGTACTTTGGCTAATACAAGCAGACAAATGATTAAAATCAAAACCATCAACATAGTTACAATTCCATAGAATATAAAAGGGGTGATCATGTTATAATGACAGTGGGTACTACCACCTTCCCTTTACTAAGAAGCTAATATTATTATTAGACTAACAGAAGGTCTCTTAGGCTTGAATAGGGGACCCCATACCTCAAAGATCAGCTTAGTGAAATCACATCACAGGAGCATCAGGAGTCTTCTCGCAGGAAGGCTCGTCTTCGGTCTGAATAATAAACATGATGTCTGTGATATTAAAAGCACCAACTTTCAGGTATTTGCAGCTGCTCGTGTGTTATGACTAAATAGTGGGTCGATCAACCTAGAGTGGAAAACATGCATTGTCTAACAACTCACACTGTTTGTCACATCGTGTGCAGACCAAGGTCGCTTCGCAGAGCTCGGGATGGTAACAACAGATTGCTCTCGTGTGAGGCAAAACTCGAGTCAGCAGTTTGTTTAAGCAATAACATGTGAACGCAGTGTCGTGTGCAAAAGCAGCAAGATGGCTTTCTAACTTCTAACGTGGTTATGCTAACTTAACAATGTATGTACGTATTAAGGGAGTCCTTACTACATGCCCCCTTGATCGAAGCACTACTTAGTATGCAAGAAAAGAGAGAACGCAGAGTTCAAGCGCGACAGAGCAGAACAAGGCGTATCCAATTTAAAAAACACTGGTCAGTTCAGGCAAAGTTCGAATAGGAAAAAACCAAAATTGGAAAGAAAAAACTAAAAACCTCAAACGTGCCGTGGGGGGTGAAAAAATGAAAAAACGCCTCACCGGGCAGAAGTGCAGACCTACAGGGACAGTTCAAGACACGTGAGGAAAACATTGTGGACGATAGTTCACTCAATCCATGAAAGTATACGCAGCATATGTGGCCACTGCTTCCAGCAGAAAATCATTTGCACGGCCACTGAAAGTTTCAGCCATCCAGTTAATCAAAGAAAAGGAACATACGTGTTCTTCTATTAGCGGAGCCTCTAGCACCATCAGAGGGCAACCAGCGTGTACTTCCAAATAACTCATATCCAAGAAGTCATATGCCGCTCTCGCGATGTCCCAATTACCCAGGATACCATGCGCCGCACCGCAGGCCATAATCCGAACACCAGAACAGGCAGACTCGTGAGACACTAAGGGCCTCATCAGTCGATCATAATCCGGGTCCGGAGACACCATGTTGGTTAAGCACAAATCCATAGGCCATTCAAAGGGACAATCTAGGCAGTGGAAGACAGGTTGCACGCAGGTGAAGTAGGAATACCGGAAGGATAATCCATATGCCAGGCTCAAAGTCGCCAACGGCAGGACACCATAGTAATCAAGCATCCTGTCACGAAGAAGCTGCAGACGGGACAGGCTGTCGTGTGGCACAGAAAGAGCAGCCATTCCGCAAGATGAAAAGTAAAAGTAGCACACCTGCTACTAGCGCCAGAATTAACGGGACACCTCCAAAGACGCTCGAGAAAATAGAATGAAAAAATGCCGGAATCACACCAAAAATAGTTTGGAAAGAGGTCACGAGGCCCGAGCCCACAAGTTTAAAAAAATGAGCCAGGCCAGTCGTGGACGAGGCATTGAAAATTGTTTGGATCAAAGCTCCAAAATGCAGGGGGAGGTCAGTATTCAAAAGCGCCTGTACCTCAGTGCGCGTATTTGCTACGTGAAGGACAAATGTTTCCCGGGAGGAAGTCAATGGCACCTCCTTTTGGGACAATAGCGCTCTTATTCTGCTCATCTTGTTGAACTCTGCTTTCAAGGTTGGAATCGAAGGCCAGATGGAAGCATCCAGCCTCCCATGCGGGGGTGGAAACAGAACGTTATTGCAGCAGACAACCCTCTGTGATACAGTTACTATATACGGGATCCCTACTAACATCCCGCAGCAAGCTTCATTGTTTAAAATTAAATAACTACCGTTTGCAAGCAGCGTGAAAGATGGCGTAATCACTGGTACCGCGATACCTTTGAGGACGCAGGCCAAATTCGGGGCGTGTACATTGCAAGCTCCGTGCAACTGAATGTGCCTACATACAACAGAATGATCAGGTGACGTTGTACATTCTTCACCCTTCAGATAAACCTCAGTACCGTCCCTTGTACATCTATACGTAAAGGGGAGGGACCAGACTTCATGTATGAAAGCGGTACCCAGCTGTTCATATCTACCCAGAGCATAGTGTTTCATACAAGAGGTAAACTTAAAAAGTGCGAACGGGAGAGTTATCAATCCGTGTAAGAGCCACACTGCGGAATCGACTTCCGCTACAGAAAAAGGTAACGGCTCCAATTTTTCAATATGTAGCAAGGAATATGTAGCATCCTTCATGGACATGAACTGCTGTTTATCAGTAAGGTTAAAGGGAAGAAATAACGATGTTGTATTCAGATAGTCCCAAGGGACCTTCCCTGCCTTCAATGTTTGTAATGTCCATGCAAACTGCATAACAGAACGCAACTGGTTTTGACCATGATACAACACTGACATATCATCCTGCATAATATCCACAATTGAAGAAACAATATTATCTAATGTATAAATGCGAGAAGAAAGAGTGTTAATGCTGTTATCAATAACTGCTAATACTTTTTCCATATTAGCCTGATCAATAGCTCTCAATCTTGAAGCTGCCTCAATTTGTGACAGTTTCCATACTTCGTTGTAAATAGCATACGCCCATCTCCTGGATCTGCCACCCACAGGACCTTTAACAAAATCATTCAAATCTATTTTGTCATGTAATTTTGATAAATGAACTTTGACAGATGCCAAGGTGGAATGTCGCAGCCAGGACTGACATAATTTCCCTACAGAGTATGTAGTTACTGTATGTGACGACTCAAACCGGGGGTCTACGCGATCTTGAGTATACCCCGGTTTCAGCCCTAGAAAACGACGTTGACAGGTATCAGAACTGCTTTGCCAAATTAACCATCCCTCATTATTAAATTTCGAAATATTGAAAGATGAATTAGAAACTAATAACTGCAAAGCAGGAAGGGACAGATCTGTGTGATTATTCCAATTTGGGTAAGCACCCAGATCCGGCACAGAAGGCGAATTTAGTTTTTTAGAAGTGGCCAATCCGAAACAGGTGGTTTGGAAGATGGTTGCATTTAAAAACAACATATGATTTGGTACTAGACAGGCACGGTGTAAAGCTTCAGTTCCCTGAACCTGCCACGGTTTGGAACCCCAAACCGACTTAAGATCAATAGTAGCCTTCCATAGATCATAACCTTTGATTGACAACTCATCCATAAAGGACTTAGAATAAAGCAATTTGGTGTGTGTCAGTCTAACCTTGGAGGCAGACTCAGGCTTAACTTTAAAATAAAAGGATGCCGGGGCTGAAACACTGAAATCAGTAAAATAAGTAAACTTATCAACTAATGTATGTGAACTGCCAAACGAGGGGGTGGGACAGTGTTCCCACTGGGTAAAATTTACAAAATTTCTAAACGTATTCGCTTTATGCAGGAAGTGATTGCCATAATGTTGAAAACAATACTGTTCTGCATAATTAGCCGCATTGTCATACAAATCCTCAGCATCAAAGGCGGCATAATATTTCAAATCTGAAAACAGTGCCTCAATGGCGTGAACATCCCAATCATCAGAACGTATGTTCTGCTTAACTACATCACCCATAGAAACACGAAATACATTAGGCACATTAATGACCTCTGTAGGCCCATGAATTTGAAATTTAACTGCATCCCATGCGATTCCATCCATGACGGGCCAGGCAGTAATATTCACAAAAGTCTGGTCCCTTTTCATGATGTGGGATGAGGAGTGGGGGGCCAAAGTTCCATTGATAAGTCTAATTGTCGATCTCTCTTTGAGATAATGGCCATCCACCAAACGGAAGAACACTACAACAAATCCAATGGACATGAACAAAAAAATACTGAAAAGCAGCAACCAGATGTATGTCCAAGGGGCTATCAAAAAATGTCTCTTAAACCAACTTACAAAAAAAGCAATGTTCGATGGGGGAGTTGAGGGCAAAGAGTTAGTGTCAAAGGAAAAACGGGACTGGCCAAGCGCTGTAGATTGTAAAACAGGCGAAGGTCCACGTGTAGGATAAGCATACTCAGTCTCTTCGGGCATACCACCAGCCGGCGGTATCAGCAAGGGATCAGTAACTGAATGCATCTCGATGGCAACATCAGACAAGGTGGTAGAAGCAGGAACCAACATTGAATTTCTTTGCATTGTCTGGCATGAAACTGCCGGAGTCATACTAAGAAGTATCGGCCACTCGCTGAAGTTTGACATTGTCAATGGAGATGTACCTGTTTTCTTTGCGACCAGGAAGTGGAGGTAAAATGACTGTTCTTGTACCCTGCACTTCAAGCACTGGAACTGGTGCACGATATGAGGGGCCGAACTCCTTCTTGTTCTCCACCTTCTCACGGACCAGATCTCCAACTCGGGGTAGCCAGCCGACTACCGGAATCTGAACCTCAGCTTCAGATGTGGAGGGCAAATGTTCTTTCGAAAGAGAGTCTCTGGCTTCTTGTAGAGTCTGCAAAACAGCACAGTGATCATCTACGTCAAAGGGTGCGGTCGACGCCGCAATGTCTAGACCATCAAGGTCTGGAACAAACATTCTGATTCCGAAGAGCATCATGTACGGGGTCCGCCCACCCAGAGACCTTCTAGGGAGATTATTAAGTGCACGTTGGACGTTATACAAATGGGCTAGCCAGTTCCGTCCTGTGCCTAAAACACGTGCTGTCAATGATTGCTTTAAGTCACGGTTCATTCGCTCCACCACACTATTACCCTCAGGTCGGTAGGGAGACGAAAATTTGACTAGGACCCCCAAATTTCTCATAGCCTCCTTGTAAGCCTTAGAGGCGAACGCAGGGCCCTGATGAGAATGGAAGGTACCACACGCAAAAGTTCCCACAAAGACACGCAAATCCCTGATGACAGTCCGCGAGTCAGCACTCCTTTGTGGCCATACCCAAAGAAAACGTGTGCACGAATCCACTGCAACCAAGATGTACTTGTACGCAGTATCTGAAGAAAAAGGACCGCAGTGATCTAAATAAACACAACCAAATGGCTTATTAGAGATGTACAGCTGTGTCTGTGGTGGGCGCGCAACAGTAGAAGGTTTAATCTGTTGGCAAATGTCACAATCAAGAACATATGCGCGCGCTTGTTTATATAAACCAAACCACCAGTAACGTTGTTGTAGCAGAGATATTGTAGCTGACACACCGGCGTGGGCTGACGCCAACCCCTCGTGCGCAGCTAGGATCAGTGCTGGTCTGCAGTCCGCGTTGGGAATAATTCTGTCACCAACGTCGTTAATCCTCACTAATGGGACGTTATCAGGACTTAAATGATAAATATAACGAGAGGGAAAACCCTTCGGGTAATCACCTCCCTTCTCTGTAGCAGCAATAGCTGCCAAGATGTCATCATCAATCTTACTTTTGGATCTTGTAACTGCTGCCACTAAGTATGTAGCCACTGCTGTTTTCGCTGCCTCGTCAGCTAAGCTGTTGCCGACAGCATGGACACCAAGCCGCTGGTGACCAAGAGTGTGAATGACACTTACGAGAGGGAGACGTTCTTTAAAGTCTGCCACTCGAACCCAAAGCGTTTTATGCTTTATCGTGCTACCTTTAGTGTCTCGATAATCATTCTGAGACCAGAAGTGTAAATTGTCATTGTAGGACTGGACACAGTAGAAGGAGTCACTCACTATAAGAGTAGTGACTCGGGGATCAGCAAACTCCAGTGCAAGCACCAGAGCCCGGAGCTCCGCTAATTGCGCGGTACAATCACCCAATGACTGCGTATGCACTGCATCGGATTGGAATTCACCATTTACGAATGTACCTACGACAATTGCGCAAGCCGCTGAATAAGCGTGCTTCGATCCAATTGCGGGTTGCGCAGACCCGTCAGTGTATATGACACAATGGTATTCTTCGAGCGGGCGCAAAGACAGAGGTGCCGGATGAACGGATTCATACTGCAAGTACTCTTGAGTCTGTAATGAGGCATCAAAGATGTAAGTGACATCTGGCGACGTCAGTGTTGTGGCCCATTGTATCCACCATGGATGCAAAGCTTTAGAATTTGGTACACTTGCTTTAGTCACTGCCTCTAAAGCAGGATATGGTGTTACAACCAGAATCTGTTTCCCATGCGACAGTGCGCGTTCCTTGAGGATCGCCATCTGCACAGCAGTCAGAACTTTTTCGACCGTGGAAAAACGTAATTCAGCAGAGGTGTACAAGTGGGATTTGTACGCAATGGGGACTGTGTCGCCCTCATTAAACGTCAAATACGTGAACCCCACGGCGCCTGGTACTATTCTTATTACCAGGTTAGTGAGGTTATCACGTGTCAGCAAGTATTGTGAAGCAAGAAGGTCAGCCTGTAAAGACTGTAAAATTGCAGAGTGTTCTAGCTGCCAGCTAGACTTCGAAAACGAAGGTTGTACCAAGGCGTAAAGCGGCTTGATACGCTGGGCATAATCAGGAATGTTCGTACGGCCGAAATTCAGAAAACCCAGCAGAGATTGTAATTTCTTCAGTGTCGTAGGAGCACTTAAGCGTGCACACTTCTCCAGAAAGTGGGGGGCTAACCCCTTACCTTCATTGTTGAGCTCGAAGCCCAAAAACAACACCGTATATTCTGCGATGTGTGACTTCGCAAAATTGAATTTGTAGCCATAGTCAGCAAAACTCACGATAATATTGTCGACTCGAGACAGATGTGGCATCAGCTCATCATCCGTAAGATAGATATCGTCAACATAGGAGTATGCGTCGGGGTCTATTCTTTCTAAGAGAGAAACCACGCGAGCAGAAAAGACGCCAGGGCTATTTTTGTAACCCATGGCCAATCTTGTAAACTGTTTTTGTTTGCCGCCCGAAGTAAACGCTGTCCACTGGCTACTCAGTGTGGACAGGTTGTGGCTAAAAAAGCCATTGGAAATGTCAAGTGTCGTTTTAAACCTTTTACGCACGAGACTGTCGACCAAAGCCGAGCTATGTGTATTTTGTACCGCGCAGGACCGGCAATGGGAGTTTAGGTGCCGGTAATCCAAAACTAAACGGTACGAGCCGTCAGGCTTCGTTACAGTGAATAAAGGGTTATTCATAGGGGACACACATGTTTCAATAACACCCTGATATTCCAATTGTTCAAGGATTGCCGCGACGTGGGGTCTCGCTTCACGACGCATAGGATATTGAGGTTGAGGCTGGGGCATAGACCGCAATGGAATCTCATGGCAGGGGGACAATCTGTCCCATCCTACCCGAGTACGATACACCGCCGGCGCAAGCGCAAGCGCCCACTCCCCAGCATACACTTCAGCTTGGTCCTTAGGCACCGTGTGCGCAAAGGACGGGAGGATTACCTCCTCCCCTCTAGGAGCCTCTAAAATGAAAGCTGGGGGCCAATCTGCCTCCGCTAGGAGGATATCATAGGTGGTGGTCAGATTATCCCAAAAAATCCCTTTTATTGTACGTTGTATGTCACCCTCAATTAATAAGACTATTTCATAAAGTCTATCAGGGGGAGCCACTCTGGTGTCAGCTGTTTCAACAGTAACCGATATATCAGTTGCTGTCACCGCCAGAAATGGACGCAGAGCTTGACGGACTATGGTAATTTCCGCTGCGCTGTCCAGGAGCGTCAGCGCCCATGTCCGGTTCCGAAGCTGTGTCCGCACTATCTGAGGCATACCTTGCCGTCAGAGCCGCCACTTTCTTCTTCTGAAACGGGGGTCTTCGTCGTGCAAATTCGTCCTGCTTGCCTTTACCCTCAGTCTGTCGGGGCTGGTCACGCTGTTGTGGAGCACCCCGACCTTTTCCACCGCCTCCGCCACCGGACTGTGTAGCCGATGTTTCCTGTGAAGAACGAGGAGAGCGCTGTTCAGAAACCTGAAATCTATCAGGAGACTTTATAGCAGCACGATCACGCAGATCATAAGTGCGTTCACTACCTGACTGAACGGGAGAGGCAGGCCGAGAGTCCTGTTTCTGTTGCTGCTGCTTTCCCTGTTGTTTAAACTGCCATTTTTGTTTTGGAAAAATGGGCCGTTCGTCCTTACCAGACGTTTCTGCCTTACCCTGCTGTTTTAGATCGGGATTCTTTATGACAGGCTTAACTCCTAAAGAGCTACGACCCAAATCCCGATATGCCTCTGCGATTATTTTCGCAAATTCCTGCGGTTTGTCCTCCTCAGCAACTCGCTTCAGTTCATTACGAACCTGGAAATGCAAAGCATCACCCTTAAGGTTTCCAATTATCATGGTAGCCACCAGGTCAAATTGACCGAGGAGCCGCATCCCTAACTCTATCGCAGACTCCGCACCATGGTTCTCTTGAACGCGTTTGATAACGGAGGGCAGCTGCAACATAGACGGAGTGCCAAAGCACTGCGCGTACGTCGCTGCAAAGACCTTGCCCCAATTTACACAATCATCTATGTGGGGGACCAAGTCTTTAGGCAAACTAATGGTGAGGATCCTGTGTTTCTCCACAGGAGTAGTATTCGGGTAAACCGCTTCTATTTGGTCAAATTTTTCAGCAAGCCAAATGGGGAAATCATCCCTATTTTGGGGGCGCTTGCCCATAACAGAATTAACCATAACAGGACTAATGACCACCGCGTGATGATCAGTAGGCTGCCCCACAACAGCAGGTGCCCCCGCCTGCATATTGCGCGACACGTACTGCACCAACGCCCTATATACCGTAATTAGGGCAGTGTGTAGTACACGCAACTCAGCTACCGTCACCGTGAGGTAACGGGGATGAGGCGTAAATCCGGCTAGTACCGGCCAAGTGGCCCCTGCAATTGATAAAGGGCCCATTCTTGGCGGTATAACCACATGGGGAAGGGCGCCATTAAACCAAATAAGATGCTGCCAAGCAGATATTGGTATTTCCTGTGTCCTATACGGCGTATAGTTCGCTGGCACGGCCGCGGCAGTGTAAGAATGAAAGGTGTCATCATCCCCTACCGCCGGAATCGTCACCCAAGAGTAGAACAACTGATAGGGATGAGCCGCATCGGCTCCCACCACAAAGATGACGTTCATACCAGTGTCCGGCACCCCATACTGCGTCAAATGACGTTTCAGAGCTGCTCGGCTATGCGCCGCAATATCCACCGACATTAGGACAACACACACTTGAAACTATCAGTAGCACAAGGGTTCAATAACCTTTTTAATTATCAAGCTTGAAAGAACCTATATCAATAGACCTAGGTAGGTTTAAATCCGTCAGACTTGTTATCCGGAAACAAGAATGAGGGTGTTGTGGACAAACGCGAGCACTACTAAGGCGTTTCAACTCATAGACCAAACGTTAGGTGCGCCATGTTGCAGGGATTCTGCTTATACACAGAACTATGCGTAGAACCCCAGGACCTCAGCGAATTGTGGTGTACCAGAAACTCACCTCAGAACCCAGAACCCAGTATCCGGCTAGCATAAGTGTCCCATTCGTTATCCGAGATTTAGCTCGGCGGTCCCAATGAAAAGACAACCCAGAACAAGCGACTCAGTACATACTCAGGAATGGTGGGAATCGGAAATACCTGTTCGTATATTATTCTCACATCAGTCCACAACAAGAATCAACAGAGACACGGTGAAAATAAAAAGAGTTTATTTTTATAGACCACGTGTCCTAAGATGCAGTACTTTGGCTAATACAAGCAGACAAATGATTAAAATCAAAACCATCAACATAGTTACAATTCCATAGAATATAAAAGGGGTGATCATGTTATAATGACAGTGGGTACTACCACCTTCCCTTTACTAAGAAGCTAATATTATTATTAGACTAACAGAAGGTCTCTTAGGCTTGAATAGGGGACCCCATACCTCAAAGATCAGCTTAGTGAAATCACATCACAGGAGCATCAGGAGTCTTCTCGCAGGAAGGCTCGTCTTCGGTCTGAATAATAAACATGATGTCTGTGATATTAAAAGCACCAACTTTCAGGTATTTGCAGCTGCTCGTGTGTTATGACTAAATAGTGGGTCGATCAACCTAGAGTGGAAAACATGCATTGTCTAACAACTCCCACTGTTTGTCACATCGTGTGCAGACCAAGGTCGCTTCGCAGAGCTCGGGATGGTAACAACAGATTGCTCTCGTGTGAGGGAAAACTCGAGTCAGCAGTTTGTTTAAGCAATAACATGTGAACGCAGTGTCGTGTGCAAAAGCAGCAAGATGGCTTTCTAACTTCTAACGTGGTTATGCTAACTTAACAATGTATGTACGTATTAAGGGAGTCCTTACTACAATATGATCTACAATGTGTTCTGTTGGGTGATGCAATTACTTAGCAAACAAATGAATTCAATAATTGAAAGCACAACAATGCCGTTTCCAAATAGCCATTAAGATGTAGTTAATATTCTGACCCGGGAAATGAATCAAAACACACCACAAACAATGTTCTGTTAAATTTTGTATATATATTATTTATAATGGTGAATTTTGTATATGACTGCAGGAGTGTAACACAGGCCCCCGCATCCCCCGTGGTGCGGGGAGTCCCCCAAGCTCCAGGGGGCCCTCTCCACACAGTACTCCATCCTGAGAGCTCCTGATTGAGCTCAGAGGGGGCCCCTCCATTTACCTTGCAGGGGGGCCCCCTCAAGTTTCGTTACACCACTGTATGACTGTCACATATATAAATAGCAAAAAATTAAACAACATAAAAAATGCGACTTTAGTGAATCATGTGAGATAAGGTGCAAGCGTGCTAGTAACACAGATAACCAAATAGTACAAATTACATCCACAAATAAACAATACATGTAGGTTTAGGTCCGTCCTTCTAAATACATAAGGTTCTATAAGCACCCTTTAGAATCTCTTCTTCTTAGTTTTAAGGGTGATGAGACAATATACATGGACCAATCAAGAAGCTTCGACGTATCGACCCAAGGTGTATGCATAAATTAATATACGGCACGGCGGGTCTTCCTCAGGACTGGATTATAACATGTAGACAGTCTATATGGAAGAGGATAATCTAGAGTAAGTCAGATGTGTCAATAGAGGAATATTCTTTGTAAAAAGGTGGGGTGCAGGACAACTCACCAAATTGGAAAATAATCAAAATCACTCCATCAATCCTGGATGGAGTAGGATAGAGAGGATTCCTGAGTCACCTCTCAGCTATAGGGCAATGAATCTATGATTTAAAATTAAATAGACACTCATAAGTACTCATAATAAGTAAATTATCCATTTGTTAAGGCAGCCAAACCAGCAGTAAACTCAACCTGAGCCATAAAAGGATATATCCTTCCTGGTTGTAAGCTAAAAAGTGGATAAATCCACCGTAGTTACGAATTGGGTAATTCCTTGTCATCCAATTTGAATATATGAGCAATCTATAAATAAAGCAATGGGAGGAAGAGTGAAATGGGGAACTCGTCAATGGATCTAAGAATCGAGCATGCTAAAATCATGGCTTAACTTTACTCAAGACTGGCACTGAATGCCAAATTTTACAGACATTGCAGGAAAGTAGAAAGTAGGCATTTTCTTGTTTAACCATTCTGTGTGCCTCTGTTGTTTTGTGTATTGACTGTCTGGCTTTGGAGTGACAGGAGCTGTGGATGTGCATTCATGGTAGACAGCCACAAGGGGGGTAGAGGTGTATCCTGCCTTTCCTGGGTGATTCATAGCCAGGCTGAATAGGCCTTGTCTGCATTTAGAGTTGTGGGAGGAGTTTACCTGAATAGGCAGTGTCTTCTTTGCACAATACTGTCTCCACCTCCTGTAGTGAAACTGGGCCAGAGAGGGCAGAATTGGTTTGGACTGGGCTCAGAGACCCTTGCTACAAATAGAACAAAGACACAATGGGGTATAAGTAGTGGACCTTAAACCCCAGAGAATTAGATCACTTCCAGACTCGAGAGGAACCTTTGCCCAGGAGATGACCTGGAGAGCTGTGAGGAGGACTATTGCCCCTTTGCTGTGTGCTTTGCTGGGTTGGCCTGCAGTTGCTGCTTCTACCAAGAAAAGGACAAAGACTGAAACTTTGCTGTCAACCCTCTTCAAGAAGAATATTCAAGGGCTTGTGTGTGCTGGCATCCTGTTCTGAAGTCTCATGGACACAAAGGGCCCCATTAGGATGGCGGGCGGATCGCCCCCGCCGGGCCGGCGGTAGTCACCGCCGGCCCGGCGGGGCGATCCGCCCGCCATCCATGCAGGAAGGACCCCCCGCCATATTACGATGGCTGGGGGGTCAGCGGCAGACGGAAAGACCGTCCGCCGCTTTTCCGCTTGGTGGCGGTGTCTGTTAGACACCGCCAGCCATATTACAATGGGGGCGGAAACATGCCTTGAAAGGCAGGTGGAGTTTACTGGCAGGGGCCCGTTGTGGACCCCCAGGGACTCTGGGGGGTGGGGTGCACATGGGGGTACCTATGGTACACCCCTGCATTTCAATGTACAACGTGGCAGGCACCACGCGGTGCCTGTCGCGATGTGCATTGAAAGGCACAACCTGCCTTTGTGGCATTGCGGCAGGTGGTGCTTTCAGCACCGCCCACCGCAATGTTTCAAATGCGCGATGCGCCCGCCGGTGTGGCGGGTGCATCCTAATAGAGGGTGCGGGACCGCCGCTGGCATTGCGGGCGGTCCCGATTCCCGGGGGTATGGCGGGCGGACAAAGTCCACCCGCCATACTAATGACCCCCTAAGACTTCATCTGTAACCCACTGACCAGCACCTGCACCCTTGTGTGGACTCCTGCATTCAAAAGGGTGCCAATTCTAGTTACTAAGTCCTAAGAATTGTGTGGTTGGTGCTACAAAGCAAGAAAAATAACTCCGATGCCGTCAGCGACGCGGTGACCTGCACAAAGGCCTGGGGCACTGCTTGTGAAGTGCACGACGCACTGCCCCTCCTGCACCGCAGCTCCAACACCCATCGACGTCTGCAGTTATTGGCCGACGCAATGCCAGCGCTCAGACCAACGCCATCATTGCCAGCACCAGCATCCGTTATCGCAGAGCCGATAACTGATGAAGGTGACTTCACAAACTTTTTGACTTCACATCGCCTCTGATGCCATCTTCCCCTTTCCTAGACTCGACGCATCGCCTCCTCGTTGACACGACACCTCGCCTTCCCCGTGGCAACCACGGAACCATACTTAACCTCGGCACTGATGCCTCACCTCCATGACGCTGTGCATCGTCCATAGACTTCATTTCCAAGATACTGTTGTTTGGGGGTCCGTGTGACTCCGTGCCTGATGTTGTGAACCTCAAGGTCGGTGCCATAGTTTGGATTTATACCTGTCATGATGGTGTCGTAATAGCCCCAGGAGGAGCTATTTTGTTTCTACAAATTCTATCTTTGAAATAACTGTTCTAAAAGTAATAATTTGATACGTTTATGTTGGATTTTTGTCATTTTGGTCTTGGTTGGTTTAGATAAAGATACTTTATTTTTCTAAACTGGTGTGGTGTCCATTTATGGTGGTTTCACTGTGTTACTGTGTGTTTTGAGTACAAATACTTTAAACACATTGCCACTGGGATAAGCCTGTCTGCTCGTGCCAAGCTACCAATGGGACGAACAGGGGTTATACAAAGTGTGTATCCCCCGTAACCTGACTAGAAGCAAGGGTCCCTATCTGGACAACGGTGAATACCCCTGCAAATTAGAGACCCACATTTCTAACAACTAAAAATGGGTTTTCCATAAAAAGTTAATGCCACATGAAACCAGGCGTAAAAGGAGAAATGTTTTCATTTCTTCTTTCTTTTCCGACTTTGCATGTGTGCTGCACAGTACAGCACACATGTAAATTAGTGAAAGTTGTCTAGGCATGGTATTTTGTGCTGGAAGGTAAAACTCTAGGCTAGACTCATGCACACACCCTTGCACTATGGCACAACGTTGTGTATGTGGCACTCAGCACAGTTTTGCACTGGCGCTAGGAAGAGGGGAGAAGAGGGGAGAAGAGGTACATATCTCTGTGGATATAACGCTCTCCTGCTCTTTCCATGTGACACAGCGCAGCATTTTTCGGCTGCTGTGCTGTGTTGGATGACACTTTAATGAATCTGGTCCCTCATGTGCTGGGAGGTTCATTGGATGGTGCTATCCCACTGACTAATGTTAGGTTAAGCCAGAGCCTCATTTGATGAAGCCCAAAGCCTGCCGCGATAGCTGATTTGAACCTAACCATCATCTCTTGGGTAAATACTATGACAAAAGGGGTGAGCTTTCTTATACAATTGCTTTGCGGAGACATATCGTAATTCTGATTACACTGAACTTCTTTCCAGCTCCTTCTCTTCATGCATGTCCTGCTTTTATGTCCATTCTGTCCATTCTCTTTCCTTTCACCTCCGTCTTTCTAAATCCACTTCCAGGCACAACTGTGTTCCTTCCCGTTGTTTGATCTTTTGTTTTTGCTGAGTTTTTAAGTGACTCACAACCTTATTCGCATTCTTGTTCTGCCCTGCTTCATCTATTACTCTTTCAGGCGCGTAGCTAGGGGGGGGCGGTGGGGGCAGACCACCCCAGGCGGCACTATATTTAGGGCGGCTGGGGCGGCCTGTATAATTTATTTAGGGACACTGCACAGTGTCACTAAATAAATTATAAAGTCCGCCGCGGCCGCAACAGCGCGCGCGGCCGGGCGGCACAGTTTTGAGTGCAACACTGCAAGGCAAGCAGCGCGCTGCGCACTGCACGCACTGACCTACTTGGTTGTAGTGTGCGCCAGTGCGTCGGCGCCTGCTGCTGCAATTGATGATGATTGATGCATCATTGACCGTTAATCTGCCCGCGCGGCGCCGCTCGCGTATACTGGTCCCATCCCAGCCTGCAGCCTGCTCCAGGGCCGTCAATCATGGAGAGCGCGCGCCAGCGCTACCAATGACGGCCCTGGGCTACATTTTTGCCCGGCCCTCGCGTCTCGCAATGAGAACGTAGCGGTGACGCGTCACGCGCTTCACCACTACGCACTCTCGAGTCGTGAGGCCCTTGTGGCCTGGGGCAGTCTGCTCTGCTGCGTCCGTACTCCGTGCCCCGTGGATAATGCAGTACTAGTAGGTAAGACTAAGAATAAAGAATGTGTTTCTTTCTTTTCTTTTTAAAAATATGCGCAGGCCCAGCAGGACACGTACTTCGTGTGTGCTTCATTTAAATAGTTTTTATCATTATGGCCGATGCAGGACAACAATAAGACAAACAATAAAAGTTGCCCCAATAACGCTGGTGATTAAGGTCTCTCTATGACCCATCGGAGGCCGCAACCTGCAGGAAGGGCTCGTGCCGGGGCAAAGGGGCGCAGACCTCCCAACAATAGGAAGTCGGAAAAACAGATATTTCGGGTCCAAAAACGGCAGGTGCCACATCGCAACAAAAGACAGGTCAAACTTTTAGCAAAAGGGTCGATTTCCCTCAGTTGAACGTCTCTGTAAAGCCGGTGGGTCTGGGACTGGTTCAGTCACACGTCAGACATTCCTTAACATGTAGTTGGGTTTGCATGAGCCCTAGTGACCTGTCCAGCGCTCCACAGTCTTTGAAGTCTGTAAGGATGGTAGGGCTGGAACCGAGTCACACGCGCATCATGCTTCCCTTAACATGTGGCTGACTCTTCGTGAGCTCCAAGTCTGTTGGGGATTCTCCAAACAAACCTAAATTCAACTCGACATCTTTCCCTAAATAACATGGAGACGAATGCATTTATGAGACAGTAAAATAAAATACATTAACTTCCATTCAAGAACAAGTTCTACTATTGAACGCTGACGCCTGGCTCCTTTCAAAGAGATTTAACTATTTACCAGAACACCTAGTAAGGAAGCCAGAAACGAGCTCTGAGCGTGGACAATTTTATTAAACTGGCTCTGCTACAATACGTTTGTGGGTTCAGTGCTCATTACAACTCTGCCTGCAATAGTAGGGTAAGCCAGCTCAGCCCTTCATCCTGCCAAGGTGGTCGACTGAATGTGTGCCAATCATGTACCAGTACTACCTAAAAGTGGAGGAGTCATTGAAAGGGTCAGATGGAGCCTTAGACACTGGAGCAAAAAACGAGCTCAGCTTGCATGTGGCTTTTGCCTGTCAACAACACGCTCTAATCATATTCACCAAGAATTGTAGATAAAGAATTAATCTTTGATGCGAAAAAGAGCGACAGAAAAAATACCCATCTAGTGGCTGAATTGTACAATGAGAAACAAGAAAACCTGTGATCAATCCTAGCTGCCCAGCAGGCACACTGTGCGATCCTTGGCAAATATTGTATTTCACGCAGTCTCTTTTTCCCTAATTTTTGCTTGAATTAAGAGCACCTTAAAGTACACGAGTGCTGGATGTGCGCTATAAAAAGCTCCTTCTGTCTTTGATTTAACAGAGTATACTGCAGCTCCATCTATAATAAGGGTCTATGCCGAATTTAGGGTATACGTGGCAACTGTCTTATCTCTTAGTTCCCTATTGGCATTGTCCCAAGTATGTTTCCCATCCTCTCCACACTGGTGATTATAAATGTCTATTTGCAATACCCTCTGTATATTTCCCATCAACTGTTCTCCTGTAACTTTGCCATTCAATAGTAAATCCTCCCAAGATGCCCATAAGCCATGTTCGCACTATATAAAACCATAAACAAATAGATGCAATATGCACATCAATCAACCCCCAAAGAGTCATCTAACGCTGTGGAAGATTATGATCCTGCTGGAGAGCAATTATTTGTCTGTTAGTAGTTTTTAAATGCAGATGAACTGTATTTTGTGTGGAAGCTCAGTGGGTTGCTGCCTTTGCCACAGAGATCCTTGTGTTACTTGCAGCTCAGAAGTTACAATCCTAACATAGGACAGTGACCAATTAACTGTCACCAAAGAGCTACATACAAGCATGAATGGTATAGATTTGTTTTGTGATATAGTTAGAACTTCCTCAGTCTTTCATCATTCTAATGTTGCTAAAATGAGTATGTTTGGGCAGAGATACATTTTTATCAGTAAAGCTGACCCCCATGGAATACTCTTTTAAATCCTAAGGTTGTGTTTCCCCAGACTAAACCCTCTCAAAATATACTGCCCACCAGTATGGATGACATGTGATTCCTACACCTTGTAATCCTCATTGGCTTATGTGACATTCCCTGTCGACTGATTTACATACTTGTATGATTCATTGTCTCTGTATAATGTGTTCGTGGTGTAAAGTGCTGACACACTACACTGATATGAGTAGCGCTAAACAACAAATGCATATGAGAGAGGGGCTACGGAGCGATGAGGGGCACTGGTGGAGGGTGACTGCAGGGCTCGAATCGGGGTACCAGGCGGGTGGATGGCGTCCCCTCACTTATTTTAACGGGAGCTCGATTACTGGAGCAAATGGAGCCACACATTTACTCTTTGGCCTCTCTGGGGCGAGATCGGAGCTCATTCAGAACGCTGCTCACGCCCTGGCTTCTCTGATGCAATGGCATCTAAGGGGTGAGCGAGGGGAGGCAATGAGTCTGATGGTGCAAGCCACCTTTTGTGACATCACTTGCTGTTGTGACGTCAGCATCCCCCCACTTCTTTTTTTAGGACTTGTGCCCTGGGTGACAGTGAGGGAATCCGAGGAAGAGGTCATGGTGTGGAGGGGGAGCTAGGGTGAGATGAGGAGCACTGGTGGAGGGTGGTAGTGAGGGAGTCTGAGGAGGAGGTCATGAGGGGGAGAGGCTACAGAGAGATAAGGGGCACTGGTGGATGGTGGCATTGAGGGAATCCAAGGAGGAGGTCATGAGGGGGAGGGGCTATGGGGAGATGAGGGGCACTTGTGGCGTGAGGCAATCTGAGGAGGAGGTCACTAGGGGGCCATGGAGGGATGAGGGGCACTGTTGGAAGGTGGTAGTAAAGGTATTTACGGAGAAAGAGGTTATTAGTGTGGCACCAAAAAAGACTTTCGCATCAGCGCTAAAGCCGGCCCTGTCATGGCCTTTCTGTTTTTGTTTATTTAATTAGCAGTTGGGTCATAAGGGCTACTGTGGAACATACTTTAAAGTGCATGCTAATTATATTTACTGCTATATTCAATGTTTTAAGTTTGAAGGTGATTTTACTAATGTTTTTACCGGGAAAAAGCAAAGTGGAGCCCGATGGTGCCTGATATGGGGCTGGGGCCCAAGGTCAGCTGTGAGATAAGGTGCACTGGAGAGAGGAGTAGTGGATGATCAATCCTGTAAGGGAGAGCGTTGCAGAGTCCGGGGTCCGGTGGAGGTAGTAATGAAGAGGGATTCTCCCTGAAGGCTCGCACAGAGGGAGCCTGTAAGGGAGTGCGTTGCAGAGTCCGGGGTCAGGTGGAGGTAGTAATGAAGAGGGATCCTCCATGAAGGCTCGAACAGATGGAGCCTGAGTAGTATCACTTGCCTGATACTCCCACCTCAGAAACCTCCTCTTCCCATCAAAGGAACATTACATGGAAAGTGATAATATTTAGAAAGAGATTTGGAAAAGAGTGAGTTTTACTGGTCCTATTTTTCTTGTTTCTTCTGAATATTCAAGGAGTGCCGCAGCGCCGGAACAGTGTGTCCCGGGTCTTGTTATGTTATGTTATGTTATTTAGGATTTCTATAGCGCACGGCTACTCCATTGGAGTGTCCCGGCGCTTTTTATTGGCAGCTTGAAAACATAAAATCATAAAACAGAAAGACAAAAGAAAGACAGCAAAACTGAGGAAGAAAGCATGCTAAGAGGCAAAGAGCCAAGTTTTAAGGCCCTTCCTATAGGTCAGCAAATTAGACGTGCTACGTACAGACAATGGCAAAGCATTCCAAAGCTGCAATGCCTTCTGCTTGAAGGAACGACCCCCTACGCGGGCTCTCTTTACTCGAGGGACCACCGCAAGGAAGAGAGATTCGGATCGCAAAGATCGAGCCGGGCGATAAAAAGTAAGCCTCCTTTGCAGATATTTCGCGCCCGAGGCATAGAGAGCCTTATGAGCCAGCGTCAACGCCTTGAAGACTATCCGCTTCCGGATAGGCAGCCAGTGCAGCGACTGCAGAAGGCCAGACACTCTGGCTCGCCTATGAAGGCCGAAGATAGCCCGAGCAGCCGAGTTCTGGACCACCTGAAGGCGCTGTAACAGATACTCCGGAAGACCCAGATATAGGACATTAGAATAGTCCAATCTGGAGCCAATTAAGGCCTGCACAGTGATCCTCCTGTGTTCTTCTGAAAGCAAAGGAAGAAACTTCCGGAGCATCTTCAGGAGGCCAAAACATGTACCCGTAGGACCGACGATCTGAGATCTCAGCGTCAGACCATTGTCGATCTTAATTCCCAAATTTTTTGCCTGCTGGGAGGAATGTGCAGGAGGAAACATATTAGTCGGCCACCATTCCTGCCAATCTGGATCAGAGGTACAACCAAAAAAGAGTACCTCAGACTTATCTGAGTTGCATTTGAGGCTGTTCAGCTGGAACCATTTGAAAACAGCCCCAAGGCACTCACGAATACTCTCTCCATCAAACTCCTCACCTTTCCCACACGTAAAGAGGAGCTGAGTATCATCGGCATAGGATACGATCTGGGCCCCCAAGGACTCCGCCAGAGCGGCCAATGGAGTCATAAAGATGTTAAAAAGAGTCGGACTCAACACAGAGCCCTGAGGGACTCCGACTCCCAAAGGCGGCATCACGGCAGAGCTTGGGGAGACCCAGACCGTTTGTCGACGGTCCGCTAAGAATGATCTAAACCAGCTGAGCACCGTCCCCCTCAGACCGATCTCATGAAGTCTGACGAGGAGACCCTCGTGGGGGACGGTGTCAAAGGCCGCCGACAAATCAAGCATGACAAGCATAGCTTTACCTCCTGAATCCAGTGCCTCCTTAATGGCTTCAGACACCTCCAAAAGTGCCGTCTCGGTGCTTAAATTGGGGCGGAAGCCAGATTGAGCAGGATGAAGCAGATCGTTGGTTTCCAAAAATCCAGAGAGCACGGTGTGCACGTGCTTCTCCATAATTTTAGCTAGCGCAGGAAGAAGAGAGATTGGCCTATAATTGGCCAACGCCTCAGGGTCTAGGCCAGGCTTCTTGAGGAGGGGGATCACCATCGCCTGCTTCCAAGCCTGCGGGACCACCCCCTCACACAAAGAGAGATTCAAGAGTGGATTTGCCAAGGGATTTACAACCGCCGCCATCTCGCCAAAAATTTGGCAGGGCATGGGTCAAGAGGCGACCCAGATTTAAGATTGACCATCAATGCCAATGACGATGCAGCTGAAATAGGCGGAAAATCGGCCAAGATGAACTCCTCAGGAGCCGATGGAACTGGCTCATCCGCAAAACTGAGGCACGCTTCCACCATCCTTGAGGGAAAGGAGTCCTGAATCAACTTTATCTTAGCTGTAAAGAAGTTGGCAAGAGCAGAAACCCACGACTCAGTGGGCGCGGCCTGGGTTACATTAGACCGTGGAGTCGTGAACTCCCTCACAATGGTGAAAATCTCCTTGCAGGAATTGGAGGCAGCCTCTATTCTCCTGGCAAAATAACCCTTTTTCTCAAGGAGGATATCACGATGGTATGTTTTAATCGTGGTCCTATATAGCAGCCTGGCCGCCGGGTCATAATGTGAGCGCCACGCCCTCTCAGCCACCTTGCACTGCCGGCGAGAAGCTGACAGTGCTTCCGTAAACCAAGGGGCAGAAACCCGCTTTGATGTTGCTCGGGGTGTCCTCACAGGGGCGAGATCATCTAGCCTGTCCATCAGCAACGCCTGCAGAGACTCGAGGTCCCGTTCCAAATCGCCCGAAAAGGGGCAAGGATGATCAAGAGAAGCCTGAGCTAGCATCTCTGGGGTCACCCGATGGAATGCCCTCACTCCTAGTCCCTGCTGTCTAAAAACGGTACTAGAGGGTTTCTCCAAGCCTGGCACATAAAATTTGGCCAATCTATGATCAGACCAAAGCACCGGTAAAAGTTCTAACCCCTCTAAGGGGAGCGTTGAGAAAACCTGATCCAGGGTATGGCCCCTATCGTGTGTTGGGCCGGAGAGGTGAGGGACAAGGCCTAGAGGGGCCATAATATCGATCAATTTAATCACCTGAGGGTCCTCTCCCTCATCCATATGAAAGTTAAAATCTCCAGCCAACGCACAATGCTCCGCTCTTAAGGCCAGCAACGAGATAGCTGACTGCAGCTCCTCGAAGAAGGAGCCAGCCGGTCCAGGGGGTCTATAAACCAGCAGCCCTTTAAGAGCTTGGTGGGCGGCCAGTACGATAGAAAAGGCGAGGGATTCCGAGCCTGTGATAGCATCCATAGGGATAATGGAACAGGCGGCAAGTTTATTCACTACAAGTGCCACACCACCACCCACCCCTCCAGCCTATCTTGCCTAAAAATATTATAATCAGGAGGAATTGCTATGGCGATATCAGGATTGGACAAATCCCCAAGCCATGTCTCTGTCAACATCAGGCAAAGAGGTTGTTCCGTAACAATGAGATCAAAGATCTCCTGAGCATGTCTGGGCACAGATCTGGTATTTAAAAGCATGCAAATATGCTTCACATTGCCCACTCCCGTATTCAGTTGGATAGTCGGGACAGTACCTGGTGTCCAGCCACAGGCCGGGCAGCGCCTCTTACCCCTGAAACGGCCAGGAAAGACTGTATGGCAAGCGCCCGATACCTTTTGCAAGGAGCGCAGCTCCTGCGGCGAATAACATACCATCCTATCAGCACCACTCCTAATCCTACAGAGCTAACCCCACCCGCCGCTCCGACGCCTCCAAGACGCTGACGGGCGCAGACGGGCAGGACTCTGGCAAGACTCAGGCACAGCGAGGGCGCACCCGCTGCGCGATCCCGCTGCGCACAGAGGACTAATTTAAGTAGGGCCGCCAGGTGAGGTGAGAACCGCCCCACTGGGACACTCAATATGGCGCTGGAAAAGCGTCACTACCCCTCTTGGATAGAGTTGAACAAGTTCCGTGGCCCCCACAACTGTGTTTAAGGATTGTGATCATAATGTTTCACCCTTCCCTGTATTTTAGCTTTGGGCCCCCAGGCAGGCTGTGCACCATGTATGTGCTGAGGCTGCTGTGAAGGAGAGATGCACTATTACAAGCTGGTTTTGGGTACCAAGAGCACATGTCTTTTCATTCCAAGGGAGTTGGTTGCTGCTGCTTGGAAGTAATGACAGGGAGCAACCCCTGGTAGTTGCCTTTGGGCCACCAGAGTGGGCTTTGTAACCAGCTTTGTAACCGGTCTGTGTTGGCAAGGTGGAGCTGACTGACCCCTTTGTGCTGCATTTAGTTTTAAGGGCACACAGTGAGTCATTCCCTGTGAATAATTAATTTGCTGTTTTTGAAAGATAAAGAATCACAGGCTTCGACACTGTTAAGTTGGTTTTGGGTCCACAGAGCACATCATGTTTGTGCAGGTCCCCACTGCTTTAATGGGAGGGACCATGATGTATGGTCATTTAATGTCAGCTGTAGATGAAGGTTACATGAACAGTGTCATGTATGTGCATGTTTGCATTGTGTTGAGGGGATTACCAGGTAATTGTTCACGCAGCTCTCTGATGGATGTGACATGCGGTTTTTCTGAGTCCCCAGATAGATCATGCAGTCTGTGTGTTCTCTTTTGTACTGCCAGTCACCGCTGTATTCAACTGTGTAGCCTTGGACCGTGTCATGTATGTGCATGTAAGTTGCATGATCAAGGTAACTATTAGCGGCGATACTACGTGTCTCTCGGACCTCTTTGAAGTGCATGCCCTCCCTCCCCACCCCCCGGGGGGGGGGCGGCAATCTGAGGGATACCCCCGGGCGCCACCTGCTCTAGCTACGCCACTGTACTCTTTTCTTCTCTTGTGTCTTCTCATTAAAAGTCTTGCTTCTCTACACTAGAATTTTAAATTATATTTCCACTTTCTTGCCCAACCTATTTACACTGGCCAGGTGTTCCCATTTTATCAAGTTACTGTTTTCTCTTTTGCTGTAAAGTAACATTCAGCTTCCATCATCGGATTTGAAGTGTATTCATGTTCTTATTTAGAGCTTAAACCTCTTTGAAATGTAGTCGTACATTTCCATGTCTAAAATATTTGAAGTGAGGGAACTTTTTTTTAAAGACTAAATACTTCACTACAGCTGTGGGGCCAAGCTACTTCCACAATGAACACAGTGAAAATGACTAATTAAGTGAGATGCCAGGTGGAATACAGCTGCTTTGGGTTTCTTTTATTCAAGACGAAATTATAGGAAAAACATCCAATCGGAGATGTAGGAGTTGCATTTTGGGCACTTAGGGCCTCATGTAGGAAGCCAAATACCGGTCGGTAACGGCCGAAATTTGGTAAATATCCTGTTACCGACCGGTATTTAGGCATTTGCGATGTAGGTGGCAGATTTTCTGGATTCGGTATTTACCGATTCGGAAATTAAGAAATCGGTAAAATACCGAATCGGTAAATACCGAATCCAGAAATGCTATGTAGGGGGCACTCAAGTGAGTGCATCATTGGTGTCTGGATTCGTTATTTACCACCAACTACTAGTTGATGGTAAATGACGAATACCTTTCAAAAAGCATTTTTGTGCTATTTGAAAAGTGCAATGTGGCAGACATACATGCCCTTAGGGCATGTATGTGCCCCACATGTGCACACATGCACGAATCAGGGGTGCAACAGGGTGTCAATGTGACACCCTGCCACCCATGATAATGCCTCCCCTATTACCGATTCGGTATTTACCAAATCGGTAATGGTAACTGGCTTCCCATTCTTTCCTATGGGCCTCCAGGCCCATAGGAATGAATGGGAAGGGATACAATTATTACCGATTCGGTAAATACCGATTCTTAAATACCGATATTTACCGAATCGGTAATAATTACCGATTGGTTACCTACATTACATTTACCGATTCATAAATACCGAATCGGTAAAATTCGGTATTTATGAATCGGTAAATTTGATGCTACCTACATATGGCCCTTAGAGTGGACAGAGAGTCATCAAAGAAAACAAACTGGACATCTGCCTTTATGAATGCACCCTGAACTTCAAATATGAAACGCAGAGCAGTCCTGGCTCGAAGGTGGTTGGATTTTGCCCGTGTTTTTAGCAACATAAAAACTTCGAAAATGGTCTTAGCTGGCACACAAGAGGGTCTCCGCCCTTCTTGATGTTTCTTCTCACTAGGAGTCATAAAGATGCTAAGTCACTACCTTGGGTGGTTCCTTGTGGTCCAAGCACTTCTACAGGCTCTAGGCCTTGTGTCTAGTTCAGTCGTGGTTCTTATACCACTTTATTGGTATATGGTTTGGTACGCCCCTAGGGCCCAAATATGTATTTGTGCTTTTACGGTTGAATACTGACTTGTAACTTAAATACTTCTAACTCCAGCCTCATAAAGAGACTAGAGGGGTGTGTTTTATCTTAAATACATATATTTTAAATATATACCTGGTGTGGTTGTCCTTTTATTTGATCATTCAAGAGATTATAGACTGGTAAAACAAGCTGCTTTACATTCCTTCAAGACTTAGCCTGAAGGCTGCTCTCCATAGCTACCACTAGGATAGCTTTCAATAAAGGTTGTATTTAACCTATCACCATAAGGGGTTGTTTGGACTGATACAAGGTGCCCACTATAACTAGTGGACAGCATATATCAGGCCAACTTCTCACATTGGTGTGCAGCGTGTGGGATACCAGCTTGCTATTGTTTTACTGATAATCTCAATTGAATTGATCAACTGAAAACCACTAAAGGTACCTTAGGTACATATATTCTCCAGTATTGGGGTGTCTTTCATAGATTCACATGCTTGAATATTCCCCGTCGTCGAAGTGGGAGTCCCACGGTACATAACATAGCAATGTAGTAATAACATAAGCCTAATAGGCATAAAAGAAAGTAAAACCATAGAGTTTTTATGGATAGACAGCTTGTCACATCTATAACATATTACTGTCATTATGTTTTAGTCCAAAATCCAGCCAATCAGACGTCCGCACCCTCTAGAACCCTCTCCCCAGAGGCTCAGGCCCTCAGATTTTCTACTGCACGTCGTGTGAAGGGAGTCTCCCTGAGCTTGCTCAGTTTTTCTTCTCATATCTCCTCAGAAGATTACCTCTAGGATGTCTACATCCAAGAAATCCCTCTTCAGACCTTGTGGAAGTTGTGGTAAACTGAGGCTTCATTCCGAAGACCCTCACAAGAAATGTATTTATTGCTTATATCCTGAACATCAGGTAAAGGATTGTAAAATTTGTAGAACCTTTTCACAGAAAACTTTAAAAGACAGAGAAGGGCGTCTCCTTCTGTGGCTACAGAAGTTGAAGACTTCAGAAAATCCTCTTTCAGATGTGGAGAGTGTGTCTTCAATCAAAACTGCTCCCTCCTTGAAGAGAACAAGTGACTCTCAGAAGGTTTCTCCAAGAACTAAGGTGGTGAAGAAACATCATGTTAATAAGCCCACTACCCAACCTTCAACTTCAAAAGGGGTGATTTCTCCCCGCAGGAGTCTATCTGAATCCTTTACGCCCCCGAGATCTGATTCTCAGGCGTCAAAGACTCCATCTGCGCAGTTTTTAACTCAGAAACTGCCTCTCTCGTCGACGAGCTCATCAACGCTTCCTCCGTCGACGAGAGCTGCCATTGTCGCATCTACGTCGACGACTTCGACCTCTATGTCTATGAAGCCGGCTATGATCCTGTCATCGGCGTCTTCACCGTCGATGTTGGTATCTGTTAAGGTGAGACCCATTTCGTCTACAGTGCCTTTAACTTCATCATCGATGGCAAGCAAACATAGAAAGAAGCATACGTCGTCGACGGTGGCTTCGTCGTCGACGGTGGCTTCGTCGGTGGCGATAGCTTCGTCGTCGGTGGTGGCCTCGTCGTCGGCGGTGGCTTCGTCATCGACGGTGGCTTCGTTGTCGGCGGTGGCTTCGTCGTCGACGGTGGCTTCGTCGTCGACAGTGGCTCCGTCGTCGACGGTGGCTCAACGACGACTTTCATCGTCAGTAACAACGGCTAAGACTCCATCTCAAGATCTGATACCACTAAGGGTTTCAAGCTCTTTGCTTCAACAGCGACATTCCTCTTTGGATACCCTGATACCAATTAAAGCTCCTTCTCAGCCTCCAGAGGTGCTATTTTCATCTGACGGTGAGGAATCTGAGGATGATAGATTTTGAGCTGCTCGTAGTCCCTCTGAACTTTTAATAAAGTGTCAGGAATCTGATGATGATGATGATGACTTACAAGAGGACACTTTCTCTACTTGTGACACACATCCAGCTCCAGAACTTCCTATGGCACAACTGCCGTTAAGTCTTATTTCCAACCTTCAATATATGTTGGATGATTACAACCGCCGTTTTCCACGTTCTGTGCAGACTTCTCCAATGCCGCAGATACCTCCACAACCTTTTTCAAATAAGGAAACAGAGGCCACACCTATGTCGGCGACAAGAGTTCAACATCTTGCAGTTCCTCAAATCATAGAGGAAGATGTTGGCGGCGAGCAGGATGATGATGGTGACAAAGAAGAAGGTGAGCTGGATGACGGTTCCTTTCTTTCTGAATGGGACAACTATCAAATACAAACGCCATCTCCTGCTGATCCAGCTCCTTTGGATTCTCCACCGGTCGACATTGGTGATTTTTAATTTGCTCATGGAAAGAGCAGCTAAAAGATTCCACCTTCCTATGACCACCAGGGAAGAGGATTGTTTCCTATATGATTTTAAGGATCAACCCCAAAAGCAGGTCCGTTGTATTCCAATTATCGATTTTATCTGGCAAGAAGGCATCAAGCTGATGCAAACTCCTAACTCCATTCCAGCTATCCTTCCTAGGATAGTTAAAAAATACAAAGCCCCTCCAAATTCTCCTGCTTGTCTAATTTCGCAAACAAAGCCCGATTCCATCATTACTCAGGCAGCTCAGCGTCGATCCAGAAACTCATCGTCTCCTTTGTCTGCACCACCAGATCGAGAAGGTCGACGCCTGGATGGTATAGGAAAGAAATTTTCCACTATGGCTGCAACAACAGTACGGACAGCAAATTCTTTGGCTATCCTGGGCCGTTACAACCGCCAAATGTGGTCTGACATTTCGTCTTTTATAGACCTTATGCCTGAAACATCAAGGCCAGAGGCATTAAAAATTCTCCAAGAGGGGGAAAGAATTTCCTCGGAAATTATCGATTGCGCTATTGATGTATCCTCTACTGGCTTCCGTCTTTTGGCTGGTGCAGCAGTCCTCAGGCATCAGGGCTGGTTACGGGCCACGTCTTTTCGTCAGAAGGTACAGACAAAAATACTGGACATGCCTTACGACGTTGAATCATTGTTTGGCCAGCATATAGACGATGCCCTTCAAACAATTAAAAAGGACACTGACACTGCTCGTGCTCTTGGATCTTTACAATTCAAAAAGCATCCTTTTCGAGGCGCAAGAGGTCGTGGTTCCTCTTCTTCGCTAAAAGGTACAAATCTCGGAACCCTTTCACTCTCGGAATCGGCAACACCTTCCCGGACACACTTATCGTACGGTAAGGGCAAAGGTATCTTCTTACAATGGGTACCATGTACCCAGTTTTTCTTGCCGAACACCTTAATAGCAGTCCGAGTTGATAACAGGACTTGGTATGGACCGGTCCATCTTGGTTCCAAGTTCTTTGACCTCTGGAAATTCTTGGTTAGAACCCAATCGCCAGGTTGAATCGTGTGGCCTACAGAAACTGAAGGCAAAGTGTCATGGACCTG
Organism: Triturus cristatus; assembly: GCF_964204655.1. Classification (NCBI taxonomy): domain Eukaryota; kingdom Metazoa; phylum Chordata; class Amphibia; order Caudata; family Salamandridae; genus Triturus; species Triturus cristatus. The sequence continues at coordinate 1,251,047,436 of NC_140592.1, read as the reverse complement.
TTGGTGAAGAACACGCAATTAAGCAGTCAAATCATGTAAGTAGTCAACCAACATAGAGTACTCGATATCACTGTACTTCTTAGGCCTCGGCACACCCCAGACATTCGCTGGGCGTCCAAAAACCATCTCGTATGGGCTAAGTCCCACGCGAGAATGTACTGTCGTTCTCGTGGACAAAAGTGCCAATGGAAAGGCATCGGGCCATGTAAGACCAGAGCTCGCTTGCACCTTGGCCAACTTCAGCTTCAGAGTGCCATTTTAGCACTCGACCAGGCCTGCTGACTGGGGGTGATTCGCAGCGCGGAATTTCTGTTTAATACCCAGACCCGCACATACTTTCTTCATAATCTGACCCACAAATTCACTTCCATTATCACTCCATACGATCCTCGGCAAGCCATATCTGGGAAAGAATTCTTTGAGCAAAACCTTGGCTGTAGACAAGGCAGTATTATCCTTTAGGGGGTAGGCCTCTATCCATCTGGAAAAAGCACAAACAACCACAAGGACATACTTCAAGTTATTGCATCTTTCCATATGAATATAGTCTATCTGCAGCACCTCGAACGGATACGTTGGAGGAGCAAAATGACCCGCTGGAGTTGGGGTTCCCTTTCCAGGATTATGCATCAAGCAAATCATGCAGTGTTTAACCAAATTCTCAGCACACTTAGGAATTCAACCATTCTGCCATACCGGAGCCAACAACTTACATATCCCTTTTGAACTAATGTGAGCCAACCCATGAGCCATAGTAACCACCGGAAGCACATATGCATCCGGCAACAACCATCGCTGGTGCTCTGACAACTCAACCCAACAGCCTGTTGAATCCAACATTCCCGTACTCTCTCTCCACATACTCAATTCTTTCTCAGTAGCTTCTGCCTGAATCATCTTCACACTTTCTGTTGTATCTTCACACATTCCTCCTTCCACAACCCATCTGGCAGGACCTGAAACTGTGGGGGTTGCTGAAACTGGGAAGGTTGCTGAAACTAACGCTGATTAGGGCGAGGCGGATAAGCCTGCTGCAGAAGAACTTTTGTTTTTAATTCTCTAGTCTTCTTCTCTACTTTATCCTTCTCATCTTTATCTCTATTCTCATAGTATTGTGCAGTAGCCAATATCTGAGCTGAAGAAGAAACAGCCCATGAACTCTCAGAGTCCTTTAACTTATTAGAAAGTTCAGGAAGTAAATTAAAAACAAACTTATCTACAAAACACCTCTGACCACCTTCTGTACTCATATCCTGACCACTATGATCAATGAATGTTTCCTCAAACCTAGTGAAGAAATCAGACACACTCTCGTCTTTCTTTTGTTTGCATGCTGCTAACTTGTCCCAATTCACCCGCAGAGGAGGCATCATAGTTTTCATTAAATTAATAATCCTACCAGGTAGTTCTGCAACTAAGGGTTCAGATTTGGCACCTCCTACCTGCTGACCATCTGCAGCAGTAATATTAACCCACGTATCTCCTAACTCTGGCGCGTGATCCTCGTGACGGATCTTCGCCCACAAGGGTTGAGGAACTACATTACCCATCAACATATCTATGTCAGCTAAATTCATAACACACGCATCAACTGTCTGAGACAACTCCTTATAATAACCAGCAGGATTTTTACGGGGGTCAGGCAAAGTCTGCTTAAGAGCCAGGACCTCAGCTCTATTCCAAGGGACATGCACCCACACTCACTGAAAATGAGGCCGTGCAGCCGCAATACCATGAGCGGCATCAGCCACAACTGCCTCTCTCCATACAGGGGGAACCTCTCTCATAGGATACTGCTTCACTTTTCTCCTAATAGAAGGGTCAGGTTCGAACAATGACTGAGGTGGAAGTCTAGACCTAAAAGTGAGTAGTGTCTCTACCGCTTCCTCAACATCGGAACCCACTATCGTCCCTTTAGCAAATTCAGACTGAACATTAAGCAATTCCAATGGAATTGAACCCAACTCATTATCTTCCCACTCCTGACGAAGGAAGGTACACATAACATCAAAAACATACCTTTGTTTTGGTGCACCCCACCGTAGGAAGATATCCATAACCACTTGTGGACTGTACTTGGAGGTATTCGAAACCCATCTACGAGCAAGGAGATCTAACACTGCCCGCTCTTCGGGACCAGGGAGCTGACTACGTCTCTGCTTACGTTCAGAAACAGGGGTCATATTCAGTGACCCAAAGAAAGGAGACAAAAGACTAGTGACAGTCTCAGTCATTCGTTGCCGAGTAGAAGGAGAAGAAGTTGACATGAGGACAGGAGACAAAGTGTTTTGAGGTGACAGAGACGTAGGGACAGAAATAAGAGAAGTCGAAGATAAAGGAGTGTAAGGCAAAGGAGTTTGAGGCAAGGCTGGTGGTAAGGCTGACGGCCCTGGAGGGGGCTGCGCCGGAGGAGGAAGAACCACCTGTGAAGCAACGGGTGGCTGAACAACAACAGGGGGTTGAACGACAACAAGGGGTGCAACAACTGGAGGTAACGGAGGTGCAGTAGCATCCTGCACATAAGGGGGTGGTAATCTCAGTAAATGTGACATCAAAGGATCCTTTTCAGGGTCCACAGTCACATTTGAAAGGGGAGGTGGCAAAGCCGGGTAACATTTGTCAATGGCCATGCAATGTTGTCTATCTGACACTTCAATCGCACAATCTTCTTCATCTTCCTTAAACTGCCTAGCAGCTTGTATTACCGATATATTCCTTTCCTTCCTATCTCTCTTAGCTTGCTTAATTTCTCGCTGTTTGGCTTCCTTACGCCAAAAGCGGAAAGAGCCAAACATCGCCGGCCGGGCTTTCTTCTTAAATAGCGCAACTTCTAGGTTATCTTAAACATCTGATTCAAAACTACCATGTTGGGGCCATCGTAAAACACCATCTTTCCTTGTATAACGGACCCATACTTCATTAAACGTAATGGGACCTACACCATGCTTTGAATAGAGCTCATATGTTGGAGTTCCAACCGGAGGTATCGGACATGAATCCTCCAATCGGGAATCCCTATTACAACTACAACAAAACCATTTCCTAAAATTTGCTAAAACCAGGCATATTTTAGCTCACTAGTCTTGCTTCAAACTTCAAGGGGTTATCAAAAATGATACACTCGTAAATATACGAACCCCCCGGCTTCGACTATTGCAATGGCCGAATCAAAACCAAGAAACAAAACAAAGTTGTGGGAGTGACCCACTTATACTTAACCAAAATGTCTGTCACGCCACCAGAAGACCGTCTAACGTCTCGCCTTACAAATCATCACAAGAGGGTCCAAGACAGGGCGACGGTCAGGGCAGCAGTCCTTCGCAGCCGTCGGAAAGGGGAAGCCTCGCAGAAAAAAACCTTTGGTCCACGTCGACATGCAGGGGTCGATGAAGTGGCGGCCGTCCTCCAGAATTTCCTCACGGGGCTCCTCACAATCTTCGGGCTTGGACCAGTACTGCTGAACGAGCCCCACGTTGGGCGCCAGTTGAAGAACCGGGGTTTAACCCAGCGGCGTCAGGGGCACGCCTAAGATCTTCGAGTTCACCTGTCTTGGTATACAGAGACATGGAATACTTCTGGATGGCATCAGAGACCAAGTTTATTAGCTGCAGCTAGTAACAGTGATCCTAGAAATACATCACGGTGTAAATTCTCAGGAGACTGCTCATTTTACTAAGGCGAGACGTCTCCTTTTATACCCAATATTCACATTATAAATGTACACCCACTGCACAAATTTCTAGCCAATAAGGTACATTTTCAAACAAAGTGTCACATAACAAAAACTCAATTTACAGTATCCCAACCCAAAAGTTAATTATTAGGAATGTCCCAAATTCAATCTCCACAAGCCGGACAAACCTATAATTGAAAGCATAACCCATGTAATGAAGAAACATAAAAAAAGAAACGGTAACAGATGCTGAACAAGTTAAGGCATGTGCAAGGAAACTAAAAGTTAACGATGTCCTGAACATTGATTGGCAATCTCAGACAAAGATCGATCAGGGAAATTGGCTTTGCGGGGTCAGTTTCAGGTACAGAGGTCAGTTTCTTACGGTTCATTTCAGAGTCAAAAAGAAACCTAGTTAATGTATACATGAACTAAGAAGGCCAGGCCACTTTATTCGCCAGGCTACCTTCACAGGCCTACGTGAGGGCAACACAAAATGGTGGCACAGAACAAAATGGAGTCAGATTCGAGAATTACAGAACCGCAGGTCTTTTTCAAATGTTTCCTCCGATACGTCGGCCACCTCCACCTTGGCATCTAAACATTGTATTGGCAAAGCTCATGAATCCACCATTTGAGCCAATCCATAAAGTCAGTCTCAAATATGTTACTTGGAAGACTTCTCTACTCCTGGCTCTTACTTCCTCCCGCCGGGTAAGTGACTTGCAGGCGTTTACTACTAAACCACCTTTTCTTCAATTTACTAAAGACTGTGTCCTGCTCCGCACCAATCCGACCTTTATCCCCAATTTTCCATCGGATTTCCACCTCAATGAGCCGGTTGTTTTAAAAACACTTTTTCCAAATCCTCAAACTCCCGCAGAGAAAACGATTCATTCTTTGGATGTCAAAATATGTCTCAAATTTTACCTTCAGAGAACAGCTACTATTCGTAAGAATGACCAACTCTTTGTGGCTTACGGACGGATGCGAAAGGGTCATCCGGTCACCAAACAAACTATAGCACGCTGGATATCTTCTACTATTGCCTTTTGCCATCAACAAGCGGGAAAACCACTTGCATCAAACGTTCTAGCGCATTCGACCAGGAAGGTTTCTTCTTCTACTGCGCTATTTGCTGGGGTACCTCTTCAATGCATCTGCAGAGCTGCAACATGGTCCAGCAGACACACCTTTACGAGACACTACTGTCTGGATGCTGCAGACAACACGGACACGGCTGTGGGACAGGCAGTCCATTGTAATCTTTTTAAATAAAGATGAGCCTCTGATGCTTCCCTCCTCCTGTATACTACAAGGTACATTTATTATGTACTTATATATATATATTATATTTTATATGCCTTTAGTCTTTTGCACTGGGTATTGCTATTGCTTTGATTCTTATGAACCTTGTATTTATTCTGAAATCACTGCTCACTACTCTTATTCAATGCATGTGAATCTATGAAAGACACCCCAATACTGGAGAAGAACATAACTTACTTACCTGTAAACTGTGTTTCTCCAGTATTGGTGTCTTCCATAGATTCACATGCGACCCACACACCTCCCCTCAGAGGCTCCCATCATGTATTTGACTTTTATGTCACTACGAAAATCTGAGGGCCTGAGCCTCTGGGGAGAGGTTTCTAGAGGGTGCGGACGCCTGATTGGCTGGATTTTGGACTAAAACATAATGACAGTAATATGTTATAGATGTGACAAGCTGTCTATCCATAAAAACGCTATGGTTTTACTTTCTGTTATGCCTATTAGGCTTATGTTATTACTACATTGCTATGTTATGTACCGTGGGACTCCCACTTCGACGACAGGGAATATTCTCGCATGTGAATCTATGAAAGACACCAATACTGGAGAACCACAGTTTACAGGTAAGTAACTTTTGTTCATATCCAGTTTAGTATACAGTAAGTTCTACTGAACTTAGAGTTGGGTGTTAAGGGATAGCACACCCTTTCTACAACTCAAGAGAGTTTAGTAGGCCACACTAGTGTAGGTAGTGCAATACACCACACCACACTAGTAATGTCTAATCAGCCAGGAACCAGTGGGCCCCTGCCAGAAGCCATTGGGCTTCTCCCCTATAAATATGAGGATCTCTCCTTTGCACAGCTTAGGGCCTTATGTTCCATTAGGAAGCTGAAGACAGGCAAAAGCCCAACCACCCAGCATCTCTTAAAGATACTCAGGCTGGATGATCTCTCAGGGTCTAGTGGGCCTGAAGGGGTAGGCAGAGTGGGTTGGGCAGCAGTTGAGGGTGGGCCTAGGGGTGGAAACTCCCCATACCTCACCTCTGCTGCTGATCAGACTGATGACAATGATCAGGATCTGGTGAACCCAGGTCACCTGGATGAGGATGAGGAGGATGACAACAATGCTCCCCTTTGTCCCCCCAGGAAGAGGTGAAAACAGGGTTAGAAGGGATAGATCTCTCTCAAGGGAGTCTGTCCAGTCTACCTCATCTGTAGGGACCTCTGTTTCTCTTCTCACAGAGGGAGGTAAACATCCTAAGAGAGGAGAGAGAGACTGCTGAAGTATGAGCAAGATAAGTTCAACCTCAGAAAGCAGCAGATGACCCTAGATAGGGAAGCCCTAGAGCTCTACAGAGCTAGTAAAAAGGAGGGACTAGAGTCCCTTGGTGGCAGCAATTTCCCTAGAGATAGGGAGAGGTCTTATGACCATAGAAACCTAAGTAAGATTGTCCCTCCCTACCAGAGTGGGGATGACATCCACAAATGGATAACTGCCTTGGGGAGGGCCTGTAAAGTACAGAGGGTTCCCCAAGGGCAGTGGGCAGCAATCTTATGGCTCTCCTTTGCAGATAAAGGTAGAGACAAGCTCCTCACTGTAAGAGAGGAGGATGCTGATGATTATCAGGTCTTGAAAAGTGCACTGATAGATGGGTTTGGCCTAACCACTGAACAATACAGGTTAAAGTTCAGGGATACCCAAAAAGCACAAAATCAAGACTTGGTGGACTTTGTTGACTGTGCTGCTAAGGCTCTGGAAGGTTGGTTATTGGGCAGTAAAGTGTGTGACTTCATAGGATTGTACAATCTGATAATGAGGGAGCAGATTCTGAATAACTGTCAAAATCAGCTGCTGCACCAGTACCTGGTAGACTCTGATCTGACCTCTCCCCAAGAATTGGGAAAGAAGGCAGACAAATGGGTCAGAACCAGGGTGAGGCAGAAGGTAAAACCCAAGGTGGTGACCCAAAGAAGCAAGATTCTAAGAACTCTGACATGGGTGGGAACAAGGGTTAAGACCAGAAGTCTTCTCAAGGGCCCCAAAAATCTTCTTCAAGTGGGGATTCACAGGCTAACAAAGGAAAATGCCAAAATAAACCATGGTGCAAAGTCTGTAAGCAAAAGACACACTGGACGAGTGATTGCACCAAGTCCAAAGAGAATACCCCAGCCCCCACCAATGCCCCTATGGCACCTGCTCCCCCTAGTGCAGTTATAATTGGTGGTGGGAATACACAGCCAAAGGGTTTAGTAGGGTTGACCCTGGGTAGGGCTCTGGCCTAGTCAGAGAATCTGGCTAATCTTGTCTGTGATGGGGGTATGGGTATGAGCCCCTCTGTGAGTCCCAGTAACTTGGGCAAGTACAGGCAACAGCCTTTAATCAATGGAGTACAGGCTTTGGCACTCAGGGACACAGGAGCAAGTGTCACTATGGTGACAAAAGATCTTGTGGAACCTGGGCAGATTATACTGGGTGAAATGTTCCAAGTGACCAATGCTAGCAATGTCAGAACAGACCATTCTCTGGCAGTTGTTAACTTCTCCTGGGGAGTGGTAACTGGCCTTAAGAAGGTTGTGGTGAGTGCAGACCTACCAGTCAAATGCTTGTTTGGCAATGATCTAGAGACATCAGCTTGAGCAGAAGTAGAGCTCAGGACTCGTGCAGAAATGCTGGGCATCCCTGCAGATGTGTTTGCTGTGACCAGGTCACAGGCCAAAATGTCTGAAACTGAACAGGCCTTGGATTCTGGAAAAATTGACCAAGTGCCATCCAAGAGGAGGAGCAGAAGGGTTAAGGCAGGGCCTTCCCCCTGACTCAGAAGGAGGATCAGTCTCTTGAGGGAGATGATCACAGTCCTGAAGAAAGAACTGTCCCAGAGAAGCTTGAGCCTGATCTGGTTGAGTTCTTGGGGACAGGGGGACCTTCCAGGGCAGATCTGAGCCAGGAGCAGCAGAGCTGCCCCTCTCTTGAACCCCTCAGACAGCAAGCTGCTGCTGAGGCTGCTGGGAGTGCTAGTGGTACCCATAAGGTGTATTGGGATGATGGACTCCTGTACTCCGAGTGTAGAGACCCCAAGCCTGGTGCCACCAGGAGGTTGGTTATACCTCTGAAGTTCATGGGCTTCCTATTGACCCTAGCCCATGATATCCCTTTAGCAGGTCACCTGGGCCAGAACAAGACTTGGGACAGACTAGTTCCTCACTTTCACTGGCCCCACATGTCTGAACACACAAAGCAGTTTTGTCGCTCCTGTGTAACCTGCCAAGCCAGTGGCAAAGCAGGTGGCACTACACAGGCCCCCCTGATACCACTACCTGTGGTGGGGGTGCCCTTTGAAAGGGTAGGGATTGACATTGTTGATCCCATGGATCCCCAAACAGCATCTGGGCACAGGTTTATCCTGGTGGTAGTGGATCATGCCACCAGGTACCCAGAAGCTATACCCCTTAGGACCACAACAGTACCTGTGTGGTGGCAAGAGCCCTGTTGGGAGTTTTCTCAAGAGTGGGTTTTCCTAAGGAGGTGGTATCAGACAGAGGTACCAACTTCATGTCTGGATGCTTAAGGGCAATGTGGAAGGAGTGTGGAGTGACTTACAAATTCACCACACCCTATCACCCACAATGCAATGGTTTAGTTGAAAGGTTCAACAAAACCTTAAAGGGCATGATTAAAGGACTCCCAGAAAAGCTTAGGCGAAGATGGGACATTCTCTTGCCCTGCCTTTTGTTTGCATACAGGAAAGTGCCACAAAAGGGGGTTGGCTACAGCCCCTTTGAACTTTTGTTTGGTCACCCTGTCAGGGGTCCATTGTGTTTGGTGAAGGAAGGATGGGAGTTACCTCTCAAGCCCCCAAAGCAAGACATAGTGGACTATGTACTTGGTCTCCACTCCAGGATGGCTGAGTACATGAAAAAGGCAACTAAAAACCTTGAGGCTAGCCAGGAACTGCACAAAGCCTGGCAAGACCAAAAGGCTCTACAGACTGTTTACCAGCCAGGACAGAAAGTGTGGGTGTTGGAGCCTGTGGCCCCAGTAGCTCTCCAAGACAAGTGGGGTGGACCCCATACTATTGTTGAACAGAAGGGAGAGGTTACCTACTTAGTAGACCTAGGAACTCACAGGAGTCCCCACGGGGTTCTCCATGTCAACAGGCTAAAGCCATATGTAGACAGGGCTAACATGGGCTTGCTCATGGCTACTGATGAGGGACAGGAGGAAGAGAGTGACCCACTCCCTGACCTCCTCTCACAGAACCCTAATGATGGGTCAGTGGATGGTGTGGCCTTGGCAGGCAACCTCACTGCCCAGCAGCAAACTGATTGCAGACAGGTGCTCAATCAGTTCAGAGACATGTTTTCTCTGACTCCAAGTCAGACTACCTGGTGCACTCATGAAGTGGACACTGGGGACAGTCTGCCTATTAAAAATAAGATTTATAGGCAACCTGACCATGTCAGGGACTGTATCAGGACAGAAGTCCAGAAAATGTTGGATTTGGGAGTTATCGAACCCTCAGATAGCCCTTGGGCTAGTCCAGTGGTCCTTGTGCCAAAACCTCACACCAAGGGTGGGAAAAGAGAGATTAGGTTTTGTGTGGACTACAGGGGTCTCAATGCAGTCACTAGGACTGATGCCCATCCAATTCCAAGGGCAGATGAGCTTATAGATACTGTGGCCTCAGCCAAGTACCTTAGCACATTTGACTTGACAGCTGGCTACTGCCAGATCAGACCAGCTGATGATGCAAAGCCAAAAACTGCATTTTCGACCCCCAGTGGGCACTACCAATTTGTGGTGATGCAGTTTGGTTTGAAGAATGCACCTGCCACTTTCCAAAGGTTGGTAAATTCAGTTCTCACAGGTATGGAAGCCTACAGTGCAGCTTATCTAGATGACATTGCTGTCTTTAGCTCCACCTGGGAGGATCACCTGGTCCACCTAAGGAATGTTTTGGAGGCCCTGCAAAAGGCAGGCCTCACAATCAAGGCCACCAAGTGCCAGATAGGGCAGAGTCAGGTTGTGTACCTGGGCCACCTTGTAGGTGGAGGCCAGGTTCAACCACTGCAGAGCAAAATCCAGACCATCATGGACTGGGTTGCTCCAACTACCCAGACTCAGGTGAGAGCCTTCTTAGGCCTGACTGGGTGCTATAGGAGATTTGTCAAGGGGTATGGATCAAAAGTGACACCCCTGAATGACAACTTCTAAGAAAATGCCCAAAAAGGTTCAGTGGACAACTAGCTGTCAAAAGGCATTTGATGACCTGAAGCAGGCCATGTGCACTGCTCCCATTCTACAAAGTCCTGATTACTCCAAGAAGTTCATTGTCCAAACAGATGCATCTGAATTGGGGGTAGGGGCTGTACTGTCAAAATTGAATGATGAAGGTCAGGATCAGCCAGTAGCTTTCATAAGCAGAAGGCTGACCCCTAGAGAGAAACGCTGGTCAGCCATTGAAAGGGAGGCCTTTGTTGTGGTTTGAGCTCTGAAGAAGTTGAGGCCATACTTGTTTGATACTCACTTCCTTGTTCAGACAGACCATAAGCCCCTCTTATGGCTAAAACAAATGAAGGGTGAAAACCCCAAACTGCTTAGGTGGTCCATTTCGCTATAGGGGGAGGACTTTACAGTGGAACATAGACCTGGGAGTAACCATGCCAATGCAGATGGACTCTCTAGGTATTTCCACTTAGAACATGATCAAAGTGGCCCATGACGACAGAGAAAATCTAGAACAACCTATTACTATGGATGAACTTTCAGCTGCCTTACAAGATCTAGCAGCAGGGAAGGCCGCAGGCCCCGATGGTCTACCAATCGAGCTCTACAAAAGCTTATTCGAAGAAACATTAATACTTCTGCTTGACCTCCTTAATGGGGTTATAAATACAGGTTTAATCCCTGAGTAATGGATGAACACCAATATAGTGGGGTTTCATAAAAAAGGTAAGCCCACGGAAAATCCGGGCTCATACAGACCCATATCCTTAATAAATGCCGATAATAAATTATATGCTAAGATCTTGGCAACCCGCCTAGGACGGATCGTTGGGTCCCTGGTCTCCCCTTGGCAGCACGGTTTCATTCCTGGTAGGGGAACCACAGATCATATAAGACGAGCTATTACGCTGTTTGATATCCATGCTGCCGGGGAAGGAGGGGTCGCAATGATCCTCCTAGATGCGGAGAAAGCTTTCGACCGCGTCAGATGGGAATTCTTGTGGAGTGTGCTCGTCGAATTGGGGTTTGGACCAAGGTTTATGAAGGCTATTCAAGCCATGTATGCCACCCCAGTGGCGAAAATTCAAATGATGGGCGAGAGTTCAGATAAGATCTTTATCACGAGGGGGACAAGGCAGGGCTGTCCATGCTCACCCATACTATTTGCACTATACATCGACCCCCTAATACGCCAAATAACCAACAACACAGCAATTAAACCGGTAGTTACAAATGGATTTCAAACAAAAATTTTGGCATATGCAGACGATCTTGCTGTCATTACTACTGATCCCGAAACTGCTATGCGAGAAGTAGTGGGTACCACGAGTAAGTTCGGCGAACAATCCGGCTATCGTTTAAATGTGGGCAAGACACAGGTACTCTGTTCCAAGAACATAAATAAGCTAGACGCCAGATTTGTTGACTCTGTGGTTTATTTGGGGATAGCGATCAACGCACAGCCAGAGTTAATAATTAGAGACAACTTCATCCCTTTCATGGAATCCATGAAGGAGAATCTGAAAAGAATGGACACATTACAACTCTCAATAATTGGTCGCGTCAATGTAATCAAAATGACCATGCTTCCCAAGGTGTTATACAAATTTCGGTCGATTCCCTTTAAAATAGAGGGGAAAATCATTAAGGAAATAGAATCCATCTTTATGAATTTCCTGTGGCAATATGGTAAGGTCAGAAGATCTTTGAAATATATGTCACTACCTCAGGAAAGGGGCGGTCTGGGAATGCCAAACGTTAGATACTATCATTGGTCTTGTCTTCTTACACAGATGGCCATCTTATTTGAACCAGCGGGAAGAAGCTCAAACTTCCCGAGAAGACAAGACGCGATTCCATCTATCTTTGAATTATTACTTGGCAGCGAGGCCACTGGTGTCCTACTAAGAAGAACTGAAAGGAAATATTATAGTAAGTCGAGACTTAAGACACTCGAAGGAATATGGGGGGTCTGGGCCGCAACTCAGAAAGTATTTTCAATCTCCAAATACAATCACCATACCCCACTCTGAAATTCAGGCCTCTTTCCCAATCTAAGCAACGATGGGTCCTGGAGACACTGGGCAGGAAAAGGTATCCTGACACTGGGGCAAGTAATTCTCAGAGATGAGTGTAGAACTCTGGAAGAATTAAGACTTAGGTACTCCCTTCAGGGTATACAAGATTATAAATACGCTCAGGTGGTCAGCACTATCAGATCAATAAGGCCCCGAATCGTCTTAAGGGAGAGGTGCAAGGTATTGGATTATTTGAAGGTTGGTGATCCTAGTATCAACGGTGTGTACAGGCTGTTTCTGCAGGAATTCCAGGACGATATCGGTAAAACCGAGGCAGCCTGGGCTGCAAAGTTGGAGGATCCGGATATTGACCTGGATAGAGCTCTTGAATTGGATAGAAGATTCTTACGCTCCTCTAATTTAAGAGCTCAACATTTTAAAACATTATTTAATCTCTATTACACCCCCTCTAAACTTCACGACTGGGGCAAGAGGGAGAACAGCAATTGTCCCAGATGCTGTAAAGGCCCAGCCGACATTACTCACATGTTTTACAAGTGCGAGAAATTAGAATCCATTAGAATAGAGATCGAATCATTCTGGTCAGGACTGCTGGATGCACAGATAACCTTGTCTCCGACACTAATGATTATCGGATGTCAAAGTCAATTGAAACTAAATACTGAGACCGAAGCCCTAATTTTTATCTCTACTGCTGTATTTAGAATCTTAATCTCAGCAGCTTGGAAAGATACACAGGCCCCAACCTTTCAAATGTGGCTATCCAGATTTCTGGGTATACATAATGTGGAGGCGGCTCTGTATCAACTTAAGGGAAAAAAATTAAGAGAACTGGGGTTGAAGATTTGGGCACCAGTGGCCGCTTGGCGCACTAGTAGAATGTCGTAACCTCACCGATCTTCAGAATATGGCTATGACTATACCCTAATATTTATACTTTCATTAGATATACCTTCATTCTCTCTCTCTTTCCTCCTTTGATTGTGGCAGCTGGCATGATGTTTATCATATGAATTTCAATTTCATTATCATATTTACGCCACACCATTTAATGATTTACAACCTCCAATTTCAATTAGATTTTAGAAATGTAATTTGTCAACCGACTTCTACATGCCTTGTTCTAGCTTTATCCATATTTTCTTGCTACTTCTGTAATCTGTTTATATGTCATTCAGCCTTCTTATTTAGTTAAATTTATTTCATATTGTATTGATATAATGTAACATGAATTCTCAATAAAAAATATATTTAAAAAAAATAGAACATGAATGCTCAACTGGTCAAGGTTAGTTTAATGTCCCTGCGTTTGGGGGGGGGGGGTTGTGTAGGAGAGTAGGATCTGCTTCACATGGGAACAGATGGTAGTGCTTGCATCCCTTACTGTGGTATAGGCTACCTATATCACTACCAGTGCACACACATATACAACCTATAAGTCACTCCTATGGCAGGCCTTAACAATCCTGAAGGCAGAGTGCTTGGTTTTTATGTGAGAGGGTGCCCCTGCATGAGCAGAGCCCCTCTGCAGCATTCGGAGTACCTCCTCTGATGCTGTTTGTGGTGCAGCCAGACCATATACTCTTAAGTGCATTATAACTTTGGGATAAATGCTAACTTTGGACTGGCTGCACGGAAACATGTCGTGTTTGGTGTAAAACGCTTTGGAATACTACCCCCCGCCAGTTCTGGCGGCGGGGGTAGCATTCCACCCTTCTAGAGGGAGAGACATGTTCACACTGGTCTAACCCAGTAAAGACTTTCAACAGGCCTGGCATTACAAAATGGATGCCACTGCCACAGACACGGGTCTGGCCTCCTGCTGCTGTTCGAAACTCCGGCAGGGGAGGCCTGCACAATAGGTTTCCTGTACCAGCAAGGTGTAACCACCTCCCCAGACAGGCAGATGTGTATTGGGGCTGGGCGGGAGCACTCTCTGGTTCTTTGAAGTCCTGCACTGGGGGCACACTTGGTGTCCCTGTGCATAGTCCAGTTCAAACCCGTTGCAGGGGCTACTTGCCCCTGCTCTGGTGCGAAACTGGACAAAGGGAATGGGTGTAACCACCCCTCTTTCCAAACCCTACCATAGGTGGGTCCCTAGAGTATGTCTAACCCCCAAACTTCGTATAAGTATGGGAACCCAGTCCTTAAGACTTTAGATTACCCTGGACGAAACTCTGCAACATATATCCTGGACCTTCGATGTTCTACTTTAACTAGAAGACTGAAGAAATCTCCCTTGGGGCCAAGGAGTGACTCCCCTGCTTGACAGGCATCAAAGAAGCAACTGTCCGGTCTGCAATTCTGAAGCTCCCGCCGGACGCCGAAGTCTCTGCATCCCCAGTGGTAGATTTCCTGACTTCCCGAGGCTACCCTAAGTCCACAGCAAAGCTGAGGCCCGTGGCTATCGTGGGTGACGTGGAACCGTGACCCCTGGACACCGTGATCTTTTGCTGATCCATCATCTTCCTGGTCTTCCTCGAAGTTGTGCTTTGGGCTCCGAGTAGCCCCAGCCTTGAGCACCTCCTGCACCGAAGATTGATGGCCTCCACTCCACGAGGGACCCATGGGCCAGTTTCCAGTGCGACCACTCGAGGCTCCTTCGCGAACGCTAGCCCATTGGCTAGTAGGTCCCCACGAAGGCAACTCCTCTTCTGATTGGGCTTTCCTGGTTGCTCCAGACGTGTCCCGACTTACCCTCGCTGGGTGAGTTCCCCAGATCTTGCTGGTCTGCACCAACGTCCTTTTTCTATTTCAAAGTGACTAGCCGTTGCCAAGGCTTGTTGGGTCCAATCTGGTCGCCGACACCGCAGCACTCGACAGACTTCGTGGGACAGCTCGAATCTGGCTCCTGGTCATTGTCGACACCTCCTGGACCTCGTGGCTGAAGAATCAAGACACCCGTCAACTCACCTGAAGCACCCGACATCTGTGGGCATTGCACTGGTAAGTGACCCAGACTCTGTCCCCTCTGCTTTCATGTTCCTTCCATCCTCGATCCGGGGTTGGATCGCTTCGGACACTTCTCCTCTTCACGGCAGCAGCACTTCCTGAGCAGCTTCCATTGAAAACAGCGATGCAACCCGACACCATTTGACACCTATGCACCCAGCTTCCCTGGGTGAGGTAACTTGAGTACTTCGGTGCTCCCGTGGGTGTTGGCCCTAGACACCTCTAAGTCCAAAAAGGTTCGCTCGTAGTCATCCTCTAAGTCTCCTTAAACTCATAATTTCCAACCGCGACTTTCCCCATAGGAGTAAATGGCGATTCGCGGCTGTGTTCTCACACTGCACGCGTCCCCCGTTGGTCCCCTGTGTCACTACCTTGGGTGGTTCCTTGTGGTCCAAGCACTTCTACAGGCTCTAGGCCTTGTGTCTAGTTCAGTCGTGGCTCTTATACCACTTTATAGGTATATGGTTTGGTACGCCCCCAGTACCCAAATGTGTATTTGTGCTTTTACTGTTGAATACTTACTTGTAACTTAAGTACTTCGAACTCCAGCCTCATAAGGATACTAGAGGGATGTGTTTTATCTTAAATACATATATTTTAAATATATACCTGGTGTGGTTGTCCTTTCATTTGATCATTCAAGAGATTATAGACTAGTAAAACAAGCTGCTTTACATTCCTTCAAGACTTAGCCTGAAGGCTGCTCTCCATAGCTACCACTAGGATAGCTTTCAATAAAGGTTGTCTTTAACCTATCACCATAAGGGGTTGTTTGGACTGATACAAGGTGCCCACTATAACTAGTGGACAGCATATATCAGGTCAACTTCTCACACTCTCTATTCCTGATTGTATATTTTGCGTTTTTTCCTACTTTTCATGTGTTTTTACTGCGTTTTTCACTCTTTTTCTATTATTTGCTTTTTTCATTTCTTTTACTTACTTTCTTAGTTCCTACCTTTTCTTTCCTGCCCCCGCCTACCCAGAACCATGGCAAAGGGCCAGTGGAAGACTAAGAGGAGGGCCCGGAGTGAGAGCCGAAGGCGGCGCTCACAAGGGGTGCAGGCACGGGCCTTGTTCAGTGAGGCAGAGGTCGCCGCACTGTTTTATTTATCTAGCCCCATCTCCCCTTAACCCTGGCAGCAGGCGGCAGGCCTGGGTCTGGGTAAGGGCTGCAAGAGCGTCACCGGCGGTGGTTAAGGGTGTGACAGGCAGTGTTCGCTGCTCTGGGGTCCGGCGCACCAATAACCAATTGATGCACCGGTGGTCTGATATCCTGGACCGGGAGCATGACCTGCTGGACCTGCTAACTGTTGAGGTCCTGGGGCTTGGTAGCTATTTATATTACTATTTTGTGTTCTTCTGTTCTGTGTTATTGCGAATATAATTTTTTTCGCAAATAGCTAACATGCTGCTGCTGCTTACATGCAGGTAACCTATGTATAAAAACTAATATTATGTGATTGTTACTTCCAGACAGGTGCTCGGCGCTACTAACTAATCATACTTGTTTGCAACTTTGCGCTCACTTGGGCTGGTTATGTAAGAGAGGTTAGAGAATTTAAGTTAGGTAGGTAATCCACATAGGAAAAACTCCAGTTCTTTCCTCTGTCCTGTCAGGCTGTCCAGTCTCCTGTCACTAAGATAGTGGTAGTAGTTAGTTAGTTAGTATTATTTGGCAATTTAGCGGCCTGCGTCGTGCGTCCTCTCACATGACTTCAGTCCTAGTAGAACCTTCTGTAGTTCTTATAGTGAGTGAATAGCAACCAACCAATGTTGTGTATGCAATATGCATGTGTCCATCTATGCATTAAGAAAAATAAATGCAGACTTAGTATTTGGCCCGTAAAGGGGGTTATAGGAGTTGAGACTGAGAGATGATTGGGAATGAGATCGGAACTTAGAAGCAAATATAATTTTTTTGCAATTCATTCCAAAGTCAGGAATAGGCAGGCTAAGTATGTTTAGGATTCAGGAATCAGAATTGAACTGTGGAATAATAATGATCGGATGGTACTAGACTGCGATACATACTACTACTAGTCAAATAAGTCAAGCTGATTGCTTTAGCATAGGTCAATGTTAATGCAATTGCCATTTCCTGTCTAAAAATATTTTTAGAGCAATTATATTGCTATATTTAACACAAATTATTTTTTGTCTCTTTACATGATCAGCATCCAGGAGCAAGAAGAAGACTGGGGCAGCTGGCAGTGCGGCAGGTGCGGGTGCTGGAGGAGGCTCCCAGGAGCAGCAGGAAGCGGCCTCAGATGCCGATGGCTCTGCTGCTGGCCCCAGTTGGTCCTCCTGGTGTTGTAATATATTAATATTTCCCTAACTTTTACTGTTTCTAATTTAAATTTTTCCAAAATCCTCTTCATTCTATCTGTTTCTAAATTCTTGTTTTTTCTCCATTACCTACTACTAAGCACTAGTACTGCTACTAACATTGTTTCTTCTAGTGTCTGTTTTTTTTTTACATCAAATCAAACTGCATCTTACTAACCTCTGCTGACTCTGTATTAGACGGACTGTCTGTAGCTTGCTTTCTTCTGGGTTTCATTGAGCTTTCATTCTCCCCTTATGTGGATTGCCTAGTAGTGGTACTGTAAGACTCAGAGAACCCATTGGTCCTAGGCTACTACTAGTACTAGTAAGGACTCCTTACTACTACTAGTAGCACTAATGTGCTGTGCAGATTGCATGCCCACGTAAGGTGTATCTGCAGGGTTGTGAATTGTGAGATGAGAAGGCTTTAGTTTCTTTTACTGTCTCATCATGCTCAATCAGTAATGATGGTCTCTCACGTTGGACAGGACACCCCAAAGTGGTGTATTTTACTTTTTCTAATCCAGGCCTAGTACGTTTTTTTAGTAGCAGCAATTGATGGTGAACACTGAACAACTGTTACCGTGCACCATGGCTGGAAGGAAGTATGAGGAGTAGGAGGACGGCACCATTATTTTCCAACTAAGAGAGACCTCATGTCCGACCAGTTGGCCACTCTTTCTTCTTTTCAAAAAATGAGATGCACCAATGGCTCTAGTCACTGAGTCCAGTCCTATGGGTTGGCCTCTCCTTGAGAGGCTTTTCAAAAATTGCCACCAACAAAATGCCCAACCGGATATTATTTCGTTATTTTTGATAGGACATACTGACTACTGTACTCCAGTATCCGAATTGTAGATAGAGATGTGTGTGTTGTATATGTATTATTAATTATGTATTTTCAATCTTGCTATTAAAATAAATAAATAGGGGAGGCGTATATGGCATCTAAATAAATGTGATTTTTTTCCCCAAGCGTACGGACCACCAGTCCCAGGGCCAGTGGTGAGGGCCACAATGCCACTCCGGAGGGAGCAGATGTGTCAGCCACAGAGGGTGAGCCAGCAGAAGTGGCGGGCGGTGGTAAGTCATATTCCTTACTTATTAAAAATGATGAATACATACACTCGCTGCAAGGGTGTATACTCAGTACTAGTATACTGTACGTCTGCTGAGGCTAAGTTGTTGTGAACACTGAACAGTTGAAGAAGACACCCTTTACTTAAACATTAGCATTAACGGTGGGGGTTGAGTAACTAATGTCATATTCTATCTTCAACTCAGCAAAGACAGTTTTATGACGAAGAAAAACAGTCAGACGACATGTATGCCTGGCAGAGAAGGATGCTTGGGTGAAGGAAGGGGCCCCTGGATGCATAGGTGGCAGATGAAGATGATAGGAATAGGATGCATGGGTAGTTGAAGGATGGGTGAAAGGTGAAAGAGAAAGCAGGAATGATGCCTGTCTGGATGGATGAAACTGTATGGGTGAAAGTAATCCTCCATGGGGTTTGAGGGGTCAAACTCTAAGGCAAGCAAGGACGCATGGCATGGCTGGCGGTTGGTTATATGTATGACAAATGTATGTTGTCAGTGAAAGCCGGTTTATGATAGCCATGTTTGGATGGATGGATGCCTGGATGGCATCATATAGTAGGTGAAAACAGAGTCAGACTGGATAAAGAGAATGTAAAAGAAAATTTACCGTGCCAGAGTACCAAAGCCAAGGGTGAAGAAGATTAAGAATAAAATAATAATAATAATGCTAGAAGAGCAATGCACTGAATTTAACTGAAAAAACAAGCCCTGGGAAAAACAGGGACTGTTTTTTTGCAAGGTTTGTTATTCAAAGGTTTGACGTTGTACTTGTATTTCAGAATGGAATACTCCTTTGACACACAGTAGTTTGCAAGCACACCATATATATTGTGCATGACTATTATTTACCCTACCCATAATCGCGTACCTCTGACTCCGAGGCCCACTTCCGCTCCAGTCCCCTCCCTGTGTCAGCCATGGGTGGCCTATCGGCTGCATGGTAACTAGTACTTACAAACCACTCAGTATGTCATCATCATCATCACGTGAGTGACATGATGTTGTGCCTCCGTTTCCCATCATCCATAAGCATATCATCATTAACCATCATCATGTGCCTTATTGCTGTAGTGCAGTCAGGGTGAAAGAGAAATTGTCTGAGCATTTGCCATTGATTTAACAGAGTATGGCCGTAATGAAAATATATAATTGTGTAGTACAGCTGTCCCACATGCAGACAGTAGTAAAGTACATGAGTCTGCAACACGAGTATGTCTGTCTAGGGCACAAGCTGACTAAGCTGGCATGCCTGCAAGATTAATTGTGCTGAACAAGAGAGAGAAAAATAATACTTCTACCCTACTCCATAGTGCCTGAAAGTATAATCATCACATCCAAATCTTAGGGGCAGAGGAAGTGAAGTGAGGAGGAGAGGATATCACAGCTGCTAGTTCTACTGCTACTACTGTGACAATATAATTTTTATGTGTGTAATTTAATTTTGTGTTACTGTTTTGCTAAGAGTATTGGTTACAATTCTCTTTTTTTTCCTTTCTTGATATAGCTACTCCTTCCTTAACCACTAGGCAGGAGTTGGCGGCCAGGGCCCGGCAAAGGAAGCTGGAGGCCATCCGGGATGAATATCGCCGGCTTGTTGCCCTGGCAGAGGAGGAGGAGGAGGCGGCAGCTTCTTCCCCCAATGCCCCGGTGCCCAGCCAGCCCCCTGTGCCTCTGATGGTACGGCACCGTGTTCTGGCTGCCGCCCGCCACCCATCATCAACATCTACTGCTGCCCACCCCTTTTGTTCCTGGAGGAACTTTCGGCGCGTGCTCCTCAGGGTGGCGCACCCGGAGGCCAAGCTGGAGGAGGTCCTGGAGAGAACTAGCCAGCACCCCCGTTGCTAGACATCATCATCATCACCGACCTCAGTCTTTGACTCTTGCCCCTTTTTTAATAATTTGTTTGGTGGGTGGTATGTTGGGATAAGTTGGGGAACCTTGGGGTTTACTTTTTCTTGAACTTGGACATGGACATTTATTTAATTTATTGGACATTGGTTGAGGTTAGGGAGAGGGGTGGGTCAGGTGTTGCGGGTTTTTCTTCTAGTTTATATTTGTTAGGGTAATAAATTGATAGTTTTCCAATACATATGATGCAAGTCTTTTCGGGGGGTGGGGGGGGGTGCCTCCTTTATGTTAGTTTGTTTGGTTTTGTTTCCTCCTTTTGCTGCAGGGCCGCAGCCAGTTTTTGAATCTGCCAATAGTGTAACACACCGACAGATAGATGCAGTACCCTCACTTGCCCTACTACTGTCAGTCTCTCCTCCTAATCTATACATTCTGCAACTAAAAACCCTTTGTAGTATGTACTCAGAAGGATGTGGGTGTGTGAATTAATTAATTTCCATAGTATATACATTATTGACTCCCCCACACTTCTTCTCTTACCTGTGATCGATGTTTAGGCGAAGCAATGGCTGCATGGTGATGGTTTGGGTTAGTTTACTAAGGTGCCATGGTGGGTGGTGGGAGTAGTAGTAGACAGTTGCATTTGCAAAAAAAGAAAATAAGACAAGTCAGTCACCTGAGGGAGACTAGGGAATGAGTAGTAGACGTACAGTAAGTAGTAAGTACAGAAGAAGAAGACTGCCAAACAAGAAGAAAGTGATGATGGATGATATTGATATTAAGCAATGCTAAAGTAGAATAAAACATAATGGTGACAGGGATAGCCTAGTACAAGTTACAACAAACTGAAGTAGTTGACTTGACCTATGAAGTGGACAAGCGTAACCTTAGTGCTGCAAGGATGATAAATCCATGATAGCAATTAATAATTAATAATGGGTTAATATAATTATGTTCCTCTGGGAAAAAAAGAGAATAGCGAAGCCTACTGAGCATGGATGGGCACTGGGCAATCTAATATATAGTATATATATATATATATTAAAGCGCCATGGACATTGGACCACACTCCCATGTGATGCCAGTAACGGATTCGTTCCACAAATATATTTGCATATTGACAATTGAATTATGCTCTACTCTTTACGGGACTAATTGATGACAATTGGATGGTTGGGGTTTTTTGCTTTGCATTTCCAGTACAGCAAGTGTTACAAAACATTGTGCAGCCCGATTTTATGCACTGCATTTTATGCAGTTCTTATTTTATTCTGCTATCCATTTAAACAGGGTAGCATGTGATGAGAGAAATGGCATCACATCTAAACAATATATACCCCCACCACTAATGAACAGATGTTTTTTTATTCTCTGTGCTATTACACTGTAGAACTGTTATCCATTTATATTATGCAGCTAAGTATGCTAATGAGACATTGTGTCGAGATCTTTACACATTAGCTGACACTTGGATTATCGGCACTGAGCAAAGTTTAGTTGAGACTTGCCAGTGACCTTGTTACATCTAGTCTTTCCACCATGTTTATTCATGTTTGAAGGAGTGGGAGGGCGCTATATATAGCCTCGATTTGTTGGTGTCATTTGGATTGATAAAGCCTGCTGCGCAGGCGAAACGCGTCTCTCTCTCTTGTGGGGTCGAGGGTGACCGAAACATCATTAAATCAGCCCCATACTCACAGACCGGTGTGCGTGCCTCTTCTTTGGGGAAGTAGGATTGGCGATGTGATATATATATATATACACACTTAGAGCAGAGGAAGATCCTTGCCCTGCCTTGAATTAGTGTTGCTTTCACCACATCCGCCCCAGCAAGTGTGTTATCAATTATTGGTGTAAATTTAATTTAGTCACACCTCAATATAAATCACACAGCCCAAGGGAAGAGGGTTAAGGTTTGATGAATGGTTGGGAAGGGGTATTTGAGGGAAAGGTTTGACAAAGACAAACATTACACATGCTTCACTGCGCTGCTTCCGCCTTGAGTGATCGCTCCCCTCGCTGCTCCTCACAGCGTGGTATCGTATTGCTGCATTGTAACCAAGTTGTGATATCTGCATAGCTCCATTTTTAGTAAGCTTCGTAATTTCATAGCGCTATTATCCCACAGCGCTTACATTGCTTTGATTGCATTGTTGTGTGTGATTTCCCCCGGCGCCCTGCTCTGACCTCCCCTCCATTTTGATCCTGCTGTTGTTGTGTTCCCCTGAGCCCGCCACGCCTCCCAGCTGAGCCGCCCTCCCACAAGCACCCAAAAGCATTCCCCAAACCTCGCAGCGCTGTGATTCACTCGCTGCTTCCGCCTTGAGTGATCGCTCCCCTCGCTGCTCCTCACAGCGTGGTATCGTATTGCTGCATTGTAACCAAGTTGTGATATCTGCATAGCTCCATTTTTAGTAAGCTTCGTAATTTCATAGCGCTATTATCCCACAGCGCTTACATTGCTTTGATTGCATTGTTGTGTGTGATTTCCCCCGGCGCCATGCTCTGACCTCTCCTCCATTTTGATCCTGCTGTTGTTGTGTTCCCCTGAGCCCGCCACGCCTCCCAGCTGAGCCGCCCTCGCCCCTCCCCCTCCGCTATCCATATATGACAGTAGTTCCCGCGCGCAGCGTCCGCGCCCAACCCGCGCCGAAGGTGCGCCAAAGGTAAGCCCGTCTACGCCCGTCCGCGCCTGGACCGCGCCCAGCGCCAGACCCCCTGCCCCTCGAGCTGCCCAGCCCTCCCGCATTACCTACGATGCCGCCTCCCTCCTAGCCCTCGACCCCGGTCGCGCCCCCAACTGCGTCCATGCCGCTCCTGGACACACCCATGGCCCTTTCTCCTGCTACTCCTGCAAATTCAGCGGCACCGACAACATCTCTGCTACGTCCACACCACAGATTCCCGACCCCAACCACCTACAATGCATCCTTCTCAACACCCGATCGGTCCATAGGCATGCCATTGACCTATGGAATCTACTAGACACCATTTCCCCGGACATCGCCTTCCTTACGGAAACATGGATGAATGCTTCCTCCGCACCAGACATCACCATTGCCATCCCTGAAAACTATAAGATCACCCGCAAAGACCGTACCAGCCACACAGGAGGAGGAATCGCCATCGTCCACAAGAAATCTATCCGCATCTCAACCAGCTCTGACGTCAATCTCGCCAACTCCGAACATCTTCACTTCCAGATCCACATCGACCCCAAAACAACACTCAGAGGCACTCTCCTCTACAGACCACCAGGACCCCGCGCAAAATTCAGTGAAGACATCACGGACTTCATCACCCCACACGCGCTCCCCTCCAAAGATTACATCCTTCTGGGAGACCTCAACTTTCACCTTGAAAAGACCAACGACCACAACACCTCCACCCTCGTGGACAACCTCGCCAACCTCGGACTTAAACAACTAGTCACTTCCCCCACCCACATCGCAGGTCACACACTCGACCCCATCTTCACATCCAGCAATCATATCTCCTTCTGCCACACTACGGATCTCCTCTGGACCGACCACAGCTGCGTTCACTTCATCTACAACAAGCCGAAACCCATCATCCACTCCCAACCTACCCTGCAAAGAAACTGGAACAAAATCACCACGGACCAAATCTCCGCATCGCTCCTTCGAAACTCCCCAGCCCTCTCTTCTAACGCCAACGAAGCCGCCGCCAACCTCACCCTATGGTTATCCAACACCGCCGACACCTTAGCTCCACTGAAAAAACGTCAAAGCAAACCTGGCAGCAAGAAAGCCTCATGGTTCAACGATGATCTCAAGAAGTCCAAGAAACTCTGCCGCTCCCTTGAAAAGGCCTGGAAAAAAGACCCAACCACCAGCACCAAGGACGCCTTCAAAAGCGCCACCCGCACCCACCACCAACTGATCCGAAAATCCAAGAAAACAGCTTTCAAGGATCGACTTGACAACAACGCCCACAACAGCAAGGAACTTTTCAACATCGTCAAGGAATTTTCCAATCCCTCGGCCAACTCCAACGACATCACCCCCTCTCAAACCCTCTGCGACTCCCTAGCCTCTTTTTTCCACAACAAGATTGCAGACATCCACAACAGCTTTGACAACCAACCCGGAAACCAACCCACCCTACCATCTGCTGACCACCTTCCCCCCGTGAACACCCTTAACGCTTGGAACCCAATCTCCACTGAGGACACCATCCGCCTGATGAATTCCATCCACTCAGGATCCCCCACAGACCCATGCCCTCACCACATCTTCAACAAAGCAGACTCCGTCATAGCACCGCACTTCCGAGACGTCATCAACTGCTCCTTCAACTCCGCTACCTTCCCAGAAGACTGGAAACACGCCGAACTCACTGCCCTTCTGAAAAAACCAACAGCGGACCCCACCGAACTCAAAAATTACCGCCCCATCTCGCTTCTTCCATTCCCGGCCAAAGTCATCGAGAAAGCCGTCAACAACCAGCTCGCCGCTTTCCTCGAAGCCAACAAATCCCTCGACTCCTCACAGTCCGGCTTCCGAGCCAAACACAGCACTGAGACCGCCCTCATCGCAGCAACAGACGACATTCGAACTCTACTGGACAACGGAGACACAGTCGCCCTCATCCTCCTCGACCTCTCTGCAGCATTCGATACAGTCTGCCACAGCACCCTTCTACAACGCCTCAATAACATCGGAATCCAAGGAAAAGCACTTGAATGGATCACCTCGTTCCTCACCGGAAGAACCCAGAGAGTCCGCCTTCCTCCATTCAAGTCCGAGGCCTCTGAAGTCATCTGCGGCGTCCCTCAAGGATCCTCACTCAGTCCCACCCTCTTCAACGTATACATGAGCCCCCTCGCGGCCATCGCACGCCGACACAACCTCAACATCATCTCCTACGCGGACGACACTCAACTAATCCTTTCTCTCACCAATGACCCTAGCACCGCCAAAACTAACCTACACGAAGGAATGAAAGAAGTTGCCGAATGGATGAAACAAAGCCGTCTGAAACTGAACTCAGACAAAACTGAAGTCCTCATCTTAGGTACATCCCCCTCTGCATGGGACGATTCCTGGTGGCCTGAAGCCCTCGGAAAAGCACCCATCCCGACAGACCACGCACGGAACCTAGGCGTCATCCTGGATTCTTCACTCTCAATGAACAGACAAGTCAGCGCCGTATCCTCCTCCTGCTTCAACATTCTTCGCATGCTCAGAAAAACATTTCGCTGGATCCCCCTCGAAACAAGGAAAACAGTTACCCACGCTCTAGTCACGAGCCGACTGGACTACGGAAACACCCTCTACGCGGGTACTACCGCAAAGCTCCAGAAGAAACTCCAACGAATCCAAAACGCATCAGCCAGGCTCATATTAGACATCCCTCGCAACGAACACATCTCTGATCACCTTAAAGACCTCCACTGGCTACCCGTCAATAAGAGGATCACCTTCCGACTGCTTACCCACGCACACAAATCACTCTACGACATCGGACCAGATTGCCTCAACTCTCGACTGTCCTTCTACACCCCCTCCCGCCAACTACGATCTTCCAGCCAAGCCCTCGCCACTATACCTCGCATCAACAAGACCACCATGGGAGGCAGATCCTTTGCATACCTGGCTGCTAAAACATGGAACTCACTCCCCTCCTACCTTCGCCTCACCCAGAACCACCTAGCGTTCAGAAAGCAGCTTAAAACGTGGATATTTGACAAATAATCCTCCTCCCCTTCCTAAGCGCCTTGAAACCCTCTGGGTACGTAGTGCGCTATACAAATTTTATGACTTGACTTGACTTGACATGGACTACACACAATCTTGGCAGACGACCATCATATTCATAAATCTGCTAAGGGTGAAAAAGAAAATGCATGCATGATGATGACTTGATGGTTAATGATAAGTAGTACTAACTAGACTAGTAGAAAGTACAGGGCAGCAGTATATTATTAATTATTATTATTATGCAATTGCCTTGCCTGTCTGCCCTCAGAGAGCCCCAAATTACATACATTTTATTTGTGTTCTGTTGTACCGGGCTTCCTTTTGAAGCTAGCAAAGAAAATTAAAAAATAGCTGTAGGGATCAATTATAAGCAAAGACTAAGAGCAAACATAAACAACAACACACTGTCGTAATGAATGAAGAGAAAAAATGAATCAAATTAATTAAAAGATGATGAATGATACTAAGTTACTGTATGTAATCATGGTCAAATTGGGGAGTTGCATCTCGGCATTCCTCTTGGTCCTCACTATCATGGACGCTCCGTCCGCGTCAATCTCTTGGGTGCCACTGCCTGCCTGGCGGATGCGGATTGGTAAGGAAAGTGTGAGTTGTTTTCCCAGTATAGCACAGGGTGAAGGCTGGCCTGTAAGTGTAGATGGAAAAACAAAAGGGATATTGAAAAATCAAGGAGAAAAAAATGCATAAATTACGGAGGAGTGTAACAAAAACACTTTCAGAGGTGGCATGGCTACATCATGTCTCCTACTCTGTTTCTAGTGCTAACCTACAACAACAGCAGGACAGAGCAGGCCCACGGCACCCACCCAATCTCCACTTAGCTTAGATTTTGTCAGTCATACCACTACACTTGCCTCCACCACTACACAGACATGTAGGTCTGCTGTGGTTGTTGACTTGTTTACCTTTTAGGCTACTTTATGAAATGCTCCAAGTTATTCCATCAATCATCTCCGATCCTACTGATTGACTACGATGAGTATAGTATGGTCATCAGCATCATGGTGTCCAACTCTGTAGTGTACCAAAGTAGAGTTGGTCCTCAAACTCTGGTGGTCCACCCAGAAGTAGGTCATCTAACACACTACCTTCCATGACCTAAGTCGCCATCATCATCTTCATGCTGTGCTACTTCAGGTATGGTGTAATCCGGTGGTATAAAGTGCTTATTAAGTTTGATCATGGTTAACCTCTCCACGTTTTGGGGTGAGAGACTGGTCCTTTTCACTGTTACAACAGCAACAGCACCAGCAGCACTGAACACACACTCAGAAGAGACACTTGTGACAGGGCAAGCCAGATAGTTTATCGCCAGCATGCTGAGCACTGGCCAGTGACGCCTTTTCCCATACCAATACAGCAATGGGTTTTGATCAATGTGGACCTCTGTTGGGTCATCCAGATAGGCCTGGACCATTCGCTCATTGCTCAGGGGTGCTCCGCTTTGCTCGGCCTCTTTTGCCTCAGCCTCAGCACTGAACCTAACAAGCCCTTGCTGTAGAAACCATATTCTGTGCCAATTTTCCTGTTCTTGTTGATGTTGTTCTTGGTGTTGTCGGTGGTTTTGGCTGCTGTGAGCCAACCGCACTGCCCTCAGGCTCTGAAGTTGAACTTGACGCCTGCTGCCCTACAGTACTTCTTGTGGCCTGGAGCAGCGGGCCTCTAATTGCTCGCCGTTCTTTTTCTAAGCGACTGGCTTCCATAGCTATCCACGTTTTGTACTTGGCAACATCCACTTCTGAAAAAGGAATCAATGTGTTAGTGTTCAGTACTGATTTGTACCTGGATCCAGAATTGTGGCAGAAATGTAACGGTTAGATGACACAATTTCTCTTTCCACTCTTGTATTTTCAGATAAGCGAAGGGTCAAGCTCTCCAGCACCTTATATGCTTCTTTTTTTCCCTCCCCACCTGCGTACATTGCAGGCACCCCTTCAGCTGTTCCTGTAGCATGTGCAACAATGCTATAGCTTGAACAGAATATTGGTCCCGAGCATAAAAGAAGTAAATATTCGAACATCTAGCATCAAACCAATCCAATAAAGTTTCAGTCCAGTATTTAATCAAATGATGTTCTTCTTTATTTTCTTTTCTTTTTCTCTCAAAGCTTCTCCTTGTGATCATTTGATATTAATTCACAATAACACATTGGCGTGATTGTCAGAGCCAAATGTAGCCAATAGCCAACACGTGTTTCATCTTGGGTAAGTGGCCCAGCGACTTCCTCAGGGCTAAAACAATTATTGAAAAAAATAGTAAAAACTGAATGTGGTCCCATGCAATATGGGTCATATAAGTGCAAATATATCGATCAGACTATAGCTCCAATCTGGGCATCTTATAGAAAGGTTAATTATATATCGAAAGGGGAGAGTACTCATCACCATCACTGTCAGTATATGTGAAACCCTATGAAATGCGATAGCTTGGCCCATAGTACAGTCCTCCTTGCTAACTTCCCGTGTGAAGAGTTCGAAAGGAAGTAGCATTTCTGTCCGGCATTTAACTAGGCCCCATTGGTCCATCTCAATGGTCATGCCTTTCACCGTAGCATCCCCTCTTTGCATGACATATTCATTGATTGGTCTGTACTGCTCAAACAGACATTCAAGTATGTAATAGGTTGAGTTCCAATGTGTGGGCAGCTCCTGGATGAGTGCTTTAACTGGCACTCTTGCTCACGTTGAATGATCCTCAGCTGCTTCCGGGATTTAAAAGAATGGCTGAAATGTGTGCAGATTCTTCTGCAGGTGGTCAGTAAGTTGCTGACTCGGTCTTCTTTTTCAGAAAGTCTTGAACAATAATGTTGGTGCAGTGCGCCAAACACAAGACCCTGAAATAGCCACCATTGGACATGGCCCTAACTATATTACTGCCATTGTCCGTGGCAACAAAACCAATGTTCAGCCCTCTTGGGTGCAGCCATTCAAAGACCTTGCCGTTAAACTCCTCCAAAATGTTTGCAGCAGTATGAGATTTCTCCATGGCGAACATGGCTACAGTTGCATGTTTCCGAGTGGCATTAGAAATCTCAGCAGTGTCAACACCTGCAGATATCTTTTCTCTAACCCCCACAAAAGAGATCCAGTGTGCAGTGATGCACATATAATCATTGGCTTGGCAACTGGTCCACATGCCTGTTGTCATGTGGATAATGTGAACAGGACTCAGCTGTAAAGTTTGTCCAAGCAATTCCAGCACGCCGTGATGTAGTGCTGGAACAGCTACTCTGGCAAAATAGGACCGGCTGAAAACCTTCCATTTTAGGCAGATGGCTGTCACAAATTCAAGAAAACTCACCCCTTCCACAAAAGAAAAATGGAGGAGGTCCAGCGCTAATATTTTAGCCAGCTTCACATTGTACATATGTGCCATTGGGTGGTTGCGTTCGTACTGCTCCTCCGACCTAAACATGCTGAGAATGGTAGGCTGGATTTATTTCTTTTCTGGTGCCACTGATGCAGGTGACTTCTTGGCGCCAGATGTTGTTAGGCTCAACGCCGCACGTTTTTTCATTGCGGTACTCTCTTGCCTTAGTGTCTCAGTCTGACTCTTACTCTTGTGCCACTGAGATGTTGCTGAGGCTGATGAGGATGTGGGTGGTACCACTGCACTGCTGGGGGCAGGGCTACTTTGTGTTACAGAGAAAATGTCTCCTTCTTGTTCACCTTCCACCACGATCATATCTTCTACTTCTTCATCACCACCAACAGCAATGGGTGCAGTTTGTTTTTTGGCCTTTAAGGTGCGCCTCCCACTGGATCAAGTCGTGTTTTTTCAGATGGGTTGTTTAGCCTCTGGTACCATAGTTTGTACCAAGCTTACCCCGACTAACACCTTGTCCACAAATGGAGCATATATCAATGTTCTCCTCCTTACTGCTAACTGAAAAGAAGTCCCAAACTGGGGGTGTGTACTTTCTGGTGCTGCTGGAGGTGCCACTTGCAATGCCGGATGAACTTGAAGGTGGGCGTGGTGGAGTTTGACTCTGCAGATGCAGTACCTACTTCTACTGAGGTGGTTGTGCTGGATGTAGGTTGCTGCCGGGCCTTTGCAAATGCAAATATGGAAGCTGCAGGTGGTGTTGGTGTTATCTGTGTTGGTGGTATCCGTGCCACATCCCTCACAGCAATTTGGGAGGGGGTAATAATGTTGGTCTCCACTGGTGCAGGACTAATGTCCATGATGACTGGCTCGTCATCATCCTCCTCTTCTACATCTACCTCCATAACTCTAAGGCTTCTGGAAGCTAACTTTTCCTTAGCCTTCTCTCGTTGCGTGTCTCACTCTCAGACTGAGGTGTTGGCATCCAATTGGCATCTAGATCATCAGAAGGGGGGCTTGCAGAAGAACTCGATGGACTAACCTTCCTTTTCCTTGCTGGGGATATGGAAGACAATGGATCTTCTGAAAGAGTGGCTTGCTCTTCTTCCTCTGCAGGAAGCTCTATCTCCTGAACTACCCCTACTTTGGGAGGAACAACTACTATTTTGTGCGATGGTTGCGGCTGTTGTTGTCCACTTATCTGAGTTTCCTGCATTGATTAGGTATTACTTTGCGATAACCATAAGTCAATTTCAACATCACTGCTCGTCAGCGTTGCCGTGATTAGACTTGCTGCCTCTGCGACAGACATGGGCTTGGGCCTAGGTTTAAGGGATGGGTTCACTGATGCAGGGGTACTGCTCCCAGCTTGCTCCTAAACACCGCTGCTGCAGGTGCAGTTTTTGGTTTCCCAAAAAACTTCTTGGGCGGCACACAAGTCTTGGTAAGTGTCAGTTTCTTCTTCTCACTGACAACTTTCTTGATACTGGAGGACCTGGTACCTTTCTTTGGGGCCATCTTCTTCAGATGTCAGCTGCACGCAGTGGCACAAGTTGAAGAGATGTCTGTCTGTGGTCACTTCTGTCTGGCAGTACAACGGGTGATGATGACACCTCCTCCTCAGTCTTTTGTGCACCTAAAAGGAAAGAAGCCAGAAGAACATCAGTGAAACGTGGCATTTGTTATTGTGGTTCAATTCCTACTAGTACAAACAAACATATATAACTTAGTGTGTGGTCACACTTGTTAGTGTTATTATTAATATTATTAAATTTTATTAACTCAGTTTAGTTATTAACAAAACATAACAACAGTGTAACCATTTGTGAGACTTTGACAACAAGGGCTTTCATGGTGTACTGTGTACAGTCAGGGAGGATAGGAAAGAAGAACAAAAAAATACAAATGCAATGGAACCTGTTTGGCATTGTGCATCACGTGGGATGCAGCATTCATGGAACTGCAGCTGGCAATGGGGAGGGAAGCAGTAAGCCAAGAGGAACAAAAGAAAAACATGCAGGCCTATGGCAAAAGCAGCACACTAACTAGTACTACCACAACAAAATGGCCACCAGCCACATGGTCACTCACAGTCACAACAAGCAGGAGGCCTGGAAAACTAGGAACTCAAGCAGGCCCCACACGGCCAGACAAAGGATGCATGCTAAACAACACAGCTTTAATGCAACAATGCAAAAACGAAAAACCACAGGGCTCCAAAAGGTTTGCAAGTTAATCAACAACCACACCACATACCTCCAACAAAGGCATTTATTGAACACTCACGAAAAGAGTGAAATTCCCCCACAGAAACACATTTTGCAATTCAATCCAATGCCATCCATGCCCTACATGATGTTTAAATTAAACAGACACCACAGAAACATTTGCTTTATGCACACATGAGTAGCTCTGGGCCTATTGGTTGGAAACCCAGACTAGTCCACATAGTGAATCAATTCAAATCAATATTATTGCAAATGTATTAGAAAATGTAGTGAACTGTGATGCATTTTTTGCTTGTAAAAGAAGAATAAATTGCATGAAAATCAACAACAAGGCATGGGCAGCACAAAGAAGGCTTGCAGGCCTAATGCAGAAGCACACTGGCTGCCTTCACAAAATGGCCGCCAGACACATGGCCAGGCCACAACAATAAGAAAGGGAAAACACAATACAAGCCTATGGCAAAAGTACACTGGCTGCCTGCACAAAATGGCCACCAGCTACATGGCTAGGCCACAACAACAAGAAGAAGTAAGCCAAGAGGAACAAAGGAAAGACATGCCGGCCTATGGAAAAAGCAGCACACCAAGTACCACCACAAAATGGCCACCAGCCACATGGTCACTCACAGTCACAACAAGCAGGAGGCCTGGAAAACAAGGAACTCAAGCAGGCCCCATATGGCCAGACAAAGGAGGCATGCTAAACAACACAACTTTAATGCAACAATGCAAAAACGACAGGGCTAAAAAATGTTTGCAAGTTACACAACAACCACACCACACACATCCAACAAAGGCATTTATTGAACACACCCGAAAAAAGTAAAATACCCCCCCCAAAACACATTTTGCTATTCAATCCAATGCCACCCAGGCCCTAAATGATGTTTAAATTCAACAGACGCCACAGACACAGTTGTTAGATGCACTCATGAGTAGCTCTGGGACTACGGGCTGAAAGTCCTATACTATTGGCAGACTACTGGGGCCAGTGAATTAAATAAATATTGCAAATTAATTAATTTCAAAATTTGGAGAACATGCAGTGAACTGTGCACTATGTTTCCTTTATAAAAGATGAAAAATTACTTACAAAGAAACAACTAGGTTTTTACTGAACTACAGGCCACTTACCACAATAAATAAAAAAAAAAAACAATGAAAAGTACCAAAAATGTAGGTGCAATGCACCAAACAATCAACACCAATTTTCCAACTTACTTGTGAAATCTCAGATTCAAAAGTCCTCAAATCCAATGATATATGATGCAGCAGCCACAAAGAGTGATCCTTCCAGCTCCAAATCCAAATGAAAAGTGAACAAGAGATGGAAAAAGCACTGGGAGGAGCCAGCTGGACAGGAACAGGAAGTTGGAGACTCTGGGGCACTTCTTTCCTCTTAAAAAAAAGTAAAAATAGAAAAAGGACTCCTTGCACAAAAAAGTACAGCCAAATGTCAATCTGAGAAGTTTATTTAATCAAAATCACCGTTTCGAGAAGGTTTTGTTGCTGCTCGAGAGAGGTACTTCTCCAGATGACAAATTCTGCGTGTTCGAGATCGCAATCTTCGCAAAACTTCCGCCGTAAGTCCGAAGGAGTGCCCGAATGACTTGTTCATGTCGCACACTCTCGTGGGAACGACCGGCCGGCTACCAATTCTCGTGGTGCTCGCGAACAGATGGGAAATCTCGTCGGCGATAGCAGGCATCCTGGTAAGTCACTCCAGCGTGCACAAAAACATTTTTTATGCTCGTAAACACAAAATAAACCTTCGCTCCGCTGCGGAGCACGGAGTTTTCGGTATCTCCGTGTTCTACGCAGAACGCGGAGTTGCCAAAAATCTGCAAACTCCGTGAGTGGAGCGGATTTTACGCTCAGGCTTAGCTTAGATTCCTATTACTATATTCCAAGAAGCAGTGACTGAGAAGTGATATAGGATTTGCTCACCTTCCCAAACACCTAACCATAGAAAAACAACAGGAACAAACCTTTACCATGCTTAACCTATCTCTCCATACCAGCCCAAGGTGATCCTCCTATGGTATTAAAAGGGCTCTCACCCACTGGAATTCCAAGTGGCATGTCCAGATAGCTAGTGTATCTGGGTGGGCTCAACCTTGGTAGCCAAGAAAGCTCTTTCGTTATTGTGTAAGATACTAGATTTAGAACAGTCTAGGGTGTCGTGAGGGTTAATTGTATTTTCAAAGGGCACCCTGGCTGAGTTAAAAATAGGTGGGGATGCAATAAGGAAATTAGTATCCTCTGTAACCATGGGTCAATATGTTTCAGCAATCACACCAATGCCTCACCGGGCTAGGTTGGCTTTCATTAGAACCTCACAAGGATGCCAATAACATCCTATTTGTTTGCATTCAGTTGTGAAACTTCCATTCACCATATTCATACATGCCATACATACTGACCCATTTGGTCGCTATGTTTGTATTTCTTTAGTAGCGTCCTATTGAGAGCTCCATGAGGGTAAGGAGGCAGGTGGACCTTGTAGTCAAACTTTCATCACAGGTCTCTTCCCGGCCCTGAACCTATTTGGTTCCTCCTAGATTCTTTTTTTTGGGGGAGTATATTTTTATTAGCATTTTATAAGTAACAAAACATGGTACTGTACAGTCAGATTCGATGGTGCATACATAATGTTCTAAAATAGTATACATTAGTTGTATAGCCAATTTTCTCACCAGGAAATGTTCCACATTATGTCCAACTAGAAAGCAACAAGGATTCACGGCATTTTGCATATTACTTCTGTCTTAGTTTCTTCATTCACTGACATCCGACAAGGATTCCTCATGTGGGGGTTCACAGATATTCTCACGGTAAGCATTCCACCTGCCCCACACCCGTATCCATTTTTTGGGGCATCCACTGTGGACATAGACAGATTTCTCCACCACCATTGCATTAATATCGTAGATTCCTACTATATACGGTACAACATTACAGCCTATAAAATTCAACACAAGAGTGATTTGCCTAGGATCACAGAATTTGGTCAAGCTGGGAAGCCGGGATTGATGTTCAACACAATAAATTTCTTGGGTCTGATGCATTTTTTCTAAAAAAATGGCAATCCAGGAAAAGAAAAGATACAAGAAGGAAGATGAAGAGCAAAAGAAGTGTCTCTTCGATAGAGGTCTAAATAGGGGAAGGAATCCCTTTTAGGACGAATGCCCTCACTCACCAAAAGGTGACATGCTTCATCATCTGGGCTTTCTCCTCCCAGTGGGAAATCCTAGTCCCACTGAGGGCTACAACCTCCTCTCTAAGAGGAAGGAGCTCTGGGATGTTTTGATTTATAAGCCTCACAAAGGATGCTAAAATCCCAAATGTAAAGAATGGTGATGTGGGGGTGCAGCGCGAAAAATCAAAAATAGAGGAAAAGTGAATCTAAAACAGCCTAGTGCAGATGAAAAGAAAACTTTATTGGCTCATCTGTACTGACAGGTCTAAAACGCAGTGTTTCAGCAGTATAGAATTAAACTGCTAGAATGGAAGGGTCGACATGTTTCAGCCATTGAACCTCTGACTAGTAAGTATTGGCTTTCTTCAGGACCAATAACAACGCTGCTGCAATGAGTGACCTCCGGTCACAAATCCATTCCGCAACGGAGTACCGACGGAGAGAGCGGGGCTCCCCTTCCTGAGTTTGTGACCAGGTTGAGGTGGGCTCACTTGTCCAACTACACGGACAAGTTCCAGTGATACCGATGCTGATCACTGTTCTTTACTAAGTATACACTTTATATTATTTTTTCACTCATTGCAGCAGCGTTGTTATTGGTCCTGAAGAAAGCCAATACTTACTAGTCAGAGGTTCAATGGCTGAAACATGTCGACCCTTCCATTCTAGCAGTTTAATTCTATACTGCTGAAACACTGCGTTTTAGACCTGTCAGTACAGATGAGCCAATAAAGTTTTCTTTTCATCTGCACTAGGCAGTTTTAGATTCACTTTTCCTCTATTTTTGATTTTTCGCGCTGCACCCCCACATCACCATTCTTTACATTTGGGATTTTAGCATCCTTTGTGAGGCTTATAAATCAAAACATCCCAGAGCTCCTTCCTCTTAGAGAGGAGGTTGTAGCCCTCAGTGGGACTAGGATTTCCCACTGGGAGGAGAAAGCCCAGATGATGAAGCATGTCACCTTTTGGTGAGTGAGGGCATTCGTCCTAAAAGGGATTCCTTCCCCTATTTAGACCTCTATCGAAGAGACACTTCTTTTGCTCTTCATCTTCCTTCTTGCATCTTTTCTTTTCCTGGATTGCCATTTTTTTAGAAAAAATGCATCAGACCCAAGAAATTTATTGTGTTGAACATATACTGTGTTAGGGGTATTATTTCTTGCAGGTCTTTAAACATATGTACCCTTGGACCCCCTTTCTTTCAAGAATTTGGTGTGTTTTAAGCCGGGATTGATCCCAGGTTTTCTGCTTTTACATTGTTCATTTCAGCCATTAGCTATTATAGATTTCTCCTGTATTACATCAAATGTTAATTCTTTGTCTTTAATTGGGTTAAGGAAGACCAAAAATGGGGTTTGGCTTAAGAAGCAGCAAGGCCAAGCCAACTGAACCGAAAAAACAAAAAGAAGCGCCAGTGCTGCAAGTCATTCTAGAGCTGTTTTCTAGTGCATTGAACAAAACAAATGCTAAAACAACCACTTTTTCCGTTGGATTTAATCCAAAAATTATTTAAGAAAAATCACATAAAATACATATCAAAAACACAATTTACCTACAAATCAGAAATTCTTCTTTTCACTTTTTCAAAAACCACCCTTTCCTTTTTATTCACACTATTCTCCGAAATTACCGCCTCAGATACTTGAATGCACATTCACTCACCAGATCTCACAGTCAATCATCAAACTCACTTCAAACTTTCCCACCAAACTGACATTCATCTTCACTAACAAACATACTCCCTCCTAAACCTGTTCCCACAGATAAATTCTCTGAGGGAACACTTTGAACAACAACTGAAGCAATAAAGTTTAGTACAACAAAGCGGCTAAGGCTATCACAAACCACATACATGGTATTCAATTGTTACAATAAACCAAAGTTCATATGATTAGCCTAAAAAATGCCATGGTCTACGCATTTCGAATCCCGTCGATTTGAGGGATTCTCCTCAGGACCAGAAAAGCTTTAATCACATTCAGAACTCAATCGTTCTCTTTTTTTCACACCCTTTTAGCTGTGCAAAAGGCGGTATGTCGCTTATGGAGATTCGACGTATGCACTACATTTCTGATTAAATGTGTTCAGTTTTCAAAAGAACAAACTTGTCCAATATAATTGAATGCCGAGTGGCTTGAGGTTATTGATTTCGTCTGATGTCACTTCTTGTGATGCCACTTCCTGTAAAGTTGTGGCTTGTGATGCCACTTTCTAGGATGCCACATGCGGTCATGCGCCGTTATGTCATGCACCGCAATGTCATGCGCTGTGATGCCACTCGTCATGATTTCACGCGTTGTGATGTCACACACTGTGATGTCACTTGCAAACTGCCTAACTATGTTAGTCTACTCACTGTTTTTTTTAGAACTTGTGCCCTGCCTGGGTGTCCCTCGGTGACCAATGCTTGTTGTTTTACGATTGCATGAATCAATGACATAAGTGCATTTAGTTGTAGCAATTCCTCCCATGATTTATTTGATGCATTTGTAAGATAGTTTATTCTCTTTCACTCTCTGAAGAGCACACCAAGGGAATTTTCTACATTATACATTTACTAGTGCTGATATTGAAAACAAATATTTCATCTTAACGCAGATTCTAAACACGACACAACACCTGGAAACACTTGCACAGACAGTCTGCATCTCTTTAGCAGTGGTCTCATGCTGACACAGGTTACAACTGTAGCAATTGGGTTGTTCCAGTGAACTGGGCAGTCCGCTGTAGAAGGCAACTATTCACACCACGGGAGCCCCAGCCTGCTATTCTACTGGGCTTTCAAGAAACCAAACCACAGGTTCCATAAAAGATTCATTCACTTTAATTGTATTTTACATAAGCAGTGAGGGAACAGTATATTTGAGTGGTTAAATCAGGAAATGTATTGTTGTAAATAGTAATATGGTTGATATCGGGTTAAAGTTTCAAATTCCTTTAAGTCTTTTTGTCAGAGATATGGCTCTGTCTTTAATTGTTTCCTCCTTTACGTCTTCCTGCTTTTTTATTCTCTCTCTGGAAACCCGAGTGGCGGGGAGCCGTGGGAGGTACCAAAATAGAGCATACAAAAAAAGAAAAGCAAAGTCACCACTAAATTTGGTTTATATAATTTTGTTGAGGAGAGGGAGTGAAGGACAAAACACCTCGCCCGTCACCAGTGATTGTGCCTGCTATCGTAAATCGGGCAGCATTTATGTCCCTCCTTCCGCCCCGCGGCTACGCGATGGAATAGCAGTAGCCGTTCCCTTCCTTGTAAACCAGCCCCGTACGCGAGAACATACCTCTGGAAGCCACACTCCTCCAGGAGTGTGGCGGGCTTGACTGCAGTACCGGACGGGGTCCGGCTCCTTTCTTTGAGGTTCCTCCGGTATCTTCGGAAGGATCTCTTCTTCTTTCTTGTTTTCGGCAAAACGGACGGCGGTCGTATCTTTTCTTTCCTCCGGGATTCTCCAAGACGCCCTCGGGTCTCCTTCCGGGAGTTGACGTCCGGGGTCCATATCGACGACGTTCCTGTCTTCCTGCGCGTTTAAAGGAACTGCTCCTTCCGGATGCCCAGCGCTGATAGGAGGGTTGTATGACATCAGTGGGTCGGGGAAGTCCAGGCGTTGCTCCGCTTTAAAGGAGACGCGATCGTGCTGTGTTGAGGAGCCCCAAGGCGACTGGAAATAAAGAATAGGAGACACATAAGGAGGTAGCTCAACAGCAGTATCCTCGTCCTCATGTTCTCGGGTAAGCCCAGCGTGACACATCTCCCCCCTGGTCAGTTCCCGATCGGGGAACTGATTGACATGGGATAAAAAGTCAGCGTTAGCATTGAGTTTACCATTGCGATGTCTTACTTCAAAGGTAAAAGGTTGGAGGGAGAGGAACCACCTCAGGACCCTGGCTTAACCATTGCAGTGAAGCATGATCCGTGTATAGAATAAAAGGGGAACCTTCAATATAATACCGCATCTTTTCCACTGCCAATTTAACCGCCAGGCACTCTTTCTCAATAATAGGGTCGTTCCTTTCCCTGGGAAATAACTTGCGGCTTATAAAGGCAATAGGTTGTTCGATGACATCGTCGGATATTTGAGATAGGACGGCACCCAGCCCTGTGTCCGAGGCATCGGTCTGTAAAATGAAAGGCTTTTTAAAGTTTGGGGATATTAATATAGGATTAGAAGTAATGGCTTGTTTCAGGTTCTGAAAGGCCTGGACAGCTGACACGGAGGGTGATAATAGGTCCTTTTTCTTAACATCTTTCCGCAGTAGATCGGTCAGTGGGGAGGCTATCTGGGAATAATGGGGAATAAAGCGGCGGTAATACCCGAGTAATCCCAGGAAAGCCCTGACTTCCTTTTTAGTTGTGGGGAAGGAGGTGTTGGTGATGGCTTTTATTTTATCTTGTTGGGGTTCTATCATGTCATTCCCCAAGAAATACCCCAAATAGCGAACTTTATTATAGGCAACCCTGGACTTTTTGGAATTGATATGTAATCCGGCTTTTTGTAGGGCCTGAAAGACGTTTTTGCAATGGGAGAGATATTGTTCCCAGTTGGGGCTGTATATCACGATGTCATCGAGGTATGCTGCTGCGTACTTCCGATGGTCTTGCAATACCTCATCCATTAGACGCTGAAAAGTAGCTGGCGCGCCATAAAGGCCAAAAGGAAGGACAGTTAACTCATAAAGACCAGAGGGAGTTGAAAAGGCAGTTTTGGTTTGGTCTTGGGGGGCAAGGGGCACTTGCCAATAGCCCTTGGTCAGATCTAGGGTGGTTATATACTGGGATTACCCAAGCTGTTCAACTAACTCATCTACTCGTGGTAGGGGGTAAGAATCAAACTGAGTAATAGAGTTCACTGCCCTGAAATCTATGCCGAATCTTATCGACCCGTCTGGTTTAGGTACGAGGACAATGGGGGAGGACCAATTACTCTTAGAGGGACATATGATGCCTGCTGTGAGCATATTCTGTATCTCATCCTCAACGGCCTTTCGACGGGCCGCGGGGATTCGATAGGGTTGTTGTCTGATAATTTTCCCCGGGAGAGAAATGGAGTGGTATGTTCTATCAAGTTAGTTTGTCGTGGTTTATCAGAAAAGATAGGAGAAAAGGAGGAGAGTAGATTGTCTAGCTCCTTCCTTCTGCTGTCTGGTAAAGGGTGGATGTTGGTTTTTCGGGTTTTGGGTCTAATAACATGCAGGTTTTAGGTGGTGGTCCTAACCATTTTTTTATCAGGTTAATATGAAAAATCTGGGTCTTGTTTTTACTTAATCGTAGACGATAAGTGGTCAGACCTATTTTGTCCATCACCTCGTACGGGCCCTTCCATTCTGCCACCGCTTTTGGTAGAGATGTTGGTAAGAGCATAAGTGCCCAGTCATGCACCTGCA
The DNA here is from genome assembly GCF_964204655.1 of Triturus cristatus. NCBI lineage: Eukaryota > Metazoa > Chordata > Amphibia > Caudata > Salamandridae > Triturus > Triturus cristatus. Next base: position 1,251,007,117 of record NC_140592.1, on the reverse strand, counting down.
GATGTAACCACCTCTTGCCCTTGTCGTAGAACACTTGCTGGAGCCTTTGAGCTTTCTCCAGGTTGTCACGTTGAGGAAATATGAATTTTTATGGTCAATTGTGTCCCCTATCTTAGACCCCAACGGCTCCATGTACATGCTACAAGTACATGTATGTTCCCTCTAGTTCCAGCTATGAAGACGCAAATACATGTGCGTCCAACGTCAACATGTCCTCTTTCAGATTCGCCATGAATGGGTCGAATATTCCATTCCTAAGTAGGATTGGCCACCGACTTTATATGGTTCACTTTTCACGTTTTACAGTTCAGGCGAGTAGGCCCTGAATTCTGTCATCAAGCCTTTTCCTGCTTCTGCCTCTGAAATGCTCCAGCCTGGACCTGCATCCGTATCCATGAACTTTGTCCTACTCCCTGCGCGGCTAACGGTGCCTGACGCGGCCTGTTGCCTGCCAAAAAACTGTATTCAGCCTTCAAGTTATCTGCCCCGCTCCTCATCCAATGCATTCCTGTCTAGTAGTTTAGGTAAACATCCTTCCACCTACCGAGCAAAGGGCCCGGCCTCGCTGTCTTTATGCAAGTAATTCATAGCCCCTGTTACCATGGAAGATTTCTGCCCCCTCGCATCTCATGTAGACACATAGACGCTTGTACATGCACTAACAGTCAGTATAGAATAGATTCCGTCCGAGAGACCTTTCCTTTTGGATAAAACAGTTCCTTAAACAAAGATATTAGATACGATTTGGGATTAGGTTGACCTGACCCCCAGACTTCTGTCTCCACATGTACAGCTAAATGTCAATTCCCCTTTACCCTCTAGTTGCACGTCAATCACACGTCATGCGGCTGCGCGCGCATCTCTGCCAAATATTTCTGCTGACACTGCAGGATTCTCTTATGGATCCACCCACTTGTGACATCGTTTTAAATGACGTTTCTAGTATACGCCTATTATTACGCCTATTTTCATTACGTATGTGTATTCTTATCTGTATTATCAGCTGTTACGCCTCCTGCATCTGTCTTAATGTAATGCTTTTCATATATATATCATTACTTGTCAATAATGTATTGCCTATCCCTTCCTGAACCTCCGTGGTGATGGAATATGATTGCCTGGTTCGAACCATAATTCCTTTGTAAGGAATAAAGTCCTTTTCAGAACCTCTAATACCACGGATTCTGCCTCTTATTTTGACTGAGTTATTCTTACTAGACTTTACCGCATAAAAAAATAGTACAGGTAATTTAAATATTTACCACATAAATTGGCGCCCGAATAGGGACACTTTCTCATCTCACGCGCCGGAGGTGCGTTGCAGGCCCGGTCTCCTGCCACAGCTGGACGGACAAAAACGCGTACCCGCAGGATTTCCTGTATCTCCCTCCGGCCAAGCGGGGGTGACTGAGGCTGCGATCAACACCCAGACGAGGCGGTGAGAAGTGCGAAGTATCCCGACCAGAGCCTAGCTGAGAGAGCAAGATCCGAGGTATACAGAGGCCCACCAGGTTCCGAAGTTCCGAGTCGAGTCGAGTCCAGTCCGGTCCAGTTCAGTTCAGTTCCGAGGCCTTCCGTTCCGTGCTACCCGGTGAGTACCGTTGCTGGGGAGGCATTTAGACGTGCACATTAATTTGTGCCGGTCATGACGGGTTTGGGTACACAGATCCGGTCTGCACTGTTTTAGCAGTGTATCTGTACTGTTTAGCAGTATATCTAGTATGTTCATGTATATAATTCAGTATTATCTAGTATTAGTATTATGTCGGTGACTAGTTTTCTTCTAATTATCATTGTTCGTTAAATGTTAAATGTTAAATGTTTTAATGTGTTTTAAAATTGTGGTATGAATGAGTGTTCCTTATTGTGTTTATTGTATTAATTGTGTTCAAGTCCAGTTCAAGTAAGAATCAAGTAGCAAGGTTTAAAGATGCCGTTCTTTTCAAAATTAAGACAGATCAAAACTAGAAAAGGAGTACTCGAAGAAGCTGTTCCCATTCCACCTAGGGACACTCCAGGGTATTTTATGTACCATAAACATGGCCTAGATGCCGTATTATATCTTGACTTATGGGTGGATTACACCAAGGATCTAGCAGAAAGTCAGAGGTAGCCCGCAGCTGGGACATGGGATGCAGATTGCATCATGAGAGTAGAAGAAGAATTATGGAAAAAGAAAGCCAGACAGTCACAGAAAGATGCCATTGAGTTATGGCGTAAAGAATCGCATAGACGCACAGAGAAAGCGCTCAGACAGGAAGAGAAAAGTAGGGAGAACTCAAATAAAGCCCGAGAAAACGTATTAGTTGAGGAAGGTATCCGAGTAAAAACAGAACAAGGAGACCGACAACGAAACACTCTTATGAATGGTATGTATCCTCTTTTGGCCGAAGGTTTACCTAAGGCCACCCCGGAAATACCGAAAGATTTGCCACCCCCATTACTCCCGATTAAAGCACATCCCAAGACCGCAAAAGATATTTTCCTTTCTTCCTATTTAGACGATGTAGCTCCCGAATATGTTAATGTTCCACCACACACGCCACCTGTCGATGGTGCTCAACCCCGAGATCATCCGCCCCCAACTCCGCGACAACAAACTCCTCCGCACATTCCAATAGGTCCATCTGTTTCCACCGCTTTTCCTGCATCCACAGTTTCTACCTTACATCCCACAAATCCTTTCGTGCCTAGCACCTCAGAAGGTGCGACAGGAGGTGCGACATCAATTTTTGCCACGCCACCGTCACGAAGTAAAGCGTCTCTTAGAGATTTAGCAAACCAACGTACACCCCAAATAGCAACGTCCGACATGTTTAAGGAACATCTTGTGGATTGTAGATATGATCCAGTGCCCTGTAAAAATGACAGAATGCTGCTATCATCACTACGTATACGACGAGCTTCACTATATTTAACGACACTACCAGGAATGGTTAATCATCTAGACAATATATATCGCTTTGTCCAAATAGGGCAAGGCCCTGAAAGTATTGACGAAGCCATGGATTACCAGAAAGTGGATATACAGAGATTACTGTTACGCTTCTTCATAAACTGCTTGATCAGAGACAAAGATAGGCCTGGGGTAGATCAGGATGAAATGCAAGTACTTACCAGATGGGGTCAGAATATATCAGAGGGAAAACATGATAAACAGACGTGTATAGTAGCTATGTGCCGAAAGATCCGCAAAGAAGTAGAACGAATACATAAAGCCAGAATGGAGGCAGACAAAACTGAATCAGAGGGAGAGGAGGAGGAAGAATCAGAAATGCCCACAGGACAATTAGAAACGATAGCTTATGTAGGTAGGGGAAGACCTTGTAACAATACCAGATACTTTACTGATCCGATACGTCCAGAATATAACAGACATTTTCAAGCCCCTATGCTAAATACGAAGTCCCCTGAATACCTATTCCAGGCTGCTGATAAATTACTTCGAGACCGAAGGGGGTATCATATACTCGATTCTATGGATGAACAAGAATTAGCCAGGTCAGCAGTACAATGGGCTGACAGTTCTGAAAAATACAGTGATGATGCGCTAGCACACACGTTTTTGAATCTCACCCCAGACGAACAGCGTTTAGCTGGTATATACATGATACAACACCTCCTTATATTATATAGAAGCCAACACTCCGATCCTGGTCCCCTACCTGATACACTGATAGAATTACTCACGAACAAATGGAGAGGTTCAGGTACTGATTTAATTAAAGAAATTCTAGAATATCGTCACCAGTACTTTGTCTTCGTATGCCCAGAACATGTTTCAGTTCCCCCCCAAGGAAAGAAAAACGTATCACATAGACAGACAGAATCCCTTACGCGAAGTGCACCCAGTCAGAGGTGATGACAATACTTTTAAACGCGTGTTTGTGTACACGCCCATAACTAAAATTGAATTATTAGAAATGAAGAAAGTAGTACCTAGCCATGACAAAGACCCAGCAGGTTTCCACCGTGAGATAAAAGACATGTTACTCATGGGAGAGTATACATACCCTGACATTATGAAAATATTAAAAGTCTTATTACCTGCCGGTATTTACGAGAAACTCAAAGAAAAGGAATGGGAGGTGGGAGACCAAAAGATAGATTGGACAGCATTAGAAAACGAAGAAAAGGCCCGAGCTGCAGGTTCAGGGCTTGGGGAAAAGACTACAGCATTACCAGGATTATTAGTGCAGGTACTACCACGTTTATTGACTACGAAAAAGGAAGACTGGGGTGCAATTTCAGCCTGTAAACAAAAACAAGATGAAGACACTAGTGATTTCTATTCCCGATTTGAAAAATGTTTCGGTATTAATAGTGGCATAAAAGCAAGTAGTGAGTCGTATCCACATCTGTTTGTGACAAAATTAGTTGAAAAATTCCCTGCCCCAAGTTAAGAATAGAGTATTAAAATTCGAGAGTACTTGGCAAGGTAACACACCGTCACAGATGTTACAAATGTTACAATATCATCACAATAGAATTAGAGAAGAACAAGAACATGAACAAAGACGTATGAAAGATACGAAAATGAAAATGCTTGTTGCGCAGTCAGTTCCAGCCGATGGTCATAAAAAGGGTACGACGCGGTCCAATGATTCAGCGGGTCCTGTTAGAGGGACATGCAACTATTGTAAACAGCCAGGTCATTATATACACGATTGCGCAGTTCTGAAACATAATATCTCTACGGGTATAACGAAAGAGAGACCACGTCCGCCTAGACAGGATCAGATCCAACAACAAGTACCTCAGAATATACAGCCTATGCCAGCTGTACAACAGACCGCACCACAACAACAACCACAACAACAGCCACAGCCTATTGCTGCAACACAAAACACGACACAACAGATGTACCAGTATGCACAAAATGACTACCCAGAGTATCAGCGCTACACATGAAATAGCCTAGAGAGGGAAGTTGGCCTACCCCTTATTGAGGTTCCCGTAGATCAAGAGGGTCCTTACGTACAGAGTCAAGTATTAGGGAAAGACAGAAAGTTTCTACTCGATACAGGGGCAAGCAGAACCACTATCAGTCACAGCGAAGTCCCAGGGGCACCCCTCTCAGGCTCACAAAATATTTCCCTTGGTTTTTCAGGAAACCCCACTATTAACGAAGTATCGCAACCACTTGCATTCACAGTTGGTCCATTGACACGGACTACAGATCTATTGCTTACGAAATCATGTCCAGAAAACTTGTTAGGTATAAAAACATTGAAAGCTCTAGGAGCTATAATATGTTGTTCTCCGGAAGGAGTACGATTATTTTTGCGTGACTTTAAAGGTCACTACGTGTCTAGAGACATGGATCACCGGTTACAGAATCTACCTGCACATTTATGGGCACAAGGCCCCACTGATGTAGGTTGTATGCACATTACACCATATCGAGTCACACTCAAAACAGGAGTAGTACTACCACGAATGCGACAATACAAATTACCACCAGATGCTGTAGTGGCTTTGCTGCAAATCATTGACGAGCTCATTGCACAAGGAGTGGTCGTGGAAACCGACTCCAATGTATGTAATTCCCCGATAATTCCGATTCTTAAACGAACTGATCCAAAAGCACCGCCAGTATATCGATTAGTTATTGATCTGCGCGAATTAAACAAATGCATTGTACCACAATACCCCGTGGTCCCAGATATCTCTTCATTACTAACAGCCATAGATTCAGAAGCAACGTTCTTTACTGTAATTGACCTCAAGAACGCCTTCTTTAGCGTCCCAATCGATCCGGAAAGCCAATATTTGTTCGGATTCAGTTTAAATGGACGAAGTTTTAAATTCACACGCGCACCTCAAGGATTCACAGAAAGCCCCAGCATCTATAGCCAAGCACTGAAAAGAGAACTTGACAGTATCCACATGCCAGCTAACACTGCCCTGCTTCAATATGTCGATGATCTACTGATCACCGCCCGAAGCGAACCTGAATGTGAAAAAGCATCATTGACGGTTTTACATTTCTTAGCCGACAAGGGGCACAAAGTGTCCCCTTCAAAGCTGCAATTCTGTGTCCAGCAAGTTGTGTACCTTGGGCACTTGCTGTCCAAGGGGGGAAGACAGCTTACACCCGACCGCATCCAGTTAATTGTTAACATGCCGCCACCCAAGACACAAAAGGAGGTGCGGGCATTCATAGGCCTCACTTCGTACTGTAGGCAGTGGATCCCTCAATATGCATTTCTAGCAAAACCACTCATTCAGTTGACAACACAGGAGGCAGCGACATCGACTGTCCTCCCTTGGACTCAGGAACATACACAAGCTTTTGAAAGCTTAAAGAAAGCTTTATGCCAAGCACCTGTTTTAGCAACACCATGTTACAGCAAACGTTTTACACTCTTTGTCACAGAACGTGAAGGTACTGCTTTGTCAGTACTCACACAGGAACAAGCAGGATCACACAAGCCATGTGCTTATTTTTCTAGTACATTAGATCCCGTAGCTCAGGCTCTTCCTGCGTGCCTGAAATCAGTCGCAGCAACAGCTTTAGCAATCAGACAAAGCGATGCCATAGTGTTAGGACATCAATTGACAGTACAAGTACCACACGCAGTAGAGGTTCTCTTGAACCGGACCCAAACACAACACTTGACTATAGCAAGACTGGCGGGTTATGAATTGACATTGTTCCAGCCACACATAGAAATCAGACGTTGTAGTACATTAAATCCTGCCACACTTTTGCCATTAAGTGGAACAGACCCATTGGCACATGATTGTATTGAAGTCATTACTATTACGACGAAACCCAGACAAGACTTGACAGATATTCCATTATCAGATCCAGACCTGACATTGTATGTAGATGGTTCATGCATGAGAACAAATACAGGAGAGTTAGTGGCCGCTTATGCAGTCACAACAGACACTGAAGTTATTGAAACAAATTGTATCGATACCTTGTCAGCTCAAGCAGCAGAGCTCATCGCTCTGACACAAGCCTGTATTCAAGCCAAAAATAAGAAAGTCAACATATACACAGATTCACGTTATGCATTCGGAGTCGTCAATGACTTCGGCGTGCTTTGGCGAGAGAGAGGTTATTTAACTTCTCACGGTGCCCACATCCAGCACGGTCCCCTTATTCAAGTTCTGTTAGATGCAATACATCTGCCTACTGCAATATCGATTATGAAATGCAAGGCCCATACGAAAGTGACTGACACTATTTCTCAGGGTAACGGCCTAGCTGACAGAACAGCTAAACAGACTGCTCAGAATCAGACTCATACAACTGACACGACAAAGACAATAGTTCCGACACCAACACACTGCATGACAGTTAAGGATCCCGCCCTTGATGTAATTGACATACAGACACATGCTACACCAGAAGAAATAAAGAGATGGACTGAATTAGGAGGGATCCAAACGGATCAAGGATGGATGACGAAGGGAAAATCTATATGGTTTCTTCCTGACTCCATGGTTCAAGTCATCATTAACACAATACATAGTCCAGCGCACCTAGGAGAGAAAGCTATGCTAGACAGTATTTAACACATTTGGTTCAATAAACACTTGCGAGCCGCAGCTAAACAGAAAGTACGTACCTGCATGATTTGTTGTCAGTTCAATCCAGGAAAAGGCGTACCTGTAGAACAGGGTGGATTTCAACCCCCCGATCACCCTTTTGAAGTCCTCCAGATGGATTATATCCAGATGGAACGATGTCGAGGATTCAAATATGTCCTCGTAGTTGTATGCGCTCTTTCCCGGTGGACAGAGGCGTATCCCGTCTCAGATTACACTGCCCCGACTACTGCCAAACAGTTAGTTCGAGAATTCTTCCCACGGTATGGTTTGCCCCGTGTCGTGTACTCAGATAATGGCCAGCCATTCTCATCCGAGCTAATGAAACATGTTTCACTTCTGTTAGGCTACCAATGGAAATTCCACTGTGTCCGACATCCCGAGGCAGCAGGTCTCGTGGAGCGACATAATCAAACTCTGAAAATTAGACTGTCCAAAGTATGTAGAGAAAAAGGTGTCGACTGGATAGTAGCTTTACCAGTTGCGCTCTTTTACATGAGAATGGTAGCACACTCTCGAACAGGGCTATCCCCGTATGAGGTGATCTTCGGTAGACCACCAAATATGTGGGGGACGCCTATACCTCGTAAAATCACTGATGTTGATTGTAATATGTTGACAGATTACCTGGCTTCCTTGATGTCTGCACTACAATCTTGTCGTTCACAGGTAGCTGCAGCTTTTCCCGATAACACTGAGGTGAAGCCCCATGACGTGGTTCCGGGGGACCTTGTGCTTGTAAGGAACTTCGACAGAAGGAACCCGCTGGAGCCTCGCTGGCAGTCGCCTAAGCTCGTCTTATTGACCACAAGGACAGCTGTGAAAATTGAGGGACGCAAAGGGTGGTTGCACTCGAGCCATATCAAAAAATTTCATGGACTACCATCTGACTCGAACTTTCAGCCCTGCATTTCCTCACAGACTGACTCAAAACTCCCCCTGGTTGATAAGCCAGAAAAAGAGAATTATAAACTGAAACTAAGGTCTAGCAAGTCAGACAATTTGATTGTTTAAGTCCTCTCCAAGGTGAATCGGTTGAATTTGTCTCTGACATGTATCCTCTAGACCGAAATAGAGAGAGAAATAGACAGAAACAGCTCAAGAAACATGCGTACTGTAAATCACTTCGTAGTCACTGCATAGTGACATTATTAATTATGTTTTTTCTAAGTCTTCTGATTATTATTGCCAGTATATTTTTACACATGTATTACCCTATTTCCAAGCGTGCTTTCAATGCTACTGCCGAACATTCTTTTAGCGAATTACCTCTGCATGAGTTGTCCTATAGATTTGCGCTGCGCAATAACACTTTCATTAGTATGTTACATCATTCTCATCAGACCAGCAATGCTACAAATTGTTGGATATGTGGCCGACTCCCTCCCTATCAGAAATACAGGGGAGTTCTGCCCCTCTTTCCGTATCCATTTACACACAATGGCTCCTGTGGAGCATGGTTTAGTTTGATTAATTCCCTAGATTCAAATCCAGTAGTTTATCAAGACAACTGGGTATGGGGAAACCTGAACCTAGTTTTACTTAAAGTCTGCTACCCTAACAAGGAGGGACTTCCCAAAAGAACAGGGACTGATCTAGAAAATGAAGTATATGGATTAGGTAACTTTACACTTAACCTCATGATCCTGAATGTTGAATCCGAAGCTACACCAATCTTGCCCGCTATGTCAGTATTTCCAGTTAGAGGCGAATTATGTGTAAGAAAGAATGGTTCAATACACATGGGCCATAGTAAATGTACCACTGTAATAGAATTCAGTGATAAAGGCAAGTCTACATTTAGAGCTTCCCGTCACTCCTACTTCATCTGTGGTCACACCGCATATATACGCCTACCCCTAGATTGGGATGGTACCTGTTACATTGCATTCCTTCTGCCACCTGTTTTCCTAGCCCCGCCTGATTATCATAGGAATACCCATTTAGTACACAATAGACAGCAGAGAGATCTCCCGATTGTCGACTACACTGAAACAGCATGGGAGAAATACACAGATTTCAATAAAGGTTTCTTTCCCTACATAGGTACAGTCACTAATAGTAAGCTGATACGTAGATTAACTAGAACCCTTGAAGCAGTAGTGAATGAAACTACTTCCGCCTTAGGTAACTTAACAGAGGAGCAGTCTGCGATGCGGATTGTTGTTCTTCAAAATCGTCTTGTCCTTGACGTCATTCTGGCCGATAGGGGCGGAGCTTGTAGGGTCATCGGATCAAGTTGCTGTGTTTTCATACCAGAAAACGCGCCGTCAGTATATAAAGCCATAACTCGACTTCATAAAATCGTAAGCCAGATACACCAGAATCCAGGCACCTGGACTTGGTCCGGTTGGTTCTGGAGCATGTTGTCAGCCTGGGGATGGAGGATCCTATCCTTCCTAGGTATTGGCTTTCTCATACTATTCAGTTGCTGCTTATGTCTACAATGTGGGCCAGCGATTTGTGGTCTGTGTGCCACATCGTGTATCCCGCCTTCAAATTTTCATTCAAGATCCCGGAAGAAGAAAGAAGAACAAATGATGCTATATGAACAGATTGATGGATTGATGAAGATGGATATTTCATGAGGGTCCGTAAGGGGACAAGGAGGGAATGAGGAAATATGAATTTTTATGGTCAATTGTGTCCCCTATCTTAGACCCCAACGGCTCCATGTACATGCTACAAGTACATGTATGTTCCCTCTAGTTCCAGCTATGAAGACGCAAATACATGTGCGTCCAACGTCAACATGTCCTCTTTCAGATTCGCCATGAATGGGTCGAATATTCCATTCCTAAGTATGATTGGCCACCGACTTTATATGGTTCACTTTTCACGTTTTACAGTTCAGGCGAGTAGGCCCTGAATTCTGTCATCAAGCCTTTTCCTGCTTCTGCCTCTGAAATGCTCCAGCCTGGACCTGCATCCGTATCCATGAACTTTGTCCTACTCCCTGCGCGGCTAACGGTGCCTGACGCGGCCTGTTGCCTGCCAAAAAACTGTATTCAGCCTTCAAGTTATCTGCCCCGCTCCTCATCCAATGCATTCCTGTCTAGTAGTTTAGGTAAACATCCTTCCACCTACCGAGCGAAGGGCCCGGCCTCGCTGTCTTTATGCAAGTAATTCATAGCCCCTGTTACCATGGAAGATTTCTGCCCCCTCGCATCTCATGTAGACACATAGACGCTTGTACATGCACTAACAGTCAGTATAGAATAGATTCCGTCCGAGAGACCTTTCCTTTTGGATAAAACAGTTCCTTAAACAAAGATATTAGATACGATTTGGGATTAGGTTGACCTGACCCCCAGACTTCTGTCTCCACATGTAGAGCTAAATGTCAATTCCCCTTTACCCTCTAGTTGCACGTCAATCACACGTCATGCGGCTGCGCGCGCATCTCTGCCAAATATTTCTGCTGACACTGCAGGATTCTCTTATGGATCCACCCACTTGTGACATCGTTTTAAATGACGTTTCTAGTATACGCCTATTATTACGCCTATTTTCATTACGTATGTGTATTCTTATCTGTATTATCAGCTGTTACGCCTCCTGCATCTGTCTTAATGTAATGCTTTTCATATATATATCATTACTTGTCAATAATGTATTGCCTATCCCTTCCTGAACCTCCGTGGTGATGGAATATGATTGCCTGGTTCGAACCATAATTCCTTTGTAAGGAATAAAGTCCTTTTCAGAACCTCTAATACCACAGATTCTGCCTCTTATTTTGACTGAGTTATTCTTACTAGACTTTACCGCATAAAAAATAGTACAGGTAATTTAAATATTTACCACAACGTGCAAACTCTCGTAATCTGGACAACCGAGACTTTAATCTTTCGGTATACTCAAGGAAGGGTTGGGTTTCTTCTGGTCTTTCTTTTTCCCACGCCTCCTTGGTCAATTCCAAAAGACTACAGGGTTGCCTCCCATACAAGAGTTCGAACGGTGAACACCCTAGGCTACTCTGTTTTTGACAGCGAATAACAAACAAGGCTAGAGGAAGCAGTGCATCCCAATCTTTTCCCTCTGCTGACATAATTTTTTTAAGGGTTAGCTTAATTGTATCGTTATAGCGTTCACACAACCCGTCTGTTTGGGGGTGGTACGCCGAGGTTTTTATTTGGGTGATATCCAAAGTCTTACAGACTTGACACATCAGACGTGACACGAATGGTGTACCCTGATCCGTAAGGATCTCGCGGGGGAACCCCACGCGTGAGAAGAGGTCTATCAGTTTCTCACAGATGGTAGAAGTGTTAGGGGTTCAGAGGGCAAAGGCTTCGGGGTATCTTGTAGCATAGTCGATAAGGACAAGGGCGTATTGGTTACCTTTCCGTGATTTGGGTAGGGGGCCTATGAGGTCCATACCCACACGTTCAAATGGTTTCCCTGTGATGGGTAGGGGTTGTAAGGGTACCGCCGGAGGACGGTATGGATTCTTTTTTTGACAAATTTCACACTCCTTACAGTATTTCTCAATATGGGAATATATTCCAGGCCAATAGAAATGTTCTAATATATTCTGACTGGTTTTCTGTGCTCCAATATGTCCGGCTAACAGATGGCTATGCGCAAAAAACATGACCTGATCTCCAAAACTTTGTGGGACCAGTAGTTGTTTGGGGAGGTTGGGGTACTCTTCCTGTAGAGCAGGTTTTGTTCTATGCAAAAAGAGGGGTAAGTGGTGGAAGGGATAGAAGCTGGTTGCCAAGCCGTTGAAGGGTAGGATCGTTTTTTTGGGCGTAACAAAAGTTCTTATCCCCTTCCCATAGTGCCTGAGTTAGTAAAGTAGGAGGGATATTTTGTCTTCCCATTTTATCCCTAAGAAGTCTCATGCATTCAGGGTGATCCGTGCCTAATATCAATTTCTCAGGTAAATGGGGTAGTACTCCTACAGTAACCTGTAGGACCCTTCCGTCTGGTACTCTTACATTCACCTGGGCTGCTGGGTAGGTCTTCACATCTCCATGCACGCATCGGATCGGTATATTTTGGTTTGTGATCAGGTTTTCAGGTCTTACCAGAGAGCTTTGAATTACCGACTGTCTGCACCCTGAATCTAAAAGTGTTCTCACACAGATTCCTTTGATAACTAGACTTACATAAAAGCCAGCTCCCAGTTCCTCAGTATACAGGACGTCTCTTGGGAGATAACTAATGTCCATAGGTTCTTCTGTGTTCTTTTTCTGGGGACAGAAATGGGCTATGTGACCATAAGTACCACAGTCAAATCATTGGGGTCCTTTCAGTGGAGGAAGTTCGAGTTTTGGGGGACGGGCTACCGGAGTTTTGCTAACTTTCTTGTCGGTCTTCCCGAGTCTCGGACATTGGATTTTATCCGGTACCCACGGGGATGGTCTTGGTTGGGCTCTGGAACAGGTGGTCGCCATTTCTACTGCTTGTTCCACCGTAAGGTTGGTATGTTATTTGAGCCACCTTTGGGTAGGGTAGGGCCTCTAAAAACTGTTCAAGATAGATAGAGGACATTAACTCCTCTTTTGTTCGCTCCTGGGGTTTTAACCATTTATCAGCAGCTGCCTTTAATTTATGTAACAATGTTTTCGGGATATCTCCGGGACTGCCTTTTTCTTTCCGAAAGCATACTCTATACGCTTCGGTGTCCAACCCAAGGTGATCCAAAATTATATCTTTTATTACATTATAAGAGGAGGTACCGGTAGGATTGGCTGCTTGGTACGCTGCCCAAGCCTCACCAGTCAAAAGATGGGCTAGAAAAAAAGGCCATTTCTGTTCAGGCCATCCGGAGGCTCTGGCGGCCCGTTCAAAATTAAGAAAGAATGCATCTGTATCTTCACCCGCAGTGTACTTTTGTAGGGATATGGCGGGAAAGTTAGTCTGGCTTCCTTGTCTCATAGGTATTTGTTTTGCAAGCTCATCCTGCCTGTCATTTTGTACAGACCCTCTATCTGCTGATTAATAGTTGTGCTAAATAATTCTCTGTCCGCCTGGGCTGAGGTCATATGTCGTTCTAGAGCCCACTCGAGATTTCCTGACCTTGTATGAGGCGTTGTATGAGGTTCTCCATTATTGCAATCTAATGGAATGATCCCACTTCTGACACCATGTGTAAATAAGCAGTGAGGGAACAGGATACTTGAGGGGTTAAATCAGGAAATTTATTGTTGTAAATCATATAATATGGTTGATATCGGGTTAAAGTTTCAAATTCCTTTAAGTCTTGTTGTCAGAGATATGGCTCCGTCTTTAATTGTTTCCTCCTTTTCATCTTCCTGCTTTTCCTTTATTCTCTCTCTGGAAGCCCGAGTGGCGGGGAGCCGTGGGAGGTACCAAAATAGAGCATACAAAAAAAAGAAAAAGAAAAGCAAAGTCACCACTAAATTTGGTTTATATAATTTTGTTGAGGAGAGGGAGTGAAGGACCAGTGATTGTGCCTGCTATCGTAAATCGGCCAGCCTTTGTGTCCCTCCTTCCGCCCCGCGGCTACGCGATGGAATAGCAGTAGCCGTTCCCTTCCTTGTAAACCAGCCCCGTACGCGAGAACATACCTCTGGAAGCGGCTTGACTGCAGTACTGGACGGGGTCCGGCTTCTTTCTTCGAGGTTCCTCCGGTATCTTCGGCAGGATCTTTTCTTCTTTCTTGTTTTCGGCAAGAAGGACGGCGGTCGTATCTTTTCTTTCTTCCGAGTTTCTCCAAGACGCCCTCGGGTCTCCTGTCGGGAGTTGACATATCGACGACGTTCCTTTCTTCCTGCGCGTTTAAAGGAACCGCTCCTTCTGGATGCCCAGCGCTGATAGGAGGGTTGTATGATGTCAGCGGGTCGGGGAAGTCCAGGCGGAGACGCAATCGTCCTGTGTTGACGAGCCCCAAGGCGACTGGAAATAAAGAATAGGAGACACATAAGGGGGTAGCCCAACAGCAGTATCCTCGTCCTCATGTTCTCGGGTAAGCCCAGCGTGACATGTATGCAAATTGGATCTAAAAAACAATGTTGGTTATTGTGAAGGGCTAACCTTTTCCGGTGCCCAAGCCTCGAAGCTGTGCTCCCTTTCCTATATAGATTGTAGCGTTGTAAGTCAGAATATTACACACAGAAATGTTGTATATGGCTCGGACAGTGGCGGCTGGTGACTTTTGATAGTGGTGAGGCATTAATGGCACGGAAGCTGTAATTTTCCTCTCGAGTCTCAGACGTGACTTTTGGCAACAAACGCTTATCACTAGGGATGTGAGGTACAATGCTGAGGGCAGGATCCGACTAGGTTCCCAGGTTCCACAGTCAGCAGGTTCTGCCAAATCACCTTTGAGTGCATTGCAACACAGGTGCTTGCAATAACACTTTTACAAGCCCTGAAACACAGACACTGCTATCTCTGAAAGGCAAGAGCTTATGAGAACATACACCTGTGCTTACTATATCTCCCACATGCCATCCATTTGCTGCCACCAGAATTTACAATCTATGACTCGTATGGAAGTTTTGGTAGGTCATCGTTTGTGCAAATTGTTTTGCCCAGAGCCAATGGCGGCTCTCTCTTGCTTCTCCCCGATGTCCCATTTTCATGTCAGATTCCCTCTACGTTTCAGAATCGATACACTTCCCAGAGGACATTCTCAGGGGCTCATCACCCACCTTTGTACACTAGGAAGGCTTCAATGCCAGAACTGTTGAGTCTGTATCAGCCGACGTGCCAAGGCGCCTGTGCCTGGCTCATGTAAAGGAAGAACAAGTAGTTAATCTGTTACAAAGAATATCAAATGAAACAAAAATGCAAACAACTTCAGCACAGTGCTTCTGTTGGCTTTATTTGTGGTGCTGAGGCGAAGGAAGACATTTCAATGCAGTCAGAAGAGGGAGAGAGTCTACAGAGGCAGCTGAAACACTGAACCTGGGAAGATCTTGTGCGTATTTTGGAGAGATAATGCTCAAATCTGAGAATAATGGCAGGCCCAATCGGATGTCCCATTTGTGCGGATTACCTTACCTGGTGTTAGAAGTGGCTTACCTAATGGTATGGAGAGACATGTGTCGAAAGCCTGGTGCGTATATTAACCATCTCCAAACCGGACAGGCGTGCACTAAAACAGGAAAGGTGGACCACGTTACCTTTTCAGGCCCAGTTCCTGAGAGTTTTCAGTTCGTTCAAAGTGAAAGCCAGGGTTTGCACACTTGCTTCGTCCCGTTTTAATCCATGCTCCAGCCTGCCGCAATAATGTCTGCTCCACAGTATAAAACTGTACTGCCAAGGCATTTTCACTGCCCCTACATAGCCAGTCATCTAACCCAATCCCAATGCTGCTTTCATGCTGTATGTATAACTGAACAGTATGACCGCATCACCCAGATTGGTTGGAGTAGACAGAAACAGCTCTCACACCGAGACCTGCAGACTGCATCTGGGTTCCTCCTGGCTCACTGACACTGCGCTAGTTAGGAGAGCTGAAGTATGCATGTTGGGTTGGCCTTGGCTAAAGAAACGGCCTGACTTACATACGCACTTCGTCACTCACAGTGAGGGGCAGATTGGCTGCCAATCATCATGCCTGGAGCAGCCCACATCTGATAGAGACATCTAGCCACAGATTCCTTACCTTTGAATTTCCTAGGTGTCAGACTGGATCTGGAAGATTTTTACATGAGCAGTACCCCTGCATGCCGGTAGGTGGCGTTAATTGTCCCTGTGCGGCGTCATCTGCGCCGGAAGTTCTGCTTGCTTCACCTATCTAGGCTCCACCTCAGTGCACTGATGCTGGTTCTTTTTTTCCGCGGCTTTTAGTGCTGATCCAGAGAAAAAGCTATCCCTTTGTTGGTTTTTGACAGAATTATTTCGACGCTTTGTTGAGTTCTTTTTTGAGGAATTCTACCTCCTGGTTGTGTCAAGGATGTCTTCAAGGAAGACAGGGTTTAAACAGTGTGGCACCTGTCATCGTGCCATGTCAGTTACAGACCCACACCTCATGTGTCTATGGTGTCTCAAGCGCGACCATGACTTCAAGTCGTGCTCGGACTGCCAGGCCATGGCATCAAAGGCTTTGAGGGAGCAATCCCTGAAGCTGCTAGCGGCCCGGCAGACGACGTCCTCGGAGATCTCGGTTCCGATCGAGATGGAGGTCACGGGGCTGCTCCAGGAGCCCCAAGTCCTCTTCTTTCCATTCCAAGTCATCAGGACGTTCGGGGAAGAGGTATAAGAATTTGATGCGTTCTTCGACTTCTCCTAATTCGTCAGCTGAACAATGAAGGAGCATCGCCATTGCAATAGTGGTCAGTGCCAACTCCGAGTCTCCCAGCTTTTCTGGGACATGGAGAGACCCCCGCTCATGTAAAATAATTTTATGAGGTCATGTGCCGCGTTTTTGAGGGGCCTGACCCCACCGGCATGCCTTCTGGCCCACAGGATTAAAGAGGGCTGCATTTGGTTCTGCGCTGGTGGCTTTGGCCTCAGCTCCAAAGGACTCCTGTGGATACGGACCGGCGTGGTTCATGCCACTGCAACCTCTCCTGACACTGGCCCCATCAGCGCCCATCGATGATGCCATCCTCATATATATCCACGAATCTGACATGGAGCAGAATGGATTTGACTAATTCCAATTTTGGCGCAGACTGACCCACGTGTCTTAGGCTGGAGCCTGAGCCCTATTCTTTAGTGTTGGGCATCGGGGAAGAATGGAAGGGGTCACTGGACCCTTTAGAATACCAGTCAGAAGGCCAGGAAGGTATGAACTGGTGAGAGGAACTGGGTGATGCCAGTGGTCTGGACATATCCCCAGATACTGGTATGCTTTCTCCCCCCACCTGGGCTACGGTGGAGGGAGCATCATATTCCATGGTGGTGAAGAGGGCAGCTCAGGGCATGGATCTCGAGTTGCCCTCGGCGGCAGTCAAGACTAACATTTGGATAGAAGTGTTACAACCAGGAGCTTCTGCTTCCAAACCTTGCTCCCTTTAAATGAAGCACTAACAGATGTCTTACTGGGAACCTGGTCCAAGCCCAGCACAGAGGCTCCTGTGAATAGGACAATTTCCCACTGTCCTGCACCTGGGGACCCGAACTTCCTCACCCAACACCCCACCCCTGAGAGCTTGGTGGTCCAAGCCCCTACATCCTTGGCGTGTTCTCTGCTACACCCCGGGCAGGCAATTCAAGAGGCTCGATAGCTTGGGAAATAAGATGTTTTCTTCCACCATACTTGATTTGTGGCCGGTGAACACCGCATGCTTATTGGGCCTCTACTTCCACACTCTGTGGGATATGGTTGCGCAAGTGCTGCCACAGGTCTTGAAGGAGGCCCGAGCCATTCTTTCCCAGGGAGTCAAGGGTGAGAGAGACACAGCAAAGTTCATCATTAGGTGTGGTTTGGACACCACCGACTCGCTGGGCAGATCAGTTTTGTGGACGGTGGTACTTAGACACCACGCCTGTCTGGGAACATCTGGCTTTTTAAGGGATGTCCAGGCTTCCCTCATGGACATGCCCTTTTATCTCAACCTTCTCTTGGGAGAAAAGGCAGGCTCGGCGCTGGAGCATGTTAAGGACTCGCGGGCTACAGCCAAGTCCTTGGGCCTTGCAGTTGCCCTGCGTCATCCCAAGTCTGCCTATCGCCCCTTTTGTGGCTGTGGAAGGGGCGTTCAACCTTGCCAACCCTATTCCAGCCACTGCTCCATGCAAGCTTCCCAGACTGTGCGGTGTTGAGGGCGCGGTTCATACGATCCTTTAGGTCACGTAGAGAGATGTCTGCCACAACCATCAATCCCCCTGCAGCCGTGGCCTTTAAGCCCTCCTAATCCTGCCCTACAAGATCATGGGTGCCCAGTTGGTGATAGAATCAGCCATCATCTTTAGGCTATAACATCCAACAGGTGGGTTTTACTGATTATTCGGAGGAGTTACACCCTCCCCTTCAAATCCTTCCCTCCCCCTTTGTCTCCATCTCATGACCTGCTGAAAGAGGATCATTTGTATTTGCTCTGCAAGGAAGTCACAGCTCTCTTTTTCTCAAGGGAGCCATAGGGAGGGTTCCAGTGTCAGAAGTAGGCAGTGGTTGCTATTTCTGCCTCTTCCTGATTCCCAAAAAGGAAAAAGGTCTTTGATCTATCTTAGATCTAAGACCTCTCAACCTTCCTCAAAAAGAAGTTCAAGAGGCTTAGATTGTGTCTGTCCTGGACCCAGGAGACTGGCAGGTAGCATTTAACTTGCAGGACACCTATTTTCACATCCTTGTCCTGCCTGCTAATCTGCATTACGTGAGGTTTACTGTAGGCCACCAGCACTTCCAATTTATCATGCTCTCTTTTTACCTTACATTCTAAACTATGGTAAACCTCCTGCATTCACTGGGGTTCACTATAGATGTGCTAAATACACACCTGACTCCCTTTCAGATCATCCCTTTCCTTTGAGCTGTACTGGAAACAATGCAGTTTCGGGCCTATCCTCCCAAGCAGCGAGTCTGTGATATTCAAGCTACAATACCGATGCGTCAGTCTCTGTCTTGGATATCGGTGAGAATAACTCTGAGGCTGCCTGGCCTCATGGCGTCCTGCATCCTGATGGTGACACATGCAGATGGCATATGTGGTCTATGCAGTGGGACCTGCAGTTCCAGTGGGCGTATCACCAAGGGAAACTCTCCGCCATGGTTCCAGAGCTCGGTGGAAAGTGCAAAAGACCTGTAGTGGTGGCTAACGAACCGCGATTAGGTCAGATGCCGAACCCTCTCCCAATCCCAACCAGATCTCACAGTAGTGACAGATGTATTACTTCTGGAATGGGATGGTCATCTGGGAGAGGAAGAGATGAGAGGGCCATGGTCTCTGATGGAATCTGGACTCCACATAAACATGCTGGAGCTCCGTGAGATCCGACTGGCATTGAAAGCCTTTCTACCCTCCATGAAGGGAAGGCTAGTGCAGGTGTTCACGGACAACAGCATCACCATATGGTACTTCAACAAACAGGGTGGTGTGGGGTCTTGGACCTTGTGTCAAGACGCCCTGTGCCTCTGGACATGGCTGGAACAGCAGGGAGTACCCCTGGTGGTTCAACACCTGGCGGTCTCTCTGAGTGCCAACAGACGACTCAGCCATCGATGTCTAGCAGACCCCGAATGATGTCCCCATTCGGAGAAGGCACAAGGTCTCTTTCAGCAGTGGGGAGAGCCTTGGTTATATCTGTTCACCTCCACCGAGAACGTGCAATGTCAGCAGTTTTGTGTGCTGAAGTTTCCAAGGCGGCTCTGGCTCTAAAACACTTTTTGTCTCGAATGGAGCTCAGGCCTCCTGTATGCCTGTCCGCTCATACCTCTTCTGCCCGGAGTTCTCAGGAAGATTAGGAATGACCAAGCCCAAGTCACCTTTGTGGCTCCAGACTGGGCACGGAAAGTCTGGTATCCTGAGCTTCTCTGCATGAGCATCGATCTTCCGATCAGGCTGCTCCTTCGGCAGGATCTTCTGTCACAGCAGTAGGGGAGGGCTCTCCACATGAAACTGTCAACCCTACACCTTCTTGCATGGAGATTGAGCAGCAACAGTTGATAGATTTAGATCCTCCTCTCGAAGTCTCCAATGTTATTCTGGCAGCCGGTGGCAGAAAATTGTATTAAATTGACAGGAAAGGCTATTGACCCTCTTTCTGTTTCCAATTCTGATGTCCTTCTTTTCCTTCTTTTTTGTCTTGGGAATATTTCTTTATTGACTTTTTGGTCAGTACTCCCTTCATAATGGGCGCGTACAATAACATTTAGCATTAGCACAGTGTATGATGCAAGAGTAACAGCGTTAATAGCGTAAATGCAGAAATACTACAGTACACAAAACAGTTCGTCACACATTTGTCAGTGCAGTCAGGAGCAGAAGCTGCAATCACTGCAATGCATGGCATGAAATATCCCTCTCAGTAACTAAAGAAAGGGGAGGACTGTGACCTTCTATTATTGCACAGTATGTTTCAAGCGGGTTGCAGTGGACCACCGGTGTGTTGATGCTGGGCATGTGTGTGTTGTAGGATCGCAAAGACATTGATTAATTGTAGCAGTGCTTAAACAGGAAGGTGGTAGTGGTGGGGGATGGAGGGTGAGGATGATGACAGGATGTGAAGTCGTGTCCTAGGAGGCAGAGGCAGCTGCCCATCCCTACCCGCATGGTGGCCAGTTACACTACTGGTAGTCATGAAGGAGTATCCGTAAGTTTGGCCTCAATGACCGTGAGGTATGCTCTCCAGTCGACCGGGTTGGGTGCGAACGGTGGCCTGGGACAGTCCAGTGGGAGATCTCAAGTTCAGCTATAAGAGCTCTGCGTAAATTGCTGAGCCATAATTGAATGGGAGGGGCTAATTGTGACTTCCAGCACATAGTCAGCCTGCGCTTAGCTACCAAAGCCAAATCCAAAAATGTATTTAGAGTTTTGCCATTTGCTGAGCATTTAGTGATCTCTAACAGAAAATGCAAGCCATCTAACTGTACTACACTGTTGTGGCCTCCGTCATTGTATAGGATATGTCTGTCCAGTATGCCGCTAACTGCGTGCATGACCATACCATGTGCGTGAATGTGGCGTCAGCGTTGCAACACCGAGGTCAAGTATCCGGGGAGCTGGGATATATCCCAGCGTTTCTTTTGGGCATGAGGAACGTGTGGTGAAGATAATTAAATTGGGTGTACTTGAGCCTGGCATTTACTGAGACAATTTTTGGGATTCCCAGACTTTGCACCCACAGTTTATCGTTTAATGTTGTTGAGGATGTTACTGTAATCTAGTCTTGAAATCACAAGCGCTTGGATCACCGTTCTCTGTGCTGGGAGGGGAATCAACCATATAATATTTTTTGAACACTTTAAGACTGCAAAGTTCAAATAATCTTTATTCGCATACAAATATCCATTAAAGCACAATTCAGATAGCAGCACTATTCAAATAGCAGCCTAGTAATACATTGGTCAATAAAAGAGGTGATCGATAAAAGTACAGCAAAATAAAAAAGTTTCCTGGGTAAAAACTGGTCAATTATGTAGGCATAAATACAATATCAGTAGGCTATCATCAAGAGCAAAGCAGGTAGATGTCACCTTTGCCACTTGTTGTGTCCTAGCGAGAGATTCATCCACAATGAATCCCAAGTTCTTAACACTACTGACAGGCGCAGGAAGAGCTCCCAATTCGGGGGGGGGGGGGCAATGCTGAGGCCCCCAAAGGTCAGGTCTTTTACCTAAGATCATAACTTTGGATTTATCACAATTTAGTTTGAGCAGGTTATTCTGCATCCAGAGGGCCACTTTGCTTAGTCCCAAGCTGAGGTCTGAAGGCTTGTGTCCATGCGACAAAGAGAGGGCGAACACAATCTGTGTATCATCAGCGTAAGAAAAGAGAGATAATCCTGCACTTTCGACCACCTCTGCCAAAGGGTGGACATATATATTAAATAGCAGATGGGTCAGCACCGATCTCCGGTGGAACTCCAGAGGGGAAGGTGTGGGAGTTTGAACTGGCCATAACAGAAGTGACCTTGAAGGTTCGGTCCTTAAGAAAGGACCAAAACTATTCCAAGGCTATTCCGTCCAGGCCCAATGTCTGCAGAGCACCCAGGAGAATATGATGGGACACTGTATCGAGCGCTGAGATCCAACAGGATGAGCGCCGCAGTTTCACCCTCATCCAAGCAGCGCTTTAGCATTTCTGTAACCCCCAGAAGGGTGGATTCAGTAGAAAAGCCAGCTCTGAAGTCCGACTTGGAGGAGTGAAGACAATTCTGGGTTTCAATGAAGGATAGCCGGCCGTTAACATGCTTCTCCAGAATTTTTGAAAAAATGGGGAGCAACGAGATAGGAAAGAAATTGAATGGGATGGAGGATCCGAATTTGCTTTCTTTGAGAGAGGGAGGACAATTGCATTTTCTCATCTTTAGGGGCATGTTAATGCCTCCTTCAGAGAGGCATTAAGAAGCTCCATTCCCATTGTGAGAAGTTGGCCTGGTATATGCTGTTCACTAGTTAAAGTGGACACCTTGCACCAGTACAATTCGACTCTTATGGTAGTAGGTTTAAGACAACCTTTTAAAGAAAGCTATCCTAGTGGTAGCTGTGGAGAGCAGCCTTCAGGCTAAGTCTTTAGAGGAATGTAAAGCAGCTTGTTTTACCTTATAATCTCTTGAATTACTAAATGAAAGGACACCACACAGGTATATATATCAAATATATATGTATTTATTACTAGACACACTCTACAAATCTCTTTATGAGATTAGAAGTTAGGAACATATGCACAAATCAACGTTTCACGATAAATTAAGCACAAATATGGCTGGGGCCCTAGGGGCGTACCAGAATATATGCTAAAAAAGAGACTTAAGAACAATGACTTGAGAAGGGACGAGGCCTAGGGCCTTCAGAAGCGCTGGGGCCTCACTAATCCATCCAAGGTAGGTAAGTAAAGGACCCACGGGAGACGCATGCAGTGTGAGAACACAGCCGCGGATCCCAATTGACTTCAATGGAGCAAGTCGCGGTTGGAATTTTAGAGTTTTAGGATACTTCGGGAGAGTCTAAAAGCAAGTCACTTACAGGGTAAGTAGTTCTAGAGCCAACGCACACAGGAGCACCGTAGTGCTGGAGTTACCTCACCCAGGGAAGCCGGGTGCATAGGTGTCTTTTGGTGTCGGTGTCGCGGCGTCGTTTTCAATAGGAGCAAAAGAAGACTTGCTGCTTGTGAAAAGAGGAGAAGTGTCCGGTGGAATCCAAGGCTGGATTCAGAAGAAGGAAGACCTGAAAGCAGAGGGGACAGTGTTCAAAGTCACTTGGCAGTGACCCGAGGCAAGGAAGCTGGATGCCCACAGTTGTCGGATGATTTCAGGTGATCACGGGTGTCTTGACTCTTCAACCACGAGGTCCAGGAGGCGTTGACGACAACCAGGACCTGGATTCGGCATGTCCCACAAAATTTGCAGCTTACTACGGTGTCGGTGACCAGATTGGAGCCAACAAGCCTAGGTAACAGCAAGTCTCGTGGAAAGTGTAAAAAGTCAGCGGTGCAGACCAGCAAGGTCTGCGGGACTCACACAGCAAGGGTAAGTCAGGGCAGGCCTGGAGCAACCAGGGGAGCCCTTTGAAACTGTAGAAAAGTCTTCTGGGGACCCACAAGCCAACCGGCAAGGGATCGCGAAGATGCCTCGGGAGGATTCACTCAACAGGGGCCCAAGGTCACTCAGGACAGAGTAGGCCTCTGATCTTCGGTGGAAATCCTGCAGGAGGATTGGACCATACGTAGTCCAATGCACAAGTTTGTAGAATGTCGTGAAGGGGTTGCACTCAAAAATAGTGCATGGTACCCAGGCATTGCGGTTCCTCGTCACTCGTGGAGTCCACTTGCCTCAGCTTCGCTGGGGACTCACGATGGCCTTGGAGAAGTCAGGAAATCATCTTCCTGGGCTGCGGGGACTTTGGACTCCAGCGGGAGCGGGAAAGTTTGCGACCATTGATGCAAAGTTTTGGTGCCTGCCAAGCAGGGGAGTCACTCCTTGACTCCAAGGGAGATTCTTCCGTCTTCCAGAGGTAATGGAACGTCGAAGGTCCAGGATTCTTCTTCAGAGTGTCGTCCAGGGATTTCTAGTTTGCAATGGCAAGGGTTCCCTAACTTATACTAGAAGAAAGGGAGGGACTAGCTCTATGACCCCCACCTATGGGAGGGTCAGTGGAGTTGATGGTTACACCCACTTCCCTTTGTCCAGTTTCGTGCCTGAGCAGGGGCAGGTAGCCCCTGAGCCGGTTTGAACTGGCATATGCACAGAGGAGCCTACTGCTCCCTCAGTGCAGGACTGCAAAGCACTCTAGGAGTGCACCCACCCAGCCCCAATACACTAAACCCTGTCTGGGAGGTGGTCACACCTCCCTGTGACAGGATACCTATTGTTGGGCCTCCTCCACTGCGAGTTTCGGTCATCAGCAGGAGGGCAGTCCAGTGTCTGTGACTGGTGGCATCTATTTTGTGATGCCAGGGCTCTTCAGGATTCTACAGCATTTCCACAGTAGGTACATGTCTATCCCTCTAGAAAGCTGGGATCATACTCCGACACCAGTTACTGGTGTGGGGGTATGATTCCAAAGCGTTTGACACCAAACACAACATGTTTTGATGCAGCCATCCCAAAGTTAGAATTAACCATGAGGTTATAATGCACTTAAGAGTATATGGTGTGACCGCATTCACAAACAGCCCCAGAGAATGGACTCTGAGAGCTGCAGAGGGGCCCTGCTCCGGCAGAGGCACCCCCTCACATAGAAACCAAGCACCCTGCCCTCAGGATTGATAGGGCCTGCCTTAGGGATGACTGATAGGTTTAGATGTGTGTGCAGGGAGAGATATAGTGAACCTATATCTCAGTGAGGAGTGCTAGCACTACCTCACCCAGGCTGCTGTAGCAGGCCTGTGGTGTCAGATTCAGTCTGCTTCCCAGGGGTGGCATAATACATGCTTCAGCACCTGGTAGGCCTGTGAAGTACCTATGCTCTTGGTACCTAAGGTACCATATACTAGGGACTCATAAGGCACCACAGTATCCAATCACTAGTGCACCTAATGTGCATACCATGTCGTTTAAGGGAGTAAGCAGGTAGGCTGGGGTCCTGGATAGCAGGATCCCAGCCAGACTAGTCAAAAACCATCAAAACACCAGAAAAAAAGTGGGGGCAACCATGTAGTCAGATTCCACCTTCCTACATAACCCCCCCCGCCCCAAACGAAAGGAGATAAGGCTAACCTTGTCCAGATAAGCCTTTATTTCCTGAGTGGCCATATAAGTAAGAACCTGCACTAGCATAGTTGCTCCCTGTCTCATGGTCCACTTCGGAAATCCTACCCCAAGGGGTTCTGGAGTTTCTCCACAGTCTAGGGAAATTACCTGTATTGTGTTTTGGTACAGAAGCAGGCTGGTGGGGTGTCTGAGTCTGGAAGTGAGGACCTATTTGGGGTGGTCTGAACTTCCTCAGGACACTGGTCACCATGGAAGCCTTTCTGTCCATGACTGTGTCATATCTGGCCCTAAGGGTCAACCTCTGGCTGCCTACAGCTGGGGGTTGGGTCCCTCTGGTTGGAATAGTGGAGGGCATTGGAATGTTTGGGACAACTATGTCCCAGGTCTCCCTGTGCCCAACAGAGTCCATCTGTGGGATACCTGTACCTAGGGGTAAGGGGGATCCCTTAGTATGTAGAGGAATATTCACCTGGCTAGAACTACTCTGCTGGGTGTCCCTAATCTGTTTGGACAATTAACTTTTTGGTGTAGTCTGGACTCTGTAAGATGGGGGCAGTGCACATGGCCTGCTTTAGGTCTTCAAATGCCTTCTGACAGCTGCTGTCCACTGAAACTTTTTGGCATTTTCTTTGAGGTAAGATCATTCAAGGGGGTCACTATAGATCCATATCCCTTTACAAACCTCCTATAGTACCCAGTCAGACCTAAGAAGGCTCTCACCTGTGTCTGGGTGGTTGGAGCAACCCATTCCATGATAGTTTGGATTTTGCTCTGTAAAGGCTGAACCTGGCCTCCCCCTACAAGGTGGCCCAGGTACACAACCTGACTCTGCCCTATTTGGCACTTAGTGGCCTTGATAGTGAGGCCTGCTTTCTGCAGGGCCTCCAAAACATTTCTGAGGCGGACCAGGTGATCCTGCCAGGAGGAACTAAAGACAGCAATATCATCTAGATAAGCTGAGCAATAAGTTTCCATCCCTGCCAGAACTTTGTTCACCAACCTCTGAAAAGTGGCAGGTGCATTTTTCAATCCAAAGGGCATCACCACAAAGTGGTAGTGCCCACCAGGGGTTGAAAATGCTGTTTTGGCTTTTGCATCATCAGCTAACCTGATCTGCCAGTAGCTAGCTGTTAGGTCAAATGTACTTAGATACTTGGCTGAGGCCAAAGTATCAATCAGCTCATCTGCCCTTGGAATTGGGTAGGCATTAGTCCTAGTGACTGCATTGAGGCTTCTGTAGTCTACACAAAACCTCATTTCTTTCTTACCACCCTGGGTATGAGGTTTGGGTACTAGGACTACTGGGCTAGCCCAAGGGCTATCTGAAGGCTCAATCACACCTAACTCCATTATTTTCTGGACTTCAGTCCTGATACAGTCCCTGACATGGTCAGGCTGCCTGTAGATTTTACTATTGACAGGCAGACTGTCTCCAGTGTCCACCTCATGGGTGCACCAGGAAGTCTGGCTAGGGGTCAGGCTAAGCATATGTCTGTATTGCTGCAGAACTTGTCTGCACTCTGTTTGCTGATGGTCAGTGAGGCTGCTTTCCAAAGCAACACCATCTACTGACCCATCATCAGGGTTCTGTGAGAGCAGGTCAGGGAGAGGGTCACTCTCCTCCTCCTGTTCCTCATCAGTGGCCATGAGCAAGCCCATGTCAGCCCTGTCAACATATGGTTTCAATCTGTTGACATGGAGCACCCTTAGGGGGCTCCTGGGAGTTCCAATATTCACCAGATAGGTGACTTCTCCCTTTTGCTCAACAATTGTATGGGGGCCACTCCATTTGTCTTGGAGGGCTGCTGGGGCCACAGGCTCCAATACCCACACTTTCTGTCCTGGCTGGTACACAGCCAGCACAACCTTTTGGTCATGCCAAGTTTTTTGTAGTTCTTGGCTGGCCTCACGTTTTTGGTTGCCTTCTTCATGTATTCGGCCATCCTGGAGCGGAGACCAAGTACATAGTCCATCACATCCTGTTTGGGGGGTTTGAGAGGTAACTCCCAGCCCTCCTTCACCAAACATAATGGACCTCTTACAGGATGCCCAAACAGAAGTTCAAATGAGCTGTAGCCAACCCCCTTCTGTGGAACCTCTCTGTATGCAAACAGAAGGCAGGGAAGAAGAAGGTCCCATTTTCGCCTAAGCTTTTCTGGGAGTCCTTTAATCATTCACCTAAGCGTTTTGTTGAAACATTCAACCAACCCATTGCACTGTGGGTAATAGGGGTTGGTGAATTTGTAAGTTACACCACACTCCTTCCACATTGCTTTTAGATATCCTGACATGAAGTCGGTACTCTGTCAGAGATGACCTCCTTTGGGAAACCCACTCTGGAGAAAACTCCAATGAGGGCTCTTGCCACCACTGGGTCTGTGGTGGTCCTCAGGGGAATTTCCTCTGGGTACCTGGTGGCATGATCCACTACCACCAGGATAAATCTGTTCCCAGATGCAGTTGGAGGGTCAAGGGGACCAACAATGTCGATCCCTACCCTTTCAAAGGGTACCCCCAACCACAGGTAGTGGTATCAGGGGGGCCTTTGTTGTGCCACCTGACTTGCCACTGGCTTGGCAAGTGACACAGGAGCGACAAAACTCCTTGGTGTCCTCTGACATATGTGGCCAATGAAAATGTGGAACAAGCCTGTCCCAGGTCTTGTTTTGGCCCAAGTGACCTGCTAAAGGGATGTCATGTGCTAGGGTCAAGAGGAACCCCCTAACTTCTGAGGTATTACCAACCTCCTGGTGGCTCCAGGGGTTGGATCTCTACCCTCAGAATATAGGAGTCCCTCATCCCAATGAACTTTATGGGGCCCACTAGCACTCCCAGCAGCCTCAGCAGCAGTCTGCTGTCTGAGGGGTTCAAGAGAGGGGCAGCACTGTTGCTCCTTACTCAGATCTTCTCTAGAAGGTCCCCCTGCTCCCAATAACTCAACCTGATCAAGGTCAAGTCCCTCTGAGGCAGTTCCTTCTTCAGTATCTGCTTCTCCTCCCTCAAGAGGTTAATCTGGGATCTGAGACAGAGGGGAAGGCACTGCCGTAACCCTACTGCTCCTCTTCTTGGGAAGCATCTGGTCCATAGTTTCAGGATCCAGAGCTGGTTCAGTTTGGTGCATTTTGGCCTGTGACCTGGTCACAGCAAATACCTCTGCAGGGATGCCCAACATCTCAGCATGAGTCCATAACTCTACTTCAGACCAGGCTGAAGTCTCTAGATCATTGCCCAATAGACATTCTACAGGGAGGTCTGCACTGACTACTACCTTCTTGTGTGAAGAATGCACTAGTCGTATCGAGTAGTGTCCCCCTAAGCACAGCCGAATTGCAACAAAGTTGCAGGATGAACAATGGTCCAACTCAAAAGTGAATTGACAATAAATTCTTCATTGTTATATTCCTCGTTTTATTCACGGGATATGTGGATTATCAAAGTGATCAAACCAAGGACTCATAAATGTACTCAATGCATTTCGGGTTATACGCAACCCTTCATCAGGAGCAGTCCTATAAAAAATACACAAAAAGGAGAGATGTATCGGCCTGTTTTATCATACGAACAGTTAAATTAGTGCCTAGTAGGTTACAACCAAACGTGATAAAATAACGGTGAGAAACCTAAAATAACGAGAGTAGCGAGCAAGATAACGAGGTGAAAGACGGTATAACGTGGAGTGATTATTGCTGTGAAATGATAGAGCAAGAGATAACATGATTAAAGCCAACGGTACCCCAAGGACCGAGGTGAAAGTGTTGGTGAGGTCAAAGGTATATAAATTAAATGAAAACTCTCACCCTACACCACTACGGCAAAAGCCGCGCTACTCCCCAGTGCATTATAATAGACCTAGATAGCGTGCGATGTGGCGCGACATACCTGGTTAGTTTGAATGATCAAAATGACCACAGTTTCGACGCGTGTGGAAAACAGCCAGCGTGTAATCGTGCAGTACTACTACAACGAGTGAGTCAGTTAATGAAAAGTAAGGAGAAACCTTCTAATGTCTGAAACGGAATAGTGGAAAGTGAAGAAGGGCCGAATTACATCAAAAGTCTATACGGCGGCCATATTGTAATGGTGTTCACAAAATAACAATAGTAATATTTAAACAGAAACAAATGAATAGTGACAAATAAGACAAATAGAGAAGATTAGAATGTCAGAAGGATGCAGATGGGAAAAGACACAAGAAACGGCCATGTTGGAAAAGTGAAAGTCATTGTATGAAAGGAAAAAAGTTGACTGAGTTGAAACCAAATAAAGTTAGATAAAATTCAACGTGTTGAAAGAAAAAATAAAAAAAACGTAAGATGTAAAAATATGAATGATAAGGGGGAGAGGAAAAAGATGAATGGAGATAGGTGAACATTAATGGCTGAAATGATGTAAGCTATTACATAAATAAGAATAAAGGTAATCAGATGAAAAAAGTAAGAAGAAAGTTCAAAGGGACAGGGTGCACAGAGCAATAGTTACAGGAAGCAACTGAGTTCAACACGGTCATTGAGTCCGTGTGGTGCCAAGGCATTCATTTTGTAAATCCATACAGTTTCTCTCTGAAGAAGGTATTTACGATTGTCTCTGTGTTCTTTGATCGGTACCATTTCACAAACCAAAAATCTCAATTGGCTGATATTGTGGCCCTTAGCAAGAAAGTGCATTGCTACTGTTGACTTAATGTTCTTGTTGCGGATGTTGCTTTTATGTTCTGTTAAGCAAACTTTTATTTTTCTTTCAGTTTTGCCTATGTATACAAGGTCACATGGGCATTTAAGCATGTATACAAGATTCTTGGAGTCACATGTCGCCGTGACATGCAACTTGATATTGAAACCTTGTGTTGGATGTTGGGTTGAATTACCTTTGATGATGCTATTGCAATGCCCACAGTTATGACAAGGTATGGTACCTTTGTGGGGTGAAGCTGAATCAATGGCGGGTTGAGAACGCAAGAGTTCCATCAAATTCTTGCTCCTTTCATATGCGAAAAGAGGTTTATCCAGAAATATATCCTTGAAATCCGGTTCGATCTGTAGCATTGTCCAGTGTTTCAAGATGGTTTTCTTGATATTAAAACTCTCAGTAGAGAATTTGGTAACTATGACTGATCGTGACGTGGACTTCTTGATGTCACTGGTCTTTAACAATTGTGATCTGGATTTGAATTGAACCCTTTCCAAAGAAGTAAGCAAAGCTTCTTTGGGATATCCTCGATCGATGAACCGTTTTTCCATGCTCAAATTCTCTTGTATCAATTGCATAGGTTCAGAGATGATTCTTTTGACTCTCAGGAATTGAGAGTATGGTAAGTGCTGCTTCAAAGAGGGCTGATGGAAGCTGGAGAAATGTAGTAGATTGTTCCTGTCTGTACTCTTTCTGTATAGAGTAGTCTCAATCCGATCGTCCTTGATGTACAACAGTGCATCCAAATAATTGATGGTATCGCTGTGAATGTTGTAAGTAAACTTCAAACGGTCATTGATCCCATTGAGAACCTCAATCGCTGTCTTGAGTGGTTGTTCAGAGCCTTTCCAAATTAAAAAAATATCATCAATGTAACGTAAGAATAATAACAAATGTGGTTTCCACTCTATGTTATTGAGAATGTGGTCAAGCTCGAATTTATGCATGAACAATTGTGCGTAGCTGGGAGCTGCACAATTGCCCATAGATGTACCGTTCAATTGAAGGTAATACCTGTTGTTGTAACAAAAATAACTGTGATAGAGTGTAAAATGCAGTAATTCAAGTAAAAATATTTTCTGGTCTTCAGAAATGGAAGATTGTAGCAGAAAAAATTCGATGGCTTCCATGCCTAGATCGTGTGGGATGGAGGTGTATAATGAGGTTACATCGATGGTACAGAAAAAAGTATTGGTGTCCCATTTAATGTTACTTTCTTGGATGATATTCAAAAAATGAGTAGTGTCTCTTACATAAGTTGACATTTTCTGTACTAGGGGTTGAAGGTGTCGATCAAGATATTTGCCAACAGGTTCATGTATTGAGCCACAGGTGGTGACGATCGGTCTCATGGGAGGATCAGTGAGGCTTTTATGGATTTTAGGCAACATTCTTAGAGAGGGACGTTTTGGAAAATTTTGAGTGAAGAATTTTTGTTCTTTCTCTCCAATGGTGCCACAACGGACTGCTTTATCCACGATCTCTTGTAAAGTCAGTTGAATTTCAATAGTAGGATCCGTGTCAAGTTCAGAATAGGTTGTAAAGTCTTGTACATGTTCATCCAGTTTGAATCTGTAATGACTGGAGTCCATTATGACTAATGCGCCACCTTTGTCGGCGTTAAGAAATGTAAGATCTGGATTGTCGGCCAATTTCTGAAGAAGTGCTCTATCTTTTACTGTCAAATTCCGGTGAACTGTTTTGTGTGGTTTACATATCCTCAGTAGATCACGTTTAACAAGGGTTTCAAAAGTATCAAGCACTTTATGGCTCACGGGTGCCATGTAGGTGCTTTTGGTTTTCAAACCACCCAAAGTGTCGAAACTTTGGTCATTTTGATCATTCAAACTAACCAGGTATGACGCGCCACATCGCACGCTATCTAGATCTATTATAACGCACTGGGGAGTAGCGCGGCTTTTGCCGTAGTGGTGTAAGGTGAGAGTTTTCATTTAATTTATATACCTTTGACCTCACCAACACTTTCACCTCGGTCCTTGGGGTACCGTTGGCTTTAATCATGTTATCTCTTGCTCTATCATTTCACAGCAATAATCACTCC
The DNA here is from genome assembly GCF_964204655.1 of Triturus cristatus. Lineage (NCBI taxonomy): Eukaryota > Metazoa > Chordata > Amphibia > Caudata > Salamandridae > Triturus > Triturus cristatus. The sequence goes on along the minus strand of NC_140592.1, from coordinate 1,250,975,070 downwards.
ACGTTATACCGTCTTTCACCTCGTTATCTTGCTTGCTACTCTCGTTATTTTAGGTTTCTCACCGTTATTTTATCACGTTTGGTTGTAACCTACTAGGCACTAATTTAACTGTTCGTATGATAAAACAGGCCGATACATCTCTCCTTTTTGTGTATTTTTTATAGGACTTCTCCTGATGAAGGGTTGCGTATAACCCTGAAATGCACTTAAGAGTATATGGTTTGACCGCATTCACAAACAGCCCCAGAGAATGGACTCTGAGAGCTGCAGAGGGGCCCTGCTCAGGCAGAGGCACCCCCTCACATAGAAACCAAGCACCCTGCCCTCAGGATTGATAGGGCCTGCCTTAGGGGTGACTGATAGGTTTAAATGTGTGTGCAGGGAAAGATATAGTGAACCTATATCTCAGTGAGGAGTGCTAGCACCACCTCACCCAGGCTGCAGTAGAAGGCCTGTGGTGTCAGATTTAGTCTGCTTTCCAGGGGTGGCATAATACATGCTTCAGCCCCTGGTAGGCCTGTGAAGTACCTATGCCCTTGGTACCTAAGGTACCATATACTAGGGACTCATGAGGCACCAGAGTATCCAATCACTAGTGCACCTAATGTGCACACCATGTCAATTAAGGGAGTAAGCAGGTAGGCTGGGGCCCTGGATAGCAGGATCCCAGCCAGACTAGTCAAAAACCATCAAAACACCAGAAAAAAAGTGGGGGCAACCATGTAGTCAGATTCCACCTTCCTACAACCATCAAAGTATGGAAAGCTCCTGCGGCCCCAACACATGTGGAGGTAGGGTATCAAGGGGGGAACCTGTTTTGGTGGCATGGAGAATGCGATTAAAAGAGGTAATGTCCAAGGGAGCCCAGGAGTTCTTCACATTGACTGTGGAAGTGGGCTGGAAAGATCGTCGAGTTCCAAGTGTCAGATAGTTCCTTTACTACTTTAAAGAGAGTTTTGCCAGTTTTGGGCATGTAAAGGCAGCTTCACAGAGACTATGATATTTACTTAAGGCATTTTTATAAGCAAATGTAGTTTCTTCAGTGTAATGTTTCCTCAAGCACCTTTCCAATGTTTTGCAATTAGCTTTTTTTACGTTTTAGCATTTCCGTAAACCAGGGCGCCAGGGGCAGGCCGCGACTTGAGCATTTAATCGAAATAGGGAGGTGTTGTGTGGCGACAGGGGCATCAACTTATTCACAAGGCAATGTTAAGCTACTTAACGCTGCCTTGTGAATAAGGCACCCTTTTGCGCTATACTTAGCATGAAAGGGGTGGGCACTGGGTGTTGTGGTGGGCGTTCCAATGCAACACCCATTGATTTTGACGCTGTCCCATATTTACAAGGCTGGTGTAAATATGGGGCAGTGCCCAAATTAAGACCAGGGAAAACCTGGTCTTACCCTGACGTTTTTGCTGTTTTCTGTGCGCTGTGCAGCAGACATAGAAACAGCAAAACACTATCAATCAATCAATCATGTTATTTGTAAAGCGCACTACATACCCGTAAGGGTTTCAAGGCGCTGGGGGAGAGGGGGGGAGGCTACTGCTGCTGGTCTAAGAGCCAGGTCTTGATTGTTTATGTGCAGGAAGGTGGCCCTTCCCCTTCCTGTACATAAACAATCATTCCCCTCAATGCAGGCACCCTTGCACTACTGTGCTAGGGTGCCTGCGTTGGCGCTAGGCAGCTAAATTAGCACCCCTTTAGGGGGAAATGCAAGGCTGCTCCATATTCTTGTAAATACAGTGCAGCCCTGCGTTTCAGAAGTGGCGGAGCACGCCGTTGGGCCCAGGAGGGTAATGCCGCGCTTCGCCACTTACTTGTAAACATGCCCCTAGATGTCTCAGGCTCATCATGTATCCTGCCCCACACTTCGCATAGTTGATGTGTGAGAGATGCATACAGAAGAAAGGAACCTGGGGGGATCCCATAATCATCTACCAGGTTGTCAAATGTACAGAGAATAGAGTTGGTGAACAGGTCTCCCCTTGATGTGACACCTCTTTGGCCCAGTCCACCGCTTCCGGTCTCAGGCCCTGTGCTACACATCCGGGCATCACCCAAAGGGGTAGTTCTGAGACGTAAGCGGGGGAAGGGGTGTTTCCTATGCAGATAAAAGAAACAACAGGAACGTACAGGAGACATAAGAAGATTCCCTGGCTCCTTCAGAATTATAGTCTCCAGAGCCCAACAACCATTCTAGCACAGCAGTTGAGCACAGTTCAGTGGAGAAGTGTGGCTCAATGGTTAGAGCGGCAGACCTCGATGCAGAGCACTGGTCCGGGACCAGGGTTCGATTTCCGTCGTGGCAGGGTCTCGGGCTATAAATTCCGCGGACCGGTTATTCTCGCCTCAGTGCCTATTCTAATCATGGGTCCCACGCTGCAACTCTGGGCAATAGCTTGCTTAATCTCCACAAAGGCCCCACAGCGCTGGGGATGCCTGGCTTCACCCTGGGGATGCCCAGGAGTGGACATTTCACAGGGAAAGCCAGGAAGGGTTCCCTAGCGATATGAATACAGCGCCGGGAGACCCCGGTCCGGGGTAGCTGTGCGCTATATAAGTACTAGCACATTTACATTCACATTTACATTCAGTCACCCAGTGTCCCATTTCCATTACGTTATGGCCAGCGAGCCAGCGCATTGGCATTGTAGTTGTGCGGCTGCAAAATAATATTTGTAGCTCGGGGCTCCCAACCCAACCCTCCCTCAGACAATGGAGCATATAATTTCGCAAGTGAGAACAGCTTCCTGCTCTTACCCCATATGAGAGCTATCAGTATTGACTTAAGGACCTGAAAACATTTCTGGGGCAATAAGAGGGGGAGGGCAGCAAAAACGTACAGCAGTCTGGGCAATATCAGTATTTTAGAAATAGCTATATGACCCATGGGTGACCGTGGTAACCCCATCCATAACAGCAGAGAGTACGGATCACTAAACCAAGCCTTTGCCAAATTTCCATCTAATAAGTCTGCTGGAATATGTGATGTTACAACGCGGTCGTTACACCGCGGTACGTTACATTGCACTTATTACAAGGCAAGTCGTTACAATGACTTGCGCTGGAGGGCGCTGGTCTTAGGAATAGTATGATTTACTATCCCAACTCCTGCCTGCGTAACTGTAGGAAAGGTGTTGGAATAGTAAATCATACTATTTCTTAGTGTATAGCGCCATCTAGCGCAAGTTGTTTTAATGACTTGCGTTGTATTCACCGCGATGTAAGCATACTGTGGTGTAATAACCGTTTTGTAAAGGTCGTTCGCCAGTCTGCAGCCGTATGATACACTTATACACCCAAGTATTATGAAAGAGACTCAAGACCAGGGGTGTGGTGTGTTTGGAAGCATTCTCCTCCGGTCTGGAGTTAAGGAGGTGATAGGGAATAAGCGGGACTTGTTCCAGTTTACTGTCATACCTGACACATGTTCAAACAGCTCAAATAGAGCCATCAGTTCCGGTAGGATTGAAGCCTCTCCGTGCAAATATATTAGAGCCTCGTTAGCATACAGTGAGTCTATGTGCCACTGGCTGTATGGACTTATTCCTTAGTTCATGGCTCATTGATGGCGCTCACAAGCAAGTGGTTCCATTGGCAGTGCAAAAATGATTGGTGATAAGGGGCATCCTTGACGGGTGCCCCGTGCAATGATAAAGGAGTCCGATATGACAGATCCTGTTTTCACGTGTGCCGTTAGCGAGTTATAAAGCAAGGCTATCCACTTTAGAAATTGGGGGCCTGGGGGCATGGCTTGGCGCATCAAGATGGCGGTCGCACCTTAGAAGTGCTCTGGACCCCTCCGTCATCTCCGCGCCACTATCCGTCACCATCAGTACTCACCACTCCTTGAATCAGGTCGTCGCTGCTTTCACACGGACCAGTGGTTCACAGCAACGTGTCCGGTGCCGTCCCTGCTTTCTAGTTTGCCCGACAGTGGTCCTCGGCCTCCGGTGCGCCTGATGTCAAAATTGCGGTGCCTCCTTCCTGAGGCTCTCTGCTCCGGCCACTCCCGGTGCCGCAATCCTGTGTAGCTTATTGCCGCGGCACTGGCGCTGCCCCCCGTAGCGTCCACTGATACTCAGCTGCTGAGGATTCGACCAACGAACCTCCGCCTGCCGTTCCTGGGTGATTTCCCCGACTGGTCACATTCATGAAGTTTATCGGCTTGACCTGTGGGGCGGCGACTGGGGACCGTGGCCCAGCTGGAGGCTTAAATTCCCTCCCACCCTTCCTAGCCTGCTCCAGATCCGGTGGAGGCCCAGCTGGCCGGTGGAGGGGCAGGCCTGTGCTCCTGGCCCGGGCCCGCGGCTGCTGAGTGTGGCCTGGCTGTTGCAGCCTGTATTGACTGCAGGGCTCCTGGGGATCAGGACTGGGAAGGCTCCCCGCATCCGCATGGAGTCAACCTACCACTGCAACTTGTGACCTTGGGCCCGCTGCCCGTCTGGGACCTCAGGACCTCTCCTCATCATGGGGGCACCATAGACACCCTCGAGCCCCACCGATCCTCCTGGCGGTGATCCCCCGGTGTGCAACTGGGGTCTGGGATTGGCGGCGGTGGTGTGGCGGGGCCGCCTCCTGCTGGGCCCTCGAGACACATCGGTGCTGCAGCTGACGGTAGGGCCACACATGGCCTCCTGAACTTTGGCAAGTGCGGACCTGTGGCCTAAATCCTCTGGACTGGACCTGAGGTGGGTGCTTGGGTTTTTTTTTGCGACCGGGTGCATGGGGAGGGACTCGCTGCGATATCCACTCCCCCCTCCTCACGCCCTGGTCCGAGAGACTGCATTTTGGCACGGCGGCCTCCTGAACTTCGGCAAGTGCGGACCTGTGGCCTAAATAGTCTGGACTGGACCTGAGGTGGGTGCTTCGGGCCTTTGGTGACCAGGTGCGTGGGGAGGGACTCACTGTGATATCTGCTCCCCCCTATTCACGTCCTGGTCTGAGAGACTGCTTTTGAGGCGCGGCGGCCTGGACCTGAAATCCCGTTCTTAGACCTGCATGCTCGACTCCTGGCCTGGGGGTGTGGAGAGGGACTGCTGTGAGGGGGCTTCGGCCGCTGGTTGGGCGGTAGGGGTCCGGGTGGACCGTTCTTTCTCCCCCCCCTTCTTTTTCTCCTTCCCTTCTTCCCAGCTGCTGTCCACCCTGGGACGCCCCTGGATGAATGCTCCTGCATCTGCCCGTCCTCCATCTGAACGTCGGGCGGTGGCATCGGCCCCAGCCTGGCTGCGCGGCAATCATGGGAAGGGACTGGGTGCCGAAACCCCCCGCCACGCAGACTAAAATGGATCAATACACAGTTATGGATTCCGGGGCGACGGGGGGGGGTGACCGCGGAGGGGGCCCCCCCACCCTTGCAGACCTGTCCACTATCCTTCAGGCCATCCGTACCTCCCAATGCTTGATGGAGGGCAAGATAGAGGAAGTTCGGGTTGATGTGACTCTTATACATCAAGACCTCCGTAATGCTATGTCCCGGAGCAAGGAGACGGAGTCTCGTATATCCACGGTAGAGGATGAAGTCCAACACCTTAAAGACCAGGTTGCCCGCCTTCAGACTCATACCCAGGAACTGGACAGAAGGGCTGAAGATGCTCCGCCTGGTGGGGTTTCCGGAGGTAGCGGAGCAAGGCCGGACATCTGACTTTGCTGGGCGCTGGCTGCGCACGTTGATGCCCGAGGGCACCCTCTCCCCATGGTTCGCAATTGAGTGGGCGCTCTGATCTCTTACACCCAAACCACCGCCGGGCGCGCCCCACAGGCCGATAGTAAGGAGGATCCTTAATTTCAGAGACCAGGACTCCATCCTGGCAAAAGCACGGAGGCAGCAACACTGTAGTGATTACACCAGACAGCTAAGTGTAAGAGCACATACTTTATTGACTGTTCGTCTCCACAGCTTCCAGGAACTGACAACCTCCTGGGATTCAAACCTTAGCATTCCATTGTCATGACATGACATCATAAGAATAGGAGACTGGAAGAACAGAATGCTTATGAGAAACTACTACAACATCTCCTCTCATTCCATGAATATACAAAGGAAGAGAGAACAAACAAAGGTAGAAGGAAATAAAGAAACAGAAGAGGAAAGAAGGAGAAATTACACCAAGGAACAAGAAGTGGAGAAGAGCAGAAAGAGTACCTTCTTAGAAAACAAACAGAATGGAAGAAAAAATGAACAAGGCGTCCACTAATGCATACACGTAAAGTAGGCCAAATATTAATGCATTACAGGAATAGAATAGACTAAAGATTTAAACATTTTGGCGGGACACTCGTCCTACCACTCCTCCGTGGAGGAACATATCTCAGCATGTTCTCATGAACATTATCCCTTTTTGGAACAGAATCAGACTGACTGGTGTTGCTCGTTTCAAGACCCAGTTGCAAAACGACCTTCATTAGAATCTTATAAATCCTGGATAGATTCCACCAATTTTTCCCATTGACTCTTTCAGCAAATCGAGAGGCAGCATCCACCCTAACAGCAGGACCAAACTTTGATAGACCTTTGGGAACATTAAGAGGGGACTTAATCCTGACCCAATCCCCCACAGAGATAGAGGACATAAAGTTGGCCACATCTGGAACAACGGGCTGTGTCGGGACCGTGGGAAGAGGTTGTATGTCTCTGTCTTCTTATGTCTCCTGGTAACTTGACACCAAACTCCACTTCTTCATCCAAGCAGGACACATGTGGAAAGAAGCTTGTCTACCCCTAAGCAAAGCAAAGGGACCAGAACCTGTGATGGAACTAGGGGTAGTGCGATGTGCCCACAACATACTTTGGACAGCTTCCTTGATGTCAACTTGGGACGAAACAGCCCACTGAACACACTCAACCAGACTCCGGTTCTTGCGCTCAATGAAGCCATTGGCCTGTGGATGATATAAAGCCACACGCCGGTGGGTGATATCGCACTCAGACAGAAAAACAGACATCTCCTTGGAAGTAAACTGTACCCCATTGTCGGATACAATCTCTTTGGGGAAACCCTTTCTGGCAAACAGACTCTGAAGAAACCTGATAACCTCCTGTGAGTTGGGATCTGTCATGAAATGGACCTCCCACCACTTGCTGAAATAGTCAGCAACCACCAGAGCGAACTTGTATTTATTGCTCAGCACATTAAAAAGTCCCACAAAGTCGATGGCCAATCTCAACCAGGGACCATCTGGTGCCTCGACCCGTTGTACTGGATGTGAAACAATTTTTACAACTTTATCACTTGTAGAACAAGTAAGACACCTCTCCACAACATCATTGATTTGACGGTCCATAGAAGGCCACCGATAAACACTGCGAATCCTTTTCTTAGTGTTCGTCTGCCCAAGATGTCCCTCATGGCCATATTCGATGATGCGACCTCTGAGAGATTCAGGGGGAACAATCTTATCCCCACACATGATTATCTCTCCACCCTCCAAAGTAAGTTCATCAGCGATCTTGGCAAAAGCATGTAAATCACTGTCTAGATGCTTTTCCTTAGGACAACCTGAAACGATAAATCCTTTCACCTTCTTAAGTAGAGAATCAGACTCCATTCCACAAAACCAATCACGTTCAGTGAAACAACTCACACCACAGGCATCAACTGCAGCAGTCAGGCAATCTTCATCTGCATCATTGTCATGATTAGATTTCCCTAAGGGTAAAGGAGATCTAGAGAGATAATCAGCTCGTGTGTTTCCCCCACCAGGGATATGTGCCACCCCAAAATTGCATTGCAGCAATTTTGAACTCAACCTAGCGATTCTAGGAGTGTGGTCTTTGACAATCTTACCCTCTAGGATGGGAATGAGAGACTTATGGTCAGTAGGTAATGTAAACGTTATCCCCTACAAAAAACATTTGAAACGCTCAACAGCCCAACAGCATGCAAGCAATTCTCATCAATGACCGAGTAGTTTTTTTCGCTCAGGAGTAATGGTCGTGATGCGAAACATATTGTGAACTTCTTTCCTTGCTTGACTTGGGAGATCATTTCACCGAGTCCATCAAGACATGCGTCGACGGACACCGTACATTGAAAGAGAGGATCAAAAGGGGTAAGAATGTTGCATGACCCTAACTCTTTTTTGATCTGCAAAAACTCTTCTTGGCAGAAGTCATCCCAGAAAAACACAGATTTTCTCTTGTGGCGACCTCTCATGTGGGCAGTCTTGGCAGCAAAATTGGTAATAAATTTAGTATAAAACTCACACAAACCTAGGAATGAGTAGACTTGTTCTTTTGAGGTGGGACAAGGAGCATTGGAAATTGTCTCGATGAGACCTTCTCTTGGCACAATACCGTCTCCAGAAATACGGTGTCCCAGATATTCAATTGAATCAACACCAAAAACACACTTGAGCTTGTTGGAAACAATGCCTTTCCCTTCCAACCTTCCCAAAACGTCGGCAAGATTCTTGTCATGCGACTCCTTGCTCTTTCCAGCTACCAAAATATCATCTTGGAAGACAACCGTATCTGTGACACCCTCCAAAACCTTCTCCATAACACACTGGAAAACTGAGGCTGCTGAGGCCAGCCCAAAGGGCATCCTCCTAAATTGGAAGGTACCGACAGGTGATACAAAAGCAGTCAAGTGCTTGCAAGCAGGATCAAGCTCAACCTGATGGTATGCTGATGCTAAGTCGATCTTGGAGAAGTACTTCGCACCAGCAAATTTGGAAAGGATGTCATCGATGCGGGGAAGAGGGTGAGAATCCACCCAAATCTCCCTATTGAGACTGCGCAAGTCAATGCAAACCCTGAGAGTTCCATTCCGTTTGGGCGCGACCACCAAGGGAGATAACCAGAGAGAGGACTCAATGGGTTCAATGACTTCCGATTCACACATTTTCTTAAGTTCCAATGAGAGGTCATCCCTGATACTAAAAGGCACATTACGTAATTTGTGTTTAATCGGGATGGCCCAATCCTTGACCTTAATAAAATGTTTGAATCCTTTAACACAACCAAGTTTGTCACCAAAGACTTTGGTAAACTTTATGGACTAGGTAACTAAACTCTCCCCTTCGGATTGTTCACCCACAACTGAAACCTGTTCAGATGTGCCAGGCCTGAGAGTCATCCTGAACAACCCCTGGTGATACCACCCAAGAATGTTGAGACCCTTCTTGGCCACATAAACCTTCCCTTGGATATGCCTATCTTTGAAAACTAGAGAAGTCTCAAAGAACCCCGTCAAATCAATTTTTCTTCTTTCATACAAGACACTTTGGGGAACAGATTGAGGGGTCTGTTCCCCCAAGTACTCTCAAACAACTCTTCTGTGATCATAGTCATCCGCACCCCCGAATCCACTAGCAGGTGCAGACACTGCCCATCCATCAACACATCTACGATGGGATGGACACAATCTTCGGAATCATCTACCACTATAAAATCTGTAAGAGAGCTAACAGCTTCACATATAGGATCACTCTTTGGTACCTCTGAATACACAACATTTATGCTCCCCGGAAATGCACATTTTTACAAAAGGGCCTTGTTTCCCACATTTGTGACAAGAAACATTCTTTGCCGGACACACCCTTGAATTAGGAAAATGCGATGGGAACCCACACTTGTTACATAGATTTTTTGAGTAAGAACCTTTCTTCTCAGCCTTTGTGGAAGCAAACCTGTTTCCTCTTTGTTCAGATTGCGGTTTGGCTTTGTCTCCCTGAATTTTTTCACTCAAATCCTTATGATCCTTAACTGAACCTACAACATTCTTCTCAGGTTTGAGCTCTTTCGATGCTTTTTGCAAGAGCTCAATACTCTTGACAATGGTAACTGTTTCATCCAAAGAAGTATTTTTTAAAGTGAGCAGTTTCTCTTGAACTTTCTTGTCCGTACAATGTACAACAATTTGGTCATGAATAAGTTGAGACGTGAAATGTTCAAATTCGCTTTCTGAAGAGAGAATGCGCAAACCATCTACATAAGAGACAATGCTCTCCTCAGACTCCTGCTCTCACAAATTCCAAGTTCCTAGCAACAACTAAGCTGCTCTCTACATCAAATTGTTTCTCTAGCATGCCCCCAACTTGGTCACACACATTTAATTCCTCTTCACCCACAACCAAAATTAGGGGAGGAAGGTGTTCGAAAACAGCTTGTCCTTCAAACCCCAGATTATGCTCTAAGATGACACACTTACTTTCAGCACTAAATCTTGAGCCCCCATGGCACGTAAGTATTTCACAAAAGCTCTATACCACACTTTCCACTTAACTGGTGAATCACCTGGAAGCTGTGAAAAAGGAGGGGGTTGTACATTCTTCATGGCAAACGCAATAAGAGTGATAAACAAATAAAATCACTTTCTATATGTAGCACAAAGAACCACCTGTGAGATGAAACAATAGGCCACCTGTGAACTGAAAGGATTAACATTTTTGGTAAAACTTGCATAGAACTATAGCGAAGCAAAAGTCCACCTGTAAAAACAGAGAGGTTACAACTTTTGCAAGATTTTTTAACAAAAAAAAAAATAACACAAAAATGCGATCACAGTTGGGTGAAGAGAATCCTGAAAAAGATAAATGGACACGACACTGCTGGATTTAAAAAATGCTGCAAAGGAGTATTGTACAGGGGGAACAACCTTTACAACGCAACTGTTACAACGCACTACACTTACAACGCATTTTTTACAACGCATAATCCATTACAACGCACTACACTTACAACGCATGACACTACAACGCATTTAAAAAAAATACCTTTACAACGCATACCATTACAACGCCTACCATTACAACGCATAATATTACACTACACTATCCAACACTTACCCTACTGTTGCACCCCCTGGAGTTAGAATAGTAATTTTTACCCCTATACTATCCAACACTTACCCTACTGTTGCACCCCCTGGAGTTAGAATAGTAATTTTTACCCCTATACTATCCAACACTTACCCTACTGTTGCACCCCCTGGAGTTAGAATAGTAATTTTTACCCCTATACTATCCAACACTTACCCTACTGTTGCACCCCCTGGAGTTAGAATAGTAATTTTTACCCCTATACTATCCAACACTTACCCTACTGTTGCACCCCCTGGAGTTAGAATAGTAATTTTTACCCCTATACTATCCAACACTTACCCTACTGTTGCACCCCCTGGAGTTAGAATAGCAATTTTTACCCCTATACTATCCAACACTTACCCTACTGTTGCACCCCCTGGAGTTAGAATAGCAATTTTTACCCCTATACTATCCAACAGTTACCCTACTGTTGCACCCCCTGGAGTTAGATTAGTAATTTTTACCCCTATACTATCCAACAGTTACCCTACTGTTGCACCCCCTGGAGTTAGAATAGTAATTTTTACCCCTATACTATCCAACACTTACCCTACTGTTGCACCCCCTGGAGTTAGAATAGTAATTTTTACCCCTATACTATCCAACACTTACCCTACTGTTGCACCCCCTGGAGTTAGAAAAGTAATTTTTACCCCTATACTATCTAATACTTACCTTAAATGCAATTAAATATTATGCGTCGTAATGGTATGCGTTGTAATGGTATTTTTTAAAAATGTGTTGTAGTGTCATGCGTTGTAAGTGTAGTGCGTTGTAATGGATTATGCGTTGTAAAAAATGCGTTGTAAGTGCATGCGTTGTAAAAGTGTGCGTTGTAACGTCATACATCCATTGTACAGTACTGGAGAGAGAAGACACGGAGGCAGCAATCATGATCTTCCCTGATTACACCCGCGAGGTCCAGGGTCAACGTCGCTCGTTCGGAGAAGTAAAACAAAAGCTGCGTGCCCGCAATATCCCATACAGGCTTCTCTATCTGGCCCGCCTCCGGATAGTGTTCCAAAATCGAACCCTTTTCTTCGACTCCCCTGAAGAGGCCTGGACATGGGTGACAGAAGAGCGCCCCTTACGGCTCAACACCCAGAGCGCCTCTCATAAGGACAGTAGTGAGGGTGCCCCCCGAGACCTGTCTGGTCCGCGGCCGCAGCGCACCCGCTCATGCAGGAGACGGGGTCCGCGACGAGCCCGATCGGACTCACCGCTGGGTCGCTCTTGTCATCCGTCATCCGGGGCACCCCCGGGTGATCTCCTAGCCTTGCAGCGCACTAACTCTTCAAACTGTTCGGACCCGGGGAGGGCCTCACCCCAGCCATTGCTGCTGGACCCTACGGACACAGATCTCTCCCGAAGCCCGGTCCATCTCATGGGGCCACCTTGAGCCCACCATGTCTTCCGGCTTTAATCGGTTCCGAAGCCCATGGTGCTGCACTTCAGCTCATCACCACTTCTATCTCTTGATGGACACTATCACAGAACATCCTGCTATGAGGAGGGGTCCTCCACGATTCCCCATTTCTAAGCATTTTAGTTTGGTTTTCTTCTAGTTTCCTTCGTTGGGGTCGACAGATGCTTCTGTTCCTAAAGTATAGGGAGGGGGAGGGGGCAGGGGGCAGGGTTGGTGAGGGGTACTGTTGTCCCAGTTTTTCCTTGTTACACTTTGTTCACACTCACTGCTTGGATCAACAGCACGATGATCGCACGTCCCATAGAGTCTGTTGTCCCCGCTCCTCGCTGATACCAGTCGTACACCACACTTGCATCCCTGGCCAACAGCGTAACAAAAACACATCACTATCAGCCTTGTAGAGACACACCCAATGCTTCACACAGCCCGAACACTTCGCTCGTGCCTGACACCCGCGCAAGACGTCTCCCCCTGCACTTATATCCCCCATGACTGACATCCACAGTGGGAAGGGGTCGCTCCATGTAACGTCCTGGAATGTCAATGGACTGCTAGATAGGGTCAAACGGACAGCGGTCCTGTGCAATGCAGAACGCCACAATGGCGATGTACTGCTCCTCCAAGAAACCCATCTGGTAAGCAATAACTGCCCATTCCTGGCGAGATACGGCTATGGTGGGGCTTAGCACTCCGGCTTTACTCGGGGCTCGAGAGGATTAGCCATCCTTGTGCACCGCGCCCTTCCATTTGCTCTGCGTAAGGTCATGACCAATCCTCAGGGTACCTATGTCACCTTGGATGGAGCCGTAGGGGATCAAGCGCTAAATCTGTTGTCCGTATATTCCCCACCATCGCTGATGGCCCCTACACTCAAGCGACTTGATTAGCTGGTTGATAGCTGCCCTGCCCCCCGTTATGACCATTATAGGGAGAGACGTTAATGCAGTCATGGACCCCGCCCTTGATGCGGTGGGAGCCCCTTTGCCCTCTAGAATTTCTCAGGCCAAGCTTTTATCAAACTGGGCGACTACCCTGGGGGTCTGCGATACGTGGAGACTTTGGCAACCTGCGGCACGACACTACACACCTCGGCATCCCACCACACTCATGCACGACTCAACTACATTTTCATGCTGGCTCTGAACTGTCGGATAATCAAGGAGACAACCATACTCCCTAAGGGTATTTCCGACCATTCCCCAGTGACGCTGCTGGTGGGTGACCTCCCAGATGCATTGCGACCAATCTGGAGGCTAAATGCCTGGTTTCTCCAGGACAAAGACTTTCGGGACTCAGTGGACAGCGAGCTCCGCCAGTACTTTATCTCTAATCAAGGCTCTGTTCCTTCCCCTGGTACTCTATGGGAGGCTGGCAAGCCCACCATTCGTGGTTTCACCAAAGGCCAGCTCAAATTTAAATGGGCCATGCAGGAGTCCCGACTTACCCTCCTGGAGGCTTAGGCCACCCTACTTGAGGACCAACCGCCCGAGGAGAGGACCGAGACCCTGGCAGGAGACTGGCATTCCTGCGAGATGAGCTCAAGCAGACCTCCCTGGAAGCTGCCAAACTGCTCTGTAGGTCTTTGGTGGCGCGGGTCTACGGGTTGGGAGACAGAAATGGGGAGCTCCTCCATCGGCTGGCCACATACCCAATGTCCAACCGCATTATTCCCAAAGTGATGGACCTGAATGAATTTGCGAGGTCCAACGGTCTCCGGTGGCAGTGGCTCAGTGTTTCGCTGCATACTACACCGCCCTCTAAGCTGCGCAGCCTCCCACTCTCTTACTCTCAGAACTGCTTCACCGAGAACGGTTCCCTCTTCCACGTCTTAGTGAGTCTGGGGCAGAGGTACTAAACCTCCCGATCAACGAGGTCAACGAGGCACTCTCTCGCATGGCTTCTGGTAAGACCTCGGGACCAGATGGACTCCCACAGGAGTTTTATGCAGCCTACCGGGACACGCTGGTTCTCCACCTGGTGCAGTTGTATGCGTCGGCCGATAAAGGCTAGTTTCGTACCGGAACCAACATGGCCACCTTTGTGGTGATCCCCAAGTCTCAGCCCCCCTCGAAGCACTGCTCCGACTATCTCGCTCATCAACTCGGAGCTCAAAGTATTTGCAGCCATTTTGGCTAACCGTCTGCGGCCGTACCTGGCCAAACTGGTCCATCCTGACCAGTGTGGCTTCATGCCATCAAGGGGAACCAGACACTGCCTCAGGCGTCTCCACCTCACCCTAGTGAACCGCCAGTGCCTGACTCCATACATGGCCCTTCTTCTTGTGGGCTTCGAGAAAGCTTTTGATTATATGGACTGGTGATACCTAGAAGCGGTGTTGGCAGAAATGGGTTTTGGGGACAATTTTTGCAAGTAGTGAGGACGTTATATTGCTGAACAAGGGCCCGAGTACTGGTTAATGGAGCCCTATCACTGTTCTTTCCCATCCGAAAAGTTATGAGGCAGGGACACCACCTTTCGCCCCTCCTCTTTGGATTGGCAATGGAGCCTCTGGCATGTCTCATGCGCCCGACGACCAAATCATAGGGTGGAGATGGCCTGGACTCGAGAAAGACAAAATCGCCCTTTATGTGGACGACATCCTCCTATACCTGGCGGAGCCCGTGCAGTCAGGACCCCAGTGCCTTCGGGTGCTGCGTCTCTTTGACCAGACCTCTGGCCTTCTACTGAACTCCACTAAGTCTTCTCTTGGTCCCCTTCACCTATCGAGAGAATGCTTCAAGTGGCAGTCCACGATACCCCTTCGACGGCATTCCTTCAAGTATCTCGGGATATGGGTGGCCCTCCTTCCAGACCTTGCCTGGGCGCTCAATGTAACTCCCTTAGTGAAGAAAGCCTGGGCTGATCTCCTCACATGGCAAACATTGCCGCTGAACCCAATGGGCAGAATCGCCTTATTCAAAATGATGATACTGCCCAGGTTTTCTACATGCTTCAGAACACGCCCCTTCCCTTTGCGCGTGCGTGGTTCCGGGAAATGGACAGTCTGGCCGTTAAATTCCTATGGGGGGGTCGGAGGCCCCGTTTGACCCTCGCTCAGTGTCGGATCCTTCGACGGCGGCTTGGGGATGATAAACCTGTATCTCTATTATCCAGCTACCCGGCTCCTTACGTTCCATGACTGGTTCAACGGGGGCTGGTCAGATCCAGGCCTATCGTTTCCGTATAGCATCAGGGGATGCTATACGGAAACACTGTCCCCAGAACCCTACCCGAGGTCACGCGCCACATTTACTGGTCAGGCAAATTGACTCAATACACTCCACTTTGGCAGGGTGCCCAGCTAGGGGAGGTTGCCGGCTTATCTGGCTTTAGAGAGTGGGATCTAATCGAGATCTCGCAGTTGGGGGACGTCTGGAAGGGGGGCAACATGCATACCTTTCAGGATCTCCAAAACCTGTACTCCCTGCATACCTTGCAGTTTTACCGCTACTTGCAGTTGCGCCACACTCTCAGCTCGCACATCCAGAGGGCACACCTATACCCGAATACAGCCCGCCGGAAGCCCAGGTTATGACTGGCAATCTCGGGAAAGGAATGATCTCCCGTATTTATCGCTCCCTTATGGACAACACCCCCAACACACTCTCACAGCTCAGGGACAAATGGGAGGGTTGGCTTGGGCCCTTAGACGATGACGATTGGCAAGACGCGCTAATGGCCCCTAAACTAATCACAGTCTCAGCGCGGTTTCGCTTGGTCCAAATATACTATCTACACACCGTTTATCTCACTCCCCTGCGCCTTCACAGCGCCGGGCTTCGCCCAGAAGCATCTTGTCCACACTGCAAACACCCACAGGCTGATTTCATCCATATGATATGCCTTTGCTCTGTCATCACACACTTTTGGGACTCAGTGATAAGGGAACTTAGGCTGAGAGGTACCTATTAACCCCACAAATGTACTCCTGGGAATTACCGAAGGGCTAGATGGCTCTTGAGTCGACAAAATTTTCCTGAATACAGCCTTGATGGTGGCTAAAAGAGACATTTCGACGAACTGGCTAACCTCGACTGCCCCTACCATAACGTGATGGTGCAGGGTAGTGGACTGGTGCACAACTCAGGAGCGGTCTTTGTACGAGGCCAGGGGATGTCCGGAGAAATATCACAGGTTGTGGGGTAAGCGTGTGGGGGCATTAAACGACGAATGTTTTCATTGGACAATCGCGGGACGTGGTGGGTGTTATTCTACTTCTAGTGTTTATTAAGAGCATGTACACTGCCTTAAGGACGCTATGTTCCTCATACGTGCTGGGATCTGAGCTGGCTGTTGATCTTTCGTCTTCTTGCGTATGTCTCCTAAAAATCAATAAAGTTGGTTATAAAAAAAAAAGAAATTGGTGGCCCATCCCAAAGGGGATGAGCACTGCCTGCAGGTAGCACCAGCCCAGGGAGTCAAAAACCTTCTCAATGTCGAGTGAGGTGACCCAGGAGTGTACGCCCTTTGTGCGTGCCCAATCCATCAACATAAAGAGTCTGCGCAGGTTGAGGAAGGTGTTCCTGCCAGGTATGAAGCAATTCTGATCCTGATGCACTAGGAGTTGAGTTACTGCTCTCAACCTGTTAGCCAGAACTCTGTCAAGAATCTTATAATCAGACTTCAGAAGGGACAACGGATGATACGACCTAAGAAGCAGCGGATCCTTGCCTGGCTTAGGTAGTACTACCAACACTGCCTCCTGAAGTGAGGAAGGCAATACACCTTGTTCATAAGCATCCATATACACACGGTGCTGCTGGGGAGCCAGTTGTGTTTGGAGAGTTGCATAGAACTCCAGGGGCCAGCCATCTACCGTTGGGGTTTTCCCTCTCACCTTCTGTTGGACGGTATGCTCTACTTCAGTTACAGTTATAGGGGACTCTAGCTCTGCAAACTGTGTGGGGGCGGGACACAGGAAAGTGTGATGTTCTCCAGAAAGGTTTGTACTTCAGCTGAGTTGCACTCTTGAGGGGGTCTGTACAGAGGGGATGAATATGAGTGAAAGACAGTATTAATGACATTCTGCATATTAACTATGATTCCCATATTGTTTCTAATAGCCTAGCTCTGACTCCTAGGTAAGTCTGATCATAGTAGCCACACCAGCAACCTGCCGGCTTTGTCACCCTCTGCATGCCGTCTAGCCATGTATTCCCTGTAATCAAGGGCACCCAGTCGGTCCAGCATCAACTTATACGCCAACCTAGCTTGGGCCAGCAAAGCCGCAGCTGATGGGGTAGTGGGGGCTGCTTGTTCAGGACGGTAAATCTCAGATTCTAAATGACCAAGCTCCTTGCGCAAGGTCAAGCTAGTGCCATAGACCACCTTAATCATATGCCCTTGTATGTGGTACCCTTGTTATCTTGGAAATAAGAAGTTATGGCGTCCGAAAGGGAGGAGCGAAGTGGGGCGTCACGTTGACATTTTAGGTTTATGTTTGCCCCAGGTCAATAGTAGCTGCAGTGGACAGTGGCCGAATAGGGTGCATCTGAGATATTCCACTTGGAACACTCTAGCAATGGCATCGCGTGAACCAAATACCAAGTCAATTCTGGTGTGTAAATCATGTAAACCAGAGAAATATGAATATTCCCTAGTGACTGGGTGCAGGCCCCACCAGGCGTCCTGTGTCTGGAGATTGGTAGACCAGTTCTACAAGCGCAATTTATTGGGCACTGGGGCGGGGGTGTCCTTGTTTAGATTGGGGGTGCAATTAAAATCCCCACCCATTTTATCGGGCTAGCGTGTTCCATAATAGCGCCAGGGACAGGGATTGCAGGGAAGACACCTGATTAGTATTGGGCGTGTAGAACGACACCAGTGATATCAGCAGGACATCCAACCAACCCTCAAGTATTACGAAGCGACCTTCAGTGTCAATACGGGTGTACAGGACCTCTATTGGTGTCCCAGGCGCAAACCAGATCAATGCACTGCTGGCATAACTAGAGTACGTAGCGTTCCCCTCCAGCGCCTGCGCATTGCCTCTAGTGTTAGCGAGATGATATCAGTGCTATATGGATCTTGGTCTGCGAAGGTACTGGTATACTTGGTACTGCTTGGTGTACCCTGCTAGGCCTCGGAGATTCCAAGTTAGTAATAGTACTGTGGAGCTCTGGTCACTTGCCAACGCGGCCATAATATTGTAATCAGGATTAGCCTCACCAGCGACAATAACTTACCCCCGCACACCTTTTGAGCCCCCTATGTGTACAGCATATATGGTTCCCCAATTAGGAGAAATGTAAGGTTCCCCTTGTGAACAATCAATACAAAACAACAGTAACTCCCTACTCCCATTTCCAGGCCAGAACGCCAAAGGGCGGCCAGCCTTCGGCACTTAAATGCTATCAGAAAATACGGGTGGAGTGTCTGAATTAAAAGGTCTGTGTAGCTGGGGGGAGGAAGATTTAGCTGCAGCGATGGGCCCATACAATGAATATAACTTCCAGTGGCCCAGCCCGAAAAGTTAATCTGGCAGCTGGAAATGACCAATGTTATAACTAGCTTGTCTGACCACCCCCAACCCCTCCAAACCTATTTGGAGCATGTCACCTCAAGTCCTAAGACATTTGGGGAGGTTCAGCGTGGCTGTCTTCTTAGCACCGCCACAATCTGGGAGTCAGACAACGGTGAATTGTCCTGCTGGTTCTCCTCCTCCGACCTGAGGCTGAGGAAGAGAGGACTGATGCAAGTTTCTCCACGTCTTTCACCACACAGGCCCTTTCCTTTGCTGCTTGCTGTTTGGTGGGGCCCTGTGGACGGCACCTGGAACATGTTCTGCGCTGCGTTGTGCTTGCCAAGGAGGAGAGGAGCCAGGTCCATCCCCTTGTGCAGGCCTTTTGCTCGAGCCAAGACAAAACCTCACCCGTAGTGGCTTAGAAGTTAGTGGAGATCTAGTATTGCACTCAGAGGGTGGGGGAAATTGTAGGGGGTACTGGACCTCCAGGGTGTAGTCTGGGTAAATATGCACCTGGGTATTCTCAATGGTCCACGGACCCCTTGCTCTTGTTGCCTCTCTGTCCCTGTATTTAAAATACGCACGCCACCACTGGGCGTGGGTGGGCACCCGGGCGGGGAGATCTCCCTGTGACCCTTTGAGCTCTTTCCACTGAGAAGACGGTGGATTGCTTGCCCTGCAATATTGTGTTAACAAACTAGTCCTCCAAGTAGAGTTCCATGTTTGGGCCTTCCACTTGTTCAGGGAGGCCCACTATGCGCACATTGTAGCACCATGATCTCCCTTCCTGGTCCTCGACCTCGTAAGTATTCCAGCTCTTCCTCCATGGTGCGGAGACGTTTGACAGATTCTATTACCGTGGGTCTCAGGGAGTTTGTGACCCGATTCTTCTGTTTCTTATGATCCTCCCAGAGGACGCCTGCTTCAACAGAGAGAGAGTCTAGTTTCAGCTCTAGAGTGGACTTGAGGTCCAAGACTGCTGCAAGAAGTTCATCGAACCTAGGGGAATGGTCGGACATTGTGGCCGCCAGTATTTTATCAGCGGGATCACCAGCCTTTGGCCACTCTTCCGACCCCTGTGTGCCACCGGCTGGCATTTGAACCCTGTCTGATTTGGTCCTCGCCATGGTAGAGGAGGGGGTGTGACCAGTTATAACAGTAACCGTGTAGTGGTAGGCCGGGATTATAGGAGAAAAACACCTGCCCTACTGTAAGCGTAGAGTGAAGTAATGTATGGGACCATGAATATGGGAAACATGCGTTTGTTGGGGCTCCCTGAGCGCTCCTCTCCACTCTCTGGTTATCTGCCTGACTGCCGATCATGGTGGGGCATCATGGTGCCATGCTCCTTGTTTAGTGGCAGCAGACATGCATAAAAGAGGGGGAAACAAGGGTAGATTGACTGAGTGTGAGGGCATGCACTAAGGAGAAGGACTGATCTCCTTGAGCAAGTCAGTACAGGGAGTGATGTAGCAGCAAGCAACTGAAGTGTCCCAGAAACAGGTCCCCACCAGCTCTGGTGCAGCTGGTTATTAAGAAGCTGAATACATTACTGACCTTGTTTAAGCCCTCAGCTGCCTCCTCCAAACACCTGGAGCAGACTATCTGCTGTATGCGCCAGGTCAACTTCTCAGCCCACGGCGGCCCCTGGTTCTCTGATGGAGTGCCGTCCCCAGGGCTTCCTGTGGGGCGATTGTGCAGTTCTGCAGCGATGTTGATGAGAGCCGGGGAGATGGGGAGGGGACAGAAAGGGTCCGTAGTCTCCATGACGGGGGCAGGCCAGTGCACAGAAAGACCCATCATAAGATGGGCGTGGTCCGTTGTGGCCTCTTTTCCAATGTAGCAGAGCCCACTGTGTAGGAGGTACTCCGGCTCGGTCCAGCAGTTACCTATTGGAGCTTCTGCTAAGGTAGACGTGGATTGGTCTGGCCCCAATGCGGTCGCCCGAAGCTCAGCCCCCAGGTGCAGTGAGGTCTACAGGTAAGAGCAGGTGAGGCCGCAAGCCTCACCGAGTTTTCGTCCCATGAGCGCCGTCGCACTGAAACTCAGAACTGGGGATGCACATGAGCGTGGGGCCCTTTCTGTGCTCAGGAACCAGCGGTGAGTTGTGGGTATTTCAGGAATTTGACAGGGCTTGCGTAGAGTTCTTTAATGCACGTCCATCTTAGCTGACATCTTGACCAATACCCCCCGGCATAGCATTGTCCTTTTTTTTCATTCTTACCCTTGCCGAGCAGGGCTCTACTCGGGGCACTCTAAAGGGTTTCCTTTCTGCTCTGTCTGCCTTTTTCTGGCTGCCTTGCCAATCCTCTTTATTTAAGTCCCCTAGTGTAAATAGGTTTCTTAAAGGTCTTGTAAATATGTTTCCCCTTTCTCCTTTCATTATGTCTCAGTGGGACCTTAATTTAGTGCTCACTTTCTTTTTTCAGTAATATTTATTAAGCTTTTGTACATTTTACCCCCCACCCACAATAATAACACATTTTCAACAGGAGTATTACATAAATACAATAAATATTAATAAAACCAATCTTCAAATTTGAATGGGAATTAATCACATAGTAAAAGGGGAAGACAATACCATGAAGAATACTGGCAATAAGGTACAACATATAACATCAGGCACTTAGGCCGGCTGGGCACCTGACCCATCTTATTTTCCCTGTGCCGTCAGAATCAAAACTTCAAATGGTGTGTTGACCCCTAGTCCGACCCCCAAACCTATTAGCAAAGCTTCGGCAGCAGGAGTACATAAATACTCAAGCAACCCTTGGCTGCTGTGCCAACCAATAATTCAAACACTGACGGAACATATTCCTTTGTACCCTCATCACCTACCATATTATCAAATGATGGATGAAGAGATTACAAAGCTTCCACTAGATAATACGATTTGAAATTAGGGAATGCCCATCCCCTCTTTCCTTGGGGAAACTCAAAAACGGGGTTGCCCTCCTAGTCTTCCGGTATGCCCAGATTAACCTACCTACAGCCTTCTCATTTGTTTTGGACAAGGTATTTTCAAACTCAAAAGGGATTGTGCGAAACAGATACAATAGTATCGGAAGGAAAATAATTTTGACTAGATTACATCTCCCCGTAAAAGAGAGGTGTAAATTAGCCCGTCTTGGAAAAATTCTTCTTAGCTTTTCGGATAATAGGTGAGAAATTAGTCTCAACTAGCAGTTCCACCTTAGCGGTAATAATAACCCCCAAATAGGTAGCCTTTTCTACCACCCCACAATTCTGGGCCGCAGTATGTCTATTTATCACTTCTTGTGTTTTCCGTTTATTTTAACAGATACCCGGAATAGGCCTCATCGGTTATTTTTTAAATAGAGCACGACCTGGGTCTCTTGTGACAATTGCGACATCATCAGCAGAGGTCAAAGTTTTCATCTCCCACCCATGTAAATGGATTGGTATAATTTCAGTGGCAGCTTCGAGTCTCCTGAGAAGGGGATCTATATACAGAGCAAATAACAAGGGTGAGGCGGGACAACCCTGCCTCGTTCCCCTTTCTATACAGAAGGGCTCGGAGTCATGCGGCATAATGTGAAGCCGGACTATTGGGTTCACTACATCACCTGGATTGTATGGATATAAGGCTCCCCCAGACCAAAAGCCTCCAAAACTTTCCACAAATACTCTGAGTATACCCTGTTGAATACCTTTTCGGCATCCAACAGAGCAACCCCCATCGGTTCTTCAAGCTTCTCAGTAGCGTCAAACAATGTAGTTACCCGTTGCACATGATGCGAGGTCCCCCTCCCTGGGATAAACCAATGTTGCCTGACCGATACCAAATTATGAATAATGTTGCCTAGCCTACTAGCCGAGATTTTAGAATAAAGTTAAACATTGCTATTTAATAACATAATCTTCATATAAGATCCCAAGTTGGAAGAATCCTTGCGTCTCTTTAAAAAACTATTGTTCCATCTCTGCCCATTTTCGAAATCCTCAGTCTTCTACATCACATCCGACAATTGTGCTCCTTGTGAATTTGTTTGTTCTTTGATAGCTGTAATGTCAGATTACACGGCCGTGGTCCTCTCCTCTATGCAATTAAGCTTCTCCCCAATCTCAGTGCAGGATTTACCAATCTTTCAGATGGCCCCTTCAAGTTTTTGTCGTTGCCTGCCTAGCTTTCTTTCCATCCGCGTGGGTCTTGGCACGATACTCTTTAATTGATTCCAGAATCAGTCCAAGAGAGGGGTACGGAGTCTCTCCCCCACTCCCCTTCCTGGGCTGATAACTCACATTTAGCAGGGGGGGCTGGTTCTCCCGAATTCATTGTAGTGTGAATTGTCCGTTTCAAATCTTCCCCTGGTCTACGTTGCCCTTAGACCCCTTACGGGACTTTCTGCGCTTGAGTCCTTGAATCAGCTGAGAAGGAACTTTGCTCACCAACACTCAGGCAGGAAATAGAACCTTCTGAGTCATATGTCAGGAAGAAAAATGTGTCTACCCCTTCTATTGTGACATCCAATGTATCACAGGCCCCGGCTCGAGGTTGCACTTTGAGCTATCTCTGGTGGGTCCTGATGTGTCCACCTGGGGCAGAATCATATGTTCCTTGCCATGACTTTCTGTAGTGCTCCAGTTTAGTCACCCTACAGGTTGATTGCGCCAGCACATAACTCCTCTTGCCCCATAGGAGCGGTGTTCTCTTGTGCACCTGCTATGTCTGAAGGGTTCCCCGCTCGGGCCATGTCGTGCTGCTCCAAGCACACATCCAGCCTCCAAATCCAGGGGCTCAAGGCATAAACCACTTTCCCCTTCGCCCGAACGTCACAGGGCATCTGGGGGGTCAGATTGATCGACACACCCTTTAGCTGAAAAAAATCAGTTATCACAGGTTGTGGGGCTGCCGAGCAACGCAAACCGGGTCATGAATATGGGCTGAGTGTCTGCACTGCATCGCACAGCGCCACAAACTATATTCAGAAACAATGGTCCCCTGTGGTTAATACATGTGCTAACATGTATGAACAAGGCCTTGCTTTGTTCTTAGTACGAATTTGACCATGGAAATCTCAAATGGTATCAATTTGTATATATGTTACAAGAGCCACCCGCATGGAGGAGGGTGGCTCTTGTAACATATATATACTATCTGGAGGGGCTGTGTAGAACTCAGGTCATGTGTTTGCTGTAGGAAAAGGCTGCCCTTGGTCTCTGCTGTACCCTGTTAGGCTTTGCAAAGGTCTAGTGCCCCACGTTAGTTAAGGCAACATTTTTCCAACGGTTATGTATATTTTTTACAATATATTTATTATTCAATATGCTCCAATTACGCCCAACACACATAGATATTTTACAGTAAAAATACAATGTTCCATTCTTGTTGTAAAGTACCCGAATTCCCAAGTCAATCTGAAGGCTTTCTACAGAATATAAAATGCAATCGAAGTGTGTTAACATAATATAAAAGTTGAGCTGCACTATCAACAGTAGGTGCACAATTATCTTTAAAAAGAGGCCGCAAATAGCATCTCTGAGTAATCTTATACTGCAGACAGATACATACATTTAGAGATAGTAAATCCGCACTACTACAACATTCATTATCAAGAACAGTATTCTTACTACCCATCTGTCGAGACCACCTCAGGAGTCTGCCTGCACATTAATCAAAACTTTCTAAAGCCAACATCTGCAAAGAAAAATAAGTGCTTAACCCCAGATGTTTTACATTTTGCAAACATAGCAGCCACTTCTTCGAAGTTACATAGCCGACTTCTCTTGCCTTTGTAATGTTCATAACAGAGCTTCCTAAAGTATTTGTGCTACAATAGTGTTCTACCACAGAGAAAAAGAAGTTGGTTTTCTGCATTTCACCAGAGTATGGGTGTGGCACCCCCAAAACACTCATGCTGGATTTCAGAATGAGTTTGAAAGGTGAACGAGCAATAAAGATGCCTTTAAATTGTATCTTCCCACATTTGCTGTGCGTTCAATATCAGAGGTCAAATGTTATTTGTATGTCTTTTGTCAAATTGCTGCTTATTCTTTAACATGGGGATTGGTGTTAACATTTCTTTCTCTGACTGCAAATTAAAACAATTTTGTAAAGTGAACTGTGTGATAGTCATGCTGGTGTTATGTTTTGTAATGTACCCCAATATAGGCCTGGGTAGTCACCTAACCTTTCACCTACATATCCCTGCCATTGTACTACATAACGGTCGTGGATAGGAAAAACAGGGAGTTGAAGCAATCTTTAGCAGCAAGGGTATTAGGTTCGGGTGGTAGTTGGGTCAATCACCTATAGGGGGTCCATAGGGCACTTAATAACATGCCAAGAAGTTCCCTAGGAAGTATAACCCCCTATGACGTCCTATATTGTCCGAGAATGTGGGTACCTGACCTCGATTATGACAGCACAGTGGTGGATGAAAAACCTTTTGACATCAATAAATGTATGCTATTTTACAGGATCTTAATGAATTCTGGGTACTATAGGCAACGTGCAAGTAAAACGCACCGCCACTGGGGAAGTAAAATCAGTAACGGCAAGACCTGCCTGTATCCCAAAAGTTGGGGATCTGGTCAAAGAAAAAATTGAGGATAACAGAGAATTTGGGCCATCCTACAGAAAGCCTGTACATGACCTGGCTGTCGAAGAAACAAGAACAGTACTTCTTCCACCTCTTGCCAGCAAGAAAGAAAAGAAATTTGTCTCAACTGATCTGATCAAACCACACTAGGTGTCCGATCCTGAATAGCAGGCCACGTGGGCTCCAGGGTAGCCGCCGACTCTCCTTTTGCTACCACACAGGAAGTTCAAACAGAAAGACTTATAACTTTTGACGAGTCTACAATTCGGAGCAGTGGAGTTTCCAACAATGAAATAGAACTCGCTCCTATTGAAATTGAACAACAACAAAATTCAAATGAAACACAGAAATCAATTCGGCCTACCACCGATATCTACATCAATATGCCTCTACAGGAGACATCTGCCAGTTCAACAAAACCTGCTGAGATACCAAAGATAGATCAAACGGCATCTGGCTACTATATCGATTTTTACACATTTTCTCTGGATCCAAGTGAACCTGAGTCACCGCCTGCTCCAATTTACTGTGCAAAACAACTTCATGATTTCTACATTTTTCAGAAAAAGACCTATCTAGTTTCACCATGGCTACAGCTCTGGATAATAACTGGAATACTGTTCCGACTATTCTGGACAGGTTTAGTGACTGTCTTTTCCTTGATTGTGAATGGACATTATCCCCCAGAATGCTCTGCAGTATCAAAAGTGAACTTGGTGCTGAAACCTCATAAGTCATCTCATCGTGAACAGAGAGACCTGTTCTATGTGAACATTACAGCAGTTCCAGTTCCTGACGGAATAGTTTGGGATAGAGTTTCATATGATGTATTTGGTGTCACTGAACTTTTAAAAATACTGTATGTATTCAAAATATCTTTAAATGATCTCATCACCTCCAGTACATACTCTGACAATTAGGATTTTAAAATGGTTAATATGTTGTCTGATTTAGGACTGTCTGCAGCATTTACGAAAAATGAAATGTTTGATGAATCGTCTGATTTTGACACAATGTACTGTTAACAACATTAGGTCATCATTTTCTGCATAAAACAAGTGCACCACGTAATGTTCTCACATATCACCAATGGGAACATTGGCCAACACCACCAAAAGGTAGTTCACAAACGTTTGCACAAAAGTTGACTTATTTTTCTGGGTTTAACACATCAGATCCGCGCTCATATTATAAGCTTCACCTACATCTGCAAAGAAAGGCATGCTTACTAACACGAAACAGATATACTCTGCGTCCTTCATTACTCAACTGTCTGAACAGGGTTTTGACTTATGGAAAGACACTATAGACAGAAAATCAGTCTGGGGTTGAAAAGAATGGCAAAATCAGGGAACCGAGGAACTATTTAGAGCATGCCTCATACCAAAATAGATTTTCCTGAATGACAATGTGCAACAGACTTCCTGTCTTGGGCTAGCCAAGATTAAGAAAGTGAACATACCTTGTATTCTCTCACTTTCACACTTGGAGGGATGGCAAAACTATACAGAAAATGGTGAAGGCACACTTGATGACATCTTGCATGACGTTTCATACAATTCAACAGACGCCAATTGGAAGGGATGGTAAGTTGGGCCTATAGACACTAATAGGTGTCAGCCAAGATTCAGGGGTACCACCCAAGGGTTAGGTATCCACAGGCCCGATTCACGATATGTACAACGAGAACATCCGGAGGTGGTGACTTCATACAGTGTTGAGAAGTTATGCCTAGATTGGCTAAGAACCTCAATACTGTCACAGGTGAAACAACACTTGTCATTACTCGCAGATGACATGGATCTTTGGGATTTCTTGCTAGGTCCCTGAAAGCCATGTCAGAAACGCTTCTTATACGCTGTTTATAATGAAATTTGGAAAATCCCTGAGACAATGTGAGCACAAGTGACTGAGCGAAAAGTAATGTACTGTTTCCACAATTCCTGATGGGACAGAGTTGTCATGTTCGATAGTTGCCAAGAACTATTCTCTCCTTGGTTAGAGGAGTTTACAGTGGCACTGTGAGCTAACTAGGTATACAGGCGAACATACCCCGTGGGGGGGTCTGGAATCAGTCTGGACACCAATCCCACAGTCTATGTTGTCAAAACGGGCAGGTCCGATATAGATTTATAGGAACTACACAACACTGGTGTACTGTACAGGGAGTGTGGGATGAAAGGCTGCAGGATGTGGTTTTTCAAACACAACAAAATTCAAATGCCTGTAAATGAACTAAACAAAGGATCAAAATATATCAGCAATTTGGAAAGCACAAATAAAGCAACGTGTTTTGTAATTCTGAAATATGATGGAAATAAATATTTTTACACAATAAAAATGAATCAAGGCACTTGGGGCCAGATATATGAACACATTTTCCCATAGACACAGAATGGGTAAAACTGTTTGATACATCTGGGCCTTAGTGATACCCAAATGATAAATATTCTTAAAACCCAATTTCGCACATTATGGTTTGTATGCTATGCCGTTTAATCAGTACAGCTGCATGCCTGTGCACATTTAGTGGCCATTTCAAAATGATATGTGCCGTTTGTAAATTACAGTGTCCTACCAGACCATGCTTTAGTACCACTGCAGAGTAGGAAAGAGCAACCTGGGACATTGTACTTCCCCAAATGTGTTTGGATCAAGGACCATATTAATTGTTCTGACTGCCTAAAGGAGGGCCTAGTTCTCCCCATTCTCAAAAAACCCACAGCAGACCCTGAAGACTTGAGCAACTATCGGCCAATCACAACGATCCCTACCCTGGCAAAACTACTTGAGAAATGTGTACATGAACAACTGCGCAAACACATTGAGCAATTTCAACTGTTTGACCAATTCCAATCGGGCTTCCGTCCAGGCCACAGCACGGAAACGGCCATCACTCATATAGTAGATGACGCGCTCACCCTGCTTGACCAGAACGAGTCTTGCCTACTCATACTACTTGATCTCTCATCAGCATTTGACACTGTCAAACATGGCAATCTACTGAGCCTATTGGAATGTAGGATGGGGCTCTCAGGCACTGTTCTAAAATGGTTTGCCTCTTTTCTCAACAATAGAACTCAGAGAATCAAATCCAATCATACACTATCCAACTCCAGTCCCTGCTCGCTGGGTGTCCCCCAGGGATCCTCGCTCTCACCCATGCTCTTCAACCTCTTTATGGAACCACTCACTATAATCCTCAAAGACTCAAACATCCAATATCACATGTACGCGGACGACACCCAACTGTACATGAAAATCGCCTCCCCTGAAGATATCAAGTTATTCAACGGAACCCTGCTCAAAACTCTTATTTGGCTAACATCCAACCACCTCAAACTAAACACCCTTAAAACAGAACTTCTCCTCATTCCTCCCGCCAAGAAGCCACGATTGTTGAGAAATATCTTAAAAACCTCTCAGCCCTGAATTGCACACCTCACATCATTGATTCCACGAAATCACTAGGAATTGTGCTCCATAAGAACCTAAACATGCAGGATCACATCAGAGCATCTACCAAAGGAGCTAACTACCAATTGAGCATCCTAATAAACTCAAACCCTACATTCCCCAAGATGACTTCAAATCTGCTGTGCAAGCACTAGTCATCTCCAGACTAGAATACGGCAGTGCCACTCTATGCGGGCTTCTGAAACTCAGCTTAGCCCCCATTAGAGCATCGCTAAATGCTGCGACTAGACTCATCACTGGCTCTAGGAAAACCAACCACATCTCTCCGGACCGGAAATCGCTCAACTGGCTTCCGTTTGACTCAAGGATCCAGTTAAATTGCATGATACACTACAACACTCCCCTTTACCTGGCAAATCAGCTCGAACTATCGGGAGCCTCCCGGCCCTCTAGGAGCACCAGCACACTTCTGCACAAGCCGAAGAAATTTTAAAAAAAATGAAAACCTACAATCGTACATTCTCTGGAATTGCTCCAAGAATATGGAAGCCCTACCTGTAGAAACAAGACTGATTCCCTCAACATTAGCCTTCAAAATAGAAGTGAAAGCCTTAGTGATGAACACTGCGCAGAACTAGAAGTTTCGCTCCTCTTGTCTCCCATCTTGTTTTGCTGCTCAACACGCTACATGGCATATGCTTGATCTCGGTGTGCCTGCCAATATACTATTGTTTTCCTGTTATATATTTTTATGCTTTTTCTCCCACAGCTATTTACCTATGTCGTCCTCATCTCGTATGTAAAGCGCTCTGATACCCGCTTGGGTCATGTTCGCGCTATACAAAACTTTAAAAATAAATAAAATAAAAAAATAGCACTTAGGTATGTATGTTGGGAATTGGGCTGCACATGCACTAGGAGCATATGCACTTCCTGCTGAGAACAGATGCATTTTCGAGGTTCTAATAATCTTATTTAGTGTTTAAAGTTAGATTCCTTAATAGAAAGTTAGGAGTGCGAGTGAGAAGGAAAGATGGGGGCCTCATTTATGTGTTTTTGTCATAGGGCAGTGCCACAGCCCTTCCTGCTGCGCTGCCCTACGGCAAAAGAAAAGGGCAGGAATGCATTGTATATATGAAATATGGCGCATTCCAGTCCTTTTCCCCTTCACCGGCGTACAATGGGCTGCCATGCACCAATGCAGGCACCTTTGCACCATGGTGAAAGGGTGCCTGTTTTGCGGGGATGATTATTTTTGTGCAGGAAGGGATGCCTTCCTGCACATAAAGAATCACAAGAGACTTTTTCTTCTTTCTACGTGTGATGCAGAATGCAGCACACATAGAAATAGGAAAAAAACGAGGAGAAATAAAGATATTTCTCCATGTTGTGCCTCTGTAAGTTTTTGGCGTTGCCTCAGATTTACGATTTCTCGTAAATCAGGGGCAGTGTCAAAAAGCCATGGATATTGCTGGGAACGCCCCCAGCAACACACATGGAACCACCGTTAATGCAGAAAACTGCATTAATGGGAACCATGTTTATGAGGCAGCATTAAGCCAAAAAAAGTGGCTGTGTGCTGCCTCATAAATATGGAGCAGGCTCCAACGCCACGAAACGTCACATTTAAGTAACGTTCTGGTGGCACAAGGGGCCTCATAAATGTGTTTGTGTGGGCGTGTGCATCCGTGTATCCGTGTGTGTTTACAGTTGGAACTACAGCATTGGTGGCTCAGTGTTGAAGTGAGCAGGAGTTGGCAAGAGCCCTAACCAGTTTTTCAGAGGGTTGTAGATGGAAGAGTTTACCCAGAGCTCGGCTTTCGTTAGTTGCCCTGAGTCCTCTCCATCTTGCTTTGTGAGAGGGCCTCCAGGCACACATGCCCGGCGCCCAAGGTTAGTCTGTAATGGATAGACCCTGTGGTGACAACACTGTGGTTGAGCTTCTGGTTTTATAATATGAACGGAAAAACAAGGATTTTATATTAAAGGCCTGACTTAGAGTTGGGTTGTAACAGGAATCCCACCCTCAGATTCCTCTGTAAGTGTAATACTTCATCCAGAAGTTGATGGACCTTCATTACCAGATAACTCTAAATCAAGTCTTAAAAGAATGGGACTGCAGCAGTTACAAGGTTGTACACTGGCACGGACTTCAGGAGTGAGTAAGGATGTTTGAGTGATTCCTGTTTGAGAGAGACTGAGGAGCACTTTTATAAAGGAGATGTTACCTGCACAAACTCAAGGGTATATTCACAAGAACTTGTGATAAACATCACCAAAAAATGTCTACGCAACTTCACACATCGCAGCCTATCGTGGAAAAATAACCCCGTGTCGATGTGGAATTCACAACCAGGCGGTACCATGCGATAGTCTGCTGACACCGTGGACAATGTCCGCGATAGAATCACCTCGACGGAGATAAAAACACAAACCACAACGCGAAAAAACATGCAATGAGCCCATTCGCGATGAGGAAAGCAGGGATAAGCACCGCCAGGCCCACGATACACACGGAAGGCGGGAATAAGCACAATCAAAGCCTGGGAAAAAATACAAACCAGACAGAAAACAACAGCCAAGCACAATGGAGGCAACACGAGCCAGCCGACAACCCCACAAGCCCCATTGTACATGGCAGGCCATCTTGGACAAGGGGAATGCAGCCTGAGAGCGGAGGAGGATAATGGAAGAAAACCAGAACATCCGGAATGATGTGAAAGGCACAGATAAGCAGAAACACGCCAACGACAAGAAGGCAGCAATGCACACCGGAGGTGGGAGTCCAGCAGCACACCAGGAGCTGGATGACATGGAGGATATGGTGTCCACCACATGAGTCTGGAGATGGTGGCAGGACTCGGGGACCGGAAACTGCCCAAAACAACAGACACAACAGGAAGAGGAACAAGCAGGGACTGGGCGGATGGGGGGAGATGGCACACATGCACAATTAAGCACAGCACAACTGCAGACAAACCATGCCCAAGAGTAACAACATCAACCAGGAGCACAAGTCACACAACCCAGCAAAATCACACCACTGAACAAGCACAGAAGTCAAAACCACACTGCCTGAAATGGAGAAGGGTGAGCCAAATCAGAGCTGAAGGGACATCTCACACACAATGCTGCACACACACACATAGGAAGCAGAGCACCCCAACATCGAACACAATGTGGTACAACCACCAACATCTGCACAACCTAACACAGGACGCAAGTGCACCCGCCTGTGGCCAGTAAACGGCCATACGCATCTGGCTAAGCACGAAACAGGGACATGATAATGCACAAGTCCAAACCCACAGTCCTGATGGGGTAGCAATGCACTTATGGCAGGGAGCCAGAGAGTCCATGACACACACATTGGCATACAAATCAAGATACAACACAGTTGGAGACAAGTGAAAGTGAGGAAACTTTATCAACAAGTGTGTGTCAGTACGGCCAAGAGAAGTGCCATGAAATGCAGCAACATGTCTGAATGAGGAACGTAGGAAAGCGCCCATGTCCACATCGGGGGAGTCCATCACCAACACAAGTCAGTGCCAACCCACGTTGGTTGTCCGTGCCGGGAACATGAGTCCAGGCCAATGCAGCCATGCCCACTGTTGTCTTGGGACATGTGAACAGATTCCCAGGCGTTGGGACACGTTCAATAGGTCACATCCAGTTGTGGCTGCAGGTACCCTGTCACTCTACCATGAACGGGAGTGCAGCTGCGTAGGCCAACATCTCCAATGAGCGATCATTGTCCACCACATCTGACATGTCGTCGATGTAATCCATCAACTGACCCGGACAGATGTGCTGACTCAAACCACTGGACCCAATGTGCACCAAAGCCCAATCGGGGAGTGGCTCAATGTGCTCACTGCACATGACGACTCGTGCAATCTCCCAGGTCCAATTTCCAGCCTGCATGCCAAACATCCATGCGTGCCATAAACGGGCATCACGGTGACACTCCTGGTTGTGGGCCAACAGGGGGTGCACACACACATCGTAATCCAGGTCAGCTACCATCACGTTGGAGAGGGAGACATCCATGAACCACTTGAATGTGCACGAGCAACAATGCAACACAGGCTGAACGCAGGTGAAGTCCGCAAGGCGGAAGCTCAGCCGGTAACTGATCTGCAGCACTGCCAACGGAAGTGCCCCCAGTACATGCAGCAGACGTGCACGGTACAGGTCAACGTGACTGGAGTCGAGCATGTGTCCGGGATGGTCTGCTATTGCGTCAGTGGCTCTGCTTGAAGCGGCACAGCCCGGTGCAATGAGCAGTGTCTGTGTGCAACGGGTGCAGGCCTGGGGTGTGGTGGGAGTATGTGTGAAGGCCATTTCACACACGGTAACTACGACCAAGGACTTCTGTGTGTGGGATGTGTACACGTTGGTCTCACGTCGGGCAGTGCGTAGTGTGGGAGTCGCAAGCAAATGCTATCGTATCAGTCAGGGGGTGCTGCCCACATGCAAGTTCCTGCTCGGAGCTGCTGATGTGCTACCGCCTGATTGTTCAGACAAAGGACCTTTCATACCTGCAGTGACTTCACCATATGCATGCATACAGGAGATAGACAAAGGCCTGTCGTGGGTGTGGTGGGATGTCTGCGACCTTGGGAATGATGGATAATATGCCCAGCACGGGGCACATGAGCGGCCTCACTGTGTGCTGCATTGCCACACAGCTGCTCCTCCCTCCCACGAGCCCCCACATTTGTGTATGCTGCCTCTGCGGTGTTCCCGGGGGGCGGGACGGGTCCTGGGGGTGGTGGCAGGCCTGGGGTGGTTGTGGTGGGTGTTGTGGCCCTCATGGGTATCCACGTTGCATCATCATTCTCTCCATGGCATCTGTGAGTCTTCTGGTGTGGCTCTTGGCTGGGCTCCCTTTCGTGCTGCAGGTAGTCATCATGCTTAACACCAGCAAAATGCAGGTGTTAAATACCTGTGGCTACCGTGGCTTATCTCGTGGTTTTGACTCGCATAGCAGATCTGGCAGTTTGTTGTAAAAGTGGTGTGTGGTTTTTTCTTGTGTTTTTGTACGGGAACGCCTACACTGCATCTCGTTAGGGTTAGTTGGTGATGTCCATCGTGGAGATACATTTTGGG
The DNA here is from genome assembly GCF_964204655.1 of Triturus cristatus. Classification (NCBI taxonomy): domain Eukaryota; kingdom Metazoa; phylum Chordata; class Amphibia; order Caudata; family Salamandridae; genus Triturus; species Triturus cristatus. Next base: position 1,250,941,274 of record NC_140592.1, on the reverse strand, counting down.
GCAGTTATCGCGGGTATACTGGCGATGTCTGCAGTTTGCACCAGCTTGTGAATGGGGTGTTAACTCTATCTCCACTTTTGATGCGTTAAGGTGGAGATAAATCAGAGATAAGCCCTTGTGAATATTCCCCTCAGTTCTTACTGAAACTAAACCTAGATCTGTTCACTTCAAGTGGCCGATACCCTGCTGAACAATGCCTTCAGCTGAATCACAAGGGGTTTACGGCAGTAGTGGGACTGAGTGCAGCTCATTAAACTATTCATTGTTAACATTGGCTGTACTATAGCTTTATTTCTCCTGCTGTGGAGTTAAGGAGATCTGTGCTGGAGATAGAGAACTGTCCTTTGAGTGTATTGTTGGTTGCAGTGTAGGATCTCCTCTGCCCAGTCCATTAATACCTTCTTATGAGTGTAGGAACTTAGGTCATGATCCAGAGTTTGGCGAATGGCCCATCGTTCCTCAGTCATGACGGATCTGATCAGATTGGCGATTACCTACCCCTAGAATCTGGGGTATGGCCTGAGAGACTGGCATCCATCATAACAAAGGAAGGTCCATTGGCTTTACTCCAGCCCTCTGTTGTCCATCACCCTGTCCTCTGAAACAACTGTCCACCATATTTAAAGTTGTCCACTGTTAAAGTGGGACGGAAGAACTCTCATGATGGAGGAAAAGAATGGTGGATAGGATTTCCAACAGAAGATGCTTTGATCTACACATGCCTGATCATAATCTACTCAGCAATGCCTACAGCCCCCACTTCAAAAGACAATCGTCAGACCACACAAACCACGCACTACTCACCACAAACAAAACACCAACGGCGTAGCTACTTAATTATTATTGCTTAAAATGGTATGGCGGACCTACTCCAAGACCAGCAAAGTCATAATAAGGCCCTTCTTCTTTAACAAATATTAGTTTTGGAAACGTGTTTTTAAAATGTATTTTAAATGGTTCAATAATTAAGGCACTAATTACAATGTCTGTCGGATGAGCGTCTGACAGACATCATAGTAACGGGACGGTCTAACTAGGAGTCGGCGATCCTACTTCCACTGTTACAATACGACCGCCGGTTGCGGTTGGAAAATGTATTTTTTCTATTGCAGTTTATGTTGTAGCCTGCAGGTACCAGCCACAATAGAAAAAATACACTTTTAAAACATCCATGCACTGTGTGGCAGGCACCATGCAGTGCCCATTACACGATGCATGGATGTTTGGGGGGGCACTACAGCGGAGGCCGTAGGAGTACAAGGGCCCTGCTAGGGACCTCCAAAGTCACTTTCTGACAGCCTTTCATTGTCGGAAAGGCCGACTTGGAAAGGCTGTGGGAAACAGACATCATAATCCCAACTGCGTTGCCTGAGCATTCTGCAGCATTCATAGAAAGAGGAAAAACCCCTTTTGTGATTCTTTTTGTGCAGGTTTCCCTTCCTACACAAAAATAATCATTCCCGCAATGCAGGCACCCTTGCACCATGGTGCAAAGGTGCCTGCATTGGTGTACGGCAGCCCATTGTGTGCCGGCGAAGGGTTAAAGGACAGGAATGCGCCATTTGGGGATTATCTATCTGACCGATGCCCCAGAGGGCTCCTTAAGCCCGCTGGAAGTGCAGCGAAATTCCCCGCAGGTTTCCCTCTGACTACCAGTATCATAATACGGAGGTTGGACGGAAACCTATGATGTGTGGAAGAAAGCCTCCGACGAGCTGTCGGATGGCTTTCTGCTTGACATCATAATCAGGCCCTATAAAATTAGCTTTTAAGGTTTTTAGAAATAACAAGGATTATACATTTATATGGTTTTCTATTATGCAATATACATTGTCAATATATTTCATTTCAAAATGATATTCATTTAGGAATTGTACATTAATTTTAATACATAATATAATTGTAACATTTATTTATATCGCATTAAAGTTCTAAAGTTATGTTCAACTTACATTCATTTGTAGGATTTTTTTTTTAAATGTTAATTAATGTGTTGTATCGGAAAGGAAAATAGGGAAAGGATGTGGACAGTGGATGCTTCACAGGGCCTATGTGATGCATAAAGGATGAGAAATATGAGCAGAGACTGTGCGGATTTGGACTGAAATTTGTTTGAAGACAGATGCTCACAGCAAGAGTGGTTTTAAACTGAAATCACACACTGTCCCATACCAGTCGATTGCTTCATTCTTCACAATCTTATGATTAAGGATGTAAAACATCTAAGGAAGAGACACCACAGTCATTGTAGCAAGAATCTGCTGTGATCACAATATCAGGCTGTAAGGAACCTTTACAGGAACCCAAAGATTGTTATTAAGCCCTTTGAGAAGGGTGAAAATGAAAATGGGGTGGTCTGGACAAGGAGAGATTACAAAGCAAACACAAGAAGTTGATGGACGGAGCGCTGAAACTTTTCAGACACTCCCCAGTCACAGCTCTGGGTTGAATCCATCATCGTTCTTTAGGTCTCTTCGCCACACCCGGAGAGATTACATCAGTGAGGCTACTCATCAATTATAGGACCATCACTGCTACTAACAGGTGGACACAACATATTATAAACATTTGGTGAAATATTGCACAGTATTTTGCCAAAATATCAAGTTTGAAATATTGGAAGACAGATATATTGGGGGAAAAAACATATTACTGTCAAGAATATTGTTTTTTTGGGGTAAGTAATATTGTTTTTAAGAACATGGTTGTTTTTAATGTAATTTTCCGTAATATAGTTGTAAAAAAGATTATTTTCTAATAATTTAATGTGCTTTAGTTAATATATTCATTTTATGTTCCTATTTTTTGTATAATTGTTTTTTTTTTAATATCATTTGTAATTTTAAGTGATTTGGAACTTTTATTTAATTGTTACTAGTAATTTATAGTGTGGTAGTAGGTTGTTGGGTTTGTATGGCTATAGTGGGAAGGTACTTAAGTAATAATTATTTAACAATTCATTATTAATTGTTATTATTTATTAATTATTTGATTGATTAATAATTATGTAAATTATTTAATACTGATTTATTTTAGTTATGTTGTAGGTGCGGGCTTCTGGGTTTGTAGGGGTATATGGTGGGAAGTTACGTAAAATTAAATGTAATTTAATTTAATGTTAATTTTTTTACATTATGGGGCTCATTACGATGTCGGACAGAAAGACTCCTCCCGGCCGTAGGAATCTCCTCGACTGCGTCAGAGCGACTTGGTCGGTTTACATTCCGACCGCCTGATTACGATATTCTCCCTCGGAATGTAAACCGCGCGGTCATTCCGAATCTGTTCCCAGCAACTCGTGGAGTATGCGTATCGTTCGGAAGCGCATTGTATACCCCTATGGACAGTATTTCCGCCCTCGGGATTACGATGTTGATTTCCAACAGCCTTTCTGCGTCGGCCTGTCTGACATGGAAAGGCTGTCGGAAAATGACTTTGGGGGTCCCTGGCAGGGCCCCCGAGGCCCTCGACCTACGGTTGAGGCCGAGGGATGTAACACTCTGCACTGTGTGGCAGGCACAGTGGGGTGCCTGCGACAGGGTGCAGAATGTTTTACAAACACCCCATTTCCCTATAGGAGCCTGTGTTATGGCCGGTTGTCATGTGTAACACAAGCTCCCATAGGAAACAATGGGAATCTGATCAAACAGTCGGTTGGTGCTGAATCCGAGTCGGTGTCGGGCGGTGGCTTTCCGCCTGACATTGTAATCGGCCCCTTAATGTTATTTGATTACTAACTATATAAATTAATTAAGGTCGTAATAATTGTGTAATTGCTCTACTGTCTAATTTATTTTCTATGTATTTATATGTGTATTACACATCTGTTCTTATATGTTTATATTTTGGGGATGACTTTGTGAAGAAAATATATATATTCTGTTAATGAACAAGGTTTTGAAGTATCCAGAGTGTTTTTGAAGACAAGACCACTTAGCCTATAAGAGCACACATGTATGTTACTGAGAAGGATCAAAATGTGCCTTATGGAAAATGTTTATCTGTTTGGGGGACAAATATATAAACAGCATCGAAGGACAGCTATGGTCACCTGCTTCACCCCAGGCTACTCAAATTTATTCATTGGCCAGCACAAGCAGGTGTCTAGAAATGGCAGATTCTCAGACTACTTCCAGAAACTGTCTCTGTGGCTCCATGCATAGACGAGTTGTTCATATGATGGAATGGTTGCATGGGTGAACTTTAAGATTTTCTTGAGGTATTAAATGATAATTGTTATAACATCAAGTTCAGTATGGAGTATAGTAAGGGAAGTGTAAGCTTTTTAGATTTAAAAGAAACAATGGATAACTGCTTACACATTTCACTATATAGGACACCGACAGATGGCAATAGCGTACCGCATTTTGCCAGATGCCATCTGGCTCACAATAAATGAAACATACCCTATGGGGAACTAGTTAGAATGAAAAACAATTGTAGCAAGGCTGATAAATATGAGTCTGCAAAACAATTTAATGACAAGCTTGATAGTGAGAGGCTCCCCTCCTAAGGTCCTAAAGCTACAGAGCTGTGTATGTAGGATCTAATTTTTTAGTCAGATCCACCAGACCCACTGTCCAAGGAGATCTGAACTCCCAAATCGACCCTGGCACAATTAGGTTGATCAATACTTTCTTAGAACAGTCAAATCAAATACAAGTCAAGATGTTGAAGCACTAGGAAATCATGCTAAATGACATTGGTAAACATCCCATTTTAGGACCCAGTCCCCAAATATATTATCAAAAAGTGCTATGCTTGTGAGAAGTGCCTTGAAGGAAATAGGCACCAGAATGGAGACGAATGCTATTTGTAGCTTTTTCCTGTGACTGAGCGGCAAGGCTTGCACGTAGAGTTCCTTAGTCTTTGATTATAACGTCCTGCACAGGAAAGAGAAATACAAAATCAGTCAATATCTGCCTTGCAAATCGGACCTTGTAATTCATAATTACAAGTGATGCATGGGAAGCAGCAGGTTTATGGCAAAGAAATGTATCTTGGAGCACCCAAGGGTCAATTACAAAGTCAGATAGTAAATACCCAGTTGCTAGGCAATTTGAAGAATGTCACGATTCTGACTGGACTAAAGCTACATATTTTGGTATAGATAAAGTACCTAGGAATGAGAGGGAGGGGACTAGAGAGACCTCCATAAGGAAGCTAGAGTCCAGATATATAACAGATCAAGTAACACATGAGCCAGGAGGTCTGAATGTTGTAAAAGTGCTCTTTCTACATTCATCTGTGTAAAGAAATCGTCTGTCCCGTCCTCTTCTGTTTGGGTGATTAACAATGTATTTAAATATATGAAAGTGTGAGATTTCTTTGACCTTATTTCTAATATTTTGGTAATATTTCCCATTTCATTTTCTTCACTTATTCTCAGACTACTTCCAGGAACTGTCTCTGTGGCTCCATGCATAGACGAGTTGTTCATATGATGGAATGGTTGCATGGGTGAACTTTAAGATTTTCTTGAGGTATTAAATGATAATTGTTATAACATCAAGTTCAGTATGGAGTATAGTAAGGGAAGTGTAAGCTTTTTAGATTTAAAAGAAACAATGGATAACTGCTTACACATTTCACTATATAGGACACCGACAGATGGCAATAGCGTACCGCATTTTGCCAGATGCCATCTGGCTCACAATAAATGAAACATACCCTATGGGGAACTAGTTAGAATGAAAAACAATTGTAGCAAGGCTGATAAATATGAGTCTGCAAAACAATTTAATGACAAGCTTGATAGTGAGAGGCTCCCCTCCTAAGGTCCTAAAGCTACAGAGCTGTGTATGTAGGATCTAATTTTTTAGTCAGATCCACCAGACCCACTGTCCAAGGAGATCTGAACTCCCAAATCGACCCTGGCACGATTAGGTTGATCAATACTTTCTTAGAACAGTCAAATTAAATACAAGTTAAGATGTTGAAGCACTAGGAAATCATGCTAAATGACATTGGTAAACATCCCATTTTAGGACCCAGTCCCCAAATATGTTATCAAAAAGTGCTATGCTTGTGAGAAGTGCCTTGAAGGAAATAGGCACCAGAATGGAGACGAATGCTATTTGTAGCTTTTTCCTGTGACTGAGCGGCAAGGCTTGCACGTAGAGTTCCTTAGTCTTTGATTATAACGTCCTGCACAGGAAAGAGAAATACAAAATCAGTCAATATCTGCCTTGCAAATCGGACCTTGTAATTCATAATTACAAGAGATGCATGGGAAGCAGCAGGTTTATGGCAAAGAAATGTATCTTGGAGCACCCAAGGGTCAATTACAAAGTCAGATAGTAAATACCCAGTTGCTAGGCACTTTGAAGAATGTCACGATTCTGACTGGACTAAAGCTACATATTTTGGTATAGATAAAGTACCTAGGAATGAGAGGGAGGGGACTAGAGAGACCTCCATAAGGAAGCTAGAGTCCAGATATATAACAGATCAAGTAACACATGAGCCAGGAGGTATGAATGTTGGAAAAGTGCTCTTTCTACATTCATCTGTGTAAAGAAATCGTCTGTCCCGTCCTCTTCTGTTTGGGTGATTAACAATGTATTTAAATATATGAAAGTGGGAGATTTCTTTGACCTTATTTCTAATATTTTGGTAATATTTCCCATTTCATTTTCTTCACTTATTTTGCAAAATTTTCCAGCACAAGACAACGAAATATAGGGACACAACCTGCATACACCTTTTGGAGTGAATATAGGTATTTACAAATGGAGTGAGCGTGATGGATTCCAATTGTGAAGAGTTGGATTAAACCGACTTGGTGTCATGCTCCTTCACTTGTGGAGCCGAAGACAAAGGCGCGAATATCGCATCTTCCCGTTCCGAGAAAAAGGGCGCAAAACTATAACTCCCAGAGGCTGGGCCATTTCCATGTGAGGCCCCGTATACCCAGGAAGTCGATAAAAACACTTCCGTGACGAAGAGACGGCGCTTAACAATCCGTTCCGGACCCTGGCTGCAAGAGGACGCTTTCATTCCCGCGGATTGAGTGAGCGGCTTCTCATCTGGGCACACCTGAGAGGACTTCACAAGAATCGTGGTGCGGTGAGGACTTCACAAGAGCGGAGGTAATCGTACCAAAGCCTCCGATTTCCTAAGTATTCCTGACGCTGTTGGTGAAGGCAGAGAAGCCGGTCTTTCTTTGCAGCCGATTGCAAACCTTGTTTTTGCCGAGTGAAACACGTTTCCTGTTTTTTCCAGTCACCTACCTTGAGCTAACAGGTTCCGTGTTGCTCTACTTCTCAAGCTTTAATTTTGACTACCCCTGAATTACTCTTTTGACTATCGCCTTCCCGCAAAGTGCTTATCTGGGCATCCTGACGGCTCACACTGAACTTGGGGCTGAGACCAGAAGGGCACATAAGTCAGTCGCTGTGAATTGTAACAGTGACACTTCGTATATGCGTTTGCACTCCTGTAGATTGTGAGGAAACAGCGCAGGCGTGACGCATAGTACAGTTCTCAGTCGGGGACAACAGACCCTCAGGTACTTCTATGACATTGGAAACCAGGAAGGGGAAAAAACAGGGTCATTGAGGGGTTAGGGTGTCGTGCTAAACTTCCCTAATGTGTATTTCTGTGTCCTCCCTACAGGCAGTTGAGGCTCCCTCGTAGACTAGACCCCCAAGGCCAAAGACCCTGAAGTGCTGTTTTCTGTTCCTTGTCCCCCGGGTGCGTTCCCTCATAGCTGTATCATATTACACTCTGGGGAGAGAACGTGTCTGGTGGCGAAGGGATCATATTCTTCTCGACATCGTCCCTGCTGGCTGCTACGCAGAGGTTAGTGGGTTCTATTTCCTTCTTGAGCTGCTGACACCTGACACTTGGGTGAATTGACTGACCCATATAATGCACTATTTCTGTCACTATGACCATAATAAATACACATGGACATTTCGAAGGCGGAGGAAAATGAAATCTCGGATTGGTCCTTATTGAAATATACAGATGGTTAAATAAACCGATTGTGAATTGCGTTTGGCACATGGACTTGTGAGGATTGCATGTATGTATTGTAATACTGCCATATTGCAAACCCACTTGGGTAAATGTACTAGACAGTTTGATACAAAATAAAGACAACATGGATGCAATGATGATGCTGCAGATAACATACTTGTTGGTGAGCCCGATATCAAGCAAAATAAGGCTTAGGAACGGTGCTTATTGAAGTAGGAACATGTAAACAAATTAATTGAAAGTAAGCCAACCTGTATCATATCATGCATTTGTGATAGCAGGTACACTAACCAGTTGCTATTCTGCCAAGGAAAGGAGATAGACTTTGCTGTGTGCTGTGTCCCCTGCTTGAAGAAGATCTCCAAGGGCCTGAGGAGAGCTGGCCTCCTGTTTTGAAGTCCCAGGAACAAAAGGACTTCATCCCCCAGCTCCTCTGGACTCTGCTGTGTGAGTTCTGACCTGCCCACAGTGCCTGATCCCGTTGTAGGGCCTCTGGAGGTTGTTTGCTGCTGTTTGGGAGCTGGAAGAAGAAGAAGCGTGAAAAGAACTGCAAAACCCGATGCATCGCTCTTCTTGCAGCACTTTTCACCGGCGCATCTCGACGGCGCGAGATGATTTCTATTGCATCGCCGTGCCGCTGCGAAGATCGTCGCAGTGCCTGTTGCCGCTGCAAGAACCAACGCATCGAGGGATCGCGTCTGAAGAGGACCGACGCCGCATCGATCGTTGTCGCATCCCAAAGATCCACGCATCGTACCTGTGCGAGATGCTTTCCCGACGCATCACCTGCGAACCGAAACCGGCACAATGACTCGGCGCATCGCTCCCCCTACAAACCGGACTCGACACAACCCGTCCGCTGCGTGCAGCAGGGCTGTCGCATTGCCTCCTCAGGGTCTCAGGAGTGTCGCATCTCTTTGTTTTCCGACGCTGCAGCAGTTTGGCTTGGGAACTTTTGTCGCATCTACAGGTACTTTGGTGCAAAGTCACGCATCCAAAGATTTCTATGGTACAATTTCTTAAACCCTTTTTAAAGTCATATTTTTAGACTGTGTATGTTGGATTTTTGTAGTTTTGGTCGTGTAGTTTAGATAAAGATACTTTATTTTTTCTAAACTGGTGTGGAGTCCATTTGTGGTGTTTTCACTGTGTTACTGTGAGCGTTGGTAGAAATACTTAAACATTGCCTTTGGGATAAGCTTGTCTGCTTGTGACAAGCTACCAAGGGGGTGAGCAGGGGTTATCTAAAGTGTGTATCCCCTTTACCCTGACTATAAGCAAGGGTCCCTATTTGGTCAAATGTACTTACCTCTGCCAACTAGAGACCCCCAGTTCTAACAGTGTCCTATCTGTTTGAGCTCAAATTAGCCTTTGCTATCTCAGCTCCGGGAGGCAGTTTGAAATCATATCTTTCGGGGCTTCTTTGGGCCTATCAGCTTCGCAGATTATAAACTACTCTTCATGATTGAATATTGCAGATTTCCATTTGTGGCACAGGTGGTGTCTGTGGCCAATGCGACTGGAGCATCTGTACCAGATGAAACATTTACAATGTGCCCAGTTCAATGGTAATGATTTTATGCAAATTTTTAAGTATGACGTCGGAACAGGCTGAAGGATTACACTGCTTTGGCCTCACACTAACGGAACAGTAGAAAAATGTATACCAACAGGAAATGTTTTAAAGAGTCCAACAGAAGATCCATGAACCCATTGTGCCCAGTTTCGAGAGACAACTGCTATGTCCATGTTGCTGCAAAGGCTGGTGCTCCTCAAAGCTAATCTTTCGACGGCCAGTGCGTATCACCTTTCCCAAATTAAGAACCACCGAAAGGTACACGTCACCAGTGGGAAGGATGGTCCAAGAAAGATTACACTAACTCAGAGGGGGGCATAAGTTACTCAAATCAAAATAGGTATAGTTACCCACACATCTGACTGCACTTTGAAACTCACAATGTATTTAATTGACACACAGGGCATAGCTCAAATGATACAGCACAGGAAATAAAGAGCAGCCACCACCGCAAGATGAATACGACTAATATCAAGGAGTTTGAGAGGCTTTATGTCCCGCCTCAATCTAGTCCCATTTAATACTTTCCCCTGTCTTACTTTAAGTCTCCTATCTTCCCTGTAAAGTTAATCACGGTGCTCTTATATAAAATCAACACTTGAACTAAATAAAAAATTAAAGACCACATTAGAGAAAAAAGCAGTAAACAGGAAGCAATTAGGAGCTGATATCTTTTTGCATTTCTGGGTGGTACACCTGAATACCTATCTTACCAGCATCTTTGGGCCTCATTCACAAAAGTATTAGTGCTTGTAAGTACAAGTTACACTTGCAGATATCTTTTTGTACATGAGTAAAATGGCTTTTGTGATACACAGCAGTCAGTTTTGCATCATAAAATAATGTATTCTATGTGACTATGGGTCAGATGTATCACATGGTGGACGGAGTACCATCTGTCGGTGTGGTGGAGGACTAACCATCTGCCACCGTGATGGACAGCAGGCATCCTATTTAGAGTTGACCACCGGCTCTGTATGATGAAAGGAACGGCCAACACGGCAGTTCCCATCAAGGTACAAAAAGTTTGATGGATGGCTGCCATCGGTTTTGGTGACTGTTTACCAAACTTTTAACAACTTTTGTTAACCTGAGGACCGCCACACCATGGGAGATTTCAAAATATGGCAGTGGTGGGAGGGTCTTTTTTTATTTCTGTCCCTCACTGCCTGATTTTTCATGTCAGAAAAATAACCATCAGACGGTCACTCTAAATAGAGCAGACAGTGTGATGCCTGTACTTCGAATGCCCCTTTTCCATCAGTCCTTTGGAGGTAGCTTACCTTCAACTGAGCCAATGAGGGCTCCTGCAACAGAAGGTTGATGGTCCACCTACCTCTAAATAAGGCAAGTGGACCGTCAGTTGAACGGATAGGGTTCTCCATTGCCTTTTTGACGGAGTACCCCCATCCCTCAAACTCTAGCTCAAGAGTGGACATTTCAATGGCTCCAAAGTTTGTGAACATTCACAAATCTTTGCATTCATGAATAGTACATTACTGTCCCCCATATGAAAGAGAATGGAACATGAAATGAAATTGATGAGGGTGAGAAGATAGGGTTTATCAGCACAGACTTTGTGCGACTTTGCATGCAGTAAGTTGAGCGGCGAATTAAGAGTGTATAATTACAAGGGGGGACTCTGGCAAGAAAGTGCTAGTTCTACGCAGATCCCTGATGCAATGCAATGCATACCCCGTTTTAACAGAAACCGCCCTTTATCCTATTGGAATAGAGTGGATGCGTTGGATTCTCCCGCACGGTCGGAGAGCGGATTTAATTGTTGAGTGAAGCGGCTATGTATATGGGGGCCCACACACAACGGAATTTCACGAGACACTGATACCTGGGAGACAGTTATAAGACGTCCCCTTTTTAGGGCTCGCTGAGACCCAGCGCATGCGCTGGCTCGGAGAGACATTTTGTATGTGTGTTTTTTAAGTGCTGCTGGCTGGCCTAGCGCTTGCGTGCATGTGAGCATGCACGCGCCAGCCGCCATGCGCTAGGCCAGCCAGCAGCACTCAGTAACGCCTTTAGCACGTCATCGCGATCACTTTCGCTTTCACAGCGATCGTGATCGCAATGACTTTCGTGTGGCCGTGCGCGCACACAACTCCCGCTTCTCCCCCTCCCCCACCACATATCGCGTCTTGCGGCCGCTTGTTTGTATCATATATCTGGATGCAATGACAGAAACAGCAAAATGCAAGTTGGGCGGCACACTATGCTAAGCACAGATTTTTAGTTTACGTGTTTTAAAGCCACTCCCTTAATCACACTGGCCACGCACCTTTGAGAGAAACATCCCCCTCCCAGTTCTCTCATCTCACTTAAAGCCCTGCCTGCAGCTGGGCGGTGCTCTATAAGTTACATACCTTCACACGTAAATATATACATACAAACATACATAAATATTTAATTCCAAAACCTATATTTCTAGTTATTTGCATTGTGGCTTATTTCAAACAGATTTGACAGTATACCTAAAAGCTATAGCAACATCAGAATGATGTCTAGCACATCAGGGTTTCCTTTGCAGACTTATTCCCATGAAATATATAATTCCGCACAGCATTCTCTTCCTATGGCTGACGGAACTGTGCCCCTTATGGCATAACCCAAGAAGGGCATTCTCTTAGACGCCTTACCTGTCGAGGGATGCCGCTTAACTTGCTTGAAGCCCGAGAGAAATACTTTCTGTGAATCCCAGGCAGGAAATTATTAACCTCACAAGGGCTTCGCCAGTAAAAGGTCAGTAGAAAGGTCGCGTATTTGCGTGCATGAGTTCTTCAATTTAAAACACCCTCACATTGGGGAAAATTCCCCGAAAAGCCAACTATCAGCTTAAAAGAGCTCCTTCCATCTGCAGAATAACTTAAGGGTGTTAACCAAGACGACAAAAGCCCGCCCAGCACCTTCAGATCGGATCATTTACTTGAGGGATCAGATACTGACGAGGGTTCGGACCTGCTGTCTTCCATCTACACGGCCTTGGTTTTCATCTTTTAAAAGTGAAAATGGCAGAAAGCGTGAGTGTAATTGCTTCTTATTTTTCACAAACACTTCAGTTTTATGCTTAATAGTGTAATAGAAATGTATCGCTCGAAGTTCACTTGAAGTCCGAAACATGATTATTGAACACAAATCGCTGGTCAGCAAGCCAGATGTTCGCCTGCTGTAATAACTGAGTCTCTATTTAGCCTCTAATGCTAACCCCCTACCATAATTTCCCCAACATCAATACATTTTCTTCACAAAGGAGGTTGAAGCAGCATACACCTGACAAATACACTTTGAATAACAGTTCTGAAAGATGATTCGGTTTCTAGTGAGAAAGAAGAACAAGCATTGGCATAGACAATAGGTCTCGCTTTTGGGACCTTATAAGTATTTAGTTATGCAGCACAATATCCTTGGTGCAACAACATTAACTGTTGCATGGCTAAACACTTATAAGGTCCCTAAGGCGAGACCTATTGGCTATGCCAATGCTTGTTTGATGTAGGTATACTTACACCTTCCATATAGGTACCCCAATATAGGCTCTGGTGACATCCCAACCTTTCACCTATATTCATCCCTACACTACATACATAACCCTTTACCTAGTTACAGTACTGCTTACAGAACGTGGGGTTTTCCCTGAACAATAGCTTCATACATTATGCATGAGGATCCTTGGATTCTTGGAATACCATCTGCTGCATAATAACTATGTACAAGGTTCATTCCCGACGTCATCCTTAGTCCAACAGTGGCACAGCAAGGTAGAACCTTTGGGGATACCTTCGGGTATATAAACATCACATCTTGCTGAGATAGGGAGAGAAGATCAGGACTTCCATGCCGACACACTGACACAAGATGCTGAGCACCCTGCATGCAGTTACTCCAGCTCGCCGTGGTCTGACATCCCTTGCAGGGTGTCCAACCTGAAACCAGGGCGGGGTCCCACAGTTTCTCACTTCAGGCAATGGGGGTTGACTCTATCCGAGAGGGATTCTTGGCTTAACACCTACATACATGCTAGGTACACTTATGTACATCTACTTAGGGAAGCATCGTAGGAGTATGCATTGTTATTATCATGTATTTTATGTACTTACCTGTATTCATGGTTATAGCAAAATGGTAGAACTCTACCATCCTTTTACTTTCCTAGTGCTTCTAATCATTAATATCTGTTAATGTCTAATGATTGTTTCAGTATACCTATTTTACACTAGAATAACGACTGTTCAATAAATACTTATTGAAAATGTCCCTGCTGTTTATTCTGTGTATCTCTGAGACTAATTGGGCACGAGTGACTGAGCGAAAAGTAGCACACTGTTTCCACGGTCCTGAGGGATCAGGGTTGTCATGTTCGATAGTTGCCAAGAGCTATTCTCTCCTTGGTAAGAGGAGTTTCTAATGGCACTGTGAGCTAGCTGGTATACAGGCCTACATATCCTGTGGGGGTGTCTGAAATCAGTCTGAACACCAAGCCCACAGTGTATGTTGTCCAAACGTGCAGGTCCTGTATAGGTTTTATAGGAACTACACATCAATATTAAGGAGGTGGCGGACACATTATTTATAGTCCTGATGTGTGCTTTGTTTTTCTTGCAGAGATACAAGGCATAAGGAAGGTATAGGTCACATATTACAAGTATTAGGGTGATTAGGGGTTTGGGAGTGATTTGTCACTATGGACATGGGTACTAATATGTGCCTTTGTCTTTTAGATGCATGCCTGAATTACGAGGTATTGGTGTATCTTTGGGTTTATACAACAAGCACAACAGGGCTTTTCTCATTGGATGGAGGGGCAACTGGCATGTGGCACAGGGGGCTCAAAATGTGTATCTGTGTAGATAATCTCTGGCAAATCGGTTTTGTGTTTATGTTTTATGGCTAACAATGGCTAAGACACAATACCGATTTGGTTTGTACAATATCTTATCTCTTTTTCTTGATCTCCCATGTGAATCATTAATCAAATCTGAAGTCATTTTCATGTGCACTATCACATGTCCATGTAATTAATTGATCCATGGGTTTCCACTATACCTTCATCGTTATGCTTATGATACAAGGTTAATGTATATCTTGCCACAGGGTGACTGTTTTTTTATGCCGAGGACATATCTCTAGCCCACATAAAGTAGAGGCTTTTGTTTTGTTTTGTTTGAGCCCTGAGTAAGTCGTGGGGCAAGACGCCCATCGGTGAAACACGTGTTGGCTGTGGATTAAGGACCAATAAAGAATGAATACTTAGGACCTCATTACGATGATGCTCGACTTTCAGAGGCTTTTCGAACCTCATCTCAGTTTCAAAACCGACAGCCTCATTACAGTGGAGGCTGTCGGTGTTAAAACTGTACGGACATTCCAACTGGCTTCGGATGGGCTCAAGGAGCCCGTCTGCCAGCCAGAACCGGCATGTAATCCCAAGGGCGGCATTTTACGCATTCCGGATCATAATGTTGGTTTCCAGCAGGATTTCCATGCTCGGCTTATTGACATGGAAACCCAGTAAGAAAACGACTTTGGGGGGCCCTAGTAGGGCCCACTTCAACCAGCAGTCTCCGGTTGGGGGCGATGGGGCATCTGTGGTGCCCCCCTGTTCATCCTTGCACTGTGTGGTAGGCACCAAGAGGTGCTTGCCACAAGGTGCAGGGATGAGCACAAACTCCCTTTTTGGTATCGGTGCTTGTGCTGTAGCCGGGAGGTGCTACTGAGCTGGCTGCAAAATGACCGCCACCTAGTGAGGCTCTGCAGGCTGGGCAGCTAATCCAACACTTATCTTGCAGGCGGCCTGCCCATCGCAGCCTGTAAAGGCGTGGGATCGCACATAAATCGACTGCTGCACCCGTTGGTAGTGAAACTGGAGCCAGAGGCGGTCTGGCTCCGAAGATACACAGTGTGAATAACCGCGGTTCGAAAAGGGTGGCTCAGGCCTGACTACGGCGGAGGCTGGCGCGAAACTGGAGCAGACCCAGCCGGTGGAGAGGCCGCAACCCAGACACTGCCGGGTGACATCAGAGACGACTAGTGGCTGCTGGAGCAGAGGCCTGTGCCCAGTGGATGCGGTGGGACTGCCTGGGGTGTGAGGATTACGGCCGTGCCCCTTGGGCCTTGAATCGGTCTCCTGCGGGGTCCCCCATGATGACGCCTGGGCCTGAGGAGTGAGTGTCGGCGGCGACTGTGCCAGGTACGGAGACGTCAGCTGGGGGATCGCCTGGCGGGGTTTGCTCCCGGGCGCTGAGAGCCGAACACTGTGAGGTGGCGGGCAGCCTGCCCGTGTGACAGCGACCCCGACCGGACAGAGACTGCCCCTGGCTGGGCCCTCCTGGGCCGGGCGCCCTTCACCTGGTGCGTCGCGGGGGGCACCCGGCCGGAGAGAAGCTGATGGGCAGACGTGGGGTCCCTAGGTGAGGCACGGTCTCTGCTGGCCCGGTGGCGCTCGCACTGGACGGCGGGGGCTGGAGCAGGCGAGGCCCCAACACTCGGACTGCAGGTGAAACGGGGCAGACCCTCATGCGAGATAGCGGGACGCTCGGAGGTAGGCCCTGCACGAGGATACAACACTCTCTGAGGACACAGCACGTTTGTGTGACCTGGCACCCTGGTGGGATCTCTGAATTTCAGCTGCACCTTCATAAACGACAGTTGACCGGGTACCTATATTGGGAAGACTACCAGAGGACTTGATTCACGCCCTGGTGGGACCTTCACACAGCGGGATGCCGGGACCTGGGCCCAGCTACCTGAACGGAGCGGATCCAGGCTATTCTTGAATTGACTGCTGGGCATCCTCTTGCAGCCTGGAGAGGCGGGATTGGGAGTACTGGCGGGCCCCTGCTCTGGCCCGGTCTGCTTCGTAGTGCATTTGCGAGACCCTGGTGGGCCTGGCTGCGCAGCCCGCTCTGGTGACCCCCTCCTGACTTGTTTGTTCAGCCTGGCTGATACTGGGGGCAACGAAAGCCACTGCGCCCCCCCAATTGCCCTTTTGACGTCCCTTGGGGACGACCTACAGTCAACATGGGGCGCGGCAGCTGCAGCTGCAGCATTGCGGTCGCGAAGCCAGGGGGGTTAACGTGGACCTGAAGCGTGCCTGGTAGGCCCCCTCAAACAGCTGCCCCTGGTCAACATCCGGCTCGGAGGAGCTTACTCTTGAGGTAGTGTGCAGTTCGGGCATCATGGGCAAGACGGATGCCAAGCAACCGAAAATATCCTTTGAGCTCCGTAAAACCCACAAGGGAACCGCCCCCTGGCGCAGGAACCTGAAGGTGAGAACATGACGGCGGCACCTGACATGGAACCTAGCATACGCACCATGTTTGTTGAACTAAAGCAATCCCTGGCAGCCATAGACTTAAAAATTGACTTGATGTCTGACTGCCTGGACCAGCTAAAAGCGAAAGTAGCTAACCATGATGAGTGCATCACTAAGTTCGAGCTGCGGACCTCGGCGCTGGAGGATGAAGGCACGGCGCCACGCAAAAAACTGCTCAGCATGGGAAAGGTTCTCTAGGTAATCCGCAACAAGAACAAAGAACTTGAGGCCAGGTCCCGGCGCAACAATCTGCGCATTCTGGGTGTCCCAGAGTCCACTGCAATGATTCAGGTGGAGGCCTATGTTGACGACATGCTTTGCTCCCTTTTCGGGGATGCCCTGTCGCCTGTGTGAGTGGTAAAACATTCCCACAGGTCCCTGGGCCTGCGGCCCACCCCGGGCGCCCCAGCCTGCCCCATCATCGCGAGGCTGTTGAACTATAGGGACTGGGACACAGTGTTCTGCAGGGCCCACGACTTGCAGGACACCCGATATCAGGGTAATGTTGTCTTATTCTTTCCGGACTTTACATTATGTGTTCAAGCGGCCCGTCGTGAATTTGTACCCGTCAAGCGAATGTTGCAGCAGCAGGATATCAAATATAGGCCTGGGCAAAAATTTCGTTCCGTTTGCGGACATTGCGATAATTTGACACTTTCGCGTTCCGCGGAGAGCGTGAAACTGTCAAAATTTCCGCTTTCCGCAGCTTGGCGATAATTTGTTTCTTGCTCGCGCTGTAAAATAATACATTCTCGCGCGTGATCGCCTTACCTGAATCCCTGCGTTCGCCGACAAGCTTTCTTGATCCGGTCGCGTTCTCCATGAGATGTTGTATTGTTTTTAGCCATTTGCGCTGTCTCGCGACAGTTCGCGCCCGCAGTGACGTCATGCGTCGCGCGATCACGTCTTTCTTCTCGCGATCATGCACCGCGAGACAACTCAAAACAAGATGGCTGCGCCCGCGAGCCACCACATGGGTAAGTTGGTGACCCGCAACCGTGCAGAAAATCTTGCGAACATGCGGGAAAAAAAAATCCGCATCTTCGCGATATTTCCGCTTGTTTGCGATAATTTTAAACATTTTCGCGATATTTTGCTAAAGTGGATTTCGCAAATTCCGCCCACCCCTAATCAAATACTCTGTACTATACCTGGCAAAATTGCGGGTGTCCCACTCCATAAAAACATCCTATTTTACAGACCCCAAGCTGGACATCAAGTTTGCCCGCAGTCTCAAGTGTCCGAAGCTGGCTGCTACCATGGACAAAGAAAATTTGGCAGCAGACACATTTAACTAGAATGACTTTTGATTGGGCACCTTTGGGCACTTGCCTTCACTAGTTATTTGAGCTGGCGGGTGCTGCATTGGTTGACCGCCTGACTGAAATTGCGAGACTTTCTTGGGCTCTTGCCCGGTCACCTGGCTCTTTGGGCTGGGATTAGCCGTGCTTCCTGGCGCAGCCCCCCAGGTATGAGTCCTGTGTTGCATTATGCTGTTGGCCCCTGGCGGCCTGGTTGGGTATGGGTTGATGCTCTTCAGCCTAGTTGGGTGGCTGTTGTGGGAGGGGTGTGGGTTGGATGGGTGGTGGTTGCGCTGAGTGTGATGTTCTTTGATTGTTTATCCCTTGTCTCCTCCCCCCCCCTCTTTTCCCCCCTCTCTAGCCTAGCCATCACAGCTGTGGGATTTTCTCTCCCCCCACATTGTTTACGAGATGAGGTGCTACGTCTATGGCTGACACATTGAATACCAAATACACCCTGAAAGCAATCACCATGGAATGTGCGGGGCTTGAATGACTACAGAAAGATGCGTCTTGTAGCAGCGCTGCTGAATCGCCATGGGGCGGATAAATGCTTTTTACAGGAGGTACACCAGACAAGGGACACGTATCTGTGCTTGCGAGCAGGCTGGATGGGTGAAAAATTTATTGCAGGCTACTCTAGCTATGCGAGAGGCACTGTCATCATTCTGAGAAAGGGGCTGCCATGGCACACGTGCACGGTTATCCTGGATCTTGTGGGTCGCTATGTAATGGTCTCCGGCGTTCTTGGTGGACGCACTGTCAGACTGGTCTCGATATATGGACCTAATGACAATGACCCCTTATTTTTCAATGAAGTGTGGGGACTGGTACAATCTCTGGGCCTGGGTGAAGGGCTGTGGGGTTGGCGATTTCAATGTGGTGCTTGATCCCAAAAGGGACAGATTGGGAGGGTCGCGCCGGCCCCACCCTCGGGCAGCGGCACAACTCCAAGTGTTGATGGAAGACCATGGTGTGATAGATGTCTGGCATCGGCTCAGCTCCATCCGTATAGCCGTGAGGGGACCTGCGTCTCTACTGCAGGCCTTACTTGGTCCAGAATAGATTATTGGCTCATCTCCCACGATGTGGACACCTGGGTTCGTCATTGAGCTCATTTTGCCCGTACCCTTTCGGACCACGCCTCAGTGCTACTGGATGGAATTTGCATTGCCAGATGCGCCGAGCAGGTCCTTTAGCTGCAGACTCCCTGCTGGAGCCCTCTGTGACCAGGTCTTCCGGGAGGACATCGAGACCGCAACAACTGAATTTTTTTAGCTCAATGTTGGGTCAGTAGATTTCCCACCCACATTATGGGAGGCGTTTAAGACTGTCATTCGGGGCAAATGCATCGCCAAGCAGGCCGGTGTTTTTTCGCAACCTTTGAGGGGATTTGAAGTGACTTGGAAGTGAGATACGATTGCTTAAGCAAGAATTCTTTGAAACTAATCGACTCCTGATTCTTGTGCAGCTCAAGTCCAAGATGGCAGAATTTGAGGAGGCTTCCTTAAGGGAGACTTATTATTTGGGGAAGGAGGCGCGAGCTCGTCAATGTGGTGAGGGTGACAGAGCTGGTAGGACCCTTGCAGGATTGCTCAGGAAGCTGTGGGCCAACGAATATATCAGTGAGCTGCGCACGGGCAAGGACGAGCTAGTGGTTGGGCAAGAAGCGGTCCAGTCCGAAACGATGGAGTTTTATACCTCGCTATATGCTGCCTGTCAGCCGGGGTTACCTCTGGATCTACTTTCCTTCTTCGATTCGATTGAGCTGATCTGGCTTAGTGATGCCCACCGCAGGTACTTAGTGGAAGTTATTGGGGTCATTTGGGCTATGCCTGGGGACAAAGCTCCGGGGTTGGATGGACCTTTAATAAGGAGTTTGCGCCCCTGCTTGCGCCCCACCTCCTCAACATGTATGAGGACTCCCTTGAACAGGGCGTCCCTCCCCCATCCCTCCGCGAGGCACTCATTGTGACCATGCTCAAGCCAGACAAGGACCCGCTATTGTGCGACTCCTATAGACCCTTATCAATGATTAACATTGATAATAAAATCCTCGCTAAGCTTCTCGCCTCAATTCTTAGGCCGGACCAATGTGGTTTCGTCCCGGGTAGAAGTACTGCCCATAATCTTCGCACCCTCTTCGCTGTGATGCAGGGGGTTGATCCAGCCCTCCCTGCGGCTGCGGTGTTCCTCGATGCAACCAAAGCGTTTGATACTCTGGAGTGGCCCTATCTATTCTTGCTGCTCGCCCGTATCTGCGTTAGCCCGGCGTTCTTTAAAAAGATAGCGCTGCTCTACACCTCCCCCATGGCCAGGCTGCGGATAAATGGAGTCGTCACCCCCCCGGTCAGCGTTGCCCGGGGCAGCCGACAGGGGTGTCAGCTTTCATCCCCTCCTCTTTGCTGTCGCAAAGGAACCGCTTTGCGGCCCGGCTGCGACAGCACCATGTGCGGAGGGGCCTCGATTTCACTCCTCGGGTGGTCCTGGAGTCCATGTATGCAGACGAAGTGACTCTTTACGTCCAACATCCCGCGGACAATCTTGATCCCCTCATACGGGAGATCATCCGGTTTGGTGACCTCTCAGGCATCACCATAAATTGGGGGAAATCTATGATTTTCCCACTCACAGCTGCAACGGTTGCATTCCAATCAGAGTTCCCATTAAAAGGGCTGACTCCCCCGTGAAATATTTGGGAATTCGGATTAGAAGGGACCTGGAGGAGCTATGGCGATGCAATTACGGCAGGCTTATGGACTGGCTTGAAAGCCGACTACCCCGCTGGAGGGCACTCCCTCTTTCGCTTACAGGGCGTCTTGCCATCACGAAGATGGTGATACTGCCCAAGTTCCTTTACACCTTTGGTAACCTCCCACTTCCGCTCACGGTTGTATTTAAAAAACGACTCCGCTCCAATCTGATTTTCCTGGTGTGGGCGGGCGGACAGCCACAGGTTACCTGGGAAACTCTTACGCTTCATTTCGAGCAGGGTGGCCTGGGAGAGCCATATATGGAACTATATCACTCCTGCGCTCAGGCCCAATTCGTGTTTCATTGGATTTTCGCAACGCCGTTCATGGCGCATGCGGCCCCTGAGAGCGACTTAGCGGACCCGACTCCGCTGCATATGGTGATGTTCCGAGCGCAGATCCGCCCACAGGCTGGAATAGACACGGTTGGCAGTATGGTATGGGCATGGTAGATGCTCGGCCGGCGGGTGGGATTGGACACCCTGTTTACACCTTTGGTGCCGGTGACTGGCCACCCGGGGCTGCCCTTCGTGGCGGAGGCGGGAGTCTGTCAGCGGTTGCGCAAGCTTCAGGTGCATACGATGGGCCAGGCATTCGCAGATGGGGTATTCATGGACCTGGACACCGCGCTGGGAGTTGAGCACACGGGACTCCTGGACAGAATGCCATATTATCAGCTGCGGGCGGCTGTGCGGGCGAGATTTGCTTCATTCCCGGTGGCACCGCCAACGTTCCACGTCCTGGAGACGTTTTTGTCCAAACCCTCACCCCGTAAATTTATAACGCACCTGTACACCAGCATGCAGCGGAATTACCCTTTGTGTGTGCCCCCGGCCCAGACTGCTTGGTAGGAGTGCCTGAGAGTTCCCTTTGAGGAGGGTGAGTGGACCTACTGTTGCAAGCAATCCAGGGACATGTCGCCTAATTATATGCTTAGATTAATTCATTTTAAATTTCTCCACAGACTTTATAGAACCCCGGTGTGGATGTGCAAGGCTGAGCTGAGCGCGGAGGCGCGCGGTGTGCGATGTGGGGCGCTTGAGGCCTCTTTCATGCACTTGGCGTGGGAGTGCTGGGAGGTTGCCAATTTCTGGAAGTGTGTGTTCGATGTGTTGGATGAAATGCTGGACTATAGGGTAGAGCGTACTCCGCTGACTGCCCTGCTAGGTTATGAAAAAAACGTACCTAAAGGCATTAGAAGGCTTGCTACCATGATGTTGCTGCTGGCGAAGAGACGTGTGGCGATATGCTGGGGCCGCAGGCGAAAGCTGTGTAGGGATGACTGGTTGAAAGACGCAACTTTATTTATTTATTTTTATAGTTTTATATAGCGCTAGCCAGACCCGAAGGTATCGGAGCGCTTTCCAACATTGTATCAGAATGTCATCAGACACAAGAAGTGACAATAATAGAACATATTGATTTGTGACGAGTACAGTTCAAACATAAAGAGTAACAAATAAACACATTGAGTTTGTGACAAATCCTGTTCGGGGAGGGGGGACACAGAAATGAGACAAGGGGAAGGTGAAGTATAGGTCCTCTTAATAAAGTGATTGTGCGCTGCCCTGGGCGAGGTTCAATGTAGCGCGTCAGCTATCCATTCGGGAGAGATCGGTTGAGAAAAAGGTATTTGAGCTGGATTTTGAATTTAATAAAGGAGGGGTTAGTCCTGATATGGACTGGAATGGAGTTCTAAATTTTGGGCGCATTTCCAGAGAAGGAGCGTGATATGGCTTTTTGTTTGCGAGTTTTGGCGGAATGAGAAGTAGAGTGTTAGTACTCCTGAGGTTCCTAGTCTGACCGGCTTTGTTGAGTTTGGCGGCCAGGTATGCGGGTTTACCGGTATGTAGGGCTTTGTGTGTGAGACAGGCTGTTCTGAAGCTGGCGCACATTTCTGTTGGGATCAATTTTAGCTCTCTGAGAGGAGTGGAGAGAGGTGATCATATATTTTTTTATTCCAGTGACCATCCTGGCTGCTGCATTTAGGGTTGTTCTGAGGGGGAGCTAGGTGGGATTTAGCTGTGCCTGTGAGGGTTGCGTTCCCATAGCCCAATCTGGACAGTACCAGGGATTGAGTAGCTTGTTTGAGGTCACTGGGAGGGATGAAAGGTTTTATTTTGTTTAGCAGTTTTAGGTTAATAAAAGCGCTCTTAGCGGTGTTCTTGATGTGTTTGACCATGTCTAAGTTTGGATCCAGAGTGATTCCCAGTGATTTTACGGAGTCTGCCGGGGTGAGACTGCAAATGAGAGCGTCAATCGTTTTTAACCATTCTGTGACTTGGGGGTCTCATCTTTGTTGGCAATGATGAGGATTTCCGTCTTGTCTTGGTTGAGTTTCAGGTGGTTGAGGGATAACAAGTGTTGGATTTCTTTTAGGGTGATGTATAGTCTCTGTATGTCATCAATGGAGGAAGTTTCTAGGTAGATCTGGGTATCGTCCGCATATAGGTGGAAAGGGATATAGCTTTTTTGAGTATCTTGGAGAGGGGCTCCAAGTAGATGTTGAATAGTGATGGGGAGAGAACTGAACCTTGCGGAACACCCATGTTTATGGGGCGTAGGTCTGACGTGCAGTTTTTAATTTTTATTCTTTGGGTGCGGTTCTGCAGGAAGGAGGTAAACCACTGTAGGACCACCTCATCTGCTCCGACCCGTTCCCGCAGTACATTGATGAGCAGTTTGTGGTCAACCATGTCGAAGGCTGCTGAAACGTCCAGGAGAATGAGTAGACAGCATCAATCAGTGTCTAGTGATTTATGAACATCATCAATGACATTCAAGATCGCTGTCTGAGTGCTGCAACCTTTTCTGAAGCCTGATTGATGAGGGTCTAGGATGTTGTTGTTCTCGATGTGTTGGGTTAGTTGCAGGAGGACACATCTTTCCAAGATTTTTGCTAAAAATGGGAGATTGGAGACAGGCCTGAAGTTGTTAAGATCGTTGGGGACAGAGCCCGTTTTTTTAGTAGTGGCGTTACTTGACTAATTTTGAGACAGTCTGGCATTTCTCCGGTTCTTAGGGAGCTATTTATAATGGTCCAGAGCGGGGCTAGGGTGAGTTTGAGCTGCTTAACCAGTCGTGCAGGAATAGGGTCTGAGAAGTTTGATGAGGGTTCTGGTAATCAATTTCATGATCTCTGCTTCTGAGATGGGAGCGAAAGATTTCCAGTTGATGGGGGGGTGCCTGGGTGGGTGTGGTCTTCTTTACTGGTGGGCGGGCTTATGTTGGGCATTCTGCGGTTGTCGTCCAAGGAGAGCTCAATCTTGGTGATCTTCTCATTAAAGAAATTGGCAAAGTTGCAACCTTCTGCCACACACAACTGTCCGAGTTCTGGGATCCGATGCCCACGCAAGCCCGACCCTTGGATATATGGGAACCATTGCGAAGATTTTTACAAGTGCAGTGAGATCAGGCCCTGGCTGTGGATGGGTAGGTGAGAATGGGGTGCGAGGTGTGCAGCGTGGGGGGCTCCCCTCCTGTATCTGCGCTCCAACTGTTTTCTCGGCACTGCCAGAGAGATCGCCCCCTCTTCCCCCTTCTTTCCCCCCCTTGTTCCTTCTCTTTCTTGGGTGCTGAGTTGTACCCCTGTTGCTAGATGATGATTGTCGCTACACGAACTGCGCTAAGAGCTGATTGGAGAGCGGTCGGACTCTGTGGACCAAAGTATGCCCGAACGGTCAATCGTGAATGCTCTAGCAGGATGACTGCTTTGTATCGTTGATATGCACGTCCAGATTTTGTTTTCCACGCATGTTCCTACTCTATATTCTGGCAATATATCGCTGTCTGTAATTGCTTATTTTTGCAAATAAAGGTTTTTGAAAACTTCCCTCCCCAAAAAAAAGAGCTTGTGCCGTAGCCAGTTTTTGACCGCAGCACAAGATCCCATACAGGAAAGGGAGCTTGAGACCGCACCATATGCAGTCACATCAAAAATCAGCAGGAAGGACTGCCTACCGGAGGTCAATCGGACCTGTATCTGCAACTGTCCGCCCAACATCGAAATAAGGCCCTTAATATCAATGGACTTAGCAATCGGGATAATATTTTTCACCAATGTGTATTTAATTTGCGTGGGCTTGAGTCTTTGCTAATATCTATTCAAGATTACCACATGATCTGGCATAGGAACATCATCTTCCTCTTCTTCCTGTTACTCATGAGACAATTATGCAAGGTTTTGTGGCACGAGAGCTGAAATATGAGGTGTTGTCAATGATGGAGTAGGGTGAGTCTAGGTTGACTACCACTCTCATAAACTACAGTGAGAATGTATGTTGCTGTGGCTGTAAACATTGATACATAGGCACGCTGTGTACTTGTAGTCGGAGATTCAATAAATGATGCTGATGCTGTGCTTAGGATTATGGTTGTGAGAACCACACTAGCAGTGCTGACAGTAGTTCTACTGGTCTAATGGTTATAGAACCACTATTGGAAGCTGTTCTATTTGCAGGTTTTACTGTTGGTTCTGCGGCATTATAATGAGTAAAATGTTTTTATAATTATTTTACTGTTTTTGCCACTCTTTTTATAACATCCGAAAGTTGCACTAAATGAAAAAAATATCTTAATATATAATCCTCTGATATCTGCTCCGCCCTTCATGCTTCAATGCTGGTGAGACTAATTATAGACTGGACTTGTTTCTGCCAGTTGCCAGGTTCTCCTTTTGGTGTTTTGACAACATGACTTGAACCTGATGCTTGAGATCTTGGAATCATTTCTTATAGCCGTCCTCAGTTTTTAGGTCTCGCCTGAGCCAGCGCATGCGCTGCTCTGGCGAGACATTTAGGTGCCGATTCGGATCCTGGAGAAACCGGGTACGAACCGTCGGTCGGAGGGTTTTCTCCGTCCGACTCGTGCCCGGTTGTAAAACTTTACAAACATGCAAGTACGATTCGCACGGAAACATTATTTCCGTACGATTCGTACAAAACACCAACCGAGGAAAATAAACATACAAATGACATCCGGAAAAGCGCCGACGTGACGTCGGGATGCATGCAGCCTGCGTTCCACAAACCAGGAAGTACGATTCGCACCGACGTCATCCTGCACGGAGAATATTTTCCGGCAGCCAGAAACTGCCGGGAAATCAGGACGACGCGCACAAGGAGCACCTGTACGCGACGGACAGACATGGACCCGAACCTACGTGTCATCCCGGCCCTCATAGCAGTCGACCTCCTCTACAGGTACCGACGCAGACGCCGCAGAAGGTCAGAACAACACCCAGGGGCAAAGGGGGGGGCAGGGGCAGGACACAAAACCCCCACCCAAGTCACACAGCACACATGCCCTGAACATACCTGACCTCCAGGCCCTGGTCACTTCGAGGGGGTGGGGGCGTGTCCAGCAACGCCAGCGTCCGCCACAACGGAAGTGGGCGACGATGTGAACCGGCAACACAACAATACATGTACGTACCGTACCCACGCCTTAAGAGCGTGGGTACGAGTCGTACCACGCCCACACCCACGTCACCCCAACAATGGCGGTACGGCCCATACCCATGTGCCAAAGGCCTGGGTACGGGCCGCACAAGCATTCCACAGCGTGGGCACGGGTACATATGGACCGTACCCCCACCCGTGTATGTATGGAGCGTACCCCCACCCCAACAGTGTATGTACGGACCGTACCCTCACCCGCGTATGTATGGAGCGTACCCCCACCCCAACAGTGTATGTACGGACTGTTAGACGGACCGGGAGGGTCGGCCGAGGACAAGGGGAGAGGTCTCCGGGGAGAGCCGTCTCCAGCGATCGTACAGATGAATAACTTCCCCCCCACAGATATACACCACACAAGGATAAGATTTAGCGTTCTTTATAGGTGATTTCTTAAGGTACGATGAAATGGTACAAGGAGGTCTGGACTCAGGGGTCCCCTCGATTCGAGTCTCTTGGTTTGGGGAAAGGGGGTAGCGGGACAGTCTGGTTACCAGTCTGGTAGCTGAGATGGTATGGTGGATAGCTCATAATCCTCGAGCTCGGTGTTCTAGCTTGGACGGGCCGCGGCAGAGCCAGCAGGTCCCGGTGAAGATGGTCGTTACACGGTCCGCGGCAGCGCCAGCAGGTCCCGGTGAAGATGGTCGTTACACGGTCCGCGGCAGCGCCAGCAGGTCCCGATGAAGATGGTCGTTACAACGGTCCGCGGCAGCGCCAGCAGGTCCCGACGAGGATGGATGTTGCAGAAGGCCGCGGCAGCGCCAGCAGGCAGGACGATAGTTCACAAGGCAGGGTTACGGCAGCGCCAGTAGTCCGTCAAGGATGAGTTCTCTCGGTGTCTCTCGACTCCAGGATACAACTGCCTTCCTGCTCTGGAGCTGCCCTAGTTATAGGTCTGGCGCCCTTTGATGTCCGGACCCTCGCACTCGGAGGTCGGGGGGTCCGGGATGAGGGAGTCCAGACACCCAGCAGGGGGTGGAGCCAGCGCCTGGGGGAGCTGGAGGGTGATCGGCACCTGGCGGGGGAGAGCCCTCGACGCTTCTTTCTCCCATTGACCTGCCAAGTGGTCCGTTCACCTCCTGGGTGGATGGTGGTGCCGGGATGTCGGGGCCGGCCAGGCCCAGGGTTAGGGTCGGGCTGAGGCCGCGCGGCCTCGTGGCGCAGTGTGCAAGATGGCGGCTGATCCGGCCGGGGGAGCCGGTAGTGGTTCGGCCCCATGATACATGGATGTCCGGGGGCAGGAGTTCCGTTGGGAGACGGGGTGCGGGTTGCCCTTGGGGGTAACACCTGGGAGTCCGGGGTTTGGGCCCTGTCGTGCGGGGAGGGAGCAAGCCCTTCATGTGGCCTGTCCAACATGCGTCCCCCCCAGCTGAAGGCGGGGAGAGTCACCCATCCTCTTGGGGACTCTCCTCGTCGAGGCGGAAAAAGCGTGACAGGCCATCTGCGTTGGCGTGGTCTTGGCCCGGTCGATGTTCCACAGTGAAGTCCATTCCCTGCAGGGAGATGGACCAGCGCAATAGTTTTGGGTTTTCCCCCCGCATCTGCATTAGCCACTGCAGGGGTCGATAATCGGTTTGCCGGAGCTTTTTGAGGGCCCACACCACTGCGAAGGCCTCCCTCTCGATTGTGCTCCAGCGCTGTTCTCGGGCCAGGAGGCGTCTGCTGATGAAGGCCACCGGCTGGTCAAGACCCTCGGGGTTCAGCTGGGAAAGAACCGCCCCGATGCCGTGGTCGGAGGCGTCCGTTTGTACAATGAATTCCCGACTGTAATCGGGGGCCTGGAGCACAGGGGCGGTGCACAGGGCGGCCTTCAGCTTCTCGAAGGCCGCTTGACAGTCAGGGGTCCAGTTAATCTTCTTCGGGTGGTTTTTGGACGTGAGACCCGTGAGGGGCCCCACAATGCTGCCATAGTCCCTCACGAACCGCCGGTAGTAGCCGGTGAGTCCCAAGAAGGCTCGGACCTCGGTCTGCGTGACGGGGGGTTGCCAGGACTGGATGGCAGCAATTTTGAGTTGCAGAGGGGCCACCAGACCGCTTCCCACCTGGTGTCCGAGGTAGGTCACGGACCCTTGACCAATTTGGCACTTGCCGGCCTTAATCGTGAGGCCGGCCCGCAGGACCTCTTGGAGGTGGTGGAGGTGGTCGGACCAGTGGCGGCTGTACACAGCGATATCGTCCAGGTAGGCGGCGCTGAACTCTTCGAGCCCCACCAAGACCTGGTTCACTAGACGTTGAAAAGTAGCTGGGGCATTCTTCATGCCGAAGGGCATGACCTTGAAGTGGTAGTGGCCATCGGGGGTAGAAAAGGCGGACCGTTCCTGGGCCCGGGGTGTGAGACCGATCTGCCAGTAGCCCGCTGTCAGGTCGAAGATGCTGAGGTAGCGGGCGGCCCCCAGGCGGTCGATCAATTCATCCGCTCGGGGGATAGGATGAGCGTCGGTCCGGGTGACAGCGTTCAAGCCCCGATAGTCGACGCAGAATCGGAGTTCAGGAGTGGTGCCGGGGGCAGCGGCTTTGGGGACCAGCACGACCGGGCTGGCCCAGGGGCTGTCCGAGGGTTCGATGACCCCGAGCGTGAGCATCTTGGATACTTCCTCTTGGATGCAGGCCCGCACCCGATCTGGTACGCGGTAGGCCCGGTGCCGGATAGGGGGACTGTCCCCGGTGTCCACGTCGTGCAAGCACCAAGGGGTGATCCCTGGGGTGAGGGAAAACAGTGTAGCAAACTGCAGCAGGAGGTCCCGGCAGCCCTGGCGTTGCTCTGGGGTGAGGGCATCGGAGAGCCGGACCCCGTCCACGGAACCGTCGTTCTCCTGGGTCTTCAGGAGATCAGGGAGGGGCTCGGAGTCTTCTTCCGCCCCACTGTCTGTAGCCATCAGGAGGCTGAGTTCCGAGCGCACAAAGTGGGGTTTGAGTCTGTTGGTGTGGAGGACCCGGAGGGGGTTCCGGGGGGACTCCATGTCGATGAGGTAGGTGACGGGGCTCTTGCGTTCGACCACTTTGAAGGGCCCCGTCCACTTATCTTGCAAGGCACATGGTTCGGTGGGGGACATCACCCACACTTGTTGACCAGGTTCGAATTCGACGGAGGAGGCATTCTGATCGTACCATTTTTTCATGTCCTCCTGACTGGCCTCGAGGTTCGCTTTTGCCATTTCCCTGAAGCGCCGGGTCTGATTGCGTAGTGCCAGGAGGTACTTGAAGACGTCTGGGGGGGTCTTTAGGGGGGCCATCTCCCAACCTTCTTTGACTAGGCTGAGGGGCCCTCGCACAGGGTGCCCGTACAGGAGTTCGAAAGGGCTAAAGCCGAGGGACTTCTGGGGAACTTCTCGATAGGCGAAGAGGAGGCACGGGAGTAGTACATCCCACTGGCGACGGAGGGGCTCTTCCAATCCCCCAATCATTCCCTTGAGTGTGCGGTTGAATCGCTCAACTAGTCCGTTCCCTTGAGGGTGATAGGGGGTCGTGAATCGGTAGGTGACCCCGCACTGTTGCCAGAGGGACTTCATATATTTCGAGATAAAGTTTGTGCCTCGGTCGCTGACGACCTCTCGGGGGAAGCCCACCCGGGAGAAGATCCCCATTAGGGCCCGGCCGACCACCGGAGCTGTTACAGTTCGCAGGGGCACAGCCTCGGGGTAGCGGGTGGCGTGGTCCACCAGTACCAGGATGAACCGATGTCCTTGTGCTGTGCGGGGGTCCAGGGGCCCCACAATGTCTATTCCTACCCTCTCGAACGGGGTGGTGACCACTGGGAAGGGTTGCAGAGGGGCTTTGAGCTTACGGCCGCTCTTCCCGCTGGCCTGGCACGTGGGGCAGGACCGGCAGTGGTTGAGGACGTCGTTCCGCATCTTCGGCCAGAAAAAGTGGGTCACCAGGCGACTGTAGGTTTTGTCCTGGCCCAGGTGTCCAGCCAGGGGAACATCGTGGGCCAAAGTTAGTAGGAAGTCTCTGAAACGGAGGGGCACCACCAGCACTCGACTGGCCCCTAACTCCGCGATTCTTTGTTCACTGTATAGCAGGTCGTTATCCCAATAGACCCAATGGGTTCCGGTGGAGTCCCCTGCGCTCTGGGCGCTGGCTTGCTGGCGGAGTCCCTCGAGGGAGGGGCAGGTCTTCTGTTCCTGGCGGAACTGTTCCTGGGTGGGCCCCCCTTCTTGACGCCACTGAGCCAGGCCGGGAAGGTCCTGGGGCTGGGTGACCCCTTCGGGCGTTGGCTCTGGGGGGTCGGTATAGCCGTTGTCCTCTACTGGAGCGACCGGGGGAGGAGGTGCTGGCCATTCTGGTTCTTCTGGTCGGGGGACGGCACGGGCGGCCATGGACCGGGTGGTTACGCAGGCCCAGTCCGGGAGGCCCAGCATCCCCAGGTGCTCTCTTCTTTCGACGGCAGCCCACGGGGAACTCTCAAGTTCATTCCCCAGGAGACAGTCCACGGGGGCATCATCCCGGACCGTCACCTTCAACATGCCGGAGACCCCTCCCCATTCGAAGGGGACGCAGGCCATCCGACACAGACTTTCGGAATTGTCGGCTGAGCGGACGGGGCAGAAAATGTTCGGCAGGATCTGCTCTGGTTTCACCAGGTGACAGCGGACGGCCGTCACACTGGCCCCTGTGTCACGTAGGGCTTCGGCCCGGCGCCCATTAATGTTCACCCACTGGCCATATTTCCGGGTGTTGGTGGGTGGGGAGCCCGCGGGACCATGTCTTTTCCCCCTAGGCACGCTAGAACCATGGCGGCCGGTTCCCACTCTTGTTGTGCCTGCTCATATTCTTCCTGTTCCTCGGAGATTTGTTCTCCCCCCAGGGCGGCGGCAGCTACCTGGCGGGGCTTTGGCGTTTGGTTCTGCGGGCAGCTCGGGTCATTGGCGTAGTGGCCGACTCGCTGGCATCGGTGACACGTGACGTTGGCCCGGAACCCCGGGCGCATTGGGGGGTTGCCCCGGCCGGCCGGGGGCGGGGTGCTGGCCGCGGGAGTGGCCGGGATGGTGTCTCTCCCTCGCCCCTGGCCTCCTCCTCCTCCTCGGGGACGGTGCTGACCTTGGTGGTTTCGGTTTTGCTCGTGTGGCCCTCTCCGGCCCACTCGGGTGCTTTCCCACCGGTCAGCTTCGGCGGCGAGTTGCCGTGGGTCAGTCAATTTACTGTCGAGGAGGTGCTGCCTGAGCTCGACGAAGCAATTGTTAGACAGGTGCTCCCACACCATAAGATTAAAGAGTTGCTCGTAGGTCGTTACGTGGCTTCCCTTGATCCAACCCTCGAATGCTCGGCTGAAATAGTTGACGTATTCCACCCAAGTTGTACCCGGGATCCGGGTGCAGTCTCGGAACCTCTGGCGGTACATTTCGGGTGTGAGCCCATATCGGGTGAGGAGGGCAGCCTTCATGTGGTCATAGGATGACATCTGATGATCTGGGAGCTGTAGTAGGGCATTGCGGCCTTCGTTGACGAACCTCCCCCATAGGCCGGCTCCCCAGTCACTCCGATCGATCCGGTGGGAGGTCATGGCGATCTCGTAGGCTTTGAACCACTGTTGTATGTCGTCCTCTCGGACATACTCTCGGACAACATCCTTGGGGATGTGGACTTTCTTCTCGGTTGCTCCCGGGGTGTGCGGTCGCTCAGGCACCCCCGGTTCTTTATTCTGTTTCCGAAGTTCTATTTCCGCCAGTTTGCGCTCGTGTTCGAATGTTAGTCTTTTTTCTTCGAGCTCTCTCTGCCTCTGTTTTTCTTCCCGTTCTTCTCGGAGCCGCAGATGTTCTAGATTTAGTTTTTGCTCGGCTAACTTTAGTTCACCGTCCATCTTGAGTCGTGCCATTTCCAACTCATGTAATCTGGTTCTTTCTCTTTCTTGGATCTCTCCCTGCGAGAGGCCCGTTCCTCGCTCCTCGGGAGCTGTGGCGTTCCCCTCTGGTGCTACACCGTTTTGGTCGGGGGATCCGGCGACCCCGGTTTCCGCCCACGACTCAAGGGCGTGCTTCAAATCGTCTTTGGTACTCAGGCCGGTGGTAGCAATGCCTAGTTCCATGCAGAATTGTTTAAGTTCGCGATGGCTATACTCTTCCAATTTATCCATCTGGAATTTCTCGGTGGAACCGCTCTCTTTGGTTGACATCGTGGTTTTGTCGTGGGGTGAGCTACTCTCTGTACGATTACGCGTTGATTCGGATCGCGCCGCTGGCCACCAATGTTAGATGGACCGGGAGGGTCGGCCGAGGACAAGGGGAGAGGTCTCCGGGGAGAGCCGTCTCCAGCGATCGTACAGATGAATAACTTCCCCCCCACAGATATACACCACACAAGGATAAGATTTAGCGTTCTTTATAGGTGATTTCTTAAGGTACGATGAAATGGTACAAGGAGGTCTGGACTCAGGGGTCCCCTCGATTCGAGTCTCTTGGTTTGGGGAAAGGGGGTAGCGGGACAGTCTGGTTACCAGTCTGGTAGCTGAGATGGTATGGTGGATAGCTCACAATCCTCGAGCTCGGTGTGCTAGCTTGGACGGGCCGCGGCAGCGCCAGCAGGTCCCGGTGAAGATGGTCGTTACACGGTCCGCGGCAGCGCCAGCAGGTCCCGGTGAAGATGGTCGTTACACGGTCCGCGGCAGCGCCAGCAGGTCCCGATGAAGATGGTCGTTACAACGGTCCGCGGCAGCGCCAGCAGGTCCCGACGAGGATGGATGTTGCAGAAGGCCGCGGCAGCGCCAGCAGGCAGGACGATAGTTCACAAGGCAGGGTTACGGCAGCGCCAGTAGTCCGTCAAGGATGAGTTCTCTCGGTGTCTCTCGACTCCAGGATACAACTGCCTTCCTGCTCTGGAGCTGCCCTAGTTATAGGTCTGGCGCCCTTTGATGTCCGGACCCTCGCACTTGGAGGTCGGGGGGTCCGGGATGAGGGAGTCCAGACACCCAGCAGGGGGTGGAGCCAGCGCCTGGGGGAGCTGGAGGGTGATCGGCACCTGGCGGGGGAGAGCCCTCGACGCTTCTTTCTCCCATTGACCTGCCAAGTGGTCCGTTCAC
Source organism: Triturus cristatus (assembly GCF_964204655.1). NCBI lineage: Eukaryota > Metazoa > Chordata > Amphibia > Caudata > Salamandridae > Triturus > Triturus cristatus. The sequence continues at coordinate 1,250,907,869 of NC_140592.1, read as the reverse complement.
CTCCTGGGTGGATGGTGGTGCCGGGATGTCGGGGCCGGCCAGGCCCAGGGTTAGGGTCGGGCTGAGGCCGCGCGGCCTCGTGGCACAGTGTCCAAGATGGCGGCTGATCCGGCCGGGGGAGCCGGTAGTGGTTCGGCCCCATGATACATGGATGTCCGGGGGCAGGAGTTCCGTTGGGAGACGGGGTGCGGGTTGCCCTTGGGGGTAACACCTGGGAGTCCGGGGTTTGGGCCCTGTCGTGCGGGGAGGGAGCAAGCCCTTCATGTGGCCTGTCCAACACGGACCGTACCCCCACCCGCGTATGTATGGAGCGTACCCCCACTGCAACAGTGTATGTACGGACCGTACCCCCACCCGCGTATGTATGGAGCGTACCCCCACCCCAACAGTGTATGTACGGACCGTACCCCCACCCGCGTATGTATGGAGCGTACCCCCAACAGTGTATGTACGGACCGTACCCCCACCCGCATATGTATGGAGTGTACCCCCACCCCAACAGTGTATGTATGGACCGTACCCTCACCCGCGTATGTATGGAGCGTACCCCCACCCCAACAGTGTATGTACGGACCGTACCCCCACCCGCGTATGTATGGAGCGTACCCCCACTCCAACAGTGTATGTACGGACCGTACCCCCACCCGCGTATGTATGGAGCGTACCCCCACCCCAACAGTGTATGTACGGACCATACCCTCACCCGCGTATGTATGGAGCGTACCCCCCCAACAGTGTATGTACGGACCGTACCCCCACCCGCGTATGTATGGAGCGTACCCCTACCCCAACAGTGTATGTACGGACCGTACCCTCACCCGCGTATGTATGGAGCATACCCCCACCCCAACAGTGTATGTACGGACCGTACCCCCACCCGCGTATGTATGGAGCGTACCCCCACCCCAACAGTGTATGTACGAACCGTACCCTCACCCGTGTATGTATGGAGCATACCCCCACCCCAACAGTGTATGTACAGACCGTACCCCCACCCGTGTATGTATGTAGCGTACATGGCCAGACGCAGGAGGGGTGGGTGCCTATCACTCCCAGCAGTGCCCAGACACAGGAGGGGTGTGTGCAGAGTCCTCCCAGCAGTGCCCAGACGCAGGACGGGTGTGTGTAGTGTACTCCCAGCAGTGCCCAGACACAGGAGGGGTGTGTGCAGAGTCCTCCCAGCAGTGCCCAGACACAGGAGGGGTGTGTGCAGAGTCCTCCCAGCAGTGCCCAGACACAGGAGGGGTGGGTGCAGAGTCCTCCCAGCAGTGCCCAGACGCAGGAGGGGTGGGTGCAGAGTCCTCCCAGCAGTGCCCAGACACAGGAGGGGTGGGTGCAGAGTCCTCCCAGCAGTGCCCAGACGCAGGAGGGGTGGGTGCCTATCACTCCCAGCAGTGCCCAGACACAGGAGGGGTGGGTGCAGAGTCCTCCCAGCAGTGCCCAGACGCAGGGGGGGGGGGTGTAGTGTCCTCCCAGCAGTGCCCAGACACAGGAGGGGTGGGTGCAGAGTCCTCCCAGCAGTGCCCAAACGCAGGAGGGGTGGGTGCCTATCACTCACAGCAGTGCCCAGACACAGGAGGGGTGGGTGTAGAGTCCTCCCAGCAGTGCCCAGACACAGGAGGGGTGGGTGCCTATCACTCCCAGCAGTGCCCAGACACAGGAGGGGTGTGTGCAGAGTCCTCCCAGCAGTGCCCAGACACAGGAGGGGTGGGTGCAGAGTCCTCCCAGCAGTGCCCAGACGCAGGAGGGGTGGGTGCCTATCACTCCCAGCAGTGCCCAGACACAGGAGGGGTGTGTGCAGAGTCCTCCCAGCAGTGCCCAGACACAGGAGGGGTGGGTGCAGAGTCCTCCCAGCAGTGCCCAGATGCAGGAGGGGTGGGTGCCTATCACTCCCAGCAGTGCCCAGACACAGGAGGGGTGGGTGCAGAGTCCTCCCAGCAGTGCCCAGATGCAGGAGGGGTGTGTGTAGTGTCCTCCCAGCAGTGCCCAGACACAGGAGGGGTGGGTGCAGAGTCCTCCCAGCAGTGCCCAGACACAGGAGGGGTGGGTGCAGAGTCCTCCCAGCAGTGCCCAGACGCAGGAGGGGTGGGGGCCTATCACTCCCAGCAGTGCCCAGACACAGGAGGGGTGTGTGCAGAGTCCTCCCAGCAGTGCCCAGACACAGGAGGGGTGGGTGCAGAGTCCTCCCAGCAGTGCCCAGACACAGGAGGGGTGGGTGTAGAGTCCTCCCAGCAGTGCCCATGGAACGCAAAGGGTGGAGTAGCCACAGATACAATGCCCACAAATGTCAGTCAGGTGCACAAAGACCCTGCAGTACATGTACCACATGTGTGCGAGGCTGGGAGTACACACATGCATAGCGCCTAAAAGAGAACATGTCCACATGAAGTCATGTCAACAGTCTACATACACAAGTACAGTGACCACCAAGGATGCCACGAATGATGCAGGTGGAGACATCGCTCAGCATGCATGTGCAAAGTTGAAGGAGTCCGTCACACACCCAGCTGATGTAGACACAGCTCAGCACCACATATTGGAAACACCCTGCAGGGAAGATGTCAGGTTACACAGAGGAAGGAACACACCTTGGGACGATGTCACCATGCAGTAACTGCTTACATGAACAATGTAATTTAGCCAACAGCTTGTGATGGCACACAGATACCAGGGTCCACCCTATGACCAGCACAAGACTACATTTCCCACACACCCAACACATTATCACCACCCAAAATCATGGAGCAGGTCCACCAACAGCAATACCAGATAAACAGTAGTGTTCCATGGAAAAAACAAATTGCTTTATTCAGCAGGATGTAAGTAATAATCATCATAAATGTCAATATATACAAGGCCCATAGGGCAGTCCATGACTCAAATCCGGATGGGGGACACAGTGGTACGTGTGTCCCCTAGCTTGCCTGCACAGTCAGACTCCTTTGTCTTCCACGGGGGGGGGCATCATGTTGGGGGGAAGGACCAGGCACCGCAGGGACAGGAGGGGCAAGGGTAGGTGTTGTGGGTGCAGGGACGGACGACTCCAACACAGGGGGTGGGGCAGCGCCAAAGGTGGATTGGAGCACGGCGCTGCACACTACTGCCAGGTCGCCCAGCGTCTCCCCTGCACCCGAAGGAACCACAGGCCCCAAGGAGGGGGGGGGTCACAGGAATGGGTCGCAGCACTACCCAGGGAGGGTGTGGACAGGGGGGGGGACTCAACCACCCTGACCAGGGACTCCTTTGACCGCTTGCGGGGTGGTGTCACTGTGGGGCTCAGGGACAGAGCGGCCATGAAGGAGTCCTTGCTGGATTTGTGGCCAGGAGAGCTGAGGGGAGTGGATTTGGAGGGAGTGGATTTTGCAGAATGCGGACTCCCACTCTGGCTGCGTGTCTTACGTTTGCCCCCCGACCCAGTGGGTGTGCCTACTTCACCCTGTGTGTGCGTGCCAGGAGGTGTGCGCTTGTCCTTCCCTGCTGGTGTGGTGCCTGTGTCTGGTGGGGTGTGTGCATGCTGACGTCTGGGTGTACGTGGGACAGGCATGGGAGTGGGAAGTGTGGATGGGGCATGGGTAGGGGGTGGGACGAAGTGCTGCAGGAGACCCACTGCTGAAGTCAGTGTTGAGTCAATAGACCGCAGCAAGTTGCGTTGGTCAGCCTGCGATGCTGAAATGCCCTCCAAGTATGCCTCCATGTTGTTGAGCATTCGGCTGTGGCCATGGAGGACATTAAGCATCGCAGCCTGACCAACCTGCAACTGCCGCAGGATATCCACAGACTCGCATTGGCGGCAGCAGTGGAGACAGGGGCAGGGGGTGCGGTGCCTGGCAGGAAGGAGACACGTGGTGACCTAGCACGCCAGGAAGGGACACGAGCAAGTGGGAGGCCGGTGATGGCAATGGAGGGGGCGGGGAGAGATGTTGTGCTGCTGTCAGCTGTTGGAGCAGCCTCCGCCCCCTCGGAGAGCTCAGCCTCGGACCCGTCAGCTTCATATTCTGTGGTGGCAGTCGACAGGTCCTCCGGCTCACTCCCCTCGGCCTCAGTTCCACTCGATGTGCCAGCTAAGATGTCACTGCTGGCACTGGTGCTCGGTCCCTCCGCACGGTCCGTGCCGGTGTCTCCATCCGTGTCCCCCGACGATGCTGTGGGCAAGTTGAATAAACAGGAATTAATCAGACACCTGTATACATATGTCACATGTGTCAAATCTACATAGGTTACAGTGCATAGCCTGAAAAGAAAGATGAGTAACATCTACAATACAAGGTACATATATAGGCCCTGCAACACACAGTTGGTTCACCCACCATGCCACTGAGAAACTATGGAGAGCATGACACATTTGCAAATGACATGATATGGACAGAGGAGCCAGGCTCTGGGGACAATCCAGCACTGCATCTGCACCACACAGCGTTGCCATAACTAGGGATGAGCAGGGACCATCTCCATGAACTTGAGGCACATGCTGCAAAGGTAATACTTCAAGACATGCCCAACATGAATGGGTCACTGCACCTTGAGTGTATGTCCAGACAAACATAACACACTGGCCAGATCGAGCAATGAGATTTCATGTGTCGACATGTAGGCCTTGCCCGCACCAACCACCCCCTACATGAGACAATTTGATGAGACACAGGAAGCACTTGCATCTCTTAGTCTGGGAGAAATACACATGGGCTGCCAGAAACCCATATTGGACCCAAAATACCCCAAGTGCGCCTGTACAACGATCTCATTTACAAACGGCCATCATCAGATAATTGTAACAAGACACACAGGCACTGGCCACCGTGAGTATGAACGAGGAAAATTAGGTCAGGCTGTACAGTGGACACTTGTAGAACACGTTACGTAAATATACTTGGTGCCAGGGGACAATGGCACAGAGCACATCCTATGCTGTAGACACTGAGAGTGTCCACATATTGTGATGACACACATGATACCTAGCTAAATATGCCCCAGGGGACAGTAGTGGCCACAATCTTCCATGGTCCTGAATGGTAATGACTGCAACACAGGCCACCATCCCTGCACTCTGCGTATCGCACACTCATGCACATCATGTCACAGGCCACAACATAGGACATGCTTGCTGTAAGGCATTACACTTCAGAGACATACTCCTATGTCTGGACTCAGCATCAGTGCCAATTGACATGGACGCCACAAGTACTGAACTGGACAGGGCACAGGCAAGGTCCCAAAACCTGTTACACACCACCCCCACACATGATGCTGCAAGTATTGGTCACGTGGATAAACTGCCAGCCCAGATGACCTTGTGAGAGAGTGACTACACACAGACCAGGGAACACATGGCAAGGAGGGGAAGGGAGGAAGGACAGCACCGCCATACTGTGGGTGACAGGACCTGCACCGCACATTTAAACACTGGCAGTGTATCCATGCAACTGCGCACTTACAAATGCTGGTGACACACAACAAACACACATGTACCTACCCCCTTCCTGCTGCTGCTTCTCCCGTAAGCGCCTGTCCATGTCAGGAAAGACCACCGCCAGCACACGCTTGTGGATGTGGGTCAGACGGCGACGCCCATGGTTCTTAGGGCCCACAGGTGAGTCCCCCAGCAGGACCCGTGCGATCCTCCGCGTCCAGCACCGGATATCCTGCCAGCGTTTTCTCACCTGGGCCAGGCGCCGCTTGCGACCATCCGTCCTCCTCACGGCACTGACGGCGTCCCTCCAGATCTGCTCCTTGGCAGAGGCGCCTACCTGTGGGGTTGAAAAAGTGAGACTACATCAATACACCTGCCACATGTCACAGAGACACACATTAGAACAATTTTGCTGGTTTCAACAAGGCATAGTATGCAGCCAAAGCATTGCACCTTTGTCATAGGGACATTTTTCTCTGTGTAAGGGCAAATGCACCACGTGCCATTGAAAGTACACAGGTGGCATGAGGGGTACGACACAATAAATGATCCAGACTCACACTGTGCATCAGAAGGTACACCAGGATTATGTGCAGCACCTCAAAGCAGTCACATGCCACAGGCCACTGACGCTACCTCAGCAGAGTACACAGACACACACAGGCACAGGACATTCACCTGCCATTGCCAAATGCAGCTACAAACCTCACTCTGCACATGTGCCACTAGACTGGGGGGGGCTCACAGGTGTGGGGCGGGCTCTGCACGTCAGACACACAGCACTGCTCCCTGCTCACATCAGATGGGCAGGGTGTATCCATCCCTCATGCAGCTGGGGTGCTACACTCCACATATGCACCCACCCACATGACAGGGGACTTACACACACACCGATGTCCAGGGTACGAACACATCATGTGGACACTCTCAGCACAGGTACACTGAACAAACACACATCTGTGGGTACAGTCACCTGTCACACTGGGGTGACCACAGAATCACATGAGGACTGTAGAAGCAACATTCCCAGGAGGATTAGACAGGCAGAATGTGGCATGCACCATGCAGTGATTGTCACAGTAAACACAATGCAAGTGAGGACGGCAGACATGCACCACAGCATGCTCTGGCTGGGAGACATCAGGCATTCCCCCCCCTGGGACCCACTCTACAGTACAATGCATGTGTGTCACACCTGGACACAATGCCAGAAGTCCCAGTCACAAAAAAGGGACACAGTCTGTGCTAGTGGACTCAGCACTCACCTGAAACCCTGGTCGGCCATACAGCATGGGGTACTGTGGGAGGATCACATCCAGCAATGCCAGATTCTCCTCCAGGGTGAAAGGCTGGGCCCTCTCCACAGACCTTGACATGGTGCCAGGGAATCACGAGCAGCAGCAGTGTTGTTGAATCAAAAGATGTGCAGGCAAGTGCTCTCTCATGGGACCTGGCTGCCTTATATCTGCCTTGCTGGCCTGTTTCATGCACAGGAGTACAGAGTGATTGGTCACTCACATTTGCATCCTATGTTTCCTCCAATCCATTTAAGCATGATATCATTTCAACAACAACTTTGCAACAAAGTAGATTATTTCAAACCGACTTTTGCAGGCCACCTCATTCAACAAATTCAAAGTTTAAACTCGGTCTCCATGGTAACCAGCATGCATCTCTGGCTTCATACTTGTCCCTCATGTGTCCCCTATGTAATTTGGAGATTCACACACAGGTACGGTGCGTTCCGGGTCCCTAGGGCACCCCAAATGCATAGCAACGGGCCATACACGCGTGTGTACGGTCCGTATCACTATGGGTATGCATACGCGAGCACACCCATAGTGATAGTGAGCGTACACGTGTGTGTACGGTCCGTATCACTATGGGTTTGCTCGTGTATGCGAACCCATAGTGATACGGACCGTACACACGCGTGTACGCTCACTATCACTATGGGTGTGCTCGCGTATGCGTACCCATAGTGATACGGACCGTACACACGCGTGTACGCTCACTATCACTATGGGTTTGCTCGCGTATGCGTACCCATAGTGATACGGACCGTACACACGCGTGTACGCTCACTATCACTATGGGTGTGCTCGCGTATGCGTACCCATAGTGATACGGACCGTACACACGCGTGTACGCTCACTATCACTATGGGTAGGCCTACGGCAGCACTCCCATAGTGATAGGGAACGTACACACGCCCTCCGAGCGAATGTACGGTGCCTTTCACACATAACAGTGGTGACAGGCAGCACACAGAAAGGAATAGAGCTGACATACTTGTCCATGGATGGACACCAAGGCATTGTCTGTGCAGTACTACATGTGTGGGGCACAGGTGTGAAAGGCTGTGATGTGGCACATTACTCCTGAGTTGTGAAGGCAATAGATGTATGATGAGATGTGTACAGATGTGTGATGGTGCACTATGTGCCAGACATGCCCTTCACTCCTTTGACATGTGTGCATGTCATACAGAACACTTGAGATAAGCGTCACTGGCATGGCACAGTCAACAACACACGCAAGTGTCCCCTGATGCCCGCTACAGGGGTTACCACACCTGACATGTGACTACCCACATTGCACGATGTGACTATGTCATGTATGTGTGGTGTGTTCCCATTAGCTTGATGTTGGTGTTCCCTCAAATGCATCTGCAGTTGCTGCAACCAACATGTGTCTGTGTGTAGATGGCCATGGCACACTGTTACGCACACCAGGCCACATGTGGTATCGGATGTAAGGTGTGTATGTATGCATGGGACACGGAGTAGCGTAACAAGGACCTGTCTGCATACTCACAATGTATGTGTGATCAGTCATGACATGTACACCTTCATGGCAAGGTGTGTGGGCTGTCCTAGTGTTATGTCATGTGACCTGTGGCTCTAGTGTTCCGCTACCTGTCTCTGCAATCAACATCCTACATCTGCTGATATGTTGATGTATGTCACTCCTGTATTGCATCTGGCTGTTCACTTACACTGGGACACAGCTAGTCCCATGCCATGGATTGTGGAGGTTCACAATCCCTGTGTGTAGCTGGGTCTTGGTAGGAGTGTCACCTGGCAGCCATACGTGTCCAGGGCATGTAGCACATACCTGACTCCGTATGTAGCATATGTGTATTGACAGATTAACATGTGCTCAGTACATATAAATTGTTGTTGTGGTGCACTGACTCTTCCTTGTCACTTCCAAATTACTGCAGAGCGCCGCCTCTTCCCCGACCAATTCCGGACTTGGCTGACATGCGGGAGAATGACTGTATACGCTGCTACCGCTTCCCCCAACCGTTGATTGAGGAGTTGACGGCAAGGCTGGCACCACACCTGTAACCGCTGCACAGGTATCCTACGGCACTGACACCCAAGCTGAAGGTAATGGCAGCCCTACATTTTTTTGCCACGGGTACCTTTCAACATACCATAGCTCATGTTGGTGGCATGTCCCAGACCATGTTCAGCCGTGTGCTGCATGATTTTTTAGAGGCCATGTTGCTTCACCTGGATGAGTTTATCCATTTCCCAACTCCTGAACAGTTGACAGGTGTCAAGCGTGGATTCTATGCCCTGGGAGGGATGCCCCATGTCATTGGGTCCATAGATGGGACACATGTGGCTTTGGTACCACCACAGGCACAGGAGGTAGCGTACAGGAATCGCAAGCACTACCACTCCATCAATGCCCTTGTGGTGTGTCTGTCCAACATAGTGATTTCACATGTCTGTGCTCGTTTTCCAGGATCAGCACACGATGCCTACATCATGAGGCGTAGCAGGGTGCCTGAAATGATGACGCAGTTGCGCAACGAACGAGCATGTGTTGTTAGTGGGTACACTCTGTCTGTCCTGTATTTTGCGTAGACTTCCTGCCCGACTGCTTCTACTTTTGTCCATGTGGTTTCCATGTAGGGGACGCTGGCTATCCCAACATGCCATGGCTGATCACACCTCTCCGCAACCCCAGCACGCCGGCCCAGCTCCACTACAACACCGCCCATGGCCGGACAAGGCGAGTGATAGAGAGGACATTTGGCCTCCTGAAGAGCCGATTCAGGTGCCTACACAAGACCGGCGGCGCCCTCCCATATGCCCCGGTGAAGGTCTGCAAAATCTTCATGGTCTGCTGCATGCTGCACAACATGGCAGTTGAGAAAGCTGTGCCACTCATCCTGGATCAAGATGATCAGGACCATCCACCCGTGGAGGACGAAGGGCTTGGCAATGGGGCTAGTGATGTGGAGGATGTGGAGCCGCAAGAGGACATCCGGAGTCGGCTCATACGCGACTTCTTTGCTTAGTGGTGAGTACCAGTGTCTGAGTGTGCACGCATTGGTCCTTGTGTGGCATGTGTTGCAATGTGTGTGTCCATCTGCATGTATGCCACGTGAGTCAGAGGTGTGTGTGGATGTGTCACTCGAGTGATGGTGCCAGTGATGAGTGTATTTCCGCAGTCATAATTGTGACCTAGCATGTTGTCATCCTTATATGTGTCGAGTACATGCACATGCAAGTGGATGAGCTTTTTGTGGCTGACTTCTTGTGTGTCTCTCATCCCCAGGTACTTGCGCATGCCGTCTGCTGGTTGCATTGTTGTGGCACTGCTATTCCTCATGGACACGTCATCGTGTGCTGACTCAGCGTTACACGCACGGACAAGTTTGGAAGTCTCCTTAGGGTAAGGGATGCATCAGGGGTGTATTGGGTGTGGCAGTTGTTTACGATGTGTGCACAGTGCCCCTGTCGATGTTTGGTTCCTCTGCAGACATGTCGCATCACCATGGGACACATGACATGTTGCTGGATTCACCTGAATAGATGGTCAGACTTGTTGACAGTCATCTGTAATGGGATAGTGGATTGTGATGAAGGCATCAATGTGTGTAACACTGCCCTCGGACACATACGGTTTGCATTGGCTTGACATGGTGTGGGACTTCCACCTCAGAGGATCAATGGTGTATGGCAGCCTCTCCGTGAGCAGCAGGGGGTGTTTAGCTGTTACCCGACACTTGTGTGCCAGTTCCATGGATATCAAGCATTTGTGGTGCAGAAGGGGGGTGCCAGTGTTGGACCCACATGTTACTCCACATGACCTGTGTATGTGTACTCCGAGTTGCCTCTGCATTCCGGAATACATGACTAATAAAGGTGTCCCTATGCCTCCAAGGTGCCTCTTCTCAGTCAATGCTGGTGTGTTGCCACGGTGCATACGGCATGTCTGGCATGGTTCTCAGTGATAGTGGCTATGTGTCTATGTGTAGAGTAGCAAGATGCAAGCTGTTTGTCTGGGATTAGACTCTGTATTGTGCATGATGTCCATGACTGTGTGGGTATTGTGACATGTGCCATCCCCATGCATCCAACGTTGGCCAGGCCACCATTCTCTGCATCCACCTGACTCAAGCTTGCAGGACATGGTTCTGCCACCTGTCTACACATACCTGGTTGCCCCCCAGGACACTCCACATGATCCCTGACCTCTGCGCATGACTGTTGCTGTACTCAATCTGTCTGTCGGCACGGTTGTGCGGCCACCCCCTCAGCTGGTTGGGACCATCACGGGTGTGTATGGTGCTCCATGTCTGTCTTGCCTAATACATTGTGACCCATGTGTATCCTGTGCCAGACTCAGGCCCCAGGGTATGGATGGTTGAAGTCATATGAGAACTCAGGCATGGTTAGACTTTACAAGACACATGTAATGTAATAATGCAAAATGTAGGCATCATCTCTTGATCGTGTAAGTTTTTATTTGTGTTGGGGTACGTGTTGTGCGGGGGGGGGTATGACAAGAGGGGCTTTCCGGGTGTGTGGAATCCAAAGTTCACTGGGGGAGTTGGTATCCTTGCAATTGGAAATCATCAGAGTCCATGCCACAGTGTTCGTCAACATTGGTCAGACAGTGACCAGCAAGTCCATGTGGCAGAGAATGTCATTTGCTGATGTGCTGCTGTTGGGCCAGTGGGCCAGGTGCCAGGCCAGGTGTCCTGGGAGATGGTGCTGTTGCGCCGACCCTCACGGTCTTTTCCGTGGACGACCTGCCCTCCTGCGGGAACCCTCAGAAGCAGGCCGTGACGATGCTTGGGATGCTCCGTCGGATGTATCCTCCTCCTCCTGATCCCTCCCTGTGGGTGGTGATGTTCTTCGCCTGGTGGCACAGGGAGGGTTGCCCATGTTGTCGGCTATCCGATGGAGTGAACGGTTAATTCCCGTGAGCACCGTCACGAGCTCAGCCTGTCTGCCCTCCATCCGTCCTTGGTGTCGCTGTTGACAGGCATGTTGCTCCGCATGTTGCTGGGCCTGCTGGGTCTTGATCTCCTCGAGGGTCCCCTTCATCTCGTTGAGGGTGGACACAACCTGGCTCATGCCCGTGGTGTCCTGCTGGTATGTGTCCAGGATGTTTCTTACATGAGAATATACCGGTTCCGCAGCCAACTGGTCAGGCTCGCGCCTCTGCCGTCCTCCACTCCCACCACCCCTGCCCACTTGCGCCTGGCCTGCCCTTGTGGGCACATCGGGTCTCCGGGACCCCTGAGGGGTGGCATTTGCGTTGTCGCCTGCCTCCTCCTGGGTGCCCGGTACACCGTGTCCCTCCTGGTCAGCCTGGCTGCGTTGTGGTGGTGGGGCAGGGATCCTGGGTGTCTCCTGGGATGTGGCAGGAGTGGGGGTGGTGGTTGGCCCAGTTGTACCTGACGCAGGTGCTGCAGGTGGTTGGACACCAGAGGGGCCAGGTTGGTCGGGGTCGTCCACAGAGTGGTGAGAGTCATCACTGCCGGTGGGATCGTCATCCCGCAGAGACAGGTCCTGTGAGTCTTCCCCCCCCAGTGTTGGGGGGTGATCCACGACGTTGACCTGTGTGTGAGAGAGACAATGTTATTTTTGTCCCATGCAACATCCATGTTTCATTCGTTTCAAAGTTGGCACATTTCCTCTGGGTATTTGGATATGTCTTGCATTCCACTCACAGTGCACTTGTGCATGGGTATGTCCCTTGGCCACAGCTTTTGAGACTTTACCTATGTGTGACACAGTCTTACTTGCTGCGTCAATTGTGACTGCAGTAAGCGGTGGAGTGAGCAGGTGTGGTGAGCCATGCATTGGCGCCTTCTGTGTTGCACTGTACGTGGGCAAATGGAGTTGTTCCACACACTTATATAATGCAGGTAGCTGGCGTTGTGCTCGTGCACAGGTTGACACATGGCCCAGTGTTTTGCCATGGAGAAGAGAGGGGGATTCAGGCACTGGCCACCCTTGTCTACATGCACGCAGTCCACCTGCTGACGAGCAGACATTCCCACACCACCCAAGGCTGAATTGGTCTCCCTGTGTCTCCCTTTCTCACTCCCTCTCTGTCCCCCTCTCCCTCCCTCCCTGTGTCAGCCTCCTCCCTCTGTCCATCTCCCTGTGTCTCCCTCCCTCTCTCTCCCCCTCTCCCTCCCTCTGTGTGTCACCCTCTGTCACCTCAGCCCAGCTTCCTAGGCACACATTGTTTGCAGATCTTTGAATGGCCCTTGGCTTGTTCATGTGAGTTTGTTTCTGATCTCCAGGCACCCATTGGGTGTAGTGTCTGTGTCCGCGCTGCTGCTGTGGTGGTGTGTGTTGCCACTCTTTCACAGTGTTGGCTGTTCATTAGCTGCTGTCATGTGCAAAAAGTGCCTTCACCCCCATGTCTTCATGCAAGGCGTCCGCCATTTGCAGGCAAGTCTTTCCTGTGTGGGGACACACTGTTTGTCTGGCTGTGACCTAGGCCATATGGGCTGAGGGCATTGTTGTCTGCTTCTGAGTTGCACTATGTGATTTTTGAGGCCCACACTCCCGCCATCCGGGTTACCGTGTCTTGTGTTGGTGTTTTCTGTGACCTGTGACTTGGCATTGTCTAGCTGGGTGCATGGGGCATGGTGGCGCTAGTGGCATGTGCGTGTTTATGGTGTGTGGTTGAGTCATGCGATAGCTTTGGGGTGGTTGCGTGCATGATTGTGAGTTTGGTTGTGGATGACGTTCCCCCCATGTGAGGTGAGTTGTTTGTGTACTCACCCGGGTCTCGGAGTCCTTCTACTCCCTCCACTCCCACCACCGGCAGCATGGCCATCACCTTCTCCTCCCAGGGATGGTATTGTGCGCGTCTGCGGGGCGGCCCTCCTCCAGTGGTGTTGGCCTGGTTGTGGTCGTCGGTCATTTTGCAGCGGGCCGTCCTCCGCAGATCGTACCACCTAGCTTGGCATTCATGCCTGGTCCTTCTGGTGGACCCAACAGCATTCACAGCATCGACAATCGTCTACCACATGGCTGATTTTTCGGAAATGCTGGTCTGTCTGACCAATGTTCCAAAGAGGTGTGGCTCAACTCTGATGATTTCGTCGACAAGGACCTCCAACTCTCGGCTAGTGAACTTTGGATTCTTGTTAGTGGGCATGGTGAGGGGTGTGGGTGTGGATGGTTGTGGGGGGTGTGGGTGTGGATGGTTGTGGGTGTGTGGGTATGGTTGTGCAGGTGTGTGTGTGAATGTGATGAGGGGGTGTTTGTGAAGGTGGTTGTGTGAAGGTGTGCGGGTGTAAGGTGTAGTGGAGGTTGTAGTATGGTGCAGTTGTTTCTCTGTGTGGTCTGGTAGCAGTGGGTCTGTTGCAAAGGATCATGGTTTGTGTGTGTTGGGCCTTTTTATTGGTCCATTGGTGGGTGTGGCTGTGTTATAAGGAGTGGTTGTGTCTTGGGCCTCTGTTTGGGAGTTTGGCAGTTGCAGGTCAGTGAATAGGTTGTATTTGTGCTTGTTGGACACGTTTTGTGGCTTTGTGCGATTCGAATGGAGTCTTCTTGTGTTGTTTTGCTTTGTCCTGGTTGTGTACGTGTGTTTTTAGCGTCTGTACGGTGCGTACATCGGCCATTTTGTTGTACAGTGCTGTCCTTGTCTCTGGCTTGGTACGACTCGTACATGCGCGATGTTGGGTGAGGGTGCTGGTGTTGGGGCCTGGGGTGTGCTCCGTACTTAGACTGGTGGGGTGTGTGTTCGCTCCGTACATACACGGGTGGGAGTACGGTCCGTACATACACTGTTGGGGTGGGGGTATGCTCCATTAAAATACGCGGGTGGGGGTACGGTCCGTACATACACTGTTGGGGTGGGGGTACGCTCCATACATACGCGGGTGAGGGTACGGTCCGTACATACACTGTTGGGGTGGGGGTATGCTCCATACATATGCGGGTGGGGGTACGGTCCGTACATACACTGTTGGGGTGGGGGTACGCTCCATACATACGCGGGTGGGGGTACGGTCCATACATACACTGTTGAGGTGGGGGTACGCTCCATACATACGCGGGTGAGGGTACGGTCCGTACATACACTGTTGGGGTGGGGGTACGCTCCATACATATGCGGGTGAGGGTACGGTCCGTACATACACTGTTGGGGTGGGGGTACGCTCCATACATATGCGGGTGGGGGTACGGTTCGTACATATACTGGTGTACATACACGGGTGGGGGTACGGTCCATACATACACTGTTGGGGTGGGGGTACGCTCCATACATACGCGGGTGGGGGTACGGTCCGTACATACACTGTTGGGGTGGGGGTACGCTCCATACATACGCGGGTGAGGGTACGGTCCGTACATACACTGTTGGGGTGGGGGTACGCTCCATACATACGCGGGTGAGGGTACGGTCCGTACATACACTGTTGGGGTGGGGGTACGCTCCATACATACGTGGGTGGGGGTTTGGTCTGTACATACACTGTTGGGGTGGGGGTACGCTCCATACATACGCTGGTGGGGGTACGGTCCGTACATACACTGTTGGGGTGGGGGTACGCTCCATACATACGCGGGTGTGGGTACGGTCCGTACATACACTGTTGTGGTGGGGGTACGCTCCATACATACGCGGGTGGGGGTACGGTTCGTACATACACTGGTGTACATACACGGGTGGGGGTACGGTCCGTACATACACTGTTGGGGTGGGGGTACGCTCCATACATACGTGGGTGGGGGTACGGTCCGTACATATACTGTTGGGGTGGGGGTACGCTCCATACATACGCGGGTGAGGGTACGGTCCGTACATACACTGTTGGGGTGGGGGTACGCTCCATACATACGCGGGTGAGGGTACGGTCCGTACATACACTGTTGGGGTGGGGGTACGCTCCATACATACGCGGGTGGGCGTACGGTCTGTACATACACTGTTGGGGTGGGGGTACGCTCCAAACATACACGGGTGGGGGTACGGTCCGTACATACACTGTTGGGGTGGGGGTAGGCTCCATACATACGCGGGTGAGGGTACGGTCCGTACATACACTGTTGGGGTGGGGGTACGCTCCATACATACGAGGGTGAGGATACGGTCCGTACATACACTGTTGGGGTGGGGGTACGCTCCATACATACGTGGGTGGGGGTACGGTCCGTACATACACTGTTGGGGTGGGGGTACGCTCCATACATACGCGGGTGGGGGTACGGTCCGTACATCCACTGTTGGGGTGGAGGTACGCTCCATACATACACGGGTGGGGGTACGGGCCGTACGTACACGGGTGTATATACACAGGTGGGTGTACGGTCCGTACGTACGGGGGTGTACATGAACGGGTGGGGGTTCGGTGCGTACATACGAGGGCTGGGGGGTGGTTCGGCGCATAGATACGGGGGCTGGGGGGGTGTTCGGCGCGTATGTGGGCACATGTCTCCATGGTTGCTATGGGAGTTCGGTGCGGATGGTGTTTTTTTCATACGGTTGTAACATCGGACGCACGGGATGGATCGTACTTGCGCGGTCGGACTTCACTTTTCACATTTGTACGGTAAATCGTCCGGGGACGTGTCGGACACATTTTCCGACCCGAGGACGTGTGGGGAATTATTCCCAATGCGATTCGTATGGACTTTTTCCCATGCGAATCGTACTTGGCAGTTTGTACGGCACTTGTACGATTCGTACGGTAAAAAGACCAGATACGAGTCGTACGGGGACATTTTTTCCAGGATCCGAATCGGCACCATTGTGAGTGGGCTTTAGAAATCCCACCCCAAGCTTTTGCTGGCCTAGAGCGTGCGGTTACGCGCACAGTGACGCGCATTCCTCGCATTGCTCGATCAGGCGCCATCTGGCTTTCCTCTCGAACGCTCCTCCCCCTCCCCCACCACAGAGCGCATCCCGCTCCTCCCGCTGGCTGCTGCTGCTCCCGGTACCATCTGGCTTTCCTCTCTTGTTTACATTTGCTGTTCAGTAACACAAACCCCTGCTCTCAAGAGTGCGCATGCTGTTCAGCACCAGGACAGCTCCCTCGCACATCACATCGTATTAAACGTGGCTCAACGTCTGGGAAGAGTGCGTGGTTTATTAGAACCTTTCTCAAAAGAAAAGATGACACAAAACCACTCAATTAATATGAAAACATTTGGCACGGCAGCCATGCTGCTCAAATTACGCACAACCAGCGTGTAAAGTAGTGCGACTGTAGTTAACGGGAAGTTGGTGTTCACGAGCTATTGTGTGATCGGAGCTCCGGACTATTTCAGCTTCGCTTGAGGTTCTTCTGAAGCTGCAGTAAGGTATCACGGGTGCTCCTCTGTGAAACACATGCAATTCCTTATTGATTAGTTGATTAATCGATTAATCAAAACTCTCTTTAGTCTACCTAGTTAAATGACAATGTTTGCAGAGTTGGAATCCACTTGCCAAAGTCCCCCCCGCCCCCCGCTGAGCTAACCTAATTAAAATCTCACCTAAGCGGGGCCTCAGGGGTGACGCTGGCGTAAGTTGCACGTTTCTCGTAACTGCAGCTTTCCACCGCACGAGGAGCGGGCACCAGCTAGGAGCTGTCACTGAAGTTTAGTGCTGTATCGTCACACTTTTGGCCGCTTTTGATACAACCTTTGTTTGGTTGAAATGTTCCAACATTGACATAGCCCCTGAGAAGGGATTTACACGTTCACCAGTATCAGGACACTTCAATAAGTGTCACTCCCGCACCAGTGTTACCTCACATTACAGCGCAGGCTCACGAAAATATTTCCCATTAACGCTTGAGTTAATACATTTACGCCATATGGAACTCTACGACCTCTCGCACTATGCAGTTGATCAGTCATTGTACAATGAGAAAAAGAATGTGCCTCAGATCACACAAGGAGCCACTGGGTAACCGGGACTTGAATCAGTGACTTCCACACACCCTTAACCATCTGCCCAAACGTCTTGGTGCTTCTGACATCACCCCTTTATTAGACTCCTTCAGCTCTCCAAATATGGGACCGTTGGTTCATGTAAGAAGGTTGTGAAAACAATCTGCAAACAGTGTAGCGACCATCCTGGAAGTTTGAGCATGCACAGTGTCTGTACATTGCACAACGCCTCATCCTGTACGACTATTGTGTGTCTGTCGCTATCGATCAAGAATATCACAGCCAGAATACTGTCTGGTATAAACATGCATCATAATATTGTCATGAAATATGAACGCTGTATCATTAGGCCCTTGTTTACATAACAATACAGACAAGGTACATTTAACTCACCAGTATATCACAATCACCTTTGTACGAAATATACCACAATCCAGGTGCATTGTGCTCACTAGTGCATTACAGTACCCTTATTTTATACACCAATTTGGGTAAATTGTGTTTACTGGTACATCACAATGCCTTTTGTTTATATTACGACACAACCAGGCTACATTGTGCACACTAGTACACCACAATGTACTTTTTTAAACACAAGCCACTGTCAGTGGCACAAGGTCTCTCTCTCTTTCTCTAAATCTCTCTGTCTCTCTCTCTCTCTCTCTCTCTAAATCTCGCTCTCTCTTTCTCTCTCTCTCTCTCTTTCTCTCTCTCTTTCTCTCTCTCTCTTTAAAACTCTCCTTTTTCCTCTCTCTCTATAACTCTCTCTCTAATTCTCTCTCTATATATCTCTCTCTAAATCTCTCTCTCTCTCTCTAAATCTCTCTCTCTCTAAATCTCTCTCTCTCTCTCTCTAAAGCTCTCTCTCTCTAAATCTCTCTTTCTCTCTCACTCTCCTCGCTCTCTCTCTCTCAATCTCTCTCTCTCTAAATCTCTGGATCTCTCTCTCTCTCTCTAAATCTCTCTCTCTCTCTCTAAATCTCTCTCTCTCTAAATCCATCTCTCTCTCTAGATCTCTCTCTAAATCTCACTCTTTAAATCTCTCTCTCTAAAGATCTCTCTCTCTCTAAATCTCTCTCTCTCTAAATCCAGCTCTCTCTCTAGATCTCGCTCTCTAAATCTCACCCTTTAAATCTCTCTCTCTAATTATCTCTCTCTCTCGCTAAATCTCTCTAAATCTCTCCAAATCTCTCTCTAAATCTCTCTCTCTAAATCTCTCTCTAAACCTCTATCTAAATCTCTCTCTCTAAATCTCTCTCTCTCTCTCTCTCGCTCTCTAAATCTCTCTCACTCTCTCTCTCTCTAAATCTCTCTCTCTCTAAATCTCTCTCTTTCTCTCTCTCACTCTGGTCGGTTGACATGCTAGCTGTCTATTTGGGAGTAGGACGTAGCTGATACTCAACAGTTGCTATGTAAACAAGCATTGGCATAGCCAATAGGTCTCGTTTTTGGGACCTTATAAGTGTTTAGCCATGCAACAGTTAATGTTGTTGCACCAAGGATATTGTGCTGCATAACTAAATACATATAAGGTCCCAAAAGCGAGACCTATTGGCTATGCCAATGCTTGTTTGGTTTGGGATGAGACTGCTTTAACTTTCAGTTTAGAGTAATTTTCTTCCATATTATTATTTAGCATATGGGCAAGTTTTGTGCATTAAATGTGATTCAACTGGACCTCTGCTTAGTTCTTTCACCACCTCCTCTGCTAAAACTTAGATTGACTGAATTAGAATTTTCCAGTTGTTTCAGGAACCATTGTAATTATTTTCAACAGGAAGACAGATGGATGGCAAGTATTTCCCCAAGATTAAAGTGGATTGCCATACCACACAATGGTTGCCATTGAGGTGCCGATCACGATCCGGTAAAAAAATTCCCCGTACGACTCGTATCCGGTCTTTTTACCGTACGAATCGTACAAGTGCCGTACAAACTGCCAATCACGATTCGCATGATAAAAAGTCCATACGAACCGCATTGGGAATTATTCCCCACACGTCCTCGGGTCGGAAAATGTGTCCGACACGTCATCGGACGATTTACCGTACAAATGTGAAAAGTGAAGTCCGACCGCGGAATCACGATCCATCCCGTGCGTCCGATGTTACAACCGTATGGAAAAAACACCGTCTGCACCGAACTCCCATAGCAACCATGGAGACATGTGCCCGCATACGCGCCCAACACCCCCCCAGCCCTCCTATGTACAAGTCGAATCCCCACCCGTGTATGTACGACCCGTACCCCCACCCCAACCGTGTATGTACGACCCGTACCCTCACCCGCGTACGTATGGAGCGTACCCCCACCCCAACCGTGTATGTACGACCCGTACCCTCACCTGCGTATGCATGGTGCGTACCCCAACCCCAACCGTGCATGTACGACCCGTACCCTCACCCACGTATGCATGGAGCGTCCCCCCCCAACCGTGTATGTACGACCGGTCCCCCCACCCCAACCGTGTATGTACGATCTGTACCCTCACCCGCGTACGTATGGAGCATACCCCCACCCCAACCGTGTATGTACGATCCGTACCCTCACCCGCGTATGAATGGAGCGTACCCCCACCCCAACCTTGTATGTACGACCCGTACCCGCACCCACGTACGCATGGACCGTACCCCCACCCCAACCGTGTATGTACGACCCGTACCCTCACCCGCGTACGTATGGAGCGTACCCCCACCCCAACCGTGTATGTACGACCCGTACCCTCACCCCAACCGTGTATGTACGACGCGTACCCCCACCCGCGTATGCATGGAGCGTACCCCCACCCCAACCGTGTATGTACGACGCGTACCCCCACCCGCGTATGCATGGAGCGTACCCCCACCCCAACCGTGTATGTACGACCGGTCCCCCCACCCCAACCGTGTATGTTCAATCCGTGCCCTCACCCGCGTACGTATGGAGCGTACCCCAACCGTGTCTGTACGACCGGTCCCCCACCTCAACTGTGTATGTACGATCCGTACCCTCACCCGCGTACATATGGAGCGTACCCCCACCCCAACCGTGTATGTACGACCGGTCCCCCCACCCCAACCGTGTATGTACGATGCGTACCCTCACCCGCGTACGTATGGAGCGTACCCCCACCCCAACCTTGTATGTATGACCCGTACCCGCACCCGTGTACGCATGGACCGTACCCCCACCCCAACCGTGTATGTACAACCTGTACCCTCACCCCAACCGTGTATGTACGACGCGTACCCCCACCCGTGTATGCATGGAGCGTACCCCCACCCAAACCGTGTATGTACGACGCGTACCCCCACCCGCGTATGCATGGAGCGTAGCCCCACCCCAACATTCTAAGTACGGAGCGCACCCCAGGCCCCAAAACCAGCACCTTCACACAACATCGCACATGTACGAGTCGTACCAAGCCAGACACAAGGACAGCACTGTACAACAAAATGCCCGAAGTACACACTGTACACACGTTAAAAACGCACGTACACAACCAGGACAAAGCAAAACAATACAAGAATACACCATTTGAATGGCACAAAGCCACTAAACATGTCCAACAAGCACAAAAACAACACATTCACTGACCTGCAACTGCCAAAATCCCAAACAGAGGCCCAAAACACAACCACTCCATATAACACACCCACCCAAACTTCAAACACAGCCACACCCACCAATGGACCAATAAAAAGTGCCCACACACAAAACCAAACATGAGCCTTTGCAACAGACTCACTGCTGCCAGACCCCACAGACAACCTACAGCACCATACTAGAACCTTTACTACACCTTACACTTGCACACCTTCACACACACACCTTCACAAACACCCCCTCATCACATTCACACACACATCTGCACAACCACACCCACACACCCACAACCATCCACACACACCCCCCGCCACCATCCACACCCACACCCCTCACCATGCCCACTAACAAGAATCCAAAGTTCACTAGCCGAGAGTTGGAGGTCCTTGTCGATGAAATCCTCAGAGTCGAGCCACACCTCTTTGGAACATTGGTCAGACAGACCAGCATTTCAGAAAAAACAGCCATGTGGCAGACGATTGTCGATGCTGTGAATGCTGTTGCGGACACCAGAAGGACCAGGCATGAATGCCAAGCCAGGTGGTACGATCTGCGGAGGAGGGTCCGAGCCAAAATGACTGACGAACACAACCAGGCCAACGTCACTGGAGGAGGGCCGCCCCGCAGACGCGTAGAATACCATCCCTGGGAGGAGAGGGTGATGGCTATACTGCCGGTGGTGGCAGTGGACGGATTAGACGGATTCCGAGACCCGGGTGAGTACACAAACAACTCACCTCACATGGGGGGAACGTCATCCACAACCAAACTCACAAACAGGCACGCAACCATCCCAAGCTATCGCATGACTCAACCACACTCCATGAACACGCACATGCCACTGGCGCCACCATGCCCCATGCACCCAGCTGGACAATGCAAAGTCACAGGCCACAGAAAACACCAACACAAGACACGGTAAGCCGGATGGCGGGAGTGTGGGCCACAAAAATCACATAGTGCAACTCAGAAGCAGACAACAATGCCCCCTGCCAATATGGCCTAGGTCACAGCCAGACAAACAGTGTGTCCCCACACAGGAAAGACTTGCCAGCAAAAGGCGGACGCCTTGCATTAACACATGGGAGTGACAGCACGTTCTTGCACATGACAGCAGCTAATGAACAGCCAACACTGTGAAAGAGTGGCAGCACACACCACCACAGCAGCAGCGCACACACAGACACTACACCCAATGGGTGCCTGCAGATCAGAAACAAACTCACATCAACAAGCCAAGGGCCATTCAAAGATCTGCTAACAGTGTGTGCCCAGGAAGCTGGGCTGAGGTGACAGAGGGTGACACACAGAGGGAGGGAGAGGGGGACAGAGAGGGAGGGAGACACAGGGAGACGGACAGAGGGAGGAGGCTGACACACAGAGGGAGGGAGAGGGGGACAGAGAGGGAGCGAGAAAGGGACACACAGGGAGAGCAAATCAGCCTTGTGGGGTGTGGGAATGTCTGCTCGTCAGCAGGTGGACTGCGTGCATGTAGACAAGGGTGGCCAGTGCCAGAACCCCCCCTCTTCTCCATGGCAAAACACAGGGCCATGTCACAACCTGTGCACGAGCACAACGACAGCTACCTGCATTATCTAAGTGTGTGGAACCACTCCATGTGCCCACGTACAGTGCAACACGGAAGGCGCCAATGCATGGCTCGCCACACCTGCCCACTCCACTGCTGACTGCAGTCACAATTGACGCAGCAAGTAAGACTGTGCCACACATAGGTAAAGTCTCAAAAGCTGTGGCCAAGGGACATACCCATGCACAAGTGCACTGTGAGTGGAATGCAAGACATATCCAAATTCCCAGAGGAAATGTGCCAACTTAGAAACCAATGAAACATGGATGTTGCATGGAACAAAATTAACATTGTCTCTCTCACACACAGGTCAACGTCGTGGATCACCCCCCAACACTGGGGGGGAAGACTCACAGGACCTGTCTCTGCGGGATGACGATCCCACCGGCAGTGATGACTCTCACCACTCTGTGGACGACCCCGACCAACCTGGCCCCTCTGGTGTCCAACCACCTGCAGCACCTACGTCAGGTACAACTGGGCCAACCACCACCCCCACTCCTGCCACATCCCAGGAGACACCCAGGATCCCTGCCCCACCACCACAATGCAGCCAGGCTGGCCAGGAGGGACACGGTGTCCCGGGCACCCAGGAGGAGGCAGGTGACAACGCCAATGCCACCCCTCAGGGGTCCCGGAGACCCGATGTGCCCACAAGGGCAGGCCAGGTGCAAGTGGGCAGGGGTGGTGGGAGTGGAGGACGGCGGAGGCACGAGCCTGACCTGTTGGCTGGGGAACCGGTATATTCCCATGTCCGAAACATCCTGGACACATACCGGCAGGACACCACGGGCATGGCCCAGGTTGTGTCCATCCTCGAGGAGATCAAGACCCAGCAGGCCCAGCAACATGCGGAGCAACATGCCTGTCTACTGCGACACCAACGGCGGATGGAGGACAGACAGGCTGAGCTCGTGACGGTGTTCACGGGAATTCACAGTACACTCCGTCGGATAGCCGACAACATGGGCAACCCTCCCTGTGCCATCAGGCGTAGAACATCACCACCCACAGGGAGGGATCAGGAGGAGGAGGAGGAGACATCCGACGGAGCATCCCAAACATCGTCACGGCCTGCTTCTGAGGGTCCCCGCAGGAGGGCGGGTCGTCCACGGAAAAGACCGTGAGGGTCGGCGCAACAGCACCATCTCCCAGGACACCTGGCCTGGCACCTGGCCCACTGGAGCAACAGCAGCACAGCAGCAAAAGACCTTCTCTGCCACATGGACTTGCTGGTCAGTGTCTGACCAATGTTGACAAAGACTGTGGCATGGACTCTGAGGATTTCAAATGGCAAGGACACCAACTCCCCTAGTGAACTTTGGATTCCACACACCCGGAAAGCCCCTCATGTCAACCCCCCCCCCCCCCCTACCCCAACCAAAATAAAAAGTCACACCATAAAGAGAAGATGCCTACTTATTGCATTATTACCTTACATGTGTCTTGTAAAGTCTAACCATGCCTGAGTTCTCATTTGACTTCAACCATCCACACCCTGGGGCCTGAGTCTGGCACAGGACACACATGGGTCACATTGTATTAGGCAAGACAGACATGGAGCACCATACACACCCGTGATGGGCCCAACCAGCTGAGGGGTTGGCCGCACAACCGTGCCGACAGACATTTTGAGTACAGCGATAGCCATGCGCAGAGGTCAGGGATCATGTGGAGTGTCCTGTGGGGCACCCAGGTATGTGTGGACAGGTGGCAGAACCATGTCCTGCAAGCTTGAGTCAGGTGGATGCAGAGAATGGTGGCCTGGCCAACGTTGGATGCATGGGGATGGCACATGTCACAATACCCACACAGTCATGGACATCATGCACAATACACAGTCTAATCCCACACAAACAGCTTGCATCTTGCTACTCGACACATAGACACATAGCCACTATCACGGAAAACCATGCCAGACATGCCGGATGCACCGTGGCAACACACCAGCATTGACTGAGAAGAGGCACCTTGGAGGCATAGGGACACCTTTATTAGTCATGTATTCGGGATTGCAGAGGAAACTCGGAGCACACATGAACGGGTCATGTGGAGTAACATGTGGGTCCAACACTGGAACCCCCCTTCTGCAGCACAAATGCGTGATAGCCATGGAACTGGCACACAAGTGTCGGCTAACAGCTAAATACCCCCTGCTGCTCACGGAGAGACTGCCATACACCATTGATCCGCTGATGTGGAAGTCCCACACCATGTCAAGCCAATGCAAACCGTATGTGTCCGAGGGCAGTGTAACACACATTGATGCCATCATCACATTCCACAATCCCATCACTGATGACTGTCAACAAGTCTGACCATCTATTCAGGTGTACCCAGCTGCATGTCATGTGTACCATGGTGATGCGACATGTCTGCAGAGGAACCAAACATCGACAGGGGCAGTGTGCATACATCGTGAACAACTGCCACACCCAATACACCCCTGATGCATCCCTTACCCTAAGGAGACTTCCAAACTTGTCCGTGCGTGTAACGCTGAGTCAGCACACGATGACGTGTCCATGAGGAATAGCAGTGCCACAACAATGCAAGCAGCAGACGGCATGCGCAAGTACCTGGGGAAGAGAGACACACAAGAAGTCAGCCACAAAAAGCACAGCCACTTGCATGTGCATGTACTCGACACATGTAAGGATGACAACATGCTAGGTCACAATTATGACTGGGGAAATACACATCACTGGCACCATCACTCCAGTGACACATCCACACACACCTCTGACTCACGTGCCATACATGCAGATGGACACACACATCGCAACACATGCCACACGGGGACCAATGCGTGCACACACAGACACTGGTACTCACCACTAAGCAAAGAAGTCGCGTATGAGCCGAGTCCGGATGTTCTCTTGCGGAACCACATCCTCCACATCACTAGCCCCATTGCCAAGACCTTCGTCCTCCACGGGTGGATGGTCCTGATCATCTTGATCCAGGATGAGTGGCACAGCTTTCTCAACTGCCATGTTGTGCAGCATGCAGCAGACCATGAAGATTTTGCAGACCTTCGCCGGGGCATATGGGAGGGCGCCGCCGGTCTTGTGGAGGCATCGGAATCGGCTCTTCAGGAGGCCAAATGTCCTCTCTATCACTCGCCTTGTCCGGCCATGGGCGGTGTTGTAGCGGAGCTGGGCCGGCGTGATGGGGTTGCGGAGAGGTGTGATCAGCCATGGCATGTTGGGATAGCCAGCGTCCCCTACATGGAAAGCACATGGACATAAGTAGGACAGGAGAAGCGGTCGTGCTGGAAGTCTACGCAAAATACAGGACAGACAGAGTGTACCCACCAACAACACATGCTCGTTCGTTGCGCAGCTGCGTCATCATTTCAGGCACCCTGCTACGCCTCATGATGTAGGCATCGTGTGCTGATCCTGGAAAACGAGCACAGACATGTGAAATCACCATGTTGGACAGACACACCACAAGGGCATTGATGGAGTGGTAGTGTTTGCGATGCCTGTACGCTACCTCCTGTGCCTGTGGTGGTACCAAAGCCACATGTGTCCCATCTATGGACCCAATGACATGGGGCATCCCTCCCAGGGCATAGAATCCACGCTTGACACCAGTCAACATTTCAGGGGTTGGGAAATGGATGAACTCATCCAGGTGAAGCAACATGGCCTCTAAGAAATCATGCAGCACACGGCAGAACATGCTCTGGGACATGCCACCAACATGAGCAATGGTATTTTGAAAGGTACCCGTGGCAAGAAAATGTAGGGCTGCCATTACCTTCAGCTTGGGTGTCAGTGCCGTAGGATACCTGTGCAGCGGTTGCAGGTGTGGTGCCAGCCTCGCCGTCAACTCCAGAATCAACGGTTGGGGGAAGCGGTAGCACCGGATACAGTCATTCTCCCGCATGTCAGCCAAGTCCGGAATTGCTCGGGGAAGAGGCGGCGCTCTGCAGTAATTTGGAAGTGACAAGGAAGAGTGAGTGCACTACTACAACAATTTTTGGGTGCAGAGCACATGTTAATCTGTCAATACACATATGCGACATACAGAGTGAGGTATGTGCCACATGCCCTAGACACGTATGGCTGCCAGGTGACACTCCTACCAAGACCCAGCTACACACGGAGATTGTGAACCTCCACATGCCATGGCATGGGATCAGCTGTGTCCCAGTGTAAGTGAACAGCCAGACGCAACACAGGAGTGACATACATCAACACATCAGCAGAAGTAGGATGTCGATTGCAGAGACTGGTAGCGGAACACTGGAGCCACAGGTCACGTGACATTACACTAGGACAGCCCACACACCTTGCCAATAAGGTGTACATGTAATGACTCACCACACATTCATAGAGAGGATGCAGACATGTCCTTGTGACGCTACTCTGTGTCCCATGCATACATACGCACCTCACATCCGATACCACATGTGGCCTGGTGTGCGTAACAGTGTGCCATGTCCATCTACACACAGACACATGTTGGTTGCTGCAAAAGCTGATGCTTTTGAGGGAGCTCCAACATCAAGCAAATGGCCACCCCCCACACATACTTGACATAGTCACATCGTGCACCGTGGGTAGTCACATTTCTGGTGTGCTAACCCCAGTAGCGGCCATCAGGGGACACTTGCGTGTGTTGTTGACTGTGCCATGCCAGTGACGCTCATCCCAAGTGTGCAGTACGACATGCACACATGTCAAAGGAGTTAAGGGCATGCCTGGCACACATTGCACCGTCACACATAACATCTGTACACATCTCATCATACATCTGGTGCCTTCTCCACTCAGGAGTAATGTGCCACATCACAGCCTTTCACACCTGTGCCCCACACATGTAGTACTGCCCAGACAATGCCTTGATGTCCATCCATGGACAAGTATGTCAGCCCTATTCCTTCCTGTGTGCTGCCTGTCACCACTGTGATGTGTGAAAGGCACCGTACTTTCGCTCAGAGGGCCTGTGTACGTTCCCTATCACTATGGGAGTGCTGCCGTATGTGTACCCATAGTGATAGTGAGCGTACAGGCGTGTGTACGGTCCGTACCACTATGAGTACGCATACGCGAGAAAACCCATAGTGAGACGGACCGTACACACGCCTGTACGCTCACTATCACTATGGGTGTTCTCGCGTATGCGTACTCATAGTGATAGTGAGCGTACAGGCATGTGTACGGTCCGTCTCACTATGGGTGTTCTCGCGTATGCGTACTCATAGTGGTACGGACCATACACACGCCTGTACGCTCACTATCACTATGAGTACGCATACGCGAGAACACCCATAGTGATAGTGAGCGTACAGGCGTGTGTACGGTCCATACCACTATGAGTACGCATACGCGAGAACACCCATAGTGAGACGGACCGTACACACGCCTGTACGCTCACTATCACTATGAGTACGCATACGCGAGAACACCCATAGTGATAGTGAGCGTACAGGCGTGTGTACGGTCCGTACCACTATAAGTACGCATACGCGTGAACACCCATAGTGATAGTGAGCGTACAGGCGTGTGTACGGTCCGTATCACTATGGGTGTTCTCGCGTATGCGTACTCATAGTGGTACGGACCGTACACACGCCTGTACTCTCACTATCACTATGAGTACGCATACGCGAGAACACCCATAGTGATAGTGAGCGTACAGGCGTGTGTACGGTCCGTACCACTATGAGTACGCATACGCGAGAACACCCATAGTGAGACGGACCGTACACACGCCTGTACGCTCACTATCACTATGAGTACGCATACGCGAGAACACCCATAGTGATAGTGAGCGTACAGGCGTGTGTACGGTCCGTACCACTATGAGTACGCATACGCGTGAACACCCATAGTGATAGTGAGCATACAGGCGTGTGTACGGTCCGTATCACTATGGGTGTTCTCGCGTATGCGTACTCATAGTGATAGTGAGCGTACAGGCATGTGTACGGTCCGTCTCACTATGGGTGTTCTCGCGTATGCGTACTCATATTGGTACG
Organism: Triturus cristatus; assembly: GCF_964204655.1. Lineage (NCBI taxonomy): Eukaryota > Metazoa > Chordata > Amphibia > Caudata > Salamandridae > Triturus > Triturus cristatus. The sequence goes on along the minus strand of NC_140592.1, from coordinate 1,250,879,136 downwards.
GACCGTACACACGCCTGTACGCTCACTATCACTATGAGTACGCATACGCGAGAACACCCATAGTGATAGTGAGCGTACAGGCGTGTGTACGGTCCGTACCACTATGAGTACGCATACGCGAGAACACCCATAGTGAGACGGACCGTACACACGCCTGTACGCTCACTATCACTATGGGTGTTCTCGCGTATGCGTACTCATAGTGATTAAGGGTGGGCGTAGTGGGCGTAGTGGGGCTACGTGAAGCAGCACGTAGTGTGCCCAAATCTACGCACACTACGCGCTTCGCGTAGCCCCACTACGTGCCACCCACCTCCCGCCCGCCCTTCTTTTAAATAATATCAGCAATATAAAATAAATTAAAGTAAAGCGACTTACCGTAAGCGCGGCGTCTCCGGGGCTCCCTCTTCTTCGTTTCTAATTTCTTCTGACAAATGCGCATGCGCGGACGCCCGCGCATGCGCATTTCTCGCAAGAAATGCGCATGCGCGGGTGTCTGCGCATGCGCATTTGCCAGAAGAAATTAGAAACAGAAAGAGGGAGCCCCGGAGACGCCGCGCTTACGGTAAGTCGCTTTACTTTAATTTATTTTTCATTGCTGATATTATTAAAAGGAGGGCAGGCGGGAGGTGGGTGGCGGGTGGCAAGCAGCTACGCTTCGCCCTCGGCGTGTGCGTAGCGCTGCCCTGCTTCGCCTACTTCGGAAAGTGCGAAGCAGGCAGCGCTACGTACACTACGTGGGCGAAGCGTAGTGCTACGCCCGGGGTTAATAGTGATGGTGAGCGTACAGGCGTGTGTACGGTCCATCTCACTATGGGTGTTCTCGCGTATGCGTACTCATAGTGGTACGGACCATACACACGCCTGTACGCTCACTATCACTATGAGTACGCATACGCGAGAACACCCATAGTGATAGTGAGCGTACAGGCGTGTGTACGGTCCGTACCACCATGAGTACGCATACACGAGAACACCCATAGTGAGATGGACCGTACACATGCCTGTACGCTCACTATCACTATGAGTACGCATACGCGAGAACACCCATAGTGATAGTGAGCGTACAGGTGTGTGTACGGTCCGTACCACTATGAGTACGCATACACGTGAACACCCATAGTGATAGTGAGCGTACAGGCGTGTGTACGGTCCGTCTCAATATGGGTGTTCTCGCGTATGCGTACTCATAGTGGTACGGACCGTACACATGCCTGTACGCTCACTATCACTATGAGTACGCATACGCGAGAACACCCATAGTGATAGTGAGCGTACAGGCGTGTGTACGGTCCGTACCACTATGAGTACGCATACGCGAGAACACCCATAGTGAGACGGACCGTATACACGCCTGTACGCTCACTATCACTATGGGTGTTCTCGCGTATGCGTACTCATAGTGGTACGGACCGTACACACGCCTGTACGGGCCGTTGCTATGCATTTGTGGTGCCCTAGGGCCCCAGTACGCACCGTACCTGTGTGTGAAACTCCAAATTACATAGGGGACACATGAGGGACAAGTATAAAGGCCTACATGCATGCTGTTGTCATGGAGACCAAGTTTAAAGTTTGAATTTTTTTCTGCAGGTGCACAGCAGTAGTCAGTTGGAATGAATCTACTTTGTTGCAATGTGGTTCTGGAGTTGACATCATGCTCAAGAAAACAACACAATAAGAACCCACTGACTGTGCTAGGTTTGAAGGGATTGGTTGAAACATAGGATGCAAATGTGAGTGACCAATCACTCTGTACTCCTGTGCATGAAACAGGCCAGCAAGGCAGATATAAGGCAGCCAGGTCCCATGAGGGTGCACTTGTCTGCACATCTTTGTATTCGATGACCCAGCTGCTGCTACTGATTCCCTGGAACCATGTCAAGGTCTGTGGAGAGGTCACAGCCTTTCACCCTGGAGGAGAACCTGGCTTTGCTGGATGTGATCCTCCCACAGTACCCCCTGCTGTATGGCCGACCAGGGTATCAGGTGAGTGCAGAGTCTACTAGCACAGACTGTGTCCCTTGTTTGTGACTGTGACTTCTGGCATTGTGTCCAGGTGTGGCACACATGCTATGTACTGTAGGGGGGGTCCCGGGGGGAATGCCTGATGTCTCCCAGCCAGTGCATGCTGTGGTGCATGTCTGCCGTCCTCACTTGCATTGTGTTTACTGTGACAATCACTGCATGGTGCATGCCACATTCTGCCTGTCTTGTCCTCCTGGGAATGTAGCCTCTACAGTCCGCATTTTATTATGTGGTCTGCCCAGTGTGACAGGTGACTGTACCCACAGATGTGTGTTAGTTCTGTGTACCTGTGCTCAGAGTGTCCACATGATGTGTTCGTACCCTGGACATCGGTGTGCGTGTAAGTCCCCTGTCATGTGGGTGGGTGCATATGTGGAGTGTGGCACCCGGGCTGCATGAGGGATGGATATACCCTGCCCATGTGATGTGAGCAGGGAGCAGTGCTGTGTTTCTGATGTGCAGGCCAGCCCCACACCTGTGAGCCCCCCCCCGTCTAGTGGCACATGTGCAGAGTGAGGTTTGTCGCTGCATTTGGCAATGGCAGGTGAATGTCCTGTGCCTGTGTGTGTCTGTGTCCTCTGCTGCGGTAGCGTCAGTGGCCTGTGGCATGTGACTGCTTAGAGGTGCTGCACATTATCCTGGTGTAGCTTGTGATGCACAGTGTGAGCCTGGATCATTGATTGTGTCGTTGCCCTCATTCCACCTGTGTACTTTCAATGGCACGTACTGCTTTTGCCCTTCCCCAGAGGATCATGTCCCTATGACAAAGGTGCAATGCGTTGGATGCATACTATGCCTTGTTGTAAACAGCAAATTTGTTCTAATATGTCTCTCTGTGACATGTGCCTGGTGTATTGATGTAGTGTCACTTGTTCATCCTCACAGGTAGGCGCCTCTGCCAATAAGCAGATATGGTTGACCGCCGTCAGTGCCGTGAGGAGTGCGGATGGTCGGAAGCGGCGCCTGGCCCAGGTGAGGAAACGCTGGCAGGATATCCGGTGCTGGACGCGGAGGATCGCATGGGTCCTGCTGGGGGACTCACCTGAGACCCATAAGAACCGCGGGCGCCGCCGTCTGACCCACATTCACAAGCGTGTGCTGGCGGTGGTATTTCCAGACTTGGAGAGGCGCTTACAGGAGAAGCAGCAGCAGGAAGGGGGTAGGTACATGTGTGTTTGTTGTGTGTCACCAGCATTTGTAAGTGCACAGTTGCATGGATACACTGCCAGGGTTTAAAGGTGCTGTGTAGATCCAGTTGGCCACAGTATAGCGGTGCTCTCCTGCCTCCCTTCCCCTCCTTGCAATGTGTTCCCTGGTCTGTGTGTAGTCACTCCTTCACAAGGTAATGTAGGCTGGCGCTTTCTCCACGTGAACTATGCCTGTAGCATCATGTAGGGAGCGTACAGGCGCGTGTACGGCCCGTACCACTATGTGTACGCATACGCGAGGACACCCATAGTGATAGGGAGCGTACAGGCGCGTGTACGGCCCGTACCACTATGTGTACGCATACGCGAGGACACCCATAGTGATAGGGAGCGTACAGGCGCGTGTACGGCCCATACCACTACGTGTACGCATACGCGAGGACACCCATAGTGATAGGGAGCGTACAGGCGCGTGTACGGCCCGTACCACTACGTGTACGCATACGTGAGGACACCCATAGTGATAGGGAGCGTACAGGCGCGTGTACGGCCCGTACCACTACGTGTACGCATACGCGAGGACACCCATAGTGATAGGGAGCGTACAGGCGCGTGTACGGCCCGTACCACTATGGGTGTTCTTGCGTATGCGTACTCGTAGTGGTACGGACCGTACACATGCCTGTACGCTCACCATCACGATGGGTACACATATGGCAGCACTCCCATAGTGATATGAGACCGTACACAGGCCCTCTTAGCAGCAGTACGGCGGTTTTCACACATCACAGTGGTGACAGGCAGCACACAGGAAGGAATAGGGCGGACATACTTGTCCATGGATGGACATCAAGGCATTGTCTGTGCAGTACTACATGTGTGGGGCACAGATGTGACAGGCTGTGATGTGGAACATTACTCCTGAGTTGAGAAGGCACCAGATGTATGATGAGATGTATACAGATGTAATGTGTGACGGTGCAATGTGTGCCAGGCATGCCCTTGACTCCTTGGACATGTGTGCATGTCGTACTGCACACTTGGGATGACCGACACTGGCATGGCACGGACACCAACACACGGAAGTGTCCCCTGATGCCCGGTACAGGGGTTACCACACCTGACTTGTCACTATCCACGGTGCACGATGTGACTATGTCATGTATGTGTGGGGGGTTCCCATTAGGTTGATGTTGGAGCACCCTCAAAAGCTGCAGCTGTTGCAGCAACCAACATGTGTCTGTGTGTAGATTGACATTGCACACTGTTCCGCTCACCATGCCACATGTGGTATTGGATGTGAGGTGCGTATGTATGCATGTGACAAGGAGTAGCGTAACAGGTACATGTCTGCATCCTATCAATGAATGTGTGGTGAGTCATGACATGTGCACCTTCATGGCAAGGTGTGTGGGCTGCCCTAGTGTAATGTCATGTGACCTGTGGCTCTAGTGTTCCGCTACCAGTCTCTGCAATCGGCATCCTACTTCTGCTGATGTGTGGGTGTATGTCACTCCTGTCTTGCGTCTGGCTGTTCACTTGCACTGGGACACAGCTAATCCCATGGCATGGCATGTGGAGGTTCTCAATCTCCGTGTGTAGCTGGCTCTTGGTAGGAGTGTCACCTGGCAGCCATACGTGTCCAGGGCATGTGGCACATACCTGACTCCGTATGTAGCATATGTGTATAGACAGATTAACATGTGCTCAGTACAAATTATTTGTTGTTGTGGTGCACTCACTCTTCCTTGTCACTTCCAAATTACTGCAGAGCGCCGCCTCTTCCCCGAGCAATTCCGGACTTGGCTGCCATGCGGGAGAATGATCGTATCCGGTGCTACCGCTTCCCCCAACGGTTGATTCTGGAGTTGACGGCGAGACTGGCACCACACCTGCAACCGCTGCACAGGTATCCTACGGCACTGACACCCAAGCTGAAGGTAATGGCAGCCCTACATTTTCTAGCCACGGGTACCTTTCAAAATACCATAGCTCATGTTGGTGGCATGTCCCAGAGCATGTTCTGCCGTGTGCTGCATGATTTCTTAGAGGCCATGTTGATTCACCTGGATGACTTCATCAAGTTCCCAACCCCTGAAATGTTGACTGGGGTCAAGCGTGGATTCTATGCCCTGGGAGGGATGCCCCATGTCATTGGGTCCATAGATGGGACACATGTTGCTTTGGTACCACCACACGCACAGGAGGTAGCGTACCGCAATCGGAAGCACTACCACTCCATCAATGCCCTTGTGGTGTGTCTGTCCAACATGGTGATTTCACATGTCTGTGCTCGTTTTCCAGGATCAGCACACGATGCCTACGTCATGAGGCGTAGCAGGGTGCCTGAAATGATGATGCAGCTGCGCAACGAACGAGCATGTGTTGTTGGTGGGTACAGTCTGTCTGTCCTGTATTTTGCGTAGACTACCGGCACGACCGCTTCTCCATTTCTAACGATGTCCATGTGCTTCCCATGTAGGGGACGCTGGCTATCCCAACATGCCATGGCTGATCACACCTCTCCGCAACCCCATCACGCTGGCCCAGCTCCGCTACAACACCGCCCATGGCCGGACAAGGCGAGTGATAGAGAGGACGTTTGGCCTGCTGAAGAGCCGATTCAGGTGCCTACACAAGACCGGCGGCACGCTACCATATGCCCCTGCGAAGGTCTGCAAAATCTTCATGGTATGCTGCATGCTGCACAACATGGCAGTTGAGAAAGCTGTGCCACTCATCCTGGATCAAGCTGACCAGGACCATCCACCCGTGGAGGACGAAGGGCTTGGCAATGGGGCTAGTGATGTGGAGGATGTGGAGCCGCAAGAGGACATCCGGACTCGGCTCATACACGACTTCTTTGCTTAGTGGTGAGTACCAGTGTCTGAGTGTGCACGCATTGCTCCCCGTGTGGCATGTGTTGTGATGTGTGTCTCCACCTGCATGTATGGCACGTGAGTCAGAGGTGTGTGTGGGTGTGTCACTGGAGTGATGGTGGCAGTGATGGTTGTATTTCCCCAGTCATAATTGTGACCTAGCATGTTGTCATCCATACATGTGTCGAGTACATGCACATGCAAGTGGCTGTGCTTTTTGTGGCTGACTTCTTGTGTGTCTCTCTTCCCCAGGTACTTGCGCATGCCGTCTGCTGCTTGCATTGTTGTGGCACTGCTATTCCTCATGGACACATCATCGTGTGCTGACTCAGCGTTACACGCACGGACAAGTTTGGAAGTCTCCTTAGGGTAAGGGATGCATCAGGGGTGTATTGGGTGTGGCAGTTGTTCACGATGTATGCACACTGCCCCTGTCGATGTTTGGTTCCTCTGCAGCCATGTAGCATCACCATGGGACACGACATGCAGCTGTGTACACCTGAATAGATGGTCTGACTCGTTGACAGTCATCAGTGATGGGATAGTGGATTGTGATGATGGCATCAATGTGTGTAACACTGCCCTCGGACACATACGGTTTGCATTGGCTTGACATGGTGTGGGACTTCTACATCAGTGGATCAATGGTGTATGGCAGTCTCTCCATGAGCAGCTGTGGGTGTTTAGCTGTTAGCCGACAATTGTGTGCCAGTTCCATGGCTATCACGCATTTGTGCTGCAGAAGGGGGGTGCCAGTGTTGGACCCACATGTTACTCCACATGAAGTGTTCATGTGTACTTCAAGTTGCCTCTGCAATCCCGAAAACATGACTAATAAAGGTGTCCCTATGCCTCCAAGGTGCCTCTTCTCAGTCAATGCTTGTGTGTTGCCACGGTGCATCCAGCATGTCTGGCATGGTTTTCCCTGATAGTGGCTATGTGTCTATGTGTCGAGTAGCAAAATGCAAGCTGTGTGTGTGGGATGAGACTGTGTATTGTGCATGATGTCCATGACTGTGTGGGTATTGTGACATGTGCCATCCCCATGCATCCAACGTTGGCCAGGCCCCCATTCTCTGCATCCACCGGACTCAAGCTTGCAGGACATGGTTCTGCCACCTGTCTACACATACCTGGGTGCCCCCCAGGACACTGGACTGGATCCCTGACCTCTGCGCATGACTGTTGCTGTACTCAATGTGTCTGTCAGCACGGTTGTGCGGCCACCCCCTCAGCTGGTTGGGTCCATCACGGGTGTGTATGGTGCTCCATGTCTGTCTTGCCTAATACACTGTGACCCCTGTGTCCTGTGCCAGACTCAGGCCCCAGGGTGTGGAGGGTTGAAGTCAAAAGAGAAGTCAGGCATGTTTAGACTTTACAAGACACATGTAAGGTAATAATGCAACCAGCAGGCATCTTCTCTTCATGGTGTGAATTTTTATTTTTGTGGGGGGGGTGGGGGGGAGTATGACGTGAGGGGCTTTCCGGGAGTTTGGAATCCAAAGTTCAGTAGGGGAGTTGGTGTCCTTGCCATTGGAAATCCTCAGAGTCCATGCCACAGTCTTTGTCAATATTGGTCAGACAGTGACCAGCAAGGCCATGTGGCAGAGAATGTCTCTTGATGCTGTGATGCTGTTGCTCCAGTGGGCCAGGTGCCAGGCCAGGTGTCCTGGGAGATGGTGATGTAGCGCCGACCCTCACGGTCCTTTCCGTGGACGACCCGGCCTCCTGCGGGGACCCTCAGAAGCAGGCCGTGACGATGTTTGGGATGCTCCATCGGATGTTTCCTCCTCCTCCTGATCCCTCCCTGTGGGTGGTGATGTTCTACGCCTTCTGGCACAGGGAGGGTTGCCCATGTTGTCGGCCATCCGACGGAGTGTATCGTGAATTCCCGTGTACACCGTCACGAGCTCAGCCTGTCCGTCCTCCATCCTCCGTTGGTGTTGCAGTAGACAGGCATGTAGCTCCGCATGTTGCTGGGCCTGCTGGGTCTTGATCCCCTCGAGGACGGACACAACCTGGGCCAGGCCCGTGGTGTCCTGCCGGTATGTGTCCAGGATGTTTCAGACATGGGAATATACCGGTTCCGCAGCCAACTGGTCAGGCTGGCGCCTCCGCCGTCCTCCACTCCCACCACCCCTGCCCACTTGCACCTGGCCTGCCCTTGTGGGCACATCGGGTCTCCGGGACCCCTGAGGGGTGGCATTGGCGTTGTCGCCTGCCTCCTCCTGGGTGCCCGGGACACCGTGTCCCTCCTGGCCAGCCTGGCTGCATTGTGGTGGTGGGGCAGGGATCCTGGGTGTCTCCTGGGATGTGGCAGGAGTTGGGGTGGTGGTTGGCCCCGTTGTACCTGATGCAGGTGCTGCAGGTCGTTGGACACCAGAGGGGCCAGGTTGGTCGGGGTCGTCCACAGAGTGGTGAGAGTCATCGCTGCCGGTGGGATCGGCCTCCCGCAGAGCCGGGTCCTGTGAGTCTTCCCCCCCAGTGTTGGGGGGTGAACCACGAGGTTGACCTGTGTGTGAGAGAGACAATGTTAATTTTGGTCCATGCAACATCCATGTTTCATCAGTTTCAAAGTTGGCACATTTCCTCTTGGAATTAGGATCTGTCTTGCATTCCACTCACAGTGCACTTGTGCATGGGTGTGTCCCTTGGGCACCACTTTGGCGCCTTTAATTATGTGTGGCACAGTCTTACTTGCTGCGTCAAGTGTGACTGCAGTCAGCAGTGGAGTGGGCAGGTGTGGCGAGCCATGCATTGGCGCCTTCCGTGTAGCACTGTACATGTGCACATGGAGTGGATCCACACTCTGATATAATGCAGGTAGCTGTCGTTGTGCTCGTGCACAGGTTGTGACATGGCCCTGTGTTTTGCCATGGAGAAGAGGGGGGGGGTTCTGGCACTGGCCACCCTTGTCTACATGCACGCAGTCCACCTGCTGACGAGCAGACATTCCCACACACCACAAGGCTGATTTGCTCTCCCTGTGTCTCCCTCCCTCTCTGTCCCCCTCTCCCTCCCTCTCTGTCCCCCTTTCCCTCCCTCTGTGTGTCAGCCTCCTCCCTCTGTCCGTCTTCCCGTGTCTCCCTCCCTCTGTGTCCCCCTGTCCCTCCCTCTGTGTGTCAGCCTCCTCCCTCTGTCCGTCTTCCCGTGTCTCCCTCCCTCTGTGTCCCCCTGTCCCTCCCTCTGTGTGTCAGCCTCCTCCCTCTGTCCGTCTCCCCGTGTCTCCCTCCCTCTCTGTCCCCCTGTCCCTCCCTCTGTGTGTCAGCCTCCTCCCTCTGTCCGTCTCCCTGTGTCTCCCTCCCTCTGTGTCCCCCTGTCCCTCCCTCTGTGTGTCACCCTCTGTCACCTAAGGCCAGCTTCCTGGGCACACACTGTTAGCAGATCTTTGAATGGCCCTTGGCTTGTTGCTGTGAGTTTGTTTCTGATCTCCGGGCACCCATTGGGTGTAGTGTGTGTGTCTGCGCTGCTGCTGTGGTGGTGTGTGCTGCCACTCTTTCACAGTGTTGGCTGTTCATTAGCTGCTGTCATGTGCAAAAACATGCCTTCACCCCCATGTGTTAATGCAAGGCGTCCGCCATTTGCTGACGAGTCTTTCCTGTGTGGGGATACAGTGTTAGTCTGGCTGTGACCTAGGCCATATGGGCAGAGGGCATTGTTGTCTGCTTCTGAGTTGCACTATGTGATTTTTGGGGCCCACCCTCCCGCCATCCGGCTTATCGTGTCATGTGTTGGTGTCTTCTGTGGCCTGTGACTTGACATTGTCCAGCTGGGTGCATGGGGCATGGTGTCGCCAGTGGCATGTGCGTGTTCATGGAGTGTGGTTGAGTCATGCGATAGCTTGGGGTGGTTGCGTGCCTGTTTGTGGGTTTGGTTGTGGATGACGTTCCCCCCATGTGAGGTGAGTTGTTTGTGTACTCACCCGGGTCTCGGAGTCCTCCTAATCCTTCGACTGCCTCCACCGGCAGTATGGCCATCACCCTCTCCTCCCAGGGATGGTAGTGTACGGGTCTGCGGGACGGCCCTCCTCCAGTGACGTTGGCCTGGTTGTGTTCGTCCGTCATCTTGGCTCGGACCCTCCTCCGCAGATCGTACCACCTGGCTTGGCATTCCTGCTTGTTCCTTCTGGTGTCCGCAACAGCATTCACAGCATCGACGATGGTCTGCCACATGGCTGTTTTTTCTGAAATGCTGGTCTGTCCAACCAATGTTCCAAAGAGGTGTGGCTCGACTCTGAGGATTTCATCGACAAGGACCTCCAACTCTCGGTTACTGAACTTTGGATTCTTGTTAGGGGGCATGGTGAGGGGTGTGGGTGTGGATGGTGGGGGTGTGTGTGGATGGTTGTGGGTGTGTGGGTGTGGTTGTGCAGGTGTGTGTGTGTGTGAATGTGATGAGGGGGTGTTTGTGAAGGTGGTTGTGTGAAGGTGTGCAAGTGTAAGGTGTGGTGAAGCTTGTAGTATGGTGCTGTAGGTTGTCTGTGGGGTCTGGCAACAGTGAGTCTGTTGCAAAGGCTCATGGTTTGTGTGTGTGGGCCCTTTTTATTGGTCCATTGGTGGGTGTGGCTGTGTTTGAAGTTTGGGTGGGTGTGTTCTAAGAAGTGGTGGTGTTTTGGGCCTCTGTTTGTTTTTGGCAGTTGCAGGTCAGTGAATGTGTTGTTTTAGTGGTTGTTGGACATGTTTAGTGGCTTTGTGCCATTCGAATGGTGTATTCTTGTGTTGTTTTGTTTTGTCCTGGTTGTGTAAGTGCGTTTTTAGCGTGTGTACGGTGTGTACATGGGCCATTTGGTTGTACAGTGCTGTCCTTGTGTGTGGCTTGGTACGACTCGTACATGCGGTTGTGATGTTGGGGCCTGGGGTGCGCTCCGTACTTAGGAGGTTGTGGTGGGGGTGCGACTCTGACATACACGGGTGTACATACACGGGGGGTTACGACACGTACACGGGTGTACATACACGGCGGGGTACGACACGTACAGGGGTGGGGGTACGACTCGAACGTACAGGGGTGTACATACATGGTGGTACGACACGTACAGGGGTGGGGGTACGACTCGAACGTACAGGGGTGTACATACACGGGGGTACGACACGTACAGGGGTGTACATACACAGGGGTAGGACACATACAGGGGTGGGGGTACGACTCGAACGTACAGGGGTGTACATACACGGTGGTACGACACGTACAGGGGTGGGGGTATGACTCGAACGTACAGGGGTGTACATACACGGTGGTACGACACGTACAGGGGTGGGGGTAGGACTCGAACGTACAGGGGTGTACATACACGGTGGTACGACACGTACAGGGGTGGAGGTACGACTCGAACGTACAGGGGTGTACATACACGGGGGTACGACACGTACAGGGGTGTACATACACGGGGGTAGGACACGTACAGGGGTGGTGGTACGACTCGAACGTACAGGGGTGTACATACACGGTGGTACGACACATACAGGGGTGGGGGTACGACTCGAACGTACAGGGGTGTACATACATGGTGGTACGACACGTACAGGGGTGGGGGTAGGACTCGAATGTACAGGGGTGTACATACACGGTGGTACGACACGTACAGGGGTGGGGGTACGACTCGAACGTACAGGGGTGTACATACACGGGGGTACGACACGTACAGGGGTGTACATACACGGGGGTAGGACACGTACACGGGTGGGGGTAGGACTCGAACGTACAGGGGTGTACATACACGGTGGTACGACACGTACATGGGTGGGGGTACGACTCGAACGTACTAGGGTGTACATACACAGTGGTACGACACGTACAGGGGTGGGGGTACGACTCGAACGTACAGGGGTGTACATACACGGGGGTACGACACGTACACGGGTGGGGGTACGACTCGAACGTACAGGGGTGTACATACACGGGTGGGGGTGTACATACACGGGGGTAGGACACGTACACGGGTGGGGGTAGGACTCGAACATACAGGGGTGTACATACACGGTGGTACGACACGTACACGGGTGGGGGTACTGTCACGTGGTTTTAGGCCACTCCCTATTTACAGTGCTAAGTTAGCTCAATCACGTTAGTTGTTAGACAACCATCTTGCTGCTTTTGCTGCCTTTGCACCCGACACTGTTGTTACATGTTATTCATTTGAGAAATGCAGACTCGCTCTTGTCTCAAGTGAATGTTATTTATACATCCTTAACAGTTGCTAGTGCCCTTGGTCTGTACATCGAGTAAAGAACTGTTCTAGGACACTAGACGGTGCCGGCTGATTGTGTTCAGGGTGATCGTACCACTGTTTAGTCATAACATGCACGCAGCTGCAAATACCAGAAAGTCGTAGGCTTTAATATTACAGCGCAGCATTTTGTTAGAGCATTCGATAGAAGAGCTGAAGCAGAGAACACTGAGCTGATCCTGTGATGTGATACACCTAAGCTGATCTATACGGTATGGGGTCCCCTATGCAAGCCTATGAGACCTTCTAATAGTTTGATAATATTTTATTAGTTGCTAGAGAAAGGAGGGTGGTTGTTTTCCACTGTCATTATTAATATGATCGCTCCTTTCATTTTCTATGGTATTGTAACAATGCTAATGGTAATGATCTTAACCATTTGTCTGCTTATGTTAGCCAAAGTACTGTATAACAGGACTCGAGGTTTATGAATAAATTCTTTAAACTTTACTGTGTCTTAGTTATTCTGTTGTGGACTGATATATATATGTGCAAACGGGTATTTCGGGTTCCCACCATTCCTGAGAATAACTAAGTCGCATGTTCTGGGTTGTCTATACATTGGGACCGCCGAGCTAAATCTCGGATAACGAATGTGACACTAAGCTAGTCGGATAAGGGGTTCTTAGTTCTGAGGGGAGTTTCTGGTACACCACAATTCTCTAAGGTTCTGGTTTCCTGCGCATAGTTCTGTGCATACGCAGAATCCCTACAACATGGCGCACCTAACGTTTGGTCTTAATGTTGGACCCGGCCTCGTAGACTGGCCCTCCGTGCCCCCGCACCACCGAAACCTGGTGCCTGCAGCCCTAGCACGCGGCCCAGCCGACCTTTCCCACCAGGACACCTGCGCCAACTCCGGACATCCCCGTCCATGGCCTCTCTCCCTTCGGCCACCCCGGGCCCGCGTGCCCACTCCCTGCAACAAGATGGCCGCCCGGCCCCAGCGCGACCCGGGCCTAGAGGCGCCACTCCGGCTGGAGGACATCACGCTTCCAGGGGATGAGAGAGGGAGGAGCAGTTTCTATCGCACCTCTGAACTCCCCTGGGACGATGGGTTTCGATCGGCCCTCCGGCCTCCCTGCGGGCCGGCTCCGTGCCTGCTGAGTGTCTGGGACTCCTCCCGACCCGGCCCTGAAAGGATCAAAAGACAATAGCAGGAAACCCCGACAAGCGGCCCCCAGGTGACAAGACCCCTGCCTGCGCAGACTCCGGACATCAAAGCAGGGTCGACCTATAACAAGGGGTGCTCTGAGACTGTCCGGCAGATTCGACGCTGGAACAACGAGAGCCTGCTGACGTGGTCGCGGCTCCTGGAACTGGAACTCACCTGAGCCCTGCTGAGTGACTCGCGGCTCCCTGAAGATCGTAAGACCTCCGAACTTGTACCTGAGCCCTGCTGAGTGACTCGCGGCTCCCTGAAGATCGTAAGACCTCCGAACTTGTACCTGAGCCCTGCTGAGTGACTCGCGGCTCCCTGAAGATCGTAAGACCTCCGAACTTGTACCTGAGCCCTGCTGAGTGACTCGCGGCTCCCTGAAGATCGTAAGACCTCCGAACTTGTACCTGAGCCCGCTGAGTGACTCGCGGCTTCCACAGACTCCACCGGTCCCGCCGGACCCCACGACAACCAGCCTACCCCCCAGCTCGAGGATTGTGAGCTGTGCGCCGGGTACATCCCTCCTTTGAACCGTTACCAGAGACAGTCCCGCTACCCCCGACCTTTCCGAGACTCTTGAGCCCGTGCTCACCTTGTACATATTTGCAGTGATACCTGTTTGATAAAACTTGTTCTGAGAATACCCAGTGTGGTCCCCCTGTGTCGTGTGGTGCCAGAAGTACGATCCTAGTTGCGAGAGTCCTCCCCCTGGGGAATCTCCCGCCAGTGCCCGGCTACGATACTTTGAGGGTGGGTCTCAGGGTAGTCAGGACCCCTTTCCGGGCTCCTCTGAGGTCGCCGTCTAACATTGGTGGCAAGCGACGGGATTCGGGCCCATCACTTAGAGATCGTACAGTAAACGACGGACGCACGACCAACAAAGATGGCAGAAGGAAGCGCCACGAGCTCCGCAGAAACCAACGCCAACAGAGTGTTCCAGGTAGAGCATCTGGAAGAATACACACACAAAGAGCTAAAACAATTTTGCAAAGAACTTAAAATCGCTACCACTGGCCTCAACACTAAGGAAGACTTGCAGAAAGCACTGAAAACTTGGGTGGAGACCGGGGCCTCCCGCCCGGAAGGCACGGGGGAGCGCCCCGACGAAGCCGAACCCCCCCAAAGTGAAAGCAGTAGCAATCAGGTGCGAGGCATCGTACCAGACGGGGGCCTATCCCCGGAAGAGCTCGCGGACAGAGAGAGAAGCCGCAGTCATGAACTCGAGTTAGCCAAACTCAAAATCGAGGGCGAATTGAAGTTAGCGGAGAATAAGCTAGCAGTAGAGCAAATGCGTGTACAAGGCGAACTGGAAGAAAAGAAGCTCCAACGGGAGCACGAAGGAAGAAAGCTCCAACTGGAGCACGAACGGAGCTTAAAGGAACTCGAGCTCAAGGCCCGAAATGAGGACGGGAGGCCCTCGGGGAACCGAGAGACGGCCCCCCCAGCGGAACAGAAGGTCCACATCCCCAAGGATGTGGTCAAAGAATATTATAAAAACGATGACATTCAGCAATGGTTTCGGGCCTACGAGGTCGCCATGACCTCCCATCGGATTCCACAGAAGGACTGGGGGGCGGGGTTGTGGGGACGGTTTCTGAGCGAAGGAAGGGACACCCTGCTCGACCTACCCCTCTCCCTGCAGACCTCCTACAGCCACATGAAAGAGGCTCTCCTCACAAGATATGGCCTCACCCCAGAAATGTACCGCCAACGGTTCCGGGACTGCAGGAAGATCCCGGGCACCACCTGGGTGGAGTATGTAAACTTTTTTAGTCGGGCCTTCGATGGGTGGGTCAAGGGCAGCAAAGTCACCACCCTTGCCGAACTCACTGACCTCATGTTATGGGAACATCTGGCTGCGAACTGCTTCGTAGAGCTACGTCAACATCTGCTGGATAGCAAGCTCACAGATCCCCGGAAGCTGGCCGTGGAGGCCGACCGCTGGACCAACACCCGGGTCTCCCGGGGCATGGTAGGAGAGTACCCCCGAACCAGTCAGGGACCACCCCGCCAGAGAGGGGGAGGGAACCAGGGAGGGCCGAGGGAGTCCCAGCCTAGCCCCCCGAAGACACCACCTCCACCTTTCCCGGCGCCCCCCCCACCAGTAACAGGGCCCCCTGGGAGACGGGGACACCGGGTGACCGTCACATGTTTCCGCTGCCAGAAACCCGGGCACTACGCCAATGACCCAGAGTGCCCCATGGCCACCCAAGTCACCCCTGCGAGACAGATAGCCAACGTGGCCCTAGGGGAGGAGGTTGAGGAAGCCGAGGAGTGGGAACCAGCCGCGATGGCCCTAGTATCCCTGGGAGATAAGGAAATGATCCCTGGTAGCCTCCTACCGTCCAACACACAGAAATATGGGCAGCTCGTCAAGATCAATGGCCACCAGGTAGAGGCCCTGCGGGACACCGGGGCCAGTATCACCGGTGTCCTCAGGCACCTAGTTCCCGAGGAGCAGATCCTCCCCAATGTCTTTTGCCCCGTGATATCTGCAGACAATAGGGAAAGTATGTGTCAGGTGGCCCTGGTGCCATTTGAGTGGGGAGGGGTGATAGGTAAGCTCAAGGTGGCCGTAAGAACCTCCCAGCCGGTCGACTGCCTCTTAGGGAACGACCTGGAGAGTTCTCCCTGGAAGCACGTAGAGCGCAAGGCCCACCTAGGAATGATGGGACTCCCCGAGTGGGTGTGTGCCACCACCCGGTCTATGACAGCCCGACTCACTCCCCGGAGAGAAATCGAGAGCACCCCGGTCGAAGTAGCCAGCACCGTCCCCGCCGAGGGTCCTCCCGTTCCCCCATCGGAAGGGTCCGTCGCCGGCGACGAACCCGCACCATCCGACCACGCCCTGGTCCCCGAGTTGGGGGACCTACCCGAGTTGGCCCATTGGCGCCACGAGGGCGGGCCCACCCGAGAAGAATTTTGCCAGGAACAAGCCACCTGTCCTTCCCTGGTCGGGCTGCGGCGCCAGGCCGAGGGCCAAGCCGCAGGTGACCAGACCGGAACGCACCGAATCTATTGGGAGAATAACGTCCTGTATAGTGAGCAGAAATCAGTGGAGCTGGGATCCGGACGGGTACTGGTGGTACCTCTCCGCTTCCGGGATTTCCTCCTGGGCTTAGCCCACGATGTCCCCCTCGCCGGTCACCTGGGTCAGGACAAGACCTACAGCCGTCTCGTGACCCATTTTTATTGGCCTAAGATGAAAGCAGCGGTAGAGGCCCACTGCAAGTCCTGCCCCACGTGCCAAGCCAGTGGGAAGAGTGGGGGGAAGCGCAAGGCTCCCCTCCAACCCTTCCCGGTCATCAGTACCCCCTTCGAACGAGTCGGGATCGACATCGTGGGGCCACTGGACCCCCCCACCTCCCAAGGTCACCGTTTCATCTTGGTCCTAGTGGACCACGCCACCCGCTACCCAGAGGCTATTCCCCTACGCACCATTACGGCCCCCGTGGTGGGCCGGGCCCTGATGGGGATCTTCTCCAGGGTGGGTTTCCCCCGCGAGGTCGTGAGCGATCGCGGCACTAATTTTATATCCAGGTATATGACGTCCCTGTGGCAACAATGTGGGGTGTCCTATAAGTTCACCACCCCGTACCATCCCCAAGGGAACGGCCTAGTAGAGAGGTTTAATAGGACTTTGAAAGGGATGATCGCTGGCCTAGAAGAGCCCCTCCGGCGTAAGTGGGACGTCCTGCTCCCCTGCCTCTTGTTCGCTTACCGGGAGGTCCCCCAGAAGTCCTTAGGGTTCAGCCCGTTTGAATTACTCTATGGGCACCCCGTCCGAGGTCCCCTCAGTTTAGTTAAGGAAGGGTGGGAGGCAGCACCCCAGACCACCCCCCGAGATGTGTTCCAATATGTCCTGGCCCTCCGGAACCAGACCAGGAGGTTCCGAGAACTGGCCGAGGCCAACCTGGAGGCGAGTCAAGAAGAAATGAAGCGCTGGTACGACCAGAATGCTACTCTGGTCGAGTTCCAGCCGGGCCAGCAGGTGTGGGTCATGGCCCCCGTGAAGCCTGGCGCTCTCCAGGACCGATGGACTGGGCCCTACAAAGTGGTCGAGAAGAAGAGCCAAGTCACCTACTTGGTGGACGTCCAGTCGCCTCGGGATCCCCTCCGGGTCCTGCACGTGAACCGCCTCAAGCCTCACTTCCAGCGGACAGAACTGAGCCTCCTGCTGGCCACCGATGACGGGGCCGAAGATGAGTCGGATCCCCTCCCGGACCTCCTGTGTATCAAGGAGCAGGATGGATCCGTGGAAGGAGTGAACCTCTCCCCAGCCCTCACTGCCCAGCAACAAGCGGACTGCCGCCAGCTCCTAAGACAATTTTCTGACCTCTTCTCCCTGACCCCCCGGGTCACCAACTGGTGTGTTCATGATGTGGACACCGGGGACAGCCCGCCGGTGAGACACCGAGCCTACCGGGGTCCTGACCGGGTCCGGTCCTGCATTCAAGCGGAAGTCTCGAAGATGTTGACCCTGGGGGTGATCGAGCCCTCTGACAGTCCCTGGGCCAGCCCCGTGGTCCTGGTCCCGAAGGCAGCGGCCCCCGGTGTCGCCCCCGAGCTCCGATTCTGCGTGGACTACCGGGGGCTCAATGACGTTACCCGAGCCGATGCCCACCCCATTCCACGAGCCGACGAACTCATTGACCGACTAGGGGCAGCCCGGTTCCTCAGCACATTCGACCTCACCTGCGGATACTGGCAGATTGCGCTCACCGAAGGGGCCAAAGAGCGGTCCGCTTTCTCCACCCCCGATGGGCACTACCGCTTCCGCGTAATGCCCTTCGGGATGAAAAATGCCCCGGCCACTTTCCAGCGACTGGTGAATAGAGTCCTGGCCGGGCTAGAACAGTTCAGCGCGGCATACCTGGACGACATCGCTGTCTTCAGTTCAGAGTGGAGTGAGCACCTCCAGCACCTCCGAAGGGTGCTAATCGCCCTGCGCCAGGCAGGCCTCACAGTAAAAGCCAGCAAGTGCCAGATCGGGCAAGGATCCGTGGTCTACTTGGGGCACCAGGTCGGGAGTGGCCAGGTCGCCCCGCTACAGCCAAAGATCGACGCCATCCTGGCCTGGGAACCACCCATCACCCAGACGGAGGTCCGAGCATTTCTGGGACTCACGGGCTACTACCGAAGATTCATTCGGGGGTATGGCAGCCTTGTCGGCCCTCTCACAGAACTCACGTCTAAAAAACAGCCAAAGAAAGTGCAGTGGACGGCTGCCTGCCAGGAAGCTTTCGATGCCCTAAAAAGGGCCATGTGTACTGCCCCCGTCCTACAGGCTCCCGACTACGCCAAGGAGTTCATAGTCCAAACCGATGCCTCCGAGCATGGCATTGGGGCCGTCCTGTCCCAAGTAAATGACCAAGGCCTAGACCAGCCCGTCGCCTTCCTCAGTCGGCGGCTGTTGCCCCGAGAACAAAGATGGAGCACCATAGAGCGCGAAGCCTTTGCCGTGGTCTGGGCACTCAAAAAGCTACGACCCTACCTGTTTGGCACCCATTTCAGAGTCCAAACTGACCATCGGCCCTTACGTTGGCTCATGCAGATGCGAGGAGAAAACCCCAAGCTACTGCGGTGGTCAATCTCCCTCCAGGGGATGGATTTCACCGTGGAACACCGCCCTGGTACGGACCACGCCAATGCTGACGGCCTCTCCCGGTTCTTCCGCCTCAGCGAAGAGAACCCCCCAAGCTGATGGGCAGTTCTCTCCGGCTTTCAGCTGGGGGGGACGCGTGTTGGACCCGGCCTCGTAGATTGGCCCTCCGTGCCCCCGCACCACCGAAACCTGGTGCCTGCAGCCCTAGCACGCGGCCCAGCCGACCTTTCCCACCAGGACACCTGCGCCAACTCCGGACATCCCCGTCCATGGCCTCTCTCCCTTCGGCCACCCCGGGCCCGCGTGCCCACTCCCTGCAACAAGATGGCCGCCCGGCCCCAGCGCGACCCGGGCCTAGAGGCGCCACTCCGGCTGGAGGACATCACGCTTCCAGGGGATGAGAGAGGGAGGAGCAGTTTCTATCGCACCTCTGAACTCCCCTGGGACGATGGGTTTCGATCGGCCCTCCGGCCTCCCTGCGGGCCGGCTCCGTGCCTGCTGGGTGTCTGGGACTCCTCCCGACCCGGCCCTGAAAGGATCAAAAGACAATAGCAGGAAACCCCGACAAGCGGCCCCCAGGTGACAAGACCCCTGCCTGCGCAGACTCCGGACATCAAAGCAGGGTCGACCTATAACAAGGGGTGCTCTGAGACTGTCCGGCAGATTCGACGCTGGAACAACGAGAGCCTGCTGACGTGGTCGCGGCTCCTGGAACTGGAACTCACCTGAGCCCTGCTGAGTGACTCGCGGCTCCCTGAAGATCGTAAGACCTCCGAACTTGTACCTGAGCCCTGCTGAGTGACTCGCGGCTCCCTGAAGATCGTAAGACCTCCGAACTTGTACCTGAGCCCTGCTGAGTGACTCGCGGCTCCCTGAAGATCGTAAGACCTCCGAACTTGTACCTGAGCCCTTCTGAGTGACTCGCGGCTCCCTGAAGATCGTAAGACCTCCGAACTTGTACCTGAGCCCGCTGAGTGACTCGCGGCTTCCACAGACTCCACCGGTCCCGCCGGACCCCACGACAACCAGCCTACCCCCCAGCTCGAGGATTGTGAGCTGTGCGCCGGGTACATCCCTCCTTTGAACCGTTACCAGAGACAGTCCCGCTACCCCCGACCTTTCCGAGACTCTTGAGCCCGTGCTCACCTTGTACATATTTGCAGTGATACCTGTTTGATAAAACTTGTTCTGAGAATACCCAGTGTGGTCCCCCTGTGTCGTGTGGTGCCAGAAGTACGATCCTAGTTGCGAGAGTCCTCCCCCTGGGGAATCTCCCGCCAGTGCCCGGCTACGATACTTTGAGGGTGGGTCTCAGGGTAGTCAGGACCCCTTTCCGGGCTCCTCTGAGGTCGCCGTCTAACACTTAATATCTGAGATGCCTTAGTAGTGCTTTTATTAGTCCACAACGCCCTCACTCTGGTTTCCGGATAACGGGAGTGACGGTTTAACCTACCTAGGTTTTAGGCTATAGGTTCTTTCAAGCTTGATAATAAAAAAGGTTACACTAATCTAAGCCCAAGTGCTACTAAAGATCTCGTTGTCTCTTCTTTTTCGTCCTAATGGCGGTAGAAATTCCCGCTCATAGTAGGGTGTCTCTACGTGCTCATTTGAGGACGTATGGGGTGCCTGATGACGGGATGGCAGTGGTGTTTGTCGTTAGTGCAAATGCCACTTACCCTTATGAGTTGTTTTACTCTTGGGTTACCTTTGAGGCTGTGGAAGACGTCGATAAAACGTTCCACAAATACACTGCTACGCAGGTGCCTCTTCATTATACCCCATATATGGCTTTAGAAATTCCTATTTCTACCTGGCAGCACACTATTTGGTTTAATGGCGCCCTCCCCCATACGGTCACCCCGGCGAGACTGGGTCCTTTGTCAATTGAAGGAGCTACCTGGCCGGTGCTGGCCGGACATACACCTCATCCACGCTACCTGACGGTGGGTGTGGATAGCTTACGTATACTACACACAACCCTGATTACGGTCCATAGGGCTTTAGTGCAGTATGTGTCGCGCACTGTACAGGTGGGGGCACCTACAGTTGCGGGACACGGGGCGGATCACCATCATGCGGTGGTGATCAGTCTTGTAATGGTAAACGCGGTTGTTGGCAAGCGCCCCCAGAATAAGGATGAGTATCCTTATTGGCTTGCAGAGAAATTCGATCAACTAGAAGCCGTGTTTCCCAACACTAGTCCTGTGGAAAAACACAGGATACTCACTATTACTTTGCCGAAAGAACTAGTCCCGGACATTGTCGATTGTGACAATTGGGGCAAGGTCTTTGCCGCGACCTATTCGAAGTGCTTCGGCACTACGTCTATGTCGGTACTACCTTCCGTTATCAAAAAAGTCCAGGAGGATCATGGTGCGGAAGCAGCTATTGAGTTGGGAATGCGGCTTATCGACAGCTTCGATATGGTATGTTCCATGATTATGGGAAATCTCAAAGGAGATGCCATGCAGTTTCAAGTGGGAAACATGATGGCACTAATTGCGGATGAAGATAAGCCGAGGGAGTTTGCAAAAGTTATTGCAAAAGCCTATAGGATGGTTGGACGTAGTGCACTAGGCGTGAAACCCGTCATCAAAATTCCTGATGTAGTACAGCACACTAAAGTGAGTTCGTCTACAAAAGACGATAAACCCAACTTTCCAAAACAAAATTGGCGAGCTAAAAAACAAGATAAACAGCAACAGAAACAGGAGACTCGTCCTGCATCCCCTGTTCAGGCGTATGTTGAACGCACTTATGATTTGCGTGATCGTTCTCGTATTAAGTCACCTGATAGGTTTCAGGTTCCTGACCAGCGCTCTCCTCGTTCTTCACAGGAAACAGCGGCTTCACACTTTGGTGGAGGAGACCGTGGGAGAGGCCGGGGTGCTCAAGGACGAGACCAGCCCCGACAGGCGGACGGAAGAGGCAAGCAGGAGGATTCTGCACGTCCACGTCCTCCGTTTCAGAAAAAGAAAGTTGCTGCTATCTCAGCGAAGTATGCCTCAGATGGTACGGACACAGCTTCTGAACATGAAATGTGCGCTGACGCTGCTAGACAGCGCGGCGGAAGTTACAGTAGTGCGGGGAGCACTGCGTCCATTTCTGGAGGCGACAGCAACTAAAATCTATGTAACAGTAGAAACAGCTGATACTCGCGTAGCCCCCCCTGAGAGATTATTTGACGTAGTCCTCAATATTGAGGGTGACATACAACGAAAAATTAACGCGGTATTTTGGGATAATCTGACGACCACCTATGATATACTATTGGCGGAGAAAGATTGGCCCCCGGCTTTCGTTCTAAACGCTCCAAGGGGGGAAGAAGTCATTCTTCCTTCTTTTGGACACGTGGTGCCCAAGGAGGAGTCTGGGAAGTTAGCCGAGGAGTGGGCACGGGTGCTAGCACCCGTGTTGTATCGTAATCAGGTGGGGTGGGATAAATGTTCTACCCTCCACGAAATTCCATTGCGGTCCGATCCCCAGCCTCAACCCCAATACACTATGCGTCGAGAGGCTAGGTCTCACGTCGCGTCTATCCTTGAACAATTGGAATATCAGGGAGTAATTGAAACGTGTGTGTCACCAATGAATAATCCTTTATTCACTGTAACGAAGCCTGACGGGTCGTACCGCCTAGTTTTGGATTACCGGCACTTAAACTTGCACTGCCGGAATTGTGCGGTACAAAATACCCATAGTTCGGCTCTCGTCGATAGTCTTGTGAGAAAGAGGTTCAAAACCACACTCGACTTGTCCAATGGCTTTTATTGCCATAACATATCCCCTCATAGTTATGAGTGGACCGCTTTTACTTCGGGTGGCAAACAAAAAGTGTTCAAAAGGCTCCCAATGGGCTATAAAAATAGTCCTGGGGTATTTGCTGCCCGTGTGGTCTCTCTCTTAGAGATGGTAGACCCGGAGGCATACTCGTACGTCGATGACATCTACTTAACAGACGACGAGTTGCTTCCACACCTTGCTCGCGTAGACAACATAATTACTATGTTTGCGGACTTTGGTTACAAGTTTACCTTTAAGAAGTCCCACATTGCCGAGTACACAGTTTTATTCTTGGGGTACGAACTCAACAATGAGGGCCGCGGCTTGGCTCCGCAGTTCCTTGAGAAATGCGCACGCCTTTGTATCCCTGCGACACTGAAACAACTACAATCATTGCTGGGCTTTATGAATTTCGGCCGGACCTACATTCCTGAATATGCCCAGCGTATCAAGACACTATATGCTTTGGTGCAACCTACTTTTACCAAATCTTGCTGGCTGCCAGAGCATTCGGCTGCATTGCACTCTTTGCAGTCTGACCTTCTTACTGCGAAATATTTACAAACTCGTGATAACCACACAAACCTGGTCATAAGAATTGTACCGGGTGTGGAGGGGTTCACGTACTTAACATACAATGAAGGTGACACAGTCCCCATTGCATACAAATCTCATTTATATACTTCGGCTGAAATGCGTTTCTCCACTGTCGAGAAAGTTTTGACAGCAGTTCAGATGGCAATCCTGAAAGAACGAGCGCTATCACAGGGGAAACGCATGATGGTGGTGACACCATTTCCTGCCCTAGAGGCAGTCACTAAAGCAAGTGTGCCGAATTCTAAAGCTTTACATCCAAGGTGGATACAATGGGCGACCTCCTTAGCCTCGCCTGACGTCGAATACATCTTTGACGCAGGGCTACAGACTCAGGAGAGTTTGGAGTATGAATTAGTTCATCCGGCTCCATTTACATTGCGCCCGTTGGAGGAGTTCCATTGTGTCATTTACACTGATGGGTCCGCGCAGCCCGCAACTGGATCAAGGCACGCTTATTCAGCGGCTTGCGCAATTGTTGTTGGTACTTTCGTGACTGGAGAATTCATACAGGATGCGGTGCATACGCAGACTTTGGGTGATTGTACCGCACAATTGGCGGAGCTTAGAGCTCTGGTGCTTGCACTGGAGTTTGCTGATTACAGAGTCACAACTCTTATAGTGAGTGATTCTTACTATTGTGTTCAATCTTACAACGACAATCTGCTGTTTTGGATCGCAAATGGATTTCGTGATTCAAAAGGTAGCACAGTGAAGCATAAAACGCTTTGGGCCAGGGTGGCTGAACTAAAAGGCAGTCGACCCCTTGTGAATGTTATTCACACTCTTGGTCACCAACGAGTTGGCGTCCATGCTGTAGGTAACAGTTTGGCTGACGAGGCAGCTAAAACAGCAGTGGCAACATACTTAGTAGCAGCAGTTACAAGATCCAAAAGTAAGATCGATGATGACATCTTGGCAGCCATTGCTGCTTCAGAGACTGGGACAGACTTCCCTAGGGGTTTCCCGTCTCGATACCATTATCACTTAAGTCCTGATAACGTCCCGTTAGTGAGGATTAATGATGTTGGGGATAGAGTTATTCCCAATTCGGACTGCAGGCCAGCTTTGGTACAAGCTGCACACGAGGGTGTTGCGTCAGCGCACGCCGGAGTGTCCGCAACTGTGTCACTGTTGCAACAGCGTTATTGGTGGTACGGTTTGTACAAACATACGCGGACTTATGTCCTCAATTGTGGTATTTGCCAACAAATAAAGCCATCTACGGTGGCGCGTCCACCACAAACGCAGCTGCATATATCTAATCAACCGCTAGCGTGTGTTTATTTAGATCACTGCGGTCCTTTTTCCTCAGACACTGCGTACAAGTATATCTTGGTTGCAGTAGATTCGTGCACACGTTTTCTTTGGGTGTGGCCACACAGGAGTGCTGACGCCAGGACTGTCATCAAAGCATTGCGTGTCTTTATAGGGAGTTTTGCATGTGGAACCCTCCATTCTGATCAGGGCCCTGCGTTCGCCTCTAAGGCGTACAAAGAAGCTATGGGAAGTTTGGGAGTCCAAGTCAAATTTTCGTCTCCATACCGGCCTGAGGGCAATAGTGTTGTGGAACGAATGAACCGTGACCTAAAGCAATCATTGACAGCCAGGGTGTTAGGTACTGGCAAAAACTGGCTAGCTCATTTGTATGACGTCCAACGTGCACTTAATAATCTCCCTAGAAGGTCTCTGGGTGGGAGGACCCCGTACATGATGCTCTTTGGGGTTTGAATGTTTGTCCCAGACCTTGAGGGTCTCGACATGGCGGCAGCAGCCGCGCCTTTTGACTTAGATGACCACTGTACTGTCTTACAGAATCTTCAAGAAGCAAGAGACACTCTAGCAAAAGAGCACATATCCTCTGCGTCCGAAGCTGGACTACAGATTCCGGTAGTCGGCTGGCTACCCAGAGTTGGTGATCTGGTCCGTGAGAAGGTGGAGAAGAAAAAGGAGTTTGGCCCCTCTTATCGTGCACCAGTGCCGGTGCTTGGCGTTGAGGGTACCCGTACAATTGTTTTGCCTCCTCTTCCTGGTCACAGAGACAACAGGTACATTTCAGTTGACAATGTCAAGCTACACAGGGTGGCCGATACTCCATAGTCTGACACCTTCAGTTTCTTGCCCTTCAATGATGCGCAGTTCTGTTGTGGTGCCACCATCTGACATCGTGCCTGAGGTTGCCATTGAAATGCAAGTACTTTCTGATTCTGCTGTGTCACCTGCGGATGATGATGCTGAGTATTCTTATCCTGCTGATGTTCCATTGTCCCTTTTGCATTCAAATGACATTATCCAGTCTAATTCTTCCTTTGGAACTGAATCATTGACTTCCACTGCCCCTTCCAAATTTTCGAAATTCTTTGCCTGGTTCAAGAGACAATTTTTGGTTCCCCCCTGGATTTACATTTGGCTGGTGCTCATTTGCATTTTTTTGTTCATGTCCATTGGTTTTGTGGTGGTGTTTTTTAGGCTTATAAATGGACACTACCTGAATGAACGTTCTACAATTAGATTAATTAATGGAACTTTGGCCCCACATTCATCGTCACACATCATGAAGAGGGACCAGACTTTTGTGAACATCACCGCCTGGCCTGTCCGTGATGGAATAGCATGGGATGCAGTTAAATTCCAAATTCATGGGCCCACGGAAGTAATTAATGTACCATCTGTATATCGTGTTTCGATGGGTGATGTGGTTAAACAGAACATTCGGTCTGATGATTGGGATGTAAAAACTATAGAGACACTGTTTTCTGATTTGAAATACTATGCCGCATTTGATGCTGAGGATTTGTATTTGAATACTGAAAACTATGCAGAGCAGTTTTGTTATCAACATTATGGTACTCATTTTCTTCATAGGGCTAACACATTTCGTAGTTTAGTCAACTTTACTCAGTGGGAACATTGCCCTGCCCCGATGATTGGTAGTTCAAAAACATTGGTTGACAAATTTTCATATTTTTCGGATTTCAGTGTATCCAATAATGCATCCTTTTATTTTAAACTTAGGGATGAACCTATTTCAAAGGTGCGTTTGACACACACTAAATTGTTGTTTTCCAAGTCCTTCATGGACGATTTGGCAATTGGAGGGTATGACGTTTGGAAAGATGCTATTGATCTCAAATCGGTTTGGGGAACGAAGTCTTGGCAAGTACAGGGCACAGAAGTGTTACATCGTGCCTGCCTAATCCCAAACCACATGTTATTTTTAAATTCCACAATTTTTCAGACAACCTGTTTTGGATTGGCTATTTCTAAAAAAATAAATTCCCCCTCGATCCCGGATCTGGGTGCTTATCCTGGTTGGGAGAATCACACAGATCTGTCCCTTACTATGTTGCAGTCTTTTATTTCCAATTCCACCTTTAATATTAGTGCATTGGACCCTAAAGGTTGGTTGGTATGGCAGAGAAGTTCGGATACCTGTCAACGTAGATTTTTAGGGTTGATTCCCGGGTACATACAAGATAGAGTAGACCCTCGTTTTTTGTCCACACACACTGTCACTACCTACTCGGTAGGTAAATTGTGTCAGTCTTGGTTGCAACATTCCACATTAGATTCAGTTAAAATTCACTTGTCACGTTTGCATGACAAAATTGATTTGAATGATTTTGTTAAAGGTCCCGCATTGGGAAGATCCAAACGATGGGTGTATGCTGTTTACAACGAGGTTTGGAAGTTGTCGCAGATTGAGGCTGCTTCCAGGCTCCGTGCTATTGACCAGGCCAATATGGAAAAAGTATTGGCAGTTATAGATAATAGTATTAATACCTTATCTTCGAGAATATATACATTGGATAACATTATTTCATCTGTTGTAGATATTTTCCAGGAAGATGTGTCTATGTTGTATCATGGTCAAAATCAATTACGTTCGATTATGCAATTTGCTTGGACTTTGCAGACGTTAAAGGCGGGGAAAGTACCTTGGGATTACATGAATATTTCTTCTTTATTCCGCCCATTTAATCTGACAGCAAAGCAGCAATTCATGTCCATGAAAGATGCTACGTATTCACTACTGCATATAGAAAAGGTAGAACCTTTGCCTTTTTCTGTGGCTGAGTCTGAGTATGCAGTGTGGCTCATCCATGGGATGGTCACTCTCCCGATTTCTATGTATAGGTTTAGTTCGTGCATGAAACATTACGCCTTGGGCAGATATGAAAAACTTGGTTCTGCATTTTTGCATGAAGTCTGGTTTCTCCCATTTACATATCGATGTGAGAGGGACGGCAAAGAAGTTTATTTGAAGGGTGAGGAGTGTACGACTGCTCCTGATCATTCCGTAGTGTGTAGACATATCCAATTACATGGATCGTGTAATATGAATGCCCCTAATTTAGCTTGCTTATTGAAGGGCATTCCTGTGCCAGTTATAACGCCGTCATTTACGCTGCTTGCTAATGGTAGTTATCTGCTTCTAAATAGTGAGGCTTGCTGTGGGATGTTAGCTGGGATTCCCTATATTGTTTCAGTTTCACGAAGGGTAATTTGCTGTAATAACGTGCTTTTCCCACCCCCGCAAGGCCGACTGGATATATCCATCTGGCCGACGATTCCGACCTTGAAAGCAGAGTTCAATAGGATGAGCAGAATAAGGGCTCTTTTGTCTCAAAAGGAGGTTGCGTTGACTTCGTCACGTGAAACATTTCTCCTTCAGGTGGCGAACACTCGCACGGAAGTTCAAGCTCTTTTGAATACTGACCTCCCCCTACATTTTGGCACATTAATACACACTATCTTCAATGCTTCTTCTACGACTGGTCTGGTCCATTTTTTTAAAATTGTAGGCTCTGGCCTTGTGACGTCTTTCCAGTCTATCTTTGGTATAATACCAGCTATTTTTCATTCTATTTTTTCTGGAGTTTTCGGAGGGTTTCCTCTGATTCTCGCATTAATTGCTGGCATACTCCTGTTGGTCTGCGCTCTACGCTATGGATGCACGACTTGCGCTACTCGACCACGGATTCAGCCTGTTCCATCTGCGCAGCCGGATGTGGGAATCCTATGGGACTTTACCACTGGCTACCTTGAGTGTCGCTTATGGATTATCCTTCCGGTTCCCGTTTTTTACTTGTGTACAGCCTGTTTTTCACTGTCTCGAATGTCCATTCCAATGGGCTCTGGATATGTGTTTGTCAAACTTGGTGTCGCCTGACCTGGATATTGATCGACTGATGTATCCCTTAGTGGTTCATGAGTTTGACTGTTCTGGAGTCGGGTTTATGGCCTTGGGTGCGGCGCATGGAGTCCTTGGATTATGGGATATCGAGAAGGCAGCAGTTGACTTCCTGGCACGAAGTTACATTGAGATGCCTGCTTCTTGTCCACGTGGAGTGCTTGATGCTCATTTCCCTGTGGAACACGTGTGTTCTTTTTCTTTGCTGAATTGGATGACAGACAATTTTGCGGATGACTCCAATGATTTTCTACTGGAAGCTGCGGCTGCATATGCTGCTTATACTTTCATACGTTGACAATTGTGCTCACACTGTCTGATGGTGAGTCAAGTGGAGAAAACTTTTTTTACATATTTTTCTCTTCGAATTTTTTCCTCTCATTTTCTGAACTTACATTTCAAGCTCTTTAGTCTGCATCGTTGATCTTGAACTCTGCGTTCTCTTGAAATATTCGCCCCTGGTTATACCGTGGTTCGATCAAAGGGGGATGTCACGTGGTTTTAGGCCACTCCCTATTTACAGTGCTAAGTTAGCTCAATCACGTTAGTTGTTAGACAACCATCTTGCTGCTTTTGCTGCCTTTGCACCCGACACTGTTGTTACATGTTATTCATTTGAGAAATGCAGACTCGCTCTTGTCTCAAGTGAATGTTATTTATACATCCTTAACAGTTGCTAGTGCCCTTGGTCTGTACATCGAGTAAAGAACTGTTCTAGGACACTAGACGGTGCCGGCTGATTGTGTTCAGGGTGATCGTACCACTGTTTAGTCATAACATGCACGCAGCTGCAAATACCAGAAAGTCGTAGGCTTTAATATTACAGCGCAGCATTTTGTTAGAGCATTCGATAGAAGAGCTGAAGC
This sequence comes from Triturus cristatus, assembly GCF_964204655.1. Taxonomy (NCBI): domain Eukaryota; kingdom Metazoa; phylum Chordata; class Amphibia; order Caudata; family Salamandridae; genus Triturus; species Triturus cristatus. Next base: position 1,250,849,654 of record NC_140592.1, on the reverse strand, counting down.
AGAGAACACTGAGCTGATCCTGTGATGTGATACACCTAAGCTGATCTATACGGTATGGGGTCCCCTATGCAAGCCTATGAGACCTTCTAATAGTCTGATAATATTTTATTAGTTGCTAGAGAAAGGAGGGTGGTTGTTTTCCACTGTCATTATTAATATGATTGCTCCTTTCATTTTCTATGGTATTGTAACAATGCTAATGGTAATGATCTTAACCATTTGTCTGCTTATGTTAGCCAAAGTACTGTATAACAGGACTCGAGGTTTATGAATAAATTCTTTAAACTTTACTGTGTCTTAGTTATTCTGTTGTGGACTGATATATATATGTGCAAACGGGTATTTCGGGTTCCCACCATTCCTGAGAATAACTAAGTCGCATGTTCTGGGTTGTCTATACATTGGGACCGCCGAGCTAAATCTCGGATAACGAATGTGACACTAAGCTAGTCGGATAAGGGGTTCTTAGTTCTGAGGGGAGTTTCTGGTACACCACAATTCTCTAAGGTTCTGGTTTCCTGCGCATAGTTCTGTGCATACGCAGAATCCCTACAACAGTACGACTCGAACGTACTGGGGTGTACATACACGGTGGTACGACACGTACACGGGTGGGGGTACGACTCGAACGTACAGGGGTGTACATACACGGTGGTACGACACGTACAGGGGTGGGGGTACGACTCGAACATACAGGGGTGTACATACACGGGGGTACGACACGCACAGGGGTGTACATACATGGGGGTAGGACACGTACACGGGTGGGGGTAGGACTCGAACGTACAGGGGTGTACATACACGGTGGTACGACACGTACACGGGTGGGGGTACGACTCGAACGTACTGGGGTGTACATATATGGTGGTACGACACGCACAGGGGTGGGGGTACGACTCGAACGTACAGGGGTGTACATACACGGGGGTACGACACGTACAGGGGTGTACATACACGGGGGTAGGACACGTACACGGGTGGGGGTAGGACTCGAACGTACAGGGGTGTACATACACGGTGGTATGACACGTACACGGGTGGGGGTACGACTCGAACGTACAGGGGTGTACATACACGGTGGTACGACACGTACACGGGTGGGGGTACGACTCGAACGTACAGGGGTGTACATACACGGGTGGGGGTGTACATACACGGGGGGTACGTCTCGGACGTACGGGGGCTGGGGGGAGTGTTGGGCGCGTATGCGGGCACATGTCTCCATGGTTGCTATGGGAGTTCGGTGCGGACGGTGTTTTTTCCATACGGTTGTCACATCGGACGCACGGGATGGATCGTGATTCCTCGGTCGGACTTCACTTTTCACATTTGTACGGTAAATCGTCCGAGGACGTGTCAGACACATTTTCCGACCCGAGGACGTGTGGGGAATCATTCCCAATGCGGTTCGTATGGACTTTTTCCCATGCGAATCCTGATTGCCAGTTTGTACGGCACTTGTACGATTCGTATGGTAAAAAGACCGGATACGAGTCGTACGGGGAAATTTTTTCCAGGATCGTGATCGGCACCAGTGTGTATAGTGCTTTGGCTGGAAGAATTATCGCACGGTCAGTGCATGAGCCTGCCTGTCCACCCTCCTTGGCATGGAAACATCAGCAGAAAGTGCACCATGCGTAAAGGGAGAGTTAATAAAAAAGGTTAAATAAAATTGTATAGGGGCAGGAACTAAGTGGGGCTTTCCAATAACGCCATGTAGCTGATGATTGTGATTATTGACCCTAATGCGACATGCCTCATTAATGATAATGTTGGCCTTCAGAGAGATTCTAATGAAGCCAGGGTATCTTTAAGGCATTATCTGATTTTAAGCAATCTTTGATGACATCTCTTGAAAACGGTTCTCTGACAAAATTTCGAAAGTCAGAAATTCGACCTACACAAATATCGCAACACTAATATCGATGTCAAGAATATCGACATCCTATCTACAACATGGTAAGTACAAAAATATCGAAAATAAAATATAGATGTCAAAAATATCGTTTTTAAAAATATCCGTTTTTTTTAAATTATAAAAAATATGTTAAATAAACATAATAATACTTATAAATAAAATAAACATAATTAAATATATTTCACAATGTTAAAAATTAATAATTAATAAATATAATTTAATAAAAAATTTATTAAACATAGACATATAGGTGCCAATTACGATCCGGTAAAAAAAATTCCCGTACGACTCGTATCCGGTCTTTTTACCGTACGAATCGTACAAGTGCCGTACAAACTGGCAATCACGATTCGCATGGTAAAAAGCCCATACGAGTCGCATTGGGAATAATTCCCCACACGTCCTCGGGTCGGAAAAAGTGTCCGACACGTCCTCGGACGATTTACCGTACAAACGTGAAAAGCGAAGTCCGACCGGGGAATCACGATCCGTCCCGGGCGTCCGAATGTACAACCGTATGGTTAAAAGACCGTCTGCACCGAACTCCAATAGCAACCATGGAGACGTCCAAACAGGTGCCCGGTACGCGCCGTACCGCCCCCCCAGCCCCCGCATGTACGCGCCGTACCCCCAGCCCCCGCATGTACGCGCTGTACCCCCCTGTGTATGTACACCCGAGTACGTGTCGAACTGTACGTGTCGAACCCCCCCGTGTATGTACACCCGAGTACGTGTCGAACTGTACGTGTCGAACCCCCCCGTGTATGTACACCCGTGTACGTTCGAGTCGTACCCCCACCCGTGTATGTACGGTGCGTACCCCCAGCGCGTAGCAATTGCAAAAACATTACACACATAAAACAATAACATAAATAAAAATTAAATAATTATTTATAACAAATTAAAACTATTACATTTAATTTTAATATTGTTAAAATTAATTATATACTACATTAGCTAAAATAATAAAAAAAATATTAAATAGCAGAGACAATAAAACTACTACTCCAGCTCCAAAAAAAACAACAGAAAGGAAAATGTTGGATAGCGTAAGGGTAAAAATTACTATTCCCACTCCAGAGAGTGGAACAGTAGGGAAAGTGTTGGATAGCGTAGGGGTAAACATTACTATTCCAACTCCAGAGAGTGCAACAGTAGGGAAAGTGTTGGATAGCGTAGGGGTAAAAATTACTATTCCAACTCCAGAGAGTGCAACAGCAGGGAAAGTGTTGGATAGCGTAGGGGTAAAAATTACTATTCCAACTCCAGAGAGAGCGACAGTAGGAAAAGTGTTGGATAGCATAGGGGTAAAAATTACTATTCCAACTCCAGAGAGTGCAACAGCAGGGAAAGTGTTGGATAGCGTAGGGGTAAAAATTACTATTCCAACTCCAAAGAGTGCAACAGCAGGGAAAGTGTTGGATTGCGTAGGGGTAAAAATTACTATTCTAACTCCAGAGAGTGCAACAGTAGGGAAAGTGTTGGATAGCGTAGGGGTAAAAATTACTATTCCAACTCCCGAGAGTGCAACAGTAAAGAAAGTGTTGGATAGCGTAGGGGTAAAAATTACTATTCCAACTACAAAGACTGCAACAGTAGGGAAAGTGTTGGATAGCGTAGGGGTAAAAATTACTATTCCAACTCCAGACAGTGCAACAGCAGGGAAAGTGTTGGATAGCGTAGGGGTAAAAATTACTATTCCAACTCCAGAGAGTGCAACAGCAGGGAAAGTGTTGGATAGTGTAGGGGTAAAAATTACTATTCCAACTCCAGAGAGTGCAACAGTAAGGAAACTGTTGGATAGCGTACGGGTAAAAATTACTATTCCAACTCCAGAGAGTGCAACAGTAGGGAAAGTGTTGGATAGCGTAGGGGTAAAAATTACTATTCCAACTCCAGAGAGTGCAACAGCAGGGAAAATGTTGGATAGCGTAAGGGTAAAAATTACTATTCCCACTCCAGAGAGTGGAACAGTAGGGAAAGTGTTGGATAGCGTAGGGGTAAACATTACTATTCCAACTCCAGAGAGTGCAACAGCAGGGAAAGTGTTGGATAGTGTAGGGGTAAAAATTACTATTCCAACTCCAGAGAGTGCAACAGCAGGGAAAGTGTTGGATTGCGTAGGGGTAAAAATTACTATTCTAACTCCAGAGAGTGCAACAGTAGGGCAAGTGTTGGATAGCTTAGAAGTTAAAAATATCAAACTTATAAATAAAATAATTCTTTAAAATAATTAATAATTTAATTATTAAATAACTCAAAATTACTTACAAATACCAATAGATATTTATTAAAAACATAACTACCAATAAATAATTAATTAGCAATAAATTATTAATAAATACCAATAAATAATAATTAATGAATATTAATTACCAATTAAAAAATATTGAACAATTACATTTTTTAGACCAAAAAATAATTATCAAACACTAATTACCAATTAAAAAATATTAAACAATTACATATTTTTTATACACAAATTATTAATTATTATACATTATTTACCAATTATTAATTACTTATTAGTATATTAATTAGAAATATCAATAAATAATATTTAAACATATTTAATTACCAACTGATTATTAATCAACAATAAATTATTTTTCATAACCAAATTATTATAATTTGAAATATTTACCAATTAATAATTAATCTCCAATTAATTAATTATCAATACCCAACAACAAATTTAATAATTACTTAATTAGATTTCAATTACTTCCAACACTATTCCCCTATAAACACACAAAACACTCAAATAATAAAATAATACAGTTAACATAATTATCAATTAATCAATTAATAAAAACTAATTACCAATTAATAATAATTAATTACCAATTAATACTTAATTAACAATAATATAATTATCAATACCAATAAATAAATAAAAATATTACTTAATTACAATTAAATTACTTCCCACCTATAAACCCACAACCCGCTACAGAATTTAAACGCAAAAATTATTTTAAATTATTTTATAATTCCTAATAATTTATAATTAATTTCATATAATTAAATTACTTCCCACCCTGTTCCCCTATAAACCCACAACCCGCTACAGAATTTAAACGCAAAAATTATTTTAAATTATTTTATAATTCCTAATAATTTATGATTAATTTCATATAATTAAATTACTTCCCACCCTGTTCCCCTATAAACCCACAACCCGCTACAGAATTTAAACGCTAAAATTATTTAAAATTAATTTATAATTCCCAAAAATGTATAATTAAATTCATATAATTAAATTACTTCCCACCCTATTCCCCTATAAACCCACAACCCGCTACAGTACTAAAACACAAAATTAACTTAAAAAACCATTATTAACATATAAAAATTGTATACATATATTTTTAAACCAGTAGAACACTTAATAAAAAATAATTAACACATACATATTAAATACATAATAAAACACATAGTAATATTATAAATATAGATATTAGTGACATGGATATTAGTAACATCGATATATTTCATATTGATATTACTAATTTCGATATTACTAACATCGATATAAATGAAATCGATATTACTTACCTTAGGGTCGATATTCTGTCCATAGATATTCTTGACATCGATATTCTGTCCCTTCGATATTCTTAACTCGATATTATTGTAGGTCGAAATTAAAGTTTCGATATTTAGACTGCTCACCCTTGAAAACATTAGGTCATCTGAAAGCCAAATCTTGGCCCATAATACAGAGGGGCGCTGCCTATACGGTCTTCTATAAGCTCTATGCCCAATTCTGTGTGACAAAATAAGGTAGAAGCACTTTTCGGTATCATCAGTCATCTTCGATAAAAAATGTTTCTATTACTAGGAGCTGTTGGCTTTTATCATAGCCCCAAACCCCAGCTACGTATTTAGCAATAGAGAGACATTTAGCTCTGTAAAGATTAGGAGTCAATGGTTGATGCAGACTTCAAGCTTTAGAGCTCTATCTCCGACTGTGACACATGAGGAGGCATTGGTAAATGATTAGATAATAATTTGAGAACTTTTCTGGGCAGGGCCGGACTGGCCGTAGCAGGCACCGAGCGTTTCCACGGTGGGCTGCCAGGTTGAGGGCCGGTTTTAGGCCCCTGGGGGCCATTTTTGTTACCGGGGCCGGCAATATCGGCCTCCTGTAACAAAATCGGCCGAAACCGTTCCTGCAAACAGCTCGGCCTCACCCCCCACCTCCCCCCTAGGGGGGCCGGCCGGGCAGTGCGCCACGGACGGTTTCGGTTCCCAGTCCGGCCTTGCTTCTGGGTAAAGACTTTTTGTATAAAGCACAGAATCTGGCCACTATGTAAGACAGGCAAAGTGACCGTCACATGGAATCAATTGACAATATCATGGAGGGTGAATGGGAGCTTGTTTGCACTTCAGGCAGTCTGCTTTCAGAGAATAAAGGTCTGAATGTCACTTTTTCTTGTAAAACAGTTTTTCTCAGTTGTTATTTACCATTTGCTCTTTATTGAGAACCAAAGACCACCAGGGGGTCGATGGTTTGTGTTTTATAGTTTTGTTCTTGTGGGTGATGCGATGAGTAGTGATGCTTTGTATGGAAGCGTGCAGTATCAGAGTTAGTTGGTCTTATACAAGGAAGGGTCAGAGATGCTGAGGGGGATTTGTGGAAGGTGGTCTGGTTGAAAATGCTTGTTGAATTTATGCTTACTGTAGTTGGTTTGGATTGGAGTTGGGTTGGGTTGGAAGAAGAGTGCCGTTGGAGATATGATGGTGAATAGCATAGTGGTCTGACATGTTGAGGGGTATGGTATCTGTCAGCGAAAAGGATGGTAATGTTTCACGTTTGCCTTTGTAGTTTAAAAGGGTCGCAATGTGAAAAGGGAGCAATACAGAACCTATCCGATGCAGAAAGCTTTCCTTCAGAAATCTGGTGATTTGGTCGGCTGGGCAGTAGTAAATACGAGTAAATAGTAGCTAGGGGTTTACGCCAAACATTTATGCCAGGTGAAAGCATTTGTTAAAGGGAGAAATGCTTTAATTTCTCATTACCTTTTCGTACTTTGCATGTGTGCTGCGCTGTACAGCACACGTCCAAAGTGGGAAAACTTTTAAAGTTAGCCTGAGCGTAGTGTTTTGTACTGGAAGTATTTTGTACTGTACATAACCTATGCTAGACTCACACAGACACCTCTGCACTATGGTGTAAAGGTGTGTGTGGCGCTCAGCAGCCAGATTGTGCCCCAGAGCTAGGGAGAGAGCTGGGTAGTGCAATTATCTCTGTAGATATGGCGCTGTCCCGTTCTCTCCTTCTCTTTGGGTGCTGCGCTGAATTGTGACTGGGGGTGAATTTTTTGCCAATGTGCAACATTCTGTCCATCATCTTGTGTGTTTTGCTGTTCGCCCTATGTGGGAAGGGTATGCCCAGACGTGGGTCTCGTGCTCACTACGCCACTGGAGTCAAGCTATCCTGGCTGAAGAGGGGTGAAACCCCGAAACCGGTCCTAGGATGCTTGATTCTGGTCCAGGGAAGACATGGCTTGGCAGTTCGGGCTGGACTGTTCCCATGAGGCGCAGGGTCAAGACTGATTTGCATATGGCCATGTATGAACTGGGGTGGCGTGGTGAGCAAAATAATGATGGATTAAACCCAAATCTGTGACTGGGGGTGAATGTTTTGCCAATGTGCAACATTCCGTCCATCATCTTGTCTGATAGGTTTGTAAATTTGGGCCCAAATGTTCTATTCTATGGGTATTTATGCAGCACTTTATATAGCGCTTTCCTACCACTTCCGGGGCTGAAGGCACTTTCTGGTTCGTTCCATTGTATCATTTATAGAGCGCTTCAGATTGTGGTTTGATTTTGTTACAACATTAGATAATTATTTTCACCCATTGTAGTTTCCTTGTGTACGTGGATGTAGTTCTTTTGTCCACCATCTTTTACCTTTCAGCATACTACTATCGCTTTGAACTTTTCAACAATGGCAGATGTAAGTATTTTTTTTAAAGAATTTGTTTTGTTTGAAGAAAAATCGCCATGTAAATTGTGAATGAGTAAATAACATTTGCGTTCAGGATTGGGGGTGCTATGTGCACTATTCAAATATTAGTGTAAAATGTAATGATCAATTGTTATTCTAATTACAAGCACTGTATATAACAAATACCACTATTGCTCGATTTAATTATTTTCAGTTTACAAACTACAGAAGGATGAAATGCTGAGTCTGCCTTGCTGAATTCAGACTTGTGACTTACAGGTTTCTGCTTTTGACAGCAGAAGGTATTAACTCACTAAGCCACCCTGGCGAGGGAATATTGGTTGTGCCTGTTTTGCATGCGCTATTATTGCACTATTTTTTACAACTTACATGGCCACATGTATGATCCCCTCTTTTTGTGACTCGCAATTTGCAAATTTTAGCGACTCGCAATTTGTTGATTTCAAAGTATTTTATTAATTTTATAAGCAGATACATTAGCATTTCGGTTACGAGGTTAACCAAACGTAGTTTGTAGTGCAGTGATTACATGTACTTTGAAATATATGTTTAGCTAAACCCCTCTACCTTGACTTGCTGGTAAATTAGGCAAAGGATGATAGAAAGAAAGAGGCAGGAAAGAAAGGGGTGAAAAGAGGATAGAAGAGAGGTTCTGTAGCAATGAGCCTTATTGGACTTTTAGGCATGTGACAAAGCCGACACCCCACTGGTTAGCTTGTGGCAAGATTGGTAGCCATGTAAGGCCCCCCCGATGCCTCTTCCCGACTCGCAATTTGTGGGTCACAAAAAGAAATATACTAATGTGTCTGAGATACATTTAGCCATTCCAAATGGGGTCGCAATTGACCTACCTCATCAATATTCATGAGGCAGGACGCAATTTGAGACCCATTGGGAATGGGCAATAACACAGGGATGGTGGCCTGCTGGGGACAGCAGACCCCATATCTGTGTTTGCTTCTTAAATAAACCGACTTGCTTTTTTAAAATCCAGCTCGTTTTCCATAAAGGAAATCGGGGTGCATTTCAAAAACAAAAATGAAACGATTGCTTTGCAACCGCATTCCGGTCGCAAAACAACCGTACACCCCTTTGTGACTCGCTATTAGCTAGGGATGCTCTTCCTAATAGAGACCCGCAAACCCTATTTTGTGAGTTGATAACAGGTTACAGACTCGCAAAATAGGGTCGATACATGCTACAGCCCTTTATAGTGGTTGCAAACTGACTGTATCTCTCTTTTGCGACCGCTAAAAACGTTCGTACATGTGGCCCTTAGCGTTCTGTTTCCACCATCGAAAAGTTGGAGGTAAAAACCAGTACAAAACACTGGTACGAGCAAAGAGCGTTTGCGCTCACCTACTTCTCGGCGCTACCACACGACGCGCCAGTCTACCCGCCTATAAAGGTCACACGTTTGGACGGCCTGTAAAGAGCGCTCCAGCGAGAGGTCTTCCCATAAGCTGCCCTCAGCCAGGGCCGGACTGGCTGTAGCGGGCACTGGGCAATCCCCCGGTGCGCCGCACGGTGGGGGCTGGTTTTGGGCCCCTGGGAGCCGTTTTTGATACAGGGCCGTTTTTGCAGCGTAGCTGCAAAATCATCCCTGTAACAAAATCGGCCGAAAACCGGCCCTGGCAAAGAGCTTGGCGGCACCCCCAACCCCCCGCGGAGGGGGGGGGGGGGGGCAGTTTGGGCGGCCGAGCACTTTGCCAGGGCCGGTTTTGGTTCCCAGTCCGGCCCTGCCCTCAGCACGAATACATGTTCTGACCTCAGAACCCAGTCATTTCCCTCTTATATAAATCTTCAGAGCTTGTCACCATGCTGGCCCTCTGCACGCTCAGACACCAGGCTCTTTTATTATCCATTTTTGTTCGGACGGGCCTGGCCTCGGGCACCACCTTCAGGTTGTCACACATTAACGCTGTCTGTTTCTCATTCATGGAACAGCTTATTTTCGTTTTTTTTCCATTTCCATTATGAAGTGGTAATGGTTCTCGGGTGAGAGAAGCTCTTTTCATCTGTCGATCCGTCTCGGAGCTTCAGATGTCTTTTCATGTGCGAGCACAGTCACCGAATCTAAAAAAAAACTAATAGTTTTTTTGAAGTGTTGTAAATTGAATTTCTGAGCTTGGACAATAGCTGCGCTTTTTTGAGACCCTCTGACTTATTCTGATGTCCCGGCTGAATGTTGTTAGCAGTCTGTCTGTTCGCTGGTATTCGCTGTTACTGAAATATTGTCAGGTTATTTCACGCTTATAGATATGTTACCAGGAAATTCAATTTGACATGACATGTTTCTCTTCCTGGAGGGGCACAGCTCTGAACTCTTTCACGAGTATTTTAATTTCATATGTTGGCTACAGGCTAACTTTCCAAGCTTTCTTGACTACTCGATTCGAGATTTTTTTCAGTTTTAATATCAGTCCCACTTCCTGTGTGGGGGCACTTTTTCCTGACACTTATAGACAAAAGTAAGTTTCAAACTTTTAAAAATCTACTCGTGTAGGACTTCTCGTATGGCCAACTTTGATAAGATTCATAAAGAATACAGGCACTAAAGTTAACCTACAACAGGGTATAACATAGAAGAACAAACATCGTGATATGGTTTGCTTTTTCCCAGGTTGGAAGTGGAGCTGAGTGCCGTCTGCATCCGCACCGGCAGGGCAGGTAGGGAGATGATCAGAGCCGGACGTCACCTGTAGAGGGCAGTGATGAGGAAGTGACAGGGCGCAAGAGGCCTCAGTCCGTCATTTGGAGCCCAAGAGGGCCCTGATGCATTCACACCTTTCTTCATTGACACAGCTTGGGTAAAACGAGGATGTTTCAGGCTCACGATGGTTTAAAGAATTTCCATCACTCAGGCTGGGTCCAGGTGCACCTTCAAATTATTGGAGCCTTTTCTGTCCCTGAGGCTTTGATCAGGAGGAAAGTCAACTAGCCCTGCGGTCAGTCTGGAAGTCCTAGGTTCAAGCAGCAAAGCAGGGCAGTCCTCGGAGGGCGCAAGGGCGTCCTCTTGATGCAGCAGGGCAGTCCTCTAAAGTACACAGTAGGCCACAGGAAGCAGGGCATCTTTTGAGAGTCCTTCTGCAGCCCCAGAAGCGAAGTAACGAGTGGTACTGAGAGCCCTATTCTTATACCCGGTGTCCCCTTTGAGGTGGAAGAAACTTCTTTAGTTTTCCTCCCACAGACGTGTCTGGAATTTCCTGCCTCCCTGCCCTGGTCCCAGTCCATCTGCGGGCACAATAGGTCAGTGTGAAGTGCTTTGTTTGTGAGCTGAGGCACAGTCTTTGAAGTGCAAGTGGGGCCATCCTGGCAACACCTAGTCCCTCTATTGTGTGGCTATCAGCTAGGAATACACAAAGGCCAACTATCAACTACACCTACTCATGTGACCCAGGAAACAGGCTGCAGGCATCAAATGGTTAGGATAAGAAAATGCAAACTTTCTAAAAGTGGCATTTTTCAGAACTGTGACTTAAAATCTGACTTTACCATTAAAGAGGATTTTAAATTATAGTTCACCAGGCACCAAACATGGCATTTTTACCAGCTCGCGAACAAAATTTAGCAATTATTAAATGTAATAAGGCAACACAATGTTATCCTACGGGAGAGGTGGGGCTCACAGTAGTGAAAAACAATTAGTTGTAGGCCCATTTTCCCATGTTTTAGAGTGAGAACAAGCACCATAGCACTGGTTAAAAGTGGTAAGGTGCACAGAGTCCTAATGCCAACAAAAACAAATTCTGAAAAACAGGAGGGAAGAAGGCAAAAGGTTTGAGGGAAGACCACCCTAAGGCTGACATCATCAGGTAATGAGCATAACATCGAACATCGTTCTTATGAGCGCACTTCATGACCTTTTTTTACTCAAAATCCTCTACTTCAGAGGACCCTCCAAGAAAGAAGACAGAAACCTCCAAGAAAGAGACACAGTGAAATATCTTCTGATGTAGTGCTTTCAGAAAAATCCATTCTAAACCACCCAAACATCTATCCTAAAGAGACCCTCTGAAGGGTTTGCTTTCACATCCAAGACAATTTCTTCGTCAACGACAAAACCAGAGTCTGTATCACCACCGACAGTCATTGATGACGAACACACCAACTATGAAGAAATACTCATCACTGATGGAGACACCATCGTGGATGAAGAAATCGTAATTGATGACACCATTGGCAAAGCAGTTGTTAACGACACCACCAATGCCGTCAGCAAAAACCATATTATCAATGACCATGTTAAGGACAACTCAGACATCATCGAAGATACCGTCAATGACTTCAGTGTCAGTTTGGACTATGTGCTTTTGACATCGTCCTACTAATCTTGCAGTGGACAGCACGAATCACCTGCATTATCGAGTGTAGGAGCTTTTAGGCCAGCACAGCGCGTGGAATTAGCAGCGCGTTTTTTTAACCGAGTGCCCGTTTTTCCTTAAAACACATTGTTTATTTCATTATTTGTTGTACCTGTGTTTAGGAAACAATCGTGAGAGTAGCACTTACCTGCATTTTAAATTGGGACCTTCACTGCGCTTTTCGCAGGTCGTTAGTCTGGGACATTGCATCGCCGCCATCTTGGGGGTAGTTTAGGGACTCTGTAGAGGTGCCACTTCCGCGAGTGCTCTAGTTGGAGACACAAGAGGCGAGGCCCCTACTTAAAGCTACCATGACAACGCGCAGCGGTGACGCGCAGCGGAAGTGCCGTCTCAGCGCCGGAGTCACGCCAGAGTCCAGCCCGTCTGTGCCCGTCCGGGCCCAGACGGGCGTAGGGCCGGATACTATGTCGAAACCTAATTCCGCGATGCGTTCCTACGAGCGCAACGAACTCATGGCTCTTCGGCACGCACTACCTAACAGCGATGATCACTCTATGCGATGCCCATCCCCCCCTTTAGTCAGAGAGGTAAGGAGGAATCCTTCTGCTACTAAAGATAAAAATGACCTGGCTATCGGTCTGCTTAATTGCAGATCCCTCCCTCGTCATGCGACAGAAGTCAATCTTCTCATCCAAGACTCTGCCCTAGACGTTTTGTTTCTAACGGAAACGTGGTTAATCCCCAGTTCCGATGCAGACATTGTGGAGGCCCTTCCGCCGGGCTACCTGATTTGTCAGGTAGATAGACCAGAGGGGCGAGGGGGTGGCCTCGCCATTGTTTACAGGAGCCTGTTCGTCTGTAGGGCACAGAATGGCCAACTTTTGGATTGTGAGAGCTGCCATTTCGCCCTCAGGATATCCCCGACAGTGTCTATATCAGGCCTGCTGATTTATCGGCCCCCGGGCGCAGTGGGTAATTTTGTGAGTTCCCTTGTTGAATCAGTAACGATTCTGGCCACATCGACGGCTAATTTCATGGTGTTGGGTGACCTTAATCTTCACTTCAACGAGCCCACTGACCAAACGGCTCTGGATCTCCAGAGCGTTTTAAAAGAGTGTGAGTTGAACCTAATTAATTCTGGGCCCACTCACGAAAAGGGACACCTACTCGACCCGATGTTCTCGAACATTCCTCGCCTTACAGCTAAGCCCGCCCTTCCCCTCCCATGGTCAGACCATTTTTTGGTCCCAGCTTGCTGGCAAATTGACCCACTATCTACAAGCACCAAACAGGCCTTCCTAGTGGATGGAGCCTGGTCCAGATTATCGGTTGAGAACTGGACCTCTAAACTGGAAGACACGATCCCTCCTTCTGAGTCGGACCCAGTTAAGGCCGACGCCAATATTAACAACTGGCTATCCGCCTCCCTGGACACTCTGATTCCTAAAAAGAGAGTTCAAAAGAGGGAGAAACGAGTTGGTTCGGCTCCGTGGTATTCTGTAGAACTACGCACCCTCAGGAAAGGATGTAAAAGGATGGAGAGGTTATGGAGGAAGAACTGGGAAGACCATAGGAGAGAAGAATATCGTGCTGCAATGAGGGGCTATAAGTCTGCTTTGCGACTTGCGAAAGCCCTATTCTTTGAAGACCGTATTAAATCTGCTTCTAGTTCTTCTAGGGAAAGTTTCAGAGTGCTTAGAGAACTGCTCAAAGTTCCGGAGCCGGTTGCTATGCATGACAAACAAAAAAGCACGGAACTAGCGGAGTTCTTCCACACAAAAATTGAGAAGATCTTAAACTCCCTGCCCCAGCCCAGGCTATCTCAGGACCATGGCAAGCAGATCGGGGGAACTCAGGCCAGAGAGAGCGCTCTCGACCTCGACACCTTTGGCCCAGCGTCAGTGAGCGATGTCGCCAAAACTCTATCTTTGATTAAAAGTGGTTCCCCCATGGACCCGGTTCCCATGAAGTTCCTTAAGCAGGTAACAGCGGCCATTGCAGCTCCCGTGACAGACCTAATGAACGCCTCTTTTACCCAGGGTTTGGTGCCACCCACTTGGAAAATGGCTGTTGTTAAGGCTCTGTTAAAAAAACCCAATCTGGATTCTACGGTCCTGTCGAACTTTAGGCCCATCTCATTGCTGCCGGGCCTCGGCAAAATTGCTGAACGGCTGGCCAACAAGCAGTTGTCAGCCTTTTTGGAGTCGAATGGTCTCCTTCGGCCATCTCAAACTGGATTTCGCCCAGGTCAGGGCACCGACACGGCCCTCGTGGCGGTTGTGGATGAAGCCAGACGGATCCTAGACTCAGGAGGATCAGTGGCAGTGATCCTCCTGGACCTCAGCGCGGCGTTTGACACCGTGAGCCATCAGTTGTTGATACAACGGCTGGCTGAGGTTGGGGTGTCTGGGGTGGCTCTGCAGTGGTTGAGATCTTTTCTCTCGGATCGAACTTACCAGGTTTGGGATGGCTCGGAGAGATCTAAATCAATTCCCCTCCAGTGTGGAGTGCCACAGGGCTCCTCGTTGAGCCCGACACTATTCAACGTTTACATGGCCCCCCTGGAGGACGTAGTTTCCCCTTATGACATCAAAATCGTCAGCTATGCTGACGATACGCAGCTAGTTGTTTCCCTATCCCATCTGGCCGACAACCCGGACACTTTGAATTCCTGTCTGGTGGATGTTCATACTTGGATGGGAGAATCCTCCCTCAAGTTAAACGGCTCAAAGACGGAAATACTGCTGCTGGGGAGTAAAGCTACCCTTCTTCCCCCGCTTAGTTGGCCTGGTTGTATGGGTGAGCCTCCAGCCCCCAAAGAAGCAATTAAGAGCCTTGGAGTCTGGTTAGAACCGGACTTGTCACTTCGCACTCAAGCTAAGAAAACAGCAGGAGTGTGCTATGCTTTGCTTAGGTCGGCTCGGAAAATCTTTCCTCTTCTTCCCTTAACATCGAGGAAGCTGTTGATTCAGGGTCTTAGAACATCTAGACTAGATTATAGCAACGCTATTTTCTTGGGCGCCCCTGAATCTACCTTCAAGATCCTTCAACAGGTCCAAAACGCAGCGGCAAGGCTGCTCATGGACATTCCGAGGACGCAATCAGCGAAACCGGCACTGAAGGCATTGCATTGGCTCCCTGTGCGGGAGAGAGTGACTTTTAAGGCACTTTGCATTGCCCATAAAATCCTCTCGGGGAAAGGCCCCCTCATTTTAAAAAACCTAGTTACGTCATACAAAGCAAGTAGAACGCTGCGATCAGAGAGGCAATATCTCTTGCTAGTTCCTAGAGTTAAAAAGGCCCGAACAGGCGGAAGAAGATTCTCATTTAACACGGCAAAGCTTTGGAACTCGCTTCCGCTTAAACTACGCGCTGAGCCCTGTACACTGCGTTTCCGCAAAGGTCTTAAAACCTTTTTGTTTCCCGGATAATGCGTCAACTCTGTCCTCCACTACCATCGGATGTTTGTCTGGAAGCGCCGGGATGCCCAAGGGTAGCTGTGCGCTATATAAGATTTTAAATAATAAATAATAATAATAACATGAATAACAATGATGGTACTGGTGACAATGGGCCAACCGCCCAAAAAAAACTCATCAGGATCCCTCTCATCTTGAAATAAGGCACCTCAATGCTAAAGTGGAAACAGACAGAGGAGTTGGCCTAACAGCCTCGAACTCGAATCTGAGGAACTGGGTTTGAGTCTCGGCAATGACGCTGAACATCCTGTGATTCTGGGCAAAATCACTTAATCTCCCCGTGCCTAGCAAAAATGAATGTGTCCTCATGTTACGCAAATGGTGCTATGTAAAGTGCTCTGATACCCGATACCTTCGGGTCAAGTTCACGCTATGTAAAAATCCGTTAAAAAACATCACCTAGTCTCTTCATTCCTGCCTCACAAGCTTTTCGATATCGAATGTTCCGATGAAGAGCTACAGGGTAATGACGATGTTCTATTTGGCCCGACACAACTAATGGGCAAATATCAGGTCCCAGATGAGGATGAAGTGCAAGAACCTTGTTTAGCTGACCTTACTCATTCACAAGCCCCAGACTCCAGAAGATGTCACCAGTCCTTTCAAGATAATCAGGATGCCCCTTGGCAATATGATTAAGACTTGCGACCCATTTACACAGGCTCCGCAAATATCATCTGAAGCTATGATACAAGTCCCTGTAGTTCTGGTCAGAGACATACTGCTTATGCTTACGGACTACTATATAAATCCTTTCCGTAAAGTTTCACTGACCTTCATATTGGATCTTAAAGGCAAGCTTCACATGGGTCAAGAACTCAAATGAGACCTTCAACTCTGTGGCCATCCATGCATTCTACTTCAAAGCTGTTACATCAACGCCCTTAGTATCACTTTCACATTTGGCTCCCCATTCTAATCCACCAATTGCAGTTGACACTCATACAAATGATGACTAAGATGACAATCAAATGCAGTCAGTTTCACTTCATTCACTGGCCCAGAATAGAATGAGTGTATAGCTCCCATTCCAGGAGATATCAGACCCACAGCAGTGATTCACATCCAGGTGATATCTAAGGTTATCACACTCTGAGAGAGCCTCAAAAAGATTTGACTTGCCAATACCAACAAATGGTAATGGCTGCTTTTTATTTGACTTTAAAGAACCTTCAAGAAAATCAATGAAAACAATTTCAATCATTGATCACATTTGCTCTGAGGGTCTGAAGGCTATGACGAGCCAGTCATAGTGTCTGCGGTAATTACTAGAGTGGCCCAAAAATATAAAGGATCCAACAATACCCCAGCTTGTCTCCTTGGCCATCCCGGTGCAGATTCAATGATAATGTAAGCAGCCCAGTGGGGATCAAGGAATGCAACATCTCCATGCCCTGTGCCACCCAACAGAGAAAGAAAAAGGCTCAGGAACACTGGCACATGTTTTTCAGCTCTGGCAGCCACATCAATCAGTGCAATTAATGCACTTTCACGTCTTGCAAGATATGACGACTGTTATTCATTCTGCATGCGCTTTTTTGATCTTATTCTCTAAATGATCGAATAGATTGATTTGACTGACTGACTGCTAGATGCAGTCAGACATTGGGCCATACTTTGAGCTACTTCCTAGTGATACAAAAGCCGAAGCAAGAACAATCTTGGTAGAAGGAGAAAAAACTGCCTCAGCCAAAAGAATCCATAGCAATTTCATCGAGCATGAGAAAGAAGCTAATTTTTTTTTTAAAGAATTTACCAACCATACAGATATCAACCCTACTAACCAGCTGAACAACTGTACCATCAAGGCTATACACAACAATATAGACTGACTCCACCAACATCTTATAAGAAGAAGGCCCCTCGAAGAGCTAGAAACCAATCTCAAGGAAGTGAGCATTTAAAAAAAACAGTGACATTATAGAAGTATCACGACGAATCTTAGGATACTTGGAGGAAGAATCTCAACTTTTTACAGACAATGGGCAGATATAACATCAGACCGCTGGTTATTGGATCTTATATACCTTTGCCACAAGCTAGAGTTCATTTAAAGCCACCACCAATACCACAACCAACACCAACACCACTACCCAGAGGCCACCACCAACATCTTTGTCTGTTACAAGCTGAGATTCTCATAATGTTGCAAAAATGGGTAATCTCCAATTACCAGAGAAATTTAGGATTCCATTTGCACTTCTTGCTCATAAAAATACATCTTGCTCATGAAAAAAGAATAAATCAGCAGAATCAAGACCTATTATGGATTTACAAAATCTGAACTAGGGGCCTGATTATGGTGGAGGTGGGACTGCCACCGTCAGGCCATCAATGGCAGTCCCACCACCATCGGACCCTGCAGGACCACCGGCTCCATTACGATGGGGGCGTATTATGGCAAGGCTGAGAGATCGACTGCCATGCATCCGACGGACTCAAGGAGTCTGTCAGACCGTCGAAGGGACTACAATCCCAACAATAGCAAGGGATTACAATGTCCCTTTCTGCCGGCCGTTTCATGGTGGTTAAGCCGCCATGAAAAGGCAGGTGGAAAGTGACTTTGGGGACCCCTAGCAGGCCCTCCTTCTCCCTGGCCCCCCAGTATGTGGTCTGGGGGCACCATAGGTGCCTCCCTAAACATCCCTGCATGGTGTGGCGTGCACCGCATGGTGTCTGCCACACGGTGCAGGGATGTTCACAAACATGCCTCTTAGCAATTAGGCTTGTGCTGCAGCCCTTTTTCGGGCCTCAGCACAAGCTTCGATGCTAGGAGGCATGTTTCCGACCGCCTCCACGGTGGTCGGATCCTAACTCTCTGTCGGCCAGTCCCATTCCCGACAGGCTCCATCATAATCAGCCCCTTCTTTCTAAAAAAAACTATCATTTTGCATGGTTGCTTTGCAGAACGTCCTACAACTGCTTCAACAAGGAGATTACATGACATCCATAGCCTTGCAGGATAGATATTTCTCCATACCAATTCATCCGAATCTTCACATGCACCTTGGATTCGAAGCGGCTCGTTGATGGGTCACAGGGTTTTGCAGCAGGGTACTTCCTCATGTTTACAACAGAGTACCCTATCCACCAAATTCTAAATCAGGTCCTAAGGCCCCCAATATGAGTGGCCACTTCATTCCAGAGGGAATGGTAGCAGGAGTTAACGACCTCATCCGAATTATGAGATCCGCATGAACACAGTAGATCTCTTACCTTTCACCCAGGGATTTCAGATGCTGGAGATAACTGATAGCATCTAATGAAAAACCAGGAGAAAATGAGGAGTTACTCGAGCAACCCGACCCTGGGTTACCAATTCCCTCAGTAATTGTTAATTTCTAAGTGGACATTCAGGTTCCAACTTCTAATAGGCTTAATTTTCTCCACACTCGGGGTTACTAGTACCCACGGTATCAGTAACTCCATCACTTGAGAGAATCCACTTACTAGCTGGGCCACTCATTACGAGGGCCCATGTATGTTTTTCTAGTTCTGTTTTCTATCATTTTAAAGCAATAATGGGGAAGACACATTTCACTGCAGAATGGGAAGTTCTGAGTGGGTGGCAGTGTGTATAATGGGGTTAAAGTTACAAAGCAATATCTGCAATTAAGAACCTGTGTGCTATCACATGATGCCAATACCTCACTATGTCAGTCAGTCAATAAATCTGTAATCAGCTTAAATACCATAAAAGAAAACAAAACACAGAGATCACCAGTTTACATAAAATAATACATTACAACAATTTTACCAGACTTGAAAAATCCATTAAAAAATTAATTCTCAATGTAGGAGATTTATAAAGCGCACTGTTACCAAACGGTGTCCTGGCGCTAACCGGTGATCGGACAGGGGACATGTTTCTTACCAAAAGTCTGATTTGCTGAAAAGCCAGGTTTTCAGCTCATGTCTAAAATTAAGGGAAGAAGCAGATTGAATGTTTAGTGGAAGTTTGTTCCAGATTGTTGCGGTTCCTAGATGGAAACTTCTACCCCCCCCAGTTCCTTCTGTTGAATTTTGGTAACACCATAGTACAAGAGTAAGATGATCTGGGTAGTCTAGTTGGCGAGTACGATCGAAGTTTCGGACCTAAATATTGTGGTCCTTGTTTGTGCAAGGCTTTGTACGCGAAGCACAGTGCCTTGAACTGGATCCTCTCCTTCACAAGCAGCATCTTTTTTATTTTATTAAACGTTGCGATAGTGCAGTGGTAGGCCATGAGGCCACATAGATATCAACATTCATTACCAAAGGGAGTGTATACAATAAGATACATGGGTTTCTACAGGAAAGGGATCAGTGTCCAAATTAGTCCTGCGTAATTCAACAGTTGAAGACACACATAATTCGCCACGGGACACATTCCATTTAGTCCATTTATGGTCCCACTTTTTGGGGCAGCCCCTATGCTTAAAGACATCCTTTTCTGCAATCATCGTAGTATCCATATCGTTGGACCATTTTTGATATGTAGGTAAATCCCCGGTCTCCCCCATTTGAGCAATATTCCTCTTGGCGAGAACAAACCCCAGTGATGCCCATGTGCGCTCAGTGTGTGTCAGATCAGTGGCTTCCCACATATTTAGCAAACATAATTTCAGGGAGTGAATAACGTTCTTCTGATAAGCGTAGCGACAATCCTCCCCCAATATGGCTGAAAAGCTGGACTCTCCCAAATCGTATGGAATAAGGTACCCTCAGCCGTGCACCCTCTAATACATCCAGGGACTCATTTATGAGCCCCTGCGTCACTTTTACGCCACCGGGGCGTCACTTTTTGTGACGCACCAGTGGCGTAAAACATGCGCCATGATGCGCCATATTTACAAAGTGACGCATCTACCTAGATGCGTCACTTTGTAAACCCCTGCGCTACATTATACCTGCGTCAAGTATAATGTATGCAGGGTGGGCGTTCCCACGTAAGTAAGCATCGTAGAAGTGACGCAGTGAAATCTACGAGATTTCACTGCGCCACTTCTAGGGTGCAAATGCGTCAATATCTTGCGCCTGCCTCACAGCAGGCGTAAGACTGACGCAGGCCCTTTCACATGGGGCTTGCCCCATATGAAAGGACACATTGCTGGAGTTGCGTCACTTTTGTGACACACTCCAGCAATGCGTCACTTTTGCGCCTACAGATACGTCAGAAATACTGACGTATCTGTGACTCCTTGCGACATGATGCGTCATACTGTAAATATGACGCATCATTGGAGTCGCAGGGAGGGCGCAGTGAAAAGTGACACATCACTGTTTTCCCGCAGTGATGCGTCACTTTTCCTAAATGAGGCCCCCAGTGTCCAAACGATGCCCCATTTTGACCAGTGTGAGTGCATGTTAAATATACTCTATGTAGGGTCTTGAGTTGAATCAATCGTAATCGCATTGGAATTGCAACCTCTTTGGGAGAGGCGAGGGCTTCTTGCCAGTTATCGTCTTCTAGGTACCCAAGGTCCGACTCCCACAGCTGCCGGAGGCGCACCAGCGGGTCTGGTTTATTGTTCATTAGTTTACGGTATGTGAGTGACATAGCTTTGTGTGCAAAGGGATCCGTTAGGAGTCGGTCCTCTAATAGGGATGACTCAGGTATAGCCTCTCCACTAGTCACAACTGAGGTCAGGGCATGGCGGATTTGTAAGTAGCGGAACGTTTCTGACTCCGCCAGTTGATACACGGCTTGCAATTCACTGAGCTGGATCGTCTCATTACGTTTCCACAGATCTCCGATGGAAGAGATGCCAATTAGGTCCCATTTGTAAAAGCCCGCGCTGTTACTCAATAAGCTTAGTTGTTCAGATTCCCATAGGGGGGTGAGTAATGTCAGTTTTTTATGGCACCCCAACGCTTTTGTCACCCGATGCCAAATTGCCACTGTCTGGGCCGTGGGATCGGTGAGGCGTTGGAGTTTGGGATTAGAGTAAAGAGCGGGTCGGAATCCCCCTGGAGTCATTAGCCACTGGTCTGTACGGTATGTCGCTTCAGACGGAGGGGCAAAGACCCATTGATTGACCACAGCAAGTTGGGAGGCACAGTAATATTGTTTTAAGGCTGGTAGTGTAATTCCTCCGTCGTACCAGCTCCTGGTTAATTTGTGTGCAGCTATTCGAGGGTTTTTCCCATCCCATAAAAGGGTTCTGACTTCGCTCGCCACTTTAGCAAAGCAGGCATCAAGGAGTAGATAGGGAGTATTTTGCAATGCATACAGAAATCGAGGTAGCGCCAGCATTTTGAACAAGGTCGCCCTGCCGATCAAGGTAAGGGGCAGTGCCCTCCAGTGAAGCACATCATTGTGGAGCCTGGTCAATGGGGCCTTGAGATTGTTGTTGTAGAACAGTGTGGGATGGGGTATGACATATATGCCCATGTAGCAGAACCCCTGTGTAGCCACCACTATGTCGGTGCCCAGGGGTATCCGTGGTGCAGGGCCTCGGAGCATGAAGAGAACAGCTTTCATCTAGTTAATTGTGTAGCCCGAGTGAGAGCTGAATATAGCAAATATATGTAAAATCCTGCGGATCGAGGTGAAAGGTGCTGCGATATATATTAGGACATCATCAGCATATAGGGAAATTCTGTCTTCATGCTGATCTGTCCATCTCAGTCCCCTAATCATGGGGTCCCATCTAATCCAGGTCGCCAATGGTTTCAACACTAGTGTGAATATAAGGGGTGACAGAGGGCAGCCTTGTCTGGTCCCTCTCTCTAACTTGAATTGCCAGGAGGTATGTTGGTTTATGCCAATTTGGGCCACTGGGTCTGTATATAATAGTTTGACCCATTTTATGAAGTGCGGACCAAACCCCACCCGCTCAAGGAGAGCGAATAGGTAAGGCCATTCAATGGTGTCAAACGCCATTTTGGCATCTAAAGACAGCAGGGCCACATCTTCTTGAATAGTGTGGATTCTCCCCATCACTCTGTGTAGTCTTCTGAGGTTAAGGGCCGTGTTGTGACCTGGCATAAAGTCTGATTGGTCCGGATGTACCAGTTTGCATAGTATTGGGATCAGCCAATTGGCCAATATCTTAGTCAGGATCTTTACGTCGGCTGTCAATAATGAGATGGGACAGTAGGATTCACATCTCGTCGCCGGTTTACCTGGTTTATGAATGAGAACTACGGAGGCTAACATCAAGTCTTGGGATAGTGCCCCGGTTTGATAGCTCTCCAGACATAGGGCACACAGAGTGGGTGTAATCTTAGAAGTCACTAATTTGAACAGTTTAATTGGGAGTCCGTTCGGGCCCATAGCTTTGCCCGAGTTAATACCCCGTATGGCTATGGCTTTCCTCCTCTGTTAGGTTGCCCTCCAAGGCATCACAATCCTCCAGAGTGAGAGTGGCAACTGGAATAGTGGCCAGGAGATCTCTGGAGTCCCGTAGGGTAGAGCAGGTGACAGAGGAGTAGACGGATGCGAAATGGGAGGCAAAGGCCTCCGCAAATTGTTGGGGGTCGCTTACCACTGGACTCGAGTCTGTCTCAAGTAGGGGCACCCAGCGCTGCGCCATTTCCTGCTTCGCCAGCCACGCAAGTAATTTACCGGTGTTATCTCCCAATTCGTATATTTTATGTCTGCTAGTTTTGGGTTTTGCCCTAACTACGTCGGTCGTCAACTGACGATAATCTTGCTGCGTGATAGTGAGAGTGTGTGTAAGCTGTACGTCGTCGCTGACCGCCACCCTATCCTCCAACTCTCAGATTTCTTGCACCAGCATCCCCAAGCGTGCCCTCAGTTCTTTCTTCTGACCTGCCAACAGTGATAGTGCTTGGCCCTTAATGACAGCCCCAAAAGCACCCCATTAAGTCAGTTGGGACTGAACTGTGTTCATGTTGTCCACAAAGTAGTGATCTACCTCTTACAGGTGGGCACAGTGGACATGGGGTATCTTCAGACTCCATGGGGTGTGGACAGTGTAGGATGGCTGCATTCCCGGGGTGGATTCAGTTTTGTCAGGACAGGGGAATGGTCAGAGATACCGCGTGCCAATAGTGTTGTGTCAGTGAAGTTGGAGAGGTCGTCAGCGTGTGTAAACAAATAGTCGATTCTGGACTGGCTACCATGGTCGCCAGAGTGGAAGGTAAAGTTTTGCAAGCTTGATGGTATTCTTGACTGCGACATGTTTGGGTGTACGAGTTAGAACTCTAGCTGCTGTATTCTGCAATACCTGAAGTTTCCTATGATGTTGAGCCCGGAGGTTGAGGTATAGGCCATTGCAATAATCTAGTGTAGCCTGTACCAAGGCCGATATGACTAACGTTTGAGAATTTTCTGTGATATATGTCAGATTTAAAAAAAATGTTCTTAAGTTGAAATAGATGGATGATGTCAAAGCATTGGTCTGGTTGGCAAATGAGAGTGATTTGTGCTTAAAGGATGGATAACTTTATCAGCAGTCTACAAATAAACACCCTGCTACATCAAGCAGCTCATTTGTCTTAAACACTCTAAAAATACTTAGAACAAATTGGATAAAAATCTAGAATAAAAAGCAGCATGTCTGACAGATCGATTTCATAAGACATAGCATTACTGTACATTACTTGCCCACCAGGTTTCTCAGCCTCATTGCAAATAAAACAAATTTATGAACCATTATACAAACCAACTCCGACTGCAGCAATTGAAGATAAAATAAAGCTGGCCTGCATTTATATTGAGGCGCCTAAGTAGGGGGAATAAAAACATTTTCCTTGGTACAGATTAAAGCTTGCAAAAAACAGAACATATGCAACATGGATGCCACAGACTCTGAATCACATGGCTATGGCTCAAGGTCGAATTCTTCAAAGACATCTTTGGGATCAGAAACCAAGAGATTGGCTATATTAAATCTAAATCTGCGATAATGCCTATGGTGCTGGCAAGGTGAAAATATAAATAAGGCTCCATAGAGTCTGTGGTAGTTACAAGTTGATGATCAACCACCCTCCTCTTGCTACACTCTAGAGCAGAGGTCTTCAAACTGTTTTACTCTGAGCCACCCCTAAGCAAAATGTTTTGAGGTCAGGCCCCGCTCCAAAACTTTATTGCAAGGATTGGGGAAGTGGGAGGGACATGGCTGTCTGCAGGGACCGGGGATTATGAGATGATTTCAGGAATACGTTATCTATAGCTTATGAACTGCACTAAATATGAGACTTAGAAAACAACAAATGCATCAAACAAAAACAGATATTATCCCAAACAAACTGCTCCCCATAATTGGGGTGTTGTGAGCCCCTCATACTCTTTGAACCCGATGCAGCTACACCTGCTGCACGAATGATTACTGCAGTCCTGAGTAGGAGGCTATCTCCTCTGCATCTCTTACCTCTTCCCCACCATGACGGATCATCACCTCCGTCCTAATGCTTGAAAGGAAAATAAGGTCCGATGCCCCTTTTTTAAAGGTAGACAGTCATAACTGTGATGCAGTGGGCCCCTCAAATCCCTGGGCCCCAGGCCTGCTGCATCTGCTTCCTTAATGATAACCAGCAGTGGCCACTTACACACTTGGCAGCAGCGCCGGCTCCAATAATGAATGTCCCTTGAAAAACACTTATATTGTCCCATTCTTTGGAGTATCTCTCTGAAGAAGCTGTCTCTGGCCATTTGTAGGCACAAAAATGAGTCCACATACAGTGCTCCCTATTCTGGGCCTTCTCTTTGACAATATCTATGAATCTCGCTCCTTTTCTGTCTCCTAGACCATTACTGTGAGGCCCCAGGGATCGAGAATATTAGGGCTCTGTATCTTAATACAACCCTGCTGGCCTCCTACCTGCCACCCCATGGACTCAGCTTTCACAATGCCCCTGAATGGTTAATACTGACTTTGAGGTGCCTCTGCCTGAAAGATGAGGGTGTGGTGGTAGTGCAGAAAGTTAAAAAAGAAACCAGCCTTCTTACCAACCACCCATTAATTGATTGAGTCACTTAAAAACAGGGCCACTGGAATTATGAGTTTCTGCAGCAGCAGCGTTTTCACATTAATTATCAGTTTACTGCATTTGCTACATAATCTGCAGATTTCAACAAAAATAACTTGATTCTAGCTCAAACGGAACAAAAGTTATTTAATTAAAGCGTGACAAAGTGTTCCGGAGCAGTGGAAGGCCTTTGGCACAGATTGACTGGTAATCTGGGAGTTGCTTACTGCTGCATTTGGGTGTTAAACTGGTACTAATGAGGTAAAATATTTCCCCTGACAGAGTTACCTTGCGTTACAATGACAAAATAATGAAGTAATTCTAACCACAAAATGTGGCACATTGTGCCGCATAATTTACCTTTTCTTGCTGCATAAATTAGTCAAACCTGCAACATAATGTGGTCCTCTTCTGCTGAATAATTCCAGTGGCACTGCTTAATGCTTCATGATGGCAAAGATTTATTCTTTATGAGATGTAATGTAGGGGTGTTATCAGCTGAGATCTGGAATATTGGAGACACTTACAAAAATGTCGGCATTAGATACAATTTGATTACTTATTACTAAAAAGTATATTTTGTAAGAACTTTTTTTATCTCAATCACTGCAGCATTTTGCAGCAGCCTAGTTTAGAGTATGTAAATACTGTTAATGACTTACATATTCACAGTGCTTTCTGCCACAGGCTGGGACCTCATAGCACTATAAACGGGGCCACTGGAATTATATGGCAGGAGAAGGCCAAATTATGCAGCAGGGTTGACTAGATTCTGCAGCAAGCAAAGGCGAATTATGTTGCATAATGCTGCATATTTTGTGATAGCATTACTGCATTATTTTTGCAATTTGTACACTTGTTAACACTGTCCTGGCTTTTATTGCCCCTCATGAGTACCACATTAACACCCACATATAGCAATAAGCAACAGAAAGGTGACCAGTCAACCTTTGGAAAGGGTCTTCCACTGCGAGGTAACGTGTTGCTGCATTTTTAGTAACTTTTGAACCTGAGAGGTTTTGTAGAGCTGCTTTTAATTCCCGTTTTTCTCTTTATCTCTGTTGCTTTTAAATGTGCTTTGAAATCATTTTTTTTAAATCGCATTTGTTAAAATCCGTTTCTTACTTCTGGTGGTGGAATTTTTTAAATGTGCTCTGAAAGAAAAATTTAAAAATCGCATTTACTAAAATCCGTTTCTTACTCTTGGGGGTGGAATTTGCACAAAGTTTCTTAGGGCTTGCATTAGATTAATCTTGTGGTGGAGTGTGATATACTCCTCGTAATTGAACTTTCCCAACCGTGAGGATCGCGGGCAGCCATTGGCGTGTTGCCACACGCTCTCAACGATTAGCGCGCTAGTCTTTGCACGCCATCCTGCCATTACCTCATATATTGGGCCGGGATCGGACTCGCAGCGGACGCACGCAGCGGGTGCGCCTAAGGCAAGCCCGTCCGCGTCCTACCAGGGCCAGGGGCCACGATCCCTGCTCCGATCAGGAGGTCATTCATATGGTATTCAAAGGAGCAGTAAAAGCGCTCTACTCCCCGAGTGTGAGCATTTAAATCCGGAATCCTTGTCCTTTAACGGTCCATGTTGCAGTTTTGCATCTAACATGGACTTATATAAAGGTTATAGCTCACCTAGTGCCCCTTCAAAGTTTAATAAGGCCCAGATTAAGGCGGATATGAATCAGCCCAAAATTAACGAAAATGATTATGTATTCTACAATATAAATTGTCGATCACTCCTAAAACATAAGTCAGACATTTTTGATCTTTTGGTCAATGAACACCCTGACGCCATTTTCCTTACTGAAACCTGGTTACAGGAGTGTTCTGGACTGGACATTGCGTTTGCTTTACCTCCCAACTATTTAATAGTTAGGAGAGACAGGATTTTAAAAGTGGGTGGTGGTATTGCAATTATTTATAAAGATTGCTACACTTGCAAATTTGAAGACTTGCCTTTTATAGGCTGTGAGTCTGCACTATTTGAACTTATCATTAGTCCACGGGTTACATTTTCTGGCATCTTGCTCTATCGCCCCCCGGGACCTGCTGGGGTATGGGCGGACTCTTTTCCTGATCTAGTTGCTCCGTATCTCCTGGACACCACTAACTTTACTATTTTGGGGGATCTTAACTTGCATTTTTATGATCCAGCATGCTCCATTAGCGCTACACTCATTTTAGATCTAACAGCTAGGAACATTTCATTATGTAACTCGGGTTCTACTCAAGTAGCGGGTCATTTACTGGACCCCATTTTCTCTAACTTGCTGAATATTAGTTGTCTTCCAGCACTTCCTGTTCTCTGGTCGGATCACTTTCTGCTGAGCTTTTGAGTCAGTAAAGTTTTTCCCAGCCCTGCCCCCAATATGCTTAGTGACAAGGCAAATTTTAGAGATTGGGGTAAATTAAACATGGATCCTTTTAATAAGATTTTAATTGAGAGTGCCCCCATTACCAGTCCAATTTCGGTAGCTAATGTGGATGTAATACATAATTGGTTACTTAATTCCATTGATGCCTTCCTACCACTTTCGGACAGCCCCCTGGTTCTCTGAGAGTCTAAAAGAAGAAAAAAGTAAATGTAAAGCGTCTGAGAGACGCTGGAGAAAGAACTATGCCTCAGATACGAAATTAGCCTATAAATTGGCAAAAAGAAACTATCATGCACTTTGTAAATCTGCGCGAGCTCAGCCTGTGACAGCCACTATCACTAAAGCTGAAAACGATGCCAAAATACTATTCAAACTTGTAAAAGAGGTATCAGGCACAAAGTGTCTGCCTAAATCTCCTGATCTCACTGAATCACAATGTGATGACCTTGCTAAGTTCTTTCTCAACAAAGTAGAAAATATCTATGCCACACTGAAGCAAGTCCAACCAGTTGATAGCCAACAGTACATGATGACTCTCGATCAACCTATTATAAGTACGACCCCTCAGGCTAGAACATCCCTGACAGCCACTAGCAATCTAATAACTTGGGCACCTCTAGATATCAACTCGTTTAGGCAAATTTTGAATGGTTTGAAATCTGGTTCCCCTCGGGACCCTGTCCCTCTTTCTGTGCTCCAGTAATTTGAAAGCCATCCCTGAGACTAATTATGGAGTTGCTTAATGCCTCCCTAATAAAAGCTAAGGTACCATCTATGTGGAAACACGCAATGGTTCTTCCACTTTAAAAAAAAATCAATGCTGATCCTACACAACTATCCAACTTTCGACCCATCTCTTGGCTCCCGGCCTTTTCGAAAATGTTGGGAAAACATGTCAACATTCAATTATCATCTTTTGTTGAATCGCATAATTTCCTAAATAGCTCCCAGTCTGGTTTTCGACCAGGCTTTTCTACGGAGACCACCTTATTAGGTCTCACAGAAATGGTACGCAACCGTGTGGATAATGGTGATACCGTGGCCCTTATAATCCTTGATCTAAGTGCCGCGTTTGACACGGTTTATCATGCGCTGCTCTTGCAAGCTATGCAGTCCTTGGGAGTGAATGACGTAGCACTCAACTGGCTAAAAGACTTTCTGGTGGATCGCACCTTTCAAGTTTTTTCTCCTACATCCAGTTCAAAAACGTACTCTTCACCCTATGGTGTCCCTCAAGGCTCTATACTGAGTCCATTGTTATTTAATATCTATGTTAGGCCTTTGGAGCTGATTGCTGAAGAATCTGGGCTCTCCCTTTTCTCCTACGCTGATGACACCCAGATTGACTTTTCTCTATCAGCCGACAGAGCATCCAACCCATCCTCTCTCCAATCAGGATTGAGAAACATTGCAGGATGGATGCAAGACAATCTGCTTAAATTAAATGGAGAGAAGACTGAGGTGTTATTACTGGGCAGGAAGAAGGATTTATTTATGCAGGTTGAGGTACAGGATGAACAGCGCAAGTGCATTTTGAGTGCAGAGTGATCGCTGTGAGTGCAGGGTGAGCGTGAAAGTGTAGGGTGAGAATGAGGTGTGAGTAAATCAGCATGCTATTGACGGTGGCCTAGGGTTTCAGATATAAGTTAAACTATTGCTATAATGGCATCATTCAGGGATCAAGGGTGGAGAAAAGAAATAATGTGCTGATCCTGCAACAAACTTCCAGTCTTATGATTAGGGTTGCCAGCTCATTATTTTGATGTTGCAAATGGTACAATAATAAACAGGCACCTAAACCCAGATTTTCTGCACTTATCTGTGTGTACTTCGAACAGAAAATATAAATAGAAAGCACTTTTAATTGTGTTCTAGGGCGGCCTGAATGATTCATGACTGATAATGAAAGGGAACAAAGATAGAAAAGTCACATTACAAAGGAATACATACTTCTTTTATTTATAACCCTATTTAGTGTCAAGACGAGGTCTTTAAACAACACATGGCTAGCATTTTTCTTTTGGCAACCCTCCTTTATATTCCTTTTCACGAAATGCATTCTCACACTAGTAAATGTAAAATACAAATGTAAGGAATAGGCGGAGTGGGGGCCTGAAGACGGGTGGGGGGGGGGACTGGAACCAGAAAAAAACTAAGCCTCGGTAACCAGTTTACAAAAGTATGAATATATGCAAGTGGTCTTTAAAGATCTGTGAAAAACTCGTGGGTGCCGGAAGTAAGACTCCAGACACTGCCCAGCCAAGCCCACAGCAGCACACTCACTGATCTCCGGCCCCACAGTACTCTGATCTCACTTCAAGGGCTTCGGGGTAAATAAAGACAGCCTGGAAATGCAGCAAATAAACATCGTTGCACTTCCAGGCCATCCTCATTTACATGTACCTGCCGAGGCATTTGCGTCCCCCTGGGTACCCATCCATGCCCCTCCAGGGGGTGCGCCTCACAGTTTGAAGACCTCTGCTCTACAGCTTCTCATCGTCTCATCAACATAGTGAAGAGTTCTTTCCCCTTCAGCGCTGTGCGAATCCTCCCACTGAGCGGGAGAATTAATGAGTGGGCGTGTTTTGGACGGCCCACAGCTGTCCTCCGCACACGCCCACCGTGACATCGGATGGACGGGGGCCATCCTGAGCACCGAAGAGGTTACTTTAGCGCTTGCTTTGACTGAGGAAGTAATACACTGAGGGTTGTTAAAAAGTTCCAGTCTCCCTAACAAGGTACATTGATCCTTTACATGTGTCTACCATGGAATGTTCCATACATTATCATGCTGGAGACAATCAGTGATCACATCCCAATTAATGAAAGTTTCTGATTTTGACCAAATCGAAAGCCATAACATTAAAGGTGCCGGTGTTTTACATTAACCCCACTTCCAAGCGACATCCATAAGTGAGAGCACTAATGTGAACTCATTACATTCTTCTCAAAAACACATTTGACTAACCTGATTCTGTGTCACAATTTACCCAAATACCAGCACCATAAATAACCACAGAGGGGAAACTGACGGAAAACCGGGTCCTCAGCCATGCGTGAGCCGACATCGCGAGCTGGGGGAGGGTCGGGTCGTTTTTTAAATTAGAAGTTAGGATATTTGGTCTAAGGGCAGTGGAATGGGTTGGGGTTGTTTTAGGGACAGCATGGGGGGGTGGATGTGGGTCAGGTAATGTTTGTTAAGAGACAGGTTGTATGCCTCAGGGCAGGGAGAGGGGAATGGGTAGTTGGAGTCGTTTTTCGGGTTTAGGAGAGAATGGGGTCGTTTTTAGGGCTCAGGGGAATTTTAACATTGATCAATAGTCCCTAAGACCATAGTAGCAACAGTGACCCAAGCCTTGGACTCAGTGGGAGAAATGGAACAATAACAGCGAGGG
Organism: Triturus cristatus; assembly: GCF_964204655.1. NCBI lineage: Eukaryota > Metazoa > Chordata > Amphibia > Caudata > Salamandridae > Triturus > Triturus cristatus. Next base: position 1,250,818,255 of record NC_140592.1, on the reverse strand, counting down.
TCAGCTCCATCCCCCTTCTTATAAATGGGGCAATAAAAGAATTAGACCAGGACTTGGGAAGGCCTGTATTTATTGAACTACTCACTGCATTTACTGATAAAGGTGCCCGTAGATCTATGTAATCTTTAAATAGATAGATGGGAAACCAATGGGGTCCCGGGGCCTTGTTTCTTGGACTAAGTTCAATTGCAGATACCTGATTATTAGTAATTGATAAGAAATCTCTGCCATCCATACACTACCACATAGGGGTTTCCCGCCTATCCTGAGACCACTATATTGAGAAATATGCACTTCCACCCAAATGCTTGCATTTTGGGGACCTCTCACCCATCCAAACTGCATATTTTTTCTGAGGAGTTCCTGCTTGCATGCTCTAATAGTGGTGGTGCATATTGCGTACCACTTTTCTGTAGCGGACCATACAGCAAATCCTTGCTTCACTGGCAGTCCTTGCGGGGCAGCACTGGCATCAGGTTTTGCACCATTACAAAGCAGGTTCATAGTCAGGTGCTAAGGAAGAGGGGTGCCAGCATATTTTTCTTTTATAGTGTCTCTACTGCTCACATTGTTCTGGGAAACAATTTAATTGACTTATATGTTTATGGAGAGGAAAAAGCGACGGAGCTCCCTCCCCGCCAAGATTATCGATCGAGCACACCATAGTTTGAAAACGACGGAGATGGAGTAGTCTTCGCTATTGTCAAACTTGTCTTGTACCCTGACTGAGCAAGAGCCGTCGGAGGTTTGGCTCTATGTCCACCCACACAATTTAGATGGGTTGACATATTGAAATTTTTCAATGCCTGCCACCGTGAGGAACAAATTGGAGGGCTGGGGAGGGGGGCATTGTTTATTTTTTATTTTCTAAACTAAAATCCCGCATTGGGATTTCTGTTTTTTGAAAATGTAAAAAACTTGGTAAGTTTGCCATAGGGTTCTGTCATGTTAATGGAGCTGCATGGCAATATTACAATGTAATCACAGGAACTGCTGTAACAAATAGCCATTCCCTATCAGTTTAGCTATTGGCACCTCCGTCAGTGCGATGGAGTAATTTACTCCATCGCCCTGGCGGAGGATGGGCTCCCCACCAAAATTAGCTGAGGCCCATGTCTTTTTAGCATGTGTTTTTCCTCCTAAGGTGTGTTAACATTGGGCCATTATCCATGAGATGCTCCTAAATGCAATTAAAAGGCTATCTCTACCTTCTTAACCCTCAAGAAAAAAGGCAGCAAGTCAAGAATGACATTTTATTTTTTATTTCACAAATCTGCCACTCTAATACATCACCCATTCCTCACTTTTCGGTCAACAGCTTGTTTCATAGTGGAGCTTGAATTTGTTTCCTAATTCACTCCATTTGGGTTAACAGCCCCAAAATACAGATATTGGCTAAAGTACCAAAACTGGCGAAAGGTGTTATATATGACATTGAGTCACATGGTATGTTTTAAAATCTTTCAAAGTCATCTAGTCAATTTTAAAATCTGCTTGTTTCACATATCAAAACAAAAATAAACTATGATCAGATATTTTGTGAGGGTTCACTCTTTTATGTTATGCATTAAAATGAAAATTGACAATACAAATTGTTTTGTCTTTTGTGCAGTGGAAGGTTTTATACCGAGCTTCACAACGCAACAAAGGTACAACATTGACAGTAGCAGCGCAGTCTTTCTTACCTCAAAGAATAGGTAAAGTGCAGGTGGCAATAGCAGAAGGAACGTCACAAGATTCACTTATACACACAGGTACAACACTGGTAGCTAAACAGGGAGTGACAGAGTTTAAAGGACTGTTGTGTACGTTCCGTAAACAAACTTAAACATACAAGAAGCATAACACAACTGGAAGAAAGAGCCACACCTCTAATAGAATTACCATACCGTTGTTTACTCATATACACTGATAACACCACCTTCCTAGCTATTTTGCTTTCTCTTCAGAGCACCTGAGCAAGACTTCAAAACACCAAGATACAATGTGCACACTCTTCAAACTAGAACTCTACACCCTTTAGAATACCAAGGTGCAACATAAACAGAGCTCAACACTCATTTATCAAGTAAAGGGAAATATTTATTTCATCAAGATCCCATATCTCGGGGGCGTGGCTTGGCGTCCGTCGGGGATGGCGGCTGTTCGCTGAGGCTCTCCGGAGGTCCCTGAGGAAATCGCGCTGCACTACCGGACCAGCCTAAAAGGACAATGGTTTTCAGCGGATAAAGACCTGGGGGTCATTTTGGCATCCTTACAACCTGCTTCTTTTGCCAACAAGTATGTATTTTAGCCTCCTGTGTGGTCGCGTCTTCCCGCGGCCGCCATTTTGTTTTTTACCGCGAATCGCGGATACGTGGATTCTTTCTTAAAGCTCCACATAATGTTCATTTTAAGTGCTCCAAACCTGCTTCTCAAGTATTTTTCACAGGACCTCAGCCTATTTTGTGGGGATGTGTGCTTGCAGGCATATGATTAGAGGCTACCCGGGATTCTGAGGTATTTGAGTCCGGCGGCCATTTTACAACTCTGTGGATGTATTTTTGAGACTCTCTGTGGGATTTCAATGTGCTGACTGAGAATTAACACAGCGTTTTCCTTGTATTGAACTTCTCCCGGTTTCTGCATTAACACATCGTGATACCTTTCTACTCAAACTGCTTATGTTCTTCACTTGCGCAGCCTCACAGCACGCTGAGGGATAATTGAGCTATTTCCTCACTGTTATTTTTTACTTTTGGGGTGAAGATCCGAGGCAGTGTTTGGGGACTCATGAACTGCGACGCAAGTTTCTCACCTGGTGCACACTTTTTGTGTGGTGGCGGTGGGTATTTTTGACCGGCATTCTATGGGAAGAACAAAAGGGACACGTACTCCTACACCAAAGAAACATATTTTTTATAAAGAAATCGAAGATCTTCACGGAATTCTCCAAACTTGATTCTCCTTTATTGTATGCACCTTGCTGCCCAACTGCTACTATGGATCCTGCCCCTGAAGCTACCGGCAAATCCCTAACTAAATGCCTTAAAAAAGATCCTCCCTCGCCGCCTAAGTTGACTTCACCTGTGTCAATGGAGCTCTTACTCGAGGAGATTTGGCCCTTAGACCTTTTATGGAAGAGACTAATACCAAGCTGCAATTCTTAACGGATAATTGGTCACAAATGGATGCACGGATTTCGACTGTTGAAGAGTCTGTTTCCTCACTGCGGGAGTCCTGTTCAAGTGTTTCTCATCTACACGCTCAGGTCTCCGTGCTACAGAAACAGGTTGAGGATCTGGAAAACCGCAACAGACGCAATAATCTCCGTATTTACGGCTTGGGAGAGGGAATTGAGGGATCAGACCCTATCGCCTTTTTCAAATCTTTCTTGCCCAAAGTTCTTCACCTACCAGGCGAGACACAGTTTAACATTCAAGGGGCTCATAGATTAGGTCGCGCCCCACCCCCTTCTAATCCCTCACAGAAACCACAAGGCGTCATCCTTTATTTCTTGGAATATACAGATCTGATGAAGGGGATCTCTGCAGTTAGAGTTTCTCCGAGGATTACGTGGTCCGGCTCATCTTTATTTTTTGTGCAGGCCTATGCTAAAGCTACAGCTAACAGGCGCATGGCTTTCCTCAGCATGAGAGCTGACCTACGCTCCTTAGGGGCTAGATTCGGCCTTTTTCACCCGTGCCTCTTCAAAGTTACATACAATAATAGAACAACCACGTACGAAGACCCAACTCATCTTCAAAGCTTCATCAACTCTTGTAGAGCAGTTGCCATGGACTCATCGGATCCCTCTTCCTCATCGACCACTTAATTGCTGCTCTTTTTCCTTCCAAGGGTTCTTTGGACTTTGTTAAACTTTTAACTATCTTTAGAGACTTTAGGAGTGTTTTCCTGGTGGAATTTGTTTATCCTGCCTTTGCTTCTACAAGGATATATCTTTTATGACCGGTTCTTTATTATTATTGTTGGTATTTTCGTCTTTGGTTGGTCTTTTGTTTGTCTTATTCACATGTCTTAGTGCTGGTTTTACAGGATTATGTTTTATGTTGTCTTTGCAGATGTTCTTTGCTGTAGCGTGGTTTCCTCCTGGCCCTTCGTCTGGCCGACGTCGAATGTGCTGCCTACTCCGTGTGATTCCACCCCTCCCCCACATATTCTCGATTTTTCTTTTGTAGGTATGTTCACTCTCTGCTCTTTTTTCACTCTTTTCTTTCTTGTGATTTTTGTTTTGTACTCTTTCTTTTTTTCCATTTACATTAGTAGTTTTTTGTCTGTGGTTGTTTCTTGTCTACTCATCTCACTCTATCTGACCTTTTCCACTACTTTTTCTGTCACAGCTATTTCTTTGTTTCCTGATTTCTCTTTCATCTGACATAAACTTTTGTCTGCCATGTCCTCTGACTATCAATTCTTGCTCTGGTTATTTGATTTTTCTTCTTATTCTTACTATGCTGTTGGACACTATGTTCCCTCTATGTTTTACCTTCTTTTTATCCTACATTGCTCTTGTGTTGATTTGGGCTTTTATATTATGGTTGCACTATGTTATGTTTTTGATTATCTATGTCTCTAAAATTGATTACATGGAACGTTAAGGGTTTAAATTCTCCCATCAAACGGCAAAGAATTCTGACTCATCTAGCCAAGCTTGATGCGGATATTGTTTTTTTACAAGAAACTCACCTCTCTGATGTTGAATCATTAAAACTGAAAAGAGGTTGGGTGGGGGAAGTTTTCTTTTCTCCAGGTGATGGTATAAGGAATGGAGTGATGATTTTGTGCCGCAGGTCCCTCCCTTTTTTATTATTGTCTCAAGATTCAGATGTCAATGGTAGATGGTTGAATGTTAGATTGTCCTTGAGAGGAGTTCCTGTATCCCTTTTTAATGTCTATGTCCCTACATGTGGAGACCCCTCATTTCGGTCCATGCTGGCTAGACAGATTGCTCCCTGCATGGAGGACAACTTTAACCAGATCTTTGACCCGTTCATAGACAGAAATTCTAAAGTTCCTTATATTCCTAATAAGTCCCAAAAATCATTTTTAAGAACTATTTCCCAGTACAAACTTTTGGACGCTTGGCGTCTTTGCAATCCGGTGACTAGAGAGTATACTTTTTATTCCCCTTCGCACCAGACGCAATCAAGAATTGATCGTGTTTTTTATTTCTCATTCCATCTCGCAATCCCTCACACATGCGGAGATTGGTCCGATTTTATTGTCAGACCACGCCCCTGTTTCAATTGGTCTCGAGATTTTACCTAAGGCTACAGGTCCCAAAAGGTGGATGTCATGCCCAGACCAGGGGCACTAGGACCCTGGGACGCAAGGGCAGAGGGCAGGGGACACTGGACACCAGTTCCGGTGAGGGGAGGGGGCAAGGGGAACAGAGGGCATTGCAAGGCAGGACCTCGGGGCAAGAGGTCAGGGCCCACTAGTGTGACGACAAAGAAATAATAAAAGATACCTGAAAGCTCCGGCGAGTCCCGCGTGGTCTGTGGGGTCTGGGGAACACGACAACTGGCGACGAAGGTGCGTGATCACAAGTGCCCATCAGAAGATTGGAAGAGCGGCGGTCTGAGGTGTCGAAAGACACTGGAATCGAGACCAGGAGCCCACCCTGACTCGTGTGTGCAGCCATCGAAGTAGACACGGCGCGGGAGCCCACCCCGACCGTAATCGAGCGCAGGAAGACTGTCCTACATCACCCGGTAAGGAGATTGAAAGCCGAGTGGACGCGCGCTGTTTGGAGCGCGAAATATCGCGAGAAGAGGGCAAGGTCAGGCAGACATAAGGACAGCAAGCGTTAAGAAGCTGCGGGCGGCCATTTTAAAGTCAGGCAGAGCCCCGATTGGAGGAAAAAGTATCGCGAGACCACCGGCGGCCATTTTGAGGTCAGGCGAACAGACCAATAGGAAGATAGAACAGCGCGGCGGCCATTTTGAGGTCAGGCAGTGATAAAGAAGTGCCAAATAGAACAGCAAAAAGAAAAAAAACAAGCATTGGCAACGGCAAACAAGCACCAGAATGGATTAAAGAAGCACTGGCAAAGGAAAATAAACAGGCACCATAAGTGGGAAACAAGCATTGGCAAGGACAATAGCAGAAACACCAGAAATAGAAAACAAGCACTGGTAAAGACAAAAAAAAAATATACAAAAAAATAAAAAGACAAGAAGCAACTAAAGAAGCATTGGCGAAGATAAGTAAAGAAGAAACAGAAGTGAAAACAAGCATTGGCAAAGGCAAATAAAGAGGCAGCAACAAAAGAAAAGGATGGCAGAAAGACAAAATGCGCAATATCGAAGATCACTACCATTTAACCCATCAGAGCCACAAGCAGGAATACGATGGAGAAATGGATCAGGCGTTTTGAAAGATACATGGAAGCGACTGATGTGACAGCAGCGAAACAACTAGGCCTATTCCTAAATTTGGCAGGAGATGAGGTTGAAGACTTACTTGTAACACTGCCAAAAGAGGAGACTACCACCTACGACAAACTAAAGGCGTGCCTGACAAACAAATTTGACCCGCAGAGAAATGTTGATTTTGAGCGATACACTTTCACGATCGCTTTCCAACAACAAGACGAAACGCTGGATGACTTCGCAACGAGACTGCGAAAGCTAGTAACACACTGCGAATTTGACAAATTCGATAACGAACAAGCAATCAGACTGCGCATCATAGAGGGCTGCCATGACACAGAATTTCACGCAAGAATTCTAAAAGAACCAACGTCTTTAGAAAGCATCCTATCACTAGCAAGAGCGGAAGCAAGAGCGACAGCACAAGCAAAGGAAATGGAAAGAGGAAAGGAACGGTCAGTGGACCAAGTGCACCGAATGACAAACAACAATCGCACAAGTGGATGGAAAAAAGACAGAAATGACCAGACTGTGAAGAAACGACCGGAAGGAACGTGCTACAGGTGCGGACTTGAATTTCCACATCGAGGGCCGTGTCCGGCGTTTGGTCAGACTTGTCGGAAATGCCAGCCAGCAGGCATGTCCGACACGTCGACACAGGAGCAAGGAGCCCCTCAATAGGATCAGAAGGAGAAGAAGAAAAAGAAGAGGTACCGACGGGACGACTATACCTCATGTCGGATGTCACTACCGAACAAAATGAGGAGGGCGAAAGCAGAGGAAGCATATGTCTGGTAGACAAAAGCAAGATGAAAAAGACAGAATCGGTGACAATAGGTGTAGGGTCACACAAAGCAAAGTTCGTTTTAGACAGTGGCGCAACGTGTAACATCATGTGTGTGTCAGAATACGAAAAAATGAAAATAAAGCCCAACTTGAGGCCGTCCCGAATTGAAGTCTTCACCTGGGGGTCCCGCACACCAGTAACAAACATGGGGAAATTCCCAGAAGAACTGACATACAAAGACAAAAAGACAAAAGAAGAAATTCACGTACTAAAGGGCGACATCCCAGCGCCATGCCTCTTGAGCAACATCACGGCTCAGATGATGGGTCTGCTTGAAATGACTTACAATATATCAGACAAAGGAAGCATCCTGAATGAATACCCCAAACTACTGCAAGGTTTAGGGAAGCTAAAGGGGCGGCAAATAACACTACACATTGATGAAACAGTAAGGCCGATAGTGCAACATCATCGGAGGGTACCAATACACCTGCAGCCACAGGTAGAAGAGGAATTGGATGCATTACTAAAGCAAGACATCATAGAACGAGCAGAAGGACCAACACCATGGGTGTCTCCGATTGTGGCCGTACCAAAGAAAGATACGTCAAAAATAAGAATTTGTGTCGACATGAGGATACCAAACAAAGCAATCGAACGCGAGAGACATCCCGGACCACACCTTGATGACATGATCAGCTGTCTAACAGGCATGATGCGATTCTCTAAACTAGACCTGTGCAAGGGATACCACCAGCTAGAACTAGATCCTCAGTCTCGATACATCACGACGTTTTCCACACACCTAGGCCTGTTCAGATACAAACGTCTGAGTTTCGGTGTATCGTCGGCTGCAGAAATATTTGAAGAGACAATACGACAAGTAATAAGGCCGGTAAAGAACAGCCTAAACTACAGCGACGACATCCTGGTATTTGGAAAATCAAACGAGGAGCACGACAGAGCGCTAAGAGAGGTGTGCTCTCACTTAGAACAGGCGGGTCTGACACTAAACAAAGAGAAATGTGAGTTGGAGCGAGACGAACTAGTATTCTTTGGCCACATCTTCTCCAAGAAAGGAATGCGACCAGATCGCAACAAGGTAAAAACGCTGGAAAGAGCACAACAACCAAGTGACGTGGCAGAAGTGAGGTCATTTCTTGGTCTGGCCAGCTACTGTGCAAGGTACATTCAAGACTTCGCTACAGTAAGTGCACCACTGAGGGAACTAACAAAACAAGGCCATAGTTTCGCATGGACTGAAAAGTGCAGCAAAGCGTTTGAGGAGATCAGAAGCGCTGTAACAGCAGTAGACCACCTAGCATACTTTGATCCGAGGCTATGCACTGAGCTGACAGTAGATGCCAGTCCAGTGGGGCTAGGGGCAATACTGGCGCAACACCAACCGGGAAAAGACTCCCCAAGACATGTAGTAGCATATGGAAGCAAAAGCCTATCGGATGTCGAAAAAGGATACTCCCAGCCAGAAAAAGAGAGCCTGGCGGTAGTATGGGCATGTGAACACTACCACATGTTCATCTACGGAAAACAATTCACAATAATAACAGATCACCAAGCGCTGATAACAATATACGGAAACCCAAATGCAAAAATACCGCCCAGGATAGAGAGGTGGGGGATACGGCTAATGGACTACAATTTCAAAATAATACACAAACCAGGGAAAGAACACAATCCGGCGGATTATGTGTCAAGACACCCCCTGCCACAAGCATCTCAAGCAACTACGATGGCGGAGGAATACCTAAACTTTGCATTAAAACTCAACACACCGGCAACAATAGCAATAGAAGAATTGGAACAGGAGACAAGGAAAGACCCCACCATGCAAGCAATAATGAAAGTGACGAAACAACAAAGATGGAGGCACGTCAACAACAACAACTGGGAAGAAGGAGTGAGAAAAGAAGAACTGCTCGCATTCAAAAAGATCAGCGGAGAACTCCCCGAAAGCGAAAATGGAATAATGATGAGAGGCACCCGAATTGTAATTCCACAAACTCTAAGAAGAAGAACAGTAGAACTAGCACATGAGTCACATCGAGGGATTGTGGCAACGAAAAAAATGCTACGAGAGAAGGTGTGGTTCCCGGGACTGGACAACATGGTGGAAGAGACCGTGATGCACTGCCACATCTGCCAGGTAACAAGTCCCCCACCAAAGCCGGAGCCACTGCAAATGTCCAAACTACCAAAGGCCGTGTGGACGGAACTGGCGGCTGACTTCTATGGACCTCTGGAGACAGGAAATTACCTGCTGGTAATAATAGACGAATTCTCCAGGTTCCCAATAGTGAGGCCGGTAGCTTCGACGTCAGCGAACGCAACACTGCCCGTCTTGGACGACATCTTCGCAGCATGGGGCTCACCACAGACACTGAAGACGGACAACGGGCCCCCATTTTCAGGCGAAGAATTCAAAAGGTTCATGGCATACCTCGGGATCAATCATCGACGAATAACACCCCTATGGCCACAAGCAAACGGAATGGCAGAACGGTTCATGGGAACAATAAAAAAGGCCATACAAAGAGCAAAGTTAACGCAGATCTCGACAGGACAAGCTCTGTGCCATGTCCTAAGGGATTATCGAAACACCCCGCACAGCTCCACAGGAAGATGTCCCGCGGAGCTGGTGTTGGGACGGTCGAGCAGGACGAGGTTGCCACAGGTGAAAGAAAAGGAAAGCATAGAGCGACATGACGTAGCAACGAGAGACACCCAAGCGAAGGAAAAGATGAAGGCATATGCTGATCGGAGAAGACACGCGGCAAGCACAAAAATAGAAGGAGACACCGTGGTAGTGCGGCAGAGACAAGTGCGAAAGTCAGACAGTGTTTTCTCAAAGGACCCACTGACGGTGACAGGAGTCAAAGGGCCAATGATAACGGCTTCAGCAGGGCCATACCACATCACGCGCAACAGCTCGCATTTCAGAGAATTGAAATCAAAAGGAGAGGAGCTGCCAATACATGAACTGAAGGAAGAGACACATGAGGAAAGAGATCAAGCGGACAGCGGAACGCAACGACTGAAGGAAGAGACATATGAGGAAAGAGATCAAGCGGACAGCGGAACGCAACGACCGAGAAGAGAATGCAAGAAAACAAAAAGACTAATTGAAGAAATGTGAGGAGACAAGGGTCCGTGGAGACTGTCTCTCTCTCTCTATCTCTATCTCTCTCTCTCTCTATCTCTCTCTCTCTTTCTAAAAAAAAAAAAAAAAAAAAAAAAAAAATGTTTGTTTGCAACAAAGGGGGAGATGTCATGCCCAGACCAGGGGCACTAGGACCCTGGGACGCAAGGGCAGAGGGCAGGGGACACTGGACACCAGTTCCGGTGAGGGGAGGGGGCAAGGGGAACAAAGGGCATTGCAAGGCAGGACCTCGGGGCAAGAGGTCAGGGCCCACTAGTGTGACGACAAAGAAATAATAAAAGATACCTGAAAGCTCTGGCGAGTCCTGCGTGGTCTGTGGGGTCTGGGGAACACGACAGTGGCGTTTCAACAATGCTCTCCTTTTAGATCCGAAATTTACTGCCTCTTTACTAACTTCTTTGAGGAATTCTTTGTTTTAAATCAAACCCAATCTATACCCTTCTCAACTGTATGGGATGCTTTTAAGGCTTCTGCGAGGGATTTTATTATTGGCTTTGTTGCTAAGAGACGGAAAATTTCCCGTAAATTTACTAAAGATCTTTTACAAGATATTAAAAAACTAGAGCATTCCTTTTATACCTCGCACTCGCAACAGACTCTTACAGCTCTAATCAATGCCAAGTTGCAATTTAATAAAAAATCAACGGAGGATGCCTCACTGTATTTATTAAAATCTAGCGCCAAATTCTATGGGGGTAAAAACAAGGCGGGGAAAATATTGGCCAATTATCTAAAAGTGAAACACAATAAACTTAATATTGAATCTATTTACGATGACTGTTTGAACCTAAAGTTCAAGGATGCTGATATTTTGCATGAATTTTCCCGGTTTTATAAGTCTCTTTATGCCTCGGAGTCACAACCCTCGGAGTATTCCTTATCCCACTTTTTCTCTACTCTTCAAAGATCTCCTCGTACTCTGCCGGATCTGGCCCTTTTGGAGTCAGATCTGTCACAGCAAGAATTTTCAAATGCTCTCCAGCTGCTTAAAAAAGACAAAGCACCAGGACCTGACGGGTTTACAGTAGAATTTTATCAGCATTTCTCCAAACTCCTATGACCCAAACTGCATTCTTTAATCACTTTATTACAAAATTTTCTCCAAAGCTTTAGCCACGCGACTTGACTCTTACTTGCCTGATTTACTAGGTAAAGAACAATCGGGTTTTGTTAAGGGTAGGTTTATAACTGACAACACAAGACTTCTTTTCAATGTTCTTTCTAAATCTTCTCATGTTAAACACTCCCTTGCAGCAATTGCACTTGATGCTGAAAAAGCGTTTGACAGGGGTGAGTGGGCCTATCTGTTTTACACTCTTAGATGGTTTGGATTTGGGCCTAAATTTATATCTTTGATTTCTCTTCTTTATTCTAACCCGCGTGCGGCTATCTGCGCAAATGGCTTAATCTCTTCTTTTTTTGCTTTGGGAAGAGGAGTACGCCAGGGTTGCCCTCTTTCTCCTTTCCTTTTTAATTTGTCTTTGGAGGCCTTTCTCTCTAAACTACGTCAGAACCCGAACTTACATGGTTTTCAAACTACACATTCTCAGATCAAATTAGCTGCTTACGCGGATGACATCTTACTTTATGTCTAATCCTAGTGACTCGATTCCGGCCTTTCTGGCAGAGGTACAAGCTTACTCGGATATATCGGGGTATAAGATAAACACTGATAAATGTGAGATCCTCCCCTTGACTAAGTACACTTTCAAGGCAGAATTTACTGCCTCAAACTTCACATGGAGCCCATCTCATATTAAATATCTTGGCTTGCATGTTACCTCTTCAATATCGGACACGGTGGCGCTATGTTTGAATAGATGTATACAGAAAATTGCTGATCTTGCGGCTAAGTGGCACCCCCTCTATTTATCGTGGTGGGGTCGCCTGGATACTATAAAAATGATTTTGTCACCTATTGTACTATATACCATCTCTAACATTCCGGTTCCCATTCCGGCTAAATTTTTCAAAAAGATCAATTCTACCCTTTCTTCCTTTTTATGGAACTCGAAAAGATCTTGAATGTCCTTATCCAAACTAGTGCGTCCTAAAACTGAAGGAGGAGTTAATTTTCCTGATTTTCAGGTCTACCAAAAAGCTTTTCTCTTGCATCAAGCCTCCCTTTGGCTGCATGATCCCTCGGCGGAGGATCCCTTATGGCTCACAATTTAACGTCTTTTTTTATCTCCTTTCTCGTTCTCTGAGTACCTTTCTTTTTCACGTTAGCCACAGGTTGTGTCCACTCCCATATTAAAGCTGACTTCTAAACTCTTGATCTCTGTGCTTCCTCCTTCTCCTAACACTCTGGACTTTTTCTTGAGTTCAACAATTTTGCATAACAAGCATTTGGTTATCCGAGGTAGACCAATTTATTGGAAGTCCTGGAGACAGAAAGGTTTAATATGGATACACCAGTTATTTTCGCACTCAAACTTTCTACCCTTCTCCTCTCTTAGACAATTATTCAATTTACCCACCTCATTTGCGCATAACTATAATCTACTAAAGTTGGCCGTGATGGAGAAATATGTTCAATTGTCTAATACACCCACCGCTTCAGTTCCCCGCTCTCCTTCTTCACAACTTTCCACCCTGCTTAAAACTAAACCCACAACCTCTATTGTATACAAACTTTTGCAAGGGAAAGATACTATCAGGCAGAAATCTAAAATAGAAGAAACTTCGGAGCATGATTTTCAGCTCTCATGGCCGGTAACTTTATGGAACAATTTATGGGCTAAATTGCGTAAATCCTAAAGGGCAGCCAGTATAACCCAAACGTTGTTTTTTGTGTATAATCGACTTTTGTTAACCCCAAAAGCTCTATACAGTGAATTTCCGACTACTCTGGATGTTTGCTGGTCATGTTCCTCTCCAAAAGCTGACTTATTGCACATGTTATTTTCCTGCCCATTTGTAGACAGCTTTTGGAAACAAATCTGGTCCCAAATTAATTTAATTTTTGGCACTAAATTCTCGTTCTCCATTATCAATGTTTTCTTAGGGAGTCTTTCACCTTGCTGGGGAAATGTTACAGTTAATGTTAAAATTATTGATCTGTTATTAGCTGTTGCCTTTCAGCAAATCACTGCTAATTGGAAGGATTTCGCAAACATTTCTTATAAAGCATGGTGGTATGCTGTTTGCCATAATCATAGATTGGACACTTCTTTTGTGTATCCTATACAGTTAGCTACGAAACGTTTGGCTCTGTGGTCCCCTGTTACACTTTATCTTGATGTATGTGCTAAACGGTGTTTCAGTTAACTCCTTCTCAGCAGGAAGTCCAGCAACCCCCTTGAATTCCTTGTACGTTCCCAGACTATTTATAATTCTAATGTTTCTATAATTTTCTTTTAGTGTATCAATATTTATCTCTTATCCATAAGCCTGATTTGACTTTGTGTAATGCAACCTATTGTATTGAATTGTATTGTATCGACATGATTTAATGGTTTTAACTCTTGTAATGCCACTTTTCTTTCTATTAATAAAATTTTTCTTTTTGAACTGAAAAAAAAAAAGATCCCATATCTCATAGAGCAATAATGCATATGTAAAATAAATGCATAAAAAATGTATGTACACAAGACGAAATGCATAGAAAGATAATTGCATGTACAGAAAAATAAATGCATAGAAAGATGACTGCATGTACACAAGAATAAATGAATAGAAAGATAACTGCATGTACACAAGGATAGGTAATTAGAACTTTAAATACATCACCTGTTGTCTGTCTTGCATCATCCTGCCAGCAGGACTGGGGAACCTTTGACAGTTGCGGCAGAAGCTCTTCAACCATAAATGTCTCTTGGTGGTGCGCCCACCCCTAGAAGAGTTCATGACAAAATGCCAAGAGGTCTCCGTCTTTATACTCTTTCTAACACAGAGAGAGGCTCCTAGCAGCTCCCCCCCCTTCATCTGCGCTGTAGGTGCTGGCTGCACTCTTTGCGCCCACCCCGGTCTTGCCAGGAGACCTATTGCATGGAGAGAGGCAGCCCTCAATGTGCACAGAGCGTGGTTTCTGGTGCATTTCATTTCCTTGTAAGCACACTAGTCCACTCGGTGTTGCCTGGCTCCAGTCTAGGTTGGCGGCCATCTTAGGATGGCCTCCACCTATTTTAATTAGTTTATGCCTTTCTTTTCTTACGGTTACTTTTAACGTTTTCATTTTAATTTGCTCTTATTTTGCCAATATTCCCATTTGTTCATGTCTCGGAGGAAACTATAGGGTGTGGTAAGAGTGGATTTGATTTTTGGGCCGACAATAGGGGCACCTAAGGGAAGTAAGAGGCGACATACTTCCCATGCAATATAGTGGTACTTGCTAAATAGTCTCTCCTTACCTAAACATAAGGTGGAGATCTTTGATTTTCTGACAGATCATCAGCCAGATGCCTTATTTCCGTCTGAACCCTGGCTAACAGAAAAGTCTGCACCTGATATCATTGCTGCTACTCCGCTCGCTACGTGATAATGAGACTTGACAGACAAATCCAAGGGGGTATGGATGGCTATAATTTTCAAACTGACCATCCCTTGCACCTTTTTAGAAATAAATATTGTGGACTGTGAGGCAGCCTTCTTCACTCTGACTGTGTCAAGCAACTGTATGTTAAAGGGTTCTTGATTTATCGCCCGCCCGGCCTGGCCTCTAATTTCATGACCACCTTAGCAGCCATTCTGCCCTCTTTGTCGTTTTTTACACCACATTTTTTGTTGTAGGTGATCATCATATACACTTCGAAGTGGGCAAGGTTTGGCTTCTACTCCTTTTGAGGACTTGGAAGCACTCCAGTTTCCACAATTGGTACGCGCCCTTACGCACAGTTTAGGCCACATGCTGGACCCCATTTTGTTAATTCTTCAGCGATGAGGGTGGATCCTCCCATCCATGTGGTATGGTCTGATAACTATATCAATCCTTTTATGATCTCTTTGACCATCCTCATACTCACCTCGAATGGAGGCAAGCAGTGTAAATCATGAAAATGTACTAAGGTCACCCCGTGGCCTTCCGCAGGATTTAACCACCAGTCACCCAATCTTAAGTGACTGTGTTGACACAGAAAACCTACAACAGGAGAACTAGATACCTGATTCGCTTGATCATCTTGCACCCAGGAAGAACCATTTAGTCACTTGCTCTGAATCCTTGGCTGATTGGTTTAATTAGGAACTACTGATGCAAAAATATCCTGTAAATGTTTAGAGCATCTTTGACACATAAACTACAGTGCCATGAATGAAGCTAACTATCATAAGGCACTGAAGGACTGTCACAAACAAATTAGAATTATGTGCAGCTATTATTATGCTCAAAAGATTGAGTTAGCACACAACTCTTCTTGAGAGCTTTTGTCATTTGTGAAATCTTTATCTTCTTTAGAGTGTGTCTGTGCGCCTACTGCCCCATCGGGGGAGAGTTGTAATTAAATTGCCCAATTCTTCTCTGATAAAGTTTCCAATATCTATGGAACTTTTCCAGAGGCAGTTAGGGACACTCCATGCCTTGAAGCTTGGTTCGAACCACCTGACACTAAGGATGAGCTTTACTACTCTATCCATAGAAGAGTTGCATGCTCTACTATCGAAAGTGAAATCAGGTTCACCAGTTGATCCTGCTTCGCCCATGATTTTGGTGCATGGGACGGAGGCGATTCTGCCTTGGCCAGATTCCCTCGATGTGGAAACATGCCACTATTGTGCCACTTCTTGAAAAAGCAACTTTGGCCCCGGCAAAACCGCAGAATGTCAGGCCTATCTCCTTGTTCCCCACCATCTCTAAAGTGGTCCAGAAACATATCAATAAGCAACTGATGAACATTGAGACTGAGGACCTACTGGACGATACCCAATCGGGTTTACATCCACAATACAGCACAGAATCGGCGCTACTGCTAGCCTCCGAGTCCCTTAGACTCTTTGTTGATGAGGGTAAAACAGCGGCACTGAAAATTCTGGACTTAAGTGCAGCGTTCAACACGGTATCCCATGGTCTTCTGCTGGAAGGGCTCTGGAAATGCAGTGTCGGGGGATTGGCTCTGAGATGACTGGCCTCCTTCCTACAGAACCGCACCTTTCAGGTAGTTCAACAACCTTTCTCTTCTGAGACTTTTTCACTGCGGCAAGAGATCCCACAAGATTCTGCATTGAGCCCTATGCTATTTAATCTTTATATGAGCCCCCTAGTAGATGACATCGAGCATCACGGCATCAGCATCATGTGGAACGCTGATGTCTCGCAGCTCATTATCACGCTATCTCAGGATGAGGGAACCTCTGCAGCTCGGCCCACATCTTGACTGTTTGAACTAGTGGAGTGGATTGACCACAGGTGCCTCAAGCTCATTGCAGAAAACTGAGGTTCTCACCCTAGGCAAACAACCATCTATCTGGTCCACTGCTTGGTGGCCAGACACACTTGGACCAGTAACAGTTGCTAAGCTAAAAGTGCAGAACCGAGGCATCTGGTTTATTGCTAATCTATCTTTCAACAGCCAGATTGCCAGCCTTGCGGGGAAATGCTTTTCTATTTTTGAAACATTGAATAAGATGATGAAGCTTCTCCCTGAAGCCTCCAGGAAAACAGTGTAGCAAACCGCAGGCGGAGATGGGATTCGGGGTTGTCTACTCATTCCACCCCTTGTGGCGCGGGCATGTACAAGCTCCGGGAGAACAAAGCGGCAAAGAACAGAGCGCTGGTCACAACAAACTACAAGGCCCAGAATGCCAAGGGACAGCGACCTGCACGTCTCAGCAGGAGCCACCTGGTCATGTGCAGGCTATAAAGCCCCGCCTCTTCCTACATATGGGGCTTGACAAACTTCCCGGTTTTCCCTGTTCATTGGCAAACACTCAGCGGACGGTATTCCCCGCAGGAGTTTGAGAGTGTTTAAATCTACGGAAACAAAAGCCGTTTTCCTGCAACTTTCAGAACCGTGAGTTTCACGGACCTTGGTTTCTTCGCCTACGCTACGGAGTTCACGGGCGCAGGAGTCCTTTTCAGGTATTTAGGTTTGCGCGGAGTGCGGTAGTGTTTCCCGCTTCTACCGCGCATTTTGCCTCATTTCTCCTCCCTGTAGTGTCCATGCATGGACACGTTCTAGTGCTCCGACCTGCTGTATTACACTGTACACCCACCCACCACAGACGTCACTGTGTCAGGTGACGCTGTCAATAAAAGGGGCCGAGCGCACGTGCTCGTGGCCATTCCCACTATCCCCAACTATGTGTGCAGTGTCCTTCTTCACCTAGCATGTGGGCCTAGGGCCCATCATTACATTGGCGACGAGGCGGGTACGTTACCCCGCGTGTGCAGCCCCCGATCGGCGCACCTTTGATGGTTGAGGGGGAAGGAGGACTGCCCGGTGAGCACACCCCCGGGTGACGGCGCCACGCGCCGTGAAGCCAGCCAGGCGAGCGGAGCCCGCAGCAGGCCCTGCGGTGACCGGGTGCCCACCCCGCACCGCCACGAAGACTGGTAGGCGACGCTGTGCCCCAGGGAGGAAGCGTGGCAGTCGGGTGCCCACCCCGACCTGCCGCTGTGCCTAGAAGCGCCCAGAAGGAAGTGCCGACCGTGCGGAGCCCACCCGCACCGGCCGCGACGCCGAGAGTGAGCCGGAGAAAATCGGGTGCCCACCCCGAACCTGTCTCGCCTGCCGCCGTGCCCGGATCGAAGAGTGCACCGAGCGGAGCCCACCCGCGTCGGCCACGACCCCTCACAGGAGCCTGTGTCATGCGGAGCCCACCCGCGTCACGAGGAAGCCCAGCCGGGCTGAAGGTGAGCCCGGGAAAATGCAGGAAGGTCGCAGCGGGTGCCCACCCCGCGTAGAGGAACCCGGTGTGCCCTCCGGCACGAAGGAAGCTCCCGGTCCGGCCAGAGAGAAGCGAGGTACTGGCACCCCCTCCCTGCGCAGCCCGCGAAGTGAGGAGACCGGCTGCGGGGAGGGGGCGGAACAACGCGACAGCGGAGCCCACCCGCAGCACAGAGCAGCGACCCCGGACACACTTCCCGGCATAGCGGCACCATCTCTCCCCCGCCCCGGCCAGCGAGTGACTGAAGGAGCTGCCGAGGGCGGGGAGAGCAACGCACTGGAGGAAGGCGCGGATCCGAGCGCTAAATAAATAAACAAAGGGGTGCCTGGCCCGCGACGAACAGACAGTAGAGAGGAAAATGACACCACCAGCGGGTGCCTACCCCGCATGAGGGTGATTGCAGAAGGTAAAGAATGGCCCGCTGGCCATACGGAGCATGCCCCACCAAGTAGGACCCCCAGCAGTGCTCCCACAAGTAGCAAGCAGCAAGCGGCCAGCGCCGCAGAAAGTTCACCTAAAACTGAGTGCGCGATGGCACCATGCCCCCAAGGAGTGTTGCCTCGCCCCCTGTGCAGCCCACGTGCCTGTGCCCTCCAAGCAGCTGCTGAAGAGTAAAGCGGAGCCCACCCGCAGTGACAAGAGTCCCACAACTCACCCACAGAGTAATGCATGAACATATACTGCACACTGAAAATGCCTGTGCCCCCCCTCACCTGCCTCAGAATAAAATAACTGAAAAGAGACTTACCTGCTGCCATGTCCTGGACCCCACTGCTCCAGCCCCATCTGGACTCCACTGGTCTGCCTGGCTCCAGCTCCCCTCCAGCTCTCCTAAGCACGAGTGAAGCCTGGAGGAGTGGAAAGGAAAACAAGGGATAGAGTTCTGGCAGTACAGAAGGTTGCTGCTGAAGCCAAGGAAAAGCAACACTGCCACCCAGTGGCCACTGGTGGTACTGCAGCACACAGAAACCAACAAGCCTACAGCAAGCCAAGGAAGTCCAGCAGCTACAGGAGACCGACGGAAAGGGAGAAGAGGCAGCAAGGCAAGTACCGCAAGGTCTGACGGAGGCGCGAAGGTGAGCACACGGGAATGCGACGGTGAGCGACGGAGGCGCACAGGAATGTGCCAGAAGCGCAGGAACGCGACAGAAGCACAGGAAGAAGAGACGGTGTGCCACAGGGATGCAGCGCCATCCCGCAGCAACAAGGAGGAAGAAAGAAGAACGGTGTCGAGCCACATCCACCCCAGCGAGGACTGCGCTGTCGCCGCATCACGTGGAGCGAACCCTCAAGAGAACAAACGGACTCAGCGCAGTTGTACCCCGGACGCGGACAGTACACTGCAGCGCCTACACGAGAGGAACCCACTGAAGAGGATGGGCGCAGCAAGTATCCAACACTGGCGGCCAAGGATGCAGAGCAACACCCAGTGGCGCCAAGAAGCCACCACATCAAGTGATCCTGATACTAGGAGCAACGCTACACTGAAGAGGTACCACGACGGTACGAAGAGTAGCACGCACCAGCGCCTGACAAGGCAGCGGACACAGGTACTCACACGACGTGACACACCTCGTGAAGCCGACCAGCCAAATGGTCGCACCACAAAGGCCCAGCCGACCTGCCAAACGGTCGCACCACAAAGGTCAAGCCGACCAGCAGAAAATGGTCGCACCACAAAGGCCCAGCCGACCTGCCAAACGGTCGCACCACAAAGGTGAAGCCGACCAGCCAAATGGTCGCACCACAAAGGCCCAGCCGACCTGCCAAACGGTCGCACCACAAAGGTGAAGCCGACCAGCCAAATGGTCGCACCACAAAGGCCAAGCCGACCTGCCCAACGGTCGCAACACAAAGGTCAAGCCGACCAGCCAAATGGTCGCACCACAAAGGCCCAGCCGACCGGCCACATGGTCGCACCAAAGAAGCCGACTCGCCAGGAGTCGCACAAAGAGGTCTGACGCAAGACCGAAGGTATCCTGCCAGTGATCGGCAGCGCGGACCGTCAAGTGGTCCAAGAAGCTCAAGAAGAACCAAAGCAACTGGTGAAAGGGAGAAGACCGAAGCGGACCATGAGCATGGCCCCACGAACTTCAACCGAAGTAACTGGTGACAAGGTGAAGATGAAGAGAAGGTCACGACCCTAACTCGGAATGCTGAGTAAGATGAAGAGAGTGTTCTCGGACGAGGACAAGACCAGGGGGAACACGTGCAGAGTGCGCGCGCTGCATGGAGAAGCCTGGCCAGATAAGAGAACAGGAACGGTCCAGAGTAGGTCGTGAAGCGAAGAGATGAAGAGACCAGAGTGGCACGTCCGCCACTACGAAGAAAGAAGAAATCGCAGTGGCACGTTTGCCACTACAAGAAAAGAAGTATGTAGATATCGGAGTGGCACGTTTGCCACCAAAAGAAAGGGGAAAGGAAGAGATCTGAGTGGCACGGTTGCCACTGCAACAAAAGAAGAAGTCAGAGCGACATGACAGCCTCACGGAGAAAGAAATAGAGGACAAGGAGAAGAGTGTGGCAAGACTACTCACACCTCAAAGACAAGGAAGGTGACAAGCGTCAGAACACGGTGCGCAAGTCCTGAAGAACACCCGTGGCACGGAGAAAGACCATCTGTTTGATGATGCTTTCAGCGCACCTGGGATCTGCAGAGGTGAGCAGGCCGGACTATTCGAAACACCCACCTTTGGGGTCACACGGACACTGGACAACGCCAGCCGTGGTGACCAGGGGCAGAGGCCTCAGGGATGCCAGTGAGAGAGCGTCCCCGCGACGAGAGATGGTCATCAGCCGCCCTCCAGCAAAGGTCCCAGGAGGATGAAGACATTGTGTGCGAAGACAGGAGCCAACAGCTACCCTCCAGGCACGACTGCAGAACCCGAGGTGAGACTTGTCGTCTCCTCTGCACCCACACGGATCGGCGTGCGAGTAACACGACACAGTACACCCAGCTCAGGACGAGCCAGAGGGCCTCAGGGATATCCCGTGGCAGGGGAACACCTGCGAGAGAGGCATCATGGTGAGAGGGGTGTCTTGCAACCAATCCGTCTTTTGCAAAACAGAACACACGCCACAGATAAAGAAAAGGACTGGACGAAAAGACGACCGGCAACATCTAGCGGTAAACCACAAGAACTCAACTGCGTTTGTCGCCAAGAAAGTAAAAGCGAAGAAAAGACTGTGAGAACAACTTCAAGGCAGAGCCGTCAAACAGACTAGATCCATCGAGCACCCATGACTGGTGCCACAGTGAACTGGTGATCGTCTGCGACAGGAAGAGCATCGTCCGCGACAGGAAGAACATCTTCTGCGACTCCAAGCAGCTGAAGCGTGAGCGATTCTGCAGAAGTTTGGTCACTGTATTACAACTGTGTATATCTTTCTTTCTCCCCCAGGTTGAACTTTGACGTTGGGTTTTGTTATTAAAAATTGGGAGGGATGTAGTGTCCATGCATGGACACGTTCTAGTGCTCCGACCTGCTGTATTACACTGTACACCCACCCACCACAGACGTCACTGTGTCAGGTGACGCTGTCAATAAAAGGGGCCGAGCGCACGTGCTCGTGGCCATTCCCACTATCCCCAACTATGTGTGCAGTGTCCTTCTTCACCTAGCATGTGGGCCTAGGGCCCATCATTACACTCCCCAGTCTTCCCGACTCTGAAAGGACCACGAGTCATGGGCGTTCCTGGGGTCTTTGGGTTTGCTGTGAAGTAACAGCGATTACGGCAACTGGCAGGAACGAGTGCCGGCTTTCTCTCTGACTCCTCTCTCTCGCCTGCATTTCCCTGATGCCATCAATATCAAGGCGCTGTGATAACCAACACGCCTCTCCTTTTCTCCTGAACACTGCAGCAGGGTGTTACTTATTCTGCCCCCCTCCAGTCACCCGGTCTACGTTTAGTACCCAGGGATTCTTCATTCAAGGGCCCCCCTGCGGTTGTAACAGTCGCAATCCAGAAGCATTGGCAAACCGCAGTGTTTATTTTCTCCACTTCCCTTTTCCCCCGGGGTGCTTCCTTACGCAGTGGTATTTGAGTTCCTCTGGGTAGGGTTGTTCCCAGGGGAGGAAGAGGGGCTTTCTTCATGGCATCGTCCCTGCTGGCCGTCCTTTAAGGTTAGTGGCCTTTCCCATGTTGTGCTACTAATGTCCTCACAAACAGCAGTCCAGGCACTGGCACTGACCAGACTGGACTATTGTAACGTGTTCTATCTCAGAGCCACCCAAGGTAGGCTGAGAAAGCTTCAGATGGTGCAGAACGCAGCAGCACAATTGCTGCTGACCCTCCCGACACCAAGGGACCAGCCCTCGCTAAATTACACTGGCTCCCGTTGAGCAAGAGACTGTCGTTTAAAGCCATGTGTTTCTGCCTTAAAATCTAGATGGTAAAGGACTTTGTGATCGATTTTCTCTGGTGAAGCCTTACTGACCCCGCAGAAGCCTTGGGTCTGCTGGAGCAGCGCTCACTGTGAGTTCCATCGCAAAAAGAACACGTATGGGAGGATGGTACTTTCGTTTTCTACCTTCCAAAATGTGGAACACCCGCCCCTGGTCCTGAGGCAGGAATGCTCAGAATTAGTTTTTCGTAAGAAACTCAAGACCTGGCTTTTTAGACTAATCTAGGGCCAGTAGACAGTGCTTTTTAGGTTCTCTACTGGAGAATCGAATTCCTAGTGCAACAACACGAGAGCTGGAGTAACCAGGCACTTTATAAAATACCTATCATTATTATTATATTTAAGTGATCATGCACTCGCCATGTATATATGATAAGGAATTAAATGCTAAATTGTATTACATAAAGCAAACACAATATCACTCAGGCAGGTTCCATAAAGGAACTTCCATAAACTTAATAACATTTTGAAAATAGTGAGGAAGGTGTCAGCATCGCATGAACCAGATTTAAGGTTCAAACAAAACAGTCTGAGTATTCAAGCATGAAGCTTAACAGTCTGATCCAGGGAAACCAGCAGAGTCAAGAAGAGGTCTTCTCTCAGCTACAGTCAGAATGTCTGGAGTATTTGGAATGGTGCACCACTGAGCTTCTCTTCCAAAGTATAATAGTACAAAATATACGGAAAAGTGTTCCTTTCAGATTTCTCCTTTATTCGAAAAATCAGAGTTTTTGCATCAACGCACACACTCCCGCCAACGCGTTTCGTTCAAATGTCATTGAACTTCTTCAGGGCTTTTAAAGTAATACATAGGCTAAATGTCCAAATTGAGTAGCAAGGGTAATAATAAGGCACGTGTAACTTGGGTTACTTCGCCATACATTCATATGTCATGAGCAGAGCTCGTGAAATTCAATATGAAACAGCTCCACGTCAGGGCTCCGGGTATCTTAGCCCGTCATCAATACCGTAGCTGCGCAGCGGGATGGGGTCTGATCTGGTGTTCTAGGGAGCACACAATTAAAGGATGAACGAAAGTTCTAGAAAGCTTCTTCTTATAATTTCCACCGTGAACCAATCAAAAGAAAGTGTTTGCAGGGAGCGGATCGATTCCCTAGCTTTCCCAGCTTCTGACAGAGGCACAATCATCTGGACGACCTTGAAAGTAACATCAGTCCGGTCTGTCTGGTTCAGTATGGTCTCCCTCACCATCTCAGTCTCTGTAGCCAACACCACATTTTATTTCAAAGTCAAACCCCCCCATGTCTAACACACTGAACAATAAGACTATTAACTTAATATGCACATCGATAAGACACCCACAGTGGTGAGAAAAAGAAATGGGAAAAACAAGACCCTTGCAAAACATTTTATGGAACAGGAAACCTGCAGTCTCAGGCCTGTTCACAAGTGAGGCCAACTTTAGATTCAGAACAGGTTGTAAACACGTGCAGATACTGTAATGACGCCGATGTAGCAGTGCCAGGACCAAACGGGTCAGGCACTAGGACCGGCCTGAGTGGGGACCAGGGCGGGCGGAAAGGGAGGAGCAGAGGGCTAGGGACGGCAGTTAGCCGTTAGCCCTGGATGAAGAGTGAGGCTAATAAAGGAGCTGACTAGCAAGATCCTGTGTCCGTGTCTTTTGTATCCCCGGGGATACTACAACTGGCGACAAAGGTTTTCGAGCTTCCACGTGTGCGTGCAGCGATCGACGAGACACGCCAGCTCGCCTCACGTGTGAGGCTGGGAGCGCGACGACAGAAGTGCCCACCGGGAGTCCACCCCGGCGGCAATAAATCAGGAGCTCGCCCCGCGTGTGGAGGCTGGAGCGGAAAGCCCAAGGAGCCAACCGGGAGCCCACCCCGGCGGCAACTGGCCCGGAGCTGCTCGCCCTGCGTGTGGGGCTGGAGCGCGATACCTGAAGAGCCTACCGGGAGCCCACCCCGGCGGCAATGGTGAATAGTGCCCAAAACAGAAGAAAACAACCTCACCTGGCGTGGTAGCGGTGCCCAAAAGCGGAGCCCCGGTGAGTGAAATCGAGTGAAACCAAGCGCTAACGAGCGCGGTTTCTCCGGTGTTTGAAAAGCCAAAGTCTCGCTGTACACGAGATTCTCGCGGCGGCCATTTTGAGATCAGGCGCAAGATTTGCCCGATCCCCTATCAGGAACCATCGGCGGCCATCTTTAAGTCAGGCAGCTGAGCCAAACAGCAAACAAGCATTGGTAAATGACACGGAAGTAACAAACAAGCATTGGTAAATGCAATAGAAGCCACAAACAAACACTGGTAAATGCAATAGAATCAATCAATCAATCAATCAATGCATTTATATAGCGCGCTACTCACCCGGAGGGTCTCAAGGCGCTTGGGGAGGGAGGGTCCGCTACTGCTCGAACAGCCAGGTCTTGAGCTGCTTCCTGAAGGCGAGGTGGTCCTGAGTCCGGCGGAGGTGGGTCGGGAGGGAGTTCCACGTCTTGGCGGCCAGGTAGGAGAAGGACCTTCCTCCTGTGGTGGCCCTTCGGATGCGGGGGACGGCGGCGAGGGCGTGGTTGGTCGAACGGAGCTGGCGTGAGGGAGTGTAGAAGCTGAGGCGACTGTTGAGGTATCTTGGGCCTTGGTTGTGTAGGGCCTTGTGTGCGTGGGTGAGGAGTCGGAACGTGATTCTGTTGTTGACCGGGAGCCAGTGCAGGTCTCTCAGGTGTCCGGAGATGTGGCTGTGTCGGGGGATGTCGAGGATGAGTCTTGCTGAGGCGTTCTGGATCCGCTGGAGTCTCTTCTGGAGTTTGGCAGTGGTTCCGGCATAGAGGGAGTTGCCGTAGTCCAGTCGGCTGGTGACGAGGGCCTGGGTGACCGTCTTCCTGGTCTCGGTGGGGATCCACCGGAAGATCTTACGTAGCATGCGCAGGATGTTGAAGCACGATGAGGAGACGGCGTTGACTTGTCTGGTCATGGAGAGGGAGGATTCCAGGATGAAGCCCAGGTTGCGTGCGTGGTCTGTCGGTATGGGTGCGCTGCCCAGGGCGGGGGGCCACCAGGAGTCGTCCCAGGCGGAGGGTGATGAGCCCAGGATCAGGACTTCCGTCTTGTCTGAGTTCAGTTTCAGGCGGCTGTTCTTCATCCACTCGGCGACGTCTTTCATCCCTTCATGTAGGTTGGCCCTGGCGGTGGCGTAGTCCTTGGTGAGGGAGAGGATCAGCTGGGTATCGTCGGTGTAAGAGATGATGTTGAGGTTGTGTTGGCATGCGGTGGCCGCGAGGGGGCTCATGTAGACATTGGAGAGCTCTTTGACGATGTTGAAGAGTTCCTTGCTGTTGTGTGCGTTGTTATCCAGTCGTTCCTTGAATGAGGTTTTCTTGGTGGCGTGGATGAGTTGGTGGTGTTTTCGAGTGGCGAGCTTGAGGGTGGTCATGTTGTCTGGTGTTGGGTTTCTGCGACAGGTTCTCTCGAGGGCTCGGCAGTTCTTCTTGGAGCTCTTGAGTTCGTTGGTGAACCATGGTGCTTTCTTACTGCCGGGTCTGCTGGGCGGGGTCCTCAGTGGGGCTAGGTCGTCTGCGCACTTGGTGATCCACATCGTGAGGTTGTTGGCGGCCTGGCTGGGGTTCGCTGAGCTGGCGGGGGGGTCCTGGCTCAGGGATGCGGCAAGCTGGTCGGCTGTGATCTTGTTCCAGTTTCTGCGAGCAACCTGTGGCTGGTGGTGGTGGATCGTGTTCTTCCTGAAGCTGAAGTGGACGCAGCTGTGGTCCGTCCAGTGGAGTCCGGTGGAGTGGCTGAAGGCGATGTCCTTGCTGGAGGAGAAGATGGGGTCGAGTGTGTGTCCGGCGTAGTGGGTGGGGGTGGTAACCAGCTGCTTGAGGCCCTCGTTCTTGAATCTGGTGGGGGCATGGGTCCGCGATGGCAAGAATGGATAGAAGATTTTGAGAACTTCATGAAAGCGTCCAAGGTGACGGACCTTGAAGAACAACTGTTCGCTCTCAAGAACCAGATTGGCAAGGAAGTTGAACGAATCATAAAGGAACTGCCTGCTGAATCCTCTGGTGCCTATGACAAAGTCCGCGAAGCACTGGATCGCAAGTTCCTACACAAAAGGAACGTTGACTACGAGCGGTACACATTTAATCTGGCCGCACAAGAGAAAGGTGAGCAAATGGGGGCATTCGTCACACGTCTGAGACGACTGGCGAGATACTGTGAGTTTGACAAGTTTTCAACTGAAGACGCTCTTCGGCTGAGAGTCATAGAAGGCTGCCTCTCGGAACCACTGAGACGCAAATTGCTCAAGAGAAGCTACTCGCTGGACGAGATTGAAGAGATGACGAGAGTAGATGAACAAGCCGATGAACACGCGTAGAAAATAGAAGCCGGGAAGGGTGAGAGAAGGGAACAAGCATTCAGAATGCAGTCTCGGCAAATGCATGGAAGATCCCCACCACAGGTGCGATCCAAGAAACACCACCACCAGTCAAACAAAGGACACAAAGGCAGAACCCACACCAGGGAACGATCAGACAGACAACTCAAATGCTACAGATGCGGTTACGACTTCCCACATGCCGACGCATGCCCGGCACTAGGACAACAATGCCGAAAGTGTGGCAGAGACAACCATTTTGAAAGCATGTGCGGGGCGATACCCAAAGGTGATCAACAGGGAAGACACCGGCAACATCAGCCCTCAAGCCATCGTCACCATGTCAGAGCAGTCCAGGATAGACGAGACTCATCCACTGGGTCGTCACAATCCAGCTGCCACTCTTGCAGGACATATCTATCTCGACTGTCGTTATCAAGAGAATCCCGATCCACATCACCCATCCCTCAAGACCGAAAGGAATATGTTTATTGTGTAGCCGACCCTGATCGGCTGAAAGAGTACCCGCGATTGGACATCAGAATTGGTACTCACCCCACAAAGTTCGTGCTAGACAGTGGGGCCTCACTAAACTACTTGCCCGTAACAGAATACCAACAAATGAAGTCACCTCCCAAGCTGGATAACGCACATGTACGAGTATACACGTGGATGTCCAAAAAGCCACTAACGTGTCTTGGGAAATTTGCAACCGAACTGTCGTACCAAGATCGCACAATATCAGCCTACATCCATGTCATCGAGGGGCCTGAGGCCGACTGCCTCCTGAGCCTCGCACTGCAGAACGACTGAAACTAGTTGATATCTTATACCGAGTGGCTGACAAACCGGCTATCATCCAAAAATTCCCCAAGCTCTTTCAAGGCCTGGGAAAAATGAAAGACTGCCAAATAAGACTACACATAAACGAACAAGTCACAACGGTAGCACAGCATCACCGGAAGATTCCGTTTTACCTGCAAAAAGCCGTGGAGAAGGAGCTACAAGATCTACAGGAAGCGGATATCATAGAAAGAACAGAGGGACCAACGCCATGGGTCTCCCCGGTGGTGGTAGTCCCAAAGAAAGGGGAAACCAACAGAGTACACCTATGTGTGGATATGAGAGCGCCCAACATGGCGATAGAGAGAGAGAGACACCCAGGCCCTCACATCAGTGACATGATTACGTCACTTAACGGAGCCAAGACATTTTCAAAACTAGACCTCAACAAAGGATACCACCAGCTAGAATTGCATGAAAGGTCAAGATATATCACGACATTCTCGACACACCTCGGGCTATTCAGGTATAGAAGACTGAGTTTCAGAGTGCCATCAGCAGTGGAAATATTCCAAGAGGCAATCAGGAGAACAATACATCACATTCCACATGTCCTAAACTACAGCGATGACATCCTCGTATATGGCGCAACGACTCAAGAACACGACAAAGCGCTAGATCAGGTCTGTCATGCACTCATGGAAGCCAACCTCACACTCAACAGAGACAAGTGTGAATTTCACAAACTGACGCTGAAGTTTTTCGGCCACATATTCTCTGGAAGTGGCATGAAACCAGACCCAGAAAAGGTAACAGCGCTAAACGACACGCCGAGCCCAGAGGATGTGGGAGATGTACGATCGTTCCTAGGCATGGCCAGCTACTGCTCCAGGTACGTACCTGACTACGCCACGTTAAGTTACCCGCTGAGGATGCTCACCAAGCAAGGACAACCTTTCCAATGGTCCACCCAATGTGCAGGGGCGTTCAGAGAGATCAAAAGAACGGTAGAGTCGGCCAAAAATTTGGCTTACTTCAATCCGAAAAAGAAAACAGAGATAACAGTGGACGCCAGCCCCGTAGGACTAGGAGCCATCCTAGCACAATATGAGAGAGAAGAAGATCAGCGACACATAGAGGTGTATGCCAGCAGAAGCCTAACAGCCAGAAAAAGAAAGCCTGGCCGTCGTCTGGGCCTGTGAACACTTTCATATTTTCATCTTTGGGAAACACTTTACACTAGTGACTGACCATCAAGCCCTGACCACGATTTTTGGAAACCCGCGAGCAAAAATGCCACCAAGAATAGAGCGATGGGGCCTCCGACTCAAGGAATACACCTACACCATCATTCACAAGCCAGGAAAAGCGGCAAACCCCACAGACTACATGTCCCGGCACCCCATCAGATCCAGCGAATCAGATCAATCAATTGCGGATGAATACATCCACTTCGTAGTAGACCAAGCGAGACCTCCGGCCGTTCCACTGGAAGCCATTTGTGAAGCGACGCAAACAGATGCCACCCTGCAAGAGGTGAAACATCGGATTCAAATGAACAGCTGGAGACACACGCAAAACAATGAACAAAACGACCAAGAAATGGCGGCATTCAAACATGTCCACGACGAACTGTCAATAGCAACAAATGGTCTCGTGTTAAGAGACACCAGAATAGTGATACCACGACAACTCAGACAAGGGGTCATCAATTTAGCGCATGAAGGGCACCGGGGCATAGTAGCCACAAAAAGAGCACTCCGTGAGAGAGTCTGGTTTCCGACACTAGACATGATGGTAGAGACAACTCTGAATGATTGCCCGCAATGTCAACTGGTGAGACGTTCGGATCCTCCCGCACCGCTACAAATGTCTCCACTACCGGAGGGTGTCTGGCAACACATTGCCATTGATTTCTTTGGGCCAATAAAATCCGGCCAATATGTCCTGGTCGTCATGGACGAGTACTCCAGATTCCCCATCGCGCAACTGTGTTCATCCACGAAAGCATCGAGTACCATACCCATACTGGAGGAGGTCTTTGCCGCATGGGGCATTCCCCTAGTGGTGAAGTCAGATAACGGGCCTTCATTCAACAGCCACGACTTTGCTGCTTTTGCTCAACACCTCAACTTCAAGCACCGCAAGATTACACCATTGTGGCCGCAGGCCAACGGAATGGTTGAACGCTTCATGTCCACAATAAAGAAAGCCATTCAGCAAGCAGAACTCACCGGAAAGAGCTTTCAGATGGCACTCAACGAGGTACTGCGAGCATACCGAAACACGCCTCATTCCACCACAGGCAAATGTCCGGCCACTCTCATGCTGGGACGCCCAGTGCGCACCCAGGCTACCGATGATGACGATGGCAGCGGATGAACGATATCCCGATTCTGACCATGAGGAGATGGCAGCCAGAGACAAGATAAAGAAAGAAAAGATGAAGGACTATGCGGATGAACGGCGACGTGCCACGCCCCCTCAAATACAAGAAGGAGACTGGGTGCTGGCACGACAAGAGCAACCCCGGAAGACAGACAGCAAGTATCATGAGGTTCCGCTGAAAGTGATACAACAAAAAGGAACCATGATCACTGCAGAGACCGACGGAAGAAGACTCACCAGGAACGTGACGTACTTTAAGAAGTGCGGACCCAACATTAAGGAACTACTGACTGAACTGAAAATAGAGAATAGAGAACCAGAAACACTGCCGCACCACAGTCAGATATTGATGGAAATGGCCGACGAGAACGAGCGTGACAACCCTGAACCCCAAGCACGCCCCAGACGGGTCATCACAAAACCGTCTCGCCTTATTGAGGAACTTTGAAGAGACAGCTGCTGTGTTGGTCATATTATGTTTTAGATGTAATGACGCCGATGTAGCAGTGCCAGGACCAGGGTCAGGCACTAGGACCGGCCTGAGTGGGGACCAGGGCGGGCGGAAAGGGAGGAGCAGAGGGCTAGGGACGGCAGTTAGCCGTTAGCCCTGGATGAAGAGTGAGGCTAATAAAGGAGCTGACTAGCAAGATCCTGTGTCCGTGTCTTTTGTATCCCCGGGGATACTACAGATACATAGATGTCTGTATCAAATGGACGCTGAGAAAGGCATGCATTTTTGTTCTCGATGAATGTATTTATCATAATTTGACTAAATATATGGGTGGCTCTTAGCAAAGTGAATACAGAGCCGCTTACTACAATCGAGTTAATAAAATGCACAAAGAATAATGCAGTTAAACACACGTTGAGTACATAAATCGCTGATGAAGGGGGGGGGCATTAAATTACGCTGCTGCAAGTGGATGAGGGATGAGTCTGCGAGTTCAGACACCATTCTCACTTGGGTAATATTCCATGTCAGCATCTTGAAAGTACCCAGTGTTCCACATATTGAGAAGTAGCTTGTATGTCGTTGTTATGTGGAGCAGCACAGCCATGTGTATCATGCGTCATCCAGGCACACAGGAAAGGCTTTAAACGCATGCTCACCAGGTGCCGTGAAATTCAAGCCTCCCTCGGAGCTGCACCTCTTCAAATGTTGAGGGACTCCTGTGCCTGGGTCTTAGACTGAGGGACATGTTCCAGGGTTATTGGGTTGGACAGACGACCACTCAGATTATAAAAAATATCAATTTAATTACAAGTAAGCGCTTCTCAAATGGAAATAAATTGCTGGTACTTTGGAATGTTTTGCCTTTCATTCATCAGTTGTATAATTGCAAACAATCTTATTGAAATAATTATAATATACATGAGGACAGAACGGTATGTGGGGTGCTTTTTAAAGTGTGCTTCAGTAAGGGGACATTTTCTGTTCAGTTCAGTATTCGCTTTCAAACATCTGGCGCTCAGTATACACACTAAAAGGCGGTGTTTGTTACACCATTTCCACAGTAATCTTAGGTTTGCAAAATGTGCCTCAGTGGTTAACATTTCGGATGCAACACAGAAGCTCTTACCCGGGGATTGGACTGGTAGAAGTGCCAGTGAGCGGGTGCCAAGCTGACCCAGTGACATATACGGAATCTGAGCACCAGCTTTAATACACGGCTATTTCCAGCTTAAGGGGTGCCGTTTGCCCAGAATGTAGAGTTTAAGAAAAATGACACACATCATCCTCCATGGGTGGAAAGAGGATACCGTCATTTACAAATGCTGCTTTCAGGAAGGAAATGTCAGTTTTCGGTTCACTTTATCTGGATTTGAGAGCCGACTGGTGTAGGGTATTTTGCATAGTCAATGCCACTACACTCCCTCGATAAAACATGGCATCTTTTTATAAGAGCAAACAATAAACAATACAGATATACAGGCATTGCAGTCATCACGTTCTGGGGCTGCGTTCGCATATCACTATGAATCTCTACAATTATTAAGTCAACGATATGTATAAGGGCCCCCCACCTACATCTCCATGTCCTCCGGAGAGGAGCGATCTGGCAGCTTGAGCGGGGCACAAATATCTCCTCTGTAAGAGTTCCACCGTCCCCATATTTGCATCCATTTTTTGGGGCACCCTCTTGAGATATACACTGTTTTCTCTCGGAACATACACCAGTCCATATCTTCCACCCATTCCCGCATTGTTGGCGTCTCCTGTGCTCCCCACTTTCTTGCGATGTTTCTTTTTGCTACAATTCCCCCTAGGGTCACCCATGTCTTCTCCTTGGTTCCAATGTCCGATGGGTCCCAGATATTCAAAAGGCACAGTTTCGGATTCAGCTCTAGTTGAGTGCCCAGTACCTCCCCCATGCATTTGAGGACTGCCTCGCAGGACGTTACTATCTGTGGGCATGCCCACAATATATGCAGGAACGTGCCCTCTTGACCGCAGTTACGTCTACAATTAGCGTCCTCCCTATAGCCCATCTTAACTAGTGTGTGCCCTGTATAGTATATTCTATGCAGCACTTTCAATTGCACTAGCCTCAATTTCGACGAGATCGCCACCTCCCTGGGCGACGCTAAGGCCTCACGCCACTCCTCCTTTTCTAAGTCATGCAGTTCTTGTTCCTATTTCATCCAGATCCGGGGAGTTATTAATCAGTTTGGAATAAGTAAGTGAGATCGCCTTGCGAGGCAGGTATCCATCTAACAGCCGATCCTCAAGAGGGGAGACCTCTGGAATCGCACCCTCCCTGGCGGTACCGCTTTTAATACCTACAGATTTTAAACAACAGTCCAGCTGGCATCGAAGCCACACTGAGTCCTGGCTACTAAATGAAGGAACAATACGGAATTGTGAAGTCTGTGTCGTGACATACATTCTAAAAGGTTCCTGTGGTCACATCAGAACTAGCCCTGCCCTGAGCTCCATCTGCCAGTCTGAAGTGAAGAGGCCATCGATAGTACCTTGGGAGTGCCCCGGGGGCGCCTGAAAGTGGACAGCTCAGTTTGGATTACAGAGTGACATTTCAAATTAGGGGGGGGCATGGGAGGGGGAGATGACACTAGCTTCTTTCTCCTCAGGGTGTACTGTGTTTATTCTATATTAGAACATTGGAACATTGAGAGCTCTATTGAAGACAATGGAACAGCTCCGGAACTATCATGTCTGGTATAAGCCCGGTTGTTACAAGCCCTCACCCTTGTTATAGGCCCGAGCTGCATGGTCTTTAACAACCAGTGTAGCCTGATGCACAAAGGCTATATTAGAACATTGGAATATTGAGCGCTCCATTGAAGGCAATGGAGTGACTCTGGGCTTATAATGGCTGGTATAAGCCTTCTGCCCCAACATTCCAATGTTTTTCTTCATGTTTCAATCAATCAATCAATCAGGGAATTTTAAAGCACGCTATTCACCCGTGAGGGTGTCAAGGTGCTGGGGGGGAGGGGGGGGAGCAGTGGCGTCACTAGGGGGATGCGGGGGGTGCGGACCGCACCGGGTGACACCATCACATGGGGTGACACCAAAATACAAAATATCACCCCCGCACCCCCTAGTGACGGCCCTGCTTCTAATCAATCATCCTTTCCCCACCAGAGACCCCCTCAGAAGCCAGAAATCCCTCCTGAAACGTACACCACTCGGGATACCAGCCTGGAAATTACAACCATACCTCGGCGCGCATTTTTTAATACCCCTGGCCCCCGAATACCTCTTTTGTGCTTCCAGGAGTTTCCCGAGGCGCGTTGCACGCCTCCTGTGTTAAACTCAAAACTGAAAGGGGGGAAAAGCAAGAGAAAAAAAAAAAAACGGAAACTTCCAGAAGTTGCTCCGTCATGCAAATATTGAGCCCTGCGAATGAATGCCAAGACTAGAGGAGGGACCGTGAGGAGGTGAGGCAGTGTGTAGTCCGGCTTCTTGGACAGGCTGTTCTTTTCCAGCCGCAGCCTTTCCCTCCCTCGAGCATCCCCCCCCCTCACTCCCTGCGGAGTCCGCTTCTGAGAGGCCGAGGGTGGGGGTGAGCCCTGAGCTGAGCGGGAGCCAAGACCTCCCTGTGGCGCTGCACGGCACCTATCCGACCCGTGAGCTCCCTGCCTGCTCTCTCCTCGGCCCTGGGACAGCGCCCCGCTCCAGCTGCACCATGGCTCTCTGGCGGCAGGGGGCGCTCTCCCCGCTGCTCCTGCTCGGCGGCTTCCTGCTGCTGCTCTGCGAGGCCACCACGCACTGGCGGTACCTGCGGCCGGGCCACAAGAGCAAGTAAGTGCCCGTGGCCAGGGAGACCTGACCTCAAGTTATGCTTTACTTTTATCTATCAGCTGGAGCCATGGCACCACTGACGACTTAGGGTGAAAGGGGCCAGCTTCATCTCAATTAGTGACTGTGTTTTAGTTTTACTACAAAACCAGGGGCTGTGGCCCAACTCCCTTCATTGTATTAGGGGTCCATGCACCCTGTGTAGCTACGGGAAGCAGCACACGTGGGGGAGGATATCTGTGTGAATGAGAGCTGGTGTAATGTGTGGTGTGATATAACTGGTGCTCATGTAAAGCGCTCCAATACCTTGGGGGGAGGGTCGAGTTCGCGCTATAATAAAACTGGAAAAAGCGAAAGAGTGTTGAGAAACGAGGATAGGGTGCAGCATTTACGGCATATGAACGTTGTACAGGTGAAGCATTGAAGGTCAGAGGGGGTATGTTTTAACTTATGTACATGTTTTGGGGAAATTAAATTAAAAAAAATTGACAGGGCAAAGTAGAAATACACATTAGAACTGTCGTACCGCGCACGCTGCCGTCGAAATAGGAGCATTTGAGGAAGACACCTTTCTGCACAGCAGACTGAATGATGTCCCACTGCTCCCCAGCCATACACGTGCGCGTGCCGAGGGCGAGAATGGAAGAGACTTCATTCACAGGCAGCCCTCCTTCACACACGCACGCACTTCCACCGCGGCACGGCCCACACTTAGCGCAGTTTGAAAGGGAGGCCCTGCCCCCGCCGTAGGGGGCCACCGGGCGTCTTTAGGCCGCCTTGTGCCTCTGGGAAGCTGCGGGCTGATGTCTTGGGTGGGAGTCCTTGCAATACACGTTATTGGCATGAGAAGTCAGGCAATTGTTGCAAAGCTAACACGCACATACATTAAGTAGTCCAGTCTGTCCGGCAGTGGCCGTTTAAGCTTCCAGAATGTATTGAAACCAGTGATTTATTATGCACGATGTCTGATTAGGTGGCATGGATTGGGATAGACTTTGCATATGGAACCACATCATCCACATGAGCTGGTTATTGGGGAATTTCCGGCGTGATTTTTTTTTATTTAAGAAAAGCAGTATTAAGAAAATGTAAACATTGTCTGCCAGTGCAGAAGAAGACACTTTAGAAGAGGGGACAGGCTTGTCTAGGAGTATGGGGTGGCTGTCTGTGAGTGGGTACCCATCCCTCGTAATGGGGGTAGACCCCCTCCTGATGGATCGCAAAGTGAACGCAGGGCCATAGAATGACAAATGTAAATGAGCCCCTCCACCCGCTCAGACTGCTCCCTGTCTGTTGATCAGCAAATACCTTCACCTGTTTTTTTTTGCCTCCAATAGCCCACCACCTCACTCTCTCCTCAAGCTTTTCAAGCCATTATCCGTAATCTAATGTTTTTGAACACATGCCATTTACATTAAACCTCATGTTCTTTTCCTACAATCTCTTGGCCCACACACAACCCCTTCCCCCTTTCATGGCTAAAATGGCACCATCAAAGCTTCTGCACCCTGGTTCCCTTCTGGGATTAAAAGTTTCAGCTCCTGCCCCCTGAAGGCTGCTAATTGCTATGCCCCAGGGGGCAGATATGAACTCCATTGTTGGTCGGCACTGACGTGCTGATCCCTCTGTCTCTTTTGTTGTGCTTAGGAACTGGTTGCGCCCATATCTTGAACGTGAGCTGCGTGGCGTGGTGGCGTCGGGGACGGAGAGCTATTTCGAGGCGGGGTACAGGTGTGCCTGGGGGCTTCCATCACCACCTACGGTAAGGTTTTCAAAGTATGCAGCCCCCAGAGGCTGCCCCTGTAGATTAGTCGCCAGGAGGATTAAATCTTCTCCGAGAACCTTAACCCGAGCGGAGCGCCGGGTGCATAACGGCTCCGGCAGGCGCCTGTGAGGGCGGGTCATCGGCGGGTCGGATCACTCGTTCTCTGGAGCAGTCAGCCAATCTCCAAACTCTCTCACACTGGCGGACTCGGAGGAGGTCCATGGGGTAAGTCGTGAGGGGGTGACACCATGACTTACCGCACTGGGTGACACCAACCCTAGTGACGCCACTGGGGGGGAGCAGCCACGAGCCAGGTCTTCAGGCTCTTCCTGAAGGTTTGCAGAGTAGGGGAGCATCTGATGTTGACTGGGAGCTTGTTCCAGACCTTGGCTGCGACGTAGGAGCATGCCCTACCACCTGCTCTGGTTCTGTGGATGCACGGGGTCTCTGCTAGAGCGAGGTCGGCGGAGCGGAGGTTTCTGTTGTGTACGTTGAAAGAGACTCTTTTGTTGAGGTATGTGGGTCCGATGTTGTGGAGGGATTTGTAGGTGTGGGTGATACTGTCTTCTTGACCGGGAGCCAGTGGAAGTCTTGCAGGTGTTGGGTCATATGCTCACATTGAGGGGTGCCTTGTTTGAGTCTGGCCGCAGAGCTCTGGATGGTCTGAAGTTTGTGTAGCAGGGATTTATAGATTCCAGCATACATGGCATTTCCGTAGTCTAGTCTAGTCTGCTAGTTACAAGTGCGTGGGTGACAGTCTTCCAGGCTTTGGGGGAGATCTACTTGAAGGTCTTGCGGAGGATGCGGAGGGAGTTGAAGCAGGTGGAGACGATGGCAATGATCTGGCGAGTCATGGTGAGGGAGGAGTCGGGAATGATGCTGAGGTTTTGGCCATGGTCCGTAGGGGTGGGTTGGTTTCCGAGGGAGGAGGGCCACTAGGTTTTGTCCCAGATGGGATGGGGGACAGTTCGAGGATGAGGACCTCTGTCTTCTCTGAGATGAGCTTTAGGCAGCTGCTGCTCATCCAGGCTGCGACGTCTTTCATTCCTTCCTGGAAGCGGAGTCTGGTGTCTTCGGGGTTCTTCGTTAGGGAGAGGATGAGCTGGGTGTCGTAGTTGTAGGATACTATGCTGAGTCCATGCTGTCTGACGATGGTGGCGAGGGGGGCCATGTAGTTGTTGAAGAGCGTGGGGCTGAGCGATGATCCTTGGGGTGCTCTGCAGTTGATATCTGTGGGTTTGGAGAGGAAGGCTGGGAGTCTGATCCTTTGGGTTCTGCCGGTGAGAAAGGAGGGCAGTTCCCCGTATGCCGGCGTCATGGAGTCTGGCTGCGAGAGGGAGGTGGGAGACGGTGTCCAAGGCTGCGGAGAGGTCTAGCAGGATGAGGGCCGCGGGGTGGCCCTGGTCTAGGAGCATTCGGATGTCGTCGGTGGCAGTGAGGAGGGCAGTCTCGGTGCTGTGGTTGCTGCGGAAGCCGAACTGGGAAGAGTCAAGGATGGTGTTCTCTTCGATGATGGTCGTAAGCTGGGCGTTGAAAATTTTCTCGATAACTTTGGCTGCGAAGGGTAGAAGAGGAATGGGGCAGTAGTTTTTCAGGTCCGTTGGGTCTGCCGAGGGTTTCTTGAGGAGGGACTTGACCTCTGCCCACTTCCAGTCATCGGGGAAGATGCCAGATTTGAAGCTGGAATTGATGATGTGGCGTAGCTCAGGTGCTATGATGGCGGCGGCTCTGTGGAAGATGTACGGCGGGCAGGGATCTGTGGGGGCTCCTGAGTAGGTGCTCTTCATGGTTGTGGTGGTGTCTTTGGTGGTGACCGGTGTCCAGGTGGTGATTGTGGACTGGCTGTCATCGCTGGAGGGTAGGGTGGTTCCTGGAGACTGGTTGCTGAAATTGTCGTAGGGGGCCTTGATTTTCTGGTGGAAGTAGGAGCCGAGCTTGTTGCAGAGGTTCTTTGAGGGTGTGACCTCTGTGGCTTTGCTGGGGTGTTTGGTGAGTTGCTGGATGATGTTGAAGAGTTCCTTTGAGTTGCTGGAGTTGGTGAGCATTTTGTTCCGGATGAAGGTCCGCTTGGTGGATATTATGAGTTAGTGGTATTCTGTCATGGCGTTCTTGTAAGTGATCTGGTCTTCAGTGGTTTTGCTGTTTCTCCATCATTTTTCAAGACGTCTGCAGGAGCGTCTAGCTTCTTGTAGGTCGGTGGTGAACCAGGTGGCTTTCATGGGGCATTGTCTGTCGGGGTTGCGGAGGGATGCGAGCTTGTCTGCTCCCTTCTCAATTTAGAACATTCCACCCACAGTGACGATGAATTTGAGTGTGACTCTGGAGGATTTAAAAGAATAGTGTGTGGATAGTGAGCTTTTGTGCGCCATTTCCGAAGACATGTGGAAGGAATTCTGGCACATGATGGTGTTTTGAAATCGGAGAGTGAGTATTTGGTTAAATGGTGGCCTGAAGAGAGGAAATTAAGCGAGGATTTGGTGTCATGTCACAGAGTCAGAAATTAATTAATGCTCAGTGAGGGTATTATTGTAAGAGGTTACAAAATGATTCCACCCCAGGCTTTATGGGTTTTGTTTTTTACTTTAACTCGTGAGGGGCATCCAGGAATGTCTTCTACTAAAAGGAGGATTCGAGAATTCTATTGGTGGTCAAAATGGACGATATGATTGACAAGTGGGTGATACAGTGTGCTCCTTGTTCAAGTAGCGATAAAACTGTTAAAGAATGCGTGGTGGAGAATGAATCCATTGAGTTTCCTGAGGGGCTGAGAAGGAAACTTGGTACTGATATAATGGGTCACTTTGCTGTTCTCCCATGGTAGTCAAGTTTTGCTCTGGTGCTGATTGATTATTTTTCAAAATGGCCGGAGGTAAGAATGGTGGGGAAAGTGGATTCTAATGTGGTGACTGCATTTTTGGATGACGTTTTTTTACAAGAAAGAGTTTTCAGAGGTGCTTGTGTCGGATAATGGACCTCAATTTGTAAATAGAGAGTTTGAATTGTTTTTGTCTAGATGCAGAGTAGTCCATTAAAAAGTGTCTAGCTACCACCCCCAGGCCTATGGTCAGGTGGAGAGATTTAGTAGGATAGTAAAGGAGTCTATTCAGTTTGTTTCAAGTGTAGGATGCTGTGGAGGGAGGCGTTACAAGCAACTCTCTTAACATGCA
This sequence comes from Triturus cristatus, assembly GCF_964204655.1. NCBI lineage: Eukaryota > Metazoa > Chordata > Amphibia > Caudata > Salamandridae > Triturus > Triturus cristatus. The sequence goes on along the minus strand of NC_140592.1, from coordinate 1,250,778,971 downwards.
GGACTGCTCCTAATTCTGTGATGGGAATTTCCCCATTCAAATTGTTGCGCATGAGGAAACCAGGATGTAAACATATTACTTGGTGGCTGCGAGGGAAGAAACAAGGTGATGTTCCGTGGATGTTGCTGATACCAGGAGTAGAGTGAAGGAACCGAATGAGGAAGGATTTCCAGCTGTTTTTGACTGTTAAAGGATTGCCCAAGGGGTCTGAACCTGTGAGAGTGATTGAAGTTTTCAGCAAGGTGGTGCATGTTGAAGATGGAAAGATTTGGAATTTGAGAAGGATTTATGTGTATAAAGGCAACCCAAAGAAGGAAGGCGAGTGAGTGTGTGTACACTGAGAGTAAGACTGATTCTTTGTATTTATTTGGAGCACAAGGTTACTGGCAGCCTCTCTAGTGAGGTTTGTACTTCTTCTATTAACGACAATGTGGTGATGGGGAGCTGTACCTGGTAATTTTACTAGGGGGATGACAATGTGGATGCAGGAAGAGTACCTTGTAGTTCCACAAAGGAGGAATATTTCACTGGGAAATTGCAAAAAGATTCTGAACAAAGTCATCGAAAAAGCCTTCGTAGTCTGAAATATCCTGAGAAGTGCAAGGACTATGTAATAAATATATCATATAACAATTTTCTATATTAATTTTATGTTTCTTTTGTACTCATTTTGTGTCATCTATTGTGTTATGGGATGGGGAAACATTTTATTTTTTAAAGGAGGGGAACGATGTGTGTTAAGGTTAGTGGAACTGTAATTAGAATTTGAGAAGGTGAACATTCTGAACCCTAGAATGTTGAAAGCGTTTTGATGGAGTGTTGGATGGAATCAGGAGAGCTGTCGAGTGGTGGTTATGCTGCCTTATTTCTAATAATAAACCACGTACCTGGGAGTGTCCGCTTGCCTCTTCATGTTTGCGGACACTACACTTGAGCCCTCCTGAAGTATTCTACCCCACCTGAATGGCCTTTGTGTTGGGTTTTGTAGGAAGAAGGTGGGCATCAGTACATGAAGCTGGAGTGGGAGGTATCCGAGACAGCCCTCTCTTGTGCAACAGCCCAAGTGATGAGGCTAACTCCGCCAAGTCAGAGAGGCAATCTGGCAGAACGAGTTCATGGGCCAGGCACGTCTGGAAATGCATGTAACAGCCTCTTTAATCACCACAGGCAGATTATTCAATCATGTACAGTTCGACGATGTAGAGGGTGAGCGGTATAGTCGTTGGTGTGGGCGGAGCTAGGAGGGCAGAGGAAGAGGAGGAGCGGGGACAGGACGGGGGCAGATAGTGTAGGGACAGGGAAGGTGATGGAAGCAGGTTAATAAAGTTAGTGTCACCCAGATAACCGGTGTCTGTCGTTAATGCTCCAAGACATCACAGCTGGCGACGAAGGTGGGATGCTGCAGTTCAGTGTCACCTGAAGCCAAGGAAGACGTGCCCCTGTCCCGTGGTGCAGCCGGTGAAGAAAACGCGCTCATTGTCGAGCGCTAAGTCGCGCTGTATCCAGTGTCACCAAGGAATGTGAGAGAAGGAGCGGGAGCCCACCCCGACGAATGCTGGCAGCTCCTGAGGTGACTGGAAAAATGAAGCGATGAGGCCAACTCGCTCGGACACCAGGCGACACCACGTGAAAGCTGTGCAAGATCGGCTAAAATCGTCTTCCAGCTCATCACATTCCCGCCAGGAATCGAGGAGATCTCGCTGGGCGAGAAGGTCACCATCCCCGGACTCTCGATCAGGGTCGTGTGAATCTGAGTACATTGTCGAATATGCCAGCATGGTTGCCGATCCAGATCAATTGAAGACCTACCCGAGACTGAACATCAGCGTGGGCAATCATGACACTCAGTTTGTCCTGGACAGTGGGGCATCACTAAATTATATCCCGGTAACGGAGTACAAAAAGATGAAGTCATCACCTCCGTTGTGCCCGGCGTACGTCCGGGTCTTCACCTGGATGTCAAAGAAACCGCTCCCCTGTCTAGGGAAGTTTCAAACGACTCTTCGACATCAGAACAAGTCGGGTGTCCGCTGTAATACACGTGATTGATGGCCCGGAAGCTGACTGCCTTCTCAGCCTACCAACGGCAGAGAGACTTTGGTTGGTTGAGATCTTATACCGGGTCAGTGGTGATCAGGACATATTACACAAATTCCCCAAGCTATTCACCGGGTTGGGAAGATTGAATAAATGTCAAGTTCGGCTCCACATCAACGAGCAGATCCGACCTGTCGCCGACGGGTACCATACCACCTTCAGCAGGCTGTGGAGGATGAGCTGCACTCCATGGGTGTCACCCGTAGTCATCGTGCCCAAGAAGGGCACTTCTGGAAAAGTGCGACTGTGTGTAGACATGCGGCTTCCCAACACCGCGATTGAACGGGAACGACATCCTGGGCCTCATTTAAGTGATATGATTGCCGCGTTGAATGGGGCCAGAGTGTTCTCGAAACTGGACTTAAACAAAGGCTATCATCAGCTGTAACTACATGAACGGTCAAGGTATATAATGACGTTCGCGACACAGCTGGGTCTGTTTCGCTATAAACGGTTAAAGTTTGGCATCTCTTCTGCTGCGGAGATCTTTCAGGAAGCAATACGCCAAACCATATGCCATATACCTAATACGCTAAACCACAGCGACGATATCCTTGTGTATGGGTCCAACGTCCAAGAGCATGACAAGGCCCTCGATCGAGTATGCCACGCTCTCTTGGACGCCAACCTGACATTGAACAAAGAGAAGTGTGAGTTTCATCGATCCACACTCAAGTTTTTTGGGCATGTGTTTTCTGGAGCAGGGAGGAAGCCTGACCCTGAGAAAGTGATGGCTTTAAATGACACCAAGAGCCCTCAAGACGTCAGTGATGTCCGTTCCTTTCTGGGCATGGCCAGTTATTGTGCCAGGTACATCAAAGACTATGCCACCATCAGTCATCCACTTCGCACTCTCACAAAGCAGGGACAATCGTTCGACTGGACCCGTCAATGTGAGCAGGCCTTCCAGGACATCAAACGGGCAGTTGAGACAGCTGACAATCTGGCGTACTTTGACCCCAAACAAAAGACGGAAATAACCGTGGATGCCAGCCCGGTGGGCCTAGGGGAGATCCTGGCTAAGTATGACCGAGAGGAGGACCAGCGCCACATCGTAGCGTATGCGAGTCGCAGTTTGTCTGACACTGAAAAGGCATATTCTCAGCCAGAGAAACAGAGTCTGGCGGTTGTCTGGGCCTGCGAACACTTCCATGTGTTCATTTATGGCAAGCACTTTACGATGGTGACGGATCATCAGGCGCTCGTTACCATATTTGGAAATCCACGGTCGAAGATGCCACCTCGGATCGAGCGTTGGGGCCTGCGATTGCAAGAGTACACCTACACCATACTGCACAAGCCGGGCAAGTCAGCCAACCCGGCCGACTACATGTCTCGCCACCCTAGGACTGAGTCGGCGCCAGGGGCATCAATAGCAGAGGAATACGTCCATTTTGTCGTGGGCCAAGCTCAACCGCCTGCGGTTCCCCTGGAGGCCATTCTGGAAGCGACGGCGCAAGACGTCATTCTTCAGAAGGTACTTCGGTGTCTGCAGACCAACAGGTGGAGATCTGATGGTGATGAGGAACCGGAAGATCCAGCAAGCCACCAAGAGCTGCAAGCATTCAGACATGTGAGTGAGGAGTTGTCTGCCACCTCGGAAGGGCTTCTTCTGAGGGATCACAGGATCGTCATCCCGACGCAAGTACGACAAGGGATTGTCAATCTAGCTCACAAAGGTCATCGTGGTGTAGTTGCAACGAAGCGAGCGCTGAGAGAGCGAGTGTGGTTCCCGTTATTAGACCAGATGGTGGAACGTACTCTCAAAGACTGTCTGCAGTGTCAACGTGTCAGTCAGGGAAGTCCCCCGGCTCCTCTGCGAATGACCGAATTACCCAGCGGTGTGTGGCAGGAACTGGCTATGGACTTCTATGGACCTCTTCAGTCAGGAAAGTATGTCCTAGCAATTATGGACGAGTATTTGCGGTTCCCGATAGCCCAGTTTGTATCATCCACTAGTGCGGCCAGCACTATTGCGGTGCTGGATAAAGTGTTTGCGGCGTGGGGTATTCAAAGGTGCTCAAAACGGACAATGGCCCTCCATTCAACGGCCATGAGTTTAGTAACTTTGCAAGGCACATGAACTTCACGCATCGGCAAGTCACGCCCTTATGGCCACAGGCAAATGGTACCATTGAACGATTCATGGCCACTTTGAAGAAAATGTTTCAACAAGCGGCCAGTGAGAAAAGGGACCTCCAGGTGGCTCTCAATGAGGTCCTCCGGGCCTACAGGACAACTCCCCATGCCACCACGGGCAAATGTCCTGCCACCCTAATGCTGGGAAGACCGATCAGGAACAGGATACCCACATGGGAAGGCGCTCTGCGAGCAGTTTCACCCGCTCGCATTCATCAAGAGGTTGTGTCCGCAGATCGTCGTGGGAAAGAGAGAATGAAATCGTATGCGGACACCAGAAGGAGAGCACACTCGCCTTCCATCCATGAAGGGGACTGTGTTCTCGTCAAGCAGGAGCAGCACCGGAAAACAGATTGCAAGTTCAGAGCTGAACCATTGACAATCACTCAGAAGAAGGGTACCATGGTGACGGCTGAATCAGACAGTCGAAGAGTTACCCGAAATGCGTCTCATTTTCAGAAGTGCACGCCTGGCATGAAGGAGTTGCTTCAAAGAATGCGGTGGCAGCCAGAAAGTGAAGTCCGAGAGCAACATGCTGGCGCTGCCAAGAGTCCGCATTCTGGGCCTGAAGGAGAATCAGAGGTGGTGACAGGAGCCATGTCATTGAGACCGAGACAGGACATTCGCAGGCCGAGACGACTTATTGAAGAACTGTAAACAAGTCAGTCATTTCATTTCATTTTGTTAAAAAAGGGGAAGATGTAGAGGGTGAGCGGTATAGTCGTTTGTGTAGGCGGAGCTAGGAGGGCAGAGGAAGAGGAGGAGCGGCGACAGGACGGGGGCAGATAGTGTAGGGACAGGGAAGGTGATGGAAGCAGGTAAATAAAGTTAGTCTCACCCAGATAACCGGTGTCTGTCGTTAATGCTCCAAGACATCACACACATGTGAAAAGTGCTCTGGAGAACATTAAAACACTGTTCTTTCAGGAAGTTCTCCAATATGGAACTGACCCAGGAGAGCCTAGCCACAACTTAAATCTGAAACCAGAGACATTTGACATTGCACTCTTTCAACACAATTCTACTACCATGAAAGCATTACATCAATTGTCTCCATCAATACATGTGATGTGGGGGTCGTAGTCAGGATGCTAAACATGGCGGCCATTCCTATTTGAGCTGCACCACCGTTCCACACCCATCCAACATTTCAGACAGGCTGGGAGGCCCCCAAGGAATTGGAAGCCCTAGTGCAGGTGGGCCAGATGCTGAGGAGAGGGCCTGGAGACCCCGTGGCCGTACTGCCAGTGCTTAATTTGTAAAAAAAGAAGTGCCAGGCCTCTCTTTAGACTGAAGGCACTGAAGGGGCCCCTTGACATGAAGTGCATGTGGGCGTCGGCCCTTGGTGTCAGTTTGGAAGCTGCACCTGGGTGGTCCCATGGCCTTGGAGAGGAGGTCTGCTGATACGTGGGGACTGCGGGATCTGGGGCCCAGAGTGTGTGACCCTCTGGACTTCTGCAGGGTCTGAGAGGTGATCTTGAGGTGTTGATGGGTGTCGGCCCCTAGCATCTACCGGGAAACAGACATTTGAGGTGTCTGGGGAGTGTCCGGTCCCCGGGTGCTCCTGCGGATGTGAGGGGACAGCACTGTAAAGGCATTGATGGGCACCCCCCCTTTCCCCCCCCCCCCAGTGGAGTCTAAGTCTGAGTTGGACTTTGCCACTGAAATCGAGCTAGCCTAGCTGATGAGGGGTGATGCTCCGAAACCGGTCCCAGGATGCTTGTTTTCGGTCCAGGAAGGACTGACCCTGGTTAATGAAAGGCTGGCCGAGAATTTGATAGCTTTAGAGTTCAGAACTTGCCTCCCAACACCTTCTGCTATACAATTTAGATGCAGTCCAACAACTGAAGACCATTTCCAAGTGGCATGTATCCATGCGAAAGGATTGGCACTTGAGTCATCCTTGGGGGGAAATTATTGACTTACAGCGCAAAGTGGCAGGGCTGTTGGTCATTACACCAGTACCAATTTAGAAACCCCATTAAAAGCCCTCATACACATTTTGGCCTCCCTAAATACTTCAGAGTTATTAGGAGCGGGTAGTCCCTTCCCAGGTAAAAGGATTAAAGTGGCGTGTCAGTATTTGGTCAGGACTGCTCCGCTAATTCTGACAACGAACAAACCAGATAGAGACTGTATCCCAGAAGGTAACATTGCAGAGGATTACATAATACAAAGCCACAATGATCTAATCCAAAAGGATATAACATCATAATTCTTGATGGTCTCATAGAATGTGGCATGTGTCAAGAGCTAATTGTCTCTTCCGCATTGGAATGAGTTTATTGAGAAGTTTGATATATGTTTATTCCAAGAGACCTGGAGCACAGTTCTAGCAAGCAAGGCAGGCTATGCTAGTTATTTTGCATTGTCAATCCAAAATAAATTGGGACGCCCAGCGAGGGGCTTACTCATATGGGCTAAGCTTAGCCTTTGTTGTAGTATATCACAACTACCCTTGGATACTCCAGACGTATTGGGAATTGGCCTTAAGGGCTCCACAGGTAATACCATTGACATCTAAATTGTCTACATGAGAGGCATCAGGGGGTAGACCCTCAGCGACCGTCACAAAATTGGAGGAGCTTCTGGGCAAGAGAAACCACACTCCCTTCCGAATAATAGCAGGTGACTTCACCGTTACATTTGAACCACTCGATAGGGAGGAGATGGTTGAAGCGAAAGAAGAAAAGAAGCAGTGGATGGTCCACTTACTGGATCTTAAACTGGTACAGAGGTGGTCCCAATTAGTACTCCAAGTTAAAGTCATGACGAGGGAGTTTAGTCTTAGGGCAGCCAATGGCAGGACCAAATCTGATAAGCTGGGTGCAAATACCTTTAATAGACTTGACGGTGAAAGCGATATTGATGGACCTGAGGCTCTGGCATAAGGTAATGGATATGGCTGCAGGAAAAACAACTGATAGTGATCACAATCCTCTCTGCCTTACAATGTTATCATTGTGGGGTGAAGCATCTCTACTGCTGAACACCCAGTGGCTGGCAACTAAAGAGGTTCGGCCAACAAACTATATGCGCCGCCTTAAGTGGCTCAAAATAGCTGCCGATCAAGATAAGCTTAAGAATATGCAGAGGGAGCTGCTAGCCTGTACAGCAGAAGTTGCAGCATTAAAGCAACCCAGAAGGGAGGTTGGAAGTAACGAATGCTCATTGCCGCTTCTTCAAGCGCTTAGGCACTCATATCACGGTGGCAACACATATGAAGAACTCATGGCCCACCAACAAGAGCGCACAAACATGGTACAACAAGGCTTGTACGTATTCCAGATCCCAACTAATAAAAGGGACTCAGAGGGGACTGGAAATGCTAGGAAAGCTTACAGATTGGAACTTTGGAAAGCTAAGAGGGACTGGGATGAATCTACGTGGCATTCCCTTAGTGGCGCATGCCAAGCTAGGGATAGTGAAACGTTCTGGTCTCTGGTGGTGTGGGGTAACAAGTCAGGACCTTTAGAACCTGAAAATCATATCTCAGCTTCTGATTGGCATGCCCACTTTTCTACCCTTTATTTTGACCATGAAGCTCTAAGTGCTTTGGCTGTACAACCTAGAAGGTATTCCCAAACTAATGGGGTTTTCTTCACTTTAAAGAACATAACAACCGCAATTAGTACAATAGTTCAGTCAAAAGCACCGGGACCCGATGGGATACCTGGTGATCTTTTTCTTTGGGATACCCTAGGCTGGACACAATACATGCATGCGGTATTTAATGCCATAGCTGATGGTGTCCCCATCCCAGGATCATGGAGCAGAACAGAAGTTGTGCCACTGTTTAAGAAAGGTGATAAGTCCCACCCTTGCAATTATAGGCCACTTAGCCTAATTGACGCGATTCAGAAAGTTTATAGCTGGGCACTCTTGCATAAAATACAGGCATGGTTAAAGAAAATTAAGCCCTTTCCCCATACCAAGCAGGTTTTAGACAGAAAACAGGGAACGTTGATCTGGTATTCCGCTTCCTTTTACTTTGTTGGAAAACAGTGACAATTGGAAAGGGTAGTTTGTATGTTGCTTTCATAGATCATTCTTAAGATGGCATTTGACTTAGGGGCATATGTATCAAAAACCGTATTTGCGATTCTCAAATAGCAATTTTTTGAGAATCGCTATTTAAGAATTGCAAAACGGGATGTATTTAAAAATTCGCACATATTTTGCGAATTCTTAAAATTCCTTAATTGCGATTAGCAAATTGCGAAATCGCAATTAAGGAATACCTTCCTATTCATTCTTATGGGCCAGGAGGCCCATAGGAATGAATGGGAAGTCATTCTCAAATTGCGATTCGCTATTTGCTAATCGCAAATTAAGAATAATTTCAAAGGTGCAAGGGTGTCATGATGACACCCTGATGCACCCCTGAAATGAGCATGTGTGCGCCACATGACACTGTGAAAAATGCCAAAAAGTGCATTTTTCATTGAAATCGCATATTACCACCAACTTGAAGTTGGTGGTAATTTGCGATTTCCTAAGGAGAAATTGCACAACTTGGGTGCTTGTTACATAGCATTTAAGGAATCACAATTTGCGATTCCTTAAATGCTTACGCAAAATTAAGGAATCGCAAAATTAGCGATTCCTTAATAATGCGATGCGAAATTGGCTCATTCATCCCATTTTGCGATTTTGTATTCGCAAACGCTGTTTTTTGCAAATCGCAGCGTTTGCGAATACAAAATCGCTTGATACATATGCCCCTTAGTTCCAAGGCAAAAACTGTGGCAAACCCTTAGGGACATAGAAATGCCAGAGGAAATTGTAATCATGTTGATCCGTCTGCATGAAAGAAATGTATCCAGGGTACATTGGGGCTCTCAAGGTCAGCTTACCGACCCAATCCCTGTTAACAGGGGCTTGCGCCACGGCTGTGTCCTGGCTCCAAAGCTGTTCTCTCTATTTATTAACAATGTTGTACAGTTCCTTACAATAAATCTGACTGATGCTCCCATGCTAGGGGGGGGAAGGGTAGTAACTCTCCTTTTTGCAGATGACACACTGCTGGTGTCTAAAACACCAGGAGGGTTACAGCGGCTTCTTAATCACTTTGAAGAATTCTGTGATGCACTAAACATAAGTAAAACCAAGTTTATGGCCCTGAACCCTCATAAATCCTATCGGGTATGTCCCTCTCTTGAGGGAACGCAGCTTGAGAGAGTCAGTGACTTCGATTATCTAGGCCTAAAGCTGTCAGATAACTTGTCATGGAAACCTCATATATCAAAGATGGTTTTGAAACACAAGCAGTTGATTGGGGTCTTGGGAAAAGAACATTGTTTGTCTCACACCAAGTTGGTTGGGCCGGCCTTGCAAGTGTATGATGCTAAAGGGGTGAGTTCTGTGATGTATGAGGCAGAACTATGGGGCTTGGAGCAATTAGAGGAGCTTAGTAGCTCAGACCGAAAATCCTTAGGAGCCTACGAATGCTACCCCAGAGTACCCGCCTCCATCCCCTCATGTTGGACTTCGGCTTCGACTTGGGCATGTTGGACTTGGGCATCATCACCGAAGCAAAACTGCGTCCCCTGCTGTTCTGGTTAAGCGTTGCGTCAACCCCTAAATTATTGCCATATGCCCAAGCTTTGGAGAATTTAAAATGCAGGGATACTGCTAATAAAATCAACTGGCTAAGAGGTGTCAAGAATTCGCTTATGGCTATTGGGTGGGGAATATATGGAAAGTCAATGACCCCTCTTTCCTCCCCCGGAAATGCGAAGTAAAGGAATCCTGTAGGGCGTGGGTAACCCAGGGGGACATAGCAGCAGGGCATTGGGGAAGCTTACCTCAGACTTTCTGGCCCATAAACTGGTTCGCTCCCTGGAAGGCTATTTAGATCTCATAGAACTCCCATGGGACAGGAAAATATATATCCAGTTCAGGTTTGGCACCCTGCCCTTACATGATTTCATTGGAAAATCGAAAAGCTGCACTGAGCCTCAACGTAGTTGACCTGGTTGTAAAAACTATCAAGAGCCTTTAGCCCATGTAATGTTCGCTTGCCCGCGGTATGCGTCAACGAGGAAAAACTGGCTGACACCGATCTGTAAGCAGTTGAGAATCCTTAACTCTAGGACAGCGCTGAAAATTCTGAAGTCTGATGCCAGACCACTGTTAGCGTGTGTGGTGGCCAAGGTCCTGGGACAAATGTGGGGCAACAGGAGTACGGCCCAGAGGGTGAATGACAGTTGATTTTATACAATGATGTTACCCAGGCTCAGGCCAGGTCGCTCCACTCTCCTCCTGCCTGCTGACGCTCCTGATCGCCGCTCCCTGCCACTTCCACCGCTCCTGTGTGCCGATCGCCCAGCCAGAGTTTCCCGCCGTAGAGGTTCCCGCCACTGCCTCCCTGCGGCCCCGCCCCCCTCCAAGCCCATTCACCGCCCCGCTCCCGCCAACCAGCTGACCCTCCCTCCCGGCTCCTTACTTAAGGGGACCCACGGGATCGGCCGAGTGTGACCACTTGCCTGCTCAGGCCAGGTCGCTCCACTCTCCTCCTGCCTGCTGACGCTCCTGATCGCCGCTCCCTGCCACTTCCACCGCTCCTGTGAGCCGATCGCCCAGCCAGAGTTTCCCGCTGTAGAGGTTCCCGCCGCTGCCTCCCTGCGGCCCCGCCCCCCTCCAAGCCCATTCGCCGCCCCGCACCGCCACCCAGCTGACCCTCCCTCCCGGCTCCTTACTTATGACACCCCCAGAGCGTCCGCACAGCGGATGCGCGCAGCGGGAGCGCCGTACGTGCGCCGAAGGTGCGCCAAAGGTAAGACCGTCTGCGTCCGTCCGCGCCCAGCGCCAGACCCCCTGGCCCCCGCAAAGGCCACCCCACCCGCCGGACTTACGATGCATCCGAACTCAACGCACTCAACACCGGTCGGATCCCCGGCTGCTACCGAGCCACGCCAAGACGCACCCACGGGCCCTTCAGCTGCCATTCCTGCAACTTCTCCTGCATCCGAACCTGCACTGCACCCGCACCCGCCAAGCTGAACACCAACAGCAACCACCTGAAGTGCATCCTACTCAACACTCGCTCCGTCCACAGACACGCCGTCCAACTCTGGAACCTGATCGACACAACATCATCAGACGTCTCCTTCCTCACGGAAACCTGGATGAATGCCTCCTCAGCGCCCGACATCGCCATCGCCATCCCGGACGGATACAAGATCACCCGGAGAGACCGAGTCAATCAGACTGGAGGAGGCATCGCCATCGTCCACAAGAACACCATCCGCATCACGACCAACACCGACGACACCCTCAGAGCCGCCGAACACCTGCACTTCCAGATCCACACCGACCCCAAGACCACCCTCAGAGGCACCCTCATCTACAGACCCCCGGGACCACGCACACAATTCTGCGAAGACATCGCCGACTTCATCAGCCCGCACGCCCTCCCCTCCGCTGACTACATCCTCCTCGGGGACCTCAACTTCCACCTGGAGAACAACAATGACCGCAACACCACCACCCTGCTGGACAACCTCGCCAACCTCGGACTCAAGCAGCTGGTGACCACCCCCACCCACTACGCCGGCCACACGCTTGACCCCGTCTTCTCCTCCAGCAAAGACATCTCCTTCAGCCACGCCACTGGACTCCACTGGACGGACCACAGCTGCGTCCACTTCAGCTTCAGAAAGAACACAATCCACCACCACCAGCAACAGGTTGCACGCAGAAGCTGGAACAAGATCACAGCCGACCAGCTCGCCGCATCCCTGAGCCAGGACCGTCCCGCCAGCTCAGCGAACCCCAGCCATGCCGCCAACAACCTCTCGAAGTGGATCAACAGCTGCGCAGACGACCTCGCCCCTCTCAGGACCCCGCCCAGCAGGACCGGCTGTAAGAAAGCACCCTGGTTTACCGACGAACTCAAGAGCTCCAAGAAGAACTGCCGAGCCCACGAGAGAGCCTTGTAGTTCCTATAAACCCTATATAGGATCTGCACGATTAGACAACATATACTGTAGGATTGGAGTCAGACTGAGTCTGGACACCCCTACCAAATATGCCAGCCTGTATACAAGCTAGCTCACAGTACCACTAGAAACCCCTCTTACCAAGGAGAGAATAGTTCTTGGCAACTATCGAACATGACAATGTACTACTTTTCGCTCAGTCACTTGTGCTTGTGCTCACGTCTTCTCATAGAGACACACAGAATAAACGGTGGGGACATTTTCCAATATCTAAGTACAAAGAAAACTGTGAGTCTATAAGGCTAGGTGACCTTCATACAGCTACACCATCATTACTAAACACAGAATGTGTTCCTACCAAAATATCTCTCTGGATATGTGCATGCATTTAAGATCTATGAATGCATCAAAGGTTCCCATCACCCACATACAGTGGCTTGCTTCATCATTTGGGAGACCAGGGACTTATCTGAGAACCGGATGCCACCAAGTTGACGTGGGGCAGGGTTCAGAGTTCGTCCCAGATGCACCTGTGGCAATGTTGTTCCAATGAGAAGACCACTCTAGAGATTAGTGTGGGGTGATGTGTGCAGTGCGATTAGAGTGATTGTGATATAATAAAATTGGGAACAAGGCACAGAAAATTATTTATTAAAGTGCTGCCTTGGTACCAAATTAAAACAGTGCTTTTAACAGTTTTAACAAATAACTGTGTTGGAAGTGGTCGACATGTTTCAGCCTTGGGTGGATGTGCCCTAGCTTTCGTCAGGACCATTATAAGCTACTGCATCTTAAATGTGAAAAAAGGTAAATCATACGACCTGCACCTGGAATAGGTGTGGAAGAAATTACCTATAAAGGCGGAAACAAACATAATGAGGATAGTGTATCAGAGGTGAAACCTTGTAAATGATAGATCACACAACGCATAAAGTTGTTATTCAATTATGCCAAATACATATTAGTAAGAACACCGTTTCAAAACGATAAAGGTGCTGCAGATTTTACACTTACACGAATGAATCTGGGTATTCGCCTCGCCTCACCTGGCAACTGCTCAGGCGTCAGGAGGCACCGCTCTAAGAGATGAATGAATAAGAGGCATGGTCCAAGTTTAGAGTGACACAATACCTTAAAAAACGAAAGACGCTTATCCTTAAAAACAAGGGCAGAGAAACGAAGGCGTAGTCCTGAAACGGGGCAAAGCTCTATCTGAGCATGATATCAGGATGTTCCTGACAGTAATCTTATAGTGAACAGAAAACTGCTGTGGTGTTATAAGATCGTGTGTAGACACGAAGAACTAATAATGTCTGCACTAGTCTTTAGTCACATATGCGGTATCGTCTATCGAGAATATTAATGTATACGAGACGACAAAGGGAAACAATGGTGTTCGCTATGTAAATAGCGGGTTGGTCTATCTCGAAGCCCCTATAGTATAACGCTAGTGACTTAACAAGCAAAAAGGTCGTATGTACGATAAGAAGTAGCGTGCAGATCATAGCGTGTGTGCACAGGTCTTACCTCTCCGTCGGTACCTCGGGCGGCTGCTGAGCCAGAGGGGAGGTAAGGGGTCCTAATGGCATCGGTCTTTTATACAACACAAAACAAGGATTTCGGGACGGCGTGCAAGGAAGGCGCCCAGAGATGACGGAATTGCACGTGACCCGGGTGTCATGGGAGTTGTAGTTTAAGGTGCCAGGACTCCGGGCGATACTATTAATCAAGTCAGTAGTAGTTCCTAGGGATACAGCAATGTATTGGAACGGTGTCATGTGTCTCATTGTAAAAGACAGAGTCCGTTATTGTAATGTTTGAAGTGATCAAAGTGAAGCGCGCATTCAGTATTTCGAGTAATCTTAAATGAGGCGCGCATTGATAACGGAACGTCATAAGATGTTACCCAGACTGTAATGGGAATTGTAGTCATTAACAGATGGTATAACCATGTTGCTCAAAACCTAATAAAGCAACTCAAGTTATGTGAGGAGTCTGACGAGAGATAACACTAGCACTCTTTGCTGCTGGTCATTACAGCGATGTCCATGGTATTTGGTCATTTAATCCCTGGATATCGCTCTTTAGTTTGAACACCCATTTCTGCTCTTTGAGAAAAAGAAATTTCTTAATGTCACTGATGTGTGATGGGATAAAAGGTTGTTCCAAAATGATCCATCTCAAATCTTCAGGTTTGTGATTAAGAGCAAGGAAGTGACTGGTCAATCTGGTAGCTTGTTTGTTGCGTCTTATAGTGCTCTTGTGTTCACTGATACGGATTTTGATCTTTCGTGTCGTCATACCAATGTATCGAAGTGAGCAAGGGCATGTTATCTGGTAAATCACTTTATCAGAATTGCAATTTGTATGCTTGCGTAAAATCCAAGGTTTGGCCAACCCTAGATCGATCGATTTGGCTTGCTGTGTCTGAGGACATACAGAACAAGAGCCACAGGGATAGTGGCCCTGTACTGGTGGCAGATCCCACAGTACTGACGCTCCCAAGGCTGGTTTAGTTTTGGGTCTTGTATGAACAAGGTTATCACGCAGACTAGACCCTCGTTTAAAAGAAAACAGAGGGGGTGGAATCTTGTCATTTCCAACGTTTAGAATATGCCAATGTTTTCGTACCGACTTCTGAACACTGTTGGAAAATGTACTGAAAGTGGTAACTAACGTCATCCTGGTCAGAGGTTCCTTAGGAACTGAAGGTTCAAGTAAGGCATCCCTATTGTTATTGGACCCCCGTTTGTAGGCTTGTTTCACCAGATGAGATGGATATTGTCTGGCTTTGAGTTGTTTGGAAAGTTGATCAGCATGAGACAAAAAACTATCCTTCGTGGAACAATTCCTACGGATCCGTAGGAACTGTCCTACTGGCAAATTCTGTCGAAGTGATTTCGGATGATGACTATGAAAACTCAGGAGGGAATTCTTCGTCTGAGGTTTTTTATACAATTCACTGCCCAAAGTGCCTAGTGCAGGGTAGATCGTGATGTCCAGAAAAGGGAGTCTGGTCTTATCATATGTGACAGTGAAATTCAAAAAGTTATTCTGAGAATTCAGCCATGAATGAAAATCCAGGAGGGTAGTCACAGTGCCGTGCCAGATTACCAAGATGTCATCTATGTACCTTTTCCAACAGGCAATTTGCCCGCGGAAAGGATTCTGGTCGGTAAGCACAGTATCTTGTTCGAAACAGTGAACATAGAGATTTGCCAGACTGGGAGCAAAAATGCTCCCCATTGATGTACCGGAGACTTGGAGAAAGATGGTTTCTTCAAATCTGAAGAAGTTCTCCATCATCGCCAGTCTGGCGCATTCCATAATGAAGTGTGTTGGTGTTATGGTATCGCAATCTCTATTGTCCAAGAGACCCCTGATAGCTTCGAGGGTTTCCTCTTGAGGAATACAGGTATATAGGGATTCCACATTGAAACTGACCAGTAGGTCAGTCTCGATGTTGAAGGCAATCTGTGGCAATAGTCTTAAGACATCCTTGGTGTCTTGTAGGAAGGTAGGCATTTCCCTGACAATGGGTCTGAGAAAGAAGTCAACGAAAGTAGATAGAGGTTCCAAAAGTGATCCTATCCCGGATATGATGGGACGTCCCGGTGGTGGTCTTATTGTTTTATGTATCTTAGGCAATACATAAAAATACGGCATGACAGGAAATTTGGTGGTGAGAAACTCGGATTCTTGTGAGGTGATCCAGCCTGAATCTCTTGCTTCACTGACCAGATCATGAATCTCAATAGAAAGTCTTGTGGTGGGATCTTTTGTAAGAACCCGATATGATTTACTGTCATTAAGTTGTCTGAGACACTCGTTACGATAAGAGACGGTGTCAAGAATGACTATGGCCCCACCTTTATCGGCGGGCTTGATGGTAATACTCTCATCATTCTGGAGAGTTAGTAAAGCCTGTTTTTCAGTGTAGGATAGATTTTGGTATACTCGGTCCTTCCTAGAATCAAGTACAGTGATGTTGTGTATAACTGCTTGCTCAAACACTTTCACCTGGTCCGGTGTGAGATGGGCAGGAGGATTGAAATTGGAAGGAGGTTTTAAACCCGTATTGGAGAGATCCTCAAGTTCGGGTGTACTTTCGTTCATTGTGTCTTTGTTCTTAAAGAAAAAATGTAAACGTATTTTTCTGAAAAACCTCTCAATTTCTTGTCTTAATTGAAAGGGATCGCCCATATTAGTGGGTACAAAACCTAAACCCCTATTGAGGACATTTAGTTCCGTTACAGTGAGTGTCCTTTGACTCAGGTTCACCACTAAATCGTCGTGTCCGTACTCTGCCCTGCTTGTGGTGTGTTCCTCCTGTTGCGGGTATTCTGTTGGGGTTGATCTGGTTGCCAGTGTACATGTTGTTGTGTCTCTCCTCTCTTTCTGCCTCTGTTTCGTCCTCGGCCCTGTCCTAAAAAAGGCTGGCCGAAGAATGGTGGTTGACACGGGAAAGGAGGCATAGGCTGTGCAAAAGGCATTGGTTGATAACCCCATGGAGAAGGTGGCCACCATGGATTTTGCTGTTCATAATGATTTTGTGTGCCTCGCCTACGATTCGGACGAGAACGTGGAAAAAGAGTCCTGTTGGATGGTGCTGATGTGTTGGACCCCTCGGAATCTGTTGAGTAGGTGTCTGAGCCTGATGAAGAATAGTTAGACCCGTATTTTCTCCCTTTCTTGTTGAATTCTGGGGGAACGTAATTATCATTGGTGTAAGGGTAAACTTTCTCAAAAGAAAAGCGAGCTAAATCTTTTTTGAATTTATCAATTTTGGTTAACAAAATTGTGTCTTTATGGTCTTTGTTAGATTTATTTGTTTCCTCTAAATTTCTTTTGTATAAGGCACTTGTGATTGATGCCTTAATTTGGCCTTCTAATGTCTGTATCTCAATCAATATAGTGTCTGCTGCTTTCTTGGTGGTGCTAATGATTAGGATTAACCAATCGCGAGTGCATCGCCACGCGATGAGCGACCAGTCCTTTAGAAATGTTTTGTCAGTGAGGAATAGCCGGGGGGCATTTGTTACTATTAAGCCCATTGGTGCACAGTTGTTCCTCAAATATTCTGTCATTATAGCACCATGTATGAAAGTGCGAGAATGTACTTTTTTCAAATTGAGTAAAGACTGCCAGTCATCTTGTGTGTTGCTGGCAACTGTTGGTAGACTGTCCAAGATACTTGGATTGGTACTCAGAATGGACTGGAGCAGCTCCTCATCGAAGGACAAGCCCGTGAGTTCTGACATGATTCAAGGATAAAGCGTGTTTCGAAAAGCGGTATGAAGGGTCTGAAAAACTGTGGAAAACAGAACCCTTAAGAAGAGAAAAAGACCCACAGCCAAAAGACTGCTCAAGCAACAATAAAAAGAATCTCAAAAAGAGTGGAGGGTCTACGGGATATAAGTTTAAAGACTCAAACAGTAAAAATCCCAATCCTAAATCTAAGTACAAAGAAAACTGTGAGTCTATAAGGCTAGGTGACCTTCATGCAGCTACACCATCATTACTAAACACAGAATGTGTTCCTACCAAAATATCTCTCTGGATATGTGCATGCATTTAAGATCTATGAATGCATCAAAGGTTTCCATCACCCACATACAGTGGCTTGCTTCATCATTTGGGAGACCAGGGACTTATCTGAGAACCGGATGCCACCAAGTTGACGTGGGGCAGGGTTCAGAGTTCGTCCCGGATGCACCTGTGGCAATGTTGTTCCAATGAGAAGACCACTCTAGAGATTAGTGTGGGGTGATGTGTGCAGTGCGATTAGAGTGATTGTGATATAATAAAATTGGGAACAAGGCACAGAAAATTATTTATTAAAGTGCTGCCTTGGTACCAAATTAAAACAGTGCTTTTAACAGTTTTAACAAATAACTGTGTTGGAAGTGGTCGACATGTTTCAGCCTTGGGTGGATGTGCCCTAGCTTTCGTCAGGACCTTTATAAGCTACTGCATCTTAAATGTGAAAAAAGGTAAATCATACGACCTGCACCTGGAATAGGTGTGGAAGAAATTACCTATAAAGGTGGAAACAAACATAATGAGGATAGTGTTTCAGAGGTGAAACCTTGTAAATGATAGATCACACAACGCATAAAGTTGTTATTCAATTATGCCAAATACATATTAGTAAGAACACCCTTTCAAAACGATAAAGGTGCTGCAGATTTTACACTTACCCAAATGAATCTGGGTATTCGCCTCGCCTCACCTGGCAACTGCTCAGGCGTGAGGAGGCACCGCTCTAAGAGATGAATGAATAAGAGGCCTGGTCCAAGTTTAGAGTGACACAATACCTTAAAAAACGAAAGACGCTTATCCTTAAAAACAAGGGCAGAGAAACGAAGGCATAGTCCTGAAACGGGGCAAAGCCCTATCTGAGCATGATATCAGGATGTTCCTGACGGTAATCTTATAGTGAACAGAAAACTGCTGTGGTGTTGTAAGATCGTGTGTAGATCATAGCGTGTGTGCACAGGTCTTACCTCTCCGTCGGTACCTCGGGCGGCTGCTGAGCCAGAGGGGAGGTAAGCGGTCCTAATGGCATCGGTCTTTTATACAACACAAAACAAGGATTTCGGGACGGCGTGCAAGGAAGGCGCCCAGAAATGACGGAATTGCACGTGACCCGGGTGTCATGGGAGTTGTAGTTTAAGGTGCCAGGACTCCGGGCGATACTATTAATGTACTGAAAGTGGTAACTAACGTCATCCTGGTCAGATCAAAATCCGTATCAGTGAACACAAGAGCACTATAAGACGCAACAAACAAGCTACCAGATTGACCAGTCACTTCCTTGCTCTTAATCACAAACCTGAAGATTTGAGATGGATCATTTTGGAACAACCTTTTATCCCATCACACATCAGTGACATTAAGAAATTTCTTTTTCTCAAAGAGCAGAAATGGGTGTTCAAACTAAAGAGCGATATCCAGGGATTAAATGACCAAATACCATGGACATCGCTGTAATGACCAGCAGCAAAGAGTGCTAGTGTTATCTCTCGTCAGACTCCTCACATAACCTGAGTTGCTTTATTAGGTTTTGAGCAACATGGTTATACCATCTGTTAATGACTACAATTCCCATTACAGTCTGGGTAACATCTTATGACGTTCCGTTATCAATGCGCGCCTCATTTAAGATTACTCGAAATACTGAATGCGCGCTTCACTTTGATCACTTCAAACATTACAATAACGGACTCTGTCTTTTACAATGAGACACATGACACCGTTCCAATACATTGCTGTATCCCTAGGAACTACTACTGACTTGATTAATAGTATCGCCCGGAGTCCTGGCACCTTAAACTACAACTCCCATGACACCCGGGTCATGTGCAATTCCGTCATCTCTGGGCGCCTTCCTTGCACGCCGTCCCGAAATCCTTGTTTTGTGTTGTATAAAAGACCGATGCCATTAGGACCGCTTACCTCCCCTCTGGCTCAGCAGCCGCCCGAGGTACCGACGGAGAGGTAAGACCTGTGCACACACGCTATGATCTGCACGCTACTTCTTATCGTACATACGACCTTTTTGCTTGTAAGTCACTAGCGTTATACTATAGGGGCTTCGAGATAGACCAACCCGCTATTTACATAGCGAACACCATTGTTTCCCCTTTGTCGTCTCGTATACATTAATATTCTCGATAGACGATACCGCATATGTGACTAAAGACTAGTGCAGACATTAGTAGTTCTTCGTGTCTACACACGATCTTATAACACCACAGCAGTTTTCTGTTCACTATAAGATTACCGTCAGGAACATCCTGATATCATGCTCAGATAGGGCTTTGCCCCGTTTCAGGACTATGCCTTCGTTTCTCTGCCCTTGTTTTTAAGGATAAGCGTCTTTCGTTTTTTAAGGTATTGTGTCACTCTAAACTTGGACCATGCCTCTTATTCATTCATCTCTTAGAGCGGTGCCTCCTGACGCCTGAGCAGTTGCCAGGTGAGGCGAGGCGAATACCCAGATTCATTCGGGTAAGTGTAAAATCTGCAGCACCTTTATCGTTTTGAAAGGGTGTTCTTACTAATATGTATTTGGAATAATTGAATAACAACTTTATGCGTTGTGTGATCTATCATTAACAAGGTTTCACCTCTGATACACTATCCTCATTATGTTTGTTGCCACCTTTATAGGTAATTTCTTCCACACCTATTCCAGGTGCAGGTCGTATGATTTACCTTTTTTCACATTTAAGATGCAGTAGCTTATAATGGTCCTGACGAAAGCTAGGGCACATCCACCCAAGGCTGAAACATGTCGACCACTTCCAACACAGTTATTTGTTAAAACTGTTAAAAGCACTGTTTTAATTTGGTACCAAGGCAGCACTTTAATAAATAATTTTCTGTGCCTTGTTCCCAATTTTATTATATCACAATCACTCTAATCGCACTGCACACATCACCCCACACTAATCTCTAGAGTGGTCTTCTCATTGGAACAACATGGCCACAGGTGCATCCGGGACGAACTCTGAACCCTGCCCCACGTCAACTTGGTGGCATCCGGTTCTCAGATAAGTCCCTGGTCTCCTAAATGATGAAGCAAGCCACTGTATGTGGGTGATGGGAACCTTTGATGCATTCATATATCTTAAATGCATGCACATATCCAGAGAGATATTTTGGTAGGAACACATTCTGTGTTTAGTAATGATGGTGTAGCTGTATGAAGGTCACCTAGCCTTATAGACTCACAGTTTTCTTTGTACTTAGATTTAGGATTGGGATTTTTACTGTTTGAGTCTTTAAACTTATATCCCGTAGACCCTCCACTCTTTTTGAGATTATTTTTATTGTGACATTTTCCAATAAACATTTATTGAACCAGCGTCATTCTAGTGTAAAATAGGTGTGCTGAAAAAATCATTAGACAGTAACAGATATACATGATTGTATGCACTAACTGAGTAAAAGGACGGTAGATTTCTACCATTGTGCTAAAACAATGAATACAGGAAAGTATATAAAATACATGACAGTAAAATGCGTATGATGTGACCCTAACTAGATGTACCTAAGTGTACATAGCATGTATGTAGGTGTAAAAGCCAAGAATCCCTCTAGGATAAAGTCAACCCCATTACCAGAAGTGAGAGACTGTGGGACACCGTCTTGGTCTCGAGATGGACACCCTGCAAGGGATGTCAGACCACTTTGAGCTGGAGTGTCTGTGTGCCGGAGCATCAGCACCTCACATCAGTGTGTCGGCATAGAAGTCCTTTTCACCTCTCACTATCTCAGCAAGAGATGGTGTATATATACCCAAAGAGGTACCCCCTGTTGATATTCCTGACTGAGTCATGTCGGACTGGGATAACGAAAGGAATGACCCTTATACGCCCTTCTACTCACTTCTTATTGCTACTGCTGCCAAGATGCCACCGCTCATATCTCCTACTTGCTACTTACTGCGGACTGCCCCGGACCACAACTCCCAGGGGGGCATAGCAATTCTTGCGGCAGGAGACGCGTAGCACCTGGGCGCCAGCCGGCGCATAAAGTTTCGGCAGGCCACCCGTGGCCCAGGATGCCCTTCTACTCACTTCTTATTGCCACTGCTGCCAAGCTGCCACCGCTCATATCTCCTACTTGCTACTTACTGCGGACTGCCCCGGACCACAACTCCCAGGGGGGCACAGCGATTCTTGCGGCAGGAGACACGTAGCACCTGGGCGCCAGCCGGCGCATAAAGTTTCGGCAGGCCACCCGCGGCGCGGGACGCCCTTCTACTCACATCTTATTGCCACTGCTGCGAAGCTGCCACCGCTCATATCTCCAACTTGCTACTTACTGCGGACTGCCCCGGACCACAACTCTCAGGGGGGCATAGCGATTCTTGTGGCAGGAGATGCGTAGCACCTGGGCGCCAGCCGGCGCATAAAGTTTCGACAGGCCACCCGTGGCACGGGACGCGCGCGGGCTCGCCCGGGCCAAGGGCGGGCCCGTCCTTGCCCGTCATCGCCCGGAAGAGGCTGGGCTGGGCCAGGGCTCTTGGTTCCCCTGGAGTGTGAGAACTCGAGCCATTCGGGAAGAGAGTTTATTCCATCAACACAAGTAACTCTGTATTATTCAAAGTACTATTGTTGGTCTTTATTTAGCTTTAACGCATAGGGGGGGCTTAGGTTAATAATCGTAGTTTACTGCATATGATCATTGAGTCCCTCTATGCTTTAAGAACACGGGCATTATTCCTTTTCCTGTTGGTGGGGGAAAAAGAGATCAGTCAGGGACGGACAATACTACATATTTGTATAGATCGTTTATATTAAAATGGAAGTAATAATGGGGAAAAGAAAATTGCCAGGCACCCAGGACGCAAAAAAACCTATTGGTGATGTACAGCAATCCTTATTGAGTTATCTTAAAGGAGCAATGGGGGCGTTAGATAAACAAATATCCTCAGTAGAAGAGTCGATAGAGGTAGGCACGACTTCTTCTAATATTGAATCAGGAAGGGATATAGTGGTATCAGAGGTCAAAGGACAGAGACCAAAGGACAGTTCCTCTCAGAATGGTTGTATTCAAAATATATCTGATGAAATAATACTCAGACAATAGGAACGACGAGTCCGAAGGTGGGATAGATAACACAAAAATATCTAAGAGTCTGGGCGCTACCATTCCAAAACAAGCGAAGCAGGGAAAAAAAAGAACGGGGATAAGAAAAGGCTCCTAGAAATGTAAAGAAGATACACATAGAAAGATCGAACCAATTGGCAAATACCTAAAAAGTCTAACAGCTTTGGTGGAAAGATTAGATCTTTATATACGAGTTTCGCTAGATAAAATGGGAGAAAGAATATCTTTAATAGAAGCCTCCCTGACTAACCATCTACTCAAGGGAAGCAGCGAAAAAGATATACCCACTGATCTTAGAAAGGGGAGTAACGATAAATGGAAAACAAGTAGGAATACCGACTTGGTAGATATTCATTCCCATATTACACAAGGAAAAGAGGTTGCAGCCTCTAGCGCGGGTAATTTGTCTGAAAAAAACAGAGGACCTCATTTATGAAAAGTGACGCATCACTGCGTGAAAACAGTGATGCGCCACTTTTCACTGCGCCCTCCCTGCGACTCCAATGATGCGTCATATTTACAGTATGACGCATCATGTCGCAAGGAGTCACAGATACGTCAGTATTTCTGACGTATCTGTAGGCGCAAAAGTGATGCATTGCTGGAGTGTGTCACGAAAGTGACGCAACTCCAGCATTGTGTCCTTTCACATGGGGCAAGCCCCATGTGAAAGGGCCTGTGTCAGTCTTGCGCCTGCTGTGAGGCAGGCGCAAGATATTGACGCATTTGCACCCTAGAAGTGGCGCAGTGAAATCTCGTAGATTTCACTGCGTCACTTCTACAATGCTTACTTACGTGGGAACGCCCACCCTGCATACATTATACCTGACGCAGGTATAATGTAGCGCAGGGGTTTACAAAGTGACGCATCTAGGTAGATGCGTCACTTTGTAAATATGGTGCATCATGGCGCATGTTTTACGCCACTGGTGCGTCACAAAAAGTGACGCACCGGTGGCGCAAAAGTGACGCAGGGGCTCATAAATGAGCCCCAGAGTACCTAAGCTAGTTACTCAACAACTGAACACGATTAGCCATTCTGTCAACATTTTAGAGAAAAGAGATAGAAGGGGTAGCAGCATAGATAAAGCATTAGAGCATAGACCTAACAATTCCACTCGCAACCAACAGATTGTGTCACACCCAGGGATATTGCATCCAAAACCGCATAAAGATCATCCTAGTAGTTACCAACACTTAGATCTACCACCGGCGGCAACACCGTACATAGTTATTCTAGCAAATGTGCCAAAGTTGGGGATCTCAGAAAACGAAACTTGGGAAACACTTAGAAATAAAGCATTACATTGGATACGTAAGAAGGTTGGGCTAACTGAGCAACTCTTTACTGAGTTCAAAATGGCCAGGAGGGTCCAGTGGGTTGGTAACTGTAGAAAAACCTTACCAGGGGACTGCGTGGTTTTAACATTTAAAACACCCTCGTTGGTGGAGAATATCCTCTGGCTGGCAGGAAATAATCCTGTGTCAACAAGAGGCATTCGCACAGTGCCATTGGGCTTTTTTTATCCTCGACCCTTTAGGACAGAGAGGGGTGGTATAACCAGAAATGTGGAGGCAAGGTAAAATTATAGTTACAATCTTCCGGTTGAGAACTGGTTTGCAATGCTCTCTGGTTTGGATGAGACAGAATGACTGGCCCAGCCACAGGTAATTCAAATCAAGAACGTTGTAGTATGTAACCCTTCTGGAATACACTGTATAGATCCTATTCCGAATTCTAGCTTACACGAACCACACCCAGAAAATGTCTATTTATTAGAATCACAGACCATGAGCACAGAAAATAACTTGGCCAGCAGTGGGCCAATAGTAAATTGTAGTTTAGAGGTAGAACAGAGAACAAGTGTGGCCGTGAGCCCAAGTGTATCCCAACTTAGGCCCACCATAGGTGATTCCAAACAGGACGTTACCATCGACGAATCAACTCTAAACATTTTATTTTGGAACATAGCTGGTCTGCGGTAGAAACTGACCAACTATATATGGCATGACTTTGTGGGGAAGTTTAACGTTCTTTGTTTTCAAGAGACATGGGCCACCACGGAAATTCATATTGAGGGGTACAAGACATACTATACCCCAGCCATTCCGTCCATTTCTGGGAGGGCCAAGGGGGGTCTGATAGTATATATTTCCAATCTGTTGAAGATAAAGGAAATAATTCTTGTAAAGTCAGAACCTAATTTTCACATAATAACCCTTAATATGAATAAGCAAGATATGTATGTATTGATTAATTTCTATAACAACGTCCAGAAGGAATATCTGGTGGATGTCCTAAAACAACTTAGAAATGTTTTGCTAGAAATTCAGAATAATTGTACTCAAAACTTATTATTTGTCTGGGGGGGGGACTTTAATTTATCCCTGTGTGAAAAAAATTATACTTTAACATGCGGCCTAATTGACGAGAACAACAGTAACCTACCCCATTTTCCCCATACAATTAAGGTGACTGTCTAAATGAGACGTTATTTGTTTTGGAAATGGGCTTTGCGAATGATCTGTCCTTCCCATCAATCCCATTTACACAGACTTTTAATGGCAGAGGAGCAAGCACAATTATAGATTTCATCTTAATATCAAACAGGTACGCCCCCCGCTTGCTGAATTTTTGTATGCATAAAAACGCTATCAGTGACCATTTTCCAATCAGCGTGTCACTGTCCTGTCCGTACAAGACTGGCAGAAGTAAGAGTAAGAGGATGTATGGGATAAAAAATTGGGAAATTGATAAAACAAATGGGTATTCCTTAAAATGGAACAAAGTTAAACCACAGGAGTTTACAAAAGTAGTGGTCAAAAATCTTTAACCTCTATTATGAAGTGTCTAGGGGGCATATGTATCAAACGATTTTGTATTCGCAAACGCTGCGATTCGCAAAAAAACAGCGTTTGCGAATACAAAATCGCAAAATGAGATGTATGAGCCATGTTAGCATTGCATTATTAAGGAATCGCTAATTTTGCGATTTCTTAATTTTGTGTAAGCATTTAAGGAATCGCAAATTGTGATTCCTTAAATGCTATGTAACACGCACCCAAGTTGTGCGATTTCTCCTTAAGAAATCGCAAATTACCACCAACTTCAAGTTGGTGGTAATTTGCGATTTCTTTGAAAAATGCACTTTTTGGCATTTTTCAAAGTGCCATGTGGCGCACATACATGCCCTTAGGGCATGTATGTGCGCCATATGCGCACACATGCTAATTTCAGGGGTGCATCAGGGTGTCATCATGACACCCTTGCACCTTTGAAATTATTCTCAATTTGAGATTAGCAAATTGCGATTCGCAATTTGAGAATGACTTCCCATTCATTGCTATGGGCCTCCTGGCCCATAGGAATGAATGGGAAGGTGTTCCTTAATTGCGATTTCGCAATTTGCTAATCGCAATTAAGGAATATTAAGAATTCGCAAAATATGTGCGAACTTTTAAATACATCCCGTTTTGCAATTCTCAAATAGAGATTCTCAAAAAATCGCTATTTGAGATTTGCAAATGGAGATTTTGATACATATGCCCCTAGATCCCTTAACTCCACACCATGAAGTCTTAAGAAGCTATGGGGAGATAACTGATGAAATTAAGGAAACCCTGAGAATCCAACTAAAACAGAGGAAAGATAAGCGCAAGGGATGGTTCAATAAGAACTGTACAAAAGCATATGCTGATCTAAAATTAGCACTACACAAAAAGGATAGGGACAGATTGGAAGTTAGACAGCTTAGAAGGGCATATAACCAGGCAGTGAAACTAAGAAAAGTGAATTAAAAAAAGAAATTTGGGAGGAGTTGCATAAAAGCTGTATTAACAAGGACAGCACCACATTTTGGCAAGAGGTTAAATCCCCTTTTCTCTTAGCAGCTGAGGAAACACCGTCAATAGAAATTGCAATAGACAAAAGACACTGGGTGGAACATTTCTCCCAGATCTTTGGTCTCGACACTGAGGAGAATCCCACGATAGCAGGCACGGCTAACATCAGTTCCGGTGCCAGTTTGATAGACTTCCCTATAGCACTTGATGTTACTTTAACAGAGGTTGAGCTCGCCCTTAAGGCCAGTAAAGGGGGAAAGGCTCCGGGACCCGATGGGGTCCCAGTTGATCTTTTTAAATACAACATTGACCCATGGACCCCAATACTAACAAGGGTGTTAGAAGTTTCCTGTACAGTTGGGCTTATTGAATCATGGTCGGAGTCTATTCTGGTCCCGATATTCAAGAAGGGAGACCGACAGAACCCGGCCTGTGACCGCCCCATTTCACTGTTAGATTCATTGAGCAAAGTGGCAGGCCGTATAGTCCTAAACTGTCTCCAACAGTGGGCAGAGGACAATAATGTACTGTCGGATCTCCAATTTGGATTCAGGGAAGGATTGGGTACCATCGAGCAAGACCTTAACCTGACTCTCCTCAGGGGAAAATATGTAAATGCAAAAGGGGGAAAATTGTACATGGCTTTCGGCGATCTAACAGCAGCATTCAACTGTGTAAGCCATGTCAAACTATGGAGGACTCTGGAAGCAATGGGTGTGGAGACCCCCATAATTAACTTCTTAAGAGAACTCTATGGAAACGCGACTGCCAGGGTGCGGTTTGGCAAAAATGGGGAGTATACAGGGCCGTTCAAAGTGGAGAGGGGTGTTAGACAGAGTTGCGTCCTGGCACTCTTCCTTTTTACACTTTATACAAACGGTCTGGAACAAGCCATGTTGGAAGGGTGTTAGGACGTACCACTTTTGCAAAAACGCCCAATACATGCCCTACTCTATGCGGACGATGCCGAAATTATGGCTCGGACATCGATAGGGTTACAACGCGCCCTTAATATTTACTACAAATATATGGCAAACTTAGAATTAAAAATAAACATTAAGAACACTTTTGTAATGAGCTGTGGGACAGGTAGCAGTAAACAGAAGGATAACTTCATTGAAAATACAATGGTGGGGTTTACCAAAACTTATCCTTATCTAGGTATCCTAATTGATAATAAAGGCTCATGGCGCCAAGCCATAAAAGTCAGAAAGTTATTATTTATGAGGACAACGAGAGCTTTGGTTAATTTCTCGCAGAGGTTGGGCAAGAGACCCCCGATGGAGATGCTCCAAATATATCAAGCCAAATGTGTCAGCACAGCGATATACGGGCAGGAGTTTGGGGATATGGAGCTGTGGACGAACTTCAGAAAGTTGACAACGCCTTTTTAGGTATTTATTTAAGGTATTTATTGGCAAATAAATACACAAGGCACCTCAACGTTTTTGTGCCCTACAGAACTGGGAATACCTTATATCACAGACACAATAAAAGTCCAACCGGTCCTACTATGGCACTGTATTTGGTCATGTCCAAAAACATCATTTAATCGAGATTGAAAGATCTTGAGAATGTTCTTAAGATTGGGTGGCTCAAGTATGTAAACAATTTCCTGCTTGATTTAGGGCTATTAAATTATTATAAAAATCCTATTTTGTTAGCTCAAACCCCTAGGATTTTTTTTTTAAAACAATGCATAAGTCACATGGAGGAGCTTAGATTTGCCGTAGAGGCAACCAAGCGAACAGTACAAAATAATTTAATGATGCAAACTAGCCTTAGCATTCAACCTTATTTAACATATTTTTTAAGTGGGCATGATAGATTTGTGCTAACATGCTTTACACTGAATGTATTTCATTGCTTGGTCAGCTTCCCAAAAATGAACGATTGGGCCAATGATTTATCAACTTGACCCTGTGACGAGGTATCACCCCAAACATCGATGCATGTGGTCCTGTTCTGTAAATATTATGTAGAGCTAAGAAAAAAATGGATCAAACCTATTTTACAAATCTGGGGATTGAGACAATGCCGCCCAGCCTACCTTGCATTGAAATGTTTAGATGCAGAATGCTTTACGAGAAATATTGCACAATTTTTTTAAACTAGAATTAGGCATAGAAAATATCTTTGAAAAATGTTTTTTACTATGAAATTTGTATAGTGAAATAAGTTTTTTTATCTTTTATTAGTTTTTATTGAAAACTTCCTGCTGGCGTATGGTGCTTAATAATGAAATTAGGAATTTGCTAATTGTATTGTATTTTTTAACTTTAATGTCTAAAGAGATTGAAAAATTGTTTTTAATTATTGTTTTAAATTGTACTTTTATGGTTTTCCTCTACCATCACATGAAAACCGAATAAAGATAATTTTGATTTGATTTGATTTGACACAGAGCAGCAAATTGTCTTGCTGAATTGAGCTACATCAAATAATGAGAAATCTGGGCTCTGGTTTCCCTCCACTGTCCATGGGCACCATATGGGAGGCAGCAGGAGTGTCTTGTAGTTCTTATAAACCTATATAAGATCTGCACGTTTAGACAACATATACTGTAGGATTGGAGTCAGACTGAGTCTGGACACCCCTACCAAGTATGTCAGCCTGTATACCAGCTAGCTCACAGTACCACTAGAAACCCCTCTTACCAAGGAGAGAATAGTTCTTGGCAACTATCGAACATGACAATGTACTACTTTTCGCTCAGTCACTCGTGCTCACGTCTTCTCATAGAGATACACAGAATAAACGGTGGGGACATTTTCCAATAAACATTTATTGAACCAGCATCATTCTAGTGTAAAATAGGTGTGCTGAAACAATCATTAGACAGTAACAGATATAAATGATTGTATGCGCTAACTGAGTAAAAGGACGGTAGATTTCTACCATCGTGCTAAAACAATGAATACAGGAAAGTATATAAAATACATGACAGTAAAATGCGTATGATGTGACCCTAACTAGATGTACCTAAGTGTACCTAGCATGTATGTAGGTGTAAAAGCCAAAAATCCCTCTAGGATAAAGTCAACCCTATTCCCAGAAGTGAGAGACTGTGGGACCCCGTCTTGGTCTCGAGATGGACACCCTGCAAGGGATGTCAGACCACTGTGAGCTGGAGTGTCTGTGTGCCAGAGCCTCAGCATCTCACATCAGTGTGTCGGCATGGATGTCCTTTTCTCCTATCACTATCTCAGCAAGAGATGGTGTATATATACCCAAAGAGGTACCCCCTGTTGATATTCCTGACTGAGTCATGTCGGACTGGGATGACTAAAGGAATGACCCTTATACATAGTTATTAGGCAGGAGATGGTAGGCCTGCTGTGATTCCAAGAATCCTCATGCATAATGAAAGAGGCTCAAGCTTTTCGTAGAAAACCCCATGTCATCTTTGGACATTACCGTAACTAGGTAAAAGGTCAGTACTAAGAACCGTTATGTAGTGAAATGGTAGGCAGAATATAGTTGAAGGGTTAGGTGACTACCTGAGCCTATATTAGGGTACCTATATGGAACATAACACCCACTCCTTATCCGACTGGACGACATACTTAAAAGTCTACGTACTGCTAAAACGTGGTACGCCAGTCTATAAAAATAACACTTAGAGTAAAATTTCTAAAATATGCTAAAAAAAAAAAAAATAGTTCATGCAATAAAAGTCTGTATTAAATACGTTCATGTGTGTGTGTGTGTGTATATATATATATATATATATATATATATATATATATATATATATTATCTACTGGCGGTCGCCAGTAGATAGTTATAGTTACAACCTAGTTTCCATAGGAAATCTCAAAATTCTATTTTGAATAACTTTGGCGCCCGTAGACGAATCCTCGCGAATTTTTCAAAACTAATGGGGCGCTCCGTTCAGCTCCTACCCTGAAAGTCTCGGGGTGATTCGTCAAGCGGGGGCCGAGAAAAAGGGGGGTCCCAAAACGCGTTTTCCCAATGCATTTTTCCAAAGGACCTTTAGTCGCAGCTACAGCCCGAACGGCTGAACAGAATTACGTGAAATTTGGCAGAGAGGTAGCCATACGGTCAAGGAAGTGCCTTTTGCAGGTCTGGTGTAAATCTGTTCAGTATTTCCTGAGAAAATAGCATTTAAAAGCATATCAATATCTATGCACGTGCACCGTGCGCGCACTGTGCGCGCACCCTGCCGTGCGCGAGCGCAATTCTGATTGGTTGTTAGATGTCGGTAAACATTCGAATCGGTCGAAACCAGGAAGTGTCGGCCGCCATTTTGTGTCTCGCAGTCTGAGAGGGGTGAAAAAAAAAGGTGGAGAACTTGAAAAGGTGGCAGAGTGGTCAGTTCCTGACCCCCTAGCCTTGGTCAGGGGGTTACAGAAGGAACCCCAAGGGTGAAAAAAACATTTTTTTTTTTTTTAAATCGCGAGGTGCGCGCGCACCGCGAACCATGGGTGCTCGGTGCGCGAAGCGCACCGAGCGCCCACTGCGCGCGCACGGTGAAAAACCTGAAAATAAATAAATAAATAAACACATAACTTAGCATTTAAAAAACCGTACAAATTCACTGAAAAAACCATAGGTTTCACACACGTTATAGTTACGAATTAGCATTTAAAAAACCTTGCAAATTCACTTAAAAAAACCATAGGTTTCACACATGTTCTAGTTAGCTGGACATTTCACTTGTAAAAAACCAATGAAAATCCCCCGTTATAGTTAGTGCAGGCAACTATAACTCACGCGACCGCAATCCTCTGCTGATGACGTCAGATATTACATCACTGATGACATATGTGTCTTTATGAAAAATAAATATTTGTAATATATGTATAGCTAAAGATTAATGGAAGAAGACATGGGTAAATAAGTGTCTAAATACAGTGATGTAA
This sequence comes from Triturus cristatus, assembly GCF_964204655.1. Lineage (NCBI taxonomy): Eukaryota > Metazoa > Chordata > Amphibia > Caudata > Salamandridae > Triturus > Triturus cristatus. Next base: position 1,250,747,440 of record NC_140592.1, on the reverse strand, counting down.
TATCTGACGTCATCAGCAGAGGATTGCGGTTGCATGAGTTATAGTTGCCTGCACTAACTATAACGGGGGATTTTCATTGGTTTTTTACGAGTGAAATGTTATATATATATATATATATATCTAAATATAGTCCGAACAACGAGAGACTGAAAGCTATGCAGCTTAGTTTATAATTCCAAATTTGGTTGTTTTAGAAAAAGGACGAATTTTCCCAGCACACAATGAGACAAATGTTTGTGTCCTGGCTGGGAGACGCAACATCACTATTACCTGCAATCGCAGACAACGCTCCTTGAAACACCTCGCAGATCAGGTCAATTGAGCACAGATATTCATCCGTTTTCACCGCAGCCATTGCTGGCGATGTACTAGTGTCATCCGAGGCCTGAGTATTTGTTGAGAAGACAGTATCCTTTCCAACAGGAGCTGAAGCATCCTGTGGTGGCTCTAAGAATGCAGACATCAACATTGGACGCTGAGGACACTGCAGAACATGGGCCGTTATCGGGTCCAGTAATGCATTAAAGTCTGGTGGCGCAATTGTTGGAAGTGTTAGACAGAGATTCAACACGCATTCTTGTCTGCAGAACAGGCATTGGAGGACAGGCAGAATACAGTAGATCCAGACTGGTTTAAATGACAAGAACCAAGACTTGCTCAGTTCTCGAAGACGAGGTGTGCCCAGACGGATTCCCATGCGTTCACGGTATCGGTGCTCCAAGAGCGTGGGTTCCATCTCCTTGGTGACTGAGACGTCCATTGCGTAGCAGAAAAAGGACAATAAGGATACCTGCTATGAGAAACAGAATCCGCGGAAACCCTCCAAAAATGCTTCTGACTACGGAGGGTATAAAGTTGGGCACAACTCCCAGGATTGTCTGAAAGGTGCTCAACAGTCCAGAAGCTATGGTCTTAAATAGGTGGACAATACCAGTCATATCAGACATGTTAAAGATACGCTGTACCATTTCTGTGAAATGGAAAGGGCAGTTTGTTCGTATCAGTGCCTGTATCTCAGCCGAGGACCTTGCAACCTGGCGATCATAAGTTTCTCAGGTGGAGGTTAAGGGCACGGTTTGCTGTAAAAGCATGGCTTTCATTCGGCTCAGAGTATCAAAAAGTATAAAGGAAACATTCAACGAAGGCCATAATGGTGCCTCCCTGATTATGTGGGTTGGGATTAACGAGACTTGCATACAGCTAGTAACCCTGGAGATTACAGTGACAAGATATGCGATGCCCGGGAGCTTCCCAGAACAACCTTGATCATTCAGCATCAAGCAACTCCCATTTGAAAGCAACTTGAATACCGGATTAATCACCGCAGCCGGGGTCCCTTTTAAGTGACAGGATAAGTTTGCAACTGAACCATTACAGGCCCGTGAAGCATGATATCCTGGCATATGAGAGATCCACTTGAATTCTCGCAGTTGGTACAGCTAAGAAATACTTCCGTGTCCCCATTCCTGCATCAAAATCTGTACGGCAATTCCCAAGATTTCTTGATTAATTCCCTACCCATCGCTTCATATCTGCCTGCCTGTTATTGTTCTAGGCAATACTGAAGCTGGCAAGTTGTGACCGTTAACTCTTATATGGCCATGGATTAGCCATTATGTTAATAATGATTTGCCCACAGTAAAAGGTAATTTGTTCAATTTTTCAATACGCAGCATTGTATATTTTGCTCCCCTTTGTGCCATTGTAATCTGTTTTTCAGTTAGATTGTATGCTGAAAATAGAGACGTACTGTTGATAAATCGCCAAGGCACATAACCAGCGTGCAATGATTGCAACGTCCAGCTTAATATCATAATGGAACGTAATTGTGATTGTCCGTGTTGTAGTATGGACAAGTCTTGTTCTAGTATATCTATAGCGGAAGATACAATGTTGCCCAGTGAATAAATCCTGGATGCTAATGTAGTCAGACCACTGTCAACTACTGCTAATGCCTTATCTAGGTTAATGTTATCTATTTCACGAAGTCTCTCCGCAGCTTCTTGTTGAGAGATTTTCCAGATTTCATTATAGACAGCGTAATAGAAACGTTTCTGACGTGGCTTTGGGGGACCTGGTAAAAAATCCCTTAGATCCACCTCATCTGAAGCAAGCATAAGTGCTGTTTCACCTAGGACAGTGTTGAGGTTTGTAGCCAATTGAGGCATAACTTCCCAACACTGCATGATGTCACTACCCCGGATGTTCCCTTTGTACATATCGTGGGTCTGGCCTATGGATACTAAACCCTTTGGTTGTACCCCTGAATCTTGATTGACATCTGTTTGTGTCTGTGGACCAAACTAACAATCCCTTCCAATTGGGGTCTGAAGTATTGCACTGTTTGATGTCATCTATAGTATCTCCTCATTTGATGTAAAATTGATGTGTGAAGGTGTGGGAAACCGAGGTGTGTTCAAATCCTTGTTCTTGGCTAATCCAAGACAGGAAGTCTGTTGCACAGTTCCATTCAGAAATATTATTTGTTGTGGAATGAGGCACGCTCTAAATAGTGCTTTTGCTCCATGAGCTTGCCATTCTTTAGAACCACAGACTGATTTTGTGTCTATAGTGTCCTTCCATAAGTCAAAACCCTTTTCAGACAGTTGGGAAATAAAGGATGCAGAATAAATCTGTTTGGTGTTAGTCAGCACATTTTTTTGTGCAGTTGTAGGTGCAACCTTATAGTAAAATGAGGCCAGGTCAGAAGTTTTAAACCCTGAAAAATATGAGAATTTTTGTGCAAAAGTTTTCAAACTAACATTCGGCGGTATTGGGCAATGCTCTTATTGGTGGTATGTGAAAACATTACGTGGGATACTAGATATGTGTAAAAAGTGATGACCATAATGGTGGTAACAGTACATACTATTAAAGTCAGATGTATCTTCTAACATTTCACTCTTCGAATGTTATGAGTCTTTCTGTCTAAACTTCCTATATGGTAGTAAGAGGAGTGCGTTGGCTACTCAGGAGCCCACGAGGACTACTATTCAGTATCAGCCACATAGTGTGGTTTGATCAGATCAATGGAGACAAATCTCTTCCCTTTTTTGTCGGCAAGAGGCGGAAGAAGTACTGTTCTTGTTCCTTCGACTGCCAGGACAGGTACAGGCTTTCTGTATGATGGCCCAAATTCTTTCTTGTCCTCGATCTTTTCTCTGACCAGATCCCCGACTTTTGGGACCCAGACAGGTCTTGCCGTGACTGATTTGACTTCTTCAGTGGTGGTCCGTATTACTTGCGCGTTGCTTAGTAGTGCTCTGGATTCATTCAGATCCTGTAAAACAACCAAACGTTTATTGATGTCAAATGGTTTTTCATCTGCCACCGTCCCTTCACAATCGAGATCAGGTACCCACATTCTCGTTTCAAATAGGACCTCATAAGGTGTGATACCCCCTAGAGAACTTCTTGGCATGTTGTTGAGGGCACGCTGTACCCCATATAGGTGATTGACCCAAATACCACCCAAACCTAATACTCTTGCTGTTAAAGACTGCTTTAAGTCCCGGTTTTTCCTACTCACGACTGAATTTCCCTCTGGATGGTACGGAGAGGAGTACCGCAATGCTACACCCAAACCTTGCATGGCTTCCCTGTAAGCCCGAGAGCTAAACGCGGGGCAACGGTCTGAATGTAATGTGCCAACTGCATATGTCCCTATAAAGACTCGTAAATCTTTTATAATAGTTAGAGCGTCAGCTGAGTGTTGTAGCCATACCCATAGGAATCTTGAGCATGAATCCACTGCCACCAAGATATACTGTAAGCCCCATCTGATTGTAGGGGGCTGCAGTGGTCCAGATAGACACACGCTAATGGTCTATCTGATTTTGGTAAAGATGTCTGCGCTGGATGCGCTACGGTGGAACCCTTCATCTGCTGACAGATGTTGTATTTCAAGACAAAATTCTTCGTCTGTTTTGTTAAACCAGGCCACCAATAGCGTAATCCCTGCATGTGCAGAACCTAGACCCTCATGTGCAGCTAGTATTAAACCCAATCTGCGATCCATGGGCCCAATTCACAAAAGTAATCTGAGACACAATCCTAACTTTATGACTTTCGGTATTCACAGTTGGCATTTAGGAGTACTAAAGTTAGGATTTTGTCTCAGTTAATCTTAAATTTTGGTCTTAAGTTAAACTTAAAACAAACGTAGGTTTAACTGAGACAAAATTCCAACTTTACGACTAGGATTTTGTCTCAGTTAAACTTAAGTTTGTCTTAAGTTTAATTTAAGACCAAAATGTAAGATTAATTTAGACAAAATCCTAACTTTAGTAATCCTAAATGCCTTATGTGAATACCAAAAGTCGTAAAGTTAGGATTTTGTCTCAGATTACTTTTGTAAATCGGGCCCCATGTTTGGTATTACTCTATCCCCCACTCCTGGAATCTGAGCATACAGAATGTTGTTTGCATCTAACTTTGTAGGAGTACTTGAGTGGAAAACCTTTTGGTAAGGCTTTGCTGTTTTTGCATGAAGAAATTACAGCTACCAATATCTGTCCGTCTATTCTCATTTTTGAACAAGTAATTGCAGCTATCATGTCAGCTTGTAGGGAACAAAGGATATCTGTGTGTTCCTGTGTCCAATGCCTAACCGAGAAATCAGGTCTTAATAAGTCGTAGAAAGGTTTTACTCTTTCTGCGTAAGCTATATTGTGTGGTCTGCCAAAATGTAAAAATCCCAATATACATTGTAAGTTTTTCAAAGATTTAGGAGGTTGGAGCAGCGCACACTTGGCTAAAAAGTTAGCTGCCAGGCTTTTCCCTTCACTTGATAACTTGTATCCTAAAATAGGACATTTAGGTGGGCTATTTTTGGGGCATATTATCAACAACGAGCGATAAATATCGCTCAACGCATCTAGCGCGTTTCTCATTATCGCCGGATCACATCGCCATGTTAGCAGCGTATTTGCAACGATTTGCCAACAGGCGATGTGAAATCCGGCGATATACGGCGATTTCCATTAATATCGCATGAAAACCAGCGATGTGAGAACTGCGCTGAAGGGAATGTTGTAAATATGGAGAAGTGGATGCAACCTTATAATCCACCTCCCTTTATGCACATGGCTAAGTCGGGAATTTTTCAGACGTACATTATCGGCGATATCCGCGCTTAGCGGGAGTTTTTATATCGCTCCTCAAGTCCAGGGGCGCCTTGTAAATACAGCGCTGTTGTGGTGGCGCCCTCTTCCATGTTGTATTTGCATGGAAACGCCTAATTTGCCTCTGAGAACGCCTACTTTGCATCTCATTGGAGATGCGAGGCGTTAGGAATCCGGCTGCTAACATGCTCTAATGCATGTTAGCGCCGCCTATTAAATAGGGCGATGTCATTTTCGCCGCTTTTTTGGCTTTTAAAGCCAAAAAAGCAGCGAAATGGCCCTTGATAATATGCTCCTTTGATTTTGTAAAGTTGGCTTTGTAGCCCTCAGAGGCAAAGCCCAAAATTATGGTGCTAACCCTGGTCAAGTGATCCTGTAAATCATAATCCGTCAGATAAATATCATCTACATTGGACAATGTCTCTTCCTCCAAATTCTGAAGTAATTCTGTTACCGTAGCGCTGAACAACCTGGGGCTATTCTTATACCCTTGGGGGAGTTGACAAAATTGACGCTGTAAACCTAGCACTGAGAATGCTGTTAAGTACCTGCTTTCAGGCGCTGTAGTTTGGCAGAAAAATCCATATGAGATATCCAGTAATGTTTTGTATTTTTTCCGCACAATGTTGTTCATTAATGCAGCACTCTGTGCATTCTGTACTGCAAATGTTTTTGTGCATGTATTTAGATGTCTGTAATCTAAGACAAGATGGTATGAATTGCCGAGTTTTATTACGGGAAGCAAAGGATTATTAATTGGAGATGTGTAGGTTTCAATTACACCCTGGTATTCAAGTTGATCTAAGATCTCCATTACCTGTTTTTAAGCTTCTTGTTTTACTGGGTACTGTCTCTGGGGAGTTGGGCTATTTTTTACTAGGATTACGTGGTGTGGTGACTCAGCATCCTACCCAACATGGTTGCGATAAAGTGCTGGAGCAAGGGCTTCCACCCACTCCCGCGCGTATGTAGGTTTTAAGTGTTTTGGAACGTGGTTGGAAAATGATGGTAAAATTACCATTTCTCCCTTTGGGCAATCCATAACAATTTCAGGCGGCCTATCTGGTTTAGCTAAAAGTATTTCTTAGCCATAAGTCAGGTTCTCCCAAAAGAGACCTTTAACTATTCTGTGTCTTTCCCCCTCCATTTGGAGTGTTATCTCATGTAACCTATGTGGGACACTCACCCTCGTATCAGGTGTTTCCACCGTGATGTGCTCATTCAACTCCGCTGGTCACCAGAAATTCCATCAGGTTCTAGCGAGCTATTGTTACTTTTGCTGCGCTGTCTAACATTGTCATAGCCCATTCCCCATTCAGTAGTTGAGCCTGCAGAATTCTGGACATGTCTAACTTTGAGACCTGCTACCTTCTTCTTTTTAAATTGAAGTTTTGATTGTGGCTTATCTTCTTTTTAGAAGGATAGCTTGAAGCGGGTGGCGTGTCTCTGGACTTTGTACGCTCTTTTTGTCTGTGCTCTGACTTTCCTTCACTCTCTCTGAGTTTCTTGACGAACCCGGAAAGGAATGAGAGGAACGTGTATCAGTATCCTGATACCTGTCAGGTTTTTAATGTTATCCCTATTTCTAAGGTTGTATTTCCTTTCGGAGTTCTCCTTCTGAGGAGACCCACTCCTAGATAGAGATCTATTTTCTCTAATCTTTTTGTTCTTACTATTATTATCCCATTTCTTCTTGGAAGAATCAGGTGCTTGCTTTGTGTTATCCTTTTCAGGACCACCCATGAGTTGAGGTTTTGTTGCTCTAGCTCCCAGACTATCTCTACCTAATTCAGCGTAGGTGTTTGTGATAACTTTATGTAATTCACGTTCCTGTTGTAAAGGAGTGAAATCCCTCAGGCGTTGACGTACTGCCACTGCTTTCCCTTTTATATTTGCTAATATTATAGCTGATACCTTGGCAAAATTACCTTATTTCATTCCTAAATTCTAAGTAGGTTCTGCTCCATACTCAATTTGTATTTCTCTTAATACGTCTGGTATTACTGCTAATGACGAGATACCATGTGTTCTGGTATATATGGCAGCGAAAACTTTACCCCAAGTGGTACAATCCTCTATCTGGGGAGCGATCCCCATTGGCAAGCCGATTGTTAGCATTCTGTGTTTTTCTTGAGGACTTGTGTGTGGAAATACTGCCTCTAGCTGTGTTATTTTCTGAGCTGTCCAGAATGGCATTTGTTCACGTTTAGTGGGCATTCAACCCATAACTGCGTATAGCGTTTGTGGTGTACTTTTAGTTGTAGAATTCTGAACTTGATTTGTTTGTGTAGCTCTTGTTGGTTGAAGTGTGAGTGTTCTCGTCACAAACTATGTCCTCTTCCTGTAGAGTTTTATTATTTCTTTGTGAAGTGTATGTAAGTCTGCTACTGGCATTGTGTCAATGTCTCGATGCGGTGTGTAAGACGCAAGGACAAGCCAAGTGGCCCCGTCTCTTCCAAACAGAACTAGTCTTACTTTGTTTCTTGTATGGGGGAGGGTGCCTTTAAACAAGTTTATGTGCTCCTGGTAAGTGAGCGGAATTTCCATGTCCTCATATGGACTGCATTCCTCTGATATTTCATTCTCAGTGTAAGAATTAAATGTATTTGATTGTGCATCTGCTTGTGGGAATTTAACCCATGAATAGAATACCTCTGTTCTATATGACTCATGAGCCTCAATTACGAAGGTTACTGTCCCACCCCTAGATGTGATCCGTAGTCTGTTACCATTTGAGTACGAGCATTTCTGACATTTTCTGAAATGTTAATTTCCCCTTCTTCTTCTTCTTGTACTAAAACTCTCTGTGCTGGCACAGCGTTAGGCCTCTGTCAATGTTGAAAAAAAAAATTTAAAGGAAGAGTTTCAAGGAAACTGAAATAAGGTTTTATGCACAATAGGAACTGTTAGTCCTTCAAGCTTGATAAACCTACAGCCAATACAAAGGATATTTTTGCAAACTTAGCTGTGGCAGATAATACCCTTCCCACCCCAGACATTTCTGGGAAAATGTGAGTTGGGGTCTCTGAGAATAGCACGACTAAACTACTCAGATTTGACTGTTAAATAAGTACCAATCCAACATTGGCGGCACCATGTTGTGTCATTCCTATAAACCTATATAGAAGATCTGGACTGACTGACTCAACAGTGGTCTGGTATCCCGCCAACAAGGGAAAAATCTCCTAAAGCCTTGGCACAACAAATTCCTACTGTATTTCCCCTTGTTCCAGAGAATGACACACACTGTGAAAAAACTTGCCCTGAGGGAGGATTAGGTTCTACTGCAGAGGAGGCGGGTAATTTGGTCAACATCTCTGAATTATCATCATACCATACCCAGCAAACTCAACCTGTAGTAGACCGTATCCATCTCACTGATACCTCCCCAAACGCCGTGAAGATGGTATGCTGGAACATAGCCGGCCTAACAAGGAAATTGCAGGAACCTGACTGGCACGAATACATAGACACCTTTGATCTCTGTCTATTTCAAGAAACGTGAGCCAGGGAACCTCTGCATAAGGTGGGCTATAGAACATTCAGTATAGAGGCACGTCAATCAGCTAGGGGTAGACCATCAGGAGGCCTCCTTATTTGGGTTACAAATAGTATTAACGCGTCAATAGGGATAATACGCTCAGACACAGAGGACATTTTGGCATTAAGCTTCAAATTTAAAAACAATACGAGGTTATTCTTAGTCAATGTATATATTAGGCCTAGAGACAACTCAAAAGAATCAATGACAGTACAGTTACTGGAAGATGTTTTAGTCCCCTTACTCTCCTCTGGCCCTATCCTAATTGGAGGTGATTTTAACTGCTGTTACGAACCCCTGTCAGGCCTGAAAGAAATTTTTGAAGATGAAGACACTGCTATGGGCATACCCATTTTGGGTATACCTAAACCTTCTAGAACCTCTCAATCTGCATTACAGCTATTGAATTTTACCATAGCAAATGGCCTGAGATCATGTAACGGTAGGACACCTTCGGACCCCTTGGATCAAACACCTTTTCAAGGGGGTCCGCAACATCCAGGATCGACTACATTATGCTAAGCGCAGCCTATTGGGCCTATGTTAAATACTTCAAAATAGACGCTAGAAGAGAAAGTGACCACTTCCCTCTCTGCCTAGATCTCGCAGAAGCATCGTTTCAAAAACATCTAACGACCCAACTGGGATCTGGTCACGAAATAATCCAGCCCATTGTAAGTAACAACAGAAGGGCGGTGAAATGGCCGTCTATAATGAGGAACACTGAATCACTCACTCATATTTACAATAGTTTCAGTGATCTTATGTCGTTGCACTTAAACGAACCCCCAGGGTCTATTCTTATAACACAGACCCACTCAGAACTGGTAAAAAGAATCGAACCAGATTTGACAAAACCTGGGCTTGCTAAGCCAAAAAACCCTCTTAAGGCGACGAAATCTAACCGCTGGTTCGACAACGATTGTGCAGAAAAAAAACAACTTCTAATGAAGGCACTCCACACAAAGGATCCTTTGCTCATTAGAGATGCAAGGAAATTATATAACAAAACCTTGAACGTAGCGCGCAGGAGTTGGGAAGACCTGAGTTGGGGAGAACTACTAAAAGCAGCAAAACTGGGCGATCAATCCGCATTTTGGCGAATTATCGCTAAGAGTAAGAATCCAGGTACCCCGGCTCTTGACCTCAACCTGGACCCAGGTACATGGCATAGACACTTTGCTCATTTATACGCTTCCCAAGTTCCTATGACGGGCGGCCATAGCAGCGCCACTGGTAGTCTTATAGCACTAACCACGATTGCCCCATTGTGCTTCACCATCGAAGAAACTAGACTGGCTTTGGACTCAACAAAATCTTCAAAAGCCCCGGGTCCTGACAAAATACCTGGCGACCTTTTTAAACACGCACCAGATGTATGGGTTCCATACATCAATTTGTTAAGTAATGCAATTGCAGGAGGCCAGCCAATTCCTGATTCCTGGAAGGGAGCAGAGATTGTTCCAATCTACAAAAAGGGTGGTAGAGACGACCCGGCTAATTACAGGCCTATCAGCTTGTTGGACATACTACAAAAACTCTATGCAAAACAAATTCTGGGAAAATTAAAAGCCTGGATATCTGCAAACAACATCATTTCCCCTTACCAAGCAGGCTTTAGGGAACGGACAAGCACCATAGATCAAGTGTTTCGTCTGATAGTAATAGCCTGGAAATACACCAGGCTAAGAGACGGCCACTTATATGTGGCCTTTATAGACTTAAAGGCCGCTTTCGATTCAATTCCCAGAGAGCTTTTGTGGTCAAATCTGCTCCAACAGGGAGTTCCCAAAAATATCTTAATACAGCTGGTCAGGCTCCATGAGAACAATTACGCTAGAGTACATTGGGGACAGGCGGGTGAACTCACAGAAGAAATACCAGTCAACAGAGGTGTGCGCCAGGGATGTGTCCTGGCGCCGACACTCTTCCTCCTTTATGTCAATGATATGGTGGAGTTCCTCCAAAGATCTAACCACGATTCCCCGAAGCTGGGGGGGAACCATGTCTGTGCTCTAACATTCGCAGACGACACAATATTATTATCGCAAACACCTAAGGGCCTGCAAAACCTCCTGAACTCACTTAACGACTATTGCACTTTAAAAGGTCTGGAAATTAATCCCACAAAGACTAAATATATGTCAATCAGACCCCATAAATGCTTTAAGCACAACCTAAAATTGAATGGAATGAGCTTAGAGTGTGTTCCTAATTTTATTTATCTGGGTGTGACCATTGACTCCAAACTTTCCTGGAATCCACAGATCACCAAATCAAGTACAATTTTAATGCAAAACTCAGTCCCAATTTTAAAAAAACTGCACGCAACTATGTCTAGGGCAATCACTCCAGCACTGGAAGTCTATAAGGCAAGGGCCCAGACTGCTGCCCTATATGGCTCAGAGTTATGGGGGGGGGGCCCGCTTAGTGTTCTAACCAAGGGGGAAAACAAGATACTAAGGAGTTTTGCTACACTTCCACAAAACACACCACTAACCCCCCTCATGATGGACCTAGGCATAAAACGCTTGGGCCATAGAGCTGTGTGGATGTCCCTGTCTTACTGGATAAGAATCTGGACGACAGAGGAACTCTACGTGTATAGACCATCCTTAATTGAACTTTTGGCCCTAGACACCAACCTTAGTTTTCCATGGTTGGCACACATTCGCAAATGGTTGCTGGACGGGTTTGAGCAGATTCTGGGCTAACCCGAATCTGCTCAATTCTGACTCAAAACAGGAAATAAAAAGTATCTACTGGAACTTTATAATGCACAATGTTGTATTGAATTGTGATGCTGGCCCCCTCACCTCTCAATTTATAATGTTCAAAACAACCCCCTGCTTTGAACAATTTCTGGATGAGATCGAGCCTCAGCTCGCTAAAGTTTTATATCTTAAATTCAGGTACGGCACTCTCCACATTTAGGTGCCAATTCCGATCCGGTAAAAAAATTCCCCGTCCGACTCGTATCCGGATTTTTTTCCGTCCGAATCGTCAAAGTAGCGTACAAACTGCCAAGTACGATTCGAACGGAAAAAAGTCCATACGAATCGCATTGGGAAGATTTCCCCACACGTCCTCGGGTCGGGAAAAGTCACCGACACGTCCCCGGTCGAAAAACCCACCGTGCGGAAAAATAAAGTCCGACTGCGCAAGTACGATCCCTCCCGTCCTCCCCATTTCACAACCGTACGCAAAAAACACCGTCCGAACCGAACTCCCATAGCAACCATGGAGACATGTGCCCGCATACGCGCCGAACACCCCACCACCCCCCCCGCCCGTGTATGTACGCACCGAACCCCCACCCGTGTATGTACGCCCCCGAACCCCCACCCGTGTATGTACGCACCGAACCCCCACCTGTGTATGTACGCCCCCGAACCCCCCCCAGCCGTGTATGTACGCACCGAACCACCACCCGTGTATGTACGCCCCCGAACCCCCACCCGTGTATGTACGCACCAAACCCCCCCCAGCCGTGTATGTACGCACCGAACCCCCACCCGTGTATGTACGCCCCCGAACCCCCCCCAGCCGTGTATGTACGCACCGAACCACCACCCGTGTATGTACGCACCAAACCCCCCCCAGCCGTGTATGTACGCACCGAACCCCCACCCGTGTATGTACGCCCCCGAACCCCCACCCGTGTATGTACGCACCAAACCCCCCCCCAGCCGTGTATGTACGCACCAAACCCCCCCCAGCCGTGTATGTACGCACCAAACCCCCACCCGTGCATGTACGCCCCCGAACCCCCACCCGTGTATGTACGCACCAAACCCCCACCCGTGTATGAACGGACCGAACCCCCCCCAGCCGTGTATGTACGCACCGAACCACCACCCGTGTATGTACGCCCCCGAACGCCCCCGAACCCCCCCCCAGCCGTGTATGTACGCACCGAACCACCACCCGTGTATGTACGCCCCCGAACCCCCACCCGTGTATGAACGGACCGAACCCCCCCAGCCGTGTATGTACGCACCGAACCACCACCCGTGTATGTACGCCCCCGAACGCCCCCGAACCCCCCCCCAGCCGTGTATGTACGCACCGAACCACCACCCGTGTATGTACGCCCCCGAACCCCCACCCGTGTATGTACGCACCAAACCCCCCCAGCCGTGTATGTACGCACCAAACCCCCCCAGCCGTGTATGTACGCACCGAACCACCACCCGTGTATGTACGCACCAAACCCCCACCCCAGCCGTGTATGTACGCACCGAACCCCCCCCCAGCCGTGTATGTACGCACCGAACCCCCACCCATGTATGTACGCCCCCGAACCCCCCCCCCAGCCGTGTATGTACGCACCGAACCACCACCCATGTATGTACGCCCCCGAACGCCCACGAACCCCCCCCCAGCCGTGTATGTACGCACCGAACCACCACCCGTGTATGTACGCCCCAGAACCCCCACCCCAGCCGTGTATGTACGCACCGCACCCCCACCAGTGCATGTACGGACCGTACTGACGCCAAAAAAACACGTACTGAACCAGGACAAACCATACTTACACAAGGAGAGTCAAGTAGAGTTTCCCCACACCACCAAACATGCCCAACAACCCCACAAACATCACATACACTCACCTGCAACTGCCAAACTGCCAAACTGCCAAACAGAGGCCCAAAACTCAATCACTCCTCATAACACACCCACACAAATTTCAAACACAGCCACACCCACAAATGGACCAATAAAAATGGACCACACACACAAACCATGAGCCTTTGCAACAGACCCACTGCTGCCAGAGCCCACAGACGACCCACACCACCATACTTGAACCTCACACTTGCATACCTTCACACAACCACCTACACAAACACCCCCTCATCACATTCACACACACACCTCCACTACCACACCCACACACCCACAACCATCCACACCCACACCCCCACAACCATCCACACCCACACCCCCACAACCATCCACACCCACACCCCACGCCATGTCCACCACCAAGAATCCAAAGTTCACAAAGGAGGAGCTGGAGATCCTTGTCGACGAAATCCTCAGAGTCGAGCCACAGCTCTTTGGGACATTGGTCAGACAGACCAGCATATCCGAAAAAACGGCCATGTGGCAGAGGATCGTCGATTCTGTGAATGCTGTTGGGACCACCAGAAGGACCAGGCACGAGTGCCAATCCAGGTGGTACGATCTGCGGAGGACGGTCAAGAGGAAGATGACTGACAATCACAACCAGGGGAACATCACTGGAGGAGGGCCGCCCCCCAGACCGGTACAATACCATCCCTGGGAGGAGAAGGTGATGTCCACGCTGGCGGTGGAGGGACTACACGGACTGCCAGGACTCCCAGACCCTGGTGAGTACACAAACAACTCACCGCACATGGGGGGGATGCCATACACAATCAATCATGCATGCCACCCCCCCCAAGCCACCACCGGACACAACAACACTCCACAAACACACACATGCCACTAGCGCCTCCATGCCCCATGCATCAATCAGGGCCATGCCAAGTCACAGGCCACACAAAACACCAACACAACACAGGATGTGGTCGATGCTGGGAGTGGGGGCATCAAAACTAACATTGAGCAACTCACAAGCACACAACAATGCCCTCAGCCCATATGGCCCAGGGCACAGCCATACAAACTGTGTGTACCCACACAGTACTGTCTTGCCTGCAAATGGTGGCTGCCATGCAGGATGACATGGGTCTGAAGGCACAATTTGCACATAACAGCAGACAATGAAGATGCTTCGCTCTGATAGAGTCTCAGCACACACCGCCACAGCAGCAGCCTACACTCAGACACACTGCCCAATGGGTGCCCGGAGAACAGGGACTAACTCACATGAACAAGCCAATGGCCATTCAAAGACCGGCTAACTGTGTGTGCCCAGGAAGCTGGCCTGAGGTGACAGAGAGTGACAAAGAGAGGGAGGGAGAGGGGGAATGAGAGGGAAGGAGACAGAGGGGGAGACAGGGAGACAGACAGAGGGAGGGAGTAGGGTGACAGAGGGAGACCGACAGAGGGAGGGAGGAGGGTGACAGAGGGAGGGAGGAAGGGAGACACAGGGAGACTAAATCACCCTTGGGTGGTGTGGCCATGTCCACTCGTCAGCCGGTGGACTGTGTGCATGCAGACCAGGTCTGGCAGTGCCTCAACCCCCCCTTCCGTAGATGAAGACCGGTCCATGTGTCAATCTGTGCACGAGTCCATCCGTGCTTCAGGCACAGACCTAACCACACACCCAGTATACCCACCCACTGTGTCGGTAAGAACCCTGTCACAAATGCTTCAGTCCCCTAACTGCAACATCAAATTGCCTTGGCAAAACACCATTTGGCCACGTACCGTGCAACACGTAAGGCACCTCTGCATGGCTCGCTACGCCCGCACACCACACTGCTGACTGTGTACCCAAATAGATGCATCAACTAAGATTGTGTCTCACACATGCGTAAAGCCCTGACAGCTGTGGCCAAGGGACATAGCCATGCACAAGTGCACTGTGAGAGGAATGCAGGACAGATCCAACTACCCAGAGGAAGAGTGCCAAATCAGAAATGCATGCAACATGGATGCCACATCTGACACTGTTAACATTGTCTCTCTCACACACAGGTCAACGTCGACGAACACCCCCCAACACTGGGGGGGAAGTCTCACAGGACCAGGCTCCGCGGGATGAGGACCCCACCGCCAGTGATGACTCTCGCCACTCCGTGGATGACCCAGACCAACCTGGCCCCTCTGGTGTCCAACCACCTGCAGCACCTGCGTCAGGTACAACTGTGCCAACCACCACCCCCATTCCTGCCACATCCCAGGAGACGTCCAGGAGCCCTGCCCGCACACGACCACCCAGCCAGTCTGCCCAGGAGGGACACGGTCCTCCGGGCACCCAGGAGGAGGCAGGCGGCATCGCAGATGCCATCCCTCAGGGGTCCCGGAGACCCGATGCACCCACAACGGCAGGCCAGGTGCACGTGGGCAGGGGTGGCGGGAGTGGAGGACGGCGGAGGCGCGAACCTGACCAGGCAGCTCAGGACCCGGTAGTGTCCCAGGTCAGCAACATCCTGGATACATACCGGCGTGACACCAGGGGCATGGACCAGATTGCGTCCACCCTCAATGACATCAAGGGGACCCTCCAGGAGATGAAGACCCTGCAGTCCCAGCAACATGCCTGTCAACTGCAACACCAAGGAAGGATGGAGGATAGACAGGCTGAGCTCGTGGCGGTGCAAACCCAAATGACCGGTGTACTCCGTCGGATTGCCGACAACATGGGCAACCCTCCCTGTGGCACCAGGCGAAGGCCATTACCAGACACAGGGAGGGATCAGGAGGAGGAGGATTCATCCGACGGAGCGTCACAGACATCGTCACGGACTGCTTCCGAGGGTCCCCGCAGGAAGGTGGGTCGTCCACGAAAAAGACTGTGAGAGTCAGCAGAACATCACCATCTCCCAGGTCACCTGGCCTGGCACCTGGCCCTCTGGCCCAATAGCAGCACATGACATTCTCTGCCACATGGACTTGCTGGTCACTGTCTGACCTATGTTGACGAAGACTGTGGCATGGACTCTGACATTTTGCTACGGCAAGGATACCAACTCCCCCAGTGAACTTTGGATTCTACACTCCCGCTGTGCACCTCTTGTCATCCCCACAAACCCGGACCCCACCACAAATAAATTAATCACACTTACAAGATGATGCCGTGATTCTGCATTATTACAATACATGTGTGTGTCGTGAAGTCAAAGCATGCCTGATCTCAGAATTAACTCCAACCATCCAAACCGTGGGGTCGCAGTCTTGCCCAGGACACACATGGGTCCCAATGTATCATCTGATACAGACATGGAGTACCATACTCACCTGTGCTGGGCCCAACCAGCTGAGTGGTTCCCGCACAACTGTGGCTACAGACACATTCAGGGGAGCAACAGTCATGCGCAGAGGTCAGGGATCATGTGGAGTGACCTGGCTTGCCGCTCCCAGGTATGTCTAGACATGTGTCCCTACAATGTGCAGCATGCTTGCGTCAGGCGGATGTTGAGAATGGTGGCTAGGCCAAGGTTGGATGCATGGAGATGCCAGAATGCAGTTTAGGATCACAGTGCCACATGGTTGTGTTGGGGTTGTGGGCTGCATCATGAGTGTGGGCGTGGATCGAGAAGGTCATCCTGCAGCTGGCTGTGAAACATTCCCCCCATCCCGTTTGGACGTTGATGTGGCCTGGTTGCCCGACGCAGTAGCAGAGCTGTGCAGATGCACTCCGGATATGGACAAGTACCATGGGAGTCGTAAGGCACATGTCCGTAGACTGCAGGGTAGGATTCGACACGGATGTTGTAGTTGCCCTGGGGGATGGTCTCTCTTGCCTTGAGGTGGATGGAACTGTGCATCTTGTGCATAATACAGTTCCCACTCCCTGACAAACCCCTAGCATCTTGTCACTCTACACATAGACACATATGCACCACCTATGAAAACTATGCCAGACATGCCGCACGCACAGTGGCAACAGGCCACCATTGACAGGGAAGAGGCACCTTGGAGACAGAGGGACAAATTTATTAGTCATGTGTGTTGGAATGACAATGATACTCTGTCAACACATACACAGGTCATGTGGATGAACATGTGGGAGCAACACTGGCACCCCCCATTGCAACACAGATGCTGGTATCCCATTGACCTGGCACACAAGTGACGGATAACAGCTAAACACCCCCTGCTGCCACGGAGAGGCCGCTATACACCATTGAGGCCCTGATGGGGCAATCACACACCATGTCAACCCGGTGCAACCTGTATGTTTCCGAGGCCAGTGTTACACACAATGATGGCCTCATCACAATCCCCAATCCCCTGCCACATGACAGTCACCAAGTCTGACCATGGCTCCAGGTGAAGCCTGCCCCATGTCATGTTCCCCATGTAGGATCACCATGTATGCAAATGGAACACACATGAACCGGAGAAGTGCACACAGACTACAAACAATTCACACACCAAAAACGACGTGAGGCATCCCTTACCCTAAGGAGATTTCAACACTTGCCCGTGCATGTGACGCTGAATCAGCACATGTTGCTGTGTTCATGAGGAGTAGCAGGAGCACAACAATGCCACCAGCAGACAGCATGCACATGGACCTGTGGAAGAGAGACACACAAGGAGTCAGCACAAAGGAGCACATCCGCAAGCATGTACTCAACACGTATCATGTTGTCAACATGACAGGTGACAATGATGACCCTCAGACAACATCCTTCCATTGCGCCATCACTTGAGTGACACTTCAATACACACCACTGACTCACTTGGCAGACATGCAGATGGACACACACATTGCAACACATGCCACACACGGCCCAATGCGTGCACACTCAGACACTGGAACTCACCACTAAGCAAAGAAGTTGCGTATGAGCCGACTCCGCATGTCCTCCACAGCCTCCTCCTCCTCCACATCACTTGCCCCATCACCAAGGCCTTCATCCTCCACGGGTGGATGGTCCTGGTCATCTTGATCCAGTATGAGTGGAACAGCTTCCTCCACTGCCATGTTGTGCAGCATGCAGCAGACGATGATGATCTTGCACACCTTCACCGGGGCATATGGGAGTGCTCCGCCGGTCTTGTGGAGGCACCGGAATCGGCTCTTCAGAAGGCCAAACGTCCTCTCAATGACTCTCCTGGTCCGCCCATGTGCGTTGTTGTAGCGGTGCTCGGCAGCCGTGCTGGGGTTGCGGACAGGCGTCATCAGCCATGGCATGTTGGGATAGCCAGCGTCCCCTACAAGGAAACATCATGGACAGAAGTGTGTCAGCACAGGCAGTGAGATTGGAAGATGACGCCAAACACTGAACTGCCAGAGTCTACCCACCAACAATACATGCTCGCTCGTTCCGCAGCTGCAGCATCATTTCAGGCAGCCTGCTACGCCTCATGATGAAGGCATCGTGTGCTGATCCTGGAAAGCGAACACAGACATGTGAAATCACCATGTTGGACAGACACACCACAAGGGCATTAATGGAGTGATAATGTTTGCGATTCCTATACACCACCTCCTGTGCCTGTGGTGGTACCAACGCAACATGGGTCCCATCTATGGACCCAATGACATGGGGCATCCCTCCCAGGGCATAGAACTCACGCTTGACATCTGTCAACTGCTCACGAATTGGGAATTTAATGTACTCATCCAGGTGAACCAACATGGCCTCTAAGAAATCATGCAGAACACGGCTGAACATCGTCTGGGACATGCCCCCGACATCAGCAATGGTATGTTGGAACGTACCCGTGGCAAGGAAATGTAGGGCTGCCATCACCTTCAACTTGGGTGTCAGTGCACTGGGATACCTGTGGCGCGGGAGGAGTTGTGCTTCCAGCCGGCCAGTCAACTCATCAATCAACCGTTGGCTGAATCTGTAGCGGCGTATACAGTCCCGTTCATGCAGGGCAGCCATGTCTGGCATACGTCGAGGGAGAGGCGGAGCCCTGCAGTGAAATGGAAGGAACACCGAAGAGTGAGCACTGTACAACGACATCGTCAATGCACTGAGCACATGTTACACAGCCAATACACATATGCCACGTTGTGAGTCAGGTCTGTGCCACATTTCCTGGACACGTACGCCAGTCAGGTGACACTCCTACCAAGGGACAGCCACTAACGGAGGGGGGCAAGATCACGATGACATGGCATGAGACTAGCTGTGGGCCAGTGTGAGTGAACATGCACACGCATCACAGGATTCACAGACATCCACACATGTGCAGAAGTAGTATGCGTATGGTACAGACAGGTAGTTGGATGCGATATGCACTGGTCACATGTCATAGGAATAGGACAGGCCACACACATTGCCTTTGAGGAGTACATGTCGAGACAGAACATACATAGGGAGCATGTGGATATGTACTTGTGTTGATACTCCGTGTAGTTGCATACATACACACCTCATGGCAAATCACATATGTGGGCTGGTGTGCGGAACAGTGTGCCATGCCCATCGACACACAGACACATGTTGGCAGCAGCAACTGCTGATGCATTGAACCACACACCTACAGCAAAATCATGGAAAGACATGCCACACACATGACATGGTTGCAGCGTGCAACGCAGCCATACACATGTCATGTGTAATATTCCGTGTACCTGGCATCAGGGGACAGGTGCGGGTGTCCGTGACTGGGACATGCAAGTGACTCATGGCTCCACTAGTGTGTACGACATGCACACATGTCAAAGGAGTGCAGGGGATGTGTTGTACAATGCGCACCATCACACCCGACATGTGTACACAGCTCATCGTACATGTGCTTTGCCCACACCTCAGGGGTAAAGTGCCACATCACATCCTGACACACCTGTGTCACACACATGTGGTATTGCACAGACAATGCATTGGTGTCCACCCTTGGCAATACCTGTCCGCTCCATTCCTGTCTGTGTGCCGCCTGTCACCACTGACAGTTGTGAAACGCACCGTACATACGCTCGGAGTGCGTGTATAGGGTCCCTGGGCCAATATTGCCGCTGGCGTATGCGTACGCCACAGTAGTACGGCCCGTACAAGCGCTTGTGCGGTCCGGATCACAATATGGGCGCTGGCGTATGCGTACGCCACAGTAGTACGGACTGTACAAGCGCTTGTACGGTCCGGATCACAATATGGGCGCTGGCGTATGCGTACGCCACAGTAGTACGGACCGTACAAGCGCTTGTACGGTCCGGATCACAATATGGGCGCTGGCGTATGCGTACGCCACAGTAGTACGGACTGTACACGCGCTTGTACGGTCCGTACTACTGTGGCGTACGCATACGCCAGCGCCCATATTGTGATCCGGACCGTACAAGCGCTTGTACAGT
Organism: Triturus cristatus; assembly: GCF_964204655.1. Lineage (NCBI taxonomy): Eukaryota > Metazoa > Chordata > Amphibia > Caudata > Salamandridae > Triturus > Triturus cristatus. The sequence goes on along the minus strand of NC_140592.1, from coordinate 1,250,726,862 downwards.
CCGTACTACTGTGGCGTACGCATACGCCAGCGCCCATATTGTGATCCGGACCGTACAAGCGCTTGTACAGTCCGTACTACTGTGGCGTACGCATACGCCAGCGCCCATATTGTGATCCGGACCGTACAAGCGCTTGTACAGTCCGTACTACTGTGGCGTACGCATACGCCAGCGCCCATATTGTGATCCGGACCGTACAAGCGCTTGTACAGTCCGTACTACTGTGGCGTACGCATACGCCAGCGCCCATTTTGTGATCCGGACCGTACAAGCGCTTGTACGGTCGGTATCACTGCTTGTGGGGTGCCCTAGGGCGTGGAACGCACCGTACCTGTGTGTAAATGTATGAAAACACATAGGGGACACATGAGGGACAAGTATAAGGGCCTAAATGCATGATGGTTGCCATGGAGTTAAATTTTTGAATTTGAGCACCAGGTGCACAGCAGAAGTCAGTTTGAAAGAATCTACATTGTTGCAATGTGGATGTTGACTTGACATCATTATCAAAACTGAAACCATGCAAAGCCACACACTGGGGTAGGTTTGAAGGGATTGGATGAAACGTAGGATGCTAATGTGACTGACCAATCAATCTGTACTCCTATACATGAACAGGCCAGCCAGGCATATATAAGGCAGCCAGGTCCCATGAGAGAGCACTTGCCTGCACATCCATTCATCCATGACCACTGCTGCTGATAGTGATTCCTCTGGCACCATGTCCAGGACTGTGGAGAGGTCACAGCCATTCACCCAGGAGGAGAACCTTGCCCTGATAGATGTGATCCTCCCACAGTTCCAGAGCCTGTATGGTCGACCAGGGGTTCAGGTGAGTGCAGACTCCACTAGCTTAGACTGTGCCCCTTTTGTGTGACAGTGACTTCTGGCATTGTGTCCATGTGTGACAGACATGCACTGTTGTTTGGAGTGGGTCCCAGGGTGTGGAAGGCCTCATGTCACCCATGCAGAGCATGCTGTGTTTCCTGTGTGCACTCCTCACTTGCATAGTGCCTACTGTGACAATGAATGCAAGGTGCATGCCACATTCTGCCTGCATACTCCTCCTGGGGATGTTGTTTCCACAGTCCTGATGTGATCCTGTGTTCCCCCCAGTGTGACAGGTGTCAGTACCCATGGATGTGTGTTTGTTCAGTGTACCTGTGCTGTGAGTGTCCAAAGGCCGTGTTCGTCCCCTGCACATTGGTGTGTGTTAGTCCCCTGTCATGTGGGTGAGTGCATATGGGGAGTGTTGCACACAAGCAGCATGAGGGATGGATATGGCCTGGCCATCCGATGTGAGCAGGGAGCAGTGCTGTGTGCATGCCGTGCTGAGCCAGCCCCACACCTGTGACACCCCCGTCTACTGGCACATGGGCAGAGTGAGGTGTGTACCCGCAGTTGGCAATGCCATGTGATTGTCCTGTACCTGTGTGTGTCTGTGTACTCTGCTGAGGTAGCATCAGTGTGCTGGGGCAGGTGACTGCTGTGAGGTGCTGTACATAATCCTGGTGTAGCCTGTGAGGCACAGTGTGATCCCTGGTCATTGAGTGTGTGGTACCCCTCATGCCACCCGTGTGCTTTCACTGGCACGTAGTGCATTTGGCCTTCCACAGTGGATAATGTCCCTATGACAAAGGTGCAATTAGTTGCATGCATACCATGGCCTGTTCATAATGAGGATTGTTCTATATGTGTGTCTCTGTGTCTTTGCTCATGTGGATTAATGTATTCTCTCTTTTGCATCCTCACAGGTAGGCGCCATTGCCAAGGGGGAGATCTGGAGGGAAGCCGTCAGTGCCGTGAGGGGTACAGAGGGTCGGAGGCGGAGCCTGTCTCAGGTGAGGAAACGCTGGCAGGACATCCGGTGCTGGACGAGGAGGATTGCACGGCTCCTGCTGGGGGACTCACCTGTGAGCCGTAAGAACCGTGGGCGCCGTCGTCTGACCCACATCCAGAAGCGTGTGCTGGCGGTGGTCTTCCCCGATATGGACAGGCGCCTACAGGAGAGGCAGCAGCAGGAAGGGGGTAGGTACATGTGTGTCAGTTGTGTGTCCCCAGCCAATGTAAGTGTGCAGTTGCATGGATACACTGCCAGGGTTTGATTGTGCAGTGCGTCAACTTCTCCACAAAGTAGCACAGTGCTGTTCTCACTCCCTCCCTTCCCCTCCTTGCAATGTGTTCCCTGGTCTGTCTGTAGCCACTCTTGCACAAGGTTATTTAGGCAGGCAGTTCATGCAGGTGCCCTATGCTATCAGCATCATATGTGGGGGTGATGTGCCACAGGTATGGGGACCTTGCGTGTGCCATGGCCAATTTCAGTCATTGTGGTGTCCATGTCACTTGGCACTGATTGTGAATCACGACATAGGGGTGTGTCTCCAAAATGTACACCCTTCCAGCATGCATGTCCAATTGTGTGCCCTCTGACATGATGTGCCTGAGTGGGAGGCCTGCTAAGTGCAGGGACGGTTGCTTAATTTGCAGTCATGTCCATCCTGGACCATGGAGGAGTGTGGGCACTACTGTGCCCTGGGGCACCTCTTCCTAGGTATCATGTGCGTCATCCAACAATATGGCCATTCACTGTGTCTTCACCATGGGTTGGGTAGGGTGGCATTGTACCCTGGGCTCAACTGTTAGGACCTACAGGTTGCTACATGTGTCCACTGTACAGGGGGACCCATTTTGCTTGTGCATACTCACAGTGGGCATTACCTGTGTGTGTTGTTGAGACAATCTGATGATGTTTGCCTGTCAATGATGTGTGGACATGGCCACCAGGGGCTGTGTGTGTACAGTCATGAATTAGTGGAGGCCATGTGTTTCCATCCCAGAGTAAGAGGTGTACATACTTTCTCCGTCTCAATGAGATTGTCTCAGGTGTGGGTGGTTTGTGCGTACAAGGCCTACATGTCAGAAGCTTCATCCTCCTTGCTGGGTTTAGCCTGTGTGTGATGTTTGACTGGACATACGCTCAAGGTGCAGTGACCCTGTCATGTGTGGCCTGGTTTCATGTATTGCCTTTGCAGCATGCGGCAAGAGTAAATGGATATGATTCATGCTCATCCCTTTTTGACGACGCAGTGTGGTGCAGGTGCTGTGCACATTTGTCCCCAGAGGCTGGCTCCTCTCTAAAATTTCAGGTGCAGTGATTTGCTGTTGTGTCATGATCTCCATTGTGTCTCAGTGGCATGGTGGGTCGAAAAACTGTGTGTTCCATGGCCTACATGTGTACATTGTTTTGTAGGTGTTACTCCTGTTGCTTTTCAGGCTATGCAATGTGACCTATGTATATTTGACTCATGTGACATATGTGTACAGGTGTCTGATTTTCTCCTGTCTCTTCACCTTGCCCACAGCATCGCCGGGGGAAACAGAAGGAGACACTAGCACGGACCGGGAGGAGGGATTGAGCACCAGTGCCAGCAGTGCTGTCCTGTCTGGCACATGGAGTGGCACGGAGGCCGAAGGGAGTGAGGCAGAGGACCTGTTGACTGCCAACACAGACTATGACGCAGACGGGTCCGAGGCTGAGCTCCCAGAGGTGGCGGAGTCTGCCCCCCCAGCTGATGGCAGCCCTCCACATCCCCCCGCCACCTCAGTTTCCATCACCGGCCTCCCACATGCTCGTGGCCCTTCCCTCCGTGCTCGGTCCCCACATGTCTCCTTCCTGCCAGGCACCGCACCCCCTGCCCCTGTCACCACTGCTGCGGTGAGTGCGGAGTCTGTGGACATCCTGAGGCAGTTGCAGGTTGGTCAGACTGCGATGCTAAATGTCCTCCATGCCCACACCCAGGTGCTGACCCAGATGGAGGCATACATGGAGGGCATGTCGGCTGCGCAGTCTGACCAACGGCAGTTGCTGAGGTCCATAGACTCCACACTGACTGCAGCACTGGATCTCCTGCAGCGCTGCGTAACACCCCCTACCCCTGCCCCATCCACAATTCCCACTCCCGTGCCTGTCCCACGCACATCCAGACGTCAGCGTGCACGCACCCCAACAGACACAGGCACCACACCACCAGGGAAGTCGAAGCGCACACCTCCTGTCACGCACACACAGGGTGAGGAAGGCACACCCACTGGGTCGGGGGGGAAACGTAGAACACGCAGCCACAGTGGGAGTCCGCATTCCACACAACCCACTCCCTCCAAATCCACTCCCCTTAGCTCTCCTGGCCAACAGTCAGTGACAGCATCATCCACTGCGAGTGTGCCCCCCAGCCCCAGGATGACACCACCCCGCAAGCGGTGGAGGCGGGACCCGGCCAGGGGAGTTGAGTCCCCCACCCTGTCCACACCCTCCCCCAGTGGCGCTGCGACCCATCCCTTTGCCCCCCCCCCTCCTTGGGGCCTGTGGTTGGATTGGGTGCGGGGGAGTCGCTGGGGGAACTTGCCGACGTGTGCAGCGCCATTCTGTCCTCCACCTTTGGCGCTGGCACCCCCCCTGTGGCAGAATCATCCCTCCCTGCACCCACAACACCTACCCTTTCCCCTCCTGTCCCTGCGGTGCCTGTTTCCACCCTCCCCCCTGATGCCCCCTCTTCTGTGGATGAAATGGACTTGTGAACTGTGCAGGCAAGCTAGGGGACACACGTCCCGATGTGTACCCCCCCCCCGGACTTTGCTGCTGGGCTGGCCCATGGCCCTTGTACATAGTGGACATTTTCTCAGATATATTTTCCTGCTGAATAAAGCCTTTTATTTTGGTTTTGCACACTGATGCTTTCCTGGACTTGCTGTTGGTGCTGGTGCTCCCTGCGTTGAGGTGGTGATAATGTGTTAGGGGTCTGTGAAATGTTGGAGTGTGCTGCTCATGGGGTGTACCCTGCCATCTGCGTGCCATCACAAAGGTCTCTGCCAATGGTATTTGGTCATGTTTGCTCTCACTGTATGGTGACATTGTCCCAAGGTGTGTTCCATCCTCTGTGGAGCAGGCCATTTTCCCTGCAGGGTGTCTCCCAAATGCTGTGCTGTGCTGTGTCTACATTTCCTGGATGTGTGAGGGTTGCCGTTCAATATAGCCATGCTGGCTCAGCGATGGCTCCGCCTGCATCTGGGGTATCACCCTTGTAGGTCACTGAACTTGTTGATGGGGTATATTGTCCTATGTCTGGGCACTGCTGGGAGGACTCTGCACACACCCCTCCTGTGTCTGGGCACTGCTGGGAGGACCCTGCACCCACCCCTCCTGTGTCTGGGCACTGCTGGGGGACTCTGCACCCACCCCTCCTGTGTCTGGGCACTGCTGGGAGGACTCTGCACCCACCCCTCCTGTGTCTGGGCACTGCTGGGAGGACCCTGCACCCACCCCTCCTGTGTCTGGGCACTGCTGGGGGACTCTGCACCCACCCCTCCTGTGTCTGGGCACTGCTGGGAGGACTCTGCACCCACCCCTCCTGTGTCTGGGCACTGCTGGGAGGACCCTGCACCCACCCCTCCTGTGTCTGGGCACTGCTGGGGGTGTTTGGCACACCCCATTCTTATTGCAGGTTCGGTGCGTACATACACGGGTGGGGGTTTGGTGCGTACATACACGGGTGGGGGTTAGGTGCGTACATACACGGGTGAGGTTTCGTTGCGTACATACACGGGTGGCCGGGTGGCGCTTGGGTGCGTACATACACGGGTGAGGTTTCGTTGCGTACATACACGGGTGGCCGGGTGGCGCTTGGGTGCGTACATACACGGGTGAAGTTTCGGTGCGTACATACACGGGTGGCGCTTGGGTGCGTACATACACGGGTGGGGGTTCGGTGCGTACATACACGGGTGAGGTTTCGGTGCGTACATACACGGGTGGGGGTTCGGTGCGTACATACACGGGTGGGGGTTCGGGGCGTACATACACGGGTGGGGGTTCGGTGCGTACATACACGGGTGAGGTTTTGGTGCGTACATACACGGGTGGGGGTTCGGGGCGTACATACACGGGTGGGGGTTCGGGGCGTACATACATGGGTGAGGTTTCGGTGCGTACATACACGGGTGGGGGTTCGGGGCGTACATACACGGGTGAGGTTTCGGTGCGTACATACACGGGTGGGGGTTCGGGGCGTACATACACGGGTGAGGTTTCGGTGCGTACATACACGGGTGGCACTTGGGTGCGTACATACACGGGTGGGGGTTCGGGGCGTACATACACGGGTGAGGTTTCGGTGCGTACATACACGGGTGGGGGTTCGGGGCGTACATACACGGGTGAGGTTTCGGTGCGTACATACACGGGTGGGGGTTCGGGGCGTACATACACGGGTGAGGTTTCGGTGCGTACATACACGGGTGGCGCTTGGGTGCGTACATACACGGGTGGGGGTTCGGTGCGTACATACACGGGTGAGGTTTCGGTGCGTACATACACAGGTGGGGGTTCGGTGCGTACATACACGGGTGGGGGTTCGGGGCGTACATACACGGGTGGGGGTTCGGTGCGTACATACACGGGTGAGGTTTTGGTGCGTACATACACGGGTGGGGGTTCGGGGCGTACATACACGGGTGGGGGTTCGGGGCGTACATACACGGGTGAGGTTTCGGTGCGTACATATACGGGTGGGGGTTCGGGGCGTACATACACGGGTGAGGTTTCGGTGCGTACATACACGGGTGAGGTTTCGGTGCGTACATACACGGGTGGCGCTTGGGTGCGTGCATACACGGGTGGGGGTTCGGTGCGTACATACACGGGTGAGGTTTCGGTGCGTACATACACGGGTGGGGGTTCGGGGCGTACATACATGGCTGGGGGTTCGGTGCGTACATACACGGCTGGGGGTTTGGTGCGTACATACACGGGTGGGGGTTCGGTGCGTACATACACGGGTGGGGGTTCGGGGCGTACATACACGGGTGGGGGTTCGGTGCGTACATACACGGGTGAGGTTTTGGTGCGTACATACACGGGTGGGGGTTCGGGGCGTACATACACGGGTGGGGGTTCGGGGCGTATATACACGGGTGGTGCTTGGGTGCGTACATACACGGGTGGGGGTTCGGGGCGTACATGCATGGGTGGGGGTACGGGCCGTACTTCTACGGGTGGGGGTACGGTCCGTACATACCCCTGCCCACGCTCTGCGTGCCTGGGTACGGGCCGTACCCATGCCTTTGGTGGGTGGGTACGGTGCGTCCCCCCATTGTTGCGGTGCCGTGGGGTCCGCACCGTACACAGGCCTTGGGGGCGTGGCTACGGGTCATACCACGCGTACCCCTACATGACCCCAGCAATGCTGGTACGAGCTGTACCAAGGCCTTTCTGACGTGGGTACGGGCCGTACCGCCATTGTTGGAGTGACGTAGGGGGACGCGTGGTACGTTCCGTACCCACGCTCTGGCGGCCTGGGTAGGGTACGTACCGGTTCGCGTGACCATCCACTTCCGTTGTGGCGGACGCTTGCGTTGCTGGCCTCGCCCCCACACCCTGGCAGTGTCCAGGCCCTGATGGTCAGGTATGTCCAGGCCATGTGTGATTTGGTACCATGTGTTGGTGTTGTGTGTCCTGCCCCTGCCCCCCCCTTTGCCCCTGGTTGTTGTGCTGACCTTCTGCGGCGTCTGCGTCGGTTCCTGTACGCCAGGTGGACTGCTAGGAGGGCAGGGATGGCACGTAGGTTCGGGTCCATGTCTGTTCGTCGCGTCCAGCTGCTCCTTGCGTGTCTCGTCCTGATTTCCCGGCAGTTTTTGGCAGCCGGTAAATATTTACCGTGCGGGATGACGTCGGTTCGATTCGTACTTCCTGGTTCGTGAAACGTAGGCTGGATGCGTACCGACGTCACGTCGGCGCCTTTCAGGATCGGAATTGTGTTTAGTTTCTGTTCGGTCGGTGTTTTGTTCGATTCGTACGGAAATGGTGTTTCCGTATGAATCGTACTTGCATTTTCGGATGGATTTCGCACCGGGTACGAGTCGGACGGAGAAAAGGCTCCGTCCGACGGTTCGTACCCGGTTTTTACCGGATCGGAATTGGCACCTAAGTCTTTCACATCTAAATGGGGGCTTGCCCAGAGAGAGAGAGGGGATGCCGATGACAGGTGTTCCCAATGCAATATAGGGATCAAAGAGGACGTTGCACACATCTTATTTTTTTGCCCTGTGTACAGTGTACCGAGAAATAAATGGATAAAACCGTTGGCCAGGAAATTAGGTGTTGGAAAATACCTTGAAATGCTACGCATCCTAAAAACTGATTCATCAAGACTCATTGTATTTGGTACCAGTAGATTCTTATTGTCAGTTTATTTTATTAGGACTAAAAAGGGACTCAGATTTTAGATTTATTTTTATTGAGAAATGTGGAATTTCTTTTTTTTAAATAATTTTAAAATTTGTACTTAGTGTGTACTTAAAGTTTACGTCTGAATGCAATAATTCCTAGCGAAGTCATGTTTACACTTTTTTAAACCATAGAAGCTTATGACAAACGACCTTGCACTTTGCACTTTGTTTTTTCTACCTCGCACTCTCCTCTCGATGAAAATTAATTCTGTTTATATATGAATACTTAGCCCATAAGCAAGTAACAAGCATTTTATGTGTCTTTGTTAGGGACTAAACATGTTGCACCATGTATCATCACAGGGTTTTAAATGCTGGTAGGTGTATTTTGATGAAGGATTAGCCCGAGCATTGTAAATAGCTTATATTATATTTTATCTTCTCGTTTGTGTAATGCTTTTATGATTCTGTGAATCGAATAAAGATCTATTGATGATGATGATAAACCTATATAGAATCTGCACATTTAGACAACATATACTGTAGGATTGGAATCAGACTGAGTCTGGACACCCCTACAGGATATGTCGGCCTGTATACCAGCTAGCTCACAGTACAACTAGAAACCCCTCTTACCAAGGAGAGAATAGTTCTTGGCAACTATCGAACAGGACAACGCTGTCCCATCAGAGATCATGGAAACAGTGTACTACTTGTCGCTCAGTTACTCGTGCTCACTTCGTCTTCGAGAGATACACAGAATAAACGGAATACCATCGTGCTAAAACAATGAATACAGGCTAGTATATAAAATACATGACAGTAAAATGCGTAATCCTACAATGCGACCCTAACTAGATGTACCTAAGTATACCTAGCATGTATGTAGGTGTAAAAGCCAAGAATCCATCTAGGATAAAGTCAACCCCATTACCTGAAGTGAGAGACTGTGGGACCACGTCCTGGTCTCGAGATGGACACTCCACAAGGGATGTCAGACCACTGCGAGCTGGAGTGTCTGTGTGCAGGAGCCTCAGCGTCTCTCGTCAGTGTGTCGGCATGGTAGTCCTTTTCTCCTCTCACTATCTCAGCAAGCGATGATGCATATATACCCAAAGTGGTACCCTCCTTGTTGTGTCGTGTCGGATTGGGATGACGGCAGGAATGACCCTTTTACATAGTTATTATGCAGGAGATGGTAGGCCTGCTGTTCTGCTGTGATTCCAAGAATCCTCATGCATAATGAATGAGCCTTAAGCTTTTCGTTGAAAACCCCATGTCATCTTTTGACATTACCGTAACTAGGTAAAAGGTCAGTACTAAGAACCGTTATGTAGTGAAATGGTAGGGAGAATATAGGTGAAGGGTAGGTGACTAGCTGAGCCTATATTAGGGTACCTATATGGAACATAACAGGAGGTAGAAAAAAACTGATGATATTAATTTAAAAAACCTGCGGGCAGATTTACAAGCCCCTTGCGCCGCCGGTGCATCACGTTGCGTGATGCACCGGTGGCGCAGCCTGCTAAGTGATATTTACAAGAACAGGTAAAGTCAGCCTGCGTGACTTAACCTGTGCTTTTAAATATCGCCCATGTTCTTGCAACACTTTGCGTGTTAGGGGCGTGACATGGGTGTTGCTGTGGGTGTTCCCACGCAACACCCATGTCCGTTTTGTTTTTTTAATTTATTTTTTATTTATGCAGTTTGGACATACTGTTACAAAACTTAAACAAGAAAAAGACCTGTTGAAAAAAGAATTAGCAGCATTACAACTATTAAATATCTTCACAAACTTAACATTCGGAGAAAAGCCAAAAGATCAACATAAATAATGATTCAGGGTACCATATTCTCGCCCTCTTTTATTCTAGCCTCCCTCCAGTTTGAAATGGGGGCCCAAATGGATAAACCAAAATCACTGGCTTTCTTCCCCTTCTGGGCGTATAAGGACATCTCCATATTGTGCATACCCAATAATCTAGATAACCACATTTGGAATGACGGGGCATTCCTGTCCTTCCACCCTGAGGAAATTAAGATCCGAAGTACAGCAGCAGAAATAAAAACCAAGGCTTCCTCGACTTTCCCAAGATTCAACCTATTGTCTATACCCAATAACATCAGGGAGGGAGATAGATCAATCTTTCGTCCTAATACTCCCTCCCAAAATTTCCCTATCACTCCCTGAATTGCTACTAGCGAACCGCAATAACAGAACAGCATGCCCCATATTACATCTGGGGCATCTATCATCTTCCCTGACCCCCCATGAGTAAAGCTTTGCGGGGGTAAAATAAAGATCAAACATAGTTTTGTAATGCTGGGCCCGCAGATTCGTTGAACGAAATAATTTTTTGTTCAGATGCAAAGCCATATCTAAATCGACATCAGGGTTTCCTAATTTAACTGCCAGAGCATGTTCCGTTTTCTCCAAATCATTTTGGATTCCATCCAATAAAGACATATAAATGATTTTTATTTTCTGATACCCGTTTACCAACAGATCAATCATAGAGGATTCTATCGTATGTGACATCCTTAGTCTTAGTGCCTTAAATGTAGATACTACTTGAACATAGGAAAGCCAATGATTTGATGGGATACCAGCGCTACGCTGCAGGTCATTAAACCCACACATACCATCTTCCCCAAATATATCCCCTAATGTCTTTATTCCCAAATCCTTCCAGACCCGAAGATTCCTATCTAAGCCCATCCCCCGGAATAAACTTGAATTACAGAGATGAAGGTGTGGATTAATCTTGGGGATTTTACAAAATTTGGAGGTTGCCCTCCAGACACCCCACGCCCCTTCCAGAATCTTAAAACGGGCCTTTTTATAATACCTACGATCAATTTCACACATTAGAAGACCTATTGCTTTTCTCTCGACTAACAACTCGAAAATAGAGGGTGGCATCTGAATATCATTATTTACTTGGCTGTGGCATGGCTGTAACTGAAAGAGAATAGACATTTGAGTTAAAAGACATGACCAATGATAAAGCCTCAAATTTGGTAGAGCTAAACCACCCCTTTCCCTAGGAAGTGACATTAGGTTCGTAGATCGTCTAATTTTCCCATACTGCCATACGAACCTTATAAAAATTGATTCCAGATTTTTAATTATCTTCTCCTCAACTAAAAGAGGAATGGCACGAAACAAATATAATATTTTGGGGAACATTGACATTTTGAGCACATTAACCCTCCCGATCAATGATAGGTGTAAAACATCAATTCTTTTCAAATCAGTTTCTATTGATTTACTGAGTGGAACAAAATTCTCCTCTACTATATTTTCTATTGGAGCATTAATTCTAATCCCCAAATAACTAGCTGAGTCCACAAATCTAGAGTCTGATTTAACAATCTTTTTTGGGCATATGATTTGAGTTTTAGATTCATTTAATAAGTACCCAGATTGGCTACCAAATGTTTTAGCCAATTGTATCAGGACCGCTAATGCCTGTTGAGGATCGGTAGTAACCACGGCTAGATCATCTGCATATGCCATGATCTTACTTTCGTAACCGTTACTAACCAAGGGGCTAATCATAGGACTATCCAAAATCTTCCGGATTAGTGGATCGATGTAAAGAGAGAAGAGGATAGGGGAGCAGGGACACCCCTGACGCACACCTCTATTTATATAGATTTTATCCGAACTCTTCCCCATAACAACAATGCGCGCGAATGGATCAACATACATCGCTCTTAGTGCTTTAATACATTTCTCACCGAATCCTCTTCCCGTTAAGATCCCCCAAAGAAAGTTCCAGGCCACTCGATCAAAGGCTTTCTCGGCATCGAGCATGATCATGGCCATCTCTCCCCCCACAGCAGCCTGAGCATCAAACAGGGCTATTGCTCTCCTAATATGGTCCGTAGTGCCTCGACCAGGTACGAACCCATGCTGCCACGGGGAAACGAGATCGCCAATGACCCTGCCCAGCCTTTTAGCCCATATCTTAGAATATAGTTTTGTGTCCGAGTTAATTAGCGAGATGGGGCGGTATGACCCCTGTTTCTCACTGGGCTTGCCTTTCTTGGGAAAAACCACTATACTAGTTTCCCTCCATGACTCTGGAACTACTCCAGTACAAATTACACCATTAAAAAGATCCATAAGGAATGGAGTGATCTCAAATTCTATACATTTATAAACCTCCAAAGGAATCCCATCAGGGCCCGCTGCCTTGCCCGAGGGAAGCTCCCGCAGAAATCTCGCTTTTATTGATATCCATCTCCATCTCTTCCCTTGCTAAATCCCCTACACGAGGGCCGGTGTCTATTACCTCTTCACTCTGGGTGTCATCTAATTTTCCCTCAGCATAGAGATTTTGGTAAAAATTCTTGAAAACTTCTAAAATTTCCCTAGCATCTGTGAATTCTGTCCCATTTTCTTCTATCCTGGCGATGACATTTTTTGCTTTCCCCTGCTTAATTTGTAAAGCTAGAATTCTTCCAGCCTGTTCTCCTGTTTCATATTGTTTAGCCTTAGAGGATTGATAATCACACGTTGCCCTATGCGACACCAACTTCTGTAATTCCGCTCTAGCAACTAACAGTATCCTATAGCTCTCTTTACTATCCCGACCGTGTGCTATATCCAGAGTATGCTGTTCTTCCGCAAACGATAATTTCCTAGTAGATCTTTCAACCTCATTTCTATCTTCCCTTCTGAGCCTTGCTGCACAGCTTATTGCTTCGCCTCTGAGAGATGCTTTAAATGTTTCCCAGACCCCGTTTCGTGATGTACTATATCTATTGACGTCGAAAAACTCCACTACCCATTTCCTTAAATGATCAACAAATCGATTATCTGACAATAGCTTCCTTGGTAGGGAGAATATAGGTGAAGGGTAGGTGACTAGCTGAGCCTATATTAGGGTGCCTATATGGAACATAACAGGCGGTAGAAAAAAACTGATGATATTAATTTAAAAAACCTGCGGGCAGATTTACAAGCCCCTTGCGCCGCCGGTGCATCACGTTGCGTGATGCACCGGTGGCGCAGCCTGCTAAGTGATATTTACAAGAACAGGTAAAGTCAGCCTGCGGGACTTAACCTGTGCTTTTAAATATCGCCCATGTTCTTGCAACACTTTGCGTGTTAGGGGCGTGACATGGGTGTTGCTGTGGGTGTTCCCACGCAACACCCATGTCCTTTTTTTTTTTTTTTTTTATTTATTTTTTATTTATGCAGTTTGGACATACTGTTACAAAACTTAAACAAGAAAAAGACCTGTTGAAAAAAGAATTAGCAGCATTACAACTATTAAATATCTTCACAAACTTAACATTCGGAGAAAAGCCAAAAGATCAACATAAATAATGATTCAGGGTACCATATTCTCGCCCTCTTTTATTCTAGCCTCCCTCCAGTTTGAAATGGGGGCCCAAATGGATAAACCAAAATCACTGGCTTTCTTCCCCTTCTGGGCGTATAAGGACATCTCCATATTGTGCATACCCAATAATCTAGATAACCACATTTGGAATGACGGGCCATTCCTGTCCTTCCACCCTGAGGAAATTAAGATCCGAAGTACAGCAGCAGAAATAAAAACCAAGGCTTCCTTGACTTTCCCAAGATTCAACCTATTGTCTATACCCAATAACATCAGGGAGGGAGATAGATCAATCTTTCGTCCTAATACTCCCTCCCAAAATTTCCCTATCTCTCCCTGAATTGCTACTAGCGAACCGCAATTAAAAAACATATGTAACAGATCAGCATGCCCCTTATTACATCTGGGGCATCTATCATCTTCCCTGACCCCCCCATGAGTAAAGCTTTGCGGGGGTAAAATAAAGATCAAACATAGTTTTGTAATGCTGGGCCCGCAGATTCGTTGAACGAAATAATTTTTTGTTCAGATGCAAAGCCATATCTAAATCGAAATCAGGGTTTCCTAATTTAACTGCCAGAGCATGTTCTGTTTTCTCCAAATCATCTTGGATTCCATCCAATAAAGACATATAAATGATTTTTATTTTCTGATACCCTTTTACCAACAGATCAATCATAGAGGATTCTATCGTAGGTGACATCCTTAGTCTTAGTGCCTTAAATGTAGATACTACTTGAACATAGGAAAGCCAATGATTTGATGGGATACCAGCGCTACGCTGCAGGTTCTTGCAACACTTTGCGTGTTAGGGGCGTGACATGGGTGTTGCTGTGGGTGTTCCCACGCAACACGCATGTCCACTGATGCATTTCCAGATTTAGGAGAAATCGTAAATCTGGAAATGCGTCAGAATGCTACGCCACCCTAAGGGTGGCGTAGCGAGGTGCAACAAGTAGAAATGTTTTCATTTCTCCTCGTTTTTTTCCTGCATTCTACAGTACACACTGGAAGAGGAAATCACCTCAATTGATTGTTTTTTTGCAGGAAGTTGCTCCTTCCTGCACAAAAACAATCTCCCCATGTCACAGGCATCCTTGCACTACGGTGCAAGGGTGCCTGCGCCAGCGCATGGCAGCAGTCTGTGTGCCAGCGCAGGTGGAAGCACAGAGTTGCAACATATTGTTGTAAATATGTTGCATCCCTGTGCTTCGAAACTAACGCAGGGCAGCACAGCAAAATGACTTGAGGCACCGCGCTGCGTTACTTTCTTGTAGATCTGTCCCAGAGTATTCCAGCAGGGTCCATGGGGCTCCCTACAGGAGGCAGGCAAAAATAGAAATAAATAATTTAACACCAGCACCCATGAACTACAGACTACTAAAATCAGCCACAAGTACAAATAAATATAACAGGAAAAATATTTTAAAAAACAAAAAATGAATAAAAATAACATGGGCTCCTTAAGGGCCATAGTCATAACACTCCATACTCCTATACACCTAGCTAAAGGCTTTTAAAGTGGTATAAAATGATTGCTAATCAGACACACACACACAATGCTTCTACAAAGTGGTGGTGGCCACATGGTGAATAAAGAAAGAGGCATGGAGAAAAAAGATAAAATGGCTGCATGTACACACACATACACTGACTCCACAAAATGTTGGTGTCCCACATGGCAAGCAAAGGAGGCATGGATAATAAAGGGAACTTGACGCTCTAGTGGCGCACAGTGCAGGCCCATATCCACGAAGTCATGGAAAGCCAACCTGCATGGCTTTTCATGGCCTCGTAGATATGGTGTAAGTCAGCGCAGGGCAAGTCACAACATTGCTTCACACTGCCAAGGGCGCTGTGGTGGGTGTTTCCACTCAATGCCCATGATATTTTACACATTTCCAGATTTACAACATAGCGTGAATCTGGGAGTGCATCAAAACCGCGCATATCCTCAGGGAAGGCATGACGATTGTTTTTGTGAAGGAAGGTATCACTTTCTACACAAAAACAACTGGTTTTCAATGCAGGTACCCTCGCACCATGGCGCTATTGTGTCTGTATTGGTGCAAGACTGCCTAAATGGCACCTCACGTCCACCTTCCATTTCATTGCACAACCCATCAGTGATCCTCACTGCACCCTCCGAAGATCTAAAGCTGTCCCAGCATTCAAGCTCCTTTACTTGGCTATTAGCTACCTCTACGAGGCCCTTTCCCCACCCTTAGACACTCATTGCTGGTCAATAGCTCCTCTAGTTGTGCCTCCTCTGCTCTCTTCATGCTCTGTTTTGCATTTTTCACTTGTTTTTCTGTCCTCCATTTTGCCTTTTTCTGTCCTCTCTTTTGCCTTTTTCTACTCGTTTTTTATGCCCTCTGTTTTTACTTTTCTGCTTATCTTTCTGCCCTCTATTTTGCTGCCTTTTCTGCTCGTTTTTCTGCCTTCCGTTTTGCCTTTGCGGCTTGTTTTCCTGCCCTCTGTTTGGCCTTTTTTGCTCGTTTTTATGCCCTCTTGTTTTGCCTTTTAAACTCACTGGATTTTCTGCCCTCTGTTTTGCCTTTTTTCTCGTTTCTTCCCTCTTTCCGCTATTTTCTCAAGACTTGGCCTTTTGACGGATACCTCACACCCAGATACCCCAGGGATGACAGTACTACGCTTCACAAATGCTGATTGGTTAGATCAGATGTTCCTAAGACACTATCAGCCTGTCTTCAGACATTCCCAGCAGTCAGCCACTAGAGCTCTCACTCTACCTTAAGACACCCTATACCTTTGTCGAAAACCTCCAAATGGCCCTCCGAGACCCCAACAGCCATTCAACCTACCCCTTTGACAACTTGTTTTGGTGTGTCTTCACCGTACGTTGGCAGGGTATGCCCAGACGTGGGTCCCTTGTTCACTTTTCCACTGGATGTAGCTAGCCTGGCTGATGAGGGGTAATACCCCTAAACCGATCCCAGGATGCTTGCTTATGGTCCAGGGAAGACCTGGCTTGGCAGTTCAGGCTGGACTGTTCCCATGAGGCACAGGTTCAAGAATGATTTGCATATAGCTGGGTCTGAACTGAGGTGGCGAAGTGAGCTAAAGAACGATGATGGATTCAACCCAGATCTGTGACTGGGGGTGAGTGTCTGAAATGTTTCAGCGCTCCGTCCATCATCTACTTGTGTTTGCTTTGTTTAGAGATTTGGGGCCAGAATTACCATAGTGTTGAGATGCCCTTGTGTCACACACTGTAACTCAAGAGCAACGCAACACTAAAGGCAGATTTACCAAGCAACGCAAGGCCACCTTGCCTGTCCTTGCATTCCTTTGTAAATCTGGAGTAACGCAAGACAGCGCAAGTCACTTCCTTGCGTTACTCTTCCCCAGGGAGACGTTCCATGAGTGGAGCGTGGGTGTTCCCATGCATCCACCTATAGATTTTGGCGCATTCCCAGATTTACCATTAGTGGTAGACTTGAGAATGAGTCAAAATGCTACACCTTCCCAAGGGAAGCGTAACAAAAAGAAATATATTTCCTTTTTTCTCCCTCTTTCTGAGTGTCCTGCATTCTTCAGCATACATAAAAAGAGGAAAAGCTTCAGAGGATTGTTTACAATCCAGCCTGCGATCCTGGAACGGTGCAAGGGTGCCTGCTTTGGCGCAAAGCAGCACATTGTGCACGGAAAGGACAGGAATGCACCATATAATGTTAAAATGGCATATTCCTGCCCCCTCCCTTTCACGCAGCGCAGGGCAGCAATGTGTCTTGCTGCACTGCCTGAAAGTTTGATCGATCTTGCCCCTAGTATTCAAGCATGCCAAAGTATGGTCTCAGAGACCTTTGTTGACCCCTCAGATGCCTGTAGCAAACTCTTAAGAGCACAAGACCATCCCCTGCTAGACTCTCTGAAAGCCGAGCTGCCCTTAAACGCTCTCCATGAGCCCGCCATGGCCTTTGGGGTTCCCAATAACACCCCCAGCTTACCCACATGAGACACGTGGCCCGTCATCAGTCACAGCCACCCTTCCTTAGGTAACTTCAGCAAAATGAAAAAACAACTCCTGTTTCACCGTCAGAGACCCTCCACTGGACTTAACAGGTCATCTCCAAACAAAGCCAGCTGCTCTTCAGAGAGCTTCATGCAGCCTCCAGAGACACACATCTGGGTCCTTATGTATCAACGCACTCCTCCTTAGACTCAGATCAAGCATAACTCTTGGATACATCAGGCCTTTGGGACTTGAACAGAAGTTCAACTGATCCCCATGCACCCTCATAGACCCCATTCTTAACTGGCCAAAACTGTCCTGTTCCTCACTGATCGGGCCGGAAGAGACTGCCCCCACCCCCGGGCCTCCTCCGGCTACCTTCCTGCCCAGACCAAAACCTTCCTTAAGGTGACATAATTACACCGCCTTCAGAATGTGGGTGCAGCCGTGTTCGTCGCTCCTCCCCGCTGGTCTCACATTTTCTCTAGGGGCAAAGAGCTGGTAAACCCTCACACGTTCAAGAGGAAGGAAGTTCTCGAAAAGTCTGATCTTGCAAGGAGCTCACCCCGCCAGGAGCTGAGTCCGCACTTTGAGATTGCCCGTGACCATCCGAACTTATTCCCATAAATTGCTGCAGTTTTTCATTCCAACACTAGAGGGCAGCATAAGCCTTCAAATGTTTGAAAGGTTATTTGGAATATATATATTTTTTTAGAGGGCCGCATAATGCTGCATAAAGGGTGAAGGTGAAATATGATTCTCCACCAGAGCAGAGCAGAATTGGAAGATTTAGGAAAAATGGTATCTCTACTATCAGGGATGTAATTGATCAGATTACGAGCTTTTCTGTTTACAGAGAGTCCTCGAGTTAATTATAGGAGTGGGTTTAGTAACAAAAGGGCTCTGAATCAATACACGATCAATATCATCGCCTAGGAGCTGCTCCTACTCTACGAATCATTCCAAGGTGTGCACGACCCGAGCTGCTCTCCGCAGCTGAGGAAGAGGCTGTGTACAGTGGCGTAACGAAACTTGAGGGGGCCCCCCTGCAAAGTGCATGGAGGGGCCCCCTTCCGGACTTACTCCGGAGCTCCCAGGGTGCACCCCACTGAAGCTCCCTGTCCCTGTGTGCACTGTCTGTGCATGTCTTCTGCGAGACACCATCCCTCCCCTCACAGAGGGGCCCCAGTGTGCACCCCACTGAAGCTGCCTGTCCCTGTGCGTGTGCTCTGAGACACCGTGCCTGCCCTCACAGACAGGCCCAAGTGTGCAGCCCACTGAAGCTCTCTCTCACCTGTGTGCACTGTCTATGCATGTATTCTGCGAGACCCCATCCCTCCCCTCACACAGAGGCCCCAGTGTGCACCCCACCGAAGCTGCCTCTCACCTGTATGCACTATGCGTATCCTCTGTGAGTGTGCATCCCACTGAGGCTGCCTGTCACCTATGTCTGAAGCTGCCCATCCCTGTGCGCACTGTTTGTTTCCTCTGTGAGACACCGTCCCTGCCCTCACAGAAGGGCCCCAGTGTGCACCCCCCGCTGAAGCTACCTCTCACCTGTAGGCACTGTACGTGTCCTCTGTGAGACACCGTCCCTGCTCTCAGAGAGGCCCCCGAGTGCACCCCCCCCCCCCACTGAAGCTGCCTGTCACCTATGTCTGAAGCTGCCTGTCCCTGTGCGCACTGTGATTGTCCTCTGTGAGACACCATCCCTCCCCTTACAAAGGTGCTCCAGTGTGCACCCCACTGAAGCTGCCTGCCACCTATGTCTGAAGCTGCCTGTCCCTGTGCGCACTGTGCGTGTCCTCTTTGAGACACCATATCTGCTCTCAGAGGGGCCCCAGTGTGCACCCCCCACTGAAGCTACCTCTCACCTGTGTCTGAAGCTGCCTGTCCCTGTGCGCACTGTGTGTGTCCTCTGTGAGACACCATCCTGCTCTCAGAGGGGCCCCCATGTGCACCCCCCCACTGAAGCTGCCTGTCACCTGTGTGTGTACTCTGTGAGGCACCGTCCCTGCCCTCACAGACAGACACCAGTGTGCACTCCCACTCAATCCGCCTGTCACCTGTGTGCACTGTCTGTCCTTGTCTTCTGCAAGACACCATCCCTCCCCTTACAGAGGGGAATCAGTGTGCACCACCCCACTGAAGCTGCCTGCCACCTATGTCTGAAGCTGCCTGTCCCTGTGCGCACTGTGCATGTCCTCTGTGAGACACCATCCCTGCTCTCAGAGGGGCCCCAGTGTGCACCCCCCACTGAAGCTACCTCTCACCTGTGTCTGAAGCTGCCTGTCCCTGTGCGCACTGTGCATGTCCTCTGTGAGACACCATCCTGCTCTCAGAGGGGCCCACATGTGAACCCCCCTCTGAAGCTGCCTGTCACCTATGTCTGAAGCTGCCTATCCCTGTGCGCACTGTGCGTGTCCTCTGTGAGACACCATCCCTGCTCTCAGGGGGTCCCCACTGTGCACCCCATGGAAGCTGCCTGTCACCTGTGTGTGTCCTCTGTGAAACACCATCCCTGCTCTCAGAGGGCCCCCAGTGTGCACCCCCACTGAAGCTGCCTGTCCCTGTGTGTGTCCTCTGCGAGGCACCATCCCTGCCCTCACAGACAGATACCAGTGTGCACCCCCACTGAATCCGCCTGTCACCTGTGTGCACTGTCTGTCTATGTCTTCTGCAAGACACCATCCCTCCCATTACAGAGGGGCCCCAGTGTGCACCACCCCACTGAAGCTGCCTGCCACCTATGTCTGAAGCTGCTTGTCCCTGTGTGTGTCCTCTGCGAGGCTCCCGTCCCTGCCCTCACAGACAGACACCAGTGTGCACCCCCACTGAATCCGCCTGTCACCAATGTGCACTGTCTGTCCATGTCTTCTGCAAGACACCATCCTGCTCTCAGTGGGGCCCCAGTGTGAACCCCCCACTGAAGCTGCCTGTCACCTATGTCTGAAGCTGCCCATCCCTGTGCGCACTGTTTGTGTCCTCTGTGAGACACCGTCCCTGCCCTCACAGAAGGGCCCCAGTGTGCACCCCCCGCTGAAGCTACCTCTCACCTGTAGGCACTGTACGTGTCCTCTGTGAGACACCGTCCCTGCTCTCAGAGGGGCCCCCGAGTGCACCCCCCCCACTGAAGCTGCCTGTCACCTATGTCTGAAGCTGCCTGTCCCTGTGCGCACTGTGATTGTCCTCTGTGAGACACCATATCTGCTCTCAGAGGGGCCCCAGTGTGCACCCCCCACTGAAGCTACCTCTCACCTGTGTCTGAAGCTGCCTGTCCCTGTGCGCACTGTGTGTGTCCTCTGTGAGACACCATCCTGCTCTCAGAGGGGCCCCCATGTGCACCCCCCCACTGAAGCTTCCTGTTCCTGTGTGTGTCCTCTGTGAGGCACCGTCCCTGCCCTCACAGACAGACACCAGTGTGCACTGCCACTCAATCCGCCTGTCACCTGTGTGCACTGTCTGTCCTTGTCTTCTGCAAGACACCATCCCTCCCCTTACAGAGGGGAATCAGTGTGCACCACCCCACTGAAGCTGCCTGCCACCTATGTCTGAAGCTGCCTGTCCCTGTGCGCACTGTGCGTGTCCTCTGTGAGACACCATCCCTGCTCTCAGAGGGGCCCCCATGTGCACCCCCCCACTGAAGCTGCCTGCCACCTATGTCTGAAGCTGCCTGTCCCTGTGCGCACTGGGCGTGTCCTCTGTGAGACACCATCCCTGCTCTCAGAGGAGCTCCAGTGTGCACCCCCCACTGAAGCTGCCTGTCACCTGTGTCTGAAGCTGCCTGTCCCTGTGCGCACTGTGCGTGTCCTCTGTGAGACACCATCCCTCCCCTTACAGAGAGGCCCCAGTGTGCACCCCACGGAAGCTGCCTGTCACCTATGTCTGAAGCTGCCTGTCCCTGTGTGTGTCCTCTGCGAGGCACCATCCCTGCCTTCACAGACAGACACCAGTGTGCACCCCCACTGAATCCGCCTGTCACCTATGTGCACTGTCTGTCCATGTCTTCTGCAAGACACCATCCTGCTCTCAGAGGGGCCCCAGTGGGAACCCCCCACTGAAGCTGCCTGTCACCTATGTCTGAAGCTGCTTGTCCCTGTGCGCACTGTGGGCCCGATTCACAGAACTAACTTAAGACAAAATCCTAAACTTACTACCATTTTGGTATTCACAGAAGGCACTTACTCATTTTGGTATTCACAGAAGGCACTTACTCATTTCGGTATTCACAGAAGTTAGGAGTCCTAACTTTAGGACTCCTAAATGCCTTCTGTGAATACCGAAAGCCTTAAAATTAGGATTTTTCTCAGTTTAGTAGTTGTAAAGTTAGGAGTCCTAACCTTAGGACTCCTAAACTGAGAAAAATCCTAATTTTAAGGCTTTCGGTATTCACAGAAGGCATTTAGGAGTCCTAAAGTTAGGAGTCCTAAATTTAGGACTACTAAATTGAGAAAAATCCTAATTTTAAGACTTTCGGTATTCACAGAAGGCATTTAGGAGTCCTAAAGTTAGGAGTCCTAAATTTAGGACAACTAAATTGAGAAAAATCCTAATTTTAGGACTTTCGGTATTCACAGAAGGCATTTAGGAGTCCTAAAGTTAGGACTCCTAACTTCTGTGAATACCGAAATGAGTAAGTGCCTTCTGTGAATACCAAAATGAGTAAGTGTGTTGGACAGGCCACACAGGGGGCTCGCTCCCTCCCCGCACGACAGGGCCCGGGCTCCGGCCCACCCGGCATACCCCCGCGACAAGCACCTGTACCCCGTCTCCCGACGGATCTTCTGCCCTCGGACCACTACTCATCACGGGGCCCAGCCCCACCGGCTTCCCCGGCCGGGTCAAGCCCCCATCTTGGACCCTGCACCACGCGGCCGCGTGGCCTCACCCCGACCCCAACCCCGGGCCTGGCCGGCCCCGACATCCCGGCACCACCATCCGCCCAGGAGGTGAGCGGACCACTTGGCAGGTCAATGGGAGAACGAGGTGTCAAAGGCTCTCCCCCGCCAGGTGCCGATCGCCCCCAGCTCCCCCAGGCACTGGCTCCACCCCCTGCTGGGTGTCTGGACACCTTCATCCCGGACCCTCCGACCTCCAAGTGCGAGGGTCCGGACATCAAAGGGGACCAGCCCTATAACTGGGGCAGCTCCGGAGCAGGAGAGCAGTTGTATCCTGGAGTCGAGAGACACCGAGTGAACTCAGCCTTGACGGTCTACTGGCGCTGCCGTAGCCCGCTCTTGTGACCCATCGTTCTGCCTGCTGGCGCTGCCGCGGCCTTCTGCAACCTCCGTCCTCACCGGGACCTGCTGGCGCTGCCGCGGACCGTACATCGACCATCTTCCTGGGACCTGCTGGCGCTGCCGCGGCCCGTTGTAACAACCATCTTCACCGGGACCTGCTGGCGCTGCCGCGGACCGTACATCGACCGTCTTCCTGGGACCTGCTGGCGCTGCCGCGGCCCGTTGTCACGAACATCATCACCGGGACCTGCTGGCGCTGCCGCGGCCCGTACCACCTAAGCACCAAGCTCGAGGATTGTGAGCTCATCATCTCATCCGAACTACCTGACTGGTAAACAGACTGTCCCGCTACCCCCTTTCCTACCTTGAGAGACTCGAATCGAGGGGACCCCTGAGTCCAGACCTCCTTGTACCATTCAACCGTACCTTAAGAAGTGCTTATAAAAAACACTGAACCTTATCCGTGTGTGGTATCTGTCTGTGGGGGGGAAGTCACTTGTCTGTACGATCGCTGGAGACGGTTCTCCCCGGAGACCTCTCCTCCTGACCCCGGCCGACCCTCCCGGTCCGTCTACCTTTTCTAACATTGGTGGCCAGCGGCGCGATCCGAACCAACGCGTAATCGTACAGAGAGTAACTCACCCCACGACAAAAACACGATGTCGACCAAAGATAGCAGCCCCACCGAGAAATTCCAAATGGAGAAATTAGAAGAATACAACCACCGCGAACTGAGACAATTTTGCATAGAACTTGGCATTGCAACCACCGGCCTAAGTACCAAGGATGATCTAAAGCGCGCCCTTGAGTCATGGGCAGAAACGGGGGTCGCAGGGCCCTCCGAACAAAGCAGCATCACACCAGACCAAAACAGCATCACACCAGAGGGGAACGCCACGGCTCCCGAGGAGCGGGGAACGGGCCTCTCACAAGAGGAGATCCAAGAAAGAGACAGAATCAGATTACACGAGTTGGAGATGGCACGACTCAAGATGGATGGGGAACTCAAGTTAGCTGAACAGAAACTCAACCTCGAGCACATGCGGCTCCGAGATGAACGAGAAGAGAAGCAGAGACAGAGAGAACTGGAGGAGAAGAAAATAACGCTCGAGCACGAGCGCCGACTAGCGGAGATAGAACTGCGAAAACAGAATAAGGAACTGGGGGTGCCTGAGCGACCACACACCCCGGGGCCAATTGAGAAAAAAGTCCATATCCCCAAGGATGTTGTCCGCGAGTATGTCCGAGAAGACGACATACAGCAATGGTTTAAAGCCTATGAGATCGCCATGACCTCCCACCGGATCGACCGGAGTGATTGGGGAGCCGGACTTTGGGGGAGGTTTATCAACGAGGGTCGCGATGCCCTACTGCAGCTCCCAGATCACCAAATGTCGTCCTACGACCACATGAAGGCTGCCCTCCTCACCCGCTACGGCCTCACACCCGAGATGTACCGCCAGAGGTTCAGAGATTGCACCCGGATCCCAGGTACAACTTGGGTAGAATACGTGAACTATTTCAGCCGTGCCTTCGAGGGTTGGATCAAGGGGAGTCAGGTCACCACCTACGAACAACTCTTCAACCTTATGGTATGGGAGCACCTGTCAAACAACTGTTTCGTCGAGCTCAGGCAGCACCTCCTCGACAGTAAGCTGACTGACCCCCGGCAGCTCGCCGCCGAAGCTGACCGATGGGAAAGCACCCGAGTGGGCCGGAGGGGGCCACACGACCAGAACAGAAGCAGCCAAGGCCAGCACCGTCCTCGGGGAGGAGGAGGGGGCCAGGGTCGAGGGAGAGACGCCTTGCCAGCAACACCCGTGGCCAGCACCCCGCCTCCGGCCGGCCGGGGCAACCCCCCGTTGCGGCCCGGGTTCCGAGCCAACGTCACGTGCCACCGGTGCCAGCGACTAGGCCACTACGCCAATGACCCGAGCTGCCCGCTAAACCAAACACCCAAGCCCCGCCAGGTAGCGGCCGCCACCCTGGGGGAAGAGCGATTATCGGAGGAACCCGAAGAGTATGAGCCGGCCCAGCAAGGGTGGGAACCGGCCGCCATGGTCCTGGCGTGCTTAGGGGGAAGAGACATGGTCCCGCGGGCTCCCCTACCCGCCAACACCAGGAAATACGGTCAATGGGTGACCATTAATGGGCAGAGGGCCGAGGCCCTGCGTGACACCGGCGCCAGTGTGACGGCCGTCCGCTGTCACCTGGTGAAGCCCGAGCAGATCCTGCCGAACCTTCTCTGCCCCGTCCGCTCGGCAGATAACTCTGAGAGTATGTGTAGAATGGCCTGCGTCCCATTCAAATGGGGAGGGGTCTCCGGCCTGCTGAAAGTGGCGGTCCGGGACGATGCCCCCGTGGACTGCCTCCTGGGGAATGATCTCGAGAGTTCCCCGTGGGCCACCGTCGAGAGAAGAGAGCACCTGGGGATGCTGGGCCTCCCGGACTGGGCCTGCATAACCACCCGGTCCATGGCCGCCCGTGCCGCCCCCCGATCAGAAGAACCCGAATGGCCAGCACCTCCGCCCCCGGTCGCCCCAGTAGAGGGCAACGGCGAGGCCGGCCTCCCGGACCCGACGACCGAAGAGGACGCGCAACCCCAGGACCTTCCGGATCTGGCTCAGTGGCGTCAAGAAGGGGGGCCCACCCAAGAACAGTTCCGCCAGGAACAAAAGACCTGTCCCTCCCTCGAGGGACTCCGCCAACAAGCCAGCGCCCAAAACGCAGGGGACGCCACCGGAACTCACTGGGTCTACTGGGATAACGACCTGCTCTACAGCGAGCAAAGAATCGCCGAGCTGGGGGCCGGTAGAGTTCTGGTGGTACCGCTACGCTTCAGAGACTTTCTGCTCAACTTAGCCCACGATGTCCCCCTGGCTGGACACCTGGGCCAGGACAAAATGTACAGTCGCCTAGTGACCCACTTTTTCTGGCCAAAAATGAGGAATGACGTCCTGAACCACTGCCGATCTTGCCCCACATGCCAAGCCAGCGGGAAGAGTGGTCGGAAGCTGAAAGCCCCTCTGCAACCCTTCCCTGTGGTCACCACCCCGTTCGAGAGGGTGGGGATAGACATTGTGGGGCCTCTGGACCCCCGCACGGCACAAGGACACAGGTTCATCTTAGTGCTAGTGGACCATGCCACCCGCTACCCCGAGGCGGTGCCCCTACGGACCGTGACAGCTCCGGTGGTTGGCCGGGCCCTAATGGGGATCTTCTCCCGGGTAGGCTTCCCCCGAGAAGTCGTCAGCGACCGAGGCACAAATTTCATATCCAAATACATGAAGTCCCTCTGGCAACAATGCGGGGTCACATACAGATTCACGACCCCCTATCACCCCCAAGGGAACGGACTAGTGGAGTGTTTTAACCGCACTCTCAAGGGGATGATTGGGGGATTAGAAGAGCCCCTCCGTCGCCAGTGGGATGTACTACTCCCATGCCTCCTCTTCGCCTACCGGGAAGTTCCCCAGAAGTCCCTCGGGTTTAGCCCTTTCGAACTCCTGTACGGGCACCCTGTGCGAGGGCCCCTCAGCCTAGTCAAGGAAGGTTGGGAGCTGGCCCCTCTAACAACCCCTCCAGACGTCTTCAAATACATCCTGGCCCTACGAAACCAGACCCGGCGCTTCAGGGAGATGGCCAAGGCGAACCTCGAGGCCAGCCAGGAGGACATGAAGAGGTGGTATGATCACAACGCCTCCTCCGTTGAATTCGAGCCTGGTCAGCAGGTATGGGTGATGTCCCCCACCGAACCATGTGCCTTGCAAGATAAGTGGACGGGGCCTTTCAAAGTGGTCGAGCGCAAAAGCCCCGTCACTTACCTCATCGACATGGGAACCTCCCGGAACCCCCTTCGGGTCCTCCACACCAACCGACTCAAACCACACTTTGTGCGCTCAGAACTCAGCCTCCTGATGGCTACGGACAGTGGGGCAGAGGAAGACTCCGAACCCCTCCCGGATCTTCTGAAGACTCAGGAGAATGACGGCTCCGTGGACGGGGTCCGGCTCTCTGACGCCCTCACTTCGGAACAACGCCAGGACTGCCGGACCCTCCTGCTGCAGTTCGCTGCCCTGTTCTCCCTCACCCCCGGGGTCACCCCTTGGTGTTTGCACGACGTAGACACCGGGGACAGTCCCCCTGTCCGACACCGGGCCTACCGCGTACCAGATCGGGTACGGGCCTGCATACAAGAGGAAGTGGCCAAGATGCTCACGATCGGGGTCATCGAGCCCTCGGACAGTCCCTGGGCCAGTCCGGTTGTATTGGTTCCCAAAGCCGCTGCCCCCGGCACCGCACCTGAACTGAGATTCTGCGTCGACTACCGGGGCTTGAACGCTGTCACCCGGACCGACGCTCATCCGATCCCCCGAGCAGACGAGCTGATCGACCGGCTGGGGGCCGCCCGCTACCTCAGTATCTTCGACCTAACAGCGGGCTACTGGCAGATCGGCCTCACACCCAGGGCTCAGGAACGGTCAGCCTTCTCTACCCCCGATGGCCACTATCAATTCAAGGTCATGCCCTTTGGCATGAAGAATGCCCCCGCCACGTTTCAACGCCTTGTGAACCAGGTCTTGGCGGGGCTCGAAGAGTTCAGCGCTGCCTACCTGGACGATATCGCTGTATACAGCCGCCACTGGTCCGACCACCTCCGTCACCTCCAAGAGGTCCTACAGGCCCTCCAGCGGGCCGGCCTCACCATTAAGGCCGGCAAGTGCCAAATTGGCCAAGGGTCTGTGACCTACCTTGGGCACCAAGTGGGGAGCGGGCTGGTGGCCCCCCTACAACTTAAGATTGCGGCCATCCAGTCCTGGCAGCCCCCTGTCACCCAGACCGAGGTCCGAGCCTTCTTGGGGCTCACCGGCTACTACCGGCGGTTCGTGAAGGACTACGGCAGCTTCGTGGGGCCCCTCACGGGTCTCACATCCAAAAACCAACCGAAGCGGATTAACTGGACTCCTGATTGTCAAGCGGCCTTCGAGAAGCTGAAGGCCGCCCTGTGCACCGCCCCTGTGCTCCAGGCCCCCGATTACAGTCGGGAATTTGTGGTGCAGACCGACGCCTCCGACCACGGCATCGGGGCCGTCCTCTCTCAGTTGAACCCCGAAGGTCATGACCAGCCGGTGGCCTTCATCAGTCGACGTCTCCTGGCCCGAGAACAGCGTTGGAGCACCATCGAGAGGGAGGCATTTGCAGTAGTATGGGCTCTCAAAAAGCTCCGACCCTATCTCTTCGGTACCCACTTCCGGGTACAAACCGACCATCGACCCCTGCAATGGCTGATGCAGATGCGGGGGGAGAACCCAAAACTCTTGCGCTGGTCCATTTCCCTGCAGGGAATGGACTTCACCGTGGAGCACCGCCCAGGCCAAGACCACGCCAACGCGGATGGCCTGTCCCGCTTTTTCCGCCTCGACGAAGAGAGTCCCCAAGGAGATGGGTGACTCTCCCCGCCTTCAGCTGGGGGGGACGCATGTTGGACAGGCCACACAGGGGGCTCGCTCCCTCCCCGCACGACAGGGCCCGGGCTCCGGCCCACCCGGCATACCCCCGCGACAAGCACCTGTACCCCGTCTCCCGACGGATCTTCTGCCCTCGGACCACTACTCATCACGGGGCCCAGCCCCACCGGCTTCCCCGGCCGGGTCAAGCCCCCATCTTGGACCCTGCACCACGCGGCCGCGTGGCCTCACCCCGACCCCAACCCCGGGCCTGGCCGGCCCCGACATCCCGGCACCACCATCCGCCCAGGAGGTGAGCGGACCACTTGGCAGGTCAATGGGAGAACGAGGTGTCAAAGGCTCTCCCCCGCCAGGTGCCGATCGCCCCAGCTCCCCCAGGCACTGGCTCCACCCCCTGCTGGGTGTCTGGACACCTTCATCCCGGACCCTCCGACCTCCAAGTGCGAGGGTCCGGACATCAAAGGGGACCAGCCCTATAACTGGGGCAGCTCCGGAGCAGGAGAGCAGTTGTATCCTGGAGTCGAGAGACACCGAGTGAACTCAGCCTTGACGGTCTACTGGCGCTGCCGTAGCCCGCTCTTGTGACCCATCGTTCTGCCTGCTGGCGCTGCCGCGGCCTTCTGCAACCTCCGTCCTCACCGGGACCTGCTGGCGCTGCCGCGGACCGTACATCGACCATCTTCCTGGGACCTGCTGGCGCTGCCGCGGCCCGTTGTAACAACCATCTTCACCGGGACCTGCTGGCGCTGCCGCGGACCGTACATCGACCGTCTTCCTGGGACCTGCTGGCGCTGCCGCGGCCCGTTGTCACGAACATCATCACCGGGACCTGCTGGCGCTGCCGCGGCCCGTACCACCTAACCACCAAGCTCGAGGATTGTGAGCTCATCATCTCATCCGAACTACCTGACTGGTAAACAGACTGTCCCGCTACCCCCTTTCCTACCTTGAGAGACTCGAATCGAGGGGACCCCTGAGTCCAGACCTCCTTGTACCATTCAACCGTACCTTAAGAAGTGCTTATAAAGAACACTGAACCTTATCCGTGTGTGGTATCTGTCTGTGGGGGGAAGTCACTTGTCTGTACGATCGCTGGAGACGGTTCTCCCCGGAGACCTCTCCTCCTGACCCCGGCCGACCCTCCCGGTCCGTCTACCTTTTCTAACAAAGTGCCTTCTGTGAATACCAAAATGGTAGTAAGTTTAGGATTTTGTCTTAAGTTAGTTCTGTGAATCGGGCCCTGTGAGTGTCCTCTGTGAGACACCATGAAGTAATCTAATAGTAATCCCAAGGGCCACACTTACCAGTGGCCCGCAATATCAAGTCAATAATAAGCAGTTGGCAACGTAGAAGGTTCAAGCGTTTATGGGCCACAGCAGAACTCTACATAGAGGAGCCTCATCGATCTTCACCCATCAGGTGCGCCGAGGTATGCTGTTGGCCCCTTGACAGAATCACACTTATATACATAACAGACACAGCATACAAAGCATTGTAAGTGGAAAAACACCAGTTAGCCCTAGAGCTCCTAAGTGAGCTCATACCATCTGCACACATAAGGTTACTATCTTCTACAGAGAAGGTCGGCAGGGTGACTCCCTTTCGTATCGGGCACAGAGGAATTTCGCTTAATACTCCCTACTGCAGATGTGAGCTTGGGCCTCGGCCGTAAGTACAATTCTCTAGGCTGGTACGAGCTAAATCATACAGACGGTGTTCAAAGAGTACCACGTGATCTGAGACTCGACTGGTCATGATCCAAGATGGCCGCAGTATGGCTTTTCGGCCCTTTCTATCATACAAGACACGGAGAACAAATGGGCCATCTTATAAAGCAATTCTCGATGCATATAGAGTACAGATACAGCCC
Organism: Triturus cristatus; assembly: GCF_964204655.1. NCBI lineage: Eukaryota > Metazoa > Chordata > Amphibia > Caudata > Salamandridae > Triturus > Triturus cristatus. The sequence goes on along the minus strand of NC_140592.1, from coordinate 1,250,696,731 downwards.
AAGATACATTATGCTAACTTCACATACTGACTTGAATCCCACAGAACGGCCCTTTTTAGCATAATGTAGCTATTCATCAGACTACTCTTCAAAAATACCCTCGTCTATCTGCATTATGTCATGTATCTCTTTCTGGACTAGTTGGGCACTCACCCTGACAGAGTTTGCTTCAGGTTTAGGTAAAGCAAGACGAACTTGGGCGGCACAGTAGGAGCAACAGGCGGGCCCACATTGGATACAGATACAACAAGTAACAAGCAATGTTAAAGTTAGAGCTATTGGCATTGCTCATGACATTATTTTTGTTTATGTTTTTGTTTTTAAAACATTTAAAGAAACGGAATTGTTATTTACAATGTCAATAGCTTAATCTCTCTCAAATGCGAGACCTATTGCATTTGCACCCACACAGAGCCACACACACAAAGCCACCCACACACACAGAGCCACCTACACAGAGCTATTCACATAGAGCAACCCACACACAAATAGAGCCACCCACACAGAGCCACCTACACACACACTGTTACCCACACACAGACAGAGCCACCCATGCATAGAGCCACCTACAAAGAAAGCCACCCACACAGAGCCACACACACAGCCACCCACACACACAGAGCCACACACACAGAGCCACACACACAAAGCCACACACACAAAGCCACACACACAGAGCCACACACATACAGAAACACATACAGAACCACACACACATACAGAACCACACACACACACACATAGATCTAGACACATACACATTGATCTTGGGAGTCAAAACAGAAGTGGCACCGTTGTTTCTAGATCTTTGCATTTATCACTAAAAATTAAGCATTTAAAAAATAAATGACTAATAAAAATTGACAGATTATCTGAAAGGTTTCTGAGGTGGCCATAGTGGGGGCGATTGGTCAGCGAACACAGGAACCCTTATCCTGTCCTTTGTATTGCTGCTCGTCCTTCTGCTTCTCATATAAAGAAACTACAAGTTTCAAGCATACTGTGAGAGTGTCAGCAATAAGTAAAGCTATGCACGAGTGTGTCAGATAATGAGCATGCGAAGCAAGACTACTCTCCGTGAATAGTGTAACTCACCCGAAATATTATTAAAGTTACACTGAGCAATGATCACTAATGCGATTGATGTGTGCCAAACATATAACTCAAAATGGAGCAAACTGCAGGGAAACAGTGCACAACATGAAATAAACACAACCTAATGTCTAGTGAATACCTATGCTATTCAATGTATACACAAGTCAACTGGCATGCCTCGTAACACTCACCTCCTATAACAGGCAAGTGTATAATGACCAGAAGTAAGGTCGGAAAACAAACATCCCGATCATGATGCATCAAGTCCTGCAAATTTATAAATTATATCATCAGTAGACAAACGAGACCCCGTATATAAAACGTATCAAATGTTGTGTACATATGAAGACGCCCAAGGACTCACCTCATAAATTCCCAAGGTGTCATAGAAGTCACCGCGCGTGATAACGCTCGCCAGTAAACTGTAGTTGGGGTCAAACACGCTAGCTTGAAATAGGCAGAACAAACCACGACAGTCACGTGGTTGCAAGTGCGTGTGCGACCAAAAAATGGAAATAAAAGGCGGACTAGTGTAACCAAAAAAGGCGCCATCTTATAGGGGAGAGAAGTTATGAGCTATTACTGATAATTCCCAGGTTGCCGGTTGAAAGACACATACTAATGCCAATAATGTAGAATATCCCAGATCATCTCAATAAAAAATGAACATACTGAATAAACACTGTAACGCGGGTGGGTCCTAATATGGATCCAATATAATCATGAAACCCCAAAAAGACCGAATCCAAGTATGCAAACGTACATTGGAAAAAAAGGCGGTCCCTGGCACATATTCGCAAACGGCCGCCATCTTGAAATGGACTAGTCAAAGCAAAAATAAACTAACTAATCCTAGTTACAGGTGTAGCCATGAGGTCAGAATAGTGAGTGAATAAGTATGCAATGAGCCAAAAATTGTGCCCATATACAAAATATAACTAGAAACACATCTTGTGTGTGATGGTTAGTAAGAGAGTGATAAGTGGACACAAAACAGAAATTGAATCATATTAAAATGAGAAATGCACAAGCTTCGAATAGATCAATCTCCAAGTGCAAGGAACTACTATACAATGTAAATAGTATTCATAACAACACGGGGGGAGGAGACAAGAGCAGCAGCCGAACACCGCCACCTTTCTCCGAGGCGAGGAATTATTGGCAATGGTGCCCCCTCTGAATGGTGCTCACGCCGGTAAGGTCGCATTTTGCTGGACAAGAAAGCACTAAAACAACGGCATTCCTTCTCCCCCGGGCGCTCGCGCTCCACCCAGTCTCCTCACAAGATAGCCGCCGTGTGGTGTTGTTGCTGCGCCTGACTGCAGGGAATCAATACAAAGGCGTTGAAGGAACCAGGGGCTGGGACGTGTACCGAGGGCTCAACTCTGCGCGAGAAAAACTGGTTTTCATTTTAAATCGGAGAGCGTAGGCGAGCCAATGGCTACGAAGGAAACGGAACACCCGATAACAGCAGAATAATATTTTTTTAAACGGAAACGTTGCAGGTCTTGATTTTTTTTTTGGGCTGTAATTCCCCACCTGGACCCCGCAGGCAGCTTCTAAACACCGAGGCGGCCAACTTCTGGGGGGTTTGAGGAGGAAACCAAGACAAGAGGGAACAAGCACACCACTGCCGTTCTCCGAGGCGAAGCAGAAATGCCTCGGAGAAACGCAGTGGCGGTTTCGAATTCGGGGGCGTGTTTTCCTTTACTCTCCTCATGCCATTGGCTGGAGGAGATAATTAGACTTCTTGAAAAAAACACGCCCCCGAATCCGAAAAGGACGGGGCCTGTTCAGAGTGACAGACCTCTTCTCCAATGGCTGGCCAGCATTCAAGAGGCCAGCCAATGGAGAACAGGGGAGAAGAGGGGCGGGTTCAAGCCCCTCTTCTCCAAGTCATTAAATCTCGGATCGAGACTGCGCAAGCGCAGCCTTTGAGCCGAGACCTAAAAAGGAAACCCCCTATTCCTAGGAGAACCATAAATACTTTCCAACCCCAGGTGGTAAGGAGACCCCAAAACCATCCCGAAATGGACCAGGTACCGGTCTGTATGTATTTCAGATGCTAATGGATGCAACTTCTGAATGGCCAGATGAACCGAAGGGGCGGAGTCAGGTATATATACGCAGCAGGAGCTGCCGATCACTCTACATGCTCCCCAGCGATCAGCGAGGATATAATCTAAAACAAGGCGATTTTGGAGGGTCACAAGTCTGGTCGCTTGAAGCTCAACGGTTATATTAGTCAATATTCCCGCGGTGGTATTTACTACTCCCTCCACTACTCTGGACAATCTTCGAACCTCCTTACTGGTTATAATGGGCCCCCATATTGGCAGGACTCCTTTTATAACATCAACAAAATGCTTGGGCAGGGGTATCAGTCTGGTCTGTGGCATCCCTATCAGTGTCTCCTGATTCTAAACTTCGTCGGTTCAATGAGTGAGATCTATGATAGTCGGAAGGGGCTATATAGACAGGAGGGTATAGGAAGGATAAGTAACATTTACCTGACCACCCTCTGGGGAGCCAGGTATAAGCGTTCTCTCCGCACACAAAATATACATTTGGAAGAGTGAGTATAGGCGGGCAGCTAAAGGTTTGCAATCTATAGGTATAGTTACATTTACTAAATCCAACAGGTAGGTGGCCAGTACCATGTATGCAAAAGGAGGACGAAGTGTTCAACACAGGGACCGGAATAATCCTATCATTTGATACATTCCGTTCCTGGAAATATCTGAAATACTCGGTAAAATTGAAGGACTCAAAATCTAGCACTTCGTCTCTCAACCAGGTGTCATTCTCATGTTCCGTATACACATTCATACAGGCGGTAGGATCCAGAGTACCATCCGTGCCTTCAGCATTTGGGGTGAATCCCTGGTGCCTTTCTATATAGGCCAGAATCAGTTCGTAATCTTTCTCTGAAAATCGGTGCTCATCAACAGTATAATGTTCATACATCATCGACAACAATTTGAACCAAGCTTCACAACTGCCTAAATATGACAAAGGCATCGAAATGAATAGATCATGCTTGTGCATTACAGAAGGAAGAAGGCCACATACCCAGCAATTTGTGGCATTCGTCGAACTATGGGTCTGATGTAACATTTCAATAAAAGCATTATTCACATAGGTCTGACGATGCCTCTCTTTATGTGGGGCAAAAGTCTGAAAACGGTGCTCCTCGGGAGCGGGAGTGGTAGCTATCAGGGTGTGCACAGGATGGCGAAATTCTAAATAGATGAATATTCCCAAACATAACATTAATGAAATGATTATTATGACAATAAAAACAATCTTGGCACGCAAACTCCAAGTAGAAAACATTGGCAGATGTGAATACAAAGGGCGATGTACTATGGGACGCTCCTCTTCAGGGACAAAACAAGAAAAAGGGTACATTCTCACTAAAAGCCCAGGTATAATCTCGGGAAAAGGGAATATACAAGCAGTCCAATCTGCCGGAGGGTGCTTCTTTCCTGTATCCGTATTAGAGCCTCACAGGCAGACTCCTATTGTTCCATGCAACACAAAAGAAAAGGGCACAAAAACTTCTCGCGTCGGAGTTGCACTTGACACAACTCTTGCTGAAAGGAAACTCTACCTGGGCCCCCCCACCAACTGATCAATGTCTCTATCTTCTGTCTGAACAGAGCGTTATCAACAAGTTCCAAGCTCTCAACAAGTTCAGTCCAGTGTTTTTACCTTTCCCAGGGTTTCGCTCAGACCTTCACTCTCATTCTCTAGGCTGAACCTGGGATCTCTGCTCTCTGTCGGGGCCGCAGGTTGTAGCGAACATGACCCGGTATTTCGGGATTAATGAAAAGAACAGGCACAGTGGGGTCAGGTAAAGGACTGGGTGTGTGACTTTCCTTGTCACGTATTGCATCCCCAGGTGTCAGATTACCTGTTGCAGAGGTCGCCAAACTCACGACACCCTCCACTCGCCCATTCGTTTCTCCTTGGGCTTCCGGGGAAGGTGACTTTTCGGAATGTTTATCACTTTCGTACCTTAATACTTCGCTCTGTTCCTGTTGGTCATCCGGCAAGGGAAGTGGAACCCTCTTCAGATGCGAAACGTGGATCCAATGCCGCTTCCCTTCAACTTTCACAGCCGTCCTCGTAACCAAGAGTACTTGAAAGGGCTTGGTCCAGCGTGGGTCTAGACTCGATTTCCGTTGATAGTTCTGAACCAGGACCCACTGTCCAGGCTCCAGGCTGTGTCCAGGACCCGCCGGCAGAGGCTGCAGTACGGCTGATATCTGTTGGTGAATAGAACGAAGATCTTTAGTCAGCGCATAAAGGTAGTCTGCCAACATAGGGTACTCAATGTCTCTAAGGGATTTTGGTCGTGGCACACCCCATACATTAGCGGGCCTTCCAAATATCACCTCATACGGTGATATTCCACTGCGGGAGTGGGGAGTGGTTCATACAGACAGTAAGGCCAGGGGTAAGAGATCAGGCCATTTCAGTCCAGTGGTAGCCTGTAACTTTGCTAATTTCAATTTTAAGATCCCCTTATATTTTTCCACCAGCCCTGCTGACTGAGGGTGACGGGCAGCATGGAACTTCTTCTGTATTGACAGGCCCTTGTAAACATGTCCAACAAGGTCAGCATTGAAATGTTTCCCATTATCACTCCAGTTCACCCGTGGTAACCCATAGCGGGGAAAGAACTCCTTTACTAGGGCCTTCGCGGTGGCTAGGGCAGTATTCTCCTTGGTAGGGTACGCCTCCACCCACTTGCTGAACGTACAAACCACCACCAAGACATATTTGAGATTAACCCGCTCAAGCTGAATGTAATCCATTTGTAATACCTCAAAGGGTAGGGTGGGGGGCGCGAAGCTACCGGTCAGAACAGGGATGCTACCTCCCAGATTATGCTGTAGACAAATCATGCAATTTTGGACCAGTTGCTTTGCAGTCCTATGGATGTTGGTATTATACCATACGAGATCTAGTATTGCGCAAATACTTTGAACCCCCACATGTGCGGGACCGTGTGCCATGGACACTACCGCATTCACAAATGCATTTGGCAGAAGCCATCTGCATCTTTCCGATAGGTCAATCCAACATCCATTGTCATCCAGCTTCCCTATCTGTTCTTGCCAGTACTTTAGTTCTTCAGGGGTTACTTCCGATTGCAATTCTCTCACACTGTCTATAGTATTATTGAATGTCTCTGTTTCTACCATCCCTTTATGCAGACTTGCTACAAACATAGAGGTGGTGTTGGATTGGGCAGTTTCTTTAGCGATTCTGTCCGCAAAGGAATTTCCCTTACCTACATCATCAACTACTGCTTTATGGGCACTACATTTTACAACAGCTATGGCTTGGGGCAAGGTCAGGGCAGCCAATAATCTCAAAACCAACTGACCATTCTTTATTTTCTGACCATGGGATGTGAGGAAACCTGTCTCTGACCACAACCTCCCAAAGCTATGTGCTACGACAAAAGCATACTGGCTATCGGTGTAGACATTTATCCTTAACCCTTCACCCAATTCACATGCCCTTAGTAGTGCGACTAACTCGGCAGCCTGGGCCGATCGATAAGGTACCTTCGCCGTCTCAACTACTGTTTGCAATGTGGTGATCGCATAAGCAGCGGCCGTAGTGCCGTTAGGTAATTTAAAACATGAGCCATCGACATACAATTCTCCTTGCGGGTCAGATAAAGGAATATCTGTCAAATCTATTCGCCCCTTTGTTTCTTCTTCTGTCCGAAATATGCAATCATGTATGTCTTGACTATGGTCTTCCAGAGGGAGAGGTAGTAACGTAGCAGGGTTCAAGGTGACACATCGTTTGATGGTGATGTGTGGTGCAAACAGGGTCAATTCATACCCCGTAAGACGCGCACTAGTTAAGTGCTGGGTCTGCGTCATGTTCAACAATATGTCCACAGCGTGAGGCACCATCACTGTCAGGTCCGTATTCAGGACGAGCCCTTCCGATTGTCGGATCGCCACTGCAACCGCAGCCGTGGCTCTCAGACAACTGGGAAGTGCCCTGGCGACATTGTCCAATACCGCCGAGAAGAACGCACAAGGTCTTTGCTTACCACAAAATCCTTTTGTTAGCACTGAAAGCGAGCAACCGTCCACCTCATGCACGTAGAGTACAAAAGGCTTCCGGTAATCAGGGGTGCCAAGCATGGGAGCAGAGCAAAGAGCAGATTTCAAAGAAACAAAAGCATTCTGACATTCAGCTGTCCAAGGTAAAGGCTCATGCAGATCTTTAGTCGTTAGGTGCAAGAAAGGTTTAGTCAGTAGGGAATAGTTAGGGATCCACTGGCGACAGTAAGAGGTTATGCCAAGCAAAGCACGAACATCACGTTGCGTGCGAGGAACAGGCATGTTAGATATAGTTATGATGCGATCAGGGGTCAGTCGTCTTCCCTCCTTCGACAGGAGATGACCTAGATAGGTCACCTCCGGTCGACAATATTGAAATTTAGACAACGAGACCTTATTACCATGGTCTGCCAAATGCTGTAATAATGCAGTTGTCGCCGCTCGGCAACCATGCTCGGTATCTGAGGCCACAAGGAGATCGTCTACATACTGCACCAGAATGTTACCGGGTGGCAAAGTCAGTGTATCCAATAACGTTTTAAGCGCTTGACTGTAAATACTCGGACTTTCTGTATAGCCCTGTGGGGCGCGACAAAATCTGATGCTACGGCCTCCTAATGAGAAGCCGAAAAGATAACTATCTTGATGTATGGGAATACTAAAGAAAGCATTTTTCAAATCAATGACAGAGAAAAACCTAGCAGTCGGGGGTATCATCGTCAAAATAGTAGTGATGTCAGGTACCACGGGATATTGGGGCACTACAATCTTGTTTATTTCGCGCAGGTCAATCACAAAACGATATGTGTCAGCATAATCAGGGCTTTGATCTATCGGGGCTCGTTTAAGAATAGGAAGAATAGGAGAATAGGGCTGTTGCACGTATTGGAAACTGTCTCCTCCACTACACCAGTGCGGATCAAATCATGTACGATGGACAATAATGCCCGCTCACCCGCGGGAGCAATCTTATACTGCGGGACTCTAGGTAACCGGGAATTTTGTTTCAGGGTGATCGAAATGGGTGGAATGTGCAACAAACCCACATCAGTATCTCCGGTAGCCCAAAGACTCTGGGGAATCTTTGCAAGTTCAGGGGGCAGGGTGTCTGTTTTGGAAAAACATTGCACTGAAGGAGGAAAGGGTTTCTTAATAGTCAAATAAATACCGTCTGGAGAGCAATAGATGCGGGCATATAGCCTCTTCAGTATATCCATCCCCAAGAGATTCTCACCACACTGTGAAGTTAGAAGGAAGGGTGAATCAATTGAGATCGGTCCCAAAGTAAGAGAAAGAGGTTGGGAGATGGGGCTTACCACCGGAGTTCCAGAGAATCCTACAGACACATTATTCTGGCCAGACAGAGCAGCCCCAGGGACAAGGGCATGTGAAACAGAACTATTCATAGCCCCTGTGTCAACTAAAAACTTAGCCGGTGTATCCATTAAACGGGCACGCACATAAGGTCCGTTTTGATCTACTGGAATTGACACACGTCCCCCACTCTGTCCTCGGCTCTCCTATGCCTCAAAATAGCCTGCCGAGTCCACCACACATCCTTCATTGTAATACTGTTTTCCCTGACCATGGTCGAAATAATTCTGACTATTCTCACCTTGCCCGACACTTTCCTGTCTCGTATGCCCACCTCGATGACCACCAGCATGACCTCTTCCTTGGCCCCTCGGAACGCCGTTTTTGCGCCTGTAACAACGGACACTGAGCTCGCCAATGCCCTTCCTGCTTACAGAATGCACACTGATTTATTCCCAAATCTGTTCGCCCTCCACCCTGCCTGGAACCTGCCCCTCGTGGGGCGAAATTCTGTGTTCCCCGACCCCTCCCTCGGCCTCTTTCAACTTGCTGTAACAAGACCCTAGTCTTCAGATCCTACGATCTCTTTTCCGTTTTCTCCTTACTTTCATTTTCCCGATGCTCATAGTATGGAGCCATACTTAAGATAGTTGAAGGGGTAGATGTAGTCCAGGTACTTTCCGCAGCCTGAAGTCGGGCTGATATCTCGGGTAATAGGTTAGTTACAAACCTATTAACAAACAAACGTATGCCACCCTCCTTGGACAGATCTTGCCCGCTGAAGTCAATGAAAACCCCTTCGAACCTCGTAAAGAAATCAGACACACTCTCATGAAAGTACCTCACTACATTTCCACGGGGTGTATACCCATTGCTCTTGGAAACGGGCGTCCGCTCTCGGGCGGGTAACCGTCCCCTGTGCGTCTACTAACTCGGCTACTTCCGGGTGATAGATGGGGTGCACCTCATGCATTGGGAACTGCTGTACCCCTGCGGTACTAGCTGCTTGTAGGTGTGTTCTGTAACCGACCAGAGTTTTCGCATTCCCATATACCTCGTCTGGACTTAACTGAGACTTATGTGCCTGGGTATGAATGTCATATAGTATAGTCGGAGCTCTTTCCCTGTTATAAGCTTGCTCCCACAATGAGATGAGGCGTCCAGCCATGTGTGCTAACGCATGCTGCTGCATCACCGGTTCATAGTCTTTCATGGTGCTCCATATGTCAGACAGGGTGTAAATAGACTACCGCATCCATTGGGATGCCTGTACCGCAATGGTCTCCTTTTCCTCTGTTCCTAAAGCTGATCGAGTGAACAGCTTCTTGCCGTCTAATGGACCGGCCAGATGTACTGGAGTTGAAACAGCTGCAAAAGGAGTTGCACTTGCGGAAGAGGAGGTCAAGGCAGAGGGAGAAGGTATGGCCCCCGGTGACAACTGGGGAGCTTCAGCTGCTGTGGCTGACAACAAATTGGGTAATAAAGCCATAACTTCCGAGACGGAGGAAGTCAGCCAAGAGAGATTAGTGACAGGCGTGAGGGAGGGAGGCTGAGGCGCCGATGCAACTGGAGTTGCTGTGGAGGCAACTAAAGCTGGCGTAGGGGTGACTGTCCCTGCCCCCGCCGGTACACTAGCTGCGGATGCCTCCGGATATAATCGTTGCGGGACATAAGGGGGCGGTGACCGCATGTCCAGCAGGTCTTCTATTTCATCCTCTGCATTAGGTCGAGCCACATAACTTTTATCGACCTTCAATCTAAACTCCCGATTCATACAATCGATTCCTTTCTCTACCCTAGCTCTGTCATAGGCTACAGTTTTCTGAGTTATGGTCTGCCCAGCCTTCGCTCTTGCTAGTTTCTCCCCCCTCATCCGTCTTTGCTTGGCTTCTTTCTGCCAGGCATTTAAGGCATCAAACATAGATTGCCTACTGCGCCTAGAAAATAGTTGGTCCTGTAAAAAGGCAGTTTTCTTTTCATCAAATGAACCAGTCTTTGGCCACTGTAACTCTTCATTACCTTTAGTATACTTATGCCACAAGGTGTTGAACAATATGGGGGTAATTCCATGCTTCACATACATGAAATGGCTATGGCTGCCCTCCGGTGGGGCAGGCTGACTCTCAGCCAAACGAGAGTCGCTGGTCCGACAACAACACCAAAACAATTCAATTTACTGAAACTCGACATGTTGGTTAGTAGACAGACACAAATAACATAGAACAGACTCCATACCACAAATAACATGTATGTCGACATTACTCTCTGCAGTTCAACCTATCCAAACTTGATGCATCCAAACAAACGAACTGAGCCCGTCGACTCCCGTTCGTGGAGATTTATTCAAAAGGATCAACAGATTCACAACAAGTAGTCTCCCAACAGACTGGCAAGAGGCTGTCAGACAGGGGTAACCACGAACTGGACTACGGACCATTCCATGACCTCCCTGGTTCACCACTGAGACTGTTCTGATGTAGTCCAAGCCGTACTTCAGATATGTCTCATGGTTACTCAGTTGCAGCCACAGGCTTTTCCGAGTACAATCCGGCTGTGTATTACTCACAGGTAACAACTAGGCATCTGATCAGTGTCTCAAAATATCACAAAAGATCCGGGGAATCTCTACAGTCAGTCCCTACCGGACCACCCTGCAAGACCTCCGTAATTCTCCTAGGGTACTCACGACCCCTCAAATCAAATACAGTTAACTGTTCCAAATGCACCGCTCAACAGCGTGTGCTTCAAACAAACAAATTACTCACCGGGTGCACCCAGGTACAAATGTCCGTTCTCCGCTGCCAACTTCCTACAATCAACACGGTCAGCTCCTGGGTTTAAGCCCGTAGGACCCCGGTGAAGGGCGACTAGCAGCAGAGGGCACCCCGATCGGGAGCACGGACATCAAACTCCCCTCCGCCCACCCGGCCAAGACGCCCTCGATCCTGCCACCCGAATACGGGGGAGGAAAGACCCTATCACGGGGTCCCTTCGTGGTCGCCAACTGAAGTAATCTAATAGTAATCCCAAGGGCCACACTTACCAGTGGCCCGCAATATCAAGTCAATAATAAGCAGTTGGCAACGTAGAAGGTTCAAGCGTTTATTGGCCACAACAGAACTCTACATAGAGGAGCCTCATCGATCTTCACCCATCAGGTGCGCCGAGGAAGACTGTTGGCCCCTTGACAGAATCACACTTATATACGGTGAGCAGTTTATATATCGACTTTTTAATATCGTGGGACATAAATATCGAGTCAAAAATATCTAAAGTACAAAATATCGAAATAGATAATATCGATGTGAAAAATATCGTTTTTTTTTTTAATTATATGTCGATGTAAGTTATATCGTTAGTAATAATATCGACATGTTAAAATATCGATATTGTATGTTTAGTAAATATTTTGAAGTTGTTTGTATAAATAGTTAAAATGTATATAATATGAGAAATATTTATATTGTTTTAGGGGCGGGATGTTGGGTTATAGGGGATAAGGGTGGGGAGTGTTTTAAAAATATTTATTAATTTTGTAATATATTTTTAAATTTAAATAGAAAATTTGAAATAAATTTGGCATTTTATGTTTAATTTTAGGAGCGGGATGTTGGGTTATAGGGGATAAGGGTGGGGAGTGTTTTTAAAAAGTAAAATTTTTTTGTAATATATTGTAAAATTTAATTAGTACATTTTATTTCAAATTTGAAATGCATATTTAATTTTAGGAGCGGGATGTTGGGTTACAGGGGATAAGGGTGGGAAGTGTTTTAAAAATGTTTATATATTTTTGAATTTAAAAAAAAAATTATTTAGAAATTTTAAATTTAATTTAGAATTTTATATTTAATTTTAGGAGCGGGATGTTGGGTTATAGGAGATAAGGGTGGGGAGTGTTTTAAAAATGTATTTTAAATTAGTAATATTGAGTAATTTATATTAAAAAAAATATTATAATATAATATTTTTGGATACATTTTAGATTGGGGAGTTGGATTTGTAGAGGATAAGTGTGGGTATTGTTTTATGTAAAATTTTGAATAATGATTAAAACGTATTTTTTTTATATATTAATATTTATATATTTGTATTGCAATTACTGTAATTAAATACATATTGGAGTGGGAATATAAAATTCATTAAGATCAGTATACATGATCTAGTGTAATTAAATATATTTAGGAGTGGGAATACTAAATTAATGAAGTTTAGTGTCTTGCACCTACCCTAATTAAATATAGATTTGAGTGAGAATAGTAAATGTATTAAGTTCAGTGTCCAGCACCTACCCTAATTAAATATATTTTGGAGTGGGAATAGTAAATTAATTCAGTTCAGTGTCCAGCACTTATCTTAATTAAATATAGACTGGAGTGGGAATAGTAAATTAATTAAGTTCAGTGTCCAGCACCTACCCTAATTAAATATAGATTAGAGTGAGAATAGTAAATTTATTAAGTTCAGTGTCCAGCACTTATCCAAATTAAATATAGACTGGAGTGAGAATAGTAAATTAATTCAGTTCAGTGTCCAGCACCTACTATAATTAAATATAGATTGGAGTGAGAATAGTAAATTTATTCTGTTCAGTGTCCAGCACTTATGTTAATTAAATATAGACTGGATTGAGAATAGTAAATTAATTCAGTTCAGTGTCCAGCACCTACTCTAATTAAATATAGATCGGAGTGAGAATAGTAAATTAATTCAGTTCAGTGTCCAGCACCTACCCTAATTAAATATAAATTGGAGTGAGAATAGTAAATTTCAGTGTCCAGCACTTATCTTAGTAAAATATAGACTGGAGTGGGAATAGTAATTTAATAAAGTTCAGTGTCTAGCATCTATCCTAATTAAATATAGATTGGAGTGAGAATAGTAAATTTATTCAGTTCAGTGTCCAGCACCTACCCTAATTACATATATTTTGGAGTGGGAATAGTAAATTTATTCAGTTCATTGTCCAGCACCTACTGTAATTCAATATGGATTGGAGTGAGAATAGTAAATTAATTAAGTTCAGTGTCCAGCACCTACCCTAATTAAATATAGATTGGAGTGAGAATAGTAAATTTATTAAGTTCAGTGTCCAGCACTTATCTTAATTAAATATAGACTGGAGTGGGAATAGTAAATTAATTAGGTTGAGTGTCCAGCACCTACCCTAATTAAATATAGATTGGAGTGAGAGTAGTAAATTAATTAAGTTCAGTGTCCAGCACCTACTCTAATTCAATATAGATTGGAGTGAGAATAGTAAATTAATTAAGTTCAGTGTCCAGCACTTATCTTAAATAAATATAGACTGGAGTGGGAATAGTAAATTTATTTAGTTCAGTGTCCAGCACCTACCCTAATTAAATATATTTTGGAGTGGGAATAGTAAATTTATTCAGTTCATTGTCCAGCACCTACTGTAATTCAATATAGATTGGAGTGAGAATAGTAAATTTATTAAGTTCAGTGTCCAGCACCTACTCTAATTAAATATAGGTTGGAGTGACAATAGTACATTAATTAACTTCAGTGTGGAGCACTTATTTTAATTAAATATAGACTGGAGTGGGAATAGTAAATTAATTAAGTTCTGTGTCCAGCACCTACTCTAATTAAATATAGACTGGAGTGGGAATAGTAAATTAATTAAGTTCACTGTCCAGCACCTACTCTAATTTAATATAGGTTGGAGTGAGAATAGTAAATTAATTAAGTTCAGTGTCCAGCACTTATCTTAATTAAATATAGACTGGAGTGGGAATAGTAAATTAATTAAGTTCTGTGTCCAGCACCTACTCTAATTAAATATAGGTTGGAGTGAGAATAGTAAATTTATTAAGTTCAGTGTCCAGCACTTATCGTAATTAAATATAGACTGGAGTGGGAATAGTAAATTAATTAAGTTAAGTGTCCAGCACCTACCCTAATTAAATATAGATTGGAGTGGGAATAGTAAATTAATTAAGTTCAGTGGCCAGCACCTACCCTAATTAAATATATTTTGGAGTGAGAATAGTAAATTAATTAAGTTCAGTCTGTAGTGGGAGTAGTAAATTAATTAAGTTTGTTAAATAGCAATTATTATTATTAAATATAGAGTTGAATAGGAACAGTTAAATTACTTTGTTTTAATTTACAATAAATCTGTAGATTTTAGTTTTGGTTGGATAAAACATAGAAGTTATATCAGAATGCAAATTGCAAATTTTTGTATAAAATAGTAGAAAGGAAAATAATATTTGTTTCATAGTTGTTGGAATGTATATTAATTACAGAGAAAATATTGTTTATTATTACGCATATTATAAGAATTAAATCATTGAAATAAACATGTAATAAAATAATTACTATTTAACATTTGTATTATTGTAATAATTTTTTTATAATGGATATATATTTTTGTAATGTATATTTTGGACATTAATATATGAACAGACAAAGGTGCCGATTACGATCCGGTAAAAAAATTCCCCGTACGATTCGTATCCGGTCTTTTTACCGTACGAATCGTACAAGTGCCGTACAAACTGCCAATTACGATTCGCATGGTAAAAAGTCCATACAAATCGCATTGGGAATTATTCCCCACACGTCCTCGGGTCGGAAAATGTGTCCGACACGTCCACGGACGATTTACCGTACAAATGTGAAAAGTGAAGTCCGACCGCGGAATTACGATCCATCCCGTGCGTCCGATGTTACAACCGTATGGAAAAAGACACCGTCCACACCGAACTCCCATAGCAACCATGGAGACATGTGCCCGCATACGCGCCGACCCCCCCCCAGCCTCCGTATGTACGCGCTGACCCCCCCCAGCCCCCGTACGTACGCGCCGGCCCCCCAGCCCCCGTACGTCCAAGTCGTACCCCCTCCAGCCCCTGTACGTCCGAGTCGTACCCCCCCAGCCCCCGTACGTCCGAGTCGTACCCCCCCAGCCCCCGTACGTCCGAGTCGTACCCCCCGTGTATGTACACCCGTGTACGTGTTGAACCCCCCCGTGTATGTACACCCTTGTACGTGTCGAACCCCCGTGTATATACACCCATGTACGTTCGAGTCGTACCCCCACCCGTGTGTGTACGGTGCGTACCCCCAGCGCTACATGCTGGGGGTACGCACCATACATACACGGGTGGGGGTACGACTCGAACGTACACGGGTGTACATACACGGGTGGGGGTACGACTCGAACGTACACGGGTATACATACACACTCGAACGTACACAGGTGTACATACACGGGGGGTTCGACATGTACACGGGTGTAAATACACGGGTGGGGGTCCGACTCGAACGTACGGGGGCTGGGGGGGGTACGACTCGAACGTACGGGGTCTGGGGGGGTACGACTCGGACGTACGGGGGCTGGGGGGGTCGGCGCGTATGTACGGGGGCGGGGGGAGTACGGCGCGTACCGGGCCACCTTCTCTGGTCGTTTCGCGACGTACTTCGCTTTTCCGGCACTTCTTGGGTGCCGTGAAAATATTGCCGCCCGGACTGCTGTCGGTTCGAATCGTGGTTCCTGGGTCGTGAAACGCTGCCTGAAAGCGTCCCGACGTCCCGGATCACATTCGTATGTATATTTTCGTTGGTCGGTGTTTTTTACGATTCGTACGGAAATGGTGTTTCCATGCGAATCGTAATTCCATGTTTGTAAAGTTTTACGACCGGGTACGAGTCGGACGGAGAAAACGCTCCGACCGACGGTTCGTACCCGGTTTTTACGGGATCGTAATCGGCACCCAAATAATTAAAATATTTTTTTTTCTGATTTTTATAGCTGTTTAATATTTTTAATTTTATATTGTGTACTCTCAATATTTTTAGACTTTATTTGAATTTATAAGAAATTGTATGTTTTGAAATATATGATTAATATATTTTAATTATTAATATTAATATTAAATAATTAATATTTAAAATGTTTACATTTTAGAATAGTTCTTTTTATTTTTATTTTTGGTATGTTGTAGATACAATATATTAATTATATCATTAAGTCTAATTGGTCGCACACTGCTCCACCTACCAAGCGTGTTACCCCAATGAAAAATGGTCCCTGAGGTCAGCGTCGGCGAGTACGCCTATGCCCGTGTAATGCATGCAAGTATGAGTAGCGTTAGCCATCCCTGGACACGTGTTTCGAGGTAGTTGCCTCTCGTCAGCAGGGAATAGGAAAGTGTGTAGGGTTGCTGTGTCAGCTGCTAAAATCGTTATCAGGTAAAGTACCTCTCGTAGCGCGCAGGTGCGTAACCATGAGCCCGTCGGCTCCACCGGCTCAAGGGAGCCTGAAAATAAAGTTAAGTCTAATTGGTCGCACACTGCTCCACCTACCAAGCGTGTTACCCCAATGAAAAATGGTCCCTGAGGTCAGCGTCGGCGAGTACGCCTATGCCCGTGTAATGCATGCAAGTATGAGTAGTGTTAGCCATCCCTGGACACGTGTTTCGAGGTAGTTGCCTCTCGTCAGCAGGGAGGAGGAAAGTGTGTAGGGTTGCTGTGTAAGCTGCTAAAATCGTTATCAGGTAAAGTACCTCTCGTAGCGCGCAGGTGCGTAACCATGAGCCCGTCGGCTCCACCGGCTCAAGGGAGCCTGAAAATAAAGTTAAGTCTAATTGGTCGCACACTGCTCCACCTACCAAGCGTGTTACCCCAATGAAAAATGGTCCCTGAGGTCAGTGTCGGCGAGTACGCCTATGCCCGTGTAATGCATGCAAGTATGAGTAGCGTTAGCCATCGCTGGACACGTGTTTCGAGGTAGTTGCCTCTCGTCAGCAGGGAGTAGGAAAGTGTGTAGGGTTGCTGTGTAAGCTGCTAAAATCGTTATCAGGTAAAGTACCTCTCGTAGCGCACAGGTGCGTAACCATGAGCCCGTCGGCTCCACCGGCTCAAGGGAGCCTGAAAATGAAGTTAAGTCTAATTGGTCGCACACTGCTCCACCTACCAAGCGTGTTACCCCAATGAAAAATGGTCCCTGAGGTCAGCGTCGGCGAGTACGCCTATGCCCGTGTAATGCATGCAACTATGAGTAGCGTTAGCCATCCCTGGACACGTGTTTCGAGGTAGTTGCCTCTCGTCAGCAGGGAGTAGGAAAGTGTGTAGGGTTGCTGTGTAAGTTGCTAAAATCGTTATCAGGTAAAGTACCTCTCGTAGCACGCAGGTGCGTAACCATGAGCCCGTCGGCTCCACCGGCTCAAGGGAGCCTGAAAATAAAGTTAAGTCTAATTGGTCGCACACTGCTCCACCTACCAAGCGTGTTACCCCAATGAAAAATGGTCCCTGAGGTCAGCGTCGGCGAGTACGCCTATGCCCGTGTAATGCATGCAAGTATGAGTAGCGTTAGCCATCCCTGGACACGTGTTTCGAGGTAGTTGCCTCTCGTCAGCAGGGAGTAGGAAAGTGTGTAGGGTTGCTGTGTCAGCTGCTAAAATCGTTATCAGGTAAAGTACCTCTCGTAGCGCGCAGGTGCGTAACCATGAGCCCGTCGGCTCCACCGGCTCAAGGGAGCCTGAAAATAAAGTTAAGTCTAATTGGTCGCACACTGCTCCACCTACCGAGCGTGTTACCCCAATGAAAAATGGTCCCTGAGGTCAGCGTCGGCGAGTACGCCTATGCCCGTGTAATGCATGCAAGTATGAGTAGTGTTAGCCATCCCTGGACACGTGTTTCGAGGTAGTTGCCTCTCGTCAGCAGGGAGGAGGAAAGTGTGTAGGGTTGCTGTGTAAGCTGCTAAAATCGTTATCAGGTAAAGTACCTCTCGTAGCGCGCAGGTGCGTAACCATGAGCCCGTCGGCTCCACCGGCTCAAGGGAGCCTGAAAATAAAGTTAAGTCTAATTGGTCGCACACTGCTCCACCTACCAAGCGTGTTACCCCAATGAAAAATGGTCCCTGAGGTCAGTGTCGGCGAGTACGCCTATGCCCGTGTAATGCATGCAAGTATGAGTAGCGTTAGCCATCGCTGGACACGTGTTTCGAGGTAGTTGCCTCTCGTCAGCAGGGAGTAGGAAAGTGTGTAGGGTTGCTGTGTAAGCTGCTAAAATCGTTATCAGGTAAAGTACCTCTCGTAGCGCACAGGTGCGTAACCATGAGCCCGTCGGCTCCACCGGCTCAAGGGAGCCTGAAAATGAAGTTAAGTCTAATTGGTCGCACACTGCTCCACCTACCAAGCGTGTTACCCCAATGAAAAATGGTCCCTGAGGTCAGCGTCGGCGAGTACGCCTATGCCCGTGTAATGCATGCAACTATGAGTAGCGTTAGCCATCCCTGGACACGTGTTTCGAGGTAGTTGCCTCTCGTCAGCAGGGAGTAGGAAAGTGTGTAGGGTTGCTGTGTAAGTTGCTAAAATCGTTATCAGGTAAAGTACCTCTCGTAGCACGCAGGTGCGTAACCATGAGCCCGTCGGCTCCACCGGCTCAAGGGAGCCTGAAAATAAAGTTAAGTCTAATTGGTCGCACACTGCTCCACCTACCAAGCGTGTTACCCCAATGAAAAATGGTCCCTGAGGTCAGCGTCGGCGAGTACGCCTATGCCCGTGTAATGCATGCAAGTATGAGTAGCGTTAGCCATCCCTGGACACGTGTTTCGAGGTAGTTGCCTCTCGTCAGCAGGGAGTAGGAAAGTGTGTAGGGTTGCTGTGTAAGCTGCTAAAATCGTTATCAGGTAAAGTACCTCTCGTAGCGCGCAGGTGCGTAACCATGAGCCCGTCGGCTCCACCGGCTCAAGGGAGCCTGAAAATCAAGTTAAGTCTAATTGGTCGCACACTGCTCCACCTACCAAGCGTGTTTCCCCAATGAAAAATGGTCCCTGAGGTCATTGTATGTTTTGAAATATATGATTAATATATTTTAATTATTAATATTAATATTAGATAATTAATATTTAAAATGTTTAAATTTTAGAATAGTTCTTTTTATTTTTATTTTTGGTATGTTGTAGATACAATATATTAATTATATCATGTTCATACATTTTTTTTGGTAATATATACATTTTTATTATTATATTAGTAAATATATTTTTTTTATTATATTTATTATTATAAGTTAAATCATTTTCACATATATAAAAAAAATAGGTATTATTTTTGAGTATTTTATTCTAATGTTTTACTAATTTTTAAAGTAATGTGTAATGTTAAATAAATAGTTAGGGCATTTATTTGTTTTTTTTAGTTGTTATGTTTGTTTGGGTCTTTTATTTTGTAACCGCTCGCTGTTGTTTTGGGTTATTTTGGTAGAATCCAGGTGGCGGTCGGGAGCTGTTTCGCGTTTGAGAAGGTAAGAGTTATTTTCTTTATTATGAAATAGTTTTAAGTGTTTTGTGGAAGTAGTAATGTTGTAATAAGTGTGTATGGATTGATGTTTTAGAAGTGAGGGTGTTAGTAATAGTTTCTATACGGTTTTATAATTTACGTTGTGTTCCGTGTTTGCGGCTTTGTTAGTGTTTTGTTATTTAGGTGTGTTAAAGTTTTATAGTCTTTGAATAATGTTTGTAGTGATGTTTTAGGTGCATTCTGTGTGTTTGTGTGTGGGTGGGAATGTTTGTTTCTCTTTTGTAGGTTTTACGGAAAGGATATTTTCGTCTCTTTCAAACACCGTATTTTTTTTTAAGGAAGTGTGTATTAGTTGTGTTTACTAATATTTATTTAACACTTCCTTTATTGTTCGGGTTTCCAGGAGCGGTTATTTATCTTTTTAATATTTTTCGGGATTTTTATGGTTAATGGATTGTCGTTTTTTGGCGTAGACGTTTTTTTCGAAAAACAGTTGTATTTTTCCATTTTATTTGGATTCATTTTTGATACCTATGGATTTTGAACTACCTGGATTTATTTGGAAGGAATGTTTTTATCCTATTGGAGCAACTAGACAGGTAAGTTCATTTAAATATTTTAATTGTGGGTGGGCAAATATTATATATTTAATATTGTTGTTGTGTACTTGTTTTGTTTAATTATGTTGTCTAAATATATGTAGATATAAATTATTTATATATTTTAGACCACATAATTAAATATGTGATATAATAAAGTGGTTTCTTTATGTTGTGATAGTTGTTTTAGTAGAATTGTGGGTTAATATTTTTGAAAGGGTTTAGAAGAGAGTTTGAGCTAATTTATTTAACCCCTTCGATGCTGCGCAGATTCCGCCGCTGTGCTGACGGAATCTTGCGCGGGCGTGGTCATGACGGAATGGTTCCGTCATGAGCACAGCTCAACCGTGGGTCATGACGGAACCATTCCGTCATGAGCACCGAAGGGGTTAAGTACTCAAGTCCTCTTGTGGATGGGTATAGCTGTACCTGTTGTTGTAGGTAATTATATATTTGAGTAGTTTGTCTAGATTGTTTTGGTTTTAATTGTAGGACAGATTGTTGCATTCTTAATTCTTGGAAACTTTGTTCCTTTTGTATGGCAATTAGTAGTTTTTGTAGTGTTGGAGTTGTTCTCCCAGTAGAAGTTAGGAATGCATTATGCCAGCCCTCAACTGCGTTGTTAGTTTTGGCTTGTTGGTTGAGTGTACTTACATATACATTCCACCAAGGTATTTGGAACTTTGGCTGACGTCTATGGCCTGATCTGTGTAGTCTCCCCACCCAGGTATCCTCAAAATAATCTAAGAGGGGAGATAACTTTACTTCATTTTTCTTGTAGAATGGACTTTCTAATAAAAGATTGTAATGTTCTGCAACATCTGTGGTTGGTACATAAGCTAGGGCTGTTAGAAGTTTTATTTGATGTGCAAAAGTTATGTTTGTGGCATATTCTACACTTAGTGAAGATTTTTGTAAATGTCTCCATATACATTGGTTTAGATGGAAGTAACATCCTTGGATAGATGTATGGGGTACAGTTTTAGAATGCAATTTATCATGGCTTGCTCAAAGTCTATGATAATTCTTTGAGGGGAAAAATCATTTGATTCTTGTTTTAGTTTTCCTAGCATTTCATTATATGTTGTGTTTTGTTTGTTAGGTAATAGTGCATAGATTAAAGGTATGGCAGTGTTGTGATATTGACCGTGTATTGTGTAAAGCTGGTAGAATGGTTTTGGGCATATTGTAAAGGTGCCATCCATCATCCATGTTTGGCATTGTTGGAGTTTAGTTATATTGTTTGCAGTAGCAAACATTATGATTCTTTTTTCTGTACTTTTGTTTTCAAAAAAATAAAAGGTTCATTATTGTGGGTGATAGTTAATTCTGGTGGAATGATGATATCTTGAAAAGTTTTAGGGGATGGTATTGTTGTTGTGGTCGATTTTTTGGTCCTAGCAATTGTTCTTTTTATAGAAGCAATTGATGGTAATTGGCCTCTTGCTTCTTTGGGCACTCTAGGTAATAGTTCTTTTAGGATTACACTTGTAGCAGTTTGTGAACCAGTACTTAATTCTTTTATATTTTCAAGGGTTGATCTGACTTCTATTTCAGAGAGATTGGGTGGATGGTTATGCTCTCTAGTATATAGTACAGTTGTTTCTCTTGTTGTTGCTCGTCCGTAGCATTTGTTAGAATAATATTTAGAACACTTCCAGTTCACTTTTCGTTCCGTCTGCTTTTCTTGGGTGTATGTGTAACCCATGTAACACAATAGGAATTTTCCTTTCTGCGATGTTATAAATTGGGCTTCTTCTGTCATTGTGATGTGTTAGAAATCTGCAAAAAATGTATATGAAAATATATGCAATAGTACTTTATATATTTCAATGAAAATAGCAAAAAACAAACTTTTTTATATATACTTACCAAGTGTTTTTGGTTGTATTTGAATGAAGATGTTCTTTGTAGACAAAATGCTGTTTAGTTGATGTAGTCTCTGAAAGTTAAAGAACATATATTGTTTTGGTTGTTTTAGTTTTTTTAAGTGGGGTGGTATTGCTGTTTGGTATAGACTATAGGTATTAATTTATACAGGTTTTTAAAAACTTAAAAAAGAGAACATGGTTTTGTTTTGGGGTTTAGGATGTTTTGGGGTTTGAGTAGGATTTAATTAATATTTTAGAAAGTATTTTGATAGTATACTTACTTTTTTAGTGAGTCCTTTCTGGCAATGTTCAATCTTTTCTTTAGCTGTTTAGAGTAATATCTGTAGTGGAAACATAAAGACATGGAATATATAAGTTAGTTATTTATTTGAGTAAAGATAAATTAGTGTTTTAGTTTCATTTGGCAGTTTAGTTAGAAAAGGTAATTTACTTACGTTTTTAGAATAGTAGTAGGATGTAGGTTTCTTCTCTTTAGCAGAGTTTCTTCTTCGTTCAATGCTTTGGTTTAAGGCACAGTAGAAGACTTGTTTTAATTGGTTTATATAGTGGTTTTAAATTGTTTCTTGAATGTTATTGGTTGCTTTCTGTATGAGGCCTTTCTATTGGATGTTTTGAATTTTTTTTATTTAATTGGTTTCCTTTTATGGAAAATGCTAAGTAAGAGTGTATTTAGTTTTAAAGGAGGAGAGTTTTAAATAATTATATAGAAAAAGATTGTTTATAATGTGTTTTAATTTTTTTGAATGTGTTCGAAATGCCTATGTGATAATTATTTCGGTGTTTTTTTATTATGTTGTTAAATATTTATATAGTTATAAATGTTATGTTTATGTTTAAGTAGAATATAATTGGAAAATGTATGTTTTAGGAAAATATTGTATTTATGTTGTTTAAAGTATTGGTTTTATTAGTATTAGAATTGTCGATATATTTTAAAAACACGATATTATTGATGTCTATATTTTGGTTATCGATATTTGTTACTTGTGTTATATTTATTTATTTATTTATGTCGATATTTAGTATTGCGATATTGATGTGTGCGATTTTTGTGTGATCGATATAATTGTATTCCGATATTGTAGTGTCGATATTAGTGTAGTTTTTTAATTAAGTATACAATGTCGATAATTTTGATGTCGATATTTTGGTTGCGATATTTGTGTAGTTCGATAATGTGTCTTTCGATAATATGTCAGAGATCCTTATATACATAACAGACTCGGCATACAAAGCATTGTAAGTGGAAAAACACCAGTTTAGAGCTCCTAAATGAGCTCATACCATCTGCACACATAAGGTTACTATCTTCTACAGAGAAGGTCGGCAGGGTGACTCCCTTTCATCTTGGGCACAGAGGAATTTCGCTTAATACTCCCTACTGCAGATGTGACCTTGGGCCTCGGCCGTAAATACAATTCGTCCTGTCTCTAGGCTGGTACGAGCTAAATCATACAGACGGTGTTCAAAGAGTACCACGTGATCTGAGACTCGACTGGTCATGATCCAAGATGGCCGCAGTATGGCTTTTCGGCTCTTTCTATCATACAAGACACGGAGAACAAATGGGCCATCTTATAAAGCAGTTCTCGATGCATATAGAGTACAGATACAGCCCAAGATACATTATGCTAACTTCACATACTGACTTGAATCCCACAACCATCCCTCCCCTTACATAGGGGCCCCAGTGTGCACCCCCCCACTGGAGCTGCCTGTCACCTATGTCTGAAGCTGCCTGTCCCTGTGCACACTGTGCGTGTCCTCTGTGAGACACCATCCTGCTCTCAGAGGGGCCCCAGTGTGCACCCCACGGAAGCTGCCTGTCACCTGTGTGTGTCCTCTGTGAGACACTGTCCCTGCTCTCAGAGGGGCCCCAGGGCGCACCTGTTAGAATTGAGGGTCTGTGGTTGGCACAGGTAAGTACTTGCGACAAGCAGGGGCCCTCTGCTCTAGTCAGGCTAAGGGGATTACCCTCTTAAAATAATCCCTGCTCACCCTCTAGGTAGCTTGGCGCGAGCAGACAAGACTTATTTTCAGAGGCGCTATAGGTTAAGCATTTGTAAATACATACAGCAACTCAGTGACAACACCACACATGGAGACCACACCAGGGATTGTATAAAAATAAGTATTTCTTTATATAAAGGCTTAGCACAAGACCCAATAACGTACAAATAGGCCACAATACTGTTTAGGACTTAAGAGTTCTTTAAAAATGCGTGTCTTTATGTTTCATGCGCTTCGCGCTGACTGTGCGGCACTTTTGGGGAAGATCGGTTACAAAAAGAGTTAACTAAACGTTGCGGACTCTCCAGTCCGGTGCGCACACAGTCTTGGTGCGAATCGTACAGTACCTTTTAATGCGTCTGACGCGGACGAGGCGCTGGCAGGAGTGAAGGCAAACCAGGGACGTTGGCAGCTCCTCTGTGGTGCGGACCCCGGCTGACTGTAGGCGTCTTTGAGAGAGGCGTAGAGCAGGGGCCCCGAGGAGCGAGGCGGACGATGCTGGTTTTCCGGCGTTCACTGTGCGAGGCGGGATGCGCGTCATGCCTCGGAGCGGGGATGCCGGTTCGATGCGAAGCAGCGCGGCACAAGGTGGTCGGAATGTGGCGAACGTCCGAGCCGTACTCTTCGAGTGCGGGGCTGCCGGGGGATCTCACTAGCACAGTGCGAGGTGGCCGGTACGCTGCGAGCATAGGGCCGTGTTCAGCCTTGCGGGGCGCTCCGATCCCTGAGTCCAGCGGCAGGAGTGCTGCGAGTCAGTGCGGCTCGAAGGGGGGAGGGTGAAGCGTGGTGCGGGCGGCCCTTCTTGGATGGTGCGAGCTACGGCTCGAATTTGGAGCGGAGGCACACGGGATAGGGTAGCCGGGCACAGACTTCAAAGCGGACAGGGGGATACGAGTCGCACTCGGATCGCGGCTCCAGTGGCAGGGCAAATCTTGGCAATGTCCAGCGGCTCTGTCTGAGGCAGTAGGGGTCCAATATTCCTGGGGCTCCGTTCAGGGGACAAGCTCACCCACAAGCCCTTTGAGATTGTTGAAAGCACAAGTTGATAAAAGTTCCATTAGTCTTTTCCTCTCTGCAGGCCAGTCCCCCAGGTCAGGGACAGTACTCCTCCTTGCAGCTTCTCCAGTTCCTTCTCGTCGGGCAGAGGTTCTTCTTGGTTCAAGCAGGATCTGATTTCTTGGGAGCAGGGCCCCAATATTTATAGTGCAATTCTTTTGTTCTTGCAGACCAGGGGGCCTTTGCCCAATTCAACCCAGTTCTAAAGTACTTTGTTTACCGGACTCCGGCTTCTCCTTTCAGTGTGCAGGGCAGAGACATCAGACGCTCCCCAGGGGTGGAGCCATCATTGTGGTGGAAAGGCACAGCCCTATTCAGAGTGCAGGTGTACTCCTCCCACCCATCTGGATGTAATCTTCCTATTCATCACCTGGCTGCCCAGCCTGTCTCCTGGAATTCCCCAGCCCTGTCACTCACAGAAACCAGACAGCAGATACACATCCTAGCAGAGGCGGGCTGAAATGGTTAGGTAAGCAAATGCTAACTTTCTAAAAGTGGTATTAGCAAACACAGGTTATTAAAATAAACTTTACTAAAAGATGTATTTTATTATTCTTAGGTCAGGCATACTAAACTTGAATTTCTACCATGTTCTCTGAGTCTGTTAGGAGTATATAATGTAATAATTCCAGAAGCCCATTCTGGCCTATGGAGAATATGTAGCCTTACAATAGTGAAAAACGAAAATGGCTGTAATTCACTTTTAGGACATGCCACACACATCAGGGCTTGTCCTACCTTATGCTTACAATGCAACCTGCCCTTGGGCCTACCATAGGGGTGACTCACATGAAGTAAAGGGAAGGTTTAGGGACTGGCAAGTGAGTGCACTTGCCCAGTCAGCATGACAGTACCAGACTGCACGCAGGTTCTGCAATGGCAGACCTTAGACACATTTTACAAGGCTGCTTCTGTGGGTGGCACAACCAGTGCTGCATGCCCACTAGCAGCATTTGGATTTAAAAGCCCTGGGCACTCCTGGTGCACTTTACTGGGGTCTGACAGTAAACCAAATAAGCCAATCATGGAATCCAACCAACATCAATTTACAATAGGGAGAGCATATGCACTTTAGCACTGATCAGCAGTGCCTAGAGTCATAAAACAGCCAACAGCAGGTCAGAAAAAATACAGGAGAAAGGCAAAAAGTTTAGGGATGACCCTGCAAAAAGGGGCAAGTCCAACAGCACCCCTATTGAAGCTGCCTGTCCCTGTGTGTGTCCTTTGCGAGGCACTGTCCCTGCCCTCACAGACAGACACCAGTGTGCACCCCCACCCCCACTGAATTTGCCTGTCACCTGTGTGCACTGTCTGTCCATGTCTTCTGCAAGACACCATCCCTCCCCTTACAGAGGGGCCCCAGTGTGCACCACCCCACTGAAGCTGCCTGTCACCTATGTCTGAAGCTGCCTGTCCCTGTGCACACTGTGCATGTCCTCTGTGAGACACCATACTTGCTCTCAGAGGGGCCCCTGGGTGCACCTCCCCCACTGAAGCTGCCTGTCACCTATGTCTGAAGCTGCATGTCCTCTGTGAGACACCATACTTGCTCTCAGAGGGGCCCCTGGGTGCACCCCACGGAAGCTGCCTGTCACCTATGTCTGAAGCTGCCTGTCCCTGTGCGCACTGTGCATGTTTTCTTTGAGACACCGTCCCTGCCCCTCCCAGTGCGCATCCCACTGTCACCTGTGTGCACTGTTTGCTTGTTGTCCAATATGAATTCTGTTTAATACTCTGCTGGCCTCGCTCAGCCTCTGTTGTCTCTATGTGACCCTCAGATGCCTCTTTTCACCTCTCCTTTACCGCTTTCTCATTTTCTTTTTGCTCCGCTTGGACCTGGATATTGTGCTGAGGGGGCCCCTGCAGCTAGGTGGCCCCCCGCACCACGGGGGATGCAGGGGCCTTTGTTACGCCCCTGGCTGTGTAGGTACAATGCTGAGCACCATTGCCCTGACCTGGGGGCTGTAATCAAAAGAGAAAACTCAGTACCAGCAGCTGTGCAACCCCGTTGCATCAGAGGCGGACCCGTGCTCCTTTGTCCACCCCTGCTGGAAGCCACAGCTTGATAGGCAGGCACAGTACAAAAGGAGAAACCTGAGTGTGTGAAAGTGCTCGATGCCCCTGCATGACAGACATGTGCAGCACTGAAGAAGAAACCTGAGTATGTGAAAGTGCTCGAAGCTACAGCATGATAGTGTTGTGTAGTTCCAATATATCCTATACAGGATCTGTGCGTTCGGATAACATAAACTGTGGGTTTGGTGGCAGACTGGTCCCAGGCACCCCCACCGGATATGTTAGCCTGTTTGCATAAGCTAGCTCACAGTGCCACTAGAATCTCCTCTTATTGGGGAGGGAATAGTTTCTGGCAACCTCAGAACATGACAACCCTGATCCCCCAGGATCGTGGAAACAGCATACTACCTTTCGCATAGTCACTCGTGCTCACTTAGTTACTCTCAGAAATACACAGAATAAACAGTCTGGGCGTTTCAATAAGGGTTTATTGAACAGTTGTTATTCTAGTGTAGAATAGATGTGCTGTAATAATCATTAGACAGTAGCAGAGATATATGATTAGCAGTACTACGAAAGTAAAGGGATGGTACAGTTCTACCATTTTGCAGTGATCATGAATATATACAAGTACATAAAACACACGACAATAAATGCGTACTCCTACAATGCCTTCCTAACTAGATGTTCCTAAATGTACCTAGCATCTGTGTAGGTGTTATGCCAAGAATCCCTCTAGGATCTAGTCAACCCCATTACCTGAGAATGTGAGAATATGGGACCTCGTCCTGGTCTCGAGTTGGACACCCCGCGAGGGATGTAAGACCACTGCGAGCTGGAGTGTGTGCATGCAGGAACCTCAGCGTCTCTGGTCAGTGTGTTAGCCAGGAAGTCACATCCTCCTCTGTCTTTCTAAGCAAGACATGATATATATATACCCATAGGTCTCTCCAGGGGTCCTACCTTGCTGTGTTACTGTGTTGGCCTAAAGGATGACGTTGGGCCTGAACTTTATACAGAGATATTATACAGGAGATGTTCGGCCTGCTGTCAGTCCTGCTGTGCTTCCAAGAAGCCTGATGCATAATGTATGAGTTCGAACTAGGGAAAAACCTGCGTTCTGAATGCAGGTCAGTCCCTATGAACCGTTATGTATGTAATGTAGGGAAGAATATAGGTGAAAGGTTGCAGTGTTACCTGCGCCTATATAGGGTACCTATATGGAATATAACAATAGGCAGGCACAGCACCAAAGGAGAAACTTGAGTATGTGAAAGTGCTCGATGCCGCTGCATGACAGACATGCAGTACTGAAGGAGAAACCTGAGTATGTGAAAGTACTCTATGCCGCTGCTAGCAGACATGTGCAGCACCAAAGTAGAAGCCTGAGTATGTGAAAGTGCTCAATGCCGCTGCCTGACAGACATGCGCAGCAGCGAAGGAGGACCCTAAGTATGTGAACGTGCTTGATGCTGCTGCATGACAGACATGTGAAGTACCGAAGGAGAAATCTGAGTATGTGAAAGTGCTCGATTCCACTGCATGACAGACATGTGCAGCACCAAAGGAGAAACCTGAGAATGTGAAAGTGCTCAATGCCCCTGCATGACAGATGTGCCGTACCAAAGGAGAAGTCTGAGTATGTGAAAGTACTCGATACCGCTGCATGACAGACATGCAGCACCAAAGGAGAAACCTGAGTATGTAAAAGTTCTCAATGCCGCTGCTCAACAGACATGTACAGTACCAAAGCAGAAACATGAGTATGTGAAAGTGCTCAATGCCACTGCATGACAGATGTCCAGTACCAAAGTAGAAATCTGAGTATTTGAAAGTGCTCAATGCCGCTGCATGACAGACGTGCCGTACCAAAGGAGAAACCTGAGTATGTGAAAGTGCTCAATGCCCCTCCTGCATGACAGACGTGCCGTACCAAAGGAGAAATCTGAGTATGTGAAAGTACTCGATACCGCTGCATGACAGACATGTGCAGCACTAAAGGAGAAACCTGCGTATGTGAAAGTGCTCAATGCCGCTGCATAACAGACATGAGCAGTACCAAAGGAGAAACCTGAGAATGTGAAAGTGCTCAATGCCCCTGCATGACAGATGTGCCATACCAAAGGAGAAGTCTGAGTATGTGAAAGTACTCGATACCGCTGCATGACAGACATGCAGCACCAAAGGAGAAACCTGAGTATGTAAAAGTTCTCAATGCCGCTGCTCAACAGACATGTACAGTACCAAAGCAGAAACATGAGTATGTGAAAGTGCTCAATGCCACTGCATGACAGATGTCCAGTACCAAAGTAGAAATCTGAGTATTTGAAAGTGCTCAATACCGCTGCATGACAGACATGCCGTACCAAAGGAGAAACCTGAGTATGTGAAAGTGCTCAATGCCCCTGCATGACAGACGAGCCGTACCAAAGGAGAAATCTGAGTATGTGAAAGTACTCGATACCGCTGCATGACAGACATGTGCAGCACTAAAGGAGAAACCTGCGTATGTGAAAGTGCTTGATGCTGCTGCACGACAGACATGTGCAGTACCGAAATAGAAACCGGAGTATGTGAAATCTCTCAATGCCGCTGCATGACAGATGTTCAGTACTGAAGGAGAAACGTGAGACAAGTATGTGAAAGTGCTCAATGCCGCTGCATGACAGACATGTGCAGTACCTAAGGAGAAACCTGAGTATGTGAAAGTGCTCAATGCTGCTGCATGACAGACATGTGCAGTACCTAAGGAGAAACCTGAGTATGTGAAAGTGCTCAATGCTGCTGCATGACAGACATGTGCAGCACCGAAGAAGAAACCTGGGACTAGTATGCGAAAGTGCGCAATGGCGCTTCATGACAGGCATGTGCAGCACCGAAGGAGAAACCTGAGTATGTGAAAGTGCTCAATGCCACTGCATGACAGTCATGTGCAGTACCCAAAGAGAAACCTGAGTATGTGAAAGTGCTCGATGCTGCTGTATGACAGTCATGTGCAGCACCGAAGGAGAAACCTGTGACTAGTATGTAAAAGTACGTAATGCTGCTGCATGACAGGCATGCACAGCACCGAAGGAGAAACCTGAGAATGTGAAAGTGCTCAATTTGGCTGCAAGACAGACATGTGCAGTACCAAAGGAGAAACCGGAGTATGTGAAAGTGCTTGCTGCTGCTGCACGACAGACATGTGCTGCACCGAAGGAGAAACCTGCGTATGTGAAAGTGCTCAATGCCGCTGTACGACAGACATGTGCAGCACCGAAGGAGAAACCTGAGTATGTGAAAGTACTGAATGCCGCTGCACGACAGATATGCACAGTACCGAAGGAGAGCTCTGTGTTCACATCGGCTGTACATCAGAATGCGAAAGGTGTGAACTGCTCTGAAACAAACATACCTGTATCCCAGTTCGGCTTCCGTAAAGATCATAGTACGGAGACCGCACTTATTAAAGCAACAGAAGAGATCAGAGCAGTGATGGATGGAGGAGGCACAGCGGCTCTTGTGCTCCTCGATTTGTCCGCAGCTTTCGACACGGTTGATCACTCCCTTTTGCAGAGGCGTCTGGAGTCGGTGGGAGTAGGGGAAGCAGCTCGGGCACTATTGACCTCTTTTTTAACAGATCAGAAATCCACCGTATCCATGGACGGTTTTTACTCAGCCCCCTACGTTTTACCTTGTGGTGTTCCACAGGGCAGTTCATTGAGCCCCTCGTTGTTTAACATCTACATCTCTGAACTGGCCCCACTAATCCGGGAATTTGGGTTCATCTTAACTACATATGCTGACGATACCCAGATTGTGGTAGCTGCACATAAACGTCTAAGCTCCCCGACTCTGCAGTTTCAAAGCTGCATGAGAACTATCAACAAATGGATGACAGCGCACTGCCTTAAACTTAATTCGGATAAAACGGAAGTTCTGATTTTTGGTAGCTTGCAGCCCTCCTGGAGTAATTTGTGGAGGCCAGCAGAAATGGGCTTACCTCCAAACCCAGCGGCAAAAGTAAAAGATTTGGGTATGTTGATCGACAACAGATTGACATTTTGTCAACAAACTAATGCTGTGGTTTCCGCGTCACACTTCCTTATAAAGAAAATATTTTCCCGTATATTCCGGAAAATACCAGGAAAACATTAGTCTCTGCACTCATTAAATCTAAGTTAGTCTGCTGTAACGGGCTTTATTTTAATGCTCAGAAGCATTGTCTGAATAAGCTCCAGATGATTCAGAACTCGGCAGCACGTCTTTTGCTTAACATCCCCAGACACTGTTCAGTTTCCAACGACATCCGCAATTTGCACTGGCTCCCGGTGCTTCAGCGTATAAAATTCAAAACCCTGTGTATTGTGCACAAGGCCTTGCACCATATAGGTCCTTTATTTCTTCAGAAGCTTTTTGCATGGTACCAACCGACCAGACACCTTCGGTCGATGGGGGCAAGATTACTGCTGGTACCTAGGATCCGTACTGCCCATTGGGGAGGCCGCAGCTTCTCTTCTGGAGCATCAAAACTGTGGAACACTCTGCATTGGAACTTAGGGAAATTAGTTCCTTGACTGGCTTTAGAAAACAATTAAAACCTGGCTTTTCCAGTGCTAGGTACTAGCTTGCGGCTTGTATTTTTCTAGTGCCAAGACACCTTCGGGTATATGTGCGCTTTTATAAATCTTATTAACATATCCACACCACCAAGAGAGTCCGATCCTATCTCACCCCTTGGCTACCTTGGCAGAATCTTTAGGGGCAAAAATCGTGTCGAATGTGGATGAAACCAAACTGCTGTTCTCTTGGAAGAATAGCGAGGTCTTCCCAGGCGACAGAATTCATAACTGTCTCACAGCGGTGTTTAGGTGGCTGTCCATGAACCAACTTAAATGTAATTTTGGGGAGACAGAGCTTCTCTTCTTTGGCCCAGAGGCTGAGACATCCTGGAAGTCTTTTTGGCCATCTGATGACCCCCGCTAACCCAAAATCTGTTGTCAAAAAACGTGAGCTTTAAATTTGATGGACAACTCCTAAGTAAATTCAGTGGCGGGCTCTTGTTTTGTCCTACCTCGATTGCTTCAGAAGTTCCTGCTTCTACTGTCCTTTATGGCTAGAGAACAAGTGATTCAAGCCTTGATAATTTCATGGCTTGGCTATGGGAACGGACTCTATTCAGGCCGGCCCAAATACCTGATTGATAAGCTGCAGCTGTTCCAGAATGCAGCGGCTTGAACAATTTTTGGGCTCCCCCGTAATTCCCATTCAACATGTCTTCAACATGTCTTCTTAAGAGTCTTCACTGGCTCCAGGTGAGAAAGGGGATTGTTTTTAAGACCTTGCTTGTTACCTAGAAGGCCCTCAATGGAACTGGCCCAGGCTATTTACAAGACAGAATTAAGTTCTACACCCACAAGAGAAACCTTTGTTCTGTAAAGCTTTGTCTTGCCAAAGTTACGCGGATCAGGAAGTCAAGGTCAGGAAGCAGATCCCTCTCTCTCCTGTGCCCCTCCCTCTGGAATAAACTTCCATTGACACTTAGATGCATCAAGGCGACGCCTGTGTTTCGAAAAAAACGTAGGACCTGGCGTTTTTCCAGTCCCTATGCTTTTCCCTCCTATTCTCTCACTGATACTCTTTCTGCAGTAGTGCCAGGACACTCCTTGGAGTAACAGCTGCGCTTTATAGATAGCCACACATACACACCAACTCTACACCAGCATGTCAGAGGGGAGTACACCACAGAAATGAATCAATGTGTCCACGCCAGCTCTACATCAGCATGAGAGGTGAGTAGACCAAAGAAATGAACATCCCTGTATCAACACCAGCTCTACATCAGCATGTAAGAGGTGAGTACGCCACAGAAATTAACATCCCTGTATCAACACCAGCTCTACATCAGCATGTAAGAGGTGAGTACCTCAAAGAAATGAACATCCCTGTATCAACACCAGCTCTACACCAGCATGTCAGATGGGAGTACACCACAGAAATGAATCAATGTGTCCACACCAGCTCTACATCAGCATGAGAGGTGAGTACACCAAAGACATGAACATCCCTGTATCAACACCAGCTCTACATCAGCATGTAAGAGGTGAGTACACCATTGACATACATATCCCTGTATCCACACCAGCTCTACATCAGCATGAGAGGTGAGTATACTAAAGAAATGAACATCCCTGTATCCACACCAGCTCTACATCAGCATGTAAGAGGTGAGTACACCATTGACATACATATCCCTGTATCCACACCAGCTCTACATCAGCATGAGAGGTGTGTACACCACAGACATGAACATCCATGTATCAACACCAGCTCTACATCGGGCATGAGAGGTGAGTACACCAAAGAAATGAACATCCCCGTATCCACGCCAGCTCTGCATGAGAGGTGAGTACACCACAGACATGAACATCCCTGTATGAACACCATCTCTACATCAGCATGTAAGAGGTGAGCACACCACAGACATGACCATCTCTGTATTCTCACCACCTCTACATCAGCATGAGAGGTGAGTACACCATTGACATAAACATCTCTGTATCCACACCAGCTCAACATCAGCATGTCAGAGGGGAGTACACAACAGAAATGAACATCCCTGTATCAACACCAGCTCTACACCAGCATGTCAGATGGGAGTGCACCACAGAAATGAATCAATGTATCAACACCAGCTCTACATCAGCATGAGAGGTGAGTACACCACAGACATGAACATCCCTGTATCCACGCCAGCTCTACATCAGCATGTAAGAGGTGAGTACACCACAGAAATTAACATCCCTGTATCCACACCAGCTCTACATCAGCATGAGAGGTGAGTACACCACAGACATGAACATCCCTGTATCAACACCAGCTCTACATCACCATGAGACGTTTGTACACCACAGACATGAACATCCCTGTATCAACACCATCTCTATATCAGCATGTAAGAGGTGAGCACACCACAGACATGACCATCTCTGTATCCACACCAGCTCTACATCAGCGTGAGAGGTGAGAACACAACAGAAATGAACATCCCTGTATCAACACCAGCTCTACACCAGCATGTCAGAGGGGAGTACACCACAGAAATTAATCAATGTATCCACATCAGCTCTACATCAGCATGAGAGGTGAGTACACCACAGACATGGACATCCCTGTATCAACACCAGCTCTACATCAGCATTTAAGATATGAGTACACCACAAAAATGAACATCCCTGTATCAACACAAGCTCTACATCAGCATGCGAGGTGAGTACACCACTGAAATGAGCATCTCTGTAGCCTCACCAGCTCTACATCAGCATGATAGTTGAGTACACCACAGAAATGATTATCCCTGTATCAACACCAGCTCTTCATCAGAATGTTAGAGGTGAGTACACCATTGACATAAACATCCCTGTATCCACACCAGCTCAACATCAGCATGACAGAGGTGAGTACACCACAGAAATGAACACCCCTGTATCCACACCTGCTCTACATCAACATGTAAGAGGTGAGTACACCACAGACATGAGCTTCTCTGTACCCTCACCAGCTCAACATCAGCATGTCAGAGGTGAGTTCACCATTGACATAAACATCCCTGTATCCACACCAGCTCAACATTAGCATGACAGAGGGGAGTACACAACAGAAATGAACATCCCTGTATCCACACCAGCTCAACATCAGCATGACAGAGGGGAGTACACCACAGAAATGAATCAATGTATCCACACCAGCTCTACACCAGCATGAGAGGTGAGTACACCACAGACATGAACATCCCTGTATCCACACCAGCTCTACATCAGCATGTAAGAGGTGAATACACCACAGAAATGAACATCCCTGTATCAACACCAGCTCTACATCAGCATGAGAGGTGAGTACACCACAGAAATGAAGATCCCTGTATCAATACCAGCTCTACAACAGCATGTTAGAGGTGAGCACACCACAAAAGCAAACACCTCTGTATCCACACCAGCTCCACATCAGCATGTTAGAGGGAGTACACCACTGAAATGAACACCTCTGTATCCATGCCAGCTCAACATCAGCATGTAAGAGGTGAGTACATCACAGATATGAACATCTCTGTATCCACACCAGCACAGCATCATCATTTTAGAGGTGTTTATTGTACTGAAAGCCATTGAATCCATTATTGAGCAACATTCCAGCTGCTTCTCTCAAATACTAAATCAACCTTTGCTCAGCTTAGCTAAATCTTTAGATGGTCCCTAAATCTCCCGCCGCTGCTTCGTGTTTATGCTCTTTCAAACAAAGTGGTCCCAACTCCGGACTCAATGCCCAATTGTACTGCGCTCCATATCTTCTCTGCCCATGGCCAAGAATCACCCACTCATGGGTCAGAGTTGTCACAACTAATTTTTACCAACTCACACTTACATCTAATGTTACTATTTAGACACATACAGTCTAACAGTCTAGCTTGTTTGTTGTAAATTGTTACCATGTCTGCATGTTGTCCCCATCAACGTCCTTCATACACCTTTCCATTACCTCCCAACCTGACGTTTGTTCTGTGGCTTGTGTGTCATTTCTTGTCAAATTCCCTATCTCTTACCAAATAACCAATAAATACACAACAATCCGTACTTTATCAACTAAACGTTGCCATTGACAGAATGTTGGGACATGCTTTTAAAAAAATAAACAGCTTTGTGGCTGCTTTGAGGCTAGCTCTTCTGAGGCCGGTATGGTACATAGCAGACAGCTACTCAGAGGAGTAGACAGTACCAGATCTGCCACCTCTGCGTCGACTACACGGCTCACACCGCCACATCAGGGGTGTGTACTATGGCAAAGCAGGTCTCTCTGACCACACATCACTCAATGCCATCATGTCAAAGGCATGTGCTTTACCAATACAGAAAACTTAACCCTATTTGTGAAATACATTTATTTGCTTGTCTGTTTCTGTGCTGTACCATGCCATGGTGGACGCGTGGCACCCAAGCCATAAGTCAACGATAGCTAATGTTGGAAAGCAAAGATACAACTGCAGGCAAAGTAGGGAGAGGTGAGGGATTTGGAACGTGCTTTGTGTCGCAACAAATGCAAGGGAAGCCTTAAAACAAAGGCACAGCCTACTAAAAAGCCAAAAGAGTGACAACAAATAATTTCCAGAAACTATACGCTCTTATCAAACACAGCTACACGTGTCAGGCAACACCATACAAAATAATTCTCTTCAATTGTTGGCATAGGTGAAAAAATATAACAATTATATTGTGCCAATCCCATTTGAGAAACCACATACACAGTACCTAGACAAATATGTTTATTCCAGAACATATAAAAAACATGCTCATTTAAATCCATCGTACAATAGTTAATATTTAATTCCTATTCCTTTTCACCTGTGCAAAGTTCAAAACGCAACAATTCTCCCAGTGAGTGAGAATGGCATGCAAGTTGTTTCAATCCCTGATCAAGGTTGTGCAAACATATTTACTTGTGACATGTCTTTTATCACCTATTAGGTTAGTGTGCACTGTGTAGAGAGTAAAAGGACACTCGTTCCTACAAGAACCATAAGATAGTCTACCTACCCCGTGTAGCAACTGCCATTCACATAGGTGTAGATCTTAGCTACTATAAACTCACAGGAGCACGGCTCGCTTGTCTAGTGACATAAACACGACATTCAAGATGGACATGCTGGAAACAAATGAATAAATCTTAAATCAGGTCAGTTTCTTCGCCGGTGTCGATCACATATAATTTCCTATTATTTATATAGCTAATCTCCTGGGAGGCAGACGCATGTACCTATGAGCAGGGTCCTTATAAAAGATGTTTTATATGTCCTGGTGTTGGTGAAATTGCACATTTTATTTTCACAATTTTAGATCTCCAGCCACACAGGATAACATTGCAATAGTTGATGCTACGAATTAAAGAAAATATCATTCAAGGACTAAGGAGAATGGTATTGCTAAATCCAACAATATGCTATTGTTGAATATATCCTAAAATATACAGAAAGTAAGTTATAAGACTTTCTTGTCTCTAAGCCAAATTTCATCCTGCCTGCAAAACTCCCTGATTGGTCAGAGTTAGCAGGGTTAGCCTGGCAGCTTTGAAGAAGTGATAAGTCGCTCACCCAGGGAGAGGCTATCTGTTGGAGAGAGCTCTCCTACACAGGAATGCCAGAGCAGGGGAGAGGGGTCATAAAGCATGACGCCTCAAAGAAGAAATAGGACAGGAAAGGAATGCCAGGTCCATTGACCCCATCCCCTCTGACCTAGCCAGATAGCAAGCTTAAGGAACACATCTGCTGATGTTAGGAGGAGGAGAGCTATGGGAATGAGCCATACGGGAGGTTGGCTTAACTCGTTCTTACTCCTCTGCTCAGATTTCAGCCAGGTCGAATTTTGGAGGAACTGTGCTTTCTGGGAGAAGATTATGCCACACTTTAGAGGAAGTGGTCATGCTTTGGGGTATTGCCTTGCACTTCATTGGACAGGAGTGCTCTTTGGCTTAACCCCAGAGAACACTGAATAAATATGTGAGAGGGGCAGAGCCTCTCAAATCTGCTGCTTGAAACTAAGAGAAGAAGAAAGATTCTCATGCTGGAACCTTGATTTGCACCACCAGGCACTGCATTCTGACTGACTGCTCCTGTTGCACAATCTAGAACTACAGCCCTGTGGATGTACATTGCTTCTAAAGGCTGAAAGAGCAGGCTCCCCGCAAGCTACAGGTTAACAGAGCTCACCTGGAACATCACCACCAAGATACACTAGCCTGGAGTACGTCCAGTGGATTTGTAAGGATTTCGTCGGGTGCAATGTGGGAAATGTGGTCCCAAACTTTCAAGAACCATCTTGGAGCTTCCAGACCCTTGGATGGTTTTTAGGACACTTTGGACCCTCAAGAGGGACTTAAGGAAGAAGTTTCAGAAGTTTGGAGCAACTTTGGAAAAAAACTCCATAAGGTGACCTACTCAACCACGAGAGCCAAGCCGGACACCTTCTACTGCAACCCGGCCCGGATTCCAGGTTCGTTCCACTGAACAGCTCCGGAGGTCCGAATTCTAGAGTTTGACGGGGAGCTCCCTGAAAGTCAAGCTTGTGAACCCTTCCTGAATCCAGACTGGTGAAGAGCATCGAGGGACCCCAGCGGAAAAAGCTCCAGAAAAGTTTCTAAGTCCAAAGGTACATTTTTGACCAGAGCCTCCTGCTCAGTGTATCCATGCAGGGCTCTATCGCGGTCAGCCTGAAAGTTTGATTTGTCCAGTCAAGCACGACCAGATGTCCCATAGTGGCTGTATAGGTTTCTATGTGCTAGAAAGTGTTTAATCTTTAAAAATTCTTATTTCATGTTCCCTACATCGTATTTTTGTCATTTTAGTGTCATTTTAAAGATGTTTCCTATTTGTATCAATTGGTGTGGGATTTTTATTGTGTGTTGTGTCTTAATGATTTACAGAATTGGTGTTTTTAAATGCTTTCCATACCTGTCTCTGAAGTTAGGCCTGCCTGCTTGTAGCCAAGCTACCAAGGGTTGAGCATGGGAATAATTTTCTGAGACCTATTCTGAGCCCTAGACCATGTTAGTGGCCTTATTACCTTTGGTAGATGCACATTTACCACTACTAATACCCCAGCATTCAACACTAATATTTAAGATTTTGATTTCTCAACAGGGAACTCGTCAACCTGTGAGACACTATTCAGAAAATGTGGGATTGTGAGAGTTGATGATTTTGGACTCTTTTTTTTAGGTAAGACTTATGATTTAGATTATTTAGTGACCTTCCTTCAAATGTGTTCATGGTTGGAAGTGAATTAATATTTGGGATGATATTTCAGTCTGAAATAGGCAAATTAAAATAGTTATTCCCTCAAGCATTTAATAATTTTACGGTTTGAAAGCTCAATAGTTTTCTTTTTTGGAATGTTTAATCAATTACGGTATGGGTCGTGAGAAATGATTTAATGCTTCCTTGATAAATAGAAACATTGGGGCAATGAAAAAATTATCTTTTGTTATATTGGATTTGGATTTTGACAGAATTAGTAGGCCAATTTCTCTACTATCGTTTTGTGATGCAAAACTATTATTTCCACTCTGTCACTTGAGTTAGAATGAGATGCACTTTCATATCTGTATTAAGTGTTTTTGTAGATAAATGTATTAATCTACATGGATTGTTTCTTATATTGTGGTAATTCACCTGAGTGGTGACCTACCCCTAAAAGATGTGTTTTCAGAGTTGTGTCTATTATCTCCTTTCATTTGCAAATTGTGTTTTTAAATATGTTTTTCTTGTTTTATGACAGCCTTGAAGAAGTCACTTTTATCTTTGTAGGACGAAACGCACCAGCTGCATCTTTCTTCTTAATGCAAAATAAAATAAAGAATCTTTTTGGCAAAATATTGAGTGGTCTGGACTCGCTGAACTTTAGATGAGCTTTGTGTAATGCACTTGCATGGACTCTATTAGATCATGATTAATGATGTGGTGTGCCCTTTCCATTATCTTCTTTTGATGCATTTAATTGTTTCTGGGTTTTTAGTGTGGTTAATACAGGAAAGTAGAGCACTAACCCTTGGGGAACAACGTAGGGGCATATGTACAAGCTCCTACCGCCACAGGAACGCCACTTTTTTATGACGTTCCTGTGGCGATAGCGACTTTACCTTATTTACAAGGCAGCGTTAAGCCACTTAATGTGGCTTAACGCCGCCTTGTAAATAAGGCACCCTTTCACCATATACTTAGCGTGCAAGGGGTGGGCAATGGGTGTTGCAGTGGGCGTTCTGCCACAACACCCATTGATTTTCACGCTGCCCCATATTTATAAGTGTGGCATAAATATATGGCAACACCAAAATTAAGACCAGGTCTTAACATGGCGTAACGAGGAGAAATGCTTTATTTCTCCTCGTTTTTGCTGTTTCTATGTGTGCATCGCACATAGAAACAGCAAAATGCCACCAATGATGGTTTATGTGTAGGAAGGTGTCACTTTCTGCGCATAAACAATCATTACAAAAATTGCGATTTGCAATTTCTATGTGTGATGCGCAATGCGCCATTTGAGTTTGTTTATATGCAGGAAGGTGTCCCTTCCTGTACATAAACAATCAATCCCTCCTATGCAGGCACCTTTGCACTATGGTGCAAGGGTGCCTGCGTTGGCGCTAAGCAGCTTAATTTAGCAACGGCGCGAGGGGGAAACGCTGGGGTGCCTTGTATCATTGTAAATACGGTGCAGCACTGTGTTTTCAGAATGGTGGCGCATGGCATTAGCTATGTTTTACTAAACACCACGCTCCGTCATTCTGTTGTACATATGCCCCGTAGTGTGCAGTGACACATATCACAAGCGTCCACAGCAATAGCAAGAGATGCAACCACTGGTGGCTCGTCCGCGCGGCCCCTGCAGCCAGGGTAGCACATGTTCAAGGCAGCATGCATGTGTGCGAGGTGGCGTCGGTAGACGCAGTGACGTCACTGTGACGCCTGGACTCATAGTCACCAGGAGCCTTGGGAGCTAGGTGTTGTGTTCCTCAGACACACTCTGCTTCTGCTGCTGTGAATATTATCAGGGCAGGAGTGGGTGTTCTTGAACCTTGGGCCTTTGACACATTATCCCTGGGGCCTCTGATTGCTTTTCTCCATAAAGTCAAGCTGGCTAAACCCCCATGAGGCTCCTGCCGGAAAATGTGACTTTTTGTCATTTAAATGAATGAAACTGTTTGCCTAGTAGCACCGCAATATTGCATTACAAAGACATGTCTCACTCCTCTCTCCCTTTGCGCTCTAGTTGGAGCAGACGGTCTGGTGTTCTTTGTTACTGTCCTTCACATTCAGGGAAAATCTGTCGGTTAGAAGCAGAAACACCCTGGGGGAAAAGAAACATCAATAAAGAAAACAGTTTTCGCAGTTTACATTAAATTTCACAACGTGGTGCAGTCCATCCAAAAACTGTGACTGTTTGTTTGACGCGTAAAAGCAAATAAAGACCTATAGCTGGATTATGGCTCGGTGCGGTCTGTGACACCTTCACCTGTTTCAGGGTTTTCAGGTAGCAATGCTTTGTGTCATGAGACTTGTAGTTTTGCTTTTGCCATCGTAGGTATGGTATTAAAAGCAGAGGGCTCTTGGGAGACATGCAGGGGCAGATTTACAAGCCCCCTGCGCCACCGTTACGTCACTTTTCGTGACGTACTGGTGGCACAGAGGGCACCTCCATATTTACAAGGACAGGTAAAGTCACCCTGCGTGACTCTTCCTCTCCTTGTAAATACGGCCCCTTCACACGCAGCACTTTCGGTTGAAGGGGCGTTCCATGGGTGTTGCTGTGGGTGTTCCAACGCAACACCCATGGACAAAAACATTTCCAGATTTACGAGAAATCATAAATCTGGAGATGCGTCTGAATGCTATGCCACCCTAGAGTTGGCGTAGCGAGGCGCAACGAGGAGAAATGTTTCCATTTCTCCTCGTTTTTCCTCTTTCAATGCGTGCTGCATTCTACAGCACGCATTGAAAGAGGAAAATGCCTGTAGTTATTGTTTTTGTGCAGGAAGGTGCCCCTTCCTGCACGAAAACAATCTCCCCAGGACGCAGGCATCCTTGCACCATGGTTCAAGGGTGCCTGCACCAGCGCATGCCTGCAGTCTGTGCGCCAGCGCAGGGGGAAGCACAGAGATGCGACATATTCTTGTAAATATGTCCATCCCTGTGCTTCGGAAGTGCCGCAGCGTGGCGCAGCCGAAGGGCTTGCGGTGCCGCGCTGTGGCACTTCCTCGTAGATCTGCCCCCAGAATTGCCAAGGATTGGACAACGTGGGGAGCTACGATGCCCTGTCTGCTATCATTGACCAGCCCTATCCCGCCCCGGGAGAGTGTGATGCTCCCCGGTGCTCTGTGAGTGCAGGGTGTGATGTCTGAAACAACTGGGAATCAGTACAACTTTGGGACTTCAGGAGTCTCTGAGACCCTCGCTAAACCACTCTGGCAGTTGCTGGCAATTTTATAGTTTCAAAAATATTACTGTAACACAATGTGAGAGCAAAGACAGAACTCTGGGGCATATCAACAAGGGCTTTATCTCTGCTTTTTTGGCTTTAAAAGCCAAAAAAGCAGAGATAAAACTAGCGCCCTATCAACAACAGGGTGCTAACACGCAAATTTGCATGTTAGCACCTCTTTACTCTACGCTTCCCCTTGCATCTCTAATGAGATGCAAAGGGGGCGTTCCAGAGTAAAATAATAGGAGAAATGTCGCTAAGCGACATTTCTCCTATTATCAAGAATGTCGCTAACCCTGTTAGAGACAAAAAAAGCAGCGCTAACCACGGTTAACGCTGCTTTTTTACGTCTGGTATTTTTCTGACTTAGCCATGATATCCTATGGAAGGAGGATATCATGGCTAAATTTGTCTGTCCCTATCAACAAGCTAACGTGAGATTATCGCTGGGTTTCCAGTGATAATCTCACGTTAGCCACTTCGCGTGAGGATTTTTATCGCTATTGAGATAAGCGTTGCTAATAGCACGCTATCTCAGCGATAAAAATCAACGCTAGCCGGCGATAATTATCCTAGCGCTAAGTGCGCTTTGCGATAATTATCGCCGGTTGTTGTTGATATGCCCCTAAATTGTTCAGTATTGAAGTCCCTAAAATCCGGAACAGAGATGGATCAGGTGATTATCTTTCAACTAGAGCAATTTCGTGATCAACATATGATAACATTGTGCACCATTAAAAAAATGCACGGTTACCTGTCCGTGTAATATATCCTTGGGGTTAATTTTTTAGGTCACGGCCTGCTGAAGACATCTTGGGGTCATTCAGAAAGTAGATCTAGGAATGCAATCCGCCCCTTTGCTTACCATTGGCTTTCTGGTTTTTGACTCATTTTTTCTGACTTTCTATTTACTGGCTTCATTTGCTTTAGGCTGTCTAGCTGGAGTGCGTCCCTCTTGCTGCCCTATACTTATTTCCTGTATTCTTCCACAAACTCGCTTTCTGTAACCAGGCCTTTAAATCTTTTGAAATGAAACTGTTTCGAAGTTCTCACAAAATGACAGAAAAGGGGGCAAAGGCAGAGGGGGAACATGGCTTGTAAACATTCATGGTATTGCTTCTGGCCCTGGATACTGGTGCCATGTACATATCTTGTGCCAGTGGGTTTCACTTGTCCTTTGTCCTGGGAGGTTCCATCTCCTGCATTCAAAGCATAGTCTCTGGAGGTGCACCAAGGGTACGTCTCATGTTTACTCCATGAATTAGTATTACTGTAACCCTGGGTCTATTTTCTCTTTCACAATATTTGATATACTTTTGCCCTCACAGAGGTATGAGCAGAGTGTGGCAGACATGTCTCTGTTGGGAAGTGGATATCAGACCTATAACCTTACAGTCACCGCTGCAATCAAGAGCTTTGGTACCATACTTCTTAAAGTTTCTCTTTCTTCCATCTGTTGTCCGCCACACAGCCTTCTCTAGGAATGCTAAATGCCACTGTGTTTCTTAGATTCTCTTCATGTGATCCTAATAGGAGGGGGTGTTTCTTTGGTAGTTAAGCTTACGGTCCTATTTGCAAGGTCAGTTTTGTGTATGAAGAAGGAGGACTGTTGGGTTGGAGAGAATCAGTATGAACGACCCTTACGGGTGAGAAGTCGCGCTTTACAAGAACCATGGTGGATGATTGATTGATTGAGCAATTGTTTGGTTGATGGACTGCATTCAGATGAGGTGGGGTTTATGGATATGGTCTTTCATGTTGTTTGCCTTACAACTACAACTACATTCTGATGAGCGGTGCTGATGCAAAGAGTTTATTATGGAATCAAGTTTGTCTGCCAGGGCTTTGACACCACATGCGTGTGGTCGTGGCTAGGTTCCTGGGGGTCTGAATGGGTCAATGGCTGGACACTGTGCAGTCTTCTTCAGCCTGGCCTTGGTGTGCCCTCCAGAAGCCACTTGTGCTCTGCAGATGGAACTCGGAGGAGCCCAGTGCTTGTGAGAAGGGATCCCAAAGAGAGGGAAAAAGTGACAGGGCAAACAAAACCCCGCACTAGGGAGAATAGAGGTCGGACGGAAGAAGCCGATCACTACGGGTGGTTGCAGGATGGCAGACCATGTTGGACTGAAGTCAACAGTGAACCGGAGAACACAACTCCCTGCGGAGCACTGGAACTCTATAAAGAGGCAAGAAACTGTAGAGGAAGGGATTTCCATTGGGCTGCGATGCAATGAGCAGCAGTTCTGAAGCTATTGCTATAATTAGTGTAGAGCTGAAACAGGAAACAGGAAGTTGTCAACAGGAAGTTCTTCCCCCGTTGACTGGAAGCTAAAGGATAGTTCAGAAAGTTTCTGAACAGGTAAAGAAGGTTCCAGTACATTCTGCAAGGAAGGTTAAAGGAAGGTTCAGGAACTTTCTAGAAGGTGTTTAAGAGTGGTTCTACAAGTATAATAAATCCCTCTTGGCCATTAAAATACACATTTTTTCATACACATAGGGGCATATGTTCAAGACTTAGGGGCTTATTTATGAGCCCTTCCGTCACTTTTGCACCGCCGGTGCGTCACTTTTTGTGATGCACCAGTGGCGTAAAAAGTGAGCTTTGTTGCACCATATTTACAAAGTGAT
The DNA here is from genome assembly GCF_964204655.1 of Triturus cristatus. Taxonomy (NCBI): domain Eukaryota; kingdom Metazoa; phylum Chordata; class Amphibia; order Caudata; family Salamandridae; genus Triturus; species Triturus cristatus. The sequence continues at coordinate 1,250,651,745 of NC_140592.1, read as the reverse complement.
GCATCTACCTAGATGCGTCACTTTGTAAACCCCTGTGTCACATTCTACCTGCACCAGGTATAATGTATGCAGGGGGGCGTTCCCACGTAAGTAAGCCTTGTAGAAGTGACGCAGTGAAAACTACCAGGTTTTACTGACCACTTCTAGGGTGCAAATGCATCAATATCTTGCGCCTGCCTCACAGCAGGCGTAAGGCTGACGCAGGCCCTTTCACATGGGGCTTGCCCCATGTGAAAGGACACATTGCTGGAGTTGCGTCACTTTTGTGACACACTCCAGCAATGCATCACTTGACGCAGCAATCATGTCACAAGGAGGGCGCACTGAGAAGTGACGCATCACTGCTTTCACGCAGTGATGCGTCACTTCTCATAAATAAGGCCCTTAAAGCCTCACGCCGCCACTTCAGAAACTCAAGGCTGCACCATATTTACAACAATGTGGTGCAGCCTTGCGTTTCCCCCTGTGCTGGCGATACACTTAGCAGTGTAGCGCCAATGCAGGCACCCTTGCACCATAGCGTGCGGTGGAAAGATTGTTTATGTACAGGAAGATTCCCCTTCCTGTACATAAACAATCTTTAAATGCCATTTTGTCACTTCTCTGTGTGCTGCCTAATGCAGCCCACATGAAAGTCACAACATGCAATTTCTTTTAACCCCTTCAGTGCCACGGCCTTTGCCCGCCCTGTGCCGGCCGTTACATTAGCGGGCGGGGTTTATGACGAGCTGGACTCGTCATGGGCACAGCGCAACCGCGGCCCATGACGAGTCCAGCTCGTCATGGGCACTGAAGAGGTTAAGATGGTTTATGTACAGGAATGGGGACCTTCCTGTACATAAACAATCCAGGGCATTTTGCTTTTTCGTTTTGTGATGCACACATGGAAAAAGCGAAAACAAGGAGAAATAAAGCATTTCTCCTCATTTCGCCAACTTAAGACCAGGATTTTCCCTGGTCTTAATTTTGGCGCTGCCTCCTATTTACGCCTCCCTTGTAAATGGGGGACAGCGTCAAAATCAATGGGTGTTGCAGTGGAACATACACCACAACACCCACTTCCCACCCCTTTCACGCTAAGCATAGCTAAACATAGCTAAGCATAGCGTGAAGGGGGGCCTTATTTACAAGGCAGCGTTAAGTCAACAGTGGCTTAACACTACCTTGTAAATAAGGCAAAGCCCCTATCGCCACCACAACGTCGTAAAAAGTGATGTTGTGGTGGCGATAGGGGATTGTATATATGTCCTATAGTTTTCTACCCTTTCATCAGATTTACAGTACTTGGTTGGCCCTGGAGTGTCCGGTTAGGTACCACACATCTGGATCAAGGGAGAAATCCTTTAGCATCACAAGAATGGCCCTGAGGAACGTAGGCTCGAGGTAAGAGCAGCCGGAATAGTGTCTAGTGTCCTAGTGGCAGCAAAGGGTGGAGGGCTATTAGGTGACCTTGATGAGGAAGCTTGCTCGCAGGCTGATGGTTGAGTGTGGGTACCGCCTGTCTCCTCATTATAACAGCCACTGCAAGGCAGGAGAGCCGGCGTCGGAGCAGTTCTCACTGGAGCATCTCAGATGTCTGTATTACAGGATGGGTTGGGTAGTCGCGTCTGTTCTCCTCCTGACAGTTTTAGTTAGCCTCCTTTTTTAAGGTCAAGATGGAGTTATTTTAGATGGGCTTCAGAGGCATTGGGGGTCATGCTAGCTCTTTGTGAGGAGGGATTTTATTCAGAGTTTGCAGTTTCAGGGTTAGAGGCTTCAGAAGAAGGACAGATAGTCCGTTTTAATAATTTGAAGGTAGTATATGAAATCTGATGGTTCTCACTCTTGAGTGAACCCTTTGGTGCTGTGAAGATTGTAGAGGACATGACATGATATGATTGATGTCAGAGGATAGGTGCATTATTTGTATATTCTATAATAAGCTGATGTACAGTTCACATTATCCACCATGGAACCTGGAATTGATGTTTGTGACTGTGTGAAGTGAAGCTGTCTTTTGCCACCGAATACATTTGAAATGCACATATTTCAGGATGTCCTCAATAAAGAAGATATGCGCTGTTTTCCCATTTCACCTGCATAGTTGTCTGCATTTAATGTTTCTGGAGTACCTGGAAGAGCACGCGCTTGATGATCGCAAAGAGACCCTTAGACTAAGCATAGAAAGAGAAAACATCTGATGCTTTGAATGCAAATGGAGAAAGCACCACCCCTGCTCTGGCCTTCGACTTAAAACAAAAGAGTCCAATTACAGGTCACCTGATGATACCATAGGTAAAATCCAGAGTGCGGAGGCAGACAGACAGAAGACAGCCTCTGCCTGGATGACCTGAAGGAGGACTGAAAGCCACCAGCGGCCAGTTTGAGATCCTTCTCCTCTCTCTATCTCTAAAGATGTTCTGGGTGAAGTAATTCCTTCAACCAAACCCTCCAGTTATCAGCCTGACCTGGGTGATCCTCTGGAAACCAACTAAAACCATAAACAGGCGGTAAACCACGCATAGCATTATGCACACTTCGGCGAGTTGTCTACGAAGGAGGACTGGCGATTCCAGACATTAGGAACTCCTATTTGATGGCCCAGCTCATTGATGTAAATGGCTGGGTCTTCGCCCCCACTCTGTGCCGGCATACCGGGTTGATCGTCACGCAATGGGGAATGGAGGATACTCTGCAGCCCTGTACCGCAGGAGGTGGGAAACATTTCCCACCGTGCACACGCGGTCGGTGGTACAAGCATGGCACGGCATAGGAACCATTGATTGATACATCTGGAGATAAATTGTGAACCCTGTTATATGCATGTAATACTGTGCACCCTGTTTTTGATGTTGCCAAGATACATCTGCTTTTGATTGTAATGGTGAACTGAGTAAATGTTTAATAAAAAAAAGAATAAAAATAAATAAATCATAAACATCTCTATTGACATACCTTAAAGAAAGGCATAATCTGCAGAATGCTGAAAAGCCCCTTCTCTACCCTGACTGCAATCACATTTTGCCACTTTTCGTGGTGCGTGTATTTGAACAGCTGCAGATCTATCTGTGAAATCCTTCTCTTGAGTACCTACCATTCATACATTTGCTCAGGGTATAACAGTGAATTGCCCCACTCTGCATCATTGATGGTGCCCACCAAATGTTGGATAGAAATCAAACATGTCTAATAATCCTGCTTGACTGAACTACTGCGTTCAATATACCTGATAAGGACATAAGGCTGTACATCTCCTTATGGTCATCAATAGCTCATGAAGTATCAGCGTCATCGATGCCACATGGACAAAATACACAAGTCACAGTCGCACCCTGAAAGAAAGCAAGCTTGTTGGCTTGTCACAAGGGTAAGTACTGATACCATTTTATTTAACTCAAACCCCTTTGGGACGTCCTAGATACACTGGGCTTTTGTGAGCGTCACTGCGTGGAATGACATACAGATTTATAAACAAGTTATCGATAACGCTTTCATCTATCACTTAGAGGAATGCCTTTCCAGGATACAAAGCTGGAGGATCTTGTAAACATCAAAATTCACCCAAAACAAAATACAGTTTGGATTTCTCATCTCTGACCCAAAACAATACCACAGAGAGATAGCTTGCTCCCCTCAAAAATAAGGAGGCAGATGTACAAGCCCCTCGCGACACTTTTGCGCCACCGTTGCGGCCAATTTACAATGTGACGCATCTAGGGAGATGCGTCATGTTGTAAAGCCCTGTGTCACATTATACCTGCGTTAGGTATAATGTATGCAGGGTGGGCGTTCCCACGCAGGAAAGCCTCGTAAAAGTGATGCAGTGAAATCTACAAGATTTCAGTGCGTCACTTCTTGGACGCCACTGCGTCAAAGCCTTGCGCCTACTTATAGCAGGCATAAGGAGTGATGCAGTGTAGTGAGAACAGGCCTCAAAATGCATTGCTGGAGTTGTGTCGTGCTTGCGACACGACTCCAGCAATGCGTGACTTTTGGGCAACAGAGACGTCAGAATTTCAGACGCATCTGTCAATCCTTGCGTCATGGTGCGGTGTATTGTAAATACAGTGCATCCATGGTGGCACAAGGGTATCGCAGGCTGGCACAGGGAAACTGAAACATCTCTACAGATGCGTCAGTTTCTTGGAAATCTGCCCCAACGTTTTTGCTTGAGTGTGGAACAAGAATAGGGATTATTAAATATTGTGCTACACAAATATTAAAGACCAAAATATCACCATGGGAAGTGTGTAGGTAGGTAGAGTTTACAATGCTTAACTCAACACATATGTACCTTAACGTTACATATGTCTTCACAGTACATAGATTTGGAGTTAAGAACACCAAACTATATGTACCAATGTGCACTTTCATTGTCAATATTCTTGCTATGGTATCTGGTGGCACAATATTTCTAAGGTCAGTATTTACCCAAGTAAGCTTGCTTAAGGCTGATGCAGAATGTCAGGATTCAACCCCTGGATAAACCTTCAGGCCTAATTAAAAGTCTGTGGTGAACGTTGCCCAACCTCAGCCAATACTGGAAACAGGCTCTGGTAAAGGCTCTGTTGAAAAAACCTAACTTAGATAGTAACAACCCGTCTAACTATCGTCCAATCTCTCTCTTACCTTGGTTGAGCAAGGTTCTCGAGAAACATGACAACAAGGCATTGACGGAGTTTCTCGAAACCAACCATCTGTTAGATCTCTCTCAAACCGGGTTCCGGCCCCTGCATGGGACTGAGACCGCCTTGGTTGCAGTTACGGAAGAGGCAAGGAAGATTATTGATCAAGGAGGGACGGTGGCCATCCTCCTCCTTGATCTAAGTGCTGCATTTGATACTGTTAATCACAGCATTCTTCTTCAGAGACTCTCTAACCTGGGAGTCTCCACCCAGGTTCTCCACTGGTTTAAATCCTTTCTGTCCAACCTCTCTTTTCAGGTCTTCGAAAATGAGGCTATCTCCCCTCGCAAACCCCTAAGGTGTGGAGTACCGCAGGGCTCGTCTTTAAGCCCAACACTTTTTAATATCTATATGACCCCGCTAGCTGCAATCGTCCGCCCTTTCGGGATAAAAATTGTAACCTATGCAGACGACACGCAGCTGGTACTCGCTCTGGATCAAACCATGACACAGACCACTAGCAACCTGAGGGACTGCCTAGAAGCAGTCGCTTCTTGGATGAACTCCTCCTGTCTTAAATTAAATGGAGACAAGACAGAGATGATGCTCCTGGGCAACCCCTAAAACGCCATCAATAACTTTCAATGGCCATCTTGCCTTGGCCCCATTCCTACTCCCAAGGATTCAATTAAGAGCCTAGGATTCTGGTTGGATAAGACCCTTACCTTCTCTTACCAGGCGGCTAAGCTTTCAGCCACCTGTGTCGGTATGCTCAGGCTTATTAAAAAAATTCTCTCCAGACTCCCCTTTAAAGCCAGACAGATCATGACACAAGGACTGGTACTTTCTCGTTTGGACTATCTACCTCTATCTAGGGTCACCCCAGTCCACTATCAATAAACTGCAGGTCATCCAAAACTGTGCAGCACGAATGCTCCTGCAAGTCCCCCGTCTTGTCTTTATAAAACCAGGCCTGAGGAAATTGCACTGGCTCCCAATCAGGGAAAGAATTGCCTTTAAAAGCTTATGTATTGCCCATCGCGCCTTCTGGAAGACTGGCGCCACTATTAACCATTCTCTGATCTCCCCTTATCTCCCAACCAGGTATCTTAGGTCGGCGTCTTTGTTTTTGACCTTAGTGCCAAAAATCAAGAGATCTAGAGCGGGCGGACGACTGTTTTCCTACAATTCCTCAAGACTCTGGAGCTCCCTCCCTCTTCATCTGCGTTCAGAGCCCAACCATCTCTCCTTCCGCAAGGGGTTAAAAACGCTGCTGTTTACCACCACTGACTAGGTCCCTCCTTCCACTCATGCATACTCAATTCGCTAGCGCTGGGACGCCTCAGGGTAGCCATCGCGCTTTATAAAAACTCTTTTCATTTCATTCATTTCATACTGATAAAATCGATCAAGATACGTATTTGTAAGAAGACCTTAAACAAGCCCCTACGACTCTGGTTGCCTCGAGACTGAAATATGGGATCTTCATCCTCACTGCCCTCCTTACCATGAGAACAGCACTGGGAACATCTGTTCTAAATGCAGCAGGAAGACAGATTCATAATTGAGGAAAACCTGACCATAGCACACAACACTCACTTAATATAACGTGTATTTGTAAAGCGCACATTCACCCCCAAAGGGGTATCCTAGTGCTAAATAATAGATGTTTATTGTTAGCCAACTCAATGGTACTCATTTTATTGACCGCAGAAAGGATGAGTGGAACTGCCAGAATTTGAACTTGTGACCATGAAGTTGAACCACTGCGGTGGATGAATTATCCCCTAAGCTGTTCAGCGGAGCCACGGCGAGGCAGTACCTTAAGCGAGTGAGGGACCTTGACAACTGTGTGACTACAGGTGCTCCTCCCCTCCAGTGAAAAAGCTCATGGGGCATTATTTTGGTATTAGTAATACCTGTTTAAAGAGCCCTACCTAATAGGGTATAGTATTGAGTGCATGTTATTTCATATGCATTATATTCCGTTCGATTTAGTGGCAGACCACATTGTTGTTTTATCATAAGAGTGGCAGGGGGATGGCTTCGAGACATGTCGACTAAGGAGGTGTCAGCCAATTGTAGCATAGAACCTCAGTTTCCCCACTTTTTACAATACCAGCTAGAAGGAACATTAAAATGTATTTTTCCACATAACCAGATATTTTTTATCTATTTCACTATCCGCACGTTTGACCCTTTCACTCTCACTTCTGCATCACACATAGGGGTATATTCACAAGAACGTGTGATAACTACCGCAAGAGTAGCCTAACGCAACTTCCAACATCACAGCCCAACGCGGGAAAATTACGCCATGCCAACCAAGTATTCACAACGTGGCGCTAGCAAGCGATAGTCACCAGATAACGCGTCAAAGGGCCACGCAAAATCCAACGCCATACCGCAAAAATGCGAAACGCGAACGCAAAAAAACATGCTACGAGGCCAACGCGTACAAAAATCTGCGAAAACCAGGCACAGGCCTGCAAATACCACGTGTCTTGCTGGCAAATGCACCACAAAAACAACACACCAGAAAGAAGCCAAAGCACGTAGCAACATGGATGCAAACTGACCCATCACAGAGGCCAACGCGATCCCCACAATCCCCACAGACCACCAGCAAGGAACAATGGGCTTGGGCTTGGGGAAGGAGAAGGAGAAGAGGGAGAGGAAGACGGGGTGCAGACCACAGGGAAACAAGCCCAGCATCACGGAGGTGACAGAACACTACCAGCAGCTGACCCACAAGCAGACCACCTGGAATGCAGTCAAAGTGCCGAGGAGGCCAATCCAGGAGGCCAAGAGGCGCTAGCATGACATGACAACTGAAACCAGGCACAAACCCGCTGCCAACAGGAAGGCAGCAACAGCGACAGGAGGTGACATTCCACCAACACAGGAGGAGCTGGAGGCAACCGAGGCCACAACCATCAGTGTGGAAATGGTGCAAGGAGAAGGGAGTACGGACACAACTCGAGAGGACCTGACAACATCAACAGGGCAAGTAACGAACAGGGACTGGGGTGACGGGGGAAATGGGCACAATGGCACACAGGCACAATGAGGTGTAGCACACTGCACACCCACATTTACCCAGGATCATGTCCCCCAACCTCAGACTCAGACAACTCGTCAAAACACCCACCTACTCAGCCGGCTGCACTCTCAACCCCATATTCTCCACAATCCCCCACGTCTCCTTCAACCACACCACTGTACTCCACTAGACAGACCATCGCTGCATCCACTTCACCTTCCAGAAACCCACCACGCACCACTGCTCCCAACAGATGCCTCGCCGCCACTGGAGCAAAGTCACCGAAGACCAGCTAACCACCACCCTCGCCCAGAGCCCACCCCCGAGCCCACCAACGCCGACACCATCGCCCGCATACTCAGACTGTGGATTGACAACTGTGCTAACACCCTCGCCCCATTCAAGAAACCCTCCAACAGTCACACCAGCAAGAAAGCCAGCTGGTTCACTGAAGACCTCCAGGCCTCCAAGCAAACCTGCCGAAAGCTGGAGAAGAACTGGCTCTGTGAATGAACACCGGCAGCCCACAAGAACGCCACCCGCAGACACCATCACCTCATCAGATCCGACAAAAGGGCCTCCTTCAAAGACCGCCTAAACAACAATGCACACAACAGCAAAGAGCTCTTCAATACAGTGAAGGAACTCTCCAACCCCAGCTCCAACACCAAAAACATCCCACCTTCGCAAGACCTGTGCGACTCGCTGGCCACCATCTTCCATCGCAAGATCGCAGACATCCACGACAGCTTCAACAACATGACCACCACGACAACCACTGAGATCCTCGCCCCCACAACCACCAGCCGCACCAATCACCTTCTCTCCTAGACCAACATCAACGATGACGAAACCATCGAGATCATGAACACCATCCACTCCGGATCTCCCTCAGACCCCTGCCCACTCCACATCTTCAACAAAGCCAGCACCGCCATCGCACCCCATCTCCGGAAAGCCATCAACATCTCCTTCGAGACAGCAACCTTCCCGGAGAGCTGGAAGCATGCCGAGATCAACGCCTTACTCAAGAAACCCAAGACAGACCCTAAGGACCAAAGGAACTTCGGGTCCATCTCCCTGCTCCCGTTCCCGGCGAAGGTCATCGAGAAGACCATCAACAAACAACTGACCTGCTACCTCGAGGAAAACAGCATCCTGGACCCGTCCCAGTCTGGGTTCCGCAGCAACCATAGCACCGAGACTGCCCTCATCGCCGCCACCAATGATATCAGAACCCTGCTAGACAACAGAGAAACCGTGGCCCCCCCTTCCGCTCCGAAGCCACCAAGATCATCTGCGGCGTACACCAGGGCTCATCCCAACGCTGTTCAACATCTACAAGGCACCACTTGCCCACGTCGCCCAACTGCACGTCCTCAACATCATCTCCTATGCCGACGTCACCCAACTGATCCTCTCCCTCACCAAGGACCTCCGCACTGCCAAAACCAACCTCAACGAAGGAATGAAGGCCGTCGCCGAATGGATGAGGAACAGCCGACTGAAGCTGAACTCGGACAAGATGGAGGTCCTCATCCTCGGATCCACCCCTTCGGCCTGGAATGACTCCTGGTGGCCGACCGCACTGGGAACAGCTCCAACGCCCACCGACCACGCACGCAACTTAGTGGTCATCCTCGACTCCACCCTCTCCATGACCAAGAGGGTCAACGGCGTCTCTTCCTCCTGCTTCAACACCCTCCACATGCTCCGCAAGATCTACAGGTGGATCCCCACCGAAAAAAGAAGAACGGTCACCCAGGCCCTCGTCAGCAGCAGGCTGGACTATGGAAACACCCTCTACGCAGGCTCCTTACCCACACACACAAGGCACTCCACAACACCGGACCAGCGTACCTCAACAGCTGACTCAGTTCTACACCCCCCACCCACCAGCTCCGCTCCGCCGACCTCACCCAGGCCACAGTCCCCCACATCCGAAGAGCGACCTCTGGCAGCAGGACGTTCTCCCACCTCGCCGTCAAGACCTGGAACACCCTCCCCATCCACCTACGGCAGACCCAAGACCGGCTGTCCTTCAGATGACCCCTCAAGATCTGGCTCTTCGAGCAGTAGGAGCATCCCCCACCCCCCAGTGCCTTGAGACCCTCACGGGTAAGTAGCGCGCTTTACAAATGCTATGATTGATTGATTGATCATCCCCTTGGCACACTGCAGCACACACACATAGCAAGAACAGTACACCCACATTGACGACAACGTGGTACAATGCGCACTGCGGAACAGAGGACACAACTGGCTCCGCACATGCACAGAAACATGCCTACTACATCTGACAGAGCTTGAAACTGTGAAATGAAAATGTACGCATACGACCTCACATCCGTCATGTAGTCCAAATGTACACTGTTCCGCAGAAGAATCCAGCACATCACAAACAGTCACAATGTACATTGCCATACAGTCTGCATGTAAACCAGAACAATGCGCCAACATACATGTCAACACAATGTCAACATGCATCTCCCCTTCACATTACAGAGGGGCACACAACACTACCAGCAGAGCACAGAAAACAACACATCTGTGATGCTGGAGAGGACCACCACACCCTCGACACTGACTCCCTACAACAGCCCATGGATATCCCACGCAATTAGCCACCAGGACCAGGGCAGACAAGCTACTCAGAGGAGAACACAGAGCCTGCAACAGACCACACAGCAGGAAGCACCTGCAAGCACAGCTGGCTCACAACACCTCACACACCCACATATGGCACCCCAATGCCAGGTGTCAGCATGCCAAAAGGAGGTGTCCCAACAGGTGTGGGTGGGTGCCGAAACCATGGAAGGCAAACTAGAACACATACGTTGGTGTCTATTGTGGTAAATATTCTTTTTACCTTGACTGAATTTCATACGGAATCTAAAATAAAGTAAAATAGCTCAGAATAACAAGAGGCAGAATCCGTGGTATAAGAGATTTTCTGAATGGGCTTTATTCCAAAATGGCCGACTCGAGTGGCGGCCTTCAGGTTCCGTCACCACGAGGGTTCAGGAAGTGAAGTACAATACTTTATTGACAAGAAGTAACTTTTATAGGTCATACATTACAATGAAACGAATGCAAAAGGCGTAACAATTGATAAGAGAAATGACATAGTGGTACGTAATCGAAACTAGGCGTAATAAGGAGCAGAAAGAAACATGATTGGCTCTGATTATCATGCATAGGTGGATCTATAAGATAATACTTAACATAGATGCGCGCGCAGCAGCATGACGTGTGATTGACGTGCAACTAGGGGGTGAAGGGGACTTGACATTTAGCTCTACATGTGGAGACGAGAAGTCTGGGGGGTCAAGTCAACCTAATCCCAAATCATATCTAACATCCTATGTTTAGAGAACTATGTTATCCACAAGAAAAGACTCTCGGACAGAATCTATTCTATACTGACTGTGTGTGCGTGTACAAGCGTCTAAGTGTCTATATGAGATGCGAGGGACAGAAAACTTTCCATGGCAACAGGGCTATGAATTACTTGCAGGAGGACGGAAAGGCCGAGTCCTTTGCTTGTGAGCTAAAGGAAATGTTTACCTAAATCACTAGACAGGAATGCATCGGCTGAAGAGCAAAGTAGATAATTCGAAGGTGAAATACAGCTTCTTGGCAGGCAGGCAAAACTGGCCGAGGCAGGCACCGTTAGCTGCACAGGGAGTAGGACAAAGTTCATGGATACAGATGCGAGCTCAAGCTGAAGCTGTCAGAGACAGAGAGCAGGGAAGGCTTTGAGGACAGAATCGGGCCTACTTGCCTGAACTGTAAAAATGGAGTAACTTAGCCATATAAAGTCGGTGGCCTGTCATACTTAGGAATCGAATATCCAGCCCATTGATGGCGGATCTGACAGAGAACATGTTGACGGTGGACGCACATATGTTTGCGTTTGGAAACTGGAACTGGAGGGAACATACATGTACTTGTGACATGCACATAGAACCGTTGGGGTCCAAGATAGGGGACATAACTGATCAGGAAAATCCACATTTCCACATTCCCTCCTTGTCCCCTACTTGCCCTTCAAGAGATATCAATCTTCATCATTCCATCGATTTGCTCATGGAGCATCATTTCTTCTTCCTTCTTCTTCCGGCATTCTGAACGAGAACTTTGATATGGAATGCATGATGTGGCACACAGACCACAAATCACTGGTCCACATTGTAGGCATAAACAACAACTGAAGAGCATAAGAAGGCCAATACCTAGGAAGGATAGAACTCTCCATCCCCAGGCTGATATCACACTCCAAAACCACCCGGACCACGTCCAAGTGCCTGGATTCTCGTGTATCTGGCTCACAATCTTATGAAGGCGTGTTATAGCTTTATATACAGATGGCGAATTTTCTGGTATGAATATGCAGCAGCTGGATCCGATGACCCTGCAAGCTCCGCCCCTATCGGCCAGGATGACGTCAAGAACAAGACGATTCTGGAGAACAACAATTCTCATCACTGATTGTTCCTCTGTCAGATTGCCTAGGGCGGCTATAGTCTCGTTTACTACAGCTTCAAGAGTCTTGGTTAGTCTGCGTATCAGCTTACTATTTGATATTGTACCTATATAGGGAAAGATACCTTTATTGAAATCTACATACTTGTCCCATGCCGTCTCAGTATAATCGACAACTGGGAGATCTCTTCGCTCTCTATTGTGTACTAAATGAACATTTCGATGATAATCAGGGGGAGCTAGGAAAACAGGTGGCAAAAGGAATGCTATGTAACAGGTACCATCCCAATCTAGAGGCAGACGCATATATGCCGTCTGACCACATATAAAGTAAGAATGGCGAGAAGCTCTGAATGAAGATTTACCTTGATCACTATATTCTACTGTAGTAACGCATTGGCTATGGCTCATATGTATGGAACCAACTTTTCTTACACATAATTCACCCTTAACTGGAAATACTGACATAGTGGGCAGAATTAGTTCAACTTCGGATTTGACATTCAGAATCATAAGATTAGGTGTAAAATTACCTAATTTATACACTTCATTTTCTAGATCAGTTCCTGTTCTACTGGGGTGACCCTCCTTATTAGGATGACAGACTTTGAATAAAACTAGATTCAGATTTCCCCATATCCAATGTTGTTGATAAACTGCTGTGTCTGGGTCTATGGAATTTAGTAAACTAAACCATGCTCCACAGGAGCCATTGTGTGTGAACGGATGTGGAAAGAAAGGCAGAACTCCTTTGTTATTCTGATAGGGAGGGAGTCGGCCACACACCCAACAATTGGTGGCATTACTAGTCTGATGGGAATGATGTAACATACTAATGAAGGTGTTATTGCGCAGCGCAAGTCTATAAGATAATTCATGTGGCGGTAGGTCACTAAAAGAATGTTCAGCAGCAACACTATAAACATGTCTAGAAATAGGATGATATATGTGCAAAATCACACTCGTAATAATTATTAAAACACTCAATAAAAACAGAATTAATAATGTCCTCATACAGTAGCTACGCAGTGATTTACAATACGCCTGTCGTTTCAACATTTCTCCGGTATTTTCTCTACTCAGGTCCAAGGGATACATGTCAGAGACAATTCAACCGCTTCACCTTGGAGAGGACTTAAACAATCACATTGCTCGACTGTTTGGGCCTAAGCTTTAATTTATAGCACTGAGAGTCATTCTGTTCAACAAAGGGAAGTTTTGAATCAGTCTGTGAGGGAGTGCAGGGCACAGTGTCCATATCCGAGGATAGTCCATGAAATTTCTTAATGTGGCTGGAATGTATCCATCCCTTGCGGCCCTCAACTTTCACGGCTGTTCTTGTGGTCAGCAGGACTAGCTTCGGTGCTTTCCACCTGGGCTCCAACTGGGTCTTCCGATCAAAATTTCTCACAAGCACCAGATCTCCCGGAGCAACGTCATGGGGTTTCACCTCAGTGTTGTCAGGAAAAGCTGCAGCTACCTGTGAACGACAAGATTGTAGTGCAGACATCAAGGAAGCCAAGTAATCTGTCAGCATATTACAATTAACATCAGTTATTTTACGTGGTATAGGTGTCCCCCAGATATTTGGTGGCCTTCCGAGGATCACCTCATACGGGGATAGCCCTGTTCGAGAGTGTGCTACCATTCTTATGTAAAATAGTGCAACTGGTAAGGCTACTATCCAGTCAACACCTTTCTCCTTACATATTTTAGACAATCTGATTTTCAAAATTTGATTATGTCGTTCCACGAGACCTGCTGCCTCGGGGTGTCGGACACAGTGGAATTTCCACTGATATCCCAACAAAAGTGAGACATGTTTCATTAATTCGGATGAGAAAGGCTGGCCGTTATCTGAATATACAACACGTGGTAAACCGTACCGCGGGAAGAATTCTCGAACTAACTGTTTGGCAGTAGTCGGGGCCGTGTAATCTGATACTGGGTACGCCTCAGTCCATCGGGAGAGAGCGCAGACAACTACAAGAACATATTTGAATCCTCGACATCGTTCCATCTGGATATAATCCATTTGGAGCACTTCAAAAGGATGATTAGGAGTCTGGAATCCACCCTGTTCTACGGGAACACTTTTTCCTGGGTTGAACTGACAACATATCATACAGGTACGGACTTTTTGTTTAGCTGCTGCTCGTAAATGTTTATTGAACCAAATGTGTTGAATGCTATCTAGCATAGCTTTCTCTCCTAAATGCGCTGGGCTGTGAATTGTAGCTATAATGGCTTGGACCATGGAGTCAGGAAGAAACCATACAGATTTCTCCTTCGTCATCCATCCCTGATCTGTCTGGATCCCTCCTAGTTCAGTCCATTTCTTTAATTCTTCTGCAGTAGCATGTGTCTGTATATCAATTACGTCAAGTGCGGGATCCTTAATTGTCATACATTGTGTTGGTGTCTGAACTATTGGCTTTGTCATGTCTAATGTGCGATTCTGAGCAGTCTGTTTAGCTGTTCTGTCAGCTAAATCATTGCCTTGAGAAATGATATCAGTAACCTTCGTGTGTGCTTTACATTTCATAATCGATATAGCAGTGGGTAGATGTATTGCGTCTAACAAGGCATGAATGAGGGGTCCGTGCTGAATGTGGGCACCATGGGAGGTTAAATAACCTCTCTCTCGCCACAGCACGCCGAAGTCGTGTACAACTCCGAATGCATAACGTGAGTCAGTGTATACATTAACTTTCTTATTTGTGGCTTGAATACAGGCTTGTGTTAGAGCAATAAGTTCTGCTGCTTGGGCTGACAAAGTATCTATACAATTTGTCTCAATAACTTCAGTGTCTGTTGTGACTGCATACGCGGCCACTAAATCTCCTGTACTTGCTCTCATGCACGATCCGTCTACATACAACGTCAGGTCTGGATCTAACAATGGAACGTCTGTCAAGTCTTGTCTAGGTTTCGTCTTTATTTCAATGATTTCAACACAATCATGAGCTAGTGGGTCTGTTCCAATTACAGGTAATAGCGTAGCAGGATTCAATGTATTACACCGTCGGATCTCTATGTGTGGCTGAAACAATGTCAGTTCATAACCGGTAAGTCTTGCTATGGTCAAGTGTTGTGTTTGTGTTCGGTTCACAAGAACTTCTACTGCATGTGGTACTTGTACTGTCAATGGATGTCCTAACACTATGGCATCGCTTTGTCTGATTGCTAAAGCTGTTGCCGCCACTGATTTCAGGCACGCGGGCAAAGCCTGAGCTACGGGATCTAATGTACTGGAAAAATAAGCACATGGCTTGCGTGATCCTGCTTGATCCTGAGTGAGTACTGACAAAGCAGTACCTTCGCGTTCTGTAACAAAGAGTGTAAAATGTTTGCTATAACATGGTGTTGCTAAAACAGGTGCTTGGCATAAAGCTTCCTTTAGGCTTTCAAAAGCTTGTGTATGTTCCTGAGTCCAAGGGAGAACAGTCGATGTGGCTGCCTCCTGTGTGGTTAACTGAATGAGTGGTTTTGCTAGAAATGCGTACTGAGGGATCCACTGCCTACAATATGAAGTGAGGCCTATGAAAGCCCGCACCTCCTTTTGTGTCTGGGGTATTGACATGTTAGCAATTAACTGGATGCGATCTGGTGTAAGCTGCCTTCCCTCCTTGGACAGCGAGTGACCAAGATAAATAACTCGCCGGACACAGAATTGCAGCTTAGAAGGAGACACCTTGTGCCCCTTGTCGGCTAGAAAATGTAAAACTGTCAGAGAAGCCTTTTCACATTCAGGTTCGCTTCTCGCGGTGATCAGCAGATCATCGACATATTGAAGCAGTGCAGTATTGACTGGCATGTGGATACTGTCAAGTTCTCGTTTCAGTGCTTGGCTGTAGATGCTGGGGCTTTCTGTGAATCCTTGGGGAGCGCGTGAGAATTTAAAGCTGCGCCCATTTAAACTGAATCCGAACAAATATTGGCTTTCCGGATCTATTGGGACGCTGAAAAAGGCATTCTTGAGATCAATTACAGTAAAGAATGTTGCTTCGGAATCAATTGCTGTCAATAATGATGATATATCGGGGACCACAGGAAATTGTGGCACAATGCACTTGTTTAGTTCACGCAAATCAATAACCAATCGGTATACTGGCGGAGCAGTAGGGTCAGTTCGTTTAAGAATCGGAATTATCGGCGAATTACATACATTGGAGTCTGTTTCTACAACTACTCCTTGGGCAATTAACTCATCAATGATTTTCAGCAAAGCCACTACAGCATCTTGCGGTAACTTGTATTGTCGCATTCGTGGTAATACCACTCCTGCCTTGAGTGTAACTCGGTATGGTGTAATGTTCATGTAACCAACATCAGTAGGGCCTTGTGCCCATAGATGCGCTGGTAAAGTCTGTAGTCGGAGATCCATGTCTCTAGACACATAGTGACCTTTAAAATCACGTAAAAACAACCTTACTCCTTCCGGAGAACAACATATTATGGCTCCTAGGGCTTTCAGAGTTTTAATTCCTAACAGATTTTCTGGGCATGATTTAGTAAGCAATAAATCTGTAGTTCGTGTCAAAGGTCCTATCGTAAGTGGAAGAGGCTGCGATACTTCATTAACAATAGGTTTTCCTGAAAAACCAAGGGAAACATTTTGAGAGCCTGAGAGGGGTGCCCCTGGAACTTCACTACGTTTTATAGTTGTTCGACTTGCCCCTGTATCGAGTAAGAATTTTCTATCTTGACCTAATAATTCACTATGTACATAAGGTCCTTCTTGATCTACAGGAATCTCGATAAGCGGTAAGTCAACTTCCCTCTCTAGGCTGGTTCATGCGTAACGCTGATACTCAGGATATTCATACTGTGCAGTCTGATACATTTGTCGTGTTGTGGTTTGTGTGGCAGTAGCAGGCAACGGTGGTGCAGCTGGCACAAACTGTATTGGCTGTTGTGCGGCTGGCATGGCCTGGGAATGCGGCATAGCTCCTTGTTCATTCTGATCTTGTCTGAGTGGCCGTGATCTTTCTTGTGTTTTACCTATGGCGATATTATGTTTTAAAACTGGACAATCGTGTACGTAATGACCTGGCTTTTTGCAATAATTGCATGTTCCTTTTACCGGTCCTGCTGAATCGGACTGTGTCATACCCTTTTTATGTCCTTCAGCCGGTACTGTCTGAGACACTAGCATTTTCATTTTTGTATCTTTCATACGTCTTTGTTCGTGTTCTTGTTCATCTCTAATTCTATTGTGATGATACTGTAACATTTGTAGCATTTGTGACGGAGTGTTACTTTGCCAGGTACTCTCGAATTTCAATATTCTATTCTTTACTGGAGGTAATGCATTTTCTACTAATTTTGTCACAAATAAATGTGGATACGACTCACTACTTGTTTTTATACCACTATTTATTCCAAAACATTTTTCAAATCGGGCATAATAGTCACTTGTGTCTTCATCATGCTTTTGTTTACAGGCCGTGATTGCACCCCAATCTTCCTTTTTTGTAGTTAATAAACGTGGCAGTACTTGTACTAGTAAACCTGGTAATGCTTTGACTTTATCCCCGAGCCCTGAACCTGCAGCTCGGGCCTTTTCTTCCGTTTCTAATGCTGTCCAATCTATCTTTTGGTCTCCCACTTCCCACTCTTTTTCTTTCAGTTTTTCATAAATGCCAGCAGGTAAGAGCACCTTTAATATCGTCATAATATCAGGATAGGTATACTCTCCCATCAGCAACATGTCCTTAATTTCTCGGTGGAAACCCGCTGGGTCTTTGTCATGACTTGGTACTACTTTCTTCATTTCTAACAATTCAATTTTTGATATGGGTGTGTATACAAATACACGGTGAAACTGATTGTCCTCGCCTTTTATTGGGTGCACTTCTCGTAAGGGATTTTGTCTATCCATATAATACGGTGTTCTTTCTCTGCGGTGCAGCGAGAAAGAGTCCGGACTTACAAAAAGGACATACTGTTTACGTGACACTAATATTTCTTTAATTAACTTGTTACTGGAACCTCTCCACCTGTTCGTGAGTAGTTCCGTTAATATATCAGGTAAAGGACCAGGGTCAGCATGTTGGCTCTTATATAGTATAAGGAGTTGCTGAATCATATAGATTCCAGCTAAACGTTGTTCATCTGCACTAAGGTTAAAAAACGTGTGTGCTACGGTCTCATCACCGTATTTTTCAGGACTGTCAATCCAGTGAACGGCTGATCTGGCTAATTCTTGCTCATCCATGGAATCGAGGAGATGGTAACCCCTTCGTTCTCGTAGTAGTTTATCTGCGGCTTGGAACAAATGTTCAGGAGACTTTAAATTTATTACAGGCGTCGGATACGTTCTGCTATTATTTGGACATACAGAGTGTATGGGATCGGAAAAGCATCTAGTATTATCACAGGATCTTCCTCTGCCTACGTATGCTATGGTTTCTGACTGTCTTGCGGAATTCCCTGATTCGGATACTTCATCTTGCTCGAACTCGTCTGTTTCCAATCTTTCTTCGTGAATACGTTCTATTTCTCTACGGATTTTTCGGCACATGGCTATTATACAGTTTTTCTTATCGTGTCTCCCTTCTGATATATTCTGGCTCCATCTTGTAAGAGTAAGCATTGTATTCGGGTCTACCCCCGGACGGTCTTGATTTCTGATCACACAGTTTATGAGGAAACGTAACAGTTCCCCCTGTATCTCTACTTTCTGGAATTCCATAGCTCTGTTAATACATTCTGGGTCTCGCCCTGTTTGGACAAAATGATATATTTTATCTAGATGCGTAGTCATTCCTGGTAACCTCGCTAAATACTCTGCGGCTCGTCTGATACGTAATGATGCCAGGACCATTTCGTCCTCTTTACCGACCACCGGGTCATATCTACAATCTATAAGCAGTTCCTTAAGCGTACGTTCACTTACGAATTTGGGTGTACGTGAATGCGCTGATTCTTGAAAAACAAGTTTATTTATTCTAGGTGGTGTAAAGGTATTGCTAGCACCTCCCGTGGCCCCATCTGGGGTGTCGGGTGTGAATGGATTCGTTGAACGTGACACAGCAACTATAGGTGTCGATACCACTGTAGAATCGATTGCGGGGACAGATGCGGAAACAGATGTGCTTGCCGGAGCTCGTGTCGGGACTTGCTGTTGCACGGGGACAGATACCTGGTCCTGACGTTGAACCCCTCCGCCAGACGATCTATGTGGTGCGGGGTTAGCATACTCGGGAGCTGCGTCATCTAGATATGAGGAAAGAAAAACATCTTCTGCGGTTCGGGGATGCCCTTTTGGATGTACCTTAATTGGAAATAATGGGGGTGGCAAGTCTTTTGGTATCTCTGGAGTAGCCTTAGGTAATCCTTCGGCTAGAAGAGGATACATACCGTTCATAAGAGCATTTCTTTGTCTATCTACTTGTTCTGATTTCACTCGGATTCCTTCCTCAATTAATAGATTTTCTTGAACTTCCTTTGAACTTTCTTTACTCCTCTCTTCTTGTCTACGTGCTTTTTCTGTACGTCTATGAGATTCTTTACGCCATAACTCAACAGCGTCTTTCTGTGACTGTCTGACTTTTCTTTTCCATAACTCTTCCTCCACTTTCATGATGCACTCTGCATCCCAGGTTCCCGCTGCGGGCCACCTTTGACTTTCCGGCAATCCCTTGGTATAATCTACCCATAGATCAAGAAACAATATGGCATCTAAGCCATGTTTGTGATACATAAAATGCCCTGGGGTGTCCCTAGGAGGAATAGGAACTGCTTCTTCAAGCACCCCTTTTCTGGTAGTAATCTGTCTTAACTTCGAGAAGAGCGGCATCTTGACAACTGATCTGATACTTACTCTTGAACTCACTTAATACGAGGAAAAAAAAAACACAATAATGAACAGTGAACAATGAACAATCATTCATACCACAATATGCAAGACATTTGAACACTTTAAACATTAAACATTAAACATTTAAAAAAAATGACCGACAATGATGACAGTCTGCATAACTAATCACCAAGCTGAATTCTTGACAATAACTGAATACTTCGGAATACTTGATATACTGCTAAACAGTACATATACACTGCTAAACAGTGCAGACCGGATTTGTGTACCCAAATCCGTCTTGACCGGCACAACCTATGTGCTGTCAACACGCCTCCCCGGCGATGGTACTCACCGAGTAGCTCCTTGAAACGGAAGGCCTCAGAGAATGGACGGGACTCGATGACTGCGGACAGCGGACCCTCTGGACATCGGGATTTCGAAAACCTGGTGGGCCTCTGTATACCTCGGATCTTGCTCTCTCAGCTAGGCTCTGGTCGGGATACTTCGCACTTCTCACCGCCTCGTCTGGGTTGATCGCAGCCTCAGTCGCCCCCGCTTGACCGGAGGGAGCTTACAGGAAATCCTGCTGGTACGCGTTTATGGTCCGTCCAGCTGTGGCAGGAGACCGGGCCTGCAACGCACCGCCGGCGCGTGAGATGAGAAAGTGTCCCTGTTCGGGCGCCATTATGTGGTAAATATTCTTTTTACCTTGACTGAATTTCATACGGAATCTAAAATAAAGTAAAATAGCTCAGAATAACAAGAGGCAGAATCCGTGGTATAAGAGATTTTCTGAATGGGCTTTATTCCAAAATGGCCGACTCGAGTGGCGGCCTTCAGGTTCCGTCACCACGAGGGTTCAGGAAGTGAAGTACAATACTTTATTGACAAGAAGTAACTTTTATAGGTCATACATTACAATGAAACGAATGCAAAAGGCGTAACAATTGATAAGAGAAATGACATAGTGGTACGTAATCGAAACTAGGCGTAATAAGGAGCAGAAAGAAACATGATTGGCTCTGATTATCATGCATAGGTGGATCTATAAGATAATACTTAACATAGATGCGCGCGCAGCAGCATGACGTGTGATTGACGTGCAACTAGGGGGTGAAGGGGACTTGACATTTAGCTCTACATGTGGAGACGAGAAGTCTGGGGGGTCAAGTCAACCTAATCCCAAATCATATCTAACATCCTATGTTTAGAGAACTATGTTATCCACAAGAAAAGACTCTCGGACAGAATCTATTCTATACTGACTGTGTGTGCGTGTACAAGCGTCTAAGTGTCTATATGAGATGCGAGGGACAGAAAACTTTCCATGGCAACAGGGCTATGAATTACTTGCAGGAGGACGGAAAGGCCGAGTCCTTTGCTTGTGAGCTAAAGGAAATGTTTACCTAAATCACTAGACAGGAATGCATCGGCTGAAGAGCAAAGTAGATAATTCGAAGGTGAAATACAGCTTCTTGGCAGGCAGGCAAAACTGGCCGAGGCAGGCACCGTTAGCTGCACAGGGAGTAGGACAAAGTTCATGGATACAGATGCGAGCTCAAGCTGAAGCTGTCAGAGACAGAGAGCAGGGAAGGCTTTGAGGACAGAATCGGGCCTACTTGCCTGAACTGTAAAAATGGAGTAACTTAGCCATATAAAGTCGGTGGCCTGTCATACTTAGGAATCGAATATCCAGCCCATTGATGGCGGATCTGACAGAGAACATGTTGACGGTGGACGCACATATGTTTGCGTTTGGAAACTGGAACTGGAGGGAACATACATGTACTTGTGACATGCACATAGAACCGTTGGGGTCCAAGATAGGGGACATAACTGATCAGGAAAATCCACATTTCCACACTATCACCCTCAGGGACCACCCACGCCCCACAAAGGAGACCCACACTACCAAAAAGACACATGCAGATGCACATTTACAGTACAGAACCACGCCCAGGGGCACGCAAATAGCAGTCACACACACCACATTGGCTCTGCGTATGACGGCCCTGGCCACTCCCCTTACGAATTGAGTGGGTGACGACAAAGCTACATGTCCAAGCTCAAACCCGCTGCCTGCGGTGACATGTCTGCATCCGATGTGCACAGCACAATGTAATGTCGTAGGGCACAGGGCCCTCATGCATACAACAAGACCACAGGGACACACGTAGAAATCATGTTGTAGTGGCTACGGGCACGTGCGCCCGGCCCCTTTATTGGCAGGGCCACATGTACAGTGATGCCTGTGCTGGATGTGTGTGTGGTGAGTGAAAGCCAGCCCGCACGCAGTGCTTGGTGCTGGCAACCACTTGAACAGTGGACAGAGTCAACTGCTGAACAACATGGAGGGAGCCGGAGAAAGTCCAGAGGTAACACTACATGCAAACAGAAGTGTCCGTGAGTTGCAGTGCACTGAGGTAGGGGCACCACAGCTGAGCGCGCCCATGTGAAGAAAAAGTCTCGGATTGTGTCCCTTCGAGACATTCCTGATGCAGATGCAGTGGGGTGTGTTAGACCTGCATCATCTTCCTCATCAGCGTCCCAGGTCTCCCACACTGCTTGAGGTGACATTGCTGCGCAACCTCTCCACAACACAAAACTCAATCAGTAACGGACAATGGCTTGTGGTGCACTGAGTCAGTGGCACCTGGAGTGCTGAGCAGGGTATCAGACTGGTGATGGCATCCACGACAGGTGTGAGCAACTCACTACGTCCATCAGGACCACCGTTTCTACTCTGGCAGGTGGCGGTTGGAGGTGGTCCTGGCGGTGGTGGCATGTGCCTCCTATGGTGATGCGACGTCCGGGCCGGTCCGGCCTCGATTTGATGTGTGAGCCCTGGTGGACCGCAGTTGAGGCCGGAGGCAGCGGACAGCGCAGGGCCACAGACACATGACGTTGATGACCCTGTGGCCATCGTCTCAGAGGCCATCCAATATCTCAGAAGAAGGGGTCCCGGACCTGACCATCACAGAGGTAGTGGCCCCGGATGCACAGCGGCCGGCACAGGCACAGGCACCGTGCCACGGGACGGTGACTTGCGTTGCACTGAGGTAGTTCCACGCGCAGTGAGCAGGTTCTCATTGATGTCCAAGGTGAATGTGACGTAGGCCTGCAGGGGACAGAGGAGAGTGCTCTCCAGGGCATGATGCGGAAGGTCTGATGTTATCAGGCAGCAGCAAATGGAGGAGTGGAAAGCGCCAGCCTCGTTTTCACCACAAATTCGGTATCAGCTACATGAGGATGAACACTAGCCCCTAGTCCATAGACTCAGACGCCAACAATGTACGACCGGAGAGTGTCCATGAATGTCGGGTAACAGACTTAGTGGCACCGGTGCTGAGAGGGGATGCAGTCTGCGATGATGACGGTACAATGAACTCCGCCATCGCTAAATCAAGACTCTATGACCTACTGGACAGCAGTGTGGGCCGGAGGCAGAGGTCCGCAGTGGCCCACACCCACCTGACATTGGCTCGCGATGCACAGAGTTAGTGAAACCAGGGCAGTTGTCAATAGTGTTCGATCACCTCCATAACGATGATTCTGTTCCCTCCGGACTGCAACGCGCCATCCTCATACACATCTCCTTGCATGCGAGGAGATGTACTCTGCCTTTGAATAATCGATGTTCAGTTCTAATTCTGTGACCTACTCGTGCGCAGCGTAGGACGAGGGCAGTAATCCACGTAGACCCACAGACATGTGTGGTTGTAATGCTATGCACAGACTTGGTGGCACCACATCGAAGGGCGTATAGTGACATGGACTCTGCCTTAAATGATGTTCACTGCCATGGTATAATCAACACTCAGTTCCAAATGTGTGACCTACTTGGCCGTGATGTAGGCCGGAGGCGGCAGTTGAGTACGTCAATGAGAAATGACTAAAGTTGGCCTCTGTGGTGGATCCCGTGATGGTCTGAGGAGGCTGCCAAGTTCACGGGGCTTGGAGCTTGCGCCTGCATGTGGTAGGCCCTCCGTGACACATGCCGGTGTTGGCAGGTGATCAGTGTGGCCTGGCTGCACAGTGGCAGGCCTGACGGGTTCGGGGTCCAGTGGTCCGGGGTACGGCATGCCCACAGGATCGCAGGCAACTCCGCTCATGAGGACTGCGTCGGCCTCGTGGCGTGGTGAGCGGTGCCACCCTGGCAGAGACGTTGGGCTTTCCGGAAGAGGACCACGCCCAGGGCTATGTGCTTTTTATTCACAGCCGTATGCTGGTCTGGCATACGCCGGGTCATCCCACTCTGCTCACGCTTACAGGGGGGCGTAACAGGCGACATTTCCGCAAAATCCCCCACTGGCCGGGGTGATATGGTTGCGTCCACTGTCCACTACACTCCCTACACCAGAGGTGTATGTCGCCATGGATATGGGTGTGTTCTGCATACTGTGGTCTGTCAAGCACATCTCCGCCACTCTAGGCATTGTGTAGTTTCCCAATCATGGTTCTCCTGCATCCTTCACACATGCTTGGTTGCCACCTCTCCCCCCATTCGGCTTTTGTGTGGCTGAGGTGACATGCCATTGATGGCTCATGTTCACGGCTTGCCAAGGTTACCATTGTGAGTTGTCCCGTCGTGTCTTGTGGGTGGGCATGTTGTTTTGTATGTTGGTTTTGTTTTTGTGACGTGTGCATTGCCAGAGTTGTGGTTTGCATGGTTGTGGAGTTGAGGTGAGTGGGGTGTTCATTTGGTACTTGCCAAGGGGCTGTGCATTTTCCTTGGTGCCATTCTGGGGATGCTGGTTGCTGATGGACTGTCGGAGGATGGAGGAATTGTGCACAGTGGCTGGGTATTTTGAGGCGAGATTGGTGGAGGTTCCACTGTGTTCGGTTGTTGCCTGCACATTGATGCAAAACGTGTGCTTTCCATTACGGCAATTGTGTGCTGTGTTGGCTGGTGGTACAGGTATGACATGTGTGCTGTCAATTGCCCCTGACATGTGCGTGCATCCAGCTATGGCGTATGGTCCTTGCTTGGTGTCCAGCGGATCCTGCGCATTGTGTTGGATGTATAGGGACTGGGGTACCAGGCTGATGGTGATGTCCAGGACTAGATGAGTGTCCAGGATGGCCTTGGGACAAGGCCGAACTGGGAACACAAAGCAGCCCTGGCAAATTTTGTCAGACCAGGCCCCATAAGGTGTACAGCGAATAAGCCTGACCACTACAAAGGGGTTTGGGGTGAGGGGTTCTCGCCTCAAGAAGAATGGGGAGAATAATGGTGCACCCTACAGTACATATTTCATTGTATATTCAACTGTGTTAGTTTTTAAAGCAGAGTAAATGATGACCTTACGCCGCACCAGGATACATCAATCTTTACTTGGGCTCTTCATTGATTCCCTCGCTATCACCCTCAACAGTGGTCCGCATCTCTCCGAAGCCTCTCTCTCACATGTATTTCATTTGTTTTATAGCACCTCTCATAACAGTGTAGGGTGACGGAGCATTTTACATCACAAACATATACAGAGACAATGAATCATACATGTGTTAATCAGTGTGTAGAAAATGTTACATAAAACAGGGAACTACAAGGAGTAGGATCCGCATCGTCCATTACGGCAGTCATTTATTTAAGAGTGCTTGGTCTGGGGAAGCACAAACTCAGGATTTACTATGTAACCCAATGGTTAGGGTTGACTTTGCTATTAAGAACTTATTTCTACGTAAACAAACCCTTTTTAGCAAAATTAGGATAATAAAAGACGGGGACAATAGAACACAACTTTCTAACCTAGATTACAATTGTAACTTATGAAGTGCACAGTGACAAAAGGATCTCTGTAAAAAAAGCAGTAACTCACTGAGCTATGCACATGCAATACTGTTCTGCGATCTGCGTGGTATATCTTCTTGGCATCAGTCATTTTAATCCTCTGTGCTACCTTAAATCAGTCATAACAGACACTAGACAAAACTTTGATTTCTCTCCGGCAGGTACATTAACAACCAGAGGTATCGTGCCACTTTTATTGTTGCCTGAAAACTGTTGGATATACAAGGAACACTGCAGTGCTTTTAAAACTGCTGCACTGCTAAAAAACTGGCCTCTAGTAACAAAAGTGCACCCCCCCCACCCCACAGCCTCTCAGAGAAACTCCTGATGCCCAGTACGGCCAGCCTGGCCTTGCCTCAGGAGCACGGCCACTGTTGGTCACCAAAAGGTCCGTTGAAGATGGGTGGCCATGAGAGGTTCCATGGTAAAACTGGGGACCTCAGCTTGTTGGAGGCACTTGCTGAAGGCAGGAGAGTTGAGAGTAAGCCAGGGAGAGGCCTCGTTCCCCAAGGCTCCTGCGGCTGGCCACCCAAGACATTAGGGCTCAGCATGAAGCCTGAAGCAGCACTACGGAGATGACTGCCATGCGAGCAGCTCTATTTGGGAGCCTGTGAGAACCCCTGTGGGTGGCCCTCGCTGAATCTATGATTTTTTCCTGCAGAGGGCAGGAATCTGTCAAGGTATGGCACATTGCTGTCCTCTCCTTGCACTGGTGCACTGAGTGCTGCCAGGCGCAAACGCAGGCACCCTTGCACTGGAGTGTGCTGTGAGCAGGATGGTTTGTGGGACAGAAGGGACACCTTCCTGCCCAAAAACAATCCTTAAAGGCATTTTCCTTATTCTATGTTTGATGTGGAATGCATCACATATAGAAAAAGGCAGTAAAGAGGGGAAATTAAGCTATTTCTCCTTGTTACCCCTGGGGCTGGGACGCGCAGCAGTTTGACAAATCCCTGGGTTAACAACTCCTTGTAAATCTGGTAATGCGCCAAAATCCACAGGACGATGTGTGGTAATGCCTAAACTCCACCTATCGAGTCCTTGCTGCAAGGTAACGCCAGGCTGCAAAATGTGCCGCTATGTGTTACCTTGGATTTACTGAAGCACACAGAGCTGCGCAAGGTGGCTTTGCATGGCTTAGTAAATGCCAGCTAAGGACTTGTGTAGCCCAGTAGATGCTAAAGTGAAATTAGAGGGTGCCTTGAAGATCTAGAGAATGCGAGAAGAAACACCCACATTTGAGCATTGGGGATCCCTGCAGATGTCTTGCAGGATTCGTTGCTGAACTGTATTATGGAAGTGATTTCTGAACAGTAATCTGGGGTCATACTGCATGTGCACTGTCTCTCTCGTAAATCAGCCACATCCACAGATGCCACAGGAAGCACAGGAATGGTTGTAGTAAGTTTAAAGGAGTGGAAAGAACGAATTCTCAGGCAGAGTTGCAGAAAAAGACTGCTGATGATGAGAACTGCCTGCTATGTTTACAAAATTTGAACCAGAACTTCCAAGCTAGGATAAGTAGTCTGGTGAGTATCAAGGAGGAGCTCGTGGTGAAGACCTGTCAGGCATTTGTGGCCACCCGGTGAAACTGAAGATGGTCCACAAGGGGAAAAGTTCGCAATTCCCTCAGGCAGAGTTGATGAGGAAGTTTGTGGAGGGCGTAGGCGCTAGTTGAGGATGAGCAATTCTTGGTTCAGTTGAGAGAAGGAAGCGCCCTCGGGCCACAACACTCTTTGTCATTGTGAGCCTGGGAGTTTATTGTCAGAGTTGAGGGTGGATGGTTGAATTGTTTCTTGTTTCTCCACTGCCTGCCCCCATTTCTAACATACATTTACCATAGAAGAAAGATAAGATTACCAAAGTAGCAGAGGTCAGCAGTCTAGCAGTACAGTGACCTCATTATACAACTACCAATGACAGCTCAGAGCTGGTGTGTAATTAAGTCTGGAGAGCAGCAAATGTCCTCTTCTTTGCTTCTCTGGCAGAGGAGTGTAACCTCTAGGGGCATATTTACAAAGAATTGATGTAGGACAGCGTTGCAAATTATTTTGCTTCGCTGCCCTAAGCCGATTCGAAAGGACAGGAATGCACAATATTCACAAGATACAGTGCTGTCCTTTCAGCCAGCGCCGGCGCACATTTTGCAGCTGTGCGCCAATGCAGGAACTTTTGTACCATGGTGCAAGGGTGTCTATGTTGTTGGCACAATTGTTTTTGTGCAGGAAAGGATATCTTCCTGCACAAAAACAATCACAGGAGGCATTTTCCTCTTTCTATATGTGCTGCAGAATGCAAAAAGGGACGTTCTGGCGACGCACAGGACTTGTAAATATGCCCCCTAGTTTTCTTTTTGTCATGTCAAGTTTAATGCTTTTATATGGTGTTAATTCATTGCAAACGATTGTGGAGTTTTATATATACATACCGCTTTTTTGTGTACAACTTTGTCATGCTGTGGTGGCTTTATATTTAAGCGTTTGGCGCAAGCCTGTATCTTCCCCCTGAGGCGGTTTTGTCACCTTAGAGAATGAGCAGCAATGTAACAAACAAATGTCTACTCTTTGCCTCTAGAGACAACGCCGGCTTAGGGTTGGGGATCCACACAGCCCTTCTACCCAAGCCTTTAAAAAGCCCTGGGGACCCTATCCCCCAGGGCGGTGATATTTTTTTACAGAAGGGGGGCCCCTTCCCTGACCCTTATTAGGCCCTGGGTATCTCATCCCACAGAGCCTTTTTTTAATTAAAGGGGAGCGCGGTCTCCCTCCCCATGCCTTCAATAGACCCTGGGAACCCCACCCCAGGGACTTAAACAAAGGGAAGGGGGTTGCGTGGACCCTCTCCCCAAGCCTTGTTCGGACTGGAGGAACGCATTCACCAAGGTCATTTATTTTTATTGAAGGGGAGGGAAGCCGCATGGCCCCCAATCCCCGAGGCATGTTGGGCCCTAGGGACCCCATACCCCAGGGCCAGTACTAAAAATAAAGGAGCGGGGGCTGCGCAACCCCCCTTCTCGAGCCCACTTTAGGCCCTGGAACCCCATCTGTGTCAGGGCCTATGTTAAAAGGGGTAGGAAAATGGGTTTCCCTCTCTCAAGCCGTTATCGGCCCCTGGGACCCCATCCCCGGGGGCTTTTACTATTAAAGTTGAGTGCCATGGTGCCAACCCAGGGCACCCACCATACATTTGTTGGGGGCCACAGGGGCAGCCCCAAAGCAACTGCGGCCCCAGCCCCAAAGCACCTGTGGCCCCAGCTGGCTACCCTCATGCAGCGGGAACCAGCACTGCTCCTGCCTGCAGGGAGCAGCTACTAATGCTGCTCCCTGCTGGCAGGAGTAATTTTTAAAATCTGTTTCCTGGCCCGCATAAGTGCTGGCAGGGAGACAGATCAAAAGACTGCTACCAGCTGATGATCCAGGTGGAGAAGTTCTTCACAGCCTTCTCGAGGTTCAATGTGGGATCAGGATCGGTAGTGAAGTACCGGGAATTTTAAGCCCAGCGGTGCAGGGGAACACACCCTAAGACTTCGGGTTCTTCCTGTTTCAGACCAACAGAAACACAGAGTCTTCTGGGTGAAGTCAAAGATCAGTTTATTGGCTGCAGACCAATTACAGGTATCCGAGAAGTACAACAGCATGTATGTTCTCAGGAGACTGCTTAAAGTTACAGAAACGAGCTTCTCCTTAAATACAAAATATCCTGCTTCAGGCACATATTCCTTGTTTTATGGCATGGTCATTCATATGTATACATTACAAATGAAAAGGCAG
Source organism: Triturus cristatus (assembly GCF_964204655.1). Lineage (NCBI taxonomy): Eukaryota > Metazoa > Chordata > Amphibia > Caudata > Salamandridae > Triturus > Triturus cristatus. The sequence goes on along the minus strand of NC_140592.1, from coordinate 1,250,622,245 downwards.
AGTCATGATGACCATCCCACATTCCAGTTAAGCCAGCCCACAATTATTTATCCAGCGAGGCTCAGATCCCACATCAGATATCAATAGGCCCCAATAAACACGGGCATCTCCTGTTTGGAAAACAAGCCATAAAGCAGGAAGTGAAAGAGATTATCTGGAGGCTCGTGTGGGATGAAAAGGCTTTATGGTGTGTCAAACCCTGATGCTAATCACAGGTGGCCGTAGGACGGGGAGCTCGTGAGACCGGACTGACCTGGGGCAGCGGAGCCAAGCTGCCCACGTCACAGAGAAGTCAAAGGAAGGCACATGTGTTCTAAAGGCCCGTATTTGCTCGTAATATGTGGCCTATGTGAGGGCAACCATAAGATGGCCACCGCTCTAAGATGGAACCCACGTAGTCAGTGTATAATATCATATACACAGTGCATTTATAGCTAAAACGTTATACAAAGCACTTGTACATACCGCATTGACCATTCGCGGTTCGCTAATACCGGAATAGACAGGGGTAGGGCCCTGCCTCCTATGCGGTCCCATATTTCAAAGTACGACAGACCCTCCTTTTGCCCTTACATAGGCAATAACTATACTCATTTCAATCCGAGTCTAGGTCAATATTCACGAAGTCATGGAGATGTTGCTGTAGCATCATCCTATTACTTAGCTCGTCCCTCGATACAGGTTTCCTTACACATAATGTAGCACAGAGGCCACATATCGCAGGAGCACACTGTATGCACAGACAGAACAGGAAAAGAATGGCTAAGATCATTCCAATGACCATCAGAATCTTCCAACCCCAGGCAGATATCAGTTCCCAGAACCACCCCACCAGTGACCAATCTCCTTTATCCACGTGTATGGATTCAGATATTCTATGCAGTTTGGAGATGGCTTGATAAACTGTTGGAGCGTTATCTGGTATGAAAATGCAACAACTAGATTGGATAACCTTACATACCCCACCGCGGTCTGCAAGTATAACGTCTAGAACCATACGGTTCTGCAAAGTCATGAGGCGATCCGCTTGGAGCTAAGCTGTCAAATTACCAAGGGCACCAGCCGTAACATTAACAGTGGATTCAACCACACGAGTCAGTTGTCTCAGGTTCCTACTATTAACCAAAGGTCCCCAAAACGGCAGGAAACCCAAAAAGAAGTCTCCCGCTTCCTGACCGGCAGTATCCTCCTTACTAATAACGCCTCTCACAACTCTGGTCTTGTGATAGTCAGAGGCAGCAGTAAATGTTGGCGGTAGCAGATTTGCAATATAACATGTGCCCGAGAAATCAGGGGGCAACCATGTATATGCTCGGTCATTGCAGATAAAATATGTACCCTTGGCAGCCAAAAACGCAGGGGAAAACTGTGACGGAAAGGTGTACGTTTCAGTACAGTCACTTCTCCCCAGTTGAGCTCTTGAATTCTGACCATTACCTTGTAAACAGAACCGACCTATGTGGGGTACGACCCAGATTGGGTATGAAATTTTCCGCTGTCTTTCACCCAGACTAATACTATACCCCGTCGCGTTCCACCCTACGTAAGCTCTCAATTCATCCTTGGGAATAGATGAGTATGCGTCGATATCTCTGCTCATATCGGCAACTCCTTTCATCAAAGCTTTATTATTTGTGCTAGGTCTGATGAAACGCGGTTGTCGCGGGGAGTAGGCATCTAGTGCAAAGAGAAACATGGTCTGGAATGCCCATGACGACCCATTGTAACTAAACGGCAGCACTAGATAAGGAATACCCTTATTAATGGTATGTGGCATTAAACCACACACCCAGCAATTGGTTGTATTCATGACTAGTTGGTGCTGGTGCAGGAGCTGAATATACGAGTTGTTTACAAACTCTGATCGTCTGGCTTGTTCATGTTCAGGCAGAGGGTGAAAAGAGTGCAAGGAGACAGTAGGAGGAGGTATAGGCTGTACAGTGGGTGCAATGGGCTCTTGAGAGGAGAAGAATACAAATCCTACAGTAAACACTACCATACTACATAGTATAAACAGACATAATAATACAAAACGTTTGCTCTTCATTATTTTACATATTTTTTGCTTTAGAGTTCATTTCCTCAGCGAGTCTCTTCATCTTGAAAAACTCCATCCTCTAATCGTGCCGCTCGCGGCGGGTGAGTATCTTCTGCTAAGGGGTACGCCTGTCAGTCCAGGGAACGCCCTAGACCAACCAGAACCGTTGACCTAACGTCTTCGGCCTTTACCCCAAAGTCTTGGCACTGCGACCCCGCGGCTGAACCCGGATGGTGGTTCGAAAAACAAAAATCAAGAAAGTCCTTCAGATGGGCGAGCTATGATATTAAAAAACAAAAGGGTAAGGGAATTTTTATTTGTCCATAGGCCTTGGTCTCAAGTTGTAGCGGAGACGGCCAGGTACTGTCTGATCTTGAAACAAAAGTTCAGGCTCTGTAGTGTCCAATCGAATTGATGGTGGCACAGCTTCTTGCAAAATGTCGTCACTCTGTTGTGCTGAAGTTGTGCCTCTTACGCGTGCATCACTGAACGGCACAAAACGAGGTACAGTGTCTGTTTCAGAGTCAGCGATACCCTCCTGGACCCACTGGTCATAAGGTAGAGGCAAAGGGATCCTCTTGATGTGGGCGCCGTGGATCCAATTCTTTTTCCCCTTTACTCGAACAGCTGACCTTGTAGACAGAAGTACGAGGTGAGGGCCAATCCAACGGGGCTCATCGTTGCTCTTTCGCTGGAAATTCTTCACCAGAACCCACGTGCCAGGGTCGATAGGGTGTCCAGGAGCTTCAGAGGCCTGGGGGAGAGTATCATGCACCTGTTGGTGTAAAACACGCAATTTAGCCGTCAATTCATACAAGTAGTCAAGCAGTACAGGATGTTCGATTTCGCTGAATTTCGTCGGTCTTGGCACACCCCATACATTGGCCGGGCGGCCAAAAATAATCTCGTATGGGCTAAGTCCCACTCGTGAGTGTACGGTCATTCTGGTGGACAGGAGTGCTAGAGGCAGAGCGTCAGGCCATTTAAGACCGGAGCTCGCCTGGATTTTGGCCAGCTTGAGTTTTAGAGCGCCATTGTAGCGCTCTACTAATCCAGCTGATTGGGGGTGATTTGCAGCGTGAAACTTCTGCTTAATCCCTAATCCCTCACACACATTCTTCATCACTTGACCCACAAATTCACTCCCATTATCACTCCACACCATTCTTGGCATTCCAAACCTAGGGAAAAATTCCTTCACAAGGGCTTTGGCTGTGGATAGAGCAGTGTTGTCTTTTAGGGGATATGCTTCTATCCATTTTGAAACAGCGCAAACAACAACCAATACATATTTCAGGTTGTTGCACCTCTCCATGTGGATAAAATCTAGCTGCAAAACTTCGAATGGATATGATGGAGGTGCAAAATGACCAGCTGGAGTTGGGGTTCCCCTACCAGGGTTGTATTTCAAGCATACCATACAATTCTTGACCACATTCTCTGCACACTTGGGAATTCCAGCATTCTACCATACTGGAGCCAACAACTTACAGATTCCTTTCATACTGATATGTGCCATTCCATATGCCATAGTAACCACTGGAAGCACATATGCGTCAGGTAACAACCATCGCCGATGTTCTGACAAATCAACCCAACAACCATTCTCATCCAATTTACCCGTACTTTCTCTCCACTTGCTCAACTCTTTCTCTGTGGCTTCAGCTTGAAGGGACTTTCGTGTTTTCACACATTCCAACATCACCAATCCATCCTGCAGGGCCTGCAACATACATTCGAGTCTTCACATCTTTTGCTGTTTCTTTCGCGATTTCATCAGCAAACGCATTACCACGACCAACATCATCAGTGATTTTCTTGTGCGCACTGCATTTCATGATCGCAACTTGTAACGGTAGAGTCAGTGACTCAAGGAGATCATTCACCAACTTGCCATTCTGAATCTTAGCTCCATGCGAAGTCAGGAACCCACGTTCTTTCCACAATCGCCCAAAACTATGAGCCACGCCGAAGGCGTACTGGCTATCTGTATATGTTCACTTTCATTCCCTCAGACAACACGCATGCTCTCGTAAGGGCAATCAATTCTGCTGCTTGAGCCGAATTTTGTGGCACACGTGCAGTTTCAACAATCGTGTGCAAAGTCGTGATAGCATATGCAGCAGTCGTATCACCATTAGGAAGCTTGAAACACGAACCATCCACCCATAAGGTACCATCACACTCAGTCAGGGGAGTATCTTTAAGATCTATTCTCCCTTTTGTCTCTTCTTCTGTTCTGAACAGACAATCATGTTGCTCAATCTCATCTAGGTCTGCTGGAATTGGCAATAATGTAGCTGGATTCAACATGTTGCATCTCTTTATGTGTATATGATTTGCCAACAGTGTCAGTTCATATCCAGACAATCGCGCACTAGTTAAGTGCTGTGTCTTGGTCCTGTTTAACAATGTGTCCACAGCATGTGGAACCATAACAATCAATGTATTATCCATCACTAGTCCAGCAGACTGTCGAATAGACATAGCTGCGGCGGCTGTAGCTCTCAGACAACTTGGCAATGCCCTCGCTACCGGGTCCAAGGTTGACGAAAAATATGCGCATGGACGCGGTCTGTCGCCAAAAGGCTGTGTTAACACTGATAATGCGCAACCATCCTTTTCATGAACATACAATGTAAAAGGCTTGCTGTAGTCGGGGGTACCCAACACAGGAGCTGAACATAATGCATTTCGTAATTCCCAAAAACTTTTCTGACACTCTTCAGACCATGGTATAGGATTCGGTGTGTCTTTACATGTTAATGCTAACAAAGGTTTTGCCAGCAAGGAGAAATTCGGAATCCAATGCCTACAGTATGAAGTAATGCCCAAGAAAGCACGTACTTCTCTCTGTGTTCTTGGCACACTTAATTGTGCAATAGCTTGAATTCTCTCTGGGGTCAGTTTCCTTCCCTCCTTCGATAAGAGATGACCTAAGTAGGTCACTTCTTGTCGACAATATTGCATCTTTGAGAGGGATACTTTGTGATGAAAGGCAGACAAATGACGCAACAAAGACAGTGTAGCTTTCTTGCAAATCTCTTCAGTATCCGCGGCGATTACTAAATCGTCAACATACTGGATGAGGATAGCGCCACTGGGTAAAACAAGTGCATCAAGCTGCGCTTTTAAAGCTTGACTGTATATTGATGGACTTTCACAGTAGCCCTGTGGAGCGCGTTTAAAGCGGAAGCTTCGACCTCCTAAACTGAAGCCAAAAATGTCTGTGCTCTCCTCTGCAATTGGGATGCTAAAGAAGGCATTCTTTAAATCGATCACTGAGAACCATGCAGCGGAAGCTGGAATCATAGTTGACAAGGCAGTTATGTCAGGGACAACTGGAAACTGTGGCACAACAATCTTATTAACCTCTCTAAGATCAATCACAAATCTGTAAACAGGTGGCTGTGAAGGGTCAGTTCGTTTTAAGACAGGTAAAACAGGACTATTGCAAACGTTGCCTCTTGTCTCTTCAATTACATCCTTTTTAACCAAATCGCTGACAATTGCTAACAAAGCTTTCTGACCTTCATTGGAGATCTTGTACTGGGGAATACGTGGAAATCTGACATTGGCTTTTAAAGTGACCACGTATGGCGGTATTTCCAAAAGACCCACATCATTGGGACCAGTAGCCCAAAGGACATCCGGAAGGGATGACAATTCAGGTGGCATTGCATTCTTAGACAAATACATTGGGGAAATCACTTTCTTACCTAATGTAAGTTGTACTCCTGAGGGAGAACAGTATAGCGTTGCATGCAATCTTTTCAACAAATCTAATCCTAGCAGATTTTCACCACATCCTGTCGTTAGGATGAAGGGTGCTTTTAACTCGCAAGGTCCAACAGAAAGTGACATAGGACTAGAAATCGGGTTCCTAACTGGGGCGCCAGAAAAACCTACTGAAACATTCATTTCGCCAGACAAAGGCGCGCCAGGGAGTTTTGAATGCATGATTGAACTCTTTGCAGCACCAGTGTCCAGCAGAAAGGGCTCTGTTACATTTGCTGCAGTCACCTTAACATACGGTCCACTCTGATCCACTGGTACTGAAACAACTCCCTCTCTCTGTCTACGGCTGTCCTAGTAATCATTACCTTCCACATTGTCGTCTTCTGCATAATAATCATTATTGTAGTACTGTGCTGTATTACCAGTCGCGTTGGCTTGCTGATCAAAGCTATTTATGGTATTTTGAGGCGGAAGAGGACGCACGTTCTGGGGAACATTTCCACGCCCTCTGCCTCTAGGAGCTTGCTGACCACCTTTACCTCTTGCGCCATACGTATTACTGTTACGCTGCATTAACTTAGGGCAACTATATTTAAAATGACCTTCCTCTTTGCAATATGAACATTGGTTGGTTCCTACAGGGATACGTGGTTGATAATACCCATTCATTTGCTGGTTATTCTGAAACTGTTGGGGCTGCTGATAGATACCTTGTGTTTGCCTATAATTATTCTGTCCTCCACGTGGCGGATAAGCCTGCTGAAAAAAGGACCTTCGTTTTCAGTTCTTTCGTTTTCTTATCTGTTCTATCCTTCTCATCTTTATCTCTATTTTCATAATACTGTGCAGTAGCCAGTATTTGCGCTGAAGAGGAAACAGCCCAAGAACTTTCTGAATCTTTTAATTTTTTACACAACTCGGGAAGTAGATTCTGCACAAATTTGTCAACAAATAACCGTTGGCCACCTTCAGTGCTCATGTCTTGACCACTGTGGTCGATAAACGTTTCTTCAAACCGTGTAAAGAAATCGGACACTGTCTCATCTTTCTTCTGCTTACATGCGGACAGTTTATCCCAATTTACGCGCATCGCAGGCATTATAGTTTTCATGTAGGTAATAATTCTACCAGGGAGGTCTGCTACCAAAGGGTCATGCTTTGCGCCACCAACTTGTCTAGCGTCTGCAGCAACGATATTAGCCCATGTACCCCCTAGTTCTGCCACATGATCCGTATTACGGATGGATCCCCACAAAGGCTGTGGAACAACATTCCCAAATAACATATCTATGTCAGCCAGATTCATGACACATGATTCTGCAGTTTGTGATAACTCCTTGTAATATCCTGTAGGGTTTTTACGGGGGTCAGGCAATGTCTGCTTGAGCGCTATTACTTCAGATCGTTTCCAAGGGACATGCACCCAAACACGCTGAAAATGAGCTGGCATAGCAGCAATACCATTAGCGGCATCAGCCGCAACAGCTTCCTTCCATACCGGAGGGACTTCTCTCATAGGGTATTGTCGCGCTTTTCCCTTTTTCCCCACAGGGAATTCCTCTTCGAACAATGATTGCTGACAATCACCATTTCTGAGGGACAGTAAAGTCTCAACTGCTTTATCTACATTGGGACCCACAATTATACCTGTTTCAAAATCAAATCGCACTCGACACAATTCCTGTGGGTTTGGGTTTGAACCATTATCCTCCAATTCCTCACAGAGGAATTCACACATTTTATCAAAGACATACCTCTGTTTTGGGGCATCCCATTGGTGAAAAACGTTAACAACTGATTCCACATTATAGAGTGAAGGGAAACCAATCCACCTACGCGCCAGATGATCTAATAACTCTTTCTCGTCAGGACCAGGCAGCTGACTACGCAATTGCTTACGTTGTAAACCAGGAGTCACACTAGATGACCCAAAGAGAGGTGACATTAAACTAGTAACTACATTAGCTAGTCGTTGTCATACTGAAGGAGAAGTTGAGGCGAAAACAGGGGGATAGACAGAGGGAAGAAAAACGGATTCAGATACAGGTACCGGGGTAGTGCAAGAAGGAGCGCCAGGGGAAGCCGCTGGCGTGCTAAGCAAAGTCGCAGGAAGCGCGGGGGCAACAGGTAACAAAACTGGCGGCCCTTGAGAGGGCTGCACTGCAGGGATAGGAGCCAGCTGCGGAGGAGCTGGCGGTTGTGGGAAGGCTTGCGGCATATTAACTGGAGGCTGCACGTTTACAAGCTGTGGAGGCGCTGTGGCATTTTGCGCATACGGGGGTGGCGAACTTAGCAAATGGGACATTAGGGAATCTTTCTCGTTCTCTTTTGCTTCATGTTGCGCAAGGGGTGACAAAACAGGGTAACATTTATCGATCCCTAGTTTGCGCTGTCTGTGCAACTGTTCATTCATTTGTTCCTCCTCATTATCTTTAAATTGCACAGCTGCTTGCATTACTGACATACCTCTTTCTCTTTTATTCCTTTTCGCTAGCTTAATTTCCTTCTGTTTGGCTTCCTTTCGCCATAGGCGGAAAGAATCAAACATCGCCGGCCGGGCTTTCTTTTTAAACAATTTCACTTCCAAATTATCTAAGATATCTGTATCGAAACTACCATTTTGGGGCCATTTTAAAACACCGTCCTTTCTGGTGTATCGGATCCATACTTCATTATATGCAATGGGGCCCACGCCATGTTTTACATAAAGCTCATAAGTTGGAGTTCCAATTGGAGGAACCGGACATGAATCCTCTAACTGGAAATCCCTTCCACAACTCAAACAAAACCAATTACCAAATACACTAGAACCAGGCATCCTCGCTCACTAGTCTAGTTTCAAAACTTCAAAGGATTATCGATTACGATAGTCTCATGAATACACGAGTTCTCTGGCTTTGGGACTTGCAAGCTCCAAATCAAAGCGATCCCGAAGGATACCATAATCCCGAAGGATACCAAACAAACTGGGAGACGCTCCACTTATACTTAACTGAATGTCGATGATCGATGGCGTCACCAGAAGACTCTCTCGATTGTTTTGCTCTACAAAAATCGTCAAGGGTCCAAAACAGGGCGATTAATCAGGGCAGCAGTCCTTAGTAGCCGTCGGGACGCGGAGAACCTCGCAGAAAAGACTTTCGGACCACGTCGACATGCAGGGGTCGATGAAGTGGCGGCCTTCCTCCAGAATTTCCACACGAAGCTCCTCACGAACCTCTGGCTTGGACCGGTACCGCTGAAATCGCCCGACGTTGGGCGCCAACTGAAGTACCGGGAATTTTAAGCCCAGCGGTGCAGGGGAACACACCCTAAGACTTCGGGTTCTTCCTGTTTCAGACCAACAGAAACACAGAGTCTTCTGGGTGAAGTCAAAGATCAGTTTATTGGCTGCATGCCAATTACAGGTATCCGAGAAGTACAACAGCATGTATGTTCTCAGGAGACTGCTTAAAGTTACAGAAACGAGCTTCTCCTTAAATACAAAATATCCTGCTTCAGGCACACATTCCTTGATTTATGGCATGGTCATTCATATGTATACATTACAAACGAAAAGGCAGAGTCATGATGACCAGCCCACATTCCAGTTAAGCCAGCCCACAATTATTTACCCAGCGAGGCTCAGATCCCACATCAGATATCAATAGGCCCCAATAAACACGGGCATCTCCTGTTTGGAAAACAAGCCATAAAGCAGGAAGAGTCAGGTGTGAAAGAGATTAGCTGGAGGCTCGTGTGGGATGAAAAGGCTTTATGGTGTGTCAAACCATGATGCTAATCACAGGTGGCCGTAGGACGGGGAGCTCGTGAGACCGGACTGACCTGGGGCAGCGGAGTCAAGCTGCCCAGGTCACAGAGAAGTCAAAGGAAGGCACATGTGTTCTAAAGGCCCGTATTTGCTCGTAATATGTAACCTATGTGAGGGCAACCATAAGATGGCCATCGCTCTAAGATGGAACCCACGTAGTCAGTGTATAATATCATATACACAGTGCATTTATAGCTAAAACGTTATACAAAGCACTTGTACATACCGCATTGACCATTCGCGGTTCGCTAATACCGGAATAGACAGGGGTAGGGCCCTGCCTCCTATGCGGTCCCAAATTTCAAAGTACGACAGTAGTGTTGAAGGCATCCGTCCATTGGTTCTCTGTCACTTTGTTCCAGCAGTGGTGGGAGGGACTGCAAGACCTGGTGGTGGTGCCTGGGGACCCTGCTATGGTGAAGTGGATGAAGGCGTGGTCGATCCAGGAGAGTTTGGTGATGTGGCTGTACTTGACCTTTTACTGACAGTGAAGATCGGGTCAAGTGTGTGTCCTGTGTTGTGTGTAGGGTTGGTGGCCAGTTGGGTGAGGCTGATGTTACTCATGCTTTCCAAGAAGTTGGTGGTGTTGGTGTCATTGGGGTCATCGAGGTGGAAGCTGAAGTCGCTGAGGAAGATGTTGTACTTGGAGTAAATCGTCAGGGGAGTGATGAAGTCTGGGATGGCGTTGCAGAAACTTGACAAGGTCCTGGAGCTCTATAGGTGAGGGTGCCTTTGAAGGTGGTTCATCCATTGGTCTGGATTTGTAAGTTGAGGTGTTCCATGATAGGTGTGGTGACGCCTTTGGTGGCGGTGCAGAGGATGGTTTCCTTCGAGATGATAGTGATACCGCCTCCAATTTGTTGGTGCGGTCTCGGTGCATCATCTTGTATCTGTCGGGCTATGCGTGGTAGTGTTGGGAGTGGAGGAGGGTTTGAGCCAGGTTTCTGTGATGAAGATGACATCGGTGATGAGTGTGGTGATGGTGTCGCAGATTTTGGTGGCGCGCTTGCAGAGAGATCAGGCATTGAACAGGAGTCAGTGAAGAGGTTCCTGGGTGGATGTGGTCGTGAGGTGGGTGTGGTGTGGTGCAGGTTTCCATGTGGGGGGATCATTCTAAGTTGCAGGAGAAGAGATCATGGTGGCAAGCAAAAGATCCTACCAATCATCGAGGAGAGGGCAGGCAGCAGTTGGTGTTCTGGTGTCTGGGGTCCAGGACTTGGAGCTAGTGACAGTGTCTCTGTGGGTGGGAAGGCCGTGGTTCCTGGAGCTGGGCTCAGTCCAGGAGTGAACGAGCCAGAGAGGGTTTGCCTTTGGCGCTGCTGTGCTGTAGCATCCATTAAGTAGGTCCTGAGAGGGGAAAGAGCACTGGGTGATGGGAAGCAGTGAATCGGCGGGAAAAGGAGAGAGACAAGTCAGCTTCAAAATGCAAAAAACGGCACGGCACAACAAACGCAAAATAGGCAAACAGTGAGTATAAGTATGAGTAGATTACAGGCAATTAAACTTAAAAAACTAAGGGGCATATTATCAAGCACGGCGTTAAAATTATTGCCGCTTTAGCGGTAGAAAACTGCTGCTAAAGCGGCGATAATGGGCTTGATAATATGCCCTTGAGAATTCCCATAGAAGCCCATGTTGACACCAGAACATGGGCTTCTATGGGAATTCTCAAGGGCGATTTTAACCCCATTTCTTGATAATATGCCCCTAAATTACAGGCACTTAAACTTGACAACGGTGGACACTTAGGCTAAAAAGAATAGACTGAAACAATTGTGACCAGCCGTTGGACACCAGAGCAGACAATATACAGAGATGTGTGAAATACAAATGAACAAGGCAAACAGTGGTACTGCCAAGCGGGTCGGCAGAAGGAGGCTAACGGACAGCGAGCGCCAGAGTAAGGAAGACCTGCTAAATGAGTGCGGCAGCAAGGGGTGTGGATCGGGGTCTAAGAAATTTTCTTTCGTGTCAGATCTTTTTTTAATACAAGATTATTCCTCCATTAGGAACTTTAGATACAAATTCAGTGCCCTCTCCTACTGGACGACAAGATTACACAGGTGACAATGTTATATCAAAGCCAACAGAAATTTGAAGCCCTGTGGCAGGTATAAGGGCTATGATTTTAGATGATTAGATGCTTAGGGAAATCCCTATTGCATGCGAATGGGCTCCATCTAATCTAGTTCTCAGTATGTGATGCATTGAATTAGAAAATCTATGGAAAACTCCAACAGGAAAAAGCCTCATGTGCAATGTCAAGGATATATTCTTCTGCCAAAGTTAGCCGCCACACCTTCAATCTTTCCAGCGATGGTATTTGCAAGAGAAACTATGAGATGTTCTTGGATCTTTACTGTAAATTTTAGCTGTGATGAAGATGAAGCTTTTACAGGTACTCAGGTAAATCTACCTATTCACAGAAGTTAGAGCCAAAGAGATATTTGTGTGCTTGAAATGTGAATGCAGCCATTATGACCCAAAAAAGAGATACCCTTGTTAGACTCAGTGGTTTCTGGCTGGCTGGGACGCATTGAAGCCAGTTAGAATTCCCCTTCTTTATAGGATGAATATGATTAATGTGTCTGATAACCCGTGCTCACCCTTGAGTAGCTTGGCACAGAGCAGTCTGGCTTAACCTCAGGGCCCAAGTGTAAGTACTGGCACAACACCACCCACGCAACACACTGCATACACCACAAAAAGCCTCCACACCGTATGTATAAAAGAATGGCCTTTGTAGCCACAGAATTCCCCTTCTTGATAGGATGAAAATGATAAATGTGTCTGATAACCCGTGCTCACCCTTGAGAAGCTTGGCACAGAGCAGTCTGGCTTATCCTCAGGGCCCAAGTGTAAGTACTGGCACAACACCACCCACGCAACACACTGCATACACCACAAAAAGCCTCCACACCGTATGTATAAAAGAATGGCCTTTGTAGCCACAGAATTCCCCTTCTTGATAGGATGAAAATGATAAATGTGTCTGATAACCCATGCTCACCCTTGAGAAGCTTGGCACAGAGCAGTCTGGCTTATCCTCAGGGCCCAAGTGTAAGTACTGGCACAACACCACCCACGCAACACACTGCATACACCACAAAAAGCCTCCACACCGTATGTATAAAAGAATGGCCTTTGTAGCCACAGAATTCCCCTTCTTGATAGGATGAAAATGATAAATGTGTCTGATAACCCGTGCTCACCCTTGAGAAGCTTGGCACAGAGCAGTCTGGCTTATCCTCAGGGCCCAAGTGTAAGTACTGGCACAACACCACCCACGCAACACACTGCATACACCACAAAAAGCCTCCACACCGTATGTATAAAAGAATGTCCTTTGTATTACACCCACATTGAAATCAAAAGGAGATACAGATTGTAGATACACTTTACAGTTATATGCAAATGTCAAACTTTCCCATTAGCAGCAGAACAGCATGAACACACATGCCCTAATCAGAGGTATTCATACAACATTACATTCCCCAATATCGCATACCCCCAACAGTTGCAATGGTCAAGCAATCACAGTTCTTTGACTACTCCTCGAGACCCAGCCCCACAGTTAATCAACTACATGAGCCAACTATACACATTGCCCCTGCTGGCGATACATTGATGAGATTGTTGGAACCACCTAAAATGGAAAGAAACAGTTACTAAGTTTTGTCTATCGGGATTAGACATCCAGGTGCCCAGCTGTGCCCAGCAGCACCTACACGACCGTGGGATTGCTATCCCCCCCCCTGTTGACAAAAGGTTGCGACCCAGGAAGTTGCTGTTTTTCTAAGTGTGGAAAATGATCCCCTCGAGCGGAGGTGTGAGCTCCCTTAGCTCTCGACAGCCAGCCGTAGGTGCCCACCAGGCACAACGAAACGCCTGTGGCATGTTCTCTACAACAAAGTACCTTGTGGCATAGATCCAGGGAGAGGCAGCTAGTGGCCTCTAACAGAGGCCGCAATGTCAGGCACTGTAGTCCTCCCGATCTGGAGGTCGAATACAGTCTCAACTCAGGTCCCTCAACACCACTCATACACCACGCGCTCAGGATTGCAAGCTAGCACAGGTCCTCTAGGTTACAAGCACGGGTCCTTCAGACTCTGCAAGCTTCCCCAGTACTCCTCAAACTCCTCACGTCCTGGCACCTCAGGTGGGCTGCTGATATTTAGGAGCACACTCCTCTGCACAGAGTGATGACAGTGTACGTCAGGACAGTCCTTGTCCCACTCCCAACCAACATCACTTTCACCCTTTTCTGCCACACCCTCCGCGGTCCTTATGATCTCCTGGAAATGGGGAGATCCTATGTGTACCCGAGATCTTGTGGACAGGAAGCCAGCCAACTGGACCTTAGAGAGTGTAGGAAGGTAGGATCCTTCTGCATGGTTTTCCCCAGTTGTTGCCTGGTGCTAAGCTGTTTTTTGAGTAGTCTGACTGGGATCCTGCTAATCAGGACCCCAGCCCCTCTGCTTTCTCCCTTAAATTGTTCTGTTCATTATTTAGATACATCCCAGATTGGATACCCTTATAAGTCCCTAGTGTATGGTACTAAGGTACCCAGGGCATAGGTACCCCTGAGGTCCCCCATGGGCTGAAGCATGTATTATGCCACCCATTGGAGACCATTCAAAATGGAACTACAGCCCTGTCATTGCACCTGTGTAAGCTGGTGCTAGCACCACTTACTAAAGATACAGGTTTCCTATATCTAGGGTCACTGCATTTAAAACCTATACGTTACCCCTATAGCAGGCCTTTACAATCTTGAAAGCAGGGTGCTTGGTTCTAAGTGTGAGGGTGTCCTTGCATGAGCAGGACACCCCTACAGCCTACAGAGTCCATTCTCCCGGGTTGTAAGTGAAGCAGTCATATACCATATAGAGGGGCTCCGCGTATTTACGTGATGACCATCTCAAAACCTACTGCAATGAATCCTAGCATGTTTAGAATAAAACATGTTGAAATCATACCCGCCACACCATAAACAGTGGGGGGGGGGGTATGATTCCAAACACTGGAAGAGCCCTCTGTTAGCCTCTCCATGTCCCCGGTACCAGTCTTCCAGACCCGGACAGCACAAAATGGTTTCTGCCGACCAGAGATACGATTCTGCCAAGCTTGAGCAGGGGGAAGGAAGAACTATAGGCATCCTGTCACAAGGAGGTGTTGCCACCTCCCAGACAGGATTTAGTGTATTGTGGCAGGGTGGGTGCACTTGCCAGCGCCATTCAGTCTGCGTGCCCCTCATGCATTTGATGTCCCCATGCATAGTCCAGTTCAAACCATTCTTGGGAGCTGTTTGCTCCAGCTCTGGCATGAAACTGGACAAAGGACATGGGAGTAACGTCTCCCCTTCCAGACCCTCTCCTGGGAGGGTCTCCTGAATCATCCCAACCCTTTCCTAGGGATACTTAAGGGCTTACCTGTCGGTGGGTCTCTAGATTTGTTGTGGGACAAGATTCAGATCAGACACCACTTCTTCTTCGACCGTCTGGGCACTCTGGACTTTGCTGGACTTCGTTTGGGCTCAACTTCGTCTCCCTTCCAGTCTGCTGCATAGTCTGTGCCTGTGCACCATACATGAACCTTCCAAGGCCTGTGGGCATCAAAGACACCTGAGGGAATCTCCCTTGAAGTGAAGGAGTTCTTCCCTATTATTATTATTATTCCCTGCATTTGCAGGCACTGCAACTAAACCGAGCGGTCTGCTGATCCAAAGCTCCTCCGGACTCTTAAAGTTTTGCAACACATGTGGTGGTTCTTCGCAGCTCTTGAGGCTTGCCCTCCTCTGTTACTAAGTTTGAGGCAAGTATGCCTCGTGCAGGCTGCAATAACCGAACCCCTATGCATCGTGTCAGCTTGCAGTTGCAAAGGCTTGTTGGCTTCCTTTCAAGAAGTTCTTCAGGCTCCAAGCAGCCCCAACCTCGAGCCTCTCCTGTGACCAGAATCTTCAGCCACAACACATTATGTGCATCGTGGCCTGCATCTTTTGGTGAGCTGCTTGAGGTCCTCTCGCGACTCCAGTGCCTCCGGCCTGTGGGTCCATTTGAGGGTCACCTTAACTTCTGTTGGTCTCTTCTGAATCCGCTGGGCTTGCCCTGACTCCCCTGCTTGTGGTGAGTCCCCTGGACCTTGCTGGTCCTAACATTGCCCCTTCTTTGACTTCTGCATGGGTTGCATTTGCAATTACCAATTGACTCATTGTCAGTGAATTTGTTCTCCCTCCCTCGCAACTCCACCATTAAGTGAGGCCTTCCCCCAAGCCCCTGCACTCTCGAGTGTTGGTGTTCGAGGCTCTACTCCACCCACAGGTTTTACCTGCGCCTCATCCCTGGTGGTCCAGCGGACCTCTGTCTCCTTTCTCTTGCTCTGCTTTTTCTCTCCTTTTTCACTCGTTTTCCCCCTCACTTCTATCTCCCCCTTCACTCTCCTTCTGTGTTTTTCCTCCGTTTTCACTTGTTTTTCCCTCATTTCAAGCTCCCCCTTCACTCTCCTTCTGTGTCTTTCCTCCGTTTTCACTCGTTTTTTACCCTCATCTCAATCTCCCCCTTTCACTCTCCTTCTGTGTCCTCTGTGTCTTTCCTCCACTCTTCTTGCACTTCTGCTGCCTTATTTGCACTTTTCCCTCTCTTTTTGCCTTTTTCCTTTTGCCTTTTTCTGCTAATTTTTCCCCGCCGCTGCTACCTCCGCAGCCCCTTCCCCCCAGCATGACCAGCGCGACCGGCCCAATCCATCTCCCCTCCCCGCTCCCGCCTCACAGCTGTCCAGCCCTCCTTGACCCCTACTTAATGGCGGCCGTGCGCAGCGGGCGCACCGAAGGCGTGTGACAGGCAAGCCCATCTGCGGCCGTCCACGATCCGATCGCAACCAGCGCCAGGAACCATGGATCTCTGCAATGCTACGACCCAGCGGTACTCAACGCTCTCAACGCAACTGCAAGCTAGCATCAACAGCTGACACCCACGGACCCTTCAGCTGTCACCGCTGCCAGCCCACCTGCAGCACCGCCAAGACCAAGGACCCCACGCAACCCGCACGCAAAAACACAGCTGAACCGAAGACCCTACAATGCATCCTCCTCAACATCCGATCCCTCCACAAACACGCCACTGAAATCTGGCATTCTTTACCGAAACCTGGCCCAACACCACCTTGGGACCGGACATCGCCATCGCCATTCCCCAAGGATACAAGATCTCCAGGAAGGGCTGCCCCACCCACCCGGGACGAGGAATCGCCATCGTCCAAAAATCCACCTTCCGCCTGAGTACACTCCCCGGCGAGCCCACAGACCTGATGGAACACCTTCACTTCAAGATACTGGCCAGCCCTACCTCCATCCTCCAAGGAACCCTCATCTACCGACCCCCTGAACCCCACGGACTTTTCACCAACTCCATCACGGACATCATCTCCCCGCATTCCCTCACGTCCATCAACTACACCCTACTAGGAGACCTCAACTTCCACCTTGACAAGCAACTGGACCCCAGCACCACATCCCTCCTGGACAACCTCCACAACATTGGACTCCGCCAGATCGTGACCGAAACCACGCACTCAGCAGGACACACCCTCGACCCCCTCTTCATAACAGGAAACTCCATCACCTTCAGCCACACCACCAAACTCCCATGGACTGACCGTAGATGCGTCCACTTCACCTTCAGAACACCCACCATCCACAGACACCAGCACTTGCTCCCACAAAGAAACTGGACCAGAATCACAGACCACCAGCTAACCTCGTCACTCAGCAACTCCACCCCAACCATCACGGAAAACGATGACCCCCAACACCGTAGCCCGAACCCTGCACAGATGGATCTCCGATAGCCCCAACACCATAGCCCCCTCAAGAAAAACAACAACACCCACGCCAAGAAAGCTAGATGGTTTACAACCAAAACTTCGAGAGTCCAGACGCACTTGCCGCCGCCTCAAAAAGGCCTGGAGGAACACCAAATCCACAGAAGCACACAACAAATTCAGAGCCGCCACCAACTCATCAGAAAAGCGAGGAAAAAAGCGATTGAAGACAGAATCTCCACTCATGCACACAACAGAAAAGAACTCTTGAACATCATCAAGGAGTTCCCCAACCCACCAGCGAATGCACCGACATCCCTCCCTCACAAGACCTCTGCGACAAAACTCAGCACCTTTTTCCACCACAAAATCAAGAGCATCTAAGACAACTTTGGTGAAGACAACCAACACACTGAACCCTCACCAACCACCCCCGACACCCTAAAGACAGAGATCGACAACTGGACATCCCTCACCACCGAAGACACACTGAAGACGATGAAGTCAATCCACTCCGGGGCCCCCACGGACCGCTGCCCCCACCACATTTTCAACAGAGCCGCCGACACCATCGCACCCATGCTCTGCCACACAATCAACTGCTCCCTGGCAACTGCCTTGTTCCCCGACGACTGGAAACACGCCGAGATCAACCCTCTCCCGAAGAAACCCTCGGCAGACCCCACCGACCTCAAAAACTACAGACCCATCTCCCTGCTCCCCTTCCCAGCAAAAGTCATTGAGAAATCCATCAACAGCCAACTCGCCACATTCATCGAAGAGCACAACATCCTCTACTCCTCCCAATACGGCTTCAGAAAAAACCACAGTAAGGAAACTGCCCTCCCTGCCGCAACAGACGACATCCGCACCCTACTGGACATAGAAACAGCAGCCCTCATCCTCCTCGACCTCTCAGCGGCGTTCGACACAGTATCTCACCGCACCCTAATACGCAGACTCCACGATGCAGGGATCCAAGACAAGGCCCTCAACTGGATCCGCTCCTTCCTCTACAGCAAAACACAGCGGGTCAGACTCCCCCCTTTCCTTTCAGACATTACACCTACCACCTGTGGAGTCCCCCAGGGGTCCTCCCGCAGCCCTACGCTCTTCAACGTCCACATGGCCCCGCTCGTCCCCATCGTCAGAACCTACGGACTCAACATTCTGTCATACGCAGACGACACCCAACTTATCCTCTCCCTATCCAACTAACCCAACACCGCCAGACACAACTTTCAAGAAGGCATGGAAGCCGCCGCCAAATGGATGAAAAACAGCTGCCTACAACTAAACACCAACAAAATGGAAGTATTCATCATGGGCCCAAACCTCGATGCCTGGAACGACACCTGGTGGCCCCCTGCCCTCAGAAGCCCGCCCACCCTCACGGACCAGGCACGCAACCTGGGAATCATCCTGGGCTCAGAGCTAAAAATGGACCGCCAGATCAACTTCGTCTTGTCCTCCTGCTTCCACACCCTCTGCCTCCTACGTAAGGCCTTCAAATGGATCCCCTCAAACAAAGAAAGACCATCACTCACGCCCTGATCACCAGCAGACTCGACTACGGAACTCTATGCCGGAATAAACAAAAACCTCACCCGCAAGCTACAGAAAATCCAAAACGTCGCTGCAAGACTGGTCCTGCCAAGACACTGCCACATCTCCCAGCACCTGCGCACACTCCACTGGCTCCCCATCGAAGCCAGAGTCACCTTCAAGATGCTAACCCACGCTCACAAGGCCCTCCATGACACCGGACCAGCATACCTGAACAGCCGACTCAAATTCCACACACCCCAAAGGACCCGATCAGGAGGCCGCTCCTTCTCCTTCCTCGCGGCCAGAGCCTGGAACGACCTTCCACTCCATCTCAGACAGACATCGCGCCCCATCTTCGCAAGAAACTTCAAAACCTGGCTCTTCGACAGACTCCTTCCTTGATGGACTGGAACCTGTGAACCCCCAAGCTCCTTGAGACCCTTACGCATGAGTAGTCGCGCTTAACAAACACATGATTGATTGCTGGTGCTCCTGCTGGACACCGACCCCTCAGCAATTGACAGTCGGCAGGGGACAGCTTGTGCATGGCTCCTGGTCTTCCTTAGCGTCACCTGGCCTCCCAGCTGCAGAGTCAAGGTCCTCGTAAACTCTCCTGCAACTCCCGACATTGGTGGGCATTCGTCTTCCAGATCTCCTGGTCACTCCTGAGTGACATAGACTCTGTCTCCTCTGCTTATATGTACCTCTAATCTAGAATTAATCTTCGGATTCCACCAGACACTTTCTCCTTCGCCAGCAGTGGCACTTTCCTGAAGTACTCCATTGGGTTCGACCTATGCACCCGACTTCCCTGGTGTAGGTAACATGGGTACCAGGGTATCCATGGTGGGGTGGCTCTCAAAACTTCCGTCTTTCACTGGATTTCTTCAGGGTCCACTGGAAGGGGTCCTTAATCTTTAAAAATCCAACGGTAACTTACACATTGACTTGGACGGAGAACGCAGTCGTGTTCCCACAATGCACCCGATCTCCGTGGGGCTCCTAGTTACTCACCTTAGGTGGTTCCTTGGTGGCGTGGCACTTCTACGTCCTCTAGACCTTGTTTTGATCTGAGTTGTGGTTCTTATACCACTTTCTTAGTATATGGCTTGGGCCCCCGGGATCCACTGTGTATTTTGTGCTATTTACTGTGATTTCTATGCAAAGTATTGTGTGCATTGTGCATATCTCCTGGTAGGAGATATCTAAACCTATTAGAGAGTATTATATAATAAATACATATTGTTTTTATAAACACCTGTGTGGTTCTTTTTCACTTAATCAATATATATAAGATTGTGTTCTGGTAAAACGAGCTGCTTTACACTCCTTATGGACTAAGCCTGAAGGCTGCTCTCCACACCACTTAAAGAGAGCTTTCTATGGTTGTCTAAGACCTCCTAAATCACCATTAGGGCTGTCTGTACTGGTGCAAGGTGCCCACTTACATAAGTGTACATCATATACCAGGCCAGTTTCTGAGAGAGTACTTACGGAACGTGGCCACAACAGTTGAGACTTAGCTGCAGGCCGGCAATGTCTAGGAAAAATCAAAGAGAGAGTGCCCTTCCTGAAGCACAGCAAGCTCCAGGCCACCACAAGTCTGTGGATAATCCAGTTGCTGTCCCTGCTGCCCTAATGATTTCTTGTGTCAATGTCCCAGCATCGAACCAGGGTAGCATGGTTCCAAATCCAAAGGTGTATCCAACTCCGGAGGCCAGAGCCTCAGTAGTTATACCCACAATGACCTTTGAAGATTCAATCAGTTCAAAATGACACTTTTGAAATGCACAGAACCTCTCTAAATGTTGCCCTGTCTGCCATCCTACCCCAGGAGGTTTGATCACTATCATTAGTGGGGCCAAGACTATGCCTTTTGGAATGAATGTCCCAAGTCCACTCCCATATAACCATACCAGACTGGCCCCTCAGAGTCAGAGGTCTGCAGTTTCCCTTGAGTCTCTAGTTTAAGGCATTCTATCAGGAATGCACAGATGTAGCTGTCCCCCAGCACCCAGATGTGAATAGGAGACAGGCCAACAGGCACACAGAGCCATGAAATTTCCATGTTAGTAATGTCGAATCCCCTCGAACTACCGGAGAGGATTCACCATTACGAACTCATCTATACCAAACACTATACTGTAACTATTCTGCACAAAGAGAATCCTGCTCAATAGCATTTTCCCACATTCCCCATGTTAATCGATGAGAGAAGCAGGCCCCACAGTACCAAACACTCCATCCGGTGCCATTGATGAGCTTTGCATGTCCCGACAATACACCCTTTCTCCAGGAAGAACTCTGATATTGCAAGAGACATGCAGAACCTTGCATTTGAAATGCCAAGTCAAGTACCAGTAACCTGCACACACAAGCCCCACCAGGGCAAACCTGCAGCCCAGTCGATGAGCTACCTCTGTGGAAGGCCCAACCAGTGCTGCAGGCCCATGGAAGTGCATTCGAGGTACACTCCCTGGGTATATGTCTTACCCCTAGACAAGGGACTTACAGATAACTTGAATCAGCCAATCATATATGCACCAATCACCAGTATGTTTAGGACCAGCACCGCGCTTTAGCACTGAATGGAAGTGTCAAACATACTCAAAGTCCTAACTCTAGCACTTAGATCAGTGGAAAACCAGGAAGGAGAAAATGAAAAAGTTGAGGGAAAGCACCCTAGAGAGGGCCATTTCCAGCAACCCTTTAATGAAAATAAATGTGAAGTTGGCAGAAATTTCTGATAGGGAGTTCGGCTCTGAAGCATCTTGTGTTGTGATTGGTAGTTACATACTCAGGTGGCTGTACTGCTACGCTGCTGACCTCTGCTAAGTTGCTAATGTTATCTATCTTTCATCCATGTAAATGTTGGAATGCATTTTTTCTTTGCTGCTGGAGAGTTTTCAATAAAGGAGTGATGGCATAACCTTAGCCACCTTGGGGCAGATTTACAAGCTGCTTGCGCCACTTTTGCGTCACTTTTAACATGGGAAAAGTAATGCAAATGTGGCGCAAGGGGCTTGTAAATCTGCCCCCTTGTCTTTAGTGAAATCCAAACCTCCTGTTATGTGAGTGGGGAGGGGGGATTTTATATATTGTAGCTCCTAACCTTGACTTCGTGCCTCTTATAGCTTCCTTGAAGCACATCCATGGGCTAACTGGTCGGACCTGTATAATTTCAAAATCTGTGCCTGGCACCTATCTTATTCCTTTACAGTAACCTGTTTCTAGTGTTGTAAAATGTCATATTCATGTACCTTCTTTTTTCTTAATCTGGATGAGAGACTTCTGTGGACGTCCACTGAATCATTACTGGAATCCAGGGACCCCACTGAGTCATTATTGGAAACTGGGGACACCCGGCCTAAGCAATTGCCATGATTTGAACTTCAAATGCAGTGCATACAAATACAAAAACAAGCCTTTAGCAAACAAATGCTCAGATATTGAAATATGTTTCGTAATTCGCAATCGAGTAAGAAAAAGTGCTAACATTTTCAATGTTGCTTCCTTATTTGTATATACTTTATTATTTTTAATTGATTCATTTTAATAGTATTTACTTTTGTAAAACAGTCACAGACCCCCTGGGTAGGATTCTAGACAATTGTACATTTAAAGTTTACTATTTTGTCACATCTGTATATTTATGTTAAGCACTCTTACAACCCCTTCGATCATGTCTGCACTATAAATAGATCTAAATATATAAAATGTAAATAATTTATGAATTTGTCAAACATGGGAGTCGGGTTCACAAGTTCTAAGCCAGAGTCTTAGTTATATAGACCACGCCCCTTGCAGAGGGTTCATAGTTATGCCTCCTAGGCCACACCCCTTTTAAATGATGCTTCGTAGGCCACACCCCTTTTAACAGTCTCTCGATTTTTCTTTCATTTTAAAGTTTGCTGTTGTACTTACATCAGCAGTATCAAGCGACAGGAGGTAGCCTGTAAACCCGGTAGAGACCAGGGCAATGATGTGTAACATACAACAATGTCTCAAAGGGTATTATTTGTCAGACAATTTTAAGGGAGCACAAGTAGTTGCTAGGAGCAGAGAAGGAGAAAAGGAGACAATAATTTACAGAGACAAAACAACTTACTGTGTAAGATATATATTTAAAGGCAAATAAAGCACTGTGTTACATTAAATGACATGTAACCTGTGTTTATACTATGCACAAGTGCTCGTGAAATGGTGAACGGCGCAAGTGACACATGAGGAAATATGTACAGTGGGCAGGGGGGTTACATCAGCAACATCTGTCACACTTGGCATAAAGTGTATGGGAGGAAATGTGGCCTAAATATCAGAGCTGCTGACTTTGGGAGTGGGGAACCAGGTTTGAGCCCCTGTATTGGCTAAACAGGTGTTATTCTGGACGAATCACTTTAATCTCCCCATGACCCAAATTATTGGATCTAACCTTGTATAGTGTAACCTTGTGCTCATGTATAGCGCTCTAATAGGCATGATGGTTAGAGTACATAAGAGTGGCAGAGAACAGAAAATAAAACATTCAAGTTAACTGGCATCACATGTAATTCATCAGTGTGATCAGCAGATGGCGCCCCAACCTCAGGAAGAATTATTTTCCAGAGTGGTAGTTCTGTAAGGCTGAAAGAAGGGGCTGATGAGGGGCCTGCGGTGAGCTTTGCACGACAACATTGTAATTCATGAAACATCAGCAGTGCCTTCAAACATCAAACTCTCTTCCCCATCATGTGAATGTGCCGCGGGCCCTGGCACCCCCGGACCCTCGCGGATTCTTTTGCACGTGTGCTGGGAGGGGGCTGTCAGCATGGACTCTGCCCCCTCCCTTCCTGTCCTGTTCTCATGTGTGGCTCACAGAGGCCTGGGTACTGCGGGCACATTATACACTGCAGAAACAAAGGCACCCGGGGGCCGGGGGGGCCGGGGCTGGAAGCCGGCGACTCTCCCAGGGATTGCTAATCGCCTGCTCTCTCTTACCACGTTTTGGCATTTTGTAGCGCTCGTGGCATGTTTACAAAATACACAGCTCGGTGTGTTCTCGAGGATTACCGCGAAAAGGCTCAATCTAGCCCCGGCTTTTTTTCGCTTCCTAGTTCCCAGAATAGTGTCACTAGAGATTAATTTAAGACCTGTATATACAAACAACGCACAGACAAACACACACCTGCACACGAAACGCACACATACAACACACACATGCACACACACACAACACACACGCACACAACACACACACCCCTTCATCGAAACGCAAACTGCCACGTTCTGTTTTCGTCCACATGTCAATTCCTCGGCCCCAAGCGGAGGCCGCGCACACAAAAGTGCCCTGCTAGGGGCCTCCAAACATGCTTTCTGACAGGGTTTCCATGTCGGAAAGGCTGACATGGAAAACCTGCCGGAAATTTGCATCGTAATCCAAAGGGCGTAAAGACCACCCTTTGGGATTATGGGATGTCGTCCAACTGGCCAATGGGCTCCTTGAGCCTGTCGGAAGCCAGCTGGAATGACCGGACAGTTTAGTTTCCGACCGCCACCATTGTAATGCAGTGATCAGAAAGTAAACAGATGTGGCCCGGAAAGGCTCCTACCATCGGTCAAAGCCTTTCCGGGCTCCATCGTAATCGGCTCCTTTGTATTCTAGGACACATAGCAGGACTGGACAGGCCATAGTGGGCACTGGGCATTTTCCTGGGAATTGGGGGCTGGTTTTGAGCCGATGGGGGCCGTTTTTAGGTCTCGCCTGACCCAGCGCATGCGCTGGTCTGGCAAGACTTTTTGTGAGGGCTCAAAAAAGTGCTACCACTGTAGCATAGAGCTACAGTGCATGTGCGTGGGCGCGCGCGCCTCACTTTCGCAGCCGCACGGCCGCTTTGATGTTCTCCGTGAGTCCGTTTTTTTTCTCCTGTTTACTACTTCCATGTAGTAATGGTGGCACCCGTGCGCCGCCATTACTACAGAGCAGTAATAAACAGAAACAAGCATTGGCATGGCCAATAGGTCTCGCTTTTGGGACCTTATAAGTATTTAGTTATGCAACTGTTGCATGGCTAAACACTGATAAGGTCCCAAAAGCGAGACCTGTTGGCTATGCCAATGCTTGTTGATACTAGGGGTCGGTTCTGCAGCCGGGCCTGTGCAAACGTAGCGTTAATTTTTTAAACGCCCGCTATCGCTGGAAAATATCGCCTGGTTATCGCGTTATTAACAACGCTGACCGCCTAGGCGATAAAAAATCCAGCGATAAAACTACAAGGATAGGGATATCCTTGTTGATAGCCCATGGTGGATTTAGCCATGTAATCCACCTCCCATTGGATTACATGGCTAAGTCTGAAAATTAGCAGATGTAAAGAAGCAGCGTTAACCGTGGTTAGCGCTGCTTTGTTTGTCTCTAACAGGGTTAGCGTGAAGCTTGATAATAGGAGAAATGTCGCTTAGCGACATTTCTCCTATTATTTTGCTCTGGAATCCCACTTTGCATCTCATTAGAGATGCAAAGGGAAGCGTAGTGAAAAAGGGTGCTAACATGCGATTTTGCATGTTAGCACACTGTTGTTGATAGGGCGATATTTTTATCTCCACTTCTTTGGCTTTTAAAGCCAAAAAAGCGGAGATAAAGACCTTGTTAATATGCCCCTATGATTTTAGTTTCAAGAGAAAAAAATGTGAGCTTGTGTTTCATGAAGAATTGTCACTGAATAAGGCATCTGTACAGGCTGAGATATAAAACATAGGAAGTGTGGTAGACAGGAGTGTGGAATTGAACTGTTCTCTTGCTGAAATATAATTCTGCATATTTTGGGGCAGATTTTCCAGCCCCTTGCGCCTCATTTACGCTGCCGTTGCATCACTTTTGTGACACAGCGGCGGCGCAAATCCTGCGCCATGGTGCGGGGTACTTACAACGTGACGCATCTGGGAGATCTGTTTTCCAGCTTGCATTTCTATCGCTTTGGAGATAAGCGTTGCTGACAGCACGCTATCTCTGCAATAGAAAGCTGCGATAGCCGGCGATAATTATCCTAGCGCTAATTGCGCTTAGCAATAATTATCGCCGGCCCTTGCTGATATGCCCCATAGAGAGTTTATAAAATGTGACAAACAGCGGTTGATAAAGGTTTTTGAATTTAGGAAACTTTCCGCGTGCAAAGTTGCCTTGAACCAGAATGTAAGAAGTGGATAACACCTGCCTTAAGAAGCCTTTTGCGGCCTCTGATCTGGTTCTCGTGGCAGCGTCTTTTGGGGTTTTGACTGCACGGCTCTTGGTGAAGGATTTTGAGGCTCTGGCGGAAGCCATGCAGGAAGGTCCTGATGTGCTGATGCATATGGAGCAACAGGAGAAGTTACTAGCAGATGGGTCAGGAGCAGTGGTGGCTCCTCCGCTGCGGCACAGGAGCTTCGCCCCACTGCTATTGCAGCAGTGAAAAAAAGAAAAAGAAAATTATAATAACAAGACGTAATTATTATTTTCTTTTTCTTTCTGGAGTTGGGTGGGGATGGCTCCCTAATGCCAGAGCAGGGGAGGAGTGGTTTGCACTCCTCTAAGTGCACATGACAGTTTGGATGGGCCTCTAGGGCCGGGCAAACCGCCATGCACACTTGGCATGTTCTCCATTGGGCTTTGTTGCACTGCCTGATTGTCCAAACATCACACTCAGGCCAATCACGAAGCTGCTCCTGCAGCGTCTTGATTGGCTGGGAGAGCCCGGAAGACTGAGTGCTTCCGGTGCTTCCAGCAGAGGAGTAGAAGCGTGCGGCAGTGGGAGAGGCGTGTGGTGGAGAAGGTAAATTTTTTATTTTTGTTTAATCACCCCGCTTCACCACCCCCGTTCCGAGCGAGCCACCACTGGTCAGCAGACGTGATCAAGGCGGCTTCCGTGGCATCTTCATTTACTATCATGACCAGACGGAACCTCTGGTTACAGGACTTGAAGTCTGATCTGGCTCAGAAGTCTTCTTTTCTGAAACTGCCTTATGAGGGTGGCAGCTTGTTTGGCGAGTGATTGGATGGTCTTATACGGAAATCCTTTAAAGACATTAAACGTACGTCTTTGTCAGTAGCGGCCAGTACTAAACATTGATGGAGGGTGATTTGGGGGGGAATGGAGAGGGGAATAAGACATATAAAAGAAAAAATCTTACCTTGGTGCTGCCGGGTGCTGCGCACTTTAGAGTGTACTTTACGCTCCTCCCCTTATCCCTGCACTGGCCTGCCCAGCCCATCTGCCCTACACCCAAGCAGGAAGGAAAACGAATACTATAGTAACGTTAGTTTTTATCGTTTTAGTTTTCCTTTTCACACTGCTCGCAGAGGAGCCGCGCCTGCTGGTTGTACAGGGCATCTTCTGGTAAATCAACTAAGCCTTGGGATTGAGTGGATTCTGAGATGCCAGGGATTTCCCTCATAAGGACACCCTCTCCTGTTCATTCTTTAGGAAGAGGTTTCAACCTAGGAGAGGCAATCAGCAGGATGTTTCTGCTAAGGCTGTGCCTTTGAGCCAATGGTCCTGACTATGGCAGTTCCTCAGATCCAGGGCCTGCAGGAGGAAAGATGGTGGCCTTTCTACCAGCATGGGCTCTTTCCATCTCAGACATGAGGGTTCTGAGTATCGTTCTGAGGGGTTATCGTATCGACTTCATCTCTCTTCATCCCGAAATAGGGTGCATCCCTACTCCTGTTGTAAGGATTCCGGTGAAGGAAGCCCTGTGGGCTGGGGTCACTGCTCTGCTGGAAAAGAAGGCACTAATTCCTAGGCCCCTGGATCATTGCAGTCAAGGTGTATATTATATACTCTTTCTGGTCCAGAAGGTGTTGGGGGAGTTTTGACCTGTATTGGACCTGAAATACCACTACCGCTGGGTAGCTTCCATGCCATTCAAGATGCTTTAGTTGCAGCAGCTCATCCCTGTGATGTCTCCTGGAGACTTCATGGTGACCTTCGACCTTCAGGATGGATACCTGCATGTCCTCGTTCTCCTGAGTCATCAGAGGTTTTTGAGATTTGCTGTGAGTTCAACACATTTCTTCAAGCCTAGGTTCTTCCCTTTGGGCTGAAATCGGCCCGACGATGAGGAGACAAAATATTGGGTCAAAAATATTGAATTGCACAAATATCGTGGCAAAAATATCGTGGGTAAAGAATATCGACAGACAAATTCTTGTGGTCAAGATCAAGAATAATGATTTTAGATAAGTAATATTGAATAAAAAAATATCCAAGTTTTTAATATCGTTTGCAAAGTATAGATGTTAAAAATATATATTTTTTATTAATATGTACTTCAGTATATATTTCATATGTGTGATGTATGTATTTTTTTAATAAGAATTGTTTGTGTATTTATTATATGTGTTCAAATTTTAGTAATTATTAATTTGTTTTCATTTGAATTTTGCATTTTGAGTTCCATAGAGGGTTGTGGGTTTATAGGGGAATAGGGTGGGAAGTAATTTAATTATATAAAATGTATTTATTATTTTTATTAGCTACTATTTTATTTTTTATTTGAATTTTGCGTTTTTAGTTCCATAGCGGGTTGTGGGTTAATAGGGGAATAGGGTGGGATGTAATGTAATTTTACTAAATGTATTGAATTATTTTTATTTATTAATATTTGTTGAATTGAGATGTTATAGTATGAAATGTGTAAGTGAATGTATTATGAATTATTTAATAATTAGTTGTTACTTAATGTTTATTAAGTAATTGGTAATTAATGATGGTAATTGTGTAATACATTTTAGGTGTGTGTTGCGGTGTTTATAGATGTAAATGCTGGGAAGGGTGGGTTGTAATTTATTTTTAATTGATGAATTATTGACTAGTTGTTAATTAATTTAAATTAATTAATTAGGAATCAGTTATGGTAATTGTGTAATTCATTTTAGGTGTGTGTTGTGCATATTATAGTGTTAAAGAATGTGTATTCACTGAATGTTTATTATTTATTTCATAATGATATGTTTACAATTCTTTATTAATTATGTTAAATGTGGAAATAAATTTAAATAAAAATGTTGACTTTTTTATATTGGTGTGGTGTTTTAGGCTAGGAAATAAAATAAATACATTTATGTTTTAAATATTCTTTTGTTTGTTAATATTTGGTTCTTTTAAATAAATATTGTTTATGAATATATTTATTCATTCATTTTAGATAATATTTGTACCATTTTGCTATATGTAATTAATATATTTAATGCTAATCTTTAATATATTTAATCAGATATTTTTTTAATCTTGTTTATTTATTTTTAAGATTATTTAAATTTTGTCTATTGTTCAAATGTTAATATTATTTTTTTTCTTTGCTATCCAACACTTTCCCTACGGTTTTACTCACTGGAGTGGGAAATAGTCATTTTTTACCCCTCTGCTTTCCAGCATTTTCCCTAATGTTGCACTCATTGGAGTGGGAATAGTAATTTTTACCCCTCCACTATCCAGCACTTTCCCTACTGTTGCACTCACTGGAGTGGGAATAGTAAATTTAACTATTCTTCTATGCAACTTTTTCTCTACTGTTGTATTTATTGTATTGTGAAATGTACATTTAATTTTTTTAATAGTTAAATGTTGTAATTAATTATAGAATGGTTATTTTGTTATTTTCAATTATTGATGATATATGTATATATTTTATTTTTATATATTTTAAAAGTTAAAAAATTAAATAAAGCTTATAGTTAATATACTACTTTAAAGTTAATATATGGATATGTATAAATTATTATGTTTGTGTGTTTATATTTTTTAATTAAGTTGAGTTTTTATATTTCTTTTTCGATATTTAGAACATCAATGTTTTTAGCATCGATATTCTATCACTGAACCCGGCCCGATGTGTGTTTACCAATGTACTGGCCTCACTGATGGCTGTTCTCCACCTG
Organism: Triturus cristatus; assembly: GCF_964204655.1. Lineage (NCBI taxonomy): Eukaryota > Metazoa > Chordata > Amphibia > Caudata > Salamandridae > Triturus > Triturus cristatus. The sequence continues at coordinate 1,250,592,401 of NC_140592.1, read as the reverse complement.
CGGGGATTTCCATCTTTCCTTACCTGGATAACTGCCTGGTCAAGGGTGCTTCTCTTCCCCTGACCTCTCTGCATGTGAGGACAGTACTGGATCTTCTGTTGTCTCAAGGCTTTTTGGAGAATGCAAAGAAATCCCAGCTGACTCCGACTCACGAGCAAATTTTCACCGGGGCTCAGTTCTGGGTGGATTTGGGCATTGTCATTCTGCCAGACTTGAGCGTGATCAAAATCCATTCTCATTTGTGGCACCTGTTGTCAGCTCCTTATCAGGAGGCCTCGCTCTGGATGAGGGTTCATGGTGATCTGGCTGCCCAGTGTTTTTGGTTCCCTGGGCCAGGTGGTAACTCAATATCCTCATGAGATTCCTCCTGAAGTAGTGGGTTCCCAATGTGCAGGATATGTATGGTCTTCTCCTGGTGACAATGGTGATTTGATGATTCAAAGGGAACTGGATTGGTGTCTGGTTCCTTCCAACATCCTGAAGGGTGTTCCCTTGCCCATTTCTCCTCCTTTGGTCATCACGACGGATGCCAGTGACAGCCGTTGGGGAGGTCTGGTCGGCAGCTCTTTAGGTCAGGGGCTTGTGCGATGTCAGTCAGAGTTCTTGGTCTTCTAACTGGAGAGAACTAGAGGTGATTCTTCTAGCTCTCCTTCACTTTTCTCCCTTCTTAGCGGACACGAATGTTGTCATTTAGACAGACAATAACACTGCCAAGTCCTATGTCATTTGGCAGGGAGGACAAGAGCCCTGACACTGTCAGTGATTGCGGATCAGCTGTTTCTTTGGGCTCAGACTCATGCGGCTTCTTTCAGGGCAATTTTTATTCAAGGAGTTCTGAATTGTCAGGCCGATCTCCTGAGCAGGAAGATTCCCTCCTCTCAGGAATCTTGTCTCTATTCCCAGGAGTCAGCTGTGGGGTTGTCCTGGGGTGGATCTGCTAATCTGTCCAATGCCCTTCTGTTAGAAAACCACACTCCCACTCTGAAAGGGTGGTGGTGGTCTTCCGGACACACTGTGGTAGCTTGGCTCGAGTGGTCAGGAATCCGGCTCCGTGCTAAGCATACGACATACCCAAACAATAACCATGCGTGCATCCGTTCCAAAAACGACTCTACACCGTAAAAATTATGAAAATATCTTTCTTTATCTTCTTTTTCTCTTAGTTGCTGATTAGATAAATAATAACACAGCCACAATATACAAACTTTTTAAATAGTGCAGGTCAAATAAATACTGGCTTAATGATTCAATAAATAGGGGTGATCATAAATAATGAAGACATAAATATAAGTGCAATACATACAGGCAATTAAATATTCTGAGGCAATAAATACTGTAAACCAATAAATATTGTGCATCAATAAATACTGTGGACCAATAAATACAGTGAAGCAATAAATAGGTTAAATACAATAAATACAGTGCCCCTAATAAATACTTAAAAGCTGACAGTGACACTCATAGAATCAGTTCACTTTTGAATTCCTAAGGGCTGATTTGGCCCAGGCACAGCTTGTGGGGATGTGGAAGGCTTGGGGGTGTCTACTCCCTGGCTTGGACAAAGCTGAGGCCTAAACTGAGGTAGATCAAGGGGAGAATACCAGAGACCTGGCCCTCTCCCTCCACACAACCTCTCTAGATTAGTCCCAGCTCACCCCTGGCACAGTCAGGTTGGTTCCAGCACCTCCCTAGCCCCTTAGAGCAGTCTCTCAGGTCTCCACAGGGCCTTAGGCGCCCTCTACTCCACTTACTGCCCTTTTTCTGATGCTCCGACGCCGCTGGAGTCGTGTCGACGCCGTGAGGCGGTTCCAGTTCGATGTCGGCGGCCTCGGCACAATGTCAGTTCTTTGACGACGCCGGTAGGCGGCTCCGGTCTCGATGTCAGCGGCCTCGGTTCGATCTCGACCTCCGATTCGATGGCGTCGGGCAGTCTTTACTCGAGGTCGACCGCGGGCGGCTCCGGTCCGATGGCGACCTCGGATTCGATGACGTCGGCCGGCCTTGGCTCGATGTCGACTTCCGGCGGCTCCGGAGTGCGATCTCCACTCCCGACCTCCGGTGCTCCTCTCCTTAGGTTTCCGGTGACTCCGGAGTGCGACCTCCACTCCCGACCTCCGGCACGATTCTCACAGGTTCCGGCGACTCCGGAGTGTGATCCTCACTCCCGACCTCCGGTACACCTCACCTCGGTCTCCGACGACTCCGGAGGGCGGACTTCACTCCTCCGATGACGCCGCTCACTCGACCTCGGGTGACTTCCTCCTCGACCTCTGGTACTCCTCACGACCTCTGACGGCGCCCTCTCTCGACCTCTGGCGGCTCCGGGTACGACGTCTGCTTTTCCAGTCAGCGCCGCTTCTCCACCTCGGGCTCCAGGTCTCAGGCTACTCGACGTCGGACTCCAGGGAAACCAGTTTCCAGGTCAGGATCTTGCTGTTCTCTGTTTCTAAGGCCTGTTCCTGCTGTCCAGGTCCTTAGGATGGTTTTTCTGGCTTCTTCCCACACAGGGCTCCAGGCTGGGCTCAGTCAGTAGGGACTAGTATCAAGGGTGGGTTTATGGACCCCACTCCAGGCACAAGTTTCCACCCCTGCTGCCTCACTCCTTCCTCCTTCAAGTTTCTGCTGCTCACTCCTCACCAGTCAGGTGCCAACTGCCAGCTCCAACTGCCAACTCTCTGTCTTAGCTTCCCAACATTCTAAACCGCCTCCAACTGTCACAGGGTTCTGGAATGTTCTGGAAGGTGCTAGCAGGTTCCAGTGGATGCTGGTGATGTCACAGGTGGCCACCATTTTGTGCTCCAGGCCCTCAGACAGAAGTTTCAGGGGTAGCTAAAATGGCTCCCTGAATCTGCAGCAACACTAAAAAGTCTGGTGGTTCCCAAAAAGGAAAAATTCAAACAGGGTTTGAGGCAAAAGTGGGACAAAATAAATAATGATGAGGAGGGACCACCCAAAGGGCTGACAGGTCTAACACGCGTCCCCCCCAGCTGAAAGTAGGGAGAGCTACCCAACCCCTTGGGAGTTCTCATCACTAAGGCGGAAATACCTTGAGAGACCGTCTGCATTGGCGTGGTCCACTCCAGGCCGATGTTCCACCTGAAAGTCCATTCCCTGTAGGGAAATAGACCACCTCAACAACTTGGGATTCTCCCCCTTCATTTGCATCAGCCAACGAAGGGGTCTGTGGTCGGTCTGAACCAGGAAGTGCGAGCCAAACAGGTATGGCCGCAACTTCTTCAGAGCCCATACCACTGCAAAGGCTTCACGCTCTATTGCACTCCACTTCTGTTCCCTGGGAAGTAGTCTCCGGGATAGGAAGACCACGGGTTGATCCAGACCCTCTTCGTTGAGTTGCGATAACACTGCCCCAATGCCATGTTCTGATGCATCTGTCTGGACAATGAACTCCTTGGAAAAGTCTGGGGCCCTTAAGACCGGGGCCTCGCACATGGCTTTCTTCAATCTCTCAAAGGCTTGCTGACAAGCCTCCGTCCAGACTACCCGTCGAGGTTGTTTCTTGGACGTGAGCTCCGTGAGGGGGGCTACGATGGTACCGTACCCCTTCACGAAGCGGCGGTAGTATCCCGTGAGGCCCAAAAATGCTCGGACCTCAGTCTGAGTCTTGGGGGGTTCCCAGGCCATGATGGCCTCGATCTTCGCCTGGAGGGGTTGCACCGCTCCCCTACCCACCAAGTGTCCAAGGTACACTACCGACCCCTGCCCGATCTGGCACTTGCTGGCCTTGATCGTCAATCCAGCTTGTCTCAGGGCCTGGAGAACAGCTTGCAGGTGACGCAAGTGATCCTCCCAGCTGTTACTGAAGACGGCTATGTCATCCAGATAAGCAGCAGAGAAACTCTCCATTCCGGTGAGGATCTGGTTTACCAGGCGCTGAAACGTGGCAGGTGCGTTCTTGAGCCCAAAGGGCATCACACAGAACTGGTAGTGGCCATTGGGCGTGGAGAAGGCTGACCTTTCCCTTGCTCCATCAGTCAAAGAGATCTGCCAGTACCCAGAAGTAAGGTCAAAGGTACTTAGATATTGGGCAGCTCCCAGCCGGTCAATCAATTCATCCGCCCTAGGGATCGGATGAGCATCAGTTTTGGTCACTGAATTCAGTCCCCGGTAGTCCACACAGAACCTCAGTTCTGGTTGGGCACCCGGTGGTGCAGCTTTTGGTACTAACACCACCGGACTGGACCAGGGGCTGCTAGAAGGTTCGATCACTCCTAGCTCCAGCATCTTAGTGACTTCACTATGAATGCTGGCCTTCACCTTGTCTGACATCCGGTAGATCTTGGACTTCACAGGTGGGCTGTCTCCTGTGTCCACGTCATGGACGCACAGGTGAGTCCTACCCGGGACAAGGGAGAACAACAAAGAGTACTGCCCCAGGACCTGGCGACAGTCCTCCTGCTGTTCAGGAGTTAGAGATGGGGAGAGAATCACTCCCTCCACCGACCCATCCTTCTCTTGAGACGCAAACAGATCAGGGAGAGGCTCGCTTTCCACGTCCTCTCCTCCGTCAGTCACCATCATCAAGATGACTTCGGGCCTCTCGTGGTGGGGTTTGATGCGGTTGGCATGCAGCACCCGCAGGGGCTGACGAGGGGTCTTCAGGTCCACCAAGTAGGTAGCCTTACCCTTCTTCTCCAACACCTCAAAGGGTCCTGACCAGCGATCCTGGAGGGCGCTAAGCTCTCCTGGTTCGATCACCCACACCTTCTGGCCAGGCTCCAACTCCACCGGGTGAGCATTGTGGTCATACCACGCCTTCATCACTGCTTGGCTGGCTTCCAAGTTGTCAGAAGCTTGCTTCCACAACTTAGCCATTTGGCTCCGGAAGGCCAGCATGTAGCTCACCACATCCTGGGGAAGCTTTCTGGGAGTTCTTTCCCATCCGTCTCTCACCAGGTTGAGAGGTCCACGTACAGGGTGCCCATACAGAAGCTCGAAGGGGCTGAAGCCCACTCCCTTCTGTGGCACTTCCCTGTAGGAAAAAAGTAAACAGGGTAGGAGGACGTCCCATTTCCTCCGCAGGCTTTCAGGCAGACTTCTGATCATGCCCTTCAAGGTTTTGTTAAACCTCTCCACCAGACCATTTGTCTGGGGGTGGTAAGGAGTGGTGAACCGGTATGTCACTCCACACTCCTTCCACATTGCCCGCATATACGCTGACATGAAGTTGGTCCCCCTGTCGGACACAACTTCCTTGGGAAAACCCACTCGGGTAAAGATTCCCATCAGGGCCCTTGCCACAACAGGTGCTGTTATGGTCCTCAGAGGTATTGCCTCTGGGTACCGTGTGGCATGATCCACCAGAACCAGGATAAACCTGTGACCAGCTGTAGTCGGTGGATCTAACTGACCCACAATGTCGATGCCCACCCTTTCAAAGGGGGTGCTAACGACAGGAAGTGGTTCCAGGGGAGCTTTCAGCTTCACCCCTGTTTTCCCACTGGCTTGGCAAGACACACATGTCCGACAGTAGGTATCGGACGACACTTTCATCTGAGGCCAATAAAAGTGTGGGACAAGAGGGGCGAAGGTCTTGTCTTGCCCCAGGTGTCCTGCCAATGGTATCTCGTGAGCCAACTCCAGAAGGAAGGCTCGATAACGTTGAGGGACTACCAAGGCTCGTGACGATCCATGTAGGGGTGCCTTGGGTTCACTGTAGAGGAGGCCATCCTCCCAGTAAACACTGTAGTTCCCTTCAACGTTCCCTGCTGCCTGGGCTTCGGCCTGTCGCCTCAGCCCCTCAAGGGTAGGGCACTCCCTCTGGCCCTGGCAGAATTCCTCCCTGGACGGGCCTCCCTCCACGTGCCACTCGGCCGGGATGGGTAGGTCCTCCAGGTTGGTAACGTCCCCCACCGCAGACTCCTGGTCCACCACCTCCGGTGGCCTATCCGTCCTACGGGGTGTGGACGCCGAGGCAGGCTCCTCCTGTCCTCGGTTCTTCCCTTGACTGGCAGCTGGCTGGGCCTTTGTTCCAGGTTCCAGCCGAAATGAACTCCCTCTCCGGGTAGTCGTGGACCTTGTGCTAACACAGGCCCAGTCAGGTGTACCCAGCATCTCAGTGTGAGTCCGGTATTCCACCTCCTTCCAAGCGTTGTGCTCCATGTCATTCCCCAGCAGACAATCGACTGGCACGGCAGGGCTTACGGCAACTCGAAGTGAACCTGCAACCCCCCCCCATTCAAAGGGAACCTCGGCCACCGGATAGTGGCCTGTTCTGCCGTCAGCCATCGCGGCTGGGTGGAGTACATCGGGAATTACCTGCTCTGGAGACACCAGTTGGCTACGCACCATAGTCATACTGGCTCCTGTGTCTCTCAGAGCCTCCCCTCTTTGGCCGTTGATGGTGACCCACTGCCCATACTTTGCGGTATTTGCGGGCACCTGGATCTTAGGAACCATCTCCCGTTCTCCCAGGGACACTAAAGTGACACCCGCCCACTCCCTTCCCTTAGTTAAGGGCATCTCCTCCCCGAGCACTACACTAGCTACTCCGGGGGTCTTTCCTCCAGTGGGAGGGGGTGGTCGTTTCAAGCACTTCGGATCTCCTTTATAGTGTCCAACGCCACCGCACTCATAGCAATGGACAACCCTTGGCTGCTGACTCTGGCCAGGATTAGGGTTTCTGGGTGGGTTAGCCCTAGGGGTGAATCCTGTTCCCTTCCCTTGGAAGTTATTTTGGGGGCCTTTGGAGAACTCCTTTTTCTTTTCCCCTCCCTCTTTCTTCTGGGGGGCGCCCTGTCCGGCCTTTTGAGTATCCCCTCCAGTCCCCCTTGTGGACACCCGGGTACTAGCCCAAATGTCCGCCTCCTCAGCAAGCTTCCGGGGACTGGTCAGCTTGCTATCCACCAGGTGTTGCCGCAGTTCAGGGAAACATTTCTCGAGCAGGTGTTCCTTCAGTACTAGGTCAAACAACCCCTCGTAGTTCCTCACTTCACTGCCCTGAATCCAACCCTCCAGTGCCTTCTTTGCATAGTCCAGGAAGTCCACCCAATTCTGTGTGCCCAGTTTGTGACTACCCCTGAACTTCTGTCTGTACTTTTCGGGTGTTAGTCCAAACTTTCTTATGAGCGCCAGTTTCATGGTGGGGTAGTGGGTCTGCTCATCCTCTTCGAGGGCCAATAAAGCATCCCTACCAGCTGGAGGCATGTACTTGTACAATCCCCCTCCCAGTACTTCTCTGGAACCCCATGGGCCCTCAACGAGACCTCATAGGCCGCTAGCCACTTGGCGATATCATCACCCACCCCATAGCTAGCTACTATGTCCTTTGGCAGGTAGGGTTTAGGTTCCCTGGTGATCTCTTGGGTTTGGCTGCCACCATTAGGAGCAGGTTGTGCCCCGATTCTCAAGATCTGAAGATCTATTTCTTTCAGTCGTAATTCATGGGCCATCCTCTGCTCCTCCTTCTCCTTCTCCAGCCTTGCTAAGTCCCATGTGAGCTGTCTTTTCTCCCTCCGGTCTGTTAACTCCACTTCAGACAAGCCACCGCTAGAGGCACTGCTGCCCTTCCTGGAAATGGTTCTGGGCCCCGCTGACAGGTTCCCCACCTCAGGTTGGTACATCTCAGCCCCCTCGGGGTCAGGCTCTCCCTCCCTGTCTTCCTCCTCAGCCTTGCTTTCCCGTCGTGCCTCCCCCCAAGCCCTTAAGCTGGTTTGGAGTGCACCCTTCTTTGCTCCTGGGGGACAGTACACCCCCTCCCGCTGGCAAAACTCCCTGAGTTGGGCCACAGTGTACGTTTCTAGATTTTCTAGTACAAACTCCATCTCGCCCACTCAGGTTAGAGGACAGGTTTTGTGCAGTAACAATGCAGGGGGGTACCTTTAATAATACCTCCTCCCACCACCAGAGTAAATTTGGAAAAAACAAAAACCCACAATTAGGAAGGCCGCTTTGAGAAAACTCCCGGTGTAGGCCTATGGACTACCCACAGTTATTGTTGAGTATACGTAGGCACAGCTCTATCCCACCGCTGAACACCAATTTATGTTAGAAAACCACACTCCCACTCTGAAAGGGTGGTGGTGGTCTTCCGGACACACTGTGGTAGCTTGGCTCGAGTGGTCAGGAATCCGGCTCCGTGCTAAGCATACGACATACCCAAACAATAACCATGTGTGCATCCGTTCCAAAAACGACTCTACACCGTAAAAATTATGAAAATATCTTTCTTTATCTTCTTTTTCTCTTAGTTGCTGATTAGATAAATAATAACACAGCCACAATATACAAACTTTTTAAATAGTGCAGGTCAAATAAATACTGGCTTAATGATTCAATAAATAGGGGTGATCATAAATAATGAAGACATAAATATAAGTGCAATACATACAGGCAATTAAATATTCTGAGGCAATAAATACTGTAAACCAATAAATATTGTGCATCAATAAATACTGTGGACCAATAAATACAGTGAAGCAATAAATAGGTTAAATACAATAAATACAGTGCCCCTAATAAATACTTAAAAGCTGACAGTGACACTCATAGAATCAGTTCACTTTTGAATTCCTAAGGGCTGATTTGGCCCAGGCACAGCTTGTGGGGATGTGGAAGGCTTGGGGGTGTCTACTCCCTGGCTTGGACAAAGCTGAGGCCTAAACTGAGGTAGATCAAGGGGGGAATATCAGAGACCTGGCCCTCTCCCTCCACACAACCTCTCTAGATTAGTCCCAGCTCACCCCTGGCACAGTCAGGTTGGTTCCAGCACCTCCCTAGCCCCTTAGAGCAGTCTCTCAGGTCTACACAGGGCCTTAGGTGCCCTCTACTCCGCTTACTGCCCTTTTTCTGATGCTCCGACGCCGCTGGAGTCGTGTCGACGCCGTGAGGCGGTTCCAGTTCGATGTCGGCGGCCTCGGCACAATGTCAGTTCTTTGACGACGCCGGTAGGCGGCTCCGGTCTCGATGTCAGCGGCCTCGGTTCGATCTCGACCTCCGATTCGATGGCGTCGGGCAGTCTTTACTCGAGGTCGACCGCGGGCGGCTCCGGTCCGATGGCGACCTCGGATTCGATGACGTCGGCCGGCCTTGGCTCGATGTCGACTTCCGGCGGCTCCGGAGTGCGATCTCCACTCCCGACCTCCGGTGCTCCTCTCCTTAGGTTTCCGGCGACTCCGGAGTGCGACCTCCACTCCCGACCTCCGGCACGATTCTCACAGGTTCCGGCGACTCCGGAGTGCGATCCTCACTCCCGACCTCCGGTACACCTCACCTCGGTCTCCGACGACTCCGGAGGGCGGACTTCACTCCTCCGATGACGCCGCTCACTCGACCTCGGGTGACTTCCTCCTCGACCTCTGGTACTCCTCACGACCTCTGACGGCGCCCTCTCTCGACCTCTGGCGGCTCCGGGTACGACGTCTGCTTTTCCAGTCAGCGCCGCTTCTCCACCTCGGGCTCCAGGTCTCAGGCTACTCGACGTCGGACTCCAGGGAAACCAGTTTCCAGGTCAGGATCTTGCTGTTCTCTGTTTCTAAGGCCTGTTCCTGCTGTCCAGGTCCTTAGGATGGTTTTTCTGGCTTCTTCCCACACAGGGCTCCAGGCTGGGCTCAGTCAGTAGGGACTAGTATCAAGGGTGGGTTTATGGACCCCACTCCAGGCACAAGTTTCCACCCCTGCTGCCTCACTCCTTCCTCCTTCAAGTTTCTGCTGCTCACTCCTCACCAGTCAGGTGCCAACTGCCAGCTCCAACTGCCAACTCTCTGTCTTAGCTTCCCAACATTCTAAACCGCCTCCAACTGTCACAGGGTTCTGGAATGTTCTGGAAGGTGCTAGCAGGTTCCAGTGGATGCTGGTGATGTCACAGGTGGCCACCATTTTGTGCTCCAGGCCCTCAGACAGAAGTTTCAGGGGTAGCTAAAATGGCTCCCTGAATCTGCAGCAACACTAAAAAGTCTGGTGGTTCCCAAAAAGGAAAAATTCAAACAGTGTTTGAGGCAAAAGTGGGACAAAATAAATAATGATGAGGAGGGACCACCCAAAGGGCTGACAGGTCTAACACCTTCTGCCCCATGTTTTCAGAGGAGTCATCGTCAATAGTGGATGCCCTGATGTGTCCTTGGCCATTTGACGTGATGTTTGCTTTCCCTCCTTTTTCTTTAATCCAGAAGTTTCTGATTTGGGTGAGGGAGAGGGAACAGGCCATTCTGGCTCCATCATAGCCCTGCTTTATCTGATTTCCTCTTCTGATGGCGATGAAGGTGGGTCGGGAGTGGCATCTTTCCTTGGTCCTTTCTTTTCCCCCTGAGCTTTCCGGTTCTCCAGGTCTAGTCTCTGGCAATAATCCAGTGGACAGCTTGGAGACTGAACAGGGGGGCTTGATGTTGCAGGGTCTTTCTACCTCCGTTTCCTCCTCTAGGCAGGCTTCCAGGCGCTTGTCCACTAGGTCTTCGTATGCCTGACATTGGAAGGTTTTAAAAAATTGGTGTGATTGGAAGCACTTGCTTCCTCTTTCTGTGTATCTCCCCCAGGTCCATGAATTTCTTCAGGATGGGTTTCAGTTGGGTCTTAGTTCTGCCACATTTAAGGTTCAGTGGGCGGCCGTTAAGGCTTTTCTGGTCCCCTTGGGGTGGTGTGGTGGAAGATCGGGGACTGGTCTCCAGGATTTTCAAAGGGTTTTCAAATCCCCTTCTTGTCCCACAGGTGGTGTGTCCTTCTTCAAATTTGCCGTTAGTGTCGCAGGCTCTCCAGTATCCCCATTTCAGCCTTTGTCTTCTGTGGTGTTCTGACTCTGAAAATTTTCTTTTTGGTGGCCATTACTATGGCTCACTGCCTTGGAGAGTTGATTTCTCTATCTTGTCTACCTCCTTTCTTGCAAGTGTCTGATGACAGGATTGTTCTTCAGCCGGGTCCTGGGTTTGTCCCAAAGGTGAAGTATTTGTTCCATCTTCACCAGGATGTGATTCTTCCTGTGTTTTTTGCTGGATCCCCAGTCTCCCAAGGAGGTGTCGCTTCATTCTCTTGATGTTCGGAGAGCGGTTTTGATCTACCTCGGCCGGGTGAAGGGGTTGGAAGTTTTTCCTGCTTTGTTTGTAAATTTTGACCCCGTCCGTAAGGGGGGTAAGCCTTCTACTCAGACCTTGAGCAGGTGAATCATATCTGTGACTCTGCCTGCATACAAGCAGTTTGGTTTGTCGTCTCCTCTTGGAATGCAGGGGCATGTCCACTTCAGTTGCTGAGGTGCAGTGGACCTCTTTGCAGGAAATTTGTCGGGCTGCCACTTGGGTGGATCCTTCTACTTTTGTTAACCATTATCAGGTTCCGGAGGTTCCTGATCTGTTGGATCCAAGGTGTTGGCATGTGTGTTTTAACTGTTGTTTTTGCTGTTGAATAAACTTGGTTCCTGCATATTCTGTACAGCTATCCTGGCACTGTTTTGTGGCTTGAGTACATCTCAATCAGTGATTCATCACCGTGAGAGGGACGGGGAGGTAATGCTGCAATTACTTACCAGCAATAGTATTTCTCTGAGTCCTTCTCTCACCATGATGATTCAGCCCCTTCCTCCCACCCTGTCGTCCAGTCCAGCTGTGTGGTGTCATGGGCTTAGTACGGAACAAGAAGTAAGGAGGGGGCTTTATACTTTGGAGGAAGTTGTGAAGGGAGGCACCGCGGCCTCAATCAGTGATTCTTCACGGCGAGAGAAGAGCTCGGAGTAATGCTATTACCTTTAAGTAATCACAGCATTCCACTGCAATGCTGCAGTGCACTGCTTGGCAGTTCTACAGCCATGAGCTAGAGGTCAAATGCACGTGGCCCAGACCTCTGAGCAGGGAAGGGAGTGTAGCTTTACAGTGCTGTCTACTCAGCAGTGGTGACCTCACCCTGAGAGATTCTCTAAAAAAAGGCTCCCACTACAAGAAAGTGAACAGTCAGCTCCTAGTAATGTTTGCCCCTTAGCAAACTGCATTGTTTCAGGTGCCTCATTTCTGCTCAGAAGTCTGCGACCAGCCTATCAAATATTGGCGGTGCCAAATACCAAACACCTAATATCAGGGCTTTATTGTCTTGATTTCACCTCATGCCTCTTTCATACACCACCAGACAGTTCTTTTCTCTTTATCTCACACTTGTAGGTTCTTTTCCATTCTTGCATTCTTTAGCTCTGTTTTTCTGTCTTTCTCTTCCTCCCTCTTTCCCAATGTTTGTATTTTTCCTTCTCTTGCTCTATGTCAAAATCTGATGAGGATATATAAGTGCTGGTCACCAAAAATTGGCGAGATTTCTCAACGTGGGCAGTGATATTTCTCAACGCGGGCGGTCGCGGATGGTCACAACTGCTCGCATTGAGAAACCATCAGTTCGCGTAGAGAAAGCTGCCGCTCCGGTAGAAAATCTACTCGAGCTGTAAGAAAAGAAGCAGCGCTCTCTTACGCTGTGCATGGTGCCATTTGTGTTGATTTTACAGCGTGGGACAAACACCCGGCACTGAAAATCAATGGGAATGGCATGACCAAACGCACTCCGCCACTTGCAGAACTCAGCGTAGCGCGGAGGAGTTTATTGGTCACTATACGGACTGCCACACAATGGAACTCTACAAACTCTGCCCAGGGCTAATTTCCACCTAAATAAAAAAATATCTTGTTATGCGCTTTAACAATTATTAAAAGTGATGTATAGAGATAATTTAAACTATTTATTTTCACCTTTTTTTAATTCAAAATAATTTATCAAACTATTTTATGATTAGGTAATAAATATGTACTATTTTTAATAGATTTTCTGGTTTGATTTATATTTATTTATATTTTTAACTATTTTAAATAATTTATTGTAATTCAATTTAACATGTATTTCCTATAGGGTTTTTGTGAAGTCGCGCTTCAATGAGGAAAAGTCTTGAAGAAAACCAGGTTTAAAGAGATTCCTGTATTGTGAAAAGGAGAAACTCCAGCAACAGCCAAGCCTTACAGTTCACAGCTCAGCAACTGTCATCGTGGCCTGCACTCTTATCATACACATTCTTAACACTCTAACTGGAACATACCATCGTAGGAATAATAAGGATCACAGTGAGAGCAACCAACACCCTAAAGATACATCATAACTGTACTAGACAACCCCTCCAACAAAAACAGAGAAGAAAAGATGCAATAAAACAGATTGAACATAAGTGCCATTCACATTAATTATTGATAACAATTTTATTAAAGTCCCAAATTCTTCCAACAATCAACACTCCTAAAAACTTTGACCACATGGTAGTGTTATTTTTTTGGGCAGACTTTTATATAGCGTGAACTTGACCCGAATCGGGTATCAGAGCGCTTTACATAGCACCAGTTACGTTACATGAGGACACACATTCATTTTTGTTAGGCACGGGGAGATTAAGGGGCATATTATCAAGCAGCAGCGATAATTATCGCTGCCCGCTCTTAGCGAGAAATTATTTATCGCCGGCTATCACTGGCAATTATCGCCATGCTATCGTTGTGTCAACAACGCATAGTGCAATGGCGATCATTTTCCAGCGATAGCAGTCTTTTCCATGGAACATCGCTGGTTTTTCACCGATGTTCCATGGAAAACGGCGATAACATTGCTGATACGACCCTGTGGTCGTATCAGCAATGTTTTCGCCCAAAACTAACGTCTGCAAAAATGCGTGGGCCTGCTTGTAAATATCGCAATGTGCACATCAGCGATAATTTACAAGGAGTACTGCTCAGTGACGCCCACTTTGCATCTCATTAGAGATGCAAAGCGAGGCGTCGGGAAACGGGTGCTAACATGCGCTAATGCATGTTAGCATCCCCTTGTAGATAGGGCGATGTCATTTTCGCCGCTTTTTTGGCTTTTAAAGCCAAAAAAGCAGTGAAATGGCCCTTGATAATATGCCCCTAAGTGATTTGCCCAGAATCACAGGATGTTCAGCATCATTGTCGAGACTCGAACCCAGTTCCCCAGATTCGAGGTCGACCGCCCTAGCTGTTAGGCCAACTCCTCAGTGTTTGCTAAAATGAGAGAAATTGTGTGTTCCTTTTGGTAGCTTTACTTTTACCACATCACCTACTGTAACATGAAAGGTCTTGACCGCTTTGTGGATATCATATTGTTTTCTTATTTCCTCTTGCAGGAGGATTTCTCTTGACCTCCCCTCGTCAGCTAATTCTTCTAGCGGGGAGATTCCTTACATTATGTACCAACCCAAGGGGGACACACCTTTGTACAAGGTTTGCTTTTCTTGAATAACTCAAGGGACATATTCCCAATGTGGGTGGGGAGTAAATCTGTATTCTTCCACCCTACTTTTTACCATCTTGACCCAATCAAACCTCTTAAGTTTGGGATGTAAATGGTTTCTTTCAACAGCCTGTTGAATCTTTCCACCATCTCATTGGTCTTGACATGATGCAAAGCACATTTTAGCGCACAATGCTTCTTCCAGCCAAAAACCTCTCTATTTCTTTAGAGGTCAGCTGCACCCCATTTTCTGGAGGTCTCCCCTACCTAGAAAATACTTTGGACAGAAACTTGATAACTGATGATGTGGTAACTTCTTGAACCACCCCTACTTCTGGCATCTAGAGAGCATATCCATAAGCACCAGCAACTAATTAGATGAACTCCCCTTACCTATCGATGCCACAATATCCAAAGCTATCTACCCCCATACCTCTGCAGGAATGTCACGACATACAGTGGAAGACGTCCTTACTTTTTTAGTTTTGTCATTCAGCCTACACTCACGAAAGTCTCTTACTATCCTTTCAACTTGGAGAGCCATACCAGACCACCAATAGGCATCTCTAGAAGTACCAAACAATCTCTCACCCCATGTGGGGGACTGGCCTACCCCCTTGCAGCAAAAGATTGTGACTGATGGAGAGGTCATTCATCATTTTTCCAAATCCTGTGATGTTCATACTACAGCAGAATCTCTCCTACCAATGGTAAAGGGATCTTTGACACCTCTTAGAACACCAGGGCTTATTTATGAGCCTGTTGCGCCGACGCACATATGGCACAACCTGCTGAGTGAAATTTATAAACACACGTAAAGCCACTATGCGTGGCTTTACGTGTGTTTGTAAATTTCACCCCATTTCATGCAGCACGTTGCGTGTTAGGGGCGTAACATGGGTGTTGTTGTCGGTGTTCCCATGCAACACCCATGTCCACTGATGAATTTCCAGATTTACGAGCAATCGTAAACCTGCAAATGCGTCAGAAGGCTACGCTACCCCCGGGGGTCACGTACCAAGGCGCAACAAGGAGAAATATTTTAAATTCTCCTCGTTTTTTCCTCTTCAATGTGTGCTGCATTCAACAGCACACATTGGAAGAAGAAATCACTTCAAGTGATTGTTTTTGTGCAAGAAGGTGCCCCTTCCTGCACAAAAACAATCTCCCCACGATGCAGGCATCCGTGCACCATGGTGCAAGGGTGCCTGCGCCGGTGCATGGCAGCAGTTTGTGTGCCAGAGCAGGGAAAGGCACAGAGATGTGACATGTTGCTGTAAATATTATGCATCCCTGTGCCCTGAAACTAACGCAGCGCGGTGCAGCAAAATAACTTGCGGCACTACGCTGCGTTAGTTTTCCATAAATGAGGCCCACCGTCTTTTTTTAATTCCTCCTTCCATTCGTACTCTAACATACAACCCCCAGTGACTTCACACACCATGAACTCACCATGTATCCATAGCCTCTTTAGTGCATTGAAATTCTTTAACCAACCTCGACAAGCAATCAGCAGCCTTATTGTCAACTCCAGGAATGTACGTTACAGCAAAATGGTGGTCCTGTAGAGAAGCTAACCATTTACAGTGAATCCGGCCCAAAGTGACAAGTTTGTGCGGAAGTGGAGTGGGAAATTCAAAATCTTTATGCAGGATGGTTCATAAATACAATGCGCTGGTAAATTTCATACTGAGCAAGGAGCCAACAATGGTGCAGACAGATGTACTAAGCTAAGCCCTGGCAAGAGTCTTTAGACACTCTCCATTATGGTAAACATCAGGAAAAGCTGGAAACATTTTTATATTAACATCACTGCCTTCCCCTGACTTAACACATTACAAAGGGAGAGTGCCAGCACTCTAGTGACAGCAATTAAATATGCTAGCAAAAGAAAGAGGACTCTGATACCTTGCAGAGGTTTCCACTGGGTGGAGGTCTTCTGTGAGAAATATGGGAATTGCTGCCCAGCGGCCAGACACACACTTAGCAGAAACACACGTATTTACACTTAAACCCTTGACATCTGGAGAAAACTTGATTTAAATGCTTTGAAAAACAACCAAGAATTGTCATGAAAGAGACCGACAGGGATGATAACATTACTATCATGGACCTCAGTAATACACCAAAGATTCACAAAGGCAGCCAGCTGTGAAACGTACTCATAATCCTGCATCAGACATAATTTATTATAGTTGAACAACACTTAGGGGGATATTCACAAGGACTTATCTCCGATTTATCTCCACCTTAACACATCAAAAGTGGAGATAGATTTAACACCCCATTCACAAGCTGGTGCAAACTGCAGACATCGTCAGTTTTCCCATCATAACTCCCCCCAAATTTATCACCACGGTGGACACCACCAACTAACCCTAATGAGATGCAGAGTAGGCATTCCCGTGCAAAAAAACACGAAAAAACCACAACACCACTTTCACAACGATCTACCAGATCTGCGATGCGAACCAAAAACAGGCGATACGCCGCAGTAGCCGCAGGTATTTAACACCTGCCTCAAGCAGGTGTAAAGAAGTACGACAGCCTGCAGTAGGCAACGGTGCCCCACACACAGCCACACCCGAAGAACAAACGACGCCATGGAGCTACTCATCATGCATCTCGGAGCCCCAACAGGGCCACAACACCCACTGCCACCACCCCCAGGACCGCCACCACCCCAGGACCCGGACCCGCCCCCCGGACCACCACAGAGGCAGCGCAGAGTGAGACAACGGACCTACCGAAAATGCACCACTCTCACAAACTTAACGCCCAAGGAAGTCATTGCCCACTACAGGCTCAAAAGGGCAACCATCTTCCGCATCATGACCCACATCGCCCACCGGCTGACGGTCCCAACCCAGCGGAGAGCCAACATTCCTCCGCAGACAAAGCTGCTGGCTGTGCTGCACCTGTTGGCCTCTGGTACCTTCCAACCAACAACTGCCAGAGTCGAAGGGGTCTCATAGCCAGCCCTATCAAAGTTCATCACACCTGTCCTGGATGTCATCCTCAGCTTCATACCCCAGTACCTCCACTTCCCCAACACTGCACAGGAACAGCTGGAGACAAAGCAAAGCTTCTATGCCATAGCCGGATACCCGGCCGTGTTGGGGGCAATCAACTGCACACATGTCCCACCTGTGCCCCCTGCGGATACTGCACACCACTACCGCAATGAAATGAAATACCAGTATTTGTAAAGCGCACAGCTACCTCCAAAGTGGTGTCCCTGCACTGGGGGCCGTCGGGAAGATTAAGTGAGCTATTGCCCAGAGTCACATGGTGCTGGGCTAGCCGGCGCCGGGGATCAAACCGTGAACCCTGTAGTCCGGAGTCAGGCACCCTGGCAGAAGCGCCACACCTCTTCCAACCGAAAGCATCAGCATTCCATCAATGTGCAGGCAATAGTGGACGACCGGGGACACTTAACCAATGTCGTCGCCAACTACCCAGGCAGTGTGCATGATTCCTTCATCTTCCGACAGTCCGTCATCAACCAGCACTTCCAGAATGGCACATATGGAATGGGGCTGCTCGTTGGTAAGTGCCAAATCAACACATCACATACCCCAAAGCCACCAACACACAACGCACAACTGTGGAAATGGACACGTGACCAAACTGCATACAACATGTCAAACTACACGACCACCTACCAGACACTACAACACCACTCCATGGCCATCCTGGGCTACCCCTGCACCCAACACAGACATTTCATGGCACCACAGCCACACAACAGCTGAACGTGTGGAGAAGCGGAATGCAGCCATGTGCTGGGATGCAAGTGACCGTGACTGGGAATATACACAACGAGAAGTGAGGTGTGGCTGTGCAGGACAGACATGGGAATGCAAACAACTGATATGTCCATGCAGACCACAACTGCTGGTGACTGGAGAGTACTGAGCAGTGGACGCAACCATGTCACCCCAGGCCAGATAGCGGAAGTGTTGCACGCTGAGTCCCCCGTGTGAGTGAGTGTAGTGGGTTGGCCCTGAGTACGCCAGGGCTGCACAGGGTTAGGGTGACAAACCCCGTTGAGCAGGGTGTAGTCCACTCCTGGGAAGGCCAACGTCACTGACAGTGCGGTGCTGCACGGCCTGCCATGAGGCCGACGCCATGAGCAGCGGGGCCTGTGACCCTGTGCGCCTGCTCCACCCCAGGACGCTGATGCACAGACATGGCCTGCCCGCCCCAGCGCACCTGTGCCACACTGCTCACCTGCAGACACCGTTGTGTGTCAACGAGGGCCCAACACGGGCCAGTGCAAGCACCAATCCCTAGTCCTGCGACCTCTGCAGCCTCCACAGACCATCGCTGGCCCCCCGATGCTGGTCCACATCACTCCTTACTAATTTACATGCCCCACCGGCGTCCTCTTCGGCCCAGTAGGTCCCACATGTGGAACAGTGTCCTGAGTCCTGAATGGCAGTGACCCCAAATCCGTGGCAGCGGCCACAGCACAAGACTCCCTCCGATCAGTGAGGCATAATTCCATATCGCAGGCCTGCGACACGTAGTGCCACTAACCCTGTGTGCCACTAATGACCGTCATCCTCTGGCGGAACATCATTGGTGTCTGAGCCTGTGGCCTGGGGGTTGTCATCAGCAATGGACAGGTATGGACTTGGTGTCTGGCCTGGGTCTGTGGCATTCATATCTGCCTTGTTGACAGCAACAGCTGGCATGTGCCCCCTGCATCATGCCCTGGGGGTAGGCCTCCCATTCTCCCCCGTGACACTCCGTGGAAGGCGCCCATGACACATGTGAGGCCCTGCTCTACCCTCATGACCCTACCCCAGTCTGCCGCAGGTCAGCGTCCCGTGGCGGTGGGCCTTTCTCGGCCGCTGTGCATCCGGGGCCACTAGCCCTGGCGACTCGCATCATTCCCCCTTGTTGTACTGACATTCCATTTCTGAATGCCTGATGACTGTTGGAGTTGTTGCCAGCACCAGCTACTCCCTGAGGGCTGGCGTACACTCACCCCACACACAGCCAGCACAGGCGTCACTGGATTAGTGGGCCTGCCTTCAGATCCTGCTGAACCAAGTATTGACTCTTTTCTCCCTGCACTGTCACAGGTGATCAAGGATATGCACTCTGCCCTTGGATGATGACACCCCTCCGAGACCCAAACACACCCGCCCAGAGGCAGTACAATGCGTCCCACATACATACCAGGGGCGTCGATGAATACACATTTGGCGTGTTGAAGTCACATTTCACGTGCCTGTGAAGAACCGGGGTTTAACCCAGCAGCGTCAGGGGCACGCCTAAGATCTTCGAGTTCACCTGTCTTGGTATACAGAGACACCGAATACTTCTGGATGGCATCAGAGACCAAGTTTATTAGCTGCAGCTAGTAACAGTGATCCTAGAAATACATCACGGTGTAAATTCTCAGGAGACTGCTCATTTTACTAAGGCGAGACGTCTCCTTTTATACCCAATATTCACATTATAAATGTACACCCACTGCACAAAATTCTAGCCAATAAGGTACATTTTGAAACAAAGTATCACATAACAAAAACTCAATTTACAGTATCCCATCCCAAAAGTTAATTATTAGGAACGTCCCAAATTCAATCTCCACAAGCTGGACAAACCTATAATTGAAAGCATAACCCATGTAATGAAGAAACATAAAAAAAGAAACCGTAACAGATGCTGAACAAGATAAGGCATGTGCAAGGAAACTAAAAGTTAACGATGTCCTGAACATTGATTGGCAATCTCAGACAAAGATCGATCAGGGAAATTGGCTTTGCGGGGTCAGTTTCAGGTGCAGAGGTCAGTTTCTTACAGTTCATTTCAGAGTCAAAAAGAAACCTAGTTAATGTATACATGAACTAAGAAGGCCAGGCCACTTTATTCGCCAGGCTACCTTCACAGGCCTACGTGAGGGCAACACAAAATGGTGGCACAGAACAAAATGGAGTCAGACTCGAGAATTACAGAACCTCAGACCCTCCTTTTGCCATTACGTAGGCAATAACCTAAGACTCATGTTAATCTGAATCTAGGTCTATGTCGATATTCATTAGGTCATCAAGGTGTTGCTGTAGCATCATCTTATTATTCTCTACTTCTCTTGGGACAGGTCTCCGAACAAACATAGTAGCACAAAGACTACAAATGGCGGCACCACACTGGATGCAAAGACAACAAGAGAAAAGGATGGTTAAAACCATACCAAGGAATGTCAAAATCTTCCATACCCATTTGGACAGCAGTACCCAAAACCATCCCGTCAATGACTAGTCTCCTTCGTCTACATGGATAGACTCAGAGATTTTATACAACCTAGAGATGGCTTGGTACACGGTAGGGGCATTATCTGGTATGTAAACACAGCAACTGGATCCAATCAATTTACATACTCCTCCTCGATCTGCAAGTATAATGTCTAATACCATACGGTTCTGCAAAGTCATAAGGCGGTCCGCTTGAAGCTCAGCTGTAACATTACTAAGAGCACCTGCTGTCTCATTAATAGTGGCTTCAACAACGCGGACAAGCTGTCGAATATGCCTACTATTGATCATAGGACCCCAAAAGGGCAAGAAGCCCTTGAAGAAATCTCCTACTTCGTGTGCTGCAGTATCTTCCTTATTGAAGACGCCTCTACCATATCTCGTTCTATGATAGTCTGAAGCAGTAGTGTATGTAGGGGGAAGTAGAAACGCCACATAACACGTTCCTGAAAAATCAGGTGGCAACCATGTGTAGGCTCTGTCATGACAAACAAAATATGTGCCTTTAGTTGGCACAAACGGTGGAGAAGTCCGAGATGAATAGACATAGGTTTGAGCACACACACTCTTACCTAGCTGAGCTTTCGGATTCCGACCATTACCTTGAAAACAAAAGTGGCCTCGGTGGGGTACAATCCAAATAGGGGGAGACCTTTTTCGTTTCTCCTGCTCTGTCAAACTGGTACTATATCCAGTCACGTTCCAACCAACGTACGCCTGCACCTCATCCTTAGGCATAGCATTATATGCATCAATATCTCGGATCATAGCTACCATTCCCCTTATTAAGGCACTATTGCTCGAGTTATCTTTAAGGGAACGTAAGGGGCGTACCTCATTTGCATAGATAAACATGGTCTGAAAAGCCCACACAGACCCATTAAAAGAAAAAGGCAAAACCAAATACGGCATACCTTTATCTGTCGTATGAGGCATAAGACCACAAACTCAACAATTAGTGGTATTTACTACTAACTGATGCTGATGCAACAACTGTATAAACGAGTTGTTGACAAATTCTGATCTCCTTGTCTGTTCATGTTCAGGCAACGTATAAAACTGGTGCAAAGAAACAGTAGTGAAAGAAAGCATAGGTTGGGAGGTGGGTGCAGATGTCTGATGTGTAGCATAGACAGTCCAACCCACACAAGCTAATGTGATACTTAAAAACATCAAAAAGCCCAATATTATAAAACATTTGCTATGTATCAATGTACAAAATCTTGTCTTAAGATCTATTCTCTCAACATCTCTTTCAGTTACAACAGACTCCATCCTCTAACGTGCTGCTCGCGGCAATTTTCCTTCTTCACTCAAGTGTGCGTCCAGGCTTACTAGACGTCCCTAGAACCGCAGACCTTTCGTCAATACGCGGGCCACCCCTTAAGTTCTTATACCGCGACCCTGCAGCTGAACCCGGATGGTGGTTCGAAAAAGAAAAAGAAAAATAGTCTCTTGTCTGAAAGAGTGTAATTCACAAAAAAATTCAAATTTTATTTGTCCTTTTTAGACCTTAAGTTGTAGCGTTCTTTACCAGGCACAGTTTGATCCTGAAAGAGTGTCTCTGGGTGCGTAGTATCACGTCTCAAACATGGCGGCACAGCTTCTTGCAAGACTTTATCATCCGCACGTTCTGACTGAGTCCATTCCAGATGTGCATCGCTAAAAGGTACAAATCTCGGGACCCTTTCACTCTCGGAATCGGCAACACCTTCCCAGACCCACTTATCGTACGTTAAGGGCAAAGGTATCTTCTTACAATGGGTACCATGTACCCAGTTTTTCTTGCCGAACACCTTAATAGCAGTCCAGTTTGATAACAGAACTTGGTATGGACCGGTCCATATTGGTTCCAAGTTCTTTGACCTCTGGAAATTCTTGGTTAGAACCCAGTCGCCAGGTTGAATTGTGTGGCCTGCGTCTACAGAAACTGAAGGCAAAGTGTCATGGACCTGTTGGTGAAGAACACGCAATTTAGCAGTCAAATCATGTAAGTAGTCAACCAACATTAGGTACTCGATATCACTGTACTTGTTAGGCCTCGGCACACCCCAGACATTCGCCGGGCATCCAAAAACAATCTCGTATGGGCTAAGTCCCACGCGAGAATGTACTGTCGTTCTCGTGGACGAAAGTGCCAATGGTAAGGCATCGGGCCATGTAAGACCAGAGCTCGCTTGCACCTTGGCCAACTTCAGCTTCAGAGTGCCATTATAGCACTCAACCAGGCCTGCTGACTGGGGGTGATTCACAGCGTGAAATTTCTGTTTAAAACCCAGACCCGCACATACTTTCTTCCTAATCTGACCCACGAATTCGCTTCCATTATCACTCCATACCATCCTTGGCAAGCCATATCTGGGAAAGAATTCTTTAAGCAAAACCTTGGCTGTAGACAAGGCAGTATTATCCTTTAGGGGGTAGGCCTCTATCCATCTGGAAAAGGCACAAACAACCACAAGGACATACTTCAAGTTATTGCATCTTTCCATATGAATATAGTCTTTCTGCAGCACCTCAAACGGATACGTTGGAGGAGCAAAATGACCCGCTGGAGTTGGGGTTCCCTTTCCAGGATTATGCATCAAGCAAATCATGCAGTGTTTAACCAAATTCTCAGCACACTTAGGAATTCCACCATTCTGCCATACCGGAGCCAACAACTTACATATCCCTTTTGAACTAATGTGAGCCAACCCATGAGCCATAGTAACCACCGGAAGCACATATGCATCCGTCAACAACCATCGCTGGTGCTCTGACAACTCAACCCAACAGCCTGTTGAATCCAACACTCCCGTACTCTCTCTCCACATACTCAATTCTTTCTCAGTAGCTTCTGCCTGAATCATCTTCACACTTTCTGTTGTATCTTCACACATTCCCCCTTCCACAACCCATCTGGCAGGACCTGCAATATACATCCGACTCGTCACATCTTTCGCCGTTTCTCTCGCTACTTCATCTGCAAACGCATTCCCTTGACCCACATCATCCATAACCTTCTTATGCGCACTACTCTTCACTATCGCAATTTGGGTCGGCAAAGTAAGTGATTCAAGAAGTTCACTCACTAATTGTCCATGCTGAATTTTCGTACCATGCGAAGTAAGAAATCCTCTCTCTTTCCACAAGCGACCAAAACTATGAGCCACGCCAAATGCGTATTGGCTATCAGTATAAACATTCACTCTCTTTCCTTTTGACAACACACACGCTCTAGTCAATGCTATCAACTCCGCTGCTTGCGCTGAATTCTGTGCAATACGTGCTGTTTCAACAATCGTGTGCAAAGTTGTGACAGCATATGCTGCAGTCGTCTCTCCATTCGGAAGCTTAAAGCACGAATCCACTACCCATATGGTACCATCAGGATTCGAAAGAGGAGTATCTTTCAGATCAACTCTACCCTTCGTTTCCTCCTCTGTCCGGAGAAAACAGTCAGGCTGTTCCTGAGCATCTGTCTCTACAAAAATCGGCAACAATGTAGCTGGATTCAATGTGTTGCACCGCTTGATGTGCACATGGCTAGCCAAAAGCGTCAACTCATAACCTGACAATCGCGCACTGGTAAGATGTTTCGTCTTCGTTCTATTCAATAGGGTATCCACTGCATGTGGGACCATCACAATCAATGTATTATCCAATACCAAACCAGCAGACTGTCGGATAGAAACAGCCGCTGCCGCTGTAGCTCTTAGACAACTAGGCAACCCCCCTAGCTACCGGATCTAAAGTAGCTGAAAAATACGCACATGGGCGCTGCTTGTCTCCAAATTGTTGCGTCAACACTGACAACGCACAACCTTCTCTCTCGTGTACATGGCACACTTATTTGGGCAATCGCTTGAATACGCTCTGGGGTCAATCGCCTTCCCTCCTTTGACAAGAGATGACCTAAGTAGGTCACTTCTTGGCAGCAATACTGCAACTTCGAAGGTGACACTTTATGATGAAGGTCAGACAGGTGTCGCAACAAAGAAAGAGTAACTTCTTTACAAATCTCTTCATCATTAGCAGCAACCAACAGATCATCAACATACTGGATAAGAGTAACACCAGAAGGCAATGCAAGAGTATCAAGCTGAGTTTTCAAAGCCTGACTGTAAATGGAGGGACTCTCACAATAACCTTGAGGAGCGCGCTTAAACCGGAAACTGCTTTCCTAGAAAGAGAAAAAAATGAACAAATAAAGATAAGTGGCTTAAGAAATAAATCTACGTTCATTCCAGAAAGCATACTTTTACCACCAGAAACTTTGATTTTTGAAGAACCGATCCTACGAGAACTAGATGCATTACATAAAAAGAAAATCTTTTATAATGCTAACTGCAATAAACAAGAAATTCAAGCCCTTAAAGATTTGGCTAATAATCCAACAATAATAATCAAGCCGGCTGACAAAGGGGGAGGAATCGTCCTTTGGGACACAGCTAAATATGACCAAGAAGTTACTCGCCAATTGTCGAACCCCATGCATTACAGATTACTGGAAACTAATCCGACATTCGAGTTAAAATCTGAGATTTTTGAGATTACCAGAGAAGGTTTAGAAGGTGGTTGGCTGTGTAAAAACGAATTTGACTTCCTGAACAACGACAAAACTAAAGTAGCTAGTATATATGTTTTACCAAAGGTGCACAAAACCTTGATAGATCCACCAGGCAGACCTATAGTGTCTGCATGTGGTTCGATCCTAGAACCACTTGCTAAATATATTGATACCTTTTTGATTCCCTTGGTAAAAGAGACTCCATTTTATGTGAGAGATACAATGGATTTGATATCGAAGGTGGAAGGGTTACCTTATAACAGAGAAAAACAACTTTTAGTTTCCTTCGATATCGAATCCTTGTATACCAATATTCCTCAAGATGAGGCATTGGCTGTCATGGAATATAAATTGGATGAAAGAGATCGCCCCCACCAAGTTCCCACCAAATTCATTATAGCTCTAGCGGCCTCATGTCTAAAAAAAATTTTTTTTGATTTCAAGGGAGATTTGTATTTCCAAGTATCAGGAGTAGCAATGGGCTTCAGTTTCTCACCTGAAATAGCCAATTTAGTTATGGCTGAATTTGAAAAGAGATGGATATATAGCGACACCAATCCGTTTTTAACACACATCGGGTTTTGGTGTCGCTATATAGATGATATCTTTATGATTTGGGATGGAGACGATATATGTCTTACAGATTTTCACAACTGGTTAAATTCTAGAACTTCTGAATTTAATTTTACTAAGTGTGCCGACCATGAAAAAATAAACTTTCTGGATGTATTTATTCAACAGGAGAACGAAGTATTAGGGTCTGTTTATATACAAAGTCGAAAGACAGGAATACGCTTCTACATTTCACAAGAAGTCACCCACGTACGTTAAAAGAAAATTTGCCATATGGGCAATTTCTTCGCGTAAGGAGGAACTGTACAAATAAAAAAGACTATTTTACTAATGCAGAGATACTAAAAGATAAGCTGATAACACGAGGGTATCCAAAAAGATTAGTAAAAGGTGCGCTTAACCCCTTCCATGCTCATGACGGAACGGTTCCGTCATGAGCATCGGTTGAGCTGTGCTCATGACGGAACCGCTCCGTCATGGCCCCGCCCGCGCTCGAACCCTTCAGCACCGCGGGGGAATTCGCGCAGCGCTGAAGGGGTTAAAAGAGCGTGGTACACCCCAAGGGAAGTCTTACTAGTTCCGAAAATAAAAGATAAACATACCCCATTGACATGTGTATTAACTTTTGACCCTAAAGCAAATAAAGTTAAGAAAATTGTCCCAAAAAATTGGAAATTAATTTAGACTCTGGGAATTTCGAAACCTCTATTTGCTTTTAAAAAGGGCAAAAATATCCGACAACAACTTGTGAGAGCTACAAGGCAGACAGAAGTACCGAGAAAAGATCTGCGGAGCTTCCTGAAATTGCCACCTGTAGTTGGCCATTTTCGTTGCCAAAATTGCTTGGCATGTAATCTAACGGAAGATTCCAAACAATTGGACATTAATGGCCTTACACATTATCAAAAGACATTTTCCAATTGCAATTCAAAAAATGCAATTAATTGCATAAAGTTCCCATGTAATAAATACTACATAGGTCAGACAATACAACCCATAAAGAAACGTATATTGCAACATAAATCAAGGATTAAATGTAAAGTTCAAGGGGCCCCTTTGGTACATCATTTTCAGAATCAAAATCATTCTGAGAATGACTTGAAATGGTCAGTACTGTGTTTAGTCGGCAACCGAGAAAAAACAGAGCTTCAAATGAAACTCAATAGATTAGAAGCCAGACTGATAGCAAAATATCACACAACAACATTGGGTCTTAATAATAAAGATCAGATTTGGGCATTATTGCAATAATTGAGTAAACTTTCAAAATATGTATTCTGCCCGAATGGTTAGGTCTTTTAGACTGTTTTTCTTACAATAATGGGTTCGTATTGAATTACAATAATGTACTATGGATGTCTAGAATGTAAGGAGTGGCGGTAACACACTGGGATATAAGGTGACTTTATCTTTATTTTTTCGGAATTGTTGTTAATTAATTATAAGAAAGAGGAGCTATGTAGTATTAAGTATAGCTTTAGTTTATTTGGAATGACCTATGCATCTGCTTTCCCAAATAACCTTTTTTAATCACTACCATTTTTTCCTCAACATTGAGTACATGAGGTCATAACGAGGCCTTTCGACTATGGCGGTAGCGCACTGAGATATTAAGTGATCCTTTTTTAATAAATTTTTTGTCCTTCGGAATTTTTGCCAATTAATTTTAGATCTAGTACTATGTATAGTTATATTTATCGGAAACTACCTATATAATTGTTTTTTCCGGTAACCCGAGTTTAATTACTACTAGTCTTTCTTCATATTTAAAACGTGGTCCTTCTATTATGTCGACGGCTCAAATCGCCGTGTATAAATTCACTTCCGCATCACGTGATTGTGGACTTGATTCATGCGAAGTAGAGAGACGGAAGGTTAGAAGTTGGTCCTGTGAATAAGTTGGAGGTAAGGAGACGGTTCAATCGGATTCCTTACAGAAAGATCTAACTATAGATAGTTATAACTAAAGCTTAGATTCATTACCTCTTCTGTGTTTTTGACAGAGTTGAAGCGCAAAGATATTATAATTGCACCCCATATACCGAAAGTTGAAAAGTGTGACGAGTCATTTCGTTGCGGCTTAATAGTGATTGGCAAGGTACGTCTATACTTTGAGTTACTTGCATTTTAGGCATACCATATTGTTATTTTTGGATTTGTGCTTACCGCTAAAAATAAAAATAAAAATAACGAATCCAATTCTCCGTTTTGAAAGAATTAGTTATGGTACAATGGTGAAATGACAGAAAGACTGACCTGAGAAAGCATATACACCCACTAGGGTTGGACTTATCTTGGGAATTTACCATGGAGATAATTTTTCTTTATGGTTTCTTTGTCTTTAGCTCGCCAAGATATATAAAAAATAAAAAAGGAGAAAAGGGAGGACGTCCAATTGTCCCAAAAGATTGTAGTTGGACAAGAGGTAATATATAGTTCCCGTTATATGGCATTACACGTATTTTATTGGGGCAATATAGTATAATTGTATCATGAACCTCTTTACTTTAATCTTTTTATATTCACTTTCGGTGATAAGGTAGATCACGTATAAAATGGTTGAATTACACATTAGGTGCTTGATTTAATTTTTTTTCCCCACCTTTTCCTTATGGGCCGCCACTTCAGCGTCTGTAATATAATTGTAATATAATGTATTTCTACTGTTGTTCCGCATGTTCCTGTGTGTATATAGTGTATATAGAATCAAGATGAAAGATTAATAAGGAGACTTAATTTGTTCTTATAGGTTGAACTGTATGAAACTATACGTTCTTATGCCCTAGTCCTGATGAGGCCGAAAGAGTTATTTGGCTGAAACGCGTCAACATTGATTTTGAAGACACTCGCTCGATTGTGTTTTGTGTTTTGGAATTAATTTGGAAAGAGCACTCTAAATAATCTGGAGGTTGTAACAACAAAATCTCTAAGTGTCTCTGAATGAGTGATCTTCGATATATAGGAATGTTGTAGCAAAATAAGCCCATAGGTATCCTGGTTGAAAATAGGGCTTTTGTTGATATGTATATGTTTAGTTTCTTTGTCATATGTAAGTATTGTAAATATTGTATATGTTTGTATATATATATCTAAAAAATATTTCTATAAAATTGTGAAGAAGAAGTGAGGTATAAAACAAATATACTTATACTTAAACTATTAAATAGTCAAAAAAAATTCTTTAAAAATTGTGTTCATTGGAATTGCCGTTGATGTAGTCACAAAATACAGCAACAAAGGTTGTGTTGGAGATAGAATATTACTCAAGGGAGGACATATTTTACTTATCTTTTCGCCAAAATGTATGTTACATTATTAGTCCCGAGGCATTATTTTCTTTCATATAATAAACCGGAAACTGCGGCCTCCTAAAGAGAAGCCAAAAATATCCCTACTTTCCTCAGCAATCGGAATACTGAAGAAAGCGTTCTTCAGATCAATAACAGAAAACCAAGCAGCTGAGGCAGGGATCATAGTCAATAAAGCAGTAATGTCCGGGACAACAGGAAACTGTGGCACAACGATCTTATTGACCTCTCGAAGGTCGATCACAAACCGATACACAGGTGGCTGAGAAGAGTCAGTACGCTTAAGGACAGGCAGAACAGGACTGTTGCACACATTACCTCCCGTTTCTTCAACCACACCTTTCTCAACCAAATCATAGATAATCGCTAAAAGAGCTCTTTCGCCATCACTGGAAATTTTGTACTGGGGAATGTGAGGTAATTTAGCATTCAACTTAAGGGTAACAACTAGGCTTGGGCTAAAATGCCGTTCCGCTCGTGGAAATTGCGATAATTTGACATTTTCGCGTTCCGCGGAGAGCGCGAAAATGTCAAAATTTCCACAATCCGCATTTTACCTGAAATTTTTTGC
Source organism: Triturus cristatus (assembly GCF_964204655.1). Taxonomy (NCBI): domain Eukaryota; kingdom Metazoa; phylum Chordata; class Amphibia; order Caudata; family Salamandridae; genus Triturus; species Triturus cristatus. Next base: position 1,250,562,923 of record NC_140592.1, on the reverse strand, counting down.
TTGCTCGCGCTGTAAAATAATACATTCTCGCGTGCGCGCGATCGCCTTACCTGAATCCCCGCGTTTGCCGACAAGTTTTCCTGATCCGGTCGCGTTCTCCACGAGATGTTGGATTGTTGGTAGCCATTTGACAGTTCACGCCCGCAGTAACGTTATTCGTTGCGCGATCACGTCTTTCTTCTCGCGATCATGCACACGAGACAAGTGATAACAAGATGGCCGCACCCGCAAGCAACCGCATGGGTAAGTTGGCGAGGCGCGACCACGCAGAAAATACCGCGAATGGGCGGGAAAAAAACTTCCACATCTTCGCGATATTTCCGCGAGTTTGCGGAGATTTTTAACATTTTCGCGATAATTTGCGAAAGTGAATTTCGCAAATTCCGCCCACCCCTAGTAACAACGTAGGGTGGAATCTGCAAGAGACCAACATCATTGGGACCTGTAGCCCAAATTGTATCAGGGAGAGAACGCAGTTCCAGTGGAAGGCGATCCTTAGACAGATACATCGGGGAAATCACTTTCTTACCCACCGTAAGATGTACTCCCGAAGGAGAACAATGTAATGTCGCATGCAATCTTTTCAACAAGTCCAAACCCAACAGATTCTCGCCACAGCCCGTCGTAAGAATAAGGGGAGCCTACAATTCACAGGGGCCAATAGAAAGGGGCAAAGGACAAGAAACCGGATTACGAACTGGGGCGCCAGAAAATCCTACTGAAACATTGGTCAAGCGAGACAAAGGTGCGCCGGGGAGTTTAGAGTGCATGATAGAACTCTTTGCTGCACCAGTATCCAAAAGACAAGGTTCTGCCACACCTGATGTAATCACTTCAACATAAGGTCCACTCTGGTCTACTGGAACTGACACTACTCCCTCCCTTTGTCCATGGCTGTCCTAACAATCATTAAAACCAGCACTCTCACTTCCAACATAATAATCATCAGTGTAGTACTGAGCAGACTGGACGGTCGGAACATTCTGTTGGTCAAAATAATTCATAGAATTCTGAGGGGAAAAGGAACGTTCATTCCGGGGAAATGTACCACATCCCCTACCCCTAGGTACTTGTTGGAAACCACCACGACCTCTCAGACCAGACATACCATTCGCACGCTGTAGCAAGATCGGGCAACTATTCTTGAAGTGACATTCTTCTTTACAATAAGCACACTGATTAGGGCCTAGCGGGAGTCGCGAAGCAAAAGACTCAGGCTTCTGCAACAGTTTCTGAAACTGTGGGGGTTGCCGAAACTGGGAAGGTTGCTGAAACTGACGCTGATTAGGGCGAGGCGGATAAGCCTGCTGCAAAAGAACTTTCGTTTTTAATTCTCTAGTCTTCTTCTCTACTTTATCCTTCTCATCTTTATCTCTATTCTCATAGTATTGTGCAGTAGCCAATATCTGAGCCGAAGAAGAAACAGCCCATGAACTCTCAGAGTCCTTTAACTTATTAGAAAGTTCAGGAAGTAAATTAAAAACAAACTTATCTACAAACAACCTCTGACCAACTTCTGTACTCATATCCTGACCACTATGATCAATGAATGTTTCCTCAAACCTAGTGAAGAAATCAGACACACTCTTGTCTTTCTTTTGTTTGCATGCTGCTAACTTGTCCCAATTCACCCGCAGAGGAGGCATCATAGTTTTCATTAAATTAATAATCCTACCAGGTAGTTCTGCAACTAAGGGTTCAGGTTTGGCACCTCCTACCTGCCGACCATCTGCAGCAGTAATATTAACCCACGTATCTCCTAACTCTGGTGCGTGATCCTCGTGACGGATCTTCGCCCACAAGGGTTGAGGAACTACATTACCCATCAACATATCTATGTCAGCTAAATTCATAACACACGCATCAACTGTCTGAGACAACTCCTTATAATAACCAGCAGGATTTTTACGGGGGTCAGGCAAGGTCTGCTTAATAGCCCGGACCTCAGCTCTCTTCCAAGGGACATGCACCCACACTCGCTGAAAATGAGCCGGTGCAGCCGCAATACCATGAGCGGCATCAACCACAACTGCCTCTCTCCATACAGGGGGAACCTCTCTCATAGGATACTGCTTCACTTTTCTCCTAATAGAAGGGTCAGGTTCGAACAATGACTGAGGTGGAAGTCTAGACCTAAAAGTGAGTAGTGTCTCTACCGCTTCCTCAACATCGGAACCCACTATCGTCCCTTTAGCAAATTCAGACTGAACATTAAGCAATTCCAGTGGAATTGAACCCAACTCATTATCTTCCCACTCCTGACGAAGGAAGGTACACGTGACATCAAAAACATACCTTTGTTTTGGTGCCTCCCCCTGTAGGAAGATATCCATAACCACTTGTGGACTGTACTTGGAGGTATTCGAAACCCATCTACCAGCAAGGAGATCTAACACTGCCCGCTCTTCGGGACAAGGGAGCTGACTACGTCTCTGCTTACGTTCAGAAACAGGGGTCATATTCAGTGACCCAAAGAAAGGAGACAAAAGACTAGTGACAGTCTCAGTCATTCGTTGCCGAGCAGAAGGAGAAGAAGTTGACATGAGGACAGGAGACAAAGTGTTTTGAGGTGACAGAGACGTAGGGACAGAAATAAGAGAAGTCGAAGATAAAGGAGTGTAAGGCAAAGGAGTTTGAGGCAAGGCTGGTGGCAAGGCTGGCGGCCCTGGAAGGGGCTGTGCCGGGGGAGGAAGAACCACCTGTGAAGCAACGGGTGGCTGAACAACAACAGGGGGTTGAACGACAACAAGGGGTGCAACAACTGGAGGTAACGGAGGTGCAGTAGCACCCTGCACATAAGGGGGTGGTAATCTCAGTAAATGTGACATCAAAGGATCATTTTCAGGGTCTACAGTCACATTTGAAAGGGGAGGTGGCAAAGCCGGGTAACATTTGTCAATGGCCATGCAATGTTGTCTATCTGACACTTCAATCACACGATCTTCTTCATCTTTCTTAAACTGCCTAGCAGCTTGCATTACCGATATATTCCTTTCCTTCCTATCTCTCTTAGCTTGCTTAATTTCTCGCTGTTTGGCTTCCTTACGCCAAAGGCGAAAAGAGTCAAACATCGCCGGCCGGGCTTTCTTCTTAAATAGCGCAACTTCTAGGTTATCTAAAACATCTGATTCAAAACTACCATGTTGGGGCCATCCTAAAACACCATCTTTCCTTGTATAACGGACCCATACTTCATTAAAGGTAATGAGACCTACACCATGCTTTGAATAGAGCTCATAAGTTGGAGTTCCAACCTGAGGTATCGGACACGAGTCCTCCAATCGGGAATCCCTATTACAACTACAACAAAACCATTTCCTAAATTTGCTAAAACCAGGCATCTTTTAGCTCACTAGTCTTGCTTCAAACTTCAAGGGGTTATCAAAAATGATACACTCGCAAATATACGAACCCCCCGGCTTCGACTATTGCAATGGCCGAATCAAAACCAAGAAACAAAACAAAGTCGTGGGAGCGACCCACTTATACTTAACCAAAATGTCTGTCATGCCACTAGAAGACCGTCTAACGTCTCGCCTTACAAATCATCACAAGAGGGTCCAAGACAGGGCGACAGTATGGGCAGCAGTCCCTCGCAGAAAAAAACCTTCGGTCCACGTCGACATGCAGGGGTCGATGAATTGGCGGCCGTCCTCCAGAATTTCCTCACGGGGCTCCTCACAATCTTCGGGCTTGGACCAGTACCGCTGAAGTCGCCCCACATTGGGCGCCAGTTGAAGAACCGGGGTTTAACCCAGCGGCGTCAGGGGCACACCTAAGATCTTCGAGTTCACCTGTCTTGGTATACAGAGACACGGAATACTTCTGGATGGCATCAGAGACCAATTTTATTAGCTGCAGCTAGTAACAGTGATCCTAGAAATACATCACGGTGTAAATTCTCACGAGACTGCTCATTTTACTAAGGCGAGACGTCTCTTTTTATACCCAATATTCACAATATAAATGTACACCCACTGCACAAAATTCTAGCCAATAAGGTACATTTTCAAACAAAGTGTCACATAACAAAAAACTCAATTTACAGTATCCCAACCCAAAAGGTAATTATTAGGAATGTCCCAAATTCAATCTCCACAAGCCGGACAAACTTATAATTTAAAGCATAACCCATGTAATGAAGAAACATAAAAAAAGAAAGGGTAACAGATGCTGAACAAGATAAGGCATGTGCAAGGAAACTAAAAGTTAACAATGTCCTGAACATTGATTGGCAATCTCAGACAAAGATCGATCAGGGAAATTGGCTTTGCGGGGTCAGTTTCAGGTGCAGAGGTCAGTTTCTTACAGTTCATTTCAGAGTCAAAAAGAAACCTAGTTAATGTATACATGAACTAAGAAGGCCAGGCCACTTTATTCGCCAGGCTACCTTCACAGGCCTACGTGAGGACAACACAAAATGGTGGCACAGAACAAAATGGAGTCAGACTCGAGAATTACAGAACCTCACCTGGACGGCACAGGTGGTAAGCTCCTGTACAGCCCGGACATCGTGTGCAAGATGATCGTTGCATGTTGTTTGTTGCACAACATCTGTGTTCGCACCAATGCCCCATGGATCCCAGTTCCAGAGGTACTGGACGATGATGGTGACGATGGGGCAGGTGGCCCACATCCCACTGCAACTGCAGCAGGAATGGCCCGCAGGAACTCCATCATTGACACTTACTTCTCATGAGCACGTCACATTGTGGCCGTCCATGGCACTCATGGGACAATTGAAGATGTCCAATTGCACTGCATGTGTGATTAAAACATATTTGCAGATTACAGGTTGTACTCATACATTGTCATGTTATATTTTCATGCGGTTTCAGATGTCATTTGCCATGATGTGCACATTTGCGGAACCAGTTGTGTCCTGTGTGGAGGGGTTGCTGTTTGTACCGGGATGTTGTCAATGTCGAGGTGCACTTCTGCTTATGTGCGTATGCTGCACGGTGGGCGAGTCGCTCCTGCATCTCTGATTTTTTTGCCACTGGTTTCTTTCATGTGATGTGCCTGTCGGTTTTGTTCATCCACGGTGCTTGGATATTGTGGTGTACATGTTGTCCTCTGCAGTCGGTCAGGGTGCATCCATGGTACTCCGCTGTTGATGTATTTTTCCTGTGGCATTTTCCGTATGCTGTTCTTGTGCTTTTTCCTGCATTACGTGTGAGTATTGCTGCCCTCGCGCTGGTTGTCACTGTTTTCTTATTGTGCTTTGGCCCATCGCAGGTTTTTTGGCATTGGGGTTTGTGTTTTTATCTCCATCGAGGTGGTTGTATCGCGGGCATTGGCCGTGGTTTAGGCATACAATCGCATGGGGCCGCCTTGTTGTGAATTTCATGTTGACACCGGGTTATTTTCCCACGATGGGCTGCGATGTTGAGAGCTGCGTTAAGCTACTCTTGCGGTAGATATCACACTTTCTTGTGAATATACCCCTCAGGTGCTTGGAAATGCTTAAAAATGAGTTAAAGGCAGCATACGAATTTACCAAATATTCAGAGGAAAAAAACATATTTAGGTGCCAACATAACAAACCCAGTAAACCCACTTAAGAAAGCCAATTAACCATGAAAAGGGACTGGAAGCTTATGAGTAATATTTAAAAACAAGATCAGCATGTTACAGAGCACCCCACAGAATGATAATCGAAATGGGAAAAATCTACTTAAGAAACATTTTATCTCTGGGAACGCGTCAAAATACTACACCTCCCCAGGGGAGACATGACTAGGAAAAATCTCTTTATTTCGCCTCTGATTTTCCTCGTTCTTTATGTGCTGATTCTGCATCTTCCAAAATCCTTTCAGGATTGTTTTTGTGCAGGAAGGTGTCCCTTTCGGCACAAAAACAATCCTGCCTACAATGCAGGCACACTTGCACCAAGGAGCAAAGGTGTCTGAGTTGGCACTAGGCAGCCAAAAGTGCGCCTGCACTAGGAAAGGACAGGAATGCGCAGTATAATGTTGAATACGGAGCATTCCTGCCCTTTCACGCAGTGCAGGGCAGCAAAGTGGGGTGCTGCGTTGCATGAAAGATTGATAAATCTTCCCTCAATGTGTTGAAAAGTAGCGGACGAAGACCAGTTACATGTGAAGACGCTTTATTGAGGGAACAAGCCCTCTTCAACAGTTTTCAACAGTTCTACCAGCATGTGTAGAGCCCTGTTCCCCCAGTCCAAGTAAACACAGTATGTGTAATGATGCAAAACAACACATGGAGCAAAGCACGAGACAACAGAAAAACACAGCATGAGACGGAACACGAGGAACCAGATGAGATTGCTAAAACACAGAGAAAATTGGGGAGGGGATGTGGCGGAACGGCCCGAGCTGCCCACTTTCGAACTGGAGAACCAGGTTCGAGTCTCAGCATCGGCTCAACATCCTGTGATTCTGAGCAAATCGCTTAGGGTCTAATTACAAGTTTGGAGGTCCATAGGACCGTCAAACTTGCAGTGGAGGTGTGGTTGCGCTGGGAGTCGGGGACTGTCGCACCAGTGGTCCAACAGCCGTATTAGGAGTACAGCGTTCTGACCGTGAGAGGACCGCTGCATCCACTAGGGATCCGCGATCCCTGGTGCTGGTGTAGCTGTCTAGAGTACACAATATGCTTGATGGTGGTGCTGTGGCACCACCAAGCATATTACAAGTTTCCTTACTGTGACCCTAACCATGGTGGCGAAACTGCATTAGGAAGGCTGGTGGTGAGGAAATAAAGGGGGCCCTGCAGGGTCCCCTGGTGCCTCAGCCCATAGGATGCATGCAGGAGGGCCCAAGTTGTGCCCCCCTGGGTGCATGCACCCCCATTGCTTCACAGCATGGACTTCACAGTCCAATGCCGCGCAGGTACGAGCTTTGAAATTTCCATTGTGGTGCCTTTTTGAAAGGCACTGCTGTGGGAAAGCCAAAGAACCACCCACCAGACTACGAAGAAAGTCGTAACCTGGCAGGCGGGCGGCAGGCGAGTTTGGAAGTGCAGGTGCGGGGCGGTGGGGTGCCATCCAGCTTCCGCACTGTCAAACTCTTCATCAAGCCCCTAATCTTCCTGTGCCTACCGAAAACGAATGTGTCTTTGTGCAATGTAACTGGTGCTCATGTAAAGCTCTCCAATATCCTCGTTCAACTTTGTGGTAAGTAAAACTACAAAAAAAACTTTAGAAAGGGAATGTGAAAAGATACACCACATTAGGAACTACAATCGACATCTACAAAGGCTAGAACAGTACATTGAAAACATTATTTTACTCTGCAAAAGGAAAAAAAATAACTTTTTAAGTACATTTCTGCGTGTGTAAGACATTTGCCTTTCTTAGTGTAAATGTAACCTGCTGGAGCCATGTTTTCCTTCTCATGCTAACTTATCCTGCCCCATGTGCCCATCTCTGAGCCTTAGATGCATTGTGTCCTAGTACACAATGGTGAACATTTGGAAACTACCCAGCTTAGCTGAAACTATTCTTTTTTTATTTCTGCAAAGGCCCTCTACTAACTCTCAGGAGCTCAGCTAGACACCTGCTCATTCTCTTGGAAATCATTTCTCGTGTGATCAGTACCAAACTGTGCAGAAAGAGCTTTTGTAGCAGGTCTGGCCAGAGCTTTGACTCTGGCTTGGTCAGAGCTTCTTAACCCATCCAAACAGGGGAGCCCTCCTGGTGCCTGCGGTTCCCGTCCTGGGCACTAAGGGGCATATCAACAAGGGCTTTATCTCTGCTTTTTTGGCTTTAAAAGCCAAAAAAGCAGAGATAAAACTAGCACCCTATCAACAACAGGGTGCTAACATGCAAATTTGCATGTTAGCACCCTTTTACTCTTCGCTTCCCCTTGCATCTCTAATGAGATGCAAAGGGGGCGTTCCAGAGTAAAATAATAGGAGAAATGTCGCTAAGCGACATTTCTCCTATTATCAAGAATGTCGCTAACCCTGTTAGAGACAAAAAAAGCAGCGCTAACCGTGGTTAACGCTGCTTTTTTACATCTGGTATTTTTCTGACTTAGCCATGATATCCTATGGAAGGAGGATATCATGGCTAAGTTTGCCTGTCCCTATCAACAAGGTAACGTGAGATTATCGCTGGCTTTCCAGAGATAATCTCACGTTAGCCTGTTAGCGTGAGGATTTTTATCGCTAATGAGATAAGCGTTGCTAATAGCACGCTATCTCAGCGATAAAAATCCACGCTAGCCGGCGATAATTATCCTCACGCTAAGAGCGCTGAGCGATAATTATCGCCGGTTGTTGTTGATATGCCCCATAGTGACGCGGCAGGCTGGCAAAGGAAACCTCGGGCTCTGGGGTTTGCAGCATGGGCTTACTAGATCGCTGGCCTTGTGGAGCCCCATCCAATTCGCTTTGCACCTTGGACATCCTGACCTCTCCTCCTGAAGCCCAGTCAGAGCTTCTTATCCCAGCGAAGCCGTGGAGCCCTTCCCAGGCCTGCGGAAGCCCTTCCTGGGCATTATGAGACACTGCAGTCCAACACATGGACCCTAGGTCCTGGGGGTGTCCTATCAGGGCCACTCAGAGCCCGAATCAGGGGCCTGGTCAGTCTTTCAGTCTGCCGAAGAAGGGGAGCCCTCCCAGGGCACTTTGTGACATGACAGTTCAGAGCATGGACCCCAGGTGGGCTCTGGCCCTGGGCCCCGGCAGAGCTTTCCACCCCACCAAGAGCAGAGACTGGCCATCTGGTCTCTTGCAATGGGCTGCCCCGACCTTGCGCCATCCGGGGAAAGCAACCAGATGGACACAGGACACCCACGCTGCTGGAAGTCCATTACCCATTCTTGAATCTCGACACACTGAGGGGCAGATTTACAAGCCCCTTGCACCACTTTTGCGTCACTTTTAACATGGAAAAAGTGACGCAAAAGTGGCGCAAGGGGCTTGTAAATCTGCCCCTCTGTGTCTGAGGGGGGCATTCAAGCAAATACATCCGACCTGCTGCAGTCCTGACTGGGCTTGAATTTTTAAATAAGCCTTCTTTGGGACTTCCAAGGCAGCTCGGAATTGTAAACACTGATTCGCGTCTGGAAGTGATGTATTTTGTTCATTTATTTTAAGTACAAAACATCACCAGTGACGTTGGTATGGTTCATTTCTAACCGCCCATGTGGGCGTGCTAAGTGTCTCACAGGCATAATTTCCCACACCCTAATTATAATTTTGCACATATCTAGTGAGAATACAACATGGCGATGCCTTTGTGGCGTTCTGTACATTGCTTTTGACACCTGTGACCCTGCAAGGGAAACACCCACACACTTCCACCACTATCCCTGGCACTCGTGACTGTGGGAAAACTAGTCGCTGGCAGAGGTGCTGCTGGTTACAAGATGACTGGACACCGGACGGGAACCCATATTTGGTCAGCAGCACACAAGTGACACTTCCAGACTACAGGTAAATGAAATAACTTCACCAGATTAGCAAAGGCCAGAGGGAGGGGGCAGGGGAAACTGTGGTGTTGATCCAGTTGCTAAATTGTCAATTGCTGAGGTTGGCATTTACTTCTTAAATCCGGGCTTCCCTCTTGACTAGATTGAGTGATCCTGAGTTAATCACTCAGGGCCGGCTTTAGCGCCAGTGGCGCCCGGTGCGACAATCTTTTTGGTGCCCTGCCCCTCCCCCCCCCCTCATATGACCTCCTCTTCGGATTCCCTCACTCCCACCCAGCAAAAGTGACCCCATCTCTCCATACCTCTTCTCTCAAAGACATTTCAATTGTTTAAAAGCGCTGATAAAGGCTGGCTTGACTAATCCACTCAGCTGTCCACATAAAATACAGACCTGTTCTTTGCAGCAGGCATATAAACCCTCTGCACTACTTTATGGTGAGTTAAAACTGCCACTAGACATCACTCCGATCTCTTTCTGTAGCAGGAACATTAATCACAAGCGTTATCCTGACATTTTTATTGCTGCCTGAAAGCTGAACTCAGTAGAAACTCTTCCTCAAGTGTTTTTAAATCGTACATTATTGCTACAGTCAGCGTCCTCACTGAGGTCAGTGCCCCCCGCTCCAGGTCACACCGTTTGCACCGCCCTAGAGCCCTGAGTCTTGTTCCCCTACCTTTTGAAATTGAGAGTGCTTAGAAATAGGCAAATGACAGTCTTAGACACTGTAAATAAGCCCCTATGTGAAAGAACGGTGGGGCTTATTTACAAGCCCCTTGCGCCACCGGTGCCTCACATTCAGGGCCTCAATTATGAAAAGTGTTGCATCGCTGGTTGAAAACAGCGATGCAACACTTTTCATTGCGCCCTCCTTGCAGCACGTTGGATGCGCCGTATTAACAGCGCAGCGCTCCATGTTGCACGGATTGACCAGATACGTCAGGAATCCTGACGTATGTGGTGGCGCAGTAATGACGCACTGCTGGAGTGTGTCAGAAAACAGACGCAACTCCAGCAATGTGTCATTACACATGGGTGAGTCCTTTGTAAAAGCTCCTGTGTCACACCTTACGGCTGATGTGAAGCAGGCATAAGGATTTGACGCAGTGGACTCGTAGAATTGGCACAGTGAAATCTCATAGATATCGCTGCACCACTTCTGCAAGCCTTATATACGGGGAACACCCACCCTGCTTACATTATACCTGATGCAGGTATAATGTAGAGCAGGGATTTAAGTGGCGCATATGCTTAGATACGTCCCTTTGTAAATATGGTGCAGTGTGACGTATTGTTTATGCCGCTGCGGCGTCACAAAAAAGTGACATAAGGCTTCATGAATAAGGCCCTTAATATGGAACAAAGTGACGTACCGGCAGCGCAAGGGCTTGTAAATAAGCCCCTGTATATTTACAGATAGGGAGCAACGGAATGGGGACTTGAAATCTCGGAATTAAAAGCAGGAGGAAGCAGACTGGAACGGGGAGAGATTTAGAGACAACCCTCAATCGGAAGATGCATAAAAGAAAACTAAAAATGAGTGAACGGGGAAAGTGAATAATGCTCCTACTTCCTTTATACTTTTTCTATGTAGGAGCAGGGCAGCACGTTTTAAGATTCCTAGACTTAAAAGAATGATTTTACTTAAACTGAGAGTTATTTCCCACTGTTTCTAATTAAAACAAAATTAAATTATTCATGGACTGGCTCCTTCTCTGCCGCTGCGGCGCTCCAGCCGTGGTTTCATTTCAAATTAAAATTATAGTTTGGTTTCTCGCGTGATTCAGTGATAGACCAGGGGCTGTTTTGATTGTGGTAATGAAAACAATTTTTTAAGTTCGGTGAATGACACAACTCGAAGAAGCGTTGTGACTGCACAGCAGTGCCGCTGCCATAGTCTTGACTGGGTAACTGGCTTGGTTCCAATGGTCTTGACTTGATACGGGGACTGGTTCCAATGGTCTTGACTAGATAACCGGCTTGGCTCAAATGGTCTTGATTGGATAACCGGCTTGCTTCCAATCGTCTTGATTGGATAACAGGCTTGGTTCCAATGGTCTTGATTGGATAACCGGCTTGCTTCCAATGGTCTTGATTGGATAACAGGCTTGGTTCCAATGTTCTTGATTGGATAACGGGCCTGCTTCCAATGGTCTTGATTGGATAACAGGCTTGGTTCCGCTCTCTCAGTCATCGGAGCACGCCTTTGGGTTCAGTGTATGTGGGTACAGGAAAGAATGAGGCGTTTGAGGGCTGCAAGCCCAGAATTCGCTTTACCCCTTAATGGTCAAAGTCCAAGACACCAAAGGAAGTGATATTGCATGACCTCTGGGGGTCAGTGACAGTATGTAAAATAACTGCACAGGAAGGACTGTCTGTGGAAGTGACATCACATTACTTTAAGAGGCTACCAATTAAAACTGCTGCCACAGAAAGAGATATCACAGAAAGGGTGAAAATGTCCCAAAACTGCAATATCTTTGGACTCTTTTGCCCAGGTTCAGACTCCCAAATTCCCCAGGCATATGGTTAAAGTGCTCTATGTTGCCCTTAAGTCTTGTTCGTGCACCATGGACCGGCAATCTGTGATGACAGACCTCCTAAGAATAACTTGTCGTAGACGCCTCTTTCTCCCCTTTGGTTCTATCTTTAGACGTATCCCTTCATGGGTGGGATTAGCTGAATCCCCCGATTTCTCCACTAGTGTTGAATCAAGTGACCGGAAACAATATGGCTCCTGTAGATGAAGCTGCCATTACTTCTTGGCACTGGCTTTGATCACTGTTGAGGCAACGGTGCCCGGGGCAAGCACAGGTTGCCGCCCGAACAAGCATAGGACTTGGTGATTTGTGGTTTGGTGAAACTCACACGGGACAGGTTGCACAGACTGAATACCTTGGGGTTATTGTTAATGCAGGTGTTGATCTGATGATGAGTTCAAACTATGAACTCTCGTTGAAACAACACCTTTGGCTACTAAAACATGAGATGATTTACCTACATCTCCAACAGGTCAGCGCAATGTCATCTAAGTGATCATAGCGCCCAAATTCTTATATTAATCTCACTGTATACATACAAAAATAAATCTTCACTAGAGTCATGATTCAGTAGCCTTGTCTAGGGGTATAAAAAATACAGTGGGCCTCTTGAGCCATAAGGCTTCCGTTGGCTGAGCCCTGCAAGCTGGGCTTGCTTGCGTGCTGCACGACGCTCCTAACGGGGGGGTCGGACCTAATTACATTTTGTAATATTTCAGGAGGTCTGATTACATGTGTTGAGAAGCTGGAAACTTGTTACCCAGTTGAGGAAACTATTAGGGAGAAGGATCTACCTCCTAAACCCACTGTCCTGAAGAAAGGGACAATGAGGCCATGGTGCCAGAGGAGGAAAGGGAACATGAAGCGCACTTATAGGCTGGTCGCTGGTGAATGTATCGGCCACAAAAGATGGATGTGCTTGATACAAGCATTTCTGTAGTCCAGTCTGCTTGCTATGAGTGCATGGGTGACGGTCTTTCTGGCTTCAGGGGGGATCTACTTGAAGGTCCTGCCAAGGATGAGGAGGGTGTTGAAGCAGGTGGAGGCGATGACGTTGACCTGGCGAGTCATGGTGAGGGAGGAGTCGAGTATGATGCCAACATTACGGGCGTGGTCCGTGGGGGTGGAGGGGTTGCCAAGGGTGGTGGGCCACCAGGTGTTTCCCAAGCTGAGGGGGTGGGTCCAAGGACGAGGATTCATTTGAAGTCTCACATCGAGGCGCTTACGTTTACCATGCTAAGTAGCATTACCATAATCAACTGTGGAGGATGTGAATACATTCATTAAGGTCACCTTGTGAGTTAAAGGAAAACATTGGAGGAGCTTCCATAAAGGCATGGTGATGAAAACCCAAGATTATCAAATGGCCCTCAAGTGAGGACCAATAGCTTGTGGTACCTTTTTACTACAAGTTCCTAACTATGTGGAGAGAAGCTGGCAGAAGTTATAACCCACAGGCAGGTGGGGGCGGGGCAGTCGGGGAGGTGTCTCATTGAAAGGAGGTACCATCCCATTTGACTGTTTCCATTCAATTTAAGTTCACAGATCTGGGGCTGGCTTGGAAATGATCAACAGTAGAGCTCATATCTTTCCCTCCTTTCCAAATGATCTGGGTGTCATTCTCATACATGTAAAATTTGGACTTCCAACAGGTGTGCCATGCGTGTATCATATATGTTGACTGGAGGAGGTGACAGGTCAGTGTCCAGTGGGATCCCATACACCGACGCAGGATTTGCTAGAAGCTTCTGCTCAGACGGACATTAAGTTAACCAGAGCGACAACAGTGAAGGAGAGACCTGTTATTTTTTCAAACGCTGATGGGATATTGGCTTTTCAATGGCATGCAGACCAAGAATCTAAACAAGTAAATGTATGTACAAGAGAAGACCTCTAATAACTGTTTTGGTGTGTGAATTTTCAGGACCCGCTAATTGTAGAAACCTCAGAATGTTTACTGTTGTTCCACTGCCCTTTGCATCATACATACTATTGTAATCTATGTGATCACTTGAGCACAGAGCACCTTCGTGAAGCTGTTAACATAAATTAATATTTTACAAAACTCTACATGTGGGTTCAGGTATTTACATAATTTATGATTTATTTTATTGATGATTGATTGTACAATAATGCAATTGTAATTGATTATTACATACATATGTGTCTATATGCCACTGGTTCCAGGTGGTGTATAGACTGCCCCTGTTTTATATACCCAGTGGTGAGGATTGGCTCCAAGGACGCCGGGGAAGACAGAAAGCGCTGGGAGGATCTCCATTGCTAGTCCGGGATCACTTCATCCTTGGAAGATCAACCCAGCCGTACACCAAACATGGCTCACCCACGACAAGGCTTCTGGAGGAAGCGTCACCGGATCCCCATTTTGGTGGGATCTTCTTGCCCCTACCATACTTAGCACAACATTTTGCGGGATCCACTGTAAAATGGAAAACGATACACAGCAGCAGGGGGTGGAGGAAATTCCACTGAAAAGGAAAACAAAAACAGCAGAACTACAGGGGACCCCTTGTTAAAAAAAAAGCAGCATAAGAGAAACAAGAAACATCCTGGTCATGGTCCCCCACCTAGGCACTTGGCCATGCTGCTCATCATAGGGGCCTAAGTCAACGCAAATAGAGACATGGCAAAGTCTAAACAAACAAGGTTAAAAAAATTGTTACGGAAATCACCGCACAACAATTCCCACACACCCCTCATTTCCAGTTGGAAACTATGAACAGCAGCATGCCAATAAGTAGGTGTCCTCCAGTGACCAAGTACAAATGTATCCACAACATGCATTTGCGGCTACCACCTAGCCATATTTCAACAACATGGCCATCATACTCATGCCAAGGCCTATTTGAATTTTAGGAAATTGAGTATCGACCACTTTTTTAGGTGAACCAACTTTTACTATCCCATGCTGTATACACGTGCAACAGATAATACCAAGGCTAATGCTAAAATACTTGCAACATTTCTAACTTGTTCCTACCCAAGAGAGCCAACTTGCCATATAATGAATGTCTGAAAAGGATGTTGTAAAAACTCATATTCTGGTTACATTTCCAATCACTTCACCATCGTCAAGAATGAAAAAAATGACAGGCAAAGTGCAGTGGCGGTTTCTCAATAGGAGCGGAGGAGCGCCGCCCCGCCCCCCATCCCCACTGCTGCACAGAAAGCTTGAAAAATAAAATGATAACAAAAGGATTTTATTACTATTTTATTTTTCAAGCTTTCTGCCCAACGGTGAGGCCAGGGTGGGGCCAGTGCGTCATTGCTGCTGATTGACAGCAATGACAACCTGTCCCTTTAGTAGCAATTTCGCATATTGGTTTTGCCGGCTAGCTTGCTACGGCCAAACTGACATGTGCAGTTCAACCTCTCCAGCCCAGCTGTCTTAAATAGCTGGGTTGGCGAGAAGGCACTGGCCGCCAGTGCTTTTTGGAGCTCTGCGGCAGCCTCCTCCAGCCAATCCATAAGCTTCACTCATGCTGCTTAACATGAGACCAACGTCTGGATTGGATAAGGACCTGTGAGAGCAGTGGGACCTTGGCTTGGCGGAGTCTGAATACAGGGACTGGAAATGCTGCACGCTAAGGTAAGTTTATTTTCTTGTTTAATTTTTTAATGTTTGTTTATTTGTATTTTCGTTGTGTTCTATTTTTGTCGCCCCACCATTTGTGCCGGTCACTTACTGCCACTGGCAAAATGCTTGGAGAGAAATGGTGACCTTACATTCAATGACATGAACGTTGTATGATGTTAATTTCGTCTTGTGTATGAGGTTTTTCATACATCTAGTCATTCCACATTCCTTGAGAGTACATTGTCACTTTTGTGGGATTTATACATATATGTATGGTGAAACCACACAATCATGCAGACACAAGGCTTGGGTAAGTGAAGCCATTGTAACCTAGAGTTATGAGTGTCATCCTTCTATACCATTGCTGGACATGGCCCTTCTTGGGGGATTTCCCTAAAACATTTTGCTTTTTTTTCCCTCCTGGTTTTGCTGTCTCTTTTTTCATGGACTCTGTGAATTTTCCCACTGTAAAGCAGTGTGAAAGCACCCACGCCCTTCCTACACATGCTAGGAAGTGGCACTTACTTGATAGGTTTATGTGCTGTGCCTGTGAGTGCCCTGTAAAAAGGTACACCACACACCTAAAGCGGATACTGCACTGGCTAGTAGTGAGATGACGTGTGATTGTGCCACCCATCAGAATGTCCTGTCAAACATATATCAGGCTGCCATTGCAGGCCTGTGGGTGTGCAGTGGTGCTTATGCTCAGGTTGGCATTTCCCACTCATTAGCCAACTCTGAGTAGGTATTCCACTACCACCAGACTCCCCCAAAGGTAATCCCAGAGGGGCGGAGTAGGTAGTAGGTAAAAGGCAGGGCAGGTACACATGGGTGTTCCATGCCCAGGTAATCAAAAAAAAAAACATGTGGGTTTTCCCTACCTGGGAGGTTGGCTGTTCTCTGTTTTTGGCCTTAGGGCTCCAGTCATTTACCTACTGTAAATGCAGTGTGAAAGTATGCGTGCCCTTCCTACACATGTTACGAAGTGATGCTTACCTGATGTTTTTAAAACATGTCTCAAGCCTGCCATTGCTGACCTGTGTGTGCACACCCGTAGCACTGATGTTTTTAAACATGTGTCAAGCCTGCCATTACAGGCCTGAGTGTGAGAACATTGCAATTGTATTGTATTGTACTTGCATTTATATAGCGCTTACTACCGCAGACAAGGCATCAAAGCTCTTTTTCGACGAGTAGCACGCTACTCCGGGAACCATAGAGGATTAGTGGTGAATTAGTATGGTGAAATATGAAAGTAATTTGAGTGGTGGAGATTAGTTAGTTATTTAGATTGAGAAGGATAGTGGAGGGATAGAAGAGGGAGAAAGGTTTGCATTTATATAGCGCTTGTTACCCCTGATGGGGTGTTGAAGCGCTTTTTTGGCGAATAGCACGCTACTCCGTGTATGCTCACGTTGGCCTTTCTAAAGCACTGGCCCATCCTGAGGGGACCTTTCACTACCACTAGAGCACCCCTGGGGTAAGTCCTGAGGAGTGAAGCATGTGGTAGATGAAAGGCAGGGCAGGTACACATGTGTGTACCCTGCCCATGTGTGTTTTCACTTCCTATGAGGTTTGCTCTACCCATAGGTTAACATGGGGGACTGGTTAACATTACTTCAAGCTGCATTAGTGGCTCACAGTGGAGCAGCCTCACGTGCATTGTCGCTGTCTATGAGGTTTGCTCAGTGGCTCACAGTGGAGCAGCCTCACGTGCATTGTCGCTGTCTATGAGGTTTGCTCGGTGGCTTACAGTGGAGCAGCCTCACGTGTACTGTCGCTGTCTATGAGGTTTGCTCGGTGGCTCACAGTGGAGCAGCCTCACGTGTATTGTCGCTGTCTATGAGGTTTGCTCAGTGGCTTACAGTGGAGCAGCCTCACGTGTACTGTCACTGTCTATGAGGTTTGCTCGGTGGCTCACAGTAGAGCAGCCTCACGTGTACTGTCACTGTCTATGAGGTTTGCTCAGTGGCTTACAGTGGAGCAGCCTCACGTGCATTGTCGCTGTCAATGAGGTTTGCTCAGTGGCTTACAGTGGAGCAGCCTCACGTGTACTGTCGCTGTCTATGAGGTTTGCTCGGTGGCTTACAGTGGAGCAGCCTCACGTGAACTGTCCCTGTCTATGAGGTTTGCTCGGTGGCTTACAGTGGAGCAGCCTCATGTGTACTGTCGCTGTCTATGAGGTTTGCTCGGTGGCTTACAGTGGAGCAGCCTCACGTGTACTGTCGCTGTCTATGAGGTTTGCTCGGTGGCTTACAGTGGAGCAGCCTCACGTGTACTGTCGCTGTCTATGAGGTTTGCTCAGTGGCTTACAGTGGAGCAGCCTCACGTGTACTGTCGCTGTCTATGAGGTTTGCTCAGTGGCTTACAGTGGCGCAGCCTCACGTGCATTGTCGCTGTCTATGAGGTTTGCTCGGTGGCTTACAGTGGAGCAGCCTCACGTGTACTGTCGCTGTCTATGAGGTTTGCTCAGTGGCTTACAGTGGAGCAGCCTCACGTGTATTGTCACTGTCATGAGGTTTGCTCAGTGGCTTACAGTGGAGCAGCCTCACGTGTACTGTCGCTGTCTATGAGGTTTGCTCGGTGGCTTACAGTGGAGCAGCCTCACGTGTATTGTCGCTGTCTATGAGGTTTGCTCAGTGGCTTACAGCGGAGCAGCCTCACGTGTATTGTCGCTGTCTATGAGGTTTGCTCAGTGGCTTACAGCGGTGCAGCCTCACGTGTATTGTCGCTGTCTATGAGGTTTGCTCAGTGGCTTACAGTGGAGCAGCCTCACGTGTATTGTCACTGTCATGAGGTTTGCTCAGTGGCTTACAGTGGAGCAGCCTCACGTGTACTGTCGCTGTCTATGAGGTTTGCTCGGTGGCTTACAGTGGAGCAGCCTCACGTGTACTGTCGCTGTCTATGAGGTTTGCTCGGTGGCTCACAGTGGAGCAGCCTCACGTGTATTGTCGCTGTCTATGAGGTTTGCTCAGTGGCTTACAGTGGAGCAGCCTCACGTGTACTGTCACTGTCTATGAGGTTTGCTCAGTGGCTCACAGTAGAGCAGCCTCACATGTACTGTCACTGTCTATGAGGTTTGCTCAGTGGCTTACAGGGGAGCAGCCTCACGTGTATTGTCACTGTCTATGAGGTTTGCTCAGTGGCTTACAGTGGAGTAGCCTCACGTGTACTGTCGCTGTCTATGAGGTTTGCTCGGTGGCTTACTGTGGAGCAGCCTCATGTGTATTGTCGCTGTCTATGAGGCTTGCTCGGTGGCTTACAGGGGAGCGGCCTCCCGTGTATTGTCGCTGTCTATGAGGTTTGCTCAGTGGCTTACAGTGGAGCAGCCTCACGTGTATTGTCACTGTCTATGAGGTTTGCTCAGTGGCTTACAGTGGAGTAGCCTCACGTGTACTGTCGCTGTCTATGAGGCTTGCTCGGTGGCTTACAGTGGAGCAGCCTCACGTGTACTGTTGCTGTCTATGAGGTTTGCTCGGTGGCTCACAGTGGAGCAGCGTCACGTGTATTGTCGCTGTCTATGAGGTTTGCTCAGTGGCTTACAGTGGAGTAGCCTCACGTGTACTGTCGCTGTCTATGAGGTTTGCTCGGTGGCTTACAGTGGAGCAGCCTCACGTGTATTGTCGCTGTCTATGAGGTTTGCTCGGTGGCTTACAGGGGAGCGGCCTCACGTGTATTGTCGCTGTCTATGAGGTTTGTTCAGTGGCTTACAGTGGATCAGCCTCACGTGTATTGTCGCTGTCTATGAGGTTTGTTCAGTGGCTTACAGTGGAGCAGCCTCACGTGTATTGTCGCTGTCTATGAGGTTTGTTCAGTGGCTTACAGTGGAGCAGCCTCATCATGTTTCCTATCATTGGATTCACAATGACAAACCCTCTTCTTTGGTAAAAGTGGTTTTGTCATTAATAGCTTGGAAATGTCACTTCAAGAAAGTGGGCATTTCTCTGCTTAAAACTCTTTGTGTGCCTTTCAGTTTGACTCCATCCCACACTGGAGGCTGGGGAGTACACTGTGAATTCCCCAGTGACAGCCATAAACATTGGACATGCAACTGGAATGACAGAGCTCTGCCATTTGAGGGCCTGGCTAAATAGATTGGAGAAAGAGTTTTTGACATTGGGCCTCTTGGAGTCAGATCATGGCCCCCCTTAAGATTAAGATCTGCATTCCATGGCCCCATGACAGACAGGACTGAAATTTAGGGGAGACAGCTGAGGTTCAAAGGCAAACCCTCTGAACAGCCCCCAACTTCAAAGGCACACTACAGAGTAACTACTGGTGCCAAACTTCAGCAGGGAAGAGATGCACTTGTGGGGGTGTGGAACCGAAGATCCTGGAACTGCATGGTGCTCACTGCCAGATGAATCTGTTGTGCACAAGGAGGATTACGGCATTGGAAGGGATTGCGCACCATCCTTGAATAGTGGCTCTCCTGGGCTGAGTACCTGCTGCTGTGTGGCACCCTGAAGTGTGCTCTCTAAGGGCTTGTTGCTTGCCTCCTCTTCTCTTGTGGAGGTCTCATGGACATAAAAGACCTTGGGCCCGATTCACAGAACAAACTTAAGACTAAATCCTAAACTTAGTACCATTCTAGTATTCACAGAATGCACCTAGTACTTCTGGTATTCACAGAATGAACTTACTACTTTTGCTATTCACAGAATGAACTTAGTACTTTTGCTATTCACAGAATGGATTTACGACTCCTAAACTTACGTCCGCACTCGGGCCGGAAATTCCGGCCCGGAGGCGGAGCTTCCGGCCCGGAGGCGGGGCTTCCGGCCCGGAGGCGGAGCTTCTGGCCCGGAGGCGGAGCTTCCGGGCAGGAGGCGGAGCTTCCGGGCAGGAGGTGGGGATTCCGGCCGATTTAGCTATGGCTGAAATCTCCACCTCCGGGCCGGAAGCTCCGCCTCCGGCCCGGAAGCTCCGCCTCCGGGCCGGAATTTCCGGCCCGAGTGCGGACGTAAGTTTAGGAGTCGTAAATCCATTCTGTGAATAGCAAAAGTACTAAGTTCATTCTGTGAATAGCAAAAGTAGTAAGTTCATTCTGTGAATACCAGAAGTACTAGGTGCATTCTGTGAATACCAAAATGGTAGTAAGTTTACGATTTAGTCTTAAGTTTGTTCTGTGAATCGGGCCCCTTGTGTGAGGGGCCTACACCGCCTACTTGTGAAACATGGAAAGCAGTGCTCACAACGTCTGCTGGATTCCAACTGATAGCGCGGCGGTACTAAGACTTGTGCCTGGACACCGGATTCCCTTGTGCGGAGCCCCAAAAGTATTGGAGTGGGCCCCCTGCATTGTGGGGACCTCAGCACGCACATGTGTCTTGTTGGTGGTGTATAGATTCACCAGTTGCGGTATACAGCGTGGCTTGGACGCTTGCCTGGAGTCACTGTCATCACAGAAACTTTCAAAACTCCAGCAGAAGCCATGGTCAGGTGACTTTCAACCATGTTCAGCAAGGCCCTCTCATCAGAATCCGATCACTCGAGCACAGGCTGTAAACGGCAGCCATTTTATCATAGGCCAAAACGGACCATCTTAATTAAAAGAGACAAAAACAACGTTACCACAGCATAGTGATTAAACAGTGTTAACCCCACTAATACCCTTATGTGTATGTAATTAACTAGCTCTTTTGCAACACAATAAAGCATTAGTACACGTTATTTCAAAAGCATTTTGTGCTTTAAACAAACAGCACTTAGCAACATGCATTTAATTAAACCTGCACATTATTATTAACCCCTTCCATGCTCATGACGGAACGGTTCCGTCATGAGCCACGGTTGAGCTGTGCTCATGACGGAACCGTTCCGTCATGGTCCCGCCCGCGCTCGAACCCTTCAGCACCGCGGCGGAATTCGCCCAGCGCTGAAGGGGTTAAGCAACATATATGCATTCCCACGTGTAATTTCTCTGGTTAACTACGTTAGTTAGTAAATGTTTTCACACATAAACAAATAATTAATGGTTACAAATTAGTATTTTAAGTTTCGACATATAGACAAAACTGGAGCTTAAAAACCCAATAGATTTTCAACAGAAAACTCTGCTCCAGCAATCCCCCCTTTGGTGATAACATCACCAAATAAACAACCCAAAAAAAAAACATTTAGTAAATTTAGTCCCATTTTAGGAGAAATTGGAAATGTCTTTTTCTCCTTTCACAACACTACACACCAGACTCTCTTTCATCATCCCTCTTCGTTTCCAAGTAAACACTCTCCCTCAATTCTTCTAATTCTATTTCTTGTGGTTCTCTTTTTGACCTTTTATTTCTCTTTTCAATATTTCTTTTGATTAATTTCTTTTTCCCTCCCCTGTTTTTACAACATAAACACACCAATCTTAGTATCAACAAAGCAAGAATTATACAGGTTAAAGGAAACAATATCTTACCTATAATAGTACTACCTATCTCAGCAATAAAACTCTTAACAGCTATCACTTTATTAGCTAATTTAGTCCAGATACTTTCAGCTTCAAGTGGTACTAATTCTTCATGCAAATCAGTAATATTTTTGATATAGACCTTCAGGTCTTTGCTTTCGTCAGGAATGTAAGTGCAACAATGTTGAACTTTCAGCATTCCACAGACCCCACCCTCTTTGGCCAATAAAATATCAAGGGCAAGTCGATTTTGCATAGACATGGCACGTACGGCAATCATCTCCGTAAAGCTAAAACACCCCATAATAGCATTAATAATCCAGTACAGCAGCAGCACATTCTACACCATCTTTTTAAGAAGGCACATCTACTTTGATTATTCTCTATGTTAGCCATTTTACTACTTTGACCGTGTCTTTTGACTTAGCCTCTACTATTTCACTACTGAGTTTAAGAACTCTAGATTATTTCACACAGCTAATTTCAGATTTTCTTCTTTTCACTTTTTCCCAAGTGACTCCTTTAGTTCACTCAATTTGGATATTCATCACTCTTCACTTCAACTTCTTCGACATCAAATTGTATTAGATCTCCAACAATATCCTCAGTATCTGACTTTTCATCAATGTCAGTCAAGATAACTTTCAGGATTTCACCTGTTTCCTCCTCAACCACTTCTCGTACGGTCTCCTCTGGATTTCCTTGACTTTCTGCCTCTTCACCTTCAGACAGTGCCATGTACGTCCATTCCGGCGACCTATACTTCTGGTTAGGTTTTCTTATCCTTTTGATCCCCTCTGGTTCTTTTGACTCTTTTCTTTTTTCACCTTTTGCTGGATTCTGACTCGACACCTCATTCACTTGTTCAGCCTTCGAGGTATTTGCTCGTGTCAATCTATATCTCAGCCTCTTTACTCTGTTGTTAGGCCAAAGATCTCCTCTCACAACCTTTTTTGGTCTTGTTTCTTTATTATTTCTTTCTCCAATCCAAGTTCTCTTTCTCAGAACTCGACCCTCTGATTTCTCATTCTCACTTTCATCCGATTCTGTTTCAAATGCCTCTTGTTCTTCAGCAGTTTTCTTACGCTCCACAGTCTTTTCCACCACTGTTTGAGACCTCCCTAACTCTCTCCCTCCTCGGGTCTCCGACACGCAATCTTCTTGATGTCTACTTGTCCCTTCACCTAGCTTTTTTTTTTTTTTTTTTTTTTTGAAACATTTTTTATTGTTTTCATAGCAACAACACAGTACAAACCCGCTTCCTCCACGGCCAAAGAATGTTTAGTACACATAAAGTTACCAGCCAACAACCGGGAGAATGAGCTTCCGGCCCATACCGGCCCTCCCCCCTCCCTCCCCACCCCATGTCAGTGTGCCTCCTGTCTTTCACCTCGCTCCCGATGTGCCCCTTCCCTGCCATAAATCAGACATGGGTACTCGCCCTCCACTAGGAATCCATGTCTTTCCCTTACACTTAGCCACAGCCTCGTTGCCAGCGATCACTACTACTCCCCTTCTACTCCACATTCACCACCTCCTCCTGCCCGCCAGATGTGTCCCCCTCTACCCCATTGTCAGCCATCAGCCCCTGAAGTGTCCCTTCACCTAGCTTATCAAGAATGTTCCCTACACCTCCTCGGGGGTCTTCCGCAAACTGTCCCTCTCTATCTTCTTCTGACCCTGCTTCCTCAGGTATAATCTCAAGTGGTTCTTCAATCTCCTCATCTGATTCAGGAGTAGTCTCTGTGGAACTGCTCTTTTCTCTTCTTTCTTTTCCACTGCTTGTTGGAACTTCAGGCTCTCTTACAGAATCTGACCTCCCTTCTGAGACTCTCAATGGTTCTCTTGAAGCCTCCTCTGATTCTCTTTCAGAATTTCGATTTCTTCTTACTGACTCAGTTTCTTCATCATCGCTGGAATCTGACTCTTCAAAATACTCCTTACCAGTCCCATCTTTTGGATTTGGAACTCTCAGAGTATGCCTTGCATGTACCCAGTTTTTCACACCGGCACACTTTACTGCAGTTGTCGTAGTCAGAATAACTTGTCTTGGTCTTCCCCACCTTGGAACCAAGCAATTTCTTCTTCTGTGCACTTTAATCCTCACCCAGTCCCCTGGACTCAGATCATGAGCTTGCTTCTTCTCAAGTGTTGTAGCGTCGTCTCCAACCTGGTGAAACACAGAATGAACTGCGTCAGCCAGGCCTTTACAGTAATCCAAAATCATGTCATCAGTTATTGTCATCAACTTATTGACAGGCACAAATGCATGTCGCATTGCGCGTCCCATCAAAATCTCATGTGGACTCAAACCAGTAGTTCTATCTGGAGTAGATCTAATAGTCATTAGCACTAGAGGCAAGACATCAGGCCATTTCA
This sequence comes from Triturus cristatus, assembly GCF_964204655.1. Taxonomy (NCBI): domain Eukaryota; kingdom Metazoa; phylum Chordata; class Amphibia; order Caudata; family Salamandridae; genus Triturus; species Triturus cristatus. Next base: position 1,250,538,607 of record NC_140592.1, on the reverse strand, counting down.
TTCCAGTGGCTAAACACATCTTACTAATCCTGTTTTTGATTGTGCTGTTCATCTGCTCCACAACGCCAGAAGCCTCTGGCCTGTATGCACAATGTAGCTTCTGCTGTATGCCCAATGCTTCACAAATCAAACTCATGAGTTCATTATAGAAGTGTCCACCTCTATCAGACTCAATCGTTACTGGAAACCCGTACCTAGGAATCAACTCTCTTAACAGTAACTTTGCCACTGTAATTCCATCATTTCTCCTAGTCGGATAGGCCTCCACCCATCTTGAGAACAAACAGACTACCACTAGAGCATACCTCAATCTGTTCACTTGTGGCATTTCAATGAAATCAATTTGCATTCTTGTAAAAGGACCACCTTCTCTGCCTATCGTTCCCAGACTCACCACTGTCTTTTTCCCAGTGTTAAATTGCTGGCAAATCAAACACCTTTGACAGACGCTTTCTGCAATTGTCCTGAACTTTGCATTGTACCAAGTCTGCTTAAAAGACCTGATCATCGCATCCCTTCCCAAGTGTCCCTGGCCATGATACATCCTTGCCATTGCCGACAACATAGAGTTAGGCATGACTGGTCTACCATCTCTATGGACCCAAACATGATCTGTTTCTCTTGGGCACAACCTGCCTTGATCCAGTCTTTCTTTTCTTCCTTTCCTGCCTCATCCTGCAACTGTTTCACTTCATCCCACGTCTCTAGGACATTAGTAAACATCACAGAACAAAAAGACATTTCCCCTTCTCGTTCCCTATTAATCGAGTGATTATTTTTCGCACAATACTGTGCAATGTCATTTGCGAATCGGTTTCCAACCGTTACAAAATCATCTCCTTGTCCATGAGCAGCACATTTTACAACCGCTAATTCTTTAGGCAGCTGTATCGCCTCAAGTAATTTTCCAATCACTCCAGCATTCTTTATTGGAGTCCCACTCGACGTCAAGAAACCTCTTTGTAGCCAAAGCTGGCCAAAATCATGCACAACTCCAAATCCATACTGACTATCAGTCATCACAGTCACTCTCAGATCTTTCCCAATTTTGCAAGCTTTCGTCAATGCCACCAATTCAGCAACTTGTGCAGATTTCACTCCTTTCAATGGTGATGCTTCCATAACTTCTGAAACCTTGCACACTGCATATGCTGCACTCAGCACACCCTCATCATTCCTCAGACATGATCCATCCACAAACAGCACATGATCACTCTCAGGCAATGGAAGATCTCTTATGTCTGGTCTCGGTTTTGTACAGTAATCAAGCACATCCAAACAATTGTGATCATCTTCTGTCTTCACACCCACATTTTCAATATCTGGCAACAATGTTGCTGGATTCACATTCACACATCTCTCAAGAGTCACATTTGATGCTCCCAGAATGACTTTCTCATATTTAGTCAGCCGACTATGTGACATGTACTGAGTTCTGCTTCTTGACAAAAGAATTGCCACATTATGAGGTTCGAATACCCTTAGAGGATATCCCATTATGATTCCCTCACTCTGTTCCAGACTTCTGCATGTTGCAGCTACAGATTTCAAACAACCTGGCAAACCTACAGCTACAGGGTCAAGTGTCGATGAGAAGTACGCAATAGGCCTCCTCAGCTGTCCATGCTTCTGGATTAACACTGAAAGTGCACATCCATTTCTTTCACTGCAGTACAACTCAAACTCTTTTTCATAGACTGGCATACCCAAAGCAGGGGCTTCACACATTCTGCTCTTCAGCTCCTCAAATGCTGCCATTTGGTCTCCATCTAGTTCCAATGGGTCTTTTACCTCACTCTTTGTCAGCTTAATCAGTGGTCTTGCTATCAGAGAGAAGTTACTAATCCACTGACGACAATAACCCACCATCCCCAGAAACATCCTCACTTCCCTCTGGGTCCTTGGGGCCTTCATTCCCCTGATAATTTTGATCCTGTCATCAGTCACCTTTCTCAGACCCTTTTCAATATTGTGTCCAAGATAATGCACCTCTTTTTTGCAAAATTGCAATTTGGCTGGAGATACTTTTAACCCTCCATCTGCCAGATGATTCAGTAAAGCTATAGTATCTACTTCACAAGCTTCACGTGTCTTTGATGCCACAAGTAGGTGATCAATATACTGCACTAGTACTGAGTTTTCAGGCATGATCAAACTCTCCAACGACTTTTTCAATAACTGATTGAATATCGAAGGACTCTCTGTATACCCCTGTGGGATACGACACCATGCTAAAATACGCTGGCCAAATCTAAATGCAAAAATCGGCTGGCTGTCATGATGCAGTGGAATTGAAAAGAAAGCATGACACAAATCAATCACTGTGTACCACTCAGCATCATGTGGAATCTGATACAAAATCACTGACGGATTTGGCACAATGGGACAACATGCCACCACAATTTTGTTAATCTTTCTCAAATCTTGTACAATCCTGAATTTCCCATTCGGCTTCTTTAGCCCCATGATCGGTGAATTACACGGGCTACTCAGTAGTTCTCTCAAAACTCCCTGCTGAATCATTTTCTCAATTATAGGAGTTATTCCTTCAATTATTTCTGGTGTCATTTTGTACTGAGGAATGTTAGGATCTGTAATTCCCTCTTTCACTGAAATTTTCACAGGATCTACATTATTCATCAATCCCACATCCTCTCCAGTAAAATCCCAAACTGTCTTTTTCACTGTGTCTCTCAGCTCTTGAGGCAAATCCTCTGGTTTAAACACAGCATATGTACCAACCATCTCACTCTCTCTATTATCTAGAGTCATTCGGTACAAAACATCCTCATCTGGTGTTTCAAAAGCTATTCCATCCGGAGTACAAAAAATTGTACAATTCATCTTGCATAGCAAGTCCCTGCCTAACAAGTTCACTGGACTAGTGTCACAGACAATAAATCTGTGCATGTCTGAAAATTTCCCTATTCTTACCCTTACTGGTTCAGTAAGACGTGTCTTGATTTGTGTATTTGCTACACCAACTACTTGGATTGCTTCATCCGAGAGAGGAAGATTTCTAACATCTGCTGACCTGACAGTTGATCTTGTCGCACCTGTGTCCACTAAAAAAGTAACACTTTCTTCATTAATTTTCCCATCTACAAATGGTCCTGCCTGGTCTATTTCTAGAGTTGCACCAAGTATGCACTCTTCCTCCTCTCCTCGGCACCGTCAATAATCACCTTCAGACTCACTCCCTTCATTCTTTAACAAATACTGTTGTACCTGGTTAGAACGCCTTGGTCTGTTTACCTGCTCATCATTGTAGAATCCTGAATCCTGATTGTACTTTTGTGACCCTCTATTCTGCGGCAAGGGCGGTTTTGGCTCTTGGCTCTGCTGTCTCACAACCTTCTGTTGTTGCTGCTGTTGATTATTCCCCTCGTTCTGCACCTGTTGATTTAAGGGTTTACTCTCGTTATTCGCTAATGGTGGATTGGTACACTCGGACCTCCAATGTCCCAGTTGACCACAGTTGTGACAAGGAAACTTTTTCTTTGCTTCCTCAAGATTCCCTTTTCCTTTCCCTGCATATCTGGGCCTATTCCCTGGATTATTTGCCTGTTCCACCAACTGTGCTTCTTGTCTCTCCGCAACCTTCACTTGTGCCCACATTGCCTTTTCTTTCAGCTTTCTTTGTTTTGCTTCAATTTCATCACTGAAGTACTTTGCATGTCTCAGAATCTCATCTATTTTCTTACTTTGCCAGTCCACTGTATGCTCGCGAATTCTCTCACTAATCTCAGGTCTCAGGCCATATACAAATCTGTATACAAAATGACTCAAATCCTTGTCACCCAGGTGCTCATCCCCACTGAATTGTTTAAAAGCCAGTATCAGCCTCTCATAAAAAGCATGAACTGATTCTTTTGCTTCCTGATGTGTTCGATCTATCTTAACCCAGTCTGTCTCTTTTGGAGGTACTTTACTTTTCAGGTATACAATCACCTGTTCATACTTCCTCATTACCTCTGGATCTGGTGCTCCTGTTCTCTGATCTCTTGGATATTCCTCAGTAGGCCAACTTACAACTATTTTGCACTCAGCCCACAAGTCTGCTGGAACAATTATATCAAACAGACTATTCAGGTCAATCCACAGCACTTTTGACAATTTCACAAACCTGTCTACCTGCCTATACCACTCGACAGGCTTTTCTCTCAGTCGAGGGAAATAATTCGTAAATGATAAAATATCCTGTCTGGTCCATGGAACATGTACATATCCTCCTCCAGGTATTTCTCTCATAGGATAAGCATCCACTGTTTTCTCTTTTTCTCTCACAGGAAATGCTGAATAAGTCCTGTCCACTGATTCTTCCCTTTTCTTATACCACCTATCCTTCCACTTTTCTACATCACCCCATTTTCGCAACAGTGCGATCATTTCCTTAATCTGTCCTGTTCTACCAGCACCATTCAGATTTTCAATATCTTTGTCCGAGAAATCCATCCTGTAAGACTTCTGCAATACTTTCACCTTATCAATGTCAACTCCTTGTTCATTCGCTATTGCTCTTAACCTGTCATGTGTATTTTTAGCTCTCCAGGTGATGTTCTTGCACATAAATAACAATTCTCCATCATGATGGTTTTTTAGAATGTCTGTAGGAATTGTCCCTGCAACAAGCTCCTCTAATTCTATGCGTAACCTGGCCACATCAATTGCCTGTGAATCTTTATCCCTCTTTTGAAGGACTCTCATCCAATCATTCAAATCTTCAGCTGTTATTTCAGTAGTTTTTCTCACTGGAACCACTTTTTCTGGCATCCTCTGTGGTTCTAAAATTGGCATCCCTGAACAACCAGTATCACTAGTATCCAGTCTCGAATTAGACTGTACCTCTAATCCTCCACTACAGGTGTCATGTCTGGATTGTCTCAAATCACTACTTTCTGTCCTTTTTCCTGAGTCTCCTGAGGGACCAGCCAAACTTGTTATTTTATTCCCAACATATGGAACCACCAAACCATTTTCACCTGTCCTCTGCTTATCAAAAATAGGCCTAACCGGACCTATGGGTACAGGTACCGTAACAGCTTCTAGATTCTTTGTCAGTTCTCTAATCTTTTCAGTCAGTTCTGATGTAGTTCTGGCTAATTCTCTCGTATTCTCGTCACCACATCGATTCTCTCTCTCTTTTTCCCTGAAAGGATTACCACTCCTTAACTCAGGTGTCACAACTTCTGTCTCAATGATACGCAATGTATCTCTTATCGGAGAAATAACTGGTGTGCTCTCTTCGGGTTCTGGTCTATATGGAGGTGGTCTCTTGTAAATCATGTCATCCATGACCTCATCCTCATAATCATTAACTCTATATCTTTTCACTTCTGCCTCAGGAACCCTTTCCGTACCCTTCTTTCCTTCCTCAACAGTCCTCATAGGATATAATCCCTCTGACATACTAGCATCTCGCCATCTCTTCATTCGATCATGATGAGTTTCACGATCATATTTCCTCCCAAACATGTACCTATAGTTGCCTCCAGACCTCTGTTTTTCTCGCTCATGTACTTCATCTTCCCATTCCACCAATGCCTCAAACTGTGTCGGCCTTGGTCTTGGGTCAAGACACAACATCTTTTCCCATAAATTTCTCAACACAGCCATATTAAATGAACCATGTTCCGGGAAAGCCATAACACCATCCTCTCTAGTGTACCTAACCCAATTGTCCAACCATATACAGGTATGATACCCATATTTCGCAGCCATGAAGGATGCAGGCGTTTTCGTTGGAGGTAACAATTCACCTTCTCTTGTTTTAATGTCTTTATCCTTGTCAAACCATCTTTTTAATTTACCGAACAAGGATTTCTTCTTTTTCTCTTCTTGGTAATACATTTTAACGTTTACCAAAACTTTCTAATCCCTTCCGTAATACAACTGTACAGTACGATATTTCATCCAATATCAGCGCGACTCACACCAACGCACCAATCCTGGAGCGTCTACGTCACCCTGTACCCCTTCCAATCCTTGCGCGGCTCACACCAACGCACCAATTCCAGCGCGAGCACTGTTCTGATCCACTACCCAATCAGAGTGCGGTCTCTATGACGTCAGCAGCCGCTGACTGCAGCTTCTGCTCTGTCTCCTGTCACTCGTCTACCCCTCCTTTACAAAACTTCTCAGTAGACTTCGTGTCAAATTCTACAAAATCTATTAGTTACAACATATAAACATCTCCATTGTCTGCTTCGCTAACCACAGAATAGTAAAGAAAATCTATTTCACAAGAATCCCGTCTTTCCCTGAAACAGCACTCACTTCTGCTCCACTACGGAATTAATACTCTCGTTGACACAGTAGCACATCCCTCTACTCTGCCCTTCTAACATACATCCATTAACTGTTTCCTCTAGGACTGCTCCAAAGAGTCTTACAATCAACTAAATGCTCATACATTCACGCACATTCATACAAGAAAAATGTAGTACATACGCACAGAATCCTGCTTTTTCCGAGAACAGCAAACAGTCTGCTCTACTACCGAATTATAACACACGTTAACCAAGCAGTGTATACCTCTGCCCAGTCCTTCAAACAAGCTCAGAGAATACCTATTACTTCTCCAGCGATAAGCTTTAACGGCGAACCTTACGGATCCCTGGGACTTAAGACCAGAGTTTCACAGATAACCTTCGCTACCATACGCACTCCTTTTATACCGAAAATATATCCCTAATAGTAACACACAACGATGTCACTGATTCCGAACCCAGACAATGTGACGTGCAACTTCAATTGTCACACGTTTCTCCTGCATACATACAGGACCAACAATCCCGTCTTTCCCGAGAGCAGTATATACTTCCCTCTGCCCTACTACGGAACTGCTACCAGCTCCCAAGTTCCAGAAGCACTACATAGAACTCAACACGACGACTTCAACATATAGTATTAGTACATATATCAACATCAATCAATAAATCAAAAAGCCAATATACAAGCAATCTAATCAGATCAAGACAATAATCAAAACCATCAAATTCTGCTACCAGGAAATTGGTGCAGATCAGGGCATACAAATTCTCCCTACTTCCATGGATAGAGTAATTTCACCGATACACGCACATGCACTCATCATACACTTGGGCCCATTTCACTAACATACACTCGATTACTCTATCAGCATTGAACCTGCGGAGAGAAAACTCCTAAACACCCTGTATCTACAATGAGGCCAATAGGACCAGTTTGATACTGTCCTGAGTCATGATCTAAACAACAATAATCAAAATAGAGTACTCAATAAACAACAAGAAATAACCACCAACACTGTATTTAAAATAATGGTACTTTATCTAAAATTAGTTCAAAGAAATTCAATCAAGCAAAATCATTATTCTCATAATTACCTATTCTAGCTAAATATCATAAATTGGTCAGGACAGGTCTCTCAGTAGAAGTCTCCCGATTCGCCGTCCTCACAGCATCGATCCTCACCAACTCAGGTTTGGGAAGAAGTGGCCTTAGACCCTCTCTAGGCTAACAATACTTATAGTGAATCTTACAAATTAAAGCAACATAAAATGTTCTGAATATCCGTTGAACCGCTGAGCAGAGCGTGCAGGAAAGGATGTAGCATCGCTACATTTGGAAAATCTCCGCTCAGAAAAATCACAAAAATAAAAAGACGGAAGAAGGAAACTCAAGTTTTACAAATGTTTCTTTTGCGCACACATTTCCTCGGAACCACCACTTTAATCACAAAGTTCATTGTGGCTCTCTTGTCCTCCAAGGTTATTTGGACGCTTGGACGCTTGCCTGGAGTCACTGTCATCACGGAAACTTTCAAAACTCCAGCAGAAGCCATGGTCAGGTGACTTTCAACCATGTTCAGCAAGGCCCTCTCATCAGAATCCGATCACTCGAGCACAGGCTGTAAACGGCAGCCATTTTATCATAGGCCAAAACGGACCATCTTAATTAAAAGAGACAAAAACAACGTTACCACAGCATAGTGATTGAACAGTGTTAACCCCACTAATACCCTTATGTGTATGTAATTATCTAGCCTTTTGCAACACAATAAAGCATTAGTACACGTTATTTCAAAAGCGTTTTGTGCTTTAAACAAACAGCACTTAGCAACATGCATTTAATTAAACCTGCACATTATTATTAAGCAACATATATGCATTCCCACGTGTAATTTCTCTGGTTAACTACGTTAGTTAGTAAATGTTTTCACACATAAACAAATAATTAATGATTACAAATTAGTATTTTAAGTTTCGACATATAGACAAAACTGGAGCTTAAAAACCCAATAGATTTTCAACAGAAAACTCTGCTCCAGCATAATCACCCGCCTCTGACAGGAGCGGTAGGTTCTGCCTGGCTAGGGCACCGCCTCAACCAACCAGAAAGTGTCAGTTCCAACAACCGTACACTATAGACATCAGTTACCAATGCATTAGAAAGAGTAAAATCCAATGTTGACTGGGTTGACCATCCTTCTACATCACCATGTACCATTGGCCAATGAGCATTAGCCAGCTCTGCTTAGGTTGCGATGCTATGTCTGTCATGATCAAAAGTAAAATCTTTTACAAGTCGAATGAACCGACTTTATAATCTGTAAAACACAATTTCATACATCACAACATGAAACTATAGAAGCAGTATATGTATTGATGATATCTTGATAATATGGAAAGGAGAAGAACATATGATCTCTCATTTCATTGGGTGACTTTGTTCAGTGTAGCAGAGATCGCCTCATGTTTTTAGATTTGCTGCTCTTCCTGAGAAGGGCAGACTTGCCACTGAGGGCTACAGAGAAGCGCTGCTTCTGCTTCTCTTGCAATGACACAGAGGGGGAATATTGTGAGGAGTCACACATTGTGCTGGCTACTCATTCAGTTTAGACAACGCTGACTCATACAGATATTTACCATCTTACAAAAAAACGATTGACTAAACATGAGCAAATTATACTTGAAGCAGAAAATCAAATGCTGCAATGCTGTGAATTCTGCACACTCATGCCACTGCCTGAGAAGGAAGCTGACAGCGAGATTGATGGCATCGACCATGATTGTACTGATGTGACTGAGTTATGCAGTAAACCAAGAGCAGACTTCCAAAATGTGCCTCTTGAATTGGCTGATCTTATTGTATTTGTTGATAGTTCCTGTCTGAGAGACCATCATGGAGTTCTTCGAGCCGCATATGCAGTTTGCATAAGAGCGCATATTGTGGAAGCATCAGACATTGTTGAATGTAACTTCACCACAACTGACAGAATTAACTACAATCACAAGAGCATGCTGAACGGCCAATGGACTGAGAGTACAATCTGTACAGGCAGCTCGTAGTGTTTAACTGTGCTCTGCAACTTTGGTCAGTTAAGTTCACAAAGGGGTTTCTTGGCATCCTCTGGTGCCCCTAGATGACATGGTCTGCAGTTCCCAAAGAAAGTCGTAGGTGTCAAATGGCCCACACACAAGAGTGGAGAAAACATGTCTTCATCAGGAAATAACGGATGTATGACGTTACAACGCATACTTTTACAACGCATGCACTTACAACGCATTTTTTACAACGCATAATCCATTACAACGCATGACATTACAACGCATGACACTACAACGCATTTTTAAAAACTACCTTTACAACGCATTTCCATTACAACGCATAATACCTTTACAACGCATACCATTACAACGCATAATATTAAATTGCATTTAAGGTAAGTATTAGATAGTATAGGGGTAAAAGTTACTTTTCTAACTCCAGGGGGTGCAACAGTAGGGTAAGTGTTGGATAGTATAGGGGTAAAAATTACTATTCTAACTCCAGGGGGTGCAACAGTAGGGTAAGTGTTGGATAGTATAGGGGTAAAAATTACTATTCTAACTCCAGGGGGTGCAACAGTGGGGTAAGTGTTGGATAGTATAGGGGTAAAAATTACTATTCTAACTCCAGGGGGTGCATCAGTAGGGTAAGTGTTGGATAGTGTAGGGGTAAAAATTACTATTCTAACTCCAGGGGGTGCATCAGTACGGTAAGTGTTGGATAGTATAGGGGTAAAAATTACTATTCTAACTCCAGGGGGTGCAACAGTAGGGTAAGTGTTGGATAGTATAGTGGTAAAAATTACTATTCTAACTCCAGGGGGTGCAACAGTAGGGTAAGTGTTGGATAGTATAGGGGTAAAAATTACTATTCTAACTCCAGGGGGTGCAACAGTAGGGTAAGTGTTGGATAGTATAGGGGTAAAAATTACTATTCTAACTCCAGGGGGTGCAACAGTAGGGTAAGTGTTGGATAGTATAGGGGTAAAAATTACTATTCTAACTCCAGGGGGTGCAACAGTAGGGTAAGTGTTGGATAGTATAGGGGTAAAAATTACTATTCTAACTCCAGGGGGTGCAACAGTAGGGTAAGTGTTGGATAGTGTAGTGTAATATTATGCATTGTAATGGTATGCGTTGTAATGGTAGTATGCGTTGTAATGGAATGCGTTGTAAAGGTAGTTTTTAAAAATGCGTTGTAGTGTCATGCGTTGTAATGTCATGCGTTGTAATGGATTATGCGTTGTAAAAAATGCGTTGTAAAGGTAGTGCGTTGTAAAAGTTGCGTTGTAAAGGTTGTTCCCCGGAAATAACTTCTCAGATGAACTTGCAAAATAGTGTGCCTTGTGTCTGGTACACTGCGAGTCAATAAACAATGAGAACGTGAATGAGAAAATATAAAAAATGACTTGCCTATGTTGAATCAGTTGAGGGACTGAGGAAACTGCAGAACGAGGTGGCAGGTGGTGAAAAGAAAAGATGGGAAAAAGGCAGAAGGTTCCACACGATTTCAGACAGTAGCCGCTGGTTTCAGAGGAGAGTGGGGAGGCAGGGGTAGGATTGGGAGACACGACCACAAAAAAAGGAAAAAAGAAAAAAGAAAAGAACTTACCGGCCACCTAAAGGCCGCCGCATCTCCGGTCTACTCTTCTCGTGGCTCCACTAGAGGCACAGGCTCTCAGGCTCACCTCTGGCCAATCCTGAAGCTGCTCTCTTACATACATACATGAGAGCAGCTTCAGGATTGGCCGATGATTTGCACTCCCAAGTAGACTGGAGGCCTGTACTTGCTGTCTCCAACCCAGCAATACCGCTGGGTTGGAGACATTTTCAGTGCGCATGATGGTTTGGCCGGCCTGGGACGGCAGGCCGAACCGTCATGTGCACTGATAACAGTGCATGCCACTCCCCATGGGTACCTGTTATCCCCCTGGCCCTGCCCCCAAGACTCCGGGAAACAAAGTAAAACAATACTAAACCAGGGTTTACTATAGTTTAAGCCATCGTTTTGTTTGCTCACTATGCTATTCCAGTTTGGACCCAGCCATATGCAAATCAGTCTTGACCCTGTGCCCAATGGGAACAGTCCAGCCCGAACTGCCAGGCAAGGTCCTCCCTGAACTGGAAACAAGCATCCTAGGACCAGTTTCGGGGTTTCACCACTCTTTAGCCAAGATAGCTTGACTCCAGTGGCATGGAGAGCACGGGACCCACGTCTGGGCATATCCGTCCCACTCAGGGTGACAAATGCAAAAAGAACAATTGTTTCTTTTGCATATGTCACCCTAAGTGGGAAGGGCATGCCCAGACGTGGGTCCCGTGCTCACTACACCATTGAATTCAAGCTATCCTGGCTGTTGAAGCTTGATTCCCTGAAACCGGTCCCAGGATGCTTGTTTCCGGTCCAGGGAGGACCTGGCTTGGCAGTTTGGGCTGGACTGTTCCCATAAGGAACAGGGTCAAGACTGATTTGCGTATGGCTGGGTCCAAACTGGGGTGGTGTGGTGAGCAAAAGAATGATAGATTAATCCCAGATCCTTTTGACTGGGGGTGAATGTTTGCATTGTCCAGCATTCTGTCCATCAATTGTTTGTTTTGCATCTGTCTGTAGATAAGCATTTATTGAGGAAGTTAATCCCAAGATTCGATTTGCATTTTCTTCAGAATCAGATAAGGGAACAAATATAAAAATTCTGGTGGCTGATTTATGAGAGGCTTGTGCCACCAGAGCAACACTTTTTTTAATGCTCCGGTGGCGTAAACCTCTCGTCACAAAGCCCGTCTGCGTGGCCTCATAGATATGGAATAAGACAAGGCAATGCAAGTCGCTGCGTTTCCTTACTCTGTGGTAAATAATTTTCCTTTACCGGGACTTAATTTGATACGGAAACATAATAAAACAGCTCAGTAAAATGAGAGGCAGAATCCGTGGTATTAGAGGTTCGGAATGGGCTTTATTCCAATGAACGATTATAATCGGTTGCTCCAAGTTCCATCACCACGGAGGTTCAGGAAGTGAAGTACATACATTATTGACATGAAATGACTTTTATAGTACATACATTACAATGAAGCGAATACAGTAGGCGTAACAATTGATAAGGAAAATGACGATTTATCTGCGTAACCAAAAAATGGGTGTAATAAGGAGTAAAAAGGAACATAATTGGTTAGGATGTCATATATAGGTGGATCTATAAGATAATACTTGGCATAGATGCGCGCGCAGCAGTATGACGTGTGATTGACGTGCAACTAGGGGGTGAAGGGGACTTGACGTTTAGCTCTACAGGTGGAGACAAGAAGTCTGGGGGGTCAAGTCAACCTAATCCCAAATCATATCTAACATCCTATGTTTAAAGAACTATGTTATCCACAAAAGAAGGACTCTCGGACAGAATCTATTCTATACTGACTGTGCGTGCGTGTACAAGCGTCTAAGTGTCTACACTAAATGCGAGGGGGTAGGAATATTCCATGGTAACAAGGCTATGAATTACTTGTATAAAGACAGAGAAGCCGGGCCTTTTGCTCGGTAGCTGGAAGAATGTTTACTTAAACTACTAGACAGGAATGCATCGGCTGAGGGGGAAGCAGATAATTCGAAGGTGAAATACAGTTCTTGGCAGAGAATAGGCTGATGTCAGCCTTCGTGAGCCGCGCAGAGAATGAGACAAAGTTCATGGTCACAGATGCAGGCTCAGACTGGAGGTTTCAGAGGCAGAAGGCAAGAAAAGCTTGATGACAGAATCAGGGCCTACTTGCCTGGACTGTAAAATGGCATAAGTGAACCATATAAAGGCGGTGGCCTTTCGTACTTAGGAATGGAATATCCGGCCCATTCATGGCGGATCTGACAGAGGACATGTTAACGGTGGACGCACATGTATTTGCGTCTTCATAACTGGAACTGGAGGAAACATACATGTACTTGTGACATGCACATAGAACCGTTGGGGTCCAAGATAGGGGACATAACTGACCAGAAAAATCCATATTTCCACATTCCCTCCTTGTCCCCTACTTGCCCGTCAAGAGATATCAATCTTCATTAATCCATTGATCTGTTCATATAGCATCATTTGTTCTTCTTTCTTCTTCCGGGATCTTGAATGAAAATCTTGATGTGGAGTGCACGATGTGGCACACAGACCACAGATCGCTGGTCCACATTGTAGACATAGACAGCAACTGAATAATATGAGAAGGCCAATACCTAGGAAGGATAGGACTCTCCATCCCCAGGCTGATATCACACTCCAAAACCAACCGGACCAAGTCCAGGTGCCTGGGTTCTGGTGTATCTGGCTTACAATCTTGTGAAGGCGAGTTATAGCTTTATATACAGATGGCGAATTTTCTGGTATGAATACGCAGCAGCTTGATCCGATGACCCTACAAGCTCCGCCCCTATCAGCCAGGATGACGTCAAGGACAAGACGATTTTGAAGCACAACAATCCGCATAGCAGACTGCTCTTCTGTTAAATTGCCTAAGGCGGAAATAGTTTCATTCACTACTGCTTCAAGGGTTCTAGTTAATCTACGTATCAGCTTACTATTAGTAACAGTACCTATATAGGGAAAGATGCCTTTATTGAAATCTACATACTTGTCCCATGCCGTCTCAGTATAATCGACAATTGGGAGATCTCTCCGCTCTCTATTGTGTACTAAATGAATATTTCTGTAATAATCAGGAGGAGCTAGGAAAACAGGTGGCAAAAGGAATGCAATGTAGCAGGTACCATCCCAATCTAGAGGTAGACGCATATATGCGGTCTGACCACATACAAAGTAGGAGTGGCGATAAGCTCTAAATGAAGATTTGCCTTGATCACTGAATTCTACTGTAGTAGTGCATTTACTATGGCCCATATGTATGGAACCAACCTTTCTTACACACAATTCACCTTTCGCTGGGAATACTGACATGGTGGGTAAGACTAGTTCAACTTCGGATACGACATTTAGAATCATGAGATTAGGTGTAAAATTACCTAATCCATATACTTCATTTTCTAGATCAGTTCCTGTTCTTTTGGGACGACCCTCCTTGTCAGGGTAACAGACTTTGAATAAAACTAGGTTCAGATTTCCCCATACCCAATGGTCTTGATAAACTGCTGTGTCTGAGTCTATGGAATTGATTAAACTAAACCATGCTCCACAGGAGCCATTATGCGTAAACGGATGTGGAAAGAAAGGCAAGACTCCTTCATAATTCTGATAGGGAGGGAGCCGGCCACACACCCAACAATTAGTTGCATTACTAGTCTGATGGGAATGATGTAACATACTAATGAAAGTGTTATTGCGCAGCGCAAGTCTATAAGACAATTCATGCGGAGGTAAGTCACTAAAAGAATGTTCAGCAGTAACATTGTAAACATTTCTGGCAATAGGGTAATATATGTGCAACAATATACTTGCAGTAATTATTAAAAGACTTAAGAAAAACAAGATTAATAATGTCACTATGCAATGGCTACGCAGTGATTTACAATACGCCTGTCGTTTCAACATTTTCCGCGACTGTCCATGATTCAGGTCTAGAGGATACATGTCAGAGACAAATTCAACCGCTTCACCTTGGAGAGGACTTAAACAATCAAATTGTCTGACGTTCTAGGCCTCAATTTTACTTTATAGAGTTCGGTTTTAGTCTTTTCAACCAAAGGAAGTTTTGAATCAGTCTGTGAGGGAGTGCAGGGCACAATGTCTATATCCGAGGATAGTCCATGAAATTTCTTGATATGACTTGAATGAATCCAGCCCTTGCGGCCCTCGATCTTCACGGCTGTCCTTGTAGTGAGCAGAACCAACTTGGGTGTCTTCCACCTGGGCTCCAGCTGAGTCTTTCGGTCGAAATTTCTCACAAATACGAGATCACCCGGAACTACGTCATGGGGTTTCACCTCAGTGTTGTCGGGAAAGGCTGCAGCTACCTGTGAACGACAAGATTGTAGTGCAGACATCAAGGAAGCCAAGTAATCTGTCAGCATATTACAGTCAACATCAGTTATTTTGCGTGGTATAGGCGTCCCCCACATATTTGGTGGTCTGCCGAAGATCACCTCATACGGGGATAGCCCTGTTCGAGAGTGTGCGACCATTCTTGTGAAAAAGAGTGCAACTGGTAGTGCTACTACCCAGTCGACACCTTTCTCCCTACATATTTTGGACAATCTAATTTTCAGTGTCTGATTATGTCTTTCTACGAGACCTGCTGCCTCAGGGTGTCGGACACAGTGGAATTTCCACTGATATCCTAACAGAAGTGAAACATGTTTCATTAATTCGGATGAGAACGGCTGGCCGTTATCTGAGTAGACAACACGTGGTAAACCGTATCGTGGGAAGAATTCTCGAACCAACTGTTTGGCAGTAGTCGGGGCAGTGTAATCTGAAACCGGGTATGCCTCCGTCCAGCGGGACAGAGCGCAGACAACTACGAGAACATATTTGAATCCTCGACATCGTTCCATCTGGATATAATCCATCTGGAGGACTTCAAAAGGGTGATTAGGAGGATGAAATCCACCTTGTTCTACGGGAACACTTTTTCCTGGGTTGAACTGGCAACAGATCATACAGGTACGGACCTTTTGTTTGGCTGCAGCTCGTAAATGCTTGTTGAACCAAATGTGTTGAATGCTGTCTAGCATAGCTTTCTCTCCTAGATGCGCTGGACTATGGATAGTGTTAATAATGACTTGGACCATTGAATCAGGGAGGAACCACACAGATTTTTCCTTCGTCATCCATCCTTGGTCCGTTTGGATCCCTCCTAATTCAGTCCATTTCCTTATTTCATCTGGTGTAGCATGTGTCTGTATGTCAATTACGTCAAGGGTAGGATCTTTAACTGTCATACAATGTGTCGGCATCGGGACTATTGTCTTTGTCATGTCGGATGTTTGTGTTTGAGCAGTCTGTTTAGCTGTTCTGTCAGCTAAATCATTGCCTTGAGAAATGATATCAGTAACTTTCGTATGAGCTTTACATTTCATAATTGATATTGCAGTCGGTAGATGTATTGCATCTAATAAGGCATGAATGAGGGGTCCGTGCTGAATGTGGGCACCGTGGGAAGTTAAATAACCTCTCTCTCGCCACAGCACGCCGAAGTCATGTACAACTCCGAATGCATAACGTGAATCAGTGTATATGTTGACTTTTTTACTTGTGGCTTGAATACAGGCTTGTGTCAGAGCGATGAGCTCTGCGGCTTGAGCTGACAAAGTATTTATACGACTAGTTTCAATGATTTCAGTATCTGTTGTGACTGCGTTAGCAGCCACTAACTCTCCTGTACTTGTTCTCATACATGAACCATCTACATACAACGTCAGGTCTGGACCTGACAATGGAACATCTGTCAAGTCTTGTCTGGGTTTTGTCGTTATAGTAATAACTTCAGTACAGTCATGAGCTAGTGGGTCTGTTCCGATTACTGGCAAAAGTGTGGCAGGATTCAATGTGTTACAGCGTCTGATTTCTATGTGTGGCTGAAACAATGTAAGCTCGTACCCTGTAAGTCGTGCTATAGTCAAGTGTTGTGTTTGCGTTCTATTTACAAGAACCTCTACTGCATGTGGTACTTGAACTGTCAATGGATGTCCTAACACTATGGCATCGCTTTGTCTGATTGCTAAAGCTGTCGCTGCCACTGATTTTAGGCATGCAGGCAAAGCCTGGGCTACGGGATCTAATGTACTAGAAAAATAAGCACATGGTTTGTGTGCTCCTGCTTGTTCCTGTGTGAGTACTGACAAGGCAGTACCTTCGCGTTCTGTAACAAAGAGTGTAAACTGTTTTCTGTAACATGGTGTTGCTAAAACGGGTGCTTGACATAAAGCTTTCTTTAGGCTTTCAAAAGCTTGTGTATGTTCCTGAGTCCAAGGGAGAACAGTCGATGTGGCTGCCTCCTGTGTTGTCAACTGAATGAGTGGTTTTGCTAGAAATGCATACTGAGGGATCCACTGCCTACAATATGAAGTGAGGCCTATGAAAGCCCGCACCTCCTTTTGTGTCTCGGGTATTGGCATGTTAGCTATTAACTGAATGCGGTCTGGTGTAAGCTGCCTTCCCTCCTTGGACAGCGAGTGTCCAAGATAAATAACTCGCTGGACACAGAATTGCAGCTTAGAAGGGGACACCTTGTGCCCCTTTTCGGCTAGAAATTGTAAAACTGTCAGTGATGCTTTCTCACATTCCGGTTCACTTCTCGCGGTGATCAACAGATCATCGACGTATTGAAGCAGAGCAGTGTTACCTGGCATGTGGATACTGTCAAGTTCTCGTTTCAGTGCTTGGCTATAGATGCTGGGGCTTTCTGTAAATCCTTGAGGTGCGCGTGAGAATTTAAAGCTACGCCCATTTAAACTAAATCCGAACAAATATTGGCTTTCCGGATCTATTGGGACGCTGAAAAAGGCATTCTTGAGATCGATTACAGTAAAGAATGTCGCTTCGGAATCAATAGCTGTCAGTAATGACGAGATATCGGGGACCACAGGGAATTGTGGCACAATGCATTTGTTTAACTCGCGCAGATCAATAACCAATCGATAGACTGGCGGGGCCTTTGGATCTGTTCGTTTAAGAATCGGAATTATCGGTGAATTACATACATTGGAGTCTGTTTCCACAACCACTCCTTGGGCAATGAGCTCGTCAACGATTTGTAGTAAAGCCACTACAGCATCTGGTGGTAACTTGTATTGTCGCATTCGTGGTAGTACCACTCCTGCCTTTAATGTGACTCGATATGGTGTAATATTCATGCAACCAACATCAGTAGGGCCTTGTGCCCATAGATGTGTGGGTAAAGTCTGTAATCGGGGATCCATGTCTCTAGACACATAATGACCTTTAAAATCACGTAAAAACAATCTTACTCCTTCCGGAGAACAACATATTATAGCTCCTAGAGCTTTCAATGTTTTTATTCCTAATAGATTTTCTGGACATGATTTAGTAAGCAATAAATCGGTAGTTCGGGTCAAAGGTCCTATCGTAAGTGGGAGAGGCTGTGACACCTCATTAACAATAGGCTTTCCTGAAAAACCAAGGGAAATATTCTGTGAGCCTGAGAGGGGTGCCCCTGGAACTTCACTACGTTTTATGGTTGTTCGACTTGCCCCTGTATCGAGTAAAAATTTTCTGTCTTGGCCTAATAATTCACTATGTACATAAGGTCCTTCTTGATCTACAGGGATCTCGATAAGGGGTAAGTCAACTTCCCTCTCTAGGCTTTTTCATGCGTAACGCTGGTACTCAGGATATTCATACTGTGCGGTCTGATACATTTGTCGTGTTGTTGTCTGTGTGGCAGCAACAGGCAACGGTGGTGCAGCTGGCACAAACTGTATTGGCTGTTGTGCGGCTGGCATGGACTGTGCATGCTGCGGAGCTCCTTGTTCATTCTGATCTTGTCTTAGTGGCCGTGGTCTTTCTTGTGTTTTACCTATGCTGATATTATGTTTCAAAACTGGACAATCGTGTACGTAATGACCTGGCTTTTTGCAATAATTGCATGTCCCTTTTACAGGTCCGGCTGAATCACCGGAATGTGTCATACCCTTTTTATGTCCTTCAGCTGGAACTGTCTGAGAAACTAGCATTTTCATTTTTGTGTCTTTCATGCGTCTGTGTTCATGTTCTTGTTCCTCTCTAATTCTATTGTGATGGTACTGTAACATTTGTAACATTTGTGATGGAGTGTTACCTTGCCAGGTACTCTCGAATTTTAATACTCTATTCTTTACTTGGGGTAGAGCATTTTCCACTAATTTTGTTACGAACAGATGTGGGTATGATTCGCTACTTGCTTTTATGCCACTATTTATACCAAAACATTTTTCAAATCGGGCATAGTAATCACTAGTGTCTTCATCTTGCTTCTGTTTACAGGCTGAAATTGTACCCCAATCTTCCTTTTTCGTAGTTAATAAACGTGGCAGTACCTGTACTAGTAAACCTGGTAATGCCTTAGTTTTGTCCCCAAGCCCTGCTCCTGCAGTTCGGGCCTTTTCTTCTGCTTCTAATGCTGACCATTCTATCTTTTGGTCTCCTACCTCCCACTCTTTTTCCTTGAGTTTTTCGTAAATGCCAGCAGGCATCAATATCTTCAGTATTGTCATAATGTCGGGATAGGTATACTCCCCCATGAGTAACATGTCTTTAATTTCTCGGTGAAAACCCGCTGGGTCTTTGTCATGACTGGGTACCACTTTCTTCATTTGTAACAATTCTATTTTCGATATGGGCGTATATACAAATACGCGTTTAAACTCATTGTCCTCGCCCTTTATTGGGTGCACTTCTCGTAAGGGATTCTGTCTATCCATGTAATACGTAGTTCTTTCCTTGATGGGCAATGAGACACGGTCTGAACATACAAAAAGAATATACTGCTTTCTTGATTCTAGAATTTCTTTAATTAATTTAGTACCTGAACCTCTCCATTTATTCATAAGCAATTCAGTCAATATGTCGGGTAAGGGACCAGGATCTGAATGTTGACTCCGATATAGTATAATGAGTTGTTGAATCATATAAATCCCAGCTAACCTCTGTTCATCTGGGGTGAGATTCAAAAACGTGCGTGCTACTGTATCATCACTATATTTTCCGGGACTGTCCACCCAATGGACAGCTGCCCTGGCTAAATCTTGTTCATCCATAGAATCGAGAAAATGATAACCCCTACGTTCTCGGAGTAGTTTGTCGGCGGTTTGGAACGAATGCTCGTTAGACCTTATATGGACTATGGGTGTTGGGAAACCCCTGTTATTGTCTGGACATATCGGACGTATCGGGTCAATAGGACATCTATTACTATTACAAGATCTTCCTCTACCTACATAGGCTATAGTGTCTGACTGTCCTGTGGGCAGTCCTGATCCTTCCTCCTCGTTTTGCTCGAACTCATCTATCGCTAATCTTTCTTCGTGTAAGCGTCCTATTTCTTTACGGATCTTTCGGCACATGGCTATTATACAATTTTGTTTATCATGTCTACCTTCTGATATATTCTGGCCCCATCTGGTAAGAATTTGCATTGCTTCCGGGTCTACCCCCGGTCGGTCTTCATTTCTGATCACACAATTTATGAGGAAACGTAACAGTTCCCCCTGTATCTCTACTTTCTGGTATTCCATAGCTCTGTTAATACATTCTGGATCTCGCCCTGTTTGGACAAAATGGTATATTTTATCTAGATGCGCAGTCATTCCCGGTAACTTCCCTAAGTACACTGCGGCTCGTCTGATACGTAATGATGCTAGGGTCATTTCGTCCTCTTTGCCGGGCACAGGGTCATATCTGCAATCTATAAGAAGTTCCTTAAGCGTACGGGCATTAATGAGTTTGGGTGTACGTGAATGTCCTGACTCTTGAAAAGTAAGTTTATTTATTCTGGGTGGCGTAGAAAAAATATTGGTAGCACCTCCCGTAGCCCCATCTGGGGTGTCGGGTGTGAAAGGATTCGTTGAACGTGATACAGCAACTATAGGGGTGGACACAGCTATAGAAGCAGCTGTGGGAACAGATGTAGAAACAGATGTGCTTGCCGGAACTTGTTGCTGTAGAGATACGGGTACCGGATCTTGGCGTTGAACCTCCCTGATAGGTGGTCTATGTGGGGCGGAATTTGCATACTCGGGAGCTGCGTCATCTAAATATGAGGAAAGAAAAACATCTTCTGCGGTTCTAGGATGTCCCTTAGGATGTACCTTTATTGGGAATAATGGGGGTGGCAAGTCTTTCGGTATTTCTGGAGTAGCCTTAGGTAATCCTTCGGCCAGAAGGGGATACATACCATTCATAAGGGCATTCCTTTGTCTATCTACTTGTTCTGATTTCACTCGGATACCTTCCTCAATTAATAGATTTTCTCGGACTTTATTAGAATTCTCTTTACTCTTCTCTTCCTGTCTACGTGCTTTTTCTGTTCGTCTATGTGATTCTTTACGCCACAATTCAATGGCATCTTTCTGTGACTGTCTGACTTTCTTTTTCCATAACTCTTCTTCTACTTTCATGATGCACTCTGCATCCCAGGTTCCCGCTGTGGGCCACCTCTGACTTTCTGGTAATTCCTTGGTGTAGTCTACCCATAAATCAAGAAATAATATAGCATCTAAGCCATGTTTATGATACATGAAGTACCCTGGAGTGTCCCTAGGAGGAATAGGGACGGCTTCTTCGAGTACCCCTTTTCTTGTAGTGATCTGTCTTAGTTTCGAAAAGAGCGGCATATTGAGAACTGACCTTATACTTGATTTTGACCAACTGACCTGATACTTGATTTTGAACAGACTTATTACAATAAACACGATAATGAACAGTCATTCATACCACAATATACAGAACGTACTTAAAACATTTAACATTTAACATTAAACCTTTAACTGAAACAACAATGATGATCGTCTGCATAACTAATCACCAAGCATAATTCTTGACAATAACTAGATACTTCGGAATACTTGATATACTGCTAAACAGTACATATACACTGCTAAAACAGTGCAGACCGGATTTGTGTACCCAAACCCGTCTTGACCGGCACAACCTATGTGCACGTCAGAAATGCCTCCCCAGCAATGGTACTCACCGGGTAGCTTCGGAAACGGAAGGCCTCGGAAACTGGACTTGGACCGGACTGGACTCGACTCGACTCGTCGGAAACTGGACTCGACTTGGGACTTCGGAAACTGGTGGGCCTCTGTATACCTCGGATCTTGCTCTCTCAGCTAGGCTCTGGTCGGGATACTTCGCACTTCTCACCGCCTCGTCTGGGTGTTGATCGCAGCCTCAGTCGCCCCCGCTTGACCGGAGGGAGATACAGGAAATCCTGCTGGTACGCGTTATTGTCCGTCCAGCTGTGGCAGGAGACCGGGCCTGCAACTCACCGCCGGCGCGTGAGATGAGAAAGTGTCCCTGTTCGGGCGCCATTCATGTGGTAAATAATTTTCCTTTACCGGGACTTAATTTGATACGGAAACATAATAAAACAGCTCAGTAAAATGAGAGGCAGAATCCGTGGTATTAGAGGTTCGGAATGGGCTTTATTCCAATGAACGATTATAATCGGTTGCTCCAAGTTCCATCACCACGGAGGTTCAGGAAGTGAAGTACATACATTATTGACATGAAATGACTTTTATAGTACATACATTACAATGAAGCGAATACAGTAGGCGTAACAATTGATAAGGAAAATGACGATTTATCTGCGTAACCAAAAAATGGGTGTAATAAGGAGTAAAAAGGAACATAATTGGTTAGGATGTCATATATAGGTGGATCTATAAGATAATACTTGGCATAGATGCGCGCGCAGCAGTATGACGTGTGATTGACGTGCAACTAGGGGGTGAAGGGGACTTGACGTTTAGCTCTACAGGTGGTGACAAGAAGTCTGGGGGGTCAAGTCAACCTAATCCCAAATCATATCTAACATCCTATGTTTAAAGAACTATGTTATCCACAAAAGAAGGACTCTCGGACAGAATCTATTCTATACTGACTGTGCGTGCGTGTACAAGCGTCTAAGTGTCTACACTAAATGCGAGGGGGTAGGAATATTCCATGGTAACAAGGCTATGAATTACTTGTATAAAGACAGAGAAGCCGGGCCTTTTGCTCGGTAGCTGGAAGAATGTTTACTTAAACTACTAGACAGGAATGCATCGGCTGAGGGGGAAGCAGATAATTCGAAGGTGAAATACAGTTCTTGGCAGAGAATAGGCTGATGTCAGGCTTCGTGAGCCGCGCAGAGAATGAGACAAAGTTCATGGTCACAGATGCAGGCTCAGACTGGAGGTTTCAGAGGCAGAAGGCAAGAAAAGCTTGATGACAGAATCAGGGCCTACTTGCCTGGACTGTAAAATGGCATAAGTGAACCATATAAAGGCGGTGGCCTTTCGTACTTAGGAATGGAATATCCGGCCTATTCATGGCGGATCTGACAGAGGACATGTTAACGGTGGACGCACATGTATTTGCGTCTTCATAACTGGAACTGGAGGAAACATACATGTACTTGTGACATGCACATAGAACCGTTGGGGTCCAAGATAGGGGACATAACTGACCAGAAAAATCCATATTTCCACAACTCTGCGTCAAGGAGGTGCTCCATGGGCGTTGCGGTGGGTTTTCCTGTGCAGCACCCCTGGATGTTGACGCTGTCCCACATTTACTTAAGTAAACCTGGAGCAGCGCCAAAACCTTATGCTTTCCCAGAGCAGGCGTAACAAGGATAATTATATTTATTTCTCCTTTTTTATTCTTCTTTCCGTAGAAAGGAAAACGCCTCTCTGGATTGTGTTTGTGTAGAAAGTTGCCCCTTCCTGAACAAAAACAATCCTGCCTGCAACTGAGGCACCCTTGCACCTGGGTGCAAGGGTGCCTACGTTTGCATTAGGCAGCAAGTTGTGCACCAGCACAGGGGGGAAGGACAGGAATGCACAATATTTCATAAATACAGTGCATTCCGGCCCTTTTACATTGGTCTAGGATAGTGCAGCTAGAAGACTTGGGGCATGCCGTAGGTTTTTAGAATTCTTTTCTTGGCACTAAAGATCAAACAAATATTTAATTGAGAGTATCAGGCGTAAGCATCAGGAGTTGTAGAGAAGAGAACATGGTTCATAGCAATCAAAAGTGTGTGCATCAACATTAATAAAATGGCCAGATGCCTTTTGCTTGGTGTTGCTAGCATGCCCACTAAGACTATGGGGTTCTCGCCCCATGAAGTTGTGCCACGAGATGCCTGGTATTCCTTTGGCTGCATTTTTAAACATTACTAATGATCTAGTTCTAGATTACTGCACAGGTTTGGATGATCTGGTTTGCTCTGACTCTCACCAGGTAAATCTGGCTACACCTTCAGCAAGTGCAGGCCTATGTTGGATTATATTGATTCATGTTGAGAATTGAAGAACTTATTTTTGAATTTTTGCATTGTTAGATTTTGCTTCTGACAGGTTTTTACAGATGTAAGATAGCCACTTGCATAAAATGTGTTTAGCTCTAAAAATAATATTTACAATTCTCATTTTAGTAATTTTAATTTGCATTTTAGTAAGTTTATATGCTCCTGTGGGGTATGCTTTCTGGAAATAATAATGGTTTGTATCATAGTAAATGTACAAAAGTTAGTAGGTGAGTTAATCGAGTTGATTCTGATGTGAATTTTGGAGAAAACACATTAATTTGCTTAAGGGGTACAACGAGGTAATACATGTTAGTAGTTGTTATATTTATACTTACTTTCCCACTTATGTTATAGAGACATCATCCTATTTCCAACCTCCAATAACATATGGGTCATCTTATAACATATATTTCTCTATTTTACGTCAGCAGAATTTGTTGGTGCAGTTTGAAGTTGTCTAGACTTGCCATTCAAAGTGTTGCCTGAGATTAAAAATGTAGGCATCATTTATAATAATAAACCCATTATGCTAAATATAATACTTAACAATACTAATGATAAAAGTGTATGTAAGTTGAGTGATGTGGAGTGTAATTTTATGACAGTATTTAACAGAAATAGAGTGAGAATTAATTGCAAGAAGGGGCTGAGGAGAGATTTAAAAATTCAAAGGTGTATCCTAGACTTAGAATTAAACAAGAGAATAAGAAAATAGATGTTTGTATTATGTGTGAGAAACATAATGATTGGGAAAGCTCAGAAATGATTGGAATGAGTGAGTGTAGCTGTACTTATATATAGGGGTGGGCGGAACGCCCAGAGTTTTACTCCACGGAATTCCGTGGAGTTACCGAAAAAGTCAGTGGCGTTCCGGGAGCGGTGGTATTCCACAGTCTGCCGTACACGTGCTTAGTGACCTTCCGCTTACCGCCATCAGTTGGTAAGATATTACATACTTGGCACCTAGCAAAGGTCTGGTGCAAAAACTGGGGTTAGGGTACCTGGTAAAAGTAAAAGTACAGTGACTGAGAGCCAAGTTCAGGAGGCCAGCTTCGCACTTTCCCACTGGAGCCCCTCAGTGGGTCATTGCCCTGTGAGTTCAGGTCAAGGCAGTATCGAGCAGCAAATTCTACATGAGCACTGGAATGAAAAATTTAGAGTGCTGATCCTATGGCCTTGGAAACATATATTTCCTCCTGTCTCCAGCACCTTAGTAAAAATGATTTTTTCAATGCTCACTTGTACTGGCAAAGCAGGAGTGTTTTAATGTGCGTTGAGAGTGCTCCGAGTCTTAATGGATCTGCAACGCGTCACTCACGGGCGCATCATGGAAACAAAAAATAGACTAAGAAGAAAACTTAGGAACGACAGACACACCCGTACACATTCCAGGAGCACCAGTCAGAGGTAACATCCAAATGCCTCAATCCACAAATAAAAAGCTAGCATTCTCTCAAGTCAAAGTGCCATTTTTAAACGTATTTGAAGTTTGACTCACTTGCCTCATCGAACGGATTGAAAATGCCAAAAGACAGGGAAAATTAAATGAGAAGATCTGAATGAGTAATTTGTTTATATTACAGAGGATTGCTGTCTCGTTGGCTTGAATTACTAAAGGCATTAAAGGCATGGGATCCCAATTCATATTTTGACACGTTTACGGGAGTCTGCAAACTCTCAGGATCCTATGAATATTGATTTCATATTGCTCTTATCTGAGATGGAGTTAAGGAGGCCCAAATGGCCTATACTACTGATTAATTCTTTTCATCAATATATAGCTATTTTATTTTGAAACTACTGGGAAAGATTATGTAGGTAATATCGGGTAACAAATATCCTGCTGGGGGTGAGGAAAGGGAATCTGTTGATAGAGGGACTCCTTATGGCGCATGGTGCACAGTGGCAACTGAACTGAGGCACACCTTTGCACCCAGCACCCAGCACAATCCTGGCTGTACAGGCGTCACTAGAGATGCACTCTGTACACAGGCAAAAGCATTCTGTTTGTGTACATTGTAATCCTTACTTCCCATCATGCATGGTCTCCAGGTTGGGTTTTGTTCCACTTTCTCAGCAGTGTACAGCAGGTCAGGTTTGTCATTTCTACTTCGCTGCATCTGGAAGAAACAACAGCAGCTGGTGGCTTATTCATCAAGGTACCACCTCAAATACCCGGTGAAGGGTGGCACATTATAAGTGGGGGCTTCCCTTGCCAGTGCAGCCCTTTCTCCACAAGGGTGGGCAGTTGCTTAAAAAAACAAGCCAAGTTTTGCAGCATCAGTATGTTCTCAATGGGTAAGTGCTGGTAAACTCCACTGTATGGCGGTTGGCGGAGTTTTTGCCGAACTCTATGCTTCAAGCGGAGCACAGAGCGGCAAAACTCTGCAAACCCTGCCAGCCGAGCAGAGCCTACCACCCACCCAAACTTATATAGTTGGTAGAAAGTATATGGTGCGCAAATGCCCTGTATTTAGAGGCATTTTTTATGTATGTGGTAAAACAACTTATTTTACCATTCCAAGTAAATGGATAGGTTCACGCTATTTAGCCTTAGTTTTTCCGAGAGTGTAGCTGGCTCTTTTATATTTATAGTACTCCCTTTTTGGCACTTTTCTTTCTAACCTTCCAGATGTAATTTATCCTTCATTGTTGTGTGATGTTTTATTAACACCAGTGCCAAGACGCCTCCAGACATTAGCG
Organism: Triturus cristatus; assembly: GCF_964204655.1. Classification (NCBI taxonomy): domain Eukaryota; kingdom Metazoa; phylum Chordata; class Amphibia; order Caudata; family Salamandridae; genus Triturus; species Triturus cristatus. Next base: position 1,250,511,641 of record NC_140592.1, on the reverse strand, counting down.
CGCTGTACAAGCCATATAACATAACATAACATAACATGTAAATTAATGGAATGAGTGAAATTAGTCTCAAGAGAGAGAAACATGGTTTTGCAAAAGGGCTTATGGATATATTTTGCGTAATGATTCTTCCTATTAGTGTGGCTTTGAAATATGTGAATATTAGATAGTTGCCTACATTAGTAGATGGACTGGCTCCTAATACTGAAGGTGCATTAACTAAAATTAATAAAGAGATGATTGCCATCCATGTGATGGTAGTACAGATTTGTATGGCTTTGGATATTTTGCCTGTGAAAGAAGGTAGTTTGTGCCGTGTCTTGAAGATCCAGTAGAGTTGTACGTATGTGCCTGATATTAGCCTGCTGATTAATAACATAACTAATGTTTCGCGGTAAGCTACAATTTTGGAAAAGACTGGTGCTTGGGTAGAGATTGGTTCGTGGCTCAGTATGATTGGAAAGGTAGTAGAAGAGATTTGTGAATGGTTTGCGATGTGGGTGGAGGTGTATTGAAACAAATACTGACCACAATTATCATAATTCTTCTTAGTATACTTGGTTTATTTCTTTTACTTTTTTGAATGTGCTTACTTTAAAAATAAGTTGGATTATGAGTGTGCAAATAAGAGAACTACCTGGAAGAGAAAAAGAGAAGAAATTGAGATGGATGACATCAAATCCAGAATGTTTGACAAGCTAAAATCATTGGAAGAAATGAAGAAGAAGAAACAAAAAAATGAAGAATGATCTATTGTAGAGCAGAATGGAGAGTTTTGAGATGATTTCAAGAATCCTCAGAGAGGACAACTGTGAGCCTTGATTTATTAACAAAGATTAACATTCATTTTAGTGTGTTTAAATTGGCATACGTAGGTTGCAAAAGTAATTTACTGGACCTACTGGTCTGTTGTTTTTTTTTTTTAAAGAGTTTTATATAGCACGAACTAGAACCGAGACATCGGGTATCAGAGCGCTTTACATGAGCACCAGTTTCGTTACAGAAGGACACATTCATTTTTGTTAGGCACGGGGAGATTAAGTGATTTTCCCAGAATCGCAGGATGTTGAGCGTCGTTGCCGAGACTCAAACACAGTTCCCCAGCTTCGAGGTCGACCGCTCTAGCCGTAAGGCTACATCCTCTCTGGTTGCACTGACAGCTACAGAAATATGACTTTTATAAATATAATGGAAACATTTTCTGTATTCATGTTCTTCTCTGTACAGGGGCTCTCTTTTCATAAATTATCCGAAAGAAAGCTCTACTTCATGGGGATCTTTATTTCCACTATAACAACAAATGTGCTGCAGAGTATGCCTGCATGAAATGTTGCAAATGGTCAAGGTAGATGCTGCCTGCTAGCTTAACTGTGCTTTCATTAATTCTTAATGGTTCATTGTTCATTCACATATGTCCATTTCCACTTGCATGTAGGGAAAGGGACTTAATGCCTATTCATTTTGGGAGGGGTTCTACAGTGAGCCTATTTTACATAATATAATTTCTACAATGTTGATTGGTTTCTGTAAATATTTGTTTGTTAGTACATCTCGTTGTACTACTGTAAAGCTAAAATAATTGCTGTTTTGGGATGTATGCCGGATTTTGCTTTGCTCTCTTCAAAGTTAGGTTTCATGGTGGTCCCCTTGTTGCCCTTAGGCTTAGAATTTTCACTTGACTTATGACCATTTTTCGTACTGATTTGACTCGACAAATCAATTGCCCTTTTGCTTTCTGTATGACTCTAAATAAACCTTCAGTGTTCACACTTTATTTTTAAATCTTGTGTGGATTTCCTGTGTGAATTTTCCTTTATGTGCCGAGGGTCCTTGGCCTTTGGGACTCTTCTGTCCATCCATCCATGATCCATCCAGTCGGCGCTTTTATTAGTAGAATGTGCCAACAATAACTATACAACGTCATTTTGTGGTCTTACGGTCTTGACACATGCCTGCCTTGCAGATGGCTCGCAATTCGATCATTATAGAGAACACTATTTCCACATTGGGTGCCCCTATTCTGGCAGCAGAGACACCTTACAGCATGAATTCAGAGAATTCAGAGACGCCCAGTGGGTCGAACTAATTCTGATTTTTATTCTTGGAACCTACTCACAAGAATAACATTTTAGGTCCACTGGGAGGTACTTTTAGCACATCCCATAATTTCATTTCCAGCCTGTCCCTTCACTAACAACCCCCACGCCATCTTTCATAGTGGGTTCTCACCATATCAACACATCCAGAGCTCCACATTTAGAGGGCAGTAACCCACAATGACACACCCAGCGGGTGCCAGTGTGAGGAGGAGACCTATGATGACGCATGGCACCAATGGAAGGGTGAGGCCCTTTATTAAGAAATTACCTTACAATACATGATTGTTTTGAGACACATACCCCAGAGCCCCCACTGTAATTGTTTTATCATTTGTATAACATGATGGACCTAAGGCGTGCTCTCTCATTCACTGCAGAAGGCAACAGTGACACAGAAAAGGCAGAGCAGGGGCAGGGGCAGAAGAGTTTGATGCACTGGTGCAGGGTGGGCACTCGGAACCATCTGCACCATGGTGGTGGAGTCATTCTCCTCCGAAAGTGAATCCATAACCACTCAGGGGCACACAAGGTTTCCCCTCAAATGATGCCAGGTGGAAGGAGGGAAAGGTGGCACTTCTTGAGACCTCCAAGTGCCAGGAAGACAGTACTCTTGGAGAAGAACAGGCCGTTTTGGGGACCAGACTCCACCATCATCGCAGCCTCAGATCAGCTCTCCCATCCCTCCTCCTCCCTCAGCCGGAAGTAGAAACACCTCAGCCGGAAGTGGAAACACCCAATTACTAGAACCGCCTACATTCAAAACAAGGCAGGCAAAAAAATAGAACTTTGACAGGAGCAGCAACAAGCTTCTGGAATTCTGCCAACTCAACTAAGACAACAACCAGATCTACTTCCCTTCAGAGAGGGCCTGAAAATGTCCCTTTTCACAAAGTGTTTAAAATCAACTTCAATAAAATGTGTGTGACTGACGACAAGCCAATCTCAACTTCACCCATGTTTGCCACTCCCAATAGGCACCTCACACACATACATTCACATCCCCTAACCATAGCCCCCCTTTCCCTCAAGCTAGAGTCCTCCATTGTTGCATAGTAATGAAGTGTCCTCGATATGGCTGTTAAAGCACACGAATGCCAAGAAATGGAACTGTACTATAAAAGAATGGAACATAAATAAATATGTGAACATTCACTGCGGGCACGCTGAGCCCTCACGTGACCCTTCTCTTCACCCAATCCAGTGAGTCACTAAAGTGTGCCCAAAGGTTCCCGAGTCAGGTGGAGGCTGGACAGACCTCTGTCTGAAGGCTGAGGAGGAAGGTTTTGCTGTGGAGGCCGAAGTGCCTCTCGTCCACCTGGATTGCCTCTATGTCCGCCCTCAGACCACCCCATCCTTCCCCTCTTGTCGTGTTTGCCTGTCGCCCCTCCCCCATGTGCATAACAGCCAATCACCGCACTGATGCTGCTCCCTTCTTGTATCTCCACCAGTTCTCCAAATCCCCCTTCCTCAATGACCTGCTAAGACTGCTGTTTAAAGGTCATGTTGACATCATATGTAACTAGCGTTTATACTGTCCAGCGCTGTAATACTACTCTGTGAAGAAGGGTTATAGGAAATACTATAAATGAATGCTACCTCCTAGTCCAGGACCCCGTGTTTCTCTCCCCTCACGAGCCACCTGGGCCTGCATCTTCAGTCAGCATGAACTGGTACCCCTAAACCAGCACCACCACCACCGTATCCGGGTGGAGGAAGGATGTTGTTTTCATATCCCACATTATTTGGATTGTAATCTGTGTTTGGCTCTGGTGCTTTTCCTTTAGTACTCATTCAAATCGACATTTTTCTGCCCCCCCCACCCTCCAAGTTGCAGACCCCTCCCTGAACTCACGCATCTCATTGTTTTATTGCACGCACCCAGGCCCACCACTATTTCATATCCCTAAATCTGTGCCCCCTAAACCACATCAATTGATATTTTTTTGTTTACAAAGGAGTTTTCCGCACATTTATCACTGTGAACCTCTCTATGTTGCTGTATTTTTGTTGTTCGTGTGTCTTTACCTAGACGGCTTCAGTTTTTAGATATCATGCTACATTTACATCCATGTTCTGACGCATTTGACACAAGAAACGATGGACAACGTTAAAGTTGGCTTAACATGCTATTGTGCCATAGGGGGCAGGTAGATAACGACACATATTTACCTGCATGTGACAGGTGGAGGTACAGAAAGGGATGTATGTGTGAGGCTGGTGCCAGTGAGGGACGCATGACACGTCCACGGTGGTGGTGACTGACTTCCACATCCATGAGGGCTGCCCCCATCCCCGCCGTTGCTAGGCAGCCTAGGTTGGGATCAGTATTTGATTGCGCACTGGGGGCTGGAGGGGACGTGGGGTTGGCAGTACATTCAGCTACATGTTTTCCACCGGATGTCCCAGGGGCATGACTTCATCTTGCTGGATTAACACGGATCCTCTCAGCAAGGGCCTGACAAGTAAAACCACTGTTTACGAGCGTGAGGAATCTCTAAATATGATGAAATTGACTGGCGATAATGCTGACGCCATTGCAGCGATTATTAATGCATTTACCCGCAAATTCCTGACTTCATGGACTAGTTTATTTAAAATGCACAGCTCTGACTTGAGTTGCCATAAGAAACGGGGCTTCAAACCCTCTTCAAGTCCAACCCCTGCCCTTCTCTCCCTCTCGCTCCCCTCAGAGAGTGAAATGCAGCAAAGGAGAGGCTTGGTTATGCACTTGGGGTGTAACAGTAGATGAAGTTTTGGAGCACCAACAGTTAAACGAAAGTACAGCCCAGGGACACTGCCCATTAACCCCAGATATTCCTAGCATTAGAGGAAATGGCCTCTCTGTCACCAGGGGATAGAGGTGGGCGAGCCGCTGAAAGCTCGAGCCAGGCTCGAGCCTGAAGCCTGGCTCTAGCTAGGCTCGAGGTCCACTTGGAACTCAAGCCCAAAACCAACGTTCATGTGGCTTTTTCCTGGCACCATCCCTCTACCCAGGATGTGGCGTTAAAGCCAGAGGTGCTGACTTTGCAACTGGGGAACCAGGTTTGAGTCTTGGCATCGACAACATCTTGTGATTCTCGGCAAATCACTTAGGGGCAAATTTGCAAGAACTGACGCATCTGCATCGATGCGTCAGATTTATTGCGCCTTCCACAAATGCCCTAACGACGCCATGCATGCACTGTATTAACCATCCATGGGGCAAGGATTCTGACGCCTCTGTTGGCACTAAAGTGACACATTGCTGGAGGTTGTCGTAAGACTGACACAACTCCAGCAATGCATCAGAACATGGAGGTGAGTTCCATGTAAAAAGCCCTCCGTCAATCCTTACACTTGGTTTGAGAAGGCGTAGGGATTTTGGGGCAGTCAAGTCGTAGAGTGACGCAGTGAAAAGTTGTAAATTTCACTGCGACAGTTCTACGTGGCTTTTAAGGTGGGAACGCCTAGCCTGCATACATTATACCTGGCGTAGGTATGTGACGCAGGCCTCTTCAAACTGATGCATTGAGCTCAATGCGTCAGTTTGTAAATATGGAGCAGTGTGGTGCACTGATTTGTTTCGCTGCTACTGCGTAAAAAAAAGTATGCTTAGGCAGCGCTATCGCCATTGAAATATGCCCCTTAATCTCTCTGTACCTATAAATAAAGAATGTGTCCTTGTGTAATGTGACTGGTGCCATGTACAGCGCTACAGTACATGTGATATAACAACTTCAGATAAAAAAGGGTAAAAACAAAGCGTTAACATAAAAAAGGACAAAGAGATACCCATTTACGACTGATTTGCACCGAGTGAAACCTTATCCACTGCTTCCCTGCGTAAACTTCATATTCTTTGTTGGGGTGAGTGTAATTTTTCATTCTGACCACGGAAATGGCAGAACTTGGCGACGACTCTACGGTACTCTTGTAACGCAGAGTAATGGCCAAATTCTGCAAATCAATGAATTTTTTCTCACGAGGCTGCAAAGAATGCGAGAGTGAGCGAGACTTGGCGTCCACTAGCGCCATTTTCTAACGCAGGCAGTCTCGAGTGGTCGCGGTCAGATGCTCACGTAGATTTTCTACACAAACGGCAGCAAAATCAACTCGAGTGGCTGCAAGCTCTCGCGCACCGCATGGTGCCGTTCAAACTGATTTTTCAGCGCTGCTTGTGCTACTGCCATTAAATTGTAGCTCAAGCAACGCAACATACATATTTTCCACCCATTGGCAGAACTCAATGGTATCTTGCTGAGTTTTTATCAAACTCAGCGGAATCCCACAGTGCGCCCACCCCAAATTCTTAGGCAATATGTTATTGCACCAAAACTCCTCTTCCCTCATATTCGCCTATTAAGGCATTTTCGAATACATGAGTTCAGAATAGTGGCCGTACAAAAACCTATTGAGTTTGATTTAAATGATGATAATGTTGTTTATTAATAATCTTGGCTTTATACGGCAATTGTCTTGCCGCTCAGTTCTCTAACCGTTCATGTGTAAAAAGTATCACTTTACTTCTCAGTGCAGCGCTATAATCTGACGCATTAATGTCAAAGCTTCCCCATGTTAAAGAATACACTCTTTTGAATTTTGAATAGACATTGCCATATTTTATGTGATATTTGTTGTATGATTTACATAGCAAAAATTTTCAGGGCTCGGCTTGTGCATGGGCTCCAAGAGCCGAGCCAGACCCCTGGCTCGGCTCTGGGCCAGCTCTTACTGTTAATTTGTTGGCTCACCCACCTCTACCAGGGGCACTGATTGACTCATCCTGTTTTTAAGATGAGAAGCCCCATACCTACTGCAGCCAATTAATTAAAAATAAATGTTCAATGAATTACTAAGGGCCTATAAAATCTCGCAGCCACATCTACAGTGCTGTGTGTCCATTGTTGGGTACACCAATGGATTGATCCGTAAGCATGTGAGATGATAGCAACATATTTTTGCTGATGTCTAGAGAAGGCCTGTCCCAAAACAACAGGGTCCTTGAGATAATCTGAACAATACAGAAAAGCGGCTTCTCCAACTAGTTGGGATATTTTTTTCTCCATTTATTACGCAGCGTATGCCTTCCGCTATAAAGATTACTACAGCCAGCACTAGAAATGCATTCACTTCTATGTGATAGCAAAAGTGCACTGAAGCCTGCACACACTGCTGAAGTGCACAACAAACAAGCACTGGCAAAGACAATAGGTCTTGCCTATGTGAGAGCTATTGGCTTTGCTAATGTCTTTTAGCCATGTTGTACAGCAGCGTGGCTGCTGTTCAGCCAGGCTAAAAGTTTGCGGAATGGCATAGAGGAGAGTGGAGTAGAGTAGCATAGAGTGAAGTGGCGTAGAGTCACTTGGAGTGGCGTAGAGTAGATTGCCATGGAATGGATTGGCGTAGGGTAGAGTGGCTTTGAGTGTAATAGCATAGAGTAGTGGCGCAGAGTAGAGAGGCATTGAGTAGAGTGGATAGAGTAAAGTGGCAAAGAGTAAAGTGGTGTAGAGTGGTGTGATATAGAGTGGCATAGATTGGCTTGATGTAGAGAGGCGTGGAGTAGAGTGACGTGGAGTAGAATAAAGTGGAGTGTGTCAAGTACAGTGTTGTGGAGTAGAGTGACAGAGTGGAGTGGGGTAGAGTGGAGTGGCATAGAGTAGAGTGGCTTGGAGTACAATGGCGTGGGTGACGTAGAGAAGAGTGGCATAGAGTGATTATAGAGTTGAGTGGTGTAGTGTGGAGTCGTATAGAGTGCTACAGAGTGGGATTGTGTAGAGTGGAGTACAGTAGAGTGACATAGGGTAGACTGGCATTGAGTGCAGTAGACTGCAGAGGTGTGGAGTAGAGTAAAGCAACGTAGAGTAGAGTAAAAGCAGCGAGTGGAGTGACATAGAGCAGAGTGAAGTAGAGTGGTGTAGAGTGGATTGGCTTAGAGTGGAGTAGTGTAGAGTGGTTCAGGGTTCAGGGTAGTACAGTTGTGGTTATAATTAATTCAAGCGTCAATAGAGATGGCAGATATTGTGACACAACAGAAATAGCAAGCCATATGTCTGAGATAAAAGAAGTAGGAAAGCACATTGCACATTCACGAATAATACAGAAATGCGTATAAAAAAAATAGCGCATTGCAAAAAGACTAGACGGAACAAAGACACGGAAGAACACATGTACTGGGTCTATGCTCAAGGGAGGAGCTTATGCAAGAAAGGAAGGGAAGCGTAGGGGAGCTACGCCATCGAAAGATGAGAGTGACAATAAAAACAACTAATGGAATGCTGTGGACGGTTGTAAGCACCCTGAATTGTGAACAAAATGCCTCACAGCAAAAGGCCTGTGCTGTGTAGGTGGGACCTAAATAAGAGCTGAACACTCAAGCTCCAAAATTGAGCAGGAAAGCTTCAACGAGAAGCAGGGAAGCCGTGCCCTTGAACGCATACAGGCAGGAAGCCTAAGCCAGGCATTAGAGAGGAAATGGTGCCAAAATATTTACTGAAAACAAAGATGTACAGTTCCTATGGAAGGTAGGTCGGAAGGGTCCTGAATGATTAAGTCCAAGGGATCTGATCCTTCAGGAGCAAGAGTCCTCACACACCCCGAGGGGTGTCATGCTTCATCATTGGGCAGCTCCTCGTTGCGCCTGCGCTGCAATGCCCAACGGGCCCCGCGAGGGGGCTCTTTGCCGGAGTACCTTTGAGCTGCCGTCTGTGAAATGTAGGTGTAATAGTGAGGGTGTCGTGTGTGAGGAGAGTGCTGCAAAGTATTAAAAATATCTCTAGGGATTCGTCACAAGGTAAAAGGGTATTTAACGTGTTGAACCCTAGGTTATATTAAAAACAGGTGTGGGGTTAGGTGGATATAATGGTCCACGTTAGCACAAGGTATAAATAATGGTCAATATGTTTCTTGCAGTTAAAGTCTGGGAAGATCGAGGCAATTCGTTAGGATGGTGTGAAAAACGTACTAAGCGACTCCTAAGGGAACAGGTAAGTACACATGTCTTGCTAAGTGCCGTGCTGTCCCCTGCACAAAAAAGATATAGAGTAGACCTTAGCACGTTCAACAATAATGCCAAACTGGAAGGGAAAGAAGAGGGGTAGGGAGGAAAGGGATGAAAAGGCACAGCAGTAGTACATACATAATCCAATAGTGGTGTCTGTGCCCAACTAAGTAAGCATGCCTTTTGATTGCATGCTCAAGTCAAGTGCCTGGCTGGTCTAGTGGTGCGTCCACATCACTATCTAAGGATAATGATCGTAGTAGCTAAATGGTCTCGAGACAAGGCCGGTGCTACGTATTAGATCACGTTGGTCTAAAGAAGGTACATGCAAAACCCATATCTCCTTTAACCAACTCGCTGGCAAGCCTACATGCTACTCAATCATACTAATAATATATTACACTTAGATGTCGGTGTGTGGTGGTGGCCACAACGTTAACATACACACATCTCCTCAAAGTACACCTCTAGTAGGGATTGATGCCGTACATTGTGCTGATGATATGTGCCGCTGTGGTGTTCGCGGCTGTGGCAGGGTATGATAACAACCATTTTGTCAATATACATAAACACCTGTGTGGTGGGTGCTTGAAAATTATCCATATTGTGATGAGGATCTCATGTGCTATGCACAGTATAACCAGGAGTAAAGATTCTTACATTTAGGGTCAGGGGAGGCTCCAATTAGACGATGTGGAGTTGCGAAAAAGTGTCGTCCCGCCTATGGAGAGATGTTGGCCATTATATCCACCTAAGCCCACACTTGCTCTTAATGGGAAACAACCTTTACAGCGCAGTCATTACAACGCAACATCCTTTACATCGCATGCCATTACAAAGCAGCAAATACATTGCATGTCACTACAACGCATGTCATTGCAACGCATGTCACTACAACGCATGCCATAACAATGCATTATAAGGTAAGTAATGGGGAATGGTAATTTTTACCCCCACACTATCCAACACTTACCCTACTGTTGTACTCACTGGAGTAGGAATAGTAATTTTTACCCTACACTATCCAACACTTACCCTACTGTTGCACTCACTGGAGTGGGAATGGTAATTTTTACCCCTACACTATCCAACACTTACCCTACTGTTCCCCTAAAAGTAATATGCGTTGTAACCCTTGACCCGGTCGGTCCACTACCGCACGGCCCCCGTGTGCCCTGATTCTGCTGCCGCTGCCTGCTTGGCCCTCTTGCTGCCGCCTCTCCTTAGGGCCCCTGCTCTCCAGGCTTGCCCTCGCTCTCCAGGCTTGCCCAGGCCTGCCCTCGCTCTCCAGGCTTGGCCAGGCTTGCCCTCGCTCTCCCCTGCTCCTACTTACCTGCTCTTTCCAACCCCCCCTCTGCTCCCCGCCGCTGCTCTCCTGCGGCCTCGCCCCCTTCTCCTGTCTCCCGCTCCCCATTCACCACCCTGCTCCCGCCTCCCAGCTGCTCCTCCCTCCCACTTGTCCATAAATGGCGGGGACCGCGCGGCAGTGAGCTGTGACCCTTGACCCGGTCGCTCCACTACCGCACGGCCCCCGTGTGCCCGGATTCTGCTGCCGCTGCCTGCTTGGCCCTCTTGCTGCTGCCTCTCCTTAGGGCCCCTGCTCTCCAGGCTTGCCCTCGCTCTCCAGGCTTGCCCAGGCTTGCCCTCGCTCTCCCCCGCTCCACTTTCCCGCTCTTTCCAACCCCCCCTCTGCTCCCTGCCGCTGCTCTCCTGCGGCCCGCCCTCTTCTCCTGTCTCCCGCTCCCCATTCGCCGCCCCGCTCCCGCCTCCCAGCTGCTCCTCCCTCCCACATCGCCATAAATGGCGGGGACCGCGCACATGCGCAGCGTTCACGCGCAGCGTGCACGTCGATTGTGTGCCGAAGGCGCGCAAAAGGCAAGCCCGTCTTCGCCCGTCCACGCCTGGACCGCGCCCAGCGCCAGGACCCCTGGCCTCCGACGATGCCAGCCCACATGACGGACTTACGACGCCGCCACCCTCAACGCACTCAAACCCGGCCGGAACCCCGCCTGCTATTGAGCCACCCCGAAACGCACCCACGGACCCTTCACCTGCCAAGCCTGCAATTTCACCTGCCTCCGGACCTGCACCGCACCTGTAAGGCCAGGCACCAGCAACAACCACCTCAAGTGCATCCTGCTCAACACCCGCTCCGTCCACAGACACGCCGTCGAACTCTGGAACCTGCTCGACACAACATCACCAGACGTCGCCTTCCTCACGGAAACATGGATGAACGCCTCCTCAGCCCCCGACATCGCCATAGCCATCCCGGACGGATACAAGATCACCCGGAGGGATCGCGTCAACCAGACCGGAGGAGGCATCGCCATCGTCCACAGGAATACCATCCGCATCACGACCAACTCCGACGACACCCTCACCGCCACCGAGCACCTTCACTTCCAGATACACCCCGACCCCAAGACCACCCTCAGAGGCACTCTCATCTACAGATCCCCGGGACCACGTACACAATTCAGCGAAGCCATCGCAGACTTCATCAGCCCGCACGCCCTCACCTCCTCTGACCACATCCTCCTAGGGGACCTCAACTTCCACCTGGAGAACAACAAGGACAGCAACACCACCACCCTGCTGGACAACCTCGCCAACCTCGGACTCAAGCAACTGGTGAACACCCCCACCCACTACGCCGGCCACACGCTTGACCCCACCTTCTCCTCCAGCAAGCACATCTCCTTCAGCCACTCCACCGGACTTCATTGGACTGATCACAGCTGCGTCCACTTCAACTTCAGGAGAACCACGACTCACCACCACCCACAAAAGGTTCCCCGCAGGAGCTGGAACAAGATCACCGCCGGCCAGCTCACCACCTCCCTCAGCCAGAACCCTCCCGCCAGCACAACGGACCCCAACGAAGCAGCCCTCAACTTCACACAGTGGCTCACCAACTGTGCCGACGACCTCGCACCTCTGAAGAACCCACCCAGCAGACCAGGCAGCAAGAAAGCCTCATGGTTCACCAATGAACTCAAAACATCCAAGAAAAACTGCCGCACCCTCGAAAAACCCTGGCGCTACGACCAGACTACAGAAAACATGACCGCCCTCAAGAACGCCACCCGCATACACCACCAGCTGATCCGCACCACCAAAAGAACAACATTCAAATAACGACTGGACAACAACACCCACAACAGCAAGGAACTCTTCAGCATCTTCAAAGAGCTCTCCAACCCCAGCGCCGAAAACAACGACATCACACCCTCGCAAGACCTCTGGGACTCACTCGCCTCATTCTTCCATCGCAAGATCGCCGACATACACAACAGCTTCGGCGCACAGACCACGCACCCAACCACCAAACCAACGCCCCCCACCACCACCCTCTGCAACTGGACCCCAGTCAGCACCGAAGACACCACCCGCACGATGAACACATCCACTCCGGATCCCCAACCGACCCCTGCCCCCACCACGTCTTCAACAAGGCCGACTCCATCATCGCACCCCAACTCCGGGACATCATCAACATCTCCTTCACCACCGCCACCTTCCCGGAGAGCTGGAAGCATGCCGAGCTCAGCGCCCTCCTGAAGAAACCGATAGCGGACCCCACCGACCTCAAGAACTTCCGCCCCATCTCGCTCCTCCCTTTTCCTGCCAAAGTCATCGAGAAGACCGTCAACAAACAGCTCGCCGCCTTCCTCGAGACGAACGGATCCCTCGACCCCTCACAGTCCGGTTTCCGAGCCAACCACAGCACCGAGACCGCCCTCATCGCAGCCACCGACGACATCAGATCCCTGCTCGTCAACGGGGAAACAGCTGCCCTCATACTCCTGGACCTCTCTGCAGCGTTCGACACCGCACACTAATACAGCGCCTCAGCAACACCGGAATCCAAGAGAAGGCACTGGAGTGGATCATCTCGTTCCTCGCCGGAAGAACCCAGAGAGTCCGCCTCCCCCCGTTCCGTTCCACGGCCACCGAAGTCAGCTGCGGCGTACCTCAAGGATCCTCGCTCAGCCCCACCCTCTTCAACGTCTGCATGAGCCCCCTCGCAGCCGTCACACGCCAACACGACCTTAACATCATTTCCTACGCCGACGACCCCCAGCTGATCCTCTCCCTCACCAACGACCCCGCCACCGCCAGAGCCAGCCTACATGAAGGAATGAAAGACGTCGCCGAGTGGATGAAGAACAGCCACCTGAAACTGAACTCAGACAAGACGGAAGTCCTCATCCTGGGATCATCCCCCTCCGCCTGGGACGACTCCTGGTGGCCCCCTGCCCTGGGCACCACCCCCAAGACAACAGACCACGCACGAAACCTGGGCTTCATCCTTGACTCCTCCCTCTCGATGACCAAACAAGTCAACGCCGTCTCGTCATCCTGTTTCAACACCCTGCGCATGCTCCGAAAGATCTTTCGATGGATCCCCACCGAAACCAGGAAGACGGTCACCCAGGCACTCGTCACCAGCCGACTGGACTACGGGAACACCCTCTACGCGGGAACCACAGCCAAACTACAGAAAAGACTCCAGCGCATACAGAACACCTCCGCACGACTCGTCCTGGACATCCCCCGCCACAACCACATCTCCACCCACCTGAGAGACCTGCACTGGCTCCCCATCAGCAAGAGGCTCACTTTCAGACTCCTCACCCACGCACACAAGGCTCTCCACGGCCTGGGCCCCAAGTACCTCAACAACCACCTCACTTTCTATACGCCCACCCGCCAGTTGCGATCGACCAGCCTCGCCCTCGCCACCGTACCACGCTTTCGTAGAGCCACCGCCGGAGGAAGATCCTTCTCCTACCAGGCGGCCAAGACATGGAACTCCCTCCCCATCCACCTATGGCTGACCCAGGACCATCTCTCCTTCAGGAAGCAACTCAAGACCTGGCTTTTCGAGCAGTAACGGACCCCTCCCCCCCAGCGCCTTGAGACCCTAGCGGGTGAGTAGCACGCTATATAAATTGATTGATTGATTGTTTGATGGAATGGTAATAGTATGCGTTGTAATGGTATGTGTTGTAATGGAATGCGTTGTAAATGTAGTTTCGACAAAAATATGTTGTGATGGCATGCGATGTAAAATCATGCGTTGTAATGGATGTTGCAAAGTAAAGACTGCGTTGTAAAGGCATGCGTTGCAACATCATATATTCATTTTTAATATAACCTAGGTTCACCACATAAAATACCCTTTTGACGAATCCCTGGAGTTATTTTTAATACTTTGCAGCACTCTACTCACACACAATACACTCACCATTACACCTACATTTCACAGATGACAGCTCAAAAGAACTCCAGCAAAGAGCCCCCTCGCGGGGCCCGTTGGACATTGCAGCGCCGGCCCAAAGAGGAGCTGCCCAATGACGAAACATGACACCCCTCGGGGTGTGTGAGGACTCTTGCTCCTGAAGGATTAGATCCCTTGGACTTGATCATTCAGGACCCTTCCGACCTACCTTCCATAGGAACTGCACACCTTTGTTTTTCAGTCTTACCTAGGGGCGTGTGTGTTGCACCTTTAACTAGCCCTTTGTCCCTCCTTGTGTGTTCGATATAAAGTATGGCGGCTCAGCCGTGTGACTAGTTCCTTTGAACGCAGCAGTCTATTAACACCTGCATCACCTGTCAGATAAATCCTCTCTACTTGCCCCTGTAGGGAAGTGTTCCCAAATAGGTACAGTGTGTACAGAGTCCGCAGTCCCCAGAGGTTTGGTAGAGGCTAAAGTTAGATATAACCTTACTCTCTAAAGTGGTAGCTTGGTCGAGCAGTAAGGCAGTATCAGAGGACAGTGTAAAGTATTTGTTGCACACACTCAGTCAGCAAATGGTCTCACACACTCAAGAACTGAATCCTAGGCCAATGGTTTGTATATAAAAATATATGGTTGTTTTATTTTAGAACCAACAATAGGTATCAAAATATACTTTCTCAGAATGAGGTGCTTTAGTTAAATACTTTGCAATAGGCAATTGACTTTTGAATGCAATAGTTACAGTTTGCTGCAATAGGCAACACAATTTCAAACACAATAATACATTGAGCTCAATGGGAATTTTAAGTTATATGCAATAGATTACTTTCAGGATTACTTTTCTAACTCCAGGACTGGATCCTAGATTCAGCCCTGGGACAGTTCTTAGAAACAAGTGAGTAAATACGTGTTAGTTACTGTTGTGATTGTTAAGCAATATTTTGCTATTTTAAAAGTTGGCACTTAGAAAATTTTTCTTCTGAAATCACCAATGTTATCCTATGGAAGGAAATTCACTTAGCAGGTAAGTGGGGTTATTGTTACTTTTTCTAGCTCAGAGTTGGGTCCTGGATCCAGCACTAGTGTACAACCTGTAAGCAGTTGAGAGAATGCGTTTAGGTTATACAGGCGATTTTTAAAGAATATTTAGAAGTTTGCAAAATCGACAAACTTTTTCAGCAAAAACTAGGCAATGTTATCCTATGGAAGGAAATTCAAGTTGCAGGTAAAGTATGTTCTCATTACTTTTGTAATCCAGTGCTGGGCTCCTAGGCTCAGTACTGGGACATCTATCTAAAACAGGTAAGTAATTACGTTTTCACCGTTGGTACGATTTTTAAAGAATATTTGTAGTTTGCAAAAATCGACAGAAGAAATTTCACAGAAAAATAGTCAATGGTTTCCTATGGGAGAAAATTGAGTTAGCGGTAAGTCTGCTTGTAATTACTTTCAGGGTCAGTGCTGGGTACCACGATCCAGCACGGGGAGCTCTCCTAATAGCAGGTGAGTATTTTCGATTTCGTTACTCGGTTGATTTTAGGTGAATATTTTAAAGTTTAGAAACTCCACACTTAGAAGAAATTTCGAGTGAAACTAGCCAATGTTACCCTATGAAAGAAAAGTGCGTTTTCGGCTTTTGGGTAAGTACTCGACTGGCAGAGTTAAGGTGCTGGGCATAGACTCAGGGGTCTCCCAGGGTCAGGTAAGTACAGTTGTTACACCCTTAGCGGCACAGGGGCAGCCGGGTGCAGAGTGAGTTAGGCCCAATGTTATCCTATGGAAGGCATGGGGCCCTTGGTTGGTGGCTGCTGACTGGCAGGCCACGCGGCTGTGGGAGTTGGGCTCCTGGTCACTTGCTCAGGGAAAATGGGGGAGTAGGTAGGAGTAGAAGTTGCACTGCCAGGGCCACTCGGGCGGCTGGGTGCAGGGTGCTGGTGCAGGGTGCTTTTGAGTCGTGGGGCGCTCGATGGATTGCAATGGAAAAGCTCAAGGACAAACAAAGGCTGCAAGCTCGGGGACGAAGATTCTTCAGGTGCGATCACCACTTCGAGAGGTAAGTTGCGTAGTTGGAGGATACGTAGGTACCCAGGATTTGGGCACAGGGAGCCACAGGGCGCCGGGTGCAGGGGTGCCTTTTGATGTCGGGAAATCTTACCCTCTGTTGATCGCGGTTGGGAGGTCCCTGGTTCTGAGGCTGCAGGCGTCGTCAGGAGCGTCAAGGTGGGTCCTTAGGAGCCGGATTCGGGGTCACAGTCGCCAGGGGGACGTCCTCGGGGTCTTTATCCACTCCAGCACAGGCCAGGTCTGGTGCAGAGTGTGCAGGGTTCGCGGTTCCTGGCTGGTGCCAGGGGTCAGTTACTTGCTTTGAGCAGTGGCACTGCTCGTGGGAGTTCCAGATGCTCAGAGTCACAAGGTAGCCAGGTCCTCTGGGGTTTGTGAGGTTACTGACACGGGAAATGCCGGGATTTAGCAGGAGCAGGTTCGAGGGTCGACAGGCCGGTAGGGCTGGGGCCAAAGTAGTTGGTGTCTTCCTCTAGTTAGCAGCTGCACGGCAGGTCTTCTTTCTTCTTGATCTTCTTTGCTGATTCAGAATCTGGAATCTGAGGAAGGAAGGTTCAGGGTGCCCCTAAATACTACATTTAGTGGCATTACAGGTAGGTAAAGGGCAGGGACCACTGGGTCCCTGCCCTGGGGTGGGAACACCCCCTATCCTGCCACTCTCCTGTGGGAGGGGGGCAGTGGCTTAGTCCTGATTGGGCAGGGCTCCCCATCTTCAAGATGGCGAGAGCACGGGATGTGCTTCACCTCGCCTCCCCCACCTGAGGGGTGGGGTTGGCAGAGGCTGGCACACTCCCTGTCCTTCCTTGGGGTTTCCGGCCAGTCTTCCCTCCAGAGAGGGGGTTTAGAACCGGTAGGGGCCAGTTGCTGGGTACAGCAAGTGGCCTGGAGAAGCTCACAAAGTCTGCATGCCTTTGAAGCTTCCCCTGCCCATCATGGGGGAGGAGACCTAGCACCTCCCCCAGGATGTGCACTGTTGCAGGCCCAGGAGAGCGGATGGCTCTCTACTAAGGGGTCCAGCAACATGTCTGCTGTGTGGCAGCCTAGGCAGCCCCTCAGACCAGACGTGGATTGTAGGTTAGGTTCAGGGGGCATCTCTAAGATGCCCTCTGTCGTGCATTGTACATTAAATCCTGCACTGGCATCAGTGCGGGTTTAATGTGCTGAGAAGTTTGATACCAAACTTCTCAGTCTTCAGTGGAGCCATCATGGTGCTGTGGAGTTTGTGTTGACAATCTCCCAGCACCATATACTCTTAAATGGCAGCACTGCACTTACAGTACCCAGGAATGGACCTGGGTACTGTAGGGGCACAGGGCTCATGCTCCTGTATCCACACCACCCAGCTAGAGGGGTGCCTGATGTATGCCAGGGCACTGTATGTTTTGGGCATGGCACACAGGGATGTGTGCCATGTCAACTCTCTGTTTTGTTCTATACCCAGACACTCAGCCTGCAAGGGCAGTGTGTTTGTGTCAGGGTACAGGTTCTCTAAGGGTGGCACAATAAGTGCTGCAGCCCTTAGGGGCCTTCCCTGGTCACAAGGCCCTGGGTACCTAGGGTACCATTTACAAGGGGCTGACATGTGGCCAGGGTTTGCCAAATTGGGTTTTAGGTTTCAGTATAGTTTTTAGGGAAGGAACATAGGCCCTGGGCACCTGATTGGCAGGAGCCCAGGGCACACTCAGTCAAAGTACATTCAGCAATTCAGCAAAAAGTGGGGGCATACCATGCAAGAAAGCTGGCACTTTCTCACAGCCCCCCTTTCCCCCTCCCCTCTCCTTTCTTAGTGCCTTCAATTACCGGATGATAGTCCGTCCACCCAGTCATGGAGGACCAAGGCCTCAGCTTTATTGGTGAAATGGTCTCAGAGATCTTAAAAACACCCTCGCTTCTCGGCCCAGACGGTAACATCCCCTCAGCTAGCAATAGAGAGGACTGGACCACCCTCACAACGCTCAAGCGCCAATTAGTAAAATTCACTCTTCACAGAACCTTGATGACAGAATAATTAAGGGCCAACATAGCCCCCGAGGGACTGATTGTGGCCAACACCCCACGAATCTTCTTGGAAGACCCGGTCTTCCAACGTGACTCGTCACTGGTAGCATGGAGGTGCACCAGGGATCTCCTAGTTCTACTCATTAACACAGCAAATTGTTTGGCGGATGCACTTATGGTCAAGATTATCATAGCAGAGAATTCTGTCAAAGCCAGCGTCCAGGTCTCAAGTTACAAAGCCAGGCTCGCCGAGATCAATAATGAGATCAATGAAAATAAAAAATATCTATTACAGCGCAGGATAGAAAAACTCCAGAAGGATTTGAAAAGATTTAACAAAGAAAAAATCTTTCCTTACCTGAGAGAGGACCACCCTGTGGGTGGGGATACCTCCTCAGACGAAAGTGGGCTTTCTCGCTACGGAAAGGCATCGACCAGCAGCAATTCAAGTACCGGGAGTTGGGGCAATGAGGATACTCGTCAGGCCCTGTATACCCCACAACCCTCATCGCTCTTTGGCTATGGGATGAACACATACCAGGGACCACCCCCAATGTGGCCTCAAGGCCCCACCCTTAGTTCCAGGGTCCCTTCCAACCCCCTCCTTTTTTAGGCAGAGGCTGGGGTAGAGGACGAGGAAAAAGGAGAGGCACAAATCAACAACAACAACCACAAAAAAGAGTACATTGGCAAACCCCACAGGTGGACACGCAACGACAAACGAGGAGCCAGACCGGCAACCAAAGGCAGAC
The DNA here is from genome assembly GCF_964204655.1 of Triturus cristatus. Classification (NCBI taxonomy): domain Eukaryota; kingdom Metazoa; phylum Chordata; class Amphibia; order Caudata; family Salamandridae; genus Triturus; species Triturus cristatus. Next base: position 1,250,492,506 of record NC_140592.1, on the reverse strand, counting down.
AACCTCGTAGTGAATCTGTCACATCTAACCTTGTCTGACCTAGATACAAAGGTCCTGGAAAAGGGCCTGGGTTTCATACCCAAGATGGACCACTTCAGAACAAACTGCGAGTTGGAGAAAGTCTTCCGTAAAATCTGCCTGAAAGACTACTTTCATGACAAACCTACCCTAGAGGCCTGTGATACAGGCCTCTGAAATCCTTCCACTTTTATCCCCTCCTCAGTGATGATGTCTCTAGAAATCCTGGTTTTCGAACAAGCGGTGCTTAAAGAAATCAATGCACTCCCTACAATCTCACATTTCCATAACATGCAATGAATGGAGTAACAAGATATGCTTGCACTGGCTAATGACAACACCATAACTATAAAACCGGCGGACAAGGGGGGGGGGATAGTTGTCATTATGGACACCAAGTGCCAGAGACAATTGTCTGACCAGCTATGATACAGGATCCATCTCAGAAACTGATAACCACCATCATCTCATTGGTTGACACTGCAACAGCACAAGGCTGGCTGACCAAGAATGAGGCTGATTTTCTGGTCAATACCAACCCCAAGACTCCCTATTTCTATACTCTCCCTAAAATACAAAAGGGTGTCCCACCACCACCAGGGAGACCGATTGTTTTGGGAATCGGGTCCCTACTTGAGCCACTCTCTATTTTCTGTGACCACGTCCTAAGACCCCTTATTCAAAAAAATCTCTCCTTTCTCAAGGACACAAGGGATGTTCTCAACCTGATTACGGAGACCAACCAGACGGAGGTCCAGATAGACCTTCTAGTGACCCTCGATGTAGAAGCCCTCTACACTAACATCCCTTAAGACGCCACCCTAGAGGTTGTTGAACAGATATTACTATCTGAAACATGGATTTCAACCACACACGTAAGCTTCATTTTGGAGTGTGCAACCATAGCGCTCAAACCGAATTTCTTCCAGTTTAGACAGAGACAAAATCTACCATCAGACACAAGGTACTTCCATGGGGAGTACCTTCGCCCTAAGTCTGGCTTGCCTGTACATGGCCAATTTCGAGAAGATCTTCATCCAAGGTGACCAAAACCCATACCCGTCTAACAATATCGTGTGGCATCGATACATAGATGACATTTTGATTCTCTGGAAGGGGAGATGGCCACTTGTGACACATTCTACGACTGGATCAATACTCTTAGCCAATTCTTCGGTTTACCAAGACTGTGTCTAAAGACAATCTACCATTCCTAGACCTTCTGTTCACCCTTTAGGATGGTCACCTCCACTCCTCCACATATAAAAAAAACTACCGACTGCAACAATCTCTTACGATACGACAGCCATCACCTGAAACATCTGAGGGATAACTTACCTTATGGCCAAAGTTTACGCCTACGCCGTAACTGTAGTGCCCTGGCTCATTTCGAGCAACAGGCTGCAAGCCTGACAAAAAATCTTGAAACACCCCAATATCCAGCAAACATAGTCGAGATGGCGTGTAAAAGGGCACGTAATAACAATAGACCCTCACTTTTGGAAACGCACCATAAAACACAGGAAGACATTCTCACATGTGTAACATCATTTACACCCCAATCAAATTAGATAACTAAAGCGATCAAAAAACATTGGGGCAAGGTTCTCCTTCAAACGCACATGGAATTTAAGAGACACCATAGTCCACTCGAGACCCAAGACTGTAGAAAAACAAACACAACAATCTTTGTGGGGTCTACCTCCTGTTACTGGACGTTTTCCATGCGGCTCATGCGGGGTCTGTGCACTGACAAAAGCATCAAAAACCATACAACTAAATGAGCACCAGACATGGACACAACGATCGCACTTCAATTGCAACTCCACGCACTGCAATTGCATGATCACCTGGCCATGTAATATGTTGTACGTAGGTATGACCACACAAATGTTAAAAACTTGAATAATGGAACATCGCAGCAACATATGCTGCACAAAACTGACCAAGCTGAGCACACATTTCATTGAGACACCACACTCTCGAGACCATCTCTCCTGGACAGTCCTGGACATTCTTCCACATGGGACTAAATACTACCGGTTCCAGAACGAGCAATGATGAATTTTCCGCTTGTCTACCCAATTCACAGGTTTAAATGATGAAATGTCCTGGGGAGAGATCCATAACGGAAACACTGACTTCCTCTTGATCTGCCCTATAATACAACTAGTGGGTAATCAGTAATACTAGTATTAACCCAGCATCTATGTCACTAAGAACACCGGTAGTCTACCTACTGCCCATAACTACATGACTACCACACGCGTTTTATTAAATGCACCCTCTCATGCGCTCTGCGAGGCCCATATATCTCATGATTGTCATAGGGTATTATAAGATCACCATGAGGAACATACCCCGTTTTGGACATATTCACCCTTCCAATATGGCCCCGCCTTCTCGGCATCTTTACCACTCCAAGACCTACACTATACCCAATATGGCAACCGTTTTGCTCCATCACCAGAGGCTTAGATTCGGTCCAGAGGCACAACTAACCCTTTTCACCTGACACTACTTGTACCTCGGACCATGAGTCAGCCCGCACTCGAGCCGAGTAGAGCAAACGGATAGGTCGCACGCTTTCCGTGGCGATCGGTAATCGTAAGTACCTCTTTTATTATTATTTCCCCCCCCCTAACTGCTTGCCAGCACTTTGGGCATTGTACATTTACTTTTGCCCTTCTTTACATAGGCGGGAGGATGCTTTTATGCAACTACGCATCATCTCATTGGAGCCTTTCCTCCCGACCCTAGCAGTAAGAATCTTTACTCCTGGTTATACGGCGCATAGCGCATGAGAGCCTCATCACAATTTGGATGATTTTCAAGCACCCACCACACCGGTGTCTATGTATAGTGACGAAATGGTTGCTATCATACCCTGCCACAGCCGCGAACAGCACAGCGGCACATATCATCAGCACAAATGTAAGGCATCAATCCTTACTAGCATTGTACTTTGAGGAGATGTGTGTATGTTAACGTTGTGGCAACCACCACACACCGACATCTAATTGTAATATATTATTAGTGTGAATGAGCAGCCCGCAGACTTGCCAGCGAGTAGCTTAAAGCAGATATGGTTTCCGCATGTCCCGACTTAAGAAGACCTACATGATCTAATGCGTAGCACCGGCATTGTCTCGAGACCGTTTAGCTACTACGATCATTATCGGGCGCACCACTAGACCTACTTGAGCCTGCGATCACCAGGCATGCTTACCTAGTTGGGCACAGACACCACTATTGTATTATGCATGTACTACTGCAGTGCCTTTTCATCCCTTTCCTCCCTACCCCTCTTCTTTCCCTTCCAGTTCTGCATTATTGTTGAACGCACTAAAGTATACTTTATATCTTTTGTGCGCAAGGGACAGCACGGCACTAAGCCAGACATGTGTACTTACCTGTTCCCTTAGGAGTAGTTGAGTACGTTTTTCATATGGTCCTAACGAATTGCCTTGATCTTCCCAGACTTTAACGGCAAGAACCATGTTGACCATTATTTATACCTTCTGCTAACATGGACCATTATATCCACCTAAACCCACACCTGTTTTTAATATAACCTAGGGTTCAACACATTAAATACCCTTTTCCCTTGTGACGAATCCATAGAGTTATTATTAATACTTTGCAGCATTCTCCTCACACATGACACCACATCATTACACCTACACTTCACAGACGACAGTTCAAAAGAACTCCAGCAAAGACCCCCTCGCGGGGCCCGTTGGGCATTACAGCACTGGCCCAACGAGGAGCAGCCCAATGATGAAGCCTCTTGTTCCTGAAGGATCCGATCCCTCGGACATGATCATTCAGTACCCTTCCGACCTACCTTCAACAGGAACTGCACACCTTTGTTTTTCAGTCTCACCTAGGGGCGTGTGTGCTGGACCTTCAACTAGCCCTATGTCCCTCCATGTGTCTTTGCCAAAACATTTACTGCAAAAACAAATAAACAACTAATAATATAAACATATATTCAACAGTCACTCATCGTTTACCAGCAATGCGACTCCTAGGCTGTAACAGCCACTCTCCTTGTACCATGTGAACACTGCAACACTGCCATCTTGCTGGATGCTCAGGTAATAAGTGTCGACTAAATCTGTTCCTCCAGTTATTAGTCAGATGGCCCAGTCCCTCAGAGTCTGTAACTTGTACCTGTGATAATGTTACTGTACTTGACACTTTAAACATCATTTTTATTTGCCCCATTTTTATTAATCTCCAATTTAAATACACGTGTGCTTTACTGAGGCCACTGGGTTTTATGCAAGCAAGTACGGCTTTACTCTACCTATAATTTTTAGACAGTCATACAGTTTATTTTTATATGCCATGGTTTGTACTGGGAGTTTTCCAATACTCCCGATAAATGGTTATAAATATTCTTAATGTTTTAAATGCTTTAACTGTATACTGTATGTGCTTTTATGCTTTATTTCGATAAATCAAATAAAGTGATTTGACTTAGCTTGTGTCAATCTAGGTGTCACTGTCAATCTAAGGTGCAACAAGAAAAACAATATAAATCAAAAGAACATTAAAGCACCATAACCTAGATTGGTGGTATCCAAATTACAAAAAACAAATACATATCATTTTTGTGCTTTTTGTACAACTAATAACAACTAATAGCATGAACTTAGTCACACCACCAGCTTTGCTTTTTCATCCACTCCCTCCCAATATTGAATGGGAGAAATGGTAGACAATTTAAAAATTTTCTTGAAGCCATGGATTTATTAGAGTTTTCTTATCCGCAAAGAGAGGATGAAACAATTGATGAGTTTGTAACAAGATTGAGGGAGTTACCATCTAAATGTCAGTTTGGAACTATCAAGTAGGAACTTATAAAGGATCCATTAACCGTCCAGTGTTCCAGTAAGAAGATGCAGGGACATCTTTGGGCAGCGACTAATCCAAACTTTAAGCAGGCTTTAAACATAGCAAAAGTGATAGAGGAATCAGAGACCTAAATGAAGGAAATGCAGAGACTAGGGGCAATGAAATTTCAAGAAGTATCAGTAACTGAGGGAAGTCAACAAGAAGCAAATGCAGCAGTTAATGTTGTAAGAAAGAAAAAATGCACTCCGTGGTTCAAAAATAAAGCCATAAACCCTAGCGGGTGGGGTGCATGTCAAATGTTGGTGGAGCATCAATACAAAAGGTTGCCACAGATGTATAAGCTTAGCCCATGGCTTGGAAACCTGAAAACTGATTTGTGATTGGGATGTAAGGCAGAAGATGTGGCAGTAAGGGCCATCTTGCCAGAATTTTGGATTTGGAAGATAAAGACGATGAAGGAAACACATGCAAAATCTTGAATTGAGCACTTTTGGAAGGTCAATATGCCAGAATGAATAGACCTAAAGTGATATTTGTGGGTACAGAAAAAGAAGTAGATCTCATGGTTGATTCAGGTTCCTTATATACCATAATTTCCAAAGACCTGTTTAGAGTAAAATGGCCTGTGGTAAAACTACTCACTAAAACTATTACTCCCAGAGGGTATTAGGGGACCAGCACAGATGTCATAGGTTACATGTGGGCAGACATCAGGTTTTGAAATTGTGTAGATAAGTGAAAGGTTTATGTGGTGCCATCGGGTCCAGCAATTTTGGAGTGGTTACACCAAAATGATCTGATCTATAATCATAAACCCCTGGGCTCCAGATCAAATAATGATGATATCTGATACAGGGATTGAGATGGTATTTGAAGATACATTTGGCACAGTTAAAGGTTATAAGCAACAAGTAGTGTTAAAAATGCTTTGCCCATTAAACACAGGGCTGGGAGATTCATGGTTCTAGTTAGAAAAGAGGTTCTAGTTGCAGATGGTGGATGAAGGTGTTATAAAACTAGTGGAGACTTTAGAATGGCTTTCTCCTATTATATTGACCAAGAATGCTAATTGGGACCTGTGGCTGTGCGTAGAACTGAGGTCACTAAATCAAACCAGACTGTTTTTTTCCTGCCAAATATCAACAAAATGGTGCTAATATAGAACGGCGAGAGGTATTTCTCAAAGCTAGATCTTAGGAGTGCCTATCAGCAGGTTCAAATAAATCAGGAATATAAATCACTCACAGCATTTACAACAAAATGGTATCTTACAGTTTACCGCTCTTCCTTCAGGTTGGTATCTGCTGTTAGTGTGTTTCACCGTATAATGTCTGGTGTTTTGAAAGATGTCCAAAATGTTGTTTTCTTCCAAGATGCACAATGTGATTTTATGAAATGTACTGATAAGGAGAGGCATGCATAAAGAAAAGTATTAATTTTTGATAGAAGAAGAGGACTATTTAGGATATTCCATATCAGCCCTATCTGCAATATCTGCAGAATGGCCAAACCAAAAGCAAACTTGATTAGTGTGTTTGCTAATTCTATTACTCCGTGTGACAAGGATCAACTAAGATCCTTCATGGGATAGACAGAATATTATTCTAAATTTGTAATCAATTTTGCTGAGAAAACTGAAAAGCTCAGATTATTGTTAAGAAAACGATTAGGAATTTCATGGCAGGAAAACTAACATTGGGCATTTCAGAGCTGGTATTCTCTACACCTTTTGGTATTAATAATCAATCCATAGTAACAGTTGAGCTTTTGAAATCGTGGTGATTCTTTCTCAGAAACACAGTGGAGATGACTATTCAATTTGCTTCTAAGGCATCTCACCTTTCAAAAAAACATTTTAGTCATGGAAAGAGAAGCATAAGCAGCAGTGTGCAGTATGGAATATTTCAGAAAATATGTTTGGGAATGTGTATATCTTTATTAACTAATAATCAACCACTTTTGATAATTTTGAGAGTGGGAGGCACAGATAAGAGTTGTTCCAGCCTGGCAAGTTTTGCCACTAGACTACAAAACTTTAGTTAGAACATGGAATATATTCCTGGTTAACGGAACTATGTAGCGTGCCCAGCAGCGGTCCGTGGAGGGAGTTCCGTGGGGCGGAAAGGCGGGGCGGGGAAGGGGCAGGGTGGGGGGTACTAAACACCGGAACATGGATAATTGTAGGTAAGTAAACAATTAAATAAATAAAACGAATTTCGTAGCGTGCGCTGCACCGCATTTTGTGATGCAGGGCGTGCTACGAAATTCATTTTATTTATTTACATGTTTACTTACTTCCAATTATCAATGTTCCAGTGTTTAGTACTCCCCACCCTGCCCCTCCCCTGCCTCACCTTTCCGCCCCACGGAACTCCCTCCACGGACCGCTGCTGAGCGTGCCATCTTTCGTGCTTACAAGATGAGAATGAACTTGTTAAGGACTTTAAAATGGAAGAGGTGGTAACTTGTTTGTCTGACACCAGTGAAGGATTGTATAAAGCAGTCACCAGAAATTAGTGGGTTGCTGCGATCGAAAAACATGATGTACTCAAAGAAGCAATGAAGATGATTTATCGAGTAGTGTGAAGCGAGAGTTCGGTACCAGAAAATGTCAGACTGCATTGAAAGATAATGGAGGAATTGTCAGTGTGTAGTGATGAGCAGGTTATGAGGGGAGAGAGGTTTGTGACATCCAATAGTGTTAGAAGCAAATTGATTATTTTAGAGAATTAAGGACATCTAGGGAAGACCATGACAAAGAAAAGGCTCAAACATACGCTGTGTTGACCAAGAATTGAAGCAGAGGTATCTGGGAGTGTGACTGGTTGTGCGGTGTGTAAAGAAAGAGGAAAAAAAGGTTGAGGTAAGCTGCGGTATGAATGTGCAGCATATTGATGATCCCGAAGCACCTTGGGACAAAGTCTGCATTGATTTATTGGTGTCAGGCACAGATTAGAAAACGGTACCAACTGGTGATTCCTTGGCCCAGCCAATCGGATGCACATTGCGAGACCGCCAATGCCCAACTGCACCTTCCAGAGTCTGAGGAACATCACTCCACCTGAGATAGCAGAGGGCAGGGGGAATGGATTGAGGAAGAACAGTAGAGAGATCCTCTTTCCACCGCAGTGTTTCTGCGCACTGCGTCTCTGGAGCCTTCTGTCACGCGTATTCAGTTCTTTCGGATTCTCCTCCTTGTTGAGGTTTTACTCATGAATTCTGTAAAACAGTTACACACAATTATCTACAGACTAACTCATATATATGCCCCTTACAATTACATTATTGTCCTAAACATAATCTCTGGCTAAGAACACACACTAATTACATTATTGTACTAGAAATAAATTATGTCTTAGAACACACATAATTTGCTTTGTTTTTTCTCAAGTTGTTGCCAATAGCAACTCTTATTATCCTGGAAAATAATGAATTTTGTCAAAACAGGTCTCGTTGAACCCATTGACTACTGGCAGGAAACCTCCAAGCAGGAGCAATTGGAACTTCAAGCCTAGAGAAGGTTTTTTTAAGCACAGGTTCTTCCAGCGAGGCAAGGCTGCATGCAGAACTGTATAGGGCTCATTGAGGCCAGATACCTTCTCCACCAGGTCCTGCTGAATCAGATTTGATGCTGCAGAAAAGTTCAGAGTGGTGCAACCTGATTCTGCAGCCCTGCACCAATGTACTTTTGTCAGATTGGCTTCACAGGTTGGTCCTGGCCCTTCAGAAGTCTTTGGAGCCAAAAGGTTTTAAAGTCTCAAGTTTCAGGAGATATTAGGAGAAGTACACTTTGATATAGCCTAGGGAACCAGGACCTCAGGAAAAGCACTTGGGGATCAAGACTTACTCCAGCAGAAGTCACCAGCAGGGTCTAGGGCAGGTCCAATTGGAGCTAGTCAGCTCAGAGATTACAGGAAAGCCCTCTTGTAGCTTTTTGTCACTGTTGCTTGAACAGGAGTTAAGCCTTATAAACCTTAGATTCGCTTCTTTATCCTGGGTATCAAAACGACAGTGATTCCAATCTTCAAGGATATTTTCAGGTCTCAGGCTTCAGGTTTAGTAGTCTTCTGATCTTCCACAGGTCCAGTCGCATTCTGAGGAGTGCACTATAGGTGGCAAATGTATGCCTGCACCAACCTGTGGCCGGGGTGACTATTGTCCCATCCCTAATCAATAGGGTAGAGGCTCATCAGGGGTAACACTACCCACGTTTGCGGCACATCCTGTGTGCCCTACTGCTAATAATCCCACAGTGCCCCTCTCTACCTAGAGCCAAGATGGCAGAAACTTTCTTCCACTGTGCAGAGCTTGCGTGCCCACCCCAGAGGAATGACCAGAGAAATAAGTGACCCCTCCTCTGTGGTCACTTTAAACCAGTTCTGGGGGCAGCTCCTCTCCAACAGGTGTTAGTGCCTGCCTTTTTGGAGGGACATAGAAAGGCCCTGTTAATGTGTCAGCTAACATTTCCCTGTTTCTGGGTAGGCCTCTTTGAAGTTAGTCAAGTTTCTGGGCACAGCCCAGATGGTCACCTTGCCAGAGGAACAGAAACACCTCCTCATATCCAAAGCCTTTGTCCTGGTCTGAGAGCAGTTTTTACAGTTCATCAGGGGGCTAATAAGCTGCTAAGTGACAGTTGCAGTTCATACAAATAGGCCACCACAGGCTTTAAGCAGAGAAAAGGTGACTTTCTAAAAATTGCTTTTCCTTAATAATCATTGAAAATGTGATTTTACCATTAAATTGGGGTTTGAATAACTATCAAAAAGAGTCATTGAATAATATTTCTAGCTGTTTCATAACCAAAATTAGCCTTATAAAATATAATTAAGTGATCCAGTGTTTCCCATTGAACATCCAGCCTTGCTGCAGTAAAAATTGCTTTAACTTTAATACTGTATATTTCCTACGTTTAAGTACCATGCATCCTGCCTTATGCACAATAAGGCCTATTAGGGGTGGCTTATAAATATTTAAAAGGAAAGTTTGGCCCAGGCTAAAATGTTAATTTTGATAGGTTGAATTTGCAGTTTAAAACTGCAACAGCTGGGCTTACAAATGGTATACCTTCATTCCTGTATTTACTGTCACTATAGCGGGTGGAACAATGGGTGCTGCAGTTCTGTAGTGACATTTAACTTACAAGCCCATAATAAACTTGTACCATATACTAGGGACTTAAAGTTAAGTTAAATATACCAATTAGGGGTATGCGAATTCTATTGGTTTAAAAGGGGAGCACAGGCATGTTTGCCCTGGTTAGCAAGGGTAAAGTGCCAGCAAAACAGTCAAGGCAAACCTCTGTGGGTACACCACGCAAACGATGGTCATTTCCTACATGGGTCCCCCCAGCAGAAGGCAGTGAGAGCTACCCTACCCCCATGGGAACGCTCATCACTAAGGCATTAAAACCTAGAAGGGCCATCAACATTGGGGTGGTCAGATCCAAGGGGTTGTTCCATACCCAGTAGGGGAATAGACACCTTCAACAGTAAGGATTCTCACTCTGCATTTGCATCAGAGAGATCTGTGGTCTGTCTGAACCTGAAAATGAGCCCCAAACATCTATGGTCTCAGTTTCTTCAGTGCTCAGATTACTGCAAATGCTTCCCTTTCAATTGCACTCCACCTTTGCTCCCTGGATAGTAGCTGCTTACTGATGAAGGATTTAAGTTCGATCAAGTTCTCATTATTCAGCTGTGAGAAAACAGTCTTAATGCCATGCTCTGAAGTATCTGTTTGTACAAGGAATTCTTTACTGAAGTCAGGTGCCTTGAGTACTGGTGCGAACACATGGCTTCCTTCAGGGCGTTCAGCCCCTTTTGGCACACCTTGGTCCAGATCACCTTCTTTGGTTGCTTCTTGGAAGTCAGGTCTCACTGTGTCTGTGTCTTGGGAGGTTCCCAGGGCATAATGACTTGCAATGTGGGCTGGAGAGGCTGTACATGACCTCCATTCACTCGATTGTCCAGGTACATCACCTGTATTGCAGAGCCTGAAGCACTTGTTTCAGTGCTACAGGTGGCGTCCCAACTGGAACTGAAAGCAGCAATGTCATCTAGATAGGCAGCAGTGGCATTTTCTATCCCAACCAGGATCCATTTGACCAACCTTTGGTAGATAGCAGGGGCATTCTTTAACCCCAAGGGCATAACTTTGACCTCGAAGTGCCCCTCTGGTGTGGCGAATGCTGACTTCTCCTTGGCCCCAGCAGTTAGGACTATCTGTCAATTCCCTGATGTTAAGTTAATGGTACTGAGGAAGTTGTCAGCCCAAAATCTGTCAGTGAGCTTGTCAGCTCTGGGGAAGGGGAAAGCATCAGTCATGGTTACTGAATTGATGCCCCTGTAGTACACACAAAACCTGAGTTCTAGGGTGCTATTCGGTGGGGCAGTCTTTGGTACCAGGACCATTGGTCTAGACCAAGACTTACTGGAGGGCTCAATCACCCCTAACTCCAGCATCTTTGAAATCACATCTTTGATACTGGCTCTCACTTTGTCAGACAGCCAGTACATTATATTTATGACAGGCATACTGTCCCCTATATCAATATTAAGGGTACACCAATTGGTGAGCCCTGCACTAAGTGAGAAGAGAGAGAACTGTCCCCGCCCAAATGCATCAGTCTGCACAAGGAATTCTGTACTGAACAGGGCGCCTTTAGTACTGATGCTGATCACATGGCTTCATTCAAGGTGTCAAGCCCGTTTGGCACAAGGGTACCATATCCCTTGAAACGTATAATGTAATACCCCCTGAGACTCAGAAAGTCTCTCACTTTGGTCTGGTGGGTCCCAGGACATAATGGTCTGTATTGTGGGCTGGAGAGGTTGCACATGGCCTCCACCAACTTGGTGTCCCTGGTACACTACCTCTATTGTAGAGCTTAGAGTACTTCTTTCAGGGGGACATGTGGTGCTCTCAGCTGGAACTAAGTAGGCGATCCATCCTCCATCTGCACAGGAAGGGACATCACTGAATTTCCCATCATCCATCTGCACAGGAAGGGACATCACTGGATTTCCCATCATCCATCTGCACAGGAAGTGACATCACTGAATTTCCCATCATCCATCTGCACAGAAATTGACATCACTAGATTTCCCACCAAACTGTCTTCAAGACAAGAAGCCAAACAAGATGACTCATTTCCATCATCCATCTGCACAGGAACTGGCATCACTGGATTTTCCTTCATCCATCTGCATGGGCGGTGACATCATTCCTCCTCTTGCTCCCTGGACCTACAGAATGACTGCCACAGGGTGGACATGCAAAGGGTGCACCATGCAAAGGGTGCACCAGAACTGCGCCCAGCACCAAGAGCCGTAGTCCTCCACCTTCCCGCCATGGCCCTGCTCACCCCCAGCTCGGCCCGCCCAACACACTGCTGCATTGCCACACCACACAGCCCTGAGGGAGCATTCTCCTGTGCTTCATGGAAGTTTTTATGCACTTAGCCACACCCAACATTCACCACACCTGCACCTACAGCACCAAACACCCCATTCTGGTCAGTGTGACTGCTCTCCCCAGCCCAGCTCCACTGTTGAGGTTCTGCCCTCTGAGCCCAAAGGCTCCGTGCCAGGTAGGTGTACGAGGCCCTCCTTTATCCGCAGGGTCCTGCCTGCGCATCATCCCTGGTGGTCCACTGGGAGAGCACTCTTCTCTTCTGCTGGTCCGCTCTGTTCTTTGTCCTCTGTGCCTTTTTTCTCTCCTTTGTTCTCTGTTTGCTCTCACTCTTTTTGCTCTCCCTTTTTCTCATTTTGCCCCCTCTTTCTATTTTGATCCTTTTTCTCTTTTTTTCCTGCGCTCCCCACAGCTGCTGCCCCGCGGCCCAGCCCCCCCAGCGTGTCCTTCCCGCTACCGCCTCCCAGCAGACTGCCCTCCCCCGACCCCTACTTAATGGCCACCGCACCAAAGGCAAGCCTGTCTGCACCTGTGGGCGGCCCGACCAGCGTCAGAGACCCTGGTCCCCCGACTCGCCTCCACTATGACTCCAGCACCCTCCGCACTCTCAACCCCGGACGAGGCAACAACTGCCAGCTCTCGACACCCAGCAACACCCAAGGCCTGATCTCCTGCCGACACTGCACCTTCACCCACCTCCAGACCCCAGCAGCTGCCCTCAGCCTAACGGACGCCACCGCACACAAACCACTGAACTGCATCCTCTTCAATATGTGATCCCTACACAGGTACGCAGTGTGAGCTCCTAAACACTCACATGCCCAACGTTGCCTTCCTCACAGAGACCAGGACCAACGCCAACTCCGCGCCTGACATCGCAACCACCATTCCCAACGGATACAAGATCCTGAGAAAAGACCACCCTACCCACACAGGAGGAGGCAACGCCATCGTCCACAAAAGCTCCCTCCGCATGACCCAGACAACGTCACACCCCCTTGGAACATCTCTACTTCCAGATCCAGACCAACCCCAAAAAGACACTCCGCGGAACCCTCATCTATAGGCCGCCCGCCCCCGCGCTCCATTCACCGACACCTTCGCCGACCTCATCGCAACTCACGCCCTCGCCTCCACAGACTACATCCTACTCGGAGACCTAAACTTCCACCTGGACAACCATTATGACCTCAGCACCACCGCCCTCCTAGAGAACCTCGCCAACATATGACTGAAGCAACTTGTCACCACCCCCACACACACAGCAGGACACACACTCGACCCCGTCTTCGCAGAAGGAAACAGCATCTCCTACAGCCACACCACAGAACATCTCCGGACGGACCACCACTGGATCCATTTCTCCTTTCGAAAACCCACCATAAACAAGCATGCGCTCCGCCTCCCCCGCAGAAACTGGAGCAAAGTCACTGAAGAACAGCTCACCTCTGCCCTCACCATCACTTCACCTCCAACGACACCAGAGGCCAACACCGCGGCAATCAACCTCCACTGAAGGATCACCAACTGCACCAACATACTCGCCCCCTCAAGAAAGCTACAGGACGACACAACAAGAAAGCAAGCTGGTTCACCCCTGCACTCCAAGAATTCAAGCGCTCCTGCCGATGGCTTGAAAAGACACAGAGAAAAAGCAAAACCCCTGAAACACGCATTGCCTACAGAACAGCCACCACAGCACACCACCAACTCATCAAATCTACAAAGAAGAACTCCCTTCAAGACAGAATCCTCACCAACGCCTACAACTCCAAGAAACTCTTCTCCATTATACAAGAACTTGCCAAACCTGGCAGCAAAACTATAGATGTCCCACCCTCCCAAGACATCTGCAACAGACTCAGCTCCTTCTTTCACCTTAAGATTAAGACGCTCAATGACATCTTCGACAGCCAAGACCTCTACACCACCCCATCCCCCACCCCTAGCGACGCTACCCAACAGACCCTATTCACTTGGACCCTGCGCACAACAGAAGACACCTTAAAAACCATGAAGAGCATCCATTCTGGAGCACCCTCAGACCCATGTCCCGCCCACAACCTCCACAGGGCCACCACAGCCATCGCACCCAAACTACGCCGGACGATCAACTGCTCCCTCGAGACCACCAAATTCCCAGACGACTGGAAGCATGCTGAAGTCAACCCCCTCCTGAAGAAACCCTCCGCTGACCCGACTGACCTTAAGAACTTCAGGCACATCTCACTGCTTCCGTTTGCAGCCAAGGTCACTGAAAAGGCCGTCAACAATAACACCCAGCTAGCAAACTTCATCGAAGCTAACAACATCCTAGACATCTCCCAATCCGAATTCCGCAGCAACCACAGCACTGAGACCGCCCTTCTTGCCGCCACCAGTTACATCCGTGCCCTCCTATACCAGGGCCAAATGGCAGCCCCCATTCTCTTGGACCTCTCAGCTACCTTCGACACCGTCTCCCACCGCACACTAGCCACCAGACTCCACAACACCAGCATCCAAGGAAAGGCCCTAGACTGGACACGCTGATTTCTCACAAGCAGAACGAAGCGAGTTAGGCTCCATTGATGCTAACAATTATATCTCACTCAGAGACCTCAACTTCCACCCTGTAGACCATGCGGACACCAACTCAAGAGTACAAATCAATGATTTTAGAAGCCTGAGTCTCACCCAATGAGTAAAATGACCTACCCACATCGCTGGACAACTCCTGGACCCTATTTTCACCAACTTAAACAACATCAGAGTTGACAAGCCCACACCAGTCTGCTGGGCAGACCACGACCTCACGAAGTTCAGCATCCCTGTTCTGGTCCAACGCACATGCACCACCACCAGACCAGCCCGTAGAAACTAATACAGCATCATAACTGACAAGGACTGGAACACTGCTCTCAACAGCCAGCGACCAGAACACAGCAACAGCTTCGCCAAAGCCATCAAGAATTTCAACAATGGATCATCTCTTGTGCCGACTCCCTGGCCCCCCTCAAACACTGCAATACAACAAGATCCACATCCCAGGCCAGTTATTAGACAGAGTAACTCAGATTGATGAAACAACTGGAGTGCAAATGGACAATGAGCCAGGACAACGCAGACCGGAGCACATTTAAATCCACTCTAAATCGCTACCACCAAATGATCCAGACCAACAAATGCTCTGGTCTGGTGGACTGCATTGATTTCAGCAAGAACAGAAGCAAAGAAATCTTTGCCATTGTTAAAGGTTTCACCCCTCCAGCAGCCTTCTTCAGTTCGATCACCCCCATGCCGGACCTCTGCAACAATCTCTCTAAATTCCTCAACAACAAAACCACCGCCATTTACAGCAACTTCAACTCTCAATCGGACCCGACAGACCTTGCCATTCACCTCCCGACCTTATCTCAAGAACCAATACTAGCCACGTGGCCCATCCTCATCCCCGAAGAAACCGTCGCCACTATGAAGTCCATCCACTCTGGGGCCCCATCTGATGCCTGCCCCCACTATGCTTACCCCAGAAGACTGCAACCCATCAGCACCATACTCACACCCATATTGAATGCCTCCATTTCTTCTGTGACCTTCCCAGATGCTTGGAAACACACAACTGTCCTCCCATTGCTGAAGAAACCATTTGTGGGCCCTTCAAATTTCGCCGACTACAGGCTTGTCTCACTGCTACCATTCCCGGCCAAGCTCCATCATCCACAGACACCTCACAGAATACCTGAAGGACTACTAACTCCTCAACACCAGTTAGTCTCGTTTCAGACCCAACCACATCATGAAACTGCCTTCATTGCCGCCATGGGAGACTTTTGCATGACTCTGGACAGAGGAGACACAGAGGCACTTATCCTCTTGGATCTCTTTGCAACATATGACATAGTCTCCCGCCCCATACTCATCCAACGCCTACACAACATTGGAAACGAAGGACACTCAGTCCAATGGGTCTGCTCCTTCCTGATTGGATGGACCCAATCAGTAAGCCTGGCACCATGATTCTCGGACACCCGCAATCTCATTTTGGAGTTCTGCACGGATCCTTCCTTAGCCCGACCCTCTTCAACGCATACACAATCCCTCCAGCCATCATCATCCACTTTCATGACATCGTCATCCTCGCCTATTCTGATGACACGCAACTCACTGTCTCCCTCACGGACCAGATGCCTAGTACCTGGATCAAGTGCCTGAAATCACACAGGGGATGAAGACCCAATGCCTAAAGCGGTACACTGACAAGACCGAAACCATGATGTCCGTGAATGCAATTCAGAGTTGGGACCGACACCCACCACTCACATCATGAATCTAAAGATCGCCATCGACAGCAAACTTGACATGACCGCTCAAGGCAAAGCCATCACCACCTCATGCTTCCAGGCCCTGAAGATGCTGATGAAGATTTTCAAATGGCTCCCATTCAGCATCCGGAAAATGTTCACACAAGTTCTGGTCACAAACAGGCTGGACCACGAGGACACCCTCTATGATGAGATCAGCAAAAAATTCCCCAGAAGGCTGCAGATTATTCAGAACTTGTCAGCCAGAATCACTCTCAATCTCCCACGCTGCACACACATCACGCCACACCATACACAAACAAGCTCAATTCAAACTCTTCACCCACACTTTCAAGGCACTACATAACACCGGCCCAGCATCCCTCAACAATCGCATCTACTTTCACAAACCTTCCAGACACCTCCGCTCATCCGGATTCCTACTTGCACACATCCCACGAATAAAGAAAACCAGATCCGGTGATCGAGCTATCTCCTACATCCCAACTACACGGTGTAACGACCTGCCACTACACATAAGAGCCTCATCTTCACTTCTTGGATTTTGCACGAAGCAGAAGACCCGGTTTTTCGAGGAGTCCCACTAGGCCCTAGGTTTGATTATGCTCACATCTTCCTGCTGTAAAAATAGCTTTTGTTTTTTTTACCCTGTAAGGACATATTTATATTTAAACTTTTACATGATGTACTATGCTCTCTGCAATATGTGCAATAAAACCTACTTAGGAATGACTTCTAAATATTTTAAAAACCAGGTTTTGACCTGTCAAAAGGGGTTATCTTGACAGGTTGAATGTGGAGTTTAAAACTGAAACAGCCAGGCTACAAATGGCAGGTCTGCAGTTCTGTCACTTTAGTCGGTGGCACAATGGGCGCTGCAGTCCACTAGTGACATTTAACTTACAGGCCCCGGGCGCACTTTGTACCAGACACTTGGAACTTATAGTCAGGGCCACTGGATGCGATTGTGCGGCTTTGGTGTTTTTTGCATGATTATGGATTTGGAGTTTTTGCCACATAATCCATCATCTGCTGCATAATCTGCCGATTGTAACAAAAAACTATTTTTGTTTCTAGCTCAAACGGTCCAGATTTGGAACACCCTTTGCAAAGGGTGACTGGTAACTATTCTGTTACTTATTGCTATATTTGGGTGTTAAACCGGTACTAACAAGGTGCAACCTATGCCTAGACAGTGTTAACAAGCGTAAAAATGAGACAATAATGAAGTAATACTATCACAAGATGTGCTGCATTGTGCTGCATAATTTGCATTTTCCTGTTGCATAATTTACTCAACCCTGCTGCATAATTTGGTCCACTCCTGCCGCATAATTCCAGTGGCTCTGCTTGTAATTCAGTTAAATGTGTCAGCTAGGGGAATTGTCTATTTAAACAGTTTGAAAAGGGGAGCAGAGACACTTTACCTGTGGTTAGCAAGGGTAAAGTGCACAGAATTTTGCAGCCAGTAAAACAGTCAAATCAAACATCTGGGGGTTCACCACGCAAAAGGTGGACATTTCATACAGTTTCCAATCAGAAGAAAGAGTTTATAGACAAGAATGGCACTAAAGATATTAGAACCTCGCTTTATAACCCTCAATCAAATTGTGATGGAGTAACCCGTCTGCCAAGATCAAAATGTAACCCTTTGTGAGGTGAGATGGTAAGGTACATTGATGCTTTTGCTTTTTAAATGTTGCCACATGTTGTTTGGCTGTGTGGCATTATCTACTTAAGATGCTTACCTACCTCTTGTATAGTTTGACCTTTCCTCGTGTCTGACACAGGCGATCCTTTGTTTTAAAGACCTTGAATGTCTCTGCAGAAGGTTTCCCTTTGTTTCACAGATGTGAGGCTCCTTGGAGGACAGATGAGCTGAGCTGGCCTCAAGGGAGCTTCACCAGGTCCTGCCACAAATAAACTTACAAAGGAAGATAACGCCCCTGCCTGATTATTACAGGTTGGGATATTGTGAATGAACCTGCAGTCGAGTGCAGTGTGATTACAATTACTTTCACTCCGCTCAACACAATCTGCACCGATTAAGAAGACAGATTACAAATCAGCTATTTTCGGGGATCCAAACAGCTAACGCAGGTAATTTAATTCTACCTGAAGTCTGTCTACGCGCATTAATCAGCGCAGCCTACACGTAGCAGCCAATCGCGTTCTGTCTCACACTCTTTCAATGCAAGTGGTGTTGGTGGGAGAAGAAGACGATTTTAGGCAGTGAAAGGAGGGTCATTTGTTATCCTGACACACTTTGTTACCATTGGTACCTTTGTTAATACAGATAACATATAGCCAGAAGGTTTGGAGTGCTTCATATATAGAATTATTATTCTACATGTCTTGAGTTTGTGGGAGTTCTCAATCCCAAAGCCCCACCCACCAGCTTCTATAGGCACTTTGACTTCAACAGGGGCAGAGGAGGCCCTTAGCGCCGAGCCAAGAACTGAGGGTGAGAGTTTAAGTCGCGCAGCGCAGCCCCCCCCGCGAGGCTGCGCCGCGCTGGGCGACAGGGCGGGAGAGCGCTGTATCTTCAGAGATATGGCGCTCTCCTCCCCTTTCCCTGGCGCCTGCGCTGATTTCAGCTGCTGTGCGCCATGCACACACCTTAGCGTCGCAGCGCTAGGGTGTGTGCATGAGTGTAGCACAGGTTTTGTACAGGAAGGGTATCCTTCCTGTACAAAATACTATGCCAGGCACGATGCAAAGCTTTTCCCACTTTGGATACGTGCTGCACAGAGCAGCACGCATGGAAAGCCGGAAAAGCGTGGAGAAATGAAAGCGTTTCTTCTGTTAGGGCCTCCTTTGAAGGGCATTAACTTTTGGCGCAAAGCCATGTTTACAAATATTTGTAAATATGGTTTTGCGTCAAAAGGCACGGGTGGTTGCATGGGAACGCCCATGTACCACCCATGTAACACCCCCCTCGGCGCAAAGAAACACAAAGCAGTGCTTTGAACTGCTTTGTGCTATTTGAAGAGTGCTTTCCAGCGCAAAACAAAGAGAATAGCACCAAAATAAAATTGCGCTGGTTTGCGTCACTTTTGTGACGCTAAACCAGCGCAAAAGTTTTGAAAATCTCCCCGAGAGTACTAACAGAGGGGCGTTGGCACCTGGATTTGGGCCACAGGGAGCCCACCTGCAAGAGATAGCAGAGCCCCGGCACACACTGGTCTGTGCTGGAGGTGAGCTAAAAATGGCACGTGGGTTTTGGGGGCTCCAGGTGCTATAATATACTGAGATCCTGATGACTAGGGACACTAAGGCAATTATATGCATTGATGCCAAGGCACTACGGGGCACTCTGGACCTGGGAGCAGCGTCCTGAGAACTCTGGTGCTGAGGGGCAATGGCAACGCTCATGCTGAGGGGCAGTAAGAGCTCTGGTGCCCCAGAGTAATGATAACTCTGGGGCAGTAAGAGCTCTGGTGATGAGGAGCAATGCAACCTCTTTTACCGTTGGCAATGAGAGATCTGTTGCTGAGGGGCAATGGCAACGTTCATGCTGAGGGGCAGTAGGGGCTCTGGTGCCCCAGAGTAATGATAACTCTAGGGCCGTAAGAACTATGGTGATGAGGAGCAATGCAACCTCTGTTACCGTTGGCAATGAGAGATCTGGTGCTGAGGGGCAATGGCAACGCTCATGCTGAGGGGCAGTAAGAGCTCTGGTGCCCCAGAGTAATGATAACTCTGGGGCAGTAAGAACTCTGGTGATGAGGAGCAATGCAACCTCTGTTACCGTTGGCAATGAGAGATCTGGTGCTGAGGGGCAAGGGCAACGCTCATGCTGAGGGGCAGTAAGAGCTCTGGTGCCTCAGAGTAATGATAACTCTGGGGCAGTAAGAACTCTGGTGATGAGGAGCAATGCAACCTCTGTTACCGTTGGCAATGAGAGATCTGGTGCTGAGGGGCAATGGCAACGCTCATGCTGAGGGGCAGTAGGAGCTCTGGACCTGGTGCCCCAGAGTAATGATAACTCTGGGGCAGTAAGAACTCTGGTGATGAGGAGCAATGCAACCTCTGTTACCGTTGGCAATGAGAGATCTGGTGCTGAGGGGCAATGGCAACGCTCATGCTGAGGGGCAGTAAGAGCTCTGGTGCCCCAGAGTAATGATAACTCTGGGGCAGTAAGAGCTCTGGTGATGAGGAGCAATGCAACCTCTGTTACCATTGGCAATGAGAGATCTGATGCTGAGGGGCAGTAAGAGCTCTGGTGCCCCAGAGTAATGATAACTCTGGGGCAGTAAGAACTCTGGTGATGAGGAGCAATGCAACCTCTGTTACCATTGGCAATGAGAGATCTGGTGCTGAGGGGCAATGGCAACGCTCATGCTGAGGGGCAGTAAGAGCTCTGGTGCCTCAGAGTAATGATAACTCTGGGGCAGTAAGAACTCTGGTGATGAGGAGCAATGCAACCTCTGTTACCGTTGGCAATGAGAGATCTGGTGCTGAGGGGCAATGGCAACGCTCATGCTGAGGGGCAGTAAGAGCTCTGGTGCCCCAGAGTAATGATAGCTCTGGGGCAGTAAGAACTCTGGTGATGAGGAGCAATGCAACCTCTGTTACCGTTGGCAATGAGAGATCTGGTGCTGAGGGGCAATGGCAATGCTCATGCTGAGGGGCAGTAAGAGCTGTGGTGCCCCAGAGTAATGATAACTCTGGGGCAGTAAGAGCTCTGGTGATGAGGAGCAATGCAACCTCTGTTACCATTGGCAATGAGAGATCTGATGCTGAGGGGCAGTAAGAGCTCTGGTGCCCCAGAGTAATGATAACTCTGGGGCAGTAAGAACTCTGGTGATGAGGAGCAATGCAACCTCTGTTATCGTTGGCAATGAGAGATCTGGTGCTGAGGGGCAATGGCAACGCTCATGCTGAGGGGCAGTAAGAGCTCTGGTGCCCCAGAGTAATGATAACTCTGGGGCAGTAAGAGCTCTGGTGATGAGGAGCAATGCAACCTCTGTTACCGTTGGCAATGAGAGATCTGGTGCTGAGGGGCAGTAAGAGCTCTGGTGCCCCGGAGTAATGATAACTCTGGGGCAGTAAGAACTCTGGTGATGAGGAGCAATGCAACCTCTGTTACCGTTGGCAATGAGAGATCTGATGCTGAGGGCCAATGGCAACGCTCATGCTGAGGGGCAGTAAGAGCTCTGGTGCCCCAGAGTAATGATAACTCTGGGGCAGTAAGAACTCTGGTGATGAGGAGCAATGCAACCTCTGTTACCATTGGCAATGAGAGATCTGATGCTGAGGGGCAATGGCAACGCTCATGCTGAGGGGCAGTAAGAGCTCTGGTGCCCCAGAGTAATGATAACTCTGGGGCAGTAAGAACTCTGGTGATGAGGAGCAATGCAACCTCTGTTACCGTTGGCAATGAGAGATCTGGTGCTGAGGGGCAATGGCATCGCTCATGCTGAGGGGCAGTAAGAGCTCTGGTGCCCCAGAGTAATGATAACTCTGGGGCAGTAAGAGCTCTGGTGATGAGGAGCAATGCAACCTCTGTCACCATTGGCAATGAGAGATCTGATGCTGAGGGGCAGAGAGAAGTCAGGTCCAGTGGAAAATAATGACTCGTGCTCAGGGGTAATGAGAACTGTGGTGCTCAGGGGCAATGAGAACTGTGGTGCTCAGGGGCAATGAGAACTATGGTGCTCAAGGGCAATGAGAACTGTGATGCTCAGGGGCAATGGGAACTATGGTGCTCAGGGGCAGTGAGAACTGTGGTGCTCAGGGGCAGTGAGAACTGTGGTGCTCAAGGGCAATGAGAACTATGGTGCTCAGGGGCAATGAGAACTGTGGTGCTCAGGGGCAGTGAGGACTGTGGTGCTCAGGGGCAATGAGAACTATGGTGCTCAAGGGCAATGCGAACTATGGTGCTCAAGGGCAATGAGAACTGTGATGCTCAGGGGCAATGGGAACTATGGTGCTCAGGGGCAGTGAGAACTGTGGTGCTCAGGGGCAGTGAGAACTGTGGTGCTCAAGGGCAATGAGAACTACGGAGCTCAGGGGCAGTGAGAACTGTGGTGCTCAGGGGCAATGAGAACTATGGTGCTCAGGGGCAATGAGAACTGTGATGCTCTGGGGCAATGAGAACTATGGTGCTCAGGGGCAATGAGAACTGTGGTGCTCAGGGGCAGTGAGGACTGTGGTGCTCAGGGGCAATGAGAACTATGGTACTCAAGGGAAATGAGAACTATGGTGCTCAAGGGCAATGAGAACTGTGATGCTCAGGGGCAATGGGAACTATGGTGCTCAGGGGCAGTGAGAACTGTGGTGCTCAGGGGCAGTGAGAACTGTGGTGCTCAAGGGCAATGAGAACTATGGAGCTCAGGGGCAGTGAGAACTGTGGTGCTCAGGGGCAATGAGAACTATGGTGCTCAGGGGCAATGAGAACTGTGATGCTCTGGGGCAATGAGAACGATGGTGCTCAGGGGCAGTGAGAACTGTGGTGCTCAAGGGCAATGAGAACTGTGATGCTCAGGGGCAATGAGAACTATGGTGCTCATGGGCAATGAGAACTGTGATGCTCAGGGGCAATGAGAACCATGGTGCTCAGGGGCAGTGAGAACTGCGGTGCTCAAGGGTAATGAGAACTAAGGTGCTCAGGGAAAGGAGACATCTGGTGCTCAGGGGCAACAATAACTCTACTTTCATAAACTAGAGTCCAGACCTAGTTCTAAAGGTTTTCCTCATCCACAGGTGCCTGAGCTTAGTTCAGCACACCAATACTTGAGCGTGAATATCCAGCTTGTTGTAGCCCCACACAATCCCACTTAACATACTTGTCGGTGAGGTGTCCGTGCTTTCTGGGTTACTAACAGTCCCGTAAAGGGCTAGGGATGCAGTGGAAATTCAAACCCAGTTTCATTCTTCCGAATATTACTCACAAGTAGTGAACTATAAGGGTTTACCTTAAGTATTTCAGCCTTGAGCTCTGTGGTCGGATTAGTATGCTGCTGCTCTCCTGGGCCCTGTGGGAGTTTTGCACAAGCCTTTGCTGACCTTTCAATCGGTCACACAGCAACCATTGTTCTAGGTGACTTTAACAGTAGGGCAGATGCTTCAGACCTGTTGAAATCATTGGCGGCAATGGGGTTCAGCACTTGGTTACTGGCCCTACCCAGGCTCATTGACATACATTGGAATTAATATTCGCTCCACCCGACCTGACTGGCTTGGAGGAGGTGTGTCCTCTAGTTAGGGCCGGTCATTCACTCAATACTTTTTATCTGCGGCCAGCGGATAATACCTGTTCCAAGGGCCTAAGTAAGAAAAGGGACCTTATCAGATGCAGTCCTGGTCTTAATTATCTCCGGAGGCTCTGGGGGAGTTCCTTTTATCTCCTCCTCCTTACCATGGCTGGCTCTGTGGTAGAGTCGCATGATAACAACCAGGCGTGGATTACTAGTCTCAGTGGTAGAAGCTCATGACCACTACCTGACGTGGATTACTAGTCTCAGTGGTAGAGGCTCATGATCACTACCAGACGTGGATTACTAGTCTCAGTGGTAGAGGCTCATGATCACTATCAGGCATGGATTACTAGTCTCAGTGGTAGAGGCTCATGATCACTATCAGATGTGGATTACTAGGCTCAGACGTGGATTACTAGTCTCAGTGGTAGAGGCTCGTGATCACTATCAGACGTGGATTACTAGTCTCAGTGGTAGAGGCTCATGATCACTATCATACGTGGATTACTAGTCTCAGTGGTAGAGGGTCATGATCACTATCAGACGTGGATTACTAGGCTCAGACGTGGATTACTAGTCTCAGTGGTAGAGGCTCATGATCACTATCAGACGTGGATTACTAGTCTCAGTGGTAGAGGCGCATGATAACTATCAGACGTGGATTACTAGGCTCAGTGGTAGAGATGCATGATAACTACCAGACGTGGATTACTAGACTCAGTGGTAGAGGCACATGCTCACTATCAAACGTGGATTACTAGCCTCAGTGGTAGAGGGACATGATAACTACCAGACGTGGATTACTAGTCTCAGTGGTAGAGGCTCATGATCACTTCCAGATGTGGATTACTAGTCTCAGTGGTAGAGGCTCATGATCACTATCAGGCGTGGATTACTAGTCTCAGTGGTAGAGGCTCATGATCACTATCAGATGTGGATTACTAGGCTCAGATGTGGATTACTAGTCTCAGTGGTAGAGGCTCATAATCATTATCAGACGTGGATTACTAGTCGCAGTGGTAGAGGCTCATGATCACTGTCAGACGTGGATTACTAGTCTCAGTGGTAGAGGATCATGATCACTATCAGACGTGGATTACTAGTCTGAGTGGTAGAGGGACATGATCACTATCAGACGTGGATTACTAGTCTCAGTGGTAGAGGGAGATGATAACTATCAGACGTGGATTACTAGTCTCAGTGGTAGAGGCCCATGATCACTATCAGACGTGGATTACTAGACTTAGTGGTAGAGGCTCATCATCGCTATCAGATGTGGATTACTAGTCTCAGTGGTAGAGGGACATGATAACTACCAGACGTGGATTACTAGTCTCAGTGGTAGAGGCACATGATCACTATCAGACGTGAATTACTAGTCTCAGTGGTAGAGGCTCATGATCACTATCAGATGTGGATTACTAGTCTGAGTGGTAGAGGGACATGATCACTATCAGACGTGGATTACTAGTCTCAGTGGTAGAGGGAGATGATAACTATCAGACGTGGATTACTAGTCTCAGTGGTAGAGGCCCATGATCACTATCAGACGTGGATTACTAGACTTAGTGGTAGAGGCTCATCATCGCTATCAGATGTGGATTACTAGTCTCAATGGTAGAGGGACATGATAACTACCAGACGTGGATTACTAGGCTCAGTGGTAGAGGCACATGATCACTATCAGATGTGGATTACTAGTCTCAATGGTAGAGGGACATGATAACTACCAGACTTGGATTACTAGTCTCAGTGGTAGAGGCACATGATCACTATCAGACGTGGATTACTAGGCTCAGACATGGATTACTAGTCTCAGTGGTAGAGGCTCATGATCACTATCAGATGTGGATTACTAGGCTCAGACGTGGATTACTAGTCTCAGTGGTAGAGGCTCGTGATCACTATCAGACGTGGATTACTAGTCTCAGTGGTAGAGGCTCATGATCACTATCATACGTGGATTACTAGTCTCAGTGGTAGAGGGTCATGATCACTATCAGACGTGGATTACTAGGCTCAGACGTGGATTACTAGTCTCAGTGGTAGAGGCTCATGATCACTATCAGACGTGGATTACTAGTCTCAGTGGTAGAGGCGCATGATAACTATCAGACGTGGATTACTAGGCTCAGTGGTAGAGATGCATGATAACTACCAGACGTGGATTACTAGACTCAGTGGTAGAGGCACATGCTCACTATCAAACGTGGATTACTAGCCTCAGTGGTAGAGGGACATGATAACTACCAGACGTGGATTACTAGTCTCAGTGGTAGAGGCTCATGATCACTTCCAGATGTGGATTACTAGTCTCAGTGGTAGAGGCTCATGATCACTATCAGGCGTGGATTACTAGTCTCAGTGGTAGAGGCTCATGATCACTATCAGATGTGGATTACTAGGCTCAGATGTGGATTACTAGTCTCAGTGGTAGAGGCTCATAATCATTATCAGACGTGGATTACTAGTCGCAGTGGTAGAGGCTCATGATCACTGTCAGACGTGGATTACTAGTCTCAGTGGTAGAGGATCATGATCACTATCAGACGTGGATTACTAGTCTGAGTGGTAGAGGGACATGATCACTATCAGACGTGGATTACTAGTCTCAGTGGTAGAGGGAGATGATAACTATCAGACGTGGATTACTAGTCTCAGTGGTAGAGGCCCATGATCACTATCAGACGTGGATTACTAGACTTAGTGGTAGAGGCTCATCATCGCTATCAGATGTGGATTACTAGTCTCAGTGGTAGAGGGACATGATAACTACCAGACGTGGATTACTAGTCTCAGTGGTAGAGGCACATGATCACTATCAGACGTGAATTACTAGTCTCAGTGGTAGAGGCTCATGATCACTATCAGATGTGGATTACTAGTCTGAGTGGTAGAGGGACATGATCACTATCAGACGTGGATTACTAGTCTCAGTGGTAGAGGGAGATGATAACTATCAGACGTGGATTACTAGTCTCAGTGGTAGAGGCCCATGATCACTATCAGACGTGGATTACTAGACTTAGTGGTAGAGGCTCATCATCGCTATCAGATGTGGATTACTAGTCTCAATGGTAGAGGGACATGATAACTACCAGACGTGGATTACTAGGCTCAGTGGTAGAGGCACATGATCACTATCAGATGTGGATTACTAGTCTCAATGGTAGAGGGACATGATAACTACCAGACTTGGATTACTAGTCTCAGTGGTAGAGGCACATGATCACTATCAGACGTGGATTACTAGGCTCAGACATGGATTACTAGTCTCAGTGGTAGAGGCTCACGATCACTATTAGACGTGGATTACTAGGCTTAGTGGTAAAGGGGAACGAAGGAAGGAAGGAAGGAAGGAAGGAAGGAAGGAAGGAAGGAAGGAAGGAAGGAAGGAAGGAAGGAAGGAAGGAAGGAAGGAAGGAAGGAAGGAAGGAAGGAAGGAAGGAAGGAAGGAAGGAAGGAAGGAAGGAAGGAAGGAAGGAAGGAAGGAAGGAAGGAAGGAAGGAAGGGAGGGAGGGAGGGAGGGAGGGTGGAAGGGAGGGAGTGAGGTCCATCTACCCCCTTTTTCTCCTCTTTCAGCGGGTTCGTCAGAGCGCTCCTATACGCCTGGTATTATTTAATAGCAATCTTAGACCATTTACCAAGTTAATTAGATCTCATGGCAAAATGTTTGTGAATTATGCAGATGATGCATAGTTAATCCTCACGCTGGACTGCCCTTCAAACTTCCAACTAGTCTCTTTTCATGATTGCGTGTGCGACATCTCACAATGGCTTAGAGCGAGCTCTCTTACCTTTAACGGGGATAAGAGCGAGGTTATGAGCCGCTTCTATGACTCTCTTTTGCGTCCTTTGTCAGGGGGCGTTTGACTACAGAGGATAGCTCCATTCCAATTAATGCGACATCTGTTCAAAATTTAATAAGGATTTATCTCTCTCTAGTCATGTGAATAGACTTTCCTCCAACTTGCATTGGCCTAATGATGGCACTTCGTAAAATATGACCTTTTTGTTGCCATCAGTGTCTGTCCTCTTGTGGTGCAAAGCATTATGCGGAGCAGACTGGGTATGGCACTGCCCTGTTTCGAGGTTACCTTGGTCAGCGCCTGCATCGTGTACAGGCTGCAGCAGCAAAACATGCGCTTTGTTTGCACGTCACTCTTCCATTTCAACAGCACTGGGCTCTCTAATGTGGCTCCCAATAGCCAAACAAATCCAGTTTGAATCACTGTGCAGAGCTTTCCATCACATCGGGCCTCACCTGCCTTCACAAAGACTATAATGTTGCATTCCACCTACATCTCTACATCTGCTAACGTCAATTTTCTAAAAGTTCCCAAATTTAAGTAAGTCCGAATTGATGGCAGAGCATTTTCTGTGCCGGCAGCCAGTCTCTGGGAAAGCCAACCAATCACGCTCTGCTCCATCGACAGCCTCTGTGCCTTCAGGAAAGTCCTGAAAACCTGGCTTCATGATCTCTAGGTCTCTACACATGCCTGGATTGGCTTCTGATTGCTAGTGCCAGGATGCCTTTCTAGGTAACAGTTTGCGCTGCATACATATTTTAAAAAATAATACTAAGAACAAGACACTATTTAAGAGTTTATTTCAAGTATCATCATGTTGCTTAGTACATGAGTAATAACCACATAGAATATAATTCAGACAGCCCTAATGCACATCACTAACGGGGGGAATAATATGGACATTTGTAACATGGTGGAAATATTCTTAGCAACCTAACATCCTAAATACTACTTCTATGCTTTACACTATGAAAGCATGGAGTAGCTATCGTGCCTGTGAAGTTTCTTGAGGTTCAGCTCACTGCATACTTATGGTTATCAGACATCTACGAGGAGAGAGTGCTCCCTTGAAAGGAAAAGACACATCAGTTGGGCTCCTCTCCTCTCGGCATTGGCTCATTATCGAATCTCAGCATAGGGATGGATGCTGCAGACGTACGGCAGTTTGCCAGGACCTCTTGCGATTATCTAGGGCAAAGACCTCCCTGGTCACTCACGGGGTTTTATAGGGTTGACCACTGACCTTTACCCTACATTGCAGACTTTATACCTAGGTCATAGATATGACAAGTAGTATAGTTAAGGACATAACCTGTCTGAACCAGTATGACAAACGTACGTCAAGTCATACTATGTGTTGCTTCATGCATTCACTGTGTGACCTTCAGACATTGCTAGCAGGGAACTTGCATCAGACTTACGACATCTTACGTGTTTGTCAAGATCATTGTTGGGATGTTGTGACACTTTCTCTAGTTCCTCGAAAGATAAGACATGCAGAATCTGGGCCCAAGGAATACAGGCCAACTGAACGGATCAAAATGGAGTCAAGACTTTGGGTTGTCACAACACTCTGGTGTGCACGATCAATGCAAACTCCTGTGTCAAGGGCAATGAGAACTCTTGTACTCAAGGGCAATATGTACTCTGGTGAAGAGGAGCAATGAGAACTCTGGTGATGAGTGGCCGTATGAACGCATACTCAGGAGCAAAGAACTCTGGTGATGAGGGGCCGTAAGGATGCATGCTCAGGAGCAAAGAGAACTCTGGTGATGAGGAGCCGTAAGGATGCAAGCTCAGGAGCAAAGAGAACTCTGGTGATGAGGGGCTGTAAGAACGCATACTCAGGAGCAAAGAACCCTGGTGATGAGGGGCCGTAAGAACGCATACTCAGGAGCAAAGAACTCTGGTGATGAGGAGCCGTAAGGATGCAAGCTCAGGAGCAAAGAGAACTCTGGTGATGAGAGGAAGGAAGAACACATACTCAGGAGCAAAGAGAACTCTGGTGATGAGGGGCCGTAAGGATGCAAGCTCAGGAGCAAAGAGAACTCTGGTGATGAGAGGAAGGAAGAACACATACTCAGGAGCAAAGAGAACTCTGGTGATGAGGGGCCATAAGGATGCAAGCTCAGGAGCAAAGAGAACTCTGGTGATGAGGGGAAGGAAGAACACATACTCAGGAGCAAAGAGAACTCTGGTGATGAGGGGCTGTAAGGATGCATGCTCAGGAGCAAAGAGAACTCCGGTGATGAGGGGCCGTATGAACGCATACTCAGGAGCAAAGAACTCTGGTGATGAGGGGCCGTAAGGATGCATGCTCAGGAGCAAAGAGAACTCTGGTGATGAGGAGCCGTAAGGATGCAAGCTCAGGAGCAAAGAGAACTCTGGTGATGAGAGGAAGGAAGAACACATACTCAGGAGCAAAGAACTCTGGTGATGAGGGGCCGTAAGAACGCATACTCAGGAGCAAAGAACTCTGGTGATGAGGGTAAGGAAGAACACATACTCAGGAGCAAAGAACTCTGGTGATGAGGAGCCGTAAGGATGCAAGCTCAGGAGCAAAGAGAACTCTGGTGATGAGGGTAAGGAAGAACACATACTCAGGAGCAAAGAGAACTCTGGTGATGAGGAGCCGTAAGGATGCAAGCTCAGGAACAAAGAGAACTCTGGTGATGAGGGGAAGGAAGAACACATACTCACGAGCAAAGAGAACTCTGGTGATGAGGGGCCGTAAGGATGCATGCTCAGGAGCAAAGAGAACTCTGGTGATGAGGGGCCGTAAGAACGCATATTGAGGAGCAAAGAACTCTGGTGATGAGGGGCCGTAAGGATGCAAGCTCAGGAGCAAAGAGAACTCTTGTGCCTGTGAGCAGTGAGAACTCTGGTCTCAAGGGCATCCACAAAATCACAATTAGCAAGTTGTTCCTCACTAGTCTACCCAAATCTCAACTTACACCTCTGAAAGCTGCACTGAAGTTTGTGACCTGGCTCCTTGCTGGCAAGAAGAAAATTGTGTCCAAACTAGACTGGCTGCCTCCGGAGGATGAACGCACACACAAGACCACCTTCACTTGAACACTCTCTCATACCTCGCCTCAACACCTACTCTGTCTGGCGGAGCTAAATACCTAAAATGTAAGGAAGCTTTATGCCTCAGTCTACCAACGTTCAAGAAATCCTCCACACTGAAACGCGCCCCCTCAGAAAATACCCACCAAATCCCGAGCTCACTTCCATTCGAGCCTAAGGAAGCCTCCGTCATTTGCTGATTTTCAAAACTTCTTTACCCCCCCCCCCCCCACCTTAGGGTGATGCTGAGGCCGCTGATAATCTTAAATGGGACATGATGGAAGCTGTGACACATTAGAGGATCCAGCAGTGCTGGCTTGGACCTCGGTTCATGTGGACGACATGATGCGCAGTCGATTGCCGTCTTAGAGCAAGGTCCTGGTGCACGCATTTGTCTGACGGAAGCCGTGTGAGTTCAAGTGAGTTATGTATGTGCACTGTCCAATCCTACACCACTGTGGAGTCAAACATCCTAGTTTTGATAAGGATCAAGGGAATGCTACGGGAACCAGAAATGTCTATTCTGTAGGAATATGGTACTAACCGTGGTACTAAGGGCGACCTTCTCGAAACATTGGTCTGCAGACGAGTATGTGTTCACATGTTCATATTACATTAGTGAACCTGTATGTGATCCTATCCTCCTCATGTGGCGTTCAATGAAACTTGCCTCCGGTGAACCCCACCTGTGTGACCTCACGTGTTGTGGAACCGAGCCTCGCTTCTTGTAAGCGAGGTTACTTTCTAAAGGCTTCCATCCTTGGCTCATGAATGCGCGACAAGAATTATCCATGTTCCTCAAGAGGCACATGGGGGAATCAGTTACTCGCCTGCAAACCACTACCTCATGTGTGAGGAAACTCATTCTGAGACTTCACCGCTTCCAGGACCTACTGAGAGCTCGGCTGCAGCCAGCTGATAAGCGCTGTTAATGATTCCCAACTAAATTAAACCTAATTAGAAGTATGAATAATATAAAGCCATTTGAGAAAATGATTCTGGACTGCTCCCAAAAACACGCGGCGGCGTGGAGGGACCTGAGCAGCCGCATTGTGAGATAGCGCTGACCCGCGGTCCCAGCTCGGTGGGGACATCCACAGGCGGCCAGCGCCATCAGAGATCCGTCTATCCGCTCCCAGCGGATTCTTTGAATGGATTTCCATTTGCAAATTTACTAGCTGTGTGTTATTTGGGAGCTCCGTGCTTCTCCGCCTCTTCATAGTAACACAGTTCGCAGGTTATCCAGCTGAGTTTAATTTCAGACTTTCTCCTATTTCTTTTCTTGATATCAGTCCCACGCCGAGACAAACACAATTATCTCCTTAGCAGGTTCATTTCATTTCCAAGCAGCCCGCCTTGGTTCATTTCCAAAGTTGCGCGCTCTCTTGAAGGAGACAAACATAGGCGTGCACGCCCCCACACTCCTCGGTGGCACTCGGAGAAGCAATTTTCAAAATGAATGAACTTTAATTTAAGGAGAAAAGAGAGGGCAGAGAGCATGTTTGTTGGGGGGGGGGGGGGGGGGGGGGGGGGGCTGAAATCCTCTGCGGGTCCGGGGGCCCGGGGCAAGAGCAATCTTTGAGAGGACCCAGTGGGGAAGGACAACATGTCCACCCAGTTTCAGGATCAGTCTCTGCTCTAATCCTGGAGTCTATAAGTTGTTATATTTGTGTGTGAACAACATTCACCGGTTTCTTTCACCTTCTCCTTTAAGAAGAGGATGCAACAGAACGGCTTTTCTTGGTACATTTTAAAAGATGTAAAACACTTTATAGCTCCTCGTCTACTTATTCTTTGTGGTTAGAGTCGAAACATAATGCTTGATGTCAAAGGACTCTACACTCACAGGTTAGACCAGTGTGCGTCTTTGGGCAACAGTTTGGCAAAGCACCTGCCCAGCGTGGTTCATCCTGAACATTACCAGGTCAGTTTCTGCAGCCTTTACAAGGCAGGGGTCTCTCTCTCGCAAATGTACAAAGCTACAACGCGGGAAACTGTGCACAACTTCACAAAGCATCCCTGGCTTTATCCTGTCCAAAGGCCGATGCCTATTTCTGAGGAGTACTCTTTCAGAATTGTTATTTTGCAGTAATTTCGTCTCCCATGTAACACCCAATCACTGCTCAGGGTGAGATCTAAAAATCAGGAAAACAGAATGGATGACCCTGGTCCATCTTATTTCACTAAAGCCCCCCCTGGCACCCGCTCAGGCCCCCCTCACTTCCCTCTGGTGGCAGGAAATGGGCATTGCTAACCCTCAGTTCAGAGACCAGACAAGTGCATGGGATGGGTTAATCCTAGAGGTTTTATAGACCTCCGACCCCACATTGGGGTAAAAGCCAAAACATGTCACTTGGCTAAGGTGGAGGAGCGTCGCCCCACTGCTCTCCCGGCAGTTCCAAAACGAAAAATAAACTGATAATCACACAACGTTATCATTTTATTTTTCCCACTGCAGTGGCTCAGTTCGTTTCGTGCGGGTGGGGCTGGGCTCCGTGACGCCGGAGCACTGCAGGGGGAGGAATGGTGGCACTCTGTAAGTGTGCATGATGTTTTAGCCGGCCGTCGTGGCCCGACCAGACAGTCATGCACACTTTGCATGTTCCCGTTGGGTGCATGGTCAAGACTGATTTTCATATGGCTGGGTTCAAACTGGAATGGCATGGTGAGCAAAACAACGATGGATTTAGGCCCAGATCTCTGTACTGGGGTGAATTTATGACATTGTTCTGCATTCTGTCCATCAACTGTTGTTTTTGCATTTGTCACCCCGAGTGGGATGGGTATGCTCAGATTTGAGTCCCGTGCTCTCCATGCCACTGGAATCAAGCTATCCTGGCTGAAGAGGGGTGAAACCCCGAAATCGGTCCTAGGATGCTTGGTTCCAGTCCAGGGAGGACCTGGCTTGGCGTTTCGGGCTGGACTGTTCCCATGAGGCACAGGGTCAAGACTGATTTGCATACGGCTGGGTTCAAACTGGAATGGCATGGTGAGAAAAAAAACAATGGATTTAGGCCCAGATCTCTGTACTGGGGTGAATGTATGACATTGTTCTGCATTCTGTCCATCAACCGTTCTTTTTGCATTTGTCACCCCGAGTCGGACGGGTATGCCCAGACGTGGGTCCCGTGCTCTCCATGCCACTGGATTCAAGCTAGCCTGGCTGATGAGGGGTGTTAGCCCGAAACAGGTCACAAGATGCTTGTTTCCGGTCCAGGGAAGACATGGCTTGGCAGTTGGGGCTGGACTGTTCCCATGAGGCACAGGGTCAAGACTGATTTGCATATAGTTGTGTCTGAACTGGGGTGGCAGAGTGAGCTAAAGAATGATGATGGATTTAACCCAGATCTGTGACTGGGGGTGAGTGTTTGAAAAGTTTCAGCACTCCGTCCATCATCTTGTGTTTGCTTTCCCCGGGGGTTACAACTAAAGGCGAAGGCAGTGCGATGGAATCACTTTAATTAAGCTTTGTGTTTGTGTCTCCGTTGTGCTTTGTGTTTGTGTCTCCATTGTTTTCTTCAGTCAACCGATCCTAAAATGGAATGGATGAATGAGCGAACAAACAAATGAATGAATAAAGGAATGAAAGACTAAAGGAATGAATGTCAAAGAAGAGGATGCAAAGACAGCGACATGTCATGGTTTTGCTTTTCTATAGACATACAGGGTCTCATTTACAAGGTTTTGGCACAGGGCAGCAACATAAATAATTATCAGGGTTTGCCAGGTGGAAGTTGTGGACGATGGCGATATCTCCTCCTGGGCGATTGGGCGGTCCTTGCGCAGGATCTTCTATCTGTTAGGGATGGCACTGTTGATGTCGGGTGCGGAGTTGGCGTTGGTCCAGGTTTCTGTTAGGAAGGTGACGTCGGGCAAGTAGGTGTTAAGGAGATCCCAGATTTCTGTGGCGTGCTTTTGTATGGAGCGTACGTTGAGGAGGATGCAGTTGAGTGGTTTGTGAGCGTGGAGTCTGGAGGGCCGGGGGCTGCTGCTGGGGTGCGGAGGTGGGTGAAGGTGCGGCGGCAGTGTAGACAGGAGAGAGGACCTTGGGTGTTTTTTGGTGTCGAAAGCTGGCAGTTGTTGCTGCGTCAGGGGTTGAGAGCATGGAGGGTGCTGGAGTGGTAGCGGAGGCGGGTCGGAAGACCAGGGTTTGTGGTGCTGGTCGCGGTCGGGTCACGGATGGGCGCAGATGGGCTTACCTTTGGTGAACCTTTGGCGTGCTAGCTGGCCGCCCGCTGCACATGGCTGCACAGCGGCCGCCTTTAAGTAGGAATCAGGAGGAGGGAGGCTCAGCTGGAAGGCAGGAGCGGGAAGGACACGCTGGATGGGGGAGGGGCCGCGGGGGCAGCAGCAGTGGTGAAAAACAGGGTGAGGCAAAGAAAAAGAGAGAAAAGGGAGACAAGAGAAAAAAGGCAAGATAAGGAAAAGGAAAGAGAAGAAGGGGCAGAGAAGAGAGAGGCAAGGAGCAGAACAGCAGAAGAGCAGAGTGCATTCCGACTGGACCACCAGGGTTGAGGCGCAGGCAGGAGCCTGCAGGTGGAGGAGGGCCTCGAACACCCTGCAGTAGAGCGCTCGGGGCTCAGGGGACTACACTCAGTGGTGGAGCTGTCACACTGACAGAGACGCTGTACATCATGACAACAGCAGCATAAACTTCCACTACACACATTCACTGTACAGAAAGGCAGCAACAGTGCAAGCTTCCATCACACACAATCACTCATCACTTTAGGCCTGATTTAGATCTCGGCGAAAGGGTTAATCCGTCACAACGGTGACGGATAACCTGTCTGAAGAAATATAAATCCCATTATATCCAATGGGATTATTATTTCAGAGGACTGGATATCCATTACTGTTGTAACGGAGTAACCCGTCCACCGAGATCTGAATCAGGCCCTATGTCACTCACTCCATACAGCAGCAGTGCATTTACATGTGCTAGATTTATCAGAGCACCTTCCGATACAATGTGCGAAGCTATTACCTTATACGTGAAGATTTGTTTACAGTATGAACAGGTATGCCATGGAGTGAACTCTTAGTATATGTGGTCCTCCCATTGGATATGCTATGGGACTGCCCACGGCTGCAAGTTTTTTGGAACTCCATACTGGAACGTTTGCGACGGGTCACGGGGTGGACGTTGCCTCAGTCCATTAAGGAGATACTGTTGGGTCTTCGCCCCCGCCCCAAGGGGAAGAAACTTACTCGTAGATTTCTCCAGTTGAGATTAGTGCTAGCCAAAAGGAGAATGAGCTCCCAGCCCCCCAGGGTGGAAACTTGGGCCAAGGATTTACGGGAATGGGCAACTGCGGAATTAGTCCGAATCAAGAGGGTCAGGCGAGATGAAAAGTTGGAAGACGATGCTAGAGCCTGGTATATCTTGATATCCAAGGTTCTCCTGGGGGAGGCTGCTGGGACGCAGGGGTCTGAGGGAACTCCGTTAGACCAAGCTGCTGCTGCAGTCATAATACAGCAGTTGGACACTCCTACGCTGCACGTAGAGTAGTCCCGTGATACTCAGAGTGGTCGGATGAAGTGACGTATGACACAGTCGATAAACTTTCTATGTCTGTGACCCGGGGGGGAGGGTTTGTTTCTAGAGTTAGGTTCTCAAGGTTTGTTTATTGGGAAACTTACTCCGCTTAAGGAGTTTAGATGCAGATATCTGCTGTCGGTACATTCTTTATAATTCTGGAAATATTGTTTACTTCATGTCTAATGCTTTCCGCTTCGATTACTGTTCAATGTGGGGAATTCTCTGATCACATTGTATTGTTGTTATCCAAGGCTGTACTGTGCTGAGATATTGATGTATCTGTACTAATTTGCTGATGCCGGATGGTTTATTCTCTCAATAAATAAAAATAAATTATAAAAAAGAAAATGTGGTCCTCCCAAACACAACAAATGTTTTTTTTAGACCAGATCAGAATAGTTCAGCGCTGCACACCCTTGCTGAGCTCCTGGTCCTTGGTGCTAAACCTCCAGCATGGTGACATTCCATTGTCCTGGGTCCTTACCTTGTCTGGTCTGCTTACTTTCTAACTACCTCGACTCTACACCAGGCATCCTGTCTGCTGAGAGTGTTTGTCAATCCAGAGCACACACTATGTTCTGTTAAAACCTATTGGTGTTGATGATCTGGAACAACTCCCCGTACCAATCAGGACCGCCCCCAATTTAGGGAAGAGGTGAAGATTTCCCTCTTTAAAGAACACTACATTACAATGCACTGAGCGTCCACAACTCAGCTTTTTCTCCTATTATACGCTGACTTTCAGCTTGCCTTTGACCATACGAATGAGTATTCTGCTGCCTTTTGGCTAGGTTCGGGCAATAGAAATAAGATATACATACAGATATACACACCCTAATCCATCTGTGTATTTATGCTGCCACTGTATTTTCAGTCATGTCTAGTTAGA
Source organism: Triturus cristatus (assembly GCF_964204655.1). Lineage (NCBI taxonomy): Eukaryota > Metazoa > Chordata > Amphibia > Caudata > Salamandridae > Triturus > Triturus cristatus. The sequence continues at coordinate 1,250,455,400 of NC_140592.1, read as the reverse complement.
ATCTGTCTGGGTTCACGTGAAGGACATTAGAGTGAATGTGTGATATTCGCCCTGTTATCTCGTCTGACTGCGGCTTGCCGCATTGATGTTCATTTTGGGGGAATTATCAGTAATTGCAGCAATTCAATGAAAATGTACCGCATAGAGATCAGAACGGTTTAGGGATTTGTGTTTATTATGAGGCCAGTAATTTTGTGTGTTTTGTGTGCATTTATAACAACTTCCTCTGTTATAAAGTCCTGTGATCTCACTGAGGATACTAGTTAGCAGCTGCCTGCTGAGCAGGGGTGCATGTGGGGCCTTTCTGGGTTGCTTATGACTGCTCAGCTCTAAGCATCCTGCTGAGCTGTAACCACGATAGTATATCTTCAGTGGCCATTAGATTATTGGTCATCTAGAGTAAACGGCTACTGCGATGCAATCTGAAGTCCAGAAGCCTTGTGCACATGTCATAATCCATACTTTCCCAGTGTTCGACACAGTTCTTACTTTTGAGGTGGACTGAAAATGTTTCTAGCTTACAAGTCAACAATTTTCAATTCTATTAAGGACACAGAGGCGAGGATTATGCTTCTGGTTTCTTTACTGTAAATGTCAGCAGCCAGTCACTTTTAACTAGACAAAAAACCATATTACCCATAAATGTCACATATCACATGCCCCAATCATAAGGGAGTAACCCTTATAAGTATAGACGACTCAATCTTGTGTCCTCCTTCAATGTAGGGTAACGGCATGAGTACAGAATTCATAATACATAATAATAGCCACCAAAAGTTAAAAAAACAATCCAAAACATGGATCCACACTCCAACAGGGATATTGAACAAACAAAAACCCAGCCAGCTGCTGACTTCCAAACTAGATCCCCCTGGAGCGGAGAAGATAACAAGTCACACTCAACTGCTTCTCAGATGTGAACAGCAATCGAAGTCAGAACCCCCCTCTAAACCATTCTTCTGTTCATTTCCTGAAGTGCAAAATATCACACTGCAAAGGCTGTACACATCTACTGGCAATACCAAAGATGTCAAATAGAACAGGGTGGGAGTAGAAATCATCACAATCTTACATAAAATTGGTTATGGAAATCAATTACGTATAGATAAATACATTCATTGCATATATTGGGTGGGATAATCTTCACCTCCGTGTCCTTAACTGAAATGAAAATTCTTGATGCGTAAGCTTTACTACCATAGATGCCACATCCACATTTGGTTTATGATAACATTTTCAAAATATAGATTTGGTAGATTAATCTGCTGCTCTCATAATTTCCTCTATGCGGGAACCTAAAGCAAACGATTTTGATGCCATGGCTCCCCTAGCTGAATGTGCTCCAAATGCAGGGCTGTTAATACCTGCCTCTGCCAACAACCATCTCATCCACCTGGTGAACGTAGCTGAGGTCACTGATCTAAAAGGCTTTTGTAAAGCAAGAGTAGTTGGCCACTAGATTCCTGTCACACTACTCTAGTTAAAGCCTTATATTCCTTAAAACTTTGTACCACATACAAGTGAGAATTATCTGGAAAAGCCGGATAGTACACCAACCGGGAATTTGTTTTTGTAAGACAAGTGATTATAAAATGTGACTCCCTCTGGGGAAAAAAAAAACTGCCTGCCAATTCTAGGGCTCACATATCGGAGACCCTTTTTGCATGAAATTAGACATGATAGCATAGTGAGCTAAGCCGAAAACTGCTTTCACAACAAATATCTGTTTGCCGACCATCGCTCCAGGAACCTGAGAACAACATTAACATACCATACGAATGCCCCTCATTAGTTTGCAGATGTTCACCCACTGGTTTACCTTCGAAAGGTAGGTGTCCTGTGTAAATAGCAGAACTGAAATTATTCATAGTGATGTATGCCAAACCAGAAGGGAAATTTATAAACATGCCACATTCTGCCCCCCGGGATCAACACCCTGCTTACTGCACAAAGCACACCATCTCCTCCAAGCTGAGTCATGGGTTTTGTGAGTGCTGACTGCCCACGCCTGCCTGATGAACATTGCAGCTTACTGCAAAATGCCTGGGTTATACCATCTTTCCATGAAACCATCCAAGCTATCAACCTGAGTTGATCAGATAAGACTAACGGATGAGGATGACCCTATGGAGCCACTGAGCTGCGGACGACTCAGGAGTAGAACTGGAGGCGTACTTGCTAATACTAGGGCTACCAGGAACAAAGGTTGAGCTCGCCAGAATGGAGTCATGATAATCATTTCCGACCTCTGCTGTCTGACTTGCGCCAGCACTCTAGGTATCATAAGGTAAGGAGGAAAGGCGTAACCCAGAAACCAGTCCTGGAGAAACACATCCATAGCATGGGCTTCCGGATACGGAAAAGAGTTGAAGAACTTCAACAGCTGACGATTCAGTCGAGAGGCAAGCAAGTCTACTCTCCATGGACACCACAGGTCATGAATGCCCTGGTACATAGTGGAATGCAGCTTCCAGTCACTGAAATCCCTTAGGTGATGGGAATTCCAAACAGCTATTGTGTTTCTCTTTCCGTGAGGCATTTTGCTGTGATCGAGATTTAATGACTGAGGCACTAATACCAGAAGTCTTTGGCAATCTCTGCTAGTGGAAGGGACTATGTCCTCCCCAGTTTGTTGACAAACCGGATGGCTGAGATGTTGTCCATCCTCAGCAAGGCACAACAATCCGTCTAGGAGGGAGAGAGGCTACTGATGGCAAACGATCCTGGCAGGAGTTCCAGGCAATTTATATGGAGATTCAGCTCCGCTCCCAACCAACGACCCCCCATTTAGAGGGATCGGCACCTTGCTCCTCAGACCCAACAGCTGGCATCTGATTCTATCACCACCTATGGGGAGGTGCCGAAAATAGCTGTGCCATTCCAGGATTCCATGTGTTCCAACCACCTTGTCATCTCTGTCCTAGCTTCACTCGAAAGGGGAACCTGTTCTAAATAAGAGATCCTTCCTCAAATGCCAATTTTTTTTAATCTCCGAGGAGCTCTGAAATGGAAGGGACCAGGAAAAAATTGCTTGTGTTGAGGAGGCTAACAGGCCTACAATCCTGGCAATCAACCTCAACGATACCGTCTGGCTTCCCAATGCAGACCCCAATTTTCTCTTGATTTTGTCAATCTTCTAGGAAAGAAGAATAAGTTGGGTCGGGACCAAATTTATCTGCAATCCCAAAAATTCCATCTGTTGTGCAGACAATAGTGACTTCTGCGACTTGACTATGAAATCCAAACTCTGCAGAGGTTGAACGGTCCATGAAAGAAGTCATGAGCGTCTGAGGCTCCTGTGCTATCAAGAGAAGTTCATCTAGATACACTATCAGATGGACTCCCCGAGCTCTCAGTGACTCCGCCACCGCTCTCATCAATTTTGTGAAGCACCAGGGGGCTGATGAGAGACTAAAAGGAAGGGAGGTGAATTCCAGACATTGACCCTGCCGTAGGAAGTGCGGAAAATCTTCTGTGAGGTGGGTAAATGGGAAGGGAAAGGTAGACATCCTTCAGGTCCAACTGGGCCATCCAATCGCCTTCCTGAAGGATATCTCTTAGCAAATGAATGCCCTCCATTTTGCATTGTCTCTATAGTATCCAGGCGTTAAAATCTTTTAAATTTAGAACCAAACGGTAGCCACCTCCCCTCTTTCAGCCAGGATAAAGGGACTTATAAATCCTTTGGGATGAAGTGCTGAAAAACATACAGCCCCTTTGTCTAACCTCTTCGTGCCCATGACGAGATGGTCTCGTCATGGAGCACAGTCGCGCTGTGCCCATGACGAGACTATCTCGTCATGACACCCACCCACGTGGGAAGCGCCAGGCACAGGAGGGGGAAAAGGCCTGGCAGCGAAAGGGTTAATAACATTTGATTTTCTAAGTCTATAAAAGACTTTTCTTTTTGTGAAAAATACATTTGTTTTGGAGGATGTGACTGGAAACATGTGCCGTAAGACATCAGCTTGAAACCTAGGATAGTTTCCAGGATCCACGGATTCTGGGTAATCTGCCTCCAGTTGTCTGGGAACAATCCCACTCTTCCCCCAAGGTTACCCCTGAAAAAGGGATAAGTCTTGCTATTATGTTCGGTGTCTTAAACCACTCCTTGTGCTCCTTTGCAGTTGCCTCAATGGAAGCTGAGGTGACCGCCATGGGAATGGGTGGGGTAGAAGGTGGGCTCAGCTGGTTTCCCCATACCATCCATCCCTGCCTGAGCCTTGAAAGGAATCAGATCCTCGGCTTGACACACACTTTCCAAAGCACCCAGGCCTGCCAAAAAGGCTTCTTCTAAACACTTTTTAAGTGACATTTGGGCTTTATCTAGGGTGGGATACGTGGAGCAAACCCTGGAGAATTCTTTCACAAATGTACCCCAAACAACCGTCCCTCAGCCACTGGACTGGCTTGAGATGTTGCTAAATCATTAAGCTTCGGGTCTATTCTCATGAGCATGGATCTCCAGCATTCTGTGGAAATAGCGAAATTGGTGTTTCCCAATTCACAAATGGCCCTCTGCGCCCAAACCTCAAGGACCTCTTGATCCACAGGAAAATTAGATTCTTTGGCATGATATGCTAACTCTAGTATCTTCGTCAATGGGCCAGACATGTCCAAGAGCCTGTCCTGGCAATTACGCCATGACCTGTCCAGGCCCTTCTTAGGGTCCTTTGCTTACTTTCTCATAAAGGTGACCATGGTAAAGTCCTCTTCTGGGGTATCTGTGACCTTACCAACCAGTTCTGGGCGAGGGCATTCTGCTCTAAGACGAGCACGGACTTCCTGATCGAAGTCCTGACAGAGGTGCGATTAGACATATTCCGCTACCTCTTTTCCTATGGAGGACTTGCCTAGCACATCTTCAGAACCGGTCTTGAGGCAGTTTCATTAACCTACACCTTTGGGTCTTCCTATTCATCAACATGTTTCTGACATTGTTAAAAGAGAGTGGAAGGATCCGGGCAAGATTGACGTTCCTAGATTTATGTCTTGTTTGCATCCTTTGGAGGAGGCGGATAAATCTATGCCTGAAGCTGCTGCAGTGGACTCATTGACTGCCAGTCTGGTTGGCAGGACTTCTGCGGCAGAGGAAAGCATTATCAAGGATCAGACGGGTAACAAGATTGACTCTGCATCAAAGAAATCTTCTGCAGGTACGCATCTAACATTAAGGACTGGAATCTATAGTACCTAAGTCTCTCAAGCTCCTATTTTGGACTTGAAATGTCGCTACAAGGTTTTTCAGGATGGCTCGAAGTGCTCGGATCTTCTTGAGGCTATGGAGAAGCAAGTGGGATTTCTGTCTGATATTTCCTTTGACACTGTGCAAGCCTCTGTACTTGCTGGCGGGGCAGTCATCTACTCAACGGAACCTCTTTCTAAAGGAATGGCACACTGATGAGGCACAAAATGCGGTCATATTGAGGATGCCTTTTGAGGGTACTAAGTTGTTTGGTGCTGATCTAGAGGAGAATTTGCACAGAATGTTCAAGGAAAAGAAACATTCTTAATCTTTTTTCCCAAAAGGCAGGTGCTTCGGCTCTTGCTCCTCATCGTTTAAGTCTTCTTTTCATCAGCAATCCATCAGCACCTGCAACGACAACAGTTTTCTTTCTACAGGAAACAGAAAGGGAAGGTGTGAGAAGCTGGCCTGGTATAGGATGTCCACTAATGTACGTGGGCTCCTTTACACCAGTCCAGACAACCCTTATGGTGATTTAAGTGGTCTTAGACAACCTTAGAAAGCTCTCCGAGTGGTAGCCGTGGAAAGCAGCCTTAAGGCTCAGTCCAGAAGGAGTGTAAAGCAGCCTATTTTACCAGAATGCAATCTTATTGATATAGATTAAGTGAAAAAGGAACCACCCAAGGTGAGTAGATAGGAACCCCATGGAGAGCGTGTGGGAACACAAGTGCGTGCTCCGTGCAACTCTATGGTTAAGTCGCGGTTGGATTTTTAAAGATTAAGAACCCTTCCCAGTGGACCCGGAAGAAACCCCGTGGAAGACAGAAGGTGGAGAGCCATCCCACCCGTGGATACCCTAGTACCCAAGTTACCTACACCAGGGAAGCTGGGTGCATAGGTGTGAAGTGGTGTCGGAAACCGCTGTCGAACCCAATGGAAGACTTCAGGAAAGTGCCACTGCTGAAGAAGGAGAAAATGTCCGGTGGAATTCGAAGGTGGATAAGAGGTACCTGCAATCAGAGAGGACAGAGTCTATGTCTCTATGGAGTGGCCATGAGACTTGGAAGATGAATGCCCTCAGATGTCGGGTGTTGCAGGATGGATGATGATGACATTAACTCTCTATCTGTGAGGACCAGACAATGCTGAGGAAGACCAGGAGCCATGTACGAGCTGTCCCACATTGAATGTCAAGTGCTGAGGGGTCGGTGTCCAGTGGGAGTACCAACAAGCCTTGGCAAATGCAACCAATGCAGATGTCAAAGAAGGTGCAATGTCGGGACCAGGAACGTCCTGGAGACTCACCACAAGCAGGGTAGTCAGGGCAGGTCCCGAGCAATCAGGGGAGCCCAAAAGAAACAAAGGTGTCTCTCAATTGGACCCACTGGCTGGAGGCACTGGAGTTGCGAAGGACCTGAAGCAGCTCACCAAAAGATGCAGGCCACGATGCACACGATGCGGTGTGGCTGAAGATTCTGGTCACTGGAGGTGCTCGAGGTTAGGGCTACTTGGAGCCCAAAGATCATCTTGGAAGTAAGTCAACAATGCTTGGCAACTGCAAGTTGACACGGTGCACAGGGGTTCAGTTATTGTAACCCCCACAGGGGATACTGGCCTCAAACTTGGTGAGAGGGCAGGGCAGGTCTTGGGAGCTGTGGATACCCACCACCCGTGTTGCAGAACTTTACACAGTCTGGAGGAGCTCAGGATCAGTAGACCAGTCGACTTAGTTGTGGTGCCTACAAATGCAGGGGAGTGACTCCTTCAGTTCAAGGGAGATTTCTTCAGGTGTCTTGGATGCCCACAGGCCTTGGAAGGTTCCTGTATGGTGCACATGCACAGACGATGCAGCAGACTAGAAGGGGGACGAAGTCGAGCCCAAACAAAGTCCAGTGAAGTCCAGAGTGCCCAGATGGTAGAAGAAGTGGTATCTGATCTGAATCTATTCCCATGAAAAATCTAGGGACCCACCCACGGGTAAGCCCTTAAGTACCCCTAGGAAACAGGTGGGACGATTCAGGGGACCATCCTAGAGGAGGGTCTGGACAGGGGGTTGGTTACTCCCATGTCCTTTGTTCAGGTTCACACCATAGTGGGAGCCAACGACTCCCAGAGCTGGTTTGAACTGGACTATGCATGGGGACACCAAATGTACCCCTCATGCAGACTGAGTGGCGCTTGCAAGATGCAAGAAGCTGTGACAAGATGCCTATTGTTCTGCCTTGCCCTACTCGAGCTTGGCTCAGCAGCAGAAGGGCAGAATCGTGTCTCTGGTCGGCACAACCATTTTGTGCTGTCCGGGTCAAGAAGGCTGAGAGCCTAATAAAATCCCAACAAAAGGCTCTTCCAGTGCTTGGAATCATACCTGCCACACCGTTTACAGTGTGGGGGTATGATTCCAACATGTTTGATACCAAACATGATAGGATTTGTTGCAGCCAGTTTCGAAATGGTCATCGCGTAATTATGCAATGCCCCTCTTTATAGTATATGGCTGCTTCACTTATAACCCGGGAGAATGGACTCGTAGGCTGTAGGGGTGTCCTGCTCATGCAGGGACACCCTCACACTTAAAACCAAGCATCCTGCCTTCAGGATTGATAAGGCCTGCTATAGGGGTGACTTATAGGTTTTTATATGCAGTGACCCCAGATCTAGGAAACCTATATCTGTAGTAAGTGGTGCTAGAACCAGCTTACACAGGCTGCAATGACAGCCTGTAGTTCCATTATGAATGGTCTCCCATGGGTGGCATAATGCATGCTTCAGCCCATGGGGGCCCTCTGGGCTACCTAATTACTGAGCATACCAATTTAAGGAGGAAAGCAGATAGACGGGGTCCTGATTAGCAGTATCCCAGTCAGACTAGTCAGTAACAGCTTAGCACCCAGCAAAAAGTGGGGGTAACCATAAAAGCAGATCCTACTTTCCTACAGAAGGGTTCCTGGATTCTGGGAGATCAGAAAGGAAAGACCGTCTCTCCATCTCAGCTGAGGTCCTGACTATGCTGGATCCAGCTCTTTCCTTCCTGTGGGCGGCAGGATAAAATCCTACCTTCATGCTCGGGATGAATCTACTTCAGATGCATGGGTTCACCAGGTGGTGTGGACTGGGAACTGAGGGCCTGATTTAGATCTTGGCAGACGGGTTACTCCGTCACAACGGGGATGGCTATCTTGTCCACCAAAATATACATTTTCTCATGGCTTCTTGTGTGTTCCTGGACCGTGGGTGAGACTGCACCTGAGTCCGTTATTAATTAATCTACCGAAGCATTGGAGACCATCTTCTATGGATTGGGAGACGTTTGTCCCTGACAAGGAGTCAATCAGGGCAAAACTACAAAAGTGAATGAGGGAGGAGTCCTTATGTTAGGGGTTCCCTCTTCATGTTCCTCCAGTTATTGATAACCACGGATGCCAGACCCCTCCGATGGGAGGGGGCAATGTGCCTGGGCAAGGAAACACAGGGGAAATGGTTCTGTAGAGATAGAGCAAAGAGTTCCCATTCTTTTCCTCTCGTCTCGGGTCAGTGGAGTAACTTCCCACTCAGAGAGTAGCCTTGTTAGTCTGGAGCTTGGGAGCACTGTACTCCAGCTTAGAGGGTTACCACTGCAGGGTTCTAGACGCCCCTCCACGCTCAAGTCTTCTGCTAAACACCGAGTGAATTTTTAGGTTTGGTGAATCTTGAAGTGTCCTTATGCGGTCCAGTGTGATATCTCTTCTGTTCTTCAGTTTCTACTGGATGGATTTTAGAAGCATTTGGTAGTAGTTACTCTAAGGGCACAGTGGGTTGCAATGCGAGCCTTTAGAGAGCCTGGGTCCAATTCTAGCACTTAAGTTAATTTGGTGGTTTCACTGTTGAAGAGTTTTTCAATATCTAGACCTGTGTGGGTCGGCCTTCAGTCCCTCCATGGGATTTGCCATTGGTGCTTCAGGTTTGGCAGGGAGTTCCTTTTGAATCTCTCCTTTTAGTTGGTGTAAAATATTTGCCTTTTAAGGTGGCATGCCTAGTGGTGGTTACCTCTGCTAGGAGGATTGGAGAGTTAGGAGCGTTGTTCTGCAATTCTCCTCTCTTACGGATTTTGGAAGATAGAGTTTTTTTGAAGCATAATCTGGCTTTTCTTCCTAAAGTGGCTTCCAAGATACATTAGGAACAAGGGATATTGCTTCCTGCACTTTTTCCTTCTCTTTTTTCTAGGGAAGAGGAGCTTTTTCCTTTGTTGGATGTCAAAAACATACACCATCAGAGATCTGAGATTGGTGGACAGGCTGAACATTTTTTTAACCTTTGGAGCGTCATTTTAGGGTCATCAGGTTTCCAATGGTACTTTGAGTAGATGGATTTATTTTACTATTGTGTTGGTGTATTTGTTATTTAATGTACCTCTTCCCGAAGGGATCCAGGGTAGATCTACTAGTGGAGTAGGCTCAGGTGGGTCCACTAGCAGATATCTGTAGAGCGGCCATCTGGGCCTCGCCTCATACTTTTGCAAAACATTACCGTATTGACAATATTCTGGAGGGTAAATCATTTGTGGAAAATGTTTTGACAGCTGTATTTGCTGCATGATTCCGTTACCTTTGTTTTTGCACTGATTAAAACTGTGATGCACATTATTGGTGTACAACTTTGTCAGTTTATCATGGAGAATGGTTCATCAAGAAAGTCAGCTCTTTGCTTGGTTATCCCTCAGAAGTAAGGACTGGGATGAGGGATAACGCCTGGTTAATTACTCATAAATATAATTATCCTTAGTCCCTGATGCCCTCGTCGGAGTCCTCACGACCCACCCTGCCAGCTAGCCTTCACGTGACTTGGTATGGCAGGAAGTGATCACGGCTGGGCGAAACTCGCTGAATTGTACTCTGTCGAATTCCACAGAGTTACATAAAAACTCAGAGAGATTCTGCAGAGTGCTGCTGATAAGCGGACATAGGCACGGCGTGCTATGATTTAGCGCTAATAGTGCTTTCCACATTGAAAAATCAGCACGAATGGCACCACGCGGCGCGCCAGAGGCGCAGCTTCTTGAGCTGATTTTGCTGCTGCTCAAGTAGATTTTATACTCAAGCCACAGTCTTCTGACTGCGAACGCCCGCGACCGCTCGGGTTTGAAAAAATCTCGCCGGATGTCCTCTGAGAGACCGGACATCGCACTGGGAGACGCTAAATCTCACTGTTGCTCACCAACTTACCATTCTGGAGCATCGTGGGAGAAAAAATTCTTCCATGCAGCGATTGGTGGAATTTGACTGGAACTCTGTGCTACAATAGTAAAGCGGAGTCACCAAATTCCTCCAATTATGCGGGCAGATCGGAATATTCCACTCGCCCCTAGAAGTGATATGGGTAAGAGGGTGTTTATACTATCCCTGGGTGGGTGGGGCTTCCTTTTCTGGTCTGAAGTGGAATCCACCTCAAAATTAAGGACTGTGACGAGGACATCTGAGACCAGGGATAATGAGATTTGCTGGTAAGTAGCCAAGCTTTACTGATGTGCACTTCTGGCCAGGGTGTTTTAGGGGTATTTAAAGGGTTTCCAGAGATACTTGAACCCTCTTTACCCAGGGCAGTAGTGGAAGCTCCCAAGTTCACAAACTAAAAATATTTCTTTTTTAGCACTCATGCCAGAGCATGCAACGTACAACATGTCCAACGACTGGACGACACTCCTGGAACGTTGGTAGCCTCACAAATAGGGGGCTGCTTGACCCCTGACCTTCGCTCCCTCCATGGCCCCTGGTTCCCCTTGGTGTTTGATGCAAAGCCAGGTCAGTCTATTTTAGAAGAACTGGATGCCTCTCAAATACAAGGGCTGTGGCGCTGGTCTGCCCTATACAGGCCCCCTCTGTACACATTAACAGAAGGTCACTTTGGAGTGCAAACTGATTTTGAGGATATTGGCGGGATTGACTTTCACGATTCACAAACTTATAGCGCAGAAAATTGATCGATATTTACAACACTTGGCGTAGAATCTTTAATACCTCTGTGCCAGAGTTTTCCCCACTCTCTATTCTCTGGTTTCCCCAATAAATATTGGAAAGACAAATCTACAGAAAAGGGTCCGGGTAAATACAATATGCAGATTTGCAATTGCTTATATATTGTGGACAGCACTAAAAGCACGTTATACTCTGTTTTGCGGGGCTGAACTTATAATACGTGATATTTATCAACTCTAATACATTTCCATCCCTGGTGTATTGGCATTAATTGGGCGTTAGATACAAAGCTCTCAAGTTTCCCAGTTCCATCCCTGAGTACATCACCGAGTTCAAGTTTTCCTTTGTATTCTGGAACTTGTAGTCTTGTCAATGATCAATCAGTCAATCAATCATTTGTCAAGCGCACTACATACCCGCGAGGGTCTCAAGGCGCTGGTGGGGGGATGCATTGTAGTTGTTTGATGAGCTTAGTCGGGGCACCCGCATAGAGGGCGTTTCCATAGTCGAGTCTGCTGCTGAGGAGGGCCTGGGTGACTGTTCTTGTATCTGTCGGGATCCATCTGTAGATCTTGCGGAGCATGCGGAGGGTGTTGAAGCAGGAGGAGGAGACGGCGTTGACTTGCTTGGTCATTGAGAGCGTTGAGTCGAGGATGATTCCCAGGTAGCGTGCGTGGTCGGTGGGTGTCGGGGCTGCCCCCAGTGCATCGGCCACCAAGAGTCGTCCCAGGCTGAAGGGTTGGAGCCGAGGATGAGGACCTCCGTCTTGTCCGAGTTCAGCTTCAGACGGCTGATCTTCATCCAGTCGGTGACAGCCTTCATTCCTTCGTGGAGGTTGGCTTTGGCGGTGATGGGGTCCTTGGTGAGGGAGAGGATCAGTTGGGTGTCATCGGCGTAGGAGATTATGTTGAGGTCGTGCTGCAGGGCGACGTGTACGAGCGGGGCCATGTAAATGTTGAACAGTGTCGGGCTGAGGGAGGATCCCTGGGGTACGCCGCAGATGATCTCGGAGGCTTTGGAACGGAATGGGGGAGGCGGACGCTCTGGGTTCTGTCGGAGAGGAAGGAGGTGGTCCAATCCAGAGCCTTGTCTCGGATCCCTGCGGCGTGAAGGCGTGCACGTAGTGTGTGGTGGCAGACGGTGTTGAAGGCGGCGGAGAGGTCTGGGAGGATGAGTGCTGCGGTCTCACCGTTGTCCAGCAGGGTCCTGGTGTCGTCGGTGGCGGCAATGAGGGCAGTCTCGGTGCTGTGGTTGCTGCGGAACCCTGACTGGGAAGGGTCCAGGATTCTGTTTTCTTCGAGGTATCGGGTTAGCTGTCTGTTGACGATTTTCTCGATGACCTTGGCCTGGAAGGGGAGCAGAGAGATGGGCCGGAAGTTCTTGAGGTCTTTTGGGTCTGCCTTAGGTTTTTTGAGTAGGGCGTTTATCTCTGCGTGTTTACGGCTCTCTGGGAAGGTCACGGTCTTGAGGGAGAGATTCATTAAGTTTGCACAGGTGGGGTGCGATGGAGCTGCTTGCTTTGTTGAAGACGTGGTGCGGGAATGGGTCTGACGGAGAGCCGGAGTGGATTGTGCTCATGGTCTTGATGGTGTCATCAACGCTCACGCTGGCCCAGGCTGGCAGGGGGTCGTGGTCGATGGTGTGCAGAGGGTCTGTTGTGTTGCTGTCTGTTGGGGCTGTCTGGGTGTTGAAGCAGTCGTGGATGTCTGCTATCTTGCGGTGGAAGAAGGTGGCGAGGGAGTCGCACAGGGCTTGCGACGGCGGGATGTCGTTGGTGTTGGAGCTGGGGTTGGAGAGTTCCTTCACGATGTTGAAGAGCTCCTTGCTATTGTGTGCGTTGTTGTTGAGGCGGTCTTTGAAGGAGGTCCTCTTGGCCGCCCTGATGAGGTGGTGGTGGTTGGGGATGGCGTCCTTGCGTGCTGCGTGGCTGTCCGGAGTTTGTTCACTGTGCCATTCCTTCTCTAGTTTCCGGCAGGCTCAGTAATACACTTCCCAGAATGCAAAGTAAAAACCTGGAATGGATGGTCTTTTTAAGCATGGGCTAGTGGGACTTGAGAGTTCTGGATACATATCGTAAGCGAGGGATGCCTGTGCCTCCCCCCAGGACAGACTCTCTAACTCGCGCTCTGGCGGATAAGCGCGGCTCCTCGTACGCACCGTCCATCATCCATCACCGGAAGTGGCGGTGTCTCACGCCCCCCTGCGGGACCTTCGCAGCGCCATATTTCAGCAGCAGCTCTGCGACGTAATTATCTGTTAATAATTCAACAGGCGCTCCGGCCATGTGGAAGCTGTCCAATCGCTCAGAACAAGACAGGAAAAATCATCAAATTACCCGGAGAGGCCTCCATCGCCAGAAGTGATTTATGCTGTGAATGTCTCAGAGAACCGGCTGCCGGGGAAGACCCGGGATCCCGCCTCGGATCGGGTCCAGGTGCGACACTCCTAGCGCCTCGAGCCTACCCCGGGGCGTGCCCACTGCCTGCCTAAAACTAGTTTACGCCGTTCGGTATCAGCGACCACAGATTAACTCACAGGGACCCTGGGCTGCGGCTGTCAGTCACAGGCACGGAGTTCAGAGTTTGTTTTGTTGGAGCTGTCTATCCGGCTGCCGGTCAAATTGTACTTGAACTCTGATATTTAACCAGCAGCCCTCTAAATAGCAGGAACGCTTCCCTGTTTACCCAGTGACTGGCCCAGAGACGGACTGGCCAATAAAGCAAGCGGGCAGTGCCCGACGGGCGGGTCCCACAAGTCATTTTGTGGGCCAATTATCTTTGATTGTTTGGGGCCGGTTTTTGCTGGTGATTTCCGGATATTAAAACAAATGTTGCCTGCAGCGAGGTCAAATCTATGCCGTTTTAGAATATACCGATGCAGCATGTGTTTAAGAGTCCAAAACTACAACCACGTTTTAGCTTTTTAATCCATTAATAGGGACGCTCTTATTTTGGCGCTCGGGACTATTTTCTGTCCCAGTCGGACCCTGGACTGGCTACGTGACCGCTTCTTTGCTACTTTTTAAATTTATTCTGCAGACAATATGTTTGTGGGATCAGCTGAGAGTCATGGTGTTTGTGTAATAAAATCATGCCTAGAATAATTTTGAAAAGGACAAAGAATGATCTCAGCAGTAAATATGCAGGCGCAGAAGTACACTCCATCCATCTATTTGCCCAGCTCCGCATCTATCGCACTTGGCCACAACCCCCTCGCCCCCCCTTGCCCATCCTCCAAAGCCAGACTTATGTAAACAAAACAGAGGGACCCAGCCTTTCGTGCCCTGGAGTTTTTGTTCCTTCACTTGGAAAAAACGTAATGTTTTTCGTAAAACCCTCTCCTGCCAGGGGTACCCCTTGGGGGCATGCTTCATCACAGCGCCCTTCCCAGCATGCCCCGTGCCGCTACGGGACGGGGCGTGCTGCGGCCAGACGAACCACGCAGGAGCACTGAATGTTATGACTATGCGAGGCAGGTGATTCTGCTAGGGAGGAGTGAGGTAAAGGAAGGTGTACGTTAAAAATACCTGGCTGATGGGTGGTACTCCTTTATCCTGACCCCTAGTCGGTGTGGTTAAAAACTGAGGAAAATATTAGGAATCATGGGGTTAATGTTCCCAAATCCTAGTGGTCGACATGTTTCTAGCCTACCCCTTTCGGCTCTTCTTCAGGAACTAGTGTATAATACATGTCATACCTCGTTCCACTCCTGCAGTTGATCTACACCTCGCAACTTTCATACAGTGCATCAATCGCACACGTCTACACAGGTGCAGTAAGAATGGATGCCACCTGGTACCACTATTGTTAATTATCCAAAAGGAAAAAACGAAAGAACAACAATTGAGCTTTCCCCACATTTAATTAGCCGTCTGCAAAGGCATGCTCAATTAGCTCCGCATACACGAGTGCACCTCCGAGGTGACAAAGACAAACCAATGGTGACTTGTCTGAATTTGGACCTGTGAGTACCTTTGGCACATCTAGTAAAGTGGTTACAATCAAATAGCGACACTGTCATATGCTTGAACACACTGCACTTGTGAAACACATCACGCATTTACTGTTGTCGTTGTCTCGTATCATGGCTGTTGACACTGACAAACCATGAAATAAAGGACATACAACACAAAAAACAAGTACACCACATACTACACATACGTTTCATTGCTGAAGCCCGGGCTTCATGGTTCTGCCGGGGGGAAGTTGTGCCTATGGTCAGACACTGTTTAAGAGAAATGTCAAGTCAAGTCAAAGAAAGCTTTATTTTGTCCGTAGGCCGTAAAAGCAGAAGAGCAGTGCAAAGTATTTTGACAAAATACATACAGTACAGCGTAATATTTCATTTCATCATAGAAAAACTATATACAATGTTTCTGTAGTTTAAAATTGCAACGTTTCAGATAAGCGAGCTTTGACCTCCTTCTCAAGTTAACTTCCCCGTGCCTACTCAAAGTCCTTTAGCGGGATATAGCGCAATGCTAAATAGAATATATAATTTCATCATTAGGCATAATACAAGATTATTGCAGGATAAAGTGCAATGTGCAATATTAGAGAAAAAAAACAATTATAACTTCTAGATTGAGTAACGAAAGGGGGAGCAGAGACAAGTATTATAGCGAATGGTTATTATAATCAAATATTAAAACACATATTTGTTACTAAGAAAACTTTGTAGATATAAAAAGTATTGTTAAGAAGTTCTAGGCTTAAAAAAAAACAGCTAAAATTGTTCAGTTAAAAGACACCTCATAGGAGAATTAATTGCAGTGGGGGTAAACATACAATGCAGTGAGTGCATACCACTGGGAGGTACATAAAGTGGGGTAAGTCTAATCATTGGTAGACTAAGAATTTCCTTTAAGAATTTTCTTGATGATAGCTCTACGAGGGCACCACATGGAGTATAGAAACCTCGAGATGGTAAACACAATAGGGATGACAGTTTCATGCTTAAGGAGCCTAAATGCCTCTGTACAGTGTCTAATCCCCAAGTTCCTGCACAATTGTATTAACCATCGCGACCTTATCTTTCCATAGGCAGGGCAAAAGAAAACAACGTGCATTTCAGTTTCCTCAGCTCGGTCACAACCTGGACACTCTAATGTGTGGGAGCCCTGCCACTTGTTAGTGAATGATCGAAGCGGGAGCACCCCGTGTCTG
This sequence comes from Triturus cristatus, assembly GCF_964204655.1. NCBI lineage: Eukaryota > Metazoa > Chordata > Amphibia > Caudata > Salamandridae > Triturus > Triturus cristatus. The sequence goes on along the minus strand of NC_140592.1, from coordinate 1,250,439,102 downwards.
AATTGAAGAAAGAGTTTCTTTGCTAGGATCAGTTGGATGTAATCTAGGGCCGCTTCAAGCCTATATTGCTGCTTTAGTTCCAGGAACTTAAAGGTTAGACAGCCCTGTTTGGTCCCCCGCCATAATTGACCCAGTTTAAATTCTCTGTAAGACTCAAGCAGTGCATTCCTAGATGTCATAGAGCAGATCTCTTCTGGGGATGTCCACATGTTTTCCCTCCCTAGGGCCTGGCAGATGGTTCTGATGTAGGCTAGCCAGGGGAATTTTCCTGCACCATGGAGCCTCATAACGTCTTTTAACTCCTCCTTAGATTCCGCTAATTCTGGAGTACTCCAGAGGCATCGCCAATAAAGCAGGGGTCTAGAGAAAACTACATCTGATATAGGGCTAATCCATAGGTCCATCCTAAGCGTTATTAGAGGAGGGCTAGTGGGAAGACCCAGCAATTGCCTGAGAAATTAGTTCTCTGCCATTGAGAGAGAAGCAACTGGGAGGTGGCCCCATAGTTCTGCCCCATACAGTGCCAAGCGCCTAGCCTGAGTCTTATAAAATTCTGCTACAGGTCCTATTACTTTGTGTGAACAGTGCTTGTAAACTTTTGTAATGCCTCCCGTGGATTGGGTTAGTTTTAGGCTAGCTTTCTTTATTTGTGTCCCCCATTACGTTTTTTCAGTGAGGGTGATTCCTTGATAGTAAAAAATGGACACCCTCTCTAGGGCCCTTCCATCTAATCGAGATTTGGACAGTTCATAGTGTTAGCATTAAAAACCATGTACTTAGTTTTTTGGAGATTGATCTCCAATCCTCAATTATTGCAGAAAGTGCTGAATACATCAAGCACCCTCTGCATGCCCATGGGAGAATTGGAGAGTAAAAGCGTGTCATCCACAAACATAAGAGCTGGGATTTTGCGGTTTGCTAGCCTGGGTGCATCAATGTCTTTCCACTCCAACAGAGAATCAATAAGGCCATTTATAAAAAGGGAGAAGAGTGTTGGTACCAGGACACATCCCTGACGGACCCCTTTCTCCACTGGGAAGGGGGCGGAAAGTTCACCATTTTTTCCATATCTTATACACGCATAGTTGTCTTGGTGAAGGCGTCTCAGCTGGTAGCAGAGATACTCTGGAGCTCCCAGGTCAAGAAGTATCCTCCACAGTTGATCCCGCTGAACTAAGTCGAAGGCGAATTTAAGATCCACAAATGTGAGGTAGAGGCTTCCACCCTCTAGGACCACAGTTTTCCAGTGGATCAGTTGCAATCTAAAATTCCGATCAATAGTGGAGGTTTTGGCCCTGAATCCTGCTTGTAGAGGTGTTAGTACATTATTCTCCTCTATCCAAGATTCCAGGCGCCCCAGGAGTACACGTGCAAAATTGTTTTGACAGACATCTAGGAGGCTTATTGGGTGATAATTCGCTGGGTTAAGTGGTGAGCCCTTTTTATAGGTGGTGATAATTTCTGCCCCTGCCCATGTAGAGGGCAGTGCCATACCTTGAAAGACGGCATTAAATAGTGACCACAGGTATGGTGCCCATATTGAGGGCTCCGAGCGGTATAGATCCCCAGGGATCTTATCCAGCCCCGGCGCTTTTGCTGGTAATAACTTTCCCAGTGCCTCTGTGACCTCCTTCATTGTGCAGGGTGGTGCGTCTAGATTTAACAACTCCCAATCTGTAATGTTGATTTCTGCCCTCTCCTCTTCCTCTGTTGACCTTGTATATAGAGATTTAAAGTGGGCTCTCCATACTTCTTCCCCTAGGTTTGGTGCTATGGCCGATTTTTTTTTTGATTTCCCTGTCTTAACTAAATTCCAAAAGGCTCTCATGTCGTAATTTTCCAGCGCTATTTTTATCTCTTCCCATTTTTCGCTTCTCCAGGTCTTTTTGGCTTTTTCTATAGTATTTTTGTAATGCGCTCTAGATTCTTTAATGCCTGCTCTATTGTTCGTTCTAATGGAAGTTAAAAGATCTTGCTTCGCTACCTTGCAATGTGTGTGAAACGATGGGTGCCTTTGATTGGTGTTCGACCTGCGCCTTTTGCTGTTATGGAAAAAGGGTGCTAGGACAAGGAGCATATCCTGGTGATTTTTAGTAATTCTCATTAGGGAGGATGAAGTGCCGGTCACAGAGAATTGGGACGTCACTTCAAGAAAGGGGAGTATTTGTTGATATCGGGCGGCCACTTTATCCTGTGATTGTACTAGTTCCCCCCAACGTACTCTCCTCCCTCCTTCAGCCAGTACTAAACTGGAATCAAATTTTGGGGATACACTATGATGGCATTCAGCAAGCGGAGGTGATATTTCTAAGAACAAAGGATTGTGGTAACTTTCGTGACGATGGCTAATCTTAAAATCAAGGGCCCTCTGCCAGAGTCTGACATCCACCAGAATGTAGTCCAAGATTGATGCCTGGTCAAGTCTATTAAAGGTGAAATTCCCAGGACTATCGAATGGCAATCGACCATTACAGGCTCTCAACAAGTTGCTTAATGTGATAGCATTCATTTGTAGAACCAGAGGAGTCCATGCCCGTATTGGAGCAATATTAGGCTCAGGGATTGCCCAGACTAAGAGAAATGTAATATGGAAGAAATTCAATAAGGAAGAAATTCAGTGGATAAGAGATATTTAGGCTATTCTTAGTTGCCGCCGCGGCTCCGGCGTGCCTTACACTCACCTCGTCAAAGACAGAACTCCGCTTATCTACCTACTTTTAATCCGCTCGGGAACCGCATTTTGTTTGGTCCCGCTGCGATAACTGACTAAAAAGCAACCGCGAGCATGTTTGTGTGCTCACGTGTTGCGTCAGGAAAAGACTAGCTCACTGGGCAATAAAGATAGCCGCCCCGATATGGGCAATAGCCTGTGATCCCGGAAGTGAGGCGAATGGGGAAAGAATGTGATTGTTTCATTGCCACTTGATGCTTGATATTTCAAACCATGGTAATGCCCAATAATAAATTCAATTGTTTATCCAGTTCCTGGTGCCTTACATAAGGAGCATATTTTTGAAAAAGGTGTCTGCCCTGACTGCCGTTAATTAGTCAATACTATTTGAGATATTCAGTATATCGAGGACTGTGTGTAGTCGTCGGGGCTCATACAAGGTTCTTGTGTCTTGCTAAATCATACTGTAATCCCACAAATGGTGGAAGGTTGCATAATAAAACACTATTACTGGTAGCAAGGCCCAGACCAATCTTGCTCATGTGGGGGTTGTAGTTACTTGCGCCCCGGTTAGTAGTATGTGCTGGGTGGTGATTCTGGAGTCATGTGCATTTAGGCTCTATGGAGCTTCCATGGTGGAAGACCCACTAGGAAAAAGTAGGAAAAATTTGGAAATCAAAGTCTATGAAGATTCAAAATATCATGGAACCATTATGGGGAACCCGTAGGCGTTATCTACAACATTTGCCGTAACCCTTGAGATAGCAATGCAGTTTGCGATTAAGATGGTTAAGGAGCCATTATGGGGAACCTCCGGATCTAATCATCAACATATCTGTTAACACAACTGTGTCTGATTGTAGGATATCCATAATCTCATTCTGGTGTTTCTGGTGCATAATGTTTGTCGCAATGGAAATTATCTCACAAAACGACCCCATGGTATGGTGTCATTCAATCCCACTATTTGAGTTTTTGATTTGAAAACCCATCTTTGCTCCTTCTCAAACAGTTTGGTTTCCACTGTCCCGTGATATTCCATTGACTCCAGGACTACTGACCTAAAATCTAGAATAGTGTGTTTCTTGTCAATGAAATGGGCCGCCATTTTTGTGGTTGTTCTCTCACAGCATAAATTACTTTTATGTTCGCAGATTCGAGTTTTTACTTTCCTAGTGGTCATCCCTATGTAGTGGAGGTTGCATGGGCATGTGATCATGCATTCAACCGTCTCTGTGTTGCAATTTGTACATTTTCTGAGTTCCCATGCGATCTTGTCGCTCAGTGTGAGAGTTTTAGTGGGTTCAGTTAGTTGGCAGACACTACAATTGCCACATGGGTAGTGTCCCACCACAGGGTCCAGGGTCCCTTGAGATGTCATCCTTGTGTTGAATGGTTGTTTACGGCGTGTGTGTACAAGGATGTCCTTTAAACTCCTGCCTCTCCTGTGTGAGAACATTTGACATGGTATCATCATGGAGGCACTATTCATTAATAAACTGGCGAGTTCTGATCTTTTGGACCGCATTTACTGCTATGCCGTAGCGGAACTGGAAGGACCCTATGATGAAGCATGCCACCAAGGGGTAACCCTGGTGTGTGAGAGTTTTTGCGAAAAAACTTTGTTTTTCCCAAGTGAAGGAACAAAAACTCCATGCAACAGAAGGCTGGGTCCCTTTGTTTTGTTTACATATATCTGACTGACCACCCAATTATGTCAGAAGCCCCGATGCTCTCACCAGTTGCTTCCACCCACCCAGCTGTCCCCATCACACAACTATTTTGTCTAGCTTGCTGCTCCCATCACCCTACTATGATCCCGGTGCCAAGTTGCTAATCCTAGGCTTAAAAACTTGCTGTAAAAGTGGCGAAAGGCTTTGTCACTTTCTAGCTCGGTGTGGATGGCACTACTCCTATGCTTAAAATCCCCGATAGAAAACCAGACATTGGAGATTAGCAGGTTTGGAGTGCTGGTGTTGTCAAGTGTTTCATCTAAAGAAACTGCTCTCCACCTAAAACTTGGTAATCACCCAGGGTTACCGGCTTCATTTTTTGCATAATTTATGCGGCACCCTAAGCCTAAATGGGGATTCTTTTGAATTTATACTGGTTTCTGCCTTGTGTCTGGACAAAGCTATACCTCTCTGATGAGTCCTGATAAGAGCAAAATGCATGCGTCGTGAGTTTCTTTTATTCATTCCGGATTGGCTTTGATGGTCTATTACCAATCTAAAGCTGTAATAATGTGCCTGGAATGAAAAAAGCTTTTGTCTTTTTTCAGCTCAGCGTTGATAACACTTGCTAATCCTATGCTTAAACACGTTGCTGTAAATATGGTGAAAGGCTTTGTCCTTTTCTAATTCAGTATGGATGGAACTGTCCTAATACTATGCTTAAAGACTCTTCTAGAAAAACAGTCATTTGAGGTGAACAGATTTGGAGTGTCGGTGGTGTTGTAAGGTGTTCGATTTAAAGAAACTGCTCTCCACTTAAAACTTGGGAACTACCCAGAGTTCCTTGCTTTCTATTTAGCAATTTTTTGCGTCACTCTAAGCCTGAAAGGGTAGTGCTTTGATATCTCACAACTCTGCACTTAGTGCAACAGAATTATCGGCATTCCAGTGAGGTATCATACAGAAAATCAAAATTTTCTGAGGCATAGACAAAGGTGTATGCCTCTATTTTTTATTTGATTTTCTGCAAGAGTTCAAAGGTGGAAAAACAGTATGTAGAGACAACTTTTATTATGTGGTTGATTGATTGGTAATGTATTGACCAATTGTCAAGTATGTTGGAGAAAGTGAATAACGGGCAAGTAAATATTTATTTTCTTATGACATAAATTCTCAAAGGCTGCTGGTGGACAAGTTCTTGAAGCTGACTGCTAGTGCTCTGTTAGTTTTCTGAGTAGGTTGCCACCTAGGTGAGATGGTGTTATGAACAGTTATGAAGCGTGGGGGGTGCTCCATCCCCTAGCTGCGTTAAAGTGATGAGGAGAATGTCTGGGCTGTACTCTGAGAATGGGTCTTTGACATTTAAGAGCTTTTGTTCATTAACCTTATGTTACTGAAGATGCAGTGTAAACAGTGGGTAGAAGAAGAGGGTGGGTGGTAATTGTTAGTAGGAGACAAAGAGCAAGGTCAAGGGTAGACAGAAGTGATACAGTCATTCTCAGGCTCCAATAGGATAAGAAGAAGGTTAGGATGGGCTGGTAAAGAGAGAAGGAGCAGGTAGTTCATGCCAAAATGTTTGAGAGAGGTAGAAGGGGATGATACAGTGGGTGTCAAAAATGGGGTAAAAAGGAAATTGAATGAGCACTTAGATATTTAAAATAGACACACCTCTGGTTGGCTCTGGCTTCCTTCCTTACCACTAGAGAGGGATTGATACTGGCCTGCCTGAGCCACTATTTCGTAGGTGGTCTAGGCTCCGAGGACACCCTGGGCACTAGTGATGGGCATGTTGAAGGGAAAAGATCTCTGTAAGAATAACACAGGAGCAGGTTGACAATACAATATGGTTTAATGCATTAATCAGCTGGGGAGATCAGCCAGGCTCAGCAGAGACTGGAGTCTGATGTCCAACGAACAGTTCAAAAGCAGTGGCCTATATACTCTAAAACCACAAGAGAAAAAAGTTACAAGCATAGGATTTACGTCACAAATGAGTAGATTAAAATCAGCAGTTACAAGAATTTCCTGAAACAAAACACATATAGATATGGGCCACATGGCCCTCGCATCTCATATTGGCGGATACCTCCTCGGTGGTTTTCCTGTTCTCGTAGTTATTAGCAACATTTTACACACATCTGTTTTCCTGTGAAGCAAGTGGTTATATTATATTTTTGACTAACGCTTTTTGGCTATGCTTATCTGACCTCTGACCTGTGGTTTCATCCATCATGCCTAGCATCGTGTAAGTGTGACATTTGGTTTTCACCTGAAGCGATTTATGAGCAGGGGCAAAACTTGCACCTGGGCCAGTCCATCCTGTGTGTGTGCTTAGTCTATGTGTGCATGCATTAGGAACATGGTTGCAAAAGACATGATTGACACCTTCCAGCTCGGTCTCTCTAGCAGATGGGCTTGTGGTTTGTGTTTTTTTTAGTTCCAACATTTAAAACATTACTAATTTCCCAAGTCTGGAAGAAGATATGATCTAAGCTTCATGCAGTAGCTGATTTCTGTGACTGCAGGCCATTTCCTGACCTGGCAGGTTATTTTCTGACACTTCAGTGAACTGTGTGACCTGCTAAGTTCAGCTAAACTCAATGTCCTTTGTAACATGCATTTTTCTGACCTATGTCTTGTGCAGAGGCCTGGGCCTGTATTTCTAATGAGGCCTAAAGCTGCTTTTAACTTGGAACTTCTGCATAGAAGTTGCAGGCCTTAACTCTGTGTGTGTTTGCACAAAATGTATCCTATTTTTCCCTATATCAGGCAGATGAAGCATCCGTAGCAGAACCTGTCCCGTCTTACTGTTCTTCCTCAATGCTCTGCCTAAGGCTGGGATCACACATGAAGGTTTGCCTGATGTGACCATATGAGACTCACAGAGATCACCTACCTCCACCAAGAGATGGACTGCACTTGATAGGAATAGCAAACCCCATTATGTAAAACCTTTACAAAGCCCAGCTTAGGGAGAAATCAACATGGAGGACATCTGAACAGCCAAGGTTGCCATGGGGCCATGTGATCCCCAGCTGAGCTGACCAAGATAATAAAGAGCGAGATCTCCAAAAACGGAGCTTTCCAAAAGGTTGGGGAGCTTAAACCATTGCGGAGATATGTAGCACCTCTAAAGTGTCAATATCACCCCTGCTCAAGGCACAGAAGGACCATTAGGCAGTCCCCCTTCACACCCAGGCATGGGATCTGGATATGGTGATCCCAGGAGAATGTCCTGATTCTGGAATCCTTTGAACCATCTTTTAAGCCAGTACTATTGTAGGGATATCACCATATTAAGTCATAGTTGGGGCCATAACCTTAAGTTTAGACCCCAGTACGAAGTGGTGAGAACACTGGGTGGCGTCGTTCCTCGGGCCACCAGAAATGTTGGACTGCCACTGTTAGACTTCAAGATCTGGACACCTAAACTTTAGAAACCATGGGTTTCTAAACTAGTAATGGACTCCAGGGAACAAAACGTTGAATGAACTAAACACCAGTAGCTGGACCCCATGTTGCTAATGACTCCAGTATCAGATCTCGGAAGACGTTGTAGAACATCAGTGGCTTCACTAGTGCGGGTTTGTTGCAATTTGAATGGTGGGCTGTTGGGGAGAGGGATTTTTTAATACATTAACTTTTGTTTCCAGGGAATTAGAAGGTAGGATTAAGCCCTCTCAGTTGTCCTGCTTTGTACACAGGGCTCTATCAATAAAGAGGCTGGGCCCAAATGCACCACATCAATAACCCTTGGAAATCCTGGTAAGAGACAGAAACCTAATGAGCTCTGAGGACCCCTGAGTCGACTGAAGTGTAGCCATATGAGATAGCATATGTCCCAAGTCCTTCAAAGCCTATCCCCTAGTGTTAAGGTGCTAAACTCAATTGGGGATTGTGTCTTCGTTACAGGAGTCTCCGGTGGGTTTTTGGCCGTATCATAAACAGTGAGAAGTGTGTCTCTCTCTCTGTTTCTGAGCTGTGCACAAACTCGGAGAAAATTCAAGTTAAATGTATGTACATTAGTACAAATACATTAAAAAAAAGGAAAAAGCAGTCTCCTGCATGATCACATGTTCATGATAGTGAAATCTTTCACCGTAGTACACCCGGTTAGATCACTGCATTGAATGGCATTCATTAGAAGAGATGGTTTTTAATCATAAACCTAGAAACATTCCTGCCACCCTCCTCCCTTCCACTTTTGATGACAATGCCGTCCGTGAACCAAGAGGCATGTCAGTTGTCATGTGCACACTCTATATGGCCTAAGTTATTATCCTGTACGGAGGAACAATACAGTCTATTAAATCAGGACCAAGAGACGTTTTTTGTACAGCACACACCTTGAACTCCTATATTTCAAGGTGCTCTCATTTGTGATAAAGAAAAATAAGGCAAACTGAAAAAACCATAACGGCCTAGGATCACACAATTTGGTCAAGCAGGGAAGCCAGGATTGATCCTTGATTTTCTGGTTTCCCCTTGTGTAATTCAGTCACTAGATATTTTTTTCTCTTTGTTTTAAATCAAAAGTTTATGCTATATCTTAATTTATTGGTGCACAAGATTAGAGTTTGGGTGGCAGACAGAAGGCTTGAAAGTTTTGGGCTGGTGGATCCAAGACCACCTCAAGCTGAGCCAGAAGTGGGCCTCTGGCAAGAACTTTCAGTGGCACCCAACTTCTATCATATTGAGGCATTTAAAGAGAAAAAATAATGGAAAGGATATGATTTGCAAAAAGAACAATTGATGGACAGAATGTTGAACAATGTCAAACATTCACCCCAATACAGATATATGGGCCTAAATACATTGTGTTTTTGCTCCCCATGCCATTCCAGTTTAAACCCAGCCATATGCAAATCAGTCTTGACCCTGTTCCCCATGGGAACAATCCAGCCCGGACTGGTTTCGGGGCTTCACTCTTCATCAGCCTGGCTAGCTAGAATCCAGTGGCATGGAGAGCACAAGACCCACGTCTGGGCATACCCTTCCTGCTCGGGGTGACAAATGCAAAAAGAACAATTGATGGCCAGAATGTTGAACAATGTCAAACATTCACCCCAATACAGAAATCTGGGCCTAAATCCATTGTTTATTGCTCCCCATGTCATTCCAGTTTAAACCTAGCCATGTGCAAATCAGTCTTGACCCTGTGCAAATCAGTCTTGACCCTGTTAACCCATGGAACAGTCCAGCCCAAACTGCCAAGCCAGGTTCTCCCTGGACTGGAAAACAAGCATCCTAGGACCGGTTTTGGGTCCCATGCTCACTGCGCCACTGGATTCAAGCTAGCCTGGCTGAGTAGGAGTGATGCACCGAAACTGGTCTCAGTATGCTTGGTTTTGGTTTAGGGAGGACCTGGCTTGGCAGTTTGGGCTGGACTGTTCCCACGAGGAACACGATCAAGACTGATTTGCATATGGCTGGGTCCAAACTGGGGTGGCGTGGTGAGCAAAAGACCGATGGATTAAACCCAGATCGTTGTGATTGGGGTGAATGTTTGCATTGTTCTGCATTCCGTCCATCATTTGTTACTTTTGCTTTTGTCGCCCCAGGATATGATTTGACCATGATCATAGAATTTGGTGAAGCTGGAGTACCGACCGCGGTTCGAGGGTCTCACTACACCACATTTTAGTTAGTGGACTTCGAGACTGGGCGTTCTCTCTCTCCCATGAGTAAAATCAAATGGATGTTGAGTTCCCAACCTGTTTTCTTATCATATACCTATAACCAGTGTTTACTTTGTGTTAGGTTCTTTCTATGAAAAAGAGCAGAGAAATATAGCTCTCGCACTTTAATTGAGCCTGTTTCTAAGCACGCATACTGTTTACAAATAAAAGAGGGAGATTGTGTGGTCTACCGTTCTATTTCTTTCCAAATCAGTAATCAATGTTGCTTCAATTTTGTGCACTTTACTCCTCAAAGTTAAGTGTAATAAGAAAAGAATGCTTACTCCTGGGTCTGTAGGGGGATAGTAACTCACATGCAGCATACCACAGTATTATCAAATCTATGTCTCTTCTGGAAATTAGAGGTGCAATTTAAGCAGCAATATGGAATGAAACCCTCAAAATAACTCCACAACTAATATTCCTGAACATGCATCACTCCAACTATGCCTTTCTTACTTCCCACGTCCGTAATCACCACTCTTGTGATATCAATGTGGGCCTTGGTCACACACAGACCATACTTTTTGTCCCCTGAGAAAAGGCTTGCGCGTACCCATGAGCTATTGCTACACCGCCAGTGTGTGATAGAGTAGTGGTCAAACAGGGACAGACGACTCTTCCCTCTCCGTTCACACCAATACTGAGCAACCCCCATTGCATTTCAGGGATGAGAGGGAAGCATTTGACATGGAGAGAGAAAGGGTGCAGAATGGCCAAACATTGTCAAACAATCTAAAAAAAGTTACGGTTTTTCGAATGCCATAAACAGATTTATGACCTCTAATAGACAGAATGTTATTACTACTACCAGGTCCAGTACTGGGTTTTGAAGTCCTCTATTAGACCATCTGTTTGCAGGGTGACAACCTTTTAGGGGTGGCTGTGTTGAGATTGATAAATACGACAGCAATGTACACCCTGATGTATGCGTGCATAGTAGAGGCAGTACCAATAAATGCAATATCGATTTATGCTGTAATCTATGCACACCCCTTGAGATCAACACCAGTAAATGCAATGCGAATGCATGCTGTAACCTATGCACACACAGTGATGTCAATACCAGTAAATCCAATGTTTATGCACACTGTAACTTATGCCCGCATAATGACGTAAAACCCATTGAATGCCATGTTGATGTACGATGTAACAACTCTACGTGTAGTAATGAGAATATCGGTAAATATGATATTGATGACCGCCAAGTTACACTTGCTCACAATCACAAACTCATATCATTGCAGTTAGATTTAACTGAGATGACCTCTAATTCAACCCCAAGTCAGAGACACGTGGTCAGACAGGCCCTGTGACCCAAACCCAAGCCTACCGATTGACAGGTCACAGGTGGGGTTCACTTAGCCCAAAGACAAACGTGCACACAGGAAAAACCCTGATCAATCCCACACATTTTGTAGTCACACCACAAACAGGCCCCAGGATATTGTCCTAAAGAAAACATGTTTGGCCAAAGGTGCATTTCCAAAATACCACAAAATGGTAAATGCTACATGTAGTTAGGAACACTCAGCCAATTAGGAAACAACATGCACACTCCACAAGGTGATCACGTGCTCACCAAGCTGGACACGCACACACTGGCCCACACTAGCTCTCCTCGAAGTTGAGAGCCATCTGTGTCCCCCTCATCTGATGACTTTTCTTGTTATTTATGACTATGATACTTTTTAAAGAATGTCAAAGTGTTTTATTGTACCCACAAAATGTATTTATGTGCGGCCAAATCTTCTGTACTTTGAGACTGTCTTGCTCCTGTTTTGCCAAATGCTTCTCGTCTTTTCATTTATTCAAGGTAAAATCATATTCAAGCAACAGCTGGTCACTAAAGAGAGAGATAGAAATCGAGCCTTGGACATCTACCATTTGTTAATGCATATGTCAAAAGGGAGGAGGTCACCGGGAGAGAGGAGATGGTAAATGGAGCAAGGCCGACCGATTTCGTACAAGGAATAGGTCAAGATCTACTATAGGACACAGGCAAACCTTAAAACGCACTTCTAGAAGAGAGGCGATGACAAGGGTAGTGATGTGCTGCTCCTGCACTCCCAACGGGTTGCATAGATGAGACCCCTGCAGAATGGAGGCTTGTGGTGGAGCGGGTACGCTGACACACTTGATCCAGCAATGCCCAGGTTACATTGGACCTCCGCACACTGGACAACATGTTTGAGACGGCCGTCCCTAGTATGGACACTGTTGGGGGTAACTAAAGCTCCACCACTCCAGCTGTGTCAATGTCCCGGCGCTGTTCCCACCTAGAGTGATCGCCTAGGCGGACGCACACGTTGATATTTATCGCCGCGCAGAGGGCCCTCTAGAGCACGCGTTACAAAGGGTCCTTCTGCTGGTCAGCAGGAGAGCTCTTTGCGGGCATCTGAAAACCAACAAAGACACCGGGGCCAACAATAAAAAGACCAACACAGGGCAGGAGTAACTGGATCGCTCTAGTTAAAGCCCAGCAGATTGGACCATAAGTTGACCCCTTTGGAGGCGGATTGCTGTGGGCTGCGACTGTTGTGACATTTGTCTGTGGTGCTACATATAGGACTGGAATTAAATAAGCAGAACACTGTAAATTTAAAGTATAAACACATTACAAAGAGTGACTTTTTTTTTAACATAAACTATATTCTGTTTCTACCTTTCTACATTTTACAGTTTACTGACATTCCTTTAATTTTAGCTCTAGACCAGTGTTTCCCAAACATTAGATTTATGGAGGTGTGTCCAAGATATAAATAAAGATGTCTTCACATTCTGTATTCATCTTGTCATGTTTGCTGGGCCTCAAACACATAGGTCAAAGGTCAGGCTATGTCTTCTGCTGCTTTTTTTTTAAAACACAGGACTGGTGTTTACAAACCCTCCTCAGTTTGCAGTCAGAGAAGAAAATTAGAGTGAATTATGTGCCAGTCTTGCGGGGGTACATGAAGTGTGAAAAAAGGAAAGACTGTAGATGCCATTTTTTCGTAACACACAACAAAATGTAAATACCTGTAAATAAACTGTATAAATTAAGCACTTAGCAAAGCAAAAAGAAGCACATTTCTGTCTAATTCTGAAGCGTGATTGAAACAACGATTTTAATCGAATCAGAAAAAATCAAGACCCTTTACATGGCGATGCACAAGTAATAAATATTCACTGGAATTCGATTTCCAAACATTATCATTTGTGTGCAAACATTTATTAAAACTACATTTCTGTTCAAACTTAGTGACCGTTTCAATGGAAATGTGCTCTCTGTAAACAACAATGCTCTAACTCACCATGCTTTATTTACATTAAAAGACTGATAATTTAATGTCCATTAAATCTAGGTGGGCCGCAAACGTTTTTCGTACTGAAGTGGGTTGTAGTTCTAAAATGTTTGGGGAGCACTGAACTAGACACAAGTGATGGCAATAAAATTACATCCAAAAAAGTACTTTTACTTAAAATCTTGGTCCAGATGTACACAGCGCTGGTTGCACTTTGTGCCCAGTATTTTTGCAAGCAACGTGGAATTTTGAGAACCAACCTATGTGCTAATAGGTCGGTTCTCAAAATACGAAACCGTAGAGGGTCACAATTCGACCTACCTCATGAATACTAATAAGGAAGGTTACAAAACGCGAGCCACTATGATTTGCAGCCCTCATAGGGACAGTGGGCTGCTGGGGTCGGCAGATCACTATGCCTGTGATTGCTTTTAAATAAAGCTTTTTTTTTAGTAAAGCAACCCATTTTCCTTAAAGAAAAATGGCCTGCATTTAAGTAACACTTTTTTTCAAAAGTTGGGATGCACCATTGCATACTCTTAAAACAACGTTTTTGTCAACATTCACGAAGAGGAAGGGGTTACAGCAACATTTGTGTAGTCAGTAAAATATAATAATAGTTTGAGACCTGATTTCCGTCACAAAACATTATTGCATCTCATTCCAATTTGGTACTTGGAAGGGTATTACAAACGCACATTTGGTATTTGTTGAAAACCCAATTTGCGTTTCAGTAACGTGTTACTATATTGCAATTTGGGTTTGTTACATCATGCCAAAGGGCATTTTTAAAGTCGCAAACAGCCCCATACTGTGATTTAGACCTTTTCTGAACACAATATGCCTTTGCATGCATGGATCTTGTTCTTGTTAGCTCTTTTTGGCTTTCATGACCACCATTTTCAATTCTTGTAGATAGCATTAACATGCTGAAAGTTTTGTTTTCATTTACCAACCCTGTGCAGTCTCGGAGTTGTGTGCTTCCTTTACATGGGTTGATCTACTTAAGCTAATTCACCTGGAAACAATTTACGTTCCACAATTCTATACAGTGCCTACCTGGCCCAAGGTCCTTGAAGCACTTTATATGAGCACCACTTTTAGGTCTTGCCTATGAGAATGCAAGATCTTTTCTTTTTTTTGACAGTGGGCTTGAAGTTCGCCTATTACCTACCACTGGTTGGCTTCATTGTCGCTCTCATTTTCTTGCTTCTTATTGGCCAGCTGCTATAAGTTTCCTTCCTCTTCGTGTGTTTGTCCCTGCCCTGGAGTATCGGTGAATTCTATTGTGTCCTTTCACTGCTCATTTTATTAGCTGCTACTTTTTCAAGTTTATAGGGTCCACTCATGCATGTGGAAATGTGACCAGTATGATGGATTACTCAGAGAGGTAGGTGAACATTCAAAAGCGTGGAGGTTTGTGGGTATTCATATACCTCTGCAGTCAAGCCGTAATTATCAATTGCGTAGGCGACTTTCCAAGCAACTATCAGTTGTCTGGTGTTTCTGGACCTAAAATTACCAGTCCAGAGACAACGGACACAGTTTCACCGGGTGTGAACCTGCATCCTTTAAAACCATAAGTGGAGATTGACAGGGGGAGAGCATGACCCAGCCCCCACCCAACACCATGCAAACCACACAACCCCCATGCAGGCACTTACCACCTGCAAAAAGCTGATGGTAGATATCAGCCTTAAACTCACTGGAAAGAAAGCCCTGGTAATGCCGGGTCCAGCACGTTTCACGCTATTCTTGTGATGTTATCGCTTAGCCTCCGTTTACTCACTTGGACATACACACTGGGGTGTTAACTCCTGCCCTTTTATCTAACTGTGGAATAAATGGGGTATTCTTAAAGGGGGTCTTAGTGTCAAGCCCTGGGAATACACAAACGTACTCCTGCGCAACGCAGGAGTGAGAGAATGCGAAGGGTGGGAACATTGAGGGAACACCCTGACATTTCATTTCGATATATGAGTAGTGGTTTTCCACTGGACAAGATATTTTCCCTTTGGAGAAAGACAAAAGTCTCACATGCTAGTGCTGTGTTATAATTTCGTAAGGTGCAACTTTAATCCTGAGCAGGGTTTTGTGGTGCTCAGCAACCCAGACAAATGACTATTATTGATTCACCGTCAAAAAGCTTTAAATAAATGGAAATCTGGAACATATTTCCAACTTTTTATCCTAGCCCTTTATAATTCTGACCATTATTATTTACCAGTGATACATCCATCCATTCATCTGGCTTCCTTCTCTCCTTGAAGCGAGGACCAAGAAATGTGTATCTGTGATCTTGGCCAATGACTTAAGGCTATGACAGAAGTGTTGTGCTTAAAACCAGTGCTTCACAAATAGAGTTGGGTCCATTACAATCTCCAGGGAAGAAAGTGGGGGCAGGAGTAGGCCGAGATTGATTATGTAAGAAGGATTATCGGTAACCAGCACTACAGTTTATTCCAAATTCATCACAAAGTTAATCAATTCAGGGTTCAAAGATTAATTATGAGCATTTTGGAAGGAGAATGTGATCATGGTTAAATTTAGAGCATTTATGTTGGCACTGCAGGGCATACCAAAAAGCAATGCTCAAGTGTATGGTTAGTTGCTTTCATCCAACACTGAATGTAGGTGCTACTTTTGAGTTGTATGGTATTGGAGTGATTTTATCACACCAAGGGCATGTCCTATTATCAATGCATGTGCCCTAGAATCAAACCACATTCTTCTTCCTCCTACTGGTTCTTTTCCTTCTCCTCCTGGTTCTTCCCTTCCTCCTAATCTTGGTCCTCCCGCTGGTCCCATGCCTAGTCCTTCTTTTCTATGTTTTCTTCTGTTTTTCCTTCTGTATCTGCACCCCATGTCTCCTGAGTCTGGTGCCCATTCTCCTTGTTATGGCCCGGCCTTCCTGGCCTTGGTCCTTTCTGATGTTTTCTGGTCCTAGCACTTTCTGGTCTTGGTCATTTATGGTCCTCCTCATCCTTGGCTCTTTTTATGGTTTATCTGGACTCTCTCAGTCATTAATTATCTCCTTGGTTTGGGTGACCCGGAGCCTCCTGGCCATTGTCGTCTTGACCTTCTGGTACTTCATTCACTGAGCCTGGGTCTCCTTATTTGGGCCCGCTTGGGTCCGGTCATTTTGGTCCTGGTCCTTCTTGTCCTAGGTGTCTGGCCTTGTTCTCCTGGCTCTGGTCACTTTGGGCCCTGCACCCACTTTACTTGGTCCTTCCTTTCTTCCTCACTCTGGTCCTCCTTGTCATGGGATGCCAGGTCCCAATCCTCCTGGACTTCTGTGTCCTTTCTTAACTCTTGCAAAACACACAAGATGATGGACGGAATGTTGCACATTGGCAAAAAATTCACCCCCAGTCACAGATCTGGGTTTAATCCATTGCTATTTTGCTCACCACGCCACCCCAGTTCAGACATGGCCATATGCAAATCAGTCTTGTTCTTCCAACTCTGGCTGCCCTAGCTGCTGGTCCTGGTTCTCCTTATCATTCTGAACCTGGTTGGTCCTCCTAGACCTGGTCCTTTGTTACTGCTCCTCACAGTTTTTGTCTTCCTCCTGATTTTGTGCTCACTGATTCTGATCTTCTTGTTACTGGTCCTACTTCTTTGATTCCTCTTATGGATAGTTCTCCTCAGACTCATTCTCTTAGCCTTTCTAGTCCTTGTGTCCTTAGTAGTAGTCCTCTTGGTTCTGGTCTTTCTTGTTCTGATTGTACCGTGCTAGTCCTCTTGGTCCAGGCCCTCTGGTTATGTGGGTCCTGTCCCCCTAGTTCTGGCCCTTCCTGTTCCTTTATGATCCTCTTAGCCCTGGTCCTCTTTTCCTGATCCTTTTCACCCTGGTCCTTTTGGTCTGGTACCGCAGGTCCTGGTCCACTTGGCCCTTGTGTCCAAGCCCTCTTAGGCCTGGCCCTCCTAGTCCTTTCCTTCTTGGTTTGGGTCATCCTTGTACTCCAGTAATGTTCCGTGTCCTCTTTCTCTTCCTGGTA
The DNA here is from genome assembly GCF_964204655.1 of Triturus cristatus. Lineage (NCBI taxonomy): Eukaryota > Metazoa > Chordata > Amphibia > Caudata > Salamandridae > Triturus > Triturus cristatus. The sequence goes on along the minus strand of NC_140592.1, from coordinate 1,250,421,795 downwards.
CTGTGCACTGGACCTGCCACTCTTGGTCATGGTTCTCCTTGTTTAGGTCTTCCACTTGATACTCTGGTTCCTGGTCCCATTGATTCTAGTCCTTCTGACCCCTGCAGCCCCATTCCTGATCCTTTTGGTCCTGATCATTCTGGTCTAATTGTCCAACATAGCTAATGTTGTAAACATAAAATCTAGATAAGAGGAAGTTTTTGAAGAATGGAATGTGGCGACTGGTGGATTATCCTCCAAGAAGCGGCCGTTCAGTGCTCTTAAATTTAAATGTTCTAATTCCTGTAGCAGATGTTTAGACCATCTCGTTGGTTTATTAATTTTTGCTCGGCCCTGATTCGGTATCCCCCATATTGCTGTGAGTTCGTGTGCAGGGCCGTCATCTTGGCCTGCCCCAAAAGTTGTAAATTGAAATCGCCAGCAAGGATTATATGGTCGGTATCTTGCTCGTCCATAATCCTTTTTATTTCTTTTGTCAGCTCCTTTACAGCTTTTTGTTTTTGTTTGGGATGCACGTAGGTGTTAATTATTATAACTTCTTGGGGCGTATTGTTGAACTTGAGCGTTATTATTACTGCTGGAACTGCGTTTGGTGGTGTGATTTTCACCTCTATGGACTGTGTTTTGAAAATTGTAGTTATTGAAACTAACATCAATAACCCCCCCGAACGGCGACCAAAATTAGAGACCTTTATGGCCGGAACGAAATAAGAGGTGTACCCCTGGAGCTCTAAGGCCTCATCTTCCCAGGTTTCCTGGAGGCGTATCATGTCAAATGACTTTAAGTAGTTAACTACCTCATGGTCGTCAGTTTTGCCTGCCAGGCCATTAATGTTCCAAATACACAGTTTAATTTTCCCTTGCTCTGCAGGGGGTATCTGTAAGGTGCCGCTCTCTTGTCAATTTGGACGCTCTGTTATTATTGTGCGTGTTATTTGCGTCCGAGTCTGTGTTCCCGGTGTCAAAATTGGAATTGATGGCCCAAAGCTTGTACTTGGATTGGAAACCTTTATGCAAGCAGTTAGTTTACCAGGAGTTCTGCTTCTTGCCCCTCTTAATACTGAGGTGGTAATTTTATCGGGGGCGTTGATCCCAGCATTTAGGAACGGAGTTGGGTAGGGAGATTTCAATTCGGGTTCCAGCTTTATACCCCAGAGCTTAAGCTTGCTTTCTTATTCCTTGATTTTATTTGCAATTCCACTGGAACTCCATCTTGTCCTTGTCGCCTCAGGCCACAGACGATTACTACTTGGATGGAATTCTATGGAGAGTAGGTCCGATGAGCTTATGCTTCCAAGGCTCGGGATGGAATTTAAAAGTCATAGTACATTCCCTCTGTTTAGTATGTCAATTCTTCCCCGAGATTCATATTGAGGGATGAAAGTGATGCTGACCGGTTCTTCAGTAGTACTCTCCTTCGTTCCGTGAGTAGAGATTTCCTCCTGAGGATGAGGCCTTGATTGCAAAAGGTTGTTCTGTCCCGCTCCTTGGTTGGCAAAAGTACGGGAGATTGGCAGGAGGACAGTTAGAGACTTGGTTTTGCTAGGAGAGCAACTTTGTTTTGCGGAGACCCCCGCCGACTGTTGTGCTCGGTCTTCATTTTCGAACAGATGGACTTAATTGGAGGACGACCTTAAGGTTTGTTCTTCCTTGATGTTGTAAGGTAGTTCTTGCTTTGGAGTTACTGGCTCTTTTACTAATAGGGTTGACTCCTGTCTGTCGTCCGTTTTTGAGTTGTTACGTCTTGATGATCTCAAGGGTGACCCCAAAGTGGCAGCCGTGGTTGTAGTAGGTCCTGCGATGGAGTGATCCAACCTGCCTGACAAGGTGGAGAAGGGGTTGGGTCCAATTTCTTCAACATCAGAGTCTGGTGCAGCCACATTAGCATATGGTTTGCTTGAAGCACTAAGAGTGAGGGCTAGTGGCTTCTTGTTTCATCCCTTCCTTTTTTGTTTGTGACGGGCTTTCCGAGGTGTGTTTTTTTTTTGGCAGGACTCGTTTGTGTTGGGGCCATTGTTGCCTTTGCATCACTGCCTATAAGAGTATTGGATAAGTTGGTTGATGTTGGATCTATTTTTTGGGGTTTGGATGGAGCTGTCCCTGGCTTACGCAGTCCATCTATGGAATTGGTGGACGTTGAAGCGCTGCCTTTTATGTCTGATAAGAGATTTCTTAACATAGATGGTAATGTTATTAGCTTATCAATTATTGGGGCGCAGGTGCATTCAAGTTGGGCGGTTTGGCTTCCGTGTACCGCTTCTTGTCCCCACTTAATTAAGCTATTGAGCTCTGATAACTTTTTGTCAATCCCTGACGGACAGTCGGCCAAGGTCTGAAGGACCGTGAGCTGTAAATCCATTTCATGCGATTGGTATTTTAGGGCTGTAGTTGAATATTGCATTGTATTTAAGATTGCCACTCAAATAGATTCTGTGTGCATGGCATCGCTAAGGTTGCATCTTTCCAACAATGGTGTATTAATTGTTTGAGTAGGTGTATGATTTCGAACAGGTTTTAAATTATAAGAAGCAACAAGCTCCTTCCATTCCTGTGAGGCCAGGAAAGACATGTCCGGACTTGTTGCGTGAGAATCTTCCTAGGGAGACATCATACAGCTCTCAGATGGTTTGCTGTCCAGTGGGCTATTGAAAGCTGCCGGATCTACCGGATCACCTACTTGTAATTCTTGCAGCTGTAGTGGGGAGCTGTTTTTTGGCTGCAAATGGGCGACCGTTCCCAAGTGTTCAACCGACTGGCTTGGGACCAAGGAGTAGACATGAGGGGACATGAGCGACATGAGGGTTCCTCATGTCCCCTCGTAAGTCGATTTTGATTTCTGGATTCTCCAAAGCCTCTGGAATGCTTATATGTTGTAGACCTAGATAGTTTTTAGGACTGCCTAACTTATTGGCAGCTACTGCCTGGGTTGGCACACTGTCATTCCTGTCGACCTATTGTTTCTTTGGAATCTCCGCCTGCCTGAGTGTCGGTGGTATTTTTTAATGGAACCTGGTCACCCACCGTAGGAGTGTTCCTTTGATGGTTTTTAACTTGGTGGTGGGATAGGGGTTCCAGGGACGCGATAAGAGGCTGATGAGTTGATCCGAACTTCTCTGGCTGTAAAGGCGTTTGCAGCCCTTTTACGTTCTAACTTTTGGAGTAAATTACTGTTCCAGGATCTTTCAAGAAAGAACATTTTGTGTAGATTTTTGGTTGGAAAGTACAGGAGTTTTTCTGTTGTCCATTTGGGTTCCTGGAAACGGCGTCAAGTCAGCTATTTGATGAGAAGTTATTATTCCCGTTTGTCGCACTTCACTGGCACCTTCGCCATTGGTGGAAGAGATTATGCCGGAGCAAGTGCTGGTGTCGCCCTTGACTGTGTTGTTTTCTATGCTTGTTTTATTGGATACTGGCCCTAATCCAAGGCCACTTGAAACCTCTATGCTTACTTTTTCTTTTTTCAGTTTGTTTTTTGGCCATAAGAGAGTCTTCCTTACTCGGCCCGACCTCATGACTATATTAACACCGTAGTCCAAGTATGTTACGACAGCACCAGGCTGCTCCAGGCGGCATGTGGCAGAGTGTGGTAGGATACAGATGGACTACAGATAGGATACGGGTGACGATTATCGATGGTGAAGGCTGGTGAAGGCTGCACTGGTGGGAGTGACCGCAATTACCAGGCCTTGATCAGATGGTGAGGGCAGGGGCAAAGTGGAGGGGGCAGAGGGGAGAGAGAGACACAGAAGCAGGGCACACTGGCACTTCACTCAGTGGTCACCACTGAAAACGGCCGTGGTCACGCTCTCTCTCCACCTACCTGCAACAGCCTTGGGACCTCCCCGCCGCAGCTCACCGCTCCTCTCTCCTCCAACCTCACCGCTCTCACAACGCCTCACATGGGTCTGAGGCAAGAACTCCAGCATCGGGCACATGGGCCAGAGAGAAGGAAGGACAACAGCTCAACGCACACCACTGCTGGGAGGACAGCAAGCCCTCTCAGCTCCGCTTCTCCGCTTCTCACTGTTCGCGGATTCCTTGGAGTGTCCCACTGCCACACTGCGAGCTAAGGAGGCAGTGGGGGGCCAAGCGGGGGCTGCTGCAGTTACTATAGGCTGCTGGTTGAGGCCACCCGTGGTGCCACCTCGCCACACCGTGAGCCGAGGGACAAGGCTGCTGCGGGCAGTTTGAAGCCACCCACAGCACTCACTGCATTCGCAGCACTCGCGGCTTGTGGCCTGCGGCGCTCAGGGCATGCTTTCCAGCTGGGAGATGACGAAATGGAGCCAAGCGGGAGGGTGAAGCGAGGGGGGCTGCATCGGGCTGGAAGAAGCTGAAGGTAGTCTCCCAGCAGGCCTCCTGGCTATCGCGCTGCACTGCAAGCGGGAACAGGAACCAGAAAACCGTAAGACCAGGCCTCCAAGCCAGTCACGAAAGATGTTTGGCAGAGTTCAATGCAGCGGCGGCTCCACAGCAATGGCGTGGCCCCACTGCCTGGCTCAGAGCCAGCAAATGAAAAATCAAACAATGTTCTTGCATCGTTTTATTTTGCATTTCCTGGCTCTTAGCCAGTGCTGTAAGGAGGGGCTGCGCCTATGCATCGGAGGGAGGAGGAGGAAGAGGAGTGCTCCGTGCACTCCACTCCCTAAGTGCTCATGTGTGTTTGGCCGGCCATCTCAGGCCGACCAAAACACACATGTGCACTTAGGTTTTCTCCAGCCCAGCTGCACTGGGGAGCAGGGCTGGAGAAACCCCACAGACTCCCTGGTCTGAGCGTCTTTTCAGCCCGCTCAGACCAATCCCTGCACTGCTCAGCAGCACAGGGATTGGATGGGAGTCTGTCCCAGGGGCTGCTGGGATCTCGGCAGAGAGGGTGCGAACATGACTCTGTATGCGGCTGGCATGTAAATCTATTATTTCTAAAGCACAACCCCGACCCCACCCCCTGCGCTACCTCCCACCTGGGCTTCCCCCATGCACTTCCCCTCCCACCACCCTTTATTTGTGGCAGCCACCACTGGTTCAAAGACCACTTAGAGACTTGCCTCCACACCTGTGTTCTTGGTTAGTCAGAGCTAAGAACCAGTAGGACCTGGCCCACTCACATCACTTTGCTCCGCACTTGATTAAAATGTCACGCCTTGCGGAAGTTATCACATATCAGATGGGGTTATTTGGTTAATGAGACCCACTTTGTCAAACATCAGATCTCCTAAGCCACCGAGCCAGAGTGCAGACCCTCGGACTCTGAAGCCCCTCAACTGGCTCTCATGTCCCTTCAGTCGCCACTAATGACACCACTTCCAACTCTCCATGGTCCTCAGAGCCCAGCTACCAGGCTTTGGAGTCCAGACAACAAAATGTTTTTAGTCCTGTATCTAATCATTTGTCCCTCAGATCCCTGGGCCAACCTACAGCCATCCAGTCCCTCTGGCCCCACTGATGCCCACAGAGACCTTGGCTATGCATCCCAGTCCACCATGCATCCGTTTGCTGGTGGTCACACCTCCTGCCACTCTGTCACCATTTCGCTGAATGCCAAACCTTGTGCACTCAACTGGACAGGAAGGTGTTTTGTTGTGAACCTCCAGGTGCACACTATGGGCCACATACTAATTACTTGCTCTCTTCCTTCTCCAATCATTGTCTCCATTTCAATTACCTAGTTGCTTTCCTTACCTGCCCACTGTGTCTACCTACCGCTGCACCCCAAGTGCCACCTCCCATTGCCTCCACCCCATGCTGCCTTTATATAAGTACCCACCCATATCTGGCCCGCATACCCCTTGTACCTTGCCTCGCTGTGCCATCTGTATGCTGGCGCTTATCTGCTGTTCCTGTGGTCCCAAATCTGAAATACAAAACAAGCACCCCTGTCCTTCAAAAGAAGCTAAACAAGCATTTGCAATGCAATAGGTCTTGCATTTATGAGAGTTTCAGCTATTGGCATTGTAAATGACAATGCCTTTCATTTATGTTTTGGTTTTTAAAACATAAATAAAAGGCATTGTCATTTACAATGCCAATAGCTTAATAGCTTAAACTCGCGTAAATGCGAGACCTATTGCATTGCAAATGCTTGTTTCTAGAATGCCACAATTTTTTATTTAATTAACAGTTTTACAAAGAGCTCAAGCACAGTAAGGAATGCGGGTGCTTTACAATAAACACCAACAGTCAACGATACATTGAATGGGTGAAGACGTCATAGAAGAGGCTCTGCCATAAACCACAGGTATAAACGAAAAGATGCAACAGTGAGTGGTAGAAGGACGATAAAGAGAGGAAATGACAGCAATTCACCTGCAACAAATGGACCGGGTGAAGGAAGAAGGTTACCGCTCAGTGACCTGGCCAAAGAGGGCTTGAAAGAGCTGAAACTGTATCATAAATTCAAAGCCGTTCCAAACCGGGGCCCCCAAAATACGTTGACCAATAGTCCAAGAACATATAACCACAGACATTCCACATAGGGAGGCTGGTAATGTGTCAGCTGCCCCTCCATGAAACAAAGAGTGAGGCACAGGCTTTGAGCAGCCTTCAGGAAGGGGAACTCTCTGCCTATATGTGGGTCCCTGTGGGTCTTTCAGCAGCAAAACTCTGCAAAGAGCCCACTCACAACAGGAAGAGTGATGAGCGCCAGGGGCACCACAAAGAGAAACTAAAAACTAGAACAGCCTGGCCCGGAGGTTCACACCTCCACTGCACTTCCCTCCTCATAAAGACAAGGGGCCCTCACCCTTTCACTCTCACCCTTTCACTCTCATGCTTTTGTCTCCCTCCCTGGCCCCATTTCCATACACAGTGCGGCAGGGACAGCATGGCCGGGGTTATGTAGAGTTCAGGGAGGCATGATCAGACCCTATCTCCTGGTTCCTGCTTGGACGTCCCACTCGCCCCCCAAACAATCGCCCCATTACTGACTCCCTCACTCATGTACATATTTCCCTACCACTCCTGCTTTCCGTCTGTGTTTCTGTGGAGGGGACAGTGGGACATGAGTCAGATGAAGAGAGGCGTTAGGCCACCCATTCCAGCCGCCCAATTCTCTGGACCTCCATAACCTGCGGAGTTTGTTCCACTGTCTCCCCTATTTCGCTGCGTCTCCCCTCGGCGTGTGTTTGTGAAGTGAGCGAGTCATCAGCAGTGGGGGGTGGTCTGTCCTACTACTTATAGCTACCCGTCCTGCTCCCTGAGTACGGACAATAAGTGGTAGTAGGTGAGGGGCACAGGATGGTCTGCGGGGAGGTAGACTTGCCTGGTCCGCCGATGCCCCTCCCACCAGTGTAAACCCTCATGCCCCCACAACGTTTCCTCTGCATAATCTCCTCTAGTTGGAATGTTTGGAATGTTGCTCATCAGGGGTCATTAATTAAGAAGCAACAGAGGGCAGCCTGCCCCTTCTTCTGAACCCTGCTCCAGCCGCACCGGTCCACTTCAGCCCATACCCGGCACATCCAACGCCCCCTCCCCCATGCTTCCTTCCTCTGATGCACTCAGGGCACAGATGCTGCCTTGATTTGTCATGAAGCAGAGAGAGGGGGAGAAAGAGGCAAGCTGCTGTCTCTCTCTGCAGCAGCACTGCAGGTACGGCAGCACCGGGAGGACAAAAGATGCAAGATCTCTGCCTCCAGCCACGCCGACCCCTCCTCGTCGAACCACCTGCCTTCCTAGTGGTGGGGGCTTGTAGGCGCACACAAAGGATCTTGGCTGGGAGGGGCTGGGGGGAGATCAGTGCTGCAGGGCTGTATTCTTGGACAGTCTGCTGCATGCACTCAATCGACAGGAGGAGTCAGGGGAAGAGGGGAGGGGTACAGAAGGCGGCAGCTAGGCTGGGAGAGACAATCAAGGGACTCGTGCAAAGTGCTCCAGCCGTGCCTACTGGCTTCACCTGGGCTCCCAGCAGCACCCGTCAAGCAGGCTGGCACTGCCAGCTACCAGAACCTGGCGCCACAGCAGCGGGCTCTGCGAGCCGAAGAAGTTGGGAGAGAGGACGGCGAGCTCTCTTTACCGGGGCACGTGTGTTTGTGTATAGGAGACTCGCTGCTACTCCGCGAAGCTGAGGAGATTTAAAGCAGAAACACAGCCCTAACCCCAGCCTTGGCCAGGAATGTCCTTCTTCGGAGTGGACTTTTCCAAGTTGGATTGCCAATGGAGAATAAAGTAGAAGGTAGATGTTGTCTCTATTACTCTGGGGCTCATGTGTGTCTTTGTGAAGATGTTTGTCTTTTACCGTTACTCCATTCGAACAGAACGCGTCCCCATATTTAGGCACTATACTAACAAGCGCTTGCCATTCCCGCTGTTTATTTTTGCATTGCGCTTTCACTTTAAAGTGAAAGCGTGATGCAAAAATAAACACACGCGCCCTATCTCCTTTTGAGACGGCCCATCTGGTCTGGATCTCAGGGCTTGTTTACCTAACACGCCTCTTGAGATAAGAAACTGCTCACGACAGCTGTGAACCAGGCAATCCAGTCCGGATGGGCCGGATAAAAAAGCGAAAAGGAGGCACCTCAGAAAGCTTATTTCCAATGGCAGCCCACCATCTACCATAAACGGTGACGCAAGCCAATGGAAAGAAGGGGCGGGGCTTAAAGCCTTCTTCTGAAAGTCCTTGTTAGAAATAAATCTCGCCAAGCGGGCTGCGTATATGCGCAGCAACACTAGGCGAGACCTAAAAAGCACCTATCCTGCCATGAAATGCCCAAATGAGCCCAGACTTAAAAAAATCATGTTTTGATCTTTTTATGGGGGCTATAAACATTAAAAGACAAATTATTCCCACAAGTTAATGAAACATTTATTTAAGATGTATTAAAAACCATACTCATTACTCTTTGTAGATCTTTAGTGAGTAATTTGTAGACAGCCAAAACACCCTGTTTATTGCCTTAGGCTGAGGCTCATGAAGCAGTGAGTTGCAGCAATTGACTTCTGAATTTGCTCTAAAGAAGCAGCTTGTAGTCCAGGATTTCTGTATTTCTTAACAACTTAGTTTGATTCATTGATTTTCTTGTGGGTAGGTTTGCCACCTGGCTGTTTTTTTCCTTTAACCAAATGACCAGTATTCAAATTTCCCAGCCAGTAAAAAACATGACAACCTAAATCCAGTATTTTCCCCCTTGACAGTGCATGCTGAAAACAGAAACTATGAGAAGAAAGCACGTTCAAATGTGTTGATCAATAAATTAAACAAGGAAAGGGCATGTTAAAATTAATACAGATGATGTTATATATAGTTTTATCTAAGTATCACTTTGGGCCTTTGCAGAATCTTGAAGTGTGAACAAATGGATGTTTTTTCCTTTTTAAAGTGTGAGGACCCTACCAGAGGACTTGCTTTTGTAAATGCACTTTCAAATCTTTGACACACTTTTCTGCACCCCTATTCTAAGTAAGGGTGGGCGGAATTTGCGAAATTGCCTTTCGCAAAATTTAGCGAAACGGCAAAAAATCTCCGAACACGCGAAATTTTACGTGCTCGCGGAGATTTTGGGCTGATTAATGCGTTACTGAATTTGACCTTCAACTCGGGCACCTGCTTTATTTATATCTGTAAGTGCTTCCTGTTGAGGTTTAATTTTTGTGACAGGAGCATCGTGCCTGAAGGAATCCTGCCCTGCATATTTATCCAAGAAGATGCCATCATTTTGTGCAATACCTCTACTCAACTGGAGTACTTTCTACTGGGTAATCAGTAAGTGCTACCTCGGTGGGTAAATGTATAGTGCTTTTCCTACACTACAGCTGCGTAAAGGGCCAGAAGAGTTGTCTCCTGCGATCATGTGTGTCTGTAACTTTTGCCACCGTGCCGATGGGCGCCAGGGTCCCTCGAGTGAGCTGTCCATCATAGTGGGGAAAGGGCAGGAAGACGTTGCACACTGCTGGTGTGTGGGCTGGGGCCAAATGGGCGGGGCTTCTATGCAGTTCACATGCCTCTTGTTTATAAAGGGTCAGAGACCGACCAGAGCAGCAGATGAGGAGACAGAACCTCCTGGTGTCAGGAACTACACGGGGATTGCACTCGAGAAACTCATGGATGCACAGACCGCCATTAAGGATTACAGCAATTTGTTGACGGTAGATATGGGGAGAAAGCACACCTGCCTAGCCTCCACCGTGCTCACGAATCTTTTGTGCTGATTAATGCGTTACTGAATTTGACCTTCAACTCGGGCACCTGCTTTATTTAAATCTGTAAGTGCTTCCTGTTGAGGTTTAAAATGACAGGAGCTTCGTGCCAGAATGAATCCTGCCCAGCATATTTCCGTTCCGCCGCAGATCGTGGATGTTTTGACATTTTCGCGTTCCGCGTGGAACACGAAAATGTAGAAATTTCGCAATTTCCGCAAGCGGAACGGAAATTGTCTCCCACCCTTGATTCTAAGATGGTTACTGTAGTGGCGCAACGCATGCGTGTCGCTACTAATAAGGCACACTGGACACAGGTGTTATCTTACTGATCGCCTGAACATATGTGTGCCGGTGGGGGTCTCTTCCCTTTTATGGATACGCGTCGGACCTCGAGTCCGGGGTCAGAACTCGTGTGCGTTTATGACGTCATTGGGCATGGCCCAGTCGCATACTACATTCCTCCCAAACTTTCAACAATAACAATCAAACCATGAGCTGTAAGAATATACTGAGAGTCCCTGCTATGGCAGTTCCTTGGTTGCTATGGGTCATTCACAGACCTAGTCCTCAGGTCTCTTGGGTCTTCTATACCGAGGGACGTAACTGATATTGGTGCCCCCGGCTTACTTGAGGTGTGCCACCCGTTCCTGGTGGTTGTCGTGGTGCAGTCTATTCCTGACTGGGTTGAAGCACACTTCTCTGGGGAGCTTCGGGTACCTCAGTGTGATACCACTAGTCAAGATCATTCTCCCACTCCACTGTAGATGGATTCTGGGGATGCACTTCCGATTCACCCGGTGACTGCGGGCGCCATTTAATAAATGCTGATGCAGTTCGTGTGACACTATCATGAATGCTCTTTCTGTCACCCTTGTGCCGTTGCTGTCACTGAGTTGCAGAGGGCGTATCTCAAAAGGGAGTCTAAACTTTGCTCTGGGCTGCCAGTTGCGTACTAGAACCCAATCCCCTATGTGGATGTTAGACTCTCGGGCTCTCCAGTTTGCTCTGGAATTTTGGTTGTCTGGGTCTGCCTGCTTTGGGTGGCTTCCCTATCCATGAGTTCAGGGGTCCATAAGTCTACATGAGGAATGTTATACCTCACAGCACTTCTAAATAGGACTTTGGCTGGTGATGTTTGAGTTGTGCTGTGTTGGGTATGTCTGTAGGATCTTAGGGTCTTGTGATTGACATCTTCCACATCTGCCTGTTGCTCAAGCCCTATGTGAATTTCCTTTTTGAGCGTACGCTTTATTATCTCAATCTCACTGTTGGCTTAGGCCAGTGGGGAGGGTAATTTTTCCGTGAGTGATGGTGAGTGGCCGAGTGTATTTTCATAGCTTTGTAAGGGAGGGCCATTATTACTTTTGATGGTAGAGGGAACTCCAAGCATCACAACGTTTTTATAGAGGCACTTCACTGTTTGATCAATGTTCATGCTTGTGGTAATTTGACAATGGGGAATTTTGGAAAAGTGTTCAACACCACCAGCTCTTGGCGTCCAAATCAACACAGATCTGGGCCCACGGGCCGTCACTGTGTGTCACGGGGTGCAGTCCTCAGGATCGGTTTGTTGCTTATAGGGGTCAACCTCTTGATATACCCAAGCCTTAATAGCTGTAATGGCACAGGTCAGTGGGAGGATCAAGCGAGGGAAGGAAAGGAAGGGAACAGCAGGGAGGGAGACCTGAAAGATACAAAGAACAACACTCTTTCGCTATCACTAACCTTCGTACTTTAGGGACAATGAGTACTTAGTTCAATCTCTATATACCGGTAAAGAAAAAGAACGGCACCCGTATATCAAGACACATCTACCACCTATCGAAGGTGTTAAGGTATACTTTTCGGTGTTTTTGGCTGTAATGTGGGATACATATAAGAAACAAAAACAATCATAGAGTATCATCACATAGTAATCAGAACTAGGCCTGGGCTAAATTTCCGTTCCGCTCGCGGAAATTGCGATAATTTGACATATTTGCGTTCCGCGGAGAGCGCTAAAATGTCAAAATTTCCGCTTTCTGCAGCTTGGCGATAATTTGTTTCTTGCTCGCGCTGTAAAATAATACATTCTCGCGCGCGATCGCCTTACCTGAATCCCTGCGTTCGCCGACAAGTTTTCTTGATCCGGTCGCATTCTCCATGAGATGTTGGATTGTTTTTAGCCACTTGCGCTGTCTCGCGACAGTTCGCGCCCGCAGTGACGTCATGCGTCGCGCGATCACGTCTTTCTTCTCGCGATCATGCACCACGAGACTACTCAAAACAAGATGGCTGCGCCCGCGAGCAACCACATGGGTAAGTTGGCGACCTGCAACCATGCAGAAAATCTCGCGAACATGCGGGGAAAAAAATTCTGCATCTTCGCGATATTTCCGCTTGTTTGCGATAATTTTAAACATTTTCGCGATAATTTGCGAAAGTGGATTTTGCAAATTCCGCCCACCCCTAATCAGAACCTACACAATGGTCTCACTAGTACATTCCACATTGAAAGCAAACGTTCTACCAACAACCTACCCTTAATAGACTCCACTATGCCTCACAGGGATAGAGCGTAGTCCTATACTACTCCAACGTACCCCTGTTGAAATAGAGCCATAAGCACACAAAAACAATGAATATTGTCCCAATGAAAGGTATAGGTTAAACAAAGCATAAATCAAAGTACTCTTGTCTTTTATCCAGGTTAATTTACCTTGGCTTCCAATTGGTGCTCACATATATTTCTAAACATATAAAGGTACGTATGCAAAAGTAATTAAAAACCTGGTTCCAGCATTCCCTTATCTGCAGGGAAATTCAAAGGCCAATAGTACTGACACTGTGGCAGTCAAGGCACATCAAAATGTTATGCCCTTGTGGAACCAGAGGTATGGAGCTATGCAGAGCGCTCCTGAAAGACAACCAAATGCCAGAAGTGCTGAGGCAAACCAAGAGGGAAAGTAGCCAGTAAACAGGAACCAGCCCGAAGAACTATCAAGTTCGTTGCAATGCCGGCCAGACCTCCCTTCCTCCACACGAGCACAAAGTCTGCTCTCCAACAGAAGATGGGACCAGAGAAACAAGTGAGAGCAACTGTAGGAACCGGTGCACCGCACCCTTACCAGACCTCCCAGGAGTCACGAAGCACGAACACACTCGCGCCGGCTGATGTGAATTTCCGACGCGTTGCATAGTTGTACTTCCGCCTTTATGGTAGTCTCGGCAGCGTGACGTGCTCGCTAGGATTCTGGGTATTGTAGTTCTTTGCGGGCATATCGCATTGTGCAGCGATTTAGACTCTCCCGCTGTTCCAGCGCGCTCGAAGCAAGTGCCTGTAACACTGTGGCCATGAGTGCCTGTCTGGAGCTTTGCACACTTGACACCAGTGGTTTAGACCAACCATGTCAATTACTTCTGAATCCATGGTGGGAAACCATACTTTTCATCGCAAATGGGCTTGCGTTTTGGCCGACACTTGGTGTCCAGTGTGGGCAAGGTGCAACATCACTGGTCGCAGCTAAAAAGGGGATGATGATTCTGTGACCTGGAAGCAGGATCCCTTGTCTGTTAATGCTGAGTTTCTGCCAAATGTTCCACAGAGCAGATACGTCTATTGAGCTACGTTGTCCTATTTTCCTACATCACAAAGGAAAGCTTTCCATTTGTCGGACTTGGTTGCTTCAAGAGCCTTTTGGAGAATGAGTCTGAGGCAGTAGGTTCGGTGATGTCATGTAGAGCTACTGCCCGTCTGAAGCCGATTTCAGCGATCCAATGGGTGTACTCATCCACACTTAATAGTTGTACCGTAGAGTTGCTGGATCTCTGCCTTGGGTGTTTGAAGAGGTAGTCTGTGGTATTGTTTTTTTTTTTTTCTTTTTTTTTTTTTTAAAGTTTTTATTGAAATTAGACAAATCAAATAATACAGATTTTGCGGCTGTGCGATACACAAATGACCAATCAGTAGCAGCATTGTGACATTTCCGGTCCTGAAATAAACAATACCACATCATGAATGCAACCGACAACAAGACCCCATCTACCAATCCATCATTAACACCTGCCCGAACCTGAACCAGGGGGATCCCTGACCCGTGAGCTGTCTCCAGGGTACTAAAGACGTCCCCCTCCCCTGCCCTCATTTCTAACATGGGAAAACGCCACTCGGTGTACAGTACCCGACCCCAGGAGCTTAATATCCCCGCGTCGACACCCCAGCAGGACCCCTATATCTTCGTAATAGTGGGTTGGTACGACCTACCCCACTCCAGTGGGAGCTATTCCGGGATTCGGGGATGGCGGGGTCGAGCCAGGCAAGCCTGCAATGTATGTTTTATAAGGGCCCCAGATGTCCCTAGGACGCGCTATCGTTGGGAGGAGACTAGAGTAGAGCTCGCTATTCGTGCTGCAGAAAGCCATGGCTGTAAGCCATGTCTTGGACGTGGGAGCTGTCTTCCTCCCCCAGTGCTTTGCTATCTCCCGCTTGGCCAGAAGAAGCCCTAGAGAGGCCAGTTTACGGACATTCTTTGGGAAATTGACCGTATAACCCAACAGTGCGACCTCAGGAGTGGGAATGAGTGTAAGCCCTAGCATCTCTTCTAGGATCTTGTGAACCTGAGCCCAGAATGTCTGCAGTCTCGGACACGTCCAGGCCATGTGTGCAAAATCGGCATGTGGTGCAGTGCATTTCCAGCAGGCGTGCGGCCGCGCGGGATCAATGGCGTGGAGTCTAACCGGGGTCATATACCAACGGCGTAGGAATTTATAATGTAGGAGTTTGTGACGGCTATTCAATGACACTGTGTCGGTGACCTTGCAACATGCCGTCCATTGTTCGTCCGTGATAGGCCTACCAAGGTCTGTCCCCCACTCCTCCCGCGCACGATCATCCGCACAGGGGACCCGCGCCGCGCACGCCCTGTACAGCTTGGAAACAATATGTGCCCCCGTATCGGCGTCAATCAGGATGGTGAGAGGTTCAAGGGAGGCCGGCTCGAGGGGGAATCCCTGAATCTCCGCCCGGGCGGCGCAATAGAGCCGGCGAAGAACGAACCGGTCCATGAATGTAGCGTCACTTAATCGCACGTCCTCTGACGCCGAGAAAATGTGCCCACCCGGGTACAAGTCCCCGATCCTGGTGAGGTCAAATTTCATCAACGTTCGTCGCACTAGTGCTTCATCCGTGCCAGGTAACAGCCCAGGGTTGGGTATCGGGAGGGAAGACGAATACAGCAGAGGCTGAGCCAAATAGCGCGAGAGCCTGTTCCATGCCCAGCTGGTGGTAGACACGGTTTGAATGTCCTTTGGGTCCCTGGGGACACCTTTGGGCAACACCGTCGACAGGCGACCCGGGAGGACAAAGTCCGCCTCTGGGCGAAGGAATGGGATCCGAGCATCAGGGTGATACCAGGCATAGGCATGTGCACACTGAGCGACTAGATAGTATAAATATAAATCCGGCACTCCAAGGCCGCCACGATCTTGTGGGAGTGTGAGGGTCGCCCAGCGGATCCGGGGGTGTTTCCCGCCCCAGACCAGCCTAATCATGAGGGACCGCAGTGTGGAGAAGAAGGCCCGGGTCAGAGGGATAGGGATGTTATTGAAAAGATACAAGAATTTGGGGAGCACTATCATTTTAAGAATAGCTATCCTGGCGGACATAGAGAGCGGTAGCCGTAACCACCCATCCACCTGAGTCTCCAGCCGCGCAATCGCGCGGCCATAGTTGAGGCGGATAATTTCGTCCGTGTTCAAATGTATTTGTATGCCCAAGTATCGCACCGAGTCTGAGCACCACTCAAGAGGGAACTCACATTGCCATGGGGAGGTGCCGATAGTCAGTGGGAAGATGATGGACTTATGCCAGTTTATGCCCAGGCCCGAATGGCTACCGAAACGAAGGATCTCATGTATCAAGGGGGCCAGGTTGGCCTGCGGCTCCCTGACATACAGGATTGTGTCATCGGCATAAAGAGAGGCCAGCAATGGGCCCGTCCGAAACTGGAGACCCCTGTGGAGGTGCCGCTCTTGGAAATGCCGAATCAGGGGGTCCATAGCCAAAATGAACAGGAGCGGTGAAAGCGGGCAACCCTGCCGCGTACCGCGCGTGAGTGAGAATGGGCGAGATAGCGTGCCGTTGAGACGCAAACGGGCCGTAGGGCGACTATAAAGGAGTCTGACGGTCGCCAGGAAGTTCATGGGCATGCCCATGCGCTCCATGACGGAAAGAAAGAAAGGCCACTCCAAAGAATCAAACGCTTTTTCGGTGTCTAGGAGGATCGCTGCAGCCGGAGTGGTCGGGTTAATTCTGTGCAGAACCGTGAAGAGCGTTCGCAAATTAAGCGACGTAGAGCGGCGGGGGACAAAGCCGGACTGTGCGGGCGATATAATGAATTCCATCAGCTGGGAAAGCCTGTTGGCCACTATTTTGGCCAAGATCTTATAGTCAGTGTTTAAGAGGGAGAGGGGCCTGTACGACCCACACAATGTAGGGTCCTTATTCGGCTTCGGGAGCAGCACAATGACCGCCTCACTAAGAGTTGACGGGAGGGAGCCACGTTCCAAGGCCTCCGCATACACCTCTATTAGCTTGGGCGCCAGCAGATCCGAAAAGGCCTTGTAGAAGTCAGCGGAGAAGCCATCAAGGCCCGGGGCAGAAGAGCCCCGGAGCACTTTGATCGCCCCCCGCACCTCCGCAACCGTTATAGGTTCCGCCATGAACTCCTGCATGCCCATATCCAGGAACACAAGAGCGATTTCCGATAAATAGGCCGCACGCGCGGCCGCGGAGTCCCCCAACTTGGTGGTGTATAGATCTGTGTAGTAGGCCAGGAACTCGTCCCGGATCTCAGCGGGCGTTGTGCGGAGCTCCCCGTCCGTGCCCTGCACCTCGGCGATCAGGGACTTGCTGTATGGTGGTCGCAAGGCCTGCGCTAGCGTGCGCCCTGGTCTGTCCCCCTCTCCATACCTACGCGCAACCTGGTATTTCCCCAGATACAGGATCTCCCTGTCCGCGGCCTCCCGGAAGTCAGATAACAGTCGTAAGCGCCTGGTAAATACCTCGTCCGCGGGTGCCTGCTGCGCCTCAGTGTCTAGCGCGTCTAGCTGTGTCTCCAGTTGTGTTATTGTGGCGCGCAATACTTTCAGGACCCCCGCGTGCTTGGCAATGCAGACCCCTCTGATGTATGCCTTGAACCCATCCCAGAGCACTGCCCACGAGTCCACCGAGCCCGTATTTATGGTGAAGTAGTCCTCTATCGCCTCGGAAACCTCGTGCACAAAAAGGTCATCCAGCAGCGCCCTCCCAGGGAAGCGCCACTGCCGCTCAAACCCCTCAGGTCGAGGAACGTCTAAGCCAAGCAGGACTGGAGAGTGGTCCGAGTACGTTCTCGGGAACGTCCTCAACGCGCGGAACCAAGGGGACAGGCCCGGGGAGAGGAGCCAGTAGTCAATTCTGGTCCAAGTGTTGTGCTGCCCTGAAAAGTGTGTGTAGTCAGTAGTGTTTGGGTGTCGCCTGCGCCATATATCCGTCAACAAGAATCGACGGCAAAGGTCCTGGAATGCGCGCCTTGCCCTAGGCTTAGAGTCTGTGGCCCCAGAGGTGCTATCCAGCCCCACATCCAGCAACATGTTTAGGTCGCCGCCCAGCAAAACGCCAGCCGGTGCCAGGGTTACCAGTTGGGCCGCAAGCGCATTGAAAAAATCCGGGGAATCAGTGTTGGGGGCATACACACAGACAAGAGTAACAACATGGCCCATCAAGACCCCCTGCACAATACAGTAGCGCCCCTCCCTGTCCCCTAGAAACGATTGGCATTGAAACGGGACCCTCTTATGGATCAGCACCGCAGTGCCTCTGGCGTAATTACTATAATTAGCGAAGTATCGGTGAGCGCCCCAGGAAGCCGCAAAGCGGGAGGGCATGGGGCCATGCAGATGAGTCTCTTGGAGAAAAGCAATGTCCACCTGATGCCGATTTAAGTAATGCAGTACTTGTTTGCATTTACTCCGGTTGTTCAGGCCCCGGACATTCCAAGTCATTAACGATAGATTGAGAGGAGCTTCATTCAAACCTATGTGGGCCATTGATGCCAGTCAGCAAGTGATGGGAGCAGCAAAATCGGAATGTCACTGTGTATCAATAAAGTTCGTTCACACATAGCCGTAGTAGTAGAATCAAAATTGCTTACCCCAACCCCCCTCCCCCCGCCCAGCCAAACCACGCAAACGTGAGGCAATCCCAATTCTGGAAAAAAAGAAGAACATAGCTCTAGGCAGGAATACCCAGTGTAACCAAACAACAAAAAGTAGAGCATCGTAACAGAAAACGATCCCAGCGGTTTCAACCAAAGGGGGGTGACAACGATCCGCAATCAACCCAGCGCTGCAGCACCTATATACTCCAAATGTTAATACGTCCTCAAATAACCAAAGTCAAAACAGTGCAAAGTTCAGTAACGGGCGCAGTCTCAGCCGACACCGGAGGATGAGAACAGGTCCTGGCTGCCCGCAGACCCACTACCAGGGGGAGACCGTCCACCCTCCTCTCCCCCCGGCGGGCCCCTGCGCGGCTTGTAGGTACGGCAAAACTCCTGCACCGCAGCGGGATTGTCAAATAGCCGAGCTCGGCCCTCAACCTCGACCCGGAGCCGGGCCGGATAGAGCATGCCATATTTAAGGCCCAGGTTCCGGAGCGCCGCCTTCACCCCCGCATACTTACGCCTGGCCTACTGGACCATGGCAGTGAAGTCTGGGTAGAATGAGAGTCTTGCACCTTGCCAAGTAATCTCGCCCTTCTCTCTGGCAAGCCGCAAGGCCGTGTCACGGTCTCGGAAGTTCATAATGCGGGCAATCAGGGGGCGAGGCGGGAGCCCCGGGTTAGGCCTCGGCCCCAGGGAGCGGTGGGCACGCTCCACCACGAAGCCAGGAGTGAAGGAGTCTCTCCCAAAGATATCAGCCAACAGTTGTTCCACGAAAACATCCAGCCGGCCCGTGGCCGTGGACTCCGGAACCCCAATAATCCGTACATTGTTTCGCCGACTGCGCGATTCCAAATCTTCGTTTTTGCTGGCCACTTCCTTCAGTATGCGCTCCAATCTGTCCACCCTTTTGATCTCCTGTACCGATTTATCCTCCACTGCCGAGATCCGGGCCTCAGCCTCTCCCAAACGCTTGTCATGGGCCTGAATTTTGGCCCCCATAGTTTCCAGCGTCTTATTGAGGGCGTCAAAGCGACCATCCAGGGCCCTGAAGCCGGCACGCATCTCATGTAGCCAGTCCGGGGCCGGAGCCTGGGTCGTCGAGCCGCCGGTCGCCCCACCAGCCGGGTCCGGCATGTCAGGGGGGTTATCCGTGGGCTGCTCAGACAGTTTCTCGAATTGCAGCGTTTTCTGTTTGGGGTCCTTGCGACCCATTCTCACAACCGCCAGACGTGTGGAGCGCAAGGGAGGCGATGGTGCGATGGAGCGTCCGGCTAATCCTTAGCCAATCTGGTCAGGAGCACTGATGATGGTGGGCCCAGATCACGTCCTCACTGCGCAGCAGGCAAGAGCCACGACTCCGTGTAGCCAGCAGGGCCCCAATGGAACATCAAGTGCGCCATCGCGATGTATTCAGCAGCCACGATTCGGCGCCGCCGGGAGGGGCAAGGGAGGAACGCAACAACCAGCCGCGGAGCACATGGCAAAATCCGAGAGGGCCCAAGTGACGAGGCAGAGACAACCCGGGCGTCGGGCCCAGCGCAGGGCCCCAACCGCCCCCCCCCCACCGCCAGCAGGCCGTCCCGCCACCCCTCCCAGGCTCCCCGACCGGATTAGTCCGGGGCCCCAGGGAGGAGACAACGAGCGAGGCCGCGGCCGGAGCGCAGGGCCGGAGCCGTGCGCCCGGTCGTCCTCCGGTCCGCAACGGCGTAGGGAGAAGGAAGCGGGCCCCCGCCAGCCAGCACCCCGGTGCTCAATGCCCCCCCCTCCGAGCCCCCCGGTTACCTGTCTCTCGGCCGGCCGCCCTCCTCGCACTCGAGTCCCCCGCTCCCGGATCAGCCCGCCATCTTGGGCCTCAGGATGGTGTGCTCATCTCCGGGCGCCCCCGTGGCCCGGGAGGTCCGCTCTGCATCCCAGCGCACTCCGGGGTCTTAGTAGGGTCAGCGGCAGCGTCTGGCGTCCCGCGCCCGCATCAGGAGGGCGAGGAAAGCAGGGTTTGCGCCGGGTCGATGGCGGAGCTTCAACGCCGTGCGGCCATCTTAGCCCGCGGCTTGGCCACGCCCCTAGTCTGTGGTATTGTTACACGTGAGTTTGTATCCTATTGGCAGCTGGTGTTCTGGAGCTGAAGAGCCCAGTTTTTCAATGCGTGGTGGAGGATGCCGTGCTGTGCCCACAAACAGTGGGATGAGGGGTTTGGTGTGGCAACCTGGATGGGGTGACCGTAGAGATACAAATGAAAGTCATTGCATTCCCACTTGATGGCAAGTGCTTCTTTTTTTACGTGGGCATAGAGCTTCTCGGTCCCAGTGAGGGCTCTGCTGGCTACTGCAACGGGTGCACAATGATCACTATCTTCTCATTGCATCAGAACGCCTCCAAGACTGATGGGGTTGGCGTCTACTACCAGCTCGGACTCCTTGGTGTGGTCAATGTAGGCCATTACAGTGTCCTGGAGGAGGGTGCACTTAATGGCCTGAAATGCTTCGTCTTTGGTCTTACCCCAAGTCCAGGGAGTGGAGGCATTTGTGAGATTCTTCAGTGTACCTGCTAACCTCGCCAGGTTGGGGATGAATCTCCCACAGGAGGTTGTGAGACCAAGGAAGCTCTGGATCATGGCAGGAGATGTTGGAGTGGGAGCATCCTTCATATCTACGCACTTCCCTGGGTCGACTTTGATGCCGGTGTTTAAAAAGATGTAGACAAAGAATTCCATTTCCTGGTGGAACAATTGGCATTTGTTCCAATTGAGGGTGAGACCTGCTGCCCCAATTCTCTCAAGGGCGGCTTACAGGGGGCAGCATTGGCTCTTAGTGGCGGGCGCATGGATGAGGATGTCATCGCTGACATTGACACCTTGGAGGCAAGTAAGGACTTCCCTTATCCCATTTTTAAAAACCTCCGTTCCTGATGAGATTCCATAGTTCAGTCTTCTGTAACAACGGAGGGTGACATGAGGTAAAAATGTGGTGATGTATCTGCTATCTTCATGCAGATCCACTTTTGAAATCCACCTGGAGACACTTTTATCAGCATAGAGGTAATCAATTGAAAAAGATCTGTGTCGTTTTCTCTTGATGGTCTTGCTGCGAAGGCACATATCAATGCATATGCATCCTGGTTGTTTAGGCTTATTGGCGACCACCATGGGTGACACCTACGGGGTGGGCCCAAATACTTTCTCTATTACTCCAGCATCCTAAAGTGTTTGCAGTTCAGCTTTCAGAGTGGGACAAAGCTGGAACGGGATCCTGCGGTGTCTTAGTGCACCAGACTTATTAACTGCCCGCACATGTGTGTGCTGGTGGGATTTCGCCCCTTTTATTAATACACATCTGATCTTGTTTCTGGAGTCAGAACTAGTGTCTAGGTACATGGGTATGACATCACTGGGCATGGTCGAGTGGTCTACTACATCCACCACCTTCCTCTTGCTTGGAGATCCTTTTTTATTTTCTTAAGTTATTGACAAACACCTGTGCAGCTAAATAAAGGCAATAAAGGCCCCCTTGAAGCTTTTTATCCAGGTTATGGCCTTCAAAAGGTAATTTAACCAGTAACTGGATAAATAGTGACGCTGATAGCTATTATTCCTGCTGGTGGCAAAATAGCAGAGCTTATCGCAGCTGGATAAATGGCACATATTTGATGCATATTTGATGCTATTTAACTAGTGGCCTGATAAATAGCCCCTTCTTGATCTTAAAGCAAGTGAGTGCATCAGCTTGTTGGATCAGGAGTTCATGTTCTGCAGAGTGCCCCACTACAGCCCATGCCTGAGAGATAATGGCCACCACTTCAAGGACCCACCATCAACCAACAATTGGCATGTGCACTGCAAACGTGTGACTGTTACCTGGTGGCCATGGCAGCAGGAAGCATCACTTCTGCCCTCCATCCCAGTGAGTCTCAGAGAGATGGATGTCTTAAGGGGCAGCACAAGCTTGGTGCAGCTGTCTCTTTACTAATCCAGCTTCCAGGGACAGCTGCTTTCTCCCTTTAACATCCCAGCCGCCCTTTCTTCTCCTATTACTCCTCACCCCCTTCTTTCTTGCCCTCCCTATTCCTCATCCCTTTGTGTCCATGAGCATTGTTTCCAAGTGTCCAACACTCTAGATGAGGCCTCCAGGCCTGGACTCATATGCCTGATATGTCCTCTACAAGTCGCACGGAAATGTATTGCGATTCGGAAGCCATTCTTAAGATGAAGCTTGGGGCATTTAATGCAGTGCTCCAGGTGAGCTCTCCAGAGCAGGCAGAATACACTGGAGGTCCAGATATGGACAAAATACATCTGAAGATGCTTAATAGGGATGTGTGCACTGTGTACACTTTACTCTTGTGTCTACCTCCAGAACTGGCCATGAAGTGCTATCATCGGTCCCATCCTGGAAACACTGGTACAGATTTGCCCTTCTGAATTGGACAAAATATGCCAGAGATTTACCCCAGAACTGGACACAACACTTGAGAGATGCCCTCAAGAGCTGGGTTCGATACTCTCAATGAGGCCTCAGGTGTCCAAAGGCCATAGCCTGACCGTGTCAGAGATAAACAAAGGCCATAGCCTGACCGTGTCACAGATAAACAAAGCCCATAGCCTGACCGTGTCACAGATAAACAAAGGCCATAGCCTGACCATGTCACAGATATACAAACGTCATAGACTGCCTGTGTCACACATAAACAAAGGTCATAGGCTGGTCGTGTCACAGATATACAAAGGTCATAGACTGCCTGTGTCACACATAAACAAAGGTCATAGGCTGGTCGTGTCACAGATATACAAAGGTCATAGACTGCCTGTGTCACACATAAACAAAGGTCATAGGCTGGCCGTGTCACAGATATACAAAGGTCATAGACTGCCTGTGTCACACATAAACAAAGGTCATAGCCTGACCGTGTCAGAGATAAACAAAGGCCATAGCCTGACCGTGTCACAGATAAACAAAGGCCATAGCCTGACCGTGTCACAGATATACAAACGTCATAGACTGCCTGTGTCACACATAAACAAAGGTCATAGGCTGGCCGTGTCACAGATATACAAAGGTCATAGACTGCTTGTGTCACACATAAACAAAGGTAATAGGCTGGTCGTGTCACAGATATAATCAATCAATCAATCATGGAACTTATATCGCGCACTACTCACCCGTAAGGGTCTCAAGGCGCTTGGGGAAGGGGGTCTGCTACTGCTCGAACAGCCAGGTCTTGAGCTGTTTCCTGAAGGCCAGGTGGTCCTGGGTCATCCGCAGGTGGACGGGTAGGGAGTTCCAAGTCTTAGCTGCCAGGTAGGAGAATGACCTTCCTCCAGCGGTGGCTCTCTGGATGCGAGGGACGACGGCGAGGGCGAGGTTAGCGGAACGTAGCCGGCGGGTGGGCGTGTAGAAGGTGAGGCGGCTGTTGAGGTACCCTGGGCCTAGGTCGTGGAGGGACTTGTGTGCGTGGGTGAGGAGTCTGAACGTGATCCTCTTGTTGACCGGGAGCCAGTGCAGGTCTCTCAGGTGGCACGAGATGTGGCTGCGTCGGGGGACGTCCAGGATGAGTCGGGCGGAGGCGTTCTGGGTACGCTGAAGTCTTTTCTGAAGCTTGGCCGTAGTACCGGCGTAGAGGGTGTTTCCGTAGTCTAGTCTGCTGGTGACGAGAGCGTGGGTGACCGTCTTCCTGGTCTCGGTTGGGATCCATCGGAAGATCTTTCGGAGCATGCGGAGGTTGTGGAAGCAAGCTGAGGAGACGGCGTTGACTTGTCTGGTCATCGATAGGGAGGAGTCCAGTATGACGCCCAAGTTACGTGCGTGGTCCGTCGGTTCAGGTGCGATGCCTAGTGCCGGGGGCCACCAGGAGTCGTCCCATGCGGAGGGTGATGGTCCCAGGATGAGGACTTCTGTCTTGTCCGTGTTCAGTTTCAGGCGGCTGATGTTCATCCATTCAGCGACGTCTGTCATCCCTTCGTGCAGGCTGGCTTTGGCGGTGTCGGGGTCTCTGGTGAGGGAGAGAATTAGCTGGGTGTCATCGGCGTAGGAAATGATGTTGAGGTTGTGTTGGCGTGCGATGGCAGCGAGGGGTTTCATGTAGATGTTGAAGAGAGTGGGGCTGAGCGACGATCCTTGCGGGACGCCGCAGATGACTTCGGTGGCCTCGGAGCGGAACGGAGGGAGGCGTACTCTCTGTGTTCTGCCGGAGAGGTATGAGATGATCCATTCCAGAGCCTTCCCTTGGATGCCGGTGTCGTTGAGGCGTTGGACTAGTGTGCGGTGGCAGACAGTGTCAAATGCTGCGGAGAGGTCTAGGAGGATGAGTGCCGCTGTTTCGCCGTTGTCGAGCAGGGCTCGGATGTCGTCGGTGGCTGCGATGAGGGCGGTCTCGGTGCTGTGGTTGGCTCTGAATCCGGACTGTGATGGGTCGAGGGATCCGTTCGTCTCGAGGAAGGCTGCCAGTTGCTTGTTGACGACCTTCTCGATGACTTTGGCGGGGAAAGGAAGGAGCGAGATGGGGCGGAAGTTCTTGAGGTCGGTCGGGTCCGCTGTTGGTTTCTTCAGCAGAGCGCTGAGTTCGGCGTGCTTCCAGCTCTCCGGGAAAGTTGCTGTGTTGAAGGAGGTGTTGATGATGTCTCGGAGGTGGGGTGCGATGGTAGAGGCTGCCTTGTTGAAAACATGATGGGGGCACGGGTCGGTCGGAGATCCGGAGTGGATGGTGTTCATCATGCGTGACGTGTCTTCGGGGGTCACCTCGGTCCATGTCTGGAGGGTGGCGGCGGGGTGCGAAGGTACGACCGATGGGTGCGGGGGTGAAATGTCGAAGCTGTTGTGGATGTTGGCGATCTTGCGGTGGAAGTACGAGGCGAGGGAGTCGCAGAGGTCCTGTGAGGGAGTGATGTCGTTGTTGCCGGTGCTGGGGTTGGAGAACTCCTTGACGATGTTGAAGAGCTCCTTGCTGTCATGGGCGTTCTTGTCCAGTCGTTCCCGCAGAGATTTCTTCTTGGTGGTGCGGATGAGCTGGTGATGTCTGCGAGTGGCGAGTTTCAGTGCTGTTCTGTTGTCAGCGGTCTTGTTGAGGAGCCAGGCCTTCTCGAGGGTGCGGCAGGCCTTCTTGGAGTCCTTAAGTTCGTCGGTGAACCAGGGGGCCTTCTTGCTTCTGGGCCTGGTGAGGGGGTTCTTCAGTGGCGCGAGGTCGTCGGCACAGGAGGTCAGCCACTGCGTGAGGTCGAGGGTAGCTGTGTTAGGGTCCGTGGTCCTGACAGGTGGGCTCTGGCTGAGGGAGGTGGCGAGCTGGTCGGCGGTGATCTTGCTCCAGTTTCTGTGGGGAGCCTGCTTCGGGTGATGGTGGACCGTGTTCTTTCTGAAGCTGAAATGGACGCAGCTGTGGTCGGTCCAGTGAAGTCCGGTGGAGTGGCTGAAGGTGACGTGCTTGCTGGACGAGAAGAGTGGGTCGAGCGTGTGGCCGGCGAAGTGGGTGGGGGTGTTGACCAGTTGCTGAAGTCCGAGGTTGGCGAGGTTATCCAGCAGGGCGGTGGTGTTGCGGTCATTGTTGCTCTCCAGGTGGAAGTTGAGGTCCCCGAGGAGGATGTAGTCGGCGGA
Source organism: Triturus cristatus (assembly GCF_964204655.1). Taxonomy (NCBI): domain Eukaryota; kingdom Metazoa; phylum Chordata; class Amphibia; order Caudata; family Salamandridae; genus Triturus; species Triturus cristatus. Next base: position 1,250,395,898 of record NC_140592.1, on the reverse strand, counting down.
GGGGAGGGCGTGAGGGTTGATGAAGTCGGCGATGTCTTCGCAGAACTGTGCGCGTGGTCCCGGGGGTCTGTAGATGAGGGTGCCTCTGAGGGTAGTCTTGGGGTCGGTGTGGATCTGGAAGTGCAGGTATTCGGCGGCGTTGAATACGTCGATGGAGTCAGTCGAGATGCGAATGGTGCTCTTGTGTACGATGGCGATGCCTCCTCCGGTCTGGTTGACGCGATCCTTCCTGATGATCTTGTAGCCGTCCGGGATGGCTATGGCGATGTCGGGGGCTGAAGAGTCGTTCATCCAGGTTTCCGTGAGGAAGGCGACGTCTGGAGATGCAGTGTCGAGGAGGTTCCAGAGTTCCACGGCGTGTCTGTGGACGGAGCGGGTGTTGAGCAGGATGCACTTGAGGTGGTTGCTGTTGTCCGTCTTGGTGGGCGTGGTGCTTGTTTGGAGGCAAGAGAAGTTGCAGGATCGGCAAGCGAAGGGTCCATGGGTGCGTCCCGGGGACGCTCGGTAGCAACCGGGGGCTCGGGCGGTTTTGAGTGCGATGAGCGTAGCGAAGTCGTAGGTCCTGCGGGGGGGCTGGCGGGCGCAGGGACCAGGGGGTCTGGCGCTGGGCGCGGTCCAGGCGCGGACGGGCGCAGACGGGCTTACCTTTGGCGCACCTTCGGCGCTCAGTCGGCGCTCCCGCTGCGCGCGTCCGCTGCGCGGTCGCTGAGGGGGCGTCATAAATAAGGAGCCGGGAGGGAGGGTCAGCGGGAGGCGGGAGCGGGGTGGCCAATGGGCAGGGAGGGGGGGCGGGACTGAAGGAGGAGGCGGGAGTGGGAGTGTGCGCCTGGGGCAGCGGCGCCGAGAAAACGGCGGGAAAATCGGCAGGAAGCGACGGAGCCCAAGGAGTGACCAGGTAAGTGGCGGTGGTCAGCGGGCGTGAGGAGTGAAGGTAGCGGCGTGGGTGGCGACCAGGAAGCAGCAGGCGGTACCTGGGAGGCGGAGGCGAGATGCAGGCAGCGGCGTCAGGTAGGTGGTGAGGAGCGGCAAACAGGCGTCAGGCAGCGGAGGCAGGTAGGTAGCAGCAGTGGGAGGGAGCGTCCGTCTGTGCAGGCACAGGGGGTCGCACTGACCAGCCCGCGGGGTCCCCTTAAATAAGGAGCCGGGAGGGAGGGTCAGCGGGAGGCGGGACCGGGGTGGCCAATGGGCAGGGAGGGGGGGCGGGACTGAAGGAGGAGGCGGGAGTGGGAGTGTGCGCCTGGGGCAGCGGCGCCGAGAAAACGGCGGGAAAATCGGCGGGAAGCGACGGAGCCCAAGGAGTGACCAGGTAAGTGGCGGTGGTCAGCGGGCGTGAGGAGTGAAGGTAGCGGCGTGGGTGGCGACCAGGAAGCAGCAGGCGGTACCTGGGAGGCGGAGGCGAGATGCAGGCAGCGGCGTCAGGTAGGTGGTGAGGAGCGGCAAACAGGCGTCAGGCAGCGGAGGCAGGTAGGTAGCAGCAGTGGGAGGGAGCGTCCGTCTGTGCAGGCACAGGGGGTCGCACTGACCAGCCCGCGGGGTCCCCTTAAATATGGAGCCGGGAGAGAGGGTCAGCGGGAGGCGGGAGCGGGGTGGCCAATGGGCAGGGAGGGGGGGCGGGACTGAAGGAGGAGGCGGGAGTGGGAGTGTGCGCCTGGGGCAGCGGCGCCGAGAAAACGGCGGGAAAATCGTCGGGAAGCGACGGAGCCCAAGGAGTGACCAGGTAAGTGGCGGTGGTCAGCGGGCGTGAGGAGTGAAGGTAGCGGCGTGGGTGGCGACCAGGAAGCAGCAGGCGGTACCTGGGAGGCGGAGGCGAGATGCAGGCAGCGGCGTCAGGTAGGTGGTGAGGAGCGGCAAACAGGCGTCAGGCAGCGGAGGCAGGTAGGTAGCAGCAGTGGGAGGGAGCGTCCGTCTGTGCAGGCACAGGGGGTCGCACTGACCAGCCTGCGGGGTCCCCTTAAATAAGGAGCCGGGAGGGAGGGTCAGCGGGAGGCGGGAGCGGGGTGGCCAATGGGCAGGGAGGGGGGGCGGGACTGAAGGAGGAGGCGGGAGTGGGAGTGTGCGCCTGGGGCAGCGGCGCCGAGAAAACGGCAGGAAAATCGGCGGGAAGCGACGGAGCCCAAGGAGTGACCAGGTAAGTGGCGGTGGTCAGCGGGCGTGAGGAGTGAAGGTAGCGGCGTGGGTGGCGACCAGGAAGCAGCAGGCGGTACCTGGGAGGCGGAGGCGAGATGCAGGCAGCGGCGTCAGGTAGGTGGTGAGGAGCGGCAAACAGGCGTCAGGCAGCGGAGGCAGGTAGGTAGCAGCAGTGGGAGGGAGCGTCCGTCTGTGCAGACAAAGGTCATAGACTGCCTGTGTCACACATAAACAAAGGTCATAGGCTGGCCGTGTCACAGATATGCAAAGGTCCTAGGCTGACCGTGCCACAGATATACAAAGGTCCTAGGCTGACCGTGCCACAGATATACAAAGGTCCTAGGCTGGCCGTGCCACAGATATACAAAGGTCCTAGGCTGGCCGTGCCACAGATATACAAGGGTCAAAGGCTAATTGTGTCACAGATATACAAATAGCAACCGCCTGATTACCAGCAAAACAGATTACATGGAGACCGCACACGTAGGATGGTACATCCCGGCAACAGATTTTAAAGAACTGTGTTGGACTATTTTTGAGGTCATGGACATTTCAACTCTAAGTGACTCAAACTGTTTTTCTCTTTTTTTGTTAGTAAATGTTGTATTTCATACATGGAACACTTGATCACTCAATGGTAATACATAAGCACCAGCGTCAAATTTAACATCAAGAGGGAGGGCGGGGTATCTAGATGTAGTTATTTGGGGTGAGTTCTCTAATGCAGTGTGGGTATTAATAAGCAATTGATATCATGCAACAGCAGGCTCGTGTTTAGATGACATTTTTAGTAGTGCAGTGTGGGGTTTGTAGTGATGAAGGACGATCTTTGAATAAATGGGTCGTTGGCATTGGTTAAGTACGAGGGGTGGAGTCTAGTTGCACTAATTAAAAACAGATATACAAAGGTCATAGGCTGGCCCTGCTACAGATATTTATGGGTTATAGGCTGGCTGTGTCATAGATATATAAGAGTCATAGGCTGGCTGTGTCCCAGATACACAAGGGTCATAGGGTGGCCGTGTCACAGATATGCAAGGGTCAAAGGCTGGCCGTGTCACAGATATACAAGAGTCATAGGCTGGCAGTGTCCCAGATACACAAAGGTCATAGGTTAGCCGTGTCACAGATATACATAGGCTGGCTGTGTTACAGATACTCAAGGGTCATAGGATGGCTGTGTCACATATATACAAGGCTCATAGGCTGGCTGTGTCACAGATATACAAGGGTCATAGGCTGTCTGTGTCACAGATATACAAGGGTCATAGGCTCTCTGTGTCACAGATATACAAGGGTCATAGGGTGGCCGTGTCACAGATATGCAAGGGTCAAAGGCTGGCCGTGTCACAGATATACAAGAATCATAGGCTGGCTGTGTCCCAGATACACAAAGGCCATAGGGTAGCCGTGTCACAGATATACAAGGGTCATAGGCTGGCTGTGTCACAGATATACAAGGGTCAAAGGATGGCTGTGTCACAGGTATACAAGGCTCATAGGCTGGCTGTGTCACAGATATACAAGGGTCATAGGCTGTCTGTGTCACAGATATGCAAGGGTCATAGGCTGTCTGTGTCACAGATATGCAAGGGTCAAATGCTGGCCGTGTCACAGATATACAAAGGTCATAGGGTAGCCGTGTCACAGATATACAAGGGTCATAGGCTGGCTGTGTCACAGATATAAAAGGGTCATATGATGGCTGTGTCACAGATATACAAGGGTCATAGACTGGCTTCTTCACAGATCTACAAGGGTCATAGGCTGTCTGTGTCACAGATATACAAGGGTCATAGGTTGGCCGTGTCACAGATACACAGGGGACAAAGGGTGGCCGTGTCACACATATACAAGGGTCATAGGCTGGCTGTATCACAGATATACAAGGGTCATAGGCTGGCTGTGTCACAGATATACAAGGGTCATAAGTTGGCCGTGTCACAGATACACAGGGGACAAAGGGTGGCCATGTCACACATATACAAGGGTCATAGGCTGGCCGTGTCACAGATATACAAGGGTCATAGGCGGGTTGTGTCACAAATACACAAGGGTCATAGGGTGGCCGTGTCACAGATATACAAGGGTCATAGGTTGTCTGTGTCACAGATATACAAGGGTCATAGGCTGGCCGTGTCGCAGATATACAAGGCTCACAGGCTGGCTGTGTCACAGATACACAAGGGTCATAGGTTGTCTGTGTCACAGATATACAAGGGTCATAGGTTGGCTGTGTCACAGATATACAAGGGTCATAGGTTGGCCGTGTCACAGATACACAGGGGGCAAAGGGTGGCCGTGTCACAGATATACAAGGGTCATAGGCGGGTTGTGTCACAGATACACAAGGGTCATAGGGTGGCCGTGTCACAGATATACAAGGGTCACAGGATGGCTGTGTCACAGATACACAGGGGTCATAGGGTGGCCGTGTCACACATATACAAAGGTCATAAGGTGGCCGTGTCACAGATATACAAAGCAGGGTTGCAGTCTGACACTACATGAGCTGCAGTGGCCTACTTTACAAAGATGCTAAGAAGGAAAGGCGGGAATACCATTCAGGTTTTGTCACTTTACAACCAGAGCCACATTTAACCACTGAGTAGCCCCGGGCACACTGTCCAGGCCTCTCTATGTCCTAAGATGCCTCTTACCTGCCCTGGTTCCTCCTTCTGTGGTCTTCATCCAGAGAAAACATACCCTCAACTCACCTTAGATGTTCCAAGATGCCCCCACGGTGACGCACCTTGCATGCCCCCACCCCAGTATTGTAGACCCAATAGCAGGATAATATGGTGCCGGACCAGGTGCAAGCCACCAGCAGGCCGATTCCACAGGGCCAGCCTGAACCCTAACCCATCTTTTGGAGGCATCACCACATGAGAAGGAGAAAGGTCAGAGGAAATCGATCCCAATGGCTTCCTTGTAGGTGCATGGCACCATTGATGGACGCTGAGCAATCTGGACCAGGGTGCCGCCCAGTGTTAGACTTAGGGCCTGAGTTAGATCTTGGTGGATGGGTTACTCTGTCACGACAGTGAACGATATCCCGTTCGCCGAAATATAAATTCCATTATATCCAATGGGATTTATATTTCGGCGCATGGGATATCCATCACAGGTGTGACGGAGTAACCCATCGGCTGAGATCTAAATCAGGCCCCGAGTTCCCATCCCTCAGATTCAGAACACCCCCTGAATGTAGGTGGACCCTTAGGGTACTCCACATAATGGACCCTCGTTCGACTCCTGGATCTCACCATTGTCTGTGTCTTCCAGAGCCCGTAGGACTTCTGTGTTACCCGTAGGGAGAACCGAGATGTCCCAGCCATAGTACTACAGATCAAGTAGGTAAAGCATAAAGATGTTGAAAATGTGTGGGTGCCCTGCACGCTCCCCCACCAGGAATGATGCAATGATTTTCAGCACTCCAGAGAAAAATGCAGTTTTACCTCTGGCATGAAACCTAGCAAAAAGACACTTATTTTGGCCTTTTGCATTTATTTCGAGTCACCTCTAGGTGGTGCTCCAAGACTCCGCTATTCTGCTTTATGGACCTGCTGATCATGACTAAATTATTTGTCGTTTTTTAAAGCACAGACCAGACCCAGGGGTAGCAGACACTTTACAAGCAGAAACAGCGGGACATAAAAATATCAACGTTTGCCACAGCTATGATGACATTAAACCAATCAGGTTTTACGACAATGGACACCCTTAGGTGAAACATTTTCACACTCTCTATTTAATGAAACCTACTTAACTCAAACATGTAAGGCCAAGTGACCATATATGCAAGAGATGGGGTGGTGGACAAGTCGGGGGGGGGGGGACTGAAAGTGCTACATTATCCGCCGGGAGGTTAGCGTATGAGATATCGTTGTTATGGTTTCTACTTGTTCCTTTCTGAAAATCTCAAAATTGAGTTTTGTGCCTCTTGCTACAGGAGGAGAGTTCCAAATTTTAGGAGCATTTTCCAAAAACTGGTTGATAAATGGTTGTTTGTTTCTTACGCAGAGATGGTTCTAGAAGCATGGTGTTATTACAACATAGTGAGGGAGCCTCCTGAGGTGAATGACTTAATGCAAGGTATTTCGGGTGCCCAGATGTAAGGCTATGTGCGTGATGCAGGCCGCTGTAACAACACTAAACATTAGAGAACCGTTTGAGTATTAGGGGCGGGGCTGATGCGATGGAAGCATCGTCACCAGGGTCACTGGAATCACGCGATATGAGGGTTGATCAAATTATGCAGCAGGAAAAGGCAAATGACAGGAAGTAAAGCGGCACATTTTGTGATAGTATTACCTCATCATTTTGCCATTTGTACATGTTAACACTGTCTAGGTAAAGTTTTCACCTGATTAGTACCAGTTTAACACCCAAATACAGAAATAAGCAACCAAACAAGCATTGGCATTTTTAGCCATGCTGCATAGTAGTGCAGATGCTTTGTAGTGTGGCTAAAACAAATTTTAAAAAGCACTATGACACAGCCGGGGATAATGCGCTGTTTCTGTAAAGTGCATTAGCGCTGGATGCATCATGTTCCTATTTTTATTATTAATGTTTTTAGCCATGCTGCACAGCAGCCGTACTGCTATACAACTGGTTACACATGATTGTCAAAGTAGGCATTGTTCATGCTGCAGAGCAGGAACAAAAGGCAATGGCAGAGTCAATAGTCTCAAAGGCAAGACCTTTTGGCTTTGCCAATGCTTGTGAGGTCTCAGCACAACAACCCTGTGATTTTGAGCAAATCAGTTAATCTCCCCATTCTTGAAAAAAAACTGACATTTGGCTAAAATCCCTCTTGTATAAAGAAAGCAATTAAGCCCATGTGTATGTCTTAGTGAAAATACATTTAGAAGCAGATAGCATTTGTTATCACAATAAAAGCAGATAACCTCTATTGTCACAATAAACATCCATTTCAAAGGAGAAAAGGACTTCTTTGAAGTGTGTATGGCATAGTAAAACATAAGTAGAAATGACAAGAGGTTCAACAATTACAAAAGGGAAGAAGAAAAAAAGAAAAGTAATGCTTTAATCACAGCACGATCAGTGGAAGGACAGAAATCAAGCCGAAGCAATCAGTACTTGGTCCATGCTCCAGCCGAAAGAAGAAGTGAAGCCAGCATGCACTGGCCAATTAGAGGGCAGCAAAAAACAGTGCCAGTGAAGCCAGCAATTGTTAAACAATGGACGGGCTGTAATTCCCTTGTTGTATACAATATCTCTCACAAGCAATAGCGCATGAGGCTCATGCGCTGTTCTAGACCAGACCTAAAAATGACCAGTGACTCTTTGCAGAGTGCCTTCCACTGTGCGGCAACATATGTTGCTGCAATTCTATTAACTTTTTGTCCATTTGAGCTAGAAATAAAATCTATGATTAGTGTGGAAGGGGTGTGCAGTGGGTGTTGTGGTGGGCGTTCCACCGCAACACCAAATGTATTTGATGCTGCCCCCTATGTACTAGGGCATACATAGAAGGCAGCGCCAAAATTAAGACCAGGTAAAAATTGGTCTTAGGTTGGCGAAATGGGGAGAAATGCATTATTTCTCCTAGTTTTTGCTTTTTCCATGTGTGCTGCCTTGTGCAGCACACATGAAAAAAGCAAAATGCCATTGTTTGTTTATGTACAGGAAGGTGTCCCTACCTGTACATAAACTTTTTTTTAAATGCCATTTTGTCACTTTGATGTGTGCTGCTTGAAGCAGCACACATGAAAGTCACAGATTGGCATTTCTAGGAATATGTGCAGGATGAGGCACCTTCCTACACATAAACAATCCTCCCCTGCACGCAGACACACTTGCACTCTGGTGCAAGAGTGCCTGAGTTGGTGTTAAGTTGCTAAATTTAGCGCCATCGCAGGGGGAAATGCAAGGCTGCACCACATTCTTGTAAATATGGATGCAGCGGGGGCGGGTGAGTGGGGGGAGGCGTTAAGCCAGGATGGATAAGGATAAGCTTCGCCACTTCACTGTACATATGGCCCTAGGTTCCAGTCTTGGCGTCGGTTCAGCATCCTGTGATTCTGGGCAAATCACTCAACCTGGTCTTGCCTAACAAATGGATAAAAATGAATGTGGCTTTTTGTAATGTAACTGGTGCTCCTCTAAAGCGCTCCAATACCTTCGGGTCGCGTTCGAGCTATATAAAACAGCAAAAAATGAAAGAAATCTCCAGAAGGGAGTTGAAGCGCCCACCCTCGCCTGAAGGTTGGCTCATAGCTCCTGGGGAGCTCTTGTTGGGAGGGGGTAGGTAGACAGATTCGATCTGAGCGGAAGATGAAAGGAGTTTTATTGACGCCTTCCAATCAGATTTTTCAGCCTTGCTCAGAATCAATTTGCCGGCGCAGAATGCTGAGACAGAAGAATAAACAAATGTGCGTTTCCTCTGGGGAACGATCGCATTTTTCCAAGCAAATGCCTCGCGCCTCCCGCTCAGCACTGCGCGTGCGCAACGTGATCCTGCGGTAATTAAAGGGATTTATGGGCGCTTTATGGCAGACGATTCATTTTTCATCCTTTATGCGCGCCAAGGTGCAGAGCCTGTGTGTTTTCTCCAACCCCCTCCCCACCCCCCAGCCCTTCTTGCGCACAAATCAACGGCTTCTCCATGTGCTCCAAACTGAGTTAATATTCTGAGCAGATAACAAAACCCTGCATTGAGCGCTGGCGCAGAATTTTAACAGGAAGGTTACAGGAGGAGCGTGAAACGGAACAAAACCCCATCATTCGGTACCGGCATACATATCTGGTTTCAGAGCAGTGGTCTTCAAACCTGTTCATGCCAAACCCTCTCCCTCCCGACCCCGGGTTTAAATAATTTGGTTCGGGCCATCCAAAAAATGAAAAATTGTTTCATACATTTTTGTAAGGAACACAAAACCATGGCTGCAGATTTAGGGCCCCCCCCGCTTACGAAATTTCGACCAAACTGATAGTCAGCGTAGCTGGCAGTGTATTGCAAGAAATAAAGATATGACGTAGGAAACATTGAGTAGTGAACACAACATAAGGATGTGCTTTTAGTTTGTGTTGAAGTTGCTTTAAGGGAAGCAAGGTAAGGCTTACATGAAAGCATCATGGGGCATATCAACAAGGGCTTTATCTCTGCTTTTTTGGCTTTAAAAGCCAAAAAAGGAGAGATAAAACTAGCGCCCTATCAACAACAGGGTGCTAACATGCAAATTTGCATGTTAGCACCCTTTTACTCTACGCTTCCTCTTGCATCTCTAATGAGATGCAAAGGGGGCGTTCCAGAGTAAAATAATAGGAGAAATGTCGCTAAGCGACATTTCTCCTATTATCAAGAATATCGCTAACCCTGTTAGTGACAAAAAAAGCAGCGCTAATCGCAGTTAACGCTGCTTTTTTACGTCTGGTATTTTTCTGACTTAGCCATGATATCCTATGGAAGGAGGATATCATGGCTAAGTTTGTCTGTCCCTATCAACAAGCTAACGTGAGATTATCGCTGGGTTTCCAGCAATAATCTCACATTAGCTACTTAGCGTGAGGATTTTTATCGCTGAGGAGATAAGCGTTGCTAATAGCACGCTATCTCCGTGATAAAAATCAACGCTAGCCGGCGATAATTATCCGAGCGCTAAGTGCGCTCAGGGATAATTAGCGCCGGTTGTTGTTGATATGCCCCCAAGTGTCTCAACGCCCTACACATGAACGGTGCCCTCTCTGCAAACCTACATCGAATCAATAACTATTCCTCTCACCCTATAAAGAAGCCAGCCCGCCCCGTGGGGTTCTTGTGTTCCCTCTCCTTTCCCAGTACCCCATCTTCCTTCCAGATCTTTCTCGGTCTAGACTGCAGGTGTCAAAGGTCTATTGTGGATGATTCTACGACTTGCAGTGGGCTTTGGGTCCGCCCATGGCTTCCCATTGGCCAGCTTTCTTGTCAATCTCATTTGCTTGCATCTTAGTTGAGGGTTTTTTCTTCCTCTTGTGTTTGTTCCCCCCCTGAGCAGGGCTCGTCCTAAATTGGATTGACTAGGACAGCCCCCCTGGGCGGAAATTACATTTGGTGTTTGTTGTGGGGGTGCTGTGTCATTGCGGTGTGGCGGCAGGAGGTGTGAGCAAAATGGGAGGAGGGCAGGGGGTTGATGGGGTCCTAACAATTACGCTGAGGTACATTAAACGCTGATTACAATGTCTTTAACTAGAACCGATTAAGAGTAAATGGGATGGACGAGCTGCTGTTTGCATGATATTAAGTCAGACCGCTCCGTGCTGCACCCATGCAACGATTAATGTTGTTGCACCAAGGATATTGAGCTGCATAACTTAATACTTATAAGGTTCCAAAAGCGAGACCTATTGGCTATGCCAATGCTTGTTTGTTTGGCTTCAGCGTACCATGAAAGTGCATGTGTTTTTTTGCTGTCTTCCCCATGTGCTGTGTCCCGCCTCACATCTCTGCCACCCAAACTCTGTGCGTTTCTCCTGCCAAAACCCATTTGTTGCATGTCCCTCTGTGTTCTTGGCTTTTTTAAAGCTTTTTTTTTGTTTAGCCTCTACTTGGCTTCTCTCCTTGATGTGTGATGACATGCGCACAGGTGTTCATCATTGCTTTTTTTCCCCCCAAAGCTGTTCCACATCGGCAAACAAACACATTTCCCGCACGTGGAGTTTTGGGCTGCTGATTTGCCCATTCCCTCTTAGTCTTCATTATTTGTCTTCCTGAGGTTAGCCAATCTATTTTCTGTCCAATTTATTTCTTCTGTGCCTTTCTTCTGCTACTAGTAGTCCCTATGCTGACATGTTCTTTCTGTCCCCCTTAGTAGGCAGTCTACACCAGAGGCGCAACTAGAGTAAAATTTCGGGGCGGGCTAGGAAAAAACTTCGGGGGGGGGGGGCTGATTATTCAAGCAAAAGGCAGAGTGGAGCTGCAGGGGCTCTAAGCAGGGGGTGAAAACCATCAAAGCCTAATTAACAAACCAAAGGTCTTTTAAAGATCTGTGAAGTACTCGGGTGCGGCTGTGTGTGTGACCGGGAAGCTGTCTCATCCCGGGCTGCCACACACGACAGGGGGGCTCAAGCCCTTTGAGTCCAATGGGCGTTGCGCGCCTGGTCCACACCATGCATCTGTCTTCCATTACTCGTGTCAGCTTCAGCAGCAATTTCCTATCTCCTAGTAGTAACAAGTGCACCCAATTCTTTCTAAACAACTAATGTTTTCCTTGTGCTCCACCCTTGCCTTGCAAAAGTCAAATATCTGTCCATTTAATTCTTTGCAGGTCTGATTGATTGCTGCCAGGTTTAATACCCCCTCCACGCTCTCCTCTGTAATGTTCACTACTCCTCTGAACCCTTCCACCATGTTGTATGTGCCTTCAGAGCTTTCTCATTTTCCTGATCAATTCTAATTCCCTAAATATCACCAAACCATTCTCTGTGAGGTGCTGAATGATCAAATCCATCCTCAACTACACCCCCTCCAACATCGTGGAAAGTATTGGCCTCCCAGGGTACGCTGCCTTGTCCAAGGCAGTCACTTCATCATAAGACAGGCACAACTGCTCTCCATGGCTCTGTGTGCTGACATGCACTCCCTCCTGTTGCTTGAACATGAAATACCTTGAAAAAGCAAGAGACAAGAGGTGTTTGACAAAACAGGAACAGTTTGTTTAATTAAACAAAGCGACGGTGAGCACAGTTACAGGCATAGAGTCTGAGGAGTGTCTCAATTTACAATCGGTCTAACACAGACTTTTATACAGTTCATTGATGGTAGTAAAATGTTTCTGGGGCTCCTTTTTTGGTAAAGAATGTGTACCTCTGTTTTTGGAGCCATAAATTAGGGTTTTGGATGAGGAATCCAGGTGGACCTCAACCTTGTGTGGATGCAATGCGGCCAGTGGGTAACATGTCCAGATGTCCGGCATGGGGAGCGCTTGATTACTGTGTGTGCTGTGTCTTTATTGGCTAAGTGTTCCTAACTTCATGTGGCATCTGGCTTTATGGTGTTTTGGGAACGCTCATACCCCTCCAGCCATGTGTGCTTCATTGGGGCCAACCTCCCTGGACCATTGTGGTGTCGCTGCGCCTATCTGTGGGATTGAGCTGTGATTTTCTGTTTGTGCGTTTGTATGGTGGCTACGTGCTGCCCCACCTGTGATCTGTTAATCAGTAACTGTGAGCCTGGGTCTCAGGGCCTGCCTAACCATGTATTTCTGAGTCTGGGTTGATGTGGAGTTCACAGCGGGCAAATTCATCCATAAGGTTGCGATTTTATTTTTATACATGAATGTATCGTTATTCATATTGACATCAACTTTATCGACGTTAACATTCCCCCATCTCGTTGAGTTTTCTACTACACTATCTAACCCATACTTTATGATAGTTACTTCATTTGGGGACTGTTCTTCAGTTCTGACAATTATTAATTTCCTATTTACTTGCATTTACCCAATTTGAGGACTGTGTCTTTACAACAGGAAATCCCCAATTGCACAGAGCCACATACAAACAAGAACACAATGGAAAAAAGTAACAATGTGCACAATCCGGAAAGCCACTGGGGAAGCCAGAAGAACCAATTTGAAAACAAACTCCTGCTCGGGGGCACCTCCATCCTTACACATGTTCGTTTGTAAACTGTGCAGTGCTTGGATGGCAAGAGTCAATGTCCCATTATCTAGGTAATTCCCTGGGATAAACGTGCAACAGGAAGCACCGATCTTGGCACAGTCCCCTCCCTCCATCGTGATCATTAAGTCTAACATATACCGATGTGCGCTACCATGAGGCGAATTGCTCTCAGTTCTTCTTTGATCAAATTACAGCCTAGCTCAGTTCTGTTCATCATTTAAAGCATTTTCCATCTGGTAATCTGAAGCCAGCGGGTGTGTATGGTAATGCCATCTGAGGTTGAGCTAAGGGTAGGCAAACTTGCCGCACTACCAGTACAGATTCATCAACGTGGAGATGCCCTATTGCATCCGGAATGTGCAGGATTGTGCCACAGTTTTCATTAGTACCCAGTGGAAGCGTTCCTTTACCTCTGAAACACAAGGAATACAGTGTAAGTTTCTGTACACTTAGAGGTTGCCCCTTCATGTCTAGCTAAGTGTATCCACCCACCTCAGTATCCCAATTTTCTGACATGGGGTGTCTATACTTTTGCGCATCCTGTCTAGCTCAGTTTGAATGTCGCTAGGCTCGGTGAAAAGGTATAGAGCTGTCTGGTTGGTCTTGCAATTGTTGGGCTTGATTTTGGCCCTGATTCTGCATAGGTGCAAGTGGAGAAGGCATTTAGGTTTTTTAGAGGCTACCTTTTGGGACAGATAAAGTCTATCTGCACCTGCATGCTGTATCAGCGAACAGACTTTTAACACAACCTAGCTGATGTCTTAGAGCCAACAGCGGCCATGTGCTGATACCACGTGATGTGTAAAAGGGCGCTGTGTAGCACATGTGGGATGCTAGTGTTTGGATTGGTGTATTTATAAGGGACATGGGAGAGATCCCTACGCAAGCACTGTGATAGTTTCTGCATAGAGTCCATTTGGAATGAAGAGGTGTGGTAGCACCCAAACTAGTCAGAGGGAACATAAAAGTGCAAAAATACAAAACTTGATATTGAACATTGCAGGTCTCGTCATGAATCCAGGGGGAGATGTCTATAGTCCCTTGGTTAATAGTTGTTTTCATTCAAAGGTTTGTTCAAAAAAGGCTCAGAATACAGTTCGTAAGTTTGATTCACATTCTTTATGTCCTTATTGGGGTGATGATGTGGCAGCTGAAAAGGTGGTGCACTTGGTGGTACACTTGCAGACCTGTCTAGTAAGACCATAATTTGTTTGTTAATTCAGAAAAACATATTGCATTTGCACCGTGATTTTGTGGTGGCTGACCCTGACCCTTTGATCTCTGTTTGCGGAATGCTTTTAACCGGCATTGGTCTGCCAGGTGGCCCATCCTGTGGCAATATTAGCATTGCCTATAGTCTGGATGCTGCCAACCTCCCAAGCCTCTGCTGCTCTAGCTAGGTTAAAACCTTCTGGGGTTTCGCGGTGGAGCCCCCTTTAGGACTGGTGTCATTTGCACGTCCGTAGCCAACGTGGCCTCCACAAAGGCGGTCTTTTCAGTTTGTGTTGGACCAATTTAGCAGTGTCTCTGTGCTTGCTCCTGTTTCTCCATATCCTTCTCTTGTTTCTATTTGTGGTAATGTAAAATATGGGCTTGTATCTCCCACCAGGGTTTGGTGTCTAACCCAACCATGCTGTCTAATCTGCTTTGTATATTGGTGGGCAGCCCCTTTTTGAGACTATTGTAAAAGAGTGCGACTTGTGGGCCTGTGTCAGTCCACGACTGTCCTGTCTCTTGTCCCCATCATTCCCTCATCCTATCCATAAAATCAGTTATTGTCATCCCTGGCTTCATAGTCTCTGCCATTAGCCCTCCTATGTCAGGGAACATCTTCCTCAGGGCCGTTCATATTCAGTGCCAGCATGAATTGAACGCAGCCCGTCATGCTCAGTGTTTGTCAGCTTAATTGCTGGGATGCAAGCTCAGGCAAACACAGTCCAATAAGACTACTTAGCAGGCTTTTGATATCCCCTGTTGCTAGGTTTTTTCCTGTGGTGTTCTCAAAGCATGAGATCCATGGGATGCAGTCTTCCGCGATGAACATGTCCTCTGGTTTGAAGGATCACTCTTTTGGCCAGGGTCTATTGTACTGGTCTTTTCCCTCTGTCCAGCGGGCTCGCAGGTGGCAGAATGGCCATGCGAAGGTCTCGCCTTCTTCTCTGGCCACTATATCCCTTGGGGTCAGTCTATCTACATCGAGTGTTTGAGTGGAGCAGCGTGCGTTTTCGTCGTTGCTTCCCTTGTGCGCGCGCAAAGGTGCCATCCTGTTTTTACTAAGTCTTGGTTGGGTCAGCAAAAGGCTTCCTTGGTCCCTGATTTCCCAGTCCGCCCTCCTCCATTTAAAATGTGTTGAGACTCGGATCCCAGCCAAAAGTCCCCCGTCTAATTCTACCTCTAACTCTACCCACAGGTGCCTTGTGCTTACTCCCGCTCTCCTCGTGTAGGGGGTGCCCTGCTCTGTGTTCTCGCTGTGCTTCCCAGATGCAAGCTCTTTCTCTTTCTCTCTTTCTCTCTTTATCTTGCACCTTTCTCCTACATCCTATCTAGGTTGCCTCCTTCGTTCTGAGCTATGAGCTGCTCTTTTTGGTTGGGCTATGCCCTCAAATTCGCTCTCCGTTGTTTCCTTGGCTACCTGAGCAAGTCCTGTAACTCCACTCTTGTCATTGGATCCTGAAGGACTTGGGCCCCCTTCCTCACTCCCTCTAGTGGTATTACTGTCTAAAACTGATACAAACCTCCTTGTCACTCATGTGTGGTTGCCTAAATCAGTGAGGGTGCGTGTTCTCTGCACTGCTGGGGTTCTATGTTTCGGGTGCGATGGACGGGGAGAGTCAACCTTCTTGGTGCCCTGCACCAGACTGGGATTTCTCTGTGACTGCTTGGGCCTGCTGGCCTGTTACTCTCTCATGCCTGGGCCTAACTGCTCATTGTTCGGTAGGTGACCCGACAACTTTTTTGACTGGTGGATTAGAGTATCCTAATGCGTGGAGAGCAGGCGAGAGCACGTCCATACCTGCATATGGTGAGGTAGATGCTGACACCTTGTTTGCTATCTGTAGTGCAGGACTGTCGGTCTGGGCCTCGCCCAAGATGGCGGGGAGACATACATCCCAAGATGGCCCATAGTTCTAATAATGCCTCTCTCTTATCTTTCTTTTGATCTGTGTATTTGATTTGTATGTATGTTCTCATGTGTTCAAGTATGTTGGTGTCGAAAGTTCCCTCCTTTGGCCAGGGAAATGTATGTGCCTTCGTATGTGCGTGCCATTCTGTGCAATCCTTATTACTTTTTTAGCCTGTGTGGGGAACCGGGTTTGCATATGTTTTAATGGTGTCTCCATGATAAGTTTGGTAGTTTTTGAGGACATGATACGTCAGCTCCTTTATTTTAGGAACTCTCTGTTTTCAGTCTGAATTGTTTAGGAAATAAACACAGGTTTACTGTTTCTAATTACGTAACTACGAGCTCAGTGCTATGTTCAGATGCGTCAACAAATGAACATTTCATAAACACAAATTACAATGCATATGAAGGGTTGCAACATAAAAGTGCAATTTGTTAATAAAAATAATATCAATAAAAACTGTATCTGAATGATATTGACTACTGGCATCAATTACAGTTGGTAAAAAATAGCAGCATCTTCATATGAAACAGTGAGTTATCGACAAAAACACAATACATATGACAAAACACAGTTTGCAGTAATTTAACAGCACCACAACTTCACACATTTACATCACATCAACAATTGCACCTTGTATCACACCCAGGGGCTAAGCGTACCATCTGTATCACGCTCAGCAGTTTAAGTGGCCAACACCTAAGAAACTGAAACAGAAAAAATGGCTTTGTCAAAAAAAAAATGCCTTAGCTTGCTTTTAGTGCATGCTATCCTGTGACCATGGGCAGCTCTGCGCGGTACACAGGACTAAGTGAGCCTGATAGTTTGT
Source organism: Triturus cristatus (assembly GCF_964204655.1). Classification (NCBI taxonomy): domain Eukaryota; kingdom Metazoa; phylum Chordata; class Amphibia; order Caudata; family Salamandridae; genus Triturus; species Triturus cristatus. The sequence goes on along the minus strand of NC_140592.1, from coordinate 1,250,379,188 downwards.
CAATATCGGCTTTGGAATAAAGACAGTAACAATGGTTTGCTAAAAAAAAGAATACCTCGAGAACCACAGACCCCTCTTGGCAAAACACAAGTTACACCTAATCTCCAAGGTCCACATCTTTTCTGTAAATGTCCGAATCACACACTGTATCACACCCAGGGGCTAAGCGTACCATCTGTGTGTCGCCCAGCGGTCCAAGCATATTGATTGTGTCACGCCCAGGGGAAAATATGTACCATCTGTGTCACAACCAGCGGTCCAAGCGACCAACGGCGTTAGAAAACAGGTGGCACTGAGAAACCCTTTTATACTAAAAAATGTAATTGAGGAGTCGACTCTGACAATAAATACAATACATATTCACATTTCCTAGTATGCTGACTATCATAAAAAGGTGACTTCCACGTGAGCGTCTCCGAGGCCACCTTGAGACTATTCAGCTAGGACGTATAAAATAGGTAATATGCCAGATTCTGTCTGTGGCAGGGTCCTCAGGTTATCTTTTTATGCTTCTCCATAGTTTGCCATATGCTGCATGCTTTACTAAGGCTCTGATGTAGTCTCTTACCCTCTGTGACGGCTGCTTCAGGACGGACCTTTGCCCTGCGGATTCAGCAGAACTTACAGGTACTTACAGGTAAGTTAGCTATTGGGCACAGACAATTCGACATGCACTTTGGGGTTCGAACACAGGCACTGAGGTCTGATTAGCAGGTCTTGGTACACTCTCAGAGTCAAAAAACGAGCAGCATTAGTTGAAAAGCCTGGGAGTGACCATTCAAAAAGGGGCATTTCCTCACAATGACCCTAGAAAAACGTACCATATTTTTCAAAAACACTCCTAGCTGGAGCTCTCTTTTTTAGCTGGAGTGCAAGGCCCACTTGTGGTTGTTTTTTATGAGTGCATTTTGTGGGCTGAACAATGTTAAGACTCAGAGACAAGATGGTGTTATTTAAAAAAAAAAAAGAAAACATATCTAGTAGTTTCTTAATATTTTTCAGTCCACAAAATACAGTCATAAAAACTATGTTACAAGAAAGACTTCCAGACATGTTGATGATTTATTTTAATTAAGCCTTCATTAGACATTCTTAAAGTAATCCCTATTATTAAACATTGCATTGTTTGAATTACTGAAATACATATTTGATAAAGATGATAGATCTGCTTTATATATGCTAATATGCTCACCCCTTGATAAAGACAATAGGCCCACTTTTTATATTTTGGTGTTGTGACTCTTCGACAAAGTCAGAAAGCCTGCTTGAGTGCGGCCAGGACCTGCACATGCAAGAAGGCCATGTGCAGCGTGGTTGCTTGCCTGCGAGGGGTTGGATGTCGGGCCTGGCCTGTGGCCAGGCTTTGCGCCCAAACCCAGCCCGACTGCAGGCCAGGCATGGCTTTGGGCCATATGCAGTGTGGGGTTGGCGTTAGGTAATAAAACATTACTTTATGTTAAAAAAGCCCTAGAGATTCCCTTACAAAAACAAAGGTTAAAAAGAAATTATAGCTAGATGAAAATGAATTTACACCAAATCACTAAAAGCATGCTTTTTGGACCAAGGTTTAACTTTCTGCCAGATTTTGTGTAATTCCATTTAGCTGTTATGGCTGTAGCGGTGTCTAATTTTTGTATGGAAAATTGTATGGGGAAAACACATTTTGAGACCCCCCCCCATTTTTCTTGTTACCCCCTGGACCGATCACACCAAAACATTCCAAGAAAGAGCTGAGGTGGATGGGACTTTTGCTCGAAAGTTACGTGAAGATTTGTCAAACAGCGTCAATCTTATAAACAAACCAAAAAATGATTTTCCTGTGAAACATGACCCTAACTATAACTATCCACTGACTACCACCACTGGGTAAGGAATTAGTATATTACTCAGTGACGGTCGTCACTGGCTAGTTCTAGTTAGGCCAGCAATACCATAGGAACCGTTTGATGAATCTTCACAAAACTTTCTAAAGGTGACCTTTTACCTAGTGTGTGCATGGAAAGTTTTGGGGTGATCCGCCAAGCGGGAAATAAGGGGGTCCAAAAAGACAAAATCCCCATGCATTTGCCACAGACTTTTGTCCGAATAGTTTTTCAGAAGCTGCTGAACGGAATTTCACCAAATTTTGCAGGAAACTTTTTGTGATTTATTGTAATTCTGTTCAGTAGTTTTTGAGAAATTAGGGTATAAAAATATTTTATATACAGTTGGGGTCGAAGGTCTCTCTCTCTCGAGTACCTCAAACCCAATAAAAAAATAAAAAATTGTTCTGATTGGCCCAGGAGCTTTTTTTCTCCTTGGGCCGCTCACTCATGTGGAAGTCAAACTCCAGCGGGAGTGAGCGCTCTGATTGGCTGCCATCACCATGAGAAAAATGTTGCTGGCAGCTATTAAAGGACCTGGGGACATAGTCTCCTGTCCTAAAGCACGTGCCCCTTCCCTTAGAACCTGGCCCTGGGGATGGGGGTCCCTGGGGCCCAAGAATGCTCGGGGAGGGGGCCACATGAACCTCCCCCCTCTTTAATTGCATGTGACCCTGGGGAATGGGATTCCCCAGGCCAAAGAAGGCTCTGGTAGGGGCCGTGAAGCCCAGTCTCTTATTTAATTGCATTTGGCCCCAGGGAATGGTGTCCCCGGGTCTAATAAGGCTTGGAGGGGGCTCATGCCCCACTCCCTTAGAATTTAGTCCCTGTACATTAGGCCGCCGGGGCCCAAAAAGGTTTGAGGAGGGGGGTTGCATGACCCTCTCTCCTTAATTATGGGATTTGTCCCTGAAGGGTTTAGTACCCGGGATGTATTAAAGGTTGGGGAGGGGCTCTCTGTGCCCCCCTCCTTAATAATAGAATTTGGCCCAGGGAGATGGGTCCTGGGGCTTAATAAGGCTTGGTAAACGGGGCCCATTCCCTTTTTTATTACATTTTGCCCCCAGCAGATGTGGTCCTCAGGGGAACAATAGACTTGGGGAGGGGGGCAGCATGGCCCCCTTCCCTTAATTATGGTATCATCCATGGGGATGGGGTTCCTAGGGACTTTTAAGACTCCGGGTGGTGGGCCATATGCCACACTCCCTTATAATTAAAATATGGATCCGGTGGAGGGGTTCCCCTCTCCTCTTAAGGCTCGGGAGTTGAGAAGGGGTCCACGCGCCATCTTCTCCATTATTAAGAAGTGGCCCAGAGAGATAGGGTCCTCTGGCCCATTTGGGCTTGGGGAGGGAGGGAGGCCACGTGCCCCCCTTCCCTAATGTATAAGTATTTGACCTCTGGGGATGGGGTTTGGGCCCTTAAGGCTTGATGGATGGGGGCCATGCACCCCCCTCTGCTATAATTAAAGTATGGCCCCGGTGATGGGATCCTTGGGGCCCATTTGGGCTGGGGAAGGGGGAACAAATTTCCCCTCCTCTAATGTTAATGTATTTGACCCTGCAGGTTAGTTCCTCTGAGGCCTCTTAAGGCTCAGGAAGGGGTAGCACGCGTCCCCCTCTCATAATATATATTTGAGCCTGGGGGAGGGGGTCCCTGGGGCCAATAGTTGCTTAGGGGGGGGGGGGGGCTGCATGCACTTCCTCCCCTTTAAAAACAAACAAAAGGCCTCTGGTTCCCCAGGGCCAATAGTGGCTTGGGGAGGGGGCTGCACAGCCCGCTACCTGGCAGGTGGTACCTTGCTTACAAGGGGTATGCCACAGGCCATAGGTGAGGTCATTAGCAATGCATGGCAGGGGCACAATTTATAGACTTTGCTAACTACAACTGGTGAATCTCTTTTGGTTTCTGAATTTAAAACGTCCTGTAGGCACTTTCTTATTCACCTAACTGTGACATCCCTTTAGCTTTGTTTTTCAGTGAAAAAATATATATATGTTATTTTCTGCATGTTATGTTATTAACTTTTTGTGATGTAGCAAATCTGTATGAAAATTGGCAAATAATTAATGTACCCTGTTGTGTTTTTTGGTGCCCAGGTTTGTCCATACAATCCAGATGAAATGGGTGGTGAAAAAGAACCTTCCATTGTAGACTCTTTAGGCATATCTGCTCTCCAATACATCAAGTAAACTGCTGAATGAAATGACCAATAACTTGCCATGAAACTATGATTTGACACAGGACAGGTTTGGTGTGAATCCATTTCAGTTTTGTTTTAGTTTAAGAGACATTTGCCAAAGGCCATGTGCACGGTTGGGTCGCTGCATGGGAGGTTAGCCAGTGGGCCTGGCCCAGAGCAGGCCCTGAAGCCAACCCCACTGTGCCTGGCCAAAGCGTTGGAGCTGGAAGCAGCTGAGGCCAGGCCCTGCAGCCAATGATAACAATGCAGGTCAAAGGCCCTATGCAGTGGGTTTAGAAACATGGCGTTTATATGCAGTATATTATTTTTTAGAAACTTTTGATGCATTTGTTTTGTTATAATCTGCAATTCATGCACCAGATAATGGATTAGCTGGCAAATGTGACAAATCCATAATGTTGCGGGAAACGCAGCAGCTGCAGAATTGAATAATTCCAGTGACCCCAATTACTAGTAGATGGAATGGACTAAGAATGGCAAGTTTGAGTGGGGCTTGGTCTGCCCACCTCCCCCTCTGTTTGGCCGAATGCCCTGCCCTGTGCGCCTAGTCAACACTTGCTGTGCAACGCAGGAGGCCCTGCCCCCACATGGGGGCTGCGTATGGTGCTTGACGGAAAGTGGGGTAATTCTGTGAACAATAAAAAACAGAAACTTGCAACTCCAACCAGTGATGTCATCACTGTCAATGGCGGGGAGAAATGTGAATTCACCAGTGATGTCAGCAGTGTCGCCTGCATCATGTGTGAGGTCGTAAGCAGTGCACGGGCACAGGTTATGGTTGCCTAGGGAACCATAACTGTCTCATTTCAGTGGTTTCACAACTGAAAATTGAATCAATAGCTGTTATTATTGAGGGAAATGCTGCAGTTTTTTTTAAAAACCCCTGGTTAATGAGCACAAAAACATAATATTTCCTTAGCAAAGATTCTTGAAAAACTTAGACAAATTTCGATAATTTATGTTAGGCCCTACATAATGGGACATTTCTTTCTGGTTTTCTACGTTCCATTACTCTGCGTGAAAGGGGAGTTCCATTAGTGTTTCCGTGGGTGTTCCCATACAACATCCATGGAACCCGACACATTCACAGAATTAAAAAGTTTGTAAATCTGGGAATGCATCAGATTTCCTGGGGAGGCATAAGGGAGGCACAACAAGGAGAAATACCTTTATTTCTCCTTGTTTTTCCTTTTCTATGTGTGCTCCATTCAGCACACACATAGAAGAGGAAATCACCTCTAATGATTGTTTTTGAGCCGGAAGGTGTCCCCTCTTGCACAGTAACCCCTACAATGCAGACACTCTTGCACCATGGTGCAAGAGTGCCTGCACTGGCACACGGCAGCCCATTGTGCGGTAGCGCATGGGGATAGGACAGGAATGCGCCTTATCTTGTAGAAACGGTGCACTCCTGCCCTTTTCTTTTGACGCACGGCAGCGCAGCAAGGAAGGCTTTTAAAAAAAAATTAAAATACTCAAACTAAAGTCAGGAAAATGTCCACAAAATGTATTTTTAAGGAGTGGAACCTTTCCACCATTGCCTGAGAAGATAAAGGAAGCTCCGATTTATGATAAATGTCATACAACCCAGCAAAGATTTTGTGTCTGCTACTACCTCAAGAGTGCTACGTCGGGGTTATTTCTACTTCCCGCTGATGCTTACAACCTTTAGTCATTTTCTCAAAGAAATGACTTGGCCGCCTAAACAATGGAGTGATGAGACGTATTGACTCGGATTACAGACAAGGAGCTGACTGCGGTTCAGTACAAACACCAGTTGGCGTCTCAAATGGGATTCTGCGTCGGCAGTACTTGCCCAATGCACAAGTCGTGAATTCCTCACTATTTGCCCATGTACAAGGTGTGTATTCCTCACTATTTGCCCGTGCACAAGTTGTGTATTCCTCACTAAATACACAAGGTGTGTATTCCTCACTAATTACACAAGGTGTGTATTCCTCACTATTTGCCCGTGCACAAGTTGTGTATCCCTCACTATTTGCTCAATGCACAAGTCGTGTATTACTCACTATTTACCCGTGCACAAGGTGTGTATTCCTCACCATTTGCCCGTGCACAAGGTGTGTATTCCTCACTATTTACCCATGCACAAGTTGTGTATTCCTCACTATTTCCCCATGCACAAGTTGTGTATTCCTTACTATTTGCTTGTGCATAAGTTGTGTTTTCCTCACTTTTTGCCCGTGCACAAGTCGTGTATTCCCCACTATTTGCCTGTGCACAAGTCATGTATTCCTTACTATTTGCCCGTGCAAAAGGTGTGTGAACCTCACTATGTACCCGTGCACAAGGTGTGTATTCCTCACCATTTGCCCGTGCACAAGGCGTGTATTCCTCACTATTTGCCCGTGCACAAGGTGTGTATTCCTCACTATGTGCCCGTGCACAAATTGTGTGCCCCTCACTATTTAACCATGCACAAGTCGTGTATTCCTCACTAGTTGCCCATGCACAAGTCGTGTATTCCTCACTAGTTGTCCGTGCACAAGTTATATATTCCTCACTATTTGCACGTGCACAAGGTGTGTATTCCTCACTATTTGCCCGTGCACAAGTCATGTATTCCTTACTATGTGCCCGTGCACAACTTGAGTGCCCCTCACTATTTACCCATGCACAAGTCGTGTATTCCTCACTATTTGCCCATGCACAAGTCGTGTATTCCTCTTGCACACGTTTGGGCCCCCCACTATTTGCCCCTGCACAACTTGTGTGCCCTCACTGTTTGCCTGTGCACAAGTTGTGTACCTCTCACTAATTGCCTACAAGTTTTTGCCAGAAAAAAATGCTAAAATCTTGGCGGCGTATAGCTCGACATTCTGATTTACGCCCCGTGGTATCCCAAAACGGAATTAGTCTTGTGTTTGTAATCCGGGCTCTGGATGGTTTGATAGCTCAGTGGGTTGAGTGCCCATTTCAGAGGTCTGCCTGTAAGCATACGTTACAATATCCCGGGAGATGGCGCAACTATACTAACAGCTTTCACAATGCTGTGTATACTTCGGTGCTCGAGGCAGACCAGGTTTCCTAAAAACGATGATTTAGTTGGTGCAGCAGCCTGAGGGGGGCTTTTATTTACAGGCTTGCTTCCCGGCTCCCCGGGGTCGCCGTGCTGCAGCCCCTGCTCTGGGACCAGGGCACGGCTTGAACGGCTCCTGATTGGAATTCTGCGCCCGCCTCGCGCCCTGCGCAGAGCGCGCGCTGAGTGACAGCCCGCTGGCACTCAAGATAAACATGCCGGCGCATCGGATGCCGGCGCTCCGCCGAGAACAGAATACATTACTTTTCCAAGAAAACGGCGGCAATATGCTGGAGAGAAAGTGCAACCAAAGCCGGTCTAAAATCGGCGCAAACAAACCGCGAATGCAACGGAAGCGCAGAGAACATCCTCGGTGTGCCAACACCAGAACCGGGCTCCGACCCGGTGCTCTTTAGCGGTCTGGGGCGGTCAGGAGCGGTGAGGGCGCAGGCACCTCTATGCCAACACTGGTGGTGGTGGATGGCAACACAGGCGGTGGTGGATGGTGGCACTGCGGCCAGTGTCAGCGGCGCAGCGAGTGTGTCAAGGGCTCTAGTGCTTGGAAAGACATTGGCTGCTGTTCGAACCGCAAAATACAACAGTGGGTCCCTCGGGCGTCTGTGCCCCGTCACACTCCCAGCCAGGGCTGGCCCGAGCACTGGTCGCACACGGTGCAAATGCCTTTTTTGGCGACGCCTCCCCCATTTCCTCCTTCCCCATGAATTCCCTCACTACCACTCACCAACATTGCACCTCACCTCTCTATAGGACCTTTCTAACATTTTTTTTATAGCACTACTCATAGTTTACTCGCACTCAGTTCTGTGATCTGCATGGAACACATTCTTTGTAGCAGGCGCATTAACCCTCTGCCATGTGTGGATGGCAGGAGTGCCCATGTGAGCGATGCGACAGTGTGAGAGTAGGGTAAGAGGAGTGACTGCAGGGTGAGTGAGGGACCATATGAATTTAGGTGCGGATGTAAGTGCAGAGTGGGCCAAATAAATGTAATGGGCTGGTTTGAGTGAGATTGCAGAGTGAGCAGTAAGAGTGACAGGTGAGTAAAGTGTCACTTGAGTGCAGGGTGAGTAGTGTGCTCGTGTGACTGCAGGGTAAAGTACAGGGTGAGCAGCACAAGTGCATTGTGAATGCATTGTGATCAGTGTGAGTTCAGGGTGTGCGGGTGAATGTTATGGGTGCATGGTGATCAGTGTGAGTGCAGGGTGAACGGGTGAATAGTGTGAGTGCATGGTGATCAGTGTGAATGCAGAGTGATCACTGTGAGTGCAGGGTGCGCGGGTGAATGGTATGAGTGCATGGTGATCAGTGTGAGTGCAGGGTGAACGGGTGAATAGTGTGAGTGCATGGTGATCAGTGTGAATGCAGAGTGATCACTGTGAGTGCAGGGTGCGCGGGTGAATGGTATGAGTGCATGGTGATCAGTGTGAGTGCAGGGTGAGCGGGTGAATAGTGTGAGTGCATGGTGATCAATGTGAATGCAGAGTGATCACTGTGAGTGCAGGGTGCGCGGGTGAATGGTATGAGTGCATGGTGATCAGTGTGAGTGCAGGGTGAACGGGTGAATAGTGTGAGTGCATGGTGATCAGTGTGAATGCAGAGTGATCACTGTGAGTGCAGGGTGCGCGGGTGAATGGTATGAGTGCATGGTGATCAGTGTGAGTGCAGGGTGTGCGGGTGAATGGTATGAGTGCATGGTGATCAGTGTGAGTGCAGGGTGAGCGGGTGAATAGTGTGAGTGCATGGTGATCAGTGTGAATGCAGAGTGATCACTGTGAGTGCAGGGTGCGCGGGTGAATGGTATGAGTGCATGGTGATCAGTGTGAGTGCAGGGTGAGCGGGTAAATAGTGTGAGTGCATGGTGATCAGTGTGAGTGCAGGGTGAGCGGGTGAATAGTGTGAGTGCATGGTGATCAGTGTGAATGCAGAGTGATCACTGTGAGTGCAGGGTGCGCGGGTGAATGGTATGAGTGCATGGTGATCAGTGTGAGTGCAGGGTGTGCGGGTGAATGGTATGAGTGCATGGTGATCAGTGTGAGTGCAGGGTGAGCGGGTGAATAGTGTGAGTGCATGGTGATCAGTGTGAATGCAGAGTGATCACTGTGAGTGCAGGGTGCACGGGTGAATGGTATAAGTGCATGGTGATCAGTGTGAGTGCAGGGTGAGCGGGTGATGGTATGAGTGCATGGTGATCAGTGTGAGTGCAGGGTGAGCGGGTGAATAGTGTGAGTGCATGGTGATCAGTGTGAATGCAGAGTGATCACTGTGAGTGCAGGGTGCGCGGGTGAATGGTATGAGTGCATGGTGATCAGTGTGAGTGCAGGGTGAGCGGGTGAATAGTGTGAGTGCATGGTGATCAATGTGAATGCAGAGTGATCACTGTGAGTGCAGGGTGCGCGGGTGAATGGTATGAGTGCATGGTGATCAGTGTGAGTGCAGGGTGTGCGGGTAAATAGTGTGAGTGCATGGTGATCAGTGTGAGTGCAGGGTGAGCGGGTGAATAGTGTGAGTGCATGGTGATCAGTGTGAATGCAGAGTGATCACTGTGAGTGCAGGGTGCGCGGGTGAATGGTATGAGTGCATGGTGATCAGTGTGAGTGCAGGGTGAGCGGGTGAATGGTATGAGTGCATGGTGATCAGTGTGAGTGCAGGGTGAGCGGGTGAATAGTGTGAGTGCATGGTGATCAGTGTGAATGCAGAGTGATCACTGTGAGTGCAGGGTGCGCGGGTGAATGGTATGAGTGCATGGTGATCAGTGTGAGTGCAGGGTGAGCGGGTGAATGGTATGAGTGCATGGTGATCAGTGTGAGTGCATGGTGATCAGTGTGAATGCAGAGTGATCACTGTGAGTGCAGGGTGCGCGGGTGAATGGTATGAGTGCATGGTGAACAGTGTGAGTGCAGGGTGAGCGGGTGAATAGTGTGAGTGCATGGTGATCAGTGTGAGTGCAGAGTGAGCATGAAAGTGAAGGGCGAGAATGAGGAGTGAGTTGTCTGAATGCAGGGTGCATTCCCAGACACTTGGGGTAACTCAGCAAGTTATTGACGGCAGCGTAGGGTTTCAGATATAAGTTAAACTATTGCTATTATGGCATTAATCAGGGATCGAGGGTGGAGGAAATAAATAATGTGCTGATCCTGCAACAAACTTCCAGTCTTATGATTAGGGTTGCCAGCTCATTATTGTGAGGTCGCAGACGGTACAAAAATAAACAGTCACCTAAAGCCGTCACTCATCTGTGCATACTTGGAACAGCAAATATAAATAGAAAGCATTTGTAATTGTGTTCTAGGGCTGCCTGAATGATGAGATCCATGACTGATAATTAAAGGGAACAAAGACAGAACAGTCACATTACAAATGAATACAGACTTTTTTATTTATAACCATATTTAGTGTCAAGATGAGGTCTTGCAGGCTCTTTGAACAACACATCACTTGCATTTTTCTTTTGGCAACCCTACTTTATATTCTTTTTCATGAAATGCATTCTCACACTGCAGCAGTAAATGTAAAAATACAAATGTAAGGAACAGGCAGAGTGGGGGCCAGGGGGTATTGGAGCCAGAAAAAAAGAACTAAGCCTAGGTAGCCAGTTTAAAAAGGTATTCAAATATGCAAATGGTCTTAAAAGACCTGTGAAAAACTGGGCATGCCGGAGATAAGACTTCAGATACTTCCCAGCCAAGCCCACAACAGCTCGAGCTGCAGCAGCCCGTTGACTTTAATTGTATACCAGTGCAGGTGCTACCTGCAAGGGTCAACACTCATTTAGTGTTCACTGGGTCCCCCCGTTGACTTTAATTGTAGCCTGGGCTGAGACACACGACAAAAGGGGTGCTGAAGCCCTTTTAACCCTTTGGGTATTGCGCGCCTGCTGTGGATGCAGCTGGTGTTATGGATGTCGGCAGTGGCATGTTGTGGATGCTAGCAACAAGCCTGATTTTGGATGTTACCTTTCCACATGACTAGTTGCAGCTGGTGTTATTGTGGATGCCGGCAGTGCGTATGATTGTGGATGTTTTCATTCCACAGGACTGTGGATATCGGAAGCATGTATGTTTGTGGATGCTGTCATTCCACATGACTGTGGATGCCGGCAGCGTGTATGTTTGTGGATGCTGTCATTCCACATGACTGTAGATGCAGCCGGTGTTGTTGTGGATGTCGGCAGTGGCATGATTGTGGATGTTATCATTCCACATGACTGTGAATGCCGGCAGCGCATATGATTGTGGATGTTGTCATTCCACATGACTGTGGATGCTGCAGGTGTTGTCGTGGATGCTGGCAGTGGCATGATTGTGGATGCTGTCATTCCACATGACTTTGGATGCAGCCGGTGTTGTTGTGGATGCTGGCAGTGGTATGATTGTGGATATTGTCATTCCACAGGACTGTGGATGGTGGCAGCACGTGTAATTGTGGATGTTGCCATTCCACAGGACTGTGGATGCAGCCGGTGTTGTTGTGGATGCCGGCAGCACACCTGATTGTGGATGTTGTCATTCCACAGCACTGTGACTGCCAGCAGCGTGTATGATTGTGGATTGTTATTCCACTGGACTGTGGACGCAGCTGGTGTTGTTGTGGATGCCGGCAGCACGCCTGATTGTGAATGTTGTCATTCCACATGACTGTGGATGCAGCTGGTGTTGTGGATGCTTGCAGCATGCATGATTGTGGATGTTGTTATTCCACATGACTGTGGATGCAGGCAGTGTATATGATTGTAGATGTTGTCATTCCACATGACTGTGGATACAGCCGGTGTTTTTGTGGATGCCGGCAGCATGCCTGATTGTGAATGTTGTCATTCCACATGACTATGGATGCAGGCAGTGTGTATGATTGTGGATGTTGTCATTCCACATGACTGTGGAAGCAGCAGGTGTTGTTGTGGATGCCAGCAGCACACCTGATTGTAGCAGTTGCATTCCTACATGACTGTGGATGCCAGCAGCATGTATGATTGTGGATGTTGTCATTCCACATGACTATGGATGCCGGCAGCGAGCGTGATTGTGGATGTTGTCTTTCCCCAGGACTGTGGATATCAGCAGCCTGTGATGTTGTGGATGCTGGCAGCACGCGCTCGCATCCTCTCTCCTGTGGATTGCTGGCAGACTAGAGCAGCCGTGGTACAGAATATTGATGAGAGTTTTGATAAATACACAAAACCAGGCATTGAGCTTAAGGGCCCTAATGCAAAATTCATCCAGCTCAGCCCCGGCTAATGAGAGACTGGGGGATTATGGGCTGGTAGCCGCAGACCATGATTTCTTTTTCGATCAGTTGCTTCGAGGCTTTGATATGTTAGCCCTCTAAAAACCACCAAAGTACGTACATCGAATAGAAATAAAGAAAGCTTGTACTCTGGCTGGGGAAGGAACATTCTTCTTAGCTGCTAGAACTGAAATTTCAGGCGTTCCTTCTGAAAAAGGTCTGGCTTTAAATAAATGCCATGAAGTGCCTGGTATTCTGCTCACGGAATTTGGGTAATTTCGTGTTCTGCGGAGAATGTGGAATTGCAAAAAATTCTGCGATCCACAGCTTTGCAGAATTTTTTGCTTGTTTGCGCTTTCAAAATGCGTGTTCGTGAGATATTTCTCCCCGAGCATGCAAACAGCATTCGCGAACCAGAAAAAAGCATCGCGAACAGGCGGAACAAGCAATTCCGCATGTTCGCTGAACTTTTGCGTGCTCGCGGAGATTTTTTACCGTTTCGCATAACTTTGCGTAGCGCAACTACGCAAATTCCGCCCACACGTAGTATTTATGCCAAAATCTAAGGCAGATAACATCTAGCGTAAGTACTCAGAAGGTGTGAGAAGTGGAAGCGCCAGCTTTCCAATACTTTGAGCTGCCAATGCCATGCATCAGACATGGAGTTTTGCTCCTTCAAAGGATTCTTTTAATGAGACTGACTGTTTTCATTGGTTGAGGGGTGATAGTCAGTTATGTCTTCTCGGAAACCATTTGAGTCCGGCAGTTCACTAGACCAGGAGTCAACGTGTCTATTATTCTGTGCTTCCCATTGGATGCTTCCTGCCTAGATTGAAAAAAACTTCCTAGGAAAACTTTGCAGAGCAGTATAAGAGAATGTAATTGAATTTACTGCTGAAGGAACTTCTTTAGTTCGGAATGCTAACACAAAAAATACAGCACTTAGGGTAGGAAACCAAAAATAAGTTTAATGCTCACTCTAAGTAAAGGATTGTGTCTTTATTTACAATTATGTAGCCATAGCTTAGCTGCCAAATGGCCCATCACTGATGTGACATTGGTATCCAACAGCTTAGCTACTGTAGCCACAAATCACAGATTCTGGGATCTGTAGTTTTGAGTCAACAAATAAAGGCTTAAAATGAGCTACCTAGGGCAGCTGACCACATACGTAGGACTGCTCGAAGCTGTGACATGGGCCGCTTGCAGATGACCCGATGGGCAACTCTGCCCAGATGTGAGCTGCGTTGTGTTATCTGTTTATTTGGGTACCATTCGAACCGTGCTTATGAGCCATGAAAACCTCCCTGCGCCAATTAAGAAAACCACTCGGATGCATTACAAGAAAGAAATGCGGATCTTTCCATCTTTTAATAGTTAAACATCAGCCATAAGTAGGGAAACTGATCTCAATTTTTTCCCCTTTGCATTCCTCTACTATTAATCCTGCATTTCTTAGGGGGAGGAGGGGTGGGAGGGGGGGGTCGGGTGATGCAAGTCCTGGAACGCAAAGTAAAAACCACGTCAGGAAGAGCTGTTTAGAACTCACCCGACAACTTTGCAACCCTCCAGGCTGTGCCTAGCTGCTGCTCACCCGGGGGACCCGTTTCCCACATACATCTCATGCTCGTATAAGAGGGTGGTCCCTGGCCCAGAGGCTGTACCTCCGACCTGAGATCCTCCATGCGCAATATCAGTCGCTTCTCTTATGCACAACGATGAGTGCCCCTGGAAGCACAGGGTTTAGGGTCCCAACGTGACACGTCACTAGTGCCCCTCTGAGGTGTATTAACCAATGCTCCACTGAGCACATTACATCATAATCATAATCACACCTATATCACAAGAGCAGAATGCCAACAAACAGGATATAACTAATTTTATTGTAATCACTTCAAACAGGCAAACATTAATTGATCAATCCATCGACAATTTAGTCCTGACCAAGCAAACACCCCATTCATACACTAATATCATTAAAACCCTGGTTGGGAGAGCGCCAAACCAGTCGGTGCGTTCTCCTGATTCAGATGTCCTTCCACATGTACATTAGATGTTATTGAGCCCTTCTCTGCAGAACCAAGACCGATTTGCATACGGCCGAGTCCACACTGAGGTGGAGCGTGGGCAAAAGAACAGTGGTTTGGAGTCTTACCCCGAGCGATGGCCAGGGAATAGACTTCTTGTAAGCGGCCTCCCATCACCTTGTGTGTGTTTCATGTACCGCCCTAAGTGGCATGGGTATGGCCAGACGTGGGGCCCATGCTCGCTGAGTCACTTGAACCAAGCTGCACTCGACTGATGAGCCCATGACTAGGGAATAACCGGTCCTGGTTGCTTGTTTCAGGTTCAGGAAGTACCTAGCTTGGCAGTTCGGGCTGCGCTGTTCCCATGAGGAGCAGGCTCAAGACTGATTTGCACATGGCTGGGCCCAAACTGAGGTGGCATGGTGAGCAAAAGAATGATGGGTTGGCGTGCTACCCTGAGCTAGACTTAGGTTAAACTTATTGCGAGCAGCCTCCCATCACCTTTTGTGTGTTTCATGTACCGCCAATTGAAAGTTTTTCTTTATTACATGTAATAAGTTAACCCAAAGTTATCTTCTGGGAGAGACAAGCCTTGCAGTAATGAAAAACGAATTTAAGAGTTTTTCACTACCAGGACCTGTAAAAGCTAAAGGTACATGTCCAACTTTTTAAATACACTGCACCTGGCCCTCTGGGCTATTTAGGGCCTACCCTTGGAGTGACATGTGTATTAAAAAGGAAGGTGTAGACCTGGTAAAAGGTTTATTTTGCCAGGTCGAAATGGGAGTGTCAACTGCACACACAGGCGGCAGCTGCGGCCCCTTCATTAGGGCGGCGGAGCACCACCCGCCCCGCCCACAAATAAAACGATAATACATCAGGTTTTAAACCTGTTTTATTATCATTTTATTTTAATCCCCCTGGACCCACACCCAGGACTCTGAAGAGTCTTGAGGGCAGGTCCAGGGGGATGACACTGCTGGTGGGGGAGTGGTGGGTACTTCCTTCACTGTGCATGAGGGTTTGGCCGGCTGCCTCAGGCTGGCCAAACCCCCATGCACAGTGAAACGCTCTCCAGCCCCAGCAGCGATGCTGGGGCCGAAGAGAGGAGGCACAGGCTCCCAGTCTCATCAACACAAAAGGAGCTACAGGGGGAGAAAAAGCCAGGCCGCCCCCCACTCAACGTACTGTCAACAACAATTGGCCTGACCGGAAATGCACACCTAGTACTACAACTTCGACGCTGGAGGGGTTTCCCATACTTTTCAACTCCCTCCACGCGTATTCCCTAACGGTAGTCAAAGTGTCGTGGTGTGTTAATTTACAACAAAAATGTCAAATTGCCATCATAGTCCCACCCAAAGATAGAAAAGTGTGAGAAAGGAGAGAAAGCACCTCACGGTCATAACACCAAAGGGGTTGCTAGCTGGTACTCACTGGCACACCCACTTATCATCATAGGTTACTTTCTCTCCATAAGAAAAAGGAAAGAACGTGTGTCCTGGACCCCGATGAGAATACAAAAATATAATTCTCACCATTAATAACTATTGAAGCCTACTAGCTCGGCGTAACTTCATTGAATTCTGTAAGCCTCCCCAATTAAAAATGGTTTCAATCAAACCATAATCAATTTCCTTAAGCCAACATGTTTCGTTGCAATAAAATTGTACAACTTCTTCAGGGCTATTGGGGTTCCAATATAAACTTCATGTGAGATTCCACATCAGACCTGTGATGGTATGACATTAAAAAGAAAGACAGTGCCACATGTAAAAACCACCTAACTACTTTGAGCAAACAATGCAATCTTAATTTACTCTAAAGGTAATACAGATGCTTCATTACCAGCTGGTTGCATAGATTCCTCATACCTGCAACCATGTCTTAATGGCACACGCGTCAGCTGATCGCGTGCCCACAGGGTGACTGCCAAAGGTCCCATCCCCTATAAATATATACAAAATAGCATTACTTCAAAAACCCGCTCATCTCATGTTTGCCCAAATTTACCTTCTCATGGCGTTTTCTATGAGAGTATCTTGTGTCAATTCTTATTCGATACTCACTCCGCATCACGGCTCGTCTCATTAGACAAAACTTAATGTGAGCCTACCCGTTTTGAATCACAACCTTCTCCTCTTTAAAATACGGCCTCATTTCACTGGCAACTGTGAAATTCAGCCGTTTCTAGATTCATTCCACAGCACCGTAGTCTCCTTCTTTCCGTATTTAATTTTACAAACTCCCCCATTATAATCTTGCTTAAAATGTCGTAACCGTGCGCACATGTTCAGCTTTATTGAACCAGTGCCCGTTCCTCATTCACATCTAGTAAATGAGATAGGACTTCTAATTTGCGTCGCATACATGCCCCCATACAGACTTCTTACCACTACCGCGTCCCACCGGTGTTTGAATTGGTCCGTCTTGGAGCTCAATCGAATGCTCTGTAAATATGTGAACGTCCACGCCCTCACTCAGCGTGGACGCCATGCATGCTTGTCAATCATTCCGAACCTACAGCGGCAGCCATCATATAGTGGAGCTAGAAGTTCGTAAATGCCACTGTAAGTCCGTGTCCGATGTGGCAGGATGTCTAAAAACCAATATTTAGAACAACCTACAACCTTCACCCTCCTTGTGCATATCAAATGAAAGCTAAAAAAGGAGAAGCAAAACCCGTTTTTTATCCAGAATGGTCAAAAACAACCCCACCACTCTGCGGGTACAGAATACTTTCAGAGAAAGCCCAGGGGCAGACTGTCAATAAGGCATCAAAACGGACAGTACATCAACCGCGACGCATAGAAAACCCCCTTTCAGAGTATATCAATTGATGTTAGGGTGACAACAAGGAAACTTAGAAACACGCACTCTCACAGCGTGAACATAGAGTGCGCGGGGTGTTATGTCCCACTAACACCCAATGATCATTAAAAGGTCTAGCCTGATAAATTTAAATTTAAAAGGCCCCCCTGTAAAAATCAATATGTTATGTTATGTTATGTTATAACAATTTATTATGCGCACAGCGACTCCAGCGAAGGAGCATCCCGGCGCAGAGACACGGAGCAGTCATAACACAACATGGAGATAATGCTACAGAAAAATACTAAAACAGGGAAGCTAAAATAGGAAGGTTTTTATGGCTCTACGAAACAACAGCAAGTCCTCTATCAGCCGAATTTCAACTGGGAGGGTGTTCCAGATTGACGCGGCTCTCACCCTGAAGGACCGGCCCCCCATCCTGCTGAGCCTAAATCTGGGGACAACAGCAAGGGCCTGACCTTGAGATCGAAGATTGCGGGTAGGGACATAGAAAGAAATGGAGTTGGCCAGGATCTCAGGGCCTATGCCTCTAAGGATTTTGAAGGTCAGACACAAGACCTTGAAGAGAATACGCTTCCTCACCGGGAGCCAGTGCAGGGAGCGGATGACATGAGACACCGGGCAATAGACAATATCTCAACATAACTAGGGCCTAACAGTTATGTGCAAATAGTCAGGACAGCTAACCCCTTATTACACCAACTCTATGCATTGGTGGACACCAGGCACAACTTTGATACACTTGGTAATGATTTTACTGTGATGTAATTCATTGACAATCCAAACAGAGTGGTAATGGAAACCAGGAGCCAGGGACTCCTTGAAGAGTCTTAGTATCTACTAATTGTATTCCACTCAATGGAATCGTTCAATCCCACCTGATCTGCTTTCTCAGAAACAATCCATTTCGCTTCTTTCCTTGCTAAAATGGATTCAATATTGTGTGTGTCACCCAGCACCCTCCCGAGAACAGTCCACCTCAGATCCCTGAAGTCATGTTGTTTCTCTTGAAAGTGTTGTACCAACCGGGTTGTCAATTTTCTTGGTTTTGAGAGTGCTTAAATGCTCTTGTACACGCACTTCCACCTTTCGGGAAGTCAAACCAATGTAGTGCAACCCACAGTTACACGTCAGTCTGTAAATGACATTCGTGGTATTGCAATTACTAAACCTATTCAAAAACCACACTCTGCCATTCTCCAAAATGACACTTTTAGTAGCCTGGGTGAGGCTACACACTGAGCAGCTCCTGCACGGATAATGGCCGGATGGAAGGCTGGATAGGTGTGGCATTGTCAGGGTGCGAGTGTGGACCAATTTGTCCTTAAGATTAGGAGCTCTCTTAAATGCAAACCGTGGGGGTGGCATCTTATTGGTGGCTGTGTCTAAGATGGACCAATGTTTTCTCACTATCTGTCTTACTTTGGTTGACAGTGGATCAAATGTTGTAACTCCCGGGAGGCACTCATTCTTCTGCTTCGTATTCCTCTCCAACAGTACATCGCGTGGGGTGTTCAAAGCACGTTTACGTGCTTGTTTGATGACTTTAATAGGATAATCTCTCTCCTTTAACTTAGTCACCAGTTGCTCTGATTGTTCTATAAACTTATCAGTCGTAGAACAATTGCGGCGATATCGCAAGAACTGGCCCACCGGGAGATTATCCCGCAGGGCTCTCGGGTGGAATGAGCGAAAATGCAATAGGGAATTCCTATCTGTGGGCTTTTGATGAACATTGGTGACCAACCCATGGTCCGTGGCTGTAATGTCTACATCCAGATAGACAACGGATGTATGGCTGTAGGACCAGGTGAAACGTAGGCAATCATCTGCTTGATTGAGACAAGTAAAGAATGATGACAAAAGGTCCTCTGATCCAGTCCAGATGCAGAGGACATCATCAATATACCTCCTCCAAAGATAAATATTTTCTTTGAAGGGTTGGAGGCATGATGTATAATATTTTCCTCAAACTGGCCTACATAAATGCAGGCCAGACTGGGGGCAAATGTAGCCCCCATTGAAGTCCCCGACACCTGGAGATACAGTTGGTTCTTACATTCAAAAAAGTTTCTTGTCAGTGCCAATTCGATGCATTGCAGGACAAAAGACTGTGGGGTGTCATAGAACCACTCCAGTACCCCAAGAGCCCGCGCTGCTGCCACCAGCGTGGCATCTTGGGGTATACTGCTATACAGGGATTCGATATCAATCGTTACCAGAAATTGATTCTCAGGATCGTATTCCACTGTTTTCAAAATGTTCAATATATCAGTGGTGTCCTGCACAAATGAGGGTTGTGTAATAACTACTTCCCTCAGAAAAAAGTCCGCAAATTGAGACAAGGGCTTCAATACTGACTGGATGCCCGAAACAATCGGACACCCTGGTGGTGGACGCTGTGGCTTATGGATCTTCGGCAAGATGTAAAATGCCGGCACACTGGTTGATGATAAAGTCCGCCTCCTTATGCGCTATCCATTTTTTCTCCATTGCGTCCACCACCAGGGTCTTGATGGTATCCTGTAGTTCGGGTGTGGGATCCCGCATCAATGGTTGGTAGTTGGTGCGGACCCCCAATAATCTAAGAACCTTTGCCTCATAGTCGTTGGTATTGAGTACTGCCACGGCACCGCCCTTATCGGCTTGCTTGATTGTTATAGATTTATTGTCTTGTATTGATTGCACAGCCGCCAGTCACTTTTGCTCGTATTATTCAAGTGCCTCTGATTATGCACTGTTCCAAAGTCTCAATATCGCGTAGAACCCGCTGTTCAAATACAGCGACCTCCGGTCCCACTGAAGAGGTCGGTGGACAATCACCAGAGGGTCGGTACAAGTTGGTAGCAAAAAAGGAAGTCTGCCTGGGAGCTCCAAGTCCCAGCGCTCGGGCCAATCCTGACGCGGCTTTCATGATCCGTCATGATTGGCTGCCGTGCAGCCTGGGAACCTGTCCCAGAAGCAGGAAGAGCGCGAAGGAGCGGACGGCAGAGGCGATCAGGCCAATCCTGACGCTGCTTTCATGATCCGTCATGATTGGCTGCCGTGCAGCCTGGGAACCTGTCCCAGAAGCAGGAAGAGCGCGAAGGAGCGGACGGCAGAGGCGATCAGGCCAATCCTGACGCTGCTTTCATGATCCGTCATGATTGGCTGCCGTGCAGTCTGGGAACCTGTCCCAGAAGCAGGAAGAGCGCGAAGGAGCGGACGGCAGAGGCGATCAGGCCAATCCTGACGCGGCTTTCATGATCCGTCATGATTGGCTGCCGTGCAGTCTTGGAACCTGTTCCAGAAGCAGGAAGAGCGCGAAGGAGCGGACGGCAGAGGCGATCAGGCCAATCCTGACGCGGCTTTCATGATCCGTCATGATTGGCTGCCGTGCAGTCTGGGAACCTGTCCCAAAAGCAGGAAGAGCGCGAAGGAGCGGACGGCAGAGGCGATCAGGCCAATCCTGACGCTGCTTTCATGATCCGTCATGATTGGCTGCCGTGCAGTCTGGGAACCTGTCCCAGAAGCAGGAAGAGCGCGAAGGAGCGGACGGCAGAGGCGATCAGGCCAATCCTGACGCGGCTTTCATGATCCGTCATGATTGGCTGCCGTGCAGCCTGGGAACCTGTCCCAGAAGCAGGAAGAGCGCGACGGAGCGGACGGCAGAGGCGATCAGGCCAATCCTGACGCTGCTTTCATGATCCATCATGATTGGCTGCCGTGCAGCCTGGGAACCTGTCCCAGAAGCAGGAAGAGCGCGACGGTGCGGACGGCAGAGGCGATCAGGCCAATCCTGACGCTGCTTTCATGGTCCGTCATGATTGGCTGCCGTGCAGCCTGGGAACCTGTCCCAGAAGCAGGAAGAGCGCGATGGAGCAGACGGCAGAGGCGATCAGGAAAGTTTATTTCTTTTTTCTAATTTATATTTTGTCCCCCGATCCCCCCCATTCTCCCATCCAGCTCCCTCCTCTGGCCAGCCCCACCACTTTGGCAGGGGACGGGCTACTGCTAGCAGGCTGCAAGGGCAGGTCTGAGACATTTTTAAAAGGCTACTTAAGTGGTGACACAATAAGTGCTGCAGGCCCACTGGTAGCATTTCATTTACAGGCCCTGTGTACATGTATTACCACGGCCCTTGAGAGTTACAGGTAAATTACATGTGCCAATTGGGTGTAAGCCAATGTTACCATTTTGCAGGGAGTGAGGACACACACTTAAGCGCTGGTAGCAGTGGCAAAGTGCACGGAGGCCTGAGGCCAAGAAAAACGAGATCAGCAAAACATGGCAGAGTAAGGCAAAACGATTGGGAAGACCACCTCAAGGCTGGCAGGTCTGACAATGAGCATCTTTATGACTTCCATTCCTCTCAGCAGATGTCATCTGTTGTCAAATCTTGCTGCTTCCATTGGTAAAACATGCACAGGATTCAATAAATGATTTATCTTTTGCAAAGTATTTGGTTGGTTTGTTGGCCTGAGGTGGGTGGCGGGGCGTCTCTGATAATGCATACATATAACATACAAGTCAGACCTAATTGTATGGTAAACATTGGATACAGTAACTCTTTCGAGGGTGTATGTGCAAGTTCTAGGACCTAAATACCTAATATTGTTGAACAATAATGATGACTGACCGAGTGTGCACAGTAGCCATTTTCTTTTAGCCAATGAGATGACATTAGTAGTGCTAAAAAAATGTAGCAGAGAGGAATCTTCTATTCTGTTGACTAGCAAGCTACATGTATGTGATTAACATCGCTTTCCGAGGTGTGTGGGGATCAGTACATGGGTTGGCATAAATAAGGTGAAGGATGCAGGAGGTGCCAGGCAAACACTGGCTAAAATTAAGCACTGCTGACAGATGTGTGCCAGCTACTTCTGGGGTCTGAGGTAAGTGTCCACATACCTACATATAACTCCAGCAAATAAGAGCTTCTGTGGCATGATTGCCTGACTCGTAGCAGCACTATGTATATATGTGTATGCACATATGTGTATGGTATTTCTATTGCAGAAACCCAGCCGGTAGGGCGTGGTGCACTATACATGCTTCAAAGGCGGGCTCACATTTGTCAAGTAATGGGAGAAGGAGGCAGAGTTTGAACGGTGCATACACTGTGATGTACTGTTCTTCAACTCTTTTGTAAATTGGAGTAGTGTTGGGGTGGTCCTGATGGATACAGGGATGGTTTTCCAAATCTTAGATACATAGATGACAAAGGGCTGGAGATGGTGAGAGCTGCCCATGGGACCCAAGGGAGATCCTTCAGGATGGCCGGACGTGATCACTTTGAATCTAGATGAGTCTAACTCGTTATAGAAAAGAGTGAAATATACCTTTCTCTTCTCATTTTTTAAAAATTACAAAAATCTGTAAATTACCTCATTAATCTACATAGTGTAATGATGCCTCTGTTCGCAACAAAATTATAACACAGGAGCACAGCAACAAAGTGAACAAGAAGCCGAGAATGGCTGTTGTTTGTGGCACTTGTGTTTTTTTGTTATTTTATTTACGTGAAATACATCTTTGCATAAAAAAATGGCACAAGGACACGTTTCATGCTAAAATGTATCACTAAAGGACAGGTTTACATTTTGTGTAACTGCGTGTAATGTCAGATAATTTTTCTCAAAATATCATGGGAGCACGAGAAGAAAAATCTGTGTAAGACCTCAGGGCTAGTAATGCCCTTGTAATATCCAGCTTTGCTGTTGTACCCAATGCTGCATATATATTATCTTGCATTCCTGCCACAGTTAAATGGATTATTGTTGTAAATTGCTGTTCTACATTGTCCTCTATCCCTATCCGTGAGGAGAGTCGTTACTTTTTCGCATTCTCATATTCAGGGAGTCAATGAACATGGCTTTGCCTCCCACAGGGGTCACTGATTCACCATCTTCTCTCAAGCATTGAAAGAGGATCTGTGCTCTCTCATCTTCCCTGAAAGACCCACCTTGGTTCAATATGTAGATGCTTTGTTAATAGCTTCGGATTCACGTGACCGATGAAAGGTTGGCTCCCTGTATCTTCTCACTGAATTGGTTAAAAGGGTCAGAAAGCTTCAACAGAAAAATTGCAAGTCTGTCTTCTATTTCTAGGTTACGAAATCTCAGTGGGGCAGCGGCACCTATCTGCGGACTGGTGTGAAGCCATCCGTAAGAAACCAGCTCTTGTCCCCGTCTATCAGGCACCCCTTTTATTGAGAATGGCAGCTATTGTAGGCAGTGGATACGTGTCTTTACCTCTTTCTTTCAACCCCTCCGAGACAAAACAAAGAGAGACCCTCCAGGGCCTTTGTATTGGACTAGAGAGGCAGAACGGGCCTTTGTATCTCTGACGTGTGCTCTCTCTTACGCTCATGCTTGAGGTCTTCCAGACTATTCCAAACCCTTCACCCTGTGCTGTCATGAAAACGATGGGGTTGCCCCTGAATGCAAGATCATGGAGAAAATGCCTGTTGACTATTACTGGTCAGCCCGTGACGCAGTCACGACTGGTCTTCTGTCCGGTTAAAAGCTGTAGGGGCTGCTCTCAGTTCTGCCCTCATTGTAGCTGTACCTCATGCCATAGCTGTACCTCATGCCATAGCTGTACGTTATTCCATAGCTGTACCTCATGCCGTAGCTGTACCTCATGCCGTAGCTGTACCTCATGCCATAGCTGTACCTCATGCTGTAGCTGTACCTCATGCCATAGCTGTACCTCATGCCGTAGCTGTACCTCATGCCGTAGCTGTACCTCATGCCGTAGCTGTACCTCATGCCATAGCTGTACCTCATGCCGTAGCTGTACCTCATGCCGTAGCTGTACCTCATGCCATAGCTGTACCTCATGCTGTAGCTGTACCTCATGCCGTAGCTGTACCTCATGCCATAGCTGTACCTCATGCCGTAGCTGTACTTCATGCCGTAGCTGTACCACATGCCGTAGCTGTACCTCATGCCATAGCTCTCCACCCGCTCCTCACTACCCACAACCAGATTGTCCCATATGGAACTAGTCTGTTGTCCGTCTCTCAAATTCCCCCAAAGTCCTGTTTTGAATCCAGCTTCCTGTTACCCCTGGCCGAAGGCAGCCGTGATTGTCTGTGAGTTGCTGCTCCCCCGACATACCCCTCATGGATCTCTTTGAAGCTACCCAATTGTGACCAACTATACTATGTCAGTGGCTCATGTCTTAGATCTGATCATGGCATGCCAGTATCCGGCTACCCTGCATGAATATTGTATGACATTATAGGGAGTTTAGGTTTACCTACAGTGCATTATGCTCAAGTTGCTGAATTGGTCGCTTATACTTTTGAATGGAATTTTTACCACTATTCTGTCATGTGCAGATGGATTTCATCCAAATGCTCACATTTTGCTCTTTTTCCTATGTCTGAGTAATTGTTTTTTAAGTTTTCTGGCTGGATTGAAGCATACCCTTGTTCACGGGCAGATATCACTATAGTAGCTAAATGGTTAATTCGAGATTTCAAACCTAGGTTTGGGGTCTCCCTTCGGCTAATCAGTGACAAGGGCTTCCCCTTTGTGTCTCCATAGTTCAGGAATTGTGCAAGAATGTAGGGCTCAAGCGACGCTTCAACTGTGCATATCACCCTGAGTCATCAAGGAAGTTGAGTGCTTCAGAGTTACATTGAAAAATAAGCTAGCCTCAACCTGTCCTGAAACTGGACTTATGTGACCGGCACACTACTCTTGGCACGCTGGTGAACTCGAGCGATTCCACCATACTCCAGTGGTTTTTAAACATAGAGGGTCGGCTTCCTGTTCCCGCGCTCTTTAGAGATCACTACAATGCATACCCATCAGCACCCGTCCTTACTCTGCGGTAATCACGCAGAGTAAGTAAGGGCGCCGAGGGGTTTGCATTGCAGAGTGAAATGCAGTGGTTTCTAAAGTATAAAAACCACTGCATACCACTCGGCAGCAGAGCCCTTCCATACTCTGCAGTATAATCACTGCGGAGTATGTAAGGGCACCGAGTGGTGTTTGGCTGAGCTAATGTCTTAGTGCAAAATGCATCGTCGCATCCATGTATGGATGCGAGGGTGCATTTTCAGCTCAAAAAATAACTACAAATGCCCTCTCTGCCCTGTTGCAGAGTGCCTTGTCGCAGAATTCCTTGGAATCTCACCGAATTTTAATATAATTCTGCAGAATTCTGAGGAGTCAAACTCTGTCAATTCCGCCCACCCCTAGGCCACATAAGTGACCTCAAACCAAAGTCTTCCTTCTCGTAGCGCTTGTGTGGTCCTTACCGAGACCTGCTTCTTACAAATACTGTCATGAAGTGTCATGGAAAACAGCCATTGCACGTGAACCATCGAACCAGGAACCCAGCTCGACTGCACCCACTCAGGGTTCTATGCAGCCTGGTCATGCCTCATTGGATCTGCCTGAGGAGTGGTTTCAGCTGCTCCACCTCACCCTCACCTACTTCATGGCACAGCCTTCCTGCAAAAGGAGTTCAGTGCTACCAGTGGGTCTGTTTGATCCTTTCCGCTCTAAGCCTTGCTGTCTGGCTTAATCGTGTGGCACAGCTCAGTGGGACCGGGTTCCAAGAAATCAACACCACTCTACTCGCTAACCAACCTCGGAGTCATTGCTCTTAATACTGTGAGCATACTTTAGTACAGTACCGGCACAACTGTAACCTTTCATCTTCCTGAATTTGCCCTCACCTGTCCCCCAATGCCCAAGGAGGAATGTCTATGGTCTCTATTCCCTTTGATCAAGAAGAACCATGTTTGGAGCTGTGTCTGTGGGGTCAATTCCCAGACTTTTCTGAAAACTCCCCTGTCCCTGTTCCCTGAACGGGGGAGGATTGCCACTCCCCTAACCAAATCAACATAATGTTTGCTATTCACCTTGCTAACACTGCCCGAGGACAAGTGTTTGTATATTGAAATGGCAGCATTTACATGTGACTGAACTTAGTACTCATCATTTTTGTGAGGATTTGAGGGTTTTATAGGGTATGGTTGTGCACACTTACCATGTAATACACTCGCAAAAACTGTCTTAAGCCCAGTCAGCCTTGTTTGCAAAACCTTTAGCTCAATCCTGGATAGTTGTGGCTTTGAGCAGCAAGGCTTAAACAAAGCGACCAGTGTAAAGTATTTTCACGTGTGAAACAGTGAAATAAAGTCAACCAACATGAAAGAAATCCAACACCAGTTTATAAAAATAGATAATATTTTTATGAATTTTTAGAGACCAAGAAGAGGAAAATTCACTGCAGAGGTATAGATTTTTAAATTAAACGTAAATCTCAGTACTTTAGTCACAACTACGAACAAGCATTGGTAACAGTAACGTTTGAAATAGTTGTGTTCCTCTACTCCGGCCTGACTAGGCAGCCAAATCCAGCAGGGAGAAGGTCAGAAGGGCCAATAGGGAGTATTTGGGAAGTTACCTGGTCTCCAAAGCATTCTTCAGTCAGTCCTAAACTTTACACAATGACCGCCATAGACTAATGGCGGATGCAGGGGATGGAGGATGCTCAAGTTTGCTCTGGGTGTTGCTTGGTTGACTTGGGTATCTTTCTACTCCTCAGTCCTACTTTTGGAGGACCACCCCTCTCCTGGTTGCCCCTGGTGTGGGGGTCATTTGCCTCGCTGTACAGGATTCCCTCCTCCCAGTATACAGTATCAGTTTCAGTGCTATCACCTTCCTCCTGTTTGACAGCCAACTGTCTCCGGCTCTCAGGAGTGGGGCAAGGCTTTCGTCCCTGACTCGGGCCCTCTCTGGAGGGTCCACCTGCCCCTTGAAGCTCTGCCAGTCAAGAAAAATCTCTCAAGGAGGCAGCCACCTGTTCAGACACCTGGCTTTCCCCACTGAGGGTTAGGCTCCTCCTGCAACTGTAGACTTTGGGAAGTGACCTTGCCACTCTTCCTGTCCTTTTTCTTCGAATTAGCAATGTGGTCCAATTTTCCAGGCTCCAAAGTTCCTTGACTTTCCCTCAAAGCCTTTTGTGATCTTGTGCAGACACATACCCGCTCAGGGAGACCCAACATTGTTGCATGAGTCCTTCTATCCACTTCTGCCCAGGCAGAAGTTTCAAGGTCGTTTTCCTGCAGACCACTGGGATGGCAGGGGATACAGACACTTTCTTATGACCAGTATTCCCTCACCACTCAAAGACTACCATAGCTATGGGATGAGACTTTGTAACATTGGCAGAGTTAAATATATGGTGCACTCCATGAGGTATGATCTGCCCCTGGTAAACCAGTTTGGTCATAGCCATGGTGTGCTGGCACCTGTATCCCTCAGGGCCTGGATTTTAACCCCATACATTTTTGGGCCACTGCCTGTATTTTATCATACTGGAAGGCCTGTGAGCCAAGGTTTCAAGTTCCTCCCCAACCAATGAGACTAAAGTAGCTTCAGTGTATCCCTTGCAATCCCCAGGGACAACTGTAACCCCCATCCCTACACTTGCAATGCCTTTGCGATAGTCACTAGTGGGTGACTTGGTGCAGGTAGGACCTCCCCTCTAGCGCTCTAGCTGTTTACAGTCGTAACACAGCCTTTGTAGTGTCCAAATTCATTCTCAGGTACCCCCTACCCATTGAAAAGGGCTATGCTCTGGGCTCCCCCTGTGGGCATCTTTTGGAGACACTTTGGGAGTTTCTGACTTTATATGGGTTGACCTGTCCTCCTTTCTTGTGATCGCCACCCTGGGACATTTTGGGCACCCTAGTGCATACCCATTCATCAACTATCGTCCCCTGCTCTCTGGGGCTAGAGAGCTTTGAATACACTAAATGGAGGTGTAACTTTTCAGAGGTGCAATTTGTACGTTTGTGTTCCTGAACCACATTCCAGTGACTTCACAGGGGCATCTGCAAAGTCCACCCATGTCTGATTTGACCCCTTATGTGTGTTCCTGAACTTTTTTCTGTATTCCTCTGGGGTTAAAACAAATAGCTCGATGAGTGACCCCTTCATTTCAGTGTGTTATTCTGCCACCTCATCCTCTAGTGTCAGCAGTCTCTCTCTCTCTCTCTCTCTCTCTCTCTCTCTCCCTACTGTTGGAACTAGATCCCACAACAACGGCTCCCAACATTGGGTATCCGCCCTTCTCCACCTAAGAGCCCTCTCATAGGATGCCAGCCATTTGTCTGTCATCCCCCTCCTCATACGTAGGGCAACCTGAATTCATAGGTATCCCCTGCATTTGCCTCTGCTTCTTAGTCACTGCTACCTTGTCCTTGGGGCTTCAGCCCCAGCTTGGCCCTGTTCTCATCTAGGGCCAGTTTCCTTTTTTCTGGAGCCAGCTTCCTCTCTTGGATCTCTAAGAAGCTGAGCAGTGCTTCTACGACCTTGGGCCTCCTCACTGAAGTGGAGCTCTTTCCACTTCCAGGTGTATTGTATTGTATTTATTGTATTGTAATTGCATTTATATAGTGCTTACTATAGGCCTGGGCTAAAATTTCGTTCCGTTCGCGGAAATTGCGATAATTTGACATTTTCGCGTTCCGCGGAAAGTGCGAAAATGTCAAAATTTCCGCATTCCGCAGCTTAGCGATAATTTGGTTCTTGCTCGCGCTGTAAAATAATACATTCTCGCGCGCGCGCGCGATCGCCTTACCTGAATCCCTGCGTTCGCCGACAAGTTTTCTTGATCCGGTTGCGTTCTCCATGAGATGTATTGTTTTTAGACATTTGCGCTGTCTCGCGACAGTTCGCGCCCGCAGTGACGTCATGCGTCGCGCGATCACGTCTTTCTTCTCGCGATCATGCACCGCGAGACAACTGAAAACAAGATGACCGCGCCCGCGAGCAACCACATGGGTAAGTTGGCGAGCCGCAACCATGCAGAAAATCTCGTGAACATGCGGGAAAAAACCCTCCGCATCTTCGCGATATTTCCGCATGTTTGCGATAATTTTTTACATTTTCGCGATAATTTGCGAAAGTGGATTTAAAAAAATTCCGCCCACCCCTAGCTTACTACCCCTGACGAGGCGCCGTAGCCAATAAAGGATTAGTGGTGAATTAGTATAGTGAAATATGAAAGTAATTTGAGTGGTGGATATGTTAGTCAGTTATTTGGATTGAGAAGGATAGTGGAGGGATAGAAGAGGGAAAATGTTTGCGTTTATATAGCGCTTGCTATCCCTTATGAGGTAGAGTCATGCCTTAACCAAACTGTCATTGTTCCCCTCCATGTTGATGACATCTCTGCCATCTTCCTCATGCCCACTGTCAGGGGTGATCTCTTCTTCCTGTTGGGTTTGGGCTCTCCTGGCTTCCTCACAGGCTCGGAGGGCCTTCTCCAGGTCCTCTTTCTTGGAAGTGATCCCTGGGCTGATTGTCCTATACCTGCACAGCACCCTCAAATTGTTGATTCTCACTGTAGGTGGGATGGCCAAGTCGATTTCTATGTTTTCCATCTTTGCAGACTTTGCAAAAACCTTTACCACTTTTTGGAAAAATTGTTGTCAACTTTGTGGCAGCTCCTGGAAAACGGTGCCTTGGATATACTGAACTTGGCAAACCTTTAAAACTACTTCATAGTGTCGACTTGGTACATATTTTCAGCGGTTACCAACGTATTAATTATCTGGTACAGCTAAACACAAGTTCTGGATCCCACCACTAGGCACCGATGTGAGGACTTGGGTGTATTATAGGGTACGGATTACCATGAAATACACTTACAATATGGTTTTGGGGTCCAGTCAGGCTTGTTTGCAAACCCTTTAGTTCAACCCTAGATAGCTGTGGCTTTGTGCAGCAAGGCTTAAACAAAGGAACAAGTGTAAAGCATTTAGAGGCACCAAACAATGAATTAAGAATGTCACACAACACAAAAGAAATCCAACACCAATTTATAAAAATAGATTATATTTTTATAACTTTTTAGATATCAAGATGGGCAAAATGCATGCGGGCTCTGGAGGTATAGATTTTTAAATTAAATTGAAATCTTTGTTATTTTAGTCACATCCACAAAGAAGCATTAATAACCATAAAGTTTGGAAACTTTTGAAAAGCGTGGAAGAGTTATATTCGGCTACTTTGGCATGACAAGGGTTACCAAATCCGTCAGACTAGTATCTAGACAGTTAACTGGCCACCAAAGCATTCTCCAGTCTTGACCTTTACACCACGACAACATAGACTTTAATGAAGTGGTTATGATGCTGAGGAGGCAGGAGATTGAGGCTACTCTAGGATGATCTGGGTGCTGTGTGGTTGACGGGTGTGATTGAAGTTACTCCTCAGTACACGGAGGTCGGGTCCCTCAAAGTCCTCTTTGAGGCAGTAGAAGGCCCTCTGCTGCTGGGCTACCAGACTATGGTCACAGCAGGTCCAGTGGTATCTTTTGGTGGAGGCTAGTGTTCCTCTTGAGCAACACTCAGAGGACACTCCATGATTGGGCAGATTCTGCTGCAGCTTTTGGCCATCACAAATCTGTGTCTTGTGGTGTCCAGCGGTGCTCAGCGGCGATTCTTGATAAATGGCTACTTACTTGCCAAACTGGGCTACTTCAGCTTCAGTGACCCTGGTGCTGGATCCAGGGGGTCAGCCGACTGATCTTTGGAGTCACTTCTTTACTCTAGGGCTTGGAATCGACTTTTCCTCATGCCAGTAGCCACAGACAAGGTCTACTCTTCGGAAGCACATGGTGCAGCAGGTGCATTTCAGTAGACGGTGAAGTCTCTCTTTGCCAGATCCAGGGGTCAGCAAGGCATTTCTTATTTGGTCCTTTCTACAGTTCTGAAGTGATCAGAGGTTCAGGGGGCCAGGGGTGTCACATTTATGGCCAGAAAGTGCCCTGGGGGGTTGATGCATTCACTAGTCAAGAGACTACCAGGATCCCTCCTGCCCTGTGACAACTTCCGGCTTTGTGTGGCATCTAGCTTCCCCAGAATGCACTATTCTGTCCACTGCCAAGAAGACGGAGCCCTTCCTTGCATGTTAGGAGCTTGGTAGCCCACTCTAGACGTGTGGCTACCTGTGGGCTACAGGCCCATGGGAGAACTGGTTTGGGCACTGGTCTCCCAGGCTCTCTGTTCCTGCTACCAGCTTGTCTATCTGAGCCCCCTCAGAAGTGTGATCACCATTTGCCCACCAAAGGTAGCTTCACCTTTGAAGCATGCCTTTTCGACCAACAGCCTGAGTGGCTTCCTGCACGGGGGTAAGTAATACCTCAGTCTGTAGTAGGCTTCCATTATACCTAAGCCTGGGAATCATTCACACGACTTCCCAGGAAGGCAGATAACTGTCTGGTGGCCAGCGACCATGTGAAGACACTGGACAACTGGGCATCAAGTTGGGTTTAATGCTGTGAATAATTTCATTCCTTGAAGTACCCATTTTAGTAGTCCCATTCAGAAGTTTGCTGGGCTGAGTGGTCAGTCGGTAACTCTGTGTTAGCCAATGGGGATACTAACTTTGACACAGCACAAATGATGTCACTTCCTGTGCAGATTAATGATGGGAAATGCAGTGATGCAATTTACTATCCAGATGGGTGAGGAGAAATGAAGGCCTCTTGCTTGACTTCTTCTTTTGAAATCAGTTTTCTAAGGTTTCCAAGTATTTAATATCAGTGTACTGAAAACAATTATATATTTTTGCATGTAGTATTAGAAATGCTTAAATACAGAGGGGCCGATTCACAGAACTAATCTAATACAAAATCCTAAACTTACTACTTTTGATGTTCACAGAATGCAGTTACGACTCCTAACTTTACATCCGCAATCGGGTCGGAATTTCCGCACTCAGACCGTACTCTCCGCACCCGGACCGTACTCCTCGCACCCGGACCGTACTCTCCGGCTAGGGCCATGCACTCCAGCTCGAGCCGTAATTTCCGTCTGGGGCCAGATAAAGTGTAATCAATGGGCTAGATTGCAATTTTTACAAAAAAGAACATTAGGAATGTGTGATAAATGGTAGAGGAGGTAATGAAAAACATTTTGGGCAGGGAAAAGGGTACGGCCAGAGACTACATCATAACTCAGGAAGGTTTTCTCCTCTGCATCATGGTACATGCAGTGCCCAATTTGTGCTCCCCTCAGTGTTGACTGCACAGCATGAGGTGTATGGGTACTGCCTGAGTGAATGGATGAGTGCCTAAGTGGAAGGTTTGGTGGAACGGTAATGTCTGGGTCATTTGATGAGTCGAAGTATGAGTGCAAGAGTATTGCCTGGGTCATTGGATGAGTGCATGGGTAGTGCCTGAGTGAATGGATGAGTCCATGGGTACTGCCTCAGTGAATGCTAGAGTGCAAGAGTAGTGCCTTTCTGATCCCATGAGTGCATGGGTAGTACCTCAGTGATTGGATTAGTGAATGGGTAATGCCTGACTGGAAGAATGGGTGCAAGGTTAATGCATGGGTCATTGGATGAGTGTATGGTTAGCGCCTCAGTGAATGGTTGAGTGGAAGAATAATGCTTGAGTGGTTGCATAAGTACATGGGCAGTACCTGGGTGAATGCATAAGTGCAGGGGTACTGTTTGAGTGGTTGGATGAGTGCATGGGTAGTCTTTGAGTGACTTTATTAGTGCATGGCTACTGTCTGATTGCTTAGATGAGTACATGGGTAGTGCCTGGGAAAAGGATGACTGAAACAGAAATGCCTGGGTCATTGGATGAGTGCATGGGTAGTGTATCACTGAATGAATGAGTGCAGAAGTAGGATTAGAGGTGAATGAATGAGTTCAACAGTAGTGCCTGAGTGTTTGCATGAGTACATGGGTAGAGCATTGGTGATTGCATAAGTGCAGGGATAGTGTCTCGTGATTGCATGAGTGCATGAGTTTTGCATCTGTGAAATGAAAAATGCAAGGATAATGCCTGCGTTATCCTATTGGTGCCAAAGTTGTGCTACAGAGATTAGATAACAGCATGGATAGTGTTTGTGTGAAAGGATCACTACCTGGTTGATGACATCAGCAACATAATGAACGTTTTTAAATAGTGTAAAGGATCAACATTATTTTTGATAGAAATAAATAATATAACATTGTACAGTCAAGACTCAGGGTAGCGCAAATTGTGCACTGCATGTACCATGATACAAAGGAGACAACGTTTCTGGGTTATGATGTAGTGTCTGGGCCTACGTACCCTTTCCCTGCCCAACCTGTTTTCCATGACCCCCTCTACCATTTATCCCACATTCCTAATGTTCCTTTTTGTAAAAATTGCAATCCGGCCCATTGATGACACTTTATCCGGCCCCAGCCGGAGATTATGGCCCTAGCCAGAGAGTACAGTCCAGGTGCGGAGAGCACACTCCGGGTGCGGAGAGTACGGTCCGGGTGCGGTAATTCCGGCCAGAGTGCGGACGTAAAGTTAGGAGTCGTAAGTGCCTTCTGTGAATACCAAAAGTAGTAAGTTTAGGATTTTGTCTCCGATTAGTTCTGTGAATCGGCCCCAGAGTAATGTGTGTGAAAACAAAATTAAAATATGTCTGTATCATGTTCGCACACTCCTATGTGCTGCAGTATTTGTAGTTGTATATGTAATCCTGAAAATATTAAGCGTTTGATCAAAAATGGATACCATGTTTTATTAGCTTGAAGCTTCTTGAAACTTGCTGTGCCACTACGTTAACAAACTTTCCTTGCCCCAGCCATCTCAGAAACAATAAGGCTCAGGGTTGTACTTGCCACATTTACTAATAGTGTAACGTTGTTTTCAAAACATCTTCTCCACAAGCCCTTTTCTGCTTCCTAGAGGGGGAAGATCCTGCACCAGCTAATTCGAGACATTTTCGCTGAGAGTAACAAGTTTCTGTGACGTGGTTGACTTGCACTAGGGAAAAATGTATATGTATATGTGTATATATATATATATATATATTCACTGAAAAAAAACATAGGTTTCAGGGGCGTTATAGTTAGGTTTTGGCATTTAAAATCCTTAGAAATTCACTGAAAAAACCATAGGTTTTAGGGGCGTTATAGTTAGCTGGACATTTCCCTCGTTCAAAACCCTAGAAATTCCCCCGTTATAGTTAGTTCAGCTAACTATAACTCGCGCCCCCGCAATGCACTGCTGATGACGTCACATATTACATCACTCATGACATGGTCAGTGACATCACTGATGACATCACTGATGACATCTCAAATGACATCACTGATGACATCATCCAGTGAGTATGTGTTTCTGTACAGTTTTAATATGTTTAATATATATAGGGAAAGATCTGTTGAAGAATGAGTGGGTGTACAAGTGTGTGAATGGATGATTTTCTAGGTGCGTAACTGACTCTATAAGTGAGTCATTAAATGTATCTTACTGCAGACTAGTGACTAAACTGTGTGAATGTCTGTATGTGTCTGTGTGTAGGTGTATAAGTGGCTGCATGGTTTTGTGAATAGCTATATGAGTGTCTATATGGGTTATTGATTGGTTGTCTGAGTATCTGTATGGGTGCCTGAGTGTTTGTGTGGGTTGGGTGTGTGTGACTCTATGCATAGATGTGTGAGTGGGTGATTCTATGGGTGCATGGTTTTAAGAGTGCATCTGTGATGGACTGTATGGTTGGGTGAGTGTATGTATGGGTGTGTTAGGGATTGCATGTATATCTCAGTGGTATATGTGTGACTAACTACATATGTGAAAGGCAATATATATGTGTGTAAGAGTACATAAGTGGGTATATGTGAGAATGTGTGATTGTGAAAGTGGCTTTATGGATGAGTGTGTGCTTGTATCAATGATTGTATAAGAGCGTAAGAACGTGGTACTATTTTTATGAGTAAGTGAACTTGAGTGTGTTTAACTGTATAGGTGAGTAAATTGGACTGTGTTTAATTACTTGCACGACTGACTAGGTGTGTCAGTACCTCAATGGATGATTGGCGGGTGTGTGAGTGTCTATATAGGTGTATAAAGGCATATGATAGTCTTGTACGGAGTGACTGTAAGTATGAGTGACTGTACAGGTGAGTGTTTGGAGGTGTATGTAGACCTAAGAGTTAATGAGTGGGTATGTAGTTATTGGTATTGGAGTATCTATGGGTTTCAAAATGGCCGTCTGAAATTTTGAGTCGGTGTATCAAAGGTTATATTAGAGTGTGAGAAGATGCACTAATTTATCACATGGATGATGTCATCAGTGATGTCATCAGTGATGTGATTTGAGATGTCATCAGTGATGTCATCAGTGATGTCACTGACCATGTCATGAGTGATGTAATATGTGACATCATCAGCAGTGCATTGCGGGGGCGCGAGTTATAGTTATCTGAACTAACTATAACGGGGGAATTTCTAGGGTTTTCTACGAGGGAAATGTCCAGCTAACTATAACGCCCCTAAAACCTATGGTTTTTTCAGTGAATTTCTAAGGTCTTTTAAATGCCAAAACCTAACTGTAACGCCCCTGAAACCTATGTTTTTTTCAGTGAATTTCAAAGGTTTTTTAAATGCCAATTCCTATCTATAACTTATCTCTAAAGATATCATGTTTAATGATTTTCATTGGATTTATATATTTTTCAATTTCAGTGTGTCAATTTCATTAATTTATCTTTTTTTGAAATAATATTTTATCACCATTTTTTAAACTTATTTTTTCAATTAATTCTTTTAAAAATTAAAAAATATTATTTGTTTTTATAAAATATTTTTTTAAACTATTTTAAACTATATTTTCAAAACTTTATGTTTTATTTTTTTTTTCAATTTTTTGGGGATTCGCGCACCCTATGCGCACCGTTCTCGATCCCTACGCGAAAGCATCCACGCACGGTATTCGTTGGGTATGTGTTTCCAATGCAACCGGTACGCGACTTCAAGCCTATACGCGACACGTACGATATACGTAACGCGACGCATGCGCGCTTCCGCGATGCGTCATATGCGTGTATGATGTGATGGGTGCGCGGAACCGGCGAAATATTTAACATTTAAAATAACATATATATATATGTATTTCATGTGAATATTAATTGAAGACAAACTCTAAACTAGTCTTAAAAGTAATATATTTTTACATCTAATCCTATATTTCTTTTTAATTGAATTTCGCGGATGCGCGCTGGGTGCGTGATGTGTAAGCGTAGGATGCGCGGATCCCATGTGACCTGCAAAAAAAGAGATTTGATTGGTTCATTACACTTCCTATTCTAACTATTGAAAGACCCCACCCATTTCAATCATTCTTCTTTGAGCTTCTTTGGAGGAACATCTCACACCTTAGAACTAGAAGAAACTTTTTGGGGAACATTTCCACAGCTGCAATTTTTCTGAAGACAATGGCTTCTGCACAGCAGCCACCATCAGAATCAGACCATTCGTCCGATGAGGAATTTGTTGTGGAACCTCCATGCACAGAAAGATACACCTCTGTGGTGTGGAAACTTTTTACCTTCCCAGAAGGACAAAATAAAACGAATTCAACTAAAGTGACATGTAAAATATGTCAAAGAGTGCTTTCCATAGGAGATCTATCAAAAAAATACTCTTGTGGGACTGCGAGGATGTTAAAACACCTGAAGACTCTGCATCCCGTGAACCTGGCCAAGCAGGAATGCAGAAGACTCCGTCAGCAGCCTCAGCCAGCAGTGGCAAGCACTTCTACAGCATCACCATCGAGCACTCACCCGGACATACGTCCAGAATTTGGGAAAACTAAAAATTTGTTGCATTAAATGCAACAAACTACTATGTTACGGCGAGCAGTCAATTGAACTAATCTGTCGAGCGCAGCAAAACCACAAGTGCTAAACTTGTGTTTATTATTTTTTTTGCAGAAGTTGACTGTTTTGTTCCTCCTGTTGTCTTTTTTTCCTTTTGAAAAAAACAAAAAAATAACAAAATTGTTCCAAAGAGTACCAAAAAATTAAAAAACAAAAAAGAAGAAAAAAAAAAGTTCTTCTAAGAACTAACTTTACTGGTTTAAAAAAAGAGCTATATTTGTTTGTTTGTCTGTGAAAGTTTAGATGAATGTATGTGTAGTACGTAATTGACTGAACAAATGCATTAGTAGCGTATGGTGAATGTATGAGTGCAGAACTATGAGGAAGTGCTGCAGCATTACACAGTAACCTCATTAACTACAGTGAGCTGTAGTAGTTTCGAAGCACAGGGATGCAACATATGTACATAAATATGTTGCAAATCTATGCTTCTCTCTGCACGGCTGCTTAAACTGCAGCTATGTGGTGACACAGGCACCCTTGCACCATAGTGCAAGGATATCTGTGTCATGTGCTGTTTGTTTTTGTGCAGGAAGACACACCTACCTGCACAAAAACAATCAGTAAAGGCATTTTTCTCCTTCAATGTATGCTGAGCATTTTAGCATGCATTGAAGATGTAAAAATGTGGAGAAATGAAAACAGTTCTCCTTGTTGTGCTTTCCTACACCAATTTTAGAATGGTGCAGCATTCACACACAAATCGAATTTTATGATTTCTGACAAATCTAGACATGTGTCTTGTTCTATGAGTATTCAGTGCAATCATGCACAAAAACACTTATAGAACACCCTTTCAACGCAAACTGGTGTGCATTTTACATGGAGTATAAAAAGTGCACAGAGTGCCTTTTCCTCTCTATGTAAATATGAAAGAGTGTCTTGCGCAATAACTATGTTACAAAAAGTGACATATTTCCAGTTTAAAAATTCCTTGCGAATGATCGAAGGTAAGCACAGAGTTTTGTCTGCAAAGATGTTCAAAGAAGAATGATTGAAATAATTGCAGTCCTTCAATAGCTACAATGGGAAATATTATGAACCCTTCAAATCTATTTTTTTGCAGGTCACATGATATCTGATTAGGGTCAGATTTCAAAACTACATAGGTATAAACAGAGTATTTTTAGAAACGTGTTTCAACTTTGTAATTTCTTGCAGACCTCCCCATTCTGCATATTGAGACTTAGTTAAACTTACCTTCACAGTAATAGCAATAAAAAATGGTATACATTTTTTTCAGATTTTCATTGCAATCTAAATTCATATAAATTGCTTATTTTTAAATTTGGATCTGTGAAAGAAAAGAAAAAAAAAATATAACATGTAATAATAAATTTTTTACAACACAGCATCATTTCCACAAAGTAATTTGTTTGCCTTTTTTGCTGTTCTCAGAATATATTAAATTTCACTAAAAATAGTGATTTCAATCGTACTCATCACTTAACAGCGGGCAAAAAAAAACAATCAAAAAGATTGTAAAAAAAAAACCAACATGCTATTCTCACAAGATACAAATCACAGATATATAAAATGCTTACAGCTAACAAAAGTTTATAAGTTTAACTTACAAAAACTGTAAATGTTGTTGCTTGAAAATATTCACCGAATCTAAGGATGAATTTTTGGAGGACGCACCACGCCCACAACGTTTTCCTTCAGTGGTGTGGACATTTTTTACTTTTCCTGAGGGGCAAACAAAGATCAATGCCACCTTGGTCACGTGCAAGATATGCAAAAGAGTTCTGTTGCAAGGGGATCCTAACAAGAAATACTCGTACGGCACGGCAAGTATGATGAAACACCGAAGGACCCTTCATCCAAACAATCTTGCACGAGAAGAGTGCAAACAGATGAGAAACACTCCTGTTCTGTATCTGTAAAAAAGAATCACAAATAAATGTATATTAATAACTTTCAAATTTATACTATTCCATTACTGTACAAACACATTTTATATAAAAACTGACTAAGAAACTATAGCCCTGAACCACAAGTGTGACGATGGTTAAAACACTACATGCATAGTGCATACTACTTTGAAGCAGTTCATGCCCTAAAGCCTACCTCACTAAAAGACTACATGCTAACTGACTGAATGATTACAGTACTATAAGGAGACACACTGGGTGAGTGACAGGGTGTTTGCTAGAAGTGTATGAATACTGACTGGGGAATTGAAGGTGTGAAAGACAACTGTGTAGGTGGTTAGAGGCCTGCATGCATAGTGAATAGGCATTTGAAGCAGTCTATGTGCTAAGGCCTGGCTCACTGCATGAGTACTTGGGAACTGAGAGAATGATTAGAGTACAGCAAGGAGAGTGCCTGGGTGAATTTATAAGTGGTTGGCTTTTGACACAGTGAATGGATTAGTACTTGCTACTGAATGGGTCACTAGAGGAGTGCAAAGGGAGTGACAGGATGTTAGCTGTACTGTATGGATACTGACTAGGGAATTGAAGATGTGAAAGACAAGTGTATAGTATGTTAGAAGACTGCATGCATACTGCACAGACATTTGAAGCAGTCTATGTGGTAATGTATGGTTCACAACATGAGTACTTGGAAACTGACTAAATCATCAGACTACTGCTAGGACAGTGTCTGGGTAAAACTTTTAAATTTTCAGGTCTGGCACAGTGAAGAGAATAGTACATGGTACTGCACTTTAGTGTCAAACCCTGACTCATTTTATCAATGCATAAGCAAAGACTAGCTTCTAATGCTACTAAAACTTTACAACATGACCGATTTTAAAACAGTTATCTGTCAGCAAATACACGATGTTACCAAACACTTCTATTACAATCCTTACCCAAATGTACACAGACTCCCAGTGTGATTTTAGACAAGCAACACTATCCCTAGCAGTTTACCAAAACTCATTCACTAGTCTAGAAGAGGTAAGGGTACTGCACACAATCTACATATTTAAGTACAGCACATTAGTTTCAAAGCATGACTCATTTAATCAACGCATAAGCAAAGACTGGCTTCTAATGCTACTAAAACTTGACAACATGACAGGTTTTAAAAGAGTTATCTGCCAGAAAATACACGATGTTACCAAATGCTTCTCTCACAGTGGTTTCCAAATGCACACAGACTCACAGTGTGATTCTAGACAACAACCACTATACCTAGGAGTTTACCAAAAATCATTCACTATTGTGGAAGTGATAAGGGAACTGCACACAATCTACATATTTCAGGACTGCACTATTGTGTCAAAGCCTGACTCATTTAATCAAAGTATAAGCAAAAACTGGCTTCTAATGCTACTAAAACTTGACAACAAGACAGGTTTTAAAACAATTATCTGTCAGCAAATACACGATGTTACCAAATGCTTCTCTCACAGTGGTTCCCAAATGCACACAGACTCACAGTGTGATTCTAGACAAGCAACACTATCCCTAACAGCTTACCAAAACTCATTCACTACTGTGCAAGGGGTAAGGAGACTACACACAATCTACATATTAAAGTACAGCACATTAGTGTCAAAGCATGAATCATTTTATCAATGCATAACCAAAGACTGGCTTCTAATGCTACTAAAACTTGACAACATGACAGGTTTTAAAAGAGTTATCTGTCACCAAATACACAATGTTACCAAATGCTTCTCTCACAGTGGTTCCCAAATGCACACAGACTCACAGTGTAATTCTAGACAACAACCACTATACCTAGGAGTTTACCAAAAACCATTCACTACTGTGGAAGTGGTAAGGGAACTGCACACAATCTACATATTTCAGGACTGCACTTTTGTGTCAAAGCCTAACTCATTTAATCAATGCATAAGCAAAGACTGGCTTCTAATGCTACTAAAACTTGACAACATGACAAGTTTAAAAAAAGTTATCTGTCAGAAAATACACAATGTTACCAAATGCTTCTCTCACAGTGGTTCCCAAATGCACACTAATTCACATTGTGATTCTAGACAAGCACCACTATCCCTAGGAGTTTACCAAAACTCATTCACTACAGTGGAAGTGGTAAGGGAACTGCACACAATCTAAATATTTCAGGACTGCACTTTTGTGTCAAAGCCTGACTCATTTAATCAAAGCATAAGCAAAAACTGCCTTCTAATGCTACTAAAACTTGACAACAAGACAGGTTTTAAAACAGTTATCTGTCAGCAAATACACAATGTTACCACATACTTCTCTCACAGTGGTTCCCAAATGCACACATACTCACTGTGTGATCCTAGACAAACAACACTATCCCTTGCACTATACCAAAACACATTTCTTCATCTAGAAGGCATACTACATTTTAATATAGAAACATAACTCATTTCACAAATTCATAAACAATGACTGGTTTCTAATTCTACCAAAATATAAAAACAGCACAGTTATCTGTCTGCAAACACATGAAAAACACAAATGCTTATCACAGAATGGTTTCTACATGCACACACACTGGGCCCGATTCACAGAACTAACTTAAGACAAAATCCTAAACTTACTACCATTTTGGTATTCACAGAAGGCACTTACTCATTTTGGTATTCACAGAAGGCACTTACTCATTTCGGTATTCACAGAAGTTAGGAGTCCTAACTTTAGGACTCCTAAATGCCTTCTGTCAATACCGAAAGTCTTAAAATTAGGATTTTTCTCAGTTTAGTAGTAGTGAAGTTAGGACTCCTAACTTTAGGACTCCTAAATGCCTTCTGTGAATACCAAAAGTCTTAAAATTAGGATTTTTCCCAGTTTAGTAGTAGTAAAGTTAGGACTCCTAACTTTAGGACTTAATTTAGACATCTGTTTGTGTGTTCTTTATCTATGTGAAATATTATGACATCCGTCATTCTTCCAAAAGAACACCTGCTTTGTACTACTCCCAACACAGTGAAGAGATAGATATTCGCCCGGAGGCGCATTCTGTACTTTATGGAGCATTTACTGTCCTCACAGGACTGTGACCCAGAAACTGACAAACTAGGGAGTTTTGCATAGGAGTGTGCGAAATCCACATAATTTTCTTTGAATAAACATGAAATTTTGGCAAAGTTTCAGGAAATTACTCATAAATTAAATTATTAATTATGTGAAGTACAAATCCGTAATTCCGTGCTATATTTTCGGCAAATGCATGCCCGCATCAATTTTTGATGCAATGACCAATATTGTGCGAAAGAAATAGAGCTAAAACACAAAAGAGGCTCAAATAGCAGCTCTTATGTTCTGTTGTTTGTGTGCATCCGCTGTAAATTTTAACCATGAATGGTGCATTTGCCGTAAATGTTTATGGCGAATGCCACGTAATTACGCAATGTGCTGTAAAGGCAATTTTAGGAAATTTGCGAAACATGTAATTTTCGAAATGATGTGAACTTCGCCCGCCTAATTAAAATTTCCCCCAGGCCTACTCTGAGCAGCGACAAGATGAAGGTCAAATGAAGTCTGGCTTAATCATGGCTGAATTAATTCGATGGCGCAGTAGCTTCTGGCGTGGTGGTGCAAAGTCAGAAAGGAGCAGCACATGACTAACGTTTGACGAATAGTCGTGAAAGGATCCACCATTACCTCACCCGTCGAGGAAGGCGTCATGCAGGTTAATTGTAAGTAAAGAAAGACTACCTACACCCCTGACTTTGTACTGGAGGTCTGGAAATCAGCGAAAGCATTTAAGGTTACTATTGCTAGTTTATTTGTTTCATTTGGCAAAGTAAGTGGTTCAAAAGGCAAGTCTTGCCGACTTTGTGTTTATTTTAGCAAACATCACACCGACATCTGTCCATGAACTTTAAATAAATTAAATGAAGGCTGTATTATCTGAGACGCAATAACTATAGTCATCATCTTTCGTGAGTGTAGTGTTCCAGTATTGGAACATGGCATCAGAATGTTGGGTGAGATCTCTGTTGGGGGATTCTGTAGCGGTGTTTGGGAGATGCTTTGATGTTTTCCTGGGAGGTGGATGTCTAAGCTGTCTTCTCTCCAAATAAACCTATTTCTGCAACCCACTTTGTGTCCTGGAAGTTCCTACATGAATTGGCGACGATCGGTAGTAAGGAAGAAGACAGCGCTCACCTGTTTTGCTGTGTTCTGGGTGATTTCATTCAGTTATGCTTCACTGAATTTCCGTCCATTGCCGAAATTTCCTCAATGTGAACAGCTGTGACTCTCCGGTAGGATTTCTCCATGTTTGCCGCGTTTGGAGGTTATCTGCTGCCATTTGCCAGCTGTGCGCAGTAGTTGCTATTCTGCCCGAGCTCTACATCTGAGAGAACTGTGTTGTGACGTCAGCGTGTTAAATCAAGTTTGCCGGTAACCATCTTAAATTGGGTCTTTGAATGCAATTAGACACATAGATTAAGCTGCACGTTGCGTGTTGCTCAGTTACCGTTCAACGCGCATACTATTGAGTCTGACCCAAAGATTTCAGGCTAGATTGTTATTTTGCCTGTCAGTTTACACGCTGATAGGCACAGCTTTAAAGATTTAAAGTTTCAACGTTTACAAGTTGTGTCTGACGCAAATATTTGAGGCAGCAAATTATATTACATTACTTGTTACATCCCCTGACTGTCAATACACGCTGATAGGCTCAGCTTCTACTATTCATGTTTTCCATTGCATTATTTGCCTGTCATACACGCTGACAGGCACAGCTTTAAATTAACTGTTTTGGTAGTTGTTCACAGTTGTATTAGTTGTGTATTATTACTGCTATGGCCAATATTTCAGCACCACCACATTTTTTACCAGTGCCTGGAGAACCCAAAATGGAATGGGAACTATGGTATCCTATGTTTTTAGCTTATGTAGAAGTACTTGAAGAGGATGATTGTTCTGCAAAGAGGAAACTTGCTTTATTAAGGCGTTGCTTAGGTGGTGCAGGTTTGAAAGAATTCAATAATCTTCCATCTGTTGAGGGTGCTGGGGACATGATTGATTTTGAAGTAGCAATCAAACAAATGAATACCAGGTTTGGAAGGAAAATTAATATTGTCATAGAAAAGTTTACATTTTATTTGCGTGCTCAAAAGGAAGAGGAATCTATTGAAGATTATGTTTCCGCACTATGTACTTTAGCAGGATCTTGTGCCTTTGAAACAATCACTTACGAGCAAGTACTAAGAGACCAAATTATGATGAAAACTAAAAGCAAGAATATTCAAGAAAGACTATGGCTGGGTACTGAATCTTCCCTAAGTGCTGTAGTCAACATTGCCAAGGGA
Organism: Triturus cristatus; assembly: GCF_964204655.1. NCBI lineage: Eukaryota > Metazoa > Chordata > Amphibia > Caudata > Salamandridae > Triturus > Triturus cristatus. The sequence goes on along the minus strand of NC_140592.1, from coordinate 1,250,335,091 downwards.
ATTGAGCAATCTGGGAAATTTGTAAGTGATATCAGAAATCAAGGTGTCAAAGTTCAAGATATTGGATCTGAAGTTTCTGTAGTAAATAATCAAACAGTAATACAAAAAATATCAGTCGATTCCTCTCAAGAAAGATACAGATGTGAAGGATGGTGACAACAAATTTATTGGGAAAAGAAGTCCTATAATTTGTTATAGGTGTGGAAGTTTCAACTATGTAGGCAGTAACAAGGGGTGTCCTGCGTGGGACAAAATTTGTGTTAAATGCAAAAAAAGAGGGCATTTTACTAAAGTCTGTAAATCGTTTCAGAAAGTGAATCATATAACATATGATGCGGATGAATCACCTGCTGAATTCAATTTTTTATTGTGTGTTGGGGATGTCAACCCTAAAGGTTTTCATAGATGTACAGTGCAAATTGATGGTAAATCAGTCTCTATGATGGTTGACTCCTGTGCTTGTTACAGTATTATTGGAAAGAGTTTGTTCAACGGGCTGTGGGGTGAGAAGGAATTACTACCACCTGATATCCAACCTGGAGGAAACTCTGGTCATAAAATTGATTTAGAAGGGTTTATGTGGGCAGATTTGGATTTTAAAGGAAGGAGAACCAGAGAAATGGGCATAAGATTAGACCCTAACAACACCCCACCAGTTTATGTGGTTGCAGCCAACAGTGAAGAGTTTGTGTGTGGAATTAAAGAGATGTTCCCAAAACTCTTTGGAAATATGTGAAATATGTGAATTTCAAGCATAAAATTATACTTAAAGATGAAGCAATACCTGTCAGACATAGAGTAAGGAATGTACCTTTGGCGTATCGAGACAAACTTAAAGTTATGTTGGGAGATTTAGTTGAAAGGAGTATAATTGAGCCCATAGACTCTTCTCCTTGGGTTTCTCCCATTGTTTTGTCCCTTAAAGGTACTGGGGATCTTCGTTTGTGTGTGGATCTATGTAGCCTAAATAAAGAGATTTGGATCAACAAACATCCCCTGCCCAATATACATGAATTAATTTCCACGTTATCTGGTGCTTCTGTTTTCTCCACTGTAGATTTAGCTAGTGCATATCATCAAGTGGAACTGCATGAGGAATCCAAACGTTTAACAGCCTTTGTGACACCAGAAGGAATGTTTCAATTTTTGCATATGCCGTTTGGTTTAGCAAGCGCTGCTGCTATTTTTCAGCAGTTAATGAAAGAGGTTTTAGAAGGTTGTAGAAGAGCAATTGCTTTCCAGGACGATATTTTAATTTTTGGGAGAAATTTTGATGAACATGAGAAGAATTTGAAAGATGTGTTAAATAGAGTACAAAATAAGGGGTTGACTTTGAAATTTTCAAAATGTAAATTCAGACAGAGCAATGTTGAGTATTTGGGTCATGAAATTTCTAGTGATGGCATCAGGCCCAAACTCAATCATATGCGGAGTATTTCAAATGCACCTGCACCGGTATCTAAAGGACAATTGTTGTCATTCCTAGGGTTGACCGAATTTTATGGTAAATTTGTTCAAGATTATTCTATTAAAGTGCATCCATTACGACAGTTACTGAAAAAGAATGCTAAATTTGTATGGGGCAAAGATCAACAGCTAGCATTTGATGTTGTAAAAAAGGAGATAATCTGTGCACCATTTTTGAAATCATATGTGGTTGGCAAATAATGTATTGTATCTGTAGATGCAAGTAGTGTAGTGTTGGGTGCTGTGCTCATGCAGAAGAACGATTCGGATGAATATGTTGTGTCTTATGCTTCAAGAATGCTGCGTGATTCTGATTGTAAGTATTCCACTATTGAGAAGGAATTACTAGCATGTACTTGGGCTGTTCAACACTTTTGTCAATTCTTGTGGGGAACTAAATTTCGGTTGAGAACCGATCATAAACCATTGATTAACATTCTAGCAGCTGGTGGGGGAGAACATTAACCGCTCGTTTGGCAAGACTAGCTGCTGAATTGCAGGAGTATCAATGTTTAGTTGAATATGTCCGAGGTTGCATTAATGTTCATGCAGACTGCATGTCACGTTTACCTTTATCGGATATATCTGAGAGCAAAAATATGGAAGAATGTGATGTGGCTTACACCATTGATGATGTAAACAGAGGTTGTGTGGAAGAACAATCCCCAAAAATTATTTCTGACGAAAAATGGAAAGATGCTATGCGAGAAGAATGCATTTTGAGTGATGTTCAGAAGTTTTTGCAGAAAGGTTGGCCGGAAGAAAGGAAATTGAGTGGTGAATTAAGTTCATTTTTCAAAATTAAAGAGGAACTTATGGTTTTGCATGGCATCGTAATGAGAGGGGACCAAATTGTTCCACCACGGAAACTTAGAGAAATGATTTGTACTGTGGCCCATGAAGGTCATATCGGAATGTCCACTACAAAAAAAAGGATAAGAGGATTTTAGTGGTGGCCTGGTATTGATAGCATGGTTGATAGATGGGTCAGGTAATGTCTTTCTTGTACCAAGATTGACAAGTCTGTCAAACCGTTATCGGTGAATGTAACTTCTGTTGAGTATGCTCAAGGACCATGGAGGAAATTAGGTGTTGACATAATTGGACCGTTTGGTACACTTCCTAGGAAGGATGTGTATGCTTTAGTCCTTGTGGATCACTTTTCAAAATGGCCTGAGTTGAAAATAGTGGAGAAGATTACTCCCGCGCAGGTAATTGAATTTTTGGATTACATTTTTTGTCGTGAAGGGTTACCTGAAGAACTCATTTCCGACAATGGTCCACAGTTTATAAACAAGAAACTTGAATTGTTTCTTAAAAGATTTGGCGTTTTGCATAAGAGAGTGTCTAATTATAATCATCAAGCTAATGGTCAAGTAGAACGCTTTAACAGGGTTATTAAGGAATCTATTCAGTTAGCTGTTAAGAATGGTATTTTGTGGCGAAAAGCATTACGGGTGACTTTGTTATCATATCGCACATCTCCCAATTTTGTTACAGGACTGTCTCCGTTCGAGATGTTGCGAGGTAGGAAACCAGGATCTAAACTTATGCCCTGGTGGTTGAAAGGAAAAAACTCATATGATTCTGCTATGGATTTGTCTAAAGTCAGGGAGCATGTCAAGAGATATCAGGAGAAGATGAAGCGTGATATTTCTAAGCATCGGTTTAAGGAGTCGTAATTGAAAGTAGGGGACATGGTCCGTGTTAAATTTGGTGGATTATTAAACAAGAAGTGGTCTAGGTGGTCTGATCCTGTAAGAGTGGTTGAGGTTTTTAGTAAGGCTGTGAGAGTAGAAGGTGGTAAAATATGGAATTTTAGATGTATATCTGTGTGCAAATTTCTAGAAGAAAAGAAAACTCATACTTGTGTCAGCAATAAATCCTCTGTAGTTTCAAAACCTAAGGAGGATGAAGACTGTTGTGTAAGTTTTTTGGATGTGCATAATGGTTTGAATATTCCTGGTTTGAATGTATCGGATGCCTGTGGTAGCAGTACACATATTGAGCATAGTTCTGTTCCTGTCTCTGGTTCAGATAATTTAACAGAACAATGTAATAATAGACCTAAGGCTGAAGAACATGTGATTGAACTGAGGAAAAGTTCACGTACTAAGCATTTACCTATAAAGATGAAAGATTTTGTTCAGTGTTAATTTATTATCGTAATTTCATATTCCATGTTCACTAGTATTTGTATATCGGTTTTTTTCCGTTTTTTTTCAAAATGGGGAAGGTGTTTAGTGTTCCAGTATTGGAACATGGCATCAGAATGTTGGGTGAGTTCTTTGTTGTGGGATTCTGTAGCGCCGGTTGGGAGATGCATTGATGTTTTCCTGGGAGGTGGATGTATAAGCTGTCTTCTCTCAGAAAAAACTATTTCTGCAACCCACTTCGTGTCCTGGAAGTTCCTACAGTGAGTATTTTATAAGAGCTCGTGAGAAGCTAGTCCAAGCCGTTCTGCTTTTATTGTGGTTATTAATAACATATTGATGATTAGATTAATTACCATCTAGATGATTGAAAGATCTACTGTCAGGTGCTCTGCATGCTTTCACAGGTAATTGTTGTTACCAGTGGACTCGACTCTGCTGGAGACTGGTTACCCAAAGAGGTTCTCCTTCAAACCCTAGTGGCTGCCATCACCAAGTCCAGGCCACAACATGACCAAAGGGTGTCAGTATCTGGTAATAGTTGTGAGGTCCCACTGGTCCTTTTACTTGCACTGCAAGTTCACAATACCACTTTCTGGCACCTTCTGGTAGATCTGGGGACTCACCTACCACGGACGCGGAGATGTGTGCAGCCTGTTGTAAAGTGCATGAGATGTTGGCGCATCTCAGGGTGCCAGTGTATCTATATCTTCAATATGGCAGGACAGCACATTTGAGAGTAGAGTCCCTGAGACTGCTATCGCCCCTCATATGTCCCCAGGGTTGAATTAGGATCAAAAATCGGCCCGGCACACCAACAAAAAATGGCCCACATTTGCGTATTGCCTTTCCGCAAAACACTGCTTCGTAGAAATTTTATGAAAAGAAAGGGAGTGGGACACATGTTTTATTAACTTCACTTAGATAGAAAAAAATGCACAGATTAGTTCCCACTGCTGAGCCTCAGATGAATGCAAGTGAGACCACTTCTGCTCAGGCCCCCAGCCCCGCTCGATCAGCATACATTAATGGGCCGGCCCAGCGAGAGAAAGGGCGTGATACCTCCGCCCATCTGCCTCTAGAAAGGCCACTCAGGCATCCACTGGGCCACTGGCAGCATCCTAACAGCATAGACAGCCCCCAGGTTACCCAAAAAAGCAGCCCACAGCTGGAACTCGGCTACCGGCCCTTCGGCCATTTCCCGAGTGCCGGTGTTACCAATCCTACCCTGTATGTCCCCAAGCTGGTCATGCCTCCCCATGCACAGACCAGCATAGCCAGGATATCGTATGCTTATTTTGGATCAACAAAGTCTTCAATGCAATAGGGCTGGACTCTTGGTCTTCACCTCACTGGATTAGACCAGTGTGGATAGCTCAGCCTAGTGTCCGCATAGAAGAAACTCCTTGACAAAGACAGTGGCCACGGCTAGGGATGCCACACAGGCTTGTATGTTTCTTTGTTATGTCCCGGTTTTCTAAAACACAGGCACCTCTACTGCGCCCAGCAGAGACACCTTCTTTTGTCTTCACAGCTCCCTTGTCCCACTAGTTCCTCAGCAACAGGTACTCCTGGTTCTGCTATGTGCAACGTCCGCTTCAGCCACTCTATGCCGCTACCCTGCGACTTGTTTCTACGGCCATTGCTGTGCCGGCTTCGTCTACAGACACTCTTTGCTTTGCAGATGTACATGCCTTGAAACTAACATGTTAGATGAAGCCTACAAAACTATTGCTGTCCAGGGGTAGAGTAAGGTCTGAGGTACAGTAACTACATCGGAGGGACCTCGCCTGAATAATATTGCTTCAATGTGTCTCCTGGATGAACCCCACATAGAGAGGATTACCTTCGCCCTCCTCTTCCTCTGAAGCCGAGTGTGCACCTACCAGATTCTTACAAACGAAGGGCCACATTTATCAAAGGCCTGCATCGGCCTTGCTTCCCGCAGTGTGATGCAAGGGCAAAGCATGGAGTAAGTCAAGCATTTACACAACTGCATAGTTTTTAGGCAATTGTGTGGTGCAAGTGCTACGCTGAATCTGCCTGCGTCATGCAGAAAATAATGTATGCAATGTAGAGGGTTCCTATGTAAATTCGAAAGCACACGTAACGCAATGGTATTCATCATCATGTCAGTGTGTCACGCATCGTCACGCAGTGTAACGCAACAATAGAATTGCATAAGAATGCTGCACATCACCAATGCAGGCATAGGGAATGACGCAGTGCCTTTCTACTAAAAATCTCACCCTCACAGTACACTTTGGCAAGCACAACTGCACCATGGAGGAAGTAATATTGCAATTGAGAGTAGGAAGGAGACAACTAAGTAGGCAGCGAAGGAGGAAGGAGCATGTATTCTATCAACGTATATCCCTCATTGACCTCAGGCAGGAGGAGGGCATCCAGTTATACAGACTGAAGAGGGACAGCATCACTGAATTGTTGGTATAGATATCGCCAGGTCTTCAGCACGCAACTGCAAGGACCAATGCCATCCCAGCACACAACAAACTGATGTCAGTTCTACACATGTTGGCCTCGGGACCTTTTCAAAGAATGTCTGCAAGATTGGCTGGCATTTCTCAGGGAGCATTCCACCCATCTGTGTTGGATGCCATCATAAAACTTACACCCAGTATCTTCTGTTCCCCAAACCAGCTACCAACATTTAGCTCCCAAGCAAGGGTGTTACAACATTGCTGGATTCCGTCACGTGCTTGGTGCTATTGATTGTACACATCTACATTTTGTCCCATTGCAGCCACGGCACACCTTTTTTTTTAAACCGCAAGCAGAGTTCATGAATGTTACCAATGTCCTTGCGAAGTATTCTAAAAGTGCCCCTCATGCATACATATTTCTGCACAATGCCATCAATGAGAATGGCATATATGGAGAGGGCCTAAGATATGGTAAGGAAAGGTAAGGAAAGCAGATTTATCAATACAACATTTTAATAAATAATTATGACATAATAGACATCTTGATATTTGTGTCTCATGCCATGTAGTATTTCACTCATACATATAGACCCTGATGTTCCATTGCGGAATGGCTTCACACGTTAACAGTAGAATAATGCCCACAGAGAGAATTACTGTGTCATGTCACACACTGTGTGAGAGGACAGAGTCAGAATATCTGCATTGTCACAGACAACAACTGACAAATAATGTGCAGAAACAATTATTGTAATCTAAGAACAACGGATAACTCGTATAAATGTAGTTGATGTGTATGTGCAATGGTGTGGTAAGTCAGTAATTGTAGAAATGTTTAAAACAAAAATAAAGGAAAGTTGCCTAACAATTTTATCCTATGCATATGTGTTGCACATGGCAGTATATGTGAGCTGATGAGAGTACTAGGAGAATGAAAGGAAAGTGCACATCAAGGATCCACCTCTGTCATGCTCTGAAAGTATTGTATCCAATCAGGCAAAACATATGGACTCTGGGTACATATATGATACAAAAGGAGCAATGGGCAGCAAACCTCCTGGTAGCTCAACATTACAAGTTAAAATATCCACATAGATAATTAGCTTCATTTACATTGTTCTTTAATGTGATAGCAACTAAAATGTTCCCTTAAGTGCCCGTCATTTGCTGCTTCTCAGTTTAGTAAAGTAAACTTGACATCATGACGTTTACCAGGGCTGTGAGCTCTGGTACAAGGAAGAAAGGATCCAGTGTGAAGGGCCTGGATCAGGAGCTTCAAACAGCGATATTGAAAAACATGGAGACGAGGTTAAAAAAAAATGAATACCAAATTAGACAATATTGAGAAAAAGATCTTGACATAAATAAGGCAAGTCAAGGAGAGAGTTATAACCCTTGAGCCTACCTGGCTCCATTCAGTATGAAGTGAAATCGCAAATGGGTTCCAGGACGACTGTAATGAAGGATGCTGCCAAACCTGACCCGTTATTACTAAAGGAACCATCGCATGTGCCCTTCCTCATTAGGATAGAATATGATATTAACGAGGGACACCAGAATATCTCATTTGCACGACAACACTGCTTGCATGACCGGTAAGGCGATAAATGTACGACACCAAGGTGAACATCGTGCCATGGAGTAATCAGCCATGGGCCATCGGCCATGGAGACTGTCCTAGAAACCCTCCATTTATTGCCCGAGGCTACTCCCCGTGTAATTATCCTAAAGGACATACCCACACTAGACCCACATATGAACAAGTCTTTCATTGGATGTCTGGTCATATATGCAACCCTGATTTTTTTGTACCATGAGATAATCATGGTAAGGAGGGTAAACTGGGTGGGGTATTCACAAATAACAGGGAGTGGTGATTGCATTGTAGTTAACCTGCGGCATCCAACTGTGGTGAAGTCTCTCTTGTAAGACCTTTGCCGTAGACACTACTCCCTGAACAAATCTGTAGGGAGGGTACCAGCAGTATCATTAGGATTGTTTCTACAAACTTCCAAAAACTGATCGAAATCATCTGTACTACCCAATAGTGACTCGACTCATACTTACTGCCAAACTACCCCTTTGGTCACCGCTAAAAGATTTGCTCCCCTATCCAACCTAAATGAGCAAGATTGACTGCAGGAGCCCACAGAGAAGGAAAAGGTACCTAGGGGAAGTGGTGGCTAAGAAGTACCAACAGCATGAAAAGGGTGAGAGTGTAAAAGTTGACAATGTTGTGAACAGCTTGGCTCTTAAATCCTGGAAGGTTGCAGTAGTAAAAAACAAACTAGAGAATCTGGATTGGGTGACAACTATGCACTGCACAATTGATATGTTTATAGGAAACCTGACAAGTGGAAAGCTTCAATATTGAAAACTATATATATTCGTAAATTCCCCTCCCATCCACTCAAATAGTGGGCGGGTGAAGGGAGCCCTGGTAATGTTTATATCAACCCTAGCTGCTGACACAAAAATCAAACGGGCAGTGGACCTCAGCAAATGCTGCACCCACACTGTGATCCCCCTAGGATAATTCAATTTGGGAAATATCTTTCATACAGTGTGCACTATCAAGTATGCACCCTGTTCCCAAAGGGTGCTCCCCCCTCCTGGGGAAATAGTTTCAAAGGTTGTAACCAGAGGTGCACCACATACAAAAATAAATCATTATGATCAAATACACATTTTCTAGAGGAAACTAATAACAGTTAGTTTTGAAGAATCCAATGAAGTTTTTCTTTTATTAGTGCTTCTTTTAAATACTCATAAAACCAGACAGCACGTTTCATACAACAAACTGTGGTAAATAAAATTCCTTTACCGGGACTTAATTTGATACAGAAACATTATAAAATAGCTCAGTAAAATGAGAGGCAGAATCCGTGGTATTAGAGGTTCGGAATGGGCTTTATTCCAATGCACGATTATAATCGGTTGCTCCAAGTTCCATCACCACGGGGGTTCAGGAAGTGAAGTACATACTTTATTGACAAGAAATGACTTTTATAGATCATACATTACAATGAGGCGAATGCAGTAGGCGTAACAATTGATAAGGAAAATGACGATTTATCTGCGTAACCAAAAATGGGTGTAATAAGGAGTAAAAAGGAACATAATTGGTTATGATGTCACATATAGGTGGATCTATAAGATAATACTTGGCATAGATGCGCGCGCAGCAACATGACGTGTAATTGACGTGTAACTAGGGGGTGAAGGGGACTTGACATTTAGCTCTACATGTGGAGACAAGAAGTCTGGGGGGTCAAGTCAACCTAATCCCAAATCATATCTAACATCCTATGTTTAAAGAACTATGTTATCCACGAAAGAAGGACTCTCGGACAGAATCTATTCTATACTGACTGTGCGTGCGTGTACAAGCGTCTAGGTGTCTACACTAAATGCGAGGGGATAGGAATATTCCATGGTAACAGGGCTATGAATTACTTGCATGAGGACAGAGAAGCCGGGCCTTTTGCTTGGTAACTGGAAGAATGTTTACTTAAACTACTAGGCAGGAATGCATCGGCTGAGGGGGAAGCAGATAAATCGAAGGTGAAATACAGTTCTTGGCAGAGAATAGGCTGATGTCAGGCTTCGTGAGCCGCGCAGAGAATGAGACAAAGTTCATGGTCACAGATGCAGGCTCAGACTGGAGCTTTCAGAGGCAGAAGGCAAGAAGAGTTTGATGACAGAATCAGGGCCTACTTGCCTGGACTGTAAAATGGCATAAGTGAACCATATAAAGCCGGTGGCCTTTCATACTTAGGAATGGAATATCTGGCCTATTCATGGCGGATCTGACAGAGGACATGTTGACGGTGGACGCACATGTATTTGCGTCTTCATAACTGGAACTGGAGGGAACATACATGTACTTGTGACATGCACATAGAACCGTTGGGGTCCAAGATAGGGGACATAACTGACCAGAAAAATCCATATTTCCACATTCCCTCCTTGTCCCCTACTTGCCCGTTAAGAGATATCAATCTTCATTAATCCATTGATCTGTTCATATAGCATCATTTGTTCTTCTTTCTTCTTCCGGGATCTTGAATGAAAATCTTGATGTGGAATGCACGATGTGGCACACAGACCACAGATCGCTGGTCCACATTGTAGACATAGACAGCAACTGAATAGTATGAGAAGGCCAATACCTAGGAAGGATAGAACTCTCCATCCCCAGGCTGATATCACACTCCAAAACCAACTGGACCAAGTCCAAGTGCCTGGGTTCTGGTGTATCTGGTTTACAATCTTATGAAGGCGAGTTATGGCTTTATATACTGATGGCGAATTTTCTGGTATGAATACGCAGCAGCTTGATCCGATGACCCTACAAGCTCCGCCCCTATCAGCCAGGATGACGTCAAGGACAAGACGATTTTGAAGCACAACAATCCGCATAGCAGACTGTTCTTCTGTTAAATTGCCTAGGGCGGAAATAGTTTCATTCACTACTGCTTCAAGCGTTCTAGTTAATCTACGTATCAGTTTACTATTAGTAACAGTACCTATATAAGGAAAGATGCCTTTATTGAAATCTGTGTATTTTTCCCATGCTGTTTCAGTGTAATCGACAATTGGGAGATCTCTCCGCTCTCTGTTGTGTACTAAATGAATATTTCTGTAATAATCAGGAGGAGCTAGGAAAACAGGTGGCAAAAGGAATGCAATGTAGCAGGTACCATCCCAATCTAGAGGTAGACGCATATATGCAGTCTGACCACATATAAAGTAGGAGTGGCGATAAGCTCTAAATGAAGATTTGCCTTGATCACTGAATTCTACTATAGTAGTGCATTTACTATGGCCCATATGTATGGAACCAACCTTTCTTACACACAATTCACCCTTCGCTGGGAATACTGACATGGTGGGTAAGACTAGTTCAACTTCGGATACGACATTTAGAATCATGAGATTAGGTGTAAAATTACCTAATCCATATACTTCATTTTCTAGATCAGTTCCTGTTCTTTTGGGGCGACCCTCCTTGTCAGGGTAGCAGACCTTGAGTAAAACTAGGTTCAGGTTTCCCCATACCCAATGATCTTGGTAAACTGCTGTGTCTGAGTCTATGGAATTGATTAAACTAAACCATGCTCCACAGGAGCCATTATGTGTAAATGGGTGTGGAAAGAATGGCAGGACTCCTTCATAATTCTGATAGGGAGGGAGCCGACCACACACCCAACAATTGGTGGCATTACTAGTCTGATGGGAATGATGTAACATACTAATGAAAGTGTTATTGCGCAGCGCAAGTCTATAAGACAATTCATGCGGCGGTAGGTCACTAAAAGAATGTTTTGCGGTAACATTGTAAACGTTTCTGGCAATAGGGTAATATATGTGCAACAATATACTTGCAGTAATTATTAAAAGACTTAAGGAAAACAAGATTATTAATGTCACTATGCAATGGCTACGCAGTGATTTACAATACGCCTGTCGTTTCAACATTTTCCGCGACTGTCCATGATTCAGGTCTAGAGGATACATGTCAGAGACAAATTCAACCGCTTCACCTTGGAGAGGACTTAAACAATCAAATTGTCTGACGTTCTAGGCCTCAATTTTACTTTATAGAGTTCGGTTTTAGTCTTTTCAACCAAAGGAAGTTTTGAATCAGTCTGTGAGGGAGTGCAGGGCACAATGTCTATATCCGAGGATAGTCCATGAAATTTCTTGATATGACTTGAATGAATCCAGCCCTTGCGGCCCTCGATCTTCACGGCTGTCCTTGTAGTGAGCAGAACCAACTTGGGTGTCTTCCACCTGGGCTCCAGCTGAGTCTTTCGGTCGAAATTTCTCACAAATACGAGATCACCCGGAGCTACGTCATGGGGTTTCACCTCAGTGTTGTCGGGAAAGGCTGCAGCTACCTGTGAACGACAAGATTGTAGTGCAGACATCAAGGAAGCCAAGTAATCTGTCAGCATATTACAGTCAACATCAGTTATTTTGCGTGGTATAGGCGTCCCCCACATATTTGGTGGTCTACCAAAGATCACCTCATACGGGGATAGCCCTGTTCGAGAGTGTGCTACCATTCTCATGTAAAAGAGTGCAACTGGTAACGCTACTATCCAGTCGACACCTTTCTCTCTGCATATTTTGGACAATCTGATTTTCAGTATCTGATTATGTCTTTCTACGAGACCTGCTGCCTCGGGGTGTCGGACACATTGGAATTTCCACTGATATCCTAACAGAAGTGAAACATGTTTCATTAATTCGGATGAGAACGGCTGGCCGTTATCTGAGTAGACAACACGTGGTAAACCGTATCGTGGGAAGAATTCTCGAACCAACTGTTTGGCAGTAGTCGGGGCAGTGTAATCTGAAACCGGGTATGCCTCCGTCCAACGGGACAGAGCGCAGACAACTACGAGAACATATTTGAATCCTCGACATCGTTCCATCTCGATATAATCCATCTGGAGCACTTCAAAAGGGTGATCAGGAGGATGAAATCCACCCTGTTCTACGGGAACGCTTTTTCCTGGGTTAAACTGACAACAGATCATACAGGTACGGACCTTTTGTTTGGCTGCTGCTCGCAAATGTTTATTGAACCAAATGTGTTGAATGCTGTCTAGCATAGCTTTTTCTCCGAGATGTGCTGGACTATGTGTAGTGTTAATTATAACTTGGACCATTGAATCAGGAAGGAACCACACAGACTTTTCCTTCATCATCCATCCTTGGTCCGTTTGGATCCCTCCTAATTCAGTCCATTTCTTTATTTCGTCTGGTGTAGCATGTGTTTGTATGTCAATTACGTCAAGAGTAGGATCTTTAACTGTCATACAATGTGTCGACATCGGGACTATTGTCTTTGTCATGTCGGGGGTTTGAGTTTGAGCAGTCTGTTTAGCTGTTCTGTCGGCTAGATCATTGCCTTGGGAAATGATATCAGTAACCTTCGTATGAGCCTTACATTTCATAATTGATATTGCAGTGGGTCGATGTATTGCATCTAATAAGGCATGAATGAGGGGTCCGTGCTGAATGTGGGCACCGTGGGAAGTTAAATAACCTCTCTCTCGCCACAGCACGCCGAAGTCATGTACAACTCCGAATGCATAACGTGAATCAGTGTATATGTTGACTTTTTTATTCGTGGCTTGAATACAGGCTTGTGTCAGAGCGATGAGCTCTGCGGCTTGAGCTGACAAAGTATTTATACGATTAGTTTCAATGACTTCAGTATCTGTTGTGACTGCGTAAGCGGCCACTAACTCTCCTGTACTTGTTCTCATACATGAACCATCTACATACAATGTCAGGTCTGGATCTGACAATGGGACATCGGTTAAGTCTTGTCTGGGTTTTGTCGTTATAGTAATAACTTCAATACAGTCATGAGCTAGTGGGTCTGTTCCGGTTACTGGCAAAAGTGTGGCAGGATTCAATGTGTTACAGCGTCTGATTTCTATATGTGGCTGAAACAATGTAAGTTCGTACCCTGTAAGTCGCGCTATAGTCAAGTGTTGTGTTTGCGTTCTGTTTACAAGAACCTCTACTGCGTGTGGCACTTGAACTGTCAATGGATGTCCTAACACTATGGCATCGCTTTGTCTGATTGCTAAAGCTGTCGCTGCTACTGATTTCAGGCATGCAGGCAAAGCCTGAGCTACGGGATCTAATGTACTAGAAAAATAAGCACATGGTTTGTGTGCTCCTGCTTGTTCCTGTGTGAGTACTGACAAGGCAGTACCTTCGCGTTCTGTAACAAAAAGTGTAAACTGTTTTCTGTAACATGGTGTTGCTAAAACAGGTGCTTGACATAAAGCTTTCTTTAGGTTTTCAAAAGCTTGTGTATGTTCCTGAGTCCAAGGGAGAACAGTCGATGTGGCTGCCTCCTGTGTTGTCAACTGAATGAGTGGTTTTGCTAGAAATGCATACTGAGGGATCCACTGCCTACAATATGAAGTGAGGCCTATGAAAGCCCGCACCTCCTTTTGCGTCTTGGGTATTGGCATGTTAGCTATTAACTGAATGCGGTCGGGTGTAAGCTGCCTTCCCTCCTTGGACAGCGAGTGTCCAAGATAAATAACTCGCTGGACACAGAATTGCAGCTTAGAAGGGGACACCTTGTGCCCCTTTTCGGCTAGAAATTGTAAAACTGTCAGTGATGCTTTTTCACATTCCGGTTCGCTTCTCGCGGTGATCAGCAGATCATCGACATATTGAAGCAGAGCAGTGTTAACTGGCATGTGGATACTATCTAGTTCTCGTTTCAGTGCTTGGCTATAGATGCTGGGGCTTTCTGTAAATCCTTGAGGTGCGCGTGAGAATTTAAAGCTACGTCCATTTAAACTAAATCCGAACAAATATTGGCTCTCCGGATCTATTGGGACGCTGAAAAAAGCATTCTTGAGATCAATTACAGTAAAGAATGTTGCTTCGGAATCAATGGCTGTCAGTAATGACGAGATATCTGGGACCACAGGGAATTGTGGCACAATGCACTTGTTTAATTCGCGCAGATCAATAACCAATCGATAGACTGGCGGGGCCTTTGGATCTGTTCGTTTAAGAATCGGAATTATCGGTGAATTACATACATTGGAGTCGGTTTCCACAACCACTCCTTGGGTAATAAGTTTGTCAATGATTTGTAGTAAAGCCACTACAGCATCTGGTGGTAACTTGTATTGTCGCATTCGTGGTAGCACCACTCCTGCCTTTAATGTGACTCGATATGGTGTAATATTCATACATCCAACATCAGTAGGGCCTTGTGCCCATAGATGTGTAGGTAAAGTCTGCAGTCGGGGATCCATGTCTCTAGACACATAGTGACCTTTAAAATCACGTAAAAACAACCTTACTCCTTCCGGAGAACAACATATTATGGCTCCTAGAGCTTTCAGTGTTTTTATTCCTAACAAGTTTTCTGGACATGATTTAGTAAGCAATAAATCTGTAGTTCGGGTCAGAGGTCCTATCGTAAGTGGAAGAGGCTGTGATACTTCATTAACAATAGGTTTTCCTGAAAAACCAAGGGAAATATTCTGTGAGCCTGAGAGGGGTGCCCCTGGAACTTCACTACGTTTTATAGTTGTTCGACTTGCCCCTGTATCGAGTAAAAATTTTCTATCTTGGCCTAATAATTCACTATGTACATAAGGTCCTTCTTGATCTACAGGTATTTCAATAAGGGGTAAGTCAACTTCCCTCTCTAGGCTAGTTCATGCGTAACGCTGATACTCAGGATATTCATACTGTGCGGTCTGATACATTTGTCGTGTTGTTGTCTGTGTGGCAGCAACAGGCAGCGCTGGTGCAGCTGGCACAAACTGTATAGACTGTTGTGCGGCTGGCATGGCCTGTGCATGCTGCGGAGCTCCTTGTTCATTCTGATCTTGTCTAAGTGGCCGTGGTCTTTCTTGTGTTTTACCTATGGCGATATTATGTTTTAAAACTGGACAATCGTGTACGTAATGACCTGGCTTTTTACAATAATTACATGTCCCTTTTACAGGTCCTGCTGAATCGGAATGTGTCATACCCTTTTTATGTCCTTCAGCTGGAACTGTCTGGGAAACTAGCATTTTCATTTTCGTGTCTTTCATGCGTCTGTGTTCATGTTCTTGTTCCTCTCTAATTCTATTGTGATGGTACTGTAACATTTGTAACATTTGTGATGGAGTGTTACCTTGCCAGGTACTCTCGAATTTTAATACTCTATTCTTTACTGGGGGCAGGGCATTTTCTACTAATTTTGTTACAAACAGATGTGGGTATGATTCGCTACTTGCTTTTATGCCACTATTTATACCAAAACATTTTTCAAATCGGGCATAGTAATCACTAGTGTCTTCATCTTGCTTCTGTTTACAGGCTGAAATTGTACCCCAATCTTCCTTTTTCGTAGTTAATAAACGTGGCAGTACCTGTACTAGTAAACTTGGTAGTGCTTTAGTTTTATCCCCAAGTCCTGCTCCTGCAGTTCGGGCCTTTTTCATCCTCTTCTAACACTGACCATTCTATCTTTTGGTCTCCTACCTCCCACTCTTTTTCCTTGATTTTCTCATAAATACCAGCAGGCATCAATACCTTTAATATTGTCATAATGTCGGGATAGGTATACTCTCCCATGAGTAACATGTCTTTAATTTCTCGGTGAAAACCCGCTGGATCTTTGTCATGACTGGGTACCACTTTCTTCATTTGTAACAATTCTATTTTCGATATGGGCGTATATACAAATACGCGCTTGAACTCGTTGTCCTCGCCTTTTATTGGGTGCACTTCTCGTAAGGGATTCTGTCTATCCATGTGATACGTGGTTCTTTCCTTGACGGGCAATGAGACATGCTCTGCGCATACAAAAAGAATATACTGCTTTCTTGATTCTAGAATTTCTTTAATTAATTTAGTACCTGAACCTCTCCATTTATTCATAAGCAATTCAGTCAATATGTCAGGTAAGGGACCAGGGTCCGAATGCTGACTCCGATATAGTATAATGAGTTGTTGAATCATATAAATCCCAGCTAACCTCTGTTCATCTGGGGTGAGATTCAAAAATGTGCGTGCTACTGTATCATCACTATATTTTCCGGGACTGTCCACCCAATGGACAGCTGCCCTGGCTAAATCTTGTTCATCCATAGAATCGAGAAAATGATAACCCCTTCGTTCTCGGAGTAGTTTGTCGGCGGTTTGGAACGAATGCTCGTTAGACCTTATATTAATTATAGGTATTTGGAAATTCCTGTTATTATCTGGACATATCGGACGTATCGAGTCAGTAAGACATCTATTACTATTACAAGATCTTCCTCTTCCTACATAGGCTATGGTGTCCGACTGTCTCGCGGGCAGTCCTGACCCTTCTTCCTCGCTTTGTTCGAACTCGTCTACCTCTAATCTTTCTTCGTGTAGGCGTTCTATTTCTTTACGGATCTTTCGGCACATGGCTATTATACAATTTTTCTTATCATGTCTACCTTCTGATATATTCTGGCTCCATCTGGTAAGAATTTGCATTGCTTCCGGGTCTACCCCCGGTCGGTCTTGATTTCTGATCACACAATTTATGAGGAAACGTAACAGTTCCCCCTGTATCTCCACTTTCTGGTATTCCATAGCTCTGTTAATACATTCTGGATCTCGCCCTGTTTGGACAAAATGGTATATTTTATCTAGATGCGCAGTCATTCCTGGTAACTTCCCTAAATACACTGCGGCTCGTCTGATACGCAAGGATGCCAGGGTCATTTCGTCCTCTTTGCCGGGCACAGGGTCATATCTACAATCTACAAGAAGTTCCTTAAGCGTACGGGCATTTATGAGTTTGGGTGTACGTGAATGAGCTGACTCTTGAAAAGTAAGTTTATTTATTCTGGGTGGCGTAGAAAAAATGTTACTAGCACCTCCTGTAGCCCCATCTGGGGTGTCGGGTGTGAAAGGATTCGTTGAACGTGACACAGCAACTATAGGTGTGGACACAGCTATAGAAGTAGCTGTAGGAACAGATGCAGAAACAGATGTGCTTGCCGGAACTTGTGACACGATCTGTTGCTGTAGGGATACGGGCACTGGATCTTCATGTGGTAAATAAAATTCCTTTACCGGGACTTAATTTGATACAGAAACATAATAAAATAGCTCAGTAAAATGAGAGGCAGAATCCGTGGTATTAGAGGTTCGGAATGGGCTTTATTCCAATGCACGATTATAATCGGTTGCTCCAAGTTCCATCACCACGGGGGTTCAGGAAGTGAAGTACATACTTTATTGACAAGAAATGACTTTTATAGATCATACATTACAATGAGGCGAATGCAGTAGGCGTAACAATTGATAAGGAAAATGACGATTTATCTGCGTAACCAAAAATGGGTGTAATAAGGAGTAAAAAGGAACATAATTGGTTATGATGTCACATATAGGTGGATCTATAAGATAATACTTGGCATAGATGCGCGCGCAGCAACATGACGTGTAATTGACGTGTAACTAGGGGGTGAAGGGGACTTGACATTTAGCTCTACATGTGGAGACAAGAAGTCTGGGGGGTCAAGTCAACCTAATCCCAAATCATATCTAACATCCTATGTTTAAAGAACTATGTTATCCACGAAAGAAGGACTCTCGGACAGAATCTATTCTATACTGACTGTGCGTGCGTGTACAAGCGTCTAGGTGTCTACACTAAATGCGAGGGGATAGGAATATTCCATGGTAACAGGGCTATGAATTACTTGCATGAGGACAGAGAAGCCGGGCCTTTTGCTTGGTAACTGGAAGAATGTTTACTTAAACTACTAGGCAGGAATGCATCGGCTGAGGGGGAAGCAGATAAATCGAAGGTGAAATACAGTTCTTGGCAGAGAATAGGCTGATGTCAGGCTTCGTGAGCCGCGCAGAGAATGAGACAAAGTTCATGGTCACAGATGCAGGCTCAGACTGGAGCTTTCAGAGGCAGAAGGCAAGAAGAGTTTGATGACAGAATCAGGGCCTACTTGCCTGGACTGTAAAATGGCATAAGTGAACCATATAAAGCCGGTGGCCTTTCATACTTAGGAATGGAATATCTGGCCTATTCATGGCGGATCTGACAGAGGACATGTTGACGGTGGACGCACATGTATTTGCGTCTTCATAACTGGAACTGGAGGGAACATACATGTACTTGTGACATGCACATAGAACCGTTGGGGTCCAAGATAGGGGACATAACTGACCAGAAAGTATTGTATCCAATCAGGCAAAACATATGGACTCTGGGTACATATATGATACAAAAGGAGCAATGGGCAGCAAACCTCCTGGTAGCTCAACATTACAAGTTAAAATATCCACATAGATAATTAGCTTCATTTACATTGTTCTTTAATGTGATAGCAACTAAAATGTTCCCTTAAGTGCCCGTCATTTGCTGCTTCTCAGTTTAGTAAAGTAAACTTGACATCATGACGTTTACCAGGGCTGTGAGCTCTGGTACAAGGGAGAAAGGATCCAGTGTGAAGGGCCTGGATCAGGAGCTTCAAACAGCGATATTGAAAAACATGGAGACGAGGTTAAAAAAAAATGAATACCAAATTAGACAATATTGAGTAAAAGATCTTGACATAAATAAGGCAAGTCAAGGAGAGAGTTATAACCCTTGAGCCTACCTGGCTCCATTCAGTATGAAGTGAAATCGCAAATGGGTTCCAGGACGACTGTAATGAAGGATGCTGCCAAACCTGACCCGTTATTACTAAAGGAACCATCGCATGTGCCCTTCCTCATTAGGATAGAATATGATATTAACGAGGGACACCAGAATATCTCATTTGCACGACAACACTGCTTGCATGACCGGTAAGGCGATAAATGTACGACACCAAGGTGAACATCGTGCCATGGAGTAATCAGCCATGGGCCATCGGCCATGGAGACTGTCCTAGAAACCCTCCATTTATTGCCCGAGGCTACTCCCCGTGTAATTATCCTAAAGGACATACCCACACTAGACCCACATATGAACAAGTCTTTCATTGGATGTCTGGTCATATATGCAACCCTGATTTTTTTGTACCATGGTAAGGAGGGTAAACTGGGTGGGGTATTCACAAATAACAGGGAGTGGTGATTGCATTGTAGTTAACCTGCGGCATCCAACTGTGGTGAAGTCTCTCTTGTAAGACCTTTGCCGTAGACACTACTCCCTGAACAAATCTGTAGGGAGGGTACCAGCAGTATCATTAGGATTGTTTCTACAAACTTCCAAAAACTGATCGAAATCATCTGTACTACCCAATAGTGACTCGACTCATACTTACTGCCAAACTACCCCTTTGGTCACCGCTAAAAGATTTGCTCCCCTATCCAACCTAAATGAGCAAGATTGACTGCAGGAGCCCACAGAGAAGGAAAAGGTACCTAGGGGAAGTGGTGGCTAAGAAGTACCAACAGCATGAAAAGGGTGAGAGTGTAAAAGTTGACAATGTTGTGAACAGCTTGGCTCTTAAATCCTGGAAGGTTGCAGTAGTAAAAAACAAACTAGAGAATCTGGATTGGGTGACAACTATGCACTGCACAATTGATATGTTTATAGGAAACCTGACAAGTGGAAAGCTTCAATATTGAAAACTATATATATTCGTAAATTCCCCTCCCATCCACTCAAATAGTGGGCGGGTGAAGGGAGCCCTGGTAATGTTTATATCAACCCTAGCTGCTGACACAAAAATCAAACGGGCAGTGGACCTCAGCAAATGCTGCACCCACACTGTGATCCCCCTAGGATAATTCAATTTGGGAAATATCTTTCATACAGTGTGCACTATCAAGTATGCACCCTGTTCCCAAAGGGTGCTCCCCCCTCCTGGGGAAATAGTTTCAAAGGTTGTAACCAGAGGTGCACCACATACAAAAATAAATCATTATGATCAAATACACATTTTCTAGAGGAAACTAATAACAGTTAGTTTTGAAGAATCCAATGAAGTTTTTCTTTTATTAGTGCTTCTTTTAAATACTCATAAAACCAGACAGCACGTTTCATACAACAAACAGTGGACTTCTTCAGGGCAAATTTGCAGAATGTCAGTACATACATTTTGGTGCTGTTCTCAAAGATGTAAAAACTGTGTAGTGGGAGAAATAAGTTTCCAGATTGCACCATCCACATCAAATTAACAAATGGTGGACAGATCGAAGAGTAACATTCCACACACTAATAGGTCAAGTAGGCAAAAGTGTGTTTTATTCGTCTCCCTGTAGGAGGAGGGCATATCCACTCTATGAGAGGCACTTCGATTGGTGCCATAATGGTTAACAGGAAGCCACCTCCCGATCTACGGCGTCCCTGTGAAATGGGCCCTTTTCGATCTATCCACTGTTGGACTTGGCCCTTTTTGCAGGGTCATCCCTGAACTTTTTGCCTTCCTCCTAGTCTTTTTTATGACCTGGAGTTGGTGGTTTTAGGACTCTGGGCATTTTAGCACTGCTGTCCAGTGTAAATTGTGTGTGCTGTCTGTGATAAACATGGTAAGATTGGTTTACACCTGTTTGACGTATTTAATTTACCTGTCAGTCCCTTGTAAAGTGGTATCTCAGATACCAAGGGCCAATAAATTAAATGCTACTGTTTGGCTTGCAGCGCTGCTTGCACCACCCACTAAAGTAGCCTTTCAAACCTGTCTCAGGCCTCTTCCATTTTGGTTTCTCACTGCTGTGAGGCTGCCCTCTCATAGTAATGCATTGGGGATTCCCTGATAAGTGTATGAGTGGTAATTCCTGATATGAGAGGAGCAGCGTGGTAAAGTTTGGTATGTTTGGAATAGTAATAACAAATGCTGTGTAATGGTGTGCGCAGATTTATTATCACTATTTTAGAAATGCCACTTTTAGAAGATTGGAAAGGTAAAGGATGCTAACAAGGGGTTTTGTTTGAGACAAACTATTTCCATATATTTCTCAAAAACTTAATTGGTAGATGTATGTGAGTAAATTAACACCAAGAAAGGAATCAATCAATTGATCTAATCATCAGATATGAACAACAAACACGGGGATTCTGTTTTGTGAATTAAACACAAGTCTTTTATGTATATTAATCAAAAATAGAAAGGAGTACAAGCACAATAATAATTTGAGCAATATTTCATGAGCAAGAGGGTTCAATCATATCCACATATCTTCAAAAAACATCTATTCCATCATGATAAGGACAGAGACCAATCTCGTTATTGAGAGCATAATCAGCTGTACATAATGAATAATCTGAGAAATAGATGATATAGTCGACGTTTCGGTCCTGGGTGGTGTCAATCCGTCAGACCATCTTCAGGACAATTATTGCATAACAAGGACTCTTTCTGAATCTTTTAGCAGTATCACGATGTTTGATTAAAATCGTGATCTGGATGTTTTGCGTTAGTGCGGATAGTCTTCAAAATATCTGTCCGCCAGATTGTTTAAGTGCGAAGAAGATTTTTTTCGTGTGATTTCTAGGCCTGGGCGGTAAATTCCGTTCCGTTCGCGGAATTTGCGAAATTTGGGTAATTTCGCGTTCCGCGGAGAACGCGAAATTGGCCAAAAATCTGCGTTCCGCGACTTCGCGAATTTTTTTGCTTGTTCGCGTTCTCAATATGCGTGTTCGCGAGATATTTCACCCCGAGCACGCACACAGCGATCGCGAACAGGAAAAAAGTATCACGAACAAGCAATTCCGCGTGTTCGCGGAATTTCTGTGTGTTCGCGGAGATTTTTTACCGTTTCGCGGAGATTTGCGTAACGCGATTACGCGAATTCCGCCCACCCCTAGTGATTTCACAGTATATCTTTTCCGTGCCAATCGGAAATGGGTGGGAGTCCGTCCAAGTCCAGAGCGTCCGTCCAAGTCCAGAGAAGATGGCATTTCTGTGTGCTGCGTGTCTTTGCCTGCCTGATGTGTATTGCATGTCTGGCTCTGGAGTGACAGGGGCTGGTGAGGTGTGTGGCTCCAGAGGGGCAGGTTGAGTCAGTGCTAGGCTGAAAAGGCAGATGAGCAGTGGGAGGAGTAGTCCCTGACCCCGGATAGGTCTGTCCTTCAATTGTACAATGCTGGCTCCGCCCCCACTGTGGTGTGTCTGCGGCCAGGACCTACTCTAACAATGAAGGTGTTTTAGCACTGCACAGAAAGGTTGGAGTGTCCCCCATAACTGGTTTGGACCGGGTCTAGGTCTGTGCCAGGGGAAGAGAGCAAAGAAATATGGGGTATAAGTATTGGCGCTGTGGCCCCATGAACTGTGCTTCTTGTGCCTGTTTTGGAGCAAAGAGGTCTGCTGGGCCCCAGGAGGAACCGCCATGAAGGATTGCCCCTCTGCTGGAGGGCCCTGTGAGCTGGCCTGCCTGGGCCCAGCTCTGCCCTGTGTGACTTTGGCCATTACAAAAATGGGGTAACCCAAGGAAAAGGACCTGGGTGGATTAATGATACCAAAAACAGTGGTCCTTAACCAATGATTAATAAATCTGAGACATATATTTCGCTTAGTCAATTATTTAGCTAATCCTGAGCCTAAACGGAATTTTCTTTAAGAACAAAGGCTCGCAATATTCAATAAGTAATTCAATCCGACAGAGGACAACATCCAAAACACTGTGAGCTGGTATACATACGTTTATTTTTGGCAATTTTTTGCAATATTCATAGGACAGAACGAGGTTGCTCCAAGGAGAGACGTGCATCAAAGGAAAGTGATTGAAAAGTGCGTGAATAGGACAAGGAATGAAAGATACATAGTGGTAAGAGTATTTAATCAATTTCAGACAGTGTGGATCGGTTGTAATTCACCGTCCAGAGTCTAAGTAACCTGGTCACATTCATTGGATACAAAATTAGTATAATTCAAAAAATGACCCCATTGATGGTCTTGCACGAAAGACTGTAAATGTGTCCCAGGTAGTAAAGGGTGGGCGTCGACGTTTCGACCCGTCTTGATGGCCTTGGGGGATTTAAGCCTTGGCCTTGCGGGTCTTCATCAGGACCAATTAGGGGGCAACCTGACTGGAAGGTGATCTTAACTGAAACACCTGAAACATTAAAACAAGGGGGTGTGAGGAGGTTGTCCTGATTAAAACCATTTAAAAATACGGTATGCTAAAATTATTCACATACCTAGTGGATTAAATTCACTGGGAGAATTCCCGGATTCAATAATTGGAGGGCTTGCTATGACAGGTCAGACAATTCGTGTCTAATTGAAAAATAAAGTAAATTCAAAATTGGACAAAGTCATTAACCAAACCATTTGATCAAAAAACATCCTGATAGCCAACATCCAGCTAAGTGGAACTGATAAGGCTGTGACTATATTGCAGGCCATTAGTGAGCAATAGAAAAACAGAAGGCATCTTACCGCATCAAGAAATCAATAGAGACTGATAGCGATGTATCCGCTGTCTGTTCAGGGATAGCCGATGCGTGGAATTCAATCAAGGCTAAAATCAAGGAAGGGGCATGGTCACTAAAAGCTACGTCTGAGTAGGTGGATGATCTACAGTGTGTAGATATAGGCAGTGGAAGAGCTTACCATGCGAACACAATAGATGTGCAGGAAAAACCGGAGCGTCCGTCTCCGTTCAAGCCCCAGCGCCGTGTGAGCTCGTCCGCGGCTCCGTGCGGTTACCAAGGTAACCGTATGTGAGTTTATGACGAAAGACCCGGAAATAGTAGAAGGACTATTATAATTCTTCGAGTCCTGATAGAATCAACATCAAAGCCCCATGCTACCGGAGGGGGTGGGGGGGGGGGGGGCGGTTAAATCGCTGTCTAAGGTGTAGGGAGCGTGCAGTCCTCCTCATCCACTAAATACCGGAGCGTCAGTCTCCGTACTTGATAAAAGTAAAAAGCGAGAACCCAATTATTTTCCGCGTTGTTGCTATTGGCAACCGTATACATGTCTATAAGCAGTGTAGAAAGACTAGTATACACTGAGGGGGTCCCATTAATACATGGAAATTAAACCATGATGAAGCCAATCAACATATTGGAAAATTATTAGAAAAATTGTAAAGAACATTTGAGATACTTCAATAACTTACAGACACTGCATAGAACAACAATTTCAGTTCACAGATCATGTATCCACAACTATTGACAATACAAAAAACAATAATAAATTCACAAAACATGTGTCCACACGTATTGACAAATTATAAAACACAATTATACAATAATGTAATTCTACAGTAAACGGGTGTCCAGATGGAAGTTACCCTCTACTCTAATTCAATACATGGTGCAGATTAAAGATCCCTTTAACCGCAGATTGAGTTATTATGAGTGTCAGGGCTGGCGGGGAAGAGATACACTCTATCTTTGGTTCATAATGGAAACTTGTTTGTTGGTTTCTTCAAGTTCGTTCAAACCCCTGGTGACAGTGTCCAAAGAATGAATCCATCTATACTCCCGCTTATTCAGTATTTCAGTGAAGTCCCCACCTCTCGGGTTAGGTTTTACTTTTTCCAAAACCCACCATCTCAGGCTGTCTGCTGTATGTTCAAAATTGGTGAAATGCTCTACCAACGGGGCACCAGGTGTCTTGCATCGGATACGGCTGCAATGTTGCAGTATCCGACACTTAACCTTCTGGATGGTTTGACCCACGTATAGAAAGTTACATGGACAGGTGATAACATAAATCACTCCAGATGTGTTACAGTTGCTGTGTTCCCTTAGTGTGTAGGTGTGGTTGTTATGTGTGTACTCTTTGATGGTTCTGGTTAGAGCGCATGCTTTGCATGAGCCACATTGGTAGTGTCCCATGACCGGGGTACCCCATAGGGTAATCTGTCCTACCATCTGACTGGTAGGTAGTAGGGATTTGATCAGGTAATCTCTAATATTTTTACCTTTTCTGAAAGCGTGAAGTGGAGTGGGCATGTTATCTAATTCGTCAGCCACTAGATGCCAATGCTGGTTAATGACCTTCTTGATGGCATTACTTTTGGTGTTGAACGTGATCACACAAACCAACCGTTCCTCGTGGATCTTATCTTTAATTTTGGGTGTTAGCAAGAGTTCCCTGTGGTTATACCATGCATGTTTCCGCGCTTTTTTCAGATTGTACAATGCTGGCTCCGCCCCCACTGTGGTGTGTCTGCGGCCAGGACCTACTCTAACATTGAAGGTGTTTTAGCACTGCACAGAAAGGTTGGAGTGTCCCCCATAACTGGTTTGGACCGGGTCTAGGTCTGTGCCAGGGGAAGAGAGCAAAGAAATATGGGGTATAAGTATTGGCGCTGTGGCCCCATGAACTGTGCTTCTTGTGCCTGTTTTGGAGCAAAGAGGTCTGCTGGGCCCCAGGAGGAACCACCATGAAGGATTGCCCCTCTGCTGGAGGGCCCTGTGAGCTGGCCTGCCTGGGCCCAGCTCTGCCCTGTGTGACTTTGGGGCTGTGTTCTGCACCCGTTTGTGCCAACGCTGCTCGTTTTCCCTAATTACTGTCCCTGCAGAGGAGAGCCTGTTGTTGACTCCCCTCTTGGAGAAGATGCCGGGCGGAGGGCTGAAATTAGCCCCGGGCCCGAGGTGCAGGCCCACCAGCTAAAACGCCGCCAGCTGGAGCCTACCCCGCATGGTTGGTGTTAGGGTAAAGTGGGGTGTTTGACCCCCCCCCTGGTGGCGTGCTGTGGGCACATTCCCTTTCCTTTTGGCCCACAGACCTCAAGAAGTGAAGGTAACAGGAAGCCAGGCGTCTGTGGCCTGACTATAGGCGGGGCTTCCTGCCGCCGGGAGAGGAAGCCAGGCAGGCGAAGCCTGGTTGAGGGTGGAGCCAAGGAGGGAGAGTCAGAGTCTCACGTGTTCCCTGCCTTCCCCCGCCTGGTAGAGGGAGAGGCGAGGCCCCAGAAATCGCCGGACGAAGCGAGGAGAAAAGCAGGGGGTCCGCAGAAAGGAGAGGAGACTTCACTCCGTGCCCAGTCTTTCATAGACTTCTCTGCAGAGCAGCTGCACTCCGAGGCTAAGAGCCAGGCGGGTAAGTGACGTTCACCCCCTGCACCGGTGGGAAGGTGCATACCGTGAAGCAGCCCGAATGCTGGATGCTGCTGACTTCCTTGGGATTTCGCATGGTGGAGAGACCTACTGGCTGCGCTGCCCCATTTTGAGTGATATTACGGGGAGTTCCCTGATCTGGTTAGCACAAGAGGTCTCCAACATATTTAGTGCCAAGCCGCCTGCACCGCTGGGAGTTACGGCAGTTGCTGGGTGTGTGACCTGTGAGGGAACACGCAGTGGGGAAAGCTGTGACTGTAGGACATAAGGCCATGTGGTGCTGTGGGCACCTTGCCTGGGATTACGGCGCACCAAGGAGGGAATTTGTGCCTGTTTGAGGTGTCGGTTTCACCAGGCATAGCCTGGTGAAGGGGCTCCTAATGCTCTGTTGGTGCCAGTGACCATTTCTACAGCTGCCCCGCCGGATCGCGGCAGCTGTAACGTGGGGGGCATTTTTGGTGTCGCTGAGACATGGGTGAGTTGCACCCTTGCCCCCATTTGTGTACCGGCACAGCTGGGGCCGGAACTCTGCTGCATTGGCAGCCTAGAGCCCTGACTTTTGATGGACAGAGGGCATTTGGGACAACCCAAGACGGGCCCCAGAGGAAGGCCAATTGGCCTGTGAGCATCTGAGGTGCTGGTAGAGCGCAAGGCCCTAAGGTGATATCTGCACCTGAGGGGTGTTACTGAGGTGCAGTACTAATGTGATTGCATAATGTGCTTTTGCCTAATCTGATGCATAATGTGATGTATGCTGAGTACAGTATTTTACCAGTAGTTGCTGGTTGTTTTATCTTCTACTACCGGTACTAGCGTTTCTGAGAGTGGCCCGTTTGGCGCTGTCATGTATATAAACCCCTTTAAAGTATTGCCTAGTGCCAGACGGCACAGTGTATATTTGTGATTATGTTCTAATGTGTTTATGATAATACAAAGGCTATTTTTTATATATAACCTTGTGTGGAGTTTCTTTTGTGGTGTGCCTAGATGTGTCTGTGTGTTGCGCAAACGCTTTACACATTGCCGCTGGGATATGACTGACTGCTCGTGCCAAGCTACCAAGGGGGTGAGCAGGGGTTATCTTCAGCGTATAACTCCCTTGCCCTGACTGTAGTGGTGGTTTCTGTCTGGCTTAGGTGCATTCCCTAGCCAACCAGAAATCCCATTTCTAACATCCACCATTTGTTACATCCTGTCTCAGGGGTGTCAGAACCTCCATCAGAGGTGTCCATGTTAGTCATGGTAAGAAAGGAGTGACAGTGATCCCATACGTCTTATGCCCTGGAAGGTGCATGTATGGAGGGCAGCTAAGGATTTGAGACAAAGATTGCTACGAGACACTAGCTCTCAGCCAGTCTTACCTTGTGAGAGTATGTGTCCTCATGGCAGGGGAATTGTGCTGTGGCCTAGCAGATGTCCCATGGATGGCAGCCTGCATATCTCAGATGGTATGTATTTGATAGGCCACATAGTGCCTATATCATTTAGGAGGGACCAATGCAGCTTCAGTGGGCATCAAAACATGGATCCCACTGCACTGAAATAAGTTTGTCCAGCAGGACCTAAGTGCACCAATCAGCATTATTTGACAAGTAAAGGCCAGCCCCATTAACTGTTGGGCAGATTTCTCATTTTTTCACGTAGCACAACTCAGCAAGTCTCCTTGCGTGCTTTCCTGTGCTTCTCTAGTGCTGGAGCACTTTTGACTGCTTAGCACAAACGCAGCCAACCTTGAGCCATGGTGCAAGGGGGCCTGTGCTGTAGGCAGGATTGTTTTAGTGCAGGAAGGTACACCTTCCTGCATAAAAAAGTATCCTCAGAAGAGTTTTACA
This sequence comes from Triturus cristatus, assembly GCF_964204655.1. Lineage (NCBI taxonomy): Eukaryota > Metazoa > Chordata > Amphibia > Caudata > Salamandridae > Triturus > Triturus cristatus. The sequence continues at coordinate 1,250,306,695 of NC_140592.1, read as the reverse complement.
CTACCTCTGTGTGCTGCAGAATGCAGCACAGGTCGAAAGGAGAAAACAAGAGGCTACATAAAGATATTTCTCTTTATTATGTCTCACGTGGGGAGGCATACCAGTTTTGCTGCATTACCAGGTCTGCCACTGATGGAAAATCTAGTAATGTGCAAAAATTCATGTATGGATGTGTGGGAACACGCACGGTCCACCAATATAAAGTATCTCTGGTTCTGCATAACGCACGGCAGGACCGCGAGGAGCATTGGGGTACTCTATATGTACCAATACACGCAGGGCCATGGGAGATGATCTACCATGGTTAGGTAAATGTAATTGAAGGTTTTGTGTTGCCCATGCACCCCCCGTGCAGCTCCTTGTGAGTGGCACGGGTGATACCAAACTGTAGGTGTGACCTGCACACCGCTGTTTTCTATGCGGTATCCAATGTTTAATCAACTGAAAGGTTTTATCAACTGTGTGCTACCCTGACACCTGACCTGCTCCTGTCAGGCGCTATAATCAATCCACCTATGTGTGCAGACTCTGTCACATAAGTCAAGGTTTACTACTCTTGCCCGTGCGGTGCAATTAGAATTCTCAAAGAATATCTTTTACATTATTATCATGTTTAGAGCATTCTTTCTCAACAAAAGGCTGTCTGCCAGTAGTTTAAATGTAACCAACATATTCCAACACAGCAACGAAAAGAACAATAATAAACAAGTTTAACACTATCCATGTGTCTTCTATATTTAATACAATTCTTAATTATGCATTGAAAGACAGTACACATTCCAAGTGAGGTCTTGCTTTGCAGCGTTTCCAAAGCATTTCGGGCATCCCTTCTTCACGGGAACTCTGTGATAACAAATGATGCATGTTTGAACACACTATGAAACACTAATATATCTCCATAAAATACTGGCGTTTCGGGTTCAAGCCCTTCACCGTATTGTTCAAAACCATACATTCATGCTGTGAATCAATAGTGTAGACCTCCGTAGTAAAAAGTGCAAGAAACGGTTATGAAATTATGATCCCCTCGCTGACCTCTGACCCGCTATGCTTCCTGCCTTATGTTCACTGTGCCTGTAAAGCATGCTTGTGCCGCATGTGTCATATTTTAAGCATGCATCAAGTGAAACTACACGCCAATCACTCTAAACACATACCCGGTCCTGGGTTGACCTTAAGCTCGGAAAAAATGCGTGAATCTATGCCAAAAACTGTAACAGAAATTTGAATCATAGTGTATGGAGTGCCCAAACAGCAGTTTTCTTCCTTCTGTGTTCAAGTATAAGTAACGTGAAAAAAAAGACCCAACACTTACTGCTAGTGACTGCTCACAAGAGGGTTTCTGTAAGCTGCTGCTAGAGTCCCAACCATGCGGTCAATCTATTTCAGTAAACGCAGCAAATGCTGTTGTTACTAAAATGAGTGCGTTATAACGCCAATGAGTCTGCCGTTCCAATTTCTATCACTTACTTGTTTATCCACTGCGTGCACCTGTCATTGAGCCATCCCTGTGTGTTACACCGCGTTCATGTTAACCTCTGCGCGGTCACCGTATTCAAACAGTTCTTTATTCAGTTGTGGAAGTTGGTTTTCATCATGGTGGTGTCCGCTGAAAGTGAGAGGACAAGCTGGGTGTTGGTGTAGCAGATAATGTTGATGTTGTGGCTTCCGACGTTGTCTGCAAGTGGTGTCATGTAGATGTTGAAGAGAGATGGACTGAGGGATAAGCCTTAAGGACACCACAGATGGTGAGCTTGGGTTGAGAGGTGAAGATAGGGAGACAGATTCTCTGGGTGCGCCCCTTGAGAAAGGATGCCATCATTTGAGTCTGTTGTCTGTGATTTCGATCTGGTGCAGTCGGTTTGGTAAGTGTGCTGTGGGAAACAGTGTTGAAAGCTGGATAGAAGTCGAGCAGGATCAAGGCGGCTAATTCTCCACTGTTAAGTAGGCTGTGGATGTCGTCTGTTGCAGCGATCAGGGCTGTCTCGGTGCTGTCATTGACTCTGAATCCTGATTGGGAAGGGTCTAGCAGGTTGATTCTATCCAGTTGTTTGGTAAGCTGGAGGTTGATGGCCTTCTACAGGACTTTAGCGGGCAGTGGGAGCAGTGAGATGGGACGGTAGTTTTGGAGCTTGTTGGGGTCTGCAGAGGGTTCCTTGAGGAAGGGTCTGACCTCTGTGTGCTTTTAGGCATCAGAAAAGGTGGCCGTGGCGATGGTGGTATTGAGGATGGTGGTGAGCCGGTCAATTATATTGTCTCTTCTGTGGTTGAAAAGTCAGTGGGTGCATGGGTCAGTGCGTACTCAAGAGTGGATGGAGTTCATTTGAGTATTTGTGTTTGGTGTACTGAGTTGTTCCATGTGGTGAGCACGTGGTTGGCGGCAGTGCTCCATTGGATGCTGAGGAGGTTGGTGGGTTGGAGATCAAAGTTTCTGTAGATGGTTACTATCTTGTTGTGGAAGTGGTCGGCGAGGGCGTCACAGAGTTCCTGTGAGGAGGGGATTGAGTTTTCGGAGGCTGATGAACAGTTGAACTCTCTGACGACAGTGAAGAGTTCCTTGACTTGGTTTGCTCTGGTTTCAATTTGGTTTGTCAGGGCCTCCTTTTTCACGGCTTTGCGCTGGCAGTGGTAGTTGTTGAGGGCCGAATTGAAGGTGGCTCAGTCCGTGTTGTTCCTGCTAGTTCGCCTGTTTCTTTCCAGTTGTTTGCATCTGTGTTTTGACGTACTAAGTTCCGGGGTGTACCAACTGGCTCATTTGGTGGATCTGTGCATTATGGCCAGTTTGGTGGGAGCGACTCAGTTGATGGCACTGGTGTTCCAGGCTTTGAAGTTCTCTCTCACTGGGTGATGCTAAGGGCGTCGTCCATTGGTGCGAGTGACCTTGGTCCAGCTGCAGGAGGGGGTGCTGTGGTGGTTGGGGGTTATGCGGGGAGGTCCGGCGATGGCAAAGTGTCTGATGGAGTGGTCCAACCGGTGAATTCCATGGTGCGACTGCACCTGATTCGGTGACTGTATGTGAAGATGTGGTCTAGCGTGTGTCCTACCTTGTGCCTGGGGCCTGTGACCAGCTGCTTGAGACCAGTGTTGTTCAATCGTTCCAGGGGGTTGATGGAGTTGGTGTCAGTGGAGTCATCCAAGTGGAAGTTGAGGTCTCCCAGGAATACGAAGTGTCCGATTCGATGGCGAACACAATGATAAATTCTATAATGGCGTCGCTGAGGCCGGTTCATGGTCCTGGGGGCTGTAGGCGAGGGTACCGTTGATGGTGGTTTTGTCATCGGTGCAGACCTGGAAGTTTGGTGTCGTCTTGGCATCAGTGGAGGTGCAGACAATTGATTCTTCGTGTAATATGGCGATGCCACCTCCGTTTCTGGTATGCAGTTGCGATGTTTCATCTTGTATTGATGGCTTTTGCGGTGGCAATATCTGGATGGGTATGAGAGTGATCCAGGTCTCTGTGATGAAGGTCACGTTGGGGGCATTGGTAAAGATGGTGTCCCAGATTTAGGTGGCGTTTGCAGAATGACCTTGCATTGATCAGGAGGCAGCTGAGTTGTTCCGGGGGTGGTGGTCTCGGCTGATGAGGATGGCGTGGAGCTTGTTGCTGAGATGGCAGTCGGTCATAGGGTGGCTGTGAACTGGCAGCAGATGCAGGAGAAAGGTCCAGCTGTGTAGCTAGGTGATGCAATGCAGCAGTTTCTGTTGCATCAAGGGCATGGAGCTCTGCGGCAGAGTATCTGTGGGACTGCGGAAGGCCAGGGCTCCTGGCGCTAGGCATAGCCCAGGCACAGATAGGTTTGCCTTTGGCGTGCTGGTGGTGTGGCTACGCAGCAGCCTCCATAAGTAGTCCTGGGAGGTGGGAGTGGCTGTCAGGGAGATGGGAGGGTGTGGAGTAGGATACATCGGGAGCGGGAAAAACTGCTGGAGCAGGCGGGGGGTTACTAGTCATGCAATAACAATTACAGAGTGAACCAAGAAAATAAATTTAACATTTACAAAATGACCAAAAGATAACAAGCAAAAGTCTGTCCCCTCACTAGAGGCTGAAGTAGAGAGGGCCAAAGGATTCCCAGTGGCAGGCGGTCACCCAACAGCGGGACTGAACAGGAAGTCTCAAGGGCTGGGGCAGTACCCTGACTTGTGGAGCTAGGCAGCAGCAGCAGGGGGTGGGGCACACAGGACCAGAGGTCAAGGGCTATTCACTGGACCCGGCTGCGTAGCAGCCTCCATAAGTTGTCCTAGTAGGTGGGATGGGCTGTCAAGAAGATGGGAGGGCAGGGAGTGGGAAACGGCAGGAAAGCGGCAGGCATGTGGCATTAACAGTAATGTACTAACAATTACAGGGTAAACCTAGAAAATAAAAGTAAAAATTCTAATTTACCAAAACCAAACAAGCAAAAGTCTGACCCAACTCTACATACCTAGTTGGGTTGATTTTCTATGTCTGGTGTGAGGGTGTATGGTTTGGTGTCTCATGGGGAAATGTGTGTGTCTTATGTGGATCAAGTGTGATGTGTGTGTGATTAAGGTAAAGGGATATGTTGGACGGAACTTTTGTGCCTGGTTTGGTTTATCTTCCTGGTTCAGGACTGCTATTACTCTTAGTGTTCTGTGTTTTGTCGCACTGGAAGCAAAGTTGTTCTGTTTTAGGGAGGTGCAGCCCGACTGCCATGCCAGCTGGCTGTGTCCTCCTTTTCTGATTAAAATCTAAAACTAATATCATTTTTGGCACAGGCTTTTGAATGGGACAAGGTGCTCTAGCAGGGCCCCTGAGTGGGATATATTTAGCAGACGACTGCCGAGGATGACAGTGAAAGACTTGTCATTGCCTCCTCATAGGACCTCCCCTTTCCAGTCATTACTGCATGGGACTATCCTGCCTCCGGACAGGCACTTGTACATGCTAGTCTTTTAATTAGGTCTTGCCTAGGCAGCGCTTGTGCTGTCTCTTCGAGACATGCTGTATTCAGGATATGATCATAAAGCTCCGCCCACTTTCTGCCCATCTTTATAATTGAGTCCCACCCGAGCCTTTGTAAATGGTGGCTTTTCATTGGTCAATAGGCTTAGTAGGTCCTCCTTAGAACCGCCTTGTCTCTTGTAACCTCACATGAGGACACCCCCTGTTAAATGTGTTGTTACTCCCTAGGTTTTAATTACAGCCTCAGAGCACTATTTCAGGCAGGGCACACGCTTGATCCTAATCAAGGCTGGCAGTGGTTACTTTACTCACTAACACTTCTCAAATTTATATGTGACCTTCTTTAAATTTCCCTTCTTCCGCTTCACACAGAGTACAACCTAATCCAGAAGTAATATAATAATAATGTTCGCACATTTCAAAGCTACTAATTGTATATATGGACATAGCTATTTGAATGTACTTGGGGTGCATTCTTGCATGCAATGCATTATGGGTGGGGTGGATTTACCATATTTCCTGAAGGGTGCGGTACCATATGTGGCCAAAAGAGGTCCCATTGGACCTCTTTTGGCCACATAAGGTACTGCAATCTGTAACATGGCAAGGTAAAATCATTGACATTTATAATGTCAATAACTCCAACAAACGCAAGACCAAGTGCATTTCTAATGCAATAGGTCTCGCTGTGATTGAAGTTAGAGCTGTTGGCGTTGAAAATTACAATGTTTTTTACCTTTGCTTTTCTATACCATTGGCAATAGTGCTATTTAAATATAATAACTCAACAGCAAATAAAAAAAAATAAAGTAAAAAACATTATTTTCAACGGCAACAGCTCTAACTTTAACAAATGCAAGACCTATTGCATTGTTTATTTCTATGCCCTATAAAAACTCCCACCTCCATGCCCGCTGTGTTTCCTGTCCAAGTCAGGTAAGAGATGTGCTATATTTATTATATGAATTTAATTATTCTTTAAGTAAATTTACACACTTACTGTGTGTTATTTTCACACCGACCACAGCCGTGCTCCCCGTGCATGTGCTTGGCTGGGGTGGGGAGCGTTGTGTGTGGTCCACGGGTGGAACGGTCAACTGCTGTAACTGGAGTCAGCACTCGGGCCCCACGGCGGTGCTTCCATGGTCGTGCAGCTGCGGGGAGTCGGAGTGCTGTTCTTTAGGCAGCCTAGTCCTGAGGTTTCTGAGACTAGGTTGCTAAGAAACAGCTATAAATAGGAAGTGGAGCCTTTGGCACTGCTCACTTCCTGCTTTTTAAAGTGTGTTCCTATGGAGAGTCTCAAGGATGTATTGACTGCTCCTGGGGTGAAAGCTGTGCAAACGAGAAAACATGTCCAAGAGTTGGGAGATGATGACCTTCTGCAGGTTTCTAGGACAGATCAGCAGGATGTAATTAATAATGCTTTAAATGAGCCTCACACTAAAAAGGAGAAGGGTAATGTTGATGAAGACATAGACAATTCACCAAAACTCAAATATGTGCAAGGCAAGAGTGCATTCAAAATCCAACAAGAGTTGGGGGCAGTCCTTAAGATGGCTAAAAAGATTAAATATAGGAACTTAATCCTTGCACTCAAACTCCATAAAGTTAAAGCAAAAAGCATCGCCCTCTGTGGTGCAGAAGGGTAAGGGCCACACTTGTACTAATGAGTTATCACTGGCAGAGAATCATTTTTTCAAACCACTTCTCATCCTCCCCCAAAGAACACTAACACTCCCTGTACTGAACTGACATGGGCTTGTGCCTAATATCCTTGAAAATCAAGCTAAGACCCCTGTTGTTCTGGCTCAGGATTTGGCCAACACCCGAACTTGAGTCCAATAGACCTCCCGTTCGAGAATTCCTAAATACGTCTGGGCACAGAATACCTTGGCTCTCATATCTAAAAAGAGTGCTTAAATCTCTTGCCCTAGAAGCCATGTGGGCTGGACCAGATGATGCTGCCCAGACACCAAGGCAGCTCATTAAAGATCGGTGCAGGTACTACCTCTGGGGTTAACAGATCAGGAAGATCTACTCAGACAGTCTAACTGATTTTTTTAGACCATAAGACCATTCCGTGCTACGAACGCTCACTAGATGCTATACAAGGCTCCTTTCCACGCCAGCTTTACTGAAAGTTTCGCTATGGAACACTCCGCTTGGCAGATTTTACAGGAAGATGGGGGAATTCGAGCAACCTTAGCTATACCTGCTCAAAGTGTATTTCTAGTCTTGACACTCCACTCCACTTTGTTTCCTGGTGTCCTGCTCTTAGACAAACCTTTAAGAGATGGATCCTACCTGTGTGTCAACTCTTGGGCCTTAGGTCTCTCCTGAAATCCAACACTAGAAAAGTGGTAGTAATCAGTATGGCTAAGTTCTTACACGAAGTTTGGATAATACGTACTCATGTAGGAATGGCGGTATTTATTGAATTGCTGGATCTGATGCATGTGTTTTACGGCCTTGTATTCCGGAATGAACAATTTCTGATGATGATGATAAGCAGAGTATTCCTCAATCTCTGAACAAGAGGTATCTTACTGCACAAATTGATTATCAGTAACCGCAAATTCCAAAAGTGAATTCACATCCATGGCTTCTTGATCCTCCTTGTCATCAGAGGAAGCAACTCTATCTAATCCAGTTGAAAAGAAGGTAGAGGCTGTTCTCAAGAGGGCCCATGCAACGTCTTATTTTGGGATACGTGCCAGCAAATATTCCGCGTATGCCTCCCAGGTACTCCTCAAGGACTTTGAGAAATTGTTTGACTGTCTCCAGGACCAGGGTTATCCCACCCCTGTTTTAGCCCAGATGAGTTGGGCAGGGTTATCTGCTAAAACTGGGTTCCTTTTGGCCAGTACTTAAGCCCAAATACTAGGTGAATTGAGAGCTTTAATGATATCGTACCCTTACGTAGAGATTCTTCCAAACAAAGTGATCTTACGGTTGGATCCAACCCTTGTTCCTGAGGTGTCTTCTAGGTTCCATTTGCAGCAAGAGGTGATTCTTCCAATTGTTCAGGAGGAAAGCGATCCCCAGTTCCTATCCTCTTTGGATGTTAAGAGGGCTCTGACACTTTATCTAAAACGTACAAAGGATTTTCACCTTGGCAATTGCCCATTCATTTTGTTTGCTAGTGTCGATAAGGGGAAAAAAGGTAGCTACTTTCATGCTTAGCAGATGGCTGCAACAGACAGTCTGTCAAGCATAGAAATCCCTAGGGGTGGTCCCTCCTGTGTCGGTCCAGGGATGCTCTACTTGGTCACTTCCGGCTTCCTGGACAGAGGCAACAGAGCTGCCAATTCGAGAGATTTGCAGGGCAGCCCCATGGCAGTCTCACTGCTCCTTTGCTCGTCTTTATGTGGAAAATGCTGCTGTTTGGGTTGTGAAGGCAGAAATGAAACGAGGATGGTTACATAATCTTTATTTGTTTGCAGGCTTTGGTGTCAAGCAAGTTCTTTGTTTTCTTGTGAAATCCTCATGCAGTAATGACTGGAACGAGGAGGTCCTATGTGGGGTATTGAATCCATTACTTAATGGTAAACCCCATGACCCCCGTTAAGGTATTCCTCGTCCCAGTCATGTACCCAGCCACCCCCACCCCCTCTTATTGCTTTTGTCTGGTGTGGTTACTTGCAGGCATTGAGGAGGGAGGGAGGAGTCTTTATTGGACATAGAAATAAAAACAAGACTAGTGTATAGAAGTGCCCGTCTCGAGGCGGGACAGCCTCATACAGTAACGACTGGGACGAGGGGCACCTTAATTGGGGTAATGAAGTTTACCATAAGTCATGGATTCATGAGTTAGCTTGGCCTGCTGCTATAAGCTCAGTCCGTGATGTGGGAGAGGGAGGTGTAAATGCCCTGATCAGGTACCGGTCACTATCCCTCATGACACCAGTCTGGCTCCTCCCTATCACAGAGCCAGGGGCTCACTGTCCCTTCCATATGGTCTGTTTCATCAGTCTTTTTGGAAGTGCTTGGGTAACAAGCAGAAAATCCGGATTTTAGATCAGACATTTTAAAAGGCAGTCGTATTTAGGGTGACCAACCGTCCGTAAATTTCACGAACAGTCAGTAATTTCGGCCGTCTGTCCGTTGTCCGTGCAGGATTCTTTAACAGACGCCATTTGTCCGTAATTTTAACCGGGCACCGGTTGCACCACCCTAAGCCGGCACAGCTTCCACCCACCTCCCTGCTCGACTCCGATGCTGTTGAGGCCGGGTGTAACAGACTCCGACAGACAAAGCTCAGATACCCAGCAGCATTGGAGAGGCCCAGCGGGATGGCGACCCTCACACCTTCAGCCCTTGATGAGCTGTTAAGAGGTGTTTGAAGGTGTCTGAGAGGGAGGGGGTGACGCTTCAGGAGCAGGGACATCTATTCAGATGCAAACAGCCCTGAATGCGTCATGTCTCTGCAATTTAGAGGGGCCTCACACATTCCCTTCCTGCCCAGGGCCCCAAACATCCTAGAACCGGCCCTGATTACACCGAGGCTGCACGTGGTTCTCTTCACAGAGCTTAATTACTGTTACTAAATTGTAAGCAAACCTCGGTTCTTCAAACATGCAGTCTATAATGTAATAAAATAAAGAAATGGCACAATCGCACCCACACTGATTAACAACGTATGGAGGACAATCAGTTAAATCAGTTCTCTTGGAGTATCTCCTTTAAGTACTGTACATCACAGTGGGGGATGACAAAACTAACATTTTAGAAAGAGAGCCCGTCGTCTCGTTGTCTTGTCCAGGAGGGGGGTGAGGAGCCCTACCCCACTCTGGAAGAGACCAAGATGATACTAGAATACTGCATGCCCACCGCTGTGCCCACCCTGGTGGATCTTGTTCCCCCCCAGTGATGGCTCCTGTCCCCCCATGTGGTGGCTCCTGTCCCCCCCTCCACCTGTGATGGCTCCTGCTCCCCCCTCCGCCTGTGATGGCTCCTGCCCCCCCCCCCCTGTGGTGGATCCTGTCTCCGCCCTGGGTGGCTACTGTCCCAGTCCTGGAATGGCTCCTGCAGTGAGGGTGAAGTTCTTGATGGGCCTCTTCTCAAAAAGGCTCAGCTCAAAAGTAATATGAAAAGGGGAGCGAGTGAGTAAGTGAAGGGATTGGTGGATGGCTGGATGAATTAGTGAAAGGGTGAATGGATGAATGAAAGATTGGATAATGAGAGAGGATGGATGGATTGATGAGTGAGTGGAAGGATGGATGAGGGAAAAGGTAAATTACTGGGTGTATGGGTGGAAGGGTAGCTGGATGGGTAAAAGGGTAGATGGATGAGTGAAAGGATGGATGAGTGAAAAGGTGGATGATGAGTGAGTGGGTGGATGGATGAGTGAAATGATGGATGGATTGATGAATTGATAAGTGCAAGGGTGGCTGGACGGATGAGTGAAAGGGTGGATGTAAGGATGGATGAGTGAGTGAAAGGGAGGGTAGGTGGACAAAAGGATGAATAGATGAGTGAAGGAGTGAAAGGATAAATGGATGATAGAAAGGATGGATGAGTGATAGGGTCAATGGATGGATTAATGACTGGATGAGTAGATGGATTGGTGGGTGGATGGATGGAAGGAAGGATGGCTAAGTGAAAGGGTCGATGGAGAGAGAAAGGGAGGATGGATGGATGACTGAAAGGGTGGATGGGTGGAAGGATGAGTGACTGGGTGGATGGATGAGTAAGTGAAAGGGTGGCAGGATGGGTGAAAGGGTAAATGGCTGGATGGATGAGTGGATGGATGGGTAGAAGAGTGGATGGATGAGTGTACAGACAGATAGGGTGAAAGGGTGGATGGATGAGTGAAAGGATGGATGAGTGAAAGGATGGATGAAGGGATGGATGAGTGAAATGATAGATGTAAGGATACATGATGGATAGGTTTGCAAATGGTTGAATATGTTTGGATATGGCTTGGCTTACTTATATACTATTGCGCGACCTCCTCTGATGTGTCTGTAAAACTTACCTATTGTCCTGAAGTTTTGTCCTGAATTTTGACCTCCTGTCCAGAATTTGTGTCCTGAATTTTGACCCTTTGTCCTGAATTTTTACACTCACCGTCCTGAATTTCTTTACCAATGCCAGTTGGTCACCCTAGTCGCATTACTTGCGCCTGACTCCCCTCGTTTGTTAAAGACAGTGACGCGGACTCAGCGAGACGAAGGTTACTGGTATGGAATCCAAACATTCTACCATGAACATGGGCGTGATCGCTTTTCATACCTTCATCCTGAAACCAACAAACTTGTGTTTTGTGTCCACCCACATCTCTCGAGCCAATGACCCTCCTTATGCGATATGACACCATCTGACTATTACCCCTAAAGTTATGCACTACCCACGCAAAATCGATCGTGAACTTGTGTTACTGAATCCATGTATGCTTAAATAGAGTCCCCCGCAGAGCATTTGGGAAATGCTGTTTTTCTGCAGAATAAAGTCTTAGCTCTAACACCAGTTGTCCTGCGGGCATTCTTGCTAGCAGGTTTTACTGCACACTTTTACGCGCTCCGAGGCCGACGGGGCTGCACCGTCACCGAGGGCGGGGTCTTCCTCATTTAATTTATTCATGGTGGTGTTAACTTTGCATTCGAGAGTTCGACGCCCACCACAGCAGATTGCCTTTGCCCGAAGGGTCTCGCGTACTCGTGCTTACAGGGCAGCGGTCCAAATAGGATTCCCCGGGATGCCTGGTGTCGAGATCAGCCCTCTTACACTGTGAACTCTGACAAACAAAAGGAGCGAAATAACAGGTTGCTGTCGAGAATAGGGCATCGGGTGGGTTGAGAAAGAACGTTTATGAACTTTTGCGAACATCCTTAGAGCATCCGAAAGATTTTCCAAACCGTGATTAAATTACAAAGGTTAGGTTATGAAATATTATGGAACTTCAAAGCCGCCCAAATGCATGGGTAAAATCAGCCCCTTTTTACACGAGGCGGCAAACCAACATCTCATTGCAAAATATACTGGGGCAGATTTGCAAGGAAGTGCCGCAGCGCGGCAACGCAAGCCCATTGGCTGCGCCACGCTGCGGCACTTCCGAAGCACAGGGATGGACATATTTACAAGAATATGGCGAATCTCTGTGCTCTCCCCTACGCTGGCGCACAGACTGCTGCCATTTGCCGGCGCGCAGCAGGCCCCCTTGCACCATGGTGCAAGGATGCCTGTGTCATGGGGAGATTGTTTTCGTGCAGGATGGGGCACCTTCCTGCACAAAAACAATCACTACAGGCATTTTCCTCTTTCAATGCGTGCTGTTGCATGCAGCACGCATTGAAAGAGGAACAAGCATTGGAAATGCAATAGGTCTCGCCTTTGTGTAAGTTAAAGCAATTTGTTTTGTGAATGGTATTGTTTTTTTGCTTTGTATTCATTAGTTTATGTTTGTTGCGACATAGAACCAACATACATAAGGATTCTTTCTTTAGAAATGTTTGTTTGGTATTTTTTAGCAAAAGTAAACGTACTTGTAAAAATAAAGGAACTTGGGGAGTCAGTATGGCTATAGATTCGGTTTCCAACGCGTGGAAAGTCACTGTAAAACAATGTGCTCCTATCAATAATGCCCTCGCTGTACTCGTAACACAGAATGCTGCACTCCTTTAGGCAATAGTCCCATGTGCGCGAAAGCATAATTAAATGCCAGTTCTTAGTTCTGTTTCACTCCTAGAAATCACCCCTCCTCAATGCGGCAGTGCGCACCAGTCAACACAGTTTGTAGCACACCAAAACACGTCCTACTGGCAGCGCGCTCGTTAACAACAGCCTTAGGCGCAGGCTCCGGTCGTGGATCAGAGCATTATAGCTCTGCCCCAATAATTCTCGGTCTAATAAAGGACCTGTGTAACCTCTCTCTAAATTTGGAAGTGCTTATGACTAAATGGAAAGCTGCAATGGCAAACCGAGTCTCAAAACACCTACGGCCGACCTTACTGATTTGGTCAATTACAGACCCATATCATTGCTTCACTTTCTTGGAAAAGTAACAGATACCCTGGTCAACCAACAACTTGTCTCGTTTTATAAACCTATCCCTATTAGAGCCCTACCAGTCAGGTTGCCGTGCATCTTATAGCACGGAGACAGCCTTTGTGCAGGCTGCTGACACAAGCAGGCTTGCTTTACACCAGGGGAACTCGGCTATCCTGGCTCTCCTGGAGATATCATCTCTCATGCAACCCTAATCCAGAGATTGGGGGAGATCTGTGTGAGAGGCAAAGCACTGGAATGGCTGACAGTAGCGGCCCGTGGTGGCAGTGCTGCCGGGCGCTGATGTGGGGCGGGGGAGGGGCGAGGGGGTGGGGGGGGGGGTAGTAAACTACGGATTGCGGCTGATTAGAGGTAAGTAAACATATAAATAAATGAAACTAATTTTGTTGCGCGTGCTGCATCGCCAAATGCGATGGGAGATTATGACAGTAGGATTCAGACATGTGTGCAAGGAAACACCACTACTTACACAAGGAAAGTGAATGACTAATGCACGGGTTACAACAGGGACCCACCACACAATTCTCATTAGGACTATTCCATCCCTGTGTAGACCATTGCCACCCAAAGTGTTCCATCTCAACCATCTGTCAGAGTCCTGCCTCCAATTTCAGTGTCCAGTGTCTACATTAAAGCTACCAACACACGGGACCTCTGACGATCCAGTGTGTTGCCACAATATCCTTGTCAGACATATAAATATGGTACCAGGTACCAAAATATCACCACATTAGAATTTATAACAGAAAATTTCCACCTAATGGGACAAAATTTTTTAAAAAAATTTTAGGGCACTATTTGTATGGCAACAATATATTGACATACAAGCGATGCTCCAACCTCTCCTTTACACCATTTCTATTTGGTTCCAACTTCCACAGCCAGAGTACAGTTCACTTTGCAAAGTGTTAGTGTCAGAAGTAGACTCATCATTCTTTCTAACCAACTAATCATTTATTTCTACCTTAATAGCATGTTCACGAACAGAAGCGTGGCAGAAAAAAACCATCTGGCAATGTGCCACTTTCATCGACATTGATAGACCCCACCCCAGTTCTGCCCTCTTCCCACAGCATTGCCGCCGCCTAACAGGGCACTAACTGCATGAACACTGTCCTGCATAGGTACATGCAGCATGTACGTAACTTCCTACAAGTCTGGTCGCTCCCTGGGGCTGGCCTGGAGACTCCCACAGCCAAGCAGTCACACAGTGATCCCACCTGAACCTGTAGTAACACACCCAGTGCTGAAGTACTGCTGGTGTTTACAGGTGATGGGCGCCAACAACCATTCCAGTGAAAAGGGGTGACAGAGGGGGTGCAAGAGAAACTGCAGTAGTGAGATGAAGGCCAGAAAGCGCAACGAATCTAGGCAGTCTGGGCATGTGGCGGAGCAGTCACGAGCTCTTAAAGGAAGCTTTGGGCCCCTGCATGTATTATGTGTAAGAACTAATCAAGAGGCACCGGACAGCCACAAACCTGCAGTAACAAAAGATCCCAATAGCACAGATCTTGCAGCAACATACACAAAGCCAAGAATGTTCGGTGCTACATGGCTGGTGAATCCAAGCCTGCAATCACACACCCAAGTGTGCAATCAGACACAGTCAAAATGCCAAGATCCTACAGCAGCGCACAGGCCAGAAAAATCGTTTTTTTGCGGTAATTCAGCTGAAGGAAACCAAAAATGTGAAGAACATGCAGTCCAGACAGCCCACAGACTGCTTACAAGCACTGACAACCAACAATGTACAGTAACACACAGTCCAGACAGCCCACAACCTGCTCTCACGCCCAGACTGCCAACAATGTGCAGTGAATGATGCACAGTGTGCACAACCCACAGCCTACTCACACACACAGACAGCCAACAGTGTGAAGTAACACACAGTCCAGACAGCCCACAACCTGCTCACACGCACGGACAGCCAATAATGTGCAGTGACGCTCAGTATACACACCCCACAGCATGCACACACGCACTGACAGCCACAAATCTACAGTGACACACAGTCCAGGCAGCGTGCTCACACACACGGACAGCCAACAATGTGGAGTAACACACAGTGTACACAGCCCACAGCATGCTCACACACACGCACAGCCAACGCCAGGAGGCACGCACACTAGGAGGCACCACTCTGCGGTACACGGCACCGGGAGGCTACCGTACACGTTATACACCTGTCACTAACGTCAATGTGCACAGCGTGTGAAGAGCAGGACAGGTGGATGCTTTTGAGAGCCAATCACACACATGGCCAGATCTAAAAACAAGGGCTCATGTCGGTGGATGAGGTTCAGCATTTTCAAGCACACTCAAAGAACAACGCCAATGATCAGCACTAGAAGCATCGAGGTTAGCACGGTGGGTTTAGGTCCTGGGCGCATCGTACACAGGGGGTTACATCATTCTGATAGAGTGGACTCATTTAGTGCAGGGACAGCGCTATACACTGCAACAACACAGAGTGCCCTGTTCCAGGATTCAGGGGCATGGCAGAGCTGTAAATTGAGATCCCAAAAATTACACCACCCACCTCTGGCTTTGGTTCCTGCCAAACTCCATCATCTAAAAGACGTGTCTCATTCTCCAGGTTTAGTCCATGTTCAGGAAGGCGGGGGCATTGGCGTTTGTAGCGCGAGCGCATGATGTTCTCCAGTTACTACTCCTTATGTTAAACTCTCATTTCCTGCCAGCCCTCGGTGACACAAGGCCTCAGCTGAAGATAAATAAATACAAACAGGCTCCGTTGTAGGGGCCTTTGAGGCCGCAGTTCCGAGTAAGGTTGGATAGAATGGGGGGTTTATTTTCTGAATTCGATTACCTCATGGTTTTTGCTGGATGGCGGGCCCTTGGGATGTAGTTCAGTTTACCGCATTCATCAAAATTAAAAATGAGAACAGATTGTGGGACAAACTACTCTCACAGTAGACTTGGTAAGGGCGCCGTGTTTATGAAATAAAGAGGGAAAAGGCGCCAAAGACCGCAAAAGAAGCTGAACAAGACAAGCCCGCCGCTGGAAAAAAACATGAAGCTGACGAGGAGGGAGTGGGAGGGGCTTTCACTGAAAGTGACACGGCAGTGAAAGGAAAACAAACAAGCCCGGCGGAGCGAAGGTGGGAACAGGCTATGCGTGCAGCCAGAGAAAATAAACAAACGAGAGGGGAGGGGGGAATGCCAGCAACAGAGGAGCCCGCGAAAGTGAAAGTGATCACGATCGCTACGAAGGAAAGACACATGGCGCTGCGCGCGTGCACGTTCACGTGCACTGTAGCTTTAGGCCACGGCAGCACTTTGAAAATGCCAGATATAAAATGTCTCTTAGAGCCTTTGGCTCACGAGACCTAAAAAACGAGGAGAAATGAAAACATTTCTCCTCGTGGCGCCTTGCAACGCCACCCCTAGGGTGGCGTAGCATTCAGACGCATCTCCAGATTTACGATTCCTCATAAATCTGGAGATGTGTCTTGTTCCATGGGTGTTGCGTGGGAACACCCACAGCAACACCCATGGAACACCCCTTCAACGCAAAGTGCTGCGTGTAAAGGGGCCGTATTTACAAGGACAGGAAAAGCCACACAGGGTGGCTTTTCCTGTCATTGTAAATATGGAGCAGTAACATGCGCCACCAGTACGTCACAAAAAGTGAAGTACTGGTGGCGCAGGGGGCTTGTAAATCTGCCCCACTGTACGTAAACCTCACTCTTCCGTGACAGTATCTATATCACCCCACAGAGAATGGAGAGCGTAGCCGAGCGCGTGTCGGCTGGATGTTGTCCAACAGACCCCCCTTCCCTCTTATACATCACCAACTGTCTGAGTCGGGAGCTGTTATCATGAGTATGTGCACTGAGTCTCAAGTAGCCCAGCAGGAGCGTCTGCAGCGGTCAGTCTTGCGGCTACTGTTCGAGCTTTGAAATGACCTGCCCGAGAGTTTATTGATCGCCTTCTCAATGCCAACAGCTTTCTGTTGGACTCCTAAATATAGAATAGCTCATCTTCTAGTGGGGTGTCAACGTTTTCATCAGCTCGGTAATGGGTTTAGAGATGAAGCAGCCCTAACTGTTCACCTCCTGCCAGGCCAGACTGAGAACCAAGGACAGTGCCGGCAAAAACCTTCAAACTCACTGGTCCCCGTCGCCCCTCTATCTCCATCTGTCCCTTCTAGGTCTCTTTCCTTACAAGCGTGTCTCTTTTCTCCCTCTTCTCCCCCTCTGAGCTCCCTGACCACTCTGTCTCTTGCCCTCCCTCTCCTGAGACCCCCACTGCGCCCTCAGAAAATAACCGCAGGAAGTAGTAGAAAGGGAAGGGAAACACCATATATACGTTACCCGATTCATAATCACCCGATACTCTTTAACACTCCAAGGGGCATATTATCAAGAAGCAGCGATAATTATCGCTGAACGCGCTTAGCACGTTTGTTTCTATCGCCGGATTATACCGCCATGATAGCGCTGTGTTAACAACGCTTAGCGCATTGGCTATATAAAATCCAGCGATAGCGGGGAAATGGGCCAACATCGCTGAAAAACGAGCGAAAATCAATGCAAAACGGAGAAAAGCTTGCTGATACGACCATGTGGCCTTAACCCTATAATCCACCTCCCATGTTAAGTACGCCTTAGTCAGGAATTTAGCAAACGTTAGATTCCTGCGTTAATGGTGAGTTAGCGCGACTATTTTTATTGCTACAATGGTCGGGGCCTCGTTGTAAATATCGCGAAGTGAGTAAAACGGGTGCTAAAACATGGAAACACGTGCTAGCGTGTCCTTGATAATAATGCGATAAAATTATCACCGCTTTTCGGCCGAAAACGGACACTAAAGCGGCAATCATTTTATTGCCCCCTCTTGATAATATACCCCCAAATACTTGAACACCTTCCCACAGGCTCTGGCCGCTCCCCCCTGGACTCTGAACAACTTCAGATTCCAAGCGGCGGGCAGCCCCCGTCAAAAGGAGGACAGATCTCACTGAGGAGGAGACAGACAAGGAACGCCATGGCTTGCCTCCGTATACCCTTAGCAGAGTTAACAGACTTCCTCAGTGCATTGATGGTGACCTGCACCATTGAGGGACCTCAAGAAAATGTTGCAGGACGACAGGACGAAGGTGAAATTCTCCAGGGCACAGGTGACAGACGCTCTCCTTGCAGCCAGAACTAGAATCTGTTTGTTTGTTTCATGCCCATGGGGAGCATGCCCTTACCTCCATGCACTCAGTACTTCCTCTATGAGCTTGGGGTCCGATGGACCCCAATGTATAGCCAGGTAAGAACTCAATGACCCCCGATTGTAAATCGTTCTTGTATCACCAGTCATGCCTCTCTGTCCTCCTCTACCTGTCACCGATAGGCAGGCATCACACGCATATCTGCCTGCCTAACACCACTTTACACTTACTAACAACACATTGCACTTAAAGTTACTTACACTACATATAACCAACCTACTTTGCAGCACATGTTAGTAAACCCTCTCCCCTTAGATATTTTATCCTCAAAACGAGGGGCAAAGCAGCAGAGATCGTCACCTCCACGGTGCAACCTTTTTTTGTCTGTGTCTTGCTTTCTTATGCGGGCGGTCTGTGCGTGATTGGTTGATGATGAAAAGAGTTTCACCTGTTGATGGGGGTGTGAGAGTTCTGATTGTTCATATTCATGCCGCTTGCAGAAAAAAAAGTATGTTGCATTGCACAAAGCCTTTTTATTTGAAAAACATTTTTTTAAATCATGTTCCTACATGGTGATTGTTATTCCTTGCCTCCTTTGACTGTGTTGCAGTACCACTGGTTGGCCATGTGTGGTGCATGACTTACCCCAAGTCATGGCTGGAGTAGATTTGAGCCTGTTTTTTATTAAAACATTTGTACTGGCCTCTAGTACTAAACAGGAAATAATTCAATGGGAAAAATGGATCTGTTGGCAGGATCCATACATTTCATCATCACACTGTCATATATCTATAAATCAACACAGTGTCAGAAAATTCCGTTGTTTACTGTATCGCAGACCATATGAGTTGGTCTCTTTCATGTAAGGCCTTGGTGTTGTGTCAATCTACCGCAT
This sequence comes from Triturus cristatus, assembly GCF_964204655.1. Classification (NCBI taxonomy): domain Eukaryota; kingdom Metazoa; phylum Chordata; class Amphibia; order Caudata; family Salamandridae; genus Triturus; species Triturus cristatus. The sequence goes on along the minus strand of NC_140592.1, from coordinate 1,250,287,693 downwards.
ATCGTTTCTTCTTGTTCTTCCTCTTGTTCTTCCACTTGTTCTTCCTCTTCGTTCATGTGAGGTCCTAGCATTGTCTCTATCTACCCCAAATTGTTTGATATGTCCGTGGCATCCTCTGGCTTCACAGACGTGAAGCTCCACCAGCCTACAACTGTCTATGTTGACTTTCCATTTATTGCTGCTCTGGGCTTCTGGCTGTTGCCAGTTTGTGCTACTTCACGTCTCACAAAGACCAGCACCAATCCCAGCAGTATCTTTTCATATCTAGTGAGACCCAGCTCATTCAAGATAGCCAATAATGCCGCTGATTTCAGTCTGTTTTGATACTAACATTACTGCTATACTGTAGGTTCAACTTTTGTGCATAGCAATTATCTTACTATTTTGTGGGTGTGTTTTATTATTGCATGTTCCTACCTAAACCCCTCTGTAATCTTCCTTTATCCACATGCATTTGTTAGGGCATATTTCCTATTTTCGCAAGACTACGCGGAATTACACATAAAGAGTAATTCTGGTTTTAGTGCTATTTCTAGATCCATCACTCAACCAATAACCAAAGGTGTGGAAAAGCCAGTTGTATCAGTGAAAGTATTGAGAGACAACACACAGGTTCAAGTGGTGTGTGCTGGTAAAGTTAAGAGAAGTCAATAGGAGGATATAAAATAAATGTGGATTTGAAAGCTGGCCCAATTGTGAGTCCTAAACTCACACAGCCAAAATAAAACGTGATGCTGTGAAGAGGAGGGAATGTTTTAAATGCTCCAAGATAGAGTACTCTGCTAGTGTGCGCCTTTCAGGTGTTGCAAAAGTGAGTGTCGTAGGTAAAGGAAATGACAGTATCACAATACTCAGATTACCCAAGGGCAGGGGAGGACTGGGTGTCCCTTTTACATTTAATCCTAGCCAACATTATCTAAGGGCTGGAAATGCTTTAGCCCATGTCCAGCTTCTTAAATACCTGGGCCTTGTTCAATGGATTGGAAGGGTTCTCCCAGGCTTTGCCCCAGTAAAGCATGGGTGATGCGCCCCGCTCCCCCAGTTCATTTCCTTGACTATCCTCAAGAACCAGGGGTGGTCTACTTGGCCTCCTCTCCAACACTGGAAGCCTTGTGTCCTTAAGGTGCACAGCTGCCCCATCCCTCCTAGACAAATGGGTCCCAGGGTAACACGTCACTGTTGAATTGCAGTGGTGACACCGGGGCAGCAGCCAGTTGCAAGAGTCCTCTTTCCTAGTGCTTTAGCTGTGCTCATGTGCAGTAGGCAATGAGTGCAATACATTCTCTGTGCCACGTCCTGTTCCCAGTCCTTTACGGTTGACCCCACTGCACGCGATCTTGAGCCAAGTGCAGCCTGCAGTGGACACTGGGCGTGGCCTTCAGTTCCACCTTTCTGAAAGTTCCTGCACCCTCAAACACTGTGTGTGACCTTCAACCCTCACAGCGGCACTAGTCCTTGATGCTGGACCATCGCTGATGATCAGGCCTTGGCGAAAGGCTCACGCACTTAGCATGCTATACAAAGCCGAAGGCCTTTTGAATGGATTTGGTGCCACTGGGACAGGTGCAGGAAGTGAACAAAGCATACACTTTTCAGACAGTGCCCACAACCCATGCCCGATGGTCGGTGATGTTGGTTATGGGCACAAGAGGACAGGGTGTATCATTTAACGCACTGTTAAAATGCACCGAGTGCTCTCCTCAGAACCTTAAAACAATATCACAGATGACATCACAAATTATATCAGCAATGACATCACTGGTGACCTCACATATCAGCTCACCCATGACGTCATAATTTATATCACAACCTAACCAACCACCCAACCAGGCAGCAGCACAAAATCTATTCCCATCAGAGCGCAGGTCCAGGATTGGCTGGTGCTGAAGAAGGAGGAGTGCTGAGTCCAGAGACGGCTCAGCTGTGCTCAGCAGGGTTTGGGCCCATGGTTTGGCCTCTCACAGACCTTGCACTGAGGAGGAATCATAGAGTCCACTTTATCTGGGCCCAGCACTCTCTTAGTGCAGTCCTGCAGCCTTGTCATACATTCTACTCTGTAAATGCCAGCAGGCTTTCGCATCAGGTATTGGTGGAATATCTTACATTCTATTAGCTTAACTATAACTTGTGTCGGCCATATATTTTTGCTCATACTAACATTAACCACAGGAGGGGCCCATATTTGGTGCTGAGCTGCTCCCACGTCCGAGGTCCCAAGGTGAGAAAATGAAGCCTTGTTTACTGAGCTGAATTGTTTCCATGTTATTGTTGCCATTTTAGGGTCGTTTCACTTGTTCTCATGACCTCAGGCCACATCCCTCCTTATATATTCCAAAGAATGGATCACATGACCCTATTCGAGCATTAGTGCATTAATGTGTGCATTCCCATTGCTTGAGGACCTTGCTTCGTCTACCCATGAAGGGTATTCGTTGGCTGCTTGACTCTGTGATTCACAGACTGTTAACCTTTCATATGCTAATACATTGTAGATTTTGATTGGTTTGTGGGAAGATTTTCTTTAACAGAACCCGGTGCGCAGACAGGAAATTGTCAGCACTTAGCAGGAAATGGTACCCGGAAGCTGGACAGGACTCACACAATAGACCCAGGCATCAAAGGTAACACAGAGGATTTTTCAAGGGGAACTTGAGTGGAGAATGACCCAGTGTTACTTTCGCCAATCAAGTCAGACAGTGGCAGTGTGTTCAAAGTTTAATAAAACTTAAAGTCTGACTGTTTATCAACCACCTAAAGGCATTTAGTGTTGAAAAAATTAAGATTTGTCGACTCCACAGGTGATGACGGGATAATGACGACAGTATGAACTGGTGTGTGTAGGTATGGGGGAAGTCTCAGGATATTAGGAGTTAAAAATGTGCAAGAGGCCCACCATATAAGAACACAATCAATCAAGGATTTGTAAAGCGCGGCAAATCCCCCGTGAGGGTCTTGAGGCGCTGGAGTTGTTAGCTGCTTCGTGGTGCTCTGTTCATTCGAACAGCCAGGTCTCGAGTCCTTTCCTGAATGCTCTCATAAATGCCTAATACAGAGTTTAACAGATGAATGTGTGAATCAAAGAGGTACTGTGATACAGTCACCCCAGAATGTTTGTGAGTCTCAACAGTTTGAGACCAGGTCTCTGGATGTACAGGCTTCAGCAGACAAACAAGGCCACGCACCCGCACCTCCACCCCAGAGAGCAAATGAAAGGCAATGTTAGTCTCACTCCTTCCATTTGACCACGCCCCCTCCTCGGGATGAGCTTCAGAACGAGGCTGGCAGACACCTAAATATTTACCTGATTGGGAATGAGGGTGTAGTACAGAAAATGTGGGCAGAAAAATCAAAACCATGGAAAGCTCCTTCTAAAGGGACTCCCGCCTCTGTAGATATATATAGGATTGGGTAGGTGATGACTGGAAGTATTTTCCCAAAAGCCTTTGATATTGACCACTTATATAATGTTAAATAAAGATTGAAAGAACTCAAAAGCAAACGCTGTCTAGAGCAATAGCCGCCTTTCTAAATTAATGTGATGAACCCATTAAATGACACCAGGGAATCCCAGGTGTAGGGACTGAAGACACCCAAGAGACACTGATAGGCCAGACTAGCCACTTGAGGGGCTTGTGCCCCAACTGCCCCATCTCCTCTTTATTTATTCACGCAATAGTCTATTGATATCCCTGAAGCAGTAGAGAAATAACTAAATATGTTAGATGTTTTGAGGTTCCACCTACTTGCCGGTTATGCTGAGGGTGCTGGCTGATAGGCCTGCAGGAGAGGCACAGGCAGACACCATGCTAGCAAGGCCGGCAAGAGGAAGCGAGACGAGCGAAAGAGTGTAACTGAGAAGTATGATAAGTGCACGTTGGACATGAGAGATTGGCACTATGATGCCCGACTTGTCACTCCAGATGTGATCTCATTCTGTGCCCCATCATTCGGAACCATCACAATGGAGCAGTAAGGTGGGCAGCACAACTGTGTCCCATGATAGTCTAAAGTTGAGTGCAGGGTTCTGTAGTCCGGATCTAGTCACCTAAATATACCCTGACAATTCCCTAGGATCTGAGAGAATCCTCAAAAGTTCAAAGAAGAATTCAGGACCTGCAAGGGCTTGGAGACCCTATTGGGTGATTAGCCACACTTTATAAATCCTGATTGGTTGAAATCCTGATTGAAGAATTGCAAATTGTTTTTGAATGTTACAAAACCAACTGGGCTGATGTAAATCAATTGCTGTGTGTCATCATGCCATGGGAGGTGAAACATCAGCTGCTGGCCAAGCTGATTCGCAGCGCCAAGCACCTATCGATGCTGCTGCTATTATTGTCACTAGAGATGCCCTATTGAATGCTATTGTTGAAGTGTGTCCTCTTAAGATTTACTGGACTAAGGTTAATAATTGCAAGCAAAGCAATGGGGAACCCCTGCTGGTTCGCTTGATCATCTGAAAAATGTATTTGATGATCACTCTGGTATTGTTGATGATATGGAAAATGCTTAGAAAGTTGTTTGTGCAGCATCCCTTCAAGTATTATTGCCCAAAGTACAGAAGCAAGTGGGGAAAATATGTATCAGGTAGCAAACAAAGGGGGATATTCTCAAGAACGTGTGAAAATATTGCAAAATTAGCTTAACGCAACTTTACATATCACAGTCTATCGCGGGAAAACAACGCCGTGTTAACGTAGTATTCACAACCTGGCGGTACCATGTGATAGACTAAAGATAACGCGTCAAATGACAGTGTTAAAAATAACGCAACACCTAAAAAATGCGAAGCACGAACGCAAAAAAAGCGTCGATGTGCCAAACCGCAAAACAAAATCCAGCGATAACCATGCGGGAAAATGCACCAGAAAAGCAGAGAAAAAAATGTGAGACAACAATGTACGAGTACAACCTCACATCCGTGATGTAGGACAAATGTCCACTGTGCCGCATCAAAAATGCATCTCCTCACAAACTGCCACAATGTAAATTGTCATGCAGTCTGTATGTAAACTTTGCCAATGCATACACATACATGGAACACACTGTGAAACTGCATCTCCCCATTACATTACAGTGGGACAATCAACACCTCATGCACAGCAGACTCCACACCACGCCAGTGATGTCGTAGACGACCCCCAGGACAACGACTATGACCAAATCCAATGGTTCATGGACAACCTACAAACCCCACCTCCAGTAGCAGGGCAACCCAGCACCATCGAGGTGAGCCCACCACCTGCACAGACCACACAGCAGGAAGCACCCACCACCACGTCTGGCTCCCAGCACCTCACCTAAGAACACATGGCGTTCCAACGCCGTGTGTGAGACCGCCCGAAGGAGCTGGCTGATCAGGTGCGGGTGGGGTCGGACTCATGGCAGCCAAACTAGATGCCATGCCTGGGTTTCTAAGTCCCATCAGGGACCACGTACACTTCCCAATGGAAACCCACAGTCCGCCCCATGCCCTTCAACAATCCATGGCTGTCGTCGCTGGAGTCATGACTCGGAGATAACAACAACTGTCCAGTCAGAGTGGCTACAGCGATGTCAACCGTGATGTGGGAAACATAAGGAGGGTCATGGAGAACATGGAGTGGATGCAGGCGCAAAGAATGGCTACCACGGCTGCACACGAGAAAGCTGTAGAGAAATATACAAAGAATACACAGATGGCGATTTCTATATTTATAGAGCCAGAGTGTTTCTTGTATAAAATATGTGGGCTGCGATGATTAATAGACAGAAGCAGATAAAAGTTAGAATGAGTGCCAACACAGAAACAAAACAAAGAGCCCCACCATCTTGTTGAGACAGGTCTTATATGTATACATATAAGAGATTGCAGCAATCGAGCATACCCCTACGATGCTAACCCTGACCTATATGTCTAGAGTGGGAATATATGGTTTGGCAAGAAAAACCCCTCCTGGATGATCTAACCTCTTTACCTGATGGGTAAGAGTGCATGACCCCAGCTTGGTGACAAACTGGACACCCCCTCACTGAGATGTCATTCGACTGCAAGGCAACAGCTTCAGCACAGAGGGGACCCTGAGATCAGCAGACGTGTCTCCTCTGATTGTGTGAGGAAACAAAAGGCTATATACAGAAAATGGCATCCCTGCCTCGAATTGAGATTGTAATCGGGTAGCGATTGTTTGTTTTCTACAGAGAGCGGTGTCGCCATATGGATGTAATAATAAAACACATTTGTATACGCGCCTGAGAGTCCTTGCACCAAAGCCAATGCAGTGAGATAGGATTCTCACAAAACGTTCTGTGTCAGCAAGGTCGGTGTTTCTGCGGAGTCGAGCCAAGTGTCACTAATACAAGATGTGTGGAAGCATTAATGTGGGAAAGAGAAGGCAACGCTAGGAAGAAGGATCTATGTATGTGCAAGAATAATACTAATTACTACCTGGCCTAATATGCACACATGACAGAAGGGTGTTTCAGAATTTGTTTCAATTGCAAATCACTGCATTGCTGGAGAAGGATACATAAAGAGTCCACTGAAGATAACCAACTGGCCAGTCGCGGCCGGCATGGCTCACGGGTGGGGGGGCCGGGCGCGGAGTTGCGCGGGGTGGGGGTGACGGGCTAGTGGTCATGAAGGAAGGGGGGTCGCAAGGGGAGGGGGAGTTTAAGTATATATTTTTTTTAATGAACTTTTCCTGGGTCCTGCGTTTTCCCTGCTCGGTCTGCTCCTGTTTTCCTGCCTCCGCAGGAACAGGAAGCAGGCAGCCTCCTTCCCCTCCCCTAAGCCAATCCCAACGCTGCAATGGCAGCGTTGTGATTGGTTGGGACGCCAACCACACAGGTGTTTATGGGAAGTCCATTTTCTCCATGTAGGCTGCATGTAGCCTACATGGAGAAAAGGGAGAGTGTGCATGACTGGTTTTTTCAGCCCCAGAGGGCCGACCAAACAGTCAGGGCCTGCAGCATTGGGCTAGCCACTCCTCCCATGCCCTCAAGCAGACCCGGCCATCCGCCCGCCCCCAACCAAACCCTTCTGCTTTCTCTCAGTGCGAGAAGCAGAAACATAAAATTGTATTTATAATACCATTTTATGTTTCTGCAGTGGGCGATGCTTCTCCGCCCACATGGAGGAGCCGCCCCTGCTAATAGCTTTGTAAATGCAACAACATTGTCCTAACGTGCCTCAGGGTTCACATGAACAGCCTGGCCAAACTGACTTCCCTCCTGCACACCAAATTGTTACTCAACCTTTTAGGACGGCCCAACAAAAGCTGACTTTTCTGTGAAAGCTTTCAATCCTTTACATCAAAATGGGCCATAACGATAGTGTGTTATTACCAGGAAGCACAGGCGCCCAGGGCTATCTCGCAGGAAGCAGAGGCGCCCGGGGCTATCCCACAGGAAAGACAGGCGCCCGGGGCTATCCCGCAGGAAGCAGAGGCGCCAGGGGCTATCCCGCAGGAAGCAGAGGCGCCCTGGGCTATCCCAAGGAAGCAGAGGCACCCGGGGCTATCCCCAGGAAGCAGAGGCGCCTGGGGCTATCCCCAGGAAGCAGAGGCGCCCGGGGCTATCCTGCAGGAAGCAGAGGCGCCCGGGGCTATCCCGCAGGAAGCAGAGGCGCCCGGGGCTATCCCTCAGGAAGCAGAGGCGCCCGGGACTATCCCCAGGAAGCAGAGGCGCCCGGGGCTATCCCGCATGAAGCAGAGGTGCCCGGGGCTAGCCTGCAGGAAGCAGAGGCGCCCGGAGCTATCCCGCAGGAAGCAGAGGCGCCCGGGGCTATCCCGCAGGAAGCAGAGGCGCCCGGGGCTATCCCGCAGGAAGCAGAGGCGCCCGGGGCTATCCCGCAGGAAGCAGAGGCACCCGGGGCTATCCCGCAGGAAGCAGAGGCACCTGGGGCTATCCCGCCGGAAGCAGAGGTGCCCGGGGCTATCCCACAGGAAGTAGAGGCACCCGGGGCTATCCCACAGGAAGCAGAGGCACCCGGGGCTATCCCGCAGGAAGCAGAGGCGCTATCCTGCAGGAAGCAGAGGCGCCAGGGGCTATCCCCCAGGAAGCAGAGGCACCCTGGGCTATCCCCAGGAAGCAGAGGCGCCCGGGGCTATCCCCAGGAAGCAGAGGCACCCGGGGCTATCCTGCAGGAAGCAGAGGCGCCCGGGGCTATCCCGCAGGAAGCAGAGGTGCCCTGAGCTATCCACAGGAAGCAGAGGCGCCCGGGGCTATCCCTCAGGAAGCAGAGGCACCCGGGGCTATCCCCAGGAAGCAGAGGCGCCCGGGGCTATCCTGCAGGAAGCAGAGGCGCTTGGGGCTATCCTGCAGGAAGCAGAGGCGCCAGGGGCTATCCCTCAGGAAGCAGAGGCACCCGGGGCTATCCCGCAGGAAGCAGAGGCGCCTGGGGCTTTTCCGCCGGAAGCAGAGGTGCCCGGGGCTATCCCGCAGGAAGCAGAGGCGCCCGGGGCTATCCAGCAGGAAGAAGAGGCACCCGGGGCTATCCCGCATGAAGCAGAGGTGCCCGTGGCTATCCTCAGGAAGCAGAGGCGCCTGGGGCTATCCCGCATGAAGCAGAGGTGCCCGGGGCTATCCCCAGGAAGCAGAGGCGCCCAGGGCTATCCAGCAGGAAGCAGAGGCACCCGGGGCTATCCCGCATGAAGCAGAGGTGCCCGGGGCTATCCCCAGGAAGCAGAGGCGCCCGGGGCTATCCCCAGGAAGCAGAGGCACCCGGGGCTATCCCGCATGAAGCAGAGGCGCCCTGGGCTATCCCCAGGAAGCAGAGGCGCCCGGGGCTATCCCCAGGAAGCAGAGGCGCCCGGGGCTATCCTGCAGGAAGCAGAGGCGCCCGGGGCTATCCCGCAGGAAGCAGAGGCACCCGGGGCTATCCCTCAGGAAGCAGAGGCGCCCGGGACTATCCCCAGGAAGCAGAGGCGCCCGGGGGTATCCCGCAGGAAGCAGAGGTGCCCGGGGCTATCCCGCAGGAAGCAGAGGCGCCCGGGGCTATCCCGCAGGAAGCAGAGGCGCCTGGGGCTATCCCGCAGGAAGCAGAGGTGCCCGGCGCTATCTCGCAGAAGCAGAGGCGCCCGGGGCTATCCTGCAGGAAGCAGAGGCGCCAGGGGCTATCCCGCAGGAAGCAGAGGCGCCCTGGGCTATCCCCAGGAAGCAGAGGCGCCCGGGCTATCCCCAGGAAGCAGAGGCCCCTGGGGCTATCCCCAGGAAGCAGAGGCGCCCGGGGCTATCCTGCAGGAAGCAGAGGCGCCCGGGGCTATCCCGCAGGAAGCAGAGGTGCCCAGGGCTATCCCCAGGAAGCAGAGGCGCCCGGGGCTATCCCCAGGAAGCAGAGGCGCCCTGGGCTATCCCCAGGAAGTAGAGGCGCCTGGGGCTATCCCGCATGAAGCAGAGGTGCCCGGGGCTATCCTGCAGGAAGCAGAGGCGCCCGGAGCTATCCCGCAGGAAGCAGAGACGTCCGGGGCTATCCCGCAGGAAGCAGAGGCGCCCGGGGCTATCCCGCAGGAAGCAGAGGCGCCCTGGGCTATCCCCAGGAAGCAGAGGCGCCCGGGCTATCCCCAGGAAGCAGAGGCGCCTGGGGCTATTCTGCAGGAAGCAGAGGCGCCCGGGGCTATCCCGCAGGAAGCAGAGGTGCCCAGGGCTATCCCCAGGAAGCAGAGGCGCCCAGGGCTATCCCCAGGAAGCAGAGGCGCCCTGGGCTATCCCCAGGAAGAAGAGGCGCCCGGGGCTGTCCCCAGGAAGCAGAGGTGCCCGGGGCTATCCCCAGGAAGCAGAGGCGCCCGGGGCTATCCCCAGGAAGCAGAGGCACCCGGGGCTATCCCCAGGAAGCCCACCGCATATCTCATTGGTAATGGTGTGAGTCGTCCAGCCTTGAAAACCTCAGAATTTCCTACTTCACCGCTGACAAGAACTACAATTGCTGCAGTTTGCATTCATGACACATTTCTCATCATATTACCGATCCATTATCCACATCTCTAGGTCCAGTCACTGATTAACATGTTCTGAATCTGAGTCCTACCTCACCCACAAACCTCCGACAGAGGGACCTTTTATGCTAACTCAATTGTGCTGTATTTTGCACTAGTGACGGTGATACTGGAATGTTCCTGTTTGAAATGGGAATGCCATCCGAGCCGCCGTATGTAAACGAAAGGATCCCTGTGAAGGTGTTGATTGTGTGAACGCCTTTGCCCAATAGGACGAGTCCCGCCTATCTTGTGGTGTGAACATGCAAATGATGTGTGTTATGTCCCAGATAAAATGAGGTTGAATCCACTGGAGAATCGACAATACTCATTGTGCCTCACACAGAGCCAGGTATCCTCACACTCATTTCTGCTCTGTACAAACGAATCAAGGAGAATATCATCAAGGGGATTATCGCCGCTTTAGTAGCACTTTTTTTCGCTAAAGCGACGATAATCTTAACGCGCTATCAGCATGGACACGTTAGCGTGTGTTTCCATGCTTTTTCACCCTTTCCCTGAACGCCCAGCTGTGCATCTCTAATGAGATGCAAAGTGGGAGTTCCTCTCCCAAATAACGGGAGAAATGTCGCTAACCGACATTTCTCCTATTATCAAACCTCCCGCTAACTGGCATGGCGATAAGAAAAGTAGCGCTAATCGCGCTTTTCGCTACTTTTCTTACGGCTGCTTTTAATCTGACTTGGCCATTATATCCAATGGAAGGTGGATTTAATGGTTAAGTCTGCCCTACCCTATCACCAACGTTTCACCAATTGTTGTACGATTATCGATGGATTTCCAGCGATAATCGCACAATATGTAGCTATCGCTGGTATTTCTATCGCTTTTGAGATAAGCGTCGCTGATAGCGCGCTATCTCAGCGATAGAAACCAGCGATAGTCGGCGATAATTATCCTAGTGCTAAGTGCGCTTAGCGATAATTATCGCCGGTTGTTGGTGATATGCCCCAGTGTTGGTAGTTAGAGGTTTCTGGTACCCCCACTAGCCCTTTAAAAAGCCCAGTAACGACTCCCATTGCTTTGTACAGAACCTGTGTGCCATGAATGCTGTTTTATGAGATAAGTTTCCTGTTGTGCGAAACCCCACTGCCATCCCATCATGCAGACCAGTGACAGCTGCATGGTGCACTGTGGCAGATTCGTGCTCCATCTTTTCTTCCATTTTTTGGGGGAGAGGGGGGGGTACTCATGCAACTAGATGTCCCCAGGGATATGAACGGTCACCTTCTCTCTTTTCACAAGGACTAAAGAAGAATCTGGGCACCCTCACTTCCAAAGGATTCACATTGGTTCAATAGGTGGAAGATTGTTGGTTGCTTCTGATGCGCGGGATCACCGCAAGGTTGATACTCTGTATCTTCTCACCGAGGCCTCATTTACAAGCCCCTTGTACCACCGTAGCGCAGTGGCGCAGCGTGCTGGTCCATATTTACAAGGCCACGTAAAATCACTCTGCGTGGCTTTTTGTGGCCTTGAAAATTTGTCCCATCACGCCTTACTCTGCGTGAAAAGGGCATTGCATGGACATTTCCGTGGCTGTTCCCACACAACACCCATGGGTTTTGATGCATTCCTAGATTTGCAAGGTTTCCTGGGAATGCATCAAATTCGAACGTCTCCCAGAGGAGGCGTAAAAGTAATGCAGCGAGGAGAAATACCTTTAACTCTCCTTGTTTTTTCCTCTTTTGATGTGTGCTGCATTCTGCAGCGCCCATCGAAGGAGCAAAATGCCATCATGATTGTTTTTGTGCCATAAGGTGTCCCTTCCTGCACAAAAACAATCATCACTGCAACACAGACACCCGTGCACCAGGCTGCAAGGCCGCCCGCATTGGCGCTAGACAGCCTATTGTTCACCAGTGCAGAGGAAAACACAGGGATGCATCAGAGTGTTGTAAATACGACACATCCATGCACTTTCCGAATGACGCAGCTCCGTGCAGCAAGATGACTTGCAGCACCATGCTGTGTCATTAAGTTGTAAATATGCCCCCAAATTAGCTTGAAAAGTGTGTAATGCTTCTAAAGATAAAATGCAGTTCTGTTAACTCTCTGTCCAGTATTTAGTTCAGGAGTACCACATCTCCGCTGGAGTGAGACACCGGTCTGCTGATCGCATCAATGACACATTTAAGCTACACAGACTTAGTATCATTTCCGAGGCACACACTATAGGAAATAAGGTTATTGGTTGCTGGAGATCAAACCCTACTCAAGCAGCAACCACAATTCTTGTCAGAGTGAAACACAAGCAAACCCCAAATTAATGTGTGCTTAACCCTCTGGTAGCTGGGCACAAAAGCAGTCAGGCTTAACTTGGAGGCAATGTGATTTATGCAGCACTTCAAACAGTGATAAAGTGAAAACGCAAGAAAAGTCCCACGCTAATTTAGAAAAATAGAGTAAAATGTAATATATTAGTTGAGACCAAAACAACAAAAATCCAATCAGTTGAACTGCAGATAAGCAATTTTAAATATATAGGGCGTCATTTATGAGGTTTTGCCGTAGGGAAGCGCAGCAGGCCTTCCTACTGCACTTCCATATGGCAAAAGAAAAGGGCAGGGTACAGCGCATTTCTGTCATTTTCCCCTGCGCCGGTGCACAATAGGCTGCCGTGCACCAACGCAGGCACCTTTGCACTATGGTGCAAGGGTGTCTGCATTGCGGGGAGGATTATTTTTGTACAGGAAGGGAACCTTTCTGTACAAAAATAATCACAAGAGGCTTTTTCCTCTTTCTATGTGTGCTGCAGAATGCAGCACACATATAAAAAGGAAAAACAAGGAGAAATAAAGATATTTCTCCTCGTTGTGCCTCTCTCACGCCTCCCCTGGGGAGGCGTAAGCTTTTGGCGCTGCCTCAGATTTACGATTTCTCGTAAATCTGGGGCAGTGTTAAAAGGCCATGGATGTTACGGGGAATGCCCCCAGCAACACCCATTGCACGCCCCTTAACACATTACACCGCGTTAAAGGGACTGATATTTATCAGGTAGCATTAACCCAAAAAAAGTGTCTCAGTGCTGCCTGAAAAATATCACGCAGGCTTCTGCGCCACGGAATGTCACAAAAAGTGACGTTCCAGAGGCGCAAGGGGCCTTATAAATGAGGCCCAAAGACCAAAAGAATGCATAAAAGCTTACAGTGCAACTGCAGGTATTTGTTCGCACTGGACCGGGACAAATTCTCCTCCGGCTGGGGACTGCCTTTGGGACTTAACCCGGGTTTTCTTGTCCCTTTCTTCCATCTACTACTGCGGGTATCTACTGGCTATACTCTGATGTTTTCCTCCCCCCTGAAAGATTTTCATGGCCTGCTACTACCGGGTTTCCCAAGGGAGCGCTTGTGGAAACCATTACCATCATGGCCGCAGCCTCGGCTGAGCTGCCCGATGCCGAGAGTAGATGAGCTGACGGATCCCTCACCGGCAGCCTCCCACCTTCCTGGACTCGATCTTTGTGCTTGGCATCCAACGATATACTGTTTCCACAACAAGCATCAACCGGCATTTATCGCGAAGCGGAATCGGAAATCACACCCTGACTAATCCCAGTCATGTCGCCCGGAAAATGGCAAGGGAGCCTATCTGGGCTAGATACGGAGTGAAGTTAATTGAACCCCAGCCAGACCAGAGAATTTACGGCTTCTGAGGACTTCCAGTGTTCTCCCAAGGTACTGATCTTTTTAACGTTTACTGGCCATAACCCCTGGTCAGCTCAGCAACCATGATCGCTGCCTGACCTTAAGATGGTGGCTCTCCTTTCCGTATGTGTGCTGAACTTCCTGCATTTCGAGAAATAATCAAGGCAATCAGCAGCTAGCTATTTATTATATGTGCTTTCCACAACAGCTATCTGCTTAACCACCTACGGACATCATAGTACCCCTCGGCCTCCCTGGACTCACTCTTAAGCACTGCCTGACAAGATGGTGACATTACATGCTTCACAGGAGCCCTCCTCCCTACAATCCATGCTCTAATCTTTAATCAGGGAGCTGCGGGTGCCGTGAGCATTGGAGGGCCCGGCTGACGTAAATAAAATTGTTCCCGGAGGGGTGAGTTGGCTTCCGGGCCCCCTGAATCTCACCAGCGCTGGGCATATATTCATCCGGAGCGCAGGGAATACAACACGGCCACAGTAAAGGAGGAACACAATTATCTCGACCAGCCTGACCCCAAAATGGCAGGCGGCATCCCTCACACAGGAGGAGTGCAGGAGGCTTCCCTGCAGTCCCATGAGGGTTCAGGTGACGGGAGCAAGGCTCCCTGTTATGTCATAGGCAGATGGGACGGAAGGCTCAGGATCAGTGATACATGGGAGCATGTAGTCACTGCCTGACCTTAAGTTGGCCGCCCTGTAACATTTCCTCAAATGGGGTCCTCTATTTCAGGCAATAATTGCACCGGATAGACGCTCTTTGTTAATCCCCATCCATTTTTAGAGCCATATACCCTTGGGCTGACACTGACGGGATGGAGCCACGCGGGGGGCCCGATGTACTGGAGCTGCTACAAGACTCTGAAGTTGCTGTACTCTACCCCCAATCTTCCTAAAGTATGTTGTCTGCCCTCCTCATCTGAAAGACTTCCCCCAGGACCCATTTTCAAGCAATTTCTAATAAGACGCCGAGATAACCCTGCACGGTGACTGAATTTTGGCACTGGACTTAGTGACTGCTTGATCCCACCTGGTTTATGGACCTGCTTACACAAATTTTTTCGGCCCCCGTGAGGTACTTTTCTGGCACTGCCGGTCCACCAGAACCGATCAGTCTCCCATCCCCCTGTTCCTACTCCCCTCCCCCATTCCCTCTATCCTCTATTGTTGACTTGTTTTTCTATGTCTGATTATGCAACTGTAACTAATGTAACTATGTGAACTGTTCTCCTGTTGTTTATTCCTCACCGTGGTGACCTGAGCAACTTGGCTGATGACCGGTGGAGCAGCTAGACAGCTATAGAGGAGATCGGCCCTGGTTCTCCCCCTCGGCCGTCACCTACCCAGCCAGACATTGGGCACAGTTCTCCTACTCTCCCTCCTATTGTCTCCTTCCTCCTCCTCCCTCTGACGAATTTTCTGTAACATTGTTTTCCTGTCTGTTAGACTTGGGGGTCTCTGGTTGGCGCAAGGTTGTCCTTGTGTCAAGCAGGAACCCTCTCCTCTATGTCAGGGCGCAGGATAACCCCTTGTGAATGACCCTTGCTCACCCTCTAGGTGCGTGGCGTGAGCAGCCACGGCGATTCCTCAGGCGTTGTTGGTTAAGCACTTACAATCACACACACAGTGAATCCATCAATCCCCCCAGAAACGGACACCAGGCTTGGATATGTAGAAAAATACGCTTCTTTATGTAAAAATAGGTATATATATCTCAGCAGACTTATCACAAGACCAATAACGTTTTCGCTATGCCACCAGGTTGTAAAGCAGGCCAATGTTCTTTGTAGTTTCAAATGGTTACTTTGTAGCCTCTCGCAAATGTTACTTGTGGTTCCAGTACTTACAGAAATCGGCTCCTGCGAACGGGGAAATAAGGCGTTGCGGGCCCGAGCCCGATACTGGAATTCTTAAGAACGGGTAGTTGCTTTTGGGAGTCAGCACGGGAGGGTGCGACTCAGAAGTGATGGGGGCACCTTTGGATCCTCTTGAGCAGGTGCGTGTAGTCAGGCAGGCGCGGCCCACGACCCTCAGCACGGCAGTGCGGGGGTCTCCTCAGCGGGGGCGGCGCGGCCTGATCTCAGGTCGAGATCGCGAAGCGGGGTCACAGGGCACGGTCCGTGCAGCTGGGGACCCGGCGGGGGATCACGATCGTCGGACCAGAATTCCGGCGGGAGGGGCGATAGGGCTTCAGCGCGCTCCAATAGCAGGCGGTGGCAGAGGTGCCGGCGGCCTAGCCCGGGGTAGAGAGCGACTCCGGTCGGAGCGAGGCTCTCAAGGGGGGCAAAGGCAGGCAGGCTCCCGAGTGTCACGGCCCTAGGAGGGGCGATGAGGGGCGCAGTCTTCCTCATGCGGGATACTCACACGGCTCGAGTTGCAGGACGAGCAAAGGCACAAAGAACCCACTGGTCCTGGGGTTCTGTTCAGGGGGCAAGCTCAGATCAAGCCCTTGGAGAATGTTTAGAGTACAAAGCAGCAAAGTCTTTTCAGCAAGTCTCTTCCTCTCCTTTCTCAGCAAGGCAAGCAGCAGGCCAGCTCCTCCAGCGTCTTCTTCTCCTTCTAGTCGGGCAGAGGTTCTTTGTGGTGAAACAGGATTCTGATTTCTTAGGAGCCAGGCTCCTACTTTTATACAGTGATTCTTTTGTTCTTTAGCGCCAGGGGGCCTGGGCCTGGCACAGTCCAGTTCTGGAGCACTTTGTTATGGTGACTCTGCTCTTTCCTTTCAGCAGCAGGGCAGAGACATCAGCCGCTCCACAGGGGGCGGCGCCGGCTTTGAGGTGGCAGAGCACAGGTCTATTCAAGAGTCAAGGTGTACTCCACTCACCCATCCAGGTGTCATCTCTCTACCCACCACCTGGCAGCTAACCTGTCTCTGGGGATTCCCCAACCCTGCTCCTTACTGTTGCCAGGCAGAACACATACACACAGCAGAGGCGGACTGAATGGCCAGGTCAGTAAATACTAACTTTCTAAAAGTAGTATTTACAAACCCAGGATATTAAAATAAACTTGACTACAAGAAGTATTTTATTATTCTGAGTTCAGGCATACTAAACTTGACATTCTACCATGCTCTCTGAGTCCACTGGGGTCACAGCGTGTAGTGACTCCAGCAGCCCATTCTGGCCTATGGAGAGCAGGTAGCCTTCAATAGTGAAAAACGAAAATGGCTGTAATTCACTACTAAGACATGCCACACACATCAGGGCATGTCCTACCTTATGCCTACAATGCACCCTGCCCTTGGGTCTACCAGAGGGGTGGCTAATATGTAGGCAAGGGAAGGTTTAGGGACTGGCAAGTGGGGGCACTTGCGCAGTCAGCGCGACAGTCCCAGACTGCACGCAGGGTCTGCGGTGACAGACCCTAGACACATTTTACAAGGCTGCTTTCTGTGGGTGGCGCAACCAGCGCTGCATGCCCACCAGCAGCATTGGCATTCACAAGCCCTGGCACCCCTGGTGCACTTTACTGGGGACTGATAGTAAATTCAATAAACCAATCATGAATATCAATTACAGGTACACTTTACCGGATTAGCCGTGGCGCAGTGCCCTGAGCGGACAACACCAGCAAAACATCGAGGCACACCATCAAAAAAGTGGAAGGGAAACTCACGCCAAGGTGCCAGGTCTAACACTGTCCTATGTTTCGACTATGCTCTTGTAACAGATGTAACTTGTAACTTGTAATCTCCCCTATCCTCATGTAAAGCGCTCTGATACCTCTAGCCAGCACTATATAAAACTCAAATAAAAAAATAAATAAAAGTCACAAGTTCAGGCTGAATGCGATTGAGCATGGGCCGGATACAGAGACCAAGTTAGGCCTGCTGAACAAAGTATCTTAAATCCTGGTGTGTGGTCTGCATGGCATCACTTTGCAAGGCTTCGAGTGGTACGACGTAAGCTCCAAGGAGCTGCGTGGTCCTTGATACGAGGTCCAACATCAAGTTGCGTCATGCTGCATCGGTTCAAGTGAAGCTGTGTGGTGAGGCTTTACGAGGCTTGGCATTGACTTGTGTTGGTTCCGATGGGCTGGCAGCTGGACGGGGAAGCTTGCTGAGCCTCTGTGTTGCTCGGCAATTTGCGTCAATTTCCTGAAGGCTGAGAGCTGTGCTGCAAGGTTCTGTAGGGCTCTGTGTCACTTGGTGTTGGGTTCGATGAAGCTTTTAACTGTAGGGCTGTGCGTCACTTTGCACTAGATTTGGTTAAGACCACAGCTGGTCTGGCAAGGCACCTCCATCCCCACTTTCTAGGGTCCCCACTTTCTAGGGTCCAGGACTGCAGAGGTACCACCTGGGGTTTGGGACTCACAGCAGGCAGAGTCCAGATGCAGGTTCCCAAGATTTGGAGCCCTTTCTGTCCCTGCGGCTCTGATTTGTTCTGAGCAGAAGGCCAGCCAACAAGCACTTGGAGTCAGTCTGATGGTTCTTGGTTCAAGACTCAGGTCCAGTCATTCTCTTACTCAGGCAACAGGGCAGCAGAGTAGCAGGGCAGCAGGGTAGCATTCCTTCTTTTGAGACTTCCACAGGTCCCGATGCATACTAAAGAGATGGGTCTGAGGGTCCAATATTTATACCCAGTGCCAGCTTTAAGGTAGGAGACGTTTCTAGAGGTTTCCACCCCCAAAGGTGTTTTGAATTTCTGGCCTCCGGGCCCTGGCCCCAGCTTATCTGGGGGCACAGAAGACTTTTGTCAAACCTGTGTGAGTGTGGTGAGACAGGATTTGTGATGTGCAAATGTGGTAGGTGACAGTTTCCCCCATCAAGTCAATGGTCACACCATTATGAAGGGTTCGCAGTCATCCTGCCAACACCTATTCTCCCTTTGTCTCACTGTCTGCGAATAATGCAAAAAGACCAACTGAAATGAAGAGTTTTTCACTACCAGTACATGGTAAACGTACAGGTCTAACTTTTTAAATACACTGCACCCTGTACTATGGGCTGTTTAGGGTGACTTATATGTATTAAAAATAAATGTTTAGGTCTGGCAAAAGGTTTAATTTGCCAGGTTGAAATGGCAGTTTAAAACTGCACACACAGGCTGCAATGCCAAGCCTGAGACATGTTGAAAGTGCTACTTAAATGGGTGGCACAATCAGTGCTGCAGGCCCACTAGTAGCATTTAATTTACAGGCTCTGGGTATATGCACTAGGTACTTACAAATAAATTAAATATGCAAATTGGGTGAAAGCCAATATTACCATGTTTTAGGGTGAGAGCGCAAACACTTTGGCACTGGTTAGTGGTGGTAAAGTGCCTAAAGTTCTACGGCCAGCAAAACCGAAGTGAGAAAAAAACAGGGGGATTGAAGGCAAAAAGTTGAGGGAAAGCCACACTAAGGATGTTAGGTCCAACACACGCTCTTTCAGTAATGCCGACAGTGTTCTTTGAGTTCTGTTAATATTGTCAAACATTTGCATGATTTGATTTCATTAACAAAGACACCCTTGACCTATTGCTCTGGACCAGGCTTCCCCAACCAGTAGTTCGTGAGCTACTGGCAGCTGTTCAGCTACTAGTAAGTAGCCCCCCTCTGGGCAGCCGTGCCTAGTTGAAGGCTTTGCTTGGTTTAACTTAGATGTGTATACAGAATTGGAAATCGTGTGTGTTTTCAGAACTCATAAGATGAAATTTGTAAAAAAATACTTCAATTTGCAAAAATATTCAATGTTGTTTTTGCAATGATTAATGATGCCTCATTGGGAAGACACATTGCTATAATTAGTGGTTGGTCATTTGGGCCTTGCAGCTACGGCTGTCACGTGTTACCCATGATGGGGCTTTTTCTTTCGCCATACTCCTCATGCGCTGAGGTCCTCGCTACTGGTAATCTTGCAAAAGGTGTCCACTAATGTTTTCTTGTCTGATGGGGCCACCATTACAACAACCATATTTGTTGGTAGCTCAGGATGAACATAAGAAGCTCTTATCACAGTGCAGGTTGGAGCCCCTGCTCTGGACGGAGAAGGCAGAACAAGCCTTTGTGTCTCTGAAACAAGCATTGTCCCCGGCTCTTGCTTTAGGATTACCTCGTGATTCAGAACCTGTCATGTTGTTTCGCCGAGAGAGGGAAGGCTTTGATCTGGGAGTGTTCATACAAGACCACGAGGACAAAAAGGACCTGCTTACCATTCCTCTGCTGTGAATGCTGCTGCGGCAGGGCTGCATGTGTGCCTGTGTGATGTGTCGGCCGCGGTCCACCTGGCTGAGATGCCTGAAGACATGGTACTTGGGTCACCACTCACTGTTGCTGTACCCCATGCTCTACTGCGTTACTGTTAACCATAACAACACAGTCTCTTCCATGTGCAGGTTGTCTAAATATGAAACACTGTTATTGTCTCCTCATCATATTACATTATTGCGATGTCCCGTGTTGAAAGACACAGAGAAGAAGTACCTTTAGGAGGATAACGATGCGGACCTGGAGCAGTCCTTAAGAAGACATGATGAGGGTATGTTAACTACCAATGGTCTGTCTATTAACTCATCCTGGTGTCCCCAGGAGAGCTTCTATCCTGCTGATGTAAAGAACTGTGGGGCATATTATCAAGCCAGGCGATACAATTATCGCCGCTTTAGCGTAAGAAAACTGCCGCTAAAACGGCGTTAATGGGCTTGATAATATGCCCTTGAGAATTCCAATAGAAGCCCATGTTAGACGTCCTTCACATCTAACATGGGCTTCAATTGAAATTCCATAGAGCATATTATCAAGCCCATTATCGCCGTTTTAGCGGCAGTTTTCTGCCTCTAAAGCGGCGATAATTGTATCGCCTGGCTTGATAATATGCCCCTGTGATACTTGCAGGTGTGATTGAACTGACCGTGTGAAGGTCAGCTGTGGTCAGTAATACATCTCCAGGATGAGTGTCCTTGTTGGAGGACATGTTGGGTAGAATTCATGACTTTGCGTATAACTCTACTAGATGACTGCAGGTACCTGTCACGCCAGCAACAAACAGTAACTGGTAAAATCTTGTCAAACAAAATAGATGAAAACAATTGTTTTAAGGTAATTGAAGTAATTAAGCTTCAGACTAAAAAAATTCATTCGTGGAAGTACAAGGTTTAGTTTGTAAAACACTGAGTCATGGTAGTTTTAGGGAACAAATACAGGATTTAGGAGGAGGTGACGTTCAGAGATCACTCAGAACAGTTGATAACCCAGGAAGGGGCGTGGCTTGGCATCTAACCTCAACAATACAGATCACATGAGAGGGACATCTCCAACCCCGAGGTTTGAGGTTTGTTTACATGACTGGTGTCCCAAAACTGACTAAAGGGGCTCTTTTTGAGACCCTGGAATTACTGACTGACAAAGTTATTTATTGGAGATATGGAGTATGGCACGAAAATTCCGTGAAACAGTGAAAGCAAGGGGGCTAAAGGATACAGCCAAGAGGGACATATAGATAATTGTATGCATCTACAGTTGTCCAATAGGGAGCTCACAGATGGTTTGCTCAGCAGTGACTGGTTTAGGTGTGCACCTCCAAATCCACGAGTATACAACTGAAGTGTTTTCCTCCTCTGGATCACTTAATCAATCACAAATATAAACTTATCAATTGCACATCATTTCAGGTCACTAATTCTTGTCTCCAACAACACGTGGTAAATCATCAACCACCCACCTGCAATTTGCTGACAAACCTGGGGGCATATCAACAACAACCGGCGATAATTATCACTCAGCGCTCTTAGCGCTAGGATAATTATCGCCGGCTAGCGTGAATTTTTATCGCTGAGATAGCGTGCTATTAGCAACGCTTATCTCAATAGCTATAAAAATCCTCACGCTAACAGGCTAACGTGAGATTATCGCTGGAAACCCAGCGATAATCTCACGTTACCTTGTTGATAGGGACAGGCTAACTTAGCCATGACATCCTCCTTCCATAGGATATCATGGCTAAGTCTGAAAAATACCAGACGTAAAAAAGCAGCGTTAACCGCGGTTAGCGCTGCTTTTTTTGTCTCTAACAGGGTTAGCGACATTCTTGATAATAGGAGAAATGTCGCTTAGCGACATTTCTCCTATTATTTTACTCTGGAACGCCCCCTTTGCATCTCATTAGAGATGCAAGGGGAAGCGTAGAGTAAAAGGGTGCTAACAGGCAAATTTGCATGTTAGCACCCTGTTGTTGATAGGGCGCTAGTTTTATCTCTGCTTTTTTGGCTTTTAAAGCCAAAAAAGCAGAGATAAAGCCCTTGTTGTAATGCCCCCTAGTTTCCTCATGCGTAGAATCGAACTCCCACAATGAACTTCGGGCAAGATTACACCTCTTCCGAAATGAAAAAACATTTCCCATCCTAGAATCTTTGGGCAGGGGTAATGTAGAAGGTGGACCATTCGGTGAGCTTGACTGACGTTTGCTGAGCTTGAAAACAGATTATAACCAAACAGGATTTAGGAATACCTCACAATTTAGTTACTGAGAAGCATGAAGACAATACGCAGCATAAGTCAGTTTAGCATAGTTTGTGGCTTGTAAATAAGCCCCTTTGTTTCTTGGGCATACTTACAAGCCCCTAATCCCACCGGACCGTCGCTTTTTCTGATGCTCCGGTGGGATTGCTCTCTACCCTATATTTAAAACGTGGTGTTAAGCCACTTAATGTTGCTTAACTGCACCTTGTAAATATGCCCCTTACAGCAGCAGTCTGCTGCCGCAAAGGGGCGGGCAACGGGTGCTTCAGTGGGCGTTCCACCCCAAAATCCATTGCTTTTTGGCGCTGCCCCATATTTAGAATGGCGATACAAGGAGAAATTATTAATTTCTCCTCGTATTTTGCTCTTTCTATGTGTGCTACAGCAAATCACCTTTAAAGATTGTTTATGAGCAGGACAGTGTCCCTCGCTGCACATAAACAAGCACCCCTGCAGCGCAGACACCCTTGCAACATGGCGCAAGAGCGCCTGCACTGGCGCTAGGCAGCTTTTTTATCACCAGCGCTAGGGGAAACGCAGGGGTGTGCCATATTTTTGTAAATACGGCGCATCCCAGGGTTTAAAAATGTTGCAGCACGGCGTTACCAATTTTGGAGTAACACGGCGCTCTGACATTTTATTGTAAACATCCCCCTTTATCTTGTAACATCACAGGACTTGTAAATAGATATTGCAGCTGGAACGCAACGTATCTTGAAAAACAACATATTTTTCTCTTACTGGAAACATATTTAGTAGACCAGTTGGTTTGCAAAGTTTTACCAAGATAAATGCTCCTGTGCTCTCATCTCAGAAAGGTCGGGATCTTAGGTGTTTCCTCGCACTGCTGCATAATGTCCATCTGTGTCTACTCAAGGGCTGTACGACTGGTTACATAATCTGAAGGGATTACACGCCACAGATGATGTAAGAGCCATTTATGGTGTTTGGTTTGGATTGAAAAGCCTTTTTGAAAGTTGGTGAATGAAGATTCTTGATTCTGGCTAAGTCATTTTCATCATCCTTCGCCGGTTTACGCCCTTGTTCAAGTCTGTATTGCCTGCATCTTACGTCTGACCGGAAACAAGAGAACGACCCCACCACACCCTCTGAGGACCCCGGGAGATGATGATAAGGATGATAATGACGTCAGATTATGCATCTTTAGGATGCTATGAGCAGGAAAAGAATTTACTGACGAATATCAAAGCATCTTGAGACTGCACGCATAAAAAGCACAAGGGAGCGCTTGTGGAGTATGTACAACTGCATTAGAGTACCCAGACCGTGCTTCAGCCTTGTTTTCTTGCTCAGGTTGACACTTCCCGCCTCTGATGTGGAGCTATTTCCAACTATTGGCTCCAAAACAGTGCTTAATTTGAGCTTGTGGATTACGGTGCTCAGCCCCGGTACTTAATTGTCAACACAGGCACCTGCGACAGTCTGCCACAAGGTTGTGCTGTCTGGCTAATTTAGAGATGACCACAACAACAGTCAATTATTAATTTAATATACATTAAAAATGACTATTACCTGCCGCTGGCAGGGGCAATGTGTGTTGCAGGGTGCAGTGGCCTCCTGACCAGAGCCCTGGCGCTTATGTTTTTATAGCTTAAGCACTGCTTCAAACAAAGATTAGCCAGCTAGCTCAGTCAACATGTTCTCATATTATTGTTTCTATTTGAAGGTCGTTTCCCTTGTTCTTATAAACTCCCTTAGACACTTGCATGTATTTTTTTAAATTATTAATCCCATGGCCCTTCTCAAAATGTGCAAACTTTAGAGTATTAATTCGAACTGTCCTGTCGTTGATGGAGCCGGCTCCGCTCACCTGGGCTGGGGGTGTCTGTGATTCACAAACTATTATTGTTTCTTTTGTTAACAAACCCTTTCAGGCTTCAATTGCATGAGAGAGTTCCTTACATTTACCCTTGGCCTGCCTTTGATAAGGAAACTTCAATTGCAAGGCAGTGTCCAGAGAAAGGAAGGTATGGTGTATGTGCCACGATTTATTAACAGTACAGGCAAAATAAATACATTAATTAATTATTAAATAATAAAAATAAATTCGTGGTCAACACCAAGTTCAATAAAGAAGCAAAATTATTCAGCAGCATTAAGTAATCAAAATGTGATCAGAGAATTAAGAGTTATTAACTAACAACATCTGCTCCAAAGGAAATAATTGGTTCAAAACATCATCAATCAATCAATCAATCATAGCATTTATAAAGTGAACTACATACCCGTGAGGGTCTCAAGGCGCGGGGGGGGGGATGCTGCTACTGTTCGAAGAGCCAAGTCTTGAGAAGTTTTCTGAAGGTCTTTGGTCTTCGGTCTGCCGTAGGCGGATGGGGAGGGTGTTCCATGTCTTGGCCGCGAGGTGGTCACTCTTTGGATGCGGGGGACGGTGGCGAGGGAGGGGTCTGCGGATCGGAGCTGGCGGATGGGGGTGTTGAGGCTGAGTCGGCTGTTGACATACGCTGGTCCGGTGTTGTGGAGTGCCTTGTGTGCGTGGGTGAGGAGCTTGAAGGTTATCCTCTTGTTGATGGGGAGCCAGTGCAGGTCTCTTAGGTGGGGTGTGATGTGGCTGCGGCGAGGGATGTCGAGGATCAGGCGTGCGGAGGTGTTCTGGATGCGTTGGAGCCGTTTCAGGAGTTTGGCTGGGGCTCCTGCGTAGAGTGCGTTGCAGTAGTCCAGACTGCTGCTGACGAGGGCTTGGGGGACTGCCCTTCTGGTTTCGGTGAGGATCCACTTGAAGATCCTGTGAAGCATGCGGAGGGTGCTGAAGCAGGAGGAGGATACGGCGTTGACCTGCTTCATCATGGAGAGGGTGGAGTCGAGGATGACCCCTAGGTTGCGTGCGTGCGTGGTCGGTGGGTGTACGGGGTGCTCCTAGTGTGGTCGGCCACCAGGAGTCGTCCCAGGCCGAGGGGGTGGGTCCGAGGATGAGGACCTCCATCTTGTCCAAGTTCAGCTTCAGTCGCCTGTTTCTCATCAAGTCGGCGACGGCATTCATTCCTTTGTGGAGGTTGGTTTTGGCGATGTGGGGGTCTTTGGTGAGGGAGAGGATCAGCTGGGTGTCGTCGGCGTATGAGATGATGTTGAGGTCGTGCCATCGTGCGACGTGGGCGAGCGGTGCCATGTAGACATTGAACAACGTTGGGCTGAGGGATGAGCCTTGGGGTATGCCGCAGATGATCTTGGTGGCTTTGGAGCAGAAGGGGGGAGACGGACGCTCTGAGTTCGGCCGGAGAGAAAAGAGGTGGTCCAGTCCAAGGCCTGCTCTTGGATTCTGGCGTCGTGGAGGCGTGTTCTTAGTGTGCGGTGGCAGACCGTGTCGAAGGCAGCTGACAGGTCCAGGAGGATGAGGGCTGTGGTTTCTCCATTGTCAAGCAGGGTCCTGATGTCATCGGTGGCGGCGATGAGGGCATTTTTGGTGCTGTGGTTGCTGCGGAACCCGGACTGGGACGGGTCCAGGATGTTGTTCTCTTCGAGGATGCTAGTCAGTTGTTTGTTGATGGCCTTTTTGACGACCTTCGCCAGGAACGGGAGCAGGGAGATGGGTCGGAGTTTCTTGAGGTCCTTGGGGTCTGCCTTGGGTTTCTTGAGTAAGGCGTTGATCTCTGCGTGCTTACAGCTCTCCGGGAAGGACGCTGTCTTGAAGGAGATGTTGATGGTTTTCCGGAGATGGGGTGCGATGGTGCTGCTGGCTTTGTTGAAGATGTGGTGTGGGCAGGAGTCTTCCGGGGATCCGGAGTGGATGGTGTTCATGATCTTGATGGTGTTGTCGCCATTGATGTTAGTCCAGGTGGGCAGGCGGTTGGCACGGGTGGTGGTCGTCGTGGGAGCAGGAGTCTTGGCGGTTGCCAGGGGGGTGACGGTGTCAAAGCTGTCGTGAATGTCTGCGATCTTGAGATGGAAGAAGGTGGCCAGCGAGTCACACAGGTCTTGTGATGGTGGGATGTCGTTGGTGTTGGAGCTGGGGTTGGAGGGTTCCTTCACAATGCTGAAGAGCTCTTTGCTGTTGTGTGCATTGTTGTCTAGGCGGTCCTTGAAGGAGGTCCTTTTGGCAGATCTGATGAGGTGATGGTGTCTGCGGGTGGTGTTCTTGTGGGCTGTGTAGCTTTCCGGTGTTTGTTCACGGATCCAGGTTTTTCCGAGATTTCGGCAGGTTCGCTTGGAGGCCTGGAGGTCTTCGGTGAACCAGCTGGCTCTCTTGCTGGTGTGGGTGTTGGGGGGTTTCTTGAGCGGGGCGAGGGTATTGGCACAGTCGTCGAATCATTGTCTGAGGTTGCAGGCTGCAGCGTCGGGGTCGGTCGGGGTCGGTCGGGTCTGCGGGTGGGCTCTGGGCGAGGGCAGTGGTTAGCTGGTCCTCGGAGACCTTGCTCCAGCTGTGGCGAGGCATCTCCTGGGTACGGTGGTGTGTGGTGGGTTTCCGGAAGGTGAAGTGGATGCAGCGGTGGTCGGTCCAGTGGAGTTCGGTGGTGCGGTTGAAGAAGACGTGGGAGCTTGCTGAGAAGATGGGGTCCAGTGTGTGGCTGGCGGAGTGGGTGGGTGTTGTGACGAGTTCTCTGAGTCCGAGGTTGGCGAGGTTGTCGATCAAGGTGGCGGAGTTGGAGTCGTTGTTGTTCTCGAGGTGAAAGTTCAGGTCCCCGAGGAGGATGTAGTCTGTGGAGGCAAGGGCGTGTGTGCTGATGAAGTCGGCGATGGAGTCGCTGAACTGCCGTCGGAGTCCGGGGGGTCTGTAGATGAGGGTGCCTCTGAGGGTGGTGTTGGGGTCGGTGTGGATCTGGAAGTGCAGGTGTTCAGCAGTGCTGAGGGTGTCGTCGGTGTCTGTCGAGATTTTGAGAGTGTTTCTGTGGACGATGGCAATTCCTCCTCCTACTCCGTTGGTGCGGTCCTTGCGGGTGATCTTGTAGCCTTCCGGGATGGCTATGGCGATATCGGGTGCCGAGGAGGGGTTCAGCCAGGTCTCCGTCAGGAAGGCGACGTCTGGGGCGTTGGTGTCGAGTAGGTCCCAGAGTTCGACGGCGTGTTTGCGGGCGGAGCGGGTGTTGAGCAGGATGCATCCGAGGAAGTTAGGTTCTTTGGTGGGTGGGTTGGCAGGTCGGATGCTGGTGAGGCTGCAGTTCCGGCAGGAGAAGGGTCCTTGGGTGCGCTTCGGGGCGACAAGGCAGCAGGTGCGTGAACATCTGGGGTTGAGTGCGTGGAGGGTGCTGGAGCCGTAGCGGAGGTGGGCGTCATGGGGTTTGCGGGGGCCAGAGGTCCTGGCCCTGGGCGCGGTCCAGGCGCAGACAGGCACAGACGGGCTTGCCTTAGGCGCGCCCGCTGCTTGGCCTCCATATGAGGGGTGTGGGAGGGAGGAGCAGCTGGGAGGCGGGAGCGGGGTGGTGAATTAGAGTGCAGGTGGGTGGGGCCACAGGGGACGCAGCGGCAGGAACTGCGGAGGGGGGAGCGGGTGGGGGTCACCGAAGGCAATGGGACACAGGCAGAACGGGGGACAGGAGAAAAATGGGGCACAGAGGAGACACAAGCAAAATGGGGGCAAGGCAGCAGAAGCAAGAAATATACAGAGCAGTCACAAATCAATACGGTGGCACAAACCTAATTGTTAACGGCAGCAGCAGCGGGCACACAGGGGGGCTGTGTGGCGGTGAGGGGAGCGACCTGCCTGGTGACAGGGTCAAGGGTCGCTCTCTCTACTGCTGCACAGCCTCTATATGAGAAGGTGTGGGAGGGAGGAGCAGCTGGGAGGCGGGAGCGGGGTGGCGAATGGGATTGCAGGTGGGCGGGTCCGCAGGGGACGCAGCGGCGGGAACCACGGAGGGGGGAGCGGGTGGGGGTCACAGAAGGCAATGGGACACAGGCAAAATGGGGGACAGGAGAAAAATGGGGCACAGAGGAGACACAAGCAAAATGGGGGCAAGGCAGCAGAAGCAAGAAATATACAGAGCAGTCACAAATCAATACGGTGGCACAAACCTAATTGTTAATGGCAGCAGCTGTGAGCACACAGGGGGGCTGTGTGGCGGTGAGGGGAGCGACCTGCCTGGTGCCAGGGTCAAGGGTTGCTGGATCTGGATAAAAAGAAACAAATATGGCTGCTGAGCAGGTGATTGCACCGGGCTTTCAGCAGGTCTACAGACTGTTAGTCCCCGGGCAGCCAGCAACAGATTGCTTGGCTACAAACCTCAAATACAGACAGGGCCCGCTTGCGGCAGTGAGACTGGTGTGGCCGCACTGGGCGCTGACCTTGGGGGAGCATTGTGTTTAGTAATAACTTATGATTGGAGATTTGAGGGGTTCTTTTGCCCGGTGCTAGTGAGAGAATCCGAGGTGGGGGTCCTCGGGTGTGGGAGTGCCAAAAATGATTGTCGCATCAGGCGCCTTCAGCGCTAAAGCCGGCCCTGAATACGGACGTAGGGCTTGAAGAGTATAAACTAAAGCATGGGTGGAAAACAACTCCAAATTCACCCCAAGATTCCCATGCCAGCATCCCATAATGATGAACTGCCTTCCTGGGAGTGCCCCATGCGACAAAATAAATTAAAAAGGGCTTATTTACAAGCCACTTGCCCTGCCGGTATGTCACTTTTCCCATATTGTGTACAGGCAGTGCAAGGGGCTTGTAAATAAGGCCTTAAGGCCCTCATTTACAAAAAATTACGCAGCGTGGCACTGCAATCCACTTTACTGCACCGAGCTGCGCCATTTTCAAAGCACAGGGATGTGTCGTATTAACAACAATACGATGCGTCCCTGTGCTTTCCCCTGTGCCGGTGCACAATTGGCTGCCATGCACCAGCACAGGCACCCTTGCATCGTGTTGCAAGGGTGCTTGCATTGCGGGGATGAATTTTTTCGTGCAGGAAGGGACGCACTCATAGAAGGAGCAAAAAAAGAGGAGAAATAAAAGTACTTGTCCTCATTGCGCCACTCCTAAGCCTCCCCTGGGGAGGCGTAGTATTCTGTTGCATTCCCAGGTTTATAAACTTTGTAAATCTGGGAATGTGTCAGGTTCCATGGATGTTGTGTGAGAACACCCACAGCAACACGCATGCAACACCCTTTTCACGCAGAGTAATGCATGAAGGAGGACCGTATTTACAAGGCCATAAAAAAGTCCCGCAGGGTGACTTTACGTGGCCTTGTAAATATGGGCAGGCACTCTGCGCCACCAGTGCGTCAAAACAAATGCCGCACTGGTGGCACAAGGGGCTTGTAAATAGGCCCCTAAATGTCTTTGTAGTACAAATCTCCTATATGGCTAATAAAGGCTTCCAAAGTTGAATCTCTTTCCAAGTCTCCAATTTTCCCAGAATGTGGTTATCGTGTCCCATTTAATGACAAAGAGAATCTGTTGCTTCCCTTTAACACCGCAAACATCCATGCTTATTAAGTGGAAATGTGAAGATGAGCTTTGGTCTTCACCATGAAGAGAACAAGCAAAAGTATCACCCAATATTTATTCGCTCTTTCCTGTCGGGAGCTTTGATGAGTCTTTGGTGACATGGCATTGCCTTTGGTATCCCACTATTCCCAGTCTTAGGGTAACGTCTTGCAATCACGATTATCAATAGTTTTATAGGCAAATTCCACTAGAAAAATGCATATTTGAGGCCTTCCCTATGACGTCAGCCCTTCTCTGCTTGAAACCAATCAGCATTAACTTTCCAAGATAAAAAAGGGACTACTTTGTCTTTTGAAGATTTAATACAAATTCTTTAAGGAGGACCAACATTATAAGCAAGAGAAAAGTATTTGTTCTACTGACAATGGGGACAAAGTACATCCCTCCGCACAGTGCATGCTGGGTAGGTATATTATATATGCAGAGTTTCAGTAAAGTTTAGGGGCCGGAGTAGGGCGAGACTTGGGTTTAGTGGATTGAATAATATGAATGCTTCTGTGGGTAAAGTAGACATTTCATCTATAGGAAGTGGATCTTTGCCACCTTCTGGACATTGACCCACCACTCCTGACAGTGGGGGGAGGGGTGAGATGGGTAGGGGGGTGCCCACTCTGTTTTCTAAGGCCCTGGGAATTTTTTCAGTGAATGATTTTGAAAGACTTCACAGCACTCCTGGGGGCATCACAGAGCATTAGAAAATGGCAGGTGAACTCCAATATTCTGCTCCAAACTGCCAACCAGATTCCATGTCCATACCCTTTCATAATCAGCATTGACTACCGCAAAGTATGTAAGGGCGCTGAGAGGTATGCACCGCAGACACCGTCCGCACGATGAACTCCATCCACTCCGGATCTCCTACCGACCCCTGCCCTCACCACGTCTTCAACAAGGCCGACGCTGTCATCGCACCCCACCTGTGGGACATCATCAACACCTCCTTCGACACCGCTACCTTCCCGGAGAGCTGGAAGCACGCCGAACTCAGCGCTCTACTAAAGAAGCCATCAGCCGACCCCACCGACCTCAAGAACTACCGCCCCATCTCGCTGCTCCCGTTTCCTGCAAAAGTCATCGAGAAGACCGTCAACAAGCAGCTGGCTGCCTTCCTCGAGACGAACGGATCCCTCGACCTCTCGCAGTCTGGCTTCCGGGCCAACCACAGCACCGAGACCGCCCTGATCGCAGCCACCGATGACATCCGAGCTCTGCTTGACAACGGAGAAACAGCGGCCCTCATCCTCCTAGACCTCTCCACGGCCTTCGACACTGTCTGCCACCGTACACTAGTGCAGCGACTCAGCAACGTCGGAATCCAGGAGAAGGCTCTGGAGTGGATCATCTCCTTCCTCGCCGGAAGGACACAGAGAGTCCGCCTCCCCCCGTTCAGATCTGAAGCCACCGAAGTCATCTGCGGCGTTCCTCAAGGCTCCTCGCTCAGTCCAACCCTCTTCAACGTGTACATGAGCCCCCTCGCAGACATCGCACACCAGCACAACCTCAACATCATCTCCTACGCCGACGACACCCAGCTGATTCTCTCCCTCACCAACGACCCCGCCACCGCCAGAGCCAACCTCCACGAAGGGATGAAAGAGGTAGCCGAATGGATGAAGAACAGCCGCCTGAAACTGAACTCGGACAAGACGGAAGTCCTCATCCTGGGATCCTCACCCTCCGCCTGGGACGACTCCTGGTGGCCCCCCGCCCTAGGCAGCGCACCCAAACCAACAGACCACGCACGCAACCTGGGCTTCATCCTGGACTACACCCTCTCCATGACCAGACAAGTCAACGCCGTCTCCTCGTCGTGCTTCAACATCCTGCGCATGCTACGAAAGATCTTCCGGTGGATCCCCACCGAGACCAGGAAGACGGTCACCCAGGCCCTCGTCACCAGCCGTCTGGACTACGGCAACTCCCTCTACGCCGGAACCACCGCCAAACTCCAGAAAAGACTCAGCGCGACTCATCCTGGACCTCCCCCGTCGCAGCCACATCTCCGGACACCTGAGAGACCTGCACTGACTCCCGGTCACCAAGAGAATCACCTTCCGTCTCCTCACCCACGCACACAAAGCCCTACACAACCAAGGCCCAGGATACCTCAACAGCCGCCTCAACTTCTACGCTCCCAAACGCCAGCTTCGATCGACCGGCCACGCCCTCGCCACCGTCCCCCGCATCCGAAGAGCCACCACAGGGGGACGGTCCTTCTCCTTCCTCGCCGCCAGGACGTGGAACTCCCTCCCGACCCACCTCCGCCTGACCCAGGACCATCTCGCCTTCAGGAAGCAACTCAAGACCTGGCTGTTCGAGCAGTAGCGGACCCCCCTCCCCTAGCGCCTTGAGACCCTCTGGGTGAGTAGTGCGCTATATAAATGCTTTGATTGATTGATTGATTGATATGCGGTGGTTTCTAAAGTTTAGAAACCACTGCATACCACTCAGTGCCCTTACATACTCTGCAGTACTCTGCAGTACTCTGCAGTACTCTGCAGTAATCAGTGCAGACTATGTAAGGGCACCGAGTGGTATTCGGCTGTGTATTTTCTTAGGTCAAAATGCATCCTCACATCCTTTTTTGGACGTGAGGGTGCATTCTGTGCCAAGAAAATAGCGCCAAATGCCCACTCTGTCGTAGAATTCCACAGAATCTCACAGAACTGTAATTACGCAGAATTCCGTGGAATCAGATTCCTTTAATTCCGCCCACCCCTAGTTATAGTTAGATGAAAATTCCACTTGATATATTCCATTTTAAACCAACAAAACCAGTGAAATCCACTAGCATTAGTCATATGAAATCACTGTAACTCATCCCCTAAAGTAACTCGTAACTCATGACCCACAACCAGTGTTTCCATAGTAACTCTTCCTTGAAGTTTTGCACGTAATAAACTAGGACTATAGGTTGAACTATGGAAGTGCTACCCTCTGTGGCCTGCCCAGACCCCAACCAGCCCTCTTAAGAGCCTCCATTAACGCTGCCGCAAGGCTCATCACTGGATCAAAAAATAATCACACCACCCATGATTTGAAATCCCTCCATCGGCTCCCCTATGAAGCAAGAATTCAACTGAAATTTGCATGCATTACCCATAAAGCTCTATGCTTCAATACCCCTAGCTACCTCCGTCAGAAGCTTGAACGCTCAGGAGGCCCTGGAGCCTCTAGAAGCTCCTGCACTTATGACTTAAATCACAGATTCTCCAAAAAGGAAACCTACAACAGAGCCTACTCTGGCATCGCCCTGAGAATTTGGACCTCCATACCCCTGAAATAAGACTGAACCCCGCAACTACATCTTTCAAGAAAGAAATCAAACTACTATTAATGAACACATTTCTGCCCTCTGCCCTAGAAGTCATCCTCCTTGCATAATATGACTCGTCAACTACTATCTGCCCTACGCTGTCTGTCTCTACGTTGAGGTGACGCAGCCCTTATCTGATCCTGTTCTTCTCTAGATTATGACGTCATGCTTATTGCTTGCTGAGTTATTGCCTTTTCTGATCTGCGTCAGCTTTATGGTGTTGCCATCCTCTTCGGGGGTGTTGCCTTAACCCGTACTGTGCTAGTTTTTGTAATGATTGGTAGTGCCTGCCTGTCATGCTATTGTCTGGTTTATGACACTGGGGGTTCTATACGTCTCTGCTCCTTATCATCTGTAAAGCGATCTGATAGCCGCAAGGGTCATGTTCGCGCTATATAAAACTTTTCAAATAAATAAATATACATTCAGACATTTATGTAAAGAAAAACAAAAAAACAATAATATTTGTGTGCCACGGCACAGTACAGTTCTGGCCTCTAGGAGCTTCTCAGGGTGATGTACCTCCCACATGTGCAGGTGGGCCTGGGTATTCCCAGGACCAGGGCCAATCCGGTTGTCAGGTGAGCAGGGTGTAGGGCATCCATGCATTATATTTGTATGGAACTACTCCAGTGTGTCATAGTAACTAAGTGAAAGCAGAAACATCACAACAATTTCCCTACAGGGTTTAGCTGTCAATGTCTGTGGTGTGGAACAAACCATTCTCATCCCTTCAGGGGTTGCCTCATCCCTTTGCATCCCATCAAATTGAGTCTGAGGGAGGGAAGACGCAGCACCAAGCCCTTAAAGGGAATCCAGGGGACAGTAGAGCCAAATGTCCCATGGTCTGGTGTGTGTTTGGAGGGGGGCTGCAGAGAGGGGAGACAGCCACGTGAGTATGTAGAGTGTTGCCAGCCGTCAGAGGGATGCCGCCGACGATGTTCTCCGGTCATGCCAATAAGTGTTGACCTGCGTGTGCCGGTTTTCAGGGTGGTTCTCGCCTGTCTTTGCCAATACATTGTTGAGGTGCGCGTCCCACGTGTCCCATGGACCCATCACCCCTTGCCACATGGGGAGTGAATACCAAATGGTCATTTTAGCAGACCCCACTTAAGACGATCTCTCAGCCAAAGGGACAATGGGGGTGCCACCACAGACTTCCAGGTCATAGCTTTGCGGCGCCTTCATAGAATGAAAGCCAGGTCCGCAAACTTAGTGCCATGTTTGTTTTTATGTGTGCAAGTGCTCAGTCCCAGAAGGCAGTGTAGGGGATCTAGTTGTAGGGGTCGACCCATAATTTCCCACAGTATCTATACTGCTACTGTCCAATATCACTCAACTTCCATGCAGGCCCATACAATATGGTAGAAATCGGCCTTCTGGGTGGGGCAACGTGGACATATCGGGGTCAGTCCTGGAAAGATACAGTGGAGTCGCAGAGGAGTGAGCTAGGTTTGGTGCACATAACTGAACTGTGTATATTTCAGTTGAGAGTTCTCGGAGACACCCCACATTTGTTCCAACATAAGGGATCATAGACTGTCCGTAAGGTCCTGTCCAATAGAAAGAACCCATTTATTCCTCAAGGCACATATGTTCGAATTGCAAGGTTCAAGCAACCCCTTATATAGTAATGTAATTGCGTTTCTGCCCATGCTGTGCTCTAGCATCAATTGTAATGTTGGGGAGGTGGTGGGTTCCGTATGTTCGGTGCCCCATAAAGACCCTATTGCGGCTGTCAGTGTGTTGTAAGTCAAGAACTGTCCCCCATGGATGTCAAAAGGGCTCTCTGAGGCCTTGAAAGGACAGCAACATTTTATGTTGGTACAAGTCGCCCGCCGTGATGATGCCCGCCTCCATCAAGGGTTTGTGTTGTTATGTCCGCCATCTGAGGAGCACCAGCAGCACCCACAGCAGCAGAGGGACATGTGCGCCATTGGGTCATGTCCTGGGGTTACATACTTGCCCCAACACATGAATTTTGCTACTTTGGCAATACGTCTCGCGTTCAGGACGTCCCGTCTGGGGTCCATAAGCCAGTCTAGTATGCAGCGGCTGTCCACTGCCAAGTCCACAGACAAGTGACCACTCGGATTGACCGCCACTGACAGCCATCAAATGGGCATCTTTAGCAGCACCTTTGCATAGGACAACTCGTAGTAAGGGGGTCCAAATCTTCCTCTCTTCAGTGGGGCGATAACTTGTGTAAAGCCACTCTGTTCCTCCTCTTGTCCCATACTAAATCAGAAAAGATTGTATTCAGTCCCTGTAAAAAGCACTGGGGCAGTGAGAAGTGCTGAGAAGTGATAGAGTAGCTGGGGCGGCTCAACATTTTTACAACTGCAACTCTACCCATTGAGTAAAGAGGCAAGGAAGTCCAGTGTGTCAGAGAGTGACCAGCGCCTGTCATCGCCTTCGCTAGGTTACCCTCTACCAGGTCACGCTCAGAGTGGAAGACGTTCACCTCGAGTTAGCGGGAGGTGTCTTACTGCCACAGCAGCCCCAAGTGGCATGGTCCCTCCCACTCTGGCTCAGAGAGTTTGTCCAGGGGAAGAGGCAGGATTAATGTCGAGTTTAATCTCAAACCGAAGACCTTACTGAAGTCCTCCAGCGCCTCCATCACCCGGTGCAAGGCTCTAGGCATGCTTCGGAGGTATATTAGGGCGTCGTCCACATGAAAGGGGATCGCCTCTCAGGAGTCACCTCTCGGTGTTCCCCATTGTGGGCCTAGTTGTTGGAATAGGCCCGGAGTGGTTCTAGAGCCAGGGCGAATATAATAGGTGAGAGCGAGAATCCCTGTCTGGTGCCCAGCACACCCGAAAAAAGGGCTGAGATTTATTTGCCTATGAGCACCTTGGCGTTTTTGTATATAGCAGAACAACCCACTTCAATATCTCCGGGCCCGTGCCCACTCGCTGCAGCACTCCCCGAAGACAAGGCTAGCCCAGGGAGTCAAAGCTTTATCAGTGTCCAGGGAGAGTGCTTCATATGGAGGTGACTCGGGGATGCTCATCCACCAGGTGAAAGAGGCACCTCAGGTTGAGGAATGTGTCTCTTCCAGGGATTAAACCATTCTGGTCCTGGTGAACCAATGTATCAACATATGGCAACAGCCGATTCGATATTACCGTCCCAAGGATCTTACAGTCCACATTAAGGAGGGGAGTTGGCCTAACGGCTAAGGCGGTCAACCTCGGAGCTGGGGAACCAGGTTCGAGTCTCGGCAGGGAGGCACAACATCCTGTGATTCTCGGCAAATCACTTAATCTCCCCGTGCCTAACAAAAGAATGTGTCCTCATGTAACACAACTGGTGCTTGTGTAAAGCGCTCTGATACCCGATACCTTCAGGTCAAGTTTGCGCTATATAAAACTCCGTAAAAAAAAAAAAAAAAAAAAGGAGGGCGAGTGGGTGATATGAGCGCACCTCCAGTTGGTCGCTATCTAGCTTGAGAATGAACACAATCAGTGCCTCTCTCATGGACTCATGGAGGGTACCTGAGTCTTTGGCAGATTGAAACTGTTGGAGTAGCTTTGGGGCGAGTGTAGATCCAATAGAATTCCACAAGGAGCCCATTGGTCCCCAGGGTTTTATCACCTGCTATCTGACCTGCCATCTGGTCTATTGCCAGGCGAACCTCATCGATAGTCAGTGGCTGGTCAATGCCACGGCACTGCAGGGGGTTTAGGCGGTAAACAACCAAAATATAGAATCCAAAATATAGACAGGACAGAATATCGACTCCAAAATATAGATAGGACAGAATATCGAATTACCAAAAAATAGATAGGACAGAATATCGAAATTGGGGTATGAAATATCGATTTCCATAATATCGAATTTAAAATATCTATTGCCAGAATATCAATTTTTTTTTGTGTTATGTATGGTAGTATATGTGTTAAACTTATGTATTATTTTTGTAATATATGTTTAATTTTTTCAAAGTAATGAATGTTATGTAATTTAATTTTTGCGTAATTTAATTACGTAGCGGGTTGTGGGTTCATAGGGGAATAGGGTGGGAAGTAATGTAATTATAGTAAATTACATATAATTTTGTATTTATATGTATTGATAATTAATTGATTGATAATTATTTATTAATTGGAAATTAATTTTAATCAATTGGTAATTAATTTTAATCAATTGGTAATTAATTTTTATTGGTTGATTAATTGATAATTATGTTAATTTTATTTTTTATTATTAGGAGCGGGTTGTGGGTTTATAGGGGAATTGGGTGGGAAGTAATTTAATTGTAATAAAGTAAATATTAATTTTTACTTATGTGTATTGATAATTAATTGATAATTATTAATTGCTAATTAATTGTTATTATTGCTAATTCATTTTTTATTAATTGCTAATTAATTTTATTATTGCTAATTAATTTGTATTAATTGATTAATTGATAACAATGTTAATTGTATTTTTTATTATTGGGAGTGGGTTGTGGGTTTATAGAGGAATTGGGTGGGAAGTAATTTAATTGTAATAAAGTAAATATTAATTTTGATTTCTATGTATTGAAAATTTATTGATAATTAATTATTAATTGGTAATTAATTTTTATTAATTGGTAATTCATTTTTTTAATGGTAATTCATTTTTCTTAGTTGGTAATTATTTTTGATTAATTTTTTATTGGTATTGATAACTAATTTAATCTTATTTTAATATTAAATCATTACTTTCCCTACTGTAGCACTCTCTGGAGTGGGAATAGTAATTTTTACCCTCCCGCTATCCAACGCTTTCCCTACTGTTGCACTCACTGGAGTGGGAATAGTAATTTTTACCCCTACGCTATCCAAAGTTTTCCCTACTGTTGCACTCACTGGAGTGGAAATAGTAATTTGTACCCCTACGCTATCCAACGCTTTCCCTACTGTTGCACTCACTGGAGTGGGAATAGTAATTTTTACCTTCCCGCTATCCAACGCTTTCCCTACTGTTGCACTCTCTGGAGTGGGAATAGCAATTTTTACCCTCCCGCTATCCAACGCTTTCCCTACTATTGCACTCTTTGGAGTGGGAATATTCATTTTTACCCCTACGCTATCCAACGTTTTCCCTACTGTTGCACTCACTGGAGTGGGAATAGTAATTTTTACCCCTACGCTATCCAACGCTTTCCCTACTGTTGCACTCACTGGAGTGGGAATAGTAATTTTTACCCTCCCGCTATCCAACGCTTTCCCTACTGTTGCACTCACTGGAGTGGGAATAGTCATTTTTACCCTCCTGCTATCCAACGCTTTCCCT
Source organism: Triturus cristatus (assembly GCF_964204655.1). Taxonomy (NCBI): domain Eukaryota; kingdom Metazoa; phylum Chordata; class Amphibia; order Caudata; family Salamandridae; genus Triturus; species Triturus cristatus. The sequence continues at coordinate 1,250,249,615 of NC_140592.1, read as the reverse complement.
ACTGTTGCACTCACTGGAGTGGGAATAGTAATTTTTACCTTCCCGCTATCCAACGCTTTCCCTACTGTTACACTCTCTGGAGTGGGAATAGTAATTTTTACCCCTACGCTATCCAGCATTCTCCCTACTGTTGCACGCACTGGAGTGGGAATAGTAGTTTTTACCCCTACGCTATCCAACGCTTTCCCTACTGTTGCACTCACTGGAGTGGGAATAGTAATTTTTACCTTCCCGCTATCCAACGCTTTCCCTACTGTTGCACTCTCTGGAGTGGGAATAGTAATTTTTACCCTCCCGCTATCCAACGCTTTCCATACTATTGCACTCTTTGGAGTGGGAATATTTATTTTTACCCCTAAGGTATCCAACGTTTTCCCTACTGTTGCACTCACTGGAGTGGGAATAGTAATTTTTACCCCTACGCTATCCAACGCTTTCCCTACTGTTGCAATCACTGGAGTGGGAATGGTAATTTTTACCTTCCCGCTCTCTAACGCTTTCCCTACTGTTGCACTCTCGGGAGTGGGAATAGTAATTTTTACCCTCCCGCTATCCAACGCTTTCACTACTGTTGCACTCTTTGGAGTGGGAATAGTAATTTTTACCCCTACGCTATTCAGCATTTTCCCTACTGTTGCACTCACTGGAGTGGGAATAGTAATTTTTACCCCACCCTATCCAACGCTTTCCCTACTGTTGCACTCTCTGGAGTGGGAATAGTAATTTTTACCTTCCTGCTATCCAAAGTTTTCCCTACTGTTGCACTCACTGGAGTGGGAATAGTAATTTTTACCTTCCTGCTATCCAAAGTTTTCCCTACTGTTGCACTCACCGGAGTGCGAATAGTAATTTTTACGCTCACACTATCCAACAAAATCTCTACTTTTGTTTTACATTACATTTATTATTTTTACATTTTAAGCTTTTTATATTATTTTAAGTATGTTTTATTTAATTGTTTTTAATATTTAATTAGTTTTATATTATTTTTAATACATTTAAAAAATTCGATATTTTAGTTAACTATATTCTAACATTCTATATTTTGGAAGCGATATTTTAGTACTTACCTGTTTGTAGATAGGGATTCTATATTCTGTACTTCGATATTTTGGAGTCGATATTTTGGGCATTCTATATTATGTCCCTCGATATTTAGTCTCTGAACCGTTTTAGGCATGGGGTCGTTAAGCTATCAAGGTTAGCCGACAAGGTGAACTCTTCAAGCCCATTGGCCTCCCGATAGAGTGAGCTATAGTAGTCTGGAAATGCACAGTTAATGTCCGTCTGTACGTTGAGTATGTACCCCATCTGAGCCCTAAGTGATTCAGTTGGGGTCTATCGACCTCGAAGCACAACAACAAAGCCAGTTTATGCCCTGCTTTGTCACCCTCTGCATGTTGTTTGGCTGTGTATTTGGTGTGGTCCAGCTTTCCCAGTCCGTTAACTAGTGCTCTATAGTCTGCCCTGAGAGTGGAATGGTTGACCCTCTGCATTGTCCAAGGAAAACGCTTCCATTGATTGTTTTTGTGCAGTAAGGAGCCCCTTCCTGCACAAAAATAATCCTGCCGACAACGCAGTAGGTGTTGGCACTAGGTGTTGGCACTAGGCATCAAACTGTGCAATGGCCCTGACTGAAAGGACCGGAATGCACGTATATCATAAATATAGAGCATTCCTGCCCTTTTCTTTTGACGCAAGGCAGCGCAGCAAAATGACTTGCTACGTTGCCCTGCGCAAAGAAAATGTAAATGAGGCCCTCAGAGTTCAATGCTGCAGATGATGATGGTTTTATTATGTTCAGCATGAGTCCGTCCAGTGTCAGACTGCGTTAAACATTCAGGGCCTTATTTACGAGTTTTTAACACAGAGCAGTGGAGCACGCACTTAGCCGTGCTGCCCTGCGTCAAAAGGAAAGGGCGGGAATGCACTGTATTTATGATATATGGAGCATTCCTGTCCTTTCAGCCAGCGCTGGTGCCCAATTTGGTGCCTAGAGCCAGTGCAGACACACTTGCACCATGGTGCAAGGGTGTCTGTGTTGTTGGCAGGATTGTTTTTGTGCAGGAAGGGGCACCTTCCTAAACAAAAACAATCAATTGAGGCGTTTTCCTCATTCTATCTGTGCTGCAGAAGGCAGCACACATGGAAAGAGGAACAAACGAGGAGAAATTAAAATATTTCTCCTCGTGTCGCCTGCTCTGGTGAGGTATAAGAATTTGGCACTGCCCCAGGTTTGTGTGATTTTTTAAATCTGGGGCAGTGTGAAAATCCATGGGTGTTGTGTGTGAACACCCACTGCCACGCCCATGTAACGCCTCCTTGACGCAGATTAATGCAAGACAGCGGTTTGCACTTCCTTAGCTTACTCCATACCTATAAGGCCATGGAAAGCCATGCAGGGGGACTTTGCATCGCCTCATTGATATGACTGAGAGGCCTGTACCACCTGAACGTAAAAATAAAAGTGATGCTCCGGGTGCGCAGGCCTATTGTACATACGTTCCTCAGACACTTGGCTGGAGAGGCAGGGGGAGAGAAGGGAGTGACAAGGGTAATCAAGAGTAATCACTGTAAAGGTAGTAGAAGAAGGCAAACCAGGAGATGATGTCCACGAAGGATGCTGAGCATGAGGACAAGACGAGTGAACCCAAGACTGTGGGGGCGCACACAGACGAGGAGATGTGAACCCGTGAAGGTCTGATCCAGCAAAACCAAGAACAGCAAGAGCTGAGCACAGGAAGGCTTGGTCAGCTGGGTCAGCTGGAGCTGAGCACAAGAAGGGCTGGTCAGCTGGGTCAGCTGGAGCTGAGCACAGGAAGGGTTAGTCAGCTGGGTCAGCTGGAGCTGAGCACAGGAAGGGTTGGTCAGCTGGGTCACCTGGAGCTGAGCACAGGAAGGGTTGGTCAGCTGGGTCAGCTGGAGCTGAGCATAGGAAGGGTTGGTCAGCTGGGTCAGTTAGAGCTGAGCACAGGAAGGGTTGGTCAGCTGGGTCAGCTGGAGCTGAGCACAGGAAGGGCTGGTCAGCTGGGTCACCTGGAGCTTAGCACAGGAAGGGTTGGTCGGCTGGGTCAGCTGGAGCTGAGCACAGGAAGGGCTGGTCAGCTGGGTCAGCTGGAGCTGAGCACAGGAAGGGTTAGTCAGCTGGGTCAGCTGGAGCTGAGCACAGGAAGGGTTGGTCAGCTGGGTCACCTGGAGCTGAGCACAGGAAGGGTTGGTCAGCTGGGTCAGCTGGAGCTGAGCATAGGAAGGGTTGGTCAGCTGGGTCAGTTAGAGCTGAGCACAGGAAGGGTTGGTCAGCTGGGTCAGCTGGAGCCGAGCACAGGAAGGGTTGGTGTGCTGGGTCAGCTAGAGCTGAGCACAGGAAGGGTTGGTCAGCTGGGTCAGCTGGAGCTGAGCACAGGAAGGGCTGGTCAGCTGGGTCACCTGGAGCTTAGCACAGGAAGGGTTGGTCAGCTGGGTCAGCTGGAGCTGAGCACAGGAAGGGTTGGTCAGCTGGGTCAGCAGGAGCTGAGCACAGGAAGGGCTGGTCAGCTGGGTGAGCTGGAGCTGAGCACAGGAAGGCTTGGTCAGCTGGGTGAGCTGGAGCTGAGCACAGGAAGGGTTGGTCAGCTGGGTGAGCTGGAGCTGACCACAGGAAGGGTTGGTCAGCTGGGTCAGCTGGAGCTGAGCACAGGAAGGGCTGGTCAGCTGGGTCAGCTGGAGCTGAGCACAGGAAGGATTGGTGTGCTGGGTCAGCTGGAGCTGAGCACAGGAAGGGTTGGTCAGCTGGGTCAGTTAGAGCTGAGCACAGGAAGGGTTGGTCAGCTGGGTCAGCTGGAGCCAAGCACAGGAAGGGTTGGTGTGCTGGGTCAGCATGAGCTGAGCACAGGAAAGGTTGGTCAGCTGGGTCAGCTGGAGCTGAGCACAGGAAGGGTTGGTGTGCTGGGTCAGCTGGAGCTGAGCACAGGAAGGGTTGGTCAGCTGGGTCAGCTGGAGCTGAGCACAGGAAGGGTTGGTCAGCTGAGTCAGCTGGAGGTGAGCACAGGAAGGGTTGGTCTGCTGGGTCAGCTGGAGCTGAGCACAGGTAGTGTTGGTGTGCTGGGTCAGCTGGAGCTGAGCACAGGAAGGGTTGGTGTGCTGGGTCATCTGGAGCTGAGCACAGGAACGATTGGTCCGCTGGGCCAGCTGGAGCTGGGCACAGGTAGGGTTGGTGTGCTGGGTCAGCTGGAGCTGAGCACAGGAAGGGTTGGTGTGCTGGGTCAGCTAGAGCTGAGCACAGGAAGGATTGGTCAGCTGGGTCAGCTGGAGCTGAGCACAGGTACGGTTGGTGTGCTGGGTCAGCTGGAGCTGAGCACAGGAAGGGTTGGTCAGCTGGGTCAGCTAGAGCTGAGCACAGGAAGGGCTGGTCAGCTGGGTCAGCTGGAGCTGATCACAGGAAGGGTTGGTCAGCTGGGTGAGCTGGAGCTGAGCACAGGAAGGGCTGGTCAGCTGGGTCAGCTAGAGCTGAGCACAGGAAGGGTTGGTCAGCTGGGTCAGCTGGAGGTGAGCACAGGAAGGGCTGGTCAGCTGGGTCAGTTAGAGCTGAGCACAGGAAGGGTTGGTCAGCTGGGTCAGCTGGAACTGAGCACAGGAAGGGCTGGTCAGCTGGAGCTGAGCACAGGAAGGGTTGGTCAGCTGGGTCAGCTGGAGCTGAGCACAGGAAGGGATGGTGTGCTGGGTCAGCTAGAGCTGAGCACAGGAAGGGTTGGTCAGCTGGGTCAGCTGGAGCTGAGCACAGGAAGGGTTGGTGTGCTGGGTCAGCTAGAGCTGAGCACAGGAAGGGTTGGTGTGCTGGGTCAGCTGGAGCTGAGCACAGGAAGGGTTGGTCAGCTGGGTCAGCTGGAGCTGAGCACAGGAAGGGTTGGTGTGCTGGGTCAGCTGGAGGTGAGCACAGGAAGGGCTGGTCAGCTGGGTCACCTGGAGCTTAGCACAGGAAGGGTTGGTCAGCTGGGTCAGCTGGAGCTGAGCACAGGAAGGGTTGGTGTGCTGGGTCATCTGGAGCTGAGCACAGGAACGATTGGTCCGCTGGGCCAGCTGGAGCTGAGCACAGGTAGGGTTGGTGTGCTGGGTCAGCTGGAGCTGAGCACAGGAAGGGTTGGTGTGCTGGGTCAGCTAGAGCTGAGCACAGGAAGGATTGGTCAGCTGGGTCAGCTGGAGCTGAGCACAGGTACGGTTGGTGTGCTGGGTCAGCTGGAGCTGAGCACAGGAAGGGTTGGTCAGCTGGGTCAGCTAGAGCTGAGCACAGGAAGGACTGGTCAGCTGGGTCAGCTGGAGCTGATCACAGGAAGGGTTGGTCAGCTGGGTGAGCTGGAGCTGAGCACAGGAAGGGCTGGTCAGCTGGGTCAGCTAGAGCTGAGCACAGGAAGGGTTGGTCAGCTGGGTCAGCTGGAGGTGAGCACAGGAAGGGCTGGTCAGCTGGGTCAGCTGGAGCTGAGCACAGGAAGGGTTGGTCAGCTGGGTCAGCTGGAACTGAGCACAGGAAGGGCTGGTCAGCTGGAGCTGAGCACAGGAAGGGTTGGTCAGCTGGGTCAGCTGGAGCTGAGCACAGGAAGGGTTGGTGTGCTGGGTCAGCTAGAGCTGAGCACAGGAAGGGTTGGTCAGCTGGGTCAGCTGGAGCTGAGCACAGGAAGGGTTGGTGTGCTGGGTCAGCTAGAGCTGAGCACAGGAAGGGTTGGTGTGCTGGGTCAGCTGGAGCTGAGCACAGGAAGGGTTGGTCAGCTGGGTCAGCTGGAGCTGAGCACAGGAAGGGTTGGTGTGCTGGGTCAGCTGGAGGTGAGCACAGGAAGGGCTGGTCAGCTGGGTCAGCTGGAGCTTAGCACAGGTAGTGTTGGTGTGCTGGGTCAGCTGGAGCTGAGCACAGGAAGGGTTGGTGTGCTGGGTCATCTGGAGCTGAGCACAGGAAGGATTGGTCCGCTGGGTTAGCTGGAGCTGAGCACAGGTAGGGTTGGTGTGCTGGGTCAGCTGGAGCTGAGCACAGGAAGGGTTGGTCAGCTGGGTCAGCTAGAGCTGAGCACAGGAAGGGCTGGTCAGCTGGGTCAGCTGGAGCTGATCACAGGAAGGGTTGGTCAGCTGGGTCAGCTGGAACTGAGCACAGGAAGGGCTGTTCAGCTGGAGCTGAGCACAGGAAGGGTTGGTCAGCTGGGTCAGCTAGAGCTGAGCACAGGAAGGGCTGGTCAGCTGGGTCAGCTGGAGCTGATCACAGGAAGGGTTGGTCAGCTGGGTCAGCTGGAGCTGAGCACAGGAAGGGTTGGTCAGCTGGGTCAGCTGGAGCTGAGCACAGGAAGGGCTGGTCAGCTGGGTCAGCTGGAGCTGAGCATAGGAAGGGCTGGTCAGCTGGGTCAGCTGGAGCTGAGCACAGGAAGGGCTGGTCAGCTGGGTCAGCTGGAGCTGAGCACAGGAAGGGTTGGTCAGCTGGGTCAGCTGGAGCCGAGCACAGGAAGGGTTGGTCAGCTGGGTGAGCTGGAGCTGAGCACAGGAAGGGTTGGTCAGCTGGGTCAGCTGGAGCGGAGGGGTCCAGGAGAATGAAGACTGAGGTGGGCGGCCATGAGGGGCAGAGGTGATGAAGTAAGAAGATGTTGATCAGTGTTTTATTAGGACGCGAGATTGAAAAGGGTTGAGCTTCTGGGAAGAGCAGAGAATGAGGGAGGAATGAAGACTGGACCTTCAGGTGTCATCGAGAAGAAAGGAAGTTGGGAGACGAAGTGATAGTTACAGTGGCAAGAGGTTCAAGTACCTTGGACAGTGTTAGATAGAAAGGAGTGACTCCGGGGAAAGGTGAGAATTCAGCAGGAAAGGGGAGGGAGAGGAGATTTACGGAAGAGCTAAAGCTGGTGGGTTTCCAGTTCCAACTGCATGAAAGGCTACCCACCAGTAGGATCATTTAGGGCCACCATCAAGACTGACGTCAAGCAGGGCTTTCTCTGTGTTTCATCATTCCAAACCGATGACCATGAGTACCACTGAGTTGCCCAAAAAGCTTGATAACAATATGGCCCCAACAGTGCACTGTAAGACTATATTGCTAAGTGCAAAATCATCTAGATGAAAATCATTGACATAAAACTCTTCTGATGGGATTCCTGTGACGTCACACCTGTGTGATCATACTGCAACCAAAGCGTTGTGCTTTCCTGTTCAATATCAGTGCTATAAATTGAAATATAAAAGTGCAGGTAAACACTATTTAGAGTGCCTGTTTGTGAGAAGTGTTGGTACTCTCCCATTAAATTTATTGCAGCAGTCCTGAGAAGTACAGGTAGGCTCCCTTTTAAATGAAACAAGGGCAGGTGCTCAGTACCAGACAGTACCTGCCCATTTAAAGCCTTGTTCAATATACATTAAAAATGACCAATACCTGCCGCCCAAGCCATTCCTATAGCTCTGGGGGCCTGGAATAGTTTGAATTGTCACTTGTAGGAGTGTGATGGTTGGTAGTTGCGTTGTAACTGTAGCTGGCAACGCTGGCAGGGGCAATGGGTGGGGCAAGGTGCAGTGGCGAGGGCCCTGGCACCTATTTTTTTGGGGGGTACAATTCTAGCACTGCACCTTGTTAACAGCCCCCCAGCCCCTGGTTAGCTCACAATCCTTCATGAGAGCACCGCAGACTACGTGTCTTTTGTTTTTAGAGTCCCCAGCAGAATTAAATGTACCCTAGAGTAGAAATCGCTGATCTGTTTCCCACTCTGCAGTAGAATAGAGGAGGGGGCACACTCGCCACTAGGGGGCAGCATTGGCAGAATGCGCATCAATGGCAACAAAACACAGCTTTCGAAGCTCTGCGACACACTTCCTAACTTCGAGGCCCCTTGCAACTCTTTCAAAAGTAAAATATAAACTCATATATTAGGTACCATATAAAATACACAACCATCAACTCCACCCTCCCAAACACCGAGTAGATTAAAGGTATTTAAGTCTCCTTGGAGCTCTGCAGCTGTTTAAAGCACTTCCCGCTTGCCTTGTGCTCACTTTGACACATCCCTGTCTTTGACTTATAAAATCCTTTTAACTACAGCCAAGGGTGCATTACTCTCTGCATTTTATAAGCCTGCGAGGCCATCTGCGCCACATAAAACACAAGACCAGGAGCTCGGTGCTTTTTACGGATGCGCAACTCTGCTGCACCTTCCGGTATCCTTAAAGTACGTGATCGGGGTACATTATTCCTTATAATACCAAAAAACTTTATGAATTAGCCCTTACAAGCATCCAGTAGGAGGATAGTGCTGCAGTATTAATGGAGACTGTGTGTGTGGGGCAGGGGAGGGGGGCTGGGGGGGGGGGCAGCTGCGTAAAGGTGCTGTTGCTCCTCGACAATTCGTAACATCGGTCACAAATAGAGGATTATGAAGACTTTATACCCAAGAAAGGATAAAGGCGTCTTTTTTTATTATTTCTGTCCTTATAATGCTTGTTATTTTAATGAGAAGAGCCACAGACAGTCCCTGCTCGGTATAAATATTACATTCTGATAATTAAGTCCTCGGCTTTATCAGCTTCTGTCCTCCTTCCCGTGAAGATGAGTCCATCGCAGGGCCTGAGCTGACGCCGCTCTTCGCCTCAGACCACGAGGGTCTGACGAGCAGCTGACATGCAGAGCACGCGGCCGGCGCGGCTACGCGCAGGTGAAGGATGCGCTGCTTAGCAACTGCATCCAAGGACATTTCAGAGCGGTGGTGCTGCCATCAATGTTACGTCACAGGGGAGCGTTAAGAATGTAATCAGTAAAACTGCCTGTCTGTCCATTACAGTGGAAATATGCTGCCTGTAAAGGGCTGTGCAATGGAACACCATGCTTTACTGAGGACAGTGTGCTCCAAAATGCACCAGCGGCACCCTTACCCTATCTTGATGCATGGGCGTGGCTCATTTGCCACACTTGTTCTTCTTTGAGTGACACTTTAATTTATAGCCACACAAAAAAATGCTCGGAAATCACGTTTCACAAATGTTTATCATTTGCACATTATCAAGTAAAGTGCCTGGATCTGTTTTGATCCTTTTAAAATCTGTGTTTCCATCACCCTTCAGAATTGCAAAAAGTACTTAATTTGTGCTTTCCTTACTGCTGATATATTTTGAATAATTTGTACAGAAGTCCATTTATAGGTACTTGAATTTTGTAGTATTAGAAAAAAATGACATGCTGCAGCCTTTCCTTTTACACTTCTTTTCCCCCAGCAGGATTGTCAGATAGTTTGCGTTACAAAACGCTCTTACTTTACAGGCAGGGGAAGAAAAGTAAACACCAATCTCCACGTTAAAAAAATAAGCAGCCATTTGAAAGATGACATAACCTGACATTTGACCTCTGTTTGGTCACACAGCAGGTGGGACTAAATGTCCTGCAGACACACGTGTGTGTTAAAATACGCATTCTATTGTGTTACGTGCATCTTAGGTCATGTTCCTTGTTGTTCTGTAGACATGTGCTTTCTGATCTCTGTATATAGGACCTGCTTGTGCTTTTCAAGCAGGTGTGAATTCAGTTGCATCTGCTGTGGTCTGACTGGTGGTGGGTGCGTTTGTACTTCTGTTAGCATGCACTGATAGGTGTATGTGGAGACATGCATGGCTGGCAGCGTGGAATGTGATGAGGTCAGAACTAGGAAAGGAATGTTAAACTGACTGTAACTGAAGAAGCTGGTGAGCGCTGAGCTCAGATGGAGATGTCGTGTTCACAATACACTGTTATGAAGAAACTGGCGTTCCTGGAGCTGTAAGTTGGCGACGAGTTGAAGGAACTGTGCAGGAGATAGTCCTGAGACGTCTCTACCCCTGGAAAGGAAATGATCAATTAGCCAAGGCAAGCTACTGGTGTTGTTGTGGGGTAGTTGTGAAAATAACCTGAAATACATGTGTGTGACTGATAGATTTCAAACTTGTTTGATTCCGGAGTCATTCTGCTGAAAATTAAGCCGATTTTAATTTAACTGTTTGAGTGTACTGGCACAAACACAGTCAGATATGACTTGTGCGAGGAGAAGTGCAAGGCCACCATCGGTGCATGTGTCGGTGAGTGGTGGCAACAGAAGCCAGCGTTGGCATGTGTGTCGGCACCGGTGGCAACAGACAATGCATGTGTAGTACAACCTCCTAGGGCTTACCGATCACCGCTTTAGCGAAGCAAGTTGCTCAATCGTTGAGAAGTGTGGAGACAGCAGCACCGCTCTGCAAAAAACAGCACAACTCCACTCAAGCTGTGATTTTCTGAACTAATGCATGCGCTATCAAAACAGCTCGACTCCACTCAAGCGGTGATTTTCGGCATTAACGCATGTGCTGTCACTCCGCTCCAGTGCATGTGTTACAGTCTGCACAAACCCCGTGTAACAGCCCATGAAACAAAGCAGCCCATGCAACAAGTCAACAATAAAGCAACAAAGCCTAACTGAAGCTGAACTGGAGTCACTGCGCAGCCACAAAAAACGATTCCTTACCTCATGTTGGTGGCTGCCATACTTCCTGCTCCAACAACTGCACACCAGTATTTAGAAGAAGGACGATTCAAATTGATGCAATGAACATAGAAGCAAGACTACTACTAAACTAAGAAGGCAAATACATGGTGGATTAGTGCATTATTTGTTTTAGTTTATTACAGTAGCTTATTATATTAATTTATTATTTTAAATTATTATTTAAATTTCTTATTTTAATTAATTGCATTGAGTTTATTGCAGGAATGGCAGATCAAACCATGGCTTCGCCTCCACCTTTCCTAGCCTCTCCTGGAGATCCATCTGTGCCGTGGAAGTAGTGTAAGAAACTATTTCTTACATACATGCTAGCCATTAGTGGTCACCTCTATGGACCACCCAGACATCAGGCAACTCTTCTTCATCATTTAGGTATTGAGGGGAGAAGGATATGTGAAGACTTACCGGCGGTATCATTTGGTATGGGTGATGGACAACCAAAGAATGTTTTCAAAATGTCTATGCAGATGTTAGATATTCAAATCACTCCCAAAACCAATTTAGTATTAGAACAACGTAAATTATTTTCCAGAGTACAAAAGGTGCACAAAGACATAGCATCTGACTTTGAGAGCGTTATCATTGTCATGTCGCTTTTAATAGTTAGCAGATTCTCTCATTCGAGATCAGATATTGCGGTGCACCAACAATAAGAGAGTCAAAGAGAGATAGTTGATGAAAGACCTAATTTGGAAGAAACTATTCAAATAGCCAAAAGCATGGAACATAGAGCAATGTGGTTAAAAAAGATGGATGGTGCGACCAATGAGACAAAGGACAATGTCAATGGTGAGGCTGGGGCTATGCAGTTAGTAAGGAAATGTAACGATAAAAGTAATTACACTAGAACATTGAGTGAAGGGAAAAGCAAAGGGGAAGTAGAGGTGAGAGAAACAAATGCAAATTGGAGAGAAATGAAGTGTTTCCGATGTGGTGCCCCGGGGCCACATCGCATCCAGTACAATGTGTGCAGCTAGAAATGTGGTGTGCAGGAAGTGTGGGAGAAGAGGACATCTCACAAAGGTGTGTAGGATCAAAATTGAGGTCAGGGATACACGAAGGGTTCAACAAGTTGATCAAGAAGTTGATGATAGTTGTGAGAGCATTCAATAAATAATTTTAACTGTGGATGTAGAAAGGGAAATTGAAGTGAAGGAAGTAAGTGTGAGAGTACCAGGCATGAGGTTAGAAAGTGGTGATTAACTAGAGAAGCTGCATTGTCCTGTTCTCCTTGAAGGGGTGTCTAGAGAAGTGTAAGCAGACTCCGGGAGTCTGTTCACCCTTATCTCTAAAGAAACATATGAGAACAAATGGAATTGTGCTAATGGTTATCAACTATGTAAGCCTGATATAAAAGCTGTAGGCTATCCAGGGAGAGGTATCCTAAAGTACTTTCCGATAAGTTGGGTTTGTTGAAGGGGTTTTTGCACAAAATTGTTTGAAGGAAGGAGTGAAGCCAGTGGTGCATATAGTAAGGAATGTTCCTAACATGATGAGACAACCTTTGAAAGAACTAGATAGACTGTTGAAACAACAAATCATCGAGCCCATTGAAGCCTCCGAGTGGCTAGCTCCAATTGTGGTGGCACCCAAAGGAGAGGGAAAGATTTGGTTATGTATTGACCTGCGTGACTTGAACAGGTGCATTTGGGTGGGCAGACAACCACTTTCAGATCGCTCAAAATTAATGACAATGAAGGGTAAAGGAGTTGTGTTCAGTGTTCTAGACATGTCGTCTGCATACTATCAAGTTAATTTGTACGTAGAGTCTCAGCACCTGACTTCTTTTGTTACTCTGTTGGGTGCATTCGGTTACTAAAGGATGCCTTTCGGGCTTGCTTCAGCCTCAGCGTTCTTCCAAAGGATAATGAAAAGTACCTTCAGAGACTTAGATCATGTTCTATGTTTCCAGGATGATATACTCATTGTGAGGAAGAGTGCTTGTGACCATAGCAGGTTGTTTGAGGAAGTGATGTCGCGGTTGGAGAAACATGGTTTGACTGTGAAGAATGAAAAATGCCAAATCAAGAAGGAAGAAGTTACCTATTTAGGACATACTATTAGTACTAAAGGTATGAGTCCAAAGAAAAGTATAGTGACAGTAATAGAGAAAGCGCATGGGCCCAAAACCAAAGATGAATTGAAATAATTTCTAGGTCTGGTGGAATACTGTGGAAAATTTGTGAAGAATTTTACGGAAATTGTTGAACTTTTAAGGGGGTTAATGAAAAAAGGAGAGGAGTTTGACAGGACTTAAGAGTGTGAGAGCGCATGTTTTACAATAAAAGAGTGTATCGTCAAAACCTCCATGTTGTGACATTTTATGTAACGGGAAGGACGTATGTCACTACAGATGCTAGCAAGGTGGGGATTGGTACAGTCTTGACGCAGGTTTAGGATGGAATAGGGAATGTGATTGGTCTCGCGTCCAGGAGGTTGCAAGGAGCAGAAACTGCGTACTCTGTGATTGAGAGAGAAGCCTTGGCCTGCTGCTGGGGGATCAATTGTTTCAGATTTTATGCATGGGGATTTCCTTTAAAATTGATATCTGATCACAAACCTTTAATGTATATCTTCAAGGGTGGTAGAGGTTTGGAAGGGAACGTTATGCCACGCATCACTAGATGGTTGTTATCCGTGATGCAGTACAATTTTGAAATAGAATTTGTGAAGGGTAGCAAAAACGTGGTAGCAGATCATCTGTCGAGAATGCCAGTGGAAGTAATGGAAATCATTGTGGAAGTTGCATCCAGGAAGGAAAGGTTTGTGGATGGGAAGTTGGCTATTGTTGCAAGAGAATGGATGGTTGAAAGGGAAGATGATGATGTGATTAAGGAAATTGAGGAGAAGGTTGTGCGTGGATGGGAAGAAAGGGATAGACTGAGAGAAGAAATGCGTGAGTTTTTCAAAGTTAGAACGATTTGAGCATTGTTGATGGTAAGTTAAGGAGAAGGAGTGGGGCGTAGCCAAGACGTTGACCGAAATGGGCGCGCGAAGGTGAAGTTCCCCCAGCAACCCGCCTGTATAGTAGTGGGCTCTGCAGATACTGAGAAAAAGGTGGGTGGAGAATCATGCGGAGGCCTACGGGGGACGCTGCGGTGGTGCTCGTGCCACTGAGGAGACCAGGCTGCCGCTGGGAGCTCGCAGCGATCCGGGAATAGTGAGCTGGGCGGGCCCGGAGAACTGCAGGGGAGCTGTGGGCCTGGGGCACAGCTGCACTGACTGGGGTGCCCAGCCCAGGCCTGGAACTGTGTGGCCTGCCCCACATGTGCTTGGCGCTGGAGAAAAATGGGGACTGAGGTCCACTGACATGGTGTGATACAGAAACCCGGTATTTAGGAATTGTTCTGCACATAGATAAGGAACAGATTATGCGGCTTAATTACAGACCAGTGATGGAGCGACTAAAAACACATATTGACCGCTGGATCGTTCCACCACTCTTCATGACCGTGAGGATTGCTATAATTGAAATGGTAATCTTACCAAAACTGAGGACTCTCTTTCATAATATCCCCATACCGCTCACCAACTCCTTTTTTGCCCAATTGCACACACTATTGGCATGGCTGGTGTAGGGAGGATGACAGCCATGCATGGGATGGGACACTCTGGTGCTACCATTTGAGAGGGGGGCTTGGGGTACCAAACATGTAATTCTACTACTTAGCAGCACAGTGCAGCTATGAATGGCATTGGTATCACCCAGACGCCAGATTGCCATGTACGAAACCCGAGGTGGACCTAGCGACCCCAGTGCCACTACGAGGGTTACTACCACCTGGGCTGTCTCCTGATAGAGTGGATATTCAAACAGTGTCAACTATATGCTGGGCCTGGAGGAAAATGCTATTGGTAACGGGAGACGCGGAACTATACTGTTGTGTAATTCCTAGGACCCCCCAGGACCTGCACGTTTTGGATGACCTAAACTGGGAGCTTGGTGTGCAGACAGACTCTGGACACCCCCACAGGATGAGTCAGCCGTTAGCTGCTCTACGGTGCCACTACCACCCCCCTGTATTCAACAGCAGTGTAAGCAGTTTCTGGCAACCACTGAACATGACAACCCTGATTCCTCAGGTATCATGAAAAACAATACAGTATCTTTTGCTCAGTTACTCGTGCTTACTTTTCTCAGAATACCCATAGAATGATGGTTGGAACGGTTTCAATAATTATTTATTGGTCAAGCGTCAGTCTAGTGTGAAACATATTAGCTGCGACAATCAAAAGACAGGAGCAGACAAATGTGTTCGCTAGCTCCAAAATCGTAAATAGCAGATACATTTCTACCATAGTTAATAAGATGAATAAAAGTAGATTATATAAAACAATAGCATTGGTGTTCTCCTACGATGCGTAGCCTAGCAAAATGCACCTAGCCTAGATATGTAGGTGAAGCCTGTGTATGTAAATGTCAGGATAGATCCTAATGGAGCAAAGAAACCCCAGGGGAAGTACTAACCCCTCACCTGATGGTTCTGAATGAAGGACCCCGTCTCTGCATCGAGGATGGCACCCTGTAAGGGATGTCAGGTCTCTGCCTGTTGAAGGATCAGCCTGGAAGGAATTCTCCTCTCTGTCTGTAAGGGGGAGTTAGGGTCTTTTATTCTAAAGTGGTCACTCAATGGTTTCTTCTATAATCGATATGATTTGAAAACATTCACTAATTTTCTGCTAATCCTTTTCTAAACAAACATGATCATGCACAGCTGGCTGTTGGCAATGGATGAAAAACTGGTGACCCTTATACAGAAGAAATCTGCCATGCCTGGGAACATGTTTATGTACGTCAGGTACAGGGATTAAGATAGCGTACTGAGAGCCTGAGGTCGAAGAGACAGAAGTAAGCACTAGGTAAAAGGTCACCTGTGTGGAACCGTAATGTCATGTGGAATGGACAAAACGTATGTAATTGGTATGTACATGATGAGCCTATCCTAAAGGACATGACAATACGCCTCCCAACTCCCATTGTCAGATAACCCATGGGTACCCATCACGTCAGAGCCATTAGTAAAACGTACAATGAGAAGGTGTGGGCTGTGCACCTTTAGGGACTTGTTCCCCGGGGGTCACATGGAGCTGAGTATCTATATATCCCTCAGAGCCAGACAACTTTGCACCATTGAAGTTACTCATATCTGCTACCGCGGGCTGTAGACTGGTATCCAGACTGTACCGTGCTAGTCTAGAACACATGCCAGTGCATGATGGCAGGATCCGGGACACGTGGGAGGTGGATCTGGGACAACCCATCCCAGATAATGTATGGCGAGAATGCTGCGCACACCTGTAGCGTCTCCAGTAATTACAGACATAAGCTGATACATTTCAAATATTTGCACAGGGTGTACATGACTCCGGTTAAAATAGCATGTATAGACTTGTCCCGGACTGCAAACTGCTCTAAATGCCAGGCACCAATGGCGGACTATATTCACATGACAGGGACATGCAGTAGGGTTGCAGGGTACTGGGTACACATTTTTGAGGCACTGCAGCAAAGTCCTAGTCTCCAAATTAAGCCGTCTCCATTGTTGGCGCTACTGAGTTATGCTGCGGACATCCCCAAAGCGCTGTGCAGGTATGTTGGTATGACACTTCTCATTGCCAAGAGGGAGCTGGTCATCCATTGGGGTCACAAAAGCACACCAACACTCGAACAATGGCTGCACAGTTTAATGTATTGCGATACCATAAGCAAACTGTTGCTGCAATGCAACCTCCTGCATCCAGGCCTAAAGATATTTGGCAGCCTTTGTGAGACTATTTGGGAAACATTGCTCATGATGACAGCAGCCAGTGAGCACTGTGTGCAATAATGTTGGAGCGGGATGGTAAAAAAAAAAGTTAAGGAGAAGGAGTCAGTTTGTTCTCATCCCAGAAGTATTCGAACAAGGATTTTGGACATAATTCATGAGGGACATCTTGGATGTGGGGCCATGAAAAGGAAGGTGAGGCAATAATTTTGGTGGCCCTGGGGCACTCTACATCTGGTCTCTGTTGGTTCCGAAAGGTAGGGCGGGAGTCTTCCTCGCTGAGTTCTGCCTGTGAGATATGAGCTTACCTAGTCAGGGGCCTTTCCGGTGATACCAGCGTAGTGGAGTCTGGTGTCAAGTGTGCGGTGGGAGATGGTGTCGAAGGTAGCTAAGAGGTCCAGGAGGATGGGGGCTGCAGTTTGGCCTACGTCGAGGAGGGAGCGGATGTCTTCGGTGCCGGCGAGTAGGGTGGTCTTGGTGCTGTGGTTGCTTTGGAATCCGGATTTGGAGTTGTCCAGGACGTTGTTGGCTTAGCTGAAGTTTGATATCTGGGTGTTGACGGCCTTTTTGATGACCTTGGCTGCGCATGGAAGCAGGGAGATGGGCCTGAAGTTCTGCGGTGACCTAACTGGTCACCTTCCATACCTTCAAACGCTTATAGATGCATTGCTTTATGTTTGTTTGAACTGAATGAGCATGTCTCCAAGGCCACTAAGGGCTCTTTGCAGGGCAGTGGGAAAGGGTAAAACAACAACTGTCCATTCAGGATTACGATGAAAGGTCAGAGAGCCCTATCCCAAAAAACAGAGATGGGGTGGAAAAGTTGGTGAGTCTGCTTATAAGTTGAGTATTTCTTTAAGAAACTTTCTCTTCAATTACTTTTTTACATGATGGTCAACTCGGCAGGACTCACTAGAGAGTGTCCAAAGCTGTCACTGGAGAGGGTTTAAAGCGGTCCCCAGAGCAGTACCCCGATCTCTTACACAGTAAGATGCATCCGTTTTCTGAGGTGGAAAGGACTGCCTCCGGGAAGGACTTGAACACAGTTCACAATACTTTGAATATAATTCTTTCCTCGGCTGGCACACAGTGCATTTGTTTCGGGGCCGGGGTAAGATGGCAGTTTCTCCTCAGATGTATTCAGAATCTCGCCACTTGGTTCTGAACACTCTGGAGCTTTCCACTTTGTCTCTTTTGATCACCAATGTAAATTTCATAATAGTAATCTAGTATAGGGATGAGCAGAACTTGTGGAGTTTCACTCTGCGGAATTACATGGAGTTACCTAAAAACTAAGCGAGATTCCATGGAGTTCCGCGAGCAGCGGAGTTCGGGTACGTCGTGCTGCTGGCACTGATTTTTAGCGCCAGGAGCTTGTCCCGTGCTGTAAAATGAACGCAGACAGCACCAAGCGGCTTGCTAGAGGGCGCTGGTTCTTTCTGCCACTCGAGTGAAGTTTTTACTTGAGTGGCAGCATTCTTAACGCTAGCGGCAGCTTTGTCAATGCGAGTTGTAAAGACCTGCCGTGACTGCCCACAATGAGAAATCTCACTGACAGGCAGCCTAGTGCTAAATTTTCACACTCGGCAACTTAACGTTGGTGAGTTGCGCACAAGAAAAAACTCTGCCACGCAGCGGTTGACATAATTTTTATGGAAATCTGTGCTCCAAGCAGAGCACAGAGTGTGCAGAACTCTGCGTACTCCACAGGAGGAGCAGAGTGTACTGCGCACCCCATATATAGTCTTGATGGTTAAAGGGTTCTAGTAAGTTTCACATTGTGGTTGTATCAAAGGAAAAGGAGTACGTATCCCAGTCTCATCTGCTGAAAGTTAATATGATGTGATCTGCGCACTGAATGGTGCCCCGTCTGCACCATATATGCATGTTTAGCCTGGAAGGGTGGGGGCTGCTTTTGTTACTGGGGGCTGCTTTTGTAGCCAATGCAGTGTAACAGTTTTAAAAGCAACAATAAAGTGCCAAGACAACTCTGGTGATTAATGCACATGCTGATTGGAGTTTTGTCTAGTCGCAGCTTTTACTCATCTAAGATAGCGTAGAGGGTTAATATGTCTGCAGCAAAGAGTGTGTACTGTGCAGATCTCAGACCAGTATCTTATGTGCATAGCTCCGTGCTTTACTGATTTTGTCACAGAGATCCTTTTGTCACTGTGCAGTTCATAAGTTACAATTGTAATCTAGGTTAGAAATGTGTTTTTTTCCCCAGTCTTTCATTATCCTAGTTTTGCTAATAAGGGTTTATTTGGGTAGAAATACATTGTTATTGGTAAATTCAAGCCTATCCACTGTGTTATGTTATGAATCCTGAGTTTGTGCTTCTCCATACCAAGCACTACTGCCTACTAGACCGGATGACTGGGACACCTTGTAATCCACTTTGTCTTATGTAACATTTTCTATACACTGATTTACACATGTAAGATTCATTGTCTCTGTATGTGTTTGTGATGTAAAATGCTCCGGCACCCTACACTGTTATGAGAGATGCTCTAAATCAAATGAAATACATGAGAGAGGGGCAATGGAGAGATGAAAGTCACTGTTGGAGGATGATAGGGGGAATCACTGAAAAGCCCCAGTAAATACTGCAGTATCCTGGTGCACTGTAAGGTCATCATTTACTATGCTTTAAAAACGAATACAATTGAATATATAATGAAAAATGTGTTGTACAATGCACCATTTTGGCCATCATTTCACAAATCGTCTTGGTGGGAGAACGATTTAGTCAAGGGCGACCGGCACAACTCGCGGATAGGGGCGCAGTTGCGTGGGGGGGTGGTCCAGCGTCTTCTTTACTGCTCGCTTGTGTCCAACTCCAGGTTGGAACAGGAAGCAGGCAGCCTTGCCTCTACCCCAAAGCCAATCACATACAGAATAAAACAGAGGGCAATGAAGCGAATGGCCCAGAAGAACTGTTTTTCATGGCAAGTGCCAAAGTTGGGATTTAGGACCAGGTCTCTATTTTAAAAGGTCAGCTGCTTAGTCGTCAAGTCGCACTTGCTTCTATGCAAGGTGCCTCATGCTAATCTCCTGCCATCATGTGACGGCACCAGCTTCACAGCGCTAGGATCAGCCTCACAGGTCAATGCACAGGCTCACGTGTCAGGCTCCACGCACCATATACCGTTAAAGAGTCGCTGCTCAGGTTCTGCCTCTAGGCGCATTGCATGTTAGGAACGGTTTCCTATCTCTATTTTATCCTCATGTGTGCATGTACCGCCTCATACTTCCAGGCACTCATGGTGGCTAGAGTTGAGTAAGTCTGGGTTCAGTCATATATACGAATTGACAACCTCATATTCCTCTGTGTAGCCTCACATGAGCCTGTCCGGCTGTCCATGCCCAAGTGATGCAATTATATAGCAAGAACAGCTCATATGGAATGTTCAGCTTCATACACCCAACCAGTTCCTCCCAAGCTCCTAGGCATGCATACCAATGTTCAGACTCACATGCCCATGTGTAACCTCTCACACGCAAACACACAGACACACAAGCACACACACAGGCAAACACACACCCACCCACCCACACACACACACACACACACTCACATGCAACTACATTCATATGCAAACTCACACACACACAAACACACACACACACACTCACACACAAACACACTCACGCTCAACCACACACACAAGCACACATGCAACCGCACACACTCCCACCCACCCACACACACACACACACTCACATGCAAACTCACACACAAGGACACCCACATGCAGAAACACACATGCAAACACACTCTCACACAAATACACTCACATGCAAACTCATACGCACACACAAACACACACAAACACATTCACATGCAAACACACACACAACCGCACACAAGTGCAAACACTCACACAAAAACACACACACACACTCAAAAGCAAGCACACTCATGTAACCACACACATGCAAACACATACACACAAGCACAAATGCAGAGGCATATACACATATTTCTCAGACACACACACACACACATGCAGGTGCGAAAGCAGAGGCAGATACACACATATTCCTCTATCTCTCTCTCTCTCTCTCTCTCTCTCTCTCTCTCTCTCACACACACACACACACATGCATTCAGAAAAGCCGAGGCAAATACATTTGCGCATAGAAAGACACAAAGATACTGCTCCTGCGGAAAAGGGCACATTTACATATCCTCCCTATGTCACAGACTCATCACCACATTAACTCATTCATACATTCATTCATTAGTGGGGCCCATAACACCAACACTCATACGTCTCACTCTAGCCTGCACACAGGAGGAAAAGAAGCGCTGGACATGTGGGGGTACCTTGTTACCTATTGGGAGTAATTCCTTTACATTATATACATTATATACATCTGTACCTATAGAATCCTAACTTTAACATCAAGGCACTCCACCACTTGGTCGATGGACCAATTAGTTGGACTGGTTGATGGTGATTTAGAATCAGCTAAAACACATTTAAAGCTTTGGAACCATTCGGTTAACTTTCAATACCTTATTAAAGAATCACAAACTCGGTGAGGAGCCTAGCGCGCAACCAAGATGGCCGCGTAGGTGCGAGGCTCCCGAGGACCTCCGCAACCTCCTACGTTTATCCTGTCTTCATCCTGAATCGGTTGAGGGGACTGTGTCGGTGAGCCTGAGCCGAGGTGGTACCCGTTTTCCGTTTTTGAATCGGACCCCGGGTGCCGGGGTGAGCACCGGCTGAAGTTTGCGGCCTACGTCCCTCCTGACCCCGGACTCGAGTTTGGGGGTAACCCAGTGGCGAAGTGAACAACAACGGCGGGCTGGGCCTGGCGAGTCGCGTACCCCGCACTTTCACTTTCGCTTTTGACTCCCCTTGCCCTCATCGCAAGTGGGATTACGGCGTTTCTTTGTGTTGGGTGGCCTCGCTGGGAGACCCTGCCTGCCTGCCTGCGGTGGCCCGCTCTGCCGTCCTGGGGTGACCCCCGGGGCTCTCGGCCTTGATTGCTTGCTCTCCACTGCGTAGCTGGTGAGGTCGCGAGCCACACGACGATGGCCACGAAGCAGGATGGGGATCGGTTGAAGGCCAAGTCTACCCGGCGTGGCACCGCGCATCAGGCCAACATTATGGACCGCTACACCCTCCCGAAGGGGTCTCCCGGCGGATCGCACAAGTCCTCCGAGTGCCCCTCGGATGCCCCGGATTTGCCTGCGGATCTGACTTTGCAGGATGTTATGGGCGCCATTGCTGAGATGAAGACCTCAGTGGGCCAGCAATTCGACACCTTGGCACATAAACTCGACGCGGTCCTCATCGATGTCAACCTTGTTAGAGCCGATCTCTCTAAGACAAATGACCGGGTCGACTCTTTGGCCCACACCGCGTCGGGCCTCACGACTGAGGTAGCGGCCCTTCAGACGGAGGTGCATCGGCTCCGTCAGGCAAGTGCGCTCCTGGATCGGCGCCTGGAGGACTCCGAGAGCAGGGCCCGGAGGAATAATATCCGCATTATTGGAGTGCCCGAGGGACGGGAGGAGTCGGCGGCGGATCTCTTTGTGGAGGACCTGATCTCTACCCATCTCCAGCCTAAGGGGCTGAGTAAATTCTTTGCGGTGGAGAGGGCTCATAGAGTTCCCGGAGGCAGGCCGAAGGTCGGAGCCCCTCCGCGGCCTCTTATTGCCCGTATTTTTAACTTTCGGGACAGGGATGCGATTCTGCAAGCTTCCAGACTGCAAGGGCCGATTAAGCTGGAAACCATGGAGGTGAACTTTTATCCTGACTTCACGCAGGCGGTCCAGAAGCAGAGACTGAGTTTCCTGGGTGTCAAGCGGCGGCTTCGGGACATGAACCTAAAATATGCCATGCTCTTCCCGGCCAGGCTGCGGGTGGAAGCGGATGGTCGCACTCACTTTTTTGACCGTCCTGACATGGCCGGGGACTGGTTGGACACTTTGACTGGGGGACATGGTCGAGATGGAGGGGGGGCGACGGGAGGTGAGCACTCACCGGACCGGGTCTGAGGTACTGACACCGTGGCTCACCCCGGATGATGCCACTTTTGGACATGCTTAGGGTCTTTTGCCTATTGCGCCTTGTTTCCCCTCCATGGGAGGTTGTGCTGGGTCTCGAGGGGGTTCTCCCTCCTCCTCTAGGGGGTCTTAGTAGTTCCATTTACATAGGGGCGACAGGCACACTGCAAGTTGGGGGGGCTGTTTGGGCTCATGCAGGGGTGCAGGGAGGGGGGAGTTTTGTTGGGGCTGTTGGGTTGGGGTTGGGTATTGTTTATTTGTACCACAAGGCAGATGTATTGTTGTGCTACTTCTACAGCGCTCCCTGGGGGGAGATGGCTCGATTTCGGCTATGATGGGGGGTAGGGGACTGAGTCTTTTGTCCTGGAATGTTAATGGACTGGGGGACAGGATAAAACGGGGTGTGGTCCTGCAGTTTTTAAAACGTATTTCTCCCGATATAGTATTTCTGCAGGAAACACACCTCATTGGAAACTCCTTTCGTGCTATGAATAGACGGGGCTATCGCCTTATAGCCCACTCGGGCTTCACCTCTGGTTCGAGGGGCGTGGGAATTATGGTTAAAACTTCGCTCCCGTTGGAAATGGATGAGGTGTTCCACGATGAAAGGGGACGATACACGGCTCTGGTGGGTAGATTGGAGGGTAGAGTGATTGTTTTAGTTTCTGTTTATGTCCCGCCAGGGTTGCAAACAACTACTTTCGCTGATCTGGGACGCCTCCTCCTTGGCCTTCCGGAGGGGATTCTAGTGGTTGGGGGAGATTTTAACGCTGTAGTTTCCGGTACTGAGGACCGTCACCCTCCTAGGGATCTCCCCCGTACCCAAGCGTGGCTGTCCGGCCTCTTGGATACATTGGGGCTGGTGGATTGTTGGCGGCTGAAACACCCTACGCAGATACAGTACACCTTTCATTCCGGGGCTCATGGCAGTCTTTCAAGGCTTGATTATGTTCTGATGCCAGCGGCACAGGCGGGGAGTGTTGGGGAGGTACGACATTTGGCGTGGGGTATTTAGGACCACTCCCCGCTCCTGCTGCACTTCGACATTGTCCCGAGGGGGGAGGGGAGGGTGGTCCCGGTCAATCCCTGGTATCTGCGTGACCCCACAATTCGCGCAGATTTGGTTAAATCTCTTGAGCGGTATTTTGAAGATAATGTGGGGTCTGTATCGTCTGCGGTCTCTCTGTGGGAGGCGTTTAAGACGGTAATCCGGGGGGAGGCCCTGTCCCTCATTTCCCATTCCCGGAGGCGCGGGCGGGAGGAGGTGACCCGTATTGAAACTGAGATAACTGAATTGGAGGGTGATCTGGAATGTGGGGTGACGGATGACAAATTACATGCTCTCCGGCTCAAGCAGGCAGACTATAAGGCCCTCGTCACGGAGGCAGCCAGGGGCCTCAGTAGAGAGCAGCATGGGAGACTGTATGATGTGGGTGATAAGGCTGGTAAATTGATTGCGTGGCTGGATAAAAAGGAGAGAGCGAGTCGAGTTGTCCCGTCGATTGAGAAATTGGATGGTGTGTGTGTCACTGATCCGGGTGAAATTGTTGATTGCTTCGCAGACTATTTCCGTGGGGTGTATTCCCCGGTATCTTCCCGCTCGGAAGAGGATTCCCATGCTCTGCTCAGGGACATTGCGCTGCCTTCCCTTTCGGAAGAGGATAAAGTGTCGTTGGACGCCGCCCCTACATCTGAGGAGATTGCCCTCGCCATACGTTCGGTCGCTTCCGGCAAGGCCATGGGTCCTAATGGCCTTCCCATCGAATTGTACAAGTTGCGACCGGATACGCTGGCGCCACATCTCCGTGCTATGTTCCTCGTGGCCCGTTCGGCGGGTTCCCTCCCGCTGGACCAGCGTCTGGCCACTATCGTGGTTATTCACAAGGAGGGGAGGCCGCGGGATCGGGTCACGTCTTACAGGCCCATTTCTCTGTTGAATGCGGAGCCCAAAATTCTCGCCAAGGTGCTGGCTAATCGGCTGGTTAGCGTGGTGTGCGATCTGATTCACCAGGACCAGTCCGGCTTTATCCCTCATCGCAACACCGCGCTTAATCTGCGGCGTCTGCACGGGGTGCTCGCGCGGGTCCCGTTCATACGAGAGCCAGCCATTTTGGCGTCCTTGGACGCCACTATGGCGTTCGACACGCTTGAGTGGCCATATATTTGGGCGATGCTGGCGAAGTTTGGTTTTGGCCCGGGATTCATTGGTTGGGTGAAACTGTTATACTCCGGCCCTCTGGCGCAGGTGGTGGTGAACGGTAGAGTGTCGGCTCCGTTTGAGCTGGGCAGGGGTACGCGGCAGGGCTGCCCGCTGTCGCCGCTCCTCTTCGCGCTTGCCTTGGAGCCCCTGGCAGAGTGGCTGCAGTGGGAGCCTTCCATTCGTGGTCTCCGTTGGACCCCTGAGTATGAGGATCGCGTATCTCTTTCGCAGATGATATCCTTTTATACCTTGCTTCCCCGCGTAAATCGCTGATTGTATTCGTGGATGTCTTGCATTACTTTGGCCGCAATTCTGGCCTAGTCATCAACTGGGCTAAATCCTGTGTGTATGTCCTCTCCGGGGAGACTCCTATCCTACCGCGGGGCTGCCCTATCTAGGTCGCTCCGCAGGGATTTAAGTACCTGGGTATCTTTATTACCCTGGACGCTGAGGACCGATATAAACAAAATTTGCTCCCCCCCCTCCAGCGCCTGAAGGAGGACGGGGCGCGTTGGAGGCGCTTGCCGCTCTCATCGCTTGGCCGTGCGGCATTGTTTAAGATGATGTCACTGCCACGTTTCCTATATGCTTTACAGAACACGATGGATGTTGTCCCGGCGCGCTACTTTCGCGAGGTGGAGAGTTTGCAGCGCCAACTATTCTGGGATGGGAGGCCGCGTATCGCCCTTGCGAAGCTGACACTCCCGTGGTATGACGGGGGGGGTCGCCCTCCCAGACATCAAACGGTACTACTGGGCCTCCCAGCTGGCCGCGATAAACCACGGCCTTTACGGGCCCGCTCTAAACCCGGCCTTTGAGATGGATAAACTATTACTGCCGGGTGGTGACTATAATCGGGCGCTCTATTCTCGATCGCTCGACGCGCGTCTGACGGGCCCTACGCGGGTCATGGTACGGGTGTGGCACGCGGCAAACTTGGCGATGGGGTGGAAGGATCGATTGACCCGGGCGACGCCACTGTATGCCTCTGAGCGGCTGGGCTCCCTGTGGACCTCGAAGGGCTTTGAGAAGTGGGACATGATAGGCATCAGCAGGGTGGGCGATCCCTGGACGAGGGGGGGATTCAAAACATTCGATGTGCTGCAGACGGAATTCCAGTTGCAGGACAGGGAGTACTTTCGATATCTACAGATCCGTCACGCGCTGGTCTCCGTATTCCCGGATGTTGCCTCCATCCCGGAGTACTCCCCTCTGGAAGATAGAGTGCTAGACGGGCATGTGCCGGATGGCACGATTTCCTTGATTTACAAAAAGCTCATCAACGATCGCTCAGGACTGTTGGCGAGCCTTCGTGAGGCGTGGGTCGCCGATGGATTGGAGCTGGACGACGAGGACTGGGTGTCTGCGGTGGCCTCCCCGAAAGAGGTGGCCATACCGGCCCGCCTTCGCTTCGTCCTGCTCAAAATACTCCATAGGGTCTATGTTACGGGGCCGGGTCTGATGCGTATGGGATATTCCGTGGATGGGTTGTGTAAGCGTGGGTGTGGTTCACTAGGGACCTTCGTCCATATTTTGTGGGAATGTCCGGAGGTGGCGCGATTCTGGCGTGGTGTGCATGCGGTGTTGCGGGCGGTCACACATGTGCCGCTGCTTCCTGAGGCGAGGAGGTGTCTGCTAAATGTGTGGGTGCCGACTGATTACTCAGTGCCGCAGACGTGGTGGGTGACTCTTGGCTATATGGTGGCCAAGCGTGACATAGCGCAATTGTGGGGCTCCCAGAGGTCGCCAACGATCTCGGCATGAAGGACAACATGGATTGGTGTATGTTTTGGGAAAAAGTGGTGTATGTCGCGAGAGGTAAGCCTGGGAAATGGGTGAAAGTGTGGGGCCCCTGGAACTCCTACCGTGGCGGAATTTGTACCCCGCAGCTGACGCCTGATCTGGCACTGGCCCCGTCTCCCTAGTCTCCTTGTCTCCTTGGTTCTGGGTACGGAGTCCACTTTGTCTCCGCTCTGGCCTGTCCCCCCCCGCTTTTCCTGTGGATCGGTAGGGTCCTCCCCAGTGGAGCGCATACTGCTGCTTCGATTTCTTGCTGCCTTGTGGATTTGTTTGTTATTTCTTACATGAAAATGGAACCGCCATCTGGGGGGTCCGGACGGTGTGGCCGCCAAGGTTTTTTTCTTTCCAACTCCTGTGATCTCTCTCACGCTGCAGCGTGTGTTTCCCACTTGTATTCTATGCTCTTATTGTTTGCTAGCGGCCAGCCCGAAGGTTGTAGGCCCATTCTTGTATCTCTTTTGACTTCTGTAATAAAGGTTTCAAAAAAAAAAAAAAAAAAAAAGAATCACAAACTCATTTCTTATTAATCAACTTTTAGTTTATCTAATTTAGTTCACTCTGTGTTGGCATATTCAAGATTACAGTTCAAATAATTTCTCTATTGATCGTCCTCCAATCTTTGATCTCTAACATAAATTTACATAACGTTTATATTTACCTAAAGTTTGACATTGGCGGCCTTCCGACCACCCCGAATATTATTCCAGTCTCTGCAACCTTCTCCAGAAGAACCCGTCAACCCACAGCAATAATCAAAAACCCTTCAGATGGAATCGTCCTCTTGTAGTCAAAGAAAACCCAGGTAAATCCAGGAAATCTCCTTCAGCTCGACACAGTCCCCACGAAAAAGCCAAATGACCGGGCGATCGAACCAACGAACCAACAACCCAGCAAATCAACCCCTCAACCACCCCCTCTACCAAATCCCCGACCTTTTATACTCTTTTTCTCCTTACTTTTATGTCAATGTGCAACAATTTAGGGGTAGAAAGTGTTCTGATTGGCTAAACCCTCTGCAATTTGTAAGTCTCCTGAATGTTCCCAGGTTTGCCTGTTTCCCATGAGACCGGGCATGACACTTCTCAATTGTATTCTTTTTGGTAATTCCACAGGCAAAAGTTCCGAAGTAACACCATGCAAGCCTTCTTGTACAGGTCCTTCATTGTCCCTTCGGTCATTCACACTAGTCTTCATCTTGGCAGTCCTCCATGTTCCTATCCTTGACAAGAAACACTTTGCTTCTCGTCGGAGGTCGCTTGGAGATCTCCAGAGCCATCCGAGTATGCGCAGTAGACATCGCGCTCACATGACGGTGGCCACTTCAGAACTCCATCTTAAGTACTGCGGCCTAGCAGGCCCAAATGCCAACTTAAGCAAAAACAAACATAACAGTAAATAATATATAGAAATGAAGATTCTAATGTTGAATCCCACACTAATCCCAATATATAATAGTATTTTTCTAGCTTGTAGCAACATTTAAAGCAATAATACTCACCATTCTGCAGCACTGGAAGCACAAACCATCACAAAAGCAACATGAATCATGCAATTCTCTATTTCCCCACATTCTAAAGGTAATTTGCGTATGTTGGGAAACGAGGCAGCATCTGTGAGGCCTGCACAAATAACATGACTACATTTGTCCTTCACTGGGAACCAAACACCCATTTGTAGGGCCTGACTCTCAGAGGGTAGCGTTGCAGAGCAGTCTGAGGCTTACTCAAGGGAGGTAGTGTGGGCTAGTAATCGCCATTTGCAGGTGCACAAAAATAACACTCAATAATTGATTGTCCAGTCTGTACTTTGCTTTATAAAAGTAAGAGTACATTTATTGAACACACACACTACTCAATACTATGCACCAATTTACAAATATACATAAGCTGTTGCAATTACTTTGTGACATTGCATAACATCTCCACCCCTCCCGCAGGGGGGGTGGGGTCTAGTACCACCACTCCCATGTATGCACATCGACTTGCCCCAATGCAGATAGTTGAACATAACCTGGAGCGAGGGCCCTGCGCACTGGCACCATCCCAGTGGCGACCCACCCCATTATCTCAACAAGCATTAAAAAGGGGTAAACCTGCCTTGGTGACACATGACCCTGACTGAGCATCTCCTACTGACTATAAAGTATGCACCTCTATATCTTAAGGGCTAGCAGTCTGGGATCTTCACCTAAGTGCAGCAGCAAGAATCCATGTTTACGCACACTTTAGAATGACAGTACTCATCACCTTGGTTGATCATTTGAATGCATTGCAATTACAGCCCCTAAAGGCATCACAGATGAAATCTCAGGATTACGCATATACAGCCAGACACCCTAGCAGGACTGACTGGCAACATAACCCCACTTGACGTATGACATCTCCTTACACATGTGACTTACAGTCCCTTCAAAAGAAGTACTCCTGGCAACTACACTTCTCCTGCAGTGCGCCTCTTCACTTTAAAAGGAATCCCAGGTAAAAGCATGGGATTACATAAATACAGCCCGACCCCCTAGCAGGAAGGTACAGCAACAAAAGTCCATTTAGCTTAACATCACCTTACACAGGTACTTCACTTTACACATGTGAGTTTCAGTCCACCTATAAAGAAATAACCACTAGTAAATGCATTTCGGTGCAATTACACCACTTCACCTCCAGGGGATGCACTTCTCCACACATCCCCAACTCAGCCCTTCACTTCATGATTCACTTCTCCACACACCCTCAGCTGTAGAACAAAAGTTCCAGCCTAGAAAGTGTTTAAATGCTTGAGGGGTAGTTTCCTTTAGGTCCCCATGACACTGAGGGTGGGACTTTTCTTCGTGCTGGGGGGGAAGAATGCGCTTCTCCAGCAGCTCCCCCCAGCACCTTTTCACAAGTGAGAGTGACCCCCCTCCTCTGGGGGCCAAAACGCACCAAAACGGCAGAGTTCCAAATGCCTGGCAAGGCATTATGGGGCGCTTCATGCTCCTCTTTACCAGCCCCAGCCACTGGGAACAATCTCAGCCGCCTTCGAGGTCTCTGAGAGGGTAGATTCACGAGGGAGTTGTCTTCACTGGCTCCCTGGCCAGCCTTTCGCCTGGCTCTCCTCCTTGGCCTCTCTTCTCCCTGCGCAGAGGCCACTGCTCCTGCGCACCGGTCCTGGGCTCTTCTTCTGGTGCTGTTAGGGTCCTGGGGGCAGTCAGGGTGTCTCTCCTTCCAACTGCCCATTGCGCCAGGCTCCAGCACCTTCAGCCTCAGCAAACCACACCCCAGAGAGAGCTTCTCTTCCTGTGCAAGCACTTTTAAAAAGTTGAGTAGGGGGCTGGCAGGAAGTCTCTGTTGGTCCTAGCAAACAGCGACACATCACGTCCCTGCCCCTGCTCCCTCCTTCTTGTCCAGCCTCTGGGTTTGTTCAAAATGGCGTTGTCCAGTGTCTCTGGCTGCATGTCTTGGAAGCCCCGTCCGCCTACGCTGCCTTCCCTCCTTGGTGCAGCCTGGTGCCTGGCACCCAGCGACAGCGGTTGATGGATTGGCCTGTAGCCCCACCCATCTTCTCTTCGTGGAGAGGAGGCCCTCGCTTGTGGAAGAAAGGTTATCAATCCCTCCAGCTAAGGTCAGCCCTCACCCTGGGTCTGGTCATGGCTGGCTCAGAGAAATATGACAGTTCTGGATGACCCAAAAGCAGTACAAATATGACTTTGGACTCTGCAGAATACTTCTTTTCACATTCGCTACATTGGACTTAAGTGCGTGTCTGGAATCTGTAGGCCTAATGGAAGTTAATCTAGCCCCTGGCTCCACATCCCCATAGGGGAATAATGAAGTGAAAACACAGTAAAACACACTGACTTTCCCTGGCATGTTTCTTTCCAGTGTACAAAGCCTATTCCATGTCACCACCCTATACTGCATAAGTCCTGCTACACCATTCACTTTGTAGCTGCTCCTGGACTGCGCACGCTAGGAATCTCCCCTGCACAGCCCGTACACGTGTGCACATGCATGTACACATGTGTCTGCATGTAACCAGCCCGATGTCCCTTACTCCAGCTGCTGCACAGTGGCCTGGTCAAGCCAGGGGAACACCAGTAACATCCCCATGCATTGTCTTACATCCTGAGTTCACTGTGGGTGAGTCCCAACTTATGAGGCTCCCCCACAGTTAAAGCTCAACAATTAGGTGCTCAAAAAGCGAAAAATTCGGGCGGCCCATAGTGTCAGAACCACCTTCTAACACAGTACCACAGTTAATCATTTGATTATTTGCCATGCAATTAGCATTTTAGTCCCACGTGTATCTCGTGTTTATTAAGGTGCAAATGTTGATTAGTCATGCCACTTTACACAAATTAGTACAAGTTAATAATTAGAATGATTACCTAATTAAATTTCATGCAAAATAGAGGAGGTATACAAAATTTTGCTTTACCATCTCCATCAATACACATGGGTATATCCACACGTACATGTTCCCTCTCAGCTTTCCCTTGCCAGCTTCGGTCTCAATCGCTCACCTCTGGTCTGTCGGGGGTCAGGCCCACTGTGGAAGCCGCCCCGGGTCTTCTCTGGACTTTGCTTTCTTTCCCTGGGCGTGGACCAGTGGTCTCTTCACGGCATGGGGCTGCATTGACTGCCCATGTCCTCCAGTGCGTATGGGCATGAAGCACCAACCCAGACCCTTTCAGGACTTGGGGCAGACAGGTAGGAAGTAAAGAAGCAACAATGTCCTATGGGATCACATGAACAAGTAGCTTTGTATAGACACAGGTGGGTTAACGAGACCACCCCTCGACTCTGACCTAGGGCGCCCAGCACTGCCTGTCCGGAATCAGGGAGGGCACAGATGCCCATTATGCATATTGTGCACAGTGGCTTGAGAATGTCCAGAGCAGGCCAGTGGAAACTAATGAGGGGGGAACACTAGACCACTGCCAGGATGTTAGTCACGCTCACTTCCTGGTT
This sequence comes from Triturus cristatus, assembly GCF_964204655.1. Lineage (NCBI taxonomy): Eukaryota > Metazoa > Chordata > Amphibia > Caudata > Salamandridae > Triturus > Triturus cristatus. The sequence goes on along the minus strand of NC_140592.1, from coordinate 1,250,218,380 downwards.
AGGGTCACTGATAGGGTATTAAGAGTGGCTCTGTATTTAAGACAATATCTGACATTCAGCATTCACCGGGCAACAATTTGTGAGTTGGTCTGGATTTTCACTTTTTCAGCATTGTGAACCAGTTTTCCAATGCTCATGTTTGTTGTTTTCCTCCTTCTCACTTCTCTCATGGTAGATTCCCATTTAGGCCTTTCTTTGTCACTCGTGCTGTGATTCTTCGATGCCCTCAGCATCTCTCCGTCGATTGCCTCTTCATCTTCTGACTGGCGTGGTCTGTGGTGGCGTCCTAGTGTCCTCAGCTGGCATCCAGGTCTGCCCAAGCCTCAAAATATCAACATTTGCTGCTGAAACTGCCCGTTCCGTCAGACACTATTCCTCCTACACCAAGGTTGTTTTGTGTAGGCCTGGGCTAAATTTCCATTCCGCTCGCGGAAATTGCGATAATTTGACATTTTCGCGTTCCGCGGAGAGTGAGAAAATGTCAAGATTTCCGCATTCCGCAGCTTAGCGATAATTTGTTTCTTGCTCGCGCTGTAAAATAATACATTCTCGCGCGATCGCCTTCCCTGAATCCCCGCGTTCGCCGACAAGTTTTCCCGATCCGGTCGCGTTCTCCACGAGATGTTGGATTGTTGGTAGCCATTTGCGCTGTCTCGCGTCAGTTTGCGCCTGCAGTAATGTCATTGGTCGCGCGATCACGTCTTTCTTCTCGCGATCATGCACCGCGAGAAGAGTGAAAACAAGATGGCCGTGCCCGCGAGCAACCGCATGGGTAAGTTGGCGAGCCGCGACCACGCAGAAAATACCGCGAACGGGCGGGAAAAAAACTTCTGCATCTTCGCGATATTTCCGCGTCTTTGCAGAGATTTTTAACATTTTTGCAATAATTTGCGAAAGTCACTTTCGCAAATTCTGCCCACCCCTAGTTTTGTGCCATCCCTCTCTGATAGGAATCCAGTCTGAAGGGTCAGGTTTGTACATGCTCTCGCCATTGCATACACACACACACACATGTGCACACATGCGCACACTATGCCAGTGTGCTATGCTAATATTTTCGCTCAATTAGATTGATAAATACCACAAACTTAGCGTTCTCTTAGAGCGTAAATAATGTAATTATTAATCACAACGGTAGTCATTTCATCGATCTTAGATGGATGAAAGGCTAAGGCAGTCCAGTTGGGACGAAAAACGTGTTAACTGTAAGTTAGCTGAATTCATGCAGCAAGGCCGTTTACCCATTGAGCTGTCTTACCAGGAGTTTGACTGTCATTCCCTTCCATTTTCACACCAAAGTAGTACACTGTTTACCCTCTTGCTTACTTTATTCGTTTCTTGTCGTGTAGCAATGTAGATATTTTCAGGGAAACAGTTATATTCTCTAACCCAAAAATTGTTTCTGACCCTTTAACAAAATGTAGCTATCCTCACAAACACCTCAAGCTTAAAAAACATAGAAGAGAATGGAAAGCAGCTGGCTGCTGTGAAATATGCAAATTCCCCAGCAGGCCGAGTCAATGATCGCTGTTGAGTGGCGCATTGTACTCTGCAGGCCAATAAAGCAGGCAGTGATGGATTCACCTTGTTACGGCCTTGATGGCTTTCTAAGCAGCGGCCATAAAGCCGCCACAGTGGCGTGCAAGGGCGTTAGCGACCTTTAAGTGGTTACCGCGCACTGCCGCAAAGGAGATCTCAAAATATACACTTGGGATGGAGATGTTTGTCCGCTCTTTTCTGGAGAATTTACTGGATCCCTGGGAGATGTCCTCCCCTAGACCGCCCTCCATTCATTTATCTGTTGTCAGACCCACTGGCACCTCTTTGTCTCCTTTCAACCGCCACAGTCATGCAGCCAATGGATGGCCGCCATTTCATCAGGAAAATCCAAATAGTGCAATATTTGACCAGAGAATCCTGGATCACACACCACGGTAGATATGTGATCACATCAAGTTGTACCAAGAGTTGTGTAGATCCGAGCACAGCGCATGTATAATGGTCCAATGGTTCTGGCCAAAACAACAGTATATCTGCCTCTGAACCCACCACAGCTCTAGGAAATGACGAAGGGGCATATCAGCAAGGGCCTGCGATAATTATCGCTCAGCGCTCTTAGCGCGAGGATAATTATCGCAGGCTAACGCTGGATTCTATCATGGAGATAGCGTGCTATCAGCAACGCTTATCTCCCAAGCGATAGAAATCCATGCGCTAGCCACAAAACAGTGCGATTATCGCTGGAAATCCAGTGATAATCGCACTGCGACCGGCGATACCTTGCTGATAGGGCAGGGTGGATTTAGCCATGTAATCCACCTCCCATTGGATTACATGGCTAAGTCAAAATAAAAGCAGGCGTAAGGAAAGTAGCGATAACCGCGGTTAGCGCTACTTTTCTTATCGCTCTGATTGTTAGCGTACACCTTGATAATTGGAGAAATGTCGGTTAGCGACATTTCTCCAGTTCTTTTGGGGAGGAACGCCCACTTTGCATCTCATTAGAGATGCAAAGTGGGCATTCAGGAAACAGGCGCTAAGGCATGGATTCACGCGTTAGCGTGTCCATGCTGATAGGGCGATAAAATTATCACCGCTTTTCGTCTGAAAACGTACGCTAAAGCGGTGATAATTTTATCGCATCGCCTTGCCGATATGCCAGCAAGTGTTTAAGTGAGAGCAATGTTTCGCCTACTTCCTGATTGTTGGCCTTCACATGGTTCTCACATTTTCATGATTGCCCATCCCCTGCACCTGAGTGTACATTTTGTCTTGTAAGTGTTAGTTGCACTGGTATCTCATGGCCAGGTTGTGCAGAAGTGCATCCCTTAGTCTTTTTCACAAGTGCTCGGAGACCATGTCGCCATAGCAACTCATAATTATTTAGTATGAACTTAGGTTTTTTGCTCAAGTGTTCTATTTGAGATGCTTATTTTCCCCTCACAGGTGCCTCCATGCATGTGAAGCAAAGATACTGAGAAAGTGTTTGCAAATGTTCAGTTTCATGCTGAAGCCCGACTCACGTAGATTTTTATGACCTTTGCATATCTTTAATGATTTCAGCATGAAATAAATCGTTTGTAGGTTAAATACTTTCCACAAACCTACTTCGGTACCAATGGATCTGGTGCTGTTGGCAACGGAATGAGAAAATATATCTACCGATGAGCACACGCTCTTACAGGGCAGGAGCACAAGCTCTTACAAGGCAGGAGCCCTTTCTGACCAGAAAACACATGTTATCTACCTCCCAGCCTGATACATTTCCCAGTGGGTCAGGTGTTGATCCTGACTTGAACAAAGATGTATCTACCCATGAAGGCAACATTGTTTCTTACAGGGATCTGTTTGTCTGCAACATCGAAGACTCACCACATAGAACGGAAAACACGGACTGTAAATAATGCTTGAATCAATCTCTACTGATCGGAATAAATTCCCCCGGGTAACGCGCCTTGGTATGATTTGTTAGCATATCTGTTAAGAATACAGGTGCAGGCAGGAATTTTAGGCCAAGATGGAGGCTAGCAAATGCCACTCCAGCCTTGTATGCAAGGGTCGCGTCCTCACTCCAGCCTTGTCTCCAAGGGTCGCGTCCTCACTCCAGCCTTGTATCCAAGGGTCGCGTCCTCACTCCAGCCTTGTATCCAAGGGTCGTGTCCTCACTCCAGCCTTGTATCCAAGGGTCGCGTCCTCTCTCCAGCCTTGTCTCCAAGGGTCGCGTCCTCACTCCAGCCTTGTATCCAAGGGTCGCGTCCTCACTCCAGCCTTGTCTCGAAGGGTCGCGTCCTCACTCCAGCCTTGTCTCCAAGGGTCGCGTCCTCACTCCATCCTTGTATCCAAGGGTCGCGTCCTCACTCCAGCCTTGTCTCCGAGGGTCGCGTCCTCACTCCAGCCTTCTATCCAAGGGTCGCGTCCTCACTCCAGCCTTGTATGCAAGGGTCGCGTCCTCACTCCAGCCTTGTATCCAAGGGTCGTGTCCTCACTCCAGCCTTGTATCCAAGGGTCGCGTCCTCTCTCCAGCCTTATCTCCAAGGGTCGCGTCCTCACTCCAGCCTTGTATCCAAGGGTCGCGTCCTCACTCCAGCCTTGTCTCCAAGGGTCGCGTCCTCACTCCAGCCTTGTCTCCAAGGGTCGCGTCCTCACTCCATCCTTGTATCCAAGGGTCGCGTCCTCACTCCAGCCTTGAATGCAAGGGACGTGTCCTCACTCCATCCTTGTATCCAAGGGTTGCATCCTCACTCCAGCCTTGTATCCAAGGATCGCGTCCTCACTCCATCCTTGTATCCAAGGGGCGTGTCCTCACTCCATCCTTGTATCCAAGTGTCACGTCCTCATTCTGTCCTTGTATCCAAGGGTCGCATCCTCCCTCCAGCCTTGTATCCAAGGGTCGCGTCCTCACTCCATCCTTGTATGCAAGGGACGTGTCCTCACTCCATCCTGGTATCCAAGGGTTGCATCCTCACTCCAGCCTTGTATCCAAGGGACGTGTCCTCACTCCGTCCTTGTATCCAAGGGTCGCGTCCTCACTCCATCCTTGTATGCAAGGGACGTGTCCTCACTCCGTCCTTGTATCCAAGGGTTGCGTCCTCACTCCAGCCTTGTATCCAAGGGTCGTGTCCTCACTCCAGCCTTGTATCCAAGGGTCGCGTCCTCTCTCCAGCCTTGTCTCCAAGGGTCGCGTCCTCACTCCAGCCTTGTATCCAAGGGTCGCGTCCTCACTCCAGCCTTGTCTCCAAGGGTCGCGTCCTCACTCCAGCCTTGTCTCCAAGGGTCGCGTCCTCACTCCATCCTTGTATCCAAGGGTCGCGTCCTCACTCCAGCCTTGTCTCCAAGGGTCGCGTCCTCACTCCAGCCTTGTATCCAAGGGTCGCATCCTCACTCCAGCCTTGTATGCAAGGGTCGCGTCCTCACTCCAGCCTTGTATCCAAGGGTCGTGTCCTCACTCCAGCCTTGTATCCAAGGGTCGCGTCCTCTCTCCAGCCTTGTCTCCAAGGGTCGCGTCCTCACTCCAGCCTTGTATCCAAGGGTCGCGTCCTCACTCCAGCCTTGTCTCCAAGGGTCGCGTCCTCACTCCAGCCTTGTCTCCAAGGGTCGCGTCCTCACTCCATCCTTGTATCCAAGGATCGCGTCCTCACTCCAGCCTTGTCTCCAAGGGTCGCGTCCTCACTCCAGCCTTGTATCCAAGGGTTGTGTCCTCACTCCAGCCTTGTCTCCAAGGGTCGCGTCCTCACTCCAGCCTTGTCTCCAAGGGTCGCGTCCTCACTCCATCCTTGTATCCAAGGGTCACGTCCTCACTCCAGCCTTGTCTCCAAGGGTCGCGTCCTCACTCCAGCCTTGTATCCAAGGGTCGCGTCCTCACTCCAGCCTTGTATGCAAGGGTCGCGTCCTCACTCCAGCCTTGTATCCAAGGGTCGTGTCCTCACTCCAGCCTTGTATCCAAGGGTCGCGTCCTCTCTCCAGCCTTGTCTCCAAGGGTCGCGTCCTCACTCCAGCCTTGTATCCAAGGGTCGCGTCCTCACTCCAGCCTTGTCTCCAAGGGTCGCGTCCTCACTCCAGCCTTGTATCCAAGGGTCGCGTCCTCACTCCAGCCTTGTCTCCAAGGGTCGCGTCCTCACTCCAGCCTTGTCTCCAAGGGTCGCGTCCTCACTCCAGCCTTGTATCCTGTATTGTGATTACTGGTGCTTGGCTCCGGCACTTATGACAGTCTGCCACATGGTAGCGCTGTGTGCCTAATTTAGAGATGAGCACAGCAACAGTTGTTTATTAATGCAATATACATTAAAAATGACTAATGCCTGCTGTCAAAGCCATTCTTATTGCTTTGGGGGCCTGGAATAGGCCGAATTGTCACACTTGCAGGAGTGCGATGGTTAATCCTGGTGCTGGTACTGTCATTGTCAGCGCTGGCAGGGGCAATGGGTGGTGCACGTTGCAGTGGCCTGACGAGGGCCCTGGAACTTTTTCTATTTTACAAATCGAGCAGTGTACAGTTTCTCCCATAAGAAGTCCCCGTAGAAGGGGGGCCAGGAGGATTGAACTCTTTGAGGCCCCCTGCCTTGCTCCTGTGCCCTGATGAGCAGGGAGTCGTTAAGGCTCTATCCTTGCCGTGATGATACCATGTGGCTTTCCAATCATGGCTTTGTGTTGTACGGCAGCGTATTGTGTTCTGGCATTTCTGTAGGGCTTACTACCCCTATATTGTGGGCCAAGCCACTTGTGCTGGGCACATATCCCACTATCCAAGCAAATGGCGTTAGTGAATACTGGCCACTGAAACGTGCCGCAGCATATGCCAACCTATTGTGGGTCTGCCCCATGGACCTCTGCTTCTAGAAACACGCCTCATATATGTAGAAGAGGTTGCACAGGCACTGGGCACCCAAAATGCAAAATCAAGCTACAGAATGTATTCCTCTTGGTGGTCCCTGAACTGTAAGAGGCAGTCCAAAGGCAGGTGACCGAGGTCCTATGCACAAAATAAAATGTAACTCCTTCCTACAACTTCCCACCCCTGCGGAGGTCACATGCTCCCACCCCTGCGGAGGTCACATGCTTCCACCCCTGCGGAGGTCACATGCTTCCACCCCTGCGGAGGTCACATGCTTCCACCCCTGCGGAGGTCACATGCTCCCACCCCTGCGGAGGTCACATGCTCCCACCCCTGCGGAGGTCACATGCTTCCCACAATGTCAGCTGCTTCTGTATTTTTTTATTCAAGATCCCATACTGTGGCTACACCCCTTCCTGCATTTGTCCACACAAACTAATGAAAACCCAAGGAGTACCTGAATACATATGTTGTGTGCCTTTCAGTGTGATTGGATAGACCTTCTCTGGCATCTGGACGCCATTTATCGTTGTTTCTAAGGTTCTCGTTGACGGAAGTCCAAGTAGTCTGTAGACATTGTGTTTGGCTGTGTTTCTTAACATTGAAGGTGAAACATATTGGAAAGTGGCCATATGCTACATGCTGTGCAGAGATGGACTACAATAGACAGTGCGGCATATTCCAGTTAGAGATCCATAATTGGAAGTATGGATTTGTGTTTCTTTGTCGGGTTAGATGTTCTGTTGGCTTTTATAAAAGATATGGAACCACACCGCAGTTCTAATGGCCGATATGCGGATTTCAAAATGGAAGCAATATCATGGTATCATCCGTATAACAGGTTAAGTGTCGCAGTCGGAGACCATAAGTGAAGCAAGCACCAAACAGAAGGTAGTTTCCTGCTTCCTACCTGCAAAACTGCTCCACTCAGTTGCCTACTTGCATGTCAGCTCCATTATAATCCTGCAGGTCAGTCCCATTGTCCTCTTGCAGGTCAGCTTCATTGACTTCTCACTAATTAGCTACATCGTCATGTAGGTCACCTCCACTATAGTCTTGCAGGTCAGCTCAATTTTAGGCCCACTCTGCTGTTCTCCTGCAGCTTCATTCTCTTTTTGCAGGTCAGCTCTATTGTCTTGTTTCAGGTGAGTTCCATTGTATTCTTGCAGATCATCCCCATTGTCACCTGCAGGTCATCCCCATTGTTTCTTGCAGGTCAGCACCATTGTCTTCCTGCAGGTCAGCTCCATTGACTTCTTGCAGATCATCCCCATTGTCGCCTGCAGGTCATCCCCATTGTTTCTTGCAGGTCAGCCCCATTGTCTTTCTGTAGGACAGCTCCATTGTTTTCCTGTAGGACAGCTCCATTGTCTTCCTGTAGGACAGCTCCATTGTCTTCCTGTAGGACAGCTCCATTGTTTTCCTGTAGGACAGCTCCATTGTTTTCCTGTAGGACAGCTCCATTGCCTTCCTGTGGGACATTGTCCTTCCATTGTCCTTCTGTAGGATAGCTCCATGTATTCTTACAGGTCATCCCCATTTTCATTTGCAGGTCACCCCCATTGTATTCTTGCTGGTCATCCTCATTGTCTTCCTATAGGAGAGCTCCATTGTCTTGCTGCAGGTCAGCTCCATTATATTCTTGCAGGTCACCCCCAGTGTCACTTGCAGGTCACCCTCATTGTATTCTTGCAGGTCACCCCTATTGTCTTCCTGTAGGACAGTGCCATTGTCTTCCTGCAGGTCAGCTCCATGATATTCTTTCAGATCGCCCCCAGTGTCGCTTGTAGGTCACCCTCATTGTATTCTTGCAGGTCAGCCCCATTGTTTCTTGCAGGTCAGCCCCATTGTCTTTCTGTAGGAAAGCTCTATTGGTTTCCTTTAGGTTAGCTCCATTATCTTCCTGTATTACAGCTCCATTGTCTTCCTGTAGGACAGCTACATTGTCTTCCTGTAGGACAGTTCCATTGTCATCCTGTAGGTCAGCTCCATTGTATTCTTGCAGGTCATCCCCATTGTCTTCCTGTAGGACAGCGCCATTGTCTTCCTGTAGGACAGTTCCATTGTTTCCCTGTAGGACAGCTCCATTGTCTTCCTGAAGGACAGCACCATTGCCTTCCTGTGGGACAGTTCCATTGTCCTTCTGTAGGATAGCTCCATGTATTCTTACAGGTCATCCCCATTTTCATTTGCAGGTCACCCCCATAGTATTCTTGCTGGCCATCCCCATTGTCTTCCTCTAGGACAGCTCCATTGTCTTCCTGTAGGACAGTTCCATTGTCTTCCTGCAGGTCAGCTCCATTATATTCTTGCAGATCACCCTCAGTCTCGCTTGCAGGTCACCCTCATTGTATACTTGTAGGTCATCCCCATTGTTTCTTGCAGGTCAGCCCCATTGTCTTCCTGTAGGAGAGCTCTATTGTTTTCCTTTAGGTCAGCTCCATTGTCGTCCTGTATTACAGCTCCATTGTCCCCCTGTAGGACAGCTACATTGTCTTCCTGTAGGACAGTTCCATTGTCATCCTGTAGGGCAGCTCCATTGTCTTCCTGTGGGACAGTTCCATTGTCTTCCTGTAGGACAGCTCCATTGTTTTCCTGTAGGACATCTCCAATGTCTTCCTGTAGGACAGCTCTATTGCCTTCCTGTGGGACAGTTCCATTGTCCTTCTGTAGGATAGCTCCATGTATTCTTACAGGTCATCCCCATTTTCATTTGCAGGTCACCCTCATTGTATTCTTGCAGGTCACCCCCATTGTATTCTTGCAGGTCATCCCCATTGTCTTCCTCTAGGACAGCTCCATTATATTCTTGCAGATCTTCCCCAGTGTAGCTTGCAGGTCACCCTCATTGTATCCTTCAAGGTCATCCCCATTGTTTCTTGCAGGTCAGCCCCATTGTCTTCCTGTATTACAGCTCCATTGTCTTCCTGTAGGACAGCTTAATTGTCATCCTGTTGGTCAGCTCCATTGTACTCTTGCAGGTCATCCCCATTGTCTTCCTGTAGGACAGCTCCATTGTTTTCCTGTGGGACAGCTCCATTGTCCTTCTATAGGATAGCTCCATGTATTCTTACAGGTCATCCCCATTTTCATTTGCAGGTCACCCCCATTGTATTCTTGCAGGTCATCCCCATTGTCTTCCTGTAGGACAGTGCCATTGTCTTCCTGCAGGTCAGCTCCATTATATTCTTGCAGATCTTCCCCAGTGTAGCTTGCAGGTCACCCTCATTGTATCCTTCAAGGTCATCCCCATTGTTTCTTGCAGGTCAGCCCCATTGTCTTCCTGTATTACAGCTCCATTGTCTTCCTGTAGGACAGCTTAATTGTCATCCTGTATGTCAGCTCCATTGTATTCTTTCAGGTCACCCCCAGTGTCGCTTGCAGGTCATACCCATTGTTTCTTGCAGGTCAGCCCCATTGTCTTCCTGTAGGAGAGCTCTATTGTTTTCCTTTAGGTCAGCTCCATTGTCGTCCTGTATTACAGCTCCATTGTCCTCCTGTAGGACAGCTACATTGTCTTCCTGTAGGACAGTTCCATTGTCATCCTGTAGGGCAGCTCCATTGTCTTCCTGTAGGACAGCTCCATTGTCTTCCTGTAGGACAGTTCCATTGTCTTCCTGTAGGACAGCTCCATTGTTTTCCTGTAGGACAGCTCCATTGTCTTCCTGTAGGACAGCTCTATTGCCTTCCTGTGGGACAGTTCCATTGTCCTTCTGTAGGATAGCTCCATGTATTCTTACAGGTCATCCCCAGTTTCATTTGCAGGTCACCCTCATTGTATTCTTGCAGGTCACCCCCATTGTATTCTTGCAGGTCATCCCCATTGTCTTTCTCTAGGACAGCTCCATTATATTCTTGCAGATCTTCCCCAGTGTAGCTTGCAGGTCACCCTCATTGTATCCTTCAAGGTCATCCCCATTGTTTCTTGCAGGTCAGCCCCATTGTCTTCCTGTATTACAGCTCCATTGTCTTCCTGTAGGACAGCTTAATTGTCATCCTGTAGGTCAGCCCCATTGTATTCTTGCAGGTCATCCCCATTGTCTTCCTGTAGGACAGCCCCATTGTTTTCCTGTAGGACAGCTCCATTGTCCTTCTATAGGATAGCTCCATGTATTCTTACAGGTCATCCCCATTTTCATTTGCAGGTCACGCCCATTGTATTCTTGCAGGTCATCCCCATTGTCTTTCTCTAGGACAGCTCCATTATATTCTTGCAGATCTTCCCCAGTGTAGCTTGCAGGTCACCCTCATTGTATCCTTCAAGGTCATCCCCATTGTTTCTTGCAGGTCAGCCCCATTGTCTTCCTGTATTACAGCTCCATTGTCTTCCTGTAGGACAGCTTAATTGTCATCCTGTAGGTCAGCTCCATTGTATTCTTACAGGTCATCCCCATTGTCTTCCTGTAGGACAGCTCCATTGTTTTCCTGTAGGACAGCTCCATTGTCCTTCTATAGGATAGCTCCATGTATTCTTACAGGTCATCCCCATTTTCATTTGCAGGCCACCCCCATTGTATTCTTGCTGGTCATCCCCATTGTGTTCCTATAGGAGAGCTCCATTGTCTTACTGTAGGCACGCTCCATTATATTCTTGCAGGTCGCCCCCATGTTGCTTGCAGGTCACCCTCATTGTATTCTTGCAGGTCATCACCATTGTCTTCCTGTAGGACAGCTCCATTGTCCTCCTGTAGGACAGTGCCATTGTCTTCCTGCAGGTCAGCTCCATTATATTCTTGCAGATCACCCCCAGTGTAGCTTGCAGGTCACCCTCATTGTATTCTTGCAGGTCATCCCCATTGTTTCTTGCAGGTCAGCCCCATTGTCTTCCTGTAGGAGAGCTCTATTGTTTTCCTTTAGGTCAGCTCCATTGTCTTCCTGTATTTCAGCTCCATTGTCTTCCTGTAGGAAAGCTCTATTGGTTTCCTTTAGGTCAGCTCCATTATCTTCCTGTATTACAGCTCCATTGTCTTCCTGTAGGACAGCTACATTGTCTTCCTGTAGGACAGTTCCATTGTCATCCTGTAGGTCAGCTCCATTGTATTCTTGCAGGTCATCCCCATTGTCTTCCTGTGGGACAGTTCCATTGTTTCCCTGTAGGACAGCTCCATTGTCTTCCTGAAGGACAGCTCCATTGCCTTCCTGTGGGACAGTTCCATTGTCCTTCTGTAGGATAGCTCCATGTATTCTTACAGGTCATCCCCATTTTCATTTGCAGGTCACCCCCATAGTATTCTTGCTGGTCATCCCCATTGTGTTCCTACAGGAGAGCTCCATTGTCTTACTGTAGGCACGCTCCATTATATTCTTGCAGGTCGCCCCCATTTTGCTTGCAGGTCACCCTCATTGTATTCTTGCAGGTCATCCCCATTGTCTTCCTGTAGGACAGCTCCATTGTCTTCCTGTAGGACAGTGCCATTGTCTTCCTGCAGGTCAGCTCCATTATATTCTTGCAGATCACCCCCAGTGTAGCTTGCAGGTCACCCTCATTGTATTCTTGCAGGTCATCCCCATTGTTTCTTGCAGGCCAGCCCCATTGTCTTCCTGTAGGAGAGCTCTATTGTTTTCCTTTAGGTCAGCTCCATTGTCTTCCTGTATTACAGCTCCATTGTCTTCCTGTAGGACAGCTTAATTGTCATCCTGTAGGTCAGCTCCATTGTATTCTTGCAGGTCATCCCCATTGTCTTCCTGTAGGACAGCTCCATTGTTTTCCTGTAGGACAGCTCCATTGTCCTTCTGTAGGATAGCTCCATGTATTCTTACAGGTCATCCCCATTTTCATTTGCAGGTCACCCCCATTGTATTCTTGCCGGTCATCCCATTGTCTTCCTGTAGGACAGCTCCATTGCCTTCCTGTAGGACAGTTCCATTGTCTTCCTGCAGGTCAGCTCCATTATATCCTTGCAGATCACCCCCAGTGTCACTTGCAGGTCACCCTCATTGTATTCTTTCAGGTCATCCTCATTGTTTCTTGCAGGTCATCCCTATTGTCTTCCTGTAGGACATCTCCATATTCTTCCTGTGGGACAGTTCCATTGTCCTTCTGTAGGATAACTCCATGTATTCTTACAGGTCATCCCCATTTTCATTTGCAGGTCACCCCCATTTTATTCTTGCAGGTCAGCCCCATTGTCTTCCTGCAGTACAATTCCATTGTTTCCCTGTTGTACTGCTCCATTGCCTTCCTGTAGGTCAGCTCCATTGTCTTCCTGTCTTAATCATTCAATCAATCAATCAATAATTTGTAGAGCGCACTAATCACCCGTGAGGGTCTCAAGGCGCTGAGCTGGGGGTGGGGGTGTAGCTACTGCTCGAACAGCCAGGTCTTGAGACGTCCCCTGAAGGTCAGACGGTCCTGGGTCTGTCGCAGCTGTGTGGGGAGGGTGTTCCATGTTTTGTCAGCGAGGTAGGAGAAGGATCTGCCACCGGTGGAGGTCCTGTGGATGCGTGGGACGGTGGTGAGGGCGAGGTCGGTGGAGCGAAGCTGGTGGTTCGGGGTGTAGAAGGTGAGATGCTTGTTGAGGTATGCTGGTCCGGCGTTGTGTAGTGCTTTGTGGGCGTGGGTGAAGAGCTTGAAGGTGATCCTCTTGTTGACTGTGCGCCACTGCAGGTCTTTCAGGTGGGCAGTGATGTGGGTGTGGCGGGGTATGTCGAGGATGAGGCGTGCGGAGGCGTTCTGTATGCATTGGAGCCTCTTCTGGAGTTTGATCGTGGTCCCTGCGTAGAGGGTGTTGCCGTAGTCCAGTCTGCTGCTGGCGAGGGCTTGTCTGACCGTCCTTCTGGTTTCAGTGGGGATCCATCTGTAGATCTTGCGGAGCATGCGGAGGTTGTTGAAGCAGGAGGACACAGCATTGACTTGCTGGGTCATTGAGAGCAATGAGTTAAGGATGAACCCCAGGTTGCGTGCGTGGTCGGTGGGTGTGGGTGCAGCTCCCAGGGCTGCTGGCCACGAAGAGTCATCCCAGGCGGAGGGAGTGGATCCGAGGATGAGGACCTCTGTCTTGTCTGAGTTACGTTTCAGGCGGCTGTTCTGCATCCAACTGGTGACGGCCTTCATTCCTTTGTGGAGGTACGTTTTGGTGGTGGCGGGGTTTTTGGTGAGTGAGAGGATCAGTTGGGTGTCGTCTGCGTAGGAGACGATGTTTAGGTTGTGCGAGTAGACGATGTTGGCGAGCGGTGCCATGTAGACGTTGAAGAGGGTAGGGCTGAGGGATGATCCTTGGGGCACGCCACAGATGATCTTGGTGGCTTCAGAACGGAAAGGGGGAAGGCGGACCCTCTGGGTTCTGTCGGTGAGGAAGGAGGTGATCCAGGTCAAGGCTTTGTCGCATATTACAGCTCCATTGTTTCCCTGTAGAACAGCTCCATTGTTTTCATGTAGGTCAGATCCATTGTCTTCCTGTATTACAGCTCCATTGTCTTCCTGTAGGACATCTCCTTTGTCTTCCCGTAGGACAGCTCCATTGTATTCTTGCAGGTCATCCCTATTGTTGCTTGCAGGTCATCCCCATTGTCGCTTGCAGGTCATCCCCATTGCCTGCCTCTAGGACAGCTCCATTGTCTTCCTGCAGGTCAGCTCCATTGTATCATTGTATTCTTGCAGGTCATCCCCATTGTTGCTTGCAGGTCAGCTCCATTGTCTTCATGTAGGACAGCTCCATTGTCTTCCTGTAGGACAGTTCCATTGTCTTCCTGCAGGTCAGCTCCATTGTATTCTTGCAGGTCATCCCCATTGTTACTTATAGGTCATCCCCATTGGTTCTTGCAGGTCATCCCCATTGTCTTCCTGTAGGTCTGCTCCATTGTCTTCCTGTATTACAGCTCAATTGTCTTCCTCTGGGATAGCTCCATTGTCTTCCTGTAGGACAGTTCCATTGTCTTCCAGTAGGTCAGCTCCATTGTCTTCCTGTAGGACAGCTCCATTATCTTCCTGTAGGACAGTTCCATTGTCTTCCTGTAGGTCAGCTCCATTGTTGCTTGCAGGTCATTCCCATTCTCTTCCCGTAGGACAGCTCTATTGTCTTCCTGATGGTCATCCCCATTGTTGCTTGCAGGTCAGCTGCATTGTCTTCCTGTAGGACAGTTCTATTGTCTTCCTGTAGGTCAGCTTCATTGTATTCTTGCAGGTCATCCCCATTGTTTCTTGTAGGTTAGCCCCATTGTCTTCTTGTGGGTCTGGAAGATTGTCTCCTTGAAGGTCAACCCCATTATCTTCTTGTATGTGAGCCAAATTGTATTCTTGCAGGTCAGCTCACCTGTGGTCTTCCTGGTCAGCAGCATTGTGCTGTGTGTTAGCTCCATCTTCTTATTTTCGGTCAGCCTAATTGTTAGTCAGCTCTGTTGTCTTGTCCTTCTCTGGTCACTTTCACGTCTTCTCAAATTAACATTTCCTTCACCATGGAATTTCCATAATTATTTTGTGATTTACCGATTCTGCCTCTTCACTTACTCCCAGTCGCATTCACCAGTTGCACCAGTTTGCTTTTCAGGTGTCCTCACAGCAGGGTGGCGCATGGTCTGTTCATATCTGAAAGATTCCCTAGCAGCACCCGGCATAACTACACTGCTCTATTGTTTTCAATAGCAAAAGAAGAACTGAATCCTATTATTTTGCAAGCTATTACAAACTAGTGATTTATATTCTTAGTTCATCTTTCAATATATGTGTTTTTTTATTCATCCCGAGAGAGATTAGTACAAAATCTTCGAAATAGGGAGATGTGCAAAAAAAACAAATTGCTCCACTTGAGAGATGGTTAATGGGTTTTGGAGGCGATAGCTTCGTTAGTCTTCTGCGTTCTTTCATCTGGTGCTCTTTTGCTAAATCCCGGTGGAAATGTCCCATTTTCAATATGTTTGGCCTGCAGCTCAGTTCAGGGTGGATTTATGCATCTCATATATTTGTAATGCTGTTTCTTCTCATCCCTCTTCAGATGTTAAAGATGCATAAACGTATCGAACTTTGGAGCTCATCTGGACCTCAGGGGCCCCATTCACAATACATGTAACTTGGCTCTGCCCCATCCGTCTCTGCAGCACACCCGGGTTGGAGCTCCCTGTCGTGTCTGTGGGGAACGTTTAGAGACACAGCTGGAGAAACTTTGTGAACAATCAGTGCAAGGCCGGCCGGACTACCAGGTTATTTTTTGTTGACCAGCAAAAAAAACAAAAGTGGGGGCAGCTTTGGGGGAAAAAAACCAAAATGTGCTGGGCCACTACTTGTTATTCTCATTGTTTGAAACTCCCTATCTTTATCAACTGAGATCTCGCTGTGGTATCTTGAGGTGAGCATAGAAGGAGCTGAGGTAACATGGAAATAGGGTGAGGTAGATTCAGAGGTGACTCGAACGCATCTGAATTCTGTTTTAAGATGCACCTTGGGATCCTCCTATCCTATTGCTGCAGAGTTCTTTATGGGACCCAAAAAGTTGACTTCCACAGCTGTAGCTCCTTGTGAACTTCGCCCCCGATTTGGCTCCCGGCTGAGAAGGTGCAGGCATTGTGGCTGGATAGCCAGGCAATCCTGGGCAAGGACAAGGCCCCCCTGGGTGTCATTCAGAGCCTCTTGGGGAAGCTGAATTTCGCTGCCAGGGTAATACCGCAAAAACCAAAGGAAATGATGGACGGAGTGTTGAACATTGCAAGCACTCACCCCCAGTCAACTGATCTGGGTTTAATCCATCACTGTTCTTTAGCCCACTCTGCCACCCCAGTTCAGACATGGCCATATGCAAATCAGTATGACCCTGTGCCTCATGGGAACAGTCCAGCCCGAACTGCCAAGCCATGTCTTCCCTGGACCGGAAACAAGCTTCCTAGGACCGGTTTCTGGCATTTCAGCCGTCTTCAGCCAGGCTTGCTTGAATCCAGTGGCAAAGTGAGCAAGGGACTCACGTCTGAGCATACCCTGCCAACTTTTGGCGAACAAAGCAAAAACCAAAGGAAATGATGGACGGAGTGTTGAACATTGCAAGCACTCACCCCCAGTCAACTGATCTGGGTTTAATCCATCACTGTTCTTTAGCCCACTCTGCCACCCCAGTTCAGACATGGCCATATGCAAATCAGTATGACCCTGTGCCTCATGGGAACAGTCCAGCCCGAACTGCCAAGCCATGTCTTCCCTGGACCGGAAACAAGCTTCCTAGGACCGGTTTCTGGCATTTGAGCCGTCTTCAGCCAGGCTTGCTTGAATCCAGTGGCAAAGTGAGCAAGGGACTCACGTCTGAGCATACCCTGCCAACTTTTGGCGAACAAAGCAAAAACCAAAGGAAATGATGGACGGAGTGTTGAACATTGCAAGCACTCACCCCCAGTCAACTGATCTGGGTTTAATCCATCACTGTTCTTTAGCCCACTCTGCCACCCCAGTTCAGACATGGCCATATGCAAATCAGTATGACCCTGTGCCTCGTGGGAACAGTCCAGCCCGAACTGCCAAGCCATGTCTTCCCTGGACCGGAAACAAGCTTCCTAGGACCGGTTTCTGGCATTTCAGCCGTCTTCAGCCAGGCTTGCTTGAATCCAGTGGCAAAGTGAGCAAGGGACTCACGTCTGAGCATACCCTGCCAACTTTTGGCGAACAAAGCAAAAACCAAAGGAAATGATGGACGGAGTGTTGAACATTGCAAGCACTCACCCCCAGTCAACTGATCTGGGTTTAATCCATCACTGTTCTATAGCCCACTCTGCCACCCCAGTTCAGACATGGCCATATGCAAATCAGTATGACCCTGTGCCTCATGGGAACAGTCCAGCCCGAACTGCCAAGCCATGTCTTCCCTGGACCGGAAACAAGCTTCCTAGGACCGGTTTCTGGCATTTCAGCCGTCTTCAGCCAGGCTTGCTTGAATCCAGTGGCAAAGTGAGCAAGGGACTCACGTCTGAGCATACCCTGCCAACTTTTGGCGAACAAAGCAAAAACCAAAGGAAATGATGGACGGAGTGTTGAACATTGCAAGCACTCACCCCCAGTCAACTGATCTGGGTTTAATCCATCACTGTTCTTTAGCCCACTCTGCCACCCCAGTTCAGACATGGCCATATGCAAATCAGTATGACCCTGTGCCTCATAGGAACAGTCCAGCCCGAACTGCCAAGCCATGTCTTCCCTGGACCGGAAACAAGCTTCCTAGGACCGGTTTCTGGCATTTCAGCCGTCTTGCCTGGCTTGCTTGAATCCAGTGGCAAAGTGAGCAAGGGACTCACGTCTGAGCATACCCTGCCAACTTTTGGCGAACAAAGCAAAAACCAAAGGAAATGATGGACGGAGTGTTGAACATTGCAAGCACTCACCCCCAGTCAACTGATCTGGGTTTAATCCATCACTGTTCTTTAGCCCACTCTGCCACCCCAGTTCAGACATGGCCATATGCAAATCAGTATGACCCTGTGCCTCATGGGAACAGTCCAGCCCGAACTGCCAAGCCATGTCTTCCCTGGACCGGAAACAAGCTTCCTAGGACCGGTTTCTGGCATTTCAGCCGTCTTCAGCCAGGCTTGCTTGAATCCAGTGGCAAAGTGAGCAAGGGACTCACGTCTGAGCATACCCTGCCAACTTTTGGCAAACAAAGCAAAAACCAAAGGAAATGATGGACGGAGTGTTGAACATTGCAAGCACTCACCCCCAGTCAACTGATCTGGGTTTAATCCATCACTGTTCTTTAGCCCACTCTGCCACCCCAGTTCAGACATGGCCATATGCAAATCAGTATGACCCTGTGCCTCATGGGAACAGTCCAGCCCGAACTGCCAAGCCATGTCTTCCCTGGACCGGAAACAAGCTTCCTAGGACCGGTTTCTGGCATTTCAGCCGTCTTCAGCCAGGCTTGCTTGAATCCAGTGGCAAAGTGAGCAAGGGACTCACGTCTGAGCATACCCTGCCAACTTTTGGCGAACAAAGCAAAAACCAAAGGAAATGATGGACGGAGTGTTGAACATTGCAAGCACTCACCCCCAGTCAACTGATCTGGGTTTAATCCATCACTGTTCTTTAGCCCACTCTGCCACCCCAGTTCAGACATGGCCATATGCAAATCAGTATGACCCTGTGCCTCATGGGAACAGTCCAGCCCGAACTGCCAAGCCATGTCTTCCCTGGACCGGAAACAAGCTTCCTAGGACCGGTTTCTGGCATTTCAGCCGTCTTCAGCCAGGCTTGCTTGAATCCAGTGGCAAAGTGAGCAAGGGACTCACGTCTGAGCATACCCTGCCAACTTTTGGCGAACAAAGCAAAAACCAAAGGAAATGATGGATGGAGTGTTGAACATTGCAAGCACTCACCCCCAGTCAACTGATCTGGGTTTAATCCATCACTGTTCTTTAGCCCACTCTGCCACCCCAGTTCAGACATGGCCATATGCAAATCAGTATGACCCTGTGCCTCATGGGAACAGTCCAGCCCGAACTGCCAAGCCATGTCTTCCCTGGACCGGAAACAAGCTTCCTAGGACCGGTTTCTGGCATTTCAGCCGTCTTCAGCCAGGCTTGCTTGAATCCAGTGGCAAAGTGAGCAAGGGACTCACGTCTGAGCATACCCTGCCAACTTTTGGCGAACAAAGCAAAAACCAAAGGAAATGATGGACGGAGTGTTGAACATTGCAAGCACTCACCCCCAGTCAACTGATCTGGGTTTAATCCATCACTGTTCTTTAGCCCACTCTGCCACCCCAGTTCAGACATGGCCATATGCAAATCAGTATGACCCTGTGCCTCATGGGAACAGTCCAGCCCGAACTGCTAAGCCATGTCTTCCCTGGACCGGAAACAAGCTTCCTAGGACCGGTTTCTGGCATTTCAGCCGTCTTCAGCCAGGCTTGCTTGAATCCAGTGGCAAAGTGAGCAAGGGACTCACGTCTGAGCATACCCTGCCAACTTTTGGCGAACAAAGCAAAAACCAAAGGAAATGATGGACGGAGTGTTGAACATTGCAAGCACTCACCCCCAGTCAACTGATCTGGGTTTAATCCATCACTGTTCTTTAGCCCACTCTGCCACCCCAGTTCAGACATGGCCATATGCAAATCAGTATGACCCTGTGCCTCATGGGAACAGTCCAGCCCGAACTGCCAAGCCATGTCTTCCCTGGACCGGAAACAAGCTTCCTAGGACCGGTTTCTGGCATTTCAGCCGTCTTCAGCCAGGCTTGCTTGAATCCAGTGGCAAAGTGAGCAAGGGACTCACGTCTGAGCATACCCTGCCAACTTTTGGCGAACAAAGCAAAAACCAAAGGAAATGATGGACGGAGTGTTGAACATTGCAAGCACTCACCCCCAGTCAACTGATCTGGGTTTAATCCATCACTGTTCTTTAGCCCACTCTGCCACCCCAGTTCAGACATGGCCATATGCAAATCAGTATGACCCTGTGCCTCATAGGAACAGTCCAGCCCGAACTGCCAAGCCATGTCTTCCCTGGACCGGAAACAAGCTTCCTAGGACCGGTTTCTGGCATTTCAGCCGTCTTCAGCCAGGCTTGCTTGAATCCAGTGGCAAAGTGAGCAAGGGACTCACGTCTGAGCATACCCTGCCAACTTTTGGCGAACAAAGCAAAAACCAAAGGAAATGATGGACGGAGTGTTGAACATTGCAAGCACTCACCCCCAGTCAACTGATCTGGGTTTAATCCATCACTGTTCTTTAGCCCACTCTGCCACCCCAGTTCAGACATGGCCATATGCAAATCAGTATGACCCTGTGCCTCATGGGAACAGTCCAGCCCGAACTGCCAAGCCATGTCTTCCCTGGACCGGAAACAAGCTTCCTAGGACCGGTTTCTGGCATTTCAGCCGTCTTCAGCCAGGCTTGCTTGAATCCAGTGGCAAAGTGAGCAAGGGACTCACGTCTGAGCATACCCTGCCAACTTTTGGCAAACAAAGCAAAAACCAAAGGAAATGATGGACGGAGTGTTGAACATTGCAAGCACTCACCCCCAGTCAACTGATCTGGGTTTAATCCATCACTGTTCTTTAGCCCACTCTGCCACCCCAGTTCAGACATGGCCATATGCAAATCAGTATGACCCTGTGCCTCATGGGAACAGTCCAGCCCGAACTGCCAAGCCATGTCTTCCCTGGACCGGAAACAAGCTTCCTAGGACCGGTTTCTGGCATTTCAGCCGTCTTCAGCCAGGCTTGCTTGAATCCAGTGGCAAAGTGAGCAAGGGACTCACGTCTGAGCATACCCTGCCAACTTTTGGCGAACAAAGCAAAAACCAAAGGAAATGATGGACGGAGTGTTGAACATTGCATGCACTCACCCCCAGTCAACTGATCTGGGTTTAATCCATCACTGTTCTTTAGCCCACTCTGCCACCCCAGTTCAGACATGGCCATATGCAAATCAGTATGACCCTGTGCCTCATAGGAACAGTCCAGCCCGAACTGCCAAGCCATGTCTTCCCTGGACCGGAAACAAGCTTCCTAGGACCGGTTTCTGGCATTTCAGCCGTCTTGCCTGGCTTGCTTGAATCCAGTGGCAAAGTGAGCAAGGGACTCACGTCTGAGCATACCCTGCCAACTTTTGGCGAACAAAGCAAAAACCAAAGGAAATGATGGACGGAGTGTTGAACATTGCAAGCACTCACCCCCAGTCAACTGATCTGGGTTTAATCCATCACTGTTCTTTAGCCCACTCTGCCACCCCAGTTCAGACATGGCCATATGCAAATCAGTATGACCCTGTGCCTCATGGGAACAGTCCAGCCCGAACTGCCAAGCCATGTCTTCCCTGGACCGGAAACAAGCTTCCTAGGACCGGTTTCTGGCATTTCAGCCGTCTTCAGCCAGGCTTGCTTGAATCCAGTGGCAAAGTGAGCAAGGGACTCACGTCTGAGCATACCCTGCCAACTTTTGGCAAACAAAGCAAAAACCAAAGGAAATGATGGACGGAGTGTTGAACATTGCAAGCACTCACCCCCAGTCAACTGATCTGGGTTTAATCCATCACTGTTCTTTAGCCCACTCTGCCACCCCAGTTCAGACATGGCCATATGCAAATCAGTATGACCCTGTGCCTCATGGGAACAGTCCAGCCCGAACTGCCAAGCCATGTCTTCCCTGGACCGGAAACAAGCTTCCTAGGACCGGTTTCTGGCATTTCAGCCGTCTTCAGCCAGGCTTGCTTGAATCCAGTGGCAAAGTGAGCAAGGGACTCACGTCTGAGCATACCCTGCCAACTTTTGGCGAACAAAGCAAAAACCAAAGGAAATGATGGACGGAGTGTTGAACATTGCAAGCACTCACCCCCAGTCAACTGATCTGGGTTTAATCCATCACTGTTCTTTAGCCCACTCTGCCACCCCAGTCCAGCGGGCAGAGTCTTCGCAAGGAGACTAGCGAAGGCCACAGCCAATGTGCGCAAAAAGTATCACATGGTCAGAATAGGGAAGGGTTTGAAGGAGGACCTCCTGATTAAGGGTGGGCGTAGTTCGCGAAGTAGCACTTCGCGAAGCTACGCAAAGTGAAGTTCGCACTACGCGAGCTACGCGTAGCACTTCGCGAACTGCGTAGTAACATGTTCGCACTGTGCAAGATGTTGTTTTCAATGATTGCACAGTGCGGATAAGCAACCGGCACTGTGCAATCATTGAAAATGGCATCTTGCACAGTGCGAGCTGTAGTTTTCTGCTGCTCGAGTAGATTTTTACTCGAACGGCAGCTTTCTCAACGCGAACTGGTAGTTTCTCATCGCGAGCGGTCGCGAGCATACGCGACCCCTCGCAATGAGAAACCTCGCATTGGGAATCTCGCCGGGAGGTTTATTTTCCATGCTCGCGATCGCCAACTTGATGTTGCTGATCGCGAACAAGGAAAAAGTCTCGCCGGGATGTCATTTTGCTTGCTCGCGGTCGCCAACTTGACGTTGAGGACCGCGAGCAAGCAAAAAATGACCGCAGCACTACGCAACACTACGCTACGCATGTTCGCACTGTGCTACGTGCAGTTCGCGTAGTGCGAAGTAGCGCGAACTTCGCAAACTACGCGAGCGTAGCGTAGTGCTTCGCCCAGGCCTACTCCTGATGTGGCATAAGTTTCTGCTGAGTTTTAATGGAACAGTCATTTGGAGATCCCCCTGGGCTGGTAGCAAAGAAATCTGTCTCTTCACAGATGCGTCAGGCAGGGAGGGCTTTGGCGCTATAATGGACTGCAAATGGTGCGCGCAAATGTGGCTGAATGCTTTGCGTAAAAAGAACATAACAGCAAAAATAACGGTACTTGAGCTGTTCCCCATAGTGGTTGCCCCACATTTGTGGCCTGAGGCGCTGTCAGTCAGAAGGGTGGTATTCTGGTCTGACAATATGGCGGTGGTGCAAGCCATCAACGGGCAGACAGCCTAATGCCCCTGGTGCTGTGTCTGTTGAGGGAGCTAATCAGGGCGTGCATGCGCTGCAATGTCGAGCTTAGGGTGAGACACATTGAGGGGGTCAAGAATGTAGCTGCTGACGCTCTCTCTCGATTTCAGTGGCTCCGTTTTCGGGAGGCCTGGCCATGAGCGAGAGCGGCGATGACCCCTTTCCCAGCGCATCTATGGCGACTTCTGCAATGGAACAGAAACTGAGGGCGATGGGTGAATGTTCTCTTGCACCAGGGACCAGAAAAAGATACAAAACTGAGCTCACCACCTTCCAGAACATTTCAAGGGCTCTGGGCCAAGCATCACATCCCTTATGACAGATGGTGCAAGGCTTCGTGCTATGGGCAAAAGAGCATTCATGGGTGCGTGGTCATTTGGCGTCACTAAGCCTGACACTAAGCTGAGAGGACAGCAAGATCCGACCAAGGCCTTCTTGATCAGGGCAGCTCTAAAAGGGTGGGCCAGGGAGGAAGTCAGAGTTCCAGATAATAGGTCGTCCATTGATTTCCACACACTCCAGGGCATGCTTGACGTAGTAGACCATGTCACCCATTCACATTTTGAGACCCGACTCTTTGCGGCTGCATTCTGCCTTGCGTTGTTTGAGGCACTCCGGATTAGCGAACTGGTAGCTAGGGCCAAAACCGACCAGTCAGGAGACGCCTTATGCAGCCAAGATGTAAGAGTGACGGATAGGTTGGTGATCCATCTCAGGAGGTCCAAAACGGACCAAGCAGGGCGGGGGGCTGACATACTGATGCCGCTGGGGGATCAGAGGTACTGCCCCGTTTCTAGAGTCAAAGAATACTTGGCCATTCACCACAATGTCCCTGGGTACTTTCTGATACACGCAGACCAGGTGCCACTCTCGAAATTCCAAATGGATAGGGTCATGTGTGCTTGCCTCGAGCAGGCTGGCCTCGCCCGTCCTGACAGGAAGTATTCTAGTCACTCATTTCGGATCGGGCGGCCACTGCAGCGTTTAAGGCAGGCATGGGGCAGGAATGCATAAAGAAAGTGGGACGCTGGGAGTCCCATTGCTTTGAACGCTACATTCGTCCTTGAGTGGGACAGGTAAATGTAAGCTGAGCCCACATCCTCCTGTTAAGTAAAAAGGGGCAATTGTATATTATGTGTGCAGTGAATTTCAGTAGCATAATGAGGTATCAATTGTATATATGTGTGCAGTGAATTTCAGTGGCATAACGTGTAGTCCATTGTGTGAACACCAAGAATATTAAAAAATAAGTGAGTGAAAATTGCATCTGTTTATTTTGCCAGGATTCCCAGTGTGGGTGATCGGCCACTCGTTCGTCTCCAGACTGGCTCAGTGGGCCGCACGCAGGAAGTGGATGCAAGGGTTCTCACAAACTAAGTTTGTCTGGTGGGGTTTCCCCGGCATGAGATGGAACAGCCTCCTGAACAGGCTAGAGCAGGGCCTGGCTGGGCAAAAAGGTTTCCCCAACATCTTAATAATCCACTTGGGAGGCAACGATCTCACTGCCATGGGCAGGGGTGCGCTCCTACAGGCTATGAAGACTGACTTGGGGGAGATCAGCAAGTACATAGGGTCTGAAATAGTGCAGCGCCTGGCTTGGCACGGGTCCAAGTCAAATGAAGCGGTGGAACATTCCCGCAAAAAGGTGAATAGTGCAATGCGCAAGTTCACAGACCAAAGAGGCTTTGGGTTTATCAGACATGAGCTGATCCAAATGAAGGTGAAGGGCTGTTTTGATATGGATGGGATTCACTTGTCACAGGTTGGTATGGACGTGTTCCTCTTGGACATGCAGGAGGCCCTGGAAATAGCAGGTTGCAAGTGAGAAATTGCTGTGGTGGGGGGGCTCTTTAGGCGACGGGGGCCGCCACCAGAGCTGTGGCGGAGTTACAGGGCGATCTGGAAGCATTATGGGTCCAGAAGGATACCTCTGCAAGAGCACAATTGGGGTGCCAGAGCCAAATCCCAGGAGCCTGGTGGGAGGGTCCTGGAACAATTACGTTGGGGCCCCGTTAGCCCTTTGGGCGGTTGTGGGCCTGAACGACCGGGATCTTGCCTTGCTACGCTCCACCCTGAAAGGGGCGTGAGTAATAAGGGACCAATGTGTCACGTGTAAGGGTAAGAGTAAGGGGATCACCCCCATAAGGGTAGTGCTGATTAGGTTCTCCACAGTGCTTGGCTGATCAGGCGGGCAGGGCAGCATAGGTTGGTACAGCTGCCTGCCCTTGTATCGCCCGTAAGATAACCCACCATATTTGCATACTTTTGTATGGAATAAACCTGCAGCAATATTTTCTCCAAACCAAAGTTGGGTATTTATTTATGCATGCCTACTCTGTTGTGGTGTGGGTCGGGTGTTTTGCCGATAAAGGGACTATAGGGTGAGGTAGATTCAGAGATAACTCGTACGCATCTGAATTCTGTTTTAAGATGCACCTTGGGATCCTCCTATCCTATTGCTGCAGAGTTCTTTATGGGACCCAAAAAGTTGCCTTCCACAGTTGTAGCTCCTTCCGAACTTCGTTCCCGAATCAGAATCATTGAAGCAAAGTGAACTGAGCAGAAAGTGCATATATAGCTTCCTTGTTTCAAAATGGCTGCCATTTAGCTTCCTTGTTCTAAAATGGCTGCCATGCATATTAGCTTATTTGTTTCAAAATGGCTGCCATGCATATTAGCTTGCTTATTTCAAAATGGCTGCCATGCATATTAGCTTTTCTTTTAATTGATGGCTGGTATACATATTAGCTTCCTTGTTTCAATATGGCTGCTATCCATGTTCGTTGTTGTTGTATGAAACATATCATGAGCTTGTGCTGTTTTCACAATTCAGGGACCCAGATTGTGGAACATGCCTATCTCTAGCATTTGCACCAATACAAGGATAGTTGGTCTTAGAAAAAAACAGATCTAGTGCCCTTATCCATAATGAAATAAATAAAATGTATAGCGCATGGTATAATTATTGTGCCACTTCTACAGCAAGGAGGCACCTGGAGGGAATTCAGGGCAGGGTTCAGTACACTGAATCATTTGCTCACACATTGAACCAACCGGATGTTGTATTTACCCAATTCATAAGAGTTGCCCATAGGCGGACTATCCTGCCCTGGGAGTTAACTTGTGTGTGGATTTCTGGTATGAGTTGTAAGAATGGCTATTTAGAAACCTCAGTCGCTCATGGAAATTGTGCATGGTGAGGAGTGGTGTAAAGGAGCAATTATGATCCCGCTCTCATGAATAATTAATCTCCCGGAGATACCCCCACAGCCTCCAGCATGGTTCATTGTGGTCGCGGAGATGTCAATATATGGGCTGGATCCAATCCCAGGCTCTAAGAGTATTGATGGTGAATGCCATGAGTGGCTTGTAGCGTGTCAATGAGAAGACAGACTGCTGCCGCGCGCGACCCTGTGGGAATCGTATGAGCCTGTAGGAAAGGCCTGACCTTTTCCAACCCCTTGGTGCCCTATAAATGTAATTGAAAAGCTGTCACGTGGGCATCATTTTGGCTCGAATGTCTTGGAGCTAAAAGATCAATTTTGTGTCGTGGGACTTGAGGGGCCAAAGAAACGCGATCATTCATTTAGGAAAAACTGTAACTCAGAAATAATAGAAGGGCAGTGAATCAGGGAGGAGAGCTCTTTCAGGGGAAAGCACTGCCCGCTGTGAAAACATCTGAATTAAAGAAAGAGCTGAGGCTGAGAAGAAAAGGTCACTAAAATGAGTAACAACTGTTCTGCTGAACGCACCCCTTCAAGCAGAGGGTAATGAAGGAGTAAGTGATTCCTTCTGCGTGCCATGATGGTCAAGAACACATCACAATGGATTCCTGTTATAGATATAGGCCCTGATTACAATGGCGGTGAACCCGCCACTGACAGGCTGTCGGTGGCGGGTTCACTGCCATCGTGCAGCCATTTTCCACCCACCAGATTGTGATGGCGGGCGGTGTGCTGGCAGGCAGAAAGTCGCCACGGGTCCGACAGTAGCAATTTTTCCGATTGCCTGTCGGACCACCTTGCATCCCCAGAATGGTGGCGGTGCCTAGCAGGCACCGCCCGCCCTAATGGGATGCAGGATGCCCGCCAGCCTTCAATGGCGGTTCAACCGCCATGGAAAGGCTGGCGGGGATGGACTTTTGGGGCCCGTAGCGTGCCCCTCTTTCCCCCGGGCACTTTGAATTTCCACTGGGGACATTTCTCTGCACCATGTGGCAGGCACTGCATGGTGTCTGCCACGTAGAGCAGGAACATTTTTAACATAGCGGCGGGTGCTGCAGCTAGCAGCAACCGCCGCAATGTTAAATATAGCAGATTGGCGGTCGCATTGTAATTACATGTGTGGGACCGCTGCCTTATTGGCGGGCGGTCCCCATCCCTGGGACGATGGCGGACGGACTGAAGTCTGTCCGCCATCGTAACGACCCCCATAGTGAGGTTGCGCTAGACCATAGAACTTCAGTGTGCATTACAAAGAAAACCTCATATGACAAGGGAACTTGTGTCTGCGAACTGTTCCATCCTTAAAATTCTTAAGCCGAGAGGCAGAGGAAGTGATATGGACCGGAGTTTTTGCAAGCCATAAATTAACAGTGCTGCCTCAGTCCTACTTCTGCCTAGTCCTTACTCAGTGAGGTGGTCACACCTCTCCACACGTGCTTAGGCACCAAAGGTCTCGAGTTACCTACAATCAGAAGGAGAAGGAGACCACTCAGCATCCTGTATCTCCCGTCTGTTTCCAACAGGTGTCATTGTGGGATGAGACTGAGCCACGTCCATTTCCAAGGTCATCGATTAGGGGAATTAAGATCATTGTCTGATAGAGCTCCTTCTCTGTGCTTCTTCCCTGGCAGACCAGTGTTATGTTTCGGACCAGGGTTCCGTCTTAAGGTGACTTCTTCTTTCCATAGGACCAGATGATTGGTCTACCTTCTTTTTTCCTGTCTCCTCCAGACTGAGGAAACAGCATTGCATCTCCTGGATGTCAACTGAACACCACCGCTCCCCAGGCATCCATGGGATAAGACAGTGGTCCTTGAAAATCCAGAGTATCTACCAGATAGGAACAAAGTCTACGGGGGACCCCATCTACTCGGTCCACAAATTCAGAAAGTCTTCATATCTAAACTGACACAAAGTTAGGTCCCTTTGAGGCACTGTTTAGGAAAATCTAAATCCCTATGATCAGAATTTTAATACCACAGTATTTCATATAAAAATATTGAGAAGTTTGCTTCAGGTCCACTCAGTCATATATTCCAGTTCTTCTCAAGAGTGAGTAAGGCGCTTTATTGTTCGGTTGGAAAAATTCTCACCTCTTCTGTTACCAATAGGCTTGCACTCAAAAGCGGGGCCCATTGATAAGTAGGAGCAGAGGAAGCTCCCCGCCTGCTGGCCTTGGAGTCATTCATCTGCTTTACTCACCGTAAGAAAAATAGGCTAAACGGCAAGTTGAAGTTTGATACAAGAGCAGAGCTAAGGTGAGAAGTTCCCACAAGATTTTGCCTTGAGATGTAGCAACATGCCATTCACTTTTCAAACAAGACAATCTGGCAATCTGTGTATACTGAGCTGGAACTGATTGGAGTAAAGCAGCATTGGTAAACTTTTAACGAAAGTATAATTTGTAAACAATATTCCATTGTTAGCGGTTGCTATTTACATTGGGTCTGTATGTTTAGTTAAGTGATTGAATGCCAGGAAGAGGTGTTCCAGAACCTCCCATTACTTTGTTCAGTAAGAAGGATGTGTCTTGTGAGTTAATCTCTTTGCATATGGATGTTTTGTGTGTGGATGTGTCTTTTGTGTGAATGAGTGTGGATGTGTCTTGTGTGTAGACGTATGTGGAGTGCGGATGTGTCTTGGGTGTAGATGTGTGTGGAGTGTGGATGTGTCTTGTGTGTAGAAATGTGTGGATGTGTGTGGCATGTGGATGTGTCTTGTTTGTGGATGTGTGTGGAGTGCAGATGTGTCTTGTGCATGAATGTATGCGGATTGTGAATGTCTTGTGTGTGAATGTATGTGTCTTGTGTGTGTATGTATATGGAGTGTGGCTGTGTCTTGGGTGTAGATGTGTGCGGATGGTGTGGCTGTGTCTTGGGTGTAGATGTGTGCAGATGTGTGGGCAGTGTGGATGTGTCTTGTGTGTGGAGTGTGGATGTGTCTTGCGTGTGAATGTGTGTGGATTGTGAATGTGTCTTGTGTGTGAATGTATGTGGATGGTGAATGTGCCTTGTGTGTGAATATATGTGGAGTGTGGATGTGTCTTGTGTGTGGATGTATATGGAGTGTGGCTGTCTCTTGGGTGTAGATGTGTGCGGATGTGTGGGTAGTGTGGATGTGTCTTGTGTGTGGAGTGTGGATGTGTCTTGTGTGTGAATGTGTGTGGATTGTGAATGTCTCTTGTGTGTGGATGTGCTTGGAGTGTTGATGTGTCTTGTGTGTGGACGTGTGTGGATGTGTGTGGCGTGTGGCTGTGTCTTGTGAGCAAATGTTAAAGTCTATATTATTGCCCCTCTCCAACACAACATAGGTTTTCACGTTCCAGATTGATGCTGAGCTGGGAGGACGTTTTCCTGGGGTTTCACCCAGCTGATAAAGGACTGGTGCCAAGCCAGCTCCCACCATTAACACTCTAATTCCATGACAGCAAATTACTAAAGAAAGAAGCAGTGACCATCTCTTTTACTCCGTTGCCTAGAACCCCCATGGTGTGATCCACATTATTTTCACTGTCTGAGCCAAGGCAATGGAGGTTGCAATAGAAAGAGACAGTGAAGAAACACTAATCACAGGAAGTGATGGAGAGGAAATGGAGTATCCTCTCTGATGTTGTTTCGCAGAAAGAGTTAAAACTACAACTAGGCATAGCAGAAACACCAAAACCAAAAAAGGAAATGTAAGGTTCGCCCTTTAAAAAAGCTTTTCCCAGTGCTGGGTGAGTGCTGTATCACTGCCATCTGGCACATTTCACCTCTGCCATACGGTTCCTCCCCAGAGCTACTGCTCCTTCTCTCGCCTCTCTGACACTATGGCCCAGATTTGCAAATATATATCGCAAAGCAGGACAGCGCAGCAAGTGAAGTTTCTGCGCTGTGTTACGAGGATGAGAAAGAACAGAACAGCGCCATATGCGATTCTGTTCTTCAGTTTGCAAGCGCTGGCGCACATAATGCTTCCATGCGCCAATGTTGGGACCTTTGCAACATGGTGCAAGGGTGTCTGTGTTGTGATCAGCTTTGTGTTTGGCAGGACGGGGTTCCCTCCTGTCGGAACCTATGCTGAAAGGCAATTTTCTCTTTGTATATATGTTGTACAATGCAGCACGCATGCAAAGAGGAAAAAATGAAACAAAATAAAACTATTTCTCCTCGTTACACACGGCTCAGAGAGGTGCAGCATTTTTACGTAAATCCATGTCTTCCAGTCTTTGTAGATATGTATTTGTATCAAAATCCATTGGTTGATGCACACAAGCACCCATGCACCACCCATGGAACTTCCCCTTGATGCAAATATACGCAAGACAGCGCATTGACTGTCTTGCGTTACTTTGGAATACGAGCCAATGCGAATAGTGATTTGCATTGGATTGTAGATACCAAACCAACACTTTGCAGTGGGTCTGCTTCAAAAAACGTAACAGAAACCTGACACGACATGTTTGTAAATCAGGGCTAATGTGTGTTTCCCAGACCAATACCAAGCTGCCATAGCAGCTCCAACACAGTTCCTTCCTCTCACAGTGGATGTTGGGGACAGTAGGCTGACGTTGTGTGCTCCGCTGCATGATCCTGCATTGCGTGGTGGGGTCTTTGCAGGCATGCAGTGCTGTGCCTGGCAGTGAGTGTGCTGCTTCCATGCTCGCCTTGTCAGGATGAGCTAGCCTGCTTCCCTTAAGCTTGTTTCAACCATGCAAACACCTGAGATGTTAAGGCTCTTGAACCCTGATGGTTCCCATCTTCCTGGACCACGTAGCACCTGTATGGCGTTTCCCAGCAGACATTGCTGGCCTGAGGCTCCACATCAGAATCCGGAGGCTCAACAGGAGTGGGCACGGGCTGTCATGGTATGCAAGGGCCTGCCACTTCCTGGCCCGCTCTTCCTCAGTAGACCTTGATGGCCCTACAGCTACCTGAATAAAGTCTATGCTTGGCCTGAGTCAAGACTGTTTAGGAGAGGGGTTCTGGGTACTGTCCCTAAAGGGCATGTATGCACCTTGTCCACATTGGCCAGACGGTAACCCGACCCCCTTAATGCGGGACACAGCAGTGACCTTGGTGGACATCCCAAAATACTATGTAGGCACTGGAGTACTACATATAGCTGGGAGGCTGAAAGGCCTTCTTCATCCTACATGAGCTGTGGGATGGAGAGAACATTTTCTGGTGGTGGGACCCACACAAAATGAATCCTCCACTTGGCTCATAGAAGAAAGGAAATGACAACACAGAAAATATACATCACCAGCACAGGACAGGTGTGTTATGGACGGGTGCTTCAGAAAACCAGGTCACACTTTTCTGACTACAGTTTGAAGAGCAGAAAAGATATTCATTCAGCCAACTTTCATGACAGGAGATCAGAAAAAAGCAAACTGAATACCAAGACCACATTCTTCAGAAAACTTTGCTGCTCGTGCCCATGCTCTGAGAAATAAAACACCCGAATTAATTGCCATAGCTGGACTTGGCAACAAGAAGAACACCTAAAACATATTCAAACCAGTCCCACATCCTTCCTCGTCTCATGCTATCTCATTCTTTTCATCCACCCATTCTCTCTCTTTTTATCTCCTTCGCTCTCCTCCCTTTCTGATCACTTTCTCTCTACCTTCTCCCTCCTCGAAGCCTCCCTGTACTTTTTGTAGTTATCATGAGGGAGCTGTGAAAACCTTCCTCCAGCCCACTGGAGGAATCCCAGTGGGATAACAGGCCCTTTCAATGACAGAGGCCATCCAGAGTTAGATGCAAGAACTTTCAAAGAAGACGTGTACTCATCACACCAGGATCGTCCAAGTACCTGCAGGGGGCTTGGAGCCAGGAGACTTTAAAAGGGGGGGTCAGGAGATCTATGCCAGTGCTTCAAGTTCTGTATTAGGCGTGGTTAGTATAAGCTGTGCATTAGGACACCCCAAGCCAGATTAACCTGCTACTTTCGTATGACAAGCTCCAGAAGTATAGCTCATTAGCACTCTAGGGGTATAATCAGGTCTTCCAGGATCATCAAGGATTCTGAATACCACTGGCTCCAAGGACAATAAACCACAGAAGAAGCTGAGGAGACCGGGATATCAGTGCAAGTGCTGAGAGGCAGAGCTCCAGAGACACAGAAGAAGACCTGAGCGTCAATAAGACGCTAGAGGAAAGGCACGGACCTACAATGCTCCAGAAACACAGATGAAGAACCTGTGAGTTCAAGAAGACAATGGAGTGCAAGTACACACCGCAGAGCTCTGGAGACTCGGAAGAAGAACCCGGGGGTTAAAGAAGACACTAGCGGACAGGTACAGAATGGCAGAGCGTCAGAGACACAGAAGAAGAACCAGTGAGTTAAAAAAGACATGAGAGGACAGGTACAGACCTGTAGAGCTCCAGAGACATGACGGAAGAACATGTGAGTTCAAGAAGGACAGGGACATAATGGCAGAGCGTCAAGACACAACAAAAGAACCCTTGAGTTCAAGAAGACACTAGAGGGCTGATACAGACCTGCAAAGTTCCAGAAACACAGAAGAAGACCTCTGAGTTCAAAAAGGAACCAGAGGGCAGAGCCCTGGAATCATAGAAGAACCCATGAGTTTAAGAAGATACTAGACGGGAGGTAGAGAATGACAGAGGTCCAAAGACACAGAAGAACCAGCGAGTTCAAGAAGACATGAGAGGACAGGTACAGGCCTGCATAGTTCTCGAGGCATGGAGGAAGAACCTGTGAGTTCAAGAAGACACTAGAGGACAGAGGCAGAATGACAGAGCTCTAGAGACACAGAAGAAGCCCTGTGACTTCAATAACACACTAAGGAACAGGTACAGACTGGCGGAGCTCTAGAGACACAGTTGAACCCGGGAGTTCAAGAAGACACAAGAGGACAGGTGCAGACTGTCAGAGCTTCAGATACACAGAAGAAAAACCTGTGAGTTCAAGAAGACACTAGTGGACAGGTACAGACCTGCAGAGCTCGAGGAACACAAACAAAGCCCTGTGAGTTCAGGAAGACAGTAGAGGGCAGGTAAAAACCTGCAGAGCTCCAGAAACACAGAAGAAGGGCTGTGAATTCAAGAAGACAATATAGGTCAGGTACAGACTGGCAGAGCCCTGGAAACACAGAAGACGCCCTGTGAATTCAAAAAGACAATAAAGAACAGATACAGTCTGGCATAGCCCTAGAAACGCAGAAGAACCCATGAGTTCAAGAAGACACTAGAGGTCAGGTACAGAATGGCAGAGCTTCAGAGACAAAGAAAAAGAACATGTGAGTTCAAGAAGACACTAGAGGACAGGCACAGACCTACAGAGCTCCAAAGACACAGAAAAAGAACACCTGGGGTTCAAGAAGACACTAGAGGAAAGGTACAGACCTGCAAAGCTCCAGAAATACAGAAGAAGAACCTGTGAGTTCAAGAAGACACTAGGGAACAGGTGCAGAACGCAAAGCTCGAGAAACACACAGGAAGCCCTGTGAGTTCAAGAAGACTCTAGTGCGACGGTACAGACTGTTAGAGCCCGAGAAACACTGATGAAGAACTTGTGAGTTCAAGAAGACACCAGTGAGCAAGTACAGAGCGCAAAGCTCACAACAAAAGGGTATCCCCTGCCTTCACAGAATTAGTTTCTAACTAAATACCCTGTCTGATATTTTCAATGAAAAATATATATTTTTCTTATGTTAGACCTTCACGCATTCTAGTAGTGGTATGCTTCAACATTGGGTCTCATCCTGATCCCTAAAAACCAGGATGGACTCGGCCATATGTGTATGTGTTCTGTGAAGGCAGGGGCTACCCTTTTATTGCGGGTTCTGAGTAAAACAGGGTGTTAAATGGTTACTTCGTCTTCAATAAGTAGATGACGCCATGAGTTCTCAACAAGTTGATTTGATAATTACATTGAGTGGAAGAACAGCTCGGCCCCCATCTAGCTCTGTCCATAGGCTCTCCTGATCTGCGCACCAACATTCCTAGGACATTACTGCATTCTAGAATAAAGATATGCTAATACACATTACCACACAGGAAGAGTGTGTCCCTTGGACCAAATTCAATGTCTCACTCTAGCTTCCTAGAAGCCGGGTTCCGTTGAGATCCCTGTATTTGGTTTACCAGACTGCAAAGCTCCAGAAACACAGACGCACCTGGGGGTTCAAGAAGATGCTAGAGGGCAGGTGCAGGCTGCAGAGCTCCAGAAACATAGAACACCTGTAGAGTTCAAGAAGGCACCAGCTGGCAGGTGCAGACTGGCAGAGCTCCAGAAACAGAAGAACTGAGAGTTCAAGAAGACACCCTGGGGCAGTGGGAGACTGGCAGAGACCCTGAGTCAGAAAGTCTTGCGGGTTCGAGAAGACACTTGAGGTTAACTGCAGAGTGCCAAAGCTTCAGAAACACAGAAAGAACCCTGCCAATTAAAGGCAATAATGTAGGAACTGGTGGTACCCTCAGTGAATGAGAGAATGAAGCTGGAGGGTCTTCAGTGGATAGCAACATCAGACAATGGTCTGCATATTATCATCATCTGCATCACTGGTTGTCATGTGCCCCCAGAAAGGAAGGAAGGAAGGAAAGGGAACAGCATCATACAACATTACACTTCACTGCCTTTTGGCTAGAATTGCACTATATACATATCAGGTACACACACACACACACACACATATATGTGTGTGTGAGTGTGCATGATATGTATTTAGTGCAATTCTAGCCAAAAGGCAGTGAAGTGCAATGTTGCATGAAACTGTTCACTTTCTTTTCTTCCTTTGGTTTTTTCAGTGAATATATATATATATATATATATATATATATATTCACTGAAAAACACAACAGTTACTGGGACGTTATAGTTAGGCTCAAGTTTCACTCATACAAAATCAGTGAAATCCAGCAGTATAACTCGTGCCCCTGCAATGCACTGCTTATGACCTCACATACTACATCACTCATGACATGGTCAGTGACATCAATTGGGGAAATGTGTTTTGAGACCCCCCTTTTTTCTTGGCTCATGCTTGACAACTCATCCTGAAACTTTCAACACAGAAGCTCAACCGAAAAAGGGGAAGTTTTGTTAACATTTAGTGAAGATTCCTCAAGCGGTGCCGAAGTTATTGGCAAAACCAAAAACGCTCTTCCTATGGAAACTTTGGTCCTAACTATAACTACCTACTGGCGACCACCAGTAGGTAATAATATATATATATACACACACACACATATATATATATCTACATGTGATCAAGGCCAGTTTAGGTTAAAACGCATCTGTTTGTGCCCGGATACAATTGATATTTGCAAACCCCTTGGATCAGAGTGGCTTGTGCATACTGGACTTGTGTAAGCTTGGTGGTGGATATCTATCTATCTATCTATCTATCTATCTATCTATCTATCTATCTATCTATCTATCTATCTATCTATCTATCTATCTATCTATCTATCTATCTATCTATCTATCTATCTATCTATCTATCTATCTATCTATATATATATATATATATATATATATATATATATATATATATATATATATATATATATATCGGAGTTCCAACTGTGCTCTCAGGTCAAGGAAAAAGACACCACACCGTCCAAGTTGCTTCAAGGGGGTTTATTGCTTCATAAACCCAACGTGACGCGTTTCACCCTCAACGGGCTTGCTCACACACCGTTATGCTGCCGGACCATCGTATACATACATTATTCGTACAACCATGGACATGAAAAGAGGACTCTTGCAAAGGTTTATACAGCGCCATGTTGGAAAGGTAAAATCTTCTCAGATAGCAGTACTTAATGGGCGCCATTACAAAACGGTAAAAACAAAACGTATAAAGTGGCAAAGCATACTTCACAATTCACTTATTTTTGAATGGAACATCGGTAACCCGCTCCTAGTGAGCTTGGTACTGGGACATGGCTGTCCGGCTCTTGCAAACATGTTTGATAAACATTAGATAAACAATAGAAGCACCCCCGGGACTAACTATGTGCCGTGTGGTTAATTCTCCACAGTTGCTCTCTATGCTTTAGTAGCGTTCCACATTCTGATGTCTTGATTAATATTAGGAGCGCGTCTGTGTACGATCTGTATGACTCCTTAATGGTAACACGTATTTCCATAGTGGATACCGTCCGTGTTAGTGATATATGTGTGGCAATTGCCGGAACATTTGGCTACAATGTACTTCCACCCACATGTAAGTTAAAATTTATGTTGCTGGGTGTCCTTGTGTATTAATAATTGGTTGCGCAATCTCTTGCGTCATAGATCTTTACTGAGTGTCCTTGTGTATTCATAATTGGTTGCGCAATCTCTTGTGTCATGGATCTTACTGATATAAAACTGGAAGCAGGAAAATAAACTGCCTGTCACACTTGTCCTGTCCAGCTGTACCGAATAATTGTAATTGTAATTGTAAAAACACTTATATAGCGCATGGCTACCCGTAGGCATCCCAGCGCTCTAACCTTGCATTGGTCTCTATTAAGTCCAGATGTAAAAATTACATTGAGTTGTATTGCAACATATTGGTCCACTGGTGCTCCCTTAACCAAAATCAAAACAAATTCAATTATAAAGTTAAAATAGAATTGATCTTATCTGTCCACTGGAGAGCAGCATGGGAAGAAAAGGGTAGGGATCCTGTGTCGCGGGCCCGAGACATAGTCCCTTCCTTTCTTCCTGTAAAAGAGAAACACAGGGTCAGTTGACTCAAACTACAATAGACATTCGACAGACAATCAGAATACACATCATTCGTTATATAAACAGTTCATCGTTGTCCTTGCTGGGCCTCAATACAACCTCCCTCATAGACCACCCTCCTTGGGGTATCCATACTGTTCTCAAATGTGATCGTATTGACGTCCTATTTGTGGATGGAAATTGGCTGTCCCTTTAGTCCCCATGTAGGTGTATGGCCATCTCCTCATCCATGTTATGGCCGTTCGGATACCTAGTCCCCATCCCAATTATGTGACGTGATTCACGTTGTCTCAGTTTAAGAGTACTATCACCTCCTCTCTTATTGGGTAAGATTCGTTCAATTACATATTAGGACAGTTTGGTATAGTCCGAAAAGTGTTTTACTTCAAAGTGTCGAGCAATGGGGTACTGTTGGTCCTTATTCGTAATCGCCCTCATATGCTCGAGGACCCGTTTCTTGGCCATGTGTGTGGTGCTTCCTACGTAGCTCAGTTGGCAAGGGCATTCAAGCACATAGACTACGTTGGTGCTACTACAAGTGAGGAACTGTTTAATGGGAATCATGCTGTTTGTACTGCTGTTCCAAAATTCCTTACGTAAGCGGCTGTTGCCGCATGCCTTGCAGTGTCCACAGGGGTAGAAGCCTTGTAAATCAATAATATTGCTTCTTTCCATGCTGGGTAAATCACTGTGTACAAGCATGTCTTTTAAGCTACGTCCTTTCCTGTAACTTATTGAGGGATGCGTAGGTATCATCTTGCCTATAACAGGATCTCCTTTGAGGAGATTCCAGTTCCGGGAGATCATTTTCTTGATTTTATCTGAGTGTCCGTTATAAGTAAGAATCAGCCTAGTTTCTACGTTCTCATCATTTGTTAATGAATTGGAATCAGGGGAGGGTTCTAGGATTGCATCTCTGTCAATCGTTTTAACCCTATCCATGGCCTTTTTAAGTACCCACATGGGATATCCTCTTTCTTTAAATCTTTGTGTCATGGTTAATTGTTCCTTTAGAAAACCTTCCTCTGTGCTACAGTTTCTCTTTGCTCGGAGCAATTCCCCGTAGGGGATGCTCCATTTGAGTGTGTTAGGGTGACTGCTAAGGGCATGTAATAACGTATTACCTGCTGTAGGTTTGCGAAACAAAATGGTTGTTAATTTGTTATTCGCAATTTCTACACACGTGTCAAGGTACTCAACCCTCACATTGCTTGTAGTATGTGTGAGTGTTAGATTGTTATTGTTCTGGTTCAGTCTGGTGATAAAGTTATTGGCTTCTTGTTTGCTGCCTTTCCAGACTACAAACAAGTCGTCAATATAACGTAACCAGAGTTTGACTTTAGTGAAATCATGTTGTAGGTTGGATTCCTTCCTGATGTCCTCCTCCCATGCTCCCATAAAGAGATTGGCAAAGCTCGGCGCGAAGCTGGTCCCCATCGCCGTACCGAGGGATTGTTTGTAAATCACATTGTCAAACATAAAGAAGTTGTTTTTCAGACAAAATTTGATAATTTCAAGTATCATCAGAGTGTGCTCTTTGAATCTGATGTGTCTGCGTTTGAGGAATCTTTCGCATGCTTCTATTCCTTGTTCATGATTGATGACAGTGTAGAGGGAATTGACATCCATGGTTACCAGTAAGAAATCATCTTCCCATTTTACATCATGTATTTTAGCCAAGAAGTCTTTTGTGTCCTTGACATAAGACGGGAGAGTAATTACAAACTCCCTGAGGAAATGGTCCGCATAGCGCGATAGATTTTCCAAGACACATCCTCTGGAAGAGATAATGGGTCTACCTGGGGGATTGACCTTATTTTTATGTATTTTGGGAAGTAGGTACATCACAGGGA
The DNA here is from genome assembly GCF_964204655.1 of Triturus cristatus. Classification (NCBI taxonomy): domain Eukaryota; kingdom Metazoa; phylum Chordata; class Amphibia; order Caudata; family Salamandridae; genus Triturus; species Triturus cristatus. The sequence continues at coordinate 1,250,179,933 of NC_140592.1, read as the reverse complement.
GGATAGGGTGATCTTTCTTCAGGTAACAAAATTCTTCCCATTCAATCAATCCCTTGTCCTTCCATTCGCCCAGTTTTTCCCAAATCTGTACAATGCTATTGTTATAATCTGCACGGTTAGATCTGGAGTAAGTGCTAGTGTCGCTCAGTTGTCGCGTAGCTTCTGTTACGTACATTTCCCTAGACAGGATGACAATGTTGCCCCCCTTATCGGCGGGCCGGATTACAATACTGTCATCTTCGGCTAGCTCTTGTATCGCCCTCCTTTGTGTAAGGGTGAGATTGTGTTTGAAAGTTTGCATTTTCTTGGCCCAGTTCTGTTGCCTAAATTCCAGAAGGTTCTGGCTCACCTGCTCCTGGAAAGTGTCAATATTGTCGTGGCTCATAGTCGGTAAAAAAGTGGATTTTGGTTTGAAACCAGAAATGGTAGATGCGTCGCACCTTATCTCCATCTCATTCAAAATTAGTTGGGCCTCAGTATTGGCATCTCCGTCACTGCTATCGTTTTGTAATTCATGCAATGCAACCAACAGATCAATATCCCCTATAGTCAATTCCTCATCTGTTACAGGGCTCTCTTTATGGGGCCTGGTTCTATTTCTTGTTGGTTTCAAAGTGTGCCATTTTTTAAGTTTTAGTTTTCTGCAGAATTTAAAAATATCAATTCTGTCATTTACATAATTCATGGGGATTGATGGACAGAAAGAGAGGCCAAGGCATAGGGTTCTTTTGTCTTTGAGACTAATGTTTCTATTGGAAAGGTTCACAATAGTTAAATTTACCATGTTGTCATCCATTATGCGTTGGTCTTGGAGCGTGTCTGTTGTCTTCCCACTGGCTCCGAATCGTAGTCTTTTCTGTCTCCTCTGTAGGATCCTCTTCCTCCTCTTCCTCTTGGTCCTCTTGTTCTTCCTCTGCCCCTTCCTCTTCTCGTTGGTGTTGCATCTCTCTGATTCTCCTGATTTGTTTTCAAAGTTTGACGGCTCCATCTCATGAGCCGATATTCGTCTAAAAAAGACGTTGGACGTGAGGTGGCTTCCCCTTCCGACGTTGTTCCTTCGGATGTAGGTGTCGTATCTGAGCCTTCAGTGTTCGTATCACTTGAATAGATGGTCTCGTCCTCATTGTTATTAGCTGGTATTGAGGTTGTCGGTATGTTCTTTTTTGCGTCCTTCTCATAAAGATGGTCGTATTTTCTACTGTGTGTAAGGATTCTTCCTGACTCATAATCGCCACAGTCTCTGTGGAGTTTCCTTTGTTTTCTAGCCTTTATATCCTCTTCCACCAGTTTTAATCTCTTTTTCATTTCTTCCAGAAATTTACAGATTAATTCTTGTTCTGGGTTAGACTCTAATTCCTCTTTGATGCGTCTAATCTCTATTTTGATATTGTCTCTATCTGCCCAGGCGTATTTCACCAAAATCTTTAACATATTAGTCGAGCTGTTTGCAGAGTTCGCCGACCATTCCTCCAACATTTGGGGATTTAGTGAATCATAGGAGGGAGTGATGTAAATCCTTAATCCGCGTGGGACCATGCCCTTGTCTATGTAGTCCTGTAATGATGTCGCTTCCCACCACTTTGAGATTTCTTGTTTATGAAGTTTTTCATATTTCCTTAGTGTCTCCATAATGGTTGGTTCATTCCTCGTGGTGGTGAGAGCAGGGTTATGACCTTTCCCAGGTGCTCTCGCAAACAGCGTTTGTGCTGCTGCTCTGCGTTCATCATCCTCTTCCATTGCAAAAGAACTGATGCTCTCCAGTGGACCAGCTCCTGGATTTGGTGCGTGTCGATCCGAAACCCCCCTGTAACAATACAGGGTTCCCCTTGCCACAATCTAATCTGTGCAGGTGTCTTACAAGGAAATCCTTGTTCTTGAAGCACAGAAATAAGCGCGAGTCCTCCGTATTGTAGACCTCTCCTTGTCAGATGATATTAATTTGTGTTATGGTTGAACAACACTTCCACATAATCACTGCCAGGTAAAGCTCGGCTTGGACATGAAACGGATGTTGATTTGTCCACCCTTCGTGACTGTGGACTGTACTAGTGCTGTGGAGTCAGACGATGCACCTACAGGCGTGTCGAAAATTAGCATTCGAAAAAACTGTTCACAAACTTTGTGTGCGCCTGGACCTGCTGAACACCCGTTCTCTCTCGGTGATCGGCAAGTTTGTCAGCGTAATGTCTGCTTTCGGATGTTTGACAAAATACGGAAGTGCAGTCTTGTTGTATATCCAAAATAACAGGAGGTTCGCTCATGCGGGACTCGAAACACTTATTACATTAATTACCACGCATTAATCACACCAATTCCTCCCGCCTCCGACCCGTTGAACTTACCTCACGGTGTATCCCGTTCCAGGGATAGCGTGAAGTCGGGTCCTTCTCGGGGTATACAGGAATGCGTTGGTAGCTCGATTGTGGCCGGCCGTCGCTCTCCCATTCAATATCCAATAGAGATGCACTCCTGTCGGAAAGCGTAGCCCTCCGAGGGGTGGCACCGCGCCGGTGGAGTAACCCGGTAATATTATCCTTGTGAAACGGAGTTCCAACTGTGCTCTCAGGTCAAGGAAAAAGACACCACACCGTCCAAGTTGCTTCAAGGGGGTTTATTGCTTCATAAACCCAACGTGACGCGTTTCACCCTCAACGGGCTTGCTCACACACCGTTATGCTGCCGGACCATCGTATACATACATTATTCGTACAACCATGGACATGAAAAGAGGACTCTTGCAAAGGTTTATACAGCGCCATGTTGGAAAGGTAAAATCTTCTCAGATAGCAGTACTTAATGGGCGCCATTACAAAACGGTAAAAACAAAACGTATAAAGTGGCAAAGCATACTTCACAATTCACTTATTTTTGAATGGAACATCGGTAACCCGCTCCTAGTGAGCTTGGTACTGGGACATGGCTGTCCGGCTCTTGCAAACATGTTTGATAAACATTAGATAAACAATAGAAGCACCCCCGGGACTAACTATGTGCCGTGTGGTTAATTCTCCACAGTTGCTCTCTATGCTTTAGTAGCGTTCCACATTCTGATGTCTTGATTAATATTAGGAGCGCGTCTGTGTACGATCTGTATGACTCCTTAATGGTAACACGTATTTCCATAGTGGATACCGTCCGTGTTAGTGATATATGTGTGGCAATTGCCGGAACATTTGGCTACAATGTACTTCCACCCACATGTAAGTTAAAATTTATGTTGCTGGGTGTCCTTGTGTATTAATAATTGGTTGCGCAATCTCACTAAATCCCCAAATGTTGGAGGAATGGTCGGCGAACTCTGCAAACAGCTCGACTAATATGTTAAAGATTTTGGTGAAATACGCCTGGGCAGATAGAGACAATATCAAAATAGAGATTAGACGCATCAAAGAGGAATTAGAGTCTAACCCAGAACAAGAATTAATCTGTAAATTTCTGGAAGAAATGAAAAAGAGATTAAAACTGGTGGAAGAGGATATAAAGGCTAGAAAACAAAGGAAACTCCACAGAGACAGTGGCGATTATGAGTCAGGAAGAATCCTTACACACAGTAGAAAATACGACCATCTTTATGAGAAGGACGCAAAAAAGAACATACCGACAACCTCAATACCAGCTAATAACAATGAAGACGAGACCATCTATTCAAGTGATACGAACACTGAAGGCTCAGATACGACACCTACATCCGAAGGAACAACGTCGGAAGGGGAAGCCACCTCACGTCCAACGTCTTTTTTAGACGAATATCGGCTCATGAGACGGAGCCGTCAAACTTTGAAAACAAATCAGGAGAATCAGAGAGATGCAACACCAACGAGAAGAGGAAGGGGCAGAGGAAGAACAAGAGGACCAAGAGGAAGAGGAGGAAGAGGATCCTACAGAGGAGACAGAAAAGACTACGATTCGGAGCCAGTGGGAAGACAACAGACACGCTCCAAGACCAACGCATAATGGATGACAACATGGTAAATTTAACTATTGTGAACCTTTCCAATAGAAACATTAGTCTCAAAGACAAAAGAACCCTATGCCTTGGCCTCTCTTTCTGTCCATCAATCCCCATGAATTATGTAAATGACAGAATTGATATTTTTAAATTCTGCAGAAAACTAAAACTTAAAAAATGGCACACTTTGAAACCAACAAGAAATAGAACCAGGCCCCATAAAGAGAGCCCTGTAACAGATGAGGAATTGACTATAGGGGATATTGATCTGTTGGTTGCATTGCATGAATTACAAAACGATAGCAGTGACGGAGATGCCAATACTGAGGCCCAACTAATTTTGAATGAGATGGAGATAAGGTGCGACGCATCTACCATTTCTGGTTTCAAACCAAAATCCACTTTTTTACCGACTATGAGCCACGACAATATTGACACTTTCCAGGAGCAGGTGAGCCAGAACCTTCTGGAATTTAGGCAACAGAACTGGGCCAAGAAAATGCAAACTTTCAAACACAATCTCACCCTTACACAAAGGAGGGCGATACAAGAGCTAGCCGAAGATGACAGTATTGTAATCCGGCCCGCCGATAAGGATGGCAACATTGTCATCCTGTCTAGGGAAATGTACGTAGCAGAAGCTACGCGACAACTGAGCGACACTAGCACTTACTCCAGATCTAACCGTGCAGATTATAACAATAGCATTGTACAGATTTGGGAAAAACTGGGCGAATGGAAGGACAAGGGATTGATTGAATGGGAAGAATTTTGTTACCTGAAGAAAGATCACCCTATCCTCCCTGTGATGTACCTACTTCCCAAAATACATAAAAATAAGGTCAATCCCCCAGGTAGACCCATTATCTCTTCCAGAGGATGTGTCTTGGAAAATCTATCGCGCTATGCGGACCATTTCCTCAGGGAGTTTGTAATTACTCTCCCGTCTTATGTCAAGGACACAAAAGACTTCTTGGCTAAAATACATGATGTAAAATGGGAAGATGATTTCTTACTGGTAACCATGGATGTCAATTCCCTCTACACTGTCATCAATCATGAACAAGGAATAGAAGCATGCAAAAGATTCCTCAAACGCAGACACATCAGATTCAAAGAGCACACTCTGATGATACTTGAAATTATCAAATTTTGTCTGAAAAACAACTTCTTTATGTTTGACAATGTGATTTACAAACAATCCCTCGGTACGGCGATGGGGACCAGCTTCGCGCCGAGCTTTGCCAATCTCTATATGGGAGCATGGGAGGAGGACATCAGGAAGGAATCCAACCTACAACATGATTTCACTAAAGTCAAACTCTGGTTACGTTATATTGACGACTTGTTTGTAGTCTGGAAAGGCAGCAAACAAGAAGCCAATAACTTTATCACCAGACTGAACCAGAACAATAACAATCTAACACTCACACATACTACAAGCAATGTGAGGGTTGAGTACCTTGACACGTGTGTAGAAATTGCGAATAACAAATTAACAACCATTTTGTTTCGCAAACCTACAGCAGGTAATACGTTATTACATGCCCTTAGCAGTCACCCTAACACACTCAAATGGAGCATCCCCTACGGGGAATTGCTCCGAGCAAAGAGAAACTGTAGCACAGAGGAAGGTTTTCTAAAGGAACAATTAACCATGACACAAAGATTTAAAGAAAGAGGATATCCCATGTGGGTACTTAAAAAGGCCATGGATAGGGTTAAAACGATTGACAGAGATGCAATCCTAGAACCCTCCCCTGATTCCAATTCATTAACAAATGATGAGAACGTAGAAACTAGGCTGATTCTTACTTATAACGGACACTCAGATAAAATCAAGAAAATGATCTCCCGGAACTGGAATCTCCTCAAAGGAGATCCTGTTATAGGCAAGATGATACCTACACATCCCTCAATAAGTTACAGGAAAGGACGTAGCTTAAAAGACATGCTTGTACACAGTGATTTACCCAGCATGGAAAGAAGCAATATTATTGATTTACAAGGCTTCTACCCCTGTGGACACTGCAAGGCATGCGGCAACAGCCGCTTACGTAAGGAATTTTGGAACAGCAGTACAAACAGCATGATTCCCATTAAACAGTTCCTCACTTGTACTAGCACCAACGTAGTCTATGTGCTTGAATGCCCTTGCCAACTGAGCTACGTAGGAAGCACCACACACATGGCCAAGAAACGGGTCCTCGAGCATATGAGGGCGATTACGAATAAGGACCAACAGTACCCCATTGCTCGACACTTTGAAGTAAAACACTTTTCGGACTATACCAAACTGTCCTATTATGTAATTGAACGAATCTTACCCAATAAGAGAGGAGGTGATAGTACTCTTAAACTGAGACAACGTGAATCACGTCACATAATTGGGATGGGGACTAGGTATCCGAACGGCCATAACATGGATGAGGAGATGGCCATACACCTACATGGGGACTAAAGGGACAGCCAATTTCCATCCACAAATAGGACGTCAATACGATCACATTTGAGAACAGTATGGATACCCCAAGGAGGGTGGTCTATGAGGGAGGTTGTATTGAGGCCCAGCAAGGACAATGATGAACTGTTTATATAACGAATGATGGTTTTTTCAGTGAATTTGTACGTTTTTTTAAATGCTAAGTTATGTAATTATTATTTATTTATTTATTTTTTTTAAGGTTTTTCACCGTGCGCGTACCGTGCGCGCACGGTGCGCTTCGCGCACCTTGCGCGCTCTGTGGGCCCGCGGTGCGCTTCGCGCACCGTGCGCCCACGTTACGCCGTTCGCGTAATTTTCCCGTTTCTACCGTGCGCGCACGGTAAGCGCACTCCGCGATTTTTCGTAAAAATATTAAAAACATTTATGGCCCTAGGGGGTCCTTTGGGGACCCCCTGACAATGGCTAGGGGGTCAGGAACTGTCCACCCTGCCCCCTTTTCATGTTCTCCACCTTTATTTTTCACCTCCCTCGAACTGCGAGAGACAAAATGGAGGCCGACACTTCCTGGTTTCGACCGATTCAAATGTTTACTAAGATCTAACAACCAATCAGAATTGCGCTCGCGCACGGCAGGGTGCGCTTACCGTACGCGCACGGTGCGCGCCTATAGATATATATATGCTTTTAAATGCTATTTTCTCAGAAAAAACTGAACAGATTTACACCAGACCTGCAAAAGGCACATCCCTGACCTGAGGACTACCTCTCTGCCAAATTTCAAGGTTTTCTGTTCAGCCGTTCAGGCTGTAGCGCGGACTAAAGGTCCTATGGGAAAATGCATGGGGAAAACGCGTTTTAGGACCCCCCCTTTTTCTCAGCCCCCGCTTGACGAATTCACCCGAGACTTTTAGGGAAGGAGCGGAGCGGAGCGCCCCACCTATTTTGAAAATTTCGCGAGGATTCGTCAATCGACGCAAAAGTTATTCCAAATAGAATGTTGCGGATTTCCTATGGAAACACGGTCCTAACTATAACTATCTACTGGCGACCGCCAGTAGATAATATATATATATATATATATATATATATATATTATCCACTGGCGGTCGCCAGTAGATAGTTATAGTTAGGACCGAGTTTCCATAGGAAATCTGACAATTTGAATAACTTTGCCGCCGGTTGACGAATCCTCACGCAATTTTCAAAACTAATGGGGCGCTCCGCTAAGCTCCTACCCTGAAAGTCTCAGGGTGATTCGTCAAGCGGTGGCTGAGAAAAAAGGGGGGTCCCAAAACACGTTTTCCCCATGCATTTTCCCATAGGACCTTTAGTCGAAGGTACAGCCCGAACGGCTCAACAGAATTACTTGAAATTTGGCAAAGAGGTAGTCCTCAGGTCAGGCATGTGCCTTTTGGATATATGGTGTCAATCTGTTCAGTAGTTCCTGAGAAAATTGCAGTTAAAAGTACATAAATATCTACAAGCGCGCACCTTAACGTGCGCGAGCGTAATTCTGATTGGTGGTTACATGTTAGTCAACATTCGAATCGGTCGAAATCAGGAAGTGTCGGCCGCCATTTTGTGTGTGACAGTGAAAAAGAAAGGTGCAGAACGTGAAAAGGGGGCAGGGTAGAGAGTTCCTGACCCCCTAGCCTTTGTCAGGGGGTCCCTGAAGGACCCCGAAAGGTGAAAAAAACATTTTATTTATTTTGAAAAAATCGCGGGGTGCGGGCACCGTGCGCGCACAGTGCGCGCACCATGAAAAAACCTTAAAAAAAAACATTTTAAACTGTTTATAAGTTTATAGAAGATATTAAGTATGCTGTTCAACTTTATCCAAATTAAAAAAAAAGAGCTGAGCCATTCCATATTACAGGATACAGTCAATCTATAACTATATACATAGGTAGTTTATTGTAAAATAAATATATAAAAAATATAATAATACATACATAAATTAGCATTTAAAAAACCTTACAAATTCACTTAAAAAACCATAGGTTTCACACACGTTATAGTTAGGAATTAGCATTTAAAAAACCTTTCAAATTCACTTAAAAAACCATAGGTTTCACACATGTTATAGTTAGATGGACATTTCACTCGTAAAAAACCATTGAAATTCCCCCGTTATAGTTAGTTCAGATAACTATAACTCGCGCGACCGCCACTCTATCACAAGGATGATGTCATTAGTGATGTCATGAGTGATGTCACTGACCATGTCATGAGTGATATAATATGTGACGTCATCAGCAGTGGATTGCGGGTGCGCGAGTTATAGTTATCTGAACTAACTATAACGGGGGAATTTCAATGGTTTTTTACGAGTGTAATGTCCAGCTAACTATAACATGTGTGAAACCTATGGTTTTTTAAGTGAATATATATATATATATATATTCACTGGAAAAACCAAAGGTTTCAGGGGCGTTATAGTTAGGAATTTGCATTTAAAAAACCTTAGAAATTCACTGAAAAAACCATAGGTTTCAGGGGTGTTATAGTTAGCTGGACATTTCCCTCGTGCAAAACTCTAGAAATTCCCCTGTTATAGTTAGTTCAGATAACTACAACTCGCGCCCCCGCAATGCACTGCTGATGACGTCACATATTACATCACTCATGACATGGTCAGTGACATCACTGATGACATCACTGATGACATCTCAAATGACATCACTGATGACATCACTGATGACATCATCCATTGAGTATGTGTTTCTGAACAGTTTTATTATGTTTAATATATATAGGGAAAGGCCTGTTGAAAAATAAGTGGGTGTACAAGTGTGTGAATGGATGATTTTGTAGGTGCGTAACTGAGTCTATAAGTGAGTCATTAAATGTATCTTACTGCAGACTAGTGACTAAACTGTGTGAATGTCTGTATGTGTCTGTTTGTTGGTGTATAAGTGGCTGCATGGTTTTGTGAATAGCTATATGAGTGTCTATATGGGTTATTGATTGGTTGTCTGAGTATCTGTATGGGTGCCTGAGTGTTTGTGTGGGTACGGTGTGTGTGACTCTGTGACTAGATGTGTGAGTGGGTGATTCAGTGGGTGCGTGTTTTTAAGAGTGCATCTGTGATGGACTGTATGGTTGGGTGAGTGTATGTATGGGTGTGTTAGTGATTGAATGTATATCTCAGTTGTACATGTGTTAGTAACTACATATGTGAAACGCAGTGTATATGTGTGTAAGAGTATATAACTATCTATATGTGAGAGTGTGTGATTTTGAGAGTGGCTGTATGCACCATAGTGCAAGGATATCTGTGTCATGTGCTGTTTGTTTTTCTGCAGGAAGACACAGAATTTGTTAGTATTTTTATGAGTAAGTGAACTTGAGTGTTTTTAACTGTATAGGTGAGTAAATTTTACTGTCATTAATTATTTGCATGACTGACTAGATGTGTCAGTACCTCAATGGATGATTGGCGGTGTGTGAGTGTCTATATAGGTGTATAAATGCACAGAGTGACTGTAAGTATGAGTGACTGTACAGGTGACTGAGTGGAGATGTATGTAGACCTAAAAGTCAATGAGTGGGTGAGTAGTTATTGATATTGGAGTATCTATGGTTGTCAAAATGGCCATGTGAAATTTTGAGTCGGTGTATCAAAGGTTATATTAGGGTGTGAGAAGATACACTAATTTATCACATGGATGACATCATCAGTGATGTCATCAGTGATGTCATTTGAGATGTCATCAGTGATGTCATCAGTGATGTCACTGACCATGTCATGAGAGATGTATTATGTGACGTCATCAGCAGTGCATTGCGGGGGCGCGAGTTATAGTTAGCTGAACTAACTATAACAGGGGAATTTCTAGGGTTTTGTACGAGGGAAATGTCCAGCTAACTATAACACCCCTGAAACCTATGGTTTTTTCAGTGAATTTCTAAGGTTTTTTAAATGCCAATTCCTAACTATAACGCCCCTGAAAACTTTGGTTTTTTCAGTGAATTTCAAAGGTTTTTTAAATGCCAATTCCTAACTATAACGTGCATGAAACCTATGGTTTTTTCAGTGAATTTCAAAGGTTTTTTAAATGCTAATTCCTATCTATATAACTTATCTCTGAAGATATCATGAAAAGCATTCTTTTTTAAAAGTAGGGTGCACATTATTTTTGTGGAAAAGCATCTTTGTGATTGGTTAAGAAAAAGCAGTTTCAACGTGGAGTACATATCATAGGATAAAATTTGCTCAGCTCAACCACACCTGCTACTTGCATTTAGAAGGCACTGTTCGAACTTAAAACAATCGTCAACTTTTAACCTGCACGTGTCGTTAAATGTTCAAGAAAATGTTACAAAAAAATATCGTAAAGTTTTAAAAGATTGATGAACTTTTAACCTGCACGTATTGTAGAATGTTCTAGAAAGTGTGTTGATAGAATACGTTGCACTTCTGACTTCTATGTGTTGTTGAATATTTAAAAAAACGGATCATATGGAAAATATAAAAGAAACCAATAGAGAAGTTTTGAAACCTAAAAGAATCAAGGAACTATTCTAATTTATTCTTTACATGTATTTATGTGTGCAGCAACAAAATTATAGACACAACAGCACTAGGAAGAGGAAGAAGCAGGGAGTGGGGGGAAGGGGGGAGATGGGCAGAATGTCACACATGCACAATTAAGTACAACACACATATAGACTAACAATGGCCAAAATGAAACACACCAACAAGGAGCACAAGTCACACAACCTGCCAACATCACACCACTGAACGAGCATAGAAGTGAAAACCATGCTGCATTCATAAAGGATGTGTACAAAGGCCAGTCGTTGGTGTTGTGGGATGTCTGCGACCGTGGTCATCATGGATGAGATTCCCAGCATGTGGCACATGGTCGAGTTCACTGTGTGTTATGTTGCCAAACAGCTGCTCCTCCCTCCCACGAGCCCCCACACTTTTGTACGGTGAGCTGTTGTATCTCGTGCACTCGTACGGCACGCCATTGTAATGCCTATTTGCGCATGTCCTGCTACATTCCAACTACAACATCACAGTGCCGTTTGGAGGTGGTGCATGCCACTTTACAACATCGACTGCTGCGGCTCTTGTAACAGGCCACACTAGAACACAGAGACACACTTACCGCACTTCCTGTACACGGACATGCCCGAGACACCCCGTTCCCCTTGCCGGATAGGCACACCCCTGCACTGACCTGTGAACAACAGACCAGCACACGCCAGTTGTGCATGCAGGAGGATGCATACGTAGCTACATGTCCAGGCTCACTGCCAACGCTGAGGTGACAGCACACTGTGATGTTGCAGGGCTCGTGCCTATCATGCTAAGACAATGACCACAGGGACACACTTACTAGATGTGGGTTTGGGGGGCATTGGCAGTCCTGGAGTTGTTGAGATGAGTCTTCTGGCCCTCATGGGTATCCCTGAATCATGCTCATTGACTCTATGGCACCTGTGGGTGTTCTGGTGTGGCTCTTGGTTGTGTTCCCTTTCATGATGCAGGTAGTTGTCCTGCTTAACACCAGCAGAAAGCGGGTGTGAAATCCCTGGTGCTAACGTGTCTTATCGACGGAATTTGTTTCGCATTGCAATTGGTGTGAAAGTTGTGATGTGATTTTTTTCCTGTGCACAACAATATACGAACTGAGCAGTGTATCTCGTCAAGTTCCAGCACCTGACACACTATTCCCAATCAATATAAATACAATGAGATTTCTTAATAGATTTTGTGTGTACACTGTAAGTGCAGCCAATACCTCAGTGCAATACAATACAGGATTTTAGTATTTAGAATAAATCGCAAAGGTGCACCTCGTGTCTTTTTGCACGGGAACGGCTACTCTCCATTTCATTATCAGCACTTTAACGGAAGTAAAGTTGAGATAAATCTAACACACTATTCAGAAGTTGGTGCAAACTGCAGATATCACCAGTATTCCAGCGATAAGTGCCCCAAAATTTAACACCATGGTGGACTCCATCCAATAACAGTAATAAGAACAAGAAAGAGTCACACAGCAGTTAAGAGAACAACCAAAAACATTATTAATTTTTTTTTCAAACTTTCTTTTTTATAATAATAAATATATAAACGATAAACTATTTTCAAACTTTATTTTTTTATTAACATAAATATAAACAATAAACTAATAAACAAAATGTAATAACAATAATACAAAACAACAAGGCGGAACACTCCTGTGGGAACCACGGATGTCGACGACAGACCTGGAAAATCAGAAAGATTGTTAAAAAAAACAACAACATGGTATTCTCAACAAAATACCACAAGAAACAAATCACAGATATATAAAATGCATACAGCTAACAAAATTTTATAAGTTTAACTTACAAAAACTGTAAATGTTGCCGCTTTCAAATATTTACCGAATCTGAGGAAATTTTTTTGCAGAAGGCACCACGCCCACAACGTTTTTCTTCAGTGGTGAAGAAATGTTTAACTTTTTGCAAGGGGCAAACAAAGACCAATGCCACCTTCTTCATTCGCAAGATTTGCCAAAGAGTTCCTAACAAAAAATACTCGTGCGGCACAGCAAGTATGATGAAACACCTAAGGACCCTTCATCCGAACAATCTTGCACGAGAAGAGTGCAAACAGATGAGAAACACTCCTGTTCTGTATCTGTAAAAAAGAATCACAAATAAATGTATATTAATAACTTTCAAATTTATACTATTCCATTACTGTACAAACACATTTTATATAAAAACTGACTAAGAAACTATAGCCCTGAACCACAAGTGTGACGATCGTTAAAACACTACATGCATAGTGCATAATACTTTGAAGCAGTTCATGCCCTAAAGCCTACCTCACTAAAAGACTACATGCTAACTGACTAAATGATTACAGTACTATAAGGAGACACACTGGGTGAGTGACAGGGTGTTTGCTAGAAGAGTATGAATACTAACTAGGGAATTGAAGGTGTGAAACACAACTGTGTAGGTGATTAGAGGACTGCATCCATACTGCATAGGCATTTAAAGCAGTCCATGTGCTAAGGCCTGGCTCACTGCATGACTACTTGGGTACTCACTGAATGATTAGAGTACAGCAAGGAGAGTGCCTAGGTGAATTTATAAGTGCTAGGCTTTTCGCACAGGGAATGGATTAGTACTTGGTACTGAATGGGTCACTAGACGAGTGCAAAGGCAGTCACAAGTGCTGGACTGTATGGATACTGACTAGGAAATTGAAAGTGTGAAAGACAAATGTCTAGGTGGTTAGAAGACTGCATGCATAGTGCATAGGGGTTTGAAGCAGTCCATGTGCTAAGGCCTGGCTCAGTGTATGAATACTTAGGCACTGACTGAATGATTAGAGTACTGCAAAGATAGTATCTTGGTGAATTTATAAGTGTTTGGGTTTTAGCACAGTGAATGGATTAGTACATGGTGCTGAATGGGTCACTAGAGGACTGCAAAGGGAGTGACATGGTATTTCCTGGAAGTGTATGGATACTGACTAGGGAATTGAAGGTGAGAAAGACAATTGTGTAGGTGGTTAGAGGACTGCATGCATAGTGGATAAGGGTTTGAAGCAGTCCATATACTAAGGCCTGGGTCACTGGATGAGTACTTGGGTACTGACTGAATGATTAGAGTACTGCAAGGAGAGTGCCTGTGTGAATATATTAGGGTTTGGCGCAGTGAATGGCTTAGTACATGATGCTGAATGGGTCACTAGAGGAGTGCAAATGGAGTGACAGGGTGTTTGCTGGAAGTGAACGGATACTGACTGGGGAATTGAAGGTGTGAAAGACAAGTGTGTAGGTGCTTAGAGGACTGCATGCATAGTGGATAGGGGTTTGAAGAAGTCCATGTGCTAAGACCTGGCTCAGTGCATGAATACTTAGGCAGTGACTGAATCATTAGAGTACTGGAAAGAGAGTGTCTTGGTGAATTTATAAGTGTTTGGGTTTTGGCACAGTGAATGGATTAGTACATGCTGTTGAATGGGTCTCTAGAGGACTGCAAAGGAAGTGACAGGATGTTTCCTGGAAGTGTATGGATACTGACTAGGGAATTGAAGGTGTAAAAGACAAGTGTATAGTATGTTAGAACACTACATGCATACTGCATAGACATTTGAAGCAGTCTATTTGGTACTTAGAAACTGACTAAATAATCAGACTACTTCTAGGACAGTGCTTAGGTAAAACGTTTAAATTTTCAGTTCTGCCACAGTGAACAGAATAGTACATGTTACTGCACCTTAGTGTCAAACCCTGACTCATTTTATCAATGCATAAGCAAAGAATAGCTCCTAATGCTACTAAAACTTGACAACATGAGAGGTTTTAAATTAGTTATTTGTCAGCAAATACACGATGTTACCAAATGCTTCTCTCACAGTGGTTCTCAAATGCACACAGACTCACAGTGTGATTCTAGACAACAACCACTATACCTAGGAGTTTACCAAAAATCATTCACTACTGTGGAAGTGGTAAGCGAACTGCACACAATCTTCATATTTCAGGACTGCACTTTTATGTCAAAGCCTGACTCATATAAACAAAGCATAAGCAAAGACTGGCTTCTAATGCTACTAAAACATGACCGGTTTTGAAACAGGTATATGTCAGCAAATACACGATGTTACCAAATACTTCTCTCACAATCCTTACCCAAATGCACACAGACTCACAGTGTGATCTTAGACAAGCAACACTATCCTAGGAGTTTACCAAAACTCATTCACTACTCTGGAAGAGTTAATGGTACTGCACACAATCGACATATTTAAGTACACCACATCAGTGTCAAAGCATGACACATTTAATCAACGCATAAGCAAAGACTGGATTCTAATCCTACTAAAACTTCACAACATGACAGGTTTTAAAACAGTTATCTGTCAGCAAATACATGATGTTACCAAATGCTTCTCGCACAGTGATCCCAAATACACACTAACTCACAGTGTGATTCTAGACAAGCACCACTATCCCTATGAGTTTACCAAAACTCATTCACTACAGTGCAACTGGTAAGGGAACTGCACACAATCTACATATTTCAGGACTGCACTTTTCTGTCAAAGCCTGACTCATTTAATCAAATCATAAGCCATAACTGTCTTCTAATGCTACTAAAACTTCACAACATGACAAGTTAAAACAGTTATCTGTCAGCAAATACACAATGTCACCAAATGCTTCTCTCACAGTGGTTCCCAAATGCACACAGACTCACTGTGTGATTCTAGACAAACAACACATTTCTTCATCTAGAAGTAGTACTACATTTTAGTATAGAAACATAACATAACTCATTTCACAAATTCATAAACAATGACTGGTTTCTAATTCTACCAAAATATAAAAACTGCACAGTTATCTGTTTACAAACACATGAAAAACACAAATGCTTATCACAGAATGGTTTCTACATGCACACACATTGTAGAGAAAAAAAGTACTCCCTACACTTTAGCAGGAAAAATACATTAGTCTGATTAAAATCAAAATAGTCTACATACATCCCCTCACAATTAAATAACTCATCTTTCAAGTTCCTCTGTAGATTAAGGAGTATATCAATCACTCACCATATTTTCTTTTACAGAATCTCTGCACTGTGCACCTCTCAGCAAAAGCAAAGAATGAAAAAGTTTCCCTTTCATTTTCCACACATATACATGTAAACATCAAATCACAATCCTTTGCACATAAACTCAAAAGCAAACACACATTTCTATTGGTTAAACATTTCAACCCTTTCCAACTGAAATACATTTCAACCCTTCCCCCAATCTGCCTTCTGCCTGTTACCATAGAAACAGGTCATGGAACACTGCACTGAGCTCACAGGTCACAAGTTCAGCACACAATGGTCCTACACAAGACAGGAAGTGTGCTTGACTTTTCAACATATCAGCTTATCATATATAATGTTCCTTACAATCTGTTTTTGTTAACCAATAACAATCATACCTTTAAAAAACAGAAATATACACCCTACCTTTCAGTGTAGAAAGTTGACATAAAACCAATGATTTCTTGTCGTTTTTCAAAAAACGTTGCCGTGGATCCGCGCATCCACCGTGAGAGAATCCGTGCATCCAACGCGATAGGATGTGCGCACCGTGCGCGCATTTCTCGTGTTTTTTAAAAAAAAAAAGGGGGCCCCAGGGGGTCCTTTTGGGACCCCCTAAGCACCTCTAGAGGGTCAGAGTATTTCCACTCTGCCCCTTTATATGTTTCACACATTTATTCCCCTTGCATCTTCAGCCTCGCTTCTACCGAGGCAGAAAATGGCCGCCAACAGTTCCTGGTTTCGAATGTAGAGAGACACTCGACAGCCAATTAGCATTCAGCGCGCGATCGGGAAGGTGCGCGCTCGGTTCGGGGAGGGCGCGCTTACGCTGCGGGTACGGTGTGCGGATCCTCCGCGGCCATAGATATCACTAACTTTTTTACCCTAATTTTCTCAGGAACTACTAAACAGATTCACACCATATATGTAAAAGGCACAAGTCAGAACTGAGGACTACCTCTTTTCCAAATTTGGTGTCATTCCGTTCAGCGGTTCGGGCTGTAGCTGCGACAACAGATCCTATGGGAAATTGCATGGGGAAAACGCGTTTTGGGACCCCACTTTTTTCTCGGATCCCGCTTGACGGATCACCACAAAACTTTCAGGGTAGGAGCGGAGCGGAGCTGGCCAAAAGTTTGGAAAATTTCGCGAGGATTCGTCAACCGGCGCCAACGTTATTCTAAATAGAATGTTGCGGATTTCCTATGGAAAATAGGTCCTAACTATAACTATCTACTGGCGACCGCCAGTAGATAATATATATATATGTATATATATATGAAGTTAGATCGTCTTCAGGTAACCAATTGCCGGAAAACAGACGAAGCGAACCCAAGGTTTGTTAGTGCCAATGTTTATTCGGTGCCCAACACCATCGCCCCCATAACGCGTTTCAGGCGTCTCCACAGTAGGCTTTCTTCTTTGGTGGATATATAGATATATATATATATATCAGCTCCAAACTGCCAGTCGGTAATCGTACACATTCACAGAAGACAGCACTCACGGGGGAGAGTTCCAATGATGTATTTATTTCGGGAACTCTGGGCGCACAACAGACGCGTTTCGGCAGGTCGCCTTTCTCGATGTTTAGCACGAAACGCCGATATCGCCATTGCCTTAAATTCATTATTCGTGCTGACAAATTGCAATCAACACAGTGAAAGGACTACTCCGGCAGATCCCCACAATCTGGGTACTAAAATTCCGCCATCTTTGAATATTCAAAGTAGTGGCACATCACCGTAAATCGTATATAACGAACTATGTTACGAAATGCATAGATAAATACAATTCATAAATGTCATAACCCATAATTGAGCCCTGGATGGGCATAATTTTATTCGCAAAAATAAAGCGCAAATAAAACCTCTCTGAATTCGTAATGCAATGAACAGCGGCAACTGGACTTCATAAACAACGCAATATATAAATCAGTACAATATTCATGATAATTCAATGGATGAATTCATTACCCCAAACACAGAAAATCAGATAAGCATATACATCAAAAAATGTGTGTATGTGTAATAGACTCATTAGTCACCCAGGTGTACAGCTAATTCTTCACTACTATTTAGACCTTGCGGATTCTTACACTGTAGATCGATTATATAACGTGACTCAAGACGTCTAAGCTATCAGATACCATCATAGGTAGTGATTTACCTTCTAACCCTTTGGTCATATTCAAGAAGGCTAGATCCCTTCGGGACACCTTGGTACACAGTTATCACAATACTGTGGACTCAAAATCACCTTTTGGGGTACTTAATGGATTTTATCCTTGCGGTAAATGCAAGGCCTGTAAGAAAAGCAAAAGGGTCTTGTCATATAATATCCCAGGCCTTACAGCACCGAGGAAAATTACCAAATTTCTTACATGCACCACTCCATACACAGTATACTGTCTGACATGTCGTTGTGGACTCCGATACATCGGGAGTACCATACACCCTGCCAAGATTCGGATCCTCGAGCATATGCGGGCCATTTCCAATGTGGATATGTCCTACCCGGTTGCACGACATTTTAACCAATGTCATAAACGGGATCGAGACCTACTGTCATACTTCTGTTTGGATCATGTACCCATTAATCCAAGAGGGGGTGATAGGATTCAAAGACTTAGACGTCTTGAGTCACGTTATATAATCGATCTACAGTGTAAGAATCCGCAAGGTCTAAATAGTAGTGAAGAATTAGCTGTACACCTGGGTGACTAATGAGTCTATTACACATACACACATTTTTTGATGTATATGCTTATCTGATTTTCTGTGTTTGGGGTAAGGATTTCATCCATTGAATTATCATGAATATTGTACTGATTTATATATTGCGTTGTTTATGAAGTCCAGTTGCCGCTGTTCATTGCATTACGAATTCGGAGAGGTTTTATTTGTGCTTTATTTTTGCGAATGAAATTATGCCCATCCAGGGCTCAATTATGGGTTATGACATTTATGAATTGTATTTATCTATGCATTTCGTAACATAGTTCGTTATATACGATTTATGGTGATGTGCCACTACTTTGAATATTCAAAGATGGCGGAATTTTAGTACCCAGATTGTGGGGATCTGCTGGAGTAGTCCTTTCACTGTGTTGATTGCAAGTTGTCAGCGCGAATAATGAATTTAAGGCAATGGCGATATCGGCGTTTCGCGCTAAACATCGAGAAAGGCGACCTGCCGAAACGCGTCTGTTGTGCGCCCAGAGTTCCCGAAATAAATACATCATTGGAACGCTCCCCCGTGAGTGCTGTCTTCTGGGAATGGGTACGATTACCGACTGGCAGTTTGGAGCTGATTTTGAAGGCGGGATGTGTGCGTTGGGCTGGTGCAACCAGGGAGCGAAAAAAAAATAAAAAAAAAAAAAATTAATATATATATATATATATATATATATAAATACATTTATATAAAAATATTTTACCATTTGGTATACTTACCATCCTGTGCTGAGATCTCACTGGCCTGGATTACGCAAACATAAGTCTAGAAACCAGCAGAAAGGAGGGCAAAGTATTCTGGAGAGTTGGCAAAGTCATCCTCTCAAAGAACAGATGACCACCATTACCCCTGGGCATGCCAGATAGCCAGGCCAGTGAGCCAGGTTGTGGGCGGTTCAGCGGTAATGACAGACCTCATAAAAAGTATTGCCTCCTATTTGTGCTTTGACCCTTAGGGACTCATTTTGAGTACCCTAGTGCTGGTGGTGGTGATTCCACACCCTGGCGATATTGATAATGGAGGTCCCTTTTAGTCATTGGGTGTGGAATTACAGGTGGGTTGAACACTGCAAATCCTCTAAGAATGGAACAATTACCTTTCTCTACCACTCTGCAAACGCGTCTCCTGGTGCACTACTAGTTGGGGAATGAAGACCTCTTGGATGGTGTGGGGCCTTGGGGGCCAAGAAGCCCTCCTGATAACAAGCTAATCAGTAAGTTCTGGCTTCATTCCTTCTCAGACTGCTCATTCTCCACTGCAGTTTGCCCCAGAGATTTCATCTGCTGCGGCTTACCCTGCAGTCTCCTATGCACAGCAAAAGAGTCCAAGACAGTATATTGCTGAGCGAGCGACCTCCCTTCGTTTTAATATAAATCCCCATTCTTACGGCCTGCCAAGAGAACAGAGAAAATTATAATCCACAGCAGAGTTTTATTGAAGTCCCTTCACCAATGTGGCATTTAAAATTTAAAACACATAAATATTTTACAAGGAAGGAGCTCATCGTGGTCCCTCAGAACGAAGTTTCTATTGCATTAGAGACGAAATTCACACAAGATTTAGTGAAAAATGTTGGAAGACATCAATCTTTTGTATTCCATAATCGTTATATGAAGGGCACATTTTTTATCACACTCCGGTATATCACTGTTTCATAATTAAACAGGGTTTCAAATCACATACAGATTTTATACAGAGACTATTTCACTGTTAGGTTTTGAAGACACTCTGTGTCTAACAATACATCCGGGTCAGGTGAACAGGCAAGTCTGGGCCACCTGTGCCCGCATCCATGTCAGTAAAGAGGTAGTTGAAGCTGATTAAGTGGTAGCTGCACTTTCACAACATGCTGTAGATTCATGTTTTCTGTTAGTGACACTCATAAGAAGGAATGTGAGTCCCTGCAGTGAAGAAGCCATGAGCCGGCAGCACAGCGGCTCCAGTCCCTTCCACCCAGCATTCACGTGAAAGTCTTGATGGTCAGCCCACCCCTACCACATCATTTGACCCTGTCTTGTACCAATCAAGTGAGATTGCATAAAGATGTTAGATTTGTTTGTGTATTTAATATTTATTTTGCATTATTAACAACATCACTTTCGAATTTACTTGTACGCCAGTGGCGGCTGGTGACATTTGAAAGTGGTGAGGCGTAAAATAATTGTCGTACTTCACGGTGACGAGTGAGCGTATCGCACTTGCCTGAACCACCTACGAGGGGTTCGGGGGGGGGGGGGTTTCCCCCCCCCCCAAGAACATTTTGAAAAAAGAGTGGGCAAATGGTGTATTTTCAAGCAAACCAGAAGGTGTGAAGAACAGCTCAGTCAATACTTCTGTTTAGAGTTGTGGGAGTTAAGAAGCCTTATAGAAGTCTGACACATAATGAGAATGCTCTGGGAATATGGAACTAAAATCAACAACAATTTACTGGTACCGGAGTAGCACAACTATTCTTAATCATACTGGATAGATCACGGTACATCCAACATGAAATAAATTCCAGTTAGGGGTCTCATATAGTTGTGAATAGTGTGCTTTTCCTGCTTCCTGGTCCAAGCCTCTATTGATAGCATTAATTACGAACCCTCAGGTAGGCATGTCTGGGACCCTCAAGGAGTATTGTGAGATATATGTCTATAATTACTGCTAGAATGCACTATGTAGTCTAGTGCCTCAAAGTACTCAAAAGGCACAGTCAAGCACCTCTAAGCAGTTATAATGACAAATGTAAGCTCCTTTGGCACTCAGACACAGGCGCCTCAAAACTCTAATATTAGCAGTGAGGCGTACATGTGTTCGGTACAGTGAAGGAAGCTTTGAACACTTTGGAAGACAGACACAAGTACAAGTGCGCTCAGGAGAGTAAAGTTAAGCACAACTAGGCACTCTGAAAATCGGTCAGGCGGCTCAATATACGCATTATAAGCAGGTAGACAACGATGCAAAAGCAAACTAGTGGCAAAACACAAGCACCGTTTAATGCAACTGTAGATTTGCCCATTTCTCTTTGCTCTCAGTTTCGCTTATGAATTCATTTCGCCAGAAATAAAACTGCGATAAACGAATTTGCCCAGGGTCACAACAAGCTGCGCGCTTCAACAGCGGATTCCAACACAGCACAAGTTTTCATAGGGTAACCGCAGATCACAAGCCCCACGCTCCCGCACCCTTACGGATCATGAGGGCATGTGCGCTTTAAAAGGCCAGTAAAACAATGCTGCAACATGCACAGCACCTTACCATTTGAAAGAAACGAGACTGGTGAACTGGTTTTGTTTAGCTGGCAGGAAACTCGTATCGCTGAGGGCCAAGGCAGGTGGCTGAGCGCAGCTCTCTGATTCCAAGCGCTAGAAAGCAGGGTCGGTTGGGTCAGAAAACCAGCCCAGGCAATAACATTAAAGTGTCCCCATTAGCGAGCCAGATAGATAAAAAGCGTCCTACATTTGGAAAACGGGGAAGCGGTGAACCTGTAAAGACGCGCTGTACGGGTGTTTCGGAAGGCTGCATGAATCTGTGTTTGCAGTGAGCAATGGGGCATATCAGCAAGGGCCGGCGATAATTAACGCTCAGCGCACTTAGCGTGAGGATAATTATCAACGGCCAACTCTGAATTTTATCGCGGAGATAGCGTGCTATCAGCAACGCTTATCTCCAAAGCGATAAAATTCAGAGCGCAAGCTGCCAATTGTGAGATTATCGCTGGAAATACAGCGATAATCCCACAAGGTTTGGCGATAGCTTGCTGATAGGGATAGACATACTTAGCCATGATATCCACCTTACATAGGATATCATGGCTAAGTCAGAAAAATACCAGACGTAAAAAAGCAGCGTTAACCGCGGTTAGCGCTGCTTTTTTTTATCTCTAACAGGGTTAGCGAAATCCTTGATAATAGGAGAAATGTCGCTAAAATTATTTTACTCTGGAACGCCCCCTTTGCATCTCATTAGAGATGCAAGGGGAAGCGTAGAGTAAAAGGGTGCTGACATGCAAATTTGCGTGTTAGCACCCTGTTGCTGATAGGGTGCTAGTTTTGTCTTTTAAAGCCAAAAAAGCAGAGATAAAGCCCTTGTTGATATGCCCCAATGTTTGTTTCCAGGGCTGGCTTTAGCGCCGTGGCACCTGGTGCGGAAATCCATTTTGGCACCCCAAGACTACTTCATCAGATTCCCGGACTACCACCGAGCAAAAGTGCCCCTCATCTCTCCATAGACACTCTCTCACGTGCATTTCATTCATTAAAAGGCGCTGGTAAAGGCTGGCTGAGGCAGGGCTGGCTGAGCAGCGCAGGCCTGATATGAAACTTTCTGCGCTCTCTCCTACGAGGGGGTCTCGGCTGAGTACAGAACCTATCGTGGGAATGTGACACCATTTGTAAAGCGCCTACCACCTCGCTGGGGTGTTTTGTGCGCTTCGTTGCCACAGCATTACCTTTCCTTCATCCGTAGTAGTCTCCTGACTGTACCATTTGACAGACGCCATATCTGAGACCGCCAATCAAAACTTAACCCAGTTCAATGTCTTCCCATCGGTCCCAAAAGCACTTTCTTTGTTCTGTGCTCTGTTACCCCACCTCCTTCTTCCCCATGTCATGTGGCTGTCCCTTCATTCCCCTTCCTGCCCCCTTTCTCGCTCCTTGCTGACCTCAGTTCTAGCACCTCGTGGAAAATCTGTACCCTTCACTCTGTCTGATGTTGCTTTTGCCAATTTAATTTTCCCGTCGCTGGGTTACAGAGCGCCATGTTTCCGTTCGGACATTCACCAGGTAGCGCCTTGACTCTGGTAGTTAGCAGGTTCACTTCAACAATAGAGGAGGACCCCCCCCCCTAAACTTACTGGGGAGCCAGGCGACTGCTGGTAAATGATTATGGGAACATAAAACAATGGACAGATTTGAATAAGTGTTGTAAATCTATGCAACCTGTGAGAACTAACAAACATATCAAAACACAAAGCAAACACATGTAAGCTGGCAATACTCACGGGGGTGGAGGGGTCGCGTGGGGGCCGGGGGAGAGTAAAATAAAATAAAAAATAAAGAAAACTTACCTGACCGGGTCCGCACCGCCTCTGTTCCTGGGCCGGGGTCCCCCGTTGGGGCCTTCAACGTCTTCTACAGGAACAGCCGTGTCACTCGAGTGGCAACCCCTCTCAGCCAATACTGACGCCGCTCCAGCAGCGCCAGGATTGGCTTAGCAGGGATACTCGCCGCCCGCCTGCCCATTAGGAGACCGAGTGTTGCGGTGTTGATCAACCCTCACTCTCCTAATGTGCAGCCGCCATCCAGACTCAGCACTAGTGCGCATGAATGGGCTGGTCGGAAAAATTCTCCGACCTAAACCCAGCATGTGCACTTGTGCTACTGCCTGCTGTGCGCTCCGCGCCACCCCCTGGCCTGACAATGCATGTCAGTCAGCATGGCGCCGGACCGCTGACCCCCTTCAGACTCTGAAGGGGGTGGGCAGTCCAGCGTCGTGCTGACTGACATGCATTGTCAGTTTCCTTAAGTCAGAGCCGCCGAGGGAGCTGCAGGCGTGGGCGGCTTGTGGGTCAATGCCCCAGTGCCCTAATGGACGCACTGCCACTGTTGTATGCACAGACATGCTGCTATTACATTTGAAAGCACAACAAGGGAGACCAAGGAAATTAGAAAGGGCAATATATTATTTGCAAGTAGTTTAAGCAGCACTACAATACAAATACATTGCAGTAACCAAACAAAACCAAATGTGCACTGGTCGTGTTAGTGACAGTGAACGGAACAGTGACACAAGTGATATAGACAGCGTGAAATGACAAACAACAATAAAAGACAACAAATTATACAGGGTCAAAATAAATACAAAGTAAATCAGTACAATGCAATTTCAATATTAATTACTAAAGACCCTATAAAGGTCACATTTGACGCTGGTAAGTCGACGGCGTTTCGATCAATCTAAGTAATGGTCATCATCAGGACTTTGGTTACAATTTTCTTAAGTAGTGCTGTGTGAAAAGGAAAGAAAAAAAGGGAAAGATTTAAAAGATGTGCCCAAGACTTAAAACCAAGCCAAAGACCCAGGTTAGTAACTAAAAAGGTACCTGGCAGTGCCGACTCTAAAAGTCACTGTTCCGAACTGTAGTCTGTCTAAACCAGTTTGAAGATCACTAAAAGAATTTAAGAGGTAATGTAAACAGAAAAGGCAAAGGTAAAGCAGCCTTGAGCTATAAACATATTTATGTCCTACAAAGGAACCTGTTGTTGTAGCTGGAGGGTAAATGAATAAGGACCCACTTCCGCAGAGAAATGGAAGCAAATCAGATCTCAGTATGCCATGGATCTACAAAACCAAAAAGCGAAACTTATTAAGGCATCTTGGTACAAAGTGTCTCTATCAAGTGAGACTGAAGGTATCAATCCGAGGGCCCTTATCTGGACATAAATAATTTGTCGAGGTGATGGCAAGCGCATCCTTTATGTAAAAGGGGAGTTAGAACCTAATCATAAAGGGGGCAACAAACTAATTATCGACAAAGCCAAAAATAGGTCATGGCGAGTCGCGAGTCATATATTAAACAACTCTTACCCGAGTGTAGCAGGAAGAACTTATTTGATCGTTCGTGGGCACGAAAATGACATTCAATGTCAAGCGGAAAGCCGGTAGTCAATAAATTGGGCTACGGGTGAGAGTTAATCTCGAACTGCAAGTGAAGCATCTCAAACAGGTTGGTTAACCGTCAGGGATAAAGATTCCCACGGGGACGCGGGGCATTGCATACCGGGACTGAAACACTAGAGCGTGTATAAAAAGTAGCTAGAATGTTCCCCTGGGGGACCCGGAAATGTAATTAGTAGAGTCCAAAGCGTTATGCCGGTAAAGGACATAGAGGAAATATTAAAAGGCACCAAGAAGTTGCGAAAATACATTCGACAATCAGTATCAAAAATCCAAATAGATCCCATGTTCATAGTCATAAAATTCATAAATTGTGGCAGTATTTCCTTACATTAATAAAAAACATTGAGATATTTAGATAAGGATAAGAAAAAATCTCCAGAGGATTATTAAAGAACAATCATCAAACACCTTATAAATGTCAAACATGCAATGTCTGTGATCTTACAAGCAATACGAAAATATTTGTCACCTCTGACCATACCTACCAACTAAAACAATTTTCTATTTGCCGTACCACCAATGTCATATATGCAATTTGCTGCCCTTGTGACCTATTGTATATAGACCAAACAACCCAGATGGTTAAACAGCGTATAGCACAACATAAAAGTCGCATCAGGTGCAATGTTGAAACAGCACCACTAGTGATACATTTTAGAGAAAATAATCACTCTGAAATTGATATGACTTGGCAGGTTATTGACCGTCCTGAATTACCTATTCGGGGTGGCAATATACAACTTTTGCTGAATAAATGTGAATGCAGATGGATCGCACATTCCGTAAATAATGGGCTTAATTCCCTTGATGAGTGGAACACGCTAATTGCTATTCCATAATATGTTTCATATTTAAATTGCATGAACATATATGAACATATATGTTGAGCCCTTGTTTCGATTCTAGGCCTGTCACATGATTACTGCATGTATATATTTTACATCATTGACAATTGCTTACATCTCTTATATCATTGACAACTGTCTGCATGATTATTATGTAATGTATATTGGTGTTTGATGATTGTTCTTTAATAATCCTCTGGAGATTTTTTCTTATCCTTATCTAAATATCTCAATGTTTTTTATTAATGTAAGGAAATACTGCCACAATTTATGAATTTTATGACTATGAACATGGGATATATTTGGATTTTTGATACTGATTGTCGTATGTATTTTTGCAACTTCTTGCTTCTTGGTGCCTTTTAATATTTCCTCTATGTCCTTTACCGGCATAACGCTTTGGACTCTACTAATTACATTTCCGGGTCCCCCAGGGGAACATTCTAGCTACTTTTTATACACGCTCTAGTGTTTCAGTCCCGGCATGCAATGCACCGCGTCCCCGTGGGAATCTTTATCCCTGACGGTTAACCAACCTGTTTGAGATGCTTCACTTGCAGTTCGAGATTAACTCTCACCCGTAGCCCAATTTATTGACTACCGGCTTTCCGCTTGACATTGAATGTCATTTTCGTGCCCACGAACGATCAAATAAGTTCTTCCTGCTACACTCGGGTAAGAGTTGTTTAATATATGACTCGCGACTCGCCATGACCAATTTTTGGCTTTCTCGATAATTAGTTTGTTGCCCCCTTTATGATTAGGTTCTAACTCCCCTTTTACATAAAGGATTCGCTTGCCATCACCTCGACAAATTATTTATGTCCAGATAAGGGCCCTCGGATTGATACCTTCAGTCTCACTTGATAGAGACACTTTGTACCAAGATGCCTTAATAAGTTTCGCTTTTTGGTTTTGTAGATCCATGGCATACTGAGATCTGATTTGCTTCCATTTCTCTGCGGAAGTGGGTCCATATTCATTTACCCTCCAGCTACAACAACAGGTACCTTTCTAGGACATAAATATGTTTATAGCTCAAGGCTGCTTTACCTTTGCCCTTTCTGTTTACATTACCGCTTATATTCTTTTAGTGATCTTCAAACTGGTTTTGACAGATTACAGTTCGGAACAGAGACTTTTAGTGTCGGCACTGCCAGGTACCTTATTGGTCACTAACCTGGGTCTTTGGCTTGGTTTTAAGTCTTGGGCACATCTTTTAAATCATTTCCTTTTTTTCTTTCCTTTTCACACAGCACTACTTAAGAAAATTGTAACCAAAGTCCTGATGATGACCATTGCTTAGATTGGTCAAAACGCTGTCGACTTACCAGCGTCAATTGTGACCTTTATAGGGTCTTTTGTAATTAAGATTGAAATTGCATTTGTACTGATTTACTCTGTATTTATTTTGACCCTGTATAATTTGTTGTCTTTTATTGTTGTTTGTCATTTCACGCTGTCTATATCACTTGTGTCACTGTGACGTTCACTCTCACTAACACGACCAGTGCACATTTGGTTTTGTTTGGTTACTGCAATGTATTTGTATTGTAGTGCTGCTTAAACTACTTGCAAATAATATATTGCCCTTTCTAATTTCCTTGGTCTCCCTTGTTGTGCTTTCCCTGTTAACTTGATTCAAGTACATTACTTAATGGTCCTTACAAATGATTACCGGTTGAGACATTGTTGTTTTGATACATTACTTACCCGGTCTCTACTGGGTTAACAGGTTTACTCCTGTTATTTTGTTTTATGCTATTGCATTTGAAACAAATTTGCAATGTTTCGTTAAAGTGTGCTTTTCTGCCGTATGTTAACTGGGTCTCAATTAGGCCTCAACGCCATCTTGTTCGAAATGGATGTCTTCTGCTATATGTTCACTGTTCATTATTTCTGCGGCCTAGTGGTCATGCTTGTTTATTTCCACTGACGTTGTTGCTGCTGTTCTCAAGGAATACTTTCCAACATAGACATTGCATTTTCAAGGTCCTTCCGCGAGCTCACTGTTCGAGATTCATTCACAGTAGTTTGTCCTGTGATCTCTGGATGCCCTTAGCATGGAGAGGGCAGACTCAATATTTATGCAGTGCGATAGTGCTGGGAGACAAAATGATGTTTAATAGAACTGTGCTCTGATTTGCTAAAAGTGTTATTCTTTTGCTCAAACTGTGAAGATGTTTGCAGAAACAAAAGACTTTCTATGCAAGAAAGCAGTGTGCCACTTTTTTCTACACTCTCTAAATCTGTTACATACTTAGAACCTTTTCTCCTGACATCTTTCTGATATCCTCTATCTGAGACCCTCACCTGTCATCTCTTTCGTTTTCAGCGGTCTTTTCATCCATTCCTACTTGCTTCCATCTTTGCCACTTCACCATCCCCTGCCCTCACCTACTCTACTGTAAGCACAGCATTTATATTTCCTTCAGCACTGTCCACTACAATTGGCACTTACGTGACCATTGATCTGAAAGCCCTGCAGAGAGGCCAAGAATAACCCTGGGCGTAGTTCGCGAAGTAGCGCTACGCGTAGCTACGCAAAGTGCACCTAGCACTACGCGAGCTAAGAGTAGCACTTCGCAAACTGCGTAGTACTCTGTTCGCACTGTGCAAGATGCAGTTTTCAATGATTGCACAGTGCGGTCAAGCATCCTGTATGAATTGCTGTATGGGTGGAAAGTTCTGGACTTGCGGCGCTACAGTTGTTGAGGCCCAATTTTATATGTGGCACAATCCTCGTTAATGGCTACACCCAAGAGCCATTGAAAAGGTAAGGTTAGGAAACGGTGGAGGTTAGTGCCTTCTTATATGGTCCACGTCAGTGGATAATCAACATCAAGAACATTGCTCAAAATGAGGTTACTTGTGTTGTTTTTATTTATATTTTGGGCAAAAAAGTGCAGGTATAAATTGTGAAAAGAAAAGCAACAAGCCGACACGTGTTTCGCCCTAGTGGCCCATTGGCCTTGGGCTTTTTCAAGGCGGTTTCCAGTAATTGTCAAAAGTCTTCCTGCGGATGTAAGTAGATGAGTCTCTGCGGTCTCGTGGAAATCGAAGGAATGAGCTGTCAGAAGGAAGACTTTTGATGATTACTGGAAACCGGTCAAGCATCCTGCACTGTGCAATCATTGAAAACGGCATCTTGCACAGTGCGAGCTGTAGTTTTCTGCCGCTCGAGTAGATTTTTACTCGAGCTGCAGCTTTCTCAACGCGGACTGGTAGTTTCTCATCGCGAGCGGTCGCGAGCATACGCGACCACTCGCAATGAGAAACCTGACCTCCCCACATTGAGAATCTCGCCGGGAGGTTTATTTTCCACGCTCGCGATCGCCAACTTGATGTTGCTGATCGCGAACGAGGAAAAAGTCTCGCTGGGATGTCATTTTGCTTGCTCCCGGTTGCCAACTTGCCGTTGAGGACCGCGAGCAAGCAAAAAATGACCGGTGCACTACGTTACGCTACGCAACGCGTGTTTGCACTGTGCTACGTGCAATTCGCGTAGTGCGAAGTAGCGCAAACTTCGCAAAATACGCGAGCGTAGCGCAGTGCTTTGCCCAGGCTTAGCCAAGAATTGGATGTGCGTGTAGTTTCCACACCCATGTGACTCATTGACCGGCACGGTGAGGAACTTGCACTGCCTCCAGCCTCGACTTCAGCGCTCTCAATAGAGTGCCATCATAAACACACACGCGCAGCCTGAACGCACTCAGACACCTGGAGCCGTATTCTACATAGTGCCCTTGGGGCACATTTTCTTTGTGCTGCCCCCGGGTATTATGGTATTACAGAAGGAGCCGCAGACAGTTGTGCGGTCCCTTCTAGCATACTGCTACTGCTGGAGCCCATGTATCACCAGAGGTACCTTCAGAGGATGTCCCCTCGTTTGCAAGGGGGCGTGGCCCCACGCAAATGAGGGAATCAGTTTGCCTCTATTCCGTATTATGGATGTGGGGGCAGAGGCAAACAGGCTCTCAAGAGGCACACTGACAGTCGCCACAAAAAAGGTAAATCACTGTCATTGTGCCCCCTGAGGGCAGCCCTTAGTAGGGAAGAAAGGAAAGATTCCCCTGCAGTGACCTGTCCTTAGAGTGCAGGCGGGCTGCTGCCTGCGCTGTGACCGTCCTTAAAGTGCAGGCGGGCTGATGCCTGCGCTGTGACCGTCCTTAAAGTGCAGGCGGGCTGCTGCCTGCGCTGTGACCGTCTTTAAAGTGCAGGCGGGATGCTGCCTGCGCAGTGACCATCTTTAAAGTGCAGGCTGGCAGCTGCCTGCGCAGTGACCGTCCTTAAAGTGCAGGCGGGCAGCTGCCTGCGCAGTGACCGTCTTTAAAGTGCAGGCGGGATGCTGCCTGCGCAGTGACCATCTTTAAAGTGCAGGCGGGCTGCCGCCTGCGCAGAGACACATAGCGGGGCTTTGAAACAGCTGCTCCGTATTTCACTGTGGGCAGTGCAAGTTTGCAGCTGCCCTGAGGGCTGCACATTCATTGTAACGGGGCGCACTATCCCTGTTTGTTCCCCGCGCACCTGTTTAAAGCTGCGTCGTGGCGCACACAGGGACAGTGCGTCCTGCTCAGTTCAAAGGGTGCGCTTTAAAAGAGTCATACTTACATGAAAGACAAAACTACAGAAACACAAAAAGCAAATACTCTTAAGGAATGCAGGAAGAAGAAAACATGGGAAACGTAAACAGGGATTACATCACTGGCATGGAGTACCTAGCGGGGATTTTATAGGCATTTTTGAGAAACTGAAAAAAAATGTTGTCAGTAAAGAAAAGGTCCTGAATATACAGCCCAAGAGGGACCCGTTTCAAAGCTGTTTTTCAACTACTGCTGGATCTGGGACCCTGCGAGACCCGCCTGACTTAAAGCCCTGTGCATGGGCATGTCCGTAGCACTGACATGTCTCATCAGCAGCGGTGTTTGTAGGGTGCAGTGTCTTGGCCTCTTACTACTGACTGACACATTGTCAGCATCACAATGATGACTTTCAGGCAGGTGCGAGTCAGGGGGGGAGGGTTATAATTGGCTTTTGGCTCTAGACACCCCCACATCACGACCCACCCAGCTAAGTAAACTCGTGGGGTCCCCACCGAAAAGATTGTAAATACATTTGGGGGTTGCTTAACTAAAGCAATTAATTATGACTCCGGGAAGGAGCAGTACAGACTCTGCTTACCCTACTCCAAAATGCCTCTGTGAAGAGGCCTCTTCAACGACCAAAATATATCGACCGCAGTTGAATGTATGGCTACCATAATCTCACATGAATACAGCCAGACTCGTTCCTACCTGCTGGAGAACTGGGCCAGTTACCACTCTAGTCCAGCAGAGCCTCTTGAAGGGAGATATTCCTGCATTGTCGACATTTCAGAGTTCAATACATTTCGGTGTTTGTGTTTTTTTAGGCCGGGGGAGTACACCACGTTAGTTGAAAATACCAAAATCTGCATTGATTCGATATCGGTGTGTACCATAAACAGAATATGGATCCCTGGAGCAGGGGGCAGTGTTACATGTCTCTTTTCACATCTTGTTGTCCACTTTGCAACTGAGCAGTTGCTGCTTGCAATAACACTGCAACGTTTTTCGAGAAACGGTAAACAAGAGAGTCATGTAGAAAATCGGGAAACAGCCTTTACCACGAAGGCTTTTCTACGCGTTACGTTTACAACGGTACACTTACCTCGTAAACGTCGTCACAACGCGTATTGCTTCCACGACCGTCTTTACCACGCAAGCAACGTCATCAGGGAACGTCTTCTTCCTAATCCAAAAAAATGCGTCAGTCCTTTTTTAGTGTCGGCGAAGACGTGAGAAAAAGGCAAAAAAAAAGAAGAAAGGGGGCTGGGGGGGGTCTCCCCCCCAAAAAGAAAAAGCGGGGTAAAGGAAAAATCGAGGTAAAGGCAATGCGTAGAAGAAACATTCCGTTGTAACGCATGCGTGGTAAAGGCATGCGTTGCAACGGAATGCGTAGTAACGACATATATTCAGAAAATCGTCCTGGGGAACAGGGCCCTTTAGAAAAGTTTTCGATGGCAGTCAGTGGTCGAAGTGCACTAAAAAAGTATGGGAGCTGTGTGCAAATGGGGCGGTCGAGTGAGCTTGGGGCGTGGTCAAAGGCGTGGCTAAAAACAAACAATATATTCGTTAACTTTTTTCGGTCTTTCACCTTCAGGTACCTATATATAAGAAAAAATGCAAAGCTTAAATGAAAAAATAAATGCAAGTTAAATTAATCAGTGGGAAATGCACTACCGTACATTACAAAGCCTCTATTAGTTAATGCACTGGGGACTTCTGTGTCTGTAACCAGACAGCCGCAGAATTTTGGGGCATATCCGCAACACCCGGCGATAATTATCGCTCAGCGCTCTTAGCGTGAGGATAATTATCGCCGGGTAACGTGGATTTTTATCGCTGAGATAGCGTGCTATTAGCAACGCTTATCTCCTCAGCGATAAAATTCCTCACGCTATCTGCCTAACGTGAGATTATCGCTGGAAACCCAGTGAAAATCTCCCAAAATGTGGCGTTAGCTTGTTGCTATGGCCTCACAAACTTAGCCATGATATCCACCCTCCATAGGATATCATGGCTAAGTCAGTCCTGAAGCAGGTGTAAGGAAAGTAGCGATAACGGGTTATCGCTACTTTTCCTGACGCTATGCTTCATAGCGTGGGGCTTGATGATAGGAGAAATGTTGCTTAGCGACATTTCTCCTGTCATGTTAGGTCAGGAACGCCCACTTTGCATCTCATTAGAGATGCAAAGCTGGGCATAAAGAATCCCCACGCTAAAGCAAGGTTTCACGTGTTAGCGTGGCCTTGCTAATTAGGCGATAAAATTATCGCCGCTTTTCGGCCGAAAACGGCCGCAAAAGCGTCGATAATTTTTTTATCGCCTGCTTGTAAATATTCCCCTTAGCCTGGTCGGTGCAGTGGAAAATAGTGACTTTTGTGCATTTAGTGCTACGAGGTCCCATTCTGTGACATAAAGCACTGTGAATATGTAAGTCATTATTTTAAACTTGCATTAGACACAGTAGATGATAGGCTGCTATATAATGCCAAAACGTTTTAAGATAAAAAAGTGCTTCCAAAGTATAGATTTTAGTAATGCTCAGACTGTGTGTACTGCAATTATTGTTATAACTGCTCCTTAAAACACACACTTCACAGCTCAGCTGGTAAATCCCATGAAATACCACTCACAATGCTTGCACTACTGTGTCATCAGGAAGCTTCAAGGGATTCCATTAATTAAAGCACAAACTGGGTTCCAAGCTTCCTTTCCATTTGCAGATCGACCAGTTGCACACATTACATTTCTTTCTGGGAAGGAGGCACCGTGGCAAGAGGGCTTGTGTAGCTCTCTGCCTCTCCCTCGGGTTCAGAGTAGACGAGGCTCCCTGCCTTACACTTCATCTGAAGCATTCCAGCAGTTGGAATTAACCATCCCGGAATGGTTGCATTTTCATAAAAAGTAGGGGAACTGTTTTTCTCAAATTAAAAAAGTGTGGGCACGTCGTACCCTTCAGATCCTGCCCACTTCGACCACTGAGTTGGCAGTTAATATTAAAATATCGATTGAATCCCTTCTTAACACTTTAAACTCTGCACCAATCCTCTCCCACTGTGGCGCGCCGAACCACCCCTGACGTCACTGGAATGTGGATGGTTCATTTGTGCCGACAAAGTTACGCCAAAAGCGGGTATTGACGTTGACTCCGTGTGCTGTTTACCTCGGCGGTTTCCGTAGGCAGAAATTTCGCAGCCCCTCTCTTATAATGTTTGTTGAACTTCATTCTCTCAAACTTTTCCTTTCAAATGAGCCAAATGCCTGTAATATGATTCACGCTGAAGTCCAACTGGCGCCATCCGCCAGAATTCTGCCAATTAAGCCGCGAGTCTCCGTGCCAGGCAGGGTCTGCCCACGCCACGTAAACACAAACCAGTCCAAGGTGGCACTTGACGTTATGTCAGTGGCGGCGACGCCACGCAGAGCCCTGGCTGCGGAGAGGCCTGTTTGTGTTGGCAGGTAGTGGTACTGAGTCCAAAAGCAACACGCTGGCATCTGAAAGCTCTTCTCAGAGCAGCCCACTCTGCAGCTGGCATCATTAGAGCTCAGGGAGTGCGTAAAGCTTCGCAGCTGATGGCGCTCAAGGATGGAACCGGTCGGACGGCCATTTTGTTTGACCCATCATGCAAATGGCCATCTGGAAGGTGGGACGCAGCCAGAGAGAACTTTGTTGAAAGGGCCAAGAGGAGCTGGCAGGACTGCTCCACATGGTGGCAGTGCCAAGCGTGGGCCTGTCTGCATCTGACCTTGGAAGCCGGTCCAGATCCTACCCACTGGCTGCGAAAGGGAACAGAAGGGAATCCTTTGAAGGCACTCCACGTGCCGCTTGTGGTGGTTTGGACGCAAACTTACGAGATGGTGATTGTCCTCCCACATGGAACTCCCTCTTCCACCTCTCGTACCGCTTCCTGTTCAACCTCCAGACTGACCTGACCAGAACCAACGTTAAGACTCACCTGACTAGACCAAACTGCCAGACTGACCGACCTAACCAGAACCAATCCCCAGACTGACATAAATAGGCCAACCCCCAGACTGACCTGACCAGAACCAACCTCCAGACCCAACATTCAGACTGACCGACCTAACCTGAACCCAACTCCAGACTGACATAACTAGAACCAACCTCCAGACTGACCGACCTAACCAGAACGAATCCCCAGACTGACATAACTAGAACCAACCTCCAGACTGAATAACTAGAATCAATTCCAGACTCACCTAACCAGAACCAATCCCCAGACTGACATAACTAGAACCAACCTCCAGACTGACCTGACCAGAACCAATGTCCAGACTCACCTGACAAGACCAAACTGTCAGACTGACCGACCTAACCAGAATCAATCTCCAGACTGGCATAACTAGAACCAACCTCCAGACTGAGCTGACTAGAACCAACCTCCAGACTCACCTGACCAGAACCAACCTCCAGACTCACCTGACCAGAACCAACGTCCAGACTTACCTGACTAGACCCAACTGCCAGACTGACCGACCTAACCAGAACCAACCTCCAGACTAACATAACTAGAGCCAACCTCAAGACTGACCTGACCAGAAGCCACCTCCAGACTGACTGAGCTAACCAGAACCAATCTCCAGACTGACATAACTGTTGCAGAGATTCTGCACATATATGGAACTAAGTGCAGGAAACCAGGACCTCGTGGATAGTGGTTTACCAACCTATCACCTCAGTGCCCAAAATCCCCAAAAACGACTAGCAATAGTGTCTCATTCGTTCTCCGACTAACAGCGAAGCTACCAAAGATTAGAAAATCCAGAATACGACACTCCCGACTCCCTCAGGAATCACGGGAGCAAGACAACTCTTTCGCTTACTCACTCATACTTGTCCACAATAAGAGTAATCCGAGTCACGGTATGGTTTAAAATGTTTATTTTAACTAACCTGCTCTATGGTACAGTGCCATTACTAGCAGCAAAATGCTTAAACACAATATGGTCAGCATTGTCACAATTCCATAGAATACAAATGGGGATATAATTTTATAGAGACAGTGGAAAAGGGCTACAGTGCCTAACCACCCTCCCCGTGATAAGAAGTAGTTTATTATAAAAAAGAAGACCTCTGGGCTTTGTCGGCAGACCCCATACCTCAAGGCCTAGATGAAAGGTTTACATCTCGGGACAAGCACAGCTCTTCTCACTGGAAAGGTCTCTCTCCAACTGCCTGAACAACATGCTTCGCTTGCAATGTTAAAGCATACGACTTTCAGTAGTGCAGCTGTGTGTCATGTTATGTCTAGGTGCGAGGGACTGACCAGAACAGAAAAACAAGGGGCATTGTTTATCGACCTTGTACATCGTGTGTAGACTAAACCTCGGAGCACAGCAGAGAACGCGAAAAGCAGCCAGTTCTCATTTGAAAAGGGCACAAACAAAGTCTTGCAAAATAAACGCATGTAGTGTTGTGTGCAAAAGCAGCCTCATGGCAGCGAAGCTCATGCTAACTTAGCAATGTTGACAATGAACCCACCACCCATACTACATACCTAGAACCAACCTCCAGACTGAAATAACTAGAACCAATTCCTGACTCACCTGACCAGACCCAACCTCCAGACTGACCCACCTAACCAGAACCCAACTCCAGACTGACATAACTAGAACCAACCTCCAGACTGACCTGACCAGAACCCACCTCCAGACTCACCTGACCAAAACCAACTTCCATACTCACATGACCACAGAACCAGCCTTCAGACTGACATGACCCGAACCAACCCCCAGACCGACATGACCAGAACCAACCTCCAGACTCACCTGACCAGAACCAACCTTCAGACTGACTGATCTAACCAGAAACCAACTCCAGACTGACATAACTAGAACCAACCTCCAGACTGACCTGACCAGAACCCACCTACAGACTCACCTGACCAGAACCAACCTCCAGACTCACCTGCCTAGACTGAACTTCTAGACTGACCGGCCTAACTAGAACCAATCCCCAGACTGACATAACTAGAACCAACCTCCAGACTGACCTGACCAGAACCAATGTCCAGACTGACAGAACTAGAGCCAACCTCCAGACTGACCTGACCAGAACCAACGTCCAGACTCACCTGACCAGACCTAACCTCCACACCCAACCGCCAGTCTGACTGACCTAACTAGAACCAATCCCCAGACTGACATAACTAGAACCAACCACCAGACTGAAATAACCAGAACCAATTCCAGACTCACCAGACTCAACCTCCAGACTGACCGACCTAACCTGAACCCAACTCCAGACTGACATAACTAGAACCAACCTCCAGACTGACCGATCTAACCAGAACCCAACTCCAGACTGACATAACTAGACCCAACCTCCAGACTGACCAGACCAGAACCCACCTCCAGACTCACCTGACCAGAACTAACCCCCAGACTCACATGACCAGAGCCCACCTCCAGACTCACCTGACCAGAACTAACCCCAGACTCACATGACCACAGAACCAACCTCCAGACTGACATGATCAGAACCAACCTCCAGACTGACATAACCAGAACCATCCTCCAGACTCACCTGACCAGAAAACACCTCCAGACTGACATGACCAGAACCAACCTCCAGACTGACATGACCAGAACCAACCTCCAGACTCACCTGACCAGAACTAACCCCCAGACTCATATGACCAGAACCCACCTCCAGACTCACCTGACCAGAACTAACCCCAGACTCACATGACCACAGAACCAACCTCCAGACTGACATGATCAGAACCAACCTCCAGACTGACATAACCAGAACCATCCTCCAGACTCACCTGACCAGAACCCACCTCCAGACTGACATGACCAGAACCAACCTCCAGACTGACATGACCAGAACCAACCTCCAGACTCACCTGACCAGAACTAACCCCCAGTATTTATGAATGTTGTTATCTAAGTCTACCTGTAAATATATCAATTTCAGCTTCGTATTGTAAGGACATGTTATA
This sequence comes from Triturus cristatus, assembly GCF_964204655.1. Taxonomy (NCBI): domain Eukaryota; kingdom Metazoa; phylum Chordata; class Amphibia; order Caudata; family Salamandridae; genus Triturus; species Triturus cristatus. The sequence continues at coordinate 1,250,142,182 of NC_140592.1, read as the reverse complement.
CGTTAACCCCTTCGGTGCTGACGACTGCTGGGAGCCGTGATGGCACACAGTGGGCGTGTGCTCATGATGGCTCCCAGCCGTCGTGACACCCACCCACGGGGGAAGTGCTGGCGCTCCCCCCGTGGGACACCGATCTTTGGTCCTGCACCAGGGAAGGCAGGGGAAGGGCTTCCCCTGCCTCCCCCCACACCCTCCTCCATGTCAGGCCACATCAAGCCATTTGCTTCCAGCGCATTGGGAAAGTAAGAGGTAAGCTTTGCCTCATGGAGGGTGGGGGGTGTATTTCCAAAGGCATCGGAGGAAAGGAAAGGGTTTTCCTTTCCTCCGATGTCTTGAAAAATGCATTCCTGCTGCTCGATCGCGCCTGGGGCGCGATCGTGCAGCAGGAATGCATTTTTTTGTGTTTTTTGGGCGCAATTTGTCTCGGGGAGCGGCCCTTTGGGCAAGGGTCGCTCCTCTTTTGGGGGTATAATTTTAAGTTGGATCTGCCCCCCTTGGAGGGGGGCAGATCCGTTTTAAAACATATCCCCCAAAAAATTGTGTGTGGCCCAACCGGGCGTTTTGGACAATCTGTTTTGGGGAGCGGCCCCATGGGCAAGGGTCGCTCCCCTTTTGGGGGTATAATTTTAAGTTGGATCTGCCCCCCTTGGAGGGGGGCAGATACGTTTTAAAAAATATCAACAAAAAAAATTGTGTGTGGCCCAACCGGGCCTTTTGGACAATCTGTTTTGGGGAGCGGCCCCTTGGGGGGAACATGTAGTGTTATTTTTTTTTTAAATCGGTGTGTGTGGCCCTACTGGGTTAGTATGATTTTTTTTTTTAAATGCCCTAGCTGTTTTAGGGAGTGGCCCCTTGGGCAAGGGTTGCTCTCCTTGGGTGAGCAAAATGTTTTTGGGGAGTGGCCCCTTCGGCAAGGGTCGCTCCATTCTGGGGAGCATTTTTCTTGGCCGTTTCTGACCCCTTGGAAGGGCAGATTCAACAATTAATTTTATTGTATGCCCACTAGGCCACCAGGGATTGTTTTTTTGTTGTTGGGAGCAGCACCTTGCGCAAGGGTCGCTCCCCTTTATGGTTAGTTTGTAGACTAGTGCATTATTTGTATATGTGATTGTAATGTTTTATTTCTCCTTTTTATTCTAGTGTAAAGCTTTTGATTCCTGTTTGCGGTTTCGGCAGTGGTTGTTTTGCAGTTTTACGTAGTTGACTTTTTTTGGTAAGAAAAACATTTTGTTGTATTTACTCCAAATGAGTATTATTGTCATGCATGAATTAATTTTTTTGTAAGTGGTTTCGTAATGGCAGCATATTTTGTTAGTGTTTTGAGCATGTAATTCTTTGCGATGTGTTTTGTAATGTCTTATGTGTCATTTTGTTTTCTTTTTCTTTTTTAGTGGGATATTGTTGATCCTTACTGTGTCTGTGCAGAGTAGGTGGTGGTGAGTCTAGCTGCTTCTGGCATGTGAGTGGTATCGTTTTGGAGTATTAGGTCTTTGTGATAAAGAGGCATTTTGTTTATAACTTATTTTTGAAAGTGTTTGTTGTTGACTGGTTTGACAAGTTACCTTTATTAGTAAGGATTATGGCTAGCCGTAGAATGACTGCTCAGCAGGTTGTTGGTATGCTGCTTGAATCTTCCTCTGAGCATGATTATGAGACTGACAGTGCGTCTGAGGGAGAGGAGGGAGGGGAAGATTCAGGCAGTGAGTTTTCTCTCCACATGGAATCATCGGATGATGAAGATACTCTCAGTGCAGATGAAGCTACTCTCAGTGCGGATGAAGTGCCTGTTTTAGAGGAGGATACTGCTGTGCCGATGGTACAAGAGGCATCTGGATTGCAGCCTGAGGCTGCTAGGCTTCCTACTGGAAGTGCTGGACTGTGGGTTGATCCAACTATGGTGCAGCCGGTGTTGCCTGCCTTTAGTGGTGATGCAGGGTGTAGAGTGGATTGTGAAAATGTTTTGCCTATACAGTTCTTTCAGTTGTTTATGGATGATGTATTTTTGGCTGAGATTGTTGAGCAGACTAATTTGTATGCTGAACAGTTTTTGAGGGACCACAGTGCCACACTTAAGCCCCACTCTAGAGCTACCCGGTGGACTCCCACAAATCTGGATGAGATGAAGAAGTTTTTGGGTTTGACTTTTTTGATGGGCTTGATAAGGAAACCGTCCATGGCTTCATATTGGTCTACCAGTCCCTTGATGGCAACAGCCATATTTCCTGCAATTATGACCCGTGATCAGTATTTACTTTTGCTTCGGATGCTGCATTTTGTTGATAATACTTTGGCATTGCCACAAGATCACCCTGACTGTGACCGTCTTTTTAAGATTCGGCCTGTAGTTGATCACTTTGTAGATCGATTTTCAGAGATCTATACTCCTGGGAAAGAAATATCTATTGATGAGTCTTTGGTCCCGTTGAAGGGCCGTTTGGTTTTTAGGCAGTACATCCCTAGCAAGAGGGCACGGTATGGAATTAAGTTCTATATGTTGTCTGAGAGTAGGACAGGATATGTTTTTAATTTCCGTGTGTACACTGGGATGGATTCCACTATTGACCCCCCTGGTTGTCCGTCTACTTTTGGAGTTTCAGAGAAAATTATGTGGGTTCTTGCTAGAGGACTGTTTAACAGAGGCCACCATTTGTACCATGATAACTTCTACACTGCTGTGCAATTGTTTAAGGATTTGTTTAAAGTTGACACTTTTGCTTGTGGCACAATCCGCTCTAACCGTAAAGGTTATCCAAAAGAGCTTGTTTCCAAAAAGCTTCAGAGGGGGCAGAGCAGTTCCTTGCGTAGTGATGAACTACTTGCTGTGAAATTTGTGGACAGGAGGGATGTGTACATGCTGACTACCATTCATGATGAGACTCAGTACTTTACCTGTGGCTGTTTGGGGCCAGTTTGCTGAAGTACGCAAACCGGTGTGTATTTTAGACTACAATAAGCACATTGGTGGTGTTGATAGAGTAGATCAGAGGTTGGAACCTTACACTGCTATTCGTAAGGCGTACATTTGGTACAAAAAGTTGGCCATCCATCTCTTCAATTTAGCAACTTTCAATGCTTTTGTTGTGTACAAGGAGTGTTCACCTGGGTCAAAGTTGACTTTTGTTCAGTTTCAGCAGTCTGTGATAGGAAGCCTTGTTATTGTGGAACAGGCAAGTGTTCCTAGAGTTGGAGTGGTGGAGGATGTGGCTAGATTGAAAGATCGCCATTTTCCTGATATAATTCCTCCCACGCCCAAAAAAAACAATCCCTGTAAGAGATGTAGAGTCTGCTTGCGAAGAGGTGTGCGGAAGGAGACTCGTATGCAATGTGCCGATTGTCCTTCTAATCCTGGGCTGTGTGTGCCCTCATGTTTCAGATTGTATCACACTATAAAGAGTTTTTGGGAGTAACCGTGAGTCTAATCGTGTACTGCCTTGTCTGTATGGTTTGATATAGTTGTTCAGTTTCACATGTGGCAATAGAATGATTTCTTTCGTTTCTGCTGTTGTTTTTGTAGTTATAGTTTGGTATCTAGTACCAATTGGTTTGTGTTTTCTTTCTTGTTTTAAAAAAAATTTATAACGGTGTGCGTGGACTGGCGCTTGGCTGGCAGTGTGCGTGGACTGGTGCTTTGCTGTCAGTGTGCGTGGACTGGTGCTTTGCTGGCAGTGTGTGTGGACTGGTGCTTGGCTGGTGGTGTGCGTGGATTGGCGATTGGCTGGTGGTGAGTGGACTGGCGCTTGGCTTGCAGTGAGTGGACTGGCGCTTGGCTTGCAGTGAGTGGACTGGCGCTTGGCTTGCAGTGAGTGGACTGGCGCTTGGCTTGCAGTGTGCGTGGATGGGCGCTTGGCTTGCAGTGTGCGTGTATGGGCGCTTGGCTGGCGGTGTACATGGACTTGCGCTTGGCTGGCAGTGTGCGTTGACTGGTGTTTGGCTGGCGGTGAGTGGGCTGGCGCTTGGCTGGCGGTGTGTAAGTAGTGACTAGCTGCTGGTCTCTACACACACTGCTAGCCAAACGCCACTCCACGCAATCCGTGAGCTGGTGTGGTTGGTGTGTCAGGAATGTGAGCGTGTGAAAGTGATGGGCCCTTGAATGGCGCTGTCTGCTGGTGTGAGTGTTGTAATGTGCTGGGCCCGCGGCTGGCGGTGTGAATGGTTTTGTATGTGTCACACGTATGAAAGGTGTATGAATGGCCTGTAAAGAGGTTGGTGCCTTGTCGTGGCTTTACAGCTCACGAGCTGTGAGTCAATGGTTCAGTTTCTCGTACTTTCAATTATTAACAGTGCATTTCTTTTTTGTGAAATCTCTGGTTAATACAAGTATATATACTGAACCATCGCTCACCCTCGTGCCAAATCCAACCAGTATGTATGTGTGCTTCAGGAATAAATGGTAGTGTAGATAAACATTTCTATTCTGTTTTCGTCAAGCAGGGTGTACCTTGTCCCTTTTTGTGAATGTTGTAATGTGTTGGTTTTGTGCCTGGTGGTGTGAACGTTCTTTTGTGTCTCATGTATGAAAGGTGTGTGAATGGCCTGTAAAGCGGTTGCTGCCTTGACGTGGCTTTACAGCTCACGAGCTGCGAGTCATTGGTTCAGTTTTTTGTCATTTCAATTATTGACAGTGCATTTCATTTCTGTGAAATCTCGTTAATAAAATGTTATATACTGAACCATCACTCGCCCTCGTGACAAATCCAACCAGTATATGTGTGTGCTTGAGGAATAGATGGCTGTGCAGTAATCTTTGTCTGTTTTGTCTCTCTTCCAAGCTGTACATTTCATTTAAGAATAACCTAACAACTGTAGTTTTTGTCGTAAACTAAACACCCATGGGAGTGCATGTTGAGGTATCTCTTGTGGATCCCAACATGTTATCTTACCCACAATGTCCTGCAAACCTCAAAATGTGACTGTGACATTTTCCTTGCATTATTTTGCCTAAATTTTCACGCGGCGGAAAGTAACAACAAATTTCCAACCCCCCTGCATTTCTCCAAGTATCCCAATAGAAATGGTACCTCACTTTTATGGGTGGGGCAAGTAAACGCGGCAGGGAAGGGCCCAAAACCTATTGATGTGATATCAAAATTACCTATCACAAACCAATCTGGTTTTGCAAGGGGGGTCCCATCAGTTTTTGGTCATGGGCTCAGCGGCCATCCAGGAAAAACTACCAAACCCACACATTTCTGAAAACTAGACACCCAGGGGGTTCCAGGGAGGTATGGCTTGCGTGGATCCCCCAACGTTTCCTTACCCAGAATCCCCTGAAAACTTCAATTTTAGCTGAAAAAATCGCTTTTTTCACACATTTCTGTGTGGGAAAGTTGTGGCATCACCGGGCTCACACAAATTTCCCACCACCCAGCGTTCCCCCAGGTCTCCCGATAAAAATGGTGCCTCACTTGTGTGGGAGGCCCAAGTACCCGCGACAGGCAAGGGCCCAAAACGTAGTGAGGCAACATTAACATTGCCTATCTCAAAACCACCTGGTTTTGGAAGGGGGTCACCTGGGTTTTTGGCCCCGTACTCGGTGGTCATCTAAGGAAACCTACCAAACCCACACATTTCTGAAAACTAGACACCCGGCGGCTTCCAGGGAGGAATGGTTTGCGTGGATCCCCCAACGTTTCCTTACCCAGAATCCCCTGCAAGCCTCAATTTTAGCTGAAAAAATCACTTTTTTCACACATTTCTGTGTGGGAAAGTTGTGGCATCACCGGGCACACACAAATTTCCCACCACCCAGCATTCCCCCAGGTCTCCCGATAAAAATGGTGCCTCACTTGTGTGGGAGGCCCAAGTACCCGCGAAAGGCAAGGGCCCAAAACGTAGTGAGACAACATCAACATTGCCTATCAAAAAATGTTTTGGGCCCTGGGGGAATGCTGGGTGGTGGGAAATTTGTGTGAGCCCGGTGATGCCACATCTTTCCCACACAGAAATGTGTGAAAAAAGTGATTTTTTCAGCTAAAATTGAGGTTTGCAGGGGATTCTGGGTAAGGAAACGTTGGGGGATCCACCCAAGCCATACCTCCCTGGAAGCCGCCGGTTGTCTAGTTTATAGAAATGTGTGGGTTTGGTAGGTTTCCCTACGTGCCGGCAGAACTAGGGTTCAAATACTACAGCTCGGCACTTGGCAAAAAAAAGGTCATTTTTCACTGCAAAATTGAGGTGTGACCACGTTGCGTTTTGCGCCATTTCCTGTCGCGGGCACTAGGCCGACCCGCACAAGTGAGGTACCATTTTTCTCGTAGGACTTTGAGGAACACAGGGTGGGTGGAAATTTGTGGATCCACGCAGATTCCAGAACTTTCCATCACAGAAATGTGGGGAAAATGTGTTTTTTTGGACAATTATTTAGGTTTGCAAGGGATTCTGGGTAACAGACCCTGGTGGGAGGCACTCAAGTCACCCCATCCTGGATTCCCCTGGGTCTCTAGTTTTCAAAAATATATAGGTTTGCTAGGTTTCCCTAGGTGCTGTCGCGGGCAGTAGGCCAACCCGCACAAGTGAGGTGCCATTTTTCTTGTAAGACTTTGGGGAACACGGGGTGGTTGGAAATTTATGGATCCACGCAGATTCCAGAACTTTCCACCACAGAAATGTGGGGAAAATATGTTTTTTTTGTCAATTTTTTAGGTTTGCAAGGGATTCTGGGTAACAGATCATGGTGGGAGGCAGTCAAGTCACCCCATCCTGGTTACCCTGGGTGTCTAGTTTTCAAAAATGTATAGGTTTGCTAGGTTTCTCTAGGTGCCGGCAGACCTAGGGTTCAAAAACTACAGCTAGACTCTTCTCAAAAAATGTGTAAATTTTCATTGTGAAAATGTGGCGTGTTCACGTTAAGTTTTGAGCCATTTCCTGTCGTGGTCACTATGCCTACCCACACAAGTGAGGTACCATTTTTATCGGGAGACGTAGGGTAATTCAGATTTGTAAAGCAACTGTTATTACCTATTAATTTTTGATGCATTTCTCCCTTCCAAATGAAGGACATTGTGTAAAAAAAAAGTCATTTTGAAAAATGACCAATAATTCTCATGCTAGTATGAGTATTCCCAATTTCGAAAATGTGCAAATATGCACTGTTTCTAAACTCTGTAATTTGTTCCCATTTCAGAAATACATAGGTGTCTTTCATACCGATTTTTCCATGTATACATTTTCCCACAATAATTGCTATATACCCGGAACATAATAAAAAACCATTACAAAATGCTGCTCAGTTTTTTGCTCTGGGTTCGTTGGGCTCTTGGTGAACCTACAAGTCCTATATATCCCCACAACTAGGAAGGTCCAGCGAATGTAACGGTACATTGCTTTCAAAGAGATGTCATAACTAGAAGAAGTTACAGGTGAAAACGTTTACACAAAAGGCTGCTTTTTTTAACTAATTTTTAATTTTTCCTATATTTAACTGGTAGTTTCTATAAAGAAACCTTGATGGATCTACACAAATGACCCCTTGCTGAATGAATTCAGAATTTTGTCTACTTTTCAAAAATGTATAGCTTTCCAGGAGCCATTATTGCTTTTGTACCCATTTCTACCATTAACTGGAAGGAGGTTGAAAGAACAAAAAATAGCAAAAATAGGGTATGTCCCAGAAAAATGCCAAAACTGCGTAAAAAATGTTGGTTTTCTGACAAATTCTGTCATTCCCTAAAAGCTGGAGAAATGGTGATTTCAGCCCCACAACCCCTTTTTTGATACCATTTGCAGAGAAAAACCCAGACGCTTTCATTTGCAGCCCGTTTTTCCCATTTTTCACAAAAAAAACAAAATTTTGCTGTATTTTGACTAATTTCTGGGAACCCTCTAGGAGAATCCACATTCCCTGGGTACCTTTAGCATCCCCATGATGTTGGAAGAAAAGGACGCAAATTTGGCGTGGATACCTAATGTGGTCAAAAAGTTACAGGGGCCTAAGCGCGCACTACCCCAAATAGCCCAAAAAAGACTTAGCACAGGAGGGGAAAAGGCCTAGCAGCGAAGGGATTAAGGACATTTTATATATGTGGTATGTTCTTGCTTCATGTTGTTATCACGTACAAACATTGGTTTTGCACTGGTTTAATAATTCCAATGCATGTAAAGGGAATTGTAAAACAATAAGTGCAGGAGCTCTACATTTTTGTTACTAGTCGTCCGTGCAGCGTTGCACCATCCCAAGGCTGCAAAGTCTGTCATCCAAGTCATGCCTCTTCCTCCCACCTCCAGACTTCCTGTCTCCTTATCTCACTCTCTCATGTCCTTTATAATCCTTGCAGTCTCTGCCACTGTGTCGCCACTTGTCTCCTTTCCACATGCTCTGCCTTTCTCTCTGTTGCTATTAGTCAACCTCTGATGAAAAAACACGTCTTTTCCCCCCCAAAAATTAATGCCGACAGCCGCCACGTGCATCCAGCGGCACAAATTAAGCACTGCTGAGCTCAGTCGAGCGTTACTGACCAGGGCTCATTTATTGGGGTGAAATTAACCCTAACCCTGACCGTCTCTGGGTGCCAGAAGGTGTTGGGCCCCGATGAGCCACTCACCCACCACCACACTAAGGAACAGTCTGACTCCTCAAATGCTAGTTACATCTCTTGCAGAATGCAGCATGTGAACCCGAGGTCATGCCCCAAGGTGCCACCTGTATGTCACATAAGGCTACCAGTAGAACAAGGCACATTGTACATCAATAACCATATTTTATAGATAATTTAGCATTTAGTTACAGCTTGGTGTTGGTGATAGCAAAAGCGACGCCGAATACTCCTCTGTCAGGAGTTATTTGAGTACCAGGCATATACCAAGATCTGGTATCCAGGTGCTTGCAGGTCCCGAAGGCTCGTCCAAACAGCCACGTATTGAGGGCCCTTCGGAATTCCAGAAGTGAGGTGGTGGTCCGGAATTGAGTGAGGTCTGCACACATAAATGGAGGAAAAGCAAAGAGAAAGCTGTGAGAATGAAGGTGACGTAAGGAGAAGGCACAAAAAGAAATGGGGGTAAAAGCAGGGGAAAGCAGTGAGAACACGGGAGAAGCAAGGAGAAGGCATTCAAAAAATGGGAAAAAGCAAGGAGAAGACAGGAGCTGGAGCGAAGCAGCAACACTGGGAGAGCTGGGCATGGGACCTGGGAAAGCTAGGCCTTGTCCCAGAAAGCATGCTTTATATGATGTGGTGTAAATCCCTTCAGTAGTTTATGCGATATTAAGGCTCATAACCTTTGTATATTTCACACAACAGAAGATCAGCGGAGTCGACAGATCACAAGATGAGATCTGATTGGCTGCTACCACATCAACAACTATGTGGTGGCAGCCATCTTATGACTTGCGACTTAGTCCCTAGTGCTGTAAAATAAACATCGAAAAAAGATATAATGGTGGCAGGGTAGGGATAGCCTGTCCTCCCCAGGCCTGGCGGAGTCCCAAAGTGACTCCCTTGGGGCCAAAAACATATTTTGTAAAAATACTACTGCAAATTTATGGTGGATCTGCAAATCCACAGTAAAATGTGAAAAGAAAGTGTGGGCTCCAGCACTTTAAAAAAATAACCCCCTAGGGTGGGCTTGGGCCCAGGAGAGTGGCATGTTTGTTTATTTTGGGGAGTGGATGTGCAACTCTTCCCATGCCTCTATGAGGCCCCAGCGACCCCATCCAATGGGGACAATATCTTGAAGGGAGGCGGGAGCATGGTCCCCACCCCCATCTCTATGAGGCCTTGGGGACCCCATCCTCCTGGGCCAACTTTATAATAGATGGGGGAGAGCCTGTGGCTCCCCTCCCAGGGCCTTTAGGAGGCCCCGGGTACTTCATCGAGTGGGGCTGGTAATTGAGAATGGGGAGGGGGCATGCGGCCCCCTCACTGCCAGTCTAACGTCCCGGACACCCCATCTACAGGGCCAGTCTCTTTAACCATTGTTTTTTTCAATTCATTTCTAAGGTTTCTTTTAAATACCTAACTATATCTGTTACTTTAACCTTTGTTTTTTTCAGTGAATTTCTATGTTTATTTTAAAGTAAAGAAAGTTATCCATTGTCATGTGTGGCATAAGGTGGGGCGCAGGGTCTTGCCCCCCAGCGCCTATGGCTGGCTATATATTGTAACAATATGAAAGGTGTCATTTTAAGTAAGGCAGAGCTTCTGGCTTTGTGAGAGGCTCAAAAAAAAAAATTTGTGGCAAGGCATTTTGGCTTTATCAAGAGGTCAGCACAGTAACATATTAAGCTGACCTATTGGCTTTGCCAAAAAGTCAATAATAACCATAATCAAATGTATATTTCATTAACTCATGCATTGAAATACTTAATAAAAGTGACAAAATGTTCTCAATAAAGCTCTTTAAAAAAACATTAAAGTGTTTGAGTTTTAAAAAACGTTATGCCACGAAGGGGAGGATTTAAAAACACTTTGGGGGAGATTTACAAAAATGTTGTGTAACATAGCGCAGCCCCCCGCGAGGCTGCGCTGCGTTGCGCGACAGGGAGGGAGCAGGAGAGCGCCATATTTTTAAAGATGTGGCTCTCTCCTCCCCTTACTCTTGCCCCGGCGCTGATTTCAGCTGCTGTGTGCCACGCACACACCTTAGCGCTGTAGCGCTAGGGTGTGTGCATGAGTGTAGCATTGCTTTTGTACAGGAAGGGTAGTCTTCCTGTACAAAATACTATGCTAGACAGGAGTGAAAGCTTTCCCCAATTTGTATGCACGCTGCACAGTGCAGCACGCATGCTAAGTCGGAAAAGGAAGGAGAAATGCTTTCATTTCTCCTTCCTTGCGCCAAGTTGAAAAGGGCACAGTTTTCTCACGCTAAACTCAATCTACTGTTTTAGTAAAGTGGGTTTAGCGTGAGAAAGCTTGGGTGGGTGCATGGGAACGCCCATGCACCACCCTTGGCACGCCGCCATGGCTCAAAGAAATCTGAAGCAGCGCAAGGCGCTGCTTTGCATTACTTTTACGTTATTTTCAGCGCTAAACAAGTTTAGCACTGGAAAGTTAAGAAAAAAAGATTTTGCGCTGTTTTGCATACCTTTTGTGACGCAAACACGGCGCAAAATCTTAGTAAATCTCCCCCTCTGTGCTGGATTTGCATCACAAATGTGAAGCAAACCAGCACAAAATGTCTCTGTAGATACGATGCTCTCTTGGTCTCTCTTTGTCACGCGACGCAGCGCTGTACCTGTGGGTGCTGCGCTGCATTGTGTGACACCTTTGTAGATCTGGCCCGATGTGTCACCATAAAACCAAGCGCTAGAGGTCTCTGCACCCCAGCTGAAGAGCATACAGCTTGACTTCAGAGTGCTTGAAAAAAACAGGCGGTGCACTCTCCTGGGTCATGGATTCAATGTTGGAGCAGTCAATAGGAAATAAGTGGCTTCTGGAGCTCATTTATTCACCTTTTAAAAAAAAAAATTTTGGTTGTTCTGGTGCCCGCCCGGGACACCTACATTTTTAATTTTCGTTCGGGGCCACGGGGTGCACATACCCTGCACCTTCACAGGTGACAAGAAGCACTCTTCAAATCTGATTGATTGATTGTATCTTTTTTGTGTTTATTTCCAGGCCAGGGGAATCAGTCCTCAAGTCCTAAATTGACGGCTGCCACATCTTTGTTGATCAGAACTTATCTCAAGATTTGTCGACTCCGCGGATCCTCAGCGGCATGAAATATCTAAAACTACTGAATGGATTTACACCAAATCACAGCATGCTTTCTAAACCAAGAACGAACTTTTTGCCCACGCTGTAGTAATTCTGTTCAACCGTTTTGGCTGTAGTTGTGTCTAGTTTTCCAATGGAAATATGAATGGGGAAAACATGTGTTGGGACCCCCCTTTTTCTCAGCCACCGTTCGATGGATCACATCAAAACTTCCGGTTAGGAGCTGAGGTGGAAGAACATATTTTTGGGGAAAGTTTTGTGAAAATTCGTCAGACGGCATCGAACGTATAGCAAACCCAAAAATGACAGGGTTGCAAATAAAGAGAGGATGGAAGTATAGCTGACAAAGGATGTAGGACAGAAGAGAAGAGATTCTCAGCCTTGAATGTGTTCGGATTAGGGGTGAGTGAAGTTATACCTTTTCCCGTGAGGTCAGGGAGAGTTTTCCAACTTTGTGGTCTTCTTCTGTTGCTCCAAGTCAATGCAGCTGAATATCGTAGCTATTAATGGTATTGCCGATACTTGTTAACAGAGGCAGAATTGCAATTTAAAAAGGAATTTTCAAGTACCAGCTGCACACTCATCCAGAATCCCAAAACTGGAAATAAATGTCTACTAGCACCGTGGTTAGGTATTTGGCAGGGGTTAGGTATTTGGCAGGGGAAGATGCTGTTGCCAGAGATGGCTTATAAATACTTAAACTCTTTAATGAGTGTTCAAGTAAATGCAAAAAAAAGCAGTTCCCTAAAAATCAGTAGTGTAAGGATGAAAGCAAGCCAATCAGGGTGGTAAAGAGAATATGCTCGAAGGAAGGGACAACCATAGAATGGACAAGGAAAGCCATCAAATAAGAAACAAGCAAATGAGAGTGACAATACAGCCACTCAATCATAAGCAATGGGCGGGCTGCAAGCCCTTGTGAGCTCTTGGTAAGTGCACAATAGGTGTTTTGTAACTGCGCTGTCTTGTCAGATTGATATAAAAAGATAAATTGTGCTTACGTGGTAAAATTTCCTGCTGGTAGCAAATAAGGTAAATCCCTGAAAAATAGAAAGAAATACCAAACAAGCATTTGCAAAGGAATCGGTCTCGCCTTTGGGACCTTATATGTATTTAGCTATGCAGCACTTTAGCCGAGGTGCTGAAACATCTACTGTTCTTTAACATGGAGGGAAAGTAAGCACCAAACTGCGTGACACGCCAGGTATGTGAACACATGGAAGAAATATTGCCTTTCAGTGGGAAATGGTATAGGCCAAAGCTCTGTTTTTAATAGGGCCTCCGGTGGTCATATCACTGAAAATACAAGATTTGACAAAAATATTGTCTACGGGTGCTCGTAGAAGACAATTTCTATGGACTGGAGTCTAGAGAATGTTAAAGTGATTCTGGTATTTTACTGACCTTTGCTGGTCGTTTTACCATGAAGAAAGTTAAATAGAGGCAGTTGCCACACAAATAATACAAGCATTGGCATAGCCAATAAGTCTCGCTTTTGGGACCTTATAAGTATTTAGTTATGCAGCACAATGTCCTTGCTGCAACAACATTAACTGTTGCATGGCTAAACACTTATAAGGTCCCAAAGGCGAGACCTATTGGCTATGCCAATCCGGGCCTATTTTTGTTCCCAATCCAAGCCTGCTCTGTTTCCACTGCCCATACTCGCATTGTTCGTCTGCGCCTAGTCATGGTTCCCTCGTCTCTGCTGACTGGCATGTGTACAGTGATTTTGGATGAAAAGAGGGAGACACTGCCGAAAATCACAGCTTTACTTTACTACAAATAATATTTCATTTAAACAGTTGATTCTCTGTGTTGGCTGAGTCTGTCCCCCTGACATAGGAGCCGTGATGGGTAAGTTTGTTAGTGCTCATGGAAATAAATGCGCTTCTCTATCAACAAGGAACGTTCTATGCCATGCCTCGTTTGTTGAACAAATTGCTTAGTTTTGTGGTTTCAGTCATACACCTGCAATTTGTATCAATTTCAGTCATAGGTGAATGGAAGTTTCTGGAGCATAATTTCGAAATGAATAAATATAAGCATGGTACCTATATGTTTTGCCAACATCAAATACTGTCGCATTACTCAACTGTACATGGCACTCGCCCACCAGCTGTATCCAAGTGATTGCTGGATTTTAAGCAACGGGTCTGCTCTTTACAGGTCCCTGGCTTGCACTTTACCAAAGTCACATGTGCTTCCAACATAGAAAGGGCTAAAGCTCCTGATGGCAGTCTGCTTTTAAAAAAAGCAGAAGAGGCGGCCTAGCAGAAATGTGGAAATAGGCCAGTTTGAAAACATGTTCTTCTCTGGTGCAGGGCAGCAAACTTGCATTAAATGGATCTCAGCTTGCTTGTTTACTGGTTTCTCGCAGTGATTTGGGCACGTTCATTTTTTAGGTCTCGCCTGACCCAGCGCATGCGCTGGTCTGGCAAGACTTATTGAGAGGGCTCCAAAAAGTGCTACCAGGCCAGGTCTCGCTTTTGGGACCTTATAAGTATTTAGTTATGCAACTGTTGCATGGCTAAACACTTATAAGGTCCCAAAGGCGAGACCTATTGGCTATGCCAATGCTTGCCCTTAATGTCTTCGCCCACCCACTTTAGAAGGACAGTCATATACCTGAAAATGCCCTGCATTTTATTCATTAAATGGGCGCAAATTGTTGGCACATTATATACAGGACCGAGCAATATAATGATTATAAGTGCATTAAAGATCTACAAACATGCATTAATGTATTTTCTCGATGTCTTATGTACTCATCCACAGCACAGAGTTAAAATGATGAATACGTTTTAAAATGACCTCGCCGCGTTTAACACTTGCTGTTTTGCACCCACTGTTGTCACTTCTGGAACATCTATTAACAATATTTATAATATCGGAATAGGCCTTTTCTCGAACAATTCCTAAAACAATATTTAATGAAGTAAGATTGTTTTATTTCCAGCCATCTGTCAACTGGGGGTGCTGGGGCGGGGAGATAATGCAAGCAGGGAAGCTTCTCTTGATGCTGCCCAGGGGCCAGGCTTTTGTCCTCTCTGGGTGGAGACAATAGCTCACGGGGAGGCTGGATGGATGAAACCTATTGTGAAGCTGACCTCCATTATCGACTTTTCGGACAAGAAGCCAGAGTAGCATAGGAGTTTTATTTCCACTCGCTCGTAGTCACATATTTGGCCACTCTCGAAACTGACTGAACGAAGCCAGTTATGGAGAGCTTATTTCTAGATACAGTTGCCTTTGAACATTGAGGTTTTGAGCCTGATTCAGGAAGAAAGTAAAACAAGCGCTTGCGCCCCGCGCTGCAGCGGGAGAGAGAGGCGGAGGGGTGCACCCGTGAGTGGTGCGCGCACGCTGGAGAGAGCAGTTTGCTCTTTTTCAAAGCACATACTCGTGCTTGTGGCATGCCGCTACGCACTCCCACAAGGCGTATGCCACCACAAGCACGAGTATGTGCTTGGAAAAAGAGCTGCACGGAGGCTAAAAGTCTCCTATGCAGTGCATGCGCACTGCGTAGGCGAGACCTAAAAACAACGGGCAAGTTCCAGGTGTAGTCGTCTATGAAGTGCAAAAAAAGGCTCAGTCAATCATCTATTTGCTTCTTTATGGACACACTTTGTTACTTCTTTTTGTGACATCTCAAGGGTCTGTTGTTACACAACCGCACCCCATACTGCTCGTAAGCCGAAAGTGCTGAAAAACATCTTCCAGGTCCAGCCTGAAGCCTGGAAAGGATTTATGAGTAGGAATGTCACAGAAGGCATACATCAGAAAGGATTGGTTCACAGGGCTTTTGAAAGTAGAAGAACATGCTATATCTGGTCTTTTAAACCTAGTCCTATAGAATCTGATTTGAAATAGGTGGCCGAGTGGAACTATAGCCTCAAAATTACCCCCATACGGTGTTAACTTCCAAAGCTACACAAATGAAAAATCAACAAAGATAATGATTATTCTGTCTTCAAAATTTTAGATTGATGGGAAGGACAGACTTCCAAAAGCAAGGGATATTGAGTAAACTGGGCCATGTCGAAAGAACACCAGAATAACAGGAGTGAGTCTCCACATTTGAACAGCCAAAACAATGACGTGTAAGCCAACGACTCTTTAATCAAGAAGATCCAGTTTACATAGAAACAGACTCTAGGGTGAGTCTCAGTGGGAGGTGAAAGGGGTGGAGCATATTTACAAGAACCTAACACCGATGGATCATGACTTCTTTTGACACTCGGGTGGCGCTGTGTGCTGGCCCATATCCAGAAGACCCTACGTGAACTTTCATGGCCTTGTAAATACGGTCCCTTTTCATGCATCACTTTGCGTAAAAGGGGTGCGCAACGCGTGTTGCTGTGGGCATTCCACCGCAACATCCATTGCTTTTAGATGATTCTCCAGTTACAAGGCTGTGTAAATCTGAGGCAGCGCAAAAAACTAACGCCATTGAAAATCAGGCGTTAGAGTGGCGCATTGAGGAGAAATACTTTTATTTCTCCTTGTTTTTTGCTCTTTTTATGTGTGCTGCCTTCTGCACCACCCCTAGAAGGAGAAAATCACCTTTAATGATTGTTTATATGCAGTAAGGTGTCCCTTCCTGCATATAAACAATCATCCCTGCAACACAGGCACCCTTGCACCATGGTGCAAGGGTGTATGCGTTGGCGCTAGCTAGCTTTCTTAGTGCCGCTGCATGGGGAAACACAGGGGTGTGCCATATTCTTTTTTAAATGACACAGCGTGGCGCTGCTAAATTGCTTGCAGAACCACGCTGTATCATTTCTTTGTACATATGCCCTTCTGTTTTAAAGTTCTGGAAAGACACCACTTGAAACCAGCATCACAACTGTGAGATTATCTCAGAACAAAGGCCACATTTTTAAGCAAGACTTATCTTTTTCCATGCAAGGACCACCCCATGCTCCCATCAGTCACCGCAGAAGCTGCATTCAAACATACTAGACTGGGCACCAAAATCAGCCCAAGGAAAAAATGTTCAAACCAGCCCGCTTTCTCCCTCCTCTCTTATGTCTCTCCTTTTCTTTCTCTCTCTCTCTCCCTCTCTCCCTCTCTCTCTTTCTTCCCCTCCTCTTCTCTCTCCCTCTCACCTCCACGTCTGCTGTAATTTCTTGTAGAAGCTGGAGGATGCGGCAGAAGTGCCAGCAGCATCCCCCACCTTAAAAACCAGCATCCCACGGTCAGGACGTAGCTTAGTTTGTGAGATCCGTGGGGTATGAATCGCAAACTTCCCAACTAAAAACAGTATGCCAAAGGGTGGAGGGATGACCAAGATTTGAGATACACCTTCCCCATGAGGAACAGGCTCAATACGTATTTGCATTAGATGGGCCTCCATCTAAGATCCTTAAAAAGAAAAGTTAAAACATTTTAGTCAAAGAAAGATGAGCAAAACCAACAAAGGCATAGAAGACCCGACTCAGGACCCCCAGACCCAACTCTCAAGCCAAGAATTAATATTTTGGGGGGAAGTGGGTCTCACCCCAAATACCTCCTTGAAACTATGCCATTGCCAAAGGCACTAGCCCACCAGAGAAATGCCGGGTGGAAAAAAGGACATACCAAGCCTAGGAGCTGAAGAAAGACTACAGTGGGTGGTACATTTCAGCTCTAGCTTCAGTACCAATGGAAGGTTTCCCATGCTCACCCCTTGTTGCTATTAGGCTAGGAGCCCTCAGAGGAGACCCGACAGCCACAAGGAAAGTCGGAATTTGAGGACCCAAGATGTGATGGACAAACGCTCTGAGGCAGATGGCTGAGTGCATTTAATGTTAATATTCTAGTGTGCACAGATGTGCGTGGACATCTGGCATCCTCTTGCATAACCCATTGACACAACTTTTCTGATCTTAAAATTGGACATTTAGTCAATAATTTGCCTCCATTGCACGCATATTTTTTTAATGAAGTTGGGCTGGGAATAAACATATGTCCATCAGAGTTATTATTAATTACATGTATTTTTTATCACTGTTCTGGTACTCATTTTTGTACGGTGGCTCCTAACAAATATTGAGCTCACCACTCGCAAATTAACATGGCACACTAGAACAAATCTGATTAAATACGCACAAGCATTCATGTACACTGTCAGAACACCTTTCAGAGGGCCGCGGGGCAAGCACAGGTTGCTGGGCCCAGCCATGATGGCTGAGACCTTTAAATCCTTATGCCCCGGGGCCCGCCCTACTATGGTTCCTCAGCAACTGGACCAAGTACCATTTAGCATTTGTCTCTCAAAGCTAGAATAGGTTGAGCAGTTCAAGGCTCTTCGAGAGGGAGGTATCTGTGAGTCATACACAGACCTAAGACTTGAAGTACAGACAGTAACCACAATAAGTTGATTCTCCACTCAAATACGGGGAACAGCCATTACAACGCGGGTTTTACCACGCGTTGCTATTACATCGCATGCGTTACAACGCAAGCGATGTTACAACACGTGGTAAAACCACGCATACCATTACATCGCATGCGCTTTTACAACGCATGTGATATAATGTGGCGGCGGCAGCTATCCAAGTCGCTGTGAGGAAACTCAGGCTGTTTCCTCACAACGACGTGAAGCAAGCAGGAAGGAGGAAGCAGGATCCGACGGCGACGCTGGAGAGGAGAGAGGTAAGGGGGTTTGCGCTTGTGGTGGGGGTTAATTTTTTGGGTTTAGGGTAGTGTAAAAGTAGTGTTCTGTGTGTTTTTTTTAACGTTTTAGTGTGTTTTTTTTGTAGTGCAATGTAGAGTATTAGGGTTTAGGGTAGTGTTGTAGCGATTTAGGGTTTAGGGTAGCATTGTAGAGTTTGTGTAGTGTAGTGTTTTAGGGTTTAGGCTAGCGCAGTTTTTTAGGGTTTAGGGTAGAGTAGTAGTGTTTGCGTAGTGTAGTGTTTTAGGGTTTAGGGTAGTGTAGTGTTTGTGTAGTGTAGTGTTGTAGGGTTTAGGGTAGTGTAATGTTTTAGGGTTTAGGGTAGTGTAGTAGTGTTTGTGTAGTGTAGTATTTTAGGGGTAAAGGATAGTGTAATTTTTTAGGGTTTAGGGTAGAGTAGTAGTGTTTGTGTAGTGTTTTACGGTTTAGGGTAGTGTTTGTGTAGTGTAGTGTTTTAGGGTTTAGTGTATGTGTAGTGTTTTAGGGTTTAGGGTAGTGTAGTAGTGTTTGTGTAGTGTAGTGTTTTAGGGTTTAGAGTAATGTTGTAGAGTTTGTGTAGTGTAGTGGTTTAGGGTGGTGTAGTGGAGTTTGAGTAGTGAAGTGCGTTAGGGATTAGGGTAGTGCTGTAGTGATTTAGGGTTTAGGGTAGCATTGTAGAGTTTGTGTAGTGTAGTGTTTTAGGGTTTAGGCTAGCGCAGTTTTTTAGGGTTTAGGGTAGAGTAGTAGTGTTTGCGTAGTGTAGTGTTTTAGGGTTTAGGGTAGTGTAGTGTTTGTGTAGTGTAGTGTTGTAGGGTTTAGGGTAGTGTAATGTTTTAGGGTTTAGGGTAGTGTAGTAGTGTTTGTGTAGTGTAGTATTTTAGGGGTAAAGAATAGTGTAATTTTTTAGGGTTTAGGGTAGAGTAGTAGTGTTTGTGTAGTGTTTTACGGTTTAGGGTAGTGTTTGTGTAGTGTAGTGTTTTAGGGTTTAGTGTATGTGTAGTGCTTTAGGGTTTAGGGTAGTGTAGTAGTGTTTGTGTAGTGTAGTGTTTTAGGGTTTAGAGTAATGTTGTAGAGTTTGTGTAGTGTAGTGGTTTAGGGTGGTGTAGTGGAGTTTGAGTAGTGAAGTGCGTTAGGGATTAGGGTAGTGCTGTAGTGTGCATGTGTTGTGTTGTGTTTTAGGGTAGTGTTGGGGGGTCGTGTAGGGTAGTGTAAAGTAATTGTAGGGAGAGGACTGGGGGCGGGGGAGGGTTGTGTAGGGGTAGGGTAGTCACTTACCTTGCAAACTAACCACGAATATAGCTTTACCACGCATGCCTTTGCGTTATAATGGCATGCGTGGTAAAGGCATATTCGTGGTAATAGTTTGTGATGTAATGGCATGCGATGTCATTGACATCGCGTAGTAATACCCGCGTTGTAATGGCATGCGTGGTATTACTATGCGATGTAATGACATACATCCGTCAAATACTTGCTTTTATGAAAAAAGTAGTATTTTAATATAAGCATACAAAGCAAAGATGTAACACATTGAATAATGTCCACAGTCTCTTATGGTTGGCGCGCTAGCATCATCCTAGGCAATATCTCGGAGTCCCTCTGTCCCTTCTAGTGAGACTGGTTATTCCCCATTCAATACGGGAATTCACTTTCAGATACGGCCCACGCAACAAGGTCTAAGTTTGGTCTAAAGAGTCAACTTCAGTAGTGCTGTGTGCAAATGTTGTGCAATACCCTAACAGGCATGCCAGACTTGAACAGTCTTACTCAACTTAATGGGAGATGGCACACCCGAGCTGCCGACTTCTCCTGCACAAGGACAACAATTTCACAGTGGCCTCTCTTGGCTCACCGGGGTTGCTGCCTTCTTCTGCACAAGGTCAATGACCCTAATTTCACATTGGCCCCCTCATACACAGGAGCAGCTGACCACTCCTCACAAGGTGGGACAACTGTAATTTGACAGTAGCCCCCTCCTTGCACACAGGAGGTGCTAACTTCTCTGCACAAAGCGACAGCCCCTATTTCACGGTGGCTACCACCTGGCACACAGGGTCCTCGATTTCTTCTGTGCCATCCTCTCCATCATGATTCCCTGGCCCTACAGTGCCAACATCATGAGAACCACCATCTCGCTTTAAAATGAGACCAGGCCCCACTGAACAGTATCTCTTACGGGAATCAAAGAGATCTTTGATGTGCACAGAGGATGTCCTGCTCTCCTTCCTCCAGTGTGTGTTTTACCGCCTCATCTCCTGTCTGGGAGTGCAGTCCTTGCCTCCTCCAGCCTTTCCAGGTCCTGGGCTTCCAAGATGGAACCCACAGGTCTCCATGTTATGTGTCATGCACAGGCACACATACATTCCCGCATGCTCCCACAAGTATCTGACGCTGGCCGGTGCTACATTCAGTCACTATGTAGGCCAAAGGTGAATTACGTACACAGCAGCGGAACTTTACATGAGTATGCCGGCAGGCACCCCTCCAGGGACACAGGTAAAAAGGACTGTTCACACTAATGACTTTTACTAAACATAAAACGGGCATACTGACACCACCGTGTTTGTGTCACTTAACTGCTGATCAGAGCAGTAGTCCTCTACCACTATGAGAGTAGTACTTGGCGTGCCCCTCCTGGTCTAACAAGAACACATTTCCATGAGACAGGCCTAGGTCATGGCGCACACGCATGACCCATGTTTGCCCATGAATAAAGATCAGTACCCGAGATCCAGATATCCATGCAGTTGGGGCACTCAAGGCAGGGGTGCTCATCTGCCACTATGCATGGGACTTTTCCTTCCCAACATACACCTTTCCATCTTCACTACCGAAAGGAAACTAGCTTTTTCAAGCCAACTCATAGGGCTATTTTTTTGTTTTAATCACTTTTGGTAAAATAAGACTGAACTGCTTTTTACACATAGCATAGTATTACAAGATGAGACCTATGGAATGAAGATACGCTATGCTTTACATATGCCTCATCATTAAAATAATGTAGTATTCTGCATTGCGCATGGCTGCAAGTATACACACAGATATCAAATTCCTATGATTGGCTGGTTTACTCCTTTTAACTAATTGGCCCCCTTCAAACAGTAACTTGTTCAGGCCCGCTATTCTAACCTCAGTTTGGCAAAGCCAATAGGTCTTGCCTTTGTGAGCTATTGGCTTTGCCAATGCTTTGCAGTGATGATGTACAGCATCCCCGATGCAGTGAAGCACGGCTAAATAGGAAACAAACAAAAAAGGTGCTATGACGCAGCTGCTTCATTTTGTGGCCCACATACCACGCATGTGTGTGCCTACAATATTCAGTGGGCACTTTCTTTTTCTTTTCATTTACCAATCTGAGATAAATCATTCAATAACAAAAAAAGAGCTCAATAGCATTTTTTTCTTTTTTCCCAAAGTGGGTGGGGGGCAGAAAAGGGAGGGTGGGGAGAAAACTCAGGAAAGAGGCAATACCGGGGTGAAAGAAGCAATATGGGAGGGCAACACAACACCCAGAGGGCAGAAGTAAAGTGGAGGGGGAGGGGGAAAGACACATGCAGTTGACTGGTGCAGAAGCAAAATACAGGGAAGGGAAGCAGTACTGTCGAGAGAGAGGAAAGAGAGGCGGCATGGGAGAGGAATACGTCTCATCACAACGTGAGGCATTACATTGCGTGCTTTTACAACGCGGTTGTTACAACGACTGCGCTGTTACAGCGCAGTACCATTACAACGCAAGTCATGTAGATGACGCGCAGGACTTAGGAATAGTATAATTTCCTATTCTAAATCCAGTGTGTGCAACAGTAGGGAATGTGATGGAATAGTAAATTATACTATTCCTTAGTTTAGACGCCTTCTAGAGCAAGTCGTTTTAACAACTAGCGTTGTAATGGTACTGTGCTGTAACAACGTGCGCGTTGTAAAGGTAACGTGATGTGATGACCGTGTTGTAAAGGTTGTTTCCTGGTGGGAGAGAAGCACAGGGGCAGAGAGAGGAATGAGGAGCTGGGGGAGAAGAACGCGGGTTACAAAGAAACTGGTGGGGAGCACACAACAGTGAGCACAACACAGAGGGGCCGGGGAGAAGCAAATGTGTGTGAGAAAGGTAAGGTAAGTGTAGCTGTACTATTCTTCACTCCACATCTACATACCTTGAAGATATATCATCAAAGTAGATATATATGGAGTTATATATAGTAAAGCATTGCTCACCAAGAGAAACTTACCTTCGCAATATTTTTGTCTTCGATTTCTTGACATGATATTGTGTCCCACAATATTTTTGTTTCCAATATTGTGTCTAAATAGCATAAAAGTGCAGGTACTCACTATCCCAGAGTACCTGTGTGGTACTGAGAAGTGCCTGTACTCCCTCATTAAAAGTATTACACCCCTTCAGATCACTGCAGGTGAGCTCCCTTTAAAATTTCAAAAGTGCAAGTCCTCAGTACCTGTGAGTACCTGTCCATTTACAGCACTGTTTGTAGGCCTTTGTCTTGATTTGGTGCCATCTTGCATCCTCTTGTCCGTGGCAGGAAGACAGCGTCGCCGTCACCGGTGCCTTTATATTCTGTAAAGACGATGAAAGAGAGTTTTGGGACTTTTGTTTCTTGATTTGTAGAGCTTGAGAGATAGGTTTGATGAACCGTCTGCTTGGGCCTCCCTCTCACTTTCAATACTGCAGGTGGGCTTGGATGGTAATTTACCAATGCGCTACTTGTGATACTGGAAGTATGAGGTGTACCCTCATGCTCTGGGTTGGTGTGCAAATGCTTAAAGACCATGAGGCATGTTTATCATACTTTCACGCAGGGCAACGCAGCACGCCACCTTGCTGCTAACAATGAAAGGGAAAGCACCGGAACGTGCCGTATATAATCACTAATATTTATTTGAAAAGTTTAATATAGCGTGAGCATGACCCGTCAAGGTATAAGAGTGCTGTACATAGAAGGAGACAAGATAAGCTGGTAAAGATATAAGTACTAAACATATAAGTAGTTCAGCAAACAACATGTGAAAAAAAACAGCCCACAGCATAGAACAGGGTCATGGCTCATTTACACATGGCTGGGTCTAAACTGGAACGGCATGGGGAGCAAACAAATGATGGTTTTAGGCCCAGATCTCTGTACTGGGGTGAATGTATGACATTGTTCTGCATTCTGTCCATCAACGGTTGTTTTTGCATTTGTCACCCCGAGTGGGAAGGGTATGCCTAGACGTGAGTCCCTTGCTCTCCATGCCACTGGAATCAAGCTATCCTGGCTGAAGAGGGGTGAAAGCCCGAAACCGGTCCTAGGATGCTTGTTTCCAGTCCAGGGAGGACCTGGCTTGGCAGTTCGGGCTGGACTGTCCCCATGAGGCACAGAGTCAAGACGGATTTGCATATGGCTGTGTCTAAACTGGAATGGCATGGGGAGCAAACAAAGGATGGTTTTAGGTCCATATCTCTGTACTGGGGTGAGTGTATGACATTGTTCTGCATTCTGTCCATCAATTGTTCTCTTTGCTACCTCATATTAGCATCATCGCATTGACAAGATGGTAGTCGAAAAACCGAGCTCTGTACAAGCTGTTGATTCTTGTCTTCAAAGTCATGAACAGCTTTCCCCAAATTACGTCTCTGAGACCCTCTGTCGCATCGTCCTTTCTCAGCCTTACTCTCAGCCAATCAGACCTCCTGGTTGCAAACAAGCTTCCATATGTGGCCTTGAAACGCTCGTCCTTCAATCCTCTGGGTCAGCTCCATTAGAACCTCTTCTCTCTGGCGTGCCGTCACCCCATCGCTTCCCATTTTCAAACCACCCTCAAAGAACACCTCCTCCTGCATGACCTGCAAGGACAACTAACCAGGCAGTGAGCCTCTGCCTCTTCAGACCCCACCACTGCAAATACAAGGAGTAAATACATCTAATGCCTTCTTGACATGTGGATTTGTAAAGTGCATTTTCACCCAGAAGGGTATCTTGGCGCTGAATAACAGATGTTCATTGTTACCCAACTCAATGGTACTCATTTTATTGACCTCAGATGGATGAAAGGCTGAGTGGACCCACCAGGATTTGAACCTGTGACCATGGGGTCGAACACAGGCCCCCTGTAATGGACGCACCAGACCCGGTTCTTGTCAGCTTCACTACCATCTGTCATAATTACCATGAGTTCTAAACCGTTTTCACTCAAAACTAATGTTGACCTATGTACCCTGCTGTATAAAGAAGAAATAAATGAATGAATGAACAGATCAATGAATGAATGCAGTGATGTTCTAAAGACGCCAGTGTTCAAAGCGCTAAGTAGGAAAATGACTGTGACGATAACTGCTTTTACAACGTGTTCATATTGTCACTCCATATTCCTGGAAACCTGTGCCTAGGAACTGAACGAGGCTTTTCCAGATGTCTTCCGTGATCCACATGGATTTCCTGTGGGGCAGGGGCATAACACAGGCCCCCGCAGCCCCTGCGGTGCGGTGGGGCCCCAAGCTCCAGGGGGCCCCCTCAGCACAGCACTCTTGCCGGAGAGCTCTTGTTTGAGAGCGGAGGGGGCCCCTTCCCGTTCCTTGCAGGGAGGCCCCCTCAATTTTTGTTACGCCAGTGGGCCGTCCCTCGAACGCCCCGTTGTCAGCGATGCTGCCCCCAAACCCCATCTGTCTGGTATGCGGTACCACCTCTGCACCGGAGGAGAGGCTCGTATCATACATTCCGTATTAACAGGAGCCAGGGAGAGGGGCTGGCAGCGGGGACAAAGGATGACATTATGCAAATACAGTGATCTTTGAGAAATGAAAGCCGGATCCTGGGGGACGTCAGACAATTTCTTCTCACTGCTCTCCCAGGCCCGAGCTTGTAAAACCCTTGTCTACTCGGATGGAGCAGGTAACAGATTAGATTATTTCCACCAGAGCGGTGCTCCGAAGCATTCACGGCCAATCTCAAAACGCAGGACAGAGCTGCTCCCTCCAGGGCCTCGAATAACACACACTTCCTGCTTTCATTTCGGAGGACTGGAACAAAATGGCGGCCGGGGCCGTGGGCAGCTGGCTGGAACAGGTGCGGCGGGAAATTACCCGCCTCCTCGGAGAGATGTCGCTTCTTTTATAGCCCTGCTATGCGTTCTGCCGTCAGCGCGCCAAGGGGAGCCACGTGCCATCATCTGGGCAGGAATGTCAGAGATCTGAAGGGCAGGAGCCAAAAAAGCAGAATAAAACCTAGCACAGCACGCAAATGCCTGCAACGAAGAATCTGCTCAAAAGGTGTCCAGATGTAATGCTGCTGTAGGGGAAGGAGTGAGGGGAAGGGGGAAAACAAGAAAACTGACAAAACTATTCAACCAAAAGTGAAATCAATGTCAAAATGGTTCTCGATTTGCAGTACCAATAAAAGCATCCATGAGCCATTAGTTTGAACTTTCTCCAGGGCTTTAAATGGGATGAAAAAACGGTGCGTGAGGGGGAGGGGGGAGGGGGGGGGGAATCTCTGAAAGGAGCGTGGGAAACGTCCAAAATAGCACTCTCAGATTGAAGACAAAATCTAGGGGCTCATTATGATGGCAGGCGGACATCAGTCCGCCCGCCATCCTAACGGTGATGGGACCGCCCGCCAGATGTGCGGCGGTCCCACCAGCCCAATTAGGATGTGCCCGCCATACTGGTGGGCGCATCCTGGCCTTTTACCATTGCGGACGGTGCTGCTGGCTGCAGCACCGTCCACAATGGTAAAAGAGCATGCACAGCATTTCCTTGCACCACGTGGCAGGCACCACACGGTCCCTGCCACTTGGTGCAGGGGGGTATCATGGGTACCCCCCCTGTTCATCCCCCCACTCCTCTCCCCAGAGTGGGCCCCCACAGGTCCCCAAAGCCAATCCCCTCCAGCCTTTCCATGGCGGCATTGCCGCCATGGAAAGGCCTATACATCACCCACATCCTAATATGTCGGACAGTGCCTGCTAGGCACCGCCACCATATTAGTGGCCCATGGCGGCATTGCCACCATGGAAAGGCCTATACATCACCCACATCCTAATATGGCGGACAGTGCCTGCTAGGCACGGCCACCATATTAGTGGCCCAGCTCCGCCCGGCAGGCAATCGTAACGATTGCCACTGGCGGAAAAGCGGCGGATGGACTTTGTGTCTGCCGCGATACCCACCTCCATCCTAATATGGCAGTGGGTAATTCTCATTACGATGGCGTAACGATCGCCACCACCGATTGTTACGCCATCATACTGAGCCTCCTAGTCCGGTCCCTGCCAAGTGCTGCCCGTGGCTCATCTTCTTCCATGAAGTGTCTGCCCAGGGATGATTCTAGTTCGGTTGTAAACACCACCCCATCCAGCAGGAAATGTGAGGTTCACAGGATAGCACACGGGCCAGCTGCAGAAGGCTCCAAAGTTACTCTAGCCGTGTTGCTCGAACTGAGCAGAGAAAGGTGGAATGGCTGCTCCTTTAGCGCCATGGGCGAAAAGAAATGTGCCGCCCTCACTACTGTTGGTGTAGGAACAAAAATGAGGCAGCATTCCCTTTTCGCCCATCAACCCTTCCCTGGCTACATGAAGCCGGTGACTTGCCTCCGCACACGCATCTCCGCACCTCCCACAGCTCATCTTAATCACACACAACTTACCTCCCTCAGACTGGTTCCAAGTTATTTGTCGGGGAGAAGGGGTGTTGATGTGTAGTGGCGCCCCCTTTTCAAAACTGCTGGTTCTCAGCATCAGCAGAACGCAGTCCACTTAGAGCCCTGACCGTCTCATTTTGAAAGACCTACACCTTTGCCCTAAATTTCGACTATTTAGGAAAAAGGGAAGCTTTTCGGGTGACTTTGCAATTATTGAAAGTCTAGTCTAAAGACCGTCGCAAGTTAGGCGTGACTGACATATGAATGACTCTTGACCAGATGGGAGCGGTCCTTACTTTTTCGATTTCGAGCTGAGACAATTTACTGGTCTCTCTTTTTCAAACATTCTTTAGATCCTGTAGGGAATACGGTCTCCTGTTGTCCCTGCGATAATCACACTGTCCAATCTTTGGTGCACTATATGTTTTTCTGCAATTCGCACAGTGTAGCACAACGGCACTTTTTGATTCCCCTATTAAGAAGGCTAGGCCTTCGCCGCTGTAGTCCAGCTCTCCTTCACCTACAATCCTTGCGCTTCCCTGAAATTGTTTTTTCTGTTTGTGCCTTCCTGAAAGCAGCGATTAGGACTAGACACACTATGTTGGGATAGCCCGATAGAACTTTATGCGCAGTGCGGTTCAGTGCACTGAACTTGGTAGGTCCCGTAGGGCTTATTTAACGGGGGATAGTAGGAGCTCATGGCGGACCCTATCTGAGGTCTTTACCCTCTCTTTATCCCCCTTCTTGGTGTTTCAATTGCAGCTTCTATCCTCTATTTTGTATGTGTTCTTCAATTTGAATTCTGTTTTCGCATCCTAGATTCCCTTTTTAAACTTTCAATGTCTAATGTACTCTCTGATATATCACTTTTGAAATTCTGAATGCCCCCTGTGCATCTTGCCAAACACCTTTTTAATTTTTTGCTTATTTTAATTACGCTTGTGTATTCATAGCTACGTGCAATATTCCGTCATAATTTTAGGGACATGCTGTTCAGCTCGTTTGGATATCTGATATATTAAGTATCTTAACAGTCTTTAACACTTTTAGAATATTCCTCATTATACAATTATTTTAAACCTATGTGTGTTTACAGTTATGTGAAATATTTAATGTACTTTTATGGTCTAGTGTTCTTTAGACCGAATAAAGGTTTATTGATTGAATGATTGATTGACTCTTTCCTAACACCAAATGACCACAAAAAGCAGTCAATTACCTTTCTGCACTTGGCGAATATTTCATTCAGCAAGTATCAGCGTGATGACCTCATGAGGAACATATCATGTAAGTCCGTGAAAGTGGCTCTCCAGGGCAAACATTTTAAGTGCAAGCGCATGAAAAGTTAATTATTTTGCCAACTCTAAATTGCATTTATTTGGTAACAGAGCAAAACATGGCACACATGGAAAATGGCATCTCCATTTTGGTAAAAAAAATGAAGATTTAAGGATCTGAAGGCAACTTTAGTTTGTGTTTCTTAAAGTCCGAGTAATACTGGTGTTTCAGCAAAGTTATTTGTTAAAGTCCTGAAACAACAGGGGGCAAACACTTCACACACAGACTGCAACACTCTGGAACACACTCCCAACCTCCCAAACAACATGTCATGAGTGATGTAGTATGTGATGTCATAAGCAGATCATGATGGGTGCACCAATTTTAATTAGTCACTGATAAATACCTGGTGTGTTTTTTAGATTTTTAACGTTAGCTCGTACCTCATTTCAATGCCTAATTATAGGCAACTTTAACCAACGTTTTTTCTTTGAAATTAAGGGGCATATTATCAAGCAAGGTGTTAAAATTATCGCTGCTTTAGCGACAGAAAACTGCTGCTAAAGCGGTGATAATGGGCTTGATAATATGCCGCAGAGAATTCCAATAGAAGCCCATGTTCCGGTGTCAACATGGGCTTCTATTGGAATTCTCTGTGGCATATTATCAAGCCACAGAGAATACGGTGTACGGTGTACCATTTGTGCATGGCATATTACAGATGTGAAAAATTAAAATATTACCTTTCACAACGAAGCGCATCATATGTCCTCCATGTGCGCACGGTGCGTATCATGGAGGACATATGATGGTGGCCCATCTAGCGTAACGTGGGCACGCGGTGCGCGTAGCGCACCGCGTGCCCACCGTGCGTGCACGGCACTAACTGCGTAAAGTGGGCGCGCGGTGCGCTTCGTGCTCACTGTGCGCGCACGGAACGAACTGCGTTAAGTGGGCGCGCATGCCACTAATGGCGTAAAGTAACTTAGCATTTAAAAAAACGTACAAATTCACTGAAAAAACCATAGGTTTCACACACGTTATAGTTAGGAATTAGCATTTAAAAAACCTTGCAAATTCACTGAAAAAACCATAGGTTTCACACATGTTATAGTTAGCGGAAATTTTACTGATAAAAAACCAATGAAATTCCCCCGTTATAGTTAGTGCAGGCAACTATAACTCACGCGACCGCAATCTTCTGCTGATGACATATGTGTCTTTATGAAAAAAAAATATTTGTAATATATGTATAGCTAAAAATTTATGGAAGAAGACATGGGCAAATAAGTGTCTAAATACAGTATTAGCATCAGCAGAGGATTGCGGTCGCGTGAGTTATAGTTGCCTGCACTAACTATAACGGGGGAATTTCATTGGTTTTTTATCAGTAAAATTTCCGCTAACTATAACATGTGTGAAACCTATGGTTTTTTCAGTGAATATATATATTGTTAAAATTGGGAAGGATTTCAGCGAATGAGATGATGGAAAGGCTGGGTTAACAATCAATCAATCAATCAGCCATTTGTAGAGCACGCTACTCACCCGTGAGGGTCTCAAGGCGCTAAGGGGGGGGGGGGGGGGAAGCGGCTATTGGTCGAACAGCCAGGTCTTGAGTAGCCTCCTGAAGGTTAGTAGGTACTGGGTCTGCCGTAGGAGGATGGGGAGGGTGTTCCAGGTTTTGGCGGCGAGGTGGGAGAATGATCTGCCGCGGTGGTCGTTCGGCAGATTCATGAGACGGTGGCGAGGGTGAGGTCGGCGGAGTGAAGCTGGCAGTTCGGGGTGTAGAACGACAGTCGTTCATTGAGGTATGCTGGTCCGGTGTTGTGGAGTTCTTTGTGAGCGTGGGTGAGGAGTTTGAAGGTGATCCTCTTGTTGACCGGGAGCCAATGCAGGTCTCTCAAGTGGGTGGTGATGTGGCTGTGGTGAGGGAGTCTGAGGGTGAGGCGTGCGGAGGCGTTTTGTATGCGTTGGAGTCTCTTCTGCAGTGTAGCCGTTGTTCCTGCGTAGAGAGCGTTGCCGTAGTCCAGCCTGCTGCTGACGAGTGCTTGGGTTACTGTCATTCTGGTTTCGGTGGGGATCCATCTGTAGATCTTGCGGAGCATGCAGAGGGTGTTGAAGCAGGAGGAGGAAACAGTGTTGACTTGCTGGGTCATAGAGAGCGATGAGTCCATGATGCACCCCAGGTTGTGGGCGTGGTTGGTGGGTGTCGGGGCAGCTCCCAGATATGGAACGAGATACAGTAATTATGCAGACGTTTCTAGATATTTGTGGCCACTTTAAAAATGTATTATGCCTCAAATTACTAAAAACTCAGACATCCCATGCATTAACATCTCAATGCAAATTTACTTCTGCCTGCTCTTAAGGAAAGGCTTTAATTTCAACAGCTCCTATTCCAAAAAAATGGTATTCAGGAGTGCCTCACTTTTATCTTGAATGCAAAATGTAAGCACTCTAGTTGTTCATTCGAACTCTGTGGTGACACTGCAGTTGATTATTAGGGTGTTAACTGACTGACTGCTGCTGGTGAGGAAGAACCATTTAACTTTCTAGAGTGCTAACCACAATTTCTATGAGAAAAAGAAATCCCTTATTTATTCATTTATTGCAGTATCTGCTCTAGGAAGTTCCTTTCAGTTTACAGTTTTGATTACATTAGAAGGGCGTTCAGGTTCATCACACTTTTATCACGAATACAGACTGTTAGCACTCTAGTTGCTCATTAGATCTCTGTTGTAATGCCGCGTTGATTACTAGGAAGTCAACTGGCAGACTAGTGTTGGTGTTGAAAGTGCATGCTTCTCTCTGCATTTCGTAATGTTTTCTGACATAAATGAGGAAGATATTTGAGAGCTCAGAAAATGTGTCCTCATTTTAGCTTTCTAGAGCTCTAACCATCATTTCTGTGACAAAAATCAGCCCCTGATTTTTCTCCTTTACTGCAGTCGCCTCTGTAGGAAACGCTGTCATTTTACAGCTTCGATTCCATCAAAATGAGATTCAGATGTGCCACACTTTTGTCATAAATGCAGATTGTTAGCACTCTAGTTGCTCATTAGAGGTGGTTAAGCTGCAGTCGATCACCAGGGAGTTAACTGACAGACTGCTGTTGGTGCTGAAAGCACATGTTTCAGTCTGCATGTCAGAATGTTTTACGGACATGAACGCGAAAGATATTTGAGAATTCAAAAACTAATGAGTCTTCACTTAGCTTTCTACAGCACTAATCATAATCTTGATGGCAAAATGAACCATCTCCTTTTCCTATTTTCTAAAAGAAATCCTTCAAGCTTACAGCTTTGATTTCATCAAGATGGTGTTTCATGGGGCCACACGTCTGCCATGAATACAGAATGTTAGTGTTTTCGCTGTTCATTAAAACACAATGGAGAAGCTGCCGTCGGACACTGGGGAATCAGCCGACAGGCTGCTGCTGCTGTACATGCTTTCCTCAAAAGATCAGACTTCATTTTCAGATGGCGGTGGAAGATAGTTCAAACTTATAGAAATGAGCTTTCATTGTCAGCCTCTGGAGCACTTTCCATTATCTCTAAGAGAATATCATGAAGGAAAACAATTTTCTCTCAAACATGTCAAACATAGTTCATCAAATTCTAGCAGAAGGTCAGAAATTTCCCACTGGGCAAAATCCCCTGAGAACACTCCAGGGTTCCTGAAATGATTATACCACCAACAACAACTAACTTCAATTGTGTCTAAAATTTGTAATCATCCTTTAAATGTGTTTTTTTTGTGACCTTCAAAACCTGGCTTTCACTATAATGCATTTCAATGGAACCATAAACTTAAGCTTGGTAATTGTTACCACAACATTTTGTTCAAGTTGTGTTCAGCCAATCAAGCGATGTTCCCTTGGGACTACCCCCACATACCTGTGGGATCAGAGAGTGCTCACTCTGCTGTCTTATATTTTATTTGTTATCCATTTTCAGGAGCCTGGGATCATGTCCGTGAGTCCTATAGTAGCTGCCACCACATATTGTACATAGTGTGGCTAGCCAATCAGGATTGACTAGCTCCCTTCCTCAGTTTGTAGAGGTTTCTCCTCTAGCAAAACACACGGAAGAAGTTGCAAACAGGCTGGATGAAAAATGTTCTGCTGCCAATCATCTACTGGTTCACTTCCATGCAGAAACACAGCTTCCACTTTCTCCAGGACCTTCGGCACTCAGCGAGTATGACCAGCTGGCCAGGACTGCGGTTCTTTTGTCCATGTTGGTCTGGAAGAAGGTTTCTTCCTCCGCCACTGAACAGTCTTAGAGTTCCAGGATAAAGCTGGAGGAAACATTTCCTCCACGGTGGTCTTTCGAGAACATGGGAATTCCTCTATCAGGCAGCAAGGGGGTCTTCTTCTGTTGTTGTAGAAGTTTTCAAAAGGTAAACAGCTTTGATTGACAGAAGCTCCTAAGCCAGTTAAACTAAAGTTATTGCAGTTTCCTGATTGTATTTTCAACCGTGTGACCCAGTTTCTGTTTTTGAAAGGTGCATCAATCAATCAATCATACATCAAAGTGCGACAGGCCACGTGTGAGGGTCTTAAGGCGGGTCCTACAGTCCGTGACAGCTCGAGGCTTCTCAAGCTCATCGCCATTCTTATTCAAACTCTGCTCAAAGCTGGCTTCATCCTTCCGCTGTCGTGCACCCCAGGCTGGGAGGAACTCTGCTGTCTCCGGAAGATGCTTCCTGTATGAAGTGAGCATAGATTCGAGCTACTTTTGATAGGAAGACGTAGCTCGGGTGTAGGGCAAGGTAATTGCTCAAGCCAATTGGACTACAAGCCTTTGATGTTGGGCAAGTAGCCATAGTCCTGCAGGGAAAATGAGGTACAAACTGTGCACAACGAAGCGCATCATATGTCCTCCATGTGCGCACGGTGCGCGAAGCGCATCGTGCGTACATGGCCCATCTAGCGTAACGTGGGCACGCGGTGCGCATAGCGCACCGCGTGCCCACCGTGCGTGCACGGCACTAACTGCGTAAAGTGGGCGCGCGGTGCGCTTCGTGCTCACTGTGCGCGCACGGAACGAACTGCGTTAAGTGGGCGCGCACGCCACGAATGGCGTAAAGTAACTTAGCATTTAAAAAACCGTACAAATTCACTGAAAAAACCATAGGTTTCACACACGTTATAGTTAGGAATTAGCATTTAAAAAACCTTGCAAATTCACTGAAAAAACCATAGGTTTCACACATGTTATAGTTAGCGGAAATTTTACTGATAAAAAACCAATTAAATTCCCCCGTTATAGTTAGTGCTGGCAACTATAACTCACGCGACCGCAATCTTCTGCTGATGACATATGTGTCTTTATGAAAAAAAAATATTTGTAATATATGTATAGCTAAAAATGTATGGAAGAAGACATGGGCAAATAAGTGTCTAAATACAGTATTAGCATCAGCAGAGGATTGCGGTCGCGTGAGTTATAGTTGCCAGCACTAACTATAACGG
Organism: Triturus cristatus; assembly: GCF_964204655.1. Classification (NCBI taxonomy): domain Eukaryota; kingdom Metazoa; phylum Chordata; class Amphibia; order Caudata; family Salamandridae; genus Triturus; species Triturus cristatus. The sequence goes on along the minus strand of NC_140592.1, from coordinate 1,250,108,510 downwards.
GGCAATTTCACTGGTTTTTTATCAGTAAAATTTCCGCTAACTATAACATGTGTGAAACCTATGGTTTTTTCAGTGAATATATATATATATAGATCTATATGTACATATATATATCTATTTTTTTTTGACTGGGCATCACGGATGCCTACGTGGAAGCGGTGATGGCTGTGCGGCATACCAAATTTTTTGACTCACTGGTCTCCGACGACTCCGGATTTATGCCCATTATGAACTTCAGTTTGGTGCTGTCCGTTAATAAAGACACCGAGACACTCTTTTCCGACTATTTCTACAGTTTTCTTCAGGATTATCAGAGCTGACGGTCACCGGCATAATGAACCCATGGTTCTGACTTGTACTCGGGTGGTATGCTCACGAACTCCAGACATTCATGCAACCGTAGAGAGGCATCATGGGAACTGCAGTTTGGTTGGGAATTACAGCGTTCACCAGGTGGCAGGCATTCATGCCCATAGTATACAGATTGTATTGTATTGTTTAGCCCCCGTATACAGTGTTAAACCTCTGTTTCCCTGCCTCTTGCGCTGTAGAGTGAAGTTCTTTACATAATGCAGCAAACTACAACTCTGAGCCCGTAATTCAAATCACAGGTCGATTATCGGAAAACCAATCTGTATCAGAGTTAACATCAAGGGGTCAAAGAGGTCTCAGCTAAAACGCGAGGTTGGTTTGAAAAGCACGATTTTAATATAAATTAATGCATTTACATGTCTTGTTGTATACATTGAAGGTTTTATTTTTCTGAGAGGTTGGCGCTGTTAAAATTTGTAACAAGCTGGGGGCATATTATCAAGGACGGCGTTAAAAATTATCGCACGTTTAGTGTCAGAAAACTGCCGCTAAAGCGGCGATAATGGGCTTGCCAATATGCCCTTGGGAATTCCAAAAGAAGTCCATGTTGTGGTGTGAACATGGACTTCTATTGGAATTCTCCAGGGCATATTATCAAGCTCATTATCGCCGCTTCAGCTGCAGTTTTCTGCTGCTACACCGGCGATAATTTTAACGCCGTCCTTGATAATATGCCCCCACGTGTTTTATTCTTCTCATGTGCACGTTCAGACACCATTATGTCTATCCCCGGATCAGTGCAGGCTGAGGAAGCATTATGCTGAGATATGCTTGGTTGGATTTAGCAGTTTATTAATAACGTAAATTTTAATAATGTATGATCATCTGTACTAGCCGCACTGTTCAGTTATTATTTTGTCAGGGCAATGTTCAAATAACATAACAGGTCTGTCCCAGTGCATGACCTAAAATGTAAAAGTATTCTCTTTATGTTTATGTGTGCCTTTATTGGGAAGGGCTATATATACTTACGTGTATTTGGCGCCAATTAGATTGACAAAGGCTTCTGCGAAGCCAAAACGCGTCTCTCCTGTCACGGGGTCAAGGGAGACCCGAGAAAATAAAAAGGCCATATTTCTGCAGTCTTGAGGGCCACACGCACTCCCTGGCATAGTGTTATTTCCAATCCAGTTTTAATTATATCCGCAACATTGCAAGCAGGTTAACAACCCAACGCGTTTCAGTCTACTCAGACCTTGTTCACGGGTAAAGGACATTTTTTTCAACATTCTTTTTTATACAAGTCACCTGATGTTACATCACATCCTGCTTTGAATTCTGGTCCTTTTAGTGTACAGACCATATTGGAATTACGTTAAACCTTAGGATTATGTGCCAATGTTAATTCTCTCTAACATTATTTGGTGTCTGTTTATCATGTAGTTGTTTCATGTCCTTAGGGGAACATAAGGTGTTTATTTGACAAGTGTATTAGATTAGCAATCTTGCGATTCTTGTCTAGTCTATATAGAATGCACATAGGTCAATTTTATATACCTCTTGTTTAGTTTACTGTGTATTCTTTTGCCCCCTGGTGGGCTTTTAATATATACCTCTATTCATTCTCTATGTACCCTCCGGTGGGTGATACTCTTTCTAAGCCAAACAATACCCCCTATGGACCTACTCTGTGATATCAATCCTAATCTCATGTGAAGTGTGCTTAAAATTTGCATATATATATACACACATATTTTTTAGTCATTCCATATGATATCTTATTTCCTATCTGAATATCGAAAGGCGGTAATTATAACGCTTTTTCGACTGTGGTGCATTACATCCCATATTAGTATGACCTGAATCTTAGTGTCACCAATAGTCAGTTTTGCTGCTTCATAGGTGGGAATGCATCTCCTCGTCTTTGTTCAAACCATACGGTACCAAACTTCTGAAGGAAAGGATATGGCGTGATTCCTTCTGCCTAAGAATCTTTTCCCGATTGCCACTTCTCACATGGCAACCGACCATTTCAACAGCATAAAAACTCAGTTTCTTCCAGTCACTTGCATGGTGTCTTTCCATATGTTCCGCAACAGCATAGCTGCGGTCTTTGTTGATTGTAGCCCTTACGTGTTCTAGGATGCGTTTCTTCAGTTCACATACCGTGCTCCCCACGTACTTTAGTTTGCACAGACATTCGATGATATAGATCACGTATTGGCTTTTGCAGTTAATCATTTGATTAATTTTCCATTTCTTTTGATTAGCCATTGTGATTTCTTTCATATTGTGTGCTATTTGGCACACTTTACGTAGAGCACTTTTAAAAACCTTTTAGTTGCAACCAGGTTTTCTGTTTTTGTGTTTCAAAGTGACTGTGGACTAGTTCGTCCTTTAAGTTCTTAGCTCTCCTGTACGTGATTTTAGGATGGTTTCCCACTATTTTGGCCATCGTGGGATCTAAAGTCAATATGTTCCAGTGTTTCCGTAGGATTTGCTCAATTTGTTTAGATTGCGTGGACAGTGTAGTAATCAGACGAATTGCATCTTCCTCTTGTTTTTTACCTGGATTTTTGTCCCTAATGATATATTCTCTGTTTTGATTTTCAGTTCTTTTTAAGCAATCCGCCAATATTTTTGTATTGTATTTACGTTTTCTGAATCTCAGCATGGATTGTTTACTGTGTTTTTTCCATTCATTTTCTTCTGAGCAGATACGTCGTATTCTCAGTAGCTCCCCATAGGGGATGTTTCTTATTAAGGTTGATTGGTGGAAACTCCGCATGAAGTGTCGCATTGCTGGCTGTACTTTTACGATGTAATGTTGTGTGTATTTTTGTATCCTTGATATAAATCTCTGTGTCCAGGAACACCACTCTGTTGTTACTGATACTGTACGTAAAGTGTAGGTTGGTGTCCGTATTGTTTAGAATATTGAAATATGAGTCAAACTCTTCCTCTGACCCATTCCAAATTATGAGGAGATCGTCTATGTATCTCATCCAAGATACTATTTGCTACACATATTGATCATTTTTGGTCTCCCAAGCCACTTTTTGTTCCCACCAGCCCATTGTGAGACACGCGTAGCTTGGACTGAAGGAAAAACCCATCGCAGTGCCATCCTTTTGTAGGTATATTTCTTCTCCAAACATGAATACATTTTTAGTAAGACATAACTCAATCATATCTACTATCATTGCATTATGATGTGTAAAATGAATATTCCGTTCTTTTAGGAAATATTTGCACGCTGCTAGTCCAATTTTATTGTTGATATTGGTATACAATGAGATAACATCCATTGTTATCAATTTGTATGTCGGTTCCCACGTAATGTCTTGTAATATTCTTAGCCGGAGGGCAGCGGGGAAGGCGGAATTCTCTGACTAGGTGAGTGCGTGATACAAAGTTGCTTGTTGTAAGAGAAGAATAACAAACAATGTAAGCCGGTTGAGCTCCGTATATGTAACGCACGGAATAACATGTGAGAGGCATTAACTTTATGCCGCAGGCTTTCTGTTACAAAGTTATAGAACGTGGTTACAACAAGGGGCCTGGTAGTTCATCAAGAAAAAGGATTTAATAATAGCAAAATGGCAACATCAGCAGGTTCAACAATGGATAAAAGAGAGGCAAAAAGGAATGAAATAATGAGTTCCTTTTTCGAGGAACAAACGGCCACAGGCAGTGGCAATGGAGCTCAGATTACACCAAGAAATGTTGATATTAAAGCGAAAATAAGACTGTGGGAGAGACTATCCAAAAAAGAAATAAATAAATGGTTTGAGGTAACTTCATTGAAAAAATATTTGGAAGTTAAGAGAGTGCCAAGGGGACTCAGGATTAACCTTATGCCAAACCACCAAGACACAAGTAATGATCTGCTTCCTGAATGGGGAGAACATATCCTCGGTTCATCAATGGGTTTGATGGAAATTGAAAAAAATGTCCTTTGCCCGTGAACAAGGTCTGAGTAGACTGAAACGAGTTGGGTTGTTAACCTGCTTGCAATGTTGCGGATATATTTAAAACTGAATTGGAAATAACACTATACCAGGGAGTGCGTGTGTATTAATCCTGCAAAGGAATTTGGCTGATATTTATAATGGCTGACTCTGCCGTTTCCACGCTGTTCGCACCGCCAAGACGCCGAATGCCGAAAATCGAGAGTCATTGCTGTGGTAATATATATCTATATATATCTATATATATATATGCAAGAAAGAAGTGACTCAAACAGATAGATTCACCAAAGAACAAAAATATATTTCCACTACAACATTTCAGCTTCCGCCTTCCTCAGGTAGTCCAAGATGGTTTGCTCTGTGGCTGCACAGATGACAGCTGAATTTTCAAAAAGCATCATGAGTGAAGATTCCATTAACCCTGGGCGTAGTTAGCGAAGTAGCACTTTGCGAAGCTACGCAAAGTGCAGTTTGCACTACGCGAGCTACGCGTAGCACTTCGCGAACTGTGTAGTACCTTGTTCGCACTGTGCCAGATGTCGTTTTCAATGATTGCACAGTGCGGACAAGCAACCGGCACTGTGCAATCATTGAAAATGGCATCTTGCACAGTGCGAGCTGTAGTTTTCTGCTGCTCGAGTAGATTTTTACTCGAGCGGCAGCTTTCTCAACGCGGACTGGTAGTTTCTCATCGCGAGCGGTCGCGAGCATACGCGACCACTCGCAATGAGAAACCTGACCTCCTCGCGTTGAGAATCTCGCCGGGAGGTTTATTTTCCATGCTCGCGATCGCCAACTTGATGTTGCTGATCGCGAACAAGGAAAAAGTCTCGCCGGGATGTCATTTTGCTTGCTCGCGGTCCCCAACTTGACGTTGAGGACCGCGAGCAAGCAAAAAATGACCACAGCACTACGCAACACTACGCTACGCGTGTTCGCACTGTGCTACGTGCAGTTCGCGTAGTGCAAAGTAGCGCGAACTTCGCAAACTACGCAAGCGTAGCGTAGTGCTTTGCCCAGGCTTAGATTCCATCTTCAAGTACATATATATATATTTATAGATATATATATTCACAGAAAAAACCATAGGTTTCAGGCACGTGATAGTTAGGAATTAGCATTTAACAAACCTCAGAAATTCACTGAAGAAACCATAGGTTTCAGGGGTGTTATAGTTAGCTGGACTTTTCACTTGTACAAAACCATTGAAATTCCCCCGTTATAGTTAGTTCAGCTAACTATAACTCGCGCACCCGCAATGCACTGCTGATGACGTCACATATTACATCACTCATGACATGGTCAGTGACATCACTCATGACATCACTGATGACATCTCAAATGACATCACTGATGACATCACTGATGACATCATCCTTGTGATAGAGTGGCAGACCTCCTCTCAACCTAATATAACCTTTGATACACACATTCAAAAATAGAGACTACAATTTTCAAAACAATGGACATACCAATACCACGAACATCACTTGAGAGTCACAGCGCGCTCCTGGCAGAGCCCAATGTTGTGTGACACCCACCATTGCCTGCTGAGTGCCACACACCTCTGTGTTGTATTCCACCAGCTAGTGCATATGCTATGACACTCTCTAGCCCATGTGCACTGTAACACCACCCCGTGAATATGTCATGGCACACTTGTCTTTGCACGGGTTATATTGCCCCATCTAACGTGCCTTCCTCGATGCCTATGTTATAACGCACAGTGCTATGCCATACATATTACAATCTGGGATCCATATCTTTGTCACAGTGCATATGCAATGTTACACTCCCCAGCACATATTTTATATTACAACTTTAGAGACTAGTTAGGTTACACAACACTGCCCTGTGCATATTACACTCCAAGGCGCATATCGCATAGCACGCGCTAGTGCCTGTGCTATCTCGCGCTCTCCAATGAATCTGTCATTGCGCACAATGTATTGTATATTATATTTCACGCCCGGTTCATCTTACATCACACTTTTTGGTGCATAGTTTATACCATACACTATATCTAGTTTTCATTTTCAATCGTGCTCTCAGGACTATGTTCTATATAACACTGTGTTCACCTACCCTTTTCACGGGCATTACATTTTGCGATAGGGGTGGAGGGTCAGCGGGTGTTTCTGCCAAGTGAGCCCGGAGTCACAGTCACAAACGTCCTCTTCTTCCTGAATAAAAGTGAGATTATGCTGCATACTTGTTCATATTTTAAGTAGTTCGCACAGACACACATTTTAAAAACAATAAAGTTCCTAATACCCGCCTTCTCTGAACAGTTAGCTTGCTGCCCCATCCCCCTCCTCCCTATCCTCTGTTGTGTGAATCCATGGACTAGCCTCCTCCCTCCTGCCATGCATGGTCTGATGTGCTGCCACTGCCCTCAATTTAGTATGATGTACCAGTCCACTCCTCCTGCCCTCCATTGCCCAATTATATGCCCCATCATTGACCTCCTGCTTAAACTCTGTGCTTAGCTTGCTGCCCCTATTCTCCTTCCCCCTGCCCTCTGATGTCTTTGTGCATGCCCCTGCTCCATCCTTTTTGCCCACCATGTTCCATGGACCTGCCACTCCTATCTACTCTGAGTGTTCTGTTGAGCTGCCACTCCCCTCCCACCTGCCTAGCATTGTCAGATGACTGTAACCTGTCCCTGCCACCTCCACCCTGCCTGTCCACATGCCATGCCCCTATCCTCTTCATCCTGTCCTACATGGTCCATTGTACTGCCACACCCTTCTGCCCTCCCTGGTCTGTTGTGCTGCAATGCTCCTACTGCCTGCCCCGTGCGGTCTGTTGTGAGGCCCCTTCCCCTGAACTTTCTTGTCTGTGCACAGGTTCTGACCCTCCCCTCTATCATCCATCGTCCTTTGTGCATGCCCCTGCACCCTCATTCTTACCCATCATAGCCATTGTGCTGCCACTAACCCTCCCACTTGCCATGCATGGTCTTCTGTGCTACCATGGCCCCTCCCACCTTCCCTGTGTGGTCAGTTAGCTGCCCCTGACCCCCTCCCACCTTCCCTCCATGGTCTGTGTGTATTCCATCACAGTCTCACTGTTGCTCTTCATGGTGTGTCTTGCTTCTAGTGCCCATCCTGCCTGACCTCCATGGCTATCTTGCTGCTCCTGCCCTGCCCCTTTGCCCCCAGCCCTCTCTTTACATGTGCAGACCCCTACTCCCTCCCTCCTGGCTTGTCTGTTCCATTGTAATGCACCTGATCCGTCCCTCCTGCCCTTTATGGTCTGTTATGCTGCAGCTTTCTCTCCTGCCTGTCCATTATGGTCAGCTAGCTAGCATTGCCTCTTGCCCCTCTGTTCTCTGTTGTCCATGTGCATGGTCATGTCCCCTCCCTCTTGCTTTGTATGGATTGTTGTGCTGCACTCCCGTCCCGCATGCCCTGTGTGGTGTATTGTGCTGCTGCAAACCCTGATGCCTGCCCTGCAGGGTCAGTTTGGTGCACCTCTCCATGTCCCTCCTGTCCTCTGTTATCCAAGTCCATGTCCCTACCCCATTTCCTTCCATGATCCAATGTACCATACTTGTGAACATTTTGAACTTGGTAAGAGGGAGATTTTGAAAAAAAACTGGGGTATTGATTTTCCCCTTTGAGTTACATTGAAAAAGAGGAGATTGTAGACAGGAGACAGATCAAATAAAGCCCATTTGAGCTTAAAAACATTGGACGTTTCCTGGCTGAATCGGGTCTGTTGGCATGTATGGTTGTACTACCATTGCCTCTTCCTTCTGCCCACAATGGTCTATTACATTGCCGCAGCCTCTGTTGCAAGTCCTGTATTGTTGGTTTGTTGCCCCTGCCCCCCTTTCCACTGCCCTCCATAGTCTGTTGTGCTGCCACGGCCCTTCCTGCCTGCTCAGTGTGGTTAAATTGTTGCCTTTGCACCCTCCTACCTGCCTTCAATTTTCAGAGTCCGTGCCCCTGGCCTCTGCCTCTCAACAGTATCCTAATGAACAACTAGATTGCTAACATTCTATATTTATTACAAAAGTGTGGAACGCCTGACGTCATCTTGATGTAATCAAAACTGTAATACCTAGAGCATTTCCTTTAGAAATTACATATATGAGAGCGTCTTAGTGGCATCAAAATTGTGGTTAGTGCTCTAAAAGACTAAAATAAGGACATATTTTCTGAGTTTTCAAATAGCGACAAAGCACTTTTAAATTATTTGTTATCTTTATGTTTTTTTATCCAGTTGACTACTTGATTAAATGTTGCACTGAGGGGAGAGGATGTGGTGTTACTTCCAGAACTGCAGACTTTGCAACTGGGGAACCAGGTTGGAGTTTCTGCTTCAGCTCGACATTCTGTGATTCTGGTCAAATCACTTAGTCTCCCCATGTCTACAACCAAAATGAATTTGTTCTTGTGTGATGTAACCAATGCTTATGTAAAGCACTCCAATACCTGACAAGTCTGCACTATATAACACTGCAAAATCACAAAATAATAAGTGTTTTGCACACTTCTGTCATTGGGCTATATTTGGGCTACATCTGGGTGATTTTGGGCTACATTTGGGCTCTTTTGTCTCCGGTGGCCATCTTGGGAGATTTATTTGTTATGAAGTTTCCTAATTTCCTCAGGTACTGCAGTCTCCTCAGTAGGAAATGCTTTCAGTTTTTTACTTTGATTCCATCATGAAGGTATTCAGATATGTCACACATTTGCCATAAATTCTGAATGTTAGCACTCTAGTTGCTCATTAGATCACTGTAGTAAAACTACTGTTTACCATGGAAGTCTGCTCCTGGTATTAAAAGTGCATGTTTCAGTCTGCATGTCAGAATTTTTTAATGAAATAGAAGAGGATTTGAGAAGTCACTCAAAATGTGCCCTCATTTTCTTTCTTCAGCATTAATCATAATTTCTATGGCAAAATGAACCCCCTCATTGTGTTCCTTTTTAAATTAAATGTTTTAAGTGTTACCAGTTTATTCCAATCAAGATGGCTTCAGGTGTGCCATACTTTTGTCATAATGAAGACTGTAAGCGCTCTAGTTGTTTTTAAGAACACTCTGGGACATTCTGTCATTGGGCTATACTTGGGCTACATCTTGGTGATATTTGGGCTACATTTGGGCTCTTTTGTCTCTGGTGGCCATCTTGGGAGACTTATTTGTTATGAAGTTTCCTAATTTCCTCATTTACTGCAGTCTCCTCAGTAGGAAATACTTTCAGTTTTTTACTTTGATTCCATCAAGAAGGCATTCAGATGTGTCACACATTTGCCATAAATTCAGAATGTTAGCACTCTTTTTGCTCATTAGATCACTGTAGTAAAGCTACTGCTCACCAGGGAAAACTGCTGCTGGTATTGAAAGTGCATGTTTCAGTCTGCATGTCAGAATTTTTTAATGAAATAGAAGAGGATTTGAGAAGTCACTCAAAATGTGCCCTAATTTTTCTTTCTGCAGCACTAATCATACTTTTTATGGAACAATGAACCCCCTCATTTTGTTCCTTTTTAAATTAAATGTTTTAAGAGTTACCACTTTAATCCAAGCAAGATGGCTTCAGGTGTGCCATACGTTTATCATAAGTAGGACTGTTAGCGCTCTAGTTGTTCTTTGAACACTCTGGGAAGCTGCAGTAGAACACAAAGGAATCAACTGACAGTCTCTGCCCTTTTTGGATGTACATGTTTTACTGAGAATGTCAGACTTCATTCTCACATGACTGAGAAAGATAATGTGAATTTACAGAAAATAAGCTCTCAGTTTAGCTTATAGATCACCTTCCAAACCTCTGTGGGAAAAGCATGAGAAAATATTTTTCTCTCAGTCATGATATCCTAGCAGAAGGCTTTTTCACATGGTGAAATCACCTTAGAACATACCACAATTCCTAAAATGAGTATGGTACCATCAACAAATGATTTATAATGTAACTAAAGTCTTAAAACCTTCTATTAACTGCAACGCTTTTTAATGAGGTGCTATCATGTATATTGGTCCCAAGATGGCTGCCAACACTTCTTGGATGAAGTGCTGACAGCCAATCAGATCTCAGGATGAGATGTGTGGTTAGGCTCCACCCACATATATATATGATTTTACTTTTGATTTTCTCAGGAACTACTGAACAGATTGACTCCATATATGCAAAAGGCACATCCCTGAGCTGAGGACTACCTCTCTGCCAAATTTCAAGTAATTCTGTTCAGCCGTTCGGGCTGTACCTTGGACTAAAGGTCCCTATGGAAAATTGCATGGGGAAAACGTGTTTTGGGACCCCCCTTTTTTCTCAGCCCCCGCTTGACGAATCCCCCCGAGACTTTCAGGGTAGGAGCGGAGCGGAGCGCCCCACCTATTTTGAAAATTTTGTGAGGATTCGTCAACCGGCGCCGAAGTTATTCCAAATAGAATGTTGCGGATTTCCTATGGAAACACGATCCTAACTATAACTATCTACTGGCGACCGCCAGTAGATAATATATATATATATATATATATAAATATATATATATATATATATATATATATATATATATATATATATATATATATATGTATATATCAAAACAAAGTCCTGAACTCCCAAATGCAAGCTGGGGAGTTTAGAAAACAGGTACGGACCTCAATCTATGCACCATGCTGCCTTCCAAGAAAATACACCAAGCGGTTTGACGTATCAATTCTGACTTTTATTTCATGTAGTCAGACAAGTGTCCGCCTCAGAAGCGTTTCGATCGCCGCCGCGATCTTGATCACACATATATATATATATATATATATATATATATATATATATATATATATATATATATATATATATATATATATATATTCACTGAAAAAACCATAGGTTTCAGGCCTGATATAGTTAGGAATTAGCATTTAAAAAACCTTAGAAATTCACTGAATAATACAATAGGTTTTAGGGGTGTTATAGTTAGCTGGACATTTCACTCGAACAAAACCATTGAAATTCCTCCGATATAGTTAGTTGTACTAACTACATCTCGCGCGCCCGCAATCCACTGCTGATGATGTCACATATTACATCATTCATGACCTGGTCAGTCACATCACTGATGACATCTCAAATGACATCACTGATGACATCACTGATGGCATCATCCACGTGACAATCAGATACACCTCATCATACACTAGTATAACCTTTCATCAGATTTAAAACGAGCCCCCCACACAGGATTTTTTTTTTTTTTAACAAACAAGCCATGAGCCCCCCGCATACATTAACTTAAAGCCCCGGGGGGGTGGCAGGCGCCGGGGCTGGGGGGCCCCTCTGGGCCCCCCATTACTATAAAAAATTGCCCCGGGACTTGGCCCCCCCCGGGGGCTAATTGTAAACGAAGCGCGGGAAACCGCGCTTCGTTTTTTTTTTCATCAGCGGGAAGCGCGGACCCTACGCGCATCCCACGATTTAAAAAAAATAAAATAATAATAATCATTTTTTGCCTTGGGGGTCCTTGTGGGACCCCCTGAGCAGGCCTAGGGGGTCAGGGTGTTTCTACCCTGCCCCCTTGTCGCGTTTTGCGCCTTTTTTTCGGTTTTCTTGTGCCGCGGTTCTACCGAGGCACAAGATGGCTGCCAACACTTCCTGATTCAGAGTGTTGGCAGCCAATTAGCATTCAGCTCGTTCTCGGGAGGGTTCGGGGAGGGTGCGGGGAGGGTGCGCGGATCCTCCGAGGCCATAGATATATATGTACTTTTAACTCTAATTTTCTCAGGAACTACTTAACGAATTTACACCATTTAAGCAAAAGGCACGAGTCTGAACTGAGGACTACCTCTTTGCCAAATTTGGTGTAATTCCATTCAGCAGTTCGGGCTGTAGCTGCGTCAACAGGCCCAATGGGAAAATGCATGGGGAGAATGTGTTTTGGGACCCCCCTTTTTTCTCGGACCCCGCTTGACGAATCACTGTGAAATTTTCAGGATAGGAGCAGACCGGAGCTGGCCAAAAGTTTGGAAAATTTCGCAAAGATTCGTCAATCAGCGCCAACGTTATACCAAATAGAATGTTGCGGATTTCCTATGGAAAATAGGTCCTAACTATATCTACCTATTGGCGAATGCCAGTAGGTAATATATATATATATATATTCCACCTTCTCAACTTGTCCCATTTAGAAGAGCCACACACAGGTAGATATTCTTCCTTTAATTGTGCAATTTACAGCGCAGTGGAGGGAATTCAGACCAATTGTTCAAGCAGCCTGACACGTTTCATGCTTCCGTGGCATTTCATCAGAGGCTATGTTCAACACAGCATGTAGCAACCAGCATCACTTTGAACTCTCTCCACCTGCCCCAGTGGGCGTCGGCTCTCCCACAGCCTGATGGTATTCGTAGTGCTGTTAATTTTGCTTCAGTGAGCTGCATTCATGCGATGCAAGGTAAATAAAGATAAAACCCCAGTGGGTCTGGAAAAAGTCCAGTTACCTCTGGGCTGCAAGTACCAGCTTGCACAAACCGTCCTCTCTGACCTTTGCGCCGCTCATCGATTGACTTTAGCTCAGTCCACCTCCTCACAGATCGAATTCTTTTGGGGCGGATTATTATGTAGCGCGAATTTGACCTGAATCACGTATCAGAGCGCGTTACATAGCACCAGTTGCGTTACATGAGGACACATTAATGTTTTTGTTAGGCACGGGGAGATTAAGGGGCATATTATCAAGCCAGGCAATAAACTTATCGCCGTTTTAGCGGCAGAAAACTGCCGCTAAAACGGCAATAATGGGCTTGATAATATGCTCTATGGAATTCCAATTGATGCCCATGTTAGATGTGAAGGACATCTAACATGGGCTTCTATTGGAATTCCATAGAGCATATTGTCAAGCCCATTATCGCCAGTTTTCTGCCCCTGAAGCGGCGATAATGTAATCGCCTGGCTTGATAATATGCCCCTAAGTGATTGGTCACAGGATGTTCAGCGTCGTTGCTGAGTCTCGAACCCAGTTCCCCAGATTCGAGGACGACCGCCCTAGCCGTTAGGGTAACTCCTCTCCCTCTTTACGGTGCCTTGTAGGACACCAGCTTACCTTTCAGTGTTTTCAGCAGCTGAATATCCACGGATGGCGCTCTTCCAGCGGGTCCCTAGACATCCTTGATCACATGATCTGCGATCAGAAGCTTCCGCAAGGGATCATGCCATTTTAACTCTATAAGTTGGTGTAACCAATGTTTACCAACATCTCAAGAAGCGCCGCCCATGGCGTCAGTGACTGCCAGCTGAATCTGACTCCACACGCCCCGTATGTGGACACTGTTCTTTGGGGAGGAGCTAGATAGTTGGCAGCCATTGAACAGGATAGAAAGAGGTAAGCAGGGAGGTAGATGGTTTGGCAGGAGTAAAAGGACAGGCTGGTGCCAGAATGACAATGTTGATCCTGACTGCCTGGACCTCTTTTGTGTGAAGGGGATACCCTTTAGTGCCGATACCGGCAACTGATGTCACCACACACATAAGTACATAAATAAACCACACGACACATATGTAGGTGGAGAAATATTGCTGCAGGTTTATTAGCATAACCAACTATGCAAACATGGTGGGTTATCTTACGGGCGATCTGATCCCAGGGCAGGCAAACCCCTATGCCGCCTGCCCGTCTGATAAGCCTAAATTACACCGTGGCAGTTGCCAAATGGTGCATACCAAACCTTGGGAGGGGCCACCACTCCCATCAGTGGACCACTAGTCCACTTGCTACTCACGCCCCCCCCGAAAGAGGTGGGTGGAGCGTATTATGGAGCCCCCGGTTGCTCAGACCCACAACCGCCCGTAGGACTAACGGGGCGCCGTAGTTCTTCCAGGGGACAACGCTAAACATCCCTGGGTATCCTGGCTTAGCACCACGCTGTGCTGCTGCATGAAGTACCCCTTGGTATCTGCAGACTCTGGATCGCCCTGTAACTCCTCCTGCAACACAAAATAACATGTTAGAAAGCCTACGCCCCCTGGTACCTCCGTCTGCTGGGTAAGTGGAGGGGCGGGCAAGGCGAGACGGAAGGGACAAGAGGGCGTGGAAGGGGCGGGGACAGCCTATATACCCCTGCCCCTCCCGCTTCCGCCGGAAGTATCCATTGCCGGACGTCTTCCCTGGCCCAAGCCAGGAACTAGACCGGCTGCCCCCAGTGCCTTCATGCGGCACTAAGGCGGCCGCCCTTTTAGGGGGGTTGCTGCGCAACCCCCCCCGGGCAGCCTTGCATAGTGCCGATATCGGCAACTGATGTCACCACACACATAAGTACATAAATAAACCACACGACACATATGTAGGTGGAGAAATATTGCTGCAGGTTTATTACCATAACCAAATATGCAAACATGGTGGGTTATCTTACGGGCGATCCGATCCCAGGGCAGGCAAACCCCTATGCCGCCTGTCCGTCTGATAAGCCTAAATTACACCGTGGCAGTCGCCAAATGGTGCATACCAAACCTTGGGAGGGGCCACCCCTCCCATCAGTGGACCACCAGTCCACTTGCTTACTCACGCCCCCCCCTCCCCGAAAGAGGTGGGCGGAGCGTATTATGGAGCCCCCGGTTGCTCAGACCCACAACCGCCCGTAGGACTAATGGAGCGCCGTAGTTCTTCCACTGGACAACGCTAAACATCCCTGGGTATCCTGGCTTAGCACCACGCTGTGCTGCTGCATGAAGTACCCCTTGGTATCTGCAGACTCTGGATCGCCCTGTAACTCCTCCACAGCCTTGGGAGTGGCCACCGTCACTACTAGGGCCCCCCACCAAGGTAGCCCACTTCCTCACAACCTGCTGCAGCCAAAGCTTCCCCTAGGTCCAATAGGAAAAGATCCATGCCTAAAATAGAGAGGTGCACCCCATCTCCCTCCAGGCACTCTGTGGCTTGGCGTGTATAAGACCATGCCTAATGAAGCCAAAACCTCCTTGCTCTGTGAAACTGCGCATGGCTCGATCACGTTCCTCCTTGACACCTCAATCGCTATAAATAGGCGTTGGTCCCATGTTACCTTGGCATGGCTGCAAAGTTTGATGCTCTACCGACTGAGCTATCCGGGCTCCTGGGAAGAACAATACCTAAGACAAGCCACTCCTTCCAGGAAGTGCGAATGCGGGTGGAGGTAAGAGTTGACAAGTCAGCTCTACTTCCTCTATCCTCAGTTATCTGAGTCTAGCACTAGTCGGAGTATGACCACCACCTTCCGACAGTCACCACCCTATGTGAGGCCTTGCCCTCCCAAGCTTCAGCTAGCCTATCAGGGAGCAGACAGGCCAGCGTGACCCAGGGGCGGGGGGGACCAAAGCATAATCACCTCTCTATGTTGAATACTGGGAATGCAATAGTACTCCTGCTACCTTTGATGAATACAAGCCCCAGCTAGGCCCGCAAGAGACAAGGGTTCGCTCTTCTGTAACGAAATCTATAAGGAAGTTGGCACGGAAACTGCAAAGTACAAAAACAATGTTTATTAACCCTTAAGGGTGGTCCTACAATCCACACAACACTCTTCAGTATTGCAAGGAGTAGCACACCGAACTTGCGTACACAGTCCCCTTTTATACACAACAGAGGGGCTCATGGGTGGGTGGATAGTACATGAAGTCGAAGAACATTACCATTTAGGGTCATTCTCGATTCTAAATCAATACATGGGCGGAGCTAACACACTCCTTGAGCCCGCGAAAACACATGGTCAAGCAAAGCTAATTATAACAGATGTGGTCAAGTCTGGGCATGCGCCAGATGGACAAGAGGGAACTATTTATAACTGTTGCTAGGCAGATTACAAGAGCAACTAACACAGAAGTCGGACTCTCCTCGTGGTGAACACGTGGCAGCATGTCAATACAAAATGGAGTCCGGACTTCGGCCAACATATGAGGAAAACACGATAAAAGGGAAACACTAATGCTTTCAGTAAATGCTTAATCACATTCTGCCTTAATTTACAACAGACGACCCTTTCAGCATTTACTGAAGACATCTGGCTTCCAAGAATAATCATCGTATATGTCAATTATCATCATTCCTTTAACCTCTTTAGCTAGACCCTTCTGGCGGGCAACTTCGGCAATAGCTTTCTTATCTGGAATGCAGAATGAAATGCAGACAGAACAACATAATGGTCCACATTGAATACACATACAGAGAAAGAACAGAATTGCTATAATAATGCAGAGACCAGTTAGAACCTTCCATCCCCAGGCGGTAATTAACGCCCAAAACCATCCAGAAAAGGACCAAGTGCCGTTTTCTGTATGGATCTCAGCTGCAATTTTATGCAGTTTATTGATGGCATTATAAACTGATGGCGTATGATCAGGGATAAACACACAACAGCTACTTCCAATAATTTTACATGCTCCTCCTCTGTCAGCTAGCATAACGTCTAATACCATACGATTCTGTAATGCAACAATTCTAGTAATTTGCAATTCCTCCGTAAGATTCCCAAGAGCAGCAGCAGTCTGATTTGTCACAGCTTCTACCACTCTTGTTAATCTTCGGATCTTCCTACTGTTCAGGGCAGCTCCAACAAAGAAAAACAGTCCTAAGTTAAAATCAATATACTGCTGCAGACTGGTGTCAGTCTGATCTACATCGTCAATTGATAAAGTACGTTTATACCTATTTACAGTCACATTATTCAACAATTTCAGGTCTTTATGATACGATGCAGGTGCTAGGAATACAGGGGGTAGTAGGAATGATACATAGCATACCCCGGACCACCCAGCCGGCAAACGGTAATAACCTTTATTTCCACATACAAAATAGGTATTATGAGATGCTAGGAAGGTGCTGTTATTCAGTCCGTCGATATTCAGAACAGTTAAACAATCACTGACACCAACAGGGATGAAACCCACACTCTGGACACACAGGTCCGCTTGGGCTTGTGCCACTTGGATCACAAACTTATCCTTCCCCATAGTGTCTCTAGTGTTCGTAAAAATATAGGGAATGGATTCATTGTCTGGTCGGTACTCTTCCCATTCCCAAATCGTTCGATTTGCTTGTGGATATCCATTTCTGTCCTGATGACATTCTTTATTAAGTCTAAAAAGCAGTCGTCCCACTGTCGGTTTCCGAGTGGCAAACAACAAAGTGTACCATGCTCTACAAGAGCCATTGTGAGAGAAAGGAAGTGGTATGAATGGCGTACCTCCTTTCTTCTGATGGGCTGGCATCATCCCACATATCCAACAGTTCGTAGCATTTGTAGCAACGTGGGTGTGATGCAGCATCTGAATGAAAGTGTTATTCAAATAGGATTGTCGATGCTTCAACTCTTGATATGGCAATGTGTAAAAGTAGTGCTCCGCAGGCACTGGAGTCGTCAACACAAGTGTCTCTCGGGCTGGAGTTGCCTCCTCCACAAACCATGTGGTTATACCAACGATAGCTACTGTTAGCATGAACCCCAACGCACAAAAAATCTTCTTCTTCTCCATGTCAAAGGAAACAATACCCTAATATCTTCCTGAAACTAAAAGTCTGTCAGAACTCTTCCCCTTGGGCAGCGGTTGATTTCTTCACCAACGGGCCAAGACGGGTGTCGCTACACTAATGCAGGGCTGATCCCCCCCCCTTGCCTCAGCGGCTCTCCGTTTCACTAACCCAAGGGCCGTTCTGACAGTATGTCCCAGTACTGAAGATCTCACTTCCTTGGTCGCAGATGATATCGCCTTCCTCCAGAAGTCATGTGGTCCGAAAAGAGCTCCTCAGTGTCGTTTGGCCTCGCAACACGGCCTGTCTCTGCTGCTAGGACTTCTCGTTGATCGGTCAGCACGGCAGACTCCACCAATCCGGGCGGTACCTTTCGACAGTGCAAGGAATGGATCCAATTCTTCCTGTTCGAGACTCGCACTGCCGTCCTCGTTGCCAGAAGGACTTGCTCAGGTCCGATCCATCTCGGCTCCAAACTGTTCGATCTATCGAAGACCTTTATCATCACATGGTCTCCGGGCCGGAGACCATGTCCTTCGCCAGTAGACCGATCAGGGAGCGCCTCTCGGACCTGTTGATGAATAGAAACCAAGTTATCCGTTAACTGTGCCAGATAATCACCCATCATCACACAAGGTACATCATACACAGCCTTAGGCCTTGGTGGACCCCAAATGTTCATTGGTCGTCCAAATACAATCTCATAGGGCGTAAGGCCGGTTCGAGAGTGTGGCACCGACCTAATTGACAATAACGCCAGTGGCAAGGCGTCTGGCCAAGTCAAAGATGTTGAAGCTTGAATTTTGGCGATCTTAAGCTTCAGTGTACCATTATACTTCTCGACTAGTCCTGCAGACTGAGGGTGGAACACGGCATGGAACTTCTGAGTGATGCCTAGGCCCTTCAAGACATACTTTATAACATCCGCTACAAAGTGAGGGCCATTATCACTCCACAGAAGTCTACAGACGCCGTATCGGGGGAAAAACTCTTTCAGCAATAACTTCGCTGTAGTCATTGCAGTATTGTCTTTCGCAGGGTACGCCTCAACCCACTTACTGAAGGCGCAAACCACTACTAGAACATACTTCAAATTGTTACAGCGCTCAAGCTGGATGTAATCCATCTGCAGAACCTCAAAGGGTGCAGTGGGTGTCGCAAATCCTCCTGCTGGAGTTCGAGTGCCTTTCCCTGGGTTATACCTCAGGCAGATCATACAGGTCTGCACCACCCTCTTTGCTGTGCTAGCAATCTCTGGATGCTCCCAGACTTGGGTAAGCAATTTCACAATTGCGGAAGCTCCAACATGTGCTAGCCCATGTGCCATCTGGACCATAGGTTGTACAAAAGCCGTGGGTAATTTCCATCTATCCATCTGCTTATTTCTCCAGCAACCCTCGTCATCCAGTTCTCCTTCGCTAACCCATTGTTCCCGCTCTTTGTCAGAAGCGGTCTTTTGTATTTCTCGCACTTGCTCCTTCGCATCATGCCATCTCTCCACCTGTGACTTCACTACATACATGGCAGTAGTGCCGGGCTGCATCGCGGTCTCCCGTGCTACTCGATCTGCTAACGCATTCCCTTCTCCAACCTTATCAACCACTTTCCTATGGGCGCTACACTTAACAATGGCAATTTTCTTTGGGTATGTCAATGCAGTTAAAAGGTTATGAACTAACTCCCCATGCATTATCTGTACCCCATGTGACGTTAGAAACCCTCTCTCCTTCCAGAGTAGGCCGAAATCGTGCGCTACTCCGAAGGCATAGCGGCTATCTGTATAAACATTCACACACAATCCTGTACTGAGCTCACACGCTCGTGTTAACGCTATCAGTTCCGCTGCTTGAGCTGATTTCTGTGGTATGCGTGCTGTCTCCACTATCGTCTGTAACGTGGTAATTGCATACGCTGCTGAAGTCGTACCATCTGGTAGCTTCAGGCATGATCCATCCACCCACAACTCTCCATCTACATCTGAAAAGGGCGTATCCTGGAGATCAATACGACCCTTTGTTTGTTCCTCAGTCACAAGAATACAATCATGCGCTTTCTGTGCCTCAGGCTGGGTCTCGGGGTATGGCAACAATGTAGCCGGGTTTAATGTCACGCACCTTTTCAACGTAATATGAGGAGCCAAAAGCGTCAACTCATATCCCGTTAAACGGGCACTAGTCAAATGCTGCGTCTTTGTTTGATTAAGCAGGGCATCAACAGCGTGGGGAACTAACACCAACAGTTTATGGGACAATACAATTCCTTCACTCTGCCGTATTGACACAGCTGTCGCCGCAACCGAGCGAAAACACCCTGGTAATGCTCGGGCGACAGGATCAAGCACAGCCGAAAAGTATGCACACGGGCGCTGCTTGTCGCCGTGCATCTGCACTAAAACTGATAATGCACATCCATCTTTCTCATGCACATACAACGAAAAGGGTTTTGCATAATCAGGGGTCCCTAACACTGGTGCTGAACAAAGGGCCTGTCTTAATTGCTGAAAAGCAGCGTCACACTCATCTGACCAGGGAATCGGGATGGGCGTGTCTTTTGTCAAGAGAGCTAGCAATGGCTTAGCTATGTGTGAAAACCCCAATATCCACTGTCTACAAAAAGAAACAAGACCCAAAAATGCACGCACATCCTTCTGCGTGGATGGCCTTGGTGTGTCCAAAATTACTTGGATACGATCTGGTGTGAGTGCACGCCCCTCCTTAGACAAAAGGTGACCCAAATAAGTCACCTTTGGTCTACAGAATTGCAATTTCTTCCTAGAGACCTTATGATTGTGGGATGCTAAAAAGGAAAGTAAGGCTATCGTGCTTTTCTCGCACAACTCCAGGGTGTCAGCCGCCAACAGGATGTCATCGACATATTGAATGAGGGCGACCCCCTCGAGTAAAGCAAAGGAATCCAACTGTCGTTTCAAAGCCTGACTGTAAATACTAGGGCTTTCTGTGTAGCCCTGGGGAATTCTACAAAAGCGATAAGATCTATTGTTTAATGTGAACCCAAAAAGGAATCGGCTATCAGGGTGAATGGGAATAGAAAAGAAGGCATTTTTCAAATCAATCACTGAGAACACGGTCGCCGTAGGCGGGACCAGGGTGAGCAACGTCGTGATATCGGAAACCACCGGGTACTGAGGTATCACGACCTTGTTCACCTCCCTCAAATCAATTATGAACCGATAAACTTTTGCATCCGTGTCCTTTTTCAGAATAGGGAGAATCGGGCTGTTACAGATATTATAGGGGACTTCTTCCACTACTCCCACTGCGATCAAATCTTGCACAATCTGTATGAGAGCTTCCTCGCCCTCCTGGGAAATACGATACTGGGGGAGGCGCGGTAGCACCGCCCCCTCCTGGACGCTAATGCGGACTGGAGGAATCACCATTTGTCCCACATCCGTGTCCGATGTTGCCCATAAAGTTTGGGGGAGGGTAGCCAACAACGCATCCTCTGAGACCGTACACATCCGCCCAGATCGGGGGTAGTTGTCATTTAAAATCACCCTCACACCCTCAGGGGAACAGCGAATTGTAGCCCTAAAATGCTTTAACATATCAAGGCCCATAATGTTATCCGGTGTGTACGGAGCAAGCAGAAACGGACAAGGCGCAGAAAAACAATCAACTTTAAATGCAAGGGGCTGTGAAAGAGGGCTTCGGGAAAGTGTACCGTCAAACCCTACCGATGTAACTATTGAGCCGGATGGGGGAGCCCCCGGAACCAAGTACCTAGACAATGCACTACGTGTCGCTCCTGTATCCACTAGGAACTGATCAGTAGAACCTAAAACCTCAGCCGATACATAAGGACCCGTCTGATCGACCGGCACCTCAACTGATTCGGACCCCCATCCTACGCATTCCTATGCATGCTGAGAATCGTAATATCCCGAATGATCGGTGTCCGATACATGGTACTGATGCTGGCGATCAAAAACATTCGAGCTATCTCGGTGCTGTCCTGCAGTATCGAAACGGGCATTATCGTTGGAATTCCCTCTAAAGTTCGAGAAGCCCCCTCTACCTCTCTGGCCACCCGGAGTGTGCCCCTGCCGCGAAGCGCGCAACGCTGGGCACTCCCTGGCCCAATGGCCCAACTGCTTACAATACGCACATTGGTTCTTATTCAAATCAGGTCGGCCCGAAGGGGGACCATAAGATCCGCTCCTTCCCCTATTGTTATTACCCCGGCGGGGCGGGCCATATACTTGTGCTAACATAACTTTCGTTTTGAGATCTTTCGACTTCTTCTCCTCCTGGCCCTTCGCCTCGTGCTCCTGACGCTCATAATACTGGGCGATGGTCAGTAGGGCCGTCGGTGTCGCGGAGGACCAAGAACTCTCACTCGCTTTTAACCGGGCCGCAACTGCCGGCAGCAAATTAGCCACATATTTGTCCGCAAAAAGGTGGCGGCCTGTGTCGTCGGTAAGCGACTGGCCACTAAAATCATGGAACGTTTCTTCAAAGCGCGTGAAGAAATCTGCCACTGACTCATCAACTTTCTGCTTACATGCCGCCAACATATTCCAGTCAATCTTCTTGGGGGGGATTATTGTTTTTAATTTAGCCACAATAGCAGCAGGGAGATCTAGAATATTCCGGGGAGGTTTCTGTGCGGGCTTCCGCTCCCTATCCTCATCCTCAAGGTCAGACCACCGGGCCTTAAAAGCAACTATATCATCCACCCTTCGGACAGATCGCCACGTGTCCGGTGGTAGAATAAGGCCAAAGAACAGATCTATATCCGCTAAGGTCATAATGCAAGAATTCAAGGCCCCCTCGACTTCTTCATAGAAGGCCGCTGGATTCTTGCGGGGGTCAGGCAATGCATTCTTTAACGCCATAACATCGGCTCTATGCCATGGAGTATAAACCCAATTATACACGAAATATCCCTTAGCATCGACGGAGTTGATATCGGAGCTAGTCCCCGCTCCCTTAGGAGGAACATACAAAGGCGCCGCCTCTCGCATTGGTTTAGCATGCACTATGTCATCCTTATCTGACTGGGAGGCGGATGGGTGGCCCTCTGCTGCAACCGAATCCGACTGCTTCTCCGTTTCCGCTCGTTGGCGTGCTTTCTCTCGAAGGGCCAGTACCTCGTCCCGCAAGGCGAACAGCCGCCGAGCCGCCTCAGGAGCCTTAGAGGGAGAAAAAGCACCGTTACGTATTGCTCTGGCATCCGAAGACACTTCGTCAGGCTCAAAAACATGAGAATATTTTCGGAAAGCATTAATCACTTCATCCGCGAAATGACCCAGAAAATACACTTTATCTCTCTCCTGCCATGGCCCCCAAATTTGAAATAATTCCTCCTGGGATACCTTGCCTTTCAGCGCACGGAAGGAGATTTGCCGAAGCTCAGCCATTTGCTCGGCTGGCAACATGGACCGTGTGTCTACCTTACCCGAAGCCGGGTCGGAATCTTGCGGCCGCGGAGCCGATGCGCCAACATAAGGGGGCGGAGAGCGATCTAGTAAATAAAAATCGTCATCAGGATTATTAAGGACAGGATAAAGTGGCTGGCGAACAACATATTGACCCGAAACTTGTAGCCTACGCTCTTTCTCTTGTCTATCCGTCTGCTCTTTGTCCTCCCGACGCTTTGCTTCTTGTGCTCGCACATGATCATTCTTTCGTTGCTCTTTATCAAACAGCGCTTTCTCACGTTTCTCTCGCTCACGCACCTCCTTCACCCATAACCGCACACACTCAAACATATCCTGACGAGCACGTCGCTTACACATACACTGTTCCACATACTCAATCTTACGCATATCAAACGATCCATACAAAGGCCATCGCAACTCAGGATCCTTCTTGGTATATTTCCTCCACAATGTGCTGTACATTATGGATGAAAGACCATGCTTCACATACATATCCCTATTAGGAGTCCCCTCTGGGGGAGCTGGAGCAGATTCCTCGAGGTTCAACCGGTTACCCAGACAGCAGCACCACTTACGGAGTGCGCTAAAAGCAGGCATGTTAGGAATAATGCAAAATATGCAGTATTATCAAGAAAAATGGCACTTAATCGTTGCGCCGTTCCAAGTTTACACAGCTCCGGAGAAATTTCTCCACATTACCTGCCTATATGTGTTGCAACGCATATATGTTCACAAAGACAAATTCAAAATATGACTAGTCACCATAAATCAAACTCAAATAGCCAGATCAGGCTTCAAAACTCGGAGCAAGTACCGTACAACGGTTCTTACCAATCAAGAGTCCAGGTTCCAACTGCCAAGCTCCACAATCGCCCAAACGGCTCTCACGGCAGGACCGACAGAAGAGGTCTCAGTCGATGACCGGCGCCACCCAGATGGTCAGCTCGGAAGGGAAGGAAGAAAAACCTCGGGATGCCAAGGCTAAAACGCCGCTGGCAGTGATCACGTCCCCGGCCAAACTCCTCACCTTCGTCGCGACCAGTCCTTCGAGCATCCGAGTCGCCGATGAGCCCCACGTGACGGGCGCCAATTGATGAATACAAGCCCCAGCTAGGCCCGCAAGAGACAAGGGTTCGCTCTTCTGTAACGAAATCTATAAGGAAGTTGGCACGGAAACTGCAAAGTACAAAAACAATGTTTATTAACCCTTAAGGGTGGTCCTACAATCCACACAACACTCTTCAGTATTGCAAGGAGTAGCACACCGAACTTGCGTACACAGTCCCCTTTTATACACAACAGAGGGGCTCATGGGTGGGTGGATAGTACATGAAGTCGAAGAACATTACCATTTAGGGTCATTCTCGATTCTAAATCAATACATGGGCGGAGCTAACACACTCCTTGAGCCCGCGAAAACACATGGTCAAGCAAAGCTAATTATAACAGATGTGGTCAAGTCTGGGCATGCGCCAGATGGACAAGAGGGAACTATTTATAACTGTTGCTAGGCAGATTACAAGAGCAACTAACACAGAAGTCGGACTCTCCTCGTGGTGAACACGTGGCAGCATGTCAATACAAAATGGAGTCCGGACTTCGGCCAACATATGAGGAAAACACGATAAAAGGGAAACACTAATGCTTTCAGTAAATGCTTAATCACATTCTGCCTTAATTTACAACACCTTGTAGCCCAAATATGTTTCCCAGAAGTTTCCCCCAATCCTATGGACCAAATCGACCCCCGTTGGAAGGCCACTTCCACATCCTGCATAGCTGGCATGCCAGTGCTGAAGGGCGGGAGAAGTTGCCCGTTACCCTTACTCACATCACTGATACCTGTTGCGTCGAACTCAAGGACGGGCTACTAAATGAGCTTGCCAGGCTCTGCCCTTGTAACCAGAGGTCAGGCCCCAGACCCTCTAAGTTGTGCAGTGTCACCTGCCTGATAACACAACTCCCAGGGCAGACCACTGGCCTCTAACCCCTGCTTGGCCATGCCTGAGCCAAAACCCCCTCTGAAAAGCATGACAACAGGCTAACCACCAACAAAGCATTCTGGATGTTCCTGACACTGCCACACATTCGCATAACTGAAGCAACTGGCAACCTGCCTAAAAAGTATCAATTCAGCCTTCTATGAATGCAACCTGTGCTATTGTAGCTATCCGTGTTAGAGCTCCCTCCCAACAAGCAGCCCTAACCAGGCAACCCGCACCCTCTTGGCACTGGCACCCACCCGCCCCAGCTACCCTAGAGTGCCCGTTCGTGTCTAGCCACAACCTTACGTTTATCACTGGCGGTATCCCAGGGTATGATGACCTCAGCTGACTCTACTGCGGAGTGCCCGTTGCACCATCGCAAGTAAGTCTTGGCCTAATCAGTGTCTGGCTACAAAGGATGCTGACAATGCCAGCCCCAGTCCTGGGCGAAAAGAAGCTTTACAGCTGCTATTCCCTTACTCTTGTTGAGCACAAACCCACAACCAAATGCTCACCATGGTTCAATAACTTCCTGCTAATAATCATTTCCATGAGGAACGTTGACAAATCTATGTTCTGCAACGGCACTACTGAGCAGCCTGACCATTCTGCCAGTGCCGAAACGACCTTTGTCCTGCTGCCTTGACTAATCATTCTGACCCTGCTCTAAAAGCGCCCACGTCGGCCTTAGGTCAAACAATTCGCCAATAACATAGCTTAGCAAAGTGTGCTGCTGGGTCATGCCTCCTCATCCATTGCAACCAATATGAATCAACCCTCATCCGGCCTTGCAGCAAGCAGGACTAGGACTCGAAGCGTCACACCAGGACTCACAGTCACAACCCCCGGAACGGACGCGCTCCCCCCAACCCACTGCTCCCCAGACCGCCTGCCTACTGCTCACCGTAAGGCTGCGGAGAGAGGCTGTTGATTGAAAAACCCTTGTAGCTGAGCATTAGACCGACCCGACAGGGAGCATCATACGAAATGAGGTCGGGACCACCACACCGCCTGTGAAACATCACCGGTGAATTATGTCGTGATCCCTCCTAAGCCCTTGGAGATCACCATCAACAACAGGTGTCAGGTACCTAGCGGGACCTTCAAATCCCAGATACTCTCAAAGTCCTTGCCGTCTGGCGGCGCTCCCTGCTGCAGGAATCTTGCTGCCCCACAACTCGCCCGTCTTGGCCCGTTGGAACTTAAAACGCTGAAATTGTGTGATCACCTCTCGTGGGGGGAGGGGGGAGGGGTGGAACGTGAACATGCGTCCCAAATGTAAATAGACGCGAAGGTGTGCAGGCAATAAGAATCAGAACCTAACCGTGCCTGAGCATAAGACCTAGAATTCAAACTGAGACCTACAGAATATGCGTGGTGCACTGCCGCACAGCTTGGCCCCTCAGCCACTTCCCACCCTTGGAAGCAAGCCTTAGCTGGTTGCCCTCAGATCCTAGCCGTGCACGCCTCACCCAGGGGGTTCCCTTAACGGAGCTTTAGTCCTACTGCTAGACGGCTTACCGCTCAGTGTACCAGGACATGAAATGCTAAATCCAACACATAATCTACGTTCTCTGACCGCAAGCGAAGGGTAATGTGTTCACCAAAACAAAGTAAACTAACCTTGCACGCAGCACTTTTCTGGAGACCTACAACATCTGACAAGAGGCGCAGCAACGTGGAAATCAAGCTTGGGGAGCTGACACGCCTCTGATTCCCTTGACCCCAAGAGGCCAAAGAGGCAAACCCGCCCCCCCAAGGCTAGAAGGAGGATTGGGCAGACGGAAAGCTGAATGTAAGCGACGAGCCAAATCCCACCACAGAGGAGCACAGTTACTGCGAAAATGGGTACTCCTGCCTTCCACAGGATCCAACAAAAGACCTACCTGATAGCCCTACTGGTATAGGTTCCACTGCCTCACTCATGAAAACCGGTCACCCGAAGAAAAAGGCTAACATAAAGACACCAACGGGGCAGGGGGAGCCCAGCGCCGAGTTCAAGGATCGTTTAACAGTTAACTAATCAGCAGGGCTATACAGCTTGCTCAGGCGATCACCCTGGCAAGCAGGCCAGCCACCCGAACACCGCGTCGTTACCAGTTGTTCCGCACACTGAAATCATGACTGATCACTATTCGTGGTTAATCTCCGCGCCTAGAGAAACCTCTCAATGTACAAGTGTAAATGATGTGACGCCGGTGTAGAAACGAGAAACAAGAGCTCCCGGTTACAAGGGATACTGAGCATCTGTCATGCGTCCCTATCTTAACTACAAAATAAGCACTCCCTACAACCAGTCCCTCTATTGGCTAACCAGCTGACCAACAGAAGCGTGTGATAACAGTCAAACGTGCACGTGTCGTGGGCCCACTGGAAGGCAACAGCCTTAAGCCGCCTAACTGGTGTCCCGCTCCCTGGAAGCCTGCATGAACACCATTCCTAGCGTTACTCTAGTGCGCATAGGGAAATACATTTTCAGTATACAAATGTCTGTGTATGTGAGCGCAAAGGTGTTGAAACACTAAACATGAGCTCCAGTTACATGACATGCTGCGCACCTAGCATCGCATCTCTATATTTACTATGCGAAGAGCATTACCTACCCAAGCCCATCTATCGGCGATCAGTGCTTATAATTGCATATAGAGAAATAATTCCCCATCATAACTCAGTTGCAGGCCCACCGAGAGCTATTCTACTTCATGTCAGCCTGCCTGCGCTTACGACAGCTGGGCTGTCCCCCACACCAATAAACAGCCAATTCTCTAGGAAAGACACAAACAGCGCCGAGTGCACCCTGCGCAAGCTTCAAGTATTGAATAAGAGTTAAAAACTGGTCTGCAGGGCTCCCCAACTAGCTCACGTTTCCATAGCAGGGAGACACAATGAGACCTGCAGCCCACTTATAGCATTTAATTTACAGGTCCTAGGTACAAACAGCACCAAAAAATAAGTACTTATTAGTAATTTAAATGTGCGAAATCGGTGTATGTCATTTTACCAGGTTTAGGTGAGAGATCACAAACCTATACTATTGGATAGCAGGAGTTGAAGTGTACAGTGCCCTGTGGCCGACTAAAACAGGTTCTGTCACAAAAGGCAAAACATATAAGGGGTGCCACCCAATGGTCATGTCCTGTAATCTGGCGCATAGTAATTACTGGTATAAAATTACCATACACTTTTCAAAATTGTTCAGAATGACACTGTGCTAAGTATGTCACATCTTGATAAAGGAGAGGGGCACTGCATTCCAAAGGAGCTAGGGTATGAGGCCATAAATATTAGAGATATTCCAAAGTCAATCATTATGGGGAAATTAGGCAGGTATACCGGGAAATGCAGTTCAGTGAATCCTGCTAGTACTAATAACAGTATGAACCTGGTTCAGGTATTTTAATGATGAGATAAATAACCTCTATTGAGTGCAAATTCCAATCAATGATAAGGCGCTACATGTGACGGTGCAGTGACACGAAGGTAAATGACAAAATAGTACAACGATATATACAGTGTGCATTACATAAGATAGTCTTAACCACCAGCACAATAACTTAGAATAGAGGAACTGTGGACTTAAACAGTTCTCTCATAATGAAAAGTGGTTAAGACATGATAGTCGACCTTTAAATCCCAAGAACATCTGGCCATCTTACACATGCAAATAGAAGAAGCTGTGCATCAGGTTTGCCAAGAGGTCAGTTGATTCACTAAAGGGCCCAAAAGAGACAGTACTAGGCCATGTTTTGTATTTCATTAAGTTAAACTTATAGCTCTCTCTGCAGCTATCGCAAATATTGATAAAGTTCTTCCCCTACTTCTTTCTTCACTCTCCCAGTAGTAATGATATTATGGAAGTATGTACAAAGGTTTCCTCCCCAAATCTGTTGGGTTCTCCCAGGGATCATAACAATGAGCTATTTAAACGAATGCCTTCCATCTCAAAGCCCCTGCATATAGCTGCAGTTCACCGTTTGTGCTGAGTTGCTACTACTTCAGCACATAATTAGTGTGATGGAGCCCCTATGTTTCATTAAGCCATATACCATATTTCACAAAACAAGGCAATGATAACGTGACCCCTACCTTCCTCGTCAAAGTTATTTCTAATGTGTGCCAATCAGATTATCTTGTCCCCTGAAAGCCCTTTCCCTATGTTTCCTTGCCAGAGGAAAATCATTTCACACCCATGAAGCAGAGTTATTAAATAGTGCCTAGTCAAAACTAAAGACTTCAGGCAGCCTACTCAACTATGCTCTTCTCCACAATCAGATGGTGATATCTAAACAGTCTTCAACCAAGTTAAACCATATCCTGCATTGTTACAACAAATCAACAATCTCTTTCAGGCGGGCTGAAGTCCTAATTACAACAAATGCAGGATTATTGCATTGGTCCAAACACCCACGAAGTACAATTACTACAGGTAGTAATACTTTCAGGATTGCTAAAAAACGAGCCTTATAAAAGTTAGCCCCTATTCAGGCATGTTTCCCACATTTCTGAGCTCCTTTTTATCCGGACATTTTGCCTGCTATTAGTAGAGAAAACAGCGTTAACCGTGATATTTCTGTGAATCTGTCCTAGGGCCATAAGAGTTCATTCCACACGGCGAAGGTCAGACCAGCAGGCCTTACAGTCATTTGTGACTTACAGTGGCGCGGCGACCCCTAATTTACAACCATTTACAACTGTGCCCACGTCGCTGAGATGCAGTCGCCACTGACCGCCGCGCCATGGCCCGGAGGATGGAGCCCAGTTCCTGCGCACCGCACAACCATAAGCAGGACTCGAACCGGTAGCTCAAGGGCCACTCGTTATAATTATACCCTTATGAGCACCTAGGGGAAGGAATAGTGAACGCAGCACTTTATTTTAAAAGTATTTAAACACTGTCGAACGAAGTGGCCCTTCGTCACACCTTGGTACTTCATAAACAAGGAACAACCAGCAAAGGCCCGGCACACCGCGCCATCCCCACATATGGCAGCAGGTGCCCAGCTGGCCCCCCCAAACATGACGAGCGCGCAGAGCCGAAGAGGTCCCCCATGGAGCACCCACCCGCGGCATTCTACTGCAATCAAGATATGGCGGCCTCTAAATAAGATTTGGCCTATAGATTAGACACTCGAAATAAAGAACTATGGCTATTCACCAAGACCATTGGCGCATTGAGAATGCACACGCAGCATCCCAATACCCGCGGGTCCCCCAACTGGGGCCCCTGCTGTGTCCCCAACCCCGACCGCGCCGCTATGCCCCTGGCGAGCGGCTACATTTCAAAATAGTGTCGCGTACGGGAGGGGGCAACCCCAGCGCCACCGGGTCATGTGCCGCTTGGTGACCACAACCTGTAACTTCGGCATCCAAGCCACAAAAGTTAACGAAAACCCCTTCCACACTAGAAATCGCCCAGAGGCAATAATTCAAAGACTCCGGCAACGAAGCCGGCGTGCCACAACAGGGCCAATTGTGCATATTGCGGGAATTGTAGCAAGAAGCCCCCACAGGAACCCTCCTCGGGTGGCACTGGCGGACCCATCAGGCAGTGCGCTGCCCGTGCGTATGTTGGGCCGATGCCCTCATGCTGCTCTAGTGCCAAGAGGCCCTGAGACCAGAGCGGCGGCCCGGTGCGGCACCACACCGCCGGCGGATGAGGCAGGTCTGCTGCTCCTACTGGCCTGACCGGCGGTCCGCCCCATGCCCTTGGGGAGGGATGCCATTGAAGCTAAGGCGGGCACGTGGCCCTCGGGGAAACACCTGGAGGCCTGGGAATTGAGCGGCCATTCAACGTCCTACCGTGCAAAGCCGGGCTAATCCCACAGCCACCTCGGCCACAAGGCAGGTTCCAACCTCACATCCAAGGCTGTTTTGCTATATGCGGCCGCCGGGATTGCCACCCTGCTGCTGAGGGCAATGTCAAGCCCAACCTAAGACAGAAGACCATCACGGACACGGCAGCCACCCACGACGACGACGGACCTGCTCCGCTTTCGTTCTCCTTTTTTCATTTTGTTCAACTGAGCCGAAACCATGATGTCGGCGTGCCAAATACCAAATGGGAGCCGCTCACCCGCGGCACACACCCCTGCCAGACCCGTGATCCCGTCTCGCCACAACAGTCCGAAACTTGCTCTGAGCCAGTCCCCCAGGCACACCCCCTGCCCCTTCCAAGGCGCAGAAACCCAAATCCGCCTCAACACTCCTGCCACATCCAACACCGGTCAAACCCGACCGCGCCATGCCCGAACCCCATGGGATCCCTCGCCCCAGACGTGGGCACGACAGTCCTCGCCGCCAGACCATGGGCCCCCCAATGCGTGAGGTAGGGGCCCGACACACCGCAATACAGAAGAGGCCGGCCATCAACCACGAGACAGGCCAGCAACCTGCACGACGCCGACGCATGACCACACAAGGCGAGACGGAAGGGACAAGAGGGCATGGAAGGGGCGGGGACAGCCTATATACCCCTGCCCCCTCCCCCTTCCGCCGGAAGTATCCATTGCCGGACGTCTTCCCTGGCCCAAGCCAGGAACTAGACCGGCTGCCCCCAGTGCCTTCATGCGGCACTAAGGCGGCCGCCCTTTTAAGGGGGTTGCTGCGCAACCCCCCCGGGCAGCCTTGCAGTCTCACTTGGGATACAATTATATTTGAGGAAGACGGTGAAGAAGATGTTGCAGCTTGTGAAAGTCTTGGATGAAAGAAGAGGCCAAAATAATACCATCCTGGTGGGTTGGGGGGAATTGTGGTGCAAAACAGAGCCCCTTGAAATGATACAATTGGATCCTTAGATTAAAGGTAATTCAACTTTCGTTTTTTATGAGGCGAGAAGGAGATAAGACATAAGAGCCCTGAACCAATGATATAGAAGGCTGGCTGGAGGACAAGAAAGTCCAGAGAGGGAAAACCAAGAGGGAAAACCAGTGGAGCGGGAATGCAAGGAGCAAGTAATGAGGCAAGCAAGTAATGAGGCCAGAAGGCATTTGAGGGTGTAGGGGTGAAGTATAAATGTGCATGTACCAGGATTAGGGTTTTCATTCTAGTGAATGGAAAAATGAGGCATCCTTTCTCGTCGTACAGAGGTGGGTGGACCCCTTCTTGTAGTCCCCAGGGCCTCACCAAAGGGGTGAAGCCACCTCAGGGTCGAAGTTATGGTGCAGCGAGGAAGCAAAGGTCTTGAAATAAAGGGGGACACCCCGCATCTACTTATATCAGCAGCGCCTAGAGGTGGCTTAGGGCAAAGTGTGCACTTTACAAAAACACGAGTTTATTCAAGACTCAGCTACAATCAAGATTTCCTGACGATTCAGCAATGTTGCCCCTACCTACGGCCCCCCCTCCCAAAAGATCTTCATGTAATTAACAGATCTTTGTGAGGTAATGACAAGGTGAGCCGGACCCTTCTCTAGGAGGAGATGATTGCTAGATTACTACACACAGTGCGGGGGGGGGGGGGGCGCTGGGGGCAGGAGGAGAAGAATGCTAAGGCCGTTTATCTTCTAATTAATCCGGCTCCCTTATCTGCTCGGGCCTGACATTTCTGCTTTCATAAAGTTCACACACTCTGGAGCATTATCTGCAAAGCAGCAGGTTTCTGAAGAGCCGGTGCGGGCTCCCCCACCGCACGAGGTGGAGGGTAGATTTCAAACACCTCCGGGTCATGGCGGGGTGGGGGCGAGGGCGTGCAGCGGGCATCGATAGTGTGGAGAGAGAGGTGGGGCCCTGAGAGTGAGTTCAATCAGAGAAGGAGGCGAGAGAGGCGGCAACGACAGATATGAGGTAGAGAAAGAGAGGAGCCAGAAAGGAGTATGAGTGAGGTGGGTGATGGAGGGAGAAGAGAGGCAGAAAGAGAAGGTGGAGAGGTGCGTTATCGAGCAAATGGTGGAGAAATGAAGTAGAAAAGGCAGAGTGGTAGTGAGGAAAGTGAGATAAAGGGAAGGGCGAGGTATGGGGTGATGGAGAAAGACACAGAGAAGAGGTGAAGAGATATGAGAGACAGGGAGAGTAACTGGAGGAGACATAGAGAGATATGGGGAGGTGAAATTTAAACCGAACAGTGAGGTGCAATCAGAGGGTGAGGTACAGAGGCTGAGGTTAAGACTCGGAGTAGAGAAGTAATAATGCAGAGGTAGGCGATAAAGGGGAAGATACAATCCAGAGATTCAAGTAGAGAGAGGTGAGTAAGAGAGACAGACAGAGATGAGGTACAGAGAGTATGGATAGAAAGATGGGAGCAGACACACGAAGATGTGGCGATGGGTGGGGAGGGGTAGAGACGTAGGTAAAGAGAGGGGTGTGGTAGATGAGGTGAAGTGAAGTAGAGACAAAGGTATCTGAGGCAGGGGAGGAGAAGTTGCAGGAGATAGGGAAAGGGGAAATACGTAGTCGGAGAGAGGAGTCTATCGGGAAGTGAGGGAGCGAGGATGGCTGGGGTTTGGTGAGTATGTGGCAGAAAGAGAGGACATGCAACAAGATAGGGAGGTAGAAAGAGAGGCGGAGTTGAAAAGGATGAGATAGTAAGTGAGGAGGGATGGGAGAGAGACAAGGTAAAAAGTGGGACCTAAGACTTAGATACAGGGTAGTAGAAGGGTAGAGGGAGATGATAGAGTGAAGATAGGTGAGGTATAGCCGGGTCTGGTGGATTAATGGACCAGGTTGAAGCCGGGGGTGGTGGCTTAGTGAACTAATGTGTCCACTGAAGGGGCCTGTGTTTGGCCTCATGGTCACAGGTTCAAGGGGCATATCAGCAAGGGTCGGCGATAAGTATCGCTAAGCGCACTTAGCGCTAGGATAATTATCGCCGGCTATCGTGGAATTTTATCGCTGAGATAGCGTGCTATCAGCAACGCTTATCTCAAAAGCGATAAAATTCCTTGCGCTAACAGCCAAAAGTGAGATTATCACTGGAAATCCAGCGATAATCTCACACATTTTGGCATTAGCTTGCTGATAAGGCAGGGCATACTTAGCCATTATAACCACCTTACATTGGATGTAATGGCTAAGTCAGGGTGAAAGCAGGCATAAGGAAAGTAGCGTTAACTGTGGTTAGCGCTACTTTTCTTATCGCTATGCCTGTTAGCGATTCCCTTGATGATTGGAGAAATGTCGGTTAGCGACATTTCTCCAGTTATTTTGGGACGGAACGCCCACTTTGCATCTCATTAGAGATGCAAAGGTGGGCGTTATGGGAAAGGGAGCTAAAGCAAGGAATCACGCGTTAGCGTGACCTTGCTGATTAAGCGATAACATTATCGCCGCTTTTTATCCAAAAACGGACGCTGAAGCAGTGATAATTTTTCATCGCCAGCTTGCTGATATGCCCCCAAATCTCGCCTGGTCCACTCAGCCTTCCATCCTTTCGAGGTCAATAAGATGAGTACCATTGAGTTGGGTAACAATAAACATCTATTATTCCGCGCCAAGATACCCTTCTGGGTGACTGTGCACTTTACAAATACACATATTATGTTATATAAAGAGAGGTAGATAGAATGGTAGAGAGCAGAGAGTCATAGGGGTTATGCCTTCCAATCACGCCTTGGTGCAAAGAAAGTCCTCAGCAAATGCCCTTTTGTAAAGTTTCGAGCACAGTTCTTTATCGGCTAATACTCAGCGCATCTTTGTTTTATTGCTGAGTGTGGGCACGAACCAGGAATACCTGAGAAGTGCACCTTGTTGCAATCAATCAATGAGTCATTAAACCACTACAATAAAATACAGTTCTTTCGAAAAGGCCCGGACTGGCCTCTGATAGATTTGGAACAGAAATGTGCTTTATGATTCCCTGAGCACAGTTATAGAAAAGACATTAAATGTCAGATAAGCAACTTTATATTTCAGTCTGCCTCCACCTTCCTTCCAGAGGCAGGTGGGGATTCAAGTTTTCAAACTTAAAATGTCTATTTGTTTTCAGGTTAAAAAAACCCCAAAACTTTACAAATGAGTACAGTGGTGCTGCCATCAATGTTAGATTACTGAAGTCACGGGGACTGTGAACAATGCAAGCGTCACTCAAGAATAACTATTGCTAATGAGACACACCTTTGAGTACCATACCAGGCGGGTTGCAGGCGCCTGTTTTGGAGTTCTGAGGGGCCTTCGTAAAACTCTGGATATGCTGCCTACTGCAGCCAGGAAGACCATGGTCCATGCCCTGGTGACTTCGCGCCTTGATTATGGCAACATCCTGTACTTGGGTGCAACGGCGAAATGTATACAAAGACTCCAGGGTGTAAAGAACGCAGCAGCTTGTCTGGTTCTTATGCGCCTGAGGAGGGCCTCCTCGAAGGTGGCACTTGCTTCCCTCCACTGGCTGCCGATAAGAGAGAGAGTCTTGTTCAAGGTATTGTGCGTCTGCCACTGTATTATTCAGGGGACGGCTCCATCCTATTTGTTTGATCTACTCACCCCTTATGTCCCAACAGGCCAACTTAGATCAGGAGGGAGGGGCCTGGTGTGCATTCCCGCTATTAAGAGAGCAAGGATGGGCGAGTGGTCCTTTAGTTTTTTGGCTGCACAACATTGGAACAAACTCCCTTTGAACCTCCGGGTGGAGGCCATGAAGGGCACCTTCAGGAAAAATTTGAAAACTCAGCTATTCCCTCCAGGAAAATCAGGACTGGCTAGGTTAGGATGTAGCATTCAGGGCAGTTTGTACCGCAGCGCGGGGACACACTGGTCGAGTGTAACCATGCGCTTTATAAATGTGCCTATTATTATTATTATTATTATTATTCAGCAGGAAGCGTCACACAAACATAACTGTAGCTAAAGAGCCAAAGCCATTCAGGAGGAAGCGTCACACAAGAATAACTACAGCTAGTGAGCCACACCCATTCAGCAGGAAGCATCACAAAAGAATAACTACAGGTAGTGAGCCACACCCATTCAGCAGGAAGCATCACAAAAGAATAACTACAGGTAGTGAGCCACACCCATTCAGCAGGAAGCGTCACACAAGAATAACTACAGCTAGTGAGCCACACCCATTCAGCAGGAAGCATCACAAAAGAATAACTACAGGTAGTGAGCCATACCCATTCAGCAGGAAGTGTTACACCTTAGAACCCGGTCCCGGTCCCTGGTTAGTCATAAACACTACATTACCCAGAAGGCAGTGGGAAGGGGGAGGAGGTTGTGTGCGCCCGCAGAGATCACCTGATTTGAGAGGCGGATATATAGCGTCACTCTACGTTATGCCGGTGCTTGACAATCCCTCCTTTGGATGGACCACGCCTCCCTCAGCTGTGCGTCGGAACTTTGTCTGCAGTTGAAGTTCGTCAGGTAGCGCGTTGCTGCCTTCCTGACCTGAACCTGTTTTCACCATTGCCTGTTACTTTTTCGCAATCTTTCCCGTTCCTGAAGCCTTTGCATACTGTATCGTTCCTCCGCAGCCCCGCGGACCAGCGAATTACCTAATTGGATTCTCCGGAGTCCGAGAGCGTGCATGCTCTCATTCAGGTGTCTCACCCCCCAATTTCAGTCCGTGTTTTTCCTCTCACCTCATGCTTGCCGTTTTAAGACAGCTCTAGGTTTCAGAACCCCTGCCTTCTACCAACCACTGAGGGGGCCGGACTTATCTGCACACAACAACATTTTCTCTTAAAAGACGTTACTGGACCTTCTCTCTGCGCGTCTGATGTGGAAAACATTTCCAAAACGCTGTTAAGATCGAGTGCCTGGTGGGCACTTCCCGAGGAGTGTATGACTCACAAGGAGAACCTTGGTGCCACCTGTGACTACGCCAGATAGAGCGTAATCCCTCAAGATCTGCTGCCATTTACGTCGGGGAATTTCTTGTCCTCGAGTGCCATCCAGCCTCCTGCTTCTAGCGAATACACCACTTACAGCAAAACGCCCTGGTGAGTCTGAGAGAGCACACATCCTGGGAAGGGTAGTTGTTATAGGAGTAGAGAGATAACTGGCGGGAGGGAAGGTACACAAGGGTTTCCCACCATATGCCTTCACTTACCTGCTGTTTCCTCTCTCTCTCTCTCTCTCTCTGTAGGGAAACCTCACTCCTGACAGCCTTGCATCTCTGCCGTCCCTCCTCGAAGCCTGGTGGTCCTACGCTGTCTCTTACCTCCCCGTGGGGCAGTTGATCAGTGGTCGAGATTCTTTTCGAGTCTGGTCGTGCCCTGAGGGGAGAGTGGAGAATATTCTTCGCTCCTTAGGTTTGGTATCCTTTGTCTGGAAATCGTGCCCTGACAGGAAGCGTCACACAAGAATAACTACAGCTAGTGAGCCACACCCTTTCAGCAGGAAGCGTCACACAAGAATAACTACAGCTAGTGAGCCACACCCTTTCAGCAGGAAGCGTCACACAAGCATAACTACAGCTAGTGAGCCACACCCATTCAGCAGGAAGCGTCACACAAGAATAACTACAGCTAGTGAGCCACACCCATTCAGCAGGAAGCGTCACACAAGAATAACTACAGCTAGCGAGCCACACCCATTCAGCAGGAAGCGCCACACAAGAATAACTATCGCCAGTAGCGGCTCCTCGAGGAAGTGCTGCGGGGCGGTGGGGGGGGGGGGAGGGGCAGGGTGGGGGGTAGTAAACTCCGGCATACGGCCGAACAAGAGGTAAGTAAATAAATAAATAAAACGAATTACATTGCACATGCTGACACGCCAAATGTAATTTGTTTTATTTCTTTACTTACCTCTGTTTGGCTGTATGCTGGAGTTTACTACCCCCACCTTGACCCTCCCCCACCCCACCGCCCCGCAGCACTCCCTCGAGTAGCCGCTACTGACTATCGCTAGTGAGCCACACCCATTCAGCAGGAAGCGTTAGGCAAGAATAACCATGGCTAATGAGCCATAGCTAATGAGCCACACCCATTCAGCAGGAAGCGTCAAACAAGAATGATTATAGCTAATGAGCCACACCAATTCAGCAGGAAGCTTCACTCAAGAATGACTATAGCTAATGAACCACACCCATTCAGCAGAAAGAGCAGGAAGTGTCACACAAACATAACTATAGCGAACGAGCCACACCCATTCAGATAGAAGTGTCACACAAGAATAACTATAGCTAATGAGCTACACCCATTCAGCAGGAAGCATCACGCAAGAATAACTATAGCTAATGAGCCACGCCCATTCAGCAGGAAGCGTCACACAAGAATGACTATATCTAATGAGCCACACCCATTCAGCAGGAAGCATCACACAAGAATAACTATAGCTAATGAGCCACATCCATTCAGCAGGAAGCATTACATAAGAATAACTATAGCTAATGAGCCACACCCATTCAGCAAGAAGAGTCACATAAGAATAACTATCAGCAGGAAGCGTCTCACAAAAGAATGACTACAGCTAATAAGCCATACCCATTCAGCGAGAGAGTGGTAAGGGTATGTGGTGCATTTTATACACAATGTCAGATCTGTTACTTTTACAGAAAGCACATTTTTTATTGAAAGGGCCACACAATTTGCACTGACATACAGTTTAACTGACAAAATCACAGTGCACAAACGATAATGTGTTAAAATCGAGTTGCAACAAATATTTACTGTTTGTACATCGCCAAGAACTGCCCGTGAATACAAAGAGCCTCCACACTTGTGGCAGAGACTCCTCCCTTGTGACAGGATCTCCGCAATGAGAAACCGTAGTGCAGAGATCCCGTCACAAGTGCAGAGATACTGGCATGACTGAGGTGCCTCTGGCAAGAGTGCAGAGATCCTGCCACGACTGCAGTGCCTCCTCCACGACTGCAGAGATCCTGCCACGACTGCAGTGCTGCCGCCATGAGTGCAGAGATCCTGCCTCGACTGCGGTGCCTCTGCCACGAGTGCAGAGATCCTGCCACGACTTCGGTGCATTCACCACAATTGCAGAGATCCTGCCACGACTGCGGTGCCTCTGCCATGAGTGCAGAGATCCTGCCACAACTGCAGTGCACCCACCACGAGTGCAGAGATCCTGCCACGACTGCGGTGCCCCCGTCACAAGAGCAGAGAATAATGGCACGACTGCGGTGACTCTTCAAATGTGCAGAAATCCTGCCACGACTGCGGTGCCTCCGCCACAAGTGCAGAGACCCTGCCAGGATTGCGGTGCCTCCGCCACGAGTGCAGAGATCCTGCCACGACTGTGGTTCCCCTGCCACGAGTGCAGAGATCCTGCCATGACTGTGGTTCCCTGTCGCAAGTGCAGAGATACTGCCACATCTGTGGTGCCTCCGCCAAGAGTGCAGAGATCCTGCCATGACAGCGGTGCCTCTGCTATGAGTGAAGAGATCCTGCCACGACTGCAGTGTCTCTGCCACAAGTGCAGTCATCCTGCCACGACTGCGGTGCACCCGCCACGAGTGCAGAGATTCTGCCATGACTGCGGTGCCTCTGCCATGAGTGCAGAGATCCTGCCACGACTGTGGTGCCTCCGCCATGAGTTTAGAGATCCTGCCACGACTGCGGTGCACCCGCCATGAGAGCAGAGATCCTGCCACGACTGCGGTGCCCCTGTCACAAGAGGAGAGATACTGGCGCGACTGCGGTGCCTTTGCCAAGAGTGCAGAGATCCTGCCACAACTGCGGTGCCTCCGTCACGAGTGCAGAGATCCTGCCATGACTGTGGTGCCCCTGCCACGAGTACAGATATCCTGCCATGACTGTGGTGCCCCGTCACAAGTGCAGAGATACTGGCACAACTGTCGTGCCTCCGCCAAGAGTGCAGAAATCCTGGCACGACTGCGGTGCCTCCGCCAC
This sequence comes from Triturus cristatus, assembly GCF_964204655.1. Lineage (NCBI taxonomy): Eukaryota > Metazoa > Chordata > Amphibia > Caudata > Salamandridae > Triturus > Triturus cristatus. The sequence continues at coordinate 1,250,068,654 of NC_140592.1, read as the reverse complement.
GAGTACAGAGATCCTGCCATGACAGTGGTGCCTCCGCCTCGAGTGCAGAGATCCTGTCACGACTGCCACGACTGCCGTGCCTCCGCCACGAGTGCAGAGGTCCTGCCACGACTGCTATGCCTCTGCTTTGAGTGCAGAGATCCTGCCACGACTGCGGTGCCTCCACCACGAGTGCAGAGATCCTGCCACGACTGCGGTGCCTCCGCCATGAGTGCAGAGATCCTGCCACGACTGCGGTGACCCCGTCACAAGAGCAGAGATACTGGCACGACTGCGGTGCCTTTGCCTAGAGTGCAGAGATCCTGCCACAGCTGCAGTGCCTCCGCCATGAGTGCAGAGATCCTGCCACGACTGTGGTGCCCCTGCCACGAGTGCAGAGATCCTGCCATGACTGTGGTGCCCCCGTCACAAGTGCGGAGATACTGGCACGACTGCCGTGCCTCCGACATGAGTGCAGAGATCCTGCCATGACTGCGGTGCCTCTGCCATGAGTGCAGAGATCCTGTCACGACTGCGGTGCCTCCACCTCGAGTTCAGAGATCCTGCCATGACTGTGGTGCCTCCACCACGAGTGCAGAGATCCTGCCACGACTTTGGTGCCCCTGCCACAAGTGCATAGTTCCTGTAATGACTGCGGTGCCTCCGCCATGAGTGCAGAGATCCAGCCAAGACTGTGGTGCCCCCGCCACGAGTGCAGAGATCCTGCCATGACTGCGGTGCCTCCGCCACGAGTGCAGAGATCCTGCTACGACTGCGGTGCCTCTACCACAAGTGCAGAGATCCTCCCACGACTGCGGTGCCTCCACCAGAAGTGCAGCGATCCTGCCTTGACTGCGGTGCCTCTGCCACGGGTTCAGAAATCCTGCCACAACTGCGGTGCCTCCACCACGAGTGCAGAGATCCTGCTACAACTGCGAGGTCTCTGCAACGAGTGCAGAGATCCTGCCACAACTGCGGTGCCTCCCCCCCGAGTGCAGAGATCCTGCCACGATTGTGGTGCCTCCGCCACGAGTGCAGAGATCCTGCCACGACTGCGGAGCCTCCACCACAAGTGAAGAGATCCTGCCAAGACTGCAGTGCCTCTGCCAGGAGTTCAGAGATCCTGCCACAACTGCGGTGCCTGCACCTAGGCCTGGGTGGTAAATTCCGTTCCTCTTCCGGAATTTGGGTAATTTCGCGTTCTGGGGAGAACGCAAAATTGCCCAAAATTCTGCGTTCCGTGGCTCTGCGGAATTTTTTGCTTGTTCGCGTTCTCCAAATGAATGTTCCCAAGATATTTCCCCCGAGCACGCAAACAGCGTTCGCGAACAGGTAAAAAGCATCGCAAACAAGCAATTCCGCATGTTCGCGGAATTTCTGCATGCTCGCGGAGATTTCCTACCGTTTCGCAGACCTTTGCGTGGTGCGATTACGCAAATTCCGCCCACCCCTACCTCCACTATGAGTGCAGAGATCCTGCCACGACTGCGGTGCCTCCACAATGAGTGCAGAGGTCCTGCCCCGACTGTGGTGCCTCCGCCACGAGTGCAGAGATCCGGCAACAACTGCGGTGCCTCAGCCATGAGTGCAGACTTCCTTCCACGACTGGGGTGCCTATGGCACAAGTGCATAGATCCTGCCACAACTACGGTGCCCCCGCCACGAGTGCATAGATCCTGCCATGACTGCGGTGCCTCAGCCACAAGTGCAGAGATCCTCCAAAAACTGCGGTGCCCCTGCCATGAGTGCAGAGATCCTGCCACGGCCCCAAGTGTCCTGATTAGTTTTGATCCTAATAAAATCTTTACCAACACCCAACAGATTGTCAAAATGTGTTCTTCATTTGTGCGTTCCTAACTTCTGATATAATATGAAATATTTACACAGTACATATACAGGTATTTAAATGTTGTTGTGTGTTAGAAAAAACAGACAAAGCCTTTCCATTCACGCTCCCTGTTTCTCGGCAAAATTGTCAGATAGTTCACCTTACAAAATGCTGTAACCTGACATTAGTCTCCATGTTAAAAGAATAAGCAGCAATTTGTCAGAAGACAAGATATAGCCAGACATTTGACCTTTGTATTTAAACCCACCATGACTGTGAGAAGATAAAAATAAAATTTAGACTCATCTTTATTACTCATTGACCATCTGTACTCCAGCCAGTTTATTTCGGGAGTGCTGCAGCACCCCACCCCATATGAGGAAAATACCTCCTAGGCAATCAGGATAATTCAAGCAATATACATAAAAAATATAATCAAAACAATGTAATATATAGGGAGAAGACAGAGAAAAAGAGAAAATGTACAAAATATATTCTTTATTTAATAATTATTTGTTAAAAACTTCATATTGAAAAGAAATTGCTGAATTTTACACAATATCCAATACATACAAATTTATAATAACATATACATAAACAAAGTATAAAAAGTTAAAAAGTGGCAATATCTTTAAACTTTCGACGTGCGTTTCGGCGTATTTGACTCCTTCTTCAGGAGTAGCCACACAATGATCTACAATTAATAAAAATACGTACTCAATAATTCAGTTACAATGTTGACAGTAAATCCATAGTTAATAAAACACAATACGTCACAAAATTAACAAACAAATATGTCATACAATAGTATTTTTCATTCTATCAGAATCTTAGTCTCTTATTTCAAAAATCTCCCTATATATGCAAAAAACACATTCACATCATTCTGTATACAATTTCGTCTGAGTGCTCTTACCAAACTTAAACATGTCACATAAAGAACCTTGTATAATTCAATAATAAAGAAAAGAAAAGGAAAAGACAGATACTTAAATGAATTATTGTCGATTTTCTAATGTATGGCTAAACGATTGCCCACATTAACTTACTTAAAAGATATGTAGTAGGGACAGTTCTTAAGGATGAAGGACTGAACTTAATCTTATGATCGATCCAATTATTGATTCTGCAACAGAAATTCATACTCTCAATTATTGCCTTTGAGAGGAAATTTATATATAATGAAATCGCACCATTCTTCGAGTCGGTCTTCCATTGGTCCAGATATATAGACAACATCTTTTTTATATGGAACAATGGGAAGACTCGCTCTTCGAATTTCTTGAGTGGCTTAATGCTATAGCTCATAATCTGAGATTTACAGCCCACAGAAGCACTGAGAAGGTGGAATTCCTTGACATTATGATAAGACATCAACAAGGTTATTTAGAAGTAGATCTTTTTATTAAGCCAACAGCAAGAAATACGTTGTTACATTTTAGCAGTTTTCATCCCCGTAACCAGAAACAAAGCATTGTCTCAATTTTTGAGAGTACGAAGAAACTGCACAAATATAAAGGATTTTGATAAACAAGCTGTGATTATGAGACAAAAGTTTTTAGATAGAGGGTATCCGCACCAGCTGGTGAGGGATTCCTATAAACGAGCTAGATTTTTTGACCGTGATCATCTTTTAAAACGAATGTGCGAAGTGAAAATACTCAGCTTGTTTGCGTTACTAGACATCCTACGGTGGATACTAAAGTAAGGCAAATCATAAATGCAAATTGGCATATTTTAAATAGCAATCCAGAGCAGGAACAGAAACTCATAAAACCTTTGTTCGCCCACCGGCGAAATAAAAAAACATTAAAGATTTGATTGTTCAAAAAGGTCGATCTTTCACTCAGAAATCTATTGATGGCAATATGCCTATTAGAGGAACAAATAAATGTTCGTCGTGTAAATCGTGTGAAACAATAATAGTGAGAGAAATTCTTGTACACAATGGCTTTACTATTAAAGCAACACAGATGTGGAACTGTAAAACTCAAAATACCGTTTATTTCATTCTCTGCCCATGCCAACTAGGCTATGTAGGAGAAACTTCTAGAGCCATCCAGACCAGGATCACCGAACATCGGTCAGCTATTAGGACAGTGAAGCTTATGGCACCTTTGGTGAAACATTTTATTGAAAAGAACCACAAACCGGAAGATATCCGGTGGAGGATCCTAGAGAAAATCAAACCACCCTATAATAAAGGTGGCCTCCAAATACGCAAAAACGCAAAGTTTTTTGGATTTTCTCTCTTAATACGTTTAAGAATGGATTAAATAGTGAAATACCCTGGGAGAATGCAATAATTGGATATCCTATGACTTAGTGACTATGTAGATAAATAGAACAGTTGCAGTCATCGGTACAGGGCAATGAGCATCTCTTTAATTAAAACTGAAAGATAAATAAGATTGGATGCCACTTTTTTACTTTAGTTAGAATATTTAGGCTATTGAAATTACCACGATATTAATCATCGACTTATCCCATCTGTATTAGGTAAGGAGAACTAACTTTTGACATCGGTTTGTTAATAATTACTCCCTCCTATTTACAATTAATTCCACTGTAGGAGGTTAAGATTAAGAGAATATATCACATCACAGGAATAGATCTAGAAAATAATTTATTATACATCATATAAACAGAACTAGCTGGATTGTTTGAATAAAGTTTATTGAAGATTGAAAAGCATCACGATCACAGTCAGAGATTTTAGTCCCCTTTTTATTTTACCGATTCCGGGATTCCACATGGATTCGGGTTTGTGTGAAATATGTATAAAACATAGTAGGATGGTAAATACCTTTTGTGAAATATTGAGAGATTTAAGTATAGAAAATTATATATTAAATATTGCCGAAGCTCAGTATTAGCGTTATTATGCTCGTTTTGGTGTGTCACATGATTGTTCACGTGACAGATCATAGAGTATTTAACACCACGATAACCACTAAGATGGTTGATACTCTATCTCATAATGGAAGACACCGGTTGCCATTGTCAGCTCGGCCATAAGAAACAGGTAGTAGTGGAATCAGGTAATTTTAGATACGACACAGCAACACTTTGAAAGAGGATCAAGTTGGGACTTGTGATTTAGTAGAATTTTTTATCTTTTTTCCTTAGAGAGACCGCTCATCTGTACGTATTTACTGGTTAAATATACCGCAATATAAACTCTCACTTGGAGACACGGGTAGCTATCAGGTAATTCCGAGCGCCCCGGTGACTGTACATATCTTTTTTCTGGGTCTCTGGTGGGCTACTATATTTGATATTTAATTATTTTTCTCTTGGTAGATCATTAAATACGGACAGTTTTTTATCCGAAAACAAAAGAAGGCATCACCTTTTATTGTCAATGTCGGTGGTCATCCTACCATAACACATAGGTGCATAAGATTATCAGGTACCAAATCCAGTGGGGGTATTGCGATCGGTGTTCATCATATTTTATTATGTATAGGCAATTATTACATTGTGACTATCTGGATTAAATAGTTACAATATAAAACAAAGCATATTAAATTATACGCTTAACATGTAGCATGTTTTTTGTTACAGATCCATTATTACGTGCAATTATAGATTGGGTGCAGATCGTCAATTTAGAGAACCATCTTTCTCGCAAACTTCGAAAGTAAGTTTGTTCAGACAATAGATTTATGTATCCTTACAGAATCATTGTTAACCATAAATACCAGGTTTAATGTCTCAATAATACCATACTGAATGCATAATTGAGAGTATGAAATTCTGTTGCAGAATCGATAATTGGATCGATCATAAGATTAAGTTCAGTCCTTCATCCTTACGAACTGTCCCTACTACATATCTTTTAAGTAAGTTAATGTGGGCAATCGTTTAGCCATAAATTAGAAAATCAACATTAATTCATTTAAATATCTGTCTTTTCCTTTCCTTTCCTTTTCTTTATTATTGAATTATACAAGGTTCTTTATGTGACATGTTTAAGTTTGGTAAGACCACTCAGACGAAATTGTATATAGATGTGAATGTGTTTTTGCATATATAGGGAGATTTTTAAAATAAGAGACTAAGATTCTGATAGAATGAAAAATACTATCGTATGACATATTTGTTTGTTACTTATGTGAAGTATTGTCTTTTACTGACTATGGATTTACTGTCAACATTGTAACTGAAATATTGAGTATGTATTTTTATTAATTGTAGATCATTTTGTGGCTACTCCTGAAGAAGGCGTTGCATACGCCGAAATGTGCGTCGAAAGTGTAAAGATATTGCCACTTTTTAACTTTTTATACTTTGTTTATGTAGATGTTATTATAAATTTGGATGTATTGGATATTGTGTAAAATTCAGCAATTTCTTTACAATATGAAGTTTTTAACAAATAATTATTAAAGAAAGAATATATTTTTTACATTTTCTCTGCTTTCTCCCTATATTCCATTGTTTTGATTATATTGTTTATGTATATTGCTTGAATTATCCTGATTGCCTTGGAGTTATTTTCCTCATACAGTTTTACCCTGTCCTAGCAATCGTGTTATTCACTGTTCAGGGGGTCCTTGTGTTTTTTCATTTGTTGCACCCCACCCCATATACTTCCATTGCCTCTAAATGTGTACAAATTAAAATCGTTCAAAGACAGTGAATATAGTATTAGAATTAGTTATCAGGATCTTTCATTAATCCGACTCTCTCTTCCTAGTCTTGGTAGGGATAGCTGATGAGGTAAGGGTACTCCGAATCCCAGCACCACGTTACTAACTAGTAAAATGTCCACGGCTATAGTGTGTTGATTGTAGGAATATGACTTATTTCACATTTTAGCATGTATACTGTATTCTGAGCCCCGACTAGCCCCTCACCCTGTTAAGAAGGGGTCTCAAATGCAGTCTACACCTTACCCCTCATCCTCGAATGATATCTAAGTTCAACCAATTGAAGAGGAGGTAAGATTGGGATGGGATATGCCTTGGTGATGGGTAGATTGATGCACCATCCAAATGTAATGCAATCTACTGAACCCATCGTCAATCGCACATACAGAAGATATGTTCTGCTGCCGCGCTTACTGTCATACCAAAAATGTAATCCCGCCACCTGTAACATCGAAACAGTAAGGTTAAATCCAGGAAGTGCATCTGATCTCTGTCTGTGAAGCCACAATGTCCTGGGTAGATTTGCTTTGCGCAGACCAGGAGAGGCATATGACCGTCTCTTGATAAGTCAGGGCAGTCACTATGCTGATCCTACTAATAAGAATGGATGTATAGGTCTTGAGACTTAATCAATGCCACATTGATTACCCAGACTGCCACGTTGCCACTAAAAGGTTGCACTGCTGAGATTACCTCCAGGAAAAGAAGCCGTTCCTCTGGATCTAATGCCGGGCTGGAGCAATAAGATTGGGAAACAAAATTCTGTTCTTTATGAAAGCCGGAAATTACCTTTGGAATGAAGGCATAGGCAAAATATTATCTTCCGAAGCAATCCTTATACAGGAAGACTTACACGGTAAGCCTCCAAATTTGATTAGGTGACAAAGTGCTGTTATCAAAACTAAAATTAAAACAAGAAGATGAATTTCAATGTCGTGTCTAATAAAGGTTTGAATATAGGACCTGGGAGGACTAAAACCACCAGAGGAAGATATTATACTCGTGCCAAAGGACAGGAGGCTGGTCAAATAAGGGCACACCAAGGTAGCAATCTAGCAATAAATTTTTTCCTTAGCCACAGTTGCTCCAAAGGTTTTTGGAAGGCCCTCAGTACTTTCCACTGGACCCCAGGGTTCACCTAATGTCAAACACCTCAGGGAGAAAAAAAAGACAAGATCAACTCCACAATGTGAGGAAGACATTATTTGTCCATTCCAAAATATGTGGAGGAGATAATTTGTCTAATCCACAATGTTTGGAAGATATCATTTGTCCACTCTACAATGTGTGGAAGAGATCACTTGTCCACTCCACAATGTGTGGAAGAGATGATTTGTCCACTCCACAATATGTGAAAGTGATCACCTGTTCACTCCACAATGTGTGGAAGAGCTCATTTGTCCACTCCACAATGTGGGAAAGAGATCATTTGTCCACTCCACAATGTGTGGAAGAGATCATTTGTCCACTACACAATGTGTGGAAGAGATTACCTGTCCACCCCACAATGTATGGAAGATATCATTTGTCCACTCCAAAATGTGTGCATTTGTCCACTCCACAATGTGTGGGAGAGATCATTTGCCCACTCCACTATGTGTGGAAGAGATAATTTGTCCACTCCACAATGTGTGAATGTGATCACCTGTCCATGCCACAATGTGTAGAAGTGATCATTTGTCCACTCCACACTGTGTGGAAGAGATCATTTGTCCACTCCACAATGTGTGGACGAGATCATGTGTCCACTCTACAATGTGCAGAAGAGATCATTTGTCCACTCCACAATGTGTGAAAGTGATTACCTGTCCACTCCACAATGTGTGGAAGAGATCATTTGTCCACTCCACAATTTGTGAAAGTGATTACTTGCCCACTCCACAATGTGTGGAATTGATGATTTGTCCACTCTACAATGTTATGAAGAGATCATTTGTCCACTGTACAATGTGTGGAAGAGATCATGTGTCCACTCCACAATGTGTGGAAGTGATCATTTATTTGTCCACTCCACACTGTGCGGAAGAGATCAATTGTCCAATCCACCATGTGTGGGAGAGATCATTTTTCCCCTCCACAATGTGTGAAAGAGATCATTTGTCCAATCCATATTGTGTGGAAGAAGAGATCATTTGACCACTCCACAATTTGTGGAAGAGATTTGTGGAGAGATCATTTGTCCACTCCACAATGTGTGGACGAGATTACCTGTCCACTCCGCAATGTATGGATAAGATCATTTGTCCACTCAACAATGTGTGGAAGAGATAACTTGCCAACTCCACAACGTGTAGAAGAGATTACCTGTCCACTCCACAATGTGTGGAAGTGATCATTTATTTGTCCACTCCACAATGTGCGGAAGAGATCAATTGTCCAATCCACCATGTGTGGGAGAGATCATTTGTCCCCTCCACAATGTGTGAAAGAGATCATTTGTCCAATCCATATTGTGTGGAAGAAGAGATCATTTGACCACTCCACAATTTGTGGAAGAGATTTGTGGAGAGATCATTTGTCCACTCCACAATGTGTGGAAGAGATTACCTGTCCACTCCGCAATGTATGGATAAGATCATTTGTCCACTCAACAATGTGTGGAAGAGATAACTTTCCAACTCCACAATGTGTAGAAGAGATTACCTGTCCACTCCACAATGTGTGGAAGAGATCATTTGTCCAATCCACAATGTGTGGAAGAGATAACTTGTCCACTCTACAATGTGTGGAAGAGATCATTTGTCCACTCCACAATGCGTGGAAGGGATTACCTGTCCACTCCATAATTTGTGAAAGAGACCATTTTTCCACTCTACAATGTGTAGAAGAGATCATTTGTCCACTCCACAATGTGTGAAAGAGATCATTTTTCCACTCCACAATGTGTGGAAGAGATAATTTGTCCAATCTACAATGTGCGGAAGAGATCATTTGTTCACTCCACAATGTGTGGAAGAGAGCATTTGCCCACTCCACAATGTGTGGAAGAGATCATTGGTCCACTCCACAATGTGTGAAAGGGATTACCTGTATACCCTTTTTCAATTGGAGAAGAGATCCTTTGTCCACTCCACAATGTCTGGAAGAGATTTGTGGAGAGATCATTTGTCCACTCCACAATGTGTGGAAGAGATTACCTGTCCACTCCACAATGTATGGAAGAGATCATGTGTCCACTCCACAATTGTACTGCTCGATTTTCCCGGCTCTCTTGTGATTAAGGGGACTAATGTGACTTCAGTCTCTTTCCATCCAAGTCTAAGGGTTAGAGTAGTGTATAGAGCCTATTTATTAGGCACTTCGACATGATCCTGTGTTCTTCCCCATAGATTAGGGTTTGCACATATATCCTAGAGGATAGATCCGTTAGTATTAGGGGTAATCTGTTCTATAGTGAGGGTATTTCATGGAGTCGTGCTGAATCCAGGCCTGGTAGGCCTTAAACGGGAGAGACTCCATCTTTCTTTCCTCTCCGGCAGCTTGGAAAGTTTCTAGGTCGAGGGTGATGTTTTAGTTACGAGGTGTTATTCGCTTGGAGAGAACCGGTTCAGGCCGGCCCTTATCGAAGGATTGTATTTTTCTTCATGCCGAAGACACTACATCAGGCCGGCCGGCTGGGAACGTGTCCTTGGTACGGGGAGGTACAAGAATTTGGTGGGCGGCAGGTTACGGGCTGGAATTTTCCATGAGAAAATGCACCTCTATATTAGTGAAAGTCTGAGGCAGATACTGGCACTTGCTTTTAGTCCGTAGGCGGCACCTGGCCGTTAGCAGTAAAGCTACTACTTATTCCAGGGAATACAGATGACAAACCTGAAGGTGGAGAAAAACCGAGAGATAGATATTCTTCTAACAGAATAGCCAAAGAAAAGAGAGTAGCCGATGAGGAAGAGGTCCCAGTGACTCGGAGAAGGAGAAGGGAGTAGATCCGTGACTGCGGAGGTGTGACTTCCAGGCGAAGCCGAGGCACAGACGAGAAGGGAACCTAGATGACCATTGAGTGCAGGCTACATACGACCAAGGTGATGTCAACCCCTTTATTATTAGAGTGTACAACTTAATCTATCACTTTTCTTTGCAGGTCATATGTAATATGTATTATGTTCTGTAAGTGTGTATGTAGTAACTAAATAAAGTATCCAGTTTGTAGTGAATCAACATGTGCTGCGTGTTCTTGTATAAGAGGGTAGCCTATTCTTCTAGTCAGCTGTGACTTGATATGAACAGATGTTAATCCTGATCAGGTAAGTGGTAGCTGAATAAGGGAGAAAGGAGCCCCTCGAACTGGGGAACAGGTTGTGCTCAACTAGTAGTCTTTGTGTGATCTGATACATAGTAACACTGGTTCCCTTGTTGTATGTCGTGGTAATTATAGGATGAACTTGTGCTAAGGCTGCAGTCTGGGTAGGAAGTCCTGGGTCCGTTTGGGACCGCGAGGCTAAGGCTGCCGTCTGGGTAGGAAGTCCTGGGTCCGTTTGGGACCGCGAGGCTTAGGCTGCCGTCTGGGTAGGAAGTCCTGGGTCCGTTTGGGACCGCGAGGCTGAGGCTGCCGTCTGGGCAGGAAGTCCTGGGTCCGTTTGGGACCGCGAGGCTAAGGCTGCCGTCTGGGTAGGAAGTCCTGGGTCCGTTTGGGACCGCGAGGCTGAGGCTGCCGTCTGGGCAGGAAGTCCTGGGTCCGTTTGGGACCGCGAGGCTGAGGCTGCCGTCTGGGTAGGAAGTCCTGGGTCCGTTTGGGACCGCGAGGCTGAGGCTGCCGTCTGGGTAGGAAGTCCTGGGTCCGTTTGGGACCGCGAGGCTGAGGCTGCCGTCTGGGCAGGAAGTCCTGGGTCCGTTTGGGACCGCGAGGCTGAGGCTGCCGTCTGGGCAGGAAGTCCTGGGTCCATTTGGGACCGCGAGGCCGCCACTTGTATTATAAGAGGTCTTGATATATATATATATATATATATATATATATATGAGTAGGAATTCCCTGTCCTTAGGTGGTATGTATATATGTGGTTTCTTAGGTATGAATAGGCCCTAGGGAGGGGGTAACGTTCTGGCTGGGTTAGAGAGGCTCTGTTGAGCGGGTTCTATCTGATCCGAAAACCCAAGCAGAACAACAATGTGTGGAAGAGATAATTTGTCCACTCCAAAATGTGTGGAAGAGATCATATGCCCACTTCACAAAGGGGGAAGAGATTTGTAGAGAGATCATTTGTCTACTCCACAATGTGTGGAAGAGAACACCTGTGGGAGAGGAGGACACAGCAATGGCAAGTGAGAGGGTATATAGGAATAGTAAGAGGAAAGGGAATATGAGAGTGGAAAAGAGGTGCATGGTGAAACCAACTCTGGAGCAGCTGTCATTTGCTGCATCAAGGAGTCCTAAGTTCCCCAGGGCTCAAATGGTTCATCTTATTGCAAATGTGAGATGGATCACCTAGCAATCGGAGGTAAATGGAGGAACTGCATAAATGAGACACAAGGCCAGCAAGAATTCAGGATCACTTACTTTGAAATACAAATCAATTTTCTTATAGTAATGCAGTCAAGATAGCATACAGGCTCTTCTGTGAAACAAGAAGAACACTTCTCAGCAGCAGTTGTTGTTATTTTGTGTTGGCAAGATCTGGTTTAGATAGTTGACCTCCGGTCAAGAGGTGTTTCATGGTTTGGATGCAGGTGGTGAAAGCGACCAGTTCCTCTGCCCTGGGAATGCAGTGCTTCCTCAGAAGAGTGCTCAACCACCATTATTACTAGGCCTGGTCAGTAAATTCCGCTTTTGGAATTTGCAGAATTTGGTTAATTATGCGTTCCGCGGAGAACGCGGAATTGCCCAAAATTCTGCGTTCCGCGGTTTCGCGGAATTTTTTGCTTGTTTGCATTTTCAAAATGCGTGTTCACAAGATATTTCCCCTCGAGCACACAAACAGCATTCGCGACCAGGAAAAAAGCATTGCGAACAAGCAAATCCGCGTGTTCGCTGAATTTCTGCGTGCTCGTGGAGATTTTTTACCGTTTCGCGGAGCTTTGCGTTGCATGACTACGCAAATTCCGTCCACCCCTAATTATTACTAGGTATATGGATGTCGAAGAGTGGACTTGAGGAAATGCATAGGGTCAAAGCATTGTGGGGTCATGGTATTGTGACTGTCTTGCAAGACCCACACTCTTCTTTTTATTCATGCAGCTCATCTCTCTCCCATGGGAAAAGCCACACCTTTCATACGGTAATCTGCACATCTCAAACAGCATGCCATGCATGATAGGTGTCATATCTGAGTGCAAACATCACCTGTAAGTAACTTACAACAGTGCATGTTGTTGTATGCACCACATCAAATGTTATGAAGGATAATATTTGATTAGTGTTGCTCAAACATTTTAGAATCACCTCACTTTTAGATGACTCTTGGTACAGGCTCAGGAGACCAACTGATGGCGTGGGCAGAGTCTGCTGTGTTCTGCCTTTGTTTACTTGGACAGTGACAGCTCTGCATCAAGCGGATGTTGTGTCACTGATGTGATGAGAATGTCTTTCAAATGCTGATGCAAGGCAGGGCATGGGGAATGCTTGGCACAGCAGTGGTTTTAATGCCAGCTGTTTCAGAATGAGATGCCAGCTGGGCAGGTGTTCAGTCATTGATGGGCTCACCTCTGACAGCTGGCTGCCTCTGAAAGGACTTTCACTTCAGGCTGGCATGTGACAGAATTAAAATAATACTGAAATAGCTTAACAACCTCACCAGTGATTTCAACTCTTCGATGGTCACCACTTCCGGTGGTCAGCATGTCTTCCGAACAAATGATGAAACTAAGTTGCCTTTAAGCGCACCCCTGTGAGTTCAGACTGAATGCCAAGGGAGCAGTGATGCAACTGAACTCGTGACACCATTTCTCTTCAAGCGACATGTCCAATGTAGACTTTATGGTGCCCATGCCATAACTCAAAGTAGCACTCTAGCATCCTCATGCACAAGAGATCTCTACCTCATGACCCTACTAACCCTCCAGCTTTCTACAAAATAACAGTATCCACCACCTTCCACTCTGTCAGCACCCCCTGACACCTTCCTTATTCTCTATCTGTACCCCTATTATGTCCTCTATGTCCACGCTTTCTCCTACATAAGGACATTGCGATACTGATACATCTATTGTTTACTATTATCAGTGTTTGACATGCTACCAATAGAAACTTGCCTGTCAAATCTATGTGCTGCCCCTACAAGCTGGCATTGAGGTACATTGGACATTTTAATATTTAAATACATAAGAGAGAACTTGGCCAAGGACTAGCTGAGCACTGGCTTTCCTTTGTTCTTCATGAGGCTGGGCTGAAAGGCACATGGCAGGATGTGGGAGATGTGGGAGAAAGGATGCAGCTCACAATGGCAGACGTAGGGTCTAACTTTCTTAACTACATAGTGTCATGGGCTCTGGGAAATAAATTGTGGTGCACGGCACCTCCACGGAGCGGGAAGTGCATACAACTATAATAAAGGTATAAGTGGGAAGTGAGGTTTAGTGAACTACTCTGAAGACATCTTCAAACAGAACTCAGAGCCTGATTCACAAAGGTAAAGTTACACTTTGGTGTAAGTTTACGACTGTTTTGTATTCACAAAGAGATTTATGAGTAGTATCTTTACAAGTGCAGAGTCTTCACACAACAAGCCTATCTTTTTATGTGTGGAGATTTTGCACTCATCAAGGTCGCGCCACCGCAGGGACATCATCTATTTCCCTGCCTGCAGGCGTTTACTAGATGCATCATGGACTTCCTTTTTCTCTACTACTCTTTTGTTACTATGCATATGTGTCTGCCATATTATAATGTCTAACTACAGGGAAGACTTCACCTCCATCCTCTAGAACCTAAACCCTTTACCAACAGGGTAAGAAAAAGCTATATATTTCTTTTCATTGTGTTTACTAAACGCTGGGATTTTTTCTTAAAGAAAAGACTCATGAGTAATGTGGTTTGTTGTGTTGGTTTGCACATGCCTGCCTGTGTGTTGCACATTGCATATAGTTGATGTAGTGTGTTATCTCTTGATCTTATTATTTCTTATCATATTTTATGCATGATAATAAAAAGATGATGCCAATGAGTAGACCTCTTTTTTTGTTTCATCATTTCATGTTTTGAGTTCACTTACACTTCATCTTCCTCCATATCAGAGAAACTTTGAAATAAAATAGGAATAGAGTTTTCAGGTCCATTTCAGGTCCTGCCTGAAAGCTCAGATTTGCAATTGTGTTAAGGGCGCATAGATCAAAGTGGGCAGGAGCAGGGTCTGTGAGGAAGAGTCATAGTTTATCTACTGTATATTTTTTTTAGAGAAGGTTATTCCAAAGAGAGTGTTTCAGACAATGGAGTGCAGTTAATGTGGAAATGGGTTAAATCAATTTTTCGAACAGGCAGGCACCAGATACAACATGTGCACCCTCTTTCATCCACATGGTGATGGGATGGTAGAGATTGGTAGATGCCCATATTAGATGGACAGTGGTTGTGGTGCACCTTAAATTAGATGCTAACAGAAAAATGTTTTGGGCATACCGTGTCACTCCATATAGCATTATTGGAAAAAAAAACTTACCTCCCTTTAATCTAGCCAGTACTGAACAAATGGTGGCTCCGTAGCAGCATCTGGGTGCAACCCTACCTTCTGTGAAGGACCACTTACTGCACCTTGCCTCTGCTGCTAATGATTTAACTAAGCAGTGTCCATAAAAACACAAATTCCATGTTTTCATGAACACTGCTTGTAGGTAAGCCTTCTTGGCCCTATCTCTAGGCTCCAGATGACAGGAAGGGGGATGAGGGGACTGCGGCACAATCCAGCGATCCAGCTATCCAGCTACAGTGTGTAGCTTTAAAACACATCACTCTGTAGGTGAACATCTTCTTTGGAAGCAAGATAACTAGTAAGGCACTGAACACCTCCATCTCCCTGGCCTCCTTCCCTGCGGACTGGAAGTATGCTGAAGTTAGGCCCTCCTGAAAAAACCTTCCCCCAACCCAGCCGAACCAAAGAACTACTGGCCAATGACTATGCTCCCCTATCCAGCAAAGGTTCTCGAGAAAGTGATCCACCAGCAACTCACCCAACACCTAAAAGACCTCAAAATCCTGGACTCATCCCAATGTGGATTTCGAGCCAACCCCAGCACCGAGACAGCCCTGATTACAGCCACCAATGACATCAGAGCCCTCCTGGACCACGGAAAAACAGCAGCCCTCATCCTCCTTGACCTGTCCACTGCTTTTAACACCATCTCCCATCACATCCTGATCAACAGACTTCACCACATCGGGCTCCAGGGAGACACCCTCAAATGGATTGCCTGGTATCTCACCGGCAGAACCCAAAGGATCCATATCCCACCATTCACCATGGAGCCCATGAAATTCATCTGAGGAGTCGCCCCAGGATCGTCCCTCAGTCCCACCCTCTTCAACACCTACATGACCCCCTTAGCTGACCTCATCAGATCAAACAGACTCAACATCATCTCCTACACTGACGACAACCAGCTCATCCTCTAATTCAGCGTTTTTCAACCGCTGTTCCGCGGCACACTAGTGAGCCGCAAGATGTTGCCTGGTGTGCCGTAGGAAAACGTGGGAAAAATGGAAACATTCCCAACATTAAAAAAAAAAAATAATAATTCCCCCACTAGGCCGGGCGGCGGGCACTGGACTGTATCCTGGGTATGTGGGGGGTGGGGTTTTTGGCGCTCCTCGGATGTCCGGGCTGTGATTGGTCCAGACTCCAGCCTGGACCTATCACAGAGCAGTATCTTCGGACTTCCTTCCCGCCCGAGCGCAGTGTGCGCAGCAGCGGAGAGAAGAAGACGTCGCGTCACCAGGAGGACCGGAGCAGGAGGACTGACGGACGGAGACCAGGACTCGGCGGGAGTCGGCACTGAGAGACCGCATCCGGATCCAGACCAGGCCGCAGGTATTTAATGTTTAATTTCCTCCTATCCAGAGTATTCTTATGCTAGTTTGTACAACAGTAATCAATTGGTGGTGCACTGTATCGTTTGGTGGTATACCGGGGCGTATGGCTGAGGCCGGGGGGAGCACTTGTGGTCAGGGTGCAAAATCTGTCACCTAATAGTGTTTCTTGTGTAACTGTATGGTATGCTGTTGTAAACCTTAAATAAAGTTTTAAAAATTCAAGTGCGTCCTCCGCTGCTGTCCCACATTCACAAAGGCCCTATCACTGACGATGCTGTTTCTCTTTAGCTTTATGGCAGACGAGCAATTTGAGAATATGGTAATGGGTTACAAACAATATTATGACGGGAAACTATTGATCCAAAAAGGCCTGCAGTATTATTAAAAACGACTTAATATATATAGAATTTATAGAGATCACCGTTAACCCATGCACACGCAGCTGTCAACCAAACTATTTCCAAGTCTATAAATAAAACTAAATGACAATTGATAAGACATAGATTCGATGTTAATGTGGTTATGGCGTAAAGGGGGGGCGTAGATCGTGCCGAAAACGTGATGAAACACAGGATGTGTCTGTGGTGACTGTACAAAATCAAGTGCATGCATACACTGCCGTTTTTTGAAGTCAGTAATATGAGGAGCGTGATCGGTTCTGTGGTAAGTGCGGCGGTGTGCCAACCGTAATGGTGAACTTCGCTAAATCAAGACCGTGATCGTAAAAAAGTGCCGGGTGCATGCTTGTGTTTATTTGATTCCTATTCAAGAGAATTACTTTATATATATAGTCAATATATAGGCACAGAGTTAAATTTTTTAACATTTTCTAATGGTGGTGTGCCTCGTGATTTTTTTCATGAAACAAGTGCGCCTTTGCCCAAAAAAGGTTGAAAAACACTGCTCTAATTGTCCAAAGACCCCTCCACCAAAACCAACTTCCACAAATGCATGATGAACGTCGTGAATTGGATGAAGGACAACTGTCTCAAACTCAACACAAAGAAGACAGAAGTCCTCATCTTTTTTAACAACACCTCGCCATGGAGCAACGCATGGTGACCCGTGGACCTCGGCCCACCCCTGCCCCAACAGACCACGCCCACAGCCTCATAGCAATCTATCCATGAAGAAACAAGTCAACACAGTCTCATCAGCCTGCTTCCACCCTCTACGCATGCTCCACAAGATTCCAAGTGGCTCCACATCAACACCAGAAGGACTGTCACACAGACCCTCATCAATCACAGACAGAAATACAGAAACACACTCTATGTAGGAATCATTGCACGCCCCTGAAGAGACTGCAGACAAAACTCAGCGGCAAAGCTCATTTTCGACCTTCCCAGAATAACCCACATCACACCCCATCTCAAGAAACTACACTGGCTCTCGATTCAGAAGAGAGTTCAAGTTGCTGACCCACGCTTACATGACCTTACACAATGAAGGATCAGAATGCATCAACAAAGCCTAACCTTCCACCAACCGAAAAGAAACCTTCGATCCGCTTCCCTCTCCCTCATAGATACCCCACGAATTTGCCGAACCAACAGCAGAGGACGCTCCTCCTTACACCTGTAAGCCAAGGCACGGAAAACCTCCCCCTGATCATGATCATACCACCACACAGTAGCCAACATCTTCAGAACCTCAAGACCCTCACGGATGACTTGCCACGCCTTATAAATATTGGTTGATTGATTGATTGATTGATTGAGAGTGCGAGTTTGAGTGAGGTGGTAGAAAGTGAAGGTGAGAGAGAGTGAATATGAGTGAGAGAGTGTGAGTAAGAGTGTGTTTGTTTGCATGTTTTATGCTTGTGAGTCTGCGTGATAAAGCCCCACCCCAGGGGCGGCGGCCCCTGAGTGCACTGCAAGGTATCCAAGAAATGGAGTGATCCAACTTTAGTAAAGAATAAAACAAGTTAATCTGTTCTCATTGCATATAATTTATTGTATCATCATACATTCTTATTATGATTAATGCTGATGCACTGTGTTTGCGTCACATATTTCTGTTTGTTGTGAAGCCCCTCATCAGGGGAACATTAAACATCAGAGAAAAAGAAGCAGGGAAAATGCGGGTTACAGTATGGTAATGAGATAGTATCATGTTTTGTGAACCCAAGGGTTGTGTGCCTGTTACAATTATGTGATCAGTGAGAGAAGCTGCAGTAAAACCATGTGGGCAGTGAAGTTCACCGCTGGTTAACCTTAAAAAAGAAAGTGAAAAATGCCATGACAGAGGTGTTATAGCGGTACCAGTGTCTCATTGGGTGAGTCGGAACCCGTATAGTTATGCTGTGCTTTCATGCAATGGTCATATCTTTGCTTACCGAGCTCGTTAAGCAAAGATATAACCCTTTCGCATGCCATTCACTGTCACTTCCTCTGACGTACACTACAATCTCCATGCACCTTTAGGTAACTGTTATTGTCATACAGCCCCAATACCATTCCATAAACTCTGAAGAGGCCCTGATCCTGATGAGCCACATCTGGCCCCAGGTGTAGCGTGTGTATCACTGTTTACAACCTTCCAAGAACTGGGTGTGGATTATTGTAAATTAATCTGGGAAAAACAGAAAGACGAGCATTGAAATGTTGAAGCAGAGGGCCTGTACCACCCACTATTGGTCCTCTCGCCCTCCATATTTCTCTTTGAGCTCCCTATAACCCCAATATTCTAATGTATTAACATAGCATGATGTTCAGGGCTAAAATGGTTGTTAAAGGTCCACTTCCTCAGTTACTGGCCCCTGCTGCAGATGAGGGCCTATAACAAGGGAGAGAGGTTTTAATAACCATTATAATCAGAAGCAGAAGAGCTGTAATCCTATCTGAACATTCCACCCTCTGATGGTGAACTATTTATTTACAATAAATTCGGTGAAACAGAAAGAAAAGTATTAGACTGTGGGAGCAGAAGATCTGTGCCGGCAAATATCAGTCCTGAGCAACTTTATCACCTTCAATGGAGCTCCCAACATTCCAGTGCTCTAATTTGGCATTATAGCCCACTGTCAAGGGTTATGCCAGTTGTTAAAGGCCCTGCACTTTAATTATAAGCCAAAATTACAGCCTGAACCTATAACAAGGGAGAGGACCTTCATCAACTGGTATAGCCAACAGCCGAAGTACTATAATGCTAGTGGAACATTCCACCCGCTGAGGGTAGAATATTCAAGATAAAAAAAGAAGAAACTTAAAGACAAAAGAAGGATTATTGAAGCAGACGGTTTATTCCAGCCATTAGTGGGCCTGGGCTATTTCAGTGGAGTTCTCAACATTCCTGTGTTCTATTATGATATCTAACATACATTTATGACTTTTCCGATAATGCTGCATTGCAAGGAGATATCTGTATGTATATTATTTCTTTTACATGGAACAGTGATTAGGAAACTGTCAGGAATTTTTGGGTGAAAGTGGAAATAGAGGGCTCAGTGATAGAATCTGGTCTAGTGTTAGCTAAGAAAAACTGTATTAATTAAAAAGTTGTAACAGTTTTGTCTTTATTGCATAGATACACTGCCATACTTGTTTAGGTTTTATCTAATAAAAACTCTATAGTAAACATGGAGCAGAATAATGGAATTGTTTTGAAGTTATATCAGGCAAACCTAACAACATTCAGCAGATGTTGTTAAAGAAGGTCTTGACTGTATTACTAAATTTCACTGAATATTAAAAAAATGTTGAAGATTTTTCTCCAGACCCTACTGAGATATACCATGGAGTATTCAGAGGCCCTAACACCGATCTGGACAGGAAGTTGAGGGGTCTACTACACCCTCATCGCTCCTCAGCAGGGATTTGGTCACTCCCCTTCCAGGTTTGCTGCACAATGTCGGAATTTGCTCCTAATCTTATGGGACTTTGCTCCTGTTGCTGTGGGACTTTGCACCTACCACTCCCGGGATCATGAATCTGACTGAGCACTGCTCATTACCAGACCCTCCTATCTGCAGCCTGATGATAATAATACATACAGCCTTCCCTTAACTTTAAGAGGATATGTGACCCTGAGCCCATTAAAAAATGAACTCAAGGCTGCGAGCTACTTTGAAGATGTCTGCGAGCTACTCGTAGTTCGTGATCGACTGGTTGGAGGCACCTGTACAAAATAATGAAGTAACACTATCACAAAATGTGATGCATTTCAACGCATAATTTGTTTTTCCTAAGACGCGTCGCTTCTGTTGGTATGGGATTTTATTCCTATCGGTATTGGACTTTCTTTCTAATTCTATGGGACTTTTCTCGTGTCACTTAAGAACTTTGGGGCATATTAACAAGAGGGGGAGATAAAATTATCGCCGCTTTAGCATCCGTTTTCGGCCGAAAAGCAGTGATAATTTAATCGCAATATTGGCAAGGACACGCTAGCGCGTGTTTCCGTGAGTTAGCACCCGCTTTGCATCGCATCGTTAATGAAATGCAAAGAAGGCGTGCCTCAATAGACTACATGGGAAAATATCGCAAAGGCAGCTTTGCGATATTTACAACAATGCCCCGGCAGGCGTAGCGATAAACAAAATCGCGCTAACCAGCCATTAACGTTGGATTTTAACGTCTGCTAAAATCCAGTGTTAGGCATACTTTGCATGGGAGGTGGAATGTGGGGTTACGACCACAGGGTCGTATCAACAAGGTCATCGCTGTTTTGCAGGGAACATCGCTGGTTTTCCAACGATGTTCTGACATTTCTCTGCTATCGCTGGAATTTTAATCGTCAATGCGCTAAGCGTTGTAAATACAGCGCTAGCTTGGCGATGAATTCCAGCGATAGCCGGCGATAGGGAAACTCGCGCTAGGCGCGGCCAGCGATAGCTATCGCTGCCGCTTGTTAATATACCCCTCTGCTCTTACCGCTTTGGGACGTTGCTGCTAACACTGGGACCTTTCTCCTAATTCAACGGGACTTTGCTGCTAACTCTGTGGTACTTTCATATTAACCATATGAGACTTTGCTCTTCGTTTTATGGGGTCTTGCTTTTAATGATATGTAACTTTGCAGCTAACACAATGAGACTGCTTTCCTAACTCTAAGGAACTTTTCTTTTAACCTTTTCAAACTGTGGGGTTTTTCATTTTAGTTAAGTGTAATTTCTATTAACATTAACTTCACACCCTTAAAAAACTTTCCATTTAATTCAATGGGATTTTGATGCTAATGTTTTGGGACTTTTCTTTTAGGACCATGGTACTTTGATGTGAAAGCTTTGGGGCCCAACTCTTAACACCAGGGGACTTTGCTCTTGTCACTATGGGATTTGTCTTCTAATGCTTTGGGACATTGCTGCTCATGCTATGGGACATTGTTACTAAGGGTGTACTATTGCCCCCAAAGCTTTGATACTTTGCTGCTAAATCTATGGAACGTTATTACTTAAACCGAATCCCTGCTGCTCATGCTTTGGGACTTTGCTGCTAATGCTATGAACATTTGTTTCTAAGACCTTGATTTAGAGGTACACAAAAGGATTCTGGAGATACTGCAATTTTGACTAGAGCACGTTATCACCTTTGATGGGGCTTACTGTATCCAAAATCGGGGTAGAACTATGGATGCATTCTTTACTGGGCACATCCTTTGCGCCCATGCATGCAAATCTGTTGATGGGCCGATGGGAGATGGAGAGAATATGGGCTGAGGTGAACCAGTGGGTGATGGAACATGTGGAAATGTGCACCAGAAAAATTTGGAAAGGAGACAAATACTGTAGGAGGCTGGCTTAGTATATGATGCACACCTTTTTAAGTGAAGCACCCTGCATGAATCCAAACAACCCTTGTGGTGATTTTAGTGGTCTTAGACAACCATAGAAAGCTCTCTAAGTGGTAGCTGTGGACAGCAGCCTTCAGACTTTGTCCAGAAGGAGTTTCAAGCAGCTTGTTTTACCAGTACTTAATCTTATGGTATAGGTTAAGGGAAAACGTATTTATTATTAACACTCACTAACACATTGCAATATCTCCTACCCAAAAATATAATCACAATACACACAATACTTAGATAATAGATCACCTAAGGAGCACAAATACACAGTGGTCTCCAGGGGGAAGCCAAATATTATACTAAGAAGGTGGAATGCGAACCACGACCTAAGTCGAGACTGGACTCAGAAGACGTAGAAGAGCCGGGACCCAACGAACCACCCAAGGTAAATACCCAGGAACCCCACGGAGGCTGTGTGCAGAGTGGGAACACGACCGTGTGCTCAATACAAGTCAATGGGTACGTCGAGCTTGCAGTTTTTAAGAAGAAGGACTCTTCCCAGAGGACCTTAAAGAAACCCTGTAGAAGATGGAAGGTTGGATAGTCACCCCACCTGTGGATACCCTGGGAACCAGGATACCTACACCAGGGAAGTTGGGTGCATAGGTGTAAAGTGACGTCGGAAACTGCCGTAGACCACAATGGAGGACTTCAGTGAAAATGCCGCTGGTGAAGAAGGTTGAACCCAAAGGCGGATTCAGGATGAGAGGTGCCTGCAAGCAGAGGTGACAGAGTCTATGCCACTCAGGAGTGACCAGGAGGCCCGGAAGACGAATACCCACCTATGTCGGAGGATGTAGGACAGTGACCTTGGCGCTGCAGCTGTGCAGATCAGGTGATGCTGGGGAAGACCAGGATCCATTCATAAACTGTCCCATATCGGATGTCAAGAGCCAGGGGGTCGGTGTCTGCCAGGAGCACCAACAAATCTTGGCAACTGCAGCAAACTTAGTAGACAAAAAAAGGTGCTGTGTCATGAGCAGCAAGGTCCGAATGACTCACCACCAGCAAGTAAGTCATAGCAGGCCACGAGCAAGCAGGGGAGACCACTGGAACCAAGGAAGACCCTCAAGGGGACCTGCAGGCGGCAGGCACAGGCGTCGCAAGAGGGCATTGAGCAGCTCACCAATGATGAAAGCCCATGGGTGCAGAGGATGTGGTGAGGATGAAAATCTTGATTTCTAGAGATGCTGAAGGCTAGAGCTTCTTGGAGCCCAAAGATCTCTGGAGAAGAGAGTCTACAAGCCTTGGCAACGGCAAGTTGACCCAGTACACAGAGGTACTGCTCCAGCGGTTCCAACAAGTGATACTGGCTTCAAACTTGCTGTGGAGACAGTGCAGGCCTTGAGGGAGTTGCAAAGCAACCACCTGTGTTGCTGAGCCTTTCGGAGTCTGTGGGAGCTCAGGAACAGCAGACTGGTCAGCTTCATTGCGGTGCCCGCAGATGCAGGGGAGTGACTCTTTCACTCCAAGGGAAATTCCGTCAGGTGTCTTGGATGTCCACAGGCATTGTGAAGAACCTGTATGGAGCACAGGCACAGACGACACAGAAGACTGGCAGGATAATGATACCAGAAGCTGCAGGAATCTTCCCAGTTGCAGTCTCGGTTCCCAAAGCGAAGTCAAACAAAGTCCAAAGTGCCCAGATGATGTGGTTTTGGATTTGAATCTTGTCCCATGATGAATCTAAAGAACCACCCACAGGTAAGCTCTTACGTACCCTAAGGAAAGGGTAGGGGCGATTCAGAGGTCCCTCCCAGAGGAGGAGCTGTACAGTGAGTAGGATACACCCATGTCCTTTGTCCAGTTTCACACCAGAGTTGTAGCCAGCGGCTCCCTGAACTGGTAACAACGGGAGTATGCAAGGAGGACACCAAATGTGCCCCTCATGCAGACTGAGTGGCGCTAGCAATCACTCCCACCCGGCCCCAATACACTAAACCCTGTCTGGGAGGTGGTCACACCTCCCTCTGACAGGAAACCTATTGTCCTGCCTTTCCCTGCTCGAGCTTGGCTCAGCAGCAGAAGAGCAGAATTGTGTCTCTGGTCAGCAGCAACCACAGTTTGCTGTCTGGGTCTGGAAGACTGCTACCGGAAGCAGAGAGGGCTTCCCGGAGGGGCCCTACAGTGCATGTAATCATACCTCCAACACTGGTATGATTCCAACATGTTTAATACCAAACATGCCAGGGCTTGTTACAGAGAGTTTAGAGTTAGCCATCGAGTATTGACGCATGGCCACTCTATGTATCGTAATGACCGATGCACTTACAACCCTGGAAAAGGGACTCCAAGGGTTGTAGGGGTGTCCTGCTCATGCAGGGGCACCCTCACACTTATGACCGAGCACCCTGCCTTCTGTATTGAAAGGTCTGCCTTAGGGGTGGCATATGTTTTAAGTGTAGCGACCTCAGGTATAAGAAAACTCAATTCTGTCGTAAGTGGTGCTAGCACCAGCTTACACAGGCTGCAATGGCAGGCCTGTAGTCACAGTTTGAGTGGTCTACCATGGGTGGTATAATTCATGCTTCAGCCCATGGGGAAGCCCTGGTGTACCTATGCCCTCGGTACGTTAGTACCATATACTAGGAACTTACAAGGGTACACCAGTAGCCAATCTGGGGTTACCTAAGTACTCACCATTGTCCAATTTAGGGAAGAAGCACAGAGACTGGGGTCCTGATTAGCAGGATCCCAGTCAGAGTACTCAGAAACACGTAGCAACACCAGGCAAAAGTGGGGGTAACCATAAAAGGAGATCCTACTTTCCTACAAATACTCACTGGAAAATGTCATTGCAAGAATAAATTAGAATAAATGCAAACTTATACCCACACCATCATTAACGCAAGTATCAACTTTCTGGATGTTCATACACATCAAGGGTGAAGGGATGTGTACTAAAATACATAGGAAAACCGCTGCAAGTAATTCAGTTTTTCATGCGGATAATGGATGCCTGAAGGACTTGAAGTGGAGAATCCCTTATGGGGAATTACTCAGAGCCAGAAAGAATTTCTTGGAAGAGAGTGACTTTGAGGAGAAAGCCAAGCTCATGATCAATCATTTTAGATTGAAAAACTATCCAGAGAGAATTCTTGAAAACGCTGACACAAGCTTGATGTAGATGAAGAGACGAGCTAATGGAAGCTGACAAGAGAAACAAAATCAAAGATGCAAGTGATACTCTAAGGTTGATTATGGACTACACTTCTTCACATGGACAAGTCAAAGAAATATTCCTATGAATCTGGCAGCTTTTATCAGTGATGAGGATCTACAAATCAACTGACTCCACATCCATGGATCATGTGTTGAAAATGATCCTCTCTAGCAGACATCCAAATATCCAGCAACTTGAAACCACTACAAAACATAAGAAAAAATTGACTATGTAAGAACAAGAAGAGCGGATTTTGGAAATGTGCCTGCTCACATGGAATTAATAAGACCAACTACAGACTACCAAATGGAAAATGGCGAATATTTCAAGAGTAGATTACCAGTGAAACAGATTTCATTGAATGTTCTAGAATGTACTTGTGAAACAACCTATTTAGGGAGCACCACAAACATGGCAAAGTTTTGTTTGTGATGCAATATTACCCCTACTTGCAAGAAAAAACAAAGATTTTAGCATTCCAGAAACACTTCCGGAATAAACTATTGGTGATGTACAACAGCTAAAATATTTTGGTGTCCAGCAAATAAAGAGACTACCAAGGGAAGGCAATTGTGAGCTCATGCTGAGAAAAGTTAATTAGACTTACGGGCACCAAAGAACCTTGGTGTCATAACAGAGATGCAGAATTACATGTCCATTTGCAATAATCGTTATCCAGAAAAAGTGTACACATCTGGATAAAACACACAGGGACAGATGTACGACCCTTCAATTTTGAGGGTCGCAAATTGCAATTTTTTGCAACATGCTATTTGTGACTCGCAAAACGGAAAGTACTAATGTGTCTCAGACACATTTAGCGATATCCAATGGGGTCATCAATATTCATGAGGCAGGTCGCAATTTGCGACCAATTGCGAATGGGCTACAATTACAGGGATGGTGGCCTACTGGGGACAGCAGACCAACCTGTCTGTGTTTGCTTTTTAAATAAAGCAACCTTTTTTCAAATGCAGCCCGTTTTCTTTAAAGGAAAATGTGATGCCTTGGAAAAAATATAATGTATTCCTTTTAATTAAAATATATATAAATATTTTTGCATACATTCACAACGAGGAAGGGGTCCCCTGGGGACCCCTTCCCGTTTCCCGCTGCCTTACCACCTACTTGAAATAGTTGGTAAACTGCAATTGCTTTGTAACCATATTTGCGGGCGCAAAACAATCGTACATCCACCCTTTCTAAGAGCGATTCACAAATCTTATTTTGTGAGTTGGTAATAGGTTACCGACTCACAAAATAGGGTTTGTCCATGCTTCAACCCTTTTTAGCAGTCGGAAACGACCCGATTCTCCGTTTGCGATCTCTAAAAACGGTCATACATCTGACCCAAATTTCCTGGCCATCAAATATTGACTGAATGGTTTGTCCACATTTTTCAGTAGGTTTATGGATGGACCATCCCAGAACTTCACTGCTGCCAATATTAAGTAAACTTTACAGTAATTGGTGGTCATTTGTAAATACTACTGTGAGATCATGGCCATATGCCATATGTATTTCACAGGAATAAGTTATCCAGATCAAAGTAATCATGCAAAGTAATTACCATCAACAGTGCAGTGGGCACTTGGGGTAGTGCAACGTATAGGGCAAAAGGATTAAATGATGGCAATAAATAAATAAATATTAGAGCATAACCGAATGATGCTCAAACTATTACAATGTTGTGGGACGGGACAATACAATGACCAAAGGAATGACCTATATCACAGCGTGAAAATTAGGGGGGAAACGATAACAATCAATTATGCGTTGACCAATTTGGCAAAACAGACAGGATTTATATCACACATTCTCCGTCCTGTTCTTAAAGAAATTAGGGGCATATCAGCAACAACCGGCAATAATTATCGCTAAGCACACTTAGTGCTAGGATAAGTATCGCCGGAGAGCGTGGATTTTTATCGCTGAGATAGCGTGCTATTAGCAATGCTTATCTCAAAAGCGATAAAAATCCTATCACTAACTGCCTAACATGAAATTATCGCTGGAAACCCAGCGATAATCTCAAGAAATGTGGCGTTAGCTTGTTGATAGGGCCTCACAAACTTAGCCATGATATCCACCTTCCATAGGATATCATGGCTAAGTCAGTCCTGAAGCAGGCGTAAGGAAAGTAGCGATAACAGGGGTTATCAGTACTTTTCTTGTCGCTATGCTTCGTAGCGTGGGGCTTGATGATATGAGATATGTCGCTTAGTGACATTTCTCCTTTCATGTCAGGTCAGGAATGCCCACTTTGCATCTCATTGGAGATGCAAAGCTGTGCGTTAAGAATACGTGCGCTAATGCAAGGATTCACGCGTTAGCGTGACCTTGCTAATTAGGCAATAAAATTATCGCCGTGTTTCGGCCGAAAACAGCCGCAAAAGTGGCGATAATTTTCTATTGCCGCCTTGTAAATATACCCCAATTAATTTGCCAATTTGCCTTGCCTATGAAATGAGACTGCATGATGGAATTCTGGATCATGTAATAACGACAATGTGTTAATAAGGAACAGGCCACCTGGACTACTCCACAGAAGATTACATGTGAGCGCTCAGTTTCATTTCAGTTACAATGGTGGAAGGACTATGCAAGGTAGGTAGGTAAAGCTTTATTCGATAAAAAATATCATAAAAGCACAACATACAATGATAAAAAGGATCAAGATAGACAATAAAAGCAACAAGAATGCAAGGACACTTCAATAGACAATCCTTACATATTGGACTCTATGGTCCGGTTGAAGCCCGGGAACCCGAAACACATCGAACATTAGTTTTGCACTTCTGCACTTTTACATTTTAATTTTTTTTATAAACTTCTGAAATTATTACTGATGGAGTTGGGAAAAAAAGAGATTTTGGTACCACGCATTTTGTGGTACAGCCTGTTCCCTGAATGCCGGCTGATGCAAGTTTATTTTCCTCCTTTTAATAATTGTATATATACATACATCGTTCCTCCCCTGTTTCTTCAACCCATCCCCTCTACCCCCCACCACACTCATGTTGATCCTTGTTTTGATATTCTTGTGGTTTTCCACACCAATACTGTGGCTCTTCTCCCCACGGATTGGCCGAGCCCAGAAGCTTGAGGCCTACTCCCTCCAATGAACAGGGCCTTAGTTCACGCCCACATCCAGGGCTGCTCCATTTCTCTCCCTGAAGATGATCTCCCACTTTATTGGCTTGTTCTGTGAGGGTCCCAAATACCTGTTTCGTTGCCAGCCTGGTTGTGATGCTTTTTTGCTGCGCTTTTTCTTGAAAATAAAAATTAAGGTTGCAAAAAAAAAAAAGAAATCAGGCAACGCAGTGCAGCGAGGCAAGTTGCTGCGCTGCGTTGAATGAATGGGAGAGAGCTGAAAGGCACATTGGACGATGCCTAACGCCAACTCAGGCACTCTTATGCCATGGAGCATGGGGGCCTGCTTTACGGGCAGGATTGTTTTTGTGCAGGAAGGAACACCTTCCTGCACAAAAGCAAACTTTAGATGCAAAATGCAGCACACTTGGAAAGAGGAAATACTGAGGAGAAATAAAAATATTGCTCCGCGTTATGCCTGAAGGCATATCTTTTTGATGCATTCCCAAGTTTACTAGCTAATGCAAATCTGGGAATGTGTTAAAACCCATGGGTGGATCCGTGGGAATGCCCATGCTCCACCCTTGGAACGCCTTCCCTACCCAAGGTAACTCAAAACAGTGCTATGCGCTGTCTTGCTTTACTTTGTATTTACTAAACTATGTACAGGCATGTAAAGTGGTTTTGTGTGGCTAAGTAAATGCCAGAAGGATTATTCGCTGGGGCTTCCCCACAAATGTTAGCAACCACAACACAAAACCTTAGGAAATCTGCCCCCAGATGTCAAAACATGATAAAGCAAAGAGTATATGTATATATATATATATACATATTGACGTGATCAAGCTCCCTCCGAGGAGCGAAATGCGTCATGGCAGGCACTGCTCCTGTGATACTTTTTCCTCAATAAATGGTTACTGCTCCATCCACGTATGGTGTGTGGAAGTCCGTGATTTGTTCTGGAGTTTGGAGGTCCGTGCCTGGAGTTCCGCTTTCTATGATTTAACGTGGACAGGACGTCTTTGTTTATATATGTATGTATATATATATATATATGTATATATATATATATATATATATATAAGAGCAACTTCTCTCATTGGGCCTCTCTGTCCTAAACATCGCTTCTCTACTATCAGGCAAGGATTGACGTGTTTAAATTTATTAGGAAAATCAAATTAATTAAATACTTTCAGTTAAACACGTTTTCTGGCAAATCAACTGACTTCATGCGGTGTTATCAACACTGAAGGGGCATTGCAGGTAAAGGACATTCCTAATCTACAGATTCTCTGTGATTTGGCACAGGAAACCTGCAATGAAGATATACCAACAGTCAGACAAGATTTGTATCATAAAAGGACAGCCCTTAGCCCATTTCGCCCTGTATCTACCTTTCTCCCACTTATGCCCAAAGATGCAGTTGATGTCTTCGGCGACAGAGTCATCACTGAGTTGAAATCGCTAAACAAAACTGTGTCATTTCAATCGCGACAGAAAGATTTTAGGAACAATCAATACCACTTGTTAATCACCAAACTTCAACATAATCAAGATCTCATTATCAAAAAATCTGATAAAGGTGGTAACACAGTTTTATGGTCACGCAAGGACTATTTATCAGAATCTGAACGTCACCTTTCTGACACTGCTTGCTATAAACATTCCACCAAATTTGAAATGAGAGCAGCAGAAGATACAACTCGCAAAAAAATCCACCAATGGAAAAGAAATGGGCTATTGACTAAACAGGAAATTAATTTTCTGATTGTAGAACATCCAGTCACTCCCATATTGTATTTTTTGCCTAAAATCCACAATAAGGTCACTCCTGTCCCAGGCCGCCCGATTATTTCAGCCCAAGGAAGCATGAATGAGAACTTATCAAAGTATGTTGATTTTTTTTTGCAGCCGCATGTGATCAGTCTGCCGTCATACATCAAAGATACTACAGATTTTCTAAATAAGATCACAAATGTAAATTGGTGTTCTGATTATTTGCTGGTTGGAAATAGTTGAGTTGTGTCTTACGACCAACTTTTTTATGTTCCACAATAACATTTACCAACAAGTGAGCGGTGTGGCAATGAGGGCATGCTTCTCCCCCAGTTACTCATGTTTACATGTGGACTGGTGGGAGAGTCATGTCCTCAGAACCACGCACGCACATTGGTGGAATCACATTGTTCACTATTGGCGATATATAGATGATATTTGTTTGATCTGGAACGGGTCTAGGGAAGATGCTTTGAAGTTCATAGGAGAGATCAATTCCAATGATTTAAATTTAAGATTTACTGCTTCTATCGATAGCTCCAAGGTCGAATTTCTTGATGTTTTGCTGTATGTTGTTGAAGGTATTTTACAAACTAAGTTACACAGAAAGTCCACCGCTGGTAACTCGATCCTTCACGCAGATAGTGCCCACCCTCGTCACCTCATCAATAGCATCCCCTATGGTGAATTCATCCGTATCCGGAGAATTTGTAGTTCCGATTCAGTTTCCATGGAGTGTCAAATGGCAGCTTTTCGCAGATTTCTTGGCAGGGGTTATAAGAAACTCCAATTGACCCTTGCCCTTAACAAAGCTAACAATCTGCAAAGAGATATCCTGCTTTTACCCCGTTCCAACATTAGACCTGACATAGAGAGTTCTCAAAACGATACTGGCCCTATTCGGTTAATAACTACTTTTAGTGCACAAGAACAGGCAATACGCAAGATTATTTATTCTGAATGGCCCATTATCTTGACCGATAATATCCTTGGTCCTCTTCTACCCAGCTTACCAGCCATCACCTTCAGAAGGGCACCCTCCATGAGGAATGCCCTTGTTAAATCCATGCCTGCGGTGAAATCTAAAAATACTTGGCTCACCAAGACGGGTTTCTTCAAATGTAACTCCTGTTGTGCGTGCACATTTGCTAAAAACTGTACTCACTACGCAACAGCCTTTAGTGAGAAAGAGATAGCTATTAATGAACATCTCACATGTCGTACCGAATATGCTATTTACAAACTGAAGTGCTGCTGCAATCTTGAATACATTGGTAGTACGAAGCTCCCGGTCCATAAACGCATTCTTCAGCACGTTAGGGCTATTGTTAATTCTGACCACAATTACCCGGTGGCCAGGCATTTAAAATCTATCCATGACAACAAACTAAAAGATTTGGAATACACAGTTTTAGGGTCAGTTCCCAACCCCGGACGGGGGGGGTAATCGAGAGAAATTACTGAGACAACGAGAATCCCATTTTATTTTAGCTCTCGATACA
Organism: Triturus cristatus; assembly: GCF_964204655.1. Classification (NCBI taxonomy): domain Eukaryota; kingdom Metazoa; phylum Chordata; class Amphibia; order Caudata; family Salamandridae; genus Triturus; species Triturus cristatus. The sequence continues at coordinate 1,250,036,919 of NC_140592.1, read as the reverse complement.
AGAGTCCCTAATGGTCTTAACATGAATGAAGATTTGCACAATTTTTTATGAATCATTTTTCTGGTATTTATCTATCAAGATGGTATTGTATATGATAATCATTTGCTTTCATTGAATCTGCGTTACATCTGTCTAGTCGAACATATATTGGTTTGTTCTGTGATTTTATTATTATCCTTGCACTTGCACTTTAGGATCGTTTAGGCTTAAGCGATTCAGGGTTTTTCAATTGCTGCTAAGTGTTAGTGGATTTTTTTGCACTGCACTATTATGCACTTCTTTGTATTTTGTATCTTGGTGTTTACACAGACTTTTTTTTAACCATTTGGCATTTTCTTTGTATATGTATCTGTATTTTTAGCTTGCATTTTCGATATTTATTGATTTTAATACATTCTTGTCCTTCTTTTAGTATTGGGTCTCTTTAGATTTGATCAGCTACCTCTCCAATATTGCACTTGCACTTTATTGATGAATTTGCTGCTACTTATTAGACCGATATGGAATGGACTATTTTGTATTTATAGTTACTGATCGATTTGCACAATAGGTTATACAATTATATGATGCCTCTTGGTTTTTGTTTGGCTTGATTTACATCTGGTCATTTAAATTATTTTGAATTTGAGAGAAATATAGTTGGAAACTGTGTATTCAGGGCACTTGTCGAATATTGCTTCCAAAGCACAGCATCAACCTCCATTTTTAGGTTACGCATTGGCAATTACAGTATTCATTTATGCACTTTGTATTTATTGCATGTCTTATATCACTGTAATGTGTGATAATATTATTATATTATATATTTCTCTCTGAATCACAATTAATTTATATTGTACTGAAATTTGAATCCTCCCAAATGTTTATAGTGGAGTGTTATCGTCAGTAGTTGACCATATATTGACCACAGTCTGTTTTCTATACTGATTAACAACAACAGTTTGTTTTTATAGTTGATTGTGCACATATTTCACCTTTTAAAAAAACGCCACAGTGTGGAGACGCATCATGGGATCAAGCTCCCCCCGAGGAGTGAAACGCGTCATGGCAGGCACTGCTCCTGTGATACTTTTTCTTCAATAAACTGCTACTGCTTCATCCACTTATGGTTTGTGGAAGTCCTTGATTTGTCCCTGGAGTCTGGAGGTCCATGCCTGGGGTTCCGCCTATAGGGATTCGGCGCGGAAAGGACGTCTTCGTATATATATATATATATATATATATATATATATATATATATATATATATATATATATATATCCAAAGACCGCTGGTGCAACAGGAAGACGAAATGCATCGGAATCCAAATTCACAGGCGGACACGGACCTTTGTTAAAGTGCTGAGTTTATTCGGTTAGGTTGTCGTCATAACGTTTCGGCTCAGCAGAGCCTTGATCACATGACAACGTGAGTTTACAATAAGATCCAATAAATAGCAGTCACCATGGGTTCAAAGTGCAAGATCATAGACACATGACTTCCGGTGTAGAAGACATAGAAAAAACACTGAATGTGTTATGACAGTAAATTGCAATGTAAACAACATGTCTTAAAAAATATATATATATATACTGATGCCGGGACAATCCCAATACATGTGCAAAATTCGCTGTTTTATAGAAATGTAAAACAATAAATAAATAAATAAGTAAGTTAATAAAAACAAACCATCTATTTACAATATAAATCATTTATACATCAATTCATGGCTTGAATGCCTAGAAATATAATAGTATAGTCCATGGGACATAATTGATTAAAAGGCCATCATAGTTCAATATAGCTATTGCAACGAAATATACTAAAAATATATGTATATTGATAATGGCATAAATGCCTGTTGCACCTAACAATCAAACATAAAGATCATCATATTCACATGCAAAACAGCAAAAAGTATTAAAAAGGCATGATCCTGGCTTCAATTAATTAAAGACATGTACATCACTTCTGGGGTTCCATGTGTCTAATATAGAACTTATGGTGTATATCTGTGCTAAAGTTGGATCAAAAAATATGTGCCAAATATGTGCAAAGAATAATAAATGAACAAGGAAAAAAGGGGGGAATAGAAACCAAAATGTCCTGCTGTGTGGTAAATATTTAAATTACCTGTACTATTTTTTATGCGGAAAAGTCTAGTAAGAATAACTCAGTCAAAATAAGAGGCAGAATCCGTGGTATTAGAGGTTCTGAAAAGGGCTTTATTCCTTACAAAGGAATCATGGTTCGAACCAGGCAATCTTATTCCATCACCACGAAGGTTCAGGAAGGGATAGGCAATACATTATTGACAAGTAACAATATATATATGAAAAGCATTGCATTAAGACAGATGCAGGAGGCGTAACAGCTGATAATACAGATAAGAATACACATACGTAATGGAAATAGGCGTAAATACAGGCGTATACTAGAAACGTCATTTAAAATGATGTCACAAGTGGGTGGATCCATAAGAGAATCCTGCAGTGTCAGCAGAAATATTTGGCAGAGATGCGCGCGCAGCCGCATGACGTGTGATTGACGTGCAACTAGAGGGTGAAGGGGAATTGACATTTAGCTCTACATGTGGAGACAGAAGTCTGGGGGTCAGGTCAACCTAATCCCAAATCGTATCTAATATCTTTGTTTAAGGAACTGTTTTATCCAAAAGGAAAGGTCTCTCGGACGGAATCTATTCTATACTGACTGTTAGTGCATGTACAAGCGTCTATGTGTCTACATGAGATGCGAGGGGGCAGGAATCTTTCATGGTAACAGGGGCTATGAATTACTTGTATAGAGACAGCGAGGCAGGGCCCTTTGCTCGGTAGCTGGAAGGATGTTTACCTAAACTACTAGACAGGAATGCATTGGATGAGGAGCGGAGCAGATAACTTGAAGGCTGAATACAGTTTTTGGCAGGCAACAGGCCGCGTCAGGCACCGTTAGCCGCACAGGGAGTAAGACAAAGTTCATGGACACGGATGAAGGTCCAGGCTGGAGCATTTCAGAGGCAGAAGCAGGAAAAGGCTTGATGGCAGAATTCAGGGCCTACTTGTCTGAACTGCAAAACGTGAAAAGTGAATCATATAAAGTCGGTGGCCAATCATATTTAGAAATGGAATATTCGACCCATTCATGGTGGATCTGAAAGAGGACATGTTGGCGTTGGACGTACATGTATTTGCGTCTTCATAGCTAGTACTGGAGGGAACATACATGTACTTGTAGCATGTACATGGAGTCGTTGGGGTCTAAGATAGGGGACACAATTGACCATAAAAATTCATATTTCCTCATTCCCTCCTTGTCCCCTACGGACCCTTATGAAATATCCATCTTCATCAATCCATCAATCTGTTCATATAGCATCATTTGTTCTTCTTTCTTCTTCCGGGATCTTGAATGAAAATTCGAAGGCGGGATACACGATGTGGCACACAGACCACAAATCGCTGGCCCACATTGTAGACACAAGCAGCAACTGAATAGAATGAGAAAGCCAATACCTAGGAAGGATAGGATCCTCCATCCCCAGGCTGACAACACGCTCCAGAACCAACCGGACCAAGTCCAGGTGCCTGGATTCTGGTGTATCTGGCTTACGATCTTATGAAGTCGAGTTATGGCTTTATATACTGACGGCGCGTTTTCTGGTATGAAAACACAGCAACTTGATCCGATGACCCTACAAGCTCCGCCCCTATCGGCCAGGATGACGTCAAGGACAAGACGATTTTGAAGAACAACAATCCGCATCGCAGACTGCTCCTCTGTTAAGTTGCCTAAGGCGGAAGTAGTTTCATTCACTACTGCTTCAAGGGTTCTAGTTAATCTACGTATCAACTTAATATTAGTGACTGTACCTATGTAGGGAAAGAAACCTTTATTAAAATCTGTGTATTGCTCCCATGCTGTTTCGGTGTAGTCGACAATCGGGAGATCTCTCCGCTGTCTATTGTGTACTAAATGGGTATTCCTATGGTAATCAGGCGGGGCTAGGAAAACAGGTGGCAGAAGGAATGCAATGTAACAGGTACCATCCCAATCTAGGGGTAGGCGTATGTATGCGGTGTGACCACAGATGAAGTAGGAGTGACGAGAAGCTCTAAATGTAGATTTGCCTTTATCACTGAATTCTATTACAGTGGTACATTTACTACGGCCCATGTGTATTGAACCATTCTTTCTTACACATAATTCGCCTCTAACTGGAAATACTGACATAGCGGGCAAGATTGATGTAGCTTCGGATTCAACATTCAGGATCATGAGATTAAGTGTAAAGTTACCTAATCCATATACTTCATTTTCTAGATCAGTTCCTGTTCTTTTGGGAAGTCCCTCCTTGTTAGGGTAGCAGACTTTAAGTAAAACTAGGTTCAGGTTTCCCCAAACCCAGTTGTCTTGATAAACTACTGAATTTGAATCTAGGGAATTAATCAAACTAAACCATGCTCCACAGGAGCCATTGTAGGTGAATGGATACGGAAAGAGAGGCAGAACTCCCTTGTATTTCTGATAGGGAGGGAGTCGGCCACATATCCAACAATTTGTAGCATTGCTGGTCTGATGAGAATGATGTAACATACTAATGAATGTGTTGTTGCGCAGCGCAAATCTATAGGACAACTCATGCGGGGGTAATTCGCTAAAAGAATGTTCGGCAGTAACATTGAAAGCACGCTTGGAAATAGGGTAATACATGTGTAATAATATACTGGCAATGATAATCAGAAGACTTAGAAAAAACATAATTAACAATGTCACTATGCAGTGACTACGAAGTGATTTACAGTACGCATGTTTCTTGAGCTGTTTCTGTCTATTTCTCTCTCTATTTCGGTCTAGAGGATACATGTCAGAGACAAATTAAACCGATTCACCTTGGAGAGGACTTAAACAATCAAATTGTCTGACTTGCTAGACCTTAGTTTCAGTTTATAGTTTTCTTTTTCAGTCTTGTCAACCAGGGGGAGTTTTGAATCAGTCTGTGAGGGAATGCAGGGCTGATAATTCAAGTCGGATGATAGTCCATGAAATTTTTTTATATGGCTCGAGTGCAACCACCCTTTACGTCCCTCAATTTTCACAGCTGTCCTTGTAGTCAATAAGACGAGTTTAGGCGACTGCCAGCGAGGCTCCAGCGGGTTCCTTCTGTCGAAGTTCCTTATAAGCACAAGATCTCCCGGAACCACGTCATGGGGCTTCACCTCAGTGTTATCGGGAAAAGCTGCAGCTACCTGTGAACGACAAGATTGTAGTGCAGACATCAAGGAAGCCAGGTAATCTGTCAGCATATTACAATCAACATCAGTTATTTTACGGGGTATAGGCGTCCCCCACATATTTGGTGGTCTACCGAAGATCACCTCATACGGGGATAGCCCTGTTCGAGAGTGTGCTACCATTCTCATGTAAAAGAGCGCAACTGGTAAAGCTACTATCCAGTCGACACCTTTTTCTCTACATACTTTGGACAGTCTAATTTTCAAAGTTTGATTATGTCGCTCCACGAGACCTGCTGCCTCGGGATGTCGGACACAGTGGAATTTCCATTGATAGCCTAACAGAAGTGAAACATGTTTCATTAGCTCGGATGAGAATGGCTGGCCATTATCTGAGTACACGACACGGGGCAAACCATACCGTGGGAAGAATTCTCGAACTAACTGTTTGGCAGTAGTCGGGGCAGTGTAATCTGAGACGGGATACGCCTCTGTCCACCGGGAAAGAGCGCATACAACTACGAGGACATATTTGAATCCTCGACATCGTTCCATCTGGATATAATCCATCTGGAGGACTTCAAAAGGGTGATCGGGGGGTTGAAATCCACCCTGTTCTACAGGTACGCCTTTTCCTGGATTGAACTGACAACAAATCATACAGGTACGTACTTTCTGTTTAGCTGCTGCTCGCAAGTGTTTATTGAACCAAATGTGTTGAATACTGTCTAGCATAGCTTTCTCTCCTAGGTGCGCTGGACTATGTATTGTGTTAATGATGACTTGAACCATTGAGTCGGGGAGAAACCATATAGATTTTCCCTTCGTCATCCATCCTTGATCCGTTTGGATCCCTCCTAATTCAGTCCATCTCTTTATTTCTTCTGGTGTAGCATGTGTCTGTATGTCAATTACATCAAGGGCGGGATCCTTAACTGTCATGCAGTGTGTTGGTGTCTGAACTATTGTCTTTGGCGTGTCAGTTGTATGAGTCTGATTCTGAGCAGTCTGTTTAGCTGTTCTGTCAGCTAGGTCGTTACCCTGAGAAATAATGTCAGTCACTTTTGTATGGGCTTTACACTTCATAATCGATATTGCAGTCGGCAGATGTATTGCATCTAACAGAGCTTGAATAAGGGGACCATGCTGGATGTGGGCACCGTGAGAAGTCAAATAACCTCTCTCTCGCCACAGCACACCGAAGTCATGGACGACTCCGAATGCATAACGTGAATCTGTGTATATGTTGACTTTCTTATTTTTGGCTTGAATACAGGCTTGTGTCAGAGCGATGAGCTCTGCTGCTTGAGCTGACAGGGTATCTATACAATTTGTTTCAATAACTTCAGTGTCTGTTGTGACTGCATAAGCGGCCACTAACTCTCCTGTACTTGTTCTCATGCATGAACCATCTACATACAATGTCAGGTCTGGATCTGATAGTGGAATGTCTGTCAAGTCTTGTCTGGGTTTCGTCGTAATAGTAATAACTTCAATACAATCATGTGCCAATGGGTCTGTTCCACTTAATGGCAAAAGTGTGGCAGGATTTAATGTACTACAACGTCTGATTTCTATGTGTGGCTGGAACAATGTCAATTCATAACCCGTCAGTCTTGCTATAGTCAAGTGTTGTGTTTGGGTCCGGTTCAAGAGAACCTCTACTGCGTGTGGTACTTGTACTGTCAATTGATGTCCTAACACTATGGCATCGCTTTGTCTGATTGCTAAAGCTGTTGCTGCGACTGATTTCAGGCACGCAGGAAGAGCCTGAGCTACGGGATCTAATGTATTGGAAAAATAAGCACATGGCTTGTGTGATCCTGCTTGTTCCTGCGTGAGTACTGACAAAGCAGTACCTTCACGTTCTGTAACAAAGAGTGTAAAACGTTTTCTGTAACATGGTGTTGCTAAAACAGGTGCTTGGCATAAAGCCTGCTTTAAGCTTTCAAAGGCTTGCGTATGTTCTTGAGTCCAAGGGAGGACAGTCGATGTCGCTGCCTCCTGTGTTGTCAACTGAATGAGTGGTTTCGCTAGAAATGCATATTGAGGGATCCACTGCCTACAGTACGAAGTGAGGCCTATGAATGCCCGTACCTCCTTTTGTGTCTTGGGTGGCGGCTTGTTAACAATTAACTGGATACGGTCGGGTGTAAGCTGTCTTCCCCCCTTGGACAGCAAGTGCCCATGGTACACAACTTGCTGGACACAGAATTGCAGCTTTAAAGGGGACACTTTGTGCCCCTTGTCGGCTAAGAAATGTAAAACCGTCAGTGATGCTTTTTCACATTCAGGTTCGCTTCGGGCGGTGATCAGCAGATCATCGACATATTGAAGCAGGGCAGTGTTAGCTGGCATGTGGATACTGTCAAGTTCTCTCTTCAGTGCTTGGCTATAGATGCTGGGGCTTTCTGTGAATCCTTGAGGTGCGCGTGCGAATTTAAAACTTCGTCCATTTAAACTGAATCCGAACAAATATTGGCTTTCCGGATCGATTGGGACGCTAAAGAAAGCGTTCTTGAGGTCAATTACAGTAAAGAACGTTGCTTCTGAATCTATGGCTGTTAGCAATGAAGAGATATCTGGGACCACGGGGTATTGTGGTACAATGCATTTATTTAATTCTCGCAGATCAATAACTAATCGATATACTGGTGGTGCTTTTGGATCAGTTCGTTTAAGAATCGGAATTATCGGGGAATTACATACATTGGAGTCGGTTTCCACAACCACTCCTTGTGCAATGAGCTCGTCAACGATTTGCAGTAAAGCCACAACAGCATCTGGGGGTAACTTGTATTGTCGTATTCGTGGTAATACTACTCCTGTTTTGAGTGTGACTCGATATGGTGTAATGTGCATACAACCTACATCAGTGGGCCCTTGCGCCCATAAATGTGTGGGTAAATTCTGTAACCGGTGATCCATGTCTCTGGACACATAGTGACCTTTAAAGTCACGCAAAAATAGTCGTACTCCTTCCGGAGAACAACATATTACAGCTCCTAGAGCCTTCAATGTTTTTATACCTAACAAGTTTTCTGGACATGATTTAGTAAGCAATAGATCTGTAGTTCGTGTTAATGGACCGACTGTGAATGCAAGTGGTTGCGATACTTCGTTAATAGTGGGCTTTCCTGAAAAACCAAGGGAAATATTTTGTGAGCCTGAGAGGGGTGCCCCTGGGACTTCGCTGTGACTGATAGTAGTTCTGCTTGCCCCTGTATCGAGTAGAAACTTTCTGTCTTTCCCTAATACGTGACTCTGTACGTAAGGACCTTCTTGATCTACGGGAACCTCAATAAGGGGTGGGCCAACTTCCCTCTCTAGGCTATTTCATGTGTAGCGCTGATACTCTGGATAGTCATTTTGTGCATACTGGTACATCTGTTGTGTCGTGTTTTGTGTTGCAGCAATAGGCTGTGGCTGTTGTTGTGGTTGTGGTGCGGTCTGTTGTGGAACTAGCATAGGTTGCGCCTGCTGAGGGACTTGTTGTTGGATCTGATCCTGTCTAGGCGGACGTGGTCTCTCTTTCGTTATACCCGTAGAGATATTATGTTTTAGAACTGCGCAATCGTGTATATAATGACCTGGCTGTTTACAATAGTTGCATGTCCCTCTAACAGGACCTACTGAATCATTGGACTGTGTTGTACCCTTTTTATGACCGTCAGCTGGAACTGACTGAACAACAAGCATTTTCATTTTCGTGTCTTTCATACGTCTTTGTTCATGTTCTTGTTCTTCTCTAATTCTATTGTGATGATATTGTAACATTTGTAACATCTGTGACGGTGTGTTACCTTGCCAAGTACTCTCGAATTTTAATACTCTACTCTTGACTTGGGGCAGGGAATTTTCAACTAATTTTGTCACAAACAGATGTGGATACGACTCACTACTTGCTTTTATGCCACTATTAATACCAAAACATTTTTCAAATCGGGAATAGAAATCACTAGTGTCTTCATCTTGTTTTTGTTTTTACTCGGGTACCTTCCTCGATTAATATATTTTCTCGGGCTTTATTTGAGTTCTCCCTACTTTTCTATTCCAGTCTGAGCGCTTTCTCTGTGCGCCTATGCGATTCTTTACGCCATAGTTCAATGGCATCTTTCTGTGACTGTCTGGCTTTCTTTTTCCATAATTCTTCTTCTACTCTCATGATGCAATCTGCATCCCATGTCCCAGCTGCGGGCCACCTCTGACTTTCTGCTAGATCCTTGGTGTAGTCCACCCATAAATCAAGATATAATACGGCATCTAGGCCATGTTTATGATACATAAAATACCCTGGAGTATCCCTAGGTGGAATGGGAACAGCTTCTTCGAGTACTCCTTTTCTAGTTTTGATCTGTCTTAATTTTGAAAAGAACGGCATCTTTAAACCTTGCTACTTGATTCTTACTCAAACTGGACTTGGACACAATTAATACAATAAACACAATAATGAACACTCATTCATACCACAATTTTTAAACACATTAAAACATTTGACATTTAACATTTAACATTTTAACGAACAATGATAATTAGAAGAAAACTAGTTACTGACATAGTACTAATACTAGGTAATATTGAATTATATACGTGAACATACTGGATATACTGCTAAACAGTACAGATACACTGCTAAAACAGTGCAGACCGGATCTGTGTACCCAAACCCGTCAGGACCGGCACAAATTAATGTGCACGTCTAAATGCCTCCCCAGCAATGGTACTCACCGGGTAGCACGGAACGGAAGGCCTCGGAACTGAACTGAACTGGACCGGACTGGACTCGACTCGACTCGGAACTTCGGAACCTGGTGGGCCTCTGTATACCTCGGATCTTGCTCTCTCAGCTAGGCTCTGGTCGGGATACTTCGCACTTCTCACCGCCTCGTCTGGGTGTTGATCGCAGCCTCAGTCACCCCCGCTTGGCCGGAGGGAGATACAGGAAATCCTGCGGGTACGCGTTTTTGTCCGTTCAGCTGTGGCAGGGGACCGGGCCTGCAACGCACCTCCGGCGCGTGAGATGAGAAAGTGTCCCTGTTCGGGCGCCAATTTATGTGGTAAATATTTAAATTACCTGTACTATTTTTTATGCGGAAAAGTCTAGTAAGAATAACTCAGTCAAAATAAGAGGCAGAATCCGTGGTATTAGAGGTTCTGAAAAGGGCTTTATTCCTTACAAAGGAATCATGGTTCGAACCAGGCAATCTTATTCCATCACCACGAAGGTTCAGGAAGGGATAGGCAATACATTATTGACAAGTAACAATATATATATGAAAAGCATTGCATTAAGACAGATGCAGGAGGCGTAACAGCTGATAATACAGATAAGAATACACATACGTAATGGAAATAGGCGTAAATACAGGCGTATACTAGAAACGTCATTTAAAATGATGTCACAAGTGGGTGGATCCATAAGAGAATCCTGCAGTGTCAGCAGAAATATTTGGCAGAGATGCGCGCGCAGCCGCATGACGTGTGATTGACGTGCAACTAGAGGGTGAAGGGGAATTGACATTTAGCTCTACATGTGGAGACAGAAGTCTGGGGGTCAGGTCAACCTAATCCCAAATCGTATCTAATATCTTTGTTTAAGGAACTGTTTTATCCAAAAGGAAAGGTCTCTCGGACGGAATCTATTCTATACTGACTGTTAGTGCATGTACAAGCGTCTATGTGTCTACATGAGATGCGAGGGGGCAGGAATCTTTCATGGTAACAGGGGCTATGAATTACTTGTATAGAGACAGCGAGGCAGGGCCCTTTGCTCGGTAGCTGGAAGGATGTTTACCTAAACTACTAGACAGGAATGCATTGGATGAGGAGCGGAGCAGATAACTTGAAGGCTGAATACAGTTTTTGGCAGGCAACAGGCCGCGTCAGGCACCGTTAGCCGCACAGGGAGTAAGACAAAGTTCATGGACACGGATGCAGGTCCAGGCTGGAGCATTTCAGAGGCAGAAGCAGGAAAAGGCTTGATGGCAGAATTCAGGGCCTACTTGTCTGAACTGCAAAACGTGAAAAGTGAATCATATAAAGTCGGTGGCCAATCATATTTAGAAATGGAATATTCGACCCATTCATGGTGGATCTGAAAGAGGACATGTTGGCGTTGGACGTACATGTATTTGCGTCTTCATAGCTAGAACTGGAGGGAACATACATGTACTTGTAGCATGTACATGGAGTCGTTGGGGTCTAAGATAGGGGACACAATTGACCATAAAAATTCATATTTCCTCAGCTGCGTCAAGCAACGAGACAAATCAGGACATCAATGGTCTACAGATCATGAAACTACATCATTGTTGCCCTTGGAGAAAATAAAGGAGAAGAAACAGGTATAGAGGATGTGATATAACATCAGAAATGGACAAACATAAAAAATGGGATATGAAATCACATGAGGAAGGCAAAAAAGGGGATACAAAGTGACCCACAGTAAATGAATCCCGGGGGGCAACTATACCTAACTTCTACAAAAATTGGGGAAGACCATTAAGACTAAAATTATAGTTAAGGGTTGGTATTTGCCTACAGCTATGGTAACCTTATACTAGTGTATTTCTAGATCATGTTACCCAATCTCATATCATGGTAAACATGTATACAAATCCTCTGTTAAATTCAAACCTTTCGGATGTTTAGTAACAAGACGTAGGATGTATTGTGTTTCCAGTTTGCGGAGTCTTGTCTCTCTATTGCCCCCTCTTCTACTGGCTAAGACAGCATCAATGACGAAGTAACTGAGTAATCGATTGTCACTTTGATGGTACTCCCTGAAGTGTCTGGCCACTGGGTATGTGTTGTCATGGTTAGCTATGGCCCTGAGATGCTGGAGGATTCGCTTATGCACAGCTAGTTTCGTGCTACCTACATAGCGCAGTGAGCATGGACAAGATAACACATATACCGCAAATTCTGTTTTACATGTGAGTAACTTGCTAATCTGATGTTGAGTGTTACTGAAACCATCCTGGTATGATTTCATGTTTACCCCTTGGAGGCATGATTTACAAGTTTTACACTTGTAAAATCCTGTGTTAGATGCTAGCCAGGTAGTTTTCTCAATAGCTTCAGGATTTGTGTCAACAAGTATATCCCTCATAGAGGGGGCTCTACTGAATGTAAGAGAGGGATGCAACGGCAAAAAGGCGCCTATGACCGGGTCATTGAGTACAATGGGCCAGTTACGGTTGATGATTCTACATAGGTCCCTATGTTGTCTACTGTACCCAGTGATAATTCTAAAAGTGTTGATTGCCTCATTGGGAGTAACAGCTACATTAGCAACAGTAGTGGTTTGGCTATGGGTGTAGGGTCTTAAAAGATCCTCCCTCGAGTGTTGCATAGATTTAACTATCGCACTCTCTATGATTTTTCTAGAGTAGCCTCTTGCCAAAAATCTAGCACTGCTTGAAAGCTGCGCAGCAGTTAAATCAAAGTTGTTGCTACACACCCTTCTAATGCGTAACATTTCGCCATAGGGGATGCTTGCTATTAGGTGGGCTGGGTGTGAGCTTCTGGCATGAAGGAGCGTGTTGCCAGCTGTTTTCTTGCGGTACAGTCTCGTTTCCAATCTTTCATCGTGGACATATACCTCAGTATCCAAAAATGTTACTGATGTCTGGCTCATGTTTGCAGTGAAGGCTAGATTGTGATCATTGATGTTGATGTTTTCTAAAAAGCCTAGTGCTTGATTCTCATCACCTCGCCAGACAATGAATAGATCATCAATAAACCTGTACCATGCTACCACATGCTCATCCAACTCTTTCTTGAATTTTACCCTGAGGACCAGTTCTTCCCAAGCCCCCATGAAGAGACAAGCATAACTCGGTGAAAAACTGGCCCCCATAGCAACTCCCTGAAGTTGGCGATACATCAAGTTGTTGAACATAAAAACATTGTTGGTCAGGCAGTATTGTAGCATTTGCAAGAGCATATTGTTGTGTTCATTTTCATATTCATCCCTCTGATTTAAATAATGGGAGACGGCCCTGAGACCAATGTCATGTTTGATGCTCGTGTAGAGGGCCGTGACATCCAAGGCAAGCATCCAATAACCTTTCTTCCACTTAATATGTTGTATCTTACAAAGGAAATCCCCTGTGTCCTGAATATATGAGGGAAGCTTGATGACAAAAGGCTGAAGAAAAAAATCAATGTAAATAGAGGTTTTCTCCAACAACCCCCCTGTGGCCGAAATAATGGGTCTACCAGGGGGTTTGGTGATGTCTTTGTGGACCTTCGGTATGAAATAGATCACAGGAATCATGGGATTATCAACTTTGAGGAACTTAAGTTCAGGTTCAGATAAAAGCCTCTTATTCTTCCACTTCATGAGTTTGGAATAGTAATCCTGTGCCATCATTTTAAGATCACTTGCGTTGGTTCTTATGTAGCATTGTCTATCATTAAGTTGAGCATATGCTTCTTTGTCATAAAATGTTCTTTCCATGAGGACAATATTGCCGCCTTTGTCACTTTGGCGAACCACGATGTTTTTATTAGTACTGAGTTTTTTCATGAGCTGATTGTATTCAAATGTTTGCCTGTCATATTTTTTCCTTTGTGTAACAGTTTTTTTATAAAGTTTTTTTACTTGACAGACAGTATTCTCGTGAAATATATCGATTGAATCTCGTGGCATGATGGGTTGAAGACGGATGGCGGTTTAAAGGATGTTCTCGCTGGCTCACTGCTTGTTTGGTTATAAGCGTAACCAGATCCTTCTGTTTCCCATAGTTCGAATAGTTCTGCAGTTTGTGATAAATCACAGGAGTTGTTGTTGCCAGAGGTCTGGGTATTTGGCACGGTGGTATCGTCAGGTTTCTTGAGAGCAAAGTGTTTACGTAGTTTTAACTTTCTAACAGCTTTATATATGTCACATCTCGTGTTGGCATAATTCATGTTTGCTTGCTCCAGCTGACTTCTTCGATAACGAACAAGGGAGTTTTCCCGAAACGCTTTGAGTGGCCATTTGTTGCTAAATAAATAGCGCAATTGATCCTAAGAGTCCGTGGTTGCTGTCCTTATTTTTCATTATCGAAGAAGTCAGCTGGAGTATAATTATTGAGAGGTTCGCTTCCTCTCCACGGACCGCCATTGCGAGAGGTGGGGAAAAGGCGATCTTCGGTTGCGGTGAGCACCGATACTAAGGATATATATATATATATATATATATATATATATATATATATCAGCGTTAACTCCGTCAACACACCGAATTCCTTTCACAAGAACGGAGCACGGACCACAAAATAGTGCAGCAAGTTGGATCTTTATTGCTCGACGACCTTCAATAATAATAATAATAATAATAATACTGAAGCTTATAAAGTGCAACAGCTACCTCAAGCAGAGGTGTCCCGGCGCTATAGTAGCAGACGTAGCACACAGCGATGCCAAGCACTAAAAATCCAAGCCTAGATAGCACTGAAGAACCACGTCTTCAAAGCCTTTCTGAAACAGGTCTCTGATTTGGCCTGGCGAAGGTTCCCCGGAAGGGCATTCCACATTAGGGCCGTTCTAACTGAGAGTGCTCTGCCACCCAGCCGTGCGTTCTCAAAGCGGGGGCTGCAGAGCAGAATCTGAGAATTTGACCTTAAAGATCGATTTTGTTTGTAACGGCAGAGTCTTTGTTTAAGATACTCAGGGCAGTTCCCATTTAAGCCCGGTAGGTCAAGGTCATGGCCTTGAATTCAATTCTTTTGGTAACTGGGAGCCAATGGAGCTCACGTAAATGCGGAGAGACATGGTTCCGGAAAGGGATCCGTCTGACCAGTCTCGCAGCCGCATTCTGTATCATCTGAAGGCGTCGGATGGAGTATTTGGGAAGGCCAAGGTATAAGCAATTTGCGTAGTCAAGCCTAGATGTCACTGTGGCATGGACCATGACTTCACGGCAGTCTTCTGGTAAGAAGTGTAAACATTTCCGGAGGTTTCTTAGTTTGCTGCAGTAGGTAGCGGAGACCTGTTGGATTTGGGCCGAGAAGGCGAGATCAGGCTCCCATCTCACCCAAAAATGGTTGGATTCTATTTCCGGTCACACCATGCTTTGCACTGTAGACGCTTTGCTCGCTCCAGACGCGGTCTGGACTATTGCCGACACCCGTATTCCTTACAGAGTGGATTAAATTTGGACTCATCCCTGCCCCACAAATTGCTTCCTCCGAGTGCTGCAATCTTCCTACATGCTCGTTCCCTTAGATGTTGGACCTTCATTTTTGACCACATCTCGGATATTGATCGCTCTTCAAGCCTTACCGCCTTATGGTTTCCAGAAGTGTAGGACACACGTCTATGTAATGCTTCCTGATGTTTTTTGCTTATTGTGTGAACAAGACAAACAAAAAAACAGGAGTAAACCCGTATACCCAAATGAGACCGGGTAATTTATGGCAACAATAAAACAATGTCTCAACAGGTATATCAAGTGGGGGGACTGTTCAAAAGAGATTCAATCACATAGCACAGGAAGGAACAAGGGAGACCAATGGAGAATGGAAAGGTTGTTATTTTTGCATATAGAAGCACAGAAATACAACTAAATTGCAGTAACCATAACAACCAAATGTGCACTGAAAGTGTTATAGTGAATGAACGGCGCAGTGACACATGTGGTGAAAGGACAACGTGAGGCGGTGCAAACAGTAAGGTGATCGGTGGAGGTCAAACAAAAATATTTACATTCACAAACATAATTTCATAATTTCTGAGTGACCATTTAACATGCCGCAATTGGCGTTGTGGGATCGACAGCGTTTCGACCTCTCTAACTTGAGGTCATCATCAGGACAATGGTTACACAATTCAATAAGAGTGCTCTGGTGGCAATCAATGTGGATGGGGGAGGGGGAAGACCAGAAGGTCGGACCACTTTCCTATATTTTTCTTCTGGGAAGTTACGCGGCCTGCACGACCGGCACGCAGCTTGTGCCGTCCGACTTATAGTAGAATTGACCCTCTCCAGTTTATCAGTTCTTTGGCTGCCTCCCCGCCCTCTCTCCAAGAAGACCTTGAGGGTAATGTGTCCAGATTCTCGGACTGGATTGCTGATTCGGTATCTGCCCTATCCGCTTCGCGTCCACTTCGCGTCCGCCTAAGCTGACAAGAGATTCCCCTTCCAAACCCTGGTTTTCTCCCGAGCTGAAAGCCTTGAAACATGACTGCAAAGTATTGGAGAGGGCGTGGCGCTCCAGTGGTTACTGTTCCAAGGCTAAACTCGCACTTAGAGCCAAACAAAAAAACTATTATGCTGCCATTGTGGTCGCTAAAGCAGATACTACACTTCACGTATCGACCTGGCTAACAATTCAAAAGAAATCTTTGCGATTGTGCAACGCTTTATGTCCCCCACTGCTCAGGCTCATGCCACGCCAGCTTCGGAGTCCTGGTGCAACATTCTTTCTAAGTTTTTCCTGGATAAAATACGCAGTATTCAAGATACTCTTGCGGCCCTTACCAGGGTGCCCACAGTTGCGGCACTGGGGCCATTGGCGGCTTGCCCTGTTAAGTTGCTCTCCACTTTTATGCCAATCGAACCGTCTCGCTCACTTAAAATTCTTAAAGGTTTGAAGTCAGGCTCTCCAAACGACTGCGCTGCTAGACTCCTGGCTGCCGCTGTGGACGTCATTAATCCCGAAGTCAATCTAATGGTTAACATGTCTCTTCGGAAGGCCGTGGTCCCGGTGTCTTGGAAACAGGCACAAATTCTTCCTCTTCTTAAGAAGCCATCTCTTGACTCGTTGGTACCCGGTAACTATCGTCCTATTTCGCTTCTGCCAAGTTTGGCTAAGGTCTGTGAAAAGGTGGTTACGATTCAACTTACCAATCATGTGGAGGTATCGGGTCTGCTGCACCCGGCACAATCTGGTTTCCGGCCATTGCACAGCACAGAGTCGGCATTGCTGGAGGTGCCGGAGGCGATCTGGGAGTGTCTGGACGCCGGCGGGAGAGCAGCTCTAGCCACACTAGACCTCTCGGCGGCGTTCGACACGGTGCCCCACTCCTTACTCCTTGATCGCCTCTCGGAGATAGGCGTTTCCGGGTCTGTGCTGCGCTGGATCAGGTCCTTCCTGGAGGGCTGGTCACAGCAGGTCTGGCTTCCTCCGTTTGCCTCGGTGCTTCAGCAGGTGGCCACTGGTGTCCCGCAGGGGTCATCCCTTAGTCCCCTTCTTTTTAACATCTATGTTACTTCCCTGGTTTATCTAGCGGAATCATTAGGGGCTAAGTTGTTGGCTTACGCTGATGACACTCAGCTTCTGTTCTCTTGGGGTATAGACGATGACTCAGTCCTTGCTGCGCAACACTGCCTTTCCTCTGTGTTTCACTGGCTCGCTCAGGCGCAGCTGAAGTGCAATGAGGAGAAGTCCGAGGTTCACTTATACGGTTCGTTTCCTGCCAATTTCAGAGAGAGGCTGTGGCCCCCGGATTCCCCCTGCCTAGTGCAGAGAGAAATGCCGCAAAAAATCTGGGCGTTTGGTTCAATGAAAATTTGAACTTTTCAACACAGGTCAAGAAGCTGGGTGGGACCTGTTTTGGCACCTTGAAGGCACTGGGGAAGTTTCTCCCTCTTCTCCCTAGACCTGCCAAAGAAACGGTGGTCCGTGCGTTGATTCTGTCCCGTCTGGACTATGCGAACACACTCTTTGTGGGTGTCCCTGGCTACCTCCTAAAGAAATTGCAAGTGGTCCAAAACTCGGCAGCTAGACTCCTGCTGGGTCTGTCAAATAGGTGTAGTGTGCGCGCTCATCTGCACACCCTGCGCTGGCTCCCAGTGGAGTCTCTGATAAAATTTAAAATGCTGACCATTGCTCACAGGGCCCTCTTTGGTCTTGGCCCCATCTACCTACAGAAGAGATTTGCTTTTTACAACCCAGGGAGACAGCTGCGTTCCCACTCTCAATTACTTCTGTAGACCCCTAGGTTAAACCGCCAATAGCTTGGCGGGAGCTCTTTTGTCCGGATAGCTGGCTTGGCCTGGAACGCACTGCCACTGACATTGCGTGGCATCGAGGATCCTATAATCTTCAAGAAAAACCAAAAACCCTTCTCTTCTTGTTACTGCAAGGCTTTAGCTTCCTTTTCCACTGCACGCGCCAGGACATTCTGGTGAGTAGCCGTGCGCGCTACACATAAATATGACATAACATATATATATATATATATATATATATATATATATATATATATATATATATATATATATATATATATATATATATATATATATATATATATATATATATATATTTCTACCAAGGTGCCAAGAGGTGAAGCCGCACTCCATCACAGGTGAGTGTACCACACCTTATTATTCACATGAGACTCCCTGTCCCGCACTGAGGTCTTTGGTCCGACGCGTTTCAAAAGCATTGAGGCTTTCTCATCAGGGACCGTGTCAGGACTCGCTGTTTGCTGCCACATCTTCCCCTGTGTGTTCCGGTTTCCGATTGGCTTCAGGTGCGCCAAATCGTATAATCCCGCATTGAACAAAGGACACTGGGACATGTAGTCTATTTGCATATTTTCCCTTCGGTGGGTCCGAGTTCTGGCACACATTAAAAGACATATTCTCGCCCTCTGGTGGGCTCCAGGGCAAGGTTTCTCATGTGCAAATAGATTCCTGTGATGCCTTCACAAAACCGGGTGATCCGGTAATGCAGGAACTTCACATTTTTGCAGGCGGTGCGTTGCTTCCGCGGCCTGGAGCCGCCGCGATTTGTATTTCTACCAAGGTGCCCAGAGGTGAAGCCGCACTCCATCACAGGTGAGTGTACCACACTTTATTATTCACATGAGACTCCCTGTCCCGCACTGAGGTCTTTGGTCCGACGCGTTTCAAAAGCATTGAGGCTTTCTCATCAGGGACCGTGTCAGGACTCGCTGTTTGCTGCCACATCTTCCCCTGTGTGTTCCGGTTTCCGATTGGCTTCAGGTGCGCCAAATCGTATAATCCCGCATTGAACAAAGGACACTGGGACATGTAGTCTATTTGCATATTTTCCCTTCGGTGGGTCCGAGTTCTGGCACACATTAAAAGACATATTCTCGCCCTCTGGTGGGCTCCAGGGCAAGGTTTCTCATGTGCAAATAGATTCCTGTGATGCCTTCACAAAACCGGGTGATCCGGTAATGCAGGAACTTCAAATTTTTGCAGGCGGTGCGTTGCTTCCGCGGCCTGGAGCCGCCGCGATTTGTATTTCTACCAGGGTGCCCAGAGGTGAAGCCGCACTCCATCACAGGTGAGTGTACCACACTTTATTATTCACATGAGACTCCCTGTCCCGCACTGAGGTCTTTGGTCCGACGCGTTTCAAAAGCATTGAGGCTTTCTCATCAGGGACCGTGTCAGGACTCGCTGTTTGCTGCCACATCTTCCCCTGTGTGTTCCGGTTTCCGATTGGCTTCGTAAAAAACCAATGAAATTCCACGTTATAGTTAGTGCAGGCAACAATAACTCACGCGACCGCAATCCTCTGCTGATGATGTCAGATATTACATCACTGATGACATATGTGTCTTTATGAAAAATAAATATTTGTAATATATGTATAGCTAAAGATACAGTATTAGCATCAACAGAGGATTGCGGTCGCGTGAGTTATAGTTGCCTGCACTAACTATAACGTGGAATTTCATTGGTTTTTTACGAGTGAAATGTACAGCTAACTATAACATGTGTGAAACCTATGGTTTTTTCATTGAATTTGCAAGGTGTTTTAAATGCTAATTCCTAACTATAACGTGTGTGAAACCTATGTTTTTTTCAGTGAATTTGTACGTTTTTTTAAGTAGGTAATATATATATATTATCTACTGGCGGTCGCCAGTAGATAGTTATAGTTAGGACCGTGTTTTCATAGGAAATCTCAAAATTCTATTTTGAATAACTTTGGCGCCGGTTGACGAATCTTCGCGAATTTTTCAAAACTAATGGGGCGCTCCACTCAGCTCCTACCCTGAAAGTCTCGGGGGGATTCATCAAGCGGGGGCTGAGAAAAAAGGGGGGTCCCAAAACGCGTTTTCCCCATGCATTTTCCCATCGGACCTTTAGTCGAAGGTACAGCCCGAACGGCTGAACGGAATTACTTGAAATTTGGCAGAGAGGTAGTCCTCAGGTCAGGGATGTGCCTTTTGCATATATGGAGTCAATCTGTTCAGTAGTTCCTGAGAAAATTGCAGTTAAAGCACATATATATCTATAACCCTAACGTGCGCGAGCGTAATTCTGATTGGCGGTTACATGTCAGTCAACGTTCGAATCGGTCGAAATCAGGAAGTGTCGGACGCCATTTTGTTTGTTTTCAGTGCGAGAGTGAAAAAGGAAGGTGGCGAACGTGAAAAGGGGGCAGTGTAGAGAGTTCCTGACCCCCTAGCCTTTGTCAGGGGGTCCCTGAAGGACCCCGAAGGCAGAAAAAAACATTTTAATTTTTTTAAAAAAAAATCGCGGGGGTGCGCGCACGGTGAAAAGACATAAAAAAAAAAAATTATAATACGTTGTTTATTGTAAAATAAATATATAAAAAAAATAATAATACATGCATAACTTAGCATTTAAAAAACCGTACAAATTCACTGAAAAAAACCATAGGTTTCACACACGTTATAGTTAGGAATTAGCATTTAAAAAACCTTGCAAATTCAATTAAAAAACCATAGGTTTCACACATGTTATAGTTAGGTGGATATTTCACTCGTAAAAAAACCAATGAAATTCCCCCGTTATAGTTAGTTCAGATAACTATAACTCGCGCGACCGCCACTCTATCACAAGGATGATGTCATCAGTGATGTCATGAGTGATGCAACTGACCATGTCATGAGTGATGTAATATGTGACATCATGAGCAGGATTGCGGGCGCGCGAGTTATAGTTATCTGAACTAACTATAACGGGGGAATTTCATTGGTTTTTTACGAGTGAAAT
The DNA here is from genome assembly GCF_964204655.1 of Triturus cristatus. Taxonomy (NCBI): domain Eukaryota; kingdom Metazoa; phylum Chordata; class Amphibia; order Caudata; family Salamandridae; genus Triturus; species Triturus cristatus. The sequence goes on along the minus strand of NC_140592.1, from coordinate 1,250,015,769 downwards.
ATCCACCTAACTATAACATGTGTGAAACCTATGGTTTTTTAAGTGAATTATATATATAAATAAAGCTGGAAAAAGGTGAGCAAAAAAAATATTTGAGGAGCAAAGACTTGCGTTGTAAAGAAAGCTATAATTACTTTACAGGAAACTGCAGAGTAAAGGCTTGAGGAATGAAGTCTGCAGACTAAAGGTATGCAGACTAACACCTGATATTTCCATCACAAGTGCGATGCATATTCCGCCACTGTATTACAATTGAATTATATTTTATTATGGCGGATGAGATATCCGTCATATTAGTAACAGCATATCCGGTCAGCAAACTCTAAATAAAGCCCTAAATCTGCATCACTGCTGTTAATGCTTTGGACTCTGCTGCTAATGAGAAGAAGCTTTGTTAATAAAGCTGTATTACTCCTGCTAACACTGTGGATCTTTGCGGCTAACTCGTTGGGACTTTGCTGCTAATGCTGCTGCACTTTGCTGCTAACTCTGTGGGAGTTTGCTGTTAACACTGTGGGACTTTATGGAACTGTGTTACTAAAACTGTGTCACTGCTGATGATGCTTTGGGACATTGCTGCTAACTTTATGAAACTTTGTTGTTAAAGCTGTATTTGTTTTGGGACTTTGCTGCTGGCACTGTGGTACTTCCTCTTAATGAAGTGTGAGTTTTCTGCTAATGCTATGGGACTTTGTGCCTAAAAATATGGGACCTAGCGTCTGACAATATTTCACTTTCCTGACAAAGTTTACTGAAAAATGTTTGTGACTTTGCTGCTATCCTATAACCTTTTCTAGATGACACTTTAGAACTTTCCTCTTAAACCTATGGGCATTTTCTGGTAACATTGATGGGAAAGCCATCGGATTCTGTTCTTAATACTATGAAACTTTGGGCCTGAATATGATGATGTGGGACCGCCACCGACAATCTGTTGGTATCTTTCTGCCATATTCCAAAGGCGGGCGGATGGGTGGCGGTCGGCAAGACTGACTGCCACGCATCTGAGGGGCTCCTCGAGCCCACTGGTGTGGCGGAGGGGGTTGTAGTTCCTATCATGGTGGTGGTGCCTGCCAGGCACCACCGTGGGATTACAATGTCCCTTTCCACCCACCTTTTAATGGTGGCTAACCCGCCATGAAATGGCTGGTGGAAAGGGACTTTGGATGCCCGTAGCAGGCCCCCCTTCCTCCCTGGCTCTCTGATGTGGACACTAGTGAGCACCTATTCGTGCCTCCCTCCATGTCCCTGCACCATGTGGAAGGCACCGCATGGTACCTGCCACGTAGTGCAGGGATATGTAACATGTCCCGTTTTTACATTGCGGCGGGTGCTGCAGCCAGGTATTGCGACTGCTGTGGTGGCGGTCGCATTTTAATGCCTATGTCCGCACTGTTGGGTGGTCCCGTTTCTCGATAGGGTGGTGGGCAGTAAGTCCACCCACTATCCTAACCAGTCCCTTTGCTCCTAGTACTATGGAACTTTGATGTTAAAGCATTTGGACTTTCTCCTAATTCTATGGGACTTTATTCCTAAAGATATTGAACTTCTGCATTAGCACTCTTTGATTTTGCTGCTAACACAATGGAACTTTTGCCTTAAAACTTTGGGATTTTGCTGCAACTCTGGGTCTGATTCAAGCTGTGGAGTACAGTTTGTACTCCGTCATGATGATGAACTAAAATAATCAGTCACTCTGACGGAGTACCCGTACTCTGCATTTAGAGATGTCCGCTGGTCCTCTGGATATCTCTAGACATTGACAGGATCCGCCATCATAGCAGTTCCTGTCAATGTGTTAAAAGTTTGATGGACAGCACCAACACATTCATGGCCCCTGTCAAACTTTTAACACATTTTTGCTTTTTAAAACAAAATCACAAAGTGGTATTTCTTTTGAAAAATCAAAAACGAATCATCCCCACACCGTAGGAATTTCTTTACAGCTTTTTGCTGTCCCTCACCTGCAGGTTTTACTCAGAGGCGAAGGACAGTGAAAACTGCCCATGTGACTGTCCTCTACATCAGGTGGGCAGTTGAATAGCCAAGACTCTGAGGGCCTATACTCTGTCGTGCCGCTGGAGCACTATCTGGGCGATGGAGCCAGACGAGGCTCCCTCGTCGGGCGGGCTAATGGTTTGGTGGAGAAGGTATTCGGTTGCAGTTGCGACGAAGTACCTTCTCCACCAAACTCTAATTCTTGGCCTCTCTGTGGATTTGCTCCTACTGTTATGAGACTCTGCCTCAAGACACCATAAAGACTCAAAATTAATCCATATTAGCAGCAGTTGAGGCAAAAAGGAGCATAGCCAGAGTGTGAGGGGCAAAGCGAACACCCGACCTGAGGCAATGGGAGGAAGGCTTGGATTGGTGCTCAGGAGCTGAGAAAGCAACGCCTCAAGCCAAAGGCTGCCCGCGAAAATGGGACAAAGCGTGGGGGCCATGGATGGCATACAGGGGACATTAAAACAAAATGTGCCGCACAAAGGGTGAAAGAGCAAAGGTAGATCATAGGGGGAATAAAACTGGGAGCCCTTACTTCCAGTAGGGCGCAACAACAATAGGCTGAGACCCGGTGAGGAACAGACGTACGATATAAGAAATGTATTGTACGAGAAATGAATGTTTCATTTGCTGTGATACCCATGTAATGGTCTGATGAACTGAGCAATGACTAATAAAAAAGACTCAATAAAAAAAAATGAATCAATGTATAATACTCACATCTGAATCAACAGTAAACTCTGACTCCTTGATTAACTCTTCTTTAATCTTCCCATTTCGTCCTTCTTGTTTCCCTGTTCTTTTGCCTTCTTCCCCTCCCCCTCCCCTGCCCTGAACTGCCCCCTTTCTCTCAATCCCAACCAATCAGAAACAAGTAGTGTTCAGGGTACTGCAACAAAAAGGACCAGTTTATTTCCTTTGATTTTCTCTCCAAATGTAGCAATCACGGCAAGGTTAATAAAGGTGTTGACACATCCCCGAGTCTAATTCCTTTCTCGCCGCAGCCTCATTTCCGGGGAGACCAGGCTCCGACGCCGCGAGATGCGTCCGAGTCCGTGTTTGTGTTCATGGATTGAAACAGAATGCAAATGATGCAAGCACGGAGCCCCTCACGGGTGGAGATCTCAATGTGAAGCGGGGCTTAGAGAACTCATGAATATACTGACTGGAGGCAGGAAAGAGCCCCAGGCCCTGGGCTCTGACCTGAACACACATCTCAGGACCATGGGGCAGATTTATGAGCCCCTTGCGCCTCATTTACGCCGCCGTTGCGTCACTTTTGTGACGCAGCGGCGGCGCAAATCCTGCGCCATGCTGCGGGGTATTTACAACGTGACGCATCTGGCAGATGCGTCACGTTGTAAAGCCCTGCGCCACATGTAGGCGTTCTGGAGCAGGGGGGGGCATTCCGGCGCAGGAACGCCTCCTAAAAGTGGCTGAGTGAAATCTACAAGATTTCATTCAGTCACTTTTAAGGCCATGCTGCGTCAAAACCCTGTGCCTGCTTGAAGCAGGCGTAAGGATTGACGCAGCATGTAAGTGATAGGGCACCCCCGAGCCTTGCTGGAGCTGCGTTGCGCTTGCGACACAACTCCAGCAATGCGCCGCCTTTCTGACAGGAGATGCGTCACGCATCTGCCCATCCGAGTGCCACGGTGCGCCGCATTGTAAATGCGGCGCATCAATGGTGGCGCACGGGTGGGCAGATGCGTCGCAACTCTTCTGGCGCATCTCTGCTGATTAGCAGAGATGCGCCAGACGTCATAAATCTGCCCCCATGTGGGAACCAGGCTTCTTCCTGGCTGGCACCAAGGACCTGGTGCCTACTGTGCCTGTTTTAGTCAATTGCAGGGCCTCATTGACAAACTTTTGACGCACAGCAGCGCAGCAGGCCTTCCTGCTGCGCTTGCCTGCTGCGCTGACATGCGTCAAAAGAAAAGGATTGGAATGCACTGTTTCTACAAGATACGGTGTATGCCTTGCCTTCTCCTCTGAGCCAGTGCACAAACAGCAGCTGTGCACGAACGCAGACACCCTTGCGTCATGTTGCAAGGGTGCCAGTGTTGCAGTGATGATTGTTTTTGTGCAAGAAGGGACACTTTCCTGCACAAAAACAATAATTGATGGCATTATCCTCTTTCTATGCGTGCTACAGAATGCAGCGCGCATAGACAGAGGAATAAACAAGGAGAAATTAAAGTATTTCTCCTCGTTGCGATACTCCTACACCTCACCTGGGAAGGTGTAGGAATCTGACGCATTACCAGGTTTACGATTCTTTGTAAATCTGGGAATGGTTCGGATTCCATGGGTGTTGCGTGGGAACACCCACAGCAACACCCATGGAACGCCCCTTTCACGCAGTGTTCTGCATTAAAGGAACACATATGTCCAAGGCCATGAAAAGTCATTTAAAGTGGCTTTGCTTGGCCTTGTAAATATGCTGCGGCACATTGCACCACCATAGCATCAAAAAAGTGACCTCCAGCGGCACAAACGGCCACTAGGGTCTTGTAAATGAGGCCCACAGTGTTTACTCACAGCAGTTCCAAATTCCCTCTACACCCTGTTCATATATGTGTGTGTGTCTTGCTGGCACGGCATAAAATTTGGAATGTGGAATTGTCTTCTGATTGAGTGCCTTACCATTATTGTGTGTGTGTGTGTGTATATGTGTGTGTGTATGTATATATATATGCACTGAAAAAACAAAGGTTGCCGGGACGTTATAGTTAGACTCAGAATTCACTCATACTAAACCAGTGAACTTCAGCAGATATAGTTACCTGAGCTAACCATAACTTATGCCCCCACAATGCACTGCTTATGACCTCACATATTACATCACTAATGACATCTCAAATGACATCACTGATGACATTATCCAGTGATTGTGAGTGTTTTTTAAACGTTTTGTGTGTGTTAAATGTATATACTAAGGTACCACAAAAGTTAAATTTGTATACTGTGTGTACTCCTAATGAGTGATTCGTATTTGTTTTTTTCTCAAATTATATTTATTTAGTTTTACCGACACATACACAAATAAGAAACATTGCAGCGATCAAACCACTTGCATAAAGCATGCCACAGTGGAAACAGAGTCCCTCCATATTGTTCTTACATTTGTCCGTGGAAATTGTCGTTCTAGCTGCATCAGCTGTTTCAATAGTGTAGGGCCGTACTATACAAACAACTAACAAGTTAAGTAAAATAATATACAAAATATGAAAGGTGGAATAAGCATACACAGAGCACCAGCAACTCAGATAAAAGATGATAGCAATACAAGATGGACACGAGTCATCCAAGACACAGTCCTGAACAGAAAGGATCCTCCATTTCATCCTCTACTATGGACATTCATCAGTCTGAAGAGAGGTATGTACAGAAAGAACAGTTTCTACCCAAAGCCTACTTTGCACATGTTATTCTGGGGAGATGTCTCACCTGAGAGGTCAGTGTGTGTTTTCATACCATAGTCTCAATAGATGTTATGTGAGACATTATTTTGAGTATAAATGTAATTCCAACTCCATACTTTACTTTACAGCTTCTCTCCACAGTCTACTATGCACACCTGTCAGCATGAGAAGAGGTATGAGTAGAGAGATGCATTTCTCTCAAATCCTACTAGAGACACCTCTTACCCTGGTAAGATATGTTAGCAGAGAGATGAGTCCCTTCCCAGACAGTACTGCATACCGTTGTTGTTCTAAGGAGAGGTGTGAGGACAGAGACCACCGGCTGATTACACTGTACTGTACATCCAAATTGTCTTGGAGATAAATGTTAATGAAGAAGACGATATTCCATATATACTACTGTAAATGACTGTGATGCTGGGGAGAGCTGTGAGGGAACAGGGAAATCCATTCCCACACACTAATAAATCTGGTTATTTCTCTGGGGAGGGATGTCAGTGGGGAAGCTAGTACTTGTTATACTTAGTATGGAATAGTAAGGTCTTATATGTGAAGTGAGTGTCATCCTCAACCTATTATGCATACTACTGAGCCTGGGAAATGTGTGCATGGAAAGGCAGTCTCTCTTTACACCCCACTCTACACACTAGTTATCGTAATGCAAGATCATAGTGGAGAGGCCAGTCTCTCACTTAGTCTAGTAGTGCGGATTGTAGGAGGTAAGTAATGTGTTATGATTGGTTCTAATGGAGTCATTGATGTAATGTGGAATCTTCCCTATGTCATGGAATGGTGTGATGCGTGGTATGATGCTTCACTCATTCCAGGGATTGAAAGGAAGATTGAGACGGTTGGTGCTGCTCTATGGATCTTGCTGTACCACTGAATAAACCTTCAATTTACTTCTAAAAGCGGATCCTGACTATCATTACACTGGCGACGAGAAGACAATACCTGATTGGGGACAGGTAACACGGCGAAGCACCAATTCCCCTGATGACTAAATTTTAACGTCTCATTTTCGAGTCTGTCGGAGCTAAAGTGACAGAGACTCGTGAACGGATTGTGATTGGAGCGGAGGTTGAGCGGGATAACACATCACCTTCCGTGAGTTGCTTGACTGATTTTGGACAATTTTTAGTTCTTTTAAATTTAAGAAGAGAAACGTACCGTACCGTTATCCTCCACGCGCCTGCCTCCTCGAGCCTGCTTTCGCGTGTTGGTTTCCATTCTAAGCCTGCTTCCTTCTATCGGCTGGAACGCACGTCTTCGTACGCACGCTCCTGTGCACCTCGTCATCACGTAGTTTCGGAGCATCTAAGGTTACCTAGCAACGCTTGGTAATTCAGTGCCCGCGCAACGAAGACACGAACGAAGCGTTTTAACAATAAAACCTTCGACAATAACACACGACTGCAGTTAAATATTGCAAGAAAACAGTACTGAACTGTTGAATTTGGACAGTGAACAAACAATATGGAATTTGACAGATTCTGATGGAATTTTGTGGGAAATAAACGCATATTATTTCCTTAACAATTTATTTTGACTAAGTTCCAGTGTTCTCTCCCTTTAGTAAAAATGGCTTTAGCATCGTCTTCCAGTATGTCACAACCACCGCCCTTTTTGTCAGAAGAGGGTGATCCCATTCTGCCCTGGAAGAGGTGGAAAAACCTTTTTGACTCCTACATTGTAGCCATTGGTGGGGAAAAGTTTTCGGCTGTCAGAAAACAAGCTATCCTTCTTCATAACTTGGGCGTAGAAGGAAGAAATACTTACGACAGCATGGACATCATTCCTGTGGGCGAGGGTGATGGTGCCCCTAGCGATGTGTATGAGATGTCCCTGGTCATGTTGGAAAAGTATTTCGGTCCACGTATCAACGTGGTTCTGGAGAGACATACATTTTTTACTAGGATCCAGGGTCCCGTTGAACGTGTAGGCAGCTATGTGGCAGCTCTGAAAACTCTCGCACGCACGTGTGAGTTTGGTGATCTTTCGGATTCGCTAGTAAGAGACCAGTTGGTAAGATGCACCAACAGTGTTCGAGTCCAGGAGAAACTTTTATCGAAAAATCCCTCTTTGACTGAAGCTGTAGCCATTGTGGAGGGAATGGAGAACACTTCCAAGTGGGTTAAAGAAATTAGGAAAAACAAGGAAGAAAAAAGTCAGAAACCTAATGAAGTGCATGCCATAGAAGAAGAAGATAATTTGGAGACTTGCAACAGTTTAGCAAAGATTTCTGCGCCTACCAGTGGGAAGACTGTTGAGAAGGATACCCGTGTGCGTGTTCCTTTGAAGAGCACTCAAAGCAGGGTAGAGCATGACAGTCACTCTGTTGGAGGAGGAAATGGTTCTTCTCCTGATAAAGCCACTTCTACGGTCACCAAACCTAAATGCATGAGATGTGGAAGTTTTTCACACTTCTCTAATTATCCACATTGCTTTGCCAGAGAGGCGGTGTGTAACAAATGTGGTGTCAAGGGGCATTATGCTAGAGTCTGCAGAGCTTCTGACAAATCTCGCAACCCTCAGAAAAATGTGGAAGTAGTTCGTACCATTCTTTTGAGTGTTAGGGCTGATGATGGGAAAGTAGATGCTGATAGTATAACTATGCCAGAGTGTAAAATAATGGTTGATGGGTTTGATTTTTCTGTGTTGGCTGAGTCTGGATCGCCTTTTACCATGATTGGTTACAAACAGTGGGATGAGTGTGTAGGTCTTGACAATGTAGCATTGTTAAGGCCAGATATCAATCCTGTCAGCTACGGGGGTTCCAAGATCAATGTCCTAGGTTATGTTCAAGCATCTATTCAATTTAAAGATAGGTGTACTATGGGCAAGGTTTATGTGGCTGAAAGGGGTGACAACCTGCTTGGGTGGAGACATCAGCGTGATCTTGGCATCATGCTTAACCCTTGTGCTAAAGATCCTGAAAATCAAGTCATGTTGGTAGATTCTTGGGACTCAAGTTGTGAATGCTTTGAGAAATTTCCCGAAGTATTTTCGGATAGCCTGGGCTGTCTGAAGGGGTTTGAGCATCGCATTGTCCTTAAAGAGAAAGCTATTCCTTGTGTGCACAAGGTAAGGAGGGTGCCGAACATGATGATTGAACCACTGAAGGCCGAGTTACAGAGATTGCTCAATTTAGGGGTTATTGAGGAAATTGAAGCCTCAGAGTGGCTTGCCCCCATTGTTCTTGCCCCTAAGGATGGGGGGGCAAGTGTCCGAATGTGTGTGGACTTGAGGGGACTGAACGAATGGATTTGGGTAGATCGCCAACCCTTGCCCAATATAGCCGAGTCTCTTAGTGTTCTCTCTGGGGCCAAAATATTTAGTGTGTTGGATCTATCCTCGGCCTACCATCAAGTTGTATTGCATAAAGACTCAAGACACCTCACATCTTTTGTAACACCCATGGGAGCTTACCGTTTTTTGCGTATGCCCTTTGGGTTGGCGTCAGCTGCTGCATGCTTCCAGAGGGTCATGAAGATGGTATTAGGGAAAGTAATTAATGTGATGTTCTTTCAAGATGATATCTTGATATATGGAAAAGATGAGAGAGAGCATTGTACAACCCTTTACACAGTATTAGAGAAACTGAGGGATGCTGGGCTCACGGTTAAGAGACAAAAGTGTCGGATAGGTGTAAGTTCAGTAACATACTTGGGTCATGTAATCTCTGGGAAGGGGATACAACCGAAGTTGGAGTTAGCAGAAAGTGTGGTGAAGACTCCTATTCCTCAAGATAAGGACCAAGTGAGGTCGTTTTTGGGACTCGCTGAGTTTTATTCCAAGTTTATACATGGGTTTGCAAGTGTTGCTGAGCCAATCAGAGTCCTGCTTAAGAAGGGGACACAGTTTACCTGGTCTGATGAGTGCCAGAAAGCTTTTGATTGTATAAAGACTGGAATAGGTAAAATGCCTACCTTAGGACATTTTGATGTTAATCGGAAGACTATACTTACAACTGATGCCAGTCTTAAAGGGTTAGGGGCTGTGTTGTCTTAGGTTGTGGATGGGGAGGATAGGGCAATTGCTTTTGCCTCTAGAGCTCTTAAGGATGCAGAGGCAAACTATGTGTGTATTGAGAGGGAAGCCTTGAGTGTGTTCTGGGCGGTACAGCACTTCAGGTTTTACCTTTGGGGAATTCCTTTTGTGGTCCGAACGGATCATCGTCCTTTGGTGCAAGTCTTTTCGTGCAGGCATAATGAGAACATCACACCCAGGCTTAAACGCTGGAGGGAAGGTCTACAGGAATTCAACTTTGTTGTTCGGTATATACCTGGCATGAACAATAAATCTGCAGATTGCCTCTCTCGTCTGCCTGTTGGCCAATCCACAGATTGCAGTGAGGTGGAATGTATATCATGGGTTGCTGAGCCTGCTTTCTCATCTGAAGAGTGGTTGGAGGGTGTAAATAGTGACAAGGAATTTGCTTGTCTGAAAAGATGGGTGAGTCAAGGATGGCCTGATTACAAGGTTTTGGATCAGGAGATGAGATCTTATTGGGCTGTGAGAGAAGAGTTGTTGTTTTGTTGTGATAACCTCATGAGAGGTGGTAGAGTGATTCCTCCTTGTGTGTTCAGGGACAAAATAATTAACCTTGCTCATGAGGGACATTTGGGCAGGAGTCTGACGAAAGCCCGTGTGAGGGAGAAATACTGGTGGCCTGGTATGGATCGGATGATCGAAGGGGTGGTTAAGGATTGTATGTCTTGTGCCTCCAACGACAAGTCTCACATTCCTAGCAATGCTCCTCTGTCTCCTGTGGTGGTTCCTGAAAAGGTGTGGTCGAAGTTGGGTCTGGACATTGTTGGGCCATTTGAGCTTTTACCTTCTTTTGAGAGGTTTGTTCTGGTTCTTGTGGACTATACCTCTAAGTGGGTTGTTACCAAATGTGTATCAGTGGCCAATACTAGGACGGTAATAGACTTCCTTAAAGATGTCTTTGTGTCTGAGGGAGTTCCTAGGTTCTTAATTACTGACAATGGAGTGCAGTTCGTTTCCCATGAAATGTACAGCTTTCTTAAAGACTTTGACATTATCCATCAAAAGACAGCTTTATATTCACCTCAGGCTAATGGTTTAGCTGAAAGAATGAACAGGGTGGTCAAGGGATGTGCTCAACGGGCTCTTGAATCAAAGATGCCTTTTAGCACTGTTTTAAGAGATACTTGGTGGGCTCACCGCACTACACCTAATGCTGTTACTTTAAAGTCTCCTTTTGAAGTTTTGAGGGGGAGGAAAGCTTCTTCCAAATTAAATCCTAGTTGGCTACCTTCTAGTTTGGGAGAGGAGTTGCCTGCTGAAACTAGAAGAGCTAGGATTTCTGAGTATCAAGACAAATACAAGTCTAGTTATGATTCCAAAATGAATGTTAGGTACAAGAAGTGGTGTGTAGGAGACTATGTGTTGGTGAAGAACCCTAGGCATACTTTCAAAGGTAGAACGTGTTATTTGGGTCCCTTTACCATTGTAGCCACCAGGAAAAATGTGGTAAAGGTTAACACGGGCTGCTGGTGGAGTATGTCTAGGTTGGTCAGGCACACTGGTGGTTCCCGGAATGCAGAGAGTTTTGATCTTTCCGAGATGGGTGGTAATCATTCAGATGGTGAGGGTATTGTGGTTGAGAGGGAATCTGAACAGTATCCTTCCAGGTCTAGGAGGGTGCCTGTTAAGATGAAGGACTATGTACTGTACTAATGTTACCTTGGTCGAGTCTGCTCTTATTTTTTTTATGTTCATTTGATGATATGTTAACTCTCATTAGAATAAGTTCTTAAGGTCTTTTGTATTCTCTTCATTTGGGTGGGAAGGGGATGTGTTATGATTGGTTCTAATGGAGTCATTGATGTAATGTGGAATCTTCCCTATGTCATGGAATGGTGTGATGCGTGGTATGATGCTTCACTCATTCCAGGGATTGAAAGGAAGATTGAGACGGTTGGTGCTGCTCTATGGATCTTGCTGTACCACTGAATAAACCTTCAATTTACTTCTAAAAGCGGATCCTGACTATCATTACATAAAGCAATGAAGGAAAATATAAATTCTTCCTCTAAAGTATTTTAACGATCTTGCAAGAGTCTCACAGGATCATATAAAAAAAAGGGGGTAGTGAAAATCCGGTGCAAATAAATTACATGTATTACAACAGGATATGTTCATTGAAAAGGCAAATTCCATTATAAAAGTATGCTTTCGTGAGAGGCCCTTGAGAGTCAACCGCTCTATGTATGAGAGCATCATGGCTCTCACGAGTGTCTCGCAAGAGTCATTGTTTATGTGGTATGTCTGGGAGGCCTCAACATGCTATATTCTCACAACACAAAGTGGATGATCCTTGGATTGAACAACAATAATCCTTAGCTCAATCCTGGTAGTGTGACAAAGAGCAGTTAGGCATTACTGGAGTAACATGTTTTAGGCATTTTACAGTACCATTATGGTGCATAAGTAATTGAGACAACTCTAAAGAAATCCGATACCAATTTATAAAAATAGAGTGTATTTTTTGTATATAAATATAGACACCAAAATGAACTTTGTTTCATATATGCAACCAGAGTGGTGAATTTTTAAATTGTTCAAAAATAGATGCACTTTAACCTGTCCAGCTATTCCCCTTGAAATCAATGGGGGAAAATACAGGTGACACTCGGTCACTTGCAGGGCGGGTTCAAGCAAACTCTCTTGTGGATAAGGTCATGCGGGTACCTAGATCAAGTTCCAATAGTTTTTACTTTGTTACCTTGCCCAGGGAGTCTGGGTGCAGAGGTGACTTGGCTGTCCTTCATACTGAACAGGCTCCACGGGAGTTGCCAAACTTGCAGCACTTGACAAAACCACACTTGGAGATGGAGTTCCACTCTACCCACGGAGAGTAGAGGTCTTTGGGGTCTTAGGGCCCAACTTCAACAGCTGGATTTCTCCTACCTTGCATGGAGGCTCTGGGTGCAGAGGTAGCTAACAGCTGTCAATCCCCAGACCAGGTCGCGTCAAAGATGTTTTACCTCAGACTTGAAGACACCAGCTTCGGGATGCAGGAACACAGCAGAGGGGTAGTTGCCGACATCAGTCGCTGTGAGTTACTCTAGGGCTGAAGTTGTCACTCTAGGGGTCGATCACCCCACTGCCGATCACCAAGCCTTGGGTGCGTCAAATGTAGTCCACGGTAACTTCCAGGAGTGGATTAGTGGATTGAAACTTGATGGGAGTTTGGCTACCACTCCAGACTTGCAGGACACCACTTCCCCCTCAGGCTTACTCTTTACAGGTCCAGGGTGTCGCAATGCTTGTCATGGAGCACGTCGATTTTCCTGCAGCTTGTAGGGGACTGGTCCCACCAATCCTTTTGAGTCTGGTTCGATTTCAGCTGTCCACTGGAGTCCCTCTTGCTGGGAGCAATGAACTTTTGCCACGGGCACACATTGAACACACGGTTCCAGTATATTGTCTCTTCAGGGCACTTCAGTGTCCTATCTTTGCACGTCGGCAGGGTCCACAGTCTTGTTGTCGGTGACAGTGTCTTGCTTGCCTCTTCACTGAGTCAAAGTCAGTACTGAATTTCTGGTGTCAGGGGAGACCGTAAATCATTGTTTAGAGGGTGTGAAGGGCGTAAGGACAGTGGCATATGGGCTAATGATCCCTGTAGCTAACCTGCCCCTGAGGTGACAACATCTTGTGGGTGTATGTCACTTTTCTACCCAGAATACTCTATTTCAGGTTCTGACAGTGCCGGCTGTACAGACCTCCTAGCCCACCTTAAATGTGTGGTTAGCCATTTGGAGGTGTATGCCTCCTGACTGCCTAATTTCCCTGCCTTTATGCAAGCATATCTTCTTCAGGGGAGGAAGGGCTTTGTCCTTGATTGGGGGACAAGTACTTTTGCACCTCGGGTAGTGAAGCCTTTGTGGCTCACTGCCTTGATTGCTGTGTTGATTGTTGTGACCTCCTTCCTGCCCAGGCCTTTGCCTCCATCCTGGGGAAGTACTAGCACATCCCACCTGGAGGGCAAACGGCTCGGGGAATCACGCCAAGACACTGAGTCACTATACCCTATACCACTCAGGTGGCACCCTTGTGCATGCCAGCTCACCCACGACATGAAAATGATGTTGAGAGTTACAAAGCACTGTGTTTGACACCAAACATGACACAATTCGGTCATTCCGTAATGGAGCTGGCTAACTTGAGTTTTCTCTGTAGCCACCTCATGTTACTCTATGGATCCTCAGTCACTTACAGTAAAACCTATAGGGTTACTGTTGGGATATATATCTATAAGCGTATATATCCACACCTTTTTTATAATACACTTTACCTCCTGGTCTTAGGAGGACAACCTTAAGAGTGATTTACTACCATTAAGGCAGTGATGTGGCTCTGAAGCACATGGTGGGTGCAGATTCACTCTCAAGCAGACAGGCTGCTTGTGGAAGGCTGCAATGGCAGACCTGCAGACATACTTTTACTTGGGTCGCACAGGGTGGCATAATATAGTGCTGCAGCCCTGGCGACCCCTTTACCACCTTTGCCCTGGGTAACACTGGTACCATATACTAGGGACTTATAAGGGGGCAAAGGACCGTGCCAATTGGGTGTAACGTTTCACATCACCTTTAGGAGAAAGAACACGTCACAGGGGCCTGATTAGCAGGTGAAAAACCAGCATCTAGCAGTCCATAATGGAGGCAAAAAGGGGGGGCATCTAGAAAGAAGCCCAGTTTGCTGCAGTTATCAAGAAGGGAAAAAAGGAAACAGTACAAACAACATACATAATGAAAGTATAGAGTAGCTCTGAGAGGAGCTTTTTTAATTAACAATTTTTAACTGCTGTATTTTTTTGTGCTTTTTAAAACTTTTTACTTTTTTTTAAACAGTGTCCAACAAAAACAAGAAATTGGGAGTAAACAAAGAAGCATCTACTTCAACACATAGAGGCAAAAACTAGAAATAAAAAAAATTACAAAAATGACTGCCTATGTGGTCATTTATGATCCTTGACAAGCCTGTCCTGGGGAGCCCTGCAAGGAAAATTTATCTGCTTGCATAAGCATCAAAAAGGTCTCTGTTCAGATAAGCAGAGTTGTTATCTGCTTGAGTGGTGAGTACCTGGGCAGGCACAGTGTCACTAGGTTGAAAAGATGGTAACACCCCATATGAGTTATCAAGCTCTGCAGCATGGGCTGACTCAGCCACAGCAAGGCGTTGCGGGTGCGTAGCTCTCAAACGTCACCACATCCCAGTGCTACTCATGCTGTATTGCTTGTTCCTGCTGCCCCTACTGAGCTCCTTTTCCATATTTTGCAAATCACATTGTTCTCACACACCTTTTCCCACCTGGCCGCATTTCAGAAAATTCCTACACCAAGGACTCCTTGGGTGGCTGAGGCGGCTGATTTGCAGAGATAGCAGCAGGGTTCTCATCAATCTGAAAATGACATTCTGGTGACAGAAAATCAGCAATGTCACAAGCAAGCCAAAAATGTCTAACCCCAGCAAAACCCAATAGGTAAATGAAGCAACAAAGAAGGACTCTTTCTTTGCTAAATAAAGACATCCATATGAACCAATTACAATCCTTCCTTGCGTCTTGCAGGTGTCTCGCGAGAGGCCCAAAAGATCATAAAAACAGAACTTTCTTAATATCTCAAATGCCAAAATACATCAACTGTTTTTCTACTTTAAGCAGCACTTATGTCTTACTCTCTTCAAAGGAACATAAATACACTGTTATGAATTTAATTACAAATTTACGATCTAGCGAGCAACTCGCAAGAGCTGGACAGGAAGTATAGACACCTCGTTGTCCTTGGGATTGTGTGTTCAACTCGCTCTATTGTCTCATGAGACCTGTAAGTTTTAAACAGACTCATTAATACAATACATATTATGTACTGACTGTATTATTGAAGATTAGCATTTAGAAATAACTGATTACATGAAAAAGATCTCTGTACAATAGATCACAACAAAATGTATAAATCGAGTCTCCTGTGAGCCGCCTGCAAGCCTCCCATGAGAGCGATCACACACCTTAAAAATGGATGTACATAGTGAAAACACATAGTTTACAGTATAGTTAAAACTGCTCAGTGTCTTTTTGAAATATACATATGAGGTTTATGCAAAGATGCATACAAAGAGTATGAAAACTATGCTGGGAATATTTCTATATGTGTGAGTTATAAAAATTAAGAAGTTGAACATTCTCTGTGCAAACACAGTTGGAATATTTAGTTTCCATGCATTTTTAAATATATTTCTATATTTAGGTGTAATAAAAATATGTTTTCAATAATAAAAAAAACTTAGAAATTCACAGGAAAAACAAAGGTTGAAATAACATTATAGTTAGGTGGTTTTCTCAATGACGTTAACATTTTGAAGTAAAACAAAAACACATAAATTCACCACTTATAGTTAGCAGCACTAACCAAGCACTGCTTATGGCCTGACATATGACATCACTCATGACATGTTCTATGATCTCATTTATGACATCACTGATGGCAACTCAAATGAAAAAGAAAAAAATGAACAAAAGACAAAAAGGCATAGGCCTCTTCTATCAATGTCCCTGGTAAATGGCTTTGAAAAGTGAAAGAAAAGGAACACACTGGCTACACAAAATGGTTTCACTGGCACATGGCAACCAAGGGCAAAGGCATGGACAACAAAGAACACATGCAGGCGTGTGGCAAAAGCAAAGCACACTGAATACAAAATGGTCACCGGCCATATGGTCATCAAGAGCATGGACAACAAATGACACGTGCAGGCCTATGGCAAAAGGAAAGCACACTAACTGCACAAAATAAAATGGCCACATGGCATGGAGAACAAAGACAAAATGGTGGTCAATTGCAATCACACACACACACACACAAACACACTGGCCACACAAGAAAGTGACCGATTGGCCTGTAAAGGAAGGAGGCAAGGTAAACAAAGAAGAAAACACTACCATTAACTTAGCAATGGCAAAAACGGAAACACATTTTTTAAACTTATCACCCACAAACATCTCAAGAACGCATCAAAAATTACCCCACCAAAATACTTTAACACTTTGCAGGAAAATGTCAAATATAAAAAACATATACTGCATTTAATCCAAGCCCATTTCTGAATCAATAGATCAGGGGTCTCCAACGAGTAGCTCGGGAGCTACTGGTAGCTCGCCAGTACCTTCAAAGTAGCTCTCTGAGGTGAAGTCAAGTCCAGTATCAAATTCAGAGAGTAGATGCCTATTAAAGAAGGCAGCACTGTTCATCTCAAGACCATTAGAGTGACAGCCAGGAAACTTATGGCAGTAACTCATACTAACACTCAAATACACACTGAGTCGGCCTATAGGGCCTGCTACATGACAGTCTGTATCCAATCTCAATATAGCTAAGCCACAAAGTGATTGACCATGTAGTACAGGGGTCTCCAACGAATACCTCGGGAGCTACTGGTAGCTCGTCAGTATCTTCAAAGTAGCTCTCTGAGGTGAAGTCAAGCCCAGTTTCAAATTCAGAGAGTAGATGCCTATTAAAGAAGGCAGCACTGCTCATCTCAAGACCCTTAGAGTGACAGCCAGGAAACTTATGGCAGTAACTCATACTAATACTCAAATACACACTGAGTCGGCCTATAGGGCCTGCTACATGACAGTCTGTATCCAGTCTCAATATAGCTAAGCCACAAAGTGATTGACCATGTAGTAGTTCCTCCTTTTTCGGTGTGTGAACAGTGCACCATCAAAGAAGTATGGCAGCAGTAGCCTGAGCAGTAATCAGTGCTGACCCACCAAAGTGCGGGACTGCAGGAGTCTGAGTGAAACGTGATAGTTGGATGCATGATCAGCCCGAGACCCGAGGAGAACAGGGTATAATCCAGACCAGAGAAAATTAAGAGATTCATCAACATTTGTGTGTCCATAATAAACACTATTGCTTCCTGAAACTATGCCTAGTGCCAAGAACCGCCAAGTGTATATGCTAGCCCCCATCATAAGAGTGTTATCTCTGCCATAATTGTGTCCATTCCTGACATAATAGTGCCAATGGCATAATAATGGTCATCCTTGACTATTTTAGTATTTTTGGTCTAATTGTGGTATACTGGCAGCTATCATTGACATACTAAGAGCATAACTGGCCTATATGAACCTACTCCTGGCATATTAATGGTCATGACTGATATATGATCTCATTCCTGATCCGTATGGTTTCCAGCCTTGGCACAGCTCTGGCCCTAGTACAATGGTGGGCATTACTGGCATATTACAGGCATCCGTGGTGCTACGGTGAGCATCCATGGCATTGAACTAATACTTGGCAATTCAAAGTAGTCTGTCCATATGAGGCATTTGTATATGGGAGTACATGATGAAAATGACAAGCTGATGTTTTGGGACTAAAACGGATATTTTGAAGGCAGTTTTAGTTTTTAAAAATGGGTTTTCTTCTGGAAAATTGAGTTTGTTTGCCCACAGTGGAAAGTGGTATTAGATAGAAAAATGTGCATTTTCAGAAACTGGTGAATGTTAATTCAAGCTGAGCTGGGGAGGCGTACTGCTGTGCTTATATCCTTTGTACCACAGGGCATGCCACGATTTGAATGTTACTTCATAAGTCGGGGGGGGGGGGTGCATTTAATATTGATGAACTTTTTCCCAGCATTTGTGCTGGTAACCACACTTGGTATACTTGGGTGGTAGCTACTGAAAATCCTGCTTTGGGTGGTCATAGTGTAGTCACCATTTTACAGTTATAAAAATTTGCTAGTAGCCCGGAAAGACTGTCCTTGAGCAGAAGTAGCTCTCACTACAGAAAAGGTTGGAGACTCCTGCAATAGATGTTTAAAAAAACATATACTACATAAAGAACAGTTGTTTAATATATATCCAAATCCTACAAATAATAGCTGGCTGGCAGTGGACAATGGCGTAGGGAGACTAGTCCCCACGGTAACATGAGCAAAATAATAGTGTATAATTCTCAAACAACAAATGAGAGTATGGAGAAAAAGTTCTTTAAGAGTTTTAAAACCAGGCCCCTCGCCCTCGCATACCTGTGCAAGCCTTCCCCCTTGGAAAAGAATAAATATGTTAATGCAAAATAGGACACTACTGTAACTTCTGGCCACCGTCAATAAAATTTAAAAATGGAAGAAAAAACATAGAAGGTAAAAAAATATAGGTTCATGACCTCCATCAAACAACAAACGTATCCAAATGTTCTGTAACTTACTTGATTCCTCAAAAAAAAACCTTGAAAATCCAATACTATAAACAGCAGGGATTGCAGGCAAAGAAGAGAGTGTTCCTTTCATTTCAAAATCCAAATGAAAAGTGACCAAGGGATGTACATAGCACTAGGAGGAGGTTTCGGGACAGGAAGAGGAAGTTGGAGCCTCATTGGCATTTCCTTCCTGTTAAAAAAAGTAACATTTTTTAAAAAGTATTTCACACTAAAAAACTACTTAAACTGCCCATTCGTGTAGAATAGTTTCTCGAATATCCAATTTCGAGTTGCTTTTGCTGCTTCTTGATTAGAAAATCTCCCCGAGAAACAGCCTCCGGAACACGACCACTGGTTATCATCTGTGATAGAAAATGGTACTATAAGGCTTCCTAGCAACTAGAAATCACGATAAGGGATGCCTAATCTCGCTTGTGCTTGCCAGCTCGCTTGCTCGAGCCTTGCGTTGTTCCCATTATCACTGTGTTGCTATAAACAGGAACAACATTCCACCACGCTGTAATTAGTGGAATTTTGGCTGGAACTCCACGGTAAAGAGTAACATTTGAAAAAGAAGAATACTGTCCCTCCTAACAGGAGTAAAGAAGGATTCTCACAGTGCAAATTTTCCAGACCCATAGTTTGTCAGAGGGGGTAACCAACACCAAAGCCTTACCTACTAAGGTAATATGTGAGATACCATGTAACAAAAACCTATCTGTGGGCTTTAATTCATGGTAATAGCAATCCACCCTTAAATGTCTATTAACTTTAACAAATGCTTTTTACAATCAATATGTCAGGCCTACTGCAATTATCGTAACTTTTCAAATTAAACAATAGTACCTATAGCCTTAATCACCGGCACATCACTATAACCAACTCAAGCCTGCTGAAATAATCGCAATCTTTGTACAAAGCAGCCATCGGCATGCAGTCTTAAAAGTGCAAATGTGTACAAAAGTACAGTTGGCAAAGCAAAATACTCTCTCCAAAGAGAGCCTTAAAAGATTTATTGTAATGCATATCTTCCAGCGCAGATGTTTGTTCACGTGAATCAGCAACACGCAAACCCTTGTCTAAACGGTGATCTGTGACAAAATGCCTGCCCGCAGGATTTAGCACAGTGTAATATCAATCCATCCTTAAATTCCTATTGTCCATTGCATATGTTTTCACAATAGGTAGGACAGACCGACTGACTTTGTTATAACGTTTCATATTAAACAGATCAAACCTGTGATAATCTCGTGTGACGTTTTCCAATGAACGGATGAAGTCTTTACCCTCTAACCTTAGCTTTACAGTTCAGTTCATACGCTTTATATTCAGTTCATGTCATAAATGCATTTAATTACACGTTCGGTAAAAATATAGATAATTAAAAGCATGATCTTATAAATAATCCATCATGAGAACCTAACCATCGCAGAATGCAGGGATGGTTGAAAACCTATTACAACATCTGTTCACCGCCGCTGAATCATGATACAATACATAAAGGAATGATGTATTGGTAGATAGTGGGTAGCAAAATTAAATAAAAACATGACCAACTGTGCAATGTCAGGAAGGGAGTTTAGAAGGGGTACTCAGGTTGAGCACATGGCTGTCAGCCTGGATCTCAGGGCCCACATCCTGCCCAGAAGCTTGGCAGCTGAGCATGCATTCAATGAACATGGACCGGACATTGGAATTCTCGCTGCATCAGAGCTACTTCTGGTTCCCACGGACTTGTATATGGGTTACAGCCATTGATGGCGTGGTCTATGTATGCTGGGCATACAAACAAGACATGGGAGATGGTTTCCTATTGGTCAGTGCAGACAGGGCATTTGTCATCCACTTCAGGGGCCCAATTACTTGTGTAAGATTTTAATGGGAGGGATCCTACCCGAAATTGGAAGTAAAGTTTCCTGTCAAATGGGACAGATATAATGTCCCAGTTAGCTTCCAAAGAGTGGCGGAATTTGATTTCTAAGAACCTCCCCACCAGGGGCGTGTTCTCGGGAGCTCGTAGTTCATTGGTCGAGATCATTAACCAGTAGTGTTTCTTCAGTTTCTATGTTAGGGGAAACGGGGAAACAATTCAATTGTCCCATAATACCTTCATTCCCATATTGGTCAGTGTTTTTTTTAATGTTTTTTGAGCCAGTCATTCTTATGGAAATGGTCAGCCTCCGTCACATCCTTTATGGCTTTGGCATGATTGGCCAGCTCAGATGTAGACCACAACCTACTCTGGTATAGTATTGGGCGGAGTCTTGCTTCATTAGCTAGAGCCTTTCTCCCTAAATCAAGCATCAGAGGTTTTAGAGGGGTGCTTTGCGGGATGCGTGTCACGTTCCTCAAGAACTTATTCTCCAAGCTGGTAAGAGTGGATGTGTTCGAGAAGCCCCATAGAAGAGCCATAAAGAACTGAGCCCAGCACCTTGGCGTCATAGATCTACAAGACTGGGCTAGTTGGTTTGAAGAACAAACTGTCAAATTCTTTAACTAATGCACCAGCGATTGGACGGTATTTGAGAAGCATTATTTCCACTTGGGGTGTCCATGAAATATTCGAGACCAAAGTAACACCAAGATAGCTAAAGGGCTCGGTTCTCACAAGGGGCTTGTCACCCAGCCTTACACTGCTCTTGAAAGATTTATGCTGTTTAAGCATCATGTACTTCGTCTTCGTGGTGTTGATAACAAGACCCCGCATCCCGCAAAATTCCTCAAAGTAAAGCTGTAACCCACTAGGGGTTTTTGAAATGAATAATGAATTTGAATAAATTAATCATTAGCTTTACACTTTACCCAACACTGGCCTGTAAAAGTGCACATAAACCGGCAACCATGATTCATGCAGTTATAAAATTACAAATATGTAGAAAATTACAGCTTGAAAAGCAAAATATAACCACTCTCAACAGGGCCTAGCAAGAGTCATCTCAATAACAACCTCTTGGGTTTGTCAGAATAGGATGTAAATGTAAATCCAGTATTTGTAAAGCACGAACAGCTACCCGAAGGCATCCGGGCGCTGGGGGCCATCAGGAAGATTAAGCAAGTTATTGCCCAGAGTCACAAGGAGCTGGGCTGATCTGTCGCCAATGCCAGGGATCAAACCGTGAGCCCTAGATTCCAGCGTCAGTCGCCCTGTCCGCGGCGCCACACCTCTTCCCTGGGAGCACCAAAGCCCTTACCTACTATGGTAGTCTGTGAGATTACATTTAACAAGATACACATTTACAGTCTGTCACACAATGTGATAGCAACCAAGTGTTAAAGGCTTAGCAGCTTTAACAAATGCTTATCACAAGTAATGAGCTAAACCAACCGCCTTTGTTTTAGTAATGGCAGACCGTGACTACAGCATCAGACATAACGTTTCCCAGTTCACCAAACAAGCCTATATCTTATCGTCATAATCACTCTGGCCTACAGTTTTGACCGTAAGCTTTTTTACAAGGCATTCATCAAACGCACAGTCATAAAATAAACAAGCATTTGCAATGCAATAGGTCTCGCATTAGGAAAGTTTGAGCTTTTTGTATTGTAACATGACAAATTTTTTATTTATGTGTTGGTATTGAAAATATTGAAATTACTAGCTTTCTCATGTACAATGTCAATAGTTTTAACTGTTGCAAATGTGACACCTATAGCATTTGTAATGCAATATGTGTTGTATTTACGTGACTTAGATGTATTGATATTACAAATAACAATGGCTTTTAATTTTTGCAAACAATTAATACTTAAATAAAAGTTAATGTAAATTATAATGGCAATCGTTTAAACTTTTGTTAATAACTCTTGTGAAGATTATGTTTAGTGTATTTAATTGCGCCTAAAATCCAAGAACAGAAGTTAAATATTATCATTTTTTTGTGCCATTTGTAATAAAGCCTAAATATTGAGAGAACATATTAGAGCCAGTTGTTGTTGAATGGTTGTACAGATTGATACTGTGGTGGCGGTGAGTGATGTTGTGGTGGTGTCGAGTGATGCTGTGGCGTTAATTGATGCTGTGGTAGCGCATAGTGATGTAGTGGTGCACTTGAGTGATGCTGTGGTGGTGCTAAGTGATGCTGTGGTGATGCGACAGATAGATAGATAGATAGATAGATAGATAGATAGATAGATAGATAGATAGATAGATAGATAGATAGATAGATAGATAGATAGATAGATAGATAGATAGATAGATAGATAGATAGATAGATAGATAGATAGATAGATAGATAGATAGATAGATAGATAGATAGAGTGCAATAGTCCGATAGATAGATAGATAGATAGATAGATAGATAGATAGATAGATAGATAGATAGATAGATAGATAGATAGATAGATAAATAGATAAGATAGATAGATTAGATAGATAGATAAGATAGATAGATAGATAGTTAGATAGATAGATAGATAGATAGATAGATAGATAGATAGATAGATAGATAGATAGATAGATAGATAGATAGATAGATAGATAGATAGATAGATAGATAGATAGAATCTAGATAGATAGATAGATAGATAGATAGATAGATAGATAGATAGATAGATAGATAGATAGATAGATAGAGAGGGCGATAGATAGATAGAGTGTAATTATGTAGAATATAATTATGTGGCACTGAGTGGTTTTGTGTGGAGTGTATGTTGATTTTAGTGGCGTGTAATTATGTGGCATTGACTGTTATTTTGAGTGTATCTTGCATTGTTTGCATTGTAATTAATTGGCACTGAGTGTTATTTGGAGTGCATGTGGCATTGAGTGTAGTGTAATTATGTGGTGTGTAATTATGTGGCGCTGAGTGGAATTTGAAGTGTATGTGGCATTGAGCGCTGTGTAATTATGTGGTGTGTAACTATGTGGCACTGATTGGTTTTTGGAGTGTCTGTTGTATTGAGTGCATTGTAGTTATGTGGCATGTAATTATGTGGCTCTGAGTGGCATTCGGAGTGTATGTTGCCTTGCCTTGTATTTCTATGGTTCCTTAAACCCTTAGAGGCAATTCTTTTATTTTAACTAAAAGGATGGTAGTTAAATGGTGTTTACGGCAGGATGGTCGTTAAATGGTGGCTACGGAGAAGCTGTGTGCTGAAAGGCAAAGAGAACACGGGCATGAAAGTGAAAGCGAGGATGAAAATAGAATGAGTGTGGCAGGATAGTCGTTAAATGGTGGCTACGGAGAAGCTGTGTGCTGAAAGGCAAAGAGAACACGGGCATGAAAGTGAAAGCGAGGATGAAAATGGAATGAGTGTGGCAGGATGTTAGTTAAATGGTGGTTACGGGGAAGCTGAGTGCTGAAAGGCAAAGAGAACACGGGCCAAAGCTGGAAGAAAACACGAGATGCGAGAGGCATGTGTGTGTGGCAAACACTGGTGGGGCTCAGAGCATTCTGTTGCTGCCTTGATGCCTGTGTGTGTGAGCAGTGGGGCTGTGTGTGTGAAGTGCCTAAAGTTGCAAGAAAACATATGGTTATTTAAATCCTTAGACGCAGAATTAATGGAGCTAATGTTATCGACCTTAGAAGGATGAAAAGGTAATGAGCGCGGCATATGTTAACTTTGTAAGCGCAGAAAGCGTGCAGGGCAAACTTATTATTTTGGTTGTTTGAGACTCAGATCTGGGCAAAGCTGCAAGAAAACACGGAGGGGGGAGGGCGGGGGAGAGATAGGCGAGAGGCATGTGTGTGTGGCAAACACTGGTGGGGCTCAGAACGTTCTGTTGCTGCCTTGCCTTGTATTTCTATGGTTCCTTAAACCCTTAGAGGCAATTCTTTTATTTTAACTAAAAGGATGGTAGTTAAATGGTGTTTACGGCAGGATGGTCATTAAATGGTGGCTACGGAGAAGCTGTGTGCTGAAAGGCAAAGAGAACACGGGCATGAAAGTGAAAGCGAGGATGAAAATGGAATGAATGTGGCAGGATGGTCGTTAAATGGTGGCTACGGAGAAGCTGTGTGCTGAAAGGTAAAGAGAACACGGGCATGAAAGTGAAAGCGAGGATGAAAATGGAATGAGTGTGTCAGGATGTTAGTTAAATGGTGGTTACGGGGAAGCTGAGATGCGAGAGGCATGTGTGTGTGGCAAACACTGGTGGGGCTCAGAGCATTCTGTTGCTGCCTTGATGCCTGTGTGTGTGAGCAGTGGGGCTGTGTGTGTGAAGTGCCTAAAGTTGCAAGAAAACATATGGTTATTTAAATCCTTAGACGCAGAATTAATGGAGCTAATGTTATCGACCTTAGAAGGATGAAAAGGGAATGAGCGCGGCATATGTTAACTTTGTAAGCGCAGAAAGCGTGCAGGGCAAACTTATAATTTTGGTTGTTTGAGACTCAGATCTGGGCAAAGCTGCAAGAAAACACAGAGGGGGGAGGGCGGGGTGTGTGCTGAAAGGCAAAGAGAACACGGGCATGAAAGTGAAATCGATGGATGGCAATGCGTCCGTGAGACTAGCCCTGTGGTGGGGGAGGGACAGTTGTGAGAGGTGCCATGAGGAAACAATCTCTCGGCATGCTGTGGCGGGGGCGGGGGAGCGCATTCCAGGCGGGGGAGCGGACCCTTTGAAGTATGATGTCGTGGCTGTGGCTACACGTGCACGCGCCAGTGGGCTGAAGCGCTTCCCCAAACGGATTGCATGGCGGCACGATGCACGTGATTGTGCGCGTGCTCGCCATGCAATCCACTTTTGGGAGCACTTGAAATGCCCCTCTTACTAGAGTCTCGCATAGCGATTGCATAAACGCAATAGCTAGGCGAGGCCTAAAAAGGAATTCAAAAGTACAGCTGGCGGAGTAAAATGCTGTCTCGTCTAAGATGGCCAAACATGGATTCTCACAGAGTAAACCTATGTCCATGGTTTGTCACACAGAGTAACCAACACCAAAACTATGTGAAATTCCATATAACAAAATCCCTTCCTTTTTGTAGGTTTTATTATAGAATAATAACAAGCTACACTTAAATGACTATTGGCATTGATATATGCTTTTCACAATAAATATGTCACACCCAGTGCGTTTATCATAACAATTCATAAGCAGATCAGGCCGGTAGCCATAATCATCGGCTTGTCATCATAAAAAACTCAATTCTGTATTGAGTATATACTTTAACACAAACCAAAACGTGCAATGCAAGCAGTCAGTTCAGACTGTATTCGATTTTACATATATGATCATACAAGTGTGCGAGCAAAAGACATTTCATCACCAGAAGGAAAGACAAAATAAGATAACATAATGTGTATTTGTAAAGCGCACATTCACCCATAGGCCTCTTGGTGCTGAATAACAGATGCTTATTGTTACCCAACTCAATGGTTCTAAATTTATCAACCTCAGAAGGATGAAAAGCTGAATGGACCCACTGGGATTTGAACCTGTCATCATGAGATTGAACGCAGGTCCCTACAGTGGATGCATTAGTCCACTAAGCCACCTGACCCAGAAGACAAGAAAGAAAGTAGTAAAATAAAACCATTCCATTTAAAACAACACTGGTATTACCAGCTCCAGGGGCAAAAACATGTCATATATAATATCTATGGGTAAAGCACAATGCGGAAGTCAGGGTCAAATAATGTGAGGTAAAAACCCCAGACAAGAACCAAGACACATTAAAACAGATTTTGGATGTGGCTTGGAGCTGTAAATATAAAAAGGCAGGTCTGACCTGGCTTATGCACGTGGTCTTAAAAACGTATGGCAAAGGGTGCTGTGTTTAGAGCAAATAAGAACAATGGGCAAAGTATCGCACGCTGAACACAGGTGCAGGTGGGAGATCCGTGGTTTTATTCCAGGTGCCTTTTGAGAAAAGCAGCTGATGGAATATGGCCAGCCTGAGATAGTTCAGTAAACTCTGTTGATGGTTGGGCCTTTCTAGAAGATAAGGTTCTATCCCATTAACTGCTTTACCTTAGTGTATGGACAATATGTATTTTTGGATAAAGCAGAGGTTCTCTCTCAGCGGCCTCCCTAAGATGAAAGGCCTGCTTTAGTCAGACAGCAGCTTGTCTTGTGTTCTTCTTGGGGTTAGAGAATAGCTCAGGCCCACCAAGGGCTTTAAAGTTTACCCTCAGATAGTGCAGCCAGGGTAAGTTGGAGATATTATCCAGTTTCAAACAGTCCTGGATGACTAGCCTGGTAAGGCTTAGTTCCTTCTTAAGCCAAACTGTACACCATAACAAAGGAGGAGGCAGCCAAATGAAATCAGCGATAGAGCCCATGCCTACTACCTCTTCGTGTATAATCTCAGAGGGTGTGCACTGACCTACGCCCAAAAAAACCCTCAAAAATGTGTTTTCCGCCACCGATATCGAGGCTATATTAACATAGCCCCAGATCTCACAACCAAAGGTGAATATTCGGAAACACCTAGTTTTATGAACATCAAGTAACATTTTCATTGGCTTCTGACCCAAGCAGAAAGGGAAATCAATTAAGCTGGCAATGGCCCTCTTGAGACTCACGGTATTTTTTTCAATAAAGGTTTCTAGCAGAGAAGTGAGTCTATTAAAATCCTGAGATAAGAAACATTATCCACCTTGCTTAAAACCCGGCTCTGCACCGAACAAGTAGAAATTTTAGTGTTCTTAGGTCACAAAACCATAACATGAGATTTATTAAATTTAGTTAATAAGTCCAGACTGCCCATAAAATCGATAAAAAGGTCTAGAAGCCGATGAAGACTTCTATCAGTGTGTGCAATCAAAATTGCATCTTCCGCACATAAAAGTGCATGGCGCAGTACCCCCCCCCCCCACTCTTGGGACATCCAGACCCTTAACTGAAAGCACCCCCTCTAAGCAAATAATGTACATAATAAAAAGAAAGGGCGCTTGCAACACAAGCAGTCTTTTTAGTGAAAGCACACAAATTTACCCACTCAAATCCTGTACTCTGGGGGACGAACGTGAGAACGGAGACTAAGCCCCTCTCTCAATAGTAATCGGAAATCTCTTTTTTGTTGATTACAGAAGTTCAGGTGGCTTTTGCACTGTCAAGCCAGACCTAAAAATTCATTTAGATTAATTTGGCCTGAGTATCCCATACCACACTCAAACACAAATCTGTCCGCTGAAGTTTAAGGAGTTAGTAATAGAAGGTGGGGTGCTGGGACTACAATACATTCCTCATGACTGCCCCCCCACCACTGTTCTGCTAGATTAAGACAAACACCATACATTATCTACTTATGTAAGGCATTTCACAGCATTACAATGTCATGTGAGTGCCCCTGAAAGTTCAAGCACAGGCAGCTGGCAAAATAAACAAACTGATCACAGCTGCCTGGAAGGCAGGCACCTTTTTCTGGAGGCACACAACTTCTGCCCAATCAGCACAGGTACTCCTGGAACCCCAACATGTTAATGGGGTCAAAGCCCCTCACTATAGATGCTCACACAATAGTCTGAGGACAGCTGCCCTTTAAAGTCAGACCATAAAAAGGAAGATAGAAAACTAGAGCAAAGAACTGGAATGCTTATTAAAAAACAGTCAGCTTTCAAAAGCAAAAAGCAAGCAAACTAATGTGCTGGAAGGTATTGGTAGAAACTGCCACAAAGCGTAGCAATGCTGCAGGCACGGAAAGAAAGTAATGCTATAAAGATAAATAGTTTAAGAGGCAAATGAATTAAGGAGAATTTGTACCTTTTTAAAACATCTCACTTAAAGCAGCAATTTTTCCATTAAAAAATACCTGAAAAATTATCCAAATTGTAATTTAATACAGAAAATACCCTCATTTATATTCCCATCAATGATTTTTCTGGGCCTGTAGATCATGATTAAAAGCTAATGACTGATGGGAAACGTCTGAGGAGATAATTCTTATGCAATTGTGAATAGGAAAAAGGCAGGTCTTGAGAGATTTTCAAAATTGCAGATGGTTGGGAGACACTCTCATGTGGGCAAGAAGGGTATCGTCAAATTACAGATCTCCCACTAGTGGTAAATCTGGGATTCCACTCACACTCCACCCATGGAAAGCCTCCCTGGGGCAGAGTGACCCAAGCAGCGACTTGCACTGCCTTGCGTTACTCCATAATTATAAAGCCAAGCAGGGCCATGCAAGGTGATAAATCTCATTCTAGGTTTTGCGTCGCCTTCGGTGGCGCAAGGGTGATGGAAAACCTTGATAAATCTGACCTTCTGTTTTTAGGATACGTAAAGAAGCAATTAGGCATCATATTAGCCCATACAAGTCCATGGATGGCCCGCCAGACTGTCTTTGACTCTTACAAACAGGACATATCTGACATTTTCACCTTCTCTATGCAATGGTACAACAAAAAAGGCTTTGCCCTGACCCAGGGCACCAACACTGCAATAGGTCACTAACATGGCAGCGCTGGCAATCACACGGTGACACCCACTCACAGGATTGACACCGGGACATTGCCACTAGGACACAATTACTGGGCGACTGCCACAGGAGCACCAAAAGTAAGACAGAGATATTGATTTGACTGTAGGCAGTGACACTGGAACACAAGCATAGATGCTGGGACAACTCAATGCAGCAGTGACAGTGGGAGATTGACCGGGCGACATTTCGACACTAAGATATTTACACCAGGGCTGTGACGCGACACAGGGACACTAACACAGGTCCAGTGACCAATGGGACACAACACTGGGTCCTGATTTGTGGTTACTGACATAGATCTCTGACCCTGGGATACTGACACAGGGAGTCCGACATGGAGGCGCTAACACAGGCACACAGGCAGTTGTGCTGATACTAGGAAGGACACTAATGTGGACATTGGGCATTGACACGCTGCCTAGAATTGCTGCTGCAGCGACACTGCCTAGGCACGCAGACACTGGGACAAGAAAACACTGAAACCGACATGAGGACATTGACACTGGTATGCTGACATTGGCACATTAACTATGATGGAGAACAACCAACATAAGGACATTGAAACTGGGATGCTGACATTGGCACATTAACTATGGTAGAGAACAACCGACATGAGGACATTGACACTGGGATGCTGACATTGGCACATTAACTATGATCGAGAACAAGTGACATGAGGACATTGACACTGGGATGCTGACATTGGCACATTAACTATGATAGAGAACAACCGACATGAGGACATTGACACTGGGATGCTGACATTGGCACATTAACAATGGTATAGAGAACAACCAACATAAGGACATTGACACTGGGATGCTGACATTGGCACCTTAACTATGGTAGAGAACAACCGACATGAGGACATTGACACTGGGATGCTGAGATTGGCACATTAACTATGGTAGAGAACAACCGACATGAGGACATTGACACTGGGATGCTGACATTGGCACATTAACTATGGTAGAGAACAACCGACATGACGACATTGACACTGGGATGCTGACATTGGCACATTAACTATGATAAAGAACAACCGACATGAGGACATTGACACTGGGATGCTGACATTGGCACATTAACTATGATAGAGAACAACCGACATGAGGACATTGACACTGGGATGCTGACATTGGCACATTAACTATGGTAGAGAACAACCGACATGAGGACATTGAAACTGGGATGCTGAGATTGGCCCATTAACTATGATGGAGAACAACCGACATGAGGACATTGACACTGGGATGCTGACATTGGCACATTAACTATGATGGAGAACAACCGACATGGGGACATTGACACTGGTATGCTGACATTGGCACATTAACTATGATGGAGAACAACCGACAGGAGGACATTGACACTGGGATGCTGACATTGGCACATTAACTATGATAGAGAACAACCGGCCTGAGGACATTGACACTGGGATGCTGACATTGGCACCTTAACTATGGTAGAGAACAACCGACATGAGGACATTGACACTGGGATGCTGACATTGGCACATTAACTATGATGGAGAACAACCGACATGAGGACATTGACACTGGGATGCTGACATTGGCACATTAACTATGATGGAGAACAACCGACATGAGGACATTGACACTGGGATGCTGACATTGGCACATTAACTATGATAAAGAACAACCGACATGAGGACATTGACACTGGGATGCTGACATTGGCACATTAACTATGGTAGAGAACAACCGGCATTAGGACATTGACACTGGGATGCTGACATTGGCACATTAACTATGATGGAGAACAACCGACATGAGGACATTGACACTGGGATGCTGACATTGCCACATTAACTATGATGGAGAACAACCGACATGAGGACATTGACACTGGGATGCTGACATTGGCACATTAACTATGATAAAGAACAACCGACATGAGGACATTGACACTGGGATGCTGACATTGGCACATTAACTATGATAAAGAACAACCGACATGAGGACATTGACACTGGAATGCTGACATTGGCACATTAACTATGATAAAGAACAACCGACATGAGGACATTGACACTGTAATGTTGACATTGGCACATTAACTATGATAAAGAACAACCGACATGAGGACATTGACACTGGGATGCTGACATTGGCACATTAACTATGATGGAGAACAACCGACATAAGGACATTGACACTGGGATACTGACATTGGCACATTAACTATGATAAAGAACAACCGACATGAGGACATTGACACCGGGATGCTGACATTGGCACATTAACTATGATGGAGAACAACCAACATAAGGACATTGACACTGGAATGTTGACATTGGCACATTAACTATGATAAAGAACAACCGACATGAGGACATTGACACTGGAATGTTGACATTGGCACATTAACTATGATAAAGAACAACCGACATGAGGACATTGACACTGGAATGTTGACATTGGCACATTAACTATGATAAAGAACAACCGACATGAGGACATTGACAGAGGGACATTGACACAGGAGCACTGACACTGGGGCATTAACACAGGAGCACTGACACTGGGGCATTAACACAGGAGCACTGACACTGGGGCATTGACACAGGAGCACTGACACTGGGACATTAACACAGGAGCACTGACACTGGGGCACAAGTAAACGCGAAAGCAGGGAGACTGGCAATGCTACTGGAACACTGGCAGAGGGAAGCAGAGGGACAGTGACAGATAACACCGACAGGGGAACACTAATCTAAGAACAATGACAACTCTACCAACCCTGATTGTGGGGCACTAACAGCATTACGACACTGACACGGGATGCTATAACACAAGGAAAGTGAATCTAACACAAGGAAGGGGCATAACACGATGACCCCAGCATGGAGGCACTGACACTGGGAAGTCCATCCCTGACACTGGGCCACAGTCACTGACACTATGAGACACTAACACAGTTTAACTCACATGGGAGGCTGACATGGAATGCTGACACTGGGTGAATGACACAGACATGGAGATGAAGATGTTGACACTTTGACACTGACACAGGGACAGTGAAACTAACAAAGGGGCACAAGTAGGCATGGGGGACACCGACGGTGATATGGAGCATCGAGATTGGGACATTGATGGACCACTACTGACAGGTAGATATGGTGACTGGCACACTGACATTGAGAGAGTGACACTGCAACATGGACACAGGTACATGGGGATAGAATGACACAAGGACACTGACAGGGGCACTGAACCTTAAACAAAGCCAGTGGGACAAGAGGACACAGGGAAACGAATATGTGGACAGAAAGATTAGGCCATTGAAACACAGATGGGGCGACCATGAACATTAGAACAATCAAGTCAATGACCCCAACAAAATCACAATGGGTCTGATCTAAAGATTGGCAGGTGGAGGGCTGTTTGTCATGTTGGTGGAAGACATTACTTCCACCAACCTGAGGGACTACTGCTTGGCATAGTTAGAGATCACCACTGGCCTAGCAGTGACTTCTGTACCTTCTCAAGGACCACCCTCATGGCCCATCCTGTCAAGAGACAAAAAGGTTTGGTGGACGATCACCATTGGTGTTGATGACCATTCTCTCATCTTTACTAAACTTTTTGTTTCCCAGAAACAAACTCCTATGTCATTGAAAAATAAGTAATTAATGACCCCCACACCAAGGGAGTTGTTTTTCTTGGTGTGGGGGTTATTATTATTTTTTTGCTAAAAAGGTCTTCACACTGTTTCCCTATCTTTCTCTTCCCCCATCTTTCTCTTTTTTCTGTTCAAGTCCCTTTGTTTTGGTCCAAAATCTAACAATATGATGAAAATAAGCCTAGGCCCCCAAAAAAGTAGTGCTGGTGCCCACCACCTGCACAAGTTAAGCACTGAACTCGGTCCTCTGAACCAATAGCTGAGTGACTGCCACCTAGCTCTTGCACCCTTGACTGATGGAAGTGGGTCCATACCATATACTCACTCTCTTAGTTGTGTCCATGCTGCCCCCGCCCTCTAAGCCTGCCCGACCACCTGCCCTCCTGACTGCTCCATCTAGGTCCCTCCTGCAGGAGTCAGTGCTGACTGACTTCAGCCACGTCTCTGTCTCTGTAAGCGCCATATCTGTGCACTCATTCCTATATGTGCCAATGTGCTTTGAACGGCCCTTTAAATCAATTCAATTCCTATCAATGGCTGTTCGTAAAATGTGCTTCGAAATGCAGCATTTGCAACACATGTTCACAAAGGTGCCGGAGGGAGAACAACAAGCCCACGAATCGTTGTATTTATACTCCAAACTCCACGTTTTTAATGGCTACTTTCCCACCCACCGCACACATCCGAGAAATAAGATTTAACCTTAACAAGCTGATGTCCATGAAGTTAAAAACATTACCGTGATTTAGTGGGTGTCCATTTCCGCTTCCCTCACCAGCACCGCTGGACTTAATAGGATTTTAACACTGCAGCAGGATTAAGTGAAGTGCAGAAAAAGGGACTGAATGTGTAAAAAAATAATTGCATTTATGTTCTATTCAGTTTTCATCAATTTTACTGGCCGAAAATGCTTTCAAAACACAATTTTCATGAAAAATGTCCCTGTGTTCCTAGCTGTGCTTTGAAAGGCGCCATTTCCTACCAACTATTAGAAATCGCAGTAATGGCAGAATGTTACTAATTCTTTAAAAAATACTGCAACATTTTCTATGGTCTTTAAAATCTCACCATATTGTGCCACTTTGAAAGATATATTGGCACGAGCCACACCCTGGTGCAGCTACGAGACAAGTTTATGGTGATGTTGCTTCTTGTGGCCATGGCCCCGTGAAACTTCTACCAATGGCTGTGAGCCTACTGTAATATAGTAACTCTGTCCTCAAAGACATTCAACCAGTGCTTAATTTGAGCCTGTGGTTTCCGGTACTCAGCACCAGCAGGTAATTGTCAGCACCGGCTCTACTGACAGTCCACCACATGGTGGTGCTGTCTCTCTAATTTTGAGATGAGCACCACAGCTGTGTTTAATAAGCCAATATACATTACAAATGAATAATACCTGCCGAGCACGCCATTAATATAGCTGTAGGTAACCTTGCATAGTCCGAATTGCCACACTTTTAGGAGTGCAATGGTTAATAGTTGTGTTGGTGCCGTAACTGGCAGCGCTGGCAGGTGCAATGGGTGGTGCAGGCTGCAGTGGCCTCCCGAGAAGGGCCCTGGCACTTACCTTTTTACAAATAAAGCACTGACTCCCACAGCTTTGAACACCTGCATCACACAATGGAACACGTACAATGCACACTCAGGAGAAAGGATTGCAGCCAGTTATAGGGGACAGAACACAAAAGTCCCTTATGACATTGTCGGTCATGTATCAGCCTACCCATAGCCAGGGAAGGTGCAGTGAGAATCCTGTGTGGGTTGAAGGAGTTTATGTTTATGTTTTGTAGAGCGCATGGCTACCCGAAGGCTTCCCTGTGCTGGTGAGTACTGTGCTGAGAGTTGGGCCTCTGGTACATTAACGGGGACACAGCCAAGTCTTAAGTTTCTTCCTGAAGGAAAGTTCATTTTGGAGTGCACTTTGGAGGCAACCAAAGCCCAACAGGGGGTCACGATCCACTTGTAAAGTGCAAAACAACTTGAGAAGTCTCCAACAGGCTTCAAAGTGGCGAGAGCCCTGAGGGGTTGGGGGGCGGAGGGGCATAGGGAGGTGAAATTGGGTCAGTGAGAAAGCTTCATAAGTACAGTATTAAAAAGGATGAGGTCTTTCAGCTTTCATATCAGATATCAACATGACCTTCAGCTCATATTTCCAATCCCAAAAGTGATGACTACTATTTAATTGAGCAACACCTTTTATTTATAGCTCCTAGAAAATGCTATATTGTGGTAGCAAGCTATAGATAACAGAATAATCCCCAAAAGAAATGTAGGTAAGTATTGCACTGTACCAAGGAGGGTTTCTTTTATAGGTCGGTTGAGAACCATCACTGTGTGGCATTTTTACTTTCAGTAGCCAGCTTCATCCCTGTGCCAGGAATAATGATGCGTGGAGACCTGGTTCTGCGCTGGGGAAAAGGCGAAGGAGAACTGTTACACCAGTGCTTAATTTGTAAACAAATATGTGCCAGGGCTCTAATCAGCAGGCCACTTTCACGCGCACTGCGCATTGACGCTGTCAATTGCAGTAACAGCAGAACTAATAAGTCACACTCCTACAAGTGTGACAATTCTGACAATTTCAGGACCCCAAAGTTAAAAGAATGGCTTTGACAGCAGGTATTAGTCATTTTTAATGTATATTGAATTAATAAACAACAGTTGCTGTGCTCATCTCTGCATTGAAAAAACAGCACCACCATGTGGCAGACTGTCATAGGTACCGTGCTGACAATTAAGTTCCTGTGCCGAGCACCGGAAACTACAGGCTCAAATTAAGCACTGTGTTACACACATTCATGTCAGACTGTGACCAACTGGGCTGTGGTAGCTTGGTCACCGAGACTACTAAATGGAAAAAGTCAAGGGGTGAGGCTATAGGGCTGGTAGTTTGTGGTGTTATTTAAGAAGGGAACCTTCCATAGGAAGGTGACTGGGAACTCTCTGCATTCCATTAGGGTAACCACTTGCCGTATCATTTCCATTACCAGTGTTCTGTCCTTCATCTTTGTTATTTTTTCCATGACTTCCTGACCTCCTGGGTGTCTTTGACCTGATTACGTATTATGCGTTGGCTTTGTTGTTTCGCTTGTTCTTGTTTCCATTACTCTGTTTCCAGGTTTTCTAATGACCTGGTTTTTGCAACCAATTGCACCCCTTTCCACCGATCCTGGCTTTGTTTCCCAGTGGGGCACTCAACAAAAGGGTGTTTAAATGTATAGGGCCTAAGAGTACTCACTAAGCCTGTTCATCATAACAACAGCTCTTCCATCACCACAAATCAACCAGCCACAAATCAACCAGCCACAAATTAAATAATTAGAAACAAACATTTGGGTATTTTATCAAGCCCCTATCACCACCACAACATCACTTTTTGTGACGTTGTGGTGGTGATTGGGTCAGCTCCCTATTATTAAGGCAGCGTTAAGCCACTTAACGTGGCTAAAGCCACGTTAAGTGGCCTAACGCTACCTTGCTAATAGAGCCCTTTCATGCTAAACTTAGCATGAAAGGGGGCGTGCAGTGGGTGTTGCGGAGGGTGTTCAACTGCAACACCCATTGAATTTGACACTGCAACCTATTATCAAGGGTGGCGATAATAGGTGGCAGCGCCGAACTTAAGAGCAGAAAAATCCTGGTCTTAAGATGGCGAAAAGAGGAGAAACGCTTTATTTCTCCTCTTTTTTGCTTTTTCCATGTGTGCTGCCTTGTGTAGCACTCATGGAAAAAGCAAAATGCAATGGATTGTTTATGTACAGGAAGGTATCCTGCATGGCTGCACCGTATCCTTGATAATATGATGCAGCCTTGCGTTTCTGCAGTGGCGGAGAGAGGCGTTAAGCCTCTTTCCGTCACTTCCTTGCCAATATGCCCCATTGTTTTTGTTAATTTTTTCTACAATTTGTTTTTCAAATCAATACAAAAAAAATATTTTTAACCCAAACATTTAAAACATGATTACATTAATAATCCATTCTTCATACAAAATCACCCACCCCAACGCCATCCTAATCAAGAACCAGTTTATTTCAAACATTAAAAACAATTTCCCTGTTGTGTGTCCCAGACCCCCCCAAACTAAGGTCTATCATATTTCCTCCTTATGTGACCAATAACAGTAGGCTGCCTGTGGACAACACACAATTTTTCCTCCATCTTTATCGGGACCAAGAGTTGCAAACTTGAAATATGAAAATCTTCAATTAAACAACCAAATCAAAGGGGGTCTAAGATTCAAGAAATATTCAATAAAGAAGACAATGACTTCTGATTCAAATCAATGAAGAAAAGCAGCCTCTCTTAATCAGGTCCTCGGCAGCCTGTGACATAGTTAGGAAAAGGCTTGAAAAATCAGTCCAAGACAGACACACAGGGCCTTAATCGAGGCTGAATAATTCTTTACATCAAGGCAACGTCCGTGAGAGCCGGGCGCGCCATGGGGTCCCATGTCTCAGCACTGGGCATAGAACAGACATTCTCGCGAATCAATGATAGCAGCTTTCTTCGGAGGCTTGCACTTCCAACCATGCACCAGAACCCAGGAGTTCCCATTGTGTTTTGCTTGTCCTTTCAAGCATGAGAAACATTATAGACTCCCTCCTTAGATTTTGGGAAGAGGTACGCAACAGGACCCTTGTTGCTAATGTCTGGACTAAACTAGTTCCTGAGTAGGATTGTGTTGGTGGGGGTCTTTGTAGAAAGAATGGATTATTAATGGAATCATGCTTTCTTTTGAGTTTTTTGTGGTTAAAAACAATTTGAAATTTTGTGTTGATTTAAACATGTTTGTAGGTAAATTAATGAAAAGGCTATTTTTGTAATTATTTATTTGATGGCTAAGTAATTTGTGGGCTTGGTAGAGCTGTTGTTATGATGTTTAGGTCCCCTGTGGCCCATCATTTCAAAGACAGTAAGCAACCCCTCCTGTACTCGCACATCATACTGAATTTACTGATGTTCGGTACGAAATATAACTATGTTCTATTGATGCGTGGTGCATGGATCCAACCAAGGTCAATGGGAGCCCATGCGAGGAGACTCCCATGCACCTCAGTTTGATCCATTCCTGTCCCGGGCATTACGTCCAACCACACAAGTGTGCAGCGTTTTTATCTGAACAAGTTCGGCAATGCTGGGTTGTACGAATTACGTGGATTCTGGAAGTTTCCATCACAGAAATGTAAGTGAAATGCATGATTTCAGGCAAAGTTTTAGGCTTTTAGGGCATTGTGGGGAAGAAAACCTTGTGGGATTCATGTAAGGCACACCGCCAGGGGATCCCCTGTTTATCTAGTTTTCAAAACTGGCTGTGGTTGGTAAGATTCCATGGGTGGTGGCCAAGCACGGCCTCAAATCCTGCAGCTATCCCTATTGCTGTGCTTGCCACATAGCACGTTAGGGCCTTTTGTGTCAAGGTCTCTTGACCCACACACACAAGTGAGGGCCACTTTCATCTTGTGACTTGGGGGAATGCCGTGTGATAGGAAATATGTGGCTCCCTGCACATTCCATGCGTTTCCTCGCAGAAATGTGAGGAAAAGTGTTTGTTTGATTCAAAGTTTGAGGATTGCAGAGCATTGTGGGTAAACAAATGTTGTGTGATGCATGCGAAGCACACCACCCTGGACTCCCCCGGATGTCTAGTTTTCAGAACTTTCTGCGTCTGTTAGGTTTTTCCAGGTGGCAGCCTTCCCAAGCCCAAAATGTGCTGCCATCAACCATTGCAAGTTGGACGATATTGGGAGTCCGCCACACTCTTCAGTCCCAAATGTCAAAACAACATATAAAAGAATCAAATGCCCACTCACTTGCCATTGGGATGGGATGCTGTAGTCCGCAGGAGAGCAGAAAGACTGTTTCAGGGGTGAGGTTGGGGCCTGATGTTTGGATGGGCAAGACCCACCCCATTATTTTATTAAAATATATATATTCCTGCCATACAGTGGGATTTCTGCCCCCTTAGGGGGCACATCTCCTTTCTGCATCTGGGGGAAAGGGAAAGACCGGTTTGTCCCTTTTGGGGTGGGGTGTGGCCAATGCCAGGGTGCAACACCGGCACCACTTTCTTTTGCCTAAAAGAAAACAATTCCCTGGTGTTAGGTGGATTTTCTACCCCCAGGGGCAAGTTTGGAACAACCACCCGTATTGGGACAGGCCTCCCATCTGCCCCATGAGCGCAGAAAGACACTATTGACCCCACTGGGGTAAGGGTACGGCTCGATGCCAGGGTAAGCCCCCCAATCATTTAGTTTGTTTTGGTGCAATTTTGAAATCCCTGGTATCTAGTGATGTTTCTGCCCCCAGGAGGGGAGTGCATATAGGTTGTGAATACGCTATCTACCCCACAGGAGGGGCAGAAAGTCAATTTAGCCCTGGGTGGGAGGGAGCATGGGACCATGCCCGGGGCCAATTTTCTAGTACTGGGTGATTTTAACCTCTGGCCTTCTGGCCCCCATGACTTGGCCTTCCGAGAACTGTGTCAAGCCTGTAGCAATATCCAACTTGCTCAACTGGTACAGGTACCCACCCATGATAGGGGACATATACTAGACTTGGTATTTGCAGATAAAAACTTGGTTGTGGTAGATAAGGTCGAGGCCCAGGGTTGGACCGATCATTCCTTGATTGTTTTGTCCCTTCTTATGCCTGCCCCATGGAGACCCAATAAACCGACCAGTAGGAAGTTGAATCGGCAATGGAGTCGTCTCCTTAGGGAACCGATTCGACCCACACTCCTACCGGGAACCTTTCAGGTGGAGGAGAATGTGGATAAGAGCTATGCTTCTCTCTGCCGGCATATTGTATCATCTCTTGATGACCTGGCCCCCTTACGTAAGGTAAGAGACAGGCACAGGGGCCTAAATGCCTGGTTCAGCGAAGAATTGGGGCACTCCAAACTTCGCTGTAAACAGGCGGAGCGTACATGGAGGAGAGGATACAGGGAGCAGGATAAGGCGGCTTATAAAGCGGCCTTGCACGAATACAAGGCCCAGTTAAGAACCGCAAAAGCCAAGTTTTTGGAAGACACTTTGGCGAAGGCCTCTAACAAATCTCAGACCCTGTTTAGATTGGTCAAGACTCTGTCTGACCCGCCTTGCATGGCGTCTACTATCCCGGCCTCGCAGGCACTGTGCGACTCGCTGGCCCTTGCATTTGAGGAGAAAATCAGGACTATTCTGACTGGACTCAAAAATTCTGAACAATCTGCAACACCCGCAGTCTCTCCTTTGGACCCGTCTGACAACCTGGACTCCAATTGGGCACCTAACAAGGAAGGTATGCCTCAGTTGTCCAGCTTTCCCGTTCCCTCGTTAGAGGAATTTGTTATCCTGGCAAGCAGTGTATCGTCAGGATCACCGCTGGATCCAATGCCTCATAAGATCTGGAAGGCTTTTCAAGAGGAGCTTTTCCCGCCGTTGCACTCCATCTGCTGTCAATCATTGACCACAGCGTCAGTTCCAGACAGTTGGAAGTTGGCTATTGTAACACCTCTGTTGAAAAAGGCTTCTCTGGACCCTCTCTGCGCGGCTAATTACAGGCCAATTTCGCTATTACCATTTGCGATAAAAATCCTCGAGAGATGGGTCACAAGAGCCTTATCCAACTTCCTAGAAACAATTCTGTGTCTGGATGCTGCACAATTTGGCATCAGGCCAGCGCACGGCACCGAGACGGCCTTGGTCACCGTGTTGGACGATCTGCGAACGCGAGTCGACAAGGGCAAGTCTGCATTTTTGGTGCTACTTGACATGTCAGCCGCGTTCGACACGGTGGACCATGAAGTACTACTTGGCCGTCTTCGGAGTGCGGGAGTGTGCGGTCTGGCCCTAGACTGGCTCACGTCCTATTTGGACAACCGACAACAAGCCGTGGCACTACCACCTTTTCGATCAGCCACTAGGCGGGTGAAACAGGGAGTCCCTCAAGGATCGGCAATTAGCCCGATCCTATTTAATATATATCTCCGTCCCTTGATAGCACTGATAAAGTCATTCGGCATATCTGTTGTCAACTATGCCGATGACACTCAGTTGATCTTTTCATTTGAGGGTTCTGAGTCCATTTCAAGGGATGCCTTTCACCGTTGTATGGCAGCCACAGCAGCATGGCTGCGAGCCAATGCGTTGCAATTCAACGGGTCAAAAACGGAGGTACTCTACTGCTCCTTGGACCGAACTCCCCGTACACTACCGGCCGATTTTTGGCCAGTGTCCATCCCGGGCTCGGTGGAGGCGGAAGATTCAGCTCGCAACCTGGGAGTTCTATTCGAACCCAATTTGCAGCTCGATGCCTCCGTAAACAAAACGGCAGCAACATGTATGGGTTTGCTCCGTGCTCTACGGAAAATCTTGCCACTTCTCCCACGGGGCTCCAGAGCTGAGGTAGTGCGTAGTTCCATTCTTAGCAGGATTGACTACTGCAACGCACTACTTCTGGGTGCCCCGAAGACTCTGGTCCTAAAGCTACAAAGGATACAGAATATGGCCGCTAAACTGGCCTTGTCTCGACCACGGTCCGCCTCTTCATCGGCAGCTTTGGCCGATTTACACTGGCTCCCAGTCCAGCAGAGAATTGCGTTTAAGGCTCTCTGCCTTGTTTTTAGGGCCCTGCATGGACTGGGACCAATACCTCTTCAGACTCTCTTCCTCTGGTATCAGGCAGCCAGACCTTTAAGATCATCTTCGGCGTTCTTGGTAAAAGTCCCTAAAATTAATAGAACGAGAATGGGTGGTCGCGCTTTTAGTTTTGCGGCTGCCACGCTGTGGAACACTCTCCCCTTAGCATTAAGGAGCTGTCCTGATCTGCTCACTTTTAAAAAGAGCCTTAAAACTTACTTGTTCCCCAGAGTAATGTAGCTGGTTAATAGATGCACGGTTAGGTCTCAGCGCCAGGATACCCTTTGGGTGACAGCTGCGCTCAATAAGCAATAAATACAATACAATACAATACATTAACCACTGTTATAGCAGTCAGCAGCAGGCAATAAATGTATAATTTACATATACCTTGATCATATTTGGTAGCCAATAATGCGGTCATGATATGTCTGTGTGGATTGCCATTTTAGCTGCATTCGGTCCATCTGATTGGATGCTGATTCACCAAAATATCAGGGGTGGTGCAGGTCACAATACATCTTCTTTGTTGTTTATAATGAGAAAGGTTAACCACTTCTCCCACCCAAAGCTCAATAGCTGTTTATGTGCCACTGAGAGTCCAGGGCGGTTGTTCTTATCCTTTTCAACTTCTGTGGACCCCCACGTAACCATTATTACATCCAGGGATACCCACCGAAGTATTATTGGAATCTAGCGACCTCCACTGGGTCATCATGGGATGCCGGAGATCCCGCCTGAAGCAATTTGGATGATTTAACCCTCAGAACAATACACAAAAATACAGAAACAAACATTCATCATACAAATACACAAATAATTAAATGTTTTATTTAATTCACAAACAAATATAAAAAATGAAAATGTTCATTTCAATGGGAAGGTTGGGGCTTTTCTAAATCCAACTGATGCCACCCATAATGTGTGTGTGTGTGTGTATATATCCATATATGCACACACATATATGTATATTCTGTTCATTTGCACGGCTCCCTTGAATCAATATGAGGACACAAACTTAGAGGCATATTTACAAGAATGTCATGCAGTGCAGTGCAGCAAGTCACCATGCTGTGCTGCATGACAGAGAAAGCGCAGGAATGAACTGCATTTAAGGCAATACTACACATTCCTGTCTTTGCCCAACGCTGACACACAATGTGCTGCCTAGCACCAGCTCAGGAACCCTCGCACCACGGTACAAGGAGGCCTGCATTGTAGACAGGATTGTTTTTGTGCAGGAAGGGACGCCTTCCTACACAAAAGCAAAACTCTGAGGCATATTTCTGTTTCTGTGTGTGCTGCAGAATTCAGCACACATAGAATGAGAAATCAACGAGGACTAATACAGATATTTCTCCTTGTTACACCTCCCATGGGAAGGCGTACATTTTTGGTGCATTACCTCGTTCACCAGTTCTGCTAAATCTCAGAATGCGTCAAAAACCCTGGGAGTTGTGTGGGAGCACCCATGCACTACCCATGGAATGCATCCCCAGGACAGAGTAATGCAACTCAGTGATTTGCGCTGCGTTGCGTTACTCCAGATCTATGGAGCCACTCAGGGCCACGCAGGGTGGCCTGGCTTGCGTTGCATCGTAAACCAGCTCATAAATAGGGCCCCTGATTTTTAGCCCCAATAGCATTTATTTAATATTTTAAAATGTTCCATTTTTTGTTTTTCTTCTTTATGTACATGCACTTTATTATTCTGTTAATATTATTTAATTTTCTAAGCAACTTCAGCCCCCTTCAGTAGAGTTCATGGACCACCAGGCCCCCCTCCCCCCGGACCATTGGTCTAGGGGGAAGCTACAGAAAGTAAAGTGACCTTTAAATGCCCTATGTACTTTCTGTTCCTGTGGGTGCTTTAATGACCCCTGAGACCAATGGTAACAATTGCAGTGCCCCAGGTACAAAATGGCAGATGCTTTCCCCAGTTACCCCCAGTTCACCTCTATGGTGCAGCTCGCACCCGTTCCGGGATATGTAGATACCTTTCCAGTTTTCAAACTCTTTCTCGGCTGGGGAGGCTGGTTAGTCCTGTGGTGTCGCGAGAGTTATGTGCATGGATAGCTCCCTCCCCCCCCCGGAGCTCAGGTGGTCCCTTCATTCC
This sequence comes from Triturus cristatus, assembly GCF_964204655.1. Classification (NCBI taxonomy): domain Eukaryota; kingdom Metazoa; phylum Chordata; class Amphibia; order Caudata; family Salamandridae; genus Triturus; species Triturus cristatus. Next base: position 1,249,972,355 of record NC_140592.1, on the reverse strand, counting down.
CTTCCCTGCATCCCTCCCCCCTGCGAGATCCTATAAATGTTCTTTTGTCCTGTAACGTCAAGCACCATGAGAAGTGACACCCTCACGTCACAAGGCTCCGGTGTAACACAGCGTAAATAACTGTATTTGCATGACAAGCCAGGCGGGCTCTGTCACAGACAGACAATAGTTGCCTAAAATTGATCCATTAATTACAGTCATGCACATTGCAGATTCCAGACTATGTATTCACCAACCATGTTGTTTCGGTTGACAGACATAGTTCAGCTCTTTGGCGCTTTATTTCTGGGGTCTGTCGGCTGCTGTGCGGTGTTCTTTATCCTGTGATTCAAGGAGCCTTCATCTGTCTGAGACAGACAGGGTGGGAAAGCAAGGAGTGTGTCAGGGATGTATTCAGTGCAGCTGAGGAGGGTGTGTTTACCAGTTTTAGTGTCTCCTGGGTTTCACTCTGCCATTTCTGTCTTCTTCAGGCGTCTCATCTGATCCTTTGCACCAGCCTCCATTCCCAGGCTAGACGCGCCTTCAGTGGTTTATGACAGTTTGGCAGTGACTTGTGACCATAGTAAGGTATTCTGCTTGGTGGGTGTGCCATTTGAGGGACCTTTACCTGTGTGCTGTGGTCTGTTGTTCTTTAATCCAAGCCAGCGGTGCAATGGTTTTCTCGGGTGCTCTAACAGGCCATGAAACAGCTTTGGCCTATGTTTAATTTTTCTACTTTTGATGTCCTCCAGTACTGTGGCATGGTGAGCAAAAGAACGATGGATTATCATTTAACCCAGATCTCTTGACTGGGGGTGAATGGTTGATTTATTCAACATTCCGTCCATCATTTGTTTGCACAGCATTTTATGCCTTAAGTGGGATGGGTAAGCCCATACGTGGGTCCCTTGCTCACTGTGCCACTGGATTCAAGCTAGCTTAGCTTATGAGGGGTGTTACCCCAAAACTGGTCCCAGGATGCTTCTTTCCATTACAGGGTGGACCTGGCCAGGCAGTTCGGGCTGGACTGTTCCCATGAGGCACAGGGTCAAGACTGATTTGCATTAGGCCGAGTCCAAACTGGGGTGCCATGGTGAGCAAACAAACGATGGATTTAACCCAGATCTCTTGACTGGGGGTGAATGTTTGATTTGTCCAGCATTCCGTTCATAATTTGTTTGTGAATAATTTTTTGCCCTAAGTTTAAGGGGTATGCCTAGATGCGGGTCCCTTGCTCACTGTGCCTCTGGATTCAAGCTAGCCTAGCTCATGAGCGGTGCTACCCCAAAACCTGTCCCAGGATGCTTGTTTCCAGTCCAGGGAGGACCTTGCTTGGCAGTTCGGTCTGGACTGTTCCCATGAGGAGCAGGGGCAAGACTGATTTGCATATGGCTGGGTCCAAACTGGGGTAGTGTAGTGAGCAAAAGAACGATAGATTGAACCCAGATCTCTTCACTGGGGTGAATGTTTGATTTGTTTAGCATCCCTTCTACCATTTGTTTGAGCAGCATCCTTATGATCACTTACACCAGGTGTCACCATGTACAGCTTCTTTTGACCATGTCTGGGTCTTTCTACCACATGTAATCCAGAAGTATAAAATATAGAAGCAAATAAAAATGTAGCACAGGAACATCTGTGACCCTATTACTCATACGCGCATTGTTCCTGTTTGCACCACAGCACACCTTTGAATAGGTGGGGACAGCACATTCAAGTAAGTGACTTGATCAAAGTCACAAAATCTGGTTCGCCTCACGACCCTTGTGCTGCTGCCATCATGAGCTTGGCTCCTGAGGTCATTGCTTACAATCTCGCTGCCATCTTTAACAAGATGATAACAACCAGGCAGTTCCTGACACTATGAAAAAAGGCATCAATACTCCCCTTGCTAAACAATCCCAGCCTAGATCCAAGTGACCCTAATTGTTTTGGGCCCATAACCACACTAGCCTAACCTGCAAACACCATTAAAAAATCCTTAAATCATCAACTGGCTGCTTTTATGCAGTCACAAGAGCTCCTGGACCACACGCAGTATGGATTCAGGAGCTGTCACAGCACGACAAACACACTGATAAAGGTGACTGGAGAAATTAGGTGTATATTGGACAATGGCGGGTGCGCCGCTCTTATTCTTTTAGACCTATCAGCGGCGTTTGATACTGTCAGCCACAGTTTGTTGGTTGACTATCTGGAGAGCATTGGGATTAAGGGGCATGTCCTGTCTCTCCTGGGCTCCTTTCTTAGTGGAAAGGAACAGATGGTATCCTTGAAGGGATTCGAGTCTGAACCTTTTGTCTTGCCTTGTGGAGTTCCCCAGGGGTCTTCATTAAACCCGACACTATTTAACATTTAAGTCTAGCCCCTGGCAGCTTTGGATAAAGCATTTGGCTTTTCTTTAACATCTTATGCTGATGATACTCAAATCGTTGTGTCTTTCTCCGACCTACTTAACAACACGTCAGAATTTCTGCTACTGTATGCTAGCTATTCGCTATTGGACAGACCGTAACTGTCTGAAATTAAATTCCAGCAAGACGGAGGTTCTTCTATTCAGGAAGGATACCTCCTTCTGGACGCCATCTTGCTGGTCTCTGGAGTTAGGATCCCCACCTTCACCAGACAACAAGGTAAAGAACATAGGCATCCTTATGGATGACACGCTTGCATTTGGAGACCAAGTAGATGCGCCCATGTCTGCATCCTTTCATACACTCAAGATAATTAAGAAGATCTGGCCTCACATTCATCCTACTCTACAAACTACAGTGGTAACTGCTTTCATTTTAGCAAAACCGGACTATGGCAATGGCTTATATCTTAATATGCAATTTCAGTATGCTAACAAGCTCCGGGCTCTCGGTTGTTGTCGAACCTACATTACAGAAGCTGCATTGGCTTTCACTAAAACAAAGAGTGAGTTTTAAGGCCTTGTGTATCAATTTTATGACCCAACATGATTCAGGCTGTAAATTCCTAAATGAAAGGCTTAGAAGGTACCAACCAGGGAGGCCACTGAGCTCTAGCACCACCAGGAACAATGTCGTCCCTAAGTCTAAGCTTTCCTCCTGGGGCTGAAGAAACTTCGTAGTAGGGCCATCGAAACTTTGGAATACCCTTCCACTGCATATAAAGTTAATGCCTGATTTACTGTATTTTAGAAATGCTCTTAAAACCTGGCTTTTCAACAACTAGTTGGACAGACCTTTCTCTGTATCCTTGCAGTGCCTAGATGCCTCTGGGTAATTGTTGCTTTTTATAAAAACATTTAACATTTTACAAACACAGAGCGGCTTTGGAGCATCCACTCTGTGTTTCACTGTGCAGGCGGTATCCGCCTACACTTTAAAGAGGGGAGAGAGATCCCCTTATAGGCGGGTGCTGTGAGTGACAGCACCAGCCTGCACGGAGATGTCTGATGGATCCCTAGGACCCCCTTGGCCCCTTCTAGAGGGCAGCCTTGAGGGGACACACTGACAGTATGCCACCTTTTTGTGGTGCACTGTGAGTGTGACTCCTGACATCTTCTTTGCCTCTGCGCCCATGTCTACTATAGGGCGCGGGCACAGAGGCAAAGAGGTTTCCTCATTAATATGGGGCCACGCCCCCATGCAAAAGAGGGTATGCCCTCTTGAGATAGCGCTGAAGCTATATGTGCGCCAGCGCTATCTGTATTACGGAAGGAGCCGCACAAACACCTGAGGCCCCTTCTGTGATACCAAAGTGCCCGGGGTGCACAAAGCAGGTGCACATGCCCGTTGCTCCCCCGGGGCACTTTCTATAATACGGCCCGTGGTCAGTATAATAACACCTAGTGATTACAGCTGTGATAAAAACTCTGCAACCATTCCAGCACAAATTGGAATGGAAGTTACATTTTCTACCACCTAGTAAAAAACAGTATTAAAATGTTAGGCACATAAAACAAATCTTGGTCTGATGACTAAACCTCAGTTAGAATCCTGCACATTCTACTTGTGAAGGGACATGTGAAGCAGATGAGTGCTAGGGAAGTGGGACAGCGCTGTAGGGCATAGGGCCAGATGCACGTACAACTGATCGCAAAACACTGGCCACAATTTGTGGCCAGTATTTTACAACCAGTGAGGTTATTTGCAAACCGACCTATGTACTAAAAGGTTAGTTTGAAAATACCAATTTATAGTGTGTGGCAATTTGAACTACCTCATGAATATTGAGGTAAGTCACAAATTGCAATCCACTATGAATCACAGCCATCACAGTGATGGTGGCCTGCTGGAGCCAGCAGACCGCCATGTCTGTAATTGCGTTCAATAAACCAATCTTGTTTTTTTTAAATGCAGCCAGATTCCTGTAAAGGAAACGAGACCGCGTTTAAAAAGAAAAGCTGCTTTTTTTTGGTTTTGTTTTTGTTTATTTAAGAAGATGCAGTCGCTTTTTTGGGGCACTGCCTCCTTCTAAACAAGCTTTCTTTTTCATTCACCAAGTGCTATGAGTCCCACATGGATTCCTTCCCATTTGTGAAAATATTACCACTACAGGTCTGTAGTCAAAAAAGTATTAATGTTTTGCAACCAGAATTCCGTTGCAAAAAATGAATACATACCATTCTGATTCGGTGTTTGGAAGGGACCCCTAAACACGCCCCTTCCAAATACTGGATCGGTAGTTTGTCACAAACCAAAATTGTGATTCAGTAAAGTTTTACCAAAACGGAGTTTGGGTTTCGTACATACCAAAAGCACAGACGGCTCCTCCGCTGAGGGCGGAGGAGCATTGCCCAACTGCATTTTGAGCAGGGACAATAAAATGATAATAACATAGTTATTATCAATTTAGTTTTCGCAGGTTCGGGACTGGGTTAGAGCAGGGCGGGCTGGAAGCACAAGGGGAAGAGTGATTTGCACACTCCAAGTGCCCATGACTGCTTGGCCGGCCGTCTCGGGCTGGCCAAACAGCAATGCCCACTTTGCATGTTCCCCACCAGGCTGCATTACTCAGCCTGGTGGGGAACTTGCCCAGGCCCCCAGACCCTCTCTGAGTGCCGATCCATGGTGCTCAGACAAATCACAACGTTGTATTGCATCGCTGTGACTGGCTTAGGGGAGCCAATCACAATGCTGAATTGCAGTGTTGTGATTGGCTTTTGGGAGCCTAGGTGCTTCTTGGTTGCAGGATTAGCCAGAGAAGCGGAGGAGAGACTCGGACGATAAAAGAGGTGAGTGGCATTTTTTTTCTTGCCCCGCCCCTCTACCATCATTCCCTGCCAGCCACTACTGACCAAAAGGCTTTTTTTATAGTTGCAAAATGGATGATCCTGCTAATCAGCCTGTTTGTGATTGCAAGAAAGCTTAGTACATAGTCCATTACGTCAGGCAGGTCAGTCGTCTGACTTACCCTAACTTGGCTCCGAATCACTTGCAGTTTTGTCTGCCCCACTACAGATATCAGTTCCCTTGCGCTAAAATCAAACAAACAGGGACCTAAGTATTTCCTGCATCTAATAGTTGCTTAACTGTTTTTCTCCTGCTTTATTTATTCATTTTAACTTTATTTTTCCTTTTGCTTGTTCCCGCCGCTGATGCCCCTGCGGCCCCTCGCTCCCGCCTCCCAGCCTCTCGTCCCTCCCCCCTCCCCTATTTAATGGCGGTCTCTGCACGGTCCCGCAGTGGATATGCCGAAGGCGTGCCAAAGGCAAGCTCTTCCGCGCCCGTCCGCAACCCGACCGCGGCCAGCACCAGGGACCCTGGATCTTCCACCATCCACTGCTATGACCCAGCCACCCTCCTCGCACTCAACAACAACTGCCAGCAGACCACACTTAACATGACCCATGGCCGGTTCTCCTGCCACCACTGCTGCCAGACCTTCACCACTGCCCCGGCCGCCAACACCCCCGATGCCCTAAGATGCATCCTCCTCAAAGTGCACTCCATGCCGTGGAAATCTGGAACCTCCTGGACTCGCTCTCACCCGACGTCGCCTTCTTCACTGAAACCTGGACCAACGCCTCATCGGATCCCGACATCGCCATCCCGGATGGGTACAAGATCCAAAGGAAGGATGCCAACGTGCATAAAAGCTCCCTCCGCCTCACCACCTCGGGCGAAAACGTCTCCGCCGCCGAACACCTGCACTTCCAGGTGCAGATCAGCCCTAACTCCACACTCTGCGGCACCCTCGCCTACAGACCCCTAGACCCCCAATAACCCTTCGCCGACACCATCACTGACCTCATCACACCCCACGCCATCGCCGCCACAGACTACATACTCATCGGAGACCTGAACTTCCACCTCGAGAACCTTGGTGATCCCATCTCCGTCGCCCTCTGGGACAACCTCACCAACATCGGACTGAAACAACTTGTCACCACAACAACCCACAAGGCAGGACACACTCTCAACCCCATCTTTGCTGGAGATAGCAACGTTCATTTCAGCCACACCACGAAGCCCCCATGGACTTGCCACCATTGCGTACACTTAATAGTCAACAAACCCAAGCCACCTGAACCGGCTCTGCGCCTCCCGCGTAGGAACTGGAGCAGAGTAACCGAAGAACAACTCAACTCCACCCTCAATGGCAACACCCCCTCTGCTGCAACCGACGCTATCCTCTTGGCCATGGAATTTAACACTTGGATTGCCTGCTGCACAATCCCGACAAGCAACGCCCCAGAAAAGCCACCTGGTTCACCACCGATCTCCAAGAAGCCAGACACACCTGCAGATGCCTGGAGAAGAACTGGAGAAACAGTAAGACACCCGACAACCACACCACCTACAAGTATGCTATGACGGAATACCATCAACGCATCAGATTCAGAACCACCAAAAGGACTTTCATCCACAACAGAATCCTCGCCAACTCTGGCAACTCCAAGGAACTTTTCAGCGTTATCCAGGAATTCACCAAGCCCCATAGAGAAGCCACTGACATCACCCCCTCTCAGGACCTCTGCGACAAACTCAGCTCCAACTTCCACCTGTAGATAAAGAACCTCTACGACAACATCAATGACCACACGCCCCACACCGCAGTCAGCCTGTCCAGCGACAACGCCAGCCAGACCACCATCTCCGCTTGGACACCGATCACGACCGAGGAGACCGCCGCGACCATGAAAGGCATCCACTCCGGGGACCCCACAGATCCCTGCTCACCCCACATATACCACAGAGCCGCCACCACCATCGCACCCGTATTATAACACGCCATCAACACCACTTTCAAGACCGTCTCCCTACCGGACTACTGGAAATGCGCAGAAGTCAGGCCCCTGCTCAAGAAGCCCTCAGCAGAACCGACGAACCTCAAGAACTACCGGCCCATCTCGCTCCTCCCTTTTGCAGCTAAAGTCGCTGAGAAGGTCGTCAACACAGAACTGTCAAGGTTCATCGAAGACAACGCCATCCTCGACCCTTCCCAATCCGGATTCCAAAGCAACCACAACACCGAGACCGCCCTACTTGCCGCTACTGAAGACATCTGCCCCCTCCTCGACCAAGGCCACACCGCTGCCCTGATTCTACTCGACCTGTCAGTAGCCTTCGACACCATCTCCCACTGCACACTCGCAGACAGACTACACACCGCCAGCATACAAGGCACCACCCTCCACTGGATCAAGTTGTTCCTCACCGGCAGAAGCCAAAGGATCAGACTGCCACCCTTACTCTCCCAACCCACTGAAATCAACTGCGGAGTCCCACTGGGATCATCACTCAGCCCAACCCTCTTAAACATCTACATGGCCCCCCTCACCGTCATCGTCTGACGGCATGGCCTCATCATAGTCTCCTACGCCAACGACACCCAGCTCATCCTCTCCCTCACCAAGGACCCCATCACTACCAGACGCAGCTTCCAGAAAGGAGTGCAGGACATCGCAGCCTGGATAAACAACACCTGCTTAAAACTTAACTCAGAGAATACAGACGTCCTCGTCCTCGGAACCACCCCTTCAGCGTGGAACAACACATGGTGGCCCACCGCCCTCGGCAGACCCTCTACCCCCACCGACCACGCCAAGAACGTCGGCATTGTACTTGACTCCTCCTTCTCCATGAATCGACAGGTCAACGCCGTGACCTCCAGCTGCTTCAACACCCTCCGCATCCTCCGTAAGACCTTCAAATGGATGCCCCAGAGGCAAAGAAGACAGTCACCCACGCACTCATCACCAGCAGGCTGGACTCGGAAACACCCTCTACTCCGGCATCATCAAGTCCCTACTCTGCAAGCTCCAGACAATACAGAACACCGCTGCCAGACTCGTTCTCGGGGTCCCTCGACGCGAACATAGCAGCCAACACCTACGCAAACTCCACTGGCTCCCCGTGGAGAAAAGTGTCACCTTCAAGATACTCACCTACGCCTACAAATGCCTACACAACCCCAAACCACATTACTTCAATGACAGAATCACCCTCCATGTGCCCAAACGCAACCTCCACTCCACCAACCTCCTCCTCGCCGAAACCCCATGCATCCGCAGAGCCAGAGCAAGGGGGAAGGTCCTTCTCCTACATCGCAGCCAAGACCTGGAATGAGCTCCGGACCGACATCAGACGTGCCCCCTCCCTGAACACCTTCAAGAAGGCTCTGAAGACCTGGCTCTTCGACCGACGGACCTGCCGACCCCCCCAGCGCCTTGAGACCCTCACGGGTGAGTAGTGCACTTATAATTCCCCTGATTGAATGATTGATTGTAACTAAAAGCCCTAGGAATAGACACATCCCGCCATCTCGATAAGGAACATTTGATTTTGTGTAAATAGTGAAATGTTGTTCTGATACTGAACGTCGATTAATTTCACTCAATTTATTTAGTGAATGCTCTGCACACTATAACAAGATTAATCCATTTTTATGGCGCATCCTTATTTGACTCAACACTTCCTGGTCCACGTTCCGTTGTCAAGCATGGCACGTGCCAAGCACCTCGTCCCTGACTCCCCAGATATGAGTAATCTAAGCCCCTCAACAGTGGGACCAGGGAAAACGGGGCATCGATTGACTTGGAATTCTGTTACTCGTCCTGTCTTCCTTCTGACATCACAACTTTCACCTCGCTAACCAGGGCTTTAAGTGGGCCGGGTCTCACCGGTGCTGAGCACCGGCAGTTTTCTAAAAGGGGCCTCGAAACGAGTCTCTATCCTACTCTGTTTTGTGCCCTGGCACAGGCGGTCCATTTTTCCCGGACTGCAGTGACAGCAGGCACATCGATGTGCGCTGTTCACACTGCTCACTTCTCACTTGTGGAGAAGTTACGGAATGACGTCATGCCAGGTGAGCGTTGTAGGGGAAGGGAAATCCTTAAAAGAGAGTCATTTTCTCTCTGGATTTCCCTTCTCTTTTTGAAAAGCAGGAGCAGCAACATTGTCCTAGCGTCACCAGGGCTGAAAGTGGAAGCTTTTTCAATATTATATACAAGTCATAGTTGCTGCTTATTTATCTTATATATTAAGCTACAACGGCTCTGTCGGGATGAAGCAATTGCGTTGTCATACAAGTACTTGTATAAAGGATTATTGAAACACCATTTGAAAACAGTATATTGAGCATTGAATGAAGCTTGCAATACTTTAAAGTAGGAAAAGTCTAAGCGTGCAAGATAATAATATAAAGAACAAACCCAATAAACACAAACTGCTCGGCTTTGAGTGAAGCTTTTTGTTATTAACTTGTTTCATCAGAAATAACAAATAGACATACTGTAGGGCTGTCCAAGTTAAAATTCAAATATAAAAGTGACAAGTGCTTTGAAGTGACAATAGGTGCTCAGTGCTGGTGACACGGTGTGTATATGCAAATGCGGAACTATGTACAAATATATACAATTTTCAAAGCTGGTCAGGTCAATAATTAGCATAACCACTCTGGGGATGGCAAGATTGCTCTAAGTTGTAGACCAGAGGGAAGCAGTGGCTGAACCAATGAAAAGCGTCGACGTTTCGACACTAAAAACGCATAACTACTATGTCGTAGCGGGTCTTCTTCAGGACTGGGGACAGCCCCTGTCTTGTACAAGCGTCCCGTAAGGATTGGGGGCTGCCTGTGCGAGGTCAGGAAGACTCGTGTATACTTAGTAACACGGGGAGGAAGTCAACATCAAAAAGTGGCTGAAACTTCCATTCAAAATGACGTTCAATGCAAATTAGTGGTGAGAAAGTTTATCAGGTCAGGTCCCTTCAAAGGTATTCAATGCAGAGTAGTTCGGAGAAGGGTTGTCAAGCCAGGCCCTGCAAGGTACCGGCCAGTGCGGGGTAAAATGCAACGCGTGAGACCCAGGAGAAATTCCTTGAGGGACCCACAACGGCACTGCAATCCGTATTTATCTAATACAACTAACAACCATTGACAAAGCCAATAGTCCTGACTTGTTGTAGGTATGATGTTACTTGTTGTATTATATATTTGGGTGCAATCACAGAAACAGCAAAATACAAGCCGGGCGGCACACTGTGCTAAGCACAGATTTTTACCTCAATGGGTTTAAACCACGCCTTTAATTACATTGGCTACGACACTTTGAGAGACCCCCCCCCCCCCAGTTTTTTCATCCCACTTTAAGGTCTGTCGCCAACGACATTTGAAGACACAATCTTATCTTTTTCATGCCCGTGAACCTCTCCTCGAAGGCGCGCGCAGATCTGGCGTGATGGAAGCCCCCGAGGCCATCGTCACATAAAATCCCCCGTCTGCTCGTCCATGGGCTTTAAAACACAGAAAGGGGGCGTCTGGGGGGCTGTGACTAGTCAGCCATGTTTGTATTTATGAAGAGGAAATGGTTTGCGTGTGTTTTAAGAGCGCGCAGCGTGTTTTGCCAACTGTCAGCTGAGCATGGCGGGAGCAATCTGGAGACGCGCGCCCCTCCCCTTCAGAGTGGGCTGAATGATCACCCCCCCCCCCCTCCCGCCCCCCCTTCGGAAGGGCTGAATGACAGTCGGAGACGGGAAGGCGGGGGGCTGTGATGGCGCCTAATAACGGCTTGGCACGAGCACGGGCAGATGTGACAGGCAGATGGGGGGACTTAATGGTACCAAGCGCTTTATTAGCGGCTCAGGGATGTGTTGAATGTCAGCCAAAAAAATGCGGCGACCTGGCAATTTAGCGCTGAAAAATCCCATCTCGCCGCCGAGGGATGCGCTCCAGACGACATTGGGGTTTTAATCGGTCTTGGGCTCGCGGCGGAGAGGAATGAAATAGGTGTGCGCTACCTGTGTCCACGCTGCGCTTCTTGTCACATCCACACAGATGTCTTCGTGACCCCCCCCCCCCCCCCCATCCCCCAGCAGCCATCATTGTTTCCTCCAGGAGATAGGCAGGCAGGCAGACGGCCACAAAAGGAAGCTGTAACCGCTCCTAATGGGAAACCGTGCCCCTGGGAGAGATTTAGAGGGCGTCTTGTAGGATTACAGGTAGATAAGGGGCAGCAGCTGCCCAGGGACAACAGATAGGGTATTGCTCACTCCTCCCTGATCCATTTCTGGCCCTCTGTACCATGGTGCATGCTGAAACACCACTGACCTGTTTGTCCCTCTAACAAGTCGTGTGAATTAACCAATGTTAGTAAATGTTGAAGTGTGCAAGGGGGGCGGGGGGAGATGGAAGGAAGAGCTGACATGGGAGCATGGCCGTGTGACCTCTCCAGGTTTAAAGGGACATGTCGATTCGGACACCACAAGAGTGCATGAGTCTACGTAGGACCACATACAAGACCCCCAGCATCATGGAGCCTGATGTGTGCAACCGCCTGTTGTCTAATATTATCACACTCTGGCGTTTCCCACACCCCACCCATGCCCCCCACCTCCACACACTCCTTGTACGCCTAGGGCCTCATATATGGGGAATTGGCATGAGGCAGCGCCGCAGGGCTCCTTGCAACGCTGCCCTACGCCAATGTGAAAGGGCAGTAATGGCCGCATTTATGCAATACCGTGCATCCCTGTCCTTCCCCGTGCGCAGGCGCACAATTTGCTGCCTAGCACCAATGCAGACACCAGGGTGCCAGGGTGTCTGCATTCCGTGCAGGATTGTTTTAGTGCCGGAAGGCACAAAAACTATTCTCAGAATTGCACAAAAACTATCCTGAGAAGTGTTGCCCTTGTTCTATCTGTGCTGCAGAATGCGCGGCACAGACGGAAAGAGGAAAAACCGAGGAGAAATAGAAATTTTTCTCCTCGTTGCGCTTGATCGGGAGAGGTGTACGGTTTGGGCCCTGCCCCAAGTTTGTGTGAATAAGTACATCTGGGGCAGCATCAAAATCCATGGGTGTTGCGTGGGAAAACCCACCTCCACACCAATGGAATGCCTCCCGGGCACAGGGTAAGGCAACGCAGCGACTTGCGTAGCTTTGTCTTACTCCAGGAGGCCATGCAATGCCGCGCAGACGGGCTTTACGTGTCCTCATAGATATGACTGAGAGGCCTGAGCCGCCGGAGCATCAAAGAAGTGACGCTCCGGCACGCGGCCTCGCATAAATCCGCCCCGTAGTGCCTCAGGATTAGAGACCAGGGGCCAGATGTACAAAAATGTTTTCGTTCGCAACTGCCTGATTGTCAGAATTGGGCCATTTGTGAATGAAAAACGGCCTTTTTCAACATATAAAGATTTGGTAACCTATCACCAAATCACGAATTGAGTTTGCGCTTTGGCTTTAGGAAGGGGCGTGTTTAGGGGGTCCCTTCCTAATACCGAATCGCAGTGGTGTGTGTGAATGTTTTGCGACTAAAATGCGGTTGTAAGCATTCACATTTTATCACCTACTTCAAGTGGGTGGTAACATTCGCAATTGGGAAGGGGGTCCCCAAGAAACCCCTTCTCCTTTGTGAATATTTGTAAACACTTTTTTCAAGAGCAGGCAGGGGTACCACAGACAATTGCCTACGCCTAAAAAATAAAGATAAACTCTTTTTCAACACATCCTGTTTTCCTTTAAGTAAAATGGGCTACATTAAAAATAAACGTTGTTTTATTGAAATGCAATCGCAGACATGGTGGTCTGCAGGCCCCAGCAGGCCACCATCCCTGTGATTTTTGAGATTCCCAAATGGGTGGCAAACCAAGACCTACCTCATGTATATTAATTAGGTAGTTCTATTTGGGACCCCCTGGGAATTTCAACAAGTAGTCTGACACTGATCATTTTATTTTTTACTCTATAAATGATTGCCTGGTGGACAATAAAATATACTTTTACTCCTTACAATCTAGTATTGTGTGGTGCTGCATCAGTCCTGTGAGTAGGAGAGGTTCCTATGCAGACAGACACAAGGGACGGCCTCACGCCTTTCCTCCGAGTCTCTGAGACATATGGGGGCAGATTTATGTTCCCTGGCGCATCCCTGCAAATCAGCATGGATGCGCCAGGGAAGATGCGTCACGCAAGTTTACCCTTGCGCCACAATAGATGTGCCGTATTTACAATGCAGCGCATCGTGGCGCAAGGATAAACAGATGCGTGACGCATCTGATGGCGGAAGGGCGGCGCATTGCTGGAGTTGCGTCGCAAGCGCGACGCAGCTCCATCAAGGCTCGGGGGTGCCCTATCGGTACAATGCTGCGGCAATCCTTACGCCTGCTTCAAGCAGGCGCAGGGATTTGACGCAGCATGGCCGGAAAAGTGACTGAGTGAAATCTTGTAGATTTCACTCAGCCACTTTTCGGAGGCGTTCCTGCGCCGGAACGCCCCCCCCTGTGAAGGTACGCCCACATGTGGCGCAAGCTTTACAACGTGACGCATCTCCCTAGATGCGTCACGTTGTAAATCTGCCGCAGCATGGCGCTGGCTTTGCACCGCCGCTGCGTCACAAAAGTGACGCAACGGCGGCGCAAAAGTGACGCACAGGGCTTATAAATCTGCCCCCTGGTGCCAGAAACTCAAATCCAGTCCGTCTTCTCCAGAAGAGCTAGATGCTAGTTTCCATCTTCCAGCGCAGACAGAGTGTGTGTCGGCAGCTGCGCACCATTTCTTTCAGAGCTTCTGAAGGAGAATGCAGCTGCCTAGTATGTCCTGCTGTGCGGGACTTCACTACTGACTTGTAAAAAGGCATTACACGCTAGTAGTGACATAGTGTTCCTATTACAGAGCATTCTGATGTCAGACTGCGCCTCACAATTAAGAACAACAGTTTATACACATAGCTGGCATGCATTTTAATTATTAATACTACAACAACGGCAATAATAACACTAGTATTGATTATCACCATTGCCACTATTATGATCACAATTCTTGTTCTCCACGTCCCTTTACATCGCCCACAGAGAAGAACCGGACAGTCTTCATAACTGGACACGAAGAGGCAATGAGGATGAAACACAGAATACTAGTTTCAAAACAAGCCTCTGTCAACTATATATTTTTGTAAATAAAATTTTCCTACAATCTTGTGAGAAAAGCTCTTCATGGCATGATGGCAAATTGATGATAACTTATGGCAGCCAAAATGTGTGTGTGGGGCAGTGATGTTTCAGCGAGAGCAGCTCCTCAGCCAAATGTTACTTTGGAAAGCCACACACATTTACTACTGCCAGTTGCAGGAGTAAGTCAGTTTCTAGGGTAGAACTGAAGCGAGAACACTCCTATTTTTTATGAAACCGGAGGGAAACATTTTACCCTAGGAGAAACAGAACACGCAAATGTATATTTTTGTCAATTTTGTGCATGTTAAAAAATGTTCTCATGAGAACTCTACATTATGCATTATGCATGTGAGCAACTCCAGAAATCGATGACAGGAGGAGTTTTCCAGGAAACCTCATGGGATTCTTCATCAAACTCATGAAAGTCAGAAATTTGGTTCAAACCCAGAAATATCCATGTCCAGAGCACGCTTCCTGCTTTCCAAGCTAGCCTTTTGTGAGTCGGTCCGATAGTCTTCATCTGATGCGGCCATGTCCTTCCGACTGAATGGTTTCACACACCTCAAGGTGTCCTTCATAAACAGCTTACTCCCAGCTGTTTTTGTACTGCTCAGACAGACATATAGATTTCAAATCCATACTTCTCTTCCGATGTAGCTTCCTGGATATGTCTGCTTCTATTTCCGAGCATCTCGGTGGTATTCACAGCAGCACATAGAACTGTTTATTCTCACCACCTTGGGGCATTGGACATGTTCACTGTGACCCCAAGGTGGACACACTGCTGGAGCAGTGACTTACGGAGAACTGCATCAGCTGGCGGCGAGTACAAATCGACATTTCTGATATGCCATGAATATTGTAATAAAATTGTAATATTAAATTGTGCCACTGTCACACATCCGTAGCGGATGAAAACACTGGGTGGCTATTTCTTAGCTTTCATTATCTTTTGTCTACCATTGGGTTCATTTTAAGCCCAGAATCTGTGTAGTTTTGGAAATAAAAGGAGTTTACCTTTTATTAATTTCACATCCCTGGTGCACTACTATCTAAAGGGCGCACGTTACCTGTTTGCGCCCGATACACCTTTAATAGGTGCGCCAGGTGCAAACAGGGAAAGTGCGCCTGGAGCCAGCACATTCCGGTGATAAACGGAGTGACTACTTTGAAGCCACTCTGTGTTTTCACTGTGCTAGCGGCAACCTGCCTGCACTTTTAAAGGGGATTAGAGATCTCTTTGCAGGCGGGTGCAGTCAATGCTTATTCATCTACGAACAGAGGGCAAACAAGCATTTATATTGCCTTTCTGTTGTGGTGGGTTGCACCAATGAGACATGCCTTGCCTTGCACCAAAGGGAAGACTTAGTCCTTCCCCCTTCCACACCACCATCCATGACTGAAGCTCTTCATTGTGGCTCATCCTCAAACCAGCTCCCTTTGGAGTCTGGGCTTAAATTTGTGGCAGAACTATTTGTCAGGCATAGCACAGTGATGTGTTGTAATGTGACCTACATACGTCCCTGTAAATTTTTGTGCAAACTTTGTCTTCCAAGCACATCCTCTTAAACTGTAGTGAAAGTTCTAGATAAGGCAGATGCTGCAGATGCTGCGGGTCAGTCATGTGAAACTGCTCTATTGCCAGATAAGAGGGCACATATGCTTCCATTCCTTTTAAGAATGAACAAAACGTGTCACACTCTTATCCAGCGGGTGCACAGTCTCTTGATCAAATAGCAAGACAATGGGCAGCCATTCCACCCTCTGTGAAGGAAACAGCCCACACAAGGTTTAAAGTACAAAATAATCATAGTACATGGACAGCTCAGTCAATGTTTGGAAGCTCCTCAAAGCTGACCGTATAAACACACGTTTGCAGAGGTGTAGCTGCTATCACAGCAGCAGCTGCAGGGGCACCGGCACGCAGGGATAGGATGAGCGCACTACATCTCAAATACGCTATTTTTAGGTCTGACTTAGCAGTGCTGCTGTCTACTGACCTATTGTTACTAATTGATTAAAACGTGGCTGGAGATGGCTTTGTTTTGACCGGGAGGAGTCTACCCCTTTCACTCCATGCTATTGGCTGTTCAGTGTATCTTTACACACCTCCTGTCTCCTAAGAGAACTTACAGCAATGCACGAGGGACAATTTCACATCTCAAAATTATACTGAGCATCACACATTCGATTGTTTATCTCATTGTGTTTTGTCGTTGCACAATGACTTTTAAAAATATGTAAATCAAATCCCAAAATATAAACCAGACCTATTGGCTTTGACAATGCATGCTTTACACCCCAACCTAATAGAAATGTGCAAGGGTACCTTGATTGCATTAGGTCCCAGGTTACCATCACAAGGGAAACACAACAAAGGCATCATACATAACGATAAAACATCCATTGATGGGAGACGAGAACTAGCATATAAATAGGACAAGTGCAAGGAACCATGTAGGCAACAAACTAGGTAGTAAGTGCAAGGAACCGCTTGCCTACCAGCTGCAAACACCATTTCAGGGTTTGGAAACTGCAGTACATTAAGCCTCCGGTTAAAGGCGAGAGTACAGAACATCTTGTTTCAGGATAATGATTTTTAGGTGGGGTAGAGCATAATTTTTTCAACAAAGCGGTGCCCACATAAAAACGTGGTTAGTCCGGGGGGTGCTCTTTGAACATAAACAGTCGCTGTGAAACAGGCCGTGTAAAATATCTAATGCGCAGTAATTGCTTAAAGTTGGCGTGTGTAAAGCTCCCTGGCCGCATAGCGTATTATTAGACAATGATAACTGAGCAGTAGGAACAGCAAGAGGTAACAAAGCATGTGTTATTGAAAGCGTTTAACAGAAGAGAAACAAGCATTGGCCGCGCGGCAGTAAAAGTAACGCCGCGCGGCCGTAAAAGCGAAAGTCATCGCGATCACTCTGAAAGCAAAAGGGATCGTGATCGCGCGCTACAGCACGCTAGGGATGCGCGCGCAGCAGGGGGGGAGGGGCAGAGGCAGGGAGCAAGCAAGAGGAAAGGCATGGCGATGAATTCTGGCGGTTTGCGTGTGCACGCTCTCGTGAACGCAAGCTTGTCGCCAGCCAGCAGCACTTTGAAAACTCACCTACTAAAGTCTCTCTGAGCAGCGCATGCGCTCTGACTCTGCGAGACCTAAAAAGTGTTGAAGACTCATTTGTACATGGGTACTTGCGATTACCAAAATGTGAATCGCAAACATTCACTATCTGGTAATCTCAAATGATTTCCAATGTACATCTGGCCCCTGATGTTCTGATATGATTGGACCCCTAGTCACACCTTTTTAGGTCATGCCAGTAGCAGCGCGCATGTGCTGTTCTGGCGAAGACTTTATGTAAGGGCTTTCAGAAATCCACCACACGCTTGCGTGTGTGCTTGTAGTTTTGCCCCAGGCTATTGGCCTTTGCGTGCGTCTTTTTAACAAAGACAGCACGCAATTGGCCAAAATCTGTTTTTGTCCGACCCATGTGCAGTCCCACAGCCTAATGCTTGCGGTTATGCGCAGTAGCAGCATATGTTTCCAATTATCGTGCCCAGACGCGGGCGCGATAATTGGAAACATACGCTGCTGCTCGCAACCATGCGCCTTACGTCGCTTTCACTTTTGCAACTGCAGTAAAGTGCCTTGCGTCTGTCCGCTCTCGTCTCTGTTTCCCAGTACTCTTTTTTTCCCGTTTTTCAGATATTCCCTGTGCTTCTTATTTTTAAAATGTTTTGCCTCCCTTTGGAGGTTCATTATCGAAATAATGGACGTATCCCCACGCATTAAAATAGCCAACCCCTGCGCCTGCTGGTGATAGACATTTCAGAGGAATCACTCCCTTGTGCAGTCTGATTAGCTTTGCACATGTCGAATCTGAGGACCAGAAGCCAAGACTACATACATCAGGTGTTTCGAGTACAGCAGCAGTAGCCGTAGCGGCTCCGGCAAATCATACGCCTTTGTCATGCCTAGATTCTGCCTGACAGTTCTGACAATTCATTAGGCCTGCCCGAAAAGAGGTTTCACGAAGCAGAGGTGGGATCGCAGGTAGTGGAGTTGCGTTTGCATGATCTGGTAATGGCTGATTTGTTATCGTTTTGGGTGATGGATACAATGTTCAGATAAAACTCAGCAGCCCCTGCTTCATATTTTGTCGTTCCAGAGACCCCATGGCTTCTGCATGCTGCACGCGCTACCGCTCCTTAAACTCATGGCTGCAGGGCAGACCTCATTTTCTATCTGATTAAGTGAGGGGGCACTTGTTGACCGAATCCGCTGGTTCTTCATCTCATCACTTCTCCACAGAGTCTTGTAGATAAGTATAGCTTTTTGTCAGAGAATCCGCTTCAGCGCAGAGATAGATTAACAATAACGCCGGAGATGTATGTAAAGTTATTTCTGCCGGAATCTAAATCGACTTATGCTATTTGACGTGGCTATTATTTATAAATTGCATAAAATGTGAGCTCTCTGTATCAGGTGTGCGTTGTTTCTCCACATGTGTTTCAATAGGTGCCACTGGCAATGCACTGGGCACTGCTTGGTCAGACCCCATCAGTGTGCTTCATGTGTGTCATTTTTTGACTCCATTAAGTGCACTTGTGTATTTCTGCTGGTCCTGAATCTGTGCGTGTGTTCTTTAAGTGTGTGCGTCTCAGTAGCTTTATATGTCTGCGTGCGTCAGAGTGTGCATTTTTGCATCTGGACATATGCAGCAGCCTGCTTGCTAATTGGTGCATTCCCCGTCACAACGCCCCTTTCCCCATCTCTGTAGTTAGGCACTCCCATTGCGAGACGGATTGGCTATGCCAATGCTTGTTTTTAATGTTAACATTCCATTGAGTCTTTGTTCCAAGTGCCTTGAAGCCCTCATCAAGGATGCTTAGAGCATAACATCACATCCAGTACATATACCGATCCAGCAGATCAAGAAAAGGTGGCACACATGTCAGTTCCCAAAACACAGGCCCTCTATAAACTCTTCTCCTGCCTCTTCCTGGTGTATACGTCCCCATCCACCACCTTCCACCCGATCTAGCAATCATCTAGCGCCTACTCCACCTCTAAAATGCAAAACTACATTTTTATGGTCTTGGCCAACAGTTTGAACAGCATGTTTCTCTGCTATTTTGCCAAATTAATATTTCCAAATTCCGCAAATTTTGGGAGTAAAGGTTGTTACTTAGCAAGTCCATTGGGCCTGATTCACAGAACTAACTTAAGACAAAATCCTAAACTTACTACTTTTGGTATTCACAGAAGGCATTTAGTAGTAGTAAAGTTAGGATTTTGTCTTAAGTCTGTCTTAAGTCTGTCCTAAGTTTGTCTCAAGTTTGTCTTAAGTCTGTCTTAAGTCTGTCTTAAGTCTGTCTTAAGTCAAATTTAAGACAAAATCCTAACTTTACTACTACTAAATGCCTTCTGTGAATACCAAAAGTAGTAAGTTTAGGATGTTGTCTTAAGTTAGTTCTGTGAATCAGGCCCCTAGTGCCTAGTCCATTCTATATAAACATCTCGAACACTCAAGGAAAAAGTGCACTACCATCAACAACATTTCAAAGAAAAAATTGCAAAATTAGACAACACATCTAGAAAAAGGAAGTGCACGGCACTGGATGTCAACCCTATGATGCTCCTAAACGGGCAACGTTTGATGCTTTGACCCTTGATGGCTTCTTAAAACCCATCACTTTACGCAAGGTCATTATTTTTTCAGCTACTTAACATAGTCAATGCATCCCTCTCACAAAACATCTTTCCTAACTTGCCCAAGATCAGACAATTCCTGTCACTGCTTGCCAGTGTTGAGCCGGTCCCTGACACTCGTGTAAATCTCTGCCCAGTCACTCACTTGCTTTTGCTGTGCACGGTCATTGTGATACACCTGCCACACAACTACATGAGTAGATTGGGACCAGCGCCACCATCCAGTATTATTCATCTGGCTTTAGGGAGCAATGCTTTGTGCGGTTGACTATCATCCCAGTAGTCAGTGATACTCTATATCCTTGAGAATAACGATAGAAGTCTCTGGGTCCTGCTTCTCAGCCATCATCAATGCCATCGACAATCTTTTTTTAAAGTTCTTGTTCTTGATATAGCACATGACTCGCTCTCGGAGGAGTATCTCGTCACTGTCCTGATCAGAAGAATTGGTACATTCCGAAACATCCGAGTTTTTAACATCTTAAGATTCATAAAATAGTGACAGGTACCAAGAAAGAGAGAGAGTCTGTTCCAGTGATGTGGGGGCACATACGAGAAAGATCTGTCCGCAAATCTGGAGGTGCAAATGAATCAAGTGGTCTCTTCAAAAACCGCATCATCCCGCAATGATCCTTCACCTACAAGAGCATCAGTTCCCCGTTTGTCCAGACAAGCTTCTCAGGGTCAAAGTCTTTCTCTGTCTCCTGATGCAATTTGAAGAATCCATCCTGTCACAAGTGATATTCATTCACTTCACGGTAAAGGTATGGAACCTTCCTGTGTGACAAGTGTCATCGATGTGTGGACGATAACCAGGTCTTCCAGAAGGTCTCGTGAGGAGGCAGCATCATCTACTCAAAGGACTGCCATGCCATTTTCCAGGCCTGGATGTCAAAAGTTCTTTGCTACTGACAACAAGCACAAACAAGTGCAAGGAGGCCTCTCGATGATGTCACCCATCAACGTCTCATTGGTGTCATTTAGTTCTATACCCCCTTAAGAACCCATATTGCAAAAAGAAAGTGAAACCGCTTGGCATGGACTCTCTCTGCTCCACAAATGAAAGGTTTCTATCCCAAAAGCAGGCTGCAGACCGGCTCTTCCAGCACTGATTCTGTTGCTTATTGATGGCGGCAACGCTGTTCGTCGCGTCCTAAAGTCCCATATGAAGCCTTGAAGACCTCCACAGTGGGTCTTGTCTCAAGGACTGCAGATGTTTGGGACCTCAGAGAGCTTGAATGTTTCCCCCTGAGTGTCTTTACTGCCTCCAAACTCTGCCACTATTTGAAAATTAGAAAGAGCAGATAGGGGGTAGAACTTCTCCCACTACAGTTCGAGCAAATTGATCAAATGATGCTCAACTCAGCAGGTAATGCTTCGGCCCCTGCATAAGTCTCAAGCCTTCATCAGCACCAGGGAAGTTTCTTGTTCTCAACTATTGTTGACGCTGATTGGCCGCAAGACTTTGCTGTTTCTAATGTCCATACTGTGACTCTTCAATCAATCTCCTAGCTGTATCTGTACATGATCTATTTTTGCCTCCAATTCTCTCTCTCAACCATGATTAAAAAGTGTATTTTAAAGTGGCAATGCCCATCCTGCCCATCCATTTGATGACAAGTCATGCCTGCAGCTCACCTCAGTGCACATCTGTAGCACTCTGACTTGGCAGCTCTCCACACACAGGCAGAGCCTCTACTTCTCATCATCCTATTCAGATGCATGAACTGGCAGTAATCCCTCCTGGGCACTGACGCAAATCGCATGCGCGTCCTGTACGCAACTCATCTTACCTCGATACCAGCCCGCAGAGGTACAGCATCAACTTGTCACGGAAACATCTCTAGCCCTCCCGTGCGACACTAACACCATCACCTCCAGGTCACCCCACCTCATCCCCACCTCAGCACCCATATCCCTGCCGGCAACCCTCGGGCAAGGCAACGGGCTCCGCGTCATCATCAGTGGCAGGCGCGCGCAGGACGCCAAGGGCAATGTTCTCGTTCCAGCTATAACAACATTACAGTGATTTAACCTTCCTCTGTTCTTTCCCTCATTGGAAGATATTACGCTGCCGCGCCTGCCAGATTTTGTGTCACCAAATGTCACATTCATCCTTGAAGCTCATTCATTATTGGTCCCTGAAGTTTTGAATGTGTTAAAACCGTCCGTGGTAATTGCTCATTTCTTCTCTCCTGTCTTTGACATTTAAATATTATTCACAACTTTAATGTGCTTCCTTTTATCACTTTCCAGTGCCATCTGGGGGGAGGAGGGCAGGGGATTACCCAGCTTACATTTTCCCCTTAGTTCGTTTCAAATATTGCCTTTGCACTTGTGTTTGTAGGACTGCTACCTTCCTACATCCTGTCATGCCCGTGTTTCACACTCGGGGCCAGGTAACCTGTCTTAGACCTGTCGTCCTCTGTAAGCCTGTGTTTCACTTCAGTGTTTCTCTACCTTTGCTTTCACTGACGTTTCGTTGCATGTTTCTGTCTTGGTTCCGTCTCTTTGGCAGGGCGTGGATTTGTCTCACCCTCACGATTGCTCTCCTCGCCTGAAAGCGATGACCGTTGTATGAAGGCAGGGATAAAACATCTTTAATACGCCATTAAGGTTCCTTTAGTTTGGGTTTGCGGTGCACCAACATGTCCTTGAGTCCTCAGCATTAAACTCTCAGTTGGTGAAGTCACAGGTGGGCACAAGGGCCTCTGGGTGAGAGTGGAACTCATGAAGACGTTAGAAGACATGCCGAGCTTTTCCCTAATCTTCCCAGTAATCTGAGAATTGTGGGCCTGAGGTGTCCCTTAGCAAGGGCTCATTCCCTGGTGAAGGCCTCCATAGCCTGCACTGTGAAACTGCAGGTCCTAAGAGGTCAGTGACCCACAGGGCCTGGACACTGTTCTTCTCTTTGGCATGGATGGACACTGCGGCCTGAGAGAGTGCTTCTCCTGTGCGCATGAGGTCGTGCTCCTTCACTTGCCACAGGAGATGTGCTTCTCTAGTGGGCAAGTGTGCCAGTGCAGTAGTCGTGGCAGACAGGAGCTCGCAAGCACCTGTGTGCAATGAGCTCACGCCGTACCTACCACATGCACTTAATGCGTGGAAGCCACCCAGGAGATGGCTGTGGAATCCACACACAAAGATCTTCCTCTCAGAGATGGAAGAAATGTCTCTTGGTTCCTACTCAACCACATTGTGGGGAGCAGGCCTTGAAGACCTTCTTTACCCCACCTACAAGGTTACTTATGGCCATGTCTGAACTGGGGTGGCGTGGTGAGCAAAATAACGATGGATTAAACCCAGATCTGTGACTGGAGGTGAATGTTTTGCCAATGTGCAACATTCCGTCCATCATCTTGTGTGTTTTACTTAGAACGATTGCCTACGGCGGTAGAGATGTTGAATGTTCAAGTCTCTCCAAGAATCGCTTGCACTGAGTGAATGCCTGGGTACACTCTATGCCAGGCTGCTTGAAATGGAGGTGATACCATGAGGAACCTAGATACAGAAGCAGGAGCCCAGATAATTAAAGGGTGTCGCCCCTCCAAGGGTCATCTGCATATTGCAAGAGAGGCAGCTCCCTCACAGACATATTGGCCGTATGTTGATCCCATGAGCTGTTGCACACTTGAGTGGCTCTCAAGGAGGCCACAATTGCAGTGGTTTCCATTGGGTCACAGTGAACAAGAATTGCCCACAAGCACAAGCAGGGGGTGCCAGGTCCAGAGGAGGAATGGCTACTTTGGGGGCTCAATGGCAAAGAACAGCAGCCCAGACCATGGGACGAAAACAGCAATGTGGGGGGAAAAAACAACTATTTTACACAAGTGTGCTTCTGAAAATTACTCTCAGCAACATAGAATTCCAATTTCGAGAATGCCATCCCGATGCAGGGTAAAGACAAAAGGAAGTAGAGACGCAGTGGGGACTCTGGACAGGGGCCAGATGGGGCCCATGCCTCAACTCCCTTTGTCTATTTATCCATTTTATTTTAGCTTTTGATAAAAAAAGATGAAACGAGTATATTTTCACATTTATTTAATCAATAAATGTAGTCTCATACTAGAGTACCTGAAGGGTCTCAATGCTATGACTACCTATAGACAATAAATCAATACACTGATATGAAAACATACCTATTTTAGTCAAATCTTGAGCACATCTACAGATTTTTAAGCTTCATTAGGAAACTTCCTCCCCTTTCATAACTCCCTTATCTGTCAATAGGCGCAGCCATTGGTCTGCCAGGCATGACTGACAGCATGAAAAATCACTCAAAATTCAACCTAATTTCTGTTTTTATCCATAATTACAAATCAATATATAAATAAGATTTGTGTCTGTATTTAAATGTAAAAATCAATTAAAACGGAAAACTGGGAGCCTTAATTGCAATTTATTTTCTGCTATTATTCATGCGCTAGGAAGAATTCTGATTTCGAGAACGTGCATTGCAACCACTCTCCCCTAACGCTAACCTTTTCTTACACCAATCCCTTATGTAAACCCAAAACCCTAATCTGTTTCCCTAGCCCTAACACTGACCTTAATCCTAATCTTATTCCTAAACCTATCACTAATGCAGATCTAATCCCTTCCTTTTCCCCTGCCCCAATAACCTCAATCCTAATCCTAACTTAATCCTTCAATTTGTCCCTAATACAAACCCTAACTCCATCCTTTTTCCTTGCTCTAACTCTAACAATACCCTCATTCCTATTCCTAACTTAATCCCTCAAACTATCCCTAATGCCAACCCAATCATTTCCCCTTGCGCTAACTCTAACAACACCCTCAATCCTAATCCTAACCTTATATCTGAAACCATAACTAATGCAAACCCTAATCCCTTCCATTTCTCTTGCCATAATCCTAACAATAACTTCAATCCTACCCCTAATTTGTCCCTAATGCACACCCTAATCCCTTCCTTTTCCCTTGCCCTAACTCTAACAATAACCTCAATCCTAATCCTAACTTTATCCCTAAACCCATCACTAAAGCAATCCCTAACTCTAACAATAGCCTTTATTCCTAACCCAAACCTACCCCTAATGCTAACCATAGTGTACTTTGGTATTACAGAAGGGGCTGTAGACTCTTGCACTGCTGTTAATGCGAATCCAAACCCCATTGTTTTCTCTCACCTTAATCCTAACATTATCTATAGATCTATTCCTTTATGTTACCCTGATGCTAAAATAAACTCTAATGAGAGCCTTACGATATCCTTAATCCTAACCCTATTCCTAAACCTACCACTAACCCACCACTGACACAACATCAATACTAATCCTAGCTGCAGCACTAACCCTTTGAACCCCACATAACTTATAATTGCATTATGGTTAAGAGTTCAAGTCTGTCTCCCAAAGGTTCACTTTAACTCTATTAACTTGTCCTTACCATAAAACTGCTAATTGGTTTATTTTCTACACGGCAATAAAGAAATAACACGATTTCAGTAGTATTTTTATTTTCTTTATGCAGGATAAAATGTATTGCTGCTTTTCTGCATTCATTTTAATTAATGTAGTGTTTTCCACTCACAGTTCTTTATTGTCATATAACCCTTTGGGAAAGACCTGCAAACTTCTGCCTCCATACAAGAGGTTTGAATCCCCTGAGCAACACTCGTGATATAGCACTGTCCACCACTAACAAGGAACCATGCTGCGATATAGGCTTAGGCCTCAATTGAGGGTCAATAACGTGGACAGAAGATGTGACATAACGGCCAGAGCTGCCAACTTTGGAGTTGGGGATCCATGTTCAAGTCTCGGCGTCGGCTCAACATCCTGTGATTCTGGGCAAATCATGTAATCTCCCCGTGCCTATGCACAATGCCTGGATACCTGGGAGATTAGCCGTGCTCTACAAATCCAAGTATTTATTTAATAACAAGGGAGAGGCCTTAAGTAGCCAAGAAAGGACACAGCAGGAGGGCTATAAGGCTATAGAACGTTCCGTCCACTGAGAGTTGAATGTTCTAAATTAAACAGGGAAGAGAAGGACAAGTGCTGAAGTGTCAGAGAAGAAGTTCCATATCAACCATTACACTCCAAATGCAAATGTTAGCAGTATGGGCCATACAATGTCGCACTAGTATACATTTCTAATCAGTGTCTCGATTCTCTATGCTCTACTTTTCGTGACCCCACTGCTTTGAAATCACACGTAATACAAACATAAGCAAAAAGTGAAAAAGGAGCATATTCTTTTTCTACGTATAACTTGATTGATAGTAGAAGAAGACACATTAATCAATCACATCCAATTATATTCATCTGGGAGTTAGAGTTCCAAATTCCGAGCAGTCGATCTGTGACTGCTCGGGATTTGGAACTCGGACGAGGCAGATTACACCAGAGGGTTCTATTCCTTCCAATACATTGGAAAGGGAACATGTATGGGATATCTTTCACCAATATTTTGTACTACATGAAGACATTTTACTCATTTGAGGAACATTTTTAACCCTGATGAAGTCCTGTTGGGCGAAACGTGTTGGCTGGGCTGATGTACGCTTGTAAAAAACCTTCAATAAAGTGGACTTGAAACAGATGAACAAGACTCCTTGATGAATATAATTGGATGCGATTGATTAATGTGTCATATTGTACTTACAATCAAGTTATACATAGAAAAATAATATGCTCCTTTTCTCTTTATGTTTATCAGTGTCTATATCAACCATTACTGTCCTTTTACCATAGTCTTGTCTTCAATGGAGCGCCCAACATTCCAAACCAATGTTCTAATATCCATGTAGACGTACCTGTCCTACAGGACTATTCAACATTGTCTCCTAGGATCTATGATGAACGTCAGAGTTTTGTGCATAACACAAGTTGGTATTGAATTAGTCTATCCTTTTGTTTCTTCTCAAGGTAACCAAAGAGATCCAGCAGGGATGGTACTGGCCCTACACAGCAACAAAAGAATGTTGAAATTGTCAGGTCCCCCAAGTGAAGGTTAAACTCTATGTGTGGAAGTGTTGCCCCCACCACCGCAGAGCAGCTGCCCTTGCAGCGGACGGAGTGATTGACTGCTAATAACAGGGAATGGCGGTAGCGGAGGACGGCGTGGAGTATAATGTGTGCAACACCCTTGGCTTCACCTCGGATGGAATTGAATGCGCCTTCTGCCGCGCTCTGCGTCACCAGCTTCCATTCAGGTCATTATTCCTCAGTTATGGCTTGGCAATAAAACCTGTCAGGGCGGAATTTATCGCCACTCGCTCTGATTTATTCGCGAGCCGCACGCACGCGAGGGGCGTTCCGCCTGCACTGCCACCGCGCGGGATCTGGGGGATACCAAGCACTGAGCAGGCTTAATTGTCTTTTGCTGGTTCACTTCCCCCCTAATCTCAGAGAATGGTATCATGTGTAGGCTGTGCGGAATGATAATGGAGAAATGTCGCGGGTGATGAAGTGTTGATTTCATCGTATTTTGCTTCTCTTTTTTTAATGTGATGCCCAAATTTCTCGCGGGTCACAGGATCCAAACTGCATCTTTAGCAACTTGGGATGGAGGCAATCTCCTCCTGCATCCTGAAATGTATCCATTGTGTGGGGCTATGGTGGCAGGTCCCTCTAGGACATCCTGGAACTCCTGCACTGATCAGCAGTGCATTATGGGAAAGGAAGGATAAAATCACCAAGAAATAACATAATGACTAATCCAACATGAAGAAATGCGAAAATTGTGATTTGTTTTAAGATAACAGTGAAGAAAAAGATTATTGAATCAAAGTAAATTTTAGATAATTTTTAAAGGTAACAAAGTGAAATTGACAAAGCCAATCAGCCTGGCTTTGTAATAGGACACAAGAATATAGAGAACCAAATAGTACATTCATACAACCATTCATGCCAACGTTACTGATAAACGTGCATTCACAGGAAGTATAGGGAGAGGCCCCCGGGAGAGGCACCCACCCTCACCTCAAGAATACTACAGACACACGTGCCAGCACACGCGACATCATACATGGTTCTTCAAACCTCATCTACATCTGTAACGTAGGTCCACCTAGATGGAAAGAGGGAAATAAAGGCTGAGCATCTGTAAAACTTTATAAGACTCTGATTGATTGATTGAAAATCACCCAGAAATAAGTTAAATCGAAATCTCAATTCTTCGTGTGATTTTATCTTCACAAGCTGCTTCAATAACTGATTGGGTTCATTTCCAAAACCCATGATGTGGCCCCACTCCATCACAACCTCATAGCTTCATGTGTATTTCTTGGCTTTAAAGGCCCTTGATCATTCTAGTCTTCCCACTGCATTGTGGGCCTTGTAGTTAGATAAATTGCGTTTGATTTGTTCCCGCACAAATCCACGCAGTCCTTGGCCTAAGAGCCATTGGCGCAAGTAACAACGCATTATGTGCTAATAGATTTCCTCCCATTTTGCCACAATGTAGCACTTTTCTGTCATTGCATTTTTTCCCATTGTAATACATTTCATCATATTTCGCTTCAATGCAACTCCTGGGAGAGTAGAAAGAGAGGAAGGACTCGTAAAGCCGTAAAATACAACTGGAAGCCCTTAAAGGCTGGTTTGATGGAGAGCTCCACACTGTGACCAGCACCCGATTCTGAAAGGACATGAGCATTATAGGTTTCATCCACAACAAAATCAAGTGTTCCCTATCAAGTGGGTAACAATAACAGCTGTGACATTCAGAGTTAAGGGAAGAGATATTGTTAGGGTAACAGATAGTAAAAAATGTAGGCTCAGAATTATCAAGTTTTTGAGTCGTTCTTGCACCAGACAAGGCGATGCCTAACCTAGAATAAGACTGACCATGCCACGTAGAGGCCCCCTGCGTGGCCCTGCACGGCTTGGTATATGTGGTGTAAGAATGCACGATGTTATTCCGCCGCCTTTTTCCCCGCTTGGAATCGCAACACGGTTGTTACAATGACCGCGTTGTGATTCCGCATACCATTACTCCGCAAGTCGGAACAACGACTTGCGGAGGGGGGGTGGCGCTGGATGTTGGAATGGTATAATTTACTATTCCAACTCCAGTGTGTTCGGACACTAGGGAAGGTGTTGCATTATAAATCCAACACCTCCCCCTCCCTCCGCAAGTCGTTCTTCCCACTTGCGGAGTAATGGTATGCGGAATCACAACGCGGTCGTTGTAACGACCGCGTTGTGATTCCAAGCAGGGAAAAAGTTGCGGGGTAAACGTTGTTTACCGTGGTGTAACGCAAGACAGCACAAGTCGCTGTCTTGCGTTACACTGCTCTGGGAAGAGGTTGCGTGGGTGGAGCATGGGTTTTCTCACTCATCCACCCATGTATTCTGACACATTTCCGGATTTTCCAACACTGGTAGACCTGGGAATGCATCAGAATTGTCCTCCTTCCCGACAGGGGCGCAACAAGTAGAAATATCTTTATTTCTTCTCGTTGTTTTCTATTTCTACCTACAAAGAGGAAAACAACCCTCTAGATTATTTTTGTGCTGGAAGGTGTCCTGTTTTGCACAAAAACAATCCTCCCTCTAGCACATGCACCCTTGCACCATGGCGCACGGGTGCCTGCATTGGCGCTATGCAGCTCTCAGTGCGCCTGCGCAAGGAGAGGACAAGAATGCAGCATATCTTGCCAGGTATGGCGCATTGCTACCCTCTGCCTTTCCCACAGGGCAGCCAGGTGTCTTGCGCGTTGCATGAATCATAAATCTGGGCCTAAGTTTTAAAGTTAGTATAGGAATTGGTATTTAAATATATTTTAATTTTGATGGTATAGTTTTATCTTCAAGTCAGTCTTTACCCTGGGTTATTCCTTCCTTCGTATCCGCCATAAAATGTGAAATAAAATGTCAGTAGCACCTCCAATTTGTGTTCTGCGTCGTTCTTATTCATTGTAACTTTCTTAATTTAAAGAGAGATCCATATTTCAACACATTTCCTTTTCAGCACAAGATACAGACAAGGTCTGTGGGAGGTGACGCGGGGTTGCTTCTGCGTCAGAGTGAAGGCTGCAGGGGTCTCTCCAGGTCCACCATATTCCTCTTCCTCTTTCCAATGCGGGTTGCAGCTCACTCTACACTCAACTTGACACTTTGGGGCATATCTACAAGATGGCGATAGTAAATTATCGCCTCATGTGCATCCGTTCTCGGCCGAAAAGCGGCGATAATTTTATCGCCTAATCAGCAAGGTCACGCTAACGCGTGAAACCTTGCTTTAGCGCCCAGATTCCTAACGCCCAGCTTTGCATCTCTAATGAGATGCAAAGTGGGCGTCCCTGACCTAACATGACAGGAGAAATGTTGCTAAGCGATATTTCTCCTATCAACAAGCTCCACGCTATGAAGCATAGCGGCAGGAAAAGTAGCGATAACCCCTGTTATCGCTACTTTCCTTACGCCTGCTTCAGGACTGAGTTAGCCATGATATCCTATGGAAGGTGGATATCATGGCTAAGTTTGTGAGTCCCTATCATCAAGCTAACGCCACATTTCGTGAGATTATCTCTGGGTTTCCAGCGATAATCTCAGGTTAGGCAGTTAGCGCTAGGATTTTTATCGCTAATGAGATAAGCGTTGCTAATAGCACGCTATCTCAGCGATAAAAATCCACGTTAGCCGGTGATAATTATCCTAGCGCTAAGTGCGCTTAGCAATAATTTTCGCCGGTTGTTGTTGATATGCCCCTTTGTCCTTAAGTCTCTTCGCGCTTCCGGGGGTATAAACGTTTTAAGCTCCACCTATTCGTCATGCGCACATGTGATGGTATTTTTCTATTCCTGATTAACTCCTGCATAGGTAATAGAGAAATGTGCGAGAGCCAGTGAATATCAAAAATGTAATCTTTAATGTGCACAATAGAAGTGGCGTGGGAGTGGAGGAGAAGCGAGGCTAGTGGAGATGGGGCGACGCATGGACTGCGACACCAGCAGGAAGGGGAGAGCAGAAACAGAGCTCAGAAGAGGACTACAGCCTCAAGAGGCCTGAGGGAGAAGCCATGAGACTAGCAGTGGTCATGAATGGTGAGGATGGATCAAGCTGGACGTCAGGGAGCCTCCTGGCTGAGCAGAGGGACAGGAGAAGAGGTCAGGGGGATGCTGCACATGGACGATTCTCGAGAGGTCTTTCCTTCGTGTGTAGGCACAGAAGCAGGGCACGAAGGAAGCAGGCCAAGCTTTGACAGGATTTACTCTTGAGAGAATGAGCAGAGTGGAGATGCATGGCAGGCATGCTAGCCTCAGGTAAACTACATCGAATCTGAGACCCCTGAAGCGAGATGCCACTTTGGACCCAACCCTTCCTGCTCAGAATTATTCGAGAGCATAAGTGCCCACCTTCCACATCAGCTGCTCACATCCTCTGCTGAGACAACAGGAACAAAGAAAAGACCTCAATACTGGACCTTGGTTCTGGAGCTCCAAGCAGGGGATGAATCTTGGCAACATAGTCTGCGCTGCACCCTGGCGCAAGCCTCAAGCCGGGGCCGGAGGACAGGGCACCACCATCTTGAAGTCTTCATCCCAAAAGTGGTGATGACCAACCACCGGCGCGCCATGGGACTGGACGAATCCAACCAATGCGGTTTAGGAAGAACAGAGATGCACCATTAAGCGATCTTGGAAATATCACAAACTTACATTATAACTGTAATAATCCAAGCTGTATTTGTGTGGCACATTGAGCTGAAGGGCTTGAACCATACAGGACACAGGAAATGCTAAAGGGACAACATGAAACACTTCCAGCGACCTCACTAACAGAGTAGAGAAATGCAAGAGCCGGCAGCTCTTCACCCTCTAATCCTGATTGGTCGCACTCTGCTCGTCACACCAGCAAGTTGCCCCAAGGAACTATGGTCAATGAAGTGGCGACGGCGAGTACGCCTATGCCACAGTGTTTACAAAAAAGTAAGTGTCGCATTAGCCATCCCTGGACACGTGTTTCGAGGTAGTTGCCTCTCGTCAGCAGGGATCAGTTCTTCTGTCTCTGAACCAGCTTCATTTGGACTCTTGCACTCCATACAACACCGCATGCGTTACTGCCCTTGTCACAGTCGCCGATGAGGGGGGAGCAGACGTCGCGGCCCCTCAGACCGCGCAGCCGGTCAATGCAGGACAGCCACGCTCCGAAGCCCCCCTCGGCGCGATCCGGCAGCCAGGTCCCGGGTAGGTGTCTCTCCCCACGAAGATGCGTGTGGGGGAGGGGGAGGGGCAGGATAGCCCCCAAGCCAGTGCTCGGATATCCAAAGTGGGGTCGGCGGCAGCCTGCGAGCGTGAGCCTCGGGTGTAGGCCTCAGCCAGCGGAGGCCAAGCGGGCGAAGGGCCCCCCGGTTCGGCCCAGCCTCAGAGATGTCGCCGCACGCCTGCTGCGAAGCAACTGTCCCAGGTAGGGATTGCCGCCGATCCTCCGGCGTCTTTTGCAGCCCCACCAAACGGAGCCGTCCAGAGTCGCGAAGGCCCCGGAGCCCCGGGCTTTCGTGGAGCGTGCCTCCCGCAGCTCGCCGGCCGCAGATGAGCCCTCACCCTCGGCCGCGGGAACTCCAGCGAGTATCTCCGCACTCCGGCCGGCTCCAGAGACGTGGAGGGTATCGGGGAGCAGCGTAGGTCACTGCGGATACAGCCGTGGAGGTGAGGCAGAGGATAGCCTGGTCAGGATGGCAGAAAGGATCTGGAAAGTGCCCGGTCTGGCGGGAGCCTCACTCTTGTGCGGCCATCTTGGTTCGGCGCCCTCTAGCGCCCCTCATGCGTTACTGCCCTTGTAGCACCTCACAGGGCCCCTCGCACGCCACAAAAAGTCTCCAGAGGCAGAAGCATCTCGCCAGCAGACCCCCCACTGCTTCTCTGGGATCTTTGAAATCCCTCAGAGATTTTGAGTATGAATCTGCAAAATGTTGGCAGAATGTTTCAGTTCGCTCCGCACCAAGTCTGAATTTTTGGATTTCATCTTTGATGTGTTCATGTTTCTGGCTGGTACACGGTGCCCTTTTGACCCCTAAAGATATCCTCAAGCCATCTGTGCTATTTTGAGACGGGTACAAAAGGAGCCTTGCTTGGAGCTGATGTTGCTTTAGTCTCCTGCCGCTGCTGAGCCTAGAGTGTTCCTTGCACTCCCAGACATTGAGCTTTTCTGTGACCCTTGCACATACATGTAAGGTGATCAAACTCCCGAGGAGGCAGCCCTGACATTACAACTTTTCTGTGACACTTGCACATACATGTAAGGTGATCAAACTCCCGAGGAGGCAGCCCTGACATTACACATCCTTTCACAATAGATGACTTCACTGGGCTCATCCCTTGTCATTAATGTAGTCACTCAACAGCTTCCTGATTGCTGCTGCAATATTGGATAAAGGGCAAGCAGTGACAACAGCAGAAAGTAAACAAGCATTGGCAACGTTTAGGGTCTGGCTTCAACGTTCTAACACACAAACAACATTTGTGGATGCCTGTGTTTACATGCAATAGCACATTAAAGTCAGATCTTTTTCACTCTTTATAATGCTTGTTCTGTTGCCTATAGGAATAGATGTGTGTATATTAGCACAAGCAAAAAGAATTCATCAAACGCCCAGGATCACACATGGAAATCCAGGACTGTTGCAGTTTTACAAGCGAAAAGTAGAAATGTTTTGTGAATTCTTGAAATGTACTTGTTTCTTTAAGAATGAGATCCAGAAAGAGGGGGGTGGGGGGAGAGAGAGAAAGGGAGAGAGGGAGAGAGTTAGAGAGAGTGTTATTTCTTTAAGAATGAGGTCCAGAAGGGGAGAGAGAGTGAGAGATGGAGAACGAGAGAGGTGGAGTGTGAGAGAACTACTACAGGAAATGAAAAAGAGAGTGTGTGTGAGGGAGAGTGAGAGAGTAAGGCTTCTAAACATATGAGGTCATCGCTCACTTCCAAAAGGTCCTGTAGCCGTTCCTTTATGGACAGGTAGTTTCACATCTTCAAACCTTCACTTATGATGGAGACGCAGAGCTTGAGATGCAGACATTCCACTGGCCAAAGAAGCCATTGGACAACGATGACTTGGGCTTGTTCCCAGTAGCTGCACACTCACTGCCTTTCACATCACCTGGGAGATGTGAGGTCATAATTATATCGGCAGGACGAGGGGAAGGTCGGCGATAAAACAGAGTTCCGCTAACTGTCCACCGGAACACCAATGAGCGCTCGTCCTAGTCCATACGACTGGGGCCATTAGACCTCACTATTAGGTTCCCGCAGAAGGTATATTATACTCTCAATTACACTCTTTTGGGGTATGGTATTATACACATGCACGAACCAACCATCCCTACATGAGTAGATAAGGATCCCTTGGTCCTGATGAAATGCCGTGATTCTTTGGACAATACATAGGCATGCAACATGTTGACCCTTTTTCTTTTCACACACACTAACTAGCGCCTGAGAGGATCATCATACCCTACTAACACCTTGAGTTTCTTTGTTTTTAATCTTAACAAAGAAACCCAGTGAATGAAGAATCGTTAGGATTCCTCTAGTTATTTTGACCTCACACACACTCCTCCTCCACTCCTCCTCCACTTCTACTCATACCTCCTTTACCACACTCACCACCACTTCACTCAACTCACATCAGCAGAAAAGAAAAGACCTCCAGCAAAGAGCCCCCCTGTGGGGCCCGTTGGGCATTGCAGCGCCGGCCTAACGAGGAGCTGCCCGATGATGAAGCATGACACCCCTAGGGGTGTTTGAGGACCGTTGCTCCTAAAAGGAAAGCCCCCCACCCCTCTTCTGTACAAACATATGGTTCCCCCTACCTCAGGAAATGTATACTTCTTGTTTTACCAATCTAACCTAGGGGCACATATGCAGGATCTGATTCAAGCACCCGTCCATCCAGTTTCTTTGTCTTTGTAATAATTATACAGTCATTGCATTACCTGATCCAATCGTCAAGCTTGATACATCTTGGGGCTCATTTTTGAGCTTGTGACTCAGGGTAACCCAGCTAGTCATCGTGCTGTGCTGCACTGCATGACAGGGAAAGGACAGGCATTACAGCGCATTCCTGTCCCTTCTCCTTGAACTGACACCCTTGTGGCAGTCTAGCGCCAATGCAGACACCCCGTCACCTTGGTGCAAGAGTGCCTGTTCTGCATGCAGGATTGTTTTTGTGCAATGCATTATGGTAAATGTGGTACAAGAATAGTGCTTCCTAGTTTGAGCTAGTGTGCTGACCAGCTCTAGTTGATGACCTGTGGCCAGTGATTAGTATTGAGACCTGAGAAGACATTGGGCAGAACCCCCAAAATAATGTGTTGCTCTCTACTGGAGAATGACAACTCTCCTGAAACACATGTCTAGAGATACACAGCACTGGCTGCACCAACAAGCACGGCCGGACTGGAAACCCGAACCAGCTCTGGCAAATTTAGACAGACCAGCTAAACGGTTGCACAGTGAGCGAGCCCAGCAAGCGAGCCTGGCCACTACAAGGGGACTGGAGGGGGGGGGGGGTCCCCCCCAGAATATTTGGGGGGAAATGGCAAACATTGTGCATTCTACAATACATATTTCATTATATATTTAATCATATTAATATTTAAATCAAAGTTAATGATGACCTTCAAGTGCACCAGGATAAGGCAGTATTTATTGGGGCTCTTCAAATTAGCATAATGAAGGACTGGGAAAAGAACTTAACTTTCTAACCTAGATTATAATTATAACTCATGAACTGCACAGTAACAGATGTGACAAAAGAGGTAAACCACTGAGCTATGCACATAAAATGCTGTTCTGTGATCAACATAGTACACGCACTATGCAGTAGTCATATTAACCCTCTGTGCTACCTTTAGATGCGTCAAACCTTCCACTAGACAAAACTCCAATCTCTAACCAGCAGTTATCTTGGCACTTTTACTGTTGTCTGAAAACTGTTGGGTATACAAGTAACTCTCTATTGCTTTTAAGACTGCTGCAGTGCTACAAAACTGTGCCCCAGTAACAAAAGTGTTCACTCGCCCTTCCAGCCTCCTGGGAAAATGCTGTTAAGGCCAGTCTGGACTTGCTAACAAGGGTGAAAACCTGAAGACTGTCACTGAGGTAGGTGTTATCATGCACTGCATTTACCATGATGCATTGGGGCAAACTGAGTGCTAGGATGTAAGGCAGTGTGCGCCGACACTCTATTTACATTTGCTGTGCATTCAAAGATAGAGGTCAAATGCCAGTAGAGTGTTCTGACAAACTGCTGGTTATTCTTTTAACATAGAGATTACTGTTTACTTTTCTTTTTCTTACTACAAAGGGTTTGATTCCAATCTCGTAATTGGATCCGGAATGCTTTCCGTACGACTCGGAGCGCTGGAGTCCGACCGAGTGAGTACAATGCATCTGTTTGCTGACAGACTCGATTCGCTTGGACTCCTATTGACCTCTGTGGGAGCCAGTATACTGAGCGCGTGCAAAGGCTCCCATAGCAAAAAGGGGTGGATAGGGAAAAGAGTACACTATGTGGCAGGCACCCCATAGTGCCCACCACACTGTGCATGCTTGGATTGTGGTGACCCATGGGCATCCCCCTGTGACCGATTCGGAGGGCCCCGGGTGAAGGGGGGCCTGCTACGGCCCCCCGTAGTCTGATTCAGACAGCCGTTTTGTCTCGCTGAGACCGAGTCGATACGGCTGTCCTAATCGTACTCACTCATTCAAAATCCGGCTCCATTGCGCAGCACGATTTGGCTATGAACGGGTCATACAGATAGGATCAGGTTTGTAAACGATTTGGTGAACGCGAACACGATCTTCGCATCGTACTTGGTCGTTTGGAACTGTGTATGATTTGGACGGAAAGAAGGGCTACGAATTGGATCCGGGAAAGTCAAATCCGATTCAGAGGCCTCCCGAACAACATAGGAATCAGGCCCAAAGTGTGAGGAATTTGTTAAGTGAACTGTCTGACAATATTGCTAGTGTGAAGGAAAGGTTGCAAAATGTTGCTTTCTTCTAGCACACAATAAACATTAAAATACCTATAAATTAACTTTACAAATATTTCAAAATAAATAAACTTTTAGGAAAGCATACACAAAGCAAGTTTTCCAATTCTTAAGTGTAAAGGAAACACATATTTTAATAGGATCAAAACATACCAAGACCCTTTATCTGGTGATGCGCAAATAAAAACATTCACTGAATCACAATGCCCACATATTTATCTATCGTCTGAATGTGTAAATCTGAGGATCATTTCAATGGAAGATGTGTTGTCTGTAACTGACAGTGGCTATCACTCCCAGCTTTAATAATATATTTGTGACAGTGTGCTGCTAAATGCAACACTAGCTAAGTACAACATCTTTACCACTCTCCAGCTGAATGGGTGTGGCTCATTTGCTACACATGATCTTTGTGTGATAATTGCATTTTTCAAAATCCCTAAGAGTTCAGTGATGCAACATTGATGACAGCACCCCCACTCTGAAAACTGTTCCAGTGCCTGCTGCCTTTGCTTTTTGTCGGAAGTTTGCAGTTTGCGGGGGCAGTTTGGTTAGTGCCTTGCTGTGGGCTTGTTTGAGACTGGTTCTCATGATGCTTGCTTCAGGATCTGCTAATGAAGAAGTGAAGAGATGCTCACCTTGTATGCAGCATCTCATCTATGCACTGCTTCAGTACATGTTTTAGGAGAGGCAATTAAAAAATCCTGCCCCAATGAAAGAATAAAACATTTCCACAAGAAAGAATTGAAAGTTAAGCTAGGTGGAGGGCCAGGAGTAATCTTTGTCGCCTGCAACATTTGTAAATGAATCGCCCAGCTCACAGGGCTTTACTGGGAAGCATATTCGCCTTCTGGGACCTGATATATGTGCATCGTGTTCCAGCTGTCCAGCAGCAGTAAGTTATGGTGCTCACTCCTAGTAAATCACACACGGCATCTCAAGGAGACGCGCAAGGGGAACAGGCTGTCCATCACCCGGCTTCAAACCCTGGCTGAGGTTCTTTAAATGGAAGAGGTTTTAAATCTCCTTGAACTGTGACACTCTGAGTGACTGATACCACTGCCCCTTGAAACTCTGACCCAGCACCCCCTTGAAGCTTTAACCTTATAAGTGAGGGGGGACCCAGCATCCTTACCAACCCCCCCATTCCCTTGCGAGCTGTGACCCTCTGAGTGATCGGTACCTATCCACCTCCACACTCCTGTGAACCGTGATCCCCCCCCGCCCCCGGATGATTGGTGCTCAGTATCCCTCTTCGCACCTGTGACCCTCTGAGTGATTGATATCTAGAATTGAACTCTGAACTGTGACCCAACAGCCCCTTGAAACGATAGCCCTCTGGGCGATCAATGACAAGCATCCTTGCAAACTCCACCCTAGTGCCTGTGTGAACTTTGGCCCAGAATCCCTCACTCCATGTGAATGGTGACCCTCTGAGTGATTGACGCTCAAGACCTCCTCCACACTCATGTGAATAGTTACCCTCAGTGTGATTGGTCCTCGGCAACCCCCTTCTGAACTGTGATATTCTGATTGATTGGTTTCTAGTCTCCTCCACAGTTCTGTGAACTGTACCCTCCTGTTTTAATGGCACTCAGCTCACATGGGACTCGGCCTCAGGGCAGTCCTACTTTTGAACTATCACCTTTTCAGTCATGCATGCTGAACACCCGCTTGTGTGTTGTGCTTCAGCCCCCCTTCATATATCTGACCTTCTAGGTGACTGATATTCCATGAGCCCTGCAGTCTGTGAG
Organism: Triturus cristatus; assembly: GCF_964204655.1. Classification (NCBI taxonomy): domain Eukaryota; kingdom Metazoa; phylum Chordata; class Amphibia; order Caudata; family Salamandridae; genus Triturus; species Triturus cristatus. The sequence goes on along the minus strand of NC_140592.1, from coordinate 1,249,933,579 downwards.
GTGCCCTGGCACCCCCAGGTGACATGTGAGATTCTGAGTGGACAGTTCCAAAGAACCCATGATGGTACATGAACCTATGAGGGATATGTGCTCAGACCCAGCAAGATCACACCCTCAAAAGCTTGGTAGAACAGCACCCCTGTAAACTCTGAGCGAGCATCCTCTCACACACAAAACCCCTATCAGCTTAACCACCATCAAAGAAACCTAAAAACTCCTGCCAGCACCACCAGTATCCTACAGCAGACCATACCAGGTGTATCCACACACCTCGCTCACCCCGAAAGGGAGGAGGAGGGTGACTCATGGCCACTACAGCCCCTTCTGTAGACTCTCCTGCCCTTCGTTGAATTCATTTCCCTGGTTATTATGGCCTCCAAATTCTCACATCAGCACTCATTAAGGGCCCTATTTATGAGGCCTTGCAACACGTTTGCGCCGCTGCTGTGTCACGCTTTGTGACACATCACCAGTGTAAAAAATGCACCATGTTGTGCCCTATTTACAAAGTGACGCATCTAGGCAGATACATCACTTTGTAAACCCCTGCACCACATTATACCTGCGCCAGGTATAATGTATGCAGGGTGTCGTTCTCCTGCAAAAATCCTTGTAGAAGTGGCGCATTGAAATCTCTGAGATTTCAATGTGCCACTTCTAGGACGCCATTGCGTCAATATCTTACGCCTGCCTCACAGCAGGCCTAAGACTGACGCTGTGCTATACTCATAGCCTCCCCCCTGCATTGCTGGAGTTGCATCACGCTTCCAACACAACTCCAGCAATGCGTCCGTTTTTCGCCTACAGATACGTCAGTAATACTGACGTATCTGTCATTCCTTGCGACATGATGCGTCATCCAGTAAATATGACGCATCAATCATGCTGCAAGGCGGGTGCAATGAAAACTGTCACATTGCTGTTTTCACGCAGCGACGCAACAGTTTTCATAAATAAGGCCCTAAACATTTTGTGAAAATCCTGATTCACCAGTACCGGAAGTGCCAGCCAAATGGGGATTGCAAGTTATGCTGGAACATTTTGCCCCTCATATATTTTTCCCTATGCCATTTCATCAGAAAAAGCCTTGCGTAGTGTGAACTGAGGGAAATTACTCAGGATGAGCAGAAACAGAAGACATGAGGACATCAACGCTAAAATGGTGACTTCTAAGGTAAGTACCCTAATATGGCAACCTGAATCACTAATCATCATTGTATCAATAATTCTGGGCATGGCATAACTTTTTTTCTTATAAATGATTTTATAGAGACTTTATCAAACATAAAGCAGAGAGCATGTCATACGTAAATCCAAAAACCTATATCAGGCACTCAGGAACTTCAAATATAACATTAACATATATAACTCAGTGGACAACTAGCCACATCTCCTAGGCTGCTTCTTGTATGTATTTCATATGTCTAAATACAAGGTTAAGGATCAAAGCTCCCTCCATCCACCCCTCTGCACAGCCAAACATTTGCCCCTACACAGTCCTGCCTCAAATTACATTATTTGTTTCTTCAAAACTCAAACCATAAAAGTCCCTCCACCTCCCCCAGATCTTCTCAAATTTGTTAAGGCAGCCTCTAGTCTCATACACCACCTTTTCGACACCACAGACTAGTACATTGTTCCATACGCTGCCCTTTAGTCGGCATTTGTAGGGATCCCCCGTACCTGGCAATGCCTATTTTTGACACTACTAAGTCCATCATACAAAAAATCTTTCCTCAGAAGATCTACATTACTAGGAATACCCAAAATTATCAATTGAGGGATGAAGGAGACTTTGCATTCCAGTATCACTTCCAATTCTCTCAATATAACTTCCAGATAATCTTGGAACCGACTGCAGCATAACCTTCCACAGTTAGGCACATGAGGCCCCCCATCTAGTAGAGCCTGATCCTATCAAAATAAGCTCAATGCAGAACCTTAAACTGGATCACGTGAAACCTCGCCTTGATGGCTATCTCTCTCTTGTGGTCCACCCTGGCTGCCTCCCAATCGATATCTCCCATTGCACCCAGATCCCTTTCCCATTTTTGTTAGAGGGCCATCAAATTGTCTATCAACTATTCATTTGGATTTTATATCTGGCTAGTGCTGCTCCTTTTCCCAGGCCCCACAGCAAAATTCCAATTCTCAAGTGTGGTGTAGTCCAGCAAGTCAGACCACTCAAGTGCCTTAGCCTGTAGGGCATGTCTGAGCTGTTTGTATTTATAGACCTGCATGTCAGATACCTTATATTCCTCCTTTAGGTGTCCAACAGTTTTAATATTCCTTTGCTCCATGATATTCCGTATTTTAGAGATTCTACTCAGGTCCCACTATGCATAACCCTGTAGTTTAGTCACTTCTTTCAGCCTGATCCTTTTCCATACTGGTGTCTTCATACTTTGCTTTTCAATCCTAGATACGCTGTTACCTTGTCCCATGCCAAAAAGCCATCTGAGCCAATAGGAGATGTTTCTTTTTACCCTGTGCCCCGTAAATATAGTATGTCCAGGTTGGGGCCGCCATGTAGCACTTATCCAATCTCACTGCTGGGTTTTTCCCAGGGCTATATCTCCAATCATTCACTGGTTGCAGCTGGAAAGTTCAGTAACAAGTCCTTGAGTGTAGCAACGCCATTCCACCACTGTATATGGTTCTCTGCAGGTTTTTCAGTGCTATCCCTCGGTATAGCCCCATCTCAAAATAGCATCTGCAACTCCTTCTCAACCCTAAGGAACGGTGTTTCTGGTCTAGTATCGGAAACGGCACATTCTGCATCACTTACTGTAGTGGAGACATGGGTTTTGTCTGCATACATTGCTATGTTAGCATAAGCGTTGTTAGAAGTTAAACGCCATCTTGCCGCTTTGCTGCTTTTGCAAACGACACTACAGGTAGTTGTTATTACAAGTAAAACTGCTTGCTTGCTTTTTCTTCACTTGAGAACGGTCTGTTGTTCACATCCCTAGACGTGCACCGCGACCTTAGTCTGAACAGAAACCATCAAGGTCAAATAACAAAGTATGCTTTTGAATTCAGGTTGATCGGCCCAAGCTCTAGACAAAACAAGCACACAGCTGTAAATATCTGAAACTTGTGTGCCTTTAATATTGCATTTGCATGCATGATTCAGACACGTGGAGAAAACCTTTTCAGACACAGAGAGCAGTGCTGGTCCTGTGATGTGATTCACCTAAGCTGATCTTTGAGGTATGGGGTTCCCATTCAAGCCTAGAGACCTTCTATTATTATATAAAACTAGCTTACTAGGCAGGGGAGGGTGGTTCACAAGGTATTACAGGGCCTGTTTCCACTATCATTGTAATATGATTTCTCCTTTTGTTTTCTATGGTATTGTAACAATGCTGATGGTTTTATTTCTAATCATTTGTCTGCTTATGTTAGCCAAAGTACTGCATCTTAGAGCACGTAGTTAAAAATAAACATTTTAAACTTTTCCGTGTCTCTGATTACTCATGTTGTGGACTGATATGAGAATAATAACGAAAAGGTGGATTCCCACCATTCCTGAGAGTACTCTAAGTCGCTTGTTCTGGGTTTTCTAATCATTGGTAACTTCGAGATGATACGGAGAACGAATGAGACACTGATGCTAGTCGGATAGGAGTTCTGGGTACTGAGGTGAGTTTTTTGGTACACCACAATTCACTGAGGTCCTGGTTTCCTGCACAAAGTTCTGTGCATGAACAGAATCCCCGCAACATGGCGCACCTAACGTTTTGGTCTTATGATTGAGACGCCTTAGTAGTGCTTATGTTTGTCCACAACACCCTCACTCTTGTTTCCGGTTGACGGGAGTGACGGTTTAAACCTACCTATATAGTTGACTCATAGGTTTTTTCAAGCTTGATAATTAAAAAGGTTTCTTTTTAAATTACTATCCCTTTTTGTGCTACGGTTTAATATAGATTGTTTTTCGTCTCTGCGTCCTTATGGCTGAAGTTGCTATTGCAGCACATAGTCGCACACCTCTCTGACGTCATTTGACGCAGTTCGGGGTGCCAGATGATGGGATGTCTATTATCTTTGTAGTGAGTGCCGATGCATCATTTCCCTATGAGCTGTTTAACTCTTGGGTTACTTTTCCAGAGGTGAATGCGGATGATAAGACAATTCACACATACACTCCTACGGCAGTCCCAGCTAATTACACGCCGTATAGGACGCAGGAAATTTCAATTTCTGCTTGGCAGCATCATATTTGGTTCAATGGTGCCCTCCCCCACACCGTTACTCCGGTTCGTTTAGGTCCCTTGTCCATTCCTGGGGCCACTTGGCCAGTCTTGGCCGGGTTCACACCACATCCACGATATTTGCTAGCCCCGTTGGATGACTTACATCAACTAGATACCGCCCTGATTGCCGTACATAGGGCTTTAGTGAAATACGTCTCTCGCAATGTCCAGGTGGGGGCACCTGGGGTTGCGACGCAACTAGCTGGACCGGCCAGGATCACTATTAGTCCCGTCATGGTTAATTCGGTAATGGGCAAGCGCCCCCAGAATAAGGACGATATGCCTTATTGGCTTGCTGAGAAATTTGACCAGCTGGAAGCAGTATTACCTAATTCTACTCCTGTGGAGAAACACAGGATCCTTACAATTAGTTTGCAGAAAGACTTAGTCCCGGAGGTAACAGATTGTGAGAACTGGGGTAAAGTGTTTGCAGCAGTCTACGCGAAGTGCTTTGGCACACCGTCTATGACTGTACTGCCCTCCGTGATTAAGCGTGTTCAAGATGAGCACGGTCCGGAGGCGGCTGTCGAGTTGGGAATCAGGCTTGTTGGCGTGTTCGATGTAGTTGCTGATCTCATCCTTGCTAACGTCAAGGGAGATGCGGTTAACTTTCAAGTGTTGAATGCCCTGCGCCTCGTCGCCGACGTTGACAAACCCCGGCAGTTATCGAAAATTATTGCGAAGGCTTATAAGACGATTTGCCGCAATAGTTTGGGGGTTAAGCCTTTTGCTAAAACAACAGCGCAACCGGAAACTCAGATGGTTAAGTCTACTAAAGACGACCGCCCAGCTTTTCCTTAACAAAATTGGAAAACTAAGAAACAGGGGAAGGAGCAACAGAAACGGGGGTCTTGTCCCGCGTCACCGACACCAGTGACTACTGAACGCATATGAATTGAGCGATTGCACTAGAATTAGGTCTCCTGATAGATTTCAGGTCCCTGAACAACGTTCTCCTCGTTCTTCACAGGAAACATCGGTCTCACAGTCTGGTGGAGGTGAACGTGGCAAATGTCGGGGTGCCCCACAAGGACGTGAGCAGCCCCGCCCGGCTGATGGTAAAGGCAAACAGGATAAATTTGCACGACAGCGACCTCCGTTTCAGAAAAAGAAAGTTGGTGCACTAACAGTGAGGTATGCCACAGATAGTGAGAACACAGCTTCGGAACCTGACATGGGCACTAACGCTGCTAAACAGCGCAGCGGAGGTTACAATAGTGTGGCAAGCACTGCGTCCATATCTGAAGGCGACAGCAACTGACACATTTATTACTGTGGAAACTGCTTATACTAGAGTGGCTCCCCCTGACAGACTATATGACATAGTCCTTTTAATTGAAGGTGACATACAACGTACCATAAAAGGGATTTTTTTGGAAAATCTGACCTCTACATATGACATTTTGCTAGCAGAGGCGGACTGGCCCCCAGCTTTCGTTTTGGCCGCTCCCAGAGGGGAGGAGGTAATCCTCCCATCTTTCGTGCACACTGTGCCGAAGGAGCAAGCTCAGAACTTTGCAGAAGAGTGGCCACAAGTGCTTGCTCTGGCGTTGTACTGTACATAAGTTGGGTGGGATAAACTATCACCAAGCCATGAGATTCCGTTGCGATCTATGCCACAGCCATAACCCCAATATCCCATGCACCGTGAAGCTAGATCTCACGTCGCAGAAATCCTTGAACAATTGGAATATCATGGTGTAATTGAAACATGTGTGTCACCCATGAATAATCCTCTTTTCACTGTAACCAAACCAGATGGGTCGTACCGCCTAGTTTTGGATTATCGACATTTGAACTCTCATTGTCGGACGTGCGTGGTACAGAATACCCATAGCTCTGCCCTCGTCGATAGTCTCGTGAGAAAAAGTTTTAAGACCACACTTGACATCTCCAATGGCTTTTACAGCCATAGCCTGTCCTCTATTAGTAGTCAATGGACGGCCTTTACTTCTAGCGGCAAACAGAAACAGTTTAAAAGATTAGCCATGGGCTACAAAAACAGTCCTGGTGTCTTTGTCGCGCATGTAGTCTCTCTGTTGGAGAGCATTGACCCTGATGCGTACTCGTATGTTGATAATATCTATCTCACAGATGACGAATTATGGCCGCATCTGTGTCACGTTGAGCGCGTCATTGTTATGTTTGCGGACTTCGGTTACAAATTTAACTTTGCAAAATCACACATTGCAGAGTACACAGTGTTGTTTTTGGGCTATGAACTCAACAACGAAGGTCGAGGTTTAGCACCTCACTTCCTGGAGTAATGCACATGTTTGCGAACTCCTACAACTCTGAAAAAACTACAATCGTTGCTGGGTTTTTCAAATTTCGGGCGTACTTACATTCCCGAATATGCCCAGCGTATCAAGCCGCTATATGCCTTGGTACAACCTACTTTTTCCAAATCGAGCTGGCTGTCAGAGCATTCAGCTATCCTGCAATCTTTGCAGGCTGATCTTCTTGCGTCAAAATACTTATTAACGCGTGATAACCATACAAACCTCATAATAAGAATTGTGCCAGGTGTGGGTTTCACGTACTTAACGTTTAATGAGGGAGACACAGTCCCTATTGCTTACAAGTCACACTTGAACACTTCGGCTGAAATGCGCTTTTCAACTGTCGAAAAAGTTTTGACAGCAGTGCAGATGGCGATTCTGAAAGAGAGAGCGCTGTCGCAAGGGAAATGCATGTTGGTTGTCACACCGTATCCTGCGCTAGAGACAGTGGCGAAAGCCAGTGTACCGAATTCAACATTTTTGCATCCACTTTGGATACAATGGGCCACTTCTTTGACGTCTCCAGATGTCACTTTTATCTTTGACGCCTCATTGCAGACTCAGTAGTATTTGCAGTATGAATTTGTTCATCCAGCTCCTCTGTCCTTGCGCCCGCTTGAGGATTACCATTGTATCAATTACACTGACGGTTCGGTGCAACCGGTGACGGATTCTAGGCATACATATTCAGCGGCCTGCGCAATAGTGGCTGGTATTTTCTGAATGGAGAATTCAAGTCTGATGTCGTGCATACGCAGACATTGGGTTATTGTACCGCCAAGTTGGCAGAGCTTCGTGCTCTGGTGCTTGCACTGAAGTTTGCTGATCCTTGAGGGACTACTCTTACTGTGAGTGACTCTTTTTACTGTGTTCAGTCTTTCAACGACAATTTATTCTTTTGGTCTCAAAATGAATATCGTGATTCCTAAGGTAGCACAATCAAACATAAAATGCTTTGGGTTCGAGTCACAGAACTTAAACAACGTCTGCCTCTCGTGAATGTAATTCATACTCTAGGTCACCAGTGTGTAGGTGTCCACGCTGTTGGCAACAGTTTAGCTGACGAAGCAGCGAAAACAACAGTGGCAACATATCTAGTAGCAGCAGTTACAAGATCCAAAAGTAAGATCGATGATGACATCTTGGCAGCTATTGCTGCAACAGAGTAAGGTGATAATTACCCATGGGGTTTCCCTTCTAAATACTCTTATCATTTAAGTCCTGATAAAGTTCCCTATGTAAGAATTAACGACGTTGGTGACAGGTTGATTCCCAACATGGACCGCAGACTTGCCTTGATAACAGCCGCTAACGAAGGTATGGCCTCGGCCCATGCCGGCGTTTCAGCGACTGTCACTATCTTACAACAACATTACTGGTGGCGCGGATTGTATAAACAGACTCGTGATTATGTCCTTACTTGTGACATTTGCCAGCAGATTAAACCTTCGACTGTTGCGCGTCCACCTCAAACACAGTTGAACATATCTAATAAACCACTTGGGTGTGTTTATTTGGATCACTGCGGTCCATTCTCTTCTGATACTGCGTATAAGTACATCTTAGTTGCAGTGGATTCGTGCACACGTTTTCTATGGGTCTGGCCACAACGGAGTGCTGACGCTCGAACTGTCATCAGGGATTTGCGTGTCTTTGTGGGAATTTTTGCATGTGGTACCCTCCATTCAGACCAGGATTCAGCGTTCGCCTCCAAGGCATACAAGGATGGCATGAGATCTTTGGGGTCCAAGTCAAATTTTCGTCTCCATACCGGCCTGAGGGCAATAGTGTTGTTGAGCGAATGAACCGTGACTTAAAGCAGTCCTTGACAGCTAGGGTTTTAGGTACTGGCAGGAATTGGTTGGCCCATTTGTATAGTGTTCAACGTGCACTTAATAATCTCCCTAGAAGGTCTCTGGGTGGGCGGACCCCATACGAAATGCTCTTTGGCCTAAAAATGTTTGTTTCGGACCTTGATGGTCTAGACATGGCGACCTCGGCTGCACCCTTTGACGTAGATGATCATTCTGCTGTGTTACAGAATCTACAAGAGGCTCGAGACAGTCTTGCAAAGGAACACTTGCCCTCCACAACTGATGCTGCACTTCAGATTCCAGTAGTTGGCTGGCTACCTCGAGTTGGTGACCTGGTCCATGAGAAGGTGGAGAACAAGAAGGAGTTTGGCCCCTCTTATCGTGCCCCACTTCCAGTGCTTGGCGTGCAGGGTACAAGAACAGTCATTTTACCTCCACTTCCTGGTCGCAGGGATAACAGGTACATCTCCATTGACAATGTCAAACTACAACGAGTGGCCGATTCTTCTTAGTATGACTCCAGCGGTCTCTTGTCCAGCAATGTGGAGAAATTCTGTTTGGCTCCGGCAAATACCAACACGCCTGACATTGCCATCAAGATGCATACAGTTACTAATCCTTTATTGACTCCACTGGCTGGTGGTCCCATTAAGATACTGAGCAAACCTATCCCAGAGATGTGTCGTTACCTGGTGTGCAATAAAGTGCTGTTGACCAGTCACATTTTTCATTTGTCACTAACTCTATAACATCGAGTGCCCCATCGAAAATTTCAATTTTTGCTGTTTGGTTTAAAAGAAATTGTTTAATTCCCCATTGGACTTATATCTGGCTGGTGCTCATCTCTATATTTTTGTTCATGTCCATTGGATTTGTAGTTGTCTTATTTCGTCTAGTGAATGGACACTATTTTACCGAAAGATCTGCAATTAGATTAATTGATGGAACTTTGGCACCCCACTCCTCATCACACATCATGAAGAGGGACCAGACTTTTGTTAATATTACTGCCTGGCCTGTGTTAGGTGGGATTGTATGGGATGCTGTTAAATTTCAAATTCATGGCCCCACAGAGGTCATTAATGTCCCCAATGTACTTCGTGTTCCTATGGGGGATGTTGTCAAGCAAAACATACGTTCTGATGATTGGGATGTCCAAGCCGTAGAGGCTCTTTTTTCTGATTTGAAATATTATGCTGCTTTTGATGCTGAAGATTTGTATTTAGACTCAGCAAATTATGGAGAGTTGTTTTGCTACCAACACTATGGCAATCATTTCCTGCATAAAGCGAATACATTTAGGAATATCGTTAATTTTACACAATGGGAACATTGTCCAGCTCCCATTGAGGGAAGCTCCAAAACTTTAGTGAAAAAAATTACATATTTTACTGATTTCAGTGTATCTAATCCTGAAGCCTTTTATTTTAAAATGTCTGCCAAGTCAGCTTCCAAAGTTAGACTGACACATAGAATAACGAAAAGGTGTTTCTGATTCCCACCATTCCTGAGAGTACTCTAAGTCGCTTGTTCTGGGTTGTCTAACCATTGGTAGCTTCGAGATGATACGGAGAACGAATGAGACACTGATGCTAGTCGGACAGGGGTTCTGGGTACTGAGGTGAGTTTTTTGGTACACCACAATTGACTGAGGTCCTGGTTTCCTGCACATAGTTCTGTTTATGAGCAGAATCCCCGCAACATTACAGTTTAGGAAGGGTTATCATCTTGAAGATTGCCGCCTGTCCCATTATCATTAAAGGGAGGGTTCACAATCTACCGACACCATCGACTAACACCCTTTTGATAATCCAATATTAACCTTTCAATGCTGCTTTCAAGGAATAGCTCCTGTTGTGGAGTTCTGTTGATTCCTAAACATTTAAACCCTTTGGTAGTAATATTTATATCATTAATTAATTCCTCCTCCATCTCCCACCTTCCACTTATGGAACTTTCCCCAGTTTATGTAATACTGGGAATAGCTTCCATATTCCTCAACTAAGGAGAATATAGAGGGTCAGGTTCTGGTGGTGTTCACCACATCCAAGACGATGTCATGCGCGTACAGCAAGGTTTTCTCTCTTAACGGATCTGCTCCTGTTGCAAAACCTAATGCAGCATGCCAAGGGCTCTATGCATAGGGTAAATAGCAATGAGTGGAGCGGGCACGCCTGTCTAGCCCCACTTTCTGGAAGGAATGGGGAAGGCACATTACCATTTACCCTGACAGCCGCCATTAGGTCCTGGTTCTGGAGAGCTACCAATATGCAAAATTTGGACCAAACACAAATCACTTCAATACCTGCAAAATATATTGCCAATGTATGGAATAAAATGCCTTTTTGGCGTCTAATGAGAACATGGTGGGGGGGAATTACTCTTTATCTCCCTGGCTATGCAATCTCTGGAGATTCAGTCTGGTGTTTGGTCCTTATGAATAAAAGAAGTTACAACTCTTTGCAGCCTCTTGTGCATATCTAGCCAAAATGTTAGTCTCTACGTTAATCAACAATATCGGGTGATACGATGCAAAGTCTGTTTTTTGTTTGCACATCTTATGTGTCATGGTTATGATGAAGTGTCTCATGTTTGGTAAGAGAGCTTCCAGCTCCTGGACCTGGATATGCCAGTATGCGCTGGATATCTGCTATGGGAACATGGCAGCCTCTGTTGGATATCTACCATGGAACCATGCCGGCATGTGTTGGATATCTGCTATGGGAACATGCCAGCATGTGTTGAATATCTACCATGAAAACATTCCAGCATGCGTTGTATATCTGCTAAGGGAACATGCCAGCATGTGTTTGATATTTACCATGGGAACATGCCAGCATGTGTTGGATATCTGCCATGGAAACATGCCAGCATGTGTAGGGTATTTACCACGGGGACATGCCAGCAGGAGTTGGATATCTGCCATGGGAACATGCCAGCATGTGTTGGATATCTGCTATGGGAACATGCCAGCATGTGTTGGATATCTGCCATGGGAACATGCCAGCATGTGTTGAATATCTTCCATAGAAATATACCAGCATGTGTTGGGTATTTACCATGGGGACATGCCAGCAGGAGTTGGATATCTGCCATGGGAACATGCCAGCATGTGTTGGATATCTGCTATGGGAACATGCCAGCATGTGTCAGATATCTGCCATGGGAACATTGCAGAACATGTTTGATCTCTTCCATGAGAACATGCCAGCACGAGTTGGATATCTACAGCTGTCACAGTAACTGGGAAGTGTTGGACAACGCTCTTCTAGTGAAGTAGGTCTTCTGTCAAACTGACCTGTTCCATGGAAGGAGTTCAGCTAAGTTTCCTTTCAAGTCAGGAATGATGAAAGTGTGCATGACTTTGTAGAGGTGGGCTGAAGTCAACGGAGAGCGTGTCCCAGTGCCCTGATGAATCTGTTGCAGTGATGCCTTCCACAAGGATTGTTTGGAGACCTGGGAAAGCCCTTGCTCCCGTCTCAGTGAAGCTTCAATCTTCCAACTTGCCTGAGGGCAAAGTGCACATAGGTGCCTGGGACCCTCAGGGATCTCAACCCGGCTATATTCTCCGTGACGATTTCTTTAAGAAAGGGGAAAAAGGTCCCGATCCCTTACTAGCCGGATATTAAGCATAAATCCTTTTTGTGCTGGTTCTTGCCCATAACAGGGGGAGAGACCCCTATCCCCCTAATTAAAGCAGAGTTCTGTAGGTTTGTCTGGGCAAGATTATTTGTCTTGTTTTTTGTGGAAGAAATTCCAGTTCAATACAAGTTAATCCAAAGGTGAGTAATCATTTATTGGCACTCTGTTCATAAGAGTGGGTACGAAGAAAGAGAAAAGGTGGCACAGCCAACACGTGTTTTGCCCCCTACATGGCCATCCGGCCTGGGGCTTCCTCAGGGCGGGTACTTCCGTATTAAGTTTTGTCAGCGATGTAATTGGTTACAATACCAAGGGATTCTCTAATCTCGGCTAATGCCGGGTTCAAAAGATCTGTTCGGCTTCTCCGTGACGCACTAATAAAGTGTAGGATAATCCCTTGTGGTGACTTCTCTTGGGGCCCAAGGGCACTGTGGCCAGGGCCTCGACTCTGACATGTAAAAATGTGGATTTGTGTATCGTACCACCAGGATCCGATCTTCAGCCTAACTTCTAACCAAAGATACAAAACCTATCACAACGGAGGCACCAATTCTGCATAAAGACTCCTCACATCCCTCTACGTTTCACATGGACATCAGATCACATCCCCTTCACTCACAACCTCCTGCTCGTGTGCATCGGCGCCCGAAGAGCTGCACTGCGATAAATCATTCAGGAGGCGTATCATACCTAATGAAACCCATCACACTAGCCGGTGCCCAAAGCTCTGCTCAGAAGCCGGCAGGCAGGGCTATTAAATGCCAACGTGCTGACTACCGAGGCAGCGTAGTCTTAAATCCAACTCAGGTCTCTTTAATCCACTACCAGACACCCCCTGGCTCTTTATCTCACTCTTGCAGGGTTCTGCTTTCTCCCTTGCTGATGGTTTTTAAGCCTTTATCTTCTTCCTTATTTCCCCTTTGCACATTAATTCTCTCTCTTGCTCTCTGCAAATATCTGAGGAGGAAAAATAAGTGCCTTAAAATTAGTGCCGGTGCGCTCTACAAGCAACCACCAGCTCAAATTAAGCACTTCACTAAACACATTAGTAATCTTAGAAACATGTCCATATACATTACCCATACCCCCTGTGATCTGCGTAGAGGTCAAATAGGATGCATATACCATTCGGCATCTGAGCCACACATGCAACGGACAGCAGCCTTGACGTCACACACAAACAATTTAGGATTTAGGATTCTCAGCCCCTAACAATTAGCAAACTCCACCTTTGGAGGCCTCTCTACTTTTCTCTCACTGGCAGTTAATCAATGCAACCTTTCATCTACAGACGCCTGGAATTCACACATTTAAAAACAACCACCACAGTCACTCACACAAATCTATTTAGAAAGAACACCCTTCCAGGTGCACAAAACACCCAAAACATGAAGAAATTCAACTTCTGCTCATCTCTATCCTGGATGCCACCTTCCACATAAACTACCCATCCCCTCAAAGGGGATCACCATTGACCTCAATGTCCCCTCCTCTCATCTCCGAAAGCCATTCCCCACTGGTCCACCACCAGGCCATTCCTTTTCGACTTTCATCTTCGCTCCAGCATCTTCACAATGTGCTATTAAAGTACAACACCCATTCCTTGGCATTTTCGCCCTCGCTACAGGAAGTGCTTTCTTTTATTTCCGGGGTGTGTATGGACTACAGCTGTAGTTTGTGGAAACATTTGCCTTTCTGAATCCATTCAGTGGTTTCTTTAATGTGGTCACTGATGAAGGATTATGAATGTGATTTGCACAAGGAAGTGCTATGCTACTGTTCTGAGATGCTTACATACAGTTGGATGGCTATTCCTAATTCAAAAAATGAAACAAATCTTTAATATATAATTGAAGAATATGAAAAACGAATAATTTGCAATCTAATTTTGGTCCTTTAATTGTGTTTAAGTTTTATTGCTGTTGTAGTGAAAATCTGTGTGTCCTGATGTTGACCCTATTAATTGATGTGCGTGAGTCGAAACGTCAACTTTTTTAGAAGTCAAGCTGACCTGGATTTTTGAATGACTCCGAATGACTTTACCAAATTTGTTATAATTCGTTGATGTTTAGCCTTTATGTTTTGTGTTGCCAATAGTAAATGCAGCCATATTGGTTCTGACTCCGCAACCTTTTATTGTCCAATCAAAGTATAGATTATTTTCCACATATTTCATAAAATATAATTCAATCAAAGTTTTCTCTGTTTAATTCTGCATCGTTTTTGGATACTAGTGCCCACTTTCTGCTCCACTTGTAGTATTTTGCTTTCTCATTTGCTATCTTCTTCCTTTCCTTTTACCTTTAATATTGTAGACTTCGTTTTGCTATTGCAAATCTTCATTATTTTTGTTGTAACTGAATTGCATACCGGTGCATTTATGTCCTAAACGTACTACACATAACTTATTTTTTTGTGTTCTGCTGTACTTTATTGCACTGTAGCATTTAAACCGAGTTCCATTCACCTAAAGATGTTCCCATAGCTGACGTTGTACCTTTTCATCTTTGATATTTGCCTTTCCATGCGCAGACAAGCTGTGTCCCTTGGAACTTTTCTATCTGTGGAGCACGCCATTACAACAGGAGGGCCACAGGGCTCTTCACTAAGCCCACTGTTATTTAACATTTACATGACTCCACTCATCTCACTAATAAGTTCATTTGGGATCGAAGTTACTTCGTACGCTGACGATACACAAATGATCCTATCCCTAGAGTAAAACTCCAAGGAGGCAGAACTCAACTTTACAAGATGCCTTACCAAGGTCCTCCAGTGGATGAAGGATAACCACCTCAGGTGCAACACCGATAAAAATGAAATCCTACCAATAGGGAAAGAGGTCTCATTCTCGCCGGGTGAGTGGTGGCCAGAGGGCACATCACCTCTACCTGATATGGTGAAGGTGGCAAGAACCCTGGGAGTGCAGTTTGAATCCGCCCTCAGCTTCAAACCACACGCACTGACGGTAGCAGGGACCTGCTTCAGCCTTATAAAATCTTTGAAAAAATTATTTGATCTACTTCCGCTCGCGGCAAGGAAATCAGTAGCAGTCGTCTTGATCCTGGCATGACTAGACTACTGCAACAACCTTCTGGCAGGAGCTAACAAACATTAAAAAGATTCCAAGTAGTCCAACATGCAGCGGTATGGCTAGTTTTGAAACTACCACGAAAGACCTCCGCATCTGCAGCCCTGAAAACGCTTCATTGCCTCCCTCTACATAAGAGAATACTCTTCAAGATTCTCCTAATCACCTTCAGAGCCTCACTCAAACTAGGGCCAAAATACCTTGTATCAAGATTCACCCCCACAGTACAATCAGAACCCTCAGGTTATCGTCAGTGAACCTACTCAAACCTCCCAGTTTTAGATGCAAAACCAGGGGAGGAAAATCAATGGCTGTATTAGGTACCAGAGCCTGGGATCTACTGCCAATGAATCTGAGAAGGCATAAATCTGAAACACAATATAGGAAAGCACTAAAGACTTGGATTTTCGGATCCTCAAATAAACTCTGCCTCTCTCTCATCTAAGAACTTCAGAGCAGACGCTTACCTCCGTACCAGTGCCAGGATGCTCCTTTCGGAGTGGCAGTCAGCGCTGTATAAATATCACTTTTCCTTTCATTTCATTTCATTATCTTGGTCACATGTTATTGTTTTACCTTCCTTTTTATGTAATTGATTTCATTTTTCACTTGCCAGCTGCTTACTTATTTTTTATGTCCGCTTTATGGCATTGCATTTGTATAGTGCTTCATAATGAGACTTCGTAGAGCTTGACGTCATCTGTGAGGTTCAACATTATGGCATTCATGTACCAATGTCATTAACTTTGCCATCTACTGCACTATCTTGATCCTTCGTTGATTCTCTGTAACTTACGCTGTCAGCATTTTCTGCCAACCGCCTACTTTTTTTTAGCCCTGGGCAAAATGTTAGTTATGGCAACAAAGTTCACAAAACTCAATCATTTTGCACAACATGACATTTATGAATTTTTAATATATTTAGCATAACAAAAAAAATCGCACTCGCACCTCGCGTAAAAAAAGTCTAGCAAAATACCAGCGGAGACTGGTTCAAACAGAACATGTTTCTACGAGAGACATTTTCGTTCGAACCAGTCCCCAGCTGGTATCTTGCATGTCTGTTTTTACGTGACGTGAGTGTTCAGCTAAAAAATTGATGCGAGATAACGGCAAACCACATTCCACTACAAAAGCATTATTTTTAAAATCTTCCTGGAATTTTGTGAAATGTTGCAAGAAAAACATCAATGACTTTGACCGCCAGTAGTTTTCATCCTTGATTTGGTATTATATTCTTTATCTTGTTCGCCACTTTCCAACTTCTCCAATTTTTTTTCCAGAACCAGATAAAGTGATATCCTTCCCACTCCTGCTCCGATTCCTTTGTATCATACTCTACCTCTGTAGTTTGTGCTTTATTTAGCAGCCACAATGCCTTGCATCCTTTTAGGTCTTGCCTACCAGACAGCTCGAGACCTATTGATATTAGTGGCCTTAGACCTGTCCATTGCTTTTCATTGGTTGGCTTTATTATCACTCACATTTGCTTGCTTTTTATTCATTAGCTCGTTTGGGCTTTCCTTCCTCTTTTTGTATTTGTCCCTCCATGGAGCATATCCTAATTACTTGTGTCCTTACTTACTTCAGGTGCTTCTTTTTTCTTTTTGGTTAAACGCTCCATGAGAGTGCATATGTTTCCCAGCTGTCTCCCTCGTGTACTTCTCGTCTCCCCTCCACAGTGTTCCGTGCTGCTCTCTCTCACTTGTTTACTTCTTTTCCTCTCCCTCTTTGTTGTGTTTCCCCCATGGTGAATGCTGATGCAGTACAGTGTGAACAAAACACAAAAGCCATGATGACAGGGCTGCGTTATTTTGTAGACATAGCTGTGTCACAATGTTAGACACAGTCAGCATTTTTACTTTCATTTACTGATCCTAGATAAATCAGTGAATAAAAAAAAGGAAGATGCACAAAGGTGATTCTTTTTACAAAGCGGAAGGATCAACAGCAATTTGCTGGCTGAAACTCAACAATAAAAATCAAATAAAATATATATATATATTGGTCCACGGGGGTGGCAGCAGAAAGTGCAGGTCTGGGTTGGAGGATGGGGAGGCATGGGGCACAGAAAAGAAGCACGCAAGGGAGGGAACAACAAGGAGGGTGAGAGGAGATGCACACAAGGGAGACAACAGCATGGGGGTAAGGGGCGATGCACACCGATGAGAGCAACATGGAGTGCTGGGGAGCGAAGCAGACAGATGAGAGTGAGCAACACAGAGGACGGGGAGGGAAGCACTGACAAGAGTGAGCAACATGGAGTATGGGCAGAAGCACACAAGGGAGACACATGCAGTCTCATGAAGTGCTTAAACAAAAAGAAAAAACTAGTTCCCTTAAAGTGAGCAGTGGAAGGACACAAGAAAAGAGACTATGCTCCAGGGTAGGGAGAGACACAAGAAGGGGAAGGCAATCCAGCAAATAAATGAAAGTTAATGGGAGTGACAATAAAGCCAGCCAATGGTGAGCAAAGGTTTGCTTTAAGCCCACTATAAGCCCTTGATAAGGTGGTGTTTTGCAACCAGACAGCTTGCGAGCTCCAGTAGGCATGACCTAAAAATTACTTCTTCCCAATCCAGAGGCTGAGACAAAAAACTAAAGGAATTCAGGCACATGGGACAGGTCTGCAGAAATAATAGTACTGAGAAAGCAAGGATCATAGCTGGAAACTAGAGAGGGTCTGAAGGCAATGCTATCATAATATGAGCTTGTGCACGGTCATCAGTGGCATTTTCAGATTTGCAATTTAAAATCAGACTTCATTATTATTAATTAGGATTTTAAATTGTGATTTCAGAGACACCAAACATGAACAGGTTATCTCTTCCCATTTGGAAATTACACTTATAGAATGTAATAAAGCAACTTCAATGTTATGCTATGGGAGAGCTAGGCCCTACGGCAGTGAAAAACACATTTAAGAGTTTTCCAATACCAGGACATGTACAATTAAAAAGTACATGTCCTGTTTTTTAAATGCAATGCACACTGCCCTCCGGGCTGTCAAGGGCCTACCCTTGGGATGACTTATATGTATTAAAAAGGAAGGTTTGGGCCTGGCAAAAGATTTATTTTGCCAAGTCGAAATGACAGTTTAAACTGCACACACAGGCTCTGCAATGGCAGGCCTGAGCCATGTTTAAAGTGCTGCTTAAGTGAGTGGAATAACCAGTGCTGCAGGCCCACTAGTAGCAGTTAATTTACAGGTGCTGTACACATGTAGTGCCAATTCACTAGGGACTAACAAGTAAATTAAATATGCCAATTGGGTATAAGCCAATGATACCATGCTTTAGGGAAAGAGCACAAGCACTTTAGCAGTGGTAGCAGTGGTAAAGTGTGCAAAGTCCTAAGGCCAGCAAAAACAAAGTCAGCAAAAACAGGAGGTAGAAAGCAAAGTTTTAGTGGGAAGACCACGCCAAGGATGCCAGGTCTAACACTGCCTTTTAACATCTGTACATATGTCTGTTATTAGACGACGGCAGAAGTGGTTTCTTATTTGCCTTCTAGCCCTTAGAGGCCAAGATATCTGACCCTTTGTTTCATAAATAGTTGATATCGGATTAACATAATAAGGCATGACATAACAATTTACTTTAAAAATTCCATTCACTTAAGATCAGGATGTATATCACAATTGTTTTTACTTCTGTAAAAATACTGAGCATTTCCATTTGCACCATTTTTCCTGATTAAATAATACACAATAAAGTAAAGAGCATTTGCAACAGGGCAACTTGTTGAGGGAAGTGACTGTAAACTCCTGCAGCTGTTTACAGAATACAAATTACACACGCACCAAAAATAGCTTACAACCACTTTATTACTTGCTTGACGGTTGTGTGAGGGTTCAGCTTTCTTTGTTAAAATGTCTATGACACATCACATAGCTTAAAAGTACTACATGTGTTGCAAAAAGGTTTGCAATCTGTTTTCTCCCTTTTCACGCTGGTGCAAAATTCTTTGTTTGGATGGGCTGGGGTAAAGTATAGATGCTCACTTATGTATTGCGCAAGAGACTAAAATGATGCACATAAACTTGCCCTCTTCTGCACCAGTTGAAAGGTTCTCTGAGGAGGAGGCGGTAGTCAGAATTCCTAATCTGATGTTTACGGAAAGTGACTAGATGTACCATTGGGAGTACCTATATGGAAGCAACTGATTGTACACGACACACGTTCATGCCTTAGCTATTTTGCCATGAAGAAGTCCCAATGTATCAAGACGAAACGCATTGGCTGTGTCCGTATCCATAATTTTACATTTTAAGCAAAGAAATAAAGAATGATCTTCTTCTTAATGAACTTGCTTTGTGATGTCTTTATCCATTGATTTGAATTTGATGTAACTCAGATGATTTGGGATTTCATGCTCTAAATCTAACAGGCACATGCATCAACCACAAAACCGGTCGCAAACGGGCCGATTCTCAGAATCTGCCCCTTTGCGACCGGTATTTTTGCATTTGGGATGCATCATCCCAAATGCAAAAATCGCAATTTAAGGAATCTCAAAATAGCGATTCCTTAAATAGCGATTGCATTTAAGGAATCCCTAATTGAGATTCCTTAAATGCAATGCATTAAAGTTTAAAAAATAGCGATTTCGCTATTAGCGGGAGCAAATTACCATGAAGCTGGACTTCATGGTAATTTGCTAAAACTTAGAAAAATGCACTTATTTGCATTTTTCTAAGTTTCATGTTGCGAACACACATGCCCTTAGAGCATGTGTGTATGCAACATGTGTGCAGAGTTCAAATACATGGGTGCAATAGGGTGTCATTTTGACACCCTTGCACCCTAGAAATTGCGGGAGCAATTTGCGAGTACCTACTGGTACTCGCAAATTGCTCCCGCAATCTCCAATGCATTCCTATGGGCCTGGAGGCCCATAGGAATGAATGGGAAGCCATTCATTAATTGCGACTCGCAATTTGTGAGTCGCAATTAATGAATGTTAAGGAATCGCTATTTTAATAGCGATTCCTACATGCATAGGCTTTTGCGAGTCCTTAATTGCGATTCCTTAATATTCGCAATTAAGGACTCGCAAAAGCTTTTCTTGATGCATGTGCCTGTAAGTCTTTACTAGACTCTCCTTCCTTCTAAATGAATTTATAGGCATGTTTCTCCCTGCCGTGTTCTTCTTGTACGATTATTGGGACTTCTGAGTGGTTGGCTGCAGGGGTGAACACCCTCTATTTTGGGAACTGTACAGAGTGCTGTGATTGATACCACAGCCATTCAAGATGTGCTTGTACAAATTGTTTTCATCTATTCACAATAATGAAACTTGACACAGAGTTTTATAAAAATGTCTGTTTCTCACACTGCAAAAGATAATGTTGAACAAGCAAAATACAAACTTAAATGCTTACTGTATGTGATATAAGCCAGTGGGACTCTGAAATAATGCAAGGATTTTCTATTAAAGATTTAAAATGCTTGCTTTCCAGCTCGTGTTTTGAACTAAATGAAAGCTTTTTCATTGATACACAGCAGGGGGGTCATAGACATGGTTTCCGGTTCCAGGCTACCATTTATTTAAAGAGTGGTATAGCGCTGCTCAGTGTAATTAATCCAAGAAACTATAGCTGATTGTCATGTACCCAGAGAGAGTTGTAGAAAATTAACTGCTCATGAGCACCATGTTTACCTAGTGTTCTTTTCACTTCTTTGGTGACCTCTGAAGTCAGTGGGTAGGCAGTGCTTAATTTGAGCCGGTGGTTTCCGGTGCTTGGCACCAGTACTTAATTGTCAACAGAGGCACATGTGTCAGTCCACCACAAAGTGGCTCTGTCTGGCTGATTTAGAGATGACCAGAACAACAGTCAATTATTAATTTAACATACATTAAAAAATGACTTTGACCTGCTGCCCAAGCCCTTCTTATAGCTCTGAGGGCCTGGAATAGTCCGAACTGCCACACTTGTAAGAGTGTGATGGTTAGTAACTGTGTTGTTCCTTTCGTTGGCAACTCTGGCAGGCAGTGGCGGCTCATTCGCTGAGGCAGGGGAGCATCGCCTCACTGCTTTTCAGCAGTGGAAAAAAGGAAAAATAACATGATAATATGTTAAAAACACATCGTTATTATCCTTTTATTTTTCCTTACTGAGACAGTGTTAGGGTGGGGCAGGGCAGGGCTGGGCTGTCTCACAGCCAGCAAGGGGAGGAGTAGTTCATGCACTTAAGTTTGCATGATGATTTGGCCGCCGTCTTGGGCCGGCCAAACAGTCATGCGCACTTTGCATGTTCTCCACCGGGCTGTAATGCACAGCCTGGGTGTAGAACTGGCCCATGCTCCCAGTCCCCATCTGTTATATAAACAACAGGGGATTGATTCATTTAAGGTAAACAGAGGTTGGAATCCAAAAACTAGTAACAAAACATGATACCTCTGTCACCATAAATCAAGGGGTCGATTTCTTAACGTGGATTTTTATTTTCCACCTTGTACATGTATTCTTCATGGACTAAGTTTTATCTTTTTCATCAAGATCTGTTCAGTGCTGTACAACTTTAAATCAAATTACAAAAAACATTTAGAAACGCTTAACAGTAAAGACCAAATCGACGATTGGACAATCATGTACAGGGACAATATTTACATGGAAAGACAAAGACAGTTCTAAATGATACCTTATAAATAACGGAATGTGAAGTAATCAACAAGCAAAGGGAGTCCTATACATTTCATGTAAAGTACCTGGGACCTATTCTTTTAGTCCTCACAGACTAACAGTATTTTTTGAGTGCCAATAGGAGGAAGCCTCCAGACAGTAGGGAACAGGTTTATGACACTGCACTTGGGTGTCGGGCAAATGTTTTTTAAGGGACTTGACGTCGATCTTGTTCCTTGGAGTTCTTAATACGGCTTGCCTCCTCTAGAAACCAACGCGTTTCGACCTTCTATGTGGCACTGGTTGTGGAAGGTCTTCATCAGGGTAAACACATGTTTGTGCAAAGGACTGGGTGTATCTAACGGAGAAAAATGAGATGGCCGTCTTATTATTGTGGAGACAAAGGTAAGCTTTGTATTCGCTGATTACACGTGTAATTCTGGGTTAAAACTCATGGTTATCCGTACGTACCGGTTGGGAAGTCCTATAGGAGTCCGGTGGTTGGGTCTCTTGCGACTCCAAGGATGGACGCTGTTTTGATGCAGCGAAAAAGGGGAAGGGAAGGGGGAAGGGGGGGCCTCCAAGCAATGGAGGTCGGGCACCCCAGTACCTGCGGGGAAAAGGGGGTATTTCTTAGGATATTAAATGAACGTGTAGGCTGGCCGATGTTTTCAAACTTACGGTGATGTGAGACTAGTGTTTCTTCAAACGGACCATGCTTCGCGAGTGAGGGCACGTGCCTATACTGTGATGTATAGCGTTAATGGCTGAGTCCGGTGATAAAAAGTGGTGTTAAATTGACACAAGTGTGCTCTTGCGTGGTCTGAGCCGCATCATCCACACCTCATGATCTGAGAGGAAGTTACTCGCAGACACGGAGCTCTAACCCCGGTGCTCGGAGTGCGCTTGCTACTTGACGCTCGATTTGGTGGCTGTTACAGTTCTACTGTGTTTTAATGGTGGGCGGGGAGATAGTTGTGCAGAATATGCTGTTGTTGTGCCGAGGAAAAAACTCCCTGTATATTGGGGGTGTTTTGTCGATCTACCTCTGGTAGCCAGTGCAGGGGGAGGGAGGGGGGGGGGGGGAAAGGGAGACACCCATGCAACGTGGGGGACGGGTGCCTAGTAGGTTGTCCCGGTGGCAGGTGTCTTACCAGCTTGTGTCTGGGTCAGGAGTTCTCCTTGGCTCCTGCGAATCGGGAGCTTAAGAGCTGTGGAGCAGAGTTTCACTTTCTTGCCAGCGTGGTCGTACAGCATGCAGCTCGGGGGCAGTCAGTCATCCCTCCGGAGTGTAGAGGAGTCTCCTGGTGCATGGAATTTAAGGGGGTGTGTGCCGCGACGCTCCGGAAGTAGAGTATTAGTTCCGGGTCAACCGCGGGTGGACTCTGACAGGGGCGTGTCTGTTTACATATAGTAGCGTACTCGTAGTGGAGCTGCCTACGCGTCGAAGCAACGTAGTTGCGCCACGAAGAAAATATAAATGAAGGGCATGGCAAACTGTGTAATGTGCCCTGCAAAAATGATTTTAAAGAAACCGGATCGGAGCGCCGTTGAGAGGGTCTGATTATTCCAGTTTTCCCCACTATCAGATGTGACCTGGTTCGTAACGATCCTGCTGCTAAGGTGGGTGCCCACCTGTTGGATCGTGATCTGTGTTAGGATAGTCAGGACCATGTTTTTTGTGAGCACAATTAATGTAGGCACGCGCTAGCAGTGCCAGGGACCCAATAGATGTTTGCACGGGCTGGCAGTGCCAGTGATACAAATAATCAAGTGCTTTCAGATATATATCGACATCCGGGATCATCGCTTTATAGTTGTGAGGAGAGTGCCGGGGAAAGGCGTCTATTGGTCAGATTAGTGTGGATGAATCTGTATAGGTGTGTGTCAAACAGATTTTTCAATGGTATGCCGTCCCAATGTAAGGTGGCACAGTGTAAATGCCTGTACAGAAGTGTACTAGGGAGGGGAGAAAGAGAAATTCAGATGAGACAAATTCAAGACCAGTGTTGTAGTTCACTGGTTTCATTCAAGCCATTTTCGATTGTGTTCAAATACATGATGGTCTTTGCCTCAAACTTGGAAAGGAGACTATCAACATTAGCTCCGTATACCCGCTTTAGAACAGTCCATTTGATATCTTTGGGGCTATGTTGATATTCAATACAATGTGTTACCATTGGTGCAGTTAGGATCTTGCACTTAATTCTGGAACGGTGTTGAGTCATTCTTGTTTTTATGGCTTGGGTTGTTTTGCCAATGTATGCCAGTGGGCAGGGGCACAAGGCGCAGTAGATCACGTTGTGGGTGTTACAATTCGTGAATGGTTCGTGTTTTATGAATTTGTTCCCATATACAAAAAGGTCGCCTTCTATGGTACTTTGGCAAGATGTACAATTACCACACTTTCGGTGACCCTTGATCGGTGGTAGAGATAGCAACGTTCGAATTGGATTTGTGTCACATTTTTTTGACGTGTTGGCATGTACAAGTTTGTCCTTGAGGCTTCTGTTCTTCTTCAGTGCAAAGATTGGAGGGTTTCTTAATGGTTCTATCGATTTGACAGTTGTCCAGTTTTTTTGGACTATTTTTTTCATTGCATTTGTTCGTCCTGAAAAAGTCGTGACGCAGACCAGGGGTTTGTTGTTATCTCGTTCTTTCGGTACCAGAAGGGTTTCCCTGGGAATGTACCACGCCCTCTTCATAGCCCTCTTCAACAATTTCTTTGGGTACTGTCTCTCAATCAGTTGTGTCATCAGTGTGTTAGCGTTGTCAAAGTAGTCTTCTTTCTTCATGCAGTTACGTTTAATACGTAAAAACTGGCTGAAAGGCAGATTTTCACGTAAATTTCTCTGATGAAAACTGGAGAAGTGCAATGTAGTGTTTTTGTCGGTTTTCTTCTTGTATAGGGTTGTGTATAGTTGACCAGCCTCGTGTCGTATCAATAAATCCAAGAAGTTCATCTCCTCTTTATTGTGGTTAACCGTAAACTGGATGTCTTTGTTTCTATTGTTGATCCAGGTGACGAATTCCAAAAGTTGATCCAGTGCTCCTCGCCACAGCATAAAGACATCATCAATATAACGGTACCACATTTTAATGTGGCCGTCATATGGGTTGTTGTTATAGACCCATCTGTCTTCGAACAGAGCCATAAACATTATGGCCATTTCAGGCGCGAAGGGACAACCCATTGCGGCTCCTTTGATTTGCAGGAATTGGATTCCATTGAAGTTGAAAAAGTTATATTTTAGACAAATTTCCGCCAACTGCCGGATGAAAGAGGTGGGGACATTGTGTGGGCGTTCACGTTTGTCTAGGAAGAACTCAATAGCTTCTAGTCCTTGTTCCTGTGGGATGTTAGTGTATAGACTGACGATATCCAATGTGACCAGATGTTCCTCTTGTGCATCAAAGGGATGACCTTCCAATAGATTGATGGCTTGCGTCGTGTCCTTAATATAGCTCACTGTGTCTCTCACCAAGGGTTTTAGAAAAGTATCTACATACTTAGCTGGTCATCAAGAAGAAGAAACCACCATAAACTATTCGGGACTTAAAAATCCCTCAACGTTCTTTCCTGCGGCTGAATTGATGCCTATGGAGCAACTCACTTTTGAAAAAAACGTCATGAGAGATCTGAGTGATTTAGACCAAAAGAAGATCTACACTAAATGGAATCTATCGAAAAATGAAAAAACAGCCTTGGATACACTCATGAAAAATGAAGAAATCATTATCAAGCCTGCGGACAAGGGCGGGGCAATTGTCATTCTTCCCCGAGAAAAATATGAAACGGAAGTAGAACGCCAATTAAACCAAGAGGAACACTACAAACGTTCAGATGAGGATTTTGTGAATTTAATCAAACAAAAACTCATTGCCCTGGTTAAGATTGGAGAAGATGAGGGCTGGCTATCAAAAAAAGAAGCACTATACTTGATTAATGATAATCCGAGAACACCTCTTCTCTATGTCCTCCCAAAAGTTCACAAAGACATCGAAAACCCTCCCGGAAGACCAATAATTTCAGGAGTCAATTCCATACTCGAAAGACCAGCTAAGTATGTAGAAGCTATTGAGTTCTTCCTAGACAAACGTGAACGCCCACACAATGTCCCCACCTCTTTCATCCGGCAGTTGGCGGAAATTTGTCTAAAATATAACTTTTTCAACTTCAATGGAATCCAATTCCTGCAAATCAAAGGAGCCGCAATGGGTTGTCCCTTCGTGCCTGAAATGGCCATAATGTTTATGGCTCTGTTCGAAGACAGATGGGTCTATAACAACAACCCATATGACGGCCACATTAAAATGTGGTACCGTTATATTGATGATGTCTTTATGCTGTGGCGAGGAGCACTGGATCAACTTTTGGAATTCGTCACCTGGATCAACAATAGAAACAAAGACATCCAGTTTACGGTTAACCACAATAAAGAGGAGATGAACTTCTTGGATTTATTGATACGACACGAGGCTGGTCAACTATACACAACCCTATACAAGAAGAAAACCGACAAAAACACTACATTGCACTTCTCCAGTTTTCATCAGAGAAATTTACGTGAAAATCTGCCTTTCAGCCAGTTTTTACGTATTAAACGTAACTGCATGAAGAAAGAAGACTACTTTGACAACGCTAACACACTGATGACACAACTGATTGAGAGACAGTACCCAAAGAAATTGTTGAAGAGGGCTATGAAGAGGGCGTGGTACATTCCCAGGGAAACCCTTCTGGTACCGAAAGAACGAGATAACAACAAACCCCTGGTCTGCGTCACGACTTTTTCAGGACGAACAAATGCAATGAAAAAAATAGTCCAAAAAAACTGGACAACTGTCAAATCGATAGAACCATTAAGAAACCCTCCAATCTTTGCACTGAAGAAGAACAGAAGCCTCAAGGACAAACTTGTACATGCCAACACGTCAAAAAAATGTGACACAAATCCAATTCGAACGTTGCTATCTCTACCACCGATCAAGGGTCACCGAAAGTGTGGTAATTGTACATCTTGCCAAAGTACCATAGAAGGCGACCTTTTTGTATATGGGAACAAATTCATAAAACACGAACCATTCACGAATTGTAACACCCACAACGTGATCTACTGCGCCTTGTGCCCCTGCCCACTGGCATACATTGGCAAAACAACCCAAGCCATAAAAACAAGAATGACTCAACACCGTTCCAGAATTAAGTGCAAGATCCTAACTGCACCAATGGTAACACATTGTATTGAATATCAACATAGCCCCAAAGATATCAAATGGACTGTTCTAAAGCGGGTATACGGAGCTAATGTTGATAGTCTCCTTTCCAAGTTTGAGGCAAAGACCATCATGTATTTGAACACAATCGAAAATGGCTTGAATGAAACCAGTGAACTACAACACTGGTCTTGAATTTGTCTCATCTGAATTTCTCTTTCTCCCCTCCCTAGTACACTTCTGTACAGGCATTTACACTGTGCCACCTTACATTGGGACGGCATACCATTGAAAAATCTGTTTGACACACACCTATACAGATTCATCCACACTAATCTGACCAATAGACGCCTTTCCCCGGCACTCTCCTCACAACTATAAAGCAATGATCCCGGATGTCGATATATATCTGAAAGCACTTGATTATTTGTATCACTGGCACTGCCAGCCCGTGCAAACATCTATTGGGTCCCTGGCACTGCTAGCGCGTGCCTACATTAATTGTGCTCACAAAAAACATGGTCCTGACTATCCTAACACAGATCACGATCCAACAGGTGGGCACCCACCTTAGCAGCAGGATCGTTACGAACCAGGTCACATCTGATAGTGGGGAAAACTGGAATAATCAGACCCTCTCAACGGCGCTCCGATCCGGTTTCTTTAAAATCATTTTTGCAGGGCACATTACACAGTTTGCCATGCCCTTCATTTATATTTTCTTCGTGGCGCAACTACGTTGCTTCGACGCGTAGGCAGCTCCACTACGAGTACGCTACTATATGTAAACAGACACGCCCCTGTCAGAGTCCACCCGCGGTTGACCCGGAACTAATACTCTACTTCCGGAGCGTCGCGGCACACACCCCCTTAAATTCCATGCACCAGGAGACTCCTCTACACTCCGGAGGGATGACTGACTGCCCCCGAGCTGCATGCTGTACGACCACGCTGGCGAGAAAGTGAAACTCTGCTCCACAGCTCTTAAGCTCCCGATTCGCAGGAGCCAAGGAGAACTCCTGACCCAGACACAAGCTGGTAAGACACCTGCCACCGGGACAACCTACTAGGCACCCGTCCCCCACGTTGCACGGGTGTCTCCCTTTCCCCCCCCCCCTCCCTCCCCCTGCACCGGCTACCAGAGGTAGATCGACAAAACACCCCCAATATACAGGGAGTTTTTTCCTCGGCACAACAACAGCATATTCTGCACAACTATCTCCCCGCCCACCATTAAAACACAGTAGAACTGTAACAGCCACCAAATCGAGCGTCAAGTAGCAAGCGCACTCCGAGCACCGGGGTTAGAGCTCCGTGTCTGCGAGTAACTTCCTCTCAGATCATGAGGTGTGGATGATGCGGCTCAGACCACGCAAGAGCACACTTGTGTCAATTTAACACCACTTTTTATCACCGGACTCAGCCATTAACGCTATACATCACAGTATAGGCACGTGCCCTCACTCGCGAAGCATGGTCCGTTTGAAGAAACACTAGTCTCACATCACCGTAAGTTTGAAAACATCGGCCAGCCTACACGTTCATTTAATATCCTAAGAAATACCCCCTTTTCCCCGCAGGTACTGGGGTGCCCGACCTCCATTGCTTGGAGGCCCCCCCTTCCCCCTTCCCTTCCCCTTTTTCGCTGCATCAAAACAGCGTCCATCCTTGGAGTCGCAAGAGACCCAACCACCGGACTCCTATAGGACTTCCCAACCGGTACGTACGGATAACCATGAGTTTTAACCCAGAATTACACGTGTAATCAGCGAATACAAAGCTTACCTTTGTCTCCACAATAATAAGACGGCCATCTCATTTTTCTCCGTTAGATACACCCAGTCCTTTGCACAAACATGTGTTTACCCTGATGAAGACCTTCCACAACCAGTGCCACATAGAAGGTCGAAACGCGTTGGTTTCTAGAGGAGGCAAGCCGTATTAAGAACTCCAAGGAACAAGATCGACGTCAAGTCCCTTAAAAAACATTTGCCCGACACCCAAGTGCAGTGTCATAAACCTGTTCCCTACTGTCTGGAGGCTTCCTCCTATTGGCACTCAAAAAATACTGTTAGTCTGTGAGGACTAAAAGAATAGGTCCCAGGTACTTTACATGAAATGTATAGGACTCCCTTTGCTTGTTGATTACTTCACATTCCGTTATTTATAAGGTATCATTTAGAACTGTCTTTGTCTTTCCATGTAAATATTGTCCCTGTACATGATTGTCCAATCGTCGATTTGGTCTTTACTGTTAAGCGTTTCTAAATGTTTTTTGTAATTTGATTTAAAGTTGTACAGCACTGAACAGATCTTGATGAAAAAGATAAAACTTAGTCCATGAAGAATACATGTACAAGGTGGAAAATAAAAATCCACGTTAAGAAATCGACCCCTTGATTTATGGTGACAGAGGTATCATGTTTTGTTCCCAGTCCCCATCTGAGCGCCAAACTACTGAGCTCAGACCAATCAAGACGCTGCTGTCATTGTGACAGCAGCGTTGTGCTTGGCTTAGGGGAGCCTGGGTACGTCCTGAGGAGAGACGACACTGGAGAAGAGACAGAGAGACGGCGGCCCTCCAAATCAGATAGGTGGGATTTTTAATTTTTAATTTTCACATCCTCCAAACCCCACCCCCCATCCCCCACCCAGACCCACCACCCCTGTTGTGTACCCACCACCGCTTCTGGCAGGGGCAATGTGTAGTGCAAGCTGCAGTGGTCTCCTGATGAGAGCCCTGGAACATATCTTTTTACAAATTAAACCCTTCGCTGCTTGGCCTTCCCCCCCCTGTGCTAAGCCTTTTTTTGTCTATTTGGGATGGTCTGCTCTTAGGCCCCTGTAACCTTTTGACCACATAAGGTAACCACGCCAAATTTGCGTTCTTTTTTTCAACCACATGGGGATTCTAAAGGTACCCAGGGTTTGTGGATTCGCCTCGAGGGGACCCAGAAATTAGCCAACATTAAGCAAAATTTAGTATTTTTCTGGAAAAATGGGAAAAAAGGGCTACAGATGAAAGCGTCGCTTTTTTTCCCCCTGCAAATGGTATCAACAAAGGGGTTGTGGTGCTGAAACCACCATCTTCCCAGCTTTCAGGGACAAGCAGACGTTTGTCAGAAAACCAAAAATCTTTACACAGTTTTGGCATTTTTCTGGGACATAGCCTATTTTTGCTATTTTATGTGCTTTCAACCTCCTTTCGGTTAATGGTAGAAATGGGTATGAAATCAATAATGGATCCTGGAAAGCTATACATTTTGGCAAAGTAGACAAAATTCTGAATTCAGCAGGGGTCATTTGTGTAGATCCTTCAAGGTTTCTTTATAGAAACTAACAGTTAAATATAGGAAAAATTGAAAATTAGTTGTAAAAAACAGCCAACGTTTTCACCTGTAACTTCTTCTAATTGTGACAGCTGTTTTAAAGCAATATAACGTTACATCCGAAAGACCTTTCTGGTTGTGGGGATATATAGGACTTGTAGGTTCACCAAGAATCCGAAGAACCCAGAGCCAATAACTGAGCAGCGTCTTGCAATGCTTTTGCATTATGTTCCGGGTATTTAGCAATTAATTTGGGAAAATATATACATGGAAAAATCAGTATGAAAGAAACCTATGTATTTCTGAAATTGGACCAAAATATAGAGTTTACAAACAGTAGATATTTGCACATTTCCAAAATTGTGAGTACCCATACCACCAAGAGACTTATAGGTCATTTTTGAAAATGACTTCTTTTTTACACATTGTCTTTCATTTGGAAGGCAGAAATGCATCAAAAGTCAACAGGTAATAACAGTTCCTCTACAATGCTGTGTTGCCCTAAGTCTCCCGATAAAAATGGTACCTCACTTGTGTGGGTAGGCCTAGTGCCCGCGACCGGAAACTGCCCAAAACGCAATGTGGACACACCACATTTTCACAGTGACGACACCCTTTTTTGCAAAGTGCCTTGCTGTAGATTTTTAAACCCAGCTCTGCCGGCACCTAGGGAAACCTAGCAAACATATACATCTTTTAAAACTAGACACCCAGGGGGATCTAGGATGGGGTGACTTGACTGGCTCTCACCAGGTTCTGTTACCCAGAATCTCTTGCAAACCTCACAATTTGTCCCAAAAAACACATTTTCCTCATATTTCTCTGGTGGAAAGTTCTGGAATCTGCATGGATCCACAAAATTCCACCCACTCCGCGTTCCCCAAAGTCTTCCGAGAAAAATGGTACCGCACTTCTGTGGGTAGGCCTAGTGCCTGTGACAGGAAACGGCTTAAAACGCAACATGGACACACCACATTTTCACAGTGAAAACGGGCCCTTTTTTGCAAAGTGCCTTGCTGTAGATATTAACCCTAGCTCTGCCAGCACCTAGGGAAACATAGCAAACATATACCTTTTTATTAAACTAGACACCCAAGGGAATCCAGGATGGGGTGACTTGACTGGCTCTCACCAGGTTCTGTTACCCAGAATCTCTTGCAAACCTCAAAATTTGTAAAAAAAAAACCACATTTTCCTCACACTTCTGTGGTGGAAAGTTCTGGAATCTGTGTGGATCCACAAAATTCCACCCACCCTGCATTCCCCAAAGTCTTCCAAGAAAAATGGTACCTCACTTGTGTGGGCAGGCCAAGTGCCCGCAACAGAAAATGACCCAAAACGCAACGTAGACACACCACATTTTCACAGTGAAAACTGACCCTTTTTTAGGTCTCGCCTGACCCAGCGCATGCGCTGGTCTGGCGAGACTTATTGAGAGGGCTCCAAAAATTGCTACCAGGCCAGCCTAGAGCTACAGTACATGTGCGCGGGTGCGCACCGCGCTTTACCGCGATTACTTTCACTTTTGCGGCCCCACGGCCGCTTTGATGCTTGATCGTGATCGCGATCACTTTCACTTTCGCGGCCGCTTTGCATAGCCAATAGGTCTTGCTTTTGGGACCTTATAAGTATTTAGTTATGCAACTGTTGCATGGCTAAACACTTATAAGGTCCCAAAGGCGAGACCTATTGGCTATGCCAATGCTTGTTTGCAAAGTGCCTAGCTGTGCATTTTGAACCCTAGATCTGCTGGCACCTAGGGAAACCTAGCAAACCTATACATTTTTAAAAACTAGACACCCAGGGGATTCAAGGGAGGTATGGCTTGCGTGGATCCCCCAACATTTACCCAGCATCCCCTGGAAACCTCAAATTTAGCTGAAACAAAATCACTTTTTCCACACATTTTTGTGTGGGAAAGTTGTGGCATCACCAGGCTGGCACAAATTTATTTCCACCCAGCGTTCCCCCAGGTCTCCCAATAAAAATGGTGCCTCAGTCGTGTGAGAGGCCCAAGTACCCACGACAGGCAAGGGCCCAAAACGTATTGAGGCGACATCAAAATTGCCTATCACAAAACGACCTGGTTTTGCAAGGGGGGGTCACCTGGGTTTTTGGCCCAGTGCTCAGCAGCCAGCTAGGGAAACCTACCAAACCCACACATTTCTGAAAAGTAGACACCTGGGAGATTCCAGGGAGGTATGACTTTTGTGGATCCCCCAACGTTTTCCTACCCAGAATCCCCTGCAAACCTCAAATTTAGTTGAAAAAATCACTTTTTCCACACATTTTTGTGTAGGAAAGTTGTGGCATCACCGGGCTGACCCAAATTTCCTACCACCCAGCATTCCCCCAGGTCTCCCAATAAAAACAGTGCCTCACTCGTGTGGGAGGCCTAAGTACCCGCGACAGTCAAGGGCCCAAAACGTATTGAGGCGACATCAAAATTGCCTATCACAAAATGTTTTGGGTATTTTTTGTGCGGGTGGAGGCATTGGTATGCCCATTTTGGACAGCCCCCATGCATAAAGAAAGCCAGCGTAATCGCTGGCGCCTAGTGGGCTTTCTGTCCCCCGGGGGGCAGATCATGGGCCACTGCCCCCATCTGCCCTCCTGGAGGGGCAGAAAGACTGGAATTTCTTTGGGGTTTGGGGTATTGTCATGCCCATTTTGGGCAGCCCCTACCCCTACAGGAATAAAAATAAAAGTAATCCCTGGTTTCCAGTGGGCTTTCTGCCCCCCTGGGGGGGCTGATTGGGTGCTACAGCTCCCATCTGACTCCCGGGGGGCAGAAAGACTGTAGGTTTTGTGGAGGGTGGGGGCATTGGCATGCCTGTTTTGGGCAGCCACCCAATTCAAATTGCCCAAAGAAAAATCCCTGTCATCTAGTGGCCTTTTTGCCCCCTTGGACTGCAGATTGGGGGCTCTGCCCCCATATGCCCCCCCAGGGGGGCAGAAAGGCTGTAATTTTGGTGGGGGAGTGTGGGCATTGGTATGCCCGTTTTAGGCAGCCCCTACCCTAATTAAAAATGCCCCCCAAAAAATCCCTGGAGTTTAGTGGGTTTTCTGCCCCCCTGGGGGCAGATTGCAGGCTTCTGCCCCATCTGCCCCCCAAGGGGTGCAGAAAGGCTGTAATGGTGGCGGGGGTGGGGCATTGGCATGCCCATTTTGGGCAGCCCCCACCCTAATTACTTGTGGCAACAAAAAAATCCCTGGCATCAAGTGGGCTTTCTGCCCCCCTTGGGGGGCATATTGGGGGCTGTTGCCCCCATCTGCCCCCCAGGGGGGCAGAAAGGCTGTAATGGTGGTGGGGTGGGTTCATTGGGATGCTCGTTTTAGGCAGCCCCCACCCTAATTACATGTAGCAATAAATAAATCCCTGGTGTTAAGTGGGCTTTCTGCCCCCCGGGGGGCAGATTGGGGGCTATTGTAATGGCGTCGGACGCACACAAAAACGTATGCATCGGACGGCTCCCGCGCTTCCGACACATAGAAAGGGTTAGGAATTGGACAGGAACAGTGCCAGGGCCAATGAGGGACAAACCGTGGGTGCCAACTGCTCTCTCTAGTGACTCCAAAAAGACGGCTATGCTTCTTTGGGTATCACATTTTCAGAAACAGTTGGTATCGAGCCGGGGTGACCACCTGAAATGGCGACCAAGAACACAAGGCCCAGTGAAAAGTTAAGGTCACCCGTCAACCAGAGGCCTCACATGAGGTTTGGGAGGGGGCCCTGTGCCCCAACCACATTCTTCTTGTGGCCTCTGATACTAAACAGAATCCTTCAATGATGTAACATAGATTTTCACTTTCACTTCTAAAGGGTGCCTCTTACTGTCTTGGCTGAGAAAGTTAGCCGGTGTGGATAAAGTGGGGCATGGCCATCATTAACTCTTTGCCTTCTGTTGGCTTGCACTGAAACTCATCGAGGTTTGAATCTGTCCCCAGCCCCACAACCAGCGAACTATGGCGGACTCTGCTTGATGACTGGATGGACATTAATGCACACTGATGGCCGTTGTTGGTGGCCCCCCATTTTAGTCTGTGGCCCCATCTGCGCACTCTATAAAGTTCATTTCTACAGATACTACTTCAGTCGACTTCTCGACGTTAAGTCATCTTACTGCCTTCATTGCTCAATTTCCAGAGCTGGTTGGCAGAGATCAGCCATCTCTATACCTTTATCATCTGTTCTATCTGAAGCTGCTTTCAGCACAAACTTGAAATGTTCTTTAATGACTTGACGTGGATTCTGGTTTTGTTTGCCTTTGTTGCTACCCTACAATCAGCGATGGTTGTGGGGACACCCGGCTGGTGCTTGGAGACAGCCCAGCAGTTTGTCTGCTGTTGTCAAGCAGCTGCCACCAAAGTCATTAGATGCTGAAATGTTCGCTTGAGCAGATGTACCTCTGCTGCCAGAACACGCGTCGCGAAGGGTGGCCGCCATGGCTTCTGCTGGTCATCCGGGGATATATTTTCGATCACTCTTGGGATAAAGAGTGGGGTGGGTCACCCTGTTTAAGCAATGAGAGTACAGAGCGAAGCAGACAGGGAGAATAGGAACGTTTATACATTTCCTCACACGTCACTGCTTCTGGAACGTAGGCAAATTTCACGGCACTTCCAAATACATTTGCATATCAATGTTTCTTACTATCCCACAGGCCAGTGACTCTGTGAACATCCACTCTCCGTTGGAGACAAGTCACAATTTACAAAAGACTCACCCAAAAGATTGTAGAAGAAAGATTTCACTGACTAGGGAGCATATTATCAAGCACGGCGTTAAAATTATCGCCGCTTTAGCGGCAGAAAACTGCCGCTAAAGCAGCGATAATGGGCTTGATACTATACCGCAGAGAATTCCCATAGAAGCCCATGTTCACACCAGAACATGGGCTTCTATTGGAATTCTCTGCGGTATATTATCAAGCCCATTATCGGCGCTTTAGCAGCAGTTTTCTGCCACTAAACCAGCGATAATTTTTAACGCCATCCTTGATAATATGCCCCTAGACTTTTTCTGACAACTTTTCAACAAAGATTTCGAATGTGACTGGAGAAATGTCTCCTCATGTCACAAAGTCTGTGATCATTAACCCCAAGTCCCCCAAATCTAGACCCCCCAAATCAGAGATGCCAATAGTGCCTGTAACTCCTTACAGAAAGATTTCTTTAAAATTATGGGCATAGCCACAAAACAATACAGCAGCCGATGCAATATCACCATTTTCGAGAGAGCCACTCTGGCCATCGGTGATAGGGCGAGCCAAACCCAAAACTGTAGCGTCTGTCGTATGGATGAAATAGCCCTTCCCAGTTTACCCTCTGTATGGTAAGTGTTGACTCCCACATACTTTATAGTGTCAAATTTCCATTTGAGTGGGGTGACAGGTAGCGCTCAGACTTGATCCGCGGGTAACTTGATCGAGCGGAATAGGCAAGATTGCCCCAAATGATTTTTAGTCCCGAAAGGAAACCGAAGTCAGTAAGTGACTATCAGCTATGGGACAATAAAATCCTTGGGCTGAAGATATATTAAAGCATCTGCCTAGTGGGAAATCATATGGGTGCAGAGTCTCACTCGTAGACCCCAATGTGCTCTTTAAGTGCAGAGACCGGGCCAATGGCTCGATAGCGAGGGAAAATAGAATCTGGGAGGGAGGGCACCGCTGTCTGGTGACCCTGTGCATCTGAATGGGCTCCGAAATCGCTGTTCCGGTTCGGATCTACCTTTCGGGTATGTGTAGAGCAGTCCCACCCAGCACAAAAAGTCCAGTTCATGTCCCATGTTCTGTTACAGCACCATCAGGTAGGGCCAGCTCAGCGTATTGAAAGCTTTTTCAATGCCAGGGGAGGCCACCCACGCCTCCACTCCCACCTCTCAGCTCAGTCCAGACTTCTGAAAAATCTTCTCAGATTGGGGGAAGTGTTCCTGCCAGGTATAAACTAAGCCTGGGCAAAGCACTAAGCTACGCTCGCGTAGTTTGCGAAGTTTGCGCTACTTCGCACTACGCGAATTGCAGTTAGCACAGTGCAAACAAGCGTAGCGTAGCGTAGTGCAGCGGTCATTTTTTGCTTGCTCGTGGTCCTCAACGTCAAGTTGGCGACCGCGAGCAAGCAAAATGACATCCTGGCGAGACTTTTTCCTTGTTCGCGATCAGAAACATCAAGTTGGCGATCGCGAGCGTGGAATATAAACCTCCCGGCGAGATTCTCAACGCGGGGAGGTCAGGTTTCTTATTGCGAGTGGTCGCGTATGCTCGCAACCGCTCGCGATGAGAAACTACCAGTCCGCATTGAGAAAGCTGCCCCTCTACTTGAGCGGCAGAAAACTACAGCTCGCACTGTGCGAGATGCCGTTTTCAATGATTGCACAGTGCCGGATGCTTGTCCGCACTGTGCAATCATTGAAAACGGCATCTTGCACAGTGCGAACAGGGTACAACGCAGTTCGCGAAGTGCTATGCATAGCTCGCGTAGTTTGAAGTGCACTTTGCGCAGCTACGCGTAGCGCTACGCGTAGCGCTACTTCGCGAACTACGCCCAGGGTTTGTATAAACCCATTCTGGTCTGGTGCTACTATCATCTGTGCCACGGGTATGAGGTGGTTATCCAGTATGTTTCCTCCAACCTTGCAATCCAAATTGTGGTGGAACAGGGGTCGATATAAATCTACTGCAAGTGGATCTCTGCCTGGGTTTGGAAGGTTTACAATCGTCAGTATACCTTTCCCCCTAGCCATTTGAAAAACCTGCAAGAGCCGATTGGCTAAACTGGTTCTGTATGGTGCATAAAACTCCACCGGGAGGCTGTCCATCCAGGTGTTCTACCCCAAGCTAAATGTTTTATTGCAAGATGTTTCTACTCTATGGTAATGTGGACATTTTGTCCCTGGCGTTGTAGCAAATTTCTGTGGTGTAGTGGGAAGTGACACAAATACTCATAACAGTGGCTATGTTGGGTTCCTCTGGGGCACTATACAGGCCCTTAAAGTAGTCCTCAAATATCCAGTTAATATCCAATTGAGAGGAATGTATGATGTTACCATGCATACATTTACAACGCGGTACTTTACATCGTGTTTGTTACAATGCAAGTCATTACAACGACTTGCGCTGGAGGGCGCTGGACTTAGGAATAGTATGATTTACTATTCCAACTCTGGTCTACATACAGTAGGGAAGGTGTTGGAATAGTAAATCATACTATTCGTTAGGTTAGAGCGCCATCCAGCTCAAGGCGTTGTAACAAACTTGCATTGTAATGCCCGCGATGTAAAGGCATTGCGATGCAATGCCAATGTTGTGAAGGATGTTTCCCATTGAGAGTTGAACAACTCCATTGCGCGAATTGCGAGATTTGCGCATATAGGAGGTCTGGGAGTTTCAGCATTCTTTCCATCCACCAAATTTCTATCTTCCAACTCACTTCCCTCAGACATCACGGGACCACCAGGCTCATCACATCCAACCACCAGGAATCACTGTGTGGTTTATCATGAATTCTTTCCCAAATTCCCATGTCACGCACCAACGCAAGATGACCCATGTGCCATACTTCTCCATTACCTAGAAGAACAGTGTTGTTCCTAACTTGTGAGATTCTCTTTGGATCACTAAACCTACTATTCCCTTTGGAAATCTTTCTAGCACTCTTGACACATCCGTTGACCAACTCACAAATGAACTTGTCTGATCATGTTTAGTATCATGATACAATTTGTTTTTCATTTTCGACTTCTTTATATTCTCCTCAATTCTTCCATATCACACTCCGCCATACTTCTTCTCTTCATCCATCCTGGATTGACCTTGGAAAAAGGAATTCTACCCCTCATTAAGGCAAACTGAGTCTTCCCACCGGATCCGTGGCTATTTACTCTATACGCACAAGCCATTTTTCAAATTCCATTTCCCATGAAACCCCGATTTTATTAGAGAGCTGCAAAATGTCCTTGATAACTCTGTCCCCTCTCTCAACAATGCCGTTCCCAATAGGATGATAGAGAGCACTGAATTTCTGCTTAATCCCAGAAACACCCAGATATTCAATCATCTCTTTGGATTTAAATTGTACTGCGTTGTCAGTAAAAATGGATGCAGGAAAACCCTCTCTTAAAAATACACTGTCCAGGATACTAAGTACAGTCCTAGTGTCCACATTTTCCACAATGCTTATTTCAAACCACCTCAAAAACATGTCAATAATATTAGTGACACTGCCATCTTGCAAATTAATGGGCCCCATAATGTCTAATGTTACATCCACCCAAGGTAAACTTGGACAATTCAAAATCCCTGAAGGAGGATTAAAGGTTTTAAAAGACTTATCTGCAACATCACAATCCTATGGGCAAGATGGCCTTTCAACAGTGAAAAACTAAATGGACATTATTTCACTGTCAGGACATGGTACACACCTTAGTACATGTCCTACCTTTCACATGCACTGCACCCTGCCCAGGGGGTACATTGGACCTACCATAGGGGTGTTTGATGTGCAACGAAAGGGAAGGGTAAGGTCTGGCAAGTGGGTGCACTTGTCAGGACAACATGGCAGTTTAACAGACTGCGCGCAGGCCCTGCAATGGGAGGCCTGAGTTCCCTCTTTAAGGCTACTTGTGTGGGTGGCACAATAAGTGCTGCAGGCCCACTAGTAGCATTTGCATTACCAGCCCTGGCACACATAGCGCACTCTACTAGGGACTTTACTAATAAGGCAAACATACCAATCAAGGACAACCAATTACCATTATACTTTATACAGGGAGCACTTGCACTTTGACACTGATCAGCAGTGGCAAAGGGCCCAAAGCATCTAAGTTGGCAACACCATGTCAGAAAAAGGTCTAGGGGGAAAGCAAAAATTTTAGGTAACTTTAGCCAAAAAGGGCCAAGTCCTACAGTTCAATAATATCAACCTCTTGAAACGTATTCAATTCTGCCCTGACCTCATCTCGAACAATAAAATGCATATTGAGTACCTTGTGTATTTTTGGTAAAGCAGACGACTTTACTCTTATAC
This sequence comes from Triturus cristatus, assembly GCF_964204655.1. Classification (NCBI taxonomy): domain Eukaryota; kingdom Metazoa; phylum Chordata; class Amphibia; order Caudata; family Salamandridae; genus Triturus; species Triturus cristatus. Next base: position 1,249,894,293 of record NC_140592.1, on the reverse strand, counting down.
GGTGAGTGAACCCTTTGAGTTTACGCACCTTTCCACAGAAAACATCCTGGAACTCCTCCAAACCCCTTTCTTGGTATTTTCACTAACACATGCCACCAGAACTTGCTCAGGGCTGTTGGCGTGAAGTATGATGTGTAATGCTCTTTGGTCCATCCACCCTAAAGCCGAAGGACCCTCAGCGGCAACATATAATTTACAAGCAGCTCTGTGATCCTTAAATTCGAAAACAAGCAACCAGTGCCCCAACATTTCTGTTTTATCTCCCCTTAGACTTTCTGGATTAATATCTATGGGCTCCAAGTGTGGACCAATGACATCCACAAGATTACTCTACCAAGCAGGGCGAGCAAGAATTGTAAAAGACGATCCTGAGTCAGTGGCCACCTGTAACGGAATACCACCAAACGTAACACATTGGCTTGGTCCTATCGTTGCTCATGGTGTTGAGCACCGCACCTTCGTTCCTCTCCTCCATGGAAAGAGTTCCTTTCCAACGAGTCCTCGGATTCATTCCCAGAAGATTTTGTATCTGTGTCAGTGAAATAGGCAGCCTTCACTTTTCTTTTACATACCTTGACAAAAATACCTACTATACCACATTCCAAACTGTTCAAACCTTGCATTATGTGCAGTGCTACCACAACAATAACAAGAGGAACCTGAAATTTCCCTTGCTTGTTCAAGTTGTCTCTGTATGATTTTTTTTTACACTACTGTGGTCATAAGTGTTTCTACTACTTGCATCTTTTTTTTCACAGAAATCGTGTTGACCAAAGAAGTATCCTTCTGTTAAGAAATTGCTCTGGCATTCCTTTCAAATAACTCAGATTTCTTCACAAAGGTTGTAATGTCCTTTAAACTTGAATCATTGTCTCTCCATAATCTATCTTGAATGCTCTTATTATTGGTGCAAACAACAATCGGATTGTGAGTCAAATCATCATGCAAAACCCCCAATTTGCAAGTGGAGGCTAAAGTTTGGAGAGCAGACACTACTCTTGAATAGACTTGTGTTGTTGCTAGTTCTTTCCCCTTAAAGAAAGGACATCTAGTAATTGCAATACAAACTGTGGGCGAAAAAGGATCTTTCAAGTCTAAAATGGCACATTTAAATACATCAATATCTCCTGCTCTTTCCAGTTTCTGCATTTGATTGCACACCTTGAGGCCTGTAGGGCCCAAACAATGCATTAGAATCCATTTTTTTCTTTCAGCTGATAAAATGCTTCCATTATCCTCCAAAGTGGGTGGCAATATAATTAAAGAAATACTCTTTCCATTCAGCCCATTTAATAAAAGGCTCTCTAGGACTAATCAGGAATTCTTTAGGTGTATTAAGGGCAAGTCCCACATTAGTGATGCTTGAACGAGCACTGGCTGACCTGGAACTGGCTTCCATGGTACACAATAACAAAGATGCCCTGAAAGGTGACATCCAAGATGGCGGCACGTAAAGGTTACATAGTGTGACCTCGCCAATGCTCGTCCCAACGCAAAGCGGCAGAAGTGTGTCAGGATGCACTGCGATACCAGGAGTCTGCTGGGACAATGCGCTGGCTCTTCAGAGACTGCGGGTGATGCGTCACTGTGGTAAGTTCATTCTACTATGGTGTGTGTATATTGTTGTTGTTATTTAAGGGGCAGATTTAAAAGCCCCTTGCGCCACTTTTGTGTCACTTTTAACATGGGAAAAGTGACGCAAAAGTGGCGCAAGGGGCTTGTAAATAAGCCCCTAAGTTGTCAACACGCGCAATGTGAAAGGCGCAGGAGGATTTCAGCCTTCTACTAGACAATGGTTGGGATCCATACTGGCTGCAGCGTCGTATGTCATTTGAATATGCAATAAACTCACCTCTACGGTGCTACACTTTGTGGACAATCTGGGGCATATTATCAAGACAGGCGATAAAATTATCGCCGCTTTAGCGGCAGAAAACTCCTTCTAAAATGGCGATAATGGGCTTGATAATATGCTCTTGTGAATTCCAATTGAAGCCCATGTTATAAGTGAAGGACATCTAACCTGAGCTTCAATTGGAATTCCATAGAGCATATTATCAAGCCCATTATCGCCGTTTTAGCTGCAGTTTTCTGCCGCTAAAGCGGAGATAATTTTATCGCCTGTCTTGATAATATGCCCCTGTGTCTTTCCAAAATTTGGCGATGCTTGGAATTACTTGCTCTGACCTGCCGACTTTTCAGCATCCTGCGACCCCGCTGCACTTTTGCCTCACCCCAGGTGGCACCGGAGGATTGTCACGTCGCTGTGCACTTGTGCTATACAGCAGCACCAGACATCCTGTTACTTTGTGTGCTCCTATTGGACTTGCGCATTATTTGATGGGGCCTGGAGTATTTGGTTGAGCCCCTCGTCCAGAACACGCTCAGATTGGCTCGCGCACTGGCCCTTCCAAGCTTTTCTTTCACGCTTTTCCATCCAGAAGCCATCCTGGATCAGGCTCTTCCTCAAGTTCAACGTTCATGCGGTGACATCACCATGTATTCACCGGAAGCCATCTTTGGGTTCCTTCAATTGAATTCATTGCAGAGGCTGTGACACCATCGCGTTTCAATGTGGCAGCCATTTTGTGTGTATTTCTTTGTTTGAATTGCAGTTTCTCACCATTTACTGCTGGTTCCTGCATATTTATTCAATGGTTTGGATTCCTGTTAAAAATATTGAAGGTACATTTCAATCTAATTTTTAACCATTTATTCTGACTGTGTTTTTGCTGTTGCCTGGAACATTCAATTGTACTGTGTTTTTATTTTCATATTTCTGAACACTCGTCATGGCCTCACAGCAGCAAATTACGCAGCCGCCTCCTTTTCTAACTCAACCTGGTAAACCACTCATTAGATGGATTGAGTGGTTTAGGTTATTTAAAAAACATTTCTTTGCCATAGATGCCAATGGGTACAGCCCTGCATGCAAATTTGCCTTGTTATTTGAAGCATTGGGCATGCTGCCCAACAAGTTTTCGACAGTTCACCGCCTGTTCCTATGCCATCTGGAGATTGTCCATGGAATGCTTATCTGGAGGCGATAGCTAGGTTGCGAAAACAGTTCTCGGCCGAGCCTAACATCATGCTTGAATGTCAATGGTTGTGCAAGCGTAAACAATAACCAGTGGAGAGAACGCGGAAGAATATGTCTCAGCCTTCTAGTTCATGCAAATTTGGTCCTTATCTAGAACCTTGCATTTGTGACCAGTTTGTATATAAATCTTATTCGAGGAAGATTCAGGAAAGATTTTTGAGTTGCGGGAATCCAACTTTGCAAGTAGTTGTTGACTTAGCCGAGAGCATCGAGAGATCACTAATTTCTTCAAAAGTGCTGCATCCTGCACCTATTGTCAATGCTGTTGTTCCTGGTGACGACTTTTCGAAATCTGTTTGTGCTATTACCATCAGAGGGAAGTCTTTTAGAACCACCGGCAAGAATGTTTTGGATCTTGCTATAGGTGTGGATCTAAAATGCATCTCAGCAAATTTTCCTGGCTCTCCTGCCTTTGGCAAGAGATGTTTGTTATGTAATAAAATGGGTCACTTTCCAAGTGTGTGTAGGAGGGTGAAGCAACCTGGAAAGATTGGAAGTGTGGATGTGGCTGTTGATATGTGTGCAGAATCCGTAAACAATGTTGTTCTCACATTGGACTGTAGCGATCAGTCCACACCTGTGAAAGGGCCAACATGTGAGGCTAGCGTTGGTAATGTGTTGTTGATGGTCATGGCTGATTGGGGTCACCCATCACCATTCTGAGAGACTCCACATTTCATGAGTCTTGGGGCTCGAATTGCACCTTGTTCCCCTTGGATGTCAATCCCAAGTCTTTTGGCGAGAAGGATATTGATATACTTGGCTACTTCAAAACTAACGTGTCTTGTCTGGGTAGAGACGTACACTAAAGTGTATGTGGCAGGAATATTATAGGATGGCAGGACCTTGCCAGAATGGGTTCATACCTAGTTCAAGGTTCTGACAGCCCTGTAACGGTTTGGTTTGTTCCAGTGCCATTTGTGGACGACATACAAGAGGCTGTTGAGAATGTATTGTCTGATTTCAAACCACTGTTTGACACACGTGAAGGTAAACTTAAGGGGTTTGAACATCAAATTGAATTGATCCCTAATGCTCAACCTCTAGCTCATAAGGTCCGCCCAGTACCTTTAGCATAAGGGGGAGCACGCTTGATGATTTATTATCCTAAGGGATCATTCAGTCTACGGATTCTTCTCGGTGGCTGGCATCTATTGTGGTGGCACGTGAGAAATCTGGCAAAGTCAGGGTATGTGCTGACTTGCATGCTCTCAATAAGAGTAGTGGATTGCCCCCCACTCCCTAAAATTCAGGATCTGTTGGCCAGTCAGGGAGGAGCTAAGTGGTTTTCCATTATTCGTTTAAGGTCTGCTTACCATCAGGTGGTCCTTAGCACAGATTCTCAGGACTTAACAACGTTTGTGACCCCTTTCCATGCTTACAGATTTCTGAGGTTACCTTGTGGTCTGGTATCTGCTGCCAGCGCGTTCCAAAAACGTATGGATAATTTGTTTGGGAGCATTGCTGGTGTGCAAGTGTATCAAGATGACATGGCGATTTTTGCTAAAGACTTGAGTGAACATAACATGATTTTGAGCAAAGTTTTCTTAATTTTAATGCAGCACGACATGACAATACGTCATGAGAAATGTAAGTTTGCCACTAATGAGCTTGAATATCTAGGGCATACTGTGTCTTGTAATGGTATAAAACCAAAAATGTCACTGATTAGGGCAATCCAGGAGGCTAAGGCACCAGTGGACAGGGATGCCTTGCGATCAATCCTTGGACTTGCCGAATACTATGCATGCTTTGTCCCTAGCTATGCATTGGCTGTCGTATCTATGAGAGTGTTACTTAGAATGGGGCAGAAATTCATATGGTCAGAGAAATTGGAGAAAGGCTTTGAGAATGTCAAAGACTTAATTGTAACAGCTCCAGCTCTTTGTGCATTCTGTGAAAAATGTCCCTCCATCGTCACTGTAAATGCCAGAAATCGTGGTTTAGGGGCTGTGTTGAGTCAAAAACGGTGCAGGTATCGAAAAAAAATTAGCATTTGCATCTAGGACCCTTAGACCATAGGAGCGTCAGGATAGCACCATTGAAAGGGAGGCCCTAGCGTATGTGTGGGCTGTGCACAAGTTCAGAAAGTACATTTGGGGTACCAGGTTTGAGTTAATCACATACCACAAACCGCTTGTGCATATTTTCACTGATTGTCATCGTAATAATATGTCCGCCAGGCTCACCAGACTTGTGTCTAAATTGCAGGAGTACAATTTCATGGTTAAACAGATTCAGGGCGGCAAGAACATTTGTGTGGACTGCTCGCCATGCGTGGCACTTGATGTTGAAGATGTTGATGTCTTGCCTGGTGATGGGGAGTGTATAGCATTGGTGGATGCTGTAGAGGAGTACCAAGCTGTTATGAGCGAGCAAGTTTGGACTACCACGTCTGTTGAAGACACAGTCTTGGGAAAAGTCATTGAGTACATTGGGCGTGGTTGGGCAGAAGGGAGGTGCTTAAATAAAGACCTTAACTCCTTTTCCCAGATTGCAGGAGCGTTGTTAGTAGTCAGTGAAATTATACGCAGGGGAGATCGTTTAGTTCCACCTACCAAACTACGCCGTGTCATAGTAGCTCTGGCACAGTTAGATCGTTTAGGGGCCACCAAGACGTGCTCTAAGCTTTCGCAGCCCTGCAGGTTAAGCTGACAATTGACAAATGTCCGAAGTCTTTTATCGATAAGCATTGGAAAGGTATTTAGACACCCCTGCACCCGACTCCATCTCCGGAGAGTTCTTGGGAAAAGGTGGGTCTTGATTTTTTGGGTCCCTACTCCTTATTACCCAGCAACAAGAGATATTCCATACCTCTCATGGATTATTTTTCAAAATGGACGCATCAGGCATTTGTAGAATCACCTGACACAGAAACCGATGTCAAATTTTTAAACATGTTTTTTTTATTGGAATGTGCACCTAAAGTTGTGGTTACTGACAATGCCACTCATTGTGTGACTGGCCGCATGAAGGGATTTTTGGCCAGTAAGGATATCACACAACTCAAGGTAGCTCTGTACTCATCATCTTCTAATGGTTTGGTCGAGTGTGGCAACAGGGTCATTAAGGAAGGTGTACAGATGGCTCTGGCTTCAATGTTGGCCCATTCATACTTCAAAAAGTCTGGGCATATAACACATCTTCATATTGCACTGCAGATGTGGCCCCTTTTCCTTTGTTGAGGGGTAGGGAGGTGCGTTCGCCATTGTTTCCGTCATGGTTGAGTGATAGAAGTCACATTGGTGGATGTGTTCACTTGGATAGAGATGACATAGCTGCAAGGGTGGTTAGTAAACAGGCAAGCACGAGGCACAATTCTGATGCCAAAGACTGTCCGTTGTGTGCGGAGGAAAGTTCTACGGAGTGAGTTAGTGTGCCTAGAAACCAGCATGGAAGGAGTTCTTTGGGACTCGGTTTAGGAAGGCTTCCAAGACATTTGATGATTATGTACTTTCATAATAGATACTTAAATAGTTTTGTGTGTCCTTCCGAACTAGTTAATTCTTGTGCATTCTGCTTTCTTTCGTATTGCTGGTGTAAGTTTTATTTAAATTGTATTATTAAAGGGGGAAGGCGAAGCGGTAAGTTAATTTTACCGTTGTAAAGGCATAACAGGCTTGCGTGTGTACATGCGTATTATTGTTGGTATTTAAAATATCGACACGCGCAGCATGAAGGGCTCAGGAGGATTCTAGCCTTCTACTGGAGGGCAGTTGGGATCCATACTGGCTGTACGTGCTGTGTTTGCAATAAACTGACCTCTACGGTGCTACGCTTTGTGGAAAATCTGGGGCAGATTTACCGGTCCCTTGCGTCATATTTTGCTGCCGTTGTGTCACTTTTTGTGACGCAGCGGCAGCGTGAAAATGCGGCCCATCTACAAGGTGACGCATCTAGGGAGATGCGTCACGTTGTAAAGCCCTGCGTCACATTATACCTGCGTCAGGTATAATGTATGCAGGGTGGGCGTTCCCATGCAGGAAGGCCTCTTAAAAGTGATGCAGTGAAATCTACAAGATTTCACTCCGCCAATTCTAGGACGCCACTGCATCAATACCTTACGCCTGCTTGAAGCAGGCGTAAGGAGTGACGCAGCACAATGAGGATAGGCCTCAACATGCATTACTGGAGTTGCGTCGGGCTTGCGACACGACTCCAGCAATGCGTGACTCTTGCGCCAAGAGATGCATTAGATTTTCTGATGCATCTGTCAATCCTTGCGCCATGGTGCGCCGTATTGTAAATACGGCGCACCCATGGAGGAGCAAGGGTTTCTCAGGGTGGCACAGGGAAAGTGACGCATCTCTACAGATGCGTCACTTTCTTGTACATCTGCCCCTCTGTCTTTACAACAGTTGCATTACCAGGAGCCTGCAGGAGCAATGCTGCGCTGATGTTCACGTGCCACATGCACGTGTGTGTTTGAAAATACACATACACAGTAAGAGCCTGCAGCTGCATGCGGCAGCGTACATTTGAAACTACACACAGGGTTGCTCAGCTGCGCCACGGACAGCAACTGTTCCACCAACCTTCATTAGAAAGGAATTGGTTTCAAACTCCCTCCCCCCCAAAAAAAAACCATGGCAAAGCACCTAAAAAAAAATCCGCAACTCCTGTAGCACGTTGCACTTCCAGTAACTTGTAGGCAATCCAAGCGCTCAGTGGGTCAGGAGTCGATAAATCCACAAACTCGTCGCTACAGTACTGTAGTGAGGTCCTCATAAAAGTAATCCTGGACACCTTGAGTACTGTAGATATCTTCTTTATGTTCAACCCCAAATGTGCATCAGCCTGGCACAGCAGCATCTGCAGTTAACATTCCATGACGCCCTACTTATACTAAGAACTTAGGGGCATATCAACAAGGGCTTTATCTCTGCTTTTTTGGCTTTAAAAGCCAAAAAAGCAGAGATAAAACTAGCGCCCTATCAACCCTTTTACTCTACGCTTCCCCTTGCATCTCTAATGAGATGCAAAGGGGGCGTTCCAGAGTAAAATAATAGGAGAAATGTCGCTAAGCGACATTTCACCTATTATCAAGAATGTCGCTAACCCTGTTAGAGACAAAAAAAGCAGCGCTAACCGCGGTTAGCGCTGCTTTTTTACATCTGGTATTTTTCTGACTTAGCCATGATATCCTATGGAAGGAGGATATCATGGCTAAGTTTGTGAGTCCCTATCAACAAGGTAACGTGAGATTATCGCTGGGTTTCCAGCGATAATCTCATGTTAGCCTGTTAGCGTGAGGATTTTTATCGCTATTGAGATAAGCGTTGCTAATAGCACGCTATCTCAGCGATAAAAATTCACGCTAGCCGGCGACAATTATCCTAGCGCTAAGTGCGCTTAGAGATAATTATCGCCGGTTGTTGTTGATATGCCCCTTAGGGGCATATTATCAAGACAGGCGATAAAATTATCGCCGCTTTAGCGGCAGAAAACTGCCGCTAAAACAGCGATAATGGGCTTGATAATATGCCGCAGAGAATTCCAATTGAAGCTCAGGTTAGATGTCCTTCACATATAACATGGGCTTCAATTGGAATTCCATAGAGCATATTATCAAGCCCATTATCGCCGTTTTAGCGGCTGTTTTCTGCCGTTAAAGCGGCGATAATTTTATCGCCTGTCTTGATAATATGCCCCTTGGAATGCATATAATGTCACAGTGCAATATTGCTTTCATGACTGAATGCACTCCACGTTACACTTAGCATATATACTACACAGAGCCTCATGCCGAGAGCTACCTCCCAAGCACTCTGCCCTCCACCAAGCCCACCACCCCCTCCTCATCCTCAAAAATACAGAGTGTCGCTGCTGCCGTCACCGATGTCGTGGAGTGTTTTCATACATCTTAATGGAGATTGGCCCCCAAAGAGAAGCTGGAAAGCCACTTTATGCAGTGGTTCCAAGCCCGCCCCCCCCCGCCACTGTGTGATTTGTCTCCTCACCGGCAGACCATGTGAAGGAAGCTGGAATCATGGGACACATGGTGGCACCAGACCATGTGAAGGGAGTCGGAGTCGTGGGTCACATGGTGGCACCAGACCATGTGAAGGGAGTCGGAGTCGTGGGTCACATGTAGGCACCAGACCATGTGAAGGGAGCTGGAATCGTGGGTCACATGTAGGCACCAGACCATGTACAGGGAGTCGGAATAGTGGGTCACTTGTAGGCACCAGACCATGTGAAGGGAGCTGGAATCGTGGGTCACATGGTGGCACCAGACCATGTGAAGGGAGCTGCAATCGTGGGTCACATGGTGGCACCAGACCATGTGAAGGGAGCTGGAATCGTGGGTCACATGGTGACACCAGACCATGTGAAGGGAGTCGGAATCGTGGGTCACATGTAGGCACCAGACCATGTGAAGGGAGTCGGATTCGTGGGTCACATGGTGGCACCAGACCATGTGAAGGGAGTCGGAATCGTAGGTCACATGGTGGCACCAGACCATGTGAATGGAGTCGGAGTCGTGGGTCACATGGTGGCACCAGACCATGTGAAGGGAGCTGGAATCGTGGGTCACATGGTGGCACTGTGTGATTTGGCAGGTCTGAACCATCCTACATGCTCACATTCACCACCGTCTTGTTTCCTGCCTTCAACACTGACGCGGGTACCGGCGACAGACAGTAGCCAGTACTACAACCGCTGTCCACTATTGGAAATTGATTACCTTTCACTGGTTGCATCTGACAAATTGGAAATAACCCTACCTAAGTCCTCTCTGGGACTCAACATACTGACGCCTTCTATTGGCCAGTGGCCGCCTCTGTCCACAGTGGGCAGATCCAGGGCATTTATAGATTCTGATTGGTCTTGGAGTCATCAAATTGGCTCCTCGGTTTGGGTGGATCTTCACTCCCCTGGCTTTTCCCACCCAGTGGTGGTTGTGATCACACATCCATCAGTCCAGAAGATGCAGAGGCAGATAGCAAACTCCTCAAACAGAAAAGCCAAACACTCGCAGCTCAATGAAGAAGACATTCACACTTGACCTTGAACATGACCTGTCATACATCATCCCAAACTCAATGAGTCACAGCAGAGCCAAAGCGCTGCGAAGCCCCCCTGGTGGCAGAGTGTGCACTATACACATGCTGGTGATGCATGAGCCATTCAGCCAAGACTGCAGCAGTGCCGCTCACCTTCACCTGAGTATGTGATAAGGCGGCTGCGCCTCTAACACATGCAAAGTACAGCTTCAAAGACAACGCATGTAACTGCGGACATGTGAGCAGGTGTCTCCAGCAATGCACACTCCTCATTGGCTACACAATTATGATTGGCTTTAATGGAGCCTTCGGGGACTCACTCTAGCCAACTCAGGACACTGTGAATAACATCTGTTACTGCCACCAAACCCAGGGCTTTAAGCGGGGTGGGGGCTGCCAGTGCTCAGACTGGGCAGTATTCGAAAACTAACTCAGAACCCGGTTCCTCGGGTCCTATATTCATGGCCTTACCTTTCTGACAATGTGTTCGAGACCCGGAGGGGACTCCATGTCAGCACAGCAGGCCCTGCTTAGATTTCATGGCTCACTTCATCTGGCATTGCCTGAGAGTATTTGCTTTTCCCAGGTGTTTTGTTTCTGTAGGTTTATTTTCAGGTGATATATGAATCTTCTATACTGCCTTTTGTGAACGGAGCCACTTTTATGTGTCCGGGTGATTTCAGGGTGTGAGTGGGTGTTCATGACCGGGTGTGACAGTGAGCGCTGGAGTTGAAGCTGAGGCAGGGTGAAGTTCTCACAGTGTCTGTCTGTGGGTCATAAAGGTGTCGAGACTACATGCTCATTCTATCCATGGCCTCTCTGCAGAGAGCAGAGCGATGGTCACATATATGGAATGTGCCATTACCACATTATATGAAATTGAAATATTGATATTGATAGCACCAAAGGGAAGAAAACTGAGAGCCATATTTATGACCCCAGTTGCATCATGCTTGCACCACGCAGCGTGGTACATGCGAGACGTAACATAAAAATGCGATTTATGAAGATACGCAAGGCCACCTTGTGTGGCTCTGAATGGCTTCATAAGTCTTGAGTAAACCAACGGAGCGCAAATCGCTGCGTTGCATGAATCTGCCCCAGACAGACATTCCATGAGCGTTGCGTGGGTGTTCCTATGCAACTGCAGGACACATAGAAATAGGAACATGCCTCTCAGGATTGTTATTGTGCAGAAAGGTGTCCCTTCCTGCACAAAAACAATCGCCCATGCAACACACACATCCTTGCACCATTGTGCACGGGTGTCTGCGTTGGCGCTCGGCAGCCAAAACGTCTCCAGCGCAGGGGAAAAGACAGGAATGCGCCATATTCCTTTAAATACAGCGCATTCCGGCCCTTTATCTGTCACGCAGCGCAGCGCAGCGCAGCAAGGTGACGGCGTGACAAATCTAAATATACCCCTCTGTGTTTACAGGAAAAAGAGAGTGTTAGTGTGTGAAAAGACAGTGATGAAATGGAAGGAGGCGACATGTGAGATATGACGATAGATGATTTCAGAAAGATGTGGCGATAAAATTGTGTAGGGGTCTCACAGATTGAGTAATTGCAGGAAAAGATGAAGGGAACAGGAGAACGGGCGTGACTGAAACACTCTGAAGACCACTGCTCTTTCTACAGACCAGAGTCAAATTTAATTCAGATTTCCAGAATTGAAACATTTTCATTCATAAGTATTCACAGCAATATTCCTTTTATTTCCTATTATTTTCCAAGAACAACAAACAAGATACAGTACAAACCTGGCTAAATGACATGAATGTTGATGGCTTTGAATCCTTTCTCTGAATGCCAAGTCACTTGCATCCATCCTGGACATCAGCCTCGCCCTCAAGGTGCACATAATCCAAAATTAAGACCACCTGTTTGTTTAAAGGAAGTGAAATTGTTTTCTCCAGAGAACGTCTTCATAACCGCAGTTTAAGCCCTCATATTCTTGCATCTGGATGGTGGTAATGCCCTACTGTATGCAGGCCCTGGCATGATGGGCACTTGAGATGTGCTTGTTAACAGTGAGCACTTCATATCCTGAGTTGTCTTGCCAGTCCCCAGGGCAGGAGAGTGACTTTATGTTATGTGTATCTGTATAGGGCGCTTCCACCCGCAACGGTATCCCCGCGCTGAGCAGTGGTGTGCGCCTAGCCCCGCCTACAGTGGGTTTGTTCGTTGGAAAGCCAGGTCTTCAGTATCTTGTGGAATTCAAGAAGACTTTCAAATGTCGTTGCGTGGTCCACGTGGTGAGCGGACACTGGGAGCTATTTTGACCTGCTTCAAAAGCTGGCGCCGCAATGAAGAGATGTGTAAAAGAAAAGTCATCCAGCCACCTAATTAGCTTTGGAAGATGATCTCGAGGCTGAAAGAGAGTACAGAGTACAGAGACTGGAAGATGTCCCCTCTCTGCATGCCCCGACAGTCCCTCAACAGAGCGCAGCTACTCTCTCCACTTTGTTTGCATGGCACACGTCGGGGGACGCAGTAGAATGGCGTCCCTCCACTAGGTTTAACAAGCATTTGCAATGCAATAGGTCTCGCATTTGCGAGAGTTCATGCTATTGGCATTGTAAATGACAATGCCTTTAATTTATCTGTTTTGATAAGTAACACATAAATAAAAAGCATTGTCATTTACTATGCCAATAGCTCAAACTCTTGGAAATGCGAGACCAATTTCATTTAAAAAAACGCCCACCATTGACCTAGGCTGCTTGGAAATCGAAAGAGCGCGTGGCGCGCTAAATGTTGCAAGAAAGCATGTCATGCCTGCAGTAGGAGAAACTCATTAAAGAAAATAGTTCTTACAGACTAAATAAGACATACAGTGTAACAACAGAAGTAAAAGGGCCAATCCTCATGGGAGGTTACAAATTAAGACACGGCAGTACTAAGGAGGGACTAACACGCCTGTTAACGAATCAGAAGCCAGACGTTTATGAAGGGCAATGACATAAGCCAATGAAAAATATGGGCGGAGAGTGGGCGGGGCTTTAAGTCCATACTCCAATACAGCATGCCTCGCAGAGCAGCGCATGCACTACCCAGGCTCCACCTAAAAAGGGGACCCCCCACTAGTTATAGAAAGAGGACATCAGTCCCCTTACCCTATGATGAGATGTGTCACCCTGTGCCCGCACTGCAGCTGCTTGCATTTGAAAACACCCCAAGCATGTAACCTGACCCCGGGTGTTTTAAAACTGCCATCCCATTCCCAACACCACCTTTATTTGAAAGAATCGCCCCGCAGGGGTCATGTTTTAATCAGTTATCTGAAGATTAAAGAACTTAACACCATTAAACCTTCTATTTCTTACCATACTACAAATGTGAACCATTTGGAGGTACAGAGAGAGCACCAGAAGGAAACAATATGCATTAACAGAAAGTTAGTTTCATGTTGAAAAATACACCCAGCACAATTTGTTTAATTGCTAAAAGCAGTTTACAAAAGAAATCTACAAGCTCCACGTGGCTACTTAAAATTCACTTTCAGCCAGTTCTGAGCCCAGTTACACCTTTAATATATAAAAAAATAAGTGGTTTATAAAAAATAAAAATAACAAATGGTCTTCATATTTCTTTATGACTATGTTAATGTGTTGTTTCTGTAAAATAGGCCCTTAAAGTAAGGATTATCATAATTATTTAAATATTGTGCCGTCACTTCCCGTGTCCTCATTTCTAAATTGAATATGATAATTATCCCTCCCCCACTACTTTCTTTAGCACTTGTGCCCTGTCTTGTGGCCCGTTGGAGAGAACATGAACTGAAAGGAGCCTTTCTATACCCCCCTCCCAGACCCAAAAGAGAGCACAGAGGATTGAAAGACGCTCTCTCTCCCCTCAGTAGAATCCAATTGGCCTTGGATGAAGATACAGAAAACTGAATGACGCTCTATCCCCTCTGCATCCTCTCTGTCCCACCAGCACGGGAATGGACAAAAGAGAGTTGAAAGACGGTCTCCTGGTAGAGAGTGTCAGTGCTTAATTTGAGCCGGTGGTTTCTGGTGCTCAGCACTGGCACTTAATTGTCAACACCTGCGCTTGTGGCAGTCTGCCACAAGGTGGCGCTGTCTGCCTAATTTGGAGATGACCACAACAACAGGTATATTAAGCACTGAGTCAAGTACAGACACTGAATTACTTCACTCCGCTCTGTGACCCGCCCCCAGCCCTGAAGAAAAGTCGGAGGCTTGACAGATTCTCTGTCTGTCTGCCCCCACCCCAGAGAAAGTACGTGGACTGCATTACGCACTCCCGTCCGTGTATGCGCCATTCCAGTCCTGAAGGATGCTCTCCCCTCTCCACTCCTCCCAGAGACAGGCAGCCCGTCAGGTGCCACTGAGACCCCATCCGGGTGATGGACAGCCCCTCCCCGGAGCCCTGAACGGTGTTAACCGCTGAGGGCGCGGCGAGGCAGGCGGGCAGATAAATCAATCCGCCGCCGACCCTGGTGAACATTTCAAATTGCTTCTCATTCCAGCGCTACAAGATCCATATGGCGCTGGCCCCCAAGAGGGCCGGGCTGAGGTGGGATTAATAGGATTTCAGTCACGGTGAGCCTGCCAAAACCCCATCAGGCGGGCCCGAAACAGAAATGACGCTGCCTTTCCTAGACGGTTCTTCTAATGCTCTTTCCGGTCCCTCCTGCGGGAGCTGTCCTTGTTACTGGTGGAACTACAGGCTGGCGACGTGGACACGAGGGGGCAGATTTACAAGCCCCTTGCGCCACCTTTGCGTCATTCTTCCCGTGTAAAAAATGACGCAAAAGTGGCGCAAGGGGCTTGTAAATCTGTCCCGAAGTCTGCAGTACATGAAGGGGTTTATGTGAGATCTAAATATTGGCGGGGGGGGGGGGGGGGGGGGAGGGGAGGGCACTATTAAAGGGGCGTGACAATGTAATTAAGGGAGAGGTTAAAAAACACTGAAAGCTAAAAAATTGTGCTTAGCACATAGTGTGCCGCCCGACTTGTGTTTTGCTCTTCTGTCATTACATCCAGATATATAATACAGCAAGTAACATTAAACCACAACAAGCCAGGACTATTGGCGTTGTCAATTGTTGTTAGCTGCATAAGATAAATAGGCAACAAATATGGCTTCGTTGTACATAATATTGAAAACGCTTCAGTTCTGAAATGATGAGGCTGTGAAAGAAATATGACGAGACTCTTTGAAGTTACATCACAGGCAGTGAAGGATGGTTGCGAATGTTTTTTTTTACCCTGTGGGTGAAAGTAGAAAGGGAGAGCCCGACTGGGCCCATCTCAGCACCTGCTCTTTAGAACTGCTGGTGCTGAGCACCGGCAGGACCCTGCCCACTTAAAGCCTTGAGTACACGGCCGCTGGGAGAGCACAGCATCCATGGAACCCCACTCTGCCCGTTCACTCCTTGCACCCTCCAAGGACACTCCAGCTCCTGATTTAGAGAGTGAGCGAGTGTGTGCGCGCACACGCAGGCGCAGGAAGAGGAGGCGATCAGAAGAGGGCGCTGTGCACCAGCTGACTCTCCCCTGAACGGAGGGACGCAGCGACTCCGGCCCCACCCGCCGCAGAAAAGGACATTACTATTTTCAAAACAGCTGGAAAGCTTTATTATCATCAAAACAAACAATCTGTTCTGTCCTGTGATCTGCAGCATGTCTAGCCTCGGCTATCAGTTGGCTCTATAAAATACAATACAATACAATAACCTGTCAGTTCATGGTGTCTCCCTCTCTTGGAGTGAGCGCTACCCCTGCAGACACCTGTCAGTTCATGGTCCCCCTGTCCTGGGGTCTGGGCGCTGCCCCTGCAGACACCTGTCAGTTCATGGTCTCCCTGTCCTGGGGTCTGGGCGCTGCCACTGAACTGACAGGTATCTGCAGGGGCAGCGCTCACTCCAAGAGAGGGAGAGACCATGAACTGACAGGTGTCTGCAGGGGCAGCGCTCACTCTAAGAGAGGGAGAGACCATGAACTGACAGGTGTCTGCAGGGGCAGCGCTCACTCCAAGAGAGGGAGAGACCATGGCCTGACAGATGTCTGCAGGGGCAGTGCTCACACCAAGAGAGGGAGAGACCATGACCTGACAGATGTCTGCAGGGGCAGCGCTCACTCCAAGAGAGGGAGAGACCATGAACTGACAGGTGTCTGCAGGGGCAGCGCTCACTCCAAGAGAGCGAGAGACCATGACCTGACAGGTGTCTGCAGGGGCAGCGCTCACTCCAAGAGAGGGAGAGACAATGAACTGACAGGTGTCTGCAGGGGCAGCGCTCACTCCAAGAGAGGGGGAGACCATGAACTGACAGGTATCTGCAGGGGCAGCGCTCACTCTAAGAGAGGGAGAGACCATGAACTGACAGGTGTCTGCAGGGGCAGCGCTCACTCCAAGAGAGGGAGAGACCATGAACTGACAGGTGTCTGCAGGGGCAGCGCTCACTCTAAGTCATGGTCTCTCCCTCTCTTAGAGTGAGCGCTGCCCCTGCAGACACCTGTCAGTTCATGGTCCTCCTGTCCTGGGGTCTGAGCGCTGCCCCTGCAGACACCTGTCAGGTCATGGTCCCCCTGTCCTGGGGTCTGAGCGCTGCCCCTGCGAAGACCTGTCAGGTCATGGTCCCCCTGTCCTGGGGTCTGGGCGCTGCACCTGCAGACACCTGTCAGGTCATGGACTCTCCCTGTCCTGGGGTCTGAGCGCTGCCCCTGCAGACACCTGTCAGTTCATGGTGTCTCCCTCTCTTGGAGTGAGCGCTGCCCCTGCAGACACCTGTCAGGTCATGGTCCCCCTGTCCTGGGGTCTGAGCGCTGCCCCTGCAGACACCTGTCAGTTCATGGTCTCCCCCCTCTCTTGGAGTGAGCGCTGCCCCTGCAGACACCTGTCAGTTCATGGTCTCCCCCCTCTCTTGGAGTGAGCGCTGCCCCTACAGACACCTGTCAGGTCATGGTCTCCCCCTCTCTTGGAGTGAGCGCTGCCCCTGCAGACACCTGTCAGGTCATGGTCCCCCTGTCCTGGGGTCTGGGCGCTGCCCCTGCAGACACCTATCAGTTCATGGTCTCTCTCTGTCCTGGGGTCTGAGCGCTGCCCCTGCAGACACCTGTCAGTTCATGGTCCCCCTGTCCTGGGGTCTGGGCGCTACCCCTGCAGACACCTGTCAGTTCATGGTCCCCCTGTCCTGGGGTCCGGGCGCTGCCCCTGCAGACACCTGCCAGTCCATGGTCTCTCCCTCTCTTGGAGTGAGCGCTGCCCCTGTAGACACCTGTCAGTTCATGGTCTCTCCCTCTCTTGGAGTGAGCGCTGCCCCTGCAGACACCTGTCAGTTCATGGTTCCCCTTTCCTGGGGTCTGGGCGCTGCCCCTGCAGACACCTGTCAGGTCATGGTCTCTCCCTGTCCTGGGGTCCGGGCGCTGCCCCTGCAGACACCTGTCAGGTCATGGTCTCAAAACAAAACAAACAATCTGTTCTGTCCTGTGATCTGCAGCATGTCTAGCCTCGGCTATCAGTTGGCTCTATAAAATAAAATACAATACAATAAATACATAATTAAGGGTAAGGTAGTGGTTCTTAACCCTTTTATTTCTGAGGACCCCCCACTGAATCATTACTGCAATCTGGGACCCTTCGCTGAGGGCCGCCTCTGCAGGTTGATCTCAGCGCAGTTCATGGTCTCTCCCTCTCTTGGAGTGAGCGCTTCCCCTGCAGACACCTGTCAGTTCATGGTCCCCCTGTCCTGGGGTCTGGGCGCTGCCCCTGCAGACACCTGTCAGTTCATGGTCTCCCTGTCCTGGGGTCTGGGCGCTGCCCCTGCAGACACCTGTCAGTTCATGGTCCCTCCCTCTCTTGGAGTGAGCGCTGCCCCTGCAGACGCCTGTCAGTTCATGGTCCTCCTGTCCTGGGGTCTGAGCGCAGCCCCTGCAGACACCTGTCAGGTCATGGTCCCCCTGTCCTGGGGTCTGGGCGCTGCCCCTGCAGATGCCTGTCAGTTCATGGTCTCTCCCTGTCCTGGGGTCTGAGCGCTGCCCCTGCAGACACCTATCAGTTCATGGTCCCCCTGTCCTGGGGTCTGAGCGCTGCCCCTGCGAAGACCTGTCAGGTCATGGTCCCCCTGTCCTGGGGTCTGGGCGCTGCACCTGCAGACACCTGTCAGGTCATGGTCTCTCCCTGTCCTGGGGTCTGAGCGCTGCCCCTGCAGACACCTGTCAGTTCATGGTGTCTCCCTCTCTTGGAGTGAGCGCTGCCCCTGCAGACACCTGTCAGGTCATGGTCCCCCTGTCCTGGGGTCTGAGCGCTGCCCCTGCAGACACCTGTCAGTTCATGGTCTCTCCCTCTCTTGGAGTGAGCGCTGCCCCTACAGACACCTGTCAGGTCATGGTCTCCCCCTCTCTTGGAGTGAGCGCTGTCCCTGCAGACACCTGTCAGGTCATGGTCCCCCTGTCCTGGGGTCTGGGCGCTGCCCCTGCAGACACCTATCAGTTCATGGTCTCTCCCTGTCCTGGGGTCTGAGCGCTGCCCCTGCAGACACCTGTCAGTTCATGGTCCCCCTGTCCTGGGGTCTGGGCGCTACCCCTGCAGACACCTGTCAGTTCATGGTCCCCCTGTCCTGGGGTCCGGGCGCTGCCCCTGCAGACACCTGTCAGTTCATGGTCTCTCCCTCTCTTGGAGTGAACGCTGCCCCTGTAGACACCTGTCAGTTCATGGTCTCTCCCTCTCTTGGAGTGAGCGCTGCCCCTGCAGACACCTGTCAGTTCATGGTTCCCCTTTCCTGGGGTCTGGGCGCTGCCCCTGCAGACACCTGTCAGGTCATGGTCTCTCCCTGTCCTGGGGTCCGGGCGCTGCCCCTGCAGACACCTGTCAGGTCATGGTCTCTCCCTGTCCTGGGGTCCGGGGGCTGCCCCTACAGACACCTGTCAGTTCATGGTCTCCCCCTCTCTTGGAGTGAGCGCTGCCCCTGCAGACACCTGTCAGTTCATGGTCTCCCTCTCTTAGAGTGAGCGCTGCCCCTGCAGACACCTGTCAGTTCATAGTCTCTCCCTCTCTTGGAGTGAGCACTGCCCGTGCAGACACCTGTCAGGTCATGGTCTCTCCCTCTCTTGGAGTGAGCGTTGCCCCTTCAGACACCTGTCAGTTCATGGTCCCTCCCTCTCTTGGAGTGAGCGCTGCCCCTGCAGACACCTGTCAGGTCATGGTCTCCCTCCCTTGGAGTGAGCGCTGCCCCTGCAGACACCTGTCAGTTCATAGTCTCTCCCTCTCTTGGAGTGAGCGCTGCCCGTGCAGACACCTGTCAGGTCATGGTCTCTCCCTCTCTTGGAGTGAGCGTTGCCCCTCCAGACACCTGTCAGTTCATGGTCCCTCCCTCTCTTGGAGTGAGCGCTGCCCCTGCAGACACCTGTCAGGTCATGGTCTCCCTCTCTTGGAGTGAGCGCTGCCCCTGCAGACACCTGTCAGTTCATGGTCTCTCCCTCTCTTGGAGTGAGCGCTGCCCCTGCAGACACCTGTCAGTTCATGGTCTCTCCCTCTCTTGGAGTGAGCGCTGCCCCTGCAGACACCTGTCAGTTCATGGTCTCTCCCTCTCTTGGAGTGAGCGCTGCCCCTGCAGACACCTGTCAGTTCATGGTCTCTCCCTCTCTTAGAGTGAGCACTGCCCCTGCAGATACCTGTCAGTTCATGGTCTCCCCCTCTCTTGGAGTGAGCGCTGCCCCTGCAGACACCTGTCAGTTCATGGTCTCCCCCTCTCTTGGAGTGAGCGCTGCCCCTGCAGACACCTGTCAGTTCATGGTCTCTCCCTCTCTTGGAGTGAGCGCTGCCCCTGCAGATGCCTGTCAGTTCATGGTCTCCCCCTCTCTTGGAGTGAGCGCTGCCCCTGCAGACACCTGTCAGGTCATGGTCTCTCCCTCTCTTAGAGTGAGCGCTGCCCCTGCAGACACCTGTCAGTTCATGGTCTCTCCCTCTCTTGGAGTGAGCGCTGCCCCTGCAGACACCTGTCAGGTCATGGTCTCTCGCTCTCTTGGAGTGAGCGCTGCCCCTGCAGACACCTGTCAGTTCATGGTCTCTCCCTCTCTTGGAGTGAGCGCTGCCCCTGCAGACATCTGTCAGGTCATGGTCTCTCCCTCTCTTGGTGTGAGCACTGCCCCTGCAGACATCTGTCAGGTCATGGTCTCTCCCTCTCTTGGAGTGAGCGCTGCCCCTGCAGACACCTGTCAGTTCATGGTCTCTCCCTCTCTTAGAGTGAGCGCTGCCCCTGCAGACACCTGTCAGTTCATGGTCTCTCCCTCTCTTGGAGTGAGCGCTGCCCCTGCAGATACCTGTCAGTTCATGGTCTCTCCCTCTCTTGGAGTGAGCGCTGCCCCTGCAGATACCTGTCAGTTCATGGCCTCCCTCTCTTGGAGTGAGCGCTGCCCCTGCAGACATCTGTCAGGTCATGGTCTCTCCCTCTCTTAGAGTGAGCGCTGCCCCTGCAGACACCTGTCAGTTCATGGTCCTCCTGTCCTGGGGTCTGAGCGCTGCCCCTGCAGACACCTGTCAGGTCATGGTCCCCCTGTCCTGGGGTCTGAGCGCTGCCTCTGCGAAGACCTGTCAGGTCATGGTCCCCCTGTCCTGGGGTCTGGGCGCTGCACCTGCAGACACCTGTCAGGTCATGGACTCTCCCTGTCCTGGGGTCTGAGCGCTGCCCCTGCAGACACCTGTCAGTTCATGGTGTCTCCCTCTCTTGGAGTGAGCGCTGCCCCTGCAGACACCTGTCAGGTCATGGTCCCCCTGTCCTGGGGTCTGAGCGCTGCCCCTGCAGACACCTGTCAGTTCATGGTCTCCCCCCTCTCTTGGAGTGAGCGCTGCCCCTGCAGACACCTGTCAGTTCATGGTCTCTCCCTCTCTTGGAGTGAGCACTGCCCCTACAGACACCTGTCAGGTCATGGTCTCCCCCTCTCTTGGAGTGAGCGCTGCCCCTGCAGACACCTGTCAGGTCATGGTCCCCCTGTCCTGGGGTCTGGGCGCTGCCCCTGCAGACACCTATCAGTTCATGGTCTCTCCCTGTCCTGGGGTCTGAGCGCTGCCCCTGCAGACACCTGTCAGTTCATAGTCCCCCTGTCCTGGGGTCTGGGCGCTACCCCTGCAGACACCTGTCAGTTCATGGTCCCCCTGTCCTGGGGTCCGGGCGCTGCCCCTGCAGACACCTGTCAGTTCATGGTCTCTCCCTCTCTTGGAGTGAGCGCTGCCCCTGTAGACACCTGTCAGTTCATGGTCTCTCCCTCTCTTGGAGTGAGCGCTGCCCCTGCAGACACCTGTCAGTTCATGGTTCCCCTTTCCTGGGGTCTGGGCGCTGCCCCTGCAGACACCTGTCAGGTCATGGTCTCTCCCTGTCCTGGGGTCCGGGCGCTGCCCCTGCAGACACCTGTCAGGTCATGGTCTCTCCCTGTCCTGGGGTCCGGGGGCTGCCCCTACAGACACCTGTCAGTTCATGGTCTCCCCCTCTATTGCAGTGAGCGCTGCCCCTGCAGACACCTGTCAGTTCATGGTCTCCCTCTCTTAGAGTGAGCGCTGCCCCTGCAGACACCTGTCAGTTCATAGTCTCTCCCTCTCTTGGAGTGAGCGCTGCCCGTGCAGACACCTGTCAGGTCATGGTCTCTCCCTCTCTTGGAGTGAGCGTTGCCCCTCCAGACACCTGTCAGTTCATGGTCCCTCCCTCTCTTGGAGTGAGCGCTGCCCCTGCAGACACCTGTCAGTTCATGGTCTCCCTCTCTTAGAGTGAGCGCTGCCCCTGCAGACACCTGTCAGTTCATGGTCTCTCCCTCTCTTAGAGTGAGCGCTGCCCCTGCAGATACCTGTCAGTTCATGGTCTCCCCCTCTCTTGGAGTGAGCGCTGCCCCTGCAGACACCTGTCAGTTCATGGTCTCCCCCTCTCTTGGAGTGAGCGCTGCCCCTGCAGACACCTGTCAGTTCATGGTCTCTCCCTCTCTTGGAGTGAGCGCTGCCCCTGCAGATGCCTGTCAGTTCATGGTCTCTCCCTCTCTTGGAGTGAGCGTTGCCCCTCCAGACACCTGTCAGTTCATGGTCCCTCCCTCTCTTGGAGTGAGCGCTGCCCCTGCAGACACCTGTCAGGTCATGGTCTCCCTCTCTTGGAGTGAGCGCTGCCCCTGCAGACACCTGTCAGTTCATAGTCTCTCCCTCTCTTGGAGTGAGCGCTGCCCGTGCAGACACCTGTCAGGTCATGGTCTCTTCCTCTCTTGGAGTGAGTGTTGCCCCTCCAGACACCTGTCAGTTCATGGTCCCTCCCTCTCTTGGAGTGAGCGCTGCCCCTGCAGACACCTGTCAGGTCATGGTCTCCCTCTCTTGGAGTGAGCGCTGCCCCTGCAGACACCTGTCAGTTCATGGTCTCTCCCTCTCTTGGAGTGAGCGCTGCCCCTGCAGACACCTGTCAGTTCATGGTCTCTCCCTCTCTTGGAGTGAGCGCTGCCCCTGCAGACACCTGTCAGTTCATGGTCTCTCCCTCTCTTGGAGTGAGCGCTGCCCCTGCAGACACCTGTCAGTTCATGGTCTCTCCCTCTCTTAGAGTGAGCACTGCCCCTGCAGATTCCTGTCAGTTCATGGTCTCCCCCTCTCTTGGAGTGAGCGCTGCCCCTGCAGACACCTGTCAGTTCATGGTCTCCCCCTCTCTTGGAGTGAGCGCTGCCCCTGCAGACACCTGTCAGTTCATGGTCTCTCCCTCTCTTGGAGTGAGCGCTGCCCCTGCAGATGCCTGTCAGTTCATGGTCTCCCCCTCTCTTGGAGTGAGCGCTGCCCCTGCAGACACCTGTCAGGTCATGGTCTCTCCTTCTCTTAGAGTGAGCGCTGCCCCTGCAGACACCTGTCAGTTCATGGTCTCTCCCTCTCTTGGAGTGAGCGCTGCCCCTGCAGACACCTGTCAGGTCATGGTCTCTCGCTCTCTTGGAGTGAGCGCTGCCCCTGCAGACACCTGTCAGTTCATGGTCTCTCCCTCTCTTGGAGTGAGCGCTGCCCCTGCAGACATCTGTCAGGTCATGGTCTCTCCCTCTCTTGGTGTGAGCACTGCCCCTGCAGACATCTGTCAGGTCATGGTCTCTCCCTCTCTTGGAGTGAGCGCTGCCCCTGCAGACACCTGTCAGTTCATGGTCTCTCCCTCTCTTAGAGTGAGCGCTGCCCCTGCAGACACCTGTCAGTTCATGGTCTCTCCCTCTCTTGGAGTGAGCGCTGCCCCTGCAGATACCTGTCAGTTCATGGTCTCTCCCTCTCTTGGAGTGAGCGCTGCCCCTGCAGATACCTGTCAGTTCATGGCCTCCCTCTCTTGGAGTGAGCGCTGCCCCTGCAGACATCTGTCAGGTCATGGTCTCTCCCTCTCTTAGAGTGAGCGCTGCCCCTGCAGACACCTGTCAGTTCATGGTCCTCCTGTCCTGGGGTCTGAGCGCTGCCCCTGCAGACACCTGTCAGGTCATGGTCCCCCTGTCCTGGGGTCTGAGCGCTGCCCCTGCGAAGACCTGTCAGGTCATGGTCCCCCTGTCCTGGGGTCTGGGCGCTGCACCTGCAGACACCTGTCAGGTCATGGACTCTCCCTGTCCTGGGGTCTGAGCGCTGCCCCTGCAGACACCTGTCAGTTCATGGTGTCTCCCTCTCTTGGAGTGAGCGCTGCCCCTGCAGACACCTGTCAGTTCATGGTCTCCCCCCTCTCTTGGAGTGAGCGCTGCCCCTGCAGACACCTGTCAGTTCATGGTCTCTCCCTCTCTTGGAGTGAGCGCTGCCCCTACAGACACCTGTCAGGTCATGGTCTCCCCCTCTCTTGGAGTGAGCGCTGCCCCTGCAGACACCTGTCAGGTCATGGTCCCCCTGTCCTGGGGTCTGGGCGCTGCCCCTGCAGACACCTATCAGTTCATGGTCTCTCCCTGTCCTGGGGTCTGAGCGCTGCCCCTGCAGACACCTGTCAGTTCATGGTCCCCCTGTCCTGGGGTCTGGGCGCTACCCCTGCAGACACCTGTCAGTTCATGGTCCCCCTGTCCTGGGGTCCGGGCGCTGCCCCTGCAGACACCTGTCAGTTCATGGTCTCTCCCTCTCTTGGAGTGAGCGCTGCCCCTGTAGACACCTGTCAGTTCATGGTCTCTCCCTCTCTTGGAGTGAGCGCTGCCCCTGCAGACACCTGTCAGTTCATGGTTCCCCTTTCCTGGGGTCTGGGCGCTGCCCCTGCAGACACCTGTCAGGTCATGGTCTCTCCCTGTCCTGGGGTCCGGGCGCTGCCCCTGCAGACACCTGTCAGGTCATGGTCTCTCCCTGTCCTGGGGTCCGGGGGCTGCCCCTACAGACACCTGTCAGTTCATGGTCTCCCCCTCTATTGCAGTGAGCGCTGCCCCTGCAGACACCTGTCAGTTCATGGTCTCCCTCTCTTAGAGTGAGCGCTGCCCCTGCAGACACCTGTCAGTTCATAGTCTCTCCCTCTCTTGGAGTGAGCGCTGCCCGTGCAGACACCTGTCAGGTCATGGTCTCTCCCTCTCTTGGAGTGAGCGTTGCCCCTCCAGACACCTGTCAGTTCATGGTCCCTCCCTCTCTTGGAGTGAGCGCTGCCCCTGCAGACACCTGTCAGTTCATGGTCTCCCTCTCTTAGAGTGAGCGCTGCCCCTGCAGACACCTGTCAGTTCATGGTCTCTCCCTCTCTTAGAGTGAGCGCTGCCCCTGCAGATACCTGTCAGTTCATGGTCTCCCCCTCTCTTGGAGTGAGCGCTGCCCCTGCAGACACCTGTCAGTTCATGGTCTCCCCCTCTCTTGGAGTGAGCGCTGCCCCTGCAGACACCTGTCAGTTCATGGTCTCTCCCTCTCTTGGAGTGAGCGCTGCCCCTGCAGATGCCTGTCAGTTCATGGTCTCCCCCTCTCTTGGAGTGAGCGCTGCCCCTGCAGACACCTGTCAGGTCGTGGTCTCTCCCTCTCTTAGAGTGAGCGCTGCCCCTGCAGACACCTGTCAGTTCATGGTCTCTCCCTCTCTTGGAGTGAGCGCTGCCCCTGCAGACACCTGTCAGTTCATGGTCTCTCCCTCTCTTGGAGTGAGCGCTGCCCCTGCAGACATCTGTCAGGTCATGGTCTCTCCCTCTCTTGGTGTGAGCACTGCCCCTGCAGACATCTGTCAGGTCATGGTCTCTCCCTCTCTTGGAGTGAGCGCTGCCCCTGCAGACACCTGTCAGTTCATGGTCTCTCCCTCTCTTAGAGTGAGCGCTGCCCCTGCAGACACCTGTCAGTTCATGGTCTCTCCCTCTCTTGGAGTGAGCGCTGCCCCTGCAGACACCTGTCAGTTCATGGTCTCTCCCTCACTTGGAGTGAGCGCTGCCCCTGCAGATACCTGTCAGTTCATGGTCTCTCCCTCTCTTGGAGTGAGCGCTGCCCCTGCAGATACCTGTCAGTTCATGGCCTCCCTCTCTTGGAGTGAGCGCTGCCCCTGCAGACATCTGTCAGGTCATGGTCTCTCCCTCTCTTAGAGTGAGCGCTGCCCCTGCAGACACCTGTCAGTTCATGGTCTCTCCCTCACTTGGAGTGAGCGGGTGCCCCTGCAGACATCTGTTAGTTCATGGTCTCTCCCTCTCTTGGAGTGAGCGCGTGCCCCTGCAGACATCTGTCAGGTCATGGTCTTTCCCTCTCTTGGAGTGAGCGCTGCCCCTGCAGACACCTGTCAGTTCATGGTCTCTCCCTCTCATGGAGTGAGCGCTGCCCCTGCAGACACCTGTCAGTTCATGGTCTCCCCCTCTCTTGGAGTGAGTGCTGCCCCTGCAGACACCTCTCAGTTCATGGTCTCTCCCTGTCCTGGGGTCTGAGCGCTGCCCCTGCAGACACCTGTCAGTTCATGGTCTCACCCTGTCCTGGGGTCTGGGCGCTGCCCCTGCAGACACCTGTCAGGTCATGGTCCCTCCCTCTCTTGGAGTGAGCGCTGCCCCTGCAGACACCTGTCAGGTCATGGTCTCTCCCTCTCTTGGAGTGAGCGCTGCCCCTGCAGACACCTGTCAGTTCATGGTCCCCCTGTCCTGGGGTCTGGGCGCTGCCCCTGCAGACACCTGTCAGTTCATGGTCCCCCTGTCCTGGTGTCTGGGCGCTGCCCCTGCAGACACCTGTCAGTTCATGGTCCCCTTGTCCTGGGGTCTGGGCGCTGCCCCTGCAGTCACCTGTAAGTTCATGGTCCCCCTGTCCTGGGGTCTGGGCGCTGCCCCTGCAGACACCTGTCAGTTCATGGTCTCTCCCTCTCTTGGAGTGAGTGCTGCCCCTGCAGACAACTGTCAGTTCATGGTCTCTCCCTGTCCTGGGGTCTGGGCGCTGCCTCTGCAGACACCTGTCAGTTCATGGTCCCCCTGTCCTGGGGTCTGAGTGCTGCCCCTGCAGACACCTGTCAGTTCATAGTCCCCCTGTCCTGGGGTCTGGGTGCTGCACCTGCAGACACCTGTCAGTTCATGGTCCCCCTGTCCTGGGGTCTGGGCGCTGCCCCTGCAGACACCTGTCAGTTCATGGTCTCCCTGTCTTGGGGTCTGGGCTCTGCCTCTGCAGACACCTGTCAGTTCAGGGTCTCTCCCTCTCTTGGAGTGAGCGCTGCCCCTGCAGACACCTGTCAGTTCATGGTCCCCCTGTCCTGGGGTCTGGGCGCTGCCCCTGCAGACACCTGTCAGTTCATGGTCCCCCTGTCCTGGGGTCTGGGCGCTGCCCCTGCAGACACCTGTCAGTTCATGGTCTCTCCCTTCCTGGGCAGTGAGCGCTGCCCCTGCAGACATATGTCAGAGCAGCCTGTTGTCTGGGTGCTGCCTCGGTAGGTGACTGTCAGTGCAAGTCAAGCTCTCCCCCTCCTTTGGGGGGCTGGGTACTGCCTCTATGGGTGTGTAGGTGTCTGTCAGCGCAATTCATTCTTTCTCGCCCCTGGTTTTTGAGCGCTGCCCCTGCAGACATCTAATCAGTGCAGTTCATCGGCTCTCCGTTCCTGGGCCTCTGGGTGCTACCTCTGGAGGAGTCTGTCGGTGCAGTTCACTGTCATCTGTCCCACCCTCGGGCTGTCAGTGCTGCCTCTGTAGGTGTCTGTCGGTGCAGATCATGGTCTCTCCCTCGCCTCGGTGGGACTTGGTGCTGACTCTGTAGGTGTCTGTCAGTGCAGTTCTTGGTCTCTCTCTCCCTGGGCTGTGAGCGCTCAGTAGGTGTTTGTCAGTTTAGTTCCTGCTGTCGCCCACCTTGGGGCTCTGAGTGCAGCCCCCGTAGTCGTCTGTCAGTGCGATGTATGGTCTCTTCCTCCCTGGGATGTTAGAGCTGTCCCTGCAGACATCTGTCGGAGCAGTTCATGGTATCCCTATCCTGGGGTCTGGGTGCAGCCCCTGTTTGCGTCTGTCAGCCCAGTTCTCTCTCTCTGGACTTTGAGTGCTGCCCCTGCACACATTTGTCTGTGCAGTTCATGGGCTCCCCCTTCCAGGTCCTCTGGGTGCAGCCTCTGTAGGTGTCTGTCAGTGCAGTTCAAGGGCTCCCCCTTCCCGGTCCTCTGGGTGCTGCCTCTGTCGGTGTCTGTCAGTGCAGTTCATGGGCTCCCCCTTCCCGGTCCTCTGGGTGCTGCCTCTGTCAGTGTCTGTCAGTGCAGTTCATGGGCTGCCCCTTCCCGGTCCTCTGGGTGCTGCCTCTGTCGGTGTCTGTCAGTGCAGATCATGGGCTCCCCCTTCCCGGTGCTCTGGGTGCTGCCCCTGCACATATATGTCAGTGCAGTTCATGGGCTCCTCCTTCCTGGTGCTCTGGGTGCTGCCTCTGTAGGTGTCTGTCAGCGCAGTTCCTACTGTGTACCACTGTAGGGCTCTGAGTGCTGCCTCTGTAGAAGTCTGTAAGTGCAATTCATGGGCTCCCCCTTCCCGGTCCTCTGGTGCTGCCTCTGTTGGTGTCTGTCAGTGCAGTTCAAGGGCTCCCCCTTCCCGGTTCTCTGGGTGCTGCCTCTGTCGGTGTCTGTCAGTGCAGTTCATGGGCTCCCCCGTCCCGGTCCTCTGGGTGCTGCCTCTGTCGGTGTCTGTCAGTGCAGATCATGGGCTCCCCCTTCCCGGTGCTCTGGGTGCTGCCCCTGCACATATATGTCAGTGCAGTTCATGGGCTCCTCCTTCCTGGTGCTCTGGGTGCTGCCTCTGTAGGTGTCTGTCAGTGCAGTTCCTACTGTCTACCACTGTAGGGCTCTGAGTGCTGCCTCTGTAGAAGTCTGTAAGTGCAGTTCATGGGCTCCCCCTTCCCGGTCCTCTGGGTGCTGCCTCTGTAGGTGTCTGTCAGTGCAGTTCAAGGGCTCCTGCTTCCCAGTCCTCTGGGTGCTGCCTCTGTAGGTGTCTGTCAGTGCAATTCAAGGACTCCCCCTTCCCGGTCCTCTGGGTGCTGCCTCTGTAGGTGTCTGTCAGTGCAGTTCATGGGCTCCCCCTTCCCGGTCCTCTGGGTGCTGCCTCTGTAGGTGTCTGTCAGTGCAGTTCATGGTCTCCTCCTTCCCGGTCCTCTGGGTGCTGCCTGTGTAGGTGTCTGTCAGTACAGTTCATGGGCTCCCCCTTCCTGGTGCTCTGGGTGCTGCCCCTGCACATATCTGACAGTGCAGTTCATGGGCTCCCCCTTCCTGGTGCTCTGGGTGCTGCCTCTGTAGGTGTCTGTCAGTGCAGTTCCTACTGTGTACCACTGTGGGGCTCTGAGTGCAGCCTCTGTAGAGGTCTGTAAGTGCAGCTCATGGGCTCCCCCTTCCTGGTCTTCTGGGTGCTGCCTATGTAGAAGTCTGTCAGTGTAGTTTATGGTATTTCCCCTTCCTGGGGCTGTGATTGCTGGCCTAAAGCTGTCTGTCAGTGCAGTTTCTCTCTCTCTCTCTCTCCATGGGCTGTTAGAGCTGTCCCTGCAGAGGTCTGTCAGTGCAGTTCATCGTCTCTCCTCCCTTGGGCATAGTGCTGTTAGTGCAGCTCATGGTCTTTCCCCTTTCTGGGGCTGCGAGTCCTGCCCCTAATGATGTCTGTCAGTGCAGTTGTTCTTCCTCTCACTGGGCTGTGAGTGTTAGCCATGCAGGCGCCTGTCAGTGCAGTTCATGATTCTCTCTCTCTGTCTCTCTATGTCTCTCTCTCTCTGTCTCTAGCTCCCTCTCTCTCACACACACACACTCTCTCTCTATGTGTCTCTCTCTCTCTCTCTCTCTCTCCCTCCCTCCCTCCCCCAGGGACTCTGAGTGTCTGAGTGCTGTCTCTGTAGGTGTCTGTCAGTGTTGGTTATTGGCCCACCCTCCCTCCCTGGGGCTGAGTGATGTCTCTAGGTGTCTGTCAGTGCAGTTCCTGGTTTCTTTTTCCCCCTGCTGTGATTGTTGCCCCTACAGGTATCTGTCAGTTTCGATCATGGTCTCTCTCTCTCTCTCTCTCTCTCATGGTCTCTCTCATGGTCTCTCTCTCTCTCTCTCTCTCTCAGTGTCTCTCTCTCTCTCTCTCTCTCTCGGGGTGGGGGTTGGGCGGGTGGGTGAGTCCTTCCTCTGTAGGTGTCTGACAGTGCAGTCCTTGGTGTCTTTCTTCCTCAGTCTGCTGTGAGTACTGCCCCTTCAGGTATTAGTCAGTGCAGATTATGGTCTCTCGTGCATCCTAGGCTGTGAGCTGCAGATGTCTGTCAGTGCAGTTCATGGCCCTTCCCTCTCTGGGACTGACAGCTCCCTCTATAGGTGTCTGTTTATGGTCTCTCTCTCCTAGGCTGTGAGCGCTCGCACAGCAAATGTATGTTTGTGCAGTTCATGGTCGCTCTCTCTCTGGGGCTCTGACTGCTGCTTCTGTAGGCGTCTGTCAGTGAAATTCATGGGCTTGCGCTCTCCCTGGGCTCTGACTGCTGCCTCTGTAGGTGTCTGTCAGTGCAGATCATGGTTTAGCTCTCTTTCTCTCCCAGGGCTTTAAGTGCTGCCACTGTAGGTGTCTGTCAGTGGAGATCATGGTGTCTCCATCGCCTCACTGGAGCTTGCTGCTGACTCTGTAGGTGTCTGCCAGTGCAGTTCCTGCTGTCTTCCTCCTTGGGGCTCTGAGTCCTGCCTCTTTAGGTGGCTGTCAGAGAGTCCATGATGTCCCCCTTCCTGGGTCTCTGAGTTCTGCCCTCTGCAGGTTTCTCTCAGTTCATGGGCTCCCCCTTCCCGGTCCTCTTGGTGCAGCCTCTGTCAGCTTCTGTGAGTGCAAATCATGGGCTCCCCCTTCCCGGTGCTCTGGGTGCTACCCCTGCACATATCTGTCAGTGCAGTTCATGGGCTCCCCCTTCCTGGTGCTCTGGGTGCTGCCTCTGTAGGTGTCTGTCAGTGCAGTTCCTACTGTGTACCACTGTGGGGCTCTGAGTGCTGCCTCTGTAGAAGTCTGTAAGTGCAGTTCATGGGCTCCCCCTTCCCGGTCATCTGGGTGCTGCCTCTGTAGGTGTCTGTCAGTGCAGTTCAAGGGCTCCTGCTTCCCAGTCCTCTGGGTGCTGCCTCTGTAGGTGTCTGTCAGTGCAATTCAAGGGCTCCCCCTTCCCGGTCCTCTGGGTGCTGCCTCTGTAGGTGTCTGTCAGTGCAGTTCATGGGCTCCCCTTCCCGGTCCTCTGGGTGCTGCCTCTGTAGGTGTCTGTCAGTACAGTTCATGGGCTCCCCCTTCCTGGTGCTTTTGGTGCTGCCCCTGCACATATCTGTCAGTGCAGTTCATGGGCTCCCTTTTCCTGGCTGTTAGAGTCGGGGATCTCTGGTTGGCGCAAGGTTGCCCTTGTGTCAAGCAGGAACCCTCTCCTCCACGTCAGGGCGCAGGATAACCCCTCGCGAATGACCCTTGCTCACCCTCTAGGTGCGTGGCGTGAGCAGCCAAGGCGATTCCTCAGGCGTTGTTGGTTAAGCACTTACAATCATACATACAGTAAATACATGAATCCCCCCAGAAACGGACACCAGACTTGGATATATATAAAAATACGCTTCTTTATGTAAAAAATAAGGTATATATATCTCAGCAGACTTATCACAAGACCAATAACGTTTTCGCTAGGCCACCAGGTTATAAAGCAGGCAAATGTTCTTTGTTCGTAGCTTCAAATGGAGACCTTGTAGTCTCTTGCAAATGTTACTTGTGGTTCCAGTACTCACAGCGATCGGCTCCTGCGAACGGGGAAATAAGGCGTTGCGGGCCCCGAGCCCGATACTGGAACTTCCTTAGTGATGTGGAGAGTCGGCACAGGTCGGTGCGACTCTCAGCTTGGGAAGTGTTCTTGGGTCCTCAATCAGCAGGTGTGGGCAAGTAGGCAGGCGCGGCCAGCGACCCTTTAGCACGGCGGTGCCGGAGGGTCTCCACAGCGGGGGCGGCGCGGCCTGAGAGGTCCGGGGATAGCGAAGCGGGGTCGCAGGGCACGGTCAGTGCAGCTGGATGACCCGGCGTAGATCACAGTCGTCGGACGGCTTCCGGCGGGAGGGGTGATAGCGCGGTCAGCGCACTCCAGTAGCAGGCGGTGACAGGGATGCAGGCGGCCTGGCCCGGGGACAGAGAGCGGCTCTGGACGGAGCGGGGCTCTCACGGGTTTGAGGCAGGCAAGCTTCTGAGTGTCACGGCCCTAGGAGGGGCGACGAGGGGCGCAGTCTCTTTCCAGCGGGATGCACACACGGCTCGAATTGGAGGACGAGCAAAAGCACAGAGAACCCACTGGTCCTGGGGTTCAGTTCAGGGGGCAAGCTCAGATCAAGCCCTTGGAGAATGTTCAAGCACAAAGTAGCAAAGTCTTTTCAGTAAGTCTCTTCCTCTCCTTTCTCAGCAAGGCAAGCAGCAGGCCAGCTCCTCCAGCGTCTTCTTCTCCTTCTAGTCGGGCAGAGGTTCTTTGTGGTAGACAGGATTCTAATTTCTTAGGAGCCAGGCTCCTACTTTTATACCATGATTCTTTTGCTCTTTAGCGCCAGGGGGCCTAGGCCTGGCTCAGTCCAGTTCTGGAGCACTTTGTTATGGTGACTCTGCTCTTTCCTTTCAGCAGCAGGGCAGAGACATCAGCCGCCCCACAGGGGGCAGCGCCGGCTTTGTGGTGGCAGAGCACAGGTCTATTCAAGAGTCAAGGTGTACTCCTCCCACCCATCCTGGTGTAATCTCTCTACCCACCACCTGGCAGCCAACCTGTCTCTGGGGATCCCCCCACCCTGCTCCTTACTGTTGCTAGGCAGAACACACACACACACAGCAGAGGCGGACTGAGATGGTCAGGTCAGTAAATACTAACTTTCTAAAAGTAGTATTTACAAACCCAGGATATTAAAATAAACTTGACTACAAGAAGTATTTTATTATTCTGAGTTCAGGCATACTAAACTTGACACTCTACCATGCTCTCTGAGTCCACTGGGGTCACCGCGTTGGTGTGATCCCAGCAGCCCATTCTGGCCTATGGAGAGCAGGTAGCCTTCAATAGTGAAGAACGAAAATGGCTGTAATTCACTACTAAGACATGCCACACACATCAGGGCATGTCTTACCTTATGCCTGCAATGCACCCTGCCCTTGGGCCTACCAGAGGGGTGGCTAATATGTAGGTAAGGGAAGGTTTAGGGACTGGCAAGTGGGGGCACTTGCGCAGTCAGCGCGACGGTCCCGGACCGCGCACAGGGTCTGCGGTGGCAGACCCTAGACACATTTTACAGGGCCGCTTTCTGTGGGTGGCGCAACCAGCGCTGCAAGCCCACCAGCAGCATTGGCATTCACAAGCCCTGGCACCCCTGGTGCACTTTACTGGGGACTGACAGTGAATCCAATAAACCGATCATGAACATCAATTACAGGCACACTTTACCTAGGGAGCACTTGCACTGCGGCACGGATTAGCCGTGGCGCAGTGCCCTGAGCGGACCACACCAGCAAAACAATCGAGGCACACCATCAAAAAGTGGAAGGGAAACTCACGCCAAGGTGCCAGGTCTAACACGTGTCCCCTCCAGCTGAAATGTGGGGAGAACTACCCTTGCCCAGGGGGTTCCTCGTCACTAAGGCGGAAATACCTGGACAGACCGTCAGCGTTGGCGTGATCTGTACCAGGACGGTGTTCCACCGTAAAGTCCATACCCTGTAGGGAGATGGACCACCTCAATAGCTTCGGGTTCTCACCCCTCATCTGCATCAACCATCTGAGGGGCCTGTGGTCCGTCTGAACCCGGAAGTGAGACCCAAACAAGTAGGGTCTCAGCTTCTTCAGCGCCCAGACCACAGCAAATGCTTCTCGCTCAATTGCACTCCACCTACTTTCCCGTGGAAGTAACCTCCTACTGATGAAGGCTACAGGTTGGTCCCAGCCCTCCTCAGTCATCTGTGAGAGAACAGCCCCTACACCATGCTCTGAAGCGTCTGTCTGTACTAGGAATTCCTTGGAGAAGTCAGGGGCCAAGAGCACGGGCGCCGTGCACATGGCAGTCTTCAGGGTGTCGAAAGCTTTCTGACAGGTGTCAGTCCAAATCACGTTCCTGGGCTGCTTCTTGGAAGTCAGCTCTGTCAAGGGGGCAACAATCGTTCCATAGCCCTTGACAAACCTCCTGTAGTACCCAGTGAGCCCCAGGAAGGCCCTCACTGCGGTCTGCGTCTTGGGGGGTTCCCAAGCCAGGATGGTCTCAATTTTGGGTTGCAAGGGTGCCACCTTGCCACTCCCAACTTGGTGTCCCAAGTACACCACGGAACCCTGCCCGATCTGGCACTTGCTTGCCTTGATCGTGAGGCCGGCTCGGCGCAGAGCCATCAACACTTCCCAGAGGTGGCGCAGGTGTTCGGGCCAGGTGGCACTGAACACTGCGATGTCATCCAGGTAGGCGGCACTGAACGCATCCAGCCCAACCAGTACCTGGTTGACCAACCTCTGAAAGGTGGCAGGGGCATTCTTCATCCCAAATGGCATGACTCGGAACTGGAAGTGCCCATCTGGTGTAGAGAATGCTGACCTCTCTTTGGCCCCATCGGTCAAGGCGATCTGCCAGTACCCAGACGTTAAATCAAACGTGCTGAGGAACCGGGCAGCCCCCAGCCGATCAATGAGCTCATCAGCTCTGGGGATGGGGTGCGCGTCAGTCTTCGTTACTGAATTGAGTCCTCTGTAGTCCACACAGAACCGGAGTTCAGGTGTGGCTCCCGGCGCAGCAGCTTTGGGGACCAAGACCACGGGGCTGGACCAAGGACTGCTGGAGGACTCAACCACCCCTAGCGCAAGCATTTTGGAGACCTCCTCCTTGATGCAAGCTCTGACCCTGTCAGTTACCCTGTAAGCCTTGTGCTTCACAGGTAAGCTGTCTCCTGTGTCCACATCATGGACGCACCAATCTGTGACACCAGGAACCAGGGAGAATCTGTCGGAAAACTGCCCCAGCAAGTGGCGGCAATCTTCCTGTTGTTCGGGCGTCAGGGTGGGTGAGAGGTTAACTCCATCCACTGACCCATCTTTCTCAGAGGCCACGAAGAGGTCAGGAAGAGGCTCGGTCTCCTCTTCCATTCCATCATCAGTGGCCAGCAGCATGCCCACTTCGGTCCTCTCTAAGTGGGGCTTAAGGCGGTTAACATGTAGGACCCTCAAAGGGTTCCTGGGAGACTGCATGTCCACCAAGTAGGTGATAGGACTTTTGCGCTCCACAACCTCAAATGGACCTGTCCACTTATCCTGAACTGCACAAGGCTCCACTGGGGCCAAGACCCACACATTTTGTCCAGGTTGAAGCTCTACCAGAGTGGCATTCCGGTCGTACCACCGCTTCATCTCCTCCTGGCTGGCTTCCAGATTTGCCTCAGCAAGTTGCCTGAAACGCCGAGTCTGGTTTCGGAAGGCCAGCATGTAACTGTATACATTCTGGGGAGGTTTCCTGGG
Organism: Triturus cristatus; assembly: GCF_964204655.1. Classification (NCBI taxonomy): domain Eukaryota; kingdom Metazoa; phylum Chordata; class Amphibia; order Caudata; family Salamandridae; genus Triturus; species Triturus cristatus. The sequence goes on along the minus strand of NC_140592.1, from coordinate 1,249,859,406 downwards.
AGATTGCTCCCAGCCTTCCTTTACCAAACTCAGAGGTCCTCTTACCGGGTGACCATACAGAAGCTCAAAGGGGCTGAATCCTAGAGACTTCTGTGGCACCTCTCGGTAAGCGAAGAGCAGGCATGGCAAGAGGACGTCCCACTTACGCCTCATTGGACCGTCCAGGCCCATGATCATGCCTTTGAGGGTTCGGTTGAATCTCTCAACCAACCCGTTTCCTTGGGGGTGGTAAGGAGTGGTGAACTTGTAAGTTACCCCACACTCCTTCCACAGGGATTTCATATATGTGGATATGAAATTGGTCCCCCTGTCGCTCACCACCTCTAGAGGGAATCCCACTCGGGAGAAAATTCCCATCAGTGCCCGTCCCACCACGGGGGCCGTCACTGTCCTCAGAGGGATGGCTTCAGGGTACCGGGTGGCATGGTCCACCAAGACCAGGATGAACCTGTTGCCCAGGGCTGTCTTGGGGTCCAGAGGCCCCACAATATCAATACCCACTCGCTGGAATGGCGTACCGACCACAGGGAAAGGTTGCAGAGGAGCCTTGTGCTTCCCTCCGCTCTTACCACTTGCCTGGCAAGTCCGACAGGTTCTGCAGTAGGAATCTGAATTCTTGTGCATTTGGGGCCAGTAAAAGTGGGTGACAAGCCTGTCATAGGTCTTGTCCATCCCCAAATGTCCTGCTAACGGCACATCATGAGCCAGCCCCAGTAGGAAGGTTCTGAACTTCTGGGGTACCACCAGCACACGGGCTGACCCAGGTTCAGCAGCCTTAGGCTCGGAATACAGGAGGTCACTCTCCCAGTACACGTAGTGTGTTTTGGCCTGAACACCATTGGCCTGGTCTGCAGCCTGCTGCCGCATACCCACGAGAGAAGGGCATTCTTTCTGCTCCCTGCAGAATTCCTCCCTGGAGGGACCTCCTTCTTGCTGCCAATGGGTCAGCTCAGGCAGGTCTCCCAGCTCGGCAATCTGTTCCCCGGTAGGCTCCAGAGCATCCCCCTCAGGGTCTACTTCCTCCTGGGCCGTGGGAACTTCGGGGCCGGTTTCCCGCGCCTCCTGCGCCTTCTCCCTAAGGCCGGTTCCTGGACCTCTCCCTCAGGCTCCAGGACCCTCTCAACACCCCTACTGGCTGCCATGGACCGGGTGGTCACACACGCCCAGTCGGGTAGACCCACCATCCTCAGATGCGTGGTCTTCTCCACCTTTTCCCAAGGGGAGCTCTCCAGGTCGTTCCCTAGCAGACAGTCTACAGGCATGTCAGTTCTCACAGCGACTTGTAGAGTACCAGAGACCTCCCCCCACTCAAAGGGAACTTGAGCCATTGGACAACGACTCTCTATGTTGTCAGCATTGACAACCCTACAGTAGGCATTGGGTACAATCTGCTCTTGAGACACCAGGTGTTGCCTCACCGAGGTCACGCTGGCTCCTGTATCTCTAAGAGCCTCAACCTTCTTTCCATTGAGGGTCACTACTTGCCCATATTTCTTAGTGTTAGAGGGCAAGTAGGTTTCAGGGACCATCTCACTGTCTCCTAGCGAGACTAGGGTCATCTGCCCGGGACCCCCACCCTCCTGGACTGCTACCTCCTCCCCAAAGTTAACACTAGCTACTTGCCGGGGTGGAGCACCAGTGGGTGCGGTCTTACCAAACAGGCGACACTTAGGATCAGAGGCAATGTGACCCGGGTCACCACACCTATAACAATTGAAGGGCCCCTTTGGAACAGGTCTACCTGTCGGGGCCCGTTCTGCTGCGGGGGTGGGGGAGGCTGAGAACCCTTCTGCTGGTTCCCTTGGGAATTACTTTGGGGGCCTTTTTGGAACCCCTTCTGTTTACCCCTGTCCCCCCCACTCTTCTGCTGGGGACCCTGCCCACCTTTGGCGGAGTCTCCCACTTGACCCTTGTGGACCCTGGTGCTGAGCCAGCGGTCCGCCTCCTCAGCAAGCTTCCTCGGGTTGGACAGCTTGCTATCAATCAGGTGCTGGCGTAGCTCAGGAAAACATTGACTGGACAAGTGCTCCCATGCAATTAAATCAAGCAGCCCTTGATAATCATTCACTTTGCTACCCTTCACCCAACCATCCAGCGCTCTGCAGAAAAAGGTCACATACTCCACATACGTACTCTCAGGGATCTTCTTAGTCTCCCTGAACCTCTGTCTATATAGCTCAGGAGTTAACCCATACCTTGTCATTAAAGCTTCCTTCATATGGGGGTATGAGGCTTGGAGATCTAAGGGCAAATCTAACAGTGTGTCACGCCCTTCAGCAAGGAACCTTCCCCACAACCCCGCTCCCCAGTCTTTCTCAGGGACCCGGTGTGAAGACATGGCCACCTCATAGGCTCTAAACCACTGCCCTATGTCATCCTTTCTAAAATACTCCTTTACTACATCTTTGGGGATGTACACCTTGGACTCTACCTGCACCGGTGGAGTGCTGCCACCAGAAGGAGCGGTGTCCAAACTTTTCGCCTTCAGCTCCAACTCCTTCAATCTTATATCATGATCCATTTGGCGTTGTTGTGCCTCCAGGGCCAACTTCTGCTTTTCCATTTCCATTTGTCCTGCCAACTTTGCCATCTCCATTGCATGCGCCCTGTCTGCTGCCCTGTCTGCCAGCTCCTCTGGTGACCGGACTCTGCTGGGCTCCTCAAGGTTGTCGGGTGGAACGATGTCCCCCGCATTCCGTGGGTCTCTTGACTCCTTCCAGGCTCTCAACGCCTTGGTGTACTGGGGCTTCCTCTTGAATCCAGCATGGGGAACTCGGAATTTTACACTGTAGCCTTTCAATTGCTCCATCGAGTAGCCTTCCAGTCTCTCCCAATCCACCTCATCTATTCCGGAAATCACAGAGAGTGCTCTCCCAGCGGAGAGTGAGCTAGGCATGGTTGCAGTAATGGCAGATGTCTCAACAAAGTTCAACAAATAAAAACCTGTGGCTGCGTTATTTGGTCTGCTCTCACTATCTGGTGATTAATAATTCACTGTATGTAAATTACAAGTGCAAATCCGAAATCCCAGCCGCTGCCACCAATGTTAGAGTCGGGGATCTCTGGTTGGCGCAAGGTTGCCCTTGTGTCAAGCAGGAACCCTCTCCTCCACGTCAGGGCGCAGGATAACCCCTCGCGAATGACCCTTGCTCACCCTCTAGGTGCGTGGCGTGAGCAGCCAAGGCGATTCCTCAGGCGTTGTTGGTTAAGCACTTACAATCATACATACAGTAAATACATCAATCCCCCCAGAAACGGACACCAGACTTGGATATATATAAAAATACGCTTCTTTATGTAAAAAATAAGGTATATATATCTCAGCAGACTTATCACAAGACCAATAACGTTTTCGCTAGGCCACCAGGTTATAAAGCAGGCAAATGTTCTTTGTTCGTAGCTTCAAATGGAGACCTTGTAGTCTCTTGCAAATGTTACTTGTGGTTCCAGTACTCACAGCGATGGGCTCCTGCGAACGGGGAAATAAGGCGTTGCGGGCCCCGAGCCCGATACTGGAACTTCCTTAGTGATGTGGAGAGTCGGCACAGGTCGGTGCGACTCTCAGCTTGGGAAGTGTTCTTGGGTCCTCAATCAGCAGGTGTGGGCAAGTAGGCAGGCGCGGCCAGCGACCCTTTAGCACGGCGGTGCCGGAGGGTCTCCACAGCGGGGGCGGCGCGGCCTGAGATGTCCGGGAATAGCGAAGCGGGGTCGCAGGGCACGGTCAGTGCAGCTGGATGACCCGGCGTAGATCACAGTCGTCGGACGGCTTCCGGCGGGAGGTGTGATAGCGCGGTCAGCGCGCTCCAGTAGCAGGCGGTGACAGGGATGCAGGCGGCCTGGCCCGGGGACAGAGAGCGGCTCTGGACGGAGCGGGGCTCTCACGGGTTTGAGGCAGGCAAGCTTCTGAGTGTCACGGCCCTAGAAGGGGCGACGAGGGGCGCAGTCTCTTTCCAGCGGGATGCACACACGGCTCGAATTGGAGGACGAGCAAAAGCACAGAGAACCCACTGGTCCTGGGGTTCAGTTCAGGGGGCAAGCTCAGATCAAGCCCTTGGAGAATGTTCAAGCACAAAGTAGCAAAGTCTTTTCAGTAAGTCTCTTCCTCTCCTTTCTCAGCAAGGCAAGCAGCAGGCCAGCTCCTCCAGCGTCTTCTTCTCCTTCTAGTCGGGCAGAAGTTCTTTGTGGTAGACAGGATTCTAATTTCTTAGGAGCCAGGCTCCTACTTTTATACCATGATTCTTTTGTTCTTTAGCGCCAGGGGGCCTAGGCCTGGCTCAGTCCAGTTCTGGAGCACTTTGTTATGGTGACTCTGCTCTTTCCTTTCAGCAGCAGGGCAGAGACATCAGCCGCCCCACAGGGGGCGGCGCCGGCTTTGTGGTGGCAGAGCACAGGTCTATTCAAGAGTCAAGGTGTACTCCTCCCACCCATCCTGGTGTAATCTCTCTACCCACCACCTGGCAGCCAACCTGTCTCTGGGGATCCCCCCACCCTGCTCCTTACTGTTGCTAGGCAGAACACACACACACACAGCAGAGGCGGACTGAGATGGTCAGGTCAGTAAATACTAACTTTCTAAATGTAGTATTTACAAACCCAGGATATTAAAATAAACTTGACTACAAGAAGTATTTTATTATTCTGAGTTCAGGCATACTAAACTTGACACTCTACCATGCTCTCTGAGTCCACTGGGGTCACCGCGTTGGTGTGATCCCAGCAGCCCATTCTGGCCTATGGAGAGCAGGTAGCCTTCAATAGTGAAGAACGAAAATGGCTGTAATTCACTACTAAGACATGCCACACACATCAGGGCATGTCCTACCTTATGCCTGCAATGCACCCTGCCCTTGGGCCTACCAGAGGGGTGGCTAATATGTAGGTAAGGGAAGGTTTAGGGACTGGCAAGTGGGGGCACTTGCGCAGTCAGCGCGACGGTCCCGGACCGCGCACAGGGTCTGCGGTGGCAGACCCTAGACACATTTTACAGGGCCGCTTTCTGTGGGTGGCGCAACCAGCGCTGCAAGCCCACCAGCAGCATTGGCATTCACAAGCCCTGGCACCCCTGGTGCACTTTACTGGGGACTGACAGTGAATCCAATAAACCGATCATGAACATCAATTACAGGTACACTTTACCTAGGGAGCACTTGCACTGCGGCACGGATTAGCCGTGGCGCAGTGCCCTGAGCGGACCACACCAGCAAAACAATCGAGGCACACCATCAAAAAGTGGAAGGGAAACTCACGCCAAGGTGCCAGGTCTAACACTGGCGCTCTGGGTGCTGCCTCTGTAGGTGTCTGTCAGTGCAGTTCCTACTGTGTACCACTGTGGGGCTCTGAGTGCAGCCTCTGTAGAAGTCTGTAAGTGCAGCTCATGGCCTCCCCCTTCCTGGTCTTCTGGGTGCTGCCTCTGTAGGTGTCTGTCAGTGCAGTTCCTACTGTGTACCACTGTGGGGCTCTGAGTGCAGCCTCTGTAGAGGTCTGTAAGTGCAGCACATGGGCTCCCCCTTCCTAGTCTTCTGGGTGCTGCCTCTGTAGGTGTCTGTCAGTGCAGTTCCTACTGTGTTTGAGTCCCACTGTGGGGCTCTGAGTGCAGCCTATGTAGAAGTCTGTCAGTGTAGTTTATGGTATTTCCCCTTCCTGGGGCTGTGATTGCTGGCCTAAAGCTGTCTGTCAGTGCAGTTTTTCTCTCTCTCTCTCTCCATGGGCTGTTAGAGCTGTGCCTGCAGAGGTCTGTCAGTGCAGTTCATCGTCTCTCCTCCCTTGGGCATAGTGCTGTTAGTGCAGCTCATGGTCTTTCCCCTTTCTGGGGCTGCGAGTCCTGCCCCTAATGATGTCTGTCAGTGCAGTTTTTCTTCCTCTCACTGGGCTGTGAGTGTTAGCCATGCAGCTGCCTGTCAGTGCAGTTCATGATTCTCTCTCTCTGTCTCTCTATGTCTCTCTCTCTCTGTCTCTAGCTCCCTCTCTCTCACACACACACTCTCTCTCTATGTCTCTCTCTCTCTATCTCTCTCTCCCTCCCTCCCTCCCTCCCCCAGGGACTCTGAGTGTCTGAGTGCTGTCTCTGTAGGTGTCTGTCAGTGTTGGTTATTGGCCCACCCTCCCTCCCTGGGGCTGAGTGATGTCTCTGTAGGTGTCTGTCAGTGCAGTCCCTGTTTTCTTTTTCCCCCTGCTGTGATTGTTGCCCCTACAGGTATCTGTCAGTTTCGATCATGGTCTCTCTCTCTCTCTCTCTCTCTCTCTCATGGTCTCTCTCATGGTCTCTCTCTCTCTCTCTCTCTCTCTCTCTCTCATTGTCTCTCTCTCTCTCTCTCTCTCGGGGTGGGGGTGGGGGGGTGGGTGAGTCCTTCCTCTGTAGGTGTCTGACAGTGCAGTCCTTGGTGTCTTTCTTCCTCAGTCTGCTGTGAGTACTGCCCCTTCAGGTATTAGTCAGTGCAGATTATGGTCTCTCGTGCATCCTAGGCTGTGAGCTGCAGATGTCTGTCAGTGCAGTTCATGGCCCTTCCCTCCCTGGGACTGACAGCTCCCTCTATAGGTGTCTGTTTATGGTCTCTCTCTCCTAGGCTGTGAGCGCTCGCACTGCAAATGTATGTTTGTGCAGTTCATGGTCGCTCTCTCTCTGGGGCTCTGACTGCTGCTTCTGTAGGCGTCTGTCAGTGAAATTCATGGGCTTGCGCTCTCCCTGGGCTCTGACTGCTGCCTCTGTAGGTGTCTGTCAGTGCAGATCATGGTTTAGCTCTCTTTCTCTCCCAGGGCTTTAAGTGCTGCCACTGTAGGTGTCTGTCAGTGCAGATCATGGTGTCTCCATCGCCTCGCTGGAGCTGGCTGCTGACTCTGTCGGTGTCTGTCAGTGCAGTTCCTGCTGTCTTCCTCCTTGGGGCTCTGAGTGCTGCCTCTTTAGGTGGCTGTCAGAGAGTCCATGATGTCCCCCTTCCTGGGTCTCTGAGTTCTGCCCTCTGCAGGTTTCTCTCATTTCATGGGCTCCCCCTTCCCGGTCATCTTGGTGCAGCCTCTGTCGGCTTCTGTCAGTGCAGATCATGGGCTCCCCCTTCCCGGTGCTCTGGGTGCTGCCCCTGCACATATATGTCAGTCCAGTTCATGGGCTCCTCCTTCCTGGTTCTCTGGGTGCTGCCTCTGTAGGTGTCTGTCAGTGCAGTTCCTACTGTGTACCACTGTGGGGCTCTGAGTGCTGGCTCTGTAGAAGTCTTTAAGTGCAGTTCATGGGCTCCCCCTTCCCGGTCATCTGGGTGCTGCCTCTGTAGGTGTCTGTCAGTGCAGTTCAAGGACTCCTGCTTCCCAGTCCTCTGGGTGCTGCCTCTGTAGGTGTCTGTCAGTGCAATTCAAGGGCTCCCCCTTCCCGGTCCTCTGGGTGCTGCCTCTGTAGGTGTCTGTCAGTGCAGTTCATGGGCTCCCCTTCCCGGTCCTCTGGGTGCTGCCTCTGTAGGTGTCTGTCAGTACAGTTCATGGGCTCCCCCTTTGTTGGAAGGCGGACCCCGAGGAGTCGGCGAGACCACCAAGGGGGGCCCTCACACTGTACGAAGTAGCCGAGCGCTGCCGAGAAGTCTCCTGAGAGATCCTTCTCCTATCACGTACTAGCACAGTAACACCACCACACCGGACTCAAGGAGGTTGTCTCAAGACAAGCAATTCTTTATCAGCAATAAAAAGGTTACGAGGTCAATATTTACACGAAGGGATCGAGGGATCCACCAAAAGTCTCAGTGTCTCTTTGGAAGGGTAGGGGTAGCGGGACAGTCTTTGGTAGGAGTGCGGTACGAGGGTACCTGGGGCCCAGTTCTTATCCTCAAGCTGGAGGACCTCCGGATCTCGGAGGGGTCGAGCCGCGACGGCGTCAGCAGGGCTCTGGCGTACAGTTCGTGGAGAGCCGCGATCCAATCAGCAGGGCTCTCAAGATGGTTTCTGCTGAGCTCGAGCCGCGACGTCGTCAGCAGGGCTCCGAGGGAGGTTTCAGCGAGGTTGGGCCGCGACAGCGTCAGCAGGGCTCCGATGTTCCAGGTGGCTTCAAAGTGTTCACAAGAAGGAGCCGCGACGCAGTCAGCAGGGCTCGTGATGGTTCTGACAAGAGTTCTTCTCCGTAGGGTCAGCCGCGATTCAATCAGCAGGGCTCTCGACTCCGGGATACAACTCCCGATCTGTGGCGGGGTTGCCCCAGATATAGGTCTGGAGCCCTTTGATGTCCGGACCCAGGCGCCCGGTGGGGGCGGAGAGGCCGGGTGGAGGTGGCCAGACGCCCAGCAGGAGAGGCGCCAGGCCCAAGGGAGTTGCAGGGTGATCACACCTCGAGAGGGGAGGACAGTTGGGGGTCCCATCGATACTGTCCTCCGCCGGGGGCGATGAATGGTTCCTGCCGCACCCCCTGGCCAGTTCGTGGTGCCTCGATGTCGGGGCTTCGCTGGGGTCGAGGCCGGGTTGAGCGGGGTCGCGCTGGCTGGTGCACAGAGTCGCGTGGGTGCCAACAAGATGGCGGAGCCACGAGGGGTATGCGACCTCGTGCAGCTCAGGATGAAGGGCCTCGTTGCAGTTCAGAAGGGTGGCCCGTGAAGGCCGGGGCGGGGAACGGGCACAATCCACGGGGGTAAGGACCATGCCACGAGGCCGGGTCCAACAGGCGTCCCCCCCAGCCGAAGGCATGGAGAGTCACCCATCTCCTTGGGGATTCTCCTCGTCAAGTCGGAAGAAGCGGGACAGGCCGTCGGCGTTGGCGTGGTCATTGCCGGGCCGGTGTTCAACGTCAAAGTCCATCCCTTGTAGCGAGATGGACCACCGCAGCAGCTTGGGGTTCTCGCCCCGCATTTGCATTAACCACCGCAGGGGCCGGTGGTCGGTCTGGACCCGGAAGTGGGTACCGAAGAGGTAGGGCCGGAGTTTCTTGAGGGCCCACACCACAGCGAAGGCCTCACGCTCGATGGTGCTCCATCGTTGCTCCCGGGGCAGTAGCCGTCGGCTGATGAAGGCCACTGGTCGGTCGAGCCCCTTTTCATCGGCCTGGGACAGGACGGCCCCGATCCCATACTCGGAGGCGTCCGTCTGCACCACGAACTCCTTATTGTAGTCAGGGGCCTGTAGCACCGGGGCAGTACACATTGCGGTCTTTAGGGTGTCGAAGGCTGCTTGGCAGCGGGGTGTCCAGTGCACCTTCTTGGGCTGCTTTTTGGACGTTAGCTCTGTGAGGGGGCCAACAATGCTCCCATAGTCCCGGATAAACCGCCGGTAGTATCCGGTGAGACCCAGGAAGGCCCGGACAGCGGTCTGGGTAGTGGGGGGTTCCCAGGCCTGGATGGCATCTATTTTCAGTTGGAGAGGGGCCACCTGCCCGCTCCCCACTTGATGGCCCAGGTAGGTCACGGATCCGTGGCCGATCTGGCATTTGCTGGCCTTGATTGTGAGCCCGGCCCGCTGGAGGGCGGCCAGGACGGCTTTAATGTGAAGGAGGTGCTCTGCCCAGTGGTTGCTGTACACGGCAATGTCATCTAGGTAGGCCGCGCTGAAGGCCTCAAGCCCGGCCAAAACCTTGTTCACCAGTCTTTGAAAAGTGGCTGGGGCGTTCTTCATTCCGAAGGGCATCACCCGAAAGTGGTAATGCCCATCCGGGGTCGAAAAGGCGGATCTTTCTTGGGCACCGGGGGTGAGCTGGATCTGCCAGTACCCGGCGGTGAGGTCCAGCGTGCTCAAGTAGCGAACGGCCCCTAAGCGGTCGAGGAGTTCGTCGGCCCTGGGTATAGGGTGGGCGTCCGTCTTGGTCACTGCATTCAGGGCTCGGTAGTCCACGCAGAATCGCAACTCCGGGGGGTGGCCGGGAGCTGCGGCCTTTGGCACCAGGACGACAGGGCTGGCCCACGGGCTGTCGGAGGGTTCGATGACCCCCAGGGCCAGCATCTTCGTTACTTCGGCCTGGATGCATGCCCGCACTCGGTCGGGTACCCGGTAGGCTCTGTGTCCAACGGGGGGGCTCTCCCCGGTGACGACGTCGTGGACGCACCAGTGGGTCACCCCCGGGGTGAGGGAGAAGAGGGCTGCGTAGTCCTGCAGCAGTTGCTGGCAGTCGTTGCGCTGTTCCGGAGTCAGGGAAGAGGCGAGTTGGACGCCCTCGATTGTTCCATCATGGACGTTGGACTTCAAGAGGTCGGGCAGGGGCTCGGAGTCGTCCTTGCCCCCCTCGTCGGTCGCCAGTAGCAGGCTCAGTTCGGTCCGGGCAAAGTGGGGTTTTAGCCTGTTAGCATGTAGGACCCGGAGGGGGTTCCGGGGGGACTCCAGGTCGACCAGGTAGGTGACGGGACTTTTCTTCTCCACTACCTTGAAGGGCCCGGTCCACTTGTCCTGGAGGGCGCCGGGTTCAACCGGGGCCATGACCCATACCTTCTGACCTGGCTCGAATTCTATGGTAGAGGAGTTCCGATCGTACCACCGCTTCATGTCCTCCTGGCTGGCCTCGAGGTTGGCTTCGGCCATGGCTCAGAACTTGCGGGTCTGGTTTCGGAGGGTCAGGAGGTATCGGTAGACGTCAGGAGGGGCGCCTTGGGGCTTTGTCTCCCAGCTCTCTTTGACCAGGCTGAGCGGTCCGCGGACCAGGTGTCCGTACAATAGTTCAAACGGGCTGAACCCCAGGGACTTCTGCGGGACCTCCCGATAGGCAAACAGGAGGCACAGCAGCAGGACATCCCATCTCCGCCTGAGGGGCTCTTCTAGGCCCTGGATCATTCCCTTTAATGTTCTGTTGAACCGCTCAACCAGTCCGTTCCCCTGAGGGTGATAGGGGGTCGTGAACTTGTATGTGACCCCGCACTGCTGCCACAGGGACCGCATGTATCTGGAAATAAAGTTCGTGCCTCTGTCGCTCACCACTTCGCGGGGAAATCCCACTCGGGAGAAGATCCCCATTAAGGCCCGGCCTACCACGGGGGCCGTTATAGTTCTTAGCGGGACTGCCTCCGGGTACCTGGTGGCGTGGTCCACGAGGACCAGGATGAAGCGGTGGCCCAGGGCGGTCTGGGGGTCCAGGGGCCCCACGATATCGATTCCGACCCGTTCGAACGGGGTGCTGACGGCTGGAAAGGGTTGGAGGGGGGCCTTGACCCGACCCCCCGTCTTCCCGCTGGCTTGGCAGGTCTGGCAGGACCGGCAGTGGTTGTCCACGTCTCTCCGCATCCGGGGCCAGTAGAAGTGGGTCACCAGACGGCTGTACGTTTTGTCTTGCCCCAAGTGTCCGGCGAGGGGCACATCATGTGCCAGGTTGAGCAGGAACTCCCGGAAGCGGAGGGGCACCACCAACACTCGGCTGGCCCCGAGTTCTGCCACTTTCTGCTCACTGTATAGCAGGCCCTCGGCCCAGTAGACCCAGTGGGTGCCGGTCTGGTTCCCGTTGGTTTGGGCGGACGCTTGTTGGCGGACCCCTTGGAGAGTGGGGCAGGACTGCTGCTCTTGTTGGAACTGCTCCCGGGTGGGGCCCCCTTCGTGTCGCCATGGTGTCAGCTCTGGTAGGGCGCACGGGGAAGCCATCTCTTCGGGGGAGGATTCACTAGGTCCAGGGTCGGTGTCCGCCTCCCCCTCGCTGCTGGCGGGAGGTGGTGCGAGCCCCTCGGGCTGGGCGGCCCCAGAGGCCGAGGATGAGCGGGGGGCCCGGGCGGTCATGGACCGGGTGATGGCACAGGCCCAGTCAGATAGTCCCAGCATTCGGAGGTGCTCTCGTCGCTCTACTTGAGCCCAGGGGGAACTCTCCAAGTCGTTCCCCAGGAGGCAGTCGACGGGGGCGTCGTCGCGTACCGTCACCTTCAGCAGGCCCGTCACCCCTCCCCACTCGAAGGGGACCAGGGCCATCTGGCACAGGCTTTCGCTGTTGTCGGCCGTCCGGACGGGACACAGCACATTCGGTAGGATCTGTTCGGGGGTCACCAGGTGGCAGCGGACAGCGGTGACACTGGCGCCGGTGTCACGAAGGGCTTCGGCTACCCAGGCAGACCAGGGACATGGCTGCCGGCTCCCATTCAGTGGTCCCTCGGTCGAGGGTCTCCTCTTCCTCTTCTCCTTCTCCCAGGGCGGCGGCCGCCAGCTGTCGGGGCGGGGGCCCACCGGCCCCGTTTCTTCGGTTCAGGGGGCAGACCGGATCGCTGGCATAGTGTCCGGTTTGTTGGCAGCCGTAGCACGTTACTGGTGGCCGTGGTCCGGGTCTGGCCGGGGGCGCCCCCCTTCGGGCTAGGCTCGGGGAGAGTTGTTGCTGCGGTGGCCCTCGAGGGGGGCTCCTGGGGGCCCCGGCGGGAGGGTCTCGGTTCCTGTTCGGCCCTCCCCCTCCACCGCGTTGGCGGGGGGGGTCCGGTGGGGTTCCTCTGGTACTCCCCCATTGAGTTCCGGGGGACCCGGGAGTTGACCCATCGATCGGCCTCGACGGCGAGTTTTCGCGGGTCGGTCATTTTGCTGTCGAGGAGGTGCTGTCTCAGTTCCACGAAGCAATTGTTGGAGAGATGTTCCCACACGATGAGGTCGACCAGCTGCCCGTAAGTGGTTACTTTGCTACCTCTGATCCACCCTTCTAGGGCCCGACTAAAAAAGTCCACATATTCCACCCAGGTGGTGCCCGGGATTTTCTTGCAGTCTCTGAACCGCTGGCGGTACATTTCTGCGGTTAGCCCGTAGCGGGTGAGCAGAGCCTCCTTCATGTGATCGTAGGAGGTCATCACCTCCTCCGGCAGCTGGAGCAGTGTGTCTCGACCCTCACTCAGGAACCGCCCCCACAGGCCCGCGCCCCAGTCTTTTCGGGGCACCCGATGAGAGGTCATGGCCACCTCGTAGGCCTTGAACCATTGTTGGATGTCGTCATTCTTGTAGTACTCCTTGACGACCTCTTTCGGGATATGTACCTTGGTCTCGGCAGGTGGTAGAGTGTCTCTAGTACTGGGGGCGTTGGTCCCTCCGTTCTTGGCCTTGATTTCGAGCTCCTTGAGACTGCGCTCGTGCTCAAGGTTCAGTTTATTTTCCTCCAACTCCCGGTGTCGCCTCTTCTCCTCTATCTCCTCTTGAAGCCGTAGCTGCTCTAGGGCCAGTTTCTTTTTCGCCAGCTGGAGTTCGCCGTCCAGCCGCAGTCGTGCGAGCTCTAGCTCGTGGTTCCGGACCTTCTCCCGCTCTCGTATTTCTTCTTCGGAGAGGCCGGTTTCTAGGCTCTTTCTTCCTCCGGTTGCCGGAGTCAGTGCGGTTGATGTGGTCTCAGTCAGGGGCAAGGGACCTTCTTCCTGGGAGGGGCCTGCCCCGGCCTCCAGCCATGTCCTCAGAGCTTTCTGCATGTCCTCTTTGGTACCTAGGCCGGTGGTTGCAATGCCTTTGTCTTTGCAGAACTGTTTTAACTCTTTGTGCGTATATTCTTCCAGCCGTTCGGGCTGGAACTCCATTGTCGCGTTGTTTTCCTGGCTGCTCATGATTACTGTATGTTTGGATGGGTAGCTAGTGGGTACTGGCTGGTACGTACTGCGTTCGGCTCGGATCCCGTAGCTGGCCACCAAATGTTGGAAGGCGGACCCCGAGGAGTCGGCGAGACCACCAAGGGGGGCCCTCACACTGTACGAAGTAGCCGAGCGCTGCCGAGAAGTCTCCTGAGAGATCCTTCTCCTATCACGTACTAGCACAGTAACACCACCACACCGGACTCAAGGAGGTTGTCTCAAGACAAGCAATTCTTTATCAGCAATAAAAAGGTTACGAGGTCAATATTTACACGAAGGGATCGAGGGATCCACCAAAAGTCTCAGTGTCTCTTTGGAAGGGTAGGGGTAGCGGGACAGTCTTTGGTAGGAGTGCGGTACGAGGGTACCTGGGGCCCAGTTCTTATCCTCAAGCTGGAGGACCTCCGGATCTCGGAGGGGTCGAGCCGCGACGGCGTCAGCAGGGCTCTGGCGTACAGTTCGTGGAGAGCCGCGATCCAATCAGCAGGGCTCTCAAGATGGTTTCTGCTCAGCTCGAGCCGCGACGTCGTCAGCAGGGCTCCGAGGGAGGTTTCAGCGAGGTTGGGCCGCGACAGCGTCAGCAGGGCTCCGATGTTCCAGGTGGCTTCAAAGTGTTCACAAGAAGGAGCCGCGACGCAGTCAGCAGGGCTCGTGATGGTTCCGACAAGAGTTCTTCTCCGTAGGGTCAGCCGCGATTCAATCAGCAGGGCTCTCGACTCCGGGATACAACTCCCGATCTGTGGCGGGGTTGCCCCAGATATAGGTCTGGAGCCCTTTGATGTCCGGACCCAGGCGCCCGGTGGGGGCGGAGAGGCCGGGTGGAGGTGGCCAGACGCCCAGCAGGAGAGGCGCCAGGCCCAAGGGAGTTGCAGGGTGATCACACCTCGAGAGGGGAGGACAGTTGGGGGTCCCATCGATACTGTCCTCCGCCGGGGGCGATGAATGGTTCCTGCCGCACCCCCTGGCCAGTTCGTGGTGCCTCGATGTCGGGGCTTCGCTGGGGTCGAGGCCGGGTTGAGCGGGGTCGCGCTGGCTGGTGCACAGAGTCACGTGGGTGCCAACAAGATGGCGGAGCCACGAGGGGTATGCGACCTCGTGCAGCTCAGGATGAAGGGCCTCGGTGCAGTTCAGAAGGGTGGCCCGTGAAGGCCGGGGCGGGGAACGGGCACAATCCACGGGGGTAAGGACCATGCCACGAGGCCGGGTCCAACAGGCGTCCCCCCCAGCCGAAGGCATGGAGAGTCACCCATCTCCTTGGGGATTCTCCTCGTCAAGGCGGAAGAAGCGGGACAGGCCGTCGGCGTTGGCGTGGTCATTGCCGGGCCGGTGTTCAACGTCAAAGTCCATCCCTTGTAGCGAGATGGACCACCGCAGCAGCTTGGGGTTCTCGCCCCGCATTTGCATTAACCACCGCAGGGGCCGGTGGTCGGTCTGGACCCGGAAGTGGGTACCGAAGAGGTAGGGCCGGAGTTTCTTGAGGGCCCACACCACAGCGAAGGCCTCACGCTCGATGGTGCTCCATCGTTGCTCCCGGGGCAGTAGCCGTCGGCTGATGAAGGCCACTGGTCGGTCGAGCCCCTTTTCATCGGCCTGGGACAGGACGGCCCCGATCCCATACTCGGAGGCGTCCGTCTGCACCACGAACTCCTTATTGTAGTCAGGGGCCTGTAGCACCGGGGCAGTACACATTGCGGTCTTTAGGGTGTCGAAGGCTGCTTGGCAGCGGGGTGTCCAGTGCACCTTCTTGGGCTGCTTTTTGGACGTTAGCTCTGTGAGGGGGCCAACAATGCTCCCATAGTCCCGGATAAACCGCCGGTAGTATCCGGTGAGACCCAGGAAGGCCCGGACAGCGGTCTGGGTAGTGGGGGGTTCCCAGGCCTGGATGGCATCTATTTTCGGTTGAAAAGGGGCCACCTGCCCGCTCCCCACTTGATGGCCCAGGTAGGTCACGGATCCGTGGCCGATCTGGCATTTGCTGGCCTTGATTGTGAGCCCGGCCCGCTGGAGGGCGGCCAGGACGGCTTTAATGTGAAGGAGGTGCTCTGCCCAGTGGTTGCTGTACACGGCAATGTCATCTAGGTAGGCCGCGCTGAAGGCCTCAAGCCCGGCCAAAACCTTGTTCACCAGTCTTTGAAAAGTGGCTGGGGCGTTCTTCATTCCGAAGGGCATCACCCGAAAGTGGTAATGCCCATCCGGGGTCGAAAAGGCGGATCTTTCTTGGGCACCGGGGGTGAGCTGGATCTGCCAGTACCCGGCGGTGAGGTCCAGCGTGCTCAAGTAGCGAGCGGCCCCTAAGCGGTCGAGGAGTTCGTCGGCCCTGGGTATAGGGTGGGCGTCCGTCTTGGTCACTGCATTCAGGGCTCGGTAGTCCACGCAGAATCGCAACTCCGGGGGGTGGCCGGGAGCTGCGGCCTTTGGCACCAGGACGACAGGGCTGGCCCACGGGCTGTCGGAGGGTTCGATGACCCCCAGGGCCAGCATCTTCGTTACTTCGGCCTGGATGCATGCCCGCACTCGGTCGGGTACCCGGTAGGCTCTGTGTCGCACGGGGGGGCTCTCCCCGGTGACGACGTCGTGGACGCACCAGTGGGTCACCCCCGGGGTGAGGGAGAAGAGGGCTGCGTAGTCCTGCAGCAGTTGCTGGCAGTCGTTGCGCTGTTCCGGAGTCAGGGAAGAGGCGAGTTGGACGCCCTCGATTGTTCCATCATGGACGTTGGACTTCAAGAGGTCGGGCAGGGGCTCGGAGTCGTCCTCGCCCCCCTCGTCGGTCGCCAGTAGCAGGCTCAGTTCGGTCCGGGCAAAGTGGGGTTTTAGCCTGTTAGCATGTAGGACCCGGAGGGGGTTCCGGGGGGACTCCAGGTCGACCAGGTAGGTGACGAGACTTTTCTTCTCCACTACCTTGAAGGGCCCGGTCCACTTGTCCTGGAGGGCGCCGGGTTCAACCGGGGCCATGACCCATACCTTCTGACCTGGCTCGAATTCTATGGTAGAGGAGTTCCGATCGTACCACCGCTTCATGTCCTCCTGGCTGGCCTCGAGGTTGGCTTCGGCCATGGCTCGGAACTTGCGGGTCTGGTTTCGGAGGGTCAGGAGGTATCGGTAGACGTCAGGAGGGGCGCCTTGGGGCTTCGTCTCCCAGCTCTCTTTGACCAGGCTGAGCGGTCCGCGGACCAGGTGTCCGTACAATAGTTCAAACGGGCTGAACCCCAGGGACTTCTGCGGGACCTCCCGATAGGCAAACAGGAGGCACGGCAGCAGGACATCCCATCTCCGCCTGAGGGGCTCTTCTAGGCCCTGGATCATTCCCTTTAATGTTCTGTTGAACCGCTCAACCAGTCCGTTCCCCTGAGGGTGATAGGGGGTCGTGAACTTGTATGTGACCCCGCACTGCTGCCACAGGGACCGCATGTATCTGGAAATAAAGTTTGTGCCTCTGTCGCTCACCACTTCGCGGGGAAATCCCACTCGGGAGAAAATCCCCATTAAGGCCCGGCCTACCATGGGGGCCGTTATAGTTCTTAGTGGGACTGCCTCCGGGTACCTGGTGGCGTGGTCCACGAGGACCAGGATAAAGCGGTGGCCCAGGGCGGTCTGGGGGTCCAGGGGCCCCACGATATCGATTCCGACCCGTTCGAACGGGGTGCTGACGGCTGGAAAGGGTTGGAGGGGGGCCTTGACCCGACCCCCCGTCTTCCCGCTGGCTTGGCAGGTCTGGCAGGACCGGCAGTGGTTGTCCACGTCTCTCCGCATCCGGGGCCAGTAGAAGTGGGTCACCAGACGGCTGTACGTTTTGTCTTGCCCCAAGTGTCCGGCGAGGGGCACATCATGTGCCAGGTTGAGCAGGAACTCCCGGAAGCGGAGGGGGACCACCAACACTCGGCTGGCCCCGAGTTCTGCCACTTTCTGCTCACTGTATAGCAGGCCCTCGGCCCAGTAGACCCAGTGGGTGCCGGTCTGGTTCCCGTTGGTTTGGGCGGACGCTTGTTGGCGGACCCCTTGGAGAGTGGGGCAGGACTGCTGCTCTTGTTGGAACTGCTCCCGGGTGGGGCCCCCTTCGTGTCGCCATGGTGTCAGCTCTGGTAGGGCGCACGGGGAAGCCATCTCTTCGGGGGAGGATTCACTAGGTCCAGGGTCGGTGTCCGCCTCCCCCTCGCTGCTGGCGGGAGGTGGTGCGAGCCCCTCGGGCTGGGCGGCCCCAGAGGCCGAGGATGAGCGGGGGGCCCGGGCGGTCATGGACCGGGTGATGGCACAGGCCCAGTCAGATAGTCCCAGCATTCGGAGGTGCTCTCGTCGCTCTACTTGAGCCCAGGGGGAACTCTCCAAGTCGTTCCCCAGGAGGCAGTCGACGGGGGCGTCGTCGCGTACCGTCACCTTCAGCAGGCCCGTCACCCCTCCCCACTCGAAGGGGACCAGGGCCATCTGGCACAGGCTTTCGCTGTTGTCGGCCGTCCGGACGGGACACAGCACATTCGGTAGGATCTGTTCGGGGGTCACCAGGTGGCAGCGGACAGCGGTGACACTGGCGCCGGTGTCACGAAGGGCTTCGGCCCGTTGTCCATTGACCGTGACCTGCTGCCGGTACTTCTGGGTGTTGCTTGGGATGGGGGTGCAGGGTACCATTTCTCGGTTACCCAGGCAGACCAGGGACATGGCTGCCGGCTCCCATTCAGTGGTCCCTCGGTCAAGGGTCTCCTCTTCCTCTTCTCCTTCTCCCAGGGCGGCGGCCGCCAGCTGTCGGGGCGGGGGCCCGCCGGCCCCGTTTCTTCGGTTCAGGGGGCAGACCGGATCGCTGGCATAGTGTCCGGTTTGTTGGCAGCCGTAGCACGTTACTGGTGGCCGTGGTCCGGGTCTGGCCGGGGGCGCCCCCCTTCGGGCTAGGCTCGGGGAGAGTTGTTGCTGCGGTGGCCCTCGAGGGGGGCTCCTGGGGGCCCCGGCGGGAGGGTCTCGGTTCCTGTTCGGCCCTCCCCCTCCACCGCGTTGGCGGGGGGGTCCGGTGGGGTTCCTCTGGTACTCCCCCATTGAGTTCCGGGGGACCCGGGAGTTGACCCATCGATCGGCCTCGACGGCGAGTTTTCGCGGGTCGGTCATTTTGCTGTCGAGGAGGTGCTGTCTCAGTTCCACGAAGCAATTGTTGGAGAGATGTTCCCACACGATGAGGTCGACCAGCTGCCCGTAGGTGGTTACTTTGCTACCTCTGATCCACCCTTCTAGGGCCCGACTGAAAAAGTCCATATATTCCACCCAGGTGGTGCCCGGGATTTTCTTGCAGTCTCTGAACCGCTGGCGGTACATTTCTGCGGTTAGCCCGTAGCGGGTGAGCAGAGCCTCCTTCATGTGATCGTAGGAGGTCATCACCTCCTCCGGCAGCTGGAGCAGTGTGTCTCGACCCTCACTCAGGAACCGCCCCCACAGGCCCGCGCCCCAGTCTTTTCGGGGCACCCGATGAGAGGTCATGGCCACCTCGTAGGCCTTGAACCATTGTTGGATGTCGTCATTCTTGTAGTACTCCTTGACGACCTCTTTCGGGATATGTACCTTGGTCTCGGCAGGTGGTAGAGTGTCTCTAGTACTGGGGGCGTTGGTCCCTCCGTTCTTGGCCTTGATTTCGAGCTCCTTGAGACTGCGCTCGTGCTCAAGGGTCAGTTTATTTCCCTCCAACTCCCGGTGTCGCCTCTTCTCCTCTATCTCCTCTTGAAGCCGTAGCTGCTCTAGGGCCAGTTTCTTTTTCGCCAGCTGGAGTTCGCCGTCCAGCCGCAGTCGTGCGAGCTCTAGCTCGTGGTTCCGGACCTTCTCCCGCTCTCGTATTTCTTCTTCGGAGAGGCCGGTTTCTAGGCTCTTTCTTCCTCCGGTTTCCGGAGTCAGTGCGGTTGATGTGGTCTCAGTCAGGGGCAAGGGACCTTCTTCCTGGGAGGGGCCTGCCCCGGCCTCCAGCCATGTCCTCAGAGCTTTCTGCATGTCCTCTTTGGTACCTAGGCCGGTGGTTGCAATGCCTTTGTCTTTGCAGAACTGTTTTAACTCTTTGTGCGTATATTCTTCCAGCCGTTCGGGCTGGAACTCCATTGTCGCGTTGTTTTCCTGGCTGCTCATGATTACTGTATGTTTGGATGGGTAGCTAGTGGGTACTGGCTGGTACGTACTGCGTTCGGCTCGGATCCCGTAGCTGGCCACCAAATGTTGGAAGGCGGACCCCGAGGAGTCGGCGAGACCACCAAGGGGGGCCCTCACACTGTACGAAGTAGCCGAGCGCTGCCGAGAAGTCTCCTGAGAGATCCTTCTCCTATCACGTACTAGCACAGTAACACCACCACACCGGACTCAAGGAGGTTGTCTCAAGACAAGCAATTCTTTATCAGCAATAAAAAGGTTACGAGGTCAATATTTACACGAAGGGATCGAGGGATCCACCAAAAGTCTCAGTGTCTCTTTGGAAGGGTAGGGGTAGCGGGACAGTCTTTGGTAGGAGTGCGGTACGAGGGTACCTGGGGCCCAGTTCTTATCCTCAAGCTGGAGGACCTCCGGATCTCGGAGGGGTCGAGCCGCGACGGCGTCAGCAGGGCTCTGGCGTACAGTTCGTGGAGAGCTGCGATCCAATCAGCAGGGCTCTCAAGATGGTTTCTGCTCAGCTCGAGCCGCGACGTCGTCAGCAGGGCTCCGAGGGAGGTTTCAGCGAGGTTGGGCCGCGACAGCGTCAGCAGGGCTCCGATGTTCCAGGTGGCTTCAAAGTGTTCACAAGAAGGAGCCGCGACGCAGTCAGCAGGGCTCGTGATGGTTCCGACAAGAGTTCTTCTCCGTAGGGTCAGCCGCGATTCAATCAGCAGGGCTCTCGACTCCGGGATACAACTCCTGATCTGTGGCGGGGTTGCCCCAGATATAGGTCCGGAGCCCTTTGATGTCCGGACCCAGGCGCCCGGTGGGGGCGGAGAGGCCGGGTGGAGGTGGCCAGACGCCCAGCAGGAGAGGCGCCAGGCCCAAGGGAGTTGCAGGGTGATCACACCTCGAGAGGGGAGGACAGTTGGGGGTCCCATCGATACTGTCCTCCGCCGGGGGCGATGAATGGTTCCTGCGGCACCCCCTGGCCAGTTCGTGGTGCCTCGATGTCGGGGCTTCGCTGGGGTCGAGGCCGGGTTGAGCGGGGTCGTGCTGGCTGGTGCACAGAGTCACGTGGGTGCCAACAAGATGGCGGAGCCACGAGGGGTATGCGACCTCGTGCAGCTCAGGATGAAGGGCCTCGGTGCAGTTCAGAAGGGTGGCCCGTGAAGGCCGGGGCGGGGAACGGGCACAATCCACGGGGGTAAGGACCATGCCACGAGGCCGGGTCCAACACCCTTCCTGGTGCTTTGGGTGCTGCCCCTGCACATATCTGTCAGTGCAGTTCATGGGCTCCCTCTTCCTGGCGCTCTGGGTGCTGCCTCTGTAGGTGTCTGTCAGTGCAGTTCCTACTGTGTTTGTGTCCCACTGTGGGGCTCTGAGTGCAGCCTATGTAGAAGTCTGTCAGTGTAGTTTATGGTATTTCCCCTTCCTGGGGCTGTGATTGCTGCCCAAAAGCTGTCTGTCAGTGCAGTTTTTCTCTCTCTCTCCTCCGGGCTGTTAGAGCTGTCCCTGAAGAGGTCTGTCAGTGCAGTTCATCGTCTCTCCTCCCTTGGGCATAGTGCTGTTAGTGCAGCTCATGGTCTTTCCCCTTTCTGGGGCTGCGAGTCCTGCCCCTAATGATGTCTGTCAGTGCAGTTTTTCTTCCTCTCACTGGGCTGTGAGTGTTAGCCATGCAGGCGCCTGTCAGTGCAGTTCATGATTCTCTCTCTCTCTCTCTCTCTCTCTCTCTCTCTCTCTCTGTCTCTAGCTCCCTCTCTCTCTCACACACACACTCTCTCTACATCTCTCTCTCTCTCTCTCTCTCTCTCTCTCTCTCTCTCTCTCCCCCTCCCTCCCTCCCTCCCCCAGGGACTCTGAGTGTCTGAGTGCTGTCTCTGTAGGTGTCTGTCAGTACAGTTCATGGGCTCCCCCTTCCTGGTGCTCTGGGTGCTGCCCCTGCACATATCTGTCAGTGCAGTTCATGGGCTCCCCCTTCCTGGTGCTCTGGGTGCTGCCTCTGTAGGTGTCTGTTAGTGCAGTTCCTACTGTGTACCACTGTGGGGCTCTGAGTGCAGCCTCTGTAGAGGTCTGTAAGTGCAGCTCATGGGTTCCCCCTTCCTGGTCTTCTGGGTGCTGCCTCTGTAGGTGTCTGTCAGTGCAGTTCCTACTGTGTTTGTGTCCCACTGTGGGGCTCTGAGTGCAGCCTATGTAGAAGTCTGTCAGTGTAGTTTATGGTATTTCCCCTTCCTGGGGCTGTGATGCTGGCCTAAAGCTGTCTGTCAGTGCAGTTTTTCTCTCTCTCTCCTCCGGGCTGTTAGAGCTGTCCCTGCAGAGGTCTGTCAGTGCAGTTCATCGTCTCTCCTCCCTTGGGCATAGTGCTGTTAGTGCAGCTCATGGTCTTTCCCCTTTCTGGGGCTGCGAGTCCTGCCCCTAATGATGTCTGTCAGTGCAGTTTTTCTTCCTCTCACTGGGCTGTGAGTGTTAGCCATGCAGGCGCCTGTCAGTGCAGTTCATGATTCTCTCTCTCTCTCTCTGTCTCTCTCTCTCTGTCTCTAGCTCCCTCTCTCTCTCTCAAACACACTCTCTCTACATCTCTCTCTCTCTCTCTACCTCCCTCCCTCCCCCAGGGACTCTGAGTGTCTGAGTGCTGTCTCTGTAGGTGTCTGTCAGTGTTGTTTATTGGCCCTCCCTCACTGGGGCTGAGTGATGTCTCTAGGTGTCTGTCAGTGCAGTTCCTGGTTTCTTTTTCCCCCTGCTGTGATTGCTGCCCCAACAGGTATCTGTCAGTTTCGATCATGGTCTCTCTCTCTCTCTCTCGCTCTCTCTCTCTCATGGTCTCTCTCATGGTCTCCCTCTCTCTCTCGGGGTGGGGGTGGGGGGGGGTGGGTGAGCCCTTCCTCTGTAGATGTCTGATAGTGCAGTCCATGGTTTCTTTCCTCCTCAGTCTGCTGTGAGTACTGCCCCTTCAGGTATTAGTCAGTGCAGATTATGGCCTCTCTTGCATCCTAGGCTGTGAGCGATGCTTCAGCAGATGTCTGTCAGTGCAGTTCATGGCCCTTCCCTCCCTGGGACTGACAGCTCCCTCTATAGGTGTCTGTTTATGGTCTCTCTCTCCTAGGCTGTGAGCGCTGGCACTGTAAATGTATGTTTGTGCAGTTCATGGTCTCTCTCTCTCTGGGGCTCTGACTGCTGCTTCTGTAGGCGTTTGTCAGTGAAAGTCATGGGTTCGCGCTCTCCCTGGGCTGTGACTGCTGCCACTGTAGGTGTCTGTCAGTGCAGATCATGGTGTCTCCATCGCCTCGCTGGAGCTGGCTGCTGACTCTGTAGGTGTCTGTCAGTGCAGTTCCTGCTGTCTTTCTCCTTGGGGCTCTGAGTGCTGCCTCTTTAGGTGGCTGTCAGAGAGTCCATGATGTCCCCCTTCCTGGGTCTCTGAGTTCTGCCCTCTGCAGGTTTCTCTCAGTGCAGTTCATTGTCTCTCCCTCCCGAGGGCTGGGTGCTACCTCTGTAGGTGTCTGTCAGTTCAGTTCATGGTCTCCCCCTTCCCGGTCCTCTAGGTGCTGACTCTGTAGGTGTCTGTCAGTACAGTTCATGGGCTCCCCCTTCCTGGTGCTCTGGGTGCTGCCCCTGCACATATCTGTCAGTGCAGTTCATGGGCTCCCCCTTCCTGGTGCTCTGGGTGCTGCCTCTGTAGGTGTCTGTCAGTGCAGTTCCTACTGTGTACCACTGTGGGGCTCTGAGTGCAGCGTCTTTAGAGGTCTGTAAGTGCAGCTCATGGGTTCCCCCTTCCTGTTCTTCTGGGTGCTGCCTCTGTAGGTGTCTGTCAGTGCAGTTCCTACTGTGTTTGTGTCCCACTGTGGGGCTCTGAGTGCAGCCTATGTAGAAGTCTGTCAGTGTAGTTTATGGTATTTCCCCTTCCTGGGGCTGTGATTGCTGGCCTAAAGCTGTCTGTCAGTGCAGTTTCTCTCTCTCTCTCTCTCCATGGGCTGTTAGAGCTGTGCCTGCAGAGGTCTGTCAGTGCAGTTCATCGTCTCTCCTCCCTTGGGCATAGTGCTGTTGGTGCAGCTCATGGTCTTTCCCCTTTCTGGGGCTGCGAGTCCTGCCCCTAATGATGTCTGTCAGTGCAGTTTTTCTTCCTCTCACTGGGCTGTGAGTGTTAGCCATGCAGGCGCCTGTCAGTGCAGTTCATGATTCTCTCTCTCTCTCTCTCTGTCTCTCTCTCTCTCTGTCTCTAGCTCCCTCTCTCTCTCACACACACACTCTCTCTACATCTCTCTCTCTCTCTCTCTCTCTCCCTCCCTCCCCCAGGGACTCTGAGTGTCTGAGTGCTGTCTCTGTAGGTGTCAGTCAGTGTTGTTTATTGGCCCTCCCTCCCTCCCTGGGGCTGAGTGATGTCTCTAGGTGTCTGTCAGTGCAGTTCCTGGTTTCTTTTTCCCCCTGCTGTGATTGCTGCCCCAACAGGTATCTGTCAGGTTCGATCATGGTCTCTCTCTCTCTCTCTCTCTCTCTCTCATGGTCTCTCTCATGGTCTCTCTCTCTCTCGGGGTAGGGGTGGGGGGGTGGGTGAGTCCTTCCTCTGTAGGTGTCTGACAGTGCAGTCCATGGTTTCTTTCTTCCTCAGTCTGCTGTGAGTACTGCCCCTTCAGGTATTAGTCAGTGCAGATTATGGCCTCTCTTGCATCCTAGGCTGTGAGCGATGCTTCAGCAGATGTCTGTCAGTGCAGTTCATGGCCCTTCCCTCCCTGGGACTGACAGCTCCCTCTATAGGTGTCTGTTTATGGTCTCTCTCTCCTAGGCTGTGAGCGCTGGCACTGTAAATGTATGTTTGTGCAGTTCATGGTCTCTCTCTCTCTGGGGCTCTGACTGCTGCTTCTGTAGGCGTTTGTCAGTGAAAGTCATGGGTTCGCGCTCTCCCTGGGCTGTGACTGCTGCCACTGTAGGTGTCTGTCAGTGCAGATCATGGTGTCTCCATCGCCTCGCTGGAGCTGGCTGCTGACTCTGTAGGTGTCTGTCAGTGCAGTTCCTGCTGTCTTTCTCCTTGGGGCTCTGAGTGCTGCCTCTTTAGGTGGCTGTCAGAGAGTCCATGATGTCCCCCTTCCTGGGTCTCTGAGTTCTGCCCTCTGCAGGTTTCTCTCAGTGCAGTTCATTGTCTCTCCCTCCCTAGGGCTGGGTGCTACCTCTGTAGGTGTCTGTCAGTTCAGTTCATGGTCTCCCCCTTCCCGGTCCTCTAGGTGCTGACTCTGTAGGTGTCTGTCAGTACAGTTCATGGGCTCCCCCTTCCTGGTGCTCTGGGTGCTGCCCCTGCACATATCTGTCAGTGCAGTTCATGGGCTCCCCCTTCCTGGTGCTCTGGGTGCTGCCTCTGTAGGTGTCTGTCAGTGCAGTTCCTACTGTGTACCACTGTGGGGCTCTGAGTGCAGCGTCTTTAGAGGTCTGTAAGTGCAGCTCATGGGTTCCCCCTTCCTGGTCTTCTGGGTGCTGCCTCTGTAGGTGTCTGTCAGTGCAGTTCCTACTGTGTTTGTGTCCCACTGTGGGGCTCTGAGTGCAGCCTATGTAGAAGTCTGTCAGTGTAGTTTATGGTATTTCCCCTTCCTGGGGCTGTGATTGCTGGCCTAAAGCTGTCTATCAGTGCAGTTTCTCTCTCTCTCTCTCTCCATGGGCTGTTAGAGCTGTGCCTGCAGAGGTCTGTCAGTGCAGTTCATCGTCTCTCCTCCCTTGGGCATAGTGCTGTTGGT
Source organism: Triturus cristatus (assembly GCF_964204655.1). NCBI lineage: Eukaryota > Metazoa > Chordata > Amphibia > Caudata > Salamandridae > Triturus > Triturus cristatus. The sequence continues at coordinate 1,249,834,157 of NC_140592.1, read as the reverse complement.
GCAGCTCATGGTCTTTCCCCTTTCTGGGGCTGCGAGTCCTGCCCCTAATGATGTCTGTCAGTGCAGTTTTTCTTCCTCTCACTGGGCTGTGAGTGTTAGCCATGCAGGCGCCTGTCAGTGCAGTTCATGATTCTCTCTCTCTCTCTCTCTGTCTCTCTCTCTCTCTGTCTCTAGCTCCCTCTCTCTCTCACACACACACACTCTCTACATCTCTCTCTCTCTCTCTCTCTCCCTCCCTCCCCCAGGGACTCTGCTTGTCTGAGTGCTGTCTCTGTAGGTGTCAGTCAGTGTTGTTTATTGGCCCTCCCTCCCTCCCTGGGGCTGAGTGATGTCTCTAGGTGTCTGTCAGTGCAGTTCCTGGTTTCTTTTTCCCCCTGCTGTGATTGCTGCCCCAACAGGTATCTGTCAGGTTCGATCATGGTCTCTCTCTCTCTCTCTCTCTCTCTCTCTCTCTCATGGTCTCTCTCATGTTCTCTCTCTCTCTCGGGGTAGGGGTGGGGGGGTGGGTGAGTCCTTCCTCTGTAGGTGTCTGACAGTGCAGTCCATGGTTTCTTTCTTCCTCAGTCTGCTGTGAGTACTGCCCCTTCAGGTATTAGTCAGTGCAGATTATGGTCTCTCTTGCATCCTAGGCTGTGAGCGATGCTTCTGCGGATGTCTGTCAGTGCAGTTCATGGCCCTTCCCTCCCTGGGACTGACAGCTCCCTCTATAGGTGTCTGTTTATGGTCTCTCTCTCCTAGGCTGTGAGCGCTGGCACTGCAAATGTATGTTTGTGCAGTTCATGGGGTCTCTCTCTCTCTGGGGCTCTGACTGCTGCTTCTGTAGGCGTCTGTCAGTGAAAGTCATGGGTTCACGCTCTCCCTGGGCTGTGACTGCTGCCTCTGTAGGTGTCTGTCAGTGCAGATCATGGTTTAGCTCTCTTTCTCTCCCAGGGCTTTAAGTGCTGCCACTGTAGAAGTCTGTCAGTGTAGTTTATGGTATTTCCCCTTCCAGATCATGGTTTAGCTCTCTTTCTCTCCCAGGGCTTTAAGTGCTGCCACTGTAGGTGTCTGTCAGTGCAGATCATGGTGTCTCTATCGCCTCGCTGGAGCTGGCTGCTGACTCTGTAGGTCTCTGTCAGTGCAGTTCCTGCTGTCTTCCTCCTTGGGGCTCTGAGTGCTGCCTCTTTAGGTGGCTGTCAGAGAGTCCATGATGTCTGTAGATGTCTGTCAGTGCAGTTCACGTTCCCCCTTCTCTGGGGGGCTGAGTGCTGCCTTTGTAGGCGTCTGACAGTGTAGTTCATGGTCTCTCCCTCCCTCGGGCTTAGTGCTGCCTCTGTAGGTGTCTGTCAGTGTAGTTCATGCTCTCTCTCTCTCTCACTCTCTCTCTTTCACTCTCTATCACTCTCTCTCTCCTGCCTCTGTAGGTGTCTGTCCATGCAACTGATGGATTCTCTCTCTCTGAGGGGAGTGAGTCCGGCCTCTGTGGCTGTCTGTCAGTGAGTCCTGCCTCTGTGGCTGTCTGTCAGTGAGTGCTGCCTCTGTGGCTGTCTGTCTGTCAGTGAGTGCTGCCTCTGTGGCTGTCTGTCAGTGAGTCCTGCCTCTGTGGCTGTCTGTCAGTGAGTGCTGCCTCTGTGGCTGTCTGTCAGTGAGTCCTGCCTCTGTGGCTGTCTGTCAGTGAGTGCTGCCTCTGTGGCTGTCTGTCAGTGAGTCCTGCCTCTGTGGCTGTCTGGCAGTGAGTCCTGCCTCTGTGGCTGTCTGTCAGTAAGTGCTGCCTCTGTGGCTGTCTGTCAGTGAGTCCTGCCTCTGTGGCTGTCTGTCAATGAGTTCTGCCTCTGTGGCTGTCTGTCAGTGAGTCCTGCCTCTGTGGCTGTCTGTCAGTGAGTTCTGCCTCTGTGGCTATCTGCCAGTGACAGTGAGTCCTGCCTCCGTGGCTGTCTGTCATTGAGTCCTGCCTCTGTTGCTGTCTGTCAGTGAGTGCTGCCTCTGTGGCTGTCTGTCAGTGAGTCCTGCCTCTGTGGCTGTCTGTCAGTGAGTGCTGCCTCTGTGGCTGTCTGTCAGTTAGTCCTGCCTCTGTGGCTGTCTGGCAGTGAGTCCTGCCTCTGTGGCTGTCTGCCAGTGACAGTGAGTCCTGCCTCTGTGGCTGTCTGTCAGTGAGTCCTGCCTCCATGGCTGTCTGTCAGTGAGTCCTGTCTCTGTGGCTGTCTGGCAGTGAGTCCTGCCTCTGTGGCTGTCTGCCAGTGTCAGTGAGTCCTGCCTCTGTGGCTGTCTGTCAGTGAGTCCTGCCTCTGTGGCTGTCTGTCAGTGAGTCCTGCCTCTGTGGCTGTCTGGCAGTGAGTCCTGCCTCTGTGGCTGTCTGCCAGTGACAGTGAATGCTGCCTCTGTGGCTGTCTGTCAGTTAGTCCTGCCTCTGTGGCTGTCTGTCAGTGAGTCCTGCCTCTGTGGCTGTCTGGCAGTGAGTCCTGCCTCTGTGGCTGTCTGCCAGTGACAGTGAGTCCTGCCTCTGTGGCTGTCTGTCAGTGAGTCCTGCCTCAGTGGCTGTCTGGCAGTGAGTCCTGCCTCTGTGGCTGTCTGTCAGTGAGTCCTGCCTCTGTGGCTGTCTGTCAGTGAGTGCTGCCTCTGTGGCTGTCTGTCAGTGAGTCTGCCTCTGTGGCTGTCTGTCAGTGAGTGCTGCCTCTGTGGCTGTCTGTCAGTGAGTCCTGCCTCTGTGGCTGTCTGGCAGTGAGTCCTGCCTCTGTGTCTGTCTGCCAGTGACAGTGAGTCCTGCCTCTGTGGCTGTCTGGCAGTGAGTCCTGCCTCTGTGGCTGTCTGGCAGTGAGTCCTGCCTCTGTGGCTGTCTGGCAGTGAGTCCTGCCTCTGTGGCTGTCTGCCAGTGTCAGTGAGTCCTGCCTCTGTGGCTGTCTGGAAGTGAGTCCTGCCCCTGTGGCTGTCCGGCAGTGAGTCCTGCCTCTGTGGCTGTCTGCCAGTGACAGTGAGTCCTGCCTCTGTGGCTGTCTGTCAGTGAGTCCTGCCTCTGTGGCTGTCTGTCAGTGAGTGCTGCCTCTGTGGCTGTCTGTCAGTGAGTGCTGTATTTGTTAGTGCAGTTCACAGTCTCTTTTCCCCAGCGCTAGGCTTTGAAGCAGGCCGCAAGCACTTCTGCAGCTAGGGTGGGAAGAGTCACACTCTGCCCTTAAACTTAGAAAAACTTACATGCTTTAAGGTCTGGGCGGGCAGCTTATTCAAAACCAGTTCACCACACAAGACAAGCACTACAAATAAATATAGAAAGGGGCCTTGGGTCCGTTGTCTTCAGCCAACAGCTTGTTTGGGTAAGTCACCTCTGGGCATTGGCACAATGGACTGTCTGTCAAGCTTTGAATCAGCCTACGACATTTTGTGAATAAATACCTGTTAAAAGATAGCGCCTCCCATCAATCTTGCAGACTCACTTATACTTAACATGAAAGCTTTGATAGTTCCCACAATCCAGACTTTAAGACGCATGAGCTGGTCGCAGCAAGCATCACCCTCAAGCAAGATGGAAGACTAGAGCGGAAGTCCGGCACCCTCCAGTTTCTTAGCCTATAGTAGGAGCTAATAGTGAAATTAAACAAGCATTTGCAATGCAATAGGTCTCACAAATTATGAGAGATTGAGCTATTGGCATTGTAAATGACAATGCCTTTTATTTTTTGTTTTGTTTTTTAAAACAGATAAATAAAAGGCTTTGGATGAGGCTTGAACTCTCGTAAATGCGAGACCTATTGCATTGCAAATGAGTGCTGCAAACATTTTAAAAAGCGTTAGGAGAGAGCGTGCCCTGCCTCCAAGAGCAGGCAGGAGAACACTATTTTGAGAAAATAGTGCTCAGAGGCTGTAATTAAAGCTTACCGAGCAACAATACACTTAACAGGGGGTATCGCCACGGAAGGTTACAAAATGAGACAAGGCAGTACTAAGGAGGGACTACTAAGCCTTTTGACCAATGAACAGCCACAGTTTACAGTGGACAATGACACAAGCCAATGAAAAATGTGGGCGGAGAGTGGACGCAGCTTCAAGTCCCTACCTCAATACAGCATGCCTCGCAGAGCAGCGCCTGCGCAGCCCAGGCTCGACTAAAAAAAGTAACATCCCTCCAACCAAATGTACACTCAATCAAAAGAGCCCCAAACAACATCTGGGATGTTGGGTCACAAATGTAGATCACGTTGCGCACTACATTCGTGTCACCCTAACATCTTGGTACCCAATGAATAAGTGAGTGACGGCAAGGGGTCCAAAGATCTTAATAGAAGGGAGGCGGCTCCTATCGGGAGCAGCAGAGAGCAGGGGGTGGTCCAGAGGCTGAAAGTTACCAGTGCTCGCTCGTATGGGAGGCCCAGCTCTGTAAGAGGTACTGCTCAGGTCAAGTCTCCTCTTAAAAAGGGCAGGGCTACTGGAATAATGTGATTTTGTGGCCGCAGAATGTTCTGCATAGTTATGAATTTGCCACGTAATCCATAATCTCCTGCATAATCTGCAAATCTCAGCAAAAACTTTTTTCTAGCAGAAACGGATCGACAGTTACTAAAAACGCAGCAACACATGTTCCTGCGCAGTGGACGGTCCTTCGCAAGGGTTGACTGGTCACCTTCTGCTGCATTTTCTGTGTTTGCTTGTTAAATTGGTATTAATGAGGTGAAACCGTTGCCCAAGGAGTGTTAACATGGAAAAATATTAAAACAATGATGCAATACTAATACAAAACGGGGCGCATTACGTCTCAGAATGTACCATCTGATTTCCCTTGCAGATAATTCCAGTGGCCCTGCAAATGGCAGAGAGTAAGTGTTGTAGGTTTACTTATGACCAGCCCTTTTGTAAGATAAGGGTGTCTTGTGAAGGCCAATGAGATCTGGAGCAGGTGAGTCCAATTAAAAAACCCAATGGAGTGAATTAAGAATACTTCAGTGTGATGTGTATATATGATGTGCAGAGTTACTGATAATAATGCAATTATGCCAGCTTGCATAATTAGGGTAATTTAGGGGAACAAATCCTACCGCAAGAGCACATTTAGCGAGCGCGAGCATGTGCAGCTGTTCATGTTCTATTGCATTTAGCGCTATACTCTTAGTGCAAAATGCATCCTCACATTCATTATATATATATCTTCGTTCATGAGGAGGTTGTGGTGGATATATATATCTGGGCTCGCCTATGGAGAGTCCCTGAATTAGTGAGTTATGCAGATGGGCTGAGGGAGATTTTATCGCTGCCTGGCTGGTCAAAAATTGGGTGGTTAAGGGATGTGAAATTTTTGCTGGGGGAATTGGGTCTCTGGGAGTCATGGCATTCCAGGTCTGCCCCTCCCAAATCCGCCTTGAAGAAGATTTTTTGGAATTGGGTAGTGGGTAGGAACAATTCTAACCCAAATTTGTGCAGATCTTCCAGGGAATTCTTCTTGGTTAAGGGTGTGTCGTTTCGGGAACCCTATCTCGACATAATTTCAAAATCCAGAGACAGGGCCTTGTATATCAAATTTAGAATTGGTGTTCTACCTGTGGGAGAATTGACTGCCCGCTGGAAAATCCCGGCTCAAACTAGTCCCTTGTGTGTTTTCTGCTCACAGAGGACTGAGTCGGTTGCCCATCTATTGTTTGAGTGTCCTGCCTACAAAGTGCCTAGATCTAGATGGTTGAAACCATTATGTAAGGAGTTGGGTACTAGGCACTATATGGTAGCCCTGAGAATATTGAAGTCAGGCTCACGGCCCCTAATTGTGTGTGGCATGGCAAAGTTTTTAAGTTGGGCTTGGGTGATCAGATCAAGAAGGCTTAAATTAATTGATTAATTGGAGGATTTTAAATCTATGTGTTCAAGGTAACTTATTAATGTAATTTGCTTATGGTATATTTTATCGACTGTATTGTATTGTTATGGCTTTGTATTTTTTTTGTTGTTTGTGTTTTTTTTACTATATTGTATGTACTGCTTTTTAAGATAAGATTTTATCGAAATAAAGCCTATTGACTGACTGACTGATATATATATATATATATATATATATATATATATATATATATATATATATATATATATATATATATATATATATATATATATATATATATATATATTCCAAACGAAAGGTTGCCCTTGTGAAAATGCCGCATGCATCAGGGTTACCGCACTCAGCGCCGCAGGCAGCAGTGTAGTAAGCAGGCTGTCTCCCCCCTTCTAAGCCAAACGCGTTTCGGGCTCCCATGAGCCCTTGATCACTGGCGGGAAGGATACAGGAAACGGAGTGAAGGAAATTGCTTTATTTGCATGTAGAGTCCCGCCCATGTGGGCCAAAGGTATGCTGGATAAGGTAGTCCATCGTGCTGCCCTCGAACTCGCATTCCTCCAACCAAGTGAAAACCGCTCCTGCACCTCTGAAAAATAAATGTTCCTGGTCAGGAGAAAGGTTTTGGCAGCGCCGCTTCCAACCGCCACAATGGTCCTGCGGCTCAGGCCCCTGGTGACCTGACAGCACCTGTGAATACAAGTGCCCAGGATCCGCTCACTAGCGTCAGGACATTCTCGCGACCGGACATGGCCGCATTTTGAATTCCAAACGAAAGGTTGCCCTTGTGAAAATGCCGCATGCATCAGGGTTACCGCACTCAGCGCCGCAGGCAGCAGTGTAGTAAGCAGGCTGTCTCCCCCCTTCTAAGCCAAACGCGTTTCGGGCTCCCATGAACCCTTGATCACTGGCGGGAAGGATACAGGAAACGGAGTGAAGGAAATTGCTTTATTTGCATGTAGAGTCCCGCCCATGTGGGCCAAAGGTATGCTGGATAAGGTAGTCCATCGTGCTGCCCTCGAACTCGCATTCCTTCAACAAAGTGAAAACCGCTCCTGCACCTCTGAAAAATAAATGTTCCTGGTCAGGAGAAAGGTTTTGGCAGCGCCGCTTCCAACCGCCACAATGGTCCTGCGGCTCAGGCCCCTGGTGACCTGACAGCACCTGTGAATACAAGTGCCCAGGATCCGCTCACTAGCGTCAGGGCATTCTCGCGACCGGACATGGCCGCATTTTGAATTCCAAACGAAAGGTTGCCCTTGTGAAAATGCCGCATGCATCAGGGTTACCGCACTCAGCGCCGCAGGCAGCAGTGTAGTAAGCAGGCTGTCTCCCCCCTTCTAAGCCAAACGCGTTTCGGGCTCCCATGAGCCCTTGATCACTGGCGGGAAGGATACAGGAAACGGAGTGAAGGAAATTGCTTTATTTGCATGTAGAGTCCCGCCCATGTGGGCCAAAGGTATGCTGGATAAGGTAGTCCATCGTGCTGCCCTCGAACTCGCATTCCTCCAACCAAGTGAAAGGTCTGAGCCGCAGGACCATTGTGGCGGTTGGAAGCGGCGCTGCCAAAACCTTTCTCCTGACCAGGAACATTTATTTTTCAGAGGTGCAGGAGCGGTTTTCACTTGGTTGGAGGAATGCGAGTTCAAGGGCAGCACGATGGACTACCTTATCCAGCATACCTTTGGCCCACATGGGCGGGACTCTACATGCAAATAAAGCAATTTCCTTCACTCCGTTTCCTGTATCCTTCCAGCCAGTGATCAAGGGCTCATGGGAGCCCGAAACGCGTTTGGCTTAGAAGGGGGGAGACAGCCTGCTTACTACACTGCTGCCTGCGGCGCTGAGTGCGGTAACCCTGATGCATGCGGTATTTTCACAAGGGCAACCTTTCGTTTGGAATTCAAAATGTGGCCATGTCCGGTCGCGAGAATGCCCTGGCGCTAGTGAGCGGATCCTGGGCACTTGTATTTACAGGTGCTGTCAGGTCACCAGGGGCCTGAGCCGCAGGACCATTGTGGCGGTTGGAAGCGGCGCTGCCAAAACCTTTCTCCTGACCAGGAACATTTATTTTTCAGAGGTGCAGGAGCGGTTTTCACTTGGTTGGAGGAATGCGAGTTCGAGGGCAGCACGATGGACTACCTTATCCAGCATACCTTTGGCCCACATGGGCGGGACTCTACATGCAAATAAAGCAATTTCCTTCACTCCGTTTCCTGTATCCTTCCCGCCAGTGATCAAGGGCTCATGGGAGCCCGAAACGCGTTTGGCTTAGAAGGGGGGAGACAGCCTGCTTACTACACTGCTGCCTGCGGCGCTGAGTGCTGTAACCCTGATGCATGCGGCATTTTCACAAGGGCAACCTTTCGTTTGGAATTCAAAATGCGGCCATGTCCGGTCGCTAGATTGCCCTGACGCTAGTGAGCGGATCCTGGGCACTTGTATTTACAGGTGCTGTCAGGTCACCAGGGGCCTGAGCCGCAGGACCATTGTGGCGGTTGGAAGCGGCGCTGCCAAAACCTTTCTCCTGACCAGAAACATTTATTTTTCAGAGGTGCAGGAGCGGTTTTCACTTGGTTGGAGGAATGCGAGTTCGAGGGCAGCACGATGGACTACCTTATCCAGCATACCTTTGGCCCACATGGGCGGGACTCTACATGCAAATAAAGCAATTTCCTTCACTCCCTTTCCTGTATCCTTCCCGCCAGTGATCAAGGGCTCATGGGAGCCCGAAACGCGTTTGGCTTAGAAGGGGGGAGACAGCCTGCTTACTACACTGCTGCCTGCGGCGCTGAGTGCGGTAACCCTGATGCATGCGGCATTTTCACAAGGGCAACCTTTCGTTTGGAATATATATATATATATATATATATATATAAAATTCACTTAAAAAACGCGTTTTCCCCATGCATTTTTCCATAGGACCTTTAGTCGCACGGTGCGCGCACGGTGAAAAACCTGAACCTGCAGACACCTGTCAGTTCATGGTCTCTCCCTCTCTTGGAGTGAGCGCTGCCCCAGCAGACACCTGTCAGTTCATGGTCTCTCCCTGTCCTGGGGTCTGGGCGCTGCCCCTGCAGACACCTGTCAGTTCATGGTCTCTCCCTCTCTTGGAGTGAGCGCTGCCCCTGCAGACACCTGTCAGTTCATGGTCCCCCTGTCCTGGGGTCTGGGCGCTGCCCCTGCAGACACCTCTCAGTTCATGGTCCCCCTGTCCTGGGGTCTGGGCGCTGCACCTGCAGACACCTGTCAGTTCATGGTCCCCCTGTCCTGGGGTCTGGGCGCTGCCCCTGCAGACACCTGTCAGTTCATGGTCCCCCTCTCTTGGAGTGAGCGCTGCCCCTGCAGACACCTGTCAGTTCATGGTCTCCCTCTCTTGGAGTGAGCGCTGCCCCTGCAGACACCTGTCAGTTCATGGTCCCCCTGTCTTGGGGTCTGGGCTCTGCCTCTGCAAACACCTGTCAGTTCATGGTCTCTCCCTCTCTTGGAGTGAGCGCTGCCCCTGCAGACACCTGTCAGTTCATGGTCCCCCTGTCCTGGGGTCTGGGCGCTGCCCCTGCAGACACCTGTCAGTTCATGGTCCCCCTGTCCTGGGGTCTGGGCGCTGCACCTGCAGACACCTGTCAGTTCATGGTCCCCCTGTCCTGGGGTCTGGGCGCTGCCCCTGCAGACACCTGTCAGTTCATGGTCCCCCTCTCTTGGAGTGAGCGCTGCCCCTGCAGACACCTGTCAGTTCATGGTCTCCCTCTCTTGGAGTGAGCGCTGCCCCTGCAGACACCTGTCAGTTCATGGTCCCCCTGTCTTGGGGTCTGGGCTCTGCCTCTGCAAACACCTGTCAGTTCATGGTCTCTCCCTCTCTTGGAGTGAGTGCTGCCCCAGCAGACACCTGTCAGTTCATGGTCTCTCCCTGTCCTGGGGTCTGGGCGCTGCCCCTGCAGGCACCTGTCAGTTCATGGCCCCCCTGTCCTTGGGTCTGGGCGCTGCTCCTACAGACGCCTGTCAGTTCATGGTCCCCCTGTCCTGGGGTCTGAGCGCTGCCCCTACAGACACCTGTCAGTTCATGGTCTCTTCCCTCCCTGGGCAGTGAGCACTGCCCCTGCAGACATATGTCAGAGCAGCCCTGGGGTCTCGATGCTGCCTCTGTAGATGACTGTCAGTGCAGGTCAAGCCCCCCCCTCTCCTTTGGGGGGCTGTATACTGCCTCTATGTGTGTATAGGTGTCTGTCAGCGCAATTCATTCTTTCTCGCCCCTGGGTTTTGAGCGCTGCCCCTGCAGACATCTATCAGTGCAGTTCATTCCTGGGCCTCTGGGTGCTACATCTAGAGGAGTCTGTCGGTGCAGTTCACTGTCGTCTGTCCCACCCTCGGGCTGTCAGTGCTGCCTCTGTAGGTGTCTGTCGGTGCAGATCATGGTCTCTCCCTCGCCTCGGTGAGGATTGGTGCTGACTCTGTAGGTGTCTGTCAGTGCAGTTCATGGTCTCTCTCTCCCTGGGCTGTGAGCGCTCAGTAGGTGTTTGTCAGTTTAGTTCCTGCTGTCGCTCACCTTGGGGCTCTGAGTGCAGCCCCCGTAGTCGTCTGTCAGTGCGATTTATGGTCTCTTCCTCCCTGGGATGTTAGAGCTGTCCCTGCAGACATCTGTCCGAGCAGTTCATGGTATCCCTATCCTGGGGTCTGAGTGCAGCCCCTGTTGGCGTCTGTCAGCCCAGTTCATTCTTTCTCTCCCTCTGGACTTTGAGTGCTGCCCCTGCACACATCTGTCTGTGCAGTGCATGGGCTCCTCCTTCCTGGTGCTCTGGGTGCTGCCTCTGTAGGTGTCTGTCAGTGCAGTTCATGGGCTCCTCCTTCCAGGTCCTCTGGGTGCTGCCTCTGTAGGTGTCTGTCAGTGCAGTTCATGGGCTCCCCCTTCCCGGTCCTCTGGGTGCTGCCTCTGTAGGTGTCTGTCAGTGCAGTTCAAGGGCTCCTGCTTCCCAGTCCTCTGGGTGCTGCCTCTGTAGGTGTCTGTCAGTGCAGTTCATGGGCTCCCCCTTCCCGGTCCTCTGAGTGCTGCCTCTGTCGGTGTCTGTCAGTGCAGTTCAAGGGCTCCCCCTTCCCGGTCCTCTGGGTGCTGCCTCTGTTGGTGTCTGTCAGTGCAGATCATGGGCTCCCCCTTCCCGGTGCTCTAGGTGCTGCCCCAGCGCATATATGTCAGTGCAGTTCATGGGCTCCTCCTTCCTGGTGCTCTGGGTGCTGCCTCTGTAGGTGTCTGTCAGTGCAGTTCCTACTGTGTACCACTGTGGGGCTCTGAGTGCTGCCTCTGTAGAAGTCTGTAAGTGCAGTTCATGGGCTCCCCCTTCCCGGTCCTCTGGGTGCTGCCTCTGTAGGTGTCTGTCAGTGCAGTTCAAGGGCTCCTGCTTCCCAGTCCTCTGGGTGCTGCCTCTGTAGGTGTCTGTCAGTGCGATTCAAGGGCTCCCCCTTCCCGGTCCTCTGGGTGCTGCCTCTGTGGGTGTCTGTCAGTGCAGTTCATGGGCTCCCCCTTCCCGGTCCTCTGGGTGCTGCCTCTGTAGGTGTCTGTCAGTACAGTTCATGGGCTCCCCCTTCCTGGTGCTCTGGGTGCTGCCTCTGTAGGTGTCTGTCAGTGCAGTTCCCACTGTGTACCACTGTGGGGCTCTGAGTGCAGCCTCTGTAGAGGTCTGTAAGTGCAGCTCATGGGCTCCCCCTTCCTGGTCTTCTGGGTGCTGCCTCTGTAGGTGTCTGTCAGTGCAGTTCCTACTGTGTTTTTGTCCCACTGTTGGGCTCTGAGTGCAGCCTATGTAGAAGTCTGTCAATGTAGTTTATGGTATTTCCCCTTCCTGGGGCTGTGATTGCTGCCCTAAAGCTGTCTGTCAGTGCAGTTTTTCTCTCTCTCTCTCTCCATGGGCTGTTAGAGCTGTCCCTGCAGAGGTCTGTCAGTGCAGTTCATCGTCTCTCCTCCCTTGGGCATAGTGCTGTTAGTGCAGCTCATGGTCTTTCCCCTTTCTGGGGCTGCGAGTCCTGCCCTTAATGATGTCTGTCAGTGCAGTTTTTCTTCCTCTCACCGGGCTGTGAGTGTTAGCCATGCAGGCGCCTGTCAGTGCAGTTCATGATTCTCTCTCTCTCTCTCTCTCTCTCTCTCTCTCTCTCTCTCTCTCTCTCTCTCTCTCTCTGTCTCTCTCTCTCTGTCTCTAGCTCCCTCTCTCTCTCACACACACACTCTCTCTACGTCTCTCTCTCTCTCTCTCTCTCTCTCCCTCCCTCCCCCAGGGACTCTGAGTGTCTGAGTGCTGTCTCTGTACGTGTCTTGGCAGTGTTGCTTATTGGCCCTCCCTCCCTCCCTGGGACTGAGTGATGTCTCTGTAGGTGTCTGTCAGTGCAGTTCATGGGCTCCCCCTTCCCGGTCCTCTGGGTGCTGCCTCTGTAGGTGTCTGTCAGTGCAGTTCATGGACTCCCCCTTCCTGGTGCTCTGGGTGCTGCCTCTGTAGGTGTCTGTTAGTGCAGTTCCTACTGTGTACCACTGTGGGGCTCTGAGTGCAGCCTCTGTAGAAGTCTGTAAGTGCAGCTCATGGGCTCCCCCTTCCTGGTCTTCTGGGTGCTGCCTCTGTAGGTGTCTGTCAGTGCAGTTCCTACTGTGTACCACTGTGGGGTTCTGAGTGCAGCCTCTGTAGAAGTCTGTAAGTGCAGCTCATGGGCTCCCCCTTCCTGGTCTTCTGGGTGCTGCCTCTGTAGGTGTCTGTCAGTGCAGTTCCTACTGTGTACCACTGTGGGGCTCTGAGTGCAACCTCTGTAGAAGTCTGTAAGTGCAGTTCATGGGCTCCCCCTTCCTGGTCTTCTGGGTGCTGCCTCTGTAGGTGTCTGTCAGTGCAGTTCCTACTGTGTTTGTGTCCCACTGTGGGGCTCTGAGTGCAGCCTATGTAGAAGTCTGTCAGTGTAGTTTATGGTATTTCCCCTTCCTGGGGCTGTGATTGCTGCCCTAAAGCTGTCTGTCAGTGCAGCTTTTCTCTCTCTCTCTCCCGGGCTGTTAGAGCTGTCCCTGCAGAGGTCTGCCAGTGCAGTTCATCGTCTCTCCTCCATTGGGCATAGTGCTGTTAATGTTAATGTTAATGTTATGGTAATTTATATAGCGCACGGCTGCCCCAGCCAAGGGGCGTCCCGGCGCTGCGAAAAGACCAAATGCAGAGAGAAAGAGGCGCAAAGAAATGGAAGCAATTATTGAAAAAGGTGAGTTTTGATAGCCTTTCTGAAGGCCAAAAGGTCCTGCATGCCACGGATAGATTCCGGAAGACTATTCCATAACTTGGCAGCTAAGAAGCTAAAGGATCGGCCGCCTACTCTGGCCAGTCTGGTGCGAGGGATGATCGCGAGATGTTGTCCCACTGAGCGAAGCGACCTCCTAGGAGTATACTCCGACAAGAGGGGGCACAACATTGGGGGAGAGGCGGTTTTAAGGATTTTGAAGGCTAAACACAGTGCCTTGAACTGGATCCTTTTACCCACCGGGAGCCAGTGTAATTTTTCAATGCTCCGGTCGCCGAGGAGTGGCGAGGGAGACCTACCAGCGCCCTGGCAGCCGCATTCTGGACTCTCTGTAGTCTGGAGGTTTCGGCAAGGTTCGCCCCTAATAAAAGAGAACTGGCATAATCCAGTCTTGAAAGGATGGTCGCCTGAACAATTAACTGGCGGGTGCGGCAGTCGAAGAACCTCAAAATAGGTCTGAGGTTACGTAAAATGCCGAAGCAGGTGGCCGCCACCTTTTTAGTATGGTGCGCGAACCTCAGTGCCGAGTCCACCCAGACTCCCAGATTTTTAACGCATTCCTTAGGCTTAGGGGGTTGGCCCAAGACATCAGGCCTCCAGCTATCTCCCCAGGACGCGGTATTTTTCCCCAGCAGCAGTATCTCTGTTTTCCCTGCGTTAAGTTGGAGAAAATTCGCCGTCATCCAGTTGGTGATGTCAGTGAGTGTCTGTTTAAAGCGATGAGCCTCCAGACCACTGTTGTCATTAAGAGCCACCACCAGCTGGGTATCGTCAGCGTAGGATACCAATGCTAGTCCGCTCCTTCTAGCCACCTCTGCAAGAGGGCGGACATAGACATTGAACAGGGTAGGGCTCAGGGAAGAACCCGGCGGCACTCCCTGTCCGATGTTATGCTCCTTCGAGATGTAAGGGGGGGTGGAGATTCTGAAAGACCTGTTGGAAAGAAAGTCTCTAAACCATCCTAAAGCTGTCCCTGTAATACCAATTTCCTCCAGTCTCGTCAGAAGGACCTCGTGCGACACCGTATCGAAGGCAGCACTGAGGTCCAACAGGACCAGTGCTGCCGTTCCGCCGCTGTCAAGGATGGTACGGAGGTCCTCTGTAACACTGAGCAGGGCTGTCTCGGTGCTGTGACCAGCTCTAAACCCGTGTTGGGAGTCATCCAGAATGTTGTTGGTTAGGAGGAAGTTGGTCAGAATGTTGTTGACGTGTGCCTCGATGATTTTGGCTGGCCAGGGAAGCAGGGAGATGGGCCTAAAATTTTCAGGAAGCGTGGGGTCTAAAGTGGGTTTTTTTAAGATGGGGGATACCCATGCCTGCTTCCATTTGGAAGGAATACTGGCGGTAGAGAGAGACAGGTTAATAGTGTCTCGTATATGTTCTGTAATAAGTTCATGAGCTTCACAGAAAGTCTCCGGTTTTAAGGGATCCGCCGGGGAGCCAGATTGAATTTTTCTACAAATTTTTTGAAAACTCTCTCGCTCAAGAGTAGGAAGAGAGGAAAGAGAAGGTCTGGTAGGATCCAAAGTAACCGAAAGCTGCGGACAGTTAGGGAAAGTATCATAGATTTTCCTAATCTGTTAGTGCAGCTCATGGTCTTTCCCCTTTCTGGGGCTGCGAGTCCTGCCCCTAATGATGTCTGTCAGTGCAGTTTTTCTTCCTCTCACTGGGCTGTGAGTGTTAGCCATGCAGGCGCCTGTCAGTGCAGTTCATGATTCTCTCTCTCTGTCTCTCTCTCTCCGTCTCTAGCTCCCTCTCTCTCTCACACACACTCTCTCTCTATGTCTCTCTCTCTCTCTCTCTCTCTCTCTCTCTCTCTCTCTCTCCCTCCCTCCCTCCCTCCCCCAGGGACTCTGAGTATCTAAGTGTTGTCTCTGTAGGTGTCTGTCAGTGTTGGTTATTGGCCCACCCTCCCTCGCTGGGGCTGAGTGGTGTCTCTGTAGGTGTCTGTCAGTGCAGTCCCTGTTTTCTTTTCCCCCCTACTGTGATTGCTGCCCCTACAGGTATCTGTCAGTTTCGATCATGGTCTCTCTCTCTCTCTCTCTCTCATGGTCTCTCTCATGGTCTCGCTCTCTCTCTACCTGCGGGGGGTGGGTCTCTCTCTCTCTCTCGGGGTGGGGGTGGGGGGATGGGTGAGTCCTTCCTCTGTAGGTGTATGACAGTGCAGTCCATGGTTTCTTTCTTCCTCAGTCTGCTGTGAGTGCTGCCCCTTCAGGTATTAGTCAGTGCAGATTATGGTCTCTCGTGCATCCTAGGCTGTGACCTGCAGATGTCTGTCAGTGCAGTTCATGGCCCTTCCCTCCCTGGGACTGAGAGCTCCCTCTATAGGTGTCTGTTTATGGTCTCTCTCTCCTAGGCTGTGAGCGCTGGCACTACAAATGTATGTTTGTGCAGTTCATGGGGTCTCTCTCTCTCTGGGGCTCTGACTGTTGCTTCTGTAGGCGTCTGTCAGTGAAATTCATGGGCTCGCTCTCTCCCTGGGCTCTGACTGCTGCCTCTGTAGGTGTCTGTCAGTGCAGATCATGGTTTCGCTCTCTTTCTCTCCCAGGGCTTTAAGTGCTGCCACTGTAGGTGTCTGTCAGTGCAAATCATGGTGTCTCCATCGCCTCGCTGGAGCTGGCTGCTGACTCTGTAGGTGTCGGTCAGTGCAGTTCCTGCTGTCTTCCTCCTTGGGGCTCTGAGTGCTGCCTCTGTAGGTGGCTGTCAGAGAGTCCATGATCTCCCCCTTCCTGGGTCTCTGAGTTCTGCCCTCTGCAGGTTTCTCTCAGTGCAGTTCATCGTCTCTCCCTCCCTAGGGCTGGGTGCTACCTCTGTAGATGTCTGTCAGTGCAGTTCACGTTCCCCCTTCTCAGGGGGGCTGAGTGCTGCCTTTGTAGGCGTCTGACAGTGTAGTTCATGGTCTCTCCCTCCCTAAGGCTGAGTGCTGCCTCTGTAGGCGTCTGACAGAGGCAGCACTCATGCTCTCTCTCTCTCTCACTCTCTCTCTTTCACTCTCTATCACTCTCTCTCTCCTGCCTCTGTAGGTGTCTGTCCATGCAACTGACGGATTCTCTCTCTCTGAGGGGAGTGAGTCCTGCCTCTGTGGCTGTCTGTCAGTGAGTGCTGCCTCTGTGGCTGTCTGTCAGTGAGTGCTGCCTCTGTGGCTGTCTGTCAGTGAGTCCTGCCTCTGTGGCTGTCTGTCAGTGAGTGCTGCCTCTGTGGCTGTCTGGCAGTGAGTTCTGCCTCTGTGGCTGTCTGTGAGTAAGTGCTGCCTCTGTGGCTGTCTGTCAGTGAGTCATGCCTCTGTGGCTGTCTGTCAGTGAGTGCTGCCTCTGTGGCTGTCTGGCAGTGAGTGCTGCCTCTGTGGCTGTCTGGCAGTGAGTCCTGCACCTGTGGCTGTCTGCCAGTGACAGTGAGTTCTGCCTCTGTGGCTGTCTGTCAGTGAGTCCTGCCTCAGTGGCTGTCTGTCAGTGAGTCCTGCCTCTGTGGCTGTCTGGCAGTGAGTCCTGCCTCTGTGGCTGTCTGCCAGTGTCAGTGAGTCCTGCCTCTGTGGCTGTCTGGCAGTGAGTCCTGCCTCTGTGGCTGTCTGCCAGTGACAGTGAGTCCTGCCTCTGTGGCTGTCTGTCAGTGAGTCCTGCCTCTGTGGCTGTCTGGCAGTGAGTCCTGCCTCTGTGGCTGTCTGCCAGTGACAGTGAGTCCTGCTTCAGTGGCTGTCTGTCAGTGAGTCCTGCCTCTGTGGCTGTCTGGCAGTGAGTCCTGCCTCTGTGGCTGTCTGCCAGTGTCAGTGAGTCCTGCCTCTGTGGCTGTCTGCCAGTGAGTCCTGCCTCTGTGGCTGTCTGGCAGTGAGTCCTGCCTCTGTGGCTGTCTGTCAGTAGGTGCTGCCTCTGTGGCTGTCTGTCAGTGAGTCCTGCCTCTGTGGCTGTCTGTCAGTGAGTGCTGCCTCTGTGGCTGTCTGTCAGTGAGTCTGCCTCTGTGGCTGTCTGTCAGTGAGTGCTGCCTCTGTGGCTGTCTGTCAGTGAGTCCTGCCTCTGTGGCAGTCTGGCAGTGAGTCCTGCCTCTGTGGCTGTCTGCCAGTGACAGTGAGTCCTGCCTCTGTGGCTGTCTGTCAGTGAGTCCTGCCTCTGTGGCTGTCTGGCAGTGAGTCCTGCCTCTGTGGCTGTCTGGCAGTGAGTCCTGCCTCTGTGGCTGTCTGCCAGTGTCAGTGAGTCCTGCCTCTGTGGCTGTCTGGAAGTGAGTCCTGCCTCTGTGGCTGTCTGGCAGTGAGTCCTGCCTCTGTGGCTGTCTGTCAGTGAGTCCTGCCTCTGTGGCTGTCTGTCAGTGAGTCCTGCCTCTGTGGCTGTCTGTCAGTGAGTGCTGCCTCTGTGGCTGTCTGTCAGTGAGTGCTGTATTTGTTAGTGCAGTTCACAGTCTCTTTTCCCCAGCGCTAGGCTTTGAAGCGGGTGGCAAGCACTTCTTCAGCTAGGGTGGGAAGAGTCACACTCTGCCCTTAAACTTAGAAAAACTTACATGCTTTAAGGTCTGGGCGGGCAGCTTATTCAAAACCAGTTCACCACACAAGACAAGCACTACAAATAAATATAGAAAGGGGCTTGGGTCCGTTGTCTTCAGCCAACAGCTTGTTTGGGTAAGCCACCTCCGGGCATTGGCTCAATGGACTGTCTGTCAAGCTTTGAATCAGCCTACAACATTTTGTGAATAAATACCTGTTAAAAGATAGCGCCTTCCATCAATCTTGCAGACTCACTTATACTTAACATGAAAGCTTTGATAGTTCCCACAATCCAGACTTTAAGACGCATGAGCTGGTCGCAGCAAGCATCACCCTCAAGCAAGATGGAAGACTAGAGCGGAAGTCCGGCACCCTCCAGTTTCTTAGCCTATAATAGGAGCTAATAGTGAAATTAAACAAGCATTTGCAATGCAATAGGTCTCACAAATTATGAGAGAATGAGCTATTGGCATTGTAAATGACAATGCCTTTTATTTTTTGTTTTGTGTTTTTAAACAGATAAATAAAAGGCTTTGGATGAGGCTTGAACTCTCCTAAATGCGAGACCTATTGCATTGCAAATGAGCGCTGCAAACATTTTAAAAAGCGTTGGGAGACACTGTGTCCTGCCTGCAAGAGCAGGCAGGAGAACACTATTTTGAGAAAATAGTGCTCAGACGCTGTAATTAAAGCCTACGGAGCAACAATACACTTAACGGGGTATCGCCACGGAAGGTTACAAAATGAGACAGGGCGGTACTAAGGAAGGACTACTAAGCCTTTTGACCAATGAACAGCCACAGTTTACAGTGGACAATGACACAAGCCAATGAAAAATGTGGGCGGAGAGTGGACGCAGCTTCAAGTCCCTACCTCAATACAGCATGCCTCGCAGAGCAGCGCCTGCGCATCCCAGGCTCGACTAAAAAAAGTAACATCCCGCCAACCAAATGTACACTCAATCAAAAGAGCTCCAAACAACATCTGGGATGTTGAGTCACAAATGTAGATCACGTTGCGCACTACATTCGTGTCACCCTAACATCTTGGTACCCAATGAATAAGTGAGTAACGGCAAGGGGTCCAAAGATCTTAATAGAAGGGAGGAGGCTCCTATCGGGAGCAGCAGAGGGCAGGGGGTGGTCCAGAGGCTGAAAGTTACCAGTGCTCGCTCGCAATGGGAGGCCCAGCTCTGTAAGAGGTACTGCTCAGGTCAAGTGTCCTCTAAAAAAGGGCAGGGCTACTGGAATAATGTGATTTTGTGGCAGCAGAATGTTCTGCATAATTATGAATTTGCCACATAATCCATAATCTCCTGCATAATCTGCAAATCTCAGCAAAAACTTTTTTCTAGCAGAAACGGAACAAAAGTTACTAAAAGTGCAGAAACACATGTTCCTGCGCAGTGGACGGTCCTTCGCAAGGGTTGACTGGTCACCTTCTGCTGCATTTTCTGTGTTTGCTTGTTAAATTGGTATTAATGAGGTGAAACCGTTGCCCAAGGAGTGATAACACGGAAAAATATTAAAACAATGATGCAATACTAATACAAAACGGGGCGCATTACGTCTCACAATGTACCATCTGATTTCCCTTGCAGATAATTCCAGTGGCCCTGCACATGGCAGAGAGTAAGTGTTGTAGGTTTATTTATGACCAGCCCTTTTGTAAGATTAGGGTGTCTTGTGAAGGCCAATGAGATCTGGAGCAGGTGAGTCCAGTTAAAAAACCGAATGGAGTGAATTAAGAATGCTTCAGTGTGATGTGCATATATGATGTGCAGAGTTACTGATAATAATGCAATTATGCCAGCTTGCATAATTAAGAGTAATTTAGGGGAACAAATAAAAATGCTTCAGTGTGATGTGCATATATGATGTGCAGAGTTACTGATAATAATGCAATTATGCCAGCTTGCATAATTAGGGAAATTTAGGGGAACAAATCCTACCGCAAGAGCACATTTAGCGAGCGCGAGCATGTGCAGCTGTTCATGTTCTATTGCATTTAGCGCTATATTCTTAGTGCAAAATGCATCCTCACATTCATTATATATATATCTTCGTTCATGAGGAGGTTGTGGTGGATATATATATCTGGGCTCGCCTATGGAGAGTCCCTGAATTAGTGAGTTATGCAGATGGGCTGAGGGAGATTTTATCGCTGCCTGGCTGGTCAAAAATTGGGTGGTTAAGGGATGTTAAATTTTTGCTGGGGGAATTGGGTCTCTGGGAGTCATGGTATTCCAGGTCTGCCCCTCCCAAATCCGCCTTGAAGAAGATTTTTTGGAATTGGGTAGTGGGTAGGAACAATTCTAACCCAAATTTATGTAGATCTTCCAGGGAATTCTTCTTGGTTAAGGATGTGTCGTTTCGGGAACCCTATCTCGACATAATTTCAAAATCCAGAGACAGGGCCTTGTATATCAAATTTAGAATTGGTGTTCTACTTGTGGGAGAATTGACTGCCCGCTGGAAAATCCCGGCTCAAACTAGTCCCTTGTATGTTTTCTGCTCACAGAGGACTGAGTCGGTTGCCCATCTATTGTTTGAGTGTCCTGCCTACAAAGCGCCTAGATCTAGATGGTTGAAACCATTATGTAAGGAGTTGGGTACTAGGCACTATATGGTAGCCCTGAGAATATTGAAGTCAGACTCACGGCCCCTAATTGTGTGTGGCATGGCAAAGTTTTTAAGTTGGGCTTGGGTGATCAGATCAAGAAGGCTTAAATTAATTGAATAATTGGAGGATTTTAAATCTGTGTGTTCAAGGTAACTTATTAATGTCATTTGCTTATGGTATATTTTATCGACTGTATTGTATTGTTATGGCTTTGTTTTTTTTTGTTGTTTGTGTTTTTTTTACTATATTGTATGTACTGCTTTTTAAGATAAGATTTTATCGAAATAAAGCCTATTGACTGACTGACTGACTGATATATATATATATAAATATATATATGTTAACGTTAATGTTATTGACATTTCTAGAGCGCAACTGTTACCCAAGGGTGTACTGGCGCTAACATGCCGTCCTGCAGAAGCCTAAACAAGGGAGGAGTGATGAATAATAATTAGACGGTAAAAGGCTGCGTTTTCGTGGCCTTCCTGAAGTCAATTAGATTTGTCATGCATCTAAGGGGCAACGGGAGGTCATTCCATGTCTTGGCTGCACCGACCACAAAGCTTCTGCCACCCCAGTTGGATTTCTTTACAAAGGGCACCGACACCAGTTTTGCTTCTGAGGAGCGCAATGGTCTTTTAGGTACATACCAAGGGAAATGCAGTTTTAGGTAGTGCGGCCCACTTCCTTGAAGGGATTTATGAACTAAACACAGAGTGATAAACAGAACACGTTTTTTGACGGGCAACCAGCCGAGATTAAAGCATATTGTGGCATGCTGGTAAGTAATCTGGCAGCTGCTTTCTGCAGGAGTTGAAGTTTTTTCATAAGACCTTCCTGGATATTGAAATATAGGCTATTGCAATAGTCCGGTCTGGACATGGCTAAGGCGGTAATGACTGTTTGTTTGTTGACTGTCTTTGGGCATGAATGGCATCATTTTCTTGCAGGATCTCAGAATATACGATGCAGATGAGACCACCGCATTCACTTGATCCTTAAAACTGAGTTTGTTGTCTATGTAGACTTCCAGATTTTTTACATTCCTAATAGGAGTAGGGCGAGGACCCAATGTATCCGGCCACCATGCCGGGGTCCAGAAATTTGGATCATTACCGGACAATACCACCTCCATTTTGCTGGAGTTGAGTTTAAGGCAATTTTGGGCCATCCAGTTACCCACAGCTGTCATGCAATCATGGAAACAGGACGCCGTTCCCTGCACCCCATCTGGGAGCAGTGACACTACAATTTGGGTTTCGTCTGCATATGAGGTCAAATTAGAACCAAAGGATTCAATCAGGATATCCAGCAGTGATACATAAACATTAAAAAGTGTTGGGCTCATGCATGACCCCTGAGGGACTCTACAGGGCAACGAAAAAGGTTTAGCAGAGAATTTGCCGAAGGACAGTCTGTAATCTATTAGATAGGAAGTGTTTGAGTAATTTCAGGCAGTGCCCTGGGCTCCAATCTCTTGCAGCCGGTCCATCAGTAGAACATGATGGACCTTATCAAAGGCCGCTGAGAGGTCCAGCATAATCATATGTCCTGATTTCTTCAGTGGATTCAAGAAGAGCGGACTCCATGCTGTGCCCTCCTCGGAAACCATACTGGGTGGGATTCAGCACCCAAGCTTATTCCGAGAACAGACTAAGTTGTGCATTCATGATTTTTTCTGTAATTTTCACAGGCAGTGGGAGTCTAGAGATGGGTCTAAAGTTATTGGAGTCTTTAGGATCTAAACTCTGTTTTTTTAGCAGGGTTAGTATGGATGCACTTTTCCATGTTTTGGGGAAATACCCTTCCGCAAACATAGCATTAATGATGTAAGTCAAAGTTAGTGTGACTGGCTCGGTGCTAGTTTTAGTATTGAGAGTGGGCATGGATCAAATGTTGAGCCAGATTTCGCTGTCATAAGAAGCTTAAAAATATCTATGACAGTAACTGGGGCAAATTTATCAAACTGTGGCAAAGAGCTTTTTACTGGCTTAAGATCTACTGTGTGGGCCAAATATGTCTTAATTGTTGAGCCATTGAAAGTAGAAATAATAGCCTCCACTTTGTCGAAGAAAGTTTTTGCTATTTTATCACACAGTTCTTAGTTAGTCGGAATAGGAGGAGGGGCTGGGTGTGCTAGGGTGGTAACCGTTTTGAATAGTTCTTTAATTGAGTTTTTTGCGGAGTTAATTTTATTAGCGAAAAACTTTGTTTTTTGAAGCATCTGCTTATACTGAACTAAGCTTAATTTGTATTCATTTTTATCTCTATCATTATACTCCCTCCTCCAGATCCGTTCAAGATGCTTGCAGGCCAATTTTTGATCTCTAAGCTCTTGGGTGTACCAAGGAAAGGAAGGTCGTGCCCCATGGGGCGGAGAAGTTTCTTAGGAGCTAGGTTGTTCCCTGCTGCTTCCAGGCCTCATCTAAATCAGTAGGTAGAGCAAACAGTGTAGAGGTTAACAGTTCCTGTAGTTCATCAGCCTCTACCTTATTCCATATTCTGCTAACCAATTGTTTGTTTGCTGGTTTCCTAATGAGTCGGTCAGACAAAGTCAGCTCAAATAACACCGCTTTGTGGTCTGACCAAACCACTAGGAGAAGGTCCGTGAATACCAGCTGCCCGTTATTAGAGAATATGCCATCTAATGTATGTCCTGCCTTGTGTGTGGCGCCAATGACAAGTTGCTTTGTATATATAATATATTACCTACTGGCGGTCGCCAGTAGGTAGTTATAGTTAGGACCTTGTTTCTTTTCAAAAAGCGTTTATCTTTTCCCATTAACTTTGGCACCGGTTGACGAATCTTTGCGAAATTTTCAACACGTTGGTCTCGCTCCGGGCAGCTCCTATCCTGAATGTTCCGGGGTGATTCGCCAAGCGGGGGCCGAGGAAAAAAGGGGGATCCCAAAACGCGTTTTGTCCATGTTATTTCCCGTAGGAAACTTTAGACACGACTACAGCCCAAACTGCTGAACGGAATTACACCAAATTTGGCAAAAAGGTAGCCCTTGGTTCAGAAAGAGACCTTTTTTTTAAATGGTGTGAATCTGTTCATTAGTTGCTGAGAAATTCAAAAAATAAGAGTCAAACAAACAATTTCCCAAGGGAAACTTTATGCAAGGATACAGCCAAATTTAGCAAAAAGGTACTGCTCGTCTCAGAAAGCAACCTTTTCAAAAATGGTGTAAATCCTTTCACTAGTTGCTGAGAAAATCAAAAATAAAAGTTTCGATATTTAGAGGCACGGAGGATCCATGCACACTCCCGATCACAAGCTTTATGCTAATTGGCTGTCAACACTCCAAACCAGGAAGTGTTGGCAGCCATCTTGTGCCTCGGTAGAACTGAGGCACAAGAAAACAGAAAACATAGGCGCAAAACAAGAAAAGGGGGCAGGGTAGAAGCACCCTGACCCCCTAGGCCTGCTCAGGGGGTCCCACAAGGACCCCCAGGGCCCAAAAAAGTATTATTTTATTTTAAAACGCTGAGATGCGCGGAGGATCCACAGATCCGGACGTGAAAAATAAAGCCCACGCTTTGTTATTAATTAGACCCTGGGTGGGCCAAGTCCCGGGGGCATGTAAAAAAATGTGTGGGGGGGCCCAATTCCCCCACACTGCCCCGTGGACCGCCACCCCCAGGGCTTTTCAAAAATATTTGCGGGGGGCATATGGCCCCCGCGCCCCGGGGACCACTACCCCCCGGGGCTTCTTTTTTAATCTGTGGGGGGCCTCCAAGGCCCCCCAAGCCCTGGGGACCGCCATTCCCCAGGGCTTTCATTATTTAATTAGCGGATGCACACGGCCCCCCGCTGCCCCGGGGACCACCACCCCGGGGCTTTTTTTTGAAAAATAAATACTCCTGCGTGGGGGGGGGCTTAAGCCCCCCAACAAGCCCCGGGGACCGCCACCTCCCCGGGGAACTAATATTCTAATTTGGGGGTCCGTTACGGACCCTCGAGCCCGGGGACCACCACCCCCCAGGGCTGTGCATTGGTTGTTGGACCCCAGGCACCCTCAGGATTCAAGGGGACTTTATCCCCCAACTCAAAATGCGCCACGGGATGGGTTTTCACAGTGGTGAAGGGAGGGGGCGGGGCCTGAGGTGACGTATGCAAACACACCCTGTGGCGCGTTTTAAGTTGGGGAATTAATTCCTCTTCAATCCTAAGGGTCCCTGGGGGCCAACTAGCCCACCACTTACCTCCAGTAAGTGCCACTGTGCTGCGTTGCAGAGAGGTGGCCCAGGCCATGCCCCTTTTTACACCACTCTGCAACGCAGCTCTGTGGCGCTTACTGGAGGTAAGTGGTGGGCTAGTTGGCCCCCAGGAACTGTCAGGACTCAAGGGGACTTAATCCCCCAATTTACAACGCACCATGGGGTGCGTTTGCGCAGTGGTGCAGGGATGGGGCATGGCCTGATGTCACAAGTGTGGAAACGCACCCTGTGGCGCATTTTAAGTTGGGGAATTAAGTCCCCTTGAATCCTGAGGGTCCCTGGGGGCCAACTAACCCACCAGTTATGTCCAGTATGTGCCACAGAGTTGCATTGCAGAGAGGTGTATAATGGGGCATGGCCTCGGATCACCTCTCTGCAACGCAGCTCTGTGGTGCTTACTGGAGGTACATGGTGGGCTAGTTACGCTCTTATACAATCACTGATACAAGCACAGAGTCATCCATACAGCCACTTTCACAATCACACACTCACTTATAGTCATTTATATACTCCAACACACATACATACTATCTTTCACATATGTAGTTACTCACACATATACAACTGAGATATACATTCACTCACTAACACACCCATACACACACTCACCCACCCATACAGTTCATCACAGATGCACTCTTGAAACCATGCACTCAGTGAATCACCCACTCACACATCTATGTACAGAGTTACACACACCCCACCTACACAAACACTCAGGCACCCCTACAGATACTCAGACAACCAATCAATAACCCATATAGACACTCATGTAGCTATTTGCAAACCCATGCAGCCGCTTACACACCATCAGACAGACGGATACAGACATTCACACAGTTTACTCACTAACTCATGCATTCAGTAAGATAAGTTTAATCACTCACTTATAGAGTCAGTGACGCACCAACTAAATCATCCATTCAGACACTTATACACCCACTCATTCTTCAATACGCCTTTCCCTATATATATTAAACATATTTAAACTTTACAGAAACACAGAGTCACTGGATGATGTCATCAGTGATGTCATTTGAGATGTCATGAGTGATGTCACTGACCATGTCATGAGTGATGTAATATCTGTGACGTCATCAGCAGTGCATTGCCGGGGCGCAAGTTATAGTTAGCTGAACTAACTATAACGGGGGAATTTCTATGGTTTTGTACGAGTGAAATGTCCAACTAACTATAACTTTCCCTAAAACCTATGGCTTTTTCAGTGAATATATACATAAATATATATATCTCCAAACGAAACTCCTCCAAGCATAAGAAGCAGAGGCCACACAGGGGAGTCCTTGAAAAGCTCTTTATTAGACCATCAGGACATAATGCATTTCGGCGTGGGGTGTGCCTTCATCAGACGCCCTTCTCATTGGAAGATCACCGACAACCTCCTTTTGAACTACTGCGATCCTCCCCCTGGGTGGGGAAGTCAGCTGGCTCCTCCTTACAGATTGCTGTCAGCTGCAGTCCGATGTCTGAAGACTGCAGCCCCCAGAATGCATCTTGGTGGTAAGTACCAGTGGCGGAGTCCGTGCTCAATGAGTGCTGAAATATCCGGCAAAAGGGAGGTTTTTAAGTTGTTAAGGTGAGTCCAGGGTCCAATGGCTTTCTCAGGTCCCCATAACGCTCCAACCTCACCATCCAAAAATCAACAGGGCAGGGGCAATGGTAACAATGTGCCGGTTTGGAGGCTTTAATTTGAACAGCATGTAGGCATAATGCATTTCGGCCGATGGCCTTCTTCAGACACCACTGCTGATCAGGAACACAACCAACTCGCTGCCTTAAAATGCTCCTGCTGTCCTCTCATTGGTGAGAACAAACACCATCTCCAACCACGTGATCACCCACAAGGTGAAGCACTGTAGGCACTACATTATTATTATTATTATTATTAATAGGGTTTTGTAGAACGCATAGTAACCCGTAAGTATCCCAGCACTAAGACAGAGACAGTCGAGAGGGGGGGAAGTCTGAGGAAAAGAGCGGAAGAAAGGAACGGGGATCAGGGGAATAGGTGTGTTTTCAGAAGTTTTCTGAACCGTAGATAGTCTGGTTCCAACCTAAGATTACGGGGGAGGGCGTTCCATAATCGGGCTGCGTTCACAGAAAAACGCCGGCCGCCAGTGCGTGCCTTCTTTACTCTGAGAATCGCGATAAGATGTTCGTGGTTAGAGCGAAGGGGTCTTGTAGCTTTGTAGGGCTTGATGAATTTTTTGAGAATGGGGGGGCCTTTGTCCTGCAGGAGTTTATGGGACAGACAGAGAGCCTTAAATTTGACTCGCTCTCTCACTGGGAGCCAGTGAAGGTGCTTCAGAGCTGGTTTGGCCGAGGATCTAGCCGGAGTGTTAGTAAGAAGCCGGGCTGCGGCGTTCTTTATCCTTTGTAGTTTGTTGAAGGTTGCCTCGGGGGCACCCAGATAGATGGCGTTGCTATAGTCCAGCCTCGATAGAATAAGGCCTTGGATGAGCAATTTCTGGGAGACGAAAGGAAGCAGAGGCAGAATTTTCCTGATGGATTTAAGGAGCCCGAAGCAAGTCCCAGCGATTTTTTTGGCTTGGGTCTTGAAGGATAGATCTTTTTCTAGCCAGATTCCTAGGCTCTTGATCTCGGTCTTGGGGACCAGGGGTTCACCCAGACAGGCGGGCCAGATGTTAGGTGGAAGGGAGAGCCCCTTTTGACCCAGGAGTAGGATATCTGTCTTGGATCCGTTGAGTTTCAGCGACGAGCTATTCATCCATCCCTGAATTTCGGAAAGGCAGCTATGGAGGTTAGATGGTTCGTGGTTGGGATGAGATAGAGACACCACTAACTGAGTGTCATTGGCGTAGCTGATGATTTTTACTCCGAACGGGATAACCACCTCCTCCAATGGGGACATGTAGACATTAAATAATGTCGGGCTTAATGAGGAGCCCTGGGGCACTCCACTTTGGAGGGGAGTAACAGGGGAGCGGGCGTCGTTCTCCCAGACCTGGAAGGAACGATGGTCAAGAAATGATGCAAACCAGGTCAAGGCAGTGCCCTTCACACCTATGTCTCTGAGTCGCTGGATTAGGACTCGGTAGTTAACAGTGACGAAGGCCGCACTGAGGTCCAGGAGGATCACTGCCACTGATCCCCCTGCATCCAGAATGTCTCTGCTCTCCTCCACTGCCGCAAGCAGGGCGATGTCCGTGCCCTGACCTGGGCGGAATCCGGTTTGCGAGCTTCTGAGCAGGTTGTTAGACTCCAGAAACTGCGAGAGCTTTTTATTGAATAACTTTTCAGTAATTTTACTGATTCCGGGGAGGAGGGAGATTGGCCTGTAATTGGCCAGGTCCAGGGGGTCAAGTGAAGGTTTTTTTAAGAGTGCCTTGACGACGGCCGCTTTCCAGCTTGGGGGGACTTTTCCCTGGAGCAATGATAAGTTGATAAGGTCTGTTAGAGGAGGGGCGATTGTGGGAGCTACTTTTTTTAGAATACGTAGGGGCACCGGGTCGCTAGGGGAGCCGCTTTTGATTGTAGCTAGCGTAGTTACAACCTCTTCGATAGTTACCGGGCCGAGAGAGTTTAAGTGAGTGGTGATAGGGTCTGATTTAGTGCAGCCCTCGTCATTGAGACTGGGGTCGACTGGAGGTAAGGAGGTGAGAATTTTATGAATTTTCTCTTCAAAGAATTTAGCCAATTTGTGGCATTTCTCTTCAGAGGCATTGGAGTCTGGAGGTTCCTCTGGCCGCGGATCTGGGACTTTGAGTAATTCTTTTAAACTGATGAAGGTTACCCTGGCGGAGCAGGAGGCGTTTTTTATTCTTTCATCAAAGAATATGATTTTGGTATTACGTAGGGCGAGTTTATAATTTTTTAAGGAGGTGCGGAATGCGTTTTTTTTTACTGTGGTTTTATCCTTCCTCCATGAGCGCTCTGTTCTTTTACACTCCTTGCGTAAGAAGTTAAGCTCAGGAGTGTACCAGGGAGCCGGGTTCACTCTTTTGACTCGTTTCAAGGTGGTGGTTTTAGGGAGGAGGTCATCCAATGAGTGAGTGAGCCAAGAGTTGAACTGGGTGTCCGCAGTAACTGGGTCAGAGGCCGGGGGGGAAGCGTGATCCTGAGTGTGTTGGCCCATTCTTCCGGCGCGAGTTTGTGCCATCGTCGGTCAGTTACCCGGGTTTTTGGCGGTTGGGTGGATGGGACGGGAAAATGCCAGTAAATGGGGATCAAGAAGTGGTCTGTCCATGGTAGGGGGAAGGGAGTGTGGGTTTTGAGGTCGGGGATATTGGTGAGAATGGGGTCCAGAAGATGTCCTTTGTCATGGGTGGGCTCTGAGTTCACTAGATGAATACCAAAGGACGTGAGGTCAAGGAGAAGTTCGGATGCAGTTATGTCCTTGGGGTCTAGTAGATGGAGGTTCAAATCTCCCAAGATTAGAAAATTGGGAGTAGTGGTTGCCATCTGGCTGACTGCATCAACAAGGGCGCTTGAGAATTTGGGTGGGGCTCCTGGCGGGCGGTATATCAGTAGACCAGAAAGGGAAGATGCAGGGGATATCTGTAAAGCAAAGTGGCAACTTTCGCATTCGTCGATATTACCCTCGTTGGTTCTGCAGGAGAGATGCTCTCTGTAAATTATTGCCAGACCACCTCCTCTGCCGAGGGGTCTGTTCTGCGAGTGGATTTGGTAGCCAGATGGAAGAGCGTTGACAATGTCAGAATCAGAGCAGGGGGTAAGCCAAGTTTCCGTGAGGAACAAAATGTCGATGGCATGATCCTGGACAAGAAGGTTGATCTCGTGGGAATGTTTAGGAAGGGACCTACAGTTAAGAAGACCAAGCTGTAGGTCATGACATTTTACGGTGGTAAGGGCCGGATTGCAGAGGACACAATTAGTAAAGGGTTTTTCTCCTGAATAGGTGTAGTTACACTTAATGTTTTTCGGAGGGTTAAGTGCAAGGAGCCTGTCTCTGGTGTAAAAACATCGGCCTGAGGGAGAATTGGGCATAATGACCGGGCCTAGGGCCGGCTGGGCGCGGACGGGCGCAGACGGGCTTGCCTTAGGCGCGCCCGCTGCGCTCGTCCGCTGCGCGGCTGAGAGATACACATTCTTTATAGGGCGTAGGAGAGTGGCGTCTGTGGGCGTGGCCTTCCAAAGGGGCGTGGCCTCCATTCTCGCCGAGATGGCGGCGGGAAAGTTTGTAGAGTGGAAAGGGCTGCGGTAGCTGTAACTCAGCTGCGCAGGATTAGCGAGGTCCCAGGAGGGGTAAGTGCACACACAAGATGAGTGACAATGTAACAACAAAGATTTATAATGACTAAAATCGCTCTCGGCTTTCCGCCTCAAGAGCACAGTCTGTCTGGGCTGATAGCGCTAGTATTCAGCGCTTTTAAAGGGTGGCGTCTGTGGGCGTGGCCTCCCAAAGGGGCGTGGCCTCCGTTCTCGCCGAGATGGCGGCGGGAAAGTTTGTAGAGTGGAAAGGGCTGCGGTAGCTCTAACTCAGCTGCGCAGGATTAGCGAGGTCCCAGGAGGGGTAAGTGCACACACAAGATGAGTGACAATGTAACAACAAAGATTTTAAAATGACTAAAATCGCTCTCGGCTTTCCGCCTCAAGAGCACAGTCTGTCTGGGCTGATAGCGCTAGTATTCAGCGCTTTTAAAGGGTGGCGTCTGTGGGCGTGGACTCCCAAAGGGGCGTGGCCTCCGTTCTCACCAAGATGGCGGCGGGAAAGTTTGTAGAGTGGAAAGGGCTGCGGTAGCTCTAACTCAGCTGCGCAGGATTAGCGAGGTCCCAGGAGGGGTAAGTGCACACACAAGATGAGTGACAATGTAACAACAGAGATTTTAAAATGACTAAAATCGCTCTCGGCTTTCCGCCTCAAGAGCACAGTCTGTCTGGGCTGATAGCGCTAGTATTCAGCGCTTTTAAAGGGTGGCGTCTGTGGGCGTGGCCTCCCAAAGGGGCGTGGCCTCCGTTCTCGCCAAGATGGCGGCGGGAAAGTTTGTAGAGTGGAAAGGGCTGCGGTAGCTCTAACTCAGCTGCGCAGGATTAGCGAGGTCCCAGGAGGGGTAAGTGCACACACAAGATGAGTGACAATGTAACAACAGAGATTTTAAAATGACTAAAATCGCTCTCGGCTTTCCGCCTCAAGAGCACAGTCTGTCTGCCATCTCCCAGGATACATCAATACTGGGCAGGTGTTGCGTGAAAAAACGAAAGGTAAGCCCATGTGGGCAGGTGTCATGCAGGGCAAGGCGCTGTGTGCCCGATTTCATAAAAGTTCCAAAGCCTCCTTTGGTCCCCGCATATGTTTTCAACCCCTTAGAAGTAAGCACGCCGGGTCGTGAGTTTGATTGTAATAAATCAAAACTCATCATGCAGTTACAAGACCCCCCTGGCAGCGGCCCTTGCTGTACTCACACTTCGAGGTGGGCTGTAACCGATCCAATACCTTGGACGAACAAAGATGACTGCAAAGCAGGAACCAGTATGGCAACCAGCCAGCTTTGCGAAAACGGGGCCTCTTGACGCGCCTCTGGCCAACGCGGATAAATGCACAGAATCCCTCCAGCAAGAAGAAAGGATGAGGCCACACGGGGAATACGGTTTGGAGGCTTTAATTTGAACAGCATGTAGGCATAATGCATTTTGGCCGATGGCCTTCCTCAGACGCCACTGCTAATCAGGAACACAACCAACTATATATATAGTACACGAGGATGTAATTTGCACTTAGAAATGTATATATCTCTCTCTCGCTCTCTCTCTCTGTATATATATTTATATATGTGTATGTATGTATGCGTGTATATATGTATATATATTTTCATCAAAGAACCTGTAATTACGTCCAGAACGTACCCTAGCTCTAAATTCACAGAGCCACCACTCGAAGTCGTTATCCAGCGTATTTTTATTCCACACTTGGCAACAAAAAACAACCCAACGCGTTTTGGAGCTTCCTCACTCCTTGTTCAGAAGCAGATTAATTATCAGTACATCATGTGTAACGGATTTGAAAAAATACATCGTAATTTCTCTGCGGTTTCAGTTAATAACTAACTTTTCACAAAACATACGTTTTAAACAGAAATCCAAGCCCAATACAGGCAAAGCCCTCATTAGATCCGCCATATCACACGGAGGAGCCGGAAGCAACCCTTCCCATAGCGCTGTTTGTTAACCAAGTTATGTGAATTTAAATACATAACCGCCAAGTAAAACATAAAGCCCCAGTGGGCAATGCAAAGATGTAATTCATCATTTTTAATGCTTCACTAATGCAATTGTATACAAGTTCTGATTACGAAATAGTTAATAATCAAGCCATGGCACAGCTAATAACCAATTCTGCCCAAGTGGGCCAATCCAGTCCAATATACCAACATGGATAACCATATGTCAACCAACATTTGCTGATGCAATTTAAAGATATTTCAGCTCTTCTGCCTTTCCATAATTTTCGATCTGAAATAAACAACCAAAGAAAATATTGATTAAAACCACAGTTAGCAACACACACAAAAGTTAAAAAGGCATAAACCTATACAGAAAGAAACAAGATATTAACGCAGAAACCAATGTTAGCCTAAATGTACCGCCAATTCTTCGTCCATATTAAATCCATTCGGATGGAGGGTATTGAATTTTATTATCATTTTGGACTCCAACCTCCTCAATTTCATTGTACGATCCCCTCCTCTTTCACATTCAGGCACTGTATCAAGCACAACAAATTTCAGCAGATTACAATTTTGAGTATGGTGTGATTTAAAATGTTGAGCCATTGGAAAATGCTTATTATTACGAATGGCGCGCATATGTTCCAATATGCAATTCTATGCCTTAAGAATTGTACTGCCTATATAGGCGAGTGTATATGGACAAAGAAGAGCATATACCACATACTCTGTATTTCAGGTGAGGTGTTTATTAATCACGAATGGGTTTTGATCTGATGCTAATTTAACTGTTTTACAGCTACTGCTATATTTACAGGCTTTGCATTGATTACAGGTGTAAAAGCCTTTAATAGTACTTCTGTTTTTGGGGGGATTTATCAATGAATGACATAAAGTATCTTGGAATGACCTCCCCTTTTTAAAGGTTATTTCTGGGTTTTGTCCAACTGGTATTACCAAATTGGAATCAGTTTATAAAATTTCCCAATATTTCTTCAGTCTTTTTCTCAGGTCCCCTGCCTGATTATGGTATCTTGTGATAAATCGCATTTTTTGATTTTCTGTATTTTTGGGCTTTGGACGCAATAAGTTACCACGGTCCAATTTTGCCACTTGGTCTACAGCCTTTTGAATTGTCTTATTGCTATAACCTCGTTCTTTAAATCTCTGCATCATAATTTTAGATTCTTTACTGAATCCCTGGTCAGTACTACAATTCCCTCTGGCGTGCATTAGCTCGCCGTATGGAATACTTAGAACCAGTGAAGTGGGGTGACAGCTCTCAGCTCTCAAAAGGTTATTTCCTGCTGTTGTTTTTCTAAACAGGTGGCTCACTAGTTTGTCTCTTTCAACAGTGATCCTGAGATCGAGAAATTCAATTGACTTGCTGTTTGTGTGGTTACTGAATGATAGATTTAATGAATTATCTTTGAGGATGGCCACAAATTCCTGAGCCTTCTCTTGGGTTCTGTTCCAAATACAAAAGATGTCGTCGATATATCTAACCCAGGATATGCTTGAAGATCCTTGCTTACGCCGCCACGCTACGCCGCAAGAAAAGCCCGATATATATAATATCAAAGCAATACCCTTTCAGGCATAGAGTGACACATAAATTATCCAAAAAAGAAGCAGAGGACTCTGGTAGTTCTTAAGTTTAGGTGGAAAGCAGGTCCTGTATAGAGCACTCTCTCAACACCAGCGACACTCTAGATCTTCTCACCTCAAATGTCTGATTTTCTATCAAAGTCTTTTAGCATAGGATTAGCACAGTGCCATCCACACCGAGATAGAAAGGGAAAAGCAACCCCTGGTACAGTGTTTCGCTCTACACTGTGTCAGGGGTTGCTCTTACTCATTTCAGTTTGGCAATATCTGCTTCTTTTTTGCATAATGTATGCATCCCTCTATGCCTGAAAGGGTATTTCTTTGACTTATACTGGGTGCTCCCTTGTGTCTGGACAAAGCTATACCTCTCTGAAGAGCTCTAAGTTGAGCAAAACACTGTGTCAGGGGTTGCTTTTACTCATTTCAGGTTGGCTCGGATGGTTTTTTAACAAATTCAAAGCTGTAATACTGTGCCTGGAGCGGTAATTGGCTTTTGCCATTTTGCAGCTCGGCATGGACAGCACTGTGCTAGCAATATGCTTAAAGACTTTGCTGTAGAAATGGCAAAAGACTTTGTCCCTTTCTATCTCGGCATAGATGGCACTGTCCTCATCCTACGCTTAAAGACTTTGATAGAAAAGCAGACGTTTGAGGTGAGCAAATTTAGAGTGTGGCTGCTGTTGTGAGTGCTTTATACAGGAGCTGCTTACCACCTAAACTTCAAAACTACCCAGAGTCCTCCGCTTCTTTTTTGCATATATATATACAGCAGAGATAAGAGTAATTATTGAAAACTGTCGAGCGGACAAATGATCTTGATATTTTGCCTTTATGGATTGAGAGAATAATTTATAGCAAGGTTGTTTCCCCACCTCCCGTGTTCAACTATGAACAAATAAGGAATAGTAAGAATTGAATTGAGCCAGTCGATGTGTAGGAAATATGAGTTATGAAATTGCATAAAAATGATGGCTGTTGTCAATATCTTGTAAATATTATAGATATACAGTATTATGGTTTACAATTCAGGAAAAGCTATAAGATCGTTTAGGCATTAAAATATTCGTTTATTTGTCATATGAACATGTTCCAAAAATGGCGGCCAAAATGAATTAGAACAGTCCTCTGATGATGTTTATGCACTTTATTGGAATGCTCGAACTTCCTGAATATGTATGTATAAAAAGAGGTTGTTGTGAGAGAACTAACGTAATGACAAAGGTGCAAGGAGGCACCGAAACGCGTTGGCATTGCGTTATTCTGCGTTAATATAATTATTTGTGCAACCCCCCTGGAGTGCCGAGGTTACCTGGGATTCTTTAGGAGGAGTTGGGAGTGTGTATATATATATATATATTCAGGCTCCAAAGTCTCACCAAGAACCGCTGAACTCCAAGGGCGGGTGCTACCGTGATGCGAGGGTGAGCTCGCAAAAATATCACAGCTCCAAGGTACGAAGCACTCGCGGGGATATATGCAAAAAGTTAATACAAAGCAGTCCTCCAGATGCATTTCGGCGTGATGCCTTCTTCAGTGTTTGAACTGCTGCAATGGTACCTGGTGTGCCATTGGCTTATATTTAATGTCCCAAGTTCTGATAGGTTGGATTTCAGCCAATGGAAGGGTAGCATTGCTTCGATGGATATTCCGCGGCTACAGCGTGTCGCCGCACTGATACTGGCACCACAATCAATTAAGACTCTCATTAAGCCTGTATGGCAGATTAATTAATAATCCCAGGTGGTTTGATTGATGCCAGCGCAATACGTGTCTCACACTGTTGGCCGTAACATTCAAGCAGTCCCTGTTGGCCCTACAACATGGGCAGTGAGTTGTTCATACACCAGGTACACCCCTCGCCAGCCGCTGGATGTAATCCGAGACGTAGCTGCAGGCGTCGATTAGATGAATCGGCGTTCTTGGGCTTGGATAGCCCACAACCTCACTTGGTCAGCAGGATGGTCAGGGCAGCGGCGGTTCAAGCGGTTAATTAAATTCAGGCTCCAAAGTCTCACCAAGAACCGCTGAACTCCAAGGGCGGGTGCTACCGTGATGCGAGGGTGAGCTCGCAAAAATATCACAGCTCCAAGGTACGAAGCACTCGCGGGGATATATGCAAAAAGTTAATACAAAGCAGTCCTCCAGATGCATTTCGGCGTGATGCCTTCTTCAGTGTTTGAACTGCTGACATGGTACCTGGTGTGCCATTGGCTTATATTTAATGTCCCAAGTTCTGATAGGTTGGATTTCAGCCAATGGAAGGGTAGCATTGCTTCGATGGATATTCCGCGGCTACAGCGTGTCGCCGCACTGATACTGGCACCACAATCAATTAAGACTCTCATTAAGCCTGTATGGCAGATTAATTAATAATCCCAGGTGGTTTGATTGATGCCAGCGCAATACGTGTCTCACACTGTTGGCCGTAACATTCAAGCAGTCCCTGTTGGCCCTACAACATGGGCAGTGAGTTGTTCATACACCAGGTACACCCCTCGCCAGCCGCTGGATGTAATCCGAGACGTAGCTGCAGGCGTCGATTAGATGAATCGGCGTTCTTGGGCTTGGATAGCCCACGACCTCACTTGGTCAGCAGGATGGTCAGGGCAGCGGCGGTTCAAGCGGTTAATTAAATTCAGGCTCCAAAGTCTCACCAAGAACCGCTGAACTCCAAGGGCGGGTGCTACCGTGATGCGAGGGTGAGCTCGCAAAAATATCACAGCTCCAAGGTACGAAGCACTCGCGGGGATATATGCAAAAAGTTAATACAAAGCAGTCCTCCAGATGCATTTCGGCGTGATGCCTTCTTCAGTGTTTGAACTGCTGACATGGTACCTGGTGTGCCATTGGCTTATATTTAATGTCCCAAGTTCTGATAGGTTGGATTTCAGCCAATGGAAGGGTAGCATTGCTTCGATGGATATTCCGCGGCTACAGCGTGTCGCCGCACTGATACTGGCACCACAATCAATTAAGACTCTCATTAAGCCTGTATGGCAGATTAATTAATAATCCCAGGTGGTTTGATTGATGCCAGCGCAATACGTGTCTCACACTGTTGGCCGTAACATTCAAGCAGTCCCTGTTGGCCCTACAACATGGGCAGTGAGTTGTTCATACACCAGGTACACCCCTCGCCAGCCGCTGGATGTAATCCGAGACGTAGCTGCAGGCGTCGATTAGATGAATCGGCGTTCTTGGGCTTGGATAGCCCACGACCTCACTTGGTCAGCAGGATGGTCAGGGCAGCGGTGGTTCAAGCGGTTAATTAAATTCAGGCTCCAAAGTCTCACCAAGAACCGCTGAACTCCAAGGGCGGGTGCTACCGTGATGCGAGGGTGAGCTCGCAAAAATATCACAGCTCCAAGGTACGAAGCACTCGCGGGGATATATGCAAAAAGTTAATACAAAGCAGTCCTCCAGATGCATTTCGGCGTGATGCCTTCTTCAGTGTTTGAACTGCTGACATGGTACCTGGTGTGCTTTGTATTAACTTTTTGCATATATCCCCGCGAGTGCTTCGTACCTTGGAGCTGTGATATATATATATATATATATTTCCTATGGAAACACGGTCCTAACTATAACTATCTACTGGCGACCGCCAGTAGATAATATGTATATATATATATATATATATATATATATATATATATATATATATATATATATATATATATATATATATATATATATATATATATATATATATATATATATATATATATACATACACACACCTGGCGAGGCATTTTGTGCTAAGAAAGTTTTGTGCTATTTTCTTAGCGCAAAGTGCATATTGAAGTACATTATATTTATATATAGTGAATGCGGGGATACATTTTGTGCTAAATAAATAGCACTAAATGCAGCAGAACATAAATAGCTGCACGTGCATTGGCTCGCGCTCGCTAAATGTGGTCTTGCGGTAGGATTTGTTCCCCTAAATTACTTTTAACCACGCATGCTGGCATAATTGCATTATTATCAATACACAGTGCACAAACAGTGACAGGAGTGTTTATTGCTATTTAACACTCGCCATGCTGTATACCTGCATACTGCATGGGGTGAATGTGTATTTAATGATATAGGGGTGCATTTGCAGTGTGCATGGAGTGTAAAGTGTGTGTATTCTATTGACTTTTAGAGCACATGCGTGTGACAGTCAAGTGTACTCTCATGCAATAAGTGCACATGCAGTGAAATATGGCTGATGCAATCATTAATAGTACGATAATTCAGAAGATTCGCTGTGTGCATAGAGTGGGGGTGAGTTTAGTCTGTCATCCCAAAGGTATATGGCAGAGCATTCAGTCACAACCTAGGCTACAGCAGGATTCACCTCCCTGCCTCCATTGCACGGAATAACGTCTCTGCTTCTAGGCTTCGAATTTTAATATTAATTATTTTTGGCCATCTATGTGTGTTTAAAAAATGTCTTCAAGTTACAGGTCGTCTAACCCCATAATACGTGCTCTTTGTATCAATATGTATCGAGTTTCCTTGTGATGTGCAATAAATCAAAAAAGAGTGTCTATAGCTCCTCTAAGTATTCCTCCATTCCCCTACACATCCATGTGAGTCAATTAAAAGTATATGCAATGGTCACTTTTTTCAGTATGACATTTGTGTTGCAAGCATATGACCGTCATGTTTAGGCAGCAATGTGTTTTCTTTTTTTCCCTCTTTTTATTTTTGTGGCAGATGCGTGCAGTAAAAAAGAATGATTTCACCAGCTTTCTGAGCCTGGATCTGTTGGCTTTGTTAGTGAAATGTGCAGCTTTGCACAGCCCTGCTACACAAAAACAATGCCCTAAATGTGAGTAATTCAATCTCTTGACTTCACCATGCAAGGGTCATGGACTCCAACACACAGCGCCATCAATGCGCTTCCAAACGTTTTCAGCACAATGGCGAGGATCCTTAGCTGTGGCCAATGTTCTCCTACAGCTCACCATTGTGGATGTTGTCAGATGGTGACCTATGTTCAGAATGTGATGACGCGGAACATAGCGAAGAAGCAGATGACAAGCGAGGCATGCCCGCGTGTCACCAACGTCAACGTGTCTCTCTGCAAGCTACTCGGTATTCCAGTTGCTTCCAGAAAGAGCAGGCAGGATACCATGGCAACAGCTGCAACCGCAGGCCTGAATGACTCGGCCATCATTAAGGGATACTCCTGCCTGCCTTCGCAAATTGATATGATAAAAAAAAGCTACATTCCTTGTACAAACTACCTCCACTTATGCTGATGAAACTCCATGTCTGTGATCTAAAGGTGACTGATTGCCATGGGCAAGCGTAAGTGAGATGCTGTTTTGGAATAGCCCCGGGCTCGTGATGCGTTCCACCGGAACATTAGCTAAGCTGCAAGGCAAGATTGACTGCAAACGTTGGTTTTCAGATGTCTTAATGCGGCACTGACATTTACCAGCCAATGCACGAGCGCGGTAGGCCTGTGCGACAGCAGATGCTGACCTTTTCCCAACTCTCCCTGCAGGAATTTAAATCCACACTGCTCACCTCCATTTCCACCAGGCCTATCCCCACCCGGCCTCCTGGGAATTGAAAGGTTTGGATAAAACTTACAATCAGAGACTGGCTTCTGGCCTAGGCCACAACCAGCTTTGACTCTATCTTGGAAAGTAGGGATGGGTGGCTGCTGCTCAGAATTAATTCACGGAACGGGAATGAGGGAGATATCCAAAAACACCCCTTAGGGCCTGGCTTTGTGAACTTTGCAATTGACCAGTACTCAGCTAGAGGATGGTCTCCTGTCCCGAGGTTTCACATGACTTTGTCCAGCTCTGGATCCTCCCTTAAGTCTTTTGCTCAGCACAGAAGTCCTCACCTGGAACATTTTGTCCATCTCTGAAAAAGCCTGAAGTCTTTCTTTCAGTTCCAAAGTCCTTACCTGGAGCATTTTATCCTGGTCTGAATCCTCCACTGAAGCCTTTTTTCAGTTCTAAAGTACTTACCTGGAACATTTTGTCCAACTCCGAGTTCTCCTGTGGAGTGAATTTCGTACTTGGAACATTTAGCCCAGCTCTTAATCCTCCCCTGGAGTGCAGTCCTCACTTGTAACATTTTGTCCAGCTCTGATGGATACCCTGGAGTGTTTTGTTCAGCTTTGAAGACCTCACCTGTAGTACTTTCTCCATTTCGGAAGGCTTCACCCACAGTATTTTGTCCAGCTCAAAAGTATGTTAGCCAGTTCTGAAGGTCTTGACTAGGATATTTTGTCCATCCCGGAACTGTCATTTAGAGTATTTTTTCATGCTGAGAAACCCCATGTGAAGTACTGTAGCCCCTGTCTGCAGTATTTTGGCCAGCACTGAAATTGCACATGAAGTAGATTGCCCAACATGTAAGCATTACCTGGATTTAGTTTGTCTAGCTCCAAAGCCTCGCCTGAAGGTATTTTGTCCACCTCCGAAGGTTCACCTTAAAGTATTTTGTCCTACTCCAAAGCCTGGCCTGAAAGTATTTTGTCCATCTTTGAAGCCTCGCCTGAAAGTATTTTGTTCAGCTTTGAAGCCTCGCCTGAAAGTAATTTGTCCAGCTCTGAAGCATCACTTGGAGTAATTTGTCCAGTCCAAAATCTCACCTGAAAGTATTTTGTCCAGCTCCGGAGCCTCACCTGAAAGGATTTTGTCCAGATTCAAAGCCCCACATGAAAGTATTTTCTCCAGCTCTGATGCTTTACCTGAAATTATTTTGTCCAGCTGCCAAGCCTCACCTGAAACTATTTTCTCCAGCTCCAGAGCTTTACCTGAAAGTGCTTTGTCCAGCTCCGAAGCCTCACCTGGAGTATTTTGTCCAGCTCTGGAGCCTCACCTGGAGTATTTTGTCCAGCTCAGAAGCCTCAGCTGGTGTATTTTGTCCAGCTTCGAAAGCCTCACATGAAAATATTTTGTCCAGCTCCGAAGCCTCACCTGAAAGTTTTTTGTCAAGCTCCGAAGCCTCACTTGAAAGTATTTTTTCCAGGTCCGAAGCCTCACTTGAAAGCATTTTTCCAGCTCCCAAGCATCACCTGGAGTGTTTTGTCCAGCTCTGGATCCTCACCGGAGAGTATTTTTATTTTTCCAGCTCCGAAGCATCACCTGGAGTATTTTGTCCAGCTCCGGAGCCTCACCTGGAGTATTTTGTCCAGCTCCGAAGCATTACCTGGAGTATTTTGTCAGCTCCAAAGCCTCACCTGAAAGTATTTTGTCCAGCCCTGAAGCCTCACCTGGAAGTACTTTGTCCAGCTCTGGAGCTTCACCTGGAGTATCCTGTCCAGCTTTGAATCCTCATCTGGAGTATTTTGTCCGGCTTTAAAGGCTCATCTGAAAGTATTTTGTCCAGCTCAGAAGCCTCACCTGGAGTATCCTGTCCAGCTTTAAAGACTCATCTGAAAGTATTTTGCCACTTTCGAAGCCTCACATGAAAGTATTTTGTCCAGCTCCGCAGCATCACCTGAAAGTATTTTGTCCAGCTCTGAAGCCTCACCTGAAATTATTTTGTCCATCTCCAAAGCCTTACCTGGAGTACTTTGTCCAGCTCCGAAGCGTCACCTGGAGTATTTTGTCCAGCTTTGAAGCCTCACCTGGAGTATTTTATCCAGCTCCGAAGCCTCACCTGAAGTCTTTTGTCCATCTCCGAAGCTTCACCTGAAGGTATTTTGTCCAGCTCCCAACCCTCACCTGAAAGTATTTTGCCACTTTCGAAGACTCACCTGAAAGTATTTTGT
Organism: Triturus cristatus; assembly: GCF_964204655.1. Lineage (NCBI taxonomy): Eukaryota > Metazoa > Chordata > Amphibia > Caudata > Salamandridae > Triturus > Triturus cristatus. The sequence continues at coordinate 1,249,793,304 of NC_140592.1, read as the reverse complement.
CCAGCTCCGAAGCATCACCTGAAAGTATTTTGTCCAGCTCTGAAGCCTCACCTGAACTTATTTTGTCCAGCTCCGAAGCTTCACCTGGAGTACTTTGTCCAGCTCTAAAGCCTCACCTGGAGTACTGTGTCCACCTTTGAAGCCTCACCTGAAACTATTTTCTCCAGCTCTAGAGCCTCACCTGAAAGTTTTTTGTTCAGCTACGAAGCCTTACCTGAAAGTTTTTTGTCCAGCTCTGAAGCCTCACCTGGGGTTTTTTGTCCAGCTCCCAAGTCTCACCTGAAAGTATTTTGTCCAGCTTTGAAGCCTCGCCTGAAACTATTTTCTCCAGCTCCAGAGCCTCACCTGAAAGCTTTTTGTCCAGCTTCGAAGCCTCACCTGGAGTATTTTGTCCAGCTCCCAAGCCTCACCTGAAAGTATTTTGGCCAGCTTTGAAGCCTCACCTGAAAGTATTTTGCCCAGCTCCAAATGCTTACCTGAAAGTATTTTGTTGAGGCTCCAAAGCCTCCCCTGGAGTATTTTGACCCGTTCTGAATACTCATCTGGAGGATTTTGCCAACCGAAAGCCCCGAAGCCTAGAGGTCTCACCTAGGTAATTTGTCCACATCACATAAAAAAATTCCCCAGAGCTTTTTCACGATCCAGATTCCTTAAATCCATTCTAAAATACCAAGCATCGCCATCGGTTTTAACAATGAACTTCTAAAACAGGGTACCCAGAGATTTCGATTTTGCATAGCAGTAAAATTACAGACAGAGTAAAATTAGATGGACCAATACATTCGGAGTGTTTTCAAAACATTTGTAATGATGTTATGTTTGATTTACCCGACAGTCCCTGATAATTTCAGAAAGCCACAGCTCCTAACAGCTGTGCACAATGCCTCGGACAGTATTACACACACTGGGCATATGGGCCTGCTCTGTCCTTCTTTGGGGCACTTTGGTAGAACACAAAGGGCCACTGAGGCTTGCCCAGCACTTTCTGTAATACAGATCACACTGGTGCTACATGTGTGCCTGTGGACACCTAAGGGGGTGTTCCATATATTGGCCCTGTGCTGCTGCTTTATTATTGCAATTGCAGGCATAGACCCAAAAAAGCTGCTGAGAGGCACTCTTGCTGTGTGCCACAAAGAAGTGCCACACAGTAAGTGCGCCACAGAGAGCAACCCTTGTAAGAGAGAATGGACCACCCCAGATATCCTCCTGAAAGCAGGGGTAGTCATTCACGCCTGACTACAGGGTGATCTCTGACGCCCCTTTAAAAGGGGGGCCAGGTGCCATCTGCACGGTGAAAGGTGGCCATGTGGATTCAAACAGATGGGCCATCTTTCATTAATGTGCTGTTACGAGTGCAGACACATGTGCGCCACTGTGTTGGAGATATCTACTGTAATATGGTGCACTGTCCCAGTCTGCACACTCATTTTATAGGTGCGCTGCTGCAAAAACAGGAACACTGTGGCCTATATTTCATGCAGACCCAGTCTCACCTACATGCCATATCTTGATTCAATTCTTTGCACGAGCTAACACAGAAGTGGTCTCAATCAATAAACCAGGATTTGCATAGCGCGGCTGCTTCACCTGTGATGGTCTTGAGGTGCTGTGGAGTCCTGCTGCAGGATCACGCTGCCTGTTCCTATTGTTGAACATCCAGGTCTTTCGGTCCTTCCTGAACTGTTGGTGCGACGGCGATGTTCTGAGGTGTAGGGGGAGGGTGTTCCAGGTCTTAGCTGCCAGGTGGGATATACAGCACCCCCGCTGTTCGTCCGACAGGTGCACTGAGTAGCTGCTAAGGAGAGGTATCCGGAACGGACTTCCCTGTTCGGTTGGTGGAAATTCACTTGTTTGTTGAGGTACGCTGGTCCTTCGTTGTGTAGTGTCTTGTAACCGTGGGCTTTCAGCTTGAACTGGTATCTCTTTGCAACTGGGAGCCAATGGAGTTCCCCGAGGTGAGAGGTGATATGCGCCTGTCTAGGGAGGTCGAGGGTGAGTTTGGCTGCTGTGCTCTGGATAGTCTGGCGTTTCCTCAAGAGTTGGGCGGTGATTCCTACGTGGAGGGAGTTACCATAGTCGAGTCCGCTAGTGACAAGAGCTTGAGTGACCTCAGCTGCCTGGAGTCCACGCACTACCTTGGAGGTTGGTCTGTTAGAGTTAATGTATGCTCTGAAGAGTAAGACAGGAAAAAGAAATGCACAGACCCCTTCTGTGTCAGCACAGCAGAGATCACAGGATCATAATATGGCCCGAGTTGTTCTACATTTGACTCACTGGCATTAAACTCATTGGATGACCGAATTTTAGAACTGCTGACTAACTAATGCATTTCTTGACCTTTAAGCATCATACATTTTATTTCAAAGAGGTAAGTCTAGTCCTCACATAAATAACTTAATAAAATATTGAACTACACTTAAGTATCTATAGGAACATCAACATGTAAGCTAAAAAAGGCGACAAAGAATTATTTGTCTGCCGACTACAAAAATATAGTAATTTATCAAATAAAAACATGCTAAAGTTATTCAGAAAACAGTTCAGCATAAACAGAATTTAAAAAAATCTCATTCTTTAAGGACAACTAAACGATACACAAAATAATAGACAATGTTTTGTTTGTTATATACAAACATTAAAAATGAAAAAGCCAAGCAATCGGTAACGCGAGAGAAAAATAGATTTTACAAAATGTAACAATAATGTACAAATTGTTGCACCATTACCAAAACATATATAATTTACTTAAAAGATAATGTAGAATAAATTGCAAAACCGCGAAGCCAGTATGAAATGTGAAAACACAAAATACACAGAAAAATGTGTTCCAGTTCACAACAGTAAAAATCACAGAAGAAAAAAACATTCTATTAATATTTTCAAAAACAGCTAATTACCAATATGTTACACAATAAATGCACATGAACACATTTACTGATGCAACCGTATAGTGAGCTCAGGTAATGTTTGCATTCGAGGGCGTCTCTACCCCCTGTTTGTCATTTAAAGTGCGAGGGCGCTCCTAACGCAAACTTTGCATACATCCCCCTTGGCTGTACCTTTGTTCTCGCTTAAGGACAGATCTGGTTGCAGGACACCGGTGGGTTAATCTACTGGGACAGAGTGCGTTTTCTAGAGGTCATTGCGGTGAATGGTTCTGTTTATTTTATTAAAGCCGCCCTGGCAGTGGAAGGGGGTGCATCTGGTAGGGCCTTGTGAGGAGGCTGGAGACATTACCTCCTCGTCAGCCCTCCCCGTCCCAGTCCTAACCAGTTGAGCATAGCTCCTCCCACCAGACACTCCCAAGCAACTTGAAACCCATCCCTTCCCTCCAGGCCACACCCATACCCTGAGGCATATAGCACCGTGACCCGCCACTCCACACCCTGTTTGTTTTTTCTGCAAATGATTCACTTCCGGGCAAACTTCGACGGGATAGGAGGTGCTGGGTCTTCAAGCCTCCTGTCAGGTGAGTGTGAAACGGGTTGTTTAGCGCCCGTTTAAACCCCTTAGGTGCCGTTTTTGAATTATTGAGGCATTTACTTTGAGTCCCTGCTGTAGCGGGACCGTGGGGTTGGGGGGTCAGGACTGCCTGGTGTGGGGTGGTGACTCCCTGCTGCGGCCTCCTCTCTTCCGAGTTTGTTCCCTGCTCTAGCGGGATCGCCCGGGGGGGAGAGGAGGTGTGTGAGGCGCGGCTTGCCTTTCTGCGCGCCAAGGGCGTGACGGTTTAGGCTTCTATATCTTTTTTTCGTCAGTGGGGGCATGTCCCCTGTTTGTTTAGCGTTTATACAGATGGGTTTACTGATTACTGTTTGACTGTCCGCTTCGCGCTTCCTCGGATCTTGGAGTGGGGTGTTATTCTCCTGCTGGTTGGGGGTTGCTGCATTGTATGCCCTGGGGAAAAGTCACTGTGGCCTTCTGGTTTATGTCTGGGGCTCTGACGCTCACGGTTACAGGTTCTAATCCCTTTGATTGGGTCTAGGCAGGTTTCTTCAGTGGGCTTTGGGGGTATTTCTTACCTTGTTCACTGGTTCCTGGTGCGGGGGCTTCTGGGTTCTTGGTATCCTTAAAGGTTGGGCCCTGTCCTGTCCTTTCCTTTTATGGGATGGGTGGAAGTCTCTGATTGGCCGTTTTGGGGCCGGCCTTCAGTCCTGTTGGGGATTGGCTGGGGATCGGTGGGGCTTTCCCTGGTTGGCCTTTGAGAATATATTTCTTTTTTTCCCATGGTTCGGCTCGGTATTTAATGGGGTCTGTTTCTCTGTTCTCATGTTCACAACATGGAGAGTAGAGGTGCGGATGTACGTGAGCTCGGCTGTGTGGATGAGGAGGTGGTCGCTGGGTCTTCCACTGCTCCTTCCTTAATAGATATTCAGAAGATGATTGAGGCGGCGGTGGCGGCTGCCTTTGTGGCTCGTGTTCCCATTGGGCCTAAGAAAAGGAAATTGGATGCCTCGGCGGAGGTAGATCCTGAAATGGACTCTGATGAGGAGGTGAAGGGTCGTTTTGTCCAAGGGTCGGACCTTAGTTGTGTTCTACAGCATGTTCGGGACAATTTGGGGTTCCCTGGTCCCGTGCCGGGTGGAGAGTCTGAAGACTTCTTCGCTAATTACCTGAAGAGAGAACCTGAAAGCCTCCCCATTCATGCTTCTGTGCGGAGGGTGCTGGAGGGGGAATGGAAGGATGTGGACAAACATGCCTTTCCCCGGTTTCTGGCTAGGAGGTATCCCTTGCAGGGTTTCTCGGAGGAATTCCCGGCCGTGGTGAAGGTGGATTCCCTGCTTGCTGGCATGGCGTCTCAGAGCCTGGTGGTGTCTGAGGATGCGGTTCCTTCTGATCCTGGGGACAAGCGTGTGGAAGGGGCCTTGAAACGGTCCTTTGCTGCCTCTAATCTTGCAGTTCGGTCTGCAGCTTACACCAGCTATCTTGTGCAGTCACTTCTTAAAGACTGTCAAAGTATTTCTGCGCAGCTCATGCAGGATGAGGATCCCTCGGAGTCTTTATCCATGTTGGAACAGCAGTTGCGTTTCTTGGCAGATTTGACCTTTGACTCCCTTAGCGCTGCTGCGGCGGCTGCAGGTGCCTCGGTTGCTGCTAGGAGGCAGTTGTGGCTTAAGTCTTGGAAGGCGGAGGCTGCTCAGAAGGCGGCCGTGATGAAGATCCCCTTCACGGGCTCTAAACTGTTTGGTGAGCCGTTGGAGGCTTTGATTAAAAAGACTGCGGAGGACAAGAAGTTGTTGGCTCCGGTCCGCTCTTCTCAGAAAGGGAAGTTTGCGGGTTATAAGCGGGCTTTTGGGCAGGCGTTTCAGTCTAAAATGGCGACCCAGCCCTTTCGTGGTAGGGGACGTGGCCGGGGTGTCCCTTCCTTCCACAAGTCCCGGGGTCAACAGGGTGCTTCCTCTTCGGCGGGTCCCTCCAAGTCGTGACTATGTGATGATGGGGTTGCCAGTTGGGGGTCGCCTCTCTTCTTTTTTTCCTGTCTGGGAGGAGTTCGTTCGGGACCAGTGGGTCTTGCAGGTGGTCCGGCTGGGCTACAGAATAGAATTCGGAACTCCTCCGGTGGATGTGTTCAGGTCTACCCCTGTTCCCAGGTCTCCGGCGAAATGCCGTGCTCTGTTGGACGGAGTTCGGGACTTGGTGTCCAAGGGGGCTGTGGTGAAGGTGCCTGTGAGTCAAAGGGGTCGGGGGGTTTACTCGATCCTGTTCTTGATCCAGAAGCCAAATGGGGACTTCCGTCCTGTGCTAGATCTGAAGGCGGTGAACTTGTGTATCCCTCATCGGTCCTTCAAGATGGTGACTCTACAGTTGATTCTTCCCTTCCTGTCGGTGGGGGATTTCCTGACTTCGCTCGATCTCCGGGACGCTTATTTTCATGTACCAGTGCACGCGGATTCTCAGAGGTTCCTGCGTTTCTGTGTGGGGGTGGATCATTTCCAGTTCCAGGTATTACCGTTTGGCCTGTCGGCCTCTCCGAGGGTGTTTACTAAGGTGTTGGCTCCCTTGGTGGGTTTGTTGCATGCTCGGGGTATTCAGGTGTTCCCTTACTTGGACGACTGGTTGATTTCTTCCTCTTCTTTCCTTCAGGCTCAGGCTCAGTCCATGGAGGTTTGCAGTCTCCTTCAACGGTTCGGGTGGATTCTGAACTTGGAGAAATCCCATCTTCACCCCACTCAGGATCTACTGTTCATTGGGGGGGTGTTCAACACCAGGTTGGGAAAGGTCTTCCTGTCGGAACCTCGCAGATTGACTCTTATGCACGAGCTGAGGAAGGTGTTGGGGGCTCAGTCTTCCACGGCTCGCCAGTGGTTGCGTGTTCAGGGACTAATGTCAGCTACTGTTATGATTGTTCCTTGGGCCCGTCTACACTTGTACCCCCTGGTGAATCATCTTCTGGAGCATTGGGATCCGGCCTCTCTGAATTACGAACAGTTGATTCCGGGGGGGGGTGTCCATCGCCCGAGAATTGTCCTGGTGGCTGGTGGATTGGAACCTCTTACAGGGCTCGCCCTTTGTGTCCCAGGAGAGGTTGGTCCTGACGACCGATGCCAGCGAATTGGGTTGGGGTGCGGTCTTGGGACAGGAGTCGGTGCAGGGTCTCTGGTCTGTGCCAGAGGCGGGCATGTCCTCGAATTGGAGGGAGTTGAAGGCGGTTCTGTTGGCTTTGACTCATTTTCTGCCTTGGATCCTCCAGAGGGATGTGATGGTACGGTCAGACAACACGGTGGTGGTGTGTTATATCAACCGCCAGGGGAGCGCGAAGGTGGCTTCCCTCAATTTGTTGGCACGAAGTATCGGCCTGTGGGCGGAGTCTCACTTGCTGTCTCTGAGGGCTTTGCATCTACCGGGGATTTTGAACACGGAGGCGGATCGCCTGAGCAGGGTGTTTCCCTCCCTGTCGGACATGTGCCTGACTCAGGAGGTGTTTGGTTGCCTAATGGCTCAGTTCGGGATCCCGGTGGTGGACCTGTTTGCCGCTCCGGGGAACGCCTTGAGGGAGAAGTATTGTTCTCTGGTTCGCTCTGCGGCGGTTTGGAGGGTGGATGCCCTGTCCTTCCGGTGGGAGGGGGGTCTGCTGTATGCCTTTCCCCCTATTGCTCTGCTTCCGCGTGTTCTCCTGAAGGTCAAGCGGGATCGGGCTTCTGTGATCCTGGTGGCTCCGGTTTGGTCCAGGAGGCCTTGGTTCCCTCTGTTATTGAAGTTGGCGGTGGGGCCCTGCTGGAGGTTGCCGGTGGTCCCTTGTCCCTTGTCATTTCCCCCTCTGTCTCAGGGGTGTCTGGTCCGCCTGCGATTGGCGGGTTGGCTGTTGAGAGGATGAACCTTGTGGCTTTGGGGTGTTCTCCTTCTGTGGCGGAATTTATTCAGAGGTCCAGGCGCCCTTCGACTCTCAAGTCCTATGCCCGGCATTGGGTTTCTTTTCGGTCTTGGTGTGAGGCGCGTGGGTGGTCCGCGTTGGAGGTGGATCCGGTGCGTGTCTTGGAGTTTTTGAAGGACGGGTTTGACTTGGGTCTCGCTGTGTCCTCCCTGAGGGCTCAGTGGGCTGCTGTCCGGGCCTTTCGGGGTTCGGTCTGTGACCCGGTGGTTCCCCTGGTGTCCCGCTTGTTGCGGAGTTGTATCCTTCAGAAGCCTGTCATTCGGACCTTTGCTCCTAGTTGGGATCTGCCTCTGGTTTTGGGGGCTTTGCAGATGGCTCCCTTTGAGCCTCTGCATGAGGTGTCTTTGAGGTTTCTGACTATCAAGGTTCTGTTCCTTGTGGCTATTACCTCGGCTCGGCGGATTGGGGAGTTGGGCTCCTTGCTTTGTTCTGCCCCGTTTTTACGTTTTTTTCCTGATCGGGTGGTTCTTCGGCCTGATCCTTCCTTTGTTCCCAAGATCCCTTCCTCTTTTCACTGCTCTTCGGATCTGGTGTTGCCTGTTTTCTGTCCTGATCCTCTTTCGGAGGTGGAGGTGCGGCTGCACTGTTTGGACGTTCATAGGGCTCTGGAGGTCTATTTGTTGCGTACTGCGCCTTTTCGTAAGGTCGAATCCCTTTTTGTGACCTTTGGGCTGGCTGGTCAAGGTCTGAAGCCTTCTGGGGCTACCCTCAGTCGTTGGCTGCGGTGGGCTGTGGGTGCGGCGTATGAGGCCTGTGGGGCGTTGGCTCCTGGTTCTGTTCAGGGAAGGTCGACTCGGGGGGTGGCGGCTTCCTGGGCTTGTTTTCAGGGGGCTTCCATGGCCGAGATCTGCAGAGCTGCTACCTGGAGTTCTCCTCACACGTTTATGTCCCATTATCGTTTGGTGGTTGGGGGGACTGAGTCTGCTGGGTTTGGGGACGCTGTGTTGCGTTCTGCTCCGGTGGTGTGACTTTATATGCTTATTAAAGTCTGTTTTTCTGCTGAGTGAAGCCGATTATTGCTTTGGTATCTGCTCAACTGGTTAGGACTGGGACGGGGAGGGCTGACGAGGAGGTAATGACCGGTTACTCACCGGTAATATTCATTACTCCGAGTCGTAGCCCTCCCCGTCCCAGTCCAGGTTCCCATCCCTCCCTCCCTGTTCGGCTTCTTGTGCTTGGTTGATACAGGATGTGGAGTGGCGGGTCACGGTGCTATATGCCTCAGGGTATGGGTGTGGCCTGGAGGGAAGGGATGGGTTTCAAGTTGCTTGGGAGTGTCTGGTGGGAGGAGCTATGCTCAACTGGTTAGGACTGGGACGGGGAGGGCTACGACTCGGAGTAATGAATATTACCGGTGAGTAACCGGTCATTCTTCGGCCGGCCTTGGAATGAAGACATCTCTCGGCCCCTCCTGACTCTCCTTACCACGGGCTGGAGCCAAACTGAACATGGCATGTTACCTGCAGCGGCTGTCGCCCCCGAGGCGATAGCTCCATTATCCGCCGATTATGCAGGGGTGACCTATCCTCTGTGCTAATGAGCACCCCGGGAGCCGCGGCCTCGCGTTATCCTGACACATGAAGGCTGGTCGTCTCTCCAGGGCTGTTCTCGTGACGCCCACCACCCCCTCTGCTTAGGAGTGTGACAGGGGGGTCGGTGCAGACAGGTGCAGGGAGACCCTTCAAAGAGCCCTCTCGCTCACATCAGTCTGCAGGGCTGGAAGACGTCAGCGGTGCAATCACGGGGGAGAGAGTTTAAATTGCATTTCAGCCGTGGCCAGTGCTGACAGGGGCGTCAATGTAGGGCCTATCGGAGTAGGCAAGGCGGAGGAGAGCAGTAGAGCTGGTGTCTCGGATCCCAAGCAGGCAGCTTGTCTCGGGCGCCTGGGGTTGCGTTTCTGTTCTGCCGGAATGTGCCGCGCACGATCTGATCTCACTGCACCTTGAGACAGTTCACTCATCCACAGAGTCTTCCGCATCAATACCTTCGAGCATCTCATATGTGCAGCGGCTGCTTGCGTCATCGCACCTGGGGGAGATGAAATCGATACATAAATATTTTGCCTCAGAAGATCCTTGTGAGGTACATTGTGCATTTTAAATGGTGCATCAGTACACAGGGGTAAAATATTCATTAAGGGCTTTTTCTAAAGATGATATAACATCACTCATTTTTGTTATATACATAGGTAAAGTAATTAAATAAACTGATTCGGTAATAAGCAAATGGTTAACTTTAATTGTATTAAGAATATATACAAAAATGCATAATGCACATTGCAAGATTCAAAACAAAAGGTCATTTACGCGTTTTCTAAAACACCAGTAAAAATGTTTGTAGCTTATGCCAGCTTCATGACACTGAGTCCCTTGAACAAGAAAAGCAAGTTTATTTAAATAGTCAAAGAAGAATCATAAGGTATTAGTTTAATAACATGGACAATGCACATAAAGCAGTCAGTGGAACTTTTTGTGAAGGAGATGAACTCAGAAACTTTCACCAGGATACATCATTTTGGATTCGAAGACCATGATTGGATCCCTGCAATGTCGACCTTCGCACATGAGTCATTTTTAGGGCATCTCGGTTGGTCACCGCCTGGTAGACAGACAATCTCACCTTCTTACCTGGTCTTTACTGCTATGCTTGGTCAGGACAGTTCTAAGAGCTAGTGGGTGGCTTCTCCTGTGTATTTGACATCTGTTGCTTGTCTTTTCCTCTCATTGATATGCAACATCTGCCATCAAACTTTCGGCTTCCTCACTTCAGCTTGGCCAATCCACCGCACTACCATTTACATTGGGATTTTAGACTTGATTGTGCTGTAGTTTGCTTTAAACTCCGCAATACTTGTGTTTTTATAGCGCCTGATTGCTCTAGGTGGAGACTGGCTGTTATGGGGTGAACGGCTACTGCAGGTTTGAGGCATGATTGAAGCAAGAGTTAGTCATATGCAGGGCTTTAAGTGGGCCGGGTCTCACTGGTGCTGAGCACCAGCAGTTTTTTAAAAGGGGCATCAAAATGGGTCTCTATCGGGCTCTGTTCTGTGCCCTGGCACAGGCGGACCGCAGTGACAGCGGCACATCGATGTGCGCTGCTCACTTCTCACTAGTGGAGAAGTTTCGGCGTCATGCCAGGTGAGCGTTGTAGAAGGGAAGTCCTTTAAAGAGTGTCATTTCTCTCTGGATTTCCCTTCTCTTTTTGAAACTCAGGAGCAGCAACATTGTCGTGGTGTCACCAGGGCTGAAAGTGGAAGCTTTTTCAATATTATATACAAGCCAGAGTTGCTGCTTATTTATCTTATGCAACTAACAACCAATGACAAAGCCAATTGTTCTGGCACACTATGCTAAGCACAGATTTTTAGCTTAGGTGTGTTTAAGCCATGCCCTTAATTACACTGGCCGCGCCCATTTGAGAGCCCCCCCCCCCAGTTTTTTCATCGCACTTAAAGCCCTGGTCATATGGGCAGGACTCCTGCCACGGACACGTTACCTAGCTGCCCATTGGTGTTTAGAAAGGTCAGTACTGACCAAAGAGCGTAGTTCACTCAAACTTAGGGGCATATCAACAAGGGCTTTATCTCTGCTTTTTTGGCTTTAAAAGCCAAAAAAGGAGAGATAAAACTAGCGCCCTATCAACAACAGGGTGCTAACATGCAAATTTGCATGTTAGCACCCTTTTACTCTACGCTTCCCCTTGCATCTCTAATGAGTGCAAAGGGGGCGTTCCAGAGTAAAATAATAGGAGAAATGTCGCTAAGCGACATTTCTCCTATTATCAATAATGTCGCTAACCCTGTTAGAGACAAAAAAAGCAGCGCTAACCGCGGTTAACGCTGCTTTTTTACGTCTGGTATTTTTCTGATTTAGCCATGATATCCTATGGAAGGAGGATATCATGGCTAAGTTTGCCTGTCCCTATCAACAAGCTAACGTGAGATTATCGCTGGGTTTCCAGCGATAATCTCACGTTAGCCTGTTAGCGTGAGGATTTTATTGCTATTGAGATAGGCGTTGCTAATAGCACGCTATCTCAGCGATAAAAATTCACGCTAGCCGGCGATAATTATTCTAGCGCTAAGTGCGCTTAGAGATAATTATCGCCGGTTGTTGTTGATATGCCCCTACGTACTGTTCCCCAGTGTGTAGGGGGGGCGCATGGGAGAATCTCTACAGTTTGGCCCCTGTGGTCGCCCAGTGAGGGCGGATGAGTGAGTTGCAGAGAGCATTATCTTTAAGGTAAACATCCTGCTTTGCCTCGAACTACATAGACCACCATGATCTCATCTGACCGTGTTGCTTCAATATTTCTCCAAATTCTGTTCTTCGTGTGCAGTTCCAACATGGCCGCCCTGTTCGCCATTTATTTTCAATTACCTTGCTTCTCGCCCATATATCTTCCATTAGATGCTTGTGGCAGTTTCTACAGTGATGGACGCTCTCGGGTGGACCCCGTGCATGACCCTGACATTTTCACTCATGTGCCCACGCGCCACCTGATGGCGGGAGAGGCTTCTGATTGGCGGAGCCCCTGAATCCGTCACCGGTACCTTCGAAGGCGCGCGCTCATTCCTCGAGTCACGTCACGTCCTCGTGGCTGTCAAGCGACTGCCATACATTTCATCCTTGGGGATATCGCCCAGGACTTAAATTGGACGCGGCTCCTGTTCGCCTCCATTTGCATGTTTTAGAGCCCGTGATTATTCCGGCACCTGAAGCCTGTCTCGTGAATAAGCCCTCGACATTTCCCTCTGTTCTTCGGGCGTTCGTCCTGGCCGTGGTGATAAATGCGAGCTTTTTTATGCGCTTCCCTGCAATTACTTTTTATCCCTCTGCTCTGTGATACGAGTATAACTCACCAGTGCGGGATTTTACTGGATGCCGCCTGTGTGCGTGTATGTCAGAGCTTTCATTAAAGCGAGTGATTAATCATTCGTGCTCTATTTAAATTCATATTAATATTCCGAACGCACCAAGCCAACCAGGGAGCGCCTTTCCAAACCTACGGTTCTCTCTCCTCCTCTGGCACTGATCGCTCCCCTGCCACAGTTTCCTCTCTGCCTTGTAATTAATGCTTTCATTTGCCCTCCATCTCCCCGTCATGTATGAATTAATTTATTTCTACTTTTGTAGTTTTACATAGCGCACAAACTTGGCCCATGGGTTTTGGAGCGCTTTACAGGAACACGAGATTACACGATATAAGGCCTGATTGCGATCTTGGTGGATGGAATGCTCTGTCACAAACGTGACATCGTATTACAAGTCCCATAGGATATAATGGAATTGTAATAGGGCGGACAGGATATCTGTCACATTTGTGATGGAGTAAACCTGCCTGCAAACATCATAATCACACACAAAGTGATTTGCCATGAATCATTGGCTGCTGAGACAATTTCGGGACTCAAACCTGGTTCCCCAGTTCCAAAGTGGGTAGCTCTGGCTATTAAGACACATTTTCTCCCAACATGTGTGTGGATGGATGTATTTAAGCTTTCAACCTATGAATATAGCCAGGCCGACTGGAATTATGTGATTGTGAGGCTGCGGTAATTGTCACATAATTATAGAATTGCTGCATTTGCCACATAATCCACCATCTCCATAATCTACGGATTTGAGCAAAAAAAATGTTCTAGCCCAAATAGGCTATATTTGGGTATTAAACTGGTACTAATTAAGTGAATTCAATGCAAAAAGGGGTATGCGGTTCCTAAGTGAAAAAGAAAAAGAAGAACAGGTTGTGTAAGAGAGCGTCCGCTCTCTCGGTGTCTAGATAGAGGAGGGGAATTCCTCTATTCGGAATAGGACCCTCACACACCCAGCCAGCTAGGTGTCATGCTTCATCATTGGGTCTGCTCCTCGTGGGGTCAGCGCTGCAGCAGCAATACCCGACGGGCACCCATGAAAGGGCTCTTTAGCGGAGATCTTTTAATTCCTGCCGTTAGGTGCGGTGCGTGTGAGGGGCCTAGTGTGTGTAGATGTGACATGGAGGGATGTTAAAACAGGAAAAAGGGGTCCAATCAAAACTATTTTAATGAGTTTGGCTCCTTTCCTGATTAAAAATAAAGTGTGGCGCTTCTCTGCAGTGATGTTACAGGGTAAAGCGCTCCAAGGCCAACATGTTTCGTGCTATTCGTCAGGTAGACAGCAATTCTTCAGGACCAATAGAGATATCTATCTACACTCGTCGTGGTGCGTGAAAAATGTAAGTGAACCACAACCAGCCCCCTAAAAGTGGTACCTGTCGATCTAGATGCACAACCCCACGGGGGTCAGCAGTTTTCGTCAATATATTCCAGCAGAAGTGGACACTGTAGCAACTAGTGTTGCGTCTTCTTCGAGAAATGACGGAGGACCTACCGCTTGCTCTGCCGGAACCCCAGTGGGGTTGTGCATCTAGAGGCGTAACGAGGGGAAATATCTTTATTTCTCCTAGTTGTTTCCGCTTTCTATGTATTCTGCAGCGCTGATAGGAAGAGGAGAGCCCCTCAGGGGAGTGTTTCTATGCAATAAGGTGTCCCTTCCAGCACAAGAACAATCTTGCTTACAGTGCAGCCACCCTTGCACTGCGTTGGTGCTAGGCAGCACATTTTGTGCAAGCGCTGGGAAATGACAGGAATGCATCGTATCATGTTAAGTTCGTGCACTCCTGCCCTTCACCTGTCATGCAGGGCAGCAAGGTGGCTTGATGCACTGCGTTGCGTGTTTTTTTATTAAAAATGCCCCATTCGTTGATTTTGAGGGACATCAGGGGTCATATTTTTGTTGAATAAAGGATACTTTATTTTGCAGGTGGAATAAACTGCTGAAAATTGACAATAAAACACCGGTTAGTTTAAACAAATTATTGTTAAGTTTTCTTTTGGCTATAATGAGTGGGTAGTAATAATGCTATTAACAGAATTCCCAAGGACACCAGCAGTAAAGGGCTCTCCTCGTTACAACTTGACCCATGATTGCCCTGGGCCTACTACCATGAACTTTTGGGCAAACCCCCATGACCTGATCTAGTCCTTAATTATTATCATTAATCATGACCAAAAGGGGGTTTGTTGTGACCTTGAAGGGGTTTTGAAGGGTTTCCAAGTCCTGCCCATATTTTCAGTTTCTGTTGACTCGTTCATCTCCCAAGAGACCGCCACAGTCCCACCTCTCCCTGTGGCTCCCATGCACTCTGCGTGATTATCCTGCCATGAGTACTCTGCACGCTCATCCTGTCACAAGTACTCTGTGCGCTCATTCTGTCATAAGTACTCTGCGCTCTCATCCTGTCGTGAGTACTCTACACACTCATACTGTCATGAGTACTCTGCACACTCATCCTGTCACGAGTACTCTGCACACTCATACTGTCATGAGTACTCCGCACGCTCATCCTGTCACGAGTACTCTGCACACTCATCCTGTCATGAGTACTCTGCACGCCCATCCTGTCATCAGTGTTCTGCACGCTCATCCTGTCATGAGTATTCTGCACGCTCATCTTGTCGTGAGTACTCTGCACACTGATCCTGTAATGAGTACTCTGCACGCTCATTCTGTCATGAGTACTCTGCACGCTCATCCTGTCACGAGTACTCTGCACACTCATACTGTCATGAGTACTCTGCACGCTCATCCTGTCACGAGTACTCTGCACACTCATCCTGTCATGAGTACTCTGCACGCTCATCCTGTCATCAGTATTCTGCACGCCCATCCTGTCATGAGTATTCTGCACGCTCATCTTGTCGTGAGTACTCTGCACACTGATCCTGTCATGAGTACTCTGCACGCTCATCCTGTCACGAGTACTCTGCACACTCATACTGTCATGAGTACTCTGCACGCTCATCCTGTCACGAGTACTCTGCACACTCATCCTGTCATGAGTACTCTGCACGCTCATCCTGTCAAGAGTATTCTGCACGCTCATCTTGTCGTGAGTACTCTGCACACTGATCCTGTCATGAGTACTCTGCACGCTCATTCTGTCACGAGTACTCTGCACGCTCATCCTGTCATGAATACTCCGCATGTTCATCCTGTCACGAGTACACTGCATGCTCATTCTGTCACGAGTACGCTGCACGCTCATCCTATCACAAGTACTCTCCATGCTCACCCTGTCATGAGTACTCTGCACGCTCATCCTGTCATGAGTATTCAGTGTGTTCATCCTATCATTAGTACTCTGCGTGCTCATCCTGTCACGAGTATTCTGCACGCTCATCCTGTCACAAGTACTATGCACGCTCATCCTGTCACGAGTAGTCTGCACGCTCATCCTGTCATGAGTAGTCTGCACACTTATCCTGTCATGAGTACTCCGCACGTTCATCCTGTCACGAGTACACTGCATGCTCATCCTGTCACGAGTGCTCTGCACGCTCATCCTATCACAAGTACTCTCCATGCTCATCCTGTCATGAGTACTCTGCGCGCTAATCCTGTCTTGAGTACTCTGCACGCTCATCCTGTCATGAGTATTCAGTGTGTTCATCCTATCATGAGCACTCTGCGTGCTCATCCTGTCACGAATACTCTGCACGCTCATCTTGTCACGAGTACTCTGCGCACTCTTTCTGTCATGTGTACTCTGCACACTCAACCTCTGTTGAGTACTCTGCATGCACCACATTGTGCCATATTTACAAAGTGACGCATCCAAGCAGATGCGTCACTTTGTAAAGGCCTATGTTACATTATACTTGCGCCAGGTATAATGTATGCAGGGTTGGTGTTCCCCCGCAATAAAGGGTCATAGAAGTGGCGCAGTGAAATCTATAAGATTTCCCTGCAACACCTCTAGGACGCTACTGCGCAAAAATCTTCCGCTTGCCTCACAGCAGGCATAAGACTGACGCTGGCCCTTTCCAACCAGCCTCCTCGTGCTCGCTCCTTCCCTCCCCTCGTACAGCTCTTGCTTCCCCTTTCACCTGCTCACCCATTTTCACACTTCTTCCTTTCTCTTTTTCTCTTCCCTTGTCTCCCATCTCTTCATTACTTCCTCTCTCTTTCTCTCCTATGCCTATCCCCTCTTACCAACACTTTTATCATTTCCTCTCTTTCTCTCCTACGCCCGTCCCCTCTTACCCATAGTTTCTGCACTTCCTCTCTTTCTTTTCTACACTTGTCCCCTCTCACCCATCTCTTCATATTTCCTCTCTCGTTCTTTCCTATTCCTGTCCCCTCTCACCCATACTTTTATCATTTCCTATCCTTTTTTAGGTAGAGCATGGGCAGCGCATGCGCTGCTCTGCGAGGTGTGCTGTATTGGAGTATGGACTTGAAGCCCCGCCCACTCTCTGCCCATATTTGTCATTGGCTTGTGTCATTGTCCTTCGTAAATGCTGGCTTCAGATTCGTTCAGTAGGCTTGTTAGTCCCTCCTTAGTACTACCTTGTCTTCATTTGTGACCTCCCATGGTTGCTGGCCCCTTTACTTCGGTTGGTCACACGGTACGCCTTCTTTAGTCTGTAAGCACAATTTTCTTTAGTTAGTTTCTCCTACTGCAGGTACGACGTGCTTTCCTGCAACAGATTCAGCGCCATTTGTGCTTTCACTTTCCGAGCAGCTGGGACAATGGCTGCCCCATCTTTAAACAGGTCTCGCATCTACAAGAGTTTGAGCTATTGGCATTGTACATGACAATGCCTCTTATATATGTGTTAATTAGCAAAACAGATAAATAAAAGGCATTGTCATTTACAATGCCAATAGCCTAAACTCTCGCAAATGCGAGTCCTATTACATTGCAAATGCTTGTTCTTCTAAGCCTGTCTCCTCTCTCCCATCTCTTCATCACTTCCTATCTCTTTCTCTTATACACTCGTCCCCTCTCCACATACTTTCATCACTTCCTCTCTCTTTCTCTTCTACACCTGTCCCCTCTCCTCCATCTCTTCATCATTTCCTCTCTCTTTCGCTTATACACTTGTCCCCTCTCACCCATACTTTCATCACTTCCTCTCTCTTTCTCTTCTCGGCCTGCCCCCGCTCACCCATACTTTCATCACTTCCTCTCACTTCCTCATCACTTTTTCTCTAGTTCTTTTCTACACCTGTCCCCTCTCGCCCATCACTTCATGACTTCCTATCTCTTCCTCTCTTCCCCTTCCACCCATACTTTCACCACTTCCTCTCTCTTTCTCTTCTACGTCTGTCTCCTCGACCCACCTCTTCATCACTTCCTCTCTTTCTCTTCTACACCTGTCTCCTCTCACCCATCTCTTCATCACTTCCTCTCTTTCTCTCTTTCCCTCTTGCCCATCTCTTCATTATTTCCCCTCTCTTTCTCTTCTACGCCTGTCTCCTCTCACCCATACTTTCATCACTTCCTCTCTTTCTTTTCTACGCCTGTCCCCTTTCACCCATACTTTCATCACTTCCTCTCTCGATCTCTTTTACGCCTGTCCCCTCTCACTTATCTCTTCAAAACTTTGTCTCTATTTCTCTATTCCCCTCCATCCTATCTCTTCATCACTTCCTCTCTCTTTCTCTACTACGCCTGTCCCCTCTCACCCATCTCTGCATCACTTCCTTTCTTTTTCTCTTCTTCACGTGTCCCCTCTCACCCACCTATTCAGCACTTCCTTTCTCTTTCTCTTCTACGCCTGTCCCCTCTACCCATACTTTCATTACCTACTATCTCTTTCTCTTCTACACCTGTACCCTCTCACCCATACTTTCACCACTTTCTCTCTCTTTCTCTTCCATGCCTGTCTCCACTCACCCATACTTTTATCACCTCCTCCCTCCTTTTTCTTCTAAGCCTGTCTTCCTCACCCATCTCTTCATCATTTCCTCTCTCTTTCTTCCTTACCCTCTCTCCCATCCTTTAATTACTTTGTCTCTCTCTCTCTCGCTCATCCATACTTTCATCACTTCCTCTCTCACTTCTACGCCTATCCCCTCTCACCCATCTCTGCTTTACTTTCTCTTTCTTCCTTTTCCCCTCTTCCCCATCTCTTCATTACTTAGTGTGTCTCTCTCCCTTGCTCTTCCTCTCTCTCAGATCTCTTCATTACTTCATCTTGCTCTTCTTCTCTCTTACCCTCTCTCCCTTCTCTTCATTACTTTGTCTCGCTCTCTTTGTCTCTTATCGTCCCTCCCATCTCCCCCACATAAACAGAGGACGTAAACATGTTATCGAGAGGGAAGGAAGGGTGGAGAAGCTCAATGGAAGCAGAGAAGAGAAAACAGGATGATAAGTGAGAAGGATTAAACGGAGCGGAGAAGCTGGTGGGGTGGGAGGGGGTGGTATTAGGTCTAACTATGCCACTGGATGACAGAAGGGGACAAAGGAGCAAATGTGAGGGGTTGGTGATCCATATCTGTTCTCCAAGGTCACTGTTAGACGGACCGGGAGGGTCGGCCGAGGACAAGGGGAGAGGTCTCCGGGGAGAGCCGTCTCCAGCGATCGTACAGACAAATAACTTCCCCCCCACAGACAGATACCACACACGGAGATGAGTTAGCGTTCTTTATAAGCACTTCTTAAGGTACGATGAAAAGGTACAAGGAGGTCTGGACTCAGGGGTCCCCTCGATTCAAGTCTCAAGATGGGAAAGGGGGTAGCGGGACAGTCTGGTTACCAGTCTGGTAGTTGAGGTGGTATGGTGGGTAGCTCACAATCCTCGAGCTTAGGTGGTCTAGCTGGTACGGGCCGCGGCAGCGCCAGCAGGTCCCAGTGAAGATGGTCGATACACGGGCCGCGGCAGCGCCAGCAGGTCCCAGAGAAGATGGTCGATGTACGGTCCGCGGCAGCGCCAGCAGGTCCCGGTGAAGGTGGTCGTTACAACGGGCCGCGGCAGCGCCAGCAGGTCCCGACGAGGATGAATGTTGCAGAAGGCCGCGGCAGCGCCAGCAGGCAGGACGATAGATCACAAGATAGGGCTACGGCAGCGCCAGTAGTCCGTCAAGGCTGAGTTCTCTCGGTGTCTCTCGACTCCAGGATACAACTGCCTTCCTGCTCCGCAGCTGCTCCAGTTATAGGGCAGGTGCCCTTTGATGTCCGGACCCTCGCACTTGGGGGTCGGAGGGTCCGGGATGAAGGTGTCCAGACACCCAGCGGGGGGGTGGAGCCGGTGCCTGGGGGAGCTGGAGGCGATCGTCACCTGGCGGGGGAGAGTCCTTGGCACTTCGTCCTCCCATTGACCTGCCAAGTGATCCGCTCACCTCCTGGGTGGATGGTGGTGCCGGGATGTCGGGGCCGGCCAGGCCCAGGGTTAGGGTCGGGGGGAGGCCACGCGGCCTCGTGGCGCAGGGCCCAAGATGGCGGCTTGACCCGGCCGAGGGAGCCGGTGGTGGCTTGGGCCCGTGCTACAGGGAGGTCCGAGGGCAGGAGTTCCGTCGGGAGACGGGGTGCGGGTGATTCTCGTGGGCCGCGCCTGGGGGGCCGGGGCTTGGGCCCTGTCATGCGGGGAGGGCGCAAGCCCTTCGTGTGGCCTGTCCAACATGCGTCCCCCCCAGCTGAAGGCGGGGAGAGTCACCCATCTCCTTGGGGACTCTCTTCGTCGAGGCGGAAGAAGCGGGACAGGCCATCTGCGTTGGCGTGGTCTTGGCCCGGTCGGTGCTCCACGGTGAAGTCCATTCCCTGCAGGGAGATGGACCAGCGCAATAGTTTTGGGTTTCCCCCCCGCATCTGCATCAGCCACTGCAGGGGTCTATGGTCGGTTTGTACCCGGAAGTGGGTACCGAAGAGATAGGGCCGGAGCTTTTTGAGGACCCACACCACTGCGAAGGCTTCCCTCTCGATGGTGCTCCAGCGCTGTTCTCGGCCCAGGAGACGTCGGCTGATGAAGGCCACCGGCTGGTCATGACCCTCGGGGTTCACTTGGGAAAGAACCGCTCCGATGCCGTGGTCGGAGGCGTCTGTCTGTACTACGAATTCCCGACTGTAATCGGGGGCCTGGAGCGCAGGGGCGGTGCACAGGGCGGCCTTCAGCTTTTCGAAGGCCGCTTGACAATCGGGGGTCCAGTTAATCCGCTTTGGTTGGTTCTTGGACGTGAGACCCGTGAGGGGCCCCACAATGCTGCCGTAGTCCCTCACGAACCGCCGGTAGTAGCCGGTGAGCCCCAAGAAGGCTCGGACTTCGGTCTGAGTGACGGGGGGCTGCCAGGACTGGATGGCAGCAATCTTAAGTTGTAGTGGGGCCACCAGCCCGCTCCCCACCTGGTGCCCCAGGTAGGTCACGGACCCTTGACCAATTTGGCATTTGCCGGCCTTAATCGTGAGGCCGGCCCGCTGGAGGGCCTGTAGGACCTCCTGGAGGTGGAGGAGGTGGTCGGACCAGTAGCGGCTGTATACAGCGATATCGTCCAGGTAGGCAGCGCTGAACTCTTCGAGCCCCGCCAAGACCTGGTTCACAAGACGTTGAAATGTAGCGGGGGCGTTCTTCATGCCAAAGGGCATGACCTTGAAGTGGTAGTGGCCATCGGGGGTAGAGAAGGCGGATCGTTCTTGAGCTCGGGGTGTGAGACCGATCTGCCAGTAGCCCGCTGTTAGGTCGAAGATACTGAGGTAGCGGGCGGCCCCCAGCCGGTCGATCAATTCATCCGCTCTGGGGATAGGATGAGCGTCGGTCCGGGTGACAGCGTTCAAGCCCCGGTAGTCGACGCAGAATCTCAGTTCCGGTGTGGTGCCGGGGGCAGCGGCTTTGGGGACCAATACAACTGGACTGGCCCAGGGACTGTCCGAGGGCTCGATGACCCCGATCGTGAGCATTTTGTCCACTTCCTCTTGTATGCAGGCCCGTACCCGATCTGGTACGCGGTAGGCCCGGTGCCAGACAGGGGGACTGTCCCCGGTGTCTACGTCGTGCAGGCACCAAGGGGTGACCCCGGGAGTGAGGGAGAACAGTGAAGCGAACCGCAGCAGGAGGTCCCGGCAGCCCTGGCGTTGCTCTGGGGTGAGGGCATCGGAGAGCCGGACCCCGTCCACGGAACCGTCTTTCTCCTGAGTCTTCAGGAGATCAGGGAGAGGCTCGGAGTCTTCTTCCGCCCCACTGTCTGTAGCCATCAGAAGGCTGAGTTCTGAGCGCACAAAGTGTGGTTTGAGTCTGTTGGTGTGGAGGACCCGAAGGGGGTTCCGGGTGGTCCCCATGTCGATGAGGTAAGTGACGGGGCTTTTGCGCTCGACCACCTTGAAGGGCCCCGTCCACTTATCTTGCAAGGCACATGGTTCGGTGGGGGACATCACCCACACTTGTTGTCCAGGTTCGAACTCGACGGAGGAGGCATTGTGATCATACCATCTCTTCATGTCTTCCTGGCTGGCCTCGAGGTTCGCCTTGGCCATCTCCCTGAAGCGCCGGGTCTGATTACGTAGGGCCAGGAGGTACTTGAAGATGTCTGGAGGGGTCTTTAGGGGGGCCATCTCCCAACCTTCTTTGACTAGGCTGAGGGGCCCTCGCACAGGGTGCCCGTACAGGAGTTCGAAGGGGCTAAACCCGAGGGACTTCTGAGGAACTTCCCGGTAGGCGAAGAGGAGGCACGGGAGTAGTACATCCCACTGGCGAAGGAGGGGCTCTTCCAATCCCCCAATCATCCCCTTGAGAGTGCGGTTGAATCGCTCCACTAGTCCGTTCCCTTGGGGGTGATAGGGGGTCGTGAATCGGTAGGTGACCCCGCACTGTTGCCAGAGGGACTTCATGTATTTGGAGATGAAGTTCGTGCCTCGGTCGCTGACGACTTCTCGGGGGAAGCCCACCCGGGAGAAGATCCCCATTAGGGCCCGGCCAACCACCGGAGCTGTTACTGTTCGTAGAGGCACCGCCTCGGGGTAGCGGGTGGCGTGATCCACCAATACTAGGATGAACCTATGTCCTTGTGCCGTGCGGGGGTCCAGGGGCCCCACAATGTCTATTCCTACCCTCTCGAACGGGGTGGTGACCACCGGGAAGGGTTGTAGAGGGGCCTTCAGCTTACGGCCACTCTTCCCGCTGGCCTGGCACGTGGGGCAGGACCGGCAGTGGTTCAGGACGTCGTTCCGCATCTTCGGCCAGAAAAAGTGGGTCACTAGGCGACTGTAAGTTTTGTCTTGGCCCAGGTGTCCAGCCAGGGGGACATCGTGGGCCAGATTGAGCAGGAAGTTTCTGAAGCGGAGAGGTACCACCAGTACTCGACCGGCCCCTAGCTTGCGCCCTCCCCGCATGACAGGGCCCAAGCCCCGGCCCCCCAGGCGCGGCCCACGAGAATCACCCACACCCCATCTCCCGACGGAACTCCTGCCCTCGGACCTCCCTGTAGCACGGGCCCAAGCCACCAGCGGCTCCCCCGGCCGGATCAGCCGCCATCTTGGACACTGCGCCACGAGGCCGTGCGGCCTCAGCCCGACCCTAACCCTGGGCCTGGCCGGCCCCGACATCCCGGCACCACCATCCACCCAGGAGGTGAACGGACCACTTGGCAGGTCAATGGGAGAAAGAAGCGTCGAGGGCTCTCCCCCGCCAGGTGCCGATCACCCTCCAGCTCCCCCAGGCGCTGGCTCCACCCCCTGCTGGGTGTCTGGACTCCCTCATCCCGGACCCCCCGACCTCCAAGTGCGAGGGTCCGGACATCAAAGGGCGCCAGACCTATAACTAGGGCAGCTCCAGAGCAGGAAGGCAGTTGTATCCTGGAGTCGAGAGACACCGAGAGAACTCATCCTTGACGGACTACTGGCGCTGCCGTAGCCCTGCCTTGTGAACTATCGTCCTGCCTGCTGGCGCTGCCACGGCCTTCTGCAACATCCATCCTCGTCGGGACCTGCTGGCACTGCCGCGGACCGTTGTAATGACCACCTTCATCGGGACCTGCTGGCGCTGCCGCGGACCGTGTAACGACCATCTTCACCAGGACCTGCTGGCGCTGCCGCGGACCGTGTAACGGCCATCTTCACCGGGACCTGCTGGCGCTGCCGCGGCCCGTCCAAGCTAGAACACCGAGCTCGAGGATTGTGAGCTATCCACCATACCACCTCAACTACCAGACTGGTAACCAGACTGTCCCGCTACCCCCTTTCCCCAAACCAAGAGACTCGAATCGAGGGGACCCCTGAGTCCAGACCTCCTTGTACCATTTCATCGTACCTTAAGAAATCACCTATAAAGGACGCTGAATCTTATCCTTGTGTGGTGTATATCTGTGGGGGGGAAGTTATTCATCTGTACGATCGCTGGAGACGGCTCTCCCCGGAGACCTCTCCCCTTGTCCTCGGCCGACCCTCCCGGTCCGTCTAACATTGGTGGCCAGCGGCGCGATCCGAATCAACGCGTAATCGTACAGAGAGTAGCTCACCCCACGACAAAACCACGATGTCAACCAAAGAGAGCGGTTCCACCGAGAAATTCCAGATGGATAAATTGGAAGAGTATAGCCATCGCGAACTTAAACAATTCTGCATGGAACTAGGCATTGCTACCACCGGCCTGAGTACCAAAGACGATTTGAAGCACGCCCTTGAGTCGTGGGCGGAAACCGGGGTCGCCGGATCCCCCGACCAAAACGGTGTAACACCAGAGGGGAACGCCACAGCTCCCGAGGAGCGAGGAACGGGCCTCTCGCAGGGAGAGATCCAAGAAAGAGAAAGAACCAGATTACATGAGTTGGAAATGGCACGACTCAAGATGGACGGTGAACTAAAGTTAGCCGAGCAAAAACTAAATCTAGAACATCTGCGGATCCGAGAAGAACGGGAAGAAAAACAGAGGCAGAGAGAGCTTGAAGAAAAAAGACTAACATTCGAACACGAGCGCAAACTGGCGGAAATAGAACTTCGGAAACAGAATAAAGAACCGGGGATGCCTGAGCGACCGCACACGCCGGGAGCAACCGAGAAGAAAGTCCACATCCCCAAGGATGTTGTCCGAGAGTATGTCCGAGAGGACGACATACAATAGTGGTTCAAAGCCTACGAGATCGCCATGACCTCCCACCGGATCGATTGGAGTGACTGGGGAGCCGGCCTATGGGGGAGGTTCGTCAACGAAGGCCGCGATGCCCTACTACAGCTCCCAGATCATCAGATGTCATCCTATGATGACCACATGAAGGCTGCCCTCCTCACCCGATATGGGCTCACACCCGAAATGTACCGCCAGAGGTTCCGAGACTGCACCCGGATCCCGGGTACAACTTGGGTGGAATACGTCAACTATTTCAGCCGAGCCTTCGAGGGTTGGATCAAGGGAAGCCACGTAACGACCTACGAGCAACTCTTTAATCTTATGGTGTGGGAGCACCTGTCTAACAACTGCTTCGTCGAGCTCAGGCAGCACCTCCTCGACAGTAAATTGACTGACCCACGGCAACTCGCCGCCGAAGCTGACCGGTGGGAAAGCACCCGAGTGGGCCAGAGAGGGCCACACGAGCAAAACCGAAACCACCAAGGTCAGCACCGTCCCCGAGGAGGAGGAGGAGGCCAGGGGCGAGGGAGAGACACCATCCCGGCCACTCCCGCGGCCAGCACCCCGCCCCCGGCCGGCCGGGGCAACCCCCCGATGCGCCCGGGGTTCCGAGCCAACGTCACGTGTCACCGATGCCAGCGAGTCGGCCACTACGCCAATGACCCGAGCTGCCCGCAGAACCAAACGCCAAAGCCCCGCCAGGTAGCTGCCGCCGCCCTGGGGGGAGAACAAATCTCCGAGGAACAGGAAGAATATGAGCAGGCACAACAAGAGTGGGAACCGGCCGCCATGGTTCTAGCGTGCCTAGGGGGAAAAGACATGGTCCCGCGGGCTCCCCTACCCGCCAACACCCGGAAATATGGCCAGTGGGTGAACATTAATGGGCGCCGGGCCGAAGCCCTACGTGACACAGGGGCCAGTGTGACGGCCATCCGCTGTCACCTGGTGAAACCAGAGCAGATCCTGCCGAACATTCTCTGCCCCGTCCGCTCAGCCGACAATTCCGAAAGTCTGTGTCGGATGGCCTGCGTCCCCTTCGAATGGGGAGGGGTCTCCGGCATGTTGAAGGTGACGGTCCGGGATGATGCCCCCGTGGACTGTCTCCTGGGGAATGACCTTGAGAGTTCCCCGTGGGCTGCCGTCGAAAGAAGAGAGCACCTGGGGAGGCTGGGCCTCCCGGACTGGGCCTGCGTAACCACCCGGTCCATGGCCGCCCGTGCCGTCCCCCGACCAGAAGAACCAGAATGGCCAGCACCTCCTCCCCCGGTCGCTCCAGTAGAGGACAACGGCTATACCGACCCCCCAGAGCCAACGCCCGAAGGGGTCGCCCAGCCCCAGGACCTTCCCGGCCTGGCTCAGTGGCGTCAAGAAGGGGGGCCCACCCAGGAACAGTTCCGCCAGGAACAGAAGACCTGCCCCTCCCTCGAGGGACTCCGCCAGCAAGCCAGCGCCCAGAGCACAGGGGACTCCACCGGAACCCATTGGGTCTATTGGGATAACGACCTGCTATACAGTGAACAAAGAATCGCGGAGTTAGGGGCCAGTCGAGTGCTGGTGGTGCCCCTCCGTTTCAGAGACTTCCTACTAACTTTGGCCCACGATGTTCCCCTGGCTGGACACCTGGGCCGGGACAAAACCTACAGTCGCCTGGTGACCCACTTTTTCTGTCCGAAGATGCGGAACGACGTCCTCAACCACTGCCGGTCCTGCCCCACGTGCCAGGCCAGCGGGAAGAGCGGCCGTAAGCTCAAAGCCCCTCTGCAACCCTTCCCAGTGGTCACCACCCCATTCGAGAGGGTAGGAATAGACATTGTGGGGCCCCTGGACCCCCGCACAGCACAAGGACATCGGTTCATCCTGGTACTGGTGGACCACGCCACCCGCTACCCCGAGGCTGTGCCCCTGCGAACTGTAACAGCTCCGGTGGTCGGCCGGGCCCTAATGGGGATCTTCTCCCGGGTGGGCTTCCCCCGAGAAGTCGTCAGCGACCGAGGCACAAACTTTATCTCGAAATATATGAAGTCCCTCTGGCAACAGTGCGGGGTCACCTACCGATTCACGACCCCCTATCACCCTCAAGGGAACGGACTAGTTGAGCGATTCAACCGCACACTCAAGGGAATGATTGGGGGATTGGAAGAGCCCCTCCGTCGCCAGTGGGATGTACTACTCCCGTGCCTCCTCTTCGCCTATCGAGAAGTTCCCCAGAAGTCCCTCGGCTTTAGCCCTTTCGAACTCCTGTACGGGCACCCTGTGCGAGGGCCCCTCAGCCTAGTCAAAGAAGGTTGGGAGATGGCCCCCCTAAAGACCCCCCCAGACGTCTTCAAGTACCTCCTGGCACTACGCAATCAGACCCGGCGCTTCAGGGAAATGGCAAAAGCGAACCTCGAGGCCAGTCAGGAGGACATGAAAAAATGGTACGATCAGAATGCCTCCTCCGTCGAATTCGAACCTGGTCAACAAGTGTGGGTGATGTCCCCCACCGAACCATGTGCCTTGCAAGATAAGTGGACGGGGCCCTTCAAAGTGGTCGAACGCAAGAGCCCCGTCACCTACCTCATCGACATGGAGTCCCCCCGGAACCCCCTCCGGGTCCTCCACACCAACAGACTCAAACCCCACTTTGTGCGCTCGGAACTCAGCCTCCTGATGGCTACAGACATTGGGGCGGAAGAAGACTCCGAGCCCCTCCCTGATCTCCTGAAGACCCAGGAGAACGACGGTTCCGTGGACGGGGTCCGGCTCTCCGATGCCCTCACCCCAGAGCAACGCCAGGGCTGCCGGGACCTCCTGCTGCAGTTTGCTACACTGTTTTCCCTCACCCCAGGGATCACCCCTTGGTGCTTGCACTAAGGGTGGGCGTAGTGGGCGTAGTGGGGCTACGTGAAGCAGCACGTAGTGTGCCCAAATCTACGCACACTACGCGCTTCGCGTAGCCCCACTACGTGCCACCCACCTCCCGCCCGCCCTTCTTTTAAATAATATAAGCAATGAAAAATAAATTAAAGTAAGTCGACTTACCCGTAAGCGCGGCGTCTCCGGGGCTCCCTCTTTCTGTTTCTAATTTCTTCTGGCAAATGCGCATGCGCGGCGCATGCGCATTTGCCAGAAGAAATCAGAAACAGAAAGAGGGAGCCCCGGAGACGCCGCGCTTACGGGTAAGTCGACTTACTTTAATTTATTTTTCAATGCTTATATTATTAAAAGGAGGGCAGGCGGGAGGTGGGTGGCGGGTGGCAAGCAGCTACGCTTCGCCCTCGGCGTGTGCGTAGCGCTGCCCTGCTTCGCCTACTTCGGAAAGTGCGAAGCAGGCAGCGCTACGTACACTATGTGGGCGAAGCGTAGTGCTACGCCCGGGGTTAGCTTGCACGACGTGGACACCGGGGACAGTCCCCCTATCCGGCACCGGGCCTACCGCGTACCAGATCGGGTGCGGGCCTGCATCCAAGAGGAAGTATCCAAGATGCTCACGCTCGGGGTCATCGAACCCTCGGACAGCCCCTGGGCCAGCCCGGTCGTGCTGGTCCCCAAAGCCGCTGCCCCCGGCACCACTCCTGAACTCCGATTCTGCGTCGACTATCGGGGCTTGAACGCTGTCACCCGGACCGACGCTCATCCTATCCCCCGAGCGGATGAATTGATCGACCGCCTGGGGGCCGCCCGCTACCTCAGCATCTTCGACCTGACAGCGGGCTACTGGCAGATCGGTCTCACACCCCGGGCCCAGGAACGGTCCGCCTTTTCTACCCCCGATGGCCACTACCACTTCAAGGTCATGCCCTTCGGCATGAAGAATGCCCCAGCTACTTTTCAACGTCTAGTGAACCAGGTCTTGGCGGGGCTCGAAGAGTTCAGCGCTGCCTACCTGGACGATATCGCTGTGTACAGCCGCCACTGGTCCGACCACCTCCACCACCTCCAAGAGGTCCTGCAGGCCCTCCAGCGGGCCGGCCTCACGATTAAGGCCGGCAAGTGCCAAATTG
Source organism: Triturus cristatus (assembly GCF_964204655.1). Lineage (NCBI taxonomy): Eukaryota > Metazoa > Chordata > Amphibia > Caudata > Salamandridae > Triturus > Triturus cristatus. Next base: position 1,249,765,073 of record NC_140592.1, on the reverse strand, counting down.
GTCAAGGGTCCGTGACCTACCTCGGACACCAGGTGGGAAGTGGTCTGGTGGCCCCTCTGCAACTCAAAATTGCTGCCATCCAGTCCTGGCAACCCCCCGTCACGCAGACCGAGGTCCGAGCCTTCTTGGGACTCACCGGCTACTACCGGCGGTTCGTGAGGGACTATGGCAGCATTGTGGGGCCCCTCACGGGTCTCACGTCCAAAAACCACCCGAAGAAGATTAACTGGACCCCCGACTGTCAAGCGGCCTTCGAGAAGCTGAAGGCCGCCCTGTGCACCGCCCCTGTGCTCCAGGCCCCCGATTACAGTCGGGAATTCATTGTACAAACGGACGCCTCCGACCACGGCATCGGGGCGGTTCTTTCCCAGATGAACCCCGAGGGTCTTGACCAGCCGGTGGCCTTCATCAGCAGATGCCTCCTGGCCCGAGAACAGCGCTGGAGCACAATCGAGAGGGAGGCCTTCGCAGTGGTGTGGGCCCTCAAAAAGCTCCGGCCCTATCTCTTCGGTACCCACTTCCGGGTGCAAACCGATCATCGACCCCTGCAGTGGCTAATGCAGATGCGGGGGGAAAACCCAAAACTATTGCGCTGGTCCATCTCCCTGCAGGGAATGGACTTCACTGTGGAACATCGACCGGGCCAAGACCACGCCAACGCAGATGGCCTGTCACGCTTTTTCCGCCTCGACGAGGAGAGTCCCCAAGAGGATGGGTGACTCTCCCCGCCTTCAGCTGGGGGGGACGCATGTTGGACAGGCCACATGAAGGGCTTGCTCCCTCCCCGCACGACAGGGCCCAAACCCCGGACTCCCAGGTGTTACCCCCAAGGGCAACCCGCACCCCGTCTCCCAACGGAACTCCTGCCCCCGGACATCCATGTATCATGGGGCCGAACCACTACCGGCTCCCCCGGCCGGATCAGCCGCCATCTTGGACACTGCGCCACGAGGCCGCGCGGCCTCAGCCCGACCCTAACCCTGGGCCTGGCCGGCCCCGACATCCCGGCACCACCATCCACCCAGGAGGTGAACGGACCACTTGGCAGGTCAATGGGAGAAAGAAGCGTCGAGGGCTCTCCCCCGCCAGGTGCCGATCACCCTCCAGCTCCCCCAGGCGCTGGCTCCACCCCCTGCTGGGTGTCTGGACTCCCTCATCCCGGACCCCCCGACCTCCAAGTGCGAGGGTCCGGGCATCAAAGGGCGCCAGACCTATAACTAGGGCAGCTCCAGAGCAGGAAGGCAGTTGTATCCTGGAGTCGAGAGACACCGAGAGAACTCATCCTTGACGGACTACTGGCGCTGCCGTAGCCCTGCCTTGTGAACTATCGTCCTGCCTGCTGGCGCTGCCGCGGCCTTCTGCAACATCCATCCTCGTCGGGACCTGCTGGCGCTGCCGCGGACCGTTGTAACGACCACCTTCATCGGGACCTGCTGGCGCTGCCGCGGACCGTGTAACGACCATCTTCACCGGGACCTGCTGGCGCTGCCGCGGACCGTGTAACGACCATCTTCACCGGGACCTGCTGGCGCTGCCGCGGCCCGTCCAAGCTAGAACACCGAGCTCGAGGATTGTGAGCTATCCACCATACCACCTCAACTACCAGACTGGTAACCAGACTGTCCCGCTACCCCCTTTCCCCAAACCAAGAGACTCGAATCGAGGGGACCCCTGAGTCCAGACCTCCTTGTACCATTTCATCGTACCTTAAGAAATCACCTATAAAGGACGCTGAATCTTATCCTTGTGTGGTGTATATCTGTGGGGGGGAAGTTATTCATCTGTACGATCGCTGGAGACGGCTCTCCCCGGAGACCTCTCCCCTTGTCCTCGGCCGACCCTCCCGGTCCGTCTAACAAGGGGTGATCTGAGAGACGCACAGAGACATACACACAGCAGTGGTGCAGTAGGGGTGATCTGAGAGACGCACAGAGACATACACACAGCAGTGGTGCAGTAGGGGTGATCTGAGAGACGCATAGAGACATACACACAGAAGTGGTGCAGTAGGGGTGATCTGAGAGACGCACAGAGACATACACACAGCAGTGGTGCAGTAGGGGTGATCTGAGAGACGCATAGAGACATACACACATCAGTGGTGCAGTAGGGGTGATCTGAGAGACGCATAGAGACATACACACATCAGTGGTGCAGTAGGGGTGATCTGAGAGACGCACAGAGACATACACACAGCAGTGGTGCAGTAGGGGTGATCTGAGAGACGCACAGAGACATACACATATCAGTGGTGCAGTAGGGGGGATCTGAGCGTCGTATAGAGACATACACACATCAGTGGTGCAGTAGGGGGGATCTGAGAGTCGTATAGAGACATACACACATCAGTGGTGCAGTAGGGGTGATCTGAGAGACGCACAGAGACATACACACAGCAGTGGTGCAGTAGGGGTGATCTGAGAGACGCACAGAGACATACACACAGCAGTGGTGCAGTAGGGGTGATCTGAGAGACACATAGAGACATACACACAGCAGTGGTGCAGTAGGGGTGATCTGAGAGACGCACAGAGACATACACACAGCAGACATCAGTGGTGCAGTAGGGGTGATCTGAGAGACGCATAGAGACATACACACATCAGTGGTGCAGTTAGGGTGATCTGAGAGACGCACAGAGACATACACACAGCAGTGGTGCAGTAGGGGTGGTCTGAGAGACGCATAGAGACATACACACATCAGTGGTGCAGTAGGGGGGATCTGAGAGTCGTATAGAGACATACACACATCAGTGGTGCAGTAGGGGTGATCTGAGAGACGCACAGAGACATACACACAGCAGTGGTGCAGTAGGGGTGATCTGAGAGACACACAGAGACATACACACAGCAGTGGTGCAGTAGGGGTGATCTGAGAGATGCATAGAGACATACACACAGCAGTGGTGCAGTAGGGGTGATCTGAGAGACGCATAGAGACATACACACATCAGTGGTGTAGTAGGGGTGATCTGAGAGACGCATAGAGACATACACACATCAGTGGTGCAGTAGGGGTGATCTGAGAGACGCACAGAGACATACACACAGCAGTGGTGCAGTAGGGGTGATCTGAGAGACGCATAGAGACATACACACATCAGTGGTGCAGTAGGGGGGATCTGAGAGTCGTATAGAGACATACACACATCAGTGGTGCAGTAGGGGGGATCTGTGAGTCGTATAGAGACATACACACATCAGTGGTGCAGTAGGGGTGATCTGAGAGACGCACAGAGACATACACACAGCAGTGGTGCAGTAGGGGTGATCTGAGAGACGCACAGAGACATACACACAGCAGTGGTGCAGTAGGGGGGATCTGAGAGTCGTATAGAGACATACACACATCAGTGGTGCAGTAGGGGTGATCTCAGAGACGCATAGAGACATACACACATCAGTGGGGCAGTAGGGGTGATCTGAGAGACACACAGAGACATACACACAGCAGTGGTGCAGTAGGGGTGATCTGAGAGACGCATAGAGACATACACACAGCAGTGGTGCAGTAGGGGTGATCTGAGAGACGCACAGAGACATACACACAGCAGTGGTGCAGTAGGGGTTATCTGAGAGTCGTATAGAGACATACACACAGCAGTGGTGCAGTAGGGGTGATCTGAGAGACGCACAGAGACATACACACAGCAGTGGTGCAGTAGGGGTGATCTGAGAGTCGTATAGAGACATACACACATCAGTGGTGCAGTAGGGGTGATCTGAGAGACGCACAGAGACATACACACAGCAGTGGTGCAGTAGGGGTGATCTGAGAGACGCACAGAGACATACACACAGCAGTGGTGCAGTAGGGGGGATCTGAGAGTCGTATAGAGACATACACACATCAGTGGTGCAGTAGGGGTGATCTGAGAGACGCATAGAGACATACACACATCAGTGGTGCAGTAGGGGTGATCTGAGAGACGCACAGAGACATACACACAGCAGTGGTGCAGTAGGGGTGATCTGAGAGACGCATAGAGACATACACACAGCAGTGGTGCAGTAGGGGTGATCTGAGAGACGCACAGAGACATACACACAGCAGTGGTGCAGTAGGGGTGATCTGAGAGACGCACAGAGACATACACACAGCAGTGGTGCAGTAGGGGTGATCTGAGAGACGCATAGAGACATACACACATCAGTGGTGCAGTAGGGGGGATCTGAGAGTCGTATAGAGACATACACACATCAGTGGTGCAGTAGGGGTGATCTGAGAGACGCATAGAGACATACACACATCAGTGGTGCAGTAGGGGTGATCTGAGAGACGCACAGAGACATACACACAGCAGTGGTGCAGTAGGGGTGATCTGAGAGACGCATAGAGACATACACACAGCAGTGGTGCAGTAGGGGTGATCTGAGAGACGCACAGAGACATACACACAGCAGTGGTGCAGTAGGGGTGATCTGAGAGTCGTATAGACACATACACACAGCTGTGGTGCAGTAGGGGTAATCTGAGAGGCATATAGACACATACACACAGCAGTGGTGCAGTAGGGGTGATCTGAGAGACGTATAGACACATATACACAGCAGTGGTGTAGTACGGGTGATCTGAGAGACGTATAGACACATATACACAGCAGTGGTGCAGTAGGGGTGATTTGAGAGTCGTATAGACGCATGTATACAGAAGATGTGTTGTAGGGGTGATCTGAGAGACGTATAGACACATATACACAGCAGTGGTGTAGTACGGGTGATGGGAGAGTCGTATAGATGCACATGCACAGCAGTGGTGCGGTAGGGGTGATCTGAGGGTTGTATAGACACATACACACAGCAGTGGTGCAGTAGGTGTGTTTGAGAGTCGTATAGATGCATGTAGACAGAAGATGTGTTGTAGGGGTGATCTGAGAGTCGTATAGAGACATACAGACATCAGTGGTGCAGTAGGGGTGATCTGAGAGTCGTATAGATGCACAAACACAGCAGTGGTGGAGTAGGGGTGGTCTGAGAGACGTATAGACACATATACACAGCAGTGGTGTAGTAGGGGTGATCTGAGAGTCATATAGATGCACATGCACAGCAGTGGTGCGGTAGGGGTGATCTGAGGATTTTATAGACGCATATACACAGCAGTGGTGCAGTAGGGGTGATTTGAGAGTCGTATAGACACATATACACAGCTGTGGTGCAGTAGGAGTGATCTGAGAGTGATATAGATGCACATGCACAGCTGTGGTGCAGTAGGGGCGATCTGAGAGACGTCTAGACACATATACACAGCAGTGATGTAGTACAGGTGATCTGAGAGTCGTATAGACACATACACACAACTGTGGTGCAGTAGGGGTGAACTGAGCGAGGTTTAGACACATATACACATTAGTTGTGCAGTAGGGGTGATCTGAGAGTAGTATAGACACATATACACAGCAGAGATGTAGTACAGGTGATCTGAGAGTCGTATAGATACATACACACAACTGTGTTTGCAGTAGGGGTGAACTGAGCGAGGTTTAGACACATATACACATTAGTTGTGCAGTAGGGGTGATCTGAGAGTAGTATAGACACATATACACAGCAGTGGTGTAGTAGGAGTGATCTGAGAGTCATATAGATGCACATGCACAGCAGTGGTGGAATAGGGGTGGTCTGAGAGACGTATAGACACTTTACACAGCAGTGGTGCGTTAGGGGTGATCTGAGGGTTGTATAGACACATATACACAGCAGTGGTGCAGTAGGGGTGATTTGAAAGTCATATAGACGCATGTATACAGAAGATGGGTTGTAGCGGTGATCTGAGACTCGTATAGGCGCATGTACACAGCAGTGGTGCAGTAGGGGTAATCTGATAGTCGTATACACACATATGCACAACAGTGGTGCAGTAGGGGTGATAGGAGAGTCGTATAGATGAACAGACACAGCTGTGGTGGAGTATGGGTGGTCTGAGAGACGTATAGACACATATACACAACAGTGGTGCAGTAGGGGTGATATGAGAGTCATATAGATGAACAAACACAGCAGTGGTGGAGTATGGGTGGTCTGAGAGACGTATAGACACATATACACAAGAGTGGTGCAGTAGGGGTGATATGAGAGTCGTATAGATGAACAAACACAGCAGTGGTGGAGTAGGGGTGGTCTGAGAGACGTATAGACACATATACACAGCAGTGGTGTAGTGGGGTGATTGGAGAGTCTTATAGACACAAATACACAGCAGTGGTGCAGTAGGGGTCATCTGGGAGTCGTATAGCGCATATGCACAGCAGTGGAGCAGTAGGGGTGATGGGAGAGTCGTATAGATGAACAAACACAGCAGTGGAGCAGTAGGGGTGATCTGAGAGACGTACAGACACTATACACAGCAGTGGTGTGTTGGAAAGGCGTTCGCCGGAGGGGGGTTCGATGCACGTCTTGCCCACCCCTTTGACCCACCTCTCCCAAGTAGGCCGAACCAGGCGCGCACACCCTGAGCTTACACTACGAACAGAGTGACACCACACGTATTCTTTGTAGGACGGTAGGTTCTTTTATCGAAGGTTTCAAGGGATCTTTATGATCCAAAGCGTAAGGAGTACATCAGCGGCACAAGAGTCTACAAATCGGTGGTAGGGGAATGGGGGTAGCGGGACAGTCTTTGAAGGTAGTGTCTCTGCAAAGTGCCCTGCGGATAGCTCACAATCCTCGAGCTGGAGGGTGTTGGTTCTCTGGGCGATCTCTTGCCAATTTGTCCTCGAGGGGAGAGCCGCGAGTCACTCAGCAGGCACAGGTAGTCGGAGTTCGGGAGCCGCGATCTTGTCAGCAGGGCTCAGATGGTTCAATGGCTGGGGGCCGCGAGTCACTCAGCAGGCCCAGGTGGTTCGGAGTTCGGGAGCCGCGATCTCGTCAGCAGGGCTCAGATGGTTCAATGGCTGGGGGCCGCGAGTCACTCAGCAGGCCCAGGTGGTTCGGAGTTCGGGAGCCGCGATCTCGTCAGCAGGGCTCAGGTGGTTCAATGGCTGGGGGCGGCGAGTCACTCAGCAGGCCTAGGTGGTTCGGTATTCGGTAGCCGCGACAGCGTCAGCAGGCTTCGATGGTTCCAGGTCTTCTCTGCCATTCGTTCCTCCGGCACCCCTTATTATACTCCCCCTGCCCTTTGAAGTCCGGAGTCCTCGCAGAGGGGGCCTTGGGTGACTGAGGGGGTTCGGCGGGATTTCCTGCCGCTCGTTTCTTTGGTCTTTTCAGGTGGGCCTGGGAGGGACCCAAGACGCTCGGCAGGCGAGGCGCCTGCTCCCCATGGGCCTGGTGGCCGATTGAGTCCTCCCGGGGGAAGGCGACCCGAGGTGTGACTGGGCTGGCGCCTCTGGGTCTGGCTCGGGGGTTCCCGCTCCCTCGGTCGGACATGCGTGGTAGGGTGTCGAGTCTGTCGGGGCTCTGGCCGGCCATCGGGTCTGTGTGGCTGGGGCGGCCGGAGTCGGAGATGTCGTGTCTTGGGGGTGGTTGCAGGTTGGCTGGATGATCGGGAGGGCATACGCCGTGAGGCCGGTCTCACACGCGTCCCCCCCAGCTGAAAGGCGTGGAGAACTACCCATCCACTGGGGGGTTCTCCTCGCCGAAGCGGAAGAACCGGGACAGGCCGTCGGCGTTGGCATGATCCGTCCCGGGGCGATGCTCGACGGTGAAATCCATCCCCTGGAGGGAGATTGACCATCGTAATAGCTTGGGGTTCTCTCCCCTCATCTGCATCAGCCACCGCAAGGGCCGGTGGTCCGTCTGCACTCGGAAGTGGGTTCCGAACAAGTAGCGCCGTAGTTTCTTGAGGGCCCAGACTACGGCGAAGGTCTCTCGTTCTATGGTACTCCAGCGCTGTTCTCGAGGCAGCAGCCTTCGGCTGATGAAGGCTATGGGCTGATCGATGCCCTTGTCGTTGAACTGCGAGAGGACGGCTCCGATGCCGTGTTCGGATGCGTCGGTCTGGACCACAAACTCTTGGGAGTAGTCGGGGGCCTTGAGTACTGGGGCGGTGCACATGGCGGTTTTCAAGGCGTCGAACGCCTGTTGGCACGGGGGAGTCCACTGCACCTTCTTCGGGAGTTTTTTTGAGGTCAACTCCGTGAGAGGCCCTGCGAGGCTACCATAGTTTTTAATGAACCTCCGGTAGTATCCTGTGAGGCCCAGGAAGGGCCGGACTTCTGTCTGAGTGGTGGGGGGCTCCCAGGACTTGATGGCGTCGATCTTTGGTTGGAGGGGGGCGACCTGCCCGCTGCCCACCTGATGCCCCAGGTAGACCACGGAACCTTGCCCGAGCTGGCATTTGCTGGCCTTCACTGTTAGGCCGGCTTGGCACAGGGCCAGCAGTACTTGCCGGAGGTGCTGGAGACGCTCGTGCCATTGAGAGCTGAATACGGCTATGTCGTCAAGGTACGCTGCGCTGAACTGCTCGAGTCCGGCCAGGACCTTGTTTACCAACCGCTGGAAGGTGGCCGGTGCATTTTTCATCCCGAACGGCATGACCCTGAAGCGGTAGTGTCCATCGGGTGTTGAGAAGGCGGAGCGTTCCTTTGCTCCCTCCGTGAGTGCAATCTGCCAGTAACCGCAGGTCAGGTCGAAGGTGCTGAGGAAACGAGCGGCCCCAAGGCGGTTGATGAGTTCGTCGGCGCGGGGGATAGGATGAGCGTCCGCTCGGGTGACCGCATTGGGCCCCCGGTAGTCCACACAGAATCTTAGTTCGGGGGCGACCCCAGGGGCGGCCGCTTTCGGGACCAGGACTGCCGGGCTGGCCCAGGGGCTATCGGAGGGTTCGATAACTCCAAGGGTTAACATCTTCTGTACTTCGGTCTTGATGCAGGTGCGGACCCGGTCAGGCACCCGGTAGGCTCGGTGTCTCACAGGTGGGCTGTCGCCGGTGTCCACGTCGTGGACACACCAGTCGGTGACTCTTGGGATGAGGGAGAAGAGGTCTGCGAATTGTCTGAGCAGCTGGCGACAGTCGTCGGACTGTTGGGGAGTGAGGGTGGTCGACAGTTTCACTCCCTCCACGGAACCATCCAGTTCTTTAGCATACAGGGGGTCGGGCAAGGGTTCAGTGTCTTCTTCCGCCCCATCATCGGTGGCCAGTAGCAAACTTAACTCCGTTCTCACAAAGTGGGGCTTGAGACGGTTCACGTGGAGAACCCGGAGGGGGTTCCGTGGGGACTGTACATCGATCAGGTACGTGACCTGACTCTTCCGCTCGATCACCTTGAAGGGGGCCAGTCCATTTGTCCTGTAGGGCGCAGGGTTTCACCGGGGCCATGACCCAAACCTGCTGGCCCGGCTGGAACTCGACCAGAGTTGCGTTCTGGTCATACCAGCGCTTCATTTCTTCTTGGCTGGCCTCGAGGTTCGCCTCTGCGAGTTCTCTGAACTTCCGGGTCTGGTTGCGGAGCGCCAGGATGTAGCGGAACACATCAGGAGGGGTCCCCCGGGGGCTTGTCTCCCAGCCCTCTTTGACCAGGCTCAGGGGCCCCCGGACGGGGTGTCCGTATAGTAGTTCGAATGGGCTGAACCCCAGGGATTTTTGGGGAACTTCCCGGTACGCGAACAGGAGGCAAGGGAGGAGGACGTCCCATCTTCGGCGTAGGGGCTCCTCGAGGCCCAGGATCATCCCCTTCAGGGTTCGGTTGAAGCGTTCCACCAGGCCGTTGCCCTGGGGGTGGTAGGAGGTTGTGAATTTATATGTCACTCCGCACTGCTGCCACAGGGACTTCATGTAGCGGGATATGAAGTTAGTGCCGCGATCGCTCACAACCTCGCGAGGGAATCCGACATGGGAGAAGATCCCCATGAGGGCCCGGCCCACCACGGGAGCCGTCACGGTGCTGAGGGGAATGGCCTCGGGGTAGCGGGTGGCATGGTCCACCAGGACGAGGATGAATCTGTGGCCCTGGGCAGTCTTCGGATCCAGGGGTCCCACGATGTCGATGCCGACCCGCTCAAACGGGGTACTCACAACGGGAAAGGGTTGTAATGGAGCCTTGCGCTTTCCGCCACTTTTCCCACTGCCCTGGCACGTGAGGCAGGATTTACAGTGGACTTCTACATTTGCTCGCATCTTGGGCCAATAGAAGTGGGTAACTAATCGCTGATATGTTTTGTCTTGGCCTAAGTGTCCTGCCAAGGGTACATCGTGGGACAGGCCCAGGAGGAGGCTTCGGAAGCGCAGGAGTACTACCAGTACTCGGGCTGCGCCTAGCTCGGCTGACTTTTGTTCACTGTATAGGAGGCCATTGTCCCAATAGACCCAGTGGGTTCCGGTCTGATCACCGGCGGTCTGTGCTTCTGCTTGTTGTCGGAGCCCCTCGAGGGAAGGGCAGGTGGCCTGTTCCTGGCAGAACTCTTCCCGGGAGGGACCTCCCTCACAGCGCCACTGGGCCATCTCGGGCAGTTCTCCGAGCTCAGTCAGTGCCTCAGGGGCGGAAGGTTCCGGCTCTTCTCCCGGGTTAGTGTCTTCTTCTCCCTCCGAAGGAGGGTTGTCCGTTTCTGGTAGGGTGTCCCGGTTCTCGGGGACAGTGTTCGGTGGGAGGGCCCCACCGCCCTCGGAGAGTGGCAATCGCGCGGTCATGGAGCGCGTGGTGGCGCAGACCCATTCGGGTAGGCCCATCATCTCGAGATGGGCTCTTCGTTCCACTTGCCTCCACGGGGAACTCTCAAGGTCGTTGCCCAGGAGGCAGTCTACGGGCTGTGAGGTTCGGACGGCTACCTTTAATTCTCCGGGAACTCCTCCCCACTCGAAAGGCACCAGAGCCATCTGGCAGAGGCTCTCGGAATTGTCGGAGGATATGACCGGACAGAGGGCACCGGGCAGGATCTGGTCTTCAGAGATTAGGTTGCGGTGGACCGCGGTGACACTTGCCCCGGTATCGCGGAGGCCCTCGACCCGGTGGCCGTTGAGGGTCACCTGCTGTCGGTACTTCTTCGTGTTGGCGGGCAAGGGTGTCCCGGGGACCATTTCTCGATCACCAAGGGAGACCAGGGCCATGGCAGCTGGTTCCCACTCTTCGGAGTCCTCTATCTCTTCCCCTAGGGCCACGGAGGCCATCTGCCGGGCCGGGGGGTTGGTCGTTGCAGTTCGTTGATACTCGGGACACTGGGGGTCATTGGCGTAGTGTCCGGGCTGTTGGCAGCGGAAGCAGGTGATCCTGGTTCGTGGCCCTTGCCGCCCCGGGGCTCCGGGGCTGGCTGGGGACGGGGCTGGACCTGCCGCTGTTGGGCTGCTGGAAGGGCTGTGCGGGGGACCCCCTGGGAAGTCTCTCGGTCGGCCGTGGTTTCCTCCGCCCCTCTGGCGGGGTGGTCCTTGACTGTGGCGACCGTAGTCTCCCACAGGACCTCGGGCGGCCCGGGTGTTCACCCAACGGTCAGCCGCGGCGGACAGTTTTCGAGGGTCGGTGAGTTTACTGTCCAGGAGATGTTGGCGCAGTTCTACAAAGCAGTTGGCCGCTAAATGTTCCCAGGCGATCAGATCAAACAGCTCTGCGAAGGTGGAGACCTTGCTGCCCTTGATCCACCCGTCCAAGGCCCGGCTGTAAAAGTTCACGTATTCTACCCATGTGGTGCCTGGTATCTTTTTGCAATCTCGGAACCGTTGCCGGTACATCTCGGGGGTGAGTCCATACCGGCCCACGAGGGCTTCTTTCATGTGGCTGTAGGAGTTCATGACCGTGGAGGGCAGATCCAGCAAGGTATCTCTCCCTTCGCTTAAGAACCGGCCCCATAGCCCAGCCCCCCAATCCTTCTGCGGGACTCGGTGAGAGGTCATGGCGACTTCGTAGGCCTTAAACCACTGCTGGATATCGTCGTTTTTGTAATACTCCTTTACCACATCCTTGGGGATGTGGACTTTGGCTTCCACGGTGGGAGCGGATGGTAGATTCCCGGAAGGTCGTGACTCTTCGCTTTTAGCCCTCAACTCGATCTCTTTTAGGCTGCGTTCATGTTCCAGCTGGAGTTTCTTTTCATCGTGCTCTCTTTGGCGTCTCTTTTCCTCGAGTTCCCCTTGTAGCCGTAACTGCTCGACGGCTAACTTTTTCTCGGCCAGTTTTAGTTCTCCCTCGATTTTCAGCTTGGCCAGTTCAAGTTCGTGGTTGCGGCCTCTCTCTCGGTCCGCTAGTTCCTCGGGGGACAGGTTCCCCTCTGGCCCGCTGTTTCTCACCGGGATGCTTTGTGGTTCATGGGCGGAGTCTCCTTCCGTTTGGGTCGGGGGCGCCCCCGTCTCGACCCAGGTCTTCAATACTTTTTGGAAGTCTTCCTTTGTGCTTAATCCGGTGGTAGCGATTCCAAGGTCTTTGCAAAATTGTTTTAATTCTCTATGCGTATAATAGTCCAATTGATCCTCTCGGAACATCGAGCTCATTTCGGTACCTGCGGCACCCAGGGAGGTTTCTCCTTCCATCTCTGTTTGGTAGTGCGTCAGTCGTTCACTGCACGCTCTCTATCGGTGTCGGCTCGGATCCCACCGCTGCCGCCAAATGTTGGAAAGGCGTTCGCCGGAGGGGGGTTCGATGCACGTCTTGCCCACCCCTTTGACCCACCTCTCCCAAGTAGGCCGAACCAGGCGCGCACACCCTGACCTTACACTACGAACAGAGTGACACCACACGTATTCTTTGTAGGACGGTAGGTTCTTTTATCGAAGGTTTCAAGGGATCTTTATGATCCAAAGCGTAAGGAGTACATCAGCGGCACAAGAGTCTACAAATCGGTGGTAGGGGAATGGGGGTAGCGGGACAGTCTTTGAAGGTAGTGTCTCTGCAAAGTGCCCTGCGGATAGCTCACAATCCTCGAGCTAGAGGGTGTTGGTTCTCTGGGCGATCTCTTGCCAATTTGTCCTCGAGGGGAGAGCCGCGAGTCACTCAGCAGGCACAGGTAGTCGGAGTTCGGGAGCCGCGATCTTGTCAGCAGGGCTCAGATGGTTCAATGGATGGGGGCCGCGAGTCACTCAGCAGGCCCAGGTGGTTCGGAGTTCGGGAGCCGCGATCTCGTCAGCAGGGCTCAGATGGTTCAATGGCTGGGGGCCGCGAGTCACTCAGCAGGCCCAGGTGGTTCGGAGTTCGGGAGCCGCGATCTCGTCAGCAGGGCTCAGGTGGTTCAATGGCTGGGGGCCGCGAGTCACTCAGCAGGCCTAGGTGGTTCGGTATTCGGTAGCCGCGACAGCGTCAGCAGGCTTCGATGGTTCCAGGTCTTCTCTGCCATTCGTTCCTCCGGCACCCCTTATTATACTCCCCCTGCCCTTTGAAGTCCGGAGTCCTCGCAGAGGGGGCCTTGGGTGACTGAGGGGGTTCGGCGGGATTTCCTGCCGCTCGTTTCTTTGGTCTTTTCAGGTGGGCCTGGGAGGGACCCCAGACGCTCGGCAGGCGAGGCGCCTGCTCCCCAGGGGCCTGGTGGCCGATTGAGTCCTCCCGGGGGAAGGCGGCCCGAGGTGTGACTGGGCTGGCGCCTCTGGGTCTGGCTCGGGGGTTCCCGCTCCCTCGGTCGGACATGCGTGGTAGGGTGTCGAGTCTGTCGGGGCTCTGGCCAGCCATCGGGTCTGTGTGGCTGGGGCGGCCGGAGTCGGAGATGTCGTGTCTTGGGGGTGGTTGCAGGTTGGCTGGATGATCGGGAGGGCATACGCCGTGAGGCCGGTCTCACATGGTGCAGTACTGGTGATCTGAGAGACGTAGAGACACATATACGCAGCAGAGGTGCAGTAGAGGTGATGTGAGAGACGTATAGACACATGTACACAGCAGTGGTTTAGTAGGGGTGATGGGAGAGTCGTATAGACACAAATACACAGCAGTGGTGTAGTAGGGGTGATGGGAGAGTCGTATGGACGCATAAACACAGCAGTGGTGGAGTAGGGGTGGTCTGAGAGACGTATAGACACCAGACCCATTAAGCCAATGGGTCTGGTGCCATTGCACCTGCTGCACTATTGATAGCACGAACTCTGATGATGTGAGAGGGCTAGAACAAAGAAGATACCAAAAAGAGATACCAAAAGAAGGGCGAGTAGAGTGTGAATGTGAGAGTAGACAAAGAAAAAGAGAGCACAAGAGGGAGAACACACGTTTAAAGTGGGAGTTGAAGAGAGAGAACAACATTAGGAGAGAGTGGAAAGATGAGAGGAAGGGAAAGTGAGACAAAGATAACAGTGAAATAAAAGAATAAAGAAAGGTGGAGAGAGAGAAGAGCAGGGAAAGGGAAAAGGAGAATAATAACAACATTGACAAAGCGAAAAGATCTTGCCTTTTGGTTTTGCCAATGCTTTTTGCTGATTCTGTGCAGTGGTAACAAATAAATCGAAGAGGGGACCAAGGGGAAGGGGGAGCAATGGACAGTCTGGGGGGAGGGAGAGCAACACAGAGCGCGGGGGGAGGGATGGACGATGGGGGCATGGGTGTGAAGTGAAAGCAGCACACAAGGGGCAACAGCCAACTTACTGCCCCACCCAAGTCTATCAGATGTAGAGAGGAACACTAGCATTGACAAAGACAACAGTAATGGATTTGGTATAGTGTATATCTACACATACCTATGTACAGGTACAAAGCATAGAAGATCAGCAACACAAAGATGTGTATACACACATATACAAATAAGCAAACTCAGGAGCACATCTACATACACTCATGCAGGCACAAACCAACAAGCAAGCACACAGGACAACACTTATACTGAGACCAAAACCCACAGACTAATTGACATACAGGTATATATGCAGTCATGCCCAAATACAAAGCAGACAGTGGCGCGTATTGAAAGAGACAGACAGACAGACAGTGACACACAAAACTGCAATTATGCAATTTAACCAATCACTAAGTCATCGACTGCAGTTGCCAGCAGCTAGACCGCGCACTTCCTTAGCCACCCCTATGCGTGGTTAAGGCATATGCGTTGTTAAGGCAAGCGCGGTTGAGCTTGCGTAGTCAGTACACGTGTGGTTAAGACCACGGTGCTCCGACTGTTTCTCTATGCTGTGTGATCGCTTCTAAGAAACCTGCAAGGCTGGTTTTGCTTTTTAATGCTTTAGCTAAGGTTTAGCATAGTGCTGAGAAATAGATTTAGGGTGTTAGGATGTCAAAAACTCGCTAACAATGTTAGACATATTAATTTTGTTTTCGCTGATTGTTACATACCAAACTACTTTTATTTTTGCATTCTGTGTGGTTACCAAACATTCTTTATGCACTAGGCTGAGTATTTCAAAATCATCATGTTAAAGTGCATGTCCCAAATACTTAGTGCAATGTTTGAGTATTTTATTCATAAACAAAAGATTATTTGGATTGCCACTGGGTCCATGAACTCATCTGGAGGGACTGATAGTAACCAGAAAACACTGCCACACAATACTGCACAGCAGGTTCGTGTTAGGGTTGCAGTCCAACCGGCTTTGGTGGTTAGAAATCCGATCAGAGCAGAAGGGACACATCCAGTCTCCAATAGTGCAGGTTAGACCGGGAGGGTCTTCACATATTCACTACAGGGCAGATTAGACAGTGAGGGTCTTCACATATTCAATACAGTGCAGTTAAGACTGTGAGGGTCTTCACATATTCACTACAGGGCAGGTTAGACTGTGAGGGGCGTCACATATTTACTACAGTGCAGGTTAGACCAGGAGGGTCTTCACATATTTACTACAGGGCAGGTTAGACCAGGAGGGTCTTTACATATTTACTACAGTGTAGTTTAGACTATGAGGGTCTTCACATATTTAGTACAGTGTGGGTTAGACTGTGAGGGTCTTCACATATTTACTACAGTGCAGGTTAGACTGTGAGGGTCTTCACATATTTACTACAGTGCGGGTTAGACCGTGAGGGTCTTCACATATTTACTGCAGTGCAGGTTAGACTATGAGGGTTGTCACATATTTACTACTGCGCAGGTTAGACTGTGAGGGTCTTCACATATTTACTACAGTGAAGGTTAGACCAGGAGGGTCTTCAGATATTTACTACAGTGAAGGTTTAGACCAGGAGGGTCTTCACATATTGACCACAGTGCGGGCTAGACTGTGAGGGTCTTCACATATTTAGTACAGTGCAGGTTAGACTGTGAGGGTCTTCACATATTTACTACAGTGCGAATAGACTGTGAGGGTCTTCACATATTTACTACAGTGCAGGTTAGACTGTGAGGGTCTTCACATATTTACTACAGTGCAGGTTAGACTGTGAGGGTCTTCACATATTTACTACAATGTGGGTTAGACTGTGAGGTCCTTCACATATTTACTACAGTGTCGTTTAGACCAGGGGGGTCTTCACATATTCACTACAGCGCGGGTTAGACTATGAAGGTCTTCACATATTCACTACAGTGCAGGTTAGACTGTGAGGGTCTTCACATATTTACTACAGTGCAGGTTAGACTGTGAGGGTCTTCACATATTTACTACAGTGTGAATAGACTGTAAGGGTCTTCACATATTTACTACAGTGCAGGTTAGACTGTGAGGGTCTTCACATATTTACTACAGTGCAGGTTAGACTGTGGGGGTCTTCATATATTTACTACAGTGCAGTTTAGACCAGGAGGGTCTTGACATAATTACTACAGTGCAGGTTAGACTATGAGGGTCTTCACATATTTACTACAGTGCGTGTTAGACCGTGAGGGTCTTCACATATTTACTACAGTGCGGGTTAGACCGTGAGAGTCTTCACATAGTTACTACAGTGCGGGTTAGACCACGAGGGTCTTCACATATTTACTACAATGCTGGATAGACTGTGAGGGTCTTCACATAGTTACTACAGTGTAGATTGTACTATGAGAGTCTTCACATATTTACTACAGTGCAGGTTAGACTGTGAGGGTCTTCACATATTTACTACAGTGTAGTTTAGACCAGGAGGGTCTTCACATATTTACTACAGTGCAGGTTAGACCAATTGGGTCTTCACATATTTACTACAGTGCGGGTTAGACCGTGAGGGTCTTCACATAGTTACTACATTGCAGGTTAGACTGTGAGGGTCTTCACATAGTTACTACAGGGCAGGTTAGACCAGGAGGGTCTTCACATATTTACTACAGTGCAGGTTAGACTGTGAGGGTCTTCACATATTTACTAACGTGCAGGTTTGATCAACAGTACACAACAGTGCAGATTAAACTAGGAAGGTCTTCATCTATATCTAATAGTGCAGGTTAGACGGGTCAGATATTCTCCTCTTTCTCCTTGAATGAGCTCTGACCTGGTGTTAAGTCGGACGGCAGCCTGCACTGCTGGAACAGGTAGTACAAAATTTTGTATACCCCCCCATTTTGCATGTTAGACTATGAGGGTTGTCACATATTTACTACTGCGCAGGTTAGACTGTGAGGGTCTTCACATATTTACTACAGTGAAGGTTAGACCAGGAGGGTCTTCAGATATTTACTACAGTGAAGGTTAGACCAGGAGGGTCTTCACATATTGACCACAGTGCGGGCTAGACTGTGAGGGTCTTCACATATTTAGTACAGTGCAGGTTAGACTGTGAGGGTCTTCACATATTTACTACAGTGCGGGTTAGACCGTGAGGGTCTTCACATATTTACTACAGTGCGGGTTAGACCGTGAGGGTCTTCACATATTTACTACAGTGCAGGTTAGACTGGGAGGGTCTTCGCATATTTACTACAGTTTAGGTTAGATCAGGAGGGTCTTCACATATTTACTACAGTGTAGGTTAGACCAGGAGGGTCTTCACATATTTACTACAGTGTAGGTTAGACTGTGAGGGTCTTCACATATTTACTACAATGTGGGTTAGACTGTGAGGTCCTTCACATATTTACTACAGTGTCGTTTAGACCAGGGGGGTCTTCACATATTCACTACAGCGCGGGTTAGACTATGAAGGTCTTCACATATTTACTACAGTGCAGGTTAGACTGTGAGGGTCTTCACATATTTACTACAGTGCAGGTTAGACTGTGAGGGTCTTCACATATTTACTACAGTGCGAATAGACTGTGAGGGTCTTCACATATTTACTACAGTGCAGGTTAGACTGTGAGGGTCTTCACATATTTACTACAGTGCAGGTTAGACTGTGGGGGTCTTCATATATTTACTACAGTGCAGTTTAGACCAGGAGGGTCTTGACATAATTACTACAGTGCAGGTTAGACTATGAGGGTCTTCACATATTTACTACAGTGCGTGTTAGACCGTGAGGGTCTTCACATATTTACTATAGTGCGGGTTAGACCGTGAGAGTCTTCACATAGTTACTACAGTGCGGGTTAGACCACGAGGGTCTTCACATATTTACTACAATGCTGGATAGACTGTGAGGGTCTTCACATAGTTACTACAGTGTAGATTGTACTATGAGAGTCTTCACATATTTACTACAGTGCAGGTTAGACTGTGAGGGTTTTCACATATTTACTACAGTGTAGGTTAGACCAGGAGGGTCTTCACATATTTACTACAGTGCAGGTTAGACCAATTGGGTCTTCACATATTTACTACAGTGCGGGTTAGACCGTGAGGGTCTTCACATAGTTACTACAGTGTAGGTTAGACCGTGAGGGTCTTCACATAGTTACTACAGGGCAGGTTAGACCAGGAGGGTCTTCACATATTTACTACAGTGCAGGTTAGACTGTGAGGGTCTTCACATATTTATTAAAGTGCAGGTTTGATCAACAGTACACAACAGTGCAGATTAAACTAGGAAGGTCTTCATCTATATCTAATAGTGCAGGTTAGACGGGTCAGATATTCTCCTCTTTCTCCTTGAATGAGCTCTGACCTGGTGTTAAGTCGGACGGCAGCCTGCACTGCTGGAACAGGTAGTACAAAATGTTGTATACCCCCCCATTTTGCATGTTTATATTAATCGGAATAATTAACTAATAGTAATCTTATTAATTGATTTGCAGTGAAAGACTTATCAATCATATTAACAAAAGAATTAAACGTGGGAATTGCACTTTGCATGGCTATACTAATTGTAAACTAACTTGTGT
Source organism: Triturus cristatus (assembly GCF_964204655.1). Lineage (NCBI taxonomy): Eukaryota > Metazoa > Chordata > Amphibia > Caudata > Salamandridae > Triturus > Triturus cristatus. The sequence continues at coordinate 1,249,746,114 of NC_140592.1, read as the reverse complement.
ACACATACTAATAATCGAAAATTAGAATATTGCATGATAAATGTTGCTTTGGTGATGTGATTGTAAATTGTGCTTTAATATGTGAGTATAAACGCTTTGAGTGTTGCTTTCTGCTAGATAATTACTTACACATAAGGGTATTAGCGAGGGATTAACATTTTATTAGCCATTTCTACGTTTTAATTACGTTTTTGTGTTTCTTTTGCTTAAGTTGCCCATTTCGGCCTAGACAAAATGGCTGAATGAGACGTTGAACATGACTGCTCCTGATAACACGAGGTTCTGGGTGAAGTGCGCAGGCGTCACCGCCAGCGGCAGTGGCCTGGTCCTGACCCCGGGAGAAGAAACCCTAATCAAGGTTACTTCGGGATCTACGCCAACGACAAGACAATAGACAATTGAAAAACCGGAACCAGCAAGTGCAATAACTTCATTATGCAGACTCTATGAGAACTTTACCCCTCGACCCCAAGTCGACCAATCAGAACTTTCTAAAACCCCAATCTTGATACTTTTTGACATTATTTTCATTATAAAAGTAGGCAGGGAATTGAACTAATTAAAACTCGCTCTTCTTTGATGAACTCATTTTCCTGACGTTATGCTGACAGAGAGGACGGTGACACTGCTGGACAGCTGTTATCCTGAATCTTTGAGAGACTGAATTGCGGTCTAACTTTGATGAATTAAAAGATCTTTCCTCGACCTGACTGACTTAGAGGACGACTTTTAGCCAGATTAGGTAAATAAGATGTTCTGCAATGCTGATGATGATTTCTAATGATTTTGCAAAATTTCTTAGATAAAGAATATTTGATTAATTGACAAATGTGTTGTGTCGATTATTTGAAGAAGAGAATTAGGATAAAGAGTAGTGTATAGATAAATAAGTTAATCACTAAAACCATAGTTAACAACTAAATGATTCATCTCCTTATGAGAGGAATGTCTTAGGGTTGAAGTCAAAGTATTTAGAGTGAGGTAAATATATTCCTTTCATGTCAGCGTTTGGAAGCTTATTCCTCTAGCGAAGCAGATCAACTGAGTATGAGTATTGGTGTTATTGGCCCCACCAATGAATGCTTTTGAGTGAATTTGCTATTGAGGTAATTGGTCTGTGACGAAGGGGGAATTTGATGTTCCACGCTGTAACAGTTTTTCTGGTAGCAGAATGATGGTTTTTATTGTTTTGGTTTGGTGATTATTGCTTGTAAATAGCTTAGTGATTATTGATTATTGATATTGGTTTACGTACTAACATTCTATGTGAGTCGTGTTGAGTTTTATGTTGTTTGCACGGCTTCTGGGATGTAGGAAGTCGGAAGTTTGTAACGGTTCCGTAGTAGAGCAGAGGTAAGCGCTGCTCTCGGGAAAGACGGAATTGTTGTTGCCCTGTAGGTACACAGGGGAAACGTGTAACGATTGAAGTTGCACGCTGCATTGACTGGGTTCGATTCGGTGACATCGTCGTGTGTTGCCATTAGAGACATTTTCTGTGTGAGAGAAGTGTGTATGATAGCGAAGGTTACCTGTGAAATTTTGGTCTTAGGTACCAGGAGTCCAAATGGCATTCCAATAACACTTATCACTGGAAAGGTAATAGGTATTCTCTGAGCTTGCTAGAAGGACAAAGTAGAGGGAAGCGCTGCTTTGTTAACTTATGTCATAATTCTGTAGTAGGACAGACTGTTCGCTGTTCTCGGGAAAGACAGGATTCTGTGTGAATGTACTACATTTTCTTGTATGAAAGTGCGTGAATGTAAAGACATTCGGGTTAATTGTGAAACTCTAGTTTTATTTCTCAGGAGCATTGGGTCTCCAACTATGTGTCTTCATTCTGGAGAAACGGTTAGCCAATGCTTGTTAGATGGGTAAGGTAGAGGTATGTGCTACTTTATCAATGGAAGTAACGATTCCGTAGTAGGGCAGAGGTAAGCGCTGCTCTCGGGAAAGACGGAATTCTCGTGAGAAAGGTCTATTGCTATTCCTTGGTTAGCGAAGCGGACAATGGTGGCATTTTTATGTTGTTACTAACAGAATTGTAAATTTGAAACAAAAACTTACTGAGCAGATTTTGTGAACGAGGGGTATACAGGAGCAGGAGCTGCCGCAGCAGCTGCTGACGTCAGAACGACCGCGCTGGGATTGGACAGTCGGTCAGAAACGTAAAACGCTCCGGATTGGTGCATTAGTGTGCGCCGCGCTAGGAGTGGAAAAATACAGGGTGACGTAGACGCTCCCTATTGGTGCGTTAGTGTGAGTCGCGCTGGGATTTGAGAATTGTGAAAGTGACGTAGACGCTCCGGATTGGTGCGTTAGTGTGAGTTGCGCTACGATTGGACAGAATAGCGGTACAGTTGTAAGGAGAATCTAGTGATACACGGAAAGAAAGGAAAATGTATTACGATCAGCCAGAAAAGGAGAAAAAGTCTTGGTTTGGTAGAATTAAGAAGTGGTTTAAGAAGGACAAACCAATTGTAACTAGGGAAGGACAGTTACTTCCTCCACCGAAAACCCCCGCATCCTTCATGGTTGCGAAATATGGATATCACACCTGTATTTGGTTAGATAACTGGGTCAAGCATACCGAGAAGGACGGAGTGTTGGCTTTTCCAGAACATGGTTCATTTAATTTGGCTGTTCTGAGAAATTTGAGAGAGAAAATGATGAATTTAGAACCAAGACCTAGACAGTCCCAATTTGAAACATTGACGGAATGGGAAGACGAGATGCATGACCGAGAAAGACAGAGAAATGGTAGAGAATATAGGTACTTGTTAGGCAGATCATACGGACATGAGACGCAGGATGATCGAATGAGAAGGTGGCGGAATGTGAGTATGACGGAGGGTTTGTTTCCCGTAAGAACTGCAGGAGAGAATGAAGGAAGAAAGTGTGTAGAAAAGAGGCATAATGTGGAATCGAGAGGGTATGGAGTGAATGAATCAGAGGATGATGTTCTTGATGATATGTTCTATAAGAATCCACCTTCATATTGACCAGAACCAGAAATATTAACCCCAAGTGCCCCAATAAAAGAAACAGTACAAATCATAAAATCGGAACCAGAGTTCAAAGATTTGGGAAGGAACAATTCCATTAGAGAGGTAGAGAAGAAGTCCGGAGGAAAATTAGATGGAGAAAATTCTGCAGAACTAGCAAAAACGACCCTAGAATTAACCGAGAAAATAAGAGAATTGACTAAGAATCTAGAAGCGGTAACTGTTCCAGTAACGATAGGTCCAGTAATGCTTATTTTTGATAAACAGAAAGATAGCGAACATTGTTTGACGGTCCCTTCTAAAAGTAATAAACCGGCTGAACAACCAAGAATGAGTCAGAATGAGAATCCATGGAGACAGACTATGAGTATGATTGAACCGAATTTTTCAAATAACCCGTTTTTAGGCCAAAACTGTGCAGAAAAGCGTATGACTATAGTGGAGTCAATGTCAGAAACACAAAAGGATTTTGGACAAGGAAATGTAGAGAAGCCAGTAGGACCATCTATAGAGGAATTGAGTGAATGGTTGAGAAGCTTACAAAAGAAAGACAAAGAATCCCAGTCAATAGATGTGGCCAAACTACGAATGGTACTGGAAGAATTAATAGTAGGAACTATCCCGACAGAAAAGTTAAAAACTTACTAAGATGAGGAGTTGTTATTTCTGTGTAAAAGCGTAACATGGAGAGCAAAAAGTCTTCATGAAAGATTAGAAGAAGTAGCAAATGAAATGGGTATTGATATTGAAAAGGTAAAAGCACTACAGAAACCCTATCGAGTAGATTTCACTGAAAAAGACATTGAAAACATGAATACCACAGGACGAATAGGTCAGATTAAAGAGATAATTATTTTGTTGAGAAAATGGGGAGATGTGGACGAATGGAAAAGCAGATGGTATCGTAAACAAGACGAAGTTTCAGACAAAACGTTTTCAGCTTACCCTGTTAGAGAGAAAGAGAAGGTTGTGACAGAATGCCCTATGAGAGAGATTCCAGGAGGAGGATATGTACATGTCCTATGGACTAGACAGGATATTTTGTCATTTACAAATGACTTCCCTCGACTGCGTGAAAAACCCGTCGAGTGGTATAGACAGGTGGATAGATTTGTAAAATTATCCAAAGTATTGTGGATTGATCTGAATAGCTTGTTTGACATAATAGTACCAGCAGATCTATGGACAGAGTGCAAAATCGTAATAGATTGGCCAAAACAGGAATACCCAAGGGATCCAAAAACAGGAGCTCCAGACCCCGAAGTAATGAAGAAATATGAACAGGTTATGGCTTTTTTGAAAAACAAGGTACCCCCTAAAGAGACGGATTGGGTAAAAATTGACAGAACACATCAGGAGAGCAAAGAGTCAGTACATGCCTATTATAAGAGGTTAATTTTAGCCTTTAAACAATTCAGTGGAGATGAAAATCTAAGTGACAAGGATTTTAGTCATTTCGTATACAGATTTGTATATGGTCTTCGTCCAGAAATTAGTGAATTGATAAAACAACATACGGTAAATTGGCAAAATAAGAAAATAGACGAAGTATTGAGACATGCTAAATATTTCAGTGACGAAATTGAAGCAAAACAGCGAAAACTGAAAGAAAAGGCTATGTGGGCACAAGTAAAGGTAGCAGAGAGACTGGAAGCTCAATTAGTGGAACAAGCTGGGTCAAGACAAAAATTTAATGCAGGGAAAAATAAAGGAAAAATTGAGGAAGCTAAAAAGAAATTTCCGTGTCATAATTGCGGTAGGATAGGGCATTGGAAATCCGAGTGTAAATTTCTTCTGAGTACTAACGATGAAAATGCATCATTGAATCCACAGGTGCAGAATGAGGTGAGTGGTCAACAGCAACGACAACAGCAGGTTGTAACACAACAGAATCAGGTGCCAAAACCACCTTTTCCACAGAACAAAAATTGCCAGAAGTATGGTAAGGAGAATGGATTCTACAACGAAGAACAGGTAAATAAGCCGCAACGCGCTAGCGCTGCTTAGCAGTATTGGCTGCAACGCGATGAAAGCGATTCAGAAGAGGGTTATTGATGGTGGCGAAGGGAGGAAGAAGAGTGCGTACTTGGCGCAACTCTAGAAGTAGACCAGACAGGCCCATTTTTAGATGGAAAAGTTAATAATGAAAATATTACTTTCCTAGTTGATACTGGTGCTACTCGATCAACTGTTAGATCAGCTGATGTCAGAATCTTCCTCTCTCAGATGAAACGATCCAAGTAGTTGGTGTATCCAACAGACAGATTAAAACTTACCTTACAGAACCAGTGAAAGTTAGTATAGGAAAATTTTCTGAAATGCACCGGTTTGTAGTGTGCGACACCAGTCCTGTGAACTTGTTAGGTAGAGATTTATTGTGCAAGATGAACTGCACCATATTTTGTACTCCAGATGGAATAGCCTTTGAAACACCAGATGATGATGTGCTGTATAAAATGACAATGGCAAACAGGGAGAAAGAGGTTACAGGAACCTATGCTGTATTTAACCCTGACGAATTACCAAAATAATTAAAACAATCTGTTAAAGCAGAAGTTTGGGATTTCACTGGAGAAGATGTAGGATTGATGAGAAATGTAGATCCAGTAAAAATAACTGTAAAAGAAGGAGTGAGTTACCCAAATGTCCCACAATATAAATTAACACCTGAAATAATCGAAGGAGTTACTCCTGTGATTGAGAAAATGATAAAACAAGGAATTTTGAGAGAAATAATGAGTAGCCCATGTAATTCACCAATAATGGGACTGAAGAAGCCTAGTGGGAAGTTCAGGATAGTGCAAGATCTGAGAAAGATAAACAAAATTGTTGTATCATGTTGTCCCATTGTACCGAATCCGCCTGTGATTCTATATCAGGTCCCTCATGATGCAGAATGGTATACAGTGATTGATCTGTGCCATGCTTTCTTTTCCATCCCATTGCACCATGACAGTCAGCAAATTTTTGCATTTTGTTTCAGTGAGCGTATTTTGGCGTGGTGCCGAATTCCACAGGGGTATACAGAAAGCCCCTCAATATTTAATCAGATATTGAAGAAGTCTTTGGAAAGTCTAGAAATGCCTGAAAACTCTGTACTAGTCCAATATATCGATGACCTACTTGTGGCATCGAAAACTTGTGAAGCTTGTGAGGTAGACACAGTAGCCTTGCTGAATCATTTGGCAGATGGAGGACTAAAAGTGTCCCCATCGAAATTACAGTTTTGTAAGAAAGAAGTCCAATATTTGGGACTTAGCATTGAGAAAGGACACAGGAAAATAACCATAGACAGAATCAGGATCCACCAATGACCCAAAGAGAAGTGAGAATGTTTCTGGAAATGGTTGGATATTGTCGTCAGTGGATAAGCAATTTTTCATTCATTGCAAAACCTTTGGTACGATTGACAAGAAGTGATGTGAGAGATCCAATTGATTTGAACAAAGAGGAGTTGGCAGCATTCAAAAGATTGAGAGAAGGATTGTGTGAAGCACCTGCATTAGGTATGCCTGATTATAACAAGGAGTTCGAGTTGTATTGCAGTGAGAGAAATGGATGTGCACTTTCTGTTCTAGTACAGAAGCATGGAAAACTGAGGAAACCAATTGCGTATTTTTCATCCATGTTTGACCCAGTAGCTGTAGCCCTTCCTGGGTGCCTGAAAGCAGTAGCTGCTACATGTCGAAGTTTGGAACAGAGTGAGGGAATTGTGATGGGAGATCCTGTGAAAGTGTTTGTACCTCATGATGTGGCGATCCTTTTAACAAGGAGTCGTACTCAGTAGATGACGCACAGCCGATGGAATAAGTATGAAAAGGTCATATTGGGTGCAACAAATGTGAGTCTTGTGAGATGTGTGAATGTGAATCCTTCAACGCTGTTGCCAGATGTAGAGCATGTAGAAGTAAGGGATGAAGCAGATCACGACTGTTTGGATGTACTTGATTTCTGTACAAAACCGAGACCTGACATAAAAGATGAACCCTTGCCAGAAAGTGATTATGTCATATTTGTTGATGGATCTTGTTTGAGGACATATGATGGAGTGCTGAGTGCAGCATATGCGGTATGTACAGTTGCAGCAGTGATGGAAGCATCCTATTTGAAAGGAGTAAGATCAGCCCAAGTAGCTGAACTTGTTGACCTGACCAGAGCATGTAAGATTGGGAAAAGTGTGAGAGTGACTGTGATAACTGATAGCCAGTACGGCTATGGGGCAGTCCACGACTTCGGCCAAATATGGCTGCAGAGAGGTTTCCTACCCTCAAGTGGAACTCCCATTAAGAATGCTGAAGTGGTTGGAAAGTTGCTTGAGGCGATACAGCTGCCTAGGCAATTGGCTGTGGTAAAATGTGCTGCCCATAGTCGCAGTGGTGATTACATTGCCACTGGTAATAAATTCACTAATGATATGGCGCAATATTGTGCACGAAATCAGAATTCAATCAATCGGGCAAAGGAAAAGGAATTGATTTCTTGTTTCCCAATGTTTACTAACACTGTGGGAACATGGGACGAGGTAAGACAATTGCAGGAAGAAGCAGGAGAGGAAGAAATAACAGTGGGTAAAAGCAGGATGTGCACCAAGAGAGAAGGATCATGTGTGGGTCTATCGAGATGGAAGACCAGTTATGCCTGATAGCATGATGTCTGCCATGGCACGGATGTATCATGAGCAGGGACATATAGGGAGAGACGCCATGATTAGTTCTTTTAAGCAGACCTGATATAATGCAAAATTCCGACTTGTAGCAGAAAGTCTTTGTCAGAGATGTCTAATTTGTCAGCAATACAATCCAGGAAGAAAGACAGTAGTGAGTCTAGGAACAATAGGTCGAGAGGGAGGGCCTTTTACCAGAATGCAAGTGAATTTCATTGAGATGCCTCCTTGTAACAGGTTGAGGTATGTTTTGGTTATGGTATGTCTATTTTCCAGGTGGGTAGAGGCGTTCCCAACAAGAAGAAATGATGGAATGACAGTGGCAAAATTACTCTTGAGGGAATTTATCCCTAGATTTGGGTTCCCAGTAACAATTGAATCAGACAGAGGAGGACATTTTCATAATGAGATCATAAAATTGATTTGTGAAGCGTTGAATGTACGACAAAAACTGCATTGTGCCTATTGACCAGAGGCTTCTGGTGTAGTAGAACAAATGAATGGTACTATCAAAAACAGAATAGGGAAAATGTGTTTAGCCACAGGTATGAAATGGCCTGATGTCTTGCCTCTAGTACTCATGACTATTAGATCAATTCCAGATAGAACTACTAGTTTGAGTCCTCATGAGATCCTCATGGGACACGCAATGAGACATGTATTTATACCAGTCAACAAGCTGATGACAATAACTGATGACATGGTGTTGGAATACTGTAAAAGCCTGGCTGACGCAGTTCATTCTGTGTTTCATCAGGTTGGAGCGGATGCCACCACTCTTGAAAAGAAGCCAGCCCATGATCTAAGCCCAGGGGACTGGGTAAGGATAAAAGTCCACAGAAGAAGAAACTGTTTGGTTCCCAGGTGGGGAAAACCAAGACAAGTCATCTTGACCACAACAACAGCTGTGAAGTGTGCTGGATTGAAGAACTGGATCCATGCAAGTCATACGTTCAGAATTCCAAATCCAGTTGACAGCAAAGAAAAGGAGTATTATAACGAATCAGAATCCAGTACTGAGTCGGATGACGGAGAGCCGAAAGACAAAGAAAAAGAAAACCCTGAAAGGGGGAAAACAGAGCAGAGTTTAACTTTGGTCCCCAGAAGTAATTCCCTGAGGAGAAGGTTACAGATTTCTGATATCAGTTCAGACTCAGAGACAGAACAAAGAGCACACTCTTCCAAAAAAGAACAAGGGAAGAACAAAGAAAAGGACAGTGTAGAGACAATAAAAGAAATTCATGAGAAGGAAGTGCCAGATGAATGATTGAGAGAAATTCCACCTGAAACAACACCTTTAGATGGACAGGTGCCAGATACAGAGGGAGAGGGAAAGATTATTGCAGAAGACCCCCGAGGAGGTGTAGGGAACTCCAACATCCAGTTAGAAGCAGGGACAAGTAGTCAGCAGGAAGATTGCGTGTCAGAGATCCGAGGAGGGACAGAAGTAGGGAAAACAAAAGAAGTGGTGGAAAAAGAATCTGTTGAGAGTAAAAAGCAAGTTGAAACAGAGTCAGAGGAAAGCGAAGATAAGATACCAGAAGGCCGAGTTCTAAGAAAGAGAGCTTAGAGAACTGAAAAGAATGATAAAGGGAGTAAATTGAAAAGAGCGGCAAAGGACGAGGTGTGGCCGAATAAAATAAAAAGACTGAGATATCGACTGACACGTGTAAATTCGCAGAGGGCTGAACAGGTGAAGGAAATAACGAGTCAGGAAAAATCGAAAGGAGAAGAAACAACAGTGGTTAAAGGATTGTATGACATAATTTCGAAAGACAAAAATTCGACCTACAAAAATATCGCAACAAAAATATCGTGGTCAAGAATATCGACATCCTATCTACAACATGGTAAGTACAAAAATATCGATAATTTAATATCGATGTCAAAAATATCGTAATTCAAAAATATCGGTTTTTTTTTAGTTTAAAAATATATGTAAAATAAACCAAATAATACTTATAAATCAAAGAAACATAATTAAATATATTTTATAATATGTAAAATTTATAATAAATATATATAATTAAATGAAACTTTAATTAAACATATATATATAATATATAATATATACACTTACTTAATAATTACTTTTAATAATAATTTCTGTAACATATTAATTATTAAATATTTATTTAAATTACCAATACATCTATACACATAAAACAATAACATTAATAAATATTAAATAATTACATATAGCAAATAATAATCAATAATTGTAATTTGAATAATTTTTATTATTAAATATATATTACAATAGCTAAAATATTACAAAACATATTTAATATCAGACACAATAAAACTACTAGTCCAACTTCAACAAAAACAACAGTAAGGAAAATGTTGGATAGCGTAGGGGTAAAAATAACTATTCCAACTCCCGAGAGTGCAACAGTAGGGAAAACATTGGATAGCGTAGAGGTAAAAATTACTATTCCAACTCCAAAGAGTGCAACAGTAGGGAAAGCGTTGGATAGCGTAGGGGTAAAAATTACTATTCCAACTCCAGAGAGTGCAATAGTAGGGAAAGTGTTGGATAGCGTAATGGTAAAAATTACTATTCCCACTCCAGAGAGTGCAATAGTAGGGAAAGTGTTGGATAGCGTAAGGGTAAAAATTACTATTCCCACTCCAGACAGTGCAACAGTAGGGAAAACGTTGGATAGCGTAGGGGTACAAATAACTATTCCAACTCCAAAGAGTGCAACAGTAGGGAAAACGTTGGATAGCGTAGGGGTAAAAATTACTATTCCAACTCCAGAGAGTGCAATAGTAGGGAAAGTGTTGGATAGCGTAAGGGTAAAATTTACTATTCCCACTCCAGAGAGTGCAATAGTAGGGAAAGTGTTGGATAGCGTAAGGGTAAAAATTACTATTCCCACTCCAGACAGTGCAATAGTAGAGAAAACGTCGGATAGCGTAGGGGTAAAAATAACTATTCCAACTCCAAAGAGTGCAACAGTAGGGAAAACGTTGGATAGCTTAGGAGTAAAAATTACTATTCCAACTCCAGAGAGTGCAATAGTAGGGAAAGTGTTGGATAGCGTAAGGGTAAAATTTACTATTCCCACTCCAGAGAATGCAATAGTAGGGAAAGTGTTGGATAACGTAAGGGTAAAAATTACTCTTCCCACTCCAGACTGTGCAACAGTAGAGAAAAGGTTGGATAGCGTAGGGGTAAAAATTACTATTCCAACTCCAAAGAGTGCAACAGTAGGGAAAGCGCTGGATAGCGTAGGGGTAAAAATTACTATTCCAACTCCAGAGAGTGCAACAGTAGAGAAAGCGCTGGATAGCGTAGGGGTAAAAATTACTATTCCCACTCCAGATAGTAAAACAGTTGTGAAAGCACTAGATAGCATAGTGATTCTATGAACATTATAACCAATTCAATAATTTCTTATAAAAAAATTGCATGTTAACAATGTTTTAAAACAAAAAATATTATTAAATACCAATTATGTAAAATAAATATTTAAATAAATAAATTTAAATTACATCCCACACTATTCCCCCTTTGACACACAACACACTACACATACAAAATACACAATAGATTTATATATCAATTTCTCTCTTATTTGCAATTAATAATACATTCTTTATAATTAATATAGTTATTAATTGACTAATTAATACATATTAACTACGAAATTACAAATATTTACCTATTAATTATTAATTAACAATACATTAATTAGCAATAACAACAAATAAAATACAATAATAAATTATTTATATTTACTATATTTAACTAACTAATAACAATTAATTAATATTAATTACAAATAAATAAAATATATCATTATTTATTTTATTTTAATTACATCCCACCCTATTCCCCTATAAACCCACAACCCACTACACATAAAAATTCACATAATTAATTTAATTATGAATTAATCACTTAATAAAATTAAATCACCAATTAATTACTAATTAACAATTAATTAACTATAACAATAAATAAATATTTTTAATAAAATAATTATAATGTATATAATTAACCAAATAATAAAATAATTTTACAATTAATAATTAATTAACAATTAATTAATCTATTAATCACATTAATTACCAATTATTAATTAATTACCAATTAATTAATCATAAATACCAATTAAACAATACATATTAATTCAATAATTATAATTAAATTACTTCCCACCCTATTCCCCTATAAACCCACAACCCACTACACATAAAAATTCACATAATTAATTTAATTATCAATTAATCACTTAATAAAATTAAATCACCAATTAATTACTAATTAACAATTAATTAATTAACAATAACAATAAATAAATATTAATAATAAACTAATTATAATGTATATAATTAACCAATTAATAAAATATTTTTACAATTAATAATTGATTAACAATTAATTAATCAATTAATTACCAATTATTAATTAATACCAATTAATTCATCATAAATACCAATTAAACAACACATATTAATTCATTAATTATAATTAAATTACTTCCCACCCTATTCCCCTATAAACCCACAACCCGCTCTGATACTAAAACGCTAAATTAAATTTAAAATAATTATTAATCTCTAAACATTTATTTTTAAATGTATTAAAATACATTACAATTATCTTTAACATACAAATAAAATACATATTAAATGACATTACACTAAATAAATATCGATATTATTGACATCGAAATTTTTACTTACGATATTACTTACATCGAAATTAATTACCTCGATATTATTAACTTCGATATTACTTACCTTGGGATCGATATTCTGTCCGTCGATATTCTTGACTTCGATATTCTGTACCTACGATATTAAAAACACGATATTATTGTAGGTCGAAATTTGAAACTCGATATTTTGGCTAAACACCGGTTAGAGAAAGCAAAAGAACAAGGAAACCTAACCAGAGGTATAAATCACCGGAATGGACATATGTGGCCCTGCCTGAAGTAAAAGAAGAGGTGGATAGCCAAGGAAATCCAGAGGTGGTTGTACCAGAAGTGGTTGAGGAAGACGAAGAATCGGAAATCCTGAGAGTTATCTTTTCCGATATTGGAGAAGAAGCTGATGTTCAGGACAACCTGTATGCTGAAAACGAAGGGAAAGTGGAAGATGATGAGATGCCAAACTGAATGAGACAAGAAAATTACTGATGGAGAGACAATAAAATACTGAATAAGATAAAAACTGTTGGAACCACATAGGTGCTTAGAGCCTTGGGTTAGAAACTAGTTGTGAAGTAGAAGAGGCTAAGTCAAAAGACACGGCTCATTTTAGCTAAGATGGCAAACATAGAAAGTAGCAAAAGTAGATGTACCTTCTTTAGAAGATGGTGCAAAATGTGTTGTTGTTGTACAGGATTATTAATGCTTCTTTGGAGTATTCTCGCTCTACTAATTTCATTTAAAGTTACTATAGATACATTAGAAGGACAGAGTGATAACATAACTAACATAGGGAAGATTCAAAAGGTAGTTCCGACTAGAATAGATAGAAATTATTTACATAAAGATAGGTCTATTACAGATTTTTCTAACAATGTGTTTTCAAAATTATTATATGAATATGTAAAAACAATGCACGTAAGGGATTGCTATGTGTGCATGCAGTTACCTGCATCTGTATCTGAAGAAGTGACTTATCATCACCTTCCAGTAACATATGGAATAACATGTAGTGTAATAGCTAGTTTATTTTATCAAACAGGTAAATTAGAGTATTATTGTTTAGATGTAGATACTATATTTTCACAAGTTCCGGCAATTAACAAACTAAACAAGGTAAAACCTGCAAATGTATTAGGTGAATTTTTCTTAGAGAATAAAGAACTAACATTAGAATACATATTTAGAAATAACTTGACTTGTAGGTTAAAGAAAGAGGAGAAGACATTTTTAGATATGGTTGAAGAAAGGAGATTGAAAATGCAAAGAAAGGCTTCAGAAGCGAAAGTGGAGAGAACAGTTTGGGATGTTGAAATGGAAAAACACTTGAAAGGGGAAACGAGTCTAACTATGGCTTTAGATTGGCCTCAGAAAGGGAAATTGTGTATAAGAAGGAATCAAACGGCGTATGACAATTATTTTCTAGGGATAAGTGAGTGCCATGATACATACCGAATCATGGGAGGATGGGGATTTAAAGGTGGAAGAGATCCAGTCTTTCCGGGACTGTATTTCATTTGTGGGAACAGGGCATATTATCGTTTGCCAGACCATTGGTATGGCACATGTTATGTTGGCCCGGTTTTTCCAAAGATTTTTCATAGAGATAGAGGAGAAGATAGTGTACATAGTTTAGGTAGTTATTTAGCACGTATTAAGAGGGAATCTTGGACTGAAATTGTGGGTGACATTTTTGGACCACTGATACCCGCAGTGGGAATATCTCTGAATGCAAACAAAATTAGAAGACTTTCATCAGTAGTGGATCGCTTGTCAACAAGCACCGCTGGAGGATTTTTATTGGTAAATACTTAAATGGTTGCCATGCGTGCTATGGTAATGCAAAATCGACTTGCCCTTGATATTTTATTGGCAAAAGAGGGTGGAGTCTGTGGAATGCTGAAAGTTCAACATTGTTGTACTTACATTCCTGACGAAAGTAGAGATTTGAAAATTTATATTAAGAATATTACAGAATTGCATGACGAAATTGGCCCACTGGAGGTTGAAGGTGTTTGAGAGAAGATTGGTAAGAAAATAATATCAGCTATTAAAGACTTTGTAGTAAAATTAGGTAGTACATTTATAGGTAAGATATTATTTCCATTAACATGTGTGATTTTCTTAGTATTAATAATTAGATTAGGATGTATTTATTGTAGAAAAGATAAAAAACAGAAAAGAATAAAAAGAGAAAACTTAAGGAGAAGGGATAAGAAACAAGAAAGAGAATTTGAAGAAATAGAACTAGAAGAGATCAAGGAAAGTATGTATAAAACAGCAAAAAGAGAAGAAACAGGGGAAACTGAAATATGAATGAAACAAGAAATCAATTTAAAATTCCGTAAAAGGGATACAAAATTTTTGGTTGGTGTGGTGATATAATCACAAAAGGGGGGATTGCTGGAGCTGGTAGTGCAAAATTGTGTATACCCCCCATTTTGCATGTTTATATTAATCAGAATAATTAACTAATAGTAATCTTATTAATTGGTTTGCAGTGAAAGACTTATCAATCATATTAACAAAAGAATTACACTTGGGTATTGCAATTGCATGGCTATACTAATTGTAAACTAACTTGTGTACGCATACTAATAATCGAAAATTAGAATATTGCATGATAAATGTTGCTTTGGTGATGTGATTGTAAATTGTGCTTTATTATGTGAGTATAAACGCTTTGAGTGTTGCTTTCTGCTAGATAATTACTTACACATAAGGGTATTAGCGAGGGATTAACATTTTATTAGCCATTTCTACGTTTTAATTACGTTTTTGTGTTTCTTTTGCTTAAGTTGCCCATTTCGGCCTAGACAAAATGGCTGAATGAGACATTGAACGTGACTGCTCCTGACAACACGAGGTTCTGGGTGAAGTGCGCAGGCGTCACCGCCAGCGGCAGTGGCCTGGTCCTGACCCCGGGAGAAGAAGCCCTAGTCAAGGTTACTTCAGGAACTACCCCAACGACAAGACAATAGACAATTTAAAAACCGGAACCAGCAAGTGCGATGACTTCATTATGCAGACTCTATGAGAACTTTACCCATCGACCCCAAGTCGACCAATCAGAACTTTCTAAAACCCCAATCTTGATACTTTTTGACATTATTTTCACTATAAAAGTAGGCAGGGAATTGAACTAAATAAAACTCGCTCTTCTTTGATGAACTCAATTTCCTGACGTTATGCTGACGGAGAGGACGGTGACACTGCTGGACAGCTGTTATCCTGAATCTTTGAGAGACTGAATTGCGGTCTAACTTTGATGAATTAAAAGATTTTTCCTCGACATGACTGACTTAGAGGACGACTTTTAGCCAGATTAGGTAAATATGATGTTCTGCAATGCTGATGATGATTTCTAATGATTTTGCAAAAATTCTTAGATAAAGAATATTTGATTAATTGACAAATGTGTTGTGTCGATTATTTGAAGAAGAGAATTAGGATAAAGAGTAGTGTTTAGATAAATAAGTTAATCACTAAAACCATAGTTAACAACTAAATGATTCATCTCCTTATGAGAGGAATGTCAGGGTTGAAGTCAAAGTATTTAGAGTGAGGTAAATATATTCCTTTCATGTCAGCGTTTGGAAGCTTATTCCTCTAGCGAAGCAGATCAACTGAGTATGAGTATTGGTGTTATTGGCCCCACCAATGAATGCTTTTGAGTGAATTTGCTATTGAGGTAATTGGTCTGTGACGAAGGGGGAATTTGATGTTCCACGCTGTAACAGTTTTTCTGGTAGCAGAATGATGGTTTTTATTGTTTTGGTTTGGTGATTATTGCTTGTTAATAGCTTAGTGATTATTGATTATTGATATTGGTTTACCTACTAACATTCTATGTGAGTCGTGTTGAGTTTTATGTTGTTTGCACGGCTTCTGGGATGTAGGAAGTCGGAAGTTTGTAACGGTTCCGTAGTAGAGCAGAGGTAAGCGCTGCTCTCGGGAAAGACGGAATTGTTGTTGCCCTGTAGGTACACAGGGGAAACGTTTAACGATTGAAGTTGCACGCTGCATTGACTGGGTTTGATTCGGTGACATCGTCGTGTGTTGCCATTAGAGATATTTTCTGTGTGAGAGAAGTGTGTATGATAGCGAAGGTTACCTGTGAAATTTTGGTCTTAGGTACCAGGAGTCCAAATGGCATTCCAATAACACTTACCACTGGAAAGGTAATAGGTATTCTCTGAGCTTGCTAGAAGGACAAAGTAGAGGGAAGCGCTGCTTTGTTAACGTATGTCATAATTCTGTAGTAGGACAGACTGTTCGCTGTTCTCGGGAAAGACAGGATTCTGTGTGAATGTACTACATTTTCTTGTATGAAAGTGCGTGAATGTAAAGACATTCGGGTTAATTGTGAAACTCTAGTTTTATTTCTCAGGAGCATTGGGTCTCCAACTATGTGTCTTCATTCTGGAGAAACGGTTAGCTAATGCTTGTTAGATGGGTAAGGTAGAGGTATGTGCTACTTTATCAATGGAAGTAACGATTCCGTAGTAGGGCAGAGGTAAGCGCTGCTCTCGGGAAAGACGGAATTCTCGTGAGAAAGGTCTATTGCTATTCCTTTTTTAGCGAAGCGGACAATGGTGGCATTTTTATGTTGTTACTAACAGAATTGTAAATTTGAAACAAAAACTTACTGAGCAGATTTTGTGAACGAGGGGTAGACAGGAGCAGGAGCTGCCGCAGCAGCTGCTGACGTCAGAACGACCGCGCTGGGATTGGACAGTGGGTCAGAAACGTAAAACGCTCCGGATTGGTGCGTTAGTGTGCGCCGCGCTAGGAGTGGAAAAATACAGGGTGAAGTAGACGCTCCCTATTGGTGCGTTAGTGTGAGTCGCGCTGGGATTTGAGAATTGTGAAAGTGACGTAGACGCTCCGGATTGGTGCGTTAGTGTGAGTTGCGCTACGATTGGACAGAATAGCGGTACAGTTGTAAGGAGAATCTAGTGATACACGGAAAGAAAGGAAAATGTATTACGATCAGCCAGAAAAGGAGAAAAAGTCTTGGTTTGGTAGAATTAAGAAGTGGTTTAAGAAGGACAAACCAATTGTAACTAGGGAAGGACAGTTACTTCCTCCACCGAAAACCCCCGCATCCTTCATGGTTGCGAAATATGGATATCACACCTGTATTTGGTTAGATAACTGGGTCAAGCATACCGAGAAGGACGGAGTGTTGGCTTTTCCAGAACATGGTTCATTTAATTTGGCTGTTCTGAGAAATTTGAGAGAGAAAATGATGAATTTAGAACCAAGACCTAGACCGTCCCAATATGAAGCATTGACGGAATGGGAAGACGAGATGCATGACCGAGAAAGACAGAGAAATGGTAGAGAATATAGGTACTTGTTAGGCAGATCATACGGACATGAGACGCAGGATGATCGAATGAGAAGGTGGCGGAATGTGAGTATGACGGAGGGTTTGTTTCCCGTAAGAACTGCAGGAGAGAATGAAGGAAGAAAGTGTGTAGAAAAGAGGCATAATGTGGAATCGAGAGGGTATGGAGTGAATGAATCAGAGGATGATGTTCTTGATGATATGTTCTATAAGAATCCACCTTCATATTGACCAGAACCAGAAATATTAACCCCAAGTGCCCCAATAAAAGAAACAGTACAAATCATAAAATCGGAACGAGAGTTCCAGGATTTGGGAAGGAACAATTCCATTAGAGAGGTAGAGAAGAAGTCCGGAGGAAAATTAGATGGAGAAAATTCTGCAGAACTAGCAAAAACTACCCTAGAATTAACCGAGAAAATAAGAGAATTGACTAAGAATCTAGAAGCGGTAACTGTTCCAGTAACGATAGGTCCAGTAATGCCTATTTTTGATAAACAGAAAGATAGCGAACATTGTTTGACGGTCCCTTCTAAAAGTAATAAACCGGCTGAACAACCAAGAATGAGTCAGAATGAGAATCCATGGAGACAGACTATGAGTATGATTGAACCGAATTTTTCAAATAACCCGTTTTTAGGCCAAAACTGTGCAGAAAAGCGTATGACTATAGTGGAGTCAATGTCAGAAACACAAAAGGATTTTGGACAAGGAAATGTAGAGAAGCCAGTAGGACCATCTATAGAGGAATTGAGTGAATGGTTGAGAAGCTTACAAAAGAAAGACAAAGAATCCCAGTCAATAGATGTGGCCAAACTACGAATGGTACTGGAAGAATTAATAGTAGGAACTATCCCGACAGAAAAGTTAAAAACTTACCAAGATGAGGAGTTGTTATTTCTGTGTAAAAGCGTAACATGGAGAGCAAAAAGTCTTCATGAAAGATTAGAAGAAGTAGCAAATGAAATGGGTATTGATATTAAAAAGGTAAAAGCACTACAGAAACCCTATCGAGTAGATTTCACTGAAAAAGACATTGAAAACATGAATACCACAGGACGAATAGGTCAGATTAAAGAGATAATTATTTTGTTGAGAAAATGGGGAGATGTGGACGAATGGAAAAGCAGATGGTATCGTAAACAAGACTAAGTTTCAGACAAAATGTTTTCAGCTTACCCTGTTAGAGAGAAAGAGAAGGTTGTGACAGAATGCCCTATGAGAGAGATTCCAGGAGGAGGATATGTACATGTCCTATGGACTAGACAGGATATTTTGTCATTTACAAATGACTTCCCTCGACTGCGTGAAAAACCCGTCGAGTGGTATAGACAGGTGGATAGATTTGTAAAATTATCCAAAGTATTGTGGATTGATCTGAATAGCTTGTTTGACATAATAGTACCAGCAGATCTATGGACAGAGTGCAAAATCGTAATAGATTGGCCAAAACAGGAATACCCAAGGGATCCAAAAACAGGAGCTCCAGACCCCGAAGTAATGAAGAAATATGAACAGGTTATGGCTTTTTTGAAAAACAAGGTACCCCCTAAAGAGACGGATTGGGTAAAAATTGACAGAACACATCAGGAGAGCAAGGAGCCAGTACACGCCTATTATAAGAGGTTAATTTTAGCCTTTAAACAATTCAGTGGAGATGAAAATCTAAGTGACAAGGATTTGAGTCATTTCGTATACAGATTTGTATATGGTCTTCGTCCAGAAATTAGTGAAATGATAAAACAACATACGGTAAATTGGCAAAATAAGAAAATAGACGAAGTATTGAGACATGCTAAATATTTCAGTGACGAAATTGAAGCAAAACAGCGAAAACTGAAAGAAAAGGCTATGTGGGCACAAGTAAAGGTAGCAGAGAGACTGGAAGCTCAATTAGTGGAACAAGCTGGGTCAAGACAAAAATTTAATGCAGGGAAAAATAAAGGAAATATTGAGGAAGCTAAAAAGAAATTTCCGTGTCATAATTGCGGTAGGATAGGGCATTGGAAATCCGAGTGTAAATTTCTTCCGAGTACTAACGATGAAAATGCATCATTGAATCCACAGGTGCAGAATGAGGTGAGTGGTCAACAGCAACGACAACAGCAGGTTGTAACACAACAGAATCAGGTGCCAAAACCACCTTTTCCACAGAACAAAAATTGCCAGAAGTATAGTAAGGAGAATGGATTCTACAACGAAGAACAGGTAAATAAGCCGCAACGCGCTAGCGCTGCTTAGCAGTATTGGCTGCAACGCGATGAAAGCGATTCAGAAGAGGGTTATTGATGGTGCCGAAGGGAGGAAGAAGAGTGCGTACTTGGCGCAACTCTAGAAGTAGACCAGACAGGCCCATTTGTAGATGGAAAAGTTAATAATGAAAATATTACTTTCCTAGTTGATACTGGTGCTACTCGATCAACTGTTAGATCAGCTGATGTCAGAATCTTCCTCTCTCGGATGAAACGATCCAAGTAGTTGGTGTATCCAACAGACAGATTAAAACTTACCTTACAGAACCAGTGAAAGTTAGTATAGGGAAATTTTCTGAAATGCACCGGTTTGTAGTGTGCGACACCAGTCCTGTGAACTTGTTAGGTAGAGATTTATTGTGCAAGATGAACTGCACCATATTTTGTACTCCACATGGAATAGCCTTTGAAACACCAGATGATGATGTGCTGTATAAAATGACAATGGCAAACAGGGAGAAAGAGGTTACAGGAACCTATGCAGTATTTAACCCTGACGAATTACCAAAATAATTAAAACAATCTGTTAAAGCAGAAGTTTGGGATTTCACTGGAGAAGATGTAGGATTGATGAGAAATGTAGATCCAGTAAAAATAACTGTAAAAGAAGGAGTAGGTTACCCAAATGTCCCACAATATAAATTAACACCTGAAATAATCGAAGGAGTTACTCCTGTGATTGAGAAAATGATAAAACAAGGAATTTTGAGAGAAATAATGAGTAGCCCATGTAATTCACCAATAATGGGACTGAAGAAGCCTAGTGGGAAGTTCAGGATAGTGCAAGATCTGAGAAAGATAAACAAAATTGTTGTATCATGTTGTCCCATTGTACCGAATCCGCCTGTGATTCTATATCAGGTCCCTCATGATGCAGAATGGTATACAGTGATTGATCTGTGCCATGCTTTCTTTTCCATCCCATTGCACCATGACAGTCAGCAAATTTTTGCATTTTGTTTCAGTGAGCGTATTTTGGCGTGGTGCCGAATTCCACAGGGTATACAGAAAGCCCCTCAATATTTAATCAGATATTGAAGAAGTCTTTGGAAAGTCTAGAAATGCCTGAAAACTCTGCACTAGTCCAATATATCGATGACCTACTTGTGGCATCGAAAACTTGTGAAGCTTGTGAGGTAGACACAGTAGCCTTGCTGAATCATTTGGCAGATGGAGGACTAAAAGTGTCCCCATCGAAATTACAGTTTTGTAAGAAAGAAGTCCAATATTTGGGACATAGCATTGAGAAAGGAAACAGGAAAATAACCATAGACAGAATCAGGATCCACCAATGACCCAAAGAGAAGTGAGAATGTTTCTGGAAATGGTTGGATATTGTCGTCAGTGGATAAGCAATTTTTCATTCATTGCAAAACCTTTGGTACGATTGACAAGAAGTGATGTGAGAGATCCAATTGATTTGAACAAAGAGGAGTTGGCAGCATTCAAAAGATTGAGAGAAGGATTGTGTGAAGCACCTGCATTAGGTATGCCTGATTATGACAAGGAGTTCGAGTTGTATTGCAGTGAGAGAAATGGATGTGCACTTTCTGTTCTAGTACAGAAGCATGGAAAACTGAGGAAACCAATTGCGTATTTTTCATCCATGTTTGACCCAGTAGCTGTAGCCCTTCCTGGGTGCCTGAAAGCAGTAGCTGCTACATGTCGAAGTTTGGAACAGAGTGAGGGAATTGTGATGGGAGATCCTGTGAAAGTGTTTGTACCTCATGATGTGGCGATCCTTTTAACAAGGAGTCGTACTCAGTAGATGACGCACAGCCGACGGAATAAGTATGAAAAGGTCATATTGGGTGCAACAAATGTGAGTCTTGTGAGATGTGTGAATGTGAATCCTTCAACGCTGTTGCCAGATGTAGAGCATGTAGAAGTAAGGGATGAAGCAGATCCCGACTGTTTGGATGTACTTGATTTCTGTACAAAACCGAGACCTGACATAAAAGATGAACCCTTGCCAGAAAGTGATTATGTCATATTTGTTGATGGATCTTGTTTGAGGACATATGATGGAGTGCTGAGTGCAGCATATGCGGTATGTACAGTTGCAGCAGTGATGGAAGCATCCTATTTGAAAGGAGTAAGATCAGCCCAAGTAGCTGAACTTGTTGACCTGACCAGAGCATGTAAGATTGGGAAAAGTGTGAGAGTGACTGTGATAACTGATAGCCAGTACGGCTATGGGGCAGTCCACGACTTCGGCCAAATATGGCTGCAGAGAGGTTTCCTACCCTCAAGTGGAACTCCCATTAAGAATGCTGAAGTGGTTGGAAAGTTGCTTGAGGCGATACAGCTGCCTAGGCAATTGGCTGTGGTAAAATGTGCTGCCCATAGTCGCAGTGGTGATTACATTGCCACTGGTAATAAATTCACTAATGATATGGCGCAATATTGTGCACGAAATCAGAATTCAATCAATCGGGCAAAGGAAAAGGAATTGATTTCTTGTTTCCCAATGTTTACTAACACTGTGGGAACATGGGAAGAGGTAAGACAATTGCAGGAAGAAGCAGGAGAGGAAGAAATAACAGTGGGTAAAAGCAGGATGTGCACCAAGAGAGAAGGATCATGTGTGGGTCTATCGAGATGGAAGACCAGTTATGCCTGATAGCATGATGTCTGCCATGGCACGGATGTATCATGAGCAGGGACATATAGGGAGAGACGCCATGATTAGTTCTTTTAAGCAGACCTGGTATAATGCAAAATTCCGACTTGTAGCAGAAAGTCTTTGTCAGAGATGTCTAATTTGTCAGCAATACAATCCAGGAAGAAAGACAGTAGTGAGTCTAGGAACAATAGGTCGAGAGGGAGGGCCTTTTACCAGAATGCAAGTGAATTTCATTGAGATGCCTCCTTGTAACAGGTTGAGGTATGTTTTGGTTATGGTATGTCTATTTTCCAGGTGGGTAGAGGCGTTCCCAACAAGAAGAAATGATGGAATGACAGTGGCAAAATTACTCTTGAGGGAATTTATCCCTAGATTTGGGTTCCCAGTAACAATTGAATCAGACAGAGGAGGACATTTTCATAATGAGATCATAAAATTGATTTGTGAAGCGTTGAATGTACGACAAAAACTGCATTGTGCCTATCGACCAGAGGCTTCTGGTGTAGTAGAACAAATGAATGGTACTATCAAAAACAGAATAGGGAAAATGTGTTTAGCCACAGGTATGAAATGGCCTGATGTCTTGCCTCTAGTACTCATGACTATTAGATCAATTCCAGATAGAACTACTAGTTTGAGTCCTCATGAGATCCTCATGGGACACGCAATGAGACATGTATTTATACCAGTCAACAAGCTGATGACAATAACTGATGACATGGTGTTGGAATACTGTAAAAGCCTGGCTGACGCAGTTCATTCTGTGTTTCATCAGGTTGGAGCGGATGCCACCACTCTTGAAAAGAAGCCAGCCCATGATCTAAGCCCAGGGGACTGGGTAAGGATTAAAGTCCACAGAAGAAGAAACTGTTTGGTTCCCAGGTGGGGAAAACCAAGACAAGTCATCTTGACCACAACAACAGCTGTGAAGTGTGCTGGATTGAAGAACTGGATCCATGCAAGTCATACGTTCAGAATTCCAAATCCAGTTGACAGCAAAGAAAAGGAGTATTATAACGAATCAGAATCCAGTACTGAGTCGGATGACGGAGAGCCGAAAGACAAAGAAAAAGAAAACCCTGAAAGGGGGAAAACAGAGCAGAGTTTAACTTTGGTCCCCAGAAGTAATTCCCTGAGGAGAAGGTTACAGATTTCTGATATCAGTTCAGACTCAGAGACAGAACAAAGAGCACACTCTTCCAAGAAAGAACAAGGGAAGAACAAAGAAAAGGACAGTGTAGAGACAATAAAAGAAATTCATGAGAAGGAAGTGCCAGATGAATGATTGAGAGAAATTCCACCTGAAACAACACCTTTAGATGGACAGGTGCCAGATACAGAGGGAGAGGGAAAGAATATTGCAGAAGACCCCCGAGGAGGTGTAGGGAACTCCAACATCCAGTTAGAAGCAGGGACAAGTAGTCAGCAGGAAGATTGCGTGTCGGAGATCCGAGGAGGGACAGAAGTAGGGAAAACAAAAGAAGTGGTGGAAAAAGAATCTGTTGAGAGTAAAAAGCAAGTTGAAACAGAGTCAGAGGAAAGCGAAGATAAGATACCAGAAGGCCGAGTTCTGAGAAAGAGAGCTTAGAGAACTGAAAAGAATGATAAAGGGAGTAAATTGAAAAGAGCGGCAAAGGACGAGGTGTGGCCGAATAAAATAAAAAGACTGAGATATCGACTGACACGTGTAAATTCGCAGAGGGCTGAACAGGTGAAGGAAATAACGAGTCAGGAAAAATCGAAAGGAGAAGAAACAACAGTGGTTAAAGAAAGCAAAAGAACAAGGAAACCTAACCAGAGGTATAAATCACCGGAATGGACATATGTGGCCCTGCATGAAGTAAAAGAAGAGGCGGATAGCCAAGGAAATCCAGAGGTGGTTGTACCAGAAGTGGTTGAGGAAGACGAAGAATCGGAAATCCTGAGAGTTATCTTTTCCGATATTGGAGCAGAAGCTGATGTTCAGGACAACCTGTATGCTGAAAACGAAGGGAAAGTGGAAGATGATGAGATGCCAAACTGAATGAGACAAGAAAATTACTGATGGAGAGACAATAAAATACTGAAAAAGACAAAAACTGTTGGAACCACATAGGTGCTTAGAGCCTTGGGTTAGAAACTAGTTGTGAAGTAGAAGAGGCTAAGTCAAAAGACACGGCTCATTTTAGCTAAGATGGCAAACATAGAAAGTAGCAAAAGTAGATGTACCTTCTTTAGAAGATGGTGCAAAATGTGTTGTTGTTGTACAGGATTATTAATGCTTCTTTGGAGTATTCTCGCTCTACTAATTTCATTTAAAGTTACATTAGAAGGACATAGTGATAACATAACTAACATAGGGAAGATTCAAAAGGTAGTTCCGACTAGAATAGATAGAAATTATTTACATAAAGATAGGTCTATTACAGATTTTTCTAACAATGTGTTTTCAAAATTATTATATGAATATGTAAAAACAATGGACGTAAGGGATTGCTATGTGTGCATGCAGTTACCTGCATCTGTATCTGAAGAAGTGACTTATCATCACCTTCCAGTAACATATGGAATAACATGTAGTGTAATAGCTAGTTTATTTTATCAAACAGGTAAATTAGAGTATTATTGTTTAGATGTAGATACTATATTTTCACAAGTTCCGGCAATTAACAAACTAAACAAGGTAAAACCTGCAAATGTATTAGGTGAATTTTTCTTAGAGAATAAAGAACTAACATTAGAATACATATTTAGAAATAACTTGACTTGTAGGTTAAAGAAAGAGGAGAAGACATTTTTAGATATGGTTGAAGAAAGGAGATTGAAAATGCAAAGAAAGGCTTCAGAAGCGAAAGTGGAGAGAACAGTTTGGGATGTTGAAATGGAAAAACACTTGAAAGGGGAAACAAGTCTAACTATGGCTTTAGATTGGCCTCAGAAAGGGAAATTGTGTATAAGAAGGAATCAAACGGCGTATGACAATTATTTTCTAGGGATAAGTGAGTGCCATGATACCTACCGAATCATGGGAGGATGGGGATTTAAAGGTGGAAGAGATCCAGTCTTTCCGGGACTGTATTTCATTTGTGGGAACAGGGCATATTATCGTTTGCCAGACCATTGGTTTGGCACATGTTATGTTGGCCCGGTTTTTCCAAAGATTTTTCATAGAGCTAGAGGAGAAGATAGTGTACATAGTTTAGGTAGTTATTTAGCACGTAGTAAGAGGGAATCTTGGACTGAAATTGTGGGTGACATTTTTGGACCACTGATACCCGCAGTGGGAATATCTCTGAATGCAAACAAAATTAGAAGACTTTCATCAGTAGTGGATCGCTTGTCAACAAGCACCGCTGGAGGATTTTTATTGGTAAATACTTAAATGGTTGCCATGCGTGCTATGGTAATGCAAAATCGACTTGCCCTTGATATTTTATTGGCAAAAGAGGGTGGAGTCTGTGGAATGCTGAAAGTTCAACATTGTTGTACTTACATTCCTGACGAAAGTAGAGATTTGAAAATTTATATTAAGAATATTACAGAATTGCATGACGAAATTGGCCCACTGGAGGTTGAAGGTGTTTGGGAGAAGATTGGTAAGAAAATAATATCAGCTATTAAAGACTTTGTAGTAAAATTAGGTAGTACATTTATGGGTAAGATATTATTTCCATTAACATGTGTGATTTTCTTAGTATTAATAATTAGATTAGGATGTATTTGTTGTAGAAAAGATAAAAACCAGAAAAGAATAAAAAGAGAAAACTTAAGGAGAAGGGATAAGAAACAAGAAAGGGAATTTGAAGAAATAGAACTAGAAGAGATCAAGGAAAGTATGTATAAAACAGCAAAAAGAGAAGAAACAGGGGAAACTGAAATATGAATGAAACAAGAAATCAATTTAAACTTCCGTAAAAGGGATACAAATTTTTTGGTTGGTGTGGTGATATAATCACAAAAGGGGGGATTGCTGGAGCTGGTAGTGCAAAATTGTGTATACCCCCCATTTTGCATGTTTATATTAATCGGAATAATTAACTAATAGTAATCTTATTAATTGGTTTGCAGTGAAAGACTTATCAATCATATTAACAAAAGAATTACACTTGGGTATTGCAATTGCATGGCTATACTAATTGTAAACTAACTTGTGTACGCATACTAATAATCGAAAATTAGAATATTGTATGATAAATGTTGCTTTGGTGATGTGATTGTAAATTGTGCTTTATTATGTGAGTATAAACGCTTTGAGTGTTGCTTTCTGCTAGATAATTATTTACACATAAGGGTATTAGCGAGGGATTAACATTTTATTAGCCATTTCTACGTTTTAATTACGTTTTTGTGTTTCTTTTGCTTAAGTTGCCCATTTCGGCCTAGACAAAATGGCTGAATGAGACATTGAACGTGACTGCTCCTGACAACACGAGGTTCTGGGTGAAGTGCGCAGGCGTCACCGCCAGCAGCAGTGGCCTGGTCCTGACCCCGGGAGAAGAAGCCCTAGTCAAGGTTACTTCAGGAACTACGCCAACGACAAGACAATAGACAATTTAAAAACCGGAACCAGCAAGTGCGATGACTTCATTATGCAGACTCTATGAGAACTTTACCCATCGACCCCAAGTCGACCAATCAGAACTTTCTAAAACCCCAATCTTGATACTTTTTGACATTATTTTCATTATAAAAGTAGGCAGGGAATTGAACTAAATAAAACTCGCTCTTCTTTGATGAACTCAATTTCCTGACGTTATGCTGACGGAGAGGACGGTGACACTGCTGGACAGCTGTTATCCTGAATCTTTGAGAGACTGAATTGCGGTCTAACTTTGATGAATTAAAAGATTTTTCCTCGACATGACTGACTTAGAGGACGACTTTTAGCCAGATTAGGTAAATATGATGTTCTGCAATGCTGATGATGATTTCTAATGATTTTGCAAAATTTCTTAGATAAAGAATATTTGATTAATTGACAAATGTGTTGTGTCGATTATTTGAAGAAGAGAATTAGGATAAAGAGTAGTGTATAGATAAATTAGTTAATCACTAAAACCATAGTTAACAACTAAATGATTCATCTCCTTATGAGAGGAATGTCTTAGGGTTGAAGTCAAAGTATTTAGAGTGAGGTAAAATATTCCTTTCATGTCAGCATTTGGAAGCTTATTCCTCTAGCGAAGCAGATCAACTGAGTATGAGTATTGGTGTTATGGGCCCCACCAATGAATGCATTTGAGTGAATTTGCTATTGAGGTAATTGGTCTGTGACGAAGGGGGAATTTGATGTTCCACGCTGTAACACCTGCACCACAAAAGGGAGACCAGCCCAAGGCCACATCGGAAGGGCAACAAATGCCATGGAGCCACACATCATGCGGCCCAGACACCCAAGAGGGCCACAACACCCACCGACACCACCCCCCGGACCACCCCTCCCTGGCACCCCACTCCAACAAAGACATGCCACATCAGCTACACATAAACATGTACAAAATATCTTGCATGATGTCGCACAATCAAAACAGTTGCAATGCATATGTCATCACAGAAATGAGCATCACACATTCACTTTTGAAGCAACAAATAAAACTTTATTGAAATGAACACCGAAATAAATGAAGACACATGGCAGCTCCCCGCGGGACAGTCCGTAGGTCACAGCCTGCAAGACAAAAAACATGATGAGAAGGTGTGTCCTATGCACATCAAAGGACAGAGAGAGCGCGAAGGAGAGAGAGGAAGAGAGGGGGAGAAAGAGAAGAAGAGAGGGGGAGAGAGAGAAAGAGAGCGCACCCAGGCCACACTGCTCACCTGCTGCCACCGGTGTGTCTCCAACCACGTGCCGGTATGTATAGCATTACACCAGGACACACATCTGATTCAGAGCCGTCATCTGAAACAGAGTCCAGATACATGACTGGCACATTACACACACTTGCACAAGATAACATCGCCTACCCACCCATGCACACCCAGGCAGAGGCATCACAAAGGCACCCGCCACCCACGGAGCATCCCCACATATGCACACCCAGGCCTCACTACTCACCTTCCGCCACCGGCGTGTAGACTGGATGTCCCACCACGTGCTGCTGCAAGCCTGGGGCCCATGGACATGGCACCCTCCACACATGCAGCCATGCTCCGCAGGCCAACAGGTCTCACGTTTGGGGCTGGGTCTTGAATACTCCATGGCAGAGGACATACCAGTGCACCCGGCAACATCGCAGGCTGCACACCCGCTCAGTTTTGATTTGTTCAGCATTACGTACATCAATTGTGTGTCTTTTGCACACCCGATCAGCCCAATGGGTGCCACTAAGTCTGTGACCCGGAAACGAGGCCATGTGGCGGTAGGCCCGCGCTGCCCGCTGGCTCTGGCCTACACTGCGGTCCAGCAGGGCACACGAAACCTGAGTTGCCCGGACCGCCGGGACAGGGAATCATCGCAGGGTGCCCACCCGCTCAGCAGCTTAAGGTGCCACTGACTCAGTGCACCCAAAGTCACCGTCCCGTGGCGGGGTGCGTGTGCCTGTTGCAATGCGCCGGGTGCGACTAACCCTGTGCAAACCCAGTCAGCACCACGTGGTGGTTAACCCATGCCGTACGCAGGCCTGGGTTCCCACTAACCTTGTGTGCAACAAAACTCCTGTGCCCTTCATGATTGGGAACCGTGGCGTCCGTCATCCAGTCACCACGGGCAGAGGAGCATGTGACGTCGTCGGCCCCTTATGTTGGTGGAGTCACTTGGCCTGTGACACCTGTGCCGGATGAGTGTGGTGTGAGTGCAAACCTGCCCTCAAGGAGTGGCTGTGACATGCTGACAGCTAGACCAGTGACCTGCACACCACCAGCGAGTTCGCCTGCGATGGGGAGCAATGAGGCCCCCCCTCTGAGCGTAAGCGGAGTGGTCTGGCCTGCCGTAAGCTGAACCAGCGCAGGGCTTGCCACAATGACACGTGGGCTCTGGGCATGGTTCAATCCATGTCCGGACAAGGAAGTGAGTGATGCGTGTGTCCATGTTGTAGTGTTCACGGGACCTGGTACACAAAATGCAATGTAGCACCCTCTGACTGGCATCCCACGGGATGAGCATCATTGACGCAAGGGAAAACACTGCCCCTACATTCATCCACACATGCATACATGACTACTGAAAGACATGACACAGCAGCGCGTCAATTGATGTTTATTGCACATCCAGTGCAGTTATGCAGCTGGGGTGGTTTAGGGCAATGCCGAGCACACTACACAATATGGGCCCGTGGAGGGCCAGCCAGAGTCCATCCAGGGATGACAAGTCCTGCCGAAGGGAATGGTACAGTCCACAGCCTGGTCGCCGTGTCATTGGTCATCAATCCGGAAGTGGCAGTCCATGTCGCTGTCCAAGGTGAATGCATCGGATTGTATCGTGGGTCAGTGGAAGGTCATGAGACCATGTGCGGGACCAAGCAGAAACAGGCCAGTTGGCGGTATTGAATGCTAGTGCCTGTTCCTTCTGACCACAGTCCCATCCACGTCCTCGTCCCCGGGTGTGTGCCCTGCCCCACCAGAGGGTGTTGCAGAACCGGCTGCCGCACTGTGTGCCACTGACACATCAGGGGCCTGAGTGGATCCGGCTGCTGCACTGTGAGGCACTGAAACATCAGGGGCCTGAGTGGAACCGGATGCCGCACTGTGTGCCACTGACACATCAGGGACCTGAGTGGATCCGGCTGGCGCACTGGGTGGCACTGATACACCAGGGGTGGAGATGTGGATGGTGTGGGGGCAGCAGCATTCACCAGCACCACTCCTTGTGGCGGCAATGCCAAGGTGGAGGTCTGTAGGGCATGATGGATCCCAGCTACATTTCGATGATGTGTAGCGGTGTCTACTATCCTTTCCGCCTCCATCCGCACCATGTCCTCCACGAGCCTCCGTATGTGTGCTAGCTCACAGCTGGCAACGCTGTAGCCACTCTGAGCAGACAGCTGTTCTTCTCTCCACGTCATGACTCCAGCAATGTCAGTCGAGGTTCGTTGGAGACCAGACTTAGACACCCAAGGATGGCAACCAGTTTGGCAGCCATGATGCCGAAGCTCACCCACACCTGCTCAGCCGCCTTCATCTGGTACTCCAGCACACGGTGTTGGAAGGCCATGTGTTGTTCCTGGAGGTCTTGGGAGGGTGCCGGGGCTGTGGGTGTCTCCTGCTGGGTGGTTTGGGTGGTGGGTGGGGTCTCATCGATGTAGCTGGGCTGCCCTGAGCCTGAGATGAGTGGCAGATGAGGTCAATGATGTCTTGGATGGTTTGGGTGTCGATGCTGGCGTTGTCCTCCTTGTCATCCGTGAAGAGTGGCTGGGACTGCTCTGCAAGGGGTGTTGACGGTGCCCCTGCGATGTGAAGGGGAGATGGTGTGTTACATGTGTGTAGACGCATGGTACAGGTTGACATTCAGACAGCATAGCATTGTACATTGTGACAGTCTGTAGATCTGGGCGATGACCAAGAGTCATTGTGGGTGTGCACTGTGCTCTGCTTGATTGTGCATGTGTACCATTGTGCCCATCTCCACCCGTCCCCCCAGTACCTGGTGGACACTCACCCTGTTGCGGTTGTGTTGTGTCCTGTCGAGCAGTGTCCGGTCCCCCGACTCCGGCCACAGTATCCACACTCATGACTGTTGACACCAGCTCCTCCATGTCATCCAGCTCCAGCTGTGGTGCTGGGCCCCCACCTCCAGTCTGCATTGCTGCCTTCTGGTTGGCGAAGAGTTTCTCCTTGGTCTTCCGCTTGATGTCATTCCATCGCCTCTTGACCTCGTCCATTGTCCGCTTGTGCTCTCCGACGGCATTCAGCTTGTCGAGGATGTCCCGCCATATTGCAGTTTTGGTGCCCAGTGACACGTTGGAGGTGAAGAGGAGTTTTTGATGGTGTTCCATCACCTCTGTGACTATGATCCTGTTCGCCTGCGGACTGAACTTTGTCTTCCTCATCTTCTTGTCTTTGCCCTTCCCTGTCCCCGAGTTCCCAGGCTAGTCATCCGGGGTGCTTGTGGGGTTACGCTCGTCCTCTGCGCCTGCTCCGGCTGCCTCCATGGTGCTTGGGTGTAGGTCAGTTTGGGTGTGGGTGTTTTTTCTGCTTTTATGAAGATTTTTCCCACCTGCCAGATGTGTGTTGCAGGCCTGGCACTGCTTAGCGCTGATTTCCTCATCGCGCTTTGTCCCATCACAGGTTTTTTGGTGTTGTGGTTTGTGTTTTTGTCTCCGTCGAGGTGGTTTTATCGCAGACATTGTCGACGGTTTCGGCAGACTATCGCATGCTACCGCCTTGTTCTGAATTCCACGTTGTGACAGGGTTATTTTATTACGGTGAGCTGCGATATTGAAAGTTGCGTTACGCTACTCTTGCTGTAGTTAGTTCACGTTCTTGTGAATATACCCCACAGTTTTGTATTAGGCGCAGAAGAAGTTTTGTTACACCAGCATAATCTAGAGATTTTGTGCTGTGCTGGTCCATAAAATTCCCTAAATTAGGCAATTATGCCACATCACAAATTTTACAACAGAAGCATGATAACATTGCTAACGACCAGAACACGAGTGGCTTTTGCAGCGTTTGTTTTTAGGTTTTTTTTCGCTATTTTTATACTGTGAAATGTCTCCTAGTTTCAAAATGGACGCTAGGATACATTTCTCGCTAAAATATATGCATTCTTCCGCATAATTGTGACGAAGTTTTGCATAACTATGCAAAACCAAATTACGAGAATTTTGCACACACATATTTTTTATATTGCTCCTTTGTGTATCGCTCATTTTCCTGGTGCTGTGTATAAATTTGCTTCAGAAATTAAAAGAGTATTCCAAGCATGTTGCCTGTACGGAAGGAGAGAGGTGAGATCAGTAGCCGCAGTGATGTTTGGAAGACGCGGGATGTAGATATCTGCTCCAGAATGCACTGAGGGAGTCACTGCAGGGAGAGAGACACAATTCTCCACAGAGGATCGGGCTGGTTCTTTCCAAAAATCCTTGAAAATATGGGGGCATATTATCAAGACAGGCGATAAAATAACGCCGCTTAAGCGGCAGAAAACTGCCGCTAAAACGGCGATAATGGGCTTGATAATATGCC
The DNA here is from genome assembly GCF_964204655.1 of Triturus cristatus. Classification (NCBI taxonomy): domain Eukaryota; kingdom Metazoa; phylum Chordata; class Amphibia; order Caudata; family Salamandridae; genus Triturus; species Triturus cristatus. Next base: position 1,249,713,450 of record NC_140592.1, on the reverse strand, counting down.
GCAGAGAATTCCAATTGAAGCTCAGGTTAAATGTCCTTCACATTTAACATGGGCTTCAATTGGAATTCCATAGAGCATATTATCAAGCTCATTATCGCCGCTTTAGCGGCAGTTTTCTGCCGCTATAGCGGCGATAATTTTATCGCCTGTTTTGATAATATGCCCCATGGTGTTAAATAATGCATCTTAGGTTACAAGTTTCATATAAACGTGCAGAAAACTCTCAGGTCCTGCAGGGGGTTTCAATGAAAAATTACATGTTGAGTACTAAGCAATCCTGCCCCTGTCGTGTTTTGGGGATACCAAAAAGAAAATTTATTAATTCTGACAAATAGTGACTTTGTCAGCACAACCTCCCTAAAAATGTCTTAAAAGTCCTAAGTGATAGACACAGTTTGACAACTTTATATATACTATCATTTTTCATATCTTACTTTTTACTTCTACACTTTTGTTCATTATAGGCATTGGAATTTTTACTTACACTGGAGTAATGGGAGCAATTATGCGTTACTCTTGAGACACAAAATTACTGAAAATAATTCTATTACACTCACTCATGTCATTAAGATAAAAAACCTGGTTGTTCTCATCAATCCCACAAAGTTTTTACTGTCCTGAACTGGTTTTCTTATTAGCAGGTCAGGAAAGCAATGGGAGGAGGAGCAGTTTATGAAATCTGGAGTACCCTTCATTTTCATGCCAGGAAAGAATTAGCGGTGGCGTAATCATGCAGAACTACCCGAAAATTAAGCGAGATTAAACGGAAGTACACGGGAAGAGTAATTCTGCATTTAGCGTTATTTTCTTAGCCCAAAAATATCCCCTCGTTGTCAATATGGACGCGGAGATACATCTTGCAATTAGAAATAGTGCTAAATGTAACAGAACAGGCCTAGTGAGCACGAGCAGCCAATCTTTCCCGCTAAATGTGCACATGGGGTAGGATTTCGGCCGAAAAACGGCGATTCAAATATCGCACTATTATCAAGGACATGCTAACGCATGTTTCCTTGATTTAGTAGCCGTTTTGTCTCCATTTTGCATGTCAGTGATAATTATCGCTAATGACATGCAAAGTGGGCGTTCCTCCAATGTCTGCATGATTAACATGGCAAACACAACTTCGCACTTTCAACAATGCGGCCCCAGCAATAAAACAAACCGCGCTAACCGCGGTTATCGCATGAAGTTAACGTCTGCTTTTTCTTTTACTTAGCTATGCTGATAATGGGAGGTGGATCGCCAGGTTACGACCACACTCCCCTATCAGCAAGCATCTCCATAATCATCGCTGGATTTCAGGCAACATTTCTGTTTCTCGCCATCTATCGCTGGAATTACATCGCCTGTTCGCAAAGCGTTGATAATACGCTGCTGAGACGGTGATGTAATTCAGCGATAGACGGCGATAAACAGAAACGCGCTAAGTGCGCTTAGCGATGTTTATCGCTTTTCTTTGATAATATGCCCCCAAATGTGCTCCTGTGGTATAATTTTTCCCCTCAAATTACTCTTAATTGCAGGAGTATTAGTATTATTATTTGTATTTCTGTGTCAAAGAGTAATGTGGAATTACCTAAATTTCTCTGGCGTAATTGAAACTCCACCCAGCAAAGAAAGAATCTGATCGTCTAAGATCACTCCTAAAATGAATCTTTTTTAGCAATGCTCGGCATTCTATAGTACCGATTGTCAGTGTCAAGAAGCAGCCAGGTCTTTTCTAGGCACTATAGAAATGTGACTATCATTCCAATCTATGTGTAGTTATGTGTGAATATTAATGCATGGATGTGCCAATGAGACTGCACAGGAGGCAGTCAACTAAATACACTAGAGACGTGTTGTTGTCATGAGGTTTCCGGGAGTTATGTGTGTTGTACAAGAAATTTTGATAGAGGGAACACTTGAAGTATTCATTATGCAATCTAAATCTCAGATTATAGACCAATTCACAAAATAATCACACGGATTCTTCTCATTTCAATCCGTATAAGAGGTGGAAGTCATATGATTTCTAGTAATAGCGTCTTTATTAGTGTTTCATCAATATTCAATACTTCAGCCCAGCCAACGTGTTGTGTCCTTCATCAGGGTTAGAGTGATTGTATATGATTTCTTTGTAAACAAGCGTAATCTGAAGGAAGATAATATTCCACGGATAATGTTATTCCAAAAAAGATATCATATGGACAAGAAATAATCCTCAAAAGCTGCTTGTAACCAGTGTAATTAGAACATTTATCAAGTATTTTCTCCCAAGTGGGATCCGCAAAGTGACGTAGCGTTGTGTGTGTCTGGTCTGTTGCCGGAGAGCGGAAAGACGTTATTACTGGAAATGGTTTGGCTCCCTCCTGTTATATGGATTGAAATAAGAAGAATTTGTGTGATTACTTTGGGAACTAATCTGTAGTTTGAGATTTAGGTTGCAGATTGAATACCTCTGGTTCTCTCTCTTTATCAAAATTTCTTGTGCATGTGCAGTGTGTCTGGGCAGTGAAAACACAAGGAGTTGAGCACCATCGACTGACTCATCAGACACTAACTCCAGTGCGGCTGATCTGGGGGCCAACACCGCTCTACTCTTTTTTGCTTAGTTCTGTGTTACGTGTTCTGTTTGAGGTTTATGAATGTTGAGTGCTGTTGGGGCACAATTGGCCCCCGGTTAAGTTGTACTTGAGTTGTGTGCAGTGCATGTGACATGTTTTCTCCTAAGAGTACTGTTGGATTTATCTGTGAGCCTGTTACAGTAATGCTAGAAGCCATGCTGCCTGTTCAACCAAGGCCAGTACATCGAGACGAGGCACAAAACAGTCACTCCCTCTTGAGGATCTAACCAGGGATATAGCGAATACAGGACCTAGACATCTTCGGCCCGATTCACAGAACTAACTTAAGACAAAATACTAAACTTACTACCATTTTGGTATTCACAGAAGACACTTACTCATTTTGGTATTCACAGAAGGCTCTTACTCATTTCGGTATTCACAGAAGTTAGGAGTCCTAACTTTAGAACTCCTAAATGCCTTCTGTGAATACCGAAAGTCTTAAAATTAGGAATTTTCTCAGTTTAGTAGTAGTATAGTTAGGATTCCTAACTTTAGGACTCCTAAATGCCATTGTGAATACCGAAATTCTTAAAATTAGGAATTTTCTCAGTTTAGTAGTAGTATAGTTAGGATTCCAAACTTTAGGACTCCTAAATGCCTTCTGTGAATACCGAAAGCCTTAAAATTAGGAATTTTCTCAGTTTAGTAGTAGTAAAGTTAGGAGTCCTAACTCTAGGACTCCTAAACTGACAAAAATCCTAATTTTAAGACTTTCAGTGTTCACAGAAGGCATTTAGGAGACCTAAAGTTAGGACTCCTAACTTCTGTGAATACCGAAATGAGTAAGTGCCTTCCTGGGCTTGTTGACTGTGCCTAATGTGCGCATCTTGTTGTTGGCGGTCAGAGGTTCAGCATCTATTGCTTTTGTAGCCATTACTGTTGGCTGAGTTTCTAGCAATTCTCATCGATCATCAATGGAACCAGAACAAAGATGCCTGGCTGCCTATCAAGTCCCTTAGAAAACATCCTGGCCCACGCCATGCCCACGGTGCCACTGGCTTCATCATGTGACTTTACAAAAAGAGCATGGCAGGCTGCGGACCATGTGAATTATGGGGTTTGCTGGGGGTAGGCATTGATTCTACCTTAGCCGCTAAGATGCGCCATGCCCATGCCCACACTAGTTTGACCGTACACCTCCATCCTCTCTAACACAAGCCCAAAGTCCAGCCTGTCTGCAGACTCATGTGCTGACAAACTCCACTCATGACCAGTGATTGCAAGTCTGCTCTGTACCACATGAAGTACAGCATGATGGGTGGTGGACCTCTCAGACCAGACTCAGACAGGAGCTTTTCCTGCCTTTACCATGGTAAGGAGCACAGAAGGTTCTTCTATACACCACGGTGGTATGACGGAACACCACATGCATTTATCATGCATTCCTTTACACTGCAGTCAGTACCCTGACTGCGACATTACCACATGATCCTTTACCACGCACCTCGTTACAATGGGCACTGGACTTTGGAATAGTATAAATTACTATTCCAACTCCAACCAGTGTGTCCATAGAGAAGGGGCTGGACTTAAAATCCAAGACCAGTCCAACAACGCGCCCCCTAAGCAAGTTGTTGTAATGACTTGTGTGGTAAAGGAACGCATGGTTAAGTTGCAGTCGAGGAAGTTACTACGGTGTAAAGGCACTGTGTGGTATTGACTGTGGTGTATGGGATGTTTCCCTTCTCCATAATGTGCAGACGGAGCAGTCCAAGATCTTAATGGTGTTCTTCTGGCCCCTTACTCCTCAGCACCTCCCCCCACCTCGAGAGCTGACCCGTGCTCTTCGTGACCTAAACCCTGTCATAGGTAATAAAAATGTGGACCTTCAACCAGGGCCCTGTGGGGCTCTCATCCCCAACTCTCTATTTAGCCAGCAGAAGAAAAACATATATATCTGCCTGCCAGGTAGATGCCATAGCGGTAATGCAGCATCATCAGAAGTTCCCTTTGTGACATGGTGACAAGGTGACGCCGAGGATACTACTGTTTACCATTGGTGTCCCGGGGGCCAGATACTATTTCTTTCCAGTTGATTAACCAAGCTGCTTACCTTTAAATTTACCTTTTTGCTTATGACCCAGATGATGCCAAAGAGACTGTTACATGAATATCTTCTTCCTGATGTTGTTTTTTTGTGTCAAGTAGGACTCTATTTTCAATCTGTGTCAAGCTCAAGGTTCTATTTCACGTATACTAGGCTGCATCTTTTATTCCAACGGTCAGACATCTTGGAGAGGGTTCTTAGCTTTTCTTCTGAGGCCACATTCCTTTTAGAGTCCCTCTATATCCTTTCCATTATGCTTGAAGCATCATAGCTGCCCCAGTGCTGTGGCAAACCACATCTCTTTACAGTTTCCTAAGCTGGTGAAGCAAAAGTGTGAACTATGATTCGTGTCCCGCACGAGTATCAGTCCAACGCTTATGTCTGGACCTTCGTCTTGTAACTTAAGGCTGCAGATTAAAGAGGGGAGTTCTCCTAAAATGTTTGCTATTTGCAAAAGAGGTTCACCTAAGTCAAACTGCATCTCATTCATCATTTTGTGTTTTCCTAACTATTTTCAAGCCATACACCTGGTGATGCCCACAAGCGACCCTGAAGAGGAAACTTAAAAATGCGCATGTCGCACAAATGTAAGTTGCACACTCTTACTTAATTGACTTACATCACTTTATGAACCTTTCTAAATATGGTGTACTCATCCTAGTGTAAGTTACTCCTGTCTACAAGCCTTAAATCACTTGTAACTTGGGAAGTTTAAACTATTATTGTGTTTGTTATGAAGTAAGAAGTTGTGCTATTAAATAGCATGGAACCTACAGAAGAAGTTATCCAAAGGGGAAAAGTTGAGGTTTTCTCAGCAGACATCATTTACTCTACAGTCTCCAGGCTCCAATGCTTGGGTGTGTTTGCATCAGACTTCCTGGCAAAACTCTACAGTGAGTCAGGTGACTGAGATACCTCTGCCCTTGATTCCCAGCATCCCTGGAAGCATGGCTGGACAGGTCAGTGAATCTGAGCCCAGGTGGATGGGAATCTACAAAAACAAACCCAAAAAGGCTTTCAAAACCTGCAACAAGGGCCCCATTTAAGCAAATCCGTGATGGTCTGACCAAAAGTCCTTGTGGCCAGACTATTGATGACTAGATGACGGAGGACTAATCGGGAAGCAGTAGTTTATGTCTGGTTCAATAGAAACAAGTCCAACTGGACCCAGTGACACTATTTTAGGCCTACTGGCATTGGCTGGTATTAGTCTAGCACCCACAGTACATTCTCCGATGCCTGAGAAAACATCAGAGGCCCATATCTCAAAACTGGCCTTTTGGTGTAAGTATTTTTACTTTGCAGAGACCCTAAAGGAACCAGTGGCATCCTGTGGACCCATCAGATCACTGGGTAAGACTGGGTAACTATGCCTTTGGATTCAACAGCAAATTCAATTAAGGAAATCTTCAGAACTATGAGGGATACAATAATGATTCTAATGGTTGTGGATTTAGAGGGTCTGGCCACAGGATGTTGGCATTACTTTATGTCACCGGCTGAAGTGGAAAAGCCTACATGGTCCTTGGTTGCTGAAAGGTGTTGGAGACAAACTCCCTGGTAGTACGGGAGGATGCAGACTCACCACACCAGCCTCACTTCAGGTCTTCAACCTCCATGAGGGTTCAAAGGTGCTTGGTCCTCTTCTTGCCAGATGGCTGCAAGGTCCTCATGGCTTCTGGATGCCTCTTTCCATGCAGAGGCTTCTCCGGGCTTCTCTCTTGTCCTTCAGATAAGGGGATAACTCCTGTCCTCACATCAGGCAGTTAATCTTCCTCTTGCTTCAGGGCCAGCCACAGCATCAAGGCTTCTTCGGATCCGGGCATGGTGTCAGCCTACCTGAGTCCTGCTCTTGGCTAATGTTCTCTGTGCTCGTGCAACAGTCTCCTGGATAGCACAGATGTAATACATCTTCTGGTTGGATGGTCTCTGGCCTTATATGGCTTTGGTGGATGTGTCAAGAAGGCAGGGACAAATGGAGTCCAAGCTTTTTTGTAAATCCGAGCACTCTTCTTGTTCTCTGGAGAAAGAGTAGGCTCCTGGGCCTTTGGCGCATGCAGGGGAGACTCTAGCACAAAATCGTGAAAGAAAGTGGACTTATCTAGACAGCATTTAGGGCTTTGCAGTGTTAATGGACCTTGTGTATCCGCTACTGGGCAGTTACGCTTGGAAGAAACTGTCTGTTCTTCTCCCGTGCAACCAGTAACCTCCTGGGTTCAGAGACAGCCCTGGCACAGCACACACAGGGGTTTGCATCCTCTAGGCAATGCTTACTTTGAGACAATGTTTCTTGGTGGTCGGCACTAGCACTTTTTTCTTCTGTCAGAGAAGCTTCTTAGCTTTACCCACCAGCCGTGCTGATTATTATAGTGAGGCTCAGTCAAGCATTCGGCACCATTGCATTTAACAGTCATAACACCAATGGCACACGCAAACTGTGGGCTGCCCATTCTCATGATATACCATGGTATTCCTCACGGTCCATTATTATGTTGCTGAGCGTTCATTGGTTAACATTAAAGCATCTGGTGTGGCTCACTTAGGGGGTGGGCTAGGCCATGGGCAATGTGCAGTGTCAGCTGTTTGTGCTGTGCATAGCACTCTTCCTAGCTGCCTCTGGCCTGCCACCTCTGCCCACTGCTCATGACTAGACTGCCCCTGTGTCCACCCATCTGCCTGAATGACTGCACTTGAGACCAGATGGGTCCACTGGGCCAGTGTGACACCTGGCTGCTCAGCAGTGCTCAAGTCCACTAGCAGCCATGTTTGCTTTCTCAGTTTTCCATCCCCTTTAATGGTCAGCAGGAAAAAGAAGGGTGTTCATGGGTTAGGGGTGGGGCAATGGGTCAGTTCTGTGCTGACACTGGGGGTCAAAGGATAAGTGTTCTAATTTCTGCTATCCGTGCACTTTGGTAAACTGATGTCCTTTTCTGACTCCGACGGTGGATTGGCCAAATAATCTAAATGCATCTGGACTGGAGAGGAACAGCCTAGGAGTACCATAACCTTCTCCCAAGAAGGGTGAAATCCTTTCTCGATGTTGAATAACTACTCAAATGTATTAAAAGATACAAAAACTCAAATACCATCACCAAGCCTGTCAAGGACCAAGCACTAGTAAACGTCACATCCCACCACCATCACGAATCACAGACCTACCCCTACCTACTCACCATCAGTGAAGGTGGCTCCTGCTAACTTCATCCGCATATCCAATGCACCTGTGAAGACCACAGCCAAGACCTCTCACTCCTCCCTCTGGTGCTTGCTTCCTCAGTGCTGCTCTGCAGTTAAGCAATGCTTGGAGATCTCTGACACTACGGTGAACTCTGATCTGGATATCCTAGTGCTGAGCAACACCTCGTTCTAGAACACTTCAAACCATGTTTTAGACTTCCTTCTCTGACCGACTGACTACTTTGTTCTCCACTGCGACGATTAAAATAGACTTAATAGTGAAGTAGCTGTTATCCAGCTGTTATCCATAGGGCTACCGTAAGTTGCATAAAACTTTTCTCTGCTCAACACCACTCCTTCCAGTGCCTATCACTTGAAATCTCGGCCACTCTATCCTCTACTGCCAGGCTAAATGTCATCAGTTACCTCCCCCGGTGGAAATAGAAGATTTGTTGACAAGTGTATGGAGGTTATCACATCTAGCTAGGCCTTGGTGGAATTTAAGTAATTTTCGAAATTCCGCAATACTCTATGACATACAATTATTAGTAATAATGTGATTACTACTGTTCGCGTAAAGAGCTGTCTGGGGGAAAAATCCTACTGCAAGAGCACATTTAGCAAACTATTCAGGCTGTGCTGCATTTAGAGCTGTTTCTTAGCGCAAAATGCACCCTCACCGCTAAAATTGACGCAAGGGTGCATTTTGAAAGAAAATAACACTAAATGCAGGAGTATGTTGGGGGAAACTCCTACCCCAAGAGCACATTCAGCGAACACCAGCAACTTATCATGCTGTGTTGGAACTGGCACTTTCTGGTTGGCTTAGGCAATACCCCAGCCAGGCTGAACCTGCCACTCCCGTCAGGGGCAGGTGATTACACACACTGTATAACCTGCGCTCACCCTTGGGTAGCTTGGCACTGAGCAGTCAGGCTTATCACAGACGCAATGAGTAAAGCATTGGCACAGCACTCACAATAAATACAATGAGCGTCACAAAAGAGACTTCACACTTGATGTATATAAATAATATTTTTACTCAACACATGCATATACATCAATACAACATGAACATCATGTTGTTCTGGGCCTAAATCACACTTGGAATTATTACTAGCAGTACTAGGCCCAACCATGTTCAAATGACATCAGGAATATGCACACTAGGGAAAGATCCATTTCTACACCCCCAGCACGCTTATGTGGTGCAACACGTTGTCCACCCTAGGCCCACCCTATCAATTTTTATAATTCAATACTACACAGGTATAGGGTACACCTCGGGTCACAATGATATCAGAAACATGTACAGAGAATTATACCACTTTATAGCAGCACCGTGGGCCGAAGCCGCATGGGAAAACCAATGTCAAATGTAATGCACTTCTGGCAAGAAATCAATGAATCAGGCAAACCGCCAGCCAGTGTCATGAATCACGGGAGGTTCACCAACTGTCAAACACTCACTCCGCACCGATACGTGGTGCAAAGGATATCAGGGAAGTCCGTATGGAACGCGCTAGTACACATACACACTCAGCACCCTAATGCGGTGCAATGGATACCAAGCAGGTCAATTGATTACACACTGCAGACCACATGGCCTCAATCCTCCCTCCACCCTTCAACGCACCCCAGCTATCCTACACTCACTGATTGGAGACGCCCCGTCCTCCCCCCAGGCACTAGGCCGCACGTGGCCAGAGACACTCTTAGTCAGGGTCCAAGGGAAGCAGGCGGGGGTAGGTATTTGTAGCAAGGTCAATTAGGAGGCAGTCAACAAAGTTCACCCTCAGGATATGAAGTAGAAACGGGCTGAGGGTAATAGTCAGTCACACTAAACGAGGTCACCAAGGGCATTCTGGCACCGAATCACGGGGGGGGGTCACACAGTCTCTTGACCCACTTCCAATTGTTCCTCCAACCCAGTCAATCACTCTCACCACCCAGGCGTGAGCTGGGCAGTACTATCTAGCAACACAGTGTCGTCGGGGAAGGCCGCGTGAGGAGTATCCCTGGGCGTAAAACTCTGCTCCACGTAGAATGCGGAGGTGCCGAAAAACTCCACACTGTGCAACGGAGCTGAGGTTTTTTATTTTGTGCGCCCAAAATACTTTTTGTGCATGCAGGATCAACTTACCGGGTGCCTGCGATCGCTGATGAGATTTCCAGAGCCGTTTGCGAGTGCAACGAGATTTGCTGGTGGCTACATGGTCCCGCAACAGTTTGCACGTCATTCGGATGCGCCATCGGACTTTCAGCGGAAGTTTTGTGAAGAACGCGATCCTGAAATGAGGCACAATGTCTGGTGCATGTAAATAGTGGTCGCACCAGACAACTCCGGTCACACACACACAATGAAGAGTTGCAAATTCCGTATCTCTCTGGAAATGAGACACAACGTCCGATGCACATTGATATTGGTCGTACCAGACAGTTTCGGTCAAACACACAGGCGCAAGTTCAGCAATACCTCACAAGGTAGAATGTGGCACTACTGCGGTTATGCCCCCACTTCTGTGGGTCACAACCTATTAATCAGACACCGCACGCAATGAGCATGCAGTCGGCGTGTCGCACAAGAGAGATCCAGCACGATGGAAGCTGAAACCAGTGAATCCGCTCACCACCAAAAACACTACTTTGTGCCAAGGTCCCCACAATGTGGAGGCCATACTCCTTAAATATGGGTAAGACTTTGGGGCTCCGCACAAGGTAATCCAGGCTCCAGGCGAAATACTTAGTTCCACTCCCACGCCGCACTATCAGTTGGTTTCCAGCAGACGATGTAGGCACTTGAGAGGGCACCTCTCTCCAGTTGTAACTGATAGATGGTGTGGGTCCCTTGTAAGAGATCTTTGATGTACCCGAGACCTCCAAGAGAACAGGAGGCAAGATTAACAAGCCCTTGGAGAGCACACTTTAGGGTGCCACAAAACAGGAGGTAGTCGGCCCAGAGGAGCCACTATTCAGTAAGGGCATGTGCTCACTTTCAATGGCAGTATTCTTCCTTGTTCACAACTGATTCCTGCATACTGCACCACGTAGTTCCAAGTTCTCCGGTACCACATCACCCCAAGCTTATTTCACCCTTTGCTGAAGTATGGCACCAGTAGTTATACTAGAGTGTGCCTTTGAAGTTGTGGGTGGTTAAAAGGGTATCCCTTTGAACCACAAATGTTTCGCCTAAATGTCAGTCCTGTCTGCCATGAGGCCGTGGAATGTAGATCCTAATCTTTAGTTGGGCTATGATCTGGCCCAGAGGCCAAGAGTCAAAACCTCTTTCTCCAATTTCTCCAGCTGGCCGCAAATGGCAGAGGTCTGTCGTTCCAGTTGCATGCCCAGTGTTTTATAGCTGTCACTGGGGAATGCCCAGGTGTGCTTCCCCAGCCTCAGGTGTGGACTGGAGACAAGCACCAAAGCACAAAAAGAGTTTTAGTGCACAGAAAGGCCCACTATCGAATAGTGGCATTTCTACACAAATCATGTGAAAGTCACCTTGACCACTTGCAAGGGGTTGTCGCTATGAATCCAATAATAGGACGCATTCTGAGGATGCTCCACTGCAGGCCACTACTGCAGCCTGAAGTATTTTCAACTATTCCCCCATGCCAACCTCAGAGGTAGAGAACACACACATGGGTCTTCTTCACTACCTTGGTAGGGAACACACGTCACTGCCCTACCTTTCACCTATCACTCACTTCACCCCTCAAGATGTACCCTCGGGGTACTCGGGTGGTAGTGAAAGATCCTCTCAGGTTGGCTAGTGACTTAAACAGGCCAGTCTGAGTGGATGCGCAACTGATCACACCAGCCTACAATGGCAGACTGGAAATGTATTGAGAGACATCATCGGTGCAAGTGTGCACACAAGCCTGGACACATACTTAGAAACACCATTGGTGCAAGTGCGCACACCATTCTGCAATGGCAGGCTGGACACATGTTACGAAACACCATCTGTGCAAATGCGTACACCAGCCTGCGCTGGCAGGCTGGACCCTGGTTTTAAGACATCATAGGTGCAAGTGCGCACACCGGCCTGCATTGGTAGGCTGGACACTGGTTTACTACAACCATAAGTCCGTGTGAGCACATGCCGGCCGGCCATAGCAGAGCTGACCCATGCTTTAAAAACCTCAGGTGGGCACCATTCCTACCATGTGTAAGAAGGACGCATGGACTTTCACACTGCACTTACATTTGGTAAGTGTCCCAGGTCCTAACAAGAAAATCAGCCACACCCGGGAAGTGTCCTGTGGGGAATGCTGAACCCCTAGGTAGGGAAACCCCATATAGGGGTTCGTCCCTACCTGGCAGTGCACACACAGATGTACCTACCCCTGTTAGGTGATATTGAAAGGCCCCCTCAAGGTTGACTATGGAGTGAGACCGGCCAACCTGTGCATGAGGCATTATTGACAGGCTATTCCAGTGGGTGGCACAATCATAGTGGCATCCTCTATTAGCCAGTGTTGCACCCTCCCTGGGTATGTGGTGTACCTCCTGATAGGGCACTCACAGGTACGACACCTAAACCAATCAAGCAAGCACCCTATCCTGGCATGTGTAGGAAGGGCAGGCACGCTGCAGTACAGTGGGAAAGTGCCCAGAGTCCTAAATTCAGGAAAAGAGTGTGGGAAATACCAGAAGGACAAAAAGCTAAAAGTTTTAGGGAAATCACCCTAAGAAGGGCCATGCCTAACATGCTGCTATTCATGTTCTGTTGCATTTAGCATTCTTTTTAATGCAAGATGAAACCTTGCGTCCATTTTGGATGTGAGTGTGCATTTTGTGCTAAGAAATAACGCTAAATGCAGAATTACTCTTCTCTCTTAAAATTTCATGTAATCTCACAGAATTCTTAGGTAATTCCACCTGATTGCGATACACAGAATTACTCGAGGTACGCCCCCCTTTAATCACATCTTAACTGATAATATGTGAAGCCAGCATCTTCCTTGGTGATTTTAATCTGCCCTGGGGTGATACCACAGACAAACCTCTTATTGTGCTCTCATTGTTACTCTAGGACAACAATCTCCTCCGACATTATCAAAAGTGCATGCGCTCCAAAGGATCCATCTGTAATCTGATCTCATTGAAGGATATCTGACTGACCTCTGATGATCCCAGTTTGACGTCCGATCATCTTCATTTTCCTTTTACCTTCACCTTCTTCCGCCAGAAGGCCTTAGGTCAACAAAGAAATACAGAGACAATGTGGTTTCGGGACACTAAGAACATTGATACAGCTCAGACTAAACTTTCTGCTTCAGTTTCTCAATAATATATCAGTGCCACAACGGCTGAACACAATGTCTGCATGAAGGACCTGATTGACAAACTTCTCCTCTACTTCTATTTTGACTTAACTTAAAGCTGCCCAGAAAAAGCTATAATTCTACAGCCAGATTTGTCAAGTGTTTGCATCACCCTGTCACGCAAGGGGGCGCAAGGGTGATGCAAAATCTAAGTGAGATTTATCAAGCCACAAAAGGCCACCTTGCGTGGCCCTGCATGGCTTGATGAATCTAGAGTAATTCTAGGCAGTGTAAATTGAGGTGTTCCCACACATCCACCCATGGATTTTGGTGCATTTCTGGAGTTATCATTAGTGGCAGACCTGGGAATGTGTCAAAATACTACTCCTCCCCAGATGAGGCATAATGAGGAGAAATATCTTTATTTCTCCTCATTTATTCTCTTTCTACATGGGTTGCATTCTGGAAAATGCCACTAACGATTCTTTTTACTCAGGAAAGTGTCCCTTGCACCATGGTGTACGGATACCTGCATTGGCAGTGGGCAGCTAAAAGTGAGCTAGTGCTAGGAAAGGACAGGAATACATTGTATAATAGTATATATGGGGCATTTCTGCCCTTTCCTTTTCACACAGAGCAGCAGGGTGGCTTGCTGTGTTGCGCTGCATGAATGAATGATAAATCTGCCCTCTATATTGTAAGAGATAATTCCTCACACATTAAAATTACTTCCAGATTCCTCTAAACCCATCCTAAGCTCCTTTTTAAAGTGATTAAATGGACCGGCAACGGAACCCCCAATACCGGAGTGGCGCCTCCCTTTCCAAATGTGACAACTTTGATTATCTTGTTGCAGAGAGAGTTAAGTCTACGATCTCTCACTTCTCCCCACATCTGGCAAACCAGAGGACTACAAATGAAACCATAAGGTCAGCCGGGTCTCACTTCAGTGAAATATCGGAGGCAGAGTTAGGTGAAACGATTACCAAGTTTAAACCCTCAAATCTCTTCACTGAAGCTGTACGTAGAAACATCGGCATGGACCTTGCTAAAGCTCGGCTTCCCTACCGGGCCACTTTGGCAAACATATCCCTTTTGAAGGGTGTCTTCCCAGATTCTCACCCCCCGAAAAAACTCTCCGTTGAGTTCAATGGTCTTTTGTGTTTCGCGCTCTTACCCTTCCTAGGGAAAGTAATAGATAGCTGTGCAGCCTTCCAACTTTCTCTTCACTTCCTGTCACACCACCTCCTAGACCATTTCCAATCTGGATTTAGGCAAGGCTGTAGCACAGAGACCAACCTATTATGGGATGTTGATGACTCACTCTGCTTCCTCGACTCAGGTAATCCTTGCCTACTGGTGCTTCTGGGATTTTGATACCTTTGGTTCTATCAACCATCTCTCTCTTGTCAACATCGTGAATGAAAGATGGGCATTGAGGGGGTAGTTCCTAATTGGTTCACTCTGTTTTTGTCTGTCCACTCCCAACCATTCCCACGCACCCTAATTCTAGTATGGTGCTCAGGGTTCGACCATGCCCCCTACACTGTTTAATCATTATTTGGAGCCACTTGATGGTATGGTCAGCAATTCTGGGATAATCTATGATCAATATGTGGATAATGCCTAGATCTTGCTCGAGATCTGATCCCTAAACAATGTCAATCCGCTCTCCAACACACTGGGGGGAAATGAAAATGGATGTCAAGCCACCACCTAAAACTGAACCCAACGAAAACTAAATTCCCCTTAATCTCCCAGAGAATATCTAGCCTACTTGTTGCACTTGCGGATTGACTCGTGTTCTCCTCTTGATTGAACACTGGCTTTTGTTGATAGCGCCAACGCTCAGGGTTAATCCTTGACCACTGGAAGAATCTACGAATTCAAATCTCCACTGCGACCAAGAGTTCATGCTTCCAACAACTGAGGTAACTTTGTTCATTCCTGATGAGGACGTTAAAGGGACGTTCAGGCAGCTGTTCTCTCCATAGTCCATTGGTACAACAAGGATATGGAAGTTCTTCCCTCCAGCTCCACACATGACCACCTGTCTTGCAACTTTTAAAAAGAGTTAAAAATACCCCTATTTCAAAGACACTTGCACTGAGACTTAGAACTAGTCTGGACATCTCACCTATACCGCCGTCTAGAAATGATTACAATGCCTTCTTGTTATTCAAATTTCTATCCTGATCTCTTGCAGAAGCGCTGTAATACCTCAGCTTTCGTGGGCTGGACAGGGGCTGATGACCCAGACTTGGCCTCATCCAAAGTACTTCACAGGTCTTCAAAACACCATTTATCAGTTCACGGGTTTTTGTGTGGTACGGCCCCCTTGGTGTCCCCATCCTTGTTATGAACTGTTGCTGCCAAAGTGGGAAAAAGGACTAAAGGATTTCACTTACAAAACAAATGTGGGCAAGCTGCACATTAGTATAAAGTGCCCACCCATTGGCCTGGTTTGCCTCTAAGCTTCAAAACAGGAACTGAGCCCTCTACATCATATATAATTCATCATTTAAAAATGTACCAAAGACTCATAGTCAAAGCTTATATTTCTTTAGCTTGGAAGTGTTTCACTTAAGTACACTAAAATGAATTTCTGCATTGACTGACATTTATCTGAATTTACAGTTTCCAAACATAAACTATGAAACATTCATGTCTGCAATGAAGATGCTATTAGAAGGCCGCTGAAAATATGCAATTCAAGCATTTTTTTATAATATTGGATTTTCTGCATTTGCCACATAATCTTTTGTCTGCTGCATAATCAGCAGATTTTGACAAAAACACAATTTTTAGCTCAAACGGATCACAATTTTCTGAAAACATGGCGATATGTGTTCCTGCACTCTGGAAGGCCCTTCACAAAGGTTGAATGGTCATATTTAATTAGCTTAATGCTGAATTTAGATGCTTAATTGGTATTAATAAGGTAAACTCTTTCAGAGACAGTCTTACCATGTGTAAAAATGCAAACATAATGAGGTAAAGCTATCACAAAATGTGGCGCAGTACTCCGCATAATTTTCCTTTTCTTGACACATAATTTAGTCAACCCGGCTGCATAATTTGGTCCTCCTCTGCCACATAATTCCAGTGGCCCTGGCTAGTAGTGAACCTAGAGGCAAGTTAGTTGTCATGTGAGCCCCGCTTAAATTTCGAAAACATATGGAGCAACATTAAAGTCTATTAAAACATATAAAAGTGAATCTTTTGTAGAGGGCACATCCTAAATTGAGTTTTTTTTAAGGTACTCTCAAAAGGCATGATGGAAGACATGGAGGTACAGGGAATTAAGGTACCTGCCTAGGGTAAAACAGATTCTGTCTAGCAGGTAAACAGTGTTCTAACCCAAGTTTCCTGGTTTTACGGTGCACAGTTTTAATCAATCAGGATTTGTAACGCACAACTAATCACTTGATAGGGTATCCAGGCACCTGCAGGTCCTGAAGGCTCATTCGAACAGCCTGGTCTTGAGGGCCCTTTGGAATTCCGGAAGTGAGGTGATGGTCCGGAGGTGCGTGGGGAGGCTGTTCCAGGTCTTTGATGTGCTGTAGGAAAAGGTGCATCCTCTACTTCTGCTCTGACAGATGCGGGGTGTGTGGGCAAGTGATAGTGAGATGGAGCACAATCTTCTCAAAGGTAGGTGGAAGTTCAGGTGGTGATTAATGTAGGCGGGTCCTTATTTGTGTAGAGCCTTGTGTCAGCAGCTTGAATTGATATCTCTACTGTTTGGGGAGCAAGTGGAATTGCATGAGGTGGGATCTGACGTGGGTTCATTGGGAGAGGTTGGGGCGAGTCTGGTGGTGACGTTCTCTATGGTCCGAAGTCTCTGTAGGAGCTGTGCGGCGATTCCTACGTAGAGAGAGTTGCAATAGTGCATTCGGCTGGTTATGAGGGCCAGTGTCACAGTGCGTCTTGTGTGTAAGGGTAGCCACTTCTCTTTCATAGCATGCACAGGGTGAGGAAGCAGGCTGAGGTGAAGGCGTTGAACTGTGACTTCATAGGGAGATTTTTATCAATGATGATTCTGAGGTTTCTGGCGTGGTCGATGGGTATGGGTATTGTGGAAATGTGGATTTTCCTGGTCAGTTATGTCCCCTATCTTGGACCCCAACGGTTCTATGTGCATGTCACAAGTACATGTATGCTCCCTCCAGTTCCAGTTATGAAGACGCAAATACATGTGCGTCCACCGTCAACATGTCCTCTGTCAGATCCGCCATGAATATGTCGGATATTCCATTCCTAAATATAAAAGGCCACCGGCTTTATATGGTTCACTTATGCCATTTTACAGTCCAAGGCAAGTAGGCCCTGATTCTGTCATCAAACTCCTTTTGCCTTCTGCCTCTGAAAGCTCCAGTCTGAGCCTGCATCTGTGACCATGAACTCTGTCTCATTCTCTGCGCGGCTCACGAAGCCTGACATCAGCCTATTCTCTGCCAAGAGCTGTATTTCACCTTCGAATTATCTGCTTCCCCCTCAGCCGATGCATTCCTGCCTAGTAGCTTAAGTAAACATTCTTCCAGTTACCAAGTAAGAGGCCCGGCTTCTCTGCCCTCATGCAAGTAATTCAAAGCCCTGTCACTATGGAATATTCCCATCCCCTCACATTCAGTGTAGACACTTAGACGCTTGTACACACACGCACAGTCAGTATAGAATAGATTCTGTCCGAGAGTCCTTCTTTATGGATAACATAGTTCTTTAAACATAGGATGTTAGATATGATTTGGGATTAGGTTGATCTGACCCCCAGACTTTTCGTCTCCACATGTAGAGCTAATGTCAAGTTTCCCTTCACCCCCTAGTTACACGTCAATTACACGTCATGCTGCTGCGCGCGCATCTATGTCAAGTATTATCTTATAGATCCACCTATGCATGATATCATAGCCAATCATGTGTCTTTTTACTCCTTGTAAACACCCATTTTCGGTTACGCAGGTACCACGTCAAGTTCCTTATCAATTATTACGCCTACTGTATCTGCTTCATTATAACGTATGTACTATAAAAGTTACTTCTTGTCAATAAAGTATGTACTTCACTTCCTGAACCCCGTGGTGATGGAACTTGAAGCATCCGATTATAATCGATTATTGGAATAAAGCCCATTCAGAAACTCTAATATCACGGATTCTGCCTCTCATTTTACTGAGCTATTTTATTATGATTATGTATCAAATTCAGTCCAGGTAAAGGAATTTTTATTTACCACATGATGGCGCCCGAACAGGGACACTTTCTCATCTCACGCGCCGGCGGTGAGTTGTAGGCCCGGTCTCCTGCCACAGCTGGACGGACAATTACGCGTACCAGCAGGATTTCCTGTATCTCCCTCCGGTCAAGCGGGGGCGACTGAGACTACGATCAACACCCAGACGAGGCGGTGAGAAGTGCGAAGTATCCCGACCAGAGCCTAGCTGAGAGAGCAAGATCCGAGGTATATCGAGACCCACCAGTTCGAAGTCTAGCCCAGTTCCCGACGAGTCGAGTCGAGTCCAGTCCGGTTCAAGTTCAAGTTACTGAGGCCTTCCGTTTCCGAAGCTACCCGGTGAGTACCATTTCTGGGGAGGCATTTCTGACGTGCACATAGGTTGTGCCGGTCAAGACGGGTTTGGGTACACAAATCCGGTCTGCACTGTTTTAGCAGTGTATCTGTACTGTTTAGCAGTATATCAAGTATTCCGAAGTATCTAGTAAGTGTCAAGAATTAAGCATGGTGATTTAGTTATGCAGACGATCATCATTGTTGTTTCAGTTAAAGGTTTAATGTTTTAATGTTAAATGTGTTAAACGTCTTGCATATTGTGGTATGAATGGTTGTTCATTAGTGTGCTTTTTGTATTAAGTGTGTTCAAAATTAAGTATCGGATCAGTTGTCAATATGCCGTTTTTTTCGAAATTAAGACAGATCACTACTAGGAAAGGGGTACTTGAAGAAGCCGTCCCTATTCCTCCTAGGGATACTCCAGGGCACTTTATGTATCAGAAGCATGGCTTAGATGCCATATTATTTCTTGATTTATGGGTAGAGTATACCAAGGGATTGCCGGAAAGTCAGAGGTGGCCCACAGCGGGAACCTGGGATGCAGAGTGCATCATGAAAGTCGAGGAAGAATTATGGAAGAGAAAAGTCAGACAGTCACAGAAAGACGCTGTTGAGTTATGGCGTAAAGAATCTCATAGACGTACAGAAAAAGCACGTAGACAGGAAGAGAAGAGTAAAGAAGGTTCAAATAAAGTTCAAGAAAATCTATTAATTGAGGAAGGTATCCGAGTGAAATCGGAACAAGTAGATAGACAAAGAAATGCCCTTATGAATGGTATGTATCCTCTCCTAGCCGAAGGATTACCTAAGGCTGCTCCAGAGATGCCAAAAGACTTGCCACCCCCATTATTTCCAATTAAGGTACATCCTAAAGGACATCCCAGAACCGCAGAAGATGTTTTTCTTTCCTCATATCTAGATGACGCAGCTCCCGAGTATGCTAACCCCGCACCACATAGACCGTCTGGCGGGGGGGTTCAACGTCAGGATCAGGTATCTGTCCCTGTGCAACAGCAAGTCCCGACACTAGCTTCGGCAAGCACATCTGTTTCCGCATCTGTCTCCACAGTCGATTCTACAGTGGTGTCCACACCTATAGTTGCTGTGTCACGTTCGACGAATCCTTTCACACCCGACGCCCCAGATGGGGCCACGGGAGGTGCTAGCAATACTTTTACGCCACCTAGAATAAATAAACTTGTTTTTCAAGAGTCAGCGCATTCACGTACACCCAAATTCGTAAGTGAACGTGCGCTTAAGGAACTTCTTATAGATTGTAGATATGACCCGGTGGTCGGTAAAGAGGACGAAATGGTCCTGGCATCATTACGTATCAGACGAGCCGCAGGGTATTTAGCGAGGTTACCAGGAATGACTGCGCATCTAGATAAAATATATCATTTTGTTCAAACAGGGCGAGATCCAGAATGTATTAACAGAGCTATGGAATTCCAGAAAGTAGAGATACAAGGGGAACTGCTACGTTTCCTCATAAACTGTGTGATCAGAAATCAAGACCGACCGGGGGTAGACCCGGATGCAATGCATATTCTTACAAAATGGAGCCAGAATATATCAGAAGGAAGACACGATAAGCAAAATTGTATAATAGCCATGTGCCGAAAGATCCGTAAAGAAATAGAACGGATACACGAAGAGAGATTACAGACCGACGAGTTCGAACAAAGCGAGGAAGAAGGGTCAGGACCACCCGCAGGACAGTTGGACACCATAGCCTATGTAGGTAGAGGAAGATCTTGTCATAGGGATCAGACTAGATGTCATATTGACTCAATACGTCCGATATGTCCAGATAATAACAGGAATTTCCAAATACCTATAATTAATATAAGGTCTAACGAGCATTCGTTCCAAACTGCTGACAAACTACTCCGAGAACGAAGGGGTTATCATTTTCTCGATTCTATGGATGAACAAGATTTAGCCAGGGCAGCTGTCCACTGGGTGGACAGTCCCGGAAAATATAGTGATGCTACAGTAGTACGCACATTTTTGAATCTCACCCCAGATGAACAGAGGTTGGCTGGGATTTATATGATTCAACAACTCATTATACTATATCGGAGTCAGCATTCGGACCCTGGTCCGTTACCTGACATACTGACTGAATTGCTTACAAATAAATGGAGAGGTCCAGGTACTGAATTAATTAAAGAAATTCTAATGTCAAGAAAACAGTATATTCTTTTTATATGCTCAGAGCATACCTCATTGCCCAGCAAGGAAAGAACAACGTATCACATGGATAGACAGAATCCCTTACGAGAAGTACACCCAATAAAAGGCGAGGGCGACGAGTTTAGGCGCGTATTTGTATATACGCCCATATCAAAAATAGAACTGTTAGAAATGAAGAAAGTGGTACCTAGTCATGACAAAGACCCAGCGGGTTTTCACCGAGAAATTAAAGACATGTTACTCATGGGAGAGTATACCTATCCCGACATTATGACGATATTAAAGGTGTTGATGCCTGCTGGCATTTATGAGAAACTCAAGGAAAAAGAGTGGGAGGTAGGAGACCAAAAGATAGAATGGTCAGTGTTAGAAGCGGAAGAAAAGGCCCGAACTGCAGGAGCAGGACTCGGGGATAAAACTAAAGCACTACCAGGTTTACTAGTACAGGTACTGCCACGTTTATTAACTACGAAAAAGGAAGATTGGGGTACAATTTCAGCCTGTAAACAGAAGCAAGATGAAGACACTAGTGATTACTATGCCCGATTTGAAAAATGTTTTGGTATAAATAGTGGCATAAAAGCAAGTAGCGAATCATACCCGCATCTGTTTGTAACAAAATTAGTAGAAAATGCTCTGTCCCCGGTAAAGAATAGAGTATTAAAATTCGAGAGTACCTGGCAAGGTAACACTCCAACACAAATGTTACAAATGTTACAGTACCATCACAATAGAATTAAAGAGGAACAGGAACATGAACACAGACGCATGAGAGACACAAAAATGAAAATGCTAGTTGCCCAGACAGTACCAGCTGAAGGACATAAAAAGGGTATGACACATTCCGATTCAGCAGGACCGGTAAAAGGGACATGCAATTATTGTAAGAAGCCAGGTCATTACGTACACGATTGTCCAGTTTTAAAACATAATATCGCCATAGGTAAAACACAAGAAAGACCACGGCCACTCAGACAGGATCAGAATGAACAAGGAGCTATGCAGCATGCCCAGGCCATGCCAGCCGCACAACAGCCAATACAGTTTGTGCCAGCTGCACCACCGTTGCCTGCTGCTGCCACACAGACCACAACACGACAAATGTATCAGACTGCACAGTATGAATATCCTGAGTATCAGCGTTACGCATGAACTAGCCTAGAGAGGGAAGTTGACTTACCCCTTATCGAGATTCCTGTAGATCAAGAAGGACCTTATGTACATAGTGAATTATTAGGTCAAGATAGAAAATTCTTACTCGATACAGGGGCAAGTCGAACAACTATAAAACATAGTGAAGTTCCAGGGGCACCCCTCTCAGGCTCTCAGAATATCTCCCTTGGTTTTTCAGGAAAACCTATTGTTAATGAAGTATCACAGCCTCTTCCACTTACGATAGGACCTTTGACACGAACTACAGATTTATTGCTTACTAAATCATGCCCAGAAAATCTGTTAGGAATTAAAACTCTGAAAGCCCTAGGAGCCATAATATGTTGTTCTCCGGAAGGAGTAAGGTTGTTTTTACGTGATTTTAAAGGTCACTATGTGTCTAGAGACATGGATCCCCGACTACAGACTTTACCTACACATCTATGGGCACAAGGCCCTACTGATGTTGGTTGCATGAATATTACACCATATCGAGTCACACTCAAGGCAGGAGTGGTGCTACCACGAATGCGACAATACAAGTTACCACCAGATGCTGTAGTGGCTTTACTACAAATCATTGACGAGCTAATTGCCCAAGGAGTAGTTGTAGAAACAGACTCCAATGTATGTAATTCACCGATAATTCCGATTCTTAAACGAACAGATCCTACAGCCCCGCCAGTATATCGATTGGTTATTGATCTGCGCGAGTTAAACAAATGCATTGTGCCACAATTCCCTGTGGTCTCAGATATCTCGTCATTATTGACAGCTATTGATTCCGAAGCAACATTCTTTACTGTAATTGATCTCAAAAATGCCTTTTTCAGCGTCCCAATAGATCCGGAAAGTCAATATTTGTTCGGATTCAGTTTAAATGGGCGTAGCTTTAAATTCTCACGCGCACCTCAAGGATTTACAGAAAGTCCCAGCATCTATAGCCAAGCACTGAAACGAGAACTTGACAGTATCCACATGCCAGTTAACACCGCTCTGCTTCAATACGTCGATGATCTGCTGATCACCGCAAGAAGCGAACCTGAATGTGAAAAAGCATCGCTGACAGTTCTACAATTCCTAGCCGAAAAGGGGCACAAGGTGTCCCCTTCTAAGCTGCAATTCTGTGTCCAGCGAGTTGTTTACCTTGGACACTCGCTGTCCAAGGTGGGAAGGCAGCTTACACCCGACCGCATTCAGTTAATAGCTAACATGCCAATACCCAAGACACAAAAGGAAGTACGAGCTTTCATAGGCCTCACGTCATATTGCAGGCAGTGGATCCCTCAGTACGCATTTCTAGCAAAACCACTCATTCAGTTAACCACACAGGAGGCAGCCACACCGACTGTTCTCCCTTGGACTCAGGAACACACACAAGCTTTTGAAAGCTTAAAGAAAGCTTTATGTCAAGCACCCGTTTTAGCAACGCCATGTTACAGAAAACAGTTTACACTCTTTGTTACAGAACGCGAAGGTGCTGCCTTGTCAGTACTCACACAGGAACAAGCAGGAGCACACAAACCATGTGCTTATTTTTCTAGTACATTAGATCCCGTAGCTCAGGCTTTGCCTGCATGCCTGAAATCAGTGGCAGCGACAGCTTTGGCAATCAGACAAAGCGATGCTATAGTGTTGGGACACCCATTGACAGTTCAAGTACCACACGCAGTAGAGGTTCTTGTGAATAGAACGCAAACACAACACTTGACCATAGCAAGACTTACAGGATATGAACTTACATTGTTTCAGCCACATATAGAAATCAGACGCTGTAACACATTGAATCCTGCCACACTTCTACCTGTAATAGGAACAGACCCACTAGCCCATGACTGTATTGAAGTTATTACGATAACAACGAAACCCAGACAAGACTTAACCGATGTCCCATTATCAGATCCAGACCTGACGTTGTATGTAGATGGTTCATGCATGAGAACAAGTACAGGAGAGTTAGTGGCCGCTTACGCAGTCACAACAGACACTGAAGTCATTGAAACTAATCGTATAAATACTTTGTCAGCTCAAGCCGCAGAGCTCATCGCTCTGACACAAGCCTGTATTCAAGCCACGAATAAAAAAGTCAACATATACACTGACTCACGTTATGCATTCGGAGTTGTACACGACTTCGGCGTGCTGTGGCGAGAGAGAGGTTATTTAACTTCCCACGGTGCCCACATTCAGCACGGACCCCTCATTCATGCCTTATTAGATGCAATACATCTACCCACTGCAATATCAATCATGAAATGTAAAGCTCATACGAAGGTTACTGATATCATTTCTCAAGGCAATGATCTAGCTGACAGAACAGCTAAACAGACTGCTCAAACTCAAACACCCGACATGACAAAGACAATAGTCCCGACACATTGCATGACAGTTAAAGATCCTACTCTTGACGTAATTGACATACAGACACATGCTACACCAGATGAAATAAAGAAATGGACTGAATTAGGGGGGATCCAAACGGACCAAGGATGGATGATGAAGGAAAAGTCTGTGTGGTTCCTTCCTGACTCAATGGTCCAAGTTATAGTCAACACTATACATAGTCCAGCACATCTAGGAGAAAAAGCTATGCTAGACAGCATTCAACACATTTGGTTCAATAAACATTTACGAGCAGCAGCAAAACAAAAGGTCCGTACCTGTATGATCTGTTGTCAGTTTAACCCAGGAAAAAGCGTTCCCGTAGAACAGGGTGGATTTCATATTCCTAACCATCCTTTTGAAGTACTCCAGATGGACTATATCCAGATGGAACGATGTCGAGGATTCAAATATGTTCTTGTAGTTGTCTGCGCTCTGTCCCGTTGGACAGAGGCATACCCGGTTTCAGATTACACTGCCCCGACTACTGCCAAACAGTTGGTTCGAGAATTCTTCCCACGATACGGTTTACCACGTGCTGTTTACTCAGATAACGGCCAGCCGTTCTCATCCGAATTAATGAGACACGTTTCACTTCTGTTAGGATATCAGTGGAAATTCCACTGTGTCCGACACCCCGAGGCAGCAGGCCTCGTAGAAAGACATAACCAGATCCTGAAAATCAGAATGTCCAAAATATGCAGAGAAAAAGGTGTCGACTGGGTAGTAGCGCTACCCGTTGCACTCTTTTACATGAGAATGGTAGCACACTCTCGAACAGGGCTATCCCCGTATGAGGTGATCTTCGGCAGACCACCGAATATGTGGGGGACGCCTATACCTCGCAAAATAACTGATGTTGACTGTAATATGCTGACAGATTACTTGGCTTCCTTGATGTCTGCACTACAATCTTGTCGTTCACAGGTAGCTGCAGCTTTTCCCGACAACACCGAGGTGAAACCCCATGACGTTGTTCCGGGTGATTTGGTGTTTGTGAGGAATTTCGACCGAAAGACCCAGCTGGAGCCCAGGTGGAAAGCACCCAAGTTGGTCCTGTTGACCACGAGGACAGCCGTGAAGATCGAGGGCCGCAAGGGCTGGATTCATTCAAGCCACGTCAAGAAATTTCATGGACTATCCTCGGATATAGACATTGTGCCCTGCACTCCCTCACAGACTGATTCAGAACTTCCCTTTGTTGAACAAAATGACTCTAAGAACTATAAACTAAAGCTTAGGCCCAAACAGTCGAGCAATTTGATTGTTTAAGTCCTCTCCAAGGTGAAGCGGTTGAATTGTCTCTGACATGTATCCCTTGGACCTGAGTAGAGAAAATACCCGGAAAATGTTGAAACGACAGGCGTATTGTAAATCACTGCGTAGCTACTGTATGGGGACATTATTAATTCTGTTTTTATTGAGTCTTTTAATAATTATTACGAGTATGTTGTTGCACATATATTACCCTATTTCTAGACATGTTTATAATGTTACTACTGAACATTCTTTTAGTGACTTACCTCCGCATGAATTATCTTATAGACTTGCGCTGCGCAATAACACATTCATTAGTATGTTACATCATTCCCATCAGACTAGTAATGCCACCAATTGTTGGGTGTGTGGCCGACTCCCTCCCTATCAGAATTATGAAGGAGTCCTGCCTTTCTTTCCACATCCATTCACACATAATGGCTCCTGTGGAGCATGGTTTAGTTTAATCAATTCCATAGACTCAGACACAGCAGTTTACCAAGATCATTGGATATGGGGAAACCTGAACCTAGTCTTACTCAAGGTCTGCTACCCTGACAAGGAGGGTCGCCCCAAAAGAACAGGAACTGATCTAGAAAATGAAGTATATGGATTAGGTAATTTTACACCTAATCTCATGATTCTAAATGTCGTATCCGAAGTTGAACTAGTCTTGCCCACCATGTCAGTATTCCCAGCGAAGGGTGAATTGTGTGTAAGAAAGGTTGGTTCCATACCTATGGGCCATAGTAAATGCAATACTATAGTAGAATTCCGTGATCAAGGCAAATCTTCATTTAGAGCTTCTCGCCACTCCTACTTCATATGTGGTCAGACTGCATATATGCGTCTACCTCCAGATTGGGATGGTACCTGCTACATTGCATTCCTTTTGCCACCTGTTTTTCTAGCTCCTCCTGATTACTACAGAAATATTCATTTAGTACACAACAGAAAGCAGAGAGATCTCCCCATTGTCGATTACACTGAAACGGCATGGGACAAGTATGTAGATTTTAATAAAGGCATCTTTCCCTATATAGGTACTGTTACTAATAGTAAGCTGATACGTAGATTAACCAGAACCCTTGAAGCAGTAGTGAATGAGACTATTTCCGCCTTAGGCAATTTAACAGAAGAGCAGTCTGCTATGCGGATTGTTGTGCTTCAAAATCGTCTTGTCCTTGACGTCATCCTGGCTGATAGGGGCGGAGCTTGTAGGGTCATCGGATCAAGTTGCTGCGTATTCATACCAGAAAATTCGCCATCTGTATATAAAGCCATCACTCGCCTTCATAAGATTGTAAACCAGATACACCAGAACCCAGGCACTTGGACTTGGTCCAGTTGGTTTTGGAGTGTGATATCAGCCTGGGGATGGAGAGTTTTATCCTTCCTAGGTATTGGCTTTCTCATACTATTCAGTTGCTGTCTATGTCTACAATGTGGACCAGCGATTTGTGGTCTGTGTGCCACATCGTGTATTCCACCACCAAGATTTCATTCAAGATCCCGGAAGAAGAAAGAAGAACAAATGATGCTATATGAACAGATCGATGGATTGATGAAGATCGATATCTCTTGAAGGGCAAGTAGGGGGACAAGGAGGGAATGTGGAAATGTGGATTTTCCTGGTCAGTTATGTCCCCTATCTTGGACCCCAACGGTTCTATGTGCATGTCACAAGTACATGTATGCTCCCTCCAGTTCCAGTTATGAAGACGCAAATACATGTGCGTCCACCGTCAACATGTCCTCTGTCAGATCCGCCATGAATATGTCGGATATTCCATTCCTAAATATAAAAGGCCACCGGCTTTATATGGTTCACTTATGCCATTTTACAGTCCAAGGCAAGTAGGCCCTGATTCTGTCATCAAACTCCTTTTGCCTTCTGCCTCTGAAAGCTCCAGTCTGAGCCTGCATCTGTGACCATGAACTCTGTCTCATTCTCTGCGCGGCTCACGAAGCCTGACATCAGCCTATTCTCTGCCAAGAGCTGTATTTCACCTTCGAATTATCTGCTTCCCCCTCAGCCGATGCATTCCTGCCTAGTAGCTTAAGTAAACATTCTTCCAGTTACCAAGTAAGAGGCCCGGCTTCTCTGCCCTCATGCAAGTAATTCAAAGCCCTGTCACTATGGAATATTCCCATCCCCTCACATTCAGTGTAGACACTTAGACGCTTGTACACACACGCACAGTCAGTATAGAATAGATTCTGTCCGAGAGTCCTTCTTTATGGATAACATAGTTCTTTAAACATAGGATGTTAGATATGATTTGGGATTAGGTTGATCTGACCCCCAGACTTTTCGTCTCCACATGTAGAGCTAATGTCAAGTTTCCCTTCACCCCCTAGTTACACGTCAATTACACGTCATGCTGCTGCGCGCGCATCTATGTCAAGTATTATCTTATAGATCCACCTATGCATGATATCATAGCCAATCATGTGTCTTTTTACTCCTTGTAAACACCCATTTTCGGTTACGCAGGTACCACGTCAAGTTCCTTATCAATTATTACGCCTACTGTATCTGCTTCATTATAACGTATGTACTATAAAAGTTACTTCTTGTCAATAAAGTATGTACTTCACTTCCTGAACCCCGTGGTGATGGAACTTGAAGCATCCGATTATAATCGATTATTGGAATAAAGCCCATTCAGAAACTCTAATATCACGGATTCTGCCTCTCATTTTACTGAGCTATTTTATTATGATTATGTATCAAATTCAGTCCAGGTAAAGGAATTTTTATTTACCACAGTATGGGTGTGGGCCTCGGTCTTGGGGCCACCAGGAGTCGTTCCAGGGGATGCTGTTGTTGCCAAAGGTCAGTACTTCTATCTTGTCCATGTTCAGCTTCAGGCAGCTCTTATTCGCCCAGTCAGCGATGTTTGTCATGCATCTGTGGAAGTTGGTCCTGGTGGTGGTAGGGTCATGGATGAGGGACATGATGAGTTTGGTGTCGTCTGCGTAGGATATTATGTTGAGACCGTGAGAACTGATGATGTTGTCCAGCAGGGTCATATGTGTCTTGAAGAGCGTGGGGCTGAAGGATGAGCCCAGGGGGACACCGCAGACGATATTCTTGGGTTCGGAGGTGAAAGGAGCAAGGCGGACTCTCTGTGTCCTTCCGGTAAGGAAGGAGGTGATCCACCTGAGCGAGTTCCCTTGGATGTCGATTTGGGGGAGTCATGCAATCAGTGTGTGGTGGGATACGGTGTTGAAGGCTGCTGAGAGGTCGAGGAGGATCAAGGCTGCTGTTTTTCCTCAGTTGAGGAGGGTTAGGATGTCGTCGGTCGCTGCGATCATGGTGGTCTCAGTGCTGTGATTGCTGCAAAAACCAGATTGGACATGTCCAAAAGGCTGACATTTTGTTGCAGGGCCATCTTCAATAATCATAGTTCAAATTGCAGGTGAATCTCCACTTGCCAAGGCTAAGGTGAATTACTTAGAGTGTATAGGGATACATCATCCTACTTTCACACAGCTACACTACACTCACACAGGTTCACAAGTCGCTCACATGGGCTCACCTTTTACTCTCCCCATCCACTCACAAGAGCAAGCTAGTCACTGAGTTCTCACTCGTGCACACCACTCACCCTGCACTCACAGTTTCTCACACTGCACTTACACCACTTGCTGTCACTCAGCACTTCTGGACCACACCTCTAACACAGCACACATTTAACTCCTGAACACTTGTGATCATGTACACATGTCCACAAATTCAGTCACAGAATATCTGTCCTTCCCGCAGTACTCAATGCGTATTCAGTTTCATCCATAACTACAGGTGCAATGCAGGAGGGGAGTGTGTACTAGGACTGTGGGATGGTATGGGAAAGGAGATTAAGCGGGGCCTGTGGGGGCTGGTATGGGAGCCATTATCAGTCTTAGGCTGTGGGATCAGCCAAGAGGGAGTGGTTAAAGCAGGTGAAGTCAGAAGGACGGGTAGCAGCACAACCGGCTAAGGATGAAGCACCGCAACTGTAGCTGTGATCTGGTGTGGGAATGGTACTGCAGCCTAAGGGTGTGGTGAGGTGGGGGAAGAATTTACAGCTGAAGAGGTACTTATTGGCACTGAGGCGGTCACCTGTAGCCAGACATGCCATTTTTGCTGCTTCTGTAGCGGTGATGTAGACCAACATCTGGGCCCTGTTGGCCTGTATAGCAATAGCGCTCTGCAGGGGCTGGTATCGGAGGAGAGAGCGTGCTGAGGCTGCAGCTGGTGTGTGATGAAATCAAAATGTTTTGCCATTTTGTTTGAGCTTTGTTCTCGTGTTAAGTTAGCATTCGTGGCGCCATTTTATGTTCAGCCGCCATTTTGAATCATGTTGTCAGCTACGTATTCTTTGACTTGAGAAGCAGGCTCTGGAAATGTTCATTTCTCCAAGGTTAGGCCTGGCTCTGCTAATGAATACACTGTTCTTATTAACACATTCCTTTTCCACAGATAGAGGCTTTCTCCCACTAGCCTAGTGATAGACACGAACAGAACGACCTTGGTATAAAGATAATGTGTGCCCGGTTTCAGAGTTGGGACTCGTCTTACTGTTCTTCTTTGTTTTAGCTGCACCTGCTAGTAAATTTCCATTATGGGCGGGACATTCTTGGTTCAGAAACGTACAAAATGTATCTCTATGTATGCTGAAGTCTGTCCCTCTGCAGCAATCCTGGGAGGCTGGTCAGACTGGACTCCGCTCGAGTGTACCTGAATAAAATATACTTGGTTTGTATTCTCTACTGTCTGACCGACTCTTCATTTGTATGGAAGGCTGAGAGCTGGTCGTGAGTGACCCGGGCGGCCCTAACCGGGTCACTTTCTTCATGTGTGAGATGGGAGCAGTCAATGGAGGAGCCAATGATGTGAGGTTGTAGGTTGGTGTAGGAGGAGGGACTGGGATGAGGCTGTTGCGACGCAGCTCTGCAAGCTAAGGATGCATTGAGCAGCACTTCTGTAGTGGAAGAAAGATTGGGCAAAACACACTTTTTTTGTTTTGAATGTCACTAATGCAAAGGATGAAGAAAAAGCAAATAGGCTCAAATGCCTCAGAGTCATCACACTGGACATTGCTACCGTTTATGATGGGGAAATCCTCTATGGGGAAGCTCTATTCACCAATACTTCTACCAGTTATACTGCTGCTTGCTCATAGAGCAATATTCGTAGCCCATACTGTCACATCATTGGGGAGGGGTCTTCTTCTTGCATACTGCCAAGTTATTGCATTTTAAAGGGGTAGCCATGTTAGGTGAGGAAACACACTCAGGAGTCAATAGAAGTGCAACAAGCACTGCACTCTTTCTCAGCAGCATCGCACAAGTTTTGCCCAATCAAATGCTGTAATCAAGGTAAACATATGAGAGGAGCCAAAGTCTCTCTGACGGTTGTGTTTCTTAAAGCTTTATTCTGTCGATCACACAAGGTACTGTGATAGCCAGACCTAAGAAGTATATCTCAGAAGTATTGAAACACATTCAATATGGTGCTTAAAAGCTCATATCATAGCACTATACATTAACAAGTACATTAGCGCTTCAAGAATAACACAAGGAGTTGTGGAGTACTGGTGATTATCCAAAAGTTGTGAAGTGGCTTTTAGGCACGGTATGCACTTTGTAAATAATGTAGTGGTGACCATCATGTGCACAAGTCTTGGCTGCAATGGTGACGTCCACCATGGACACCGTTTTTTACTTCTGTTGGAAGCTCTGCCCCCGTGTTTCTCCTGCACCTGAGCTGGACCGTGCTCTGTTCCGTAACGGCCCATGCTGATAGCGGCTAGCGGCTTGTGTCTTGGGCTGTGGATTCTGCAGTGTATATCCAGTACACCTATCCAACTATGCCTGGCTCCTCATCGGCCGTCTGTAGTGGCTGATTTCTTTAGGCTGCGAGGTGCCTGATATGGCTTTCGCTCCGGCTTCCCCTGCAACGTATCTCTTCAGCAGCCATTTGTTTGGCTTTACATTTAAAAGCGCTAAGCACCCGTGCTGCGCGCTACCATAAACACAACACACGGTGCATTCCATTACTCCAGTGACGCCACCGAGCAGCAGCTGCGGAGCGGAGGCTTAGCTGAGAGGGCCCAGCCGAGCCTAGGTGGATGAGAGGGCCACTGCAGGGCTGCTGCAAGCAGGCGAGGAGTAGGCAAGGAGCGTTGGATCATTGGAGCGCTTCAGTGTCCCTCATCTGTATTTTGCATGGAGCGCACTTTTGACTCCCGAACTCCCAGGCAATTTCAGACTCTGCAGTGGTTGCAGGTAAGCGCAGGAGTGCGAGAGCGCGGCCGCCGTTAGTGGCGGCCGCTGAGTGAAGTGTCCAGGTGAGACCGCAGAAGCGACCCAACCAGGGGGCATATCAACAACAACCGGCGATAATTATCGCAAAGCGCACTTAGCGCTAGGATAATTATCGCCGGCTAGCATGAATTTTTATCGCTGAGATAGCGTGCTATTAGCAACGCTTATCTCAATAGCGATAAAAATCCTCACGCTAACAGGCTATCATGAGATTGCTGGAAACCCAGCGATAATCTCACGTTACCTTGTTGATAGGGACAGGCAAACCTAGCCATGATATCCACCTTCCATAGGATATCATGGCTAAGTCAGAAAAATACCAGACGTAAAAAAGCAGCGTTAACCGCGGTTAGCGCTGCTTTTTTTGTCTCTAACAGGGTTAGCGATATTCTTGATAATAGGAGAAATGTCGTTTAGTGACATTTCTCCTATTATTTTACTCTGGAACGCCCCCTTTGCATCTCATTAGAGATGCAAGGGGAAGCGTAGAGTAAAAGGGTGCTAACATGCAAATTTGCATGTTAGAACCCTGTTGTTGATAGGGCGCTAGTTTTATCTCTGCTTTTTTGGCTTTTAAAGCCAAAAAAGCAGAGAAAAAGCCCTTGTTGATATGCCCCCAGGTTGGGTGCGGCTTGCAGCTCTCCAGTGTGCCCTGCTCTCTCCCATCTGCCCACCGCCACTGCCACTACCTTAGCCATTGCCATCCACCGCTTGCCTGCCTTCTCTCCTTGTGTTAATTGAGCCTAATTGATTCAAATCAGTTTGACTGATCCTTCCCAGCTTCGTACGGCGCATCGTTAGCCAACATTAGCCAACAATTGGCTATCATTCACTGAAGTCCTCTTAGTTATAGTTATAGTTACAGCCACAACCATAACCGCAACTGCTTCTGCTAATGTTTTTACCGTTCTGAGGCATGCAGCACTTTTGGGACCACATCCATCGGCAGCACACGCACCAGGAGGAACCATCACGTCTTGGCCCACGCCGGAGGTGCATAAAGCAGCCCCAGGGCTCCCGCTGAGCTCGTTCTCGGAAGGGCAAGGCTGGGCAGGGCCACCGCTCTTTGTTCGACGCGAGCGACTAAGTACTAATATGGAAAAAAATCATTCCCATTCATTCCCATTGCCCTTTATGAACAAATCTAATTGTGGGATAATGGGTAAAAGGAAACCACCGCCCATTACTGGGAAGTTGCCTTCGAAAAACGCACCCATCACTAAATATTTGGAAAATGCTGTGGGGTTGATTAATTGATTAATAATGAGATTACGTAAGTGGAGGAGCGATTTGCGGCCACAAAAACGGCACTGGATGCTGAACTAAAAGAGCGTGGATCAGAGTGTGGGCCAGAATCACTAGTACCAGTGAGAACCGGGACTGAAAATAAATCTATTATTGAGGCAATAAGTCCCTGTGCCAACATAGTGGTTAATGTTCCGAGAATGGCTCACCCCTGTATTTTAACGACCCCTCTGGATATATCGGTACTATCTAATAACTCAGACATGGTTTCCGCACCAGCCAAAAAGTCGAAACAACAATCACAGCCGACTACCGCACCTTTAGTAAAACAGATAGTAGATGACAAAGCTAAGTCAAAGAAAGGGACAAAAAATCCAGGGGTGGCAAAAGGCGCAGGGACTGTGACACTACGAACCATGTGCAAAACTGTGAATCGCTTTTTAAAAAACTGCATGGCAAAATCGATAACATTGAGCGACGCCTGATGTCGGAAATCAAACTAGTGCAAAAGGACGTTACCTATTTAACAGATTTGGTCACAGAGCTATTACCATTAAAATTCATGCACAAGGCAACCTCTGCAAGCAAATCAGTTGAGAGGTTAAAGGAAGGACTAAGTTCCCCAGTCACCATTGGCAAAATCCACCCGAAGCCAACATTACCATCAAAGTATCTCCCTAATACAGATTCTGTGGCAGAATCCAGGGATACCAAAGTTAGTAACATTAAATCAACTCCAATATGACGCTCACCCTGGACCACCTTGCTCCCCTGAAACTAAAAAAATCCAGGATCATTCCTTACAGATCATGTTTCACCACCGACATCAATGAAGAAAGAAGACATCTTAAGAGCCTCTGAAAGAATCTGGAAGAACAACCCCTCTGTCCACCATCGTGATCAACTCCAGGCAGCCTGCAGGAATTACAAAAAGCATATTAAGAACAAAAAGACAGCTTTCTTCTGTTCTGCGCTAGACACACCAAAAAAACAACCCAAAGAGCTCTTCAATATCATTAGGAATCAAATATCTAAGCCTATGACATCCTCAATGTTGGCATCTAAAGAACGATGTGACAACTTCGCCATCTTTTTCAATGACAAAATCGCCAAGATCGATCTCTCTCTTGGCTCAAATCTCACCCCCTCCATGGAGATCAATTCGTCTGAAACTCAGATCAAGGCGTCTGAAACTCATGATAGCGCTTCCATGAACCCCCCAAAACGCTGGTCCTCCTTCATTCCCATTCAGGAAGCAGAGATAGTCAATCTAATCTCCAATGCTAAACCCTCATCCCATGCCCTGGATCAGCTACCCCCGCTCCAGGCCAAGGACCTGAAGCTCGTCCTAGCCCCGCTATGGTGCAAGATCATTAACAGCTCACTGGGCTCTGGAATCGTACCAGACTGCCTCAAAGTAGGTCAAGTCACGCCACTACTGAAAAAACCAGGGCTTGACACTGAGGATTTGAATAACTTTAGACCTGTATCGAACTTACCTCTTCTGTCCAAAATCCTGGAAAGATGTGTACTCCCTCAGCTGACCCAACACCTGGATAACATCAATCTCCTAGATCCCCATCAATCGGGCTTTAGAAAAGGCTGCAGCACCAAATCCTCAATCTTAAATGTCATAGACGATCTACACAAGTCACTTTACTCGGACCAATGCTGCCTTCTCATCCTCCTAGACTTATCGGCCGCATTTGATACAGTCGATCACAATCTGCTTATCAAGGTTCTACAAGAAAGGGCTAGTCTTCAAGAGACAGTCCTCCACTGGTACTCTTCCTTTCTCCACAACCGCTCACAAAGAATACAAATTGAAAACTTCGAGTCCGACCTCCAACCCGTCGATAGAGGGGTTCCACGAGGGTCAGTGCTCTCACCTCAGCTTTTCAACATCTACATTGAACCCCTTACCATACTACTCAGGAAATCTAACATCCCTTTCCACTTATATGCGGATGATACGCAGCTATATCTGGAAACCACCTCCATTGACGACATCCAGTGACTCAATGACACGCTCAAAGAGGTTCAACACTGGCTCACAATCAACCACCTGAAACTCAATGAAGAGAGAACGGAAGTACTCCTCATCTCCATTAAAGACGAAAAACCCCAAATTGAAGAATGGCTCAAAGCCGTTGATGCCCTCAATGGTACCCTCACCCTGGCGGAGTCTGTGAAATCTCTAGGTATCACCCTAGACCCGAAACTGGACATGAAAAAACACATTACAAGATCCGCCAAAAGTGCTTTTCTCAACCTGAAACTACTGTACAAAATAAAACCCTTCCTCCCCCCCATGGATCCTCAACGAGCCACTCAAGCACTGGTGCTCTCCAGAATTGACTATGGGATTGCAGCCCTGACTGGGACAGCAAAATCACACCTCGCCCCCCTAAAAACAACCTTAAATGCTGCAGCCAGATTGGTCACCGGAACAAAGAAATTCGATTACATCTTGCCTGCACTCAGGGAACTTAAATGGCTCCCAATTGAACTGCGAGCCAGCTTTAGAACAGCCTGCCTCACGCACAAACCCTGCACACAGGCAAACCGGAATACTCGGCTGCCAAAACCAAAAGGGCCGGCCAGTCCAGGAACCTCAGGAACTCCAACACTCTGCTACTCATCCCACTGAAAACTCGTAAGCAAAAAAACGCAGCCAAATCATTCGCTGGAAACTCCCCAAAAATCTGGAACTCCATCCCCGCCCACATCAGAACGATCCCCTCATTTCCAAAATTCAAGAACCTGCTCAAAGTCCTCTTGCTCGACCGCTCTCGAGCGAACCGATAAGAGCCAAGGAAGCACCTTAGCCGGCTCTCCATCTTTCCATAATTTTGTGACTGTTAATACTGACTCGGATCTAGTAAACTTCTTGGTCACCCGTCCTGTTTGAACAAAGAAACCTTTTGGATGCTCGTCTTGTTTGATCGGCACCCTACACAACCCTTTGCTCGTTCGCTACCTTGTCCGATCTATACCCGGCTCAAACCCTCATGTTCTACCATACTATCTGTTTGGTATATTTGCACATAATTGTACATGCAGTGAAGCGCTCTGATACCCACGGGTCCAGCTAGCACTATATAAAACTCCTAAAATAAAAGAAATAAAAAAATAATAGTTTAAGGTCTGGTGATGCTAATCAAGGGAATAAAGTGAGTTGGATTTCACGATCCACAAACTTTAGCGAGGCCTCACTCCATCTACCACCCCAAGCAACTCCTTTGTTCTGAAAAATGTTCCGAAAGTTGCGGATAACAATACAGAGTCATGGGAGACTTTGAAAAACCAGGTTGTTCACTGTTTTCCTCAAAGACTAATTTTGGTATTAATTTATTACAGCAGAATATTATAATGATGAGAAGAGTGAACTGGGTGGGCAGTACTAGAAAATCATGCCAGGGAGACTGTGTGGTTGTCAATTTCTGAAGCAGGGAGTTGGTGGGGTCTATGATGGACCAATGCTTGTTATATTTTTGTTCCAAAGAGAAACAGTCTATTATCGTAATAGATTTTTATAACAATATTTTTGATAGTACAAGATATGGGGTAATTAAGACTTTAGAAGAAGAATTAGATGATTTTTTAAAAGGGGTGGGGGCGAATATTTACTCTGGTGATTTTAATTGTGAAAAGTGTAAAGGTTTAGCTGCAGAACAATGTGAATACTGCAATCAATGTGGTGCCCCAATCCCTCACTTTCCACATAATACCTACTGGGAAGCAAGTTGCAAGGGCATAGTGGAAACGTTTTACATTCATGCAAGCCTGTTTAGCGACCATCACCTGCTGATCATGACCCGAAGCTGCGACTGCCATGGCAAGAAAGGGGGAAGGCAGCAGATGCATATTTTGAAACAAAAGGTAGCAATTGAGTTTCTATTAAATGGTCGGGCGTAAACCCAACCACATTTATGGAAAACTTAATAGGGATAAACAAAAACATATTAATAGCTGTCTGGATAGTTCCTCTATAAACCCAGACGTCATAAGAGATTTTTACAATATCACGACTGAAATCGCTGGTGATTTAAAATCGAAAAATACCAAAAATAGAGACCACAATCCCAGATGGTTCAACCAGGAGTGTTCAAACATAAATAGGGAACTAAAAACAGCCCTAAAAGCTAGACCCAGGGATAGTGAAAGGATTAGCTACTTAAGGAAAAACTATAAACATACCCTGAATTCAAGAAAAATAGAAATCCGAGAGAAGGCTTGGGAGAAACTAATTCAAGCTGCAGAGACACGTGATCCAGTCCTATTCTGGAAAATATTAACCACCCTTTTTTTAAGGATATAACAGCTGCAAAAATAGATACTCTAGTAACACCTGATGAATGGATAATGTACTTTGAGCGTATTTTTAATCCAAACGCCGTGATTGTCACAAACAGGCCGTAACAGTAAACTTATTTTAGTGGAAACTGTTAAAATACCACCAATCACTATGGACGAAATCAAAAAAGCGCTAAATAAAAGGGCAAATAGTAAAGCTGCAGGGCCAGACGGGGTACCTATTGATGTTTTTTTAACATAATATTGAATTTTTGGTCACTGATTTTATTAAGTGTTTTTAATGCCACCATAGGAGGAGTGTTACCAGCAACGTGGGTAGAAAGCATAATAATACCCATTGTTAAAAAATGCGACAAAGGGAAGGCTAAGTGCTACCGCCCCATATCCCTTCTTGATTCTACATCCATATTGATGGGCAGAATCTTGTTGGGAAGACTGGAAAGCTGGGTTATTGAGAACAATATCCTAACTGAGTCCCAGTACGGATTTAGAAGGGGTATTGGGACAGTGGAACAATGTGTTAACCTTGAGCTATTAATAGGAAAATACACTCTAGCTAAGGAAGGTCAGCTACACCTCTGCTTTGTTGACCTTACCAGTGCTTTCTACCTGCTTAACAATGCCAAATGATGGCAAACACTCGAAGGGTTGGGCACTCCAAAAGATATTATTATTTATTCATCGCAGATTTACACTTTTTTTTTTAAAACTCTTTTTATTAAGGAGTAGAAGGAGCTGCAGCGTAATAAACAGTTAAGCGCCAACAACCCAATGGTGGGCCGGCTACATGTATTGGTTAGCATTCGCTATATGTGATAAAGGCAATATCTGACATCCCACTTGCGTTGAGTTACACAGCAAGTCGCCTACAACCCAAACTGGGCCGGCCGCGTATAGAGATTACTGTATTACACTTTTTTTTAACTACCAGAGTACGGTTTGGCACAAAAGGTGAATGTACCCCCGATTTCAGGGTCACCAGGGGGATACAACAAGGATGTTTTTTAGCACCCCTTTTATTCTCCTTATATATTAACAATGTTGATCTATTCATACAAAATCTAAGTTTTGATGCCACTAGAGTCGGCACACGTGCCACCCCAGTAATCCTATATGCAGACGAAGCAGTCCTGTTGTCGAGGACTGCGAACGGTCTACAATGTTTAATAGAAAAATTCACGCAATTCATGACCAAAAAAGATTTACAGTTGAATCGCAGCAATACTTTCGTCATGACCTGCGGGAAAAGTAGAGTGAAGAATATGCAACATCATGTGGGAGATGCCCAAATTAACAGAGTCACATCATTCACTTACTTGGGAATTCTTTTTAATAGGAATGGTACTTGGGGCGCACATATTGACTTATGTAACTTCAACTTTTTGTGATTTTGCGAGGGCATCTTTAGATTTTCTTCAAAAATAGGTAACAAACCGGTACGTGAAATCCTTTCCCCGTAACAGGCACATGCTATGGGGCAGCAATATGTGGGAGGACTAACATAACCCTGTTACAAACCCAGGAAAACAAATTCTTAAAAAGGGCGTTGGCAGTCCCAAGCTCCACTGCCTCATACATCGTCCACAATAAGCTGTGCGCAAGAGTTGATGAAGCTAGTTTAAAACAGAATGTCAAATCTTACTGTGAACGCCCAATATTGATGGGCATTTAACCATACCTTATTTTGGTAAGAAACACCCAGCATAGGTTTTATCTAACCAGGCTACGGTTGGGCTCCTTACACTATTTAATAGCTTTCCCTAGATCGGGAAAGTGTGTCATAACCTTCCAAACTGTCCTTGTGACGGTAAGTCCCCTCAGTCCACGCTGCACTTTATATTTTTTTGTAGTTTGTATTGGGAGATTCGGAAATTTGTGTTAAAACCACTGTATTTTAGATAATCAGCTATATTATTATAAACAGGCTTTTGATTATATCTGTAGTTTGGAAAAGGATAAAATTAGGAAAGCAGTCATTGTTTTTATACAAATGGCAATCAGGAGAAGAAAGGACAACTCTCATTTAGAAGCCCTAACGTATGAAAAATATGACGTTTGAACACTTGAAGGACTATTAATTCTCATCCTGATATTAGCCATTTCTTTGCACTCTTTGTGCTTTATAGAAAAGCACCTTTGTTTACATAATCCAAATAAACAAGGAAATATGAATTTTGTGATCAGTTATGTCCCCTATCGTAGACCCCAACGGCTCCATGTGCATGCTATAAGTACATGTATGTTCCCTCCAGTTCCAGTTATGAAGACGCAAATACATGTGCGTCCACCGTCAACATGTCCTCTTTCAGATTCGCCATGAATGGGTCTAATATTCCATTCCTAAGTATGAAAGGCCACCGACTTTATGTGGTTCACTTTCCACATTTTACAGATTCAGGCGAGTAGGCCCTGAATTCTGCCATCAAGCCTTTTCCTGCCTTCTGCCTCTGAAAGCTCCAGTCCGAGCCTGCATCTGTATCCATGAACTTTGTCCTACTCCCTGCGCGGCTAACGGTGCCTGATCCAGCCTGTTGCCTGCCAAAAACTGTATTTCACCTTCAAGATTATCTGCTCCGCTCCTCATCCGATGCATTCCTGTCTAGTAGTTTAGGTAAACATTCTTCCAGCTACCGTGCAAAGGGCCAGGCCTCACTGTCCTCATGCAAGTAATTCATAGCCCCTGTTACCATGGAAGATTCCTGCCCCCTCGCATCTCATGTAGACACTTAGACGCTTGTACACGCACTAACAGTCAGTATAGAATAGATTCCATCATAGAGACCTTTCCTTTTGGATAATACAGTTCTTTAAACATAAGATATTAGATATGATTTGGGATTAGGTTGACATGACCCCTCAGACTTCTGTCTCCACATGTAGAGCTAAATGTCAAGTCCCCTTCACCCTCTAGTTGCACGTCAATCACACGTCATGCGGCTGCGCGCGCATCTCTGCCAAATATTTCTGCTGACATTGCAGGATTCTCTCATGGATCCACCCACTTGTGACATCATGTTTAATGACGTTTTTAGTTACGCCTATGTTTACGCCTTTTTTCATTACGTATGTGTATCATTATCTGTATTATCAGCTGTTACGCCTCTTGCATCTGTCTTAATGTAATACTTTTCATATAAATATCATTACTTGTCAATAATGTATTGCCTTCCCTTCCTGAACCTTCGTGGTGATGGAATTTGAAGCCTACAGTTCGAACTGTAATTCCTTTGTAGAGGAATAAAGCCTTTTAGAACCTCTAATACCACGGATTCTGCCTCTTATATTTACTGAGTTATTCTTACTAGACTTTACCGCATAAAAAATAGTACCGGTAATGAAATATTTACCACATAAATTGGCGCCCGAATAGGGACACTTTCTCATCTCACGCGCCGGAGGTGCGTTGCAGGCCCGGTCTCCTGCCACAGCTGAACGGACAAAAACACGTACTTGCAGGATTTCCTGTATCTCCCTCCGGCCAAGCGGGGGTGACTGAGGCTGCGATCAACACCCAGACGAGGCTGTGAGAAGTGCGAAGTATCACGACCAGAGTCTAGCTGAGAGAGCAAGATCCGAGGTATACAGAGGCCCACCAGGTTCCGAAGTTCCGAGTCCAGTCGAGTCCAGTCCAGTCCGGTCCAGTCCAGTTCAGTTCCGAGGCCTTCCGTTCCGCGCTACCCGGTGAGTACCGTTGCCGGGGAGGCATTTAAACGTGCACATAGGTTGTGCCGGTCAAGACGGGTTTGGGTACACAAATCCGGTCTGCACTGTTTCAGCAGTGTATCTGTACTGTTTAGCAGTATATCTAGTATGTCTTGCATATAATTAAGTATTATCTAGTGTCAGTATTATGTCAGCAACTAGTTTTCTATTAATTATCATCGTTCATTAACTGTTAAATGTTAAATGTTTTAGTACGTTCTACATATTGTGGTGTGAATGATTGTTCATTATTGTGTTTATTGTATTAAGTGTGTTCAAGTAATAAGGTCTAAAAATGCCGCTCTTTTCAAAATTAAGACAGATCAAAACCAGAAAAGGGGTACTCGAAGAGGCTGTTCCCATTCCACCTAGGGACACTCCAGGGTACTTTATGTATCATAAGCATGGCCTAGATGCCGTATTATTTCTTGATCTATGGGTGGACTACACCAAGGATTTGCCAGAGAGTCAGAGATGGCCCGCAGCGGGGACCTGGGATGCAGATTGCATCATGAGAGTAGAAGAAGAATTATGGAAAAAGAAAGCCAGACAGTCACAGAAAGATGCCATTGAATTATGGCGTAAAGAATCATATAGACGTACAGAAAAAGCGCTCAGACAGGAAGAGAAAGGTAGGGAGAATTCGAATAAAACCCGAGAAAATTTATTAATTGAGGAAGGTACCCGAGTAAAAGCAGAACAAGTAGACAGACAACGAAACACTCTTATGAATGGTATGTATCCTCTTCTGGCCGAAGGGTTACCTCAGGCCACCCCGGAAATACCGAAAAACTTGACACCCCCATTGCTCCCGATAAAAGCACATCCTAAAACAGCAAAAGATGTTTTCCTTTCTTCCTATTTAGATGATGTAGCTCCCGAATATGCTAATGTTCCGCCACACGCACCGCCCACTGATGGTGCTCAACGCCAAGATCATCCGTCTGTATCCCCGCAACAACAAACTCCTACACACATTCCCACAGGTCCATCTGCTTCTACCGCTTTTCCTACATCTACAGTTTCTATCTTACATCCAACAAATCCTTTCGTGCCTAGCACCTCAGACGGTGCGACAGGAGGTGCGACAGACATTTTTGCCACGCCACCCCGAGGAAATAAATTATCCCTTAGAGATTTAGCATACGAACGTACACCCCAACTAGCAACTTCCGACTTGTTTAAAGAGCATCTAGTGGATTGTAGATATGATCCTGTGCCCGGTAGACGGGACGGTATGCTGCTGTCATCACTACGTATACGACGAGCTTCAAGGTATTTAGCGACACTACCAGGAATGGTGGCACATTTAGACAATATATATCACTTTGTCCAATCAGGGCGAGGCCCTGAAAGTATTGACGAAGCTATGGAATACCAGAAAGTGGATGTACAGAGACAACTGTTACGCTTCTTCATAAACTGTGTGATCAGAAACAGAGATAGGCCTGGGGTGGATCAGGAGGAAATGCAAGTACTTACCAAATGGGGTCAGAATATATCAGAAGGGAAACATGATAAACAGACATGTATAGTAGTTATGTGCCGTAAGATCCGCAAAGAAGTAGAACGAATACATACAGAAAGATTAGAGTCAGATCAACATGAATCAGAGGGAGAGGAGGACGAAATGCCTACAGGACAAAGAGAAACGATGGCTTATGTAGGTAAAGGAAGATCTTTTAATAATACCAGATGCTTTAATGATCAGATACGTCCGATACGTCCAGAATGTAACAGACATCTCCAAACCCCTATGTTAAATACAAGGTCTCCTGAACACCTATTCCAAGCCGCTGATAAACTACTCCGAGACCGAAGGGGGTACCATATGCTCGATTCCATGGATGAACAAGAATTAGCCAGGTCAGCAGTACAATGGGCTGACAGTCCCAGCAAATACAGTGATGATGCACTAGCACACACGTTTCTGAACCTTGCCCCAGACGAACAGCGTTTAGCTAGTATATACATGATTCAACACCTCCTTATATTATATAAAAGCCACCACTCCGATCCTGGACCCTTACCTGACATATTGACAGAATTACTCACGAATAAATGGAGAGGGTCAGGTACTGATTTAATTAAAGAAATTCTAGAATTTCGAAATCAGTATATAATTTTCGTATGCCCAGAACACGTTCCAATTCCCACTATGGGAAGAAAAATGTATCACATAGATAGACAGAATCCCTTACGCGAAGTACACCCAATCAGAGGTGAAGATAATAACTTTACACGCGTGTTTGTGTACACGCCTATAACTAAAATTGAATTATTAGAAATGAAGAAAGTAGTACCCAGCCATGACAAGGATCCAGCAGGTTTCCACCGTGAGATAAAAGACATGTTACTCATGGGAGAGTATACCTACCCCGACATTATGAAAATATTGAAAGTGTTAATGCCTGCCGGTGTTTACGAGAAACTCAAAGAAAAGGAATGGGAGGTGGGAGACCAAAAGATAGATTGGACAGCATTAGAAAACGAAGAAAAGGCCCGAGCTGCAGGATCGGGGCTTGGGGAAAAGACTACAGCACTACCAGGATTACTAGTGCAGGTACTGCCACGTTTATTAACTACGAAAAAGGAAGACTGGGGTGCAATCTCAGCCTGTAAACAAAAGCAAGATGAAGACACTAGTGATTTCTATTCCCGATTTGAAAAATGTTTTGGTATTAATAGTGGCATAAAAGCAAGTAGCGAGACATATCCACATCT
This sequence comes from Triturus cristatus, assembly GCF_964204655.1. Lineage (NCBI taxonomy): Eukaryota > Metazoa > Chordata > Amphibia > Caudata > Salamandridae > Triturus > Triturus cristatus. The sequence continues at coordinate 1,249,669,485 of NC_140592.1, read as the reverse complement.
GTTTGTGACAAAATTAGTTGAAAATTCCCTACCGCAAGTTAAGAATAGAGTATTGAAATTTGAGAGTACCTGGCAAGGTAACACCCCGTCACAGATGTTACAGATGTTACAATATCACCACAATAGAATTAGAGAAGAACAAGAACATGAACAAAGACGTATGAAAGATACGAAAATGAAAATGCTTGTTGCCCAGTCAGTTCCAGCTGATGGTCATAAAAAGGGTGATTCCGCAGGTCCGGCGAAAGGGACATGCAACTATTGTAAACAACAAGGTCATTATATACACGATTGTCCAGTTCTGAAACATAATATCGCCACGGGTAGAACACAGGAAAGACCACGTCCACCTAGACAGGATCAGAATCAACAACAAATCCCTCAGCATGCACAACCTAGGTCAGCTCCGCAACAACTAGCTCCGCAACAGACAGCTCCACAACAGACCGTAGCACCACCACAAGCGCAGCCTATTGCTGCAACACAAGCAACGACACAACAGATGTACCAGTATGCACAAAATGACTGTCCCGATTATCAGCGATACACATGAAATAGCCTAGAGAGGGAAGTTGGCTTACCCCTTATCGAGGTTCCTGTAGATCAAGAGGGACCTTATGTACATAGTGAACTATTAGGGGAAGACAGAACGTTTTTACTTGATACAGGGGCAAGCAGAACAACTATACGATGCAGTGAAGTTCCAGGGGCACCCCTCTCAGGCTCACAGAATATTTCCCTTGGATTCTCAGGAAAGCCTATCATTAATGAAGTAACGCAACCCCTTCCACTTACGGTTGGTCCATTGACACGTACTACAGATTTATTGCTTTCTAAATCATGTCCAGAAAACTTGTTAGGTATAAAAACATTGAAAGCTCTAGGAGCTATAATATGTTGTTCTCCGGAAGGAGTATGACTATTTTTACGTGATTTCAAAGGTCACTACGTGTCCAGAGACATGGATCACCGGCTGCAGAATTTACCTACACATCTATGGGCACAATGCCCCACTGATGTTGGTTGCATGAACATTACACCATATCGAGTCACACTAAAAACAGGAATAGTACTACCACGAATGCGACAATACAAGTTACCACCAGATGCTGTTGTGGCTTTGCTGCAAATCATTGACGAGCTCATTGCACAAGGAGTGGTTGTGGAAACCGACTCCAATGTATGTAATTCCCCGATAATTCCGATTCTTAAAAGAACGGATCCAAAAGCATCACCAGTATATCGATTAGTTATTGATCTGCGCGAATTAAATAAATGTATTGTACCGCAATACCCTGTGGTCCCAGATATCTCTTCATTACTAACAGCTATTGACTCAGAAGCAACGTTCTTCACTGTAATTGATCTCAAGAATGCTTTCTTTAGCGTCCCAATAGATCCGGAAAGTCAATATCTGTTCGGATTCAGTTTGAATGGACGAAGTTTTAAATTCACACGCGCACCTCAAGGATTTACAGAAAGCCCCAGCATCTATAGCCAAGCACTGAAACGAGAACTTGACAGTATCCACATGCCAGTTAACACTGCCTTGCTTCAATATGTCGATGATCTGCTGATCACCGCCCGAAGCGAACCTGAATGTGAAACTGCGTCACTGACGGTTTTGAAATTTCTGGCCGACAAGGGGCACAAGGTGTCCCCTTCTAAGCTGCAATTCTGTGTCCAGCAAGTTGTTTACCTTGGGCACTCGCTGTCCAAGGAGGGAAGACAGCTTACACCTGATCGCATCCAGTTAATTGCTAACATGCTACCACCCAAGACACAAAAGGAGGTGCGGGCTTTTATAGGTCTCACTTCATACTGTAGGCAGTGGATCCCTCAATATGCATTTCTAGCAAAACCACTCATCCAGTTGACAACACAGGAGACAGCTACATCGACTGTCCTCCCTTGGACTCAAGAACATACACATGCCTTTGAAAGCTTAAAGAAAGCTTTATGCCAAGCACCTGTTTTAGCAACACCATGTTACAGTAAGCCTTTTACACTATTTGTTACAGAACGCGAAGGTACTGCCTTGTCAGTACTCACTCAGGAACAAGCAGGATCACACAAACCATGTGCTTATTTCTCTAGTACATTAGATCCAGTAGCTCAGGCTCTTCCTGCGTGCCTGAAATTGGTGGCAGCAACAGCTTTAGCAATCAGACAAAGCGATGCCATAGTGCTAGGACATCAATTGACAGTACAAGTACCACACGCAGTAGAGGTTCTCCTGAACCGCACACAAACACAACACTTGACTATAGCAAGACTCACCGGTTATGAATTAACATTGTTCCAACCACACATAGAAATCAGACGTTGTAATACATTAAATCCTGCCACACTTTTGCCAGTAAATGGAACAGATCCATTAGCACATGATTGTATTGAAGTCATTACTATCACGACGAAACCCAGACAAGACTTGACAGACATCCCTTTATCAGATCCAGACCTGACATTGTATGTAGATGGTTCATGTATGAGAACAAGTACAGGAGAGTTAGTGGCCGCGTACGCAGTCACAACAGACACTGAAGTCGTTGAAACAAATTGTATTAACACTTTGTCAGCTCAAGCAGCAGAGCTCATCGCTCTGACACAAGCCTGTATTCAAGCCAAAGATAAGAAAGTCAACATATACACAGATTCACTTTATGCATTCGGAGTCGTCCATGACTTCGGCGTACTGTGGCGAGAGAGAGGTTATTTAACTTCTCACGGTGCCCACATCCAACACGGACCCCTCATTCAAGCTCTATTAGACGCGATTCACCTACCTACTGCAATATCGATTATGAAATGCAAAGCTCATACAAAAGTTACCGACATCATTTCTCAGGGTAATGACCTAGCTGACAGAACAGCTAAACAGACTGCTCAGAATCAGACTCATACAACTGACACGACAGAGACAATAGTTCAGACACCAACACATTGCATGACAGTTAAGGATCCCGCCCTTGATGTAATTGACATACAGACACATGCTACAACAGAAGAAATAAAGAAATGGACTGAATTAGGAGGGATCCAAACGGATCAAGGATGGATGACGAAGGAAAAATCTATATGGTTTCTTCCCGACTCCATGGTTCAAGTCATCATTAACACAATCCATAGTCCAGCGCACCTAGGAGAAAAAGCTATGCTAGACAGCATTCAACACATTTGGTTCAACAAACACTTGCGAGCAGCAGCCAAACAGAAAGTACGTACCTGTATGATATGTTGTCAGTTTAATCCAGGTAAAAGCATCCCCGTAGAGCAGGGTGGATTTCAACCTCCCGATCATGCTTTTGAAGTCCTCCAGATGGATTATATCCAAATGGAACGATGTCGAGGATTCAAATATGTTCTCGTATTTGTTTGTGCTCTTTCCCGTTGGACAGAAGCCTACCCGGTTTCAGATTACACTGCCCCGACTACTGCCAAACAGCTAGTTCGAGAATTCTTCCCACGATTCGGTTTACCACGTGTCGTGTACTCAGATAACGGCCAGCCATTCTCATCCGAACTAATGAAACACGTTTCACTTCTGTTAGGTTACCAATGGAAATTCCACTGTGTTCGACATCCCGAGGCAGCAGGTCTTGTGGAACGTCATAATCAAACTCTGAAAATCAGATTGTCCAAAATATGTAGAGAAAAAGGTGTCGATTGGATAGTAGCCTTACCAGTTGCGCTCTTTTACATGAGAATGGTAGCACATTCTCGAACAGGGCTATCCCCGTACGAGGTGATCTTCGGTAGACCACCAAATATGTGGGGGACGCCTATACCTCGCAAAATCACTGATGTTGACTGTAATATGCTGACAGATTACCTGGCTTCCTTGATGTCTGCACTACAATCTTGTCGTTCACAGGTAGCTGCAGCTTTTCCCGATAACACTGAGGTAAAGCCCCATGACGTGGTTCCAGGTGATCTGGTTCTTGTGAGGAATTTCGACCGGAAGACCCAGTTGGAGCCCAGGTGGAAGTCGCCCAAACTCGTCTTGCTGACAACAAGGACAGCCGTGAATGTTGAGGGACGTAAAGGGTGGTTGCACTCGAGTCATATCAAGAAATTCTATGGACTACCGTTCGATGTGAACACTCAGCCCTGCATTCCCTCACAGACAGACTCAAAGCTCCCCTTGGTTGAACAGACAAAACACGAACTCTATAAACTGAAACTAAGGTCTAGCAAGTCAGACAATTTGATTGTTTAAGTCCTCTCCAAGGTGAATCGGTTGAATTTGTCTCTGACATGTATCCTCTAGACCGAAATAGAGAGAGAAATAGACAGATAAAGCTTAAAAAACATGCGTACTGTAAATCGCTTCGTAGTCACTGCACAGTTACATTATTAATTTTGTTTTTTCTAAGTCTTCTGATCATCATTTCTAGTATATTACTACATATGTATTACCCTATTTCTAAGCGTGCTTACAATGTTACTGCTGAACATTCTTTTAGCGAATTACCTCTGCATGAGTTGTCTTATAGATTTGCGCTGCGCAACAACACTTTTATTAGTATGTTACATCATTCCCATCAGACCAGCAATGCTACAAATTGTTGGATATGTGGCCGACTCCCTCCCTATCAGAACTATAAGGGAGTTTTGCCCCTCTTTCCGTATCCGTTCACACACAATGGCTCCTGTGGAGCATGGTTTAGTTTGATTAATTCCCTAGATTCAAATTCAGTAGTTTATCAAGACAACTGGGTATGGGGAAACCTGAACCTAGTTTTGCTTAAAGTCTGCTACCCTAACAAGGAGGGACTTCCCAAAAGAACAGGAACTGATCTAGAAAATGAAGTATATGGATTAGGTAATTTTACACTTAACCTCATGATTCTGAATGTTGAATCCGAAGCTACGCCAATCTTATCCGCTATGTCAGTATTCCCAGTTAAAGGGGAATTATGTGTAAGAAAGAATGGTTCCATACACATGGGCCATAGTAAATGCACCACTGTAATAAAATTCAGTGATCAAGGCAAGTCTACATTCAGAGCTTCCCGTCATTCCTACTTCATATGTGGCCAGACCGCATATATACGTCTACCTCTAGATTGGGATGGTACCTGTTACATAGCATTCCTTCTGCCACCTGTCTTCCTAGCCCCTCCTGACTATCACAGAAATACCCATTTAGTACACAATAGAGAGCAGAGAGATCTCCCGATTGTCGATTACACTGAAACGGCATGGGAGCAATACACAGATTTCAATAAAGGTTTCTTTCCCTATATAGGTACAGTCACTAATAGTAAGCTGATACGTAGATTAACTAGAACCCTTGAAGCAGTAGTGAACGAGACTACTTCCGCCTTAGGCAATTTAACAGAAGAGCAGTCTGCTATGCGGATTGTTGTGCTTCAAAATCGTCTTGTCCTTGACGTCATCCTGGCCGATAGGGGCGGAGCTTGTAGGGTCATCGGATCAAGTTGCTGTGTTTTCATACCAGAAAACTCGCCGTCAGTATATAAAGCCATAACTCGCCTTCATAAGATTATAAGCCAGATACACCAGAGTCCAGGCACCTGGACTTGGTCCGGTTGGTTCTGGAGCGTGTTGTCAGCCTGGGGATGGAGGATCCTATCCTTCCTAGGTATTGGCTTTCTCATACTATTCAGTTGCTGCTTATGTCTACAATGTGGGCCAGCGATTTGTGGTCTGTGTGCCACATCGTGTATCCCGCATCCAAGTTTTCGTTCAAGATCCCGGAAGAAGAAAGAAGAACAAATGATGCTATATGAACAGATCGATGGATTGATGAAGATCGATATCTCCTGAGGGTCCGTAGGGGACAAGGAGGGAATGAGGAAATATGAATTTTGTGATCAGTTATGTCCCCTATCGTAGACCCCAACGGCTCCATGTGCATGCTATAAGTACATGTATGTTCCCTCCAGTTCCAGTTATGAAGACGCAAATACATGTGCGTCCACCGTCAACATGTCCTCTTTCAGATTCGCCATGAATGGGTCTAATATTCCATTCCTAAGTATGAAAGGCCACCGACTTTATGTGGTTCACTTTCCACATTTTACAGATTCAGGCGAGTAGGCCCTGAATTCTGCCATCAAGCCTTTTCCTGCCTTCTGCCTCTGAAAGCTCCAGTCCGAGCCTGCATCTGTATCCATGAACTTTGTCCTACTCCCTGCGCGGCTAACGGTGCCTGATCCAGCCTGTTGCCTGCCAAAAACTGTATTTCACCTTCAAGATTATCTGCTCCGCTCCTCATCCGATGCATTCCTGTCTAGTAGTTTAGGTAAACATTCTTCCAGCTACCGTGCAAAGGGCCAGGCCTCACTGTCCTCATGCAAGTAATTCATAGCCCCTGTTACCATGGAAGATTCCTGCCCCCTCGCATCTCATGTAGACACTTAGACGCTTGTACACGCACTAACAGTCAGTATAGAATAGATTCCATCATAGAGACCTTTCCTTTTGGATAATACAGTTCTTTAAACATAAGATATTAGATATGATTTGGGATTAGGTTGACATGACCCCTCAGACTTCTGTCTCCACATGTAGAGCTAAATGTCAAGTCCCCTTCACCCTCTAGTTGCACGTCAATCACACGTCATGCGGCTGCGCGTGCATCTCTGCCAAATATTTCTGCTGACATTGCAGGATTCTCTCATGGATCCACCCACTTGTGACATCATGTTTAATGACGTTTTTAGTTACGCCTATGTTTACGCCTTTTTTCATTACGTATGTGTATCATTATCTGTATTATCAGCTGTTACGCCTCTTGCATCTGTCTTAATGTAATACTTTTCATATAAATATCATTACTTGTCAATAATGTATTGCCTTCCCTTCCTGAACCTTCGTGGTGATGGAATTTGAAGCCTACAGTTCGAACTGTAATTCCTTTGTAGAGGAATAAAGCCTTTTAGAACCTCTAATACCACGGATTCTGCCTCTTATATTTACTGAGTTATTCTTACTAGACTCTACCGCATAAAAAATAGTACCGGTAATGAAATATTTACCACAGACCCTAGACCCTGAGTCCTAGTTTTTATAAATGTAGTTTTTAAATAGGGAAATTATGTTTTTTAATATTCATATGGATTAAAATGTTTCTATATGCTAATTTTATGAATGTTTTATTTCTTAATTTAGTAATGATCAAATGTCCTTGTTTTAATAATAGTTTCTCTGTTATGAGATAGAAATTGTGATCGATATAGGAGTAGTAACTTGCATAGAAATTGTAGCTGGAATGTACGTATGTAAGAAAAATTGTTTGAGTACACATTTAATGATTCCTAGAAATGGTAATTTTTTTAGTAGAATGCTATTATGGTTGAATACCATGCACTGAATAAAACTTGATTGACTTCTGTGTGGACGTCAGCCACAGGAACAGCTCTGGGTTTCGGTGGCTACATCCCCATGGGCACAGCTCTTGATTTAAGCCGCAAGATCAACCGTGATTGATCCTTTTGCAAGGTCGGCTGCTTGCTTGTGATTCCTTCTTGGAACAGCACTTCTGGAGAGACGGCAATGACCCTCTTTGCACTCTCAGATCGCTTTCTGAAGTCTTCTTTCTCCCTTCAAACTAGAGTCTGGCAGTTTGTTGGCACTTCCTGGACAGTCACACCTCCTGCGGCTTGACAGGCTCCTTCACGCTCTCAGCAGACTGGCAGGCTTCCAGGCGCTTCAGGCCAGTGGTTAAGCTCTTACAGCAAGTAGAGACTCCAGTTGATGTACCCTCTGCTCTGGGAAGCTTGCTGTCACATAGACACCAGTTTGGTTATTGCACAGCAGTCCTCAAAGTATGCTGTGGAATACTCCCTTCCTTGGTGAAAGGACTTGAAACTGGAGCAACAAAGATGTCAGTAACTCCCACTTTTATGCAGATAAGGAACGTGGATTCTCGGTCCACAATCTCAAAACAGGGTTGAGGTGGGTCTTCTGTCAAGTGTCCTCTCCAGGCTATTCTCCAGTCGAGCATTGCGTAGAGTGATGCTTCTCACAGCAGGGTAATCTCCAGCCTGGAGTACCTACAACAGAGGCCCAAGGAGGCGTGAAGCTTCTGCAAGTGGTTGTTCACCAGCCACACTGAACAGGGATCAGGATGAAGAGAAAAGGCTGGTTTCACCTAAATGATCTCTCCCACCCTGAACACAGACGAGAGTCCCGCCCCGAACACCCACCACATGACAGAACCACAGGAACACGAATCAGTTGCTCCACTCAGCAGGGGCTGCTGAAGTTAATTTTAAAGGAACCTTGTCGCCTCCCTGCATTTTAAGGAATGACAGCAATACTCTTGTGCACAAGAGCAGGCCTCTATTACTCTGGCTCACTAATGCACACACTGCATGCACTTGTCACAACAAACACACACAATCCACGTGGGGGTTAGTACTAGGATCTAAGTTACACATTGATGCAGAACTTTACACAAGTGTGGCCGCCTACACAGATAGAAGGTGTGATCATGAGTATGGATTCACAAACACGGAATGCTGCCACCACCTCTGTACATGCTAAAACCATAACGGGGCGGTAGTGCACTGTCAGCAAAATGAGAGCCCCATTGGTGCACCCGTCCAGGACACGGGACAGTTGCAGGACTTGATTTGTGTCAGGGACTGGGGTCTGTCTCTGCATATGTTATATTAGCGTAAGCCTAGAGCCAAAATCAAAAACTGAGACATGTGGGTCACAGCCAAGCACCCCGAACATGGCAACATGACTGAACACCCCGCAGGGTACATTCTTAGTCCAATAGCATGTTCAGGCAATTCCTAAATTAATACGGCTTATCTTAAGGCCTTTTCACTACGTATACTTTTACTTATGCTTTTTTGTGGATGCTAAACAAGCACAGATTTGTGTCTCAATGTTTGATCATTGATGTAAATATACATTATTTCTGATCATTTTACACCTCTCCACAGTGCAGGAACAGCCTCTCCCCACCCTCTAAATGGTGAGTAGCTTGAAAATTTTGTTTTCTTTTCTTCAATGAGTTGGCAGCAAGAGAAGCTGGCTGGAGCAAGTAAAGTGAACATTCCTTGTGACCTGCTGGCTGCCTTGCTGAAGGGGAACCTGCCCTATGCCGTGGAGAGATTACCGCCTGCAGATCTGAGAGTAACCATGAGCCCTTAACATGGGGCAAATGGTTTGAACAGAGAGACCCGATGAAAGGCCTCAAAGTTGCAAACAACAGCTCAGCCCGATGAGTTTCAGAGTTAAAAGGGTCGACCAGCCAAAATACCTGAAGTGGTAGTACCTTAGAACATCTTGCGTCCTTGGCAGTGCAGCTGAAGTCCTCCTCACCACTGGCCCATGCTGTTTGGAAACCTGCAATATGTCTCACCCACAAAATTCACTCTTCTTGCAACCCTTCCCCCTGCTCAACCACAACCCAGAAGCTTAATACAGTTTACCAGATAACAAAACAGAGAAACATCTACAGTCACTCACCTTTAATCTCATCGAGGCTTCATCAAGCCTTCATAAATGTTGTAAATGCTTGTGGGCCATTAGAATCGCCTGCAGACGCATGTCAATGACTATCTCTGCAGCCACGCCCGTCAGAACAGACAAAGACTCATTGAATCTAGGTATTATCCTAAAGGAACTCTAAATGCCTTACAGAAAACCCTCCCTAAACCAAACGGGCTTTGACCCAAGAGATCCTTCTAACCGTTGTCCAATACCCAAAGATAGACTGAGTGAAAGATCTGCCTCAAAGCACAGACCTGCATTCAGACAATATAACCTGCCTCCAGATACCAACACAGACTCTGGTATGGGTGAGGCACAGAGGCAGCGGTGATTTCCCCATGCAATGATTTTGAAACAACAGTGGATTAAAACTGGAGCAACACCACCTATTGCTTGACCTCTCCCTCGCCTTTGATACTGTTCACCATCCCAGGAATCTACAGAGACTTGACAGCATCGGAGCGCAGGGCGTATAAGTGAGGCAGATCGCGTCTTTCCTATCAGACGGACCATCATCTCACGGCTCCCTTCATGCCGGCTCCGTTCAATTCACAACCAATGTACTGGACATCTTCACCTCCCCTTCAACATTCACTCTCGCTCCCTATTGCTCCCAGTCTGCCCCTTCAACCTCAAGTGTTCCTGCTAAGCAGATAATAAACAAATCATACTTAATTATGAAAACTCATCTGACTTTGGCTCATTCTTAAGCGGACAATTTCTCAACGTCAAAAAATGGATATCTAACCACAGCAAAATCAACGTGTCACAAATTAAAATATCCATATGCAGTAAAAGGATCCAACAGTGTCCAACAACAATATGGCGTCAGCAAGTGGGCCCGCCACGATCCACTGAGCCCAAGTGAGGAGTCCAGGGATGAACACGGACTCCCGCCTGTCACTCATGCTAGGATTCTGTTTGTCTAATACGTTTAAACTCCAGCTTGGCACCTCTTTCCCTCATGAAGGCTATAATGATGTCTCCGCCTCCGTTGCTTGAGATGCTTGTCCCCGTCACTGACTGAAGAGTTAGCCTCCCGCCGAGAGTCGAGTCTAGTTGCACCCCTACTTTTAATGGCCTGGAGTAGCAGTGTCGTTCTCTCCTTCTTTCCAACCTGCCCATCCTCTTCTTCTGGCCCAAATGTTCTTGCTGAGAGATAGCAAACTGAGGCCGGCAGCTGCCTTCCAAATCAATTACTTCTTAATTAGTTTAAGAACCGGGAATGTGATGCACATACATGAGGCTGTTTTTATGCAAACAATGTGTGCAGCTGGCCATAGTCACATTAGCGTCTCTCTGACTGGAGCCAAGTCATCGGAGATGGACCAGCAGGTGGCGCTGCAGAGATGAGCCGGCGGTTTCACTGGTACTTGTGGGGTCCATGGATGGAATCGTCAGTGATGAAGATAGCTCAGGTGGTTCTGTGCGCGCTGCATACCTCGCTCTATAGTCAATTGGTCATGGTTGGAATATAACTTTATCGGACTGGGGGGCATATTATCAAGCCAGGCGATAAAATTATCGCCGCTTAATCGGCAGAAAACTGCCGCTAAAACGGCGATAATGGGCTTGATAATATGCTCTATGGAATTCCAATTGAAGCCCATGTTATATGTGAAGGACATCTAACCTGAGCTTCAATTGGAATTCCATAGAGCATATTATGAAGCCCATTATCGCCATTTTAGCGGCAGTTTTCTGCCGCTAAAGCGGCGATAATTTTATCGCCTGGCTTGTTAATATGCCCCTAATAAAGTTGGTTCTACGGAGACCTGCACAAATGACAATGTAGTATTCTGGGTTTTAACGATGCAGTTACATTCCTTTACTCTCCTTTACTCTAAATCCTTCTCTTTCCCGTCACAGTTCTACTCCTCTGCTCGCCCACAACAATGTAGAAAGTAAACATTTGTAAAACTCTTCTACTCTTTGACGTTTCTGGTATTCTCAGACTGAGGATATATCACGGAGAGAGCTTCAAGTGGGCGGGTTCTTCCGGTGCTGAGGTCAAAAAAGAGGCTCTGAGACGGGTTCAGAGTGGACCCTCTGGGGGTTCTTTACAAGAAGCCTGCGCTATGGGAGCGCCACTTTTTATGAATCTCCAGTGGCGCATGCCTCTCAGTCATATCTATGAGGCGACGCAGAGCCGCCTCGCATGGCTTCGCATGGCATTATTGCTATGGCGTAAGGCAAGACAGAGCACAACGATTGCCTTACTACACGTCAAGGAGGCGTTCCCTGGGCGTTGCGCTGGGTTTCATGTGCCACACCCAGGGGTTTTGACACATTTCCAGATTACAAGGGTCTGTATTCCTGGAAATGCATCAAAACTGTTCGCCTCCTCTGGGGAAGCATAACGAGGAGAAATAACTTCATTTCTCCTCTTTTTGTCCTCTTTCCATGTGTGCTGCATTCTGCAGCACAGCTAGAAAGAGGAAAATTCCTCTTAGAATTGTTTCTGTGCAGGAAGGTGCCCCTTCCAGCACAAAAACAATCCTGCTTGCAACGGAGGCAGGCTTGCACCGTGGTGCAAGGGTGCCTGCCTTGGCGCTAGGCACCAATGTGTGCGCCGGCGCAGGCAGCAAGGACAGGAATGTGACGTATTTCATTAATATGGCGTGTTCCTGGCTTTCCTTTCGATGCAGGGCAGCGCCGCAAGAAGCCTTGCGGCGCTGCCCTATGCCGCAAAGGTGTAAATGAGGCCGTCTTTGCTTACCCGTGGTGAGCTCATCATTACTGAACGTCCCCGGGCATGCAGACAAATGCTGAGGGACACTGAGACACTTCATGGGTGGAGCTGTCACTGGTGCAATCAGTGTCCCTGGTGCTCAGTGACGGGGGGGGTGGCTCACTGCACCCACTGCTCTTGCTCACAGAGCAAGGGGATGGGGCGGCTCCCTGTCATCTGACCATCATGTACATGATGTGTCCCTTCCTGGGCATGCTCCAACCAATCAGCAGAGGTCTACACTACTTACGGGCGTAGCTTCCATTGGTGCAGCAGGCGCAGTGGCACCGGGGCCCTGAGCCCTGATGGGTCCGCTAAAACCTAATTGTGGCTGCATGTTTTAATTCAAACCGAAGCCAGGGGCTATCATGTCATTCCTTGCACTAGGACCCATGACACACTGACCAGGCAACTGATGCTCATGGGGCGCACTACCGAAGCTTTGCAAGGGTGCGAATAAAGGACAGAGCCATGCTTGTCTGCTTGCACAATAGAGAAAACGCACTATCCAACAATTCCTAATCCTAAGCATAGATATCATGCTTATTTCCTTATAATTCCTTATAACTATTGGGGGTGCAAGTATGTGTGTGTGTGTGTGTGTGTGCTTGTGTGTGTGTGTGTGTGCGTGCGTGTGCGTGTGTGTGTGTGTGTGCGTGTGTGTGTTCATAAAATAAATACTATTTATGTCCAAACTGACTTTGTCTCAAACATACTTCCATCCTCACTTAAAAAAAAAGTGGAGATGTATTTTCTTAACTTTACTAGTTAAAGGAGTCAGAAACAATTATTATTATTATTATTAATATTTTATAAAGCGCAACAGCTACTTCCAACGGAATTGTGCCGGCGCTAGCGTCCTACAAGCACAAGAGATAGAACGGAGAGAGGCTTGCACCAGTCTCTAAGGTAGTCTGAATAGCCAGGTCTTCAAAATGTGGACATCTTGGTGCAAACGGGGACGCTGACTGGGGTGTTTGAGCCAGTGGCAAGTTTCAATAATAGGATCTCACGGTCCGCAGCTCAATGCCTCCTTGTAACAGCGCAACGTAACTTTATAACCCCGGAGCATTGTAACATTGAGACATTATACCTGTAACATTGAGACATTATACCTGTAACATTGAGACATTATAACTGCAACATTGAGACATTATAACTGCAACATTGAGACATTATACCTGTAACATTGAGACATTATACCTGTAACATTGAGACATTATATCTGTAACATTGAGACATTATAACTGTAACTTTGAGACATTATACCTGTAACATTGAGACATTATACCGGTAACTTTGAGACATTATACCTGTAACTTTGAGACATTATACCTGTAACATTGAGACATTATACCTGTAACATTGAGACATTATAACTGCAACATTGAGACATTATACCTGTAACATTGAGACATTATAACTGTAACATTGAGACATTATATCTGTAACATTGAGACATTATAACTGTAACTTTGAGACATTATACCTGTAACATTGAGACATTATACCGGTAACTTTGAGACATTATACCTGTAACTTTGAGACATTATACCTGTAACATTGAGACATTATACCTGTAACTTTGAGACATTATACCTGTAATATTGAGACATTATACCGGTAACTTTGAGACATTATACCTGTAACATTGAGACATTATACCGGTAACTTTGAGACATTATACCTGTAACTTTGAGACATTATACCTGTAACATTGAGACATTATACCTGTAACTTTGAGACATTATACCTGTAACATTGAGACATTATACCGGTAACTTTGAGACATTATACCTGTAACATTGAGACATTATACCGGTAACTTTGAGACATTATACCTGTAACATTGAGACATTATACCGGTAACTTTGAGACATTATACCTGTAACTTTGAGACATTATACCTGTAACATTGAGACATTATACCTGTAACTTTGAGACATTATACCTGTAACATTGAGACATTATACCGGTAACTTTGAGACATTATACCTGTAACATTGAGACATTATACCGGTAACTTTGAGACATTATACCTGTAACTTTGAGACATTATACCTGTAACATTGAGACATTATACCTGTAACTTTGAGACATTATACCTGTAACATTGAGACATTATACCGGCAACTTTGAGACATTATACCTGTAACATTGAGACATTATACCTGTAACTTTGAGACATTATACCTGTAACATTGAGACATTATACCGGTAACTTTGAGACATTATACCTGTAACATTGAGACATTATACCGGTAACTTTGAGACATTATACCTGTAACTTTGAGACATTATACCTGTAACATTGAGACATTATACCTGTAACTTTGAGACATTATACCTGTAACATTGAGACATTATACCTGTAACTTTGAGACATTATACCTGTAACATTGAGACATTATACCGGTAACTTTGAGACATTATACCTGTAACATTGAGACATTATACCGGTAACTTTGAGACATTATACCTGTAACTTTGAGACATTATACCTGTAACATTGAGACATTATACCTGTAACTTTGAGACATTATACCTGTAACATTGAGACATTATACCGGCAACTTTGAGACATTATACCTGTAACATTGAGACATTATACCTGTAACTTTGAGACATTATACCTGTAACATTGAGACATTATACCGGTAACTTTGAGACATTATACCTGTAACATTGAGACATTATACCGGTAACTTTGAGACATTATACCTGTAACTTTGAGACATTATACCTGTAACATTGAGACATTATACCTGTAACTTTGAGACATTATACCTGTAACATTGAGACATTATACCGGTAACTTTGAGACATTATACCTGTAACATTGAGACATTATACCGGTAACTTTGAGACATTATACCTGTAACATTGAGACATTATACCTGTAACTTTGAGACATTATACCTGTAACATTGAGACATTATACCGGTAACTTTGAGACATTATACCTGTAACATTGAGACATTATACCGGTAACTTTGAGACATTATACCTGTAACATTGAGACATTATACCGGTAACTTTGAGACAGTATACCTGTAACATTGAGACATTATACCTGTAACATTGA
Source organism: Triturus cristatus (assembly GCF_964204655.1). Lineage (NCBI taxonomy): Eukaryota > Metazoa > Chordata > Amphibia > Caudata > Salamandridae > Triturus > Triturus cristatus. The sequence continues at coordinate 1,249,654,189 of NC_140592.1, read as the reverse complement.
GACACTATACCTGTAACATTGTAACTTTACAGCACTGCCGGAGCCCAGCGGGTGTTGGAGGATAATGGAGGAGGGGGAGGGGACAGGAAAGTGCCCTGGTCTGGAAATAAATGGGTTTTCTTATGCGGAGGGCTTGCTTCTCTGCAGGTTTCTTTCCAGTATTTCATGGGAAGGCAGCACGTTGAGCAAATATACGTAATTATTCAAATATATTGATGGTAAGTTTTATTACTTCAAAATGTGTACTCCTTTTGGTGCTTACTTTTTATTATAACTTGAAATACTCATCTACATGCTCCCTTGTTCACTACATCCTGGTTTTTTTTCTTTATTTTTTTCTTTTCGGTGATAAACCCTAATATCTCTTCTTTTTTTCTCTTACACCTCTCCCTTCATTCTTGCCTTTCAGACACGCTATTATTTTCTAATAGGCGAGAACTTCTCTAGGACCTCCCCAGAAACTTAGGGGCATATTTACAAGCTGTCGATAAAAAATTATCGCCGCTTTTGCGGCCGTTTTCGGCCAAAAAGCGGTGATAATTTTATCGCCTAATCAGCAAGGTCACGCTAACGCGTGAAACCTTGCGTTAGAGTCAGGATTCCTAACGCCCACCTTTGCATCTCTAATGAGATGCAAAGTGGGCGTTCCTGACCTGACATGACAGGAGAAATGTCGCTAAGCGACATTTCTCCAATTATCAAGCCCCACGCAATGAAGCATAGCGTCAGGAAAAGTAGCGATAACCCCTGTTATCGCTACTTTCCTTACGCCTGCTTCAGGACTGACTTAGCCATGATATCCTATGGAAGGCGGATATCGTGGCTAAGTTTGTGAGTCCCTATCAACAAGCTAACGCCACATTGCGTGAGATTATCGCTGGGTTTCCAGTGATAATCTCACGTTAGGCAGTTAGCGCTAGGATTTTTATCGCTGAGGAGATAAGCGTTGCTAATAGCACGCTATCTCAGCGATAAAAATCAACGCTAGCCGGCGATAATTATCCTCACGCTAAGAGCGCTGAGCGATATTTATCGCCGGGTGTTGCTGATATGCCCCTTAGAGTTGGTTTACCTTCTTCTACTTGTGTTTTGTTCTCCCCTTGAGCACTGCCTCTTTACCATCCTTTTGACTGACTTGTATCCTTCCACTGCTCACATTTAGGAACCTATCCTTTTTTCTTTTTCTTTAAGCCCTTTATGAGAGTGCATGTGTTTTCCAGCCCTCTACCTCCCTGAATACTCACACTGAAATCCATGTTCCTTCACCTTCCCCCCACTTGCACTCTCCTTTAGGTGCTGCTTTTCCTGTTGGATACCCGCCGCCCACCCTATGCACACTGTGTTGCTCCTGTCACCCTTGGCCCAGCTTTTTAAAAATGTTTATTTAATCCCCCATGTCAGTTGATCCCACACTCACTCCCTGTTGCTTCCTCCGCACCTGCCCCATCATTGCTCATCTACCCGGAGTGGTCCTTAAAATACTTGTTTTTACACTTTTGGGAGGCCCCGAAAGGTCTTATTTGTTATCTGGGTCGCTCTGTTTTTGCACCATTTAATTATTTTTTTTTTTTTATTTACAGCTTCAAGTGATGTCTGCCAGTTCGGATAGGTACATAAAACATATTTAAAATGGCACTGTGTCATTCAGTACGCATGCGCGTGTGGCTGCATCATCACACAGGTGCACCTGCTGAGTGATGCAGTCACATGATGTCATGACGTGTACGCGCTCACGCAGTTGTTGCACTGTTGCGTCTTCTCTTTTTTTTTGCCGATGCTGTGCTTTTGCATTGAAAAGGGCAATAGGTCCCAAAGACTTGACCTATTGGCTTTGCGAAAGCTTGTTTTCATATTCACCCGGTTACTCCTGCACCTTCAGCTTCTTTTTATGCCTTTTAATTTTTTCCCCATATTCTTTTTTCTGTGAGGGTGGTATGCCTCTTACTGTCTTTGATGTCCTCCTTCCCTAATTTTCCTGTTTTTTAGAATCTTTTTTATTCTCAAATTTTGAATATTTCAAGTTTTTTTGTTTAGATGGGTCACTTTACAAGTGTTGAATTTCAAAGTGGAATTTTCTTGTTGTGAGTGTAATGCACACTTAGAGCCTCATTTCTGAAAAAACTGTTGCATCGGTGCGACAAAACAGCCATGCAACAGTTTTCACTGCGCCCTCCTTGCGACACGATGGATGCGCTGTATTCAATGTTTGGTGCTCCATGTCGCAAGGAAAGACATATACATCAGGAATCCTGATGTATCTGTTGGCGCAAAAGTCACTCATTGCTGGAGTTGTGTCACAATCCAGTCAATCCAGCAGTGCGTGGGGGAGGCCTATCCTTAATGCACTGCATCACCCTTTGTCTGCCATGAGGCAATGGCGTCCTAGAAGTGACACACTGAAATCTTATAGATTTCAATACGCCACTTCTATGAGGCTTTCTTGCGGGGAAATGCCCAAAATGCAGACATTATACCTGACGCAGGCATAATGTGGGGCAGGGGTTTACAAGATGACGCATCTGCCTAGAAGACTTTAAATATGGCGCAACGTGGCGCATTATTTATGCCACCTCTGCGTCACAAAAAGTGACGCAACGGCAGCACAAAAGTGTTGCAAGGGGCTCATAAATAAGCCCCTAACTACCTGCAGAGGAGACGTGATGTGCCAGAGTTCCAAGATAGTTAGAACAGGTGAGTCTTCACTCTTGAACTAAACTATGTGAAAAATGGGAGTCAAAATGTACAAAGCAAAGGGTTTGTGTTATTTTTTTAATGCAGACTCAATGCAAAGTCTAGTGGTGTGATTTACAATCCAACACAAGTCGTTGTTTACATTAGATTGTAATCCAAAGTAAGGCAGTGCCGCGCAATGCATTGTCTTGCATTACTTTGCGTCAATGGTGTGATCCATAATTGGTGCATGGGCGAAACCCTGCAACCGACAATGGATTTGCCGCCAAGCCCTTTCTACAAAGAATATTAGACCTGTATTTGCGCCTCAATGAGGGTGGGGAGAATTGTTTTTAGCTCTTCTCAGTTATTTTTTCCTCTGTGCATGTGTCGTGCATTCTAGAGGGGCCCTTCCTGCGCAACAACCAGGCTGATCACAATGCGGATGTCCTTGCACTAAGGCACCAGGACTCCTGCGTTGGCTGCCAAAGTGCGTCAGTGAAGAGAAATAGACGCTTCTTCGTAGTAGCTACGGTGCAATTCTGCTCTCTCTGACTCACATTCACTGCAACTTTCCTTGCTGCGCTGCATTGCCTGAACTCTTTGTAAATGTGGCCCTAGGTGTGGCGAATAGGACCGAACACACTATTTCAAAGGCCGGGGGCACCGTAGAGAATCAGTGGTCGCCCCTGTTTACGCCTCGCGGTTTGGGTGAAAAATCATATCTTTGTCTATTTAGCATTGAAGGTGAACTTGGGGTGCACTGCACTTTTATGCTGCAGGTGTTCTCTGGGCTACCCCTGCTTTGTACTTATAAATAAACCAGGGAGTCTTGAATGGAACTCTGTCCTTGGCTGGAAGCCACACATAACGGTAAAGCGAAGACTGATGGGGTTCTCTGCCTCATTTCAGCAGCAATATGAATTAATAATTTAACAAAACAAGCCACTAGCAGCTTCAATAACCTCACCACGCGCTGCTGTGAGAGAGCGATGAGTCGGTGTGAGCAGTGAAATGCAGATGAGGTTTCACTCTCTTCTGTAGCTGCCGGTGGCCTCATCTCATGTGCCACGCCCTTTGAGAGTCCTGACTTTTTTTTACCAACAGAGAATTGCATTCTGGGATATGAAAAGTGATGATGACTAAAAAGCTATGACTGCCCACATTTCTCGGGTATGACATGGGGCACTAAATAGCTTTGCTCATTAATACTGATGTGTTTCTCTTGGCAGCATTTCCTACAAGAGGTCCAACAATTACAGTCATTCTTGTTGAGGACAGATGATTTAACAGATGTTTTGACATCCTCCACAACCCCTTCCATGACCCCTTAAAGCTCCTTAAAAAGAAAGATTGTCATAGCTACCAAGTGGCAAAAAGCATTATGTGATTTGAGACACACCTGGCATTTTTGCTAACAGCACTTTGGGGCAGATTTACAAGGCACTTGCGACGCATTTGCGCCGCCGCTGAGTCACTTCTGTGATGTGGTGGTGGCGTAAAACAAGCGCCATGCTGCGACGGATTTACAACGTGACGCATCGAGGGAGATGTGTCATGCCGTAAACCTCTACGCCACATTATACCTGCGTCAGGTATAATGTGGGCGTACGGTCGCAGTGTGGGCGGTCCATCGCAGGAAAGCCTCGGAAAAGTGCCTGAGTGAAATCTACAAGATTTCACTCAGTCACTTTTCCGACGCCGCTGCGCCAAAACCTTGCACCTGCTTGAAGCAGGCGTAATGAGTGTCACAGCATGTTAGAGATAGGCCGGGTTGGAACAGTGCTGGAGTTGCATCGCACCCGCTACACAACTCTAGCACTGCGCCAACCTTACGCCGGCAGATACCTATCCGTGCGCCACGGCACACAGCATTGTAAATGCGGCGCATCCGTGGTGGTGCAAGGGTAGTTTTGCTTGTTGCAAATTTTCTGGCGCATCCCTGCTGATTTGCAGAGATGCGCCACACCTTGTAAATCTGCCCCTTTGTGTTTTTGGACTTTTACTGTTGTTTTCAGAGTTAGGGGGATTGGGCTTGAAGTCCAGACATGGAAAGCTTTTTTTTTTTTTTTTAAGAAAGTTTCGTAAAGATATGTCAAATTATGCCAATGTTCTTAACAAACCAAAAACATCTATTTCCTATAGAAACTCGATCCTACCGGCAATGACACAGTGGTGACTGCATATATATAAAACGTAGCGATTAGGTCAGAGCTTCCTTAGAAAGAGTGCTTTTTGTTTTGTTAATGATGTTGGTGCCTTATCAGTAATCTGCAGGAAATTTTCCCCAAAAAAGTTTTCCTACTCAGCTCCTTCCTCGAATGTATTGTGACGACCTGTCCCAAAATGTAGTTTTCTTATGTTAATTCCCATAGGAACTTGGGGGCATATTAACAAGGGCCGGCGATAAATATCGCAAAGCGCGCTTAGCGCTTGCATATTTATCGCCGGCTATCTCTGGAATTTATCGCCCGGTTTGCGCGTTATTAACAACGCGCATCACTGAGGTGATAAAAATTCCAGAGATAGTTGGGATATCGCCGTTTTCCATGGTGGAAAACGGCGATATCCTAGATGATAGGGCCTGTGGTCTTAGCCACAAAATCCACCCCCCATGTTAAGTATGCCTTAGTGAGGAATTTAACAGACGTTAAATTCCTGCGTTAAGGCATACTTAACGCGATTTTAAAAATCGCTACCCTCCCTTGTTAATATCGCGAAGCTACCGTTGCGATATTTTCCCGAGGGAGTCTTGTCAGGCACGCCTCCTTTGCATCTCATTAGCGATGCGATCGGTGGCATGCTGCAAACGGGCGCTAAGTCAGCAAGACACGCGATAGCGTGTCTTTGCTGATAAGGCGATGAAATTATCGCCGCTTTTCGCCCGAAAACGGACGCCAAAGCGGCGATAATTTCATATCGCCGCCTTGTAAATATGCCCCTATATCTCCAATGCAGGAAAAAACTCCTGATCAGAATTGCACCAAATTTAGCAAAAAGCTTGAACTTTTCAAAGAAAGCCTGCTTATTCTGAATATTTTAAATCCATTCAGCTGCTTTTGAGTAATTCTCATTTAAAGAGGTGCTTGGGTTGGGCTTGAACAAGTTGAAAGGTTACATATGTCTGGACTCCTGTGGGAGTCCCACAATACCATTAAATGGAAAAAAATAGGTTCCCCTGATTGATGAAGGGAGCTTTTCCTCCCAGAAACCCTTGAGCTTTTTCTCTCATCCACCCTTTCGTTACCATGGGACCAGGAAAAATAATTGTGGCTGCCGTTACAAGACTTGGGACTCAGACCCCATGTTCTGAAAATGTATTAAAAATAAGGTATAAGGGATCAGTGAAGGGACACCCTGACCACTCACTTGTGGAGGTTGGGGGGGGGACCCAGAGGGACCATCAGGGTTGACATTTAAGAAAGAAATAAACAATGTGTGCCACAGATGCCACTGCACTCCTGCCTGCCCCAATGCAGCCCTCCTGTAAGGGGCCACGGAACTCCAGTGGGAGCTACCGCTTAAACTTCCCCCCTTGGTACTGCGGTAGTGTCCAAATCTACTTAGGGAAGCTTGCACTGTACAACAGTACCATGGGGGTGAACCTCGAAAGACTCGCAGTACCCACAAAAAAAAACTTACAAATATATATATGAGTTGGGTGTCCATGAGGAGGAATGGGCATCTGCGGTGGATTGGCCACAGGGCCTGACCAGAGGTCAAATCCTGTGGCCTATTCCCCGTTGTCCAAAGTCGTGCATGGCCAAAGGCTGTGTGAAGCGGAGAGTTAAGGCTTTCCATGGCTGTGCGCTGCGCTGTGGAATTTAGGCGCTGTGCTATATTTTAAAAATACCCCGTTTTTGTCTTCTTAGTTAAATTTATTTTAAACACTTCCCCTGTTTTCAAAAATCACTGTCACTTACTTGCACCATAATTGTGCCCTTCACCGCGGCTTCAGCAGGTCCTTCCTAGCGCGTTTTGCACTTTCTGGGAATATCGGCGCCATCTTGGGGGTAGGTAGGGGACGCTGACAGGACGCCAGTCCAGGTAGCGCTCTAGCAGTCAGGCTGACTGGCCAGAGGCATTCACAATCAAAAAGTACTTAAGGGGCAGTGGAAGGTGGGTCTGCCTGTTAAGGCTTTCCATGGCTGTGCGCTGCGCTGTGGCATTTAGGCGCTGTGCTATATTTTAAAAATACCCCGTTTTTGTCTTCTTAGTTAAATTTATTTTAAACACTTCCCCTGTTTTCAAAAATCACTGTCACTTACTTGCACCATAAATGTGCCCTTCACCGCGGCTTCAGCGGGTCCTTCCTAGCGCGTTTCGCGCTTTCTGGGAATATCGGCGCCATCTTGGGGGTAGGTAGGGGACGCTGACAGGACGCCAGTCCAGGTAGCGCTCTAGCAGTCAGGCTGACTGGCCAGAGGCATTCACAATCGAAAAGTACTTAAGGGGCAGTGGAAGGTGGGTCTGCCTGTTAAGGCTTTCCATGGCTGTGCGCTGCGCTGTGGCATTTAGGCGCTGTGCTATATTTTAAAAATACCCCGTTTTTGTCTTCTTAGTTAAATTTATTTTAAACACTTCCCCTGTTTTCAAAAATCACTGTCACTTACTTGCACCATAATTGTGCCCTTCACCGCGGCTTCAGCGGGTCCTTCCTAGCGCGTTTCGCGCTTTCTGGGAATATCGGCGCCATCTTGGGGGTAGGTAGGGGACGCTGAAGCAGTCAGGCTGACTCGCTAGAGCCCTATATAGGCTTAACATGCAGGCGCGCAGCGTGAGCGCGCGGCGTGTGTGCCGCAGTAATGCCGGAGTCACGCCAGAGTCCAGCCCGTCAGCGCCCGTCCGCGCTAAGGACGGGCTGGATGGCTGGGAGACTGGACATACCGATGGTGAGTACACAGGGATCAGTTATTCCTGGCAGGACTTGATCACTCTTAAGCCTTCTAAGCTGCCTTGCCACCATAGGAGCGCCCCGGAGGTGCTTCAGACCTCCCCTGGCTGCCACTGTTTTCGGTCTTCTTCTATGGTGTCGACACCTGTAGGTCCGAGTTTTAAATCAGAAACCAGCCTGAGGAGTGATAAGGGGTTTCTCGTAAATGCGAGGTCATTAATTAAGAACAATCTCGCATTTAAGGATTTCGTACTGGCCAGAAAACCCGCCTGGGTCTTCATTACGGAAACTTGGGCCAAGGACTCCTCGGGACCTGATTTGGTTGAGGCGGTACCAGAAGGCTACACGTTGGTGAGGAAGGACAGAGTGGGACGCATAGGGGGAGGGCTGGGTATCCTTCATAGAGACTGCCTTTCCTGCCATATTATCCCACTATCTGAACCTCAAGACACCTTTCAGGCCCTTCAGTTTTCCATTAACGGATCATATGTAGTTCCGTTTACTGGCTTTCTCATTTATAGACCTCCGGGGACCAGAACAGATTTTGGCTATCACATGCTTAATATTTTAGAGCCACATTTTGGCTGTGAGCACTTTACTGTTCTGGGGGACCTGAATTTCCATTTGGAAAATTTGAAGTCAAATGAAACTCTATCCCTATTGGATATTTTTTCTGGCTGTGGGATGAAACAGCTAGTCAAGGGTCCCACCCATCAGGCGGGCCATACGCAGGATGGGGTCTTTTCTAATGACACTCGGCTGACCATTGAGACACCCATCCCTCTCTCTTGGTCGGACCATTATGCGATCCCTATAGAATTAGTGATCGCTACTGTTAGTAGCAAGGGGAATGAGCCAAGCAAAATGGAATTGAGACGTAACCTCAAAAACATAACTAATGACGTGCTCGCCCCCAGATTGCCCAGTTTGGCGATCTCCCCAGAGGAGGACGTAAGCTCTGCAGTAGTGAGGATGGATAGTGCCATCAAAACAGCTATTGACGAACTGGCTCCAGCCTCATTGCGCTACTCCGCGAGGAAAAGTCCATCGGCCCGTGGTTCTCGGAATCGTTAAGACTTCTTAGGCAGGGAGTACGGAGACATGAATGTCTCTGGAGGACTAGTTGGGATTTGCGTGAGAGGGATAGCCATAAAACCCTCCTAAGGAACTATAAGACGGAGGTGATAAGAACTAAGCAAGAGTATTTTACTTCTCTTACCTCCTCACTCTCTTCGCCGAAAGAGCTGTTCAAGATCGTAGACACGCTTACATCATTGAAGGTGCCTGATCCCGTTGTCAGCTCACAGCAGCTCTGCAATGATGTTGCACAATTCTTTCAATCTAAAATTGTGGACATATATTCGGCACTAGAGCTTCAGAGGTCGGTACTTTCTACCTCTACATGCTTACCTGTCTCATCGCTAACATCATCCGAGGAGGTGCTTTCAGGGTGTTTGGCCAGCTTTCCACCCCTCTCCCTCCAGGAACTTGAAGTCCTCCTGATCAAGACTAGGTCGGGGTCTCCTCTAGACCCCTGCCCCTTGAAACTCCTTAAAAAATGTAAGGAGATTCTTCTGCCTCCGTTATTAGATATCATGAACAGGGCAATGAGGGATGGGACTTTCCCCTCACAATGGAAAAGAGCGGTGGTTAAACCTTTGTTAAAAAAGCCCACATTAGACCCGGGGGTTCTCCAAAACCTCCGCCCCATTTCGCTGCTCCCAGCCCCTGCAAAGATGCTGGAAACCCATCTCAACCAGCATCTTGCAGCCTTTCTGGAAACTTCTGGCCTTCTGGATCACTCACAGCATGGATTTCGGAGAGAGCATAGCACGGAGTCGGCCCTTACCATTGTGCTTGACAACATCCGCACTAGAGTAGATAAGGGCTAGACCACTCTCCTTATCCTGCTAGATCTCACGGCTGCGTTTGATACCCTGTCTCCCTCAGTGTTAACATCTAGGCTGAGGGAGATAGGGGTGGAGGGGCCCGCACTTAGTTTGCTGGCCTCTTTTCTCGGCCAGAGGGAACAGAGAGTTAAGCTGGGGGAGTTCCTATCTCCATCCCTTCCTGTGCATTGTGGGGTCCCTCAGGGGTCGGCATTAAGTCCGACCCTTTTCAACATCTATGTGACCCCACTTGCCAGGCTTATTAGATCTTATGGGATGGAGGTAGTCTCCTATGCCGACGACACGCAGATATTGATGTCTCTCGCCCAACCTGTCATCTCCGCTGCCTCCAATTTTAGACATTGTATGGAGGCAGTTGCTCAATGGATGATTTGCAATTCATTGAAGCTTAATGGCGAAAAGACAGAAATTCTGGTGTTCGGAGGAAAGGAGGACATTTGGTCGGCGGAATGGTGGCCTACATCGTTGGGCGTGTGTCCGACACCCACTACCCTGGCCAGGAACTTAGGAGTCATGATTGACCCTACCCTGGGGATGGGTCAGCAAGTAAAGAGGACTATTTCCACCTGTTGGGGCTTACTAAACATCTTGCGGAAGATCAAACATTACCTGTCCCTTCAAGCCAGAAAGCAAATTGTAATTGCATTAATAGGCTCAAGACTTGACTACTGTAATGCCTTATATTTAGGCATTAACAAGGGTCTGTTAATGCGACTTCAAATGGTGCAGAATGCCGCTGCCAAGTTTGTACTGGATCTACCTAAGCGGGCTTCTGCCTCGGCTGCTAGAAAGACACTGCACTGGCTTCCAATTGAGGCCAGGATTTCTTTTAAGTCCCTATGTTTGATCTATGGGGCTTTGGCTACTAACAGATCTGGAGGCCTAAGGGACCTGTTGGCCCCTTATACACCTTCCAGAACTCTGCGCTCCGCCAATAAATCCTTGTTATCATTCCCCCGTGTTCGTAGAGCCAAGTGGGGTGGCAGAGCTTTTTCAACTTTGGCTCCAAAGCTGTGGAATATTCTGCCGGTTGAGATTAAATCCCTTCCCTCAAAGCAAGCCTTTAGGAGGGCTCTCAAGACGTGGCTATTTGCCAAAGCCTACCCTTAGTTCTGGATTTGCCTTTTATGATTTTCTTTGGTTAGGCGCCTTGATGCCTTCGGGCTAAGTTGCGCGTTTATAAATTTCATTTCATTCATTCATTTATAAATTTCATTTAATTCAGAGTTGGCCACCCACAATGCTGGTCGTAGGGACTGGCCTTTTGCCATGCGCTGAGGCCAACACCCCACGGTGCACAGCCAATAGCGGAGTTGGCCACAGAGCCTCGACAGAGGTTGTGTTCATGGCGGGTGGGTGCACGCAGGACGGTTGGCTGCAGGGCCTGGCTAGAAGGGGAGTTGACTGAATATGATAACAAAAAAGGACATTAGAGTTAAGGTAATAAGATCTTCCCTTACATACAAAAAAAGCCCAAAAATTAACTGAAAAAAACACAATGTTTAAAGTGATGTTGTATTTAGATGTGGTAACATGACCTTTATTTACTTATTTACTGAAAAACACAGTGTTGGAAAGTGGGTTATTGGTAGGGGCAAATGTAGGTCTGCCACTGGCAATAAGGCCACTAACACATGATAGGACTCAGCATATTGATCTATTCATACAAAATCTAAGTTTTGATGCCCCTAGAGTCGGCACACGTGCCACCCCAGTAATCCTATATGCAGACGAAGCAGTCCTGTTGTCGAGGACTGCGACAGGTCTACAATGTTTAATAGAAAAATTCACGCAATTCATGACCAAAAAAGAATTACAGTTGAATCGCAGCAATACTTTCGTCATGACCTGCGGGAAAAGTAGAGTGAAGAATATGCAACATCATGTGGGAGATGCCCAAATTAACAGAGTCACATCATTCACTTACTTGGGAATTCTTTTTAATAGGAATGGTACTTGGGGTGCACATATTGACTTATGTAACTTCAAATTTTTGTGATTTCGCGAGGGCATCTTTAGATTCTCTTCAAAAAATAGGTAACAAACCGGTACTTGAAATCCTTACCCCGTAACAGGCACATGCTATGGGGCAGCAATACGTGGGAGGACTAACATAACCCTGTTACAAACCCAGGAAAACAAATTCTTAAAAAGGGCGTTGGCAGTCCCAAGCTCCACTGCCTCATACATCGTCCACAATGAGCTGTGTGCAAGAGTTGATGAAGCTAGCTTAAAACAGAATGTCAAATCTTACTGTGAACGCCCAATATTGACGGGCATTCAACCATACCTTATTTCGGTAAGAAACACCCAGCATAGATTTTATCTAACCAGGCTACGGTTGGGCTCCTTACACTATTTAATAGCTTTCCCTAGATCGGGAAAGTGTGTCATAACCTTCCAAACTGTCCTTGTGACGGTAAGTCCCCTTAGTCCACGCTGCACTGTATATTTTTTGTAGTTTGTATTGGGAGATTCGGAAATTTGTGTTAAAACCACTGTATTTTAGATAATCAGCTATATTATTATAAACAGGCTTTTAATTATATCTGTAGTTTGGAAAAGGATAAAATTAGGAAAGCAGTCATTGTTTTTATACAAATGGCAATCAGGAGAAGAAAGGACAACTCTCATTTAGAAGCCCTAACGTATGAAAAATATGACGTTTGAACACTTGAAGGACTATTAATTCTCATCCTGATATTAGCCATTTCTTTGCACTCTTTGTGCTTTATGGAAAAGCACCTTTGTTTACATAATCCAAATAAACAAGGAAAATCCAACATGCACTGACCCTAGACCCTGAGTCCTAGTTTATATAAATGTAGTTTTTAAATAGGGAAATTATGTTTTTTAATATTCATATGGATTAAAATGTTTCTATATGCTAATTTTATGAATGTTTTATTTCTTAATTTAGTAATGATCAAATGTCCTTGTTTTAATAATAGTTTCTCTGTTATGAGATAGAAATTGTGATCGATATAGGAGTAGTAACTTGCATAGAAATTGTAGATGGAATGTACGTATGTAAGAAAAATTGTTTGAGTACAATTTTAATGAATCCTAGAAATGGAAACTTTTTGAGTAGAATGCTATTACGGTTGTATACCATGCACCGAATAAAACTTGATTGACTTCTGTGTCGACGTCAGCCACAGGAACAGCTCTGGGTTTCGGTGGCTACATCCCCATGGGCACAGCTCTTGATTTAAGCCGCAAGATCAACCGTGATTGATCCTTTTGCAAGGTTGGCTGCTTCCTTGTGATTCCCTCTTGGAACCACGCTTCTGGGGAGACTGCAATGACCCTCTTTGCACTCTCAGATCGCTTTCTGAAGTCTTCTTTCTCCCTTCAAACTAGAGTCTGGCAGTTTGTTGTCACTTCCTGGACAGTCACACCTCCTGCGGCTTGACAGGCTCTTTCACTCTCTCAGCAGACTGGCAGGCTTCCAGGCGCTTCAGGCCAGTGGTAAAGCTCTTACAGCAAGTAAAGACTCCAGTTGATGTACCCTCTGCTCTGGGAAGCTTGCTGTCACACAGACACCAGTTTGGTTGTTGCACTGCAGTCCTCAAAGTATGCTGTGGAATACTCCCTTCCTTGGTGAAAGGACTTGAAACTGGAGCAACAAAGATGTCAGTAACTCACACTTATATGCAGATAAGGAACGTGGATTCTCGGACCACAATCTCAAAACAGGGTTGAGGTGGTTCTTCTGTCAAGTGTCCTCTCTAGGCTATTCTCCAGTCGAGCATTTGCATAGAGTGATGCTTCTCGCAGCAGGGTAATCTCCAGCCTGGAGTACCTACAACAGAGGCCAAAGCAGGCGTGAAGCTTCTGCAAGTGGTTTCTCACCAGCCACACTGAACAGTGATCAGGATGAAGACAAAAGGCTGGTTTCACCTAAACGATCTCTCCCACCCTGAACACAGACGAGAGTCCCGCCCCGAACACCCACCACATGACAGAACCACAGGAATACGAATCAGCTGCTCCACTCAGCAGGGGCTGCTTAAGTGAATATTAAAGGAGCCTTGTCACCTCCCTGCATTTTAAGGAATGACCGCAATACTCTTCCACTGTCTGTGAAAACAATCTCTTGTGCACAGGAGCAGGCCTCTATTACTCTGGCTCACTAATGCACACGCTGCATGCACTACACAAGTCACAAACACACACAATCCACGTGGGGGTTAGTACTAGGATCTAAGTTACACATTGATGCAGAACTTTACACAAGTGTGGCCGCCTACACAGATAGAAGGTGTGATCATGAGTATGGATTCACAAACATGAAATGCTGCCACCACCTCTGTACATGCTAAACCCATGACGGGGCGGTAGTCCACTGTCAGCAAAATGAGAGCCCCATTGGTGCACCCGTCCAGGACACGGGACAGTTGCAGGACTTAATTTGTGTCAGGGACTGGGGTCTGTCTCTGCATATGTTATATTCGCGTAAGCCTAGAGCCAAAATCAAAAACTGGGACATGTGGGTCACAGCCAAGCACCCCGAACATGGCAACATGACTGAACACCCCACAGGGTACATTCTTAGTCCAATAGCATGTTCAGGCAATTCCTAAATTAATACGGCTTATTTTAAGGCCTTTTCACTACGTATACGTTTACTTGACTCGTATAAATATGCTTTTTTGTGGATGCTAAACAAGCACAGATTTGTGTCTCAATGTATGATCATTGATGTAAATATACATTATTTCTGATCATTTTACACCTCTCCACAGTGCACTCATGCAGGAACAGCCTCTCCTCACCCTCTAAATGGTGAGTAGCTTGAGTATTTTGTTTTCTTTTCTTCAATGAGTTGGCAGCAAGAGAAGCTGGCTGGAGCAAGTAAAGTGAACATTCCTTGTGACCTGCTGGCTGCCTTGCTGAAGGGGAACCTGCCCTATGCCGTGGAGAGATTACCGCCTGCAGATCTGAGAGTAACCATCAGCCCTTAACATGGGGAAAATGGTTTGAACAGAGAGACCCGATGAAAGGCCTCAAAGTCGCAAACAACAGCTCAGCCCGATGAGTTTCAGAGTTAAAAGGGTCCACCAGCCAAAATACCTGAAGTGGTAGTACCTTAGAACATCTTGCGTCCTTGGCAGTGCAGCTGAAGTCCTCCTCACCACTGGCCCATGCTGTTTGGAAACCTGCAATATGTCTCACCCACAAAATTCACTCTTCTTGCAACCCTTCCCCCTGCTCAACCACAACCCAGAAGCTCAATACAGTTTACCAGATAACAAAACAGAGAAACATCTACAGTCACTCACCTTTAATCTCATCAAGGCTTCATCAATCCTTCATAAATGTTGTAAATGCCTGTGGGCCATTAGAATCGCCTGCAGACGCATGTCAATGACTATCTCTGCAGCCACGCCCGTCAGAACAGTCAACAACTCGTTGAATCTAGGTATTATCCTAAAGGAACTCTAAATGCCTTACAGAAAACCCTCCCTAAACCAAACGGGCTTTGACCCAAGAGATCCTTCTAACCGTTGTCCAATACCCAAAGATAGACTGAGTGAAAGATCTGCCTCAAAGCACAGACCTGCATTCAGACAATATAACCTGCTTCCAGATACCAACCCAGACTCTGGTATGGGTGAGGCACAGAGGCAGCGGTGATTTCCCCATGCAATGATTTTGAAACAACAGTGGATTAAAACTGGAGCAACACCACCTATTGCTTGACCTCTCCCTCGCCTTTGATACTGTTCACCATCCCAGGAATCTACAGAGACTTGACAGCATCGGAGCGCAGGGCGTATAAGTGAGGCAGATCGCGTCTTTCCTATCAGACGGACCATCATCTCACGGCTCCCTTCATGCCGGCTCCGTTCAATTCACAACCAATGTACTGGACATCTTCACCTCCCCTTCAACATTCACTCTCGCTCCCTATAGCTCCCAATCTGCCCCTTCAATCTCAGGCGTTACTGCTTGGCGGATAATAAACAAATCATACTTAATTACGAAAACTCATCTGACTTTGGCTCATTCTTAAGCGGACAATTTCTCAACGTCAAAAAATGGATATCTAACCACAGCAAAATCAACGTGTCACAAATTGAAATATCCATCCGCAGTAAAAGGATCCAACAGCGCCCATCAACAATATGGCTTCAGCAGGCCCGCCACGATCCACTGAGCCCAAGTGAGGAGTCCAGGGATGAACACGGGCTCCCGCCTGTCACTCATGCTAGGATTGTGTTTGTCTAATACGTTTAAACTGCAGCTTGGCAGTTCTTTCCCTCATAAAGGCTCTAATGATGTCTCCGCCTCCGTTGCTTGAGATGCTTGTCCCCGTCACTGACTGAAGAGTTAGCCTCCCGCCGAGAGTCGAGTCTAGTTGCACCCCTACTTTTAATGGCCTGGAGTAGCAGTGTCGTTCTCTCCTTCTTTCCAACCTGCCCATCCTCTTCTTCTGGCCCAAATGTTCTTGCTGAGAGATAGCAAACTGAGGCCGGCAGCTGCCTTCCAAATCAATTACTTCTTAATTAGTTTAGGAACCGGGAATGTGATGCACATACATGAGGCTGTTTTTATGCAAACAATGTGTGCACCTGGCCATAGTCACATTAGCGTCTCTCTGACTGGAGCCAAGTCATCGGAGATGGACCAGCAGGTGGCGCTGCAGAGATGAGCCGGCGGTTTCACTGGTACTTGTGGGGTCCATGGATGGAATCTTCAGTGATGAAGATAGCTCAGGTGGTTCTGTGCGCGCTGCATACCTCGCTCTATAGTCAATTGGTCATGGTTGGAATATAACTTTATCGGACTGGGGGGCATATTATCAAGCCAGGCGATAAAATTATCGCCGCTTAATCGGCAGAAAACTGCCGCTAAAACGGCGATAATGGGCTTGATAATATGCTCTATGGAATTCCAATTGAAGCCCATGTTATATGTGAAGGACATCTAACCTGAGCTTCAATTGGAATTCCATAGAGCATATTATCAAGCCCATTATCGCCATTTTAGCGGCAGTTTTCTGCCGCTAAAGCGGCGATAATTTTATCGCCTGGCTTGTTAATATGCCCCTAATAAAGTTGGTTCTACGGAGACCTGCACAAATGACAATGTAGTATTCTGGGTTTTAACGATGCAGTTACATTCCTTTACTCTCCTTTACTCTAAATCCTTCTCTTTCCCGTCACAGTTCTACTCCTCTGCTCGCCCACAACAATGTAGAAAGTAAACATTTGTAAAACTCTTCCACTCTTTGACGTTTCTGGTATTCTCAGACTGAGGATATATCACGGAGAGAGCTTCAAGTGGGCGGGTTCTTCCGGTGCTGAGGTCAAAAAAGAGGCTCTGAGACGGGTTCAGAGTGGACCCTCTGGGGGTTCTTTACAAGAAGCCTGCGCTATGGGAGCGCCACTTTTTATGAATCTCCAGTGGCGCATGCCTCTCAGTCATATCTATGAGGCGACGCAGAGCCGCCTCGCATGGCTTCGTATGGCTTCGCATGGCTTCGCATGGCTTCGCATGGCATTATTGCTATGGCGTAAGGCAAGACAGAGCACAACGATTGCCTTACTACACGTCAAGGAGGCGTTCCCTGGGCGTTGCGCTGGGTTTCCCGTGCCACACCCAGGGGTTTTGACACATTTCCAGATTACAAGGGTCTGTATTCCTGGAAATGCATCAAAACTGTTCGCCTCCTCTGGGGAAGCATAACGAGGAGAAATAACTTCATTTCTCCTCTTTTTGTCCTCTTTCCATGTGTGCTGCATTCTGCAGCACAGCTAGAAAGAGGAAAATTCCTCTTAGAATTGTTTCTGTGCAGGAAGGTGCCCATTCCAGCACAAAAACAATCCTGCTTGCAACGGAGGCAGGCTTGCACCGTGGTGCAAGGGTGCCTGCCTTGGCGCTAGGCACCAATGTGTGCGCCGGCGCAGGCAGCAAGGACAGGAATGTGACGTATTTCATTAATATGGCGTGTTCCTGCCTTTCCTTTCGATGCAGGGCAGCGCCGCAAGAAGCCTTGCGGCGCTGCCCTATGCCGCAAAGGTGTAAATGAGGCCGTCTTTGCTTACCCGCGGTGAGCTCATCATTACTGAACGTCCCCGGGCATGCAGAAAAACGCTGAGGGACACTGAGACAGTTCATGGGTTGAGCTGTCACTGGTGCAATCAGTGTCCCTGGTGCTCAGTGACGGGGGGGGTGCGGGGGGGGGGGTGGCTCACTTCACCCACTGCTCTTGCTCACAGAGCAAGGGGATGGGGCGGCTCCCTGTCATCTGACCATCATGTACATGATGTGTCCCTTCCTGGGCATGCTCCAACCAATCAGCAGAGGTCTACACTACTTACGGGCGTAGCTTCCATTGGTGCAGCAGGCGCAGTGGCACCGGGGCCCTGAGCCCTGATGGGTCCGCTAAAACCTAATTGTGGCTGCATGTTTTAATTCAAACCGAAGCCAGGGGCTATCATGTCATTCCTTGCACTAGGACCCATGACACACTGACCAGGCAACTGATGCTCATGGGGCGCACTACCGAAGCTTTGCAAGGGTGCGAATAAAGGACACAGCCATGCTTGTCTGCTTGCACAATAGAGAAAACACACTATCCAACAATTCCTAATCCTAAGCATATATATCATGCTTATTTCCTTATAATTCCTTATAACTAATGGGGGTGCAAGTATGTGTGTGTGTGTGTGTGCGTGTGTGTGTGTGTGTGTGCGTGCGTGTGCGTGTGTGTGTGTGTGTGTGTGTGTGCGTGTGTGTGTTCATAAAATAAATACTATTTATGTCCAAACTGACTTTGTCTCAAACATACTCCCATCCTCACTTAAAAAAAAAGTGGAGATGTATTTTCTTAACTTTACTAGTTAAAGGAGTCAGAAACAATTATTATTATTATTATTAATATTTTATAAAGCGCAACAGCTACTTCCAACGAAATTGTGCCGGCGCTAGCGTCCTACAAGCACAAGAGATAGAACGGAGAGAGGCTTGCGCCAGTCTCTAAGGTAGTCTGAATAGCCAGGTCTTCAAAATGTGGACATCTTGGTGCAAACGGGGACGCTGACTGGGGTGTTTGAGCCAGTGGCAAGTTTCAATAATAGGATCTCACGGTCCGCAGCTCAATGCCTCCTTGTAACAGCGCAACGTAACTTTATAACCCCGGAGCATTGTAACATTGAGACATTATACCTGTAACATTGAGACATTATACCTGTAACATTGAGACATTATAACTGCAACATTGAGACATTATACCTGTAACATTGAGACATTATACCTGTAACTTTGAGACATTATACCTGTAACATTGAGACATTATACCGGTAACTTTGAGACATTATACCTGTAATATTGAGACATTATACCGGTAACTTTGAGACATTATACCTGTAACTTTGAGACATTATACCTGTAACATTGAGACATTATACCTGTAACTTTGAGACATTATACCTGTAACATTGAGACATTATACCTGTAACTTTGAGACATTATACCTGTAATATTGAGACATTATACCGGTAACTTTGAGACATTATACCTGTAACATTGAGACATTATACCGGTAACTTTGAGACATTATACCTGTAACTTTGAGACATTATACCTGTAACATTGAGACATTATACCGGTAACTTTGAGACATTATACCTGTAACATTGAGACATTATACCTGTAACTTTGAGACATTATACCTGTAACATTGAGACATTATACCGGTAACTTTGAGACATTATACCTGTAACATTGAGACATTATACCGGTAACTTTGAGACATTATACCTGTAACTTTGAGACATTATACCTGTAACATTGAGACATTATACCTGTAACTTTGAGACATTATACCTGTAACATTGAGACATTATACCGGTAACTTTGAGACATTATACCTGTAACATTGAGACATTATACCGGTAACTTTGAGACATTATACCTGTAACTTTGAGACATTATACCTGTAACATTGAGACATTATACCTGTAACTTTGAGACATTATACCTGTAACATTGAGACATTATACCGGCAACTTTGAGACATTATACCTGTAACATTGAGACATTATACCTGTAACTTTGAGACATTATACCTGTAACATTGAGACATTATACCGGTAACTTTGAGACATTATACCTGTAACATTGAGACATTATACCGGTAACTTTGAGACATTATACCTGTAACTTTGAGACATTATACCTGTAACATTGAGACATTATACCTGTAACTTTGAGACATTATACCTGTAACATTGAGACATTATACCGGTAACTTTGAGACATTATACCTGTAACATTGAGACATTATACCGGTAACTTTGAGACATTATACCTGTAACATTGAGACATTATACCTGTAACTTTGAGACATTATACCTGTAACATTGAGACATTATACCGGTAACTTTGAGACATTATACCTGTAACATTGAGACATTATACCGGTAACTTTGAGACATTATACCTGTAACATTGAGACATTATACCTGTAACTTTGAGACATTATACCTGTAACATTGAGACATTATACCTGTAACTTTGAGACATTATACCTGTAACATTGAGACATTATACCGGTAACTTTGAGACATTATACCTGTAACACTGAGACACTATACCTGTAACATTGTAACTTTATACCTGTAACTTTGAGACATTATACCTGTAACATTGAGACATTATACCGGTAACTTTGAGACATTATACCTGTAACATTGAGACATTATACCGGTAACTTTGAGACATTATACCTGTAACATTGAGACATTATACCTGTAACTTTGAGACATTATACCTGTAACATTGAGACATTATACCTGTAACTTTGAGACATTATACCTGTAACATTGAGACATTATACCGGTAACTTTGAGACATTATACCTGTAACATTGAGACATTATACCTGTAACTTTGAGACATTATACCTGTAACATTGAGACATTATACCTGTAACTTTGAGACATTATACCTGTAACATTGAGACATTATACCTGTAACTTTGAGACATTATACCTGTAACATTGAGACATTATACCGGTAACTTTGAGACATTATACCTGTAACACTGAGACACTATACCTGTAACATTGTAACTTTACAGCACTGCCGGAGCCCAGCGGGTGTTGGAGGATAATGGAGGAGGGGGAGGGGACAGGAAAGTGCCCTGGTCTGGAAATAAATGGGTTTTCTTATGCGGAGGGCTTGCTTCTCTGCAGGTTTCTTTCCAGTATTTCATGGGAAGGCAGCACGCTGAGCAAATATACGTAATTTATTCAAATATATTGATGGTAAGTTTTATTACTTCAAAATGTGTACTCCTTTTGGTGCTTACTTTTTTTTATAACTTGAAATACTCATCTACATGCTCCCTTGTTCACTACATCCTGGTTTTTTTTCTTTATTTTTTTCTTTTCGGTGATAAACCCTAATATCTCTTCTTTTTTTCTCTTACACCTCTCCCTTCATTCTTGCCTTTCAGACACGCTATTATTTTCTAATAGGCGAGAACTTCTCTAGGACCTCCCCAGAAACTTAGGGGCATATTTACAAGCTGTCGATAACAAATTATCGCCGCTTTTGCGGTCGTTTTCGGCCAAAAAGCGGTGATAATTTTATCGCCTAATCAGCAAGGTCACGCTAACGCGTGAAACCTTGCGTTAGAGTCAGGATTCCTAACGCCCAGCTTTGCATCTCTAATGAGATGCAAAGTGGGCGTTCCTGACCTGACATGACAGGAGAAATGTCGCTAAGCGACATTTCTCCAATTATCAAGCCCCACGCAATGAAGCATAGCGTCAGGAAAAGTAGCGATAACCCCTGTTATCGCTACTTTCCTTACGCCTGCTTCAGGACTGACTTAGCCATGATAGCCTATGGAAGGTGGATATCATGGCTGTGTTTGTGAGTCCCTATCAACAAGCTAACGCCACATTGCGTGAGATTATCGCTGGGTTTCCAGTGATAATCTCACGTTAGGCAGTTAGCGCTAGGATTTTTATCGCTGAGGAGATAAGCGTTGCTAATAGCACGCTATCTCAGCGATAAAAATCAACGCTAGCCGGCGATAATTATCCTCACGCTAAGAGCGCTGAGCGATATTTATCGCCGGGTGTTGCTGATATGCCCCTTAGAGTTGGTTTACCTTCTTCTACTTGTGTTTTGTTCTCCCCTTGAGCACTGCCTCTTTACCATCCTTTTGACTGACTTGTATCCTTCCACTGCTCACATTTAGGAACCTATCCTTTTTTCTTTTTCTTTAAGCCCTTTATGAGAGTGCATGTGTTTTCCAGCCCTCTACCTCCCTGAATACTCACACTGAAATCCATGTTCCTTCACCTTCCCCCCACTTGCACTCTCCTTTAGGTGCTGCTTTTCCTGTTGGATACCCGCCGCCCACCCTATGCACACTGTGTTGCTCCTGTCACCCTTGGCCCAGCTTTTTAAAAATGTTTATTTAATCCCCCATGTCAGTTGATCCCACACTCACTCCCTGTTGCTTCCTCCGCACCTGCCCCATCATTGCTCATCTACCCGGAGTGGTCCTTAAAATACTTGTTTTTACACTTTTGGGAGGCCCCGAAAGGTCTTATTTGTTATCTGGGTCGCTCTGTTTTTGCACCATTTAATTATTTATTTTTTTTATTTACAGCTTCAAGTGATGTCTGCCAGTTCGGATAGGTACATAAAACATATTTAAAATGGCACTGTGTCATTCAGTACGCATGCGCGTGTGGCTGCATCATCACACAGGTGCACCTGCTGAGTGATGCAGTCACATGATGTCATGACGTGTACGCGCTCACGCAGTTGTTGCACTGTTGCGTCTTCTCTTTTTTTTTGCCGATGCTGTGCTTTTGCATTGAAAAGGGCAATAGGTCCCAAAGACTTGACCTATTGGCTTTGCGAAAGCTTGTTTTCATATTCACCCGGTTACTCCTGCACCTTCAGCTTCTTTTTATGCCTTTTAATTTTTTCCCCATATTCTTTTTTCTGTGAGGGTGGTATGCCTCTTACTGTCTTTGATGTCCTCCTTCCCTAATTTTCCTGTTTTTTAGAATCTTTTTTATTCTCAAATTTTGAATATTTCAAGTTTTTTTGTTTAGATGGGTCACTTTACAAGTGTTGAATTTCAAAGTGGAATTTTCTTGTTGTGAGTGTAATGCACACTTAGAGCCTCATTTCTGAAAAAACTGTTGCATCGGTGCGACAAAACAGCCATGCAACAGTTTTCACTGCGCCCTCCTTGCGACACGATGGATGCGCTGTATTCAATGTTTGGTGCTCCATGTCGCAAGGAAAGACATATACATCAGGAATCCTGATGTATCTGTTGGCGCAAAAGTCACTCATTGCTGGAGTTGTGTCACAATCCAGTCAATCCAGCAGTGCGTGGGGGAGGCCTATCCTTAATGCACTGGATCACCCTTTGCCTGCCATGAGGCAGGCGTAAGGTTTTGACGCAATGGCGTCCTAGAAGTGACACACTGAAATCTTATAGATTTCAATACGCCACTTCTATGAGGATTTCTTGCGGGGAAATGCCCAAAATGCAGACATTATACCTGACGCAGGCATAATGTGGGGCAGGGGTTTACAAGATGACGCATCTGCCTAGAAGGCACACTTTGTAAATATGGCGCAACGTGGCGCATTATTTATGCCACCTCTGCGTCACAAAAAGTGACGCAACGGCAGCACAAAAGTGTTGCAAGGGGCTCATAAATAAGCCCCTAACTACCTGCAGAGGAGACGTGATGTGCCAGAGTTCCAAGATAGTTAGAACAGGTGAGTCTTCACTCTTGAACTAAACTATGTGAAAAATGGGAGTCAAGATGTACAAAGCAAAGGGTTTGTGTTATTTTTTTAATGCAGAATCAATGCAAAGTCTAGTGGTGTGATTTACAATCCAACACAAGTCGTTGTTTACATTAGATTGTAATCCAAAGTAAGGCAGTGCCGCGCAATGCATTGTCTTGCATTACTTTGCGTCAATGGTGTGATCCATAATTGGTGCATGGGCGAAACCCTGCAACCGACAATGGATTTGCCGCCAAGCCCTTTCTACAAAGAATATTAGACCTGTATTTGCGCCTCAATGAGGGTGGGGAGAATTGTTTTTAGCTCTTCTCAGTTATTTTTTCCTCTGTGCATGTGTCGTGCATTCTAGAGGGGCCCTTCCTGCGCAACAACCAGGCTGATCACAATACGGATGTCCTTGCACTAAGGCACCAGGACTCCTGCGTTGGCTGCCAAAGTGCGTCAGTGAAGAGAAATAGACGCTTCTTCGTAGTAGCGACGGTGCAATTCTGCTCTCTCTGACTCACATTCACTGCAACTTTCCTTGCTGCGCTGCATTGCCTGAACTCTTTGTAAATGTGGCCCTAGGTGTGGCGAAGAGGACCGAACACACTATTTCAAAGGCCGGGGGCACCGTAGAGAATCAGTGGTCGCCCCTGTTTATGCCTCGCGGTTTGTGTGAAAAAACATATCTTTGTCTATTTAGCATTGAAGGTGAACTTGGGGTGCACTGCACTTTTATGCTGCAGGTGCTCTCTGGGCTACCCCTGCTTTGTACTGATAAATAAACCAGGGAGTCTTGAATGGGACTCTGTCCTTGGCTGGAAGCCACACATAACGGTAAAGCGAAGACTGATGGGGTTCTCTGCCTCATTTCAGCACCAATATGAATTAATAATTTAACAAAACCAGCCAATAACTGCTTCAACAACCTCACCACGCGCTGCTGCGAGAGAGCGGTGAGTCGGTGTGAGCAGTGAAATGCAGATGAGGTTTCACTCTCTTCTGTAGCTGTCGGTGGCCTCATCTCATGTGCCACGCCCTTTGAGAGTCCTGACTTTTTTTTACCAACAGAGAATTGCATTCTGGGATATGAAAAGTGATGATGACTAAAAAACTATGACTGCCCACATTTCTCGGGTATGACATGGGGCACTAAATAGCTTTGCTCATTAATACTGATGTGTTTCTCTTGGCAGCATTTCCTACAAGAAATCCAACAATTACAGTCATTCTTGTTGAGGACAGATGATTTAACAGATGTTTTGACATCCTCCACAACCCCTTCCATGATCCCTTAAAGGTCCTTAAAAAGAAAGATTGTCATAGATACCAAGGGGCAAAAAGCATTATGTGATTGGAGACACACCTGGCATTTTTGCTAACAGCACTTTGGGGCAGATATACAAGGCACTTGCGACGCATTTGCGCCGCTGCTGAGACACTTCTGTGATGCGGCGGTGGCGTAAAACAAGCACCATGCTGTGACGGATTTACAATGTGACGCATCTAGGGAGATGAGTCATGCCGTAACCCTCTACGCTACATTATACCTGCGTCAGGTATAATGTGGGCGTACGGTCGCAGTGTGGGCGGTTCATCGCAGGAAAGCCTCAGAAAAGTGCCTGAGTGAAATCTACAAGATTTCACTCAGTCACTTTTCCGACGCCGCTGCGCCAAAACCTTGCACCTGCTTGAAGCAGGCGTAATGAGTGTCACAGCATGTTAGAGATAGGCCGGGTTGGAACAGTGCTGGAGTTGCATCGCACCCGCTACACAACTCTAGCACTGCGCTAACCTTACGCCGGCAGATACCTATCCGTGCGCCACGGCACACAGCATTGTAAATGCGGCACATCCGTGGTGGTGCAAGGGTAGTTTTGCTTGTTGCAAATTTTCGGGCGCATCCCTGCTGATTTGCAGAGATGCGCCACACCTTGTAAATCTGCCCCTTTGTGTTTTTGGACTTTTACTGTTGTTTTCAGAGTTAGGGGGATTGGGCTTGAAGTCCAGACATGGAAAGCTTTTTTTTTTTTTTTAAGAAAGTTTCGTAAAGATATGTCAAATTATGCCAATGTTCTTAACAAACCAAAAACATCTATTTCCTATAGAAACTCGATCCTACCGGCAATTACACAGTGGTGACTGCAGATATATAAAACGTAGAGATTAGGTCAGAGCTTCCTTAGAAAGAGTGCTTTTTGTTTTGCTAATGATTTTGGTGCCTTATCACTAATCTGCAGGAAATTTTCCCCAAAAAAGTTTTCCTACTCAGCTCCTTCCTTGAATGTATTGTGACGACCTGTCCCAAAATGTAGTTTTCTTATGTTAATTCCCATAGGAACTTGGGGGCATATTAACAAGGGCCGGCGATAAATATCGCAAAGCGCGCTTAGCGCTTGCATATTTATCGCCGGCTATCTCTGGAATTTATCGCCCGGTTTGCGCGTTATTAACAACGCGCATCACTGAGGTGATAAAAATTCCAGAGATAGTTGGGATATCGCCGTTTTCCATGGTGGAAAACGGCGATATCCTAGATGATAGGGCTTGTGGTCTTAGCCACAGAATCCACCCCCCATGTTAAGTATGCCTTAGTGAGGAATTTAACAGACGTTAAATTCCTGCGTTAAGGCATACTTAACGCGATTTTAAAAATCGCTACCCTCCCTTGTTAATATCGCGAAGCTATCGTTGCGATATTTTCCCGAGGGAGTGTTGTCAGGCACGCCTCCTTTGCATCTCATTAGCGATGCGATCGGTGGCATGCTGCAAACGGGCGCTAAGTCAGCAAGACACGCGATAGCGTGTCTTTGCTGATAAGGCGATGAAATTATCGCCGCTTTTCGCCCAAAAACGGACGCCAAAGCGGCGATAATTTCATATCGCCGCCTTGTAAATATGCCCCTATATCTCCAATGCAGGAAAAAACTCCTGATCAGAATTGCACCAAATTTAGCAAAAAGCTTGAACTTTTCAAAGAAAGCCTGCTTATTCTGAATATTTTAAATCCATTCAGCTGCTTTTGAGTAATTCTCATTTAAAGAGGTGCTTGGGTTGGGCTTGAACAGGTTGAAAGGTTACATATGTCTGGACTCCTGTGGGAGTCCCACAATACCATAAAATAGAAACAAAATAGGTTCCCCTGATTGACGAAGGGAGCTTTTTCCTCCCATAAACCCTTGAGCTTTTTCTCTCATCCACCCTTTCGTTACCATGGGACCAGGAAAAATAATTGTGGCTGCCGTTACAAGACTTGGGACGCAGACCCCCTGTTCTGAAAATGTATAAAAAATAAGGTATAAGGGATCAGTGAAGGGACCCCCTGTCCACTCACTTGTGGAGGTCGGGGGGGGGGCCCAGAGGGACCATCAGGGTTGAAATTTAAGAAAGAAATAAACAATGTGTGCCACAGATGCCACTGCACTCCTGCCTTCCCCAATGCAGCCCTCCTGTAAGGGGCCACGGAACTCCAGTGGGAGGTACCGCTTAAACTTCCCCCCTTGGTACTGCAATAGTGTCCAAATTTACTTAGGGAAGTTTGCACTGTACAACAGTACCATGGGGGTGAACCTCGAAAGACTTGCAGTACCCCAAAAAAACAAAAACTTACAAATATATATATGAGTTGGGTGTCAATGAAGAGGAATGGGCATCTGTGGTGGATTGACCACAGGGCCTGACCAGAGGCCAAATCCTGTGGCCTATTCCCCGTTGTCCACTGTCGTGCATGGCTGTGTGCAGCGGAGAGTTGGACACCTACAATGCTGGTCGTAGGGACTGGCCCTTTGCCATGCGCTGAGGCCAACACCCCACAGTGCACAGCCAATAGCTGAGTTGGCCACAGAGCCTCGCCAGAGGTTGTGCTCATGGCGGGTGGGTGCACGCAGGAGGGTTGGCTGCAGCGCCTGGCAGGAAGGGGAGTTGACTGAATATGATAACAAAAAGGGACATTAGAGTTAAGGTAATAAGATCTTCCCTTACATAAAAAAAAGCCCAAAAATTAACTGAAAAAAACACAATGTTTAAAGTGATGTTGTATTTAGATATGGTAACAAGATCTTTATTTACTTATTTACTGAAAAACACAGTGTTGGAAAGTGGGTTATTGGTAGGGGTGGGCGGAATTTGCGGAATTAACCTTCGCAAATTATCGCGAGAATGTTTAAAATTATCGCAAACAAGCAGAAATATCGCGAAGATGCGGAAGTTTTTTTCCGGCATGTTCGCGCGATTTTCTGCATGGTTGCGGGTCGCCAACTTACCCATGTGGCTGCTTGCGGGCGCGGCCATCTTGTTTTGAGTTGTTCTCGCGGTGCATGATCGCGAGAAGAAAGACGTGATCGCGCGACGCATGACGTCACTGCGGGCGCGAACTGTCGCGAGACAGCGCAAATGGCTAAAAACAATACAACATCTCATGGAGAACGCGACCGGATCAAGAAAACTTGTCGGCGAACGCAGGGATTCAGGTAAGGCGATCGCGCGCGCGCGAGAATGTATCATTTTACAGCGCGAGCAAGAAACAAATTATCGCCAAGCTGCGGAAACCGGAATTTTTGACATTTTCGCGCTCTCCGCGGAACGCAAAAATGTCAAATTATCGCAATTTCCGCGAACGGAACGAAATTTTTGCCCAGGCCTAGTTATTGGTAGGGGCAAATGTAGGTCTGCCACTGGCAATAAGGCCACTAACACATGATAGGACTCAGCATAGGTCTAAGAAAATTATTCCTATGCTCAACCCTTGGTAACGTGGCTGCGAGCAGACAGGCTTAACTTTAAAGACAGGTATGTAAAGCATTTAAAAAAAACATTTCAGTAAATAATTAAAACACAACACATAATGAAAATCCAACACCAATTTATAAACATAGGAAATATTTTGATCTTTAAAATGACACCAAAACGACAAAATATCAATGTAGGGAACCGGAGATATACATTTTCAAAGTTTTAATAAAATATAGCACTTAGAAGATTATAGCACCATATTGTGATACCTGCTCGTGATAGACTGGGTCAAAGTCAAAGTTTCAGGCTGACCGCGATAGAGCCCTGAGCGGCTACAGCTTGCGGCAGGTCCCGGTCTCAGTTTCTACCTTCACACTTAGAAACATTTCTGGAGCTTTCCTTCCCAAGGGTCCTCAAAGCTCCAAGCCAGTCCGGATCTGGTGAGGGTTCGCCGGCTTGACTTGTGACGAGGTCCTGTCAACTTCCCTGGAGCGGACTTAGAAAATATTTCAAGATTGCTTCAGCGGGACCACCCAGGAATCCAGACCGACACGCGATGGAAGGCAGGCGGCTTGGCTCTTGCAGTTGCTCCCGTTCACCTTTTCTACGAGCGGACTTAGAAACCTTTCTGGAGCTTTTTATCGCAGGGTCTCTTGATGCTCCTCATGTAGACGGATCCGGTGAGGGTTCGCCAACTTCAGATTTTCTCTAGTCCCGGCCAATCTCTGGAAGTTGATGCGATGGAGCTTTTAGCTGGACGAACTTCAAGGGCTTGGCCGGCTCGCAGTTGAAGGCAGGCGGCCTAGCTGGCCAGGTTTAGTCAGTCCCTCTATGGAGCTTTTTTTCAAAGTTTCTCCAAAGTCAGATTTACACCACATTTAGCAAAAAGCTTGAACTTTTCAAAAAAAGCCTGCTTATTCTGAATATTTTAAATCCATTCAGCTGCTTTTGATTAATTCTCATTTAAAGAGGTGCTTGGGTTGGGCTTGAACAAGTTGAAAAGTTACATATGTCTGGACTCCTGTGGGAGTCCCACAATACCATTAAATGGAAAAAAATAGGTATCCCTGATTGACAAAGGGAGCTTTTTCCTCCCATAAACCCTTGAGCTTTTTCTCTCATCCACCCTTTCGTTACCATGGGTCCAGGAAAAATAATTGGGGCTGCCTTTACAGGACTTGGGACTTAGACCCCATGTTCTAAAAATGTATAAAAAATAAGGTATAAGGGATCAGTGAAGGGACCCCCTGTCCACTCACTTGTGGAGGTCGGGGGGGGGGGGCGGTCCAGAGGGACCACTAGGGTTGAAATTTAAGAAAGAAATAAACAATGTGTGCCACAGATACCACTGCACTCCTACCTGCCCCAATGCAGCCCTCCTGTAAGGGGCCACGGAACTCCAGTGGGAGCTACCGCTTAAACTTCCCCCTTGGTACTGCGGTAGTGTCCAAATTTACTTAGGGAAGCTTGCACTGTACAACAGTACCATGGGGTGAACCTCGAAAGACTCGCAGTACCCACAAAAAAAAACAACTTACAAATATATATATGAGTTGGGTGTCCATGGGCATCTGTGGTGGATTGGCCACAGGGCCTGACCAGAGGCCAAATCCTGTGGCCTATTCCCCGTTGTCCACAGTTGTGCATGGCCAAAGGCTGTGTGCAGCGGAGAGTTGGCCACCCACAATGCTGGTCGTAGGGACTGGCCTTTTGCCATGTGCTGAGGCCAACACCCCACAGTGCACAGCCAATAGCGGAGTTGGCCACAGAGCCTCGCCAGAGGTTGTGCTCATGGCGGGTGGGTGCACGCAGGAGGGTTGGCTGCAGGGCCTGGCTAGAAGAGAAGTTGACTGAATATGATAACAAAAAGGGACATTCGAGTTAAGGTAATAAGATCTTCCCTTACATAAAAAAAGCCCAAAAATTAACTGAAAAAAACACAATGTTTAAAGTGATGTTGAATTTAGATATGGTAACAAGATCTTTATTTACTTATTTACTGAAAAACACAGTGTTGGAAAGTGGGTTTTTGGTAGGGGCAAATGTAGGTCTGCCACTGGCAATAAGGCCACTAACACATGATAGGACCCAGCATAGGTCTTAGAAAATTATTCCTATGCTCAACCCTTGGTAACGTGGCTGCGAGCAGACAGGCTTAACTTCAAAGACAGGTATGTAAAGCATTTAAAAACACCATTTCAGTAAATAATTAAGACACAACACATAATGAAAATCCAACACCAATTTATAAACATAGGAAATATTGTTATCTTTAAAATGACATCAAAACGACAAAAATCCAATGTAGGGAACCGGAGATATGAATTTTCAAAGTTTTAATAAAATATAGCACTTAGAAGATTATAGCACCATATTGTGATACCTGCTCGTGACAGACTGGGTCAAAGTCAAAGTTTCAGGCCGACCGCAATAGAGCCCTGAGCGGCTACAGCTTGCGTCATGGCCCGGTCTCAGTTTCTACCTTCACACTTAGAAAAATTTCTGGAGCTTTTCTTCCCAAGGGTCCTCAAAGCTCCTAGCCAGTCCGGATCTGGTGAGGGTTCGCCGGCTTGACTTGTGACGAGGTCCCGTCAACTTCCCTGGAGCGGACTTAGAAAATATTTCAAGATTGCTTCAGCGGGACCACCCAGGAATCCAGACTGACACGCGATGGAAGGCAGGCGAATTGGCTCTCGCGGTTGCTCCTGGTCACCTTTTCTACGAGCGGACTTAGAAACCTTTCTGGAGCCTGTTCTCGCGGGGTCTCTCGATGCTCCTCATGTAGCCAGATCCGGTGAGGGCTCATCGGCTTCAGATTTTCTCTAGTCCCGGTCAATCTCTGGAAGTTGATGCGATGGAGCTTTTAGCGGGACGAACCACAAGGGCTTGGCCGGCTCGCAGTTGAAGGCAGGCGGCCTGGCTGGCCAGGTTGAGTCAGTCCCTCTATGGAGCTTTTTTTAAAAGTTTCTCCAAAGTCCTCCAAACTTCTTGAACTTCTTCCTGAAGTTCCTCAAAGGGTCCCAAAGTGTCTCAAACTCACTCCAATGGTCTGGAAGCTCCAAGATGGTCCTTTAAAGTTGAGGACTTCAGTTCCCACAATCCACTGGTACAAAACACTTACAACTCCACTGGTGGTTCTCCCAGTTGCGGAATTAGTTGGTAATGTTCCAGTTGAGCTCTTTTTACCTGTAGCTTTCAGGGAGTCCACTCTTTACTTCTTTTCCAGCAAGGTAATCCACAGGGCTGCAGTTTCAGATGGTGCAATCTTCAGAGGTCAGGCCTTAGAATTCTTTGCACAGCAAAATCTTCTCAGCAGGGCACTTCTTGCTTCAGTAAGTTTCAAGCAGGAGATCTGGAGGGCTCTGCCCCTCTCAGATGCGTATTCCAAGTTCTCTGGGTCAAGCAGAAGGTCACTTCTGACCAATGGGAGCAGGGTAACTCCTCAAAGTTATGACCACATCCTGTAGAGTGAGGCATTATTTTGTCCCAGAGTGCATCACATTTTCCAAATCCATAATGGCTGATTTTCCAGCAAGGAGGTAAGAGCTGGCTAAACACACCCCCTAGGATGGCTTATTTCCATTGACTGTCCCCCTACCATCTGCACATACCTTCCCTAATCCTAGGTCTGGTGGGGGTCAAAAGTGTAAAGTGGAAACTGACACTGTGGCCATCCCTCTGATGTTGAAGCCCATGGTTTACGACTCCTCCCCCTGGCCTGGCATTCCTATGGAACAGCACACTGCCCTCCCAGCAGAGCTGGTCATCCTCAGGGGCTCTTTATCACCTCTTCAAGGCAGCCTGGCTAATCCACTTAACTCTGACCAATAAGGGCAGACCACTGGAAGGCTGAATTTGAACTTACAAACAAGAAAGTCTTATAACTTCTTGTATGTACACTTTAGGAGAAATTCAACAATATGATATTGTTGGATTTATTAATACCATTCTGGGAAGTCTTTGAATGGCATATCTAGTCCTCTCCTATCAATAGTTATTAATCAATAACTTCCTACCATGTTAACCTATGTAAAAAGGGATTTGCAATGGGAAAAATGACTTGGGACATTTTTCCAGCACCAGGACTTACAAAAACATATTTTATAAGTACTTGCCTTATATCTACAGGAACCCAACCCCATGTGCAACTAGGGGAGACTTTAGGGGTTCTGAATCTGTAGAAAGATTGCAGATTTTCGCTTTACAGTGCACCTAGCATCAAAGTCGAATTTGAGTAGCACTGTACCACAATTAGAGGTGGGCGGAATTTGCGTAGTTGCGCTAAGCAAAGCTCCGCGAAATGGTAAAAAATCTCCGCCAGCACGCAGAAATTCTGCGAACATGCGGAATTGCCTGTTCGCGATGCTTTTTTTCCTGTTCGCGAACGCTGTTTGTGTGCTCGGGGGGAAATATCTCGTGAACATGCATTTTGAGAACGCGAACAAGCAAAAAATTCAGCAAATCCGCGGAACGCAGAATTTTGGGCAATTCCGTGTTCTCCGCGGAATGCGAAATTACCCAAATTCCGCAAATTCCGCGAGCAGAACGGAATTTACCGCGTAGGCCTAACCACAATGTGGGGAGTGAAATGTGAAATTTCACTTTACCCAGGCATATAAAAACTCATTTTATAAGGGCGTACCTTATAAATACCTGACCCCCCCCCAATACCTAGGGGAGACCCTGTCGGTCCCTAATATGCCAAGACATTGTAGGTTATCTATTTTTAAGTGCCCCAAACACAAAAGTCGAGTTTGGGCACAATTTACCTTTTAAAAGCAGTCCTGGCACCCAGGGCTAATTTTAAACTGACCTCAGGCCTTAGCAGTGCACACATGCAAGTGCAGAAAAAGGCTGCTGGCCTCCAAACTGCCATGTCCCAGGCTACTGAGGACTTCTAGGTAGTTTCAATCCCCTGCCCTATTATATACTAGGGGCTTATAGAGTAGGTCATGCCAATCACAGGGGTACCCTACCATACCACAGTGTACCCTAGTGTATGTTAGGTGATATAACTGTATACTAATGTGTTTCTCTCAGCATAGCACTGGCCCTGGGCCTGGTTAGGCAGAGCCCGGATTCAGTCAGAGTCAGTTACCACCAGCATCAGTCAGCAAAAAGTTGGGGGGTGACCAGGGCACAGAAAGACTTTGCAACACACAGAAATTACAGTGACATTATAGTTGGGTAGGATGATAAGATCTTTGTTTCCATTTAAAAGAAACCTGAAAATTCACTGAAAAAAACACAATGGTTAAAGTGACATCATTACGAGCTGAAACAAGATAAAAACGAATGCTTTAAAGCAAAAAAACACTGACATTAATAAATTATAGTTAGGAACACGGGAATTATGCGACACGGGAGGATCAAATTATGTAGCAAGGCTGACTAAATTATGTGGTAAGAATGGGCAAAGCCGGAAGCATAATAGGACACAGTTTGTGGTGGAATTACTTTTTTATTTTAGTCATTTTTACACAGGTTAATAATGAAGTTTCACATCATTTATTTATTATTTATTTATTTTAAGGTTTTATAGAGCGCTAACCAGACCTGTGAGGGTATCAGAGCGCTTTACAGGATTGAAGGGTGGTATACAAAGGACTTAGGAGGGGAGGATATCAATGGGATACAAGGGTTATGTACATTGTGCCGGAAAAACAAGCAGCCTCAAATTCCGGATACATTTGGGATAAAAACAGGTAAAATCATTATACAAGAAAATAAGTAGTCTCAGCTCCCGGGTGGGATGCCCAGAAGGGCCGGGAAGGTATCATCCGGAAAAAGTCAAGGATAATGCCGCAATGGTGGGTGGTACAAGGTCGTAGAGGAGATTGTAATGCAATCGTTAGTCGAGGAATTTGCCCATAAGGAACATTTTGGTCTCCTTTTTGAAGCGTGCAAAAGATGACAGTCTTCTGATGGTGGGCGGGAGAGAGTTTCATATTCTTGGAGCGGACCCAGAGAAGGCCCAAATGTAGTTTTTTTTTTTTTCGGAAGCGAGCTGGTTGGAGCAAAAGGTCTCTGGCAGACCGGGAGTTTCTGGCCCCTCCGGATATCACGAGTTTCTGGGCGAGGAATGCAGGGGAATTAGAGTATAGAGCCTTGTGAGTAATGCAGGCCATC
Organism: Triturus cristatus; assembly: GCF_964204655.1. Classification (NCBI taxonomy): domain Eukaryota; kingdom Metazoa; phylum Chordata; class Amphibia; order Caudata; family Salamandridae; genus Triturus; species Triturus cristatus. The sequence goes on along the minus strand of NC_140592.1, from coordinate 1,249,620,065 downwards.
GTAAGTTGGATTCTGGCCTCGAGAGGAAGCCAGTTCAGGGCTTTAAGGTGGGGAGAGATGTGGTCGAATTTCTTAGAACCTGTTAGGAGTCTGGCAGCGGCGTTGAGGCAGGCTTTCAGTGGGGCCAGAGAGTTCTTAGGTAGACCTGCGAGAGTAGAGCATCCATATTCTAGTCTGGAGATGACTAGTGCCTGGGTTGCCATTTATAGGTCGGGAGGGTCGAGGAAGGGTTTCAGGTTTCTTAGGTAACTCAGGTGAAATCTGGCAGCTTTGGCCATCGAGTTGATATGGCCACGCATGTTCAAGCTGCCGTCTAGAGTTATTCCCAGGGATTTAGCACAGTCCACAATGGTAGGAGGGCAGTTTAGTGCTGTGATAGCCTTGATCCATTCTTGGATGTCTGGATTAGTTTTGGGTGGGGAGATAAGAAGAAACTTAGTGTTTTTTGCGTTAAGTTTGAGCTGGTTAGAGGTGAGCCAGTGAACAGTCTGCTTCAATGTGGAGGGGGGTGGTTTCAGTGCTGTGCCCAGGTCTGAACCTGGATTGTAAGTCGTCCAGTAAGTGGAAGTTGGTGATGTGTAGGCTCAGCCGCTGTTGCACACATTTTTCCAGAACTTTGGCTAGGAGTGGGATGTTGGATATAGATCTATATTTGTCAGGGGAGGTAGGGTCCAGCATAGGTTTTTTTAAAATGGGGGCGACTTGGCCAGCTTTAAGAGAGTCAGGTATCGATCCCTGTAGGAGGGAGGCGTTGATTATTGCAGTCCAGGAAGGGATGATAGCCTGAGAGGCGGCGGCTAGGCAGTTAGAGGGGAGAGGATCATTGAAGTGATTGTTTGGGTTTAGGGAGGATAGAATTTTCGAGACAGAGTGTTCGTCATAGATTTTAAAGTTGGACAAGTGGGCTTGATTTTTGGGTGAAGTCGGGAAGGGCAACGCGGAGAGAGGAGGTAAAGCCAACAGAGTTAGGGAGAGAGTTGCGGATTTAAGTTCCATTCCTAGGGCAGAGATGTTGCTGCAGAAGGAGGAGAATTTCTCGCAAGATATTAGAGGTTAAGGGTTTTTTTGGGAGGTTTTTGCTAGTTTGTTGAATTGGTGTTTGACCAAGTCGAATAGCTTGCGAGGTCTATTCTTGGCGTTCTCTAGTTCTGTTCTGAAGAATTCTTTTTTTGAGTTGAGAATTTTCCTATTGTAGGCATTTCTGGCCTGACGGAGAAGCTTTAGGTGGGCTGCTGACGGGTGGTGTTTCCAGTTACGTTCTGTCTGCCGAAGGGATCTCCTCTCCTTGTTGAGGGATTCGTTGAACCAGTGATTCCTGTCTTTGGTCTGGGTTCTTTTGAGTTTTAGTGGAGCAAGGTCATCGAGAATGTCGGATATAGTAGAGGAGTAATGTTCCGTGAGGCTGTTGACCGAGGTGAGATGAGGGGGCGGTGGGGGGTCAGTCTCACAGCGCGCAGCCAATTTTCCGTGATCTAGGTTCTTGGTGTCTCTAACCCATCGTTTGGGGATTACGGGTTGTGGTGTCCATGTCTTGTGGGTCCCGGACAGAAGGAAGAAAATAGCGTGGTGGTCGGACCAGTCACATGGGTCTATAGAGATAAGTTTGACCGCTGATTCCTTGGCGATGATCCAGTCTAGAGTGGCACCTTTTGAGTGAGTAGGGAGTGTGCAGGCTTGGGTAAGGGCTTAGTCGGCCAGGAAGTCTCTGATGGCATTGACCTGCGGGTCCTTGGGGTCGTTACAGTGCAAGTTGAAATCACCAAGGAAAATGTCATTAGAGTTAGGAGAAGCCTTGGCTGTGATGATTTCCATGAGGTGGTCAGTGAAAGTGTCATTCTTGCCTGGGGGGTGGTAAAAGATATGTAGTCTGCACAATTGGGTGCTGTTGTTGCAAATGGAGAGTGCAAGGTATTCACAGGAGTCGGTGGGATCAGCCAGCAGTTCAGTAACAAGGAGGGTAGAGCGATAGATGCAGGCAATGCCTCCTTTTTTTTTGGATTGCCTGTCTAGTCTTACGATGTTGTAATAGGGTGGGACTAAGAGGTCTAGGCAGGGCGATGAGGATTCGTTGAGCCAAGATTCCGTCAAGATCGCAAAGCCCGATTTATGGTTCAGGAAGAGATCAGCGACATCCGAGGCGTGCTTTACTGCCGAACGGCAGTTAATTAGGAGGCCGGATAGATGGGGGTCGGAGTGTGTGTCGTGGGTAGGGGCAGAGATGGGTACTAGCGCTAGGTTGCTATAGACCACTCCTCTGTTGTGGAGGGTAGAGGGTCTGTTGGGGTTGGCTACAACTGTGCGGATAGGGTGTTCGTCATTCAGGTCTGAAGGGCAAGAGGGTGTCAGGGTAGATTCGTAGCTAGAGAGGAGGGCTGCAACTTATTCCTCTGTGAGGTCTAGAGGGCTAGGCGTGATAGGGGTAGGATTGTAGGTAAGGAGGAGGGCCAGAACTTCCTCCTCCGAGAGGTGGCAGGGCTGCGTGCGGGGGCGCAGGTGTCTCAGGGATAGCAGTAATGGGTGAAGGAGGGGCTCGGAGTAAGGGGGGAGGGTAGAGTTCTGCGAGAGCTTGCGATTCGAGAAAGAGAGTTCGGTGAGGTTCAGGAGGTCCTTTAGATCCAGAATTACGTTGTGGATGCTCAGGGTTAGTTCGGTGGCTCTGTGGTGGAGAGTATCAACATCCCTATAAGAGGGAAGTACTCGTGGACAGGGTGCTGATGGAATGGGAGTGATTCTGACGGGGTGAGCTGGTAGCCTAGTGGTGTGGCTAAGAAGACCAATGTTGTGAGCCCTTGCAAGAGTTTCAATAACCATATGGGAGGGAAGATTTTGCGGGCAAGAAGTTATGGGCTTGGGAACGCTTCTGTTGGCGTGTACTGGTAGCATGTTAGTGGGGCTATGACTGCTAGAGGCGTGTGCCGTAGGGGGAGTATCAGTAGTAATAGGAGAGGGGGGAGCTAGCAGGCCTGAGGTCGGTGGTATAGGCACACAGTTGTTAGTATGCACTGGTGGCGTGGTAGTGGGGCTAGGTCGACCAGTGCCATGATCTCCAGCATGGGAGGGTTGAGAAAGGCTAGGCACCCGTGGCGGATTGGGCGAGGGGTGTTGCGCGGGGAGCGTGGACAGAGGAGGGTCGTGCACATATTTTTTAAGGCGGGTGAAGAAGTCCGCAAATTTAGTGAGGTCTCTGGGAGGAGCTTGTATAAGGAGGATGCCGTTTTTGTAGAGAGTGATGGTGAGGTCAACACGCAGGTTTGCGGATGGAGTGATTGTGAGTTTGTTGCCATATGGAATGTTTCTGGCTTCGTGTACCTAAGGAGGTTCTGTGGTAAATATTCTTTTTACCGAAACTGAATTTCATACGGAATCTTTAAAATAAAGTAAAATAGCTCAGAATAACAAGAGGCAGAATCCGTGGTATAAGAGGTTTTCTAAATGGGCTTTATTCCATCCAAAATGGCCGACTCGAGTCGCGGCCTTCAGGTTCCGTCACCACGAGGGTTCAGGAAGTGAAGTACAATACTTTATTGACAAGAAGTAACTTTTATAGGTCATACATTTACAATGAAACAAGTGCAAAAAGGCGTAACAATTGATAAGATAAATTAACATAGTGATACGTAATTGAAACTAGGCGTAATAAGGAGCAAAAAGAAACGTGATTGGCTCTGATTATCTTACATAGGTGGATCTATACGATAATACTTAACATAGATGCGTGCGCAGCAGCATGACGTGTGATTGACGTGCAACTAGGGGGTGAAGGGGACTTGACATTTAGCTCTACATGTGGAGACGAGAAGTCTGGGGGTCATGTCAACCTAATCCCAAATCATATCTAACATCCTATGTTTAGAGAACTATGTTATCCACAAGGAAGGACTCTCGGACAGAATCTACTCTATACTAACTGTATGTGCGTGTACAAGCGTCTAAGTGCCTATATGAGAAGCGAGGGGCAGAAAACTTTCCATGGCAACAGGGCTATGAATCACTTGCAGGAGGACGGAAAGGCTGAGTCCTTTGCTTGTGAGCTAAAGGAAATGTTTACCTAAATCACTAGACAGGAATGCATCGGCTGAAGAGCAAAATAGATAATTCGAAGGTGAAATACAGCTTCTTGGCAGGCAGGCGAAAACTGGCCGAGGCAGGCACCGTTAGCTGCACAGGGAGTAGGACAAAGTTCATGGATACAGATGCGAGCTCAAGCTGAAACTGTCAGAGACAGAGAGCAGGGAAAGGCTTTGAGGAAAGAATCGGGCCTACTTGCCTGAACTGTAAAAATGGAGTAACTTAGCCATATAAAGTCGGTGGCTTTTCATACTTAGGAATTGAATATCCAGCCCATTGATGGCGGATCTGACAGAGAACATGTCGACGGTAGACACACATATGTTTGCGTCTTGGAAACTGGAACTGGAGGGAACATACATGTACTTGTGACATGCACATAGAATCGTTGGGGTCCAAGATAGGGGACATAACTGATCAGGAAAATCCACATTTCCACATTCCCTCCTTGTCCCCTACTTGCCCTTCAAGAGATATCAATCTTCATTATTCCATCGATTTGCTCATGGAGCATCATTTCTTCTTCCTTCTTTTTCCGGCATTTTGAACGAGAACTTTGATATGGAATGCATGATGTGGCACACAGACCACAAATCGCTGGTCCACATTGTAGGCATAAACAACAACTGAAGAGCATAAGAAGGCCAATACCTAGGAAAGATAGAACTCTCCATCCCCAGGCTGATATCACACTCCAAAACCACCCGGACCACGTCCAAGTGCCTGGATTCTCGTGTATCTGGCTTACAATCTTATGAAGGCGTGTTATAGCTTTATATACAGATGGCGAATTTTCTGGTATGAATATGCAGCAGCTGGATCCGATGACCCTGCAAGCTCCGCCCCTATCGGCCAGGATGACGTCAAGGACAAGACGATTCTGGAGAACAACAATTCTCATCACTGATTGTTCCTCTGTCAGATTGCCTAGGGCGGCTATAGTCTCGTTTACTACAGCTTCAAGAGTCTTGGTGAGTCTGCGTATCAGCTTACTATTTGATATTGTACCTATATAGGGAAAGATACCTTTATTGAAATCTACATACTTGTCCCATGCCGTCTCAGTATAATCGACAACTGGGAGATCTCTACGCTCTCTTTTGTGTACTAAATGAACATTTCGATAATAATCAGGGGGAGCTAGGAAAACAGGTGGCAAAAGGAATGCTATGTAACAGGTACCATCCCAATCTAGAGGCAGACGCATATATGCCGTCTGACCACATATAAAGTAAGAATGGCGAGAAGCTCTAAATGAAGATTTCCCTTGATCACTATATTCTACTGTAGTAACGCATTGGCTATGGCCCATGTGTATGGAACCAACTTTTCTCACACATAATTCACCCTTAACTGGAAATACTGACATAGTGGGCAGAATTAATTCAACTTCGGATTTGACGTTCAAAATCATGAGATTAGGCGTAAAATTACCTAATTTATACACTTCATTTTCTAAATCAGTTCCTGTTCTACTGGGGTGACCCTCCTTATTAGGGTGACAGACTTTGAATAAAACTAGATTCAGATTTCCCCATATCCAATGTTGTTGATAAACTGCTGTGTCTGGGTCTATGGAATTTAGTAAACTAAACCATGCTCCACAGGAGCCATTGTGTGTGAACGGATGTGGAAAGAAAGGCAGAACTCCTTTGTTATTCTGATAGGGAGGGAGTCGGCCACACACCCAACAATTGGTGGCATTACTAGTCTGATGGGAATGATGTAACATACTAATGAAGGTGTTATTGCGCAGCGCAAGTCTATAAGATAATTCATGTGGCGGTAGATCGCTAAAAGAATGTTCAGCAGTAATATTATAAACATGTCTAGAAATAGGATGATATATATGCAAAATCACACTCGTAATGATTATTAAAACACTCAAAAAAAACAGAATTAATAATGTCCTCACACAGTAGCTACGCAGTGTTTTACAATACGCCTGTCGTTTCAACATTTCTCTGGTATTTTCTCTACTCAGGTCCAAGGGATACATGTCAGAGACAATTCAACCGCTTCACCTTGGAGAGGACTTAAACAATCAAATTGCTCGACTGTTTGGGCCTAAGTTTTAATTTATAGTTCTGAGAGTCATTCCTTTCAACAAAGGGAAGTTTTGAATCAGTCTGTGAGGGAGTGCAGGGCACAGTGTCTATATCCGAGGATAGTCCATGAAATTTTTTAACGTGGCTGGAATGTATCCATCCTTTGCGGCCCTCCACTTTCACGGCTGTTCTTGTGGTCAGCAGGACTAGCTTCGGTGTTTTCCACCTGGGCTCCAATTGGGTTTTCCGATCGAAATTCCTCACAAACACCAGATCCCCCGGAGCAACGTCATGGGGTTTCACCTCAGTGTTGTCAGGAAAAGCTGCAGCTACCTGTGAACGACAAGATTGTAGTGCAGACATCAAGGAAGCCAGGTAATCTGTCAGCATATTACAATTAACATCAGTTATTTTACGTGGTACAGGCGTCCCCCACATATTTGGTGGCCTTCCGAAGATCACCTCATACGGGGATAGCCCTGTTCGAGAGTGTGCTACCATTCTTATGTAAAATAGTGCAACTGGTAAGGCTACTATCCAGTCAACACCTTTCTCCTTACATATTTTAGACAATCTGATTTTCAAAATTTGATTATGTCGTTCCACGAGACCTGCTGCCTCGGGGTGTCGGACACAGTGGAATTTCCACTGATATCCCAACAAAAGTGAGACATGTTTTATTAATTCGGATGAGAAAGGCTGGCCGTTATCTGAATATACAACACGTGGTAGCCCGTACCGTGGGAAGAATTCTCGAACTAACTGTTTGGCAGTAGTCGGGGCCGTGTAATCTGATACTGGGTACGCCTCAGTCCATCGGGAGAGAGCGCAGACAACTACAAGAACATATTTGAATCCTCGACATCGTTCCATCTGGATATAATCCATTTGGAGCACTTCAAAAGGATGATCAGGAGTCTGGAATCCACCCTGTTCTACGGGAACACTTTTTCCCGGATTGAACTGACAACATATCATACAGGTACGGACCTTTTGTTTAGCTGCTGCTCGTAAATGTTTATTGAACCAAATGTGTTGAATGCTATCTAGCATAGCTTTTTCTCCTAGATGCGCCGGGCTGTGAATTGTAGCTATAATGGCTTGGACCATAGAGTCAGGAAGAAACCATACAGATTTCTCCTTCGTCATCCATCCCTGATCTGTCTGGATCCCTCCTAGTTCAGTCCATTTCTTTAATTCTTCTGCAGTAGCATGTGTCTGTATGTCAATTACGTCAAGTGCGGGATCCTTAATTGTCATACACTGTGTTGGTGTCTGAACTATTGGCTTTGTCATGTCTAATGTGCGATTCTGAGCAGTCTGTTTAGCTGTTCTGTCAGCTAAATCATTGCCTTGAGAAATGATATCAGTAACCTTCGTGTGTGCTTTACATTTCATAATCGATATAGCAGTGGGTAGATGTATTGCGTCTAACAAGGCATGAATGAGGGGTCCGTGCTGAATGTGGGCACCATGGGAGGTTAAATAACCTCTCTCTCGCCACAGTACGCCGAAGTCGTGTACAACTCCGAATGCATAACGTGAGTCAGTGTATACATTAACTTTCTTATTTGTGGCTTGAATACAGGCTTGTGTTAGAGCAATAAGTTCTGCTGCTTGGGCTGACAAAGTATCTATACAATTTGTCTCAATAACTTCAGTGTCTGTTGTGACTGCATACGCGGCCACTAAATCTCCTGTACTTGTTCTCATGCACGATCCGTCTACATACAACGTCAGGTCTGGATCTAACAACGGAACGTCTGTCAAGTCTTGTCTAGGTTTCGTCTTTATTTCAATGATTTCAACACAATCATGAGCTAGTGGGTCTGTTCCAATTACAGGTAATAGTGTAGCAGGATTCAATGTATTACACCGTCGGATCTCTATGTGTGGTTGAAACAATGTCAGTTCATAACCGGTAAGTCTTGCTATGGTCAAGTGTTGTGTTTGTGTTCGGTTCACAAGAACCTCTACTGCATGTGGTACTTGTACTGTCAATGGATGTCCTAATACTATGGCATCGCTTTGTCTGATTGCTAAAGCTGTCGCCGCCACTGATTTCAGGCATGCAGGCAAAGCCTGAGCTACGGGATCTAATGTACTGGAAAAATAAGCACATGGCTTGCGTGATCCTGCTTGATCCTGAGTGAGTACTGACAAGGCAGTACCTTCACGTTCTGTAACAAAGAGTGTAAAATGTTTGCTATAACATGGTGTTGCTAAAACAGGTGCTTGACATAAAGCTTCCTTTAGGCTTTCAAAAGCTTGTGTATGTTCCTGAGTCCAAGGGAGAACAGTCGATGTGGCTGCCTCCTGTGTGGTTAACTGAATGAGTGGTTTTGCTAGAAATGCGTACTGAGGGATCCACTGCCTACAATATGAAGTGAGGCCTATAAAAGCCCGCACTTCCTTTTGTGTCTGGGGTATTGACATGTTAGCAATTAACTGGATGCGATCTGGTGTAAGCTGCCTTCCCTCCTTGGACAGCGAGTGACCAAGATAAATAACTCGCTGGACACAGAATTGCAGCTTAGAAGGAGACACCTTGTGCCCCTTGTCGGCTAGAAAATGTAAAACTGTCAGAGAAGCCTTTTCACATTCAGGTTCGCTTCGGGCGGTGATCAGCAGATCATCGACATATTGAAGCAGTGCAGTATTGACTGGCATGTGGATACTGTCAAGTTCTCGTTTCAGTGCTTGGCTGTAGATGCTGGGGCTTTCTGTGAATCCTTGGGGAGCGCGTGAGAATTTAAAGCTGCGCCCATTTAAACTGAATCCGAACAAATATTGGCTTTCCGGATCTATTGGGACGCTGAAAAAGGCATTCTTGAGATCAATTACAGTAAAGAATGTAGCTTCGGAATCAATTGCTGTCAATAATGATGATATATCAGGGACCACAGGAAATTGTGGTACAATGCACTTGTTTAGTTCGCGCAAATCAATAACCAATCGGTATACTGGTGGGGCAGTAGGATCAGTTCGTTTAAGAATCGGAATTATCGGTGAATTACATACATTGGAGTCTGTTTCTACAACTACTCCCTGGGCAATTAGCTCATCAATGATTTTCAGCAAAGCCACTACAGCATCATGCGGTAACTTGTATTGTCGCATTCGTGGTAGTACCACTCCTGCTTTCAATGTGACTCGGTATGGTGTAATGTTCATGCAGCCAACATCCGTAGGGCCTTGTGCCCATAGATGTACTGGTAAAGTCTGTAGTCGGGGATCCATGTCCCTAGACACATAGTGACCTTTAAAATCACGTAGAAACAACCTTACTCCTTCCGGAGAACAACATATTATGGCTCCTAGTGCTTTCAGAGTTTTAATTCCTAACAGATTTTCTGGGCATGATTTAGTAAGCAATAAATCTGTAGTTCGTGTCAAAGGTCCTATCGTAAGTGGGAGAGGCTGTGATACTTCATTAACAATAGGTTTTCCTGAAAAACCAAGGGAAACATTTTGAGAGCCTGAGAGGGGTGCCCCTGGAACTTCACTACGTTTTATAGTTGTTCGACTTGCCCCTGTATCGAGTAAGAATTTTCGATCTTGACCTAATAATTCACTATGTACATACGGTCCTTCTTGATCTACAGGAATCTCGATGAGTGGTAAGTCAACTTCCCTCTCTAGGCTTGTTCATGCGTAACGCTGATACTCAGGATATTCATATTGTGCAGTCTGATACATTTGTCGTGTTGTGGTTTGTGTGGCAGTAGCAGGCAACGGTGGTGCAGCTGGCACAAACTGTATGGGCTGCTGTGAGGCTGGCATGGACTGTTGCTGAACTGGCATGGACTGTTGCTGAACTGGCATGGACTGTCCATGCTGCATAGCTCCTTGTTCATTCTGATCTTGTCTAACTAATCGTGGTCTCTCTTATGCAATACCTGTAGCGATATTACGTTTCAGGACTGGACAATCGTGTACATAATGGCCTAGTTGCTTACAGTAATTGCAGGTTCCTTTTACAGGAGCTGCAGAATCACCAGAATGTGTCACACCCTTTTTGTGACCCTCTGCTGGTACTGTCTGAGAAACTAGCATTTTCATTTTTGTATCCTTCATGCGTCTATGCTCTATACGATAATACTTAACATAGATGCGTGCGCAGCAGCATGACGTGTGATTGACGTGCAACTAGGGGGTGAAGGGGACTTGACATTTAGCTCTACATGTGGAGACGAGAAGTCTGGGGGTCATGTCAACCTAATCCCAAATCATATCTAACATCCTATGTTTAGAGAACTATGTTATCCACAAGGAAGGACTCTCGGACAGAATCTACTCTATACTAACTGTATGTGCGTGTACAAGCGTCTAAGTGCCTATATGAGAAGCGAGGGGCAGAAAACTTTCCATGGCAACAGGGCTATGAATCACTTGCAGGAGGACGGAAAGGCTGAGTCCTTTGCTTGTGAGCTAAAGGAAATGTTTACCTAAATCACTAGACAGGAATGCATCGGCTGAAGAGCAAAATAGATAATTCGAAGGTGAAATACAGCTTCTTGGCAGGCAGGCGAAAACTGGCCGAGGCAGGCACCGTTAGCTGCACAGGGAGTAGGACAAAGTTCATGGATACAGATGCGAGCTCAAGCTGAAACTGTCAGAGACAGAGAGCAGGGAAAGGCTTTGAGGAAAGAATCGGGCCTACTTGCCTGAACTGTAAAAATGGAGTAACTTAGCCATATAAAGTCGGTGGCTTTTCATACTTAGGAATTGAATATCCAGCCCATTGATGGCGGATCTGACAGAGAACATGTCGACGGTAGACACACATATGTTTGCGTCTTGGAAACTGGAACTGGAGGGAACATACATGTACTTGTGACATGCACATAGAATCGTTGGGGTCCAAGATAGGGGACATAACTGATCAGGAAAATCCACATTTCCACAGTTCGAGAAGGCTTTACGCCTTAGAGACGTTTTTCTGGAGTAGAAGATGAGGTCATTGATGACTGTGCCCTTGTCCGCGCTGAAACGCAGGTCGGAGACCAGGGTCTTGGGGTGACTTTTTAGGATAGAGTGTTTGAAAGATTTCATGGCGGTTTTGGAGAGATTAGGAGGATAATCAACGGTGTAGTAGTTGACGCCCGTGGGGGTCAGGCACTTTAGGCAGCAGCATGTTTTCTTCTTTTTATTTTTGTGGCATATGTGTACAATAAGAAATAACAAAAAAATATAACCATTACACCAGCTTACCAAGGTCAGATTTATTGGTTTAGCTACTGCTTGTTAAATAGTGACAGCAAACCGAACAATGAAGCTGATAAAAAGAAAGAACTAAGGGGCACATCAGCAAGGTGGCGATAGAAAATTATCACCACTTTTGCAGCCGTTTTCGGCCGAAAAGCGGCGATAATTTTATACGCCTAATTAGCAAGGTCACGCTAACGCGTGAAACCTTGCATTAGTGCACGAAATCTTAACACCCAGCTTTGCATCTCTAATGAGATGCAAAGTGGGTGTTCCTGACCTAACATGACAAGAGAAATGTCGCTAAGCGACATTTCTCCTATCATCAAGCCCCACGCTATGAAGTATAGCGGCAAGAAAAGTACCGATAATCCTTGTTATCACTAGTTTCCTTACGCCTGCTTCAGGACTGACTTAGCCATGATATCCTATGGAGGGTGGATATCATGGCTAAGTTTGTGAGTTTCTATCATCAAGCTAACGCCACATTGCGTGAGATTATCGCTGGGTTTCCAGCGATAATCTTACGTTAGGCAGTTATCGCTGAGGAGATAAGCGTTGCTAATAGCACGCTATCTCAGCGATAAAAATCCACACTAGCCGGCAATAATTATCCTCACGCTAAGTGCACTTAGCGAAAATTATCGCTGATTGTTGCTGATATGCCCCTAAGTCTAAACAGGGTCCCTGTAGAGCAGCAGATATGATCCTGCTGCCTCACAAGGATAGGTGTTTTACACTTGTTATTGTGGTCTGATTGTAGCACGGTCTTGACCTTATAAAGAACCTCTAACCACCTTTAAAACATCAACCTCTTATGCTCAGTGACTACCGCATCCAGAGACTGACTGACAGCCAAGCATGCTGCATAAATCTGATGCAGTGAGCTGGGGACCCATGAGAGTGTCAGTCAAGCAGCAGGTGCACCCTTTGGAGATGCTGAACTCATTGCAGGTCTCAAGCATCTCTGGAGGGGGCACCTGCTGCTTCGCTGACTCTCTTATGAGTTCTTAACTCACTGCATCACATTTATGCGGCATGTGGATAGCCATAGAGAAGCTGCAGGAGCCACCACCTGGAAGCCAGTGAGTTGGTTCACAGTGTAGCGCACAGCAGGTACCCTCAGATATTTTGCTTGGAGCATGATGCTTCCATACTATATGTGTGCCAATGCGTGTTTCACAGGGGACACAACTCTTTAGGGCATATTACTTGTGTATGTCCAGGGAAGATAGCAAGGCTCAGAGCAGCATTCTCAGCTGGTCGCACAAAGAGGTGCAAACCATATCACAGTGTCTAAATCACTCCTGTCGTGATACCGGTCACTGACACCTCAGTGGGAGGCGCATGAGAAGATGTTATTACACAAGCAAAGTCCTGCATCCATCAAGCTTCTTCAGCTACTCCTAGCAAGAATCAGACTTTACTACTTCTCCTAGATTTAGATCTGGGGAAACACTTTCCCCGGAAATCTGGTGATACTTTTTTGCAAGTGCTAATTGGTGCTGAAAATGGATTTTCTGTTTCTCACGAGTTGATACTTCCAAAGTGTGTAGAAAGTGGCATCAAGTCTTGATTTTCAGATGAAAACACAAATGCAGAGAAGTTTGCAACCTGCAGTTGGTCACTGAGGTGTCCACGAGAATGACTGGAAAGTCCAGAAAGACAAACACTGACATTGTGCACAGCCCTACAGATATGTCAGCTCAAGGGTATAAGATACAACAGTGTTGCTTATGGCCTTTTCACAGCCTGTAGGCGCGACTGTGCACACACCGGTCCTACCACAGATGGAGGACGGGCGAACTATTAATGCGATAAAGTCGTCTCACAGGGCGTGTTGGACAGGTCACTCCTATAGTGATTAATCTCGTTTAAAAATGTGACTGGCACTTTAGCAATGGAACTCCAGACAAAGTGTGCACACCTCTTTAACCACAATGTTCCTGTAACATGCCTTCAGGTCTCTGTAGGCAAGTGCATGCCTTTGCATAGGGTGTGTGCCCGGGGCTGGTGGTGGGTGATATGTTGGGGGGATTGAAGACTGATGCGTGTAGCGGAGGGCTTACGGCTGGATTCATATCTTGGCGGTATGTATACTCTGTCGTGACAGATTTAAGATAACTGCACTGAGCGTCTCCTTAAAAGCAAAGATACTGAGTGTAAAAATGCCTCTTTTTGCACGAGCACCCCCATTTCTTTTGTAGACTGATGATGCTGTTTTCTTAATCTGCACACCAGGTCACTGCTGTCCAGTCCCCAGTACATGTGCTCGGACCCGTAAAACATGATAACATTGGCTAATCCCCAATTGGCACATTTAATTTTCCTGTAAGGCCCTAGCACAGAGTGCAAAAAATACACCAAAAGCAAGGACGTTAAAACCAACCTGTGGATTGCAGCGCATACTATCCACTAGGAGAGAAGGGAAAACATGACTTAAGGCCTACATGTGTCGCCTACCTGCTGCAGCTTTGACACCTGCAGGCAGATCTCTCAAAAGAACCCTTTTTGAAGGAGGGAACCCTATTTAGAAACACCAGGTAAGTCACCCCTAAGTATGTCTTAAACCCCAGATGGTATGGTGCCCAGTGTTTTAAAGTAAACATGTAAGAAAATTGAGTTTAAAGCTCCTGCAGTGACAAGCCCTCTACACTTATTCACACTATATAATGCTTTGGTTTGTTCCACTATAGAAGTTAAAGTCCAATTAAAATACTGTTTTATATCTTTGGCTTACAACTACTACAAAGTTCATTCAGCCACTACTTTTATTATTTATTAAAAATCCGATTCAATTCTGAAGAAGTTGGATTTTTAATAAATATACAGGAAAACCATGTTTTAGAAAGTTATACTTGTTCTGCCTTCAACTCTAGGAGGCTAATTAGCATTTGCTTGCCTGCAAGTGACCCTCTCAATGCTCCACTTTGATGAAGTGCGAAATACTGCTCCCCGAGCAGACAATGGCCTGACCCTGGCACGATGACCTGCATGAGGTATGTGACCCAGTTTAACCCACGAATGGTAGCTGATGTAATTCCACGGCATTCACTAACCAGAAATGGACTATGGGAAGGCCTGCAGCTTTAAACCTCACTGATAGGGAAAGCATGGAAAAGAGTGGCCTTTTGATCCCAGGATACACTTTTAACCCTTCCGGCTCCAGTCTCAGTGGAGCCGTCCCAGACCCGTTTGGATTGGATGAGTGGGAGATGACGGCTCATTACCCATAACACACCCCTAGGTGTGCTACAGGCTTCCTTCATTGGTAAAGAGGTATAAAATGTTTATATTTACTAATTATGTATTACAAATTACAAAACAGTATGTATAGAATTAATTTAAATTAATGTAATTATGTTTTAATTCAGTTTTACATTAAAACATTTTATTGGAATAACCGCAGGTAGTGGTATGGTTACTGTGTTCATTGTTCAAACTAGTCAATGATGACGCCACCTAAATGACAAGGCCATGATGTTCACCATTCAAATGACTAGGCCAAGAGAGGCCACCATTTAAATGTCTAGGCAAAATGTCTGCTATCCTCAAGCTCTTGCAATGCTGCGTGAACTCTCGGCAGCCATCTTGGTAGCACTGTCTATAAAAACAGTGCCCACTCATCAATAGCCTGTTGTCACAGACAAGGGAACGCAAGGCTGTGACAGGGACCATGGGTAAAGTTATTTATAGAGGAACAGAAGGTCCCTTAAAGAGAAATGTTTATAACAATACATATAGAAAACATATAATTTCTATAGCAGCCTAGGATACGATCATATACTCAATAATTGTGATGAATATTCTGAAAAAACAAAGCCATAACGACTTGCTAGACAGGAAAACTGAATAAATTATTCAAACAAAAACTCAACATTTGCAACGTGGCTCCAGAACTGTTGAATTAGCTCCACTTGTTTTCATAAAGTAACCATTCTATTTATATCTCAATAAAACACATTTAAAATACTCATGGTACTTTTTGTTGACGATGTGTTAATCCCTCATTGAAATATGGGGACCATCTACAGGACTTAAAATATATGCCCGAGAGAAGAAATGCCTGTCGAAGAGGAAGAAGTTTATGAAAGAGAGGAAAGTAAAGAAGAACCAAAAATAATAAAAGAGATCAAAGGAGGGGAGGGAAGAAAAGGAAAAGAAAAAAACAAAATGAGAATCAATAGTAAACAAGCATTGGCATAGCCAATAGGTCTCGCCTTTGGGACCTTATAAGTGTTTAGCCATGCAACAGTTGCATAACTAAATACTTATAAGGTCCCAAAAGCGAGACCTATTGGCTATGCCAAGTGGCCACGACAGTGAAAGTGATCGCGATCAAACATCAAAGCGGCCCTGCGGCTGCGAAAGTGAAAGTAATCTTGGTAAAGCACGGCGCGCGCGCCCGCGCACATGTACTGTAGCTCTAGGCTGGCCTGGTAGCACTTTTTGGAGCCCTCTCAATAAGTCTCGCCAGACCAGCGCATGCGCTGGGTCAGGCAAGACCTAAAAAGGTGACTTCACCTACATCAAGTTGGGCTGCAAGGGATGTCGTAGTTTTAGGATTTAACATGCATCTCTGCACTTTGTGAGTAGTAGCTACCCCGGGCTAATGACTAGGAGTGATGCAAGCTTTTAGAGCGAAGTTAGTCCGACATAGGTTCCTGGAGTAATGTTAAAGGCTGACGTCAGGTTATGTAATGACATCATAGTTTCACGTCTTATTCTTGGAGGGACATCTCAGTGTGCGGTCTGGCTCCTGAAGGTTTGTTAGTTTGACGTCAGAATCATGTGATATGATGCACTTCTTCTCCAGCACAGTGACGCTGCCGACGCAAGGCTGCAGAGCTCTCCAGTTTCCTCAGGTCCAGTCCAGCTGTTCTCGGTGCATTGTGGGATTTGCAGCCCTGGGTTGTAACGTGATTAAAAAAAACTGCGGGTCTCGGAATACACAACCTAAACTTGGACTGCACTAACTAGTAGGGACCGAGGAAACTTGAGTGCGCTGCCCTTTTCAGGACCAAATGTGGAGGTGCATGGAGTAAAAAAGATAAAAAACAGAAAGCTACTAAATTGTTGTGCATATCGAGCAGATGCTGGAATGAAATAAAACAGGAAACAATAAAAACACCAGGATCGGCAAGTCCACCTCACAAGAGGCCGCCCTACAGTAGATCCCTTCACTTGCTGGTCCCGGGGAGCTGCAGGTTGCTGACTGTTTAGCATGGTGCACCAACTCACTCACCGTTCTCACTCTTGCACTAATATCTCGTGCATAACGAATTCGATCATCACTCACTCATGTATGCCTGCCCACTCTCCCTCATACTCATTTACCAACTCACACCCACTGACTCAATCCTGTATGAGCTTACTTTTACACACAAGCACATTCATTCACTCAGGCATTCACTGACGCATGCACAGACTTTCGAACTGAGACACCGCATAAATGCCCTCACCCATGCGTGCACTTCCAAGCACTAGGCTAGAGAAGCCACCAGAAAGAAACTGCATCGGGTGCACGTAGGTGCATCCCAAACTGGGGGCAGTGCACTTGTATATACTACATCATCCGACGCTACCACCACCATGATAAGCAGCTGCGGGAAGAGTCCAATCTTTGAAAATAGGGGAGCGTGTGAGTGAGGCAGAGAGAAGATTCTTCATTCTACGTCACAGGGGCATCGCTGTGACGAGGCAGGTCACCCTTACCATCCCTACAGTTGCTTTCCTTCGGACGGTCTCCCAGGGCAGCAAACGTTTTGCTTACGCCGAACAGGGTACTTCACTGCTCTAACGCCTGTCCTAGACTCCATCATTGATATAAGTTTAACACTCTCCAAATATAGTAACCATACGTATAGATACAAACAACTACGCGCACTGAGTGTAGCATCTGCACCGTGGCAAAAAAACGGGAAAACGGAACACCGAGATGCGCTGGCCTGCCTCTGGTGTCCACACGTTTCCCGCGCTTTATTGCCCATGATAGATGTCCGTACCTGTACGGACTTGTTGTATTTACTTTTTAAGCTATGCATTATTTGCTTTGCTTTTTACATCGCTGGCGAGGTCGTTTTTGTGTTTCAACACCGAAGTGTTAAGTATTTTCCTAATGTATTAACATGGCAACGTAAATGGCTATCGTGGAAGACGACAGGCTGATAGGTTTCTTGAGTGAGGTCGTGGTCTGTTGGTATGTCTTGCACTGATGTCACAGTCGAACAGTGGGTTCCTCCAGTGATGTCACACTCTGACAGCCGGGTCTTGGAGTGATGCAAGCTTTTAGAGCGAAGTTAGTCCGACATAGGTTCCTGGAGTAATGTTAAAGGCTGACGTCAGGTTATGTGATGACATCATAGTTTCACGTCTTATTCTTGGAGGGACATTTCAGTGTGCGGTCTGGCTCCTGAAGGCTTGTTAGTTTGACGTCAGAATCATGTAATTCACGATATGCCACGAGATCCTCGTGTTACCATAGGATGACATCAGGACCCTAGAGTGACGTCAAAGTCTGTTGTCAGATTCCTGGAGCTTTGTTCCAGTGATTCTGTCTGATGTTTGATTTCTTCAGAGTTGCATAACAGGTTTTCAGAGCAACAATGTTACAGTACGACGTCAAGTGCCAAAAATGCTTCACAACCTGTTCGCACTCTGATGCTGATTTCCAGCAGCGGTTACAGTCTGACCTGATAAACATGGGTCATGCCACAGTTTGATGTCACGCAGAGGAAGTGGTATGACAGTCTGTTGATAATTTACTGCAGTGATGTGACTTTTTGATGTCATACACATGGAGTGACGTCACAGTTTGATGTTACTTTCTTGCAGTGATGTCACTGTTTGCTGCCATGCACATCGAGAGATGTCACAGTCCGAGTCATGTTGCTGGAAAAAAATAGAATGCAGAATGTGGTATCACTACACCAATCAGGACTACACTGAAGACAGATCTCACTCTTTGGAAGGCAATGCAGAATATTGTGTGCTGTGAAATTTAAAACAAAACTTTTACAGCAACCTTTAACAAGCGTTGGCCGTGCGCGAGCGGCCGGAGACGCGATATGTGGTGGGGGAGGGGGAGAAGCGGGAGTTGTGTGCGCACGTGCGTCATCGCAATCGCTCTTAAAGTGAAAGCGAAAGTGATCGCGATGACGCACGAGTTTTCAAAGTGCTGCTGAAGGCTAGCGTGCGTGCACGGTCGCGTGAACGCTAGCGCTAGGCCAGCCAGCAGCGCTTTGAAAACTCACATACAAAATGTCTCTCCGAGCCAGCGCATGCGCTGGGCTCGGCGAGACCTAAAAATACAAGAATGCAATTAAAACAGCGGTCTCTCATACTATGCACATACGTGAAGGATGGACGTGCAACCAAAAACTATGAGGGTGAAAACGCTGTCATTGCAACCTTAAGCCATGCTCACAGTTGATTTGAGATGGATTAAATAACTCCGTGCGTGATCAGACAGAATTGCGGATTACTAATATGCAAAATGACTTAGTTCCAAATGTGCAATAATGAGGTGCTGACCTGTGCGAGGGGGAACCAAAATAGCAATTGCTTGCAGTTTATGCTGCTAGACTACGCCGAAGATACGGATTCAATGCAGCCTGTATGAAACCATGAAAACAGATGTAAAATAGTAAGACAACCGTGTAAGGGCTCTAGTGATACACAATTGAGGAAGTGGTGCTCTTCCACAATGGCGGAGGAGCGTCGCCCCACTGCCTGGCTCAGAGCCAGCAAATGTAAAATAAAATGATGTTCGTGCATCTTTTTATTTAACATTTGCTGGCTCTTAGCCAGCGCTGCAGGGAGGGGCGGGCTGATGTATGGGAAAGGGGAGGAGGAGTGCTAGTGCACTTCGCTCTTTAAGTGCTCTGGTGTGTTTGGCCGGCTGCCTTAGGCCTACCAAAACACACATGCGCACTTAGGTTTTCTCCAGCCCAGCTGCATTGAGCAGCCCGGCTGGAGAAAACCCACAGACTCCCTGGTCTGAGCAGGGCCTATTTCCTGCCTACTCAGACCAATCACCGTGCTGTTCTGGATTTTATATTGTATCCCCTCACGCAACACCTCCTGCGCGACCCCATCTCCCCCACCACCCTTTGTTTAGGGTGGCCACCGCTGGCATAAAAGAGCAACCTTACCAGCTCAATAAAGTAGAATCACGTCATGAGCAATTCTGAATCAAGGCGGTTGGTAGCAGCTGGTGAGAAAAAAGGGGGTGGTGATGAAATGAAGAGTATTGCTGAATAAAACAAAGTGAAAAACGGAATTAAGCTAGTGCGGCAATGCAACCATTATAATAAATGGGGTAACCCAGTAGGACCTGGGTATCGATCGGTAAAGAAAACAATTGGTCTCAGACAAAAATTGCTTACAGTTGAGTTGTAGACGTTTTGGTTAATTGAAAAGATATATATCAAAATGCGATTTAATTAGCATACATGCATAAGAGGCATATATCATTTGCCCAGAAAAGTGTATATGCGCATTCTACAGTATGACACCAAACAGAAGGCACCCAAACTGAATTGAATTGCAGAGAATCATTTATTACTACTGCGTCTTATTCAACTAGTACCAAGCATAGACAAAATCATAATATTCAGAATAAATTGTCAGAGAGGTTACTCCAAGACGCAGAAAAGGAGTGGAAGTTAGTACTCGTGTGTGGGATAAAAGGAAGAAGGAGATCAAGAAAAAGCATCCAAGGGATAAATACTTAAAATCATTGAACAAAAAGGATCTGGCTGTGATCCTCAGCGGGCTAGTATCCATTTGTAACGAGCATGCCCCTTAACAGGAATTAGTTACAAATGATTGGAAGTTGTTTCGTAGCGTGATGCACAGAGAGTCCTCATCTGTGATTAGGGCAGGAAGGGGTTGAAATTGAGTGCAGGCTCACTGGGGGAATTGTCGACGTTTCGACCATGACGCAAAGAGGGTAATTTAGATCCTCTGCCACGGGTCTTCCTCGGGACAAAGGGAGGGGAGACGACCTAAAAAGTAACCATACAGTCAGAAGGGCGACTGAATCAATTTAAATTAAATGTGGAAGGCCAACTAGCCGCCACGGGTACTAACCTGTATTTGAGGTGTCTGTTCACTGCCCCAGAGTGGTGGGTAGTCTGTGGAGGGAATGCGCAACATGAGTCTCCAATATGACCACATTGTAAGAGCCAACAATGACTAAAAGGAGGTGCACTATAAAAAAACAAAGAAACTCACCCGCACACGAGTCACGGTAAAACCGATACACTAATCGGGTATGTCAGTGACCACTTCACTTTAATCTTCTTCATAAGGGGATAAATCACCCCGAGGTATACTAAAAACATAAAACAAACAAAAATGGACCCTACTTTAGACTCAGGCAGACCCACCTGTTACAAACAGTAAAAACACAGTGAACATACAAAAGTAAACCACCCGCATTGAAGCTGGGTTAATGGCTAACTCACCCGCATAGAAGTTGCGGTGTGAAACCCTCTATTCAATTAAGGCTGCCAGTATATCCATGTTTCCCGAATTGCCCTAAGAAGGTAAAGAAAACAAAAGTTGAGGGCCTGTTAAACTCCGTCACAATCCTGCCCAAAAGCATTATAAGGATCAAAATAGGGCCAGTTCGGGGTGTTAAATACCCGGGCTTCAGAGTGGTCCGCACACGTCGGTGTCTTGTTCCAAATGACAAGACCAAAGGTAACCCGGGCGCATCATTATAAAGAACGCCGCTGCGCCAGATAACAGCATGCACGTTGCCATCGGGTGCGCTACTGGCAGCAAACACGTACCGACCGGTAATAAAGAAAAGACTGCTCGGTGTGTCTGGGGCCCGTGAAATTGGAAGGGTACCCGGTTGGGGAAAAAACAGACTGGATTCGGGCATACATATTCTAGGCATAGAGGAGTGACACATCGAGGGCTGGATGACAGTGATATCAAGAGTATTACATGCCGCATACCCATTTAGGCAGCATGGAGTTTGGTAAATATTAGGCCTGGGCGAAAATTTCCGTTCCGCTCGCGGAAGTTGCGAAGTTTTGGCATTTCCGCGTTCCACGGAGAATGCGGAGATGTCGAAACTTCCACGATCCGCTGCGAAAACGGAAGTATTTTCTTGTTCGCGCTTTAAAAATGCATTCTCGAGTGCGCAGTAGGGACTTACCGCATCCCTGCGTTCGTCGACAAGTTTTCCTATCCGTTCGCGTGTGCCACGAGATGTTGGATTGTTGATAGCCGGTTGCGCTATCCCGCAAGAGTTTGCGATCGCGAACTCGTCATTCGACCCGGAACAGGAAATAAGCATCGCGAGCAAGATTGCCACGCCCATTAGCAACCGCATGGGCAAGTTAGAGATATATTTCCCCGCGAGCACTCAAAAACACATCACGAATGGGCGGGAAAAGCAATCTCTGCATCTTCGCGAAAGTTCCACGTGCTCGCGGAGACTTAGAGCAATTTTGCGATAATTTGCGTAGGGCAACTACGCAAATTCTGCCCACCCCTTGTAAATATACACAATATGCGTAAAATTGTACAGATGATTAACACATAACCATCTTGTCAGTATAATGGTATGTGGATACACACAATATACAAGTTAATATAAAGCCACAAAATTGTTATTGGAGAAAAGCCCCACAGATGTAACGGTTTGACCGCATGTTATTCTATAAATTGTGCAAGTTGTATACACGTGAATCGAACTGCCACTTAAAAACCTTTTCAGCATTTAGTTCAGTGAAAATTAGAGATATACACAATATATGCAAGCTATGTACAAGTGATCATAAAACACACATAAAAGACATAAAAATGAGTGGAACATACATGATATATACAATATATGCAAGACTTCATACCTGATATATACAAAATTACATACAGGTTTAATAGAATATGTACCCGTCTATATAGTGATGCAGAGAGATGTATGGTACATACTAGATCTCTAGCCATTTTTTAGTGTGGAAGTTTGTCTGCTGATCTCCTCATATTCTTTCAAGCCCTTATTTACAGTGTCAAAAATATGTATCCATTTACATTCACGGGTCCTTAGGATGCTTGTAAAGTTACCCCCACGTGGGTTAGTCCATGCTTTTTCGATAACCCACCACTTGGGACTCTCGGCCGAGTGTCCGAAGGTGTTAAAGTGCTCCACAAGGGCTGCCCCCATGGACATTACATCGTATACTGCTGCAATACTGCAGAATACGCGCTTTTACTTTTTGTACACTTTGACCAATGTACATGAAGTCGCAGGGGCAGACTACGGCATAGACAACAATTTGTACACAAGGGTAGTAGTGTTCCCAAACGGGAAGAACCTGCACATCAATACACAATATGATATATGGCAAAAAGTCAATAGCGTGAAACAATAAAATGCAATGTTATTATGAGCGCAGCGGGGTGCTTGATTGAAAGAACAATCTGCCCATTAGGAAATTTAGAAACAAAAGCTAATGCAGCACACCCATAGTCTGTGAAAAGAGGTCCTACTTAATAACCAGTAATATGGACCATTAGTCATTTGAAGTCAAAACAATAATTTAACAGCTTATGAAATCATGTATGGCAATCCATAGTCCAACAAGATATGATGAAAGGTCCACGAGATGTCAGTAGAAGGCGTTCTTTTTATTTCTTTAAGAAACCAATATTGCAGATAGAACACAGCCAACACGTGTTTCGTCAGTACTGGTTAGTACTAAAGACTTTCGGAAGGCTAATAATCAATAATATACTTTTTATTATAAATCTTGTAAACTGATGAAAAGGCCCTAAACGATCAGTACGTGTATCGTGTAAAATCCACATCATGTAAATGCCTGAAATCAGGGCGATCTTACATATCGAAAAAGTATACTGACCAAAAGTAAGGTCAGAAACTAAGCATCACGGTCATAGTGCGTCAATAACTGCAAATCTTTAAAGTTACAAGGAGCAGTCAAACTGGCCGCGCATGCTAACGCTCGCAGATGAAGTCAATGACGGCATAGACAACACCCACGGAATTACAATTGGTGTGCTGCTGTAGTGTGTGTGTGTAGTTGTGAAAGGTGCACTGTTTGACTTCCTTGGTCAGTGGACATGCCTTACACTGTCCGTACTTGTAGTGTCCCTTGAGTGTTTATTGGCTCTCCCTGGACTTCACAGGTAACAGTGATTTAACTACATAGTCCCTCACATTTCCTCCTTTCTTGAAGGCATGCATTGGTGCTTCTGTGACCCCGATCTCATCCGCCACTAAATGCCAGTGACGATTCACGATTTTCTTAACCTCATTGCTCCTGGTGCAGAATGTAGTTGCACAAACTAGTCTTTCTTGTTCAGATTTTTTTTTAGGTTCGGTGTCTAGTAAAAACTCCCTTTGATAATGAGTTCTTACTATTAGGAGATTTTAATATGCATTGTGACCTCAAGGACAATGTTGAGGCACAATCATTTTTAACTGATATGTCTGTGCTGGGTCTAATTTTAATAAACACTGGTCCTACCCACTTGGCAGGGCATACTTTGGATCTTATTTTTTCAAACAAACCTAACACCCTGATATTTGATTCCTCTACCCAGGTTAATTGGACAGACCATTTTGTCTTGAAATTTTCTTCCTCTTACTTGGGTAAAGCCTCCACCCAGGCACCAGCCCTTCCTATTAGGCGCAGACCATGGCACAAGATTACTTCGGAAACATTTGAAGAATCCTTTGCCGGATACCCCACCCCACTTGGAGAGAACGTTGATATAGCATTAGATCTCTATAATCAGACGATACTCCAGGTGGTAAACAAGATTGCTCCTATAAAAACCTATAAACCCTGTCGAGCTCGGAAACAAGAGATATGGTTTACAGAACATCTGAGAGCTCTGAAACAGCAAGTAAGAAAATTAGAAAGGGTGTGGAGATCAACCCATGATAATACGGATAAAAATCATTTTTGGGTAGCCCTTTCTAATTATCATAAGGAAATTCGCAGTGCCCGGAAATCCCACTTACAGGCCCTTCTCCTAGCTGCAGGAAATTCTTCTAGAATATTATACCAAACTTTACAATCTTTTGTGAAACCAACAGCCTGTGAATCTTTGGAATTGGCTTCACAACAACTCTGTAATGAAGTAGCACAGTTCTTCAACGACAAAATAAACAAGATTCACGATAATATTCTAAATTCTCAGCCACCCATTATAGATGATACTCTATCACCTATAGAACTGGATAAAGAGATAACAGACACAAACCTACAATCGTTCTCCTCTATCTCCTTGAGTGAGACAGAAGGTTATCTGGGGCAGATTAAAAGCGGAAGCCCTTCTGATATTATTCCAGCAAGAATTTTTCCGATTGTAGGAAAAAGCTTGAGTCCTCAGATTCAAAGCCTCATCAACCTCTCTCTGACCGATGGGCAAGTTCCTAAGGAATGGAAAAAAGCACTGGTAAGGCCTATCAGAAAAAACTCCTCCATTCCTTGGACTGATTTATCCAATCTGAGGCCTATCTCGCTACTCCCTTTTTTAGGGAAGGTCATAGAGAAGCATGTCAATAAGCAGGTTTCTCAGTACCTAGAACTACATGGCAAGCTTGACAGTTCTCAGTTCGGTTTTAGACCCCGACACAGTACTGAATCTGCTCTGCTGTCGGTGACAGATGACCTTCACATGTACCAGGATCGAAGGTATTCTGCGATCCTGGTACTGTTGGACTTATCGGCAGCGTTTGATACTATATCACATAACATCTTAATCAAACGTCTGACCGCAATTGGAATAGAAAGCACAGCGTTAACCTGGCTAAAGAGTTTTCTGTCTGACCGCACCCAAACTGTCAGCATGGGCACATTTAGATCGACAGAAACCCATATCATCAAGGGGGTGCCACAGGGCTTTTGTCTAAGCCCTACTTTGTTTAACATCTATGTGGCACCCCTGGCCAACATATTGAGAGAATTCGGGTTTGTACCTGTCTCGTACGCTGATGACACGCAGCTTATATTCCCTTTTAAACATCTGACCGACGAAGTGAGGGAGACCTTCTCAAACGGCATGAAAGCTGTTGCAAATTGGATGAAAGCGAACTATCTCCAATGCAACGTAAGCAAGACTGAAGTAATGCTCTTTGGGGAGGTTAGAAATCTGCGGACCTCAGAGTGGTGGCCAAGTGAACTGGGACAAGTACCTGAACCCAAAACGGTCGTAAAAAATCTAGGGGTCCGTCTTGACCGTGAACTTACCTACAAACAACATGGCAACTGGCTCTTTGGCCAATGCTTTCATGCTATTGGGCTCTTACGTAAAGTGTTTCCACTACTGCCTGATTCCATCAGAAAAACTTTGGTTCAGGCTCTAGTGCTGAGTCGCTTGGACTATTGCAACGGACTCCTGCTATCGGCTAATCAGGGAGTCCTAGCTAAACTCCAAGTAATACAAAACACTGCGGCAAGACTGGTGATGAATGCCCCCCCAAGAACTCCATCTAAACCTCTTCTCGACAAACTACATTGGCTCCCAGTCTATAAAAGGATCAGGTTTAAGACATGCTGTCTTATCCATAGAACCATATATGGCACTGGTCCTCCTTGTTGGAAAGATAAATTCATTCCTTACATTCCTACTCGACTCCTCAGATCCAGCAGTAAACTTCACCTTAAAGTACCGACTATTAAGAAGAGTAGACAAGGGGGGAAAGCTCTATCTGTGGCAGGCCCGACCCTATGGAACAATCTCCCTTATGAGTTAAGGCAATGTTACGAATTCCTGAGTTTTCGGAAAAAACTCAAAACGTTTCTATTTTAGTAATTTTTCACTACGCTAGTTGGAAACTCGCTGTATTTGTGGTGTGCCTTCGTTTCTCCCGTTACCTGTAGCTGCCAACCTCTCTTCTTCTGTTTTTCTGTGCGCAGAGATACTCTTATGCAAGAGTCGATTCTAGCGCGGTACAAATTTATAAATAAATAAAAATAAATAAAATATGGCAGAACCATGTGGTTTATGGGCCTTTTTCAGGAGACTCCTGGGCTACCCTCTATCCGTGAGTCGTTCAATGAGATCAGCTGATTCCTCAAAGTAGTCTTGTTTCTTACTACAATCCCTCCGTAATCTAAGGAATTTACCAAAGGGTAAATTGTCTCTGAGATTACGGGGCGGTGACTGGAATACCGTAGGAGAGTATTCCTTTCACTGGGCAAATTACATACGGCTCTGTATAGGAAGACCAGTGAAAGGAATACTCTCATACGGTATTCCAGTCACCATCCCCTGACATGATATGTCCTATTTACTTATCCCCTTGTCCTCAGACTTGGGCCTTCAACTTTAAGATTGTATTTTAGCTGCTCCTCACAACACGTTGAATTGATTCTCTGGAGTATGAATTTACAAAGAGTAAATATGCCCCTTGATTGTTTGACTTTGCTATCCTTGAAATTCTAAGCTTGAAGAGAAGGCACTTGGCAGTTCAATGAACTCATAGTAGTACCTTGCTCCTTTGTTATCAAGGACGGCAGCAGTATTGAAGCCCTTGTGTCACATAGACTTGTAGAACTGGCCTGACATGGTCCAGTGAGGTAGCAAGCACATCTGGCGATGCATTATTCAGCGTTTCATAACGGAAGCTGCTTCTCTTCCTTGCGCTTTGGGTGCATTGAATTCAACGAACACATCCTGCCACCTTGCTGTGAGATGCTGGCTGCATTCTTTTAAGTGTCTGTATCCACCTCACTTCCACGACAAGTTTGACATATTTTGTTGAGTGCTCACAGCAAGCACCATGCCATACCACCTGCGCTGCACTTTGCTGAGTCTCTATATGCCCGTGTGGCACTTTGGTTGCACTGGTTTCGTCTGTGCTTACTTCTGCCATAATATGTTAGCTTCTGTCCATTGAGTATCTACTTACCACCATCCTGCCAAGACATGGCTGAATTTTAGTGAGTGTTTACATGCTGCAACACTGCCTCAACATATTCTGCAATCCCTTAACTGCACACTTCATGTCGTGCCATCACAAAACATTAGCTACATTTCATTGTCTAGTTCCCATTACACTGCCATGACACGTCTGAATTCTGTTGAGTATCTACATCCACCACGCTGCCACAGCATGTTGGCTCCATTCTGGTGAGTGTCTGCCTCTATTAGGTACCACAACATGTTATCCACACCCTCTTGTGTATACTTTCACCGTGCTGCCACACCACATCGGCTCTATTCTGCTGAGTGTCTACCTCTATCAGGAACCACTACATCTTATCCGCACTCTGTTGTGTATTCTTCCACCACAGTGCCACAACATGTTGGCTCCATTCTGTTGAGTGTCTACCTCTACTAGGTACCACAACCTGTTATCCGCACTATGTTGAGTATACTTCCACCACGCTGCCACAACGTGTTGGATGCATAGTGTCTACCTTCAATAGGTACCACAACATGCTATCGGCACTCTGTTGTGTATACTTCCACCATGCTGCCACAACACGTAGGCTCCATTCCGTCAATTGTCTATACCCACCACGCTGTCCCAACACTTTGGTTGCGTTTCATTTCCTACATCTCACTACGTTCCCATGCTACATGTGCATTCTGTTGAGTGTCGATATCCACCACGCTGTCTCAACACTTTGGTTGCATTTCATTGTCTGCATCTTACTAAGTTCCCATACTATGTGTGCATTCTGTTGAGTGTCGATATCCACCACGCTGTCTCAACACTTTGGTTGCGTTTCATTGTCTGCATCTCACTACGTTCCCATGCTAAGTGTGCATTCTGTGGTGTGTCGATATCCACCACGCTGTCTCGACACTTTGGTTGGTTTCATTGTCCGCATCTCACTATGTTCCCATGCTATGTGTTCATTCTGTTGAGTGTCGATATCCACCACACTGTCTCGACACTTTGGTTGTGTTTCATTGTCCGCATCCCACTACGCTCCCATGCTATGTGTGCATTCTGTTGAGTGTAGATATCCACCACGCTGTCCTGACACTTTGGTTGCATTTCATTGTCTGCATCTCACTATGGTGCCATGCCACTTGGGCATTCTGTTGAGTGTTGATATCCACCACGCTGTCTCAACACTTTTGTTGGATTTCATTGTCCGCATCTCACTACTTTCCCATGCTACGTGTTCATTCTGTTGAGTGTCGATATCCACCACGCTGTCTAGACACTTTGGTTGCCTTTCTTTGTCTGCATCTCACTATGTTCCCATGCTATGTGTGCATTCTGTTGAGTGTCGATATCCACCAAACTGTCTCAACACTTTGGTTGTGCTTCATTGTCCGCATCTCACTACGTTCCCATGCTACGTGTTCATTCTGTTGAGTGTCGATATCCACCACACTGTCTCGAAACTTTGGTTGCATTTCATTGTCCGCATCTCACTATGGTGCCATGCTACAAGTGCATTCTGTTGTGTCGATATCCACCACGCTGTCTGAACACTTTGGGTGCGTTTCATTGTCCGCATCTCACTATGGTGCCATGCTACGTGTGCATTCTGTTGTGTCGATATCCACCACGCTGTCTCAACACTTTGGGTGCGTTTCATTGTCCGCATTTCACTATGTTGCCATGCCATTGGGGCATTCTGTTGAGAGTCTACATCCACTGCACTACCACAGCACCTTGGCTACATACGTCAAGACGCCTTCGCCTTGCCACATCAAGTTGACTGCATTCCATGGAGTGACTGCGTCCCACCACACGCTATCTCTATGTGTCACCACCCGCAAGGCGTCCAAGTCACGTGGTGTGTCTTTTGTAGACTGTCCCAAGATGTGAGACTCCTGTAAGACAAATGAATTCATTAATGTGTACACTGCGTGTGCCTGGCAGGCGCATGCCTCTAAACTGCCTTTTCCCGCCTTTTCTGCTGCATTCTCCCTAAAATATTAATAGGACGCCAACTGCGAGCTCATCTCTGAAAGACAGCAGCGCCCGGAGGGGAGCGAGGGAGCCCGTCCTCGCCTCCGGCGGGTGCCTTTGGTTTCTGGCTCCGGCACGCCGGCCTGACCCGGCTCCGCGCCTCCAGGGTGCTAATCAATCGGTTTTGGTATGAAATATTCATCGGCTGTTCGCCTCCCCTACAGAGGCAGCGATGTACCGCTGACGGGGGGGCTGGGGCTGCCGCCCTTGTGCAGGAGATGACTGACAGGAACTGGGGGTGCACGAACTCCTGGGCGCCGCTTGACATCCTGGTTTAACCCTTTCCTGACGTCTTCACCTTGACCCCTTTGTCCTGTGGGCGCTACTGTTTCCTTTTCCTTCCCCCACCCCTTATTCATTCAAAGCCTCACAGATGGTTTTTCCAAAGACGTGTTAAATAAATAAAGAGAGCGAGAGGTGACACCGACTGCGGGGTGCGGAAGACAAAACCAACACCTGTCGCGCGATTTGTCTCTGATATTCGCTCTGGAATAAATGCGCGTGCACGCGCAGACATCACGCACGTTTCTTTTCACAGATCGATACCGAGGTTTACGCAGATGTCTCAAATAAAAGACCTCTTTGGAGATGTCTCACACTGGGCCGAGCTGTCAGTTCTGCACTCTAAGGGGCCACGGAGACATGGAAGAACAGCGGCGGAGGGCAGGCGCGGCAGTGCAAGGCCCCTTCACGTGCACACCACTGACTGCAGCAGGACAAGCGCCCACGTGCACTCAAGTAGAGGAGCGCTGCAATAGCCACGGTTCCCTCATGCACACATAACATGGAGCACAGCAAGCTTCCCTCATGCACAGAGGATGTGGAGCACTGCAGCATGGTAAGCTCTCCTCGTGCACACAGGCTGTAAAGCACTGCAGCACAGCAAGCTTCCCTCATGCACAGAGGATGAGGAGCACTGCAGCATGGTAAGCTGTCCTCGTGCACACAGGCTGTAAAGCACTGCAGCACAGCAAGCTTCCACCATGCACAGAGGATGAGGAGCAATGCAGCATGGTAAGCTCTCCTCGTGCACACAGGCTGTAAAGCACTGCAGCACAGCAAGCTTCCCTCATGCACAGAGGATGTGGAGCACTGCAGCATGGCAAGCTCTCCTCGTGCACACAGGCTGTAAAGCACTGCAGCACAGCAAGCTTCGCTCATGCACACAAGATATAGAACACTGACTGCTGCAGGGCGAGCGTCCCACCTGCCCCCAAGATGTGTCAGCTGGGATCTGCAGTCATGCACACAGCATGTGGAACCCTGATTCAAGCAGGGCAGGCTTCCCTCGTGCGCCCAAGATGCGAAGCGCTAACTGCAGCAGAACAAGCTTCCCTCACGCACACAAGATGTGCTTCACTGTCTGCAGCAGGGACCTTCAGTCACGCACACAGGATGTGGAGCAATGCCGCAGTAGGGCAAGCTTCCCTCATGAGCAGAACACGTGCAGCACAGACTGCAGCAGGGCAAGCTTGCACCCTGCACACAAGCCGTGCAGCACAGACTGCAGCAGGGCAGGCTACCCTCACGCACACAAGATGTGCTTCACTGATTGCAGCAGGGACCTTCAGTCACGCACACAGGATGTGGAGCAATGCCGCAGTAGGGCAAGCTTCCCTCATGAGCAGAACACGTGCAGCACAGACTGCAGCAGGGCAAGCTTTCACCCTGCACACAAGCCGTGCAGCACATACTGCAGCAGGGCAGGCTACCCTCACGCACACAAGATGTGCTTCACTGGCTGCAGCAGGGACCTTCAGTCATGCACACAGGATGTGGAGCAATGCCGCAGTAGGGCAAGCTTCCCTCATGAACAGAAAACGTGCAGCACAGACTGCAGCAGGGCAGTCTTCCCTCCTACACACAGGCTGTGCAGCACAGACTGCAGCAGGACAAGCTTCCTTCCTGCACACAAGCTGTGCCGCACAGACTGTAGAAGGACAGGCTACCCTCACGCACACAAGAGGTGCATCACAGACTGCAGCAAGACAGGCATCCATCGTGCACCTAAGATGTGAAGCACTGACTGCAGCAAGACAGGCATCCATCGTGCACACAAGATGTGCAGCACAGACTGCAGCAGGGACCTTCAGTCACGCACACAGGATGTTGAGCAATGCTGCAGGAGGGCAAGCTTCCCTCATGAACAGAACACGTGCAGCCCAGACTGCAGCAGGGCAAGCTTTCACCCTGCACACAAGCCGTGCAGCACAGACTGCAGCAAGACATGCATCCCTCTGACTGAGTGCTGCTCATTATCTGGTCCTGCTATCTGCAGCCTGATGATAATAATGTTAAATACAAAGAATCAACAAGAGAGGAAGGGATCTACACGGCTAGTCCCCTCAATAGTTTATTCAAAATCAACAAAGCCAGTGTAAATTAAATCCAAAAAAGGGGGGGGCACTGTTAATCGAAGGAGCAATGGTCCACAGATTCCAGACAAATCCATATGTTGTTGAAAAGAGTGTAGACCTCAGTGAGAAATACCCATTTGGTATTTAAAAGCCCTCACTCGCCAACCTGGTTGGTGACATGCTTCATCATCGGGCTCCACTGGGATGACCGAATGTCATCCCAGTGTGCTGCAACGCCAGGTTACTGCGGAGCGGGGTTCTTGTGTGGGGATAGTGAATTTAAAATATCCAATTAAGTCAAAAAATAAAACTTTAATAATTTTGCTAATTGGAAAAGATTAAAAGGGAGTGAGGGTCAAAAAAATAAAAGACATGGTTCACTCCGCGGCTCCCAAGGAGTGGAGTCAAGTGATTCTTCTAGGACCCTGATGGTTTCGTCCTGGGGGATGCTCGTATATAGACTTTCTATGTCTAATGTCACCAGTATGGTGTTTTCTAGGCACGTGATGTTGTTGAGTAATTTCAGTAGGTCCTTAGTATCCTTAAGGTAAGTAGTGGATTTTTGGACCAAGGGTTTCAGAAAATGGTCGCAGTAATCTGGTTCTCGCCACTGAACTTCTAACAATTAAGCTGGAATCTGCAGGAGTATCAGTAGCAGCCGCCTTCACTGAAACTCCAAGTCTCAACTGGGTTTAGCCTCTCTTCTCCTCTTTCTGGGGTGTGACACCCCGGAGAAAGTGTATACAGTTAAAGCAAACTGTACCATCAGCTTAGGACATGTTAGAGTCATCAACTGATGTAGCCGTTCAATCTTCAAAACACCACATGATTTTTGGGGTTCATTCTCCTCTTGACTCTTCATCATATTGTTATTGCCCGTTCCTCCAAAACTGACACTGGCTAGTCTGATCACATCTAGATATTTGAAAAGCATCACACTAGACATGGACGACTTCTTATAAGTCATGCGGACATGGATGATGAACGCTAATAGTTGGTACCTGGAGGAGCTTGGCCATCTCCTTCTCCTCAACTTTAAACCCTTCTCTCTTCCTTTTCTCTCCATGCAGCAGTTTGAATACATCAATGCATTTGATCATTTATATATTTTCCTTGGTATTCAAAAGAAGAAGTCCCCCTAATATATGCGCCATGCAAATATATGGTACTGTCCAACCCACTCTTCTTCACTTGACTGGGCACACCCTCTTCTATTAGAGCGTGAATGTCGCCTGCATGGCAAACAGGTATGTATCCCTGTACTGAGCACCCTACTACATGTGAAACTGTTTTCCTGACTTTAATTTGTCCCTGGTGTCACATCAATCTAGGATGTGCACAGAGCTCTAGCCAGCCATAGTCAGGACCACAAGGAAAAGAGAGGGCAGAAAGTTTCTTCCAAACTCATTCATTGCTGTAGGCATCACAACGAGACTGTGGCAGCAGCAGCCATTTTAGAAAAATGTCTTGGCTGTGGGTGAGGGCACCTGAGAGGGTCTCATGGAGCTCAACATATGAGCAATTATAATTTGGGAAAGGATGGTCATGTCTGGATGCCGACCCATAATCCGGTCTGGGTCTTCTTGGCCGTATTACAATGAGTGCCCCGGGGATGCAACGGGCCTTTGAGCCCGCTTTGCACGACCCCGGGATACTTTGTTATCATAGAAGGGGACGCAGATGCTTGTGTATCACCTTCTATAAAACCGATAGCGCTGGCGCACTTCAGAGGGTTTCTCATTTGCATAGGGACGTGCACTATGCAAATGAGGGAATTCCTTTACTCTGTACCCGCCTCATATTACAGAACCGGGTGTAGAGTCAAAGGAGGCCTCAGGAGGCGCACTGACAGTCGCCATTTAAAAGGTGGCACATCGTCAATGCGCCTCCTGAGAGCATCCCTCTCCAGGGGGTAAAAGGGGTCCCATGGACCCCCAGACATCCCCTTGCAGGCGGGTCAAGTCACTGACTGCACCCACTTGCAAGGGGATCTCTAATCCCCTTTGAAAGTGCAGGCGGGTTCCGTCTGCACTGTGAAAACACAGAGCACCTGCTCCGTGTTTTCACATGAATGCGCGGCCCTGGGGGCAGCGCGAGTTTGCGGCTGCCCTGAGGCCAGCGCATACATCATCATAGGACGCAAAAGTGTGCCGGGCGCAAACAATCACAATGCATATTATGGCCCCTGGTGTCTAATGTACTGGTGACTGTTTCTGGAAGCCACAATGTCATCGCACACTGGAATATGTGGTAGGCAAGTGCCCTCGAAAAGGCTGCCACTTTCTCAGTAGGAGAAAGCCAAGGCATAAAAAAACCTTGCTGGATGAAAGATTGAAAAAAACAGGGGTGAGGAGTCAGGATCAGCAAGTGAAGAAACGCTGCTTAGTTGCAAAGCACAGTCCACTTAGACTGAGGCTTTTAAATAGTGAAAGAACAAGAAAATTAAATTACATAAAACACTGCATGACAAGAAACATAATGGACTAGGAAAGCCGTGAAGAAACCTAGGGAGGAACAGCCATGATGGAAATGGAAAGAAAAGAGACCGAAACCCGGTAGTGGACTAGCTGCACAGCAGCTTTATGTTATGTTATGTTATGTTATAATATTTCTAAAGCGCAAACTGTTACCCGAAGGTGTCCTGGCGCGATCTACAAAGAACCTCCCGAAAAAAGCTCACCAAAAAGAAACCAGGTTTTTAAGGCTTTCCTAAAAGCCATGAGATCTATGTTGTTACGAAGTTGAAACGGGAGGGCATTCCAAGCTTTGGCTGCCCCCACCCGAAAACTCCTGCCTCCCCAGCCAGTTTTTTTGAAGGCTGGAACTGCTACCAATTTGGATCCTAGGGATCGCAGTGGTCTATTTGGAACATACCACTTAAACTGCTGCTTTAGATGTTCTGGGCCATTCTCGTGAAGAGCTTTAAAAACGGTGCAAAGTGACTTAAACTGCACCCGTTTCTTAACAGGCAGCCAGTGGAGTCTTCTAATGTCACCAAAAACAGAGGCAAATTTAGGTGTCCCTGTAAGTAATCTGGCTGCCGAGTTTTGAAGAAGTTGTAATCTATGCAACAGGCGCTCCTGGATATTACAATAAAGGCTGTTGCAATAGTCCAGTCTGGTCATAGTCAATGCAGTCACTATAGTGCGTTGATTTTCCTGGGAAGATACTGTAAATTTTCTTACAGGTTCTCAAGACAAATGTGGTAGCCGAGACAACTGAATTGACTTGATCTTCAAACTGGAGTCTATCGTCAATCAAAACTCCCAGATTCTTTACTTTCCTGGAGGGAGTTGGAAGTGAGCCCAGTGAAACCGGCCACCAACTTGGGGTCCAGAACTTTGGATCGTTCCCAAACAAAATGACCTCCGTCTTGCTTGAGTTCAGTTTTAAACAGTTCTGGGCCATCCATATACCCACTGCGTCCATGCAATCGTGAAAACGTAATTCTGTCCCCCTCTCTTGCCCTGGTCGCAGAAACACCACAATCTGAGTGTCATCTGCATAAGATGTAAGATCAAATCCAAATGACCTGATCAAAGGGGCAAGAGAGGACACATAAACGTTAAACAATGTTGGACTAAGCGAGGAACCTTGTGGGACCCGGCAAGGCAGTGAAAACGGTTTAGAACAGAAAGTGCCGAGAGACACTGTCTGAGAGGAAGGACTTCAAGAGTTCCCATGCTTTGCCTTGTACTCCACATTCCCACAACCGGTCCATCAACAAATCGTGAGGCCTTGCCTCCCTAATCTAATGCAATTCTAATTTCCTCTGTAGATTTTAACAACGCGGACTCGGTACTATGGCCCGCTCTAAACCCATATTGAGTTGGATCCAATACTTGAGCTTCCAGTAAGTATGTAGTAAGTTGTGCATTCATACTTTTCTCAGCTAATTTGACCGGCAAAGGAATACGTGAAATGGGTCGAAAGTTATTAGGATCCTTCGGGTTTAGGTTAGGTTTCTTAAGTAGCGGCAGGATTGAGGCAGTTTTCAAGGCTATTGGGAAAAATCCTTGCCTAAACATGGCATTTATGATCGTGGTCAATTATATCGTAATTGGTTCTGGGGCTAGTTTTAAGGCTGCTACTGGACATGGATCATAAGGAGAGCCTGATTTAGTGGACATCAATAACTTATAGGTCTCACTAGTAAGAAGAGGCGTAAATTCATCTAAACTAAGATATGAACCTACGCGTAATTTATACCTCTCTTCAACATCTAGTTTCCCATCTGTTGTAGGGCCATTAAATGTAGTAAAAATAGTCTCCACCTTACTATAAAAGAATTTGGCTATTATATCACAGAGCTCCTGGCTCGAGGGGATACTGGGAGGGCCAGGGTATGCCAGGCTGATTACTATTTTAAAAAGTTATTTGGCTGAATTTATAGCAGAGTTTATTCGATTGGCGAAGAATGTTTTCTTCGCCGCTTGGAGAACTTGTTTATATGCCACTAAACTTAATCTATATGCCTCTTTCTCCAAGGCTTTATATCCTTTTCTCCACTACCTCTCTAGTAATTTGCATTTCAGTTTAAGCTCTTTTAGTTCCTGTCCATACCACGGAGCAGAAGGCCGTACTCTATTAGAATATAATAGTTTTTTCGGCGCTAACTTGTCACCGGCAGCTTCAAGCCATTTAGAGTATTGGGTGGTCGCCTCTTCTATGTCTATCGATAAATGTGGAAGAGTAACATTCAATAGATTTTCTAACTCTTTAGCCTCAATTTTATTCCATGCTCTAAATGCCACTTGCTTCTTTGTCAATTTATTCTCCTCATGTTGACTGGGAAGTGCCAACTCGAAGCAGACCGCCACATGGTCAGACCAGACCAGGGGAAGAAGGCCTGTAAACGAAAGTTGCGGGTTACTAGAAAAAATCCCGTCTAGAGTATGCCCTGCAGTGTGGGTGGGGCCAACAACCCGTTGATCAAGATTCATACTTTGCATAAATTTCAAAAGATTCACTGTTTCAGGGTCAGCTGGGACCTCTAAGTAAAAATTGAAATCTCCCAGCATAGTAAAAGAACTAGCACAGACACCTCTTTCAAGCAGATTTCCCACTGAAGTTAAAAAAGGCGTCCTAGGGCCTGGTGGTCTGTATAAAAGAACTCCCTTGAACGTAGCCTGGTGGGAGTAATATACACAAAATTCAAGTGCCTCACAGTCTAAGATGGAAGCATTTTCAAAGGTTGCCTTAATGGTGGAGTGATAAATGACAGCAAGCCCCCCTCCTCTCCTAGAAGACATATTTAGAGTATAACATGCATAGCCAGGGGGCGTAGCCTTAACCAAATCTGGACCAGATGCCTCGTCCATCCATGACTCTGTAATGAAGGCAACCATTATGCCCTTTTCCTCAATTAATCTGGCGCATTCTATGCTGTGTTTTACCAGGGATCTGGCATTCAACAGAATGCATTTCAGTCCCTGTAATTGTAGCCTGCCTGTACGAATTGGACTTAATTGGACTTGCGACAGAATTGGCTGATATAGCACTTCTGGAAGCATGACTTTGCACCTGGGACATAGTGTGGGGCAAGTAGGCGATCCCCTACCCAGGTTATGGCTATAACATCCTGCCAGTCTGCCAATCCTATTTAAACTTTTTAACTGATCACTTGACCAGTATAGACTTACTGGCTCGCCCCTTCAGAAACCGACATGGGAACTGGCGCTGGGCGCTGGACAGGCATGGAGGGGCGCAGACGGCATTTGTAATTACACAGTCAGGGGCGCAACCACTAGCCCGCTGACCGTACTTCCCCCAAGATGGCGGCCCCGTTAAAGCTCGTAACGTCCCCGGTTCAATCCCCAACCGGGCGAAGTGCCTCCCTTTTCTAAAATATACAATAAAAACAGATTTGCCCCTGGTGACGAAAAAATCTATTCTAAAACTGTGGTAAATCGTAAAATGACATTCGTTTCACAAGCTAAATAAAACTATGTTTAAAATTCACCTAGACTCACTTCTCACTTCTCTCAACCCGCTTCCTGTGCAAAATAGCAAATAGATGTGCAAATATCGCAATAGCAGCTCTCTCGGCTCAAGCCTCAGGAGGGTGTAGGGTTTCGCGCTCGTGCAGGTCCTTCCAATTATACAGTTAGGGGCGCAACCACTAGCCTGCTGACCATACTTCCCCCAAGATGGCGGCCCCGTTAAAGCTCGTAACGTCCCCGGTTCAATCCCCAACCGGGCGAAGTGCCTCCCTTTTCTAAAATATACAATAAAAACAGATTTGCCTCTGATGACGAAAAAATCAATTCTGAAACTGTGGTAAATCGTAAAATGACATTCGTTTCACAAGCTAAATAAAACTGTGTTTAAAATTCACCTAGACTCACTTCTCACTTCTCTCAACCCGCTTCCTGTGCAAAGTAGCAAATAGATGTGCAAAATGTCGCAATAGCAGCTCTCCCGGCTCAAGCCTCAGGAGGGTGTAGGGAACTGTACACCCTCAGGCCGGTGAATGCCATTTTGGACTTGAAGAGAAGAGGAGGAGCAGCAGCCAGGATCCCAGGAGCATGAGAGGACACTGGCCCAGGTAAGAGACTCTTACAGTTCCCAACTGTGGGCTTCGTACAGAGTCTTCATGGGAGCCCACAGAGTACCGCAGTTCTCGATTGCTTAGCAGCTGAGACATCTCAGATACAACAACGTGTCCCAGAAGCTTTTATGCACATCTATCCAAATACCATGGGGTTTGTGTTGGAAGATAGCATCATTCCTGTGCTGAGGGATACAGATGCTTTTTAGGACTATGGTTGAGAAGACGTATCTCAACCAAAGAAGTGCCAATGGCTTAGGATTGGTAGAATAGGATTAGTAGCCAATGGGGTTTACACAGAGTATCCCAATGACAAAAATCAATGACAAGTCAGCCATGGCCAATGTAGGTTGAGCGAGAACAAGGTGATGGATGTCCCCTGGGTAATGATTTGATTGCACGTCATTTAGTTCCAGGACCACAAACCTTGAAGGCTTAGACCGCTTCAGCTGTGTTAACCAGAGCACAGGCTGCAAGTCAGACTCAGGGAGACACTTAGACCATCTCAGGTTTGCAAGGACCAAAGAAAAAGAGGGCTAGGTGTACAAAGCATTTGCGGGTCGCAACTCGGTCGCAAATGACTTTGCAATTGAAAAAGTGGCTCTTAGCAATGTACATTAGCCATTTGCAAAAATTTGTTGTGTGATGCAACCTTTTTGTGACCCACTAATTTTGTGACCCTAATTTGTGACTCGAAATTATATAATCACTAATTATGACTTGCAAACAGTATGTTCAAGGCTGTCGCACTTAGCAACCTGCAACCAGTCGCAAAAAGGGCAGTTTGTAAATGCAGATTTTTTGCTAACTAATTTTGTTGATTTTGAAGCAACAACTATGGTACAAACAT
Organism: Triturus cristatus; assembly: GCF_964204655.1. NCBI lineage: Eukaryota > Metazoa > Chordata > Amphibia > Caudata > Salamandridae > Triturus > Triturus cristatus. The sequence goes on along the minus strand of NC_140592.1, from coordinate 1,249,581,052 downwards.
TAACACTGGCCAACAAGCCAACACAGTAATTACAATACATGATGACAAACAGATTCCCTCCACATCCATTCTGTAATTAGCCCACCACCTGCCCCAAATCTTTTCATGTTTGCGGGGGCATCCACGAGCCTCATGTATTGGCCATTCCTGCTGGGCACACCAATCCACCTCCCGCCCCCACTCCGCCACCGACGGAGAGTCGGGGACCTCTATTTGCAGGCAATATCACGTTTGGCCTCCAGTGTTGCCACCCCAATGAAAGTGCGTTCCATCCTCTGCCCACCCACGTCTTCCAACAACCCCAACAGAGCAACCTTGGGGGTGAGGTCAAGCCGGTGGCCCAGAATTGCAGAGGATTCCATCCTTAATGCCTCCCCGAAGGGGACCAGCCTCGGGCACAACCACACAGCATGGAAGAAGTGCGCCTCTGGTACTGAACAACATGCGCAGTGGGCCTGGGAGACCCTGCCGACTTAATGAAGGCATTGGGGAGTCATTTACAGAAGATGTGGTTAGTTAAGGTGGATCAGCCGGAGGCACACAGAAATAACCAATTACCTGGGGGTCAATCTTTTTCTTCGAGCTCACCCACCCAGGCCTCCCACGCAACCCAGGGAAGCGGACTGGAGCATTGATAATTAGATAACTGTAAATCTGGGAGATAACTCCCTTACCCAGCCTCCCCATCAACAGTTTATCCTAGAGGAAGCTAAATCCTGGAATCTGTGTGTCAAGGGGGCTATTGGTTGACAGGGCATGGCGCAGCTGCAGGTACCGATGGAATTGGGTGTGAGGGAGATGGTATTGCTTCTATCGGTCTTGAAACGTCCACAGCCCACCGCCGGTCCAAACATTCTCAAGGTGAGTGATGGCTACTCTCTCCCATTGTGAAAATCCCTCGAGACCAGCGGTGTGGTGCAACAATGTCCCTTGCCATTGGGGGGTCAGCCCAGTACGTTTTTGATCCCAACCTATAAAGTGGAGCACCGCCATTCAGGACAGCAGCGCCACCCATGTGCAGCCTGGGTGGGTTTGGGGAATCGGGCCCATAAAGCAGGGTCAGTTCCACCCTGTAGGTCGAGCGGCCCACCTCTCCATTGAACCAATCGTTAAGTGTGACGAGCTGCGAGGCCAGGTAATAACCACAAAGATTTGCCAGTCCCATATTTTCTCAGCTTGTCATTGTAAGCTGTTAAAATAGAGCAGAAGAAAGAAAAGCAATGTTCCATTTTCGGTGGTTTAAACACCTGCTTCAGTGATGCTCTGTGACCTGATCTGCCTTTCCCCCCGGCTGCTGGTTCTGGCAGCAAGCATTGCAACATCAGAACTTGACAGTAATAACCTTATAATAGTCGAGTCTTGACATCTTTTCTTTATAATCGGCAACTAGGTGTGTCACAAGTCGCCGATTATAAAGAAATTAGGGGCATATCAACAACAACCGGCGATAATTATCGCTCAGCGCTCTTAGCGCTCGGATAATTATCGCCGGCTAGCGTGGATTTTTATCGCTGAGATAGCGTCCTATTAGCAACGCTTATCTCAATAGCGATAAAAATCCTCACGCCAAGTGGCTAACTTGAGATTATCGCTGGAAACCCAGTGATAATCTCACGTTACCTTGTTGATAGGGACAGACAAACTTAGCCATGATATCCACCCTCCATAGGATATCATGGCTAAGTCAGAAAAATACCAGACGTAAAAAAGCAACGTTAACCGCGGTTAGCGCTGTTTTGTTTTATCTCTAACAGGGTTAGCGATATCCTTGATAATAGGAGAAATGTCGCTTAGCGACATTTCTCCTATTATTTTACTCTGGAACGCCCCCTTTGCATCTCATTAGAGATGCAAGGGGAAGCGTAGAGTAAAAGGGTGCTAACATGCAAATTTGCATGTTAGCACCCTGTTGTTGATAGGGCGCTAGTTTTATCTCTGCTTTTTTGGCTTTTAAAGCCAAAAAAGCAGAGATAAAGCCCTTGTTGATATGCCCCTTAGAGACTGCTGTTTATAGGGGGATTACAGAATCCCATGTATTATAAGGAAATTCGAAACTGCTTTTTATACAGGAATTGCAGAATCCTATGTATAATCGGCTTTCCACCATTAATGCCCCAACCAAATTCACCTGTGACATCTCCGAGCACCACTAAATCTTCCTGAGGTAGATGAGCCCCATCCGACACCAACTGTGGTACCTCTGAACGACAAGAACATCAACTGCACCCATACTTGTGAAACAAATAGAATCTGTGGATTCTACCAGCACTAACTACTACAGCCACTGCACCTTCTATTCCCACAACCTGTACTGTGATACAGTCAAGCTCACCTCATGAGAAGCATTGGTGATGCTAGTGATCAACAGAGACTGCAGCAACAGTGACATGCACAAGCCCCACATTTGCCACTGGTACCTTGAAGACACACCAGCAGCACCTGTTGTACCTGTGAGCACCACCAGCAACACCTATAACACGTGCAACCCCAACGTGGCTACTGGTACCTGTAAGATAAACAGCACCTGTTGTGCCTATCAGTCCTTCCAACATAACCTGAAGTAACTATGAGCCACACTAACCGCACCAGTGGTAGTTCTGGCATTCACTCGATTCCAGCTCTGGTGGCACCTTTACTACATTGGAGAGCCACCAAGTCCACCCATAGTGTTTGTAAGACCTACCACCTGCCTTTAAATTACACCGACCCCAGCAACTGCATATCACCCCAAATTTGAGTCTAACTAATGGTACCTGTGGTAACTGAGAGACGGACCAACTGTACTTGTGGTGAGTGTTAGATACAGTACTTGCAGCACACAGAAGCCTCACCTGTGCCTGTGATACCTGTAAGCACTCCAACAGCACCTATGGTAGCTTTGAACCTTGCTAGCATAGTGTGTGGTAGCTGTGAGTGATACTAACTACACCTACAGTGCCTGTGAACCCCACACAATTCACCTATAAGATGCCTGTGAGACTCACAAACAACATGTGTGTACAGTGCCAGAAAATTCCAGTGACAGCAGCTGTGGTTAATGAGAAGCTCACTAAATGCACACGTGATACCAATGAGGTTCTAGTAACAGCACCGATAGTACTTGTGAGCCCCCATCTCCATCTGTGACCACTGTGACTCCTCTTATTAGCACCTACAGTTCCTGTGAGCCCTCCATCTCCATCCGCGCTGCTTGTACACTCACTCACAAATGTACTTACGGGTTGAGTCAGCCCAAGCGATTGAAGCTGTGGTAGATGTGAGTCTCAATAACTGCACTTGTAGCCAGTGAGTCCTCTTGACTGCACCTATGGCACCTGTGAACCCTCCGTCTCCATCTGTGGTGCTTGTAGACTCACTCACTAATGTACTTATGGTTCCTTAAAGCTTCAGCGATTGAAGCTGTGGTAGATGTGAGTCTCACTAACTGCACCTGTAGCCAGTGAGTCCTCTTGGCTGCACCTAAGGCACCTGTGAGCCTACCACCTGTGGAGCTTGTGAGATTCACAAACTACATGTACTTATGGTACCTTTAAGCCCCAGCGATTGAAGAGGTGGTAAATGTGAGTCTCACTAACTGCACTTGTAGCCAGTGAGTCCTCCTAACTTCACCTATTGCACCCGTGAGCCCCCATCTCCATCTGTGGTTCTTGTAGACTCAGTAATGTACTTATGGGTTGTGTCAGCCCCAACGATTGAAGCTGTGGTAGATGTGAGTCTCACTAACTGCACCTGTAGCCAGTGAGTCCTCTTAACTGCATCTATGTCACCTTTGAGCCTACCACCTGTGGAGCTTGGGAGATTCATAAACTACATGTACCTATGGTACCTTTAAGCCCCAGCGATTGAAGCTGTGGTCGACGTGAGTCTCACTAACTGCACCTGTGGCCCCGTGAGCCCCCTTGAAGTACCTGTGTCCCTCTGAACCCTCTTAACTGCAGATAGATTGAATTCCATCATCTACAAAGGTGGGTGGTGATCTTGGAAAATAGATACGCAGATAGAGCTCCATGCAAGAGAAGCAGGACCTGCCTCCGAGAGGCGTTTGTCCAGTTAAAGCTGATAAGCACGCCCTGTAAAGACACACAACTTACATTACTAACTTGAGCAGATGAACTGGAGCAGGAACTCTACCCTACTCCCTAGAGGGAAAAAATACAGTTATCATATCAGTGAGGTGTCATCACCAGACCCTGCCTTGGTTTACTTCTGTTGGACTTGGCCCTCTCTGCAGGGTCACCCCTAAATGTTTTGCCTTTTCTCTTGTTTTTTCTGAATTTGTTTGTGTTGGCCTTATCACTCTACATACTTTACTACTGCTAACCAGTGCTAAAATGATTGTGCTCTCTTCTTTAAACATGCTGAAATTGGGTTACACCCAATGGTACATTTAATTTATGTGTAAAATCTGTAGCAAAGTAGTACTATATGTCCCCAGGGCATTTAAATTAAATGCTACTGAGCCACCCATTCATGGAGCCTCTTAAACATTACTCAGGCCTACCATTGTAGCCTGTATGTGCAGTTTTAAACTGCCATTTCGATCCGGCAAAATAAACCTTTATCTTTTGTCATGTCCATATCTTCATTTACAAAACATATAAGTCACCCCTAGGGTAGGCCCTAAACAGCGCAGAGAGCAGGGTGCAGTGTATTTAAAAAGGTGGACATGTTTTTTAAGTTTCACATGCCCTGGTAATGAAAAACTCTTACATGTGTTTTTCTTTACTGCAAAGCCTAACTCTCCCACATTGGGTTAGCTTATTACATGTAATAAGTGATCATTTTCAATTGGGAGCATGTGGGAATGTCAAGTTTGGTCTCTAAAGAATTGTAATTTACATCCCTCTTTTTTTTTATAAATCGGTTTATTGAACTTAAGCAACACAGTCATGCTTTACAGGTACATTTACATCCCTATTTAAAAATAAAGTTGGATTTTAAGTCGCAATTCTGAAAATTCCACTTTTAGAAAGTTGGCATTTTTTTCTCCTAACCATTTGGTGCCTGCAGCCTATATTCTGGGTCACATGACAAGGTGTAGCTGGCAGTTGGTCTTTGTGTATTACTCCCAGACAGTGAGACAAATGGGGCATAGGTGTTGGCAGGATGGGCCATCTCTGATTTGATGGGGGTGGGGGCGAAGCTGTCACCCTGCACACTTGCACATCACAAAGACTCCGCCTCAACAACTCACAAAGGGTTTCACACTAGTCATTTGTACCCCCAGACAAGCTGCACTAAATTCCAGAGACCTCTGTAGGGAGAGAACTCTAGAAGCTTCATCCACTTCAAAGTGGGCACCAGGTATAAGTAGTGAATCCTCAGACCCAACTCTTCAGTACACGTCTGGACCTGTGGAAGACTTAGAAGGACTGCTGTGCTGCGGGAAGAATTCCCCTGCTACTCTTCTGACCTGTTACCCTGCTGTCTGAGTGAGAAGGACTGGATCTGCACATTGAACCCCAGACAACCAGAGTGACGCAAACAGCTGGCTTACTGATCAGAGCCTCAGGGACAGAAAAAAGTTCCCACCATATTGACCCTGGTACATGGACTCTGCCTGCTGTGAGTCCTAACCCCCCAAGTTGTCACTTCAGTCCTGGGCCCTTGAAAGTAGGGCTAAATGTGCTCTGCCAGCCAAGCTGTGGTCTCTACCAGAACTGAGGCAGTGTGGCACAAACCCGACACAGCTCTTTGAAGCATCCACTCGGAATGGACGCAAATGTGACACAGATATGATGCAAGCCCGCATCACAGCCCTCACAGCTCATTGGACCTGTCGCTGTGAGACATATGCTCTACGCAGACCTCACAGCTCCTCATTGGAACCGATACAGCACTACACAGCCTCGAAACAAGCCCACATTGCAGCCCTCACCGCTTAATGGAACTGCTAATGCATGACTCATCCTTGACGCCTACCTTGCATTGCTCCTCTGGACTTCCGCTGCATGGCGCAACGCTCTGCAACCAGGATTTACAGTACATTTCTCAGCGGGACTAACTGGTCCCTGTGTCCAGCCTGCTCTCCATTGCACTCATCCTGAACTTGTGACTTCATCCCAGTCGGACGCGACTAAATAACCACAGTTGGGGCTTGGTGCTTTTAAGTACTATTTTTACCGAAACCTTCTAAATTGCATTGCTCCGATTCTACTGATTGGATTTTTGTCATTTAGGTGTCAAATTATTAATTTAATTTTACTCTATCTTTTCTAAATTGGATTGGGATTTTCCTTGTGTTGTGTTTTCCCTTTGCTGCTATCTGTGTGCTGCATAATTACTTTACACATAGCCTCTAGTTAAGCCTGATTGCTGTTGTGCTAAGATTCCAGAGGGTGAGGCACAGGTTAATTTGGGGGTTTGCTTGTGTTTCACCCTCACAAGGATTGTGGTTGCTGCTTCTGAAGGGATTTACCTCCATCATCCAGTAACCCAGTTTCCTACACCCTGGGATCAGCAGTGCCCCAGGCATGGGCCTACGTCCTTTAAAAATGTTGAAGTGTTAATTATGACCAACCCTCATCCAACTTCAAAGGCAGAGAATACAAGGGACAGATTAAGATGCACTATGACCTTGCTGATGGCACAGAAGGTGCTGCAAATATTTCTTCACTCTTTTTGGCCTGAGAGGGGACTTATCTCTTGTTTACTTTTGGGTTGGATATTTGGAGGTTTGGATACATTGATATCAAAGGGGGTCATTTAAGCTCATGTGGTGGTCAGCTGATGCCCAGGTCATATTTAGAGGTCTGGTGGGGATCTCGGTGACAAAAGTACATTACATTTACTGCTCTGGCAGATGTTTATTTGCCACTGCTAGTGCTAATACCTCTTTGGCCACCATGGTTTTTATGGGCATATGATTTTCTTTGTCAGAAACAAACCTCCAAAGCAGGAGTTTAATTCCGAGGAAGAATATGTCAATGGCCCTGATAATCGGGGGGGTTTACTCTTCCCTGCCCAAGATTAGAGTGTCTATATAGGGTCATCACTGAGACCTGGTGGCCCAGTAGTGGGCGGGGCACAGGTCATGAGGATTTTGAAGGTGGACTTAGATGAGACCCACAATCCAGAATCCTGCTGTTTCACTACATCTGATTCGTGCATTGTTGTTCTAGATCTTGGTTGCATTGGTGGGGATGTTGTTCTAGATCCTGGATGCATTGGTGGGATGTTGTTCTAGGTCCTGGATGCATTGGTGGGGATGCTGTTCTAGATCTTGGTTGCATTGGTGGGGATGTTGTTCTAGATCCTTGATGCATTGGCGAGATGTTGTTCTAGATCCTGGATGCATTGGTGGGGATGTTGTTCTACATCCTGGATGCATTGGTGGGATGCTGTTCTAGATCCTGGATGCATTGGTGGGGATGTTGTTCTAGATCCTGCATGCATTGGTGGGGATGTTGTTTTAGATCCTGGATGCATTGGTGGGATGTTGTTCTAGATCCTGGATGCATTGGTAGGGATGTTGTTCTAGATCCTGGATGCATTGGTGGGATGTTGTTCTAGATCTTGGATGCATTGGTGGGGATGTTGTTTTAGATCATGGATGCATTGGTGGGGATGTTGTTCTAGATCATGGATGCATTGGGGGGGATGTTGTCCTGGATCTTGGTTGTATTGGTGGGGATGTTGTTCTAGATCCTGGATGCATTGGTGGGGATGTTGGTCTAGAACCTGGATGCATTGGTGGGGATGTAGTTTTAGATCCTGGATGCATTGGTGGGATGTTGTTCTAGATCCTGGATGCATTGGTGGGGATGTTGTCCTGGATCTTGGTTGCATTGGTGGGGATGTTGTTCTAGATCCTGGATGCATTGGTGGGATGTTGTTCTAGATCCTGGATGCATTGGCGGGGATGCTGCTCCAGATCTTGGTTGCATTGGTGGGGATGTTGTTCTAGATCCTTGATGCATTGGTTCGATGTTGTTCTAGATCCTGGATCCATTGGTGGGGATGTTGTTCTAGATCCTGGATGCATTGGTGGGGATGTTGTTCTAGATCATGGATGCATTGGGGGGGATGTTGTTTTAGATCCTGGATGCATTGGTGGGATGTTGTTCTAGATCCTGGATGCATTGGTGGGATGTTGTTCTAGATCTTGGATGCATTGGTGGGGATGTTGTTCTAGATCATGGATGCATTGGGGGGGATGCTGCTCCAGATCTTGGTTGCATTGGTGGGGATGTTGATCTAGATCCTTGATGCATTGGTTCGATGTTGTTCTAGATCCTGGATGCATTGGTGGGGATGTTGTTCTAGATCCTGGATGCATTGGTGGGATGTTGTTCTAGGTCCTGGATGCATTGGCGGGGATGCTGCTCCAGATCTTGGTTGCATTGGTGGGGATGTTGATCTAGATCCTTGATGCATTGGTTCGATGTTGTTCTAGATCCTGGATGCATTGGTGGGGATGTTGTTCTAGATCCTGGATGCATTGGTGGGGATGTTGTTCTAGATCATGGATGCATTGGGGGGGATGTTGTTTTAGATCCTGGATGCATTGGTGGGATGTTGTTCTAGATCCTGGATGCATTGGTGGGATGTTGTTCTAGATCTTGGATGCATTGGTGGGGATGTTGTTCTAGATCATGGATGCATTGGTGGGGATGTTGTTCTAGATCATGGATGCATTGGGGGGATGTTGTCCTGGATTTTGGTTGTATTGGTGGGGATGTTGGTCTAGAACCTGGATGCATTGGTGGGGATGTAGTTTTAGATCCTGGATGCATTGGTGGGATGTTGTTCTAGATCCTGGTTGCATTGGTGGGGTTGTTGTCCTGGATCTTGGTTGCATTGGTGGGGTTGTTGTCCTGGATCTTGGTTGCATTGGTGGGGATGTTGTTCTAGATCCTGGATGCATTGGTGGGATGTTGTTCTAGGTCCTGGATGCATTGGCGGGGATGCTGCTCCAGATCTTGGTTGCATTGGTGGGGATGTTGTTCTAGATCCTTGATGCATTGGTTCGATGTTGTTCTAGATCCTGGATACATTGGTGGGATGTTGTTCTAGGTCCTGGATGCATTGGCGGGGATGCTGCTCCAGATCTTGGTTGCATTGGTGGTGATGTTGATCTAGATCCTTGATGCATTGGTTCGATGTTGTTCTAGATCCTGGATGCATTGGTGGGGATGTTGTTCTAGATCCTGGATGCATTGGTGGGGATGTTGTTCTAGATCATGGATGCATTGGGGGGGATGTTGTTTTAGATCCTGGATGCATTGGTGGGATGTTGTTCTAGATCCTGGATGCATTGGTGGGATGTTGTTCTAGATCTTGGATGCATTGGTGGGGATGTTGTTCTAGATCATGGATGCATTGGTGGGGATGTTGTTCTAGATCATGGATGCATTGGGGGGATGTTGTCCTGGATCTCGGTTGTATTGGTGGGGATGTTGGTCTAGAACCTGGATGCATTGGTGGGGATGTAGTTTTAGATCCTGGATGCATTGGTGGGATGTTGTTCTAGATCCTGGTTGCATTGGTGGGGTTGTTGTCCTGGATCTTGGTTGCATTGGTGGGGTTGTTGTCCTGGATCTTGGTTGCATTGGTGGGGATGTTGTTCTAGATCCTGGATGCATTGGTGGGATGTTGTTCTAGGTCCTGGATGCATTGGCGGGGATGCTGCTCCAGATCTTGGTTGCATTGGTGGGGATGTTGTTCTAGATCCTTGATGCATTGGTTCGATGTTGTTCTAGATCCTGGATGCATTGGTGGGGATGTTGTTCTAGATCCTGGATGCATTGGTGCGCTGTTGTTCCAGATCCTGGATGCATTGGTGGGGATGTTGTTCTAGATCCTGGATGCATTGGTGGGGATGTTGTTCTAGATCCTGGATGCATTGGTGGGTATTTTGTTCTAGATCCTGGATACATTGGTGGGATGTTGTTCTAGATCCTGGATGCATTGGTGGGGATGTTGTCCTGGGTCTTGGTTGCAATGGTGGGGATGTTGTTCTAGATCCTGGATGCATTGGTGGGATGTTGTTCTAGGTCCTGGATGCATTGGTGGGGATGTTGTTCTAGATCCTGGATGCATTGGTGGGGATGTTGTCCTGGATCTTGGTTGCATTGGTGGGGATGTTGTTCTAGATCCTGGATGCATTGGTGGGATGTTGTTCTAGGTCCTGGATGCATTGGTGGGATGTTGTTCTAGATCCTGGATGCATTGGTGGGGATGTTGCTCTAGATCCTGATGCACAGACCAAGAAGTCCTGTATCCCTGCCCCTTCCATTGTTTCGTTTTTTGTTTCTTCATTGCTGATGTCGTGGTTGGGTGTAGCCCCCTGTCACCTTCAGGTAGGAAGCTTCTTGGCCAGGTGTGCAAGAGGGCAGCCTGTGGTGGCTTTGAATATGATGCATCTGATCCTGAAGATGCTGCAGACTTGGAGGGTTTCAAGGGAGTTCCTTCAGGGTTGAGGTGAGATGAGTGATGATTTTTACGCCTTTGATGAAACTTGCTGCAGTTTGTAAGATGTCTTTCGGATGAAGGGGGGGGGGGATGTCAGGGAGACCCTAGAGCTCGGTCTTGCCTCCATCTAGGTGTGGGAGGACTAGTATTGTTGAACTGAAGTCTGTTTCCAGATGACAAGCTTTCTCATTTTGCTAGAGTGGAAGCTTTTATTATGTTATCTTGATTTCTTTGTGAAGTCCTGTGTAGAAGAGATGTAAGAGATAATAGTGAATCAAAGATATTTTGCATTGTGGGTCTAGTTGTGTATGTAGCAGGGGTGTGAAATTCACGTAATCTGCTTTCACGGAATATTTTGGCATAATCACACCAAATTATGCAAAATGCAAATCCAATATTTTGCATTATTATTTAGTGAAAAATGTGTCACTTTTTCAATTTTTTGTGCGCAAACACATGTGTGGTGAAAAATAGAGCAAAAAATAAAAGCATCGTAAACAGCATATCTCACTCTGTGGTTCTCATGTGTTTGTTTTAAACTTTTACTGCAAACAGCAATTTCAAGCTAATCTTTGACCATGAATGGTGCACATTAGCAAAAAGTGGCGTAAATTTGGGAATTTCGCATAACAAGCTTTATGCTAAATTCCCTGAATTATGCAAATGTAATTTAAATTTCACCCAGTCCTAGTGGGAAGCCATCCGAATTGGGAGATCCTGGCTTGGATTTGTAATTGTTTGCTGTTGTTGGCAAGCAGGAGGCATTACATCTTGGTTGGTTCTAGGTAGGCGCTAGACAGCTCATTCCGAATAAGATTGGTACTGAGTCGTTCAATGCCACGAGAAGGTTTTCTGGTAGAGTTGCGTATTTTGGAGGGTTGCAGGATGCTGCTGTCACTGAGCAGAGTTCCGGGGTTATGTGTAGAGGCCGAAGGCTGGGATCTTGCAGTTCCCATGTGCATCAATTGGTTGGCAGGATAGGCGGTACAGGGAGATGTGGTACCAGAATGTCCTGGCCTAAACACTGTCTGACCAAAATATTATGTCCTAAATATTGTTTACAGTAATATCACCCCACTGGAGTTAATAATAGAAAATGTGCACCCAGTGGAGCAATATTTTTCTCAGACAATAATTTTGTTTTCCACGCTCTGACATACTGCCCTGGTGGACCATGCCAGAGGCCCCTGTGTGTTTCTAGTGAGTTGGCAAATGCTTGTTTGAATGCTCCAAGGGCTGGGGAGAGGCGGGGTATGCTCGGGAGGCAGCTGTCTTTCTTGTTGGTGCTCAGGAGGACATAGTCAGCTACCTGAAGGGTACTGGTTGCTGCGGTGTGATCTGACCCCAGACTGACTGCCCCAGAGGAGACTGCTCTTGAAGTTGCTGGACAAGCATCAGGGAGGGCTTCTTCGGCAGAGGGAGGATCTGTCCTGTTTCGAGGTCATCTGGAAGGGTTCGTTGAGTGACGCTTCATCATGTTTAGGAGGAGTGTGAGCAGAACCGGACAGGCCTTTATTCCACTGGGCATTTCCCCAGTGGGTTGGAGCCACTGGAGACTAGTTTTGGAAGCCCAGGGCAGCTGCTGGAGCCTCTGTCACTTTACCCAGCTCCTTGAGAATAGTAGCAGCAGACATGGGGGTCTTCAGGGCGAGATAAAGAGAAGGAGAGGGGTTCTAGAGCGATTCCCACTTTGAAACGTGCGCACTTAGATCATGGAACCTGCAGATCTGCGGTCGGCACATGGTCAGAAACGATGTCCGTGAGGGGGCAGCTTGGTATTTCTTCTGTATGTACCTCAGGTTGTGACTATGTGTAATGGACAATATGTTTAATCACATTGTTAAGTTTGCTGCCTTCTACTATCCCTGTTTGGTTTTGTAATTATCCCAAGGGTGAGAGGCTCCTGCTAGCATAAACACTGCTTTCTGCATCTGTTCTGCGGATCCATCAAGTTCGGTTCATGCTACATCGAAATACCTCGAATATAAAATAAATGTGAATACACACACGGACACACGCACACACGGAGTGAGTTCAGTAATTTCAGTATTTCTGTGTTACTCTTTGAAGCGGAATTACCTATAATAGCGTCATTACGACCCTGCTGCTGTTCGTGTGCTGATCAGTAAGTGCGTCTCTTAGTGCAAACTGAATCCTCGCATCAATTTGGGGAGCAAGTGGGCATGTTTTCACTAAGAAAATAATGATAAATGCAGAATTCCTCTTGTTGAATAATTCTGTGTAATCTTGTGTAATTCTGCGTGATTATGTCACACGAAAATATGCGAATTAACCCCATACTGATCCCCCCCCACTCATACACCCATGTGCAGCAGGTACTGCTGTCTATATTACTGGCTCTGAACAGACGAATATTTGTTAACCCTTTGAATGCCTCGCGTGTGGCTCATCAATTACGGTTCCTGGGTCTCGATCAGATGCTAGGCTTGGAATGTCATGTGTCGACGTCACGCCCCCTGCCTCTTACACGTCATATGGTGGGACTGAATAGTAGGTTTGGGGGCAGTCTGAGCTGACTACACTCACTGCTCCTGCACTGGGGTCTCTCTCTAGGTGCACGCCTAAGAAAGGAATGTCCGATGAACTGAGGGCCTGGCCCCAGGACCCACCTCTCTCCAAAGGAGAACTGACGCCCCAGCCCCACTCCAGCACTCTTTGGAGAACTCGCACCCCTCGAAACAAGGACCAGAAACACCAAGCCCCCTCCGACTCCGACCTTAGCCATAACCCATAAACTAGGAAGCAGTCTCATACTCAGTCCATCAGCTAAAATCACTGGAAAAAAATGTTATGTTTTGGGGTCACTGAGCACCACCCTCTGTGGCCAGAACACGAGCCAGCTCCCAATGACAGTGGCAATACAATCAATCAATCAGTCAATCAATCAGCATTTGCAGAGCTGTCACTCCTGGGGGTATCTGGGCACTGGGGTACGAGTCTCCAACATGTCAGCTGAGCTCCCCCTGCGACAAGTCTGGAGGTAACGGCAGACGAGGGAAGAAGCACGCAGAAAAAGGCAAATCAGAGGGCAGACAAACGAGCAGGCAGAAAAGGAAAAGGGCAGAAAAAGAGAGAGCAGAAAAGGCAAAACAGAGGGCAGAAAAATGAGCAGAAAGACACAACTGAGCAGAAGAGGGCAAAACAGGGGGCAGACAAATAAGCAAGCAGAAAAGGTAAAACAGGGCAGAAAAACCAGAAGAAAGGAAAAACAAAGGGCAGAAAAATAAGCAGAAGGGCAAACCAGAGGTAAAAAAAAAAAACAAGGGAGTAGAAAAAGGCAAAAGAAAGGACAGAAACACGAGCTGAAAGGACCAAAGAGCAGAAATGAGAAGAAAAGGCACAACAGAGGGCAGAAAAACACGCAGATAAGGCAAAAACGAGTAGAAGAGGGAAAAACAGAGGGCAGAAAAGGCAAAATGGAGGGCAGCAAAACGAGCAGAAAAGGCAAAACAGGGCAGAAAACCGAGCAGGTAATGCAAAACAGAGCGAGAAACTAGCATAGGAGTCACAACAGAGGGCAGCCGGTTGACAGGCAGCAGAGGGTAGTGGACTGCGGGCAAGCTGGACAGGAGAACTGTCGCAATTCCCTCCACAACCGGGGCCTCTCCAACGAAGTAATAGACTCCAAAGAGACCACCACAACGCTGTGCTCACCTCATGTATACTATACTCTGATGAAACCAAATTCATCCTTCACTGGAGAGCGTGCGAATATCTACAGAACTTTACATCTAAAAAAACACTCCCATCCCCTCCACACCAACAGCAGCAGGGCTCCCCTGTCCCTAAAAGTAAGAGCCCCAGGAGGTGGACGCCCAGCAGCTGACCCTCGCCTGGACCTGTCCTTAGCACATAAACCGATCCGGACACCATCCTGCAATCCAGAAACAACAGAAACACACTTATTCCAAACATCCGAATCCCGCTGCTCGTTTCTTCTCCCTATATCCTGCATAGCGCCTAAAAGCATTTCAGTTATGAGGTGAGCGCTATACAGAGACGTGTTAATGAATAAACATGCAGATTGTCTTTTATCTTTTTCGATTTCATATGCGCACTTGGCCCAAGAGCATTCGAAGACTACAGGATGACCACCAGACGAGAGAAGGTGACGTGATGTGCTCATAATAACAGGGCGTTGAGAGGACGCCGGGATTCGAACCTGGGGGCATATTAACAAGGAACAGGGAAAATTAACGCTAAGGGCGCTTAGCTTTAATTTTTTTAACGCCCGCTATCGCTGGATAATATCGCCTGGTTATCGCGTTATTAACAACGCTAACCGCCTAAGCAATAAAAAATCCAGCGATAGCGGCATTTTGGGAGGTTATCGCTGGATAAAACTACAAGGATAGGGATATCCTTGTTGATATCCCATGGTGGATTTAGCCCTGTAATCCACCTCCCATTGGATTACATGGCTAAATCTGAAAATTAGCAGACGTAAAAAAGCAGCGTTAACCGTGGTTAGCGCTGCTTTTTTTGTCTCTAACAGGGTTAGCGTGCAGCTTGATAATAGGAGAAATGTCGCTGCGACATTTCTCCTATTATTTTGCTCTGGAACGCCCACTTTGCATCTCATTAGAGATGCAAAGGGAAGCGTAGTGAAAAAGGGTGCTAACATGCGATTTTGCATGTTAGCACCCTGTTGTTGATAGGGCGATATTTTTATCTCCGCTTCTTTGGCTTTTAAAGTAAAAAAAGCGGAGATAAACCCCTTGTTAATATGCCCCCTGGTTCCCACGCCTAAAGTCCGCAGCGGTAGCCTGTGATGTAAGCGTGAAAGCAGTGCCCTGGGACATCACAATGGTGAAGACAAAAACAGAGACATTGAGAATATGGCTAACGGATTTAATTTGCGGGGCGGTAAACGTTCACATAATCCAACAATGGATGAAATACCACCTGTGAAATTCCAATATTGTTATGATTTAAAATACTTCATAAATATTAAAACTCTAAGCTGCAGTAATGCTGCTCTTTGCAAAAGCTCAATAGATATTTACACATTGATTGAAATATTAGGCCAGACATCCAATTAGATAGCGCAGAGTGCAGTCTGTAATTACCCCTCCAGGCCTGCAGCTGGGACTCTAATAACAGCTAACTGACTCTGTCCATGGACAGGGCGAGGGGGTGCCGGGGGGCAGGCACCTTCATGTGCTAATAGCATAATTATCGTGGAGTCATTCAATAACTTCACTTACCGTCCTTTACCCTGCGTAGGCGCAGCAGCCTGTGGCGCGGGCAGCTAATGAGGGCGAGGGCTATTAATGAGTGTTATTGACCAGCTCAGCTGTCAGTACCTCTACAGTGTGTCTGAGTCCTGTGTTCTATAGCTCTATTAATTAATTATAACAAGGATGGTGTTTACTTGTCAGGTTATCTTCAATGGCAACCCTTACACCACTGATCTCTCCCCCGTCTCCTCATATCGCTCTCTCCAGCCCAGCCGTCTAAGCCCTAAGAGTCTCCTGTCCCTCTATTCTTGAGCACCCCCACCCTGTGCATCACCCCATCTTTTCCAGGAAGGCAGACTGCAGTATGTTCCAGGAAATCTCAGACCCAACACACTTCTCAGGCTCAGTGCACCCAGCCTTGCTGAAGGGCATCTGAATAACAGATGTTTATTGTTACCCAACTCAATGGAACTCATTTTATCGACCTCGGGAGGATGAAAGGCTGAGTGGACCCACTGGGATTTTAACCTATACCCATGAGGTCAAACCCAGAACCCTAGAGTGGACGCATTAGTGCACTCACCCACCAGACCCAGCCGAATGAAGTATCCCACGCCCCACCCTTGGCCTCATTCACTCGCCCTTCCTAGGGGGATGAGGTTTCAGGTCTACAGGGCACGGCGCAGGCTGCATGGAGTACCAAGGTGCCAAGAACAATGAATTAAGATTAGCACCACTGCCTTAGTTCACTCTTATAGTCACGTGACACCCTGGGGAGATTACTATGTCATGGGTGCTGGAAGCCGGAAGTGCAGAGTTCTGCAGGGAACCCAGGACCCAGCGCTGGAAGCATAGAGTAGCGCAGGGAACTGAGGACCCAATGCTGGATGCCGGAAGTGCAGAGTGCCGCGGTGAGCAAGGGGTCCAGTGCTGGATGCCGGAAGTGCAGAGTCCCGAAGGGAAACCAGAAACCCAGCCCTGGATGCCGAAGTGTAGAGTTCCACAGGGATTTAAGAACCCACTGCTAGAAGCGCAAAGAGCGGCAGGGAACAAAGCAACCAGCGCTGGAAGCACAGAGTACTGCAGGGAACCAAAAACCAAGGGCCTCATTTATGAGTTTGTGCCGTAGGGCAGCGCCGCAATCCTTCCTGCTGCGCTGCCCTACGGCAAAAGAAAAGGGCAGGAATGCACCGTAGCTATCAGATACGGCGCATTCCTGTCCTTTTCCCCTGCGGCGGCGCACAATGGGCTGCCTGCGTCAACGCAGGCACCTCTGCACCATGGTGCAAGGGTGCCTTCATTGCGGGGATGATTATTGTTGTACAGGAAGGGAAACCTTTCTGTACAAAAATAATCACAAGAGGTTTTTCCTCTTTGCATGGGTGCTGCAGGATGCAGCACACAGAAAAAATGGAAAAACAAAGAGAAATAAAGATATTTCTCCCCGTTGCGCCTCCCTTACGCCTCCCCTGGGGAGGCGGAAGCTTTTGGCGCTGCCTCAGATTTACGATTTCTCGTAAACCTGGGGCAGTGTCAGAAGGTCATGGATATTGCTGGGAACGCCCCCAGCAACACCCATTGCACACCCCTTAACGCAGAACACTGCTTTAAAGGGACTGATATTTATGAGGCAGTATTAAGCCAAAAAAAGTGGCTCAGTGCTGCCTGATAAATATCACGCAGGCTTCTGCGCCACGGAACGTCACAAACAGTGACGTTCCGGAGGCGCAATGGGCCTCATGAGGCCCCCAGTGCCTAATTTGTAAAAGATTAAGGGGCAGATTTATGTTCCCTGGCGCATCCCTGCAAATCAGCATGGATGCGCCAGGGAAGATGCGTCACGAAAGTTTACCCTTGCGCCACAATAGATGCGCCGCATTTACAATGCAGCGCATCGTGGCGCAAGGATAAACAGATGCGTGACGCATCTGATGGCGGAAGGTTGGCGCATTGCTGGAGTTGCGTCGCAAGCGCGACGCAGCTCCAGCAAGGCTCGGGGGTGCCCTATCGTTACAATGGTGCGTCAATCCTTACGCCTGCTTCAAGCAGGCGCAGGGTTTTGACGCAGCATGGCCGGAAAAGTGACTGAGTGAAATCTTGTAGATTTCACTCAGCCACTTGTCGGAGGCGTTCCTGCGCCGGAACGCCCTCCCCCCCTGTGCAGGTACGCCCATGTGTGGCGCAAGCTTTACAACATGACGCATCTCCCTAGATGCGTCACGTTGTAAATGGGGCGCAACATGGCGCAGGGTTTACGCCGCCGCTGCGTCACAAATGTGACGCAACGGCGGCGTAAAAGTGGCGCAAATCCGTTATAAATCTGCCCCTATGTGTCAGGTCCCAAACTTTTTCTGAGAAGCCCTCGGCCAGCACTATCGAAGGTCTTTGTGCGAATACCAAAGCAGCGTAGCCTTGGTCTCACCTCGCGCCTCTTTATTCCACCATCAGACACTCCCTGCATCTTTATCTCACTCCTGCAGGATGCTTTTTCACCCCTGCATTCTCACTGTGTTACTGTTTTCAGTCTTTCCCTTCTTCCTTCTTTCCCTTTGTGTGTTTTTCTTTTGATTTCTTTGGCTGGAACTAAGTATATTGAGAAAAAATAAGCATTGGTCCCCAAAAATGAGCGCCAGTGGACGCCCACCTGCAATTAAGTACTGGAAGGACCCACATTTGGTGCTAAATCTAATAGATGCTGCCCAGAGTGCTTATTCTGTAGATCTGGGCGAAATTTTGATTAAACCGGAGTAATCAGAATAATTTTGGTAATTCTGTGTTACTTTTTAGTGCAGAACTGATAATTACACGATTCCTCCTGCTTGCGTACTTGTTTTTTTTTTAACTTGCCTTTTATAAAAAATTGCGCAAGCACCACATTACCTGTTGTCCCACAGGGTCATGCAGCAATCAAGAAAGAATCACTTTACCTTATATTTCAGGCTGTTAGTACAGGGTGTCACAGCGGCCTCAATGTTTGCCCATGTACTCGGCTCCTAAGCGTCATTGCTAGGCGTACATCTTCATATGTACCACACGGGACAACTCTCATAAGAGTGAGTTATGAGCCGAAAACAAAAATAACAAAACAATAAAACTTGGCGGCGACAGGCAGTCGGGTGGTTGCCCCCAAGAAATCCTCGAACAGAGGGCAGGAATCACTTAGGCACATATGTGCAGCCCCTGGGGCAGTTCACCATCCCACCCGGGCATGGAGGCAAGATGGATGCGCGCATGGGGTAGCGCTATGAAGCAGCTCAATATGCTTCCTGCTTACGTAATTAAGAGTAATTTGGGAGAAAAAAATCCTACATGAGAGCACATTTAGCGAGCGCGAGAGGCCGCTCACGCTCACTATTTGTGTTTTGCTGCATTTAGTGCTATTTTCTTAGTGCAAAGTGCATCCTCGCGTCAATTATGGACGCGAGGCTGCATTGTTCGCTAAGAAAATAGTGCTAAATGCCAGTAGTAAATTGGAAGAAAATCCAACCCTATTAGCAGATTTAGCGGCGGGAGCAGCTTGCTCGCGCCATTCATGTTCTGTTGAATTTAGCTCTTGTACTTCCCTCAAAAGGCATTCTTGCGTTCATTTTGGATACAAGAGGGCATTTTTGCACTAAGAAATAGTGCTAAACGTAGAATTTCTAGCCCAATTCAAGCATAATCTTGTGGAATTTTTAATTAATTTAGCTTGATTACGCTACATGAAAAAACACAAGTTACACTCACCCTTAATATTAAGCCCTAGCAGACAGGCATAAGATAGAATTGTGGAAAATGTTCAATATCTGGGCAAAATGTTATGAATTTTTTAGCACCTAGTTTCATGACTTGTGAAATCTCACATAGATTTGTTCTGCGGGGATTGGTTTGAGAAGAAAATGTGTTGTCGGTGCAGAAATTGTCTCACGGTGACCTTTTCAACTCAAAGAAGTTCTCATGGTGGGGGTGTGGTCAGGCCCGGTATGATGGCAGAGATGTGTGAGCTGCAAGCTTCTCAAGGTCTCTTTGAAGCTTTTTTCCTGAAGGCGCTGTGAAATAATAACACAGCTGGAAATTCCTTAAGCCCAGCATGCAACAACTGGATAAGTCCTTGAAAACAGCTCACAGACGGCAGATGAGACAGGAATCAGCTTTCTTATGAGCCCAAGCGTGTGAGGCAAAATGGCGGAGGCTGGACTAGAGAAGTGATGGGAAGCTAGCGTCGATGAGTATGGGGCATTCAGATCAGAAGCAGTTCTCTTTGGGGGGACTCATTGGCACAGCAGTGCCTGCAAGTCTTCAGTGTCTAATTTGAGCCAGTGGTTTCCAGTGACCGGCACCAGCAGTTAATTGTCAACACCGGCGCTTGTGACAGTCTGCCACAAGGTGGTGCTATCTGACTAATTCAGAGATGACCACAGCAACAGTTAATTATTAATTTAATATAGATTAAAAATGACAATTACCTGCCCCCTGAGCCATTCTAGGGGGCCTGAAATAGTCTGAATTGTCACACTTATAGGAGTAAGATGGTTAGTAGTGGTGTTGTTACTACCAATGGCAGCATGGCAGGGGCAATGTTTCTATTACTTACCGGTAATCACTTTACTCCTAGTCCTACTCTCGCTTATCTCCATTACGCAATGAGGTCCCTGCGCCTCGTAGACACACCCCCTACCAAAATAAAAAGGCACCACCTCCTCCACAATACCTGTACTTTTTTTGTTGAAACATTTTTTATTGTTTTCCAAATCAGCAAGTCAACAAACATCTCACCCCCCCACCCATCCAGGAAGCACCACACCCGTAGCAACAACCCGACTCTCCAGGAGACGGAACAACCTGCCCACCCGGTCCCCTACCCCCCCTCCCCCACCCCGTGTCAGTGTGCCCCCGCCCCCTACCCCTCCGTCGATGCGCCCCCCCTCCCTCGACAATAAGATACAGGAGCCCAACCTCTCCCTAAGCAAGCAGAACCTTCCCTCGTGCCGAGCCAAAGTGTGGGCGGCCAGGGCCCACCGCCTCACCCCTTCTACTCCCCGCTCCCCACTACCTCCTGCCTGTCAGACACGCTCTCCTCATCCCCAGCCTCGGACATCAACCCCTGAAGTTCTACCACCAACGCTTCCCACGCCCGGGCTGTCGCCAGTGCCTTATCGTCATCCCTCCGGAGGGCCAATTGCACCCGGAGCGTGCCCTCAGCTCCCGCCCAGCGCGCCAACGCCGACCTCCATCGCAGGAAGCTAGGCCCCCCCCGGGACTTCCAGTGCATAGTCAGTTCCCTCTTGGCCATTATCAATCCCAGATCATAAAACTTGCTAGTAACCTTCGTGCGGCGAGTGTGGGGAAACCAAAGCAACAAACAGGCCCCCATATACGGAGCAATGGAGCGATCCGTTACCTGGTTCAAACAATCCACAACAGCATCCCAGTAGTCGCCCAACTGTGTACAGGACCAAAACATGTGCCGAAAGTCCGCACCTTCTCCCCCACACCGCGGGCACTGAGAATGTACCCCCCCGAAATATTGCAATATCTTGGCCGGCGTCAGGTACGCCCTGTGTAACGTAAAGAACTGGACTAACTGGAACCGGGCATTCCTCGTTCCCTTCCAGGCCCTCCGCACCAGCGTGGACCACGTGGACTCGGGGATCTCTTTCTCAAGGTCCGTTTCCCATTTTTCCTTCAGGGTGCCCAGGGGGAGGAGTCCCTCCATCGACAGCCGGCGATAGAGGCAAGTGATGGCCTTAGTTGTCCCCGCCGCCATCACTACATATTGGCAACCCGCGGTGGTCGGCGGTTCCGAGAGCCCCATGTTCCAATGCCTCTGGATGCTCGCCACCAGGGCCGCGTGAAGCAGGAAGTCTCCCCGCGGGAGCCCATAAGAGTCCTGCAAGTCCTGAAAAGGCAACAGCACTCCCTCTCTAAATAAGTCTCCCACCATCTGCACACCCAGTTCCTCCCAAACCACTAGCCCAGACCAATCGCCCCCATGCGGGAACGCCGTACACATCCCCAGGGGGATCTCCGGGGCATAGGGGTGGACTATGGCGGCCCTCCTCTGGCATCTGTTCCAGCACAACCGGAGGGTACGTTCCTCTAAGGTGAGCTGGGCTAGGTCTAACCTCTGGTGGAGGACTATAAAAGCCAGCACATGTCGCGGTATCAGTCTGCCCTGAGGGCCCTCCGGGCCTCTGTACTCCCTGGCCACCGCCTGCGTAAGCCATTGGAGCTGGGCCGCCAAGTAGTACCACTCAAAATCCGGGGCCGCCAAGCCCCCCTCCGCTCTCGGCCGCCGCAGCGTAGTCAGCGCCACTCGCCGACTTCCCGAACCCCAAATGAAGCCCGTAGAGAGTACCCGCAGCCTCGCGAAAAACGCCGCCGGGTTCCATATAGGAAGGGTGCGAAAATAATAAAGAAGAAGTGGCAGCGCCACCATTTTCAGCAGCGCCACCCTCCCAGCACACGAGAGTGGGAGCGTACTCCAAAACCCCATGCTTCCCCGTAAGCCACGAAGGGCCCTACCAACATTCCCCTCCAACAAATCAGTCTGGGTATGATATATGTTAACCCCCAGATAACGGAGGCAGCTGCCTTCCCATCGGATCTGTCCCAACGCCCGCGGGGCCCGTCCTCCCTGCGACAACGGAAACAAGCATGTCTTACCCCAGTTGACCTTAAGCCCAGACAGTCGACCAAACTCCTCCAATAGGGCAATCGCTCCGTCCAGCGCGCTCTCCGCATCTGCCAAGTACATCAGCAGATCATCTGCGTATAGGGAGATATAGTGTGTATCCTCCCGCAGGGAAACTCCCACATAAGCGCCCCCTCGTCGGGCATGAGCCGCCAGCGGTTCGACGGCCAGGGCAAACAACAGGGGGGAGAGGGAGCACCCCTGCCTCGTCCCCCTCCGCACACTGTAGGGGGCCGATATGGTAGCCCCTGTCTTCACTCGGGCCGTAGCATCGCTATAAAGCAATGTGGTCCATCGTACAAAGTCCTCCCCAATCCAAACTCCCGCAGTACTCGGTATAAGTAGGGCCATTCCACACTATCGAAGGCCTTTTCTATGTCGACCGACAGCGTGCAGGCCTCCGGGAAGACATCCCGGTCCAGTTCCATCACTCGCAACAACCGTCGCACAGAAGTGGCCGTGCTGCGCCGAGGGATGAAGCCCGCCTGATCCGGGTGGATTAAGGCGGTCATATGACTCAAGAGGCGCGACGCCAGTATTTTACTCAAAATTTTATAGTCTACCGTCAGCATTGAGAGCGGCCGGTACGCCGTGCGCACGCCGGCCTCCCCCCCGGGCTTCAATAAAGGTACTACAATCGCCTCTCGAGCAGAGGTGGGCAAGCACCCAAGCCGCCAGGCCTCGCTGTACAGGACCTGCAGCTGCGGTGCTAACAGATCCGGAAAAGCCGCAAAGAACTCGACAGGCAACCCATCCGCCCCCGGGGTTTTCCGACGGGCCATGTGCCGAATCGCCGCACGGGTCCAGCCGAGGAAGGCGGGCCTCCAATAAAAAGCCCGCTAGGCCTTCGGGCTCACCCTCCATAGTGCTATTATACAGCCCAGCATAATAACTGGCAAACCGCTGATTTATCCCCATTTGGGAATAAACCGGGGCATCCCCCGCTTCCACCAGGAAAAGTATTGGTTCGCCCCGGGCCGTCGGGTTCGCCAACCATGCCAGAAGGGATCCCACCTTATCCCTTTCCGCGTGCGCCCACACAAGGTAGCTTTTATGGTCAAAACAGCGGAGCTTCTCCACTCGCACCGCCACGCCCTCACGCGCCTCGGCAACTGCGGCCAACTCACCGTCTCCCACCTGATGCGCCCGTTCAGCCGCCCGCAGCAGGGCCTCCGCCCCGTCAACCTCCTTCAATAAAGTCTTCCGCACTCCGGCCGTGGATGATATACAAACCCCCCGAGCAACCGCCTTAAACGCGTCCCATTCCATCGCCCGGCTTGCCGTCGTACCCGAGTTCCGCCCAAAATATTGTTCAATGCAGCCGCTGACCTCATCCCGGAAGACCGAATCCTCCAGAAGCAAGGGGTTAAGACGCCACGTAGGAATGGCTTGCCGCTGCCGGGACCACTGCAGCATCCCCACACAGGGGTTATGGTCCGAGAGAGTTTTAGCTAGATATTCACTATGCCGCATCAGCGTATGGACGTCCGGGGAACACAATATACCATCCAATCGGACATACAGCTCATGAGGGGCAGAATAAAAGGAGTAATCCCTGTCCAGCGGATGATGAGTACGCCAAGTGTCCACCAGACCCCAAGTAGCCTGCCAATTCCGTCGACTATTGGCCACCCGACACACCACCGACTGCGCAAGGGGCGGGTGGGACCTGTCCAGCTCAACATCAGTTACTGAATTAAAATCCCCTCCCAACACCACCGGCCCCGTCAGATACGCCGCCAACTGACCCGACAGCCTGGAGAGGAACGTGGCCTGGTCCATATTAGGGGCATACACACTGCACAAGCTCAGGTCCCTCCCGTCCAACCGCCCCTGCACTGCCACGAACCTACCCTCCGGGTCCACTAACGTCATCAAAGGCTGGAAAGGGACACCCGCTCTCACCCAGATCAGAGCCCCCCGGGCAAACTTCGAGAAGGTTGTATAGTACAATTGACCCCGCCAGCGCCTCCGTAATGCCTTCCCCTCCTCTTTGTCTAAGTGGGTTTCTTGAAGGAAGGCTACCTGAACCCCTCTCCGCACTAAGTAGGCATGGACTTTATGTCTCTTCACCATAGAGGTGAGCCCCCTCACGTTCCAGGTCATAAATCTCAGTTCAGGTGGGGTCCCCATCCCAGCGCCGAACTAACCATCTTTTCCTACCCCTCCGAGGCACACTGACAAAACCCTGAACCCCCAAAACACCCCAACTCCCCGGTCCCCCTCCCTTCCCCAGAACAGGCTCTAAACCACAGTCACCCATCCAAATACTACCCCAAACAGAAACCAAACACTCTGGTAGCCACCAGAGTCTCACTATGTCCGTGAGGTTGAGGTGGTGGCTCTACGCCTGACGGGCTCGACGACAGTTCTCCTCAGAGCATCCACGCCCAGACTCCATCAATCGTCCCCCAGCGTTCCACTCCCTGCAGGCCCCCCGCTCTCACCGCCAGGGCCCCTCAATAGTCCCATCCGTAGGACCCCACCAGGCACCAGCCCCTCCCCGAGCCCCGCCAAGCCCGGCCCGGCCTCCCTCTCCCCGAACTCTCAGTCCGCCCAGCCCATGTCCCGCAGTCCATGGCCCAAGCACTCCTCAAACCTTCAGGCATCTAACAATTCGTCCGCCGTCCCAGGGGTAACATCCGGCAGCTCCTCCGCCTCCTCGACAGCACCATCCGAGTGGGAGTCCTCCGTGCCCTTCCGGGAGCCCGAATCCTCGCTGGGCTGAGAGGCCGTGGCCCCCGAAATCACAGAGACCGCCCGCAGTGCAGCTCGCCTTTCCAGAGCCGTCTGGGAGGCACCCGGTGAGCGGGCCCCCGCCGCCCGCACCTTATTACGCCTGCTGCGGCGGGTCTTCGCCGGGGTTCCCTGCGGCCCCTCCACAGCAGCATGCGCCGCTGCGCGAGTCCGGGCCGATTCCAGTCAACTCCAGGCTGCTGCGGGGTCAGTGAAGAAGGACGTCGTCCCGTCCAGCACGATTCGGAGGCGGGCCGGGAACAACAAAGAGTACTGCAGCCCCTCTTCCCGCAACGCTCTCTTCACCGCCTGGAAGGAGGAGCGTCTGCGTTGAACATCCATGGGGTAATCCGGGTAAATAGAAACCGCAACGTTCTCCACCTGGTAGGGTCCCGAAGTCCTGGCCCTCTGAAGGATGATATCACCGTCTCTGTAATGCAGCAGGCGGGCCACCACCGGCCGGGGCGGGCGGCCCGGATCCGGGGGACGGGCCGGGACCCTGTGCGCCCTCTCCAAGGTGAAAAACCGCGTGAATCCCTCGGGCGCCACCACCTCTTGTAGCCAGGTCTCCAAAAAGGTTAGCATATCTCCCCCTTCAACCTTTTCGGATAGCCCTACTACGCGAATGTTATTGCGGCGGTTGCGCCCTTCGGCATCCTCAGCCCTCTTTTCCAGAATCGCCACCCGCCGTAGGAGATACGCCGTTTGACCCTCCAACACCTTCTGCGCTGGCGCTACCAAGTCCAACCCGTTCTCCGTGTGCTTGACCCTATCCACCAGCTTCCTGTGGTCCGCCCGGAGCAGCCCCAGATCTGAAGACACCTGCGCGATATCAGTCTGCAGCGCTGTTTTCGTGTCCGCTATTGCCTGCAGGATTTGGTCGAGCTGTCGCTGCTGTAGGCCCGCCGCCGAATCGGCACTCGTTCCGCCAACCCGGCCACCGGCAGAGTCTCCCGCTGAATCCGCTGGGTTCCCCCCCAGCTTGGGTCGCGGCTTACCCATTCTTCTAGCCAGGAAGCATGTCAGGGGGTCCCTCCACAGTTGGCCTCCAGGCCTGCTCGCCCAAGCAGCAGCAGACGGACCCCCTCGCCGGCCGCAGGGGCCTGTGCCCCCTTGCCTCTGGACAGCAAGGGCTCCGGCGCGCTCCTGCCTCTCGCTGGGCACCCCGATGCGAGCGGCCCCCAGCACACTCCAAGGCCGGCCACGCCGCTGTGGCAGGGATCAACGTCTGACCCCCTCCGCTATCTGCCAGGGATCTCCGGAGCAGTCGCACCAGGGCGGGCACCGTTCAGCAGCCAGCCCTTCAAGCCCGCTCCCTGAGGCCAGCCAGACCGCCACCGCCGGGGCGCTCGCAGCACTCGTCGGCCTCCTCGCGGTCTTCACCTGCCCACCAATCGCGCCGGGCCCACTGCCTCCACTCCAGCGCCAGGCTCTCCGCTCCCGTCACAAGCCCAGCACCATCCTCCGTATCTCCGCCTCTTCACAGTGCGGCCACTGCCGCTAGCTCCGGTGGCGGAGGGGCTCCCAATCCCGGACCTCCCACGGCAGGCGGACTCTGCTCCGCTCCACTGCTCGCTAGTGCAAACCCGGCACTTCCGGTGTCTGCAGCCGGGTCCGCCTCACTTCCGGCCAGCTCTCCGGATACTGTGGGCCGTGGCCGCTCGTCTCCTTACAGGCCGCCCAATATGGCCGACGGCCACCCGCCTCCGCCGCGGCGCCGGCACCGCGCCAGCCCTCTGTACCGCACTTCACTCAGCCCGTCTGCTCCGGGAGCCCAGAGTTGGCAGGGGAAGCCCTCCGGGAGCTTCAGGTCGCCGGGGCAACTCTTGTGTCAGGATTTTTGGCTGGGCTGGATGCGGAGCTCTTCGCTCACGCGTCCATGCCCGTCGGCTGCCAAGCCACGCCCCCTCCACAATACCTGTACTTACCAAGCCACCGTAGACACCGTTGCCCGGGCCACCGGGAGGGAGGGCTGTAATAGAGTAAGCGAGAGTAGGACTAGGAGTAAAGTGATCACCGCTAAGTAATAGAAACATTACCTCCACGTCCCTCTCGCTTATCCCCATTACGCAATGAGACATACCAAGCCAAAGAAAAACCAGGCCAACTTTCCAAGCACAAGCCCAGAACATCGGAACAAAACGCAGCAAAGAAGGGCAAACAAACAGGAAAGATAAGCCAGACTCAACACAGCCGACGGAATCCCAGAGACATGCCCAGCCCCAAACACGGGTAAGAAGGAAGACCCACAAAACAAGGAGCCGAGGACCCCCCAAGCCAGCAAGCTGACACAACAGGAAGAAATATATAATACCAACAGGAGAGGGAGGAATAATCACTCTTATTCCCCCTAATGCATAAGTTCAGTAACAACAAAAGAGTGAGTAGAGAGGGCGAGTCAGCACGAGGAATACCTCTTATTTAAAAGAACCCTCACTCACCAACCTAGTTGGTGACATGCTTCATCATCGGGTTCCCACCAGAGAGGCCGAGTGCCTCCTTGGTGTGCTACGACGCCTGAATTACAGCGGAGTGGGTATTAGTGATGTAGTGTCAGTGCAGCGGTGAAATAGTGCAAGTTAAAAGATGCCGTGGTTTAATCCAAAAGTAATTTTAATGGTGGAAAACCAGGTATCATTAAAAACAGGTGAGACGGACGCTAGCTGTCTGGCTAAATTGACCAGGCGCATCCAAATTAGAGTAAGTGTGGTTGGTGGTCAACATGTTTCAGCTTACGAAGTGCGATTTGCCAAGCATTCGTCAGGACCAGGCCTCCACGGCGGTGTGCGCTCGCTAAGGCGCACCCTAATCTGTGGAGGGATGCAAATGGTAAAACTCACGATTTTACCATGGAGGCCTTCTGGAGTTCCAAACAGCCAACGGACGCTGTAAGAGAAAACACGTATAAAACACACACAACAATTCAGTGAGCTCAGTGGTATCTCTTGACAAGCAATCAAGAGGTCTAGTGTGTTTGACACCTTGTGCAGTGAATTACCAATCAGTGCTTCCAGGTAATAACACGTATACCTCTATATCAGGCACTCATGTCAATCAGGGTGAACGTACTGCCACACCGTTGATGGCATGTCACCAACTAGGTTGGTGAGTGAGGGTTCTTTTAAATAAGAGGTATTCCTCATGCTGACTCACCCTCTCTACTCATTCTTTTGTTGTTACTGAACAACAGTAAGAAAAGCCGCAGAGCCAGAAGGCGAAACACCCCACAGACAAAAGAAAAGGGGGAACACCAGAGAGCCCGCCAAACAGGAGGGAAAGCCCCAAGAGGGACACATCCACTGAGTAAAGGACCACCCCACACAGAACCAGGAGACCAGACCAACCAACAGACCCCAGCAACAGGACCGCCAAGCCCTGAAAGGCAAGCCCAGAGCACCAGAGGCAGAGAAACAGAAAAGGGAACCACGTGCGCGAGAGCACACCAAGCTCCCAACCAACAACCAATGCAGAGCACAAGGAGACCAGGCAGACCCCCAGAAATCACTTGCACAGAAGAGGCGACCAAAGCCGAGAGACCAAGGCATCGACAGCCACCAAGCCCCAACTGCAAAAAGCCAACCCAGGAAATGCCTGAGAAGGCACCAGCAGAAAACGAAACCAGAGGGCCGCAGAACCAGAGAATCCAGACCCCCCACCAGCTCCAACAACAGAGAAACCAAAGGAAGAGGACAGGAAGAAGGCCCCAGAAAAACCGGACCTCCAACCCACCGAACCAGGACCCTGGAACAAGGTCAACAGAAGAAAGCCAGCAAGATGCCCACAGGCCAAGGAAACTGCAGGGGAACCAGCCCCAAAACAACACCCCCAACACCTCCGAACCGGGGAGCAGCGGAAGGAGGACCCCAACAGTCACCAGGGCAACCCACACCCAGACCCCACAGCAAACAGCCCAGAGTCCAAACGGCAGGACCAGGAAAGGCCCAGACAGAACAGAGAACCCAAAAAAATGCATAAGACATGGACAAACGAGGACGGACAGGAATGCAGCAAGCAAAAAGAAAACAGACAAGAACGCCCCAGAGTCAAAAGGCAAACACCCCACTGGGAAGAACCACATCAACCAACCAGCCACAGGACAGGCACACACTGGATAACCCAAGGCAGGAGCACGCCCAAGGGACCTGCAGCACGGCGGAAACAAGACTCCAACCCCATCCAGGCTGAAACGGCCCACAGAAGGAAGAGGAATGGGGAACAGCATGTTGGAAAAAAATCCAAGGGACCCACACAGTAACAAGGGGCAGCCAAAACAGCCCACCAGTAGCCAAAAGGACCCAGCAGGCCAGGACAGCAGAGGAGGCCACCACTGGCACCCCATGAATCGAAAGAAGCAGAGGCCACAAGAGGGACCAAAAAGGAAACAAGCAGAATGCCCTGGGCCACAGCGCTGCCCCCAACCACCCAGAAATGGGAGAAGCAGGAGCCGGAGAACACTGCCCTACCAGGGAATTGAGGAGGGCAAAGCCCAGACCAGACCACAAAAACCCACAAAACACCGACCATAGACCAGGAGACAGAAGCCAACAGTACCTGGCATACACAGGTGGGCACCCAGCCAGGCACGAACCAGGCCCGACCCTGCCTAACTCTTGAGACCAGACGAGAACAGGCATTACACGGCGGCATGGCCATAGGCAGAGGAGCCAGCGAAGGCCACAGAAACCCAGACAGACACTCAATCAGGAACGATCCAGGGCCGACGCCGCCGAACGCCAGTGGACAGGAGCTACCAGGGACGAATGGCCGGAGGTCACAGACCTCCCCAACAAGAACGACAGACGCAACACCCTGAAAGACCACAGGTACACACGCCCCACCAGTACAACAAGGCCGTCCAGGCCAAAACCAGAGGCCAGCAAAAGACCGACAAGCCACCACAAGCCGGCAACCCACCAGAACTGCAGGCAAAGAGCCCCAGGACAAGAAACAGCCAACAGGCGGAAGCAAGATTGAACACCCAGGCAGGAAGAAGCAACCACGGCACCCCACCAAACAGTGCACAGGGAAAGCTGAAGAGAAAGACCACCAGCACACCCAAGGGGGAGAAACATCACAACCGAAAAGCCCCCGAGCAACGGTCAACAGGACCTCCGACCCTCTGTCTAGGTCATGGGTACTCACAAACTTTCTCTCGGGGGCCAAATTTACAGTGTGGTTTCTGGCTGAGGGCCGCACCGGTGGGGGCGGGGCCAGTGGGGGAGGGGGCGGGGCTAGAGCAAAAAAAAACTATGACCATGAGGTTGAACACAGGCCACTGCAGCGGACGCCTTCATCCACTGAGCCACCAGACCCGGTATGCACACCTATCTATCTATCTATCTATCTATCTATCTATCTATCTATCTATCTATCTATCTATCTATCTATCTATCTATCTATCTATCTATCTATCTATCTATCTATCTATCTATCTATCTATCTATCTATCTATCTATCTATCTATCTATCTATCTATCTATCTATCTATCTATCTATCTATCTATCTATCTATCTATCTGTCTACCGCCCTCTCTATCTATCTATCTATCTATCTATCTATCTATCACTCTGTCTCCCGCCCTCTCTATCTATCTATCTATCTATCTCTCACTCTGTCTCCCGCCCTCTCTATCTATCTATCTATCTATCTATCTATCTATCTATCTATCTATCTATCTATCTATCTATCCATCACTCTGTCTCCCGCCGTCTCTATCTATCTATCTATCTATCTATCGGTCTCCCGCCCTCTCTATCTATCTATCTGTCTCCCGCCCTCTCTATCTATCTATCTATCTATCTATCTATCTATCTATCTATCTATCTATCTATCTATCTATCTATCTATCTATCTATCTATCTATCTATCTATCTATCTATCTATCTATCTATCTATCTATCTATCTATCTATCTATCTATCTATCTATCTATCTATCTATCTATCTATCTATCTGTCTCCCGCCCTCTCTATCTATCTATCTATCTATCTATCTATCTATCTATCTATCTATCTATCTATCTATCTATCTATCTATCTATCTATCTATCTATCTATCTATCTATCTATCTATCATCTATCTATCTATCTATCTATCTATCTATCTATCTATCTATCTATCTATCACTCTGTCTCCCGCCCTCTCTATCTATCTATCTATCTATCTTTCTCTCACTCTGTCTCCCGCCCTCTCTATCTATCTATCTATCTATCTATCTATCTATCTATCTATCTATCTATCTATCTATCTATCTATCTATCTATCTATCTATCTATCTATCTATCTATCTATCTATCTATCTATCTATCTATCTATCTATCTATCTATCTATCTATCTATCTATCTATCTATCTCTCACTCTGTCTCCCGCCCTCTCTATCTATCTATCTATCTATCTATCTATCTATCTATCTATCTATCTATCTATCTATCTATCTATCTATCTATCTATCTATCTATCTATCTATCTATCTATCTATCTATCTATCTATCTATCTATCTATCTATCTATCTATCTATCTATCTATCTATCTATCTATCTATCTATCTATCTCTCACTCTGTCTCCCGCCCTCTCTATCTATCTATCTATCTCTCACTCTGTCTCCCGATCTATCTATCTATCTATCTATCTATCTATCTATCTATCTATCTATCTATCTATCTATCTCTCACTCTGTCTCCCAATCTATCTATCTATCTATCTATCTATCTCTCACTCTGTCTCCCGCCCTCTCTATCTATCTATCTATCTATCTATCTATCTATCTATCTATCTATCTATCTATCTATCTATCTATCTATCTATCTATCTATCTATCTATCTATCTATCTATCTATCTCTCACTCTGTCTCCCGCCCTCTCTATCTATCTATCTCTCACTCTGTCTCCCGATCTATCTATCTATCTATCTATCTATCTATCTATCTCTCACTCTGTCTCCCGATCTATCTATCTATCTATCTATCTATCTATCTATCTATCTATCTATCTATCTATCTATCTATCTATCTATCTATCTATCTATCTATCTATCTATCTATCTATCTATCTATCTATCTATCTATCTATCTATCTATCTATCTCTCACTCTGTCTCCCGATCTATCTATCTATCTATCTCTCACTCTGTCTCCCGATCTATCTATCTATCTATCTATCTATCTATCTATCTATCTATCTATCTATCTATCTATCTATCTATCTATCTATCTATCTATCTATCTATCTATCTATCTATCTATCTATCTATCTATCTATCTATCTATCTATCTATCTATCTCTCTCACTCTGTCTCCCGCCCTCTCTATCTATCTATCTATCTATCTATCTATCTATCTATCTATCTATCTATCTATCTATCTATCTATCTATCTATCTATCTATCTATCTATCTATCTATCTATCTATCTATCTATCTATCTATCTATCTATCTATCTATCTATCTATCTATCTATCTATCTATCTATCTATCTATCTATCTATCTATCTGTCTCCCGCCCTCTCTATCTATCTATCTATCTATCTATCTATCTATCTATCTATCTATCTATCTATCTATCTATCTATCTATCTATCTATCTATCTATCTATCTATCTATCTATCTATCTATCTATCTATCTATCTATCTATCTATCTATCTATCTATCTATCTATCTCTTACTCTGTCTCCTGCCCTCTCTATCGATCTATCTATCTATCTATCTCTCACTCTGTCTCCCGCCCTCTCTATCTATCTCTCTCTCCGTCCATCACTCTGTTTGTCTCCCTTTCTCTCGGTCTCTCTCTCCGTCCATCACTCTGTTTGTCTCCCTTTCTCTCTGTCTCTCTCTCCGTCCATCACTCTGTTTGTCTCCCTTTCTCTCTGTCTCCCTCCCTGTTTGTCTCCCTCTCGCTCCCTTTGTCTCCCTCCCTGTTTGTCTCCCTCTCGCTCCCTTTGTCTCACTCACTGTTTGTCTCCCTCTGTCTCACTCACTGTTTGTCTCCCTTTCACTCTGTCCCCTCCCTCTCTCTCTCTCCCTCTGTCTCCCTCCCTCTCCCTCTCTCCCTCTGTCTCCCTCCCTCCCTAACCCTCCCTCTGTCTCTGTCTCCCTCCCTCTGTCTCCGTCTCCCTCCCTCTGTCTCCCTCTGTCTCCCTCCCTCCCTCTGTCTGCCTCCCTCCCTCCCTTTGTCCTCCCTTCCTCCCTCTGTCTCCCTGCCTCTCTCTCCCTCTCTCCCTCCCTTCCTCTCCGTCTCCCTCCCTCTCTCTCCCTCCCTCTGTCTCACTCACTGTTTGTCTCCCTTTCTTTCTGTCCCCCTCCCTCCCTCTCTCTCTCCCTCTCCCTCCCTCTCTCCGTCTCCCTCCCTCTCTCTATTGCTCTCTCTTTCCCTCTGTCTCCCTCACTCTGTCTCCCTCCCTCCTCCGTTCTCCCTCCGTCTCCCTCCCTCTACCTCCCTCCCTCCCCCTCCCTCTGTCTCCCTCTCTCTCTCCCTCTCTCCCTCCCTTCCTCTCCGTCTCCCTCCCTCTCTCTCCCTCCCTCTGTCTCACTCACTGTTTTGTCTCCCTTTCTTTCTGTCCCCCTCCTTCCCTCTCTCTCTCCCTCTCCCTCCCTCTCTCCGTCTCCCTCCCTCTCTCTATTGCTCTCTCTTTCCCTCTGTCTCCCTCACTCTGTCTCCCTCCCTCCTCCGTTCTCCCTCCATCTCCCTCCGCCTCCCTCCCTCCCTCCCCCTCCCTCTGTCTCCCTCTCTCTCTCCCTCCCTTCCTCTCCGTCTCCCTCCCTCTCTCTCCCTCCCTCTGTCTCACTCACTGTTTGTCTCCCTTTCTTTCTGACCCCCTCCCTCTCTCTCTCCCTCTCCCTCCCTCTCTCCGTCTCCCTCCCTCTCTCTATTGCTCTCTCTTTCCCTCTGTCTCCCTCACTCTGTCTCCCTCCCTCCTCCGTTCTCCATCCGTCTCCCTCCCTCTCCCTCCCTCCCCCTCCCTCTGTCTCCCTCTCTCTCTCCCTCTCTCCCTCCCTTCCTCTCCGTCTCCCTCCCTCTCTCTCCCTCCCTCTGTCTCACTCACTGTTTGTCTCCCTTTCTTTCTGTCCCCCTCCCTCCCTCTCTCTCTCTCCCTCTCCCTCCCTCTCTCCGTCTCCCTCCCTCTCTCTATTGCTCTCTCTTTCCCTCTGTCTCCCTCACTCTGTCTCCCTCCCTCCTCCGTTCTCCCTCCCCCTCCCTCCCCCTCCCTCCCCCTCCCTCTGTCTCCCTCTCTCTCTCCCTGTCTTCCCCCCTCTCCCTGTCTTCCTCCTCTCCCTGTCTTCCTCCTCTCCCTCCCTCTTCCTCCCTCTGTCGCACTCTGTCTTCCTCCCGCTGTCACCTCACCCCCTGCTCTCACTCCCTGCTGCCCTCCATCACCTCACCCTGCTGTCCTCTGTCACCTCACCCCGCGCTGAGACTGCTTCCAGGGAACACACACGGCCGCCGCACCCAAGTACTTCACAGGTCTTTTAAAGACCATTCACTTGTTAATGAGACTTTGTTGTATTTCACCTCTTCTTAGCGCCCCTGCATCTCCTCTCAATCTGAGGGGAGATGCAGGGGCGCTAAGAAGAGGTGAAATACAACAAAGCCTCATTAACAAGTAAATGGCCTTTAAAAGAATCGCCCGGCCTCACAGCTCCGCGCTGCTGTAACCGTGTAACCGGCGGTGTTCGCTGACAAGCACAGGGCACAGGCACTATGTCTGCAAGGTCCGCGGGCCACCAAGGAAGGCTTGCCGGGCCGCTGACGGCCCGCGGGCCGTACTATGAGTACCCGTGGTCTAGGTCCACTCTCTCCCCACAGCTCCACTGTGCCCTCTCTTGCCTCCAGACCCCGACCTCTTCCTTGGGAGATTCGAGGCTGCTGCCCGCTCCTGTCAGGAAACAACAAAAGACATAGCACCGCTATACAGAAAACAAAAAAGGACGTCCAACCCAGACGGTCAGAGGGGCAAAGGGAAAGGAGAACTGCATCCACCACCAACAGACCCCCACCACAGAGGCCGAGAGGTCCAGTTCCCAAAATAGAAGGGCAAAAGGGGGAGCAGCACCTAGGGGCCCAACAAGACACAGCGACAGCCAGAGCACCGCTCCGAAGCGCAGCGACAAACCCAGGGACAGCCGCAGGAAAAGGTGGCCCCAAAACCCCAGAACCAAGACAGAAGCGAACCTGAATGTGGAACAGAGCCTCACCAGACATGGGTAGACAGGACCACGAGGGCGTAGGAAAGCCTCCGCAGCCACGGCCAGAGGACAAGCTCTCAAAAGGAAGGAATGTGCCGAAACCCAGAAGAAAAGGCCAGGTGGACAGGGGAAACCGCAAAGACGACCCGGCAAGACCCAAGGCCCTAAGCAGCAAAGCAACCCCACCCGAGAACCAACGAGAGCAGGGGAGCCAAAGATCAGAGGCAGACCAACCCGCGGCAGAGAAGGCCTGCACCAACCCCTGAGGCAGGACCGGGACCCTGCACGAACGACAAACCCAAGCAAGAGACAGGTGCCAGAGCCCCGAAGCCACAGCAGAAGGCCCCCTGGGGGCACACACAGGAAGAAAAAGTGCCACACTCAGCGGGCCAAGACCCCCAGATGCGCACACCGGCCGGCGAAAGAACTGCAAACTACACCCCATGCAGGCCAGACAACCATACCAGCAGGAGCGACCACCAGAGGTGCACAGCAGCCCGAGAGACACAAAACACACCACCAAAGCCTGCAGCACCGCAAACAGGAACTGAGAGGCGCAGAGCAACCCGACCAGGCCTACTGATTCAAGCTGCACCCATCCCTCATGCACAGCAATGGGGACAGACAGCAAAGCAATCAAAAAACAAACGCAAGAGGCACCACTGAAAAGCAGCATACACCCCAGCTGCGGAAGCCAAAGAGTCACAGATGTCACGGGAACCAAGACAAGCCCCTCACCCACCCGGAAGTCATCACAGCAGACCTCCGGCTAGGGTGCACCGGCAGTTTGCAGGGAGGAGGATCCGATGCCGCAGCACAGCAGGCCGACAACCACACCCCCACCCACCAAACACACTACCAGCACCCACCGGCACAGCAGGAAACAGCACCCCAGAGTGAGTGCTGTGCAAATAAGAGGATCACAGAAAGTCCCAGTAGAGAAGAAGCAGCCCGCAGTCAGGAGCACTGCACCCCAACAGGCCGACGCGCACACCGACCGCAGTGTAGTGTAGTCCCAATAGTACCCTGTCATGCAGGACCTACGCTGTTTACGGATAACATATACTGTGGGTCTGGTGGCAGACTGACTCCGTGCACCCCCGCCACATATGTTAGCCTATGGTTTGCATTAGCTACCTTGTAGAGCCACTACAATCTCCTGTTATCAGAGAGATTCGTTTTTGGCAACCTCAGAACACAATAACCTCAGACTCGTGGAAACAATATACTACTTTTCACCCAATCACTCGGGCTTGCTTGTTTTGCTCTCAGAGAGAGAGACAGAGAAGAAACAGTCGAGCGTTTTTACAATACGAATTTATTGTACCGTAGTTCTTCTCATGTAAAATAAGTGCACTGTTACAATTGTAACACAGGAGCAGAGATAAAGAACCAGCAGTACAGTGAATAAAAAGGAATAGTATTGTTCTACCATTTTGCAATAGTCACGAACATATACATGAATATGAAATGCATTTATAAAATAAAGTGCGTACTCCTATGATGCCTGACTAGATGTACCTAGCATGTGAGTAGGTGCTACAGAGCATAAGAGCCTAAATCTAAGAGCCAAGAATCCCGCTAGGATTGAGTCAAATTCAAATTCAAAAGCTTTATTCAGTACATTTTTCATGACCATAAAAGCATACTAAAAACAGAAATAAAAATACATTATTTACACAGTCACTATTAATTTATAAATACAGTCCATATTTAAATGAAGATCCAAGGAAACAATTTAATATAAAATCATTAAAATCTTATAAATTAATTAGTCTTAAAATAAATCTTCTCACAAGGTACATAAAATACATTCAGTTATAAGTATCACACATTTAAAATATTGGGCATTATGTTTCCATCTTTAGTTCACATAATTTTCATAGGTTAGAGCCTCCAAATAAGAATAAGTCTTTCTTTTCTTAATAGACATTTGGATAAAATTGCAGGCAGCATTCATAATTTTTTCATCCTCCAGGCTACATATATAATTAAAAGCTTGTTTGTAGTTATAGTATTTATTTACTAGAAAGAGGGGTTTCAAAGTATATTTACGAATGTCCCTATAAAAATCCCAGAATAATAAAAAATGCAGCGTGGTTTGAGACGATTTTCCGTTGCATGGACAAAATGGTAAAACATGGTACCTTCTCCTGATCATAGGGAACGCAACTAAATAATGTAAGGTACCAAGTCTTAATCTAGTCAGAAAGAACCTATGCTGAACATTTCTTACTGTAATAAGGTAGGGTTGTATGCCCATAAAAAATGGGCGCTCATAGTACTAAGTAATACTTTGTTTTGTACTTGATTCCCTCTCCCTTTCTAAGTCCATAGCAGTAATAAACCTTGTTTTCAGTTCTTTCCTACGATATTCTTGGATAGACATCGGTTCCTTAAGCTCTGGGGTTAGTTTGCAGCTTTTTAGTAAAGTTTGTAAATAATCAAGCCACAATATTTTCCTACTATTATCTAGAGCCAGGCAATCAAGTATTATGCTCTTAGTGAACCTAGCTTCTTCTCTCGTCCAAATCCCGTGCCATAATGTTAAACCAGCTGGTTTTATAAAATCGTTAATATAGGGAACAGACAATTCTCTATGAACTAAGCAGCTAGATGTAGAACTTGGGACTGCTAACAAATGTTTTAAGAACTTATTCTCTTGTGTTTGGAGGGTTGCAATATTAGCTCTCCCCCATAAAGCTGCACCATAACATGCAGTCGAAATTGCTTTACTTCTATATAGGGTGAGAATTTCCATTATGGGTTAATTTCCTATCTTTTCTGAGAATCTAAAGATGCCCTCTATACTTCGTATACATTTCAAATTTGATAGATTAATATGTGAACCCCATGTACCGTTTTCATTGTACAGTAAACCCAGCTAAGTAA
Source organism: Triturus cristatus (assembly GCF_964204655.1). Taxonomy (NCBI): domain Eukaryota; kingdom Metazoa; phylum Chordata; class Amphibia; order Caudata; family Salamandridae; genus Triturus; species Triturus cristatus. The sequence continues at coordinate 1,249,542,955 of NC_140592.1, read as the reverse complement.
AACTTGAAACTCTCTCAGTCGCAATGCCATCCACATAATGCTTTTTGATTATTTTTCTATTTTTTCCACAAGTCATGACGAAGATTTTGGTTAGGTTTAATTTGAAATCCTTTTCAGTCATAAAATGAGCAAATTTTTCAATCAGGCAATGCAAACCATTTGCCGTCCTTGAAATAAGGAGGGTATTTTTAAGGAGGAAACAATTTAGCGAGGTGAGGTCAATCACAAGAGAACGGAGGACAGGGACGGAGACCACAGCATGAGCCAAGGGTAGAGAAATTGAGGTTCATATACAATTCTGCAAGTAGTTAAGAAGCACTACAGTACATATATTTGTACAAGCTGGGGGTCGCGTAACTAGTTAGCATGGAGGAGTCTCGATCGTTATCGGAATTAACCAGACAAATCGCTCCACCAACTAAGAACGGCCATGCACCACCAGCCATGCACCACCACCCACAGAATCGAGAAAGAGCTATCAATCTGTCAATCCTTGCCGTGTCCGGGCCGGGTGAGGTTTCCCGGACACGTAAAGGATTTGTCTGGTTAATTCCCTCCCTGTCCTCCGTTCTCTTGTGATTGACCTCACCTCGCTAAATTGTTTCCTCCTCAAAAATACCCTCCAGTTGAGACATTGTTTTTTGTTGCATATTACGCCTGGTCTCACCTGGTTTAACGGGCTCTACTCCTGTGTTTTGTTACTGTCCTTGAAATAAGGACGGCATCGTCCGCATAGAGGAGCACTGGGGTGGGGCGAGGTCCTACTTTCGGTGCATCAGCCTTAAGGTTCTGTAAACAACAATCAACGTTATTTATGAATAGTGAGAATAAAAGGGGTGTTAAAATGCACCCCTGTCTTATCCCACAAGTTACCCTGAAGTCAGGCGTGCATTCTCCCTTTAAACCAAATAGAACTCTGAATAACAAATTAGTGTAAATCTGGGATAAACAAACGTCTTTGGGGGCACCTAGCTCAACCAGTGTTTGCCACAATTTATCATGATTCACCAGGTCAAAAGCACTGGTGAGATCCACAAAACAAAGGTGTAGGGACCCCCCTTTTGCTAAGGTGCATTTTCCCATCAAAAGATCCAGGTTTACACATTGTTCTATTGTCCCAATACCTTTCCTAAACCCATACGGGGCCTCTGAGAGAATGTTACTCACAGAGGCACAGGTTTCTAGTCTTCCCAGCAAGACTCTCCCCATCAATTTCGAGGTAGAGTCAAGGAGGAATATGGGGCGATAACACTTGGCATTTCCACTATCCCCTTTTTAAAATATAGGAACTATAATACTTTCAACCCAAGATGTGGGCAGTTTTCCATCAAGGGTTGCGTTAAAAAAATTCAGTGGGATAGGTGACCAGAATTCAGTATCATGCTTAAAAACATCGATTGGGACCCCATCAGAGCCAGCGGCTTTACCACTAGCACTTTTATTAAGTGCCCCTTTAATTTCTTCTAGAGTTATCTTGGGTATCTGTCAGACTCTAATTACGGTACTCAAACTTACACAGGAACAGAGATGCTAGTTCCCAAATCCACCCCGACAGCAATCCAGAGCTTAGTGTGACAAGTCTCTAGAGTGGCTATCTAGGGGGAAGGGGGAAAGTGGATAAAATAACAAAAGAGAGAAGAGACTGTTCTGCGGCTTCCTTCAGGAGTCCGTCCAGCAGACTTCTTTTGCTGAAGAGATAACCTGTAGATAAGAGTTATTGTTATAATAAACTTTTAGTCCTTAACCTCTCTTATCTCTCAACCCCAAATGCCTTATTTCCTTACCATGCCAATTTCAGAACTCTGCTTCTCTTCTATTTCTTTTCTGTGTGTGCTTTTATTTAATTAACTATATTCTTCGTCTGCAATTAAAAAGGAAATAGCTAGAACCCAAGGTTTATCTGCCTCATATAAATCTTTCTCTCTGAGCTTCTCACTTACTTTCCTATTTTTCTTTTTACTCTCCTATGTCTTATCTTCCTTGGTATCTGCCTTAATTCACAGCTTCCTTTTCTTTTTGCACACCTGTAATATAGTTACATTTATCTGTTAAGAATTTCTGCTTTCTTTTAAACCTGACGTTATCTATTTTAATTTGGTATACTACTTACTGTGTTTGAGGTCTTTTCCTATTGGTAATTATTCATCTGTGTGTTTAATGCTTTCTCCTCTTTTCGTGGTGGTATTTCACTCTCAGTACTTAGCTATTGTTCGACGACTTATTTCTGTGGTAAGTATGGTTTTATCTTATTCTATTATTTGTAGTTGCTCAAGAGTTCTAATCTATATTGCAATTCTCTCTTCGACTTTTTCAGGACTTGTCGTTACTATTCGTTACCTCTGTGAAGAATTACAGTAAAGCCACTTCCCTCACAGTAAGTTCTATGACTCTATTGCTTTCGGTAATTTACTTCAGTTCTCTGACGTGACAAATAAACACTCGTTAACTTAGCTTCATTTTTTCTTGTGCTTCCTTCAGATGCTCCTGTTGACGCTGCTTCCTCTCCCTGACGACTCGGTGCGAAATCTCCACAACTAAGATTTGCTGTTCTCCTCAAAAGTCACTTTACTTCATGGAACTCAGATTTCGAACTTGTATCTACTGACTTCCGAAAACTCTTCAGGGTAGATTCTGAAAAGCCTTCGAGCGAGAACTAAAACACTTTTAGTCAGCGCGCACTGGAATGCGCACCTGACTCTCTAGAATTCTTGGTGAAGTGCGCAGTTCCTAGGCAGCGCGAGCCTCACCTAGGATTCCAGCGCGTTCTCTGCCAAACACTAGAACGCTAACAGCTACTCAGTTCTGGTGGCCTTTTCTGGCGCCATTTGCGAGTCAGCTCCACCCATGAACCTTCCATTGCTCGGGGTGTACAGACTTTGAGTCTTCGATGCGCAATTAAACCTATCTGTAATCTTGGGTTCCTGACAGTACCCTCCAACAAGGTAGGTTCTCTCCTTTGGGGTTTAGTTGGTGATCGTAGGTGAAAGGCCTTGACTAATCTTGGAGCATGAACATCTTCCTCTCGTTCCCAAGACCTTTCCTCGGGCCCATAACCCTTCCAGTCCACCAAATAGTATAACTTCCCTTTTTGTATTTTGGAGTCTAGAATTTCCTTGACTTCAAATTCAGTACCAGTCTCTAGCTGAAGAGGCCTTGTTGGCAGGTTTTTTCGCAGATCTTCTGGAGCCTTCTTCAACAGGGATATGTGGAAAACTGGATGTATCTTCAACTTTGGTGGCAATTGAACTCGGTAAGTCACCAGATTTATTTTCTCCTCTACCAGATATGGACCAATAAATCTCGGTTGAAACTTCCGATTACCCTTCAATCTCAAATTCTAAGTACTTAACCAAACCTTGTCTCCTAATTCCAATGAGGGGCCTACTCGTCTCTTTCTGTCTGCATACCTCTTATATTTTTCTTTAGCTAGTTCAAGATTTTCAATTGCCCTCTTATGTACCTGATCTAACTGTGTTACAATCTCCTCCACCGCTGGAACTGAGATCTCGGTTTGCCTGAGGGTCGAGTTGGGATGTCTTCCATAATTCATAAAGAAAGGGGAATACCCAGTGGAAACATTCTTTGCATTATTATAGGCAAACTCTGCTGCCCACAAATAATCCGACCAATTTCCTTCTTGTTTCAAAGGAAACAATCTCAGATACTGTTCAAGTTCCTGGTTCACCCTCTCAGTTTGACCGTCAGTTTCTGGGTGGTAACTGGTGGAATAACGGACTTCCGTACCCAACCCTTCCATGAAAGATTTCCAAAAGTGGGAAATGAACTGTGGACCCCTATCTGTGATTACTATTTTAGGGATTCCATGTATTTTCACTATTTGAGCACTAAAATGAGTCGCCAACTGCTTAGCTGTTGGCACTCCCTTTAAAGCTGTAAAATGAGCCATTTTAGAAAGAGAATCTACTACTACTAAGATGGTATTGTAGCCCTGACTAAGGGGTAAGTCAGTTATGAGGTCTAATGTAACAGTGTGCCAAGGATAAGGTGGAGTGGGTAAGGGCATAAGTAAAACTTTTGGGGCCTGCGTTTCGGATTTTCCCTGAGCACAGATCTCACAAGTCTTAACATATTGCTCAATACTCTTTGACATTTCAGGCCACCAGTAGTGTCGCTGGATCAGTTCTCTGGTCTTTGCCTCTCCCTTATGTCCTGCCAACTTTGCATCGTGGCATTCCTTGATAATCTGTTGTTGCAACTCTTTAGTGGGAATGTACAGAGCTCCTTGGAAGTAGGGCAACTGATTACGAACCTCTCTTCCTTCCTCCTTCGCCCACTCTTTCAAGGTCTTTTCATCCATTGCGTCAGTGATACCCTGTTCAAGATCAACTGAAGTGATTGCTCCAATAATCTTCTCACTTGGGATAATGGATTGATTTCCTACAGGTGTCTTTTGATTTTCTGTGTCTATCCTAGACAAGGCATCTGCTTTTCCGTTCTAGGCCCCTGGTCGAAAAGTAATGACGAAATCGTAATCAGCAAAGTACAGCGACCATCGCAATTGTCTTGGTGTTAAGGTTCTGGCTGTTTTTAGAAATTTTAAATTTCTATGGTCTGTATATACTGTGACTTGATGCTGTGCCCCCATTAAATGATGTCTCCAATCTTTGAATGCGTCTTTTATGGCCAATTGCTCCTTCTCTGTGATGGTATAGTTTATTTCTGCCGGAGTTAATTTTCTTGACCTATAGACGACTGGATGCAGCTGCCCCGTTTGCTTGCTTCGTTGGGACAAAATTCCTCCCACCGCCTGATCAGAGGCATCGGTCTCCACATAAAATGGTTCAGTCGGATCTGCATGTTGTAGGATTGGGGCTGACGTAAAACTTCTCTTTAGGGATTGGAAGGCTTCTTCAGCTTCAGTTGTCCATTCAAATTTGACCCCTTTTTTCAATAGACGGGTGAGTGGCAAAATCTTATGCGAAAATTCTCCAATGAATCTCCGGTAAAAATTGGCAAAACCAATAAAGCTTTGTACTTCTTTGACGCTCTCGGGGGACTTCCAGTTTATCACCGCTTCGATCTTCTTGCGGTCCATAAGAATGCCTGTTGGTGAAATTACAAAGCCCAAAAATTCAACCTGAGAGACACTGAAGGCACACTTCTCTAGCTTTACAAACAGTCTGTTTTCTCTCAGCTTCTGTAAGACCCTTCTAACCTGATCCTGATGTTCTTCCTTGTTCTCAGAGTAGATAAGGATGTCATCGATGTACACCAGTGCACACTGGTCGATGAATTCCTTCAATACGTCGTTAATGAAGTGTTGAAAGGCTGCGGGAGCATTACACAGCCCATAGGGCATAACCTGATATTCAAATAGGCCGAACCTCGTTCTGAAAGCTGTCTTCCACTCATCGCGCTCCTTCATTCTCACCAGATGATACGCTCCCCTCAGGTCCAACTTCGTGTAAATTGTTGCTCCTTTCACTTGATCTAGCAAAACAGATATTAGCGGCAATGGATAACGGTTCTTTTTTGTAATCTTATTGATGGCTCTGTAGTCAATGCAAGTCCTCAAATATCCTTCTGTCCTTGGCACAAAAAATAGGGGCGAGGAGACTGGGGACTGCGAGGGACGAATGAAGCCGTTTGCTAGATACTTGTCCAAATACTCTTTTAGGTGATGGTGTTCTTTTTCCGTAAGGGCATACACACGGCTGCAAGGTAGATTTGAACCGGGTTCGATCTCAATTTTACAATCATAAGGTCTGTGGGGTGGTAATTGTTCTGCCTCCACTTCATTGAATACGTCTTCAAAATCTCGATATTCCTCTGGTATGTCTTGCACATGAATTACACAAATTGATTCTCCCGTCTGACACAATGAATGTGCAGGATTCACCTCTTGCTCTTGCAGCTGGCCCCTGAAACAATTTCCCAAACAATAATCTGATTCCATCTTAATGGCTCTGGTACTCCAGTTGATTGTTGGATTATGTTCAGTAAGCCAGGGAAGCCCAAGGATCAACTGGAATTGGGGGGCATCGATTAAGTTAAACTGGATCTTCTCCTCATGTCCGTCATTCGAGATCAGATGAATTAATTCTGTGTGACTGACTATTGGACCAGAGGACAGGTTGGTTCCATCCACTGCCCTAACGGGCTCTGCTTTTAACTTTTTGATGGCTTCGATTCCCACCTTGCTCGCAAACTTTAGATCGCAAAAGTTTCCGGTGGCTCCTGAGTCGATCATCATTGAGACTTCCCTCAGCGTCACGTGTCGAAACCTGATTTCCATGGATAAAGTTAGATGTGGCGCTGCAGACTGTAGAGTATTGGCCACCCTATGTTCTTTTGGAGTCTGATCGAAAATCGCATCCACCTGTTCAACTCCTCCAACAGATGGTGCCTTTAGTTTTCCTTCGGCTTGAAACTTCCCTTGGGTTTCTTCGGACACGCACGTACAAAATGACCTCCCGATCCACAGTACATGCATAGGTTGTTGGTTCTTCTCTTTTCCTTCTCTTCTTTGGAAAGAGGACCCCGTATTGTACCAATCTGCATTGGTTCGATGCCCTGCTGACCTTCATTGCTTCGTCCTCCTTCCGACCTTACTCGATCAAATCGTGGAATTACTGACTTGAAATCTTTCCTTTTTTCACCTTTTCTTTCCCCATGACGGAAATCGATTTCCAGCACTAAATCCACCAACGCGGAGATTTCTGTGGGTCTATTGGGTATTCCGGCCAATGCATCCTTTAGCTCATCTCTTAAACCTCGATAAAAAAACGCTGCTCTCTTACTCTCAGGCCAGTTGGTTTCCACCACTAGTTTATTAAATTGAGCCAAATAAGAGACCACATCGCGGTTGCCCTGTTTCAGGTCCTGTAGTTCGTTGTCTACGGCTTGGGATATCCGCCTTCTGTCAAATATTCGAAGGAACTCCTCTTTGAAGTTCTCATAATTCCGCAATATTGGATCGTCTTTTGAAATCAGAGGCAAAGACCAGGATGCTGCATCCCCACTTAAGTATGACAACACAAAGGCCACTCGAGACTGAGCATCTGGAAAAATGGAAGGGCGGCACATGAAATGTAATGAGCACTGCGTAATGAATATTTGAGCCTTCTGCGGATTCCCACTAAAACGCTCGGGTGCCGCTAATGGAATGACAGGTGAGAGGGAGTGAATCACCTGAGTTGTCATCCTATTAGTCCCTTCTGTCAACGAAGCTTGAGTGTCCGACCCTGAACCAAAAGGTTGTCTAAGTCTTTGCGCCAATTCTGCGGTTTCTTTTCTAGAATTAACTACTTCTAATCTGAGGTTCTGGTTTTCCTCTCGGACTGCACTTAACTCTTTTTGTATGGTATCTAATATTGTTCCTAAACCTTGTACGTCTATTCCCTCAGCCATCTCTGTACGGGTGTAAAATGCAACGTGGGCACTTCACTTTGTCAGACTCTAATTACGGTACTCAAACTTACACAGGAACAGAGATGCTAGTTCCCAAATCCACCCGACAGCAATCCAGAGCTTAGTGTGACAAGTCTCTAGAGTGGCTATCTAGGGGGAAGGGGGAAAGTGGATAAAATAACAAAAGAGAGAAGAGACTGTTCTGCGGCTTCCTTCAGGAGTCCGTCCAGCAGACTTCTTTTGCTGAAGAGATAACCTGTAGATAAGAGTTATTGTTATATTAAACTTTTAGTCCTTAACCTCTCTTATCTCTCAACCCCAAATGCCTTATTTCCTTACCATGCCAATTTCAGAACTCTGCTTCTCTTCTATTTCTTTTCTGTGTGTGCTTTTATTTCATTAACTATATTCTTCGTCTGCAATTAAAAAGGAAATAGCTAGAACCCAAGGTTTATCTGCCTCATATAAATCTTTCTCTCTGAGCTTCTCACTTACTTTCCTATTTTTCTTTTTACTCTCCTATGTCTTATCTTCCTTGGTATCTGCCTTAATTCACAGCTTCCTTTTCTTTTTGCACACCTGTAATATAGTTACATTTATCTGTTAAGAACTTCTGCTTTCTTTTAAACCTTATGTTATCTATTTTAATTTGGTATACTACTTACTGTGTTTGAGGTCTTTTCCTATTGGTAATTATTCATCTGTGTGTTTAATGCTTTCTCCTCTTTTCGTGGTGGTATTTCACTCTCAGTACTTAGCTATTGTTCTACGACTTATTTCTGTGGTAAGTATGGTTTTATCTTATTCTATTATTTGTAGTTGCTCAAGAGTTCTAATCTATATTGCAATTCTCTCTTCGACTTTTTCAGGACTTGTCGTTACTATTCGTTACCTCTGTGAAGAATTACAGTAAAGCCACTTCCCTCACAGTAAGTTCTATGACTCTATTGCTTTCGGTAATGTACTTCAGTTCTCTGACGTGACAAATAAACACTCGTTAACTTAGCTTCATTTTTTCTTGTGCTTCCTTCAGATGCTCCTGTTGACGCTGCTTCCTCTCCCTGACGACTCGGTGCGCAATCTCCACAACTAAGATTTGCTGTTCTCCTCAAAAGTCACTTTACTTCATGGAACTCAGATTTCGAACTTGTATCTACTGACTTCCGAAAACTCTTCAGGGTAGATTCTGAAAAGCCTTCGAGCGAGAACTAAAACACTTTTAGTCAGCGCGCACTGGAATGCGCACCTGACTCTCTAGAATTCTTGGTGAAGTGCGCAGTTCCTAGGCAGCGCGAGCCTCACCTAGGATTCCAGCGCGTTCTCTGCCAAACACTAGAACGCTAACAGCTACTCAGTTCTGGTGGCCTTTTCTGGCGCCATTTCCGAGTCAGCTCCACCCATGAACCTTCCATTGCTCGGGGTGTACAGACTTTGAGTCTTCGATGCGCAATTAAACCTATCTGTAATCTTGGGTTCCTGACAGTATCCCTACGGGTTCAACTGTTATAACATTATTTTTCTCCTTTTGTGGGGTATTTACCCCTCCTGGATTAAAAATATCTTTGAAATGTGTTATCCAGTCCTCTATAGGCACTAAGACATCTATCTTTACTGCTGCAACTTCTTTAAAAAAAGGATAATTGATTGTTTTCCAAAATAAAGTAGTATCCCGAGTTGTTGCAGCTTGTATTAATATGTCCCAGGCCTCTTCTCGGATCTCGGTTTTCCTGATATTCAGAGCTAAATTATACTTTCTCCTTAGGTTTCTTATTTCAGAATTGTTCCTAGGTTTAGGTTTTAAAATGATTTTCAGTTCCCTATTCAACCTTGAACATTCCTGATGAAACCATCTCGGTTCTTGATTATACACTTTATTCTTTTGTTTTATTTTCAAATCGTCCGCTATTTCAGTGATAATGTTGAAGAAAGCACTAATAATATCTGATTTAGTTGATAAACTATCTAAACAGGTATCAATATCATGCTGTTTTTTCCCTGTAAGGTTTTCCATAAACAAAGATGGATTTACTCCTGACCATTTTAATGATACTCCGTTGTTACCATGGGTCACGATGTTTGCATCAGCTACCTTCCCACTTTTAATCCTAGATGTATTAATCTTCAAAGTCAAGACTAAAGGGTGGTGATCGCTAAAGAAGCTTGCGCAAACTATAAAGGATCCCACTAGATCCCTATATTGTTCTAAAACAATAAAATGGTCAATAGTTGAGGATGATCTGGTGCCTACATATGTGTGAGTGAGCGATTGCTCATCAACATCATTTAATTCCAAAATTACCAAATTGTATTTATGGATGGCAGAATTAATAGCTTCTCCGTAAATATCATGGAGGAAATGCGAAATTTGATCTCCATAATCATTTAGATAACCACATTGTTCTTCTACTATGACTTCACATTTTCCAATGTTAAAGTCACCGGCCCATATGAGCATATAGTCACCCCCCAACCCTTTCAGGAAACAATCAAGATCCTCTTCTAGAGAGTTAATTACCTTAGATCTTGTATTATCAAAAATGTTGTTATAGAAATTTATTACAACAATGGACTGTTTCCCCTCAACTTTAAAATAGAGTAATTGATAAAATTGTGATACAGTGTATGATTTTTTTAAGATGAGGGGAGAGGATACTGAAATTGTGACTGCTAGGCCACCTTTTGCACGTCCCATTCTGGATGGTGTGACATGTGTACATACTGTTTGGTAGCCATTTATAACAAATGATTCAGTGTGCCACGTTTCTTGGAAGAGGATTAAAGCACAGTTCTCAATTTTTTTTAGTCATTCCTCATCATTTAGTTTGGATTTTACCCCTGCCACATTCCATGACATCATACTTAGAGTCTCATGCGGGAGTTGACATACACCTTCCTCTTGTTTGGTACTCATCACTTCCCGTTCACGAGCTAATGGCCGCTGATCCAGGGGTAACTTTCTAGCGCGATCCTCTTGGGCAGACCTCCTACTATCTTTTTCGTACTGTGTCTTGTTATTCTTAAAGTTAACTTTCTGGGCACCTGATTGCAACTCAGTGACTTCCATTACTTGTCAATCTATATCGCTACAGAGACTTAGTGGAATATATCTATTAGGTGTGGGGATAATCCCCATTACTTCAGACATTCCTAAATTATTCATTTCATTATAGCAGTGCTCTTTGTTTGGCCTGTAAAAATAACCAAGAGGAATGGCGGTAATGTAATCACCCGAATATACAGTGGGTTCTACTGTAAGGTTACAAAACAAATCTAACAGATTTCCAACCAATTCCTTGCTGCGAAAGTTCACTTCCACACAGTCTCCTTGACACGTCTTCCTCGAGTTCCCTACCCAGCTCACTCTTCTCAACGTTATAATGTTTTGCTGTAGTAGGTTAGTGTCAAATTTAGACTTAGTAGCGATCCAATGCACCACCTGGTTTTTCAATGTATCATATAATTCTCTTTTAGATCCCCTTACTTTAGGTACATTTTTCAGAATTATTACATAGGGGGTTGCCTGTGGGGGTAAGTGTAAAACTTCAGCCAGATTATCAGTTAATAATTTTTGCCCATCTGACATTTCCGGATTATTTGCTTTAGCTGTAATTTTAAAACCGTCTTTGTCCATTCTCATTGGTTGTCCCGATGACAAGACATTCTGACATGATGGTACTTGAGATATAGATCTTAACTGTTTTTTATTCGCTGCAATTTTAATCCCAGTTTGCACCCCCGAGCAATCTTTACGTGTCTCAGCAGATGACTTTGTTGTCTGTATTTTTTCTGTCATGTTTGGCGATAATAGTTCTGAGACCAATTCTAGGAGGTGCGTAACATCCTTTTTGACTAGATCAAATTCTGACATCAGTCGACGTTCAATACTGTCCATTTTTCCGTGTAGTTTTAAAAAAAGATTTCCCAAATTTAATGTTTTTTTAGCATTGTCAGCCATATTATCATTATGTATACCCCCTTCATTTTTTGCTCCTTTCTTAGTTTTCAGTTTAGATTTAGCTTTTTTTTGCTGGTTTACTGACAATATTCCTTTTACTTTGGGGGGTTGTTTCAGTTTTTGGGCAGGCGGGGAAACCATTTCCAAGGAGTCAGACAATACAGAAATTTCCAGTGAAGTTGTCATAATGCAGGGATTTGCCATAGCGGTGATGCTCGCAGTGGTATTTTCACAGTGACTAATGGATTCAACCACAGAGGCCTTATTGCTACCCTTATCAACACCCTTAGACATTATGAGCGGTGAGACAGATTGTATACTCCCTGACTCTAGATGCAACTTTGTCATTGCTGCAACTAGGGCATCCTTTGTAGCATCAAGTTCTTCTTCCACCTGGATAATTTCATTATTGATTATCCCACAGCACTTTTCAAAAAGTTAGTGATAGGTAAATTTTTTGTACTAGTCTTCCCTCCATTTGGCACTCATTTTCTCTTGCCCATGCTCTGCTATTTAACTTCACAGATTTATATGATCGGCGTCTTCTTACCGGTATGATGTTGCTCCTAGGGCCAAGGGGGGTGGCCCAACCCAGCCCTGGACTGCCGCGGACGGGTGCAGGCAGGCCCTCCCTTTGTCCGGGATTCGCCCGTGTGCACCCGCGCACGTCCCGTTGTTGTAAATTAAGGCAGATCGTGATTAAGCATTCACTGAAAACATTAATGTTTCCCTTTATCGTGTTCTCTTCAGTATGTTGGCCGAAGTCTGGACTCCATTTTGTATTGACGTGCTGCCACGTGTTCGCCATGAGGAGAGTCCGACCTCTGTGTTAGTTGCTCTTGTAATCTGCCTAGCAACAGTTTATAAATAGTCCTCTTGTCCATTTGGCGCATGCCCAGAACTGACCACGTCTGTTATAATTAGTTCTGCTTGACCATGTGTTTTCGCGGGCTCAAGGAGTGTGTTAGCTCCGCCCATGTATTGATTTAGAATCGAGAATGACCCTAAATGGTAATGTTCTTCGACTTCATGTGCTATCCACCCACTCATGAGCCCCTCTGTTGTGTATATAAGGGGACTGTGTATGTAAGTTCTTTGTGCTACTCCTTGCAATACTGAAGAGTGTTGTGTGGATTGTAGGACCACCCTTAAGGGTTAATAAACATTGTCTTGTACTTTGCAGTTTCCGTGCCAACTTCCTTGTAGATTGCGTTACAGAAGAGCGAACCCTTGTCTCTTGCGGGCCTGGCTGGGGCTTGTATTCATCAATTGGCGCCCGTCACGTGGGGCTCATCGGCGACTCGGATGCTCGAAGGACTGGTCGCGACGAAGGTGAGGAATTTGGCCGGGGACGTGATCACTGCCAGCGGCGTCTTAGCCCTGGCATCCCGAGGTTTTTCTTCCTTCCCTTCCGAGCTGACCGTCTGGGTGGCGCCGGTCATCGACTGAGACCTCTTCTGTCGGTCCTGCCGTGAGAGCCGTTTGGGCGATTGTGGAGCTTGGCAGTTGGAACCTGGACTCTTGATTGGTAAGAACCGTTGTACGGTACTTGCTCCGAGTTTTGAAGCCTGGGTTGGCTATTTGAGTTTGATTTGTGATGACTAGTCATATTTTGAATTTGTCTTTGTGAAATATATGCGTTGCAACACATATAGGCAGGTAATGTGGAGAAATTTCTCCGGAGCTGTGTAAACTTGGAACGGCGCAACGATTAAGTGCCATTTTATTTTGATAGTACTGCATATTTTGCATTATTTTTAGCATGCCTGCTTTTAGCGCACTCCGTAAGTGGTGTTGCTGCTTTGGAAACCGGTTGAACCTCGAGGAATCTGCTCCAGCCCCCCCAGAGGGGACTCCTAATAGGGATATGTATGTGAAACATGGTCTTTCTTCCATAATGTACAGCACATTGTGGAGGAAATATACCAGGAAGGATCCTGAGTTGCGATGGCCGTTGTATGGATCGTTTGATATGCGTAAGATTGAGTATGTGGAACAGTGTCTGTGTAAGCGTCGTGCTCGTCAGGATATGTTTGAGTGTGTGCGGTTATGGGTGAAGGAAGTGCGTGAGCGAGAGAAACGTGAGAAAGCGCTGTTTGATAAAGAGCAACGAAAGAATGATCATGTGCGAGCAGAAGAAGCGAAGAGGCGGGAGGACAAAGAGCAGGCGGAGAAACAAGAGAAAGAGCGTAGGCTCCAAGTTTCGGGTCAATATGTCGTTCGCCAGCCGCTTTATCCTGTCCTTAATAATCCTGATGATGATTTTTATCTACTAGATCGCTCTCCGCCCCCTTATGTTGGCGCATCTGCTCCACGGCCGCAAGATTCTGGCCCAGCCTCGGGTAAGGTAGACACGCGGTCCATGCTATCGGCCGAGAACATGGCTGACCTTCGGAAACTTTCCTTTCGTGCATTCAAGGGCAGGATGTCCATAGAGGACTTATTTCAAACTTGGGGGTCATGGCAAGATAGAGAGAGGGTGTATTTTTTGTCTCATTTTGCTGACGACGTAATTGCTGCTTTCCGCAAATATTCCGGTGTTTTTGAGCCTGCAGAGGTGACCTCGGAGGTTAAAGCATTACATGACGGTGTTTTTTCTCCCCCTAAGGCTCCAGAGGCGGCTCGACGACTGTTCGCCTTACGGGACGAGGTGCTGGCGCTTAGAGAGAAAGCACGTCACCGAGCTGAGGAGGAGCAGCAGGATTCGGTTGCAGCAGGGGGCCATTCATCCACCTCCCAGTCAGATAAGGATGTTGTTGTGCATGTTAAACCAATGCGAGAAGCGGCGCCTTTGTACGTTCCTCCTAAAGGAGCGGGGACTAGTTCCGATATTAACTCCGCCGATGCTAAGGGATATTTTGTGTATAACTGGGTTTATACCCCTTGGCATAGGGCCGATGTTATGGCATTAAAGAATGCATTGCCTGACCCCCGCAAGAATCCGGCGGCCTTCTATGAAGAAGTTGAGGGGGCCTTGAACTCTTGCATTATGACCCTAGCGGATATAGATCTGTTCTTTGGCCTTATTCTACCACCAGACACGTGGCGATCTGTCCGAAAGGTGGATGATATAGTTGCTTTTAAGGCCCGGTGGTCTGACCTTGAGGATGAGGATAGGGAGCGGAAGCCCGCACAGAAACCACCCCAGAATATTCTAGATCTTCCGGCTGCTATTGTCGCTAAATTAAAAACCATAATCCCCCCTAAAAAGATTGATTGGAATATGTTGGCGGCATGTAAGCAGAAGGTTGATGAGTCAGTGGCGGATTTCTTCACGCGCTTTGAAGAAACGTTCCATGACTTTAGTGGTCAGTCGCTTACCGACGACACAGGCCGCCACCTTTTCGCGGACAAATATGTGGCTAATCTGCTGCCGGCAGTTGCGGCCCGGTTAAAAGCGAGTGAGAGTTCTTGGTCCTCCGCGACACCGACGGCCCTTCTGACCATCGCCCAGTATTATGAGCGTCAGGAGCAAGAGGCGAAGGGCCAGGAGGAGAAGAAATCGAAAGATCTCAAAACAAAAGTAATGTTAGCACAAGTATATGGCCCGCCCCGCCGGGGTAATACTAATAATAGGGGCAGGGGCGGATCTTATGGTCCCCCTTCGGGCCGATCTGATTTGAATAGAAACCAATGTGCGTACTGTAAGCAGTTGGGCCATTGGGCCAGGGAGTGCCCAGCGTTGCATGCTTCGCGGCAGGGGCACACCCCGGGTGGCCAGAGAGGTAGAGGGGGTTTTTCAAACTTTAGAGGAAATTCTAATGATAATGTCCGTTTCGACACTGCGGGGCAGCACCGGGATAGCTCAAATGTGTTCGATCGTCAGCACCAGTATCATGTATCAGACGCCGATCATTCGGGGTATCATGATTCTCAGCATGCATAGGAATGCGTTGGATGGGGGTCTGAAGCAGTTGAGGTGCCGGTCGATCAGACGGGTCCTTATGTATCGGCTGAGGTTTTAGGTTCTACTGATCAGTTCCTAGTGGATACAGGAGCGACACGTAGTGCATTGTCTAGGTACTTGGCTCCAGGGGCTCCCCCATCCGGCTCAATGGTTACATCGGTAGGGTTTGACGGTGCGCTCTCCCGCAGCCCTCTTTCGCAGCCCCTTGCATTTCAGGTTGATTGTCTCTCTGCACCCTGTTCGTTTTTGCTTGCCCCGTATACACCGGATAACATTATGGGCCTTGACATGTTAAAACACTTTAGGGCTACGATTCGTTGTTCCCCTGAGGGTGTGAGAGTGATTCTGAATGACAATTGCCCCCGATCCGAGCGGATGTGTACGATCTCAGAGGAAGCTCTGTTGGCTACCCTCCCCCGCGCTTTATGGGCGACTTCGGACACAGATGTGGGACAAATGGTGATTCCTCCGGTCCACATTAGTGTCCAGGAGGGGGCGGTGCTACCACGCCTCCCGCAGTATCGCATTTCCCAGGAGGGCGAGGAAGCTCTCATACAGATTGTGCAAGATTTGATCGCAGTAGGCGTAGTGGAAGAAGTTCCTTACAATATCTGTAACAGCCCGATTCTCCCTATTCTGAAAAAGGACACGGATACAAAGGTTTATCGGTTCATAATTGATTTGAGGGAGGTGAACAAGATCGTGATACCTCAGTACCCGGTGGTTTCCGATATCACGACGTTGCTCACCCTGGTCCCGCCTACGGCGACCGTGTTCTCCGTGATTGATTTGAAAAATGCCTTCTTTTCTATTCCCATCCACCCTGATAGCCGATTTCTTTTTGGGTTCACATTAAACAATAGATCTTATCGCTTTTGTAGAATTCCCCAGGGCTACACAGAAAGCCCTAGTATTTACAGTCAGGCTTTGAAGCGACAGTTGGATTCCTTTGCTTTACTCGAGGGGGTCGCCCTCATTCAATATGTCGATGACATCTTGCTGGCGGCTGACACCCTGGAGTTGTGCGAGAAAAGCACACTATCCTTACTTTCCTTTTTAGCCTCCCATAATCATAAGGTCTCTAGGAAGAAATTGCAATTCTGTAGACCAAAGGTGACTTATCTGGGTCACCTTTTGTCTAAGGAGGGGCGTGCACTCACACCAGATCGTATCCAAGTAATTTTGGACACACCGAGACCATCCACGCAGAAGGATGTGCGTGCATTTTTGGGTCTTGTTTCTTTTTGTAGACAGTGGATATTGGGGTTTTCACACATAGCTAAGCCATTACTAGCGCTCTTGACGAAAGACACGCCCATCCCGATCCCCTGGTCAGATGAGTGTGACGCTGCTTTCCAGCAATTGCGACAGGCCCTTTGTTCCGCACCAGTGCTAGGGACCCCTGATTATGCAAAACCCTTTTCATTATATGTGCATGAGAAAGATGGATGTGCATTATCAGTTTTAGTGCAAATGCATGGTGATAAGCAGCGCCCTTGTGCATACTTTTCGGCTGTACTTGATCCTGTCGCCCGCGCATTGCCGGGGTGTTTTCGCTCGGTTGCGGCGACAGCTGTGTCAATACGGCAGAGTGAAGGAATTGTGTTGTCCCATAAACTGTTGGTGTTAGTCCCCCATGCTGTTGATGCCCTGCTTAACCAAACAAAGACGCAGCATTTGACCAGTGCCCGTTTAACGGGATATGAGTTGACGCTTTTGGCTCCTCATATTACGTTGAAAAGGTGCGTGACATTAAACCCGGCCACATTGTTGCCATACCCCGAGACCCAGCCGGAGGCACAGAAAGCGCATGATTGTATTCTTGTGACTGAGGAACAGACAAAGGGTCGTATCGATCTCCAGGATACGCCCTTTTCAGAGGTAGATGGAGAACTATGGGTAGATGGGTCATGTCTGAAGCTACCAGATGGTACAACTTCAGCAGCGTATGCAATTACTACGTTACAAACGATAGTGGAGACAGCACGCATACCACAGAAGTCAGCTCAAGCAGCAGAACTAATAGCGTTAACACGAGCATGTGAGCTCAGTACAGGATTGTGTGTGAATGTGTACACAGACAGCCGCTATGCCTTCGGAGTAGCACATGACTTCGGTCTACTCTGGAAGGAGAGAGGGTTTCTAACGTCACATGGGGTACAGATAATGCATGGAGAGTTAGTTCATAATCTTTTAACTGCATTGACGTACCCGAAGAAAATTGCTATTGTTAAATGTAGCGCCCATAGGAAAGTAGTTGATAAAGTTGGAGAAGGGAATGCGTTAGCAGACCGAGTGGCACGGGAGACTGCGATGCAGCCTGGTGCTACTGCCATGTATGTAGTGAAATCACAGATGGAGAGATGGCGTGATGCAAAGGAAGAAGTGCGAGAAATACAAAGGACCGCTTCTGAAAAGGAGCGGGAGCAATGGGCTAGCGAGGGAGAGTTGGATGACGAGGGTTGTTGGAGAAATAAACAGATGGATAGATGGAAGTTACCCACGGCTTTCGTACAACCTATGGTTCAAATGGCACATGGGCTAGCACATGTTGGAGCTTCCGCAATTGTGAAATTGCTTACCCAAGTCTGGGAGCATCCAGAGATTGCTAGCACAGCAAAGAGGGTGGTACAGACCTGTATGATCTGTCTGCAGTATAACCCAGGGAAAGGCACGCGAACTCCAGCAGGAGGATTTGCGACGCCCACTGCACCCTTTGAGGTTCTGCAGATGGATTACATCCAGCTTGAGCGCTGTAATAATTTGAAGTATGTTCTAGTAGTGGTGTGCGCCTTTAGTAAATGGGTTGAGGCGTACCCTGCGAAAGACAATACTGCAATGACTACAGCAAAGCTATTGCTGAAAGAGTTTTTCCCTCGATACGGCGTCTGTAGGCTTCTGTGGAGTGACAATGGCCCTCACTTTGTAGCGGATGTTATAAAGTATGTCTTGAAGGGCCTAGGCATCACTCAGAAGTTCCACGCCGTGTTCCACCCCCAGTCTGCCGGACTAGTCGAGAAGTACAATGGTACACTGAAGCTTAAAATTGCCAAAATCCAAGCTTCGACATCTTTGACTTGGCCAGACGCCTTGCCACTGGCGTTATTGTCCATTAGGTCGGTGCCACACTCTCGAACCGGCCTTACGCCCTACGAGATTGTATTTGGACGACCAATGAACATTTGGGGTCCACCAAGGCCTAAGGCTGTGTATGATGTACCCTGCGTGATGATGAGTGATTATCTGGCACAGTTAACGGATAACTTGGTTTCTATTCATCAACAGGTCCGAGAGGCGCTCCCTGATCGGTCTACTGGCGAAGGACATGGTCTGCGGCCCGGAGACCAGGTGATGATTAAGGTCTTCGACAGGTCGAATAGTCTGGAGCCCCGATGGACCGGACCTGAGCAAGTTCTTCTTGCGACGAGGACGGCAGTACGAGTCTCGAACAAGAAGAACTGGATCCATTCCCTGCACTGTCGGAAGGTGCCGCCCGGATTGGTGGAGACTGCCGTGCTGACCGATCAACGAGAAGTCCTGGCAGCAGAGACAGGCCGTGCTGCAAAGCCAAACGACACTGAGGAGCTCTTTTCGGACCACACGACTTCTGGAGGAAGACGATATCATCTGCGACCAAGGAAGTGAGATCTTTAGTACCGGGACATACTGTCAGAACGGCCCTTGGGTTAGTGAAACGGAGAGCCGCTGTGGCAAGGGGGGGGGATCAGCCCTGCATTAGTGTAGCGACACCCGTCTTGGCCCGTTGGTGAAGAAATCAACCGCTGCCCAAGGGAAAAGAGTTCTGACAGACTTTTTAGTTTCAGGAAGACATCAGAGTATTGTTTCTGTTTGACATGGAGAAGAAGAAAATCTTTTGTGCGTTGGGGTTCATGCTAACAATAGCTATTGTTGGCATAACAACATGGTTTGTGGAGGAGGCCACTCCAGCCCGAGAGACACTTGTGTTGACGACTCCAGTGCCTGCGGAGCACTACTTTTACACATTGCCATATCAGGAGTTGAAGCATCGACAATCTTATTTGAACAACACTTTTATCCAGATGCTGCATCATACCCACGTTGCTACAAATGCTACGAACTGTTGGATATGTGGGATGATGCCAGCTCATCAGAAGAAAGGAGGTACGCCATTCATACCACTTCCTTTCTCTCACAATGGCTCTTGTAGAGCATGGTACACTTTGCTGTTTGCTACTCGGAAACCAACAGTGGGACGATTGCTGTTCAGACTTAATAAAGAATGTCACCAGGACAGAAATGGATATCCACAAGCAAACGGAACAATTTGGGAATGGGAAGAGTACCGACCGGACAATGAATCCATTCCCTATATCTTTACGAACACTAGAGACACTATGGGGAAGGATAAGTTTGTGATCCAAGTGGCACAAGCCCAAGCGGATCTGTGTGTCCAGAGTGTGGGTTTTATCCCTGTTGGTGTCAGTGATTGTATAAAAGTATTACATATTGACGGGCTGAACAACAGCACCTTCCTAGCATCCCATAATACCTACTTTGTGTGCGGGAATAAAGGTTATTACCGTTTGCCAGCTGGGTGGTCTGGGGTATGTTATGTATCATTCCTATTACCCCCTGTATTCCTAGCACCTGCATCGTATCACAAAGATCTGAAATTGCTGAATAATGTGACTGTAAATAGATATAAACGTACTTTATCGATTAATGAAGTAGATCAGACGGACACTAGCTTGCAACAGTATATTGATTTCAACTTGGGACTGTTTTTCTTTGTCGGAGCTGCTTTAAATAGTAGAAAGATCCGAAGATTAACGAGAGTGGTGGAAGCTGTGACTAATCAGACCGCTGCTGCTCTTGGGAATCTTACGGAAGAACTACAAATCACCAGAATAGTTGCATTGCAGAATCGTATGGTATTAGATGTGATGTTAGCTGATCGAGGAGGAGCTTGTAAAATTATAGGAAGTAGCTGTTGTGTGTTTATCCCTGATCATACGCCATCCGTTTATAACGCCATCAATAAGTTGCATAAAATAGCCGCCGAAATCCACACGGAAAACGGCACATGGTCCTTTTCTGGATGGTTTTGGGCGTTGGTTACTGCCTGGGGTTGGAAGGTTCTAACTGGCCTCTGTATTATCATAGCAATTCTGTTTTTTCTCTGTATGTGTATTCAATGTGGACCATTATGCTGTTCTGTATGCATTTCATTCTGCATTCCAGATAAGAAAGCTATTGCCGAAGTTGCTCGCCAGAAGGGTCTAGCTAAAGAGGTTAAAGGAATGATGATAATTGATATATACGATGATTATTCCTGGAAGCCGGATGTCTTCAGTAAATGCTGAAAGGGTCGTCTGTTGTAAATTAAGGCAGATCGTGATTAAGCATTCACTGAAAACATTAATGTTTCCCTTTATCGTGTTCTCTTCAGTATGTTGGCCGAAGTCTGGACTCCATTTTGTATTGACGTGCTGCCACGTGTTCGCCATGAGGAGAGTCCGACCTCTGTGTTAGTTGCTCTTGTAATCTGCCTAGCAACAGTTTATAAATAGTCCTCTTGTCCATTTGGCGCATGCCCAGAACTGACCACGTCTGTTATAATTAGTTCTGCTTGACCATGTGTTTTCGCGGGCTCAAGGAGTGTGTTAGCTCCGCCCATGTATTGATTTAGAATCGAGAATGACCCTAAATGGTAATGTTCTTCGACTTCATGTGCTATCCACCCACTCATGAGCCCCTCTGTTGTGTATATAAGGGGACTGTGTATGTAAGTTCTTTGTGCTACTCCTTGCAATACTGAAGAGTGTTGTGTGGATTGTAGGACCACCCTTAAGGGTTAA
The DNA here is from genome assembly GCF_964204655.1 of Triturus cristatus. Lineage (NCBI taxonomy): Eukaryota > Metazoa > Chordata > Amphibia > Caudata > Salamandridae > Triturus > Triturus cristatus. The sequence goes on along the minus strand of NC_140592.1, from coordinate 1,249,521,882 downwards.
TAAACATTGTCTTGTACTTTGCAGTTTCCGTGCCAACTTCCTTGTAGATTGCGTTACAGAAGAGCGAACCCTTGTCTCTTGCGGGCCTGGCTGGGGCTTGTATTCATCACCGTGACGCGGGAGGCAGTGGTGTCCTTTATGTGCCGGCTGGCGCGCTAGTAAGGTGAGGCGCGGCTCCTGCGCGAGGTCCCCTGGGCCATGTAGTCTTTGTGGTGTTTCGGCAATGTCTGGCGAGGTCTGCTGCAATGCTCCCGTTATTGGCGTCCCGCGATGCGGGAGGCAGTGGCGTCCTTTATGCGCCAGCTGGCGCGTGAGTAAGGTGAGGTGCGGCTCCTGCCGCGAGGTCCCTTGAGCCGTGTGGCCTTTGTGGTTTTTCGGCAAAGTCTGACGAGGTCTGCTGCAATGCTCCCATTATCGGCGTCCGCGACATGGGAGGCAGTGGCGTCCTTTATGTGCCGGCTGGTGCGCGAGTAAGGTGAGGCGCGGCTCCTGCCGCGAGGTCCCCATGGGCCGTGTGATCTTTGTGGCGTTTTGGCAAAGTCTGGCGAGGTCTGCTGCAATGCTCCCGTTATCGGCATCAAGCGACGTGGGAGGCAGTGGCGTCCGTTATGCGCTGGCTGGCGCGCAAGTAAGGTGAGGCGTGGCTCCTGCCGCGAGGTCCCCTGGGCAGTGTGGTCTTTGTGGCATTTCGGCAAAGTCTGGAGAGGTCTGCTGCAATACTCCTGTTATCGGCGTCCACATACCTGAATAGTGAGAGTGTGGGACTTCGTCCTGGACTTTAGCTGGACACCCCGCAAGGGATTGTCAGACAACTGTCAGCTGGAGCGATGGCATGCCGGAGCTGCAGCGTCTCTGGAGCGTCTCTGGTTAGTGTGTCGGTCTCGAAGTCTCGGTTCCCTCATGCTCTCTGGTAGAAAGAGGTGCTGTATTTATACAGTCTATGTACGTATGAGGATGACGTTGGGGATTAAACCTTGTGCGTCGATGGGAGAGGTGAAGTGTACCTCATGGAGAGTGTACTCATCAATTATTCATATGTGCTAAGGATGACTTCTTAGCAATATCGATTGGGAAAAACCCACCCTCGGCATGGAACAAGGTGAAAGGTTTAGTCCATAAAAGGCTGCAGTCCTTATAAGGCGTGATGTCCCTATTTGGAGTTATGTCCTTATAAGGTTTGTTCATATGAAATAACGGGGAGACAATATAGGGAAAGTGTACGAAGTTCCATGGACCTATATTAGGGTACCAATTATAAAATTTCGCAAAACGGCAAAAAATCTCCGCGAACACTCGGAATTTCGCATGCTCGCGGAGATTTTGGGCTGATTAATGCGTTACTGAATTTGAGCTTTAACTCGGGCACCTGCTTTATTTATATCTGTAAGTGCTTCCTGTTGAGGTTTAGTTTTTGTGACAGGAGCATCGTGCCAGAATGAATCCTGCCCTGCATATTTACCCAGGAAGATGCCACCATTTTGTGCAACACCTCTACCCTCAAGCCCCCCCCGAATTCCGTTCTGCCGCGGATCGCGGATGTTTCGACATTTTCTCGTTCCACGCGGAACACGAAAATGCCGAAATTTCGCAACTTCCGTGAGCGGAACGAAACTTATCGCCCACCCTTAGTACTGATATGAAATATAACAGCAGATAGGCACCGCAAACCTCCAGTGGTGAAAACCAGGCCCCGCAACAGGCCATGCCAACCCGACCCCGGGCAATCAACGCCGACCGCAGGCCAATGTGAAAAATGGGCGGGCAACCAAAACAAGCCTGAAGCCGGCCCACAAGAGAGTGCATAAAGAAATGGCTTGGCCACCCAGCAGACGCCCCCAAACCTGCCAAAGGCCAGCATCACAGACCTCAGGCCAGGCAAAAAATACCATGAGGGAGGAGCACCAAACCATGACCCACAGGAGGCCCCACCAAACGGGCGCCAAAATGAACAAAAAATGCCGCTGCCCCACAGGCAGCAAGGCAACCCCCACTCACCTGAAGCACCAGGAGACTCCGGTATGGGACAGGGGTGCAAATGTGGCGGAACCCGCTCACCAGCATGTCCGCCCAGCAATCAGAGCATCAAACAGACAGGGGCAGACCCGCCCAGAACACCTGCCGGGACACTCCACCAGCCAAACGAAGAAAGAAAAAGAAAACCAGGACACCGAAACTCCGCATGAGCGAGCTCACTGCACTCACCCCCTAGTTTCTACAGACACAAAAGAACAGGTGCCCTTTTATTTTGGTAGTGGGGGTGTCTACAAGGTGCAGGGGCCTCATTGCGTAATGGAGATAAGCGAGAGAGACATGGAGGTAATGGGTGTTGCAAGCTGCAATGGCCTTATGACGAGAGCCCTGGCACTTATTTTTTTTATAAATTAAGCACTGCGAGTCTTGTGTCCAAAATGCCTTGCTGAGCTCCGAGGACAGCTGTTGCGGGGCAGATCAAGTCACGAAAGCGGCCTACAAGGAAGTCTGCATGAACCCAAGCTGCCCCAATAGTACAAGAGGGCCCGAGGCAGCAGGCGAGGGGTGTGTGGGATACTGGGAGAGTTCTGGAGGCTGCTATCGACCAACGAGAACCTCCTGGAAATCTCAGCATTGCGGCTGCCTGATAACACGCCTTGAGTCCCTAGGAGGAAATGCACAATGATGTTAAGTCCCCGGATCAGGAATTCAGGTCAGGGAATGAATGCAGACAGAGCTATAATCCACTAGCGCACCACGGCCAAGGCTTTTAAGTCCTAGAAAGAGAACTTGGATGAGAATCATCATCAATCAGCATTTGTATAGCTCAGCACTCGGTGCAACAGCAGAATAAACGAGCAGAAAGAGGCAAAATAGAGGGTAGGAGAGAGCAGAAGGAGGCAGAATAAAGGTCAGAAACGAGCAGAAAGAGCCAAATAGAGGGAAGGAGGGAGCAGAGAAGAGGCAGAAAAACAAGCAGAGGAAGAACAAAACCGAAGGCAGCAGAGGGTGGTGGACTACGGGCAACAGCAGAAGGGGTGAAACCACAGGAATAAGGGAAAAACGGCAAAAAGAGGCAAAATGAAGGTCAAAAACTAGCAGAAAGAGGCAAAATAAAGGTCAGAAATGAGCAGAAAGAGGCAGAATTAAGGTCAGAAATGAGCAGCAAGAGGCAAAATAGAGGACAGGAGTTAGCAGAGAAGAGGCAGAAAAATGAGCTGAAAATGAGTAGAGGAGGCACAAACCCAAAGGCAGCAGAGGGTAGAGGACTGCGGGCATGCTAGACAGGAGGACGTTCATAGGGGGAGCTGGCCCGATGACCTGCTTCTCCCCGGGGGCAAAGAAGGACTAAATCACTGAAAGTGGGGACATGTAGACTTTGTTATGCCATCCGTGTCCTCACAATACCAACTGTAAATTAATTTTTAAAGCCAAAGCAAAGGAACCGGGATTACCAACAGCACTAGGGCATGATAAGCGCAGTGGGCAACCAGCTATGATGCCCTAACCCACTAGTCTGCTCTAGATAATTAGACGTGGAAGGAGATAATGAATCACTGTTTTCTAGGGCGCTTTGGTAAGTTAGCCCATCAGAAGGGGCTAGGGGTCCACTACACCTTTAGAGAAAATAACCCCCTGATCCTATAACAATAATGGGGAGTCATAATAAAGCCAAAGAAACCACACGTCTGCAGTAAAAGTCTTGAAAGAGATACCCCAGAGGTCCTGACGGGCTCATCCGACCTGATGACCACAACAGTAATGGACTAACTAGACACAATACTGTTAGCGATCACCGCCACCAGAGACTTTGGAGTCTAATATAGACACTTCAGCACTTCACCTAAGCTTACTCGGGGTTTACCAGTGGGCAGGGAACATTTTTAAATTTTATCTCTGGATTTTAAAGTATAGGAAAAAATATAAAAAAGCTTATTTAACTGAAAATTAATCATAAAAATAGTTTATATTAAATATGAGCATGCATTCATTTTATATATTTATTTTAAATGTAGAAAAGAATTAAAACAAATGTTACACACTTAATTTTGAAATTAATCTTTAATTAGAGGAAATGAAAAAAAAAATCTGAAGTTAAATTAAAAAATAAATTCCTTACTAAAGAAAATAATATTTTTATGATGCATTCATAATTATCAAATGTAATGGTCAGAATGAATGAAAATTATATTACATATTACATTTTAATAACAAATATTATTACATTACATTTTAGATTCAAGATTGGTTTTTGAGATATTTTAAAATTAAATTATAAATATGTCCTATTTTTATATTTTTAATATTAAATTATTTGTATATTTAACTATTTTAAAGATTTAAATTTTTGTTTTCTATCTGATTTAATTTTAATTCTCTACCTCCATTATTTTCTATAGGAGGATGTTGCAGCACCATTGGTTGGCCTCGTGTGGTGCTGCACTTCCTACTGTTCTCTTTTTTTCATTTTATGTTTTTTAAGTAGCAACTTACACTCGGATTTTGAGAATATCCCAAATAGCAAAAAAGTAGTCAACTTACTCAAGAGTGTAAATTACTCAAAAAGTGTAAGTTACCTTTGTGAATCAGGCCAAAGGTATTCTTCCATGTCCAAGAAACAAGAAAGCCACCATCAGATTCAGTGACTTTCCATTGATGCTAGCGAAGGGATAAAATAAGACTGAATTGGAAGGCCCTTAAACGCTGGTGGAATGAGGCTTGGCCTAAGGAGGTCATTCATTGGACAGAAGCAGAAGGGGCTCTGCTGCAAAGGGAAGCGAAGCAAGGTGGTAGGAAACCTGGACGTGCCAGAACCTGGGATGAGATATTAAACTCTATCATTAGCCGGAAAAGACTGAGGAACAATGGTTTCGATGTTAGTGTCCAGCGGTACTGACCCAAATACTTATACAATAATCAAGATCCGCAACTGATGAAATTCTCTATTTGGAAGACCCTCAAAAGGATTTCCTTCTCAGAAGCTGTTGTAAACCTGGAGTGATCTGCTAATCGCTAAATTTATGTTTTGTCGAAACAGGAGGATATTTTGTGTATGTAGCAAACGAGAATAGAAAATGATGAGATCGAAACAGAGATGTATAAATTGGTTCTGAATTACCGAGCAACTCGGAAATGTTAACAGGTAAAATCAATAATATGCGTTTAAAGTTCCCTTGGTATCGCGAGTGGCATTCAGCGCAAGGGGTGCACTCTTATTCAGTGCTCAGGCACCAAATATGCCATTTGCAACCATTAAAATGCTTGTTCCGTTGTTCTAATCCCATTAGTGCACAGGAAAAGTTTCAATTTTGATATCCGGGATGGGCTTCCAAATACCAAATCAGTATCTCATGTAGCAATGTTTTGTGACCTAAAGTAGGTCGTAAAAAAAATAAAAGATTTACTGACATCTCAAAGGAGGTGATAATGCATTTGTGAAAGTGAATCTGACTGTAGAAAAAACTTTGTTGAAGGGTACCCAGTGAAACCAATGCCAACGCCTAAATACTCTTTAAAAATTTAGAAAATGCTGAATGCTTCTTCTGTTGAGGTCAGGAATAGGCCTGGGCGGAGTTCGCGAAGAGACAAAAAACTCTGCTGCGTTACGCGGAGTTATGCAAGCAGGAGTGCTTTTGGTCACGCAGTTCGTGTTGATTTTCAGTGCTCGGTGTTTGTACCCCTCTGTAAAATGAGAGCAAACGACTACATGCGCAGCACAAGAGGGCGCTACTTCTTTTATGCCGCTCAAGTAGATTTTCTACTCGAGCAACAGGTTTCGTACAGCGAACTGAAGGTTTCTCAGCATGGGTGGGAGCGGATAGTCATGGCCGCTCACGTTGAGAACTATTGAAAGGAAGGTAATCCCCAGTTATTTATAGGTCCAAGAGGGGGGAAAAAAGGAACCGTGTATACAATAGTGACCTCTTAATCCGACTTATATTTCTTTTGGTATCAATAAATGTAAGCCAAAAAAAAAAACTTAATATGGATATTTCAATAGTTCCCCATATGCTAAAGACTCATTGTCTCCAAAGCCATTTTGCTTTTTATTTTTTGTTTTTATTTATCAAAAATATCAAAATACATGAATTTTTCATTACTATATTTCCTTTTGTAGTTTACAATAAATCCTAAAACAATTATATACATACAGTCATTGATGTCAACATAGTACTCAAAAATGTCAAATCACAATTATTTAAACATACAAAAAGATCCCCAATAGCATCATGCATTCTCCATTCTCACTTCATGTACACTCTGCCAGACTTACCATACAATAGCGAAAAAGAAAAGAAAAAACAAGACAAGAGAGATTTAACTGTCAAACAGTTTTGTATATAATAAAATGATTCAACTGGGATATGGTTATTATTGTTTTTTTTCCAAAATCAAGTATGACCAATAGTAAATCAACAAAATATATATCTTTTTTCTCCTTTGTTTTTGTTTTGATTGATCCTTCTCGATTTTAACATCCAGTTGTGTTGTAGCTGGTCTACGTACGTTTCGGTGAAACTGTGTATTGGTATCACCTTCTTCAGGACCAATGAGCAAACAATTTTGTATTTCAATGCTACAAGGGGGATTCTTGTTGTAAGTGAAACATCAAGTGTCTTCGTGTTCTCATCGCCCTATAATTTCCAGTCAGACTGATATCATGCCGTCAACAGGTCCACAGTTGATGTTATCCTTAATATCTATGAAGAGTCACGGTAATAATTTCTTTCGTTTGTTATGATTTCATATAGTCAGGGAGACGCTCATCTGTTTGTTTGATAATGCCATGCCGTTATTTGTAGAGTTGTCGTTTTCTTATCGAACCTGGTCAGATTTCAGGATTTATTGTAAACTGCAAAAGGAAATATAGTAATGAAAAATTCATGCATTTTTATATTTTTGATAAAAAAAAACAAAAAGCAAAATGGCTTTGGAGACAATGAGTCTTTAGCATATGGGGAACTATTGATATATCCATATTACGTTTTTTTGACTTACATTTATTGAAACCAAAAGAAATATAGGTCGGATTAAGAGGTCACTATTGTATACACGCTCACGTTGAGAAACCTTCCACCGCCCGCGTTGAGAAATCTCTCTGTGAAGTGGATTTTCCTCACTCTCGCTCGCCAATTTGACGTTGCCGAATGCGAGCAAGGAAAAACTCTGCTACACGGTGCAGAACTTTTCAGAACTCCGCATGCTCTGCGGAGCGTGGAGTGCAGAGTACTCTGCAAACTCCACGAATGCAGCAGAGTTCACCGCCCAGGTCTCGTCAGGAAGGACTAGCCCCAAGATGGATGTTCAGAAGCAGTTGTCAGGGTGGAATGGCTAATCCTGAGAAGCATGGTCAGATGATGCCAGATGGGCTGGTACTGGTGCAAGATCTGCATTTTGAAGCTTACTGTAGCTGAGATTACTGTCTAGTAAGACATCCCCACCTTACCCAAGGTGCGACTGAGCTCAGTAATGTTAACAAACAAGGCCACATGTACCAAAGGGAAAGGGGGAAGCTGGTTTTGAAAGACTGAAAAAGTGCTAAAAAACTATTTACCAGCGAGAAGCTGATGAAGCTATTGGAGAAGAAAGTTCTTGTTTTATGCAGTTTCCAGTATTTGTATGGTGCACCCCTGCTAGTACTCTCTAAAGTCTTAGGTTCCTTCCGCACAGTTCTAGAACTTCTTGTTGACTGGAGTCATGATGGTCTGGGACTATTGACGATCGATCTGCTCCATATAGGGCTTAGCGTTGGTCAGTGCTGGTTCACTGTGATGAGTAAGATGGGCTTGACCTTGCACAGATCCTTTGTGGTGTACAATGTGTGCGGATGTTGAGGGACAAATAACCCAAATCATCAAGACATGAACTTTTAGTAAAGAGTTTGAACAAGAAGACAGAAATGAATTTTGGGATTTTTTATTTCCGCTGCTGCCTGAAGCCTGTTGACCAGATTTCAGCCACAACATGAGCGTATAAGACCTTGGGACATTTTTACAAGGGCATTGCGCCACCGGAGTGTCACTTTTTGGGATGCTCCAGTGGTGCCGCCTTGTAAATATCGTCCCCTTTCAGGCAGATATCTGTGTGAAAGGGGCGTGCAGCTTCCACCACAACACCCATTGCTTTTTGGCGTTGCCCCAGATTTACAAGGATGTATAAATCTGAGTCAGCGACAAAAGCTAATGCCCCTGAATGCCAGGCGGTAGATTGGTGCACCGAAGATAAATACTTTTATTTCTCCTACTTTTGCACTCTCTATGTGTGCTGCATTCTGCAGCATACATAGAAGGAGCAAATCGCGGTTAAAAATTGATTATGTGCAGGAAGGTGTCCCTTCCTGCACATAAACAATCCTCCCTGCAGGGTGCCTGAGTTGCAGGGAATCATCCCTGCCACACAGGCACCCTTGCACCATAGTGCAACGGTGCCTGCGCCGGTGCTAGACAGCTTTTGTTAGCACCAGTGCAAGGGAAAACACAGGGGTGCACCGCAATCTTGTAAATACGGCCATACCTGCATTTTTTAAGTGACACACCGCGGCACAGCTAAACTGCTTGCAGCGCCACTCTTCGCCATTTCTTTGTAAATATACCCCCTTGTTCCCAAACTTTCATAGGACAGCCTCTGTTAGCAAGTTACTTTTCTTACACTCTGACCGGTGGCCAGGCTGACAATGTGATTTGCCAAATATGAATAAATCGCATGTCATCTGTTGTGCGTATGAGTATAGGGCGGCCACTGCTCATGCACCAATACCCTGAGTTCTGTGGTTATTGAGTATGATTTTTTTATGCATGGCTTGAAATTATTTTATGTTTTTTGTGTATCACAGGAAATGATGACAGGCCAATATTTCTATGGACTGCTGTCTCCTAAACTGCCAGATTTCATTTACCAGACATCAAGTGAGCCATTGTCATGGAATATGAAAAATGCTGAGATTTCTGACCAAAACCATAACATCTGCAGTCAGCTTTCACTTCCCTCACTCTCTCCACATGTATTGAGAAGTTTAATATTTATACATTATTCAGCCAAAGACGACTGAGGGCATTATTCCACAATCAAAGAGAATAAACAAGAAACGGTGATCTATACAGTCAATAGAGGGAGAAGATACTCCTGGGTCTGGCCTTGAACAGTTATGTAGGTGTGACCTCAGTTCACACTCTTTCTGTGCTCTTAATCCAGGCTCCGTGTGTCCTTGTACCCAAAGAAGAACAGCTTGGCGGTCAGCAAGGAGGAGAAGAATGTCTTTGCAGTAGTAGAGGGCCTGGTTAATAACCAGGCGGAGAGGTCACTGGTACCGCAGGGCTCTGACCACACAAGAGGTGCACTCAGAATCGTCGACACTGTGGCACGTGCTGCACAAACATAGAGCAAGTCCCACACAGCATAACATAACACGTGTCTTTGTAAAGCACACGTTCGCCCAAGGGTATCATGGCACTGAACAACAGATGTTTATTGTGACCCACCTCAATTATAGTTATATTATCGACCTCAGAAGGATGAAAGGCTGAGTGGCCCCACCAGGATTTAAACCTGTCACCATGAGGTCGAAGACCGGCCCCTACAGTGGACACATTAGTCCACTAAGCCACCAGTCCCAACATGAGACAAAGGGAGGGCACAACTCCCTTCAATTCAGTTCAGACCTGGAAACAAAATGGAAGAAGAGGTTCCTTGCCTGAAGTTGGAAGTTGTTCTGCTTTCCTACTGGAAAGAGATATTCTAACAGCTGCTTGGATATCTGCTTGAAAACACTGCTCAAGGACTGCTGGACAGAGCCTCAGGGACATTGGGGTCTTTGTGTACTGTGGAAAGCCTACAGTCCAATATGCTCTCTGCCTCTGGAGCATGGTAGACTTTTAAAGGCTAGAGTAGAAGACTTCTGCTGTTTGTAGGAGTCACAGTGAGTTAGTGGAGTACTGGAGCATGTGGTGCAAGGGCCAGAGCTGCTGACTTTGGAAGTGGGGAACCAGGTTTGAGTCTCAGCATCCGCTCATCATCCTGTGAATCTGGACAAATCTTCTTTGCTTAAAACATTGTGACCTGTGTAATGTAACTGGTGCTCATTTAAAGTGCTCCAACACCTTCTCGTCGAGTCTGGGCTACATACAACAGCAAACATACGTAAATACTAGGAGGGCGATGGGCCTATTGTAAAACTTGTGCGGACCACTAATGCTATCCTGCAGAGGACTGAGCCGACACAGAGACGTGGTCAGCTGAGGTCAAAGTGTGTGAATCAGAGTCTGGTAAACCAATGCCTTAAAAAGGATCAGGAAAAACAAATGCATTATATTTATCCAAAGGGGAATGGCTGATATGTACCCAGATTGGAGGCAGTGTCGTCACATGCAGTCAAAATGGTGAATGTTTTGACACACCAGCTCTGCGCCAGGGGAACCAGGTGTCCAGGTACGCTTACGGTGGAGGACAAGAAAGAGTAGGGCATGGAAGATATTCGGATCACTAAAAGGAAGAAAGGCAAGTCTGTACAGTGCAAGGAGTTCACAGATAATGATTGAAGGCTGGTGTGTGCCAGTGTGACCCGAGGTTAGAGAGCCAACCCTTGGGACAAGTTATGGGTCCACAGATGCAGGTCCTACGGGGCCCGGTCACTGAGATGCCAAGAAACTCCAAACAGGACTTTAACTTTCGGACAGAGCGGTAAGGTCCAACCCTTCGTTTTGGAGGGTTGTTTGTAGTACAACGCTTAGTATAGTTACCACTTCCATCACTCACAACCAATATAGTGTGAGCGATGTGTTTTTTGCATATTAAATGCATCACAAATTGGGCTCACACTAACTTAGGTCGTGTTTGCACTTTCCGCCATCTGGCACCAATGTCATCGATTGCTACGTGTTTACTGTTGCTGTTCCTCACGTTCTAAATAAAGAATTGTGAGACTCACGCCGATAACCAGAGAATGTTCCAGAAACGTTTCTTCCACTATACTCACACAGGACATTTCAACTGTCTCTGCTATTGCTCGAGTAAACTGTGAGAATATCTGTAGACCCAATGTATTGCGATCTCCAGAGAAACTTGGAATGTAGTCTATTGTAAATAGTTTCTTCATGCTCGCTCCCTATTGGTCCATATCCTGAGAACCATGAACTCGTGTACAAATGTATGAATGTCTTTGTCTAAAGTCCTTATAAAGGATGTGTACATTTCTATGTACCTGAGACCTTATCCCCTACCCTTAGAAGGTGAATTTATTCCAGAGTTCTCTGTACTTAAGATTTGTGTGCATGTCCTATGTAATCTGCCTATAAATTCTTTATGTAAGCCTCTGAAATGGCAATCCTTGTCTGTAAATCTTACAAGAATGTTTCTCACCTGCCACTGAGCTCACACATTCTGATACCAGTGACGGCTCCAGTCGGGGAGCAACAAAGGCCATATGGGGACTGCACCGCTAGCCATTGGCGCACACATGAGTTGTCACTTAGGGTACGTTTGCGTGTTGATAATAGTATTCAAGCAGATCAATTAAAGAAATCTGCTAAATTACTTCAGAAAGTCTGATGTAATAACACACATACACAAGGCTCACTCATTGTGAGCAAGACCCACACATTTAGAGGTTTGGTGAGCTCATTCACTGTGTCTAAATGTCACACCTGCTGGAAGGGCACACGAAAGGCGCCTCTGTTCACGGCTCTGACCTGTGCAAAGCAACTCCTGGAACTGACAAGGTGTCAGTAAGCAACAGCCCCTTCTGGAAAGCCCTTCACCTGACTCCCTCATTTGATAGAAGAAGCTGATTTTGGAATATCAGGGCACTGCTCCACACCTTTTGTCAGCCATTTGTCTACTTTCATGAGGTTTTGGGGTTACTAAGTTAACATTTGTTTTCTTGTTACATTATAGATATTCTTTTCTATTATATCATTGGTGTCAAAGTATGTATGACATCACTTCCTGGGTTTCCATCAAATATACAAAATAATTCTCACTTCTAAGAATTTTGAAAATGTGGGTGCTCTATAGTCATACTCTGGATAAAGCCCTGTTGTGGTAACTTAACTGAAGAATCTGCAAGAGGGTGGTTAGGATTAGGGGTGGGCGGAATTTGCGAAAGCGACTTTCGCAAATTATCGCGAAAATGTTAAAAATCTCCTCAAACAAGCGGAAATGTCGCGAAGATGCGGAAGTTTTTTTCCCGCCCGTTCGCGATATTTTTTGCATGGTTGCGGGTCGCTAACTTACCCCTGCGGTTGCTCGCGGGCGCGGCCATCTTGTTTTCAGTTGTCTCGCGGTGCATGATCGCGAGAAAAAAGACGTGATCGCGCGACGCATGACGTCACTGCGGACGCGAACTGTCGCGAGACAGCGCAAATGGCTAAAACAATACAACATCTCATGGAGAACGCGACCGGATCGGGAAAACTTGTCGGCGAACGCGGGGATTCAGGTAAGGCGATCGCGCACGCGCGAGAATGTATTATTTTACAGCGCGAGCAAGAACCAAATTATCGCAAAGCTGCGGAATGCGGAAATTTTGACATTTCCGCGCTCTCCGCGGAACGTGGAAATGCCAAATTATCGCAAATTCCGCGAACGGAACGGAAATTTTGCCCAGGTCTAGTTAGGATGCCATGATGAAAGAATTGGCATTTAGCCAAAGGGCGTCGTCCCATTGCCATAAAGGTCGCGGTTCAGCTTTACTACATTGGACACAGACGGTTGTTGTGCTTGGGGAACTGACTATGGTGACTCACTTTTCAGTGCAGAAGGGCACACCCGAGAATGGGTTCAGGGTAGTGGTCGAAGTGCACTAAACAAAGTTTGGGAACTCTGATGCTGCATGCAAAGGGGCGGAAGCGGGGTTCAGAGAACGTGGGAGCGGGGTCAAAGTTGTGGCTAAAAAATAAAATCATCTGTATGTTTTTTTCGTCTTTCGCCTTCAGGTAGCTACTTATAAAATAACGTGCAGCTTAATTGAGAAATGAATAAAAAAAAGTTAATCAGTGGGAAATGCGCTATAATACTTTATGAAACCTCTATTATGTTATGCACTGCAGAGGTCTGGGCGTAAGGAGAGAGACACAGAATTAAATCTTGGTTGGTGCAGTGGAGAATAATGACTTGTGTATTTTTAGTGCTACAAGGTCTCAGTCAGCGTCAGATAGTACTGGGAATATGTAAGTCATTATTTTAAACTTGCAGGATTACACACAGTATAAGACAGATCGCTACAAAATGCGCAAAAAAGTTTAGGATAAAATGGTGCTCCCAAACTATAGATTTTAGTACTTGCCCAGACTGTAGGCAATGCATTTTTTAAATAAATGTCCCTTAAAAGCAACTTGGTAACTGCCTTGCAGTGGCACTCAAGGAGAATCCATCTTTATCTTCATATAGCTTTAAGTGGTTCTATTCATTAAAGGCAGGACCAGCCCCCAGGAACCCTTTACATTTGCAGATTAACCAGATACCTATATTTGCATTTCTTTCAGGCAAGAAAGCACCCTGGCAAGAAGGCGTGTTTATTGTTTAGCTTTCTGTCCACTTCCGTTTCACAGCACAGGAGACTCACTGAATGACACTTCAGCTGAACTATTTCAACTATTGGAATTAACCGTCCTGGGAGGGTTGTCTTTTCACAAAAAGATGGGGAAGGTTTTATCATAAATGAAAAAAGTGTGGCCAGTTTGTGCCCTTCCGATCCCGCCCACTTCAACCTCTGGTTCAGGGGTGTGGTTAAAGGAATCAGACTTGAATTGTACCACCTGTCCCTGTTCAGCATGGATGGAGATACAGCCGGGTGGCATCAGTGGCAGACAGCAGGCAAACCTGAAAAGTTTCACAACCTCAGGGTGTCTTTTGATGAGCCTAAATATCCCACCCAAACAAAGGAGAAAGAAGGAGAGGTGACAGGAAGTAAACGTGAGCACGCGCTGCGGCCATTAAACAGCATGGCCGCTGAAGATGAACTACATTCCCGCTCATGGTTAGGAGACACCTACTGGTCACCTGAAGCACCCGCCAGAGCTGGAGCAGGCACCCGCTACTGATAATTAGTGGAAAGATTCATCAGCAAGTGGACGGTCAGCCGGGTCTGGTGGCTTAGTGCCAGTGGCGGCTCCTCCGCTAAGGCCGAGGAGTGTCGACCCACTGCTTTTCAGCAGTGTGAAAAAGGAAACATAAAATGATAATAACAGTGTTATTAGCCTTTGATCTTTCCCTGCTGAGGCAGTTTTGCGAGGTGGGGCGGGGCTGGGCTGCTTGGCTCAATGAGCAGGGGGAAGAGTGGTGGGTACTCTGTAAGTGCGCATGACGGTTTGGCCGGCTGTCTTGGGCCGGCCAAACAGTCATGCGCACTTAGCATGTTCTCCACCCAGGCTGTCTCACAGCCTGGGTGGAGAACATACCCAGGCTTCCAGTCCCCGTCCCCCACTGAGAGAAGATGCAGAGCTCTGACTTTAACCGTCCCAGTCCCCGTCTGGGTGCCGAATCACGGCGCTCAGACCAATCACAATGCTTCTGACAGCAGCGCCATGATTGACTTGGGAGAGCCTGTGTGCTTCCTGCTTCCGTTCCAGCCGGACTCGGGAAGAGACGCGAAAAGACGACGGAGGAGAGATGCAGTAAGTTTATTTCTATCTTTCTACAACCACCCGCCCCGCCACTGCTTATCCGTGCCAGCCGCCACTGCTTAGCGGCCACTGTCGCAGCCTGTGCTCGACCTCATGGTCACAGTTTCAAATCCTGCTGGTCCACTCAAGCCTTTCATCCTTCTGTGGTCGATAAAAGGAGTACTGTTGGGTAACAATAAACATCAGTTGTTCAGCCCCAAGATACCCTTCGGGTGAAGGTGTGCTTTAAGATGAAGACGCAATGCACTTAATGATGACGATAGAACCGAGGAGAAGATGCTGAGCTCTGACTTTAATCTTCCTCCTAACATGCTGCTGAAATCAGTGTCACTTCAGCACAAAAATGGCGTCCTTTGGAAACAGATTTCAAGAGAGAATAACGGCCGTTCTTTTTAACCGGTATGGGGCCGGCACCCCACAAAAAGGAGAGATAGGACCGTCGGCGCGGAGCTGGCGTTCCTGGTCCCGTCAGGGTCACTTTGTGACCCTGGAAGAGCGGTTCGTCCCCAACAGAAGCCGACACCTGCACAGCTGTGAAGGGAGGGAGGGATGCTGACAGTGTCCCCTGCGCCTCGGCGCGCGCAGATCCCATTAACTGATTTCAGAAAACACAACAGTGTCCTTCGGCCGCCGTGGGAGAGGGGGCGGGGGGTGGGAGAATTGGCTTTTAAATCTTGTAGAATTGATGTAAGTGTTTCCTACCCTGGCACATTAACAGTGTGTTCCAGTACATTGCTGTTTTATGTGGCGGGCCCGCGCGGCAATTAATATGCCTGATGCAAATTGAAAAAGCCATAATCCGGCCTTCTCCTCCGAGATGAAGGGCGCGGCGTGGCTGGGAAGCGGCAGGGTACTCAGGCCGTCTTAAAACTCATTACCTTAAATCTGCCGGAGTAAATGGATTTTGTATGCAGAGGAGGTGGTGACATAATGTCCCATATATCAGTGGGCCTGGAAGCCCTGCAGGGCACGGACTGGAGCTCAAAGCCGGGTCTGCGTTCCTAAGAGGCCGGCGCTGCAAAGCCCTGGCTTCTGTGGGATGTCAGATGGAGACATTTTGTACACACGTGTACTCGTGGGTAGAGGGTCTGGTGTGAGTAGGGGGCTAGTGAGGCGGCGGAGGGTCAAGTGTGGAGGAGTCGTGCTCCAGCGTGGAATAGGGTGGTCTACTGTAGAGATGGTGAGAGCTAGTGTGGATGATGTGTGGGCTAGTGTGGAGGGATGTGCGGGCTAGTGTGTGTGATGTGTGGGCTAGTGTGGGAGATGGGTGGGTTAGTGTGGGTGATGTGTGGGCTAGTGTGTGTGATGTGTGGGCTAGTGTGGGTGATGTGTGGGCTAGTGTGGGTGATGTATGGGCTAGTTTGGGTAATGTGTGGGCCAGTGTGGAGGGATGTGTGGGCTAGTGTGGGTGATGTGTAGGCTAGTGTGGAGGCATGTGTGGGCTAGTGTGGATGATGTGTGGGCTAGTGTGGAGGGATGGGTGGGCTAGTGTGGGAGATGTGTGGGCTAGTGTGGGTGATGTGTGCGCTAGTGTGGGTGATGTGTGGGCTAGTGTGGGTGATGTATGGGCTAGTTTGGGTAATGTGTGGGCCAGTGTGGAGGGATGTGTGGGCTAGTGTGGGTGATGTGTAGGCTAGTGTGGAGGCATGTGTGGGCTAGTGTGGATGATGTGTGGGCTAGTGTGGAGGGATGGGTGGGCTAGTGTGGGAGATGTGTGGGCTAGTGTGGGTGATGTGTGCGCTAGTGTGGAGGGATGTGTGGCCTGTTGTGGGTGAAATGTTGGCTAGTTTGGACGGGTGTGTGTGATGTGTGAGTTAGTGTGGATGATGTGTGTGCTAGTGTGGGTGATGTGTGGGTTAGTGTGGGTGATGTATGGGCTACTGTGTGTAATGTGTGGGCCAGTGTGGAGGGATGTGTGGGCTAGTGTGGGTGATGTGTAGGCTAGTGTGGAGGCGTGTGTGGGCTAGTGTGGATGATGTGTGGTCTAGTGTGGAGGGATGGGTGGGCTAATGTGGGTGATGTGTGGGCTAGTGTGGGTTAGTGTGGAGGGATGTGTGGCCTGTTGTGGGTGAAATGTTGGCTGGTTTGGACAGGTGTGTGGACTAGTATGGGTGATGTGTGGGTTAGTGTGGATGATGTGCAGGCTAGTGTGGGTGATGTGTGGGTTAGTGTGGGTAATGGGTGAGCTAGTGTGGAGGAACATGTGGTCAAGTGTGGAGGATGTGCCAGCTAGTGTGAAGGATGTATTGTCAATTGTAGAAGAGCTGTTTTCTAGTGTGGAGGACATCTGGTCAAGTGTGGGGTAGGTGTGGTTTGGGGCAGAAGTGCAGTTTAATGTGGAGGAGGTGTTGGCTACAGAGGAGGAGGTCTAGTTTAGTTTGAAGGAGGTATTGGGTTGTATACAGTAGGTGTGGTCTAGTGTGAATGATGTGTTGGATAATGTGGCTTAGCTTGGAAGGGATGTATACCAATATGGAGGCGGTGTGGTCATGTATGGAAGAGGTGTTGGATAGTGTGGACTAATTTGGGGGAGGTGTAGGTTAAATGGACAAGGTATGTGCGCAGTGTATGGGTGTGCAAAATGTTTTGTCCTGATTCTGCATGTAACAACAGGGGGTGTGTGGTTTAGTGTGGAGGAGATGTTGGCTACGGTGAAGGAGGTGTGGTCTAGTGTGAAGTTGGTGTTGACTAATGTGGAAGAGGTGTGGTCTAGTGTCGGTGATGTATCCTACTATGGAGGAAGTGTGGTCCAACATGGAGGGGTGTTGACTAGTGTGAAAGAGGCTTGGGCAAATATGCAAGATGTTTTGGCTAGTGTGGAGGAGGTGTAGATTAGGTGGAGGAGGTTTGATTTCCCCCTGATTTTTTACCTGCTTTGCACAAAGATTGAAATGATTATCAATTAGCCTTGGCAAGACAACTTTCACACTAGTGGAACCCAGCCAAGCTGCAAAATTGGACCAGAACATTTCTCTTTAAGTTTAGGTCAGGTTTACACTAACCTTGTAATCTAGATCCAACTGGAATTATGGTAATAGCCACACTTCCTTGTAAACAATGACAACCATGCAAAGTATTTTTATGCTGGTCAGCAGTGGGTCGAGGGAAAGGGGAATGGGACAAGAGAGAGATATACAGAGACAGTGGATATCTTCACTCTACCTGTGTGGGTTCAACCGGCACTGCAGAAGAATTGACATCTACAGCAAGAATTAAGAGCCTGATTTAGAGGTTGATGGGCAGAGTAGCGTCCGTCAGGATGGCGGAGTACATTACCTCCGCCATCCTGAGGGTACTCTACCCGCCAAATATAAAGATGACCGCCGGCCCTTCAGTCATCTCTGTACATTGAAAGCAACTGCTGTCATATTGGTTACTTTTATTGTACTAAAAGTTCTGGGTATGACCAGGGCCAATGGAATTATGTGATTGTGTGGCAGTAGAGATCTTTGCATAACTATAGATTTTCTGCACTTGCCACATAATCCACCATCTGCCACATAATCTGCAATTATTAAGGAAACAAAATGTCTTTCTAGCTGAAACAGTTCAAAGGATACTAAAAATGTGACACGTGTTGCCGCGCAGTGGAAGATCCTTTGAAAAGCTGGACTGATCACCTTTCTGCTGCTGGTTTCTATATTTGGGTGTTAAACTGGTACTAATGAGGTGTATCCAATGCCCAGAGAGTGTTACCAAGTTTAAAAATTATGAAATAATGAAGTAATACTATAATAAAACTTGCCTCATTATGCCACATGATTTGCCTTTTCTTGCTGCATAATTTACTTAACCCTGTTGCATAATTTGGCCCTCTCCTGCCGCATAATTCCAGCTACAACTGACGACTATACACAACATTTTAGCATTTGTTCGTTTTTCAAAAACAAACTCCCAAGGTAAAAAGTTGTTTTTGGAAATAAATTACTAATGGCCCCACACACCCTAAGAGAGTTCAGGTTTTTCCTAGTAGTGATAGACAAGAAAAAAGGCATTACAACATCCATCTCAACTAGGACGGCCTTTTACATGTACCTTGTCTGCCAAACTCCAAATGAAGGCCTAAGCCTTTAAGTATTGTATCATTTGCATTCCACTTCATTAATCCTAATATGATATAGGATATACTTTGTGATAGGGTTGTGGACTAGGGCCAGCGGACTCGATAATTCTCGCCTCGGTGCCAACTCTAACCAGGGATCACACTCGGTAACTCTGGGCATTAGCTTGCCTCATCTCCACAACGGCCCCCCACATTCGCTGGGGATGCCTGGTTTCACCTTGGAGACACCCAAGAGGGACCATCTCACAGGGATAGCCAGGACGGGTTCCCCAGCGGTCTACAGCGCCATGACGCCTCAGGGCAGCAGTGCGCTTTACAAGACACATACATTTACATTTACATAGTCTTTGTGTGATGACGCCATACGATTTGTTGAAACTCTGTAACATCCAACCGCTGAAATATAAATGAAACCTTTATAATACATATACAAAACAACATGAACTGTAATATAAATGGTTCTCAATGTAACATGTTCATCAGCTATAACATAATTAACTTATATTAGTATTATGCTTTCCATCCTAATAAATACATTTACTTTCCCACCACTGGCAATATCTTAGTACCAAAAGTAATATAGCCAAAGTCTGTACAAGTTGAGGATTTCTCTCACTCTCCTTGTAAAATAATAGGGCCCCTTGGAAGGATGACGCCAGTAGCATTCAAAGTCTAATACCTTGATCTCTTGAGTTATCCAGAATACTTTTCTGCATCCTGAAGTAGTAATAACTCCAACTGAAAGCACAATGAATTCCAATCTCCTGGAAACAAGGTTCCGGGTGCAGCAGCTAAGTGTCTGGATTGCCTAGCAAGGAACTCTGTGAAACATGAGGAACCTGCACTCTGTGAATCATTTGTGGCTGCCACCACTGCAAGTTCTGTGAATGCCCCATGGTGCTCTGGGATATGTAGTCTGTCTTGAATGCACTTGTGCGTTTTTCCTAGTACAAGCGTGGCAGCCACGAAGCCTCACACTCATTGGCGCCCACACTCTGAGCACACTGCTGACCTCCACTGCCACAGAAGAGTCGGGCACCTAAGAAGTTCAGAGGCGGGTGTCTCCATGCCTGCCTGGTATATAGAGGTGAGCACGAGACACATATCATGACAGTTTATCTATTTCAGAAGCAGACTCATGGAGTAATTTACAAGTTGACGGATAAGAGGTATTCCCCAAAAATTACAAATGTCCCGTCTGCCAACCTTGCAGTTTCCCACTCCATTTAGCAGTTCAGGGAGCACTGGGTGTTTGGCAGCAGAGCCTGTCTGCAGCCAGAAACCCTTAACCTGGTGATACGCAGTGCTTAATTTGTAAAAATATAAGTGCCAAGTCCCACAGAACTCTGTGAAACACGAGGAACCTGCACTCTGTGCATCATTTGAGGCTGCCACCACTGGAAGTTCTGTGAATGTCCCATGGGGCCCTGGGATATGTAGTCTGTCTTGAATGCACTTGTGCGTTTTTCCTAGTACAAGCGTGGCAGCCACGAAGCCTCACACTCATTGGCGCCCACACTCTGAGCACACTGCTGACCTCCACTGCCACAGAAGAGTCGGGCACCTAAGAAGTTCAGAGGAGGGTGTCTCCATGCCTGCCTGGTATATAGAGGTGAGCACCAGACACATTTCATGACAGTTTATCTATTTCAGATGATTTCTGTGCACAGGCATTGCACAGCAGAAGCAGGGTCATGGGGTAATTTACAAGTTGACGGATAAGAGGTATTCCCCAAAAATGACAAATGTCCCATCTGCCAACCTTGCAGTTTCCCACTCGATTCAGCAGTTCAGGGAGCACTGGGTGTTTGGCAGCAGAGCCTATCTGCAGCCAGAAACCCTTAACCTGCTGATACGCCGTGCTTAATTTGTAAAAATATAAGTGCCAGGTCCCACGTAAGGAGGCCATTGGAGCTTGCACCACCCATTGGCCGTACCAGCACTGCCAAAGACAGCATCAATACAACTTCTATCCATCACAGCCCTACAACTGTGACAATGCAGATGATTCCATGCCTCCAAAGCTATAAGAATGGCTTTGCTGCTGGTATTAGCCATTTTTAATACATATTGAATTAATAAGCAACTGTTGTTGTGGTAATCTCTGAATTAGACAAACAGCGCCACCAATTGACAGACTGTCAAAGCTGCCGGTGTTGACAATTAAGTGCTGGTGCTGAGCACCGGAAACCACCGGCTCAAATTAAGCACTGGTGATCCGTTTGCTGTAGATCACAGTGGTGATAGCTACACTCTGTTTAGAATGACGTTATCAATGTCTAGATCTACCATTTGTGCCATGGGGGACCAAGGTAGTGAAAACAAACATTGACCCCCTCACATGCAGGAAAACAACTCCTAGCTTGTCAGATCAACTATTTTAGTTGTGTTTTTCTGAAACAAAATTCAAGTTTTAGATTTTGTTTCAGAAAAACAAAAAAAGAATGTGGAGCAGTCCAAATAAATATGGTAATTGCTTGGTATACAGCTTTACCTTCAGTGCGTTCACTGCACCAGTAGAGGCAATGAAGGCACAGAGATACTTGCCAGGCAGGTGGGGATCCCTAATTATGGCAGTTAGTCAGGGGCTAGAGAAGCAGAGGTCAGGCCCGAGCCTTCCCTGACCTGGCCGGTCTGCAGGCCACCCTCTATGGACTGAAATACTCCATAGCTCTTTTATGCATAGTATATATTATGGAGAGCCATATTGTTCAATAAGGACATTTATTTTTCACAAAAATCGAGATTTTCATGCAGACGCATCAAAGCTAACAAAATGTCGCCACCTTTGCAAGGCTGCACACGTTTTCATAAACATTCCTGAAGGTAGCAAATTAAGCAACTTGTGGGCTAGGGTGATAGAGCTATGGGTAAGTGTTGAGTAGGTGTCAGCTAGGATGGAGGTAACGTGGTCTATCAGGGTTAAGAAAGAGGCGAAGTGGTCTTCGCTGAGGGGATGTGTGGAGGAGGTGTTGCTGAGTATGGGACAGCAGCGAGCTAGTGTGAAACAAGTATGGGCTGCTGTGGAGAAGATGTGTCAAAGAATGGAGAAGGTGTGGTCAAGTCTAGAGGTGGTGTGATTAGATGTGTGGTTGTGAATGGAGAAGATGTATTTAAGAATGGAGAGGGCGTGGTCAAGTCTACATATGGTGTGCTTAGATGTGTGGTTGTGAATGGAGAAGATGTCTTTAAGAATGGAGAGGGCGTGGTCAAGTCAACAGATGGTGTGCTTAGATGTGTGGTTGTGAATGGAGAAGATGTATTTAAGAATGGAGACGGCGTGGTCAAGTCTACAGATGGTGTGCTTAGATGTGTGGTTGTGAATGGAGAAGATGTATTTAAGAATGGAGAAGGCATGGTCAAGTCTACAGATGGTGTGCTTTGATGTGTGGCTGTGTGTGGAGAAGATGTATTTAAGAATGGATAGGGTGTGGTCAAGTTTACAGATGGTGTGCTTAGATGTGTGGTTGTGAATGGAGAAGATGTCGTTAAGAATGGAGAGGGCGTGGTCAAGTCTAGAGATGGTGTGCTTAGATGTGTGGCTGTGTGTGGAGAAGGTGTGATTAACTGTGGAAAATGTGTGTTGGCTTGTGGAGAAGTTATACTCAGAAAGGAAGATCAAATGTTGGTCTCTACAGTCAGAGGTTGTGTGTACTTTGAAGAATGCAAAATCAAGTACGATGGCTGGGGTCACAGAATGGAAGACGTGTCCTCTATTGTAGGATGTAGCATGGTCTAGAGTGAATGCAACAAGCAAGAAACAGGAGAATAGGAGATGGTATGGTGTTCTGTTGAACGAGGATATGGCACTTACCATAGGAGCAGGTATAGCTTATTGTGGGGGAAGCATTGTTATTGAAAATACAATTTATAAGCAGTAGAAAGGCAGTGCTACAGCAGGAAGAAGTGTGGCCTTTTCATAGATGTGACATATAGGGTGAAAGGTGAGGTCTTGCGCGAAAGAGGTGGCGTTTAAAGGGAGGTGTGTTATTGATTGGAAGTATGGGTGGTCAGATGTTGAAGGAGGGCCATTTTTTTAATTAAGTGGTGTATTTGCGACTGATGTTGAAAGTGTGGTCTGCTATAGGGTGAGGTTAAATGTAGGACGTGTGGTCTAGACTGAAAGAACTGTAGGCAAGTGTCAATGGTGTGAATATAAGTTGGTGAATCTGATGTGGGAAATAGGGACTAGTGTTGGTTTAAAGTGTCATCTATTGTGAATATTGTGGCCTTCGAATGCCTACCTAGTGTGCCCCCTTAAGTGTGTGTGGGGGGGGTAAGAAGTAGGGCTAGATGCTCTGAACTTCTGAGTCCTGATTCATAAAGGTAAACTTACACTTGTTTGCTATTCACAAAGGGATTTACGAGTAGTATCTTTGCAAGTTTGGAGTCTCTGCACATAAAAAGCCTATCTTTTTATGTGCGGAGACTCCACACTCGTAAAGATACTACTCATAAATCCCTTTGTAATAGCAAACAATTGTAAATTTACATGAAAGTGTGAATTTACCTTGAGAATCAGGTCCGAGTCACAATAATAGATAACAATTTGCAACCAGTCGTTCTGCATCCAGAAACCTATTTTGTGAACCAATCTATGTGCAAACTCATTTAATTAATATTAATAATTTATTTATTAGGTAGGTCAGTGTTACTTAATCCGATTGGCTCAAATCACAGGAAGGGAGGCCTCCAATGGTCGGCAGACCACAATCGCTGTAATTGTTTTTTAATAAAGCATTATTTAAAGCTGCTCATTTTGTGAAAAGGAAACTAAGGGGCATATTATCAAGGACGGCATTAAAAATTATCGCCGGTTTAGCTAAAGCGGGGATAATGGGGTTGATAATATGCCCTGGAGAATTCCCATAGAAGCCCATGTTCTGGTGTGAACTGCTACACATGGATAAGCTATTGGGTATGATTGGAGCCAAAAATGAGGATTTGGAGGCGAGATCGCGTCGCAATAGCCTACGCATCACGGGAATCCCGGAGACGACAGCGATCACAAAAATGGAGGTGTACGTGGTGGACATGCTGCAAGACCTATTTGATTCGCACCTATCACCAGTTTTTGCGGTTGAGAGAGCTCATCGAGCACTGGGACCCAAGCCGCCGGTAGGGGCCACCCCCCGACCCATTCTGGCACGAATATTAAATTACAAGGATCGAGACGTGGTACTGCGCCAGGCATGTGCAATGGGGAAAATTGTACATCAAGGGAATCAGATCTCCTTCTACCTGGACTTCACTCCAGCGGTACAGGCAGCGAGAAGAGAATTTCTGCCGGCTAAGCGGATCCTGCTACAGGCGCAGACTCCATACTCGTTACTTTACCCTGCTAAGCTTAAAGTGTCACATGAGGGCTCAGCATACTTCTTCACAGACGCTAAATCTGCTCTGAAATTCGCAAAACATGTTGGTGGTAGACGGACTAAGAACTACTCTGCATTGGGTGAACTGTCCGAACATCAGCTAAGTGATAATGACTAACAGCTTGAAAGTGTATTTTTCTTTAAGAAGTGAAGTCAGTGTCAAGCCATAGTTCATGTTCTGAGCTTGAGGGTGGGAAGGTATGAGGGTTATGGCTCTTTAAATGTCTTAACCAGTATGTCCAGATATATTTTTCTGCTTGATGAGCGTAAATAGCAGCTCAGTCAGTTTAGTGCATGATATTCCATGCTGTGGTTACCCTCGGGTATCTGCCGCTTCGAGTATTGAGTATTTTCCTACTTTATACAACAAGCCGAGTTCTTCTTTGGCAGTTAGGAGGCAGGAATAGAAGTTTGATATTAAAATGACGAAAGGTAGAGTAATTTACGCTTATTTTGTTTTCTAGATTTGATTGGAAGCCGTGCATGTATTGTTCTATAGTAATGCAAAATTGACTCCTTGAAGTTTCTTGGCCACCCTGCTACGGTAGAGCAGTAGGCCGGTACTCACTCATCCCCATGGGAGATTTCCCGAACTCACGTTGTTTTGTATTTTCTTGTTGGGGGGGGGTATTCTTCAACCTGATTGGGGGGTTGATGTGGGTGGGGGTTGGCGGGCTGGGATGGTTGTTTGTTGTGTTAATGGTGTATTACTATGCTTTTGGAGGACACACATTGCCTGACCGGTGACGACTTTGTGCCGTGAGGGACGGAGTAATGGAACATACAACACATGACCAGTGTAAATTGCTTGACATGGAACATTAGGGGGTTAAACAACAGTAGGAAAGCCAGGCTGGTTCATGCATATCTCACAAGACACAACATAGATTTATGCATGCTTTAGGAGACCCATCTGCATGCCCGGACCTCCTCGAAACTTACACATAAGAGATGGGGGTTCACAATCACATCGGTCTATTCCAATTACTCTCGTGGGGTGGCAGTGTTGATAAAACGTGGTCTTGACTGGAGGGAGAGGGAGGTACATGTTGACCCCGAGGGACGATATGTTATTCTGCTGGGTTCCCTAGGCAGTGTATCATTAACGCTGGTAGCAATATATGGCCCAAATATAGATTCTCCGAGTTTCTTTCAGGATATATGGGCAAAGGTCGAGGCAACTGGATGCACCACGATCCTAAGGGAGGGGATTTCAATGCTATCTTAAATGACGAGCTGGATAGACAGGGTATGGCGAGGACACATCACCCAGCAACTAGCAAAATTCTAAATACTTTATTGAACGATGGAGACTTGGTTGATGTGTGGCGCATGCAGAACCCACTGACTAGGGAGGGCACATGTTTCTCTGAACATCGTAGGGCCTGGTCTCAACTAGATTATTGGCTCACAACTAGGGATATGGCCAGCAGGGTAGTGGAGGTGTCGCTCCTGCCAAGAACATTATCTGATCACTCCCCTTGCCTTTTAAAAATTGCCCTTCCTGATACCAGGCAGAGGGCGTTTTCCTGGAGGCTACCTCCCCATGCGCTATTAGATGAGGTATTTCGAGAGGAAATCTGTACTGATATAATTGACTATTTCACTCTTAACACTGGTACAGTTAACACTGAGGCCTCACTATGGGAGGCGTTTAAAGTGGTCATCAGAGGCCAGTGTATCTCTAGATAAGCGGGTGTACTCAAAGCTATAAGGCACACGTTGAAGAACATAGAGACTCACATTCAAGATTTGGAGACACAGTTATATTCTGAAGACACGGCCACGCTTCTAGCTCAGTTGAAGGCCAAACTGTTAGAATATGATGAAGAGGCACAGAGGGAGGTGAAGATCCTTGGGAAATATGCTGAGGCACGTAGATACGGTGAGGGGGATAGACCTGGACAGACGCTTGCGGGCATGCTTAAGAAACCAAGATCTACTGTCTATATCCCTGAATTGATAAATAGCAGAGGTGAGGTGACCAGAGGTCCAGCAGCGGTCCTTGACCAATTCTCCTCATTTTATGCCCATTTATATACAGCCAAGCAAACCAAATGCCCGGCGGGCATGCAGACATTCTTGGACTCACTAGACTTGGTTTGGTTTAACGACCGACACAGGGAATAGATGCACCTACCATTTACGGTGGAGGACGTGACTGCAGTAATTAAAAGCTTACCACTGGATAAGGCCCCTGGGTCGGACGGACTGACGACCGCCTTTTATAAGGCCTATGCGGAAGAATTTGTACCTAGACTCTTAGCGGTCTATGAAGAAGCCCATGAAATGGGTATCTTACCACAAACAACGCGAAAAGCTATAATTATAACTTTATTAAAACCAGGGAAATTAGATACTGACCTAGATTTATACAGACCGCTGACACTTCTAAATGTGGATGTTAAAATATTGGCGAAACTAATATCGAATAGACTGCAACCCAGGCTTCCCCTGATAGCCCTACCGGACCAATCGGGCTTCATACCCGGTAGGTCTACCTCACATAACCTCAGAACAGTCTTCTCAGTCCTACATTATCTACATCAAGATGTGCAGGCGGCGGCGGTGTGTTTGGACGCGACAAAAGCTTTCGACTCACTTGAGTAGTCCTATTTGTTTAAAATTCTGGAGCATATGGGGTTCGGTCCTCTGTTTGTCAGAAGGAGCAGGTTGTTATACACTGGACCACTGGCTAGGATACATGCGAATGGCCTTCTATCCAATCTGTTTCAGATTACACGGGCACGAGACAGGGATGCCCGCTGTCCCCCTTATTGTTTGCCATTGCGATGGAGCCACTAGCTGCGCGAATAAGACAACACCACACAGACAAAAGGATAGGGTTTAGCGCTAGGAGCCTCTTGATATCAATGTACGCAGATGACGTCACCCTCTATATTCTGAACCCTGCACAAAATCTAAACAGAGAATTACGAGAATTCATTAAATTTGGCGGACTGGCTGGCATATCTATAAATTGGGCTAAAACAGTAGTGTTCCCCCTAACAGACAACACCTTGGCAGTGACTTCTGAGTTAGCGTTACATTGGTAAGCTGAGAAGGTGAAGTACTTGGGAATCTGGATCAGTAGAGATTTGCAGGAAATGTGGAATCTGAACTACGGCAGGGTCGTCACTTGGTTGGAGAAAGTTGCCATATGGGCTAAGCTGCCCCTGTCGCTGGCAGGGAAGATTGCATGGGTAAAGATGGTTGTGCTACCTACATTTTTATATCCCTTCGTAAATTTGCCAATTATACTTACACAACCCTTTTTTAGAACAGCACGCTCGTTGTTAATATCCTTGGTGTGGGCAGGTGGCCAGGCCCGAGTATCGTGGGAGCTACTATCTCTCCCGCTCAAGCAGGGTGGACTGGATGTCCCTGATTTGACGTTTACGCCCTATGTGCACAGGCACAATTTTTGCACTATTGGGTTCATCCCATGCCTTTTCAGCCACATGTGGCTGTAGAGACAGATGCGGTGGAGCCGGGCCCTTTACAGGTGGCGGTATATCAGACATACAGAAGACCTACGGATGGCATAGACTCCTCTAAAACTCTGAGATGGGCTTGGGATGGGCTGAGACGGAGAGCGGGTGCCCGGGTGCTATATGCCCCCTCTATCCCTCTGACGCATAATCCAATGTTGCCTAACATTAGGGATGAGATAAATAAAAAGGTTGCAAAGACGATGTCACTTCATACCTTTGCGGACCTTTACCCAGGGGGGTTGTTTCGAGGATCCCCGACGGTGGAGGAAGGTCAGAAAATACCCTTTGTGAGACATTCCTCTACCATAAGATACGGGCCGCATGTCGCACACTGCATGTCGAATTCCCTACCCAACCGCCCACTTTAGCGGCTCTGGAAAATTTGCTTCGTTCTCCTTCGCCACGTAGACTTATCACCAGGCTCTATACGGATATGCAAGCTGACGCCCCTTTGACGGTGCCTAGCGCCCGTCATAAATGGAATGCAGAACTAACATCCCCCCCGACTGAAGACCAGTGGACCTACTGTTGCACTCAATTGACTGAACTATCCCCTAATTACAGACTCCGCTTGATTCACTTCAAGTTTCTCCATCGGTATTATAGAACACCCCTCAGCTTACAACGAATGGGGCTTAGAGAA
Organism: Triturus cristatus; assembly: GCF_964204655.1. Taxonomy (NCBI): domain Eukaryota; kingdom Metazoa; phylum Chordata; class Amphibia; order Caudata; family Salamandridae; genus Triturus; species Triturus cristatus. The sequence continues at coordinate 1,249,493,719 of NC_140592.1, read as the reverse complement.
GATAGCTGCTGCTGGCGCAGTGGGATATCAACGCCTCCTTCTTACATATGGCATAGGAGTGCCAGAAACTGGCTGACTATTGGACTCACATCTTCATGTCTATCAATCAAATCCTAGGATTAGAGCTACCACCCTCTCCAATAGTGGGATCGTTAGGGTATGTCAGGGATACACATGTAAAGAAGCGTAAACTGCATGCCCTCTTGCTGCTGTTCGCCAAACGCTAAATTGCTATACATTGGGGGAGGAAGAGGAAGCCCACGATCACGGAATGGATCAGGGAGGTTACTTATTGTCACGTTCAGCTCTCTACACGCTGAGAATTAATGCCGCCCACTTCTAGACCAAGAGAGATTTGGGAACCGTTCCTTACCTGGGCTCAGGAGAGGACATGTGTACATGAGGAATGTTGGGGATGTTGGGGATGTAATCGCCCAGACTGGAGATGTGTAATTTAATTAATGTGCGGAATCGATAAGTGCAGGGGTGGGGTAAAGTCAATACATTGATGTGTCCTAGTGTCGAATCTTGACATTTTTCTGTTTCAATGTATAATTTTGCATTTATTCGGGTTCCAGGTACAAGGGTCGCATCGCTCTGATGAGCAAGTTTTGATTTACGTCACAAATGTATATTCTGCACTGCTATATATTTGGAAACTACACACCGAGTTGGTTTTGTTGTTGTAAATGATATGTAATGTATCTATATGAAAATGCCAATAAAGAAAAAAAAGAAATTAAGACGCTGTCGCGCTATATTACAAATAAGTTACAGGCAGTGAGTTTGTTTGTTTGATTATACTAGAAGGGGTCACCCATGCCTCTGGCAGACCAAGACCGTTAAAACCTGGGACTTTACCTCAATCCACAGCCAGAGATTCTCGGCTAGGCATCAGACCGGAGGCATGCAGTTGCAGTCCTAGGGTGTCAGGCTTCACTGTGACCAGTGTATACCATTGGAGGACAGAGCTGCGGTTCCTGTCCTAGCACGTCAGACTTCACTATGACCAGTGGTAACAGTAAGGGACAGAGCTGCGTGAGGCAGTTGAGAGGGGGTGGCAGGCCCTGTGTATACAAGTGGGCAGAGCTGTATCTAACTCAGTGGGATTCGTGGGGTGTGAATCTCAAATTTACCCACTAAAAATGCAGAATATATGATGTTACAATGCAAACAATTACAAAGCATGCTTTTACAGTGCGTTTTTTACATTGCAACTACAATTACTTTGCATGATTTAACAACGCATACCATTACAACGCATTTTTAAAAACTACCATTACAACATATTCGATTACAATGCATACCATTACAACGCATAATACTTTTAGGGCAACAGTAGGGTAAGTGTTAGATTGTGCAGGGGTAAAAATTACTATTCCCACTCCAGTGAGTGCAACAGAAGGGTAAGTGTTAGATAGTGCAGGGGTAAAAATTACTATTCCCACTCCAGTGAGTGCAACAAAAGGGTAAGTGTTGGATAGTGTGGAGGTAAAAATTACTCTTCCCACTCCAGTGAGTGCAACAGTAGGAAACGTGTTGGATAGTGTAGGGGTAAAAATTACTATTCCCACTCCAGTTAATGCAACAGTAGGAAATGTGTTGGATAGTGTAGGGGTAAAAATTACTATTCCCACTTCAGTGAGTGCAACAGTAGGGTAAGTGTTGGATAGTGTTGGTGTAAAACTGACTATTCCCACTCCAGTGAGTGCAACAGTAGGGAAAGTGTTGGATAGTGTAGGTGTAAAAATGACTATTCCCACTCCAGTGAGTGCTACAAAAGGGTAAGTGTTGGATAGTGTGGAGGTAAAAATTACTATTCCCACTCCAGTGAGTGCAACAGTAGGAAACGTGTTGGATAGTGTAGGGGTAAAAATTACTATTCCCATCTACCCCAAAACTCATACCCACCCTAAAAATAAAAAATCTCCATTGCTTACCTTATAATGCGTTGTAATGGTATGCAATGTAATGGCATGCGTTGTAGTGACATGCGTTGTAATGGCATGCATTGTAATGGCATGCAATGTAAAGGCAGTTGCGTTGTAAAAGCAGTGTGATGTAATGACTGTGTTGTAATGGATGTTTCTCAAAACTGCAGCGGGCCACTGCGTGAATATGTGAAGTGATCAAGGTTCGAAATGGTGTATTCCCATGAGGAGCTGGCTCAGCACTGATTAGCATTAGACGGGCCTCTGTAGCTGGTTTAGAGTTTGTTGAACAGGTACTCTGTTGCTGTGGCAACAAAGTACCCTGTCCAACACACTCATGGTACACCCACCTGACTCTGAGATGGGCGGACTGCAAGTTATATGCCAATGGTGTAAAATTTACTCCGTGTAAATCTTCCATTGATGGTCCGATGGAGAAGGTACCATTCGAAGTAAGCCAAACCGAACGCACCCCCTATTTAGAGTGGACGGTAAGATGTCTTTTTCTTTTTACTGTCTGTCACTGGCAAATACATCCTGGTAGTGATAGCCAATAAAACAAAATAGAAAACTGACTGCCACACCATGGCGAAAATTGCTGAGGGCATCATTCAATTTCATACTCCCTCTTAGGATTTTAATTTTTTTAATTTGGAAAAATGTGACGACTCGACGTCATGTTTGATGGTGCTGGCCGTTAAACATTTCCTAGATTGACAGGAACTGCCATGACAGCGGTTCCTGCCAATGTACAGAGTTGCCCGCTGGGCTGGCAGACATCTCTAAATTTGGCAGGGACAGTGAATGCAGTAAAGTCCTCCGCCTCCCTGTCTGCCCTTACTCCAGCTGCTACATCCTAAATCAGGCCCTCTGTCTAGAGTGGCCCAGTGGGTGCAAAATAATGGTTTTGAATGCTACCCTGAAGGAATTTCAGTGGCTAAATTATTTGCAAGGATTCGTCGGATCACCTTTCTGGTGTTTGTATGCCAGTAGTATGACTGGAAACCTGAGGCTGGTGTAGTTTTCCAAGTCTACTGCTGCCAACGTAAGTGAATTTTAAAAAGTAGTAAATTTGCATCCATTCAAGGAAGCCTTCCAGAGGTGCAAATGTGCTCTTTTTTTGGTAAACCTATCACTTAGGATCTTATTTGTAATGCAGTGCAGCAATCAAAGTTGCTGTGTTGCATCAACTAAAGAGAGCAGAACTGTGTCACATCTTCAAAGAATGTTGCAGCTCTGCCCTCTCTGTGCCCTGGCACACCTAAGGCTACCCAGCATCGAAGCAGGCACCCTTGCACCTTAGTGCAAGGTGTCTGCGTTATGGCCAGGATAGTTTCTGTTCAGGAAGGGATACCTTACTGCACACATACCATCCTTGGAGGCCCTTTCCTCTTTGTATGTGTGCTGCAGAATGTAGCACACATTCAAAGACTAAATAACGAGGATAAATAAAGATATTTCTCCTCATTATAATAGCCTCAGGCAGGCACACCATTTTGGTGCAAACCCATGTCTACAAGTCTTTTTAAATATGGGTTTGCACATAAATCCATGGGTAAATGCAGGGCAATGCTCATGCACAGCCCATGAAATGCCAACCTGGCACAAAATAACACAAGACAGCACGATGCGGCGCCTCGCGTTACTTTTTCTTACAGAGCCATGCAAGTCGACATGTGTGTGGCTTTGTAAATACTAAAAAGGATTTTGGGTCAGTAGTATGTCAAAAAAGTGACAGAGCCCAACACAAAATCTTTGTAAATCTGGGCCTAAATATATTGAAGTTCTTGATTTAAAATAATGAGCAAGACAGAATCTTGTAGTGAAATCAGGATGACACGAAAATGCGACACAGACATAGCAGACCCGACCCAACTAGGGTTCCCCAGACCCAAATACCAAGCCAAGAATGTATTTATTTGGGAGGGGTGTCGCATCACAAACCGCCCCCCTGAAGTTATGTTCCTGCCTGTAAGGGGCAGACCTGCATTTCCAGGTGGTAGAAGGTCTAGCAGGCCCAGTGTACACCAGTGAGGGACAGCGATGCAGCCCTAAGCATCCTTCTCTGACAGCCTGTGGTTGGGAGCTGAGAAGTGTGGTCATTATGCATTCCTCACCATAGGTCAGTTGCCTAGCGACCACCTAAGCCGCTAATTGAAAGAGCTCACACTGCTGGCTCCACTGACCGCAGGGCAGTGAGAGAGCAGTAAAGGCAGGGATACTGTGCCAGAGGGGCGGGGAATGGGAGGAGGGATGAGCGGCAAACCACTGCGGCATCCTCTGCCCTTCTCCACTCTGAAAGAACTGTTCCATGCATGAATTCTGAAAAAGTGATGGATCGAATGCTTGAAATAATCTCCGCCACTAGTAATTACTCCGGACGCAGTCCAATCCATCGCTATTTTGCACACCATGCAACCGTAGCTTGGACCCAGCCAAAGGCAAATCAGTCTTGACCCTGCTCCAGTTTGAACAGTCCCGTCCGAACTGCCAGACCAGGTCCTCCCTGAACCAGGACACAAGCAACTTAGCACCGGTTTCACCCTGGTTAGGGCTCATCAGCCAGGTGTAGCTTGGTTACTGTGTCCCAGTGTGCACAGGGCTCACAACTGGGCATGTCAATCCCACTTAGGGTGACACACTAAAGTATACATAAAAAGATGGATGGATTGCTTCATTATTCTCCGCTACTGGCATTACTCGGGACTGCATCCCAAACCATCATTATTTTGCACACCAAGCCACCTCAAAGTGGTCTGAGCCATATGCAAATCAGTCTTGACCCTGCTCTTATGGGAACAGTCCAGCCCAAATTGCCAAGTCAGGTCCTTCCTGAACCTAAGTGGGAAGAGTATTCCTAGACGTGGGTCCAGTGTGCACTGTGCCACTGGAAATAAGCTATACCTGGCTGATAAGCTTTAATACAAACACAATCGGTGTTCTGGTTACGAGAGGAACTGGCCTGGTAGTTAGGACTGGACTGTTCCCACTGGGGCAGGGTCTAAACATATTTTCATATGGCTGATACCACGCTGAGGTGGCATGGTGTGCAAAATAAAAATGAAGTGAGATGCAGTCTGAGTAATTTCCAGTGGCTGAGACATTCCAAACTCCCACACTATATGAGAAGTACAAAGTGTCCCAAATTGAATGGCCAGTCCTTGTCTGGAAGGAGACTGCATTCATCTGGTACAGATTCTGAGGACAGTGACCTACTGCTCCGTGCTCCTTGAGTTACTTTCAATGGACAACAAGCACCCCCTACTCCCAACTCTTTACAGTCCAACACATTCAATCAGAGTAGACAAACACAAAGACCTTTCGGGGGGACAACATCAAGTCTCACAGAGGAAACACACCTTCTACACCCTCCTTGGGACTATCAGCACATGGTCAGTTGTTTCCACCATTAAAAGATCTAAAGTAGTCAAACAAATCAAAAAAATGGATGGGTGCTCTTAAAACGAAGCAACATTGATACCAGATAGAAAATTCTCTGGAAGATAATGCTTAAGTACTTTTTTTCCAATACACACAGTGAATACATTCAAACAAAATAAATCACATCCTCAGGCTCCAAATTATTATTATGCAGGTTTGAGCCCCCCTATGATTGGTCTCTGATGGTCCCTTGTGATGCTGACCTTCTGAAGGAAGTTATTTTGTCCTGCCTGCCAGCTCTATTTGCCTTCGACTCTCGTACACTTTGCTTGGTGCTCACCTGGACTCAGTGAACACAACTACACCATCCAGATTGTCCCTTAGCCTTGGGCATAGGCTGATGCCCATACGGGCATCTTGAATAAAAAGTGTGCCTTTGTAGCAAAGTGCTTACCTTCCTTCCAAACCTATCCTGCATTTACTTAAAAGCAACTTGGCAAACATTGGTATTCCCTGGATTATCTGAAGTTCATGGATGTTTAAGGTCTTTAAGCCCCACAGACCCTGTGCAATGATTTAGTAAGGATAGCTATGTCTGTGGTGTTCATTCGCCACGCTCCAGAGCATTCACTTAACATACACCCTGCCACATTTCCCATTCTATGGGAAGTTCACCATTCTCTGTTAAGAAAAGTGGTGGTGGCTGAATGCAGAACATATTGAATGAAAAATATATTTACAAATTGAGTGTGTTGGAGGCCTGGAAAATGTTAAAACAGCCTAAAAAATAGTCACTGTGACTCCTCAGTGTAACAGAAAATTGTTCAATATATACGAATCCACCTCGGAATGCCACTGAAGATTATGCTTCTTTCTCTCTCTCTCTCTCTCTCTCTCTCTCTCTCTCTCTCTCTCTCTCTCTCTCTCTCTCTCTCTTCCTTTCTTTCTCTCTCTCTCTCTCTCTCTCTCTCTCTCTCTCTCTCTCTCTCTCTCTCTTTCTCTCTCTCTCTCTCTCTCTCTCTCTCTCTCTCTCTCTCTCTCTCTCTCTTTCTTTCTCTCTCTCTCTCTCTCTCTCTCTCTCTCTCTCTCTCTCTCTCTCTCTCTCTCTTTCTTTCTCTCTCTCTCTCTCTCTCTCTCTCTCTCTCTCTCTCTCTCACTCTCTCTCTCTCTCTCTCTCTCTCCTGATCTCATTCCCTCTTCTCTTTCACTGTCTCTATGGTTTCTGTCTGACATTATATATGAAGGGGAATTTGCATGTAGCACTGTTATGTTATAGGGCGGCACAGATGTGGACGGCAGCACTCTCATCCTAACCAGTATAGCGTCCTGTTAGCCCAGTTACTTGTCAATAGCCACACCACACGCTGAAAGTAATTTTACACGTTTTTATTCCACTGTGTGTAGGTCCGAACTCAACATTCTAAGCCTGACTTCAACTCATCTCTCCAACGCTTACGTCACAGGCCTACGGTCTACAGTGGGAACCAAAAGAGTTCTGGAGTTCATTTGTTTACAAGACACTATATCTCCTGCTTTGTTAAATAAAAAGTTACAACTTTTTAAAAATAAATAAATATCCGACTAACTACATGAATCAATACATAAATATACAGGCAATTAGAATTTTTTAATTAATTGTCATGGTGCCTGAATCATACGTCCTAATCAGGTCAATAGAAACTGGGATCTGGCACCCGAAGTGTCAGTGATCTTCACAGGGAAGTGGAATCATCAGCAGACACATTCATCAACCTAATCTCTACAATGACATCAATGTTTGGTGAATGATGGATCACATGGCACAAATGAGAGGATTCTCTCGTAAGGGACTTCCCAGGACGCTGGGCAGTCATCATGTGTCCTTTGGTGTTAGTGATGGTAAAGTGCTCAGCCTCAAAAGCAGCATGAGACTTTCTTTTCCTGTGTTGTCTGACAAGCACTCAATCTCCTCTTGTAATGGTGACTTCTTTTACATGATGTTGTCTGTCAGCATGTATTGCCATCTTCTATTTGAGGCCAAAACTGTAGTCTGAATGTCTTTCTCAGTCTTGGATCTGACGTTGGTCCATTGGGGCAGCTTGGTCGCCATGGTTCTTCCAGGCATGAGAGTTGCAGGGCTTTCCTCTGGTATTGAGTGAGGGGTTGAGTGATAAGCTTGAAGTGTGGTGTTCCAAACAACTTTGAGTTTGAGCTTCCCCAATGCAGCACGCTAAACAGCTTTCTTTAGAGCACTCATGAACAGTTCAACTACACCATTGGCAAGGGGGCCAAAGAGGAGGTCTTTTTTTGATGCTTTATATTGAGGTGATTTAGAAAGTCTTCGAATTCTTGACTATTAAAAGCTGGGTCATTGTCAAGCCTGGGCAAAGCACTACGCTACGCTCGCGTAGTTTGCAAAGTTTGCGCTACTTCGCACTAAGCGAATTGCACGTTGCACAGTGCAAACACACGTAGCGTAGTGCAGCGGTCATTTTTTGCTTGCTCGCGGTCCTCAACGTCAAGTTGGCGACCGTGAGCAAGCGAAATGACATTCCGGTGAGACTTTTTCCTCGTTCGCGATCAGCAACATCAAGTTGCCGATCGAGAGCGTGGAAAATAAACCTCCCGGCGAGATTCTCAACGCGGGGAGGTCAGGTTTCTCATTGCGAGTGGTCGCATATGCTCGCGACCGCTCGCGATGAGAAACTACCAGTCCATGTTGAGAAAGCTGCAGCTCGAGTAAAAATCTACTCGAGCGGCAGAAAACTGCAGCTTGCACTGTGCAAGATGCCGTTTTCAATGATTGCGTAGTGCCGGATGCTTGTTCGCACTGTGCAATCATTGGAAACGGCATCTTGCACAGTGCGAACAGGGTACTAAGCAGTTTACGAAGTGCTACGCGTAGCTCGCGTAGTGCGAAGTGCACTTTGTGTAGCTACGCATAGCGCTACTTCGCGAACTACGCCCAGGGCTAGTCATTGTCAGATTTTAAGATTGTAGGTACACCCCATGTTGCAAAGATGCCATCTAATTATTGAATAACCTTTTCTTGTGTAGTGGATGCAAGGTCTTCTACCAATGGAAAACAGGAAAAACAGGAACATTCATCAACAATTACCAGAAGATGAGTCCATTCTCAAGAGGACCAAAGGAATCAAGAGCAATTCTCTCCCAAGCATGATGTGGCAATTTTGATATGTTCAAAGGGCGCTGAATAACTTGAGACAAAAGGCACTTACATATATGGCATCTCTTTAATTCTTCTTTGACCCTTTTGCTGAAGTAAGAAAATCAGACTCCGTCGCGGAGAGCTCTCTTGGTGGCAACAACTCCTCCAATTCCCTTATGGGCGATGTCAATTACTTGTTGTCATATATCTTGAGAATAACAATTTGTGTACCTCGCAGAATGAGGCCTTCTTGAGTCGCTGAAAGTTCATCTTTTATGTTTTTGAACTGTAAATACTCACTGTCATTAGTGAGAGGTCTTGAGTGCTGGTTCCCCGACTGATGAGCAATAATGTCCTTTAACTTTAACATGTCACTAGCTTTGCTCGCGGCAGTAACAATTTGTTCTAAAGACATGGCAGCTGGTGTGTTTGATGTCACAATAAAATTGATATAGGTCACCGCTGTAATAGGGCCCTGTAATACCACTCTTGAAAAATAACCAGAAGGATTTTGATCTTTCCCTGGACAATGAAGAATTTTTTGGAACCTCAAACCCCAACGTTCAATTCGATGAGGCATTTTGGCTTTAGAATTGACAAATATCGTCACCAGTGCTTGATGACCAGTCACTATTGTGGAAGTTTTTTCATTCAAGAATACATGGAAATATTCACAAGCCCAACTCACTGCCAAACTTTCTTTCTCAGCATGCAAGTAAGTACGTTCTGTCTGTAACAGACTTTTACTGGCGTATGATATGATATGTCTCCAGGCATTTGGCTGTCTGTTGTGTTGTGCAAGGATTGCAACGAACCCGACACGGCTTTCGTCAACTATAACCTCTATATGAAGTTTGGGATCAAAGTAGGCCATTTCAGTGGCATTCTCAATGGCTTTCTTGATTTTTATTGGAAGCTCTTCTCACATTCATGTGTTCAATGAAAAGACACATTCTGTTTCGTTAGTTCTCGTAATAGTACACTGACCGCGGCAAAGTCTTGCATGTATCTATAACAGTAACTGGCCATTTCAAGAAATGATTGTAACATTGAAATGTCTTGAGGGGGATTTGCAGTAGACAACTCTTGGCCTTTAGCTGCATCAGGTTTTATGTAGGGGTGGCCGACAAATTATGCTCCCCAGCTGAGTTCGCAGCGTTTTGCCCATTCCACAATATGCGTAGCTCATGGAGTTCTGAAAAACTCCTCAAAGCTACGCAGAGGTTTTCCTCTCCTGTGGCTCACCAACGCTAAGTTGGCAAGCATGGAAAATCATAAGCTAGACCACTTCCTGGCAAGATATCTCAATGTGGGCAGTCTAACAGGTCGTTATTTCTCGCGTTGAGAAACCTGCTGCTCGCATTGAGGAAGCTGCCTCTCGAGTAGAACATCTACTCAAGCGTATGAAAGAAACAGTGCCCTCTTGCGCTGTGCGTGGTGCCATACGTGCTGTCAAATTTGGCAGCGTGGGACAAACACCCGGTGCTAAATATCAGTGCAAGATGTGCAGCTTACCACACTCTGCCTCTTGCAGAACTCCACTGTGCAAGGCAGACTTTTTTGGCACTTTGCGGAGAACACTGCAAACTCCACCCAGGCCTAGTTTCATGCCTCCATCAGAAAAGACATGGCCAAAGTCAGCATTCAGAATTAAGCCTGCATTGTTCAGCTAACTACATACATGAGAGGTTTGTCATGCTCTTTCCATGTGGCTCCAAAAACCAATATGTCACCAATATGTCATCACTATAGTTAAATTAATTTGCTACAGGTTGTATGAATCATCAAATGATTGAAACATTCTGCAGCAGAGGATACACCAAAACTCAATCACATATAGCGAAACAGACCAATACGCGTAGAAATGGTTGTAATGTACCTGGACTTTCCTTCAACTTCCAATTGGTGATATCCTTTATTTAAGTCGAGTCGAGAGAAGAACTTCGCACCATTCAATTTATTTATCATATCAGCAATGTGCAGACCGAGATGTCTCTCTCGCTCAGTTGCCTTGTTGGCCCGACGCATGTCAGCGCATATCCATATAGTCATGTTTAAGCACTGAATTAAGCTCCTTTTCAACAGCTTCTTGCAAGTGAAATGCAATTTCTCTGTGTCTTTGAGCGACAGGACTAACATCCTCATTTATAAGTAACTTTACTTTCATTGTTTTGAGTTTTCCTAACCCATGATACGATTAGGTAAATTGACTTCCAATTTCATGATGCTCGTTCATATTGCAGTTCACTGATATCAATCCAAAATCAGCATCAGTGTTGAAACTCAGCAAACAAGCTCTTGAAACTGTTCCGTTAAGTACATGAATAGGTGCTTGTACCACAGTTTTCTTATGTTTCGTCATGGCTACAAAGGAAACTTGACTCTTTAAGGGTGTCGATGCAGCCCATGTGTATACTTTAGTTTTTGACTTCATATGTTGTGGTAACTGAGATAATTCTTCGCTTCAGGCATGATATTTATCGATGCACTGCTGCCAATTATGAATGGTATCGAACATCCATTTATCTTTAGAGTGGACAATGTATGAATGTTTTTAAATGCTTTTTTTGTGTTGATTTTACTTCACTTTGGATTTTTCTTCACAACCGATTAGTCCCGCATGTGCACGCCTTTTCAAAGTAAACATCCAAGTGCACAGTTGTCATTGTCACTTTCACTGGAAACTGATGGTGAGGAACTCTTTATCGTTGATTTAGACGAAGATAGACTTCGCTTGGTGTCCAATTGCCTCAGTTGGTGTGAACTTGTGGCCTTGTGGTAGCGCATCGAACGTTGCAGAGATACCGTTTGGTCGGCCATTTTGTCTTCACTCTGTTACCACTTACTTTTCTCTATGCCATGCAAGTTGTCATGAAATGGTTTGCTTTACCACAGCCAATGAATATCTGTCCAAAGGTGGGACATTTACCTTCGTGTGGAAATGACAGCCCACTTCTGTAACTCTGTGGAGACATCACCTTGTGTCATTCGGCCTTGTACCTTGGCTTACTTTTAATGGTCATGACTGACGCTCTTCGGGCGCCTCCGGCCTTCATGTCAATTGCTTGTCGATCAGCACGCTCTTCAGTAGTTGTTCCAATCTCAGAGTTTCCTTGAGCATTCGCCGTTGAAGGGAATCTGACAGACATCCATCGATTACTCTGAGGCGGGTAGCTTCCTCATTATTAAATTAATTTACAGTGCTTCACCAGAACATCCAGTCTCTCAAAAAAGTCATCAATGGTTCCACCTGGTCTCTGGCATTCTTGACTGAACATATATCTTTCATAATCTCCATTTGGCACTGGATTAAACTTGACATTCAAGGCTGTTTTGATTTGGTAATGCATCATTTCACTTTCTTGTGTTATATTTTTTCATGGCTTCAGCCATGTTCCTCAGATGCTTTATAGACTTTTTAATCATCTTTCTCATCTATTGCATCTATGAAATCTTCAAAAGCCTCTATCCATGCAGTCCATCTACTGCCAATATTATCGTTTTTGGCAGCATCAACTGCAGATGGCGGGTTTAAGAATGCAGCGGCTGTATACACATTTGTGGACAGCAGTGGTCTTTCCGGCGCTTCGTTTGGAACTTGATCAGACAGAGCTTCTCCTGCACCTTTTGATTAAGCCTGGGCGGTGAACTTTGCTCCGTTCACAGAGTTTGCGGAGTTTTCTGCACTCCGCACTCCGCAGAGCTCGCAGAGTGCAGAAAACTCCGCTTCGTGATGTGCAGCGGAGTTTTTTCCCAGCTCACAATCGTGAATGGTAAGTTCGCGAGCACGAGCTGCCACTCGGGTAGAACTTCTACCCGAGTGGCAGGAATACCAGCACAAACTGCAGTTCGCACTGCACTCCGCCACTCGAGGAACTTCGCAGAGTTTTTTTGTAACTTCGCGAAGTTCCGCATAGCAAAACTACGTGAACTACGCCCAGGACTGCTTTTGATGTACTGGCTTTGGGGTCAGCCTTAATAACCTTTGGAGCTTGGATCTCATCCTGGCTCTCCTTCGGAGCTCTTCACTTGATGGTGGTCTAGGGAGCTGTTCTGTGCCCATGTGCAAAAGCTTTGGTGGTTGTCGCGCAGCTGTCAAACCCAAGCTGTCAAACCCAACCCCTGACCCGCCTTTTGGGGCTGCTTCACAGTACGTTGTGGTACGATGGCTTGTCAATGGTTTCGGTAAGTAGATAAACTTTGTATGCTACTAGTCTATGAAAGCAGATAACGTTATGATATTTACCCAGCTTTGTGTTTAAATACTTCTTTATAAACACCTGGTTAATCTCAGTTTCAAAGCACATGAATTTCAGTTTCATCAGTACTGAACTATTACTGTGCCCTTGTTTCGTCACCTTGTTGCATCCGCCTTTGGCATTCTTACTCTATAGAGCGTATGGCATTAATTTGCATAGTTGCGCAGTTCCTTTTAATTGCTGCTGTTTCATTCACTTCCTGGCCACCGACACGTAGACCTTTCATGTCACGTTCTTTTTCTTTAAGTATTTTACACAGGTTGATGTTGCGCTGAGGCTCCGCCAGAGCATATGTGTTCCATAGCATCCATTGAAACAGACCGAACCAAGCTCCGCTGCTGACACAACCACCACTGCGGTCGAGTCCAAATCTTGGCAGTTGACCTGAGTCTTTGCATCATCAGCCAGGAAAAAGGAAGATCCGAGCTGCAAAAGGCATCAGCGGCTCACCCGGTCATCACGCTAGCACTGGCACCTCTAGCGCTACTCTAGTGCTACTCTTACAGCTCTCTCTCATTGGCACAGCAAACATAGCTGACAAGGTAGGTATTCCAACATGTATTGATCAGAGGGACTGAACAAAATAAGGAGCAGCTATGGGGACATCCGTGCTTAGGAGAACCAACTGTCCATTACCACAGCACCCGCAGTCTACATTCCCTCACATCAAGCATTGCACTCTCCTCATCCTACACTTTAAATTCCACGTGCCTCAGCACACTCACTCCTTCACTATACCATATGCTCCATCACATAGCTCACTCCCCACACACTCAAATTTGAAAAGACACCACAAACAGAGGGAAAAAAGGGATTAAAATGTATGAAATGTGAGGAGATGAAAGAAGAGAGACTGAAAAGTAGTGATGGGGAGAAAGTAAAAATGGGATACAAAAATGAAGACAAAAGAGGACTGAGAAAGGTTGCATTGGTTTACAAATAAGAAATGTGAGGGGAGCAAGAAAAGGGGGATGGGGTGGGATAAGGGATAGAAGGAAAGGAAGAAAAGAAGTAGCATAAACCGTGAGGAGAAGTGAAATTTAAAATATTGCCTTAGCAGAACTCTATCAGCAGCAGTCGTCTTTCTGCTCAAAAGTAAGCAATGCGACCAGCATTGTACCCATCTTTGATGTGCAAAGTCCCGCTCCCAACCCTGGCATTTTAGGTGAGAATTTATTTAATAGCTTGCTTGGTGCTGAAAGTTTACATTTCTATATCAGTTTGAAGGCCATTTGTACACTCTTCCCATGACTTCAGATCCTACACACATGGTAAAGAGTAGGAGGCTCAAGAAAGGTGCAGGAACAGGGCAAAAAGATAAGAGGGCCCGATTCACAGAACTAACTTAAGACAAAATCCTAAACTTACTACCATTTTGGTATTCACAGAAGGCACTTACTCATTTTGGTATTCACAGAAGGCACTTACTCATTTCGGTATTCACAGAAGTTAGGACTCCTAACTTTAGGACTCCTAAATGCCTTCTGTGAATACCGAAAGTCTTAAAATTAGGATTTTTCTCAGTTTAGGAGTCCTAAAGTTAAGACTCCTAACTTTACTACTACTAAACTGCGAAAAATCCTAATTTTAAGGCTTTCGGTATTCACAGAAGGAGTCCTAAAGTTCGGACTCCTAACTTCTGTGAATACCGAAATGAGTAAGTGCCTTCTGTGAATACCAAAATGAGTAAGTGCCTTCTGTGAATACCAAAATGGTAGTAAGTTTAGGATTTTGTCTTAAATTAGTTCTGTGAATCGGGCCTAGAGTGTTTAGAATCCCAGCTAGACCCTAGCAGATTAATTTTTGAGTAAAAGAGAAACAATGACCCTGCCACACCAGAACATCTATGAACCTCAACGGGCTGTGAGTAGAGGCTTTGGAAACCAGGGGGTCAACAGACAGAGGTGCAGGCCCTTTTCTGCCTCCCTTCACAGGAAACAGTTGGGAAAAGAGGGTCTCACCCCACTCTTACTTTTCTTCTACCATGCCCCCTCTCCATGGGATGAGCTGCAGCACAAGACTGATGGACACTTTACTGTTTTCCTCATCATTATTGAAGGTGTAGTTAGGGAGATTGCAGTAGTAAAGTCAAAGCAGTAAAAAGCCGCTGCAAAAGGGACTCCTGCCCATGTGATGTACCATCAACATGGAAACAGCACACACAGGAATATGGAACAATTGGACTCACTAATGAGAACTGAATGAAGTTCCTTTCCAAAGCAAGGTACCTTTGATATGGAGAGCATAAAAATCTTAGAAAACAGCCAAATGAACATGAATCCACATTTCTGTAAACTTGGATGGTTATTGCCTTTTTACGTTCTCAGGCTTGGTTGGGCTGACATTGTGTTGATTGCCACAAAGGTTTACTGAATCACTATGCATCTTTTCTTAAGTACTCAAGAATGTTTTGGACTCCCTCATTTACCAGTGAGGATTTGATTTAATTCAGTATATAGATGACTTGTTGGTTGCGCCTGAATCTTTGGGCCAAGCAACATTCGCTCCCTGTATCTTTCCACTGAATTAGCGAAAATAGAGCAAAAATCTCTAAAGAAAAATTGCGATTCTATCCTCCCCTTGCTGTCTTTTGTTTTTTCCACTTGAATTTATATGTTTTTCAAAAAATTCAAAGTAACATATTTTTACAATTCCTAACTATAACCTCACTTTAACTTTTGTGTTTTTTTCAGTGAATTTCTATGGTTTTTTAGCGTAAAGTAAGATGCCCCTCGCCCGGCGTGGTCTGGGGTTCGGCACAGACTTTGGACTGCAGCCATGCCCTTCACCCATCCATCTCATGGGTACCCAGTCCCCTGGCAGAGGCCCACAGCCATGCATGGCCTGGGTTTGGGTGCAGGGGCTGGTTGGGTGCAGGGCCTGGCCGCAGGTCAGGCCCTCCACCCATCTCCCCAGCACAAAGCATGACTGGATATGTTATGTAACAATATAAATGGTGTCATTTTAGGTAGACCTACTGACTTTGTCAAAGGCTCAAAAGACCAATTTAAATGTAGCTGGGCCTATTGGCTTTATCAAGGCGTCAGAACTTCAGCATATATAAAGCAGATTTATTGGCTTTGTCAAAAAGTCACCAATACCAATAATCAAATGTTTATTTCACAAATCCACGAGTTTAAAAATAGTGATCATCATAAAATATTTCAAAAGAACCTTTTAAAAAAAACATTAACATGTCTTTGGGCCTTTTTGGGACATTTTGCAGACCACAAAGGGCAGCCATAGAACTAATCACTAGAGGCTCCGATGAAGAGCATACAGCTCCAGCTCAAAATGCTTTAAAAAAGTTCCTAAGCTCTCTTGCGGTCATGTGTTCAATAGCCCGGGAGACTTGCTGTTTTGTTTTTTTGTTGTTTATGGGGGGCTGCTGCACTCCCTGCAGGCCCCCTCAATATTACAAAATTATGGTTGATATAACTCCTGCCTCTTCTAGGAGCACAACCAGGAAGAAATAATTTAATTTTAAGAAGCAGTGGGGCATTACGGGTCTCTCCTTGCTGGAGCAGTGAATAACAAATGAGCGGTTCTTGCTGTTCATTTAATATTTCCTTTGAGCTTTTCTCAAAATGTTTGCGTGCCCGATGCCCACCCGTGGCACCCACACATATCACACTTCCTTCTTTAGAATCACTGGATCTTCATCCATAAAGTCACTAATCTTTATGGTGGACAGATACCAACGGAGAGTGGACTCGGCACACATCAACCTATGGGAATATAATATTTTATTTCAATTTATTTCGGATGGACATAGTTATTTTGTGTTTGGATTTTCTGGTGTTGTGCTGTATACTGAATTCAGAGATTATTTCATAATATGATCATGTTGTATGCCTACTTTTTTTAGACTTAGTTATATGACAGTTCACTGTATATCTGTTTCAAGTCTATCTGTTATTATTTGTACCAATAATGTAGTCTATATTTAAGGAAACAAAATTCTAAATGACTCCCTTATTGGCCATTTACCCTTACTTTGGTTGATACCCAAGCTCACAAGGGATTATTGGATTACCCTTTTTCTTCATTCTTCCTTATGTGACTGGGGCACCCATGCAGAAATAAAAATGGTTGACTCTTCCTGGCACCCAGGATGGGTGCTTGCTGCAGAGCCTAAAGGGGCTGTGAGGGCCCTAGGACACCCCCGCAGCTCCCAACTGGACATAAAAAATGAGACAAGAACACCCAAATAACAATTTTACATTTAAATAAAAAGAGCAGCCATGAACACAACATAATACACTTCAAGGGATCATTTACATATTTTGTCCTGTTTTGTGATGCTTTAATGGGCCAACAGGCACCACCAACATGTTACAAAAGTGTAATGGGGGCTGCAGGGAGTGCAGCAGCACCCAAGGAATAATTTCTAAAAGTGAACCTATGTTTCGTATACAATGTGACCCTAAGAAAAGTTGATGGTGTTTGTAACCACAGCCAAACCTAGAGCTTTTGTTTTTTAGCTGGTGATTGTAGAAACTCTTTGTGGTTGGTCGTATGGCTGCATTATGTGGCCCAAAGAAAGTGAAGGATAGATTCTGGCAGGGTTTATTGTTGCTGTCAAAGCCAGTAGGCGTGCCTTCAAATAGAGATGTGGTTACCCTTTGACAAAGGCAATAGGCATCTCTTTAAATATTAATGCGCTGACCTTTTGTCAATGTCAATAGAATTGCCTTCACATATTGATATGGTCACCCTTTGACAATGCCAATAGGATTTTCTTTATATATTAAAGTGGTGACCCCTTTTATTTATTTATTTATTTATGTAGTTTGTAGAGCGCACAGCTACCCCCGAGGGGGTGTCCCGGCGCTAGAACCTGAACCTCCAGGTGAGGAGAAAAGGGCAGGGAGGGAAACAGCAGGATAAGAATCAGAGTCCAGAAAAGAGCCAGGTTTTGAGTCTGGCCCGGAAGATGGATTCAGAAGGACAGAATCTAAGATCGATTGGCAGAGCGTTCCACAATTTTGCCGCGATAACACTGAACCCTCTGCCACCCATTCTAGTGAGTCTAAAACGGGGAGAGATCAGAAGGCGGAGGTCATTGGATCTCAGGGGTCTGATGGAACGGGATATTGAGACACGTTTTTTCAAGTAGTTGGGTCCGAGGCCGTTGATGGCTCGGTAGGCGAGGGTAAGGATCTTGAACTGGATACGGCAAGCCACCGGTAGCCAGTGAAGTTCCTTACGATAAGCGGAGACTGATTGACGGAAGGGGATATTACCAATCAATCTGGCCGCCGCATTCTGGACAATCTGAAGCCGGTCTATCAGATATTGGGGGGCACCAGCATAAAGGCTGTTGGCATAGTCCAGGTGAGACGTGATGAGGGCATGGGTAACTGTACGGCGGGAGTCCAGAGGGAGATAGGGAAGTATCTTTTTAATCATGCGCAACTTCAGGAAGCAGGCAGAGGTCACTTTATTAACCTGAGTTTTGCATGAGAGGGAGTCGTCAAACTGAAATCCCAGGTTACGAGCAGAGTGAACGGGAAAGGGAGCAGGATCAAGTGCCGTGGGCCACCACCAAGAGGAAGGGATGGGATTTTTCTGGTTAAAAAACAGCACCTCTGTCTTGTCTGCATTGAGTCTAAGGTGGTTATCAGTCATCCAGACACTGATGTTGTTGAGGCACTGGCGGAAGTTGGTGAACGCGGAGTCCGAGTGGTCTCTGAAGGAAAACATCAGCTGAGTATCGTCAGCATAAGAGACCACCCTGACTCCGTAGGACTCCACAACGTCGGACAGTGGGGCAAGATAGATGTTAAAAAATAGAGGGCTGAGGGCAGAGCCCTGTGGCACACCGCATGACAAGGGTTTATCCTCCGATTTGAAAGGCCGCAACAACACCCTCTGACTTCTTCCTGAAAGGAAGGACTTGATCCAGCTAAAGGCAGTGCCGCCAATGCCTATCTGTTTGAGTCGGTCAAGGAGGATGCGGTGGGAGACAGTATCAAATGCAGCGGACAGGTCGAGGAGGACCAGCATAGCCTCCTCGCCCCTGTCCACGCATTCCCGGATCGTTTCCGATACTTCCAGCAATGCCGTCTCTGTGCTGAATCCCGCCCGAAATCCGGATTGCGAGTCGTGCAGTAGAGAGTTGCTTTCCAAATACTCCGTAAGTTGCAGCTGTACGGCTTTTTCCAGGACCTTTGCGGGTTTGGGGAGAAGGGAAATGGGGCGGTAGTTGGCGAAGATAGTGGGATCAGCATCAGCCTTTTTTAGGATGGGAATCACCAAAGCCTCCTTCCAAGTGGTAGGGAAGAAGCCATGGAGGAGGGAGGCGTTCCAGATGGAGAGGAAGGAGCAGGCTAACGAGGGAGCCAGCTCTCCCATAAGTTTAGCAGGGACAGGGTCCGAGGGGGCGCCAGATTTGCAGTGGGTGAGTAACCTAATAGCATCGTCCAGGGTGAGTTTATTAAAGGAGAGGAAGGACGGAGAGGCTGGGGGACTTGTGGAAGGAGGCAGGGAGGCTAGCCCTTTAGGGAAGGAGATACAGAGTTTGTTTATTTTTTCAAGGAAGTAGTCAGAGAGTCCCTCGCATAGGGCCTGACTCGCAGAGTTCTGAGTGGCCCTAGCCGGAGGATTAATGAAGTCTTTGACAATGGTGAAGAGGGTTTTTGACGAGTTTTTGGCCTTAGCAATTTGAAGAGAGAAATGGTCTTTCATAGTGATTTTTTTTTGTTTGAGGAATTTTTTCAAAGCAGATTTGTAAGTAAGTTTAGCTTCAGGGTCATAGTTTAGTCTCCAC
Organism: Triturus cristatus; assembly: GCF_964204655.1. Lineage (NCBI taxonomy): Eukaryota > Metazoa > Chordata > Amphibia > Caudata > Salamandridae > Triturus > Triturus cristatus. The sequence continues at coordinate 1,249,474,228 of NC_140592.1, read as the reverse complement.
TTACGTTCGAGTGCTTTGCATCTGCTTTTTTCCTCACGGAGGGAGGTGGAGAACCAGGGGGCGGAGGGGCGAGATCTAGTGGAGGCAATGATTTTCTGGGGAGCAATGGTGTCAATAGCTTTGATAAGGGCAGTATTTAGCCTAGAGACATTTCCGTCAATATCAGTGGAGAGGTATTCCGTCTGGAAGTGGAATACCGGGTCCAAGGTGGCACATGTGACCTTATGCCACTTTCTTCCCAACTCCTTCCTGGGGGCCAGGGGGGTAGATTTCCGGGCTAGGGCAAGAGAGAAGGGGATAAGATAGTGGTCGGACCAAGTAAGGGGGAGGGGGGGGAGGACTGTGATGGTGGAAAAGTTGGCGAAAATAAGGTCCAAAGTGTGACCAGCCACATGAGTGGGACCGGTGACTAATTGTGTGAGGTTCAGACTATCCATGGTTTCCAACAGATTGTTCGCCTTCACGCAGAGAGGGTTGTCTACGTGAAGGTTAAAGTCACCTAGGACTAGAAAATATTGGTGTTTAAGAGATAGGTCAGCCAGCTGGTGGGTAAGTGCAGTAAGAGAAGTGAAGGCGGCAGTTGGGGGGTTGTAGACTAAGGTGCCAGCCAGTATAACTGCCGCGGAGTCAGATACAGAGAAGTACATGGCTTCAATTATACCGATGTTGGTAAGTTTGGTAATGGTCAGCTGAAGATGGGATTTGAGGATGACGGCTAATCCGCCTCCAGATTTTCCTCCAGCCCGGTTGATGCATTTTATGTCGTAGCCTGGGGGGATGGCCAGATAGATATCCGGAGAGGAGGAATCAGTGATCCAGGACTCAGTGAGAAATAAAATATCCCACTCGTCAGAGGAAATTGACATCCAGATATCGTTGGCATGACGGGGGAGTGACCGGCAGTTGACCAGGCCTGCTTTCAGCGTCCGGTGGTGAGACGAAGAGAGCTGCGATGTGGGATAAGAAGGCAAACGAGGTAGGTAGGACGGGAGAGTGAAGTTACATTGAGGGCAACGGAAAGGGACATTTTCCAAATGGTCAGGGTTGCAGAGGATAGTGGCCGGGCAGGGGGAGGAATTTAATAGATGTAGTTGGGTGTTGGTCCAGCACGTGCGGGTAGAATCAGCGGAACTGGCAGGGGGTCTGGCCCTGGGCACGGTCCAGGCGCGGACGGGCGCAGACGGGCTTGCCTTAGGCGCGCCTTCGGCGCGCAAACGGCGCACCCGCTGCGCTCGTCCGCTGCGCTTCCTGCCCTGGCACATAATAAAGGAGAAGGAAGGGGCGTGGCCTCAAGGGGGCGTGGCTAGCTTGCACGCCTGCGATGGCGGCCGCTGGAAATGAGGCAAACAATTACCGCGACAGCGTTCAATCGGCTGCGTGGCAAAAAGGTAGGATGCAAATTTCGGTCAGCAGTGACAAGTTATTTCATCCACACAGTAAAATACAAAGTGTTGCAATTTTAAAAATAGCGCGTACCGCCAGAGCCCGGCTTCCGCCTCAGGTCTGGGATCCGATTCTGAGTGTCAGTTTCAGAGCGGCGCTTTATATATGACAGGGGGCGTGGCCTCAAGGGGGCGTGGCTAGCTTGCACGCCTGCGATGGCGGCCGCTGGAAATGAGGCAAACAATTACCGCGACAGCGTTCAATCGGCTGCGTGGCAAAAAGGTAGGATGCAAATTTCGGTCAGCAGTGACAAGTTATTTCATCCACACAGTAAAATACAAAGTGTTGCAATTTTAAAAATAGCGCGTACCGCCAGAGCCCGGCTTCCGCCTCAGGTCTGGGATCCGATTCTTTATCCCTTTATAAAGCCAATAGTATTGTCTTCATATATTAATGTGGTCACCATTTGACAAAGCTAGTCATGTCTTGACAATGCCAATAGGCTTCTCTTCATATAATGATGTGATGACCCCTTGACAAAGCCAATAGGCTTGCCATGTATAATGATGTGATCACACCTTGGCAAAGCTAAAAAGTTAGTCTTTATATAATGACAAAGCAAATAATCTTGTCTTGTTTATTGATGTGGCAGGGGAGCGAACCCAATTTACCGCTTCTCACCCGCCCCCCCCTCCCCTATTTTGATATATGGTATTGATGTGGTCAGCCTTTGACAAAGAAAATCGGCTTGCCTTTTATATATTGATGTGGTGATCCCTTAACAAGCCAGTAGGCATGCCTTCTCTAAAATAGCACCACCTTATTTTTTGATGTCATATCTGGTGTAGGTGGTATTAATACATGAAGCCTTCACCCTATCCAGAGGTCTTTGTGGAGGGACCAGTCACTCACCAAACTCTACTATACCCTCTACAGCGGTCTTCGCTTCTTCAACATAGTTAAGTTTCCTTTTATAATTAAGCCCTGACTACATACAGCTAGGTATTCTATCTAATAATATCTGATTTTGCATCCTTTTTTAAAACCTAGAATTTAACTGGAAAAAAAACAAAGGTTAAAGTGATGTGATAGCCAGGCTTGCAATAATATCATACTTTATGTTAAAAAAAACCTTTAAAAATTCACTGGCCAAACAAAAGTCCACATTGAGACCGCTCAACCTGGCGGCAGCGGTGCTTTTCTTTTTCTTTTTTTTAAAATCTTTTCTTTGTCTCTTTTTCTCTTTGTTTTTCTTTGTTTTCTTTTTCTTTCATTCTTTCACTCTCACTTTCACATGGATACTATTACATGTAGGGTTTTCTCTTGATGCTTTTTATTTTATGTGCTCTTGTTTCTCATTTTAGTTTGTAATTTTCTTTCATACGTATATTATGTTTCATTAATTTCTTTTTTATTCTTGGTTTAAACAGTTCATTATTCATCTTGCCAGGGAGAAACTATAAATGAGTCAGTAAGCTTCTGTGACAGTTGCAGAATGGGTGCAGTAATAATCGTCTGAAAACAGACAGGATGTCCCTCTGCGACAAGCCGTATGAATTCTGAATTTATTTAAAAAACGAATGTAGATGTACATTAGGTTGGTGCGATACGTTTGTATTTTAGTAGGCCCACTGGGGCAGAATTGTGAGCATGGATTCACTGTATTAGCTGAAAACAGAATGCAATTTCGTTTTGGATTTTCCTTGGATTATATGTTTATATTTGCATAATTTTATATAGAGCATAAAGTTATTTGAACAAGATAATATGAAATACTAGCCCTGCACTGAATAATTGTTTTGCCCAGAGGGCTATAATTGGAAGTAATTGTCTCTAAGATAGTTAAGTACCAGCATATATGAGATCATGCAAAGCTATATTGTATAAAAGATTGGGATAAGATATACCTTCAAATACCATTGGTAGGATTATATAAAGTATACATTTCAAGATGGCGGGCCTACACAGGACCAGTCGAAAATGCATTTCCTTTGTTCATTTCAATGGATGTTACAAAGATGATTTTTGTCCTTCTTTCGTTTTGTTACCACTAAGATGACTTATGATCTGAAATTAAATTTAACCTATTGTGTAAGAGAAAGCGCCCACACGTGATCAAGGCACAGCAGGGCAACTTGCTGCGCTGCATGATAGTGAGAGTTTAGAAATTCACCATAATTACAAATTTATGGTGCATTTCTGCTGCTTCCTTGTGCTTGCGCACTGTCTGCTGCCTAGTGCCAACGCAGACACCCTTGCATCAGTGTGCTTGAGTTACCAGCTGGATTTTTTTTGTGCAGGAAGGGATGCCTACACATAGAAAAGGGAAAAGCTATTTCTCCTCACTATGCTGTGTCTGGGAGGCGTACCATTTTGATGCATTCCCAGGTTTACAACTCTTTGTAAATCTTAAATGTGCCAAAATCCATGGGTGGATGCGTGGGAACGCCCACACTCCGCCCATGGACCTATGCTGCAAGGACATGAAAGGCAGCGAAATGTGCTGCTTTGCGTTACCTTGGATACACAACCATGCAGAGCCACAAAGGTGGCTTTGCATGGCTTAGTAAATCCCATTTAAGGACTTGTGTTGCCTTGCGCGGCACATAGAGAAAGCAAACCATCAGTCCATCTGGCTCTCAGATCCTATACGAACTAGTCTCTATCCCTAGTTATTAATCACATGTTAGTAAATAGATTAGTAATGATGAACAACCCAAATCAAGGCCAGCACTGAAACAGCTAGCACATACACATTCTGCATACCTTAACCATTGAAGGCAACGGGTATGACCTTGGCATTCTAAGGCGCACCATCAAGATGCTATATTTAAATGAGTCATAAAGCACCAGTGAATGATGCAGGCTTCTTCCTCTCCTTTTGGCAGCATCCAAAGCTGCCTCCTTGGAGTATCATTGCTTCCTTCCAGATCTCTTTAGCCTCAAAAGACCAGACAAAGAGGATTAGGCTCACTCTCCCGCTCTGATAGTAGCACCTACACACCTGTGATTGCCCATGTCCTATTACATTTCGATCCCTTCAAATTAGATTCAAGCAGCAGTTACTTGTGCCTGAAAAGGCAATTTTTTTCTCTATGAGAAATAGAAAACAACCTGAGTACCAGCTCCAGTCATCAGTTAGTTCATGCTAGAAAAGATGAGAGAGCGTGACTTATCAGTACCTTTCCTTTCCTTTTCTGGTGGACTGTAGAGCTTCAGACCTGAATGATGCAACCAGCTAAAACTCATTGAAAATAGCACAATGCTTTCATTCTGAACATGCATGCTTCAGAACCAAAATATTGGCTCACATCCCAGACTCTCAATGTCTCAGTGGCCTTGGATAGCAGCCAAGAGGCCTTCATTTAAAGGAACACACTGCTCTGCATCCTTCTGAATGGACTTTCATTCTAACATTGCATCTTGGAGCATGGTTGATTAATGCACTCAAAACACACAAGCACCAATGGAAAATGTATAAATAATATCAAACATAGAATTAGTCGTTGAGCGCTCTATTCGCAAAGGTAAATCTACATGAGTATATTTACTACAAGTAAATCTACTCTTACACTTTTAAGTAGCTTTACTACTTTAGACTATTAAGCATGTACAGGTGTATGGTTCCTGAAAAGTGTCGGCGTACATGTCCCGAACCAAACAGGGGGTAACTGTTCCAGATATGGGCGCAAATAGTCACCCAAAAACAAGAGAATGAAGGGAAAAGGGAAGAAAGTAAGATCCTAGGTCTAAATCTCACCTACTAGAGGCAAGCGCAAGTCTTGTATCTTGATGCCCTCACACACCCCGAAGGATGTCATGCTTCACCATCGGGCGTTTGCTCCTCGTCGGGCCGGTGCTGCAATGCCCTACGGGTCCCCCGAAGGGTCACTCTAGCGGAGATCTTTTGTTTGTACTGCCGTATGATGAGTGTGGGTGTGAGAAAGAGGGTTCTAAGAGAACAGTGGGTGGGTGAGTGATTGATAAAACTGGCTATGGGATACCAGAGTGAGTAAAATTTAATGTGTAGGCTCCCTTGTCAGGTTAAAAAACCCATAGGTTGTGAGTTACTGATAGAGCGTAATGTGCCTTAGTAACTAGAGGTCCGTCGGCATGTTTTGCGCCATCTAGGTGGTCAGAACAATCCCTGGCGCTTCTTTAGGACCAAATAGCGTGAGGGAAAAAGTGAGTTGAAGTGGTTGAGTCTAGAACCCTACTCAATCGGAGCGCTCCAACACTGTGTGCAACTACAAGGTGGCAATAACTTAATTGTATGGCCGCTCCTGTCGCAACCTAGGAGTAGATAAGAAAAAACAAGACAAACACATGAGGAGTCAAATGTAATCCTCTCCAATGGCACATGGTTGAGTGCATCTGGTGTCCAGAGACATTTTCAAACGATGAGGTCGACATGCAATACGTACAACACATATTAAAGAACGTCTTCATTCTGGGATAAAATCATGGTTCTTCTCCAGCATGAGTGCACTCCATAGTGAGTGCGGTACACCAGCTATAGGTCATACCACGAGGGTGGCAAGGACATATGCGGCGTGGCCGGACACCCAACATAAGTGCACCATCTCTGCTGGGAGAAAGCTATTATGATATACGTAATAGTGATAGCTACGCGAGCACATCAAGGCTTTTGCTTGATTGCCGTGATAAGTGCCGTCGCTTCAAAATGTGACGTAGCAGCGCAAATTGTTATGCAATAAAGAAACATGGCTAGCGGTGTTGGCTCTTACCATGTCTCAGATAGTAGGTAGCTCCATAGGCTAGAGTATGTGGATGCCCACACCATAACGGGCTGGAGTGGGAAAAATGCAGTTTCGGAGAAAAGAAGAACTGTGTCAACGCCGATACAGAGTGATATGGCGGCATGTAAGAGTGACCTGGTCGTGGCAAGAGTTGACCCTCCTGGTTTAGTACTTACAGTTTTACACCGGGTGCACTGTCTGTCAGCACCTACCTCTTACACGTCTACCTGCATATTGTTTGCCTGCCAAACGCAGCCGCATTAAATAGTGACGGGCCGTGAATGAGGAAGTGTCCGGTTTTTAGGGGCATGGTGGACCGCGATGCACATGCGTGGGCTCCATCTTGGAGTGTGTGGAGACACCCGGAAAAGGTCTAGTGATTGTAGAGAGACCTAACGGGCACCATCTTGGTATGTACCCCATGCAAGTGTTCAGTGAAGGTCAGGAGACAGGCTGCAGTACTCCGTGGGTGTAGTTCATGAGTTTAAGGTGGCAATATGTTTGACCTATCTCAAAGAGAATCAGTTCATTATAGTCAGTAGATGTGGAAAGCGAAAGATTGGGAAAAGCACAGCATGGGTGGATGGTGAGGTTGTACCCAGAGTGCTTATGTGGGACGGTGCTGCCGAAGCGTTATCAGTTAAATTATGCGGGCACATGTAGGTGAGAAAAGGCAAACATACAATGTGGGGGCATGCAGTAATGGGGGGTCAGAGTTCTGTCCATGGTATTTCATCATTCATACCTCTCGTATTCTTCCGAAGGCGGTGAAACCAACGCTGTTCCCGTCTGAGAAGCGTAATGTTGTTCCATGCTGGGTTGGCTTCGAGGATTATCCACTTGATGTCATCGCATGAGTGTCTTATTTCAATGAAATGGTTACACATTTTCATTGCCTGCGTCCACAGTGGATTGTGCTCTTATGCTCACTGATCCTAGTCTTAATGGGTCTGGTGGTCATCCCTGTGTAGATGAGGTCCCAGGGGCATGAGATAAGATACACACAGTTCTTTGTATTACAGTTCGTATGGTGACGTTGCTCCCATGTGAAGTCCCCCAGTTTTAGTTCCTTATTGTGTTCAGTGGAAGCACATGCTTTACAGTGGCCACAAGGGTAATGCCCGTTGACAGGAGGTAAGTTCCACAGAGTGGTATCCATTGGTTTTTTACATGGGCGTGGTCGTGTGTTTACCAGGGGGTCCCTGAAGTTTGTCGTCCTTTTGAATGCAAACCTTGGTTCTGCTACGTTAAGAGAGCCGGAATTTAGGATCCTCCAATTACACAGGATGATGTTCTTGACTTGGTTAGACAGTGGGTTAAAGGTGGTAATACAGGTCACAGGTCATAACATCGTCACACTGGCACTCCTTGGCCTCCAGTAGGCCCTGGCGGGTACTGTTTCTTGCTCTTTTCCTGGCTCTGGGTATGACTTCCACCGGGTAGTTCCTCTCTCTTACATTTGAAGTAAGAGTGGTGGTTTCTAGGTCAAACTCAGTGATAGAGCTGCAGTTGCCTCAGATCCTCAAACACTGTCCATATGGTAGATTCTCTTCAAGGGCCTTCGGTGGTGGCTTTCGAATGAGAGGAGGCTGTTGCAGTCGGTGCCCTTCTTGTATGTCCTGGTGTGCAAGTGTCCATTCTCCAGGGATATAATCAGATCAAGAAAAGGGATCTCCTTGTTAGATAGTGTTTTGGTGAAGCACAGGTAGGGGTTCAGACCATTTATCCAGTCGTGGAAAGCCTCACAGCTCTCCTCCGTACACTTCCAGAAGATGATGATATCATTGATGTACCTCTTCCACGTAAGGATGTTTTCCTGGAACGGGTTGGAGTCCGTTAAAATGTGGAGGGACTCGAAGTGTGCCATGTACAGCTCCGCCAGACTAGGCGCAAATGTACTACCCATAGAGGTGCCCTGTACTTGATGGTAGGTAGTGGTCCTGTCCATGAAAAGTTGTTCTTAAGGGCAATGGTAATACAGTTCAAGATGAAGTCCACAGTGGTTGGGGATGGTGATGTCAGCTTCCCGTAGAAAATTCCCCACAACTGAAATGGTCGCATCTTGGGGGGTATTCGTGTAGAGTGCCTCGACGTCTAGCGTCAGCAAGAGCTTGATTTTCTTGATGTTGTCGTCGTTGATATCGTTGATTAGGTTCAGGACGTCTCATGTATCCTTCAAGTAGGCAGGCGTCTTTTAGACTAAAGGCCGCGAGAAGAAGTCACTGTACTGACTCAGAGGTTCAAGGAGAGATCCGATTCCTGAAGCAATCGGATGTCCAGGTGGAGGGACAATGCCCTTGTGTTTCTTCGGAAGGAGATAGAAATACGGTACCTTGGGAGTGGTGTTTACAAGGAAGGCTGCTTCCTGGGGGAAGATCCAGCCCTCGTTCGTGGCTTCATTCACTTGAATCCTGATGTGGGTGAGGAGGCGTTCTGTGGGGTAGGTGTCCATCTTTTTGTAGTATTTGGTATTGTTCAGTTGTCATGTGCATTCCTGCTCATAGTCACTGGTGTTCATAATCACAGTGGCTCCCTCTTTGTCAGCTGGTTTTATGGTAATTCTGTCGTCTTCTTTGAGGGTAGAAATGGCCTTACACAGTCTATTGGATAAGTTGTTATATGTACCCCTCTTCCTGAGTTGGTTAGCTTCCTTCAAGACCGCTTTTTCAAAGGTGAGGACCTCACTGGGGACCATACCGGATGTGGGGGTGAACTTGGACGGTGGTCTCAGTCCTGTATCCTCTCTTTCTGGGATGGGATTGTCTTTGAAGAATTACTTCAATCTGATTTTACGGAACAGTTGGTGTAGTTCCTCATTGAGTCAGAAGTTGTTCTCCTTGGGAGTTGGTACGAATCCTAGTCCCTTCTGCAATACCGTAACTTCATCTGGGGACAGTGTCCTGTTTGATATGTTCACAATAAGGTTTTTGGGCTTGTCTTGCTCCTCGTTGTTCGCTGTATCTTGTCACTGGACCTGTTTGTTTCCTCTTCTTGTTCCTTAATTGTGCCTGAGCAGATCCAACATGTCAGAAGTAACTTTGACGAGCTGTCCAAGATAGATGAGGATTTTGATCTTGGCGGATGGAGTTTGTGGTCTTGGTTAAAGGACATGTTGTGGAGTTTTGGGATGAAGGTAATAGACATTCTTCTGGCCGTCTCTCTTGTCCTCATGTTACTTTACAAGCTTCTCAGACATTGTATATGTAGACATTCTTCTGGCCGTCTTCCTTGTCCTCATGTTACTTTACAAGCTTCTCAGACATTGTATAAGTAGACATTCTTCTGGCCGTCTTCCTTGTCTTCATGTTACTTTACAAGCTTCTCAGACATTGTATATGTAGACATTCTTCTGGCCGTCTTCCTTGTCCTCATGTTACTTTACAAGCTTCTCAGACATTGTATATGTAGACATTCTTCTGGCCGTCTTCCTTGTCCTCATGTTACTTACAAGCTTCTCAGACATTGTATATGAAGACCTTCTTCTGGCAGTCTTCCTTGTCCTCATGTTACTTTACGAGCTTTACGTACCCGAAACTGATGATGGTGATGAAGAGTAAAAGCCTGACTGTGGGTCTCTTGAATATATTAATGATGCTATGCCTCACACAGTAAACCGAATAATGACAATTGATAGCCCCAGCTGCAGCCACCTCTCTGCCCAGTGCCAACCGATGCTACCTCATGAATTCCCGTCTCTGACACGTGAAGCCTCTCTCATCGCTCGCATTCTAGGCACGAATGCTTTGACCGCTGATATCAGTACATAGTGTGGTAAGTTCCCAAGGAATGGTTGCATAGTTGCTGTCCTTATGTGCACAACAATAAGGGGGCCAGGGAGTAACCAGAACATGTAAAGACCCGATCATTTTGAACCATATCTCTAGTCACCCCCAGAGTGCGAAGCGAGCTGACCTGATGCTCCTTAGAAGACTTCTCTTCACCTTCTGATCCATCTACCCATCCTGTCACTCTTACAAAGAGTCCTCCTTCTATCTTGCCTTCTCTTCATCTTTCCATCCACCTAGGTATCCACCCATCCCATCCAACTATACTTCGTTCAATCCATCTAACCATTCACCATTTCATATATAAGCCCATCCTTTCAACCATCAGTAAATCCATGCACCCCATCTATCCACCAGCCTTTCACTCATCCACTGTTTCACGCCACTTACCTCTATCCTTTCATCCATCTGTTAATTTTTCCATCGGTTCAATCGTTCACCTTTTCACTTAACAGTAGGGAAGGTGTTGGGATAGTAAACTACACTATTTGTAATGTTAGCACGCCATCTAGCGCAAGTCGATGTACAGACTTGCGTTCTAATGGCATAGCGTTGTAACATTGCATGCGTTGTAACGCATGCGATGTAACTGCAGAGCGTGGTAATAACCGCGTTGTAATGGCTGTTCCCCCTGCACAGCTGTTGCACACACCTGTCTCCTTGAAGTGCTGTAACCTGAGGCGCAAACCCTTGGGGGGGGGGGAGGGGGAGAGCGGTGGGGGGGAGGGGTGCAGTCAGTCTTTGTATTAAGTGTTTCATTGAACCTCGTCTAAAATCCGTGGGGCAGATTTATGAGGCCCTTGCGCCTCATATACGCCACCGTTGCGTCACTTTTGTGACGCAGCGGCGGCGCAAATCCAGCGCCATGCTGCGGGGTATTTACAACGTGACGCATCTGGGAGATGCGTCACGTTGTAAAGCCCTGCGCCAGCAGTAGGCGTACCTGTGCAGGGGGGGGCGTTCCGTCGCAGGAACGCCTCCTAAAAGTGGCTGAGTGAAATCTACGAGATTTCACTCAGTCACTTTTGAGCCCATGCTGCGTCACAACCCTGCGCCTGCTTGAAGCAGGCGTAAGGATTGACGCAGCATTGTGAAGATAGGTCCCCCCAAAGCATTGCTGGAGCTGCGTCGTGCTTGCGACGCAACTCCAGCAATGCTCCACTTTTACAGCACAGATGCGTCACGCATCTGTGCCGTTTTTGCCCCATGGTGCGCCCAATTGTAAATGCGGCGCATCCATGGTGGCGGAACTGTGGCGCACAATAACTGGCGCATCCCTGCTGATATGCAGGGATGCGCCAGTCATTAGAAATCTGCCCCCTTGTGTTTGTCAGCCAGGTCAGCCTGTGAATGTCACTGCTGCCTCGGATGACTTCAGAATGAGGCCCTCAACGCATGCAATTAAATAACCAGCCACAAATAAGGGGTCTCAGAGCCCCCGAGGGGTTTGCCTCTTAGGGTGGAGCTCTCCACTGAGATGCTTGTGAAAGGCAGCTTGAGTTGAGACAAGCACTTCTGGGCCTGAGCTCGACCCTCAGTATCTGTGGAAACACCACAAACACAAGCACAACTTTACAGGTGATGACTGCACACATGCACATATGAGTGTATTAATATCAATTTAATGTATGGTGTCATATAACTGTAGTGTTTGAACTCTATATTGTAACACTAATTGATTAATAATTTAATAACAATATAAAGCACTGACCATTGGTATTAAAATGTAAGAGAGGAGGGTGTAACCCTATACTCGGTGCATTGTACAATGTGCAACCAATAATCCTGGACTAAAATCCCTGCTTCCCCACTTCAACAAACTGTGTGATCCATGGCCCATCACTTTACTTTACCGGGTACCTTTTTCCTTTCCCAGCCCGAAGCAGAGCACATGGTTAATACAAAATAATCTTGCTTCCCATTTAATACCAATGTAGGCTCTATAAATAGAGGACATTACAAAGTGTTGGATAACTCTTTGCAATGTCATCAAGGCATGAAGGTTTCTTTTAATGTTCCATGTTTGAAAAAATATTATTTTGAATATGTCACTCAGTTTGCTATTATAATTGTATGTAGTTTATTGAGGCACTGAAAAATGTTAAAAAATATGTTTTTTCTTTGGAAAGTCTCTTTCTCATTTTGTCATGACATTTGATGTCTGATTTCCATCTTTTGATGGTTCAACTCTTATTTTAGTGCTTAGAGCCAAGCCAGACCCCTGGCTCAGCGCTCTCTTAGGATGTCCGGGCCCCCTTCTACAAATGTGACGTTTCCTGGCCCTTCACAGTCAGGGTGGGTGGTGATAACAAGAGGGGGGGTGGGGGTGGGAGGAGCATATTATGCGGATGGGCGGAGAGACACATGAGAAGGGGTGATGTGCTGGGGCCGGCGAGCTCACTCACGAGGAAAGGGCGGAATGTGAAATGCGGCCCCCGGGGGAAGAAAGACCAGCGGTCTAGTCTTCCCCCGGGGATTTCGCGCAAGTTGAAGGACAGGGGAGGAAGGGGTGGGATTTGGGGGGGGGGCGTCAGGTAGGGGTTAAAAGGGGGAGGAAGAGGAAGTCCTTCCTCTTCCTTTCCCCAGCGCCTCAGGGTGGGTTTAGCTAGTGGATCGTTGGGGGATCGTTGGGTTTGTGGAGCACTATTCGTGGCTTTTTGGAGGCCTTGGCGTATCGGCGGGAGCTTCGGAGCGGTGAGCGGGGGGCGCGGTTGTGGTTTGTCGAGCGGTTTGTGGCGGCCTCGTCAGGCGACGGTGGGCGGCCTGTGTGTGGCGTGTAGGGTCGGTGAGGGCGGGGCGGTGTTTTCGGCGAAGTGTGTGCGGTAATGGAGGCGGGAGGGGGTCAGGTGCCGGACGATGCGGCGGTGCGGGCGGCGCTTCAGCTGTTGGGACGTGCCGGGAGGGCTGATCTGTTACGGCCGGGGGTGCTGGAGCAGGCGTGGGTGGGAATGTCGAGGACTCCGCGCTCGGCGTCCGCGGGGGTGGCGGCGGCCGTTGCAGCCTGCATGGAGGAACCGCCTCCCAAAAAACACGCGGCGGGAGCACGGGGGGCGGGGGTAGGAAGGGGGGGCCAGTGGGGAAACCCGGAGAACGGCGTCTGAGCCTCCCGGTTTTGGGGTCAGTGCAGGTGGTGGCTGAGGGGGGGGGGGGCAGGGGGAGGAAGGGCGTTCTGACGCGGGAGGGGCTGGGGGTGCTGGGGGGGCGCTTGAGGGGTGGGCGCGGCCGCACCGGGGGGGGACGGGGCCGGCTCGTGGTGGGGGGGGCTCGTGCCTTGTGGACTACAGCGAGGACAGTGACCAGGACGGGGAATGTGAGGAGCCGGTGGGGGAGGACTTTGCCCTGTATCTCTCTGGGAGCGAGTCGGTTGGAGGCGAGGGTGGTGGGTGGGGGGACCAGTCGCAGGACGCATCAGGTAGTGGCAAGGGGAAGGGTGGGGGGCGGGGGGGCAAAGGCAAGTGCCCGGCTAAAGGGGTGGGGGGCGCGGTACGGGGCGGGGGACTCCCGGCCCCTCAGGGGGTGCGGGGCATGGCCGCGGGTCTCGGGCGGCGGGTTCGGAGGTGCGGTGGGAAGATCCGTGGGCAGAGATGTCGCTAGAGGAGCGGATACGGGAACAGCGCCGGTTGATCGAGGAGACGGAGCGCTGGTGGGGCGAGATGTGCGCGGCCAGGGAGGGGGTGCCCCCGGGGGCTGGGCGGGCGGTGGGCCGGGTGGCGGCGCGTGGGGGGGGGCGCGGGCGATGGGTGTGGGTTGATGAGGCAGGGACGGACTTGACGTCTCAGAGACCTGGTGGCGCTGGGGCCCCCTCGGACTATGTCGGTCCCAGGGGGGGGGGATCCAAACCAGCGCAGTTTGCTGGTAGAGGCCGGGGTGGGCCGGCGAGGCGCATGACGGCCTCCAGATGCCGGGTCGAAGCAGTAGGGGGGTCCGCAGCGGCCTGCCCTCCATCAAGGGAGCGGGCATCATCGGCGCCGGAGTATGAGTTTGTGCTCGGAGAGGAAGGCAAAGGTGTGAAGCGAGTGGTGCATGAGGTGCGGATGGAGCCCGGTGAGCCTGTCTTGGACGAAGAGCTGGATTACGAGTCGGAGAGTGAGGAGTTGGAGGAAGGTGAAGTGCGTGAGGTGAAGGGGTCGGAGACAACGCGGAAGTTTGGTGTTTTACAGGCCACCAAAGCCAGCTGCAGCAAGACGCCAGCGGCGAAAGTGTCAGCCCCGGGTCTCGGCGGACGAGCGCAGGAGGTGTCTCGCACTCTGACAGGTGAGAGCGCATGGTGGGGGGTGTGGGATGGGGGTGCTGGTTTGGGGCGCCGGAAGTCCTGCAGGTCTGTGGGGGTGGGGGATGGGTCGGTGAGGGTGGTGGGAGAGGCGGCGCAGCCGTCGGTGCCGGCTAAGGCGGCGGCCCCGGAGGGGGATGAGAAGTGGCTTGTGGGAGCCGGTGTTCAGACGGACAAGGAGGGGGAGAAGGAGGGGGAGAAGGAAGGGGGAGACAAGCATAAGAAGAAGTTGCCTTATATGGGTTTGGCGATGCCGTTGGGGTCGCATTTGTCCGAGAAGACGAGGGGTAGGATTTGGAGACATGAGTATGTGGAAATTTTCAAGCTGTTGCACCGGGAGATTCAGGCGAAGGAGGGGTCTAAGGAGGAGGAGTGGGAGTTGACGTGGCGACCGCGGGTGCCGGTGAATATGGAGAATTGGACGTCGGCTTTCTTGATCTATGCAAGTATCTATTGTGAGAAGCATCAGGATAGGGCGATTGCGTTATTCAAATACATGGATATCATACGTAAAGCGCAGATGCACTTTGGGGGTTTCGCCTGGCTCAGTTACGATGAGGAATTTCGGGCTCGGATCAGCGTCAACCCTGACAAGCCCTGGGGAGAGGTAGATCAGGAGTTGTGGGTGCAGTGGATGTCTTCCACGCAGTCCTCTGCGTCCACGTACACGGCTAGTGGGCTTCCGGTGGCCTATCGGCCTTTTCAGTCACGTCCCGCCTCGGGGGGGGGGCGGGAGGGGGAGCCGGTGGAGCCGGGGGCGCGGGTGGGCAAGCTGCCGCTGCAGGCGCAACAGGACAGCCTGCTAAGAGTGGGGGAGCCACCACAGGGGCCTGTTGGAATTTCAACAAGGGGTTTTGCACCCGACACCCCTGCAGATTTAAACATGAGTGTTCTAAGTGCGGAGGCCGGCACCCGGTCACGCAATGTTTCACATTGGCCACCCCATCCGAGCAGTGGCGGGTCACCAAGGGCAGGGGACAGGCTGGGCCGAAGGGCTCCTACGCCAGTTAGTGTGGAGGCCATGGGTCCTTGGCTCTCCCGCTACCCCGATCGGGAAGCGGCGTTGAGGCTGTACTGGGGCTTCACTGAAGGGTTTCGAGTGGGGTACCAGGGGCCGCGGGAGCGCAGATGGGCAGAGAATTTGAGGTCGGCGAAGGAGTTGCCGGGGGTGGTTGAGGCTAAATTGCGCAAGGAGGTGCTGGAAGGTCGAATTGCCGGCCCGTTTGACACGTGGCCGCTGCCTGAACTCATCATATCCCCCTTGGGGGTGGTTCCAAAAAAGGAACCGGGGGAGTTTCGTTTGATTCACCATTTGTCATGGCCTGAGGGGCGGTCGGTGAATGATTTCATCGCGGAGGAGGATTCTCGGGTGCTGTATGCGTCGGTGGATGATGCGATTGGGTTGGTGAGGATGTGTGGGCGCGGGGCGGAACTGGCCAAGTGCGACATCAAGTCGGCGTTTCGCCTCCTGCTCATTCACCCGGCAGATTTCTCATTGCTGGGCATGCAGTTTGGGGGGGCCATCTTTGTGGACAAGGTTTTGCCCATGGGGTGTGCGGTCTCCTGCGCTCTGTTCGAGAATTTCAGTTCTTTTCTGCAATGGGCCTTCACTGACAGGGCGGGCACCGGCTGGTGTCCCACTACTTGGATGATTTTTTGTTCGTCGGCCGGGGTCGGTCGGGGGAGTGCGGGGAGGCGTTGCGGCACTTTCAGAGGATGGCGGGGGAGTTTGGGGTGCCGTTGGCGCCGGAGAAGACGGCTGGGCCCAGTTGTTGTCTGGCGTTTCTGGGAATCGAGTTGGACTCAGTGGAGTGGATGACGCGCCTTCCCCAGCGCAAGGTGGAGGAGATGCAGGACTGTTTGAGCCAGGTTGTTTTGCAGCGGAAGATCGATTTGAGGTCCGTCCAGCGGTTGTTGGGCTTGCTGAACTTTGCGTGCCGTGTGGTGCGGGTGGGCAGGACGTTTTGCAGGCGACTGGGGCTGGCCATGTCGGGGGCGGTGTTGCCTCATCACCGGGTGCGGATTTCGGTGGGTGTCCGTGCGGATCTGCGAGTGTGGCAGGGGTTCTTGAGTGACTTCAATGGGGTCTCCTTGGATTTCGCGGATGACAACATGGTATGGCAGGTGCAGATTTTTTCGGATGCGGCTGGGGCGCGTGGCTTTGGTGTGTTTTGGGACGGTCGGTGGTGTGCGGAGCAGTGGCCGGCGCACTGGTTGACACAGGGCAGAAGTATTGCGTTTTTGGAGTTCTTTCCGCTGTTGGTTTTGCTGCAGGTGTGGGGACAGGAATTCCGGAACAGGTCGGTGCTTTTTCATGTGGACAACCGGACGGTGGTGGATTTGGTGAACCATCAGAGGGCAAGGGACCTGCGGGTGCTGCGCTTGCTGCGAAGTTTCATGCTGCTGTGCTTGCGTTTCAATGTGCTGTTTCGCGCGAAGCATGTGCCGGGCGCTAGCAATGACATTGCGGATGCATTGTCTCGTTCGCAGTGGCAGCGTTTCCGAAGGTTGGCGCCCGGAGCGGACTTTGCCAAGACCAAGGTGCCGGAGGGTATCTGGAGCTGGGGGGAGTGAGAGTGGTGAATCTGGTGGAGCAGTCTGTTGCTGAGTCCACGCGGCGGACGTATCGTTTGGCATGGGTGGAGTTGGGTGTGTTTTTGGGTTGGTCACAGGATGCGTGGCGGATGTCTCAGCGGGAGTGTGAGGAAGGTGTCATGCGGTATGTGTTGCACTGCATGGGTAGAGGACTGTCGTCAGTGACGATTGCAGGAAAATTGGCGGGGATTTCTTTCTATGGGATGATTTATTTGGGTTTTGATCCAGCCAGGGGTGAGTTGCTGAGCAGGATGCTGAAGGGCTGGAGCAGGGAGCGGGGAGGGCGGGGGGGGGGGGCGCCTTTGCGCGAGGCAATTACTTTTGAGCTGTTGGTAGATATATTGGCGGAGTTAGGTTTTCTTTGTTACGACATGACTGAGTTGGCGTTGTTTCGTTTATGCATGACGTGGATGTTCTTTGGGGCTTTCCGGGTTTCGGAATTGTTGGGGGGTAGGGGGGGCTGGGGCTGAGGTTTGAGGATGTTCGGTTGGATGGGGCGCGCCTGGGGATATGGCTGGGGCGCTCCAAGACGGATCAGGCTGGAAGAGGCACGTGGGTGTGGCTGAGCGAGTCGGGGGAGTTGGGAGTTTGCCCGGTGCGGGAGTGGAGCAGTTTTTGCGGGCAGAGCGGCCGGAGGGCGGGGGTGATTTTCTGTCATGCCTCCGGGAAGAGGGTCACGGCGTTCCAGCTGCTGGCGGTGTTGCGCATGGCATTGCGGCGCCTAGGCAGGGACCCGGCGGGGTATGGGACCCATTCCTTTCGGATCGGCGCGGTGACGGCGGCGGCGCGGCTGGGTTGGTCCTGGGATAAGATCAGGAAGATTGGTAGATGGCGGTCGCGCTGCTGGGAGCGGTACGTTAGGAAGTAGGGCGGGGGGGAGCGCAGCGGCTGTGTGAGCGTGTTGTGGGACTTTTCTTGTTTCTAACGCTTCCACTTTTTCTTTGTAGGTTGTGTTGGGGGTCCAGGAGCCAAGACGGTTACCTGGATAGTGGGACATTCGTTTGTGCATTGCTAAGTTTTCTGACAGGCAGGTGTACGGGCGTAACCTGGGCCTGAGAAGCAGCAGTCATGAGGTGTTTTGGTGGGGCAGGAGTGGGATGCGCTGGGGGGAACTGTTGCCTTGGCTCACGAAGAAAGTCTCGCAGCAAGGGTGTCCGGATTTGCTCGTTATCCACCTGGGAGAGAATGATCTGGTGCCGCAATCGGCGGTGTCATTGATTTATTTGATGCAACGGGACTTGGAAGCGATGAAACGCAATCTGGCTGGCGCCTGTATTGTGTGGACAGAAATCATTCCTCGAAGGATTTGGAGGGGGCATTGAAGCCCGCTGCGGTGGAGCGAGCTCGCAGAAAATTGAATAGGGCGATGAGAGTTTTCTGTGAGGAATGTGGGATCAAGGTGCTGGCGCACCCTGGTCTGCGGCTCGAGGAGCCCTTGCTTTTTAGGGACGATGGCGTGCACCTTTCGCACATGTGAAACGCTTACTATATGATGGAGATGAGGGATCTTATCAGTGGGTTGTGGAATGAGTCGATCTGGTGGTTAGGGGGTGAGGGCGAAAGGTGCACTTGTGCGGGGTGGGGCAGGTAACCGCCCTCCGGGGGTTCCCTGGGTGGCGGATTGGGGAGGGGGGAGGAGTCCATGACGGGCATACTCACCCTTCCGGGGAGGGGGATACTGGGGAAACGTGGGGGTGCGTCAGACCAGTGTACGACGAATGGAGATGATGGTGGAGTTTTGGAAGAGAAGTGAGGAAGCGAATGGAAGTGAGAAGGTTGCGGTGTGAAGTGGGGATGGAGTAGTTGGAGTCTTGGAGAGTATGGGATAGTGAGAAATGTTGTTGTTGGGGATTGTTGGGGATTTGTGTTATGTTTCTGGTTATGATTGTCCAACCCTGTCCTAATAAAATGGCCTTTTACGCTAAAAGTACCTTGCGTGGACTGATTATTGCGCGATGATTGGGGTGAAACAGCGAGAAATGTAAAGTAGTTGTAGTTCAAAGCAAGCACTGGAGGCAGAAAGACACACGCTAACAGCCAACAGCATCAGACGGGAGAGAAATACTCACCTGGAATGAGCCAAAATCTGCTTGACAAAGTCTGAAGCCACTTGCTGAATGAGGAAGTTAAAAAAGCCAACGGTTGAAGAGGCCGGACCTAAAACACGTTCTAAGTGTATTGTGCTCAAAAGGTAGGGATGGGCGGAACTCACGGAGTTTCACTCCATGGAATTCTGCAGAGTTACCAGAAAACTCTGTGAGACTCGGTGGAGTTCCGCGAGCAGGCGGAATTTGCCTTTTGTGCTGATTTTTAGCGCAAGGAGCTTGTTCCGTGCTGCAAAGTTAGCGCAAACTGCAGCACACACACCAGAGGGCGCTGCTTCTTTGCTGTCGCTCGAATGGATTTTCTACATGAGCGGCAGCTTCCTCACTGCAAACGGTGGCGACCGCCCGCTACCGCCACAATGAGAAAATCTCGCCGGGTGCCACCCTAGTGCCTGAAAATCGCACTAGGGAATGCCAGTTCTCGTTCGCCAACTTACCGTTGGCAAGCCATGCACAAGAAAAAACTCCACTATGCAGTGGTTGTCAGAGTTTTGCAGAAACTCCTCATTACAAGTATAACGGGAGTGGGCAAAACTCTGCAAACTCCGCCGACGGAGCGGAATTTATCCCCCACCCCTATCAAAACTTCTAAAAGCTGCACACGTCTATATGGTATGTCACAGAAAGTCATCGAAAACTTTGTGTGCTGTCTGCTTCTTCTAGGCCAGGTGGTGAACCAAGCTCGTTGAGTTTAGATGATAGTGACTGTGGTCCTGACAAATGCTGTAGGAGCCCCTTTCAGAGGGCATCGGGTGATGGACACAATAGTGCAAGGAAACCAGTGGCAGCGCATTGTGTGAAGCGACACACTTAGCATTTATCATGTTTATCACGAGGAGTGCGCGGATGCCATCATCACTCACGCCGTGCAAATAAAGATGCATTTGTATGATGCCAAACACAGTCTAGTACTGCACAGATGCTACAGAGTGGTCCTGTGCGTGACCTTTGCACTTGAGACATGGCCTTTTATGCAATGTTCTCCAAGCACACGGCACGCCAGGGCACGTTGCATGTTAAGGGCTCTGTTAGCTATTCGTCCGAGTACCAAAAGCCAGAAGTAGAAAAGCATTTTTGAGGTCGTGAAGGAATCTGGTCATTTCTGAACCACAAAAATGCTTTTTCAAACGTGCAAAGCACACATTGAGATTCGATAACATGTCATCGAATCACAATTTATCTTAAGCGATTCAGTATTTGGAAGTGTTTAGACCCCTTCCTTTTGTGAATGTTGAAACAAATAGTTTTAAGAGCAGACAGTGGTCTCAAACGTTTCATTTCATTTTTAAAAACATCCAGGTTTCCTTTAAGGGAAATGAGCTGCATTAAAAAGAAAAATGTAAAAAAAAAGATTGCCTTATCTAAAAACAATCACAAACATGGTGGGCTGCTGATCCCAGCAGGCCACCATCCCTGTGATGGCTGCAGTCCCCAATGCAACACACATTGAGACCCGTCTCATTAATATTCATGAGGTAGGTCTATTTGCAGCCCCATTAGGGATCTCTATCTGACGCTTGTACGTTTTCTTACATTGTGAGTTGCGGCTTCCTGTTTTCTATTCTGTAAAAATCTCGATTTGTAAATCACAATTCCTATTTTTTCACGTTTGGCCCTACATGCTGAACAATCAAGCAGTGTGACCCGTCCAACTTTTGTCCCTTTTTTGGCCTCTTTTTGTTTGGTGTTAGTAATCCAGGCACCCCTGGGTATTTCTTATTTGCTTGACATTAGAAGTTTTGTGTTTATGTTGACTCCATGAGCATTAATGCAGTTACCACCTCATAAAGCCCTCTTTGCCTACATTATCTGGGGTTTCACTCCATAAGAAAATCCCATTTTGTGATGCACACGGAGATTTTGCTGTAAAAAGCATTTTGTGAGTGAAGGCCAAACACCATTCTTTGCATTGTTTTGCGTCATGTGAGTACACGCGCAAAACTTAAATAAATCTGGGCACACAACATATGTGTATTGCTTCCTAAATCAATGACACTCATTTTATCACCTCATAATGGTGAAAGGCTGAGCAGACCTACGAAGAGTCAAACTTGTGACCATGGAGTGAAACACAGGTCCTGGTGTGGATGTTTCAGTCATCTGGGCCAATAGACCAAGGGGTTACATATGACACGGCTACTCTGGTTGGTTGTCGTTCTGTGAATAGTTGGCATGTAATGTAAACAAACTTAAAAGTGTCACTCAAAGTGTGAGTCACTCTTGCTAGAAGTGTTCCTGAACCCCGATAACCAGGTGGAGATACTAAGAAATGTCTAATGAGGATGTTTGTAAACTATAGGATGGCCCGTATATTCCACCATAGGAATGAGTCCGCTCTTGCCCACGTCTGTGCCTACTTAGAGATCGTGGCCAAGCGGGTGGGTGTCGCATATATGGCACGCCAGGGCTCCAGAGAGCAGGAATAGTGAGATGAGGTTTGGAGTTGGCAAGGGGAGTCACTAAAAAAGTAAATATTAAAGGAGGTAGTAACCTAATTGTGAGACCATTGGGCAAGAGGGCATCTAAAGGTACTGTAAAGACAGAACAGCAAGAAGAAATTTGGGGAAAAAAGACCCTCCCTGCAATTTGCATCCATCTTCCATTTTATTAAAGGATAAAGCAACAAAGACAAAGCTGGAAAAATAAAATGAGGGTTCACAACTTCGGGCAGCACCTCTCCGTGTGATCTTGGAACTCCCTGGTGACTTGCAGTATCCCTACAGTGAACAGTCGGGGGTCTTCATGCCCCGTATAATGAGCACGCCTGTGAGGCAGGGGTAATCGATGCTTCCGCTACAACCAGCTGTGCCCAGCTGCCCATCAAAGAGAAGTCAACCCAACTTGGAGACCCACGTCCCGGAGACATTGATTATAGCCGGGAGCCAGAGCCCCCAACTTCGGGTCTTGCTTTAATCAAGGTGGACGCGGAAGACGAGCCGGGAACAAGCCGTGATCAAAGAACAGAGCACGCCAACAACAGACTCATTAGACACTGGACCAGTGAAAAGGCGGTGCTGCGGGGGGAGGGGGGAGGGAGCACGCGCAGACATCAGGTGCACTCATTGCTTCTCATATATTTTCGCCCGGGATTTTTTTTGTCTTACATTTGCTCGTGCTTTTTATTCGCTGTAGAAGGCTGGGATGCAAAACAGGCTTCTGAACATTCATTCATTTATGTTTGTAAAGCGCTGCACTTGTATTTGGACGACTTCAAAGCGCTTCCAAACCTATTCAAGAAGGTTCTAAAGGTGACACCGAAGGTTTTGATTTGGGCTCGTTGCACATATTTTGTCCTCTAAGAAGCTGCACCCTCTGATAGGTCCATGCGCAGACCTGCTTTGGAATCATTTCCACAATGTGGGTGTGAGAAGGAGCGAAGAGGGGGCTGGCCCTTGCAGAGGGGAGGGGCTCTGTAAAGCCAGCACTCGCGGAATAGCCCCAACTACCCCAGACCACCCTACAGACACTGTGACACTACGTGTCACACAATATCTGCCCTACTCACACGGATGGTCTCCCAGTGAGGAGTCAACATCATGGTGGTGGAGATAACGTGACCTGGAAACCCCTGCACAAAGGAGGTTTCCAGCTCGTGTTTGTAGACCAGGCGAAGCTGATGCCCAGTAGGGACCTTGCAACCTCCCCAGGACATCAGCGGCAGCCTCGTAAGACTTTGGGGTTTATTGTGGGAGAGCAAAGATTCACCGCTGGGCACAAAGCCCCAATCCCTCTCCATGGTCCAACCCCCCTCATGTCTCATGACGCAATGGGCACAAGACACTGCCTCCTCCCAAGGCCCCCTCCCTAAAAACCCCACTCATCTCACCGGGTGAGATTTATTTCAAAATTAGCTAGTCAGCTACCCTCCCCCCAAAACAAACACAATTCTTCCCTCATGTATCCCTCCTTAGACTCATCCCAAACCTCATTTTACAACTATGATCTCTCTAATCCATTTCTAGAGACTCCTCTCTCCTCCATATCTCCTTTACTCATCCCAAACCTACTCTTACTAATAGGATTTCCCAATGAACCCTTTCTAGAGTCTTCCCTCCTCTATCCTTCCATTATCCTTTTTAATCCAGCTAAAACTCACATGTCCACCGCTCAAATGAACTCATACCTCATATTTCCCGATACTAATTCAACCCTAATCCTTTCTGGAGTAGTGTGCTACACACTGAGAAGTGCTTCAACACCTCATCAGGGGTAGTAAGGGCTATATAAAAACAATTACAACAACAAGGGCTCCTGGGACTACCTCCCATACTGCACACTTATCTACCTAAAAAACCCACCACCAAGTGAGGAGGAGAAGGGCCTTGGAGCGGCGTGGCTGTATGCCCTCAATTGCCTGTGAGGCACTTCTACTTCCTCTCCCACCAACCTCCCACTTTTCTCTAAAAAAATCATGCACTGGTCTGCCGAGACTTTTTGTGAGGGCTCAAAAAAGTGCTACCACTGTAGCCTAGAGCTACAGTGCATGTGCGCGGGCGCGCGCGCCTCACTTTCGCGGCCGCACGGCCGCTCTGATGTTCTCCGTGAGACATATGCATCGTGGCACACAAGATGTGAGCATACGCTGTGTGTGTTTGTGAATGTGTGTGCATGTACATACATGCGCCGTGACGCCCTTGTGGTAATGTGAGCTGTTCTACTTTTCTTTTACAACATGGCCAACAGCCGTTTCAAAACTGCAAGGTACAAATACAAAATAAAGGGCACGGAGGCTCCAGTTTAGCGAACCCATGGCAAAGTCCATTGATTAGCACTCACCTTTTAAAGGTGACACTTATTGGCTTTACCAATGCTTATTAATTATACATCGGGAAGGGTAACTTGTTAGCTCTGCATGTTCTAGAGGGGGGTTCCATATTATTTCCAAATGCAGTTTAGCACTGGGAACAATAATGTGTTTTGTGAGAACAACTGCAATATATCACCACAAAATATTTCAACGTTAAACCAAAGCACCGGAAAGTACCCACACATTTCTGCTTTTGAGGGCTTAATTAGATCATGCACGTTTAGTATGATACATGGTGTGACAACGCGTAGGGGCGAGCATCGACATGGAAAACACCAGTTTCCTGTTTTCTGCGCCTACAGTTGTTCACCTCTGAATGTCAGCCCATCAGAGCCCTTTGGGGTGCAAAGCATTAATACCAGGCGCTTGTGACAGCAGCATTTGTGACTGCGGTGCTGAAAGGCAAGTGCCCTTTTTCCACTGGCGCAACAATTTCTTTTGGGAAATTAATCTTTGACTTCTAAACATCGCGAGCTTTCATTCATAGGACAAAAGGAGTTTCATTTCTGGGGCCACAAACATTCTTGCCTCGGCTGGCCAGGGGCTGGGAGGACTGCTATGGGTCCGTATCCCAGCGCATCCCTATCGCAACGTTAAAACAAGGATGGGAGTTTTAAACCGGGTACAGATATGGTATATCTATTTGCTATCGTCCAATCTGCATAAAAAAAAAAAAAAGCATTGGCATAGCCAATAGGTCTCGCTTTTGGGACCTTATAAGTATATTTACTTTTGCTATAATCGCGGATCGAAAGCGCGGGTGCCGCGATTATAGCAAAAGTAAAGAAATAGAAAAAGCCATCTATTTCTTTACTTTTGCTATAATCATGGCACCCGTGCTTTACGTCCCGCAATTATAGCAAAAGTAAACATTCTTATAAGGCCCCAAAAGCGAGACCTATTGGCTATGCCAATGCTTGTTTTTTGTGTGTTTTGTATTTCTTTATTGCGTATTCAAACAATTTAACATAGAAAATAAAGTAGGGTTGTACATACACTGTTCTGGGTTACATATACATGGGCGGTACAAATATGTGACATATCTCCAAAAAGGTTTGACACATTAATCCTACTGGCAACAATCATCCACTGCAATTTATTTAATTATTTATAATTTAATTAATTTATAAAGCACCCAAATCACCTCCAGAGGGGTGCAATCTATAAATGAGGGGGATAACGGGGAGAGGGGAGGACGGGAACCCCCTGAACAGAAACAAAGGGGGGGTCATATATAGGTATGTGCATGCCTGCACTGGCCCGTTTGCTTGCCTCCTCCCAACCGGGCTGGATGAGTACCAGTCCAGCAAGACTTTGAAGAGACTTTGAGAGAATTTCATCTGCGCCTCCCTTGCGCCTTTGTCCAGGGCTTCTAGTATGTCCACCCATTCATCATCTTCATATGTAATCACCAACCGTTCCTGCCATTTGGCAGGTAAAGTCTGTGCCAGGGGGGTCGAGAGGTCGTGCGACTCTAGCACCCCATACAGTCCAGACATTACCCTCTTATACCGTCCCCAGACAAGAAGGAATGATAGCACCGGAGATGGGAACAGGTTCCAGAGGGGGGGGGCCCAAGCACTGCTGTAGATATTGTTGTAGCTGGGCGTATCCACAGGACTGTGTTGTGGGAAGACCATACCTCTTTCTGAGTTGCGTCAGCATTTTCAGGAAGTTGTTGCAGATAATCTGAACAATGGAATGTATACCCGCTGCCTGCCACACCTGCCATCTCAAACCTTTGCCCCTGATATGGATAGCTTGTACTGTACCACTGTTCCCGGGCTTCGTCATATATAGGACGGAAAGTTCCTCTACGTCCGAAAGTAGGCGTCGCTCCAACGGAACCCATTGTGGCGGGTCCGGGAAGTCTGGTAAGAAGCATGCCAGTTGGGAAAGACGTAACGGCAATGCATACAGTAATACCGATGGGAGGTCCAGTCCCTGTGTGTGAGGCCGGCCTGCAACTTGGATGTGGCTATGCGCTGCTTTGTAGAGCCCCACGCAGAGGATCTTATCTTGGAATCTATCTGCCCCAAGATTGTGAGAGGCACTTGCATTGGCAGCATCCCCAAGGTATAGGTGAAACGCGGTAGCGTTATCATGCAGACTGCCTGCACTCTACTCCAAAGTGAGAGTCCCAGGGCCTTCCCCTTTTATAAGTCTTGTTGCATCTGGGTACTAGGCTGGTTGAGTTTGTCCTGGACCATGCTTGCTAGGCCTTTATTGACAAGGACTCCCAGATACTTACGCGCAAGTGTTGCCATCTGAAGGGGAACCCATATGTAGCCTCTTTCGTGGTCCCAGCCGAGGGGAAGTGCTTCACTTTTGCCCCAGTTGATCTTATACCTGGAGAGGGAGGAGAAGTCATCGATTATCTGGAGTAGAGACGGAAGGGAGCTGGGCAGGTCTGTGAGTGTTAACAAGATGTCATCTGCATATAAATACAATTTGGATTCGGCTATTGGAAGTGGAACTCCTATGATGGCGGCCGAATTGCGCATGGTGGCGGCTAGTGGCTCCATATCCAAGAGGAAGAGAAGTGGCAACAGGGCATCCTTGACGCGTCCCCCTACATAGGGGGAAGGGGTCAGATAAGAATCCGCTGCAGTTCACTTGTGCCGTGGGGTTCCCATGGAGGAGGCGCACTGTAGCTATAAATTGAGCCCCAAGACTGTAGTGTTCCATCACTTGTAAGAGGTATTCCCAATCGATCTGATAAAATTACTTCTCCGCATTGAGGTAGAGGTCAATACCATACGCAGGGAGGTCTTTGGATGCCCACAGGGCAGACCGAGTTTTCCGAAGCTGAAGCTGAGAGCCGCGAACCGCGATCCCAGGAGTGCAGCAAGGAGCCGCTGCTGCCACCATTGTGCCCTAACGCTGACATTCTGACCCCACTTATCAGCAGGGAGGAGTCCCCCGGACCCCCCCCCCCCCGGAGGCAAGGTGTGGTGCGGCAACAGCAGCAAAATTAACGCTGTGCGCTGTGTTCAGAGAGCGGGAGCAGGGAGGTGAGGAGAGGAGAGCCGCTACCGTGAGTGAGGCAGCTGAGGCCGAGGCCACTACTGGGGATAACAGGCGAGAGCGGGCGAGAGCAGGCGAGCACGGAGGAGCGGCGCAGCGCAGGAACAGCGCTCCGTGGGTGAGCGCGGGAAAGCCCTCCCCGCCGCGGGTGCTGGCGATTCACACCGGTGACCCTCTGTGTCCCCTCTGCACTCCCAGTGAATCACCCATCGGAGCCTGAAAGCTCTTCTGCTGCATTGTGAGGAAAAGTCGGCTCGTTTTTGTCTCCCGCCTCCCGTCCTGTTCACCGAGACTCTTTGATGCCGGCCCGGACAGAACGCCAATGCGCAGGCATCTCGGACTGATTCCGCTGGGAAGCATCATGCTTTCAAATAGTGAGTATTTGTGATTACTGGTGGTCTACACGCTGGGAAGCACCCCTTTCCTCCTTTCTGTGTGTGGAGTCTACGGAACTGTTGCTGCTGCCTCATTGCTACTGATCACTGACTACAGCCCCCAGGCGCAACAGCAGTGCATTGCGGTGATTGTATGGAGACCTCCATTATTGCCTAAGCTGGCTTTTTGACATCAGTATTCGCATAGCCTTCCACAAGCAGTGCGTCAAGTGCCAGCACATACAGGGTCTTCTCCTGGGGGATTGTGGCTGTGTGCTCGTGGGTATCCTCCCTCCCATCTTCTTCTTCTGCGCATATTTTTGCTGGGGGATTTCACTTGAGCTACTGGTGCGGGCTCTACCCAGGCGATTCCCTTCTGGTCATTCCTCCCATTGCATCTGAATACCCTGTTTCTTCTCCTGGTTGCCTGGAATGCCGAGGGTGCTGCATTTTCAGCTGGGTTTTCAGCTGGGCTGCTTGCGGCGTTCACATCTTTGACTTGAAGGAGGAGAGGTTTGAACGGAGTGATTGCGCCCTCTGCTAGTGATAGAGATCAGGGTGTATATAATATCCCTACTTCCACGGATAGAGTAATCTCACAGTTACACACACATACATTCTTCATACACTAGGGCCCATTTCACTAACATACGCTCAAATACTCTACCAGCAATAACCTGTGGAAAGAAAAAACTCCTAAACACCCTGCATCTATATCGGGGTCGATAAGATCTAGTTATTGAGACTGCCCTTAAACATAATCTAAACAATCTATACAATAATAATCAAAATAAGATACTCAATAATTGACAAGAAATAATAACCAACACCATATTCAAAATTATATTGCTTTATCTAAAATTAGTCAAAGAAAATCAATCAGAATAAATCATTTTTCTCATAGTTACCTATTCTAGCTAAACGTCAGAACGGGTCAGGACAAGTCTCTCGGTAAAGTCTCTCAAGACAAAGTCCTCTCAGCAACGATCTTCACCAACGCAGATTCGGAACGCAGCAAAAGGCAAATGGCAAGTGGCAAAAACCCTCTCTAGGCTAACAATTCTTATAGTAAGTTAAACAAAGGAAAATATAATTTGTATTGACTTCTTCCGTCAAACCTCTGAGCAAAGCGAGAAGGAAAGGATGTAGCATCGCTACATTTGAAAATCTCCGCTCAGAAAAAATCACAAAATAAACATAACGGAACAGGAACCAAAAAATACATTTGTATCTTGTAGTTTCCACGTCTCCTCGGCAATGAGATCATATCATAGTTCAGAGTCTTTCTTTAAAGCTCCTTTGTTTCCCAAAGCTGCCAAGGACGCTTCATTTCATTTGGAGATCGCCCAAAACTGCTGCTGTCCTCACGGAAAGTTTTAACCAGGCAAAGCAAGGACTGTGGTCAGCTGACTTCAGGACCATATTCAGCAAGGCTCTCTCTCGTCACAAATTTCTACTCGAGGCCAGGCTTTACATGTCAGCCATCTTTGTTTAGGCCACAATCGGCCACAATAGACCATCTTAATTAAAAGAGACAAAAACAACGTTACCACAGCATAGTGATTGAACAGTGTTAACCCCACTAATACCCTTATGTGTATGCAATTATCTAGCTCTTGCAACATAGAAAAGCATTAATTCGAAAAGCGTTTTATGCTTAAAAATAAACAACACACAGCAATCTTTAAACATGTAAACACGCACATTATTATTAAACAGCACACTTATGCATTCCCACGTGTAATTCTCTCTTGTTAAAACAAACGAGTTGATTAGTATAAACACTTACACAAGACAAATAATTAATAATTAATAATTAATAAATTAATATAACAAATAGACATGCCAGAGCTTCAAAACCCAGTTAATTTTCAAACTGAAAACTCTGCTCTAGCAATCCCCCCTTTGGTGATTTTATCACCAAATAAACCCCAAAAAAAAATTAATGAAAATTTAGTCCCATTTTAGGAGAAATCGGAAATGTCTTTTCCTCCTTACACAACACTACACACCAGTCACCCTTTCATCATCCCTCTTTGTTTCTAAATAAACACTCTCCCTCAATTCTTCTAATTCAATTTCTTGTGGTTCTCTTTTCAACCTTTTGTTTTTCTTCTCTTTATTCAATTTCTTCTTCCCTCCCCTGTTTTTACAACACACACACACTAATCTCAGTATCAATAAAGCAATAATTATGCATGTTAAAGGAAACAATATTCTACCTATAATAGTACTACCTATTTTTGCAATAAAATCTTTAACAGCTATCACCTTATTAGCTATTTTAGTCCATAAACTCTCAGCTTCAAGTGGTACTAATTCTTCATGCAAATCAGTAATATTTTTGATATAGACCTTCAGGTCTTTGCTTTCATCTGGAATGTAAGTGCAACAATGTTGAACTTTCAGCATTCCACAAACTCCACCCTCCTTGGCCAATAAAATATCAAGGGCAAGTCGATTTTGCATTGACATGGCACGTACGGCACTTAATTCCGTATTCACTAAAAGAAACCCTCCAGCGGTATTTGTCGATAAGCGATCCACCACTGTTGACAGTTTCCGAATTCCATAAGCATTTAAAGAAATTCCCACTGCTGGAATTAAAACCCCTAAAATTTCACCCACTATTTCAGACCAGGTTTCTCTCTTGAAACGCATTAATAAATTAATATGTTCTACATCTCTTATTTTATCTATATGAAAAATCTTTGGAAAGACCAGACCCACATAACACGTGCCATACCAATGGTCAGGCAACTTGTAATAAGCCTTGTTCCCACAAACATAATACACTCCTGGGAAAACTGTATCTTCTCCACCTCTGAAAGCCCAACCTGTTGCAATGAAGTATGTATCATGGCACTCACTAGTCCCAACAAAATATGTATCATATTGGGATTTCCTTCTTGTAATGCATAGCTTACCCTTCTGTGGTACATCTAGAGCTAAAGTTGGACTAGCCCCATTTCTCAATTCATTCCCCATCTCAATGTCCCAAATTGTCTCACTCACTTTATATTTCCCCGCTTTCTCATGCATGTTCAATCTCCTTTCCTCTACCATATCCAGGAAAGCTTTTTCCTCTTCTTTCAGACTGCAAGTTAAATTATTCTTAAAAATGTAATCTAATGTTAATCCTTTCTCTTCAATAAAAATTTCACCAAAAGTGTTAGCTTCTTTAGCTGGATTCAGCTCTTTGTTCATTGGCAAATGCCCAAAAATACTATCTCTGTTAGACATCTTATGATCTATTTTCCCTAACAAATAAAAAACACTACTTAATATACTACATAAAATACCATATGTAGCTGGCAAATGATGATAAGTAACACCCTCTGAAACGGATGCAGGTAATTGCATACAAACGTAGCAATCCCTAACTTCCATTGTTTTCACATATTCATACAACAACTTCGAAAAAACATTACTGGAAAAATTATTATTTGACCTATCTTTGTGTATGTAAGTATTACTAATTCTAGTCAAAACTACTTTTTGCGAATTCTTCTCTATATCTGTCATATTTTCTGTATGCATCTCAAATGTAACTTTAAAAGTAACTAATAAAACTAAAACTCCCCACAGTAGCATTAATAATCCAGTACAGCAGCAGCACATTCTACACCATCTTTTAAAGAAGGCACATCTACTTTGATTATCCTCTATGTTAGCCATTTTATTACTTTGACCTTGTCTTTTGACTTAGCCTCTACTACTCCACTACTATGATACTTTGGATTACTTCAGACAACTAAATTTCAGACTTTCTCTTGTCACTTTTCCTCCAAGTGATTTTTCAGTTCACTCAATTTGGATATTCATCAGTTTTCACTCCTTCTTCTTCAGTAACATCAAATTGTATCAGATCATCAACAACACCTTGTGCATCTGACTCTTCTCCAATGTCAGTCAGGATAACTTTTAAGATTCCTTCTTTTTCCTCAACCACTTTTCTCAAGATCCCCTCCGAATTATCTCGGGTCACTGTTTCTTCTTCTCCTTCTTCAGACAGTGCCACATAAGACCATTCCGGTGATCTGTACTTTTGGTTGGGTCTTTTTTATTCTTTTTATTTCCTCAGGTTCTCTTGATTCTTCTTGCTCCTTTCTTTTTACTTCATTTTGACTCAATACTTCATTCACTTGTTCAGCTTTTGATGTATTTGTTCTTATTACTCTGTATCTCAATCTCTTTACTCTGTTGTTAGGCCAACGATCTCCTTTTATCACCTTTTTCGGCCTAATTTCTTTATTATTTCTTTCTCCAATCCAAGTTCTCTTTCTTAGAACTCGACCCTCTGTTTGTTCATTCTCACTCTCATCCAATTCTGTTTCAAGTGCCTTCTGTTTTCTTTTTCTAGCAGTTTTCTTTTCCTCCACAGTTTCTTTCACCACTATTTGAGACTTCCCTACTCCTGTCCCTCCTCGGGTCTCCGACACGCAATCTTCTTGCTGTTTACTTGTCCCTTCACCTAGCTTGTCAAGAATGTTCCCTACACCTCCTCGGGGGTCTTCCGCAATCTGTCCCTCTCTATCTTTTCCTGACCCTGTTTCTTCAGGTATAATCTCAAGTGGTTCTTCAGTCTCCTCCTCTTCCGATTCAGGAGTAATCTCTGTGGAATTGCTCTTTTCTCTTCTTTTTTCTTCACTGCTTTTTGAAATCTCAGGCTCTCTTACAGAATCTGATCTCCTTCCTGAGACTCTCAATTGTTCTCTTGGAGTTTTTTCTACTTCTTTTCTCACTGGTTCTGGGTCTTCATCATCACTGGAATCTGATTCTTCAAAGTACTCTTTACCAGTTCCCTCTTTTGGGTTTGGAACTCTCAGAGTATGACTCGCATGCACCCAGTTTTTCACACCAGCACACTTCACTGCAGTTGTCGTTGTTAGAATGACTTGTCTCGGCCTTCCCCACCTTGGAACTAAGCAATTTCTTCTTCTGTGCACCTTAATCCTCACCCAGTCTCCTGGACTCAGATCATGAGCTTGCTTCTTCTCAAGTGTGGTAGCTTCTTCTCCAACCTGGTGAAACACAGAATGAACTGCGTCAGCCAGGCCTTTACAGTAATCCAAAATCATGTCATCAGTTATTGTCATCAACTTATTGACAGGTACAAATGCATGGCGCATTGCACGTCCCATGATTATTTCGTGCGGACTTAAACCAGTAGTTCTATCTGGAGTAGATCTAATAGTCATTAGCACTAGAGGCAAGACGTCCGGCCATTTCATGCCAGTGGCTAAGCACATTTTACCAATCCTGTTTTTGATTGTGCCATTTATCTGCTCAACCACACCAGAAGCCTCTGGTCTGTATGCACAATGTAGCTCCTGCTGTATGCTTAATGCTTCACAAATCAAACTCATGAGTTCATTATAGAAGTGTCCACCTCTATCAGACTCAATCGTCACTGGAAACCCGTACCTAGGAATCAACTCCCTTAACAGTAATTTTGCCACTGTCACTCCATCATTTCTCCTAGTCGGATAAGCTTCAACCCATCTTGAAAACAAACAGAC
The DNA here is from genome assembly GCF_964204655.1 of Triturus cristatus. NCBI lineage: Eukaryota > Metazoa > Chordata > Amphibia > Caudata > Salamandridae > Triturus > Triturus cristatus. The sequence continues at coordinate 1,249,441,600 of NC_140592.1, read as the reverse complement.
TACCACTAGAACATACCTCAGTCTATTCACTTGGGGCATTTCAATGAAATCAATCTGCATTCTTGTAAAAGGACCTCCTTCTCTGCCTATTGTTCCCAGACTCACCACTGTCTTTTTCCCAGTGTTAAATTGCTGACAAATCAAACACCTTTGACAGATGCTCTCTGCAATTGTCCTGAACTTTGCATTGTACCAGGTCTGCTTGAACGACCTAATCATCGCATCCCTCCCCAAATGTCCCTGGCCATGATACATCCTTGCCATTGACGACAAAATGGAGTTGGGCATTACTGGTCTGCCATCCCTATAGACCCAAACATGGTCTGTTTCTCTTGGGGCACATCCTGCCTTAATCCAATCTTTTTTCTCTTCCTCTCCTGCCTCATCCTGCAACTGCTTCACTACATCCCATGTCTCTAAGGCATTAGTAAACATCACAGAGCAAAAAGACATTTCCCCCTCTCGTTCCCTATTAATTGACTGATTGGATTTCGCACAGTATTGAGCAATGTCATTTGCATAACGGTTTCCAACCGTTATAAAATCCTCCCCTTGTCCATGGGCAGCACACTTTACAACTGCTAACTCCTTAGGCAGCTGTATCGCCTCAAGTAATTTCCCAATCACTTCAGCATTCTTTATTGGAGTTCCACTCGATGTCAAGAAACCTCTTTGTAGCCAAAGCTGGCCAAAATCATGCACCACTCCAAATCCATACTGACTATCAGTCATCACAGTCGTCCTCAAATCTTTCCCAATTTCACAAGCTCTTGTCAATGCCACCAATTCAGCAACCTGTGCAGATTTCACTCCTTTCAATGGTGATGCTTCCATAACCTCTGAAACTTTGCACACCGCATATGCTGCACATAGCACACCATCATCATTTCTCAGGCATGAACCATCCACAAACAACACATGATCACTCTCATGTAAGGGAAGATCCCTTATGTCTGGTCTCGGTTTTGTACAATAATCAAGCACATCCAAACAATCATGATCATCTTCCGTTTTCACACCCACATTTTCAATATCCGGCAAAAGTGTTGCTGGATTCACATTTACACATCTCTCAAGAGTCACATTCGATGCTCCTAAAATCACTTTCTCATATTTAGTCAACCGACTATGTGACATGTACTGAGTTCTGCTTCTTGTCAAAAGAATTGCCACATTGTGAGGTACGAATACCCTTACAGGATATCCCATTATGATTCCCTCACTCTGTTCCAGACTCCTGCATGTTGCAGCCACAGATTTCAGACAACCTGGTAAACCCACAGCTACAGGGTCAAGTGTCGATGAGAAGTACGCAATAGGCCTTCTCAGTAATCCATGCTTCTGAATTAACACTGAAAGTGCACATCCATTTCTCTCACTGCAGTACAATTCAAACTCCTTTTCGTAGTCAGGCATACCCAAAGCTGGAGCCTCACACATTCTATTTTTAAGCTCTTCAAATGCTGCCATTTGTTCTCCATCTAGTTCCAATGGGTCTGTCATCTCACTTTTTGTCAGTTTAATCAGTGGCTTTGCTATCAGCGAAAAATTAATTATCCACTGACGACAATAACCCACCATCCCCAGAAACATCCTCACTTCTCTCTGGGTCTTTGGAGCTTTCATTTCCCTGATGATTCTGATTCTGTCATCAGTCACTTTTCTCAAACCTTTTTCAATATTATGTCCAAGATAATGCACCTCTTTCTTGCAAAATTGCAATTTGGCTGGAGATACCTTTAACCCTCCATCTGCCAGATGATTCAGTAAAGCTATGGTATCTACTTCACAAGCTTCTCGTGTCTTTGATGCCACAAGTAGGTCATCAATATATTGTACTAGTACTGAATTTTCAGGCATGATCAAACTCTCCAACGATTTTTTCAACAACTGATTGAATATCGAAGGACTCTCTGTATACCCCTGTGGGATTCGACACCATGCTAAAATACGCTGGCCAAACCTAAATGCAAAAATCGGCTGGCTGTCATGATGCAATGGTATTGAAAAGAACGCATGACACAAATCAATCACTGTATACCACTCAGCATCATGTGGAATCTGATACAGGATCACTGATGGATTTGGCACAATAGGACAACATGCCACCACAATTTGATTAACTTTTCTCAGATCCTGTACGATCCTGAATTTCCCATTAGGCTTCTTTAGCCCCATTATCGGTGAATTACACGGACTACTCAGTAGTTCTCTCAGGACTCCCTGCTGAATCATTTTCTCAATTATAGAAGTTATTCCCTCAATTATTTCTGGTGTCATTTTGTACTGAGGAATGTTAGGATATGTAATTCCCTCTTTCACTGCAATTTTCACTGGATCTACATTATTCATCAATCCCACATCCTCTCCAGTAAAATCCCAAACTGTCCTTTTCACTGTGTCCCTCAGCTCTCGAGGCAAATCCTCTGGATCAAACACAGCAAATGCACCAATTAACTCACTTTCCCTATTTTCTAGAGTCACTCGGTACAAAACATCCTCATCTGGTGTTTCAAAAGCTATTCCATCCGGTGTACAGAAAATTGTGCAGTTCATCTTGCACAACAGATCCCTACCTAACAGGTTCACTGGACTCGTGTCACAGACAATAAATCTGGGCATGTCTGAAAATTTCCCTATCTGTACTCTTACTGGTTCCGTAAGACGTGTTCTGATTTGTGTATTGGCTACACCAACTACTTGGATTGCTTCATCCGAGAGAGGAAGATTTCTAACATCTGTTGACCTGACAGTTGATCTTGTCGCACCTGTGTCTACTAAAAAAGTAACACTCTCTTCATTTATTTTCCCATCCACAAATGGTCCTGCCTGGTCTATTTCTAGAGTTGCACCAAGTATGCACTCTTCCTCCTCTCTTCGGCACCGTCAATAATCACCCTCAGATTCACTCCCTTCATTCTTTAACAAGTACTGTTGTACCTGATTAGAACGCCTTGGTTTGTTTACCTGCTCATCATTGTAGAATCCCGAATCCTGATTATATTTTTGTGCTCCTCTATTCTGCGGCAAGGGCGGTTTTGGCTCTTGACTCTGCTGTCTCACAACTTTCTGCTGTTGCTGCTGTTGATTTTTCCCCTCGTTCTGCACCTGTTGATTCAAGGAGTTTCCCTCATTATTCACTAATGTTGGATTGGTACACTCCGATCTCCAATGCCCCAATTGGCCACAGTTGTGACAAGGAAACTTCTTTTTTGTTTCCTCAAGATTCCCCTTTCCTTTCCCCGCATATCTAGGTTTATTCCCTGCATTATTTCCTGGATTATTCGCCTGTTCCATCAACTGTGCTTCCTGTCTTTCTGCAACTTTCACTTGTGCCCACATTGCTTTCTCTTTCAGCTTTCTTTGTTTTGCTTCAATTTCATCACTGAAGTATTTAGCATGTTTCAGAATCTCATCTATTTTCTTACTCTGCCAATCCACTGTGTGCTCACGAATTCTCTCACCAATTTCAGGTCTCAGGCCATATACAAATCTGTATACAAAATGACTCAAATCTTTGTCACCCAGGTGTTCATCTCCACTGAATTGTTTAAACGCCAGTATCAGCCTCTCGTAAAAAGCATGAACTGATTCTTTTGCTTCCTGTTGTGTTCTATCTATTTTTACCCAGTCTGTCTCTTTTGCAGGTACTTTACTCTTCAGGTATACCATCACCTGATCATACTTTCTCATTACCTCTGGATCTGGTGCTCCTGTTCTTGGATCTCTTGGATATTCCTCAGTAGGCCAACTCACAACTATTTTACACTCAGTCCACAAGTCTGCTGGAACAATTATATCAAACAGACTATTCAGGTCAATCCACAGCACTTTTGACAATTTCACAAACCTATCTACCTGCCTATACCACTCGACGGGCTTTTTTCTCAATCGAGGGAAATCATTTGTAAATGATAAACTATCCTGTCTGGTCCATGGAACATGTACATATCCTCCTCCAGGTATTTCTCTCATAGGATAATTATCCACTGGTTTCTCTTTTTCTCTCACTGGAAAAGCTGAATAAGTTGTTCTATCTTCAGATTCCTCTCTTTTCTTATACCACCTATCCTTCCATTTTTCTACATCTCCCCAGCTTCGCAATAATGCAACCATTTCTTTAATCTGTCCTGTTCAACCAGTTGCATTCAAATTTTCAATATCCTTTTCTGAAAAATCCATTCTGTAGGTTTTTTGCAAAGCTTTAACCTTATCAATGTCAACTCCCTGCTCATTCGCTATTGCTCTTAACCTGTCATGTGTATTTCTCGCTCTCCAGGTAATGTTTTTACACATGAACATTAATTCACCATCATGATGACTTTTAAGAATTTCTGTTGGAACTGTCCCTGTAATAAGCTCTTCTAATTCTACCCGTAACCTAGCCACATCAATTGCTTGTGAATCTTTATCCTTTTTCTGAAGAACTTTCATCCAATCATTCAAATCTTCAGCTGTTATTGCAGTAGTTTTTCTCACTGGAACCACTCTCTTTTGCGGTTCTAAAATTGGCATCCCTGAACAACTAGCTTCACTAGCATCTAATATTTCACTACATGTGTCATGTCTGGATTGTCTCAGGTCACTACTTCCTGTCCTTTTTCCTGAATCTCCTGAAGGACCAACTGAACTTATCAAATTATTCCCAACATATGGAATCACCAAACCATTTTCACCTATTCTCTGCCCTGTCAAACACAGGCATAACCGGACCTATTGTTACAGGCACCGTAACAGCTTCCAGATTCTTCGTTAACTCCCTAATCTTTTCAGTCAGCTCTGTTGTAGTTCTAGCTAATTCTCTTGCATTTTCGTCACCACTTTGATTCCCTTTCTCCCTGAAAGAATTACCACTTCTTGATTCAGATGTCACATTTTCTGTCTCAATGATACAAACTGTATCTCTTATTGGAGAAACAACTGGTGTACTCTCATCTGGTTCTGGTCTATATGGAGGTGGTCTTTTGTAAATCATGTCATTCAAGACTTCATCCTCATATTCATTAACTCCATATCTTCTCATTTCTGACTCAGGAACCCTCTCTGCTCCTTCTTCAACTGTTCTCATTGGATATAATCCCTCTGACATACTAGCATCTCGCCACCTTTTCATTCGATCATGATGAGTCTCACGATCATGTCTCCTCCCAAACATGTACCTGTACTGTCCTCCAGATCTCTGTTTTTCTCGCTCTTGTACTTCCTCTTCCCATTCCACTAAAGCCTCAAACTGTGTAGGTCTTGGTTTCGGGTCAAGACATAACATCTTTTCCCGTAAATTTCTCAACACGGCCAAATTAAATGAACCATGTTCTGGAAATGCTAGAACACCATCCTCTTTGGTATACCTAACCCAATTCTCCAACCATATACAGGTATGATACCCATATCTTGCAGCCATGTAGGATGCAGGTGTTTTCGGTGGAGGTAACAATTCACCCTCTCTCGTCTTAACATCTTTATCCTTGTTAAACCACTTTTTAATTTTTCCAAAGAATGTTTTCTTCTTTTTCTCTTCTTGGTAATACATTTTAGTTTTTACCAAAACTTCTACTCTTTTCCCGTATTATAAATATACAATACAGATTTTCAACCAATAACAGCGCGACTCACACTAACGCACCAATCCTGGAGCGTCTACGTCACTAGACTAGCTCTTCCAATCCTTGCGCGGCTCACACCAACGCACCAATCCCAGCGCGAACACTATTCTGATCTATTATCCAATCAGAGCGCAGTCTTCCTGACGTCAGCAGTCGCTGCAGTCGCTTGTCTCCTGTCTCCTGTCACTCGTCTACCCCTCCTTTACAAAATCTTTTCAGTAGACTTTGTGTCAAAATTTCTACAAAATCTATTAGTTACAACATATAAACATCTCCATTGTCTGCTTCACTAACCACAGAATAGTAAAATAAATCTATTTCACAAGAACCTCTCGTTGACACAGTAGCACATCCCTCTACTCTGCCCTTCTAACATACATTCATTAACTGTTTCCTCTAGGACTTGTCCAAAGAGTCTTTCAATCAACTAAATGCATATACATTCACGCACATTTATACAAGAAAATATAGTACATACACACAGAATCCTGCTTCCCGAGAACAGCGAACAATCTGCTCCACTACAGAATTATAACACACATTAACCAAGCAGTTTACCTTGCCCAGTTCCTCTAACAAGCTCAGAGAATACCTATTACTCCTCCCGCGACAAGCTTTAACGGTAAACCTTACGGATCCCTGGGACTTAGACCAGAGTTTCACAGATAACCTTCACTACCATACACACTCCTTATATACCAGAAATATATTCTAATAGTAACATACAATAATGTCACTGATTCCGAACTCAGACAATGTGAATTTTCCTGCATACATACAGGACCAACAATCCCGTCTTTCCCGAGAGCAGCATATACTTCCCTCTGCCCTACTACGGAACTGCTACCAGCTTCCAAGTTCCAGAAGCACTACATATAACTCAACATGACAACTCCAACATATAGTATTAGTACATATACCAACATCAATAATCAATAATCAATATGTAATCTAATCAGATCAAGACAATCATCAATAACCATCCTACTCTGCTACCAGGAAATTGACAGAGATCAGGGTGTATATAATATCCCTACTTCCACGGATAGAGTAATCTCACAGTTACACACACATACATTCTTCATACACTAGGGCCCATTTCACTAACATACGCTCAAATACTCTACCAGCAATAACCTGTGGAAAGAAAAAACTCCTAAACACCCTGCATCTATATCGGGGTCGATAAGATCTAGTTATTGAGACTGCCCTTAAACATAATCTAAACAATCTATACAATAATAATCAAAATAAGATACTCAATAATTGACAAGAAATAATAACCAACACCATATTCAAAATTATATTGCTTTATCTAAAATTAGTCAAAGAAAATCAATCAGAATAAATCATTTTTCTCATAGTTACCTATTCTAGCTAAACGTCAGAACGGGTCAGGACAAGTCTCTCGGTAAAGTCTCTCAAGACAAAGTCCTCTCAGCAACGATCTTCACCAACGCAGATTCGGAACGCAGCAAAAGGCAAATGGCAAGTGGCAAAAACCCTCTCTAGGCTAACAATTCTTATAGTAAGTTAAACAAAGGAAAATATAATTTGTATTGACTTCTTCCGTCAAACCTCTGAGCAAAGCGAGAAGGAAAGGATGTAGCATCGCTACATTTGAAAATCTCCGCTCAGAAAAAATCACAAAATAAACATAACGGAACAGGAACCAAAAAATACATTTGTATCTTGTAGTTTCCACGTCTCCTCGGCAATGAGATCATATCATAGTTCAGAGTCTTTCTTTAAAGCTCCTTTGTTTCCCAAAGCTGCCAAGGACGCTTCATTTCATTTGGAGATCGCCCAAAACTGCTGCTGTCCTCACGGAAAGTTTTAACCAGGCAAAGCAAGGACTGTGGTCAGCTGACTTCAGGACCATATTCAGCAAGGCTCTCTCTCGTCACAAATTTCTACTCGAGGCCAGGCTTTACATGTCAGCCATCTTTGTTTAGGCCACAATCGGCCACAATAGACCATCTTAATTAAAAGAGACAAAAACAACGTTACCACAGCATAGTGATTGAACAGTGTTAACCCCACTAATACCCTTATGTGTATGCAATTATCTAGCTCTTGCAACATAGAAAAGCATTAATTCGAAAAGCGTTTTATGCTTAAAAATAAACAACACACAGCAATCTTTAAACATGTAAACACGCACATTATTATTAAACAGCACACTTATGCATTCCCACGTGTAATTCTCTCTTGTTAAAACAAACGAGTTGATTAGTATAAACACTTACACAAGACAAATAATTAATAATTAATAATTAATAAATTAATATAACAAATAGACATGCCAGAGCTTCAAAACCCAGTTAATTTTCAAACTGAAAACTCTGCTCTAGCAATCCCCCCTTTGGTGATTTTATCACCAAATAAACCCCAAAAAAAAATTAATGAAAATTTAGTCCCATTTTAGGAGAAATCGGAAATGTCTTTTCCTCCTTACACAACACTACACACCAGTCACCCTTTCATCATCCCTCTTTGTTTCTAAATAAACACTCTCCCTCAATTCTTCTAATTCAATTTCTTGTGGTTCTCTTTTCAACCTTTTGTTTTTCTTCTCTTTATTCAATTTCTTCTTCCCTCCCCTGTTTTTACAACACACACACACTAATCTCAGTATCAATAAAGCAATAATTATGCATGTTAAAGGAAACAATATTCTACCTATAATAGTACTACCTATTTTTGCAATAAAATCTTTAACAGCTATCACCTTATTAGCTATTTTAGTCCATAAACTCTCAGCTTCAAGTGGTACTAATTCTTCATGCAAATCAGTAATATTTTTGATATAGACCTTCAGGTCTTTGCTTTCATCTGGAATGTAAGTGCAACAATGTTGAACTTTCAGCATTCCACAAACTCCACCCTCCTTGGCCAATAAAATATCAAGGGCAAGTCGATTTTGCATTGACATGGCACGTACGGCACTTAATTCCGTATTCACTAAAAGAAACCCTCCAGCGGTATTTGTCGATAAGCGATCCACCACTGTTGACAGTTTCCGAATTCCATAAGCATTTAAAGAAATTCCCACTGCTGGAATTAAAACCCCTAAAATTTCACCCACTATTTCAGACCAGGTTTCTCTCTTGAAACGCATTAATAAATTAATATGTTCTACATCTCTTATTTTATCTATATGAAAAATCTTTGGAAAGACCAGACCCACATAACACGTGCCATACCAATGGTCAGGCAACTTGTAATAAGCCTTGTTCCCACAAACATAATACACTCCTGGGAAAACTGTATCTTCTCCACCTCTGAAAGCCCAACCTGTTGCAATGAAGTATGTATCATGGCACTCACTAGTCCCAACAAAATATGTATCATATTGGGATTTCCTTCTTGTAATGCATAGCTTACCCTTCTGTGGTACATCTAGAGCTAAAGTTGGACTAGCCCCATTTCTCAATTCATTCCCCATCTCAATGTCCCAAATTGTCTCACTCACTTTATATTTCCCCGCTTTCTCATGCATGTTCAATCTCCTTTCCTCTACCATATCCAGGAAAGCTTTTTCCTCTTCTTTCAGACTGCAAGTTAAATTATTCTTAAAAATGTAATCTAATGTTAATCCTTTCTCTTCAATAAAAATTTCACCAAAAGTGTTAGCTTCTTTAGCTGGATTCAGCTCTTTGTTCATTGGCAAATGCCCAAAAATACTATCTCTGTTAGACATCTTATGATCTATTTTCCCTAACAAATAAAAAACACTACTTAATATACTACATAAAATACCATATGTAGCTGGCAAATGATGATAAGTAACACCCTCTGAAACGGATGCAGGTAATTGCATACAAACGTAGCAATCCCTAACTTCCATTGTTTTCACATATTCATACAACAACTTCGAAAAAACATTACTAGAAAAATTATTATTTGACCTATCTTTGTGTATGTAAGTATTACTAATTCTAGTCAAAACTACTTTTTGCGAATTCTTCTCTATATCTGTCATATTTTCTGTATGCATCTCAAATGTAACTTTAAAAGTAACTAATAAAACTAAAACTCCCCACAGTAGCATTAATAATCCAGTACAGCAGCAGCACATTCTACACCATCTTTTAAAGAAGGCACATCTACTTTGATTATCCTCTATGTTAGCCATTTTATTACTTTGACCTTGTCTTTTGACTTAGCCTCTACTACTCCACTACTATGATACTTTGGATTACTTCAGACAACTAAATTTCAGACTTTCTCTTGTCACTTTTCCTCCAAGTGATTTTTCAGTTCACTCAATTTGGATATTCATCAGTTTTCACTCCTTCTTCTTCAGTAACATCAAATTGTATCAGATCATCAACAACACCTTGTGCATCTGACTCTTCTCCAATGTCAGTCAGGATAACTTTTAAGATTCCTTCTTTTTCCTCAACCACTTTTCTCAAGATCCCCTCCGAATTATCTCGGGTCACTGTTTCTTCTTCTCCTTCTTCAGACAGTGCCACATAAGACCATTCCGGTGATCTGTACTTTTGGTTGGGTCTTTTTTATTCTTTTTATTTCCTCAGGTTCTCTTGATTCTTCTTGCTCCTTTCTTTTTACTTCATTTTGACTCAATACTTCATTCACTTGTTCAGCTTTTGATGTATTTGTTCTTATTACTCTGTATCTCAATCTCTTTACTCTGTTGTTAGGCCAACGATCTCCTTTTATCACCTTTTTCGGCCTAATTTCTTTATTATTTCTTTCTCCAATCCAAGTTCTCTTTCTTAGAACTCGACCCTCTGTTTGTTCATTCTCACTCTCATCCAATTCTGTTTCAAGTGCCTTCTGTTTTCTTTTTCTAGCAGTTTTCTTTTCCTCCACAGTTTCTTTCACCACTATTTGAGACTTCCCTACTCCTGTCCCTCCTCGGGTCTCCGACACGCAATCTTCTTGCTGTTTACTTGTCCCTTCACCTAGCTTGTCAAGAATGTTCCCTACACCTCCTCGGGGGTCTTCCGCAATCTGTCCCTCTCTATCTTTTCCTGACCCTGTTTCTTCAGGTATAATCTCAAGTGGTTCTTCAGTCTCCTCCTCTTCCGATTCAGGAGTAATCTCTGTGGAATTGCTCTTTTCTCTTCTTTTTTCTTCACTGCTTTTTGAAATCTCAGGCTCTCTTACAGAATCTGATCTCCTTCCTGAGACTCTCAATTGTTCTCTTGGAGTTTTTTCTACTTCTTTTCTCACTGGTTCTGGGTCTTCATCATCACTGGAATCTGATTCTTCAAAGTACTCTTTACCAGTTCCCTCTTTTGGGTTTGGAACTCTCAGAGTATGACTCGCATGCACCCAGTTTTTCACACCAGCACACTTCACTGCAGTTGTCGTTGTTAGAATGACTTGTCTCGGCCTTCCCCACCTTGGAACTAAGCAATTTCTTCTTCTGTGCACCTTAATCCTCACCCAGTCTCCTGGACTCAGATCATGAGCTTGCTTCTTCTCAAGTGTGGTAGCTTCTTCTCCAACCTGGTGAAACACAGAATGAACTGCGTCAGCCAGGCCTTTACAGTAATCCAAAATCATGTCATCAGTTATTGTCATCAACTTATTGACAGGTACAAATGCATGGCGCATTGCACGTCCCATGATTATTTCGTGCGGACTTAAACCAGTAGTTCTATCTGGAGTAGATCTAATAGTCATTAGCACTAGAGGCAAGACGTCCGGCCATTTCATGCCAGTGGCTAAGCACATTTTACCAATCCTGTTTTTGATTGTGCCATTTATCTGCTCAACCACACCAGAAGCCTCTGGTCTGTATGCACAATGTAGCTCCTGCTGTATGCTTAATGCTTCACAAATCAAACTCATGAGTTCATTATAGAAGTGTCCACCTCTATCAGACTCAATCGTCACTGGAAACCCGTACCTAGGAATCAACTCCCTTAACAGTAATTTTGCCACTGTCACTCCATCATTTCTCCTAGTCGGATAAGCTTCAACCCATCTTGAAAACAAACAGACTACCACTAGAACATACCTCAGTCTATTCACTTGGGGCATTTCAATGAAATCAATCTGCATTCTTGTAAAAGGACCTCCTTCTCTGCCTATTGTTCCCAGACTCACCACTGTCTTTTTCCCAGTGTTAAATTGCTGACAAATCAAACACCTTTGACAGATGCTCTCTGCAATTGTCCTGAACTTTGCATTGTACCAGGTCTGCTTGAACGACCTAATCATCGCATCCCTCCCCAAATGTCCCTGGCCATGATACATCCTTGCCATTGACGACAAAATGGAGTTGGGCATTACTGGTCTGCCATCCCTATAGACCCAAACATGGTCTGTTTCTCTTGGGGCACATCCTGCCTTAATCCAATCTTTTTTCTCTTCCTCTCCTGCCTCATCCTGCAACTGCTTCACTACATCCCATGTCTCTAAGGCATTAGTAAACATCACAGAGCAAAAAGACATTTCCCCCTCTCGTTCCCTATTAATTGACTGATTGGATTTCGCACAGTATTGAGCAATGTCATTTGCATAACGGTTTCCAACCGTTATAAAATCCTCCCCTTGTCCATGGGCAGCACACTTTACAACTGCTAACTCCTTAGGCAGCTGTATCGCCTCAAGTAATTTCCCAATCACTTCAGCATTCTTTATTGGAGTTCCACTCGATGTCAAGAAACCTCTTTGTAGCCAAAGCTGGCCAAAATCATGCACCACTCCAAATCCATACTGACTATCAGTCATCACAGTCGTCCTCAAATCTTTCCCAATTTCACAAGCTCTTGTCAATGCCACCAATTCAGCAACCTGTGCAGATTTCACTCCTTTCAATGGTGATGCTTCCATAACCTCTGAAACTTTGCACACCGCATATGCTGCACATAGCACACCATCATCATTTCTCAGGCATGAACCATCCACAAACAACACATGATCACTCTCATGTAAGGGAAGATCCCTTATGTCTGGTCTCGGTTTTGTACAATAATCAAGCACATCCAAACAATCATGATCATCTTCCGTTTTCACACCCACATTTTCAATATCCGGCAAAAGTGTTGCTGGATTCACATTTACACATCTCTCAAGAGTCACATTCGATGCTCCTAAAATCACTTTCTCATATTTAGTCAACCGACTATGTGACATGTACTGAGTTCTGCTTCTTGTCAAAAGAATTGCCACATTGTGAGGTACGAATACCCTTACAGGATATCCCATTATGATTCCCTCACTCTGTTCCAGACTCCTGCATGTTGCAGCCACAGATTTCAGACAACCTGGTAAACCCACAGCTACAGGGTCAAGTGTCGATGAGAAGTACGCAATAGGCCTTCTCAGTAATCCATGCTTCTGAATTAACACTGAAAGTGCACATCCATTTCTCTCACTGCAGTACAATTCAAACTCCTTTTCGTAGTCAGGCATACCCAAAGCTGGAGCCTCACACATTCTATTTTTAAGCTCTTCAAATGCTGCCATTTGTTCTCCATCTAGTTCCAATGGGTCTGTCATCTCACTTTTTGTCAGTTTAATCAGTGGCTTTGCTATCAGCGAAAAATTAATTATCCACTGACGACAATAACCCACCATCCCCAGAAACATCCTCACTTCTCTCTGGGTCTTTGGAGCTTTCATTTCCCTGATGATTCTGATTCTGTCATCAGTCACTTTTCTCAAACCTTTTTCAATATTATGTCCAAGATAATGCACCTCTTTCTTGCAAAATTGCAATTTGGCTGGAGATACCTTTAACCCTCCATCTGCCAGATGATTCAGTAAAGCTATGGTATCTACTTCACAAGCTTCTCGTGTCTTTGATGCCACAAGTAGGTCATCAATATATTGTACTAGTACTGAATTTTCAGGCATGATCAAACTCTCCAACGATTTTTTCAACAACTGATTGAATATCGAAGGACTCTCTGTATACCCCTGTGGGATTCGACACCATGCTAAAATACGCTGGCCAAACCTAAATGCAAAAATCGGCTGGCTGTCATGATGCAATGGTATTGAAAAGAACGCATGACACAAATCAATCACTGTATACCACTCAGCATCATGTGGAATCTGATACAGGATCACTGATGGATTTGGCACAATAGGACAACATGCCACCACAATTTGATTAACTTTTCTCAGATCCTGTACGATCCTGAATTTCCCATTAGGCTTCTTTAGCCCCATTATCGGTGAATTACACGGACTACTCAGTAGTTCTCTCAGGACTCCCTGCTGAATCATTTTCTCAATTATAGAAGTTATTCCCTCAATTATTTCTGGTGTCATTTTGTACTGAGGAATGTTAGGATATGTAATTCCCTCTTTCACTGCAATTTTCACTGGATCTACATTATTCATCAATCCCACATCCTCTCCAGTAAAATCCCAAACTGTCCTTTTCACTGTGTCCCTCAGCTCTCGAGGCAAATCCTCTGGATCAAACACAGCAAATGCACCAATTAACTCACTTTCCCTATTTTCTAGAGTCACTCGGTACAAAACATCCTCATCTGGTGTTTCAAAAGCTATTCCATCCGGTGTACAGAAAATTGTGCAGTTCATCTTGCACAACAGATCCCTACCTAACAGGTTCACTGGACTCGTGTCACAGACAATAAATCTGGGCATGTCTGAAAATTTCCCTATCTGTACTCTTACTGGTTCCGTAAGACGTGTTCTGATTTGTGTATTGGCTACACCAACTACTTGGATTGCTTCATCCGAGAGAGGAAGATTTCTAACATCTGTTGACCTGACAGTTGATCTTGTCGCACCTGTGTCTACTAAAAAAGTAACACTCTCTTCATTTATTTTCCCATCCACAAATGGTCCTGCCTGGTCTATTTCTAGAGTTGCACCAAGTATGCACTCTTCCTCCTCTCTTCGGCACCGTCAATAATCACCCTCAGATTCACTCCCTTCATTCTTTAACAAGTACTGTTGTACCTGATTAGAACGCCTTGGTTTGTTTACCTGCTCATCATTGTAGAATCCCGAATCCTGATTATATTTTTGTGCTCCTCTATTCTGCGGCAAGGGCGGTTTTGGCTCTTGACTCTGCTGTCTCACAACTTTCTGCTGTTGCTGCTGTTGATTTTTCCCCTCGTTCTGCACCTGTTGATTCAAGGAGTTTCCCTCATTATTCACTAATGTTGGATTGGTACACTCCGATCTCCAATGCCCCAATTGGCCACAGTTGTGACAAGGAAACTTCTTTTTTGTTTCCTCAAGATTCCCCTTTCCTTTCCCCGCATATCTAGGTTTATTCCCTGCATTATTTCCTGGATTATTCGCCTGTTCCATCAACTGTGCTTCCTGTCTTTCTGCAACTTTCACTTGTGCCCACATTGCTTTCTCTTTCAGCTTTCTTTGTTTTGCTTCAATTTCATCACTGAAGTATTTAGCATGTTTCAGAATCTCATCTATTTTCTTACTCTGCCAATCCACTGTGTGCTCACGAATTCTCTCACCAATTTCAGGTCTCAGGCCATATACAAATCTGTATACAAAATGACTCAAATCTTTGTCACCCAGGTGTTCATCTCCACTGAATTGTTTAAACGCCAGTATCAGCCTCTCGTAAAAAGCATGAACTGATTCTTTTGCTTCCTGTTGTGTTCTATCTATTTTTACCCAGTCTGTCTCTTTTGCAGGTACTTTACTCTTCAGGTATACCATCACCTGATCATACTTTCTCATTACCTCTGGATCTGGTGCTCCTGTTCTTGGATCTCTTGGATATTCCTCAGTAGGCCAACTCACAACTATTTTACACTCAGTCCACAAGTCTGCTGGAACAATTATATCAAACAGACTATTCAGGTCAATCCACAGCACTTTTGACAATTTCACAAACCTATCTACCTGCCTATACCACTCGACGGGCTTTTTTCTCAATCGAGGGAAATCATTTGTAAATGATAAACTATCCTGTCTGGTCCATGGAACATGTACATATCCTCCTCCAGGTATTTCTCTCATAGGATAATTATCCACTGGTTTCTCTTTTTCTCTCACTGGAAAAGCTGAATAAGTTGTTCTATCTTCAGATTCCTCTCTTTTCTTATACCACCTATCCTTCCATTTTTCTACATCTCCCCAGCTTCGCAATAATGCAACCATTTCTTTAATCTGTCCTGTTCAACCAGTTGCATTCAAATTTTCAATATCCTTTTCTGAAAAATCCATTCTGTAGGTTTTTTGCAAAGCTTTAACCTTATCAATGTCAACTCCCTGCTCATTCGCTATTGCTCTTAACCTGTCATGTGTATTTCTCGCTCTCCAGGTAATGTTTTTACACATGAACATTAATTCACCATCATGATGACTTTTAAGAATTTCTGTTGGAACTGTCCCTGTAATAAGCTCTTCTAATTCTACCCGTAACCTAGCCACATCAATTGCTTGTGAATCTTTATCCTTTTTCTGAAGAACTTTCATCCAATCATTCAAATCTTCAGCTGTTATTGCAGTAGTTTTTCTCACTGGAACCACTCTCTTTTGCGGTTCTAAAATTGGCATCCCTGAACAACTAGCTTCACTAGCATCTAATATTTCACTACATGTGTCATGTCTGGATTGTCTCAGGTCACTACTTCCTGTCCTTTTTCCTGAATCTCCTGAAGGACCAACTGAACTTATCAAATTATTCCCAACATATGGAATCACCAAACCATTTTCACCTATTCTCTGCCCTGTCAAACACAGGCATAACCGGACCTATTGTTACAGGCACCGTAACAGCTTCCAGATTCTTCGTTAACTCCCTAATCTTTTCAGTCAGCTCTGTTGTAGTTCTAGCTAATTCTCTTGCATTTTCGTCACCACTTTGATTCCCTTTCTCCCTGAAAGAATTACCACTTCTTGATTCAGATGTCACATTTTCTGTCTCAATGATACAAACTGTATCTCTTATTGGAGAAACAACTGGTGTACTCTCATCTGGTTCTGGTCTATATGGAGGTGGTCTTTTGTAAATCATGTCATTCAAGACTTCATCCTCATATTCATTAACTCCATATCTTCTCATTTCTGACTCAGGAACCCTCTCTGCTCCTTCTTCAACTGTTCTCATTGGATATAATCCCTCTGACATACTAGCATCTCGCCACCTTTTCATTCGATCATGATGAGTCTCACGATCATGTCTCCTCCCAAACATGTACCTGTACTGTCCTCCAGATCTCTGTTTTTCTCGCTCTTGTACTTCCTCTTCCCATTCCACTAAAGCCTCAAACTGTGTAGGTCTTGGTTTCGGGTCAAGACATAACATCTTTTCCCGTAAATTTCTCAACACGGCCAAATTAAATGAACCATGTTCTGGAAATGCTAGAACACCATCCTCTTTGGTATACCTAACCCAATTCTCCAACCATATACAGGTATGATACCCATATCTTGCAGCCATGTAGGATGCAGGTGTTTTCGGTGGAGGTAACAATTCACCCTCTCTCGTCTTAACATCTTTATCCTTGTTAAACCACTTTTTAATTTTTCCAAAGAATGTTTTCTTCTTTTTCTCTTCTTGGTAATACATTTTAGTTTTTACCAAAACTTCTACTCTTTTCCCGTATTATAAATATACAATACAGATTTTCAACCAATAACAGCGCGACTCACACTAACGCACCAATCCTGGAGCGTCTACGTCACTAGACTAGCTCTTCCAATCCTTGCGCGGCTCACACCAACGCACCAATCCCAGCGCGAACACTATTCTGATCTATTATCCAATCAGAGCGCAGTCTTCCTGACGTCAGCAGTCGCTGCAGTCGCTTGTCTCCTGTCTCCTGTCACTCGTCTACCCCTCCTTTACAAAATCTTTTCAGTAGACTTTGTGTCAAAATTTCTACAAAATCTATTAGTTACAACATATAAACATCTCCATTGTCTGCTTCACTAACCACAGAATAGTAAAATAAATCTATTTCACAAGAACCTCTCGTTGACACAGTAGCACATCCCTCTACTCTGCCCTTCTAACATACATTCATTAACTGTTTCCTCTAGGACTTGTCCAAAGAGTCTTTCAATCAACTAAATGCATATACATTCACGCACATTTATACAAGAAAATATAGTACATACACACAGAATCCTGCTTCCCGAGAACAGCGAACAATCTGCTCCACTACAGAATTATAACACACATTAACCAAGCAGTTTACCTTGCCCAGTTCCTCTAACAAGCTCAGAGAATACCTATTACTCCTCCCGCGACAAGCTTTAACGGTAAACCTTACGGATCCCTGGGACTTAGACCAGAGTTTCACAGATAACCTTCACTACCATACACACTCCTTATATACCAGAAATATATTCTAATAGTAACATACAATAATGTCACTGATTCCGAACTCAGACAATGTGAATTTTCCTGCATACATACAGGACCAACAATCCCGTCTTTCCCGAGAGCAGCATATACTTCCCTCTGCCCTACTACGGAACTGCTACCAGCTTCCAAGTTCCAGAAGCACTACATATAACTCAACATGACAACTCCAACATATAGTATTAGTACATATACCAACATCAATAATCAATAATCAATATGTAATCTAATCAGATCAAGACAATCATCAATAACCATCCTACTCTGCTACCAGGAAATTGACAGAGATCAGGGTGTATATAATATCCCTACTTCCACGGATAGAGTAATCTCACAGTTACACACACATACATTCTTCATACACTAGGGCCCATTTCACTAACATACGCTCAAATACTCTACCAGCAATAACCTGTGGAAAGAAAAAACTCCTAAACACCCTGCATCTATATCGGGGTCGATAAGATCTAGTTATTGAGACTGCCCTTAAACATAATCTAAACAATCTATACAATAATAATCAAAATAAGATACTCAATAATTGACAAGAAATAATAACCAACACCATATTCAAAATTATATTGCTTTATCTAAAATTAGTCAAAGAAAATCAATCAGAATAAATCATTTTTCTCATAGTTACCTATTCTAGCTAAACGTCAGAACGGGTCAGGACAAGTCTCTCGGTAAAGTCTCTCAAGACAAAGTCCTCTCAGCAACGATCTTCACCAACGCAGATTCGGAACGCAGCAAAAGGCAAATGGCAAGTGGCAAAAACCCTCTCTAGGCTAACAATTCTTATAGTAAGTTAAACAAAGGAAAATATAATTTGTATTGACTTCTTCCGTCAAACCTCTGAGCAAAGCGAGAAGGAAAGGATGTAGCATCGCTACATTTGAAAATCTCCGCTCAGAAAAAATCACAAAATAAACATAACGGAACAGGAACCAAAAAATACATTTGTATCTTGTAGTTTCCACGTCTCCTCGGCAATGAGATCATAGTTCAGAGTCTTTCTTTAAAGCTCCTTTGTTTCCCAAAGCTGCCAAGGACGCTTCATTTCATTTGGAGATCGCCCAAAACTGCTGCTGTCCTCACGGAAAGTTTTAACCAGGCAAAGCAAGGACTGTGGTCAGCTGACTTCAGGACCATATTCAGCAAGGCTCTCTCTCGTCACAAATTTCTACTCGAGGCCAGGCTTTACATGTCAGCCATCTTTGTTTAGGCCACAATAGGCCACAATAGACCATCTTAATTAAAAGAGACAAAAACAACGTTACCACAGCATAGTGATTGAACAGTGTTAACCCCACTAATACCCTTATGTGTATGCAATTATCTAGCTCTTGCAACATAGAAAAGCATTAATTCGAAAAGCGTTTTATGCTTAAAAATAAACAACACACAGCAATCTTTAAACATGTAAACACGCACATTATTATTAAACAGCACACTTATGCATTCCCACGTGTAATTCTCTCTTGTTAAAACAAACGAGTTGATTAGTATAAACACTTACACAAGACAAATAATTAATAATTAATAATTAATAAATTAACATAACAAATAGACATGCCAGAGCTTCAAAACCCAGTTAATTTTCAAACTGAAAACTCTGCTCTAGCACTAGCACTCAGCAGGGACAAGGCAGTTGGTTTTTCAAAGCCTGGTGAAAGGGTTGATAAACTTATAAACTTATAAAACACTTCATCCCTCAGTAGAGCAATTAGACGCAATAAAATCTCTGACTCGTGACGACCCATATCCCGTCCACCACTACCAGTATTACTTACTTCCTGACGGCTGCTGCTCTGGCTGACTACCGCCACTTTCTCTGCCACGCCGCACCGCTTGCCTGCTGTTTTCTTGGCGGTGGTTGCCCTTCGGTTGGGCGGCTCTGAGTGGGTTTTGAGCGGGCTCTCTCGGAGCGGCCAGACTTGGAGGTGGGCCGGTGTGGGTGGTTGGCTGGGCCTCCTGGTGTGGCGGAGAGGTGGGGAGGCACGGGGCACAGGGGGAAGGAGCTAGAACTGAGCAAAATTTGCAAAGCATTGGGCTATTAAGCAACTGCCGAGCGGGAAAAAGAGTCCTACTACTGATAAATCACGGGAGGGGTTAACAAACTACAGGAAAGTGTGAGTTAAAAAACTGTGAAAAACTGTGAAAATGGACAATCCTCCAAACTAATTGGAAACTTAATCCCAAAATCAACTTCAGGAGCGCCAGAGAAGCGCACAGAAGGCTTAGGGGGTGGCACGATCGTGGGAGCAGTCTTAGATCGTGGCATAAACAATCAAGCCTTAACTCATTGCCTGTGTGGTGAAGAATAGAAAGACAGGAACTATAAAGGACAGGAACTATAATAAAAAGGAGGGCACTATGAGGTCAGGTCGCACTCGTGGCAATGTAACAGCCAAACAAGAGTCCAAAAAAAAACACAAAAGAAAAACGACTATGACGGAGGATGTAAGGGATGAAATATCACAAGAAAATGATCAACTAAGCTTGAAAAACAGTACACTTATTGAAATAGAAAAACCAGTAGATAGAGCTTCCTCTGCATTAGACAAGAGCGGGCAATCACTAAAATTGGAAACCAGCAATAAAATTAAAATAAGGCAATACTCACATCAACCGAAAATTTTTACAAAATTCAGCTTCATAAAAAATGTGGGGGACGTCCTGCTATCAAATACGAAAGAAGTACCAGGACTCCAATCACCTCTTCAACCGTTTCAATCAAAACAACCATTATTAACTACAAAAGAGCGGACTTCAACTCACAAAGGTGAAAGTCCAGACCAAAAAAGTGACAAAAGAGACAACAGCAGAACAGTTAACAGCCCTTTACAAGTAACTTAAACCCCGCAATCTAACAAAACATGGATGACCTTTGAAACCACAAATAATATACAAAAAGGAGAAGACGAGGCCATCCAAATTCACAGACAATGTGAAGCAAAAAAAAGGGTTGATGACGCCCAAAAAAGAATCCAGGACAACCTCGTAACCAGCTTGGACTGGACCAGTGTTAACAGACCAGGAAAAAATAAAGACCGATTTGGCAACTGTGCAATAGTTATGACACCGGAAATTCACAGCCAAAAAAGCCCGCATGAAAAACCCTTGCTGAGGCATACTAACCCCAATCATGAATGGAAGGGGGAAATACAGGAAAAAACAATAACCCCAATTCTAACTGACGTGATCTTAAACTCCCAGCTAGAGTCACCCATCAGAGAAGGAGGAACCAAAGATCGAATTCTGGGTCCAACTTTGGATCCAAATATAGATAAGAAATCAGAAGGAATAGAATTGGTTGTAGACCTTGGAATGGACGGACTTAACTTAGCTGGGAAAGCAGAAGAAATAGAAACCGACTCAGACCTTGGCTCGGAGGACTGGGAAGGTCTCTTGGCTGCTTATACCGAAGAAAAAAATGGGAGCGGGTTCAACTCTAAATCAAACGACAAAATGTGTGAATACAAACAGGACCCATATGAGGGAGGAAAAACAACGGAAACTTGTGATGAAATAATTATAACAGACAGTAAGGAGGAAACACAAAAGAATGCTACCCAGGACACAGCATGGCAGAGTCTGCTAAAAACAGTCCAACTATTGGTAGAAGCATTGCACTACCAGTCAGATAAGATGGATACCCAACTGACCCTCTTGGACACACTGGCGGTCTTTGTGGTTGCGATCGATGGGAAACTGGGTACACTAAATGCCTTATTACAAAACAAACAGGATCAAGCTCAAAGCAAGTATCAGGGCTACGGATGCGGCCCGATAATTGACAAACTGGCCACACTTCCATCAATGCTGAGCGATCTATGTACATTAATAAAACCATCATCGCAAGGAAAAGAAAATCAAGGGATACAACGGACAAATAGACAAGCGTCCCCAAGAATGCTGCACCACCAACAAAAAAGACAAAATAAAAACCATGGCATCTCCTGTAATTACTGGAAACGTTCACACTGTGGTATCGGAGTAACAGATCCACAAGACTCAGAAAGGAGAGGCCAAAGAGACAAGAACAGCGGATAATGGACTGCCTGTAGATGTACAAATTGAGAAGGTTGACAATCATCTAAACGCAAAGCAAAGGAGGGCAAACAAACGCAAAGGCAGGAACCAAAAAATAAAGCTGGATAGAGCGGGATTCAGCCATCTCTTTGGGACCTCATCGCTATCCAACCAAGATGGCCCAAATAACACCCAAACTGACGACGAAGACACAGAGTCTATTAAGGAGACTGACAATAGAGAAGGAAGAGAAGTCCTTCATCAAGAAAAAATAAATAGACTCTCTTCACCAAGATCGGAACTAAGAAAAAAACAAAAAAATTTAGTTCATAGCATGCAAGGCGGTCTGATTGCCAACTCTGTAAGGTCTCCTAATGAAAAGAGTGGAGCAATGTCTGGGAGCGAAATACCCCAGCATCCCCCATCCAACAAAACGGGGAGAGCTATGGAAGAGTTAGATGTGCACTTATCGAAACAAAGCAGACAAACATCAATACCTTCACAACCAAGAATGATTCCAAAAATAGACATGAATGAACGTCCAAGTGGTGGTGGAGCTGAACTACCAGTAATCAGACAAAGGGAGTGGAACCAAATAACAACCACAGGAGGACAACAGATAACACACGATGAAGGGAGTATCGGAGTGGAATCTTCCTTATACCAAGCTCTACCTAAAGAAATGCAAGCAACCGGACCAGGACATGAAGGATTTGCCGAAACTACAAATAATAGGAAGCCGGAAGACATTAGAAATACAACAGCAAACATTGTATGGCTCACCCCGGAGTACATTTCGAAAGGAAGCCATGACATACTGAACAGAGGGAACATCTTACGACTCTTATCTCACATTCCATCTCTGGCTAGTGTGACTACCTTGGATCTAGCCTCCATTGAATTCACTGCAGTAGCAGGCTCGAAGGTGGAAATAACAAAGGCAACATGGACTACTTCTTTAGTTGCACAGAACATATTGGCTGAGAGCCAAACCTTCAAAAACACGGGTATTTTAATTGCCCCTTATATAAAACCAAAATATCCTGATCTATTAATCCCCACAGGAAGAGATGGAGTACCGAATTGCGGTATTAGATCTGGAACATCAGTACTCCGAGGTGCAATAGGGTACTCTGGAGGAAGAATCAGGGAGGATCAGGAATCCACAGGACACACCTCAGATGGTACATCAACAGGTCTCTTTGACCTGAGATGGATTTCCAGAACAATTAATAATCGAGCAAAATGACCAACTATGGATCTCCCTATATTGAATGGATACAATAAATATAGAATCTGCTCATGGAACGTCAACGGCCTTGCATCTAAAATGAGCGATCAAGAATTTGTTAGCTATATAAGATCTTTTGACATCGTGACCTTTCAAGAGACCTGGCAAGAAGAACCTCCGCTCCTGCTTGTTTTTTTGCGTTTCTACACAAGCGCGGTGAGAGCTGCAAAATATGGCCACCTCCAAGGGGGCCTTGTGACCTATGTTTCAGTGGCAAGTGCCCACGAGATTAAGGAACTTGGACCACCCAATCCCAACCTGTTGATATTAAATCTTTTCATTTCGGAACATGGCAAGAGGGGCACTAATCTAACTCTAATTAACGCCTACGTTCACCCAAAAAGGAAAACTAAGGTAATAAATGAACTATGTAGTTACCTAGAGGAAACTACAATTAAAACATCGAATATGGATGTCGTGCTTACTGGTGACTTTAATCTAAACCTAATGGGGAACACATCAGACGATGAAAATCACCTTCAAGACATTGCCTGGAATATACCACACCAAGCGCTCTCAAAAACATCAATATGTACTAAATTTGATAAACAGGCATTAGAGAACCTTGAGTCCTTTAACATTATAGTACTAAATGGAAGATTCATTGAAGATACTCCACCAGCATGCACGTTTCATTCATCAAGGGTTAGTAAAACCTTGGACTACACGTTTATGTCACTATCTCTCTTTTACCATGTAATCTCCTTCAAAATAGGGCAAAAAACTGATAGTGATCATTGCCCCCAGGAAATCACATTGAATTTCTGCAAGCCCAAATTTGAGCAGTCTTTGGTCCCTATTAACTCAGTTTATACTGTCAACTATAAAAGGATTAAATATTCTGCAATAAATGAGGGAAGCTTGCTTGACATGGCGATACTGCATTTTGAGGGAAGAATTGGAACAAGCGAGGTTGAGAAATGGGAGTATTTTACCAAAATAATGGCAGGCTACTCCACAACACCGAAGCTTGAATCAAGACGGACAGATAACAATATGACCTCGCTCACAAAGGAACATCAAGTGAAGATAAAATGTATAAAGAAATGTATCTACCGAACAATGCGTCAACTTAGGTACTCTTCATGCGACACGGTGAAACAAGACCGCTTATGGAAACTGAAGGCTTCTTTAAAACAAACAAAGTGGATAGCAAATAAAGAAATGGAGGACAGCTTATGGGTAAAACTACAGGCTGACATAAAACAAAACGATGGGGCGAAATTCTGGAAATTAATTAATTCCTTTTTAAATCCTGTGCATGATGGAGTATCCTCTAATATTAGCGAAGCTGCATGGTCAAAGTATCTTAAAGATCATTTTTCACAACAAAAGGCCTCTGACTTTGAGATAGGAAATGAGGGCAATAAACTAACAACACTGTGTGAAACTTCCCATAAACAAGCTTGTGGCAATACAATCATGAATACAAGAGAAATAAACTTACAAAAGACAATCATGCGACAAATTAAAAAGGGAAGAAGGGAAGGGGCACCCGGCCCGAATGGTATACCTCCCATCCTTTACAAACGGAGCGATAGGGAATGGGCTGGAGCACTAGAGCCATTATTCAATGAAATAATACAGTTCAATATATTACCTGCCTCCTGGAAGGGCTCAATTATCTCTCCTATACTCAAATCAGGTAATAAATCACAACCAAGCAACTACAGACTGATTGCCCTTATGGATAATGAGGCCAAGTACTTTGCTGGGATCCTCTTGGAAGAATTACAGCTCTGGGCTACAGAAAACTCCTTAATCCCTGTAAATCAAACAGGTTTTGCTAAAAATGTTGGGACAACAACGAACATCTTGACGATGGGCATGTTAATCGATAAAGCGAAAACTATCAAAATGCCAATCCATCTGTGCTTTATTGATTATAAGGCAGCGTTTGATTACATCAATCGAAATCTCCTGTGGTCTAAACTGAACAAGTGGGGGATCCCGAGGCCCTTGCTAAATCTACTTATCAACCTGCACAGTGACACCTGGATACAGGTTAAGTTGGGTGATGGATCTCATCTGTCCAGACGCATCCCAACTAATAAGGGTTTAAAACAGGGATGTGTCTTGGCTCCAACCCTTTTTAATCTATTCTTAAGTGATTTAACCCTGATTTTAAATACCTGCAATTCCCATGCACCGAAACTAGGAGGCCAAACATTACCATCATTACTATATGCGGACGACATAGTGTTAATTAGTCAAACAAAAATAGGGCTACAAAACCTCCTAGATGCCACTCGGTTGTATTCTGATGATAACCAACTGACAATAAATCTACAGAAGACACAAACTATGTCAATTAATAAAAAAAGGAAATTCAGCTATGGCTGGTTCTGGAACAACAACCGTATTGAAGACACAACAGTGTACAAATACCTGGGAGTCAAAATTGATAATGGTGGCCAATTTACCGCTCAGAAAGCAAGCATTAGAGGAAAAGGCATTGCGATATCTATTTCGTTAAAAAAATTAAATGGTAAGCTCACCAGTCCCTCCCTCCTGCCCCTGGCACAAGTTATAAGAGCTAAACTGCTGCCCACAATTACTTATGGGAGCGAAGTACAGAGAGGTAGGGATGCGGCGACCCTAGACAGAACTGTGGCATCAGCATACAGAACCATATTCAGCTTGCCAAAACAAACCTCTCCGGCCCAACTCAGGCTGGAATTTGGAGGACAGAAGCAGTCTTTGGCAAGACAAGGTGCATATATAATGACTTGAGATAAAGTCCGTAAGGCAAATGAAGGAACCCTAAACAGCTACTTATGGTCAGAATTAGAACGGTATCCGGCATCGCCAGCTGCCAAATACTTGAAAAGCAGCCTAGTGAATCTAGGGTTACAGGAGCTGTGGAATACTCCTACCAATCACACCACGATCAAAAGAATAGTAAAGAGAACAATAAAACATCTTTCATGGATTGAAGATAAAGCGTGTGTTGCAAAGAGGTCACATGGGTGGATCATCCTAAACTCCTACTCCAAACAAGGCCACCAGAGTTACCTTGACCTCGGCTACTCACGTCATATAAAACTGAAGTTCCTCAAATACAGACTAGGCGTGTTACCATGCACACGCCACTTTCCGCAGTGGCTGAGGGTTAATGGGGGTTCCCTCTGTCGCCTATGTGGCAAGGCATCTGAAGACATGGAACATTTGTTGTGCTCCTGCGAGAAGCTGTTGGAGGAAAGGAAACGGTTACTGAAACACCACTTCAACCACCGTGGAATACGCTCACGAAGGCAGGCAGTTCTTGCCTGTTTTACACCTAGTGACCCACAGTTGAATTGTAGCCTTGTGAAGTTTTTGAAGGTGGTAGAAACAAAGATGCAGAAAATTGACCGACCGTCATATTCTTAGAGGCTCTTAAAATAAGCAGATCCCTATTTACATTGTATCAACTATGGAAGGTGGAAGAAGAGTAAATACTGGAATTTGTCCCCTTGCCATAAAACACAGAGGACATTTAGAACAATACGTTTACTATTTTAACTCTATCAACATATAAAATCTTATGAACTTTTTAAAAGGAATTAAAAATACAGTTACTACGTGAATGTAATTTTATTAAGTGATGAATAATGTATTGTGTACACATTAGTGTTTTTTTATTATTATTTCTTTTTAAGGATGAATTGCAATGGTTTTAATTAACTATGCTAATAAACTATTACTTACTTACTTACTTACTTACACAGGGCGTGAGGTGATATCAGTTCTTCACTGGGTGAGCATGTGAAGGGAGCCAATATAGTGTGATACTTGGCTGCACTATGTCGTTAACAGGTCTGCATGCTGAGAGGGTGCCCAATCCCTACAGAGCTATCCACATCTGACCCTGAAATGCAAACTGTGCAAGCGTTTCCATCTCACCTTTGAACAGTGTGCTAATGTCCATTCCATAGGTGGCTATGTGAAGAGGACCAATACTGTGTGGCACCATGCAGCATCAGTGTCATGCCTGGTCCTCGTACAAGATCATCATAATCCTTGCATGAGCATAGACCCTGGTGGACAATACGCCCTGCAGTCACAGAGAGAGAGAGAGAGAGAGAGAGAGAGAGATAGAGAGAGCTGGCTTGCAGCAGAACAATGTTTTAAAAGTGCTGCCTTCAGGAACACAAGCACCCATCACATTAAGCCCACCTCAGATGATGGAGGCTGACCTCAGACTATAGGAGACATGACAGCCGACACCACACCGAGCCTACCACTGATGATAGAGGCTCACTTCATTCTATGGGAGACATGACAGCCGACACCACGTCGAGCGCACTGCTACTAATAGGGGTTGACCTCAGTCGATGGGAGACATGACAGCAGACATCCCACCAAACCCACCCCAGA
Source organism: Triturus cristatus (assembly GCF_964204655.1). Taxonomy (NCBI): domain Eukaryota; kingdom Metazoa; phylum Chordata; class Amphibia; order Caudata; family Salamandridae; genus Triturus; species Triturus cristatus. The sequence goes on along the minus strand of NC_140592.1, from coordinate 1,249,414,002 downwards.
TGATGGAGGCTGACCACTGTTGGCGGAGGTCTAGGAAACATGTCAGCAGAAATTAGGCTGATCTCAGTCTCTAAGAGACATGACAGCAGACACCACACCGAGCCCACCAATGCTAATGGAGTCTGACCTCGGTCTATGGGAGACATGACAGCGGACACCACACCGAGCCCACCACTGGCGACGGCCGCTGATCTCCAACTATGGGAGACATGACAGCAGAAAGTCAGCAGACGACAGAGGCTGACCACCAGTGGTGGAAGTCTAGGAGACATGTCAACAGATAGGAGGCTGACCTCAGGCTTTACGAGGCATGACAGCAGACATCACACCCAGCCCATCACTGAGGATGGTGGCTGACCTCAGACTATGGGAGACATGACAGCCGACACCACACCAATCATACTACTGATGATAGAGGCTCACTTCATTCTATGGGAGACATGACAGCAGCCATCCCATCAAGCCCACCCCAGATGATGGAGGCTGACCACTGGTGGCGAAGGTCTAGGAACCATGTCAGTAGACATGAGGCTAATCTCAGTTTCTAAGTGACATGACAGCAGACACCACACCGAGCCCACCACTGATAATGGAGGCTGACCTCGGTCTATGGGAGACATGACAGCGGACACCACACCGAGCCCACCACTGGTGATGGCCGCTGATCTCCGACTATGGGAGACATGACAGCAGACAGTCAGCAGATGACAGAGGCTGACCACCAGTGGTGGAGGTCTAGGAGACATGTCAACAGATAGGAGGCTGACCTCAGTCTTTAGGAGGCATGACAGCAAACATCACACCCAGCCTATTACTGAGGATGGAGGCTGACCTCAGACTATGGGAGACATGACAGCCGACACCACACCAAGCCTACTACTGATGATAGAGGCTCACTTTATTCTATGGGAGACATGACAACCGACACCACATCAAGCGCACTGCTACTAATAGGGCTGATCTCAGTTAATGGGAGACATGACAGTAGACATCACACCAAGCCCACCCCAGATGATGGAGGCTGACCACTGGTGGCGGAGGTCTAGGAGCCATGTCAGCAGACATGAGGCTGATCTCAGTCTCTAAGAGACATGACAGCAGACACCACATCGAGCCCACCAATGCTAATGGAGTCTGACCTCAGTCTATGGGAGGCATGACAGCAGACACCACACCGAGCCCACCACTGATAATGGAGGCTGACCTCAGTCTATGGGAGACATGACAGCAGACACCGCACCGAGCCCACCACTGGTGACGGCCGCTAATCTTCGACTATGGGAGACATGACAGCAGACATTACACCAGTTGACAGAGGCTGACCACTAGTGGCAGAGGTCTAGGAGACATGTCAGCAGATAGGAGGCTGACCTCAATCTCTAGGAGGCATGACAGCAAACTCCACTTGGAGCCAACCGCTGATAATGGAGGCTGACCTCAGTCTCTAGTAGACATGACAGCAGACTCCACATCGAGCCCACCGCTGATAATGGAGGCTGACCTCAGTCTATGGGAGACATGACAGCAGAAACCACATTGAGCCCACCGCTGATGAGAGAGGCTGACCTCCATACCTATGAGACATGACAGCAGACATGTGTAATGAAAGGTCTCAGATCTCCCATGGACCAAGGTGTGTACCGTCACTTTCCCAGGGAGAGAATATCAGTTCCAAACTTATGGAATATAACATATACACATCATTTCCTAAGGTGGGCAAACTTTCAACACTCCCCCAAAGGCATGGCAAGAAAACAATATACTTTGCACATCACTTGCCAGGAGTAGAACAACTTCCTATAACACAATTACCTGGTAGAAGGGAATTCACCCATCCTTCTACAACAGAATACTTGGCCAAGAAGAGTCCACACCTCCTGCTACAAGGAAAAGACAAATTGGTATATCTGGGATATATTTATTAGTAAATAGCACCACACGGTAAGCCAAATGTACCTATCATAGCAGACTCTAACATATCAATAGTATGATTGAAACACAATCAAGGCAAACATATATGTAGAAATATATATGTATGGATATAAGAATCAGAAAAGAAGGAAAGGAAAGAATCAGTAAAGAATCAAGAGACAGTTAGTAGCAGAGACACCTCACCTACTGCTTCATCATTTCACCCCACTTTGCTCAAGGAGAGTCCATTGCTTGAACCGGGTGAAAGCTCAGAGGTGACACCACTCTTCCATGACAACACGTCTGCTCCACGGCATGACGTTCCACCAGGCCAGTGTAGGCTCCCCTTTTTAATACAAATTCAAACACAACGAAGCTTCTAGCAAGCCTCGCCCCCTGGTTCTCATGAGAGCCCGTACCAGCCTGCTCCAAGGCCACTGCATCGGTTGATCAGGCCTTTGCTATGGCTTCGAGACCGACCATGTACATTTCTCTGATAAGAACCAGTTCTCTCTAGTCATTAAAGTGCGAAAAAACAGGAGAAGAGCATAACATGCCCTCCCCACCTTTGCAGCTTCGTGCAGGCACAGAAAATAGCTTCAGTCATGAAAAAGGAGTTATTTAAGCCATGCACACAAAGGTCCAAAGCAAGATGGAATCAGAAAAGCAAGGATGACATGAAACCATGTCAAAGGCAATAGTCAGCACTGCCATAAAGCAAGGTAAAGTCAGAAATCAGAATGACATTAGACCACGTCAAAGCCAATAGGTCAAAGTCATAATTCACCTAACCCAAATAACATTATACACTTTATCCCTCAGTATACAACATTGAGCACGTGTGCACCATCACCCACAACACTGCACCTCAACATCCCATACCTTCTATTCTTTTTTTTTTTTTTTTTTATATAAAACCTTTATTCATCAAAAATAAGGACACAGCTATTCAGCCGACAACCCGGAGGTGCGGCAGCTTCAAGAGAGCAATACAAAGAAGCATCCACAGTGCATAGAAAGGAGAAACAAAAAGGTTCCATTTTAAATAAACACAAACACAAACCAAACCCAAGCAAGGCGAAGTACACTGAATACACCTGGTGATTGCCCCTCAGGGGAGACCGGACCCCCTTCGTCTACCAGTCACAGCGCTGTGATAAGAGGAAAAAGGGGAAAAGCAGAGGCCCAATAAGTCAATTAACAATCAAATATATGTACAGAGCTGGAAAGAATGCTAAGGAGAGAGCTGCTCCTCGGGGGGATCCAGATCAGGGGCAAGGCATATGCCCCCCCTATATTGGTTCCACCGCCCCCAAATGGCATGCCACTTCCGAGGGCGTCCTCTAGCGCAATATACCGTCTTTTCCCTGAACATATTCCAGTCCATGTTTTCCTTCCACGCAGCCAATGTGGGGGGTCCCGCGGAGCCCCATAGGCGCGCGATGTCTCGTTTAGCCACCATGTTACCCAGAGTCACCCACTGGGTCTGTGCCTCATCGTGGTCAGCAGGCCCCCAAACGTTCAGGAGACAACACCGCGCCTCCGGCTGCATAACAATGCCCGTCACCTCCCCCATTACCGCATGGACTCTCCTCCAGAATTCCATGATGACGCCACATTCCCAAATGATATGCAGGAAGGTACCCACCATACCACAGCCCCTCCTACATAAGCCCTCCTCAGAAAATCCCATATGAACCAACCTTGGCCCCGTAACATAGACTCTGTGGAGTATTTTGAGCTGCACCAGCCGCAGACGCGACGGGATCGCAACCTCCTTAGGAGAGGAAACCGCAGACTGCCAGTCCTCGTCATCCAGCTCAAGTCCGTCCCTAATCCATTGATCCCGCAGCCCCAATAGCAGGTCAGCCCGAACATTAATCAATTTCTTATAGATAAGAGAGATCGTACTCTCCGGCATATGGCCATCGAGGATCCAGTTCTCCAATGGAGAGGATTCAGGCACCTTCTCACCTTCTACGAGAACTGACCGCAGGGCATGACGCACCTGAACATAGCGGAAAAACTCAGATTTCCCCAACTCATACTCCTTCTGCAGCTCTTCAAAGGACTTCACCCTCCCCTTGATCAGCAAATCTCCAACCCTGGAGATACCGATCAAGTCCCATTTCTCAAAACCTTTGGTATGCCAAAGCTTCCCTAATTTGTCAGACTCAAACAACGGGGTAGCAAGGGTGAGCCTATCCTTCCAGCCCAGCGAGTCAGTCGCCAACTTCCACACCCGCACCGCCACCCCCGTGGGCCCTGTGAGGGACGAGTCCAGCGATCTCGAGTACAACGCTCGGTGATAATTACCGCCGCGCAACAACCATCGGTCCATGGCGTAGCCGGGGCTTAGAGCCGGACCATAGAAACCATGATTAATCGCGCTCAACTGGGTGGCCCAGTAATAGCGTTGAATGTCCGGAAGCGCAATACCCCCGTCGTACCACGGAAGCGTCAACTTAGCAATCGCAATGCGCGGCCGCCCATCCCACAACAACGATCGTTGGAGGCTCTCAACCTCCCGAAAGTAACTGGCCGGTACCCAGTCAAGAGTATTCTGCAAGGCGTAGAGGAACCGAGGAAGAGACATCATTTTGAACAAAGCGGCGCGTCCGAGGAGGGAGACCGGCATCCTCCGCCAGGCCGCAACAGCCCGCCGCAAACGCGCCAGGGGAGGGAGCAGGTTCCTCTCATACCGCAAAGTGGAGTCAGTGGAGATAAAAATCCCCAGGTACACGAAGCCCTGCTGGGCGATCTGAATCGAACAAGTTCGCGGGACAGGTGGGACGTCGCCGCTCAGAACATACAAATATGATTTACTCCAATTGATGACGAGACCAGAGTTCTTACCAAAAGATGTCAGAACGTCACAAACCACTATAAGCGAGTTCTTGGGCGAGGCGAGATATAACAGGATGTCATCGGCATAGAGCGAAATACGGTCCTCGTGATCAGGCGACCATCTAAGTCCACGTATATCCGGGTGCCAGCGTATCCACGCCGCCAGCGGCTCGAGGGCAAGGGCGAACAACAAAGGTGACAGGGGGCAACCCTGCCGGGTGCCCCTCCCAAGCTGGAACGGAGTCGACGCTCGCCCATTTACCACAACACTCGCAAGAGGACCCTCATAAAGCAACCTCACCCAGCTCACAAAACCAGGGCCGAAGCCGAACTTGGCAAGCACCGCCCACAGGTATGCCCATTCCACCGTATCAAACGCCATCGTGGCATCAAGACACGCCACAATAGCTGGTTCACGCAGCGTGCTCGCCCTGGCAATTACTCCATGAAGTCGCCTAAGGTTTAACGCAGTGTTACGGTGTGGGATAAAACCCGATTGATCCGGGTGGATCAGGTCTCCAAGTACCCTGACCAAGCGGCCCGCCAGGATTTTAGCCAGAATTTTCGGCTCAGCATTAAGGAGTGATATCGGCCGATAGGAGGCACACTTATCCCGGGGTTTACCATCCTTATGGATCACAACAATCGTCGCCAGTCGCTGGTCCAACGGAAGGGACCCACTCCCCCGCGCCTCCACAAACATGGCGCGCAGGTGAGGAGCGACCCTATCCGGAAACAGCTTATACAAGTCAATCGGCAAACCATTTGGGCCTGAGGCCTTGCCCGAGTGCAGCGCGCGGATAGCACCCGCCACCTCATCAACCGTTATATCTCCATCGAGGTCATCTCTATCTACGTCAGAAAGGCAGGGCAGAGTGATGTCACGCAGGAGATCACGCGAATCCTCAGTTGGCCTATCCGAAACCGAGGTGTAAACCATACGGAAATAATCCGAAAAAGACTGTACTATACCCTCAGGATCAACAACCACCTCTCCCCCCTCTCTCGTCAGCTCCGGCACCACTCTATTAACACGTTCTTTTTTGTCCAGCCACGCTAGGAGTTTCCCGGCCTTATCGCCAACATCGTACAAGCGACCCTGCTGTTCCCTACTGAGGGTCTTGGCGGCATTCGTCACCAGGTCCCTATATTCCGCTTGCTTCAAGCTCAGATCATGCAGTGAGGCCGCTGTAACCTCCCCCTCCAGGGCCACCTCTAAAGCCGCGATCTCATCCTCAACCTGCATAACCTCGCCATCTCTCCGTCGCTTGGCGGCCACTACCAAGGAGAGGGCCTCCCCCCTCAACACGGTCTTAAATGCTTCCCACAACGACACAGCCGAGTCAACGGAACCCTGATTGTCCTTAAAATAGTGATCAACTGTCTTCAGCAGCGCACTGCGCATCTTGGGATCACGGAAGTACCAGGGGTTAATAGGAGCAACCCTGCCCCCTCCCTCGCGGCCGACATCCAGCCGGACCCACACTGGCGAATGATCAGATATGCCCCGCGCCATATGCCTAGCCTCAGATACCAATGAGGCGTGCGCAGCCAGAGTGAGCAGATAATCAATCCGAGAGAGACTACCATGCGCCCCGGAGTGGAAGGTATATTGGCTCTGTGTGGGGTGCCGGAGCCTCCAGCAGTCTACCAAACCGAATGTATCTATAAAATCTGGAAGCCACTTCTGAGCCTCCCCGGTGTCCCTGGGTGGGTACCTATCCAGCAACCCAGAGCCGACAGCATTAAAGTCTCCCCCCACCACTAGCATAGCCTCCGGGAGGTCCAACAAGGCCCTGCCCAGATCTGCAAACGTGGAGGCCTGCAGGGCAGGAGGGACATAAACCGAAACCAACACCAACGTTCTTCCCTCCCACCTCCCCACCACCGCCACAAACCTCCCCCTATCATCAACAATGGTGGAGTCCACCTCGAAAGGTAGTGAAGCTCTAACTAGGATACCCACACCCCTGGAGCCTGAGGAGAATCCCGAGTGGGCGATGAATTTGTAACCTTTTCTATTAAGAGCATGGCAAGTATTACCTATAAGGTGTGTCTCCTGCAGTAGGGCCACATCCGGCAAAGACCGTTTCAAGAACTGCAAGACTATCCCCCGCTTAATACGATCTCCCAAGCCATTAACATTCCAGCTAATAATATTGAAGCCCCTACCCCCCATCCCCACACACAAAGAGGCCCACCCCACACCCGAAGTGCCACCAGTAAACAACCCTGACAACCATTACTACGCCTTGCAAAAACAAACCCCCAACAACAACCCCAAAATCCCAACTCCACCCCCCACCCTGCACCCCTGCTGCAGCTTACAAAGCCCCCCCAACTTGCAGTGTGCCTGTCGCCCTACCATAACGCAAAACTACAAAAAGTACCCTGAGGGAGGAAAGAGCTCCCATCTTCCTCCCGCAACCCTCCGTATTACTGCAATCAGCTCAAGTCATTGTCCGGAACCAAAGCAAGTCAGACTGGCCCCAAAGGCATCAACCCTGCCCATCCCGGTCACCCTCCACATCTGTGGCAGCATCCCCGCCAGTCCGTCGTCGGGGCAAAGCGTCCAACCAGTCTCCGGCCATAGCAGGCGACTCAAAGAAGAAAGTCCGGTCCTCATACACCACACGTAATCTGGCAGGGAAAAGCATAGCATACTTCAGGTCCCGCTCCCGAGGACATCTCTTCACCCCCAGGAAACTCTGCCTTTGCTTTTGCACCAGCTGGGTGAAGTCAGGATAGAAACTCACTGATGCGTTCTGATAAGGGACCGGGCCCGTCACCCGCGATGCTTGCAGGATAGCGTCCCGATCTCGGAAGTGAAAGAGCCGGGCGACAATCGGTCTCGGAGGGGCTCCCGGCCTGGGCCTCCCGCCAGGAACTCTGTGAGCCCGCTCGACTGCAAAAGATTTCCCAAGGCCCTTAGGCTTCAGATGGTTCAGCACCAAGTCCTCCACGAGCAGATCTGCGGAGATCTCGTCCGAGGATTCCGGGACCCCAGTAATGCGCACGTTGTTGCGCCTGGCCCGGCCCTCAAAGTCCTCCAGCCGGCGGGCGGAGAGGTCGTTCTCGGCCCGCAGCTTACGAACTTCGGTCTGAAGTTCCGAGACATCATCAGCGAGGCCTGTGGTCTTGAGATCAAGGGATTTAACCCGCTCATTAGTTTTGCCCAAATCCGCGCGGATCAGGTTGACATCCACCAAGATAGTATCCACTTTATGCGCCAGGGCATCAAACTGTCTCCCAATCGAGGCCTGCATCCCCTCGAGCGCACCCATGACATCCTGCAACGAGAGCTCCGAGGTCGGGGATGAGGCAGCCTTCTGTACGTCCAGCGACTGGCCCGATCCACCAGGCGATCCCTTCTGCTGGGCATAGCGATCCATATTATTGGATTGGGTATAGGCTCCCAGTCCCCGCCTGGTAGCCTTGGGTTTCAGCCTATCCACCTCTGCTTTACCCGACATATCTGGCACCGAGCAACCCGGTGCAAGGAGACGACCCTCTCTCAGTCAGAGGGAACAGGAGAAGCCAGATCTGCAATAACCAGGCAGAGTAGGGCGCAAGGCGTCCAGAGGATAATAAAGCATCTGAAGGCACTCCCGGGCCAAGGCAAACAAAGGGCGAGAAAGTGAAAGTGAAAGTACGGCGTTCTCCGTCCGCCAGTTCACACCTCGCCAGGCCGCTGTTGTTCAATTAGAGGCCGGTCATCCTGCCAACGCCAGCCCCTGGCATCCCTCGGAGATAGGCCTCAACCTTCCGCCATGCACAACTCCGGTTCCCGGTGGGCGATCCGAGCCTGGGCAGCATCAATCGCCTCAGCAATGAGTCATCTGCAAGATGCCGTGCATATAAAACAGGATTTAGGACAGTATAATCGACGGAGGGCGCGTGGGTCCCGGGAGCTCAAAGCTCACGCGGCCATCTTGGTCAAGCGCAAGGCTCCTCCTCCATACCTTCTATTCTTGGCAAGACTATTCTACTAAAAGACAGCAAGATTACAGGACAGAAGAGAAGCAGGCATATGCAAGCCCATCCTACATTAAGGCTAGGGTAACATAACACACTTAAGTCAGTACAAAATGGTGGTGGTTGAGGGTCATCATAGAGTGTCAGACCACAAAAGTGGCTCATTCACTACAACATGATGTCAAGCTCACCACTGATGACGGAGGTCTAGGAGACATGTCAGCAGACATGAGGCGGACCTCAGTCTCTGGGTTACATGACAGCACACATCACACAGAGTCCACCACTGATCTCGGAGCCTGACTTTCGTCTCTGGGATACATGACAGCAGGCATCACATTGAGGCCAACCAGATGATGGAGGCTGACCTCAGTCTATGGGAGACATGACAGCAGACATCACACCGATCCCAGAACTGGCGACACTGCGAAGTTCCGCAAGCAGCAGAGTGCGCTTTGCCACATATGTTTGTGTTGATTTTCAGTACCAAGTGTTTGTACTGCGCTGGAAAATCAACACGAATGGCGCCATGTGCAGCACAAGAGGGTGCAGCTTCTTTTCTGCCAGTGGCAACTTTCTCAATTCGATCAGCAGGTTTCTCAAGGTGAGCAGTCGCCACTATCCGCGACCGCTCGCATTGGGCAATCAGACCTCCCACATTGAGAAATACCACCGGGAGGTTGATTTTTCTCTCTCGCCAACTTCACGTTGGGGAGCGTGAGCGAGGAAAAATCTAGCCGCAAGGTGGATTTTCCTCACTCACACTCGTCAACCTGACATTTGGGAGCAAGAGGGAGGAAAAAAACTCTGAGTGCTCTGCGGAGCATGGAGTGCAGAGTGCTGAAACCTCTGCAAACGGAGCGTAGCTCACTGCCCGGCCTTACTCAGGATATTTTTCCTAACTGTTCTGCTTTTCCTTCTTCAATCTGTTGGTGTACTCCCATGACAAGAACAATGGTCACTTTCTTTCGAATAACCTACACGCCCAAATGTGTACCCTCTTTAATGCCCTGCATTTTGCAGTATCCTGACAGGCCTACCAGACACTTTATTGCCTGATCTAACAGTCACGTCTCAACCTGGACCTATCACTGGAGTTATCGCTGGAGCTACCACTGGCCCTATCACAAGCTCTATTGCTGGAGCTGTCACAGGAGTTACTCTGGACCTATCACTTGACCTATCACTAGAGTTATCACTGGAACCTTCACTCGGCCTATCCCTTGATATATATCGCTAGACCTAATACTAAATCTATCACTGGGCTTACCACTGGAGATATCCATGGAGCCACCACTGAAGCTGTCATTGGAGTTATCCCTGAACCTATCACTTGACCTATCGCTGGGGCTATTGCTGCAGCTATTACTCAAGGTAACACTGGAACCCTTGCAAGACTTCTCACTGGAGCTGTCATTGGAGCTATCACTGGAACCTTCACTCGACATATCACTGGAGCTATTACCAGAGCTATCCCATGACCCATCACTTGACCTTTCACTGGACCTATTGCTGCGGCTATTGCTGCAGCTGGAGTGAACGGTGGAATTTTTGCCCGACTTATCACTGGAACTATCATTGGACCTATTACCTAAACCTCACTTTACCTATCACTGGAGCTATTACTGGAGCTATCCCAGGACCTATCACTTGACCTATCACTGTACCTATCACTAGACCTATTTCTGCGGCTATTTCTGCAGCTATCCCTGGAGTGATCACTGGAACTTTCACACAACTTATCACTGGACCCATCATTTGAGCTATCACTGGAACCTTCACTTGACCTATCACTGGAGATATCACTAGAGCTAATACTAGAGCTATCACTGGACCCATCACTGGAACTGTTGTTACAGTCATCACAGGACACACCACTTGACCTTGTCGTTGGAGCTATCACTGCAGCTACCACTGGAGCTATCACTGAAACTTTCACTTAACCTATCACTGGGGCTATCACTGGAGCTATCATTGGACCTATCACAGGAGATATTGCTGGAGATATCACTAGGGCTATCACTCGACCTATCACTGGAACTATAAATCAACCTATCACTGGAGCTATCACAGGAACTATCCCAATCCTAACAGGCCTTGCGACCATGGTCAACCTGCTGACTTACCCATCCCTCCTCTACCCTGATATGTCAGTCTACCTCTTCTTCAAGCATAGAATTCCACTCCCAACAATCTTTTACCTGGTTAGTCTTTTCCTCAAATAGGAGTCCCCGAACATTGATCCCTACTTGTGTTTATCTAAGCTAACGCCTAGTTGAAAATACCTCTAAGGATACTCTGCCAGCCTATTAATGCATGTCCAGGACTCATTTCACGGCAGATCTTCCATTCGGATTGCAATTTACAATTTTAAGCTTATTATATTTTCCGCAAGTGGAAGTGATAAGAGTTAGGCTTTTAAGAGGTGATATAAACCTTGAATAAAAGGTTAAATTGTCATACAAACCAATTCAGTGAGGTAATCCCAACAAGCATCACAGAAGAACCTAAAAGAGTAAATAGACTGTGATAAGCACAAATTACAGGCGGATACCTATGGACTGAAAGATAAGATTGCAAGTGTGTGATTTTACAACCTCTAGCAAATTGCACATTGCTTTACACTAGGCCCCTGAAAAATTTCAATTACTCTGGTATAAGTTTTGTAATTTCTGTCAGTTCGAGTTAGGGTTTGTTGAGTGAGATTCCACAAAATTGCACCCTTATGCGACATAGCATAACCAACATAACAACATAATAGAGAGAACACGTCTATTTTCATGTAATTTTCCTGTATAATTACTCAAAAGGATTTTCACACACCTCTTCTTTACACAACAAGTCCCCACCCCCCCTGTAGTGTCCTTACCAATGACCACAGACACTGTATGTACTTTTGTTACGAGCTTTGTTCTCTGACTTCTTGCTCGGTCCCCGTCCCTGCTCTAACTAACTCGCCTCCGGCTGTAACCCCGCCTCTTCCTCCTGGCCCCCTTGGCTCTGCCTCCACAACTACTATACCACTCACTTCTACATCTCCCCCTTTGTTAACAAAACAAAATAACTGACTTGTTCATAGTTCTTCAATTAGTCGTTTTGTCCGTCGAATGTCTCGTCGAGGTCGGAGAAGTACGCTTCCCGACTCAGACTCAGGCTCTACGTGAGTATCATGTTGCTGAACCGCGACTGGCGGCTCAGGCCGCTCTATCTCCTCACTCTCTGGTCGTCCCATCATCTTCTGGAGCGACTCTCTCATGCCTGGGGTGCATTTTTGAAAATGTGATACATTCCTGGTGATTCTCCTGCTGTCAGACTCTGCAGTCATCATGGTACCCTTTTGCTGGGTAACCGTCAAGGGCTCAGCTCTGAACTTGCAGTCCGTTTTCCTTTGCTGCTCCTGTTTAACTATGACACAGTCCCCTTCATGTATGGATGGTGATTTTGCTCTCCGTCTGGCGTCCGCATATGACTTCATTTTGTCTTTTCCAATTTGGTCAGCTGTTGCTACCTCCTGATGAACCCGGGCAGGTGAGACCGCTCTCAGTGCACCTTCCCAGGTAGGTATCCGAGTTCTGATTGGTCGCCCAAGCATTAGTGTGGCAGGGCACTTTCCTGTGGTGGCATGCGGTGTTGTTCTGTAAGCCCTTAGAACTTCGTTGAGAGCCACTTGAAGATCCCTTTTCTCGACTGTAGCCTGCTGAAAGATCTTTTTGAGAGTGGCCATGAACGTTTCAATAGTCCCGTTGGCCTGCGGCCACAAGGGCGTGACTTTACGGTGCCTGAAATTCAGATGCTTTGCGAATTCACTAAATTCATGTCCATTAAAAGGAGGGCCATTATCCGTCTTGAGTTCTTTGGGAATACCCCATGCCGCAAACACTTCGTCTAACACCGCAATGGGCGAGTGGAAATCTTGAATATTCATCCATTATTGCCAGGACATATTTTCCCGACTGAAGAGGTCCATAAAAGTCCATGGCAAGTTCTTGCCACACTCCACTGGGCAGTTTTGTCATTTGCAGAGGAGCTGGGGGAGCTCCTTGACTGACAAGTTGACACTGGGGACAGTCTTTGAGGGTGAGTTCCACCATTTGATCCAAAAGCGGAAACCACACCCGCTCCCGGAGAGCTCTTTTTGTCGCGACCACTCCCCGATGACCTTCATGGGCGAGATTGATGATGCCCTGGCGCAATTGTGTCGGAATGACGATCCGTTGGTCTCTCAGCAACAGACCTTCCGAGGTGGCAGAGAGTTCATCACTCACATGTCGGAATGCTTGCATTTCTTGTTGAATTGTGGGATCATTCCCTTCTTCTTCACTTTCATGTCTCCACCGATTAGTCTGCACTCGGCGTAATACTTTCTGCAGGACCACGTCTTGCGCAGTGGTTTCTTAAATGGCTTCCAGAGGAACTGCGGGCGGCCGAGCTTGGCCCACCACAAAGTGGATGTATTCCTTGGCCATCGATGGTCGTGATGCCGGTGATGATAGATGGTGTCGTGACATGTAGTCAGCCGGATTTGCTGACTTTCCCGGCTTGTGCAGTATTGTGTAGGTATATTCCTGTAGACACAAATCCCACCGCTCAATCCGAGGTGGCATCTTTGACCTGGGGTTTCCAAAGATGGTGACAAGCGCCTGATGATCAGTCACCATGGTAAAATGTTTGCCATAGATAAAGACATGGAAATGTTCGCAGGTCCATACAACTGCCAGACTTTCCTTCTCTGGTTGAGAATACGCCTTCTCCGTGTCCGACAAACTGCGACTGGCATAGGCCACAATGTGCCGTTAATCAATGTCATTGTCATACTGAGCCAGAATCGCACCCAGGGCTAGCATCCACGGTTATCTCCGTCTTTCTCTTAGGACTGAAATAAGCTAAGTTGTCGGCAGACTCAACTGCACGTTTGATGTCTTGAAACGCCCGCTCACACTGAGGAGTCCAGACAAAAGGCTGTCCTTGCTTCGTAAGTGTTGGGAGGGGATGACTAATTGTGGCATGGTCCTTTATGTATCTGGCACAATAACTGGCCATGCCCAGAAACGATCGAATGTCACTGACATTCTGGGGACTCTTGGTGTCATTGAGCGCCATCACTTTTTCAGGGTCAGGCTTCATCCCAGCTCCAGAGAACACATGTCCAAAGAATTTGAGAGTGGTTTGATGAAATTCACACTTGTCCTTGTTTAGGGTTAGACTAGCCTCCAAAAGAGCATGACATACCCGATCTAGAGCTTTATCATGTTCCTGAACATTTGACCCATACACGAGAATATCATCGCTGTAGTTCAACGTGTTGGGTATATGGTGTATAGTCTGACGGATAGCCTCTTGAAAGATCTCCGCAGCCGAGGCAATACCAAAACTTAACGCGTTTTAAATGAGCAGACACACAGCACAGAATAAAAATTGATAGCAAGTGTGATCTAGCTCAGTTTGTAGATAGGGACAAGGGGAGCGTTTCTCTGATCCCCAGGTCCCAATTGTGGGGTTGTATCTGGTGCACGAAGTATTGCACAGTTATTCTTCATCACACACCCTAGCACCTTGTCTTTTTGAGTTTCTACCCACCCCTATTCTTCTTCACATTTTCCTTTCGGAGTAGTGGTAGCTGATGATGAGACCTTGAGATAGCAGGCGAGTACCTTCCTGCTTCATCCTCCCTGGTGTTGCTACCGTGAGGCACCACCTTTCCTTCTTCACATCTTTTCACCACATTTAGGGTTTTTAGAGACACAGTTTATTGTTTACACAGATAGCCTCTAATTCTTACAAATTTTTCTTTCTTCCTTTGTTGGTGATCCGTTCCTGCAGGAGTACAGATGGTGTAACCACTGGCTCAATAGACTGACAGTGTCGAAAGCCAATGAGAGATCGAGCAGAATTAAAAGGCAGGTTTCATTTTGGTCGAGTAAAGTGAGAGCGTCATCCACAATGTGAGTGATTGCCGTTTATGTGCTATGGCCAGTGCAGAAGCCCGATTGGAATAGGTCGAGAAGCTTGAATTGCTCAATGTGTTTGCGTAGTTGATCATGAACACATTTCTCCAGAAGTTTTTCCAGGGTGGGTATGTTTGTGATTGGACGGTAGTTGTTCAGGTCAGCCGGGTCAGCCGAGGTTTTTTTGAGGATAGGGAGGACTAGGCCCGCCTTCAACCAGTCCGGGATCTCACCTTGCATGAGTGAGGCGTTGATGATCTTCGACCAGAGTGAGCTAGTGAGCCAATCATTTCTTTAAAGAAGTTGGGTGGGAAGGAGGTCATTGAAGTGATTTAATGGTTTAAGGGACGAGAGAGTATTGAGGATGGTAATGTCATTGAGGGGAGTAAATTGATTCCATGAAGCCTTGTTTTTGAGAGAGAGTTAAAGAGTTGGGGGCAGGGGTGTGGAGACCGAGGGGTCAGGAGAGGGCGAGAGAGTGAGTGCAGCAGTCCTTAGGTTTGATTTGACTTTTTCAGTTTTTTCGAGGAAGAATTTAGCAACCGCATCGCAGTTTGGTTGCGGGGGGGACGGGTGCTGTGATAGGGTAGAGGTGTTATTGGATTGAGATTTAATGAGCTCAAAAAGTCATTTTGGGCGATTTTTGGCTTTATCAAGTTGGCATTTGAAGAAGTTGGCTTTCGCCGTTCTAATCCGTTTGTTGTATATACTTCTTTTGAGTCGTAGAGTTATTAGAAGATCCGTGGAGGTAGAGGATCTCCACTTACGTTCAGCTAGTCTAAGGCTGCGTCTGTCAGCATTTAGACTGTCATTGAACCACGGTTGGGAGTCTTTTATGGGAATTCTTTTTAGTTGAAGTGGGGCCGTATCATTCAAGGCAAATAGCATGGTGTTGCTATAGTGTTCAGTGAGGTCGTGAACGTCAGACATGTTAGAAGGGGGTGGGAGGGAGAGATTGCATCGCTGTATGAGCTCACTGACGCTAGTGTTATGGAGCGGTCTTTTCCACTGTTTTAGTTTCACTGGTTGAGTGGTTTTGTGGCTCCAGCTTTCAAGTATCAGAAAGTTGATAAAATGATGTTCAGACCAGCCACAGGGGAGAATGAATTCGAGCTGAATGTAGCTGGGGTTGGTGATGATGAGATCCCGTGTCGAGCCTACGTTGTGAGTGGGGTAGTGGCAGAATTGGGTCAGCGAGAGGTCTGTTGGGAAGTTTTTGAGGGATGTAACCAACTGATCGTGCTGGTCATTCCAGCGGAGATTGAAGTCACCAAGGAAGATCTGGGGGGAGTGACGGCCAAGGTTGGAGGAAATGGTTTCCATAACTTGTTCGATTGAATGGAGGTTATCACCTGGGGGGTGGTAGAAGATGTGAAGGCTGCATAGTGGTCTGTGTGTGCCAGTGATATCTGTTGGACTTGGCCCTTTTGCAGGGTCATCCCTAAACGTTTTGCCTTCCTCCTTTATTTTTTCTGACCTGTTGTTGGCTGTTTTATGACTCTGGGCACCTTACCACTGCTGATCAGTGCTAAGGTGCATATGCTCTCCCTACGGTAAAATGTTGATGTTCATTGGATTCCATGATTGGCTTATTTGGTTTACTATCAGCCCCTAGTAAAGTGCACCAGGAGTGTCAGGGCTTGTAAATACAAATGCTGCTGGTGGGCTTGCAGCACTGGTTGTGCCACCCACAGAAGCGGCCTAGTAAAATGTGTCTAAGGTCTGCCTTTGCAGAACCTGCGTGCAGTCTGGTACTGTCATGCTGACTGCGCAAGTGCACCTACTTGCCAGTCCCTAAACCTTCCCTTAACTACATATTAGTCACCCCTATGGTAGGCCCAAGGGCAGGGTGGATTGTAAGCATAAGGCAGGACATGCCCTGATGTGTGTGGCATGTCCTAATAGTGAATTACAGCCATTTTCGTTTTTCACTATTGAAAGGCTACCTGCTCTCCATAGGCCAGAATGGGCTGCTGGAATTATTACACTCTATAATCTCAGCGGACTCAGAGAGCATGGTAGAAAGTCAAGTTTAGTATGCCTGAACTCAGAATAATAAAATACTTCTTTTAGTAAAGTTTATTTTAATATCCTGTGTTTGTAAATACTACTTTTAGAAAGTTAGTATTTACTTGCTTAGCCATTTCAGTCCGCCTCTGCTTTTTGTGTGTGTGTGCTGCCTAGTTTCAGTGAGGGGCAGGGCTGGGGAATTCCAGGAGACAGGCTGGCTGCCAGGTGGTGGGTAGAGAGATTACACCAGGATGGGTGGGAGGAGTACACCTTGACTCTGAATAGACCGGTGCTCTGCCACCACAATGCTGGCTCCGCCCCCTGTGGAGCGGCTGATGTCTCTGCCCTGTGCACTGAAAGGAAAGAGCAGAGTCACCACAACAAAGTGCTCCAGAACCGGACTGAGCCAGGCACAGGCCCACTGGCGACAAAGAACAAAAGAAACTTAGTATAAAAGAAGGAGCCCTGCTCCTAAGAAATCAGATCCTGTTTACGCCAAGAAGAAACTCTGCCTGAAGAGAAGGACCTGGGAAAGCTGCATGGAGGACTACTGTCTCTAAGCCTGAGAGACTGGCCTGTGGTGGGTGCCTTGCTGCAAGAAGGAGAGGAAAAGACTGAGAAAGACTTTTGAATCAACTTGTGCTTTATGAACAATCTCCAAGGGCTTGCTGGTGAACTTGCCCCCGAACTGCGTCCCAGGAACAGTGGGCGCTACTCCTCCCTGGAAGAAAGGAAGCTGCTGCTGGTGTTTTGCAAACGCTGACTCCAGAGAACCTGTGTGCCCCCATCTCGCCGAGAAACGTGACCTCTGCCCGACTGTGCTGCTGTGAGCACCGTGACGGCCTGCCCCGCCTGGCCTGAACAAAGTGAACTGCTGCCCCCTCGAGCCGGAGCTCGCAACGCAAGGAGAGACTGTTGGTTTCCAAGCCCCGAGCCTCTGTGGCCCCGAGCCGTAGAGATCACCGTGAGGATCGACGACACGCAAGTTCGCCACGTCTGGATGAGGCTGACAGCGCTGCGCCGCTGAAATCACCCCCGAGCCACCCCTCCTTCCTCCTCGAAGTGTGCCGTGACAGCCCGAGGCGCCCCACCAAGCATCGCTGTCCTCTGACCAAGTGGGACTGCAACGCGACGTGGGATGCCCCTCTGACGACTGCTGAGGCCGCCACAAACTCTCCCCCAAAGAATAAGGTACTGTGCTCCCCAAGTGCCCCTGTACGACGCGTACTCTCCTTGGTACGGTCCGTACTGCGCTACCGTCCCGGTACGCTGCTCACGTGGGAAGAGTGAGGCTTAGCGCGACTTGTACCAAGCCCGTACGGTGCGTACTTGCGACTGTACGGCCCGTACGGTTTAAATACCCATCCGCTTGCTCACGCGGGAAGCGTGAGACGAAGAAGGAATCGTACTTGTGGTGTACGAAGCGTACCGAAGCCGGTACGACACGTACCAACGCCGGTACGAAGCGTACAGTCAGCGCTACGGTGCGCATGGACCCCAAAGAAGCAGAAATTGCACCTGATTTTGCCTTTTAAGAACTGTGGCCACCTGGAACATTGCATACAAATAACTGGAACCCTCTTTGAAAGATAAGAACTGTATTTTGAAGCCTGCTTGAAGTGTCTTTATATAAAGAGCTTTATTGTGATAAAATACAGTCTTGTGTCTCTATGTGGTGGGTTGGTGGTTATTGTGGGACGCCATAAATGCTTAACCTCATGCCCTCTGGAATCTAGCCTGACTGCTCGCGCCACGTTAAATAGAGGGTGAGCAGGGGTTATTTTTCACGAGTAATCCTTTGCCCTGACTTAGAGGAAAGGGTCCCTGCTTGTCGCAAGTGCATACCTGCGTCAACCAGAGACCCCGGATTCTAACAATATCTATGTATAGGTATTCACAGGCGGAGAGAGTAGCTGAGGGGGACTGTTTTGCTGTGAGAGAGTTGTGGAAGATACAGGCTATGCCCCCGCCCATTTTCTCCACTCTGTCGAGTCTGATAATATTGTGACTAGGAGGGACTAGAAGGTCAAGGATAGGGCCAGAGGAGTCGTTGAGCCAAGTTTCTGTGAGGATAAGGAGGTCCAGATCTTGGGTGAAAGGATGACATCTGCAAGGTCTGTGGCATGTTTCAGCGCTGATCTGCAGTTAAGTAACATGCTTTTCAGGTGTAGTTTGTGCAAGGTGTCAGTGTGCGCGGGTTGTGAGGTGGGGGATCTGCAAGAGGTTATTGAAGTTCGAGGAATGGGAGTTGAGACCTGGTGCTCTATGGTAGTTGGGCGTGATGGTTTGGATGGGTACAGCATTGCCATGTTTAGGGAGTGACGAGTTAAGTGCATTAAGTGACGTGGTGGTTAGGATGGGTTCCGCTTTCCCCCGTTTAGGGGGTGACAAGCTAAGAGAAATAAGTGGGGCTGTTTGTGAGGATTTAGCATGGACTGCGCTGGCCGAGGGAGGAGAGGAGTACTCAAGGAGGAGGGAGAGAATATCAGCATCAGAGTATGGTGAGGTGTATTCAAGGAGGAGGGAGAGAATATCAGGTTCTGAATAAGGATTTATGGATCTGGTAGGTCTAGAAGGGGTAGTAGGGTTGGGAGTGGTGTTAGAGTTAGGGGCACGGGGTTGCGGGAGGGTCAAATGTGGGAGCTCGTGTGTTGCCAAGGAGGCAGTGAGAAGGGGCATCTCAATTGTGGCCATGTCGGGGAAGAGATTAAGGGCTAGCTCTTCGGTGGCCTTAATCAGTTTGAGGATGACAGATTTGAGAGAAAGCAAATCATGGTTTATTTTCTTGAGCTTAGACGCAGGATCAGAGTGTGAGATATGGGGCAAGTGAGGGGGAGTAGGAGGGTGGGACACTGGGAAGGGTAGAGGGTGGATCAGGGTAGGGGAACGGGGGGTGTGGGAGGTCCCCTGATGTAGAGTTCCCTATCAGATGTAAGAGTGCGCGAGGCGAGTGGGCAATGTAAGGGAGGTTAGGGGAAGGGAGGTGAAATGAGTTTCTATTGGAAAGGGGGCAAGCCCACTGTCTAGTGAGGGAGTTATGAGGGCAAGGGCGAGCAGGGGTAAGGGAAGTGTTGGAGAGGTGATCGGAACGAGGGCTAACAGATGCACCATGATTATTGACCCAAGTCTGGTCAGGATGTGGCAATGTGGGTGAGTTGGGGACGCCTGGGGTTGGAGGAGCTATGGTCCCGTGTGAGATGGTCGGGGTAGGGGAGGCAGTCCTCAGCCTGTGGTCCATAATAGAGGGATCCAGGATCTCCTGAGATGAGGTAAGGGTAGGGTCGTACTTAGTTTGAGTAGAGGAGTCGTTGGGGGACGAGAGATCTTTTAAAGAGTGCAAACCTGTCATCAAAGATGTCCAGGCTGCAATCAGTGGCCTGAATTAGTATAATCCCATTGTTGTAGATGGATATAGTGGCATTTTCTCTAACAGTGGGAGATTTCGTGACCAAAGGTTGCAGACCTTGAGGGAATTTTTGGGATGAAGTAATTCTAGGGAGTGGAACGTAGCTCTCCACTGAGCTCTTCTTTTAGTGTAGAAGATCAGGTCGCTCATAATAGTGCCTTTTTTTGGGCAGAGGTAGGGCTCAGAGTCCAGGGTTTCTGGATTGGCTTTGAGGAGTCTATGTTTAAGATTTTAGTAGCATTATTGGAGACGTTGACCGTATAGTTAATTATGTAGCTGTTAGAGCCAGACTTTTCAAGTCGGGAGTCCATCTTGAACTGTGTAAGAGTGGAAGTGGAGGAGAGAGTTAGGTAAATGTGGATAGGCAGTGAGGCAGGAGTGAGCAGGAGTCCACCAAGGGATCCTCACTGAGGGAAGACTTGAAGGTGCACCTTAGTTTAGACGCGGCTAGAATAGCTAGGACAATATGTGAGGAAACACATGGGGGCATATCAGCAAGGCGAGGCGATAGATGGTGTCATTAATGCAAAAATAGAGACCAAAATGTCGACCTACGCTTTTTCTTCTGTGCTTTGTTTAATTTCTGTTAAGAAGAAAAGTGTTGGCAATTGTCCCAGTGAAGGTTCTGAATTTTATATTGTTTCCTTCTTGTTACATTGTCTGTATTTTTAAGTACCCTAATTCAAAGATAAAAAGTGAAAAAAAATTCTATATACACCCGCTTCTGCTCTAGTTTTTTATACATTTTTGCACAAATGATTTATATTCTATATGATTTCTGTGATTCCGATTCAAGAGATAATATAATTAAGTACTAAAATTGTCTGCTGAAAGAAATTAACTAACAAGGTAACCATTCGTTTGGCATTGAAAATCTTCATATAAATCAGAAAAATCTTTTAAATAAATCCCTTGAAGGCACACCAACCCTACCACCCCACTACCAATGAGGGCCCCTCGAAGAGTGAAAGCACCAGGGATAAAAGTAGTAGTACAATCAAACAATAAAATTTAGTGTGGTGACTTAGCAATAATACAGGCTATCTATCCATTCGTAAAACCATCACACCAACAAACGTTTGTTGTGTGTAGTACACTCAGTAAGGATCAGAAAGAGCAACAACAACAACATACAGATGTAACTTTTTTGCTATATGTGCATCACGTTGGGATGTGGCACTCGGGGAGGTGCAGGTGACAATGGAATAATCCTTAGACAATGAATGCTGTTGTGAGCCTATAGCAGACATGAGCTTGATGCTGAATGTTAGGGAAAGGGGGAAAAATGTAAAAAAATATATATAAAAAATATATAAAACATAAATTTAAAAAAACATACAATTAAAATTAAAAATACAAAATCTAAAATTAAAAAATTAAAATAGTTTTTTTTAAAAATAAGTGAAATTACCCATAGGCATATAATTTCTTAAACTGCGATCTCAACCTTCCATGCAAGCCTAATGCAAAGGGGCAAACTGGCTGGACTCACAAAATGGCTGCCAGCCAGTGCCATATGGTCAACAACAAAACTGTGCAAGAAGGCATGGGGAACAAAGAAGATATGCAGGCCTACGGCAAAAGCACACTGGCTGCCTACACAAAATGGCCACCAGCCACATGGTGAATAACAAAAACCAGCAAGGAGGCATGGCCACAACAAAGAAGACATGAAGACCTTTGGCAAAAGCACACTGGCTGCCTACACATTATGGCCACCAGCCACATGGTCAGAACAACAACCAAGCAAGAAGGCATTGGCAACAAGACATGCAGGCCTATGGCAAAAGCATGAAACTCACTGAGGCTATGTTCTACCAAAAATAGGATTGGGATGTTGTGTAAGTGGGAAAGAGATGTCCTTAACGGACAAGAACCCTCACTCACCCAAAGGTGACATGCTTCATCATTGGGGTCCCTCCACACATCCGGGCCAGCCAGTACCCAATGTAGGCTACAGCTCCCCACCTAATGTAGTGGTGTGGGGAGGAGCTGAGGTGTTTTAGGGCAAAGGGATGCCACAAGATGTTGGTGGTAAGGTAGGGACAGAAAGCTGTGAAAACTACAGGGAAATGTAAAACTGTCTCAAGGGTTCAAATAACTTTAATAGGTAGATTCCTTGGAAAGGGTTAAAAGAGCAGAGGACAGGGGGTTTCAAAACAAATATCCCCCTTCAGAGGTCAACATGTTTCTGCCTTTCCTTGGCTCCAAAAGGAATCCTTAGGCATTCATCAGGACCAAATGTATACCATTTCTAGTTTTGGTAGAACATATCCTCAGTGAGTTTCAAGATTTAGATAGGGAGCGATATGTTCACTGTTGCTCTCCTTTAGATCCTACGTGTGGCATTACTATGACAAAAGCACACTGGCTGCCTACACAAAATGGCCACTGATCACATGGTCAACCAGCAAGCAAGAAGGCATGGCAACAAACAAAGAACACATGCAGGCCTATGGCAATAAGCACACTGGCTGACTACACAAAATGGCCACCAGCCACATGGTCACAACAACAAACAAACAAGAAGGCATGGGGAACAGAAAATACATGCAGGCCTATGGCAAAAGCTCACTGGCTGTTTTCACAAAATGGTCACAGACTACATGGTCAAACAGAACAGGAAGCAAGGAGGTATGCCCGCAAACAAAGAACACATGCAGACCTTTGGGCACTGACTATAAAAAAGGTCCCCTGGCCACATGCCATGGGGAACAAAGATAATGGTGGCCTATGGCAAACACACTCCCTTAGTAGCCAGACAAAGGAGGCATGGATTGGTAATGGTAACACAGAAAAAGGAATATTAATTCAGCAAAGCCAAAAACTAAAATTAACTGCACTAATACATTTTACAACACACATCCTACAAAAGCATCAAATATAATTACCCGACCTATGCTCTGTTTTCAGAAAAAAATGTGAAATTTCCCAAAAAACACATCTTGTCATTTAATGCAATGCCATCTATGGCATAAATGACGTTTCAGTTCAACAGATACCACAGAAACAATTGTTTCATGCACCCATAACTGATACTGCGCCTACTGGCTAGAAGGCCCACTGTCAGACAAGCCCACGTAGTGAACTAAATGAATATTGCAAAAGTATTAAAAACATGGAGAAAATGTACTGAACTGTGCAACATTTTGCCTTTAAAAAAGAAGAAAAATGACATGCAAAAAAATAACTAGACCACTACTAAAACTGCAGGCCACCCACCACAACAAATTTCAAAAATCAAATAAAGGTACAAATACATCCTGATGGATGCCCCTAATCAAGCAAACAACATCCTTATACACCAATTTTCCAACTTACTTGTGAAATCTCAAATTAAAAAGTCCTTAAATCCAATGGTATATATGCAGCAGACAAGGAGCGTGATCCTTCCAGCTCCAAGTCCCAAATAAAAGTGACCAGGAAAGGGACAAAGCACTGAAAGGGGGATGCTGGACAGGAACAGAAAGCTGGAGTCTCTGGGGCACTTCCTTCCAATTGGAAGAAAAAGTTTTAAAAAAAAGGCTTTTCACACAAAAAAACCCAACTCTAACGGCCAGTTGAAGAAGAAAATCAATCCCAAAAGCCTCTCAGCTCCATCTTGAGCACAAAAGCTGCTTGCGTGCTCCGTTTGTGATTGCAATCAGCATTAGATTTGCACTGTCGCGACCGGAAGCCATGAAAGTGAGTGGGAAGTCTCGCAGGAGCTCGCTATCAGTGTGAGAAGTCTTGTGTGTGGTTACAACAAGATCCAGACCCCTAGCCTGTTGGTACATGTAGGAACTCAGACTGAGGAAACACCAAGGAAAACAACTGGAAAATGAATGGAAAATGAGCCAGTACAGTGCAGACAGTAACACGTTCTAAACCACCCTAAGATGCTACCAACAAATAATCTTCACCATTGTCAAAGATTTCACCTCACCTTCAGCTACCTCCAACTCACTCACCCCGTCGCAGACTTCTGGAACAGTCTCACATTTTTTAGCAACAAAATCACTGCTATTTAAAGCAACTTCAGCTCACAACCGGACCTGACAAACCGTGACAAACACCTTCTGATCTTATCCAAAGAACCAATGCTAAGCACATGGCCATCATCACCCCAAAAGAAACCACAGCCACCATGAAGATCATCCACACATGGGCTCCACCAGACCCCTAGCCTCTCCATGCCTACTCCAGAGGACTGCAACCCATCAGTGCCATGCGTATACCAATTATGCATGCCTCCACCTGTTCCGCGACCTTCCCAGATGCTTGGATACATGTAACTGTCCTCTCATTGCTGGAGAAACTCTCTGCGGACCCTTCAACTCTTTGCAAATACAGACTGATCTCCCTGCCACCATTACAGTCCAAGGTTTTAGAGAAAATCATTAACAGTGACTCACCGAATATCCCACGCACCAACAACTCCTCAACACAACTCAGTCTGGTTTTAGACCCAACCACAGCACAGAAACTGCCCTCATCACTGCCACAAATTATATCCACATGACTCTGGACGGATGTGACATAGTGGCCCTCATCTTCCTGGACCCCTCTGGAGCATTTGACACAGTCTTCCACCCCATCCTCATCCAACGCCTACACAACATCAGAATCCAGGGACGGAAAAATCCACATAAAAGGTTTTGGAAAGCACGATGAGTGTGCAGTCCAGGCGTATGCTTTATAGAGAAAAGGGGGAGCTCATGCCTTCCAAAACCTTTTATGTGGATTTTCCCTGTTGTGCCAAATTGAATCTTGCCAGCCTACCTCTTCCCCCACGTGGGGTAAGTTTTTCACCATTGGGCATCACCGTAGTACAGTCATGGATATAATTTACCCTTAAATAAAGGAGTCTGATAATAACACACTTCATTCTCTCACATGTACAGCGCCCAGCTGGGTCCCATGTGAGTATTACTTTCTTCACTATAATCACGGTGCCACACCTTCTTCACGAGGCTGTGCAAAATATCCTTCGGGTACTATACAGACTGCTTTCTTCTTTCACAAGCATAGCTGCTTTATCACAGCCACAGACTGACATTATCCCTCGTCTTCTTGTAGGTGTCCCTACAATCTTAGGTCCTGAAGAGACCCTACATTGCACACAGGGTCGAAACGCCGTCAACAGTTTTCAAAAGTGAACCATTAAGCACCAGCACTTATCATTGTATAAAGCGCGGTTCATACAATATATACCTCCAAATGGTCGTCTTTATGAAGTATAGGAAACCTTGTATATACGTCACAAATATGTCACTATTGTTTTAGGTTCCGTTTTTTTCACTGGGACACCACTCACTAAAAATAGATGATTATGTAATTACTATGTATGTGTTTTGTTTCAAAGACTATATAAATAATTGTTTATGAAATACAAATCTAAGGTGTGTTCGACTTCTCTTTTTGATATCACATTAACCCATTACATTGCCATTGTGCATTTATACATCAAGATTGCGTTGCCATTAGTCCACAGGAGCCATTGTTTTTTGATAATAAAGTAGGAAAAGTGCAACATTGAGAAAAGTCAGAAGACAAACTGTAATTCAAAAAGAGCATAAAACTTACCTTTTACTTCATCTTCTTTTCTGTGACTGACTCCGGTGCCAAGACTATACCTCCAATTCCGCCCACCCCTGCCAATAATGCTGATGCCCACCTGCTTAAATGGACTACCTACTACTGGTAGTGGCTCAAACAGTGACTTAGTCTTACCTCCTGACTTACCACTCAATTCACAAGCAGAACAGACTCCACAGAACCTCCCTGAGCACATCCCCGTTCAGCAGATCAAGGAGTCCAACCATCTTGTTTTTTGTAAGGATACCTCATGGGCCAGTGACAACAGGAATGATGAGCCCCTGAATCCTGAGTCCGGGCTCAGGATTCAGGGGCTCAATATATCTATCCTCAAAACCAAGATCATTCCTTCCAACCACTCCCTTGCTGACCTCTTCCTGCACTTCCTTCTGAAGTCCCACAAGGGTAGGGCACACAACTTGTGCCTGCCAGAATTTCTCCCTGCAGCAGCTGATAATCCCTGAAACTCTGGCAGTAACCCAGAGTCCAACACCAGGTCCACTTCAGGTGTCTCATTCTCCACCCTCTCTGGAGTAGGGGCAATGGGTGTCATGGCCTGTGCCTTTGTAAAGTCTGCCTTGATCCACACACTCTGAGTTAGATGTCCAAATAACGAATCATGATTTTTTGAGAATTGCAAGTAGGAAATTGCAAATCAGAAGGTGTATATGGTGTACCTTAACAAATAGCGAATCGCAAACTACTTGCTTATTTATTTTGTAAATCATATTTAGCGACTTCCACAATTGAGACCAAGGTCGCAAACATCAAACTGCGCAAATACAGAAAAGTACTTGGTTCTGGGTAATGAACTCACCACCAGGAAGCGCTTCTCATTTCAAGCCTAGAAAGCAGCCAGAGTGGAGGTACAATCTTGCATGCAATTTCTGTTACATATTGTAAGGCACCTCCACTCTTATTTAGGTAGCCCAAATGTCCACTCACACACAGCCCTAGTGCAATGATGTGCATTGTTGTATCGCCGTTCCATTTGGGATGTGGGTGTAGGTATGGTGTCAGAATCCAGGGACCTGGAGTATATACACTATCACCTGAAACAAACACAAAACTGTGAGCTATCAAACATTTTTAAAGTGATTACCACAAACAGATCTGTAGTTATATTTCACATCATTGCCTAATAAACAGCCATCATCAACCTTCCCTCGTTCCAGCCGTCTGTTTATTCCACTCTGCCGAAGCATGAAAGATTCATGGGTGCTTCCTGGATATTGTGACACAATATCAGTTAATAAATTGTTGCTTTACACACCACTTGAATATTTTGGGAATGTTTATTTTTCCTGTTCCTAAATAAATATTTATGATGGGATGGAAGACAAATAATAACACGTGTCCCATCTATACACCCTATGACATAAGGAAATTTGGCAATCTTGTAAAATTTACATTTTGTTCTTTGCATTTCCTGTGCACTATATGGTATATAGGTATATGTAGCGCTGGATATACAGAAGCATGGCATCTAGGAATGTACAGAAAAAGAATGAGAATGCACTTTCTGACACCCCTCATCCAACAGCAATCACACCCTGGTAGTTGCCAGAGATTAAAGGTGTAAAAAGCATTACACCTGAACATGGGTGGGGGTGGAATTGCTGCGCAGAGTACTGCTTTCTAGATGTGGCTTTAATAGTGCAATAATCTCCAACATTACATCGCTACTTATCTATTATTTGTCACATATTTCTTCATCAGTTTGTTGGAAAATGGTCAGCCTGACTCTGACTATCCTCTACTGTCTCCACCTCCTCCTCTTCTGAGCAGCCAGTATTCTCACCCCCCTCGCAATCACATACAAAGCAGCCATTGTGGAAACCTCTGGTGATTAGGGGCCAGCTTTTACACTTTGCACACATTTACCACTTAATTTCAATTTGTAGTAAATTGCATTTGCAGGGGGTGTGGCTTCAGCAACCACAATGGGGCATGCGTTTTAGAGCTGCTCCCAGGCCCCCAAGCTAATCTGCTTGCAACTCCCACCTGACAGCAAGTTTCCCTCCCCCCCCCCGAGTCTTGAGGGTGTGGGGGTCCAGAGGCTGCATCAATGGCTTTGTGAGGGGCTGTTGAACTGTGCCGAGAGACTGAGGTTGCGGCACTGCCGCGAGGCCCAGTCAATATAATGGCCTGCTGTTGACCCGCGGGTGCTGTGGAGGACTGTAGGCCTGCAGAGGCCACATTTGGGTCCTGTGATCGACTGTGCTCCGGGGCTCACATTGCTAATGACTGGAGCCCGCAATGGTGATGGGGCGCAGCACGCTCACTTACACAGGGCGGATGAGGCCTATCGGCACCCATCCGTGTGTAAGGCGACGGAGGGGAGAGCCTGGCGAGTACAAGATCAGGGACGACACAGCGATAGTGCAGGGGTGCAAGACACCTGTGAACGGCCTTGTGGATGGGGGGCCCGGCAGCCATGTAGACAGAAGGAATGAACAATGAGTGATGGGCCTCAGCCTGGCACTGCATTCACCCCCTTTGACCTTAATTGCACGCGGTGTGCATGCAGCTGCAGCCTCACAACTTGGGACCCTAGCTAAAACTGTTGTCCACCCGGGCTGCGGAAGATGGCCCTGTGGCTGAAGTAAGGACACGCCCTGGCACTGAGAGGTCCATTTAAGGCCCGCATGATGAGGGGCTGGGAACCGGATGCTGGACACCCCCTGAATTAGAGCCTGCTTTTGCTTCCCCAGCAGATGGGGAACCACGTTCGTTGGCCGAGGTGCTCCCCCTCCTCTCCCTAGGCTCTGGGCTGTTTGCTGGGGCTGTAGAAGATCCGCTGGTTAATAATGAAGGTCCACCCTTAGATCTGCACTCCCGCTGACGAATATATGGTGCCTGCCCCCCCCTTTTCACTAACTGTTTCATCTGCCCTTTCTTGCAGACAGAGAATTACCTCACCTGGGGGTTTGGCTCCCCTCCCCTCCCTGCATTGTTGAACTGGTGCATCAATATAGGTGCAATTACTGTGGCTGCTTGTTCTACCTGTCCAGGGTAAGCGGGTCATGGATATGTAAGTAAATCCTCTTTTATTACAGCCACGTCCAGATGGGCAGGGATGGGAAGAGACAAAACCCCGGCCCCAGCCCAGACGAAGATTGAACAATACACCAATCCTACCTTCGGTGCCCCCGGGGCTATTGGTGGTCCCCAAATCCCAAGCTTGCCCGTATACACCCTGACCTTGCCACTATCCTGAAGGCGATCCAGGGCTCAAAGAAGGAGGTCAAAACTAAAGTGGGTGAAGTCCGAGTGGATGTATCCTTGCTACCCCAGGGTCTCCATAATGCCACTGGTCAAATGACGGAGTTTGAGACTAGAGTATCCTCGGTGGAAGATGAGGAGGCCACCCTCAAACCTCAGGTCTCCAAACAACTCTCCACTACAGCATCACTTGAAGAACAAGCCGAGGATGCAGAAAACTGGTCAAGGAGGAACAACCTCCGGTTTGTTGGATTCCCAGAGGATGCGGAGACCTCTGGTGCAGACCGATTGCTGGTGGACTGGCTGAGGTCCGGAATCCCGGCTGACAGGCTATCACCATGGTTTGTGGTGGAGAGAGCACATAGGTCCCTGGCCCCCTGACCACTGATAGCGTGCATTCTTAACTACTGAGACCAGGATGCTATCCTCCGAGAAGCTAGGATACACCAAAACCTACGCTTTCAAAACATGAAGATTATGATCCTCCCTGACTATATCCGAGCAGTCCAACAGCGCAGATGCTCCTTTGAAGACATGCAGCAAAAGTCTTAGCCCTTAACCTGCTGTACATGCTCCTCCTCCCAGCACTATTCACCTCTAATACCTACATTTTCCATACCCCGGGGCAGACCTGGTAATGGGTGACAGAGAGGTGAGAGCTTCACCGGCCTGGTAGACCCAAAGAGACCGCTTCTTTGACGGGGAAAGATGCTCCCCACCTTTCTCCTAAGCCCTCAAGAAACAGACGGGCTCGCTCCGAGAGGACTCGCTTTCACCCAAGTGGATGGCAGGGCTAATCAGGCTCGAAGCGATGAGTGGCAAAGACCGACATTGCTGTTGCAGATACCATGCTGATGGGGACCTTAAGGCCTTTCCCAGACACGGGATGAAGGCCTTAATACCCTCCCATAAAGCCTGAACCATACAATGGGGTAACTTTGGTTCCTCTTATTGGATGGGGCAGAGGGGCATGGAGGCTGTAACTTTTCCTCTCTTTGCATGTTTTTCTCTACAATGTTTCTTGTTTGCTCTGGAGTTCCTTGTTGTGGTTTTACTGTAGGATATAAAAATAATTGCTCTCAGGTGCTATGGCCCTAGTATATTGGGGGCCTGCTGGGAGATCTTGGGGTGGTCGCTCCAGGCCCTGTATGGTTGTAGTTATGTGTGGGGTCACGGCAATAGATACTTCCAGGGTAGAAGTATGGGGGAGGAAACTGGGGGGGTGGTTTGTTCTGTTTGTTTTCAAATGTTTGACCACACACTTCTCTGACACTTTTTTTCTCCACAACTAATGCTCACATTTTGGAGCGATGCCACGGGCGCCCCTCCTGTGGTTTTGTCCCATCTGATCCAATGGAGTCCTTATCTGTGCGCTGGGACCCCCTTGCCTTTCTCCCCTATTGATGCCAGTTAAGGTCCTCTCCTGAAATGTCAATGGCCTGCTAGATCGTATTAAGCGATCGGCCATTCTCCTATCTGTAAAGCGCTTCCAGCCGGTAGTTCTTCTACTCCAAGAAGCTCACCTGCTGGACAGCCATTGCCTGTTTTTGAGTCGTTTCAGCTATGATAGAGTGTACCATGCAGGATTTTCCCAGGACTCCGGGGAGTGGCCATCTTGTTACACTGGGAGTTCCCATTGGTGCTATCTGCCTCCCATGGGGACCACCAGGGGCAATATGTGGGAGTTGAGGGTCGATTGGGGGGCAGGTACTACAACGTTCTCTCGGTCTATGTTCCACAGCAAAAGCTCCAACTCACACTACAACCACTTAGGGAACCTTCTGCTGACAATTCCCCAGGGTGTCATGCTGGTGGGAGGGGACTTCATTGCTATTCCTGAGCCCTGACAGGACACCTCCAGTCCTCCTCGGCCAGGGTGTCAGGCGCCCTCCCGTCTGCTTTCGTCTTGGACAGACTCTATAGGGCTTTGTGACACGTGGCGAATGTGGCAACCCTTTGAACACGCCTATGCACACATGTCAGTGGCGCACAAGACCCTGTCATGCAATGACCAGATTTTGCTTCTGGCGATGGATGTCCTCCGGCTTATGGAGATTAGGCTGCTTCCTAGGGGTATCACCAACCATGCTCCCCTCCTTCTTCGGTTTGTCCCTTCCCCCGCGGCGACCCCACGACCTATGTGGCACATTAATGCTTGGTATTTCACTGATCAGGAATGCTCCACCTTTATTGAAACAGAGATCCACTCTTATTTCGAGGTGAACTAAGGCACAATGGCCTCTGCTGGTAATCTCTGGGCAGGCCGCAAACCCACCCTTAGGGGACTGATCAAAGGGAATGTCTGGGGTAAGGAGGTGCAGAAACTGTTGCAGATGACAGCTCTGGAGGTCCAGATTCTTTCTCTGGAACAGATGGCGCATTGAGGGGCCTCTGACGACCAAGATTGACAGTTGGCACTCGCGAGATCTTGCTTACGTTAGACCTTCATGGAGAAGGCCAGGCAATGCTGGAGAACATCTACACAACAGGTATATGAAGATGGAGATAAATTGGGGAAAATCTTATACTGGCTGGCCACCAGGGATATCTCCTCCAGAGTGGTGCCCTCGATTAGGGATGTTGAGGGATGCCTCCATGAGCAGGCCCCGTCAGTGGGGCAAGTTTCTGCAGATTGCACACCCGGTGCTGCTCGAAATTCCGCTGCCCTTGATCCTTCATCATTGGCTGAGGATCTGGATAGGCTGATTATGATTGAGGAAATTGGGGAGGCACTCTCCACCATGGCTCCAGGAAAACCCCCAGGTCCCGACAGATTTCTGATTGAATATCTTTGGTGATTCTGGCCTCTACTACTTCACCACTTGTTAGCACTGTACATGAGGCAGCGGAGTGTGGGAATGCAGCAACAATTGTCAGGATCCCTAAGCTGGACCATCCGTTGGACAGATGCCCATCATGCAGGCCTATCTCTCTTATCAATGCAGATGTCAAGGTATTCGCTAAAGCCTTGGCTAACTGTCTATGCCACACCTTGCCCTACTTGGTCCATCCTGGCAATGTGGCTTTATGCCAAACAGAGGTACTCAGCCTTGTACCTGAAGGGTCCAGGTAGCCCTCTCCCAGGCCCATCTACTCCAGTGTTCCTGAAAACATGGCTTTTTAATCAATAGCCCTCTCCTTTTTTCTCCATTAGGAGTTCCTTCACCAATTTCTCTAATCCTTGGCTTTCTCTTCTTTTGTGGCAGGCAGTGCCTAGATGCCTTCGGGCAGTAGCATGCTATATATAAATAATTTTCATTTCATTTCACCAAAACCAATCAGTGTGTTCATTCGACTTGCTTTCCACTGTAGATATCAGCTTGCTCTGGCCATGAGCCACCTTCAAAAAGTAAAGCATGAATGACTTGGCAGTGGCTCATCGGCGACCTTGCTGTGGTCCAGCAGTGGGACACCTAAGCCCTTTTGAAGCCGAGATGCTGATCTAAGGCATCACATCGAAGGAGCATCAGTAACCGCGAGGTGTACCCGGTGCTACTCCACTGAGCTATGCTCTATTCTGTCGTGACCCCTGAGAAAGAGACCCAAATTGTACATCGGGCAAACTGCCTCAGTTTGTGTCACGAAGCACCCTGTAATTGTTACACCTGGTGGAGACTAGGTTAATGTGCCCGATTACTTTAAAAATGCACTGCTGTTGGCACAGGCGTGAGTTCTGACAGTCCGCGACTGACCTGGGAAGAGCTCATAGGTGAAAGACAGAACCGAGGTTTGAAACCATGGCTCTGTCTTTCACTGGAGATAAGCCAGCTTCAGTTTGAAGAGGAGGCAGGGATCCCTCTGCAGGCAGGTGCAGTGTGTTACTGGACTCGTCATCACGGGGTGGCTGAGGGTCCAGGGACGCCTGTCACCTCCTCCCAAGGAGCACCCCCAGAATGCGCACTGACGGTTCTCCTCTTTCAACATGGTACACACTCAATGCACCTCATGACAGTCAAAGGCAATGGATTTCGCCATTTGCCTGGGGTCATGACCCCAGTCAAATGAGGATACATCTCCTGGGGAATCAAGCTAGCAGACATTTAGGGGCATATTTATCAGGGTTTTGCATACGCTTGTGCCACACAAGGGGGCGCATGGGTGACACAAAACCTAAGTAAGATTTATCAAGCCACGCAAGGCCATCTTCCGTGGCACTGGCATAGCTTGATAAACCCGGAGTAATGCAACTCAGCACAAATCACTGCCTTGCATTACTCTGCCCCAGGGGGGACATTCCATGGGTGGAGAATCGGTGTTCCCACGCATCCAGCCAAGTATTTTGACGCATTCCCAGATTTACCATCAGTGGTAGAACTGGGAATGCGTCAAAATGCTATGCCTTCCCAGAAACGCAGAGACATATTTGTATTTCTCCTCATTTTTCTCTTTCTACATGTGCTGCATTCTGAAGCACACATAGGAAGAGGAAAAAGGCTCAAAGGAGCACCATGCACCATGGTGCAAGGGTGTCTGTGCTAGCGCTAGGCAGCCAAAAGTGCGCCAGTGGTAGGAAAGAACAGGAATGCACCATATAATCTTAAGTAGGCCACATTCCTGTGTTGTAAATTGGCAGCGATTGGGTTAGCATTAGCGGAATCCATCTTGTATTTAGAGGCTATCTTGTCCATTTTGTGGAATCCATTTTGTATTTCTGGCAGCCATTTTGTTTGTCATGTGCTGCCACGTGCTCACCATGTGCTTTGTCCTCCCTCAGTGTTGACTGCTCTTATAATCTGCCTAGAAACAAGCCATATTTAGCATCTTCCACCTTTGCACATGCCCAGTGAGTTTTCAGCTGTCCTTGCAGCTGTTAGTAGTATGTAACTGTCAGGATGTGTTTACTAGCATTGGCAAACTGTTAACTTCTCCTACCTGTCGACTGTGCATTTCTATATGACCTTATATGTACATAAAACCTTCTTCTGTACTTGTACCACCTTCTTTTAAAACCCCTGTGTGGGTATAAAAGGACCATGCTCCTTCTGTTCGGTGTGCTACTTCATTCAATACCGAGGGGTGCTGTGTGAATGTAGTTCCACCTCATGAGGTTTATTAAACTTTGTATTTTCTATTCCAGTTTCTGTGCCAACTTCTTCCTATTGGTCTGAGGACTCTGTGCAAAGAAGGGCGAACCCCTTGCACTGGTAGGCCTAGCTGAGTTCTACTTCTACAAATTTGCGCCCGACACGGGGCTCATCGGCGACTCGGATGCCTAAAGGATTGGTCGTTACGAAGGATTGGAATCTCGCTATGGACATGATTGCTGCCCGATGAGACCAGAGTCTTGGCAACCACGGTGCTTTTCCTTTCTTTCTGACCTGACCATCCAGGTGGTGCCGGTCCTCGAGTGAGATCTCGTCTGTTGATTCGCCGTGCAGTGACCATTTGGTCGATTTTAGAACTTGGCAGTTGGAACCTGGACACCAAGTGATTGGTAAGAGTCGTTCTGCGGCGCTTGCTGTTGGTTTTTATGCCTGGGATTGGTAAGGTAGTTTAGTAACACTTACTGCGGCTTTTGTATTTTGGAATTTGTGTTGGCCAACTTGGATTTCTATGTGATTCATATATAAATTGCAATTTATATAGGCAGGTAATGAGGAGAATTTTCTCTATCTGAATTGATTTGAACGGCACATCGTACTAAAGGTACCTTAAGTGCTACTTTGATTATAATACTGCATATTCTGCACTATTTTTGGCATGCCTGTTTTTAGCACACTTCGTAGGATGTGTTGCTTTTGTAGTCGTACCAATTTGAGACTCGATGAAGCACAACCGCCCCCCCCCGGAGGGGACGCCTTATAGGGATATGTATATTAAGTATGGTCTTTCGTCTATAATATACAGCACATTATGGAATAAATACACTCGTAAGGATTCTGAGTTGCGTTGGCCTATGCATGGGTCATTTGATTTACGAAAGATTGAGTATATGGAACAATGTATGTTTAAGCAAAAGACTAGGCAAGATATGTTTGACTGTGTATGAATGTGGGAGAAAGAAGTGCTTGAACGAATGAAGCGTGAGCAAGCCTTGATTGAAAAAGAACAGCGAAAGAACATTTATGCGAAAGCATTAGAGCTGAAAAACAAAGAAATAAAAGAGTTAAAAGAGAGAGAAGATAGGGAGTGCAATTTACAGGTAACTGGCCAATACGCTGTTCGGCGGCCCCTTTATCCTATACTTAAACCACAAGATGATTTCTTATTATTAGATCGTCCTCCACCTCCATATATTGTTCCTTCTGCCCCTCATGAGTCAGATGAGGACTCCGGTTCGGAGGAACACAAGGTACGAGAAACTCGTTCTATGTTGACCACTGAGCATGTGTCCCAGCTTAGATCTGCTGCTTGTAAAGCAGTTCGTAGCACTGCCCCCGCCTCTGAACTTCTAGATAGTATGAAAGGGTGGCCGGAAAGGGAGCAGTTGTATTTTACTGAGGTGTTTGCCGAAGAGGGCCTTGAGCTGTTTAGGAAATATTCGGAGGAGTTACCCGGAGATGTAGCAGATAATTGTAAGCAAATGCGTCATGGTCTTTTTCTTTTCTCCCAGGTGACTGATACAATCAGGCGTTTGGTTAAACTGCGTGTTGATGCAGTCCGTTTGCGAGAGGAGAAAAAGGCTGCAGACGTAGCTGCACAGACATCTCAGACCGGCATGGCACAAGCTTCTATCTTCGGAACAGATAAGACTATGATAGTTCATGCGAATCCTATGCAGGAGGCCGCGCCTTTGTATGTTCCTCCTAAAGGAATGGGTACAAGTGATGATAAGGCTTCTCTCGATGCAAAGGGTTATTTTATTTATAATTGGGTTTACACTCCTTGGAATAGGACGGATGTCATGGCACTTAAAACTGCATTGCCTGATCCGCGGAAAAATCCAGCCGCTTTTTATGAGGAAGTTGAGGGTGCTGTTAGCTCTTGTACTATGACTTTGCCTGATATTGATTTATTTTTCGGATTGTTATTACCACCTGATATGTGGAGAAATGTTCGTAAAATTGATGATCGTGCAGCTTTTGGGGCGTTATGGAAAGACTTAGAACAAATGGTTGTAGAAAGGGAACCCGCACAGAAGCCATGTCAGTTAATTTGAGATCTTCCCGCAGCTATATTAGTTAAGTTAAAAACGATTATTCCCCCTAAAAAGATAGATTGGACTGTTTTAGCGTCTTGTAAGCAAAAGGCAGATGAATCGGTCTCTGATTTCTTTACACGCTTTGAAGAAGCATTCCACGATTTTAGTGGCCAGTCATTGACAGATGACACGGGCAGACATCTGTTTGTCGATAAATATGTCGCTAACCTGTTGCCAGGAATAGCTAGTCACCTAAAAGCCAGTGAGAGTTCATGGACTACCTCTTCTCCGGTTTCTCTCTTGACTATGGCTCAGTATTATGAACGCCAGGAATTAGAAGCAAAGGGTAATGAGAATAAAAAGACTAAAGAATTAAAAACGAAGGTTATGTTGGCTCAGGCTTATGGTCCGCCTTTTAGAGGTAGTGATAGAGGTGGACGTGGATCTTATGGTTCGTCTTTCCGTTCTTATACTCGTTCGAATTTGTCTGTTGACCAGTGCGCGTACTGTAAGAAATTTGGGCACTGGGCTTGTGATTGTCCAGCACTGCGTACTCAGCAGTGTCCACGTGGTCGGGGACAAATGAGAAATCGTTCAGTCTATTCAGGGCCTAGAGGAAGCACAGGTGATCGTGCTAGCTTTGATACTAATATACGTGGGCAGGATGGGTTTAACACTTTTGATAGAAGGAACCAATATCAAATGTCCGACTATGTGCCGTCTGATTCTCAAGATTCTGCTTAAGCATAGGATTGCCTAGGATGGGGTAAGGAATCAGTTGAAGTTCCAGTAGATCAGGGGGGTCCCTATGTTACAGCACATGTTTTGGATTCTACTGATCAGTTTCTGGTTGATACAGGAGCTACTCGTAGAGCCTTGTCTAAACAATTGGTTCCAAGGGCTCCCCTGTCTGGCTTAACAATTACATCGATAGGTTTCGATGGAACCCCTTCCCTTAGCCCACTGTCACAACCACTTGCATTCCATGTGGATAAATGTACTGCTCCATGTCCATTTTTGCTTTCCCCGAATACACCGGACAATATTGTGGGTCTTGATATGCTCAAGTATTTCAGGGCTACAATACGATGTTCTCCAGAAGGTGTATGTGTTATCTTGAATGACAACCATCCTGTGACGGAGAGAGCTTGTCTTGTTAAAGAGGATATTGTATCAGCTTCACTCCCTAGCACCTTGTGGGCTACTTCAGACACTGATGTAGGACAAATGGTTATTCCACCAGTACATATTAGTGTCAAGGAGGGCGCTGCGCTGCAACGTTTGCCTCAATACAAAATTTCACAGGAAGGCGAAGAAGCACTCATACGCATTGTCCATGATCTCATTGAAGTGGAGGTTGTTGAGGAAGTTCCTTACAATGTTTGTAACAGTCCGATTCTTCCTATTCTGAAAAAAGATACTGACACTAGGATTTACCGATTCAATATTGATTTGCGAGAAGTTAACAAGATTGTAGTACCACAATACCCCGTGGTTTCTGACATAACGACACTTCTTACTTTGGTTCCTCTGACAGCAACTACATTCTCTGTGATAGACTTGAAGAATGCTTTCTTTTCTATCCCTCTTCATCCTGATAGCCGATATTTGTTCAGTTTTACTTTGAATAATCGATCGTATAGATTTTGTAGAGTTCCTCAAGGCTATACTGAGAGTCCTAGTATTTACAGTCAAGCATTAAAAAGACAACTTGATTCTTTAATTTTGCCTGCAGGTGTGGCTCTCATGCAATATGTTGATGACATCTTGTTGGCAGCCGATACCCCTGAACAGTGTGAAAAATGTACTTTGTCCTTGCTTTTTTTTCTTGCTTCCCATCATCACAAAGTGTCACGAAAGAAATTGCAATATTGTAGACCGAAGGTAACCTACTTAGGTCACCTTCTGTCTAAGGAGGGCCGTGCACTCACACCAGATCGCATTCAAGCTATTTTAGACACACCAGTACCCCGTACTCAGAAAGATGTCTGTGCATTCATTGGTCTTACTTCTTTTTGTAGGCAATGGATATTAGGATTTTCACACATTGTTAAACCCTTGCTAGCACTTTTGACCAAAGATAATCCAATGCCCCTCCCATGGACAGATGACTGTGAGACTGCTTTCCGACAGTTACGACAAGCTCTTTGTTCAGCACCAGTGTTAGGTACTCCAGATTATACGAAGCCTTTTACACTCTATGTACATGAGAAAGATGGATGCGCATTGTCAGTTTTAGTGCAGACACACGGTGACAAACAGCGTACCTGTGCATATTTTTCAGCAGTACTTGATCCTGTTGCTCGTGTGTTACCTGGATGCTTCCATTCAGTTGCAGCAACAGCTGTGTCAATACGTCAGAGTGAAGGGATAGTTTTGTCACATAAGCTGTTGGTGCTAGTGCCCCATGCGGTTGATGCCCTTTTAAATCAGACGAAGACGCAGCATTTAACTAGTGCTCGTCTGACAGGATACGAATTGACATTGTTGGCCCCTCACATTACACTAAAGAGATGTGCGACACTAAACCCAGCCACTTTGTTGCCATAACCGGTGACTCAGTCTCAGTCACAGGAGTCTCATGATTGTATATTCCTTACTTAGGAACAGACAAAGGGTCGTGTCGATTTGCAAGACACGCCCCTTTCAAGTGTTGATGGGGAACTATGGGTTGATGGATCCTGTTTGAAGTTACCAGATGGTACAACGTCAGCTGCATATGCAATTACA
Organism: Triturus cristatus; assembly: GCF_964204655.1. Lineage (NCBI taxonomy): Eukaryota > Metazoa > Chordata > Amphibia > Caudata > Salamandridae > Triturus > Triturus cristatus. Next base: position 1,249,375,295 of record NC_140592.1, on the reverse strand, counting down.
ACAATTCAGACGGTAGTTGAGACAGCTCGTATTCCACAGAAGTCAGCTCAGGCAGCTGAGCTAATAGCTTTAACACGAGCATGTGAACTTAGTACTGACTTATCTGTGAACATTTATATAGATAGCCGCTATGCTTTCGGAGTGGCTCATGTTTTGGGCTACTCTGGAAGGAGAGGGGCTTTCTTACATCCCACGGGATGCAAATAATGCATGGAGAATTAGTACATAATCTCTTGACTGCTTTAACATACCCGAAGAGAATAGCAACTGTTAAATGTAGCGCACATAAGAAAGTAATTGATAAAATAGGACAAGGCAATGCTTTTGCAGACCAAACAGCCCGTGAAACTGCATGCAGCGAAGCACCACGTCTATGTACGTAGCGAAGTCACAGGCTGAACGCTGGCATGATACCAGACAGGAAGTGCTAGATATGCAGAGATCTGCTTCTGCAGAAGAAATTGAGCAATGGTCTAAGGAGGGAACATTGGACAATGAGGGCTGTTGGAGGAATAAAGAGATGAGCAAGCGGATATTGCCTACAGCCTATTTACAACCTATGATTCATATGGCACATGGGCCGTCACATGTTGGAGCCTCTTCAATAATGAAATTGCTCACGCAAGTTTGGGAGCATCCAGAAATCGCTGGCACCGCTAAAAAGATGGTGCAGTCTTGTCTGATTTGTCTTCAGCATAATCCTGGTAAAGGGACACGAACTCCTACAGGAGGGTTTGCTACGCCAACCGCACCTTTTGAAGTTTTGCAAATGGATTACATCCAGCTTGAGCGCTGTAACAACTTAAAGTATGTTTTGGTAGTGGTATGTGCCTTCAGTAAATGGTTAGAGGCATACCCTACGAAGGACAATACAGCTCTCACTACAGCAAAGGTACTTTTGAAGGAATTCTTCCCTAGATTTGGTGTTTGTAAACTTTTATGGAGTGATAACGGACCCCATTTTATTGGGCAAGTTGTCAAATATGTCCTGAAGGGACTAGGAATTAAGCAAAAATTATACGCTGCTTTCCATCCACAATCAGCAGAGCTAGTGGAAAGGTATAACGCCACAGTTAAATTGAAACTAGCAAAAATACTGGCTTCCATATCCTTGAATTGGCCAGACGCATTACCTTTGGCACTGTTGTCCATTAGATCAGTGCCACATTCGCGATCTGGTCTTACACCATATGAGGTGGTGTTTGGAAGGCCTATGAACATTTGGGGAATTCCTAAACCACGTCCCATACATGATGTACCATGTGTATTGATGAGTGACTACCTATCACAATTGACTGACAGTTTGATTTCTATTCATCAACAGGTTCGAGAAGCCCTTCCTGATAGGTCTGCAGGTGAAGGCCATGGACTTCGACCTGGAGACCAGGTGATGATCCGATCATTCCAGAGGTCGAGCAGCTTGGAGCCGAGGTGGCACGGCCCAGAGCAGGTGCTCCTTTCAACGAGAACTGCGGTCCGAGTGACGAACAGGAGGAACTGGGTGCACTCCACCCACTGCAAGAAAGTGCCGTCTACCTTGGTGGATCCTGCTGCTTTGATCGACCATCGGGACATCCTGGATACAGAGAGAGGCCAAGCCATATCACCTGACGAACCTCAGGAAGTCTTCCCGGACCACACGATTCCTGGAGTATCCCGATACCAACTGAGACCACGGAAAGAGCCTGCATCGTCGAAATAGTCTGGTTGAGCAACCGCCCAGGGTTAGTGAAACAGAATGCCGATGTGGCAAGGGGGGGGATCAGTCCTGTATAGTGTAGCGATACCCGTCTTGACCCTCGGTGAAGAAACCAACGGCTGCCCAGGGATAAGAGCTCCAACGATTGTTTCCAACGACAAGCTGATCATGTCCACAATGAGATCAACTGTTGCTAAGAGAAAGATCATTTGTGCTATAGGGTTTGTTGTTGCTATGGTGGCTGTAGCAGTAATAACCTGGTTCGTTGAGAAAGTGGCTCCTGCTCGAGAGCTTTTGATCGCCACTACTCCAGTATGAGTTGAACACCACTACTTTACGCTTTCCTACCATGAGCAGAAGCATCAACAATCCTACTTAAATAATACCTTTATCCAGATGTTGCATCATACTCATAATCCCACAAATACTACCAACTGTTGGGTGTGTGGGATGATACCTGCACATCAAAAGAAAGGAGGAACACCTTTTATTCCTCTTCCCTTTTCTCATAAGGGTTCTTGTCAAGCTTGGTATGCGCTTTTGTTTGCATCTAGAAGATGGGCTTCTTTTTCGCCTTAATAAAGTATGCTACCAAGATAAAGATGGTTATCCTCAAGCCAAAGGGACCAAATGGGAATGGGGAGAGTATCAACCGGACAATATTTCAACACCATATGTCTTTACGGATATGAAAACTTTTACCAGTAATGAACAATTTGTGATTTCTGTTACTAGAGCTAAAGCAGATCTATGTGTAAGCAGTATTGGAAGAATTCCAGTGGGGAAAAACGCATGTACTGTAATTTTGACTATTGAAGGTGTAAATAACAGTAGTTTTATAGCCTCACATAATACCTACTTTATCTGTGGCAGCCACGGATATTATCAACTACCTGCTGGGTGGTCAGGTGTGTGCTATGTGTCCTTTCTATTGCCCCCTGTGTTTCTGGCACCTGCATCATACCACCGGGACCTTAAATTATTCTACGATATCTCTAGAAATAGATACAAAAGAACAATAAGTGCTGACGAAGTAGACCAAACTGATACCACTCTGCAACAATATGTCGATTTTAATTTAGGTTTGTTCTTCTTTGTGGGTGCTGCATTAAACAGTAGGAAAATAAGACGATTGACTAGAGTTGTGGAAGCTGTTACCAATCAGACAGCTATGGCACTTGGGAACATTACGGAGGAGCTGCAAATTGCAAGGATTGTAGCTCTCCAGAACCGAATGGTTCTAGATGTGGTTCTGGCTGATCGAGGTGGTGCATGTCGCATCATCGGTAGCAGCTGTTGCGTGTTCATACCGGATCACTCACCTTCAGTATATGACGCAATATCAAAACTGCATAAGATTGCTGCAGAAATTCATCCAGAGACAGGTACTTGGACTTTTGCTGGATGGTTTTGGACTCTTGTTTCTGTTTCGGGCTGGAAGCTACTGACTATCCTGTGTGTAATGATTACGATACTTTTTACATGCTGTGTATGTATCCAATGTGGTCCAATGCTTTGCTCCATTTGCATCTCTGCCTGTATACCTGTCAAAAGGAATGTTGCAGAAACAAAGGCCCAACAAATGTTGAATAAAGAGGTGGCCGAAATAATGCTAATAGATATACGGGATGCATATTTAGATTACCCCAGAGGAACAAATGTCTTCAGCTAATGCTAAAAGGGTCGTCTGTTGTAAATTGGCAGCGATTGGGTTAGCATTAGCGGAATCCATCTTGTATTTAGAGGCTATCTTGTCCATTTTGTGGAATCCATTTTGTATTTCTGGCAGCCATTTTTTTTGCCATGTGCTGCCACGTGCTCACCATGTGCTTTGTCCTCCCTCAGTGTTGACTGCTCTTGTAATCTGCCTAGAAACGAGCTATACTTAACATCTTCCACCTTTGCACATGCCCAGTGAATTTTCAGCTGTCCTTGCAGCTGTTAGTAGTATGTAACTGTCAGGATGTGTTTACTAGCTTTGGCAAACTGTTAACTCCTCCTACCTGTCGACTGTGCATTTCTATATGACCTTATATGTACATAAAACCTTCTTCTGTACTTGTACCGCCTTTTTTTAAGCCCCTGTGTGGGTATAAAAGGACCATGCTCCTTCTGTTCGGTGTGCTACTTCATTCAATACCGAAGGGTGCTGTGTGAATGTAGTTCCACCTCATGAGGTTTATTAAACTTTGTATTTTCTATTCCAGTTTCTGTGCCAACTTCTTCCTATTGGTCTAAGAACTCTGTGCAGAAAAGGGCGAACCCCTTGCACTGGTAGGCCTAGCTGAGGTCCACTTCTACACCTGCCCTTTCACACATTGCAAAAGACACACAATTGATGGAAGGAATGCAGAACAAATCAAAACATTCTCCCCCAGTCAAGAGATCTGGGTTAAATCCATCATTCTTTTGCTCACCATGCCACCCCAGTTTAGACCTGGCATATGCAAATCAGTCTTGACCCTGTGCCTCATGGGATCAGTCCAGCCCGAACTGCCAAGCCAGGTACTCCCTGGACCGGAAACAAGCATCCTAGGACTGGAGTCGGGGTTTCACCCCTCTTCAGCCAGGATAGCTTGAAACCAGTGGCACAGTGAGCCCGGGACCTACGTCTAGGTATACCCAGCGCACTTAGGGCAAGAAAGCAAAAGACACACAATTGATGGCTGGAATGCAGAACAAATCAAAACATTCTCCCCCAGTCAAGAGAGCTGGGTTAAATCCATCATTCTTTTGCTCACCATGCCACCCCAGTTTAGACCTGGCCATATGCAAATCAGTCTTGACCCTGTGTCTCATGGGAACAGTCCAGCCCGAAATGCCAAGCCAGGTCCTCCCTGGACCGGAAACAAGCATCCTAGGACTGGTTTGGCGTCCAGTTTGGCAGCCATGGGTTCAAACCCCACCCGCACCTGCTCAGCCATCTCCCTCTGGCCCTCCAGCACACAGCATTGGAAGGCCATTTGTTTTTCCTGCGGGACTTGGGAGGATGTGGGTGCCTCCTGCTGGGTGGATTGGGTGGTTGGTGGGGTCTCCTCGATGTAGCTGGGCTGCCCTGATCCTGGAGGTGAGTCGTGGATGAGGTCAATGATGTCTAGGAGGGCTTGTGCGTCGATGCTGGTGTTGTCCTCCTCGTCATCAGTGAAGAGTGGCTGGGACTGCTCTGCAGGAGGTGTAGGCAATGCCCCTGCAATGTGAAGGGGGGATGGTGTATTACAATGTGTCCACATGTATGTAGCCGCATGGTACAGGTTGACATTCTGACAGCATGGCATTGTACATTATGACAGTCTGTGGGTCTGGGCTAGGGGTGGGCGGAATTTATGTAGTTGCGCTACGCAAAGCTCCACGAAACGGTAAAAAATATTCACGAACACGCAGAAATTCCGCAAACATGCTGAATTGCTTGTTCACGATGCTTTTTTCCTGTTCGTGATCGCTGTTTGCGTGCTCGGGGGGAAATATCTCGGCAACACGCATTTTGAGGACGCGACCAAGCAAAAAATTCCACAAAGCCGCGGAACACAGAATTTTGAGCAATTCCGTGTTCTCCGCGGAACACGAAATTACCCAAATTCCACAAATTCCGCGATCTGGATCGAATTTACCGCCCAGGCCTAGTCTGGGCGAGGTGCCAGGGTCATTGTGGGTGTGTATTGTGCCCTGCTTGATTGTGCATGTGTGCCATCGTGGCTATCTCCACCTGTCTCCCCAGTACCTGGTGGTCACTCACCCTGTTGCGGTTGTGTTGCGTCCTGTCGAGCAGTGTCCGGTCCCCTGACTCCAGCCACAGTATCCACACTGATGACTGTCGACACCAGCTCCTCCATGTCATCCAGCACGAGCTGTGGAGCTGGGCCCCCACCTCCGGTCTGCATTGCTGCCTTCTAGTTGGCGTAGAGTTTCTCCTTGGTCTTCTGCTTGATGTCATTCCATCGCCTCTTGACCTCGTCCATTGTCCGCTTGTGCTCTCTGACGGCATTCACCTTGTCGACGATGTCCCGCCATAGTGCAGTTTTGGTGCCCAATGACACGGAGTTGACGAAGAGTTGTTGGTGGTGTTCCATCACCTCAGTAACTATGATCCTGTTCGCTTGCGGACTGAACTTTGTCTTCCTCGTCTTCTTGTCCTTGCCCTTCCCTGTCCCCAATGTCCCGGGCTGGTGGTCTGGGGTGCTTGTGGTGTTGCGCTCGTCCTCTGCGCCTGCTCCAGCTGCCTCCATGGTGCTTGGGTGTAGGTCAGTTTGGGTGTGGGTGTTTTTTCTACTTTTATGGTGATTTTTTTCGGCCTGCCAGGTGTATGTTGCAGGCCTGGTGCTGCTTTTCGCTGATTTCCTCATCGCGCTTTGGTCCATCGCGTGTTTTTTGGTGTTGTGTTTTTATGTCCGTTGTGGTGGTTGTATCGCGGTAATTGTCCGCGGTGTCGGCGGACTATCGCATGGTACCGCCTTGTTGTGAATTCCACTTCAGGGCAGAAGGGGGAATCAACCTCAGCCCTGGCAAAAACTTGGGTGTCTATGTCTGCCCCATGGTCTCCAACGAGCCCTGACTGACATCGCTGGAGTCATGACGCAGAGAGTAGAACAGCTATCCGCTCAGAGTGGCTCCAGCGATACCAGCCAATAGCTGGCACACATGTGGAGGCTCATGGAGGGCATGGTGCGTATGGAGGTGGAAAGGATGGCAGCCACCGCTGCACATCATCGGAATGTAGCTGGGAACTATCATCCCCTGCAGACCTCCATCAAGGCATTGCCGCCACAAGGCATGGCGCTGATTAATGGTGCTGCCCCTACACCATCCACATCCCCACCTCCTGGTGTGTCAGTGCCTCACAGTGCAATAAATGTATCCAGCCAGGCCCCTGATGTGTCAATGGCACACAGTGCCGCAGCCGGGATTCCAACACCCTCTGGCTGGCCCTCCATGGGCCCATATTGTGTAGTGTGCTCGGCATTGCCCTGTACCGCTCCAGCTGCATAACTGCACTGGATGTGCAAATAAACATCCAGTGACGCACTGCTGTGTCATGGCTTACATCATTCAGGTATAGATGTGTGGATGAATGTGGGGACAGTGCCTTCCCTTGCGTCAATGATGTTCATCCTGTGAGATGCGAGTCAGAGGGAGCGACATTGCATTTTGTGTACCTGGTCCCGTGAACACTACAACAGGGACACACGCATCAGTCACTTCCTTGTCCGGACATGGACTGGACCATGCCCCGAGCCCACGAGTCATTGTGGCAAGCCCTGCACTGGTCCTGCGTACAGCAGGCCAGACCACTCCGATGACGCACAGAGGGGGGGGCCATCATTGCTACCCGTCGCAGGCGTACTCGCTGGTGGTGTTCAGGTCACTGGTCTAGTCGTCAGCATGTCACAGCCACTCTCTGAGGGCAGGTTTGCACACACACCACACCCATCCGGCACAGGCGTCACAGGCCATGTGACTCCGCCAACATAAGGGGCCGACGACGTCACATTCCCCTCTTCCGGTGGTGACTGATTGACGACTGCTCCACGCTTCCCATTCATAAAGGGCCCATGAGTTGTTGTCCACAGGATTGGTGGCATCTGAGGCCTGGTGCACGACACGGGCCTACTGCCACGTGGCGCTGACTGGGCTTGCACAGGGTTAGTGGCACCCAAGGCCTTACGGCTGGCACGGGCCTGCCACCACGTGGCGCTGACTGGAGTTGCACAGGGTTAGTAGCACTCGGAGCATTGCGGCCGGCACAGGCACCCCGCCACGGGATGGTGACTTTGGTTTCACTGAGTCAGTGGCACCTTAAGCTGCTGAGCGAGTGTGCAGCTTGCGAAGATGTCCCATCCCGGCGGTCCAGACAGCTCAGGTTTTGTGTGCCCTGCTGGACCGCAGTGTAGGCCAGAGCCAGCGGGCAGCGTGGGCCTACCGCCAACGTGGTGTCCCTTCCGGGATCCCAGAGTTAGTGGCACCCATTGGGCTGAGCGGGTGTGCAGCCCGCGATGGTGCTGGGTGCACTGGTATGTCCTCTGCCACGGAGTAATCAAGACCCAGCACCAGACGTGAGACCTGTTGGCCTGCGGAGCGTGGCTGCATGGTGTGGAGGGTGCCATGTCTGAGGGCCCGGGCTTGTGGCTTGCAGCGGCAGGTGGTGGGACCTCCCGTCTATGCGCCGGTGGCGGAAGGTGAGCAGTGAGGCCTGGGTGTGCATGGGCGGCCATGCTCCGATAGGCGGCGGGAGGGGTTGGCCTGCCTCTGCCTGGATGTGCATGGGCGGGCAGGCGATGTTGTCTTGTGTAGGTGTGTGTACTGTGCCTGTCATGTATCTGGACTCTGTTTCAGCTGGCGTCTCTGACTCAGTTGTGTGACCTGGTGAACTGCGATACATACCTGCGCGTGGTTGGAGACACACCGGTGGCAGCAGGTGAGCAGTGTGGCCTGGGTGCACAGGGGCGGCACTGTCTCTCTCTCCCCCTCTCTTCTTCTCTTTCTCTCTCCCTCTCTTCTTCTCTCTCTCTCTCTCCCCCTCTCTTCCTCTCTCTCCCCTTCACTCTCTCTCCGTCCTTTGATGTGCGGAGGACACACCTTCTCATCATGATTTTTGTCTTGCAGGCTGGGTCCTACGGATTGTCCCGAGGAGAGCGGCCATGTGTCTTCATTTCACTTCAGTGTTCATTTTAATAAAGTTTCATTTGTTGCTTCGAAAGTGAATGTGTGCTGCTCCTTTCTGATCGGCACATGCCTGTCACCAGTTGTGATTGTGTGACGTCAGGCGGATTATTTTGTGCATGTTTAGGTGTAGCTGATGTGGCATGTCTTTGGTCGGGGGTGCCAGGGAGTGGTGGTCCTGGGGGTGGTGTCGGTGGCTGTTGTGGCCCTCTTGGGTGTCCGGGCCGCATGATGGGTGGCTCCATGGCTTCTGTTGTTCTTTAGGTGTGACTCTGGGCTGGTCTCCCTTTTGTGGTGCAGGCAGCCGTCCGACTTTACACCAGGTCAGAGCAGGTGTAGATTTCCTGGTGCTAACGCGCCTTATTGCATGTTTTGTGTTGTTATCGCCGATGTGGCTGGTCGTTGAGAATGTTGTGGTGTGATTTTGTCAGGGATTTTGGCACGGGAACGCCCACTCTGCATCTCATTAGCGATAGTTGCGCGGGTCCTCTGTGGCGATGTTTTTTGTGGCTGCTATCGCGGGTAAACTGGTGCTGTGGGGTGTTAACACCAGCTTGTGAATGGGGCGATGGATTTATCGCAACTTTGGCTGCAAAAAAAGTGCCGTTGATTCGGCGATAGTTTCTTGTGTATATGCCCCTTTGTGTGCTGTAAATATGTGCTGTGCATTACTCATCGTTACCAGTAAGGTAGCCTGCTGAAAGCACGTGGACGTGCACACCTGTACCCAAACACAAGACATGCTCAGACCGCCTGTAGCTATCCTTGAAGTTAGCTGTTGAGAGGCTGAGTGCGTGGGCGGAACAGAGGGGGGGGGGGGCGCACCCATTGCCCCTCTGAACTCCCATTCCGCCCTCGCTGCCTTCAGGCGCTATCACCTGGGTACCAGACAGCCCCGGCCCCTGACGCGCCTGGGCGAGGGAGCCTGCCAGACATCTTTCCGAAGGCTTCCGTTGCCAAGGTTACCCCCTCTGAGAGAGTTCGTGACTAGCATGGCGGCGTCATTAGGACAGACAGTTTTTGAGATTATCGCAGCCCCACCCGAGTACTTCACAGGTCTTTAAAAGACCATTTACATGTTAACGAGGCTTTGTTTATTTTTTAACCCCTTCATCTCCACTATGGGCATGGCGAAAGGTGACAAATCTTTGGCACCAGTAAACTTTGCCTACTTTCCTGCTGTGTGAATATTTCTTTTTCTATGCAGCGCAGGAGAAAATAAGTTTGTTTATTCTGACTCACCTTTCCTAACCCCTGCAGCTGCTTATCACATCAGACTGTGACGCAAAGTTTGGCTAATGGAGTAGGTAAGAGAATGTGTTATTATTTGTTTTTCTTTTTAAAATCTGCTCAGGCCCAGCAGGACACATACTTCATGTGTGCTTCATTTAAACAGTTTTTTTCATGATCTTGGCTGATGCAGGACAACAATGAGACAATACAAGATGCCCAGATAACGCTGGTGATTAACGATCCTGCTGGAGAGCAATCATTTGTCTGTTAGCAGTTTTTAAATGCAGATTAACTGTATGTTATGTGGCAGCTCAGTGGGTTACTGCCTTTGTCACCGAGATCCTTGTTTTACTTGCAGTTCAGAAGTTACAATCCTAACATAGGACAGTGACCTATGAACTGTCATCAAAGAGCTGCATGCAAACCTGAATGGTATAGTTAGAACTTTGCTTTTTTGTTTTGTGATATGGTTAGATCTTCCCCAGTCTTCCATTATTCTAATGTTGCTAAAATGAGTATGTTTGGGCAGAGATACATTTTTATCAGTAAAGCCAACCCCCAACCACTGGAGTACTCTCTAAATACTGAGTTTGTGCTTCTCTAGACCAAACCCTCTTAAAATATACTGCCCACCAGTATGAATGACATGTGATTTATACACCTTGTAATCCTCATTGGCTTATGTGACATTCCCTTCAGACTGATTTACATACTTGTATGATTCGTTGTCTCTGTATAATGTGTGCGTGGTGTAAAGTGCTAACACACTCTACACTGATATGAGTAGCGCTATACAACAAATGAAATGCATATGAGAGCGGGGCTACGTAAAGATGAGGGGCACTGTTGGAGGGTGGCAGTGAGGGAATCCGATGAAGAGGTCATGGGGTGGAGGGGCAGAGAGGGAGAGATGAGGGGCACTGGTGCAGGGTGGTAGTGAGGTAGTCTGAGGAGTAGGTCATGAGGGGGAGGGGCTACGGAGAGATGAGGGGCACTGGTGGAGGGTGGCAGTGAGGGAATCTGAGGAGGAGGTCCATAGGGGGGGCCATGGAGGGATGAGGGGCACTAGTGGAGGGAGGTAGTAAAGGTATATACGGAGAAAGAGGTTCTTGGTGGGGCACCAAAAAAGACTTTCGCATTAGCGCTAAAGCCGGCCCTGTCATGGCCTTTCTGTTTTTGTTTATTTAATTAGCAGTCGGGTCATAAGGGCTACTGTGGAACATACTTTAAAGTGTGTGCTAATTATATTTACTGCTATATTCAATGTTTTAAGTTTGAAGGTGATTTTACTAATGTTTTTACCGGGAAAAATGAAAGTGGAGCCCAATGGTGCCTGATATGGGGCTGGGGTCCAAGGCCAGCTGTGAGATAAGGTGCACTGGAGAGTAGTAGTGGATAATCAAGCCTGTAAGGGAGTGCGTTGCAGAGTCCGGGGTCAGGTGGAGGTAGTAAAGGCCCGCACAGAGGGAGCCCGAGAAGTGTCACTTACCTGATACTCCCACCTCAGAAACCTCCTCCTCCCATCAAAGGAACATTACATGGAAATAACACTTTTTGAGAGTGATAATATTTAGAAAGAGATCTGGAAAAGAGTGTGTTTTACTGGGTCTTGTAAAACTAAGAAGAGATAAAGGAGGGCCCTGAAGCAGGCCTGCCTAGACATATATGCGATAAATTGAGCCCGCAGTGGCCCACCCAAATGCACCCTTGGATCACCCAAATAAAAAATTCCTGGTGCCTGGCCTGACTAACACCCTCATGTATACTTTCCAGAAGCGCGGAAAATAACAGCGTAAACATGAGGTAAAAGCGCGCAGGGCGTCACACTTTTTCCTCATAGTCATAATTAGCCCGTGTCCACACCAGCAGAGAAAAGGCATTTCGTTTACCTCAGCCTCCACAAAGTGTTTTTTTAGTGCGAACAGGTAGATGGGGAAAAAGTGCGGTAAAATGACTTTATTGCTAGTTTTCCACTTACCTCTAGTTTATACTTATTTTAGCCGCTGAGTGGGTGACGCCAAATACCACTTAATTACCTTCTGGGTCGAGGTGGCGAGTTTGGCCCCAGCCGTTGTGCACACAGTCGGACATATATCAGCTTGAGTGAGCAGAGGTGCCCGGATCCAGACCCAGAAGTAAGGGGGTTTACACGCACACTGACATGCACATTAAACGTAAAGACACACCAGTAAATATAGTCCCCACCCAGATAGCAAGGAGCCAGAGTATCACACAATAAATCTGGGATTAAGGAGTTTAGAGAATGTGTCTGGTTAGAGTTAGGTGCGTACAGCAAGATGACGGACGGGGAGCCCGTCTAACAACCCCTCCCACACCACATACCTCCCTTCTGAGTCAAGGGCTAGAGCTTCGACCTGGGAGCCGGGGCACCGGGTTCGAGTCTCGGCAGGGACTCTCAACATCCTGTGATTCTAGGCAAATCCCCTAATCTCCCCCCTGCCTTATAAAAACAAGCATTGGCATAGCCAATTGGTCCCGCCTTTGGGACCTTATAAGTGTTTTGCCATGCAACAGTTAATGTTGTTGCACCAATGATATTGTGCTGGATAACTAAACACTTATAAGGTCCCAAAGGCGAGACCTATTGGCTATGCCAATGCTTGTTGCCCTGAGAAGCTGCCACCCCATTGCAGCCCAGTCGAGTGTGAGGTGCCAATTGGGACAGTGAATCTTTTGACTGTCCGTTTCTTTTGCATCAGCGAAGCACACTGATACCTCCAGGGCGATTTAAAATAGACAATGCGCAAATAGGTATGGCATGATCTGACCGCCTCCAAGCGCAGGGAAGAAGGGTTAATGGACAGTTTCACTAACCGGTATTCCCCCCGTTGCGCGAGGTGGTTGGGAGTTTTGGGAAACGCCACTAATTATTATATTCCTGCAGTGGTGGTAAATGGCAAGAGAGCATGGCACAGGGCCATCGTGCCGCTGTGAACCTGGCTCATGGACAGAGGATGCATTGTCATGGTCTGAGGGGCATTACAGACCCAGCAGGTAACTTGCAAAATCGATATACAGCAGCTGGGTGCATCGTGGAAGCCTGCGAAGTGCTGGTTCAAGAAAACCACATAAATCGGGAAACCGTGGCTGTAAGAGACTTTAGAGTCGCGATGGACCAGAGGTGAAGGTATGGGCTCTTATCCTGAAGGCGTAATGGGCTGGTACCCAGTTAAATCTATAGGAATGGTAGGCTGTTACCGGCTCTAGCCTCACAGGCGCATGCCCAGTGAGCAAGTGCGCAGCCATCCTTAAGTTTACACCAGAGGGTTACAACACTACAGGTATTCATGGGAGAGAAGTGGATGAGGGTTACTGTTTTTGTGTGGCTGGAGGTCAGAACTAATGACGGCTGACCGCACTGCAGCCGGTTCACCGGTGTCTACAGATCCAATACAGTCACTGGCTTCACCAACAAGGATCGCTTAGGAGCCACCCTCTGCTGCTGGATGCGGAGGAAGGTGGGTGCAGTGGGCTCCATATTGGCCTGAGGTGTTGGTTTGGAAGGGGACGGACAGTCATATCTATGTGTGCGTGTGTTTAATGCCCCCACCCCTTTCTCTTGGCTTCATGTGGCTGGACAGTTAGACGGGCCGACTTGGAAACTAGGGAACCGGGTTTGAGCTCAGTGGGCGCTCAAACATCCTGTTATCCTGGGAAAATCACTTGATCTGGATTCACCCGTCTGTGGTGCAACTGGTGCTCATGTGAAGCAACCTGACACCCGCGGTTTTTAGTTCGTGCCAGATACAACTTTAAACAAGCATTGGCCAGGCGGCCATGAAAGCGAAAGTGATCGCGGTAAGCACGCAAGTGGTGCACACGCAGCAGTGATCACGCTGGAAGGGAGGCAGATGGCGGCTGCGCACGTGCACGCTCGCGTGAACGCAAGCGCTAGGCCAGCCAAAGTGTGGGGTAGCACTTTGAAAACCCACCTACTAAATGTCTCGCAGGGCAGCGAATGCGCTGGCTCAGGCGAGACCTAATGATTGTGCCCATCTGTAACACAACTGGTGCTCATGTAAAGCGCTCTAATACCTTTGGGTCTAGTTTGCGCTATATAAACTCCCCCCCCCAAAAAAAATCCTAGTGTGCAACACCAAAAGTGGTACCCCAGGAGCAACCCATATCGAGGCATCCTTGGTGTATTTGGAGTATGTGGTTCCCACCACCGTACCTCGCCACCTCTTACACTACCTCTCAAAAGCAGGAGCATTGAGGTGGGTCTCCTCGAGAAAGGCGATGTAATCTCTGCGCCTCTTCAAATATTGGTGTATGAGATACCTCATTACATAACCTGCCATACCCATAACGTTCCAGGTCATAAACTGGTATTTCGTCCCAGCTACCAATTTACTATCCTGCATTGGTCATGTGATACGACCCGGAATCCTGCACTTCAACCCCACCCATCACCACCCTTATCCCCTGCAATGACTCCCAACCTTACAGGAATGCATACCATAACTGAAAGAGAAAAGGACAATGAGCTAAAAAAAGTTAAATTCAATCCCCAACATCGGTCAGTGCGCCAACAGACGCCCAGCCAGCAGCACTATAATAAAAAGAAACACAGTTATACAACAGTCATATATTCTAGCCTGTGTTCAAATGAGGGCTAAGGTTAGTGCAGCGGCATTATGTCTACTCAATATGGAGCCCCCTATGTCCAGTCCCCGCTGACCCTCTGGTAGGAGTACTTACAGATCCTCCAGCAAGCCATGTCACATGGCCAGGCTGGGCAACCTACAGAAGGTCGTCAGCAGATATGGGAGTGATGACCCCCCACCCCCACGAAGCAGGGAGTCTGCCAGAGCCAGGTCCGTCTCAAAGCATCGCTCTCAAGCCTCTCTCCCTCAGTCCTGGGGGGGAGTTGTTGCATTGTGCCGCTCCACCACACCAACTGCTTGGACTCTCTCTGACTGCCTGCTCCTTTGAGAGGCCCTCCTTTTCCTCTCCCCTGTGTGCTGTGTTGGATTTTGTGTTTGTGTACCCTTCATTTTTAGTCTGTGTAATGTTATATTCTGTACCACTTTTCTCTTGTAACGTAACTAGCTCTATTGTACAGCGCTCTGACACCTTTGGGTAATGTCCGCATTTTATAAAAATGCACTAAATAAATAAAAATAAAGGGCTTTCAACGTTGTTGCACCTTCCAGTCCGTCAGTTCCCCCCTCATGGGAAGCAAGTCGATGCCCCTGCGCTCTAGCCAAGCCCAGGCCTCCCCAGGAGTCACACAGAAAGTAGGGTGGTCATCATGCATTATCTTTAGTGTGGCAGGAAACTGCAAAGTATACTTAATGTTGCAATCATGGAGACGTCGCTTCACCTCCAGGAAGGAGGTCTGCCACCTCTGTACCTCCACAATGTAGTCACGGAATATGTTTATCTAGGAGCAACCAATCATCCAAGGCCTCTTGGCATGTGCCAATTGTAGTATATGGCCTCTATCCCTGTAGTTGAAAAGGCAGGCAACAATCGGTCTCAGGGGGGAGTTCTGGGAGGGAGTGGGCTGCCCAGTACTTTATGGGCCTGTTCCACAGAAATGAAGGTTGTGAATTTACCCCCAAGCATCACTTCGAGGTAGAACTCCATCCTAGGGCATTCGGTGAGCTCCGGCAAACCCACGATCCTCACATCTTTGTGGCAGGTTCGACCCTCTTGGTCCTCAACATGTTTTTTGAGTTAGCTGACTATCCTCCTGCAGGGATCTAATGTAATAGCCTGCCTCCAAGACTGCCGGCCTGAGTGCGGGCAACATAGACTCAGAGTCCTCCACCCGTTCCTTCAGTTTCTTATGGTCTTTCCACATGAGGCCCATATCTATCCCCAATGCGTCGTCTTTTAGAGCACCAGGGAGGATTTAATGTCCAGGATTGCGATCAGAATTTCTTCAAATTTATGACATTGGTCCGATAGCATGCTCTCCAATGTCATATCAGGAGAACCTGGGAGATCTACCTCCGTTCCACTGGCTCTCCCTCTGGATGCTGCCAACGAGTCCTTGTCATGCTTCGGGAGAACCATTGGAGTGGCCCGGAGGGCAGGCGCATCTGCAAGCAGGAGAAAAGCGGAGCATCCCACTCCTCATCACTCCCTGGGGCCTCTAGTATATATTCATTTACAAAGTTCCCCCTCGCTGTTTGCAGCAAAGCAGGGGGGCAGCAAATCAAATTGTGGGTACCGTTAGGTGCAGCGGAAAACAGACCAGTCTTACTGGGGAAAGACAGCAGGGATCTGTGCCCAGGATGGGCACCTCACCAACTTGACAGCACCAGGAGGCTGCAATTGTCAGTCTGCTGGTACATTGATACATGGGATGGGGTCCCGCTCCCCGAGGCGAGGCACGTCGTGTATCACTGTCCCCTTCACAGGGATCTAGGGCTTATTCCCATAATGTAGGCACGGTCATGGTGGTAAATGTTTATGTGGGCAGGTGGGCACAGCACAGCTGACCGTGGCCCAAGAGTCCTTGGGCCACCCAGAAGCCAGCAAGAATGGGTCGCAGGGATGAGGCGGGCCACAGAGTCTCTTTACTGGTTGCTGCACAGCCCAGATGTGGAGCTGTCTTTCCGAATGACACGGCCCATGTCAGGCAGCGAGGTCGCCTCAGTCAGGTGGTATGGCCATGCCCGAGAGCACTGCAGCCCTCTGGGGTGCTGGTGTTCTGGCAATGCGGGCAGAGAAGGATGTTGCCCATGGCTGGACAAGCAGGAGTCAAGTGCACACCCGAGATGAGAGGAGATGCGACGTGAGATGCTGGAGGCTCTGCCCTGACATGATTCTGCTGCCTGGCTGATGGCAATAGGCCTCACCTCGCTCAAGCTGCTCTAGGTGGTCATGGGGGCTCCACAGAAGATCGCCCTGCCACCCTGCAAATTCCGTCAATGGTGAGTGAGGAGAGTGGATCTTGTGGGGGGGGGGGCAGGAGCCCCTTAGGATGTGTTTCAGCAGACTGGGTTCACGGAGCTCCGTGCCTTGCGACTCACTTGACTGTCATCTTTGCTACGCCTCCATCAAAGTATTTATGTATGGTGAATATGCAATGTATGTAAGTAACATATTGCTAAAACTATTGGCAAAGCCAAAAATCAGTAGGTCCCAAAAAGGAGAACTATTGGTTTTGCCAATGCGTATTCACAACATCTTACCACCACTTGTACCTTTCATCCATGCCAAATTTTTTGTAGCACGAGAAAATAGAGTTTTTGTGATTAGTGAGAGAGTGGCATTCATGATATAGTTTAGCTTGCTGAGTAAACGGAGTCTCTGGCGTAACTCTATAAGGTTTGTTTTCACGCTCAGTACGAACTTAGTCCAATGCACCAGCGCTGAATGTGAAAGACAGGTTATTGTAGCCCCGACAGAACCCCAGCCAACATCATTTAGTTTGTGCCAATGGTTTAGAGTTACTAGCAGGGAACAGTGGCAATCCAAATGATCGTTCATTAATGATGTATACACTCAAGAGCACTAGTAACAGAATATGCATTTCAATATATTTATTTTAAAATAGCCATTTTAAAACTCCAGGATCTGGTGCATACAATAGCGATAACATCACAGAAGATAAAAAACAGCTAAGTTTTTCAATGGCAGTGAAAATGGGGAAAACATCACAAACATCACTATTTATAGCCCTTAACACCCTCCCTGTGCTATCTCTAAATACTGTGCTAGTTCTAGCAGATGAATAAATAATAAGCCTGGGATTTGGAGGTGGTGTGCAACAGGGTTTGTTGTCTGTTTGGAATAGCTTGTGAGCTATATCGAGCACAAGGCCAAGAACTAGGAGATTGCGTCTACCTAAGAACACAATCCTGGCACCAGTTCATGAAGGCAGGATGGAATGCTTCTTAAAGCCTCAGAGAGTCTTGCTGGAGGCTTCTGCAAACTTGATGAAATCTGGTGCTGTGCACATCTGGATCTGCAATCTGCATCTGTTACCTCAGTGATGTTTGTCTCTCAAAAAGTGGTCCCTTAAAACTTTCAGCGGGAGAACCAGCGGGAAAAATTACGAGAGGTATGCCCACCTCTGCCAACTCCACCCCTCAGGTGGGGGAAGCAAGGTGAAGCACAACTCTCAGTCCCCGCCACCTTGCAGATGGGGGGACTCAGCCAACCAAGGACAGGCTCATGCCCACCTCCCACTGGAGAGTGGCATAATAGGGGGTGTACCCACCCCAGGGACGAGACTCACTGGTCCCTGCCTTTTACCTACCTGTAACGCCCCTAAATCTAGTATTTAGGGGCACCCCTGAACCTTGCTTCCTCAGACAAGAAGAAACTGCAAGTAGAAGAAGAAGGACTGAACAGCCGAGCAGCAGCTAACAAGAGGAAGACGCCCACTGACTTGGCCCCAGCCCTACCGGCCTGTCTCCACCTCAAACCTGCTCCTGTGAAATCCCGGTGTGTCCTGCAGCCAGCAACCTCGAAAACCCCGGAGGACCTGTCTGCCTTCAACCACAAAGACTTTGTCTCCCGTGAACACTGGATTTGTTCATCTGCAACCGCTGGCCTTGGCCTGAAACCGCAAATCCACATCACTCTGCACCCGCCGTCCAAGGCCTGATCTCAAGTGGGCAAACGAGGAGGTAATCCTGGTGATCCTGACCCGAGATCCGGTGACCCCTGACCTGCCTCAAGCCTCCAGCGACGCCTGCAGTCTAAATCCAGAAGGACCCCCTCACCGCGACCAGGAGCTGGTAAGAAGATCCGACCCCAAAATGCACCCCTGCACCCGACGCTCTACGGCCTTGTGTGCACAAACTGATGGTGCCTAACCAACCCCTAACTTCCCAACTTAGCTCTCGAAGTGGTGGTCGCACCCAGAAGACCTTCATCCCCAAGCCTGTAGTGCCTTTGCAAACCGGAGATTCCCCATTGAAAACAACAGGGCGCCCAACGTTGAAACAACACCCTGCACCCGGCCGCCCTAGTGTTGCTGAGGGTGCATCTTTGGTGCTAATTTATTTCCCCATTTGCCCTGAGCTAAAGTCCAGGAGCTTTGCTCCCACAACCAAGTGGCCTGCTTGCCAGCAGCCACCAACAGGAGGCTCCCTACCCCCCATTGGATAACATTGGGCCTCAGCACTCTGCACCCGGCCGCCCTAGTGCCACTGAGGGTGATACTAGAGTGCATTCTTGACCCTGGTGGACCCCTGATTCTACCCCCAGAACCTCAACTCCCACTACCAAATACTTACCTCAAAACCGATAACACTATTTTCCTCCATAGGATACCATTGACTGTTCTTCTGTGAAAAGTTTCCAAGTGTGGAGTTTGAGAAACTAAAGACATTCTTTAAAATTGCATAATCTAACAAAAACGATTTTACCTACCTGTTTTCAGGAAATGTCCCAGAGTAGTATCTAGGTATACTACTCTGTGTAAGCCTAGTAATCTCAAAAGTTACCTACCTTTTATTTTACTAAAAAGCCTATTCAAGTCTATGTACTGAATTTACTAAGTATTGCATTTCTCTGCATCCATACTGTAAATCAAACCAAAGTGCATATACAATTATTATTCAAACTGTATTTCAATTAAATTACTACTGTAAAGTATTTATTGCTTACCTGTGCCAGGCTTGCTTGGTTCTAGAAAATAAAATAATAGAAGAATATTTTTATACAAAAACAATTGGTCTGAAGTTCAGTCTTTGAGTGTGTGAATTCATTTGCTGACTGTACAAATGCTTAACACTGTCCTCTGATACTGCCTTACTGCTCGACCACACTACCACAAATAGAGAGTGAGGTGCTATCTAACTTTACCTCTGCCTACTTTTGGGGTTCCACTGGACTCTGTGCGCACTATACCTCACTTTGGTATAGTATCTACAGAGCCAGCTTCCTACACATGTGCCTCCATCAGAGTTGTTACTTTCACGAGTCCCTCCATGCGCATTGTCGCTGTTGCATGTGCCTCTATCAGAGTTGTCGTTTTCACGAGTGCCTCCATGCACGTTGTTGCTGTTGCATGGGCCTTCATCAGAGTTGTCGCTTTCACGAGTACCTCCATGTGCGTTGTAGCTTTTGCATGTGCCTCCACCAGAGTTGTTACTTTCATGAGTGCCTCATTGCGTTATCACTTTTGCATGTGCCTCCATCAGAGTTGTCGCTTTCACAAGTGCCTCCATGCGCATTGTCGCTGTTGCATGTGCCTCTATCGGAGTTGTTGCTTTCACGAGTCCCTCCATGCGCATTGTCGCTGTTGCATGTGCCTCTATCGGAGTTGTTGCTTTCACGAGTCCCTCCATGCGCTTTGTCGCTGTTGCATGTGCCTCTATCGGAGTTGTTGCTTTCACGAGTCCCTCCATGCGCTTTGTCGCTGTTGCATGTGCCTCTATCGGAGTTGTTGCTTTCACGAGTCCCTCCATGCGCTTTGTCGCTGTTGCATGTGCCTCCATCAGAGTTGTCGCTTTCACAAGTGCCTCTATGCGCATTGTCGCTGTTGCATGTGCCTCTATCGGAGTTGTTGCTTTCACGAGTCCCTCCATGCGCATTGTCGCTGTTGCATGTGCCTTCATCAGAGTTGTCGCTTTCACGAGTACCTCCATGTGCGTTGTCGCTATTGCATGTGCCTCCATCAGAGTTGTGGCTTTGACGAGTGCCACCAGGGGCGTTGTCGCTGTTGCATGTGCCTCCATCAGAGTTGTCGCTTTCACGAGTACCTCCATGTGCGTTGTTGCTGTTGCATGTGCCTTCATCAGAGTTGTCGCTTTCACGAGTACCTCCATGTGCGTTGTCGCTGTTGCATGTGCCTCCATCAGAGTTGTGGCTTTGACGAGTGCCACCAGGCGTGCTGTCGCTGTTGCATGTCCCTCTATCAGAGTCGTCATTCTCACACAATTTTTTGTTGCATCAGAAGTCTGAATGCAGCCCTACTCTGAAGCTCTTTGACTGACAGCCTGGGAGCAGGAAATCCTGAGTTCATCAATATTACAGCAGAAGTCCTTGTTCGCCCCCCAGGCACTTCTGCAGCACTCGTTGTTTCCAGAGAAGTTAATAGAGAATGTTCACATTGTCAGAGCTCAGTGGCATGTTTGATTAGGTATTAAGATTTCAGAATGTGGATGTGTGAAAATAATTAAAGCTGGCAAAATGCTTCCTAATTGAATCATTTCTCATTTTGTACATTTTCATGGTTTTCAAAATGTGTTATTCTTCAGTCATTTGCTAAATGTCTAAAGAACTACAAGAAAAATGTGTCTTCAATAAATATGGGCATTTATTGTAAAAGGTAGAATGTCAAATTAGCGGAAGTGACATCACGCATGGTTTGATCCCCGATGACACCCAATATCCTGCCCTTAATCCCCCAGTTTGCTTGCGAAGGGTGACGGTAGGGCTGTCGTGTTTACCTTAAGTCCCTGCTGCTGCCTTCACGACTACTGAAACCAGGGGCAGCAGGGGCAGCGCCAGAACAAGCAGTTGTCAAAGGAAAGCCCTTGCAACTCCAAACTGACGCCCAGGGATGTGCACATTTCACAGGTATGTATATGTTTTGTTGTCAAAAGGAGACTAAATCTGTCCCTTGCACGTTTCTCTTGTTATATTTAGGCAAGCGAAACATGCGCAACTTCATGAACTTTTCTCCTTGTATCCAGAAATCTGGGGGAAGTGAAGTGTGTTAAAGTTTCAGATTTCTACCTCAAAAGAAAATCCACATTCTCTTGAAGGCCACTTAACAAAAAGCAACCTGTCTGGTGAAGCACTCTTCAGATGTACCACAGATGGACCACAAAGCGCCGCAGAGCATCAGAAGAGCTAAAAGCCTCCTCCTGGGCGTAAATCACATATGAGGGGCATGCCAACTCATTCCCAGGAGACATTCAGTGTGGGACACATGATGGAATAGGTGAATATTTGTTGTCATTGTGAGTATTTCACTAGTATGATCATTAGGTATATGAGTGTGTTGCTTCAGGATTAGGGGTGGGCGATAAATTCCGCTCTGCCGTGGACTTGGATGAGTTTTGGCCACTCTGCGTTATGCATGTAATGTGGAGTTCCAGCCAAATTCCGTCAACAGCCGCGTGGTGGAGATTTTTCTCATGGGCGGCTTGCAAATGGTAAGTTGGTGAGCGCGTTTGAGATTTGGTGTCCTCATAGCGTGATTTTTAATCGCTAGGAGGGGACAAAGTGAGATTTCCCCAACGCAGACGTCGCAACCATTCACGGTCAGAAAGTTGCCTCTGGCAGCATTCACTGGCATGCTGTGTGATGCCGTTCGCTCTGTTTTTTCAGTGCGGAACGAGCTCCCAGCGCTAAAAATCACTGCGAGCAGGATGACATGCCTAATTCCACCCATTAGCAAAACTCTGCAGAATCTCACAGAGCTTTCATGTAACTCGGCAGAATTCCGCAGAGTGAAACTCCACGAATTCCACCCAATCCTATTCAGGACTCCTCGGGTGTTGGGCCCTACTACAGCGTAAGAGGAAGTATGCTGATGAGAATATAGGAATCCTCAGGAGCATTTGTTAAGAGGGTTTAGAGCTAGATTGATGCCCTCAGTGTTGTATGACCTTAAACAATTTTGTTGGTTCCTTAAACGAATCAATCTGTCAATCTATCAATCAATCACGTATTTGCAAAGTGCGGCTTATGACCCTGGGGGGTATCCAGACACTGAGGTTCTGACAGCCTCCTGAAGTGCTTTCCTGAAGTGGGTGAGGGTGGGCGCAGTTCCCAGGTGGAGGGGAAGGTTGTTCCAGGACTTGGCGTCAAGGTAGGGGAAGGAATGATCTCTGCAGCGGCTTTGACAAATGCGTGTGACGTGTACGAGAACGAGGAAGGAAGAACTGAGTTCTCTGGTGGGTTGGTGGAAAGCCAGGCGGTGGTTGATGTAGTTGGGTCCGATGATGTGGAGAGCTTTGTATGCGAGGGTCATTATCTTGAACTGGCATCTCCTCTGGATGGGGAGCCAGTGGAGGCTTCTGAGGTGAGGGGTGATGCTGGTTCATTTGAGAAGGTCTAGGATGAGTCAGGCTGCTGTGTTTAAAACCGAATTTAATTATTCTCTTTTCAATTCTCCACCTTTAGTTATGTGGTGCTCTTTGGCGTTTGTGCCTATCAGCTTTCTCATGGCTAGCATATGATACTCACTGGGTTCAGGTAATGCCTCCAGTGTTTGGCTACTAGTTATTAGCCTGCTGGTTAGAAGCGTTTGGGTGCCTGCCTTTGCCTTTGTATTCGTCACTGCCCGACTCCATCAGGTCCAGAATACAACTAGAAACAGTCAGTGATATAGGCAGATTTTTGTTCCTTAGGTAGAAATGGTCTCAAAGGGACTCAGTGCCCAAAACTCGGAGAAGTGACATAAAGGACAGCCATGAATAGAGGTAGTTGGTGAAGTCTAGAACAGTGGATCATACTTTCCTGCATCCCACTGCACAAAGCGTGCAAAGAGGGGAAGCGCTGCTCGCTCTATGGGGTTCTTGGGATTCTCCTCTGAGGAAATCGCTAAAATGTTGTCAAATGCATTTTAAGGAAACCGACACACTCATCTTGAGATTAAGCGAAAGAGGTTTTACGAAAGGTTTGTTGAACAGGCCGAGGAAAAGGGCATGGTATTGTCCACGAGACACCCTATTAGAGGGTAAACTGAAGGACTTCACAATCAACAAATGAGTGTGTGTGGCCAAATTGAACACCAGCAGCCATGACATCACGAGGGTCATCACCAAATACTGAAACTTGGTTGCCACTGAAATTGATATAACTGAAAAACCCATGTTTGCGTTCAAGCGGAGCAGAAATGTAAAATTCCACGTGGTCAGCTCCTTCTTGGAATCTCCACTTATATCTGACCAACTGAGTCTCTCGCCATTAGTAGGTCATTTCAAATGTAGACACTGTGAAGCTTGCAGGTCCACAAGGTAGTGAATTCACACACCTCGGTAGCACACATACGCTACTACATCATACAAATTGTAACAGTTCTGGTGAGATTCATGTGATCAGTTACAACACTGCAGTACGTTTCTCTGCAAAGTTCAGGGTGCCCTGCTGAGAGTCTAAAATGGTGGGTACTGAATGAATGAATGAATATTATGCTTCTAAAGCGCAAACTTAGCCCAGGGGCGTCAAGGCGCTACAGGCGGGACTGTCAGACAGAGATAAAGTAAGGCTCAGACAGAAAGTTTTGTAAAGAGTCAAGTCTTCAGAGCCTTGCGGAAGAGAGAATGAGACATCTGTCCTGAGAGATTGCCAGGAAGGGAGTTCCATAGACTGGCAGCAACAATGGAGAACACCCTACCTTCCCATCTAGGCTTCTTGAACCTTGGAACTGTCAGCCGATTTTTGCTAGCTGATCTAAGCTGCTTGGTGGGAACATAGCGCTGGATGGTCTAGGCCCTTTGATAGCATCCGGGTCTAGACCATAAACGGCCTTATGGGTGAGGCAAAGGGTTTTAAACACAATTCTTTGATTTAAAGGAAGCCAATGCAGTTTGCTGAGGGCAGCCGAGACTAAGTGGTATTTTGGAAAATCCATCATTAGCCTGGCTGCTGCATTTTGCACCAGCTGCAGACGACGGACAAGGCCCTTGTTAATGCCCAGATAAAGGGCATTAGAATAGTCCAACCTGGACATCACTAAGGCAATCACTGCCTGTTTATGAGAGGCGAAGAAAAGAAAATGTGAAATCTTTCTGAGGATCCTGATAATCCTAAAGCAGGTGGACACCGTTCTATTAATCTGCAGACTCAAGGGGATTGAGTTGTCCACAATAAACCCTAAGTTTTTACCCTGGGATACAGGACAGGGACAGCAACCAAGCGTGTCTGGCCACAAATCGATTGACCAGATATCCTGTTGGTTTCTGAAAATAGGACCTCTGTTTTATCCCCGTTAAGTTTAAGATAGTTCTCAACCATCCAGGAGGAAACTGCTTGCATACAATTTCTAAAGTTTGTAGCAGATTCCCTAACACTGTGAATGATAGATACCCTAATTCATGTGTCGCCGGCGTAGGACAGTACCTCCAAATCAAAAGGATCTTGCAAGCCTTGCCAGTGGGGCGACATAAATATTAAAAAGGGTCGGGCTCAAAGAGGAGCCTTGCGGGACTCCACATAACAGCTGGTTGGGGGCCAAGTGGAATTGCCCCATTTTCACTATCTGTGTCCGATCATTGAGGAAGGTGGTAAGTAGTTTGAGGGCCATCCCCCCAATCCCTATCTCCTTGAGCCGTTCCACCAGTCTAAAGGGAGAACCACGTCCCTGGGGCTTTCATTAATTATTTGTGGGGGCTTCGCAGGCCCCCCCAAACCCCGGGGACCACCACCTCCTCGGGGCTTTTTTGATTGAGGGAGGCCTCACGTGCCCTCCCAAGCCCTGGGGAACACCACCCCCTCGAGGTTTCAAACATGATGGGAGGGGGCCACACAGCCCCCCTCCTGGAGCCATTGATTGCCCAGGCGACCACCAACCTCCAGGTCCCGCTCCAGCAATGTCCCGGGGTGCCCATCACTGGGACATTGACGTTTGCTATGGCAGGGCGGGAGCCATAGCAAACGCTGCTTTGCTTCTTGGGGATAAAAATAATAGGAGACTTGGTGGGAATAACGGGTCTTATAACATTTGACCAAGCACAGCAGTTATATAACCTAGATCGCAGGGATTTTTTTAAGTATCTGCAGATAAGATCGGCTCTATTAAAGAAACAGGGAGGGGTTACTAACTATAAAAGAGTAGAAATTATGGAAGTCCTTAGGGATAATAAAGGGTGTTCAATCTCCCAGGTTTATGGAGAATTGGTCAAGTTTAAGGAGGATGACCGTGGAAAACTCATTGATAAATGGAATAACAAGCTGAACCTAAACGGCAATGAGGTTGAAAAAGCGATCAAATTATCAAATTCAGTGTTAAGAGTCGCTACTCTACAAACCCAGCAGTATAAGACAATGTATGAGTTATATTATACACCATATAGAATTGGTCAATGGGGGGGAACAACGGGAGTGGTCTGCCCTAGATGTCGGGCAACACAGGCTGATACCATCCATATGTTCTCCGCCTGCCCCGCCCTGGATTTATTTAAGAATACAATAGAGCAATTTTTGGTTCATACACTTGGGATTAAAATAAATATAACCAATGAAGTTATGATACTGGGAGTAACTAGGGATGATATAGTAGTATCTCATTACGAATTTATTTATATAGCAATGACCCTATGCCGAATATGTATCGCAGCGATGTGGAAAGACCCCAACCCGCCAACATTCCAACAATGGATGACACGATTATTAGCGATATATGCATTAGAAAAAGTTTTATATGATAAAAAAGGTTGGAAGACACAGCAAATGGGGATACGGATATGGACTCCAATTGCTGAGTGGAAAGAAAGACTTGAAAATGATTGAAATAGTAAAGACTACTTTATCCTTTACTCCCCTTCCTTAGTTAATCTTTTTTATTTTCTTTTTATTTAATACCGTGTATGTGTATATATTACCCCGTAATTTCTGCTGAATATGCTTTATAATCCGCTGTATGGATCTGCAAAATGAAATGTATGGATTGTTTTTCTTTTGTGATGATGAATAAAAAAAAAAAAAAAAAAAAAAAAAGGAAAAAACAAGGAAGCGAGAGCAGGCTTCCAAGAAGGAAAGCAGTATTGCTTTTGGGCAAAGGGAGCTACATGTTAGCAGCTTCCCTTGCACAAAAGCAATGCAGGCTCCCGCAGGAAGCGAGAGCCGCCCGGGACCGTGGTGGAATTGGGGCTCCCCCCACAGTCCCCATCTTGAGGGCCGGCCCGGGGGATGGGGTCCTTGGGGCCAGAAGTGGCCAAGGGAAGGGGGACCAGGCGGCCCCCCTCCTGTACTCATTATTTGAAAAAAAACTATAAAAATGAGGCAGTACCCTGGGGCATGGGGTCCCCGGGGTCCATTATTGGCCTTAGGAGGGGGGCCACGCGGCCTCCCTCCAAAATGAAAACAAATAAAAAATGCTGGCCAGGCCCTGGGGGATGTGGTCCCCGGGGCCCAAAAAATATTAAAAGAAGGGGAGCCACACAGCCCTCCCATTTAAAAATACTTTTAAAAAAGAAAAGCCGGCATCTCGCCAGAGGCCATGCCCCCTCCCTGCTCCACTCTGCAAACATGCCCCCACGCGTTCTAAATTGGGAGATTAAGTCCCCGTCATTACTGGAGGTCCCTGGGGGCCAACTAGCCCACCAGGTACCTCCTGTAAGCCCCACACAGTGGGATTGCTGAGAGGTGGTCCGAGGCTATGCCCTTTTCACACCACTCTGCAAACGTGCCTCTTGGCGCACTGCTGGTGGGGCAATGAGGTCCTCTTGTGTCCTGAGGAGCTCATGGCACAAGTGGACTTCATCCCCCAAGCAGCAGTGCGCCAGGAGCCGCGTTTCCAGAGTGGTATAAAAAAGGGGTTGTGGCCTTTGAGCACACTCAGCAAACCAGCTGTATGGGGTTTCCTGGAGGTAACAGGAGGGCTAGTTGGCCCCCAGGGACCCTCAGGTGGAAAGGGGACTTCATCCCCAACCAAGAGCGTGCCAGGAGGTGCGTTTGCAGAGTGGTGGAGAAAGGGGGCATGGCTTGTGTCCACCTCTCAGCAGTCCCACTGTGTGGGGCTTCCTGGAGGTAAGAGGTAGGCTAGTTGGCCCCTAAGGACCCCAAGCAGCGAAGGGGACTTCAATCTCCATTCAAGAGCGCATCAAGGAGCACGGTTGCAGAGTAGTGGGTAAAGGGGGCGTGGCCTGCTATGAAAATTTAGCAATCCTGCTGTGTGGGACTTACTGGAGGTAATAGATGGGGTAGTTGGCCCCCAAGGATGTCATTGGGGGCCAACTACCCCTCTTGTTACCTCCAGTAAGTCCCACACAGTAGGATAGCTAATACGTCTTCGGAGGCCATGCCCTCTTTCTCCACCACTCTGCAAATGTGCCTCCTGGCAGACTACGGGATGGAGATGAAGTCCACTTTACTCCAGAGGGACTTTGGGGGCCAAGAAGCCCTCATGTTACCTCCTGTAAGTCTTACGAAGCGGAATTCCTGAGCGCTGGTCTGAGGCCCAGCACCCTTTCTCAACCACTCTGCAAACGCGACTACTAGTTAAAGAAGCATTTGCAATGTAATAGGTTTCACATTTGCGAGAGTTAGAGCTATTGGCGTTGTAAATGTAAAAGTTGTTTACTAATGCTTTTTGGTGTAGAGTGGATGTATGTATAGTGGAATTATGTGAATAGAAAGTATGTGGTATTTAGTGTATTGGAATTATGTGGAGTGTGATTATGTGTTTTGGAGACTAATTTTGTGGTATTGTAGTCTGTGTTGTGGAGTGGTAACCTCAGGTTTAGTCTGTCTCATTTCCATAGAAGCTAAACTATGAACTCAATGAGACACAAAAAAAGAAGGAACCACTGAGGAACACTTCTGGACCTAGTCAGAGGTATAAGCAGGGCCACTGGAATTATGTGACTGTTCTGCTGCACCAATTTTCACATAATTAAACATTTTCCGCATTTGTCAAATATTTCATCATCTGCTGCCTAATCTGCAGATTTGAACAAAAAAGCCTTGTTTCTAGCTCAAACGGCTCAAATAGTCCCCAAAATGCAGCTTCATGTGTTACAGCGTGGTGGAAGGCCCTTTGCAAAGCTGGAATGGTCATGTGTTACGTATTGCTAAATGTGGGTGTTAAATTGGTACTAATGGTGCACAAACCTCTGTTCTATCTGTGCCTCTCTTGCCTCCTTCTGCCTCTTTCTGCCTTTCTCTTGCATCTTTCTGCACCTTTCTTTCTCTTTTTGCACCCCACTGTCTTCTTTCTGCACTTCATTTGCCTCTTTCT
Organism: Triturus cristatus; assembly: GCF_964204655.1. Taxonomy (NCBI): domain Eukaryota; kingdom Metazoa; phylum Chordata; class Amphibia; order Caudata; family Salamandridae; genus Triturus; species Triturus cristatus. Next base: position 1,249,346,862 of record NC_140592.1, on the reverse strand, counting down.
GCACTTCTCTTGTCCCTTTCTGCACCTCACTTGCCTCTTTCATCACCTCTGTTGCTTTTTTCTGCAGATCTCTTGCCTCTTTCTGCACCTCTCTTGCTTCTTTCTGCACCTCTCTTGCTTCTTTCTGCACCCTTCTTCCCTTTTTTGCATCCCTCTTGCCTCCTTCTGCTGTTCTCTTGGCATTTTCTGTACCTCTCTTGCCTCTTTCTGTACCTCACTTGCCCCTTTCTGCACTTCTCTTGCTTCTTTCCACACCTCTAATGCTTCTTTCTGTACCTCTCTTGTGTTTTTCTCACCTCTGTTGCTTCTTTCTGCACCTTACTTGCTTCTTTCTTTCTGCACCCATCTGCCTCTTTTTGCACCCCTCTTTTCTCTTTCTGCGCCTTTCCTGCCTGTTAATGTACCTCTCTTGCCTCTTTCTATAGCTCTGTTGCTTCTTTCTGCACTTCTCTTGCTCTTTCTGCACCCTTTGTGCCTCCTTCAACACCTCTGTTGCTTCTTTCTGCACTTCTCTTCCTTCTTACCGCACCCCTCTTGCCTCTTTCTCTACCTGTTTTGCCTCTTTGTGTACCTCCCATACCTTTTCCTGCACCCTCTTGCCTCTTTTTGTACCTTACTTGCCTCTTTCTGTACTTTTCTTGCTTCTTTATATACCTCTGTTTCTTCTTTCAGCAATTCTCTTGCCTCTTTCTGCACTTCTATTCCTTCTTTATATACCCTCCTGCCTCTTTCTGTCCCCTTCTTGCCTCTTTGTGCACCTCATCTACCTCTTTCTGCACCCCTCTTGCCTCCTTTTGCACTTCTGTTGGTTCTTTCTGCACTGCTCTTGCTTCTTTCTGCACCTCACCTGCCTCTTTCTGCACTTCTCTTGCTTCTTTCTACACCTCTGTTGCTTCTTTCAGCAATTCTCTTACCTCTTTCTGCACTTCTCTTGCTTGTTTCTGCAATTCTCTTGCATCTTTCTGCACTTCTCCTGCCTCTTCCTGCACCTTTCTTGCTGTTTTCTGCAGGTCAATTGCCTCTTTCTGCCCCTCTTTTGCTTCTTTCTGTACCTTTCTTGCCTCTTTCTGTACCCCTCTTGCCTTTTTCTGCACCTCTGTTGGTTCTTTCTGCACTGCTCTTGCTTCTTTCTGCACCTCTGACTTAGAGGTAGTTTTAATCCCTCTGCCCAATTATGTACTAGGGCCTTACAGGGGAGGTCATGCCAATCACAGGGGTATCCCAACCCATAGTGTACCCTAATGTATGTAGGTCTTTTCACTGTATTCTAAGTGTCTTTCAGCATAGCACTGGCTGGGCCTGGTTAGTCAAAGTCAGTTACCACCAGTACCAGTCAGCAAAAAGTTGGGGGCACAGGATGACTTTGCTACAAGGCCTCTTTCTGTACTTCTGTTGGTCATTTGAGATGTCATCAGTGATGTCATCAGTTATGTCACTGACCATGTCATGAGTGATATAATATGTGACATCATCAGCAGTGCATTGTGGGGGCGCGAGTTATAGTTTCCTCAACTAACTATAACGGCTGAATTTCTCTGGTTTTGTACAAGTCAAATGTCCAACTAACTATAACGTCCCTGAAACCTGTGTTTTTTTCAGTGAATTTCTAAGGTTTTTTAAATCATAATTTCTAGTTATAATGTCTCTGAAACCTATTGTCTTTTCAGTGAATATATATATATGTATATATATATAGAAATTCAATAATCCTGGATCACTTGAAGAGTACTTCACAAGTTACACAGGTACAGACCACAAAGTGCGCCGTGGGGAGTTTTTTCGTGCTTAATTTATTCCTCCATTGTCAGCATGACGCGTTTCGGCTGTGAACACACAGCCTTGATCACATGACCCCCCGGTGAAGCACATGATTTATATACTGTGACAGATTGGATAATCAAAGCTACGTGACGGTTAGCGCAAGGAGCTAAACAAAATACTTACAATTAGACAAGTATATGTTTAAAATTCATAAATATATAAATAACATAATAAATACATTATCACAGTTAAATATATAAAAAGTGAAAAAATACAAAATGTATAAAACAAATTAAGTATTTAAAAAGACTAATCTTTTTTTTATATTAGCAGTTCTAGAAGACAGCCTAAAACTGGAGTCTGATTGTAGTCAATTGACCTAAATAGTTGCTCCTACATATGAATTTGTCCATTTGCACTGGCCCGGTCACGTATATAAATAAAGTGCTAGTGCTAAAATCCCAAAATATTTAAACAAAGTTTTAAATTGAAAAATCAATAATGATATTAAAATTCATATCATATCCAATTTGTCCATTGAAAAAAGGGAAATAATGGCAAATGAAATTCACATATTGCATGAATGTGAACATTATAGACATAAATGCTTTAAATCACCAACATCCTCGATTCGGAACAAATGCACTACCTATTCAGATCAACAAGTACGATCACACTAATCTTGGTTAAAATCATCACATAAAGATTCATAGGATAAATATAATCATCAAAAACGTGTCAAAAAATGACAAAAATGAGCCCCCTAAAAATATTGTAATAAATTAGCAATGCAGTGTAAAATTGCCTAAATGCATCTGATGAAATCAAAACACATAATTCATAATTAACCCAGCAAAGAACAATAAAAAGTTATGGAGATCTTCTCCTGTATTCAGTCCTTTATGGATTCTTGTATCTAATAGAAGAATGTATTTAGACTCCAATTGTCTTAACTGTTTTTCTCTGTTTCCGCCTCTTAAGTTCTTTTGTACAGAGTCAATGACAAAGTAGCATAAATTATTTAGGTTTTTGTTATGCACCAATTTGAAATGCCGTGCTACTGGGTAACTATCGTCTGCATTGACTATTGCTCTAAGGTGTTGAAGGATGCGATTAAAAACTTGAAATTTAGTACTTCCCACGTACTTCAATTTACAAGTGCATTCCAATACATACACTGCATAGTCTGTGCGGCATGTCAGAGGTTTATGAATTTTAGTGGGGTTATTTTCAAATACACTGCAATATTCTGTAGTATTTCTGCCAAATTTACAGGCCCTGCAAGAGATACATTTACGGAAACCTGTTTTCGTGGATAACCAGTTGCTAGGGTTAATTACCTCAGGGTTAGATTTAACCAGAGCATCCCTCATTGAGGGAGCTCTTCTAAAAGTGATCAGTGGTTTATCAGGCAAAAGAGGGGCTAAAGTAATGTCTGTTTTTAATAGAGGCCAATGTTTAGTTAAGATACCTCTTATTTTTCTTTCTTCTACATTAAACGTAGTTATAAGCCGAGTTCCATCTTGATCATCTTTAAGAATATCATCTGGGTTTTTTCTTTTGGATTGTGCGACGGTGTTTAGACACTCCTCTCTGGTATGGTTATTAGCCTTAGTTTTGGCCAATTCTAACTCTTTCAAATTATATCCACGGGCAAGAAATCTATTGAGGGACTCAAGTTGGCATTTTTCTAAATCAGAGTTAGAACTGCAAATTCTGCGCATACGTAAAAATTCACCGTATGGTATGCTTTTAATCAGATGGCCAGGGTGGGCACTGCTTGCGTGTAGAATAGCATTGCCAGCTGTTTTCTTTCTGTGCAATTTAGTTTGAATAACTTTATTGTCAATATAAATTTCAACGTCTAGAAATTGGACAGAAGATTTACTGATATCGGCAGTGAATTGTAAATTAAGACTATTGATGTTAATCATGTTAAGAAAAGATTTAGCCGATTTTGGGGTACCTTTCCAAATCAAACATATGTCATCTATGAACCTCCAAAATCTAACTATATTGGAGTCAAAGATTAGTTTGTGGGTGCCTCTGAGGACATGCTCCTCCCACCACCCAACATGCAAACATGCATAGGTTGGGGAAAAGCATGCCCCCATCGCAACTCCTCTCTGTTGCCGGTAAATCTCTTTGTTGAAAAGAAAATAGTTATTCTCTAGGCAGATTTGTATAATTCGTAATATCATACCATTGTGTTGACTAAATTCAATGTTACGCTTGTCTAAAAAGTATTTTACAGCTGTTAAACCATCAGCATGATGAATGCTAGTATATAAAGTACAGATATCCATGACCACCAGTACATAGTCCTCTTCCCAAGGTACTTCACTCAATTTAGACAAAAAGTGTCCAGTGTCTTTAATGAAAGAGGGTAGGTTTTCTACTGATTCATGCAGAAAATGGTCCACATACTTGGACATAGGTTCCAGGAGGCTTTTTTGAGCTGAGATGATGGGCAGTCCTGGTACTGGTGTAGACTGTTTATGAATCTTTGGGATGAAGTAAAGTGTGGGTGTAACCGGAAAGTCATTTTTAAGAAAACTGAATTCTTGCTTGCTTAATAGACCTTCCCTCTTCCATTGGTTTAGTTCTTTAAAAACAAACTCCTTGAGGTTTTTAATGTCATTAAATGATCCTTTACTATAGCAACTTGAGTCCTCCAAATGACGATTCGCCTCTTCCATATAGAGAGTGCGCGGCCAAATGACGATATTGCCACCTTTATCTGCTTTGTTATTGATGAGATTAGAGTTACTCCTTAATTTTTTCATCAACTTAGCATATTGCTTTTCCATGTATTTATATCTTTTTTGTTTTCTTGATGATACAGTCTGCAATGTTTTCAGATCTTCAATTACTATATCGTTAAAACTGTCAATAACATCTTTTGGCATAAGAGGTATGAACGTGGAGGATGGTTTAAAGTGACTATAGCATGGAAGGTTGTTGGTTATACCCATTGATACCAATTCATCCTGAGTTGAACCAGTACCACTTTCTTCATTTCTGGATAATGCATGTACTGTTTTGAGCATGCTGGTGTCTGCTACTTGAAATTTACTTGTAGGGCGCTCTTTCATAGTTATGGTTGATGCCTGATCTTGTACTTTGTTTAATTTGAAATACTTTTTCAATTTCAACTTCCGTATAAATTTAAAAACATCTATACGGGTTTGAACATAATTGAAGCTGTTGTGTGGGCAGAACGACATGCCCAGGGATAGGAGTTGAGATTCAGCTTTGGTGAGTATCATATCAGATAGATTGACCACAGTGTTATCAGGGGACGTAGTCATTGACTTTATGCTTACCATTTCTACATATATATATATATGTCAAAACAATACCCTTTGAGGCACGCAGTGACGCATAAATTATGTAAAAAAGAGAAGCAGAGAACTCTGGGTAGTTCTCAAGTTTAGGTGGAAAGCAGCTCCTGTATAGAGCACCCTCAACACCAGTAACACTCTAGATCTGCTCACCTAGACATGCCTGCTTTTCTATCACAGTCTTTAAGAATAGGATTAGCACAGTGCCATCCATGCAGAGATAGAAAGTGGCAATGTCTTTTGCCATTTCTACAGCAAAGTATTTAAGCATAGGACTAGCACAGTGCTGTCCATGCCAAGCTGGACAGTGTCAAAAGCCAATTACCACTCCAGACACAGTATTACAGCTTTGAATTGGTAAAATTCCAACCAAGCCAACCTGTAATGAGTAAAAGCAATCCCTGACAGTGTTTTGCTCTACTTAGAGCTCTTCAGAGAGGTATAGCTTTGTCCAGACACAAGGGAGAACCCAGTTTAAGTCGAAACAATACCTTTTTAGGCATAAAGTGACACATAAATTATGCAAAAAAGTAGCAGAGAACTCTGGGTAGTTCTTAGTTCTCGAGTTTAGGTGGAAAGCAGCTCCTGTGTAGAGCACCCGCAACACTATATATATATATATATGAAACTTTGCTGTGGAAATGTTAAACGAGTTTGTCCTTTTCTATCTCAGTGTGGATGGCACTGTGCTAATCCTACACTTAAAGACTTTGATAGAAAAGCAGGCATTTGAGGTGAGCAAATTTAGAGTGTCGCTGGTGTTGAGAGTGCTCTATACTGGAGCTGCTTTCCAGCTAAACTTGAGAACTACCCAGAGTTCTCTGCTTCTTTTATATATATATATATATATATATATATATATATATATATATATATATATATATATATATATATATATATATATATATATATATATATATATATATATATATATATATATATATTTCACTGAAAAAACCATTGGTTTCACACACGTTATAGTTAGGAATTAGCATTTAAAAAACCTTGCAAATTCACTTAAAAAATTATAGGTTTCACACATGTTATAGTTAGGTGGATATTTCACTCATAAAAAACCAATGAAATTCCCCCCTTATAGTTAGTTCAGATAACTATAACTCGCGCGCCCGCAATCCTGCTCATGACGTCACATATTACATCACTCAGGACATGGTCAGTGGCATCACTCATGACATCACTGATGACATCATCCTTGTGATAGATTGGCGGTCGCGCGAGTTATAGTTATCTGAACTAACTATAACGGGGGAATTTCATTGGTTTTTTACGAATGGGATATTCAAGACGGAGTTCTCTGCATAGATATATATATATATATATATATATATATATATATACATATATATATATAATGAAAAGCAAAGGTATCAGATGAGTTATTTTTTCTATACAAAACAAACTAAAAGTACACAAATATTATAAATTCAAAAGTAATAGTTTTAACTTAAAGTTATAATTTACACTCTGGTCAGAACTTACTATGATTCACAGACCTACATATGCAGTGTTGTAAACACGCTAAGCAGACTATATAAACTATAACATGCACCTTCTCCACACACTGTTTATATGCTTTCAGATGACATCACTTATATCTGGAAATCATAGCATTCATAGCAAGACTCATGACATCTTAAATACCAAATTTTATAAGAACACTGCATGGTAGCAGGGCTGAGTTATAGTTGATGTAGTCTGCTTAGCAAGTTTACATCACTGTGTACAGAGGACTGCAATTTTTAGTACGTTTTGGTCAGGGTGTACATGATAACTTAATAAAATCTTTGATTTTTAATTTAAAATAAAAATGTGTTTCAAATCATAGAGTGGAGTGTCGTTGAGTGAAGTGTCATTGTGTACAGTGGAGAAGAGTGTTGTAGAGTTTAGTGTTGTAGAGAGTAGTTTCGTACAGTGGAGTGGCATGCCGTAGAGTGGATTGTCGTAGAGTTTAGTGTCGTAGGGTGTTGTGGCGCAGCGTGTCATGATGTAGGGTCTCATGGCAAAGAATGTCGTGGTGTAGAGCATCATGGTGTACAGTGGAGTGGCATAGCATGGAGTGGCATAGAGTGGAGTTGCATAGAGTGAAGTGGCATGTCGTAGAGTGGAGTGGAGTGTGCATGTCATAGAAAGGCATGTTTTAGATTGTGTTAGAGTGGAGGGGTGTAATGTGGAGTGCAGTAAAGTGGCGTAGCATGTCATAGAGTGGTGTGGCATGTCCCAGAGTGCAGTGGAGTGGTGTGTCATACAATGCAGTGCCTTGTCGCAGGAAGCAGTGATGTGAAGTATCGTGGAGTGTTGTACAGGACAGTTGCATGTCGTAGAGTGAAGTGGTGTGTCATAAAGTGGAGTAGTGTGTCGTACAATCAAGTACAGTGTAGTGGCATAGAGTGGAGGGGTTTACAATGGAGTGGGCTAGAGTTTGTGTTGTTTCATTGTGTCTTGGTGTAGAGTGTCATGGCGAGTGTCGTGGCATTGAGTGCCATGACGAGTGTTGTGGCATTGAGTGTTGTGGTGTAGAGTGGAGTGGCTTACAATAGAGTGGAGTAGTGTGTTATTCAGTGGAGTACTGTGGAGTGGCATAGAGTGGAGTGGCGAACATGGTTGTATCATAGTGTCTTGGTATAGAGCGTCATGGCGAGTGTATTGGTGTAGAGTGGAGTGGCTTACAGTGGCGTGGGATACAGTGGAGTAGTGTGTTGTACAGTGGAGTACTGTGGGGTGGCATAGAGTGGAGTGGCGTACAGTGAAGTGGCATACATTGTCGTGTCATAGAGTGTCGTGGCTTAGAGTGTCCTGGCAAGTGTCGTGACATAGAGTATTGTGGCATAGAGTGTCATGGCATAGAGTGGAGTGATTTACAGTGGAGTGGCATAGAGTGGAGTGGCCAAGAGTGAACTAGCGTAGACTGGAGTTGTGTAGCGTGGATGACTGTGTTGTAGAGTGAATTGGTGTGTCATAGAGTGGAGTGCCATGTTGTAGAGTGGTATGTCGTACAGTAGAGTGGAGTGTCGTAAAGTGGAGCAGTATGGCGTAGAGTGTCATACAGTGTAGTAGAGTGGCGTAGAGAGGAGTTGCATAGAGTGGAATTAAGAGTTGTAGAGTGGAGTGTATCAGAGTGGCATGTCATAGTGTCTTGGAGTTGAAGAGTGAAGTGGCATAGAATAGAGTGGCATGTCATAGAGTGCAGAGGCGTGTCGTAGACTAGAGTTCCGTGTCATTAGGCCTGAACGGAGTTCGCAAAGTCGCGATATAACGAACTCAGCGAATTGGTTAAAAAACTCTTCCACGCTATGTGGAGTTCCGTGAGGGGAGGAGCTGCCCTTTCACTTTTCGCATTGCGTGCCTTTTCACTTTTCGTTTCTACATGTTACACAGCACAAAGTGCGCTTTTGCACTGGAAATCTCATGCGAACGGCACCACGCGATTCGCATGGGCACAAACATTTTGTTTTCTGCTTTATTCATGGTGCTGGGCCTGTTTTTCCAATCCTTAGTTAATCTTTTCAATTCTACCCCTATCTAATTTAGCTACCCCTCATTTTATTTATTGTATTAGTGTGTATTTTTGTGTCTGCGTATTTTATGTTTTTTTCAATTTTTGTGTTTTTTAAACTTTTTCTTTAATTCCTTATTTCTTCATTCCTTTCTATTCCTGTTTCTTTCCCCCCCCCCACTCCACCCAGCACCATGGCAGAGCAGGGGACCTGGGGAGTGGCGGAGCAAAGGCCCCCCCCAAAGAGCCAGCAACACCTACCTTGTAGTTGGCAGCTTTACCAAGGTGTGCAGCCCTGAACAATCTTTTGCAGGTTGGCGGCGGCAGCAGTCATTTTTTTCATGCAGCGGCACCTCCCCGCCATGCTGGCAGCAGGACACGGTTACCCCCTGGCAAAGCATTGGCTGCATTGGGGGAGGGTGTGTAAGTGTGTTCGCCCCTCTACCCAGGCCCAGCGCACCCAGCAGCAGCTGGCACACTGCTGGGTGAATATCCTGAACTGGTAGTAGGACGTGTTGGACCTGATAGGCATCGAGATAGCTGGGGCTCATGAGTAAGCGTGGGCTGCACATGCGCAGTCCAAGCAAAGACGTAAAATGTAGGGGTTTGCAACGAGGACGGCGGCGAGGAGGAGACACCACGGCGAGGAGGGCAGCCCGGAGACACCAGAGAGCAGGGAAGTGATTTTCTTTTTTTTCTTTTTGGGCAGTGGCGTAGGGGCTAAGGAGCTAACTCTGATCTACCACAGAGTTGGACTTTTGCCTGAACTCCGTATTCCCAACGGAGAGCGGAGTTGGCAAAACTCCGCTGGTGGAGCGGAGTACACCACCCAGAGTTACTCGTGAGTAAATATTTAGTGTGTTTGTGTTCTACAATGCTGAAAATAAATTCTGAATACTATGCTGCTCACACTCATAGGTAAGTTATGTTTACTTTACGTTTAGAATATTATGTGATGCAGTTTGAGCTAGGCAGGTACTCAGCTCTAACTAGGCGTACTCATTGGAACTCGCTTTGGCTGATAATATTTAAGAAGCCATTACCTCTTTCCTCCTGCCACCATAGTGAATTAGTGATTTTAGATTATTCATTGTAATGCATTAGTCCCAAATTAAGTTTTTGTTAAGGAAATTTGAAATAGGGATTTTAGGATTAGTATGGCCAACACGACGATAGTTGATAGTATCGATACTAGTGCTATAGGCAATATGATTTAGAAAAATACAATGTTACTGTGTTTGCCTGTCATAATAATTTTGTGGAGATTAACTCTACCACTAATCTATTTTTTTTAATCTTCTTTATTTCTTACATCAGCACTCATGGGCAAAAAGAAGTGGAGTGCTGAGGTGGATTTGGGAATAGCTGGTGCGGTGGTGCCGACCACCAGCGCTGCTGCAGAGGGCTCTGCTAACTAGGCCTGGGCTAAAATTCCGTTCCGCTCGCGGAAATTGCGATAATTTGACATTTTCGCGTTCCGCGGAGAGTGCGAAAATGTCAAAGTTTCCGCAATCCGCATTTTACAGGAAATTTTTTGCTTGCTCGCGCTGTAAAATAATACATTCTCGCGTGCGCACGATCGCCTTATCTGAATCCCCGCATTCGCCGACAAGTTTTCCCGATCCGGTCGCGTTCTCCACGAGATGTTGGATTGTTGGTAGCCATTTGCGCTGTCTCGCGACAGTTCGCGCCAGCAGTGACGTCATTCGTCACACGATCACGTCTTTCTTCTCGCGATCATGCACCGCGAGACAAGTGAAAACAAGATGGCCGCGCCCGCGAGCAACCGCATGGGTAAGTTGGCGAGCCGCGACCACGCAGAAAATACCGCAAACGGGCGGGAAAAAAACTTCCGCATCTTAGCGATATTTCCGCGTGTTTGCAGAGATTTTTAACATTTTCGCGATCATTTGCGAAAGTGAATTTCGCAAATTCCACCCACCCCTACTGCTAACCCCAGTAAGTCCTATTATTTATTATTATTATTTCCCTATGTTTTACCGCTGTCCACTATTTTATACTACTTCTAATTATGCCTTGTTTATATTTTTTACTGTCTTTTTTTTCCAACTGCCCTATTGAATTTTTGTTTAATTCTTGTTATCCATGCATTATCCCTTTTTTCCATATTCCATGTTTTCTTGTGGCTCACTTTCTCCTGTCTGTTTATGTCTGAAGTTTGCTTTAAGTCTGGGCAGTGAACTTCGCTCCGCCGCGGAGTTTGCAGAGTTTTCCGCACTCCGCGTTACGCAGAGCTCGCAGAGTTCCGAAAAACTCCGCTTCACGTAGTGGAGCAGAGGTTTATTCCTTGCTCGCGTTCGTCAACGTCAAGTTGGTGAGCGCGAGCAAGGAAAATCCACCTCCCGGTGAGATTTTTCCTCATTCGTGATCACCAACATCAAGTTTGCGAGTGTGGAAAATAAACCTCCCGGCAAAGATTTCTCAACGCGGGTGGTCAGATTTCTCATTGCGAGTGGTCGTCTATGCTCGCGACCGCTCACGTTGGGAAACAGTTCGTTCACGTTGAGAAAGCTGCAGCACGAGTAAAAATCTACTCGAGCAGCAGAAAGGAAGCAGTGTCCGCTTGCGCTGTGCATGGTGCCGTTTGCGATGATTGAACGGTGCAGACAAGCACCTGGCGCTATAAATCACAGTGAACGGCATTTATCTAATGCACTTGGCTGCTCGCAGAGCTCCGCATACAGCGTGGGGGTTTTTCTGCACTTTGCGGACTTCTGCGCTCTGCAAACTCCGCCCGGGATTCGTTTTCTTCTGCTTTGTTAGTAATCGTTTCCTCTCCCCTATATATCTTGTGGTAATGTAAGACTAAGAACAGATTTTTAGTACTCTACTGTCCTCTGTGAAGATTGCAGGCCCAAGTAAACTAGTACTACAAATAATATTCACCATGCGTGTTTGTTGAGAAGGCTTTCTTCTTCTTGCTTATGCTCTAACAGTTAACAAGAGAGTGGCCATGGTCATGAACCAACCCCTCACCCCTCCAATGTTGTGCTGTATAATTCATTTATACAGTATAACAGCAGTTGCCATGGCAGTGCATACCTGGAAATTATGAGGTCCCATTGCATTTGCCTACCAACACCATATGTCTTTCATTGACCATTATTCCACCCCTTCGTTGCGCTTCAATAACTAAGCCATCATCATAGGCTATAGCTCTGCCCCTCCATTATGAAAACTTTTTGGTTGGCTTGACTACCATGCTTTTCTAACAGAGTGATATTCTTGACAGCAGATACTGCTAACCGAACTGTAGTGATGCATTACGGTTGTATTTTTTGGATTAAAAAAGGGGAGGCATATCTGGCATCTAAAAAATGACTTTTTTTTTTGTCTAGACGGACAGACCACCATCAGTGCCGGCTCATGTTCCGCTGCAGGAGAAGAGTCGGTTGGAGGGGGGCAACAAAAGTGGTGGCAAGGACGGGCTGTGTTAAGTCACTTTGCTTCCTTATTGACAATTACTATTATACCCACTAGCTACAAAGGCGTCGTGGTGATTGTAAAACCCCACTTTAGCAGCTACAGCGGTCATTGGCATCTTCTATCTGCAACTCTACAAAAGCTCAGATAATAAATGCTAAAAATTATGGCTTAATGGAAACGGGAAAGAACGAAAGGTTAAAAGAAAGGATCGGTTAAATGGTATATGAGTGAAAGGATGAGTGGGTCGGTGAAGGATGCATAAATGGATATTAGGTAAATGGATGGATGGGTGAAAGGATGGTTGAAAGAAACGGTGTATACTAAATGTATGGATATGGATTTGAAATTTTGATGAAAGACTGGATGAACTTATATCATGATAAGTATGGGTGAATGTAGAAGAATGAAAGGATGAATGAATAGTTGCTTGGATGAATAAACAAAGGCGCTCTTTTGGACAGGGTCATACTGCTCACGTACTTCACCTACTTGGTTTTATGATTAGCAAAGCTATGGTTCAAAGTGGGGAGCATTTTAATTTTTGTTCTACTCCCTTGACTCACTGTATTTGTTAAGCGAGGTAAGAAATGTATCCCACCCATCATCATTCACCACCCCCCTCCCTGCCCACAGCATTTCGCCACCCATAATCCTAGTGCAAAATGGTTCAATTCATGACTGCAGTTTTGGCTGTGCAATGTGTGTCTGTTTCAGTTAATGCAGCATTTTCAAAGTCTTCAATGCATAGCAAACCGAACACACAAGGTGTGTTTTCCTTCGCCCACTCAGTCTGCTCTTAATACTTCAATGCTTTATTCTTTCCTAAGTTCTTCTGTCCCATCCTACCAAAAACAATTGAAAAAATATGTTCTTGGCATGTGCCACATTTTTATGGCCATGTGAAATGATTCATAAAAATTTCATGGTTTCCCATAACACATTTACGCCTGTTAAATGTTTCCCTTTTAACTTTCGGCGGTAACAATGACTGACTAAGCAAAAGCTTAGTCACATGGCGATGATCAGTAACACACCACTATTGTATAGTATAAGCTCTACCTATCAGGCCTAATCCCTCTATCTTACCCTGCAGAAGAAAAAGACAAATTTCCTTTTCTTACTGCCCAGAGAATTAATTTGTTAAATAATTTGGGTGGAGGGCGAGGACAGAGACTAAAAAGGGACTAATACCTGATTTCAAGATTTGCATATGGGATACTTTGTGACAAACATGCCAAATACAATCTATATATCTTGTTCCTTTCCCTGTAGTGCAGTGCATCACTTTCCCCACGTGTACATTAGGCATACAGGATATCTGCTTTTTTACGTGACATGTGTGGCGTAGTATCTTATTTATTATTAATCTGCCTCTTTGGAGTTAGGGTAGAATGTGAAAGGCATTTGGAGAAGAGCAGGGCCATTGGAATTAAAGTAAGATAATTGTCTACTAAAGCTACCCCAGATGCAGACTGCAGGAAGTAGCAAAGCACCCGACGTGCTTGATAGCATGCCTCCATTAATTTAGCACAGCAAATTGTACTCCATACTGCATAATGCCTTACTCATTAATGAGCGGCAATTTAGTTTCATTTTTCCACTCAAAGTATATATTGCTACTGTGCCACCCACGTTTTAATTTTAAACAAATGTGTACTCAGAGCATTGTTTATAATTTGCCTTTTTTCTTTTTGTTTTTCTCTTGATATAGCTGCTCCTGCTGGTCCACCACCAACTAGGCAGGAGATAGCGTCCCGGCTGCGACAGCAGAGGCTGGAGACCATCCAGTTAGAATACTGGCGGCTAGTGGCCCTGGAGAAGAAAGAGTCAAAAATAGCTGCCTCTGACCCCGGCACCAACTCAGCAAGCCAGCCACAGTGTTCTGGTCATTACATTGACATTGCCAGCTAGGGTCCTTAACTGCCACTGCTGCCAGTGCCCCCATCCCGCTAATTCCAATGCCTCATCCTCATTGACCATTTGGAGAGCTGTTTAGGGAGCTATTTGGGGAGGGTTGAGCAGAGTCGGGGCAGGCTCTGGACCAGAATTGATGATGCCCTCTTCTGAGTCCTTTTTTTATTTTTTGTTTTGGTGGGAGGGACTGTTATGTGGGTAGAGAGAGTGGCAAGGGAGTTAAGAACAGGTATTCTGGACTTTTTCTTCTTTTGACATTGGTTCAGGGTGAGTTGATTTGTTTGGGGAGAGGGGTGGGCCTGTTGTGGGTGGAGAGGGTGGGTTTCTCTTGGCTTTTAAAATAAATAGACTTTTTTTTTATATATCCTACTTTATGCCTGAAGTTGTTTTGGTGTTTTGATTTTATTTTGCACTGCAGCCTGTTTTTTAATCTATTTGTCAAAGTGTATGCCAGTTAGACGTTTATGCTGCCATTCCCTATATTGCCTACAGAAACATAAAAAATATCTTACCTCATTTGCAGTAGATGTTCGTTACATACTAAGTAAAGTAATCCACTTCACCCCATAGTTCTCTTACCTGAATAGATGAAGTGATGGCTGGTGGCTACTCCCTCTGTCAATCTTCCAGCACCTTACTGGAGGGTTTCCCAAGGTGCCCTCTTAATGTTAGTGACAGTCCGCTAACAGGGAAGGCATCACAACGTGGTCCCACTCCCACCAAGGTGATCTCCAACTGTAGGATTAATCGAAAGGATACCAGGCAACAAAATTGAAAGAAAAAGAGAGAGTTATTAGGTTATATATATACATTTATATTACAGCTTTAGAAAGACTGAGCACAGACGACCATCATGACACATCAAAAAATACCACATATTATAACAAAAACAAGCCATAGTAAATTATTCTGAGCAATGGTGAGCATGGGATTTAAAAACCAAAGTAATGAAATCCTCAATTCAGAAAAAATGTAGTCAAAGATAAGGTTAAGCGTTTTATTTATGCATAGCAAACATCGGCATGATGTTGTTGACATTAATGTTAAGCAATGACGTTCTTACTTATGCGTGGTTGTGTACGTGGGCTGGTGTGGGCTATTGCTCAGATAATAAAAGATCCAGCAGTCAGTTGGTGTTACATTTACCCACATCTGCCCCACCAAGTGTGTGATCTATGTGGTGTAAATTAAGACACACCTCCCAAAAATTACACAACCCGGGGCAAGAGGGTTAGGGGTGTAATGAATGAATGGGAGTGGGGATTTTAGGAAACATGTGACAAAGACAAACACAACACTAGAATAATATTCATTAAGGCGATGAGCAGCACATCATCATCATCAATTTGTTGTGAAATGAAAGGAAGGAATGAGTATGACATAGTACATTTAAATGCATTGCAAACAGTCCTTCTGCCACAGTGACCTAAGTTATTAGATATCTAAATGTTCTGTCTTCTAAGTTTGAAAAAATCTAATTATAGAGGAGTGTATTAAACCCAAAATATAACAGTTAAAAGAAAATGATACTGTACTGCCAAATTGGATGGTGCATCAGCATTCTCCTCTGGAATGTATGTCACTCTTCGGTGCCTGTCTAAACCGGTCCAGTAGGTAAGCAGGAGTGCCGAGCTCAGCTTTCGACTTTCATTTCCACAGGAGAGGAGAAGGCCTACAGATTGTAAAACTGAAACTGCATTGTAGAGTCACGGTGAAGGACAGAAAAAGGTAATCTTCATGAGGAGTGTAACCAAAAAGACTCAGAAGCAGAGTGAAAAACAAGAGGTCTCTGAGTTTCACTTTTGCCACCAGTCCAACTCACACACTCAGCAGCATTTCCCAAATCAACACACCTCTCGCCATTCCACATAGCTGAGTGCCAAGCATAGGAGTCATGGTTTCCCTTTGAAGTCAATAACTTCCCTCTTCTATTGATGTTAGATGAGGTAGTTCTGCCCTAAGTCCTTCCATCCTTCTCCTGACTCCAAGTAACTCTGTCCTGGTTCCGACCCAAGCAAGATGGACGTGTAGTGCACTGATGTTGAAGAACAAGTAGAGAAACAGAATTGCAGTATTCTGTATAGATTTGTGTTTGTTAACTAAAGTGACCTGTCTGGTCTCTGAAGAACCGGAAAAAAGGGGTGGGCCGTACAGGTACATTTTCGCTAAGTACGTTTGTAAAGGCCAATCACCTTCAGGAAAAATCATGATCACCCATCAGATACCAAACAATGTAATTCATCAAAATCAAGTTTACTATTAACCCCTTGTGTGCCCATGACGAGCTGGACTCGTCATGGAGCACAGTCGCGCTGTGCCCATGACGAGTCCAGCTCGTCATGAGGCATTCCCTGGGGAATCCCTCTGGTGCGGGCACCAGAGGGATTCCCTTTTACTGAAAATAGCCTCGGGAAGAGCTGCCCCAGCTCCCGAGGCCACCCCGCTGCTTTCAGTGTAATGACGATCGGCGCGCACGTCGCGCCGACGTCATTACACTGAAACTGAAATGAGCCAAGAGGCTCATTTCAGTTTCACTTTGTACGTGCTCAGGGGGCTATCTCATCCCCCTGAGCACGTAGAAAGACGGGAGAGGTATCGCTGGAAAGGAGAGAATCTCCCCTTTCCAATGGTACCCCTCCCCAGTGGATCCCTGCTTGGGGATCGCCACAGGAGGGCGATCCCCAAGCAGGGATCCACCCACTAGACACCAGAGCAGCCCCTTGGGCAAGGGCTTTGCTCCCCCCAAATAATTTTGGCCAAATTTTGTCTTTTTGCCCCCCCTGGGGAGCAGATGGGGGCAGTAGCCCCCAATCTGCCCCCCCGGGGGGCAAAAGGCCCACTAGACACCAGGGAATTAAAAAAATATATATATATATGGGTCGGGGCTGCCCAAAACGGGCAGGCCCATGCCCCCACCCCACCACCCAATTATCACAGTCTTTCTGCCCCCCCCGGGGGGCAGATGGGGCATTGGCCCCTAATCTGCCCCTTTGGGGGGGCAGAAAGCCCACTATACACCAGGGATTTCTTTTCATTTTTTTTTAGGGTGGGGGCTGCTTGAAACGGGCACGCCAATGCCCCCACCCACCCACCACCATTACAGCCTTTCTGCCCCCCCCGGGGGGGCAAAAAGACCACTAGACACCAGGGAATTGTAAAAAAAATAAAAATAGGGGTGGGGGCTGATGGGGCATTGGCCCCTAATCTGCCCCTTCGGGGGCAGAAAGCCCACTATACACCAGGGATTTGTTTTCAGTTTGTTTTAGGGTGGGGGCTGCCCGAAACGGGCATGCCAATGCCCCCACCCACCCGCCACCATTACAGCCTTACTGCCCCCCCTGGGGGCAGATGCGGCATTGGCCCCCAATCTGCCCCCCGGGGGGGGGGCAAAAAGACCACTAGACACCAGGGAATTTTACAAAAAATAAAAATAGGGGTGGGGGCTGCCCAAAACGGGCAGGCCCATGCCCCCAACCTACCCTCCAATTATTACAGTCTTTATGCCCCCCCGGGGGGCAGGTGGGGCATTGGCCCCTAATCTGCCCCTTCGGGGGGGCAGAAAGCCCACTAAACACCAGGGATTTTTTTTGCGCAATTGTTTTTAGGGTGTGGGATTCCCGAAACGGGCACACCAATGCCCCCACCCTCCCCCCCGCAAAAATGACAGTCTTTCTGCCCCCCAGGAGGCAGATGGGAGCTGTAGCCTCCAATCTGGCCCCCCCTGGGCGCGCAGAATGCTCACTAGAAACCATGGATTTTTTTGTTTTATTAGTGTAGGGGTAGGGGCTCCCCAAAATGGGCATGACAATACCCCACCCCACCCCCAGAGAAATTCCAGTCTTTCTGCCCCTCCCGGGAGTGCAGATGGTGGCAGTGGCCCCTGATCTGCCCCCTGGGGGGGCAGAAAGCCCACTAGGCGCCAGCGAGTACGCAGGCTTTTTTTATGCGTGGGGGTGGGGTCTGCCCAAAATGGTCAAAACAATGCCCACACCCCCACAAAAAATAGCCGCAGTCTTTCTGCCCCTTTAGGGGCATATCAGGATAAAACCCCCTTCCCCGATTCCCCCCCAAGGCAGCAGAAAGCCCACTGGGCTCCGATTTTTTTTTAGCAATGTGCATACCTGTGGATTTTGGGCCCTAGCGCAGTTGGCACGTAGGCAAACCTAGCAAACCTGTACATTTTTTTAAACTAGACACCGAGGGGAATCCTGGATGGGGTGACTTCACTGGCTCTCACCAGGTTCTGTTACCCAGAATCCATTGCAAACCTAAAAATGTCTCCAAAATAACACATTTTCCTCACATGTCTGTGGTGGAAAGTTCTGGAATCTGCGTGGGTCCACACAATTACACCCACCCTGCATTCCCCAAAGTCTTCAGAGAAAAATGGTACCTCACTTGCGTGGGTAGGCCTAGTGCCCGCGTCAGGCAAGGGCCCAAAACCTATTGAGAAGACATCAAAATTACCTATCACAAAACAACCTGGTTTTGCAAAGGGGGTCCCATGAGTTTTTGGCCCCGGGCTTGGCGGCCATCTAGGGGAACCTACCAAACCCACACATTTCTGAAAACTAGACACCCGGGGGATTCCAGGGAGGTATGGCTTGCGTGGATCCCCCAACGTTTCCTTACCCAGAATGCCCTGCAAACCTCAAATTTAGCTGAAAAAATCACCTTTTTCACACATTTTTGTGTGGGAAAGTTGTGGCATCACGGGGCTGACACAAATTTTTTACCACCCAGCGTTCCCCCGGGTCTCCTGATAAAAACGGTGCCTCACTCGTGTGGGAGGCCCAAGTACCCGCAACAGGCAAGGGTCCTAAACGTAGTGCGCCTCACTACGTTTTGGGCCCACACGAGTGAGGCACCGTTTTTATCATGAGACCCGGGGGAACGCTGGGTGGTAGGAAATTTGTGTCAACCCAGTGATGCCACAACTTTCCCACACAAAAATGTGTGAAAAAGGTGAATTTTTCAGCTAAATTTGAGGTTTGCAGGGCATTCTGGGTAAGGACACTTTGGGGGATCCACGCAAGCCATACCTCCCTGGAATCCCCCGGGTGTCTAGTTTTCAGAAATGTGTGGGTGTGGTAGGTTCCCCTAGGTGGCCGCCGAGCACTGGGCCAAAAACCCAGGTGACCCCCCTTGCAAAACCAGGTCGTTTTGAGGTAGGCAATTTTCATGTCACCTCAATACGTTTTGGGCCCTTGCCTGTCGCGGGTACTTGGACCTCCAACACGAGTGAGGCACCGCTTTTATCGGGAGACCCGGGGGAACGCTGGGTGGTAGGAAATTTGTGTCAGCCCGGTGATGCCACAACTTTCCCACACAAAAATGTGTGAAAAATGTGCATTTTTCAGCTAAATTTGAGGTTTGCAGGGCATTCTGGGTAAGGAAACGTTGGGGGATCCACGCAAGCCATTCCTCCCTGGAATCCCCCGGGTGTCTAGTTTTCAGAAATGTGTGGGTTTGGTAGGTTCCCCTAGGTGGCCGCCGAGCACCGGGCCAAAAACCCAGGTGACCCCGCTTGCAAAACCAGGTCGTTTTGAGGTAGGCAATTTTCATGTCGCCTCAATACGTTTTGGGCCCTTGCCTGTCGCTGGTACTTGGGCCTCCCACACGAGTGAGGCACTGTTTTTATCGGGAGACCCGGGGGAACGCTGGGTGGTAGGAAATTTTTGTCAGCCCGGTGATTCCACAACTTTCCCACACAAAAATGAGTGAAAAAGGTGATTTTTTCAGCTAAATTTGAAGCTTGGTGGGCATTCTGGGTAAGGAAACGTTGGGGGATCCATGCAAGCCATACCTCCCTGGAATCCCCCGGGTGTCTAGTTTTCAGAAATGTATGGGTTTGGTAGGTTCCCCTAGGTGGCCGCCGAGCACCGGGCGAAAAACCCAGGTGACCCCCCTTGCAAAACCAGGTCGTTTTGAGGTAGGCAGTTTTCATGTCGCCTCAATACATTTTGGGCCCTTGCCTGTCGCGGGTACTTGGGCCTCCCACACGAGTGAGGCACCGTTTTTATCGGGAGACCCGGGGGAACGCTGGGTGGTAGGAAATTTGTGTCAGCCCGGTGATGCCACAACTTTCCCACACAAAAATGTGTGAAAAAGGTGATTTTTTCAGCTAAATTTGAGGTTTGCAGGGCATTCTGGGTAAGGAAACGTTGGGGGATCCACGCAAGCCATACCTCCCTGGAATCCCCTGGGTGTCTAGTTTTCAGAAATGTGTGGGTTTGGTAGGTTTACGAAGGTGGCCGCCTGGCCCCGGGCCAAAAACCCAGGGTACCCCCTTTTCAAAACCAGGTCGTTTTGTGATAGGCAATTTTGATGTCGCCTCACTACGTTTTAGGTCCTTGCCTATCGCGGGTACTTGTGCCTCCCACACGTGTGAGGCACCGTTTTTATAGGGAGACCCGGGGAACGCTGGGTGGTAGGAAATTTGTGTCAGCCCGGGGATGCCACAACTTTCACACACAAAAATGTGTGAAAAAAGTGAATTTTTCAGCTAAAATTGAGGTTTGCAGGGGATTCTGGGCAAGGAAACGTTGGAGGATCCACACAAGCCATACCTCCCTAGAATCCCCTGGGTGTCTAGTTTTCATAAATGTGTGGTTTGGTAGGTTTCCCAAGGTGCCGGCAGAGCTAGGGTTCAAAAACTACAGCTAGGCACTTTGCCAAAAAAGGGTCAATTTTCACTGCAAAATGCAGCTGTGTCCACCTTGTGTTTTGTGCCATTTCCTGTCGCGGGCACTAGGTCGACCCACACAAGTGAGGTACAATTTTTCTCAGAAGACTTTGGGGAATGTGGGGTGAGTGGACATTTGTGGATCCACGCAGATTCCAGAACTTTCCACCAGAGAAATGTGGAGAAAATGTGTTTTTTTTGGCAATTGTTTAGGTTTACCAGGGATTCTGGGTAACAGAACCTGGTGGGAAGCAGTCAAGTCACCCCATCCTGGATTCCCCTGGGTGTCTAGTTTTCAAAAATGTATAGGTTTGCTATGTTTCCCTAGGTGCCGGCAGAGCTATGGTTCAAAAACTACAGCTAGGCACTTTGCCAAAAAAGGGTCATTTTTCGCTGTGAAATTGAGGTGTGTCCACGTTACGTTTTGCGCCGTTTCCTGTCGCGGGCACTAGGCTGACCCACACAAGTGAGGTACCATTTTTCGCGGAAGACTTTGGGGAACGCGGGGTGCGTGGAAATTTGTGGATCCACGCAGATTCCAGAACTTTCCACCAGAGAAATGTGGGAAAAATGTGTTTTTTTTGGCAATTTTTTAGGTTTGCAACGGATTCTGGGTAACAGAACCTGGTGCGTGACAGTCAAGTCACCCCATCCTGGATTCCCCTGGGTGTCTAGTTTTCAAAAATGTATAGGTTTGCTAGGTTTCCTGAGGTGCCGGCAGAGCTTTGGTTCAAAAACTACAGCTAGGCACTTTGCCTAAAAAGGGTCCTTTTTCGCAACAAAATTGAGGTGTGTTCACGTTACGTTTTGCGCCGTTTCCTGTCGAGGGCACTAGGCTGACCCATGCAAGTGAGGTACCAATTTTCTTGGAAGACTTTGAGGAACGCGGGGTGGGTGGAAATTTGTGGATCCACGCAGATTTCAGAACTTTCCACCAGAGAAATGTGGGGAAAATGCGTTTTTTGGGCAATTTTTTAGGTTTGCAAGGGATTCTGGGTAACAGAACCTAGTGGGAGGCAGTCAAGTCACCCCATCCTGGATTCCCCTGGGTGTCTAGTTTTCAAAAATGTATAGGTTTGCTAGGTTTCCCTAGGTGCCGGCAGAGCTATGGTTCAAAAACTACAGCTAGGCACTTTGCCAAAAAAGGGTCATTTTTCACAGCGAAATTGAGGTGTGTCCACCTTAGGTTTTGTGCCATTTCCTGTCGCGGGCACTAGGCTGACCCACACAAGTGAGGTACCATTTTTCACGGAAGACTTTGGGGAACGCGGGGTGGGTGGAAATTTGTGGATCCACGCAGATTCCAGAACTTTCCACCAGAGAAATGTGGGGAAAAGGTGTGTTTTTTGGCAATTTTTTAGGTTTGCAAGGGATTCTGGGTAACAGAACCTAGTGGGAGGCAGTCAAGTGACCCCATCCTGGATTCCCCTGGGTGTCTAGTTTTCACAAATGTATAGGTTTGCTAGGTTTCCCTAGGTGCCGGCAGAGCTAGGGTTAAAAAACTACAGCTAGGCACTTTGCTAAAAAAGGGTAATTTTGCATTGTGAAAATGTGGTGTGGTCATGTTGGGTTTTGAGCCAATTCCTGTCGTGGGCACTATGCCTACCCCTACAAGTGAGGTACCATTTTTATCGAGAGACTTAGGGTAATTCAGATTTGTAAAGGAACTATTATTACCTATTGACTTTCGATGCATTTCTGCCTTCCAAATGAAAGACATTGTGTAAAAAAGAAGTCATTCTAGAAAATGACTGATAATTCTCATGCTAGTATGAGTATCCCAATTTGGGAAATGTGCAAATATCTACTGTTTCTAAACTCTATATTTTGTTCCCATTTCAGAAATACATTGGTGTCTTTCATACCGATTTTTCCACGTACACATTTTTACAGAATAATTACTATATACCCGGTACATAATAAAAAACCCTTGCAAGTTGCTGCTCAGTTTTTGGCTCTGGGTTCGTCGGGTTCTTGGTGAACCTACAAGTCCTATATATCCCCACAACCAGTAATGTCCAGCGGATGTAACGGTATATTGCTCTCAAAAGCTGTCAAAATTAGAAGAAGTTACAGGTGAAAACGTTGACACAAAATTTATCCTATATTTACCTGTTAGTTTCTATTAAGAAACCTTGATGGATCTACACAAATGACCCCTTGCTGAATTCAGAATTGTATCTTCTTCTCTAAAATGTATAGCTTTCCAGGATCCATTATTGCTTTTCTACCCATTTCTACCATTAACTGGAAGGAGGTTGAAAGCACAAAAAATAGCAAAAATAGGTTATGTCCCAGAAAAATGCCAAAACTGTGTAAAAATGTTTGGGTTTCTGACAAAAGTCTGGTATCCCCTAAAAGCTGGGAAAATGGTGATTTCAGCCCCACTTTTTTGATAACATTTGCAGGGAAAAACCCAGATGCTTTCATTTGCAGCCCGTTTTCCCCATTTTCCCCCAAAAAAAACTAAATTTTGCTGTATTTTGGCTAATTTCTGTGATCCCTCAAGGGGAATCCACAAACCCTGAGTACCTTCAGAATCCCCATGATGTTGGAAGAAAAGGACGCAAATTTGGCGTGGATACCTTATGTGGTCAAAAAGTTACAGGGGCCTCAGCGTACACTACCCCAAATAGCCAAAAAAGGCCGTGGCACAGGAGGGGGAAAAGGCCTGGCAGCAAAGGGGTTAATTGAACACCCTTCCCCAGTGTCTGCCACCACATAAATCATCAACCATCACTCAAATCACTCATTCGTTGTTGCAATAGTTGTAGTTACCTCTTCTAATCCAAGTATGGTTAGGTTAGGTAGTAGGTACACAATTGTATCTTTGCTGCAGGCAACACATTGGATTTTGTTATTGGCACTCTTGTAAATCAATGATCTTTGGGGGCAGCCCTGCTAAGTGATGCAAAAAAAGAATAGGCATGCAAGGGAGGCAGGCATTTTCTCCAATGTCATGAAGGAATTATGGAGGCTTCTTCACTGCACACTGGTCCAATTCCAATCTGCCCATATATGTGAATTAAAAATGTTGGGGCAGCATAAATCCGACAAAACAATATGTTACAATAGCAACTTCTTCTTGTTTTTTTGCAAAGAAAGAACAAGAAATACAACGAGAAATAATTTAATAGTTCTATGCTTGCACTGGCATCCTCAGTCTGGGAAGTAGAGTTTGTCCTCAAACTCAGCTGGTTCACCCAGAAGTTAACACACTTACTTCTGACCAATCATCCTCCTCCTGTGATGTTTCGGGAACGGCGTAATTGTGTGGTATGATCTCCACGTTTTGAGGTGAGAGACTGGTCCTTCTGACTGTAACAATGGTTCTAGCTGTACTGAACACACGCCCAGCAGACACACTGGCTACAGGACAAGCCAGATACTTTATTGTCAGCCTGCTGAGCTCAGGCCATTGGCGGATCTTCCCATACCAATACATCAATGGGTTTTGATCCACATAGACCTCTTTTGGATCATCAAGATACTCCTGGAACATCCTCTGAATGGTCCTTGGTGCTGCCACCTGCTCGACCTCTTTTGCCTTTGCTACTGCACTGGACTTAAGACCTGCCACTTGAAACTAAGCCAATGCAGAGGTTGGGTCCGATTCTTCTGTTGCTATTGTTGCCAGTGATCTTGTTGCTAGTGTTGGCTGCTGTGAGACAAAACTACCCTCTTGGAAGTTGAAGGCAGAACCCGAGAACTGCAGAGTGGGACCCTAAGTTCCAGCCATTCTTCTTCCAGATCAAACAGACATTGCAGCATGTAATAGGTCAAGTTGGAACGTGTTGGTACCTCCTGTGTCTGGGCTTTAACTGGTGCTCAATTATTTTGCTGAATAATCCACAGCTGCTCCCGGGCTGTAAAAGAATGGCTGAAAGGAGTGCAGATTCTTCTGCAGGGGTTCAGTACGCTGCTGACTGTCTTCATTTTTAGAAAGTCTTGCGCAACCTGGTTGATGCAATGCGCCAAACACAGGACCTGAAATAGCCACCATCTGCCATGACCTTGACTATGTGACTGCCAATGTCTATGCCAACAAATCCAATTCTGAGATTTCTAGGTCACAGCCATTCACACACCTTGCAGTTAAATTAATCCAATATGTTTGCAGCAGAGTGTGATTTCTGAATGCTCTTAACACTTTCTACAGGTTCAAGACCTATAGATAGCTTTTGCCTCTGCCCCTCAGAAGAGATCCATTGTGTAGTGATGCACATTTAATCAGACGCTTGACAACTGGTCCACATATCTGTTGTCATGTGAATAGTGTGAACAACACTTTGCTGCAAAGCTTGTCCAACCAATTGCAGCACATCGTGATGCAGCACTAGAACAGCTGTTCTGGCAAAATGGGTACAACTCAAAACCTTCCATTTCTGGCAGATGGCTGCCACAAATTCTAAGAATCCCATTCCTTCCTGTTAGCCCTGGCTTTTTCAGTAGGTTTGTATTTGTGCCTTTCATACAGTGATTGGTGTACACTACTTGTACAGTATAGACCATTACGCAAGCACTTACTATTTTTCAGGATTTACTATACCAGGAAGCAATACTATCAGATGACTCTGAGGAGGAGTCTGAGGGTGGGATCCCCAGCCAGAATACCAAGAGGGCAGTGACCCTGAGGTGGAAATATTATGGGAAAGATTGGCTCATGAGGAGAGGAATCAGATTTGTGCCCGTGACTGGAGAATGAGGCAGCTAGACTGGGAGTGCGAGGAGATAAAGCGAGCCTTAGCTGAAAAATAAATGTGTGTAGCTCAGGAAGTGTACTTGGCTGGGCTGGAGGTGGGGTTCAACTCAGATGGTGGCAGCAAAAAGGTGTCATCTATTGCTGAGGGAGAAGAACACACACCCAGAGATGTGATGCCTGACTTGAAGGAAGGGGTTAACATACACCATGGGCGTTCAGGTTTATGAGGTGGCTCTAGTGTTATGCAGTGTCCCTGAGGTGGATTGGGGAAGTGGCACAGGGGATCAAATTCCTAGTGGTGGGAGGGAGACTCTACTGACTCAAGATGAGATGTGCAGGGTGAGGGGTTCCCCCCTGGTAGAAGTCCTAGTATGTGAGTGTGGAGACCAACCACAAGAGTGTGGGTTGAGTGACAGAGACAGCCAGACAACAGTCAGACACTGTCTTGCCAGTATCAGGAAGTTGATGTGAGGTACTTGTGCGAGGCACTGGTTGGTGAGGCAAAGAGTAGCTTGGTTAGCACCTGTGTGGGAATGTATGATTCAATTGTTGGAGAGCATATTTTAAGTCCCTATTTCCAGAGCTATGCCAACACCTGGTGGGGTGTGAATTCCCTGAACCCAGGGAGCTCGACCTGGATTTAAACCTTTTGATGGATTCCAAAGGGTCTGAAGAAGCTTCTGGGGGTGATCCTGAAGGAGGTGGCTCATGTTTACCCCAACTAAGTGAGGTAGAGGAGGGTTGTGGTAGCCCAGATAGGCCCCAGAGTAGTGGGAGGGTAGTAGGGTCCTATGCTCTGTCTCAGAGGAGAAGGAGTGGGAGTGGGCTGTGCCCGAGGTGCCTGAAACCCAGTCTCAAGGCCTGGTTGGTTCCATGAAGTAACACCAGGAGGTGGGCCTAGTCTATAACGGGAGTTCATCCCCTGAGGGGGATCCCAAGGTGACAGGTGAGTTAGGGGGACTGCTGTAACAAGCGACCCACCAGTTCCGGTATCTGGCAGCACCTCTCCAGTTGGGAGGGTGCATGAGTCCAGAGAAAGGGTGAGGGGGAAACACCGTATCCAGTGGAAGGACCAGTGGGTCAGGGGTTGCCAGTGGAGCAACCACTCACCACAGGTTCTTTCATTTCATCAAGAGGAGACACCCATAATTACAGATGTGTCAGTCGTCCATTTAGTCAGAGAAGTGCCTATTTCTTCCTAGTCGTCCTCACATTCAGATCGAATTACTGTGATGAGCGGTTTCCCCACTAGCAGCCACTTACAAGTAAACTTTAATTTTTGATGTGCCTCACAAACAGTGTTTTTGCTGCCATCTGATATGATTCTGGAACTCACGATTAGGGTCCCTATTTATCAGGGTCATCAGAACACAAAAGAGCTTATGTCCTGAAGATGGTCTCATAGATGTCATCACGATACAGACCGAAACGTCAATAATCTGACTCTTTGTCATTATTGTCTCAGGAAAAGTTCATTGTATAGTCAATGATGTTATTCCTATCCAATATGTGAAATGGGTTATGGCAAAAGTATTCATTATAGAAAAATGTTCATTTCAGTTATTTTTGCTATTCTATGAATTGTAGTAAATACCCTTTTATATAATATAACTTTCTATAAAAAGTCTATCTTTTTGAAGTATACACCCTTGTATTATTGTTTTCGTAACTGAATGTATTCAATTTTCATGATTGATTAATTGTTTAATGACCTAATTCAATTCTAAATATTTGTTTGTATTAAGCCACCAATTGGGGCTTAGGGATATATATATTTTTTTAAAATGTTGTTTTGATATTGATTCCAAAAAGAACCCCTTGAAGGCATCATTACCTGATTGTTTACATTACCGAAGCCTCCAAGGGTCTATTGGGTTGCCCAGTTCTTTGTTTAGTGTTGGGCATAGCAGCGCCGGAGTGACGAGGAGCTAGCACAATGATGAAGCATGACACCCATGTGTGAGGGTGTGTGAGGGCCCGTGCTCCTACTGGAGTACATTCCTTTCCCTGGAACTCTAGTCTCTCTCACTTTTCTTGTTTTGAGGAACTGCACACCCCTTTACCTATAGAACATTGATACAGGGAGCACGTGTGCTGGGGCTAAAAAAAAGCTCCTGGTTCCTTTTGGTAGATCCATAAGCCATCACATAATACCTAGTCATTGCCATGCGTCATGGGAATCTTGCGAAATATCAAGAAATTGCGCAAAACTACTGTGGTCATAGATATCCCTAAGTTTAAATGCCTTATAACTTTAAAAATACTTACCCTTACCGTACTTACCCCTACTACCCAAAAGGATAATCTACGCACCATAATGTATCATCCTGAAATTTGTGGCAATCCATTCAGCTGTTTGACTGCTACAAGTGATTACAAAAAAGTCAATGTAAAATACATTGGCGCCTTAACGCATTTTAGGACCCACCTTTTTCTTTGCGCCCCCTTAACACATCTCTGTGAAAGTTTCCATCGTCCTTCAAATAATGTGTGCAAAGTCAATAGATATATAAAGCACTGTTGTTACAAATTGCTTGGAAAGCAGCACGCGTAACACGCACTACGCACACAACACATTGTGCGTCGTTTCTAATCACACACATCACATCAACTCCTCCATCTCTCCTCATGCCATCCTTTCTCTTGGCTCTGAGGCTGGGTTACAAAGCCTCTGCCGTCTGTGCTGTTGCTTCTGTCATATTGAACGGATAAGACTCCATCTGTTCCGTCTGACAGCCGCGCGTCAATATTTCATGACAATCTGCACAGATTCCAAGAGTTTGCTGAGCAATTTGTCCATACCACAGACACTACATAGAAATGCACAGCCGGGAAAGGAACACATATTTTATACTACACACCCACAGGCCCTCACTGCTAGCGCTCCTGTTTCATGTTCTGTAAAAACCGACTGAGGTGCACAGAATGTATCTTGTGTATAATTATCACCTGTTACTAGTAAAAACGGGCAGATTTTGGGGATCACTGCAACAAAATCCCCATGTCCTGGTATTTACCAGACATTTTCTTCTGATAAATATTGGCAGGCTTGACCTGGCGAAATTTATCCAAGGGGTGCGGTTTTTAAATGCCCCAAGGGGCATATTTACAAGGCCCTACCGCCAACGCAATGTCACTTTTCAGGACATTGTGGTGGAGATGGGAGCTTCACCTTATTTACAAGGCAGCGTTAAGCCACTTAACGTGGCTACAGGCTGCCTTGTAAATAAGGCCCCCTTTCATTCTATACTTAGCGTGCAAGGGGTGGGCAATAGGTGTTGCGGTGGGCATTTCGCCACAAAACCCATTGATTTTGACGTTGCCCCATAGTTACAAGGGTGGCATAAATATCAGGGGTGGGCGGAATTTGCGAAATTCACTTTCGCAAATTATCGCGAAAATGTTAAAAATCTCCGCAAACACGCAGAAATATCGCGAAGATGCGGAAGTTTTTTTCCCGCCCGTTCGCGGTATTTTCTGCGTGGTCGCGGCTCGCCAACTTACCCATGCGGTTGCTCGCGGGCGCAGCCATTTTGTTTTCACTTGTCTCGTGGTGCATGATCGCGAGAAGAAAGACGTGATCGCGCGACGAATGACGTTACTGCGGGTGCGAACTGTCGCGAGACAGCACAAATGGCTACCAACAATCCAACATCTCGTGGAGAACGCAACCGGATTGGGAAAACTTGTCGGCGAACGCGGGGATTCAGGTAAGGCGATCGCGCGCACGCGAGAATTTATTATTTTACAGCGCGAAAATTTCCGGTAAAACTGCAGATTGCGGAAATTTTGACTTTTTCGCGCTCTCCGCGGAACGCGAAAATGTCAAATTATCGCAATTTCCGCGAGCGGAACGGAATTTTAGCCCAGGCCTAATAAATATGAGGCAGTGCCAAAATTAAGACCAGGGAAAACCTGCTCTTACCCTGGAGAAACAAGGAGAAATATTTAATTTCTCCCCTTTTTTGCTGTTTCCATGGATGTTGCTGCAAAACAGCAAAATGCCAATGATTGTTGATGTGCACATAAACAATAATTTTTTTTAAATAACGTTTTCCAACTTCTATGTGTGCACACATAGAAGTTACAAAAAGCCATTTAAAGATTGTTTGTGTGCAGGAAGGGACACCTTACTGCACATACATAATCTTCTCCTGCAATACAGACATGCTTGCACTGTGGTGCAAGGGTGCCTGCATTGGCGCTTGGTAGCTAAATTTAGCGCCAGCACAAGGGGGAGGGCAGGGCTGCACCATATGCTTGTAATGGTGCAGCCCTGTGTTTCTAAAGTGAAGAAGCGTGTTGTTAGCCTTCTTGGCTTAACGACACGCTTCACCACTTTAATAGTAAATATGCCCCCCTGTGTGTCTTAGGCGTGATAGAACCTGCAAATCTCATACTTCCGATATGTGTGGTTACATAAGTGAAGGCGCACAGTGAAAGGTAAAAGGCCACTGACACTGAGGGCCATATTGTACTCATTTGGGCATGTCACTGGTGTTTCTACAGATATCTCCAAGGCCTCTCACTAACACTTTGTCAACAGGATCATCTTCTGCTAAGGAGCAGTGCCTGCCATCTCCCTGAATGCGAGGTCATAGCGCTGAGATGCCCCTCAGGATTTGCGCTATACCAAGAACCCTTTAACATAGCATAACATAACATATCATAGCATAACATGGTAAAGGCATTTATCACCCACAGTTTGTGGAGTTCGAGACTTGTTACATAAAATCAGATATATTGTGTAATTGCCAAAAAGTATCTGTGCAATTTTTCACGTAGTTTTAGCGCCCCATATTATTTGGTGATTCGTAGGTGTTTATGGTTTGTGTAAAGTGAAAACATTTACAATACAAAATATTCCACATAATGTGTGTCACTCTGAACAAAATAGAACCTGCTTAGGTTTGGAATTTATCAAGTGAGCTGATTATCGCCTATTGGGATTTTTTGGGGGAAATTCTGTTGCTTAATGTGTCAAAATCTGCATGTCACAATAAATATTGGGGAGCCTGACTCAAAAAGGTAACTAACGCTTTTGAGTAAGTTACACTTTGGAGTACATTTTCTACTTTTTGATTTTCACAAACTCCATGTGTAAAAATGTACTACAAAAGTCAAAGTTACATATCTCCACCTCCTGCGTAAAGGAATTAACGTACACTTTAGTAGGTAGGTGAAGTGCATCCCTGACCCTCCTTAAACTCACCCCCTTTTGTAGAAAGTCTGCCCCTTCCGTCTGCTCAAGTACCTCCCATGTTTACTACTAAAATGTAAACTTTCACAGGAGGAGACTCTGCATTCAGGGAGGAGAACTCTTCACACATAAGTCTAGGTAATGAGGAGATGTAAACCCTCCATGTCGTTTGTGAATAGCACTTTGTGGCACTATAAAAAGTACTATAAAATGCAGTTTGTTGAACAAGCCCTGACTCTTTTCCCACTGTTAAATTCCTGCATGTTTGAACTGCTGAAATTTAACAAACAGTACAAACTTTATCCCATCCAGTAATTTTCAGGTGCTATAAATAGGTCTTGGAACTGCGCATTGTGTAGCTTGCGGAGTTCTAGAAAACTCCCCCCGCTTGGGCTAGCCAACGTTGAGGTGGCGAGCGTGGGCAAGGAAAATCTTACTCCAGACCACCTCCGAGCGAGATTTCTCAACACGGGCGGTTGCAGATGGCCACTATCGCTCGTGCTAAGAAACCTTCTGTTCAGGTTGAGGAAGCTGCCGCTCGAGTAGAACATCTACTAGAGCAGCAGAAATAAGGATTGCCGTCTTGCGCTGCGCATGGTGCCATTCGCACTGATTTTCCAGCATATGACAAACACCCTGCGCTAAAAATCAGCATGAACGGCGTACCTAACGCACTCCGCCGCTTGCAGAACCCTGCATAACATGCCAGAGTTTTTTGGTCACTTCGCGGAGTTGGCAGGCCGGAAACTAGTCAAGTCACTTGTATATTCTCCACTCTTACAACTTTCCTACTACCCGTTGTTCTCATCACGCATGAGACTTCTTGTTGGCTGATGCTTCAGAAGTACGGCTGTCAATATTGGGGGATCTATATCGGGAAGGCTCGATTATACCCTGCGCTGACTTTTTCGGGGGGGAAAACAGATATCCCCATTAGACATCTTTCTTTACATTAGGCAACGTTAGAATGTTAAGGCGGCCACCTTATTTATTTGTAGAGTTTTATATAGCGCGAACTAGGCCCGAAATATCGGGTATCAGAGCGCTTTACATGAGCACCAGTTTCGTTACATGAGGACACACCTTGGACTTCCCTAATGAACCGCCCGTCTTTGGTACCCTGCATACTATGCTTCAAGTGAATACCCCACTTCCCCTAGTCCCCCTTTTATATCACACTGCCCAGACTGAGGCTCTGTGCACTTGGGGACAGGCACACACACAGTGGGAAATAGACATAGGGGCTACCCTTACAGATGACCAATGGACATAATGCTGTGCACAAACTGGGCGGATTTCCCTTCGCAGTCGCCTCTGCATTATTCATTACAAATTTCTTCATAGGCTTTACTATCCACCTGCCCGTCTTCGTCATCAGGTCAACCCAGATGATAAGTGCACTAGATGTGGGTTGGATGGGGCAGACTTTGTCCATCTTGCATGGTCATGTGTGCCAATCCAGGCCTTTTGATGCGAGGTATCACTGTCATGACAGGACACACCTTGACACTCATTCCAATTTTGGCACTCTTGGGATACACGGACTTAGGAAATGTGTGGGTCTTGCTCTCCTATTGGCAAAGCGCAGGATTGCCTGCCGATGGGGGCGGGGGAGAGCGCTGAAATTCAAGGATTGGCCCTCAGACCTAACCTATCGCAATGAACAACTGTCCTTGTATGCTGAACTGTTTCCTCCTCAGTCTAGACCTCAGGACATTTGGGACCCACTGAGTAATTATTTGCTTCTACATACTCCATCAACTTACAATGAGGTGGGATCAGTGCCTTGACCACTGTGCACGCACCCTGGGAAGACCCACTCTGTGTTCAATATTACCTTTTTTACTGAATAAATATATCACCTGCACTATTGATGCGAATAGATTTCTGTGAAACTGTGAGATCCCCTTGACCTCGTGCAATGTAGTGTCAATGGTGAACTGACTTTGCTGAGGTTTGGTGTGAAGAGGGACACTTCTCCCCTTTGTGTTTTTAAGCTCTGTATTCGTGGAGGATGAAAGGAAGGAGCGGGTTGGGGTGAAATGTTTACACTCTACACGTCATGAATTTCCTGCTTGACTGATGATGCAGCTTGTATTTTATTGTTATCATTGATCAGTTAAAATCAAGAAAGATCGGGCATATTATCAAGGACGGCGTTAAAATTATCGCCAGTTTAGCGGCAGAAAGCTGACGCTAAAGCGACGATAATAGGCTTGATAATATGCCGCAGAGAATTCCCATAGAAGCCCATGTTGACACCAGAACATGGACTTCTATGGGAATTCTCTGCGGCATATTATCAAGCCCATTATCGCCGCTTTAGCTGCAGTTTTCTGCCGCTAAACCAGCGATAATTTTTAACGCTGTCCTTGATAATATGCCCCATCGTTTTTTTATTTAAAGTAGTTTTCACCTCCTCAACCCGCAACCCAGTTTTCTACAGATATTTATCGGATTAAATAAATAATTCCATTTATGAGTTTCCCCAAACCCAATTAAGCCAACAACAACAGCATGTCTTGGTATTTTCTGGGTGAAGTAAATATACATAGGTATGACTTGCTGATAGATACCTCTGGGAAATTCTGAAGGGTCCTAAAACTCTGACCCACTCTTAATTGCAACAGCCCCAGAGGTTTGCACCGGTGCCACGATCTTCCGAGGCACTCTAAAGGAAGCCCCAGGGCAGACATCTTTCAGACTTGAGTTGGACACTCAAGGGTGATATAGTGTGGAACATCAGGTTTTGAGACCACGCCCAGCCCTTCTGTAGTTTACATCATTACTGACGACACATACGGAAAGGTTTTCCTAGTGCTGAAGTACAACATGATTTTATGTTATTGTTAGTCCAATAAAAGATTAAAAGGCCACAACAAACGTAATTATGTCACAGGCTACAGAAGGACAAGCAATATTTATCATGGAAATGTCAATCAGAAATGTCAAACTTCCTTCTGTTGGTAATATTCTGAGTAACTCTAGAACAAGAGGATAAACTTGGCAATTTCCTCATCAAGGTAAGATTAACTTTTTGTTGTCACTCTAATCAATCACATGGTGGCACTTTCCTCGACAATTAATCCTTTTCTTTTTTAATTCACTTAAATTTAAATGTAATGTTTACCTAACCCTTTTCAATTTCCCTATCGGTAATCCTTTCCTCTGTGTTGTATTTTTTTTTAATTGTATGTTTTTAAATAATTGTAATATATCAATATTAATCACGATTCCTTTTCCTTAACTCTAATGGCACTTCTCTCACTAACAAGAATAATTATGTAATTACTTTTTGTGATATTACAAATAATTCACTAAAATGAATTAAATGAATTACAATAAAAGTAAATGTAATTAAAGTTAATTACATTCTTTTATTGCCATTCCTGGATGGAACTTTCCTCTGTCACACTTTTTCATATTATTTTGAATCATCTTTTTAATAATAGTTTATTATCAGTGTTAGTAATGTATTTCTTAAATTAAATAATTTTTTGTGTGTAAGTACATTCAATTACTTTGCTTTATAAGTATACCAGGAAGACCGCCTCCCCCCAGTTGATGTGTCACATGTCTGTTTTTCCTTACTATATAATCTCCTAATATATATAAATACATATGCGATCAAGACCGTGGAAACACTGTCGGAACGCGTCAGGCTAGGCACTTGCTGTTTTACTTTTTGGATGCACATTTTTCTGCAATAAAAGCACTGCATTGGAACTCTATGTTGTGGTCCGTACCTGTTTGTTGCTGCGGATATGGCAAACAAGGATTGTGGCTACTATATATATATATATACATATATATATATATTCGTATATTACGCTGTAAACCTTCAAAAAAGTATGGAGCACTTACGGGGTTTTCTAAAAGGTATTTATTAAACACAATATGGGGCCACGGAGCTCTGTATCATGGAGTCTAAATGTGGAGGCATCCATGGAGGATTGACATGCTGTAAACTGGATCCGCACACCGATCCGGCTTTTACCTCATGAAGGTTGCTGCAGTGGATGTCAGAGTGCGTCTCCACAGGTTTTAACCTTGGAGCTTTGATTTACATGCGGCCTCCCAGCCGCGGGAGATGCACCACCCGGAAACTTGGGGCCACGGAGCTCTGTATCACGGAGTCTCAATGTGGAGGCATCCATGGAGGATTGACAAGCCGGATGTGCGAGTGGAGGTCCATTGGTGGGCTTGAAATGTCTCAGACAGCGGCCCATAACTGAGGCACACACCACTAGACCCACAAACCAATGCAGACTCATTCGAGTCGCCCATTGGAGGGCTCATATTTCAAAGTGGGAGGTGTGGCCTCTATGCCAAAATGACTGTCGCACCTCTGAAGAGTGCAATGAGCACGAAACGCATCAGGCGTGAATCGACAGGCATGCTGTAAACTGGATCCGCCCGCCGATCCGGCTTTTACCTCATGAAGGTTGCTGCAGTGGATGTCAGAGTGCGTCTCCACAGGTGGGAACCTTGGAGCTTTGAGATATATATATATATATATGAAGCCAGTGGCAGTAGGGACCAGTCACGTAATGCACCAACACCGATTCAGGAACTCGGTTTTTTACGTTTGGAGCATTTGATGAGTCTACGCCCAAGACCTCCGCGACAGGAGCATGCATGAAACCGGGCTCAAAGCAAAGGAGCCGAAGGAGGAAAAACCGGCGATGGGGCAAACATAACACAAAAATCAACATACAGACGGAACAAAAGGAGATAAAAGATACAACAGGAACAGATAACACAGTAGTAAATCTAACGACCATGGCTTTGACACAAGAGGAAGAACAAATCCTTGCTCTAGGGCTATCATATTGCAAGGAAACAAACTTTGATTATACACAGACCAAAATAGACCTGTATTATTTCATTTGTAAATTGAAATTACGCACACATTTCTTTAACACCAAAGAAAGGCTTGATGCCAGTGAACATGGAGGCACTGTGTCCCCAGAACCGGATACTCTAAGTGTAGCGTATATGACCTTTCTGGGAGACATGACGGAGGGGAAAATGATGATATAACCGATGTAATAACTAGTGGTCAAGCAGCAATTAGATCAGATCTAAACATATATGCAGCTGTGGCTACACCGTTCAGACCAAAATCTGTTTTCAACCCACTAATGCCTAGGGACAATATTGACATTTTTGCAGATAAAGGGCCTCATGTAGGTAGCCAAATACCGGTCGGTAACGGCCGAAATTCGGTAAATATCCCGTTACCGACCGGTATTGAGGCACTTGAGATGTAGGTGGCTGATTTCTGGATTCGGTATTTACCGAATCGGAAATTAAAGAAATCGGTAAAATACCGATTCGGTAAATACCGAATCCAGAAATGCTATGTAGGGGGCACTCAAGTGAGTGCATTATTGGTGTCTGGATTCGTTATTTACCACCAACTACAAGTTGGTGGTAAATGACGAATACCTTTCAAAAAGCATTTTTGTGCTATTTGTAAAGTGCCATGTGGCAGACATACATGCCCTTAGGGCATGTATGTGCGCCACATGTGCACACATGCACGAATCAGGGGTGCTACAGGGTGTCAATGTGACACCCTGCCACCCATGATAATGCCTCCCCTATTACCGATTCGGTATTTACCGAATCGGTAATAGTAACTGGCTTCCCATTCATTCCTATGGGCCTCCAGGCCCATAAGAATGAATGGGAAGGGATGCATTATTACCGATTCGGTAAATACTGATATTTACCGAATCGGTAATAATTACCGATTATTTACCTACATACTATATACCGATTCATAAATACCGAATCGGTAAAATTCGGTATTTATGAATCGGTAAATAGTATGTTACCTATGTTAAATGGTAGCGGCAGTTGATAACCTTTCAAGTATTGCCCGGCGGTAATCGCCTTTTATACCATTCGATGATTAACCAACAAAAAGAGGCAGGCGCCGGAGACTGGAAGGCAGGAAACAAAGTTTTATTCTCTCCGGAGGAGAACACATCAGATCAGACAGCAAGGTATCGTCACGAGGTGCTCTAACCACATCTCTGAGGCCTGGCCTCTTATACACAGGTTTATGACTTTATTGCAGGTTTATCATACATGGCACATTCTTGAGATCGCTTTGATACATGAAAGAACATCCTCAGAATCCCCACTTTAAGCTCGTTCCCACACATATCTACAGTGGAAGTCCCCACCCCACACACAGTAGGAGATGGCTATCACACAGCTGGACATTCCGTCAATTCCCGGGGGTGTGTGCGACTGGTCGGGTCTCAGGGGGTGGGGGGCCTTGATCTACTGTAATCCCTTTGATGTGGAGTGTTTCCTTTACAGTAGGGGCAATAAAACTGCGTCCGCAGGGCTAGGTGATGGCCTGGGATCCGTTCGGACGATCAGGCGTGGAGGAAGGGGTTACCGAAAGGATGTATGACCATGTAAGGGATGTCGGTCAGGCGTGGGATGTGGTTCCATGGCAGGGTCGCGCAGAAGGAGAGGGTTTTATGGCCCATGTATGAGAGAGCGGGGGTGGCCGGCGCGCGGGGGGGTGTTTGCAGCGCCTAGGGAACGCGCTGGTGATCGGCGAGGGGCAGAGGGGCAATGGCGCTTTCAAAAATGGCTACTGCTTGAGGGAGCATGCGGGTCTGAGAGGGGACAAGATGGCGCCGATTATGTTGACATCGCAAACCAGATTTTTAACACCTACATATGGCCCAAAGTGATTAAAGACCTTAAGCAATTGGCAATTGAAAGTAGTAATATTTTTAACAAAACCAGGCATAATGAACTAACAAAATATTCCAGAGTCCTGCAAAGAATAAAAGAACACCCCAACATTGTTGTACGATGGTCAGATAAAGGGGGTAATGTTGTACTCTGGCCTCTTGAAATGTACAACAAAGAGGCAATGACACAATTATCGGATAAGGATTGTTACACACGGATCAGTGCCACCAACATCACCAGCATTAAAGAGAAATATCACAGTTGTTTATACGAACGGAGAAGGAACGGGTTGATAACAAGGAATGAATTGGATTTTATGAAAAGTGACTACCCTGTGATACCACAACTTTATCTGCTACCGAAAGTCCATAAAAATGAAGAGTGTCCTCCGGGCAGGCCAATCATATCCGCCATTGGGAGCCTTTTTGAAAATA
The DNA here is from genome assembly GCF_964204655.1 of Triturus cristatus. NCBI lineage: Eukaryota > Metazoa > Chordata > Amphibia > Caudata > Salamandridae > Triturus > Triturus cristatus. Next base: position 1,249,309,135 of record NC_140592.1, on the reverse strand, counting down.
CAAGTAAATTTATTGACTTTTTCCTTCAACCCTTCGTACAGGATTTGCCTGCATATAGTAAAGACACTGGGGATTTCCTAACTAAAATCTTTGACTGTAACTGGCATGAAGACTATGTATTTGTCACATTGGATGTAGAAAGTTTGTAATACATTCTCACGTGCGCGTGATGGCTTTACTTGAATCCCCGCGTTCGCCGACAAGTTTTCCCGATCCGGTCGCGTTCTCCACGAGATGTTGGATTGTTGGTAACCATTTGCGCTGTCTCGTGACAGTTTGCGCCCGCAGTAATGTCATGCGTCGCGCGATCACGTCTTTCTTCTCGCGATCATGCACCGCGAGACAAGTGAAAACAAGATGGCCATGCCCGCGAGCAACCGCATGGGTAAGTTGGCGAGCCGCGACCACGCAGAAAATTCCGCGAACGGGCGGGGAAAAAACTTCCGCATCTTCGCGATATTTCCGCGTGTTTGCGGAGATTTTTAACATTTTCGCGATAATTTGCGAAAGTGAATTTTGCAAATTCCGCCCACCCCTACACACAACACACAGGTGACTGAAAATGTAGTTTTGTACCAACGCTACATTGATGATATTTTTATTTTGTGGAAGTGCACTGAACAAAGTGCCATTGATTTTGCTGATGAAATCAACAGAAATGACCTAAATCTCAAATTTACATGCACCACAATTAAGAAATCTATTGTATATCTTGACTTAGAATTGTATACCATCAACAACAAAGTACAGTCACGCACTTTTAGGAAATCGACATCAGGAATGCTATTCTACATGCCCAAAGTTTTCATCCTGTTAAACTTATTGAAAGTATCCCCTATGCCGAGTGTTTGCGTATAAAACGGAATTGCAGTACTCCAGAGAGTTTGAAATACTCCACAGATAACTTGTTCAAGAGACTTAGCAACAGAGGCTATAAGTCGAAAACCTTAGAAACAGCAAAACAGAAGTGTACAGCCATCACTAGGGAAGATCTTATATTTAAAAACAAGGAAAGCAAAACAATCTCAAGGGAGTCTGTAAAAGAGACACCAAGATTAATTACAGGGTATAACACATACCATTCCAATCTACGAAAAATTCTGTATAGACATTGGCCAATAGTGCGTTGTGATCCAACCATAGGTCCATCTTGCACTAAGCTTCCCCAGTTAACCTTCAGGAGAGCCAAATCCATGAAACAAGAACTTGTGTCCAACGCTCCCGCGCAGGACAAAAGTGCTAGTTGGCTCAAATCCCAAAAAGGTTTATTCAAATGCACAAAGTGCAAAGCCTGCAAACATGGAATTAACACCAGACTAGTCTCCACTCCTCTAAGAAAAACTCCATTTGAGATCAGGGAGAATTACACTTGTAAAACAGATTTCGCTGTATATGTGTTATGTTGCACTTGTAACAAAATGTATGTGGGAAGTACCATTCATCCCGTACATATTAGGATACTACAACATCTAAGGGCCAACAATAATAATGACCCCACATATCCAGTGGCCCGCCATATCAATGCGGTACATGGCGGCAAAGCGGAGGATCTTACTTACTTTGTTATTGACAGTGTAAAGAAGAACATCAGAGGTGGCAATAGATAACTAGCACTTAGGAGACTAGAATCGAGATATATAATCCAGTTGGATTGTAAAATTCTGAATGGCATGAATGCTGACGAAGCAATGAGTGTACACCTTTAATCATCTATCACTGCCAAAACTAGGATGTCGAAAACTGCCCACTCTAGATTTTTAGACCAATTCTCCATGAGATCTGACACACTCCTTCTTTTCTACTTTTTTCTTTTCACATTATGTTCCATTCATCACACACCAATTATCATTAATCTTGTTTTTTTATTTAATTACTTAGATTTCTTAATGTAGTAATAACTATTCAGAGTGTTCCACCAATTACCAATTCAACAGAATCGAGAGGGGTATGATCTTTAGAAAGGAGACTGCAGGAAACAGTTTGTTACACGCTGATAGCTGCCATCCGGGAAGTCTGATCAAAAGTATCCCGTTCGGTGAGCTTCTTAGAGCTAAGCGCAACTGCAGTACTCAGAGTGATTATGAGAAAGAGAAACTGATTATGTGCGAACGGTTTAAAAGAAGAGATTATACTGCAAAATGCATTAAAGATGCGTGTAGAGAAGTGGATAAAAGAGAAAGAAATGAGTTGCTCAAAGATAAAATGGAACAGAAAATACAAACCAAGGAATTAACAACGAATGTTAGATTCATTACAACGTTCCATACAAGATCGAATGAAGTCAACACTGCACTTAAAAAATACTGGGAAATTTTGATACTAGATAAAGATCTAGTTAAATGTATTGAAGATTATCCTCAAATTACTTACCGCAAAGTCTCTTAAAGACAGCGTTTGCAGAACCCTTACGACTACCAATTCAAAAACAAGTACAATACAAGGGTTTTACACTTGTGGCAAGTGCAAAGCCTGCAAGTATAGTACGAATTGCAAAGTAGTCAGACTGTCACACCAAATGAAACCATTTAAATTCTGAGACACTATACGTGTAATACAGAGTATGTGGTTTATGCCCTCAGATGTCCCTGTGACAAATACTACATTGGTAGCACTATACACAAGGCTAAGAAACGTGTATTGGAACATCTGAGGGCCATAAAAAACAATGACAAACAATATCCCATCGCAAGGCACTTTGCGGCCTGCCACAACCAGAACCATACTAAATTGTCCTTTTGTGTTCTTGACAATGTCCCCGTAAGAGACAGGGGTGGTGATAGAATTCAGGAACTGAGGCGACTCGAATCCAGAATGATTAGTAAATATCATACGATGCAACCAGAAGGACACAATGGAGATGAAGGGCTGTCAGTTCATTTGGGTTAATGGCTGTGTTTTTGTTTTGCATTTTTTGATGAAAAAACTCTTACTGTCAATTGGTCAGATAAGGAATTTTATAACTGCTTTTAATCCTCATTCCTTTTCATTTTTAATTGTAGCGAATGTAAACAACAAAAATCTATTTGATGAATAATTTCACCTTATTTTTTCTGTTTCACAGGTCTCTGGTGTGATTCGAACAGAGAGTGGGACACGACTTGATTGATTCTTATAAGGTGTGCGAAGTGGGGACACGAATGTGGAAGAAAAGATATTAATTAGTTCAGGTGGTTACGGCTATGGACTATATACACTATTTAAGGAATGAAATTTAGCACGTATAATCGAGGTTTGCATATATCTTACATAAGATAAATCGATTTAAGGCCCACTGTGGCTTGATATGATGTATGGGATATTTAAAGTGTTCGTTTTTCGTACATTTGATCAATGAAAATGTGTTTGATTTAGTCCTATATTACCACTTGCCCACTTGGGCATAATTGTTATGAGTATGATTGTTCAGTATAATTGAGCTCATATTCAGTCTTCCACTTGTAATGTTGAGTGAAATATTCTAATTTGATGTGCTCTGCAAAATATTATTTTTGATGGTTTAACCAGGAGTATGTGGTAAATATAAGAGACGTATTAAGTTTATTTTGACAAGAAAATAATTATTTGAGCACTTTCATTATTCCCCTTAAACACCTTGGAAATTCGTTGATGATTCTGTCTTCCTAGCTCTGAGAATCCTCTCACACGGAAAATCTGTTTTCACTGTTTATGATTTGGGTGGGTCACATGACCAAGTTAAAGGAAGTTGTCGTACACAACACTCTTACTCGTGAACAAGGAGGTGTGTTCTCCGAAACGCGTAGAGTGATAAGACCATTTGGAATAAAATCACGCTGAGATGAATTCTGAGGCCATGGCATCGTTCTTGTGAAAACGTGGTAACGTTTGGGGCTTGATATTGGGAGTCGCTTTCCCGCCGTGGCCCGCCATTGAAAGTGGCTCGGGTTTCTGAAGCGAAACTTTGTGAGGTGGAACTGATATATATATATATATATATACACATATATAAATATATATATATACATATATACATATATATATATAAATATATATACATATAATATGTATAGATAGACAGACAGACAAATAGATAGATAGATAGATAGATAGATAGATAGATAGATAGATAGATAGATAGATAGATAGATAGATAGATAGATAGATAGATAGATAGATAGATAGATAGATAGATAGATAGATAGATAGATAGATAGATAGATAGATAGATAGATAGATAGATAGATAGATAGATAGATAGATAGATATTTGTGTATATATATATGAATATATTTGTGTGTGTACATATATATATATATATATATTCACTAAAAAAAACGACGGTTAAAGGGACTTTCTAGTTAGGTGTTGGACTGAAACACAAGCTAATATTCAAAAAAGGTAACACCACAAAACAACTGAAATTTGCCACATACAGTGTAGTGAACTAACTATACCTTGCACCCCCATTATGCTCTGCTTGTGACTTCACATGATACATCACTCATGGCATGTTAAATGACTTAATTGATGACATCCCTGATGATATTTAAATAACGTAGTAAATTCAAGAGAGAGACCCCTTTTAAGACCAAAGGGATAAGGTACTCTTAATAAGTAAAATACAAGTTCCCTTTGGGACAAATCTAGATAACATATATCATAATGTGAACACAAAAGGAAAAAAACGTTCAAAAACCCAAGCAAAAGGGTTGAATTCAATTCTAACACAAAAGCTAAAAAAATGTTTAAAATATTTCTTTAATTAAAATTGCATAAAAATCAATGAATATACACAAAGGCAATTGTCTCTTAATGCATACACTCTGTTCGAAACAAACTTTTCCCTTTGACATGTATAACAAAATCTTAACAAAAACATCAATATATAAAAACAGAAGAGAAAACACATTATAGACTCCTATAATTGTTAGTCTTTGTCTGTACACATCATCTACAACAGTGAATTAATGGTTTGTTTTAAACTTCTATTTGTACAATGACACAACCATATTCCAATAGAGATTATGTAGTTAAAGTTGCGTCGACGCGTTTCGATGGATTTTTCCAATAATTTCCATCTTTTTCAACACAAATAGTAAAATTAAGTTTTCTCAATATATTATTTCCTGATTCTGTATGGTCCTTGCATTTTCGATTTTGATTGTATTTTATCTTCAGAGTTGTGTAACTATTATTCGGTATCAGGGCCCGTTTTTGTATTGGTAATACCACTTTACTTTTTTGTCGAGAAAACGCCACGATAGTGAAGAATGTGTAGGACGCAGGCTGCATTTTAAATCGAACATTGCGGAGGCGAACCATCCATTTGTCCATCGGGTCGCTTGTAAAACGGAGCTCCGATAGTTGATTTACCTCCAAATATCTCAAGGGGGCAACATATGGACACCTTGTAAAGTGGTATTACCAATACAAAAACGGGCCCTGATACTGAATAATAGTTACACAATGCAAACAATAAGGTTTTAATAGGTGGCAGCTCCGTTTTTAAACTGTTTTTATCTGAACAAAATTGAGGATATCATACGACTCTGAAAATAAAATACAATCAAAATCGAAAATACAACGACCATACAGAATCAGGAAATAATATATTGAGAAAACGTTAATTTACTCTCTATTTAATCTCTATTGGAATATGGTTGTGTCATTGTACAAATAGAAGTTTAAAACAGACCATTAATTCACTGTTGTAGATGATGTGTACAGACAAAGACTAACGATAGGAGTCTATAATCGTGTTTTCTCTTCTGTTTTTATATATTGATGTTTTTGTTAAGATTTTGTCATACATGTCAAAGGGAAAAGTTTGTTTCAAACAGAGTGTATGCATTAAGAGACAATTGACTTTGTGTATATTCATTGATTTTTATGCAATTTTAATTAAAGAAATATTTTTAACATTTTTTTAGTTTTTGTGTTAGAATTGAATTCAACCCTTTTGCTTGGGTTTTTTAAAGTGTCTTTTCCTTTTGTGTTCACATTATGATATATGTTATCTAGATTTGTCCCAAAGGGAACTTGTATTTTACTAGATATTTAAATTACAACATTGTTGAATTTACTAACGGGATCAACCAAAGCTAATGACAGTTTGCTATAGGCTTTGTGAATAAGGAATAATACAACAGCCAAAATCTATGGTTGGACCCTTATTACCTTATCTGTAAGCTTTCAAAAGATGCTAAAGAAATGGAATATTTCAGCAACGAAGCACTTTTGATGGATGTCATTGTCGATTTACTTGTATTCAACCGAAGGATGGATGCAGTAGCAGTAGGTCCATCGTAGAGAGCTGGCCGCTGAACACCATTGAACAATAGGCCCTTTGGTCAATCTATGCTGTGAAGGGCTGAAGGCTGAGCAAGTAAAGGAATAGGTGACCATAAGGGTATGGGGACAGGGCCAGGCCCCAGGTGAGGCCGTGGCCAATCCTCCAAAGGGCCATGCACAGAGGATGTTGACCACATGAGGAGGGGTGGATGCAGAGTCTGGATGTATGGCAACTCCATCATCCAACCCTTATTTTATGTTGGATGTGGGGCTTGGTGTGACACCACACCTTGCAGACAACCTCATCTGTGTATGTCCAAACTCTGTGTGTACTGCGAGTTGGCCTCTTGTGAAGGGGTGGGTGTAGACCCTGGACACAAGCTAAGCCCTGTATAAAATTTGTCCTACATATGGTGGCAGGTTGGATGCCGGGCCTTGTCGGAGCAAAGCCACTGAGTTGAAGTCCTGATGCAGATTGGATGCTGGGTCTGGCCGGCGGCTATGACTTAGATGTCATGAGTGATGTCATTAATTATGTTATTTAACATTTCATGAGTGGTGAAATATAAAAGATAAAAAGCAGTGCATGAAGAGGTTGCAAGCTACAGTTAGTTCACTAAAATATAATTGGCCTATTTCAGAGGTTTATGGTTTTTTAACATTAGTTTGTGTCTCATTCCAATAGATATAGATATAAATGTAGATTTATAGATATATATTAAAATTTGGTAGCTGTTAAGCAACTAGGAAAAAAAGATAGGTAAACAGATGTGGAAAGGGTCTGCTGTCTCTTTGAAGGCATTTCTCTCTGTTTTTAGCTGCTTTAAAAATACATTATACCTTAAATTAATAATAATTCATACCTCCCCTCTCATTTTAACCCACTGGTTTCATACCTACATTAACATCGCAATGCTCATTTACCTCAACCTGCTTTAATTACAACAGCTCCCATTTGAACAAAATGGTGTTCAGCAGTGCCTCACCTTTGTATAGAATCAAAATGTTATTGCTCTAGTTGTTTATTAGAAAGATGTGGTGACGCTGCAGTTGGCAACTAGGGAGTTACATTTCAGGTGTTAGAATTGCATGTTTCTCCCTGCATTTCAGAATATTTTACTGACATGGATGAGGAAGTTATTTCATATGTCATAGAAATGTGCCCTCAGTTGGACTTTCTAAAGCACCAACTATATTTCTATTCCAAAAAGAACTTGTTCATGTTGTTGCTTTACGGCCGTCTCCTCTGTGGGAAATGCATTTACTTTTACAGCTTTGATTCCATCCTGGTGACCTTCATCTGTGCCACACGTTTGTCATGAATACAAAATGTTAGCACTCTAGTTGCTCAATAGAACTCTGTGGTGATGCTGCAGTTGATCTCTAGGAAGGTAACCTAGAGACTGCTGCTAGTAGTGAAAGTACATGTTTCAATCGGTGTGTCAAAATGTTTTACTAACATGGGTGATGAAGATATTTTGGAACTCAAAGAAAATGTGTCACATTTTTAGCTTTCTAGAGCTCAAACCATAATTTCTATGCAAAATCAACTCCCTCATTTCATTCATTTCAGAAGAAAATGCTTTAAGTGTTTCAACTTTGGTTACACCAAGATGGTGTTTAGGGCTGCCACACTTTTGTCATAAATACAGAATGTTAGTGCTCTAGTTGTCCGTTAGAACACTGTGGTGAAGCTACAGTAGAACACTGGGGAATCAACCGAGAGGCTGCTGTTGGTGTCGGAAGTACATGTTTTACTCAGAAATTTATCAGAATTTATTCCCTTATGCCTGAGGAACATAATGTTAATTTATAGAAAATGTGCTCTAATTTTAACTTCTGGACACATTCCATAATCTCTCTGAGAAAATTATTAGAGCAAACAGTTTTCTCTTAAACATGGTTCATCAAATTCAGGAAGAAGGGTAAGCCTTTTTACATGGTAGGATCGCCTGAAAACTCACCACAATTCCAAAAATGAGTATAATGCTACAAACAAAAACATTAAATTGTGACTACAATCTCTTATCACTCTTGATATGTGCTATTTTTGTGACCCTCACAGCATTTCATTCACTCAAATGCATTTCAATGAGGATCATGTACCCGAGTCCTGTAATGAATGCCACAACATGTTGACCATGTTATGGGCAGCCACTTAAGAGGGGCTACTTTGGGACCACTCTACAAGCCCCTGAGGTCAGGGTGTGCTCACCCTGCCCCTTACAGTTTTTAATTTATTCTCAGGACTCAGTGACTGCAACCCTGAATTCTGTAATGACTGTCACAACAGATTGGTCATGCTGTAGCCAGTCAATCAGGATTGACTTGTACCCTTTAAGTTGGCCAATCAGAGCATATCTGGACACTAACAGTCCAGATATACATAATTGTGTAACCCCCTCTATACCCAACCAGAACCCCTCTTTAAATGCTAATTTCTTGTAAAATGATGAACAAATTTACAAGGAATCACAAAAATAATACCTTTTGAGTAAAGTTTTAACTTTTTGCAAAATTTGGTGTAATTCCATTCAGCCATTTTTTTCTATATTGAAGAGTAACGTTTCCTTTGAGAATTAACATAAGAAATTGCACTACAACGTATCAACCTCTGCCTTTCTCAAGTAGTACATGATGGTTGCTCAGTGACTGCACAGCTGACACTGCTTGCATTTTCGAAAAAGGATCACAAGTAAATATTCCATTTGCGATGTGGAATCAATATAGTCCTAGGATCTCTTGATATATGCATCAAGAAAGTGGTATTGATAGAGATCTTGAGTTCATCTTAATGAAATGATTTTAAATGGCATATCCACAGCTGTTCTGTGAAGTCCAGTAGTTCATCCTTTAAGACATGTTCCACTGGGAAAATCTTCGAATTTTGATACAATGGTCCATGAGATTATGTGTGGCTACAGGCTGGTCACATTTCTTATTATTTTTTGCTTATTTGTGATTCCTGAATCATGTATGGAGGACATTCACTGTTTGGCCTACATTTTGGGCCTGATTCACAAAGGGCTTTTAATACTCGTAAATGCCCTTTGTGAATACCAAAGGTCGAACTTTACAATTTTCAGTATTCACAAAGGGCATTTACCTTTGTGAATCGGGCCCATTGTTTTTACAGCTTTGGCATTGAATCACATAAATAATGCATGTTGATCAATCTGTGGGATGCTGTCTTATGTCATGTTATGTAATGTTAAAATATTTTCTTGAAAACAGAATGTGTTAATGATGGTATGTGTAAAAGGTATTCACATGTGATGCATCTTTTAGAATCACAGCAATGAATCCATGCATTCGTTAGAGCTTGCTTGAGTTCAGCTATCGCAATAAGAGATCATAAATTTGGAGATTTGTAATAAGCGTTGACTGGCGGTTTTGGAAAAACCTTTTTGTAGTTTTTCTTCGCAGATGAATAACAGGGAAATGTTTTTTATTAAGTTTTTGTACTTAATAGCTGATGGATAATAAATAACCACAAATGGAATTCTGTCACTCTTGTTTCTGCACTTGGTATTGCAGATAAGTGCTTCCCTGGGTAACTGCAAAGACTTGTCAATTTGTTGTTTATGATATGCAGGGGATAGCTTCACCTTTTAAATAAGGTAACAAGCTCCTGTCTATGGTCTTTACATGTGTCCTCATTGCTGCAGATGCGTCTTATTCTGAGTGCTTGGCTGTAGATGATCATGAGTTTAGAGTGATGTGAGTGACAAGAAGTACAGTTTATATATTCAAATGAGTAGCTGTAGGCTGTTTTTTTACAGATCAGTGACAAGTTTCTGTCCCTAAACAGTGAGTAGCAAATCCAGAAAAGGGAGACAATGCCTGTGTTGGAATTGTTGCCAGTGAATTTGGTGGTAGGATGGATACTGGTACTATAAGCTGTACGTTCTTCCAACATTCTCCTTCCTGCATCCCATACCATAAATATCTCATCAATGTTTCTTAGACATGCAAGTGGTTTAATGCTAGATGTAGCCAGTATATGATGCTTTAGTTTGTCCATGAAGATATTTGCATAGGATGGAGCCATCAGCGCGCCCATGGAAGTCCCTTGTATCTGCATATAGTGTTTCCCATTGATGGTAAATTTGTTGGATTTAAGGAGAGGAGTTGGCCTAACGGCTAGGGCGCTTGAACTCGGACTCGAACTTGGACCTGGGGAACTGGGTTCGAGTCTTGGTAATGAAGCTGGACATCCTGTCTCCCCGTGCCTAACAAAGAATGAATGTGTGTCCTCATGTAACGTAACTGTGCTATGTAAAGCGCTCTGATACCTGATTGGATTCGGGTCAAGTTCGCACTATATAAAACTCTGCAAAAAAACAATTAATAAATAAATAACTCTTGCAAAGTTAGTAAGCACTTTTGGTTGATGGATTATTCATTTTTCTGTTATCAAGAGCTTCAGATAATGCCATAAGACCATCCTAATATGGGATGTTGGTATATGATGTAACATCGAATGCAGATAGGAGAGTGTCATCATCAAATATATGTGTTTGGTTCAATTTTTCAATATTCTGAAGTAAGCGACTCGTATCTTTAACAAATGATGGACATTCCCGGACAACGTTATGTGTATTTGTAAAATGCACTATCACCTATGAGGGTATTCTGGCCATGAGAGGTTTGTGTGCCTAGCCCTGCCTATGGTACGTTGGCTAGTTGAAAAGGGAGGTCTTCAGCTTCTTGCGGTATTCAAGGAGAGGAGGAGGCTCTGAAGAAAAATAGTACACTTACACAAAGGTGTTAGTTTACTTTTGTGAATCAGGCCCTAACAGTACAATGATGTTTACATCTGAAGTTAAAATGCAAATATATATTATTGATCTAGAAAAGTATAGTATATATTAGCACAATGTAATTCTTATCCGTTAGCGTGCTGCAAATGCATTTCTCTAACTGTTTTCACTGCTTACGGTATAATGTACTTTGTTTTTTCACATCCTTAGGTTTTTTGTATCATTGTTTTTCTCCCTCCTTGACTTTTTACATCGTTGGATTTCTTTATATATATATCCTTAACTATTAACATTTTTGTTCGTTAATATTCTTGGGTTTTTCTTTTTACCACTGTGACATTTTATATCCTTCATTGTTTTACATCCTTTGCATGTTGATATCCCTGTTGTTTTTTTACATCTAACAATCTCTGCATCCTTGGGTTTTTGTTGCATTCTTTTTTCTTATATTTCTTTTTATTGAAACATGCATCGGTTCAAATAAACAATACAGAGGACACAAATGGTGAATAAATAATAACTGCGCACAGAGAAGAAGGATTACATTGCGGCATAAGAGAGGATCATCAGGGGGTACGGGGGACATTTGGTTCAAGACAAACCGGAGGCACACAGATTTCTCCACAATAACTGTTCCTAAGGTTCCATATATGTGCCCATTTTTTGGGACATCCCCTTCCGACATAAACAGTCTTCTCCCTAAATATACACCAATCAAGTTTCCTCTCCCAGGCCTCCAACGTAGGTGGTTTGGCAGCTCCCCATAGTTGTGCGATGTTTCTCCTAGCTTTCATGAATCTCAGGGTGGCCCATTGTGTCTGGTGAGTGTTCAGGTCTGTGGGCTCCCAAATGTTGAGGAGGCAACGCTGCACCTCCGGTCAAAGACGGGTGTGTAGCACAGCAAACATTGCCTCGTGTACCTTGTGCCAGAAAGAACTGACAAACTTACATTCCCATATAATGTGAAGAAAAGTTCCCAGTTGACCACAACCTCTCCTATATTCCCCTTTGTCGGCTATCCCTATACGGATCAAGCGTGGCCCTGTGATATAGATACGGTGAAGGATTTTTAGCTGTACCAGTCTAAGGCGTGCCAGTATGGTGACCACTATAGGGGAAGACACTGCCTCTTGCCAATCTTCGTCGTCCAACTCAATACCGTCTCCCGTCCATTTCTCCCTTAATGCCAGCAGGGGATCGGTCATATTGTTTATCAGTTTTTTGTATATTAGGGAAATCGTCTTTTCAGGTAGGTGGCCATCTAAGATTCTGTCCTCTAAGGGAGAGGCGTCAAGTGGGATTGTCGCTTTAGGTAGGAGTGTTTGGAGTGAGTTTAGGATTTGGGCATATCGGAAGTATTCTGTGGCGGACAGGTCATATTCGGCCTGTAGTGTGGTTAAGGATTTGACTCCCCCTTTTCCCCAAATGTCTTTAATTTGCGTGATGCCAATGAGATCCCATCTATCAAAGCCTTCTGATCTCCAGAGGCTGCCCAGAGTTTCAGAATCCCAAAGTGGGGTTGCCAACGTCCGTTTACATCCCCACCCAAGAGAGTTAGTTGCGTCATGCCAAATTTGGACCGAATGCTTGGTGGGGCCTGTCAAGGTGGATTTTGTGGGTCGCGAATAGAGTGCCCTGTGATAATTACCTCCGGGGAGGAGCCATTTGTCCATAGCGTAGCCAGAGTCATCTCCTCGTCCATAGGTGCCATGATTTATGGCGGCCAGGTGTGCTGCCCGGTAATATTTTTTAATGTCTGGAAGGCTTATGCCGCCATCGTACCAGTTTAGGGTCAGTTTATTAAGTGCAATACGCTTTTTACCGTCCCAAAGCAATTCTCTCTGAAGACCCTCTATTTCCCTGAAATATTGTATAGGTACCGGGTCTAAAGCATTTTGCAATGTGTAGAGAAATCTGGGCAGGGACATCATTTTAAACAGGGCAGCTCTGCCAGTAGGGAGAGGGGAAGTGACTTCCAGCTTATATCTTTTTTGAGGCTACTATTTTTATTTTTTTGCAGAGTTTTATATAGTGCAAACTCGACCTGAATCCAATCAGGTATCAGAGCGCTTTACATAGCACCAGTTACGTTACATTAGGACACACATTCATTCTTTGTTAGGCACGGGGAGATTAAGTGATTTGCCCAGAATCACAGGATGTTCAGCGTCATTACCGAGTCTCGAACCCAGTTCCCCAGGTCCGAGGTCGAGCGCCCTAGCCGTTAGGCCAACTCTTCTCCCCGAAGGGCGGAAGGGGATTTTGGGCGTAGCGGGCTGAGGGGTCATGGGAAATAAAAATACCTTGGTATTTAAAGCCCGCTGTGTTAATCTGGATTGGGCAGTTTCCAGGGGAATAGGGGGGTCTCTCCTAAGGGGGAATAATAAGGATTTTCTCCAATTGACCCTAAAACCAGAAAATCTGCCGAACAATGCCAAAATGTCTAAAACTACTATTAGGGATTTCAACGGGGGCCAGATAGAGCAAAATGTCATCCGCGGAGAGCGAAATGCGGTCCTCACACTCAGGGGACCATCTCAGCCTTCGTATCCTCTGGTCTTGATGGATCCAGGCAGCCAAGGGCTCCAGAGCGAGGGCAAATAGGAGGGGAGAGAGTGGGCAACCTTGATGGGTCCCATGGCTGAGTGGGAACGTTGATGACAGTTTATTATTTACCACAACCTGGGCCAGAGGCTCTTGGTACAGGAGCTGTACCCATTGTATGTACTTTGGGCCAAATCCCAGTTTTGCGAGTACTGCCCAAAGATAGGGCCATTCAACCGTATCAAATGCCATGGTTGCATCCAGGGACACTATCACAACAGACTCCTGGATGGTTGACGCTCTGCCCAGCACACCGTGAATACTCCGTAAGTTAAGGGCCTTATTTCTGTGTGGCATAAAGCCAGACTGATCTGGGTGCACCAGGGTTCTTATTACCTTGAGCAGACGGGCGGCTAGAAGTTTGGCCCGGATTTTGGGTTCGGCATTAAGGAGGGAAATCGGCCTGTATGAGGCACAGTCCGTTCGGGCCTTCCCTTCTTTATGTATGGTGACTATAGTAGCTATTCTCTGTTCCCTCGGTAGAGACCCAAGTTCTAGTGATTCCTCAAACATCGATTGTAGGTATGTTGCGAGTTTGTCGGGCCGTAGTTTGTATAGCTCGATGGGGATACCGTTTGGTCCAAGAGTCTTACCCGGTTTCAATGCACGTATTGCTTGCGCAATTTCATCTGCGGTCAATTCGCTTTCTGTAAAGTCGCGATCCACTGAGGAGAGGCAAGGGAGTCTGGTGTCACTGAGGAGGTTCCGTGAGTATACCTTTTGAAAGTGCGTGGCGAATCTGTCGACTATGTCTTGGGGTTCAGTGAGAGAGGTGCCTTCATCATCTATAAGCTCCGGGACTAATCTGCTCACCCAGTCTTTTTGTCTAACCATGCTATTAGCTTCCCTGCTTTGTCACCCAATTCGTATATTCTACCTTGCCGTTGCCTGCTCAGGAGTTTGGCCTTGTCCATAACCAGTGCTTTATAGTCGTGTTGTTTGAGGCTCAGGAGATGGAGCTTTTCCGGTGTCACACCGAGTTCTAGGTCACCCTCTAGCCGATAAATGTCCATCTCTATGTTGAGGATACCTTTTTGCTTTTCTTTCTTCGCCCCTGTGATCAAGGACAGTGCCTGACCTCGAATTACGCTCTTGAAAGCTTCCCATAGGGACTGGGATGAGGATACTGACCCCACGTTATTTGTGAAGTAGTCTTCTATGGCTTTGAGAAGGTTTTTGCGAAGTTTCAGGTCTCGAAGGTACCAGGGGTTGATTGGAGCCAGCCTACACACCGTGAATTGATTGAGTACTATGTGTATCGATACCGGGTGAGGTGTCTGATTTCGTGTATGTGAGTGACTTGGGCTTCAGGGACCAGGCAATAATCTAGAGGGGATAGACTATGATGGGCTCCTGAGTGAAAGGTGTGCTGTATCTGGTCTGGGTGATAAACCCTCCAAGTGTCCACCAGCCCCAAAGTCTCAAGAAAATCGGGCAGCCAGCTTACAGAAGGTCCTATTTCCCTATGGGGGTAGCGGTCTAATGTGCCAGAGACTATGGCGTTAAAGTCACCGCCAAGGACCAGGAGGCCATCTAGTACGGTAACAAGGAAAGAGCCCAGATCAGTAAAGGTGGACCCCTGCAGTCCCGGGGGGTACATAGATTGACATGAATGTGATCGTGCGGCCCTCCTATGTGCCCGAAACTTAGGCATATCTGCCTCTCTCATCTGTCCAAACTGAGCCCACTTCAAGTGGTAGTGAATTTTTGATCATGACGCCTACACCTCTGGAGCCAGATGTGAATCCTGCGTGTGGCACCATTTTGTACCGCCCCCCCTCCCCCCCCTCCCCCGCCCCTCTGTGCATTGCCCTGAAGAGATTTCCAACCAGGTGCGTCTCCTGTAGAACAGTATCCGGGGCCTGTCGCTTGATATACTGGAGAACCACACTACGTTTGATCTTGTCCCCAAGCCCATTGACGTTCCAGCTCAAAATGTTAACATTTTTGTCTCCCATGGTGCTTATAGCTCAGATTACTTTTGTCTAGTGCCTCTGTGATAGTTGTAAAGGGAGTTACCGATGTGCGAACCTTAACCAAACATACATACAACCCCCACCCCAACACCCCCCCTCTCCCTCAGCCCCATAGATAGATAGATAGATAGATAGATAGATAGATAGATAGATAGATAGATATATGATAGATAGATAGATAGATAGATAGATAGATAGATAGATAGATAGATAGATAGATAGATAGATAGATAGATAGATAGATAGATAGATAGATAGATAGATAGATAGATAGATAGATAGATAGATACCCATTGATTAGGGTGCCCACTTCCCTCTAGGTCATTACGAATGATCAACTTTGTGAAAAAGCATTCTGGGTGCTGTTGCCTTGTTTTTCTTCCACTGAACAAATTAGACCATCACACCTGAAATCAGTGATTTGTAGGTGAAAAGTTCGGGACTAGAGACAATGTCAAAGTTTAGTAGTCACCCAAATATTGTTGAAACAAGTCACTCTGCAGTTCTTTCCTGAATAGTTGCGAGAGTTAAGAAGAGTTTTGGGTCTAGATTCACAAACACAACCACTACCAACACAGAGGGGAAACGTAGGGCGTTTTAGGAAGATTCGTAGAACATGGGTGCAGAATTTGCATTTTTTATCCGCTTATGTCTCTACTGCAAAATGTCTGTTTACGGCTAGAGAAAAGGATCTGGCAGGAACAGGGTTGGATTGGGATCAAAAACCAGCCCGGGCACACCAAAACAAAAGTGGCCCACATTTACGTATTGCCTTTCCACAAAACAGTGCTTCAGCGAACTTTTATTAAAAGAAAGGGGGTAGGGGGCATGTTTTATTAACTTCAATTAGATAAAAAAAATTGCAGAGATTATTTCACACTGCTCAGCCACACATGAATGCAAGTGAGACCACTTCTGCTCAGGCCCCCTGCCCCGCTCAATCAGCATACATTAATGGGCCGACCCAGCGAGAGAAAGGGAGTGATACCTCCGCCCATCTGCCTCTAGAAAGGCCACTCAGGCACCCACTGGGCCGCTGGCGGCATCCTAACAGCACAGACAGCCCCCAGGCTGCCCAAAAAAGCAGCTTATAGCTAGAACTCTGCTACCGGCCCTTCAGCCATTTCCCGAGGGCCCGCGTTACCAATCCGGCTCTAGGCAGGAACGCATCTTGGCACTCCCCGAGTATGGCACCTGTGGTCGCCACCAGGCTGTCACTCAGATGGGAAGTTAGAATTGTCAGACGGGAGCTGGGGGCTCACAGAATAGCTCCACATATTTGCAAGGGACATTTTTCCTCCTCGGAACGTGCTGCTGTTTTGGAATGATTCTGGTACTCTTTGTCAGATAGAAATGGTTCCAGAGTCTGGAAGCAAAGCACGAGAAGGCATGGCCTCAGATGGCATTCTTTCCTTGATGCCTCAATCCCCAGTTTGTGCAGGGTGTGTCTTTTTGTGGTCCAGAAATGGTAGGAGATGGTGAGTTTGTCAACAAGTCTTTGGCTTGGAGGTCATCACCACGGACATCTTTCTGAAGAACACAAGGGGTAACAGAAGTCAGTCACAACATGCACCATTTGACAGGTCTGGGCACTTGCCCTAACCCTCACCACCTCAATAGCCATCTATTTACCACTACATTAGTAGGGTAAGTGCAAGGAATGGAAAAGTCAAAGATGAAACACATCTCCTGAAGTCCTGGTTATTATCTGTTCCTGCTGCTGCTTCACGGTATCCAAGACGATGGTTACCAAAGGCAGCACCAGGTGTACCAAAGGCAAGTCCCCGGCAGAAGATGCTCCTCCTGGTACCCACGGGACCCTCCAGGCTGACGCCCGCTACCATATTCAACACAAACACCTACTTTTTGAGATGCCTCCTTCCTCTGGTTAGTTCAGCTCCCACTTCACTTTTCTTTTAATACTCTTAGTCCCTGTAAAACAAGCACTTTTGTTTTCCCGCATTTTAATATGTCTTATTCCAAGTACAAGTGTGCAATGTAGTGAACTCAAACTTCTGTGGCACCACATTACATGGCCATTTGTACGGTTGCGCTAGCAGGGGCATAAGGCAGGCCCCTGCAGTGTAGGGGGCCCTCAACCCTTCAGGGGGCCCCATTTAATCCAAAACCAGTGAATATTCGTAAGTTATGAAAGGATGAGGGTCCCTCTTCACAATTGCAGTGGGGCCCATCAATTTGCGTAACACCATGGGGCACTCGTGCTAAAGCACTAGTTACACTCATGTGAGTATGGTGCCTTCGACACTGTGGTCTTTCCTGCGCAGCTGAGCGCCTCCAAGTAAGACAATGTAGTTACTTGGACATGTCAGCAATGGCTCCCAGGGAAATAAAGTACACAAAAAGGGTGCAAACAGTGTGTACAACTAATAATGAATGCATTTATTTGGGAGCTTTGTAGCGGGTTAAGAGCCCCCTTTAGGTCATTTCAAAGCGCTGCTTTGAGTGCACCTGGTCACTCAGGTGAAGCCCCGTCCAATGCTCTTCAGCCGCGGCCTTCTCTTGCACAAAGGCCCTGGGAGCAATGAAGAATTTGGTTCAGCGTGCTCATTTGGGGGCATATCAGCAACACCCAGCGATAATTATCGCTCAGCGCTCTTAGCGTGAGGATAATTATCGTCGGGTAACGAGGATTTTTATCGCTGAGATAGAATGCTATTAGCAACGCTTATCTCCTCAGCGATAAAAATCCTCACGCTAACTGCCTAACGTGAGATTATCGCTGGAAACCCAGCGATAATCTCACGCAATGTGGCGTTAGCTTGCTGATAGCGACTCACAAACTTAGCCATGATATCCACCTTCCATAGGATATCATGGCTATGTCAGTCCTGAAGCAGGCGTAAGGAAAGTAGCGATAACAGGGGTTATCGCTACTTTTCCTGACGCTATGCTTCATAGCGTGGGGCTTGATGATAGGAGAAATGTCGCTTAGCGACATTTCTCCTGTCATGTTAGGTCAGGAACGCCCACTTTGCATCTCATTAGAGATGCAAAGCTGGGCGTAAAGAATCCCCACACTAAAGCAAAGCAAGGTTTCACGCGTTAGCGTGGCCTTGCTGATTAGGCGATAAAATTATCACCACTTGGCTGAGTGCACAATGCAGAGGGCGTCATGATTCAAGCATCCAAGGGGAGCACTGGTCAGAGCGGGGCTGATCTCATCGCCCTTCCAAACGTTCGGGAACATTCTGGTTGGTTCAGCAGCCGCTGCAGCACGTCAGCATCCTTCCTCAGCACCCGGGTGCTGTCGCAGTACTCTGACGTGTCAGGCTCAAGGCTGTGGCGAGTTTCACTCGGTGATTAGTCTGAAGAAGGGGGGAGGGGGAGGGGGATTGGAGGTCAGAATGTTGCATGCCGAGTCCGACCCCTTTAACCCCTGCATCGATCTGACGCACACACGTAAGCTCATGTGCGAAGAGGATTTTCAGGATCTTACTTATGGTGAATAAGATGACGGTGTTACCAAGACCGGACGAGTGACTGGGAGCTCGAGGAAGGCTTGAGCCACGCGAGTGGGTCAGCTCGAGATCCCTCGACCCCCAAGCCGCAAAAGAGCCGAGCTTTCACGTGGCTGCTGCCTGCCACCCACGCTCTAACCTAATGCCAAGAATCAAAGAAAACACATTAACTTTCGATTAAAAAAAGAAGAGGGCAAGAGATGTCCATCTAGTGGCTGAATCGCACTATGTGAAATTTCCCACTTGCCCTCATTGTGTGATTCTAGGCAAATATTGTATTTCACTGTTTCCATTTTCCTTATTGGTTTTGGGACTTCTTCTAAGTTAGTGGGTTCAGTCAGGGTGGTGCTGCTCAAGTCTGATTTGAATAGAATACAATGTTGTTCCATGTAAGATTCTAGGCCACATATAGGTAGGGTGCGCACGGAATGGCCCTCAATGCGATATCTGATTTATTAACTTGAAAGGCTGCTGCGTGGTAGAGAAATACGATTGTTTTGATTTTGAAGAGTCGTTATCATATTTCTGTATAGTGCTCGTTACACGGTTCAGGTGCCAATGCTGTTTGCGCCGAGGTGTTTTGCGCTCGGCTTTAAATGACCCCCAAACGGCCATCGAAAATCCGCAAGTCTTTGCTTCGACTAATTGGCGACGAGGTTTTCTCTGGAGAGGATGTGGTCCGTCGGCTGCGCTGCCGCCTCTGATGCAGGAAACTAAGGTTCGAGACTCGAGGTCGCGTGCACATCCTGTGATTCTGGGCAAATCACTTAATCTCCCCGTGCCTGAACGTGTAATGTATATACGGTGCTATTTAAAGCGCTCCAATACATTCGGGTCGAGTTCGCGCTATATAAATATGCAACAAAATATATATATATATATACCGGATAAACTCCACACCACGTTGGGAATCTACCTACGTGTGCAATTCGAAACCAAGGTTTGAATCTTGACATTTCCGACCCAGCAACTCATCTCTTTTAATTGATTTGTAAATAATAACGCCTATGATTGCAGAGCAGGGCCGTGTCATTGCGTCTCGACCAGTCCATAAATCTCCAGTGATATTGGTCTCTCTCTGCGCGAGGATGTACCGTGACAGGCCTGCAGAGGGCGCCGGCTCCTCTCTCAATCTCTGTCGCAGTGCAGCCGGTTGTTCCGGCCGCTGTCTTCGGCCGCAGAGCCGCGGGTTCATAGGAGGGAGGCCCGGGCAGGCTCTAGCCATCGACCCGTCCCCGCCTCGGGGGGCCTGGCATCCACAATGAGAAGTAATTGGGCTCGAGATGAGCTCGTCTCTTCCCCGCCAGGTACTCTAATGTGTGAAAGCTGCTGGCAGCTGAAGACACGTCTGTCAATAACCAATTCGCGCCCTTTGACCTGGTGCAGGTGGGAGGCGCTGGGTGGTACCGAGCGGGACCTGGAGAGGAGGGCTGGTGGGGCTGAAGAGCGACTGGCTGACTGAGACTCCTGTCCGTAACAACTCTAGATCCCTTTGATTGCTATTGGCGTTTTAAAATACAGCAATTGTCAGAGTTCAATGGGTTCCCGTGCCACTGAACCTGCTGCACCAATGGTACCTACTTTAATGGCTGAAGTGGTACTCTATCCCAGAGTTTGTCCGATCTAGTTCAATGGGTGCACTCAGACGAGACCCAGATAGCCACAATGGGAGACCCCTAACCCATTAAAAGAAGTTCTGTGTGAATGGTGAAGGACAGGGCTGGGTAACTGAGTAATCTTTCATATTATAATTCCAAAATGAAAGAGTGAATCCAGACTAATGAAAGGATAAGTCTTTATTCTTATAGTAATCCAGTTTGATTCCCAAATGGGAAAAAAAGACAATATCCAGAAAACAGCCTTCACGTGTTTTACACTCTCCCGGTGCGCAGGCCTGGGACTTTCTCAAGGCTTGGATGACTGGTTTGATGAGTGTACAAACGATGGGGCATATCAACAACAACCGGCGATAATTATCGCTCAGCGCTCTTAGCGTGAGGATAATTATCGCCGGCTAGCGTGAATTTTTATCACTGAGATAGCGTGCTATTAGCAACGCTTATCTCAATAGCGATAAAAATCTACACGCTAACAGGCTAACGTGAGATTATCGCTGGAAACCCAGCGATAATCACACGTTACCTTGTTGATAGGGACAGGCAAACTTAGCCCTGATATCCTCCTTCCATAGGATATCATGGCTAAGTCAGAAAAATACCAGACGTAAAAAAGCAGCGTTAACCGCGGTTAGCGCTGCTTTTTTTGTCTCTAACAGGGTTAGCGACATTCTTGATAATAGGAGAAATGTCGCTTAGCGACATTTCTCCTTTTATTTTACTCTGGAACGCCCCCTTTGCATCTCATTAGAGATGCAAGGGGAAGCGTAGAGTAAAAGGGTGCTAACATGCAAATTTGCATGTTAGCACCCTGTTGGTGATAGGGCGCTAGTTTTATCTCTGCTTTTTTTGCTTTTAAAGCCAAAAAAGCTGAGATAAAGCCCTTGTTGATATGCCCCATATTGACTCGGTGTGTGCCAAGATCCATCAGCGTGGTTACTGTACCGTCTGACTAAAGGAAACGTACGGTCTGTGAGAATTCACAAAGCTCTTGGGGGCATATCGACAAGGGCTTTATCTCTGCTTTTTTGGCTTTAAAAGCCAAAAAAGCAGAGATAAAACTAGCGCCCTATCAACAACAGGGTGCTAACAAGCAAATTTGCATGTTAGCACCCTTTTACTCTACGCTTCCCCTTGCATCTCTAATGAGATGCAAAGGGGGCGTTCCAGAGTAAAATAATAGGAGAAATGTCGCTAAGCGACATTTCTCCTATTATCAAGAATATCGCTAACCCTGTTAGAGACAAAAAAAGCAGCGCTAACCGCGGTTAACGCTGCTTTTTTACGTCTGGTATTTTTCTGACTTAGCCATGATATCCTATGGAAGGAGGATATCATGGCTAAGTTTGTCTGTCCCTATCAACAAGCTAACGTGAGATTATCGCTGGGTTTCCAGCTATAATCTCACGTTAGCCACTTAGCGTGAGGATTTTTATCGCTATTGAGATAAGCGTTGCTAATAGCACGCTATCTCAGCGATAAAAATCAACGCTAGCCGGCGATAATTATCCTAGCGCTAAGTGCGCTTAGCGATAATTATCGCCGGTTGTTGTTGATATGCCCCGAGTCGGTTGAATAGTCACTCGCGGTTCAGCAGGTCTTATTGAAAGAAGGTAGTCCCGGCAATCATCCAATGGTATCTACCCCTCTGCTCATTTGTCAGAAGTGGGCAGGCGGCTCAGGCACTGCACACACTCGATGCGTCCCTCAGGCCCCAGGAGTGCCAGGGCAGCAGCTTTGTGCTGGGTCTGTGGGCCTGTCCTGGAGGCAAACTGACCTCTGGGGACCAGACTGGGCTCAGGCCGCGACTGGCCTCTGGTACTGTTGTATGTCTTGTACCTCCCTCGTTAAAACTGTGCGTTAGTCAGGCAACATAAATGTCAGGATTGTGCTAGACTGATTCAATGCACACCCTCAGGATATGTTGGCCTATCTCCCCGCTAGCCCACGGTGCACCATCTGGAACCCTGTCCAAACAGGGCACCAAATGTCTGTGCAACCTCAGAACATGACAACCCTGGTCCACCAAGGAAATCATGGTAACAGATCTAGAAACGTTTCGTTCTGACTCTCGCGCATACTCAAAGAAATACTCTAGAAATACTCAGCAAAGCTTTTTCAAGATTTATTGAAGCACTGTGAATCTTGCATAAAATATGTGCGTTGCAATAGTAAAATGAAACAAATTAGCATACCTAGCATCACGAAACAGTGAAAAGAATGAACATTTTCACAGTTGTGCTAAGACAGTTAATCTATGCGGGCATATAAGTACTGAGTATAGTTGTCTCCTACCGAGCGCTCCCTAACCTGGTCTTACCTAGGGTGAGTGATCCGCCAAATTCCTGCCGGGTGGACTAAATTCCCATTACCTGTGGGTGTCATCAGGCTGTCCATCGTTGTGTAGAGCCGGACATCCCTGTTGTTGGTACGCAGGAATCAGCTGAGCTGGAACTCCGACATGAAGTAACCACGCAGTGTCAGCTGACTGCTCCTCTCCCTGTATAAGGAAGCGGTTGTGTATTTATAACAATAAAACTCATGTGGCCACTTCGCAACCCCTATTAGGCTGTATTTGTTTATTCTGGTTGTATAGCCCCATCGCCTTTTGGACAATAACATAAATAACAGTTACGCAATGAACTTTTCCGCTTGTACTGAATGTTCAAGGTATCGTGATAGTGTGCCTCCGAAGTGGAAATGTAAGCAATGCAGATTCAAGGAATATTATCCTGGCTGGTCACACACGCAAATGTATGTCAAAAGTCACTGTGTGTAAAAAGAAGGCAATTTAAGAAAAATGAGTGTGTAAAATGGCAATGTTTCTAACCGTGCCTAACCTGTCCATGTGACAGTACCGCTAAGGGAGCAGAGACTGGGCTCTAGGGACCGCTAAGGAAGAAGAGATGGGGAGTGGCCACTGGTACCACTTAGAGAACAGAGGTGGAGACTGGCCTCTGAGGACTGCCAAGGGAGCACAGATTAAGGCTGGCCTCTGGGGATGCCAAGGGAGCAGAGGTGGAGACTGGCCTCTGAGGACTGCCAAGGGAGCAGAGAGGGAGGGTGGCCTCTGGGGATGCCACGGGAGCAGAGGCGGTGACTGGCCTCCGAGGACTGCCAAGGGAGCACAGATGGAGGGTGGCCTCTGGGGATACCACGGGAGCAGAGGCGGTGACTGGCCTCTGAGGACTGCCAAGGGAGCACAGATGGAGGATGGCCTCTGGGGATGCCACGGGAGCAGAGGCGGTGACTGGCCTCTGAGGACTGCCAAGGGAGCACAGATGAAGGCTGGCCTCTGGGGATGCAGAGGCGGCGACTGGCCTCTGAGGACTGCCAAGGGAGCACAGATGGAGGATGGCTTCTGGGGAGCCACGGGAGCAGAGGCGGTGACTGGCCCCTGAGGACTGCCAAGGGAGCACAGATGGAGGATGGCCTCTGGGGATGCCATGGGAGCAGAGATGGAGACTGGCCTCTGAGGACTGCCAAGGGAGCACAGATGGAGGATGGCCTCTGGGGATGCCATGGGAGCAGAGGCGGTGACTGGCCTCTGAGGACTGCCAAGGGAGCACAGATGGAGGATGGCCTCTGGGGATGCCACGGGAGCAGGGGCGGTGACTGGCCTCTGAGGACTGCCAAGGGAGCACAGATGGGGGGTGGCCTCTGGGCACCACTAGGAGAGTAGAGATACATTTTGGCTTTCAGTGGGAGCAGAGAAGGACTGGCCTTGGAGGCCTTCCAAGGGAATAGAGGGGTTTGGGTAACAGGGTTGATGGTTGAAGCACAAGAGGACTGGCCTGTGCTGCCTGGCATGGGAACAGAGAACAGGGATGGTGGAGCCTCCAACAAGCACAAGTAAGTCATGGACTGTGGAGCTACCATTGGAGAAGAGATGCAATGGTCTGTAGGGACTGCTGCAGAGAGAGATTGCCCAGTAAGCAGTGGGAATGGGAGTGTTACCGTCCTGGAGGGCCCACACGGGATAGGGAGGGTTGATGAACAACGGACAAGCCAGCAAGACATATCCAGAGAGCAAACATGGGCAGGCCATTAGTGTTGACCATGGAAGTAGAAAAGGGCTGGCCTGTAGTGTCTCCCATGGGCGCCTAGGCCTATGAAGACCGAGGTGGACAGGGGTGCTGAGAGAGAGAGAGAGGGAGCAGGACAGAGAAAGAGAAGGGAAGTCTGGAGGTTCGCACCAAACTTGCCTACCAAGGGAACAGGACCCTGGTCCATGTCCAGAGACATAACCATGAGTGGAAGGATGCGGTTTTGTAATCTGTAATTCAGCAGTAACCCTTTACCTGTCTTTGACGAGTGATACCTCACTCGGGTACATTTTCACTACCATGATGTGCTCGGACCCGGCACTGATATTATCCCAGACTGAGTGATGTGTGCACGGGGAGTGTATATTGGGATTGGCAGTGGGACGCCATTTTGAATGCAGGGTTGTGGCGGTGAGGCCAACGGGATTCATTTTGGATCACCGCGGTGACGCAAGACGCCAGGTGGAGCACGAGGGACAATCTCCCATAATGGCAGAGTATATCGCTGGCATTCCTTGATCCCACTTTAACTAATCTCGTCTCTGTCAGTCCTCAGCCCCCTTTTCACGTAACAGCTACACCACTGACAGTCAGTAACTTGGCCCCTTTTGAAAAGCCTACTCAGGCCTGGCTAAAATAATAAGGAAAGGTTGTT
Organism: Triturus cristatus; assembly: GCF_964204655.1. Taxonomy (NCBI): domain Eukaryota; kingdom Metazoa; phylum Chordata; class Amphibia; order Caudata; family Salamandridae; genus Triturus; species Triturus cristatus. The sequence continues at coordinate 1,249,283,747 of NC_140592.1, read as the reverse complement.
TATTGCCCTTCAAGAGTCCGCGCCTACTCTTTCTGCTAAAACAGAAGAGGCTGGCCTGGCCTTCAGTGAGTGGATATCTGCTGCCTGAGGCACGAGGGACCACTGAAATGCCCCAGCACAGATAGGAAAGCCCCTCTGGCCCTTGGGATTCCAAGGGGCTGGCAGCCAACACCAAAGAGAAGATCTTACAGCCAACACCAGAGGAGCTCGCACCAATGAGAGGACCTCACAGCCAGCACCAATGAGAGTAGCTCGCACATAACGCTAGAGGAGCTCGCATCAATGAGAGGAGCTCTCAGCCAGCACCAATGAGAGGAGCTCACAGCCAACACCAATGAGAGGAGCCAGGAGCTCACAGCCAACACCAATGAGAGGAGCTCACAGACAACACCAATGAGAGGAGCTCACAGACAACACAAATGAGAAGAGCTCACAGCAAACACCACTGAGAGGAGCTCACACCAATGAGAGGAGCTCACAGCAAGCACCAATGGGAGGAGCTCAGACACAACACCAGAGGAGCTCGCAGCCACCACCAATGAGAGGAGCTCCCATCCAACACCAATGAGAGGAGCTCAGAGCTAACACCAATGAGAGGAGCTGCTAGCCAAAACCAATGAGAGGAGCTCACAGCCAAAACAAATGAGGGAGTTTCGACGTGAGCTAGAGCAGTCCTTACTGTTCGACTCATAAAGAAACTTAAAGGAAAAGTATTAAACAGTTTTAACAGCTAGTCCGTAGTACCCGAGCAGCCTTCAATGCTACAAGAATTGAGACATCTAAGAACTCTTCTTCGCTATTGTAAAAAAGCCTTACTCAACCCGGAGTCCCTAGTAAAAATATTTTCACTCCTAAGATCTTTGCTATAAGTTGGCTGTATTTTTTCTGGAACAAATGTGTAAAGTCTAGGGGTGGACATAAATGGCATAATTCTCCCCAGCATCATTACTCAAAATTACCGTAAAATTGCTCTTAAGTTTGTGTAATTAAGCATATTCCAGCATTTTGTGCTATTGTCGCAGTGCAAAATGGGCCAGAGGATGCATTTTGCGCTAAGAGAATAATCTAAATGCTACAGAACACGAACAGCAGTGACCAGCACCCGCTCTCGCTTAGTTCATTGTTCCTGTGCTCCTGCAATATAAAGTTTGCCCCAAATTACTCCTAATTACTCAAACTGGCATACTTTCAGTAATTTCAAATCAGAAGAGTAATGCATAGTTACTGAAATTACTCTGATTACTCCAGCATAATTAAAATTCCACAGAGGCCTAGTAGAATCCAGGTAAGCTTGCCTTTCCCCAGCATAAGGGAACACCTGAATGACCATATTCTTCTCCCAGCAAGTACATCAGTCCTGCCTGTCGGAGTTTGGTACCATCACTACTGGCAAGATGAAAGGTCTCCTCTCTTTGGTCCAATCTCCTTTTGATCCATCCCAACTTCACATAATAGCCGTAGTCTCTAATTTTATTATAGACTTCATCGAGAAGACCGTCAACAGACAACTGACCCGCCACCTCGAGGAGAACAGCATCCTAGACCCGTCCCAGTCCGGGTTCCGCAGCAACCACAGCACCGAAACTGCCCTCATCGCCGCCACCAATGACATCAGGGCCCTGCTGGACAACGGAGAAACCGCGGCCCTCATCCTCCTGGACCTGTCAACTGCCTTCGACACCATCTGCCACCGCACCCTTCGCACACGCTTTCACGACGCTGGAATCGAAGACAAGACTCTGGACTGGACCCCCTCCTTCCTCTCCGGCAGAACCCAGAGCGTCCGCCTCCCCCCTTTCCGCTCTGAAGCCACCGAGATCATCTGCGGCGTATCCCAGGGCTCATCCCTCAGCCCGACACTGTTCAACATCTACATGGCACCGCTCGCCCACATCGCCCGACTGCATGACCTCAACATCATCTCCTACGCCGACGACACCCAGGTGATCTTCTCCCTCACCAAGGACCCCCTCACCGCAAAAAACTCGGCCTGGGATGACTCCTGGTGGCCGACCGCACTGGGAACAGCTCCAACACCCACCGACCACGCACGCAACCTAGGGTTCATCCTCGACTCTGCTCTCTCCATGACAAAGCAGGTCAACGCCGTCTTGACCTCCTGCTTCTACACCCTCCGCATGCTCCGCAAGATCTACAGGTGGATCCCCACCGAAACTAGAAAAACGGTCACCCAGGCCCTCGTCAGCAGCAAACTAGCGAGATTGATTCCGCCACAGATACAACACGGAGTAGATACGTATTGGACTAGCGGCCAATAAGTAAGTAGTTTCTTGCATCGATGAGATAATAGAATTTATTATACCTCTAGGATATAGTAGGAGATTATCGCTAACTCATAGAACTTCTAAAAATTTTTTACAGTGGACGAGCGTCGTTGCACTCGTATTCAGCAGTGCCATCGCAGATAGAAGGAGATTTGCTCATCCCTTCTGAAATTACAACATGTAAGTGAATTAAGTGGTATTCCCATGTTGTACCACTTGTTTTTGAGATATGTATATTGATTACAGTTTTCAATACATTTCAGAGGTGTTGAGAGAGGATTTAAGAATATCCTGAAGAGTCTGAATATCCTTTGACTCTTTCTAAATATTGGGTCTACTATTTGATCCCTATTCTTGGAGGAATAAAAAGCCCAAGTAAGTGCGCTAAAACATACTGCACCGGGGTGATTCTATGAAATTTCCATGATTGAACTTTCACTAAAAACGAATGTTCCCCACCCATAGGTTTGGATATAATTCTTCATCCGCCACATCTTTATACATACTGGATCCTATACGAACAACTGTATGTTTTACACCGGTAAGCTAAGAATTTGTAAGTCCTTAAGGTTCCTATTTTTATTTTTTAAATCAGTATATCAAAATTTGAGTATAGCATAGTCACCTTTCCCCTCTTTCTTTTTCTTCAGTCCCCAGAAATACAGTCCTGATGAGACCCGGTATTTAAAAGTGGGTCGAAACGCCGTCGACAACATAATAAGAGACAGCCTTGACTGAATTATTGTATATTGTATATAAACTGTCCTTATAATTTTTCTAATAACCTTCTACATTCTCCTTTTTTCTTGTGTGGTTACATTATAAAAGGTTATGGTTTTTTTCACTGGGGTTCACATTGCACTATAACTGTAAGAAAGAGAGGTATTATGTATATATAAAATGTTTTTATATGTGATTTGAAAAGTGTACATTAAATAAAGACCTCGGCTGAGGCTTGGTAGATTTCAATAAGAAAATAGGTCGTGTGTGGACTTACTGTTTTGATCATTGATTTGGTCTTATTTTATTTTTCATTCTTTATTGGTTTTGTTTACATGTGCGAGATTAACTCAAAAGCAACCATTGATGTTGTATGTAATAGATAAATATCTTCGAATGAGTTCCTTGTGAATGTTGTTTGTAGTACATTGTACTTACCCGGTTCACAGGGACAAAGGGTTGCTCTTGTGATTTAGAATAAAACAGATACCAATGACAGAACCAGAAGGAGCGGAGGGTTTGGGCTTTTGTCTAACTGGTTCACCCCACCAATCTATTGCTGGAGTCCTGATCTACCGTCCACCTGGGCCGGCTGGAAGGTTCGTGGAATCGATAGGCCCTGCCATTACGCCGTTCATGTCCAAATTTGAACAATGTTTGATATTAGGGGATTTCAATATTCATTTCGACCAAGCAACAGACTCAGACACAACTAAACTTTATGAACTATTTAGCATTTTTAAGTTGGCTCCTTATGTTACACTTCCTACACACAAAAAAGGCCATATTTTAGACCAGATCTTTTCTACGATGGAATTGGAAGCAACTGTTCCTGTGCGTATTGTTTGGTCGGACCATTTTCTGGTCAATTTTATAATTAATAAGACGCCAATCAAATCTGAGATCCATCACAAATCTTGCCCAGAAACTTTTAGCTCTTTTAACCAAATGACACCTGAAGCCAATGACACCTGAAGCCACAACTCATATGTTCAGTCAGTCAGTCAGTAATCATTTGGAGCAAGATGTACACGCCTTGGAAAATTGGCTGCATGCATGTAGCATGCAGCTTGCCCCTATTAAAACACGAGTAGCCAAACTAGGCAGAAATTCGGCACCATGGTTTAATGAGTCCCTTAGGAAGAGCAAAAGTGCCTGTAAGAATTTAGAACGGCGTTGGTGAAAGAACTTTGACCCTGCTGAAAAACTAACATATAAAACAGCTTTGAAAGTACATTATGCAAAGGTCCGCGACGAAAAGAAACAATTCCTGGCCAGGAAAATTGAACAGGCAGACAACTGTGCGAAGGAATTGTTTAAGATCATCAAGGACTTTACTATTCCTTTAGCCCCAAAGAGTCCTTTCTCTCCTACGGACACCTAGACTAATGAAATTGCACAATACTTTCATAAAAAAATCCCAAAAATTCAAGAATCTTTTGGGAGTCCCTGTCCGAATGTGACTAGCAGTCTGCGCAGTCCCTCTCTCATGATTCTTCCCAGTGGGAACACTCTAACGGAGTCCGTACCCATGCCTAAGGCGACCTCCCTCAAGATTATGAGAGCCTTAAAATCCGGATCGCCATCTGATCCGTGCCCGGCAAAAATACTGGCATCAATTGCTGAAGCAATAAACCCGGTACAAAAGGGGATGGTGATGGACGGAGCATCAGAACCAATCAAACACTCACACCCAGTCAACAGATCTGGGTTTGATCCATCACCGTTCTTTAGCCCACTCTGCCACCCCAGTTCAGACATGGCCATATGCAAATCAGTCTGACCCTGTGCCTCCTGGGAACAGTCCAGCCCGAACTGCCAAGCCATGCCTTCCCTGGACCGGAAACAAGCTTCCGAGGACCGGTTTCTGGCATTTCAGCCGTCTTCAGCCAGGCTTGCTTGAATCCAGTGGCAAAGTGAGCAAGGGACTCACGTCTGAGCATACCCTGCCAACTTATGGTGAACAAAGCGGTACAAAAGGGGGTGGTGAGGAGAGCGCGCAGTGCGGCGAAACAAGATGGCCGCCGCCTGAAGAGCTCCACTCGGTCGAGCCGGCTCTTTACGAAGGACTTTCGTTTTTGCAGCGCAACGTCGATGAAAAAGATGGTTTTTTACGTCGGAAGTGGCAAGGTCTGAGCCGGCAAGTTTTTAGACCAAAATGTGGTCGTTTGGTCATTTTCTTGTGTTCCCCTCGGGGAAGGGGGCCGCCATTTTGCCTTCCTTGCAGCGTTTTTTTTTCCACTTTGCTGCAGTTATGTTTTTTCTCTGGCCCACTCCCTCCTGCAACTAACCATTATTAAAGAGAGGGAGGTCTTTTCTTTTCTCTCATTACACGTTATGCTGCTTTTGGACTCCCTCAGTGCCTTTAACGAAAGTTCTTTTTTGGTATCTTATTCTCAAACAATTGCTGTAATGAACTATTGCTTGCGCTCACCAGGTGACATCCCCAGTTTGCGACAAAAATATAATTTTATTTCCTAGTACATGGCTATTCTGGCGTTGCTGGTGTCGATGATGTTTTGCTATCATTGATAACTTGCTGTTTCCCTGAGGCACGTCTCCAACGCCCTATATTTCAACGCTATCCAACGCTGTGCTGTGTTGAGACTTGTCGCTCTTTGGAGCCATACTTTCCTTTATTATTGTTGCATCATCATCATCGCTGTTTTGCCTGCTGTTGTTGTCTGCCATCTTCTGTCATTGTCTGCGGTGATACCCTCAATATGGATACTGCGCATTCCAGTAAATCTTATGTAGGTCCCTCAGGGGGTCGTAAAGATTCTAATGCTTCTGTCAAACGCACCAAAAAAGACCCGCCCTCCCCAAATAAATCTCCGCTCCCTCTTACTCTTGAGGACATCATGGAGGAGCTGCGACTTATCCGTCCCTTTATGACAGACACTGTTACTACACTTCAGAGGCTGGATGACAAATGGTCTAGCCTAGATATGAGACTTTCAGATGTAGAGCAGAGGATCAGCGATGCTCAAGATGTGGTCGCCAGAGTTGAAACACTCACCAAGGAAGTCATCCAGCTTAAAAGGGTTGCGGAAGATTTAGAAAATCGCATTAGGCGCAATAATCTCCGCATTTATGGTATTCTGGAGGGTTCTGAGGGGTCGGATATGATCCAATTTTTGAAGTCTCAAGTTCTTCAAATTGTTGGTCTCCCAAAATCTTCAGACTTCAACATACAACATGCCCATCGTCTGGACCCAAGGAACTCATCTCCTACATCTAAACCTCGGGGAATCATTGCCTATTTCCTTCTATACTCAGACCTCATGTCGATTCTCCAAGCTGCTAAGCAGCATAAACAAATGATTTGGTCCGGCCATAAAGTTTTTTTCACTCAGGATGTCTCTAAACCTACTGCCTCTCGTCGGAAGGAATTTTTGGACCTTCGGCCTGCACTGAGATCCATGAATGCACGCTATGGTTTAATCCATCCTTGTTTTTTCAAAGTGACTTATAAAGATAGAACTTTTAGTTTTGAAGATCCTGCAGACTTGAAGAAGTTCATTCATAATCACAAAGGAGAACTCATGGAATTGAGCAAACCCTAACTGTTTTGTTAATGTTTGAATATTATGTCTTATTCTAATCCTATTTTAAACATAGTCTAGCTCTTATGTTTCCTTTGTTCATTCCTTCTTTGTCTTGCAGGTCCTCCCCTTCCGGTGTTGTGGTCACGGTTATCCTTCATACCGCCCTGTTGTTTACATTGTGCATTTCCTCCCGCTGCTGTTTTCTTTTCCCTAGATGTTTGGTAAGTTCCTTCATTTGTCCTATTTGGTTGCCTTTTGTCTTGTATTTCACTTCACTGTCTGTCTTCTCCTTTATATGGTATCCTGGTCTTTACTGCTGTCTCTTCCTGGTCCGGCTGTCTTGTTCTTCGCTGCCCCCCTCCCACATTAATGTTTTTTGTTTTGTTGTTCTTTGTGGCTAAAGCCCTTTGGCTTTTTGCCATCCTTCTTTCGGTACTTTCTGGGGGATTTTGTTCCCCCTTATCCTCCTTTATATTCTTTCCTCTCCCTTTCCTCTCCATTTTCTACTTTCAGTTTCCCCTTCCTTTCCTTTTTTCCCCTTTCTTCTCTATTTTTTTGGCAACATTTACAATACCTACCCCACTCTATATTTTTTTCTCTCCTATTGCTGCTTATGGTATTCCATTCTTTCCTTTTTCTATTCCTGTCACCATTTCTGTGGTGGACACAGACTTTAGCTTCCTCGCTTTTGGTTCTTCTCTGTTATTTCTATCTAACCAGCATCTTTTTTCCTTTTTTCTCTCTTTTTCCACTCTTTTTTAAAGTCTCTACCTTTTTTTGCTTATCCTTATTTTACTTCCAGAAATGAACGGTCTTCGTGTTATTTCTTGGAATGTTAAGGGTATTCGAAATCCTGTTAAAAAACAGCGTGTTTTATCTCATTTAGCAAGATTGAAATGTCATGTTGCATTGTTACAAGAAACTCATCTTAATTCACAAGATTTGTCTTCAATACATAAGCAATGGGTTGGGGAGGCCTTCTGTTCTCCGGCAGTGAATAACAAAAATGGTGTTCTTATTTTATTCCATAAATCGTTGTCTGTTCAGATACATAATGAGCTCCATGATGACTGTGGTAGATGGTTGTTTTTAGATGTTACTGTTAATAATACAAAATTTTCCTTTTGTAATGTTTACGGCCCTAATGGTGTAGATTTAACCTTTTGGAATGATTTTTCCATGCTTCTTTCTTCTCATGCGACTGATGATTTAATTGTGGGTGGAGACTGTAACCAACTTATGGATCCCTTTCTAGATCGTAAGTCACTCACCAGATACCTACCTAATCGGATGCAAAAGTCCTTTTTTAAGGCCATCTCTTCCAGAGGTCTTATAGATTCATGGAGACTCTCTCACCCTGATACTTTAGAATTTTCCTTTTTCTCTCCAGTTCATGCATCACACTCTCGTATTGACTATATTTTTCTCACCCAACATGCCCTTCAATTTATGACTAATTCAGAAATAGGTTCTATTCTTATATCTGATCATGCCCCTGTTATAATTGACATGGATTTTCCCTCACCTACTCATACCTCTCGGCACTGGCGCTTTAATAACTCGCTCCTCCTAGACCCACAGTTTACTGAACAATTTAAGCTCTTTGCTGTGGATTTCTTCACAAATAATCTCCATTCTACTTCTAAATTTCTTTTTATTTGGGATGCTTTTAAGGCTGCTGCCAGAAGATTTATTATTGACTTTGTATCCCGAAAAAAAAAAAGCCCTATCAATGTCAACTCAAATTCTTAAACAAATTAAAGACCTGGAGCATCTTTACTTTACCAAAAGGGGGTGGTGATGGACGGAGCATCAGCACCAATCAAACACTCACACCCAGTCAACAGATCTGGGATTGATTCATCACCGTTCTTTAGCCCACTCTGCCACCCCAGTTCAGACATGGCCATATGCGAATCAGTCTGACCCTGTGCCTCATGGGAACAGTCCAGCCCGAACTGCCAAGCCATGCCTTCCCTGGACCGGAAACAAAATTCCTAGGACCGGTTTTTGGCATTTCAGCCGTCTTCAGCCAGGCTTGCTTGAATCCAGTGGCAAACTGAGCAAGGGACTCACGTCTGAGCATACCCTGCCAACTTATGGTGAACAAAGCGGTACAAAAGGGGGTGGTGATGGACGGAGCATCAGAACCAATCAAACACTCACACCCAGTCAACAGATCTGGGTTTGATGCATCACCGTTCTTTAGCCCACTCTGCCACCCCAGTTCAGCCATGGCCATATGCAAATCAGTCTGACCCTGTGCCTCATGGGAACAGTCCTGCCCGAACTGCCAAGCCATGCCTTCCCTGGACCGGAAACAAGCTTCCTAGGACCGGTTTCTGGCATTTCAGCTGTCTTCAGCCAGGCTTGCTTGAATCCAGTGGCAAAGTGAGCAAGGGACTCACGTCTGAGCATACCCTGCCAACGTATGGTGAACAAAGCGGTACAAAAGGGGGTGGTGATGGACGGAGCATCAGATCCAATCAAACACTCACACCCAGTCAACAGATCTGGGTTTGATCCATCACCGTTCTTTAGCCCACTCTGCCACCCCAGTTCAGACATGGCCATATGCAAATCAGTCTGACCCTGTGCCTCATTTGAACAGTCCAGCCCGAACTGCCAAGCCATGCCTTCCCTGGACCGGAAACAAGCTTCCTAGGACCGGTTTCTGACATTTCAGCCGTCTTCAGCCAGGCTTGCTTGAATCCAGTGGCAAAGTGAGCAAGGGACTCACGTCTGAGCATACCCTGCCAACTTATGGTGAACAAAGCGGTACAAAAGGGGGTGATGATGGGCGGAGCATCAGAACTAATCAAACACTCACACCCAGTCAACAGATCTGGGTTTGATGCATCACCGTTCTTTAGCCCACTCTGCCACCCCAGTTCAGCCATGGCCATATGCAAATCAGTCTGACCCTGTGCCTCATGGGAACAGTCCAACCCGAACTGCCAAGCCATGCCTTCCCTGGACCGGAAACAAGCTTCCTAGGACCGGTTTCTGGCATTTCAGCTGTCTTCAGCCAGGCTTGCTTGAATCCAGTGGCAAAGTGAGCAAGGGACTCACGTCTGAGCATACCCTGCCAACGTATGGTGAACAAAGCGTTACAAAAGGGGGTGGTGATGGACGGAGCATCAGATCCAATCAAACACTCACACCCAGTCAACAGATCTGGGTTTGATTCATCACCATTCTTTAGCCCACTCTGCCACCCCAGTTCAGACATGGCCATATGCAAATCAGTCTGACCCTGTGCCTCATGGGAACAGTCCAGCCCGAACTGCCAAGCCATGCCTTCCCTGGACCGGAAACAAGCTTCCTAGGACCGGTTTCTGGCATTTCAGCTGTCTTCAGCCAGGCTTGCTTGAATCCAGTGGCAAAGTGAGCAAGGGACTCACGTCTGAGCATACCCTGCCAATTTATGGCGAGCAAAGCGGTACAAAAGGGGGTGGTGATGGACGGAGCATCAGAACCAATGAAACACTCACTCCCAGTCAACAGATCTGGGTTTGATCCATCACCGTTCTTTAGCCCACTCTGCCACCCCAGTTCAGACATGGCCATATGCAAATCAGTCTGACCCTGTGCCTCATGGGAACAGTCCAGCCCGAACTGCCAAGCCATGCCTTCCCTGAACCGGAAACAAGCTTCCTAGGACCGGTTTCTGACATTTCAGCCGTCTTCAGCCAGGCTTGCTTGAATCCAGTGGCAAAGTGAGCAAGGGACTCACGTCTGAGCATACCCTGCCAACTTATGGTGAACAAAGCGGTACAAAAGGGGGTGATGATGGGCGGAGCATCAGAACTAATCAAACACTCACACCCAGTCAACAGATCTGGGTTTGATCCATTACCGTTCTTTAGCCCACTCTGCCACCCCAGTTCAGACATGACCATATGCAAATCAGACTGACCCTGTGCCTCATGAGAACAGTCCAGCCCGAACTGCCAAGCCATGCCTTCCCTGGACCGGAAACAAGCTTCCTAGGACCGGTTTCTGGCATTTCAGCTAAAGCGGCGATAATTTTAACTCTGTTTCTTGATAATATGCCCCTTAGTGGTATAACTATGAGAGCTGAGGCCCTTGAACGTTGGAATACAAATGGATTGAGACTGAAAAGGCTCAAACCCATTTTGTGGTCAAGAAGAACCTCTGCTAAGGAAGGAAAAACTGAAGAGACTGCTGGGAAGGACCAATCCTTGCTTCGTGATCTGGGGCTGGTCTGCAGTTTGCTGTTTTAACCAAGGAAGAGGCTGTTGGGACTGTGCTCCGTGAGCCTGGGTCGCCCTGCTTGAAGAAGACTGTGCTTTGTGCTGTGTCTTGTAACCCCAAGGGCTCGAGGTGAGCTGGCTCCCTGTTTGGAAACAGGAACATAAACGTTTCTGGAGAAGTTTCAAGCGACACGGTGGGCCAGAGTTGTGGCAGCTTGAGACCCTCGGAAGGTGTGCCCTGAGATCTTGGACACACAGAAGAAAAGTGAGACTCGGACGCGCTGGGCGTGTGTCGGGGTGCACTGCAGGCGTTGGTGAGGAGCACCTGGTCATCGAGTGCACCGGAGGAGAAGTGAGTCTCGGACGCGCAGGGTGTGTGTCGTGGTGCACTGCAGGCGTTGGTGAGGAACACCTGGTCATCGAGTGCACCGGAGGTGAAGTGAGACTCGGACACGTAGGGTATGTGTCGTGGTGCACAGGAGGCATTGGCGAGGAGTGCCTGGTCAACATGTGCATCGAAGGTGAGGAGAGTCTCGGACGCACTGGGCGTGTGTCGTGGTGCACCGGAGGCGCTGGTGAAGAGCACCTGGTCGTCGAGTGCACCGGAGGAGAAGTGAGGCTCGGACACGGTGAGTGTGTCGAGGTGCGGCCTGACGCATTGGTGAAGAGCGCCTGGAGAACGGAGCACCGGAGTTGGAGTAAGTCTCAGTGAAGCAGTGTGCGTGCTTTGGTGCAACCTGGGACTGTGGAGGTGATTGGCTGATCATCGTGTGCACCGGAAGAAAGTGAGTCTCTGCAGCGCGGTGTGCGTGTCTTGGTGCCAACTGAGACCGCAAGAAGGAGTGCCTGGTGAGCGTGCACTCGGAGTCGACGGGAAGACTCATCAGTGTTGTGTGTGTGGCTTCGTGCCCGAGGAGACCAGAGGGTGCTGTGGTGAATGTGCACCCAGATGAAAGCAATCTCAGAGGCGTATGGTACGTGTGCCCCGTGTCCGCCTGAGACCTTCCTAACAGTCGCTGCCCGAACCGGCAGCCCCGGAGGAGCTGAGCTGCCAGGCCGAGCTGATGAGGCCCATTGAGAAAGTTCTACATGGAAGGCCCTGTTTGCAGAGGGAAGCGAGGAGGGTGGGGTTGCGCCCCAGGTAACGTGGAGCATTGCCTGGGCGGGTTGTGGGCTTGGAGGGACACTCTCTCGGCCTCTCAGACCTTCTGACGAAGTGAGCCTTTGCTTCGACTCAGATTGGAGCCTGTACTGACCAAAGGAGTGGCAGTACTGAGGCCCGAGCGAGGAGTGGTGCTGTATGTCATCGTTGATCCGTGTGGGGGGGCAACTGTTATCGAAGAGGCTGACTGTCGTAATACAGATTGCCAAATATTGCTGCTAGCAAACTGCCGAACTGTCTTGTGATGCCTGACATTATTTCTGCATAACGAAGTACACGATTGTAGCGCTACGCATTACATTATTTCTCCCTTGCAAAGTACAGGATTGTAGCGGCCTGCATTGAATTATTTCTTCATTGAAAAGTACATGATTGTAGCTACGCTTTGCATTACTTCTCCATTACAAAGTACATAATTGTAGCGGTGCGCATTACATTATTTCTTCATTGCAAAGTACGTAATTGGGGTGTGACGCATTGCATTATTCCTTCATTGCGCAGTACATGACTGTAGCGGTTCGCATTGCATTATTTCTCCCTTTGCAAGGTACCGAAGTGGATTGTTACGCATACTATTATTTCTCCTTTGCCCAGCACATGAGTGTATTGTTACGCAGGGCACTATTGTTTGTTCTTTGCAACGTGTGTGATTCTAGCATTACGACCAGCATAGCTTTGTGAAAGCGGTGGTTGGGATTTGAACCTACCAGCCAGCCGGAACTAATATTACCCTTTATTCTATGTTGACTTTTGTATTGTGTGGTCTGATTGTATATCTTTTGATATAAAGTTATACTCGTTTTATCAAACTCGTGTGGAGTCCATTTGTTGTGTCACCAGTGGGTTGCTGTGGGCGTGGTTGCACATATTGTACACTCGTGCCTTGGAGATAGGCCTGGCTGCTCATGCCTAGCTACTAAGGGGGTGAGCAGGGCTATCTCAAACGGTGTCCTTACTTGGCCTAATGTTGAGCGGGGAGTCCTGAGTCGTGCATTTGTTGACTGTAGGGCGGGACTGGGGCCCCGGCTTCCAACAACTATTAAAGCCTTTTATTTGCACACAGCACTTTCCATAACTTACTACCCTCCTACCTTAGAAGGAAGTTGCTCCCTTAAAAGCCCTTCCACTTTTTATTTTCTGCTACCACCTTCCCAGTCAGGATCCCACGCACTAGACACAATAGTCTTAGTGGAAGGCCCTTCTCTGATAGAGCCGCTAAAATCTGGATTTCCCTGCCTGTTACCATGAGATGCATGTCCTCTCTAGCCCTATTTAGGAAACAGCTCAAAATGTGGCTTTTCAGCCGTCCTTATTTCATCTTTGCAGTTTTGCCTTTCCTTGATGCTTGTCTTCCATTATTAGCCCCAGGATGCCAGATTTTGGGTGTAAGGACACTTTATAAATCTTTTTCATTAAGTCACGTATTCTTGAGCTCTGGGTTTAGTTTCAGGCAGTGAGATGAGGCAAGATGGAGGACAGGGTTGTTTAAGTAACCTTTTAAGCAGAGACCTGCTGATTTTCTCTTCCAGAGCACCGCCACATGACTTGATGGAGAGTGTCAGGAGTTGGAGACAGCAGTCTCCTGTGCAGGAGGTATACACTAAGACGGGGTACCAGAGGAATTTGTGAGTTCTAAGGCTGGTTTCGCTGAAAACCAGTCTCCCTGAGGTGAGGGACCTTCACCTGCAATGTGTGCAGCTGCTTCAGTTGAAGATGCTGGATCCAGAGTCTACCTGGACTGCTGAGAGAGGGTTGCTGCAGATCCCCAGAAGAGCCTATCTGCTGTGCCGGAGTGGATGGGATAGCCCAGAAGTGTGCAGTAGAGTGTGAGCGACACAAGAGCCGACCGAAGTGCTGGGGGTGGTTCTCTCTGCCTCCCCAATGGCTGGTAAAGCACCATCGGTACACTGCGCCCCAGAAGAAAGAGAGGGAGCGATGCAGGAGCCAAGGAGAAGCAAAGAGCAGGTCACCATGACTATGTCACGGCATGTACAGGCTACACCCAATCTCAGTTTAAGACATAGAAGTGTACTGCACCTACCAAGGAGACAGAGAGTGAGACAGCATAAGACCCTTCAGCGGCCTCCACAGACTGTGCTCGTCTTCCGACGCCCTATGCTGAGTCTACCCACAAAGAGAGTGTTGCCGAAGAATCACTGGCACCAGAGACTGGGCTCTTCCTTTGCTTGGAAGGGGCGCTTTGTCTTTGGTCCTTTTCCCCCGATGCAGCCTGCAGCTTCACCGGCTGATTGGTCGAGGTCTGCTCAGAGCTTCGGAAGAACATTGAAGGAAGGTGGGGCAGTTGGTCACTCTGGAGTGAGGGCTTCGTGATGGGGTTCTTGCTGCCCGAATGCTCTGGTAATTCCTGCGTATTTGATCTCACACCAGATATTGGCAGTCTTTTAGCTTTAGTTGAAGTTACAGTGGGGTTTAAGGAATGGCCTGTGGGCTACCAACACAGAGCTCTGCTTACACTGATCACAGAGAGGCTGAAGCTGTGGGAATATTCTAAGACTGTTCTACTTCTGTCTGCCCTCTATGGCCAGTTCTTTGTACCCACAGATATTTTCCTGTGTGCAATATTACATTTTGGTATTGTAAAGTACTTCTCTTTTATAAAAGAAAAGCACTGGATTGGACCACCTTTATTGCATTCTGTTTAGTAGTTGTTGAGCTCTTTGGCTCTACTCCCACACTACATCCACAAGAACCCTTGGACTGCTTGCTCTGATACCCTAAGGCTGAAGTGCTGAAAGAGTGTATTTGGTGCCCAGATTACAGAGCTGTGGAATGCCAGGACCCAAGACAGCAGGGAAAAAAGCCTCAACTAGGACAGTTGTGACCTTGTAACCCCTGCGTGCCCTGTGGCCCCGGAATGGCGTCAAGCTGTGTGAGATTGGAAGATTCCAGTTCCAACCATTACAAATCGAACAATAAGTTCAGTTGTGTTGCATCATTACTGTCACTAAGAAATATGGGACAAAGGTAAGTGGGGGTAGATGTTAACACCAAGGTTTTAGAACAGTTAAAAGGGATATCTTTGGAGAGAGACGGAAAGGCTCCTTGAAACAAGGATGTGGCCTAACGGTTAGAGCAATCGACCTCAAAGGTGGGGACCCAGGTTCGAGTCTGGGCAGGGACACTCAACATCCTGTGAATCTGGGCAATTCACTTGATCTCCACCTGCCTAACAAAATGAATGTGTCCGTCTGTAACACAACTGGTGCTCATGTAAAGCGATCTGATACCTTCGGGTCGAGTTCGCGCTGTATAAAATTACAAAAAAAAGATAAGGAATTCCTTGTGGGTTTTTTTAAGGACCATATAGAGTAGTGGGGAAAAAGCTGAGATGGTCTCTGGAGAGGGTACTATGGAAGGGAAACAGAAAGTGAATGTTCAGAGGCGTTACACAGGCCCCTGCAGCCCCCGTGGCACAGGGGGGCCCAACCCATCAAGGCCCCCCCATGCATCCCAAAGTCAATGTATATGAGTGAAATATGAGCGACTCTAGGGTCTTCTCATTCTGCGGGGGGGGGGCATAATTTTGCTTTCCACCACTGGGAATGCTGTGGTGTAAAACACTTTTAGCCCCATAGCAAATATTATTCCCTAGATACCCTAAGCGTGTTACCGAAGTTGCTTTCCAAACTTTCCCCAAGTAAATACTCCCCATGCGGACTTCAAGGGTACCACTGTGACGAGCCAAAGGGACAATCCTCCTCGGTGGGTTAAATCTGACTGAGACCCAGACACTTCCAGACAAGAGGCTAAACACAAAGGCAGAAGATGGAGTGGGAGCTGGAGGCGGTGGCATCCCAGAGATTCATGGATGTTGGGAGACTGGGGACAACGGGAGCTGGAGGCGGTGGCATCCCAGAGATTCATGGAGGTTGGGAGACTGGGGACATCGGGAGCTGGAGGCAGTGGCATCCCAGAGATTCATGGATGTTGGGAGACTGGGGACAACGGGAGCTGGAGGCTGTGGCATCCCAGAGATTCATGGAGGTTGGGAGACCAGAGACAACGGGAGCTGGAGGCGGTGGCATCCCAGAGATTCATGGAGGTTGGGAGACTGGGGACAACGGGAGCTGGAGGCTGTGGCATCCCAGAGATTCATGGAGGTTGGGAGACTGGGGACAACGGGAGCTGGAGGCGGTGGCATCCCAGAGATTCATGGAGGTTGGGAGACCGGGGACAACGGGAGCTGGAGGCTGTGGCATCCCAGAGATTCATGGAGGTTGGGAGACTGGGGACAACGGGAGCTGGAGGCGGGGGCATCCCAGAGATTCATGGATGTTGGGAGACTGGGGACAACGGGAGCTGGAGGCTGTGGCATCCCAGAGATTCATGGAGGTTGAGAGACTGGGGACAACGGGAGCTGGAGGCGGTGGCATCCCAGAGATTCATGGATGTTGGGAGACTGGGGACAACGGGAGCTGGAGGCTGTGGCATCCCAGTGATTCATGGAGGTTGGGAGACTGGGGACAACGGGAGCTGGAGGCGGTGGCATCCCAGAGATTCATGGATGTTGGGAGACTTGGGACAACGGGAGCTGGAGGCCGTGGCATCCCAGAGATTCACGGAGGTTGGGAGACTGGGGACAACGGGAGCTGGAGGCGGTGGCATCCCGGAGATTCATGGTGGTTGAGAGACTGGGGACAACGGGAGCTGGAGGCTGTGGCATCCCAGAGATTCATGGAGGTTGGGAGACTGGGGACAACGGGAGCTGGAGGCGGTGGCATCCCAGAGATTCATGGTGTTTGGGAGACTGGGGACGAGAGCTGGAGGCTGTGGCATCCCAGAGATTCATGGAGGTTGGGAGACTGGGGACAACGGGAGCTGGAGGCTGTGGCATCCCAGAGATTCATGGAGGTTGGGAGTCCGGGGACAACGGGAGCTGGAGGCGGTGGCATCCCAGAGATTCATGGAGGTTGGGAGACTGGGGACAACATGATAGGTGGAAAAGTCAGCATTCTTCCCAAAGAAAAATGTCTAAAACGACCAATCTGTGGGATTGGGTCGAGTCATTTCAAGGTGATGCCCAACAAGGGTTTAATACGTCTTCCGGGTAAGGAGTGGCAAAGAAGCCTAAAAAGCAGCCAGGACTTCCTTGACTAGCAACGGAGCTTGTTCTTGGGGGTTTTGCTGTGCTCCAAATTCACACCTGAGTTTCCCTTTAAATGCACTTTTGTTGTATGAGCTGTTCCCTCTGGTTTTCTTCCTTTTCAGGTTTTCCTCTGTTCCCCCGGGTTCTCTCCCTTTTCAGGTTTTCCTCTGACTTAACTGATGATTGTTAATGTACCTTCCTGTTTAGATTGAAATGCAGATCAAGTCTCCATCAAGAGTCTATATTCTTTCGAATATACCTCCTGTGGCCGTGCTCTTCCCTTCTTCCAAGACTGTAAGGCATGTCTACGACTGGCATATTCTGTTGTGGCCCAATGCCATAACCAACATCTTTACTACTGCGCACCACCAGAAAATATTCCTGTGTTCCCCCTTTCCTGACCCTTTTTACCGTTACCCTTGAGTTTGATGTGCCACTCTGGTGTTCACTTGGCAGCGCCAGGATACCCTCACGGGTGACAAGAAGTGCTCTACAAATCTACTGATTGATTGATTGATTGACTTGCCATGCAAGCTTGATAGGCTGCTGAGAGGTGAGTGGCTGTCTGCAAGCTTGCAAGGGTGCTGGAACGTAGAGTGGTTGCTGGAAGGTGAGTGACTGCTGAGAGGTAGAGTGGCTGTCTGCTTGCATTCCATGTATAGTTGGTCGTGACACATTGGCCTTTTAGAAAGCTAAGTCTGAGGAAAAAAAGAAGGGATAGACATGAGGAATGGCCCAGTGCAAAAATGGAAAGGCAGGAGCAGAAAATGAGAACAAAAAGCA
Organism: Triturus cristatus; assembly: GCF_964204655.1. NCBI lineage: Eukaryota > Metazoa > Chordata > Amphibia > Caudata > Salamandridae > Triturus > Triturus cristatus. Next base: position 1,249,265,925 of record NC_140592.1, on the reverse strand, counting down.
GGATATGGAAAAGGAAATAGAAGAAATGGAAAAAGAAAGGCAAGATAAGGAAAAATAAAAGCATAAAAAAGATAAAGAGTGAGAGTGTATACACTCATACAAGGAGAAGGCCTGGGTTTCAGCAGAAAGAGCTATCTTTTTGAAAGGTAAATGCCTCCCCAAAACTAAGGAACTCTGTGCGATCCCACACAGGCAATGCTTGCTAATTTAACCAGAAAGGATCCAGAGAAACTGTCAGGGTTAGCTGACAAGTGGCTAGCTAAGAGGGTAACAGGGGCGGGAGCAGCATAGTTCATGAGAGAAGAAAATCAAAGAGAAGAGAAGAGATGGGAAGAGGAAGGGAAAGGAATGGAATGGAAGAGGAAGGGGATGGAGGAGATGAGATGATAAAGGAGAGGAGAGGACATGGGAGGGGAGGAGAGGAGAAGAGTAGAGTGGCGAGAAGAGGCGAGGCGAGGTGAGGAGAGGAGAGGAGAGGAGAAGAGAAGAGGAGCTGAGCTGAGCTACTTACAGGACTATGGCTGAGAGGAAGCATTTCAAGTCTGATGAAATTCTCCTTGGGGCCAAGAGGACCGGCCTAGTAGCCAGTGGAGACATCATGGAGTAACTGTTTTGCAGCATTAAGGTAGTGATCAAGCAATGGTTTAAGTGGGGTGCAAGAAAAACAGGGTGCTGGATGCCTTTTAGGTAAGAATCCGATGGAGTCTGCTTAGTTCTAGGGCAGAAGCCTACACAGGTTGGTCTACATCCGCTTTGCTTTTGAGGGCACGGGTTAAACACCAGTCTCGGGAAATAACTGTGATCACTTGTTAATTGCAAGCACCAGAAAAGAGTAGTGGACAGACCAGGGCAAGCTCTGAGAAGGCACATGATGGGGCACTTAGTGCCCTTGCTTCGGACTGAGAGGACGATGAAGCCCCAGAAACAGGATTGGTGTTGGAGTTTGAGACATTGCCAGAGCTGTGTGCTGTGTTAGCAGCGGGACGACTCCAGCCAGGCACAACTAGTGTCCTACAGTTGTGGGACTTCAGGCGGAAGCCCAGGGACCGGTCAGTCAGGGAGTATTATTTTGGCTTGGAGGATGGACTTCTGTGAAGAAAGCCTTTGAAACCTGAGCCCAGTGCTTCAAGAGGATATTAGCTCCACTAATGCACAGAAACCTCCTGCTGTCACTGGCCATCAAAGTGCCATTAGCGGGACACTTGGACAATTGAAAGACCCAGGGTAAGCTGGACCCTCTGTCCTACTAGCATTTGATGCTCTTAGATACAGAAAGGTTCTGTAGGACCTGTCCTACTTGCCAATAGATGTGTGCAAAATCAGTGTAATTTGCTTTTATGTAATTACGTGAACTACAAATCATCCATTTTGCACTTTATTTTAGAGTGAAATGCAAACTTGCATCAATTTTTAGGGTAAGGTTACATTTAAACAAAAAGCACCACCAACAACTGCTGCTTGCGTATGGTTGATCCTGTGCGTTTAAGGTAACAATTGTAATGCGAAATTCACAATATTACACAGATTACGCTGCCTTCATTCAAATTTCATCCAGACCTACTTGCCAAATGAATGTTAAGCAAGGAGGTAAGATGAAGGCATCCGTAGTGCCAATGCCAGTAGTAGATGTTCCATTCCACTGGGTGTGGGTTGATATTCTTGGTCCGACTGACCACTCCGCAGCATGTCGCAGTATGTCTTGGTTGTGATGGACCATGCCAACAGGTACCCAAAGGCAGTACCACCTGATAAGGTGGTTGTGAGGAGACCCCCAGAGATTGTTTCATTAGTCAGTAGGTCGATTTTGGGTATAATTTATCTTCACGTTAACCAATACAATCACTTTTTAAATTATGAACTTGACGAGCCAGTCTTCACTGAGCAAACACAAGGCTGCCAATAAGCCTGACTTAGGTTGATAAAACCAGGTGTAAGGGTGCCAGCCTCAGAAAGAGCTCTGGTTAATAATGTTTGTTTGTAAACAGAAGAAAGCATTTCCCCTTGAATCAAAATTGAGATCGTTCACTGGGACCATGACCAAAGTGCTTCCAACTGATGTTACATATGGAAAAACATAATACCATCAGTAGATGCCATCTTTTCATGTTACTTTATGGTATATTGACTGTAAAAGAGAGAACGTATTCTAAGAGCCATCATGTTAAGGGTACACAATATCTATAATTCCCCAGCCATTTAGGTTAGTGTTTGATGTGTCCATCAACATCAGGTCCAATCATGACTAAGCCTGGGTGGAGTTCACAGCGTTACACAGAACTCTGTGAAGTGCAAAAACTCTGCTGCGCTCCGCAAGCGACGGAGTGTGTTAAATAATTGCTGTTCACAGTGATTTTCAGTGCCAGATGCTTGTCCGCACTGTGCAATCATCGTGAATGGCACAATGCACAGCACAAGCGGGCGCTGCTTCCTTTCTGCCACTCGAGTAGATTTTTACTCGAGCGGCAACTTTCTCAATGTGAACAGACAGTTTCTCAAAGCAAGTAGTTGCGAGCATACGCGACCACTCTCAATGAGAAATCTGACTGCCCGCGTTGAGAAATCTCGCTGGGAGGCTGATTTTCCATGCTCGCGCTAGCCAACTTGATGTTGACGATCGCAAACGAGGAAAAATATCGCCGGGAGGTGGATTTTCCTCGCTCGCACTCACCAACTTGACATTGACGAACACGAGTGAGGAAATGGACCTCCGCGAGCTCAGCGTAACGCAGAATGCAGAAAACTCCGCAAACTCCGTGAGCGGAGTTCATCGCCAAGACTTAATCATGACTTAGGGTGTGAAAATGTACGAATTACTCAAGATTGCAAATATGGACATTTTCTTTTAAAATTCTTGTGATCATTGCAAAGGTTTTTTTAATTTTTTTTTAAAGAAGGGGCATCTTCTGTGGCCCTTCGTAGATGCAGAAAATGATTCCCACTGCTATAAAAGGACATCAATGGTGGCAGCTATGCTGATGTCACTTAGCATCTGTCCACGTGTCCTCCTCTGAGCTCTCACCGGCCCCTGGTGACACATTTCAAGTTGCTGAATCTTCCACGGCAATGAATCAGGGGTCCACTCATCTCTGAAGTACACCATGCACTGACCCCAAGTGGTCCTTCCAGGTACCTTAGATCTGACCTCCGTGGGAGGTAGTCATGCTCCAACAATCTCCTGCCTGGCCATGTCCCACCAAGACATACTTGAGCAGGAAGTCAACAGAAGGGAGGTGGGATGGGAGGCTTTACTGTGTCTTGTGATAAATTAGGTGAAGTTGTGAATCTTAGACTGACCTCATGGAGGCCAACATGTCCTGACTATTTGCAGATTAAAAACAATTTAACTACTCCCCACATCCCCATCCCCTGATCATGTCATGTACTAAGCATCAGTAAGAAACACTTTAATACTGGCAGGCAGTTCTTCAAAGAAGAGAACATGAAGAATAGGAATTGGCCAGAACAGGGACTGGCTCAGTGAAGCTAAAGGTAAGATCCTGCTTCTAGGCACAGAAGACCCTACAGTCCTACCATGGGAGTGCCCTCCACCTGGTGCTTCCAATTACTCCATAAGGATCGTTCAGAATCTGGGAGACATCTTTGACCAACATACTTTCATCTTGCAGATAAACAATGTTCCAAACAGTATTTGACCAAAATATTTGCTAACAAGTGACCCTTCTGCAAGCCTTGAGAGACCATCATCTTTTTTTTTCGAAGTGGATTTATTTTGATCTGAAAATGGTTCTCATGTATGTCTTTTTGCACAATCAATTTGCAATCTTAAAATAGTTCAAATGCATGCTTGTCTTCTTATCATTGGTCTAACAAGATTGGATGATATCTCCCCTGGATTGAGGTCATTCCTTGAGCAACTGAGCAAGAGACTCAAAATCAAACTTCCTCGAATGTGTGTCGGAGCCCCTGTTCTAGGCAGTATTTGCATCCCTTGCCTCAGGGAGTTCATGGCTTCTCACAGTACCACAGTAACTAACATTGATGTCCCCACTCTGTAACAAGCTTCAGTTTCCCTTTGACACAAGTTCTACATTTTTCTAGAAACACAGGGGTCAGCACTCTCGGCCACCGGGCAGCAAGGACTTAGTCGATGTCCCAATCTGAATCATAAAACCAGTTGTTCCACAACTATTCCACAACCCACTGAGGAATCTTTGAGCCATATGCGCTTTGGGTGACGATCAATCCCATGGGGCATTACAGGGCAAGTTAGTGGAACCCAAACCCTTTTTCATTAACGGACTAACACGCTCAAGAACACTAGAACAGGAGGGATACATTTGAAATATTTATGTAAATCAGAATCCTAATCTAGTGCAGATGATTTGATTTGTAACCACAGAAAGATAAAAAATGGCACTATCAATGCTCACCAAAAGCATAAGTAAGAGGAACTACTCTAACAATAAATGTCTATTTCATAAAACAAGTTCCATAAAACTTACAGAAACATAAAACCAACATAACAAGTGACATACAAATAAGCAAGTGTAAAATCTGTAATAAAAAGGTAAAAACCTGAGCTACAGTTCCAGAAAAAAATTGAAATGTATTGGTTGAATACCCCAACTTAGCCTTTCTTTTCAGCACCCTGTAAGAACCCAGCAATATAAAAGAAATATGTTAGCAATTGAAACAACATAAGAGCGGGTCATGCTTGTGTAAAATTCATACCTTTGAGAAGAGGAATGATAAATCACAAAATTTGATCAAATGAAGGGACTTGTTTCAAAAAGTTATCACAGCTTCAAGGTCGAAGTTTCTCCACCTGAGACCAACCCTTGGGTACATCCAACAATTGATATATCAGACCAAGGCAGAATCTAGTTGAAAGTCAACGACGATAACAATCATTTACAAAAGCTATCTAGGGCTCAACATGCAAAGTTGTCTTAAGAAGAACATATGCACAGACAGTCCCCTTTTGCATTTCATGAACCTCCCTATAGGACTTCCTCAGTGAGAGGAACTGGTCATTGGTCCAAGCTAAATCAGGTTTTGTGATAGACTCAGGAGTCAAAGAGCAACTCAATCGTAGCAAAATGTTGAGAGGTTTAAATAAGCCCTCTAGTCACTCGTTTCAATACAGGGGGCTGTAACCTTCTCAGGCCTGCTAATGCCTACTAAGATATAGGCAGTTTATAAACGTCCGTTCTGCTCTTTTTGTGGCAGCAAGTATTTTAAGTATGCTACGATTGAGGTAGCTCGGCAAGGAGGGTGACTCTACCGTTATTGGATTGATTGGTCCAGAGGGTGACCTGTTGGTCTCTGTTATACTTCAAGCCTGGGACCAGCACATCTCAACTGACTTTGGTGGATTTGGACTACAGTCAAACAAACTTCACGGGAAAGATGATTACTTTTAGTTGGATTTTAAATAATAGGCATTCTTGTGAGAGAACCCCCTGTGGGAGAAATATTGTTGTCCTGAAGAAGTTGGTTGTACACTCTACTTAACCACTGAAACACGTCGATGTCCAACTTGTGCAAAATTTGAGAAACAGGTGGGCAGAGTATAAAAGGATTTGGTAATTAGCACGTGCCGTTGAGATTCTTACAAATTGTCAAATCTTGAAGGCAGATGTAATTGTCTTGTGTGATCTCTCCTTTTTCTATTGTTGATTTCATGTGCAATGTACTTTCTAACAGTTTTTTAATGATGCGCTCTGTCATGTATTTTTAGCTCTGATTGCTTTAAATATTTGAAACAATATATGAAATGATTTGTGATGAAAGGTTTAGAAAAACTTTTGAAATTGTTTATAGCACTTGACTTTCTCAGGATTGGGGTTATGAGTGTATGGTGCATGAGAATATGCCCTCAATGTATGAATGAATAGTTGATTATGGGAGTGGTATAGTGGGGTTTCAAAGGGAAAAACTTTGTGACTTGACAGTACTACATTTTAGAGAACAAGCATCTGACAAATCAGGCCAGGCTTCTTGCCTCAAAGCATCTTTCCTGTTTTAAATGGCTGTTTTGTAGGTCCGCCTACAATCGGCCACATTAGCCGCCACTCTATGTTTACATGAAAGAGCCCCTAACAGATCTTGATGAGACCTTGAGCAAACCTGATCAAACCAACAACGCTCGGTCCTAATCCCTCTATCCCCTCACCGGATTAGCATAGTTTTCACCCTAGTGCTAATGTTGGACTAAGCTGCCACCACGCACTCACTGGGCAGGTCTATTGTGGGACAAACCTCGATATCCCTAATACAGTGACAGGCCAGCTCTTTTAGAAAAGACTCAGGACAAACCCTCTTCCAATTGGTCCTTCTTCCTTGGGCAGCTAACACCACATCACTGCTTTAACAGCATGTGATGAACTGGGGTACTCTCAACAACCCAGCGGATCTAACTCGTGTGGACTAAACCTATGCACTGCACAGTTTGCCTCACAGAAGTGCTGAATAAAATACCCCATAATATCCACTGGGATAAAAGGATTAGAATCCTTTCTCAGGCGATTAAGAAGGTCCGTAACGCCGCCAACTGAGTTTATGTCTCAGTGTACACTCTGGGGTGGTAGAGATTTATTAGGAGAACGCTATTCAACTTGGAGAACACTAACAAGAAAAGGCGTGCTGAACCTGTATCCTAAGAGTGGGCAACACAACCCAGATCATGTGACACTATTGTACCAGACCCCCCATTTGCCCTTCAAGAAGTTGAGGGGATGGCCAGGAAAAGTAGGAAGTAAAGCCATCAATAAAAAGGACATTAGCTACATCCCAGGTTTCCTGGCAACATATGATATTAAAATTCTGTACAAATTTTATCCACTTTGGGAGTAAGGTAATTCACCAGCCACCCCTGCAATATTCTAACTTGCCATCTTAACACTATCTCCCCTCCTAAACGAGCCTAATGAGGAAGCCTCCTGCCACGACATGTGAGTCCTGTATCCTGGGATCTAATGGAGATGGGGCGAGTCAATCCACCAACAGAAGGGAGTCTAAAGCTCTAAACCTATTGGCTGTCAACACTACAAACTGGTCCCTGAACGGTTCATGTATTTCGGGCGTGTGCGACAGAATAGGGGCTGAGCGACCAATCAAAGGTGGATAGAAAAAGTCCAATGGGTGCACGGAGATTCAAGAACCCCTATCTGCAACCGTGCTAAATGGGAGACCACAATACCAACTGACTCTTCATTGTCAAAATATACCACAACGCAGTCCCAGGCTCGCACTTCTGCTGTCGGCCCACCCAGCCGACGCTTCTGGCCATGATAATGTGCCTAAAAAGCATGGGCACATCCAAATTACAACCTCTACCCCAGTGTACCTCCTTGTTAATGAGTTGCTCTGTGGATTCCTTACACCCCTCAATCAACGGGGGAACATTCGTGAACACCAATACGAAACGAGTAGCCTTTGGAGGAAGGTCTAAAACGGGGAGGCTGGATTTTATACCTGTTGTGAGGAAAACACGTTCCTGTTCCTTCCTGACAAGGTTTCATTTGAGCCCGTGATAGTTTGCAGAGGAGAAGAAAAACTGGACCTAGACCATGCACAGCAGGAAATGTATTCTGATTGCCCAGTACTCTTGCAATTGAGTTAAGATTCATTCCAATGTTTCCCTGATGGGGGCGCTGTGGTGGAGGGGACCTCGTTGGAAACCTGGTTATCAACACACCGCTCACAAAGTAGAGAGGGGACAGAAAAGGGAGGTAGCACCTCTAAAGAGGTGGGAGCAAGAGGAACGCTAGCGACCAGCTAATCACGGTTAGAGAGAACTTGCTCAAAGGCGGAAAGCCTGGCCAACACAGCATCAAACATATTCTTAACATACAACTCCACTTTACTAGATATAAGAGTTAACAAATGGATCAACTGATGGGAGCCCACCACTGGGGACATGACTGCCATTAATGACCACAAGCCGAAAGCCATCCAGGTCAGGTGCCACTTCCAGAGAAACCCTTATAGGGGGTCTTGATGCAGTATGCCCTCTATCACAGAGTCTGGCCGGATTCCTATTTTTTGAGCTTGCGAGCAGGTGTCTCAAGTTCAAATGAAAGCTCTCCCGGCAAAGGGTGGATATCAACAATGATCTGTAGAAGTGCGTCCACGGGTTGTGGTAAAGAGTCAGTAGAACCCGTGAATGCCCGAGGGCTCTTGAAAGGGCGTTTGTTAGCAATGGGCCTTGAAATCCCCTCTGATCTAGAACTCCCCAGGCTGAGCTCTTCTTCCACACTAATGATCTTATCTGTTAACACCCTCACCCTGTGAAGTCAAATAAGTCATAATGGAGGAGGAATTCCTGGGAACTTCCCTATCTGATTTGAAGCATTATAAAATAGCAGAGCATTAACGTGCCTGTTTCAGACAGTAGTGAGTAGGGTATAGGCCACATGTTTGTGCTTTACAAAAGTTAGCTCAGAAGATTATTGATCTTCTTGCAGAGATCCTTATATGACCTGCAGAACACATGGTGCAGTTGTGGTTGCATAGCTGAATGAGTAGTGCAGCTGTTTCAAAAGGCTCCATGCATCTTGCAAGAAATCAGCTGAAAACCTTGCTGTTATTAGTTGGTTAGTATTAAACACTCATTATTGGGTGCGATAAAAGTCAGTTGGGTGGTTTAAGAGTGTGTGCACACACATTGATAGACAAACCTCACATTTTCACAGAGCTTGCATAGATCTATTCACATACTGAGCTTATGAAAATCTATAAAAAAGAAATCAGAGCAGGGTTATTTCTTGGCAACTTGTGAATGACACCATGAGTGCATCTCACCCACCTTGATGCACCAGACATGGGTCTCCAGCTGAGCTTTGTATGAGCTCCAGCTGTTCTCCTACAGGATGCCCCTCAGTCAGAAGAAACAATGGTCCAGTAAGGTAGGCACATACAGCAGACGCAGTGAAGCACCACTGTGCTGCTGTGCCCCGGTCTCAGCACCGCACTGGGACACAGGCAGGATGATTCAATGGGGCCATGCTGGATTCCAGGTCTAGTGCAAGAATCAGGGCCAGTTCCGTAGTCCAACTGAATCTCCTTGTGCTCCAGCACTGGGTGCACTGACAGTACGTGGGCCCCAGTACTGACGTAGCAGGAGTGCTGCAGGTCAGGATGTAGGTGCCATTCATGCAGATCAGCATCAAGGTGCATTGGAAAACTGTGCATTGGATCCAAATCTAAAATAGGAAGTAGGGGTGGGCGGAATTTGCGGAATTAACCTTCGCAAATTATCGCGAGAATGTTTAAAATTATCGCGAACAAGCAGAAATATCGCGAAGATGCGGAAGTTTTTTTCCGGCATGTTCGCGAGATTTTCTGCATGGTTGCGGGTCGCCAACTTACCCATGTGGTTGCTTGCGGGCGCGGCCATCTTGTTTTGAGTTGTTCTCGCGGTGCATGATCGCGAGAAGAAAGACGTGATCGCGCGACGCATGACGTCACTGCGGGCGCGAACTGTCGCGAGACAGCGCAAATGGCTAAAAACAATACAACATCTCATGGAGAACGCGACCGGATCAAGAAAACTTGTCGGCGAACGCAGGGATTCAGGTAAGGCGATCGCGCGCGCGCGAGAATGTATCATTTTACAGCGCGAGCAAGAAACAAATTATCGCCAAGCTGCGGAAACCGGAATTTTTGACATTTTCGCGCTCTCCGCGGAACGCAAAAATGTCAAATTATCGCAATTTCCGCGAACGGAACGAAATTTTTGCCCAGGCCTAATAGGAAGGAATGCAGTACATTAGGACTCCTGAGGTTCCAGGGATCCTGTGTCACTCACTATCTCTGGCTGTCTGGGCTGGAATAGCAAGGGTGCTTGACGGTCAACGAGGGGCATCGGCAGAGCTGTGACTCCTAGTAAGAAAGAAAGATTCAATGATCGTTGAGGTCAGGAATTAGGTGCATTAACTGTGTCCAGTTGGTAGATTAATGGCACTTGCATCAGATTTGTTGACAACATCCATCACTGGTACTCCTGCCACCCATCTGTCCAATAGCAATTTATCCACAATGAGTTCAACCCTATCCCAATAACATTAACTCTGAGAGATTTGAAGCCAAACTTTCACCCACTGCGAAGTCAAGTACGAAACACCCTGGACACCGACCTTACTTTCAAGGAACGCATCACCAAGAAGACTAATGTGGCCTGGAAACGTCTTTCTCTCGCTGTTAAAGAAAGTCAAACCACTACTCCCAGAAGGCGACTTAAGAACTGCTGTTCAGACCCTCATAGTCTTGCTTCTGGATGGTGGCAACGTCCAGCTTTACTGCCTGTCAGGATTTGTTTTAAGGATGAAGACCTCCATGGGATATAGACAAAAGTATCAATCATCTCTCTATTCCTTTCCAGATATTGAATAATATTAATTGAATTAAGAACCAGGGGAAAGGATAAGACACCAGAGACACTGGTCAGTGTGGTGCCTCGGATCATCACCGAACCATTACCTGTAATCTTGGCAAACAAAAAAGGAAAAAAGCTTTAGACCACATGAGACTAAACCAAACAACAACATTTATTATGTGCTAATCAATAATGCTAGCAGAATCGTCCGACTAGGCACTATCAGGGAAGATGCGATCCTGCTGTCATTGGACGCCACCATGACATTTGACACCATTGAGTGGGATTTTCATTTTTGCGGTTCTGGCTCGGATTGTTGTGTGTCGATTTAGATACCATATATAGGTTTCCCGATTTATGTCCTTATATAGGCACAATTCGCATTGCCCATATTTAGGCATAGAAATCCTACCCTTATTTAGGCATTATCCATGCTAACCAAATACAGGCATGGCCACCTACATCCATTCATCTTTGTCACAACGAGTTCTTGGAAAACCAGACTCTTAAGCCTTTAGGACTTCCCCTTGCTTGGATATTGATTTCTCCAAGAACTCTTTTATTATGCATGAACATCTATTCCTTAGGGGTTCATTCATGATGTTCTTCAGCCCGACTTTTACGTCAATTCTGGCATTCCTAAACACCTTCAAGGTATAAATATACCTTCGCTTACCATGGCAAACCACGGTTCGGCTGCCTACTTGTATGACGCAGCTCGCCACGGCAAGTTCAGAAGGAAGTCAAGTCCCTGCCTGATGCACTGACCAGACGCTGTCATCCTCCTCGCAGATAATCCAACTCCAGTGTTTCTGACTCCCCTTGCGGGGTGTTAGAGATCGAGACTCGGAAAGAGATTCCAACCTCGCTCATTCTAAGGTATGGAGCGGACTAGAACCTAGAGGGACTTTTGGCAAATCTTGGCAACTATAGCTAAACTAGACTGTAGACAAACAGCACCTACTTCTTACCTCGTACTACACTTAGGTTAGATACACTGGGGTAGAACTAGCTAGAAGCATCAGATGAGTATTTAACGTTTTAGCCTGTGTTATTTATGTATGTATTTTTATGAATATCTGTCATAGCTATAAACCATGCTATTGCAGTATTATTTTATCTTACTGCTAATGCTGTGCGTATTATACTTCACATTCTGTCTTACAATTGTAGCAGTTCATATCTCTTGCACGAGAAATAAGACTGTTCAACAAACCCTTTTAATTGAAACGCCCGTCTACCCATTTCTGTGTAAAACGCCCGTCTACCCATTTCTGTGTAACTCTGTAGAAATGAAGCATGAACGATTGACTGAGTGAAACTATTATCTATTGTTTCCACGATTCTGAGATTGTTCCGATTCTAAGGGAAACAAAGTTGTCATGTTTATGCGGTTGTCAGAAACTAATTCCTTCTTGTTTTTATTCGAGAAGTTTCTAGTGACCTCTGAGTTAGCTGGCACACACAAGTAATTAAGTTTAATGTACTCGATAGAGACATACGGACCTCGGTCCTATGTCAAAACTATACGGTATATTATTCCAATGCGCAGAGCCTATCAGGAATATAGGAACTACACTACATGGCACCCAACGGTTTGGTAAGACACTGTTGGAAAACGAGGCAGCATCTGTGAGGCCTGCACAAATAACATGACTACATATGTCCTTCACTGGGAACCAAACACCCAATTGTAGCGCCTGACTCTCAGAGGGTAGCGTTGCAGAGCAGTCTGAGGCTTACTCAAGGGAGGTGGTGTGGGCTAGTAATCGCCATTTGCAGGTGCCCAAAAATAACACTCAATAATTGATTGTCCAGTCTGTACTTTGCTTTATAAAAGTAAGAGTACATTTATTAAACACACACACTACTCAATACTATGCACCAATTTACAAATATACATAAGCTGTTGGAATTACTTTGTGACATTGCATAACATCTCCACCCCTCCCGCAGGGGGGGTGGGGTCTAGTACCACCACTCCCATGTATGCACATAATTTTGCCCCCAATGCAGTTTGTTGAACATAGCCTGGGGCGATGGCCCGGCACACTAGCAGCATGCCAGTGGCGACACCCCCACCCTCCCCCAATATCCCAACAAGCATTTAAAATAGGTAACCCTGCCTTGGTGACATATAACCCTGACTGAGTATGTCCTACTGACCATAAAGTATGCACCTCTATATCTTAAGGGTAGCAGTCTGGGTTCTTCACCTAAGTGCAGCAGCAAGAATCCATGTTTAAGCAACACTTTAGAATGACCGTACTCATCATATTTATGGATCACTAGAATGTATTGCAATTACAGCCCCTTAAGGCATCACAGATGAAATTACAGGATTACGCCTATACAGCCAGACACCCTAGAAGGAATGTCTGGTCACATAACCCCACTTTGTTTATTGCATCACCTTACACCAGTGACCTTCAGTCCCACTAAAAGAAATAACTGTTAGTAAATGTATTTCTGGTGCAACTACTCCTCTTCATCTCCAGGGAATGCCCTTCTCCACACATCCCCAACTCAGCCTTTCACTCCTTAGTGCACTTTTCACAACATCCGTATCTGTAGAACTAAGTTCCAGCCCAGGAGATGTTTTAAATGCTGGCTAAGCCCTTGAGGGGTTATTCTTTCAAGTTCCCAGGACACCTAGGGTGTCTTTTCTCTTCGTGCTGGCGGAGAGACTGCGCTTCTCCAGCAGCTCACCCCAACACCTTTTCTCAATTGAGGGTGACCCTCCTCCTCTAGGGGACCACCAGGCACCAAAAACAATAACTTCCCCATGCCTTGCAAGGCATTATGGGGCGCTTCAGGCTCCTTCTTATGAATATTTTATTAGCGGCTCTCTCTCTGTGCCGGGGAGAGCCGTGATGTGGGCCTCTGGCCGCTCCTTGGGCCTCGGTGGGGGGCCCGGTCCCACCCAGACCCCAGGTGAGCGTAGGTGGCTCGGGGAGCCCACACCCAGCCGCTCCTCCTCTTTTCCGGGGTCCGGTCCCACCCAGGCCCCTCGCACTGCTAGTGGTCTTCCTGGGGGCCCCGGTCCCACCCGGAACCCCAGCATGGTCATTTGTTGGAGGGCAGCCCGGGGAGCCCACCCCCAGCTGCCCCCGCTGGCTCCCCGCCCGTCCAGCACCCATGCGTACTGCCGCAGGAGCTGGCAATCCGTTCTGGTCTGCCTGCTCCGGCGGACAGACGTGCCAGTCTTCACCGGCTTTGCCGGGCTTTGGGGGAGTGTGACGTCACTCCCCCTAAACGCCAGCCATCACCGCGGGGCCCGGAGATGGGGTCCTGGGCCCCAGAGTTTTCTCCCCGATGCCGGTTCTCTGCACGGGGCCCGGAGATGGGGTCACGGGCCCCACCCCCTGCTTCACAGGGAGCGTGCAGGTGCTCCCCGGCTTGCGCTTCTTCGCCGGGGGCCAGGGTGGGCTCCTGGCACCCCGTAGGGGTGAATCTTCACGGGGAGCACGACGTCGCTCCCCGGCCTTGCTTCGGGCCTGGGGATGGGTTCCCAGGCCCCCTCTGGTCACCTTCATGGGGGGAGTGCGGCGGCACCCCCGCTTGATTTCTCTTTGGGGGGCAGCCCCCGGGACCTGACCCACCCTGGGGTATCTCTGAGACTGGTGGTAGATGTCGCCTACCTTCCGAAGGCCATATCTCAGCCCCTGGGGGTCCGATCTGCCCCATTTTTGCATCTTCTTGCTCCTGGTGGTGCCCCCCCCAGCCACTGGGAGCACTCTCCTTCACCCTCCGGGTCTCCAAGAGGGTGCTTTCTGCAGGGAGCGGTCTTCACTGGCTCCTTGCACCAGCCTTTCACCTTGCTCTCCTCCTGGGCTCTTCTTCTGGCACTGTTAGAGCCCTGGGGGGAAGTCAGGGGGTACATCCTTCCAAATATCACCACCCAATTCTGCATAAGCCCTGCCACACCATTCACTTTGTAGCTGCTCCTGGACTGCGCACGCTAGGAATCTCCCCTGAACCGCCCGTACGTGGGTGCACACGCATGTACACATGTGTCTGCATGTAACCACCCCAGTGTCCCTTACTCCAGCTGCTGCGCAGTGGCCTGGTCAAGCCAGGGGGACACCAGTAAAATCCCCATGCATTCTCTTACATCCTGAGTTCACTGTGGGTGAGTCCCAACTTATGAGGCTCCCCCACAGTAAAAGCTCAACAGTTAGGTGCTCAAAAAGCAAAATATCCGGGCGGCCCATAGTATCAGAACCACCTTCTAACAGGCACTAATTTAACACTAGATACTGAAGTAACGCAGTCGTGCTTTTCTCAAAGACCCCTACTCATAATACTCCATAAGACTTCTGGAGTGGGTAGGGATAATATCCGCCATAGTTGAGTAGGACAAAAGTCCTATGTATTAGCTGTTTGGTTTGTTCAACGTTGAAGGATATAGTGTTCCAAAATATTGTGCACCTTATCTCTGTTCCCTTGAAACTTGCTCTGCAACTTTCATTAAACAATGTCCGAAAACGGCACAAACACCGAAACTGGTGGAGCTGTATCCGACGAAATCGCAGCAGCTTTTGATTATACAGGCTTTAATGAAACCGATGAAAATGCAAAAATCATCGCTCCAAATTTAAGGAGAGCCATCACTCTAAAACGTATAAAACATGGCCTAACACCAAGCGGTGGTAGAGCAGTTTTTGTGATAGAGGCACATGAATTTCACCAGACAGAGGAATTCTATTCATGGATAGTATTCCCAGAATCAAATCCAGTAACTAAAACGTTTCACTTCTACAAAGAAGATGAACCACCTGAGGAATACATTCCTTCCGAGGATATTGAAATTCCACTCACATACCAGTAGTATGATCTCTGGTTTAAAGGCGCCCTAAAACATTACAATTGCATTACCAGGCTCGGTCCACTAGGTAGACCAGGAGCACCATGGCCGATTTTAGCCAGCTACACACCTCATCCTGACATTGAAGAAATGTCAGATGTAGAATTACTTGCTCAACTCAAGGAGCTAATCAAAATATATAGACAATTGGTTCAATATGTCATGCGGACTTTCACAGTCCAACCAACAATAGCCATTCCAAGACAAATCTCTTACCAGGGGAATGCGCTAAAAATCACTCCACAGACTTTACACGCAGTCATGGGTAAACTGCCCACAAAACGTGAACAAATTACGTTCTGGATAGCTCAAAAAGTTACTCAAATCGAAGCGGTATTTCCTAATACCAGCCCTTATGAGAAACATAGGATTCTAACAATCTGTTTACCAATGGGGTAACATCACATCTGGAACACTGCACCACTTGGGGCACAGTCTTTGCTGCCATCTACACTAAAACACATGGTGTTCCGTCTATGGCGGTAATACCTGATGTCCTGAAACAAATTCAAAACGAATACGAGGCAGAGCCTGCTCTGAATTTAGGTTTGAAGTTACTGAAAAATTTCGACCAGGTCTCAACAATAATATTATCTAATATTAAAGGAGAAGCAGCATCAGTGGCAATCCGCCAGAAATTAAGGGAATTTGATGTAACAGAACAACCACAAGAACTAGCCAGAATAATTGAAAAATCCTATGAAGAATTAGGCGGAGACAGTTGGGGAGGGAAAGCAGTTAAACCACAACTGTCAGAAGATCCTGAAAAGGCCTTTACTAAAAACAATCCTACCTCTTCTAAAAAGAAGTGGGAAAATAACAAACAACATTCAAAAGAGAAAGATTCTCAAACCCGAGGTAGGTCTCCTCAAAAGGAGCCCTCTGAAAGAAGGTATAACCTCAGGAATAGGGATAATTTGAGAAAACCTGACAGGTATCAAGATACTGATACACGTTCCTCTCGTACCTTTCAGATATCGTCACAGACATCCGAAAGAAGAGGACAGTCAGATCAAAAAGAAGAACGTGTGAAGTCCAAAGACAATCAACACGTTCAGAAAAACAAACCAAAACCTCAATTCTCCAAGAAGAAAGTAGCAGGTCTGAAGATCAGACATGCCGAGGATTCTGTGAACACAACTCAAGAACGGAGAATGGGCTCAGACAATGTTGGACAGCGCAGCAGAAGTAACAATAGCTCGCCAGAACCTGAAGGGACTTCTGGAGACAGTGGACTTGAATGAGGACATTCAGGTTGAAACTGTAGATACCAGGGTTAGCTCTCCACATAGGTTATTTGAAATAACACTCCGGATGGAGGGAGACATACCAAGAAAAGTGAACACACTCTTTTGGGAGCATCTTTCAAGGGGTTATGATATATTTCTAGCAGAACGGGAATGGCCACCAGAATTTGTCAGAGTGCCCACATGGTGAAGACATCATTATGCCAGCCTTCTTTAACCATGTTCCAGTACATTATAGCCGGGTCTGGTGGCTCAGTGGACTAATGCGTCTACTGCAGGAGCCTGTGTTCGACCTCATGGTCACAGGTTCAAATCCCGGCAGGTCCACTCAGCCTTTCATCCATCTGAGGTCGATAAAATGAATACCATTGAGTTGGGTAACAACAAACATCTGTTATTCAGCGCCAAGATACCGTAGTGGTGAATGTGCGCTTTACAAATACACATGTTATGTTACATTTAAAATATACTTATGCCAGGAAATGGGCAGTGGCCCAAGCCCCAGCATTATACAAAAATCATGTAGGATGGGATGAGGACTCACCTCACCATAAGATCCATGTAAAATAAATCAACCAACTGCACAAAGGCAGTATCCATTTAAGCAAGAAGCTAAAAACAGGTCAGGGAGATCTTCGATCAACTTGAATACCAAGGGGTGATTGAAACATGCACCTCATCAATGAACAATCCTTTGTTTCCTGTTTCCAAACCAGACAATACATATCGTCTCGTTTTGGATTACAGACACCTAAACTCTTGTTGTAAGACATTTGCAGTGCAAATTGCACATAGTACAGCATTAATGAATAACATTGTGCGTAAAAAATATAAAACCACATTAGATATTTCTAATGGTTTCTTTTGTCAAAACATAGCACCTGAAAGTAGGTATTTGACCGCTTTCTCAATAATGGGGACCCAGCGTCAATTCTGTCGTCTCCCTCCGGGATTCAAGAATAGTCCAGGGTTATTCTCAGAAGGGTAACAGAGTTACTACAAATTTATGATGACGAGGCATTGTCATATGTCGATGATATCTATCTGACAGACGATGACCTGAACAGGGTGAATACCATTATACTGGGCTTCACCGCTGAGGGTTATAAATTCAATTTCATAAAATCAAGAATTGCCCATCTCAACATCCTTTTCCTAGGATATGAACTATCAAGTGAAGGCAAAAGCCTGCCAGCCAACTTTTTAGAAAAGTGTGCTCTGCTCCAACCTCCAAAAACAATGAAACTTAGTCGATTCTAGATTTCCTAAATTTTGGAAGAACCTACTTTCTAAACTACGCAGAAAGGGTTAAACCTCTCTACGAATTAATCAAACCTGATTTTAAAATCACACATTAGACACAGGAACACACAGATATCCTGCGTTTACTTCAAGCTGACATGTTAGCAACAAAACACTTACAAACAT
Organism: Triturus cristatus; assembly: GCF_964204655.1. Classification (NCBI taxonomy): domain Eukaryota; kingdom Metazoa; phylum Chordata; class Amphibia; order Caudata; family Salamandridae; genus Triturus; species Triturus cristatus. The sequence continues at coordinate 1,249,248,044 of NC_140592.1, read as the reverse complement.
GCGTAAACGTACGCAACTTAGTGATCTGAATCATTCCGGGTCAATGCGGATTCACCTACTTAACTTTTAACGAAGGTGAAAAAGTACCAATTGCATACAAATCACATTTGTATACGCAAGCAGAAATGAAGTTTACATCAACAGAAAAAATTCTGACAGCAGTTCAAACCGCTGTAGCAAAAGAGAGAGCCTTAGCACAGGGGAAACGCATTATGGTCATAAACCCTGTACCAGCCTTAGAGGCAGTTACAAAAGCGAATATTCTGAATGCGAAAGCTTTACATCCAAGATGGATACAGTGGGTTAATTCTCTTGCTGCAACTGATGTTGAATATGTTTTTGATCCTTATTTAAAAACACAAGCATTCCTGCAATACGAACACGAATGTCCTCTGCCTATTGAGATTCTCCCTCTTGACCAGTATGAATTTATCATTTATACTAGCGGATCTGCACAACCCACTACGGTGGTAAGCAAGCTTATAGTGCAGCATGCGCGATCGTTAAAGGTCGCATGCTTGATGGCAAATTTAGACCAATGGTCACAAAAACACAATCTCTAGGAGATTGTACAGCTCAGCGAGCTGAACTACAAGCATTTAAAATGGCACTTGAAAATACGGATCACGAATTCTCCACACTCATAGTGTGCGATTCTTTTTATTGTGTTCAATCATACAATGAATATTTACAGAATTGGCTTCAAAATGGTTTCAAAGATGCTAAAGGTGGCATAATCAAGCATAAAACGCTTTGGGAAAAAGTAGTTCAGTTGCGAAACGGACTACAAAACACTCACGTGATACACACACTGAGTCATCAACCTGATGGCATTCACGTTGAAGGGAATTCATTGGCTGATAAAACCGCGAAAAGGGCTGTGCAAATGGCTTCCGTAGCTAAAATTACTCGTTCAAAATCAAAAATAGACAGTGAAATAATACTGCCTGTCAATGCTTCAAGCAAAGGCAGCGATGCAGCATTACCTAAAGGGTTTCCACTCAAATACTCATATATAATTGATGCAAACACAGAGCACAGAGGCAAGATGGCATCCGTGCAAGTGGACGTGTGAGCTGACTGCTCCGCTCCTGTCTGACCTCACAAAAGATTAAAGGGAGAAGGCTGATCGAGATCGAGATGGGTAACCCGGGTTAACCAGGAAAAACCCTGTCTGCCGCGTCTTTGAAGTTTTTGATCGGTTTTTTTACGAACTTGGCCGGCTCGATTTTTACGGTCGATTTATGAGCTCAACTCTGCTGTGCGCCTGCTGACACCCGATGCTGGAAACTTTTTCTGCCTTCGCAGCGGGACTACAGCGCTGTCGGCAAAGCCGGTGGGTGTTTGCCACACTTGGGCTGTGCATTATGGTGATTGACTCCACCTGTGGACAGCCTAGTGAACGAGGAGGAAAAGCTGCTTTTACTTCTCCGACGGCAATGCCACCGAAGGGAACATGCGGGAGACAGCGAGTGCAAGAAGGCGAAAACACTGAGGGCGACATGGAGGTGAGAGATACGATTATGGGAAATCCAGTCAAGAGCACTAAAAGTGACTTCAATGTTGTGAGAGCCAAAGGGGACGGGGGAGTTATTAAAATTATTTCGGCAATATTCTCTTCAGCCAAAGACAAACGGAAGGTGAAAAAAGCATTACACTCCCTGAAAGAAGTTTCGGATTCAATAGATACTCCTGCTGGGGCCGCATTGATTATGGAAGGGACGGAAACAACTCTTAATTTGCCAGTACGGGAAAACATTTTAGAAATTGTCGGATGTCAGGCAAATGATAACGATGGTGCCTCACTACAAACTGCTGTTGACTTCCAGGCCCCTGCCGGCACAAGCAGTATTACTCAGACAACCGCAGGTATAGATTTTGACTCCAATACCGGCAATCAGTCAGTTAATTTATCAGCTGTACACCCACAAGTCGACAATGTATTACACTCACAAGATGCAGAGTCAGGGGATTTTTTTTCTCTGTCAGAGCAATCTATGTCATCCTGCGAGGATCTGGTGTCACAATATCCCGAACAATTGAATGTGGCCAGTAGTAGTGATCGTAGCAGTACTTGCTTGGAGGAGTCTGGTGTTTTTGTAGGTGTCAGTCCCCATACTGTATGAAAGAGACCTGACTTGATGACAGATAAGGGGGCTGTGGAAAGTTTGAATCAGTCTGCTGAACCGGGTGAAGATATTTCACTAGCTTTCATATACCAATCGATCATGTCCCATCGGGACGAGACTCGTGAGGAGAGTCAAAGGGTTCAAAACCTGTGCCGTAAACTACAAAACTCGGTGCGGCGGCTTGTTAAATCTCATGCAGACTTTACATCGAGATTTCAAGAAGCAGAAACTTGAATCTCTAACCTAGAGGATGCACTGGTGCAACAGAAGGCACTGACTGAATCACTGCGCACTATTAAGGATGATACCCAATGGAAAATGGCTGACATTGAGAATCGTGCACGTAGGAATAATTTGAGAGTTTTGCAGATTCCGAAGGAAAAGAGGGGCATGACCCCCGCAAGTTTATAGTGGAACTGTTTAAAAGTGCCTTCCCTGAACTCACTAGGTGGGATTGGGATAGGGAGATTGAACGAGCTCATAGGTTTCCTTTTAACATCCGCTTACGACCAGGTCAGACTGAGAATAAACCTAGAGCTTTTTTAATCTCCTTTAACAGTTTTCTAGCTCGGGAGGCGGTTTTTCAGTTGGCACGCCCTGATAAGAAAAGACCCGGGAATGATTTTGAATTTTTTGTAAGACCCGATTTCTGCCGATATGCCGTAGAGAATCGTTGGCAACTTCGCCAGCTGGTTACACAATTTCAAGCTAAAGGGGCTCAAGCGTATTTAATTAACCCGGCAAAGTTAAAAGTGATTTACCAGGAGCGCACCCGTTTTTTTTACCAATGAAGGGTCTGCTAAAGAATTTTTGCTCTCCGTTTAGGGATCATTTGCTAGTGTCTGGTAATTTTTTTCTTTTTTCCTTTTAGGGGCATTATTATTGTAGAAGATTGTGTTACTTTTGTGTTACTTTTGTTCCTTCTACCATTTATATATTTTATAAAATAATATGTATTTGGTCTCTCTCTAGTCGAGGAAGAGGGTTCTCCTCTTTCCCGGCCGGAGGGATTTGATTTGCGAGCAAGGCAGGGGATGTACGGAAGCTCTGCATCTTTAGTACCATTGGTCCCAAAGCCTCGTTAAAGGGGGGGGGTGGAGAAGAGCAATTGGTGGCTGGGTTTAGGGGGGCACTTAGGTGGGGTAAAAAGGGGGCAAAATCCACAGCAACAAAGACGATGAATATCAATAATGTAGAGAAACAGTTTCAGCATTTTTGTTTGACTTATATCAAGGCATCTTATTTAGCAGGGCTGCCAGTTTTGGATTATCTATGGTTAGACAATGGCTTCTAAATTGATTAAAATATGTTCATTAAACGTCTCAGGTCTCAATAATTTTAATAAAAGGCAGAGGGTAGCTGCCGAACTCCGAATCATTCAACCGGATCTGGTGTGCCTCCAGGAAACGCATATACCTTGGAGTAAACGGCACATTTTAAGGGAAATAGGGTTTTCACTTGTTGTGGCTTCTCAGCAATCATCAATGATACGTGGAGTGGCGATATTAGCCGATCCCACGCTCCAGGTATCCGGTCGCTATTTAGCACATAAATTCGTCCGTTCGGCTATAGTCGAGGTTGGCTATGAAAACTGCAAATATACAGTTTGTACCATTTATGGGTCCAACGTAGATGATAGTGTAATTTTGGAGGATCTAAATTTAGAACTCGCTTTATGGCTAACTCCGCTGATTGTATGTGGGGATATAAATATAAACTTAACCACTCAGGCGTTACAAGACGGTTTGCAAGGATATAAAGGCCGTAAGCCACGGGTCTTTCGGGCCCTATACAACTTGACAAATGACCATGGGTTGGTAGACGCATGGGGCAACTTACAGCCCACAGATCCGGGGTATACGTTTTACTCTTTTCCCCACAAAAAATTGGTACTGCTAGATTACTTTTTTTTATCCACTGGTCTTCTAGCAGGGGCTTCGGTCCAAATATTTCCCAGGATTTCTTCGGATCACGCCCCCATTGTTTTAGAAGTGCCAGTATCTGGGTCTAACCTTAAATCTAGAAGCTTTTCTTTTGATCGGAAACTTTGTTTAAACGACGACTTTAAAGACCATATGTCGGGTTGGATTAAGGAATTCTTTGATCAGAATAGACAATCTGCTCACGTATCAATTATATGGGATACTTTTAAGGCCTGTTTCAGGGATGAAGTATTAAGCTTTGGTTTATTTTATCAAAATAAAAACTATACTATACTCAGCTTTAAGAGTGGCAGAGGAGGAATTGACGCAGGGAATAGCACACCAAGGGAATATATCAGATCTGGAGAATGCAGCCGCTAGATGACGGGCAAAAATGAATGGGGTGTGGAATATAGAAAATGCCAGGAAATATTTGATTTATAAAAGGCAGTGCCATGAGTATGGGGAAGCAGTCGGTAGGTGTCTCGCACTACGGCTGCATATGAAAGAAGCTTCTCGTCGTATTTTAGGGTTAAAGGATAGTTCAAGGACATTGTGTCATGATCCGCAAGGGATATTGGCAATTCTGCATCAGTTTTATCAGGAACTATATACACACCAGGAAGTAGTAGCTGCGTGCAACAATGTATTCTTAGCTGGGGTTACACCACAACTAGACCCTGTGATGTTGAATATTTGGATAGCCCAATCACCATGGAGGAGCTAGAAATGGCAGTTAAGAACCTGGCATTGGGGAAATCCGCGGGACCTGATAATCTCCCGGGTGAAATCTACAAGATATTTTTTAATCAGTTGAAGTGCGAAATGCTCGCCACCTTTAGAGCGGCACAGGAGGGGCAATCTCCTAAATCATGGGATGAAGCTACCATTGTGGTCTTTAGCAAGTAGGGCAAAGATCCGGAAATGCCGGGATCATATCGCCCGATTTCTTTACTCAACTGTGACGGCAAAATATACTCGAAAATTTTAGCTAATCGTCTCTCAAAGATTATTGCTTCATTAGTGTCAGAAAATCAATATGGGTTCATTCGGGGTCGTGGGACAGTCACTCATGTTAACAAAGTGGTGACGCTTTTTGATATAGCTCATGTTGAAAACCGGCAATTAGGGTTAATTCTATTGGATGCTGAAAAAGCATTTGACCGTGTGGAGTGGAACTACCGTGGAAACTGATGATCCAATTGGGCTTTGGGAAGGGGTTTATGACCGCTCTACAGGTGCTGTACACTTCACCGGTCGCCAAAATTGCAGCTATGGGTTTGACATCAGATAAAGTGAGAATTACAAGAGGAACTAGGCAAGTATGCCCTTGTTCACCATTGTTGTTCGCTTTATATATAAATCCGCTTGTGGAAATGTTGGGTAATAATTCTTTGATCAAGCCTTTTGTGGTGCAAGATATTACACACGCTGTATTTGCTTATGCGGATGACATAGCCGTGACGTCGGCTGACCCATCTACTGCAATTACAGAGATTGAGCGTGTCGCTACTGAATTTGGCCAGGTATCTGTCTATAAACTCAACGTCACCAAAACACAAATCTTATGTACAGATAAGATTGTGTTGCAAGACGCTAGAGTGGTAAAGGAAGTGACATATTTGGGCATTAAAATTAGAATATCGCTGTCAGAATTGGTTGATGCTAACTGGTCGGCCATAGTACGTAGTACCAGGGACTCACTAGAGAGATGGGGTCGGCTACACCTCACATTAGTAGGCAGAGGTAATATTATTAAAATGAATATCTTACCAAAGGTGCTATATCTATTCCTTTGGAAGTGTTGCCGGCCCAACTCTCACATCTACAATCGCTTTGTGCCAAATTTCTTTGGGCCCCCGGAAAATCTAGGCAAGCTACCAGATTTATGACGCTACCTATTGAGAGAGGCGGCCGGGCTATACCAGACTTCACTTTTTATTACTATGCTTACTTTCTTTTGAAGATGCGGCTATTACTGACTGGGGAGGACGTTGGTTATAGAGTAGAGGCTCCCTCGATATTCTATCTGCTACTGGGTCCTGAGGCTAGACAATCTTTATTCAAAGAAATTGATGGTAGCTATTTCAAAAGAAGAAGGTTTAAAGTAGTGGCAGCCGCTTTCAAAGTTTGGCAGAAAATACGTAAGCTAAGCTCTTTGACGGGGTTAACCTACTATACACCCATGAATGCTTCAAAGATCCTTCCTCCTATTTTTTGGGACAGTGTTGTATTGGGTTGGAGGAAACAAGGTATTTTGCAGCTGGGCTATTTTTATCAAACTAGGGGATTGTTTCCTATGTATGAAGATTTAGCGAGACAATACAACTTGCCTAATTCCCAATTCTTAAAATTTCTCCAAATTCGTGACTTTCTTAGTCGTAAGAATCTGATATTGACATCAAATCCACTTATAGAGGCTATAAGACGGCAGGAGAAAATAGGAGGGCTTTACAAAATATTATTCTCTTTTAGAACGGATGACTTGGAGAAGCATAATGCCCAATGGTCTACTATATTGGGGGAACATAGTATATCAATAGAGCGTGCTATTGCCAGATCTAGGGAAACTCTTCTATCTGCCAACCTGAAAACACAATTCTTTAAAACGATTTTTAATTTGTATTATACTCCAGCACGCATGCTCAAGTGGGGGGGCGGGAATGATGGGAAATGTTTTTGTTGTGGGGTGGACAACGTGGTTAGTCTTCACATATTTTTCAACTCTGTAAAATTGTTTAAGTATCTGACTGATATTTAAAAAAGTTTGACTACGATTACCGGAACCATTATTAATATTACCCCTGCCTTAATGCTAATAGGAATTGGGCAAGACGTAGAAAAGGGGTACCCTTTGTATAAACATTGTTTTTTGATTTTCATTGCTATGACTGTTGCTCGATTGTGTATTGCTTCTGATTGGCTTCATCCCGAACCCCCTGCGTTCGCGCATTGGCGTGCTAAAATGTATAATTTATTCCATTTAGAAATGAGTCTATACTCTGTAAAGGGGGTCAGGAAACAGCAAATGGGTATGTTTATCTGGGGGGCTTTTTTGATCATATGAATTCATGAAAGAATTTCTTCCTTTTTTTGTTTCTTGCATTATGGCTGTTTTTGTTGCTGTTGAATAAGAAAAAAAAATTAAAAAAAGATAGAAATCTATAAATATTATAATTCTAATAAATAAAACATGCAAGAATCCCAAAAAAATAAAAATAAATATATATATATATAATTGATGCAAACAATGTTCCGTTTGCTCAACTCCCTGGAGTGGGGGATAGGGTAATACCAAACATGGAACATAGATTAGGACTAATCCTAGCAGCACATGAAGGGATCGCCTCTGCTCATGCAGGTGTTTCCGCCACAGTATCGTTATTAAAACAGAGATACTGGTGGTCAAGCATTAGGAAACAGACCAGGAATTATGTTTTGGACTGCGAAATATGCCAGAAGATGAAAGTCTCTACCGTGAAACGTCCTGCGCAGACGCCCCTGTTAATTTCAGATAAACCATTAGCTTGTGTTTACCTGGACCACTGCGGTCCCTTACAAAGGGATGGTAACTATAAATATATCATGGTCGCAGTGGATTCGTGTTCAAGATTCCTATGGATGTGGCCTCAGCGCTCGGCTGACACTCAAACTGTTATAGAAGATTTGCGAGTCTTTATCGGCACATACGCAATTGGCACATTACATTCTGACCAGGGTCCTGCGTTTAGCTCTCGAACTTACAAAGAAGCCATGGCCAGTTTGGGCGAAGCATTGCGGTATTCTTCTCCATTCCATCCTGAGGGAAATTCTGTTGTGGAAAGAAAAAAACGGGACGTAAAGCAGTCTATAACAGCTAGGGTATTAGGTTCGGGTGATGGGTGGGTCAAATATCTTTATGGGGTCCAATGCTCATTAAACAATTTGCCAAGAAGTTCTCTAGGGGGTGTCACTCCATATGAAGTCCTATTTGGAACTAGAATGTTGATTCTGGACCTTGACATGAAAGGCACAGTGGTGGAAAATAAAAAGTTTGATATCAAAGATCGTTTGGCTTTTTTGCAGGACTTTAAATGAACTAAGATCGAAACAAAGCAATGTGTTCCTGAAGCCAACCACCACTGGGGAAAAACCAACCATCCCAGCAAGGACTGTCTGGATCCCAAAGCTTGGTGATCTAGTCAGAGAAAAGATTGCGGACAAGAAGGAATTTGGGCCTTCTTACAGACAACCAGTACCTGTCCTAGCAATCCATGGATCGAGAACAGTACTACTGCCGCCCTTTGCTGGTAAAAAGGAGAAAAGATTTGTGTCCATCGACCTGATCAAACCACACTATGTGGCCAATACTGAACAGTAGGCCAAGTGGACTCCGACAATGTAGCAGGCGCACTCCGCTAGCTACAATCCAAGAGGTTCAAACTGAGAGACTCATCACCTTTGAAGATTCTGCAGTGAGACATGAAGGACTAAGCAACAAAGTTATGGAACTCGTCCCTCTTGAGACCCAAATAACAGCTTGTCCTGATACACCTGTCTACAACGAAGTAACAAGTCATCAACTGGTTCCAGCGAATTCAATGAATGCTGATGCAATTCAAACCATTGACAGAACTGCCTCTGGCTATTTCATTAACTTCAATACGTTTTCTGAGGATCCCAGCGAACCTGAAACGACACCAGCACAAAGAACTTTCAAAGAACAAGCAACAGACTTTTTTCATCTCCTGAAAAAGACTCATCTGGTTTCACCATTGATTGAACAATGGATTGTTTTGGGAATATTCTTCTTTCTACTTTGGTTAGCTCTGGTAATAACTCTGGGTATTCTGATAAATGGAAGATATATTCAAATGGACACAGCAAGTAAAAGAGTGAACTTACTTCTCCAGCCACACAAATCATCCCATCGTGAAGCAAGAGACTTGTCAGCAGTGAACATCACAGCCGTTCCTATACCAGATGGAATAGTTTGGGACAGAACTAAATATGACATTTTTGGCCCGTCTGAACATTTGAAGATTCCACATTTATTTAAAATTTCATTAAGTGACTTTATTGCCTCTAGTACCTTTTCTGATGATTGGGACTTCGAGACTGTTAATAACATGATGTCTGATCTAGAAATATCTGCAGTATTCACAAATCATGAATATTTAGAGGGTTCATCAGACTATGAACAAATGTATTGTTATAACCACTATGGTCATCATTTCTTGCATAAAACTGCATCACCTAGAAATGTATTTATGTATAACCAATGGGAACATTGTCCTACACCTCCAAAGGGTAGCTCAAAAACTTTTGCAATGAAATTTCCATATTTTTCAGGGTTCAACCTATCAAATCCAGAATCGTTTTATTTTAAGAATATGAATAAGACAGGAAAGAAAAATATGTTAACCAATACGAAACAGATTTATTCTGCAGCCTTTATTGCCCAACTGTCTAGATAGGGTTTCAACTTTTGGAAAGAAAACATTGAGACAAAATCTGTCTGGGGTACAAAAGATTGGCAAGTGCAGGGGGTGGAAGCTTTGTTTAGAGCCTGTCTCCTCTCTGAGCAAATTATGTTTTTGAATGACACTGTCCAGCAAACGTCTTGCCTTGGGTTAGCCAAGATCAAAGACATGAACACACCGACCATACCTATATCTGCAAGTAATAGCACTACACGGGGGAATGTCGATGTACATAATATTTTGCATCACAACAGATCAGATCCAGAATGGAAAAAATGGTTGCTCTGGCCCACAGACACAAACAACTGTCAAGATCGATTCCTGAACAAAACACAGGGTTTCACTATCAATAGGCCTGACCCACACTATGTTCAAAGACAGCATCCAGGGGTAGTAACAACATACAGTGCAAGAAAACTCTGCCATGATTGGCTACAGAAAGCTACACTGCATGGTGTAAAACAACACTTATCTTTACATAAAAAAGGCACAGACCTTAGGGAATTCTTGCTAGGACCAAGAAAACCATGTCAAAAATGTTTCAGATATGCCGGTATCTACGCTGTTTATAATGAAATATGGAAGATTACCCAAGCAGCGACTGCAGAACGAATACGAGAAATTGATCGTATTAATTTAGAGAAATCTCTCTCTGTAGTAGACAATGGGTTAACAACACTGTCATCCAGGATATATTTATTGGACAGCATTGTGTCTTCTGCCACAGACATCATGGAACAAGACTTGGTCATGTTGAAACATGGTCAGTCTCAACTGCGTTCTATCATGCTATTAGGTTGGACACTTCAAAACTTGCATGCAGGCTATGTGCCTTGGCGTTTAATCAACACTACGTCACTGCTTTCAGAAATTAATCTCACTGATAAACAGATCAAACTCGCACAAAGGGGAGCAGACTACACGGTGCTGAGCATTGAAAAACTGTAGAAATTACCATTCACGATGGCAGAAAAACCAGCTACTGAGTGGATCATACATGGTAAAATTACTCTGCCTGTTACAACTTTCCATTTTCAATATTGCCTAAAACATATACCAGCAGGCAAATATGAAAGGTTGGGTAAAGAATACATCAAGACATCTTGGGATTTACCTTACACACATAGATGTTGGAGTGGGGGGCGTGAAGTGTTTCTTAGCGGTACAAACTGTGAAAACGCACTAAGCGGTTCTCTCCTTTGTCAGGGTATTAATTTACACGGGGCCTGCGATGGTTCCACTACAAACTTATCCTGTCACCTGCAGGGCTCACCAGCTGCAGTGATTAATCCAATTTTTGGACTACTTTCGAATGGAAGTTACCTCATGTTGAATAATCACAGCTGCTGTGGCATGTTGCCATGTATCCCATATCTAGTAATGGTTACATCCAGGGTCACTTGCTGTATTCAAGTCTTGCTTCCACAAATACAGACAGTCAGGGAGTTGCCTCTATGGCCTTCACTGAACATCTCTTCTACACAAATTGATACACTAAGCAGAATGAAAGCCATTTTTTTACAACAAACTGTGCCACTGACCTCGGCCAAAGAAACGTATGATCTACAAGTCGCAAGGACTTCTGCCGAGATACATGCCCTTTTGAATACAAACTGCCCTATACATTTCTCAGAAATGTTAGAACATATCTTAAACATGTCTGATACGAGCAGTATTGTACATGTATTTAAGACTGTGTGTTCAGGACTGTTAGCACCTTTTCAAGCAGTCCTCGGAATAATGACCAACTTCGTGCACTCTGTGTTTGGCGGACTGCCACTACTTTTTGGACTTGTTGCAGGGATCCTATTTTTGCTCCTACTGCTTTGATATGGCAAGCCAAATCACCAGCGTCACTCTAAGCACTATAGAGATCTGTAATGGAGATGAAGTGTTGTGAGCGCATCGTCCAAATTTTAGGTTTACCTCGTCTACGAGAATTAAATACCACATGGTTTCAGTCATTCAGACCAATTGGGCAAGATTGCACCTTACCTGTTCTACGCTGCCTGCTTTGCGGTGAAGAATGCGTGCTAGACATCTGTCTAAGACTCCCATCAGTCATGCCTACGGATATCAATACTCTGCTGGATCCGGTAACGGCCCATGCTGTGTGTTGTCCCCAGCGGCTACCAATCCTGATGATGGCATTCATTGAGATCTCACAGACGCAAATTGCTACTGCTGAGGTACGAGAGGAAACAACAGGCACGCAGGTAACATCCGATACAAACATTGCTGATGCGACCAATGCTGAAGGCGATGCTTCTCATCTATGTGCGGTTAATCTTCTAAACAAGGTTATCCAACTTTCACCTACAATGGTAGACAACTTTTTGTCTACAGGGTTAGAAGATTTCATGTTTTCTCCATCCTCATACACTGACTTTTGATTCAGCACACAGTGCACTGGGAAGACTCTGAATCTGGCCTTCGTTTTTCAAAGCAAAGACTAAAACTGGGAATATTTTCTCTGATTAATTTTTTCGTTCTCCAAATTTGAAGTTTTCTTTTTATGGCACAGTAATCTGCTTATAGTAGAACTATTCATAGAGAACAGATTTCTTTGAAACACTTTCAGAGACATTATGTCACCTTGTCAATACCAATTGATTTATGTAACTTGACATGAAATTGTTTGGGCCTTTTTTCTTCTGTATTTACGCGCCATTTAATAATGTATATATGTGTATGTATTCATCTTCTTAGCATTCCTTGTCAATATATGCTTCGGATGAAACATTGCTTTAATATGTACAGCACCAATGCATTTTTATGCATGGCGACAGTTTTTATGCATTCTTACAATGTATTTTTAGACATGTTCTTAGCCATCCATGTGTAGCTATATTTTAGATATGTTTAGCATGTTTAGAATTTAGGAATGTTGTTCATACATAAGTGGAGTGGGTGTTGTGTGTCGATTTAGATACCGTATATAGGTTTCCCAATTTATGTCCTTATATAGGCACAATTTGCATTGCCCATATTTAGGCATAGAAATCCTACCCTTATTTAGGCATTATCCATGCTAACCAAATACAGGCATGGCCACCTACATACGTTCATCTACGTCACAACGAGTTCTTGGCAAACCAGACTCTTAAGCCTTTAGGACTTCACCTTGCTTGGATATTGATTTCTCCAAGAACCCTTTTATTATGCATGAACATCTATTCCTTAGGGGTTCATTCATGACGTTCTTCTGCCCGACCTTTACGTCAATACTGGCATTCCAAAACACCTTCAAGCTATAAATATACCTTCACTTACCATGGCAAACCATGGTTTGTCTGCCTACTTGCACGACGCGGCTCGCCACAGCAAGTTCGGAAGGAAGTCAAGTCCCCGCCTGACGCACTGACCAGACGCTGTCATCCTCCTCGCAGAGAATCCAGCTCCAGTGTTTCTGACTACCCTTGCGGGGTGTTAGAGATTGAGACTCGGAAAGAGATTCCAACCTCACTCATTCTAAGGTATGGAGCGGACTAGAACCTTGAGGGACTTTTGGCAAATCTTGGCAACTATAGCTAAGCTAGACTATAGACAAACAGCACCTACTTCTTACCTCGTACTACACTTAGGTTAGGTACACTGGGGAAGAACTAGCTAGAAGCATCAGATGAGTATTAACATTTTAGCCTGTGTTATTTATGTATGTATTTTTATGAATATCTGTCATAGCTTTAAACCATGCTATTGCAGTATTATTTTATCTTACTGCTAACGCTGTACGCATTATACTTCGCATTCTGTCTTATGATTGTAGCAGTTCATATCTCTTGCACGAGAAATAAGACTGTTCAATAAACCCTTTTTATTGAAACGCCCGTCTACCCATTTCTGTGTAACTATGTAGAAACGAAGCATGCACGATTGACTGAGTGAAACTATTATCTATTGTTTCCACGATTCTGAGATTATTCTGAATCTAATGGAAACAAAGTTGTCATGTTTATGCGGTTGTCAGAAACTAATTCTTTCTTGTTTATTCGAGAAGTTTCTAGTGACCTCTGAGTTAGCTGACACACACAAGTAATTAAGTTTGATGTACTCGATAGAGACATACTGACCTCAGTCCTATGTCAAAACTATAGGGTATATTATTCCAATGCGCAGAGCCTATCAGGAATATAGGAACTACACTACAGGATGGGCTTTGGACCCATTTTTATCAGATGGATTCAGCTGCTTTACACCCAACCAACAGCGCATGTGACTGTTAATAACCACGTCACCAGTAGTTTCCCATTGCAGGGGGCACGAAGCAGGGGTGCCCTTTGTCGCCCCTGCTGTTTGCCCTCGTATTGGAGCCGCTGGCTGTCTGGATCAGGGGTGACCCGGAGATAAGGGGTCTTAAGTGGACTGATGATCACGAAGATCGCATTTCACTCTATTCTGATGACATCCTCCTCTACTTGGCCTCGCCCTCGCGGTCCCTACGTCGAGTGCTCCACATATTCCATATATTTGGTGCCCACTCGGGATATACGATCAATTGGGTTAAGTCCCAGTTATATGTGTTGTGGGCGAACCGCCTCTTTGCCCCAGGGGCTATGACATACCGGTGGCATCTCGGGGTTTTAGGTACCTCGCCATCTTCATTACTCCGGACCCGACTTTATTCTATGAATCCATTCTGCTGGGGCCCCTGACTCGTCTGAAATTAGACGCTAGACATTGGCGATCTCTCCCTCTGACTCTTCTGGGGTGGGCAGTACTCTTTAAGATGCTTGCACTACCGCGCTTCCTGTATGCACTGCAAAATACCCCCAATGTAATTCCCGACGCCTATTTCACCAGTATTGACAACGTAGTGCGGGGACTGCTATGGGAGGGACGAGCACCGCGTATAGCCATGAACAAACTTACCATGGGACCTTCAGGTACCTCCAGATCAGTCATGCTATCTCAGCTGCCATGCCCAAGGAGATCCTCCTGCCTACATCTTCTCCGCTGGAGGACAGATTGATACTCGACTAGGCCTGGGCGGTAAATTCCGTTCCGCTTGCAGAATTTGGGGAATTTCGTGTTCCGCAGAGAACGCGGAATTGCCCGAAAATCTGCGTCCGCGGCTTCGCGGAATTTTTTGCTTGTTCGCATTCTCAAAATGCGTGTTCGTGAGATATTTCCCCCGAGCATGCAAACAGCGTTCGCGAACCGGAAAAAGCATAGCGAACAAGCAATTTCGCGTGTTTGCGGAATTTCTGCGTCCTCGCAGAGATTTTTTACCGTTTTGCAGGGCTTTGCGTAGCGCGACTGCGCAAATTCCGCCCACCCCTATACTCGACCCTATGCCCACAAAAGCGATATCCCTTACCTAGAAAAAACTGTTAAATAATCGGCCTGATCCTATGTAACGCCTGCGACAGGGTTGGGAGTCGGACCTGGGGAGCATGGATGATGAGGACTGGTGTGACGCACTGGCTATCCCTATGAGACGGCGCTTAGTCCAACTGGGCTACCTACCTTTAGGGTGTCTACACCCTCTATGTGACCCCTTCCTTTGGGGAGTGGGTACAACTCTGACCCTAAGTGGCTAATTCCTAAATGGTTATGGAAACTGAAAGGGGGGTTCACAACACCTGCCCCACCTCAGGGGTGCTGCTAGCTGAATGTGGGCCCACCTCTTAATTTAACTAATTGTCTCGCCTGCCCTCGCGCCAAATGTGAAGCAGGACAGGGGGGTTGGACTCCTCCACTTTCTGTAGATGCCTGGGATGGATTTCAAAGATGGCATTGCATTTGAAGCTTTCTGCCTTGGAATGCCTTTTTGGCCTGGAGGAGGTGTGAAGCAACCCGCCCAAAGCAGGCATTGTCCCTGGTCTCTGGGAGCGCAGGCCCTCACCCCATGAAGTCAAAAACATGTCTGGTGGTGGCAGGCTGGCTAAGACCAGTCAGAGACCACACTAGTGTTTGATCCAACACTGGCATCAGTGGGGATTTATCAAGATGAGATGTTTGTTAGCAAACATCCCTGGATACACAGAAGCTATCAGGGTGTTGGGGAACTAGTATTGACGGGTGTTTAGCCCACGTACTTTCTATGGCTTCCCTGTACACTTACAATATGCAAAAAGTGACTTAGATATTGTAGGGTCATGCAGATAAGTCCACACATTAGATATAGTGTAGACTGCCTTAGGGCTGCAAGGCTTGCTGTAGGGGTGACTTACCTAGACCTCATGCAGTTTCTGTGGGCATGGCACACATGGCTGTGTGCCGTGTCAACTCTTCAGTTTTCTCTTCACCAAGACACATTTGCGCACTTCTGATCTGGAATGACATCCTTGTATCCGTAAGGACTTCCCAACCCTGCTCCAATTTAGCAAAGAGAAGAATACACAGCTCCTTAGAGCACACTACATCGCAACATTCCTCTTTAAAGGGCACTACCTCTAGGTGCAGTAACAGGCCATCCTTGCGCTTCGAAAACCAGATACCCCTCCAATCACACGTTGACTGTATCTCTGCCTCTGACCCTCTACAGTATTCTCAACACCTTTCAGGTAGGTTTTCAATTTACAACCACAGACACTCCTTACGCTTACTGTGCTGCTAGTCTGCTCGAACTTGGAGGTGTGGATGGGTACCCTGGGGTGTGTCAGGGATTGGTACATTGTAAATGGCAAAATGACTGGTAGGTGGTGATGTTGGGGTAGAGCGGTTGCTTTGGGAGACTGGGGAGTAGAAATATGTAGGGAAGAGGGGAAAGGAGAGAGAATGGCGAATATGGCGTGGAGGATAAACTAATATTATCCATTTTGTCTCTGCCACAGGCTGGAGCACTTTAGTATTGCAAATGATTTAGACAAGTTATGACTTGGGGGTGGTACAGATGCTGCATTGGGGAAATGTGAAAACATTTAAAACGAGCATCGGCAATGCCAATAGGTCTGGCTCTGAAGGAATGTTGCATGGTAGTGTGAAGCATTACATGGAAATAAATATTTATTTGTGTGGAAGCAAAGAACTGTAAATAATATGGGTGCAGGTTAAAAGGTCAGGTGACAGTTGCACTGTCGAGCCAGACCTAAAAAATCCATGTAGGTTAATGGCAGCCCTCCCCCCATCTGTGCTGCCACCAGAGAAAAACAGCATAAAGTATCAAGTTACCTAAGACACTTTAATAGCATTCCAATGTCATGTGTGTGCCCCTGAAAGTTCATGCTCAGGCAGCTGGATAAATGAACAAAATGATAACAGCTGCCTCGAGGGGAGGCACTTTTCAGAGGAAGCACACAGCTTCTGCCCAATAAAAACATGTACTTTCAGCTCCCAACATGTGGGTGCAGCCAAAGCCCCTCTCTAGTGAAGATCACATAATCCTCTAGCAACATCTGTGCTGTCAAGCCGGACCATAAAAAACAAATTAGCAGTGCATTTATAAATATAGAGCACAACATGTTTGCTGTTGTATTGTTTTATTTGCTATAACTATGTAATTCAGTGAAATGGAAAACATATTATCCTGCTGAACTATGGAAGAAGGAGGTGGGGCCATGACAATTTACTTAAACTAGCCCCCACCCCCGCGCTCTCTCTTAAAGTACCTCCACCCCTTCCACTGCCTAAAAGCTGCCCGACCCCCAGCCCTAAAAATGACCTCGACTACCCATTCCCCTCCACTTGCCCTGAGGCCTAAAACCCTCCCCCTTTACTTACGCTACCCCGACCCCCCACGCTGTACCTTAAACTACTCCAACCCCTTCCACTGCCCTGAAACCTATCCCGACTGCCCAGCCCAAAAAACCTCCCTGACTACCCATTCCCCTCCCCGTGCCCTAAGGACTGAAACCCTGCCCCTTTACTTACACTATCCCAACCCTTCCCACCCCCACACTGTCCCTTAAACTACCTCAATGCCTTCCACTGCCCTGAAACTAACCAGACCCCCCTGCCAGCCCCACCCACCTCACCGCAGCGTTTTCCTGCTTCCGTCTTCCATCTAGCCAGCAGCTAGACGGTGCACTGCCTTAGCCACACATATGCGTGGTTTAGGCATATGCCTGATTAAGGCACGCGTGGTTGTGCTTGCGTAGTCGAAACATGTATGGTTAAGACGGAATGTTCCCCATCCGTGCCCGCAATGCTATTTATTTATTTTCTGAAAACACATGCAATAGACATTATAAGTGTAAAAGTAAAAAAAAATCAAACACGCTGCGTCTTATAGGTGTCATGCATAATTCGAAATGACCCATAGCAAAAATAAATAAAAAGCATCAAATAATATCACAAAGCAGAGATCAGGCTGCCGGTTCTGGCACTGAAGTAGGCCACTTATTAGGGGTGTGTGCACATGTTCAGAGGCAACCTGCCATCCACAGTAAGAGAGGCAATGGCTAAAATAGGCTGATCCACTGTACTATGTTGTGGCAGGCAAAAGCAAAATGTGAATGACACTTGTTGGTGAAGACCACTGACCAAAAGCCCCTCAGTTTGTGTACATATGCAGAACTTTTTGGAGAGGAGTTGGCCTAACGGCTAGGGCGCTCGACCTCGGACCTGGGGAACTGGGTTCGAGTCTCGGTAACGACGGTGAACATCCTGTGATTCTGGACAAATCACTTAATCTCCCCGTGCCTAACAAAAAATGAATGTGTGTCCTCATGTAACGTAACTGGTGCTATGTAAAGCGCTCTGATACCTGATTGGATTCGGGTCAAGTTTGCGCAAAAACTTTTTGTATTCATTTCTTTGAAGAACAGACTGCTAGACAGCTAATGTAATCTCTAAGGCAGACCTAAAAAAGGACATCTGGTAGGAGGCTCTCTCCACTATAAAAAAGACAAGGGAAATAAGGTCTACTCCCTACAAATCCCCCGTCCATCAATCAATGCCCCCCTAAATCATGTATATGTATCACTCTACCACCCCAGTTCAGACATGGCCATATGCAAATCAGTCTGACCCTGTGCCTCATGGGAACAGTCCAGCCCGAACTGCCAAGCCATGCCTTCCCTGGACCGGAAACAAGCATCCTGGGACCGGTTTCTGGCTAATCACCCGTCATCAGCCAGGCTTGCTTGAATCCAGTGGCAAAGTGAGCAAGGGACCCACGTCCGCCCACCCCTAATTTACACTTGAATTGGCCCAAAAGTCATATCATGCTGTCACCAGATTACGCCCTTTGTGTTTTTAAATTGCACCGAATTTGGGGACCAAAAATCTTTTATACGCTGCTGAGAGATGTTTCTAGGCCAGGCGGCTCCTTGTGTGATCTTGTTTCTCCTCTCCGAGCACAGAGAGCGGCTCAGCAGACTCGCCTGCTCTGGTTGTCAATGCAGAAAAGTTGCACCGATGATTTGTAACTTTCCCAAAGTAATTTCCAGCTCAGGGTTCCTGGGCCGCATTCAATAGACCCCGCAGTAATCCCCAGTGTTATAAAGGAAGAGATATATTGAGCAGAGCTGGAGAAAATGACACATTTACAGTAATTCCAGAGCGCTGCTCCTTGGTGGCTCCCTCTGCCGCACATCAAATCATTTCTTTGTTGGAAGACTGTAGATACAGCTTCCAGGACACGCAGCACAATATGTTTTATACCTAACAAGTGAATTACCTGCCAGAGAACAGCGCCTGATTGACAGCAGGGGAGGACGCTGTCTGCATATGTATAGGATGGGCAGGGGGTGTGCAAGCCTCTCAGGTGCACTGACGTAGTGCAGCACGGGCTGAGGCTTGCAAGCCTCTCGGGTGCACTGACACACTGTGGGAGTGCAAGCCTCTCCCATGCACTGATGCAGTGCAGCACAGGCGTGCAAGCCTCTCTGGTGCACTGACGCAGTGCAGCACGGGGCGTGCAAGCCTCTCTGGTGCACTGATGCAGTGCAGCATGGGCAGGGGCGTGCAAGCCTCTCAGGTGCACTGAGGCAGTCCAGCACGGGCAGGGGCGTGCAAGCCTCTCAGGTGCACTGGCGTAGTGCAGCACAGGCTGAGGCTTGCAAGCCTCTCGGGTGCACTGACACACTGTGGGAGTGCAAGCCTCTCCCATGCACTGATGCAGTGCAGCACAGGTGTGCAAGCCTCTCAGGTGCACTGACGCAGTGCAACACGGGCAGGGGCATGTAAACAAAAGTAGTGTAGTATTGGTAGGGGCAGTGCAAGCTGCACAAAACAGAAAACACTTTCTAAAGAAAACACAATCAGTAAGGAAATAGATGAGGTTGTCGACGCTTTGGTCTTGTTGGTGTATGCATCCAGATTCAGTCAAGATTAGACATTCCCTATGGAATGCTCATAAGGGTCATACAACAGTCTATTTCATCGTCCTGAAGATGGTCTAACGGATGCATACACCAACAAGACCGAAACGTCGACAACCTCATCTATTTCCTTATTAACTGTTTTTTCTTTAGAAAGTGTTTTCTGTTTTGTTCAGACTCACTGTTCTATTTATGTATTTTTGTTTGGAATAGATGTTCGCATTAATGACTCTGAGGTATTAATAGCACAGAAGCTTTTTGTAAACCTCAGTCATTTCTGTGTTGCCTCCATTTTTTATACCCTTTCTATTCACATTATATAAATTTTATTTCTGAAGAATTCACACCCGTTTCGTTAGTATCTCTTATAGATCTTTTGGGAAGAAACTAAAAATGGAACCGTAGATTGTTTAATTGTAGGTTACCGGCTGGAACCTCGATACATCATTGTATGAACTGTTGAACTGAGTGCGCCTAAATAAATCCCTTGTAGGCACATATACCTGTCAATACTTAACTTTCCCAAGTCTCCAAGGGTCAATTGGGTTTCCCACTTTCTTTTCCTCTCTGAGGAACAGACACAGGTCAGCATGGGCAGCGGCATGCAAGCTTCTCCGGGGCACAGGTTCAGTGTAACATGGGCAGGTGCGTGCACGCCTCTCAGGTGCACAGACACAGTGCAGTACGGCAGAGGCATGCAAGCTTTCTGATGCAAAGAAGCAGGGCAGCACGAGTAGCGGGGTGCAAGCTTCCCCGATATACAGACACACTGCAGCATGGGCAGTGGTAGTGCAAGTTTCCCCAATGCATTGAAGAACTACAACACGTCAGAAGTAGTGTAGCATGGGTAGGAACAGCGCAAAAGTCTATGATGCACCGAT
Organism: Triturus cristatus; assembly: GCF_964204655.1. Lineage (NCBI taxonomy): Eukaryota > Metazoa > Chordata > Amphibia > Caudata > Salamandridae > Triturus > Triturus cristatus. The sequence goes on along the minus strand of NC_140592.1, from coordinate 1,249,227,442 downwards.
GTAGGGCATCTTGGGTAGGGGCAGTGCAAGCTTCTCTGATGCACAGAAGGAGTGCAGCAGAGGTAAGGGCAGCAGGAGTGGCCTGTGCAGGTAACAGCGGTGCGGCATTGGGGCGGGGTGAGGGAGGGACTCGACAGAGTAAGAGGAATAATTAATTATTTCTTTAAATTTCCTTCGCCGTCATCTGTCGAGTTCCCCCCTTACCTGCAAGGGCTGCTCCTAAAGGGCGGTGCAAGCTTCTCTGATACACAGAAGTAGTGTAGCTTTGATAGAGGTATTGCAAGCTTCTCCTTTGTACATATGTAATGCAGCACGGCTAGGGGCAGTCAAGCTTCTCAGATGCACAGAAATAGTGTAGTACCAGTAGGGGCAATGCAAGTTTCTCTGATCCACAGCATGGAAGGGGCATGCAATCTTCCCGAATGTATAGAAGTAGTGAAGACCTGCAAAGGTAATGCAAGCTTCCCCAATGTCCAGAAGGATTACAAAATGGGCAGTGGCAGTGCATGCTTCGCTGATGCACACAAGTAGTGCAACATAGGTAGGGTCAGTACAAGCATCTCTGGTGCACAAACGGAGCATGGATGTGGTGCATCTCATGTGAGGGCACATTGTAAATACATCTTCCAGGACACACAGCACAATATGTTTTATACCGAACAAGTGAATTGTCTGCCAGAGAACAGCGCCAGATTGACAACAGTGAAGAATGCTGTCTGCATATGTGTGAGGTGGGTGGGGGGGTGTCCAAGCTTCTCTGGTGCAAAACACAATGCAGCACAGCCAGGGCTTGCTAGGTTCTCTGGTGCTAAGAAGCACTTCAGCATTGTAAGGGGCGTGCAGGCTTCTCTGGTACAGAGGCGCAGTTCAGTGGAGGGGCATGCAAGCTTATCTGGTGCACAGACGCACTGCAGCATGAACAGGAGTATGCAAGCTTCTCTGGTGCCCAGATGAAGTGCAACACAGTTAGGGGCATGCTAGCTTCCCAGCTGCAGCATTGGCAGGGACTTAAAACCTTCTCTGATGCGCAAACACAGTGCAGTGGGGCAGATGTGCGCAAGCTTCACTGGTGCACAAAGTACAGCACTGGCAGGGGTGTGCAAGCTTTTCTGATGCACAGATGCAGTGTTGCACGGGTGTGGGCGTACAAGCTTCCCCAATGTACGGACATACTATAATTCAGTAGAAGTAGTGCAGCATGGGTAGGGGCAGTGCAAGATCCTCTAGTGCACAGATGTGGTGTACCTTGGCAGCGGCAGTGCAAGCTTCTCCAAAGCACAAACATAGTGCAGCATGAGTAGAGGCAGTGCAAGCTTCTCTGGTGCACAAATCTGGTACATCCCATGTAGGGGCACAAATGTGCACAAATGTGGAACATTTCATGTAGGGGCATTTGAAGCTTCATTGGTGCATAGATTTAGTGCATCCCATGTGGTGCACAAATGTGGAGCACTGCATGTAGGGACACTTGAAGCTTCTTTGGTGCAGCAATTTAGGGAAACATGTGCAAAAGAAACAATTGATGGAGGGAATGCTAGACAATGCAAACATTCACCCCCAGTCACAAGGTTCTGGTTTTAATCCATCATTCTTTTGCTCACCACACCACCCCAGTTTAGACCCAGCCATAAATAAATCAGTCTTGACCCTGTTCCTTGTACATCCAGCCTGAACTGCCAAGCCAGGTCCTCCCTGGGCCAGAAACAAGCATCCTGGGACCGGTTTCATGGCATCACCCTTCATCAGCCAGGCTAGCTTGAATCCAGTGGTGTGGTGAGCAAGGGACCCATGTCTGGGCATACCCTTCCCACTTAAGGCAACATATGCAAAAAAAACAATTGATGAACGGAATGCTGGACAATGCAAACAGTCATCCCCAGTCACAAGGATCTGGGTTTAATCCATCATTCTTTTGCTCACCACACCACCCCAGTTTGGACCCAGCCATATGCAAATCAGTCCTGACCCTGTTCTTTGTGGGAACAGTTGAGCCTGAGCCCTGGGAAGACATGGCTTGGCAGTTCTGGCTGGACTGTTCCTCACCCCCAGTCACAAGGATCTGGGTTTAATCCATCATTCTTTTGCTCACCACACCACCCCAGTTTGGACCCAGCCATATGCAAATCAGTCCTGACCCCGTTCTTTGTGGGAACAGTTGAGCCTGAGCCCTGGGAAGACATGGCTTGGCAGTTCTGGCTGGACTGTTCCCATGAGGCACAGGGTAAAGACTGATTTGCATATAGCTGTATCTGAACTGTGGTGGCGAAGTGAGCTAAAGAATGATGATGGATTCAACCCAGATCTGTGACTGGGGGTGAGTGTTTGAAAAGTTTCAGCACTCCCTCCATCATCTCCTTGTGTTTGCTTTGTTTGCCCAGACGTGGGTTCCTTGCTCACTTTGCCACTGGATTCAAGCTAGCCTGGCTGATGAGGGGTGTTACTCCGAAACTGGTCACAGGATGCTTGTTTCCGGTCCAGGGAAGACATGGCTTGGCAGTTCGGGCTGGACTGTTCCCATGAGGCACAGGGTCAAGACTGATTTGCATATAGCTGTATCGGAACTGGGGTGGTGAAGTAAGCTAAATAATGATGATGGATTCAACCCAGATCTGTGACTGGGGGTGAGTGTTTGAAAAGTTTCAGCACTCTGTCCATCATCTCCTTGTGTTTTCAGCAATTTAGTGCATCTCAGGCAGGGGCAGAGCAGGCTTCTCTGATGCACAGAAGTGTGCAGTAGGAGTTGGGGCAGTGCAAGGTTTTTCTGATGCATAGAAGTAGTACAGCATAGATAGGTGTGGTGTGTTAGAATGTCATTTTTTACCCCGATCACCCCCATTTTTTGCTAAATGATTCTGGTGTTAACTGACTCTGGATGTACCCTGGGCTCTGCTAACCAGGCCCAGGCCAGTGCTATCTTTAAACACACACATGTAATAAGGTACACCTACAATTGGCCATGACAGACCCTATAAGTACCTAGTAGATAATGGGGCCAGGGAGTGCAATCTACCTATACAACCCTAGTATATAATGGGGCATGGAGGTTTAGAAGGCCCAGCAGATTTCCTGCATTCGCATGTGTGTGCTGCTGTGTGCCTGCTGTCCTTTTAAAGGCAGTCCTGCCTTGCAGTCTGCCTTTAAAAGTAAATTATCACAATTGGTATTGGCAGCCCCTATAAGTCACTAGTATATAATAGGGCTGGGGGGTTCAAACTACCTATAAGTCCCTAATATGTAATACAGCATGGACGTTTAGAGGCCTAGCCGATTTCCTGCACTTGCATGTGTGCACTGCTGAGTGCCTGCTGTCATTTTAAAGGCAGCCTGTCTTTGCAGACTGTCTTTAAATGTAAAATGTGTGCTAACTCGACTTTGGTGATCTACACACTTTAAAACTGATAATCTACCTTATTTCTACATATTAGGTACCCCCAGGATCTCCCCTAGGTGTCCCGGGGGTGGGGCATCATGTAACTATAAGCATGGTCCTTATAAAAGAGATTTTATAAACCCTGATGAGGGAAAAAGGCCCACTTTATGTTTTCCCCGTTGTAGATACTTAGCACCATAGGCTAACATTGAAATATTATATTTGCTTATAACTTTTGCTAGGAAAGGGCTAAAATTGCCATTCCAGGACTTAAAAAGTTTGTTTTGATAAATCTAACAATTTTCCATTGTTGAATTTATCATAACCGGTACAGAAAAGAAGATGTGAAACTTTTCTTTTGGTAAGCCAACATACAGCTTTTTGGAGGTCTCCCCTGATTGGTCAGTGCTAACAAGCCTAGCCAGGCTCCCTTGATCAGGTGATAAGTGGCTATCCAGAGGAGAGGCTATCTGCTGGAGAGCGCTCTACAGCTACACAGGAAGGCCAGAGCAGGGGTGAGGGGACATAAAGCTTGAGGCTTAAAAGGAAACAAGCATTTGCAATGCAATAGGTCTCACATTTACGCGAGTTTAATCTATTGGCATTGCAAATGACAATGCATTTTATTTATGTTTCAAAAACGAAAACATAAATAAAAGGCATTGTCATTTACAATGCCAATAGTTCAAACTCACGTAAATGCGAGTCCTGTTGCATTGCAAATGCTTGTTTGCCTGTGCTACACTGAACTGATGCGGACCGCGCTGCAAATTAATTAAATAAAGCAACGCGGCCACTAAAGTGAAAGCGAACCATGCTGGAATAAGGAAAGACCATTAAAGAAAATAATGCTCACCCACTAAATAATAGAGACCGTGTAAAGAGCCAAGTAAAAGGTCCAGTCGTTATGGGAGGTAACAAATGGAGACAAGGCGGTACCCAGGAGGGACTAACAAGCCTCATAATTAATCGGAATTCAGCTTTTACGAAGGACAATGACACCAGGCAATTAAAAATATGGTTGGAGAGTGGGCGGGGCTTCCACTGCTTTTTCTATTACAACATGCCTCGCAGAGCGAGCAGCGCATGCGCGCTGCCGCTAAGCTCGACCTAAAAAGGACAGGCAGGGAATGCCAGGCCTACCTACTCCCACACCATGTCCCCCAGCCAGATGGCAGGCTAAGGAAGGAATTTGAAGCTCTTAGCGGGATGAGAGCTATGGAAATGAGCCACACTGGGAGTTGGTTTAGTTAGTTCTTACTCCTCTGCTGAAATTTCAGCCATCGTGGATTTCTGAAGAACCATGCTTTTTGGGCTAAGACATGTGCCACTCTTTGGAGGATGTGGTCATGTGCCTGGGTGGCATCCTGCATCCCCTTGGTCAGGGGTGCCCCCCTGTTTGCTTGATGCCCAGATTTGAGAATAAATATGTAAGAACTGCATAGCTTTTCAGATCTGCTGCCTGTCACTCCAAGGCAAAGAAGGACTGCCCTGCTGGAATCTGAATTTGCATCCAAAGGTCTGCACTCTGACTGTGCCTGCTGTACAATTTGGTACTACAGCCCTGGGGACTGTACCTTGCTTCAAGAAGAATTAAGGAGTGGACTCCCTGCAGCTACAGGTTAACAGAGCCCACCTGCATCATCTCAACCAATGTTCCCCGTCCTGGAGTGTTTCCAGTGGACTTTTAAGGATTTGACCAGGTGCATTGAGGGAATTGTAGTCCAGACCTTCCAGAGACCATCCAGGAGATTTCAGACCTTTGGATTTGTGTTTTGGACACTTTGAGGCATAAGTACAAGCCCCTATCGCCACCACAACATCACTTTTTCCGACGTTGTGGTGGCAAAGGGGGCTTAGCCTTATTCACAAGGCAGCATTAAGCCACCTAATGTGGCTCAACGCTGCCTTGTAAATAAGGCCCCCTTTCACACAATGGATAGCGTGAAAGGGGTGGGCAGTGGGTGTTGCGGTGGGCATTCCACCCCAACACCCATTGATTTTGACACTGCCCCCTATATACAAGGGCAGTGTACATTGGAGGCAACGCCAAAATTAAGACCAGGGAAAACCTGGTCTTAACTTGGCGAAACAAGGAGAAATGCATTATTTCTCCTCGTTTTTGCAAATTGCCATGGATTGTTTATGTACAGGAGGGGCGACCTTCCTGTACATAAACAATCTGTAAAAAAAAAATCCATTTTGTGACTTTCATGTGTGCTGCATTAAGCAGAACACATAAAAGTGACAAGATGGCATTTTAGGATTGTTTATGTGCAGGAAGGGACACCTTCCTACACATTAACAATCCTCCCCTGCATGCAGACACCCTTGCACTATGGTGCAAGGGTGCCTGCATTGGCGTTACACTGCTAAGTGTAGCGACAGCGCAGGGAGAAACGCAAGGCTGTACCATATCTTTGTAAATATGGTGCAGCCTTGCGTTTCTGAAGTGGCAGCATGAGGCATTAAGACATGACGGCTAATGCCTCACATACAGGGAGATGTTTAGGAAGCATCTCCTGAAGTTTGGAGAATTTTAGGTAACTTTTAGGAAAAAGCTCCATAAGGTGACCGACCTGACCGCAAAAGTCAAGCCAGCGAGGTCTAGGAGCCATGATTGTGTGTTGGGGCCAGTTTGCGATTTCCAGGACATAGCTATTTTGAGTTTTGCCAATCCCAGAGCCAAGTCTAAAAATGTATTGAGGTTCTTGAGTGAGGCGTTGCGCTGCGGAATTCCAAGCAGGAAGTGTGGGCCCTGAGCTATTATTAGAGTACCCTCTGCCTCTGTTAATGTCGCCGCCACCTCATTCCGATATGCCCGGATGCGAGGGCAAGTCCATACCATATGAGGAAACGGTGCTTCTGGGGCTAGGCACCTAGGGCATACATCAGCGGGGGTAGGATACATGTGTGCCAGTCAATGTGGTGTTAAATATGTGTGGTGTAAGTAATTAAATTGCGTGTACTTCAGCCTGGCATTCGTGGATATGATTTTAGGGTAACTGATGCATTGTGTCCAATGTTTATCTGTAATATTAATCAGCTATGCCAAGTCTCAGTACACAATGGTGCCAACAGTGGCGTAAAGTCGGGTATAAGAGAGTTATAAATTGCTGTAACCGCATGTTTGCCCCGTCCATGTGTCAATAGAGTTTGTAATTGCTGAGATATGGCGGGTTCTGCACGGGTATTGCCCCATGTCTGGAGGAACTGCTGGGATAGCAACGCATGGAGCAGCAACGTCCCTTGTGGTATCCCAAAGTCATCCACTAAACCCGCAAAATCTAATAGTTGCGAGTCTACAAACAAGTCGCCCCAGATGTCCAGCCCCGCCGCTCTCCAGGACTCGAGCACCGGGTGCCTGTGGCATATGAACCCGAAAGAACTTCGAGTGGTAGCTTTGGGGTATATTGTGCAGGTTGGCCTCTGGGTAACACTTATTTTAATCAGCTGAGTCTTGCTGCCAGCATTAGCACATTGCCCTGTTTTTTCAGCAGTGTGGTGGTAGATCCTGAAAGTCATTCATTCACAGCTGGTTGTCACAATATAAGCGCACAAATGGCCAGCTCGGTGAGGTTACTACTCGTGAGCCACCTCATTGGCCACTGCAGTTGTTCATAATTTGGCGCCCCCAAGCCTCCGTCAGATAGTGGCAGATACAATTTACGGAGTGCCACCCTAGGTTTAGATAGAACCTCCCCAGATCAGGGAGACAAGGAGCGAGTCCAAGTCTTTGAACAATCTGTGCGGTAGCCTTTTGTGGAAGGGTGGAACAAAAGTACAACAGCTGAGGGAGTAAAAGCATTTTGGAGATGGCAATCCGTCCCATAGGGGACAAGGGAAAACTCAGCCAGAATGGAAGGGCTTGCGAGCCCTAGTGATTGTTCTACCTAGGTTACTGTCTATATTATCTGTCCGAGAGTGGTAGATCTGAACTCCCAAATATCTGAGTGGAGTTCGAGGCATAGCGTGTCTCTGGTCCATTGAAAGCGGTTTAATTGGGAATACTTATGACTTGGGCCAATTGACACGTAGGCCCGAGACCTGGGTATGGTCGTCCAGCAGTTCCATTAATTCTTGCAGGATGGTGATCTGGCCTCGCAGATAAATTAAAGCATTGTCTGTATAGAGAGAAACTATGTGCCACTGCTTGTCTACACATATGCCCCAATCAAGTGCGCATTGGCGCAGCTTACACGCCAAGGGCTCAATGGCCAATGCAAATAAAATGGGCAAGAGAGGGCAGCCCTGCCTTGTGCCACGCTCCATTACGAATGACAGGGAGATGGTGTGACCAGTCTTTACCCTAGCCTGTGGCTTTGTATATAGTATTCGTATCCATCTCATAAAGTTAGGGCCCATGCCGAATCCCGACAACACAGCTAGTATTGCCATCTCAAGGTGGCAAACGCATTTTCAATTTCATCTCCCTGCCAGATGAAAAAAATGTCGTCAATGAATCGCGACCAAACACGGATGTTCTCGTAGAACAGGGCCATTTCATTATATATATTCTGGGCCTCAAATTGTCCCATGTATAGACAAGATATACTTGGAGCACAGGCCGCTCCCATGCTCACACCCTGAATTTGTTGGTAACAGGTACCATTGAACCCAAAAACGTTCTCTCCAAGTACAATTTCAAAACATTGGAGGATAAAGGATGAATTGGTTGTGGCGGGGTCAGAATCAAGAATTTCCCCAAGTACTTTCATGGCCTCTTTTTGGGGGATGTTGGTATATAAGGACTCAAGGTCCATGGTAACCAGTAGTTCACGTTCGTTGTTATATGGAAGATTTTCAATCTTAGAAATGAAGTGACCGGCGCCCCTCACATATGAAGTCAAATTACACACCAAAGGTTTTGAGGAAACAGTCAATGGATTTTGACAAGGGCAGCCCCAATGGTGGAGACTATAGGCCTAAGCGGCGGCTTGCCAGCATCTTTGTGAGTTTTTGGAACCCCGTATATAACGAGTATACGCGTGCAGGAGGGAGTAATAAATTCTACCTCTTTGGTACAGATGTATCCATCTTTCACTAACCAGAGAATCCTGCATTTCAAATTGGGTTTAGGGTTAGTGGTGATCGTTTTGTAATGTCTAGTCACTTCAACTAAGTTGTTCATCTTTTCCACATTCTGTTAGTATTATGTACTGTATTATTGACTGAGAACTTCTCTCCCTTATGTTTACTGTTTTGCCATATTTAAACCTTATGTTTGCTAGTCCCTTTTGGGGAAGACTTCTGTTAGTATTTGAATACATACACTGTTGCCCAATGTATTTTGACCTGATGGGTTGTCTGAGTATGTGTATATTTGGTTGTCTTGAAAGAGTGAGTGTGTGTGACTCATGATGCGTGTAGATCTTTGTGATATTTATTCTTCTTATGTCTTTTGTATTATGCTGATCAAGTAATGAAAATAAATATGATATCCCTAACCTAATAGGTTTCTTGCATGATAATTGGGAAGGCCAGTGTTTCTAGAACTGTTCTTATCTTATCAGTGACTTTCTAGCACTTAGAAAAGTAATTTTGGGCAGAGTGGTTTGTTTCTTGATTGGAAATAGTCTCTCTCCCCTGTTCCCTCTGCCCTCTATCAGATTCAGGGGCCCCCTTCGGTGTGAGTGGTTAAACGCATTTTCAATGTCTAGGGCTGCTATCCAAGGTTTGTCAAGTTCTGTACGGGCCCCGTCTAACAGTTTGAAAAGACGGCGCAAGTTCAGGCCGGTGTTTCTCCCCGGGATAAAGCCTTTCTGGTCTTCATGTATCAGTATGGGTATTGCTTCCATTAGGCTATTAGCTAATAATTTACCTAAGATTTTATAATCTGCCTTCAGCAGTGACAGAGGGCAATACGAGGCCATTTGGAGTGGGTCTCTGCCCGGTGTAGGTAGCACAACCAGTGTTGCCTCTCGCAGGGAGGGAGGGAGTTCTCCCCTTTCAAACGCCTCTTCGTACATATTGGATAGCTGAGGAATAAGCTGTTCGGGATAAGCTGAGTAAAATTCCGATGGCGAACCAGATGGTTGGCCATCGGAATTGTACTCAGGGGTTATACCCCAGGGTTTTTACCTGTGCCAATTGTTTGATAGATTCGGAGATTTCATCTGCAGTAATAGAGTCCTCAAGCAAATCGCATTGAGGTTGCGTTACTTGCTGGAGTTGAACGTGTGATAAGAACTGCTGAATAAGAGGGAGGTCCCCAGTATCGGGAGCTTTGTATAGAGAGGTGAAGAACCAGAACCTTATGGGCCAGGCAGTGCAGAGTACGCCTTAATCTCCTGGGTTCACCTGCTTTATCTAACAGAGACACAGGACACTCTGTTGGGCGTAGAAGGTCAGGTTTATTAGCTGCAGCTAAGTACAGTTGTCCCAGAAGTACACTCGGTATGTTCTTAGGAGACTGCTACTTCACTCCGTGGTGCACAATCTTTTATAGTACATGGATGACATACAGATTAACCAAGAACACTCCCAATACATACATAAAGAGCCAATAAGAAAAGTTTGAAAACAAGACATTGCCAATAGAAAGAGCTTGAGAAATAAGATATCGAGTAACCCGAAGAAGCCTCTCCTCCAACTGTGTTTGTCACCCCTCCCCACAGGTTAATTCATTAACGTGTCTGCAACTGACTTGCAGGTGGCAAGATACATTTGTGTGCTTTGGAGGACAGTTGTGAAACGAGGGAATACGAGCAGAGAACAGCGAAGGCAAGAAGATAAGATAAAGTCAGGAGAGAATAGTGTGAACCAACCGATGGTTGAGACAGGGATTAGTCAAACCAGACAGGGATTAGTGGACTCGGCCAGTCCCTGACACCAGTTCGTAAACAGAGGCAGAAGGCTATTTTGTCACGATGCCGCAGGAAAAGCAGAACAGACCTCGTTCGCCGTGCTGCCTGAGTGAGGGCAACACAAAATAGCGGCGGAGCACAAAATGGCGGCTCAATACGATCGAGATCGAAAATCGAATTTCCTTAGACCCTCCTTTTGCCAGAACTCAGGCAAAATACACAGACTCACGTTAATCTGAGTCGATGTCGATGGACATGAGGTCATCAAGCTGTTGCTGTAACATCATTTTAATGTTCTCTGTTCTCTGTGACTTAGATCTTGGGATGCACACAGTAGCACAAAGGCTGCAGATGGCGGGGCCACAGTGCATACAGAGACAACAGGAGAAAATGATGGCCAAAACCATTCCAAGGAATGTTAATACCTTCCATCCCCATTTTGACAGTAGTCCCCAAAACCATCCCAATAATGACCAATCTCCTTCGTCCTGATGAATCGATTCAGAGATTACATGTAATTTAGAGATGGCTTGGTATACCGTCGGAGCATCGTCAGGTATATAAATACAGCAACTAGATCCGATCAATTTACAGACTCCACCACGGTCCGCAAGAACAACATCTAAGGCAACTCGGTTCTGTAATGTCATAAGACGATCCGCCTGTAGTTCTGCTGTGATATTACTTAAGGCTCCTACAGTGATGTCTATAGTAGTCTCTACAACACGAACCAGTTGTCTCATATTTCTGCTATTGGCCATTGGACCCCAGAAAGGAAGAAATCCTTTGAGGAAATCTCCTCCCTCTTGTCCTGCTGTGTCTTTGGAATCAATAATTCCTCTGCCATATCTGTTTCTATGATGATTTGAAGAGGCAGTGTATGTAGGGGGAAGAAGGAAAGCTATATAGCATGTTCCGGAGAAACCAGTTGGCAACCACGTATAGGCTCTATCGTGGCAGATAAAATACGTGCCCTGAGATGGTAGTAGCGGCGGCGAATTCTGAGATGAGTGGATGTATGTGTGGGAACAAAAGCTTTTTCTTTGTTCGGTGTCAGCAGTCTGGCCATTTATTTGCAAACAGAAATTGCCTTGATGAGGAACAGTCCATATTGGTGGAGATTTTCCCTGTTTAACCTTATCACTAAGGCTAGTGATGTAATGAGTGACGTTCCAATCAGTATATGCTTTTCTCTCATCAACAGAAATTTTACTATTCTCCATGATTTTAGCCATAGCTACCATTCCCTTTGTCAACGAACTATGACTAAAATCTGGTCCACCAATATATGAACTGACAGGTCGTTTAAATCGGCTCTGATATGCGTTAGAGAATATTACAAAATAAGCCCAAGCGGAACCTTCATAAGAGAACGAAAGGACTAAATATGGCATCCCTTTATCTGTGGTATGAGGCATAAGTCCACACACCCAACAGTCGGTTGTATTGATTACTAATTGGTGCTGGTGCAATAACTGGACAAATGAATTATTGTAGTATTCGGTTCTTCTCATGAGTTCATGCTGAGGAAGTGTATGAAATAGATGTGGAGAGACAGTAGAATAAGAAGGCAAAGAGATAGAAGTAGAGACAACTTTTTGCTGCATAGCATGAACAATCCAACGTATACACACCAATAAAATACACAATAATATAAAAACACATAACGTTACACCACAACGACTGTACATTAGTTTACAATACTTTCCTCTCATCTTGTCTTTTTTCTCTCTTTCTCTTAATGTAGTCTCCATCTTCTTAGTGGATGCTCACGGCAATCTTCCTCAATCACTTGGTTATTATTATCTGCCGTCCTATGACACTGCACGTCCTGCAGGCCTATTGCCACTACTCAGGTCACAACCAAGACTCCTACCGTGACCCTGCAACCGGGATAGAAACTACATGGAAGAGAGAATCTCAAATTTTCTTAATTAGTCTTGGTCTCAGATTATAACGGACTTTATCAGGTACAGTCTGGTCTTGAAACAATGTTTGTGGATTTGTAGTATTTAATCGAAGATGTTGTGGTATAGCTTCTTGAAGAATATCGTCGTCTTCTTTTTCCGACAGTGTTCCATTCAGGCGTGCATCACTAAGAGGTATGAACTGGGGAACCTTTTCGCTTTCAGAGTCACTTATACCCTTGCGGACCCACTGATCAAAGGGCAAAGGCAAAGGCACCTTCTTGCAGTGCACGCCGTGTATCCAGTTTTTCTTTCCTTCAACCTTTATTGCTGTTCGCGTCGTCAAGAGGACCTGTTGAGGCTCCCTCCAACGAGGCTCCAAATTCTTTGTCCTTTGGAAATTCTTCCACCTGGTTGGATGGAATGACCTGGGTCTGTGGAGGCCTCTGGCAAAGCGTTCTGAACCTGTTGATGGAGAACACGCAATTTAGTTGTAAGGTCGTGAAAATAATCAATCAGCATTGGGTATGGTATGTCAGAATACTTTTTAGGGCGAGGGACTCCCCATACATTAGCTGGGCGTCCGAAAACAACCTCGTATGGGCTGAGTCCCAAACGAGAATGCACAGCTGTTCTAGTGGACAGGAGGGCCAAAGGTAAAGCATCGGGCCAGGCAAGATCTGTGCTGGCTTGTATCTCTGCAAGTTTAAGTTTGAGAGTGCCATTATAATATTCTACCAAACCCGCTGACTGTGGATGGTTTGCCGCATGGAACTTCTGCTTTATACCAAGACCTGCACAAACTTTTTGCATGACTTGGCCCACAAATTCACTCCCATTTTCACTCCAGACAATGCGCGGCAAACCAAACCTAGGAAAGAACTCTTTCAGAAGAACCTTGGCAGTGGATAAAGCGGTGTTGTCTTTCAGAGGGTAAGCCTCTATCTATCTGGAAAAGGCACATACCACCACTAGAACATATTTGAGATTGTTGCATCGCTCCATGTGAATATAGTCGATTTGCAACACCTCAAAAGGATATGTCGGGGGAGCAAAATGACCTGCCGGAGTTGGGGTTCCTTTTCCTGGATTGTACATCAAGCAAATGATACAATGCTTCACCACATTATTTGCACATTTTGGAATCCCTTCATTCAGCCACACTGGAGCCAGAAGTTTACATATTCCTTTCGCACTGATGTGGGCTGGACCATGCGCCATAGTAACTACAGGCAGTACATAGGCGTCTGGTAACAGCCAACGTTGGTGTTCTGATAATATAAAAACACATAACGTTACACCACAACGACTGTACATTAGTTTACAATACTTTCCTCTCATCTTGTCTTTTTTCTCTCTTTCTCTTAATGTAGTCTCCATCTTCTTAGTGGATGCTCACGGCAATCTTCCTCAATCACTTGGTTATGATTATCTGCCGTCCTATGACACTGCACGTCCTGCAGGCCAATTGCCACTACTCAAGTCACAACCAAGACTCCTACCGTGACCCTGCAACCGGGATAGAAACTACATGGAAGAGAGAATCTCAAATTTTCTTAATTAGTCTTGGTCTGAGATTATAACAGACTTTATCAGGTACAGTCTGGTCTTGAAACAATGTTTGTGGATTTGTAGTATTTAAGCGGAGATGTGGTGGTACAGCTTCTTGAAGAATATTGTCGTCTTCTTTTTCCGACAGTGTTCCATTCAGGCGTGCATCACTAAGAGGTATGAACTGGGGAACCTTTTCGCTTTCAGAGTCACTTATACCCTTGCGGACCCACTGATCAAAGGGCAAAGGCAAAGGCACCTTCTTGCAGTGCACGCCGTGTATCCAGTTTTTCTTTCCTTCAACCTTTATTGCTGTTCGCGTCGTCAAGAGGACCTGTTGAGGCTCCCTCCAACGAGGCTCCAAATTCTTTGTCCTTTGGAAATTCTTCCACCTGGTTGGATGGAATGACCTGGGTCTGTGGAGGCCTCTGGCAAAGCGTTCTGAACCTGTTGATGGAGAACACGCAATTTAGTTGTAAGGTCGTGCAAATAATCAATCAGCATTGGGTATGGTATGTCAGAATACTTTTTAGGGCGAGGGACTCCCCATACATTAGCTGGGCGTCCGAAAACAACCTCGTATGGGCTGAGTCCCAAACGAGAATGCACAGCTGTTCTAGTGGACAGGAGGGCCCAAGGTAAAGCATCGGGCCAGGCAAGACCTGTGCTGGCTTGTATCTTTGCAAGTTTAAGTTTGAGAGTGCCATTATAACATTCTACCAAACCCGCTGACTGTGGATGGTTTGCCGCATGGAACTTCTGCTTTATACCAAGACCTGCACAAACTTTTTGCATGACTTGGCCCACAAATTCACTCCCATTGTCACTCCAGACAATACGCAGCAAACCAAACCTAGGAAAGAACTCTTTCAGAAGAACCTTGGCAGTGGACAAAGCGGTGTTGTCTTTCAGAGGGTAAGCCTCTATCTATCTGGAAAAGGCACATACCACCACTAGAACATATTTGAGATTGTTGCATCGCTCCATGTGAATATAGTCAATTTGCAACACCTCAAAAGGATATGTCGGGGGAGCAAAATGACCTGCCGGAGTTGGGGTTCCTTTTCCCGGATTGTACATCAAGCAAATGATGCAATGCTTCACCACATTATTTGCACATTTTGGAATCCCTTCATTCAGCCACACTGGAGCCAGAAGTTTACATATTCCTTTCGCACTGATGTGGGCTGGACCATGCGCCATAGTAACTACAGGCAGTACATAGGCGTCTGGTAACAGCCAACGTTGGTGTTCTGACAATTCTATCCAGCATCCTGTTCCGTCTAACATTCCTGTACTTTCTTTCCACTTTCTCAACTCTTTCTCTGTAGCATCTTCTTGAATCGATCTCACACTTTCTATTGTGTCCTCACACATCCCTCTTTCCCTGACCCAATTTGCAGGGCCCGCAACATACATGCGACTTGTAGCATCTCTGGCTGTCCTTTTTGCTACCTCGTCCGCAAAAGCATTTCCGCGACCAACATCATCAGTAATCTTCTTATGCGCACTACATTTCACAATTGCTATCTGGGTAGGCAAGGCAAGTGACTCAAGAAGATCAGTTACCAATTGACCATGCTGTATTTTAGTACCGTGAGAGGTAAGGAATCCTCTTTCCTTCCACAAACGTCCGAAGCTGTGCGCCACACCGAACGCATATTGGCTGTTGGTATACACATTCACTCTCTTTCCTTTAGATAACACACACGCTCTGGTCAAAGCTATCAGTTCGGCCGCCTGAGCTGAATTATGTCTGATGCGTGCTGTCTCCACAATTGTATGCAAGGTAGTAACAGCATAAGCAGAAGTTGTCTCACCATTCGGGAGTTTGAAACAAGACCCACCCACCCATAGGATCCCATCTGGATCCACTAGCGGCGTATCTTTAAAATCAATTCTACCATTTGTCTCCTCCTCAGTACGGAGAAAACAATCATGTTGTTCTTGAATACCTTTCCACTCCGGAAGAGGTAACAAAGTGGCTGGATTTAAAGTGTTACATCGTTTGATGTGCACATGACTAGCCAAGAGCGTCAGCTCATATCCAGACAAGCGAGCACTTGTAAGATGCTGCGTTTTCGTCCTATTTAACAAGGTATCCACTGCATGTGGTACCATAACAATGAGAGTATTATCTAGCACTACTCCAGCACACTGACGAATAGAAATCGCTGCTGCTGCTGTAGCTGTAAGACAACTAGGCAATGCCTTGGCTACTGGGTCTAATGTAGCTGAAAAATAGGCACATGGCCGCTGTTTATCTCCAAATCGTTGTGTTAAGACTGACAACGCACAACCCTCTCTTTCATGGACATAGAGCGTGAAGGGCTTACTGTAATCCGGAGTACCCAACACAGGAGCAGAACACAGAGCAGCACGTAAATCAGTAAAACTCTTCTGACATTCGTCAGTCCAAGGAAGGGGTTGGGGTGTGTCTTTCAAAGTGAGTGCTAACAAAGGTTTGGCCAACAAAGAAAAATTTGGAATCCATTGCCTACAATAAGAGGTAATGCCCAGAAAGGCACGCACCTCTCTTTGTGTGGATGGCACAGACATTTGCGCAATTGCTTGAATTCGTTCTGGGGTTAATCGCCTTCCCTCCTTTGATAAGAGATGACCCAAATAGGTAACCTCTCGACGGAGATATTGTAGTTTAGAAAGCGAAACCTTATGATTAAGATCAGACAAGTGACGTAACAATGCAACAGTCACATTCCTGCAGACACCCTCTGGATCTGCAGCAATTAACAAATCATCCATATATTGAATAAGAGTAGCACCTGGGGGCAAAGGGAAAGCATCAAGCTGACATTTCAGAGCTTGACTATAAATGGAGGGGCTTTCACAATAGCCTTGGGGTGCACGCTTGAACCGGAAACTTCGGCCTCCTAGAGAGAAACCAAAAATATCCCTACTCTCTTCGGCAATGGGAATGCTGAAGAAAGCATTTTTCAGATCAATAAGAGAAAACCAGGCCGCTGAGGCAGGTATCATAGTTAACAGGGCAGTAATATCTGGGACAACAGGAAACTGTGGTACAACAATTTTGTTAACCTCTCGAAGATCAATCACAAAACGATAAACAGGAGGCTGAGAAGGGTCAGTGCGTTTAAGAACAGGAAGAATAGGACTATTACATAAATTTCCTCTCGTTTCCTCAATCACACCCTTCTGAACCAAATCATAAATGATATCCAAAAGAGCTCTTTCACCCTCATTGGAAATTCTGTATTGAGGAATGCGTGGCAATTTAACATTGGGCTTGAGAGTAACAACATAAGGCGGGATCTCAAGACAACCAACATCATTTGGACCCGGTGCCCAAAGTGTTGCAGGAAGAGAGAGCAATTCAGGTGGGAATTGATCTTTAGACAAAGACATTGGAGAAGTCAATTTCTGCCCCAAAGTAAGATGTACATCAGAAGGAGAACAATATATCGTTGCATGCAATATTTTCAATAGATCCAAACCCAACAGATTCTCGCCGCAACCAGTTGTTAAAAGAAGAGGAGTTTCCAAATCATAAGGGCCAATTGAAATAGGCACAGGGCTAGAGACCGGATTACGAACTGGGGCGCCAGAAAATCCTACTGATACATTCGTTGAGCCAGACAAAGGTGCCCCAGGGAGTTTAGAGTGAATGATAGAACTTCTCATCGCACCAGTATCTAAAAGAAATGGCTCTGAAGCACCCATTGTAGTGACATTAACATAAGGTCCACTCTGATCTACTGGAATCGATACAACTCCCTCACTTTGTCTATGGCTGTCCTAGTTAGCATGAAGACTTTCATTTTCACCTTCAACATGATAATCATCATTGTAATACTGTGTAGACTGAGTATTTTGTTGATCAAAGTAGTTCATAGAATTTGGAGGGGAAAGGGAACGCTGTTCTTGGGTCAACACACCTCGACCTCTACCCCTGGGTGCTAACTGATAAATACCTCGACCTCGTGGAGCAGATAGTCCTTCACTATGCTGTAATAAAACCGGGCAACTATTCTTAAAATGACCCTCCTCTCTATAATAGGCACATTGGTTAGGACCTAATAAAGGTCGCGGAATAAAAGGCTCAGGCTTTTGATACACCCTCTGAAACTGTGGAGGCTGTTGAAACTGGCGATGAGAAAGACGAGGAGGATAAGCCTGTTGCAGAAGAACCTTCGTTTTTAATTCTTTAGTCTTTTTCTCTTGCTTATCTTTCTCCTCTTTATCCCTATTCTCATAATATTGAGCAGTAGCCAATATCTGAGCAGAGGAAGAAACAGCCCATGAACTTTCAGAGTCTTTCAACTTATGTGACAGCTCGGGAAGCAAATTAAATACGAATTTATCCACAAATAATCACTGTCCACCCTCCGTAGTCATTTCCTGACCACTGTGATCAATAAACGTCTCCTCAAAACGAGTGAAGAAATCAGAGACACTCTCATCTTTGTTCTGTTTACACACAGCTAGTTTATCCCAATTAACTCGCAAGGCGGGCATCCCAGATGGGACAACTCTTTTTAATAACCAGCAGGGTTTTTACGGGGATCCGGTAGAGACTGTTTAAGAGCCAAAACTTCAGATCTTTTCCAGGGGACATGTACCCATATACTCTGGAAATGCGCGGGAACGGCTAGATTAGCACCTGCTGCTGCAACCGCTTCTCTCCATACTGGAGGAACCTCTCTCATTGGATAATGTTTTGATGTCAGCCTAACAGCAGGATCGGAATCAAGGAAAGTCTGCGAGGAAAATAGAGATCTAAAAGTGACAAGTGTCTTTACGGCGTCCTCAACCTTAGGACCCACAATGAGTCCCTTATCGAAATTAGCTTGAACATCCAACAGACCCTGAGGAACTGAACCCAAATCCGTATCCTCCCATCCTTTAACAAGAGTGTCACACATAACATTAAAAACATATCTCTGCGTGGGCGCTTCCCACTGATGAAAGGTGGCCATGATATCATTCACACTATACTGGGGACCCTTCTCGATCCATTTGCGAGCGAGAGAGTCCAATACCACTCGTTCATCGAAGGCTGGAAGCTGACTACGAGACTGTCTTCGAGAAAAAGCCGGAGACATATTAAGAGTCTCAAAGAAAGGAGACAGAAACCCAGAGACAGTATCTGTGATCCGTTTACGGACAGTAGGAGAATTGGACATAAGGACAGGGGACAAGGTATTGGGCTAACTAATATGAGAAGAACTGGCAGTTATAAGAGGAGCCGAAGGCAAAGGAGATTGTGGTTCAAGAGATGGAGGTAAAGCAACCAGTGGCAAAGGAAGTGTGGGTGGCAATGCTTGAAGGGGCAAATGCGGAAGAAACGGAGCAGGCGAAGGCGCAACTAATGGCTGAACTGGTTGTAATAATGGGGGTGCATTAGCACCTTGTGCATAGGGAGGAGGCAATCACAATAGGTGAGACATCAAAGGGTCCTCCTCCAGTTCCTTACTTTTTTCAGAAGGGGAAATAGGCAACAACGGATAGCATTTATCTATCGCCATACGATGCTGTCTCTCTGAAATTTCCATTTCACGATCAATCTCATTATCTTTAAACTGCTGGGCAGCCTGCATAATCGTCATACTTTGTGCTTTCTTATCTCGTTTTGCCTGTTTAATTTCTCTCTGTTTGGCTTCCTTACGCCAGCGGCGGAAAGAGTCAAACATTGCCGGCTGGGCTTTTCTTTTAAACAAAATTGCTTCCAAATTATCTAATATGTCAGGCTCAAAGCTACCATTCTGTGGCCACTGCAAAACACCATCGTTCTTTGTGTATTGGATCCATGCCTCATTAAAGGCAATGGGGCCAACACCATGTTTAGAATAAAGCTCATAAGTGGGAGTTCCAACCGAAGGAATTGGACAAGAGTCCTCCAGCCGGGAGTCCCTATCACAATCAACAGAACAAAGCTTCCTAAACTTACTCAGACCAGGCATCGTTATTTCACTGGACTGTTCACAAACATCAAGGGGTTAAATCAATTAACACAGCACAAATGTACTCACCCCTCGGCTTCGGCTTTTGCAATAGCCGAATCAAAGACCCAAAGACAAAACAAAATAGTGGGAGCTACCCACCACCAATACTTAACTAAATGTCTTCGTACGCCAACAGAGGCCCGTCTAACGTCTCGCATTACCATACATCACCAAAAAGGGCCAAAGAAGGCGGCAGTCAGGGCAGCATTCGTCAGCAGCCGTCAGGAAGGAGAAACCGCGCTGAAAAAGACCTTCGGACCACTTCGACATACAGGGGTCGCTTGACGTGGTTCGCGATTCCTCCAGAATTTTCTTGCGGGGCTCCTCACGACCTTCAGGCAGAACCACTACCTCTGAATCCGCCCAACGTTGGGCGCCAGTTGAAGAACCAGAACCTTATGGGCCTGGCGGCGCAGGGTACGCCTTAATCTCCTGGGTTCACCTGCTTTATCTAACAGAGATACAGGACACTCTGTTGGGCGTAGAAGGTCAGGTTTATTAGCTGCAGCTAAGTACAGTTGTCCCAGAAGTACACTCGGTATGTTCTTAGGAGACTGCCACTTCACTCCGTGGCGCACAATCTTTTATAGTACATGGATGACATACAGATTAACCAAGAACACTCCCAATACATACATAAAGAGCCAATAAGAAAAGTTTGAAAACAAGACATTGCCAATAGAAAGAGCTTGAGAAATAAGATATCGAGTAACCCGAGGAAGCCTCTCCTCCAACTGTGTTTGTCACCCCTCCCCACAGGTTAATTCATTAACGTGTCTGCAACTGACTTGCAGGTGGCAAGATACATTTGTGTGCTTTGGAGACAGTTGTGAAACGAGAGAATATGAGCAGAGAACAGCGAAGGCCAGAAGATAAGATAAAGTCAGGAGAGAATAGTGTGAACCAACCTATAGTTGAGACAGGGATTAGTCAAACCAGACAGGGATTAGTGGACTCGGCCAGTCCCTGACACCAGTTCGTAAACAGAGGCAGAAGGCTATTTTGTCACGATGCCGCAGGAAAAGCAGAAAAGACCTTGTTCGCCGTGCTGCCTGAGTGAGGGCAACACAAAATGGCGGCGGAGCACAAAATGGCGGCTCAATACGATCGAGATCGAAAATCGAATTTCCTCAGAGGTATAATAATTGTGGAAGGAGTCATTAATCACTTCCTGGGTATTCACTAAGTGGCCCTCAGTAGTATATATCGCTCTGATGGGGGGTTGTGAGGTGTCAGTTTTTAATAACCATGCTAGCATTTTGCCCGCATTGTTCCCTTCAGTGTGCCGTCGGGTGAGGTATTGTTTATAATTCAATGTACAAAGACTGTCTAGTGTCTCTTTGTATGCCAGATGAGCCTCGGGTAGCGAGGGACTAAAATGGGGATCTGTGGGGGAGAGCTGCTCGCATCTCCAACTCATGTTTATGGAGTTCTTTCGTGAGCGACGTGCGGGAGCCATAGGCTGTTTTAATGGCATACCCACGAAGGACAGACTTGAATGCGTCCCATTCCACACCCCCATTTGAAGCAGTGTCTCTATTGATCTGGAAATTTGAGGTAATGGATTGTAATAGGGAGGTGCGGAACGGCGCATTGTTGAGTGCGGCGAGGGGGAGACGCAACTGTAATGGACTGAGATCGTGCGCGCTAAGTATTCCACTTGCGACACCCTGGGCAAGGCATTGGCCGAGTAATATATTGCATCTATACTCGTGTGGAGGTCGTGGATTTTGGAATAATGTGAATAGGTACACAACGTGGGATGCTTACTACGCCAGGCTTCATGTAGTTGGATATTAACAGTTCAGTACTTCATATGCTGTGCGAGTTTAATAGATTGAGCGGAGGGCACAAGCGATCTAGAGTAAGATCGTGCACTCAATTGTAGTCTTCGCCCCAGAATGTTGGCACCGTGGGGTCAGTAAGTAGGGACGGTGTGATTGTAGGAATGAAGCTTGCCCTTAGTTTGAGGCATATAGGGAGACCAGTGTTAGTGGGATGCCGTCTAAGAGACCTTCTAGGATTGCGTAGCAGCCTTGAGTGTCAATCCGGGTGTGTAGTATCTTTAAAGGAGTGCCAGGTGCCACCCATATGTGGTTCCTATGTGTTGGACTTGGCCCTTTTTGCAGGGTCATCCCTGAACTTTTTGCCTTCCTCCTGTATTTTTTCTGACCTGTTGTTGGCTGTTTTATGACTCTGGGCACTTTACCACTGCTGATCAGTGCTCAAGTGCATATGCTCTCCCTATTGTAAATTGATGTATGAATTAGTAATTCCATGATTGGCTATTTTGGTTTACCTGTCAGACCCTAGTACAGTGCACCAGGAGTGCCCAGGGATTGTAAACCAAATGCTGCTGGTGGGCTTGCAGCACGGGTTGTGCCACCCACAGAAGCAGCCTGTAACAGTGTGTCTCAGGTCTGCCATTGCAGAGCCTGTGTCCAGTCTGGTACTGCCATGCTGACTGGGCAAGTGCACTCACTTGCAAATCCCTAACCCTTCCCTTTTCTTCATATCAGACACCCCTATGGTAGGCCCAAGGGTAGGGTGCATTGTAAGTAAAAGGTAGGACAAGCCCTGATGTGTGTGGCATGTCCTAATAGTGAATTACAGCCATTTTCTTTTTTCACTATTGCAAGGCTACCTGTTCCCCAAAGGCCAGAATGGGCAGTTTGATTATTACATCTTATAATCCTAACTGACGCAGGGAACTAGGTAGAAATTCGAGTTTAATATGCCTGAACTCAGAATGGTAGGTATTTTCTTGCCTAAAAATCCAAGCCTGCCTCTGCTAGGTTGTGTATTCCTTGTCTGGAGTTTGAGTGACAGGGGCTGGGGAATTCCCGGAGACAGGGTGAGTCAGCACAAGGCTGAATAGAGAGATCAGCATGTAGATGGGTGTGAGGAGTTGCACCTGGGACCTGAATAGGGCTGTGCCTGCCTTCCACAATGCTGGCTCCACCCCCTGCGGTGCGTCTGATGTCCCTGGCCCACACTGTCAAAGGAAAGAAGGAGTCCTGTAAACAAAGTGCTCCAAGACTGACCAGAACTGGTTTTGACTAGGCAAAAGCCTCTCTGCCTTCAGAGAGCAAAGAGAAAATGAGTATAAAAGGGGGGACCCAGACACCAGAACTTTAGATCACTTTTGGGAAACAAGAAGAAACCTTTACTGAGGAGAGGAACCAGAGAGACTGAGGAGAGACTATCCCTAAGCTTGAGGGATGGGCCTGCAGTGGTTGCCTGACTGCCAAAGAGAGGAGAAAGGAACTTTGTGTGTACTTTATTCAACTTGTGAAGGATCTCCAAGGGCTTGAGAAAGAGCTTGCCTCCTGCTGAAGTCTCAGGGACAACATACTTCATCCACCAGCTCCCCAAGAGTTCTTTGAAAGTGCCTGCAGTTGTGTTGGGCTTTCTGAGGGACTGCGTGTCTCAAGGAGCTGGAAGCGCGACTCACGAAGAAGTGTGTTGCCGCCGCAGCTGCTGTCGTTGCATCACTGAAGAAGGGTATCGCTGCTGCAGCTGTCGCTTCGCATTGCAAAAGCGTCTCACATCACCGGAGAAGCGTGCCGCTGTCGTTGCATCACTGAAGAAGGGCGTCGCCGCTGTAGCTGTCGCATTGCATCGCAGAAGCGTCTCGCATCACCGGAGAAGTGTGTCGCCGCTGTCGTTGCATCACTGAACGAGGGTATCGCCTCTATAGCTGTCGCATCGCATCACAGAAGCATCTCGCATCACCGGAGAAGAGTGTCGCTGCTGCAGCAGCTGTCGTCGCATCACTGGACAAGGGTGTCGCCCCTGCAGTTGTCGCATCGCCTCGCGGAAGCGTCTCGCATCACTGGAGAAGCATGTCGCAGGGCCTGTCAAGGCTCAGAAGAATCATTGAGCCGCCGCACGGCCGTTGGGCGTGCACGCATCGTGTCGCAACAAGAAGAAGATGCCATCTTTGTTTAATTGCACTGGATCTTCATCGCATCACGGCGTTGTGGGCCGCATCGCCACGGAAGCGCAGTAAGAAACAGACGCATCACAGTTTCTGCATGTAAGGAACCGACGCATCACCTTCCCTGCAACACTCAAAGGTACATTGAACTCAAAGTGTCGCATTTTAACCTCTAAAGAAACCTGAGCTAATTCTACCATTTTAAGAACAGTATTGTGGATTTTTGTCGTTTGTGGTCATGTGATAAGTCTATATAAAGAATACTTAATTTTGATATAAAACTTGTGTGGTGTCCATCTGTAGTGTTGTCACTTGATTACTGTATGTGTCCACAAGTGCTTTACACACTGCCTCTGAGATAAGCCTTTCTGCTCGTGCCAAGCTACCAAGGAGGTGAGCAGGGGTTATTTTAGGAGTGTACCCCCTTACCCTGACTAGACACAAGGGCCCCTATTTGGTCAAAGGTACCTACCTCTGCCAACTAGAGACCCCCAAATCTAACACTATGACTCTGCCCCTCCATCGTTTAGAGAGAGATGTGAGAGTTTGGGTAGTAAGATGCGTTTCTTGTGTTAATGCAACCGAAATCTTATGACTGCATCATATTGATAGACCTTGTGGCATTTAGCACATCCTGCTAATCCCCGCACATTCCAGGTTAATAATATATAATCATTGCTAACCATCTAATTGTCAATGAGTAAGAGAGTGGGGGCATAACTGCATCCAGGACACCAGCCTCGCCACCAAATTTCCCCATCCAACCCCCACCCCCTGACCACAGTTGCAAGCATAATAACAGCCATCCTGCACATTATGTACGACATAGGAAGAGGGACAGTTCACAGCAAGCAATAAAAAAAAAACTCCCCAGGCCGGCTTGCCAACGGCCAATTGGCCATCTGCACTAAAATACAATTAGTCCAAACAAGAAACAACAGCAGAAGGAAAAAGAAAAATAATGTTCAATGATACCTTATGCCAGGAATAGAGTGAAAATGAGCAGAGAGAAAAAAAAGAGGAAAGAAAAGAAAATATAGAGATGGTATATCAGCCACTTATCACTCTCGGGGGCGCAGCAGTTCTGCGCATCATCTGCAAGTTGGCCGCCATGTACAGTTCAAGCCTGCAGTGTTCATCTGTCCGGTATGCGGTGGGGACATAAAGAGAGGCACGCGACTCCTATGTTGATGATGGACGTATAGTGTTTCTCTGAGGCCATTCAAGTTAACATCTGAAGAATCACCGAGTTCCTCTGCAGTCTGTGGGGTGGCCACCGGGCCTCCTCCAAACAATGCTGCATGTTGTGAGTCAGTTAGAAGCAATGTTTGATCCAGCACCATATTTGTGTCTGATTCAGATCTTGGAAGAGACGCGGGGCCACCAAGATGTTCCACTATCTTTATGGTCTGCTCTCGTTCTTTATCTAGCTGGGTCTTCATTGGATGCTGTATTCTGCCCCTGCTGCGACCTCTCTCTGTGCCTGCCAGTTTCCATGCCTGTCGAGGGTCCACTGAGGTGGTGGGTGGTGCATGTGTGAATCCAATCTGATTTATCTAGGACCAGGTCTCTTCAGGAATAGAACAGAAGATGCTGCTGTCCTTGTGTCGAATAGGCAGCTTGGCAGGATATTGCAGCGAATATTGTATCTTGTGGTACCGGAGGCATTTCTTAACTTCTAGATAGGAGGATCTATGGCGTTGCACTTTAAGAGTGTAGTCCAGATATATGTGCACCGTTGCGTTCTCAATTTGCCACGGGACACGGGCCATAGTTACCTGGAGGATGTTGTCCCTGTCACAGTAATTAAACAGTCTCACTACCACTGGACTGGGAGGATTGCCCGGTTGTGGGGGATCACCCACCTCACTATCCGCCCTCTCGACGGAGAAGAATTTCGAGATCTTGCCCTTGAAGATATCCGTGGAGAACCAGGACACCAAGTAGAGCTTCATGATATGGCCTTCTGCCCGCTCCGGTAGGCCCACTATCCGGATATTGTTTCTGCGTACCTACCTTCCTGGTCCTCCACCCAGCTTCTCAAGTATTCCACCTCCTGTTGGAGGGATTTGATCTGTTCTGTTACCGTGGATACAGTGGGGCGCAAGGATGCTAGTGTGGATTCCAATTGCTCCACTCTGTCTTTCTAATTTTTATGGTCTTCCCTTAGAAACCCATTTCTATGCAAAGAGAGTCGATCCTAGGGCCCAGTGTAGTTGCCATCAGTTAATCAAACCGTTGTGAATGATTGGTATGGTCGACGGAATTTGAGTCCACAGGCTGCGTGGTGTTCCCCAAACCAGAAGCCGGAGCTGTTACATCAGGTAGCTGGGGATGCGCTCTGTCTGTTCTGGGTTTCCCCATCTTGTTGTCTGGCCGTGTGGCGTTGTGAAGAAGAATACTAGGCCTGGGCTAAAAATCTGTTCCGCTTGCGGAAATTGCGATAATTTGACATTTTCGTGTTCCGCGAAGAGCACGAAAATGTCCAAATTTCCGCAATCCGCATTTTCCCGGAAATTTTTTGCTTGCTCGCACTGTAAAATAATACATTCTCGCATGCGTGCGATCGCCTTACCTGAATCCCCGCGTTCGCCGACAAGCTTTCCCGATCCGATCGCGTTCTCCACGAGATGTTGGATTGTTGGTAGCCATATGCGCTGTCTCGCGACAGTTCACGCCCGCAGTAACGTCATTCGTCGCGCGATCACGTCTTTCTTCTCGCGATCATGCACCGCGAGACAAGTGAAAACAAGATGGCCGCGCCCGCGAGCAACCGTATGGGTAAATTGGCGAGCTGCGACCACACAGAAAACACCGCGAACGGGCGGGAAAAAAACTTCCGCATCTTCGCGATATTTCTGCGTGTTAGCGGAGATTTTTAACATTTTCGCAATAATTTGCTAAAGTGAATTTAGCAAATTCCGCCCACCCCTAAAGAATACCCCTCTAATGTTGACTCCTTGAGGGGAGATTTTGGGGTCTCTCACCAGTTATTAGAAGCGGGCCAGTAGGCCACAATCTAATGGGGTGGGGCTGTGGTATTGTGGCATGGCCAGACAGAGCACAAGGTGCAGGCGTGCACAGTTGGATGAATTGCCAGGCACACCTGTCTTGTGGTCTGCCACTAGTGATGCAATTATGGCCCTCTACTATGGTATTGATGTTTGTATAGCGCTGAGGAACCCACTAATAATATTGTATATTGGTAGGTGCACTGCATAGCATTTCAGGGGTGATGGCCAATGTGGTAGGTGTCTAAAAGACTAAGGGGCATATTATCAAGCACGGCGTTAAAATTATCGCCGCTAAAGCGGCGATAATGGGCTTGATAATATGCCACAAAGAATTCCAATAGAATCCCATGTTGAACATGGGCTTCTATGGGAATTCTCACGGGCATATTATCAAGTCCATTATCGCCGCTTTAGCGACAGTTTTCTGCCGCTAAAGCGACAATAATTTTAACGCCGTTTCTTGATAATATGCCCCTAAGAGGCTGAGGTATGAGCCGCGGGCAAGCCATGTTACTTTCAGAGCACACGGGGAGCACCAATTCTATGCCCTCATGCGTTCAGTGATGGGAGGCCTGATGGAAGTCCTCCTGAGCAGGCCCCAATGGAGACAGAGAGAAAAGGGGACAGGCTCGGGGGGGGGGGTCTCAGCAACCTGTAAGCAGCACAAGCTGGCTCACTTTTACTGCCCAACTATCGCACTCATCTCAGCATCCACGAGGCCAGGAGAATCAGCCACCCCCTCCAGCCCATTGCCCAGGGCCTGCAAGGAGGTAAAGTATTGATTGGCAGGGCTTCACTACCATTGCGGCCAGCTATAAGAGGGTATAAGAGGGTAGACCGCAAGTCTGTCACTCCACCAGCTCCCAGTGCTCCATGGGCGGAGACAGTTACAGACTTCCAGTCACAATGGTCCAGTATAAACAGGCAAGCAATGTGGTACCGCTACTATGAGCACGCCCCAGGCCGTATGTGTGCCCGTCACATCAAGCTCTCACCTGCAGGGCACAGCCGTGCATTGAGGTCGCCAGTCTCGGTCCCACTTGCCAGGAGCACCTCGACGCAGGCTCCCAGCCGGACTCCAAAAGGCGGGGCGTTGCAGGGCCGCTTGATCACCAGCCCCTGGTGACTCGTGGGCAGTGGCAGCCTCGGGCCTCGGGATCCTTCGTCCGGTCTGGGTTGGGCGAGTGGCATAGTCCCTCCACTACGGGCACACCACGAACAGTGTGTTTGCCCGTAACAACATCTGATCTCGAATGCGGGCCTCCATCACTCGAGCCCCACGGCTTCAAGCCGACTCGATGCCGGTCACCACTAGCGGCCTCTGCATCAGCAAGATTCCAGATCTGAGGGTCGGTGCGGCATCTAGAAGCATACCGCAGTGTTCAGCGCTACATGTGGCAGGCGGGTGCAGGAGTTATTCAGGATCTTGTGGCAGGCCTGTAATGGAGCTTAGCGCTTCATGTCTGCACTCGCCTCCATCTTGGCCACGTTCCCACCTATATGATGCCATTTCCCATAAAAAAGAGGGAACTGAACAATGAGGCTGCGAAAGAAATAATAGAGCCTCGTCAGCATAATCTGCTAATTTTATCAGATGACTGTTGAAAGCAAATCCATGAAATATCTTGATTTTGACGTATTTTAGATTTAAAACATTCTATCACAAAATTGAAAATAAAAGGTGACAGAGGAAATCCCTGGTGAACACCTCTACCTAAAGTAAAATATGAAGAGGTCAGGCCATTTGCAAAAATGGCTGCTCGAGGCAACGAATAAAGTAGGGAAATAAGAGTTATAATTTTAGGTCCAAATCCAAACCATTTAAGGGTATGAAAAAGAAACGGCCAATAAACTCGACCAAACACTTTCTCTGCATTATTAGGATGTCAAAGAATAGGTGGGTATTACCCAAAATGCATCTTCCTTTAACAAATCCTGATTGTTCCTTACCTAGTAATTTAGGGATATATGATTCCAATCGTAAAGCTAGTGCTTTGGAAAAAATATTATAATCAACATTGACCAGTGAAATAGGTCCATAATTCTTGCAGCAGTGAGGATCCTTTCCTTCTGTGGGAATAAGGCAAAGTAAAGCATCGATAAAAGAGCCAGAGGATTTGCATGAATGTAAAAAAGTAGTTATAAGGGTATGTAATTTTGGGAGCAGTAACTGAGCAAAATTTGTAAAAAAAATCCACTGTGATTCCATTCGACCTGGGGCATTTTTTTTTCAAGTATGTTCAGTGCAGCGTGAAGTTCTGTTTGTGTCATATCAGACTCTAATATCTCAAAATCAAGTTGAGAATCAGAAGGTTTTTGGATAGCAGAGAGATATTGAATGACAGCAAGATCAGAAGATAAATTATCTGGCATATACAATGATTTATAAAATTCAACAAGCTCATCTAAAGATTTCAGAGTCCTTATGTTTTGTAATCTGATGTGTATCTATGATCGAGTCAATTTTGAGTTTATTCCTTTTGATTTTAAATAATTTGCTAACAGTTTGCCCGACTTGATTTGACCACCTAAAAAGTTACCACTGGATTTTAATTGATAGAGTAAACCACTTCCCATAGATACCTTATTAAATTGAAGTTTAGTATTGATAAGTTCTGTGAAACACTCTTTCGATTTAGAGGTATATTAGGAATATTCCAACCTTTGAATTTTTGACAGAAGTTCCATAGCGGAAGTGTGTGACTTTTTCCTTTTTCTAAAAACGTATCCAATAAGGAAGTCAAGTGCTACAGCCTTGAATGTGTCTCAAATGGTGTGAAAAGGTAAATTGTCAGTTTGATTAAAGTGAAAATACTCCTGAAAAAAAGAAGTAAAAGATGAGGAGAAGTCAGGTTCTTAAAAGAAGTGAATTTCTGGAATGCCAAAATTTTGAGCATTACTGGACAATGAAATACGTTTCATTGACCTGGCTGCTGTAAGAACAGTGAGAAGGTCAGTATACTCCAGAAAATCCAAAATATCTCCTCTTTGTCGTCTTGAAGTGGAAGCAACAGCAGGTTAACAGCCTAACTTATGAGCACTTTGGATATTAAGTGAGGTTTCTTCTGGCATGTCTGATAATTTAGGAAGAAAGATTTAAAGAAAATGAGAGTTTCAGTGCTCTCAGGTAGGCCATAAATGCACAAACTGTTCCTCCTATTCCTATTCTCAATGTCTTCAACTTGTTTCTGGAGAGAGGAAACCTGAGTCTGAGGTTCATTTACTTTAAGGTTGGTTATTCCGAAGGATGTAATATGCTGCTCAGCCATGGTAAGTCTTTCCTCCATCTGAGACCATCTATCGGTATGGTGTTGTATTTGCCATGGGTCTCCTCCTTATAGATTTTGTAGTAGAAGGTGGGTTTTTTTAAGACGTTTGGTGGATGCTTTCCCAGTGATTTGGAGCAAAGAAGATGTAGTAGAGCTTAAGAAGGAGTTGCCTTTATGAGGAGAAACCATAAAGTCTTCCATCTTTGAGAACTGTGAAAAAATAGTAGAGTTTTTGACAAACGTCTGTATTGAGCATGCCAGAGGTAAATTTATGTTTTTTAGTCTTCCCATAGATAAGATGAAATATAAGAACACTGGAAGTCTCTGCTTAAGTCTATGCCGAATACAGAAGACCTCAGGCAAATTCTCTCCGTTAGAATATATCTTTCATTGTCACAACAGTGTCAAAAGTACGAGCAGTGACAGGTAATATAGTCCCAAGTACTATTGTATTTTATGTATTGTAGCAAAAAAGCTTGAAAACAGAGCTTTAGCGAGCCAGGTCAGAGTATACCATTAAAAGTTGCATATCCAATGAAGACAGCAAATATTGCAGGCGAAGACTCATAAGCAGGGTATTTATGTCTACTAATTCAGGTCACTGGCTCTGTAATGGCATGAGCCATGTCAGCAGTAGCAGGTTTGATACATGATCTTTGCCTGCGGAGCAACAAAAGAGAAAGGAGACAGGCACAGCTCTTCAAAAGAATAAACAAATGCCTTTCACAGTGGTACAAATGAGCAAGAATACCAAGTCAAAGAACGCCACCTGAATAGTAATAGATGTGATAAAACAATCTTGGTACATTCTCTCCTCAATGGAAAACAGCCACTAGACTAACGGCCTCCAAAACACTGCAGTTTCATCAGAGCACTGAAATTCACATGTTGTTGTAAACTTATTTAAGTGTGAAGCATTGTAAAAACAAATGTTTAGTCTATCCATAGAGTAGCAGAACTACCGCTGCACTTGTTGGCCTCAAACAGTATGCATTGATGAAAACAGAAACATGAGAGTGCAAACCTGCATAGGTGCCGCCTGGATTCCTCAGCTGTTTGCTGTCCCAAAATGACAGGGATTACTTCCACTTGCACTACCCACTACCCTTTGCCCCTTGCCAGTGCTGCCAATTACAGTATCAGCACAGCTACTAACAGGGGTGGGCGTAATTTGCGAAATTCACTTTCGCAAATTATCGCGAAAATTTTAAAAATCTCCGAAAACACGCGGAAATATCGCGAAGATGCGGAAGTTTTTTTCCCGCCCGTTCGCGGTATTTTCTGCATGGTCGCAGCTCGCCAACTTACCCATGTGGTTGCTCGCGGGCGCGGCCATCTTGTTTTCACTTGTCTCGCGGTGAATGATCGCGAGAAGAAAGAGGTGATCGCGCGACGAATGACGTCACTATGGGCGCGAACTGTCGCGAGACAGCGCAAATGCCTACCAACAATCCAACATCTCATGGAGAACGCGAACTGTCGCGAGACAGCGCAAATGCCTACCAACAATCCAACATCTCATGGAGAACGCGACCGGATCGGGAAAACTTGTCGGCGAACGCGGGGTTTCAGGTAAGGCGATCACGCGCACGCGAGAATGTATTATTTTACAGCGCGAGCAAGCAAAACTTTTCCGGTAAAATGCGGATTGCGGAAATTTAGACATTTTCGCACTCTCCGCGGAACGCGAAAATGTCAAATTATCGCAATTTCCGCGACAGGAACGGATTTTTAGCCCAGGCCTACTAACCATCACAGTCCTACAAGTATGACAATTCTGACTATTCCAGGCCCTCAAAGATATAAGAATGGCTTTGGTGGCAGGTATTAGTATTTTTTAATGTATGTTGAATTAATAAACAACTGTTAGTCTTCAAACTAGACAAACAGCGCCACCATATGGCAGATTGTCATATGTGCCGATGTTGCTAATTGAGTGCTGCTGTCGAGCACCGGAAACCACCGGCTCAAATTAAGCACTGGGTACAACAGAAACAGTGTATACTTGCATCCCTCACAGAGCAGGTACGAGTAATGCAGCTTCCTTTCCATGCAGAACAGATGCAGCAGAGCAGCAGCACAAGATTTCCCCTGTATCTCACAGTCCTGTTGGCACTGTTGTAGGTCACGCTGCTCTCACGTTATGCCGCTCCTGCTGTTATGCCTGTCCATCTAAGTGAAGCTGTTCTCACATTGGCTAGTTGTCATTCAGTTTACTACACCCCCCAAAGGCTTTGTTAGAGCGAGCAAACACCAAACTGAGTAGGTGAGGTTACAGTGCCCGCGAGAGCAGACAGTTTTCCTACCACTGCCTCAATTAGGGCACATCTCACAAGCACTGATGTACAACCTGGGCCTCTCTACATGTGCAAGTGTGGAGAGTGGTGGCACAGCTAACAGAGTGCTCTCTATGCAGAGAAAGTCTCTGTGCAATCACCTAGCCTGGTGGCACTCCCTTCCATCTTACTGTGTCAGTACATCCAGCACCTGTGCAGGTGTGGAAACAGGAGCCTTGGACTCCCTCTTCAACTTCTAGGACTCGGTAAATGACTTTTTCCAACCTTGGTAAAGGAGACATTCTTCGAAACCCTCTTCCCCTCCCGCCCCCTCAATCGGTGGTGCCACATTTGTGCTTCTAAATGCAATGGGACATCTCCCAAATAGTGATGCCGTAGACATTTAACTACTATTAACTTCGACAAAAATGTTACTGCCTTCATGTCTATAACACACACTATCTTCTCCGTTTAACCCAATCTTTATCATTAAATCTCCTTTTACCTCACACCCATGCTCCCCACACCCTCACGTTTCTATCCTTATACTCCCTTCCTCCATCTTTCACTTGCCTTCTACTCACTGTTCCCACCATCTAATTTCACATTGCCCATCTCCATCCAGTCTCTGACACCCTGCATTTCTCTCACTCCTTCTCATTTTCCTCTAACTCACTCCACTCACATCTTACGCTCTCTCCATTCTCCTCACACAACATTTGATCTTGCCTTCTCATAAAGAGTCTCTCCTAAACCCTCCTCTTACCCACTTACCCACACACTCACACCACTCTTGCACTAAACCTCCTTTCTCAAAGCCCCATCTCACACACACTCACCTATCATATCCTACTTTTCCTAAAGTCAAACCCCTTTCCTTACTCAACCTTGTCCTGTACATCTTCTTGACCATTCCTCTCACTTACCCTTGTCTCTTAAAATTGTTTCTGTTTAGGACCACCAGGCTTTTCCCAAAGTGCGACAGAATATCCACCCTAAACATGGTGGACAGTCTGAGATGCCTTCACCGGCGGCCTGATGTCCATGAAGCCATTGTCTTACTCTTCTTGCCATCAAAGCCAGCGAGGACTGCACTAGAGGAAACATGATGGCTTGTCCAACTCTAAACAGAGCAGGCAGACCCTCTGTCTGGCAGACAGGGGACCCTGTTGTGTTTGTGGTGCAGGACCTTGGCCTTGAAAGTCTAAATAACCCCCTCAGTTGCAAAGAAGAACAAAATGAAGGTTAGAGATTATTAAGAAACTAAGGGGCATATTTATGAGAGGCTTGCTCTCACATTTGCACCACGCAAAGTGGTACAAGTATGGCACAAGCCTCTAAGTCAGATTTATGAAGCCACGCAAAGCCACATTCCGTGGCTTTTAATGGCTTCATAAATCTGGAGTAAGGCAATGCAACGTAAATTGCTGTGTTACCTTACTCAAGGGAAGCACTCTATAGGTGTTGTGTGGGTGTTCCCAAGCAACTCCCATGGAATTTTACCCATTCCCAGATTTACCAAACCTGGTGATCCTGGGAATGCACCAAAAAGATTTGCCTCCTCATGTGAGGCGTTACGAGGAGAAATATCTTTATATCCTTATTTTCCACTCTTTCTATGTGTGCTGCATTCTGCAACGCGCATAGAAAGAGGTAAACGCCTCTATGGTTTGTTGTTTGTGCAGGATGGTGCCCTTTCCTGCACAAAAACAATGCCGCCTACAACACAGGCTTGCATTGGTGCTAGGCTCCCGAGATGGCACCAGTGCAGCAGAAAAGGACAGAAAAGCACGTATTGCTTAAATATGGC
Organism: Triturus cristatus; assembly: GCF_964204655.1. Taxonomy (NCBI): domain Eukaryota; kingdom Metazoa; phylum Chordata; class Amphibia; order Caudata; family Salamandridae; genus Triturus; species Triturus cristatus. The sequence goes on along the minus strand of NC_140592.1, from coordinate 1,249,193,518 downwards.
GCATTCCTGCCGTTTCCCAGTGACGCAGCACAGCAAGGAGACTTCCTGCACTTCCCTGTGCTGCTATTTTCATAATATGCCCCCAAGTTTCATGCTGCTTCCTTAGTTTCACACACACTGAAGACTATTGCACTCAAGTCAGGCACACCTGCAGACCGTGCACTGTGCCATCCCAGCCTTGGTGCTGCACCTGTTAGAGAGCTACCAGTGAGAAGCAATATCCGAGTCATTCTCTCACTCTTGGTCCTGGCTGAAGGGAGTTCTGTGGTCCTTCTCCTGTGGCAGCCTAGGCGCTGAGCTGTTAGTCTCACATTCTCAAAACCACCGCCCCCACCCCAAGTGGGCAGTGGAGTTTTAAAGGACACATTTACTTCAGGTCTGAGGGGAAATGGGGCACCATTTGTGAAGTGCAGCAACCTCTGATGGGGGTCTGTGCTGTGCCGGCTCATGGGGCTGTCTCTGTACAGATGTTTAATGATAAAAGAAATAGCATAGAGTCAGGAAAGCAGCGGGGCAGTGTCTGTGCTGGGGGAGAATGGACAGACATATGACAAGACATTAATGTCTTTGTCCCATCTTTGAATAGATGACATTGCAGACACTTCCAGGTGGATGCCCCCCCCCGTACTACTTCAGTTCTTCCCATGTTTCACACAATATTGAGTCTTGTGTCCCGGGCCCGATCAATAACTTGCATACGTGGGACCCATGGTCGTGGAGCTAGTGGCAGCTCAGCTCAGCACCATGTGATAGCTTACTTAATCTCCCTGACGGCCCCCAGCGCCTTGAGACCCCTAGGGGTGATTAGTTCACGCTTTGAAAATACAAGATTTTTTTTATTTTTTATTTATTTGACTTCCAGGTCCAGTACACTGCGGCAGGTGGTGGGGATTGCTTACTCTGGCCACCGGGATGTGAACCTCTAGACTTCAAATGGCTCTGGGTTAGAGAAGGCAAAGTCCAGCTCCCAAAGGAAGGCCTGCTGAAGGCCGTCATTTCATTGGCTCCCCTCCATCTAACACTTTTCAGAAGAGCCCGCCCCTGTCTGGAGAAGGCAACATCCCAGCATGTCACAGTGCAACAATTGAAACAAATATCAACTCTGGCAACTCTTTCCTCCTCGAATCATCACAGAACGATACAAACAAGGTGCAGGTGCTGCAGGGCTGCTGAGATGTCACATGATCCCCTACCCGTGGAGGTACATTGGCTTCCGGTAGCAGCCAGACTCAAATTTAAACTGTTACCCATTGAAAAGCCATTGGTCGGGTCGACCCCAGGCTGAAAAGTAGCCTGCCCAAATGTAGACCAAAACCGAGGCTGAGCTCAAGTAAAGTTAACAAAGACAGCATCATATTTACAGCACGTGCCAAAGAGTAAATGTGACGACATGATAAGAGCGTCCCCTGTCATCCGGGCGCCTATTGAGCGATTTACCACAACGATCAGCAAAATATCGAACTTAGCATCTTCCGAAAGACCCAGCAATGTATCTAGTCTGGGCTTCTGGAGAAACTGTAGAGTAGTGCTTGATTACCTTGTCAGTGTGTGTTGCTCTCCCTGCTGGCAAGCTCCATCTAGTAGTGGTGTGCCCTTCTGTTTTCTAGATCCTGAGTTCGGTGGCCCTCCTTCACACGCAGGCTCCCACTTGCGCCTCATCCCTGGTGGCCCAGTGACGAGATTTAATTTCTGTCTGCTCTTGAATGTTTTCTTTTCTTTTAATAAAGTCATAGCCGATATCATTGCTCACTGCGCTCTCGTCGCATCCTTCTCGGTGACCTCAGTTTCCACCTGGACAACCTCAACGACCACATCACCTGATCCCTACTGGAGAACCTCACCACCATCAGACTCACACAACTGGTCACCTCTCCAACCCACTTTGCAGGACATACGCTCGACCCCATTTTCTCTGCAAGCAACAACATCCCCATCAGCCACACCTCCAAGCAACATTGGACTGACCACCACTGAGTCCACTTCTTCGCCAAACCCACCGTACACCACCCCCCCGCTGCTCTCCTCGCAGAAGCTGCGATAAGGGCACCGAAGACCAGCTCACCATCTCCATTAGCAAAACCCTATCACCGAAATCCATGGACACCAACACCTTAGCATGCAACCTCCACCTTTGGATCTCCAACTGCACCAACACACTGGCTCCCCCAGGAAACCGTCAGGCAAGCAACCCTCCAAGAAAGCCAGCTGGTTCTCTTCCGCCCTCCAAGAATCCAGGCATATCTGCAGACAACTCGAGAAAAGATGGAGGAGCAGCAAGATCTTGATAGAACACGCATCCTTCAAAACCGCCGTCACCACATGCCACCACATTATCAGAACAATAAAGAAAACAGCCATTCAGGAATGTAATAATGCCAATCCCACAACAGCAAAGAACTCTTCACCATGGTCAAAAAATGTGCCAAACCCAGCACGGAGACAGCAAACATCCCCTCCTCTCCAGACCTCTGCAACAACCTCAGCACCTTCTTGCACCGCAAGATCAAGGAGATCCATGACAGCTTTGCAACCCAAGACCCAGCCACCAGCAACCATCGCACCCAATGGCTCCAAACCGTACCCACTTGGACCTTCCTCAGCTCTGACGACACCTTCAGGATCATGAAGAGAATCCACTCCGGAGGGCTCCTCGGATCCCTGTCTTCACCACATCTTCAACTTCTATCGCCCCCGAAACTCTGCCACACCTTCAACTGCTCCATCCAGTACACCACCTTTCCTGAAGACTGGAAACAAGCAGAGATCAACCCCCTACTGAATAAACCCTCAGCCGATCGGCCGGGCCTCAAGAACTACAGACCCATCTCTCTGCTCTCCTTCCGAGGCAAAGTCATCGAGAAGGCCATCAACTTCCAGCTCTCTGAGTTCATCGAAATGAACCATATCCTGGACCTCTCCCAATCAGGCTTCAAAAGCAACCGCAGCACTGAGACTGCACTCCTCACCGCTACAGACGACATCCGCACCTTCCTCAACCGAGGCAAAACTGCAGCCCTCATCCTCCTAGACCTCTCAGGTGCCTTCAACACCATCTCCTACCACACTCTCTGCGCAAGATTCCACAATGCCGGTATCCGTGACAAAGCCCTAGAACAGATCCGCTCCTTCCTCACTGGCCAAACGCAGAGGGTCAGTCTTCCACCATTTTACTCAGAACCCACAGAGATCAGCTGTTGGGTGCCCCAGGGCTCCACCCTGAGCCACACCCTCTTCAACATCTACATGGACCCGCTTGCAGCCATCGTCAGAAGGCACTGACTCGCCATTGTATCCTACGCCAACGACACCTGACTGATTTTTCTCCCTCACGGACAAACTCACAGCTGCCAAGAGCAACTTCCACAATGGGATGAAGGCAGTCTCCACCTAGATGAAGGCTAGCTGCCTCAAGCTCAACTCAGACAAGAATGAAGTCCTCATCCTTGGCTCCACCACCTCCGCCTGGGACGACTTCTGGTGGCTGCGAAAGGTTCAGCACAGACAGCAGGACAGGTACAACAAACACTGCAGCAGTGCAAGCTTCCTTCAGAAACAGGACAGGTACAACAAACACATCAGCAGTGCAAGCTTCCTTCATAAACAGAACAGATACACCACAGACAGCAAGAGTGCAAGCTTCTTTCATGCACAGAGCAGGTACAACACAGACAGCAGCAGTGAAAGTGCCCCTCACATACAAAAGAGATACCAACTCAGACAGTAGCAGCGCAAGCATCCTTTATACAGAGGGCAGGTACAGCACAGAGAGCAGCAGTGCAAGCTTCCTTCATACACAGAACAGGTACAACATATACAGCAGCAGTACACACTTCCATCATACACAAACTAGGTACAACACAGACAGTAGCAGTGAAAGCTTTATTTATTTGCTGGGCAGGTGCAACACAGAGAGCAGCAGTTCAAGCTTGCTTCATATACAGAACAGGTACAACACAAACAGCAGCAGTGCAAGCTTCCTTCCTACACAAAATAGGTACACCACAGCAGCAGTGCGAGCTTCCTTTATACAGAGGACAGGTACAACACAGAGAACAGCAGTGCAAGCTTTCTTCCTACACAGGGCAGGTACAGCACAGATAGCAGCAACGCAAGCTTCCTTCATGCACTGGACAGGTGCAACAAAGACAGCAGCAGCGCAAACTTCCTTCATACTGAGGATAGGTACAACACGGGCAGCAGCAGTGTAAGCTTCCTTTAAACACAGGACGGGTACAGCACAGACCGTAACAACACAAGCTTCCTTCATACACAGAACAGGTACACCACAGGCAGCAGCAGTCCAAGCTTTCTTTAAACACACGACGGGTACAACGCAGACATCATCAGTGCAAGTGCCCCTCACATACGGAACAGGTACACCACAAACAGCAGCAGCACAAGCTTCCTTCATATACAGAACAGGTACAGCAAGGACAGCAGCAGCGCAAGCTTCCTTCATGCACAGGACTGGTACAAGACAGACAGCAGCAGCACAAGCTTCCTTTATACACAGGGCAGGCACAACACAGATAGCAGCAGTGCAGGTGCACCTCACAAACAAAGCAGATACAACACAAACAACAGCAGTGCAAGCTTCTTTCAAACACAGGAGAGGTACAACACAGACAGCAGCAGTGCAAGCTTCCTTCATACACAGAACAGGTACACCACAGGCAGCAGCAGTTCAAGCTTCCTTTAAACACACATCAGGTACACCACAGACATCACCACTGCAAGTGCCCCTCACATACGGAACAGGTACACCACAAACAGTAGCAGCACAAACTTCCTTCATGCACAAGACAGGCACAGCATGCAAAGTAGCAGCACAAACTTCCTTTATACACAGAACCCGTACAACACAGCAGCAGCAGTGCAAGCGTCCTTCATACACAGAGCAGGTACAAAACAGATAGAAGCAGTGCAGGTGCACCTCACAAACAAAGCAGATACAACACATACAATAGCAGTGCAAGCTTCTTTCAAACACAGGAGAGGTACAACACAGACAGCAGCAGTGCAAGCTTCCTTCATACACAGAACAGGTACAACACAGACAGCAGCAGTGCAAGCTTGGTTCATACACAGGGCAGGTGCACCATATACAGCAGTAGTGCAAGCTTCCTTCATACACAGGACATGTACAGCACAGACAGCAGAAGTGCAAGCTTCCTTCATACACAGAACAGGTACAACTCAAATTGCAGCAGTGCAGGTGCACCTCACACACAAAGCAGATAAAACACAGACAAAAGCAGTGCAAGCATCTTTCAAACACAGGAGAGGTACAGCACAGACAGCAGCAATGCAAGCTTCCTTCATACACATGGCAGGTGCACCATAGACAGCAGTGGTGCAAGCTTCCTTCATACACAGGACAGGTACAGCACAGACAGCAGCAGTGCAAGCTTCCTTCATACACAGAACAGGTACAACTCAGATTGCAGCAGTGCAGGCGCACCTCACACACAAAGAAGATAAAACACAGACAAAAGCAGTGCAAGCTTCTTTCAAACACAGGAGAGGTACAGCACAGACAGCAGGAGTGCAAGATTCCTTCATACACAGGACAGGTACAGAACAGTAAACAGCAGTACAAGCTCCCTTATTACACAGCACAGGTACAACACAGACAGCAGCAGTGCAAGCGCTCCTCACACACAGAACAGGTACAGGACAGGCATCAGCAGTGCAAGTGCTCCTCACACACAGAACAGGCACAGGACAGTCTGCAGCAGTGCAAACTACCTTTATACACAGGCCACGTACAACACAGACAGCAGCAGTGCAAGCTTCCTTCATATACAGCACAGGTACAACACAGACAGCAGCAGTGCAAATGCCCATCACGCACAGAGCAGGTACAGAACATATAGCAGCTGTGCAAGCTCCCCTCATGCACAGAACAGGTACACGACAGATAGCAGCAGTGCAAGCTTCCTTCATACACAGAACAGGTACAGGACAGACAGCAGCAGTGCAAGCTTCTTTCATGCACAGGACAGGTACAAAACAGATAGCAGCAGTTCAAGAATTCCTCCTTAGGAATGCCAGCAGGGATGCACTACTGGAGGCAAAGAAATAATGAGTGTTCTAGAGGCATGAGACCCCTGAGCAAATACCGTCAGGGAGCAAAATGGCTAAAAGAAAGCTTTGGAAGGAAGCACGAATGAATGTTCTGGGGATATCAGTCTTGACAGGAAATATCAGAAGAGCTGGACTAGGACACAGAGGAAACTTGGGAAAGAAGAATGAATACCGGCAGAGCTAGACTGGGACATAAGGAATAGTTGGCAAGGAAGAAAGAGTGTCCAAGGGCTAATACTGCCCTGAAGGAATACCAGCAGCAATGGGGCATAGGGAAAGCTTGACAAGGAAGAATTTATGCCCAGGGTGTATTAGTCTCCTTAGGGAATGTCAGTAGAGCTCAGCTATGAGGAGGGAAAGCTTAGGAAGGAACAATGAGTGCCCAATGGGTATCTGTCTCTGGAGAAAATATCACAGAGACGGACGGACTGGGCCACAGCAAAGGTTTGGTAAGGAGAATGAGTGCCAAGGGATATCAGTTTCTTGAGTGAATACAAGCAACGCTGGTCTTCGGCACAGGCGAGCTTGACAAAGATGAATGAAGGGTGGTGGGGATATCAGTCTCCTAAGGGAATGCCAGCAGAGCTGAACCAGGGCGAAAGGAAACCTTTAGAAGGAAGAATGGGTCTGACATTAATCTCCTGAGGGAATAGCAGCAAACCCTGAGTGTAGCACAGCCAAAGCTTGTCGAGGAAGTATGAGCGCCTGGGGGATTTCAGTCTCCTGAGGGAATAGCAGCAAAACTTGAGTGTAGCACAGGCAAAGCTTGTCGAGGAAGTATGAGCGCTTGGGGGATTTCAGTCTCCTGAGGGAATAGCAGCAAAACTTGAGTGTAGCACAGGCAAAGCTTGGCAAGGAAGTATGAGCGCCTGGGGGATTTCAGTCTCCTGAGGGCATAGCAGCAAAACTTGTGTGTAGCACAGGCAAAGCTTGTCAAGGAAGTATGAGCGCCTGGGGGATTTCAGTCTCCTGAGGGCATAGCAGCAAAACTTGAGTGTAGCACAGGCAAAGCTTGTCGAGGAAGTATGAGCGCCTGGGGGATTTCAGTCTCCTGAGGGATTAGAAGCAAAACTTGAGTGTAGCACAGGCAAAGCTTGTCGAGGAAGTGTGAGCGCCTGGGGGATTTCAGTCTCCTGAGGGAATAGAAGCAAAACTTGTGTGTAGCACAGGCAATGCTTGTCGAGGACGTATGAGCGACTGGGGGATTTCAGTCTCCTGAGGGAATAGCAGCAAAACTTGTGTGTAGCACAGGCAAAACTTGTCGAGGAAGTATGAGCGCCTGGGGGATTTCAGTCTTCTGAGGGAATAGCAGCAAAACTTGAGTGTAGCACAGACAAAGCTTGTCGAGGAAGTGTGAGCACCTGGCGTATTTCAGTCTCCTGAGGGAATAGAAGCAAAACTTGAGTGTAGCACAGGCAAAGCTTGTCAAGGAAGTATGAGCGCCTGGGGGATTTCAGTCTCCTGAGGGAATAGCAGCAAAACTTGAGTGTAGCACAGGCAAAGCCTGTCGAGGAAGTATGTGCACCTGGGGGATTTCAGTCTCCTGAGGGAATAGCAGCAAAACTTGAGTGTAGCACAGGCAAAGCCTGTCGAGGAAGTGTGAGCACCTGGGGGATTTCAGTCTCCTGAGGGAATAGCAGCAAAACTTGAGTGTAGCACAGGCAAAGCCTGTCGAGGAAGTGTGAGCACCTGGGGGATTTCAGTCTCCTGAGGGAATAGCAGTAACATTTTAGGGTAGCACAGGCAAAGCTTGTCAAGGAAGTATGAGCGCCTGGGGGATTTCAGTCTCCTGAGGGCATAGAAGCAAAACTTGAGTGTAGCACAGGCAAAGCTTGTCGAGGAAGTATGAGCGCCTGGGGGATTTCAGTCTCCTGATGGAATAGCAGCAAAACTTGAGTGTAGCACAGGCAAAGCTTGTCAAGGAAGTATGAGCAACTGGGGGGTTTCAGTCTCCTGAGGGAATAGCAGTAAAACCTGAGTATAGCACAGGCAAAGCTTGTCAAGGACGTATGAGCACCTGGGGGATTTCAGTCTCCTGAGGGATTAGCAGCAAAACTTTAGTGTAGCACAGGCAAAGCTTATCAAGGAAGTATGAGCCACTGGGGGATTTCAGTCTCCAGAGGAAATAGCAGTAAAACTTGAGTGTAGCACAGGCAAAGCTTGTCGAGGAAGTATGAGCACCTGGGGGATTTCAGTCTCCTGAGGGAATAGCAGCAAAACTTGAGTGTAGCACAGGCAAAGCTTGTCAAGGAAGTGTGAGCGCCTGGGGGATTTCAGTCTCCTGAGGGAATAGCTGCAAAACCTGAGTATAGCACAGGCAAAGCTTGTCAAGGAAGTTTGAGCACCTGGGGGATTTCAGTCTCCTGAGGGCATAGCAGCAAAACTTGAGTGTAGCACAGGCAAAGCTTATCAAGGAAGTATGAGCCCCTGGGGGATTTCAGTCTCCTGAGGGAATAGCAGCAAAACTTGAGTGTAGCACAGGCAAAGCTTGTCAAGGAAGTATGAGCACCTGGGGGATTTCAGTCTCCTGAGGGCATAGCAGCAAAACTTGAGTGTAGCACAGGCAAAGCTTGTCAAGGAAGTGTGAGCGCCTGGGGGATTTCAGTCTCCTGAGGGAATAGCTGCAAAACCTGAGTATAGCACAGGCAAAGCTTGTCGAGGAAGTGTGAGCACCTGGGGGATTTCAGTCTCCTGAGGGAATAGAAGCAAAACTTGAGTGTAGCACAGGCAAAGCTTGTCGAGGAAGTGTGAGCACCTGGGGGATTTCAGTCTCCTGAGGGAATAGAAGCAAAACTTGAGTGTAGCACAGGCAAAGCTTGTCGAGGAAGTATGAGCACCTGGGGGATTTCAGTCTCCTGAGGGAATAGAAGCAAAACTTGAGTGTAGCACAGGCAAAGCTTGTCGAGGAAGTGTGAGCACCTGGCGGATTTCAGTCTCCTGAGGGAATAGAAGCAAAACTTGAGTGTAGCACAGGCAAAGCTTGTCGAGGAAGTGTGAGCACCTGGGGGATTTCAGTCTCCTGAGGGAATAGCAGCAAAACTTGAGTGTAGCACAGGCAAAGCTTGTCGAGGAAGTATGAGCACCTGGGGGATTTCAGTCTCCTGAGGGAATAGAAGCAAAACTTGAGTGTAGCACAGGCAAAGCTTTTCGAGGAAGTATGAGCACCTGGGGGATTTCAGTCTCCTGAGGGAATAGAAGCAAAACTTGAGTGTAGCACATGCAAAGCTTGTCGAGGAAGTATGAGCACCTGGGGGATTTCAGTCTCCTGAGGGAATAGAAGCAAAACTTGAGTGTAGCACAGGCAAAGCTTGTCGAGGAAGTATGAGCACCTGGGGGATTTCAGTCTCCTGAGGGAATAGAAGCAAAACTTGAGTGTAGCACATGCAAAGCTTGTCTAGGAAGTATTAGCGCCTGGGGGATTTCAGTCTCCTGAGGGAATAGCAGCAAAACATGTGTGTAGCACAGGCAAAGCTTGTCGAGGAAGTGTGAGCGCCTGGGGGATTTCAGTCTCCTGAGGGAATAGAAGCAAAACTTGAGTGCAGCACAGGCAAAGCTTGTCGAGGAAGTATGAGCGCCTGGGGGATTTCAGTCTCCTGAGGGAATAGCAGCAAAACTTGAGTGTAGCACAGGCAAAGCTTGTCGAGGAAGTTTGAGCGCCTGGGGGATTTCAGTCTCCTGAGGGAATAGAAGCAAAACTTGAGTGTAGCACAGGCAAAGCTTCTCAAGGAAGTATGAGCGCCTGGGGGATTTCAGTCTCCTGAGGGAATAGCAGCAAAACTTGTGTGTAGCACAGGCAAAGCTTGTCGAGGAAGTGTGAGCACCTGGGGGATTTCAGTCTCCTGAGGGAATAGAAGCAAAACTTGAGTGTAGCACAGGCAAAGCTTGTCGAGGAAGTATGAGCGCCTGGGGGATTTCAGTCTCCTGAGGGAATAGCAGCAAAACCTGAGTGTAGCACAGGCAAAGCTTGTCGAGGAAGTATGAGCACCTGGGGGATTTCAGTCTCCTGAGGGAATAGAAGCAAAACCTGAGTGTAGCACAGGCAAAGCTTGTCAAGGAAGTATGAGCACCTGGGGGATTTCAGTCTCCTGAGGGAATAGCAGCAAAACTTGAGAGTAGCACAGGCAAAGCTTGTTGAGGAAGTATGAGCACCTGGGGGATTTCAGTCTCCTGAGGGAATAGCAGCAAAAATTGAGTGTAGCACAGGCAAAGCTTGTCAAGGAAGTGTGAGCACCTGGGGGATTTCAGTCTCCTGAGGGAATAGCTGCAAAACCTGAGTATAGCACAGGCAAAGCTTGTCGAGGAAGTGTGAGCACCTGGGGGATTTCAGTCTCCTGAGGGAATAGAAGCAAAACTTGAGTGTAGCACAGGCAAAGCTTGTCGAGCAAGTATGAGCGTTTGGGGGATTTCAGTCTCCTGAGGGAATAGCTGCAAAACCTGAGTATAGCACAGGCAAAGCTTGTCGAGGAAGTGTGAGCACCTGGGGGATTTCAGTCTCCTGAGGGAATAGCTGCAAAACCTGAGTATAGCACAGGCAAAGCTTGTCGAGGAAGTGTGAGCACCTGGGGGATTTCAGTCTCCTGAGGGAATAGCTGCAAAACCTGAGTATAGCACAGGCAAAGCTTGTCGAGGAAGTGTGAGCACCTGGGGGATTTCAGTCTCCTGAGGGAATAGAAGCAAAACTTGAGTGTAGCACAGGCAAAGCTTGTCGAGCAAGTATGAGCGCCTGGGGGATTTCAGTCTCCTGAGGGAATAGCTGCAAAACCTGAGTATAGCACAGGCAAAGCTTGTTGAGGAAGTATGAGCACCTGGGGGATTTCAGTCTCCTGAGGGAATAGAAGCAAAACTTGAGTGTAGCACAGGCAAAGCTTGTCGAGCAAGTATGAGCGCCTGGGGGATTTCAGTCTCCTGAAGGAATAGCAGTAAAACTTGAGTGTAGCACAGGCAAAGCTTGTCGAGGAAGTATGAGCGCCTGGGGGATTTCAGTCTCCTGAGGGAATAGCAGCAAAACTTGAGTGTAGCACAGGCAAAGCTTGGCAAGGAAGTATGAGCGCCTGGGGGATTTCAGTCTCCTGAGGGCATAGCAGCAAAACTTGTGTGTAGCACAGGCAAAGCTTGTCGAGGAAGTATGAGCGCCTGGGGGATTTCAGTCTCCTGAGGGCATAGCAGTAAAACTTGAGTGTAGCACAGGCAAAGCTTGTCGAGGACGTATGAGCACCTGGGGGATTTCAGTCTCCTGAGGGAATAGCAGCAAAACTTGAGTGTAGCACAGGCAAAGCTTGTCGAGGAAGTATGAGCACCTGGGGGATTTCAGTCTCCTGAGGGAATGGCAGCAAAACTTGAGTGTAGCACAGGCAAAGCTTGTCGAGGAAGTATGAGCGCCTGGGGGATTTCAGTCTCCTGAGGGAATGGCAGCAAAACTTGAGTGTAGCACAGGCAAAGCTTGTCGAGGAAGTGTGAGCACCTGGGGGATTTCAGTCTCCTGAGGGCATAGCAGTAATACTTGAGTGTAGCACAGGCAAAGCTTGTCGAGGAAGTATGAGCGCCTGGGGGATTTCAGTCTCCTGAGGGAATGGCAGCAAAACTTGAGTGTAGCACAGGCAAAGCTTGTCGAGGAAGTGTCAGCGCCTGGGGGATTTCAGTCTCCTGAGGGCATAGCAGTAATACTTGAGTGTAGCACAGGCAAAGCTTGGCAAGGAAGTATGAGCACCTGGGGGATTTCAGTCTCCTGAGGGCATAGAAGCAAAACTTGTGTGTAGCACAGGCAAAGCTTGTCGAGGAAGTGTGAGCACCTGGGGGATTTCAGTCTCCTGAAGGAATAGCAGTAAAACTTAAGTGTTGCACAGGCAATGCTTGTCGAGGACGTATGAGCGCCTGGGGGATTTCAGTCTCCTGAGGGAATAGCAGCAGGGCTGGGTCACAGAGAAAGGTTAGGATGGAAGAATGAATGACTATGGGGTACCGGTCGCTTGAGAGACTAGCATCAAGGCTGGACCGTGGCACAGGGAAAACTTAGCAAGGAAGAATGAGTGCCTGTAAGAAGTCAGTCTCCCAAGGGTATAACATTGGAACTTGAATGTGTCTCAGGGAAAGCTTGGGAAGAAAGAATGAATGTCTGTGGGACATCTTCTGAAGGAATACCTGGAGAGCTGGACTGAGGCACACAGAAAACTTAAGAAGACAGAATGAGCACCCAATAGATATTCAGTAGTGTAACGCAAAATAATGCCCCCCATGCAGAATGTGATGGGGGCCCAGGAGTCTCCCATATCTCACAGATGTTCATTGGCCTTTGGGTGAAGTGTGGTCCCCCTGAGAAGTTGTGGCCCCCTGCACTTCAAGAGCTCCAGGGACCTGTGTTACAGCCATTTGGATATCAGTCTGTTGAGGGAATAGCAGTGCAGAAAGAAGGTTTCGGAAAGAAGAATGAATGAGTGTCAGGCTGCCCGGTTCACTCCCTCAGGAATACGCTACCCACCTGGGCACCCGCCTTCCATCCCAGCCCCGCTGCTCCATGTGTGCCCGCTGCCCCATCACGCGTGCAAGCGCGTGCCCACCACCAGCTTTCAATCTGAAAACCCGGCACTCAGGAGCCCCTCAGAGGCAGAATCCTTAAATTTACTACCCTGAGTTAACCATTCTGAATGAGTTATGTTTAAAATTCCTTTTGAATCTGATTTAGAAAAAAATAAGGAAATCAATTAATCCCTTTTTCTAATTTCACTTCGTCCGGGCCATTGATTCTGCTTCTCATTAGTTATTTTAATGATTTCACTTCCGCGCCCAGGAGTTGCTCTCATGTCTTACACGAGAAGCGACTGCAAAATGCAAATGAGCGGGGTTTAAAATGAGATATTTCTCCCCATCCATTCAGAGACGTTTTAAGGCATGGGCGAAGTGGGCTACCGCCCAGGGCTCCCACCTTCCAAAGGACGGCTGTGAAAGTGAATTTTTGTTGACCCTTCAGGGCTGGCCCTGGACCCCGGGCTCCCGGCTGCAGGGCCGCTCCCTCATTCTGCCTGCTGGCCATGTGATCACACGTCCTGTGATACTGTCCATACTTTACTGGACAGTCCCACCGTATATCCCTTCTGGACATCAGTGCAATCTACGCTCCGGGAATCTATGGATCTCTCCTCACCACTTCCTGACCCCCTAATGCTCCTCCATGACTTATCGGACAGTCCCGAATTGACCCGCCATACTCGTCGATTGCTCGTCTGCCCTCACAGCTGCCCAAATCTGTATTTTGTGACATTGGCTCTCTCCGATATCGCCGCCACGTGAGGAATGGTTTGCGGAGATGTGCGAGGCCGCATCATATAAAAAGATAATTTACAATTTAATGGACAGAGCAGATACCTATCTTCTTATATAGTCACCCTTTATGCAAGATACCCTCTCCATCCCCCTGAGGGGCATATCTACAACGCGGCAATAGAAAATTATCGCCTCTTTTGCAGCCGTTTTCGGACGAAATGCAGAGATAATTTTATCGCCTAATTAGCAAACTCACGCTAACGCGTGAAACCTTGCGTTAGCCAGGAATTCCGAACGCCAAGCTTTGCATCTCTAATGAGATGCAAAGTGGGCGTTCCTGACCTGACATGACAGGAGAAATGTCACTAAGCGACATTTCTCCTATCAGCAAGCCCCACGCTATGAAGCATAGCGGCAGGAAAAGTAGCGATAACCCCTGTTATCGCTACTTTCCTTACGCCTGCTTCAGGACTGACTTAGCCATGATATCCTATGGAAGGTGGATATCATGTCTAAGTTTGTGAGTCCCTATCAGCAAGCTAACGCCACACTACATGAGATTATCGCTGGGTTTCCAGCGATAATCTCACGTTAGCCAGTTAGCGCTAGGATTTCTATCGCTATTGAGATAAGCGTTGCTAATAGCACGCTATCTCAGCGATAAAAATCCACGCTAGCCGGCGATAATTATCCTAGCGCTAAGTGCGCTTAGCGATAATTATCGCCGGTTGTTGCTGATATGCCCCATAGTTCGCTTAGAATCTTGCTTCTTCCTCATTAACATCATTGTATTCAATACCCCTCCCTGCCCATCCCTTCCCTTTCTTCCCTGCTTTGTAGTTTCCGCCTTTCTTCCCTTCTTTTCTCGTTGTCCTCCCCTTCCTCTCTTTACTTTCTTCCTTCTATAGCTTCTTCTCTCACCCTTCTCTTCCCTTTTCTATCCCTCTTCAATATTATATCTCAGTATTGTTTGCTATTGGTGCATGTATCATAATCAATGTTTATATCTCTATATGTGTGTGAGCTGGACTTGCATGTCACAGTATTTCCTGTTTTTATTCAGCTCTTACTTTTACCAATAACATAATTGTTGCACAAAAAAAGAAAGTGATGTTTTCTGAATCTCACTTCTATCTAGTTCTCTGTCTTAACTTTTAATGTATAAGTAAATGTTTTTTTGGTATCGTTGTTTTTGAAGAAGTAGAAAGTAGTAGTGTTGTTCTGAGCAGTGGCCCTAAAAATATTTCTTGGCTGCAGCACCCAAAATCCTTAAGTTGTCACTGCATCCGTTCCTCTGTTTCTGCAGCTCCCGGTCCTCCTTCTTGTGCTCGCAGGTGCACCCAGTGTGTGGAAAGGGCAGAGGGGGATTTGAAGGGAGGCACATGGGGCACTTTCGGAAAGGCCGGAAGGGTTGAGGAAGAGTCAATACCATGCAGAGCACTGTTCCCAGCCCCAGGCATTCCAGGCTTTCAGAGCCTGGCATGTGAATCCTCTGAACCTCTATTACTCATTTAAGGCCTGGTGTTATGAGTGATTCCACCCCAGCTCTACTGGCCTTTCAGGGCCCTACCGAGGAGCGGCTCTTCCTTAACCGACTGGACCCTTAGCAACGCAGCCGGTGGGATAATTTGCCATTCCCCTATAGGAGGGACAGTCTACTACCAGGGAAAACCTGTTGGTGCTGAACGGAAACATACAAATAATGACCCCACACCCTGAAAAAAAGGTCCCTGTGTGTGCGGTGGGATGCGTGCTTTCATCCACGTCATTCCTGCCGACGGGCATCTCGGCCCCTGTGTGTGCGGTGGGATGCGTGCTTCCATCCTCTTCATTCCTGACAACGGCAACTCGGCCCCTGTGTGTGCGGTGGGATTCGTGCTTTCATCCTCGTCATTCCTGCCGACGGCATCTCGGCCCCTGTGTGTGCGGTGGGATGCGTGCTTTCATCCTCGGCATTCCTGCCGACGGGCATTTCGGCCCCTGTGTGTGCGGTGGGATGCGTGCTTCCATCCTCTTCATTCCTGACAACGGCATCTCGGCCCCTGTGTGTGCGGTGGGATGCGTGCTTTCATCCTCGGCATTCCTGCCGACGGGCCTCTCGGACCCTCTGTGTGCGGTGGGATGCGTGCTTTGATCCTCGTCATTCCTGACAACGGCATCTCGGCCCCTGTGTGTGCGGTGGGATTCGTGCTTTCATCCTCGTCATTCCTGCCGACGGCATCTCGGCCCCTGTGTGTGCGGTGGGATGCGTGCTTTCATCCTCGGCATTCCTGCCGACGGGCATTTCGGCCCCTGTGTGTGCGGTGGGATGCGTGCTTCCATCCTCTTCATTCCTGACAACGGCATCTCGGCCCCTGTGTGTGCGGTGGGATGCGTGCTTCCACCCTCGTCATTCCTGCCGACGGGCCTCTCGGACCCTCTGTGTGCGGTGGGATGCGTGCTTTGATCCTCGTCATTCCTGCCGACGGGCATTTTGGCCCCTGTGTGTGCGGTGGGATGCGTGCTTTGATCCTCGTCATTCCTGCCGACGGGCATTTCGGCCCCTGTGTGTGCGGTGGGATGCGTGCTTTCATCCTCGGCATTCCTGCCGACGGGCATTTCGGCCCCTGTGTGTGCGGTGGGATGCGTGCTTCCACCCTCGTCATTCCTGTGGACGGGCATTTCGGCCCCTGTGTGTGCGGTGGGATGCGTGCTTCCACCCTCGTCATTCCTGCCGACGGGCATTTCGGCCCCTGTGTGTGCGGTGGGATGCGTGCTTCCACCCTCGTCATTCCTGTGGACGGGCATTTCGGCCCCTGTGTGTGCGGTGGGATGCGTGCTTCCACCCTCGTCATTCCTGCCGACGGGCATTTCGGCCCCTGTGTGTGCGGTGGGATGCGTGCTTCCACCCTCGTCATTCCTGTGGACGGGCATTTCGGCCCCTGTGTGTGCGGTGGGATGCGTGCTTTCATCCTCGGCATTCCTGCCGACGGGCATTTCGGCCCCTGTGTGTGATGTGGGATGCGTGCTTCCACCCTCGTCATTCCTGTGGACGGGCATTTCGGCCCCTGTGTGTGCGGTGGGATGCGTGCTTCCACCCTCGTCATTCCTGTGGACGGGCATTTCGGCCCCTGTGTGTGCGGTGGGATGCGTGCTTCCACCCTCGTCATTCCTGTGGACGGGCATTTCGGCCCCTGTGTGTGCGGTGGGATGCGTGCTTCCACCCTCGTCATTCCTGTGGACGGCATTTCGGCCCCTGTGTGTGCGGTGGGATGCGTGCTTCCACCCTCGTCATTCCTGCCGACGGCATTTCTGCCCCTGTGTGTGCGGTGGGATGCGTGCTTTCATCCTCGTCATTCCTGCCGACGGCATTTCTGCGCCTGTGTGTGCGTTGGGATTCGTGCTTTCATCCTCGTCATTCCTGCCGACGGCATTTCTGCCCCTGTGTGTGCGTTGGGATTCGTGCTTCCACCCTCGTCATTCCTGTGGACGGCATTTCGGCCCCTGTGTGTGCGGTGGGATGCGTGCTTCCACCCTCGTCATTCCTGCCGACGGCATTTCTGCCCCTGTGTGTGCGGTGGGATGCGTGCTTTCATCCTCGTCATTCCTGCCGACGGCATTTCTGCCCCTGTGTGTGCGTTGGGATTCGTGCTTTCATCCTCGTCATTCCTGCCGACGGCATTTCTGCCCCTGTGTGTGCGTTGGGATTCGTGCTTTCATCCTCGTCATTCCTGCCGACGGCATTACTGCCCCTGTGTGTGCGGTGGGATGCGTGCTTTCATCCTCGTCATTCCTGCCGACGGCATTTCTGCCCCTGTGTGTGCGTTGGGATTCGTGCTTTCATCCTCGTCATTCCTGCCGACGGCATCTCGGCCCCTGCACTGCACCGCGTGCATGAAAACGTGGCGGGTGCAGGTGGCATGGTGGGAAGATGGAGCTAGTGGGCGAGGGGGCACTGCGTAAATAAAAAAGAACACTGGACAATCGCCACGCGGCAAACATCCACACCCAGAGTGTGTCGGTATTTTCCCAAATGGCAAAATATCCACAAATCGTGTGTGTTATTCGTTATTTTGTTTTTTACATAAACAAACTCACATTGTGGGAGTTTGTTTTTGAAAACAACAAACCCTTTTTGTACCCTCAGAGGATGACCGTTCCTTGGAAGGTACAAGGAACACCACTGGGCCTGCAGTGACCTCTAGGTTTGGCAGGGTGTAGTCTGGGGTGGCGGGAGTAATGCCCTCCCCTATTCTGAATGAAGGACTCCTGTCCGCAAACTCAGTAGGCCCATAAGAACACAACTGCAGCCATCAGATCAAAATGTGCTCTCATGACTTCGGGTCAAACTGCAGTAATCTGGCGAACAACGGGTCAACAGTGACATGCTAGTGTCATACCACAGCGCAGACCGCTCAGGCCCCGGACGCAGTCACTGGATGTACGAGGGCCGGTTCCCCCCATATTGGGCATCTGATGGAAGAGATGTGCTGATGACTGCCCAGCACACAGAGAAAGTCCCCGCCCACTTCCACAAACTGGGAACATGCCAAATCCATGCATTGTGGGGCCTGATCATTTCCACACAATTAAGTCCTGCCAACTCCTGCACAGGGCATGACAAATGTACTCCTCAAGGGCCTGCCCATTGCCACATGCCTTGGCTGACCAACTTCTGCTCTACGAGCCTCTTCTCACTAAGAGTCCCTCAACGCCTTCCTACTGAGGACCAACCACCTGCAGGCAACCGACGGCTGACAAGGGTCTGCACTACCATCACAAAAGAGGGTAGTAGTGTTCCCTAAAAGGGAAACACCGCACATCAAAAATAAACCGATATTGTGCACATAGATAGTAAATGGCGTGAATAATAAACAAGTTGCTGTAAGTACAGCGGGGTGCTTAGCTAGCTTGAGGCACCCACCACCCGAGAGTGCTATTGGCACGTTGAAAACAACACGTGCCTAAGTAACAGAAAAATAAGCTAATACAGCACACCCATCATAAGTAAGATTTGTATCCAAGACAATAAACAGTATTATGGACAAGTGTCAATCAAAATTCAATAAGTCAGTCCAAATAATCCTAAAATTCCAAGGGGAGCAATGATGCACAGGGTAATCCACAAGACTTCAGTAGAAAACGTTCTTTTTATTGATTTTCAGATTTATTTTTTCTTCTTCTTTCTTCCAGCGTCTAAAACAGCCAACACGTGTTTCGTCCGTACAAATAAGAATTCAGACTTTCTCAAGGCTAAAGAAAGTTCATGGTAGGTTCGTAGTCCAGTCAAGATAAATGGAAAATCCAAAATAAATCGTATATCAAATAATGAAATCCCTAATGTAGTTCGCAATATGTCGATCAAACCAAAATCGGTAGTTTCAAGAGTGACGTTCTTGGACCATGTAACGTAAAGAAGAAGTAGAACAGCAGCACGATCAAGTCTGTCATCTATCAATAGCCTAATGCGGTCCCACTAAAGCTGCACTCAAAATGTCGAGGGAACAACAACTAGAGGGGTAGCCAGGCCGGGTATAAGAAAAGTCAACAGAGCCCTGCACAGATGGTGAGGTTCCAATAAACTGCGGATTACCAATATCAAGAAAACGGCCCGATCCTGATAAATCAAGACCTCATGTGTCCCCAAGTCATGCCGAACCTTCAGCACGTGGCAACGCTCTCGATCCAATTGAGGCGCAAATAACCGGCCATCTTGAAGTAAATACTGGTGCTCGAGTGCCCATTGCCACATGCCATGACTGACCAAATTCTGCTCTACAAGCCTCTACTCACCAAGGGGCATATTATCAAGGACGGCGTTAAACATTATCGCCGGTTTAGCGGCACAAAACTGCCGCTAAAGCGGCGATAATGGGCTTGATAATATGCCCTTGAGAATTCCCATAGAAGCCCAGGTTCTGGTGTCAACATGGGCTTCTATTGGAATTTTCTGCGGCATATTATCAAGCCCATTATCGCCGCTTTAGCGGCAGTTTTCTGTCGCTAAACCGGCGATAATTTTAACGCCGTCCTTGATAATATGTCCCTAGAGTCCCTCAACAACTTCCTGCTGAGGACTAACTACCTGCAGGCAACCGACGGCCTACAAGGATGTGCACTACACCTACAAATGAGTGCCAGTCAATTTCTGCCCACTGAGAATCAACTGACTGAAGTCCTACTCATTGGGAGGCCTCAAATACCCTCATACAGAGGACTTACCAAATGCAGCAACTGACGGCCCGTGAGGGTCTGCCCACCTCTGCACGTTGAAGCCCTGACAACTTCTGGAACAAGTGGGCCCACAAACGTCACATCTGACTCCGACCCCACGCTCCCCTTCAATGCTATGATCAAAAGAACATCAGTCCGTGCACTGAAAAAACCAACACCCCTCACGACAACTCAAATGACATCATTGATGACAGCACTGATGACAGCATCCAGAGGTACCAGTAATCTACCTTTGGCTGGGTGCTGCAGGGATTGGCTGCAGGATGCCACTCTGTGCCCAACATCCTGTGGGCAACAAACACCCACTATGCACGACCTTCTGCTGTAGACGATGACCTTTCTTCTACAAGCACCCAAACCCTGCCCTGTATGGCCTTCAGGGGTGTGCAAAGGGGGCTGACTGCAAGGCCTGACCTACCACTAGGCCTATGACCTGAGGCTATCACTCCGCGGTTGGCCAACACCTAGTACACAAGACCTTCAGCCAAGCACAGCAAGGTCTGGACACAGTACCTGGCCTTTGGGCAGGCCTTGCACACAACCCTCCACAGTTGGCCAACCTACAGCTGTGCACAACAGGGGTTGACTGTGGGGACTGATGTATGGCCATGCCATGCACCAAAGTTTCCGTGGCTAGACAATACTCTATGAGCACAACTTTTGACTGTGTGCATCAGTGGTTGATCGCAGGCCTGGCCTTTCACCAGGATCTGCATCAAAATACTCATAAGTGGCTAATCCCTGCTCCACTCAGCTTCAGCTATGCACAGCAGGAGTTAGTCTCAGGGACTAGTCTGCAACTAGGACCGGCACCCAACCCTTTCTGGTCAGCAAACCCCTACTGCGTATAACATTTGATTGTGCTTAGCAGGGTTTGGGCCAAAGGCCGAAGCATAGGCCACACCCGGCTCCCATTGCTCTGCAGTCAGTACTATCTGCATATGGCTGCAGGCCATTTTTTGCTAGTTAATTCTTAAAATGTTTGCTCACAGTCCAATGTCAACAGATTTGTCATAGATGATGTCATCAGTGATGTCATCAATGATGTAATTTAACGCGTCATGAGTGATGCCATACAAAAAGTCATAATCAGTGCTGATGAGGTTTCTAGTTATGGTTGGTTTAACCATAACTTCGAATTTCAGTGGGTTTAGGGTTTGTTTGTATTTAATCAGAACTGCACTTTAACTAGGTTTTTTCATGGAATGTCTGAGTGTTTTTTTAAACATGTGTCAAGGTCTTATAATCAAAGCTTACCATAACTTCACGGTAACCTTCAGTGAATTTGGGATGTTTTCTGATAAGGTACCAAACATAAATGTTTTTTTCACCTAACCTCCTATTTACTGCCAACCCACGCAATGCACAACCTTTGACCTTGTGCAGAGGAGTTGGTTGCAAGGGCTGGGGTTCGGCCTGCAGTGGATGGCCAACCCAAGCTGTGCATTCTCTTTGTTTGTGCACAGCGCGGTTGGCTGTAGGGCATGAGCCCAACCCACCCAAGGCAGTTAACGATCACAGCACAGAACCTTCGGCTGTGCTAAGCAGGAGTTGATCGCAGGACCTGCTCCCAACCCATCATGGACAGACAGCCCATGCAGCACACAGTCTTTGACCATGCCCTGTGGAGGTTGGCCACAGGACCTGACCTTTGGGCAGGATCACTGCCCAACCCACCAAACTTGGCCAAATCCACCGCACATGACTGAACGCCATACACAGCTGGGGTTGGCCAAACACAGATATAGCTCACCAAATTCTTTTTTTAAATGTAGATTTCAGAACTCACAAATCTTGTGCCAAATTTGTGAATCTAGAGGCTGCAGTAAGGTCTTTGGGCCCCAGTAAGGGTTTACAGTTCTCAAATCTGGCACAGGATTTGCAAATTATGCAGTAAGACATTTTTATATAACATTTGTTGATTTGTTGTCATGGTGACCCTTTGCTCCCCAGCTCATCTTGCCCTTTTATGACCCTTTTGCTTTTATTTTTCTTGCAACATGGTGCTTTAACAAATCCGCAAAAGATCCCTAGTCCAAAGTTGTAGCTTTATCTTTTAACTGGATTGTGATTATCCCTGACTTTGTGAGTCTGCAGAGTATCCACAGATAAACAGTCCAGACATTTCTAAAATGTAACATCTTCATGCTCAGAGCATTACACTTTTTAAAAGCCAATTGTCCCATCATTAATGAGTGAATTTACACCAAACCGAACAAAAGCAATTCCTTTTGTAAAATTGCACTTTTATGTCATGTTTTTTGTAATTCAGCTCAGCTGTTTTTTAATGTACTGACGAGCTAATATTCCTCTGGGAGATAAAATGGAAAATGTTACTCTAGGTCCCTCCCTTTTTTTGTCCCGCGCTTTTTGATTCTGCACAGAACTTGCCATGAAGGACCCAAAGAGGATCAACCTTTTTTATTGTAAACTTTTGCACAGATTATTCAAACAGTCTCAAAGTTATTCTTGCGACCTAGCTGCTGAATAGAGCACATCATGAAAAACCCTGAACATCATCTGAAATGTCATTTGTGATATCATCACAGCAAGACCTTGACAGACCACACAGACCACGCAGCCTTCAAAATCGCCATCACCGCACACCACCACCTCATCAGAACTGCAAAGAAAACAGCCATACAGGAACGTATCAACGCCAACACACACAACAGCAAAGAACTCTTCACCTCGGTCAAAGAATTCACCAAACCCAACACAGAGACAGCAGACATTCCCCTCTCAAGATCTCTGTGACAACCCTGCCACCTTCTTCCACCGCAAGATCAAGGAGATCTATCAAAGCTTTGCAACCCAAGTCCCACCCACCCCAACCGCTACCACTGCACCCAATGGCCCCAGACTCCAGGAGACCTGGACCAGCTGGACTACCCTCACCTCTGATGACACCCTCAGGATCATGAAGAGCATCTAATCCAGGCACCTCCATCGCCCCCAAACTCTGCCGCACCATAAACTGCTCCATCGAGACCACCACCTTCCATGAAGACTGGAAACACACAGAGATCAACTCCCTGCTGACCCGACAGACCTCAAAAACTACAGACCCATCTCTCTGCTCCCCTTCCCAGCCAAAGTCATCAAGCTGGCCATCAACGCCCAACTCTATGAGTTCATCGACCCAAACCACATCCTGGAACTCTCCCAATTGGGCTTCAGATGCAACAACAGCACCAAGACCACATTCCTCGCTGCTACAGAAACATCTGCACCCTTCTCTATTGAGGCAAAACTGCAGCCCTCATCCTCCTGGACTTCTCGGCCACCTTCAACATCATCTCCCACCGCACCCTCTGGGCAAGACTCCATGGCGCCGGTGTCCACGACAAAGCCCTATAAAGAATCCGCTCCTTCCTCACTGGCCAAATACAGAGAGTCAGACAACCACCGTTTTACTCAGAACCCACAGAGCTCAGCTGAGGAGTGCCTCAGGGCTCCCCCTGAGCCCCACCGTCTTCAACGTCTACATGCCCCGCTCACAGCCATCGTCAGAAGCCACAGACTCAACATCGTCCCCTACGCTGATGACACCCAGCTGATTCTTTCCCTCACAGTCAAACCCAGAGCTGCCAAGAGCAACTTCCACAACAGGATGAAGGCAGTCACCATCTGGATGAAGGACAGCTACCTCAAGCTCAACTCAGACAAGACCGAAGTGCTCATCCTGGGTTCCACCCCCTCCGTGTGGGACGTCTCCTGGTGGCCTGCAGCACTTTGAACCCCCCCAAACCCACAAACCATGCATGAAACCTCAGGATCATCCTGGACTCCTCACTCTAAATGAACCGCCAAATCAACACTGTCTCATCCTCCTGCTTCTACACATAATACCTGCTTTGGAAAATCTTCAAGTGTATCCCCACGAGTCCAGAAAAACGGTCACCCATGTGTTCGTCAGCAGCAGATTTGATTACGGCAACGCATTTTAGGCCGGCACCCCCAAAAACTCCTAAAGAAACTGCAGAACATCCAGAACACCTCCGCCAGACTCATCCTGAACATCCCCCGCTGCAGCCACATTACCAGTCTCCTGAGAGGCATCCACTGGATCCCAATCATCAAAATAATTACTTTCAAGCTCCTCACGCATGCCCACAAAGCCCTCCACAATGCATGGCATGCATACCTCAATCCCTGCCTCTCCTTCTACACAGTCACCAGACATCTCTGCTGTGCCCAACTGACCCTTCCCACCATTGCACGGATCCGCAAAACCGCGGCTGGAGGAAGATCCTTCTCCTAGCTTGAGGTGAAGACCTGGAACTCCCTGCCTCTACATCTCAGGCACCCACCGTCACTGCCTCAATTCAGGAAGGACCTCACGACCTGGCTCTTCGAGTGAACGGCCGATCCCCCCCCACCCACAGCGCCTTGATGAGACCTTAACAGGTGAGAGGTCGCACGTTACAAGAAATAAGATTGATTGACTGATATAATTTAACAATATAATGAGTTATGGATATCTTACCTAACATTAGCTGCTGAATTGCAGTGGTATATATATTACGTGGCTGTACAACTGATTTGGATGACAGGATGGCTGGTGGTTGACTGATCCAGAGAGGCAAGAAACAGAAATTTTAGGCACCAGTGAACTCTTGAGAACCCTATACCAATACACTAGACCAGTGGTGCCTTACACCAGGGTGAACGATAATGGCTTGTTGGAATCTGTACTCCAAGAAGCCGAACACGAAGGTCCCATATTCTCCTGATCTACTGTTGTGCGTGAAGCCGGCGATGGCAATAATGCTTGAATCACTCTAGTGAATTTATACGCTGGGGTGAACTTCTAACATTTACCACTCTCGTGGATGACTACGGGGCGCACAATGGACACTTCCAGACCTATAGGACCCTGTGGGCGGCGCTAGACATCAGCTGGGGGCTGAGAGCAACTAAGCCTTTAAAATAAAGCATTATTCCCTTTACTGATGCACGAGGTAAGCTGTAAAGCAGTAACCTGCATGCATTGGCGGTAGCCCCAATGTTCCGTGCTTCTGATCCAGCGCAAAAACCCTAGCAACGGGGAAACAAAAAGTACCGATATCCTCCCTGCGTCACAGACCCGACGTCACACTAA
The DNA here is from genome assembly GCF_964204655.1 of Triturus cristatus. Lineage (NCBI taxonomy): Eukaryota > Metazoa > Chordata > Amphibia > Caudata > Salamandridae > Triturus > Triturus cristatus. The sequence continues at coordinate 1,249,168,857 of NC_140592.1, read as the reverse complement.
CTCATTCACACATGCAGTCATTGGTGGGGCCCATAACACCAACACTCACACGTTCCTTCCACACCTGTCTGCACACACAGGAGGGATGAGTGATTCAAGCGCCGGACATGTAGGGGGAACACCTTATAACCTATAGGGAAGGAAAAGTCATTTACAAATATACATTAACGCCCTTTCGCCTACAGATCCTTAATCCTAAAACATCAAGGCACTCCTCCCACTTCGGTCAATGGACCAAATTAGTTGGATTGGTTGATGGTGATTTAGAACCAGCTAAAACAGATTTAAGACTTCAGAATCTATCTCTTGAATGAAACTCGCAACTCATGAATTCTCCTTAATCAATAATTGTTTATCTAAAATTTCATAATGATTTAAATTCGCATTTGTCTTGTCAAAGTTTAGAAAGTTTATATCAAATTTTGAGTAAATTGCAGAACATCATATTTACCTAATCTGGCTATTTGGAGTCCTCTAATTCATAGGCTCTGCATAATTTTGTCGTAAATCGTCCGAAAGCAAGCCAGAGCTCAAAGTTCTTTGCTCGGCACGTTACAGTCCCAAAGGTCGGCAAAGGACCAGAGACGTGCAAGCATCTATCAGTTATGTCTTTTTCCGTATTTTATTGTCTTTCCATTAGCAGCACTTTTGTGTTATTCAGTTTGGCATTTGATCGTCTTTCACTTTTCTCTCGTAATCTTGATACAGAACTTCCTGAACATACGTTTCTTCTCCAATATCAGACAAGATAACTCTCAGGATTTCTGATTCTTCGTCTTCCTCAACTACTTCTGGTACAGGCCCCTCTGGATTTTCTTTGCTATCCGCCTCTTCTTTTATTTCAGGCAGGGCCACATACATCCATTCGGTGACTAGGGGTGGGCGGAATTTGCGAAATTCACTTTTGCAAATTATCGCGAAAATGTTAAAAATCTCCGCAAACACGCGGAAATATTGTGAAGATGCGGAAGTTTTTTTCCCGACCGTTCGCGGTATGTTCTGCGTGGTCGCAGCTCGCCAACTTACCCATGCGGCCATTTTGTTTTCACTTGTCTAGCGGTGCATGATCGCGAGAAGAAAGACGTGATCGCTCAACGAAGAAGTTACTGCGGTCGCGAGACAGCGCAAATGGCTACCAACAATCCAACATCTCGTGGAGAACGTGACCGGATCGGGAAAACTTGTCGGCAAACGCGGGGATTCAGGTAAGGCGATCGCGCGCACGCAAGAATGTATTATTTTACAGCGCGAGCAAGCAACAAATTTCCGGTAAAATGCGGATTGCGGAAATTTTGACATTTTCACGCTCTCCGCGGAACGCGAAAATGTCAAATTATCGCAATTTCCGCGAGCGGAACGGATTTTTAGCACAGGCCTACCGGCGACTTATACTTTTGGTTAGGTTTTCTTGTTCTTTTGTTTTTCTCTGCTGTAGTTATTTTCAAATTTTTCGGTTTTTCTTGACTAGATACTTCATTCACTTGTTCTGCTCTTGGTGAATTTACTCGTGTCAGTCGGTATCTCAACCTCTTTATTTTGTTTGGCCAAATTTCATCTCTTGCTGGTCTTTTCGATTTATTTCCTTTATCATTCTTCTCAGCTCTCCATGCTCTCTTTCTCAGGACTCGACCTTCTGGTACTTCTTCATCACTATCCTCTGATTCTGTTTCACCTTGCTTTTTGCTTTCATCTGTTCTTCTTTCCACCACTTCTTTTATTTTCCCTACTTCTGTCCCTCCTCGTGGTTTTTGCACACAATCTTCCTGCTGACTAACTATCCCTTCTTCTGACTGGATGTTCGAATTCCCTACAACTCCTCGGGGGTCTTCCGCAAGAATCTTTCCCTCACTTTCTGTATCTGGCACCTGTTCATCTATTTTTATTATTTCAGGTGGAATTTCTCTCAGCTTTCCATCAGGAACTTCCTTATCAACAATTTCTTTGATTGTCTCTTCACTGCTTTTCTCTTTTCTCCAATGTACCTGTTCTTGTTCAATCTCTGAGTCTGAGCTGGTATCAGAAATCTGTAATTTTCTTCTCAAGGGAATATTTTCTGGGGCAGCGGTCAAATTTGGTTCTGACTCCCCCTTTCAGGATTTTCTCTTGTTCTTGTTTCTTCAGCATCTGATTCAGAACTAGTTTCTGACTTTTCAAAATATTCTCCTTACTTGTTATCCACTGGATTTGGAATTATCAATGTGTGACTAGCATGAATCCAGTCCTTTATTCCAGCACACTTCACAGCTGTTGTTGTGGTCAAAATCACTTGTCGTGGTTTTCCCCAACGTGGGACCAGACAGCTCCTTCTTCTGTGTACTTTAATTCTCACCCAGTCTCCTGGGCTCAGATCATGAGCTTGCTTCTTTTCAAGGGTGGTGGCATCCGATCCAACCTGATGAAACACAGAATGAACTGCGTCAGCCAGCCCCTTACAGTAATCCAACACCAAGTATTCAGTTATAGGCAACATCTTGTTGACTGGTATGAAAACATGTCGCATTGCTCTTCCCATGACAATTTCATGGGGACTCAGGCCTGTGTTCCTATCTGGAATAGATCTAATAGTCATGAGTACTAGAGGTAAGACATCAGGCCATTTCAAACCTGTGGCTAAACACATTTTTCCCAATCGTTTTTTAATGGTGCCATTCATTTGTTCCACCACACCAGAAGCCTCTGGGCGATAGGCACAATGTAGTTTCTGTTGTACATTCAATGCTTCACAAATCAACTTCATGATCTCATTATGGAAATGCTTTCCTCTATCTGACTCATTTGTGACTGGGAACCCGAATCTAGGGATGAATTTCCTCAAAAGCAATTTTGCTACTGTGATTCCATCACTTCTTCTTGTGGGATATGCCTCTACCCATCTAGAAAATAAACAGACCATCACTAGAACATACCTCAACCTGTTACAGGGAGGCATTTCAATTAAATCAATCTGTATTCTGGTGAAGGGCCCTCCCTCTCGACCTATCGTTCCTAGACTTACCACTGTTGTCCTTCCAGTATTAAACTGCTGACATATAAGGCATCTTTGACAAAGGCTCTCAGCTACAAGTCTGAATTTTGCATTGTACCATGTTTGCTTAAATGACCTAACCATGGCATCTCTCCCTATGTGTGTTTGTCCATGATACATCCGTGCCATGGCAGACACCATGCTATCAGGCATGACTGGTCTTCCATCTCGATAGACCCACACATGATCTGTTTCTCTTGGTTAACATCCTGCTTTTACCCACTGTCTCATTTCCTCATCTCCTGCTTCTTTCTGCAATTGCCTCACTTCTTCCCAGGTACTCACAATTTTAGTAAACAATAGGGGACAAGAATTAATTTCCCTTTCTTTTGCCCTGTTGATCGAATTCTGATTACGAGCACAATATTGAGCCATATCGTTGGCGTACTTATTACCAACTGCGACATAGTCTCCCGTCTGAGCATGAGCAGCACACTTCACTGCGGCCAATTGCTTAGGCAACTTCCCAACCACTTCAGCATTCTTTATAGGAGTTTCACTTGAAGTCAGAAATCATCTCTGCAGCCATATCTGACCAAAATCATGCACAACACCGAAGCCATACTGACTATCAGTTATCACAGTCACTCTTACATTCTTTCCCAACTTGCATGCTCTAGTTAAGGCTTCAAGTTCAGCAACCTGAGCTGATTTTACTCCCTTCAGGTAAGATGCTTCCATTACTGCTGCAACTGTGCATACTGCATATGCTGCACTTCGAATTCCTTTGTCTGTTCTCAAGCATGACCCGTCCACAAACATCACAAAGTCACTTTCTGACAATGGTACATCTTTTATATCAGGACGTGGTTTTGTACAGAAATCGAGTACATCCAAACAATCATGATCCACTTCGTCTCTGACTTCTACATTCTCAGCATCAGGTAGTAACGTTGAAGGATTCACATTCAAGCATCTCACAAGGCTCACATTCATTGCACCTAATATGACCTCCTCATATTTAGTCAGCCGACTATGTGTCATGAACTGAGTGCGACTCCTTGTTAAAAGGATTGCCACATCATGAGGTACAAGCACTCGCACAGGATATCCCATCACAATTCCTTCACTCTGTTCCAGACTCTTACAAGTAGCAGCTACTGCTTTCAAACAACCTGGCAGCGCTACAGCTACAGGGTCTAGCATAGCTGAAAAATATGCAATTGGTCTTCTCAATTTTCCATGTTTCTGTATTAGTACAGAGAGTGGACATCCATTCCTCTCACTGCAGTACAATTCAAACTCCTTATCGTAATCAGGCATTCATAATGCTGGCGCTTCACACAAACTGTCTCTCAATTGTTTAAAAGCAGCTAGTTCTTCCCTATTTAAGTCAATGGGGTCTTTTACATCACTTCTTGTCAGGCGTACCAAAGGGTTTTCAATCAAGGAAAAGTTACTTATCCACTGACGACAATATCCAACCATTCCTAGAAACATTCTCACTTCTCTTTGCGTCATTGGAGCTCTCATTCCTTTTATTATCTTGATTCTGTCTGTAGTTATATTCCTCAGTCCTTTTTCAATTTTGTGGCCTAAATATTGTACTTCTTTCTGACAAAATTGCAATTTCGATGGGGATACTTTAGGTCCTCCACCTGCCAAATGATTTAGCAATGCTATGGTGTCCATTACACAAGCTTCTCGATTCTTTGACACCACAAGTAGGTCGTCAATATATTGAATTAGCACTGAATTCTCAGGCATTTCTAGGTCTTCTAAGGACTTTTTCAGTATCTGATTAAATATCGAGGGGCTTTCTGTATACCCCTGTGGGATTCGGCACCATGCCAAAATACGTTCGCCAAAACGGAACGCAAAAATTTGATGGCTATCATGATGCAACGGGATGGAAAAGAAAGCATGACACAGATCAATCACTGTGTACCATTTTGCATCATATGGAATCTGATGCAAAATCACAGATGGATTTGGTACAATAGGACAACATGACACAACAATTTTGTTTATCTTTCTCAAATCTTGCACTATTCTGAACTTTCCATTAGGCTTTTTCAGTCCCATAATTGGTGAATGACATGGACTACTCATTATTTCGCTCAAAATACCTTGTTTAACCATTTTCTCGATTATAGGAGTAACTCCTTCAACTATCTCAGGTATCAATTTATATTGTGGAACATTTGGGTAGCTTATTCCTTCTTTCACTGTTATTTTTACGGGATCCACATTTTTCATTAATCCTACATCTTCTCCTGTGAAATCCCAGACTTCTGCTTTTATTGTCTGTTTCAATTCTTTTGGTAGTTCGTCAGGGTTGTATACAGCAAAGGCTTCAGTAATCTCAGTTTCCGTATTAGCCATAGTCATTTTATACAGTACGTCTTCATCAGGGGTCTCAAATGCTATACCATCAGGGGTACAAAATATGATGCAATTCATCTTGCACAGTAAGTCTCTTCCTAACAAATTTACAGGACTTGAATCGCACACGACAAAGCAGTGCATTTCGGAAAATATCCCTTTATTGACTTTTACTGGTTCTGTGTGGTACGTTTTAACTTGTCTGTTGGATACTCCAACCACTTGGATTGTCTCGTCTGAGAGAGGAAGATTCTTAACATCAGCTGATCTAACAGTTGATCGAGTAGCACCAGTATCTACTCGGAAAGTAATATTTTCATTATTTACCTTTCCGTCCACAAAAGTGCTTGTCTGGTCTACTTCTAGAGTTGCGCCAAGTACGCACTCTTCTTCCTCCCTTCGGCACCGTCAATAACCTTCTTCTGACTCACTCTCATTGCGTTGTAGCCAATACTGCAAAACAGCGCTAGCGCGCGGCAGCTTAGTTACCTGTTCTTCGTTGTAGAATCCTGTCTCATTACTGTATTTCTGTGAATTTACGCTCTGTGGAAAAGGCGGTTTTGGCGCCTGATTCTGTTGGGTAACAACCTGCTGCTGTCGCTGCGGTTGACAACTCACCTCTTTCTGCACCTGCAGATTCAATGATGCATTATCACTATTAGTATTCGGGGGAAATTAACACTAGGATTTCCAGTGCCCTATTCTTCCGCAATTGTGACATGGCGATTTCTTTTTGGCTTCTTCTATATTGAATCGTCCTTTTCCTTTTCCAGCATTAAATTTAGGTTTGGGTCTTGTACTATTTGCTTGTTCAATCAGCTGAGCTTCCTGTCTTTCTACCACTTTTACCTGTGCCCACATAGCCTTTTCTTTTAATTTACGCTGCTTAGCTTCAATTTCATCACTAAAATATTTTGCATGTCTTAGTACTTCATCTATTTTCTTATTTTGCCAATCCACTGTATGCTGTTTAATCATTTCACTAATTTCTGGACTTAGACCATATACAAATCTGTATACAAAATGACTTAAATATTTCTCACTTAAATTTTCATCATCACTAAACTGCTTAAAAGCAAGGATTAACCTCTCATAGTATGCGTGTACTGACTCCTTAGTTTCTTGATGAGTTCGGTCTATTTTTACCCAATCAGTCTCTTTAGGAGGTGCTTCGTTTTTCAGGAAAACAATTACTTGTTCATATTTTTTCATGACTTCTGGGTCAGGGGCTCCCGTTTTTGGATCCCTAGGGTATTCTTGTGTAGGCCAATTTATCATTAATTTACACTCTGTCCATAGATCTGCTGGTACTATTATGTCAAATAGACTATTTAGATCAATCCATAAAACATTTGATAATTTTACAAACCTATCCACTTGCCTATACCACTCGACTGGCTTTTCGCTTAGTCGAGGGAAATCATTGGTAAATGACAAAATATCTTGCCCAGTCCAAGGAACATGTACATATCCTCCTCCTGGAATTTCCCTCATAGGACATTCTGTCACTACCTTTTCTTTTTCTCTTATGGGGTAAGCTGCAAATGTTTTATCTGAAGCATCATCTCGTTTTCTAAACCATCTTCTTTTCCATTTATCTACATCACCCCATTTTCTCAACAAAATGATTATGTCTTTAATCTGAGTTATTCTTCCTGTGGTGTTCAGATTTTCAATATCTTTTTCAGAAAAATCTACTCTGTAGGGTTTTTGTAAGGCTTTCACTCTTTCCATGTCTATACCCATTTCATTTGCCACTTCTTCTAATTTTTCATGTAGATTCTTTGCTCTCCAAGTTATACTTTTGCATAGAAATAATAATTCTTCATCCTGATAATTCTTTAGCCTCTCTGTGGGGATAGTCCCTACTATTAATTCTTCCAAGACCATCCTTAGCTTGGCCACATCTATAGATTGGGATTCTCTGTCTTTTCTCTGTAAACTTCTTAACCATTCACTCAATTCTTCTGAAGTAGGACCTACTGGTTTTCCCTCATTACCTCGTTCTGGGTCTCTTGGAGTTTCGGATACAGATTCTGTAGTCATTATCAGTCTTTCCACTAAACCTGGATTTACTGTCAAATATTTAGGTGTACTCTGTTCTGATGTACTTACTGTTTGTCTCCGCGGATTCTGGTCTGAATTTTTCCTTGGCCTCTCAATCTGTTTATTACTGTTATAAGGGACCGTTAGACAATGCTCATTATCTTTTTGTTTTTCAAAAATAGGCATTACAGGACCTATAGTTACAGGAACAGTCACGGCTTCTAAGTTTTTAGTCAATTCCCTAATCTTTTCAGTTAACTCTAAAGTGGTTTTCGCTATTTCTGCCGAATTTTCATTACTCATTTTACCATCCTGTTTTCTCTCTATTTCTCTGAAAGAATTATTTCTCCCTATCTCTTGGGGTACTGATTCAACTTTCGCAAAGTCTCTCTCATTGGGGTACTTGGTGTCAACATGTCAGAATCTGGTTGATACGGGGGTGGATTTTTATAAAACATGTCGTCAAGAACATCATCCTCCGATTCATGCACTCCATACCCTCCTGATTCTATATTATATCTCTTTTCTGTACATTTCCTTCCACTAACTTCTTCAGCATGTCTCACAGGAAATAAACCATCAGTCATATTTGCACTTCGCCATCTCCTCATTCTGTCATCATGATTCTCCTGTCCATGTGATCTACCAAACATGTACCTATACCTTCCGCCATTCCTCTGTCTTTCTCTCTCATGCATCTCGTCTTCCCATTCAGTCAATGCTTCGAACTGTGTTGGTCTAGGTCTTGGTTCTAGATGCATCATTCTTTCTCTCAAATTCCTCAAAACCTCTAAATTAAATGAACCAGTATGATAGTATGAAGTATGATATCCGTATTTCGCAACCATAAATGATACGGCGATTTTGGTGGAGGAAGCAACTGACCCTCTCTAGTCGCAATCGGTTTGTCCTTTTGGAATAAACTCTTGATCTTTCCAAACCAGGGCTTTTTCTCGTTTTCTGGTGGATCGTAATACATCATTTTGTCGTCCGTGTATCGCTAGATTTTCCTACGACTATTCTGTTGTTTTAACCAATCGTAGCGTGGCTTACACTAATGCACCAATCAGGAGCGTCTACGTCATCCTGTAATTCTCCACTCTCAGCGCGGCAATCACTAACGCACCAATCAGGAGCGTCTATGTTTCTTACTGACTGGCCAATCCCAGCGCGGTCTTTCTGATGTCAATTTTTCTGGCTACTCCTGCTTCTGGTGACCCCTCCTTTACAAAATTTATCGTCAAACTTTCTTTCGTTCTTTCTGACTTACAAATCTGTTAGTAACGACATAAAAAAGCCACCTTTATCTGTTTCGCTAGCGAAAGAATAGTTAATGACCTTTCTTACAAGAATTCCGTCTTTCCCGAGAGCAGCGCTTACCTCTGCCCTACTACGGAATCGTTACTTCCGTTGATAAAGTAGCACATCCCTCTACCTTACCCTTCTAACAAGCATTAGCTAGCCGTTTCTCCAGAATTAAGACACCTAGTTGGAGACGCTCTGCTCCTGAAAAATAAAACCAGAGTTTCACAATTAACCTGAATGCTATTTCATTCACGCACTTTCATAAGGAAAATGTAGTTCATTCACACAGAATTCTGTCTTTCCCGAGAACAGCGAACAGTCTGCCCTACTACAGAATTATTACACTTGTTAATAAAGTAGCACTTCCCTCTACTTTATCCTTCTAGCAAGTTTAGGGAACACCTATTACCTTTCCAGTGATACGCGTAATCAGAGTGCCTTTTGGACTCCTGGTACCTAAGACCAAAATTTCACAGGTGACCTTCGCTACCATACATTTCTCTCATACAGAAAATGTCCCTAATGGCAACACACGACGATGTTACCAAATCGAACCCAGACAATGCGTCGTGCAACTCCAATCGTCACACGTTTTCCCCGTGTACCTGCAGGGCAACAACAATTCCATCTTTCCCGAGAGCAGCGCTTACCTCTGCTCTACTACGGAACCGTTACAAACTTCCGACTTCCTACATCCCAGAAGCCGTCAACAACATAGAACTCGACGCAACTCAACATAGAGTGTTAATACATAAACCAATACTTTCCCACAATCAATAATCAATAAGCAATTTACAAGCAATAATCACCAAACCAAAACAATAAAAACCATCATACTGCACCCAGAAAAACTGATCCAGCGCAAAAACCCTAGCAACGGAGAAACAACCCGTACCGGTATCCTCCCTGCGTCACAGACCCGACGTCACACTAACTCATTCACACATGCAGTCATTGGTGGGGCCCATAACACCAACACTCACACGTTACTTCCACACCGGTCTGCACACACAGGAGGGATGAGTGGTTCAAGCGCTGGACATGTAGGGGGAACACCTTATAACCTATAGGGAAGGAAAAGTCATTTACAAATATACATTAACGCCCTTTCGCCTACAGATCCTTAATCCTAAAACATCAAGGCACCCCTCCCACTTTGGTCAATGGACCAAATTAGTTGGATTGGTTGATGGTGATTTAGAACCAGCTAAAACACATTTAAGACTTCAGAATCTATCTCTTGAATGAAACTCACAACTCATGAATTCTCGTTAATCAATAATTGTTTATCTAAAATTTCATAATGATTTAAATTCGCATTTGTCTCGTCAAAGTTTAGAAAGTTTATATCAAATTTTGAGTAAATTGCAGAACATCATATTTACCTAATCTGGCTATTTGGAGTCCTCTAATTCATAGGCTCTGCATAATTTTGTCGTTAATCGTCCAAAAGCAAGCCAAAGCTCAAAGTTCTTTTGCTCGGCACGTTACAGTCCCAAAGATCGGCAAACGACCAGAGACGTGCAAGCATCTATCATTGCCCGTAGATTTAGGAAAAGTTTGCAGTCGTCAGATGATCGGGCAGCATCCGGACCCTCAAAGATTCAGGAAAAACGCAACGTAGCGCAAAAATAGGAGGCAAAAAGCGATGCGACAATGTGGATGACCCTCTCTATTTTACTACCCCTTTCTAATACAATGAAGCAAAGATGATACAATTTAATATTTTAGGACAGTCGGGATTGGCTGGTTGAGATCGTCCGATGTAAGTTTTAAGTTTTCAGTTCAGTTCGAGGGGTGAGGTCATGAGTTAGTCCAAAAGTCAGCTTGTTCCGGTTTATTGTAAGGTTGATTGTTCTCTGGTTTTGGCAGACATCCCACTCTGTCCTTGTTCGGGTACATGGTGAACAAAGGTCGTGTCAAGGTTTAGGAGAATTCTTGTGCATGTGCAGCTCACTCCGCGCCTCGTGGGACAGTGGCCATTTCGTCGTGTGGTGTCAGCGGCCATCTTGGATTTCGGCCCAAATGCTAATTTAAGCGAAACAAACACAAAAGAGTAATTCATACATAGACATAATTAATCTAATGTTAACCCCTTACTAATCCCTCTATGTGGTTGTATTTATCTAGCGTATAGCAACATTTAAAGCCATTATATTCACCTTTTCGGTCCTCCTCTTGGGCAACATTACAAAAGCAATACATATCATGCAGTATTCTATTTACCACATATACTACTGTTAATATGCGTACAGATTTTAGATATACAGGTCATTTAGCCATGCAAATCCCACGTGTAATTCGAAGGTTAATAATGTTGGTTAATAAATATGCAAACTCATTTAATAATATTATAGTTAATAGATTATTTAATTAGGATTTTCATGCAGAATAGAGGAGGTATACAAAACTTTGCACTACCCGCTCCATCACTTCCATGCATACTCTGAAAGCAAAATGGGAACAGAAGATGATGGACAGAGACATATCAGAAAAGGAATGGGGTTTGATTCTGGAATATACCAAGGCAGTAAATAAAACCCCTGATTCAAATACACACAACTTAATTATCTCCACTGCACAAAGGGCCAGAGCGGGCACCGAGCGTTTCCTTGGTGGGCCGGATGTGTCGGGCCTTTTTTGGGCCATCGGGGTCAGTTTTGTCACTGGGGCCTGGTTTTGAAGCAGTGCTGCAATATCGGCCCCCTGTAACAAAATAAAAGCGACAGCGGTGCTCACCACTAGAGCTTCTTAGTGCCACTAACTCCACCCCCCCGGGCCGGTCGAGTGGAATTGCCAGGACTGGTTTCTCTTCCCAGTCCGGATGTGACTGCACATATTTGTCTCTGTCCTAGATTAGCTAGCATTGCCCTGGCCTCACAGTGGCATGCCCACAATGTCAGGCATTGGAGGCCGGCTTCTGTTATATGGTATGGTACTGTGTACATATACACACATTTTGGAAGATGCTACCGGACTTTTTGACAGACCTTACGGATAGACCCTTGCACATGACAGTGGAGGGGGTTTACTGGGGAAATTTACTAGAATGGCAAATGCATAAATAAATTCCTGGACCTGGTGTTGCTCCAGGGAAAACAGAGCATTGCGCAGAGCTGGAAGGCTGTTACAGCTCCCACAGTTTCAAAATGGATCCAAGACTTGGTAAAATGATACACCGCAGAAATTCACATTCTGACTCACATACACCAGCAGACTGGGAGGGGACACACTATTACTGGCAATTCAGACTAAGTCGGATGAGATGCCACAGTGAACACACAGGGGGTGATACAACATAGTTGCATTTGAACACAATCTGGCCGTTACTGACCGCGTGCCCCAGATCACCATAGGCCTTCCCATTTCGGCCATGGGGTTAACAGTAACGTATTGCCCTACGAGGCTTTCTGTAGCAATGTCTGGGCATGTGGGCTGAACACTCATTCATCAATATAGATGTCCAGGGAGGGATGCAACAATCTAAAATGGAAGTTGATATTGGAATACAATAGTTGGTGTACAATGGTGATGCGAGTCACACACACACACGTTTGTTATTGTTTGTTTTTGCAATTGTGGGTCCAACTCTTAACCAGACATGAACGCATAATGTCCTGTTATCTCTGCACCCATATAGCTGTTATTACTCACTTCGATGTCCACATGTCAATGCCTATATGTATTACCTAACAAATGCTAATAAAGATACATTACCTATTGGCGGTCGCCAGTAGGTAGTTATAGTTAGGATGTAGTTTCCATTGGAAGAGCATTCTTTTATTTACCAATAACTTTGCCATCGTTTGACGAATCGTTGTGAAATTTTCAAAACTGGTTTGACACTCACTTCAGCTGCTGTCATTAAAATTTTGGGGTGATTCATCAAGCAGGAGCCGAGAAAAAGGGGGGGTCCTAAAACACTTTTTCTCCATGTTAATTTCCATGGGAAACTTTAGACAAGCCTACAGCCCGAACTGCTGAACAGAATTATACCAAATTTGGCAGAAAGGTAGCTCTTGGTCCAGAAAGTGACCTTTGTGTTAAATGGTGTAAATCCGTTCAGTAGTTGCGGAGAAATTTAAAGAAATTCCCAGTTGTACATGCAGGGACGCAAAGGATCCGTGAACATCCCAATCTCGTGCCTGAGATCTGATTTGCGTCTTTGGGGGCCAACTACACCTCCTGCTATTTCCAATAAGTCCCATACAGCAAAATTACTAAAAGGGCTTCGTAGGGCCACGCCCTCTTTCTCCATCACTCTGCAAATGCGGCTCAAGGTGCACTACTTTACTCCTAAGGGACCATGGGGGCAGTCACGGCTGCTGCCTAGGAGCAGCAGTGATGCAGCTAGGGTGGAAGGTAGGAAGGATTGTTTTTTTTTTTAAAAAGCACTAACCTACCGGCCGACCAGCTGGCTGGCCACCACTACCTCTCATGCATCCTCGTTCTGAGAGAAACAGAAGGCAGGAAACACCAGGGCTCCCACGTTCCCTGCAGCCAATCACAGAACTGCAATGCAGCATTGTGATTGGTCTGGCTTAGCCAAGGGCTGGAGGGGTGGCATGTTCTCCATGCAGGCTGTATTGCAGCCTGCATGGAAAAGGGGGAAAGTGCACATGACTGGTTTGAGCAACACGATAGGGCCGGCCAAACAGTCATTGCGCACTTAGGAGTGTTTTACCACTCCTCCCCTGCTCTGCAGCACCGCCCCCTCACGCAAGCTGCCACAGCAGGAGGAAAAAATAAAATGATAATAGCATAACATTATTATCATTTTATTCTTTCATTTCTTTTGCTGCTTTATGGCAGTGGGGCGATGCTCCTCAGCCTTAGCGGAGGAGCCGCCACTGCTTGGGAGCCAAGAAGCCCTCCTGTTACCTCCTGTAAGTCCTACACAGTGGGATTCATGAGACATGGTAGGAGGCCCAGCCCGCTTTCTCCACCACTCTGCAAATGTGACTATTAGTTTAAAAAATATAGAAATTCACTGAAAAAAACAAAGGTTACAGGGACATTATAGTTAGGCTCATGTTTCACTCATACAAAACCAGTGATATTCAGCAGTTATAGTTACTGAGCTAACTATAACTCACATCCCCGCAATTCACTGCCTATGACCTCACACATTACATAATTCATGACACACGCACTCACACCCCTATGTAACCTTTCATAAACCCACTCCAACTTCCACACTACCAATCTCAAACCAATTCTCACACCCATACCAGTACTTACACAATCCTTCACTGATTCATAGATCAACACGCACATCCACTCACTCAACCATACAGTCACTGATACACCCATTCACTCACTAATACAGCCACTGACATATCCACTCATACAGCCATCCAGTCACTCACACACTGAGTCAGCCACCTATAGAGCTACTCACACACCTACTCACTCACCCATATAGTCAATCACACAGCTACTTACTCACCCATACAGTTACACACTCACTTACTCATACAGTTACTAATGCGTACTCACTCGCCTATACAGTCACTGACACCAGCACACACTCAGCCATAGAGCCACTCTCACATTCACTCACTCACCCATACAGTCACTCATATACCCCATCACTCACCTATACTGCCTTTCACATACCCAGTTACTCACCCATATACCACTGATACATACACTCACTTACCGACACAGCCATAAACATAATCACTCTCCTATACAGCCCCACAAACACACACTCACTAACCCATACAGCCACTGACTCAACCACTCACTCAGCACTCACCGACACAGACACTCAGACACCCATAGAGGTACTCAGACAAACAATCACTCACCCATACAAAAACTCATGTACCTCCTCACACACCCATACAGCCACTTAGATGCCAACTAACAGACAGATACAGACAGTCACTCACCCATACATTCATTGAGACACCTAATCACTCACTAATACAGTTAGTCATGCATCCACTGAATCATCCAATCAGGCACTCATACATAACCATGGGCAGGGAACTTCGCTCCGCCCGCGGAGTGTGAGGAGTTTTGAGAACGCAGAGTAGGCAAAACTCTGCACACTCCGCGGCGGAGTGGAGTTGGCCCGTCGCCCGCCTCCACCCCCACATTAAAAATGAATTAAAGTACAATAAAAAGTAAAGCAAAATGACTTACCTTCACTAAGGTGTCCCCGGGCTGCCGTCCTCCTCTTCCATGCGCGCGTGCCCACGCATGTGCATTCCTTGCAAGAAATGCGCGGGAGCGCACGCATTGGCAGATCACCCTGAGACACGAGGAAGAGGAGGACAGCAGCCTGGGGACACCGCAGTGAAGGTAAGTCTGTTTTTACTTTACATTATTGTATTTTTATTTAATTTTTAATATGGGGGTGGAGGCGGGTGGCGGAGCAGAGCGGAGCTCCATGGAGTTTGTCCCCAATGCCGTGGACCTCCGCATAGTGGCGCTCCGCCAGCTCTGCCCAGCCTTACTCATACACCCACTGATTCACCAATACACCTTGGTACATAATTTATAACTCAAACGTTTTAAAAAACACTTACAGTCAACCAATGATGGCATCAGTGATATCATTTGAGATGCCATCAGTGATGCCATAAGTAATGTCACTGACCATGTCATGATTGATGTAATATGTGAGGTCATAAGCAGTGAATTGTGGGGGCGCAAGTTATAGTTCGCTCACAAACTATAACGGCTGAATTTCACTGGTTTTGTACAAGTGAAACCTGAGCCTAACTATAACGTCTCTGTAACCTTTGATTTTTTCAGTGGATATATACACCAAGAAACTCCCACAGTCTAGAGATTGCCGGGACACTCTGGGATGCTTAAATTATTTATTAACACAATAGCCTCTATACCAACGCGTTTCTTTCGACTTTCGCCTTGCTCACAGTATGGTGCGAAAGCCAACATTGTCTATTACATAGACATTGTCAAAGTAATTAAAAACGGACTACAAAATGCATGAGGTATATGGAGAGCAACAAAAGATGGCCACCATCTTGGCTTGTATATATGACATCTAAACGCATATAAGAACTGATTTTATACATCATACAATTCACAAATTCATGTAATAAATTAAACATATTTCATCATATAATCAATTACTTTACAATTAGCATGATTAACTGGCCAATAGCTAATCATATGTCAAAGCCATTAATGAACTGCATAACTATTTCCATAGCGCAATTAGTAAATAATCAAAAGTAAAGCGAATGTACACACTTAATCACATATATAAATACTTTATCATGCATCCTCCATATTGCTACGACTGGACCATCCTCCTAACTGTAGCTCCACTAAGGGTGAACGGAACTGCCCATATGGAGTTCGCACCATTAACTGATACATATTTTCAATGCCGAACGTTAGTCCATCCTGAAACCAATAACATACTCATATAATACAATTTGCTTACCCTTCTAGATTTTGCAGGTTGGTTTACCAATACCTGCCAGCCCATGTGGGCCTTGGTAGTCGCAGTTCCTAATATGCTAAGATGATGATCCCAGTGGTTAGGTTGCGTTGCTCATCTTGCTTCTTTCCATAACTCAATAGTGCTCAATACCTGTGTGCACAAAATAAAAATACACAAATGTTAAAATACGGCTGAACAAACAGCTCTCATAAAAACCACAGTGATCTACTAATCTAAAAATTCTAAAGAAAATGAATTAAAAAGCTGTAAAACTATTTATATCAAAAACCTTCAGGCGGTCTTTACATAATGGGGATACATTGTGGCCTACACACAGCATTAGTCCACCGAGCCGTATTGCTCGCGATCTACTTTATCCCAAGTGTACAGATAGTTCCTCCCTGGAATTCAGGCCTATGTATGCCAGTGTCTCAAAGTCAATTATATACTTAGATTCTAGGACTCTGAGTCTGCATTCCCCCTCTTGTGGTCCTACTGAATCTAACAACACAAAGGTCAAGACTTTGAGAGCATACTTCCCAAAAATGTCGAACCACTGGGTAGTGTCCATCGTTGCGTCTTATTGTTCGTTTGTGGTCTAACACTCTTTTCTTAGCTTTGTGGATAGTGCTACCAATGTAGTACTTAAAACATGTGCAAATAAGACAATAAATACAAAAATATGTATTACAATCAAAGCTCCCCTTGATTGTATGTTCTCTCTTACTGTTTGGAACCTTAGTTTTAGTACAGTTAGCACAGGTAACACATGCCTTGCACCTCATGCAGCAGGTAAATCCTCCTCTTCCTGTATTCATTTGGCCACTACCCTAATCATGTTGTAGCTCAAATCATCTTTAAGCGATTTACTTCTCCTGAATGTTGTCTGGGGTGTGTCATGCAGGTGTTTTTCAAGAATGTTATCAGTTCTTAAAATATACCAGTTTTCACTGAAGATTTTACTTATTTTGAATGATTGATTGGAAAATGTTGTGATGAATCTAACCTGGTCATCTTCCGTGTCTTTTACCTTGGCCCTAAGGTGGAGTAAGTTGGATCTGGAGATTGTATCAACTTTTGCGATAGCTTGTCGATAGTTTTATTACTATACCCCCGCTCCTTGAATCTCCTAGTCATCACCTCCCTTTCCCCTTCATATTCTGCCTGAGTGCTGCAATTCCGTTTAGCCCTTAAAAGCTCTCCATAAGTGTGAGAGGCTGGCCTGGTATATGATGTCCACTCATGTATGTGGGCACCTGGCACCAGTCCAGACAGCCCTTATGGGGATTTAAGAGGGCTCAGACAACATTAGAAAGCTATCCAAGTGATAGCTGCGGAGAGCAGCCTTTTGGCTTAGTCTTGAAGGAGTGTAAAGCCGCTTGTTTTACCAGAATGCAATCTTATAGTATAGATTACATGAAAGAGAACCACACAAGGTATTTATAAAATATGTATTTATTATATAATACTCTCTAGTATGTTCCAGTATCTCCCACACAGAGATACACACAAAGCACACTTTACTACAGCAAAGAAATCACAGTAAATAGCACTATTACACAGTGGGCCCAGGGTGGGGGGGGGGAACCAAACCATATACTAAAAAAGTAGTATAAGAACAATGACTCAAGTCAGGACAATGTCGAGAGGACATAGAATTGCTGGGACCCCGAGGAACCACCCAAGGTGAGTAGATAGGGACCCCACGGAGAGCGTGTGTGTTGTGAGTACACAACTGCATGCTCCGTACAAGTCTATGTGCAAGTCTTGGTTAGATTTTTTAAGATTAGCTACCCTTCCCATTGGACTTCGAGGAAACCCTGTGGAAGACAGAAGGTTGGAAAGCCACCCCACCCATGCATACCGAAGTACCCAAGTTACCTAACCCAGTGAAGCCGGGTGCATAGGTGTGAAGGGGCGTCGGAAACCGCCGTCGAACCCAATGGAGGACTACGAAGAAGAGCAGCTTCTGGAAGAGGAGAAAGTGTCCGTTGGAATCCAAAGAGGGATACTTGTTGAGGAGTACCTGAAAGCAGAGGGGACAGAGTCTGAGTCATTTAAGAGTGACCAGGGGTTCGGTAGACAATGTTGGGTGCTTCAGGAAAGTTGACAAAGTCCTTGACTATGCAGCTGTGGGGACCAGTCAACGCTGAGAACAACCAGGAGCCAAAGGTGAGCTGTCCCACGAAAGATGTTGAGTGCTGAGGGTTCGGTGTCCAGGGGGGCACCAACAAGCCTAGTCAAAAGCAACCCACGCAGGAAGTCAAGGAAGTGTACGGTTTGGACCAGCAAAGTCCAGGGGACTCACCACAAGCAGGGGAGTCAGGGCAAGCCTACAGCAATCAGGGGAGCCCAAGGAAAACAAAGATGACCCTCAATTGGATCCACAGGCCGGAGGACCTCGGGCAGCTTCACAAAACGACAGGCCACGGAGCACACGGTGTGAGGTGGTTGAAGATCTTTGGAGGAAAAGTTGCCAGAAGTTGGAGCTACTCGGAGCCCAATGCACTTGTCACAGGGTTGCCAACAAGCACAAGCACTTGCAAAAGTATGCGGTGCACAGGGGTTTAGGTATTGAAGCCCCCACGAGGGATTCGGAGCTCAAACTTTATAAGAGGACATCTCGGGCCTCGAGTGACATAAAAACCCACCTCCTGTGTTGCTGAGCTTTTCGGAGGCCAGAGGAGCTTGGGATCAGCAGACCGGTCAGCAGTGTTACCGTGCCTGCGAATGCAGGGGAGTGACTCCTTCACTCCAAGGGAGATTATCTTCAGGTGTCTTGGATGCTCCACAGGTCCTGCACGGATCCTGTGTGGTGCACAGGCACAGACGATACAGCCGACTGAGTGGGAGATGAAGTCAGGCCCAAACGATATCCAGCAAAGTCCAGAGTGTCCAGACGGTCAAAGTGCAGTGGTTTCAGTTCTGAATCTTGTCTACAATAAATCTAAGCTCCTACAACCATATAGGCCCTTAAGTATCCACGGTAGAGGGTTGGAAAGATTCAGGGAACCCTCCCAGGGGAGGGTCTGGACAGGGGGGAGGTTATTCCCATGTCATTTGTCCAGTTTTGCACCAGAGCTGGAGCCAATGGCTCCCAGGACTGGTTTGAACTGGACTATGCACACGGACACCAAATGTGCCCCTCTTGCAGGTTTTCAGACACTGGCAAGCGCACCCACCCAGCCCTAATACACTAAATCCTGTCTCGTAGGTGGTCACACCTCACTGTAACAGGATGCCTATTGTTCTGCCGTCCCCTGCTGGAGCTTGGCTCAGCAGGAGGATTATTCTGTTCTGAATCTTCTACATCAAGGAATACTATCCAAGATCTTTTTGATTTTCCTGCTATGTTGGGGACTTAGATTTGTTTCTGATTTTGCAGCTTATTCTTTATTGCCCTATGTATTTATTGCCCTAGCCTTAATGGCAATTATTTCATGCATTTACATTTACAATTTCTGTACAACACCTTTTAATTTTTTATAAAAAATCTTTTAAAATGTCTGATCCTGCTCTTGATTTTATTTATTGAGCCTTAATTAATTGCCTGCATTTTGATATGCTACACTGTGTTTGTTTTCGGGGACACTTTGCCTCATGAAATAGAGGTTTACCTCCTTCTCGGATCCATCCACTCATGGGTGTGCTGTTGAGGTAATATTTTGGGATGTACAATATGGGGGTTTCCCGCGCCCACAGTTGAGCAGGAGCCTGTTTGTGCTCCCGTGCAGGGGCGGTGAGCCGCAGCAGGCCATTTTTAATGCTGTCACTGCACTGCTTTCTCCCCCGTGCACACCACAGTGCAGCTATGTTGGTTGCTGCACTGAGCTGCACAGCAAAAAATAAATCTGCCCACATGCATGTTAAGTTTACTCATGGTATATTTAAATTGAAGCCGACTTATCAAAGAGGGGATCAATAAATCAATCAAAGATTTGGAGAGCACGGCAAACCAACCGTGAGGGTCTCAATGCGCTGTCCAAAACATGGGGAGGAAAAAAGTGTTAATTTGATTTATTTAAACGTTGTCACTGTGTGGCAAATATCCACAGAGTTTGACAGAAGTTTAGAGGCATCATATGTCTACTGATTTGACAATTTTGTGCAAATCCATTGGAGCCCAAAGCTAAGCGGGAAGCCACACATTTCACATTTGCTTCTAACGTTGACACTGTTTGATGAAGCTGCTTGGAAGGTGCAGCCAGTTATCAAGCTACGCCCAGTGCGATGCAGAGCCACGGGAGGAAGGAGAGAGCCCTTTGAAAGGGCAGTGAAAACATTGTTGATGTGCTAAATAATTTGCCACCAATTGATTTACCTGCATGAAATTTGGTAGAGATTTAGCATGACAAGCTCACTCTTGGGGGCAGATTTACAAGCCGCCTGAGCCACCAGTACGTCACTTTTCGTGACGTACTGGTGGCACAGGGGGCTCCTCCATATTTACAAGGACAGGAAAAGCCACCCTGCGTGACTTTTCCCCTCCTTGTAAATATGGCCCCTTTACATGCAGCACTTTGAGTGAAAGGGGCGTTCCATGGGTGTTGCTGTGGGTGTTCCAACGCAACACCCATGGAACCAGACACATTTACAGATTTACGAGGAATCGTAAATCTGCAGATGCGTCTGAATGCTACCCTGCGCAACGAGGAGAAATGTTTTCATATCTCCTCGTTTTTCATCTTTCAATGCATGCTGCATTCTACAGCATACATTGAAAGAGGAAAATGCCTTTAGTGATTGTTTTTGTGCAGGAAGGTGCCCCTTCCTGCCCAAAAGCAATCTCCCCACGACGCAGGCATCCTTGCACCATGGTGCAAGGGTGCCTGCGCCAGCGCATGGCTGCAGATTGTGCGCCAGCGCAGGGGGAAGCACAGAGATGTGACATATTCTTGTAAATATGTCGCATCCCTGTGCTTCGGAAGTGCCGCAGTGCGGCGCAGCCAAAGGGCTTGCAGTGCCACGCTGCTGCACTTCCTTGTAGATCTGCCCCTTGCTGTTGCCAAATTAATGCAAGTCCTTCACAGGTAGAGGTTCAAAGCAAGAATCTTTTGCCCCCTTTGATGAATCTGCAAACAATTTGCAGCCATTTATCATGGCTTAGCTTCATGGCCGGACTGGCCGTATTGGACACTGGGCATTTCCCTGGCGGGCCGGAAGGGTGGGACCAGTTTTGGACCAGTGGGAGTGCAGTGCTACAAGATCGTCCCCCTGTAACATAACAAAATCACAGCAGCAGTGTTCCCACCAGCCCCACCTCACCCCAGGCCAGTCAAACCTAATTGCCAGGGTTGGTTTGCGATCCCAGTCCAGCCCTGCTTAGCTTTCTGTTGGTAATGCCAAGTTTGGAGCAAGTTGACCAGGGTAAGATAGATAAGGATAATAAAAGATTAACTCACCAATAACTTTGGCAATGTTTGATAAATCGGCCTGAAAGAAGACAGAAAATTAAGACACGTGCAGGAAAGTCAAGTGTACGGCATATCATAAGGTTGTGGGCAAAGTTAAAGCGGGTGAAAAAGGCCTGGACCTGTGGCCAACCCCTGCTGCGCACGACCG
The DNA here is from genome assembly GCF_964204655.1 of Triturus cristatus. Lineage (NCBI taxonomy): Eukaryota > Metazoa > Chordata > Amphibia > Caudata > Salamandridae > Triturus > Triturus cristatus. The sequence goes on along the minus strand of NC_140592.1, from coordinate 1,249,147,165 downwards.
AAGACCTTGGATAGCGGTGGTGGGACTTAGGAACAGCACCAGGTCGAAGGCCATTTCCCAATGTGCATGGTGAAAACCTATACATAAGAGGGTCTTCCATCCATGTGTGCTGATTGCATAGCCTGGGGATCGGCCAGAACCTGCAGCCAACCACCACTATGCGCACCTCAGGGAATGCATAGCTCGGAATGAGTACCTGGCAGGTAAATGAAAAAACTTGAAAGTCAATTAAAAAAGCACAATTAACTGCTGGTTCTGGTGCAATAAACAGAATTATGAAAAAAGCCTGAAAATGCCCAATTATGTTATGCAACACACTATTCACAAAAAGAAAGATTTAACTCAACATTATCATTTACAGCTTTGCATTTCAATGTTCACTTTTTTAATTCAAACTCTTGTCAAAATTCTCAATCGCTGTTAGTTTCTCACACATTTGTTTCGCTTTTCTCAAGCTTGTCAGAGGAACCAACGATGGGTCGAACCGACGCCTCCTGTGTCTGCAGTTCTGTATTGAGAGGTCAGTACCTCCTTCACTATCACATGCTAGCGTACTCCTGCACTGCACAGACAATAGCGCGGCACTCGCTCTTTAAAGGCGTGACCTAATGGTTTTGCTAATGTTTGTTTGATTTGCAGCATCAAACCGAACTCTGTGGGTTTGTTTCTTTAAAACCAAAAGATGCCAACTAGGTCACCATGACATGAGAAGCTGGCATCCCCACAATACTCCAGGATGAGGGCTAGGCCGCAGGTCGATGAAAGCCTGCAGAATAGAGTGGGGCATCACATGTTTCATTATTACATTTCTGCTGATTCAAAGAGTGGGTGAGGTGCCTGGACAGGGGCAGTGTTGCAAATTCAGCCTGTGCCCCGGGCACCCTTATTGTCTGCTGACTGGTACTGGTGGTCCAGGGCCAGTGCTATGCTGAAAAAGACACATAGAATACAGTGTAAACACCTCAACACACTAGGGTACACTATGGGTTAGGGTTCCCTATAAGCAGGGTACTTATAAAAACACTTTATAGGTCCTGGTGTTGGAGAAATTGGACATTTAATTTTCCCAATTGTAGATCCCAAGCCACATGGGTTAACATTGCTATAGTTTATGAATTCATTTCTACAGCAACGGACACCCGAAACATCATTCAAGAACTTAGGTGAATGGTACTGATAAATCCAACAATACGCTGTTGTTGAATTTATCCTAAAATGTACAGAAAATAAGATATGAGGCTTTCTTGTCTCTAAGCCAAACTTCAGCCTTCCAGTGGCCTGCCCTGATTGGTCAGAGTTAAGATGATTAGCCAGGCTGATTTGATGAAGTGATAAGTGGCACCCAAAGAGAGGCCATCTCTTGCAAGAGGACCCTGATCCACAGGAATGCCAGAGAGGGGGGCAGGGGCCGTGAAGCATCAGCTTCAAAGGTAGAAGGGGGCAGGCAGAGACAGACAGGTCCATCACCCCCTTCTACTCTGAACCCAGCCAGATGGTAGGCTTAAGGAAGGAATTTGAAGATGTCAGAGGGAGAGGAGCTATGGAAATGAGACATCCTGGAGGTTGCTTTAGCTAGCTCTTGCTTCTTGGATAGGACTTCAGCCATGTTGAATTTTGGAAGAATAGTGCTTTCTGGGAGAGCATTTTGCCTAAGCCTGGGCGAAGCACTACGCTACGCTCGCGTAGTTTGCGAAGTTCGCGCTACTTTGCACTACGCGAACTGCACGTAGCACAGTGCGAACACGCGTAGCGTAGTGTTGCGTAGTGCTGCGGTCATTTTTTGCTTGCTCGCGGTCCTCAACGTCAAGTTGGCGACCGCGAGCAAGCAAAATGACATCCCGGCGAGACTTTTTCCTTGTTCGCGATCAGCAACATCAAGTTGGCGATCGCGAACAAGGAAAATAAACCTCCCGGCGAGATTCCCAACGCGAGGAGGTCAGGTTTCTCATTGCGAGGGGCCGGGTATGCTCGCGACCGCTCGCGATGAGAAACTACCAGTTCGCACTGTGCAAGATGCCATTTTCAATGATTGCACAGTGCCGGTTGCTTGTCCGCACTGTGCAATCATTGAAAACAACATCTTGCACAGTGCGAACATGTTACTACGCAGTTCGCGAAGTGCTACGCGTAGCTCGCGTAGTGCGAACTTCACTTTGCGTAGCTTCGCGAAGTGCTACTTCGCGAACTACGCCCACCCCTATGCCACCATTTGGAGGAAATGGTCATGCTCTGGGGTGTTGCCCTGTATCTCCTTTGACAGGAGTTCTTTCCTTTTTGACCCCAGAGAACACTGAATAAGTATCTGAGAGTGACAGAGCCTCTCAGATCTGCTGCTTGAAACTTGGAGAAGCAGGGTCCATGCTGGAAGATTGATTCCCACCAACCAGGCCAGGCACTCTGACTGACTGTGCCTACTGCACAATCTGGAACTACAGCCCTGTGGACCTAACTTGCCTCAAGAAGACTAAAGAGTGGACTCCCTGCAAGCCACAGGTTAACAGAGTTCACCTGGACCATCACCACCAAGAATCCACAGCCAGGAGTGCGTCCAGTGGATTTGTAAGGGTTTTGTCCAAGTGGATTGTGGGAACTGAAGTCCCAAATTTTCAAGGACCATCTTGGAGATTCCAGACCCTTGGACTGTGTTTTGGAAACGTTGGGACCCAAAAAGGAACTTCAGGAAGAAATTCCAGAAGTTTGGAGAAGTTTGAAGCAACTTTGGAAATTCCATAAGTGGACTGACTCGACCTGGCCAGCCAAGCCGGCGGCCCTCAACTGCGAGCGGGCCCGCCCTCCAGGCTCGTTCTGCTGAAAAGCTATGGAGGTATGACTCCCAGAGTTGGACCGGGAGCTTGTCAAAAGTCAGGCCGGCGAACCCTCACTGAACCCAGCCTGGTGAAGAGCATCGAGGGACCCCGGAGGAAAAGGCTCTGTAAACGTTTCTAAGTCAGAATGTAAAAAACTTGACCGGCTCCAACCGTGAAAGTCAAGCTGCCCACCTTCAACCGTAAGCCGGCTTGGGTCCCTGATTTGTCCCGCTGGAAAGCCCTGGAGGTCCGACTTCCATATTTTGACCGGGAGCTTGTCGAAAGGCAAGACCAGCGAATCCTCACCGAACCCGAACTGGTGGAGAGCATCGAGGGACTCCGGCAGAAAAAGCTTCAGGAATGTTTCTAAGTCAGAAGGTCAAAACTTTGGCCGAGGCCTACTGCGAGGGATAGCCGCGCAGGGCTCTATGGCGGTCAGCCTGAATCTTTGACTTTATCCTGGTCTAGCACAACCAGATGTCCCAATAGACGCTATAGGTTTCTATGTGCCATATAGTGATAAATCTTTCAAAATTCATATCTCCGGTTCCCTACATCGGATATTTTTTATTTTCCATGTCATTTTAAAGATAAAAATATTTCCTATTTTTATAAATTGGTGTTGGATTTTTATTGTGTGTTGTGTCATTATTATTCACTGAATTGGTGTTTTTAAATGCTTTACATACCTGTCTCTGATGTTAAGCCTGTCTGCTCGCAGCCAAGCTACCAAAGGGTGGGAATCATTTTCTGAGACCTATTCTGAGCCCTAGACTGTTAGTGGCTTTATTACCAGTGGCAGATGCACAGTTACCACTACTAATGACCCACTTTTCCAACAGGCAGTCGCTGGTTTACATGGCTGGGTGAAGCTCCAGTTAGAGGGGAGCGAGCCACTTAAGGTTCGAGCCGCGCTCAAGCGGAGACCTGGCTCTGTCTGAGCTCGAAGTGCTCTCAGGTCCTCGAGTCCACAACGAGCCCAGCTTTAATGTGGATTCTGCCTGCCATCCACGCTCTACCATCATGCACATAGAATTAAAAACAAAGCATAAACAATTGATGTTAAAAACGAGAGAGGGAGGTAGCCACTTATAGGTGAATTGCATAACGAGGAACTAAAAATCCTGGGATTAATCCTGGCTCCACGTGTGACCAAACTGCGTGATCCTAGGCCAAGGCAAACTCGTTTCATGACTCGGATCGTGCTCTGAGAGCCCAGTCTGACTCTTGGCTCGACTCTGGCTCGACTCTCCATGTGACTTGTTGCCTCGCCCACCTCTACCTCCAGTCAGGCTCACCCTGTGTGCAGACCCCGTTGTCACTTCCAGGCCATTCACCCCGCCATATCGCGTTGCTTTCCACAACTAATGAAGTCGCTCTGCGCGAGCCTGTTTATTAGCCTTTCATTACAAGATTGCAGAGTGTGCCGTAATTACACGATACATGTCACTGACGACGCAAACGGCCACGCCGACATCTGAGCAGACTGCTGGGTAGCGCCTGGAGCTGGGCTTCGGCCGCTGAGCTGGTTTGTTGACCTTGAGCCGAATCCAATTAACCGAAGAGAGGGGGGCTGTGAACTCCCCGGGGTCTAAGGTCCCCTACAACTGCCCGTCATCCCGCCCCCAAAGCGACAGCCGGATATCATGGCGGGAAATGGCGTTGCCATGGCGACACTGCTTCCACTGGTGTGTGATGCAAGGGCTCCGTGCCAAACGGAGCAGGGGGCACTTGGAACAACATACCTGGCCTCTACCAGAGCACGCTGAGTTTGAATTCATCTGTTCTGGTCAGAGAGAGCACCTGTCGCGAGAAATGTTCTTAATGACGAGGAACACCTGTCCACTGGGTCTGTGGTGTGCGCCTTGAGAAAGCATCACGTGGCGCTAGGTTAACACCGGCCTGGATAATCCCTTTTACGTTTGTGACCAAAACGGAATGGATCCCAAATGCGTCCACAATTTGTGCAAATATGCATAACAATACGATTTCCTTTTTGTGTAGCGCCTACACAAAAATTGCTTTACAGCGCCCTGCAGGGAGTAAGGGACAGGTGCGAGGGGGTCATGATCGCCAGCAGGGCTGGGGGTCCGACCTGGGGAGTGGCAGGCTTCAGAAGCTGATGGTTTCAGAGTAGTCTAAAAGCTTGTCGGCATAGGCGAAATTTAGCTGGGATATGACTGTACCCCGAAATGTTTGCACCTCAGTGGGTGGATGCGGAGTCTGTTCTGGTAGCTGACTCTAGCTGTTTGGCTGGTGGAGTAGCAAGGTTTGCGGTGGGGCCGAAGACACCAACGAGGGGGCTTGGGGACCAGGAAGAGTGCCTTAAACTTTACCCCCTGTGAGATCAGAGCAAGTGGGGTGACAGTGGTGTGGACAGATGGAAAGCAGGGCTCCCGTGCTGGATAAAGGGCGTTTTCTACACGTTGGATACTGATGGACATCCGGGTTGGACCTGGGGCCTTGTTTACAAGGGAAATGACCAGTGCAATATGGCAGCACAGGAGGGACACGACAAGGGACTTGTAAGTGGGAGATTGCATTCTAGCCTATGTTGTGTAAATAGAGAACAAGGGACGAGACTGAGACAAGAGTGACTCCCACACTGCAGACTTTCTAAAAGATGATGGGATAGAGAAAGGTCTCCTGCCAGACTCTGGAGGGCACGTGCCCCTGCTGTGAAGGCCTCACAGCACGCTGCAGTGTTTGCAGCCCACACCGTCTCACACATGATGGCCAAGTCCATGCACTGAGATTTTTCCAAGGTCTCTAGTGAGAGGTGGGAGTGATGCTGTGTGGTTGGGGGGACATGCCAAGAGCACCCCCATTTCTTAGGAGAGTGACCAATGTAATCTCCCCACGCTGTGGAGACCCGACAGTGGGTCAGTAGAGTCATTTTAGTATTTTTTTTCTCCGTATTACCTGTCTATAAGAGCCACTTATTGGCATCTCTTGTGTTTTTAAGTTGTTCTGCCAGTTTCTTGTGACCAGGTTTTTCACCCATCCATGAGCCTGTCCTATGGCTGTGTACATGTTGCATGTGTGTTTGTTATTTGTATGTGAACGGTGTGTGTTGTAAGGGCACAGTGCATATGTCTATAGCCACAGTGGGTTCCAGTTTGTAACAGGCATACCTTGGTCAGACAGAGGCATGGAGCTGAAATTTGGAAAGGAAGCAGAGGGCGCCTTTGAAGATACGGAGCCCCTAATAATAATAAGACAATTTGTAAAGGGCCTGGGTACTCCACCCGGAGTGTCCCGGCGCTATGAATACAATCTCCAGTAGTGACTCTTAAATGGCATGCTCAGCAGTCCCTTAGATTGCCTAAAAACATATCTAACGTTTCATATGAAAGGCTGGTTCAGACCCTTCCTGTCTCTGATCTAAAGGTCTAGCTTTCCACAATTTAGGAGTCAAAAAGCCGGGGAAGCAGACTCCTGTGCGGTCTTTTTTCACCCTGGGAATAACGGTGAGCTGGGCCTCGGCAGACCTGAGGCTTCTACCAGGTGGATACAACTGGTATTGGGGTCCTTTCCAGTGCTTTAAATGGGCTGGTACTGTCCAGTACTGAGTACCAACACTTTTTAGGTCTCGCCTGAGCCAGCGCGCATGCGCTGCCCTGTAAGACTTTAAGTAAGGGCTTTTAAACTCTAAACACACACTCGTGCGTGTGCTTTTTTTTTCTTCACCCGATATTGGCCTTTGCATGTGTCTTTCTTAGAAAGACAGCACACAATTGGCCCAAGGCCGGTGCATGTCCCGCCTTCTGTCTACTGTGGCCTAGGGTCCTCGGGAGCGAGCAGTAGCGCCATCTGTTTCCAATTATCGCAATTGAAAACAGATGGCGGTCAGCGCCGGTCACGCTGGTTTTTCCTTGTAGCGTGCGCACATGCGCATCACCCGCGGGTAGTTTTCTAGTGCTTGTTATACACGGGTTTCCTATGCGCACGCCCAATTAGTATTTATTTTTGCAAGCATACACAGACCGATCCAATGTCCCTTTCTATGCCTTACATGCACACATCTACATTACTTTCAACGCTGTTTCCTTGTACAAACAGACGTACACACGTGTGGCTCTTTAATCTTACAGCAACAACATATTTAGTACTGGTATGTGCGCACGCAAACACGCATCACCTTTCTCTTTGGCACTGTTGGGGGTTATGCACACCCTGAGGCGCATGCATGAGCTTTTATGTGCAGTGTGCACACACCCTCTTGTGCCTCCGTTGGGCGAACACACACAAGTGGGGTTTGTTTGTGTGCATGCACGCATATTTGGTACTCCTGTTGGCCCACAGCCCTGCTCCTGTGTGCGCACACACATGCCGTTGGTCTGCCGGCCTCTCTCCATCCATCTCCCAGCCACTGCAAGCCTCACGCATCAATATTGTGCCCGGGGTGGGCCACTCCGACCGATGACCCCAGATAAGCGCCTTGTAAACAGAGCTGTCATATTTCTATTCAAATAACCTCGCCCCCTGTCCCGGCCAGAAGCAGCATTTTAACTCTTCCCATACAGGGAAAGCAAACACACGCGGACCCGCTTTGCATACGTCTCTTGCGACCAACCCGAGCCCGGCTGAGCACCTGCTTTGCATCAAGCAATGCTGCCTCCGGAGGTGGGCTGCGAGTTCGGCTGAAATGGGCGGAATGTTACACCTTACAACAGGTGCACAACCCGAGACGAGGAAAGAGGGGACTGGCTCCCCCTTCCTTTTGTCCCAACCAACTCTAAATCTAGCTCATCCAGTTGGTAGTTACCAAATAACTTCAGCTCACTTTCCAGGTTAATGTTTTCATCTAATAAACAGCTGCATTCTGGGACTTGTGGCCATGGTTAATTTGAACTGAAGTAATACACCTGAAGACAGTAATATGTAGAAACAAGCATTGGCATAGCCAATAGGTCTCGCCTTTGGGACCTTATAAGTATTTAGTTATGCAGCACAATATCCTTACTGCAACAACATTCACTGTTGCATGGCTAAACACTTATAAGGTCCCAAAGGCGAGACCTACTGGCTATGCCATTGCTTGTTAACTCTTGGATGGATGAAAGGTTGAGTTTGTCATATAGCTATTAATACTTATAACCAACGAGTCAGTGGTGAGGGCTTAGCTTGGCAAACCATAAGAGGCCATGATGGATAAATGCTGGTGGAGGCTCCTGATGCTGCGGTGACAGAGGCTGGAGCTGGCCTCTTCACCGGGAGGCAGGAGGTGATCCTGATGAAGAATATGTACAGGACCCATAATGTCTATGCAAGCTTCACGCCTACACACTGAGCAAGTGCAGTGTGATTTGTAAATTACCCTTCTCACATTGCATTGTGGCAGGGTCACTCACACCCATGTATGTAGCCCTGGCTATGGAGGTTCCTGATACCAGCTGAAAGGGAATCACATACAGGGTCTCGACCACTGCGGAGCGAACAACAGTAGGAGAGGAGACAGTGGCTGGTCCGCGTGGGGACACATGCCCCTATAATTTCTGCCAACTAAGGGACACGTGCCAACCGCCACCACTAGAGGCCGGCTCATAGCTTTCCAAAAGTGGTGAGCCGAGCACCGAGCTAGTGGGTGGTCTGTACATTCGGGTGTTTGGTAGCAGAGGCAGGAGCGGCGATGGAGTTAGAAAGGAATGGAATAAAGAGCTCTCGGCATCTATTAGGAACGACAACTGGAGCCTCTGACCTTGAGCACACAAGAAAGGAAGAAAAGGCAGGGGATAAAAGGAGCGCACACGTCGCCAGGGGGTGGCACCAGGAGGTGTTTCGGAGGGCCCGACTCGAGTGGCAAATTAGGAGTTGAAGCATCAGGGGCGCCACTTATGCACAAAGCACACTTTTGCTTGACTTATCCTCGATGAAGAGCGTGGAAGGAACTTGGTGAAGCCACTGCCTCAACACTTCAGGCATCGCAAGGGAGGGGCAGGCGGGAAGGGGCGGAATAATATGGTAATTGTAAAAGGGCCTTCTTCGTGTGTATCAGGGCTCCAGAGTTACTGAGTTTGCACTGTGTTTGTGAATGCATGCATGTACAGTCTTTTTTTTTGTGGCATTACAGACAAACACCTACTTTTTTTTTTATGGTGGTTTGCCCAGAATCACAAGATGCGCGAGCCTCTTCCCATGGTCTGCCTGCTGCGAGGGCACATGAGGACCCCTCTATAGTTTCTGAGATTTCTGCCTTTCCTTATGTAGTAGTCTGCTTTTTGGAAGATGTTTTTGTAAATTAAAAGAGCAGATAGGGAAATGTCTCCGAATTCGGGCAAACAACAGAAAACATGCCTGACACGAAGCGTGCTGTAAAGATAACCCCGGGAGAAGGGCCATCTGAATCTAAGACGAACAAGCACCGAAACACAAGCGCTGCAGCTAGAGTGGCCGTACGTGCTGCTGCACATTAATGTATTCAAAGAAATCTTTTTAAGCAAGCAACACTAGAAATGCTCGAAATAACAACGGACAGTGGGCCGGGGGATATAGGCTAAAAAACTGCCCGGTCTCGGTGTGTGCTCCACTGTAATAGTCATCAGTAGGGAATGGAAACAGCATTTTTATTTTTCAGGGAGGAGCGATGTAGGGGGGGGAAGAACAGCTTGATTGGAATCGAGGGTCAATTTAAAGGAGGAGTCCGAGAGGAATGAAGACTTCAAAGGAAGAACACGAACAGAGCGCGTAGGAGAGAGAGGGAGGAGAGGTAGGGCGGGGGAGGGTAAGCACTCGTGCTTGCGGGAGCGAGGAGCGGCTTTTCAAAGGTGAAACAAGCACTAGTTAATTAGACCGCGAGTGGTGCGCGCGCGCGCGCTGGGGAGAGCAGTATGCTCTTTTTCAAAGCACATACTCATGCTTGTGGCACGCCGCTGCGCACTCACGCAAGGCGTATGCCGCCACAAGCATGGGTATGTGCTTTGAAAAAAAGCTGCACGACGGCTAAAGGTCTCCTAAACAGCGCATGCGCGCTGCGTAGGCGAGACCTAAAAAAGAGGAATAGGGCTTGAAAAGTTGTGTTCTGGTGGTATGCTGATCATCTGGAAGAACTTGTCACTGGGCACTAGTCAAATCCTTGAATATAGGGTAACCGCATGGCTCCATGTCGCTGGGACCCCACTTGTTCATTCCTGGACTTTGCTTTTACATATCAGTGCTATCTGTGGTGTTGGTCCAATCAGCTCACAGACAATGAGCCACAACTACAACTCCCAGAATTCTCTGTTTATGTAAAAGCGAAATCCAGGACAGGAAAAGCGCTGTCCCAGTGACATGGAGACATCAGATCACGCTTCCGGAATACTATGCAAAATTACGGGTTTGGAAAAGTGGTAACTGAGGGTCATTTAGTAAATGTAAATTCAAAAATCTACATATATATTAACAGATAACTACATGTCACTAGCCGCAGTATTGTCCAACTTAGGCTTTCCTATTTACAAGCCACTGTTTTTCAGGACTGGTCTATAAAGGTCTGCAAGGCCTGATCCATTCAATATTTTCAATATATCATCAGGTGTGTAGATGACTCATTTGAATGCATTGTATGTAAATTTTTCCCATGTGGATATCCGGAAAAGCCAGTCCGACCATCACTCACCACTGCTTCACCCCAATTGGTGAAGCAACTCAGAAGGATGGTCTTTGTGCTGTTAAATGAACATGTGTCAGAAGTAACATTTCATATGGTAAACCCACACGCCCAGTTGCACAAGTGAAAACCACCACACCTACCCCTCACCCCCACCAGAATGACCCTCTCATGACAACACATTGATTTTGCTAGTACATTCCCCTCATATACACTCACTTCCTAGGGGGAAGGCTCTGTGCAGTGGGGGATGGGCAGGTCTCAGGAGCTACCCTTCTCGCAGGATCTGTTACTGAGGAGCAGAAATCGAACATAATAACATTCATGATACTGCTTCCAACTCACCACTTTACCCAGGCATTCCATGGTCCTGGCAAAGGGACAACAACTATTCCATCTAGATGCCCTGCAGTTTTAGCAGCCCATTAAAAAAAATATTCAGATGTTTTGAGTTTAAGAGAAGAATGCATAGGGGATCCCAGTGGTGGGCAATCTACTCGCATATGACATGGGACAGACACCCTTACGGTCATCATGTCACTAAGGACGCAATGGTCCACTCATTTGTTTTGCTTTTAACATATCATTGCTTTCAGGCCTTTGAAGTCAATTTCCTCCACTAACGTGCAACAGAACTACAAGTTCCAACAAGCACTAGGAGAGTCTCACTGCATCCTTACTGACAAGGAGTACGTTGGTTGTCTTCAGCACCCAGTTCATTATGGATGCCAGCAGAGCACAAGTCCTAAAAAAAGGAAGTGGGGTGACTAACTTAATTAATCAGTATGCAAGTGGCATCACGCCGTGTGACAACATAATGCACAGCAGCCACAATGCTCTACAACATAGCCAAAAGTTCTGGCTAAATACATAAGGTCCCAAAGGCAAGAACTATTGGCTATGACAATGCTTGTTTATTTTGAGAGGGAGAGTACCGGCACTTCTCAAGAGAAATGCAATACTTTCAATTAGAGAGTACCGGCACTTCTCAGAAACAAGCAGGTACTCTGGTACAGAGTACCTGCACTTCTATTTTTCCATTTCAAGCACTGGCCCTTTCCCATTCAAGATTTTGTGGCAGAGCCACAGAGCATTAAAGGAAGCTCTCTTTCTCACAGGAAGCCAGTGAAGTTTAGCGAGAGCTAGCCTCATGGACGACAGCCTCTGCCCCTTTCTGTCCCATTGTTCTCTGAGACAGACTACCCCGCAGATAGTTAAGTGGGGCAACTTCACTTGTCTTTGTGCTCCTGTTTTGGGTTGCTGACGGGAGACTCCCAGCTCTCCACTGCCTTCCTGATCACACTTGTCACACAGCACAGGACTGGACCAGTCTAGGTGGAAATCACAAACGGGCACAACTTCTCAGAACCAAAGGATTTCCTGGAAGTCGAGTAAAAAGGTGGTGCAGGAACTTGCAGTTAGGGTGCCAAGATTTCCTTACCAGAAGCCTAGAGTCTCACATCAGTGGTGACCAGGAGATTCATTGGAGGCTTGGGTTTGGGGTGCTGGGTTGCCCCTTGCTAATTTCTGGACCAGTAACCTGGGCGAAGTGCACACTAGCCTGCTAGAAGGGACAGCCTGTAACTAACTTCGAGGGACGGAGCTGACTAATTGTGCGTGAGCGGCATTGTAGGCGCCCATGTATGAAGAGGGCGCTGCTCACAAGAGGCGCTATAAAGGGGCTTGGTGAGACGAAAGCGAACCAGTGACGCTGCTGTGACATGGGATCCTCCCATCAAGAAGCTAAGAGAAGGTTCAAAGGACTGGGCGTGTCTACCCAGGGGGCCTGGATTGACACAAGGGATGAGGGTGACCAGGAATTTGCTAGGAGGAGAATTCTCTTTCGTGACCTATGACCAAGAAGTGTAAAGTGCTAAGACAAGTTCAACCGTTGCATATAGTCGGTCTTCCAAAAAAAACTCAAGCATCGAAAGAAGTCAAATAAAAGAGGAGGCATGTCATTAGTGTGACCTGGGTGGAGTCACTGTAGTGTTGTGTGAGTTTGCAATGACGGAACACTTTTGGCTCCTGGTGGACTCCGTAGACCTGTGACGTAAGAGTTGGAGCATAGTAAAGTGAGTGCATGTTTAGAATGCTGAGTTTGCTGTTACACGCAGATGAATAAAGACGTGTAATACTAAGCACTGTGTGTGGCATAGTCATTGGCGGGTACCCAGGCTTAGCAGGGCACTACAGCCACCTGCTTGATTGTGATTGGTGTTTTGAGTTTTGGCCTGAGGAAGACTCACGTGGCAATATCCCTGTTACCGTAAGTTCTGTGACCCCCCCAGCTCATTTCCAACTAACTGGTACTGGCAATGCTAATACTTACAAGAGGTTGCAGGCGCCAGTGCTCATTGCATACTGCAGCTGAACCCAGGGTTGCACTTTCTGCACACAGCGAGCTGTACACCATTGTGCTCTCGACCCACATACTGTCATCTACTGAAGCATTCTTGCTCAACAGTGGTTTGTCATTTGTCCCTACGGTAAGACTTAACTTAGAAGTATAAACTGACATGCTCAGATTTTTCCGGAAAATTAGTCTACATGTTTTCTTTCAAGATAATACTTACACTCATTACAATGCACATACAAACTTTTGACCTCCTTCTACATTTTTACCACCTCACTCTTCTATACCACCTGAGATCCACACTTATGATGATCCTGCATTAATGACGCCGAAACGTCATCGACCTTAAACACTCCCACCCTTTAAATATGATTATATGACTTCTAGGTGCAGTAGTGTTCTCCTTGATGTAAATAAGTGACCCCATTGTTTTCATGTTTTGAACACCCATAGAGGATTACCCCAGTGGAGTTAATCTTCTACAAATATATATATATATATATGTTTGATTAAAAGTGTCCTACATATCTATTTTGATTACTGCTGGACATTGTTCTTGTCTCTAGAGAATTGTTTTCTATTCATTGACTGTAGGCACATGTTGATGGTCGGCATTTGATGCTAGAAGGCTAGGAGATGGCACACCTAGACGCCCGGTACATGTCATTAGCTCATTTGCCCACATAATAGGTCTACAAAGGGTGACCATGTGACATTCTTTCTTCATCTCTGCTTGCTCTTTACCTAAAAATTCTCTCCACTCCTACTTTCTTTTCAGTTATTTCTTCTAGCTAGAGAGAGGGATGATTGAGGGAGGAAAAGATAACATTGCCCGATTCTCAATCAAGCTAATTTGGTCCAAGAGTCCTTGAGCAGATTCCTCTCAGAAGCGGAAGCGTGGAAATGAACACCAGTTGAACAGTGAGAAATACTGAGCAGGAGGTGCACAACTCACTTGGGGGCAGATTGTCAAAAAATCACACAACGCAGCGCAGCACCCAAAGATGCTGCGCTGCGTTGCGTGACAGGGAGGGAGCAGTAGAGTGCCATATCTAGAGATCTCCTCCCCTCTCCCTAGTGCCGGTGCTGATTTCAGCTGTCGTGCGCCACGCACACACCTTAGCACCATAGCGCTAGGGTGTGTGCCTGAGTCTAGCATAGGTTTTGTACAGGAAGGGTGACCTTCATGTACAAAATACTATGCCTGGACAAGTTTAAACACTTTTCCCACTTTGTATTTGTGCTGCACAGTGCAGCATGCATGCAAAGTAGCAAGAGAAAGGAGAAATGAAAACATTTCTCCTCTTAGCGACTCCTTTTATGATGGTGTTAACTTTTGGCGCTAAACCCTGTCTACAATTGTTTGTAGATAGGGTTTTGCGTCAAAAGGCATGGGTGGTTGCATGTGAACGCGCATGTACCACCCATGTAATGCCCCCTTGGCGCTAAGTAACCAAAGCAATGCTATGTGCTGCTTTGCGTTACTTGTAGGGTACTTCTCAAAACAAATTTGCACTGGAAAGTAAATTGGTAAAAACATTTTGTGCTGGTTAACATCATTTTTGTGCTGTATTTTGCGGATCCTCTCATGGGGCTGCATGCTGCTCCTCTGGTTCCTTCCAAAGTCACTCTTCCTCTCCCGGTGAGCTGGGTGCTGCCACTCCGTGGCCCCTTACGTGGGCGATGCCGCTCCATCCTGCCCCTTTACCTGAGCTGTGTGCACCATTCCTCTCACCGAGCTGTGTATTGCTGCACCTTACAGGAGCTGTGAGCTGCTGTTCTCCTTCTCCCCAAGTTGTGCGGCGCTTCTTCTTGCCCCATACATGTGCTAAGTTCTGAGAGGTGGGCGAGGCGCTGAAGACTCGGGTGGAGTGGAAGTCCGCGGAATTCCACAGAGTTTTTATGCAACTCCTCGGAATTCCACGTAGTGCAACTCCGCGAGCGAGCTCCGCCCACCGCTAGTTTCCTTTAACACTCATTAGTAAGTGCTGTATAAATGGTTATTAGTGTAATTACTCATATGTCTGACATTATTATAGTGCAAAGCCTCTCTGCTGAGACTTCTCTCCGGGTTTGGCATATTTCTCTTTTTAAAAAGGACAGTTCTGCTTTTGGGACCTTTGTTGGGTGAGACTCCCTGTGTATTTGGTTCTGTTTTTGTCATTCGTGGCTATGGGTCAGAATCCCCCATGCCTTATGTTGACTGTCAGATCTTTCTTAGTGTGACTGTTTACTAGTTTTTCATCTTTAAATAGCTACATGTACATAGGAGTATTTAGCTCATCACTCTAATGTATCATACAAAACTCAGAATAAAAGCCTGGTTTGAATTGTACTTGTGTCAGCCTCTGTCTACGTTATTACTTTTATGTTATTTCTTCACCGCCTCTGATATGTCCCTAAAATTCTCCTTTGTCTTGAATTTCAGTCCTGAATATCATTCATTGACCTGAATTTGTACTGTTGCTGTCCAGAACTTGCCGCTGTGACAGGTGTGCACCCTTGGTGACGTACATGAAGATGAGGTTTGGACTAGAAGATGCCTCAAGGACTTCTGGAGCAGGTGAGTGGCCAGTACCCTGACCCGGAAGTGCTTGTAGGCAGCAGGCTGAGCTAAAGTGCACAATGCCATGCAGTGCACGGTCCACCCTGTACTACTTTGGGCACAGAGAGAAGGGCCAGAGAGCACACTTCAGCACTGAGAGAGGTTGAGACCACATGTGGATCACTGGGCTGAGTTTTGGGGACTGGATGAAAAACCAAGTGGATTGGGAAAGGTTCCAAAGTGCATCTCCAAATAAATTGATGTCAAGAAAATGAGGAAAAGAAGAATAAAGTGGCGTTTGAGGGTATTTAATTAACTTTGAAAACTATATACACTCGTCACATCCAGAAAAAGGCAGAAGTGTGTTCGGCAATAGATCAGAGAGAATGCTGGGCTCCCACTCCGGCTGGAAGTTTGGATTAGTCAATGTATCAAAAGATTTGTTTCACAGTCAGAAGAGTTGAGTCATGAAGCAGGCAGCCTTCAGGGGAGTCTTAGTATTAGAACCAGCTGGGGCTTTGAGGTCCTGGAACAGTGAGTACTGCCTGTCCTCATGTTCCAGAAGAAGAAAGGCACAGGCTGTGGTGGAGCGGATTTCCCTGTACCTGAAGATTGTCATATGGTCGTCGTACAGAGTCCTCCACTGGTCCTCCGGATCTTTGGGGTCGACTGAAAGCGTATGAAAGGAACTAGCATCGGCAATACATTTCAATCTCAGTCAAACCAAGTTGGTTCCACCGTAACAACAGAGAAGATGGTGTCCAAGCCATGAAGGTTTATTAACAACATTTAGTCAAATTACAAAACACCCATCATTCAGTAAACTCAATGTACCCAAAGGATGCCCATCTCTATGCCATTTTGCAGTCTTGAGTCAATAGTTCATTATTGCATGATTAATAAAAGCAGTTACAATGCAATACGTAATAAGCACCAAAGCGACAACACATAAAATCAAATCATCATCACCAAATGTTAAAAATTCATGCAATCAATTAAAACCTCATGGAAATTAAGAAATGTTATTTATAATTTTTAAAAAGGCTCCAATCGAGCAAAGCGACCATTACACTGAGACCAATTAAAATTAGAGTAGAAGCACAGAAACTTTTCAAAAAGTTTTGGGATAGAGAGGTTACATATTCTGAGATCTGCTGGAGCAAAAACCCAAGTGGGCGATGCTTGTAGTGTGGTCTGAGGCAAGCTCCAGGCTTGGACCCAGCGTCATTCTGGCCCCAAGTCTGAATGGCTCCTTGAAAAGACTGAGGAGGCACCTTTTGTGGTTAAAGTGCAAATGCTTATGCTGTGGTCATTTGCGAACAAAGCGAGATTCTGGAAAGAGTCTAAGGTGTAAGTAAACAATAGTCAGAAGCAGGGGTATTGTCTCAGATGATTACTGATCCCTCGCCTTCTGCTGAGTTCTTAATCGTAGGCATCTTTCAAAATCTCTGTAGGAACTTGACCATGGCACAATTCAGACCTACATCCGTTGGGTCGAAGCAGGCCAGCACCGCCTCCTGGCATGACCTCGAGCCGCGATCTCTCCACTTCCTTCGCTGGCGCACTCATCGATCCTCCAATCCTGCTAGACATAGAAATAAGACATGAACAATGTCCTCCGGCTCTTTATTACAAAGCTGGAAATGTCTTGCCCGAGCTCCTTCTCCATGGGTGGTGATGACTAAATAGGGGAAATAGACCCAGCCTGCATTTCAGAAAATGAACTTTAACCTGATTGCTATCTGTTTTTCTAAGGTAGACTTGTGGTTTTAACGTAATGGAGTTTTGAAGTGTCATCCTGAGTTTGAATTTGTATATTCTAAAGAAGAGGATGCCAAATGTAACAAGATAAAAAGCACAAATTGTGAAACAGATTGGTTCCATAAAAGAACTCCCCTAATCTAAATAAGGTTTCGAACGTGGCAAGGGAAATTGCAAAGAGGAAAGTGTCAGCATCAGAGAAACCAAATTAAGGTTCTGGTGGGGGAAACGGGTATTTGAGCATGAAGCTCCAGACCCTGGGCAGGAGGAATTTTTGCAGAGTTGAGAAAGGTTTTCTCTCAGCGAAGTCAGGACAGGATCTGCTAACTATTCTAAAAATACACATACCTAATACACAATAGAAAGTTCTGAAAGCTCCATCCCACCGACTTCCTCTGGGCCGTCCAATCAGAAGGCAAAGTTCTCTGCGAGCATTTAAGATCCCCAGGTTCCTGGCGTCAACCAAAGAATGTACAGGTGTGCGGCCAAGAAGTTGTAACAATCAGTCTTCCCTTGTACAAGATGCTATTTCCCATCCCAACTCGCTACATCTCCTAGGCCAAAAATTAATTAGGCAAGTTAAATCTCGAAGGGGCATGTTATCAAGCACGGCGTTAAAATTATCGCCGTTTTAGCGGCAGAAAATTGCAGCTAAAGCAGCGATAATGGGCTTGATAATATGCCGCAGAGAATTCCCATAGAAGCCCATGTTGACACCAGAACATGGGCTTCTATGGGAATTCTCTGCGGCATATTATCAAGCCCATTATCGCCGCTTTAGCGGCAGTTTTCTGTTTAACGCCGTTTCTTGATAATATGCCCCACAGTCTTCTACAATAAACAATAACTGTGGGGCACATGCATCAAACTTAGAAATAGCGAATACTAAATAGCAAATTTTAAAGAATCGCTAATTAGAATTAGCTATTTCCTATGTATGACCGCTTTAGCGAATATTTACCGAATTGCTAAAACTCACAATCGCAAATAGCGACAACACAATTGCGACACGCAAATGCCGAAATACCTATTTGCGATTTCGCTAATATCGATTTCTCAATTAGCGAAATCGCAAATAGTGCGTCGCTTTTGATGCATGCTATTGACAGCACAACCAGGAAGTCCTCCATTCCATGCTTCATTCAGTGCCCAGAGAGAGTGAGAGGAGGAGGCGAGTTGGCGATGCAGCGTGCGCAATGTAAATTGTTGTATTTATTTATTTGCTGAACTCCGTACCTCCATATGCCGGAGTTTACTATCCCCCACCCTGCCCCTCCCCTGCCACGCCCTGCAGCACTCCCTCGGTGAGCCACCACTGCCAGCTGGAGTCTGATGAATAGTAGTTGTGTTGGTAGTGTCACTGGCAGCTCTGACAGGGGTAGTTGGCGGTGAAATCTGTTGTGGCCTCCTGATGAAGGCTTGGCACTTATGTGTTTTACAAGTGAAGCGATGTTCAATGGGCCTAAAAATTAAACTTAGCATTGGCAATTACAGCATGTCCGGCTTATAACTTAAAATGCCTCTTGAAGTGCCTGGTGAGTTTACGCACTCAATAATCCATCAAACATGTACTCTGTGACTTTTCCTTGCATCCACCCACTGACCCATTCTTGTATCCACATTTTCACCCATCCACAATAAAACACACACACTCTACAAGCATATGTAAGCTAAATTGAAAGAAAAAAGTAGAAAAAATGTAATTTACTTAAATGTGGCAGGCATTTGTTTGCAATAAAAATAAACCTGAACATAGGAGAGGAAAGTAATCTTGCAATGAGATTGTAAATATTATATCATTGTTTTAATGTTTCAACATGGCTGCCACATCATAAAAAATGCATTGGCTATCTTGGAGTGGTAAAACAGTCATACACCATGGAAAGTATTATTCCATGATGGCCTTGTCTTAGAAGCAGTGGCATCGTAGGATGTGATGTACTGGACATGATACATATGAGTGGCAAATGAGCATCATGGTATCACTTTATGGGGAACTGCAGTACACAATAAAGGAAAAAAGGGAAAAGGAAAAAAACGAAGGAGGACCTCTAAACAGAGATAATGTGAACTGAAGTACTTGCCCACTAGTTCTGGCACTGAAGCACGCTCATTTTCAGGCGGATGTGCACGTGATCAGGAAAAAGGGCAACAGAGACAATGGATCACTTGCCCACTATGTATACATGCTTGCACATACGTGTGTTTCTGTACATTTGCATTTTCAGTTTTGGCCTAGAGACAGCTTTAGATGTATTGCAGAATCTTGTAATCAAAATATTTATAAGTAAAAAACAGATACCATCAGAAAGTGGGGTATTACCAACTCAATAAACACACCCTGGTTATACCCCGTTACAGGCCTCATTACAACTCTCCTCACCCCTGTAGCAAGGACACAAAAAGCAGGTGGTTCCCCAGAGAAATCTATCTTAAGTTCATGCAGTAACAACAATTTTAATGTAAACAAAAAACACAATAACATTGCCAAATCTGTTGTACCCTGTGCATAGAGACACTGGTAGCCATGTTGCATATTCCAAGTCTTCTTTATTGGTTCCATGTCAGGGTAGTATCAACCTTAGTCCAGCCAGCTCTAGTCAGGTACTAGCCATGTACCAGCCCCACCAGGAGCAGCCCGCCTGCTGCTCAGCCCATCTCTAACTGTCACCACTCATCCACACGGGCACCCAGGCATTCCACGCATCACAGTCACACCAACATTCCGTAACCATCTCTCACTCTGGCTGAGCAGCTAGGAGGACCGAGGCTAATTACATGTAAATGTAATACTGAAGATATAACATTATCCCTTTCCTTTAAAAAGAAACAAAAATTACAAATCTAAAGGAGAGAACTATACATGAGAAAATGGTGATGTTAAAGATACAATTCTAAAAGAGAGAACTATACACAAGAAAGCAGTAAAGTTTGTAACTCAAGGATGCAACTCAAAGCAAAACATCACAAGAGAGTGAACAATAAAAATCAATGAAAGATGGGAAAAATACGACATCAAAATATATGAGCATCAAAATCCCCCATCCTTCCCCATGACAAATTATCAAAATATTATGAAGCGTAAACTTGTAGAAAATAAAGTACAACTTGTAATACTTTGAAGCAAGCTGTAAAATTATATACTGTAATGCAAAAGGTAAAACACCCCGCAACACCAATGCCAACAATAAGGGAACTACCAATATATGGGACAACGACCCATGAAACTGTGTGAGGGGCTAGCACCCATAACACTTACCCTATGTAGGGTTGTACCTTAGTACTACACGCAACATGTGAATGGAATCCATATCCTAACCCTGTGTAAGGGTTATACTAAGTAACGATTATGTATGGGAACTAACCTATCCTAACCCTGTGTAAGGGTTAACCAGGATCCAATGTATGTTTGGGAACCCAAACCTCATGTAGAGGTCACTAACTGGGACTAAAACCTAACCCATCCCTAAAGAGAGGATGAACTATGGCCAAAACGTATCCCTCAAGTAAGGGATTAAACGGTGATGCACACCCACTTAAACACAAGGACCAACCTTATGTGGAAAATGTAAACTGTGGTATCACGACAATAAATGTGCTGTATAAGAAAAAATTCTTTAACTTAAACTATAAGTAATACAAACTCTGACTCTGTTAAATACAACACAAAGCAAATTATTTTATCAAGCGCCTTTGAATAAGTTGGATGCCCCTATGCAACACACCGGTGAGCGACTCCTCTCACCCGAAAATGATGATCACACTGAAAAATGCTGCAAATACGTGGACACTCAATCTTTTGAGGCTAAAAAAAAACTAAGTGTCAAACAGTACCTTAGAAACAACAGCACTCAGTCTTTGAAGACAAACTTGTCATTGGAGAATCTTCAAGAGAAAAAAAAAAGTTCTTACACATGCATATTGATATTGTCAGCATCCAAACTCCGAGCAGGAGTTTGCACAGCACCACCAAGACAAAAAAAACAACGCTCCTCGCTCTTCGAGTTCTGGAAAGTGCACAAGCAACGTTTGCAGTAATCCTCCATCATAGAGATCAGGTTCATTCTCACACACCGGGCAAGAGATGCCATTACTTGATTGTCCGCCACAGAAGAAAATGCACACCATACAACAACCTCCATAGTGAAGGCAGCAGACAACGTGGTTGGCAAAATACGCACCAAATAGAGTATGCAGGAGCATACAATCTTAAGATGGCGGGACGCTGTGCTATGTGCGCCGGGTGGCTCACGGCGTGTGTGTGCACCAAACACTACCATGTAGCAATAACGACGTGGGAAAGGCTGGAACGACATCAAAAGAACAATTAAAAATTTGCAAACATTCGTGACAAGAATTTTCAATTCTATTAAGGACACGGAGGCGAGGATTATGCTTCTCATTTTCTTTACTGAAAATCTCAGCAGCCAATCAGAAAGTAGAAAAAACACAACAAGTACTACAATACCCATAAACCTAGTGGGTATCACGTCATAACCATAGAGTAGTCCCCTATAAATGCATCACAAGAGAATACCACTTCCTCTTTCTTTGTGTGAAAAGTTAAGGCAAAATATAGTCTCAGTCTGCAATGCGAGGAAACTGGAAAAGTCCATTCAACCAAAGGAATCCAAGGGCCAAAGGCAGCAACGAATGTGAAGACAACTTCAAAGGAACAGCATGACCTGGAAGACGACGAAGATCCTTCTTTAGGATGAAAAAGGCAGCAGAGCTCACTTGAGATCAGAACCTGGAAATAGAAATATAAAGCCGTAATACCATAGTCCCAAGAAGGGATATAGCAAAAAAGGGGGGGGCAAAAAACATGAGCATAAATATACATTGCATTATAAAACAGTGCAAATCAAACAGGACAATACTGAGTATGGGTGGGATAATCCTCGCCTCTGTGTCCTTAATAGAATTGAAAATTCTTGTCACAAATGTTTGCAAATTTTTAATTCTATGTCAGGACCGGAGGCTCCGATTATGCTTGTTCAAAGCTGTGCCACCACAACAGATGCAACATTTACAATAGGTTTATAATAGAAAGTTTTGAATGTAGATTCAGAGGACCAATCAGCAGTCTTCATAATGTCCACTAAAGTGACACCCTTAGAAAAAGCCTTGGATGCCATAGCACCACGAGCAGAATGAGCACCAAATTTGGAAACATCAATACCAGCTTCGCTCATGAGCCAACGCACCCAACGTGCCAGTGTAGCTGGGGTCACTGGACGAAAAGGTTTCTGGAGAGCAATCAACAATTGACCAGTCAAATCTTGACGAAAACCTGCAGTACTTACCTCATAATCTCGGATACATTGTACCACACATAGTTTGGGATTGTCAGGAAACGCGGGATATGTGACAGAAGTGGTGTTAGTTTTTGTGCATCTGGTGACCAAAAAAGTAACCCCCTCAGGGGAAAAACTACGACCCGCTAGATCGAGAGCGCGAATATCAGATACGCGTTTACATGATACCAAACAAAGTAGCATCGCTAGTTTGGCAGAAAGCTGTTTGCGAGATAAACTCTGATTGACAGGCCAGGAATCCAAGAAACGAAGTATAATGGAGACATCCCAGAGCTCGGAATATCGAGGACGCGGAGGTTTTACCAACCGGATACCCCTAAGTAATTTACACACCAAAGGATGATCACCAATCGGTTTGCCCTCAAGGGCCACGTGACCTGCCGAGATGGCCGATCGAAAATTATTAACAGTACGATAAGCAAGACCTGAAGCGGCTAAGGACGCTGAGAAGTTCACTACCAAGGAGACATCTGCTGCAGAGGGATCCAAATACCGTGAAGAGCACCAATCACACCATCGTTTCCATGCTGAAGCATAACGTTTGTGTGTGTTGGGCGACCAAGCCTCATTGATAAATCTGGTAGCGTCTCCCGAAAGGCCAGGGACTTTCCAACGATCCCCGAAATTCGCCAAGCGACCAGCCGTAGTTGACCTGATGTTATCAACAGATGCGGAGATTGGAGAGGGTCTAGCAACAGATTCCAACGAAGGGGAAGAAGAACTGGAACTGCACATAGCATTTCTAGAAGTACCGGGAACCATGCTTGTGCCCTCCAAAGAGGAGTGATCAGAATCAAGTCTGAGCGATAACATTTGGTTCTGGCCAGTACCCTGGGAATCATTAGAAACGGAGGGAACGCATAACACATCACTGGAGGCCATACTTGCAGAAAAGCATCCGTGGCCAGAGCCTCCGGATCCGGACGCCAGCTGAAAAAGTCCGGAAGTTGTTTGTTGAGTCGTGAGGCAAACAGATCGATCTGGCAAGGGCCCCATAACCTGTCCAACAAGCGAAACATTCGAGGGTGAAGCCGCCAATCGCTGAAATCTCGGAGATGTCTGGAATTCCAATCCGCAACTTGGTTGCTGCACCCTGGAAGATACTCCGCCACTACAAAAAGACTGTTCTGAAGGCAAAAGTGCCAAAAGTCCTTGGCAATTTCTGCCAGAAGTTGGGACCGAGTCCCCCCCAGCTTGTTGACATATCGAACGGCCGACACATTGTCCATGCGGAGAAAGATGCAACAATTTGTCTGGCGGGGAGAGAGACAACGAATCGCAAAGGAGCCCGCTAATAGCTCCAGACAGTTGATGTGAAGGTTCAATTCTTCCGGAGACCAACGGCCGCCCGTCGACACTTGACCGCATCAGACTCCCCAACCCCACCGACTGGCGTCGGATTCGATCACTACTTCCGGAGTGGTGCCGAAAAGGGCTCGACCGTTCCAAGATTCCATATGTTCCAGCCACCATAACATCTCCCACCTCGCCTCCTCTGAAAGAGGAATCTGATCGGAATACTTGAGGCCTTTCTGGAGATGGCGGATTTTGAGGCGTTGAAGCGCTCGGTAATGAAGAGGACCCGGAAAAATCGCTTGTATAGAAGAAGCCAACAACCCTACGACCCGGGCTACAGACCTCAAGGACACAGTCTGCTTGTTCAAAATCAACCTCAACTCTCTCTTGATCGATCTGATCTTCTGTTGGGGTAAGAGGAGTTGACAAGATAGGGAGTTGACAAGAAAGCCCAGAAACTCCACCGACTGAGATGGAGTCAACATTGACTTTTGAGGGTTGATCAAGAATCCTAGATTCTGCAAGAGAACCGTGGTCCAGGAAAGATGTTGTAAAAGAAGACGAGGACATTGACCCATGATGAGGATGTCGTCCAGATAAATAATGAGGCGAATGCGCCTGACTCGAAGAAACTCGACCACAGGCCTCAGAAGCTTCGTGAAGCACCAAGGTGCTGACGAGAGGCCGAAAGGAAGGACTTTGAACTCGTACCATAGACCCTGCCATTGGAATTGGAGAAAACGACGATGAGGTCCGAAGATGGGTACTGACAGATAAGCATCCTTCAGATCTAGACGGACCATCCAGTCCCCTTCCTGAAGAAGATCGCGAAGAAGATGGATCCCCTCCATCTTGAAATGACGATATACGACCCATCCATTGAAGTCCTTGAGATTTAAAACAAGCCTGGATCCACCCCCCTTCTTCTGAACTAGGAAGACGTTGCTGACAAAACCCTGAGGGTGACGAACCGTCTGCTCTATGGCCCCTTTTTGGAGAAGCAAATCTATCTCGCTGGAAATGAAGACCCGATCTAGATGGGAAAAAACCATCGGACGGGGGCAAGACTCTGAGAGGGGGAATGAAGAAATTCTATTCTGTATCCCTGCACCGTATCCAGGATCCACGCATCCTGCGAGATCTCTTGCCATTTGTGGAGAAAAAACTGGAGACGGCCCCCCAAGAGAACCTCCGAAAAGGGAATCAAGCTCACCTGAAGGAGTGGCATCGTGGTGACCTCCTTGGTTGCCTCCAAAACGTCCTTTTCTGCTGGAGTTACGGGATCCCCGTGTGGGGTACAAATTGGCGGATGAAGTGGACTCCTGATATTTCCCACGGTGAGTATCATAGCCTCGTTGGGTGCCTCTTTGGAAACCTCGGCCGAACGACCGCCCCATGTATCGTCCGGCCCTTCCAAAAAACGGGCGGAAAGCCCGCTTTAAGGAGCCTTGTGCTTTATCCAGACCACTGAAGGTCGCGACAAATTTAGTCAAATCTTTTAAAAAGGGTTGACCAAAAAGGAGACCCTGAGCCAAAGGGCCGGACTCAGAGGAAGACAATTCAGCTAGTTTGGGATCAAGCTTTAAAAGGATAGAGCGACGGCGCTCACTGGACATGGCACAGTTTGCATTGCCTAGGAAACATATTGCCCGTTGGGCCCAACCAATTAAATCATCAGGGTTGATAATCTGCCCTGAGGCTTTGGCAATATAACCCAAATCCAAAATCTTTGTGAGGGGGCCGGATAAATCCAGCAACTTATCTTGGCAGGATCTCCATGCCCGATCCAGACCTCTCTTCGGATCCTTTGTATATTTTTTAAGATATGTAAGCATGGAAGGATCCACATCAGGAGTATCTGCTGTCTTCTCTGCCAGGTCTGGGCGTGGACATTCAGAGCGCAAACGTGCTCTAACATCCTTGTCAAATGGTTGATGTAAGTGGGAATGGACGTAGGTCGCAACTTCATCTGAGGGGAGCCATGAAGAAGAGTTCGGATGAACAATTGTAGAAGGCTCAAAGGTCAATAAAGAGGGGTGCGAGGGGGCGTCCACAAATCGCTCCTTGCGTGATTTCTTTGCTGGAGGAGGAGAAGACTCGGACTCCGACGAAGTACCAGAGAAGGTATTACCATCATCTCCGGGGGGGGGGAGCTAGAAGGAGTAATTTTGGACGTAGATCCATAAGAATGGTCTGAAGCCATGGTTTTAGCGAGTTTCGCAAACTCTGAAGAATGTGGGTTCTTGCGTTTTACCCCAGAAGAAGTGCGGGGCGAGGAGGCTGGAAGCCACCCCTGTTGTAAGGCATAGTTGCATAAATGGCGCTTCAAGGGTGCAATAGCCCTGACCATCGCTTTATTAACGGAGTGCTGAACTCCCACATCAAGAGCTTAGACGAGCTCATACTCCAAAGACCCAGAGGGTTCCTCCTCAAAATAGTCCGCCTCATCATAATAAAATTTGGACATTGTAAGCACTAAAAAGTGACCAAATCTACCCACAGGAGGAATTAAAGGAGTAATATGCACTGTCCGAGGTATCAAGCTGGAAAATTAATAATGACAGTGAAAAATAAGAGGAGTGGCCAAACCCCAGGCAAGCCAAACCACATAGGAATGAGGAAATTCCAATGTGAAAATATGCAAATTTTTTAAAATGTGGAGGGAGGGCTTGCCAAATAATGCCACTCTAGGCAAAGCCTATGCAAATTATACAGCCCAAGCCCTCTGGTGGACTTGGACGTCACTGGGGAGAAAAACTGGCAAGTTTGTGGGTATAGAGCACCTAAACGCTGCCCCTGCGTTCAAATACCGGTGCTGTGAGGAGAAAAACGCCGGTAATGCAAAATATGCAAATATGGCCGCCGCGCATGCGCGGACGACCAAAACAAGCCAGAAGAAGGACTGCGCTTGCAACACGCACGTGTCCTCACTCCCCCTGCTCCCACTCCACTTGCAAGCTAAACGGGCGAAAAGCGCCCGTAAGCGGGAGGCGAGAGACGCGCTCCCAAGGCAACCGAAGCGTCCGCAAGCGGCAACGAAGCGGGAAGCTCCGACACTCTGCCAGAAGTGCGAAGGAGCGCGGGGCAAAGAGGCGGAGACCGCCGAAGTTTACAAAAACAGGAATAGACAGCAAGGCGAGCAGCGCGTGCCGCAACCACAAGGCACAATAAGTAAGCAAGCAATATTAATTGTAATATTCATAAGAAAAGGTGAAAGTACTTAACTGGCTGTGGAGCAGCAAAGAAAGAGGAAGTGGTATTCTCTTGTGATGCATTTATAGGGGACTACTCTATGGTTATGATGTGATACCCACTAGGTTTATGGGTATTGTAGTACTTGTTGTGTTTTTTCTACTTTCTGATTGGCTGCTGAGATTTTCAGTAAAGAAAATGAGAAGCATAATCGGAGCCTCCGGTCCTGACATAGAATCGGAGATCCTCGTGAAGTTAAGAGTGCGCGCCAAGCACGAAGCGCGCCTCTTTTTTCAAACCGCGACAGTGCAGTTATACTGCCCAATGTCAAAGACTGCCAGGGAAAATTAAAATAAATAAAATGTCCAACACTTGTGAGTGACAGTAGAGAAATATCCAGCATCTAATAAATATGACTCACATTAGTGCCAGATAAGCATCGTTAAGCACTCCACGGAAAGACTCTTCTGGTGGAAGTGGTAGGATCCTTGATATCCACATCAGTCCCAGCGCTAGTCTGTGTGCAAGACCCTAACAATAAGAGACAAAAAAAACCTCTCACCTCAAATGTTCCAAAAACCGGGCATACATTTAGACAAGGCAAAATCACTGACTGTAGTGAAGTGATGCCAATCCAACGCCGACAAAGAAAGCCCAAACAAGACTGTTTGATAAACAATAAAATCTCGAAGTGTTTCAATTTCTTCAATATCTGCTCCATTGCAGAAAACAGAGAGGGGTTGGCAGAAGCATGAAAACAGATTGAGCATTAATATCCTTTCAGCACACACAACCAGAAGACAATCACAGGCGTGTAGTAGATAAAATGCCCTTAATTCCTCTTTCCATGTGTCAGCAAGACACTATCTTTGCGAACCACACTACATGTGTGTAGCGCTTGTGACACACTGAGGCTGACTGAACAACCAGTAGAGTCACTCCGTTCCTGTGAGGTACCTGTGAAGTCCATTCACTGAGTCAGTCCATGACTCACATCTGTGCAGCCACAATTCCTTTACGCCATGGAAACATCCATGCGGCATATACAAAAGGAAGTGGTAGGGTGAAACTTAGTCCAGACATACACTAACATACAGACCATACCTGTGGTCAAATCTATGGAGCAAGTTCAGGCTGGATAAATACGGTGGTAGGGGCCGCCCGATGACATGGACACTGGTGGGGCTGGCTTGTCTGTTGCTCCAAACAAGACACTTTTTCTTTTTTTTTAATGCTTAATTTCTTCTGTCTTGGTCCTCAAGTTACTTGTAGTCTCTTTGTTTCTTTTAGCTTCTCTTGGCTTGTGTAACATCCTTAAAGATGCTTGGGCCCAGGTCCGCTCGTCGCCAAAATAATGTTGTACCCTGTGCATAGTGACACTGGTAGCCATGTTGTATATTCCAAGTCTTCTTTATTGGCTCCATGTCAGGGTAGTGTCAATCTTAGTCCAGCCAGCTCTAGCTAGGTACTAGCCATGTACCAGCCCCACCAGGAGCAGCCCGCCTGCCGCTCAGCCCATCTCCAATGGTCCCCATTCATCCACACGGGCACCCAGGCATTCCACGCATCACCGACACACCAACATTCCGTCACCATCTCTCACTCTGGCTGAGCAGCTAGGAGGACCCAGGCTGATTACATATAAATGTAATACTTAGATTTGAAAAGGAGAGAATAATTTAATAAGTGAAACATACTGAAACAATCAAAATAAAATAAGGTGAATCGGACATATGAATTTTTTTAAGTTTTAAGTAAAAAAGTAATGGACTTAATTTAGGGGTCGCCAGTTGTTTCAACTGCTGCAACCTCTGTCTTTCTCTTTGCGACCCCTGACAGTGCTCCTGTGAGTCCTGGCCCAAGAGGTTGTTAAAGAAATGCTGGGATCAGACATTTACCAGGCCTCTAGTGAGGTTTTTAAACTCGCCTGAAGTGAACGTGGGCCTTCGGCTGCCATGGATGACACTGCAATGAAACAACGCTGCCTCCATTCCTACTCTGCTGACCCTGGCCTGAGCACATATGCAGCGGGGTGTGAGGGCAGCGCGTGAGCTCAAACAGAAGAGAATACACAGGATTCATTTCTTGCTGCTGGTTGAGCGCGGCAGGCCAACGGGCGCCTCGATGTATTTGGTTTTACCCTGGGTTGTGAGGGGGGAGAGAGTAAGAGAGAGATGAGAAGGGAAGAAGGGAGACCAGAAGAGGGAAGAAGACGCAGCAGACAGACAGGTGAGGCACAGAGAGACAGGAAGTGTGTGCGAGAGGGAGAGGGGAACAGCTGAGACAGATGCTGGAAGGCAAAGATGTGAGAGAGGGAGAGACTGATGAGAGAGGTCATGAAGGTAGAGACGTTGGAAAAGAGACTGCAGAGAGCTGGAAAGGAGAAGACAGATATAGTGGGGGGACGTGAAAGAAGGAGGCAAACAAAGAAACGGACTCAAAAGAGACATCAGAGAGGGAGGACTGGTGTAAAAGAGACATCAGAGAGGAAGGGGGCAGGTGAAAAAGAGAGAGAGAAGGGGAGGTAGATGAGAAGCAGGTTATAGCGAGACAGAGATGGACAGTAGCAGACAGGTGTGAGAGAACTGATAGAGAGAGACTGATGTGAGAGGGATTCAGGTGACAGAGACAAAAGAGACACACTGGACAGAAAGAGGAGGAGGGATGGACACCTGGAACACATTTAGGTGTCACCAGATCTCACAGCTTCGACCCCTGGTTGCTCCTTCCTACCCCTGGCACTACGTTTGCCTGGAACAAAGCGGCATCTCACCCTTGTGTGCGATGGGCTCGACCCGCCTTGTTTCCTGCCCAGTTTTACTAAACTAATAATGAATAATATATTATTCGCTGTTAGTGTAAGCTAAGTGGAGCGTTAGGAGTTGGAACAGACATTCAGTGACAGTAAAACAAAATGCTTTTAAATTCAGTGGCGGCTGGTCACCTTTAAAAGCGGTGAGGTGTCATCTTTGGCTTGAATTCTAATGAGCGAGCCAGACTTCTCAGTGTGTTTGAGGGTGGGGCTCACTTAGTCCCACTCTGACTCACTCAGTCTCACTCAGTCTCGCTCCATCTCATTGTGACTAAGTCACTTAGACTCACTCATTCTCAGTTAGTTTAACTCAGTCTCACTCAATCTCATTGATTCACACTCAGCCCCACTCCTTCTCAATCAATCTCACCCTGACTCACATATCACTATCTCACTCCGACTCCTCTAATCTCACTAAGTCTCACTCATTTACACTCAGTCCTCCTCATTCCGACTCACTCTGTCTTACTCATACTCAGTGTCAGTCATGCTCTGACTCACTCAGACTGTGACTCACTAAGTCTCACTCATTCTCAGTTGTCTCACTAATTCTCAATTGTCTCTCTTAGTCCTGCTCATTTTCCATGCATTCACACTCAATCTTAGTCCGGTTCATTGAATCTCACTGACTCACATAGTCGCAGACAATCTAATTCACACTTAGTCCCACCCCTTCAGACTCACTCTGACAAAAACATCCTCACTGATTCTCTCTCATTCTCACTCTTTCAGACTCACTCAAACTGTGACTCACTCAGTCTTACACTCACTATCATTCTCCCTCACAAGTACACTCACTGTCATTCTCCCTCACAATAACACTCCCTATCATTCTCCCTCACGGTTACATTCATTGTCTTCACAATTACATTCACGGGCCTCACAGTTGCACTCAGTCATTCTACCTCACAGTAACACTCACTGTCATTCTCCCTCACAGTAACACTCGCTGTCATTCTCCCTCACTCACTATCATTCATTTGCGTTTATACTCACTCCTCCTATCACTCATTGTCACTCACTGACTCCCTCCATTGATTCTCTCACTTTCACCCCCACACACACATATACACCCCCTACATGCTGTCTCTCTCAAACTCTTACCCACAAACATACACACTTACCCATATGCAAAGCACACAACATTAAGAACATTTAAAGTGTTTTTTTTAATTTTTACTTTCGTTGCTGCAGGTCCCGTCGGGACTCCTGCGTATTTCAGCTGCCGGCACTGGGACAAGAAACTGAAACCTGGACCCTGCACAGTCAGAGATTAGAGGTTTTAGTGTCTAGTCCTTCCCCCACTCTTTCCCAGTTCAGTGAGGAGTTGGGAATGGGTTGCGGTGACAGGCTGATTGGCGCATAGCCAAGGACACTGTAAGGCAGTGGCGGTCCGTCCATTGGGGGCGTTGGGGCGTAGCCTCCCCGCCCGCGCCCCGCGCCCGCAGCTTCCTCGGCGTCTCTGAACTTAAGTAAACTCTCAGTTTACTTAAGTTCAGAGACGCTGAGGGAGAACTGTCAGTCAGTATGACGTTGGACCGCCCACCCCCTTCAGAGTCTGAAGGGGGTGGGCGGTCTGGCGTCATGTTGACTGACAGGCAGACAGCAGCACACAAGTGCGTATGAGTGGGGACGGAGGGCGATTTTTGCACCGTACCCAGTCATGCGCACTAGTGTTTCCAAAGGCTGGCGCATGCCCATTAGGAGAGCGAGGGTTGAGCCAAGGCTCAAACCTTGGTCTCCTAATGG
The DNA here is from genome assembly GCF_964204655.1 of Triturus cristatus. NCBI lineage: Eukaryota > Metazoa > Chordata > Amphibia > Caudata > Salamandridae > Triturus > Triturus cristatus. The sequence continues at coordinate 1,249,115,738 of NC_140592.1, read as the reverse complement.
GTAGGCGAGCGGAGCGTAAGCCTGCTCTAAGCCAATCCTGGTGCTGCTCCAGCACCAGGATTGGCTGAGAGGGGTCTTGCAATGCCAGCAAGCCCTGATGGGCTGTTCGTTCCAGTGAGTGAGTAGGCGCCAGAACTTGAAGTAACGTACCCGAGGCGGCACGGACCCGGACCTGCTCAGGACAGGTAGGATAATAGATTTTATTTAAACCCCCCCCACACAACACGAGCCGCGACTTCAAACTTTGAAGGTGTAGATGTATAGCTTGATTTTATGTCGATGCATAATAATGCTGGAGATGATACGTGTGTCTCTCTCTTCACAAAAGCTGCTGAATATTGTGTATTTCCATTCAGAGCTTGCTTTGTGCGCAAAAGTAAAGACTAGTGTGGGTTGAGTTACTCGGATCATGCGTCAGTCACATTTCATTGGGACCTAAATCCCTGCAGCCACAGGCGATCCAACTCAGAGTGTTTTCCAACCGCTGGAAAGTGTACTTTGCTGCGTGTTGTATTGTTTTAGTGCCCGCTAACTCGACCACGAGCTTTGTTTATTTATCTACCTGTTTATTCAACTTGAATGTGTTCTCTTCGGCTGCACAGCGTGGTAACGCCTATTGTAAGTAATATTATTGTATAACTAAAATATTACTGAAAGAACGCAGTTATAGACTTTTAAAAATCCTTGCAAACTTTTCGTATGCTGTCATAAAGAATGTAACTAGAGACTCGCTATCAAGTTGCGTTTTTGTATATGAGTTGAATACATGTAGGAGGTCAGAGGCGATTACTTATAATGTGAGGGAGTGAGCAAAAACGGCACCAAGTGGAGTCCAGAGAAGATGAGAACGAGAGATATGGAAAAAGGAGAATGAGGATGGCAGGCAAAATAGAGGACTAGCGAAAGAGAGATAGGAACTTACAGGGGAAGAGAAATAAAGATCTAATGGAAGAGAGTTCCACAACGAGAGAATGACTTCAAAGAGGGGCTGTGCGAGGATGAGAAGGAAGAGCGAGATGGGTGAGAGAAAGAACTGATGGTAACAAGTTGAGGAGAGAAGGAAAGAGAGAGAAGGAAAGAAAGCGAGAGATACAGAAGGAAAGAAATAGAGAGAGAGAGAGAGTGGAGTGAGTAGCGAGGAGATAGACACTAGGGAAGAGAGACAACTCTTTCTGTTTTGTCACGTCATTTTAAGTCGTGAGTGCATAGAGCAGGAAATGTTGGCTTGTTTGGTGGCAGTGTTCTGATCTCGCCATACCCTTCTTTCTCCTGCATGCCACGCCACTTCATACATTATATTCTCTGTATGAAGAGATGTTTAGTGTGATTTTGTTTTGCCATGCTTTGTGTTAGTGAACTAGGACAGAAGAGGGCTGGGTCTGTGATTCAGCAGGCCGTGGAGCTCTCTGCCTCCTGACTGAGAGGAGGGGCTAGCTGGGGGCGCCAGCTTTGATGTTCAAGAGGGAAAGCAGCAGCGAATTCATCTGTACTGGGGCTCTTCAAGAAACAATTCGGAATGTGCAGTTTGATAAAGATAACAAAATACCTTCCATGGTAACGGAGAGCCCCAGATTTAAGCATGTGTCCCTAGTAAGGCACATGTTGATTGCCCTTTCCCTTGCCATCCAGAGCAGTTTGTGTGATGTAAATGAGAGGGGGACAGGAGAACCCCGAAACAATTTATTTTTTTAATTTCTCCTTGATTTCGTCTCCTGGAAGCTCCCAGAAAGGTGGAGGTGTGACCAGGGGTGCTTATGAGGTGGCACCGGGCCCAGTATGTCTGGCTGCGGGTTTTGTGTTTGTCACTTTGTGAGTAAATCGAGTATTTCACGTCTGCTTGCAGCTGCAGCGGTCTTTGTATACTTTTTTGTTTATAGGTCTTTAAGCCTAAACAAATGTTTGTGACTCGTGCTTTATGTGTGTACTTGAAAGAGTTTGAGTGTGTGTTTGTACTTGTGTTGGGGTACAGTTGATGGAGATAAGGATGTTATTACAGATCCTGTCATAATACTTTCGCAAGTGCTTTATCAACCTTCCTGCTTCCTCAAATTTGCTTGAAAATGCTCCATTTTGGGGGAGGAGCCTAGCGCGCGACCAAGATGGCCGCGTAGGTGCGAGGCTCCCGAGGACCTCCGCAACCTCCTACGTTTATCCTGTCTTCATCCTGAATCGGTTGAGGGGACTGTGTCGGTGAACCTGAGCCGAGGTGGTACCCGTTTTCCGTTTTTGAATCGGACCCCGGGTGCCGTGATGAGCATCGACTGAAGTTTGCGGCCTGCTTCTCTCCTGACCCCGGACTCGAGTTTGGGGGTGATCCAGTGGAGAAGTGAATAACAACGGCGGGACGAGCCTGGCGAGTCGCGTACCCCACACTTTCACTTTCGCTTTTGAGTCCCCTTGCCGTCATCGCGAGTGGGATTACGGCGCTTCTTTGTGTGGTGGTGGCCTCGCTGGGGGACCCTGCCTGCCTGCGGGGACCTGCTCCGCCTTCCTGAGGTGACCTCCGGGGTCCTCGGCCTCGATTGCTTGCTCTCCACTGCATGACTAGTGGGGGTGCGAGATACAAGACGATGGCCACGAAGCAGGATGGAGATCGGCTGAAGGCCAAATCGACCCGGCGTGGCACCGCACTTCAAGTCAACATTATGGATCGCTACACCCTCCCGAAGGGGTCTCCCGGCGGGTCGCATAAGTCTTCCGAGTGCCCCCCGGATGCCCCGGATTTGCCTACGGATCTGACTTTGCAGGACGTCATGGGCGCCATTGCTGAGATGAAGACCTCGGTGGGCCAACAATTCGACACCTTGGCGCACAAACTCGACGCGGTCCTCATCGATGTCAACCTTGTTAGAGCAGATCTATCCAAGACAAATGACCGGGTTGACTCTTTGGCCCATACCGCGTCGGGCCTCACGACTGAGGTGGCGGCCCTCCAGACGGAGGTGCGCCGGCTCCGGCAGGCAAGTGCGCTCACGGATCGGCGCCTGGAGGACTCCGAGAGCAGGGCCCGGAGGAATAACGTTCGCATTATCGGAGTGCCTGAGGGACTGGAGGATTCGGCGGCGGATCTCTTTGTGGAGGATCTGATTTCTACTCATCTCCAGCCTCGAGGACTGAGTAAATTCTTTGCGGTGGAGAGGGCCCATAGAGTTCCTGGCGGCAAACCGAAGGTCGGAGCTCCCCCGCGGCCTCTTATTGCCCGTATCTTCAACTTTCGGGACAGGGATGCGATTTTACAAGCTTCCAGACTGCGAGGGCCGCTTAAGCTGGAGAACATGGAGGTGAACTTTTATCCTGATTTCACGCAGGCGGTCCAGAAGCAGAGACTGAGTTTCATGGGCGTCAAGCGGCGGCTTCGAGATATGAACTTAAAATACGCAATGCTTTTCCCGGCCAGGCTGCGTGTGGAGTCTAATGGTCGCACTCACTTTTTTGACCGTCCTGAGACGGCCGGGGACTGGGTGGACACTTTGTCTGGGGGACATGATCGGGATGGGATGGGGGCAGCGGGAGGAGAGTGCCCACCGGACCGGGTATGAGGTATTGACACTGGGGCTCATTCCTGATGATGCCACTTTTCGGCCAAGCTTAGGGTTTCTTGACTGTTGTGTCCCGTTCCCCTTCCACTGGAGGTTGTGCTGTGTCTCGAGGGGGTTCTCTTTCCTCCTCTAGGGGGTCTTTGTAGTTTAGTTCACACAGGGGCGACAGGCACACTGCAAGTTGGGGGGGCTGTCTGGGCTCATGCAGGGGTGCAGGGAGGGGGGAGTTTTGTTTGGGATGTTGGGTTGGGGTTGGGTATTGTTTATTTGTACCACAAGGCAGAAGTATTGTTGTGCTATCTCTAAAGTGCTCTCTGGGGGGAGACTGATCGGTTTTGGCTGTGATGGGGGGTAGGGGACTGAGACTTCTGTCCTGGAATGTTAATGGACTGGGGGACAGGTTAAAACGGGGGGTGGTCCTGCAGTTCTTAAAACGGATTTCACCTGATATTGTATTTCTGCAGGAAACACACCTTATTGGCAATTCCTTTCGTGCCATGAACAGACGGGGCTATCGCCTTGTAGCTCACTCGGGCTTCACCTCTGGTTCGAGGGGTGTGGGCATTATGGTTAAAACCTCGCTCCCGTTGGAGGTTGATGAGGTGCTCCATGATGATAGGGGACGGTATACGGCTCTAGTGGGTAGATTGGAGGGTAAAGTGATTGTTTTGGTTTCTGTTTATGTCCCGCCGGGGTTGCAGACGACTACTTTCGCTGATTTGGGGCGCCTTCTTCTTGGACTGCCGGAGGGGACTCTAGTGGTTGGGGGGGATTTTAACGCTGTAATTTCCGGAACTGAGGATCGTCACCCACCCAGGGATCTCCCCCGCGCCCAAGCTTGGTTGTCTGGCCTCTTGGATACCCTGGGACTGGTGGATTGTTGGCGGCTGAAACACCCTACACAGGTACAATACACCTTTCATTCCGGGGCTCATGGCAGTCTTTCGAGGCTTGACTATGTTCTGATGCCAGCAGCACAGGCGGGGAGGGTTGGGGAGGTGCGACATCTGGCTCGGGGTATTTCAGACCACTCCCCGCTCTTGTTGCACTTCGACATTGTCCCGAGGGGGGAGGGGAGGGTGGTCCCGATCAACCCCTGGTACCTGCGTAACCCCACAATTCGCGCAGATTTGGTTAAATCTCTTGAGCAATATTTTGAAGATAATGTGGGATCTGTGTCGTCTGCTGTTTCTTTGTGGGAGGCGTTCAAGACGGTACTCCGGGGGGAGGCCCTATCCCTCATTTCCCATTCCAGGAGGCGCGAGCGGGAGGAGGTGACCCGTATCGAATCTGAGATAACTGAGTTGGAGGGTGATCTGGATTGTGGGGTCACGGGCGACAAACTGCATGCTCTCAGACTCAAACAAGCGGACTACAAGGCCCTAGTCACAGAGGCGGCCAGGGGCCTGAGTAGAGAGCAACAGGGGCGACTGTATGATGTGGGTGATAAGGCTGGTAAACTGATTGCGTGGCTGGATAAAAAGGAGAGAGCGAGTCGAGTTGTCCCGTCGGTTGAGAGACTGGATGGTGTGTGTGTCACTGAGCCGGAGGAAATTGTTGATTGCTTCGCTGAGTATTTCCGCGGGGTGTATTCCCCGGTATCTTCCCGCTCGGAAGAGGATTCCCATGACCTGCTTAAAGATATTGCGCTGCCTTCTCTTTCGGAGGAGGATAAATTGTTGTTGGACGCGGCTCCGACATCTGAGGAGATTGCCCTCGCCATACGTTCGGTCACCTCTGGCAAGGCCATGGGTCCTAATGGCCTTCCCATCGAATTGTACAAATTACGGCCGGATACACTGGCTCCACATCTCCGTGATATGTTCCTCGCGGCCCGTTCGGCGGGTTCCCTCCCGCTGGACCAGCGTCTTGCCACTATTGTGGTTATTCACAAGGAGGGGAGGCCGCGGGATCGGGTCACGTCTTACAGGCCCATTTCGCTGTTGAATGCGGAGCCGAAAATTCTGGCCAAGGTGCTGGCTAATCGGCTGGTTAGCGTGGTGTGCGATCTGATCCATCAGGACCAGTCCGGCTTTATCCCTCATCGCAACACCGCGCTTAACCTGCGGCGTCTGCATGGGGTGCTCGCGAGGGTCCCGTTCATACGTGAGCCAGCCATTTTGGCGTCCTTGGACGCCACTATGGCGTTCAACACGCTTGAGTGGCCATATATCTGGGCGACGCTGGCGAAGTTTGGGTTTGGCCCGGGATTCATTGGCTGGGTGAAATTGTTGTATTCCGGACCGCTGGCGCAGGTGGTGGTGAATGGTAGAGTATCGGCTCCTTTTGAATTGGGCAGGGGCACGCGGCAGGGCTGCCCGCTGTCGCTGCTCCTCTTTGCGCTTGCCTTGGAGCCCCTGGCGGAGTGGCTGCGGTGGCACCCTTCGATTCGTGGTCTCCGATGGACTCCTGAGTATGAGGATCGCGTCTCCCTTTACGCGGACGATATTCTTTTGTACCTTGCTTCCCCGCGTGAATCGTTGATTGTGTTAGTGGATGTATTGTGTTCATTTGGCCGCAACTCCGGCTTAGTCATCAACTGGGCTAAATCCTGTGTGTATGTCCTCTCAGGGGAGGCTCCTATCCTTCCGCGGGGTTGTCCTATCCAGGTTGCTCCGCAGGGATTTAAGTATCTGGGTATCTTTATTACCCTGGACGCTGCGGCCCGATATAAACAGAACCTACTCCCCCCCCTCCAGCGCCTGAAGGAGGATGTGGCGCGTTGGAGGCGCTTGCCGCTCTCGCCGCTCGGCCGTGTGGCGCTGTTTAAGATGATGTCGTTGCCACGTTTCTTATACGCTCTACAAAACACGATGGACGTCGTCCCGGCGCGCTACTTTCGGGAGGTGGAGGGTCTGCAGCGCCACCTGTTTTGGGATGGGAGGCCGCGTATCGCCCTCGCGAAGCTGACGCTCCCGTGGTATGACGGGGGGGTCGCCCTCCCAGACATCAAACGGTATTATTGGGCCTCCCAGCTGGCTGCGATAAACCACGGGCTTTATGGGCCCGCCCTTAACCCGGCTTTTGAAATGGACAAATTGTTGCTGCCGGGTGGCGACTATAATCGTGCGCTCTACTCTAGATCGCTCGACGCACGTCTGACGGGTCCTACGCGGGTCGCGGTACGGGTGTGGCACGCGGCAAACTTGGCGATGGGGTGGAAGGATCGGTTGACCCGGGCGACGCCATTGTATGCATCTGAGCGATTGGGCTGCTTGTGGACCACGAAAGGCTTTGAGAAGTGGGACACGATTGGCATCAGCAGGGTGGGCGATCTCTGGACGAGGGGGGGATTTAAAACGTTTGATGTGCTGCAGACGGAATTCCAATTGCAGGACAGGGAGTACTTCCGGTATATACAGGTTCGTCACGCACTGTGTTCTGTATTCCCGGATGTGGCGTCCATCCCGGAGTGCTCCCCTCTGGAAGATAGAGTGCTAGATGGGCATGTACCGGATGGCACTATCTCATTGATTTATAAAAAGCTCATCAACGATCGCTCGGGACTGCTGACTGGCCTTCGTGAGGCATGGGTTGCCGATGGATTGGAGCTGGATGACGAGGACTGGGTATCTGCGGTGGCCTCCACGAAAGAGGTGGCCATACCGGCCCGCCTTCGTTTCGTCCAGCTCAAAATACTCCACAGGGTCTACGTTACGGGGCCGGGTCTGATGCGTATGGGATATGCCGTGGATGGGATGTGTAAGCGTGGGTGTGGTTTGTTAGGGACCTTCTTCCATACTTTGTGGGAATGCCCGGAGGTGGCGCGATTCTGGCGTGGTGTACATGCTGTGTTGCAAGCGGTCACGCATGTGACGCTGTTTCCCGAGGCTAGGAGATGTCTGCTGAATGTGTGGGAGCCGACTGATTACACGGTGCCGCAAACGTGGTGGGTGACACTGGGATATATGGTGGCCAAGCGTGACATAGCACAATTGTGGGGCTCCCAGAGGTCACCAACGGTTTCGGTATGGAAGGACAACATGGATTGGTGTATATTTCGGGAGAATGTAGTGTATGTGGCGAGAGGTAAGCCTGGGAAATGGGTGAAAGTGTGGGGCCCCTGGAACTCCTATCGTGGCGGGATTTGTACCCCGCCACTGATGCCTGACTTGGCAGCGGCCCAGTCTCCCTAGTCTGCTTGTTACCTTGATTCTGTGTATCGTGCTCACTTTGTTTCTGTCCCGGCCCGTCCCCCCCTCCTATTCCTGTGGATCGGTAGGGTCCTCCCTAGGGGAGCACATAATGCTGCTTGGACTTTTGCTGCCTTGTGGGTTTGTTTGTAGTTTTTCATAAAAAAATGGAACCGCCATTCGGGGGGTCTGGACGGTGTGGCCGCAAACGCTTCCTTCGACTTCTGGGACCTTTATCACTTGCCGCTTGTGTTTTATAACTGTGTTTTATGCTCCCACTGCTTGCTAGCGGCCGGCCTGAAGGTTGTAGGCCCATATTTGTATATCTATTGCATTCTGTAATAAAGGTTTCAAAAAAAAAAAAAGAAAAAAAAAGAAAATGCTCCATTTATCCACTCTTTTTTCAAAATTTTCTCAGAGTTGTTAGGGCTTGCTCGCTCGCCTCAGTGTAGTACCATGATAACTTTACGCCCACCACTTTCAAATGTCACCAGCCGCCACTGCTGTAAGGCTTAAGCCTGCATCACCCATGTCAACTTTTAGCTGTGATGCTTAGCACGTCACAAATAGGGGCGGTACAGAGGTGTGCCAGGAACCCAAAGCAAGAGAGGAAATTCCTCCAGAATGCCCCCCCCCCTCTCTCTCTCTCTCTCTGTCTCTCTCTCTCCCCCTCTTCCCCCCCCACCCGATACCCAAGGAAGTCAGCATTTTTATCATACCAAGAGGTATTACTAGGTTGTTATCCACTCTTGGTATAATATAACACGTGTCTAGAAAACAAAAGGGGGATGTAACCCCTGAGCCCATTTTAGGGGAAAAAAAGAAAAGAAAAAGATGAGCTGCCACTATTTCAATTTATGTTTTGTCCAGGCATATGAGTGAGAGAGTGTTTTTGTAAGAGGAAGTGTCTGCATGCATGAGTGTGTGTCTTTGTGCAAGTGTGTGTGTGTGTGTGTGTGTGTGTATGTAAGAGAGAGTGAAACTGAGTTACAGTGAGTGACAGGTAGTGAATAAGAGGAAGTATTGGTAATTGAATGTGATTAAGTCAGAGTGATTGTGGATGAGCAAGTGAGCAAAATAATTATTGGAAGTGAGTAAAACTGTGTAAGTGAGAATGAATAAGAATGATTGTGAGGAGTGTTAGAGAGTGTGAGGGAATGAGAATAAGTGAAGAGGAATGGGTGACAGTGAGTGACAATGAGTGAGGTTCACTGTGAGTGAGAATATGTAAGGAGTGAGAATGAGTGAGTGAGGGTAAGAGTGAAAGAGTGAGAAAGTATGAGTGAGTCAGACTAAGAGTGAGTGAGAATGAGAGTGAGTGTGAGTGAGTGAGAACAAGTGTGAATGAGTGAATGTAAGTGAATGAGAGTGAGAATTTAGTGTTAAGATTGCAAGTCTGTATTTGGCCCTAGCAAACTGAAGGTAACTCATGACTTGTGAAGGTATCCATGACAAAATGCTGGCGCTAGCATGCTGGAGGCACTTCTTAGCATGGGACAAATACGGGCACTGACATTCTAGCGGTGGTACTTATAGAAACACCCACGACAAAATGGTGCTTCGGGCATACTGATGGTACTTTTGGGCATAGAGGCATGATTGGAAAAGTGCTGGTGCTGGCATAATGGAGGAACATTTAGACATGGGGGAACCCATGGCACAATGCTGGCCCAGACACAGTGGATGTAATTCTTTGCATAAGAAAGTACAACCGTTGAGCTGTGCCATAAGGGAAGCTGGGCAAATGACAAATTGCTGGCCCTGACATTCTAGAGATCATTTTTGAAATAAGGGCAATCCATGAAAATTCAGGCACTGGCATAACATATGTCATATTTGACCATAGAGGGCACCAGTGGCATATAGGGGGCACCCATGGTAAACTGCTGGCCCTGGCACCATGAAGGTAATTTTGAAATATGAGGGTACCTTTAGAACACTTATAAAAAATATAGTCAACTCATGGACAGCATCCAGTTTCATTGCCATGGTTCACCATGAAAGATCTGAATATGTAAGGAGTTCACTTTGAGGGTACTTTTGCAATTATGTTTTTAAGCATAGGTTTAGCACACGCCATCCACGCCAAGCTGAAAAATGCCAAAAACTTTTACCACTCTAGGCACAGTATTAAATCTTTAGATTGGCAAAATGCTATACAAGACAACCTGGGATGAGTAAAAGCAACCCCTGAAATATGCTGCTCTCCACCTAAACCTGAGAACTACCCAGAGTTCCCTGCTCCCTTTTTAGCATAATTTATGCAGCACTCTAAGCCTGAAAGAATATTGTCTTGACTTATACTAGAGGCTCCCTTGTGTCTGGATAAAGTATACCTCTCTGATGAGCTCTAATTCGAAAGAAACACGTGTCAGGGATTGCTTTTATTAAATCCAGGTTGGCTGGGATGGTATATAAATTTACCACCCCGCTGGCCCTGGCCTACAACAAGGTTTTTTTAATGAAAGGTGGGATACTTCAATTTTTTCAAATCAGAGCTGCAGATCTTCAAATGTTCAGCGCTGATAACAAATTTTGCCCTTTTTGGGCCCGTGGTGGTCTCTCTGGGACACTCTCCACCCCACCAGGCCTAGAGGAACAAGGCATCACTACCCTGCCACTTTACAACCTTTATTTACTTTAATCTAGGACCGGGGACTGAGCCTCCAAGTCCTAAGATGACTGCCTTTTATTGATGTAGTGGCAGCCAATCAGATCTCACCAAGAGATCTGTTGGCTCTACAGATTTTCCACTGCATGAAATATACCAAGTTTAGAGCCTTAATTTCTACAACACTATTGAATAGATTTATACCAAATTACAAAAAGCATGCTTTCAGGGCCGAGATCGTGCTTTCTGCCAAATTTAGAGTAATTCTTTTCAGCAGTTTTGGCTGTAGCTGTGCCTAATTTTCCTGTGTTTTGGGACGCCCTTTTTCTCAACCCATCTTGCCGAATCACCCCAAAACTTTCCTGTTATGAGCTGAGGTAAAAGAACAGTTTTTTGGAAAGTTTTGTAAAGATTTGACAAAAGGAGCTTAAGTTATAGGGAAACCCAAAAAATGCTTTTCCTATGGAAATGTGGTTCCCACTAGTAACTAGTAACTAGTAACTGAGTTACAGAGACGTTGTCGTTAGGAAATACAATTAAAAAAACATTGAAAAAACAAAGGTTACAGGGATGTTATAGTTAGGATCACATTTTACGCACACAAAACCATAGAAATTCAGTTATAGTTATCTCAAGTAACTATAACTCGTGCACTAAGGTAGCTATAGCTTGCACCCCTGCCATGCACAGTTTTCTCATCAATAATATTACAGCAAATGTTGCAGTGAAATTATCAATGATGTCATAGAAAATGTCATGAGTGATGTAATATAGGTGGTAATTAGCAGTGCATGGTGAGAGTGCAAGTTATAGTTACCTTAGTCCACTAGTTATACTGCAACGTGCCCCCCGTCTTGTACATTCTCCCGGGAAGGTGGTGGTCCCTGGGGCCAAAAACGGCCTGGGAGGCGGGCCACACGCCCCCATCCCTTTAAAGTAATGGCCTGGCTCCGGGGAGGTGGTGGTCCTCGTGGCCAAAATCAGCCTGAGGAGGAAGTTTGCATATGACCTCCACCCCAATGTGTAATAATGACCTGGCCCCGGGGAGGTAGTGGTACCCGGGCTGAAATCAGCCTGGGGGGGCCGTCTGTGACCCCACTCCCCAGATTACATAAATAAATACACTCTCCAGGACCTGGCCCACCGGGGGCAGATAGAAAACAACTGCAGGAGCTGCAGTTTTTTTATTTTAATTTTCCCTGATTCGCAGATTGTCTGCGATTGTACGGTAGGACACTTTTTTAAAATGTGTTTTCACCCAAGCGGGGTCTCCACCTCTAGGCCTAAAGGGTCGGGGTATTTCTACCCTGCCCCCTTTTTTATTTGTTTATGTTTTTTCTTGGAACTTGGCTGAGTTCGAGTCCCCAGATGGCTGCCAGCACTTCCTGATTGAAGTGCTGGCAGCCAATCCGATCAAAACACGAGATCTGTGGAACTCATGGACCCTCAAATTCCCTAGATATACAATTTTCTTTTTTCTTAAGTAACTCCAAAACTACTAAACAGATTTACTCCAAATCCCAAACAGGACTCTTTTGGGAGCAAAAGCTAGCTTTCTGCCAAATTTTTGGGTATTCCATCCAGCAGTTCAGACTGTAGTCATGTCTAAAATCCCTGGGTGAAATTGCATGGGAAAAATATGTTTTGGGACCCCCTTTTTCTCAGTCCCGCTTGATGGATTAACCCGAAACTTTCAAGACAGCAGCTGAAGTGAGTAGAAACTAGTTTTGACAGTGCTTAGTTTGAAAAAGAAAATAAGTGCCAGGGCCCTCATCAGCAGGCCACTTCTGCTTATACTACGCAGTGCCCCTCCCAGCGCTGCCAATACCATACCAACACAGTTACTAATCATCACACTCATACAAGCGTGACAATACAACCTATTCAAGGCCCCCAAAGTTTTAAGAATTGATTTTGCAGCCGTCAATATTCATTTTAATGTGTATTGAATTGATAAACAACTGTTATTGTGCTCATCTTTAAATTAGACAGTTAGTGCCATCATGTTGCAGACTGTTAGAAGCCCGGTGTTGATAATTGAATGCCGGTGCAGAGCGCCGGAAACCACAGGCTCAAATTAAGCACAGGAAAATTTCATGAAAATTTGTCAAAAGGCGACAAAGTTATTGCCAAAACAAAAATGTTTTTCCGATGGAAATGTTTTAACTATAAATACCTACTGGCAACTACCAGTAGGAGATATATATATATATATATATATATTTACTTGTACTGTCAGCAAAGAGTTAATCCACTTTTTAGATTTAGAACTGTACATCCATGATGGCAATATAGAAACAAGATCCTATAGAAAGAGCACCTCAGGGAACTCCATCCTACACGCCAGCAGTTTCCATCCCAGTAAACTTATTGAAAGCATCCCCTACGGGGAATGTCTGCGGATGAAATGAAACTGCAGCTCTCCAACTAGTTTCAATCAAGCCAAAAAAGAACTCTTTGACAGACTAAACAACAGAGGATACAAACCAGAGATCCTCCACAAGGCAGAAAACAAATGCGCCACAGTAGAAAGAGCAAAGCTACTCAAAAGAGACACAACCATTTCCATGTCACCACGCGACCCTCTAACTAGTACACCACCAAGACTAATCACTGGCTATAACATCTATCACAACAACATACGCAGAATACTTACGAAACATTGGCCAGCGGTACGTAGTGATCCAACAATAGGAGAGATATGTGGCAAACCTCCACAAATCACATTTAGACGAGCGAAATCCATGAGGCAGGAGCTAGTTTGTAATTCACCCAGACTAGATACCAAAACAGAATGGCTCAAAGCAAGAAATGGATTTTACAAATGTGCCAAATGTAAGGCGTGCAAATTTGGGACTAATACCCGCAGCCTTAGTTTGCCATTCAAACACACTCCTATTGAAATCCGCAGCAACTTTACCTGCAAGACAGAATTTGCAGTTTATGTTCTCAAGTGTACCTGCAACAAACTGTATGTGGGTAGCACTATCCACCAGGTACACGTACGAATTCTGCAGCACCTTCGTGCAATCAACAGTGACGATCCATCTTACCCTGTGGCACGTCACATAAACACCGTACACAAGGGTAGAAGTGAGGATCTCACATATTTTGTGATAGATAGTGTCCCCAAAAACATTCGAGGAGGGAACAGATTATTATCTCTTCGCAAACTCGAATCTAGATACATCTTGTTACTCGATAGCAAGATTCCGAATGGACTTAACGCGGATGAGGCCCTCAGTGTGCATCTGCAATAAAAACAGTACACACAGCACTGTAGTATTACCACATTTTTCAAAGACTTCTTTTTGTGTGGTTTGCCCACTCTTCTAAAGCACAGGTTTTGACATTCAGTTTAGCTAAGATTAACTTTAGCTTGTTTTTCCTTTAGGTGTTCTGAATCCTTATATCGGAGTCACATGCAGCCACTACCCACTAGGGTTTAATTGTTTTCTTTCAGCGAGTCAATTTAATAACATTGAGGCATATATTTGCAATGTTTATGTTTTACGATGGAAGTCAATATTTATGTGTTTACCGTTTCCTTTAATACTCGCTGATGCAGTAGTGACTCTTTCTATGTTTATGAGTAACCTCTATAGGTTAACTAGCCAAGAGTATATTTAAATGTAGTGATTACGTCTTACCTGTATTCAGTGACCAAGGCGGCAAGTCCGTCGAAACGCGTTTGGCTTTTGGTGTGAATAAAGCATTTTTCTTGATGAAATCTCCCACGGAGTCAGCACCTTTTCAGTATCGTTTGGATTGGATTGTAGAATATATATATTACCTACTGGCGTTCGCCAGTAGGTAGTTATAGTTAGGACCCTGTTTCCATAGGAAATCCGCAACATTCTATTTTGAATAACTTTGGCGCCGGTCGACGAATCCTCGCGAATTTCTCAAAATAGGTGGGGCGCTACGCTCCGCTCCTACCCTGAAAGTCTCGGGGGGATTCGTCAAGCGGGGGCTGAGATAAAAGTGGGGTCCCAAAACGCGTTTTTCCCATGCATTTTTCCATAGGACCTTTAGACAGGGCTACAGCCCGAACGGCTGAACAGAATTACTAGAAATTTGGCAGAGAGGTAGTCCTCAGGTCAAGGAAGTGCCTTTTGTAGGTTTGGTGTACATCTGTTCAGTAGATTCTGAGAAAATAGCCTTTAAATCAATATATATATCTGAGCCAGCTTACGGTACGCTTACCGTAAGCTTACCGTACGCGTACGGTGGCGTGCGCGAGCGCGATTCTGATTGGCTGTTACATCTAAGTAAACATTCGAATCGGTCGAAACCAGGAAGCGGCGGCCGCCATTTTCTCTCTCGCACTCTGAGGGGGGGGCTGTAAACAAAGGCAAAAAACATATAAAGGGGCTGTTTAGACAGCGCCCATGCACATAGCCATGTTAGTTGAGTCCTCAAAGGCCAAAACGGTAAATTTTTATTTTTTGAAAATTTCGCCGATTACGCTTACCGTACGCGTATGGTGCGCTTACGCTAAAAATTTTAATAAAAAAAAAAAACCACTCTCTGTGCATGGCATATTATTGTCATCACTTACAAATTAAATTTAACAGATTACCTATCTTTTTTTTTTTTTTTTTTTTATTTAAGCGATTTCTAAAGCGCCTGGTGACCCAAGGGCATCCCCGCGCTATGTAGCTTGAATCCTGTTGAGAGGGGAGGAAGCCGAAGGGTATTATTTGGGGAACAGATGGGTCTTTAATTTTTTTCGGAACGCAAGGAAGTTGGATTCCAGTCTGAGGGCGCGAGGGAGTGCGTTCCAGCCCTTAGCCGCCTGAACTGAGAATTGACGACCTCCTGTGCGGACTTTTTTGAATCTGGGGATGCGGACTAGATTCTCATTTTGAGATCGTAGCGATCTGGTTGCTGTATAAGGAGTGATCATTTCGCTGAGGGTCGCAGGGCCAGATCCGTTGTAGAGCTTGTGTGTGATACACATTGCTTTAAAGTGCACCCTTTGGCGCACAGGCAGCCAATGCAGGGCTTTGAGGGCTGGCTTGGCGGATAATCTGGAGGGGGTGTTGGTAATCATGCGTGCTGCCGCGTTTTGTGTCCGCTGGAGTTTCGTGATGGTAGCCTCGGGGGCTCCCAAATAGACCAGATTGCTGTAGTCCAAACGGGACAACACTAGGCCTTGGATAAGGAGCTTTCTGGACATGGGTGGTAGTAAGGGCAGAATTTTACGGGTCGTCCGCATGAGCCCAAAGCATGTGCCCGAAGTTTTGGTTGCCTGGGTCTTCATTGTAAGCTGTGGCTCTAGCCATACCCCGAGTGTCTTGATTTCCGATTTGGGGGAGGGGATTTCGCCGAACACATCGGGCCATATCGTGGGAGGGATAGTTGTCCATTGCTTGCCGAGTAACATTACCTCAGTCTTGGTCCCATTCAGTTTCAAAGATGATTCGTTCATCCAGTTGTGGATGTTTATGAGGCAGTTGGTAAGATTTTCAGGATGGTCAATCAGCTGGGACAGGGAGACGACTAGTTGGGTGTCGTCAGCGTAACTCACCATTTTGATGTTAAAAGGTGTTACCACGTCCTCGAGGGGGGCCATATAGACGTTAAAAAGCGTCGGGCTTAGGGAGGAGCCCTGGGGAACGCCGCTAGTGAGTGGGAGGGTGGATGAGTGGTGGCTGTCATCCCATACTTGAAAGGTGCGTCCTGTAAGATAGGATTCGATCCATTTGATAGCTGTCCCGGTAAGTCCTGCATTTGTCAGTCTACTCAGAAGGACACGGTGGTTGACCGTGTCGAAGGCTGCACTTAGATCCAGGAGGATCACTGCCACTGATCCTCCTGAATCTAGTAGGCCCCTTGCCTCTTCAATCACTGCAAGGAGTGCGGTGTCAGTTCCATGGCCTGGGCGAAAACCGGTTTGGGATTGTCGGAGCAGTTTATTTGTTTCGAGGAACTGGGATAGTTGAATGTTTACCAATTTCTCGGTGACTTTACTAATGCCCGGGAGCAGGGATATTGGCCTATAGTTGGACAGGTCCGATGGATCTAGCTGGGGTTTTTTTAAGAGTGCTTTAACCACAGCACTCTTCCAGCTGTCGGGGACGGTTCCATGGGAGAACGAACAGTTGATAAGGTCCGTAATGGTAGGGACGATTACTGAGGCTACGGTCTTGAGGAACCTGATAGGGGCTGGGTCTAAGGGGGAACCACTTTTCATTTTAACTAAGGTTCGCTCAACCTCTACGTGGGTGACAGGTCGGAAAGTCTGAAGCGCAGAACGACAGATGCTTTCAGTCGATTCGGGGGAAGTGCTACTTTCCATAATGTAGGGGGTACTGGGGGGAGGGAGGGAGGCCAGGATCCGGGTGATTTTCTCGTTGAAAAAGTTGGCTAGCTCGTTACTTCTGTCAACTTTGGGGGTGATGGAGGAGGAGGTGGTGGGGACCTTGGTCAGCTCTTTGACGATCAGAAAAGATTCTCGGGCTGAATTGGATGCTTCTTGTATACGTGTGTAGTAGTAGGAAGCTTTGGCTGATTTGATAGCCTCTTTGTAAATTTTGACCGCAGATTGGTAGGCTTCTTTGTTGGCATGTTGCCAAGTCTTTCTCCAGAGTTGTTCGGCCTTTTTGCAATTTTTGCGCAGTGTTCTTAACTCTGCGGAGTACCATGGTGCTGAGCCATGTTTGCCGTTTTTATTCTCTCTATTTCTGAGTGGGAGTATAAGGTCTAGGGAGACGGTAATCCAGTCTCTGAATCTTTTATCACAAGGAAGCGCATAATATGTCCTCCATGTGCGCACGGTGCGTAACGTGGGCACGCGATGCGCGTAGCGCACTGCGTGCCCACCTTGCGTGTACGGCACTAACTGCGTAAAGTGGGCGCGCGGTGCGCGAAGCGCACCGCGTGCTCACTGTGCACGCACGGTGCGCGAAGCGCACCGTGCGCGCACGGAACGAACTGCGTTAAGTGGGCGTGCACGCCACGAATGGCGTAAAGTAACTTAGCATTTAAAAAACCGTACAAATTCACTGAAAAAACCATAGGTTTCACACACGTTATAGTTAGGAATTAGCATTTAAAAAACCTTGCAAATTCACTGAAAAAACCATAGGTTTCAGACATGTTATAGTTAGCGGAAATTTTACTGATAAAAAACCAATGAAATTCCCCCGTTATAGTTAGTGCAGGCAACTATAACTCACGCGACCGCAATCTTCTGCTGATGACATATGTGTCTTTATGAAAAAAAAATATTTCTAATATATGTATAGCTAAAAATTTATGGAAGAAGACATGGGCAAATAAGTGTCTAAATACAGTATTAGCATCAGCAGAGGATTGCGGTCGCGTGAGTTATAGTTGCCTGCACTAACTATAACGGGGGAATTTCATTGTTTTTTTATCAGTAAAATTTCCGCTAACTATAACATGTCTGAAACCTATGGTTTTTTCAGTGAATATATATATATATATATATATATATATATGCTCTACACACATAAACCGCCCAACATTCATATGTACATATCACCTACTCTGGCAGTCGCCAGTAGGTAGTTATAATTAGGACCTCGTTTCTATTCAAAAAGAGGTTTTTTTTCCCAATAACTTTGGCGTAGTTTGACGAATCTTCACGAAAGTTTCAAAACTAGTTTGAGATGTCATGAGTGATGTCATCCGTGATGTCACTGAGCATGTCATGAGTGATGCAATATGTGACATCATTAGCAGTGCATTGCGGGGGCGCGAGTTATAGTTATCTCTACTAACTATAACGGCCGAATTTCTCTGGTTTTGTACAAATGAAATGTCCAATAACTATAACTCTCCTGAAACCTGTGGTTTTTTTCAGTGAATTTCTAAGGTTTGTTAAATGCTAATTTCTAACTATAGCGTCCCTGAAACCTATGGTTTTTTCAGTGAAAATATATATATACATATATATATATCGGCGTTTACTCCGTCACCACTTCAAATTCTTTTCACACGAACAAACGGAGCACGGACCACAGCGTTTGTGCAGCAAAACAATACTTTATTGCTCGAAGACCTCTACAGCCATGACACGTTTCAGTCTGTCACGGGCCTTGATCCCATGACACGCTCGGTCAGGTGAGCAGTTCTTTTATACCGTTTTTTTTCTCTATTTTTTTCTTTTACTCAACCGGTGTTTATTTAAAGTGACAAATGCTTACGTTTAAAACCATAGAAACAGAAGAAAAATTCAACAGGAATTAGGGAAATTTTGGCAAAACAGTTAATTTTTAAAAAGTAGATGTTCAGGTAAAATACCATAACTAAATTGATTTTGCTTAAAATTCCCAACAATTGATCAAGAGTTGTCTCAACCAATTTCATTCCATCTGTATTGCCCCTTTGCTAAAAAATCTTTAAACTCAATTGTTAAAAGGCCCAATTCTTGTGTTACATAACATCATTGATGTATAACATCTCGGTATAAATACCTTAATCAGAATAAATAGTCCTTTAACTGAGTGCAAATTTCGCAAATACAGTCCAGTTGATTTTTTCATTCCATGTAAACTTGTAGACTTAAAGTGCATGTGCTAGTGCAAAACTGTTAGTTTGGTGATAAAAAAAAACTAAAACCATGTATAAAAAACCTACTATCTCACCCTATGTGTTAAAAACTTGTGTAAAATGCGGCAGGCAGAGTGTATTGATTAATATCTAAAATATAATGCAGTTTGTAGACACCAGTTAGCAGAAGGCCTACTGAAAGTGTAACTTTGAGATGTTGATGTATCATGGAGCAATTACAAACATGTATACAGTTCCTCGGTGGCATTCAGACCCCTTGGGTATTTTGTATCGAGGTTAATGATGTAATTAGCCACTAGAAGTCTGAGTGCTCTTTCTCTATCACCTCCTCTTTTATTGAAAGTGACAGAATCTATCAGAAAGTATCCCAGGCCATTGGGGTCCGCTTTGTGTGACTCGCTGAAATGCCTGGCTGCCGGATATGCCTGATCTTGATTTTTGCTGGAGTACCCTCTTGTGTGCTTGTAATATTGTGCTACTAACCACAAGGGCACTCCAGCACATAGATGGCATAGTCTGTTTTGCAATTGAGGGACTTGGTAATGAGATTTTCCTTGTCACTGAAAGGGGTTTTGTATGAAGTCTGGTTGCTGCCGTGCTTAAATACTGTACATTTAAAAAAAACCTTTCTTTGAGTCAGCCACAAACTTTTGCTGGGATCTGCAGGGTCATTCTGGACCAAAATATCTTTCATGGACACTGCTCTGCTGTAAGTGATAGCTGGTTTTCTGGGACGCAGTTGCCCAATCATGGGGTCACTTAGGACCAGGGGCCAATTTTTGATTATGAGCTTTCTGATTTGTTTTTCTTGTTTGCTAAATTTTAAAATGAATCTGAAAGTATCGCCATCTTTTTGTTTCATTGTGTCATTTACTGATTTGTTGTGTGCCTCACTGTCTTTTTTGAGGGGGGTTTCCCTAGATTGGGCCCTACTTTTGAGGATGCAGCGTCAATGCAATGTTTGGTGTATCCCCTTTCCTGAAATCGCTGCTTGCTGTTCTCTTGCTCTGTGATAAGGTCTTTTTCACAGCTGCATATGCGTCTTAACCTAAGTATCTCACCATAAGGAATGCTGCGGATGAGATGCTTGGGATGTGAACTACCAGCGTGCAATACTGCATTGCCCGCTGTCGGTTTTCTATGTAGTTTAGTTTCTAACTTGCCATCCTCGACAAAGACCTGCACATCTAGGAAATTAACACTTTCAGCGCTAATGGAGGCTGTGAAGTGTAGGTTCAATGAGTTATTGTTCAGCCCCTCTATGAATCCCTCTGCCTCACTGGTTGATCCATCCCAAATTAAAAAGAGGTCATCAATGTACCTCCACCAGGTCTTTATGTTCTTGGTTACGAAGGATGTGTGTTCTTTAGATAGGACCAGCTCCTCCCACCAGTCCATGTGGAGACAGGCATAGCTGGGGGAGAAGCTGCCCCCCATCGCTACCCCTCGCAACTGCTGGTATAGGGTGTTCTGAAACATAAAATGGTTGTTATGTAAACAAAATTCGACCATGTTTAAAAGCATGGAACTGTGTTGAGCATAGTCCGGTCCTCTCCTAGCCAGATAAAATTCAAGGGCCCTTAATCTATCCCTATGGTTTATAGACGTATATAGGGATGTCACGTCTAGTGTGATTAATAGGTATTCAGTCCGCCATGGATAGTCCATCAGTTTTACTAAAAAGTCACTTGTGTCCTGAATACAGGATGCCAAATTCTGGACATGTTCGTTTTCCAGCACTGGCGGTGACGGGTAGGTTATGAACCACTTCAGGCAACATGAAACTATGGCTAATGGGCTAGCCTGTGATACCGCCAAGAGCTGATTGAAGCACTAATACCTGTCGCTCTAGGTTGCTCCACTGCGACGATTGGCACACCTTACTGGTGCCAGACCCAGATAGTGATAGTATCACCCTCTGTACACTGTAGATAGAAACACACACAGGTCCTGACGAAATGCCATGAGGGCATGAAACATGTCGACCACTAGAGTAGGAGACAGTTAGAGACAAATACAAGTCACACTAACTGTCCATCTTCCTCTAACTTTTTAATGAGGTGGATAGCTGTCCTATATAAACACATTCAACAGACTAACCAACTTTTTTTAACTCACTCTACTCATCTACACTCCTTTAGGCCCCTCACACCCACGCACTCAACGGCAAGGAACAAAAGATCTCCGCTAAAGAGCCCCTTCACGGGTGCCCGTCGGGCATTGCACCGCCGGCCCGACAAGGAGCAGGCCCAGATGATGAAGCATGACACCTAGCTTGCTGGGTGTGTGAGGGCATTAGTTCCGAATATGGGAACTCCCCTTCCCTACCTATAGGTTCTTTGAGTCCAATCAATATCGATGGATTTGAAAATTGACCTCACTAACAAACCATCCCCTTAAGGAACTGCATACCCTTTCTAAATATAATATGTTCTTTAGATAGGACCAGCTCCTCCCACCAGTCCATGTGGAGACAGGCATAGCTGGGGGAGAAGCTGCCCCCCATCACTACCCCTCGCAACTGCTGGTATAGGGTGTTCTGAAACATAAAATGGTTGTTATGTAAACAAAATTCGACCATGTTTAAAAGCATGGAACTGTGTTGAGCATAGTCCGGTCCTCTCCTAGCCAGATAAAATTCAAGGGCCCTTAATCTATCCCTATGGTTTATAGACGTATATAGGGATGTCACGTCTAGTGTGATTAATAGGTATTCAGTCCGCCATGGATAGTCCATCAGTTTTACTAAAAAGTCACTTGTGTCCTGAATACAGGATACCAAATTCTGGACATGTTCCTGTAAATAATAATCAATATATCTGGAGGTGTTCTCAAGTAGACTTTTTCGCGCAGATATAGTTGGTCTGCTAGGTGGTACTTGGGCATTTTTGTGAATCTTCGGGATAAAATACAGGATGGGGACTACTGGCTTGTTATTTTTCATATATTTGAATTCATCCACAGATAACAATCCTGTATTTTTCCACCCAATTAACTTCATGTAAAAATCATTGATTACTTTACACAAGGTAGGATAATCACTACGCCGAAAGCATTCTGTGTCCTTAAGTTGTTTCATTGCCTCTGCAATATAGTCAGCTTTTTTCCATAAGACTACATTGCCGCCCTTATCGATATTGCGGACGACAATGTCTGGATTTCTTTTGAGTGTAGGACATCAGTGCATGAAATTGGATCTTATGTCTGTTGACTTACTGTATGGTGGAATTTTGTATTTTGTAGTTTAAGTCCTTTAGACCTCCCACCACGTTGTCGTGGAAACTGTCAATTGAATCCTTAATCATTAACGGATTAAATGTAGAGCGAGGCTTGAATGGAGATTTTGGTTTTATTTGTGTTTTTCTGTCCTTCTCACTTTCATCCACTGCTATGTTAGACCTGGAGATCTGATTTTCTTCCAATAGTTCTTGCATATCTGTTAGTAATCCCATGACTCATGGAGTAAGATTGTATTGATTGTCTTCCTGGTTATTTGGAATGGCTTGCAGTGTAGATGTTTCCATTTTCAGTTTGTCTTGATTTTGATTATGCTGTAAAAAAATGTTTTTAATTTCAACTTGCGTATGCCTTTGTATATATCGAATCTTGTGGTGGCATAGCTGAAGAAACTGACAGGGCAATAAGAGAGCCCCAAAGAGAGGAGTTGTTCTTCTGCTTTGTTGAGCACAACATCTGTAAGGTTCAAGACTGTGGGATTAGTGTAAGATTTACACTGTCCTAGCGCCTCCAATTCCTCTTTTGTTGTTTCTTTTGTTGCGTTTTGCTGCTTGTCACTTCGCTTCCTGGCCCGCCTTCTTTCCCGGCGTTTGGATGTTCTGCTTTTGGTTTGTTTTGGTGTGGTCTAGGGCACAGGGTCTGCCTGCCCTCCTCCACTAAAAAATCAACCTCGTCGACCAGTGAAAGTGAAGATGGGATCTGTCTAAGCATCTGATTGCGAGTTTCTGTTTCTGTTTCACTTTCGGGGGCTGAGCTTAAGTCTGAATTCGAAGAGACCTCTGCTGTGTTAGATCTGGCAGCAGGCGCTCGTTTGTCGACATGCCCTCCGCCATATTTAAAGACCTTTAAAGAATCATTTTTTTTAGCGAACGTAAAAATACGTCCGCTTTCATAGTCATTGCGGTCCCTATGAAATTTGAATGCTTTCCTTTCCCTTATCGTATCTTCCTCTCTTTTTAATCTCTTGGTCATCTCCTCCTTCAATTTTGCATTTTCATCCTTCTGTCCCATATTCTCAATTTCCACATTCAGTGCCTCAATTTGTTCCAAAATCTTTGCCCGATCTTTCTCAGCATATTGCACCAGTATAAGCAAAAACCTGCGCGATGAATCCAGATTCGCCTCCGTCCATTCCTTCATCATATCCCTGTCTGGGTCTTCGTAGCTGGGTGCCAAAAGAATTCTTAATCCGCGTGGCACCCTTCCAACGTCCACATATCCTCCCACCACTTTTTTTGCACCGACCTCATGAACTTTTCCAATTGCCTGAATTTATCTTTTAAACTTGTATTGCGAGGCCCCGCTGGTGTATTATTGATTATAGTCCAATGTTGGCTGTTTGGTGTCATCGAACATATCGGCTGCCGCCGCTTCTTGTTCACAGAGCGCGTCGGCTGTCATGGTCTAATAGAGCAAACTTTTAGTATAAGTTTGATGTCTGTGAGACGCTAGCGATTGCCTGCCCCACTCTCACATCAAAGGCACTACCCCACACCCGACATTGAATAAACAACGACTCAATGCTTTGCCCTCGGCACGCTATCAGACAAGCGTTCTTACATGCCAGAATGACCCGTAGTCGCCTACCTGATCGTGGCTTCGTGGCTGCTGGGTATTCTACTGATGTTAATCAGTTGGTCGGGGGGTGATGCCAGTATTAATCCTCCCGGATTCTCAGATATCTGGGGCAGAGGTGGGTTCGCGCACCCTCCCAACAGCTCGCATCACTGTGATTGGGTGCCACAACCACGAGCCTCACTGTGATTGGCTGCCAACACTCCAAACCAGGAAGTGTTGGCAGCCATCTTGTGACTCGGAAGAACGGAGTTACAAGAAAACAATCGAAAAAAGAATAAAAGAGAAGAAAAGGGGGCAGAGTAGAAACACCCTCACCCTCTAGTCCTGCTCACGGGTGTCCCAAAAGGACCCCCAGGCCTAAAAATAAATCTTTTTTTTATTTAAAAAAGTCAGAATACGTGCTGGGTGCGCGAATTTGGACAAAAAAAATAAAAATAAAATGAAGCGAGGGCTACCCCACTTCATTTAAATGAGCCCCCGGGTGGGCCTGGTTTCCGGGGCCAAGCCTATAATTATATTGTGGGGGCCTGCGGGGCCTCCGCAGCCCCAGGGACCGCCACCTCCCATGTAAATTAGGTACGGGAGGGCACATGGCCCTCACGCAACCTTGGGGATCGCCACCTCCCCTGGGCTTGTTTTGTAATTGTACGGGAGCCTCCGAGGCCAGCCCAAGTCCCGGGGATCGCCACCCTCCGGGGCTTTAATTAAATAAGCAGGGTCAGCCTTTGTGGGCCCCCCAAAGCTCCGGGGACCACCTCCTCCTCAGGGCTTTGAAAAAAGAGGGAGGGGGGCCGTGAGGTCCCCATCCTGGAGTGCTTGATGGCCCTGGGGACTGCCAGCCCCCAGGGCCGGCTCTTGCAATGTCCTGGGGTGTGCACCCCCCTGGACATTGCCATTTGCTATGACAGGGCGGGAGCATGGCTTCCACCCTGTGATAGCAAACCGTGGTTTGCTTCGTTGAAGCGAGAGGAGGAAAACCTTGTCTTCAATAAAGGAAGGAGAATTGCTTTTGGGCAAGGAAAGCTGCATGTTAGCAGCTCCCGTTGCCCAAAAGCAATGCCGGCTTCCGCAGGAGTCGGGGAGCCGGTGGAACCGTGGGGACATTGGGGCTTCCCCCACGTTCCCAACAGAGAGGCAAGGCCCTGGGGGATGGGGTCCCCGGGGCCAGAAGTGGCCTGGGAGGGGAGTCACGCGGCACCCTTCCCCTTTAAAAAATAAAAGGAAATTAACTTTAAAAGAAAAAAGTTTGGAGTCGCGACCCCCCCGCCCACCCGCCACAAACAATTGTGATGGCAACCTTCCAAAATCTGGAAGGTAACAAATCGGCTTATGTCGCACAGTTATAAAAATCAAGATGCATGTGAGGTTGGACAAATGAGAATCATAGTCATCTATGGATTTACATATAAAACATTTTATTTATACAAAACAACAAAATAAAAGTAGGTACAGCCATGGCGTGTCATCCCTTGACAATCTGTGAATTACAGCCTGCAAGACAAAAGGTAAGATAAGATTCTGTGTTATGCGCCCTGCAAAAGAGAGCGTGAGAGAGAGAGGAAGAGAGAGAGAAAGAGAGAAAGAGTGTGAAAGAGAGAAAGGAAGAGATGTAGAGGGAGAGTGAGTGCCGACACTCCAGACCAAACCATCACAGCTCACCTTTCTGCCACTGGTGTGTCTCCAACCACGTGCCGGGACATACTGCAGTCGTCAAGCTCACTCATCTGAAACATAGTATAGAATCAGTAATGGCAGAGTGCATAAGACTGCACATGCCTTCATCGCTGTTCCGCCTCTGCGCACCCAGGCTGATGCACACTATCCACTCCAGCCGCCGAGAGGTGTCTGCCCGCCCCTGCACACCCAGGCTGCTGCACACTATCCACTCCCGCCGCCGAGAGGTGTCTGCCCGCCCCTGCGCGCTCAGGCCTCACTGCTCACCTTTCCGCCATGGGTGTGTCTCCAACCACGTGCCGGGACATACTGCAGCCCTCAAGCTCACTCATCTGAAACATAGTATAGAATCAGTAATGGCAGAGTACATACAACTGCACACGCCTTCATCGCTGTCCCGCCCTTGCGCACCCAGGCTACTGCACACCATCCACTCCCACCGCCCAGAAGTGTCTGCCCGTCCCTGCTCACCTTTCGCCACCTGCGTGTAGAAAAGAGGGGCCGCCACGTGCCGCTGCAAGCCCCAAGCCCGGACAGGGCACCCTCCACATCATGCAGCCCCGCTCCACAGGCCACCAGATCGCACATTTGGTGCTGCGTCTTGATTTTACCGTGGCAGAGGACATACCAGTGCACCCATCATCATCGCGGGTTGCAAAACCGCTCAGTTCTTGCGGTGCCACTAACTCTGTGACCAACTAGGCCACGCCAAGTGGTGGTAGGCCCCTGCTGTTCCATGGCTCAGGCCTACACTGCGGTATAGCAGGGCACACAAACCTGACCTGTCCGGACTGCCGGGATGGGGCATCATCGCAGGCTGCACACTCGCTCAGCACTTACGGTGCCTCTACCTAAGTGCACCGAAAGTCACCGTCCCGTGGTGGTGTGCCTGTGCCGGCCGCAGTGCATTCAGTGCCAGCAAGTCTGAAATGGAAATGGTGTAGAGCACGTGCGCTCGGTCTGTTTTATTGGCAGGGTCACGTGTCCTGTAATGCCTGTGCTTGATGGGTGTGGTGTGGGTGTAAACCAAGCAAAACCAAAGGAAATGATGGACGGAGTGTTGAACATTGCAAGCACTCACCCCCAGTCAACTGATCTGGGTTTAATCCATCACCGTTCTTTAGCCCACTCTGCCACCCCAGTTCAGACATGGCCATATGCAAATCAGTCTGACCCTGTGCCTCATGGAAACAGTCCAGCCCGAACTGCCAAACCATGTCTTCCCTGGACCGGAAACAAGCTTCCTAGGACCGGTTTCTGGCATTTCAGCCGTCTTCAGCCAGGCTTGCTTGAATCCAGTGGCAAAGTGAGCAAGGGACTCACGTCTGAGCATACCCTGCCAACTTATGGCGAACAAAGCAAAACCAAAGTAAATGATGGACGGAGTGTTGAACATTGCAAGCACACACCCCCAGTCAACTGATCTGGGTTTAATCCATCACCGTTCTTTAGCCCACTCTGCCACCCCAGTTCAGACATGGCCATATGCAAATCAGTCTGACCCTGTGCCTCATGGGAACAGTCCAGCCCGAACTGCCAAGCCATGTCTTCCCTGGACCGGAAACAAGCTTCCTAGGACCGGTTTCTGGCATTTCAGCCGTCTTCAGCCAGGCTTGCTTGAATCCAGTGGCAAAGTGAGCAAAGGACTCACGTCTGAGCATACCCCGCCAACTTATGGCGAACAAAGCAAAAACCAAAGGAAATGATGGACGGAGTGTTGAACATTGCAAGCACTCACCCCCAGTCAACTGATCTGGGTTTAATCCATCACCGTTCTTTAGCCCACTCTGCCACCCCAGTTCAGACATGGCCATATGCAAATCAGTCTGACCCTGTGCCTCATGGGAACAGTCCAGCCCGAACTGCCAAGCCACGTCTTCCCTGGACCGGAAACAAGCTTCCTAGGACCGGCTTCTGGCATATCAGCCGTCTTCAGCCAGGCTTGCTTGAATCCAGTGGCAAAGTGAGCAAGGGACTCACGTCTGAGCATACCCTGCCAATTTATGGCGAACAAAGCAAAACCAAAGGAAATGATGGACGGAGTGTTGAACATTGCAAGCACTCACCCCCAGGATGCTTGTTTCCGGTCCAGGGAAGACATGGCTTGGCAGTTCGGGTTGGACTGTTCCCATGAGGCACAGGGTCAGACTGATTTGCATATGGCCATGTCTGAACTAGGGTGGCAGAGTGGGCAAAGAACGGTGATGGATTAAACCCAGATCAGTTGACTGGGGGTGAGTGCTTGCAATGTTCAACACTCCGTCCATCATTTCCTTTGGTTTTTGCTTTGTTCGCCATAAATTGGCAGGGTATGCTCAGACGTGAGTCCCTTGCTCACTTTGCCACTGGATTCAAGCAAGCCTGGCTGAAGACTGCTGAAATGCCAGAAACCGGTCCTAGGAAGTTTGTTTCCAGTCCAGGGAAGACATGGCTTGGCAGTTCGGGCTGGACTGTTCCCATGAGGCACAGGGTTAGACTGATTTGCATATGGCCATGTCTGAACTGGGGTGGCAGAGTGGGCTAAAGAACGGTGATGGATTAAACCCAGATTTGTTGACTGGGGGTGAGTGCTTGCAATGTTCAACACTCCGTCCATCATTTCTTTTGGTTTTTGCTGTGGGTGTAAACCAGCCATGAGGGAGTGGCTGTGACGTACTGACAACTAGACCTGTGACCAGCAGATCACTGCAATGAAAACCTGGGCCATGTAGCGTTGTCGTCCCTCCCTGTAAGCATAAGGGGAGTGGGCTGGCCTGGCATATGCCAGTCCTGCGTGAGACTGTGAAGAATGACTCCGGAGCTATGGGCGTGGTTACGTCATGGGCTGTATGAGGAATCCACTGATGCGGGTGTCTCTTTGTAGTGCTGCCGCCACCCGGGCCACAAGCGCCAATGTGTCACCTTGTGACCCAAGTCCCACAACATGGCCAACATGGAAGGTAGAGGGAATCACTGACCGTACATTCATCCATACTTCCACACATGAAAGATCATGGACATGGCACATCTGTGTGGATATAAATGTTTATTGCATATTCAGTGGAGTGTTGTAGCTATAGCAATAAAGGGCCATGCAAAGTCCAAATTTCAGTTTTTGGCACATGGAGGGCAGCCAATTAGAGCCAAGCTTGTGCTCGGGGGTTAGGCTACTCTAACATATGTACCTATTCAATCACTCCGCAAATCCCCAATCACTTACAAATTCACTATAAACTCTCCTTGCAGTACTCTA
Organism: Triturus cristatus; assembly: GCF_964204655.1. NCBI lineage: Eukaryota > Metazoa > Chordata > Amphibia > Caudata > Salamandridae > Triturus > Triturus cristatus. The sequence continues at coordinate 1,249,087,190 of NC_140592.1, read as the reverse complement.
ATGATACAGTCTATACACATGTACTTATACAATGACCGAGACAAAGTTACATAACCAAAGTTTTCCCCACTGCCAGAGGTAACATGGTTGCGTGTGCTGTCCACAGCACAATGTAATGTGGTAAGGTCCAGGGGCATCATGCATACATAATGAACACATGTACACAGTTAGATAGATAGTGGAACTGGGTACGGACACACTCGGCCTCTTTTAATTACCAGGGTCACATGTCCAGTGACGCTTGTGCTGGATGCGTGTGGGGTGAGTGTAAACCAGCCCTCAGGGAATGGTTGGTGCTGGCAACAAGTACAGTAGTACTCATCGAATCACACACAGAGATTCTATCATAAAGGGTCCATGACTTGTGCTGCACTAAGGTAGGGGCACCAGATGTAAAATAACTAACCCTGGGCGTAGTTCGCGAAGAAGCGCTACGCGTAGCTACGCAAAGTGCACTTCGCACTACGCGAGCTACGCGTAGCTCTTCGTGAACTGCGTAGTACCCTGTTTGCACTGTGCAAGATGCCATTTTCAATGATTGCACAGCGCGGACAAGCATCCGGCACTGTGCAATCATTGAAAATGTCATCTTGCACAGTGCGAGCTGTAGTTTTCTGCCGCTCAAGTAGATTTTTACTCGAGCGGCAGCTTTCTCAACGCGGACTGGTAGTTTCTCATCGCGAGCGGTCGCGAGCATACGCGACCACTCGCAATGAGAAACCTGACCTCCCCGCGTTGAGAATCTCACCAGGAGGTTTATTTTCCACGCTTGCGATCGCCAAATTGATGTTGCTGATCGCGAATATGGAAAACGTCTTGCCGGGATTTCATTTTGCTTGCTCGCGGTTGCCAACTTGATGTTGAGGACCGCGAGCAAGCAAAAAATGACCGCTGCACTACGTAACGCTACGCTACGCATGTTTGCACTGTGCTATGTGCAATTCGCGTAGTGCGAAGTAGCGCAAACTCCGCAAACTACGCGAGCGTAGCATAGTGCTTTGCCCAGGCTTAAAAATAACACACAAAAGATTCTATTTCAAAGGGTCCTTGACTTGTGGTGCACTCAGGTAGGGGCAGCAGATCTGAAATCATACACAAAGATTCTATAATAAAGGGTCTATGAGTTGTGACGCACTGAGGTAGGAGCATCAGAAGCATTCAGCGTGTGCGCAGGCAGCGATGATGCGTGGTGCGGGTGGGCTGCATTGGGAGCAATGTGTCTTGCAGACTGGACTGCGTCATCTGCAATCGCGACTCGATCTGAATTGTGAGCCCTGCTGTCCGCAGTGTAGATGGAAGACAGTAGTCAGCGGAGACATCTAGGAATGGTTTTTGTCACTTCCTCTTGACAAAATACGAGGACATAGAGTACAGTTCTGTCTGCAATTAATAAATCAAGACTGAATTCAAATTGTGAGCTCTGCTGACCGCAGTGTAGGCCAGTGGCAGCGGTCATGAAGGGCCCACAGCCACATGGCGTTGACTTGAGCTGCACAGATTTAGTGGTACCTGAAGCACTCAGCGTGTGAACAGCCAGAAATAATGCGTGGTCCGGGCGGGCTGCACTGGTAGCAATGTCTGTTGCCTACTGGACTGCATCATCTGCAATCAACACTCTATCTGAACCACAATGTAGGCTGGAGGCAGCAGTGAGCAAGGGCCAACATTCACATGGCGTTCACTTGAGCTGCACAGTTAGAGGCACCTGAAGCACTCAGTGTGTGCGCAGCCAGGGAAGATGCATGGCCTGGGTGAGCCGTACTGGGAGCAATGTCTGTTGCCTACTGGACTGCGTCATCTGGAATCGCGACTCGATCTGAATTGTGAACCCTGCTGTCCGCAGTGTAGATCGAAGGCAGTAGTCAGCACAGACATCGAGGAATGCTTTTTGTCACTTCCTCTTGACTAAATGCGAGGACATAGAGTACAGTTCACTCTACAATTAATAAATCAAAACTGAATTTGAACTGTGAACTCTGCTGTCCACAGTTTAGACTGCCATTCAGTGTTCCTTTGGAATTGCAAGATGAATTTGGTCATTGTACTAAATCTATAACTGACATAAAACAAGGTCTTGAAGCAAGGATACTAAAAGGATATTCTGTAGGTTTTAGGGGCATTATAGTTAGCTGTGTACTGGACTCTGCAATTAATGAATCAAGACTCAATTTTAATTGTGAGCCATGATGACCGCAGTGTAGGCCAGAGACAGCGATTAGCAAGGGCCCACAGCCACGTGGCGTTGAGTTGAACTACACAGTTAGGGGCACCAGAAGCATTCAGTATGTGCGCAGACTGCGATGATGCGTGGTCCGGGTGGGCCGCACTGGGAGCAATGTCTCTTACCTACTGGACTGCGTCATCTGCAATCGTGAGTCGATCTGAATTGTGAGCCCTGCTGTTCGCAGTGTAGCTGGAAGGCAGTAGTCAGCGGAGACATCGAGGAATGCTTTTTGTCACTTCCTCTTGACAAAATCTGAGGATATAGAGTACAATTCTCTCTGCAATTAATAAATCATGTCTCAATGTAAATTGTGAGCTCTGCTGACTGCAGTGTAGGTAATAAAAGATGAAATATGTATGGAATACATTGTCGAAATGTGTAGGTTTCGGGTACGTTATAGTTAATTGCCTACTGGACTCTGAAATGAATGACTCAAGACTGAATTTGAGTTGTGAGCACCGCTCACCACTGTGTAGGCTGGAGGCAGCGGTCAGCAAGGGCCCACAGGCACGTGGCATAGAGTTGAGGGGCACAGTTAGTGGCACAGGAAGAATTCAGTGTGTGCGCAGCCTGCGATGATGCATGGTCCAGGCAGGCCGCACTGGTAGCAATGTCTTTTGTCTAATGAATTCTGCCTTAATAAGGCAAAGTGGTGATGACTTATCGTGCAAAGAGTTAGTGGTACCTGAAGCACTCAATGTGTGCGCAGCCTGCGATGATGCATGGTTCGGGCGGGCCACACTGGGAGGAATGTCTCTTGCCTACTGGACTGCGTCATCTGCAATCACGAATCAATCTGAATTGTGAGCCCTGCTGTCCGCAGTGTACATCAACGGCAGTAGTCTGTACAGACATAACTCTGTGGTGCTGTGCCACTGGGTTCGCAGGGGGCCTGTGTCGAAGAGGCCCGCGGTCACGGCGGCGGCCTCGTGGCAGGGTGAGGGCCGCCGCTCTGGCAGACGCGTTGGCCTTCCCAGAAGTGAACCACGCCCAGAGCTCCGGCCTATTTATTCACACTTCTACTCTAGAGTGGTGACGTTGGACCAGCCCACTCTGCTTCCGGTTCCGCGTACAGGGGGGACAACACACCTACTTGACCGAGATCTTCCCCACTGCCTGAGGTAACATGGTTGCATCCACTGTCCTCAACAGTACAAGCACCAGCAGTATATGTACACATGGAGAGGTCTGTGTTCTGCATAGTGAGGTCTGTCCAACACATTACCACTAAGGTTGGCATTGTGTGCATAGTTATTGATGGGTGACTTGCCTCCTTCACACATACTTGGTTTCCACGTCTCCCAACATTCAGCTATTGTGTGGCTGAGAGGCCATGCCGTTTTGGGAAGGTTCGCTGTTCTGTTCTGCACTGTCTCGGTGGTAGTAGGGGGGTGGTCCAAGGGGGAGGTCCTGGGGGTGGTAGCGGTGGGTGTTGTGGCCTTCTTGGGTCTCGGAGCTGCATAATCAGTAGCTCTATGGCATGTGTTGGTCTTCAGATGTGGTTCTGGGCTGGGCTCCCTTTTACACTGTAGGAAGGCGTCCTGCTTTACACCAGTAAAAGGCAGATGTTAAATTCCTACAGCTAACGCGTCTTATCGCCTGTTTTTGGATCGCATCACAGATTTCGCTGGTCGTTGACAATATAGGGAAGGGCTGTTTTCATGTTATTTTTGCACTGGAACGCCTACTCTGCATATCATTTGCATTAGTTGTCGCTCTCATGTGTGGTGATTTTTTTTGCAGAAGCTATCACTGGAAAACTGGCAATATGAGCTGTTTTCACCAGATTGAGAATGGGACGATAATTTAAAATCACTGAAAAAAACATAGTTTTAATGAACATTATAATTAGGCTGTCCGGTTTTAGGTTTAAACCTATAATAACTGATAAAACTCCACCGGAAGGGAAATAGCCCTCACCAGTGTAAACATATAAACACTGAAAAAAACCCTGCACAACCACAAGCTAAATGCCATTCAAAGAAAGGAAAAGGAGAGTGAAAGACTCATTTGTATTTCTTCCTGAAGGTGCCAATGCAATGTAACTTTGTTATATAAGGTAGCGGTAAGAAAGACTGAGCTAACATTATTCTGCTTGAGTTTTGTTGTTTAGGGATGTCGCTAAAATATTGTTTCTTCTTCCTTTTTTCAGTTTTGTGGTCTTTGGTCTAAAGATACAGGGGTTAGAAGCATATTTTAGGTATTGTTTATTTATTTTATAAACTTTAGAGAATCAGGAAATAACAAAATCATATTTGATTTTTTGGCTACGTTTGAGTCTTTCACTGATAGGAAAAATGTAGGTTTCATAAGAATCTTTCACAATATGTAATATCACATTTAGTAACAGAGAATGGATAAAAACCTTTGAGACATCAGCCCCCTTTTCTAGTTAGTCAGTATTGATAGTAGGTAAATTGCCAAACACCCCAGGCTTTAAACATTCAATGCAAGGTATAGTGACAGGTATATGTGAAAAGAGTGCAGTCACAAAGCATCTGGGATACTGGTGAAAACATGACACCATACTTTTGGAAAACATGGAACGCAGTGTCACTTAGAAGGCTGCTGCAAAAAGTTCTTACCAAGTTCAACAAAGATTGGAGTGATTTTGTTTGTAATTGCAATGATCCAGCTATGTATATGATAAAGTTTGGTATGACACTCAAAATCGATACAGAGTTGAAGTGCTTCCCTGTAAGAGATCCTTGCCACTTGTTAGATGGTATGCTGAAAGCATCTTTACAAACATCAGAGTTAATGGAGAATGCTATTGACATTTTAGTCCATTCTGGTGGACTGTTTTGTTGTGCACAGAAACTAAAACGCACATTTTGTGCTTTGTGTGGCATCAAAGAAAGTGTCATCCCAATTGTGTCACTTTTTCTGGTGTTTATCATTCCTAGCAGCCATGAATGCCATATTATCCATGTGGCAACCATTTACAGAACTTTTGCTGAGTGATGATGCCAAAGGCAAGAAATGTGAGGATCTTTGGCCACATATTGATAGTGATTTGAAAAAAAGTACACTCTACTGCATTCTTAGATTTTTACAGGAAATCATGACTGCTGTAGGAGAAATGATGAAAGAAAACTAGTCTGAAAACACCCTTGTCTACCAAGTGTTCAGCATAATTGGTGTAGATGTGAAACATCTCTTTAAGAGTAAGCTGGGTGACACTTTTAGTGACTTTGGCACTGGAAACATTCCATGTTAGAGTGCTTGCCACTTGGTAAGCAAAGAAATGTTGAGGAGCAATTCAGGAACTTTTATTTTACAATGTATGAGAAATAGCCCTTCACCAACCATGGCATTTTAAGTCAATGAAGCCTCACTGTGGTACTCTGCACAAGTTATAGATCCCTTCCATAAACGGAAATTTTCTCAGGAGTTTCAAAAGTACTGCCTCATTTTTGACCGCTTCAATAACTCTGAGGGCTTTTGCGTTCAGTTCAACACATATGTTGCAGAACCTGTCACAGAGAATCACAATCTGCAGGTGTACCAGTATTGGCATGGATAGCTATTTCAGTGGCCAGAGTTAACAAATTATATCGAGGCTATTTTGGCGTTGCCTGTCTCAAGTGCCAATGTTGAGAGGGTCTTTTCAAAGATAAAAGTTTACATGGGAAGGAAAGAGCGAGCGCGCATGACCAAAGACTCACTGAAGAAGTATTATATGGTGTAGTATGATAAGTTTGATTTGTTTTGTTACATGATAAGTTTGATTTGTAAAAATATATTTGGACCTCATTTACACTGCATGTACACGGTCTATATAAAACACACTATCAGTGCAGAAAACAAGCAATAATGAAAGCAAAAAGTTCCATAAACACCGGAAAAGCACTGTTTCTGTTGTTTTTAATGGCGTGAAAATGTGTAACCACTGATAACCACTGTTTTTTTAAGGTATTGAAATCACTTGAAAACACTGGAAAAAACCCCATCAGAATTTACCAAAAATAGAATCTGAAAACAGGAAAGCCTAATTATAATTAGAGATTAGCATTTAAAAAACCTTAGAAATTCACTGAAAAAACCATAGGTTTCAGGGACGTTATAGTTAGAAATTAGCATTTAAAAAACCTTTGAAAGTCACAGAAAAAACCATATGTTTCAAGGACGTTATAGTTAGAAATTAGCATTTAAAAAACCTTAGAAATTCACTGAAAAAAACATAGGTTTCATTGACTTTATAGTTAGTTGGACATTTCACTCGTATAAAACCAGAGAAATTCGGCCGTTATAGTTAGTAGAGCTAAGTATAACTCGCGCCCACGCAATGCACTGCTGATGACGTCACATATTACATCACTCATGACATGGTCAGTGACATCACTGATGACATCACTGATGACATTTCAAATGACATCACTGATGACATCACTGATGACTGATGGTAGTCCCTCATTTATGTCGTTTGTGATAAGTGTTTTTTAAAAATCAGAAACGAATGGTTGCTCACTATCGTGAACAAGGTGGCGAGAGGCCATCGAAACGCGTTGATGTGAACTTATCAATAAAGGAAGCCGTAAAAGAAAACCCCTTGGAGTGCAGTGTGGTTACTGTAGAGCTGTTCGTAACCCTATGCTAAATATATACATATATGTGTATATACATGTGTGTGTGTGTATATATATATATATATATAAATTGTTATGCTGAGACAATTCTGTCTTATATATAAATATATATATATTGATATATTAGACAGAATCGTCTCAGCATAAAAATTTCTACTTAACATAGAAGACTGTGTACACCAGATATTAAACTATGTCCATGTGTTTGTTTTGCTTCAGAAGATGGGCTGTCTGTTAAGTTTACACCACAGTATGAAGGCTGCAGGTAGTATCATCTTGAGCACCTTCAGGTGTTGCTTATTTTAAGGTAATAGTGTATTTTTTGCCAAGTATTGCATTGAGCGTACATTATTCTGAGTAGCTACATTTTAATACACTGTGCTGTATTTCTCATGGGAGTTTCACTATTTGCAAACAGTCTGGTACAGGGTAAACTCTCTCTATACAATCAATACTGTTTACAGTACCCGCTTCTCTACTTATATCTTGATACAGATAAGAGCTGTCCATAGAATGGCCTTCCTTTTGGAACAGACGTTCCCCGGGACATAGCTGCTGAGCCTGCCCTGGTGATGAGGTTCCCAAGGCCATTAATGGCTCAGTGAGGGGCGCTGTGCCCCCACTCTTAAAGTTATCAGCCCCAGGGGTGAGCTCAACAGGGCCATTAATGCCTCGAAAGGAGGGCTGCATGGCCCACTCCACATTTTGTTATATTTCAGCCCTGGGGGTGGGCTCCCCTGGGCTTTTTAAGGCTCATGGAGAGAGACCGTATGGCCCCTCCACATTTTGTTACAGTTTGGCCCGGGTGGGGTGCACCCCAGGGCTTCTTGAGGCTCGGGGAGGAGGGCCGCATAGCTCCCTCCCTGTATAACGTAATATCAGCCCCCAGAAGTGGGCTCCCCGGAGACTCTGGAGGCTCAGGAAGGAGGGCTGCACAGCCCCCTCCCCACATAAAGTAATTTCAGCCCCAAAATTGGGCTCCCCAGTGCCTCTGGAGACTTGGGGATGGGGACCATTCATATCCTCCCCTTTAGTAATACTGACCCAGGGGCATAAACATAGTGAATGTGGCCCAGCTGCTATTTTGTTTTTTTTCAGTGAAACCGCCTCATTGTTGCCCATTTTTATTTTATTATGGTCCCAGGGGTGGTTTCTCTGGCTCCCCCATGGAGCCTAGGGGTCAGGGTATCTCTGCACTGCCCCCTTATATTATTATTGTGTGTAACTTCAGAACATAGGACTTTGTCCCCAAGTTTTGTAATGGCTGCCAACAACTTTTGCTCATGTTGCTGGCAGCCAATCAGAGCGCTGACTCCTACGGTCAATCAGAAGGCTCTATTTTTAAATTGCTGCTCCTGTGAGCATCTCTTGAGACTCTAGAGGACCGAACTGCCCAACTGTCCAGATATACAATAATTTTTTTACCTTAAATTTCTCAAAAACTACAGCACAGATTTACACCACATCACAAAATCTGTGTACCAAGATCTAACTTCCTGACAAATTTGGTGTAATTCCGTTAAGCAGTTTTACTGTAGACCTTTCTAAAGAAGTCTATGAAAAATGCATGGGGATTGTGTAATTTTGTGTTCTCAGCCCCATGGCCGGCTCCAGCAATGTCCCGGGGTGCCCTCACAGTCCCCAACGAAGTTGCCGGGTTCCGGGTGATGGGGTCCCTAGAGCCGATATTGGCCTGGGGAGGGGGGCCAAATGGGCCCCCCTCTCCTTTGTTAAAAAAATATAATAAGGCCTGGCCCCGGGAATGGAGTCCACGGGCTGTAATTGGCCTCTGGAGGGGGGCTACTGGCCCACCTTTCTTTTTTTGTAAAAAGGGCCAGGCCCCAGGGTATGGGGTTTCTGTGGCAGCAAATGGCCCAGGAGGGGGGGCCTCCCTCCCTTTCAATAATATATCAAAAAAATTAAAGACCAGGCCCAGGGAGATGGGGTCCTCGGGGCCCAAAACGGTCCAGGGAACGGGGGAACATGGCTCCCCAACCTAAAAAGATAGAACAAAAAGCTGACAACTCGCTGGAGGCCCGCCCCCTTTCTCGACCACTCTGCAAATGTGCTTCCTGGCGCGATGCTAGTTCCTCAAATGGGCGCTCTTTTGGATTTGAATGTAAGGCGGCCATGCCCGGTCGCGAGGAAGCCCGCTGCTGAATCAGGCGGATCCAGCGCTCGTTACCAGCGAGCGCAGTGGGAGCAGAAAGGCTGTTTTTTATCGATGCAAAGAGGCATACACAAGAGGTACCTTCGCCCACTGGGGTTTTATTTTGGACTATTATTCTGACTTTGGCGGCACCCGCATGGGTAATACTACGAGAACAACAAGCTCCAGCATGCCTTGCTGCACTCGTTGATAGAGGCGGAGCTATGAATACTTACCAAGGTGATTCTCGTAATGACTGCTCCTTCAGTTTCCTCTTCCCGTGAGCAAGAACACTGTGATGTTCGAAACACGTTGGGACTGCATGATTGAAGGACCTCTTCTTGTTGTAAGCCACGCTGTGGTTTTTTCAAATAAAGGCACTTCAACTTTCTGTCTGTGGCTCCTCAAATGGGCGCTCTTTTGCATTTGAATGTAAGGCGGCCATGCCCGGTCGCGAGGAAGCCCGCTGCTGAATCAGGCGGATCCAGCGCTCGTTACCAGCGAGCGCAGTGGGAGCAGAAAGGCTGTTTTTTATCGATGCAGAGAGGCATACACAAGAGGTACCTTCGCCCACTGGGGTTTTATTTTGGACTATTATTATTCTGACTATGGCGGTACCCACATGGGTAATACTACGAGAACAACAAGCTCCAGCATCCCTTGCTGCACTCGTTGATAGAGGCGGAGCTATGAATACTTACCAAGGTGATTCTCGTAATGACTGCTCCTTCAGTTTCCTCTTCCCGTGAGCAAGAACACTGTGATGTTCGAAATGCGTTGGGACTGCATGATTGAAGGACCTCTTCTTGTTGTAAACCACACTGCGGTTTTTTCAAATAAAGGCACTTCAACTTTCTGTCTGTTGCTCCTCAAATGGGCGCCCTTTTGGATTTGAATATATATATATATATATATTCACTGAAAAAACCATAGGTTTCACAAACGTTAGAGTTAGGAATTAGCATTTAAAAAACCTTGCAAATTCACTGAAAAAAACATAGGTTTCACACATGTTATAGTTAGCTGGACATTTCACTCCTACAAAACCATTGAAATTCCCCCGTTATAGTTAGTTCAGCTAACTATAACTCGCGCGACCGCAATCCACTGCTGATGACGTCACATATTACATCACTCATGACATGGTGAGTGACATCACTCATGACATCACTGATGACATCACTGATGACATCATCCAGTGAATATGTGTCTTTCTGAATAATAAATATTTTTTATATATGCATATCTAAAGGTTAATGGAGGAATAAATGGGTAAATAAGTGTCTAAATGGATGGTTTTTTTTGTAAAATTAATTGTATAACTGACTTATTAACAGTATCTTAGTGAATACAAGTATTAGTGAGTAATGTTTAAATATTTAAATATCTGTATCAGTGTCTCACTTTGTGTATAAGTGGCTGCATGGGTTGGTGAGTAGCTACATGAGTGTGTATATGGGTTGTAAGTATGTGTACGTTTCTGTAGAAGTAAGTGTAGTGGTGTGTGTATAGCTGTATATGCAAGTAAATGGATGTTTATTTGCATGTGTGAGTATGTGTGTGAGTAACTCTATGTATGAGTGTAGGTGTGAAACAGGATGTATAGGTGTATGAGTACATATGATATCTGAGTACATGTATGAGTGACTATATAGAAGTGTTGATGAATGAGTGGATGCGTATGTAGATTTTGGAATTACTGAATAGGTTGTTCTAACTCGTATTGGCATCTCTATAGTTTTCAAAACTTTAGTTTGTATTTTTCAATGTGTGTATCAAAGTTTATATTAGGATAAGAGGAGGTCTGCCACTCTTACACAAGGATGATGTCATCAGTGATGTCATTTGAGATGTCATGAGTGATGTCATGAGTGATGTCACTGACCATGTCATGAGTGATGTAATATGTGACGTCATCAGCAGTGGATTGCGGTCACGCGAGTTATAGTTAGCTGAACTAACTATAACGGGGGAATTTCAATGGTTTTGTACGAGTGAAATGTCCAGCTAACTATAACATGTGTGAAACCTATGGTTTTTTCAGTGAATTTGCAAGGTTTTTTAAATGCTAATTCCTAACTATAACGTGTGGGAAACCTATGTTTTTTTCAGTGAATTTGCAAGGTTTTTTAAATGGTAATTCCTAACTATAAAGTGTGTGAAACCTATGGTTTTTTCAGTGAATTTGCAAGGTTTTTTAAATGCTAATTCCTAATTATAACGTGTGTGAAACCTATGATTTTTTAAGTGAATTTGCAAGGTTTTTTAAATGCAAATTTCTAACTATAACGTTTGTGAAACCTATGTTTTTTTAGTGAATTTGTAAGGTTTTTTAAATGCTAATTTATGTATGTATTATTATATTTTCTATATATTTATTTTACAATAAACTACCTATGTATATAGTTATAGATTGACTGTATCCTGTAATATGGAATGGCTCAGCTCTTTTTTTTTTTAATTTGGATAAAGTTGAACAGCATAGTTAATATCTTCTATAAACTTATAAACAGTTTAAAATGTTTTTTTTTTAAGGGTTTTTCACGGTGCGCGCAATTTTTTTTATTAAAGGAAATTGTTTTTTTTGATTTACGAGGTCCTTTAGGGACCCCCTGAGAAGGTCTAGGGGGTCAGGGAGTGTCTTCCCTGCCTCCTTTTCATGTTTTAGAAATCGGGTTAAAAGTAATTCATTTCTGATCCGTGCGTGCACCGTGCGCTCATGCTTGCGAGCACCGGGCGCGCAGCGCCAATTTTTTTTATTAAAGGAAATGTTTTTTTTTTATTTACGAGGTCCTTTAGGGACCTCTGAGAAGGACTAGGGGGTCAGGGAGTGTCTTCCCTGCCTCCTTTTCATGTTTTAGAAATTGGGTTAAAAGTAATTCATTTCTGATCCGTGCGTGCACCGTGCGCGCATGCGTGCGAGCACCGTGCGTGCACGGCAAGTCATGTGATTACGAAACAACACTTTTCATTGGTTCATAGTAGTTTCTGTTCCAGAATCTTCAAACACCACACCCACTCCCCTCACTATTTCTTCTTATTTCCTGGGACAAGGAGCTGAACAGCTACTCTAGTAAAATCTTACTTGAAAATGGCAGAACAGCAGTCTACTTCAGGGAGTGAGGAGGAGACCTTTGTGGTACCACCAAGGAAAAGCAAACAAAAAGACTCTTTCATCTGGAAATTCTTCACCTTTCCAGAGGGCCAAAAGAAGGTCAACGCCCCGAAGGTGACATGCACTATTTGTGGAACTGTCTTATCCAGAGGAGATCCCAGCAAGAAATACTCCTTTAGTATTTATTCAATGCTGAGGCACTTCAAGACAGTGCATCCTGTACCTTATGCTCGAGAGACAACTAGAGCCCTAAGGGACAACTCTCCACCTGCTCAGCCGAGCACATCATCTGCAGCCGCAGATTCTCTGTGTACCAGGCCACTGGACATCCGCCCACTTTCCCAGAAGGTGCACATACATTGTAATGTGTGCAATGCTGTTCTCTGCTACGGTGAGAGCAGTATTAACTTGATTGAAAACAGAATACAGCAGCACACATGCTCCAGTCCATAATTTTTTTCATTTATTGTTTTTGTTCCTGTTGAACAGTTTTTCATTACCATTTTTTTTGGTGCTCTAAAAAAATTAAAAAAAATACAACATATTTTAAAAACTAAAAAAAAAATACAAAACAAAAAAGACAAAAAAAACAGTTCTTTTCAGAACTCACTTCACTTCTCCAAGAAGAGCTATATTCCTAATATACTGTGTTGTAATTTTATTGAATGAATGTGTAGTGTATACATGAATGATTGAAATGATTGAAATGACTAAGTGAAGAGGAGGAAAGGACAGACAGAATGAGTGAGAAAAGGAAAGTATGATCAGTCATGAAAGGGAAGTAAAAGACTGACTGCAACAAAAGGACTAAGGGTAGAGGATACAGGCAAGAAGAGTGAATGAGTAAGGGAATGGCAGTGAGTAATGGAGAGTGATGGAGGGGGAGTGAGAAAAGGGGAGTAAGGGACGGAGATAGGAAAAGGGAGTAACAGATGGAGCGGGTGAAGTACAGCAGGGTAAAGGGATTAAAAGTAAGAGAAGTGAAGTGATGGTGAGATAAGGGGTATGAGGATTAGAAAAGGGGGTAAGGGAAAGTGAGAGATGGGGAGTGAGGGGATGGAGGGATTTAGGAAACTGCAGTGAGAGAAAGGGAGTCAGGATTTCAATGAGCAAAGTAGAGTGAGGGAGAGTGAAGGAAAGAATGCGAAAAGATGAAGGGGTGTGAGATACAGACAGGAGGAAGTGAAGTAGGAGAATAGGAGTGACTATGAGTAAAGGATAGTGACAGTTAGGGAAGGTGAGGGAAGGAGAATGACGGAGAAGGTTAAAAAATTAACATAGATGGAAAATGAGTGATGGAGAGAGGAGGAGTGGTAGAAACAGAGATGTTAAGGAAATTAAGGGTAAGACAGACAAAGGGAGAGATACAGAAACAGAGACAGAGAGCAAGGAACTGAGAAGGAGTAAGGCAGTTAGAATGACTGAGACATATGGAGACAGGGAGAGAAACATGGTTGAAAAAATAGTGATGGAGGCAGTAAACCTAGGGGAGTAGTAGAGAAGGAGTGAGGGAGTTACGAAAGAGCAGTAAAGGAAGAAGAGAGAGGGAAGGGGAATGAGAAAAGCAGAGTGAGGAGAAGTGAAGAAAAGGGAGCATGAAAGTGAAGGGGTGAGAAATACAGATATTTTAAACTTACCTGACCAACAAAATAACTTAATTAGATATAAATGTTTTTTTAATTACAAGAAAAATGGATTCAATTTCCTAAATTTTCTTTCTAGATCTGAAAAAAAGAAAAAAAGTAGTAATATTTAACAATACATTTTAGAATACAGTACACTTATTTTCATATTTAACAAAATAATTTTTTGACCTTTTTTTGCTGTTTTCAGAATATATTGAATTTCACTGAAAATAGTGATATCAATTGTATTCATCACTTAACAGCGGGCAAAAAAATAAACAATCTGAAAGATTGTTTAAAAAAGACCTGAATCTATCCTCAGTAAAACATACCTTGATAGAAATGTAACATATATATTAGAAATATCTTCTAAGAACAATAACTATTTGCAATAAATAACGTCTGTAAATCTTGTTGCTTAAGCACATACACCAAAATAATATCTGTCAAAGAAGTCCACAATAGAAACATTTACCTTTCCATGAGGCCAAATGGTAATTTTTAAATCCTTTTTAGGTGAAATATCCAATGGTAATCCTATAAAATCGAAATAATGGTTTCTTCAGATGCTGCAATTTGTATCTAAAATTTTGGTTTTAGAAAAATTAAGTAGGAATTTGGTAATTCTACAGGCAAACGTTGCTTGAAAATCAATTGAGAATCATTACACAGTGTCCAGCTTTTTTCACATTTTAGATAAATTGTGTAATGACCAGAAGTTATAGAAGGTCCATCATGGAAAATTATTGCAACTGCAACAAAAGTCTTTCCTGATATTGATAATTGATTTCCTACCAACTTCTTTATTAAAGTGTCCAATTTTGTTCCATCAGCTCTACAACGTTGCATCATTAAAATTATATACTGTCCATATTTCTTTAAAAATAACGTTGATAACATTTCTGATTTACATTGAGAGCATTCCATGTTGTGATTTGCATCTTTAACTAATTTACTAAAAGTCACTGATTTACTCTCTGGTAATGTTAAATGTATGAACCTTTCAGAATCAACATTAGTGCTGCATGTGTTCATACAGTTTTCACAACAATGTTCCCATTTATAAGAGAGACCAAACATATTTTCTATTTCTACCCCTTCATCTTCCAGTACCATAAGCATATACATTAAGAATTCCTGTGCATCTTGCTGGACATTTTGTGTAAACTGTGTACATCCAGAACATACATCTAAAAGATTTCGAACATCAGAAGCACTTTCTATTTTAGTTTTATCATTACTCAACTTCTCATAAAGGAAACTCAGCAGAGAACAACATCTTTTTTCATGATTTAGTATTATGTGCTCTTGCAAACTTTCAAGATAAAATACAACATTCAGCACTACATTAGCGTAGCAGTTGACATCAGAGCTATTTTCAAAATGACAACCAACAACCTCTTCAACATTGTCCTTTTTCTTTTTGCTTGCAATCACATCACTCTCCTTTTGTTTTCTCTTCTGTACATCCTCATTACAGATATTCTCAATTCTCCTTTTCCGACAAACAGCACGTTTTTCAAACACAGGATACTGACCTAAATGAGGAGCATAGCTTCTTCTTAATCTATTATACTCCTTTACACAATTTGCATCAGCACTAACTTTTGAGTCATCAAAGTCTATCATGAATAAACCAGATAATTTTTTCACTCGTGACAAAGCAACATATGCCATACCTTCTTTAAACACACTAGATCCAATGTTTACAAAAGCACTATCTACAGTTAATCCTTGAGATTTGTGAATAGTTACAGCATATGCTAGAGAAAACGGAAACTGCTTCCTACGTACATATAAGTCTTTCACAAGCAAAAAATGAACTGAACAACGACTAATGTCTTTAACCTCTTCAATCTGATCAAATTTTATTTTTAAATATTCAATTCCATATTTTTTCTGGTAATTAACAAAACCCACAACTTTACCCATAGCTCCATTCACTAAACCTTTTTCTACATTCAAATTACGTCTTAAAATTACTCGACAGTTCATACATACATAAAGATTCTTTTCTAAACCAGCTGTTTTTGATATGTTTTTCTCTAGAGAATCCAATTTAGTTTTCAATTTGCCTGTCAATATAATAGTTACTCCTTCATGCTGTATTTTATCCACGGCTTCCATTTTCATAATCTCTTCATTTTCCAATTTCAAAAGTTCTTCATTGAATATAGAACATTCATGTAGTGTTGGCATTAAGCAGATTACAGTATTTTTTTCTGCAATTTTCTTGTATATTTTCTCTGGAACTATTTGTTCTGTTGGAAACAAATTACATAGCAATCGACTCTGTAAAGCTTTTCTGCCATGTTCTGTGAGTAGTCCAATTCTGATATCTTTGAGAATACTTGCATAATCATCATCATTTGCTTGCGGCATATTGGTAATGAGTTCTTTGTACTCAAAGTATGACCAAATATTCACATTACCTATACTTCCTAATGACTTTTTCGTGTCTTCATGTGCAAGAGTATTAAATACTGGTTGTCCTTTAACTGGAGTGAGCTGCAGTAGATCCCCAAAAACTATAACATGTTTTCCTCCAAATAACACGTCATAGTCTGTCTTTAGAATTTGCTGCATTCTTAAATGCCCAAAGGCAAGCATTAAGTTTGATACCATGCTTACCTCATCAATAATGAGAACTTTCATTTTCTTCAACACTCTTGAAACTTCAAAACATGCTTCTCCTGTTAGCTTGTGGTATTCTATTTTGTTCTCATGCTCTACTGGTAACATTAGCAAACGATGTAAGCTAATTCCTTTTATGTTATATGCTGCTAACCCAGTTGGAGCAGTAACAACACAAGACAAAGTTGAATCCGTTTTTTTCTGTAGGTAGCTTCTAATTACTTTAATTAAGAAACTTTTTCCAGTTCCAGCTTGTCCACTCACATACATTCTGATTGATGTGCATGAGCACTCTTTACTTTCATGTAGTAATCCATGATCAATTTGTTTTGTGACTTCTTCATAAATTTGTTGTTGTTCATCATTCAGTTGTTGTTCCAAATTTGGTAAGTCTATTAAATCTTCCTGAGCTTGATTCATAGCTGTTTCCACTTCAGTCATGGCTATTGCAGCTTCATTTTCTACGATTGGTTGTACTAGGGGATCTTGACTGAGCGTACCAGAACTTTGACTGTCTTGAGAACTGTCTCTAGCTACTTCAGCTGCAATTGTAGCTTCTTGTTCAATTTCTTCATTTAACATTTGTACATAATTTGTGAAAGTACTGCATTCTATGCTATCTTTACATGCATTAAAGGAATCTTCATAGCTGTGAAAATCTCCAAGTAATTCATCCTCTGAACGCCATGGTATAAACAGCTGTAAAAGTTCTAAGTAGTAAAATTCCTTTTTGTCAGTAGTGTCGCAACTCAGCTTCCTGTGATTAATCAAACTTCCTTTTGTTTGTTTCACCAAACATCCTTCCTCACAAATGACTTTATATTTTCCATTGTTGATGTCCTCTGTCGCATTCCGTGTAAAAATGTAGTTCTGCAGCACTTCATAGAGACACATGTTCTCAAGATGATGACTTCTGTTTGGGTAATATGTGTCCAACATATTTGTTTTCAAAATGTCTGTACTTTCTGGTTCGTTCTCTGCTAAATATTCAATTTCTCGAATAGATTTCAGTACCCGATTTCGCATTCCTGCAAGGCCTAAACTTACCCAAATTATTCTTCTGGATTTGGAGTACAGACTTGCAGATGAGAACCTATCTGAGCATTCGTATGACCCAATTTCTCGATGCGATAACATCTTTAAACTGAAACTGTATAGCTTTTTACTGACAGTCTTCTCGTGAGAAATCTCTTCCCACATTTCTTTCAATTCCGTTTTCTCAGATTTAGTGATGTAAGATGTGACATACCGAGCAACAGCAATAGAATTGTCAGCTACATACTGAATATCCATGTTAGCATTCCACATGGATAAAATGACTGGGTTGTAGTCATTTATATATTTTGACTCTTCTTTTCTTCTTAGGTTGTAGGTATTTTTCGGAGATTTTCTTGTAATGGTATGTCGCACAGCTGACATAAAACTGTTTACTCTTCCTTTTGAAAGAACAGGTCGTGGAAATCCAAATCGACATTTTGTGTAGAATTTTTCTTTACTCTTGTACTTTCGTCAACAGTATTTTCCACACCGATGACTTTGGAAACGTAAAACTTGCTCTTTTAAGTTTTTTTCTTCTGTGCTTTTAGGTATAGCACATGCTGCATATTCTTCAATGAAAGATAAAACTGCATCATCAGAATCTGTTCCAAATTTTGGGGCATCCTTGATCCACAACAGTATATGAATATGAGGAGCACCTCTTGCTTGGTACTCTTTTCTCCAAAAGAAATCCACAACTTCTCCAAGAGGTGGATTTTTTTTATTGCAGATGAAGGACATCATAGCCTCAAATCTATGATTGAAATATCTGCAAACATTAACCGGATCCAATGAGCACAATTCTCCTGCTGTCCTGTATTGGATGTTTTCAATATTTGAATTTGCCTCTCGAAGAAAATCCAGTAAATCATCCCAAGCGTACTCAGCACAGCTTAGGGTAAGGAACCATGTAGGAGTTCCTAAATTCCGTAACATACATTTCAATTCTCCATGGCGTCGGTACCAATATTCATTAGTTCCACGCTGACAAGCCATCAGATTAATCAATTGAGATTCCAAATGATCATCTCGCTGTTGCACTTTGTTCATAAAATCCTTTGCAGACACATTATGTAGATGTACTCCAGTTTTTAAAATGTGATTTACTGCATAAGATAGTGCAGACAAGTCACTTTCAAATAAAAGATGGAACAAATAAGGAATACTTTGACGAAATCTTGGATCTTCTGCATATAATCTTGTAGTCCGATACTCAGAAGCAGGAATCTGTACTGGACGTTCATCATATCGTCCACCTTTTCCTGTAGGAAACAGCTGGGGAAAACAACGAGCTTCCAAGCTCTCCTCCCATACACTCACGGGAGTTCCTTTTGCTTTTTTCATCTGAAAGAGATCAATAGTGTTTCCCATAACTTCTTTAGAATGAAGAGGATGTATGCTGAAATGTTCATAAATGTCTTCTTCTTTTGACTTATCCACTTTTTCAATTTGCCCAGTTGGTATTCCTGTGTCTGCTAGTAAAACTTCTTCATCTTCATCCATATAAATTGATTCATAGTACTTATTATTTCTTTTCAAATATAAATTTGCTCTTTGTACTTTTCGTACATCTACTAACTCCTGCCAAATTTTCTTATTCTTTGTAGGTACACCATTAACCAGAATAACTAATGGTTCAGTTTCCAAACTATCTGCATCAATTGTTTCAATATTTTTTTTCAAATCTAATGGCAAATAGACAACTCTTCCTTTTAAACCTCTTTGTAAATCTGAAGGAGGTAATTTACCTGTTTTGGGCTCCATACGAACTATAGTCTGAAACGGATGGACACATTGAATTAGTATAGACTCATACGTATTTAAATCACTAAGTTCTGCAGGAATATCAACTAATTCTAAATTATTATGTACAGCTCTAGCTGGCATTTTATTTTCTTCTAACTTGTTATAACAGTATTTACAAATACGCTGATCTTCACCCAAATCAAAACAATTTTCCAGAAACAAATATGTAGCAAAATCCTTCCACTCATAATTATTTTTTTTTCACTTTTTTTATAGAGATCAAAATTCCTTGTTTCAGTTTTATAATGGCTTCTCCGGCAACAAATACAAGTAATATTTGGTCTTTCATTAGAGATGATAGTAAGTTTTGTCATTTGATCTTCAAAATTTTTACTAACAGTGGGTTCTACATTCTCTTCGACATTTTCTTCAATAGCTGTGTCATTTCCTGCACTTTCTTGTTCTGGACCAAAGTAACAAAACTGAATATCATCAGTAACCTTCTCTACATCTGATAAAGATCCACGCAACAGAGCACTATTCAACTCATTTAACTTTAGTGCTGGACTTTTAGCAAAATACAATATTCTCACAAACTTTCTCATTTCAGTATGATGTACTGCCAGCATCCTAAAATGGTGAAAAACACTTTGACAAACTTTCCTAGAAAGACAAGCCAGAGAATGTCCTTGCAAACCAGTATTCTTTCTCACTCTACATGGATCTAGTCTTTGAAGCACCTTAATCTTCTGTTTAACACTTTTTTGACTATATTCTCTTAGAAAGTCAAATAATTTATCAATAGATTATTGTCGTACAGTACAAATACTACTACAATTCCAAGTGTACACTGGGGCTTTAGGATGTTTCCCCATAACCTCATCAGCTAACACTCCTTCCTCATTTCTTGGAACCATTTTCTCCTTTTCCATTACACAACCATCTTTAACTTCATAACTGCGACCACTGGTGTCAACTGCATACAGCAAACTATTACTTTGAAGATAACTCTCTTCATTAAAAAATGGTTCAGTACTTGAGCTATGCTTCCATTCTCCTAAGAACACATTACAAAAGTTATTTTTTTTTCACTACTCTTTTCCTTTTGCTTTTTGACTTCATTACATTGACTATTTTATCTAATGTACGGATCCTGTTCACAATTAAAATGAATAGTTTTCTTTTTAATTCCAAAGCCTTTGCACCAGTTGATTCAATATGTTTCTTTTTCTTATAAAATATTGCTTTCTTCCTATATTTTTTAACATCCTTTAGCAAATTGAACACCACTCTTCTCTGAAACATTTTTTTACGAATGTTTTGAAATTCAGTTTTTCTTTTTAAGTCATTCTTTCTTGCTTCTGATTGTACATTAGCATTTAGTATTTTCTTTTTATTGTCTTGTTGTTTTCTTCTTGAAACACTATTTGCAGTGGATATACTTTGTACATTTTTTCTATGTTTGAGGACATTTTTAAAAAAATCCTTAGTCTGCTTACCAGAAGACTTTTTCTTTTTTCCAACATGAGGTTCTTCAACTAATTTCTGTTGTCCAGTTGTCTTCAAATATAGATGTTTTCGCTGTTCTTTTCTCTTTCTTGATTTTATAGGCATGTTTAATTTATTTCAGCGTTGTTCAGCAATACCTAAAGGAAACTAAAAAAAAAATACCTTTATGTAATTTAAATATATTACTATATTTTTTTGAGCTTTTCAAATCCTATCATATGAGCTGCCCATTTCCTACGAGTGCAAGTCTTACAGAACAAGAGCAACACAAATTAAATCTCGGACAACAATTCCTGTGTGCAGACAGACTCATGGTGTGATTCTAGGCAGAAAACGATATTTGATTGGCAATTTCAAAGCACATTTACTACTGTGGTAGATCAAGTGATAATTACTGTAACAGCCTGACACATTTTCCTTATAGTTTAGAGAGGCAGAAGAGAGCACATGTCCTAACGGCTACTTGAGACCATGAGCATGTGGAACCTGGGTGAGTGATTAGACTAGAGCAAAGGAAATGAGCCTTGGCGATGTTGAATGTGTTAACGTTACACACTTCTATCTGAAATACCACACAGTGCTGAATAGTAAGCATGGGAATGCAGGAGAAGCAGCTGCCTGTGTGCTAAGAGTGTGTTTCTGGAGACCGTGTATTGTCAGGTGCACTAGAGATCTGCATGGACGCTTACACAACTGCATGAAGACTGCAGATATGTATGTAAGATCACCTGTGGTAAGGGTTAATTGGAGTTTTGAACATGTAGGAACTACCTCACCCATTGCAGGAGTGGAAGGAAAATCTACCCTGTTGTTTTCAAATGTGTTACCATTTGCCTCTCATCTGTGAGATAGTGATTTGTGCTGAATGCTAACCATCACAGTTCAAGAAAACAAGCTGCCCCTTTCCTACGAGTGCAAGTCTTACAGAACAACAACAACACAAATTAAATCTCTGACAACAATTCCTGTGTGCACACAGACTCATGGTGTGATTCTAGGCAGAAAACGATATTTGATTGGCAATTTCAAAGCACATTTACTACTGTGGTAGAGCAAGTGATAATTACTGTAACAGCCTGACACATTTTCCTTATAGTTTAGAGAGGCAGAAAAGAGCACATGTCCTAACAGCTACTTAAGACCATGAGCATGTGGAACCTGGGTGAGTGATTAGACTAGAGCAAAGGAAATGAGCCTTGGTGATGTTGAATGTGTTAGCGTTACACACTGCTATCTGAAATACCACACAGTGCTGAATAGTAAGCATGGGAGTGCAGGAGAAGCAGCTGGCTGTGTGCTAAGAGTGTGTTTCTGGAGACTGTGTATTGTTAGGTGCAAGAGAGATCTGCATGGACTCTTGCACAACTGCATGAACACTGCAGAAGTGTATGTAAGATCACCTGTGGTAAGGGTTAATTGGAGTTTTGAACATGTAGGAACTACCTCACCCATTGCAGGAGTGGAATGAAAATCTACCCTGTTGTTTTCAAATGTGTTAGCATTTACCTCTCATCTGTGAGATAGTGATTTGTGCTGAATGCTAACCATCACAGTTCAAGAAAACAAGCTGCCCCTTTCCTACGAGTGCAAGTCTTACAGAACAAGAGCAACACAAATTAAATCACTGACAACAATTCCTGTGTGCACACAGACTCATGGTGTGATTCTAGGCAGAAAACGATATTTGATTGGCAATTTCAAAGCACATTTACTACTGTGGTAGAGCAAGTGATAATTACTGTAACAGCCTGACACATTTTCCTTATAGTTTAGAGAGGCAGAAAAGAGCACATGTCCTAACAGCTACTTGAGACCATGAGCATGTGGAACCTGGGTGAGTGATTAGACTAGAGCAAAGGAAATGAGCCTTGGTGATATTGAATGTGTTAGCGTTACAAACTGCTATCTGAAATACCACACAGTGCTGAATAATAAGCATGGGAGTGCAGGAGAAGCAGCTGGCTGTGTGCTAAGAGTGTGTTTCTGGAGACTGTGTATTGTCAGGTGCAAGAGAGATCTGCATGGACGCTTGCACAACTGCATGAAGACTGCAGAGATGTATGTAAGATCACCTGTGGTAAGGGTTAATTGGAGTTTTGAACATGTAGGAACTACCTCACCCATTGCAGGAGTGGAAGGAAAATCTACCCTGTTGTTTTCAAATGTGTTACCATTTGCCTCTCATCTGTGAGATAGTGATTTGTGCTGAATGCTAACCATCACAGTTCAAGAAAACAAGCTGCCCCTTTCCTATGAGTGCAAGTCTTACAGAACAAGAGCAACACAAATTAAATCTCTGACAACAATTCCTGTGTGCACACAGACTCATGGTGTGATTCTAGGCAGAAAACGATATTTGATTGGCAATTTCAAAGCACATTTACTACTGCGGTAGAGCAAGTGGTAATTACTGTAACAGCCTGACACATTTTCCTTATAGTTTAGAGAGGCAGAAAAGAGCACATGTCCTAACAGCTACTTGAGACCATGAGCATGTGGAACCTGGGTGAGTGATTAGACTAGAGCAAAGGAAATGAGCCTTGGTGATGTTGAATGTGTTAGCGTTACACACTGCTATCTGAAATACCACACAGTGCTGAATAGTAAGCATGTAAGCATAGGAGTGCAGGAGAAGCAGCTGGCTGTGTACTAAGAGTGTGTTTCTGGAGACTGTGTATTGTCAGGTGCAAGAGAGATCTGCATGGACGCTTGCACAACTGCATGAAGACTGCAGAGATGTATGTAAGATCACCTGTGGTAAGGGTTAATTGGAGTTTTGAACATCTAGGAACTACCTCACCCATTGCAGGAGTGGAAGGAAAATCTACCCTGTTGTTTTCAAATGTGTTAGCATTTGCCTCTCATCTGTGAGATAGTGATTTGTGCTGAATGCTAACCATCACAGTTCAAGAAAACAAGCTGCCCCTTTCCTACGAGTGCAAGTCTTACAGAACAAGAGCAACACAAATTAAATCTCTGACAACAATTCCTGTGTACACACAGACTCATGATGTGATTCTAGGCACAAAACAGTATTCCTGTGTGATACCAGTACACCTTAACTTTAGTGAAGACATACTCCATAATATCTTACAAGTTCAAGGCAGTTACATATCTTCCAAAACATAAAATGTAAAACACAACTTTAAAAGAAGAAACAAATTTCTATTATTTATATCAAAATACACCACATACATCCCCTCTCAAATTCATAACTCACCTTTAAAAGTAGTTATTTGAGAAAGAAATGTGCCACTCACACAGCAGATTATCAGAGCCAGAATCTCTGAGCTGTACTCCTCTCACCAGAACCACTAAATGGCAAAATTTCCCTCTCATGTTTCACACATATACATGTTAACTTCAAATCACATTGCTTCCCACATTTTTTTAAATGGAAACACACATTTCTATTGGTTGCAAATGTCAACCCTTTCCAAATGATTCCTACCCCCAACATGACTTCTGCCTGCTACCATAGCAACAGATCATGGAACACTGGTGTGAGCAGAGAGGTCAGAAGTTCAGCACACAATGTTTCTAATCCAAAGAGCAAGAGTGCTTGACTTTTCAAACCTAACAGCATATCCAAAGAAATCTTCTGTGGGAACACATTTTTCTGAATCAATACAAAACATGCTTTAAAAAATTTAAACATACAGCCTAGTGTTTAGTGTTGAATGGTCTGAAACAGCCAATGAGTTCTTTTTATTAAAAAAAAGTATGTAAGCCTCCATTTTACAACTATCTTTCTTTTCATATTGCCACTCTACTGAAAGACACCTTCTGAGTGCATCCAGATCTCCTTGAAAGATGTTCACAGTGTGGATTGTAGGTCATAGCTATGTCTACTGGAGTGAAAAGTATGCGGAAAAAAGAAGTATTGTGAAAGACCTTGCTTTGCCAAATGTAGACATTAAATGGATTGGTCAGAGAGGGTTAAAGTGGCACCAATTAATGCCTTTGCTGAAATCCTTTCTACATCTCCCACAGCCTGACCTTATAATTGTGCACTGTGGTGGAAATGACCTAGGCACTTTAACTGGGGTAGGTCTGGAAATGCTTGTTAAGGACACCTTTGTGCAATTGATGTCACTTTTTCCACAAACTACCTTTGTATATTCTAATATATGCCAAAGGCAAAAGTGGAACTGGTCCAACCAATATTGTCCGCAGATTGAGAAAGCAAAAAAGCACGTCAATAAGTCTGTTTCTGCTTTCCTCAGAGACTATGGTATGGGTTCTATATACCACGACAACTTGCATTACAACATGCAAGGCATTTATAGAGGAGACGGTGTACATTTCACAGATGAAGGGAACAGAGTCTTCCTCTTGAACATTAGACTCTGCATCGGTACTTACTTGTAGGTACAAAAAAACACTCAATGAACACAACGGCTCTTTTTAGAGCCAACCAACATCTAAACACTTAAACTTGATTTTTGATTCTATTTTTCTAATGAATTTTTTGCCGCCGTGCACGCGCCGTGCACGCACCGCGCAATATTTACAATTTTTTTGGGACTTTAGGGGTCTTTCATGGTCCCCCTGAGAAGGCCTAGGGGGTCAGGGACTCTCTACCCTGCCCCCTTTTCACGTTCTCCACTTGTGTTTTTAGCTCTCTTCTGCCTCTAAAACTCAAAATGGCAGCTGGGGGGGTGCGTGCACCGTGCGTGCACCCCGCGATTTTTTGAAAAAAAAAAAATGTTTTTTTCACCCTTCGGGGTCTTTCAGGGACCCCCTGACAAAGGCTAGGGGGGTCAGGAACTCTCTACCCTGCCCCCTTTTCACATTCTCCACTTGTGTTTTTAGCTCTCTTCTGCCTCTAAAACTCAAAACGGCGGCTGGGGGGTGCGCGCACCCTGCGATTTTTTGAAAAAAAACTAAAATGTTTTTTTCACCCTTCGGGGTCCTTCAGGGACCCCCTGACAAAGGCTAGGGGGTCAGGAACTCTCTACCCTGCCCCCTTTTCACGTTCTCCAGCTTTCTTTTTCACTGTCACACACAAAATGGCGTCCGACACTTCCTGATTTCGACCGATTCGAATGTTGACTGACATCTAACCACCAATCAGAATTACGCTCGCGGACATTTGGTGCGCGCACGGTGCGCGCACGGTGCGCGCATATAGATCTTTCTGTACTTTTAACTGCAATTTTCTCAGGAACTACTGATCAGATTGACACCATATCTGCAAAAGGCACATGCCTGACCTGAGGACTACCTCTTTGACAAATTTCATGTAATTCTGTTCAGCCGTTCGGGCTGTATCTTTGACTAAAGGTCCAATGGGAAAATGCATGGGGAAAACGCGTTTTGGGACCCCCCTTTTTTCTCAGCCCCCGCTTGACGAATCACCCCGAGACTTTCAGGGTAGGAGCTGAGCGGAGCGCCCCACTAGTTTTGAAAATTTCACAAAGATAAGTCAACCAGCGCCAAAGTTATTCAAAATAAAATTTTCAGATTTCCTATGGGAACTCGGTCCTAACTATAACTATCTACTGGCGACCGCCAGTAGATAATATATATATATATATATATATATATATATATATATATATATATACATATATATATATATATATATATATATATAAACGATCACCTCCCCTCTGAAATGAACAAGGGGACACTGCGGGAGCTCAGTTCAATCAATTTATTATACCAACGGCATGACGCGTTTCGACAAAAGTGTCTTTCTCAAATGCCTATGGCCGGAGCTTTCACACTGCTTTGATTTTAGAGGTCTTTCCTTAATCCCATTGGTTGAAAGCACACCTGACCAGAGTCCCCAATCGAGAGCACTTGCTGCTTGTCTTTCCAAACTGCAACTCCCATCATACATCCTGTTTGCTGGTAGGGAGAGTGTCTCTTGATTAGCCCCTTTGATAATGTCCTCCAGTGAGTATGGGCTGATTATTCCTGGTTGTGGTCCGATTCTCCAGCCTGAGGTTGTGCAATAATACTCCGTTTCCTGGCTCCCTACGTCCTGCCAAAATACCTCACACGGAGCATACCCAGAGATGCCAATTAAGTAATTACGCCTCTACTATGAACCGAGTCACAAGTAAACAGTAAAATAAAGGTGCAAAAACAAGAAAAGGGGGCAGGATAGAAATACCCTGACCCCCTAGGCCTGGTCAGGGGGTCCCACAAGGACCCCCAGGGCCAAAAACGCCTTTTTTTAAATATAATTTCAGCCGAATTCGTGCTGGATATATCAAAGGTTAAATTAGGGTGTGAGGAGGTGCATCAGATTATCACATGGATGATGTCATCAGTGATGTCATTTGAGATGTCATCAGTGATGTCATCAGTGATATCACTGACCATGTCATGAATGATGTAATATGTGACGTCATCAGCAGTGCACTGCAGGGGCGCGAGTTATAGTTAGCTCAACTAACTATAACAGCCGAATTTCTCTGGTTTTGTACAAGTGAAATGTCCAACTAACTATAACATCCCTGAAAACTGTGTTATATGTGAATATATATATATATCTATGTCTATATCTATATCTATATCTATATCTATATCTATATCTATATCTATATATATATTCACTGAAAAAACCATAGGTTTCACACATGTTATAGTTAGCGGAAATTTTACTGATAAAAAACCAATGAAATTCCCCCGTTATAGTTAGTGCAGGCAACTATAACTCACGCGACCGCAATCCTCTGCTGATGCTAATACTGTATTTAGACACTTATTTGCCCATGTCTTCTTCCATACATTTTTAGCTATACATATATTACAAATATTTTTTTTTCATAAAGACACATATGTCATCAGCAGAAGATTGCGGTCGCGTGAGTTATAGTTGCCTGCACTAACTATAACGGGGGAATTTCATTGGTTTTTTATCAGTAAAATTTCCGCTAACTATAACATGTGTGAAACCTATGGTTTTTTCAGTGAATTTGCAAGGTTTTTTAAATGTTAATTCCTAACTATAACATGTGTGAAACCTATGGTTTTTTCAGTGAATTTGTACGGTTTTTTAAATGCTAAGTTACTTTACGCCATTCGTGGCGTGCGCGCCCACTTAACGCAGTTCGTTCCGTGCGCGCACGGTGCGCTTCGCGCACCGTGCGCGCACAGTGAGCACGCGGTGCGCTTCGTGTACCGCGCGCTCACTTTACGCAGTTAGTGCCGTGCACGCACGGTGGGCACGCGGTGCGCTACGCGCACCGCGTGCCCACGTTACGCTAGATGGGCCATGTACGCACGATGCGCTTCGCGCACCGTGCGCACATGGAGGACATATGATGCACTTCGTTTCGAAAGGTAATATTTTAATTTTTTGTAAATGTTATAAGCCATGCACAAATGGTGCCCTTCGGGCACCATTTGCACACGGGGTGGAGAGAGTGTGGATATTTTTTTTTTTATTAGTTTTTTTTTTTATAATTCAGTTTATGTCATGTCTAATAAGCCATGCACAATTGGTGCACTTCGGGCACCAATTGCACACGGGGTGGGGAGAATGTGGATAATTTTTTTTTTAATAATTTTTTTACCGTACTCGTACGGTAAGCGTAATCGGCGAAATTAGCAAAAAAATAAAAATTCCGTTTTTGGCCTTGGGGGACCTTTGGGGACTCCCTCAACATGGGTATGTGTGTGGGAGCTGTCTAAACAGCCCCTTTACATGTTTTTGGGCTTTGTTTTTTAAACATGACTATCAGTGCGTGAGAGAAAATGGCGGCCGCCGCTTCCTGGTTTCGGCCTATTCGAATGTTTACTAAGATCTAAGAGCCAATCAGAATTGCGCTCGCGCACGCCACCATACGCGTACGGTAAGCGTACCGTAAGCGCACCGTAAGCTGGCTCAGATATATATATTGATTTAAAGGCTATTTTCTCAGAATCTACTGAACAGATTTACACCAAACCTACAAAAGGCACTTCCTTGACCTGAGGACTACCTCTCTGCCAAATTCCTAGTAATTCTGTTCAGCCGTTCGGGCTGTAGCCCTGTCTAAAGGTCCTATGGAAAAATGCATGGGAAAAACGCGTTTTGGTACCCCCCTTTTATCTCAGCCCCCGCTTGACGAATCCCCCCGAGACTTTCAGGGTAGGAGCGGAGCGTAGCGCCCCACCTATTTTGAAAAATTTGCGAGGATTCGTCGACCGGCGCCAAAGTTATTCAAAATAGAATGTTGCGGATTTCCTATGGAAACGTGGTCCTAACTATAACTACCTACTGGCGACCGCCAGTAGGTAATATATATATATATTACCTACTGGCGGTCGCCAGTAGGTAGTTATAGTTAGGACCTATTTTCCATAGGAAATCCACCACATTCTATTCCCAATAAGTCTGATGCCGGTTTACGAATCTTCGCGAAATTTTCCAGACTTTTGGCCAGCTCCGGTTCGCTCCTATCCTGAACGTTTCGTGGTGATTCATCAAGCGGGGGCTGAGAAAAAAGGGGGGTCCCAAAACGTGTTTTCCCCATGCAATTTCTCATAGGACCTGTTGACGCAGCTACAGCCCGAACTGCTGAACGGAATTACACCAAATTTGGCAAAGAGGTAGTCCTCAGTTCAGACTTGTGCATAAATGGTGTAAATCCGTTCAGTAGTTCCTGAGAAAATTAGACTAAAAAAGATAGATATAGCTATGACCTCGGAGGATCCGCGCACCCTCCCCGCACCCTAAGCGCACCTGGTGCAGATCAGAGTTTCCGAATCCCCTCTACTTCCACAGACAGAGTGATTTCGCAGTCACACGCACACACACACATCACACGCTGGTGGGGCCCATAACACCAACATTCATCCTACCACTCTATCCGTGCCATGTATAAGGGGAGACACTTTTCCGTACCTAGCCAATCTGCATATACCTAGAGGTCAATGACATCAACTAGTTGCTATAGATTTGGTGAAACATCATATTACACTCAATATTCAAATAACATGACAATAAAATAACCACCCGACACAGTAATTCAAACAGAATTTTGTTTATCTAAATTATAAGAAAAGCCAATTAAATGCAAGTTCATTTCTTCTCATATTTACCTATTCTGGCTAAAAGTCAGATCCTAAGTCAGAACCGGTCCTCAGCAAAATAGTTAGAGTTTCTAGCCGTCATGTAGAGTCACCGTCCTCTCCGTCAGCATCGGGACCTCTGTTCATCAGTTTGGGAAGAAGTGGCGCTAGACCTCTCTAGTCTACTAATATTTATACTAAAATTACATTCCAAATGTTGCAATCATATCTTACAAAACAGTAGAATGGCGGAAATTATGTCGTCTTGGTACATTGGGATACAGTGATAGTTTTTCACACGCATTGATAGTCTCAAAATAATGAATAGAAATTAGGAGTCCATAACTAATTCGTTACTTCTACGGATGTCTCTTTAGGGTAAAAAGTATCCCATTCGTGGGACCATTACAAGTTCATCATGTCGGTATTCGGATTGGTAACAAATCTCCACGTTCAGGGGCATTTGGCATCTCTCCCAGATTTGTCATCATGTTCATGGCTTTTCAGTTCATCAGGAGGGCAAGGTCGCAGTCAGCGCGAAGCCTCCTTTCAATTATTCATCTACTCAAATGCAGGCTGCGGGTGGTAGCCATTTTCTAGCAGGCCACAATGGTCAACTTAAGTAAAAGAAACACAAAACACAATTACTGCATGGAAATGATTATACAGTGTTATTCCCCAGCTAATACCCTTATGTGTATGTATTTATCTAGCCATTTGCGACATCAAAATTATAAGCGCAAAACAACATAACATCACATAAGCAACATCTATTCGGTCAGATTGCTCACCAACTTAGTTCACTTATTATTTTAGCCATGCAATAGCATTCCCACGTGTAATTCTTCTGTTAATAAGGTTGATTAGACAAGACTCGACAAACCTTTAATAATTAATAATTAATCAGTAGTACTTTTAATTATAATATACGAAAATGAAACAGGTATTTGGGTTTAAAGTAAAAACCCTGCTCCATCAATCCCCCCTTTGGTGATATCTTATCACCACAAAAATCAAAACCACAAAAATCAATTTTAATTTCCCCTTTTGAAGAAATTCAAAATGTCTTCTTGTTTAATTTTAAACCCTTGTTTCCATATCATCTTCTCTCTTAGTTTCTATATACATGCTTTCCCTCAATTCTTCTAATTCTATTTCTTGTGGATCTCTTTCTGGTTTCTTTTGTCTCATTTTAACATTTTCCTTTGTTATTTTCTTTTTATTTCTTCTATATCTACAACACATACACCCTAGTCTAAGAACCAATATTGCAACAATTACACACGTTAATGGAAATAATATCTTACCAAAAATGGTACTACCTATTTTAGCTACAAAATTCTTAATAGCAATCATCTTATTAGCCATTTTAGTCCAGATACTTTCAGCTTCCAGTGGTACTAATTCTTCATGCAAATCAGTAATATTTTTGATATAGACCTTTAAATCTTTGCTTTCGTCAGGAATGTAAGTGCAACAATGTTGAACTTTCAGCATTCCACAGACTCCGCCCTCTTTTGCCAAAAGAATGTCGAGGGCAAGTCGATTTTGCATCGCCATAGCGCGTAAAGCAACCATTTCAGTATTTACCAAAAGAAAGCCTCCAGCGGTGCTTGTTGACAAGCGATCTACCACTGTTGACAGCTTCCGAATTCCAAATGCATTCAATGATATTCCCACTGCTGGAATTAAAGCTCCAAAAATATCTCCTACAATTTCTGTCCATGTTTCTCTTCTATAGCGGGTTAAGGTATTAGTATGTTCAGCATTGTCTACTCTATCCATGTGAAAAATCTTTGGAAAGACCAGGCCAACATAACATGTGCCAAACCAATGGTCAGGCAAACGGTAATAAGCCTTATTCCCACAAATATAATACACTCCCGGAAAAAATGGATCTTCTCCTCCTCTAAATCCCCATCCGGTTGCAATAAAGTATGTATCATGGCACTCACTAGTCCCTATGAAATAATAATCATACTGGGATCTCTTCCTGGTAATGCATAATTTGCCTTTCTGTGGTGCATCTATAGCCATAGTTGGACTGGCTCCATTTTTCAACTCTTTTTCTTTCTCAATATCCCACATTGTTTCACTCATTTTATGCCCCTTCTGCTTTCTTGTGCATGTTTAACCTTCTTCTCTCAACCATATCTAGGAAAGTTTTCTCTTCTTATTTCAAACTGCAGGTTAAATTATTTCTAAAAACATATTCTAATGTTAATTCTCTAGTTTCTATAAAAATCTCACCTAAAGTGTTAGCTTCTTTTGCAGGATTCAGTTCTTTATTCATAGGCAGTTGCCCAAGAATATTATCTATGTTAGACATATTATAATCTAATTTCCCTAATTGATAAAATATACTAATCAACACACTACATGAAATTCCATACGTAGCCGGAAGATGATGATAAGTCACTCCTTCTGAAACAGAAGCAGGTAATTGCATACAGACGTAGCAATCCCTTACTTCCATTGTCTTTACGTACTCATACAGCAATTTTGAAAACACATTGCTGGAAAAATCATTAATTGACCTATCCTTATGTATATATACATTGCTAGTTCTAGTTGGAACTATCTTCTGTGAACTTTTCCCTATATTAGTCTTGTTCTCAGTATGTCCTTCTAAAGTGTCTATTGTTACTCTAAAAGAAATCAGTAGAGCAAGCACGCTCCAAAGCAGCATTAATAAACCTGTACAGCAGCAGCACATCTTGCACCATCTTTTCAAGAAGGTACATCTACTTTGATTATTCTCAGTGTAGGCCATCTTGTTAATTTGACCGTGTCTTTTGACTTAGCCTCTTCTACTCCACTACCGAACTTTAGGGCAGCAAGTACCCAACAGATTATTACAATCTACTAGTTTTAATTTTACTTCTTTTCCTTTCTTCTCCAAAAGATTTCTTTTGGATTTATTCAATTTGGATTTTCATCACTTTTCACTGTTTCTTCATAATCATCAAACTGTATTAGGTCCTGAACATCCGTCTCTTCTCCAATGTCGGACAAGATAACTCTCAGGATTCCCACTGCTTCTTCTTCATCAACCACTTTCAGTAAAGCCTCCTCTGGACTTGTCTGCCTCTTCTCCTTGTTCAGGCAGTGCCACATACGTCCATTCTGGTGACTTATACTTCTGGTTTGGTTTTCTGATTCTTTTAGTTCCTTCAGATATCTTTGTTTCCTCTTCTTTTGTTGGGTTTTGACTTGACACTTTGTTCACTTGTTCAGCTTTTGAAGAGTTAACTCGTGTCAGTCGATACCTCAGTCTCTTTATCTTGTTGGGCCAAAGATCTCCTTTAGCATTTCTCTTTTGTCTTCCTTCTTTATTGTTTCTTTCTCCAATCCAAGTTCTCTTTCTCAGAACTCGTCCTCCATGTATCTCATTTTCACTTTCATCAGATTCTGTCTCAGTTGCCTCTTGTTCATCAACAGTTTTCTTTTCTCCAACAGCTTCCTTTTCTCCAACAGTCTCTTTTTCCACCACTTGAGTTTTCCCTACTTCTGTCCCTCCTCGGGTCTCCGACACGCAATCTTCTTGCTGTCTACTTGTCCCTTCACCTAGCTTGTTGTTGATGTTCCCTACACCTCCTCTGGGCTTTTCCGCAATCTGTCCCTCTCTTTCTTTTTCTGTCCCTTCTTCTTCAAGAATTATCTCAGGTGGAACCTGTCCAACTATCTCATTTGATTCAGGTGTCACTTCTGTTGGAATGTTCTTTTCTTTTCTTTCTTTCTTTTTGTGTTTGTCACTGTCAGTTGGAACTTCAGGCACTTCTTCAGAATCTGGACTAGTCTCAGGAGTCTGCAATGTTCTTTTTAGAACTTCCTCTGGTGGGATGAAAATTTCTCTTGACTCACTTTCCCCACTTTCAGGATTTTTCAGGATTCTTTTTCCTTTTTACTGCCTACTGTCTGCATCATCACTGGAATCTGATTCTTCAAAGTATTCCTTTCCAGTGCCGTCTCTTGGATTTGGAACTCTCAGTGTGTGACTTGCATGTATCCAATTTTTCACTCCCGCACACTTCACAGCAGTCGTTGTGGTCAGAATGACTTGTCTTGGCCTTCCCCACCTTGGAACCAGGCAATTCCTCCTTCTGTGGACTTTTATTCTTACCCAATCCCCTGGGCTCAGATCATGGGCTGGTTTCTTTTCAAGTGTGGTGGCGTCTTCTCCAACCTGGTGAAACACAGAATGAACTGCGTCAGCCAGGCCCTTACAGTAATCCAAAATCATGTCATCAGTTATAGTCATCAGCTTGTTGACTGGTACAAAGGCATGTCTCATAGCACGTTCCATGATAATTTCATGTGGACTCAAACCTGTTGTTCTGTCTGGAGTAGACCTAATTGTCATCAGGACTAGAGGCAAGACATCAGGCCATTTCATTCCTGTGGCCAGGCACATTTTGCCAATTCTGTTTTTGATGGTACCATTCATTTGTTCAACCACACCAGAAGCCTCTGGTCGGTAAGCACAATGTAGCTTCTGCTGTACACTTAATGCTTCACAGATCAAACCCTTGATTTCATTATAAAAATGTCCTCCTCTGTCTGATTCAATGGTCACTGGGAACCCATACCTTGGGATGAATTCTCTTAACAGTAGCTTAGCCACTGTTATCCCATCATTTCTCCTTGTTGGATATGCCTCCACCCACCTGGAGAACAAACAGACCACCACCAGGACATACCTCAATCTGTTGACTTGGGGCATTTCGATGAAGTCTATCTGCATTCTTGTGAAGGGTCCTCCCTCCCTGCCTATGGTTCCTAGGCTCACCACTGTTTTCTTCCCAGGATTGAATTGCTGACATATCAGACATCTCTGACAGAGACTCTCTGCTATAAGCCTGAATTTTGGACTATACCAGGTCTGCTTAAAGGCCCTTATCATAGCATCCCTTCCCAAGTGTCCTTGGCCATGATACATCCTTGCCATTGTTGACAACATGCTATTAGGCATGACTGGTCTTCCATCCCAATAGACCCACACATGGTCTTTTTCCCTTGGCGCACAACCTGCATTCTCCCAATCTTTCATTTCCTCATCCCCTGCCTCATCCTGTAACTGCTTCACTTCCTCCCATGTTCCCACCGCATTAGTAAACATTAAGGAACAAGAAGACATTTTTCTTTCTTTACTTCGATTAATGGAATGAATATTCCTTGCACAGTATTGTGCTATGTCATTGGCAAATTTGTTCCCAACGGTGACAAAATCATCACCTTGACCATGAGCAGCACATTTTACAACTGCTAGTTCTTTAGGCAGCAGTATCGCCTCTAGCAATTTTCCAACCACTTCAGCATTCTTTATGGGAGTTCCACTTGAGGTCAGGAAACCTCTTTGTAGCCATAGCTGGCCAAAATCATGGACAACTCCGAAGCCATACTGGCTGTCAGTCATCACAGTCACTCTCACATTTCTTCCAATCTTGCAAGCTTTCGTTAGGGCTACCAATTCTGCCACCTGAGCGGATTTAACTCCTTTCAAAGGTGATGCTTCCACAACTCCTGAAACTGTACACACAGCATATGCAGCACTCAGTGTTCCTTCATCCGTTCTCAAGCAAGATCCATCTACAAACAACACATGATCACTCTCAGGCAGTGGCAGATCTCTTATGTCTGGTCTTGGTTTTGTACAGTACTCAAGCACATCCAGGCAGTCATGATCAACTTCATTCCTCACTCCCACACGTTCAGCATCAGGCAACAGTGTCGCTGGATTCACATTCACACATCTCTCAAGGCTCACATTTGTTGCACCAAGAATGACTTTCTCATATTTAGTCAGCCGACTATGAGACATGAACTGTGTCCGGCTCCTTGTTAAAAGAATTGCCACATCATGAGGTACGAATAATACCCGTACAGGATATCCCATTATGATTCCCTCACTTTGTTCCAGACTTCTGCATGTAGCAGCTACTGCTTTCAGACAACCTGGTAAACCCACAGCTACTGGGTCAAGTGTTGATGAGAAGTATGCAATTGGCCTTCTCAGACATCCATGTTTCTGGATTAACACTGAAAGTGCACATCCATTTCTCTCACCACAGTACAGCTCAAATTCTTTTTCGTAATCTGGCATTCCTAGGGCAGGAGCTTCACATAGCCTGTTCTTTAACTCTTTAAATGCTGCCATTTCTTCTGGGTTTAATTCCAATGGGTCTTTCACCTCACTTTTTGTCAATTTAATCAGTGGCTTAGCAATCAGAGAAAAGTTACTTATCCACTGACGACAGTAGCCAACCATTCCCAGGAACATTCTTACTTCTCTTTGTGTCATTGGGGCTCTCATCCCTCTGATGATTTTAATCCTGTCAATGGTCACTTTCCTCAGGCCTTTCTCAATATTATGTCCCAAATACTGGACTTCTTTTTTGCAGAATTGCAATTTGGCTGGAGATACCTTTAATCCTCCATCTGCCAAATGATTCAGTAAAGCAATGGTGTCTACTTCACAAGCTTCACGTGTTTTTGATGCCACAAGCAGGTCATCGATGTATTGGACCAAAACTGAATTTTCAGGCATTGTTAAACTCTCCAGAGATTTCTTTAGCAATTGATTAAATATCGATGGGCTCTCTGTATACCCCTGTGGAATTCGGCACCATGCCAAAATTCGCTCTCCAAATCTAAATGAAAAAATTGGCTGGCTGTCATGATGCAACGGGATTGAAAAGAAAGCATGGCACAAATCAATTACTGTATACCATTCTGCATCATGGGGAATCTGATACAAAATCACTGATGGATTTGGCAAAATGGGACAGCATGACACAACAATCTTGTTAATTTTTCTCAAATCCTGTACTATTCTGAACTTTCCATTGGGTGTCTTCAGTCCCATTATTGGTGAATTACATGGACTGCTCAATATCTCTCTTAACACCCCTTGCTGGATCATTTTCTCAATTACGGGTGTTATTCCTTCAATTATTTTGGTTGTCAGTCTGTATTGTGGAATGTTTGGGTAAACCACTCCCTCTTTTACGGTAATTTTTACTGGATCTACATTTCTCATCAGGCCCACATCTTCTCCAGTAAAATCCCAAACTGCTGCTTTTACGGTCTGTTTTAATTGTGAGGGTAATGCATCTGGATTAAACACAGCATATGTTCCCAAAGCCTCACATTCCCTGTTATCCATGGTCATTCTGTATAGGACATCCTCATCTGGTGTTTCAAAGGTTATTCCATCTGGTGTACAGAAAATAGTGCAATTCATCTTGCACAGCAGGTCCCTGCCTAGCATGTTCACGGGACTAGTGTCACACACCACAAATCGGTGCATTTCTGAAAATTTCCCTATTCTAACTCTTACTGGTTCAGTAAGATGAGTTTTTATCTGTGTGTTGGACTCACCAACTACTTGGATTGCTTCATCCGAAAGAGGAAGATTCTTTATATCAGCTGACCTGACAGTTGATCTTGTAGCTCCTGTGTCAACTAGAAAAGTAACACTTTCACCATTGATCTTTCCATCTACAAATGGTCCTGCCTGATCTATTTCTAGAGTTGCGCCAAGTACGCACTCCTCCTCCTCTCTTCGGCACCATCAGAATTCTCCCTCAGAATCACTTCCCTCACTCCTTAGCCAATATTGTGACACAGCGCTTGCGCGTTTTGGCTTGTTTACCTGCTCTTCATCGTAGAACCCCGAATCTTGGCTGTACTTCTGGGATCCTCTTCTTTGTGGCAAGGGTGGTTTTGGCACCTGATTCTGCTGCTTAACAGCCTTCTGCTGTTGCTGATGCTGACCACACCCCTCACTCTGCACCTGTGAATTCAATGATGGATTGTCATCATTAGTAGACGGTGGATTCTTACACTCGGATTTCCAGTGCCCTAATTTTCCACAGTTGTGGCAGGGAAACCTTTTCTTTGCTTCCTCAATATTACCTTTCCCTTTTCCTGGGCCAAATCTGGGTTTATTTCCTGGATTATTTGCTTGTTCCGCCAACTGAGCTTCCTGTCTTTCTGCAACTTTCACCTGTGCCCACATTGCCTTTTCCTTCAGTTTCCTTTGCTTTGCCTCAATCTCATCACTGAAGTATTTTGCATGTCTCAGGATCTCATCAATCTTTTTCCTCTGCCAGTCTACGGTATGCTGCCTTATCATTTCACTGATTTCAGGTCGCAAGCCATACACAAATCTATATACAAAATGGCTCAGATCCTTGTCACCCAGATGTTCCTCTCCACTGAACTGTTTGAAAGCCAGTATCAGCCTTTCATAGTAAGCATGGACTGATTCTTTCACTTCCTGATGTGTTCGATCTATTTTAACCCAATCTGTTTCCTTGGGGGGTATCTTATTTTTCAGGAAAGCCATAACCTGCTCATACTTTTTCATAACCTCCGGGTCTGGAGCTCCTGTCTTTCGATCTCTCGGATATTCTTTAGTGGGCCAGTCTATGACTATCTTACATTCAGCCCACAGGTCTGCTGGTACAATTATATCAAACAGACTATTCAGATCGATCCACAGCACTTTTGACAACTTCACAAACTTGTCAACCTGTCTATACCACTCGACGGGCTTCTCCCTTAGTCGAGGGAAATCATTTGTAAATGACAAAATATCTTGTCTGGTCCATGGAACATGTACGTACCCTCCTCTTGGAATCTCCCTCATGGGATAAGCTGTCACTGCTTTCTCCTTTTCTTTCAGGGGAAATGTTGAGTAAGTTCTGTCTGCTGCATCCTCTCGCTTCCTATACCATCTATCTTTCCATCTTTCCACATCTCCCCATTTTCTCAGCAAAGCAATCATCTCCTTAATCTGTCCTGTTCGGCCTGCGTTATTCAGATTCTCAATGTCTTTATCTGTAAAATCCACTCGGTAAGGCTTTTGTAAAGCTTTTACCTTGTCCATGTCGATCCCCATTTCACTGGCTATTCCTTTCAATCTGTCATGTATGTTCTTTGCTCTCCATGTGATACTCTTACACAGGAATAGAATCTCCCCTTCCTGATAATTTTTCAGCGTTTCTGTAGGGATTGTTCCTAAAATCAGCTCCTCCATTTCCATACGTATTCTAGCTACATCAATTCCCTGGGATTCTTTTTCTTTCCTCTGCAAAGCTTTCAGCCAATCATTCAAATCTTCCGCAGTTATCCCTGCAGATTTTTCTGCACCCCCTGGTTCTGTCACTCTTTGTGGTTCTAAGATCGATCCTCCAATCATTCTGTTCCCTTCCACACAACCAGAATTCAAACCTGAGTTAGTCTGCACATTCAACTCTCCTCCACATATGGTATGTCTCCACTGATTTTCTCCTGGTCTCCACTGATTTTCCCCTGTTCTTATTTCTGTCTGCTCTGGAGGAACAATGAATTTGTTGGCTACATATGGAACTGTCAAACCACTTTCGCCAGTCCTCTGCTTGTCGAAAATCGGCATAACCTGACCTATTGTCACAGGCACCGTAACGGCCTCAAGATTTTTAGTCAGTTCTCTGATTTTCTCTGTCAATTCAAATGTGGTCCTTGCTAGTTCTCTGGTCTTTTCATCCTCGATTTCATTCTCCCTTTCTCTTTCTCTATTTCTTTCCCTTTCTCTTTCTCTCTCTCTCTCTCTTTCCGCAAGAGAACTACTGCTTTTCAACTCAGGGGTCATAACTTCTGTCTTTATAATCCGCAGGGTGTCTCTCATTGGGGTAACTGCTGTTCCTACCTCTGGTTCTCGTGTATACGGGGGTGGTCTTTTGTAGAACATGTCATCTAAGACATCGTCATCAGACTCATTCGCCCCATATCTCCTTGTTTCTACATTATGTTCTTTCTCTGTACACTTTCTCCCTTCTGTCTCCTCTGCAGTTCTTACAGGATATAATCCCTCAGTCATGCTGGCATCTCGCCATCTTCTCATCCGATCATGATGAGTTTCGCGATCATACTTTCGCCCAAACATATACCTGTAATTTCCACCACTCCTCTGCTTTTCTCGCTCATGCACTTCATCTTCCCATTCAGTCAATGCCTCAAATTGCGTTTGCCTAGGCCGAGGCTCTAGGCCCATCATCCTCTCTCGTAAGTTTCTCATTATGGCCAGATTAAATGAACCATGCTCTGGGAACGCTAAAACTCCATCTTCTTTAGTATACTTTACCCAGTTGTCTAACCAAATACAGGTATGATACCCATATTTCGCAACCATAAAGGATGCGGGGGTTCTTATCGGAGGAAGTAACTGTCCTTCCCTAGTCACAATATCCTTATACTTGTCAAACCAGTTCTTAACCTTACTAAACAAGGATTTCTTTTTCTTTTCCTCAGCATGGTAATACATTTTCTGATTTTCCCCAACCCTTTTGCCTTTCTACAACTGTATGATCTCCTGTCCAATTGCAGCGCGACTCACACTTACGCACCAATCCTGGAGCATCTACGTCACTGATTCAGTCCACGAATCCCAGCGCGACTCACACCAACGCACCAATCCTGGAGCGTCTACGTCACCCTGTATGTCTCCCAATCCTTGCGCGGCGTACACTAGCACACCAATCACCGTGCTTCCACCGTTCTCCCCCACTGTCCAATCACAGCGCTGTCTTCTTGACGTCAGCAGTCGCTGCAGCAGCTTCTGCTCCTGTCTCCTGTCTCTCTCGTCTACCCCTCCTTTACAAAACTACACGGTAGACTTAGTTTCAACTTCTACGAGTCTGTTAGTTATAACATACAAACATCTCCATTGTCTGCTTCGCTAGCCACAGAACAGCAAAAGACCTTTTCCACGAGAATTCCGCCTTTCCCGAGAGCAGCGCTTACCTCTGCCCTACTACAGAATCGTTACTTCCGTTGATAAAGTAGCACATCCCTCTACTCTACCCTTCTAACAAGCACCAATTAACTGTTTTCTCCGGAATGCTCCTAAGAGTTTCACAATTAACCAGAATGCCTTCTCATTCACGCACTTTCACACCAGAAAATGTAGTACATTCACACAGAATTCTGTCTTTCCCGAGAACAGTGAACAGTCTGTCCTACTACAGAATTATATCACACGTTAACAAAGCAGCGCTTACCTCTGCTCTGTCCTTCTAACGAGCTCAGAGAATACCTATTACCTTTCTAGTGTTAAGCGTTATTGGAATGCCATAAGGATCCCTGATACCTAAGACCAAAACTTCACAGGTAACCTTCGCTATCATATACACTTCTCTCACACAGAAAATACATTTCTAATGGTAACACACGGCGATGCTACCTCATCGAACCCAGACAATGCGACGCGCAACTTCAATTGTCACACGTTTTCCCCTGTCTACATACAGGGCTAACAATCCTGCCTTTTTCCGAGAGCAGCACTCCCTCTGCCCTACTACGGAACTGTCACCGACTTCCTACGTCCCAGAAGCTGTACACACTACACAAAACTCAATACGACTTCAACATACAGTGTTAGTACAAACATCAATATCAATCAATAATCAATAAGCTTATATACACGGAAATTCACCAGATCAAGACAATAGTTAACCATCATTCTGCTACCAAGAAACTGGTGCAGATCAGAGTTTCCGAATCCCCTCTACTTCCACAGACAGAGTGCTTTCGCAGTCACACGCACACACACACATCACACGCTGGTGCGGCCCATAACACCAACATTCATCCTACCACTCTATCCGTGCCATGTATAAGGGGAGACACTTTTCCGTACCTAGCCAATCTGCATATACCTAGAGGTCAATGGCATCAACTAGTTGCTATAGATTTGGTGAAACATCATATTACACTCAATATTCAAATAACATGACAATAAAATAACCACCGACACAGTAATTCAAACAGAATTTTGTTTATCTAAATTATAAGAAAAGCCAATTAAATGCAAGTTCATTTCTTCTCATATTTACCTATTCTGGCTAAAAGTCAGATCCTAAGTCAGAACCGGTCCTCAGCAAAATAGTTAGAGTTTCTAGCCGTCATGTAGAGTCACCGTCCTCTCCGTCAGCATCGGGACCTCTGTTCATCAGTTCGGGAAGAAGTGGCGCTAGACCTCTCTAGTCTACTAATATTTATACTAAAATTACATTCCAAATGTTGCAATCATATCTTACAAAACAGTAGAATGGCGGAAATTATGTCGTCTTGGTACATTGGGATACAGTGATAGTTTTTCACACGCATTGATAGTCTCAAAATAATGAATAGAAATTAGGAGTCCATAACTAATTCGTTACTTCTACGGATGTCTCTTTAGGGTAAAAAGTATCCCATTCGTGGGACCATTACAAGTTCATCATGTCGGTATATCCGATTGGTAACAAATCTCCACGTTCAGGGGCATTTGGCATCTCTCCCAGATTTGTCATCATGTTCATGGCTTTTCAGTTCATCAGGAGGGCAAGGTCGCAGTCAGCGCGAAGCCTCCTTTCAATTATTCATCTATCAAATACAGGCTGCGGGTGGTAGCCATTTTCTAGCAGGCCACAATGGTCAACTTAAGTAAAAGAAACACAAAACACAATTACTGCATGGAAATGATTATACAGTGTTATTCCCCAGCTAATACCCTTATGTGTATGTATTTATCTAGCCATTTGCGACATCAAAAGCCATTAATGCGTATTAATTATAAGCGCAAAACAACATAACATCACATAAGCAACATCTATTCGGTCAGATTGCTCACCAACTTAGTTCACTTATTATTTTAGCCATGCAATAGCATTCCCATTGTGCAATTCTTCTGTTAATAAGGTTGATTAGACAAGACTCGGCAAACCTTTAATAATTAATAATTAATCAGTAGTACTTTTAATTATAATATACGAAAATGAAACAGGTATTTGGGTTTAAAGTAAAAACCCTGCTCCATCACACCCTCTGTGAACCGAGTGCGCACCCTCCCGATCACACGCTGAATGCTAATTGGCTGTCAAGTGTCTGTCCGCATTCGAAACCAGGAACTGTTGGCAGCCATTTTGTGCCTTGGTAGAAGCGAGGCTGATTAAGTAAGGGCATAAGTGTGTGAAAGATGTAAAGGGGGCAGGGTAGAAATACTCTGACCCTCTAGTGTTGCTTAGGGGGTCCCAGAAGGACCCCCTGGAGGCCCCATTTTTTTTTTTTTTTTAAACCACAAAATGCGCGCATCCGGCCGGAAAAAAACCAATCCCCGAAGCGCAGGCTTTCAAGCTTCGTTAATAATTAGCCCCCGGGTGGGCCAAATCCCGGGGGCAAAATCGTTATAAATTAATGGGGAGGGGGGCTGCGTGGCCCCCCTCCTGGAGCCCTGGAGGACCCTGGGGACCGCCACCCCCCAGGGCCGGCTCCTACAGTGTCCTGGGGTGCCCACCCCCAGGACACTGTTGTTTGCTATGAGAGAGCGGGAGTCTCCCGTCCTCCCATAGCAAACTTCGTTAGGATTTTGAAAGAGAGAGCAGGGAAACTGCTCTCTCTTTCAAAATCCAAACGATATTGCTTTTCCACACGGGGAGCTGCATGTCAGCAGCTCCCCAAGTGGAAAAGCAATGCCGGCTCCCGAAGGACGCGGGGAACTGGCTGGGACCGTGGGGGCGTTGGGGCTCCCCCCACGGTCTCCAACGTTTTTTTATAAGCCCCGGGGGATGGGGTCCACGCGGATAATAAAAATTAGTGATAGGGGCTATTTTTTTTTTTACTGTAAAATTAGGAGTCGCGCATCCTAACGCTGTTGGGTGCACGATTTCTCTCGTGTTGCTTTCGCGCAGGGATCGTGAACGGTGCGCATAGGGTGTGCGAATCCCCCAAAAAAGGAAAAAATAATAATAATAAAGTATTGAAAATATAGTTTAAAAAATATTTTAAATATAAATAAAAAAAATTACATTTTTTTTTTTAAAACATTAAAAACAAATAATATTTTCTAATTTTTAAAAGAATTAATTGTAAAAATAAGTTTAAAAAATGGTGAGAAAAAAGTATTTAAAAAAAAAGATAATGAAAGGAATTGACACACTGAATTAGAAAAATTTAGAAATCCAATGAAAATCATTAAACATCATAGCTTTAGAGATAAGTTATAGAAAGGAATTAGCATTTAAAAAACCTTTGAAATTCATTGAAAAAACCATAGGTTTCATGCACGTTATAGTTAGGAATTGGCATTTAAAAAACCTTAGAAATTCACTGAAAAAACCATAGGTTTCAGGGGCGTTATAGTTAGCTGGACATTTCCCTCGTTCAAAACCCTAGAAATTCCCCCGTTATAGTTATAGAGAAGATGCACTAATTTATCACATGGATGATGTCATCAGTGATGTCATCAGTGATGTCATTTGAGATGTCATCAGTGATGTCATCAGTGATGTCACTGACCATGTCTCAGCGCTTGGACGCCCGTGGGGCAGCAATCGCGCTATACAAATC
The DNA here is from genome assembly GCF_964204655.1 of Triturus cristatus. Classification (NCBI taxonomy): domain Eukaryota; kingdom Metazoa; phylum Chordata; class Amphibia; order Caudata; family Salamandridae; genus Triturus; species Triturus cristatus. Next base: position 1,249,043,176 of record NC_140592.1, on the reverse strand, counting down.
GATATACAATACAATACAATACAATACGAGTGATGTAATATGTGGCGTCATCAGCAGTGCATTGCGGAGGCGCGAGTTATAGTTAGCTGAACTAACTATAACGGGGGAATTTCTAGGGTTTTGTACGAGGGTAATGTCCAGCTAACTATAACGCCCCTGAAACCTATGGTTTTTTCAGTGAATATATATATATATATATATATATCTATATACATATATATATATATATCTCAGTAACATCTCCCAGCTCCCAGTTGTCTAGCCTTTAAGGAGAGATCATGTTAATGCAGAAAATTAGCTGTGATAGGAGGTTTTGCAGTAAGAAAAAATTCAGATTTGTGCTAATGAGGGAGTGAAGTCGCTACAACACTTCCATTCTCTGCTGGTGCATACACAGTGACGTCTTTGAATTATAATCCCTTCCGTGTTATCTTTCCAAGCATGTGTCCTTTGTTGTCTCCCCTACAGGAGCTGCCTGACATTATTCTCAGGTCCATTTAATTATCCAACTTGGCCTTGAACGTATTGAATTTAAAGCAGCTGTGTAACCTTGGGAGGACAGGCTTCCAGTAATGTACCAGAAATGTATTACATGGCCACCGAGGCTTCTTTGCAATCCTGGTGGCATCGTAAACTGTCAGGTGGTGTCAAGTCAGGGGAGACGGAGATGGACAATGCTGTCACATGTACAGCCTGTGCTCCTGTATTTATGTGCTGCTGTTCCTTCATTCACCTTTCTAGGTTTTAACCTGGATCAAGGCCCCTCACTGCCTCTCTCTCTCTCTCTCTCACTGTGTCTTCATGTGCATTGCTCCTTACCCTCGGATGCTTGTGCGTCCCTGTCTTTTTAATGTGATGTGAAATGTACTAAAAAGGGATGCAAGAAGTCCCAACCTCCTCTCGTCCTGAGTTGCCAGTACCCAGGTCTGCAATTCGCTGTAAAATAAGAGGAGGCCACGCTCTACACTCACCTGGCGGACTGCCGCCACAGGCACATAGGCTCATTCCGCCTTGGCGGGGATCTCTAAACCTGGTGTGTGATCCTCTGTCCGACGAGAGGAGGCCACGTCTCCCTGAACTGGTGGACTGCCTGCCGCAGGCATATATACCCACGCCGCCTTGGTGCAGATGTCTAATCTGGTGTGCACTCTTGTGCCAGAAGAAAGGAGGCCACGGCCTCCACAGGCCACCCACCAATAGTCGTCTGTAAATGACCCCAATAGTCGTCTGTAAAACAAAATCAGTCCTTGGTGCCTTGTCTAGTTACAAAGAGCCCTTCCTTCAGAGAAAGGAGACAGGTGGAAATGGTCCTTGCCAGCGCTCTCCGTGCACTGCTCAGTGAATGGCAGACATGAGGGACTTGGGTGAAGATGGAAGATATTCTGATTTCTTTAGAAAAGGCCAAATCTGCAGGATAACCCGCCACCATTAAACTCCACTTTAACGACATTGAGAGGAGCCCCTCTGATTTCTGGTGGGAATGCTAAATCAAGAGGAAAATTGGGCCCTGGGCGCTGCCCATCTGTCCTGCTGGACATTATCACTTTTGGGAGCCTGGAAGAAGGTGAGAGGGACGCGGCACAAACCATTGATCAGAACTGGCCTCTCGCTGACAAGAGGCAAAATGCCAAACCCGTGCCATTGGAGGTGGGTATAGTTTCTCCTGGTGAACAACCATCCATCATTTCTCTGTTATTGTAGATGTACAGCGCCTCCTTGTGCTTAGGGACTGGCCGCTATGGAAGCACCTCAAATAAAAGCAGCAATGTATCTGAGTGCCAGGAAACAAAGTAACTAATGCCGAGACTTCCGCTCATAGAGAACAGTCAGGGGCTTATTTATGAGCCCCTTGCGACCCTTTTGCACCGCCGTTCCATCACTTTTCATGACACAGCGGTGGTGTTAACAATGCGCCATGTTGCACCATATTTACCAGGTGATGCATCTAGGCAGATGCGTCACCTTGTAAAGCCCTGTGCTACATTATACCTGCGTCAGGTATAATGTATGCGGGGGAGGCGTTCCCACACAACAAAGCCTCGTAGGAGAGGCGCAGTGAAATCAATCAGGTTTAACCCCTTCAGCGCTGGGCGAATTCCGCCGCGGTGCTGAAGGGTTCGAGCGCGGGCGGGACCATGACGGAACGGTTCCGTCATGAGCACAGCTCAACCGTGGCTCATGACGGAACCGTTCCGTCATGAGCATGGAAGGGGTTAACTCCGCCATTTCTAGTATGCCACTGCATCAAAACCTTACGCCTTTCTCATAGCAGGCGTAAGGGTGACGCTGTGCTATGTGTGGGCTTGCCTCATGCATTGCTTGAGTTGCTTCATGCTTGCAACTCAACTCCAGCAATGCGTTACTTTTGCGCCAACAGATACGTCAGGACTCCTGATGCATCTGTCACTCCTTGTGACATGGAGCACCCTACAGTAAATGCGGCGTATCCATTGTGTCGCAAGGCGAGCGCAGTGAAAACTGTTGCATCGCAGTTTTCACGCAGCGAAGTGACAGATTTCATAAATAAGACCCTCTCTTTCTGCAAATTGCATATTCTCTGAATTTTCGGTCGTGCATCTTTTCTACTTTGTAGGCTTAAAACATGTCAAAGTGCTCCATGCAGCAGCCAAGGCAGCATGATAAATAAAAAATATCAATCTAGCAATAGGAGAGATCACGTACTCCCAGCTTCCTATCGTAACACCACAAGGTGGATATTAAAAGACCAGTACAAGTCACGGAGGAGTTTCTGGACATTATAGCGCTGGGGTCCAAATGTTGAAAAAATGCACAGGAACTGTGATCATGGGCAGGGCCGGACTGGCCGTAGCGGGCACCGGGCGTTTCCCCGGTGGGCTGCTAGGGTGGGGGCCGGTTTTGGGCCCCTCGGGGGCAGTTTTTGTTACCGGGGGTTGGCAATAGCGACCCACTGTAACAAAGTCGGCCGAAACCGGTGCTCGCAAACTGCTCGGCTGCACCCCCCTCACCCCAGGAGTGGGGGGTGGCCAAGCAGTGTGCCAGGGCCGGTTTCGGTTCCCAGTCCGGCCCTGATCATGAGTGCACAAGAGGGCACGAGGACAGGTTCGGTGGAGGTGGGGACAAGGTTTAGAGACGTGGCTTAAAAGAGCGTCATCCACTGTAATTGTTTTTGGGCTTTTTATCTGTTCCAACTACAAACTTTACCAATGGTTAGATATGTCTTCATTTGCTTCTAAAGCACGTATTAGCTTAGACTCTGTCCAGCTTCCTCGCCGCATCTCTGGCTGGGAAAGAGACTCATGTGCAGACCCCCTGCCTGGCACGTTCTCTACTTCAGTCCTTCTGCAGTCCTACTAGGTCTGGCTGAATTGTCTTCACACTGAAACTTAAAAGACTATTTGCCACAATGTTTTAGGTAAAAAAAAGTGTCCTTTTTGTAAAGACTCAATTCCAAGGCGCTTAGAAAGGGAGCGCCTTTGAAATGTGCAAGGCGCTAAACCTGACGGGCGCTCTCAAACTTTAGTTGCATTGGATAAGCAAACGTTCTATGTGTATTTTTGAAAGTAGTTACCTTTTAGCGTTGATAGCTGTAATTAATGCTAATTTAGCCACATGACGTCTCTATTCCTCCAAACCGTTGCATTGGACTCCCCCCTTTCCCAGAATGCAGCCCCCCTGGAGAGCAGTGGGGGAGAGGGAGCCCCTCCCCCCCTCTGTTCTTTCTCTGTGCACCCACTCCTGTCTGCAGACTACACACTGCACACCCCTCTTTCTCCCGAACCCAGGCAGGGCAAAGCCAGGCTCAGCCATTTAGGCTGGGTTTTTTGTTTGTTTTAATTAAAAGTAGCTTTAAGTGGGATGAAAAATCTGCGGGGTCTCTCGAAGGGGCGTGGCCAATGTAATTAAGGGCGTGGCTTAAAACACATAAGCTAAAAATCTGTCCTTAGCATAGTGTGCCACCCGACTTGTATTTTGTCGTTTGTCATTGCATCCAGATATATGATACAACAAGTAAAATCATACCTACAACTAACCCTGGGCGCGACACTACGCTTCGCCCACGTAGTGTACGTAGCGCTGCCTGCTTCGCAGTTTTCGAAGTAGGCGAAGCAGGCAGCGCCTACGCACACTACGTGGGCGAAGCGTAGCTGCCTGCCGCCCACCACCCGCCTCCCGCCCGCCGTACTTTTAAAAGGAAAAATAAATATGTAATAAAGCAAATTAGGCACTTACCTGACGCGCGGCGTCTCCCGGGACTCCCTCTTCCTGTTTTTCAATTTTCCTGACAAATGCGCATGCGCGGACGAACGCGCATGCGCATTTCTCGCAAGAAATGCGCATGCGCGGGCGTCCGCGCATGCGCATTTGTCAGGAAAATTGAAAAACAGGAAGAGGGAGCCCCGGGAGACGCCGCGCGTCAGGTAAGTGCCTTTAATTTGCTTTATTACAAATTAATTTAATCTTTTAAAAGTAGGGTGGGTGGGTGGCGGGTGGCGCGTAGTGGGGCTACGCGAAGCGCGTAGTGTGCGTAGATTTGGGCACACTACGTGCTGCTTCACGTAGCCCCACTACGCCCACCCTTACCTACAAAACGTCAGGACTATTTGCTTTGTCAATGGTTGTTAGTTGCATAAGATAAATAAGAAGCAACTATGGCTTGTATAAAATATTGAAAAAACTTCCACTTAAAGCCCTGGTGACACCACGACAATGTTGCTGCTCTTGAATTTCAAAAAGAGAAGTGAAATCCAGAGAGATGATGACTCTCTTCAAATGATTTCCCTTCCCCTACAAAGCTCACCTGGCATGACGTCATGCCGTAACTTCCCTAGTGAGAAGTGAGCAGTGTGAGCACGCGGGCGGGCGGACATCGATGTGCCTTCTGTCACTGCAGTCTCGAAAAAAACGGACCACCTGTGCCAGGCACAGAACAGAGCCCGATACAGACCCGTTTCGAGGCCTCCTTTAAAAAACTGCTGGTGCTCAGCACCGGTGAGACCCGGCCCACTTAAAGCCCCGAGTATAGGTGTTGTTTCAATAAAATTGGAAAAAAGGTTGGGAATTTCGTTCCCAATAGTTCACATCCATATTGACCTGTAGTGGGACGAAGCTGTAGGTCGAGAGTATGATGAGGTAACTTTACCCTGACTTGCAATGTCCCTTCCAAGCACCGTTTGAGGTATTATATTTATTTAATTATGTGGGTTTCTCTACCGTTGTTTATTTTCTAACTTCTCTTTATGTTTTTTAACCGGGCTGTTTTTTCTCCAATTCTGGACTTCCTCTCCTCGTTTCTTTCCATTGACTTTACTAATATCCGTTCTGTTCCAACCCCTCTCTGCCTTCATCCCCTAAATTACGGGGCATATCAGCAAGGGCCGGCGATAATTATCGCTAAGCGCACTTAGCGCTAGGATAATTATCGCCGGCTATCGTGGAATTTTATTGCTGAGATAGCGTGCTATCAGCAACGCTTATCTCAAAAGCGATAAAATTCCTCGCGCTAACAGCCAAAAGTGAGATTATCGCCGGAAAATCCAGCGATAATCTCACACATTTTGGCGTTAGCTTGCTGTTAAGGCAGGGCATACTTAGCCATTATATCCACCTTACATTGGATATAGTGGCTAAGTCAGGGTAAGAGCAGGCGTAAGAAAAGTAGCGTTAACTGTGGTTAGCGCCACTTTTCTTATCGCTATGCCTGTTAGCGATTCCCTTGATAATTGGAGAAATGTCGGTTAGCGACATTTCTCCAGTTATTTTGGGACGGAACGCCCACTTTGCATCTCATTAGAGATGCAAAGGTGGGCGTTATGGGAAAGGGAGCTAAAGCAAGGAATCACGCGTTACGGTGACCTTGCTGATTAAGCGATAAAATTATCGCCGCTTTTCGTCCGAAAACGGACGCTAAAGCGGCGATAATTTTTCATCGCCAGCTTGCTGATATGCCCCTACGTTTCTTCGCCTTCCTTGTCACTCTTAAATACAACAGCTCTGTATTTCTATTGCCGAGTCATTTATCTGTCTTGACATTCCCCTCAAAGGTCTTTGGGTAGACACAAAAACTGAATATTACCAACTACATGATTCTTGTTTAGATCCCTCTCGGGGTGACCAAGGATAGATTTTTTGGTTCGAGCAGCAGCCAAGGATGTCCACCTTTCTGAAATAAAAGCAAAACGGAAACTTGGCCAGGAAAGAACATCGCAATTAGGGGTGTCCGAAATTTGCATAATGTGCTTTTGCGTAGTTACTCAAAACTTCAGGAAAATGATGTGAAATTGTTCATACTTATACAAAATCAGCATTCGTAACCATATTTTTTGTTCAATATGCCCCTAAAACGCCCCTATGTGTCCATTTTGGACAAGGGTACACATTTTGCACTAAAAAATATCACAGAGCAGCCAAAGTACCGCTCACAGCTGCCACTTGCATTCTGTCATTCGTGGTTTTCCTGCGCCAAGCCTTTACGGTAAATGATGCACAACTGCATGACGTGGACACATTAGCGTACTTTGTCGAATTTTACATAACAAGAGTTAAATGAAAAATCCCAAAATATGCTAGATTACACAATTCTCCCAGGCCTGTTACCTACACATTATGGTCCAGATGTATCAAGTGTTTTCCCCGTTCGCAAATGGGCCGTTTCGTAGAATCGTCCCGTTTGCGAACGGGAAAAAGCCTTTTGGGATGTATCATCCCAAAAGGCATTCGCAGAACACGGAATTGCAAAAATTGCGATTCCCTATTTTGCGAATGCATTTAAGTAATCGCAATTTGCGATTCCTTAAATGAAGTGTAGGAAGACACAAAAATTGCGACCTGCCTGTTAGGAATCACAAATTACCACCAACTTCAAGTTGGTAATATTATGCGAATTCCATGAAAAATGCACTTTTTTGCATTTTTCAATGTGCCATGTGGCGTACATACATGCCCTTAGGGCATTTATGTGCGCCACATGTGCACGCTTACCTTTTAGGGGGTGCAGCAGGGTGGCCTTTTGGCCCCCCATCACCCTTGAAATTGCATTAGCTATTTGTGAGTACCTATTTGGTACTCGCAAATTGCGAATGTCTTCCCATTCATTCCTATGAGCCTCTAGGCCCATAGGAATAAATGGGAAGGTATTCCTTAATAGCTGATCGCAATTTGCGATTTGCAATTAAGGAATATGTAGGAATCGCAAATATTATTGTGAAACCTACATACATTGCATTTTGCGATTCCATAATAGCGAATCGGTAAAATTCGCTATTCACCAAGGCAAAGCCATCGATATGGCGGGGAGCTGGAGGCCAGAGGGACGGATGGGGTGTGGCCACCCTATCCTGCCAGCAAGGGGTGGTGCGGTTTGGCTCTGCGTCCGCTGCCCAGAAAGCACTAAAGTGCTTCCGGGGCAGTGTGTGTTGATCCCGCCCCTACTTAAGCACCCACGAGCGGGTCTCTTTTATCCTGCTCGCGGCAAGATGCGGTTGCCTTTTCTGGACGTCACCATTCCCCCCACCCCCCCAAGAAGCCACGTGTTGCAGAAGGTTGTGGGCCCCCTCCTTAGCATTTGCCCTACCGGGAGCCGCGCAGGCGCGAGTTTTCTGGCCTGACCCGGGAGTTAGGACTCTCGGTGGCAGCTCCGTAGGGCGAGAGTTGTCCACGCAGGTAAAGAGGTCCGCAGCGGTGATTGCATTTTTAGAGTGTGTGGGTTCTTTGTTGGGCTGTCCCTCTTGCAGTTTTCATGCTGTGTTACCCGGGGGTGAGTTTGGCGAAGAGGGGCTGACTCGCAGCTTCGATCCTCAGATAGGGCATATATAGGGCCCGATTCACAGAACTAACTTAAGACAAAATCCTAAACTTACTACTTTTGGTATTCACAGAAGGCATTTAGTAGTAGTAAAGTTAGGATTTTGTCTTAAGTCTGTCTTAAGTCTGTTCTAAGTTTGTCTTAAGTCTGTCTTAAGTCTGTCCTACGTTTGTCTTAAGACTGTCTTAAGTCTGTCTTAAGTCTGTCTGAAGTCGGGGGAACGCTAGGTGGCGCACTAGCGAATGGTCGCCTTTGTGTAAGGCACCCGCAGTCCGGCGACATTTATCCGTCCTACTATCCTAATTTGGCAAGTCTGGGTGCTGAAATTGCTAGTGGTAGCCGATATTGGGGTCCGGTGCTGGCTGTCCAAATTTCAGCGGTGGAGGCGCAGCGGTGGCGGAGATACAGGGCCCGGGAGTTCGGACGGCTTGAGCGGCTGGAAGACGGGAAGCGGCTCGCTGGGGGCGGATTCTACGCGAGGCCGTGGCTGCGATACCGGCCGTGGGCCTCCGGAAGACGAAGTGCGTGAGGCAGACCCCAGGGACCGGCACGAGCGCAGCGGATGGCGTGGGTCCACAAGAGCAGAGGTGTAGTGGCCAGTGCGAGGGACGAAACTCTTCCCCCCCCCACTCGGAGGCCTCGGTGTGGCGGAGCTGCTGGGCGCTGCGGCGGAGGGGGCCACGGCTGGCCGGGTGCTGTCGGGCCCGGCCTGCTGCGAGGAGGAAGTGTGTGCTCTGGTTGGAGGAGCGGGGGTGTGGCGCTGGAGTCCCCCTCCATCCCCTGTCGAGATCGGACCGAGCACGGAGCGCAGAAGTCTCAGAGCGGATGGACGCACTGCCCCGGGCTTCCTCGGCAACATGAGCGCCGGTGACTGAAGGCCTGCGGGCCCCAGACGGAGCTCGGAGAGGTGGCGGAGGCCCATGCTGACGCCCGGGGCGCTGCTGGAGTGAAGTGAGGAGCTGTGCCGGCAGAAAACATACTGCCTTGATCCTGGATTCCGTTGCTGGCCCCATGCGCTGCTTGCCGTTTGAGGAGTACTGAGGGACATTGGGGGACGGCCATACAGCCTTTCCCTGTATCCTGATCATTGGCCTGATTGTGCTGGGCGGTGGAGCTGCGGGGCGCTGTTGGTGAGGCTTGGAGGCACTGTTGATAGCGCAGTGAGAGCGCTTCATCTGGAGTAGCGAGTGGCGACTGACGACTGCGCAGGCCCTGGCGGCGTGGTGGCTGGCGACGCGGGGGTACTGGGGCCTGTAGGTGGGGACGCATCGTGAAGGTGGCATACCCTCTTCTCCCCCTCCTAATCGCCTATTGAGTGCGGCGTGCTAGACTCTGCCACATCAGTGACTGTAGAGCATTCTGGCCAGCGGTGCGCCACAGCGCCCTGAAAGCTGATCAAGATGGGCAAGACGGATGCAAGACAGTCTAAGCTAACGTTTGAAGCTGGCAAGAAGGGACCTAAACCTGTGGAGGGGCCGCCAGGGCTGGAAGGACCGAGTGGAACTGCAGGGGACTCCTCGGTGGCAACGGCGAACCTGCAGGAGGTTCTGCGCGAGATGCACCAAGGATTCGCGACGATTGCGGACAAAGTGGATAGGATGTCTTCGCGAATGGATGCAGTGGTGCATAAATTGGATGCGCACGAGGAACGCCTGAAGGGAGCGGAACAACGGATATCGGAGACAGAGGACACGGTCTTGCAGCACGCCTCGCAGCTCTCCAGGATGGACAATCTGTTGCGCATTATAGCGTCTAAGAACGAGGATTTGGAGGCGAGAAGTAGGTGCAACAATGTTCGCATAATAGGTATTCCGGAGACGACCAATGTGGGCAAAATGGAGGAGTATGTGGAACAGATGTTGCGGACGGCGATTGGATCAGATGTGTTTTCTCCCCACTTTATAGTGGAGAGAGCACACCGTGCTCTGGGCCCTAGACCAAAACCGGGGGCGCCCCCCAGACCCATCATTGCCCGGCTCTTGAACTATCGTGACCGGGACATGGCCCTGAGGGCGGCACGAGGCACGCGATCTCTCTCATATGAAGGTAACTCCTTTATGCTGTTCCCGGATTTCACGCCGATGGTCCAGGAGGAGCGCCGGAAATTCTTAGCAGTGAAGGCCAAGCTGCGACAATTGCAACTGGACTATGCGTTGCTCTATCCGGCCCGATTGCGGGTCACGTACCAGGGCAGGCAGAGATTTTTCACGACTCCCCAGCAGGTGGAGGAATTCCTCAAGCACTACAAGCGAACTCACAAGCCTGGTGCGGAGGTGGATGCTGAGCAGGCACTGCTGCCCGAGGAGCGGCTGGATGGTGAACAGTGAGTGGCGTAGTCATTAATTGTGAGATGGCCCCATGGGGGCAAGTAAGTACTCTGAGGGAGCGATATGATGGGGGTATGGACTACTATAGGCTTTGCACTGGACTGGACAACTTACATATCTCTCCAGACTTGCAGAGACGGAATCCGTGGGCGGGATTATTGGGAATTTTGAAGAGTTGGACAGGGTTCCGAAGATGTACTTACTGTTTCTTTTGCAAAGGTTTCAGATGGCACTGAGTTTAGATGAGCACGCCAGGGTTGCCAAAGACTATGTCGCCGGACACCCCCCTCTGGGTTCTCGAGTCAGACCACCGGCTTGGTGTGAGGCTGGAGTGGATGAGGGGGAATTAGTGGTGCCACCTAGGCATGTTCCCCGAAGGGAAATACCCGAGAGTCTATGGGGTGGTGTGGAGAGCGGTTTAGCCCTTGTTCGGGGGGCAATTGTGGGAGGGACGGGGAGGGGACATGGCTGGCAGGTTGGGGTTTGCTTCAGTGGGAGGGGGGAGGGTGGTGGGGAGACAATTCGGTGTGGGGTGTTGGAAGTTTGGGGTTGAGGGTGGGGGGTGGGGGTCCGAGAGGGGAGTTTTGTCCAGGGAGGAAAATATGGATGGAAGGATACTGGAAGGCTGAGTTGCTCAATCATGAAGATTTAATACTGCGGATGTTGTGGCCGGCGCTGTTGATTGTACGGATACCTGGGAGGGTGGCGATGCGGAGTACCATATCGCTGGCCGGAGTGTGTGTATTGGCTGAGAGATGACTGAGACGGCACGAAGGAAGAGGGTCGCGATATTGTCATGGAATGTCTGAGGATTAAATGATGCTAGAAAATGTAGAAAGGTGATGGCCTATTTGGAGCAGCACCAGGTACAAATCGCATTATTGCAAGAAACACACCTTAGTCCCAGATCACATTATACTCTAGCTGGCAAATGGGCAGCGGTACGTAGCTTTTCGTCCTATTCGGGATATGCTAGAGTGGTGGCGATTTTGATCAAGAAGACGGTGCATTTTGTGAAGCTGGGTGAGCGGGTGGATACAGACGGCAGATTTGTGTTGTTGTGGGGCAGGCTGGGTACTGACACGATCACGATAGTCAACTGTTATGGTCCTAATGTGGACTCTCCGACTTTTTTCACACAGCTATGGGGACAGATACTTAACATTGGCTCCATGCATATTGTATGGGGTGGCGATTTTAATGTGGCGCTGGCCCCGGGAATGGACAGGTCGGATGGCAGTCATCACTACAACAAACGAGCGTGAGATGCTTTAGCGGGTATAGTGGAGGAAGGGAGATTAATAGATAGTTGGAGGCTAGTACATGCCGGACTGCGTGAGGGTACACACTTTACAACGCATGCTAACACATGGGCTAGATTGGATTACTGTTTTTTGTCCCGGGCCATTGCGGTGGATTTAGGTAAGGTTACGCATCTGTCGCGAACGTATTCGGATCATTGCCCGGTTCTGGTTCAGGTGGCAATTCCGGGATGTGGGGGTGCTGCCATGCGCTGGCGCATGCAGCCCATGGCCATCCTGGACCCCGTATTTCAAACAGAGTTGGGGGAGGAGATCGCAGAGTTTTTTCCCCGCAATAAAGGTTCGGTAGCCAGCGTGGAAACCATCTGGGAGGCATTTAAGGTGACGGTCAGGGGCTACTATATGGCGAAGAGTTTTGGGGTCCTGAAGGACATACGAAGTACGCTTGCAAAATTAGAAGAGGAACTTAAAGGGCTGGAGACCAGGATGAACCGGGAGCCGATGGGCCCCCTCCATACTGAATTTAGAGAAAAGCTTACGCAGTATGAAAGAGAAGCGGATAGGGAGGCTCGCTTCCGAAGCAAATATTGGCAGGCTCGCAGGTACTGTGAGGGGGAGAGACCAGGGCGGGCACTGGTGGAAATTACTCGACAACCGCGTTACACAACACACATATTGGAAGTATGCACGTCGGAAGGGGTTACACATCGGGATTCCAAAGGTATTTTGAAACATTTCACTGCACACTATGAAGAGCTTTATACGGCACGCAGCGCTGGAGAGGTGGATTTTGGGGATTTGCTGGATGATGTGGCGTTGTGTTGGCTGAGTGATGACCATAGGGAGTTTCTTGGGGCGCCGTTTCAATTGGATGAAATCCGGGACGCGATTATGTCTCTTAGCAACGGTAAAGCAACGGGCCTGGATGGATTGCCGGCAGAATTTTATAACTGCTATATTGATATCATGGCCCCAGTCCTAAAGGAGGTCTATGAGGATTCTTTGGAAGTGGGAGTGTTGCCGGGGTCCATGAGGGAGGTGCTGATCACCTCGTTGTTGAAGCCGGGCAAGGACCCCACTGACTGCGATGCGTATAGGCCGCTCTCTTTGATTAACTGCGACGCTAAAGTCCTAGCGAAGGTGCTTGCCAATAGACTATCGTTATTAATGACTAAAATAGCCCTCCCGGACCAGTCTGGATTTATCCCTGGGAGATCTACGGCCCACAATTTGCGTACCCTTTTCTCACTGATAAATACAATAGCGCCGGAGTTGCCAGTGGCGGCTGTATTTCTAGATGCTACCAAAGCATTCGATTCGGTTGAGTGGAATTATCTATTTGCTATTTTATACAGGATGGGGTTCCCAAAAATATTTGTTGCCTGGATACGGTTGCTGTATACTGACCCGAAGGCGAGAGTTTTAATTAATTGTGAAATGTCGGGCCCGTTTTCCTTGACCAGAGGTACCAGATAAGGCTGTCCGTTATCCCCGTTATTATTTGCTATTGCGATTGAGCCATTGGCATGCCGTATCCGACAACTGCATAAGCAAAGCGCTTTTAAGTGTGTTCAGCGTCAGATAGATGTTTCATTGTATGCGGATGACTTGACACTATACGTGGTAGATCCAGTGACGAATCTCAACCCACTGCTCAGAGAGTTTTTGGTATTTGGTCGGCTGTCTGGTGTGCAAATTAATTGGAAGAAATCGCAGTTTTTTTCCCCTGACTCCTGCGGTCAGCCGCTTTTCATTGGATTATCCACTCGAATGGTGTGACTCGGACTTGCGTTACTTAGGGATCCAGATATCGAAGTGTAAGGAGGAAACGGTACTGCCATTGCTGGGCTCACTGAGGATGTGACGCGATGGATTTCTCTGCCTTTCACCATGGCTGGGAGGGCCTCACTTATTAAAATGGTGGTGTTGCCCCGGTTTTTATATTTGTTCCAAAATGTCCCATACTATCCGGGTGCCTTTTTTTTCCGTACGCTTCGCACGGAGTTAATTAGATTGTTCTGGGCTGGGAAGCAGCCACGATTGGCATGGTCAATTATTACTCAGCCCTATGGTGAGGGGGGATTTGATGTCCCTGATTTCTTGGCCTACTTCCTTAGTGCTCAGGCCCAGTTTTCATACCACTGGTTTGCGCCTACTCCATATCTGCCACAGCTGGCTGTGGAAGACTGGATAGTTAGACCGCTGCCACTGAGAGGCATTATTCAGGGCCCAGTAAGTGTGCTTGATACTCCGGCCGCAACGGTGGCATGCACGGTGGACGCGTGGCAGCGAATACTCCGCAGAGTCGCACTTCCGTTCTTATATGCACCAACATTGCCGCTGGCTTATCACCCGGGTTTATCCCTGCTGCAGGAAAGGGGGTTCCAAGGGATGTGCGCTGTGCTAGGGGTCCGCTGCTGGGGAGACCTATTCCTGGATGGTCGGTTCAAAACAAAAGACCAATGGTTTCAAGGGGTTCAGCACACACCGTTGGATGTCTTTTATTATATTAGGTTGAGGCAGGGACTGAGGGCTGTCATACCGCAATTCCCGGAGGAGCCTGCAGTGGTAATGCCCCTACAAGTTTTACTTACGTCTGAGGATGGCAGGCATCTAGTTTCGCATTTATACCGGAGATTTCGGGCACACAGTGGTAGCGGTGAAAGCAGAGCGCTCAGACAGTGGAGTGAGGATCTAGGGAAAGAAATAACGGAAGCGCAGTGGGCATATTGTTGCGGGTTAACCGCACAGATATCAGCTAGCTGCAGATTACGAATTATTCACTATAAATTCCTGCAACGAATGTATTGCACTCCTGTGCGGAAGTTGCGGTGTCGTCTGGCGGACAATGACATGTGTGAACGTTGTCACTCGGAAGGGGCTGGGTTCTTACACCTGGCATGGCTATGTCCGGCAGTGGCTGAGTACTGGAAGCAGGTTCATCAGGCGCTGACGGTTATGATAGGCGACACGATTGCATGTGATCCGCTGATGATGCTGCTGGGCTACACTATGGGCATACCCAAGAGACACCGGAAACGTGGAGATATCGCAATTTTGATGGCAAAAAGGAGGGTGGCATGTAGGTGGGGGAGGGGCCGTGCACCGAAATTTAAGGAATGGGTGGCTGACTTATTATACTGTCAGGAACAGAATATACTATATGCGGAAACGCAGCCAGTGAGTAGTAGAGCCAAGGACGTATGGGACCCTTTCAGGGCGTACTTAGCGGCCGCGGCCACCTCAGAGGGGGACGGAGCTCTAGAAGCGGGCGGGGCAGACCCTGCAGCTGATGCATCAGGGCTGGACTGGAGGGATTGGGAACCGCTGGAGAGCGGTGCTTGGTTGGAGGATGACTGCTGATATGTTGAAGCTGTGATTCTAATGGGAGTCGTGGCAGCTATGATAGCACGTGCACTGATGCGGAGTTGGTTGGCTGAACTGCCCAGTATGGTAGCTCTCTGGGAGTGGGAGAGAGGAAGTGACTCTGCAGAGCTACAGTAGTATGGTCGGCAGCACATGGCTTGCGGGTGTGAGAGGTATTGACTAGGTTGTAGCGGCTGTAGAAGGGCTTATTGGAGGTCCGCCCCTTACTGCGGATTGCTCCTGGAGAGGCTGCAACGGGAGCCACTGCTGGGAGAGACCGTGGAAGATCATGTGTGCCCGGGCGGCAATGGGGTCACCGCTGGGTATCGGACATTGATATGGGAGCTATGACTCTCTGCTTAGTATGAGACCGTTAGGCATTTACCCTTCAGACTGACTCTGCCTGTGCTACGCAGTCTGGCAAGGCGACTGTAAACGAAACGCGTCCTTATGAAACTGAGATTGATACGCACAGAGCTGAATTGATAAGTGGATGTGTTGAAATCCCTCGCCACCGAACCTCCGGGGTGTCGGAGACATGGCTGTGTGTTTCAGGGCTGATGGCAGGGGGAATGATGTACGGTAGCCGGCCCGAGAGGTTGTAGGCGTGAAGCTGTATGTTTGTGGCAACTTGTTAATAAAGGTTTTTGAAAAAAAAAAAAAAAGTCTGTCTGATGTCTGTCTTAAGTCTGTCTTAAGTTTGTCTTAAGTTTGACTTAAGACTGTCTTAAGTCTGTCTTAAGTCTGTCTTAAGTCTGTCTTAAGTCAAACTTAAGACAAAATCCTAACTTTACTACTACTAAATGCCTTCTGTGAATACCAAAAGTAGTAGGACAGTCTTAAGACAAACTTAAGACAGACTTAAGACAAACTTAGGACAAACTTAGGACAGACTTAAGTCAGACTTAAGACAAAATCCTAATTTTACTACTACTAAATGCCTTCTGTGAATACCAAAAGTAGTAAGTTTAGGATTTTGTCTGAAGTTAGTTCTGTGAATCGGGCCCATAGTGCTTTTGTTGAGGCTAGGGTTTTGCGGGCATTTATAGTTAATTTTGTGGAGGCTCGTGTTTGTCGGGACATTGGCTCACTGTGAAAGGTTAGCTCAAAGTAAAAGTTTTTGCTGGCAATAAGAGGTGTATTTATTTATTTTCTGTGTCTCATTTGGTGGGTTGAAGGCACCCCCCCATACTTTTGCCTCCTGTTTGCAGAGATAAGTCACAGCTAAGGAGAAGTGGTTAGGTAGAGAAGTGCATTTGGAAGCGTTTCTTTGACAGGCATGCCTGGGGGGCCAAAGAAGGGTGCCTAGAGGGCACGCCCAGTTAGTAGGATGGAAGAGATGATGCTCAGGATGGAGCGCAGGATGGAGGCGATGGATGAGAGTTTGGTATTGCTGCTGGCATGGAACCCTCAGGGTGGTCAGCCAGTGGAGCCAGCAGTACTGGACAGGCCCCATAGGCCGGGGATGGCGCCCCGGGCAGCATTTCCTCCAGCCAGAAGGCATGGCAGGGGGAGGATGGTGAAAGGGGTCGGGGTTCTCAGTCCCGCCCCCATAGGTGGCACCGTTTGGCGGTATAAATGGGGGACTGGGCAGTGCTCCCGCAGAGATGGTGCTGGTGGGTAGAACCAGTGGTAGGGAAGGCCAGGCCACTTCCCCTACAGTGGTGGTGATGCCAGCGAATATTAGGGTACAGACTGGGCATGCTAGTGTGGCAGCTCCAGTGGGCTTGGTTGGTCAGCCAGATTTGGTGGCAAGTTTGGCCTGTGTGTTACCTTGGCTTTCAAGGGCAGGTGTGTGGTCCGCTTCATTGTTGGAGGGTGCATTGGCAGGGGTGGCGGAGGCTGACCATGTCGAAAAGCCTAAGAGGTTGTTGGCGCATGTGGATGGCATTGGTATGCTGCCAGGTGTACAAAGGTGGGGAGGGGTAGCAAGCTGGTCAGCAGTGCAGGAACCAGTGGTTGCTGGGACCTCGCAAGCATGTAGTGGCATTCAGACAGTGCCGGTAGCAGCCGGGCCCTTATCTCTCCTCAGGAAACTATGCCATCATATCTGTTACAGTCATTGCTGAGCATGGGTATGGGGGACGTGCGCTCAAAGCCTGATCAGTTGGGCAGGCACGTGAATCCAGACATTAAAGAGAAGATTTGGAAAGGTGCTTATGTGGATATCTGTGAGTTGATCTTAGATACGCCTAACAGGATGGAAGCCAAACGGTGCAAGGAGTGCTCACATTCCAGGGAGTGCAGGTATTGGCCATACAAGAAGATGATGGAGGAGTCCATCATGAATTGGGTCAGAGGGTTCACGGTTTTTCAGGCTATCATGGCGGAGAAGTTCCCAACATTGGGGGGGGGGGCAGTTGGTGTGCTACCAATATAGGATGGCACGTGCGCATGACGAGTTTGGAGGCACGGCCTGGAGAGAATATGACAGGAAGGTAGGCATATTAAGGCTACTAGACCTACTTTGGGATGGGCTCAGATAGATGTGAAGGCATGGTTGCATTACATGTATCCACAAAGGGCGATGGCCAGACCAAGCCAGCCCGGGCGGGCCCCGGAGCAAACAGTAATTCAGGGGGCAGGGCAAAGAAGAGGGCATGCTGGGATTTCAATAGAAAAACTTGCGCCAGAGTCCCAGGAATGTGCAAGTTCAAGCACTGTTGTTCTTTCTGCGGCCACAGAGTCCAAGTGTTTCAAGAAGGCAAAAGACAGGGCCAAAAAGTATGAGTGAACTCCTGTCAATGGCCAAGGCCCTCTCCTCGTTTAACTGGCAAGCAATGGTGTCATGGTTGAACATCTATAGCAACACAGTGTCCGCACAGTCTTTATATGAGGGATTTGAGGACGGTTTTGGGATTCCAACTGAAGGCTGTGTGGGCGTGGCCTATTACAGACACCGGCAGTCATTAAGGGCTAACCCTAGCATTGCCAGTGATACGATTATGAAAGAGAAGAACTTAGGCCAGATGGCTGGTCCTTTTGAATCCCTACCTTTTGAGAATTTTTTGTGTTCACCTTTGGGCATAGTTCTAGCATGCATCGCCCGACAGCACGACCTCAACATAATCTCCTACGCCGACGACACTCAGCTGATCCTCTCCCTCACCAAGGACCCCCTCATCGCCAAATCCAACCTCCACCAGGGAATGAAGGCCATCGCAGACTGGATGGTGGATAGCCGCCTCAAACTGAACACAGACAAGACGGAAATCCTCATCCTCGGGTCCAACCCCTCTGCATGGGATGGCTCCTGGTGACCCACATCCCTGGGGTCCCCCCCGGCCCCCACCAACCACGCACGCAACCTAGGAGTCATCCTCGACTCAAAACTCTCCATGACCAAACAAGTCAACGCAGTCTCCTCCACCTGTTTCAACACCCTCCGCATGCTCCGCAAGATCTACAGACGGATCCCGACAAACACGAGGAAAACAGTCACCCAGGCCCTAGTCAGCAGCAGACTCGACTACGTAAATGCCCTCTACGCCGGAGCCCCGCTCAAACTCATCAACAGACTACAGAAAATCCAGAATGCCTCTGCACGCCTGATCCTCGACGTCCCACGCCGCGACCACATCACCCCCCACCTGAGGAACCTGCACTGGCTCCCCATCGACAAAAGAATCTCCTTCAAGCTCCTGATCCACGCACACAAGGCACTCCACAAAACCGTCCCAGCCTATCTCAACAGTCGACTCTCCTTCTACGTACCCAACAGAAAACTCCGCTCCGCTGACTACGCCCTGGCCACAGTCCCACGCATCTGGAGAACAACTTCCGGAGTCAGATCCTTCTCCCATCGCGCCGCCAGGACCTGGAACACCCTCCCCCTCTACCTGCGACAAACCGAAGACCTGCTGACCTTCAGGAGACAACACAATACCTGGCTCTTCGACCAATAGCAGCAGCACCCCCCCCCCCCAGTGCCTTATAACCCTCACGGGTATGTGGTATGTAGTGTGCTTTACAAATTATTGATTGATTGATTGATAGTTCCCAAAAAAGTCCCTGAGAAGTACCGTCTGATTCATAACCTTTCAGCACCTAAAGGGCAGTCAGTCAACAAGGCTATCGATGGGGCATTGTGCTCCATTAAGTATGGTTCGCTGGATCAAGCAATTGCAATGCTCCAAGAGCTGGGACCTGGGACTTTGTTGGTAAAAGCTGACATAGAATGTGCTTATCGCTGCTTCTGGTGCACCCTGAGGATTTTCCCTTGTTGGGCTTCCAACTTGAAGGTGCATTCTATTTTGACAAATGTATGCCCATGGCTGCTCAGTCTCCTGTGCTTACTTTGAGAGGTTTTGTCTTGGAATGAGTATTTAGAAGGAGATCAGGACACCATTGGGCACTCCATTTTTTGCATGACTTCCTGTTCTTGGGAGCTCCTGGCACAGATGATGATGAGAGGGCTTTGCAATGCTTCCAGGAATTGATTGGGGGATTCGGGGTGCCACTGACACAAGTAAAGACCTGTGGACCAACAACCATAATAGAATTCCTGGGCATAGAATTGGATTCCAGGGCGGGGGTATCCAGGCTCCCAGAAGAAAAGTAAGAGCATTCACAAAGGCACTAGAGGAATGCCTGAAGGTACAAAAGGTGACGCTGCACCAGCTGCAGGTGGCGGTGGGGCAGCGGAATTTTTCACTATACCAATGGGTTGCCGATTTTCTAGGTCTATTGCACAGGCTATGTCTGGTCTGAAGTCAAAATATCATCATATGAGGCTGACAAGCAAAGTCCGCCGGGACATGAGCATATGGGAAGCATTTTTGAGGGATTTTAATGGGACAGTAGTATGGCCAAGCCCTGCCAAGACCAATAAAGAATTGGGTCTATTTACAGATGCCGCTGGCAGCACAGGTTTTGGGGCCATTTTAGGACCAGATTTGTGCACGAAAAAATGGCCGAGGGAATGGTTTGAGTCTTGACTGGTGGCGAACATTGGTTATCTTGAGCTTTTTCCCATCTTGCCCTTACGATATGGGCAGAACAGTTTCGCAACCAGTCAGTGGTATTCTGGTCAGACAACATGACAGTGGTTGAGTGCATTAATCAACAGGCTGCCAGTTGTAAAATGATCTTACGATTACTGAAAGAGATTGTATTGATATGCTTGAAATTAAATGTTAATTTCAGATCAAAACATGTGCCTGGTGTACTGAACAATGCAGCAGATGCTTTATCTCATTTCAAGATGCAGGCATTCAGGTATCACTACCAGGAGGTAGCAGAGTTCCCCTCACCATTCACTGAACATCTATGGCATCTAACAGACCTCATTGCGACCACCTTAGCGCCCAGGACAAGGCGCGCCTATGAGGGGGCATATTGCACATATCGTAGGTGTCAGGAAGTACAAGGGGTGGGGGGTCTGTTCTCACACAAGTCAGTAATATCATTCTTGGGGTACCTGAGAGAGGAAGGGAGACCTGTCTCTTATGACAAGTGTCATATTGTGGCAATTTAATTTTTTGCAAAAATGCTTGGGTACACAGATGGGACAAAAAGCATTCCTGGTGCAAAGGGCTCTGAGGGGCTGACAGCGTTTGGAGGGGTGTAAATCAGACTCCAGGCACCCTGTAGACACAGAGTTAAATGGAAAAGATCATGGCATCTCTTGATGTGGTGTGTAGATCATCAGATGAAGTTCGCCTTTTCAGGGCAGCGTTCTCCCTGGCATTCTATGGAGCATTAAGGGTGAGCGACTTAGTAGCAAAGAACAAAAAAGATTTGAAGGGTTCCTACAGCGGGCAGACATACAATGGCCAAATGGCTCCCTGGCGATCACCATTACCCGTTCAAAGACCGACCAAATGGGTTGACAGATCACATACTGCTACACCGAGCCCCGGGAAATGACTGTTGTCCGCTGGAGAATCAGAAAACGTTTTTGGCTCACCAGGTGCAGGGGGCGGGAGGCCCTCTGTTGGTACATCAAGATGGGACACCACTCACAAAGTTCCAATTCACCAGGGTGTTCAACGGAGCACTGGGGGTTGCAGGTGTGGATCCAGCTGAATATGGTTCCCATTCATTTTGTATTGGTGCAGTGACCACTGCCGCAAGTATGGGGTTGGTGGGACAGATAAATCAAAGGATAGCCCGTGGAAGTCTGATTGCTACAAGTGCTATGTGAGATTGAACACCTGTTTGTTTCAGTTCCTTACCTTATTCTCCTATCAACGCAGGTGGTGGAGAGGTTAGGGGGATCCAGCCGCTGGATGCTTCATTGCCACCGGTCTACACTGGAGCAAGAGACATTACAGACGTGCTGCTTTTGGGGCATTCCTATGTGAGGCGCGCAAAGAGTTTTCATTTGGCAGGTGACTACGCATTACGAGCAAGGAAAGATCAGCAGACTTTCTGTGGTCAGGGAGGGCTGCGCTTGGCCCACTGGAGAACGGCATTGGACAGAATGTTGCCCTGGAGGCTTACGCTTCCAGGGGTGATATTGTACAATTGGAGGTAATGATTTGGGAGAGCTAGGTCGGCAAGACTTGTTTGAATTGATTGTTTCTGAAATGTGTTGGCTGGCAAAGAAATTGCCGGAAACCACAATTGCATGGTCCACTATTGTCCCGAGAATGAGTTGGAGAGGTCAGAAAGAGCCACAAATGAGTCGGTAAAAAGGTTGAACCGAAAAATGGGTACATTGTTCAGGACAGATCGGTTGTCAGCCATACCTCGTGGGTGCATCAAAGGGGAACATTTTCTATTACAGGATGGAGTGCACCTGTCTAAAGAAGGTATCACAGTGCTTTTGGAAAATGTGCTGGCCTGTCTGTCTAGGCTAGCGTGCATCATTTGTCCAGGGGGCCAGATAGTCATTAACTATGCTAGCCTGTGGCGGGTGAGGTCAAAAATGGGGGGACTCTCCAGGCCCTTCACAGCATCCTGTTTGACCAAACTTAACATCTGCGGCCCTGGACCCTCCAAGGGGTGCTGCCACCAAGTTGAAAGGAGGTAGCAGGGGCGCAAGGGGTTCTGGGCGGTTGCTGACATACAGTCTTTACCTATCAACCACCCACGAAGGCGCACTTGGGCACAACCTAGCACTGGCCCTTGGGGGATGACAAACCTGGGTGTAGGGGTACCCGCTGTAGGTATCCTAAGGGCAGCTGGGCCCCCTGCAAAAGAATTTCAGAGGTTGGAGACCTCCCCGTATGGAAGGGGAGAGGAAAGGTGAGCCCATCCCATAAGGGGGCTCCCGTCTTTTGGGACTGAGGAAGCGGCAAAAGAAGGGGCAGAGCCAGTCTTGATCTCACTCTGAACGGTTATGGACACATTTTTGTTGGTTACACAGGAACAGACTAGTTATGGTTTGGTGATACCCACGTACTAGAGTCTCTGTTAAGGCTAGCTCACAATTGTAAGCTGAAATGTAAATAATGCATTACTGTATAAAAAGGTTATAAATTGTGTTTTTCAATGTGTGAGAAATGACAATAAATATGGCCGGGGGTCTTACGACCCCTATCCCAAAGAAATAAGAAATTGATTCATTGCATTGTTGTGTCATGGGGTGTTGGGGTAGTGGTAAGAAATGGATTCATTGCATTGCTGTGTCGTGGCGTGTTGGGGTAGTGGTAAGAAATGGATTCATTGCATTGCTGTGTCGTGGCGTGTTGGGGTAGTGGTAAGAAATGGATTCATTGCATTGCTGTGTCATGGCGTGTTGGGGTAGTGGTAAGAAATGGATTCATTGCATTGCTGTGTCGTGGGTTGTTGGGGTAGTGGTAAGAAATGGATTCATTGCATTGCTGTGTCATGGCGTGTTGGGGTAGTGGTAAGAAATGGATTCATTGCATTGCTGTGTCGTGGGTTGTTGGGGTAGTGGTAAGAAATGGATTCATTGCATTGTTGTGTCGTGGCGTGTTGGGGTAGTGGTAAGAAATGGATTCATTGCATTGCTGTGTCGTGGGGTGTTGGGGTAGTGGTCAGTATTCATATACATGGGACATCGGCGACTCCCTGGCCATATCAGGACAAGGAGTCATCCTGGTATCAATTCTAACCGGGCGTAAACATTTACGGCTTGCTCGTGACATTATTTTCGTATTACAGGTAGGTTCTAACGCCAGAAAATAAATTACAAGTTTTCTCTTGGCAAACAATCGATGGACATATATTATAAATGTATTTAGAGACCCCTCTATGGTCTGTGCCATAAATAACCTACAGGTAGAGTAACTCATAATAACACAGAGCTCGAGGCGACTTGTTATTCTTAAAAAGTACTTGATGCGGGTACATTGTACTAGATAACAGCCATATGACAATGGCATTCTGCTACTGGGACCCTCAATATGTGTATTGAAATGGGAAAACAACCTGCTCTTTATGCTGGCTGTGCCCTGTTCAGGTAAAATGGCAGCTTTGTGCGAGTTAATGCACACCCCTATTGTTCGCCGAATGGATAATGCTCCTGATCTGCTGCTTTTCTTTTATTTACTGTCCATTAGAAGCACTGAACATCACTAGAGAAGCTGGTGGGCAGGTGGCATTATGAAGAGTAGGGTGAGGAGTTCAGGGGCTGCATTATGTAAGGTTTGCACCGTTGGCGTAAAGAGGGCACGTGTGCCCTATTACAGATAATGTGCAGGGAATGGGAGACAGCAGCTCTGTCTATCACTGAACCGTATATAGCATTCTCAAGCTTGGAGGCGGCAGACCACAGGATCCCAGGTCTTGGAACTCTGTGTGCATGCACACACAAACACGTGTGCACACACACACACACACACACAAACACATGTGCACACACACACACACACACACAAACATGTGCACACACACAAACACACGTGCACACACACACACACACAAACACATGTGCACACAAACACACACAAACATGTGCACACACATGCACATATACACAGCAACACACATGCGCACACACACGTACACATACACACACATGCTCACACACACATACACATACACACATGCACACATACACACACACACATGCATGTGCACACACACCCACACACACAGAATCAAATGTGTGTAGACACACACATGCACATATACACACACATGCACACACACAGAAACCCACATGTGCACAAACACAAACGCAGAAATACAGGTGAGCACACAAGCACACATACATACATGCACACACACACAGCAAACACATGTGCGCACACACAAACACATGTGCACATACGCACACACGCCTGCATATGTGCACATGCACATGCATTTGCACACACACACATGCATGCACACACACACGTACGCACACACACTCAGGTAAAAACATCTGTACCAACCCTGTCACCAACCAATAATTGTGTTGTGCCTTGGTCACAGTGTCAGCAGTCACCCATGATAAAAGGAGTACCACAAGCGGTGTATCTCTATCGCATTTGCATAGTATCCTTTTGTGTAATTCTGCAAAATTTCAGGAATTTTACACAATATCGCATGCAACTACATAAAATGCAAACTTTAAGCTATACTTTAGAGTGTGATGCAGCCTCACAGCCATTCACACTAATAAATGAGCAAAAAACATACACAGCATCCACTTGCAATTAGTAGTTCACCTTGTTCCTGTGCACTTACGCTATGATATGATTACATAACTTGGAAAAGTAGCATAATTTCGAGAATTTTGTTTAAAGTGCAAATTGCAACATCATCAAAATTATCTGGCATTGTATCAGAGTGAAGGAAGTTTAGCCCTGGTCTACTTGTGGAACAATTCTTCTACACAAGAAAACATAATAAGTGAGTGAGGATGGGACAATGAGCAGAAGGATGGCACGGGGCTGCTGCGCTAGGGACTGTCGAGTCCAAAGAAAGTGTCCTTGCTATTATAACTAAAGCCCAAAGAGTGGAGTGTTTCCTTATTGTTTGCTTCCAGGGTGATGTGACAAGCAGGATATGTGGAGGGTTGTTCTTTTGAGATAATTTGAGCCTCAATCAGGAATTTATAGAGCGCACTACTCACCAGTGAGGGTCTCAAGTTGCTGGGGGGGGGAACCCGAGCAGCTCCGGTCATCCAAAAAGCCAGGTCTTTAGGCTCTTCCTGAAAGCTTGCAGTGTGGGGCTTCGTCTGATGCTCAGGGGGAGTTTGTTCCAGGTCTTGGCAGAAATGTAGGCGAAGAATCTGCCTCCCGTTCTGTGGATGCAGGGTATTACGACCAGGGCCTGGTCAGCAGAGCAGAGGTTTCTCGTGGGAGCATAGTAGGAGATTCTTTAATTGAGGTATTGGGGTCCGGTTTTGTGCAGGGCTTTGTAGGTGTGTGTGAGCAGCTTGAAGGTCAGTCTTTTTTTGACTTGCAATCAGTGGAGGTCTCGTAGGTGCTGGGTGATGTGGTCTTGTCGTGGGATGTTGAGGACGAGTCTGGCTGTGGCGTTCTGAACGGTCTGGAGTTTGTGGAGTAGAGATTTGTTGATTCAGGTATACAGGGTATTCCCGTAGTCCAGCCTGCTGGTGATGAGTACATGGGTGACGTTCTTCCTGGATTCAGGGGGATCCATTTGAAGGTCTTGTGGAGTATGCGGAGGTAGTTGAAGCATGTCGAGGATATGGCGTTGATCTGTCGGTTCATGGTGAGGGAGGAGTGGAGATGATGCCGAGGTTGTGGGCGTGGTCCTTGGGAGTGGTGGAGTGCCAAGGGCCACCAGGTGTTGTCCCACGTGGAGGGGGTGGATCCAAGGATGGGGACTTCAGTTTTCTCAGAGTTGAGCTTCAGGCAGCTGCTGCTCATCCAGGTTGCGATGTCCTTCATTCCCTCCTGGAATTCGATCCTGGTGGTGTTGGGTTCCTTGGTGAGGTAGAGGATGAACTGGGTGTCATCGGCGTAGGATACTATGCTGAGTCCGTTTTTTCTGAGGGTGCTTGCGAGGGGGAAATGTAGAGCATTGGGCTGAGGGAGGATCCTTGGGGTACTCTGCATCTGATCTCTGTGGGTTCAGAGAGGAAGGGTGGGAGTCTAATTCTTTGAGTTCTGCCAGCAAGGAAGGAGCGGATCCAGTCTAGGGCAGTTACCTGTATGCCGGTGTCGTGGAGTCTGGCTGCTAGTGTGCGGTGGGAGACGGTGTCGAAGGCTGCTGAGAGGTCAAGTAGAAACAGGGCTGCAGTGTGGCCTTGGTCGAGGAGTGTGTGGATGTCATCTGTGGCGTCTAGGAGGGCGGTCTTGGTGCTATGGTTGCTGCGGCAGCCGGTTTGGGATGTGTTGAGGATGTTGGTAGATTCTATGAAGTTTGGTAGCTGGATGTTTACGATCTACTCTGTGACTTTGGCGGCGAAGGGGAGGAGGGAGATGGGCCTGTAGTTCTTGAGGTATGTCGGGTCTGCGGAGGGCTTCTTGAGAAGAGTTTTGATTCCTGCACTTTTCCAGTTGTCGGGGAATGTGCCTGATTCAAGGGTGCAGTTGATTGTCCGTCGTAGTTCTGGTGCGATGGCGGGGGTGGCCCTGTGGAAGGTGTGTGGTGGGCAGGGGTCAGTGGATGCTCCAGAGTGTATGCTTCTCATGGTCTTCTGTGGTGACAAGGGTCCGGGCGAGGATGGTTGGCTGAGTGGAGTTGCTGGTGGAAGGTGTAGGGTCGGTGCCTTGGTTCTGTTCGTCGAAGTTGTCATACAGAGCCCTGATCTTGTGGTGGAAGAAGGAGCTGTGTTTGCTGCAGAGGTCCTGGGAGGGAGGGACGTCAGAGGTTTCGCTGGGGGGTGAATTCTTGTATGATGTTGAAGAGTTCCTTGGAGTTGTGGGAGTTGGAGAGGATTCTGTCCTGAATGAAATTCCTCTTTGTAGATCTGATGAGTTGGTGGTGTGCTGTAGGGGCGGTTCTGTAGGCGGTGCGTCCTTTCGGGGTTTTGCTGTTCCTCCACGCTTTCTCGAGTCATCGGCATGTGCGTTTGGATTCTCAGGGGTCTGTGGTGAACCAGGTGACTTTCGTGGTGTGTTGTCTGTCGGAGTACTGGAGGGGTGCGGGCATGTTGGCTCAGTCGGTGATCCATTTGTGAAGTTCGTTGGCTGCAGAGTTGGCCTAAGTCATGGTGGGAGGAGGAGTGTGGCTGAGGTCGGAGGCAAGGCACTCTTCAGTGATCTTGCTTCAGTTTCTGTGCGGGAGGTGGCGTTGGTTTGTGTGCGGTGGGTTTCGAGAAGGAGAAGTTAACACGTGGTCCGTCCAGAGGGGTTGCGTGGTGTGACTGAAGCGAATGTTGGTTCCTCCGGCAAAGATGGGGTAAAGGGTGTGTCCTGCCTTGTGGGTGGGGGTTGTGATGAGTTGCTTCAGTCCGATGTTGGTGAGGTTCTCTAGGAGGGCGGTGGAGTTGGGGTCGCTGAGGTTGTCAAGGTGGAAATTCAGGTCTCCGAGCAGCACGTAGTCCATGGAGGTGAGGGCGTGGGGCACGATGTAGTCTGTGATGGTGTTAGTGAACAGGGTACGGGGTCTGGAAGGTCTGTAGGCGAGGGCTCTGCGTAGAGTTGTTCTGCGGTTGATCTGGAAGTAGATGTGTTCAGAGGGAGCTTTTGTGGATGATGGCGAGGCCTCCTCCAGGGTGATTGGGGTGGTCTTTCCACTGGATCTTGTACCCGTCGGAGATGATGGTTGCGATGTCAGGTGCGGAGCTGGCATTGGTCCAGGTCTCTGTGAGGAAGGAGATGTCGGGCGAGAGGGTGTTGAGGAGGTCCCAGATTTCTACTGTGTGGCTATGCAGGGAGTATACGTTGAAGAGGAGGCAGATCAGGGGTTTGGGCACGCTGGCATCCGGTGGGTTGGTGGTAGCGGTCGTGGTCCGGAGGTGGGTAAAAGTGCTTCTCCAGGGTTGGCAGGAGAATGGGCCTTGGGTGATGCTCGGCGTCAAGAGCTTGCAGTTGTTGTTGCGTCCAGGGTTGAGTGCCTTGAGCGTTGCTGAGTCATAGCGGTGGGGGTCAGAGGACCAGGGTCCCTGGCGCAGGTCACGGACGGGCACAGATGGGCTTGCCTTTGGTGTACCTTCGGTGCGCCAGCAGCGCCGCCGCACGGTGGCCGCCATTAAGTAGGGGTTGGGGAGGGAGAACAGCTGTGAGGCGGGAGCTGGAACACGGGGTGGAGGGGCCACAGTGGCAGCAGCGGCAGGAAAAAGGGAGCGAATGTCGAAAAGGGCAGATAAAAACAAAGCAGCAACAGCAAAACGGTACAAGACAGACAAAAAGGCACAAACAGACAAAAAGTCAACAGACAGATAAAAAGGCACAAACCGAAAGGCTCAGCTAGATAAAAAGATAGAAAGACAGAAAAACTACCGAGGCTGGCAGAGTGGACCAGCAGAAAAGCAAGGCTCTCCCACTGAACCACCAAGGATGAGGGGCAGGCAGGAGCCTGCAGGTGGAGGAGGGACTCGAACACCCACCTGGAACCAGAGAGGTGCTGGGGGCAGGGACACAACGGAGATGCGCAAGGGGAGAGCAGTTTCCCTGACCAGGATGTCAGAGGTCTTGCTCACCCTGTCACGCAGTGTCCGCCATTAAGTAGGGGTAGGAGGGAGGGAGAGCAGCTGGGAGGCGGGAGAGGGAACACGCCACGCGGGGGCAGCAGCGGCAGGAAAAAGGGAGCGAAAGGCAAAACGGGAAGATAAAAAACGAGGCAGCAACAGAAAAACGGTACAAGACAGACAAAAAGGCACAAACAGGCAAAAAAAGGCATCAAACAGACAAAAAGGCACTGATA
Source organism: Triturus cristatus (assembly GCF_964204655.1). Lineage (NCBI taxonomy): Eukaryota > Metazoa > Chordata > Amphibia > Caudata > Salamandridae > Triturus > Triturus cristatus. The sequence continues at coordinate 1,249,014,758 of NC_140592.1, read as the reverse complement.
GACAGAAACAGAAAGGCTCAGATAGATAAAAAGATAGAAAGACAGAATAACAACAGAGGCTGGCAGAGCGGACCAGCAGAAGAGCAAGGCTCTCCCACTGGACCACCAGGGATGAGGCGCAGGCAGGAGCCTGCGGGTGGAGGAGGGCCTCAAACACATACCTGGACCAGAGAGTCTTCAGGGGCAGGGACGCAACGAAGGAGCTGCTTGAGGGGGGAGCAGTTTCCCTGACCAGGAGGTCTGAGGTCTTGATACTAGATCGGAAATGTTTTTTTCCTTTCCTCCAATTCCTTACATCTCTTGATTTCAAGTCCGGCAGTGTCGTCTTCTGCTCAGGAAAACATAATAAGTGACTGTGGCATAACAAAGAGCCCCACAGCACCGGCGGTGCGAGGGGGCCCAAGCTCCAGGGGGCCCCTGCAGCACAGTACCCTGGCCTGAAAGCTCCTAAGTAAGTCCGGAGGATGGGCCCCTCCATGAACTTTGCAAGGGACCCCCCATAAGTTTCCTTACGCCACTGATAAGTGAGGAACCCGGGGACCAGCACTGAATCGTTATTGGAACCTGAGCCCTCTCCCCACCGACTGAGTCATTACTGAAAGTCAGGTATCCCAGCCGAAGCACACTTGACGATTGGAAAACAGTACAAAAAATAAACAGAAACAAACGCCAAATACACAAATGATTAATTATTTTAGTGAATTCACAAACCAATACAAAACAAATTCAATGTTAGTTTTTAATTGGAAGGTTGGAGCTTTTCTAAATTCAATGAAGGCCACTCATGGTCCATATTATGTTCTGCTTGATCCGCTTGCGCTTCTCCCACTGCTCCATCTGAGGATAGTAACTTAATTTTAGCCTCCGGCTTCAGATTCCTTCACATTTACAGACGCTTTAACATTTTCAATTGTAAATTTTGCTTCTTCATTTGTATGCACTTTATCTGTTAATATCTAGTTCTTGACGCGGTCACGGACTCCCCGAGTAGGCTTGACGGACCGCCCAGGGGTCCTCAGGCCACAAGTTAAGGACCATAGGTGCAGAGGGTGGAGTGGACACCTCGCTGTGTGGGTTGCATGAGTTTTGAAGGACAGGGTGTAGCTGGTGGCGAATCCAAGTCAGGGCCGGACTGGGAACTGAAACCGGCCCTGGCGAACTGCTCGGCCGGCCCCCCGGAGGGAGCGGCCGAGCCGTTAGCTAGGGCCGGTTTCTGTCGATTTTGTTAGAGGGGGCCAATATTGCCGACCCCCAGTAACAAAACATGCCCCCGAGGGGCCGACCGGGGAAACGCCCGTTGCCCACTAAGGCCAGTCCGGCCCTGATCCAAGTAACTACTACAGGTGAGACCCCAGGCCTTTCTCTGAGAATGCTGAAAAAGGCACCGCAATGGGGACCCCACTCAGTACCAGGAGATGAAAACATTAGAATTCACGCGGACATCCCAGGAGGCCGCGCGATGGAAAGTTGGAAACCACATCTAAGCAGAGAGAGGCGCGGACTTTACTTGTGCTGTCACATTCGTCTGAATCCCATTTCCTTTGCTCGGTATTTCAATTAGCAGAGGGAAGAGAGACGAGGGGCGCTGGTGTTTGAATAGGGGCTTTGAGAAGTCACTGTCACATCAAACTGTGCGGCTACGCAGCGCCGATAAGACCGCCTATTGATTTAGCGCTAGGGAAATGACTGGGGAATCATGCAAATGCGGCAAGAATAAAGCGAACCGCGGCTCTAAAACAGCAATAAATGTCCAATTATTTCTTAAGGTTAGACCAGAAAGAAAAAGCGGGGATGCTAAAGGCAGATAAAGCTGGCGCGCCAGGACGAGAACAATAAAACGCTGTGTGAGCATTAGGAAAAAACATTAAACGTGTCAAGACTGAAATCGGCGGCATTCAGAAATTTTGTTTTAACATAAAAAAAAAAACCCATAAAGGCTGAGGCGGAGGACGCGCTCAGTGATGCCGGGAGCATATTAAACACTCCAGTGGAAGTTTAAAAGGAGCGGTCTCCCGTCAGAGCCAGAGTGCCCCCCCTGGGGTTTAATTACCCCACATCACAGGCAGAGGGCACCCGCCTGAGTTTAACGGCGCGCGGCTGCGGGGACCAGGAGCGGATAAGTACTTCCGTAATGAAAAGGTGTCTCTCGCCCTCCTAAATAGAGCACGCGCCTCGTATTTAGATGTCATTCTGGGTAGATATACAACACATAGGTGGTCCCGGTGGATGTGGGCACATCAAAATGCCCCGGCACCATAAACAAAGCACGTTTGCTGCACCCCGCGCCTCTGTATTTGTCCTGCATGGCGAGCTCGCGACGCACCCTATTGCACTGCTAAACAATGACCATTTTCATGTCCTATTTTGTGTTAATTATGACTTCTGTGGCGGCGCTCACACCCAGCGTTCTCTCTTCAGCGGACAAAAGGTGCGAGCTGAGAAGGGCCTAGCGCCGGGCGCCGGGGGCGTTCTCAGACTCTTACAGACCCAGAGTTAAGAACGAGAGAGTTTCAGGGGTACACTACATGAACAACAAGACACACTTTGCACTTTTGTAGGTATTATTGGCAATACTCACAATTGGCATCCTGGATTTTCCATTCACCATTTAGTCAGAATTCCTTCGTCCGCCAAGAGCGCAACGAAACACAAATCAGGGGACCCCGCCCCGGTGGCAGGGGATTCTCCAGCATATTGTGGGAGTACCCGTTTGATGGAGAAATACACCGGGAGGACTGTAACAATCTAGGCCACATACAGGTAGGGTGCACGTGCACATGACGACTGAAGCGACTCTTAATTCACTAATGGCTTTGGTGTCATGGTGGGAGGGCATGAATACTTTAAAGTTTATCTTTGAAAACTCTCACCTTTAATCAATGTCTCTCATTGCAGTGACATCATCTGATGAAAGTAAGTTGAAACGCGTCTGAGTGTTAATTAAATCAGTATTTATTGCTTTCAAGAGTCTTTATACATTTGTACAGCGCTCGTTGCACGGTTTACTCGCCAAACCTTTCCAGGGCTCGGCTCGTGCAGGGCTCTCAGAGCCCAGCCCGCCCGTCCGCTGGGCTATCCTTCTCCATTTGTTGGCTGGCACACCTCTACTTTATGATGTACTAAGTCTAATCATCATCATATCAGCTTTATTTCGGCCACTAGGGCCATAAAAGAAGAACAAAATAAGCATACAAAAGAATACATAACACTTAAAGAAACAAAGTAAAATATGAAAGGTAACAAATGAGCCATAACTAGAAAGGGCAATGTTCAGTTACAATATTTGATTTTATACATCGATTGCGCCTGAACCACATTGCTGTTAAAAATTTCGCAACTGCGAATACTGTAGGTGCTGATAAATCTGATTTTAAAATTCTATAGGCTGGGAGGTGCTGCTTGAAGCCCATGTTTTTTAGTAGGGGGACCAGCCAGTATTTCCTAGGTCTTTGATAGGCTTGACCAAAGAATATAATATGCTGATTGGACTCGGATTGATGACCGCATGCTGGGCAATGTGCTACAGGTTGCGAATGTGTCCAAGTGGCCATAAATGCCCTAAGGGGGAGAGTGCCATAACGCCATTGGACATAAAGTTTCCTGGTTAGTGTTGGTTCTATGTCATCTAGGACGGGCTCTCGATGATATGTGTCTTTAAGCCTCAAGAAATGGTCCGATAGAGACCCTGCCCGAACCTTAATAAATAAGACCCGTAAATTATACTCATAATAAACCAATGAGAGCGTTTTACGTGAGGTCGAGCAGCAAGCATTAGCTGGGTCTGACCACAGATCGGGTCTTCCTAGTGACTCACAAGTTTGTTTCACGTACATTAACCAAGGCACTTGAGCTACTTTTACAAGGCGCAAAATCTCTTGGAGCTCCATTCTATAATTCTGGAGCTCTGGTATACACCAAATTTTACGCCAAAAAATTAAGGGTTTAAGACCAAGCTCCTCTGTGATGGGTCCTAAACCCAGGTCTAGTCTTAATGGTAATAGTGGTGTGCTAGACGGTAGAGCTGTCAAATGCCTTAAGAAATTGTTCTCAATAACCTGCAATTTCTGGTTAGTTGTATGGCCCCAGATTTCACCCCCATATAGCCCAGCCGCCCTCGCCTGGGTTTTGTAGATATGAAGGCGTGGGCCTAAGGGTTTGTAACTCAGACCTTTCGTCATCCTAGATATGGCACCCGTCATCTGAGTCAGCTTCAGTTTTACCTTAAGTTGATGTGAGTCCCACTTCATAAATTGGTTGAATATGACCCCCAGATATTCAAACGTGTATACCCTCTCAAGTCTAGCGTCCCCTATCCGAGGGCTCGGCCGTGTTGAAGAGGGCGGGTTGAAGATCATATATTTTGTTTTTGTGGCATTGATCTCCAGCCCATGTATCTTACAGAAGTCCACAAATCCGTCCAGGACCCTTTGTATGCCCATCGTGGATTTGGAGAGCAGCAGGGTGTCGTCAGCAAACATAATTGCTGGCACCCTGCTGCCGACCAGCCTAGGGGCATCGGTGTTGCTTAACTCGTTTAGGTGGCTAAAAACCCCGTTGACAAAGAGGCAGAAAAGGGTCGGTGCAAGCACACAGCCCTGTCTAACCCCCCTGTCAACCGGAAAACTATCCGAGAGGTTTCCTCCTCTGCCGCACCTTACCCTTGCAAAGTTGCCCTGGTGTAATTTCTTCATTTAGTAAGGTTTTAATTCATATTTTTCTGTTGTTTAAATAACAACTCTGTTTCTGTCGGAACACACTTTTCCAAAGTTGTAATGTCTTGGGGCACAGTATTAGAAGATGGATACCAAGAGGATGGACAATGTAGGCCTGTGATATCATGTGTGTTACTACCAGGTGTGTTGGAGAAAAAATATTTCAACCTTAAAGTCCTAAAAACCAAAATAGCCCATTTCCATGGAACTTGACTGATGTGATGATAAATAAAAAAAATTGGAACAACTACCAATTTGTTATTGGTATTGGGTGTATCTACCACTCGTAATACTGGGTCCTATGCTAGCAGTATCCTGGTGTGTATTGCTTCCTGTACCATCCTCGACTGGGACTCCTCACTCGGCCCCCCTGGGCCCTCTGGCCTCATTATAAATAAGACTGATGAGAAGTTGATGGCTCAGAAGCAAAACTTAAGTTACTCCTGCCTTAATTGGTACTATCACTAACCCACTCAGATGTGGCAGCAGAAAAGGTGATAGTTTTCTTCTGGAACCCACCCGGGTCAGTAGGGCCTTGTTGGTAAAGTTGTTTCTTAAATAATGATTGGTGTGGTTTTTATTATACTTTCTGAAGTTTATATGTTTTTTTGAGAATATTCGTCTGATGAATTCTGTCACAATGGCCGCTGAGTTTTTTTAAAATGTCCTTCCCAGTAGTAACAGGTTTGATCCTCAAGAAATGTATTTTCCAGCTCAGCACTTCCTTTTTGTTCTTCTGTGTATGTCTCAGCACTGTCTCAACGCTGAGGACCATCTGGAGGCGTGAACATTTATTCAATACAAAACTAACGCCTGTTTTGAAATCTTCATCCTCTATACAAACACTAGGGGGCTCATTTATGAGCCCTTACGTCACTTTTGCGCTGCCGGTGCGTCACTTTTTGTGACGCACCAGCGGCGTAAAAATTGGACCTTGTTGCACCATATTTACAAAGTGACGCATCTAGGTAGATGCGTCACTTTGTAAACCCCCTCCCTACAATATAGCTGCGTCAGGTATAATGTATGCAGGGGGGGCGTTCCCACGTAAGTAAGCATCGTAGAAGTGACGCAGTGAGATCTACAAGATTTCACTGCGCCACTTCTTGGGTGCAAATGCGTCAATATCTTACGTCTGCCTCACAGCAGGCATAAATAAGACTGACGCAGGCCCTTTCACATGGGGCTTGCCCCATGTGAAAGGACACATTGCTGGAGTTGCGTCACTTTCGTGACACACTCCAGCAATGCGTCACTTTTGCGCCTACAGATACGTCAGAAATCCTGACGTATCTGTAGCTCCTTGCGACATGATGCGTCATACTGTAAATATGACGCATCCATCATGTCACAAGGAGGGCGCACTGAGAAGTGACACATCGCTGCTTTCACGCAGCGATGCGTCACTTCTCATAAATGAGGCCCTAGGTATGTTTCGTACCTGGAGGCCTGTAGAAATAATACCAGCACTGAGACAGTCTGCTATGAATTTAGCATGTAGTTCAGCCCTTACTAGTTTTTTGTGTAGACTTTCTAAGGGGCATATCAACAACAACCGGCGATAATTATCACTGAGCGCACTTAGCGCTCGGATAATTATCGCTGGCTAGCGCCGATTTTTATCGCTGAGATAGCGTGCTATTAGCAACGCGTATCTCATCAGCGATAAAAATCCTAGCGCTAACTGGCTAACGTGAGATTATCGCTGGAAACCCAGCGATAATCTCACGTTAGCTAGTTGATAGGGACTCACAAACTTAGCCATGATATCCACCTTCCATAGGATATCATGGCTAAGTCAGTCCTGAAGCAGGCGTAAGGAAAGTAGCGATAACAGGGGTTATCGCTACTTTTCCTGTCGCTATGCTTCATAGCGTTAGGCTTGCTGATAGGAGAAATGTCGCTTAGCGACATTTCTCCTGTCATGCCAGGTCAGGAACGCCCACTTTGCATCTCATTAGAGATGCAAACCTGGGCGTTAGGAATCCCCACGCTAAAGCAAGGTTTCACGTGTTAGCGTGACCTTGCTGATTAGGCGATAAAATTATCGCCGCTTTTCGGCCGAAAACGGCCGCAAAAGCGGCGATAATTTTTTATCGCCTGCTTGTTGATATGCCCCAGAGTTAGCTACAATTGTATCAGGCAGCACATTGTGCGCCAATGCAAGGAGAGGACAAGAATGCCCATGTAATGTTAAATATGGCACATTCCTACACTCCACCTGTCTCGCAGTGAGGTGTTTTGCTACGCTGAGTGACATTTTTCCCCCAAAGTGAATGTCTCAGAATCACAGCCTGTTGAGCTGATGCAGAGACTCGAACCTGCTTCCCCAGGTTCACAGGCTCTTGCTCTGACCGTTATGCCACATCCTCCCCCTAGTCGATGAATGTTGGTTTCTGGAATCCGTCCCTTCTTTAGTTTCCCCTGTGAGTGGCTTGGATTTCCTTCATGGAAGGTACGTCTAATTAATCTCACACACAGAATGGTAGGTAAGTGGGGGGGGGGGATGGAAAGGCTTCATCGGACTCTTGTGAGGGTTGTGAGAGAAAAATGACTTTGCACAGTGGGAGTAGGCACAAGGAACAATTGGGTTTTCCTACTGTATTACAGCCCTGATGGTGACACACTCTCCTTGTGGCATCCTGCCACGCTTGCCGTGCAGGCGCTGATGCTGCGGCATGAGCTGCCTGCAAATCTCCGAGGCCGGCTTCCAAAGCAAGGAGGAGCCGCTCCGCAGCGGAGGACGTGACGTGATGAGCATCCCGAGGAGTCTGGGCCACGGCGAGGCAGCGCGCGCCAGAGGGCGCGATGCAGGACCCTGGAGAGGGCGCTCCCTCACAAACTAGGGCACTCTAATGAGAGTCCCCATATCTGTGGCACGTGGCCTCCGAGGAACTCACAATTACTCATCTGAGATGACAGCCTGCCTCAGTGGCGAAACAAAACTTGAGGGGGTCCCATTGCAAAGTACATGCAGGAGGAGGGGGGGGGGAGGGAGGGGGGGGGGCACGCTTGGGACCCATTCCAAAGCTCTCCGGTCAGGGGCCTGCCAGTGCCAGAGAGGCCCGCACTGTGGTGGCCCCGCACTGCGGGGGGCTGTAATGGCTTTTGTTACGCCACTGGCCTGCCTTCCACTCTCATCCTCCTGTATGTGCTGGACATATTTGTGAGAGCATGCATGCATACAAGTGTGCATGTGTGTGTATTTGCATGCATGTGTGTGCATACACATGCATTCATGTGTGTGTGCATGTGTGTGCTTGCATTCCTATGTGTGTCAGCGGGTGCATGCGTGTGTGTATATGTTTGCATGCCTTGTGCAATGTAAAGCACCAGATTCCATATTATATAGCAATCTGTGGCATATCCTACAATTAAACGCACTGGGACAGTTGTGTCAACCTAACTGATCTTAAAACATTATTTTACAGGATATCTGAGCATCCTTACCCCAAAGGAAGGCGTGGAAAATTGGAAGCAAATAATGCAGTTTAAGCTAATTTCTTTCACTATTGTTCTGTTCATGCTTCATTTACCTGCATACAATACTTTTATGCTATATGTCGTTTGTATAGTAAACAGCTTTGTTGCTGTTTGTTGGAGGCTGCCTCATATCCTAGATCTATAGCACATAGAATGTTGAATATATGTTCTTTTTTACTCTGTGACAACTCCCACCAAATATTTTTGGATTTGCAATGCTTGGATAGTCATTTAGCATTAAACACAACCCATGTTTGATTAGATTTGCTCAGATTAAATGCATTAAAGATGGAAATGAGCACACCCCTGTAATCACCCACGAGACCCCCACATCGCACGTGGGTGTCGATCTGCAATTACCAAACGCAAGAGATATTGACCTAGTTTTCCATTTGGTACTCACCGCACAGCACTCACTACCCCTTGTCTCAGTGGAAGGATCAGAAAATAAACAGAGCTTTAAAAGTCTTCTTTTTTTCTTAAAACTACATTCAAGTCCCTCTGCCGAGCCCCTGGGCGGCACATTAGTAGCTGTGGTGGAGCTAAGCATGGGTTAAGGGCTCAACCTGTGATAGCCCTTCAACCATTGCTGGTATTTGAGTGATTAAATGCCATGGCAGCTCAGGGCTAACACCCACACCTGCATCGAACCCCTGAACTCAAATGGGAGCAGATTATAAATAACATTCTTGAAACTAACTTGCATCATTGCTTGAAGAAAGACAATCTGTTTTCTGCTAAGACTGTGTGCATGTTTTTGATTGAATTCTAGTATGAAGCAAATGAGGAATGAAAGAAGACTTCTTAGGGTGGAAACTTAGAAGCATCATGACGAAGTAACCCCAGAAAGAACTTCGCATGCATAAGACTTTTATCCAACAAAAACGATGGGACTAACATTGAAGATTTATTTGTAAAACATTTTAGAAGAGAGGAGAGGACGTGGTCTGACGGCTAGAGCTCCCGACTTTGGAGCTGGGAAACCAAGGGTCGAGCCTCGGGGTCGCGTCCACATCCTGTGATTGTGGGCACATCACTTAATCTCCCCGTGCCTATCAAAAATATTGAATGTGTCCTTGTGTAAAGTAACCAATACCTTCGGGTCGAGTTTGCGCTATATAAATCTGCAAAAAATAAACAATAATAATCATTGTGTGAGACAAAGACTGGGGTGCAGACAAATGAGTCTCTACTTTGTTGCTGGAGGTAGGAAATTACAACATAATGGACAGGCATTCCAAATCAAATGCCAGCCTCCTTCGAGGTAACATATTGGCATATCCGAGCTACAGTAAAGTAAAGTAAAGTACTTGCTTACAACTTCAGAGACAAAAAAACCTCCCCTCAGTATTATCCATTTTAAGCACTGCCCCTCCTGCTAACGTAGCCTTCACACCTATAAACCATTGGTAAAGACAACTCTATTCATGCTGTCCTCAGACAAGCCATCTCTCCCTTCCACATTCCCTCTTGCTGTCTTCTCAGGTAAATGTAACTACTACAGGGAGCATCATACAAGGTCTCCCTTGAGACCATATGTAGCAGGTGGCTAGCTCCTGCTTCCAAGGGGCCATGTGTTACCTGCCCTAGCATCTCTTGAGCGGCCCTCCCTTTATTTATAACTCTTCGCTTTACCCATTCCTCTGACTATCATCCTTCACTTTGAAAATACACGTCTTTTCCTCTTCTGCTTTTGATCCTGCCTTTTCTTATCAATTCTGATTTTTCCTTTGCTCTGTACCTTTTGGCCAGATGCCCATGGGAGGCTATATGTAAAATACTGTTGAACATCCAATTTGAGATATCAGTGCCCCGAGGAAGTTCTGCTATATCCCAGTCTCTTTCTTCATTTCCTCAGTCTTGTCTCCTACCTTTCTTCCTCCATTTTCTCTTTTTCAAGTCCCCTCTCTGTCAGTGTTTACCAAGAAGATTACCAACACACAGTATGTCATATAACATTCCTCTTCACAGCTGTGTTACCATTTTCTCAGAGTACACATTTCTCAAACTGCATTAAACTTCACCAAAGTTTATACAAACATAATCTACCTGTATTTCAGAAAGTAGGGGTCATATTGGAGCTTTACATGCTGAGTGCTAGGTTCACTTCATTGTGTCAGTTACCTCTCAGGCACAGGTAAATGAATGCAAAACCAAATAAATATATTTGAGGTTCCCTAAAATAAGATTAACAAAGTAGTAACTAAATTGAGGACAATAATATCGTGTGGACAGCATAGCGTGTCAAAAATATCAAGAATACAAGTGCAAATAGGTAAGTATAGATTTTCTATTCTTAACTCCACATCTATGTACTTTGAAGATGGATGTATGACGTTACAACGCATGCTGTTACAATGCATGCTGTTACAACGAAAGTTTTACAACGCGAGTGCATTGACAACGCAGGACATTACAACGCAAGTCTTTACATCGACTTGCACTAGATGGCGTGCTAACATTAAAAAAGTGTAATTTACTATTCCAACTCCAGTCCAAGTAACAGTAGGGAAGGTGTTGGGATAGTAAACTACACTATTTTAAATGTTAGCACGCCATCTAGTGCAAGTCGATGTAAAGACTTGCGTTGTAATGTCCTGCGTTGTCAATGCACACGCGTTGTAACAGTTTCGTTGTAATGGTAGTGCGTTGTAAAAGTTGCGTTGTAAAGGTTGTTCCCCTTTGAAGATATATATCGGCAGTGCACATATATGTGCAGTTTAGTGTAGTAACACTTTGCACACCAATAGAAACTGCCCTTCCCGATATTCTTCTTTTCGATATTCTTGGCACAATATTTTGTTCACACAATTGTTTGGACTAAAGATTTTGTCCAAACATCCCTTATCAAACAACTCCACATGCACAAGTGCCATCCCTCTATGTGACTGAATACAACAGCTTCTGCATCCTTGAGCTTTTGTAATGTACAACAAAACTCAAACTAGATCCTTCGTGCCATACCAAAGATTCACGATCCTCCATTGGTCTTCAGAACGACACTTTGCACTGGAAAAACTCAGGACACAATTGTTTCCACGCCAAGACTCAGGGGCTGGACTGTAAATATTCCCGTCAGCTGGAGCAACCACCAACTCATCTCCTTCAACATTAACCTGGCCACTATTACCACTTTCACAATATCAAAGAACAACAATACATTCCACAGACGAGTTCAACTTCATGACACTCCGCTCTCACCTCCCGACATCCTTGGCATCACAATTGCATCACAGAAGAGAAGGCTCCAGCAGAAACCACTCAAGACCTCCTCATGTCCTGAAAAACAGACCAAAGACACTGCTGCGCAATACAAATGTAAACAATGAAAAAGGAAGGCAAAACTGAATTGAAGCAGTCAAATGACTGCAATGACATATTCCACAGTCACCAAATTCACACTACCCCAATAAACTTTGTGATGCACTTTTAGAGCTTGTCATGATACCCATAAGTCACCCAGTGGTTCAGGAAAGCGACAGGCAGATTTTTAAGGAATACATGTCCAAAAAATGTCTAAAGAGTTCTTCATATCTTTGAATGGTATTTATTTGACAACATCAGAATTAGAGCCTGATGAAACATGAAAAAAAACAGACACGTGTTTCGCCCCAAGTGGCTGTCATGCCTAGAGCTTTCTCAAGTCGTAATCATAGCTTAAATTCCAAAATGAAAAGTCTCTGCAGTCATTGCATCAATTTGTGCTGGTGGACAATAACTCCTCTCCACCCAGTTCTGTGAACTCCTCAATACCAGCCACCCAGATATCTCCCCCCGTCAGACACTAGTGCACCCCTAGAGGACATCCAAATTTCCACTAACACTCCTCTCAAGACCTGAACCATCACTCCTAAACTCAGACATCTTTCTCTCAATACCTCTTACACAAAGCCAATCATACAATAGATGAACCTTAATCTAGTTAGTTTAGCCATCTACTAATGAAACTCCAATAGTGTGCTCCTGTGTAAACTGAAAGTAAGTGCTGCTTTTACTTAAATGTCCAACTTCCACTCTCTATAATTGTCACACTGACTTCCATTCTGGCAGGTAAGCCCAATACACCCCCATTTCCACCTGAAAATCACAGCTGATATGATTAGAGTTGCCACACACTGCCTCTGGGCCTATTTGCCATCTTTGATATGGTCTGCCACCCCAACCTGCGATAGGGCTATGAGATCTTGCAAGTTATCATTTTAGACTGATCCTCCTCGTACCTTTCTGGCACATAAAGCATCATCTCGCACCCACCACACTCAGTGAATTTATTCCCACTGACTCAGGAATGCTGCAAGGTTCAATTGGTTTGCAACTCCTGTTAAAGGATTACCTCAGCCCATTAACAGGCCTCATCAAGTCCTTTAATAGAACTATTACAGCTGCACAGATGACATCCAGATGCAATGAGATGCAAAGTGGGCGTCCCTGACCTAACATGACAGGAGAAATGTCGCTAAGCGACATTTCTCCTATCATCAAGCCCCACGCTATGAAGCATAGCGGCAGGAAAAGTAGCGATAACCCCTGTTATCGCTACTTTCCTTACGCCTGCTTCAGGACTGACTTAGCCATGATATCCTACGGAAGGTGGATATCATGGCTAAGTTTGTGAGTCCCTATCAGCAAGCTAACGCCACATTACGTGAGATTATCGCTGGGTTTCCAGCGATAATCTCACGTTAGGCAGTTAGCGTGAGGATTTTTATCGCTGAGGACATAAGCGTTGCTAATGGCACGCTATCTCAGCGATAAAAATCCACGCTAGCCGGCGATAATTATCCTCACGCTAAGAGCGCTGAGCGATGATTATCGCCGGTTGTTGCTGATATGCCCCTTAGTGGCTTAACTCTGACTTGTAAATTAGGCGAGGCCCCTATCGCCACCACAACGTCCTGAAAAGTGACGCTGTGGTGGCGATAGGGGCTTGTAAATATGTCCCAGAGAGTGATCTGACATAGAACATTGCCTATAAGCCATGGACCATTGATGCTAATAAATCACCTGAAACAACTTATTTGAAACCAAAATACTTACAGGTAGAAAATGGATGAACCATTCTACTGTACATAAACTACAAAGAAGAAGCAGTAAGGCAATTACTTCACCTTCCTGCCCTGGAAATACAGGGTCAGATACGCCTCTTTCAAAGCACTTTTCAATACCACAGGGGAATCTAAACAAAGCTTCAGTGATGCACAGAGACATGAACGCTGGCCTCAAATCTGGCATCTCAGCCCTCCATCATTTCTATCCCAAAAGATACACACTTATGAAACTTCCTTCTCTGTCAACAATTGTTTTTTAAACTCACTCCCAGCAAAGATAAGAAACATTCAAAAGCAACTCAAATTCAGGCTGCAGTAAAGACCTGACTATTTCATAAAAGTTGACACCTTACTGCAAAGCAGCCACAGATCCTAACAATTCCACAAAATTGAGTCAGTGTCTTATGTACTGGTGGTAGGTAATAGCATCTCTCACTCCTCAATCAATCAGGATTTATAATGCGCAGCTAATCACCCGATAGTGTATCCAGGCACTTGCCGGTCCAAGAGGCTTATTCGAACAGCCAGGTCTTGAGGGCAATTCAGAATTCCGGAAGTGAGGTGATGGTCCGGAGGTGGGTGGGGAGGCTGTTCCTGGTCCTTGCTGTGATGTGAGAGAAGGAGAGTACTTCACTTCTGCTTTGGTAGATGCAAAGAGTGAGTGAGTCAGAGCGTAGTCTTCTCGGCGGTTGGTGGAAGTTCAGGCATTTGTTAATGTATGAAGGTCCTTGGTTGTGTAGAGCCTTGTGTGCGTGGGTCAGCAGCTTGAATTGGCATCTCTTCTGTACGGGGAGCCAGTGGAGTTGACTTAGATGGGGTGTGATGTAGGATTGTCGGAAGGCCAAGGATGAGTCTGGCTGCGGCGTTCTACATGGTCTGAAGTCTCTGTAGGAGATGTGTGGCGATTACTACTTAGAGGGCGTTGCCGTAGTCCAGTTGGTTAGTGATGAGGGCTTATGTCACAGTGCATCTCGTGTGTAGGGGTAGTCACTTGAAAATCTTATGTAACATGCGCAGTGAGGAAGCAAGAGGAGAAGACGGTGTTGATACGTGCTTTCATGGCGAGTTTGTTGTCAATGATGATTCCGAAGTTTCTATCATAGTTAGTGGAGTGGGTTTTGGTCCCAGATCTGATGGCAAACCAGGAGTAGTTCCATGTGTTGCTGTTGTTGCCAAAGATCAGTACTTCCATCTTGTCTGTGGTCAGCTGCAGACAGTTGTTCTTTATCCAGGTGGCAATGTTTGTCACGCATCTGTGGAAGTTGGCTCTGGTGGTGGTGGGGTCTTCGGTGAGTGAGAGGATGAATTGGGTGCTGGCTGCTTAGGAAATTATATTGAGACCATGGGTTCTGATGATGTTGGCCAGTGAGTTCATATATGTGTTGAAGAGCATGGGGCACAGAGATGAGCCCTGGTGGACACCGCAAGTGATCTCCTTGGATTCAGAGGTTCTTCCGGTGAGGAAGAAGGTGATCCATTTGAGCGTGATCCCCTTGGATGCCGATGTGGGGGAGTCTTTTGAGGTGTGTGGTGGGATATGGTGTTGAAGGCTGTCAAGGAGGATCAAAGCTGCTGTTTCTCCTCAGTTGAGGAGAGTTTGGATGTCCTCGGTGGCTGCAATCAGGGCGGTTTTGGTGCTGTCATCGCTGCTGAAGCCTTATTGGGAGGCGTTGAGTAGTTGGTTCTGCTCCAAGTGTGTCATGAGTTGATATCTTTTCCAGTACCTCCACAGGGAATGAGAGCAGGGATATTGGCCTATAGTTTGTGTGTTTGCTGTGGTCAGACAAGGGTTTTTTGAGTAGTGGTCTGACTTCGGCGTGTTTCCAGGTGTCGGGAAATGTTGCGGTGGTGATAAAGGTGTTGAGTAGTCTGGTGAGTTACTGGCCGATCCTTTGGTTTCTGAAGTTGATGATGTGGTGCGGGCGTGGGTCTGTGT
The DNA here is from genome assembly GCF_964204655.1 of Triturus cristatus. Taxonomy (NCBI): domain Eukaryota; kingdom Metazoa; phylum Chordata; class Amphibia; order Caudata; family Salamandridae; genus Triturus; species Triturus cristatus. Next base: position 1,248,999,579 of record NC_140592.1, on the reverse strand, counting down.
GAGCTTCCAAGTAGATGGATTTCATGGTGGAGGTAGTGTCCTGGGTGGAGAGTATGTTCTAGGTGGTTAATGTGTAGTTGGTGTCGATTACAGTGGTGGCGTAACTGTCGAGGAAGTCCGTTGGTGTGGATTCGAAGTTTCTATATATGGTTGTAATCTTGTAGTGGAAAAAGTGGGTGAGGTTCTCACACAGCTCCTGTGAGGGTATGATTTTGTTTTTGCTGGCAGCTGGGTTGGAGAATTCCTTAACGATGTTGAAAAGTTCCTTGGTGTTGTTGGTGCTGAGTTCGATGCATGCAGCAAGTTCTGTCTTCTTTGTAAGCCCAGATGTAAAACTCTGCTCCGTTTGTGGAGTTTTCAGTATTCGGCAACTCCAAATTCCACGGAGAACGCAGAGTTACCGTTAAACTTCTCTCTACACAACTTAGCGGAGTTTCATTTTTGTTGCCACCGTTGAAATGTCCTTTCACGCATGTGGAACGACTTGCCAGGTGCTTGCAATTGCCCACAAGATTTCACGGCCATTCATGGATGCCACAAGATTTGCTAGCCGGCTGCATGATTCCACAAGATTTTGCGGATGCCAACACTTTATTTGGGCATGCCAGCGACTTCCCGGGAATGTTTTCTGCCGTACACGATCCCAAACGCGCAGGTTCTACTGTGGCTGCAATCTGTGGAAGATTTTCTCCTCAAGAAGCATCAACATCTTCCCAAACTTTTGATTTGGAGTTAAAAACCTCCTCATATTGACATTTGGTGTTGTTTTGTTTTGTGCAAGAAGTCCTTTTTTTGTTTACTTTTTTTCAACTGGAAGGAAGTGCCCCACAGTCTCCAACTTCCTTTTTCTGTCCAGCAGGCTCCTCCCAGTACTCTGTCCATCTCCTGGTCGCTTTTCATATTGATTTGGAGCTGGAAGGATCATTCTTTGTGTCTGCTACACATTGGATTTAAGTAAGTTGGAAAACTGGTGTTGTTTGTTTGATTGAGGCCATGCACCTGCATTTATTTGTACTTTAATGGATTTTTAAAATGTATTGTGATGGGTGGCTTGCTGTTTCAGTAGGGGTCTAGTGATTTCTTTGCATTTCATTATTCTTCTTTTGTAAAGGAAAAATGTTTTACAGTTTACTAAATTTTCTCTATTGTTTTCTAATACATTTGCAATATTGATTTAATTCACTATGTGGCCTAGTCCGCTAATTGACCTTCCAGCCAGTAGGCCCAGTGCTAGTTATAGGTGCATGAAACAACTGCTTCTGTGGTGTCTGTTGAATTTGAAACAGCATTTAGACCATGAATGGATTTGGTTTGAAATACAAAATGTATTTTTTTTTTGTGGTATTTCACGTTGTGTCCCTGCAAAACAGTGTATAGGACTAAGGATGTGTGTTGTTGTAAACATTTCTTTTTAGCCCGGTTAATTTTCGTTTTTGGCATGGATGAATTAATGCTGTGTTCTCTGTTTTACCATGGCTCCTTTGTCTCCTTTGTAAACAATTCTTTTTAGCCCTTTTAATTTTCGTTTTTGGCATAGCTGAAATATTGCTATGTTCTCTGTTTTATGCCTCCTGCTTCTTGTTGTGATGAACATGTGGCTGGTGGCCATTTTGTGTAGGCAGTCAGTGTGCATTTGCCATAGGCTTGAATTTGTTCTTTGTTTGTGGCCATGCTTCCTTGCTGATGTTGTTGTTATGCATGTAATTTTCCTTATTTGTACAGGTAAAATGTTGCACAGTTTAGTACATTTTCTCCATGTTTCCTAATATGTTAGAAAGAGAAATACACACAATTGATGGACGGAATGCAGAACAAATCAAAACATTCACCCCCCAGTCAAAAGATCTGGGTTAAATCCATCATTCTTTTACTTACCGTGCCACCCCAGTTTAGACCTGACCATATGCAAATCCGTCTTGACCCTGTGTCTCATGGGAACAGTCCAGCCCGAACTGCCAATTCCAGGTCCTCCCTGGACCGGAAACAAGCATCCTAGGACCGGTTTCAGGGTTCCACCCCTCTTCAGCCTGGATTGCTTGATTCCAGTGGCACAGTGAGCCCAGGACCCACGTCTGGGCATACCTGGCGCACTTAGAGTGAGAAAGCAAAATACACACAATTGATGGTCGGAATGCAGAACAAATCAAAACATTCACCCCCTAGTCAAAAGATCTGGGTTAAATCCATCATTCTTTTGCTTACCGTGCCACCCCAGTTTAGACCTGGCCATATGCAAATCAGTCTTGACTCGGTGCCTCATGGGAACAGTCCAGCCCGAACTGCCAAGCCTAATTTGTGTGCAATATTCTTTTATTTTAATTCACTATGTGGCCTAGTCTGCCAATGGGCCTTCCAGACAGTAGGCCCAGTACTAGTGATCAGTACATGAAACAACTGTTTCTGTGTTGTCTGTTGGATGAAAAAGTTTTTTTAGGCCACTGATGGATTTGGATTGAAATAAAAAATGTTTTTTTTCTGTGGTATTTCACGTTTTCTTTTCATGTATACAGTGTAGGTAATACCTTTGGAGGATGTGTGTTGTTGTAAACACTTTAAGCTCTGTTAATTTTCGTTTTTGGCATTGCTGAATTAATGCTGTTTTTTCAGTTTTACCAAGCCTCCTTTGTCTGGCTAGTGTGTGTGTGTGTTGACTTTGTTCCACGTGCCATGTGGCCGGGGGCGATTTTTTTACACAGTCTGGGGCTTATTTATGGTCTCTTGCGCTGCCTTTTGTGACGCACCAGAGGTGTAAAAAGTGGGCCTTATTCCACCATATTTGCAAAGTGAAGCATCTACCTAAATGCGTCACTTTATAAACCCCTGCGTCACATTATACCTGCGCCAGGTATAATGTATGCAGGGGGGGCGTTCTGACGCAAGAAAGGGTCATAGAAGTGACGCAGTGAAATCTATGAGCTTTCACTGCGTCACTTCTAGGACGCAAATGCGTCAATATCTTACCCCTGCCTCACAGCAGACGTAAAACTGATGCAGGCACATTTCACATGGGACTTGCCCATGTGTAATGACCCATTGCTGGAGTTGCGTCACTTTTGTGACACACTCCAGCAATGCGTCATTTTTGCGCCTTCAGATACATCAGAAATACTGACATATCTGTAACTCCTTGCGACATGATGCCTCATACTGTAAATATGACGCATCCAGCATTTCGCAAGGAGGGCGCAATGAAAAGTGACGCATCGCTGTTTTCTTGCAGCGATGCGTCACTTTTCATAAATGAGGCCCTCAGTGTCTAGGGGCCTGCATGTGTTCTTTGTTTTCTAGGCCTCGTTCTCCTACCTCTTGTTGTTGTGACCATATGACTAGTGGTCATTTTGTTTTAGCACTAGCCTGCGAGCCTGCGAGTGTGTTTTCCCCGTAGGTTCTCTTGTGACCATGTGGTCGGTGGCAATTTTGTGTAGTCAGCCAGTGAGCTTTCCCTATAGGCCTGTATGTTTTCTCTTTGTTCCCAATGCCTTCCTGCTCAGTGTTGTTGTTCTTGATGACAATGTGGCACTGGCTGGGAGCCATTTTGTGCATCCAGCCAGTGTGGCCCTTTGCCATAGGCTGCATGGAGGGTTTAGCGATGAGATAGCAGTTTAATAACTTTTTTTCATTGATTGGTCAATTATATTTTTTCCTTTTTCCTTTTTTTGTTCATACCATTTTCCACTACATCTGGCAAAACCTCATGTCTGCTATAGGTGCACAACAGCATTCATTGGGGTGACGATGTAGCTTTACGGCTAGAGCGGTCGACCTCGAAGCTGGGGAACCGGGTTTGAATCTCGGCAGCTTCTAGTTCGTGCTATATAAAACTCTTTAAAAAGAAAAAAATCTCTCGGGATTATTCCTTTCATTGTCATTTGTCAGCTGCACGTTCCTGAGTGCCACATCACACTTGAGTGACGCCACGTGATACACATAGAGCAAACAGTTTCATCTGTATGTTGTTGTTGTTTTTGCTCTCTCTTATCCTTTATAAGTTTACAGTCAGTCACCATGAAAGTTTATGTTTGTTTGGTTTTTCGTTTTACGAATCGATACACTGTATTGTTAATTATTTATAATAGGGAGTAACCAGTGACCACACTAAATGAAATTGTGTTTGTTTGTACTACTAATTGAACTGCAACATTGCCACATTTTACTGATGTCCTCCTTGCTTCTTTTCTTTTAGGGGCACAAGAGACAACATCACCAACAGTATTTCCAGAAAGAAGGCCTGTGCATGGCGTGATGCATCAGGGACCCACACAGCACAGACATCTCTTCAAATTGTGAAACTAAGTGACACTGCTAACTGGCAGCTTCAAGATGGCCTCAAAGAAAGGTGCCAGTGAGAAGAAGAAGGAGTTTACCACCACCACCACCACTGGTATGTTGTCGCCCCAGATCTTTTTTGGGGAAAAAAATCTATGCCTGCTGCACCAGCGTCTGGGGAGCAAGCTGGGTGACGCCCCCCCAAATCAGTGGACCCACCCCAATCTTGGCCCAAGCCCATGTTTGTCACAGAGGCAGCCAGTCTAATCACTGCAACGCCAATGAGCAGAGATGTTGAAATTGACTTATCGTTGTCGCAAAGTAGTACCCAAACGTTGCAGGAAACTCATAGAAGTGGACAACACCAGCCACAACCGCCAATAGTAGTTCCTTCCGAAGTATGAGCAGTTTCACCGATTGAGCTTCATGCTGAGCAAGTAGAGCAATCTTCTCCAGAAGAGCCATTGTCTTCCAGATCTCCAGCTAGAATAAGGAGGATTAGTGGTGAATCATCTTCTTCTTCAAGACCCCCTACTGATGATATAGACACCACTTGCATCCCGCCTCAATCTGAAAGTGAGACATGCCACACGATGAATCTAGAGAAAAGGAAGGTTCCAGAAAGCTTTAGAGTTATGGAGGCAGATGTAGTAGAGGAGGATAACAAAGAGCTAGTCGTCATGGATGTTAGCCCAGCCCCAGTGGAGACCAACATTACCCCATCTCAACTTCCCAGAGGGATGTGGCAGTGGCTCCCCAGATCCAACCACCGACAGCTGCCATATTTGCAATGTCCCGGCATCAACCTACATTCACAACCACCGCAGTAGAAGTAGGTCCTGCAGAGAATCAAACGTCAAAATGCCCGCCCACTGTCAGTTCATCTGACATTGGCAGTGGCACCAGCATCAGAAAGTTGAGCTCCCCAGTTTGGGACTTCTTTTTGGATAGCCAGTAGGAGGTGAACATTGCCATATGCTCCGTTTGCAGAGCAAGTGATAGTCAGGGTAAGTTTGGTACAAACTATGATACCTTGGACCAGACAACCCATTTGTGAAAGCACCATACGATCCTTTGGGAGGCGCTCATTAGCGGCCAAAAAACTGCAAGTGTTGTTGGTGAAGGGGAAAAGCTGGCTGAGCAGGGAATTTGAATCCAATCCGATCATGTTGGAAGGTGAAGAAGAGGAAGACATCTTCAGTACGCAAAGCAGTCCTATCTCCAGTAGTGCAGTAGTGTCTCCCACATCAGCAACATTGCTTGTTTAGGCCGGAGGGCCAGTATGAACTCAACCATTCAGTGGCATGTTTGTACAACACAAACCTAGTTAAAATGTTACTGCTGGCCCTCCTCCCTTTTTCTTCTGTGGAAGGGGTGTGTTTCCTTGAATTTGTGACAGCCATCTGCCCCGAATGGTCAGTTCTCTGCCACTACATCACTATGTGCGCAATTGCTTGGACAAGCATAGCAGTAGAATGCTGTTCACAATATCCACCTGACAACAGACATGTGGACCAGTTGCCAAGCCACTGATTACATGTGCATCACTGCACACTGGATCTCTTTTGTGGGGGCTAGAGAAAAATATCTGCAGATGTTGACACTGCTGAGATTTCTAATGCATCTTGAAAGCATGCAACAGTAGCCATGGTCACCATGGAGAAATCCCATACAGCTGCAAACATTTTGGAAGACTTTAATAACAAGGTGTTTGAATGGCTGAGACCAAGAGGGCTTGAGATTGGATTTGTTGCCATGGACAATGGCAGTAATATAGTTAAGGCCATAGATGATGGTGGTTATTTCAGGGTCCCGTGTTTGGCTCACTGCATTGTACAGGACTTTCTCAAAAAAGAAGACCAAGTAAGCAACTTACTGTCCACCTACAGAAGAATCTGCACTTACTTCAGTCATTCATTTAAAGCCCCGAAAAAAGCTGAGGGTCATTCAGCGTGATAATAGAATGCCAATTGAAGCATTCCTACGGGAGGTCCCAACACATTGGAACTCGACTTATTATATGCTTGAACGCCTGTTTGAGCAGTACAGACCAATCAATGAATATGTCATGCAAAGAGGGGATGCAACTGTAAAAGGCATGATTATTGAGATGGACCAATGGGGCCTAGTCAAAAGCCTGACAGAGATGCTCCTTCCTTTTGAGGTGTTCACATGGGAAGTCAGCAGAGAGGACAATACCATGGGCCAAGCTATCCCGTTGTTGCACATGCTACAGGAACAGCTAAAGGAGGTGTCTGCAATGTGCACAGTTCTGGAGGAAACTAAAGATGCGTTTGACTTGGTGGAGAGCCTAATCCTTCGCTTGTCTGCTAATACGGGGGTGCAAAGTGGCATTGTGTCCTTCAAACATTACATCTGTGTCACAATTCTCTATCCATTGTACAAACCTTTACTGTCCATTTTTATTTCGTTTTCAGATGGGGATGTTAGAAATCACAAGACATGGATAGCTGAGCAAAGCAGTGAGCTGGAAAAGAACAGCAGGTTATTAGAAGCCCACTCCTCCAAGGCACAAGTCCTGCAGGGCAACCTTCAAGTTCAGAGCCTGAGGGCAATGCTGTTGGCTCACAACTGCCAAAACCAACAACAAGAACACCATCAACAACAAGAGCAGGAGCATCAGCCCCAAAATCTATCTGCAACGGAGGGGTTTCTACTGGCAGGGCTTAAGTCCAATGCAGAGGCGAGGGCAAAAGAGGTCGAGCAAAGTGGAGCACCAGCAATTAACATTGAGCGAATGGTCCAGGCCTATCGGTATGATGCAACAAAGTTCTACCTTGATCAAAACCCATTGGTGTATTGGTATGGAAAGAGGTGCCAATGGCCAGTGCTCAGAAGTCTGGCAATAAACTAGCTGGCTTGCACGGTAGCCAGTGTCTTCGCTTAACATGTTTTCAGTGTTGTTGGTAGCGTTGTCACAGTGAGAAGGACAAGTCTCTCGCCCCAAAACGTGGAGAGAGTAGCCATGATCATAATGAATCAGCACTTTATATCACCGGATTACTCCATACCTGAAGTACCGCAGGAGGAAGATGAGGGAGACTCAGGTCATGGAAGTAGTGTGTTACATGACTTACTTCTGGGTGAACCACGGGAGTTTGAGGATGAGCTCTACCTCCCTCACTGCTAGCCCTGTGCCAACAACAACCATAGAACGTTCTCTCAGTCTTTAGTCTATCGCTGATCTGCTTTCTTTCTTTCTTTGACGCCAAAACCCCCCCCAAAAAAGATATAGCTACAAGGGAACATTATTATTTACTTTATTATTTGTTTGTGTCTGGTTGACTAATTCCTCCCCAGCATGTTACTCTTAGACACATTTTATTGCCGGATTAGAGTTTCAACTGTGTGCAGTGAAGAAGTACTGCCCCCATACCCATTTCCCTCTGATCATTGGATGGAGAATACAAACAAATGTGTGCCTGCCTCCAACCCTGGGCCGTGACTATCTATCCTTTACTACCCTAGAGGGACTGCCCCACATGTGACATTATAATTCAATTTATACTGGCCAATCTCTGGTTCGTGAACAAATTGTTCTGCATTCTGAAATGCACCATAAATCAATCGCGATGAGCACATCGGTAGAACAGGTAAATGGCATGCACTGCACACTGAGTGATTGTTGCTTGTTGTGAACTTGTGATGAATCATCATGTGTGTTGAGTAGAAATGATTCATGTGGTGGCAGGCAGTATGACACTGGGTGTTTGTTTATCTGTAACTATTACACTTAAAATGTGTTTGTGATGATTTACAATGTTGGTGGTGTACTGACGGCTGATCAATAATTTTCCACAAATGGTTATTTTTTTCTTCCCCTTTGAGAGATAGCAAGATTCCTTCACCCAGTCCACTCCACACTGCTTTGTTTGATTGTTTTCTGCTTTATACTCCTCAAAGAGTCATACCCGGCCAGTCCCTTAGCTAACACAAACACAAATCTAGTCTACACAAAAATGACTCAATCTTTCCCTTCTTGTTGTGCAACAACAAAATTGTACCACATGCTGATCTACTGCATTTGAGTCAGTACTCGGGACACAGTTGGTACGGAGTTGGACACCATGCACGGAGTCAGACTCAGGAGGATCAGAGATGACGGAATGACTCAGGGAGTTGGCGTGACTACTTCGAGAACTGCCACCAGAAGCAGATGGAAGTTTTCAAATTGCTTGAAATCAGCGGATTTGGTAATAACTTTCAAGTGGCCTAAAGGCAAACAACAGACCCACACAGCTCTGTGTAGTGGTGGTGGGTGGTGAGTGATGGTGGTGCGTTGATTTTTACTTAATTGGAAGCATGCTACGTTGCTGGGTGTGTGCTCAGTGCTGTCTGGCTCAAATTCGAAGCTAAGTGGTGTTTGGGTGGGGGGGCTGTTGTTGAAGGTAACTGGAAACAGACTTTTAGCCATGCTGCCTCTGAGTCTTCTCTTCTTGTTGCATTCCTCATGCAGTTTAACATTTCTCCTTGATTCTTCACTATCTTTTTTGTTTTTCAATCTACAGGCCCTCTTACCCTGCGCCGTACTGAAAATACAATATAATATACTCGCACTTACCGTACCGCATCCTCCAGGCTCCCAATATTGATGGACAGTCCAAGAGGAATGCAGATGCAACTCCCAATTTAGCAATATACAGTACATTTTTTCTCTTTAATCATTAGAACTGTGTGTGTTGTGTATGTTTGCTACTTGATTCCTACAGATATTTTAATGTTATTTGCTATCTTTCAAAGCTCGGTACAGCAGAACATAATGTAACTTCTGTCTCTCTGGGGGCAGACGGACAATTTGATTTGGTTTACCTGAACTACTCCTCATCATTCCTCCATTTCCTTTTCCTCCCATATCAGATTTATGATGGTCGGCTGCCAAGATGAATGGTGACTTGTGGAGTGTTTGCTTGTCTTTGTCAAGAACCCCTAAGCCTCTTCCCCCAGGCTGTGTGATTTATTGAGGTGTGACTAAATGAAATTGACACCATTCATTGAACTCACACTTCGAGGGGTGGATGTGGTGAAAGCAACACCAACTCAGTGCATGGCGAGGATCATCTTCAGCTCTAAGTATAACCCACACTGGCAATGTTATATGAATTTAGATTAGCCACCCATACACAGTATTCAATATTTAAACTTTTTTCAGAGGAACATAATTCATAATTGCCAGCATCATCCATAAGGAACTGTATTGTGTCAAAAGTTATGCTTGTCCACTTCATAGCGCGAGTCGACTTCATTGCATAACTTTTACTACCATTATGATTATTTTAATTTAGCATTGCTTATCATATTTTCTCTATTGTCTCTCCACTTCTTGTGTACTAGTAGTCTATTCTTGGGTGACTGTCTCATTTGTTTTGCAAAGCTTGCATATAATAACTGAATTAACTCAGTTTTTATTTCAATTTAATTAGTTCCCTGTGATGAATATACCTCATCCTACAGTTTGGGTTCAGTGAAGAGGAAGTGGGACCTTGCTTTTGGATCTGGTGCTCTCACTATTCGACTAGTCCGCTAGCATGCTGCTACTGATTACTACCACCACCATGACACCTTGGGAAACCATGCAGCCATCGCTTCGTCTAATCAGGTAAGAGAAGAACTGTGGAGGATTAATTGTTGAGCTGCACTACTCGATATACAATGGAAATTCACACATCCACCCCCTCCGAGTCCTTAAGGGTTAATATAGTTGCAGACTGCAGAGACTAGGAGGATAGAGTAGTAGTGAGGTACTGCATACATTTTTTGTTGTTGTTACACTATCATCACATTTTTAAAACTGGCTGCGGACCTGCGGCAAAGGCAGCACTGGGAAGTACAACAGTAACCCCCAAACAAAGTTTTAAATCATATGTACAACTATAAAAAATGTATTGTCCTAACAAATATAAGCTAGTAAACCCACAAATTCTGCCCCTCTCTCCTTAACCCCAACTAATGTCCAAAGTAAGCTTAGTCCAAAGTAAAAGTCCAAAAATGAAATTGTCCATAAAGAAGAAATAAATAGAAAAACCCCAAAAATGCCCTAACTCCCACATTCCCGACCTCTCCCCAACAAGTCTCACCCAGCAAATACTCTCCTCCATCCTGGCTTCAATGCACACCAGCCTATGGAGCATGTGGTGCTGAAAGGCTCTAAAATAGGGGGAACAGCAGTGGTGGAATTGCAGCGGGCGGCTGCCTTGTGACCATGGAGCTGGACTACCAGAGGCACTGGGGCCTGGCTGGGGCCCCGGTATTTGAAGCTGCAGCTGCTGCCGCCTCCTTCTCCTCTGACACCAGCCGCTGGTCTGATGGCCTCCAGCTTCCTTTGCCAGGTCCTGGCTGCTACCTCCTGCCTGTTGGGTTGTTGTGATGGATTGGCAGGAGTAGCTATATCAATAAAGAAGAAAAGCCAAATTGTAACCAATACTCTTAACAAAACTAACCCTGGGCGTAGTTCGCGAAGTAGCACTTCGCGAAGCTACGCAAAGTGCAGTTCGCACTACGCGTAGCACTTCGCGAACTGCGTAGTACCTTGTTCGCACTGTGCCAGATGTCGTTTTCAATGATTGCACAGTGCCGACAAGCAACCGGCACTGTGCAATCATTGAAAATGGCATCTTGCACAGTGCGAGCTGTAGTTTTCTGTTGCTCAAGTAGATTTTTACTCGAGCGGCAGCTTTTTCAACGCGAACTGGTAGTTTCTCATCGCGAGTGGTCGCGAGCATACGCGACCACTCGCAATGAGAAACTTGACCTCCTCGCGTTGGGAATCTCACCGGGAGGTTTATTTTCCATGCTCGCGATCGCCAACTTGATGTTGCTGATCGCGAACAAGGAAAAAGTCTCGCCGGGATGACATTTTGCTTGCTCGCGGTCGCCAACTTGACGTTGAGGACCGCGAGCAAGCAAAAAATGACCGTAGCACTACGCAACACTACGCTACGCGTGTTCGCACTGTGCTACGTGCAGTTCGCGTAGTGCGAAGTAGCGCGAACTTCGCAAACTACGTGAGCGTAGCGTAGTGCTTTGCCCAGGCTTAAACAAAACACATACAATGATATAGTGGCACAGTAGCACTAGCAGTAAATAACATTTGTTGGTATCCTCAGGCCATTCGATTTTTGATGTGATTACAGGTTCAGGCATTAAGCCCTATGGAGTATAGAAGTATTCTTCTCTCTCTTGTTGGGATAAATTAATGTAGGCATGCCAGCTCAGCTAGCGCCATAGACAGACATACTCATGTTGCGTTACCTTGCTGCTGTCTACAGGTGGGGCAGCTGTACTAGACAATTATCTCTTTTCCTATCATGGCCATGCTCTGTTAAATGCCTCATTTTTACCCTGACGACAACAAGGCAGATGAATAGTTACTATGAATGATATACATCACATGAGGTACTACTAACTAATTATGAAGAAGACAATTATCCAGACAGACATCCTCCTGCAATGCACTACAGTACAGGGAAAGGATTAAGGAACATGATATTGTATTTTGCCCGGTGTGTGAATATCGCATTTTTAGGAACAATGGAAATAATTGTGGACCTAGACAATGTTCATCATAAACATATACATGCAACCTCTGTTCAGTGGTATCAAAAATATTTTTTATTATTATTGTCTTTATAAATAAATTAAATTAGATACACAAACAAGGAATAAAACATATTTCCAAGAGCCATGTCAGAAATGATTGTCCTCTGTATACATTGATATGATTATTCTGTCTGTATGTTCTTGACATTAATTGTATCATGTTAAACAGTTCTTCATATATCAATGATTGACACTGTGTACACAGCATCTGTTATTTGGTCAATACAAGAAATTTATCTCTGTAATTTGACTCTGTGAGCCCGGTGTGAACATACATATAGAGGACTATATGTTTTATTCCTTGTTTGTGTATCTAATTTAATGTATTTATAAAGACAATATTAATAACAAATATTTTTGATACCACTGAACAGAGGTTGCATGTATATGTTTATGATAAACATTGTCTAGGTCCACAATTATTTCCATTGTTCCTAAAAATGTGATATTCACACACTAGTTATTTTCCCTGATTTAGGAACTTATGTCAGGGGTACCCTTATTTTTACACATATTGTATTTTGCTCGTTCATTACAGACTATCCCATCCACAAAATGCAAAGTCACCTAGGGGCACATGCATCAACCTAAATACCGATCGCAAATGGGACGATTCGCAGAATGGGCCCCTTTGCGACCAGTATTTAGGCAATTGGGATGCATCAACCCAAAATCCATACGCAACATAGATAATCGCAAATTTTGCGATTACCTAATTTGTGAATGCTGTTAGGGAATTGCAAATCGCGATTCCCTATTTGGGATGCATCAAAGCCTTTCCTAAATGCGACTTTGCATTTAGGAAATGCTAATTACCATCAACTGCAAGTTGATGGTAATTTGCAAAAACTGCCTTTTTCAAAGTGCCATGTGGTGCACACATATGCCCTTGAGGCATATGTGTGTACCACATGAGCATACATGCCAAATTTGGAGGTGCATCAGGGTGGCCTTTAAGGCCCCCTAGCACCCTTCAAATTGCATATGCAATTTGCGAGTTCCTATTTGGTACTCGCAGATTGCGAATGAATGGGAAGGCATTCCTTAATAGCGATTTGCAATTTGTGAGTCGCAATTAAGGAAATTTAAGGAAGCACATTTTTTTTGCGAATCCTTCATGCATTGCATTTTGCGACTTCTAAATACTTGCTTGATGCATGTGCCCTTATGTCTTTATTCCCACTTTACTCCCTGGCCTCACCCTCCATCACCACATTTAACATTACTTGTCCCCAACAAAATAGATTTGCTTGGCAGTAAGGAAAATATTTATTAACTTAGTCGACTGCAGGTAAGTTAGAGGGAATAGGCCGGATAGGGAGACGTTTCACTGATCATCATCAAGTGCCTAAGCTTTTGCTCTTAGTGACTCACTTTGTTCGGCAAAGGTTGAAAGGGGAAAATTTGAACTGACGTAATCCGTTATGGAAGCAATAATAAAATATATCACTTGGCCCGAGGAAAGAGGCGCATGCAAATAATCATTTTTTTCAAATTTTATGGAAGGCTTGGACAGAACAAGGAAGTTAGGAAAGGACTGAAGTTACTTATGTACTAAGAAGTGAATGAGTGGGCACTAGAATTGAAGGGAAACACAACTATTTATTTTTTGCATTCCCATGACATTTGCAAAGGGGCTTACACAATAACTGAGACAGACGCACATTACACAGCCAACAATGCAGTGCCGCTGATGTAACCATGCAGCTGATAGGTCACCCATGGCTGTCACTGGCGAAATGTTATGGGTAGGGACTCAGAAGGCGGCGATTGATGATGGGTGGGTACTAGGAAGGATACATAATATATGTTACACTTAAAAGCTACTGTGAGTCAAGGGAGTAGTCTGAAATACCACCTCAACCATTTGAATCAAAAACCTTGATAAGAAAAACATTCCTTGTTTGCTCTTCTTCACAGGGATTTTTCTATTCATCATTGCTTTGTTTTTCTAGTATTGTATTTTTATTCTTCACTCTTGGCTTTGCTACTCAGTCTCCATTTAAGTTTTACATTCTCTCCATCCAGTCTTCACCTATGAATACCATCCATCCATCCATCCATCCATCCATACATCCATCCATTCAAACATGGCTCTCATTCTCAACAAACTTTTCACCAACATACATTTGTCATTTAACCACTCATGCATCCTTTCACCCATCAAACCCCCGGAGGATTCCTTTGACCCATACACTTTCACCCACCCAGGCAAGCATCCTTTCACCTTTCATCCATCCACCCATGCATCCTATCTGCCACCTATTGTATATGCATCCTTTCACCCATACATCCTTCTCTGCCAGTGATATTACATTTCACCTGTCCTTCCTCCTTCCATCCTTCTTTCCCTTTCCCATCAAACCACAAGGTCTGACTCTTCATGAAACTTTCCCTGCTGAGTTAAAGATATAAGAGGCCATTTACTTAGTTACTGCAGTATATGCTAAGTACAGAGTGGTGTGTTTACAAGTCTCAACAGTACAGTGTACACCCTTGCAGCGAGTATATAATTGTCAATAAGCAAGCAAAATGACTTACCACTGCCCACAACTGCCACTGGTTCACCCTCTACAGCTGCTGCATCTGCTGGCCCTGACACTGGTGGTCGGTGCAGCTATAAAAAACATTACACATTTTTTAGATGCCAGATACGTCTCCCCCTATTTATTTATTTATTGTTTGTAGCAAAATTGAAAATACACCACACACATCACTACAATTCGGATACAGACAGTATCTTCTATCGAAAATAAGAGGTTGGGTATTTTGTTGGTGGCAACTTTTTAAAAGCCTCTCAAGAAGACAACCTGTAAAGGACTGGAGTGGCCAGAGCTATTGGTAAATCTGAATTTTTGAAAAGAAATAAGAGTGGACAACTGGAACTGGAACTGGAACTGGAATTAAGGTCTTAGTTGGCAGATGCAATAGGGCTGTCCTCCTCCTCATACTTCCTTCCAGCCCCAGCCATGGTTCACGGCAATCAGTTCACCATGAACTGCTGCTAATAATACTAGGCCTAGATTTGAAGAATAAGACATAACTTTGGGGTGTCCAAAGTGACACGGCCCTCTCTCGTTTAGCGATTGAGCAATGACATGAGAAGGTAAAAGAAAGCCTTCTCATCTCAACAAACATGCGTAGAATACCTTACTTGGGCTGCAATCTGCATGGTAGAGTAGTAGTACTACTAGTAGTAAGTGACCATGACCAATGGGTTCTCTGAGTCTTACAGTACCACCACTAGGCAGGGAGAGAGGGAAAGCTGACTGAAAAACCAGAAGAAAGGAAGCTGCAGACAGGCTACAGCTTGAGGGAAAATACGGACACTAGAAATATAAAATACGTAAATAGGATAATGCAGGGATAACATGAATTTATAATCGGATAGGTCGAAGAGGATTTGGAAAAAAAGAATATTAGGAAACGGGTAGAAATAAATAGTTCAAAATTAGGAGCGGTAAAAGTCTAGGAAATATATATTAATATTAACAACAAGAGAACTTACTTGGGCCAGGAGAGCCATCGGCCGAGGAGCGTTCTTGGGAGGCACCTCCAGCTCCCCTGCCTCTAATGACCTCTTGCCCCCGGATGCTGATGTAAGACATAATTAAAGACAAAAAATGATTGATGGTAATTAAATAATCTCTCCAAAAATATTTTTTGACAGGAAACACCAATTGCAATAACCTTGAACTTCTTTAAATCAGATTTACTAGAAGTAGACCAATATCGTGGTCGCAGACTGTCCTGCCTATTCATTCCACATTTTCTAAACCTACCTAGCCCACCTATTCCACAGACTTTGGATTTACTAATAAATTGCAACTAATGATATTTGCTTCTAAGTTCCAATCTCATTTGCAATCATTCTCAACCCCCTTTGACGGGCCAATTCACTGTCTGCATTTTATCTTTAAATGCATAGATGGACGCACACATACATCAAATTGGTTGGGTGCTTGTCACTGTACAAGCTACAAATAAGGTTCTAAGAACTGAAGTTAGAGGACGCAAGCCGCTAAATTACTAACACTAACTACCGCCTTTTTTGGGGCACGCTTCTGTGCCATGATGCGGAGGGAGGGTGGAAGAGAGAAAATTTAGAAAGTTTTTAAAAACAGGAAGAAGGGGGAAAGGAAGTAAAAACAATTAGGAAGGACGTAAAGAGAAAAAATTAAGTTCATAACTCATTAAAACACACAAAAAAGTAGAAAAAAACACAAAATACACACTTAGGAAGACAAAGGGTAAGATAATAAATAAAAAAGATCAGAATTTATTTTTTGAAATCAAGGATTGAAAGGATTAAAAAAATGATCAAAAAGTTGGCCCCAGCACCATAACAGAGAAAGAAACAAGATGGGTGCGCCCATGCGCGACCGCATGCTGCAGCTTGTGTGATATTTCTGCCCGAACATGCAATCTGCATTGCCATACGGCGTAAATGTCTCCCAATCAGGCGGGACAAGCAACTCTGTCTGCTCGCGCAACTCTACGTAGTGCAGCAGAGTGTGTTTTTCAGCCTGGGCATAGTTCGCGGACTTTCGCTACGCGGAACTCCGCGAAGTGAGAAAAAAACTCAGGGAAGTACCGCAAGTGGCAGAGTGCAGGGCGAACTGCCGTTAGCACTGGTCTTCCTGCTGCTCAGGTAGAAACTCCACCTAAACGGCACTTACCGTTGCGAGCGCGAGCAGGGAAAAAACTCTGCTGCACTATGCCAAGGCCTAGTTTTTTTGCGGCTTCTCAAAGTTTCCTGTACACTGCTACGCGAACTCTGCCCACACTTACTTCTTTGTAGCCGTTCAGATAGGCGGTGGTAAAGATTGAGCCCAATCCAAGCTTAAGTTCATCTGAAATATTTCTGGCTTTACAGCAATCCTATGGTCATCGTGCCCCACACCACTTTTAACTATATGTATTGCCAACTATATGTCTTACCGTTCTTTGTGTCATTCCACAAACATATAAGCTGAGTCACAGCAGGAGCACCCGCGGAGGCCCTAGGGCTGACACTAATATTCTTTCCATTCAGGTGACACTATAAGCCAACAGTTTTCCAACAAAGCACAACCATTTAAATAGCTTGCTACCCGTCCACAAAGAAGCTCATACAGTGCAATTTGTCTGTTATTTGTCACACTGAATATAATTGAATATGTGTTTCCTCAAACTAATGTACATTTGGAAAGTAAATGTAGATTAATTTAGAATAAGGACTGTGTGAACCAATAAAGGGGCATATTATCAAGAAACGGCGTTAAAATGATCGCCGCTTTAGCGGCAGAAAACTGCCGCTAAAGCGGCGATAATGGGCTTGATAATATGCTCTTGAGAATTCCAATAGAATTCCCATAGAAGCCCATGTTCTGGTGTCAACCTGGGCTTCTATTGGAATTCTCACGGGCATATTATCAGGCCCATTATCGCCGCTTTAGCTGCAGTTTTCTGCCGCTAAAGGAGGGATAATTTTAACGCTGTGCTTGATGATATGCCCCGTAGTATCTATGAACAAACATTTAGATCAGTGAATCTCCATTCAGAGCAAAATATGCTTTCGGAAAATACTGGCACAGCATGCCAACTGCATGAAGGAACTAACCAAGTCCAAAGGGAGCAGGGCCTGAAAAAGCTATGGTCATTCAGGAAACACAATGTTGCACCCATATATCTTTTCCCAAACAAACAATGACAATTATTCTCTTTAGGACTGCACAATTCTGTACTGCGCACTATGAAATTTTAATTAGGCCTCAATTACAAATGCTCCAGAGGACGGTGCGATATCTATTGCACATTTAAATTAGATACTAAGGAGATCTAAATTCAACAGGTGTGATAAATAGTATAAATTATGATTTTTGTCTGAAAAAGGGAGATAAGTTACAGATTTTAGTGTTTACTGCACCAAAGTCTGCATGCCTTGTTATTTACAAGGCACTGATCCCCCAGTAAAGTTTTTCCCAGGTAAATTTTGGCAAGGGAAAGCTGTTGAAATTTATCTGGGAATCATTTTGCGGTTGTGGTGCTTGCGGTTCCAATATGTGCTGTAGCAGGAGTTACCATACTTTTCAAAATTAACTGGGCCAAACCACTTCCGTTCACATTACTCAAACTTTTGCGTGCGAGAAAGGTGTGCACTGCAACCTAAAACACATATAAATTATATCTCAAAAATGTTTTAAATGCATCAATGATGGTCCAATTGAAGCCGTAATTAATTCTAAATGACTGCCTTTACCCTACAGCACATGACACAATTAAGATATCTTTTGAGAATTTTATTTATAGGGAATATAGTCATGTCCACGGCTCAAATTAATTTATATTTCCCTATACAAATCCACCACCAATCCTTTTGGGTTCCGGAGTAGCGTGCTACTCATCGAAAAAGCACGTTGACACCTCATCAGGGGTAGTAGGTGCTTACAATTACAATAGTACACAACATTTTGTAACCTTAGCATTTCTTCAAAAACTGTCTGCTTTAAATATACAATGTGTGTTCTACATTAAACAGGATACACAATATTTTATACTTTTGACGGACTGCAAAGGTTCTGAGGTGCTAGCCATTTTATCAAGCCCACAGGGTGAAAGGGTAAGATGCTCTTGATGGAATTCAGATTCAAATTCAAGTCCATCTCCAGTGGGGTTTAGGTCTCTGTGAAAGTAGAGTTGGTTGAGAGACTGAAGGTTAAAGCCAGGCTCAAGCTAGATTGCCTCGCTCTGGCTCAGCTCAAGGTCCTCTTAGACGCTTATGCTCAAAACGAGCCAAGCATGTGAGAAGTTGGCCTGGTATATGCTGTCCACTAATTAAAGTGGGCAACTTGTGCCTGTCCAAACAACCCTTATTGATCAATAGGTTAAAGTCAACCTTTATGGAAAGCTATCCTAGTGGTAGCTATGGAGAGCAGCTTTCAGGCTAAGTCTCGAAGGAATGTAAAGCAGCTTGTTTTACCAGAACAGAACCTCCTGAATGACCAAATGAAAGAAGAACCACGCAAGCGATATATAAAATATATGTGTTTATTACTAAACACTCTCTACTAATCTCTATATGAGGTTAGAGCACAAAGCACACAATATTAAATCAATAGAACAATAGTAAATAGCACAATACACAGAGGGCTCCAGGGGGAGACCGAACCATATACCAAGAAAGTGGTATAACAACCACGACTTCACTAGACACAGTGCCAAGAGCACGTAGAATCGCTGGGACCCCAAGGAACCACCCAAAGTAGTGACACAGGATCCACAGAGGACGGGTGCAGTGTGAGAACACAGACGCGAGCTCTGTACAACTCTATGGGAAAGTCGTGGTTGGAAAATTACAGTTTAAGGATACTTCGGAGAGGACTTCAAGCAAACCCTTTGGACCATAGAAGGTTCTAAGGCCAGCACCCTTGTGAGTACTGAGGTACCCGTGTCACCTATCACAGAGGAGCCGGGTGCATAGGGGTCAAGTGGTGCCGGAAACCCTCGTCGTTTTAAATGGCGTGATGTGAAGAACCTGAAAGCAGAGGAGACAGAGTCTGGGTCACTTCAAAGTGACCAGGTACACAATAGAGGAATTTGATGTTGGGTGCTTCAGGTGTGAAGATGGGATGCCTTCACTCTGCAGCCACAGGGACCAGGAGACGTCGACGACAACCAAAGTCCGGAGGTGAGCTGTCCCACAAAGGATGTTGGGTGCTGGGGGGTGTCAGTGTCTGGATCGAACACCAACAAGACTTGGCAACTGCAACCCACGTGGGCAAAGGAGACAAGCTACGGTGAGGACCTGCAAGGTCCTGGGGACTCTCCAAGCAATGGAGAGTCAGGGCACATCTGGAGCAACCAGGGAAGTCCAAGGAAGGTCAAAGTTACCTTCACAAGGACCCACAGGCCATCGGACCCGGAATCGTGAAGGGACCTCAAGCTGAACCACAAAATAACAGCCCACGGAACACTCGTGGAGTGTAGGCCAGAAATCTTCAGTGGAAATACTTCTCGGGGTCAGGACTACAAATATCCCAAAGCACAGCCTCAGGGATCGCCAAAAAGCATATGCTGCTGCAAAAGTACACGGTGCACATGGGTTCGGGTTGCACGGACTCCACGAGGGATACTGGTCTCAGGATTGGGGAGAGAGCAGACCGATCTCAGAGATGCTCGGGAACCCACCTCCTGTGTTGCAGAAATCTTCGCAGTCCTTAGGCGCTTGGGAGATGCAAACCATTCAGATGCGTTAAGGTGCCTGCTGCTGCAGGGGTGTAACTCCTTTACTCCAAGGGAGATTCTTCTGTCGTCCAGTGAAGTGTAGACCGTCAAAGTACTGGGTTTCTATAGCAGAGTTTATTCCAGGTAAAATATAAAGTCCTGTAGTCAGGGTTCCTACTTTATACCCAAGGAAGGGGTGGGAAAAACTCTGGGGACCCACCTATGGGAGGGTCAGGACAGAGGGGTAGCTACACCCATGTCTTTTGTCCAGTTTCATTCCAGAGCAGGAGCAAATGGCTCCTGCAACTGGTTTGAGCTGGACTATGCACAGGGACACCAAATGTTCCCCAAGTGCAGACTTTTTGGTACCCTCAGAGTACGTCCACCCAGCCCCAATACACTAAAACCTGTCTGGGAGGTGGTCACACCTCCCTGTGACAGGAAACCTATTGTCAGGCCTTCCCCTGCTCGAGCTCAGCTGAGCAGCAGGAGGGCAGACTCGTGCCTGTGGCTGGCAGCATCCATTTTGTGATGCCCAGGTCGAGAAAGCTGGTACTGGGTGTACCGATGTTTCACATAAGTCCCTCTAGAAGGGTCGAATCATACCTCCCCTGCCAGTTACAGGCGGGGAGGCATGATTCCAAGGTGTTTGACACCAAACACGACATGTTTCTAAGCAGCCGTTTTAAAGTTAGCATTTACCGTGAGGTTATAATGCACCTAAATATATATGGTTGGCTGCATCACTGACAATCCCGGAAAATATGTTCCGAAGGCTGCATAGGGGCTCTGCTCATGCAGGGGCACCCTCTCACATAAAATCCAGCACCCTGCCATAGGGGTGACTGATAGGTTCATATGTGCAGTGATTTAGAATAGATATAGGTAACCTATATCTAAGTAAGGGGTGCATGCACCACCTTACTCAGGCTGCAGTAGCAGACCTGTGGTGCGATTTTGAATGGTCTCTCAGGGGTGGCACAATACATGCTGCACCCCCTGTGAGACCTCTGAGGTACCTATGCCCTGGGTACATAATGTACTAGTGACTGATAAGGGTACCCCAGTATCCAATCTGGCGTGTACCTAAAGTAAATGCAATCTATTTAGAGGAGAAAGCAGCTAGACTGGGGTCCTGGATAGAAGGATCCCAGTCAGTCAAAGTCGAAAACAGTGATACATCAGCAAAAAGTGGGGGCAACCATAAGAAGCTGACCCTACTCTCCTACAAACCACACTCCAACCTCATGTGGAAAGAATTAAAAACATTGCATTAACCTGTGATGTAAAACAGGAGAAATTAATAGCCATCTAATGGCTGTAATTCACAATGTGAAACCAGAAAAACTGAGATTTTCCTGACTTCCCCGCTTTACCAAATGGTGTGTTCTTAGGCAATATTTAATTTTGCATCTAGGCAACATTTAGGATGCACATGACAACTGTCTTGCTTCTAAGTTCACTTTTGGCATTGCCGTTAAGGTGGAGGGGGCATCAATGTTTTTTAACTTCAAGATAAAAACCATCACTTGTAATAAATTCTCTTCAGTGCAGTGATCTAATCTGATGCACTAATCATAGCCAGACTATCTGACTTCAAGGCACTGTTCAATACCCACGAGTAAAAGGTTGGTGGCAGGTGCAGCCTGCCCTTCCGTCACCTTTTTGCAGACATAAAGAGTTGTCAGTCAGGCTGAGCGAAGGTAAGTCTGATAGACACACTTTAAAGAAAGGTTTGCAGTCAGACACTATCAACATGCGCTAAATGTGCAACTACCTGGCTGCTTGAGCTGAACTCTGATGGGCTGAGGATTTCACAACCTGTGGGTTTGACCTCCTCAGCTGTGCTAAGCGCCTTGAGGTCTGTGAAGATTTGGGTGTATTCTATGGTATGGCTGTGTGGCCTAACCGTGTAATACACTCACAAAAACTGTCTGGGGTCCAGCCAGGCTCATTTGTAAAACTTTAAGCTCAAGCATGGGTAGCTATGGCTTCGAGCAGCAAGGCTTAAACAAAGGAACTAACGTAAAACAGTTAACAGCACCAAACAATGAAATAAGCAAGCTACACAACATTAAAGAAATCCAACACCAAATCACAAAACTAGATATTTTTATGAATTTTAGAGACCAAGATTAGCAAAACCCACCAGGGGGTGCCAGATATATAGATTTTTAAAGAAAACTCAAATCACCTTTTCACCACAAACAAGCATTGGTAACTATAAAGTTTTAAAACCTTTGAAAAATTTGGAAGAGTTGTGTTCTACTACTCCTGCCCAACTTGGGTGACCAAATCTGAAAGGATGGAGGTCTGAGGGGCCAAGAAGGAGTCTTTGGATAGTTACATGGCCACCAAAGCATTTTCCAGTCCAGTTGCAAACTTTACAGCATGACTGCCATAGACTACAATGAAGTGGTCAGGTGGAGCGACTTTGACCACAGAGATCGGGATCCCTCAAAGTCCTCTTTGAGACATTAGAAAACCACCTATGGCTGAGCTACCGGTCTCCTTCCTCAGCAGGTCCCAGCGATATCTTTTTGTGGAGGCTGGTGTCCCTCTTGAGTGACAAATCTGGACTCAGAAAACACTCTTGCATCCGGCTGACTTGAGTGGAACATTTGCCCATTTAGGATTGCTCTCTTGGTGCACCCAGCGGCAGTCAGCTAAGATTTTTCTGGAGTGGGTACTGACTTGCCAGGTTGGGCTACTTCAGCTTTAATGGTCCTGATGCTGGTTCCAGGGGGGTCAGCTATCTGACCATTGGAGTCACTGCATTGGTTTGGGGCTTGAGACTGACTTTTCCCAAAGCCAGGAGCCACAGACACAGTCCTCTCTTCGCTAGCCCAAGGTGCAGCAGGTACAGGCAAGCAGATGGTGGACTGCATCTCCTGCACCTTGCCAAGTCCAGGGCTCAGCAGGGTAGTCCCTCTTTGGTTCTTTTACCAGTTCCAGCGTGATTGTAGGTTCAGAGTGCCAAGGGTGCCATATTAATCCCCAGAAAATGTCCTGGGACGATGATGCAGTCACTAGTCAATGAGCTACCAGGTCCCCTCCCTCTTGGTGGTGACTTTCGGGCTATGAATGGCATCTAGCAATCTCAGAGTGCACTATTCTGCCCACTCTCAATATGTCTGAACCCTTTCTCGGATGTTAGGAGCTTAATATATCACCCTAGATGTGTGGCTACCTGTGGGCTACATGGGAAAACGGGTGTGGGCCCGGGTCTCTCCTCTCTGTCCCTGCCACCAGCTTATCTACCCAAGCAAAGAGCAGCCCCTCAGGAGTGTGAATGCCATTTTCCAACCACAGGTGGCTTTGCCTTTGAAGCTGGCCTGTAGGGCTAACACCTTAATTTGTTCCTGCTAGGGGGAGGTGACAGCTCGCCCTGTAGCAGGCTGCTATTGCTCCTAAACCTGGGAGTAATTCGCAATATTCTCCTGGATGGCACAAAGCTGTCTGGTAGCCAGTGACTGTGTGAGGCCACTGGTCAGATTGGATCACAGAATTGTAACTTTCTAAAGGTTGCATTTCTTTAACAGTGATATTAAATTCGACATGGGAAGGAAGTCAGGTTTAATGCCACAATAAATTTGATATGTTTCAGTATCCATCTAGGTAGTCCCATTAAGCAGTTAGCTGGACTGAGGGGTCCGCCGGTAACTGCATTAGCCAATGGGGTTACTAACTCTCCCACAGCAAAACAACAATTTAGAAGTGTTGCTATTAAGGCATATGCAAAGAATACATGTACTACATAACAATATACAGCTCTCTGCTTTAGGGCTCAAAAGGCCTTCCTTAGGGGAGACTTACAAATATTGTTAAGGGACGTGGGGGCCTTTCCATTGGTTCGAATGGCAAAGTCGAACTAGCCGTGTTATCACTGCCCTTCTAGTCTGCAGTGGCAGGCTGGGAGCCATTTGGTACTTTGTCACACACAGGGTGGCACAATCATTGCTGCAGCCCTGAGTGTACATGCACGGGGTGGACATACCCTGGGTACCATATACCAGTCAAACTTTGCGAATGGCCTTCCATTGTGCAGGAACACATGCTGTTGTGATTTTAGTAACTTTTGGGCCGTGTGAGGTTGAAACTAAATCAAATTATTTTAAAACTGCAGATTAGGCAGCAGATGTTTGATTATGTGGCAAATGTGGCAGATCCACAATGATGCAAACAATGCCATGGTGATTGATTAAACCCAGATCAGTTGACTGGGGGTGAGTGCTTGCAATGTTCAACACTCCGTCCATCATTTCCCTTGGTTTTTGCTTTGTTCGCCATAAATTGGCAGGGTATGCTCAGACGTGAGTCCCTTGCTCACTTTGCCACTGGATTCAAGCAAGCCTGGCTGAAGACGGCTGAAATGCCAGAAACCGGTCCTAAGAAGCTTGTTTCCGGTCCAGGGAAGACATGGCTTGGCAGTTCGGGCTGGACTGTTCCCATGAGGCACAGGGTCAGACTGATTTGCATATGGCCATGTCTGAACTGGGGTGGCAGAGTGGGCTAAAGAACGGTGATGGATTAAACCCAGATCAGTTGACTGGGGGTGAGTGCTTGCAATGTTCAACACTCCGTCCATCATTTCCTTTGGTTTTTACTTTGTTCGCCATAAGTTGGCAGGGTATGCTCAGACGTGAGTCCCTTGCTCACTTTGCCACTGGATTCAAGCCAGCCTGGCTGAAGACGGCTGAAATGCCAGAAACCGGTCCTAGGAAGCTTGTTTCCAGTCCAGGGAAGACATGGCTTGGCAAATCGGGCTGGGCTGTTCCCATGAGGCACAGGGTCAGACTGATTTGCATATGGCCATGTCTGAACTGGGGTGGCAGAGTGGGCTAAAGAACGGTGATGGATTAAACCCAGATCAGTTGACTGGGGGTGAGTGCTTGCAATGTTCAACACTCCGTCCATCATTTCCTTTGGTTTTTGCTTTGTTCGCCATAAGTTGGCAGGGTATGCTCAGACGTGAGTCCCTTGCTCACTTTGCCACTGTATTCAAACAAGCCTGGCTGAAGATGGCTGAAATGCCAGAAACCGGTCCTAGGAAGCTTGTTTCCGGTCCAGGGAAGACATGGCTTGGCAGTTCGGGCTGGACTGTTCCCATGAGGCACAGGGTCAGACTGATTTGCATATGGCCATGTCTGAACTGGGGTGGCAGAGTGGGCTAAAGAATGGTGATGGATTAAACCCAGATCAGTTGACTGGGGGTGAGTGCCTGCAATGTTAAACACTCCGCCCATCATTTCCTTTGGTTTTTGCAAAAAATGCCATAGCCACACAATCGCATAATTCCAGTGGCCCTGCTCATAGATTACATAGGGCATGCAAAATTCATGCGATTCGTTCCACATAATCACAAAAGATTTATGGAAAATTAGGCAGAATTATGCACAATGCTAATCAATCATTTAGAGCTATACTTTTAAGTAATGTGCATATATTTGTCATGAGGATGTATTTCACGCAAAAAAAAATCCAAAAACACAATTGTCATGAACAACAGTGGCTTGCGTTCTGACTGTTTGCAGGCACCCTGGCATCACAGTGCAAGGGTGTTGGTGGCATGATTGTTTTTGTGCAGGAAGAGGCACATTTTTGCAATAAAAACAATCAAAGGAGGATTTTTCCTAGTTCTATTTGTGCTGCAGAATGCAGCACACGAGGAAAGAGGAAAAAATGAGGAGAAATGTAAACATTAGTTTTGACACTGCCCCAGATTTAAGCCATGTTGTAGATCTGGAGCATTGTCAAAAACCATCGGTGTTGTGTGGGAACACCCACAAAAACACCCATGAAAAGCCCTTCTCACACAGAGTCATTGTTGGAACCGGCAGTGTCTGGTTGGCTGGAGGGATGTCCCCAGCCAGGCAGAACGTACTACTCCTATCAAGGTCAGGTGATTACTCTCACTGTATATCCCGTGCTCACCATTGGGTAGCTTGGCACTGAGCAGTCAGTCTTTTATCAGAAGAAGTGTGTAAAAGAAATGCACAGCAGTCACTCCTGATAAATACTCACACAGGTTGTATGAAAATAACGTTTATATTCAACGCACAGATTCAATCATTATTACATGAACATCATATAGCTTTGGGCATAAAACATATTTGGAAATATGACTAGCAGTTTACTAGGCCCACTCGTATTGTTATGATATCAATAGTATGCACACTGTGGACAATTTCTAATCTAACCCTCTCCCCCAATAGAGAAAGAGCACACTTATGCGTTGCATGATATGAAAAATATGTACATACACAAAAATAGAACACTTTTTAGAAGCACCGCAGGCCAGAGGTAGGTGGGTAAACCCAATGCCAAATGTATGGTGCTTTTGGCATACAATCAATATTAAGCTGCACTGCCGGCCAGTGTTGTGTATCACAGGCGGTCCGCACACGATCACTCCCACTCACACACACTCACTCGGCACCACTACGTGGTGTGACAGCTATCAGCTAGTGCATATGGAAGGCTCTTTCCCACAGACGCACTCAGCATCCTAATGCAGTGCCACTTGTATGGAGCGTGGCAATAGAGCACACCCTGCACCATCTAGTTCACAACGATTGTCCTATACCCCCGGATGGAAGAAAACCAGCCCTGCCTCCTGGACCCTGGCCCGCCTGCAGCCAAAGTCACACTTAGTATGGGTCCTCGGGAAGCGGGTGGGAATATGTAACAGCTTTAATTAGGAGATAGTTGGAAACAAGGGAAGTTTAGCAGCCACTCTGGAAGTTCACCCACAGGTCTCAAAACATAAAGGAGTCAGGCAGTTCTTGACTGACCTCTGAACCGTCTCTTAAGCGTTCTTTCAACCAAGTCAATCTCTCTCGACACTACCTGGTGCGAAGATGTCTTTGGGAAGGCCAGGTGTGTGGAGAGCAGACGGTCCGCCCCGATGAGGGTCAAAATGGGAGGGGTCGATGAATGGGGAGTAACACAGGGGAGCCTCTTGGTAGGAAAAGGCACCCCAATCGATATATGATGATCAGGGTCATGCCAAGGAAATCCGGGCACAGGGTCTAGTGCGCATTGGTATGAGTCTCACTAGACACTTCAAATTTCAAACACGAATAGTTGCATATTCCGCACCTCCCTGGAAATGAGGTACAATGACCGGTGCACATTGTGATGGATTGCACCAGGCAATTCCTGTCACACACCGGAAGAGATGCAATTCCATACCTCCCTGGAAATAAAGCACAACGTCCGGTGTATGATGATACAGGTTCCACCAGACCGGTCCGGTCTCTCACACACACATAGGCACAAATTCAGCTGAGCCATATGAGGTAGAATGAGGCACTACTATGGGTACAATCTCACTTCAGAGAGTTGCACCCTGTGAGTCAGACACTGCACAAAAAGAGCATGCAGTCGGCGTGTCGCATGAGAGAGATGCAGCATGATCATGAAACAGGTTCACGTGGGGTCTTGCAACTTGTAAATCTACTCACCACCATCTAGACGCTAATGAGTGTCAGGATCTCGCAGTACAGGAACCACACGCCTTAGATGTGGGGAAGATTTCTGGGGTTCTGCACTAGACAATCCGGTCTCCAGTCAGATTCTCAGTTCCACGCTCACACAGCGCTACCAGTTGGGCTTCAGTAGCCAATGTGGGCACTTGAGAGGGGACCCCTCTCCAGATGTCACAGGTAGATAGTTTAGGTCCCTCGTAGGAGATCTTTGATGTGCCTTAGATCTCCGGGAGAACAGGAGGCCCGCGGTAGGGCCCTTGGAGAGCACACTTCAGGACAACACACTTCAGCAGGTCCTCAGCCCAGGCCAGCCGCTATTCGGACAGGTATACTTTATATGCACAACAGAGTCCTCTGGCAATGTGCACCACGCAGTCCAGTTCTCCGGTCCCGCATCCCTACAAGTGTATCTCGTCCCTTACTGAAGCATGGCACCCGTAGTTATACTGTTGTGTGTCCTTGAAGTTAGGGGTGGTTTAGGGGGTTTCTGTTTGAACCACAGATGTCTCCCCTAAATTGTACGCCTGTCTGCTATGGGGCCATGGAATGCAGATCCTAATCTATAGTGGGGCCGAGAGGCTAAGGGGCTTATTTACAAAGAATTCACTCCACCAGAATGTCACTTTTTCCGACATTCTGGTGGCATTAACTCCTTCGCCTTATTTACAAGGCGAAGTTAAGCCACTTAACTTGACTTAACGGCGCCTTGTAAATAATGCCCTTATTCATGCAGCCCTTAGTGTGGAAGGGGCGTGCAATGGGTGTTGCAGTCGGTGTTCTGCCGCAACACCCATAGATTTTTTTACGCTGCCCCATATTTACAAGATATTGGTGGGTGCCAAAAATACTGTCAGGGAATACCTGCTCTTAAAGAGGTGATACGAAGATAAATGTTTTTATTTCCCCTCTAATTTTGCTCTATCCGCATGTGCTGCATTCTGCAGCACACATAGTTAGAGCAAATCGCCAGTAAAGAGTGTTTATGTGCAGGAAGGTGTCCCTTCCTGCACATAAACAATTACCCTTGCAGTGCAGACACCCTAGCAAAATAGTGCTAGTGTGCAAGCGCTGGTGCTAGGCATCTTTTTGCAGTATGCAGCACACATGTAAAGTGGAAAAAACAAGGAGAAATTAAAATATTTCTTGTCATTATGCCTGTTCTGGGAAGGTGTAAGGTGTTGGTGCTGCCCTAGGTTTACGTGATTAAATAAATCTGAGGCAGCATCAAATCCACATGTGTTGCATGGGAACACCCGCCGCAACGTCCAGGGAAAGCCTCATTGACGCAGAGTACGGCATTGCAGCGACTTGCGCTGCTTTGTCTTACTCCATATCTATGAGATTCATGCCAGGCCACATAGAATGGGCTTTGTGCCGCCTCCTAGATATGATTGAGAGGCTTGTGCTGGCGGATCATCAAAAAAAGTAACGCTCTGCGGCGCAAGCCTCTCGTAAATGAGACCCTCTGTGCCTATCTGGGACAATGTTCTCCGCTCAATAAATGTCAAAACAAAAAGGTATTCCAAGAGAAATAACACCAGCTTTATATTCTGTGTCAGGGCTTAATGAAGCAGATCATAACACTCTATTCTATCAAAAGGTTTTGTGTCGCTAATAATAGGATGCCGACCACCCCAGCCTCCCAGGGGTACTACTGTCTGAGTACATCTTAGAATTCTAGGCAGTCAGTAGCCATCACTGATGTCGAACATGGTCGGTGCTGTTTACTGTGAAAGGAGACAGCTTCCTGTCCAAAGCCTTCCGCATATGCAAGAGATGTTTTGGGTACTCGGACTAGTGCAGGCGTTCTTTGCTGGTATTTGAACTGGAAAAATGGAAGAGGGCCAGCTTTAGGGCAGTGCAGTCGCACAGAGTGCTGGCCTGTGTAGGGGGCGCTGCCCTCCGGGGGGGGGGGGGGCACAGTGTTTAGTAGCAAATTATAATTGGAGAGGTGAGGGTACCTTTACCCGGTGAGAGTGTGAGAATACGAGGGATGTGGGTCAGTGGCGTAACAAAACGTAAGGGGACCGCACTGCAAGATATGCTGAAGGGGACTATGACACTCACATCAGTAGGAGCTGAGGGTGCCCCCTCCAGTATGGGTAAGCCAGGGGGGCCCTCACAGTGTGGGGACTACATGGGCCTTTGTTATGCCCCTGGTGTGGGGGCCCCAAAAATGATTGTCCCACTAGGCATTATATGCGCTAAAGTGTTAAGTGTGCAATCCATCGGGCGCACAGGTAACAGGGTATGAGCATTCCCCGAATGACATTGCAGTGCCGCTATGCTGGGAACCACAACTCCCATGAGGCCTTGCGCGTCATGCACGACGTCGGGAGAGAAGGGGTCTGGTAAGGGTGCTCTGCTCCACCTCTTGCTTCTCTTGATCTCCATTCTCCATTGGTGAGAGTTCTGCTTGTGCGGAGGCTGGATTAGCTACCCTGGGGTTTTTCGGCCTGCATTGTCGGCCGGCGGTGTTTCCGTTCTCCGTGGGTGAGCGATCTACTCGTGAGGAGGACGGTTGTTGAGTCCTTGTTAACTCTTTTCACCCTGCAAACCCTGCTGGGTTATGGCTGTCTTGATGGCTTAACAGTTGCTTTACTTAGAGGACTGGAGCCGTTCTACAGGTCGTATACTTACTCCCTGGTAGCACCTATACACAAGGAGTACTCAAACATTTGCATCATAAGTAAGACTGTGTGGATCATATGTAAGGGTGAAGTAACCATATCTGTGGAATATACGCAGGAGTTTTTGTTATTACTTGGATGTCTCGTAGTAGGAACAAGGTTTTATAATTGTGTTATTCTGGCTCTGTTTTAACAGGGGTATTATGAGTGGTAGAGGACTACACTCTATCCCTGTGATGTACAGTGAAGTCTAGAAAAGGGTAGGTTCTTAGTGATATTATTCTGGTGCCTTCTTACTGTCGTAAGTCAATTAATGTATGAAATTGATTTGTGCTCATGGTGTATTTTCCTCTATGTTCTTTTCCAATGCAGCTATTACACAGCAAGAAGTGTTCCACACAGAAGGCACCCCCTTTTATAGAAGTATCATCTTCTATAAGTGTTATTCTTTTTTGTTACAGGTATATGAGGTGGCTCTATTCAGTAACAGTTGTTGCATGCACATTTTCTGTGATTGTGGTTAGAAGGTATTTATGATTGTGCTTGTCATTTCAGATCTCCCTCCCGGCTGTACCCTTCCTTTCCTTCCCCCACTTGATCCTTCCATTGACCTGTGCCATTACGGCTATTAGGCTTGGGTAGATCAAGAGGTGGACCATTCCTAGCAACAAACCGATCCTGAGGACAGACCGTTGGAACATAAAGCCAGCCCTGGAATAGAAAAACCTTGTCCATTCCTGACCCTGTCCTGCAGGAACTGCAGAAGCTTAACTCCAGCACAGCCCCAAGACTTTGCCTCCTTGGCAATGCACCCAAGAGGGGAGGCTGACTGAGCTTTGTAAACTTCTGAACTGGCAAAGTGCTGTTGACAAGATGGCTCAGCGAGTTAAGTTTATTGACATGACATGGTCCGCAGTTCATGAGTTTGAATCCCTAAAGC
The DNA here is from genome assembly GCF_964204655.1 of Triturus cristatus. Taxonomy (NCBI): domain Eukaryota; kingdom Metazoa; phylum Chordata; class Amphibia; order Caudata; family Salamandridae; genus Triturus; species Triturus cristatus. Next base: position 1,248,968,431 of record NC_140592.1, on the reverse strand, counting down.
ATCCTTCAAACGTCGTTGAAGTGAGTGGTAGCCTTATGACAAAGGTGCGGGCCTCAAACATTTGCATTATACATTATAATCTAAGCATTGCTATAAAGCCACTACCCTCGGGTGCTGCCATTAAAACCGCACATTGCCACGGACTCTTCATAGGCCCAGTATGTAAAACACCAATGGAGTGGGTGAGGGAGAGGAAGGCCCATGATTCAAGCTGACAGGCATTAAACAGAAGTATTGCTAAGGACTAAGGATGGCAGAAAAGAAACTGTGAGGGTTTGTAAAACATCACTGTCGAGGCTGTTCCTACATTGCCCTGGTAGGTGAAACTCCATTCTCATGCCAGAATCCACATTGTCCTTGTTTGTACTGTACAGCACCATTGCCCTTCCAGAAACTAAATAGCTACTGTATGTAAAACACCAGTGCAACTCTAGTCATTGCCCTGGTCTGTACTGGCAGTCAGTCCACATGCGCATGTGTTTGGAGCCCTGGTACATTGGCAGAACCCCAATCACCTTGTGATGCAATGCCTTGTTTCAGTGCATGCATCATTGCCAATGTATTATCCAGTCAAATCCTATCTCGTCTTAATCACCCTTCCCATCCTCATCAGGAGGGTGGGGGCGTGGCCTGTGGGACAGAGGGGCTGGGACTACAACTGGTAACAGTGGCTTCTGAGTTTGGAACTGAAGAGGCTGCTTACCTGTGGCTCTGTTGTGTCTGCTGCTCAGCATCCTGCTAAAGGGAGCGTTCAAGGCACACACATCCTTTGTCCTTGGCAATGCTTTGTTTAATGCCTGTCAGCCAGAATCATGGCCTTCATTTCCCGCACCCACTCAATTGACCTCAGGTAACACTTCCCATGTTCTGTACCATCATGTCACGTTTTGTCCAGCTCCAATCAGTAGATTTGTAGAGCACTACTTGTCACCTGTGAGGGTATCCAGGCACCACAAAGGACACACTAATTGTAACATAGCACTACAATGACTCATGGGGGCAAGTGAGCAGCTCAGCTGTTTGTTTGCCCCAGACACGCCTGGACTGGCCTACAGGGCAATGTGACCGGGTTGGAAGGGCTTGTCTGACAGCACAGCGCCTGGGACGGTTTTATGGTGTGGTGGGCCGGGTTTTACAGCTGATTCCCTGACATTCACACAAACCTTGCCTGTATTGAGCACAAATGCATGCGGTCTTCTATACCCCTCAAAACAGCTCCACAGAGTGACTTTCCAAGTTAAAAACTGCCCATGTTTGCACATGTGGGGCATTTGGTGCCAGGCCTCTTTTCTGTCCCAGTCCGACCCTGCGGATAGATCAGTACCACGGCGGGGGTGTTCAAGGCTGGATCATGGCAAGCTAGCACCAAGACGCCTTTGGCATTCGAGCACTGTATAAAATATTTCAACAATTCCAAGACATCTAACCTGCACATCAGTGACACCCAATCACTGCTCAACACACAGAACAGGGAAGGTACAAAAGGACATGATACACCATCGAGCAAGCCATCCAGGCTCTCAGGATTCATGCAGCTATCTACATTTGAGCCACCCGAGAAAGGGAGCGGCTGCAAGCCTCCTTGCTATAGAATGTGGTCATCCATGGACACCATGTTCAATTTCGCAACATGATCGCAATCATCGCAACTTTGTCACGGATTCAATTTTTATTTTTATTTTACAAGAAATTAACACAATTTTGGGCTCTTGGGTGGCTCTGACAAGAGCCTTTGTGTTGAGACTGTGTATGAGACAGCTACATATAAGACTGTATGTAAAGTGTCAGGGTTCCGGAGTCTCCGCGAAGAAGGAAAATGCATTTCAGATGTACTTTTTTCAAGAAATACATACAAAAGGGAAGGTTAAATCAATATCTCACTAAACAGCTTGACTTAAAGTTTACGTAAAATATGTTTATATATGTGTTCTACAATCGGTTTTCACATTGTGTCCGAGACGATTGCGACGTCATGGCAAACACCTAAAATATCTTGATATGAGATGAATAATGTACTTTACAAAAAAATGAGGACAAATACAACAATAAGAGGTGCGCCATGCAGATGTAATGTTCAATATCTAATTATAGGAAACAAAACAAGGACGTTATAGATATGAAATAGAAAACAAACAGTCGAAATTCACTGCAAAAACCAAAGGTTACACGGACGTAATAGTTAGGAAATAGATCTTGAAAAACCATAGAAATTCACTGGTGAGAATGGTAGTGTGGGGGTGGGTGTATAAAAGTTTTTATGGGAGTGTGAGTGGGTGTGTCAGTAAATCTGTGGATTGCGTCATCAGTGATGTCACTGACCATCTCATGAGTGATGTAATATGTGAGGTCATAAGCAGTGGATTGCGTGAGGCGCGATTTATAGTTAGCTCAGCTGAATTTCTCTGGTTTTGTAGGAGTGAAATGTAAGACTAACTACAAAAATTTCTAAGGTTTTATAAATTATATTTCTTAACTATAACATCTCTGTAACCTTTGTTTTTTTTCAGTGGGTATATATAATATATAAATATATATATATTCACTAAAAAAAACATAGGTTTCAAACACGTTATAGTTAGAAATTAGCATTTAAAAAACCTTGCAGTGGATTGCGGTTGCGCGAGTAATATTTAGCTGAACTAACTATAAAGGGGGAATTTCAATGGTTTTTTATGAGTGAAATGTCCAGCTAACTATAACATGTGTGAAACCTATGGTTTTTTCAGTGAATTTGCAAGGTTTTTAAAATGCTAATTCCTAACTATAACGTGTGTGAAACCTATGTTTTTTTAGTGAATTTGTATGGTTTTTTAAATGCTAATTTATGTATGTATTATTATATTTTTTATCTATTTATTTTACAATAAACTACCTATGTATATAGTTATAGATTGACTGTATCCTGTAATATGGAATGGCTTGTTTAAAATGCTTTTTTTTTTCAAGGGTTTTTCACCATGCGCGCACGGTGCACGCACGGAGGGCGCGCACCCCGCGATTTTTTGAGAAAAAAAAAATGTTTTTTTCTCCCTTCGGGGCCCTTCGGGGTCCTTCAGGGACCCCCTGACCAAGGCTAAGGGGTCAGGAACTCTCTACCCTGCCCCCTTTTCACGTTCTCCACCTTTGTTTTTCACTGCCACACACAAAATGGCGTCTGACACTTCCTGATTTCGACCGATTCGAATGTTGACTGACATCTAACCACCAATCAGAATTACGCTCGCGCACGGCACAGTGCGCGCACGGTGCGCGCCTATAGATATTTATGTACTTTTAACTGCAATTTTCTCAGAAACTACTGAACAGATTGACACCATATATGCAAAAGGCACATCCCTGACCTGAGGACTACCTCTTTGCCAAATTTCAAGTAATTCTGTTCAGCCGTTCGGGCTGTACCTTCGACTAAAGGTCCTATGGGAAAATGCATGGGGAAAACGTGTTTTGGGACCCCCCTTTTTTCTCAGCTCCCGCTTGACGAATCACCCCGAGACTTTCAGGGTAGGAGCTGAGCGGAGCGCCCCATTAGTTTTGAAAATTTTGCGAGGATTCGTCAACCGGCGCCAAAGTTATTCAAAATAGAATTTTCAGATTTCCTATGGAAACTCTGTCCTAACTATAATTATCTACTGGTGGGAGGAACAGGTTCTCAAGCGCGCCCACTCGGCTGAATATGAAGGGAGCATTCGTCATTGGTTAAGATTTATAGACGATGTTTTTGTTGTATGGCAAGGAAACATGGCTAGTGCACTGGAATTTGTCGAAACCATCAACACTAACGATGAGAATCTTAAATTTACATCAGTAATTAGTGCGAAGGAGGTGGATTTCCTAGATGTAAAAATGTATTTGAAAGAAGGAAAATTAGCTACCACTCTCCACCGGAAAAGCACGGCAGGAAATTCAACACTCCATGCCCAAAGTGCTTTGAGTAGATTCAGAAAGAGAGGGTATAGAGAGGCAATTTTAACATCTTCAGTCAATAAAGCAAACTCAAGGTCACGCAATTCACTCCTAGAACAAAATTTGGAGAAGAAACAAATAGTTAATACTACTGACAATGAGGGACCTAGATTGATTCTCACATTCAATCAGCAAGAAAGAAAATTGAGATCAATCATTAATAAAAATTGGCCAATCATTTTAACAGATGGAGTCCTAGCATCCAGAGTCAGGACTGTTCCTACTATTACCTTCAGAAAAGGGATCACAATGTGATCACAGATAGTTAAAAGCAGTCCTGAACTAGGCAAAATAGAGTCATGGCTACAACCTAAGTTGGTTTTTTTTAAGTGTAGCACATGCCGGGCCTGCAAATTTGGGATGAATACCACCCATTTTCTCACTCCATTCAGCAAGGAGAAACAGGCGATTAGAGGCAACTACAATTGTAGAGCAGATTATGCTGTGTATGTTCTGACGTGCACCTGTGGCCTTCGGTATGTGGGCAGTACCAAATTACAGGTGCACGTCAGAATTCTACAGCATTTGCGAGCTATCGTGAACAATGATACAGCCTATCCGGTAGCTAGGCATTTTAAAACCCAACACAATAACAACCTTCAAGATTTAAGGTATTTTGTAATTGCAGCCATTCCAAAACAACGAAGAGGGGGAGACAGAGAACGCTCATTAAGACAACTGGAGTCCAAAATAATCTTAGAGCTGGACAGTAAATACCCCAATGGCCTAAACACAACTGAGAACATGCATTATTTTTTATGAGATCCTATTTTTTATGGCGTGGTTGTTTATGAATTATACGTTTTGTATGTGTTTTTTATTGAGTACCATGCTATATTTGAGAAATAAGATAAGTCATTGTGATTCCTTATGTATTGTATAATGAGACTGCATCTTAGTATTGTTAAACAACAGTTCAACTTGACCACCCCAGAAATTTACGATATCTTTTAACTAATTTTAATAATTGGTTATTATGGAATGAAATCCTTTTTAGCAAGGTTTCTTTACTTTTCAAACAACTATTTTTAAGTATTTAGCAGTAGTTATCATGTTGGTCACATGTATTTATTTAAGCTTCGAAGCACTTTAGCCAATCAAGCATTTCATTAATAGTACTTGGCACTTTATGGAGAACGCGTTATTTGCACAGACTTTTTTAACTTATTTTGATACTACCTCATGTCATAGATTTAAACATTATCCAACCTAGAGGTAGCTGTAGTGATTAATCAGCATCAATACTGATCTACTCATCTAAGCATTGAAGCACTTTAGTTAATTAAGCACTTTATTAATAGCACTTGGCACTTTATTGAGAACGCGTTATTTGCACATACTTTTTAACTTACACTGATACTACCTCATGTCATAGATTTAGACATTGTCTAATCTAGAGGTAGCCGGAGGGATAAATCAGCATCAACACTGATTGAATATCAGATGCCATTAATACAAGATGAGGGTTCAAACAACATCATAGATAAAGCAATACACTATTACTTGTATCGCTGTCAATACGGATATTTGCAATCAGCCAACAACTAAGGTTATATGACAAACAGTTTGGGTGTTTCAGCGTTTTAAATATGACATGTTGTATTTATACACACATTAAAGGTAATTTGTGACAGCTCCTTTAAGACATTAAGTCTAAATCATATATGGCAAAACCTTTTAAGTTGAATGCATTACAAGGTTGTCGTTCAAAAGGTATATAGATCTGTACATAGTCAACGTAATTTTAAAACGCGGACAATTTTGTTGAAGAGTTTATGTCAACATGGTGTTTGTTTTATTATCCATAAGCTTTGCTCAGCGTACAAGAAGTTTATAATAATTATGTATGAGTGTTGTACCCTGCTCTACTGTTCAACATCCTTCAGATTTGCAGAAAAAAAGTGGTAAAGAAAAGTTAGTAGTATGTTTTCCATTTTCATCACATGTGATCGGGTGTAGCACTGCATCTTTAAAAATGAAAAAAACAGCCTTAGCGTTTGTGGTAACGTGAGATCAAGGGCACTTGTTGCTCGAAACGCGTCACGAATGAGGTCTTTGGAAGAATAAAACATCTCTGCCAACATATCTGTGGGTTTGTGTGCTTTCCTCTCGCCGGCCAGGAGGTTTGGAATAGCGGTTGTTTTTGGATATATATATATATATATATATATATATATATTCACTTAAAAAACCATATGTTTCACACATGTTATAGTTAGGTGGATATTTCACTCGTAAAAAAACAATGAAATTCCCACGTTATAGTTAATTCAAATAACTATAACTCGCGCGCCCGCATTCCTCTGCTCATGACATCACATATTACATCACTCATGACATGGTCAGTTCGTCACTCTTTACATCACTGATGACATCATCCTTGTGATAGAGTGGCGGTCGCGCGAGTTATAGTTATCTGAATTAACTATAACGTGGGAATTTCATTGGTTTTTTACGAGTGAAATATCCACCTAACTATAACATGTGTGAAACCTATGGTTTTTTAAGTGAATTTGCAAGGTTTTTTAAATGCTAATTCCTAACTATAACGTGTGTGAAACCTATGGTTATTTCAGTGAATTTGTACATTTTTTTAAATGCTAAGTTATGTATGCATTATTATTTTTTTTATATATTTATTTTACAATAAACTACGTATTAAAATGTTTTTTTTTTATGGTTTTTCACCGTGCGCGCACCCGGGATTTTAAAAAAAAAAATTCAAATGTTTTTTTCTGCCTTCGGGGTCCTTCAGGGACCCCCTGACAAAGGCACGTTCGCCACCTTCCTTTTCCACTCTCGCACTGAAAACAAACAAAATGGCGGCCGACACTTCCTGATTTCGACCGATTCGAACGTTGACTGACATGTAACAACCAATCAGAATTACGCTCGCGCACGTAAGGGTGTGCGCACGGTGCACGGCAATAGATATGTATGTGCTTTTAACTGCAATTTTCTCCGGAACTACTGAACAGATTGACTCCATATATGCAAAAGGCACATCCCTGACCTGAGGACTACCTCTCTGCCAAATTTCAAGTAATTCTGTTCAGCCGTTCGGGCTGTACCTTCGACTAAAGGTCCTATGGGAAAATGCATGGGGAAAACGCATTCTGGGACCCCCATTTTTTCTCGGCCCCCGCTTGACGAATCCCCCCGAGACTTTCAGGGTAGGAGCTGAGCGGAGCGCCCCATTAGTTTTGAAAATTTCGCGAAGATTCGTCAACCGGCGCCAAAGTTATTCAAAATAGAATTTTGAGATTTCCTATGGAAACACGGTCCTAACTATAACTATCTACTGGCGACCGCCAGTAGATAATATATATATATATATATATATATAAATATATATATATAATAAACCACTCCTGACTCCTCCAGTAATCGGACTCCAACACAGGGGTACGCTTCACCATTAAGCTTTTTGTTTATTATTAAGCCTCTTGACGCGTTTCGGCACACCTGCCTTTTTCACAATGGGAAGTCACATAAAATCAATCGTTTTTAAACAGAGGATAGAAAGTAACATGGTAATTGGCTAATAGATATGGTAGACAGACTACACATATATAAGCAGCATTACTTCTTTTTACTGTGACCAACTCGTTGTTCCAGTAGTTAAAACATCACTACCAGACCACCATAAATGCAATACACACATTGAATGTGCTAGAATTAACTGTTTGTAGGCTCCATACCAACGTTTTCTCGAGATAGACTTTTCACTATTATATCATAGCCAAAAGATCATTTCCAAATCTCCGTTGCTTATTCTTGATAAAATCTCAGTGTAGCAGATACTTTCCGATGTCTTTCAAGGTATGTTAAGCATCATCACATCCAGTCCAATTTTATGCCAGTCACAGTGTTCATTTGCAACAAATTATCGGGCTAGTGCCCCCTGATTAAGTCAAATCCCGTCTTTAACCCTATCAATAGATCAAAATGATGTATATTTAATACTGTATCAAAAGCATAAATAATATCTTAAAATCTAATAAAGTGCATGTGCATTACAGTACATAAGATATCATGTGCAAATTTGCTGAAAGCTTTACAGTACCTCTGATCTCATGTGCAAAATAGCAATTGAAGTGCAAATTATTTTTAATCAGATACATAAAAAAAAAGTGCTTGTGCTAATGATAAATTCATTTCTAATATTGTAGTACAAATATTACTAATGAAATAAATATAGTGCTAGTGCATACAATATCCTTCATATAATTTCATAAATAGCATAAATGCACCAAACACTTAAGTAGTTGCCTCTTTTTGTTAAAGATTATTAGTTAATTGCTTAATTCAATGCACATCGTTGCTATTTTAACACTTCCTCAGACTCTATGGATTAAACTTAATCAAACTGATGCATATTTAGTTTTTAGTCTTCTTACTTCCTCTGAATTTAAAATCAACATTTTATTTAAAATCAAATGAAAATTGAATTTTGGTTTATACCAAATGTACATGTAAATCCTCTTCTACATTCAATCCATTTGGAGTTTTGGTGTTAAACAAGAGTATATACTTTGATTCAAATTTACGGAGTTTTCTTTCTCTGTCACCGCCTCTCAAGTTTTTTGGGACTTGATCTATCGCAAAATAGACAAGATCATTCATATTCCCCTTATGTTCTTCATTAATGTGGCGAGCTACCACATAGTTCTTCTCATTATTCTTAATTGCCCTTAGGTGTTGTAGTATGCGGATATGAACCATGTGGATGGTGCTTCCTACATACATTTTTGGGCATGAACATTTCAAAACATAGACAACATATTCACTTTTACAGCTTAGTGGAATTCTTATCTTCCATGGGCTGTTAAGTAGGGGTGATATGACCTGTTGTTCATTTTTGCCGTGTCTGCAGGCCTTACATTTGTGACATTTGTGAAAGCCAGGGGTAGCCTTCAGCCAACTGCCTCCCCCTTTCTTTACTTCAGGATTTATCTGAAATAAATCTTCTCTCATTGATTTGGCATTATTAAATGTTATCATCGACCTTCTTGACACATTGCCCTGTAGTACCGTATCCTGTTTTACTAGGTACCAATGTCTACATAAGCTATCCCTTACTTTCGCCTGGTAAACATTGTACCCTGTGATCATTCTTATCTGATCTTGTGTTTGTTTTTTCTTTTCTCTAACTTTCATTTAATCAAGTTTCAACAGTGTTTCTCTTTGTATGTTTTCTACTTTTCTTTTTGCCTGTTTTCAGTATTTTGGGAGCATATCCTCTTTGTAAAAATCTCGCATTCAAAGCACATTGAGCAACATCTAGAGCATCCTTATCACTGCAATTTCGTTTCATTCTCAAATTTTCACCATAAGGAATGCTAATTTTTAGTCTAGGTGGGTGAAAGCTCTCCGCGTGCAAAATTCTGTTTCCTGCGGTTGGCTTTCGGTATGTGCGTGTTTGAATTCCTCCTTGTGAGATATATATCTCTAAATCTAAATATGTAACACTTATCTCGCTTATGTGTTCAGTAAATTTTAGATTAAGGTTGTTCTTATTAATGTTGTTAATAAACTCCTTTGCTTGTTCCTTAGATCCATTCCATATAATAAATAGGTCGTCAATAAATCTGATCCATTTAACTATATGGTTTTTCCAGTCTCTGCCATGATCAACTTTGAGCACCTGCTCCTCCCACCAGCCCATATGCAAATTAGCATAGCTGGGGGCAAAGCAGGTGCCCATCGCTGTCCCCTGTAGTTGCCTGTAGGTGTCTCCTCCAAATAAAAAATGGTTATTGCTGAGACACAATCTACACATTTCAATCAGCATATTTGTATGTTGATACAGATTGATGGATCTCTGATTTAGGAAATGTCTAACTGCCCTTATGTCGTCTTCATGGGCAATGCTGGTAGATAGGCTTACAACATCTAATGTAATTAGAAGATATGACTCATCCCATACTGTGTCAGCTATTTCATTCAAAAAATCTCTTGTATCCTGAATATAGGCAGGTAATGTCTTTACATGTGTCTGTAGGAATGCATCAAGATATCTGGAGGTCAGTTCAAATAAACTGCCAATGGGCGAAATAATAGGACACCCTGGTGGTCTTTCTTTGTGCTTATGAATTTTTGGGATTAAATATAGAGTTGGTAGTACTGGATTGTCTACTTTTAAAAAAGAGTATTCTACTTTGCTAATTAATCCCAATTCTCTCCACCTAGTTAAGTCCTTCACATATTTGTGCTTAATTTCTAATAGATTACTCTGGGGGACTTTTAGATAGCACTCTTTGCCTCTTAGTTGTGTCATGGCTTCCATATTATATGCTTCTAAAGACCACAGAACATGGTTCTCACTCTTGTCTGCCTGTCTTACCACAATGTCTTGCCTGTTCTGTATCATTATGACCACAGCCTGATATTGTTTCTCAAACCTTCTCTCATTTTTAAAAAATTCCTTACTGGATAATATCGATAACTGTTTCAAATCTTTTATGACAAGTTCAGCATACATATCTATCGCATCTTTGGGGATGTTTGGAGTAAATGTCGATTTTGGTTTGAAGTATGTGACTGGTCTATCAAATACATCTAGACAAAATAAGCCATCTGTTTGACTAATAGAGTCCACTCCATCCAACCCTTCCGCCTCTCTCATTAATTGTTGACATGCAAACTGTACCTCCATATCTCCCACTTCCAGGTTTCCGGGGTCTTCATTCCTCATTTCAGTTAGGGGTGGGCGGAATTTGCGTAATCGCGTTACGCAAATCTCCGCGAAATGGTAAAAAATCTCCGCGAACACGCAGAATTTCCTGTTCGCGATCGCTGTTTGCGTGCTCGGGGTGAAATATCTCACAAACACGCATATTGAGAACGCGAACAAGCCAAAAATTTCGCGAAGTCGCGGAACGCAGATTTTTGGTCAATTTCGCGTTCTCCGCGGAACGCGAAATTACCCAAATTCCGCAAATTCCGCGAGCGGAATGGATTTTACCGCCCAGGCCTAATTTCAGTATTATCTCTATGAATGTTGCTCCTCATACTGAAAAATGTCTTAAGTTTTAATTTTCTTATATATTTGAAAAAAACGATGCGCGCCTGTGTATAATTAAAGTTGGTGCGCTTGCAAAATGAAAATCCCAGTTATAAGATTTTTATTTCATCTGGTGTTAGGATCAAATCCGTCAAATGTATGACAGTTACTGGTTCTATTTCTTCCATCCTTTGCGTTGATAAAATTCCTTCTTCTTCTTGCCTGATCTTAGCTCCATGCCCGCCCCTTCTATTTTTCCATTTCCGTAATTTTCTTTTCTTTGATTTTGAGGGTTTATCCTGGCACCCTGAGTTCGGTCCTGGTATAAAAAATCAAACTCCTTGATAATTGAAGGTGGATTCATCTTTTCATTCTCACGAATCACTCCATCCTCAGATGCTGTTTCCATATCTGAGCTTACTACTGAACTTGCTTCTGATATATCATCGCGTTCAGCTTGTGATTTCGCTGCTTGTATTCCTGTGATGTTACTTGCTTTAGATAGCCTATGTTTTCTAATGCAATCAAAGCGACGTGCAAGCGTGTATATTTGTCCTCGCTGGTAATCCTGACGATCCCGCTGGAACTTCGTCGCTTTCCTTTCTGTTATTGAGTGTTCATATTTAGTCAAGCGAGCAATTAAGTCAAATTGAAACTTTTTTAATTCATCATCTCCCATGCATTTTTTTAAATCAGCTTCTAACGTAGAAATTTCTGCCAAGATTTTGTCTCGATCTTTTGAGGCATATTTTATTAGTATTTTCATCATATTCTCAGAGGCACAGGCATTATTAGCCGCCCACTCTCCCAGCATTTCTGGGTCTGGGTTCTCATATGTGGGGGCTGTTAGCACACGCAAGCCTCGAGGAACTCTCCCTACATCGAGGTATTTGCTCAGGGATTTTATCTCCCACAACTTCGAAATTTCATTGCGCTGCAACTTTTCAAGTTTCTTTTTCAGTATTTGCGCATTGTTTTCAACTTCATTCCCTGTGGAATCCACTTCACGTTTTGGTTCTACCGCTTCCTGGCTTTGTTCACTAAATACCGAGTCGGCAGCTTCTTCCCGTAATTTCATCAAGGTATCCATTTTCAAATCGTATCTTTCACAGGGGCGACTTCTTCCCACATCAAATTATGCTTAATAACCTTTACGCTTGCTCAGCTCACCCCGCCGGAAATTAATACTCCGGTCTCCTCTCCCCACTGCTCCCGATTATTCAGCCGTTACCTTCACTCCCCGATTCTTCCGGCGTTCCGCTTTCAACGAAAGCTCGAAACCAGTAGTCTCGTCGTTCAGCATACAGGCTGATATTTCCAATGGCGAGGGGGGGGCTTCCTCATAGTGTTTACAAACACAAAATCCAAACTTGCCAGGATATCGAGGAAGCACCAGAACGAGGTCGCGTCGGATCCGCCACTATCCCAGCATTTAGTGGCTTGATATTTAAACCACTCCCGACTCCTTCTCCAGTAATCGGACTCCGACACAGGGGTAAGCTTCACCATTAAGCTTTTTGTTTATTATTAATCCACTTGACGCGTTTCGCGTTTTTGGCACACCTGCCTTTTTCACAATGGGAAGTCACATAAAATCAATCGTTTTTAAACAGAGGATAGAAAGTCACATGGTAATTGGCTAATAGATATGGTAGGCGCGATTTATAGTTAGCTTAGAATTTCTAAGGTTTTTTTAATTCTATTTCTTAACTATAACATCTCTGTAACCTTTGTTTTTTATCAGTGGGTATATATATATATATATATATATATATATACACAAACACACACACACACACACACACACACACACACACATATATATATATATATATATATATATATATATATATATATATATATATATATATATATATATATATATAACCTACTGGTAGTTATAGTTAGGACCTATTTTCCATAGGAAATCCGCAACATTCTATTCCCAATAACTTTGGCACCGATTGACGAATCTTTGCTAAATTTTCAAAACTTTTGACCAGCTCCGGTCGGCTCCTATCCTGAAAGTCTCGGGATGATAAGTGTAGTGGAGGCTGAGAAAAAAGGGGGGTCCCAAAACGTGTTTTCCCCATGCAATTTCCCAAAGGACCTTTAGCAGCAGCTACAGCCCGAACTGCTGAACGGAATTACGCCAAATTTGCCAAAGAGGTAGTCCTCAGTTCAGACTCGTGCCTTTTGCTTAAATGGTATAAATCCGTTAAGTAGTTCCTGAGTAAAATGACATTTAAAAGTACATATATATCTATGGCCTCGGAGGATCCGCGTACCGTATGCGCACCCTGCGCGCACCCTGCCGTGCACGAGCTGCTTTCTAATTGACTGTCAACACTCCGAATCAGGAAGTGTTGGCTGCTGAACGGAATTACGCCAAATTTGCCAAAGAGGTAGTCCTCAGTTCAGACTCGTGCCTTTTGCTTAAATGGTATAAATCCGTTAAGTAGTTCCTGAGAAAAAGACATTTAAAAGTACATATATATCTATGGCCTCGGAGGATACGCGTACCGTATGCGCACCCAGCGCACACCCTGCCGTGCACGAGCTGCTTTCTAATTGACTGTCAACACTCCGAATCAGGAAGTGTTGGCAGCCATCTTGTGCCTCAGTAGAACCGAGGTACAAGACACCCCCCAAAAAAACTCACAAAACGCGAAAAGGGGGTTGGGTAGAAACACCCTGACCCCCCTAGGCCTGCTCAGGGGGTCCTCGAAGGACACCCAAGGACCCCCCAATTTTTTTTATTTTAAGATTTTTAAACGGGAGGATGCGCGCAGGATGCGCGCATCCTGCTGATAAAAAAAAGAAATCTGCGCTTGTTTGGTATTTAGCTTTTTAAAATTATGTACGGGGGCTCTCAGGCCCCCCCAGCCCCAGGGACCGCCACCCCACGGGGCTTATTAAAATTGGGTGGGGCTCTCAGGCCCCCCCAGCCCCGGGGGCCCCCACTCCCCGGGCCTACTTAAAATTGGGTGTGGGTGTCTCCGAGGCCCCCCCAGCCCTGGGGACCGCCACCCCACGGGTCTTCTTACAAATGTGGGAGGGGGGGCAGCGCAGCCCCCCTCCTGGAGCCTTGTACAGTATGTCATTTGAGGTGTCATCAGTGATGTCATGAGTGATGTCACTGACCATGTCATGAATGATGTAATATGTGACGTCATCAGCAGTGCATTGCGGGTGCGCGAGTTATAGTTAGCTGAACTAACTATAACGGGGGAATTTCAATGGTTTTGTACGAGTGAAATGTCCAACTATCTATAACGCACCTGAAACCTATGGTTTTTTCAGTGATATATATATATATATATATATATATATACATACATATATTTTTATTTATTTATTTTATTTTGTGTTTTATGGAGGGCGAACGTGACCCATTAGGGTATCAGAGCGCTTTACAGGGATAACACGTTGTATACAAGTATGAAATCGTCAAAGAAAAAATATCATAAGTAGGAGTAGAAGGAGGTGAAACATTTGGGAATAACAGGGGGTATACAATGTTCAGATCCTAATGCAGAGAAATCCAGCAAATACATTTGTGGGAGTACAAGGTCAGTACAAGATGGATAGCAGCCAGTCAGTCCAAACTCTAGCGGCAACAAAAATAAGCAAACCACTCAGCGGTGTGTGCAATGCATGATTTATGGGAGAAACTTGCCCATTAGGAAGGTTTTGGCTTCCTTTTTAAATATTGACAGAGTGGGAATTTTTCTGATGACAGATGGCAGCGAGTTCCAGATTCTTGGTGCAGCCCCAGAGAAAGCACAGTTTTTTCCTTTCGGAAGCAGGGTGGCTAGAGCACAAAGTTTCTGGCGGACCTGGAGTTTCTGGCTCCTCCGGAAACCATGAATTTCTGGGTAAGATATGCTGGGGATTTCGTGTGTAGTGCTTTGTGGGTGATACAGGCCAGTTTGAGTTGGATTCTGGCTTAAAGAGGAAGCCAGTTCAGCGCCTTCAGATGCGGTGAGATGTGGTCGAATTTTTTTTAACCTGTTAAGAGCCTGGCGGCGGCGTTGAGGCAAGCTTTTAGGGGGGCCGTGGAGATCTTGGGCAGGCCTGAAAGGGTTGAGCATCCGTATTCGATTCTGGAGATAAATAATGCCAGGACTGCCATTTTTAGGTCCGAGGCATCAAGGAAAGGTTTTAGTTTCCTCAGGCAGTTCAGGTGAAACCTGGCAGTTTTAGCCATCGAGTTGATGTGGTCTTGCATATTCAGGCTGCTGTCCAGGGTTATGCCGAGAGATTTGGCAGATTCCATTATGGTCGGTGTGCTGTTTAGTGCTATGATCGACTTGGTCCATTCCTGGATGTGTTACTTTTAGGGGGGAGCAGATTAGAAGGAACTCTGTTTTTTGTGCAGTTACTTTGAGCTGGTTGCAGGCGAGCTATTGAACAGTCAGCTTTAGGGCCTCATTCAAATAGTAGACCTCCTCTAGAGATGAGATTTTGATGTAGATCTGGGTATCATCGGCATACATGTGGAAGGAGATGTTGGCGTTACGTAGTAATTCAGCTAACAGTTCAAGGTAGAAATTGAAGAGGGTTGGGGAAAGAGTTGATCCTTGGGGGACTCCGAACGTTATCGGGAAAGGAACAGATAGATTACTGTTGACTAAGAATCTCTGGGTGCGGTTCCGGAGGAAGGATCTAAATCATTCGAGAACGGTTCCCCTTACTCCCATCCTGAATCTGAGGCGTTCAAGTAGGTTCTCGTGGTTGACTGTGTTGAATGCCGAGGATAAATCCAGTAGAATTAGGAGACATGTTTGGCCTTGGTCAAGGGCTTGGAGAGCATCATCCACAATATGGAGAATAGTAGTTTCCATGCTGTGCCAAGGTATGAACCTGGATTGGAATTAGTCTTGCAGATTAAAGTTGGTGATATGTTGGCTCAGTTGAAGTTGCGCAAATATATATATAAATATATTACCTACTGGCGGTCGCCAGTAGGTAGTTATAGTTAGGACCACGTTTCCATAGGAAAACCTCAACATTCTATTTTGAATAACTTTGGCGCCGGTTGACGAATCCTCGCGAATTTCTCAAAATAGGTGGGGCGCTACGCTCCGCTCCTACCCTGAAAGTCTCGGGGGGATCCGTCAAGCGGGGGCTGAGATAAAAGGGGGGTCCCAAAACGCGTTTTTCCCATGCATTTTTCCATAGGACCTTTAGAACGAGCTACAGCCCGAACGGCTGAACAGAATTACTCAAAATTTGGCAGAGAGGTAGTCCCTAGGTCAAGGAAGTGCCTTTTGTAGGTTTGGTGTAAATCTGTTCAGTAGATTCTGAGAAAATAGCCTTTAAATCAATATATATATCTGAGCCCGCTTACGGTACGCTTACCGTACGCTTACGGTAAGCGTACGGTGGCGTGCGCGAGCGCGATTCTGATTGGCTCTTAGATCTTAGTAAACATTCGAATCGCCCGAAACCAGGAAGCGGCGGCCGCCATTTTGTGTATTTCACTCTGAAAAAAAAGAGTGAAAACAAGGAAAGGGGGCAATGAGGAGAGTTACAGACCCCCTAACAATTGTAAGGGGGTCAAAGAAGGACAGAAAAGTACAAAAAAAACATTTATTGATTTTAAAAAAAATCACGGGGTACGCGTACGGTAAGCTTACGGTAAGCGTACGGTAAAAAAAATAAAAATAAATAAATGAAAAGCAGATTTAAGAGTTTAGAAATTAGGGAGCTCTAAAAAGAGCTGTTGTGTTTATGAAGTCATTTTTTTAGTGGTACCTACAAGTAAGTACCGATGCAGAGTCTAAGGTTCAAGAGGAAGACTCTGTTCCCTTCATCATTGAAGTGCACACCATCTCCTCTATAAATGTCTTGCATGTCATAACGCAAGTTGTTGTGGTAAATGGCACCCATACCATAGTCACGGAGGAAAGCAGAAACAGATTTGTTGACGTGCTTTCTTGCTTTGTCAATCTGCGGACAGAAATGATTGGACCAGTTCCATTTTTGCCTTTGGCATATGTTGGAAAACACAAAGGCAGTTTTAGGGAAAAGTGTAAACAGTTGTGCAAAGGTGTCCTTCATAAGCATTTCCAGACCTACCCCAGTCAAAGTGCCTAGGTCATTGCCACCACAGTGCACTATTATGAGGTCAGGGTGTTGGATTTGAATGAAGGATTTCACCAATGGCATCAATTGGTGCCACTTTAACCCTCTCTGACCAATCCATTTAATGTCTACATTTGGCAAAGCAAGGTCTCTCACCATATCTGTTTTCTCTGCAAACTTTTCACTCCAGAAGACATAGCTGTGCCCTACAATCCACACTGTGAACATCTTCAAAGGAGAACTGGATGCACTCAGGAGGTGTCTTTCAGTAGAATGGCAATATGAAAAGAAAGACAGTTTGGAAATGGAGGCATACATATTTTTTTAAAACAAAAAGAACTGATTGGCTGTTTCATACCATTCCAGAATAAAAACTAGGCTGTATGTGAAAATTAATAGAAGCATGTTTTGTATTGGTACAAAAAAATGTGTAACCAAAGAACAGTACTATGGATTTGCTGTTAGGTTTGAAAAGTCAAGCACTCTTGCTCTGTGGAATTGAAACATTGTGTGTCCAACTTCTGACCTAACTGCACACAGCAGTGTTCCATGAGCTGTTGCTATGGTAGCAGGCAGAAGTCAAGTTGGGGGAAGGGTACTAGGCAGAAGTCAAGTTGGGGGCAGGCTACTTTTGGAAAAGGGTTGGTTTTCAACCAATAGAAATGTGTGATTACATTTGAAAAAAAGGGGGAAGCACTGAGATTTGAAACTTACATGTATATGTGTGGAAAAATAGAGGGAAAGTTTGCCATTATCTGGTTCTGCTGAGAGGAGAGAGGTGAACACAACAGAGATCCTGGCTCTGATAATCTGCTGTTTGAGTGTCACATTTCTTTCACAACTAACTAATTTTAAAGGTGAGTTTACAGTTTGAGAGGGGATGTATGTGGTAACTTAAGAAATGAATAATAGAAATGGGAATTGTTTTTGTTGTAGTTACACATGGTGGTTTCATAATGTGTCAGTGTGTAAAAGTGATTTACACTTGCCCCGAAAAAAAAAAAGAGCAGTAAGTGTGCTTTCAAATTGGCAAAGAAATTTCGTTTTGGGACTAATGTGAAAACATGACTCTGTGTGCATAGAAGAATTATAGGCAGAGATTTATTGCGTCTTGCTCTGGTGATTTCACAGTAGCATTAGATGGAAAGGGGGAGCGAATTATTGGGGGAAGAAGCAGAGGCTTAGCACACACCCATGTCCTTGCCGTGTATAGTCATGCACAGTATTTACAAGCCAGTGGGGTTTTCAGGTTTAAGTCTGTAATGCAAATACATTCAGCATCACTAAGGCTGGTTGCCCTTGCTGGAGTGTAGGCAGTCACAGAGAATGCACATGGTGGTGGTCTGAAAAAAAAACAGCTTGGACACGTGCAATTAAATAAATCAAAAATAGTGGTTTCATAATGTGTCAGTCTGTAAAAGTGATTTCAAATTGTAAAAAGAGATTTTCACTTGGCCCGAAAAAAAAAGAGCAGTAAGTGTGCTTTGAAATTGGCAAAGAAATTTCGTTTTGGCACTAATGTGAAAACATGACTCTGTGTGCATAGAAGAATTATAGGCAGAGATTTATTGCGTCTTGCTCTGGTGATTTCACAGTTGCATTAGATGGAAAGGGGGAGCGAATTATTGGGGGAAGAAGCAGAGGCTTAGCACACACCCATGTCCTTGCCGTGTATAGTCATGCACAGTATTTACAAGCCAGTGGGGTTTTCAGGTTTAAGTCTGTAATGCAAATACATTCAGCATCACTAAGGCTGGTTGCCCTTGCTGGAGTGTAGGCAGTCACAGAGAATGCACATGGTGGTGGTCTGAAAAAAAAACAGCTTGGACACGTGCAATTAAATAAATCAAAAATAGTGGTTTCATAATGTGTCAGTCTGTAAAAGTGATTTCAAATTGTAAAAAGAGATTTTCACTTGGCCCGAAAAAAAAAGAGCAGTAAGTGTGCTTTGAAATTGGCAAAGAAATTTCGTTTTGGCACTAATGTGAAAACATGACTCTGTGTGCATAGAAGAATTATAGGCAGAGATTTATTGCGTCTTGCTGTGGTGATTTCACAGTTGCATTAGATGGAAAGGGGGAGCGAATTATTGGGGGAAGAAGCAGAGGCTTAGCACACACCCATGTCCTTGCCGTGTATAGTCATGCACAGTATTTACAAGCCAGTGGGGTTTTCAGGTTTAAGTCTGTAATGCAAATACATTCAGCATCACTAAGGCTGGTTGCCCTTGGTGGAGTGTAGGCAGTCACAGAGAATGCACATGGTGGTGGTCTGAAAAGAAAACAGCTTGGACACGTGCAATTAAATAAATCAAAAATAGTGGTTTCATAATGTGTCAGTCTGTAAAAGTGATTTCAAATTGTAAAAAGAGTTTTTCACTTGGGCCAAAAAAAAAAGAGCAGTAAGTGTGCTTTCAAATTGGCAAAGAAATTTCGTTTTGGCACTAATGTGAAAACATGACTCTGTGTGCATAGAAGAATTATAGGCAGAGATTTATTGCGTCTTGCTGTGGTGATTTCACAGTTGCATTAGATGGAAAGGGGGAGCGAATTATTGGGGGAAGAAGCAGAGGCTTAGCACACACCCATGTCCTTGCCGTGTATAGTCATGCACAGTATTTACAAGCCAGTGGGGTTTTCAGGTTTAAGTCTGTAATGCAAATACATTCAGCATCACTAAGGTTGGTTGCCCTTGGTGGAGTGTAGGCAGTTACAGAGAATGCACATGGTGGTGGTCTGAAAAAAAAACAGCTTGAACACGTGCAATTAAATAAATCAAAAATAGTGGTTTCATAATGTGTCAGTCTGTAAAAGTGATTTCAAATTGTAAAAAGAGATTTTCACTTGGCCCGAAAAAAAAAGAGCAGTAAGTGTGCTTTGAAATTGGCAAAGAAATTTCGTTTTGGCACTAATGTGAAAACATGACTCTGTGTGCATAGAAGAATTATAGGCAGAGATTTATTGCGTCTTGCTCTGGTGATTTCACAGTTGCATTAGATGGAAAGGGGGAGCGAATTATTGGGGGAAGAAGCAGAGGCTTAGCACACACCCATGTCCTTGCCGTGTATAGTCATGCACAGTATTTACAAGCCAGTGGGGTTTTCAGGTTTAAGTCTGTAATGCAAATACATTCAGCATCACTAAGGCTGGTTGCCCTTGGTGGAGTGTAGGCAGTCACAGAGAATGCACATGGTGGTGGTCTGAAAAAAAAACAGCTTGGACACGTGCAATTAAATAAATCAAAAATAGTGGTTTCATAATGTGTCAGTCTGTAAAAGTGATTTCAAATTGTAAAAAGAGATTTTCACTTGGCCCGAAAAAAAAAGAGCAGTAAGTGTGCTTTGAAATTGGCAAAGAAATTTCGTTTTGGCACTAATGTGAAAACATGACTCTGTGTGCATAGAAGAATTATAGGCAGAGATTTATTGCGTCTTGCTCTGGTGATTTCACAGTTGCATTAGATGGAAAGGGGGAGCGAATTATTGGGGGAAGAAGCAGAGGCTTAGCACACACCCATGTCCTTGCCGTGTATAGTCATGCACAGTATTTACAAGCCAGTGGGGTTTTCAGGTTTAAGTCTGTAATGCAAATACATTCAGCATCACTAAGGCTGGTTGCCCTTGGTGGAGTGTAGGCAGTCACAGAGAATGCACATGGTGGTGGTCTGAAAAAAAAACAGCTTGGACACGTGCAATTAAATAAATCAAAAATAGTGGTTTCATAATGTGTCAGTCTGTAAAAGTGATTTCAAATTGTAAAAAGAGATTTTCACTTGGCCCGAAAAAAAAAAGAGCAGTAAGTGTGCTTTCAAATTGGCAAAGAAATTTCGTTTTGGGACTAATGTGAAAACATGACTCTGTGTGCATAGAAGAATTATAGGCAGAGATTTATTGCGTCTTGCTCTGGTGATTTCACAGTTGCATTAGATGGAAAGGGGGAGCGAATTATTGGGGGAAGAAGCAGAGGCTTAGCACACACCCATGTCCTTGCCGTGTATAGTCATGCACAGTATTTACAAGCCAGTGGGGTTTTCAGGTTTAAGTCTGTAATGCAAATACATTCAGCATCACTAAGGCTGGTTGCCCTTGGTGGAGTGTAGCACTGTGGACATGGGCTTTTTAAAAAATCTGAAAAGTGGTTTCATAATGTGACAGTTTGTAAAAGAGATTTTCACTTGCCCAAAAAAAAGAGCAGTTTGTGTGCATTCAAATTGGCAAAGAAATTTCGTTTTGTGACTATTGTGAAAAGAAATGTAGTAATATATTTAAATACAATAACAGATTTTTTTTTTAGTTTTTTTCAGGTATTGCTGAAGAACAGTGAACAAAATTTAAGATGCCTACAAAATCTCGAGTTCAAAAAACGCTAAAAAAAAAACTATATTTGAAGACAACTGGAGGACCAAAGTTAGTAGAAGATGCTGATGTTGGGAAAAAGAAAAAATCTTCTGGTAAGCAAAAAAAACAATTTCTAAACAAAATATTCAAAACAAAGAAAAATGTACAAAATGTCTGTTCTCGGAAAAATGTAACAAAACATAGAGAACAGCAAAAAATTGAGAATTTAGTTAATGCAAATATACCTTCTGCAATTGAAAAGTTTAACATAAACAGAAAAACAGCATTTAAAGAGATACGTAGAAAAATGTTTCAGAGAAGAGTTATGTCCAATTTGATAAAGGATATAAAGAAATATAAGCAAAAGGCTAAATATTACAAGAGAAAAAAAGAAATTGAAGCCATTGCAGCAAAAGCATTAGAATTAAAAAGGAAACTATTCATATTAATTTTGAATAGGATGCGTACATTAGATAAAATGGTTAATGTACTGAAATCACAAAGCAAAAGCAAAAGAGTAGTGAACAGAACAAACTTTTGTAAAGTGTTTTTAGGAAAGTGGATGCATAGTTCAAGTAGTGAACCTTTTTTTAATGAAGAGAGCTATTTTCAAAGTAATAGTTTGCTGCATGCAGTTGACACCAGAGGTCGTTCATACGAAGTAAAAAATGGTTGCATAATGGAGAAGGAGATAATGGTTCCAAGAGATGAGGTACAAGTGATGGCAGATGAGGCAATGGGGAGACGTCCTAAAGCCCCAGTGTACACTTGGAATTGTAGTAGTATTTGCACTGTGCGTCAGGAATCTATTGACAGATTTCGAGAGTTTCTAAGAGAATATAGTAAAAAAAGTGTAAAACAAAAGATTAAGGTGCTTCAAAGTCTGGATCCATGCAGAGTGAGAGAGAATACTGGTTTGCAGGGTCATTCTCTTGCTTGTCTATCTAGAAAAGTGTGCAATAGTGTTTTCCATCATTTTAGGATGCTGGCTGTTCATCATACTGAAATGAGAAAGTTTGTGAGACGGTTGTATTTTGCCAAAAGTCCAGCAATAAAGTTAAATGAATTGAATAGGGCTCTGTTCCGAGGAACGGTATCAGATGTAGAGAAGGTTGTTGATGAAATTCAGTTTTGTTACTTTGGTCCTGAACAAAACAGTGCAGAGAAGGACACAGTAAATGAGGCAGAAGTGGAAGACAATGTAGAACCCTCTGTAAGTAACACATTTAATGATCATATAACAAAATTTGCAATAGTCTCTAATGAAAGACCAAATTTTACTTGTATTTGTTGCCGCAGAACTCATTATAGAAAACAAACTAGGAATGTTGATCTCTACAGAAAGAGTGAAAATGAAGATAATTATAAGTGGAAGGAATTTGCCACATATATATTTCTAGAAAATTGTTTTGAATTGGGTGAAGATCAGCGTATTTGTAAATACTGTTATAACAAGTTAGAGGAAAATAGAATGCCGACCAGAGCTGTACATAATAATTTAGAATTGGATGCTATTCCTGCTGAACTTTCTGAATTAAATACATATGAGTCTATACTCATTCAATGTGTTCATCCGTTCCAGACCATAGTACGTATGGAGCCCAAAACTGGTAAATTACCTCCTTCAGATTTACTGAGAGGTTTAAAAGGTAGAGTGGTGTATTTGCCCTTGGATTTGAAAAAAAATATGGAAACTATTGATGCGGATACTTTGGAAACTGAACCATTAATTATTCTGGTTAATGGTGTACCTACAAAGAATAAGAAGATTTGGCAGGAGCTGGTAGATGTGCGGAAAGTACAAAGAGCAAATTTGTATTTGAAAAAAAATAACAAATGGTATGAATCAATTTATATAGAAGAAGAAGAAGAAGAAGAAGATTTACAAGGAGACACAGAAACACCAACTGGACAAATTGAAAAAGTGGACAAGTCAAAGGAAGAAGAAATTTATGAACATTTTAGCATACATCCTCTCCATTCGAAAGAAGTTATGGGAGACAATATTGATCTCTTTCAGATGAAGAAAGCAAAAGGAAATCCCGTGAGTGTATGGGAGGAGAGCTTGGAAGCTCGATGTTTTCCCCAGCTGTTTCCTAAAGGAAAAGGAGGACGATACGATGAACGTCCAGAACAGATTCCAGCTTCAGAGTATCGAACTACAAGACTATATGCTGAAGATCCCAGATTTCGACAAAGTATTCCTTATTTGTTCCATCTTTTATTTGAAAGCGACTTGTCTGCACTGTCTTATGCAGTAAATCACATTTTAAAAAGTGGAGTACATTTACAAAATGTGTCTGCTAAGGATTTTATGGAGAAAGTGCAGCACCGAGATGATCATTTGGAAACACAACTGATCAATCTGATGGCTTGTCAGCGTGGGACAAATGAATATTGGTACCGACGCCATGGTGAACTAAAATGCATGTTACGCAATTTAGGAACACCAACATGGTTCCTTACCCTAAGCTGTGCCGAGTACGCTTGGGATGATTTACTGGATTTTCTACGAGAGGCCAATTCAAACATTAAAAACATCGAATACAAGACAGCAGGAGAACTGTGCTCATTGGATCCGGTTAATGTTTGCAGGTATTTCAATCATAGATTTGAGGCTATGATGTCCTTCATCTGCAATAAAAAAAATCCACCCCTTGGAGAAGTAGTGGATTTCTTTTGGAGAAAAGAGTACCAGGCAAGAGGTGCTCCTCATATTCATATGCTGCTGTGGATCAAGGATGCCCCAAAGTTTGGAACAGATACTGATGAAGCAGTGTTATCTTACATTGAAGAATATGCAACATGTGCTATACCAAAAAGCACAGAAGAGAACAAGTTAAAGGAGCAAGTTCTACGTTTCCAAAGTCATCGGTGTGGAAAATACTGTCGACGGAAATACAAGAGCAAAGAAAAATACTACACTAAATGTCGATTTGGATTTCCTAGACCTGTTCTTTCAAATGGAAGAGTCAACAGTTTTATGTCAGCTGTGAGACATACTATCACAAGAAAATCACCTAAGAATACCTACAACCTTAAAAGAAAAGAAGAATCTAAAAATATAAATGACTACAACCCAGTCATTTTATCCATGTGGAACGCTAACATGGATATACAGTATGTTGCTGACAATTCCATTGCTGTTGCTCGATATGTAACGTCTTACATTACGAAATCAGAAAAAACAGAATTGAAGGAAATGTGGGAAGAGATTTCTCACGAGAAGACTGTCAGTAAGAAGCTGTACAGTTTCAGTTTGAAGATGTTATCGCATCGAGAAATTGGATCCTACGAATGTTCAGATAGGTTATCTTCTGCAAGTCTCTACTCGAAGTCAAGAAGAATAATTTGGGCAAGTTTAGGCCTTGCAGCAATGAGAAATCGGGTACTGAAATCTGTTGGAGAAATTGAATATTTGGCTGAGAATGACCCAGAAAGTACAGATATATTGAAAACAAACATGTTGGACACATATTATCCCAAGAGAAGTCATCATCTGGAGAACATGTGTCTCTATGAAGTGTTACAGAACTACATTTATTCACGGAAAGCTGCAGAAGACATCAACAGTGGAAAATATAAAGTTGTTGGTGAAGAAGGATGTTTGGTGAAGCAAACCAAAGGAAGTTTGATAAATCACCGGAAGCTGAGTTGCGACACTACCGACAAGAAATAATTTTACTACTTGGCTCTTTTACAGTTGTTTAAACCATGGCGTACAGAGGATGAACTACTGGGAGAATTCCAGAGCTATGAAGATTCTTTTAATGCTTGCAAAGACAGCATACAATGCAGTACATTCTCAACTTATCTGCAAATGTTAAATGAAGAAATTGAACAGGAAACTACAATTGCAGCAGAAATAGCTAGAGACAGTTCTCAGGACAGCCAAAGTTCAGGAACATACAGTCAAGATCCCCTAGGACAACCAATCGTTGAAAATGAAGCATCAATAGCCATGAATGAAGTGGAAACGGCTATGAATCAAGGTCAAGAAGAATTTATAGACTTAGAAAATTTGGAAAGACAACTGAATCAAGAGCAGCAACAAATTTATGAAGAGATCAAAAACAAAATTGATCACGGATTTCTACATATCAAAAAAGAGTGCTCATGCACATCATTTCATCCAATCAGGATGTATGTAAGCGGACAAGCTGGCACTGGAAAAAGTTTCCTAATTAAAGTCATCAGAAGCTACCTAAAGCAAAAAACGGATTCTACTTTGTCTTGTGTGGTTACTGCTCCAACTGGGTTAGCAGCATATAACATAAAAGGAATCACCTTACATCGTTTGCTAATGTTACCAGTGGAGCATGAGAACAAAATACAATTCAACAAGCTAACTGGAGAAGCATCCTTGGAAGTTTCAAGAGTATTGAAGAAGATGCAAGTTCTCATTATTGATGAGGTGAGCATGGTATCAAACTTAATGCTTGCCTTTGTGCATTTAAGAATGCAGCAAATTTTGAAGACAGACTATGACGTGTTATTTGGTGGAAAACACGTCATAGTTTTTGGGGATCTTTTGCAACTTACTCCAGTTAAAGGACAACCAGTGTTTAATACTGTGACACATGAAGACACGAAGAAGTCATTGGGAAGCATTGGAAATACAAATATTTGGTCCTTCTTTGAGTACAAGGAACTTACAACTAATATGAGGCAAGCAAACGATGAAGAATATGGAAGTATTCTGAAAGATATCAGGATTGGAATACTCACAGAAGTTGGGAAAAAAGCATTACAGAGTCGGCTGCTACATAATTTATTTCCAAAGGAAGAAATAGTTGCAGAGAAAATATACAAGAATATTGCAGAAAACAAAAGTGTCATCTGCTTAATGCCAACTCTACGTGAATGCTCAATATTCAATGAGGAGCTTTTGAAATTGGAAAAGGAAGAGATCAGGAAATTGGAAGCAGTGGACAAAATTGAGGATGGAAGAATTACTGTCACAGTAACAGGCAAAATGAAAAATAAATTGGACTCACTAGAGAAGAACATCTCCAAAACAGCTGGATTAGAAAAAAATCTATATGTTTGCATGAACTGTAGAGTATTTTTAAGAAGAAATTTGGATGTTGAAAAAGGTTTAGTTAATGGAGCGATGGGAAGAGTTGTGGGTTTTATTAATTATCAGAAAAAAGAAGGAGTTGAATGTTTAAAAATAAAATTTGATCAGATAGAAGAAGTTAAAGATATTTGTCGTTGTTCACTTCGTTTCATGCTTGTGAAAGACTTGTATGTACGTAGGAAGCAGTTTCCGTTTTCTCTAGCATATGCTGTAACTATTCACAAGTCTCAAGGATTGACTGTAGATTGTGCTTTTGTGAACATTGGTTCAACTGTGTTCAAAGAAGGTATGGCATATGTAGCTTTGTCACGAGTGAAAACATTATCTGGTTTATTCATGATAGACTTTGATGACTCAAAAGTTAGTGCTGATACAAACTGTGTAAAGGAGTATAATAGATTAAGAAGAAGCTATGCTCCTCATTTAGGTCAGTATCCTGTGTTGGAGAAACGTGTAGTTTCTCGTAAAAGGAGAAATGAGAATATCTGTAATGAAGATGTAGAGAGGAGGAAAAAAAAGAGGAGTGATGTAATTGCAAGCAAAAAGAATAAGGAAAATGAAGAACAGGTTGTAGGATGTTATTTTGAAAATACCTCTGGTGTCAACTGCTACGCAAATGTAGTGCTGAATGTTGCATTTTATCTGGAAAGTTTACAAGAGCAGATAATAGTAAATCAGGGAAAAAGATTCTGTTCAGAGCTGAGTCTCCTTTTTCAAAAGCTGAGTAAAGATAAAACTCAAATAGAAAGTGCTACTGACATTAGAAAACTTTTAGATGTATGTTCAGGACGAACACAGTTTTCTCAAAATGAACAGCAAGATGCACACGAATTTTTGATGTATTTTCTTCAGGTAGTGGAAGAAGAAGGAGTTCCCATTGACATTTTTTTTGGTCTCTCTTATAAATGGGAACATAGTTGTGATAATTGTTATAATATATGTGGCTCTATTGTTGATAATGAAAGGTTTATTTATTTGACATTGCCAGAGAGTAAAACAGTCACTTTTGCAAAATTAGTTAAAGATGCTAATCATAGCATGAAATGTGGTGAGTGTAATTCTGACATGTTATCAACATTAATTTTAAGGGAATACGGACAGTATGTAATTTTAATGATGCAACGATGTAGAGCTGATGGATCAAAATTGGATACTTTAATAAAGAAGTTTACAGGACAGCAATTATCAATTTCAGGAAAAACTTTTGTAACTGTTGCAATAATTTTCCATGATGGACCTACTGTTACTTCTGGACATTACACAGTTTATCTAAAATGTGAAAAAGGCTGGACACTGTGTAATGATTCCCAATTGATTTTCAAACAACGTTTGCCTTTTGATTTAGCAAATTCCTATCTAATCTTCCTGAAACCTAAATTTTAGAGAGACTTGGCAAGATCTGGACAAAATAATTTTACCATTTTACTGGATTACCATTGCAATTTTGTAGAAAAAATATTTTTAAAATTATCATTTGGCCTAAAGGAAAGATAACCAATTGTAATGTGGACTTTTTTAATTTTTAATGCAATTTTGAAAAACCAATAATTTAGAGATAATCGGTAACTTCTGCACATTTTAAATTTTGGAATGCTATTGAACTGCCATTGGAAATGTTTTCAAAAATGATTTAAAAAATTACTATTTGGCCATGTGGAAAAGTAAGCAATTCTATTGTGGACTAAATAAATTATTCAAAAAATTTTCGTGAACCAAAATGTTACAGAGAATCGGTGAGATCTGGACAGATTAAACTTTAGAATTTTAATGGATTTCCCTTGGAAATTTATTCCAGGAAAAAAAAAAAAATACTATTTGGCCTAAAGGAAATAAAATCAGATGTATTTTGGAGTTATTTGAGATATAATATTGTGATTATACTTCTCAAACAAACATATCAGACGGTATTTTAAAGAAAAAAGTATTGTTTTTAGATGATATTTTTTTAGAATAATATGCATTTCTGTAATGATAAGTTTAAGTGAGAAGAGATTCTGGGCTTTTTTAATACAATCTTTGAGATTGTTAATTTTTTTTGCCCGCTGTAAAATGATGAATGCAATTGCTTTCACAATTTATAGTGAAATGCAATATATTCTGAAAACAGCAAAAATAAGGCAAAAATATTTTTTGGTAAAAAATGTAAATATGTGTACTGTATTATAAAATGGTTTAAAAATATTAATACTTTTTTCTTTATTTTCAGATCGATATAGAAAATTTTCGGAAACTACAACCATTTTAAAAACTATTTTTTTAAAAAACAAATGAATAAATATTTTTTTGAGTGAGTATGGTAAGTCATTAATAATAATTGTAGTCTCTCAAGGACCTTGTAATGTGATAAATGATTTTTAGTGTTTTTTTTAAAAAATAAAAAAAAAGGTACGCTTACCGTACGCGTACGGTAAAAAAAAAAAAAAAAAGTTTTTAAAAACATGTAAAAAAAAGATGAAAGATAAGGTTGGCTCTTAAAAGAACCGTTGTGTTCATGCAGGGACAGAGGAAAGGAAGCATGGGAAAATCATTCATAGCTACAAATGTGCTGATCTATTTTGTTGTTCACTAGGGAAACACTGGTCTCCCTATGACAAATTAGACCTTTACAAAATGTGCAATGAATATCAACCTTCCGAAATCGAAGGTTCATTTCCAGAGGGCCAGCAAAAGGAGATTCTCCCCCCACAGATGAAGGGCTCACCTGACCTGCAGAAGAAGGAGTCAGCCCTGCAGGTGATGGTCCAGGCTGAGCTGCTGTGGATGTACTGGCTCGTCTTTCTGAAGAGTTACCTCCAAAAAGATGACCATGTGTCCTTCTGTGTACATCCTGGAGGTGTCTCTTCATGGTGTGATTCCCAAAGGAATACTTCCTGTTAGGATTACCTCTAGAAAGTACACGCTGACACAGCTTGCAAGTAACTAAGGGTGCATTCACCTTTTGCTGGCCTTCTGGAAAAGTAAAATAATCCCAAACATAAGAAGGCTTTTGTTTCCTCGATCTCTGCCTCAAGACAGTGCTGCTGGTGCTAGCCTCACTCTCAGAAGAGCTCTGCTGTTCTGCCATCGTATCCCAAAGACAACCCAGCTCCTTCTCCCAAGGGATCACAAGCAGAAATGAGGGGAATGGGTGTGGTGTAGGAGAGTTCTAGAACTGAAAGTAGTTTCAACCAATCAAAAGTTGTGTTTCAAGATCACATGACCTACCGTACGCTTACGGTACGCTTACGGTACGCTTACGGCAAAAAGTACGCGTGCGCGTAAAAAAGACACGCGCTTCCGCGCATGCGCATAACAGTCACTCCCCGGCACTTCCGCGTAACGTGCGCGTGTGGCGTAAGCGCGCACGCGTCCCACGCGCAGTACGCGCGGCTACGCAAAGTACGTAACTATACGCAAGTAGCGTAGATAGATTACGGACGTTGCGTAAACCGTACGCTTACCGTGAGCTTACGGTACGCGTACTATAAAAAAAAAAAAAAAAAAAAAAAAAAAAAATCTGGAAATAAATTTTACATGTTTATTTTAAAAAATATATATAAAAAAAATATTTACGGATTTTAAAAATTTAAGCATAGTCTTTATAAAAGGTAAGAAAATTAAATTAAAAATATGTTTGAAAAAAATGAAGAATAAAAAAAAAAAATAGCATTTAAAAAACCTTACAAATTCACTGAAAAAACCATGGGTTTCACACACGTTATAGTTAGGAATTAGCATTTAAAAAACCTTGCAAATTCACTGAAAAAACCATGGGTTTCACACACGTTATAGTTAGGAATTAGCATTTAAAAAACCTTAGAAATTCACTGAAAAAACCATAGGTTTCACACACGTTATAGTTAGGAATTAGCATTTAAAAAACCTTAGAAATTCAGTGAAAAAACCATAGGTTTCACACATGTTATAGTTAGCTGGACATTTTACTCGTAAAAAACCAATGAAATTGCCCCGTTATAGTTAGTTCAGCTAACTATAACTCGCGCGCCCGCAATGCACTGCTGATGACGTCACATATTACATCACTCATGACATGGTCAGTGACATCACTCATGACATCACTGATGACATCTCAAATGACATCACTGATGACATCACTGATGACATCATCCTTGTGATAGAGTGGCAGACCTCCTCTCACCTTAATATAAGCTTTGATACACACATTCAAAAATAGAGACTACAAATTTCAAAACAATGGACATACCAATACCAGTTACAACAACCTCTTCAGTAATTCTAAGATCCATATACACATCCACTCATTCACCAACAGTCCTATACAGTCACTCATACATGTACTCACTCATCATATGTACTCATACACCTATACATCCTGTTACATAATGCCACTCATCCATAGAGTTACTCACACACATAGTCACTCATGCTAATAAAGAATCAAACATACATTCACCTGCATATACAGTTATACAAACACCACCACACTTACTTCTACGGAAACTTACACATACTTAGTCTTTTAAACAATCACTTATAGAAACACATACTTATTCATACAGGAACTCTTTCAATCTCTCCCTCTCACATATACTCACATATATACACCAATAGTCACATATACTAGTTTAAAACATATGTAGTTACTCCTGAAGACACTATTGAGACAGTCTTTCACTCACTAACACACCCATACACACACTCATCCACCCATACAGTCCTGCACACATGCTGTCTTCAACACATACAAACAGTGAGTCACTCATTCATGCACCCATGCACTACGTAATACCCCCCACCGAACCATACAGACACTCAGACTGATACTCAAAAAAACAACTAATAACCTATATAGACACCCATGTAGCTACTCACCAACCCATGCAGCCACTTATACACAAAGTGAGAGATACACTTAATCAGTCAGTTACACAATCAATTTTTCAAAAACAAATCATCCATTTAGACACTTATATACCCATTTATTCTTCCATCGACCTTGAGATATACATATATAAAACATATTTAATTTTCAGAAAAACACACATTCACTGGATGATGTCATCAGTGATGTCATCAGTGATGTCATTTGAGATGTCATCAGTGATGTCATGAGTGATGTCACTGACCATGTCATGAGTGATGTAATATGTGACGTCATCAGCAGTGCATTGCGGGCGCGCGAGTTATAGTTAGCTGAACTAACTATAACGGGGCAATTTCATTGGTTTTTTACGAGTAAAATGTCCAGCTAACTATAACATGTGTGAAACCTATGGTTTTTTCACTGAATTTCTAAGGTTTTTTAAATGCTAATTCCTAACTATAACGTGTGTGAAACCTATGGTTTTTTCAGTGAATACTTATATATATATTACTGCTCCTGGTTACCTTTGCCTGTGCACTCATGGGCGGGTGCTCTCATCGCTGGGGTGTACCCACGTTTTTAATATTAGCGTTGTAGTTCCATAGTCAAGATTCCAAAGGAGAGGCAATCACAGGGTTGAGTTCTTAACTATTATTTTTGAACTCGTGCAGGAAACAAATGCGTTTCGGCTGTCGCCTTCCTCAGTGTCATCATGCGCGCCGGCAAAGGACATCACCTTTCATGTGTAAATTCATTGACCTAAACAAAGGACGCGTAAGTGTACCCGTTAATTATACATAAGCGCCATCTTGGCGTGGTGTTGTATCTGACCAGTACCGGCCTTTACAACATTAACATATTGATGTGCATATTGCCACAAACAGCGTGAATTTTCATACACCCATGCATATAAAATGTGTTAAAATACAATTCATGTGTAATCACAGACCAGCATAATTAATTTTATACTTCGCTCCCACTCAGGACGGAATATCAAGTAATCATTTACATATATTAGAATCTTTTGAATCTTGATATTCACTGAGAGACGCGAAGTATAAAATTAATTATGTTTGTGTGTGATTACACATGAATGTAACAATTAACGGGTACACTTACACGTCCTTTGTTTATGTGAATGAATTTACAAATGAAAAGTGATGTCCGTTTCCCGTGCCCCTGATGACACTGAGGAATGCGACAGCCGAAAGGAGTTTTTTTTCTGCACGACTTCGAAAATAAAAGTTAAGAACTCACCCCGTGAGTGACTCTCCATTCAAATCTTGACTATGGGACTACGGTGCTAATATATATAAGTGTTTTGGCGGATACTGTGGCAACCTGTTGGAACCTCCAAACAAAATTGGAAATGCCGAAACCGCCGCTTTCCCGTAAAAGTGTCCTGCCAGCTGAAGTGTTGGACTGTGATTCTGCAGGGTGCCTCTACTTCCTTAAGTGTTGGCTGCAGGCTGAAAACGGGCTGTTTGCGGTGGGATGTGGGTCCCTGGGAGTTGTTCGCTGCTCACGGAGAGATCAAGGTAGGCGAAGGGAAAGGAGCAGACACCGCCCACTTGGGAAGTACTAACGATGTGTGCCTGCTCCATATGGACTCGGAGCTCCGGGTTCAAGTTATCTCCCTAGCCTAACCTAAGCAGCGCCTCAACCAATCATAGAGGGGAAGTTTGTTTTAAAAGTGGGCTTGGACAGTACTTACTGTTTGGCATCTAATGCGTCATGTAGACGAATCGCGTCATGCCGAAGTACAATACAAGAGCAACTACTTGTTGGACCCGTGTGTGCTCTACTTCTGTCTACAACGAAGGAGTGTGGTTTGATATATATATATATATATATATATATATATATATATATATATATTATCTACTGGCGGTCGCCAGTAGATAGTTATAGTTAGGACCGTGTTTCCATAGGAAATCTGAAAATTCTATTTTGAATAACTTTGGCACCGGTTGACGAATCCTCGCGAAATTTTCAAAGCTAATGGGGCGCTCCGCTTAGCTCCTACCCTGAAAGTCTCGGGGTGATTCGTCAAGCGGGAGCTGAGAAAAAAGGGGGTCCCAAAACGCGTTTTCCCCATGCATTTTCCCATAGGACATTTAGTCGAAGGTACAGCCCGAACGGCTGAATAGAATTACTTGAAATTTGGCAAAGAGGTAGTCCTCAGATCAGGGATGTGCCTTTTGCATATATGGAGTCAATCTGTTCAGTAGTTCCTGAGAAAATTGCAGTTAAAAGTACATAAATATCTATAGGCGCGCACCGTGCGCGCACCGTGCGCGCACCATAACGTGCGCGAGCGTAATTCTGATTGGTGGTTACATGTCAGTCAACGTTCGAATCAGTCGAAATCAGGAAGTGTCGGCCGCCATTTTGTGTGTTTTGTGTGTGACAGTGAAAAAGAAAGGTGGAGAACGTGAAAAGGGGGCAGGGTAGAGAGTTCCTGACCCTCTAGTCTTTGTCAGTGGGTACCTGAAGGACCCCGAAGGGTGAAAAATGTATTTTATTTTTTTTTCAAAAAATCGCGGGGTGCGCGCACCGTGCGCGCATGGTCAAAAACCTTAAATAAATATATACAAAATATAATAAAACATACATAACTTAGCATTTAAAAAACCTTACAAATTCACTTAAAAAACCATAGGTTTCACACACGTTATAGTTAGGAATTAGCATTTAAAAAACCTTGCAAATTCACTTAAAAAACCATAGGTTTCACACATGTTATAGTTAGCTGGACATTACACTCGTAAAAATCCATTGAAATTCCCACGTTATAGTTAGTTCAGATAACTACAACTCGCGCGACCGCCACTCTATCACAAGGATGATGTCATCAGTGATGTCATGAGTGATGCCACTGACCATGTCATGAGTGATGTAATATGTGACGTCATGAGCAGTGGAATGCGGGCGCGCGAGTTATAGTTATCTGAACTAACTATAACGTGGGAATTTCAATGGTTTTTCACGAGTGAAATGTCCAGCTAACTATAACATGTGTGAAACCTATGGTTTTTTAAGTGAATATATATATATATATACATACAGATTGACACTAGCACTCCTCTCACATTCAGTGTCCAGGATAGATTCCTGACAACAACATAATAGGAGGCATGGGCAGAATTTCGATAACGGTTCCGATTTTTTTAGTAATCAGAGTAATTTGGTTAGTTCTGTGTTTTTCTTACCATTACTGATAATTACACAACTGCTCCTGCTCATGTAATTAGTAGTAATTCATAGGAGAAAAACTCCTACCACAAAAGTATAATTAGCGAACGGGCACTAAGTATTCATGTGGTGCTGCATATAGCGCTGTTTCTTAGCGCATGATGCATTCTCCCATCCATTTTGGATGCGAGAGTGCATTTTGCTCAATAAAATAGTGCTAAATACTGGCAGTAAGGTTGGAGAATCCTACCCCAAGAGCACATTTAGTGAGCGCTATCCATTTTGGACGAGAGAAGGTATTTTTACCTTAAGAAATAGCCTTAAATGCAGAATTACTCTTCTTGCATAATTTGATCATAATCTTGCGGAATTCTTAGGAATGTCCACATGATTACGCTACGTGGAATTGCGCAAGTTACACCAAACCCAACAACATAACTAGGGTTGTGTAAAAATTAAATAATTATTTTTTGCATTATTTCAGAAATGTAATGAAAACATCATGAAATTATGTAAAGGTATACTTTTTGGCATGAGGTGTGGTTTGCCGGTATCTCGTTTGACCCTTTTCATACTAGAGAATACCTTGCATAGGAAAGTCACGTGAGATACCGCGAGAGGACTACTATTACAAAAAATGTTTCTCTGTAAGATGTTTTGTTAAGGAACCACTGGCCTGTGGTGAAAATTACATGAAATTGCGTGATGCAAATTTTCTAGAAAGTTCATGAATTTCATGGATGGCAAAATTTGCAAATGACACAAATGTCGCATAGGCCTAAATACAACATCCCCAAAATCCTATCTGTACAAGTGCCAAACAATGGGTAAATAAACTAAACACTCCTATGGCATTAGACAATCAAACTCAAGAGCACAACTGTGCTTATTGTTCTTACCTTATCTGGTCTGTGTGCTATATTTGTGCAGGGGTTATTTTCTTCATTTTCCATTTTAGCCCCTTTGCGGTCTCAACACCCACTGTGCCATCATCCAAGACTTCCCTATTTTTGGGCACTCTGGACACCTGAGGCGTGCCAGTGCTGCCTACTTCTACTTCATCCATGGCCAACTTTAACCTTGGTACCCAGGGGGACTACTACATCCCGCTCAACCTTGATTCCTATGCCCACCTAGCTTGTGAGATCCTGTACCTCCACTTCCAAGGTGAACCCCCTCCCCAGCCCACCAGGTAGTATTTCAGTAGTATGTCCAATCTCATTACTTTTTCATGGCACAGTTAGTACTTGTGTTGATGAAAAGTTGGAATAGTCTGCAGTCTTGAATATTGTGCGTACACGGAGACAAGTGGGTGAGATGCCCTCTACCTGTGTTCAGTTACAATAGAGTTGATCCCCTCCCAGGCATATGTTCTTGTTCCCTCGTGGTCCTTCCTATTTGTTTCCGGAAGGATCCTGAGGCCATGATGTTTTCACATTCGGTCACTGGAGATCTGCGAGGTTCTCCCAGTGACCTTCCTGTCCACCTACCTCTGATGGAGGCATTTTATCCTATGGTACTTGTCTTTAGTTGGACAGCCATTAGGCTGTGTTGTGCTTGGGAACACAGTCACTACAACTGCTGTTTCTTCTGGCTTTCAGGGGGGTTTGCTGTTCCTTTGCCACACGGGTGACACATATAGGTGTATCTCCTGGGCAGGGATTGATGTTGGTGAGGTCCGGCTTCTTGCCTGCTTCCACCGTCTGGGATGCACGTCCTTTTGCTGGGGGTGGCTGCATCTTGAGTAACTAGCGGGTGTGTTCCATGTCAATGTTGCTTTTCAGTTTCATCAGTTTGAAGAGTGGGATGATGTCAGAGTGGTCTGGTGCTGACACTGCATAGCATTGGCGTGAGTCAGTAACCATGTTGGGATTTGTTTTCCATGGTGCTTCCAATGTTTTGCTGGCATTGATCTTCTTTTTTATAAGCTTAGTGTGATCTCGGGTATATGTGTTAGGACGTTTTCTGATTGGTGAGCGTTTTGTTGAGTGGTCACGCCTGATTTTGTCCTGTCAATCTTCCGGAATTGTATGGGAGTTGTTTGTAGGGCTGCCACATGCCCGCTTTGGTGTGAGAATGTTTATTCAGAGATGTAAAGGTTCTGCTCATATTAAGAGTTTGAAGCATGTTTGTGCAGGGTCCATGTGTGTAGTTTTAGTGTGCTGGCCCCTATTGTGTTGTGGTGCCCTCCAAGTTCTTTGCTTGCTTTATATCTGAAATTGACTTATAGTGGCCAGATGGCTTGTGGGTCCTTTGTCGTTGTTATTTTATGTGTATTTGTAAAGCGCACTATCACCAGCGAGGGTATCCTGGCGCTGAGCAGATGTGTGCGCCTAGCCCTGCCTATGGTAGGATGGTAGGTTGGGTAATTGAAAACCAGATCTTCATCTTCTTGCTGAATTTAAGAGAGGAGGAGGCTTTGATGTGGAGCGGGAGGTCATTCCACCCTTTAGGAGCGATGTAGGAGAACGCTCGTCCTGATCTGGTTCTATGTTTGTGTGAGATGGTTGCAAGTAGGAGTCCTGCAGAGCCGAGGTGTCTGGATGGCTGGTGGAAGACTTGATTCTTCAGGTATGTGGGGCCAGAGTTGTGAAGTGCATTGAATGTGTGTGTGAGGAGTTTGAAATGCATGTGTTTGTGTATCTGGAGCCAGTGTAGTTCTCTGAGGTGTGGTGTGATGTGAATTCTTGTGTGGGAGGTTGAGGGTGAGCCTGGCTGGCAAGTTCTTGATGGTGTGTACTCATCTAGTGAGTTGCTTGCTGATCCTGGCATAGAGGGTGTTCCCATAGTCCAACTTGCTGGTGACTAGGATGTGGGCGACAGTTTTTCTAGTGTTGCCTGGGAGCCATTTATAGATATTCCTTAGCATCATCAGGGTGTGGAAGCAGGATGCAGTGACGGTGTTGACTTGTGCGGTCACATCCAGTTTGGTTCCTGGTGTGGGTTCTGGGTATGGTCTGAGTTTGATGACTACCAGTTGGAGTACCATGGTGCAGTGTTCTTGCCGAACATCACTACTTCTGTCTTGTCGGTGTTGAGCTTGAGACAGTTGGCTTTCTTCCAATTAGCGACCTTGCTCATGCAGGCAGTGAACTTGTTTCTTTTGATGGGGGTCTTGTCCGGGAGGGAGAGCATGAGCAGTGTGTAGTCTGTGTAGAAGAGGACGTGAGGGCATTCATGTCTCGGTGATAGCACATTTCTAGTATTTTTCCATGTTTTAGATGGGTAGCGTATTCTGCTTTTTGGATAGCACAATGTGTTGTGCTCACAACTTGTTATCATGCCTTCCGGTGTTGTCCCATGTGCGGGCTACATCTTCCAGCTGTGATTTGTCACCTTGTGGGCAAGCATGCACACCCACATGAGTCTGAGTATTAACCACGTGTACATTGCTTTTTTGTACAGTTGTTGTGTCATGGTAATGGGGACATTCTATTTTTTAGCATTGCATTTGGGTGGTGCTGGCGCCTTCCTATGTTTGTCCTATGTGAAGTGAAGAATGTGTCCTAACAGCTGGAGCGGCTGACCTTGAATCTGGAGAACTAGGTTCGAGTCTCGGCAGGGACACTCAACATCCTGTGATTCTGGGCAAATCACTTAATCTCTCCGTGCCTAACAAAAATGAATGCGTCTGTCTGTAGTGCAACTGGTGCTCAAGTAAAGCGCTCTGATACCTTTGATCGAGTTCGCACAATATAAAACTGAAAAAAACCATATATATATATATATATATATATATTCTAACTGAAAAGGTGGCCGCTCCGGTGGAATGCACTCGCCGGAGGTAGGCCATAAGCAAGGCTGGTCACTAGCAACATCTCCCCACACTGATGCTGCCAACGTGTTTCGGAATGTCACCCTTCCTCTGGGCAGTTGAAACAAAATGAAAGGCAAGCTGTTCAGACAGTAGTCCCTTCTTTAATCTGCATGATGCACACCCTCGATAAAAATCAGGTGAGTAAACAGCCTTGCATGATGGGACTAGGAGTTCATATTTACATATCCAAGTGGGCGCTGCCTTAAAAAGTGTTAAAAAATATATCACATCAGACAACCAATGTTACGAATGACGCCATGGCAATACAAAAGCCCTTCCAGCTCCGCATAACAATGCAAGTACATATCTGCGGACCCACTCGGGTCTCGTGGTGGTGTGTAGCCGTGGCCTGGGCTTGGCCACACATATTCTAACTGAAAAGGTTGCTACTCTGGTGGAACGCTCTCGCCAGCGTTAGGCCGTAAGCAAGGTTGGTCATAGATAGATATATATATATATATTCAGCATAGGGTTACGAACAGCTTTTACAGTAACCACGCTGCACTCCAAGGGGTTTTCTTTCACGGCTTCTTTTATTGATGAGTTACTTCACATCAACGCGTTTCGATGGCCTCTCGCCACCTTGTTCACGATGTATATATATATATATATATATATATATATATATATATATATATATATATATGATTTACCCCATACAGGTGAATGGCAGTTGCAGTTTGTTTCCTGGTGAGTGGGGTCATGCTTATGAACTGACACACAAATGTGGTGTGAAGCCTGTGGGTGCGGCGGGGCTGCGTTATATTTCCAGACTATTGCATTTCGTACTTGTATTTTTGTGCTGTCTTTGCCTGGACTTTGCTATATTTGTGGTTCTACAACGGACAGACTATGGTGTCATTTGGTTTTCTTCATAGAGGATATTTTGCTTGTCCACTTCAGACAGGGGCACAGATACCAATAGTGCAGCGGGTGCAGTGCACCGGACCCAGGAGTGTGAGGAGCCCACTGCGCTAGTTAGTTCTGTTTTTTCACTGACAATCTGGAGGTATGGGGAGACCCGGAGACTTCCCTGGCTTGCATCAGGACCCATGACGTCCTTGGCAGGCAGAGATGGCACCTGCACCAGGCGGTGGCGTCAGCAGAGACTCCGCGGAGCTCAGCGTCACCACCGACGCTTCCTGACATTGAGGCATTGCCTCGGTAAATGCCTCCGACACTTCAGGCTTCGGCGATCCGTCTCCGTGTCACGACTTGCGCGGAGGGCGCCCACGGACCAGCCATTGATTCGGGCGATGTATCACCTGGAAGCCCCGCTATAGTCCCACATCCTTCAGACGCTATACCTGGAGGACACAACACATGTACTCGCTGATAAGCAGCAGGCACGGCTCGTACAAGGAGACACGTCAGAGCGGGGCTAATGGCCGGCTTTGAAGGGCTTCAGGCAGCCCATCACGTGCCTTCCGCGGGGAGCGGCCCGCCCCGGACGCTGCTCCATCAGCAGTTCACCTCAGAGCACGTAGGCGGGGAGACAGGTAACCCCTGAGCTGCAGTGTAATTAATAGGATACTTATGTTCATCACGAGGCAACAGGAGTGCGGTCTCAAGCCCATGCAGACCCCACAACTCAGCGTCAGCAGCAGGCCTCACCACTAAAGCTACCAGAGGGCAGAGGCGCAAAGCTTGTTTCTGTCAGCAGTTGCGCCTTTCTCACAATAAACGCGTGACTTACTCCTGCATTTCAGCAGTTGGCCTACTTTCATTGGGCGAAGTAAGTTGGCCACCCAAGGGCACCAATTACGATAACAAAAGAAAATAATGTTTCGGTGTATATGGGGAGTGCTGCAGCTGGCACAATTGCATTTGTTTCGTTCTGAAATGAAGAGAAACGTACCCATGGAAACATGCATAAGCAAAGCCAAGAGGTCTGTCATTAATGTGCCAATGAATTGAAACACACATTTGCGCAAATGCACGCATACTAATGTGGGTGTCTGTGCCGCCTGCCTCTCTCCACGCTTCTCCTTCTATGCCTTGTGTTTTATTCCCCAGGCTTGCATTCAAGGTCTCATCACAAAAGGAGGTACAATGATCAAAGCTGTAATCAAGGGAACCAACAATCATGTGTTTTTGCAGCCAGACTGGCGTTAGGAGACCAGAGGTGTGGGTGCCTGTGTTCGCACTCTCTGCAGTGATGGGCTGGGGAGGGCAGCAGCTTGAGTGACTCCGTGCTCATGTAAGGGACCCTCTCTGTACAGATGGAGCCCTCCCCGGCAGCTGCTTCAGTCCTATTGAGGAGGTGCGTGACGTGTTATCGTGGAGGGCGGTGGCATGCAGGAGAAGCAATATTAGGTTTCAGTGAGCTCCATAGCGCTTTACGCTTTGCAGAGGAGCTATGGAGAGTGATATATTATAGCAATGCTGCCGAAACACATTGGTTATAAATGTGAGACAAGAAGATTTCTGCTACTAAATAAATAAGTGGCGGCTGCAGGAAACGAACTACACAGCAGTGCTTAGCTGCAGCTCCAGGGGCGGCATGGCTGTCCCCTCAGCGGCCTTGGAAAGATTACAAGCATCAGCTAATGGTTGCTGTGTTTAACAGAACCAATGACCCACTGGGGTTTAGTAATGTTATATCTTATGTATCTGTTCTGTGGATTCTTTGCTCGCAATGTTCTTAGAATGTTTCCTGCTCCTAGCAACTGTGGTGTGATTCAGTTGAGCTGGAGCTGCTGTTAGAGTTGGTGCTTGCCCTCTCTCTCTCATGTAGCCTTAATAAATGTCTATACTTCAACTATGACTAGCGTGATTACTACAGTAAAGGGTACACCTCACACCAGGGTTTTTGTAACCTGAGCAGCCAGCAGGTGTGACCCATGCATCACAGCAGGGCTTCTGTAACCTGAGCAGCCAGCAAGTGTGACCCATGCCTCACAGCAGGGCTTCTGTAACCTGAGCAGCCAGCAGGTGTGACCCATGCCTCACAGCAGGGCTTCTGTAACCTGAGCAGCCAGCAGGTGCGACCCACGCCTCACAGCAGGGCTTCTGTAACCTGAGCAGCCAGCAGGTGCGCCCCACGCCTCACACCAGGGTTACTGTAACCTGAGCAGCCAGCAGGTGTGACCCATACCTCACAGCAGGGCTTCTGTAACCTGAGCAGCCAGCAGGTGTGACCCATGCATCACAGCAGGGCTTCTGTAACCTGAGCAGCCAGCAGGTGTGACCCATGCCTCACAGCAGGACTTATGTAACCTGAGCAGCCAGTAGGTGTGACCCATGCCTCACAGCAGGGCTTCTGTAACCTGAGCAGCCAGCAGGTGTGACCCATACCTCACAGCACGGCTTTTGTAACCTGAGCAGCCAGCAGGTGTGACCCATGCATCACAGCAGGGCTTCTGTAACCTGAGCAGCCAGCAGGTGCGACCCACGCCTCACAGCAGGGCTTCTGTAACCTGAGCAGCCAGCAGGTGTGACCCATGCCTCACAGCAGGGCTTCTGTAACCTGAGCAGCCAGCAGGTGTGACCCATACCTCACAGCAGGGCTTCTGTAACCTGAGCAGCCAGCAGGTGTGACCCATGCCTCATAGCAGGGCTTCTGTAACCTGAGCAGCCAGCAGGTGTGACCCATGCCAATGCTGCATTTTAGTTTCATTGGAAGGTTGGGATGGGCTTGGGGAGTCCAGGTGGTGGCAGTCATAGCCTTGGGGTGTCAGTAACAGTGCAGACATGTGCTTCCCAGATGGCTTCCTCTGTGTTGACTGGCTTGGACTAGGCCTGGGCTAAATTTCCATTCCGCTCGCGGAAATTGCGATAATTTGGCATTTTCGCGTTCCGCGGAGAGCGCGAAAATGTCAAAATTTCCGCATTCCGCAGCTCAGCGATAATTTGTTTCTTGCTCGCACTGTAAAATAATACATTCTCTCGCGCGCGCGATCGCCTTACCTGAATCCCCGCGTTCGCCGACAAGTTTTCCTGATCTGGTCGCGTTCTCCACGAGATGTTGGATTGTTGGTAGCCATTTGCGCTGTCTCGCGACAGTTCAGGCCCGCAGTAATGTCATTGGTCGCGCGATCACGTCTTTCTTCTCGCGATCATGCACCGCGAGAAGAGTGAAAACAAGATGGCCGCGCCCGCGAGCAACCGCATGGGTAAGTTGGCGAGCCGCGACCACGCAGAAAATACCCCGAACAGGCAGGAAAAAAACTTCCGCATCTTCGCGATATTTCCGCTTGTTTGCGGAGATTTTTAACATTTTCGCGATAATTTCCGAAATTCACTTTCGCAAATTCCGGCAACCCCTAGCTTGGACACCTCTTTGAATCAAGCTTAGTGTGGTCTTGGGTGTATGTGTAAGGAGGTTTGCTACTTGGTGAATGTACTGTTGCGGGGGTGGTTGCTGTGATGCCATTTGTTTGTACACATTGTGCGGTGTCCTTTTGTGCTTCTGAAGTTGTGTATGTGGGTTGTTTGAAGGGGGTTCACTGAGCCGCTCTCGTGTGGGTATGTTTATTGAGAGGTCTTAAGGTTCTAGATGTTAGGAGTCGCAATAGTATTGGTACAAGGTTCACATATTTACGTTTAGCGTACTCTTCCTATTAAGCAGTGGCACTGTGAAAGTTTGTTGTTTGCTGTGTGTCTGTCAGTGTCCCATAGTAATGGTTGCACTGTCCCATCCTGGGTAGTGTCCCTCTGTACGCACAGCGCTAAAGGGTAACGAAGTTACCAAATATAAAGCCAATGGTAATTGAATCAAAGTTCGTTTATTCACGATATAATACTCTTTGTACTGTGTTTCGAATTTCACATGTTATATCAATAACGGTACCAATGGAAATCCTCAATGCATTTCGGGTTGGAACCCTTCGTCAGGAGGAATCCTATAATAGAAATAGGAGACAATGTAGCATATCCCATCAGGGATTCCATAAATCAATAATAAACAATCAATAATAAGAACGAAAGATACCAGAGTCTCTAAAGTAAAACAATGTGCATCTAGAAATGTAACATATCCCATCAGGGATTACCAAAAACGAAAGATATACGAATCTCTAAAGTGAGAACAGTGTGCGACTGAAAGTAAGGAGCTTAGTTGTGAAGTATCACAAAGAGAGTTTAAAGATTAGACCCAAATGACCCGCTGTGCTCAATTTAACGCGTGTAAACGCCAGAAAGTGCGCCGAAATATACATGGTGGCGATAAAATAAAGAGTGGAATAGACCCAAGTTCCAAAACCGGATAAAAAAATTAGTCAGGGAAGTTACCTCGGTTCACGCGTTAGACGGGCATCTTCAAAATGCTCCGATACGGAAGAGTGTTGCTGTGCGTGTAGCCGTGTTATGTACGGAAAGCAAGTTGTGAACAGAAAGAGAGGACTGGGAGTATGGCGGCCATCTTAGAAAAGGAAAATGCGCTTAGATGGAATTTGACGATGTCAAACCGTGACTGTGACAGGAATTGATAGAAAAAATGAGTGTGTGTTTGGAAGTGGTGCAAAATTCCGGGGTGAGATGAGATGGTTACAATGTGGATACTAGAGGAATATAGGTTCAAAGTATGGGTTCAAAATACAGTGTGTTGATTTGAAAGAAGTTATGTCGAGAACAATAAAGTTGAAGGAAATCAGAAAAAAATCAGAAAAAAATCAACAAAAGGTCCAGGAATGATTGAAACGTAGCTACTGACACCGGAAGTAAAAATTAAAGTGAAAAGTGACTTACCTTCTGCGGTTCCTTTTTTAGGGACAAGCCAAAAAGATCACGGAGACCCAGGAGGGGCAAAAAAAGCAGTTCAACCAATGGACAAAAGAACGACAAGGAGCCAACGTTAAATGACCGTGACAACTTGGTCATTAACATTTCTACAACCACCTTCAACAAATCTCAACTACGTTTGTTACAAAAGGGGGTCATCATTTGTTCCAACCTACTCAAGCAACCTTATGGAAGCAGAAGTCAGTTTTTACAAGTTCATGCGAAAGCTCAGACTTAGACATTTTTTTGATAATGTTCTCACTGAACCTACGATTAAAACAGAAAATACGTTAAAAGGCCTCACATCTAAGAGCACCTTCTTAGCCCCAGTGAGTCATAAGATTCTAGACACGTTTGAGACTTTGGTTAAGCATGATCTCCAGTCTGTATTTAAACATCGCAAACCCAGACATCCGAACTTCACATCCAAGGACAAATCTTTGCTCAAACAACTGGCTGACAACCCCAACATTATCTTCCTTAATGCTGACAAAGGAGGCGCACTTGTTGCTATGGATACCA
This sequence comes from Triturus cristatus, assembly GCF_964204655.1. Taxonomy (NCBI): domain Eukaryota; kingdom Metazoa; phylum Chordata; class Amphibia; order Caudata; family Salamandridae; genus Triturus; species Triturus cristatus. Next base: position 1,248,923,876 of record NC_140592.1, on the reverse strand, counting down.
TACACTACACTCGAAAACTTGATGAACACGTGCTAGACTTCAACACCTACTCTAAACTCGATCACAATCCTACAATGGACATTCTGAAAACATTGCAGAACCTTGTGGATAACACTCTTCCGTATCGGAGCGTTTTGAAGATGCCCGTCTAACGCGTGAACCGAGGTAACTTCCCTGACTAATTTTTTTATCCGGTTTTGGAACTTGGGTCTATTCCACTCTTTATTTTATCGCCACCATGTATATTTCGGCGCACTTTCTGGCGTTTACACGCGTTAAATTGAGCACAGCGGGTCATTTGGGTCTAATCTTTAAACTCTCTTTGTGATACTTCACAACTAAGCTCCTTACTTTCAGTCGCACACTGTTCTCACTTTAGAGATTCGTATATCTTTCGTTTTTGGTAATCCCTGATGGGATATGTTACATTTCTAGATGCACATTGTTTTACTTTAGAGACTCTGGTATCTTTCGTTCTTATTATTGATTGTTTATTATTGATTTATGGAATCCCTGATGGGATATGCTACATTGTCTCCTATTTCTATTATAGGATTCCTCCTGACGAAGGGTTCCAACCCGAAATGCATTGAGGATTTCCGTTGGTACCGTTATTGATATAACATGTGAAATTCGAAACACAGTACAAAGAGTATTATATCGTGAATAAACGAACTTTGATTCAATTACCATTGGCTTTATATTTGGTAACTTCGTTACCCTTTAGCGCTGTGCATACAGAGGGACACTACCCAGGATGGGACAGTGCAACCATTATTGTCATTTACCGACCTTGGTTTAGGGGTCGCTCCTCTTGCAGCACGCCATTACCTGTTTAAGATTTATCTACATTTGGAGACAAAACCGGTGTGTGTGATATCCTAACTTCTGAGTGTCCCATAGTAACCTGGTGGCTTGTGGTTCCTAGGTCCTCTTTGGCATTCAGGTTTTGGTGATAGGTACATTTCTGGAATTCCTCCAAGTTTTTAGATCAGTTGACCATTCTGTATTTTTTCTAGCTAGTACAATGTGCTGTACTCACAACGTATTGTCAGTGCTTAATTTGTCCCGGTGCTTTCCGGTGCTAGGCACTTAATTATCAGCACCGACTTTAGTGTCAGTCCTCCACATAGTGGCGCAGGCTTTTTAATTTTGAGAAGAGCAAAACAATCGTGTTTATTAAGTCAATATACATTGAAAATGAATAATATCAGCCTCTCACGCCATTAGTATAGCTGTGTGGGGCCTGAAATATTCTGAATTGTCACACTTGTAGGATGTCGATGCTTAGGGGTTATGTTGGTACTGTCAGTGTCCGCGCTGGTAGGGTATGGGCGGTACAGGGTGCAGTGGCTTTCCGAGAAGGGCCCTGGCACTTAATGTTTTACAAATTAGGGACTGATTGTCATGTCCTTCAGTGAAGCGCATGTGTGGGCTGCATCTTGCAGAGGTTAGTTGTTAACCTTGTGGGCGTGCGTGCAGACCCTCATGAGTCTGTGTATGACCGGCATGTAATCTGTTAGTTGTACAGATATTGTGCAAGGATATGGGGACATTGGTGTAGTAACAAGAGTGTGTTTCAGGTTACTAGGTGACTCTACGTCACATCTTACACCATGCTTCCATCCTGTGCTTTTCCTTTACAAATCATTGCTTTCTGGTGTGTTTGTTCAAATGGATCGACTGATGTGAAGTGATGTGAGGATCACAACTTCCAGAGTGGATGGGGCTGCTAAACTAGAATCCATTTTTCAGAGTTTCATTGTGATCTGCTAGAGGTCATTTCTGTGGTCGTCGAAGCCAAGAAGGAGTCAAAAGAGTGAGGTCATAGGTACATACAGACATTTCAGTGTCATTGGGATCTGCTAGAGATGATTCCTGTGGTCGTTGAAGCCAAGAAGGAGTAAAAAGAGTGAGGTCTTAGGTACAACACACATTTCAGTGTCATTGTGATCTGCTAGAGGTGAGTCCTGTGGTTGTCAAAGCCAAGAAGGAGTAAAAAGAGTGAGGTCTTAGGTACAACACACATTTCAGAGTCATTGGGATCTGCTAGAGATGATTCCTGTGGTCGTCGAAGCCAAGAAGGAGTAAAAAGAGTGAGGTCTTAGGTACATACACACATTTCAGTGTCATTGGGATCTGCTAGAGGTGATTCCTGTGGTCGTCGAAGCCAAGAAAGAGTAAAAAGAGTGAGGTCTTATGTACAACACGCATTTCAGTGTCATTGTGATCTGCTAGAGGTGAGTTCTGTGGTCGTCGAAGCCAAGAAAGAGTAAAAAGAGTGAGGTCTTATGTACAACACACATTTCAGTGTCATTGTGATCTGCTAGAAGTGATTCCTGTGGTCGTCGAAGCCAAGAAGGAGTAAAAAGAGTGAGGTCTTAGGTACAACACACATTTCAGTGTCATTGTGATCTGCTCGAGGTGATTCCTGTGGTCGTCAAAGCCAAGAAGGAGTCAAAAGAGTGAGGTCTTAGGTACAACACGCATTTCAGTGTCATTGTGATCTGCTAGAGGTGATTCCTGTGGTCGTCGAAGCCAAGAAGGAGTAAAAAGAGTGAGCTATTAGGTAAATACACACATTTCGGTGTCATTGGGATCTGCTAGAGGTGAGTCCTGTGGTCATCGAAGCCAAGAAGGAGTAAAAAGAGTGAGGTCTTATGTACAACACGCATTTCAGTGCCATTGTGATCTGCTAGAGGTGAGTTCTGTGGTCGTCGAAGCCAAGAAAGAGTAAAAAGAGTGAGGTCTTATGTACAACACACATTTCAGTGTCATTGTGATCTGCTCGAAGTGATTCCTGTGGTCGTCGAAGCCAAGAAGGAGTAAAAAGAGTGAGGTCTTAGGTACAACACACATTTCAGTGTCATTGTGATCTGCTCGAGGTGATTCCTGTGGTCGTCAAAGCCAAGAAGGAGTCAAAAGAGTGAGGTCTTAGGTACAACACGCATTTCGGTGTCATTGGGATCTGCTAGAGTTGATTCCTGTGGTCGTCGAAGCCAAGAAGGAGTAAAAAGAGTGAGGTCTTAGGTAAATACACACATTTCGGTGTCATTGGGATCTGCTAGAGGTGAGTCCTGTGGTCATCGAAGCCAAGAAGGAGTAAAAAGAGTGAGGTCTTAGGTACAACACACATTTCAGTGTCATTGTGATCTGCTCGAGGTGATTCCTGTGGTCGTCAAAGCCAAGAAGGAGTCAAAAGAGTGAGGTCTTAGGTACAACACGCATTTCAGTGCCATTCTGATCTGCTAGAGGTGATTCCTGTGGTCGTCGAAGCCAAGAAGGAGTAAAAAGAGTGAGGTGTAGGGTACAAAACGCATTTCAGTGTCATTGGGATCTGCTAGAGCTGAGTCCTGTGGTCGTCGAAGCCAAGAAGGAGTCAAAAGAGTGAGGCCTTAGGTACATACACACATTTCTGTGTCATTGTGGTGCCATCATTCGTATCTGCAACAACTCATGACAGAAGTAGACAACAGCACATGTCCAGAAAGAAATGATGTCACTGTCTGTGATGGATGTGTTTGCACCTAGAGTAGATATCGAGTTAGTCAGTGCTCTGCTTGAGTAATTATGCTCTTATCTGCTGCACATAGGTAAAGGCTACAGCAGTAGCAACTTACATTAGGCTGTCTCCGATTGATGCATGCGGGGCATTCTGCAGTGACTTGGGTGAAGAGAACCAGTTACCCCTGCCTTATGTCCCTTTTATTATTTCTGCTGCCTTGTTTTATCTCAGCTCAGCTTTCACCCCCTGATGAGCTCAGAGAGAGCTCTCCTGCTGATTGTCAGGAGGGCCCTTTGTAATGCGTGCCCTGCTGGCCCCTTACTCACAGACACATGACAATGTGCACAGCAACTTTTGCACACGAGCAGTGGCCTCGTGTAAACCATGCTGGTGGGTGGTCGAGCCTTGCTGTGCAGGGTCAGTCTGTTTGTTTTTGTGTGAAGTTGGAGCGCACTGCGAGGTTGGATGAAGAGAGAGGCTGCGCCGGGTGGCACAGTGGCTATCAGGTGGGCTGTGGGGTTGGTCCTGTGTAGTTCTTCAGATTGTGTCAGTGTAGTAGGAGTTGTTTGGCTTTTAATACGGGCGCGCGAAAATCGCGGAATTTGCTTTCGCGTAATTGCACAACAATTTGGTAAAGCTGCGTAAAATTGCCCGTAGTTAGGTGAAATGCGAATCATCATTTAGATGCAATATTTTACAGTAAAATGTGTTGTTGCGTCAATTTGTGGCGGGGTGATGTATTTGCGCTAAAAAATAGTGCAAAAAACAAAAGCACCGCGAGAAGCCGCTGCTCGTGTTCTGTTATTCATTTCCGTTCGCAGTCAATTTTTACCACAAATGACACATTCACTGTAAACATTTATTGTGAATGAGGTGTAATTCTGCAACATGGAGCAATGGCATGGTTTCACGAATTTCGCAAAACAAGTGTGAAAACATTCCTGAAATTACGCGAGTTGCACTGTTATAATTAAACGTTGCCCTTGCCTAGTTATGGTCTAGCTTTGATCTGCTGGCCTCATGCTACCTGCTTTAATCCACAGAGGTGTGTGGGTGATAATGAGAAGCTGAGGCATGTAGGGGGTGAGCTAGGGGTATCATAGCCAGCAGAAACTGTAACCATGGTGTCCGTGGTGATGCCGCGAGCTAGAGTAAAACCCTTCATGTTATCAAACAACGTGGGGAGGGTTTGGAGGTTAATATCTGAGGATTGGAGCATCACCTTCCCATTATTATACAGGGGGATGCATTGCTCAAGTTTCCAGTTAGGATAAAACTTATGGGAAGCCGGAGTTAGTACCAGTGCTTAATTTGTAAAAATAAAAAATGAAATGCCAGTACCTTATGTATTTCCCAGGAGTCCACTGCAGCTGGCACACCCACAGCTCCTGCCAAACGCATGTGCCAGCACTACCCGCTAGTTTTATCATTTTATTATATTATTTAAAGGCTCCTCTGGTGAACTCTGCTAAAATCAGACACACAACGCCACCAGGTGGCAGACTGTCATAAACAGGTGACGTGTTTACAAATACGTGCCGGTGAAGAACATTGACAAACACCAGCACAACTTAAGCACTGCTTTCAGGTTAGAGAAATGCAAAGACCAGCACTTTTTGCTTTCCCAATGCTTGTTTTCATAGTCTCAAAGAATGTACTCATGCGCCGCATTTACAATGCGGTGCACCATGGGGCAAAAATGGACAGATGCGTGACGCATCTGCTGCCGTAAAGGCGGCGCATTGCTGGAGTTGCGTAGCAAGCCCAACACAGCTCCAGCAAGGCTTGGGGGTGCCCTATCTTTAAAATGCTGCGTCAATCCTTACGCCTGCTTCAAGCAGGCGCAGGGTTTTGACGCAGCATGGCCTTAAAAGTGGCTGAGTGAAACTTGTAGATCTCACTCAGTCACTTTTAGGAGGCGTTCCTGCGCCGGAACGCCCCCCTCTGTGCCGGAACGCCTAAATGTGGCGCAGGGCTTTACAACAGGGCGCATCTCCCAGATACATCACGTTGTAAGTACGCCGCACCATGGCGCTGGCTTTGCGTCGCCGCTGCGTCACAAAAGTGACGCAACGGCGGCGTAAAAGAGGCGCAAGGGGCTTGTAAATCTGCCCCTTAGTGTGTTACACAGTGTGATGCATTAGTTTTTCTAGGATGCCATGCAGTGTAGATTATCGGGGGGAAGAGCCCAAGAAAAATAGTCAAACATGCAAAATTTGGAGTGTTAAAAACCGATTCCACACGTTATGCCTCCTTTCCTGCTCAAAGCTCAGAATAAGGGAGGCATTTACCACACATGGGAAATACCTCACCCAATGGTAATGGTATTTAAGTCATGTGGTAAATACCCCGCCCTACTCCAATAAACTTGTAATGAGGGCCTATGTGTTTTTAGGTCGCGCATCAGCGCACATGCACTGTCTGCAAGACCTGCTGTAATCACTCCATATAGAGTATAATCCCGCCTTCTGCTTCAGTTGGGTCACTCCTGCGTCGATTGCATTTCCTGTTTTCTTACTGGTGGGCTCCCGATACTTTACTTCAGTGTTTTTCAGTTTAGGAGCACCGGCCAACCACAGTTTCCTTACACTGTAGTTTTTATGTGTCCCTGTTGGGGACTACTTGTTTAAAATTGGAGCTAGTTTATCTAGCTACATGGACGCCCCACATCATGTTTTAGCACGGCACCCCTCTCATCTTCCTTTGCACATGCATAAAAGGTTCAAGTGTGCCATGCTTTTATGTTTATCTTTTATTTCCATGGCGCCCAATTCATGGGCCACCATGCACATACGTTCATCCAAAAACAAGTACGCACATAAAAGGTGCACATAAGCCGTGCTTTCTATTTAGCACAGCACCTACTTTTGTGTTTTTTTATAAATGACTCAGGTTAATGCAAAACAGAGCATGCAGTGAGGGGCGGGGATTGGATACATCTTACCAGGACGAGTAGTTGAGACCCGAGCACCAAATTATGCAGAGTCCACCATGGCTCTAACCCATGGTGGAACATCAAATATCAAACTTGCGTGGCAGCCTGGCACTCCAGCCTCCTATAGTGCCTCCCTTATCATATCAGTGAATGTAAGCTGGCATTCCTATTGGCTCACCTTGATCTCAGTTTGCATAAAAGGTAGATGTGCGCCGTGTTTTATATTTAGCACAGCGCCTACTTTTGTATTTTTTTTAAATTTTACTCTGTTAATACTAAACAGAGAGCTCAGCGAGGTGCGGGGCTTGGATACATCTCACCAGGACGAGCAGTTGAGCCCGAGCACCAGATTATGCATGACTCCTGAAGAGGTGCAGGGGTTGCTCTAACCCATGGCGGCACATCAAATATTACACTGGAAGGATAGTCAGGGTCCTAGAGTGCAGAGGTGGAAACACAAATTCCTTAAGTGGGCAGCGAGTGAAAGTGTTATTAAGCTACGACTGGCGCATAGGCAACAGAAAGAGACGATGTTAGAAGGGGCGCGAGCCTGGGAGGCGCTAGTCGAGGCAATGCGCGGGTCTGGCGAAGACCAAGAGGATGAGCCGTCCCACCACTAGATCACGGGTAATAGAAAGCACAGGGGAAAACGCAGGGACTGCAAATACAGCTGAAGGAGAGACCACGGGGTAGCAAGAGGGGAGAGGCCGAGCAACAGCGAAGGCGCAAAGTGGGCGTACACCTAAAGATCAAGATACATTGAGATTGACGACTGCTGGGGGAGCACACTGGTGGGGAGGGTACAGTTGGGGGAGGGAAGGGATAGTAGTTTTGGGGTTGGGAAATTTACGGGACGGGGATATGAGGGGGTGCTGAAGGGCTGGAGCTTGCGGAAGGTCGGTAACGAAAGGAAGGGAATAATGTAAATCTTATGATTGCACAATATGACACCTATGTGCGGGGGAAGGAGAGAGCAAATTGTATCTATGTATGGAAGGCAACTAATGTGATGAAGAAGATGTAGAGATGTGAATGGCGAATAATAAAAATTTTTATTAAAAAAAAAAATCAAATATTACACTTGCGCGACTGCCCGCCACTCCAGCCTCCTAGAGTGCCTCCCTCATCCTATCGGTGAATGTAAGCTGGCATTTCGATTGGCTCACCTTGCTCCCAGTTTTGAAAATATTTTCAGTTTAAATGAAAGTCATTGCAGTCGCCCATAATCCGGGGCAGGGCTTTTTGTGGGATGAAAAAACTGTGGGGGGGGGGGGGGGTCTCCCATAGGGGCATGGCCTCAAACACTTAAGCTAAAAATCTGTACTTAGCATAGTGTGCCGCCCCACTTTTATTAAGTTGTTTATGTCCATTTATCTAGACACAACTAGTAACATTAATTACACCTACAACAAGCCAGGACTATTGTGAATAGTTGTAAATTGCATATGATAAATAAGCAACAACTATTACTTCGTTGTATATAATATTGATAATGCTTCCATTCTTGTGGGCAAGGTTGTGGCGTAAGGCTAGAGCTGCTGACCTTCGAGCTGAGAAAGCAGGTTCGAGCCTCACGTCGGCTCAACATCCTGTGATTCAAAACATGAATATGGTCTTGTGTTATGTAACTGCTGCTCATGTTTGCGCCATATAATACTGAAAAATGAGTCTCTTTGAAGTTACGGGCAGGACCCGGCCCACTTAATGCCCTGTTCCCGCATCTATGTTGGCTTTGCACTCCCCCAGCCCCTGTACCAAGAGGTACCTGTTTCCATACATCAGGTTATCGAGGGAGGCTTGAGCCGATGCAGTTTCACTGTGCAGCCAGCAGGTGTGACCCATGCCAATGTTGCATTTTAGTTTCATTTGAAGGTTGGGATGGGCTTGGGGAGTCCAGGTGGTGGCAGTCATAGCCTTGGGGTGTCAGTAACAATACAGACATGTGGTTCCCAGATGGCTTCCTCTGTGTTGACTGGCTTGGACACCTCTTTGAATCAAGCTTAGTGTGGTCTTGGGTGTATGTGTCAGGAGGTTTGCTACTTGGTGAATGTACTGTTGCGGGGGTGGTTGCTGTGATGCCATTTGTTTGTACACATTGTGCGGTGTCCTTTTGTGCTTCTTAAGTTGTGTATGTGGGTTGTTTGAAGGGGGTTCACTGAGCAGCAGTTATGTTGGTATGTTTATTGAGAGGTCTTAAGGTTCGAGATGTTAGGAGTCGCAATAGTAGTTGTACTTGGTCCACATATTTACGTTTAGCGTACTCCTCCTATTAAGCAGTGGCACTGTGAAAGTTTGTTGTTTGCTGTGTGTCTGTCAGTGTCTCATAGTAACCTGTTGGCTTGTGGTTCCTAGGTCCCCTTTGGCATTCAGGTTTTGGTGATAGGTACATTTCTGGAATTCCTCTAAGTTTTTAGATCAGTTGACCATTCTATGTTTTTTCTAGCTAGTACAATGTGCTGTACTCACAACGTATTGTCAGTGCTTAATTTGTGCCGGTGCTTTCCGGTGCTAGGCACTTAATTGTCAGCACCGACTTTAGTGTCAGTCCACCACATGGTGGCGCTGGCTTTTTAATTTTGAGAAGAGCAAAACAACCGTGTTTATTAAGTCAATATACATTGAAAATGAATAATATCAGCCTCTCACACCATTATTATAGCTGTGTGGGGCCTGAAATAATCTGAATTGTCACACTTGTAGGATGTCGATGCATAGGGGTTCGGTTGGTACTGTCAGTGGCCGCGCTGGTAGGGTATGGGCGGTACAGGGTGCAGTGGCTTTCCGAGAAGGGCCCTGGGACTTAATGTTTTACAAATTAAGGACTGATTGTCATGTCCTTCAGTGAAGCGCATGTGCGGGCTGCATCTTGCAGAGGTTCGTTGTTAACCTCGTGGGCGTGCGTGCAGACCCTCATGAGTCTGTGTATGACCGGCATGTAATCTGTTAGTTGTACAGATATTGTGCAAGGATATGGGGACACTGGTGTAGTAACAAGAGTGTGTTTCAGGTTACTAGGTGACTCTACGTCACATATTACACCATGCTTCCATCCTAGGCTTTTTCTTTACAAATCATTGCTTTCTGGTGTGTTCGTTCAAATGGATCGACTGATGTGAAGTGATGTGAGGATCACAACTTCCAGAGAGGACAGGGCTGCTAAACTAGAATCCATTTTTCAGAGTTTCATTGTGATCTGCTAGAGGTGATTCCTGTGGTCGTCGAAGCCAAGAACGAGTCAAAAGAGTGAGGTCTTAGGTACATACACACATTTCAGTGTCATTGGGATCTGCTAAAGGTGATTCCTTTGGTCGTCAAAGCCAAGAACGAGTAAAAAGAGTGAGGTCTTAGGTACATACACACATTTCGGTGTCATTGGGATCTGCTAGAGGTGAGTCCTGTGGTCGTCGAAGCCAAGAAGGAGTAAAAAGAGTGAGGTCTTAGATACATATACACATTTCGGTGTCATTGGGATCTGCTCGAGGTGAGTCCTGTGGTCGTCGAAGCCAAGAATGAGTATAAAGAGTGAGGTCTTAGGTACATACACACATTTCGGTGTCATTGGGATCTGCTAGAGGTGATTCATGTGGTCGTCGAAGCCAAGAAAGAGTAAAAAGAGTGAGGTCATAGGTACATACACACATTTCAGTGTCATTGTGATCTGCTAGAGGTGATTCATGTGGTCGTCGAAGCCAAGAAAGAGTAAAAAGAGTGAGGTCTTAGGTACAACTCGCATTTCAGTGTCATTGGGATCTGCTAGAGGTGATTCCCGTGGTCCTCGAAGCCAAGAAGGAGTCAAAAGACTGAGGTCATAGGTACATACACACATTTCAGTGTCATTGGGATCTGCTAGAGGTGATTCCTGTGGTCGTCGAAGCCAAGAAGGAGTAAAAAGAGTGAGGTCTTAGGTACATACACACATTTCATTGTCATTGGGATCTGCTAGAGGTGATTCCTGTGGTCGTCGAAGCCAAGAAAGAGTAAAAAGAGTGAGGTCTTAGGTACAACACGCATTTCAGTGTCATTGGGATCTGCTAGAGGTGATTCCCGTGGTCGTCGAAGCCAAGAAGGAGTCAAAAGACTGAGGTCATAGGTACATACACACATTTCAGTGTCATTGGGATCTGCTAGAGGTGATTCCTGTGGTCGTCGAAGCCAAGAAGGAGTAAAAAGAGTGAGGTCTTAGGTACATACACACATTTCAGTGTCATTGTGATCTGCTGGAGGTGAGTCCTGTGGTCATCGAAGCCAAGAAGGAGTCAAAAGAGTGAGGCCTTAGGTACATACACACATTTCTGTGTCATTGTGGTGCCATCATTCGTATCTGTAACAACTCATGACAGAAGTAGACAACAGCACATGTCCAGAAAGAAATGATGTCACTGTCTGTGATGGATGTGTTTGCACCTAGAGTAGATATCATCGAGTTAGTCAGTGCTCTGCTTGAGTAATTATGCTCTTATCTGCTGCACATAGGTAAAGGCTACAGCAGTAGCAACTTACATTAGGCTGTCTCCGATTGATACATGCGGGGCATTCTGCAGTGACTTGGGTGAAGAGAACCAGTTACCCCGGCCTTATGTTCCTTTTATTATTTTTGCTGCCTTGTTTTATCTCAGCTCAGCTTTCACCCCCTGATGAGCCCAGAGAGAGCTCTCCTGCTGGTTGTCAGGTGGGCCCTTTGTAATGCGTGCCCTGCTGGCCCCTTGCTCACAGACACATGACAATGTGCACAGCAACCTGTGCACACGAGCAGTGGCCTCGTGTAAACCATGCTGGTGGGTGGTCGAGCCTTGCTGTGCAGGGTCAGTCTGTTTGTTTTTGTGTGAAGTTGGAGCGCACTGCGAGGTTGGATGAAGAGAGAGGCTGCGCCGGGTGGCACGGTGGCTATCAGGTGGGCTGTGGGGTTGGTCCTGTGTAGTTCTTCAGATTGTGTCAGTGTAGTAGGAGTTGTTTGGCTTTTAATACGGGCGCGCGAAAATCGCGGAATTTGCTTTCGCGTAATGGCACAGCAATTCGGTAAAGTTGCGTAAAATTGCCCATAGTTAGGTGAAATGCGAATCATCATTTAGATGCAATATTTTACAGTAAAATGTGTTGTTGCGTCAATTTTTGGCGGGGTGATGTATTTGCGCTAAAAAATAGTGCAAAAAACAAAAGCACCGCGAGAAGCCGCTGCTCGTGTTCTGTTATTCATTTCCGTTCGCAGTCAATTTTTACCACAAATGACACATTCACTGTAAACATTTATTGTGAATGAGGTGTAATTCTGCAACATGGAGCAATGGCATGGTTTCACGAATTTCGCAAAACAAGTGTGAAAACATTCCTGAAATTACGCGAGTTGCACTGTTATAATTAAACGTTGCCCTTGCCTAGTTATGGTCTAGCTTTGATCTGCTGGCCTCATGCTACCTGCTTTAATCCACAGAGGTGTGTGGGTGATAATGAGAAGCTGAGGCATGTAGGGGGTGAGCTAGGGGTATCATAGCCAGCAGAAACTGTAACCATGGTGTCCGTGGTGATGCCGCGAGCTAGAGTAAAACCCTTCATGTTATCAAACAACGTGGGGAGGGTTTGGAGGTTAATATCTGAGGATTGGAGCATCACCTTCCCATTATTATACAGGGGGATGCATTGCTCAAGTTTCCAGTTAGGATAAAACTTATGGGAAGCCGGAGTTAGTACCAGTGCTTAATTTGTAAAAAAAAAAATGAAATGCCAGTACCTTATGTATTTCCCAGGAGTCCACTGCAGCTGGCACACCCACAGCTCCTGCCAAACGCATGTGCCAGCACTACCCGCTAGTTTTATCATTTTATTATATTATTTAAAGGCTCCTCTGGTGAACTCTGCTAAAATCAGACACACAACGCCACCAGGTGGCAGACTGTCATAAACAGGTGACGTGTTTACAAATACGTGCCGGTGAAGAACATTGACAAACACCAGCACAAATTAAGCACTGCTTTCAGGTTAGAGAAATGCAAAGACCAGCACTTTTTGCTTTCCCAATGCCTGTTTTCATAGTCTCAAAGAATGTACTCATGCGCCGCATTTACAATGCGGCGCACCATGGGGCAAAAATGGACAGATGCGTGACGCATCTGCTGCCGTAAAGGCGGCGCATTGCTGGAGTTGCGTACCAAGCCCAACACAGCTCCAGCAAGGCTTGGGGGTGCCCTATCTTTAAAATGCTGCGGCAATCCTTACGCCTGCTTCAAGCAGGCGCAGGGTTTTGACGCAGCATGGCCTTAAAAGTGGCTGAGTGAAATCTTGTAGATCTCACTCAGTCACTTTTAGGAGGCGTTCCTGCGCCGGTACGCCCCCCTCTGTGCCGGAACGCCTAAATGTGGCGCAGGGCTTTACAACAGGGCGCATCTCCCAGATGCATCACGTTGTAAGTACCCCGCACCATGGCACTGGCTTTGCGCCGCCGCTGCGTCACAAAAGTGACGCAACGGCGGCGTAAAAGAGGCGCAAGGGGCTTGTAAATCTGCCCCTTAGTGTGTTACACAGTGTGATGCGTTAGTTTTTCTAGGATGCCATGCAGTGTAGATTATCGGGGGGAAGAGCCCAAGAAAAATAGTTAAACATGCAAAATTTGGTGTTAAAAACCGATTCCACACGTTATGCCTCCTTTCCTGCTCAAAGCTCAGAATAAGGGAGGCATTTACCACACATGGGAAATACCTCACCCAATGGTAATGGTATTTAATTCATGTGGTAAATACCCCGCCCTACTCCAATAAACTTGTAATGAGGGCCTATGTGTTTTTAGGTCGCGCATCAGCGCACATGCACTGTCTGCAAGACCTGCTGTAATCACTCCATATAGAGTATAATCCCGCCTTCTGCTTCAGTTGGGTCACTCCTGCGTCGATTGCATTTCCTGTTTTCTTTCTGGTGGGCTCCCGATACTTTACTTCAGTGTTTTTCAGTTTAGGAGCACCGGCCAACCACAGTTTCCTTACACTGTAGTTTTTATGTGTCCCTGTTGGGGACTACTTGTTTAAAATTGGAGCTAGTTTATCTAGCTACATGGACGCCCCACATCATGTTTTAGCACGGCACCCCTCTCATCTTCCTTTGCACATGCATAAAAGGTTCAAGTGTGCCATGCTTTTATGTTTATCTTTTATTTCCATGGCGCCCAATTCATGGGCCACCATGCACATACGTTCATCCAAAAACAAGTACGCACATAAAAGGTGCACATAAGCCGTGCTTTCTATTTAGCACAGCACCTACTTTTGTGTTTTTTTATAAATGACTCAGGTTAATGCAAAACAGAGCATGCAGTGAGGGGCGGGGATTGGATACATCTTACCCGGACGAGTAGTTGAGACCCGAGCACCAAATTATGCAGAGTCCACCATGGCTCTAACCCATGGTGGAACATCAAATATCAAACTTGCGTGGCAGCCTGGCACTCCAGCCTCCTATAGTGCCTCCCTTATCCTATCAGTGAATGTAAGCTGGCATTCCTATTGGCTCACCTTGATCTCAGTTTGCATAAAATGTAGATGTGCGCCGTGTTTTATATTTAGCACAGCGCCTACTTTTGTATTTTTTTAAATTTTACTCTGTTAATACTAAACAGAGAGCTCAGCGAGGTGCGGGGCTTGGATACATCTCACCAGGACGAGCAGTTGAGCCCGAGCACCAGATTATGCATGACTCCTGAAGAGGTGCAGGGGTTGCTCTAACCCATGGCGGCACATCAAATATTACACTTGACTAGCCAAACGAGAAATAACCAGCCACTGGAAGGATAGTCAGGGTCCTAGAGTGCAGAGGTGGAAACACAAATTCCTTAAGTGGGCAGCGAGTGAAAGTGTTATTAAGCTACGACTGGCGCATAGGCAACAGAAAGAGACGATGTTAGAAGGGGCGCGAGCCTGGGAGGCGCTAGTCGAGGCAATGCGCGGGTCTGGCGAAGACCAAGAGGATGAGCCGTCCCACCACTAGATCACGGGTAATAGAAAGCACAGGGGAAAACGCAGGGACTGCAAATACAGCTGAAGGAGAGACCACGGGGTAGCAAGAGGGGAGAGGCCGAGCAACAGCGAAGGCGCAAAGTGGACGTACACCTAAAGATCAAGATACATTGAGATTGACGACTGCTGGGGGAGCACACTGGTGGGGAGGGTACAGTTGGGGGAGGGAAGGGATAGTAGTTTTGGGGTTGGGAAATTTACGGGACGGGGATATGAGGGGGTGCTGAAGGGCTGGAGCTTGCGGAAGGTCGGTAACGAAAGGAAGGGAATAATGTAAATCTTATGATTGCACAATATGACACCTATGTGCGGGGGAAGGAGAGAGCAAATTGTATCTATGTATGGAAGGCAACTAATGTGATGAAGAAGATGTAGAGATGTGAATGGCGAATAATAAAAATTTTTATGAAAAAAAAAAATCAAATATTACACTTGCGCGACTGCCCGCCACTCCAGCCTCCTAGCGTGCCTCCCTCATCCTATCGGTGAATGTAAGCTGGCATTTCGATTGGCTCACCTTGCTCCCAGTTTTGAAAATATTTTCAGTTTAAATGAAAGTCATTGCAGTCGCCCATAATCCGGGGCAGGGCTTTTTGTGGGATGAAAAAACTGTGGGGGGGGGGGGTCTCCCATAGGGGCATGGCCTAAAACACTTAAGCTAAAAATCTGTACTTAGCATAGTGTGCCGCCCCACTTTTATTTAGCTGTTTATGTCCATTTATCTAGACACAACTAGTAACATTAATTACACCTACAACAAGCCAGGACTATTGTGAATAGTTGTACATTGCATATGATAAATAAGCAACAACTATTACTTCGTTGTATATAATATTGATAATGCTTCCATTCTTGTGGGCAAGGTTGTGGCATAAGGCTAGAGCTGCTGACCTTCGAGCTGAGAAAGCAGGTTCGAGCCTCACGTCGGCTCAACATCCTGTGATTCAAAACATGAATATGGTCTTGTGTTATGTAACTGCTGCTCATGTTTGCTCCATATAATACTGAAAAATGAGTCTCTTTGAAGTTACGGGCAGGACCCGGCCCACTTAATGCCCTGTTCCCGCATCTATGTTGGCTTTGCACTCCCCCAGCCCCTGTACCAAGAGGTACCTGTTTCCATACATCAGGTTATCGAGGGAGGCTTGAGCCGATGCAGTTTCACTGCAGAGAAGTTAATACCCATACAACATTCCTGCTAGTAATGCATGTTAGCATAAACATTGTCTACCCTGTTCAAGATGTCAGCTATATGTATGTGCGAGTGTGTAAGATTGTGTCTCACACACATTTTAAGCTCACAGATACAGTTCTTTCTTTAATCACTTTATTAGTTAGTTTTTTAATCTGTTTATTTATTTGCATTTTGCATGCACTAGTAGGACCAGCCCTAAACTCCCAGCAAAGCTGCGGTGCATATCAAAGACCAGAATGCCACGTCACTCGTCTCTTCTCGCCAACACCTCAGGTCCGGCCGCTTTACACTGTTCCAGGGCTATCTCAGCAATTAATCAATCAGGTGATTGTTAAGCGCGACTACTCACCCGTAAGGGTCTCAAGGCGCTGGGGGGTGGGGGGAGTCGCAGGTTCGAGTCCATCAAGGAGTGGGTCTGTCGAAGAGCCAGGTTTTGAGGTTTCTTGCGAAGATGGGGAGCGATATTATCTGCCTGAGGTGGAGCGGAAGGTCGTTCCAGGCTCTGGCCGGAAGGAGAAGGAGCGGCCTCCCAATCTGGTCTTTCTGGTGTGGGGGACCACGGCGTAGGAGAGCTAGGCTGATCATAGGGTCCTTTGGGGTGCGTGGAATTTGAGTCAGCTGTTCAGGTATGCTGGTCCGGTGTTGTGGAGGACCTTGTGAGCGTGGGTTAGCATCTTGGAGGTGGCTCTAGCTTCGATGGGGAGCCAGTGGATTGTGCACAGGTGCTGAGAGATGTGGCAATGTCTTGGCAGGTTGAGGACCAGTCTTGCGGCAGCGTTTTGGATGTTCTGTCGCTTGCGGGTGAGGTTTTTGTTTATTTTGGCATAGAGTGCGTTGCCGTAGTCGAGCCTGCTGGTGACCAGGATGTGAGTGACAGTCTTTCTGTGTTCGAGGGGGATCCATATGAAGATCTTACGTAGGAGGCAGAGGGTGTGCAAGCAGGAGGACGAGATGGAGTTGATCTGGCGGTCCATTTCGAGCTCTGAGTCCAGGATGATTCCTAGGTTGCGTGCGTGGTCCGTGGGGGAGGGCGGTTTCCGTACTGTGGTTTTTTCTGAAGCCGGATTGGGAGGAGTCGAGGATGTTGTGCTGTTCGATGAATGTAGCGAGCTGGCTGTTGATGGCTTCCTTGATGACTTTCGCTGGGAACGGGAGCAGGGAGATGGGTCTGTAGTTTCTGAAGTCGGTAGCATCCGCCAAGGGTTTTTTCAGGAGGGGGTTGATCTCAGCGTATTTCCAGTCATCAGGGAACGAGGCGGTTGCCAGGGAGCGGCTGATGGTGTGGCAGAGCATGGGTTTGATGGTGTCGTCGGCTCTGTTGAAAATGTGGTGGGGGCAGGGGTCCGTGGGGGCCCCGGAGTGGATTGACTTCATCGTGTTCATAGTGTCCAGTTGTCAATTGCTGGCTTTAGGGTGTCGGGTGGGGGTTCAGTGTGTTGGTTGTCTTCGTCGAAGTTGTCGTAGATGTTCTTGATTTTGTGGTGGAAAAAGGTGCTGAGTTTGACGCAGAGGTCTTGTGAGGGAGGGATGTCGGTGGACTCGCTGGTGGGTTGGGCGACCTCTTTGGTGATGTTGAAGAGTTCTTTGCTGTTGTGTGCATGAGTGGAGATTCTGTCTTCAATCGCTTTTTTCCTCGTTTTTCTGATGAGTTGGTAGTGGGCGTTGGTGGCAGCTCTGAAGTTGTTGTGGGCTTCTGTGGATTTGGTGTTCCTCCCGGCCTTTTCGAGGCGGCGGCAAGTGCGTCTGGACTCTCGAAGTTCGGTGGTGAACCATCTAGCTTTCTTGGCGTGGGTGTTGTAGTTTTTCTTGAGGGGGGCTATGGTGTTGGCGCTGTCGGAGATCCATCTCTGTAGGTTTCGGGCTGCGGTGTAGGGGTCATCGTTTTCTGCGATTGTTGGGGTGGAGTTGCTGAGTGATGAGGTTAGCTGGTCGTCGCTGATTCTGGTCCAGTTTCTTCGTGGGAGTAGGTGCTGGTGTATGTGGATGGTGGGTGTTCTGAAGGTTAAGTGGACGCATCGACGGTCAGTCCATGGGAGTCCATGGGAGTTCGGTGGTGTGGCTGAAGGTGATGGAGCTTCCTCTTGTGAAGAGGGGGTCGAGGGTTTGTCCTGCTGAGTGCGTGGGTTCGGTCACGATCTGGCGGAGTCCAATGTTGTGGAGGTTGTCCAGGAGGGATGTGGTGCTGGGGTTCAGTTGGTTGTCGAGGTGGAAGTTGAGGTCTCCCAGTAGGGTGTAGTTGGTGGACGCGATGGCATGCGGGGAGATGATGTCCATGATGGAGTTGGCGAAAAGTCTGCGGGGACCAGGGGGTCGGTAGATGAGGGTTCTTCGGAGGGTGGAGGTAGGGCTGGCCAGTATCTTGAAGTGAAGGTGTTCCATCAGGTCTGTGGGCTCGTCAGGGAGTGTGCTCAGGCAGAGGGTGGATTTGTGGATGATGACGACTCCTCCTCCCGGGCGGGTGGGTCGGTCCTTCCTGGAGATCTTGTATCCTTGGGGAATGGTGATGGCGATGTTCGGTCCTGAGGTGGTGTTGGTCCAGGTTTCGGTAAAGAATGCTATGTCCGGGGTGGTGTTGTTGAGGAGGTCACAGATTTCTGTGGCATGTTTGTGGAGGGATCGGACGTTGAGGAGGATGCATTGCAGGGTCTTCAGTTTGGTTGTTTTCTTGCGGGCAGGTTGCGGTGGGTCCATGGTCTTGGCGGTGCTGCAGGTGTGCCGGCAGTAGTGACAGCTGGAGGGTCCGTGGGCGTCGGCTGGTGATGCTAGCTTGCAGTTGTTGTTGCGGCCTCGGTTGAGAGCGTGGAGTGCTGCTGGGTCATAGCGTTGGCGGTGCAGAGATCTAGGGTTCCTGGCGCTAGTCGCAGTTGGGTCACGGATGGGCGCAGACGGGCTTGCCTTTGGCGCGCCAGTGGCCGCCATTAAGTAGGGGTCGAGAAGGGCTGGACAGCTGGGAGGCGGGGAGGGGAGCTGGATTGGGCCGGTCGCACTGGCCATGCTGGGGGGAAGGGGCTGCAGGGGCAGCAAGGAAAAAGGGGCTGAAAAAGGCAAAAGGAAAAAGTCGAAAAGAGAGAGAAAGGTGCAAATAAGGCAGCAAAAGGGCAAGAAAGAGTGGAGGAAAGACACAGAGGACACAGAAGGAAAGTGAAAGGGGGAGACTGAGATGAGGGTAAAAAACGAGTGAAAAACGGAGGAAAGACACAGAAGGAGAGTGAAGGGGTGAGCTTGAAATGAAGGAAAACGACAGAATATGGAGGAAAGACCCAGAAGGAGAGTGAAGGGGGGAGGGAAAAAAACAAGTGAAAAAGGAGAGAAAAAGCAGAGTGAGAGAATGGAGACAGAGGTCCACTGGACCACCAGGGATGAGGCGCAGGTGAAACCTGCGAGTGGAAGAGGGCCTCGAACACCAACACTCGAGAGTGCAGGGGCTCGGGGGAAGACCTCACTTAATGGTGGAGCTGCGAGGAAGGGAGAGCAATTTCACTGACAATGACAAAGCAAGGTACTTTACCTCTGTTTTTTTCCATCCGGTTTGGCGTGTCGTTGTAGCCTTGGCTCATTTTTCTTGGTATAGTTTAACGTTCGCTGGGGGGTTTTCAGTTTTATATAGCGCCATCTCAACCCCCAGGTATGAGCGCGCTTTACATGAGCACTCGGTGCATTACACACACATACAAATTATTGTACTTGCACTCCATTTGGGACCCAGAAGCAATTTCAGGTTGCTGGCACACAGCTTTAGTATTTAAGATGCCATTTAGCGCCTATCCTCTAGACCTCAGTGTGGTGGCTTTCATGTCAGCGTCAGTAGAGGCTGGGTGTTGTCAGCATTAGAATGAAAACCTACATTCAGCAACCTAACTGTGCTTGGCAGCGTTTCTTTGTATGACATCCCAGATTTCTTTATAAGCATTTCAAAAACATATGCCATTACTGCAAGAAGTGCACAGCCTTTTATAAAATAGGCAGAGTTTGAAATAATGAATACACTTCTACAAAAACACTTATAAAACCGTATCCTGAAATATGATATGATTGCGTTGGGAATCAAAAAAACAAAATCATGGTTTCCTTCGTTTTGTTTCCTACATTTAATATTTTGCAAGTTTTTAAGGCATCCCAGGGAGTAAAGCCCACGTATATGTAGATCATATTTCAGATTCCTGTGTGATGTTTTTATAGTGCACTCCAACCATGTACAATATCATTTATTCAAGATGCGTTACATTACACCGTTTATCTTCATTTGATACTTTTTGCATGCTTATAGCCTGTTCCAAAATGCATCTCATTTGGGCTAAAGCAAATGGCGTCCATCTTTTAAGGTATAAAAGTAACCAAAGACAAAACTGTAGCCAATCATTTCATTTTATTGATTTTTAGGTCTCGCCTAAGCAGCGCGCAAGTGCTGCATTGGAATGACCTCTTGGAATCACTCTGGGCTTTTGTGGAAACTTGTGCATGTTCTGCACTGTTTCCAATGAGCACTCATGCATGGATGGCGTTTACCTTGCGGGACCGAGCAGCGGCGCCATCTGTTTCCAATTATCTTGCCCGACGCTGCTCGCTCCCGCAAGGTAAACGCTGTTCATGGACTGAGCCTCGAAGCCGCGCCCCCGTTGCCTTCCGTGGCGCTCCACTGAAACCCTTTTGAGACGACCTCAGTATCCTGTTACTAATAACTTGCTTGTTTATCAAAAGGTCCTTAAAGATTCAGTAAACATTGTGTTTTAAGCAACCATGTTTTGTTCCTTGTTGTTGGTTACACTCGTGTTGCCTTGTCACAACCCTCCAAGTGGCTTAGAGTGTTTTCTCCACAAACTCCACAACTTGATTCCGACCCGTCCCCCCCTACTTTACCACTTCGAAGTGATTACAACTTGAGAGATTGCCTCTCTCGAGAAGGTGCTGTACGCCTGCATAATTCCAGCCGGACTAATGAGTACAACTACATAGCGCACACTATGATTTGCCTCGGATCTAGGCTCTGATGACAGATGGTAATTACTACCCAACTCACTGATACTTAAGTTATGACCTCGGAAGAATGAATGGCTGACTTGGCCGCCTATGAATGAGCAGGATAATATCAGGATACACAAAGATCGCCCCAATAAGTGCATTAGTCATACCTCCTCCCTCACATACGCGGAGGAAAAAGCAGACACGTAAATGCACGTGCCCACAAACCAAAATGCAGACACACACACACATTTCAACAAATAGACACACATAGTTACAGACACTACCCAGTGCACACACAAACCTTCATTGAAATACATGCATACACGAACAAGTGCAACACACATACATAGGAGAACGAATAGACTTGCACACAGACGCAAAGACACAAAGACAATTTTACAATACTAGACTGATGTGTACATGGACGCATACATATACACAAGAACAAATAGGCATGCCCACAGACACAAGATGCACACATGAAAAGACATAACCACTCATTCAAAAAAAAGAAATGCACACTGACAGACACATACAAGAAAATGTGCACATGCACACATACACATACAAGAACGAGTAGACATGCACACATACAAGAACCATTGGTCATGCACACAAACACTTATATAAGAACAATGCACACAAACACTTATATAAGAACAAATAGACACGCACACACACACACACACACATACACACACACACAAGTACAATGGGACACCCACACACTCTTTAATAAGAACAAGTACACATGCACACGGCACATAAAAGGACAATTGGATATGCACACAAGCAGACACGCATAGAAATGGCAGTCGTGTACAAGAACAAATAGAAGCCCACAACACGTGGTTTTGCCACTATACAAAGCTCTCGTACAGGGGCGGTGGAAAGTTCCTTCTTGCTTTGTGGTAGCCCTGACACTGTGGGTTGTGGGACTGTTGTTATTTATTTTCCTCAGTCGCTGCTCTGGAAGCCTGGAGTTGACAGAGCGGTTTTGTAGAATAGAAACATTATAGACTGTTACTGTCAGAGTGTTAAATGTGATGGATAGAGAAACAGAGGAGCGGGAGGGAACCCAATACCAGCCTCAATCATTATTGATACTGATACTGATACCACAAATGCTAGAGGCATTTCTTTAAAGCATGATAATAGGACTGGTGCTATACCCAAAAGGAAAAGAGGCACTCAAAATTTAGGGTGCCGCAAGGCAAAGGTCGCAAAAGTTGCAAAATCTAATGCCACTGTGAGGGGTAGCACCCCGGGTAAAGGTAAATCTGTACAGACACCATCCCACTTAACCACTCCCATATCTGCAGTGAACCAACCAACAAGAAAACCAGAGCAGTTGAACCCTAGTCCCAGGCTAATTACAAATGCTGACTGTACCATAGATAATACTGGCACTCTTCTCAAGTCACTCCTTAGTCCCCTAGAAGTACGCTTGACTAAGATTGAAGCCAGGCTCCTGTCCATAGAAAAATCTATATCAGGACTAGCTGATAGCTTTAAAGCTGCCAATAGGGCAGATAGGGGCAGGGTCGAGCCCAAGATTAAGATGGGCATTCCAGCCCTCCTGACGAAGGATCCCAATCCAGCCCCTAGCATCTCACTAACACAGCCACCTTTCATCACTTCTGTAATTCCCCAGTCCCCTGCAGGCGCAGGTACCACCACTCTGACTTACCCTGTGACCGAGACTACATTCACCCAGGGAGTTCCCGCCAACTTAAAGAAACCTAGCCCAATGAATCTCCCCCCGGAGGCGAGCCCATTTATAGTCATCTTAGTGGGTGTCCCGGAGTTAAAACAAGATACTAAGGAATCTGCAGCTTCCCTTAAGAATAAGGTGGTGAATTGGCTCACCCTACATAGACCTCTCCCTGGGGGCATAGGGAGTGAGGTGCTCATGGTAAGAAGAGTCCCATGGGTCGGTCACACAAGCAAATCAGTTAAAGGGGATTGTATCCTGGTCAACTTTAGGGAACCTAGAACTGTTTCCCACATATGTGGATGGCCACATCGTGACCAGGAGATATCTATCCAATCCTTACCACTATCCTTTTTTTACCCACCCATGACCTATGTACGAGAAGAGGTGGGCTGGGATTCAATACCCATGAGAAGGGGAGGTTGGGGGGGAAGGGAGAAAGGGGACTCCTTCTATTATAGAGACCCGCAGCCTACTTATCTTACAACTTTTAATAGGTTTAGTTGCCTAGACATGGTTGACTGACGCCGTCTCACCAGGCAGGGGGGGCTCCACAACCGACTAGGGGCTGCTCAGGTGGGAAAGATCATGCCCCCTAGTAATTGCACCAACCAACCCCCAAGGACTGAGCCCCGTGTCGACCAAAACCTCAATAAGGAACATCAATTCAACAAAGGCTCATGTGGTAAAATACACCAAAATATAATCACAGCGGTTAGTGTACTTACTAATGAGATCTCGTCAATGTACACTCCGCATCCCCCAGCCAATCCAGGGAAAACAGATCAAAACGAACCAACATTGGTCACTGCAGCCGATACTGAAACCACTCCAACTCCCATTGTCCATCTTAGATCACCCCCACTAAAGATATTATCCTGGAATTTGGCGGGCTTGGGAAATAAGATGGACTGCGAGCACTGGAGTTCATTTATAGACTCCAAAGATGTTTGGTTGTTCCAAGAAACCTGGGCGAGAGAGGAGTACTCTCGCCCGGGTTTCGCGGTGTTTTCCATTCCTGCTAGATGGGGGGGAATGGGTCGTCCATCTGGAGGGTTAGCAATCTGGGTGGCTACCCATCTGGGCTGTGAGGCCACTCCCCTGCCAACAGCTTCAGGGGATATCCAGTGTGTCGTGCTGGAGTGGCCGAATGCCAAAAAACTGGCTGTGGTAAATGTCTATTCCAGGCCGGTAAACATAACCCGGGAATCAACTACCATCGACGACCTTTCCACCTTTCTCAGGAGGTGACCTGAATACCCACTTTGAGCCTTTCACGGGACTACTGGAGGGGCCAGTATTGGAGGAGGAAGCTCTATGGCTAGCACCGCCTACGATGGCCCCTGCGCCCAGAGCCTGGACACCTTTGGCTGTACAGATTACCGCATTGACTCTCAAACACGGTCTCAGGGCATGCAATGGACGTACGAAGTCCGATATCCCTGCTATCTGTACATTCAACAAAGCGGGACGGGAGTCTAGATTGGATTATATCTTGGTTCAATTGTCTTTGTGGTCCCGTGTCATAGACTTTAGGGTGATTCCCAGAGAGGAGAGTGACCACAATGCACTTGAACTAGAATATCTCCTCCCGGGTATAGTTGTAAATGGGACCGGAGAAGAGGGGTCTGCCACAGGGATGGTTCTTGCAAACAATAGACGGAGAGTAAGGTGGGAAAAACTAGCTGCCAATCCAGAAAAACTCACAGAGTTGTACGCCCGGGTTATTCCCTCACTAGAGAAGGTGAGCGCACTACTGGACCAATCCAGCGCCCACGGAACTCATGAACAACTGGGATCGGTACATGAGGACCTTATTAAGTCCACGACCGACGTTCTCTTTTCTATTGGAAAGATAGGAGCCAGTAGGGCGAAATGCCCTAGCTGGTATAACGCTGCATGTCGAAAGGCTAAATCAGACTTGCTGACTTCGATAAAGGAGGGTAAAAACAGATTGGTGATTCAGGCTTGTAGAAGGGAACATAAGAGGCTGATTATCCATGCTAAGATTGACTGGGACTATGAAAAATGGGAGAATCTCACCACCAGCTTAGCTGCCAGGGACTCTCGTAAATTCTGGAGAGTAGTAAATACAGGGACCGAGGAGCTCGCCTCGGCTATTGAGCCCAATATTTCAGCCAAAATCAGGCAGGATCACTTTCAGTCCCTTTATAAGGATTTAGATAGAGTCCCATCACAAGCATCGCCTAAAATCCATAGGCAACACGAGGGGGACCCCTTCACGGAGGGGGAGGTACGTGCCGCCATTCACGGGCTGGTAGCAGGTAAAGCGCCTGGCTTGGATGGGCTCCCAGGAGACCTATTTAAACAAGAGCCAGATGTGTGGGCCCCATATTTGCTGGTGATTTTTAACGCAGTCTTGAGGGGCATGGATGTGCCCTGTACTTGGCTGGGCGCAGAGATTGTCCCTATATATAAGAAGGGATCGCCTCTGCTCCCAGCCAACTACAGGCCCATCAGCCTCATTGATGTTTCACAGAAACTATTTGGGAGGCTGATATTAGACCGTCTTCCAACTTGGATGGAAGAATCTTCCATCCTGAGCCCCTTCCAGGTGGGATTCAGGAGGAGAGTTTCAACAATGGACCACATCTTCCGTTTGAACCTCTTGTTCTGGAAAACTGCAATAATCGAGGGTGGAAGCTTATACACGTTCTTTGTAGACTTGCGTGCCGCCTTCGATCTGGTACCAAGAGCCAGATTATGGTCAGTGTTGACAGACTTGGGCATCACTGCAGACATTTTGAAAATCCTGATAAGGTTACATCAAAATAACTTTGCGCGGGTTAGGTGTGGCAGGAATGGGACCCTTTCAGAAAGATTCCCCGTTGACAGGGGTGTGAGGCAGGGCTGTGTGCTTGCACCTACCCTCTTCTGACTCTTTGTCAACGGGGTAATCGCCCACTTGGTTAAAATGGGGGACATTGACGCTCCAAAGCTTGGCGGCAGTAGGGTGCCTGCCAGCACCTGTGGAGGGCGACCAAGCCCTCCACAGGGCTTGGTCGCCCCACTCACTGCTGCCGCTCCTGCCTGCCTTTGCCGCCTCCTGCCTGCAGATTCCTTCGCTCGCTGCCCGCTGCTCCTGGGAATTTCCCGCTGCTCCTGGGAATTTCCCGCTGCCCGCTGCTTCTTGGAATTTCCCGCCGCTGCCTCCCTGCGGCCCCGTCCCCCTGTGATTCCATTCGCCGCCCCGCTCCCGCCACCCAGCTGCTCCTCCCTCCCAGCTCCTTACTTATGACGCCCCCAGAGCGACCGCGCAGCAGACGCGCGCAGCGGACGCGCGCAGTGGACGCGCACAGTGGGAGCACCGATTGAGCACCGAAGGTGCGCCAAAGGTAAGCCCGTCTGCGCCCGTCCGCGCCTGGACCGCGCCCAGCGCCAGACCCCCTGGTCCTCGCCCTCGCCAGCACACCCTGCACATCTACGACGCCAAAACCCTCCACGCACTCAACGCCGGCCGAAACACCGCCTGCTACCGAGCCACCCCGAGACGCACCCACGGACCCTTCACCTGCCTGACCTGCCGCTTCACCGGCCTCCGACCCAACACCGCACCTGCTAAACCGAGCCCCAGCAACAAACACCTGATGTGCATCCTGCTCAACACCCGCTCCGTTCACAGGCATGCCGTCGAACTCGGGAACCTCCTCAACTCGACAGCACCAGACATCGCCTTCCTGACAGAAACCTGGATGAACGCCTCCTCAGTGCCCGACGTCGCCATCGCTGTCCCAGAAGGCTACAAAATCACCAGGAAGGACCGCGTCAACCAGACAGGAGGAGGCATCGCCATCATCCACAAGAACACCATCCGCATCACGACCAACTCCGATGACACCTTCACCTCCGCCGAACACCTCCACTTCCAGATGCACACCGACCCCAAGACCACGCTCAGAGGCACCCTCGTCTACAGACCACCGGGACCACGCACACAGTTCAGCGAAGACATCACAGACTCCGTCAGCCCACACGCCATCAATTCCACCGACTACATCCTCCGGGGCACCTCAACTTCCACCTGGAGGACAACAAGGACCGCAACACCACTGCTCTGCTGGACAACCTGGCCAACCTCGGACTCAAGCAACTGGTAACCACCCCCACCCACTACGCCGGCCACACGCTTGACCCAGTCTTCTCATCCAGCAAATACGTCACCTTCAGCCACTCCACCAATCTCCAGTGGACTGACCACAGCTGCGTCCACTTCAGCTTCAGTAAAACGACGACCCACCACCACCCTCAACAAGCCCCCCGCAGGAGCTGGAACAAGATCACCGGCGACCAGCTCACCACCTTCCTCAGCCAGAACCCCCCCACCAGCTCAACGGACCCCAACGAAGCCGCCAACAACCTCACACAGTGGATCACCAACTGCGCAGACGCCCTCGCACCACTGAAGAAGTCCCCCCCTAGCAGACGCGGCAGCAAGAAAGCCTCCTGGTTCACCGACGAGCTCATCACCTCCAAGAAGAACTGCCGCTCCCTGGAGAACACCTGGCGCACCAACCAGACCACAGACAACATGACGGCCCTCAAACACGCCACCCGCAAACACCACCAACTGATCCGCGCCACAAAGAAGACAGCCTTCAAGGAACGACTGGACAACAACACCCACAACAGCAAGGAACTCTTCAGCATCATCAAAGAGCTCTCCAACCCCGACGCCGGAAACAATGACATCACTCACTCGCAAGACCTCTGCGACTCCTGCGCAGCCTTCTTCCACGACAAGATCGCCAACATTCACAACAGCTTCGGCCCACCAACCACGAACCCCACCACCGAACCGATGCCCCCCACCGCCACCCTCCGCTAGGGGTGGGCGGAATTTGCGGAATTGCGTTACGCAAATCTCCGCGAAACGGTAAAAAATCTCCGCGAACACGCAGAAATTCCGCGAACACGCGGAATTGCTTGTTCGCGATGGTTTTTTCCTGTTCACAATTGCTGTTTGCGTGCTCGGGGAGAAATATCTCGCGAACACGCATTTTGAGAACGCGAACAAGCAAAAGTTTCGCGAAATCGCGGAAAGCAGACTTTTGAGCAATTTCGCGTTCTCAGCGGAACGCGAAATTCCGCAAATTCCGCGAGCAGAACGGAATTTACCGCCCAGGCCTACCCTCCGCACCTGGACCCCAGTCGGCACCGAAGACACAACACGCACAATGAACACCATCCACTCCGGATCCCCTACGGACCCCTGCCCACACCACATCTTCAACACAGCCAACCACATCATCGCACCCCACCTCCGCGACATCATCAACGCCTCCTTCAACACCGCCACCTTCCCGGAGTGCTGGAAACACGCTGAGATCAGTGCCCTGCTGAAGAAACCAACTGCAGACCCCTCCGACCTCAAGAACTACCGCCCCATCTCGCTCCTCCCGTTTCCTGCCAAAGTCATCGAGAAGACCGTCAACAGAGAGCGAGACGCCTTCCTCGAGACCAACGGATCCCTCGAACACTCGCAATCTGGCTTCCGAGCCAACCACAGCACGGAGACCGCCCTCATCGCAGCCACAGACGACATCAGATCCCTAATGGACAACGGGGAAACTGCGGCCCTCATCCTCCGGGACCTCTCCGCAGCGTTCGACACTGTCTGCCACCGCACCCTGGTACAGCGCCTGAACAATATCGGCATCCAGGAGAAGGCCCTGGAGTGGATCACCTCATTCCTCGCCGGAAGAACCCAGAGAGTCCGCCTCCCCCCGTTCCGGTCAGCGGCCACCGAAGTCATCTGCGGCGTTCCACAAGGGTCATCGCTCAGCCCCACCCTCTTCAACGTCTACATTAGCCCCCTCGCAACCATCGCACGTCAACACAACCTCAAGATTATCACCTATGCCGACGACTCCCAGCTGATCCTCTCCCTCACTAGCGACCCGGACGCCGCCAGAGCCAGCCTACACGAAGGGATGAAAGACGTCGCCGAATGGATGAAGAACAGCCGCCTGAAACTGAACTCAGACAAGACGGAGGTCCTCATCCTGGGATCATCACCCTCCGCCTGGGACGACTCCTGGTGGCCCCCCGCCCTGGGAGCCACCCCCAAGCCAACGGACCACGCACGCAACCTAAGCTTCATCCTGGACTCCTCCCTCTCGATGACCAGACAAGTCAACGCCGTCTCGTCTTCATGCTTCAACACTCTGCGCATGCTTCGAAAGATCTTCCGGTGGATCCCCACCGAGACCAGGAAGACGGTCACCCAGGCCCTCGTCACCAGTCGGCTGGACTACGGGAACGCCCTCTACGCCGGCACCGCCGCCAAACTCCAGAAGAAACTCCAACGGATCCAGAACGCCTCAGCACGACTCATCCTGGACATCCCCCGACACAGCCACATCTCCGGACACCTGAGAGACCTGCACTGACTCCCCGTCAACAAAAGAATCACGTTCCGACTCCTCACCCACGCACTCCACGACCTGGGCCCCAGGTTCCTCAACAGCCGCCTGACCTTCCACAAGCCCACCCGCCAGCTCCGCTCCGCCAGCCTCGCTCTCGCCACCGTCCCCCGCATCCGCAGAGCCACCGCCGGAGGAAGATCCTTCTCCTACCTGGCAGCCAAGACATGGAACTCCCTCCCCATCCACCTCCGGACAACGCAAGACCATCTCGCCTTCAGGAAACAACTCAAGACCTGGCTGTTCGAGCAGTAGCGTTCCCCCCCCCCCAGCGCCTTGAGACCCTCCGGGTGAGCAGTGCGCTATACAAATGCCTATGATTGATTAATTGATTGATTATGTTTGCGGACGACACCCTGCTGCTGTCAAAATACCCAATGGGAATACAACGCGTTCTGGATGGTTTCTCGTTATTCTGTGCAGAGCGGGGGTTGGAGATCAAGGCCCTGAAAACAAAATACATGATTCTTAACCCCCCGCCATCAACACGCCCCAACCCCACTATAGGCACAATGAGACTAGAGAGGGTGTTCCCATTTGAGTATCTAGGGGTGACTATCAACCAAAATATGACCTGGGATACACATCGGACAAAGGCTAATATTAAACTGGTACAGCTAACGGGTGGTATTTGCAGGTTACCAAACAGGTCGACCTACAAACCCAGCCCTCCAAATTTATAGCATGCAGGCCAGGGGTGCAGTTACCTATGGGGGGGAAATGTGTGGACATTTACCGGCCCAAAATCTCAACACCACTGAAAACAAATTCATCAGACAGCTGGTGGCTTTACCTCCAACTACCCCGCTTCTCCCTTTGAGACTAGACCTCGGTCTTAGATCAATTGAAGAAGAACTGGGTTTAAAGCCACTAAATTTCTGGCGACGAATTTGGAGCACACCGGATCTCTCAAGCTACAGGATGGAGTTACAGGAGATCTTACTCTTACCAAAGATAACAAACATTCCCTGGTTAAAATATATCAAACGAATGTGCGAGAGCTTAGGAAGGCCGGAATTATGGTTAGATCCTGTAAATTCTTGCAGAAATGTACCACGTAAAGTTTTATCAAAAGAATATTATGATTTTAAACTAACCTTCCTATTGGGAAGCACAAAGTTGGGTTCCTTAACCAATTCTTTTATCCAATTTAAAGATTCATATCACCTGGAACTTGTGCTGGACCGAATCAGCCCTGTTATGACTAGAAAACTATTCTTACAGTGGAGATATGGCACTCTCCCCCTCAGGTCATTCACCAGTACGTGGTCCCAGCCCCCGTCTACTGAGCAATGCCCTGTATGTTTAGATCGCCTGGAAAGCGAAATCCATGTGATATTCTTTTGTACTGCTTATAGCAAATCTAGAAAATATTGGCTTGTTCCCCTGCTTAAAAACCTAGGGTTCAGACAGTGTTACACAGCCTATAGAGTACTAAAGACCGATGTATCACCTTCAACTGTGTTTGCGGTAGCCACATTTTTAACAGCGATGTGGCACACTCGTACCTGTTACATGAACTAGGTCGCAGTTTTGCCTTAAAGATTTACTATTTATCGTACTGGTGATTTTTTAACTGAATTGTACTTTTACTTGATTTAAATAGACAAACTGCCAATGTAATGCATCGCAATTTATGTTCTACGGCTTTTAATAATCTTACTGTTATGCATATCTTTTATGATCTTATTGATCGAAATAAAGATCTTTGAATGAATACCCGCCATGTCTGAGCCAGGGTGCTTATAGGAAAATAAACCATCCGCATGTACAACAAGCATTTAGCTTGCTAGCTCAGCTTGGACATTTGGTCTTAAAACTAAACCAGACCCCTGGCTCTGCTATTCTAATGAATTTCATGTTTTTTACAACTCTGTCACAATTACATTTGATGTGCGTAAAGGATTAGGTTCCTGTCATCATAACATACCAACATTCCTCAATTAGTACCACCTTCAGGGATTTATTTGGGCCGGGTCCGTCCAGGTCTCGACTTAGTAGTAAATAACAATGAACATCGTGTAGGTCTGCAAATAGCAGAATTGTAATTATATTTATGTAGCGTTTACTACCCCTGACTAGTCGTTTAAGCGCTGCAAAACTAAATGCACATCTCAACTGCATTTAGGAACGCCAGATGCAGGAACGTGTTGATGGGGCCCTAGGCGGCATAGCCACCGGTGCATACTCTGTTTAATATTTCACGTTTCCGTCATTGTCTCCCCAGCGGCCCCTATTTCCCAGGAGAGGGCCTCATCTCTTTCCATGATCTAACACCTCTACTACCGCCTTACTACAGCTTCACCTACACTACAATAACAGGTAGGTACTTATATTTCATTTACAGGGCACTTTGCAAATTAATATTTATAAAAACCTCATACACAGCAAAACGACTTACACCTACCAAAGGTGAGACCTATTGGCTATGCCAATGCTTTTTAATAGTTTTATTAGCATGCATTCAGGGTTGGACTGGGGCAGAAAAATGGACCTGGCACCAAAAGGAAGTGGACCCCATTAGCGAACAAAATCACTAATAAAAAGTGTTCCACGTTTGCAAATCAGGACAGTTTAAACTTTGTAAACACATGCTATGTAGGTGTTTTGCAAAGTATGGTGCACTGCATGGATTTGTGCTTGCTGCAGACAATGTTTGTGGTATATCAGCTCAACCAGTAGTAAAAAACAAACCATAATACAGGCCCACAAACATCCCTCAAAAATCCCTCAAAACAGCCCACATGCTGAGCTTTTCTGACTAGCCCATTGGGCACTGCCTGGTTGCCCTATAGACCAGCCCGACCTTGCATGAATTGCAATGTAAATGAGTAGTGATGTACAACATTGTATTATACCAAACAATGATAACACAGTCATCACAAGCATTTGGAATGCAGTGGGTCTCGCATTAGTGAGAGCTTGAGCTATTGGCATTGTAAATGACAATGCCTTTTGTTTATATGTTTTAAAAAACTGCGAGCGGTGCGTAAACACACACTTTCTACTTATAGTCCTTGCTTACAAAAAGCAAGGCTGGCAGTAAAAGAGGCGCAGTTACTGCCAGCCTTGTTTCTCATAAGCAACACTTATATGTACAAAGAGCGTGTTTACTCAACGCTTGCAGGTTTTCAAAACACATACATAAAAGGCATTGTCATTTACAATGACAATAATAGCTCAAACTCGGAAGACCTATTGCATTGCAAATGCTTGTTCTCTTTCTCTCTTGCTGTGGTAGAAGGTTTGATGAGGAAAAATAATTGCTGGTCCTTAAAATTGAGTGCCAGTGGGCACCAGCTCAAATTAAACACTGTTCACAGATCTTCTGGCAACACTTTTTAATTTGGAGGTCAGAGGCTTACACGAGCCCTCCGGAGAGTAAAACATAGAGGATCATTGTCTGAAGGGGAGGAGGCCTACTTAGGTCTGCTAGAAAGAGTTAAGGTCCACACACAGACGCATTCATGGAGACACACGGTCATATACATACAGATAGACACACACACACACACACCCGCTCACTCACCCACACACAAATACACACCCACACACACACAAACCCATCCACACACACATAAACACACACATATACAAACACACACATCAACACACAGATATACACGCATATATTACACTGGCAGCAATAGCACCAGTGTAGTTATAGCTAGGTTACACTTTCCATAGGAGAAAGGCAATTTACGTTTTCGTAATAACTTTAGTGTTGTTTGACAAATCTACATTAAACTTCCTAGAGAAATGTTCATCCACTTTAGCTCCTTCAATTAAAACCTGGTGTTGATCTGTCATGCTGGAGACAAGAAAAAAGGGGTGGAGGGGTTCCCAAAATATTGATTTCCCATGTTACTTCCCATAGGAAAGTTTGTTCTCCAATACAGACAAGCATTGGCATAGCCAATAGGTCTCGCTTTTGGGACCTTATAAGTTTTTAGTTATGCAGCAGAATATCCTTGGTACAACCACACCAACTGTTGCATGGCTAAACACTTATAAGGTCCCGAATGTGCGACCTATTGGCTATGCCAATGCTTGTTTAAACTTCTTGTGTGTGCAAAAACATGATCACCAGACAGCTTACAGATGACGAGAGTGGGGCTCGCTGGTGAGTGTATGGATGTCTGTGGAGTGAGATGGGCCTGAAGGTTTAGCCGCCAGTCTCGTGGAGTGAGACCTACCCTTTGATATCTCACTGCATGTCACGAGCGCCGGTCCTCAGCGGAAAAGAGACAATGCCATCAATAAGGACCATGCACTCCCCCTCCCGCCCCTCTCAACATGGCGCGCCGGAGGCCGAAGGCAGGCAGACCTGGGCAAGAGCGAGCTGATGATGATGGTGCTAATTAAGAAAATAGCAAAGATGACGTGCCGGCATGGAAGCAATTTGAAGCAGGAGTCATTGTCGAGTTAACCGTCCACCCACAAGCTACTGCTGGCCTGGAAGTTTAACTAAACAAGCATTGGCCGCGGGACGTAGTAATGTAAAAAAAAAACAAGCATTGGCCGCGCAGCTGCAAAAGTGACGCGGCCGGACGATAGTGATGCGCGCGCGCACAGCAGCATGAAAAAGTTAAAGTGATCAGGCGACTGCTTGCGTGCACGCTCGCGGGAAAGCAAGCGCTAGGCCACCAGGCAGCACTTTGAAAACCCGCTTACTAAAGGTCTCGCCTGAGCTAGCGCTCAGACGAGACCTAAAAAACTGGCTGAACAGAATTACATCAAATGTGGCAAAAAAGTTAGAACTTTACTCAGAAAGTGTGCTTTTTGTTATTTGATGTTTCTGCAAAATTAACGTTAAAAAATGTGCCCAGGTGGCAGTGAAGAGGTTATGGTTGGCAAAAAATTAGCACTTTATGGACAGTTGGTGTCCAGATATGACTAATTGGTTCATTTGAAGTAGATTGACAGATCCTGATTGGCTGACCGCAACATGGAGAGTATGCTGTGTCAGCCATTACAGGACTCAGTCACATGCCCCATGACCCCTCAAATTACAAGTAAAAAATGAATTGTATGTTTAAATACTCCCCAGTGACCGTCACTGCGCCGGGGAGCAGAGAGAGGGCAACACGGAAGAGCTCTTGAGAGCCGGCCTAGACGCCGACTGCTCCTTTCTCCTGCCCTCATTTCATGAGGGCAGGAATCGGGTTTCTGCTGCATCCCACTCCCTCCAGATGTGGGGAGCAGGAAGCAGCAAGCTGTGGTCCCAAGGCTCTGGTTCACCCCGGGGGCGGTTTTGGGACCACTGTTCTTTTCGGAGCGTTGCTGATCGCTGTTGAGTTTTTAAATCATTAAAATAAAGTTTTAGTTTGTAATTATTGACAAAAAATGCCTAAATTCTAAAGACAAACACATACCCCAGAAGGCACTAGGACGGCCTAATTTGCATATTTTGTGCAGGTCCCTATAGAGCATGGGTGTTAGAAATGGGGACCCCTGGTTGGCGTTGGTAGTGCCAGCGACAAGCAGGGACCCGTCACCTCTAGTCAGGGCGTAGGATTACCCCTAAGAATAACCCCAGCTCACCCTTAAGGTTGCGTGGCGCGAGCAGACAAGGCTAATCCCCAGGCGGTATACGGTTAAGCATTTGAGAGCATCCACACAGCAAACACATCAGTTGTACCACAGAGGGACACCAGTCGGGTTTTTATAAAAATATGTACACTTTATGAAAATAG
Source organism: Triturus cristatus (assembly GCF_964204655.1). NCBI lineage: Eukaryota > Metazoa > Chordata > Amphibia > Caudata > Salamandridae > Triturus > Triturus cristatus. Next base: position 1,248,889,429 of record NC_140592.1, on the reverse strand, counting down.
ATATATTCTTATTCAGGCTTAAGTACAAGACCGTCAATAACGTTTTTAGATGCACACAATACTGGTCTGGATCAAGACTTCTCTTTAAGAAATGCTTTGTGTCAGGTTCTGTGCAGAGCGGGTCTCTGTGTTACGGACCCTCTGATCTGCGGTGCGCACTTTCCAGTGCGGGGGCACAAAATACCTGGCAGTGACTTGGGACGATGCGGGGCCACGAACGGGCGGTCGTCAGCAGCTCACAGGCAGGTCCGGCTCTCAGCAGCGCCGCGATGCGGGGCGTTGGGGCGGGACCTCCAAAGGAGCTGCGGCGGAGTCAGGCTGCGGCAAAGTCCAGCAAAGGGAAAGATTCCTTCAGGGTTGAGGCTACTTCACCCGGGGCGGCAAGGCGGCACTTAGCGGCCGGTACGGGTCGTACAGGGCAGCTCTATAGGTGCGGCGCGGCCTTGGGGGATGAGACACAGTGCGGAGATACGCTTGTAGGTGCACGCAACGGGTCGTCTTCTCGGACTTGCGCTGCGAGGTCGTGGCCGCTGTCGGCAGTGGCGGTGCGGCTCAGACGTGAAGGGGAGAGCGAGTCAGGTGCAGGGGAGCCCCAGCGGGACACGGTGCGAGCTACGGCTTACTCAGCGGAGGCCCGCAGGGTCGGGCGGCACCAGCACAGACTCGAGGCACTTCAGGGCAAAACAACGGTTGCAAGGCACACTCAGCAACGGCAACAGCGGGGCACGAGCACAGGCAGTCCAGCAGCTCGTTTTTGAAGGGGAAGAGAGCCCAATGGTCCTGGGGCTCAGTTCAGGGGGCAAGTTCACAAGCAAGCCCTTGGAGATTGTTCACAAAGCACAAGTTGATTCAAAAAGTCTTTTTCAGTCTTTTCCTCTCCTTCTTGCAGCAAGGCACCCACCACAGGCCAGTCTCCCAGGTCAGAGACAGTAGTCCTCCATGTAGCTTTCCCAGGTCCTTCTCTTCGGGCAGAGGTTCTTCTTGGCGCAAACAGGATCTGATTTCTTAGGAGCAGGGCTCCTTCTTTTATAGCAAGTTTCTTTTGTTCTTTGTAGCCAGGGGGCCTGGGCCTGGCTCAGTCCGGTTTTGGAGCACTTTGTTGTGGTGACTCTGCTCTTTCCTTTCAGCAGCAGGGCAGAGACATCAGCCGCTCCACAGGGGGTGGAGCCAGCATTGTGATGGCAGAGCACAGGCCTATTCAGAGTCAAGGTGTACTCCTCCCACCCATCCTGGTGTAATCTCTCTACCCACCACCTGGCAGCCAGCCTGTCTCTGGGGATTCCCCAGCCCTGCTCCTTACTGTTACTAGGCAGCACACACACACAGCAGAGGCGGACTGAAATGGCTAAGCAGGTAAATACTAACTTTCTAAAAGTAGTATTTAAAAACACAGGATATTAAAATAAACTTTACTAAAAGAAATATTTTATTATTCTGAGTTCAGGCATACTAAACTTGACTTCCTACCATGCTCTCTGAGTCCGCTGGGATTATAGCGTGTAATAATTCTAGCAGCCCATTCTGGTCTATGGAGAGCATGTAGCCTTCAATAGTGAAAAACGAAAATGGCTGTAATTCACTATTAAGACATGCCACACACATCAGGGCATGTCCTACCTTATGCCTACAATGCACCCTGCCCTTGGGCCTCCCAGAGGGGTGACTAATATGTAGTTAAGGGAAGGTTTAGGAACTGGCAAGTGGGTGCACTTGCGCAGTCAGCGCGACAGTACCAGACTGCACGCAGGTTCTGCAGTGGCAGACCTTAGACACATTTTACTAGGCCGCTTCTGTGGGTGGCACAACCAGTGCTGCAAGCCCACCAGCAGCATTTGTATTTACAAGCCCTAGCACTCCTGGTGCACTTTACTAGGGGCTGATAGTAAACCAAATAAGCCAAACATGGACCCCAATCAATGTATACATTTTACCATAGGGAGAGCATATGCACCTCAGCACTGATCAGCAGTGGTAAGGTGCCCAGAGTCATAAATCAGCCAACAAAAGGTCAGGAAAAATACAGGAGGAAGGCAAAAAGTTTAGGGATGACCCTGCAAAAAGGGCCAAGTCCAACACAACCCCCTTCCAGCCAAAATGCAGGGTAGACCAATCACCACCGTGATGGTCTTCCCTGCTTGGGGCAATAGAACAAGGACCTGGCCCGCAACTGCAGGGGCAGACTCCAGTTCTATGCCAATCTGAACCTATTGGACTCCCTCTGTCCATACTCTCAGGGCCCACCAAGCCAATCCAGGGGGAAGCCTTCTCCTCACCTGTGGACCCAACCTGTGCAGCACCTAACCTTAACTGGCCCACAGGTGTGTCCCAACAGACAGACAGCAAGATGCTACAGTGGCCACTGACAGTAGTCAGGGATGAGACCCAGGCTGTATGCCTCTCAGGGCTCTCCATCCTCTGTGGCGCCAGGGAGTGGGGGGCAGTAGCCCCAGGTGCTTGGCACCCTTTGTCCATTCTCCCTCCTGCCAGGACAGGTATGATATCCTGGCACTGACCCACCAGCCCCAGGCCTGTACCCGGCGGCTGGACCAAAGACTGGGGTGGCCTCTCCCACACCCGGTCCTCCTCCTTGGGGCTCTGTACCCTCCCACTTGGAGTGGTACCCCCTTCCAGAATTGCCAGGGCACCTGGGGCAGGTGTCCGGTGCAATTCGCCCACCAGTTCAGGGGTTCTATCCTGCAACTGGGCGTCCAGGTCAGGGGGGACACCCTGAACCTGGCCCTCCAACCTAGGGTCTAAACCCTTCCGTTGAGCCGGGGTCAGAGGCGAGGACTCCCTCCCTCTGCACCCCCTTCCAGATGGCTGTACCCTCTCACCTGGCGTGGTACACCAAGAAGTCAGACTGGTAGGGACACTGATAACAGATGTCCCTCCCTCCAGGTCAGACAACACCTGACCCTGGCTTCCCAACCCTGGGACCAAACCATGAGGTTGAACGCTCGCCTGCGCACCAGGACTTCCCGGGGAGTACGCATGCCCCCCCTGAGGGTGACACATAACTCATGTGTCGTGTGACAGTCTGCCTGGTGCTGATCTCCCGGCCCCTGTCCATCTGACAGTGCCTGAAGATCCCCCAGGACAGAAGTGGTGTCACCATGGTCATTCACTGGTGACGCAGCCCTTCTGGCTGGCCCCTGACCCACTGGTTCTTCCACTGGGGACTCTTTCACCTTCTCACCCCTCAATCTGGACCTCTGCACCCTCCCAACTGGAGCGGTACTGCCAGACACTAGAACTGAGGGAGACTTGCCTACAGACACTCCCCGTTCACCAGACACTAGGGGATCCCGCACCACGGGCAGCCCCTCAGGACAGACTAGGCTCCCCACCTGGTGTTCCCTTAAAGAACCATCCAAGCTCTGAGACTGAGGTTGGGCACTACCGGGACATAACCCATTCTCACTCCTTCCCCTTAAAGACAGGACGTGAGGCCCTACACTCCTCTCCAGTGGCGTAATGAAACTTTAGGGGGCCCCCCTGTGGGGTACGTGGAGGGGCCCCCTCCAAACTCAATCTGGAGCTCTACGGCCGACGTGCGGTGCTGAGGGGACCCCTGGCCCTTGGGCCCCCCTGCACTGCGGGGGAATGTGTTACGCCCCTGGTAAGGAAAATAACTACCCGGCTTTGTATTTACAACTGGTTGAGCACCAGTGGCCACACGTGCCATGCAAAACACAAACGCTGTGGCCAACATAAAAGTGATGTAACATTGTACAGCAGCGAAAAGGCTATTGGGGAGCATTTTGTATGATTTTACGCAAATTACACGACGTGTACTCTTGCAATTTGCATCCATTATCAGGAACTTCGCACTACGTCACGCATTGTCATTTAAGACTCTGGTATGGTGCATTTATGTGCAAAAATAGCTTATGAAAGTTGATCAGTACTATTGTTTTATTGAGCGAGCACAGCACCCACTTGACTAAACCTGGGGCTAGACGTTTTGCCTGTTCTTCATTTTTTTATTTCAAGAAACGTATTAAATTGTAGATAGCAGTAAATATATATATATATATATATATATATATATATATATATATATATATATATATATATATATATATATATATATATATATATATATATATATTATCTACTGGCGGTCGCAAGTAGATAGTTATAGTTAGGACCGTGTTTCCATAGGAAATCCGCAACATTCTATTTTGAATAACTTTGGCGCCGATTGACGAATCCACGCGAAATGTTCAAAATAGGTGGGGCGCTCTGCTCCGCTCCTACCCTGAAAGTCTCGGGGGGATTCGTCAAGCGGGGGTTGAGAAAAAGGGGGGGTCCCAAAACGTGTTTTCCCCATGCATTTTTCCATAGGACCTTTAGTCCAAGCTACAGCCCGAACGGCTGCACAGAATTACTTGAAATTTGGCAGAGAGGTAGTCCTCAGGTCAGGGATGTGCCTTTTGCAGGTCTGGTGTAAATCTGGTCAGTATTTCCTGAGAAAATAGCATTTAAATCAATATATATATCCATAGGCGCGCTCCGAGTGCGTACGGTAAGCTTACCGTACGCGCACGCTGCCGTGCGCGAGCTTAATTCTGATTGGTGGTTACATGACTGTAAACATTCGAATCGGTCGAAATCAGGAAGTGTTGGCCGCCATTTTCTGTGTCTCACACTGATAAACAAAGGTGGAGAACGTGAAAAGGGGGCAACGAAGAGAGTTGCAGACCCCCTAGCGTTTGTCAGGGGGTCCAAGAAGGTCCCAAAAGTATGAAAAATACATTTTAATTTTTTTTTTAATAATCGTGGGGTGCGCGTACGGTAAGCTTACCGTACGCGCACGGCAGAAAAAAAACAATAAAAAAAATAGAAGTAAAAATCAAACTTAAGTGTTTAGATATTAGGGGGCTCTTCGCCGTGCGCGCAACGTGCGCGCACCTCGCGATTTAAAAAAAAAAATAATAATTGTTTTTTTAGCCCTTGGGGGTCCTTCTGTGACCCCCTGACCTAGCCCCCCAAGGGCTACAAAAAAATTATTATTATTTTTTTTAAATCGCGAGGTGCGCGCACATTGCGCGCACGGCAAACCGTGGGTGCTCGGTGCGCGAAATGCACCGTGCGCCCACAGCGCACGCATGGTGCGCGAAGCGCACGGTGCGCGCACGGTGCGCGCACGGTGAAACACCTGAAAAAAAAAAAAAAAATACATAACTTAGCATTTAAAAAAACGTACAAATTCACTGAAAAAACCATAGGTTTCACACATGTTATAGTTACGAATTAGCATTTAAAAAACCTTGCAAATTCCCTTAAAAAACCATAGGTTTCACACATGTTATAGTTAGCTGGACATTTCACTCGTAAAAAAACAATGAAATTCCCCCGTTATAGTTAGTGCAGGCAACTATAACTCACGCGACCGCAATCCTCTGCTGATGACGTCAGATATTACATCACTGATGACATATGTGTCTTTATGAAAAATACATATTTGTAATATATGTATAGCTAAAGATTAATGGAAGAAGACATGGGTAAATAAGTGTCTAAATACAGTGATGTAATATCTGACGTCATCAGCAGAGGATTGCGGTCGCGTGAGTTATAGTTGCCTGCACTAACTATAACGGGGGAATTTCATAGGTTTTTTACGAGTGAAATGTCCAGCTAACTATAACATGTGTGAAACCTATGGTTTTTTAAGTGAATTTGCAAGGTTTTTTAAATGCTAATTCGTAACTATAACGTGTGTGAAACCTATGGTTTTTTCAGTGAATCTTATATATATATATATATATATATATATATATATATATATATATATATATATATATATATATATATATTAAGGTACAAGACTCATACGCAGGGCTGAGTTAAACAGGATGTGTTTGTACAGTATTCCTGGGGGTTATTTTCATATATTCTGCTAGGGTCATCATATTAAGCTATGATACACTGCATAGGCAGGTTTGTTTTTTCCTCGTGGAAGTTGATAAATGCTACTGCTTTGTCATGCGAGCACCATGCAAAACTATAGTAAATCTGGGGCTACAAGTTTTAAATATCCTTCATGTTTAACTGTTTTTTTGATGTGTGACAATTTCGCACATGCGTCATTGTGCAAAGTATTAAATCTGAGAGGACATTGTCCTTCACAGCACCTCACACGAGTTAGGCCTCGACTGCTCAGCATCAGTTGTGACTTACACATAAGTTGATATAACTGTATTCCAGGAGTCCTGGAGGGAGCAATGCCTTAGCACCCCTCAGACTGCAAGGTGCTCCCTACTACCAACAGGACATGAAGAAACAGCCTGAGAGTTTGGGGATTAAGTACTGTTTTACAATGCAGGCGTAGGATAGGGAATTGACTGCTGTACTATAGTGCAGGCGTAGGATAGGGATTGACTGCTGTACTATAGTGCAGGTGTAGGATAGGGATTGACTGCTGTACTATAGTGCAGGCGTAGGATAGGGATTGACTGCTGTACTATAGTGCAGGTGTAGGATAGGGATTGACTGCTGTACTATAGTGCAGGCGTAGGATAGGGATTGACTGCTGTACTATAGTGCAGGCGTAGGATAGGGATTGACTGCTGTACTATAGTGCAGGTGTAAGATAGGGATTGACTGCTGTACTATAGTGCAGGTGTAGGATATGAATTGACTGCTGTACTATAGTGCAGGCGTAGGATAGGGATTGACTGCTGTACTGTAGTGCATGTGTAAGATAGGGATTGACTGCTGTACTATAGTGCAGGCGTAGGATAGGGAATGACTGCTGTACTATAGTGCAGGCGTAGGATAGGGAATTGACTGCTGTACTATAGTGCAGGTGTAGGATAGGGAATTGACTGCTGTACTATAGTGCAGGCGTAGGATAGGGATTGACTGCTGTACTGTAGTGCATGTGTAAGATAGGGATTGACTGCTGTACTATAGTGCAGGCGTAGGATAGGGAATGACTGCTGTACTATAGTGCAGGCGTAGGATAGGGAATGACTGCTGTACTATAGTGCAGGCGTAGGATAGGGAATGACTGACTGCTGTACAATAGTGCAGGCGTAGGATAGGGATTGACTGCTGTACTATAGTGCAGGCGTAGGATAGGGATTGACTGCTGTACTATAGTGCAGGCGTAGGATAGGGATTGACTGCTGTACTATAGTGCAGGCGTAGGATAGGGAATTGACTGCTGTACTATAGTGCAGGCGTAGGATAGGGATTGACTGCTGTACTGTAGTGCATGTGTAGGATATGAATTGGCTGTTGTACTATAGTGCAGGCGTAGGATAGGGATTGACTGCGGTATTATAGTGCAGGTGTAAGATAGGGATTGACTGCTGTACTAAAGTGCAGGTGTAGGATATGAATTGGCTGTTGTACTATAGTGCAGGCGTAGGATAGGGCTTGACTGCTGTACTATAGTGCAGGCGTAGGATAGGAATTGACTGCTGTACTATAGTGCAGGCGTAGGATAGGGATTGACTGCTGTACTATAGTGCAGGCGTAGGATATGGATTGACTGCTGTACTATAGTGCAGGCGTAGGATAGGGATTGACTGCTGTACTGTAGTGCATGTGTAAGATAGGGATTGACTGCTGTACTATAGTGCAGGCGTAGGATAGGGAATGACTGCTGTACTATAGTGCAGGCGTAGGATAGGGAATGACTGCTGTACTATAGTGCAGGCGTAGGATAGGGAATGACTGCTGTACAATAGTGCAGGCGTAGGATAGGGATTGACTGCTGTACTATAGTGCAGGCGTAGGATAGGGATTGACTGCTGTACTATAGTGCAGGCGTAGGATAGGGATTGACTGCTGTACTATAGTGCAGGCGTAGGATAGGGCTTGACTGCTGTACTATAGTGCAGGCGTAGGATAGGAATTGACTGCTGTACTATAGTGCAGGCGTAGGATAGGGATTGACTGCTGTACTATAGTGCAGGCGTAGGATAGGGATTGACTGCTGTACTATAGTGCAGGCATAGGATAGGGATTGACTGCTGTACTATAGTGCAGGCGTAGGATAGGGATTGACTGCTGTACTATAGTGCAGGCGTAGGATAGGAATTGACTGCTGTACTATAGTGCAGGCGTAGGATAGGGATTGACTGCTGTACTATAGTGCAGGCGTAGGATAGGGATTGACTGCTGTACTATAGTGCAGGCGTAGGATAGGGCTTGACTGCTGTACTATAGTGCAGGCGTAGGATAGGAATTGACTGCTGTACTATAGTGCAGGCGTAGGATAGGGATTGACTGCTGTACTATAGTGCAGGTGTAGGATATGAATTGGCTGTTGTACTATAGTGCAGGCGTAGGATAGGGATTGACTGCTGTACTATAGTACAGGCGTAGGATAGGGCTTGACTGCTGTACTATAGTGCAGGCGTAGGATAGGAATTGACTGCTGTACTATAGTGCAGGCGTAGGATAGGGATTGACTGCTGTACTATAGTGCAGGCGTAGGATAGGGATTGACTGCTGTACTATAGTGCAGGCGTAGGATAGGGATTGACTGCTGTACTATAGTGCAGGTGTAAGATAGGGATTGACTGCTGTACTATAGTGCAGGTGTAAGATATGAATTGGCTGTTGTACAATAGTGCATGTGTAGGATGGTGATCGAGTGTTGCAATAAAGTGCAGGCGTAGGATAGGGATGGACTGCTGTACTATAGTGCAGGCGTAGGATAGGGATTGACTGCTGTACTATAGTGCAGGCGTAGGATAGGGATTGACTGCTGTACTATAGTGAAGGCGTAGGATAGGGATTGACTGCTGTACTATAGTGCAGGTGTAAGATATGAGTTGGCTGTTGTACAATAGTGCATGTGTAGGATGGTGATCGATTGTTGCAATATAGTGCAGGCGTAGGATAGGGATTGACTGCTGTACTATAGTGCAGGCGTAGGATAGGGATTGACTGCTGTACTGTAGTGCACGTGTAGGATAGGGATTGACTGCTGTACTATAGTGTTGACTGCTGTACTATAGTGCACGTGTAGGATAGGGATTGACTGCTGTACTATAGTGCAGGCGTAGGATAGAGATTGACTGCTGTACTATAGTGCACGTGTAGGATAGGGATTGACTGCTGTACTGTAGTGCACGTGTAAAATAGGGATTGACTGCTGTACTATAGAGCATGTGTAAGATAGGGATTGACTGCTGTACTATAGTGCAGGTGTAGGATATGAATTGGCTGTTGTACTATAGTGCAGGTGTAGGATAGGGATTGACTGCTGTACTATAGTGCAGGTGTAGGATAGGGATTGACTGCTGTACTATAGTGCAGGCGTAGGATAGGGATTGACTGCTGTACTATAGTGCACGTGTAAGATAGGGATTGACTGCTGTACTATAGTGCAGGTGTAGGATAGGAATTGGCTGTTGTACAATAGTGCATGTGTAGGATGGTGATCGATTGTTGCAATATAGTGCAGGTGGAGGATAGTGATTGACTGCTGTACTGTAGTGCACGTGTAGGATAGGGATTGACTGCTGTACTATAGTGCACGTGTAGGATAGGGATTGACTGCTGTACTGTAGTGCACGTGTAAGATAGGGATTGACTGCTGTACTATAGTGCAGGTGTAGGATAGGGATTGACTGCTGTACTATAGTGCAGGCGTAGGATAGGGATTGACTGCTGTACTATAGTGCAGGTGTAAGATAGGGATTGACTGCTGTACTATAGTGCAGGTGTAGGATATGAATTGGCTGTTGTACAATAGTGCATGTGTAGGATGGTGATCGATTGTTGCAATATAGTGCAGGTGGAGGATAGTGATTGACGTCTGTACTGCAGTGCAGGTGTAGGGTTGTGATTGACAGCTGTGTTAGGGTGCTGGTGTAGGATAGGGATTGATAATGTTATAATACAGGTGTAGGATAGGGACTGGCTGATCTACTATAGTGCAGGTGCAGGAAAGGGATTAACAGCTGTGTAAAGTGTGCCAAACACAAAACATTAGTTTATGAATACAGGATTGAAAAGTGATTCAGCACAGCATTTGGAATGAATATTACACCGTCGTGTGTTACATCTACCACATCAACACTGTATCATGAATTGTCAAATCCTCAGCATTACCTGCCCGTGGGAGCTGTTCGAGGCCACCTGTAGGGATGCAGTGGGCGTCAGACAAAGGTACTTGGTCGTCTAAGCCCCTGCCGCTATGCGGTGGCCCTGGGACTGATCTATAGGGCGCAAGTGACCCTACACTCCTCTCCTGCTCCTACCCTTCCACTCCCTCGTCTTCTACAACCTCACTCGACTGCAGATAAGCAAAGTTTCGATCCCTTTTGGGTTGGGCAGAGTAGACTGTTATAACTATGCTTGGAAGGCATTGGGAACAGTAAATTGTGTTAAAGAGGGGCCAAAATAGAAAATACAGTCAAAGGTGCCCAATTTAGGTATAAAACCCGTTGCCGCTAATTCTACCAGTGAGAATCCTTCGGGTGCTCATTGTTCTTGTGGGGGACGTTTTGAACCCCGAGCTCTGCATACTGTGTGTGTTCTCCAAACTTCTCACACTATCTGTTCATTTGCCCCAGGTCCCTTAAGTGTCTAATTACCCAATTTTCCTTAATTTGTCTGTTCCTGTACACCAAGCTTCTCACAATACCTGTTATTGTGCCACATGTCCCTCACACTCTATGTACCCCAAACTCCACACGCGGTCTGTCAATGTACCCCAAACTTCACACAGTATCCATCCATGTGCCACAGACTGCTCACAATGTCAGTGTTTCCCCAAATTATGTATGCCCAAGCCTACGTCAAACACGATCTCTGCACATGATGGAGCAGGGTTTTTACTTTAAAACCGAATACCTGTTTCATTTTCGCATGTTATAACTAAAAGTACTACTGATTAATTATTAAGTATTAAAAGTTTGTCGAATGTTGTCTAATCAACCTTATTAACAAGAGAATCACACGTGGGAATGCTATTGCATGGCTACAATAATAAGTGAACTAAGTTGGTGAGCAAACTGACAGAAATCGATGTTGCTTATGTGATGTTAATGTGTTTGCGCTTATAATTAATATGCATTAATGGCTTTTGATGTCGCAAATCGCTAGATAAATACACACACATAAGGGTATCAGCAGGGGAATAACACTGTATAATCATTTCCGTGCAGTAATTTTGTTTTATGTCTATTTTACTTAAGTTGACTAATGTGGCCTACTACAAGATGGCTACCACCCGCAGCCTGCATTCGAGTAGATGGAAATTTTACAAAAAAGGCTTCGCGTTGCCTGTGACCTTGCACCTCCGATGAACTGAAAAGCCATGAGCATGATGACAAGTCCGGGAAATCTGCCAAGTGCCCCTGGAAGATGGAGATGTTGCAAATTTGAAATATTGACTACACGAACTTATTATGATCCCACCATTTGAAACAAATTTTACCCAGTAGAGACATCCGTAGATGTAACGAAATTAGTCATGAACATTCAATTTTTCTATTCATTTTTTAGGGACAATCTATGTGTGAGAAAATCTCACATAATATCGAAAATGTACCAGGATGACATTATTTCCGCCATTCATCCGTTCTGAAAAGAAAATTGTAACTTTCTAGAATGTAAATTTGAGTATAAATATTAGCAGACTAGAGAGGTCTAGCGCCACTTCTTTCCGAGCCGATGATCCGAGGTCCCTATGCTGACGGAGAGGACGATGACTCTACATGACGGCAGGAAACTCTAATTATTCTACAGAGGACCGGTTCTGACTTAGGATCTGACATTTAGACAGAATAGGTAAATATGAGAGAAATGAATTTGCATTTAATTGGCTTTTCTTACAATTTTAGATAAACAAATAATTTCTGTTTAAATCTCTGTGTCGGGTGATTATTTCTGGTCATGTTTATTGAATTTATTTGCATATTGTGTGAAATGTTATCGCTAGATTTATAAGCAACTAACTGGTCGCATTGACCTCAAAGTACATGCAGATTGGATAGGTATCTGAAAGTGTTTCCCCTTTAGAAGTAACGGATAGGGTGGTTAGGTTGACTGTCGGTGTAATGGGCCCCACCAGCGTGTGATGTGTGTGTGCATGTGTGACTGTGAGATCACTCCGTCCGTGGAAGTAGAGGGGATTCGGAAGCTCTGATCTGCACCAGTATCTTGGTAGCAGAATGATGGTTAGTTATTGTCTTGGTCTGGCGAAATTGCGTGTATATAGGCTTGTTGATAATTGATTGATATTTGTACTAACACTATATGTTGAAGTCGTTTTGAGTTTTATGTATTGTGAACGGCTTCTGGGACGTAGGGAGTCGGTGACAGTTCCGTAGTAGAGCAGAGGGAGTGTTGCTCTCGGAAAAAGGTGGGATTGTTGGCCCTGTATGCAGGCAGGGGAAAATGTGTGACAACTGAAGTTGCGTGTCGCATTGTCTGGGTTCGATGAGGTAGCATCGCCGTATGTTGCCATTAGAAACGTATTTCTGTGTGAGAGAAGTGTATATGATAGCGAAGGGTATCTGTGAAGTTCTGGTCTTAGGTCTCAGGGATCCGTATGGTATTCCGTTATCACTTATCACTAGAAAGGTAATAGGTATTCTCTGAGCTTGTTAGAAGGACAGAGCAGAGGTAAGCGCTGCTTTGTTAACGTGTGATATCCTTCTGTAGAAGGACAGACTGTTCGCTGTTCTCGGGAAAGACAGAATTCTGTGTGAATGTACTACATTTTCTAGTGTGAAAGTGCGTGAATGAGAAGGCATTCTGGTTAATTGTGAAATTCTTAGGAGCATTCTGGAGAAAAACAGTTAATTGGTGCTTGTTAGAAGGGTAGAGTAGAGGGATGTGCTACTTTATCAACAGAAGTAACGATTCTGTAGTAGGGCAGAGGTAAGTGCTGCTCTCGGGAAAGGCAGAATTCTCGTGGGAAAGGTCTTTTGCTGTTCTGTTGCTAGCGAAGCAGACAATGGAGATGTTTGTACGTTGTAAGTAACAGACTCGTAGAAATTGAAACAAAGTCTACCGAGTAGTCTTGTAAAGGAGGGGTAGACGAGAGAGACAGGAGACAGGAGCAGAAGCGACTGCAGCGACTACTGACGTCAGGGAGACCGCGCTGTGATTGGACAGTGGGTTAGAACAGTGGAAGCACGGTGACTGGCGTGCTAGTGAACGCCGCGCTAGGATTGGGAGACATACAGGGTGACGTAGACGCTCCAGGATTGGTGTGTTGGTGTGAGTCGCGCCGGGATTCGTGGACTGAGTCAGTGACGTAGACGCTCCAGGATTGGTGCGTTAGTGTAAGTCGCGCTGCAATTGGACAAAAGATCGTACAGTTGTAGAAAGAGCAAACAGCTTGAGGAAAATAAGAAAGATGTATTATCACGCTGAGGAAAAGAAGAAGAAATCCTTGCTTAGTAAAGTAACAAACTGGTTTGACAAGGATAAAGATATAGGGGCAGATTTATGAGGCCCTTGCGCCTCATTTACGCCGCCGTTGCGTCACTTTTGTGACACAGCGGCGCGCAAATCCTGCGCCATGCTGCGGGGTATCTACAACGTGACGCATCTGGGAGATGCGTCACGTTGTAAAGCCCTGCGCCAGCAGTAGGCGTTCCTGCGCAGGGGGGGGCGTTCCGTCGCAGGAACGCCTCCTAAAAGTGGCTGAGTGAAATCTACAAGATTTCACTCAGTCACTTTTGAGCCCATGCTGCGTCAAAACCCTGCGCCTGCTTGAAGCAGGCGTAAGGATTGACGCAGCATTGTGAGGATAGGTCCCCCCAAAGCATTGCTGGAGCTGCGTCGCGCTTGCGACGCAACTCCAGCAATGCGCCACTTTTACGGCAAGAAGCGTCACGCATCTGTGCCGTTTTTGCCCCATGGTGCGCCGCATTGTAAATGCGGCGCATCCATGGTGGCGGAGCTGTGGCGCACAATAACTGGCGGATCCCTGCTGATATGCAGGGATGCGCCAGGTATTATAAATCTGCCCCATAGTGACTAGGGAAGGACAGTTATTGCCCCCTATAAGAACCCCGGCATCCTTCATGGTTGCAAAGTATGGGTATCATACCTGTATTTGGCTAGATAATTGGGTGAAGTATACAAAGAATGATGGAGTGTTAGCGTTCCCAGAACATGGTTCATTCAATCTGGCCATACTGAGGAACTTACGAGAGCAGATGATGAATCTAGAGCCTCGGCCTAGGCCAACACAGTTTGAGGCGTTGACTGAATGGGAGGATGAAATGCATGAGCGAGAAAAGCAGAGGGGTGGGGGTAGTTACAGGTACATGTTTGGGCGGAAGTATGATCACGAAACCCATCATGACCGGATGAGAAGGTGGCGTGATGCCAGCATGACCGAGGGGTTATATCCTGTGAGAACGGCAGAGGAATCAGGAGGGAGAAAGTGTACGGAGAAAGAACATAATGTAGAACCCAGGAGATATGGGGCAAATGAGTCTGATGATGATGTCTTAGAGGACATGCTCTACAAAAGACCACCCCCGTATAGACGAGAACCAGAGGTAGGAACAGCAGTTACCCCAATGAGAAACACCCTGCGAATTATAAAAACAGAGGCTACGGCCCCTGAGTTGAAAAGCGGTTGTTCTCTGGTAGAAAGAGAGAGAGATAGAGAGAGAGAGAAAGAGAGAGAGAGAGAGAGAGAGAGAGAAAGAGAGAGAGAGAGAAAGAGAGAGAGAGAGAGAGAGAGAAAGAGAGATAGAAAGGGAGAATGAACTTGAGGATGAAAAGACCAGAGAATTAGCCAGAACTACTTTTGAACTGACAGAGAAAATCAGAGAATTGACTAAAAATCTTGAAGCAGTTACAGTACCTGTGACAATAGGCCCGGTTATGCCGATTTTTGACAAGCAGAGGACGGGTGAGAATGGTTTGACAGTACCATATGTGAGCAATAGATTGATGGTTCCTCCGGAGCAGGCAGAAATGAGATCAGGAGAAACACAGTGGAGAACAGGAGAAAATCAGTGGAGACATACCATATGTGGAGGAGAAATGAGTGTGCAGACTAACTCAAGTTTGAATTCTGGATGTGTGGAAGGGAACAGAGGATCAATTTTAGAACCGCAAAGAGTGACAGAACCAGGGGGTGCGGAAAAATCTGTGATAACTGCTGAAGATTTGAATGATTGGCTGAAAACTTTACAAAGAAAAGAAAAGGAATCGCAGGGAATTGATGTAGCTAGGCTACGTATGGAGATGGAAGAGATGATAGTAGGAACAATCCCTACAGAAACACTGAAGAATTATCAGGAAGGGGAAATCCTCTTCCTTTGCAAGAGTGTCACCTGGAGAGCAAAGAACATACATGACAGGTTGAAAGGAATAGCCAGTGAATTGGGAATAGATATGGATAAGGTAAAAGCTTTACAAAAGCCTTACCGAGTGGATTTTTCAGATAAGGACATTGAGAATCTGAACAATGCAGGCCAAACAGGACAGATTAAGGAGATGATTGCTTTGCTAAAGAAATGGGGAGATGTAGAGAAATGGAAAGACAGATGGTACCGGAAGCGAGAGGATGGGGCAGATAGAACTTACTCAGCATTCCCCCTGAAAGAAAAAGAGAAGGCAGTGACAGCTTACCCTATGAGAGAGATTCCAGGAGGTGGGTACGTACATGTCCCATGGACCAGACAGGATATTTTATCATTTACGAATGATTTCCCTCGACTAAGGGAAAAGCCCGTTGAGTGGTACAGACAGGTCGACAGATTTGTAAAGCTGTCAAAAGTACTGTGGATTAACCTGAATAGTCTGTTTGATATAATTGTACCAGCAGACCTGTGGGCAGAATGTAAAATAGTCATAGATTGGCCCACTAAAGAGTACCCGAGAGATCTAAAAACAGGAGCTCCAGACCCGGAGGTAATGAAGAAGTATGAGCAGGTTATGCCCTTCTTGATAAATAAGGTACCTCCCAAGGAAACAGACTGGGTTAAGATAGATCGAACACACCAAGAATTGAAAGAATCAGTCCATGCTTTCTATGAAAGACTGATACTAGCTTTTAAGCAGTTCAGTGGAGATGAACACCTGGGTGACAAGGATCTGAGTCATTTTGTGTATAGATTTGTGTATGGTTTGCGACCTGAAATCAGTGAAATGATACGTCAGCACACCGTAGACTGGCAGAGTAAGAAGATTGATGAGATTCTGAGACATGCAAAATACTTCAGTGATGAGATTGAGGCAAAGCAGAGGAAGCTAAAAGAAAACGCAATGTGGGCACAGGTGAAAGTTGCAGAAAGACAGGAAGCTCAGTTGGTTGAACAGGCAAATAACCCAGGAAATAAACCTAGGTTTGGTCCAGGAAAAGGAAAGGGGAACATCGAGGAAGCCAAGAAAAAGTTTCCATGCCACAACTGTGGAAAATTAGGGCACTGAAAATCCGAGTGTAAGAATCCACCATCTAATAATGATGATAATCCATCATTGAATTCACAGGTGCAGAGTGAGGGGTGTGGTCAGCATCGGCAACAGCAGAAGGCTTATAAGCAGCAGAATCAGGTGCCAAAACCACCCTTGCCGCAAAGAAAAGGATCCCAGAAGTACAGCCAAGAATCGGGGTTCTACGATGAAGAGCAGGTAATCAAACCAAAACGCGCAAGCGCTGTTTCTCAGTACTGGCTGAAAAATGAGGGAAGTGACTCCGAGGGAGACTTCTGACGGTGCCGAAGAGAGGAGGAGGAGTGCGTACTTGGCGCAACTCTAGAAATAGACCAGGCAGGGCCTTTTGTAGATGGGAAAATGGCGAAAGTGTCACTTTTCTAGTTGACACAGGGGCCACGAGATCTACTGTCAGGTCAGCTGATATAAAGAACCTTCCTCTCTCGGACAAAGCAATCCAAGTAGTTGGTGTGTCCAACACACAGATCAAAACACTACTTACTGAACCAGTAAGGGTTAGAATAGGAAAATTTTCAGACATGCACCGATTCGTGGTGTGTGACACAAGTCCTGTGAACTTGCCAGGCAGGGATCTGCTGTGCAAGATGAATTGCACTATTTTCTGTACTCCAGATGGAATAACCTTTGAGACACCTGATGAGGATGTTCTATACCGAATGACTATGGATAACAAGGAATGTGAGGCTTTGGGAACATATGCAATATTTAATCCAGATGCATTGCCCCGAGAATTAAAACAAACAGTGAAAGCAGCAGTTTGGGATTTTACTGGAGAAGATGTGGGTTTGATGAGAAATGTAGATCCAGTAAAGATTACTGTAAAAGAGGGAGTGGTTTATCCAAACATACCGCAATACAGATTGACACCTGAAATAATTGAAGGAATAACCCCCATAATTGAAAAGATGATCCAGCAAGGGGTGTTAAGAGAAATATTGAGCAGCCCATGTAATTCACCAATAATGGGACTGAAGAAACCTAATGGAAAGTGCAGAATAGTACAGGATTTGAGAAAAATTAACAAGATTGTTGTGTCATGTTGTCCTATTGTGCCAAATCCATCAGTGATTTTGTATCAGATTCCCCATGATGCAGAATGGTACACGGTAATTGATTTGTGTCATGCTTTCTTTTCAATTCCATTGCATCATGACAGCCAGCCAATATTTTCTTTTAGATTCGGAGAAAGGATTTTGGCATGGTGCCGAATTCCACAGGGGTATACAGAGAGCCCTTCAATATTTAATCAATTGTTAAAGAAATCTCTGGAAAGTCTGACAATGCCTGAAAATTCAGTCTTGGTCCAGTATATTGATGACCTACTTGTGGCATCAAAAACACGTGAAGCTTGTGAAGTAGACACCATTGCATTACTGAATCACTTGGCAGATGGAGGATTAAAAGTATCTCCAGCCAAATTGCAGTTCTGTAAGAAAGAAGTCCAGTATCTGGGACACAATATTGAGAAAGGCCTGAGAAAAGTGACCATTGACAGGATTAAAATCATTAGAGGAATGAGAGCCCCAATGACACAAAGAGAGGTGAGAATGTTCCTAGGAATGGTGGGTTACTGTCGTCCGGGGATAAGTAACTTTTCCCTGATTGCCAAACCATTGATTAAATTGACCAAAAGTGAGGTGAAAGACCCATTAGAGCTAAACCCAGAAGAAATGGCTGCATTCAGAGAGCTAAAAGACAGACTATGTGAAGCTCCTGCCTTAGGAATGCCTGATTATGAAAAGGAATTTGAGCTGTACTGTAGTGAGAGAAATGGATGTGCACTTTCAGTGTTAATCCAGAAACATGGACGTCTGAGGAGGCCAATTGCCTATTTCTCAGCAACTCTTGACCCAGTAGCTGTGGGTTTGCCAGGTTGCCTGAAAGCAGTAGCTGCTACCTGCAAAAGTCTGGAACAAAGTGAAGGAATCATAATGGGATATCCTGTAAGGGTATTCGTACCTCATGATGTGGCGATCCTTTTAACAAGGAGCCGGACACAGTTTATGTCCCATAGTCGTCTGACTAAATATGAGAAAGTCATTCTTGGTGCAACCAATGTAAGCCTGGAGAGATGTGTGAATGTGAATCCAGCGACACTGTTGCCTGATGCTGAATGTGTGGGAGTGAGAAATGATGTTGATCATGATTGCCTGGATGTACTTGATTACTGTACAAAGCCAAGGCCAGACATAAGAGATCTGCCACTGCCTGAAAGTGATCATGTGTTGTTTGTGGATGGATCTTGTCTGAGAACAGAGGAAGGAGTGCTGAGTGCTGCATATGCTGTGTGTAAAGTCTCGGAAGTTGTGGAAGCATCACCCTTGAAAGGAGTTAAATCCGCTCAGGTGGCAGAATTGGTGGCACTGACAAAAGCATGCAAGATTGGGAGGAGTGTGAGAGTGACTGTGATGACTGACAGCCAGTATGGCTTCGGAGTTGTCCATGATTTTGGCCAGCTATGGCTACAAAGAGGTTTCCTGACCTCAAGTGGAACTCCCATAAAGAATGCTGAAGTGGTTGGAAAACTGCTAGAGGCGATACAGCTGCCTAAAGAACTAGCAGTTGTAAAATGTGCTGCTCATGGTCATGGTGAAGATTTTGTAACTGTGGGAAACAAGTTTGCTAATGACATAGCACAATACTGTGCAAGAAACAATCATTCGATTAACAGGAGTAAAGAGTGAGAAATGTCTTCTTGTTCCTTAATGTTTACTAATGAGGTGGGAACATGGGAAGAAGTAAAACAGCTGCAGGATGAGGCAGGAGATGAAGAAATGAGAGACTGGGTGAAAGCAGGTTGTGCACCTAGAGAAAAAGATCATGTATGGGTCTATAGGGATGGAAGACCAGTCATGCCAAATAGCATGCTATCAACAATGGCAAGGATGTATCATGGCCAAGGACACCTGGGGAGGGATGCTATGATAAGAGCCTTTAAGCAAACCTGGTACAGTCCAAAGTTTAGACTGATAGCAGAAAGTCTCTGCCAGAGATGTCTGATATGTCAGCAATTCAATCCTGGAAAGAAAACAGTGGTGAGCTTAGGAACAATAGGCAGGGAGGGAGGACCCTTCACAAGAATGCAGATAGACTTCATTGAAATGCCCCCAGTCAACAGGTTGAGGTATGTCCTGGTAGTGGTCTGTTTGTTCTCCAGGTGGGTGGAGGCGTACCCAACTAGAAGAAATGATGGGATAACAGTGGCCAAATTACTGTCAAGAGAGTTCATCCCAAGGTATGGGTTCCCAGTAACCATTGAATCAGACAGAGGAGGACATTTTTATAATGAAATTATGGGTCTAATTTGTGAAGCATTGAGTGTACAGCAGAAGCTGCATTGTGCTTACCGACCAGAGGCTTCTGGTGTGGTTGAGCAAATGAATGGCACCATCAAAAACAGAATTGGCAAAATGTGCTTAGCCACAGGAATGAAATGGCCCGATGTCTTGCCTCTAGTCCTGATGACCATTAGGTCTACTCCAGACAGAATAACAGGTTTGAGTCCACATGAAATTATCATGGGACGTGCTATGAGGCATGCATATGTACCAGTGAACAAGCTGATGACTATAACTGATGACATGATTTTGGATTACTGCAAAGGCCTGGCTGACGCAGTTCATTCTGTGTTTCACCAGGTTGGAGAAGACGCCACCACACTTGAAAAGAAACCAGCCCATGATCTGAGCCCAGGGGACTGGGTAAGGATAAAAGTCCACAGAAGAAGGAATTGCCTGGTTCCAAGGTGGGGAAGGCCGAGACAAGTCATTTTGACCACAACGACTGCTGTGAAGTGTGCTGGTGTGAAAAATTGGATACATGCAAGTCACACACTGAGAGTTCCAAATCCAAGAGATGGTACTGGAAAAGAATACTTTGAAGAATCAGATTCCAGTGATGATGCAGACAGTGAGGCAGTAAGAAGAAAAAAGAATCCTGAAAGTGGGGAATGTGAGTCAAGGGAAATTTTCATCCCGCCAGAAGAGGTTCTGAAGAGAACAGTGCAAACTGCAGAAGCAAGTTCAGGCTCAGAAGAATTGCCTGAGGTTCCAATTGACAGTGACCAACACAAGAAGAAAAAAAGAAAAGAAAAGAACATTCCAACAGAAGAGACACCTGAATCACATGAGGAAATTGGACAAGTTCCACCTGAGATAAATATAGAAGAAAAAGGGACAGACAAAGACAGAGAGGGACAGATTGCGGAAAAACCCCGAGGAGGTGTAGGGAACATCAACAACAAGCTAGGTGAAGGGACAAGTAGACAGTAAGAAGATTGCGTGTCGGAGACCCGAGGAGGGATAGAAGTAGGGAAATCTCAATTGGTGGAAAAAGAGACTGTTGGAGAAAAGGAAGTTGTTGGAGAAAAGAAAACTGTTGATGAACAAGAGGCAACTGAAACAGAGTCTGATGGAAGTGACAATGAGATACATGGAGGACAAGTTCTAAGAAAGAGAACTTGGCTTGGAGAAAGAAACAATAAAGAAGGAAAACAAAAGAGAAATGCTAAAGGAGATCTTTGGCCGAATAAGATAAAGAGACTAAGGTACAGACTGACACGAGTTAACTCTTCGAAAGCTGAACAAGTGAACGAAGTGTCAAGTCAAAACCCAACCAAAGAAGAAGAAACAAAGATACCTGAAAGAACTAAAAGAATAAGGAAACCAAACCAGAGGTACAAGTCACCGAAATGGACGTATGTGGCACTGCCTGAACAAGGAGAAGAGGCGGACAGCCAAGGAAGTCCAGAGGAGGCTTTACTGAAGGAGGTTGCTGAAGAAGAAGCTGTGGGAATCCTGAGAGTTATATTGTCCGACATTGGAGAAGAGACGGATGTTCAGGACCTGATACAGTTTGATGATGATGATGAGGAGACAGTGAAAAGTGATGAAAATCCGAATTGAGTAAATCCAAGGAAAATCACTTGGAAAAGAGAAGAAAAAGTAATACAAAAATTAGTAGATTGTAATAATCTGGTGGGTACTTGCTGCCCTTAAAAGTTCAGTAGAGGAGTAGACGAGGCTAAGTCAAAAGACACGGTCAAATTAACAAAATGGCTAACACTGAGAATAAAAGTAGATGTACCTTTCTGAAAAGATGGTGCAAAATGTGCTGCTGCTGTACAGGTTTATTGATGCTGCTTTGGAGCGTGCTTGCTCTACTGATTTCATTTAGAGTCACTATAGACACTTTAGAAGGTCATACTGAGAACAAGACTAATATAGGGAAAAGTCCACAGAAAGTAGTACCGACTAGGACTAGCAATATACATATACATAAGGATAGGTCAATTAATGATTTTTCTAGCAATGTTTTTTCAAAATTGTTGTATGAGTACGTAAAGACAATGGAAGTAAGGGATTGCTACGTCTGCATGCAATTACCTACCTCTGTTTCGGAAGGAGTGACTTATCATCATCTTCCGGCTACGTATGGAATTTCCTGTAGTGTGTTGATTAGTATATTTTACCAGTTGGGAAAATGAGATTATAATATGTCTAATGTAGATAATATTCTTGGGCAGTTGCCTATGAATAAAGAACTAAATCCTGCAAAAGAAGCTAACACTTTAGGTGAGATTTATTCAGAAACCAAATAATTAACCTTAGAATACGTTTTTAGAAACAATTTAACTTGCAGTTTGAAGGGAGAAGAGAAGAATTTTCTAGACATGGTTGAGAGAAGAAGATTGAACATGCACAAGAAAGCAGAAGGGCATAAAATGAGTGACACAATGTGGGATATTGAGAAAGAAAAGGAGTTGAAATATGGAGCCAGTCCAACTATGGCTATAGATGCCCCACAGAACGGAAAACTGTGCATTACCAGGAAGAGATCCCAGTATGATTATTATTTCATAGGGACTAGTGAGTGCCATGATACATACTTTATTGCAACCGGATGGGGATTTAGAGGAGGAGAAGATCCAGTTTTTCCGGGAGTGTATTATATTTGTGGGAACAAGGCTTATTACCATTTGCCTGACCATTTGTTTGGTACATGTTATATTGGCCTGGTCTTTCCAAAGATTTTTCACATGGATAGAGTAGATGATACTGAACAAACTAATTTATTAACACGCTATAGAAGAGAAACATGGACAGAAATTGTAGGAGATATTTTTGGAGCTTTAATTCCAGCAGTGGGAATTTCTTTAAATGCATTTGGCATTCGGAAGCTGTCAACTGTGGTGGATCGCTTGTCAACAAGCACCGCTGGAGGCTTTCTTTTGGTTAATACAGAAATGGTTGCTTTGCGTGCTATGGCGATGCAAAATCGACTTGCCCTTGACATTCTTTTGGCAAAAGAGGGTGGAGTCTGTGGAATGCTGAAAGTTCAACATTGTTGCACTTACATTCCTGACGAAAGTAAAGATCTAAAAGTGTATATCAAAAATATTACTGATTTGCATGAAGAATTAGTACCACTGGAAGCTGAAAGTATCTGGACTAGAATGGCTAATAAGATGATTGCTATTAAGAATTTTATAGCTAAAATAGGTAGTACCATTTTTGGTAAGATATTATTTCCATTAACCTGTGTAATTGTTGCATTATTGATCCTTAGATTAGGATGTATGTGTTGTAGATATAGAAGAAATAAAAAGAAAATCACAAAAGAAAATATTAAAAAGAGACAAAAGAAACCAGAAAGAGATCCACAAGAAATAGAATTAGAAGAGCTAAGAGAAAGCATGTATATTGAAACTAAAAAGGAAGATGAGATGGAAACAAGTGTTTAAAATATGAACAAGAAGAGATTTTGAATTCTTCCAAAAGGGGAAAAACTAAATTGATTTTTGGGGTTTTGATTTTTGTGGTGATTAGATGGGGAACAACCTTTACAACGCAACTTTTACAACGCACTACACTTACAACGCATTTTTTACAACGCAAAATCCATTACAACGCATTCCATTACAACGCATGACACTACAACGCATTTTTAAAAACTACCTTTACAACGCATTCCATTACAATGCATACTACCTTTACAACGCATACCATTACAACGCATAATATTACACTACACTATCCAACACTTACCCTACTGTTGCATCCCCTGGAGTTAGAATAGTTATTTTTACCCCTATACTATCCAACACTTACCCTACTGTTGCACCCCCTGGAGTTAGAATAGTAATTTTTACCCCTATACTATCCAACACTTACCCTACTGTTGCACCCCCTGGAGTTAGAATAGTAATTTTTACCCCTATACTATCCAACACTTACCCTACTGTTGCACCCCCTGGAGTTAGAATAGTAATTTTTACCCCTATACTATCCAACACTTACCCTACTGTTGCACCCCCTGGAGTTAGAATAGTCATTTTTACCCCTATACTATCCAACACTTTCCCTACTGTTGCACCCCCTGGAGTTAGAATAGTAATTTTTACCCCTATACTATCCAACACTTACCCTACTGTTGCACCCCCTGGAGTTAGAATAGTAATTTTTACCCCTATACTATCCAACACTTACCCTACTGTTGCACCCCCTGGAGTTAGAATAGTAATTTTTACCCCTATACTATCCAACACTTACCCTACTGTTGCACCCCCTGGAGTTAGAATAGTAATTTTTACCCCTATACTATCCAACACTTACCCTACTGTTGCACCCCCTGGAGTTAGAAAAGTAATTTTTACCCCTATACTATCTAATACTTACCTTAAATGCAATTTAATATTATGCGTTGTAATGGTATGCGTTGTAAAGGTAGTATGCGTTGTAATGGAATGCGTTGTAAAGGTAGTTTTTAAAAATGCGTTGTAGTGTCATGCGTTGTAATGCAATGCGTTGTAATGGATTTTGCGTTGTAAAAAATGCGTTGTAAGTGCATGCGTTGTAAAAGTGTGCGTTGTAACGACATACATCCGATTAGATATCACCAAAGGGGGGATTGATGGAGCAGGGTTTTTACTTTAAAACCGAATACCTGTTTCATTTTCGCATGTTATAATAACTAAAAGTACTACTGATTAATTATTAAGTATTAAAAGTTTGTCGAATGTTGTCTAATCAACCTTATTAACAAGAGAATCACACGTGGGAATGCTATTGCATGGCTACAATAATAAGTGAACTAAGTTGGTGAGCAAACTGACAGAAATCGATGTTGCTTATGTGATGTTATTGTGTTTGCGCTTATAATTAATATGCATTAATGGCTTTTGATGTCGCAAATGGCTAGATAAATACACACACATAAGGGTATTAGCAGGGGAATAACACTGTTTTAATCATTTCCGTGCAGTAATTTTGTTTTATGTCTATTTTACTTAAGTTGACTAATGTGGCCTACTACAAGATGGCTACCACCCGCAGTTTGCATTCGAGTAGATGGAAATTTTACAAAAAAGGCTTCGCGTTGCCTGTGACCTTGCACCTCCGATGAATTGAAAAGCCATGAGCATGATGACAAGTCCGGGAAATCTGCCAAGTGCCCCTGGAAGATGGAGATGTTGCAAATTTGAAATATTGACTACATGAACTTATTATGGTCCCACCATTTGAAACAAATCTTACCCAGTAGAGACATCCGTAGATGTAACGAAATTAGTCATGAACATTCAATTTTTCTATTCATTTGTTAGGGACAATCTATGTGTGAGAAAATCTCGCATAATATCAAAAATGTACCAGGATAACATTCTTTCCGCCGTTCATCCGTTCTGAAAAGAAAATTGTAACTTTCTAGAATGTAAATTTGAGTATAAATATTAGCAGACTAGAGAGGTCTAGCGCCACTTCTTCCCGATGATCCGAGGTCCCTATGCTGACGGAGAGGACGATGACTCTACATGACGGCAGGAAACTCAAATTATTCTACAGAGGACCGGTTCTGACATTTAGACAGAATAGGAAAATATGAGAGAAATGAATTTGCATTTAATTGGCTTTTCTTACAATTTTAGATAAACAAATAATTTCTGTTTAAATCTCTGTGTCGGGTGATTATTTCTGGTCATGCTTATTGAATTTATTTGCATATTGTGTGAAATGTTATCGCTAGATTTATAAGCAACTAACTGGTCGCATTGACCTCAAAGTACATGCAGATTGGATAGGTATCTGAAAGTGTTTCCCCTTTAGAAGTAACGGATAGGGTAGTTAGGTTGAATGTTGGTGTAATGGGCCCCACCAGCGTGTGATGTGTGTGTGCGTGTGTGACTGTGAGATCACTCCGTCCGTGGAAGTAGAGGGGATTCGGAAGCTCTGATCTGCACCACACGTGCCCCGGCCGCTTTCACTTTCTTTGTACCTCACGCTCTTCACTCATACTGCCTGCCCATGTACACCACGCTTCTCGCACTATCTGTCCACGTGCCCAAGGCCGCTCGCACTGTTAATGTACCCCAAGCTCCTCTCTCTGTCTGTCGATGTGGCCCAGACCCCCGCACTGTGTGTCCGTGTTCCCTAAGCTGTGCTGTGCCCGCGCCCCTCACTCTGCCCATGTGCTCCATACTCCTCACTGTTCATGTGCCCCACCATGCCCCTGCACTGTCAATGTACCCCAAGCTCCCCCACTCTCTATTTGCCCCCGGGGCCCTCATATTGTGCACCCCAAGCTCCTTATGCGGTCTGAGATTCCCGGGCTATTCACAAAGTATTTCCATGCGCCAGTGGGTGCTCGCGGTTTCTGCCCAGGTGTCTCCAGCTCAAGTGTTCCCCACACTGTCTGTCTATGTGACCTGGCACAGCAGCCTAGCTATGCATGCCCCGCACACAATCTCCTCGCGCTCCAGGCCCCACACGCCGTTTCCCATGTGCGCCAGGCTCCTCTTTGCATCTGCCTCCATCTCAGGCTTTGTCCATGTCCCAGGTGTGCTAGACATGGGCCCCAAGCTCCTGCGCTCTCTGCTCACATGCGCCCTCCTCCTCCCCTCTCCGTGGCGTATGTCAGCGGATATTATACCACCAGAAGAGCAGGGGTTGTCCTCCCAAGAGTGCGTGTCTTATGTGAGAGCATAGCTCTGATGCTTGTGACGTGGAGGGTGGGCCCCTCGCAGCCCTGTGGCGCTGCTGTGAAGAGTGCCTGTCACATGCTGCTCCATGTGTCGAGAGTGGCCTGACTGCTGCCTTGGTGTATGTTGTTGTCACACCGGCGTGTCTCCTCCAGGCCGGGCCCATGGAGAATAGAGCATACCATTCAGTGGATGCATTCTGTTTCACAGTCCAAGGCTGATGATTTATCTATCTCAGAAGGATGAAGGTCTGAACCGATCCACCAAGATTCAAACCTGTGAACAAATGGTTGCACACTGTGGCCTGCAGGGGACGCTTCAATCACGAGACCCCTCTTAAATTAAGGTATAGTGCGAAGTCACTAAGCAGCATTTCCCTCGATAATAGCAGGAGGCTAGCAGGGTAGAATTCCACCTTTTAGCTGTCATTGTTCTGGCATACGGGAGCCAAATGAAATAACAGCCTTCAGAACCATCCTACACATTTTCACTGCTATGATGAGAAAATATGTGGAATGGCCATTGGTTGATTTTAGAGGCGTGTTCAGGGCTACCAGCCACCCCTTCACCTCTGCCCGTCACTGTGCTCTCTGAGGCAGGATCCTGCTGTGGGAGCCTCACACCACTCAATCAAGAAAAAAACGAGCCTTCGCAAAGTCAAGTTTGGTGAAAAGTCCAGGGTGTTGTGTGACTATTTGATTGCAAATACCTCTGCAGTAACTGAGGGTATCCTTAGATTCTATCCCCCCAACACACACACTCACCTGCACTCACCTGCCCCACCCAACTCTTTCGAAGGGCCCCTTAGTCGGGATGGGTCATAAAATAAGCCCAGTTCCAAAACAAAAGTGCCCCCATTGATGAATTAGATAGCTAAAGAACTGGCCCACATATGCAGATCAGGGCAGTTCTGAACTTGTAAAGACACGAGGTATAAGTGCTTTGTAATGTATGTGAGGCTGCATGTATTTGTGCTTGCTGCAGGCACTGTATGTGGATACATCAGACTAATCAATTGGATACCTGGCCCTCCAGACTTTAAAACAGGCCCACAAACAGTAAAACAGCCCACACACTGACCTGCCAGACCACCCTCCTCCTGGCACTGCCAGATTGCCTTAAAGGCCAGTCCGACCCCGCTTAGCCCCAGGTCACAGGCACCAAGTGGTCTGGCTGCTAGGGATAGGGGGGGTGCGTGAGCATCACCCTGTGTATGCCGGGTATTGCATGCGTGGGACTGTATTCTCTCAGGGACACGCCTTCAAGCCATTGGCCTAACCATCGTGCGGGTCCAGGGCTGCCCCAGAGTGTCCTGATGCCCATACCTGTGCTCACTGGTACTGACGGCAGAAGATGGGAAGGACACCTACCTGTGTGCCCTGGACTTCACCGCAGAACGCCCGACTCAAGAATGGAGTTTCCTCAAAGTCTGTGCAGGGGTCATAGGCTAGAGGCGATGACAGGGTATCCTGCAGGGTGCCAGATGCAGAAGTGTGGTGTCCACGAGTCTCCGTCTAAGAATCCCGCCGTGAGACGCTGGCGGGAGGTGGAGAACCCCTACAGGGTCTGTATTGAAATCCCGTGGCCCCGGCAGTGCACTGCAATGAATGAGGGGGCGTCCTGGGGGTCGGCACAGAGTGCTGCGTGAGTCAAGGGGTCCACGGCAGCGCGCTGGAGCCAGCGACGAGCCTCCTGGGATCTCAGCGGGATGCTGAGTCAGTGACGAGGAGTCCTGGGTCCCCGAGAGTATACAGGAATAGCCTAAGGTGATCCTGAGCTGCCCACGGGACAGAGTGAGGGGCACCATGTGACCCTAACAGTCCGCTGCGGCAGTTATTAATAATAGAATTATGTCCCGCCGCCGCACTGTGACGCCGGTCCTTCTCAGTACAGTAGTACTGGGATGCCTCACAAGTCACGCCACCACGCACTTTCAATTTGCGCTGCGCAATGCACATTACTATGGCATTGGTTACAAGCCCCACCCTGAAGACCGCGTCAACGCGGAGACAACTGCGCGCCACCGCGCACCATTTAATTACGAAGAGCCTCGGGGGCCGTAGTCCAGGGCCATGGGCATGCGCATTGAGCACCAACCATTTAATTAATTAAGAGGCTGGCATGGAGTGCGCCCGGCACACGGCACCATTTAATTCATAAAATGGACGTGGCGTGTCGTGCACGCACCATTTAATTTATGGGGAGGGAGGCCCTGCTCAACATTTTATTCATGAAGACTTAGAGGCTTGTTTGCTGGCTCCGCTGAGTGAGGGGGCCCCTAGAGCATGGGGCCCCCCGCACCGCAGTGGCTGCGGGGGCCTTTGTTATGCCCCTGCCCCTCTCACTATTACAGGACCTGGTTGGGCTACTCTGAGCCACTTCCACCACACTGGGTTTGAAGATACCTGAACCACTCCTCTTGGGATCACTCCCCAATGCCTTTCCAGACCCTCTGGTCTCCACCAAAAGGTCTGCCTCCAATGTGAACTCCCTGCGGTCAGAGAACTCACTCTCCAACAGGTGTTGGCATAGCTCTGGAAAACAGGGACTTACAATATGCTCTCCCACAATTGGATCACACAGCCCCCTAGCAGGTTTAACCAAACTATCCTTCACCTTACCATCCAGTGCCTCACACACATACTCCACACCACTCTCCTGAGACTGGCAAGACAGTATCTGACTGTCTCTGTCACACAACCCACACTCTTCTGGGCAGTCTTTACACTCACCCACCAGGACTTCAACTTTGGGGGAACCCCTCTCCCTGCACCTCTCAGCTAGAGTCAGTAGAGTGTCCCTCCCACCACTAGGACCATGAACCCCTGCGCCAGTTACCCTATTCCCTTCAGGGATACTTCGCACTACTGGAGCTACCTCATGCCCTTGAACCTCCTGGTGTATGTTAACCCCCTCCTTCAAGTCAGGCGCCACATCTCTGGGATTGCGTACTACTCTCTCAGCACTAGAAAATTCAATATTGCTGCCACCATCTGAGCTGGATTCCTCCTCCCACTCAGCAAAGCTCAATCTCTGAGCTACGCACATTTCTTGTCGCTGGGCTGAGACACTCATGGCCTCAAGCCTCTCGAGCTCCATATCATATTTCTTCATTATCAAGTCATGCTCCATTTGCATTTTCTTTTCTTCCAGAGCCAGCTTTTTGCTTTCTAGCTCCAATTGGCTTTTTATTTCCAGCTCTGCCAACTTCCTTTCATGATCCCTGGTGGCCTGTCTGTCTGCCAGCTCCTCTGGCGACAGGCCTCTGCCAAAACTGTGAACGCTCTCCGCTGGTTTTTAATGGTGTAACTTCCTTAGTTGCACCCCTTGATTCAATCCAGGCTTTCAGCGCCTTGTAGTATTGAGCTTTGTGCCTAAATCCAGTTTTGGAGATTCCAAATTTGTTGCAAAAGCCTCTCAGCTGTGCCACCGTAGAGCTTTCCAATTTCTCTTCATCCCACTCTAAGTCTTCCAGGTCACTTACACTAAGGACTATGGATGGCGCTTTCTCTGCAGACTTGGAGCCAGGCATGATTCAAAAAGAAATGGAGGTTCTTGGCAAAGCAACAGAAAAGATCAGCAGTATGTGGCTGCGTTATTTGGTCTGAACTCACTATGTGGACACTAATTATTTACTGTGTGTAAACTCCAAATGCAAATTCGAGAAATCCTCACCGCTGCCATCAATGTTAGAAATGGGGACCCCTGGTTGGCGTTGGTAGTGCCAGTGACAAGCAGGGACCCGTCACCTCCAGTCAGGGCGTAGGATTACCCCTAAGAATAACCCCTGCTCACCCTTAAGGTTGCGTGGCGCGAGCAGACAAGGCTAATCCCCAGGCGGTATATGGTTAAGCATTTGAGAGCATCCACACAGCAAACACATCAGTTGTACCACAGAGGGACACCAGTCGGGTTTTTATAAAAATATGTAGACTTTATGAAAATAGATATATTCTTATTCAGGCTTAAGTACAAGACCGTCAATAAAGTTTTTAGATGCACACAATACTGGTCTGGATCAAGAGTTCTCTTTAATCATTTAATCAGAGGTTTAGTTTATTGCACAGTTAATAAAAACTCACAACACTTAATGGAATAATATCATTGCTAAAAGTTTGGAAAACGAACAAAATAAAATGAAATATCAACTTGTTTGAAATCTTTAAAAAGTTTTGAAAGTCATAGTTTGAGTCTATTAGTGTCCCGTTTTTTCTTTGAGTCTGCCCGCGACTATATCAAATTTTTTTGTTGTTCTGCAGTTTAGTTGAGTTTCTGTGGGGTTAAAACAGAGCAACATGGCCTGTCTGCAGCTGGTTATCCTCCTCTGATTCCAAAGGGTCCAGAACAGGGAACGCCTTATGTCCAAAAGGTTTTTACAAATACAGATAATGTGTATTAGATCCTCCTTGACGGAAAGGCATAGTCTGCAGAGATTTATTGTTTTATCCCTCTTCCAGGGTGCTAAATGTGGCATTATGGGTATATTACCTAGGCGGAGGTTAAGGAACTTGTTTTTTGTTTTGTGAGTGAGACCCATTATTAGGTCCTGTTGTGGTTTGAGAGTTGTATAGTCTTTCAAAACTCCCCATCCATGCTCTCTCTTGGCTAAAGTTGCCTTGTCCTCTTTTAACGGGTTCGCCTTGGTGACTTTAGTTACCACTCTTTTGAAGGTACCGGCGTCAGTTGGAGACTCCCACAGTTCTGTTAGACCCAGGACGACCAATGATTCCATTAAGTAGGTCCTTGCTGGGGATTTGTCTCGTTTTATCAGTTCAGTCCAGAGATGGGCATTTAGTGTTCCTTGTTCAGCTTTTCTAATTTTCCACCAGCTTTTTATGTATGCGCCTCTTCTCTCCACTGTTTGTTTTTGTAATCCGAACTCGAGGCGAATTTGGGCTGGTGACGAATAGGTGGTAAGGTGGAATATTGCCCTATATGCACGACTGATGGTGTTGTCCAATATTGTTGCGTCTTTGCCTTGCATAGATTCGAAGCCATAGGTAAGCATTGGTTGTAAGCGAGCTTTTATTACCTGCAGAAGAGGACCCAGGGACCGGTCTGGAAGAGCTTTCTGAAGTGGCTTTATCGACATGAAAAAAGTCGTGCCCTTCCGACGAATGGCTTCTAGTTGTTGTTTAAAGGAGCCATCGCAGTCTAATATGATGCCTAAGTATTTATAGGTGAGTACCTGCTCTAGCCTCTGGCTATCCAAACGCCATAGACATTTCCTTTTTTTATGGTAGTTTATTGTCATTATTTTGGTTTTGTTTAGGTTGATTGTTAATGAGTTAACTTTGGAAAATTCGTTTGTTTTGTCTAAAAGATGTTGGAGGCCGATAGGGGACCGGCTGATGAGGACCAGATCATCGGCGTAAAGGAGGTTGGACAATAGTGTGTCACCCAGCCGTGGTGCGTGAGATGTAATTGTTATAAGCTCTCTTGGAAGGTCTGCTAGAAAAAGGTTAAATAGCATTGGGGCCAAGACGCAGCCTTGTTTCAGTCCCTTGTTGGTCTGAATTTTTCTGGAAAGAAACCTCCCAGATCCCAGTTTGATCCTGACCCAAGTGTTGGTATGGAGCATTACCAGCTGCTGTAAAAGTGGTCCTGGAATTCCCCATTTATTCAGTTTCTGCCAAAGCTTGTGCCGGTCTACGTTGTCGAATGCGGCGGTATAATCGAGGAAACTTAGAAATAGGGAGCTTTTGGTGGTTTTCGCCGCTTCTATCAAAAGGGTTAGCGCCATGATGTTGGTTGTAGTTCCATGTCTGCTTCGAAACCCGGTTTGGGTTACTGTGATTATGTTTCTTTCAGTTGCCCAAGCTGTTAAATCCTCCAAAATGAGGCCCGCATAGTATTTCGCCTCAGTATCAATTAGAGCTATGAGGCGATAGCTTCTAGGGTCATTCCTGGCCCCCTTTTTGTAGATCGGACTTATGATTGATCCTTGCCAGGATGATGGAATTATAGTTGTTGTTCTAATTTCACAGAAGACTGGTGTTAGAATATTGCTCCAAAATACTGCGTCGTTTTTGTATAATATTGGCGGTATCCCGTTTGGACCGGGGGCCCCCTCTGTTTTGCCTTTAGATATTTGGGTTATAATTCTGCCCGCTATTTCTGGGTAATGGATTTCCTCACTATGCACTATTGAATCAGGAGATGTTAGTTGTTCTCTGTTCTCCTTTTGGGCTTAGAGGTGAGATGACTTATTCGTGTAAGGTGAGTTCTCTTCTTTATTAGATGTGCAGACCTTTTCTAAGCTCAGATGCGTATCGTCAGGCCGATCATCGCCGATGAAAGTCTCCTCTTCCAGAGCGTCTGTGTTGAAGTGTGCTAATAGATAATTAGCCCAGTCGGATTCTGATATATTGGAGTCTATACCTTTGTGTCCTGGGTGCTGGAGATTGTGAATTATTTTCCAGAAGCTAGAGCTATTCTTTTGTTTAGAACTATTGGCAATTTTTATCCAGAGATCCTCATTCAGTTGTCTTTTCCTTGCCCAAATTTTCTTTTTCAATTGAGCTTTTTGAGTGCGAAGCTCCTGTTGTAGGGCTTCGATGTTGGGGTCTTTCCGGAGCCGTTTGAGGATCTTTATTATACCTCGTTTTATGTTTTTTATCTCTGGTGTTGTTACTTTACCGTAAATAGACCTTGGGGTATGTCCTTTGTGGGTTTTTAATTCAGTCCCATGTTTAGCTCCCAGTGTCTGTGTGAAATTTGCCCAGATGTTTGTTAAATTAGAATGTGGGCAAGGTGATTGATGTATGATAACTTTTGCGCTGGCTGTTAGCTTCTCGATCTCTGACGTTTTACACCTTATTCGTCTATAATTTGCTGTATAATCTATGCCGGTGTGGCTTTTTTGCTCCTCCGCTTTGTTTTCGCAAGTCAAGCTCAGATTGGCTTCCAATGGTAAATGGTCACTGTGAGAGCCTTCTCCTATCCTAAACACGCTTATTTTCTCGTAGAGTGGAAGTGACACTAACATATAGTCTAAATAAGAGGTGGTTTTTGAGAAGAAGAATGTTGGTGCCGGTGGGATGTCCTCTACGTGACGACCGTTGAGTACTCTCAAATTTAGCTGCTCTAGCTCTTTCAATAGCTGGCATGCGGTTTTTGTAGATTTGCT
The DNA here is from genome assembly GCF_964204655.1 of Triturus cristatus. Lineage (NCBI taxonomy): Eukaryota > Metazoa > Chordata > Amphibia > Caudata > Salamandridae > Triturus > Triturus cristatus. The sequence continues at coordinate 1,248,855,923 of NC_140592.1, read as the reverse complement.
TGGGATCGGGAAAGATTGACTCGGAATTTCCCAAGCTTTGTCCATTTCCTTGGTCATGTCGTCAGTTGTTTTGTCTCCAAAGAGGTGAAGGTTGAAGTCGCCTGCTACAAGCGTCTTATCCATGTCCCTGTCTTCCATTAGTTTTGTTAATACTTTGACGAGTTCCATTGATCCAGAATGTCTGTGCTTTGGGTGTATATATAAATTGACGATATATAACTGTTGGATGGGTGAATTGGTAGTAAGTGTTAGTGATAATACCTGTATCGCGTTTGGTGGGGTTAGGTTTGCTGTAATTGTTTCTATTTCACCTATTGTTGATATTGAAGCGAATATTGCCAATCCACCTGCCCTGTGTCCATATGAGGAGCTACTGGTTGCCGGATGTGATTGACTTGTGTAGCCTTGTAGTGATATTTCGTTTGTCTCCCATGTTTCCTGAAGGAGTATCAAGTCGAAAGATTTAAAATAGTTTAATATTACGGGGTCCTCTAGTTTGTCCGCAAGACCGTTTATGTTCCAACTACAAATTTTGAGTTTAGGTCTTGGAGGATCTCCAGAATTAGTAGTTGGTGCTGGTACTGTATGTCAGATTACGGTCTGTGTTATGGTTGTTCTGCGTAGAGCTAGTTGATTAGGGCTTAATCGTTGAAGGTTAGTTTGATGGTTTCCCACTCCCGGCGCTCCTTTCAGAATCGATTTGGCATTTTGATGGCGGTCCTGATGTTTATCTTCAAGTAACGGAGTAGGATACGCTGGCCTTTTTACTGCTTGGAGTTTTATTCCCCAATGGGAGAATCTACTTGATTCCTGCATGATTAAGTTGGCTACATTGTTGGTTGACCAGAAGGTCTTCGTTATTTCGTTGCCATTGGGGGATTGGGCTGGGTGGAATTCGATGGCGAGCAAGTCGAGGGTGTTTATGTTTCCTAGTTTGTCGATTGAATTAATTAACTTCAATATGTTACCCCTATTTAGGGTATCTGCTCTTCCTCTAGATTTAAATTCGGGTATGAAAAGTATTGTATCTGGTTCAGATTCCCCTAGGGGCCGTAATTCCTGGTGTGATTGTTGATTAGATATATTGTTCTCTTGTAAGCACTGGGTATTGGATAATGTTGAACTATGGATTGCTCTTGCACTATGAATTGATTCCTTGATATTACTACTATCTTCTACTATATGTGATATCTACTTGCAAGTTACCCTTCGGTTCGTTGGAGGTTGTCTGTAATCTGGGGTGTATGCTTTTTATTAGGTGGGCGGCAGCTGTAGTCAGTGTTCTAGAAGTTTCAGATTCCTTTTGGGTATATTTGCTGGCTTCTGGGGCCGCTGGTGGTGCCTCTGCTTGACTTACACTGCAGCCCCTGTTGGTCTTGTGTGTTGAAGATCTTAGATGACGTAGTAACTTCTGCCCTGGTTGTTCCCTGGTTTCATCGTTTGTGGTTGTCAGAGTTCCTGTTCTTGTTTTGAATGGTGTCTCTTTAACTGATTGGTTTATGTGTTGAGGGGTGGTTAGCCAAAATATCGAGTTTTAAATTTCGACCTACAATAATATCGTGTTTTTAATATCGTAGGTACAGAATATCGAAGTCAAGAATATCGATGGACAGAATATCGATCTCAAGGTAAGTAATATCGAAGTAAATAATATCGAAGTAATTAATATCGATGTAAGTAATATCGTAAGTAAAAATTTCGATGTCAATAATATCGATATTTATTTAGTGTAATGTCATTTAATATGTATTTTATTTGTATGTGAAAGATTATTGTAATGTATTTTAATACATTTAAAAATAAATGTTTAGAGATTTATAATTATTTTACATTTAATTTAGCGTTTTAGTATCAGAGCGGGTTGTGGGTTTATAGGGGAATAGGGTGGGAAGTAATTTAATTATAATTAATGAATTAATATGTATTGTTTAATTGGTATTTATGATTAATTAATTGGTAATTAATTAATAATTGGTAATTAATTGATTAATTAATTGTTAATTAATTATTAATTGTACAATTATTTTATTAATTGGTTAATTATATACATTATAATTAGTTTATTATTAATATTTATTTATTGTTAATTAATTAATTGTTAATTAGTAATTAATTGGTGATTTAATTTTATTAAGTGATTAATTGATAATTAAATTAATTATGTGAATTTTAATGTGTAGTGGGTTGTGGGTTTATAGGGGAATAGGGTGGGAAGTAATGTAATTATAATTAATGAATTAATATGTATTGTTTCATTGGTATTTATGATTAATTAATTTGTAATCAATTAATAATTGGTAATTAATGTGATTAATAGATTAATTAATTTTTAATTAATTATTAATTGTAAAATTACTTTATTATTTTGTTAATTATATAAATTATAATTAGTTTATTAATAATATTTCTTTATTGTTATAGTTAATTATTAATTGTTAATTAGTAATTAATTGGTGATTTAATTTTATTAAGTGATTAATTCATAATTAAATTAATTATGTGAATTTTTATGTGTAGTGTGTTGTGTGTTAAAGGGGGAATAGTGTGGGATGTAATTAAAATTTATTTATTTAAATATTTATTTTACATAATTGGTATTTAATAATATTTTTTTTTTTTAAACATTGTTAACATGCAATTTTTTTATAAGAAATTATTAAATTGGTTATAATGTTAATAGAATCACTATGCTATCTAGTGCTTTCCCAACTGTTTTACTATCTGGAGTGGGAATAGTAATTTTTACCCCTACGCTATCCAGCGCTTTCCCTACTGTTGCACTCTCTGGAGTTGGAATAGTAATTTTTACCCCTACGCTATCCAGCGCTTTCCCTACTGTTGCACTCTTTGGAGTTGGAATAGTAATTTTTACCCCTACGCTATCCAACCTTTTCTCTACTGTTGCACTGTCTGGAGTGGGAATAGTAATTTTTACCCTTACGCTATCCAACACTTTCCCTACTATTGCACTCTCTGGAGTGGGAATAGTAATTTTTACCCCTACGCTATCCAACGTTTTCCCTACTGTTGCACTCTCTGGAGTTGGAATAGTAATTTTTACCCTTACGCTATCCAACACTTTCCCTACTATTGCATTCTCTGGAGTGGGAATAGTAAATTTGACCCTTACGCTATCCAACACTTTCCCTACTATTGCACTCTCTGGAGTTGGAATAGTAATTTTTACCCCTACGCTATCCAATGTTTTCCCTACTGTTGCACTCTTTGGAGTTGGAATAGTTATTTTTACCCCTACGCTATCCAACGTTTTCTATACTGTTGCACTCTCTGGAGTGGGAATAGTAAATGTTACCCTTACGCTATCCAACACTTTCCCTACTATTGCACTCTCTGGAGTGGGAATAGTAAATTTTACGCTTACGCTATCCAACACTTTCCCTACTATTGCACTCTCTGGAGTTGGAATAGTAATTTTTACCCCTATGCTATCCAACGTTTTCCCTACTGTTGCACTCTTTGGAGTTGGAATAGTTATTTGTACCCCTACGCTATCCAACGTTTTCCCTACTGTTGCACTGTCTGGAGTGGGAATAGTAATTTTTACCCTTACGCTATCCAACACTTTCCCTACTATTGCACTCTCTGGAGTGGGAATAGTAATTTTTACCATTACGCTATCCAACATTTTCCCTACTATTGCACTCTCTGGAGTTGGAATAGTAATTTTTACCCCTACGCTATCCAACACTTTCCCTACTGTTGCACTCTTTGGAGTTGGAATAGTAATTTTTACTCCTACGCTATCCAATGTTTTCCCTACTGTTGCACTCTCGGGAGTTGGAATAGATATTTTTACCCCTACGCTATCCAACATTTTCCTTACTGTTGTTTTTGTTGAAGTTGGACTAGTAGTTTTATTGTGTCTGATATTAAATATGTTTTGTAATATTTTAGCTATTGTAATATATAATTAATAATAAAAATTATTCAAATTAAAATTATTGATTATTATTTGCTATATGTAATTATTTAATATTTATTAATGTTATTGTTTTATGTGTATAGATGTATTGGTAATTTAAATAAATATTTAATAATTTATATGTTATAGAAATTATTATTAAAAGTAATTATTAAGTAAGTGTATATATTATATATTATATATATGTTTAATTAAAGTTTCATTTAATTATATATATTTATTATAAATTTTACATATTATACAATATATTTAATTATGTTTCTTTGATTTATAAGTATTATTTGGTTTATTTTACATATATTTTTAAACTAAAAAAAAACCGATATTTTTGAATTACGATATTTTTGACATCGATATTAAATTATCGATATTTTTGTACTTACCATGTTGTAGATAGGATGTCGATATTCTTGACCACGATATTTTTGTTGCGATATTTTTGTAGGTCGAATTTTTGTCTTTCGAAATTATGTCATACAACCGTGTTGAGGTGAGGGATTTTTGTATTCCATAGGTTGGATTATAGCTCCCGACTGTTCCTGCACCTTTGCTGGGGTTGCCAGGCCGATCTCTTGTGTGGGCGGTTGGCTAGCTGGCATTTTGTACCTGCCCTTCCTTTTTTGTTTGGGTCGAGTGCGCGCGTTCTTTAAATCCTGCGCTAGCTCTTCTTGACCTTTTGCTGGAATGTTCTCTGAGGTCTCTTCTGTTGTATTTGTAAGATTTGACTGCTGGAAACGTTGCTGTGTAGCGCCGACTGAATTGTTTTCGTGTGCAGATAAGCTTTTGTCGAGAGATGGACTTTCTATCCTTGCCTTGTTTATTAGGGGCTTTGCTGTAGTTGATTTTATATCCTCCAAGAGATTTCCTAGCATCGTTGGTAATGAAGATAGTTTATCGATAATCGGTGAGCATACGCAATTAATTCTTTCAATTTGAGTCAGTTTTGCTGACTCTTGTCCTCTTTTGATGAGGCCGTTAAGATCGGTAAGTTTTCTATCAATCCCCGTTGTAGCCTCTGCCAGCTTTTGTAGAACTATCAGTTGTAAGTCTAATTTGTCTGATTGGTACTGGAGGGCTGTGGATGATAGTTGAATTGTGTTAAGTAAAGTTGTCCAGAAGATATCAATGGAGTCTCTTGTCCCTTCTGGGGACTGGTGTATGCTCTCGGTCCTTAGTCGGTTCGCAGGTTGTTTAGCGTTATAAGCGGCCACTAGTTCGTTCCATTCTTGTGTTACCAGGAAAGTCATGTCTTTTTCCGAGGAAGATGAGTCCCTTGTTACTTTGATATGGGAGGAATTTTTTGGGCCTGTTACTTTTTCCTCTAGGGCATATCCCTTGTTGTCGTAGAGATAATTTAATTCTGAATCGAAGCAAACTTCGTGGCCACTGGGCGGGTTGGTTTCTGAATCTTTTTTTGCATACATCTTAGCCGTTTTCTGTGTAGGCGAGAAGCTTAAAGTTGGAGGTTGAGTTGGGGAGGTCTCTCTATTTGGAATGTGGAAGTCCTGGCAAATCTTCCAACTCTGGGGCGAGTTTGCCTAGTATGGCATCTTTTGGCGTTATGCAGGATACAATTGATTCCTGGATTTGACCTTCCGTTAGCGGGGCTAGGTTAATGTTGCTTGGTTTAGTTACGCCTTCTTTCGGCGTTAGGACACTATTGCCTGGTTCCGGTTCTTCTCTAGCCCCGATTTTATCTATGATTTGTTCTTTATTCTCCCTTGGACTTAGAGGCTTATGGATTTCTGCAACAGTATAATTGGAGGCTTGGGGCAAAGGTTTGCTTACGTCAGCGGGTTGCAATGGGGTTTGCAAACCTGTTGCGGTGTAATTTGATGAGTAAATCTCATTTCCCGGGTTTTTTAAAAAGGTAAATTTTGTATAAATTTTGGGTTGAAAATCGTATTTAGTTATTGGTTGCTGACCTGCAAAGTTGATTAGGTCCTGTTTCTTTCTTGTTTTTTTTGTTGATAATAAATCAGATGTTAGGGTCGTAGTTTGGTCTGTCTCTGTTAACTGTTTTTCGTCTATGAAAGAGTCTATTGCGCTGTTAAGACTTCCATGTAAGTCTATTTCGTTGGAGCTATTGAATAATCGTTTGTTTTTTGTTGATGGCCCTGCGTTTGAGGTTGTGTTGTTCCTTTTGTGCTTCGCGGTTTGCTTTGTTGGAGGTTTTCTTTCTCTTCCTGACCTCATGTTATCCTTTTCTGTCCGTTGTCCTATTCTGTCGGCTGATGATCTGCGCCTGTGCTTCTGTAGTTCTTTGCCCTTGCTTTTGTGCCTTGTTGGGCTCCTTTTCGATTCTGGGCGTTACTTTCCTGTTGTTTACTATTACTTGCTGCTGGTGCGCTGCCTGCGTTTCTACTGCACTGCTAACCTGCCTTCTGCAATCGCCGCTTGTGCTTCCCACACTCTTATTACTTAGCGTCTCAAAGCTGTCCGTTCGCTGTGGGGGCTTTATGGGCTTAGTCGGTCCCCTGGCGACTTGGGCAGCGCGGGAGGCTTTTGACTACTGTGAGGCTGGGAGGCTGAGAAGCTGGTAAGTCCTGTTAATCGCCTGTGAATAACCCGACCCCCGCCCGGGCCCGGGACCAGGTCCTGGTCTGGGTCCTGGTCCTGGTCCTCGCTCCACCGATGCCTCACCACACGGCTCACGACTCGCAGCTCACCTGCTGTCCTGCTGCCCCATTCACGGCTGTCCCGGCTATCCCTGCTGACTCACTGACTCGCAGCTGACTAGCAGCTGGCGGCTCTCCATGGTTCTCGCCGGTTCTCCTGGTTCACCTGCCTGCCATGCGTCGCGTCTCTGGCCGGCGCCGGCACCTCCTAAGCTTCCTGGGGAGGACTGAGGTCCGGGGAGCAATGGCTCGGTCAGAACCAATGAATGTCGGCGGTATTCACGCGATCCACCCGCTCCTCTCCTCTTGCTGCTGCTACTGCTGGTGCTGAGCGGGCTGACTGTCCGTGCTGGAGCTGGAGGCCGGAGAGTTGCAAAAACTGGTGGTCTCTTTAAAAAATGCTTCGTGTCAGGTTCTGTGCAGAGCGGGTCTCTGTGTTACGGACCCTCTGATCCGCGGCGTGCACTTTCCAGTGCGGGGGCACAAAATACCTGGCAGAGACTTGGGACGATGCGGGGCCACGAACGGGCGGTCGTTGGCAGCTCACAGGCAGGTCCGGCTCTCAGCTGCGATGCGGGGCGTTGGGGCGGGACCTCCGGAGGCGCTGCAGCGGAGTCAGGCTGCGGCAAAGTCCAGCAAAGGGGGAGATTCCTTCAGGGTTGAGGCTACTTTACCCGGGACGGCAAGGCGGCACTTAGCGGCCGGTACGGGTCGTACAGGGCAGCTCTTTAGGTGCGGCGCGGCCTTGGGGGATGAGACACAGTGCGGAGATACGCTTGTAGGTGCACGCACAGGGTCGTCTTCTCGGACTTGCGCTGCGAGGTCGTGGCGGCTATCGGCAGTGGCGGTGCGGCTCAGACGTGAAGGGGAGAGCGAGTCAGGTGCAGGGCAGCCTCAGCGGGGCACGGTGCGAGCTACGGCTTACTCAGCGGAGGCCTGCAGGGTCGGGCGGCACCAGCACAGACTCAAGGCACTTCAGGGCAAAACAACGGTTGCAAGGCACACTCAGCAACGGCAACAGCGGGGCACGAGCACAGGCAGTCCAGCAGCTCGTTTTTGAAGGGGAAGAGAGCCCAATGGTCCTGGGGCTCAGTTCAGGGGGCAAGTTCACAAGCAAGCCCTTGGAGATTGTTCACAAAGCACAAGTTGATTCAAAAAGTCTTTTTCAGTCTTTTCCTCTCCTACTTGCAGCAAGGCACCCACCACAGGCCAGTCTCCCAGGTCAGAGACAGTAGTCCTCCATGTAGCTTTCCCAGGTCCTTCTCTTCAGGCAGAGTTTCTTCTTGGCGCAAACAGGATCTGATTTCTTAGGAGCAGGGCTCCTACTTTTATACAGGGATTCTTTTGTTCTTTAGCGCCACGGGGCCTGGGCCTGGCTCAGTCCAGTTCTGGAGTACATTGTTGTGGTGACTCTGCTCTTTCCTTTCAGCAGCAGGGCAGAGACATCAGCCGCTCCACAGGGGGTGGAGCCGGCATTGTGATGGCAGAGCACAGGCCTATTCAGAGTCAAGGTGTACTCCTCCCACCCATCCTGGTGTAATCTCTCTACCCACCACCTGGCAGCCAGCCTGTCTCTGGGGATTCCCCAGCCCTGCTCCTTACTGTTACTAGGCAGCACACACACACAGCAGAGGCGGACTGAAATGGCTAAGCAAGTAAATACTAACTTTCTAAAAGTAGTATTTACAAACACAGGATATTAATATAAACTTTACTAAAAGAAATATTTTATTATTCTGAGTTCAGGCATACTAAACTTGACTTCCTACCATGCTCTCTGAGTCCGCTGGGATTATAGTGTGTAATAATTCTAGCAGCCCATTCTGGTCTATGGAGAGCAGGTAGCCTTCAATAGTGAAAAACGAAAATGGCTGTAATTCACTATTAAGACATGCCACACACATCAGGGCATGTCCTACCTTATGCCTATAATGCACCCTGCCCTTGGGCCTCCCAGAGGGGTGACTAATATGTAGTTAAGGGAAGGTTTAGGGACTGGCAAGTGGGTGCACTTGCGCAGTCAGCGCGACAGTACCAGACTGCACGCAGGTTCTGCAGTGGCAGACCGTAGACACATTTTACTAGGCCGCTTCTGTGGGTGGCACAACCAGTGCTGCAAGCCCACCAGCAGCATTTGTATTTACAAGCCCTGGCACTCCTGGTGCACTTTACTAGGAGCTGATAGTAAACCAAATAAGCCAAACATGGACCCCAATCAATGTATACATTTTACCATAGGGAGAGCATATGCACCTTAGCACTGATCAGCAGTGGTAAGGTGCCCAGAGTCATAAATCAGCCAACAACAGGTCAGGAAAAATACAGGAGGAAGGCAAAACGTTTAGGGATGACCCTGCAAAAAGGGCCAAGTCCAACAATGGGTATCGAACACAAAGTTTTCATGGCTAGAGGTGGCACCCAAGAGCAGTGGTGAGCCCCTCAACACTCCTTAATTGTCAACTAAAGATATTTGGGTGGCACCATATGTCTCCCAAGGTCAGGTATACATGACCCTGAGAGACTTTCGCTCTTATAGTAAACATTGTTCCTTGATCGTGTTTGTTTAATTTTACCATTGTGGGTTAAGGATTTATTAGCAGCTGGGATGAAAGTAGACAATTCCCCATGCACAGGTTATTTGGAACATGAGTATATTGATAGAGATATCAGTGATCAATTGCTTTCAATAGGTATTGCTTCAGGAAAATGATGCTATTCTGACACATCTGAATGATGCTTATTTCGACTGCTAATAGTATGTTCCTCTTTATGATAGTCATAACATTCTGACAAAGCCAGGAGGCTTAAATGTATAACTTGTACCCCATTATACAGTGTTCAACATGTTTGAGGGGACATTGCAGGGTTCATGATCAGCACTTGCAGGAATATCAACAGCTACAGTCTAACACCCTTGGGTTTACCACCTGCCAACATGTACATATTTGTGAATTAATTTGTTGTATTTAGTAGTGTTTGCATAACAAAGTACTTTTCCTTTTTATACGTAGAACCAGTGGCTGATCAATTAATTATTGAATGTTGTTTGTGAATGATGTGCCTACGGACTGTGAAACTGGCCGTGGGGCCCAGCCCTGCCTCCTGTGCATGGCTACATGACATGTACAGTGTGGGTTGGGCAGAGACAGGTGGATGGGCGCAGGGTCTGGCTGCTGTGCAGGCCCTGCAGTCAATCCTGCCATGCATGATGTGGATTGGGCAGATATGGGTGGTTGGGCGCTGGGTCTGACTGCTGTGCAGGCCCTGCAGTCAACCCTGCCATGCATGATGTGGATTGGGCAGATATGGGTGGTTGGGCTCCGGTTGTGGCTGCTGTCCATGCCCTGCAGGCCGTGCATGATGTGGATTTGGTAGACATGGGTGGTTAGGCGTAGGGTCTGACTGCTCTCCAGGCCCTGCACTCAACCCTGCCATGCATGATGTTGGTTGGGCAGACATGGGTGGTTGGGTGCAGGGTCTGGCTGCTGACCAGGCCATGCAGTCAACCCTGCCATGCATTATATGGATTGGGCAGACATGGGTGGTTGGCCGCAGGGTCTGGGTGCTGTGAAGGCGCTACAGTCAACCCTGCCGTGCATGATGTAGATTGGGCAGACATGGGTGGATGGGCGCACGGTCAGGCTGCTGTGCAGTGTCTGCAGTCAACCCTGCCGTGCATGATGTGGGTTGAGCAGACATGGGTGGTTGGGCGCTGGGTCTGGCTGCTGCTGTCCAGGCCCAGCAGGCAACCCTGCTGTGCATGATGTGGGTTGGGCAGACATTGGTGGATGGGCGCAGGGTCTGTCTGCTGCTACGCAGGCCCACCAGTCAACCCTGCCATGCATGATGTGGGTTGGGTAGGCATGGGTGGTTGGGCACAGGCTCTAACTGATGACCAGGCCCTGCATTTAACCCTGCCATGCATGATGTGGATTGTGAAGCCATGGGTGGTTGGGCACAGGGTCTGGCTGCTGTGGAGGCGCTGCAGTCAACCCTTCCATTCATCGTGTCGATTGGGCAGGCATGGGTGAATGGGCGCAGGGTCTGACTGCTGCTGTCCAGGTCCTGCAGTCAACCCTGCCGTGCATGATGTGGATTGGGCAGACATGGGTGGATGAGCGCAGGGTCTCGCTGCTATGGAGGCGCTGCAGTCAACCCTGCCGTGCATGATGTGGATTAGGCAGACATGGGTGGTTGGGCTCTGGGTGTGTCTGCAGTCCATGCCCTGCAGGCCATGCATGATTTGGATTGGTAGACATGGGTGGTTAGGCGCAGGGTCTGACTGCTCTCCAGGCCCTGCATTCAACCCTGCCGTGCATGATGTTGATTTGGCAGACATGGGTGGTTAGGCGCAGGGTCTGACTGCTCTCCAGGCCCTGCATTCAACCTCGCCGTGCATGATGTTGATTTGGCAGACAAGGGTGGTTGGGAGCATGGTCTGGCTGCTGTTCAGGCCCTGCAGTCAACCCTGCCGTGCATGATGTGGTTTGGGCAGACATGGGTGGATGGGTGCAGGGTGTGGCTGCTGTTCAGGCCCTGCAGTCAACCCTGCCGTGCATGATGTGGTTTGGGCAGACATGGGTGGATGGGTGCAGGGTGTGGCTGCTGTGAAGGCCCTGAAGTCAACCCTGCCGTGCATGATGTGGGTTGGGCAGACATGAGTGGTTGGGTGCAGGGTCTGGCTGCTGTGCAGGCGTTGCAGTCAACCCTGCCGTGCATGATGTGTGTTGGGCAGACATGGGTGGTTGGGCGCAGGGTCTGGCTGCTGCTACGCAGGCCCTGCAGTCAACCCTGCCGTGCATGATGTGGGTTGGGCAGACATGGGTGGTTGGGCGCGGGGTCTCGCTGCTGTTCAGGCCCTGCAGTCAACCCTGCCATGCATGATGTGGTTTGGGCAGACATGGGTGGATGGGCGCAGGGTCTGGCTGCTGTGCAGGCCCTGCAGTCAACCCTGCCATGCATGATGTGGATTAGGCAGACATGGGTGGTTGGGCTCTGGGTGTGGCTGCAGTCCATGCCCTGCAGGCCATGCATGATTTGGATTGGGTAGACATGGGTGGTTAGGCGCAGGGTCTGACTGCTCTCCAGGCCCTGCATTCAACCCTGCCGTGCATGATGTAGATTGGGCAGACATAGGTGGATGGGTGCAGGGTCTGGCTGCGGTGCAGGCGCTGCAGTCAACCCTGCTGTGCATGGTGTGGATTGGGCAGACATGGGTGGATGGGTGCAGGGTCTGGCTGCTACGCAGGCCCTGCAGTCAACCCTGCCGTGCATGGTGAAGATTGAGCAGATACGGGTGGTTGGGCGCAGAGTCTGACTGCTGACCAGGCCCTACATTCAACCCTGCATGCATGATGTGGATTGGGCAGACATGGGTGGTTGGGCGCAGGGTCTGGCTGCTGTGGAGGCGCTGCAGTCAACCCTTCCATTCATCGTGTGGATTGGGCAGACATGGGTGGATGGGTGCAGGGTGTGGCTGCTGTGCAGGCGCTGAAGTCAACCCCGCCGTGCATGATGTGTGTGGATTTGGCAGACACAGGTGGTTGGGCGCAGGGTCTGGCTGCTGCTGTGTGTAGGGCAGACATGGGTGGTTGGGCGCAGGGTTTGGCTGCTGCTGTCTAGGCCCTGCAGTCAACCCTACTGTGCATGATGTGGATTGGGCAGACATGGGTGGTTGGGCGCAGGGTCTGGCTGCTGCTGTGTGTAGGGCATACATGGGTGGTTGGGCGCAGGGTCTGGCTGCTGCTGTGCAGGCGCTGCAGTCAACCCTGCCGTGCATGATGTGGGTTGGGCAGACATGGGTGGTTGGGCGCAGGGTCTGGCTGCTGCTGTGCAGGCGCTGCAGTCAACCCTGCCGTGCATGATGTGGATTGGGCAGACATGGGTGGATGGGTGCAGGGTCTGGCTGCTGTGGAGGCGCTGCAGTCAACCCTTCCATTCATCATGTCGATTGGGCAGGCATGGGTGGATGGGCCCAGGGTCTGGCTGCTGTCCAGGTCCTGCAGTCAGCCCTGCCGTGCATGGTATGGTTTGGGCAGATATAAGTGGATGGGTGCAGGGTCTGTCTGCTGCTACGCAGGCCCTGCAGTCAACCCTGCCATGCATGATGTGGGTTGGGTAGGCATGGGTGGTGGGGCGCAGGGTCTGGCTGCTGTGCAGGTGCTGCAGTCAACCCTTCTGTGCACGGTGTGGGTTGGGCAGACATGGGTAGATGGACGCAGGGTCTGGCTGCTACGCAGGCGCTGCAGGCAACCCTGCCGTGCATGATGTGGGTTGGGCAGACATGGGTGGTTGGGCGCAGGGTCTGACAGCAGCCCAAGCACGGTGGATAAGACATGCAGAGAATGACCCTCACATGCACAGCAGGGATTAAAAAATGAAGTCCATAACAAAAAAGCAACCAGATTCACTGACAAAAATCCACAGTTAAAGGTAAAGAGAAATGATAGTTGTACAGTTGATGATAAGAAAAAACAATAACTCAGTGCAAGAAAGGTTACAATTATGTTATAGTTAGTTTAGGCAATAGGATCATAACGAACATTAGAAGAAAAAAAATTCATTGAAAAAACAAAGGTTAAACTGACATTATAGTTAGATGATGAAATGAGACCAGAACTCATGTTTACAAAGCTTAAAACAACCGAAATTCACCAGTTATAGTTCAGTGAAAGGACAACATCCGCCTGCACTGTACTGCTTATAACCTCAGATATTACGTCACTCATGACATTTGAAATGGCATCATTGATGACATTGCTAATGGCATCTCACATGTCATCATTGATGATTTCACTGATGACATCATCCATTATAGGTATTCACATTATTCCATAAAAGATTAAAGTTTTTCTAAAAAAGAAAAATGGTAGTAAATGGACCCACATCATAAACATACCATTCCAGTGTTTACATATATGGCTGGACAAAAATGGACATAGGGTCCAGTTTGGAGCTAAAGAGGGTCACAGCTGCAGTGATGTCATCACACACAGGATGCAGCACAGAGGGGTCAGGAAGCGAGGGTGGTCTCAATGGTCAGCCAAGACAAGTCTGTGAGTCGTGATGAGGGAAACACTCCCTGACCCCCCCTTCCCTTCCACACGCAACTGATGGACGGGAAAGGGCCACCTGCCTATGAAACCTCCAAGACATCAAGGCTGGTGCCTCACCCATGGCCAGGACGTGGGTCTGATCCACCAGTGATAACGGGCCCGGCACTTACATGGTGCCGATTTACAATTCCTCTTGCAAGTGTATAGTGCCTCAAGATTTTTTTTGTTGCAGTTTCATCTAGCGCGAACTCGACCCGAAGGTATCAGAGCGCTTTACATGAGCACCAGTTACCGTTACAGTTACAGACGGACACATTCATGTTGTTAGGCACAGGGAGATTTAAGTGATTTGCCCACAATCACAGGATGTTGAGCGTCCCTGCCGAGACTCGAACCCCGTTCCCCAGCTCCTTGGTCGACCGCTCTGGCCGACAAGAGCAGTGAAGCGCTGATGAGAGGCAGTAAGAACCAGAGAGGAAGGGAGACATCTTGATACATTTTCTTAACATCGTGTAGTGGGATATTTTATGTAGATCAAGACAGGCTATTCCAGATGATAAAAGAAATGTTTGCCTTAAATGACAAAAGACCCAGCTAACCTTTGTCCTTAGTGATCTGTTGATATTTGATTTCACCTCCGAGCTACCCTGGTACATTCCATAAAGAGCTTCATGCCTCAAATACAAGATCTTATCTTAGTCTGGGCCCCGACAGGCAGTCACCATACACCCCTAGAATAGGCGTTATTCAAATACTTCTGGGGCAGCTGCGGCCCGTGTAGGTAAGAGCAGTTTGAGGGGAATTTCGACAGACAACAATGAGGGAAAATTGACTAATTAATTTTCCCTCGTCGTCGTCTGTCAAAATCCTCCCCACCTACCTGGCCTTACCGCCCCACCGCTCCACCGCTCTTACCTGGCCATCTTACCCATGGTTGTAGCCTCACATTAAAGCATGTGTGACTGAAGCAGACGGTATTGGGGAAGGTTAAAAAGAACAGATGTAAGATGTAAGACAAAGCCCCTCTTCGTGGATCTCAGCCTTCGACCTCTCCCCAGCCCAAACCATCACTGAACTGGAATATTGCATGAGTGTCCCTTCACAGTCTATGGCTTTTTAATTGTGCTGTACAGAGCACTATATAACCCCATTTTTCAAACCTTTCACAGGGTGAGTAATACCTCAAGTCCCTCCTTGAAGGAGGTGAGCTTTCTTGCTTCTCTCACACTCTGTTGCATGACTGTGGGCATTGCCCTTGCAGACAGTAGAGAGTGCCTTTGGGCAAAGGGCATAGCACCTTTTGGGAGGGGGTAGATGGCACCAGTCAAAAGCAGCTGTCTGAGAAAAATTCTGGGTACCTGAACTTATTAAAAAATAAATAAATAAGCACTGTCTGTCATGTGCCTGGATGCCCTCACGGGTGACAAGAAGCGCTCTACAAATCTACTGATTGATTGACTGATACAAAGCCTCTCTCTGGAGAGACTGTGGAAGGAGTTCACATGGGGGCTGCTGGCCTACATTTCAGTAGTCTCTTCTGCTCGCGCTTCCTTAATTATCTTTCTTGCTTCTTTTTCTCCTCCCTTAACATTTCCTTCTCTTAACAACACTTTGTATTTTTCCTGTGCTCGTAAACCCCTTCTGCCATGCACAGCGGGTGGGCTGGCTGCAGAGCCTGGTACAGCACCGAGCATAATGTGCCATTTCTTCATATCTCTTGCTTACCTTTTGCCTCTTTTTTAGCATTTGTTTGTGTCATTCGTTTCCACTAGTTTGTCCAGTGTTCTTGACTCCTTTGCATGTTTACCTTATTCTTTGCTTCCTTCTTCTCTTTCTTTGTTTTTAGATATTCTGGTGGTCTTCTCCATTTCACCTCTACTGCTTGACAACAAGTAAGGGTTGCCAGGTTTACCCCTCCTGTTTCTTTCCATGACTGCAAGAGTCAATGGTTTCCAGGTTTACCCCTGCTTTTCCTCTACTGGCGCTCCTCTGTGTCTTTACCACTGCTTTTCAGTTTCTTGGGGGCATATTAACAAGGGCCGGCGATAAATATCGCAAAGCGCGTTTAGTTTGCATACTTCTCATACTTAGTTTGTTAATCTATAAGTGTCCTTCTTTATTTTCGCCTAGGATTATTCCCCTGATGAAGGGCCAGTCCCGAAATGCATCGGGGACATCTATATGTCTTGAATAAAGCATGAACATCTACTTTGGTGAACCACACTTATAGATTAACAAACTAAGTATGAGAAGCATCATACGTGAATTACTATGAATTAAACATGATATAATCGAACTACAGAGTGAGAACCTTATTACACATGCGAATTGTCGCATTTCGAGTGCTACAGTGAGGACGTCTTTTCCCTTTAAGACGCGCTCTGCTATTCTTGTCTTACACCTCAGTGATTAGGAGGTGGTACTCACCAGCACCATTTAATATTTTACAAGGATTACCTCGTTATTCAAAATCAAAAATCAAAAAATCACTTTATTCGGTTTTGCGAAGAAGACCATAAAAGTTCATAGAAATACATTTCATACATTAGTTCAATTTAAAAAGACTGTTAAAAAATCATGAGTTTAAAATGCATTTTGTAAAATCATTAAAAGAAGAGGTTAGACTCTTACTACCAACCCTTGTAGTCTCTTCATACATTTGATTTTCAGAGATTAGACCTATGGCGTATGCAAAATTTCAAAAAACGTACAGTTGCTTTTGCTATCAATTCATTTTCCAGATATTGTAACGCCAGGTAGGCTGGGCGACATTGGCGTAGACCCCAATATTTAAATATGGGCAATAGCCATTGTCTGCGGGGTGCCTCAAAAAATGTACAAAATAAGACTGTATGTATTGTCGACTGCTTTGATTGGGAGTCACAAGGGCACAATGACATTTTTGATGACCAATCATTTTGTGTGGGAAAGCAGACCATTAAGTGGAACATGTTGAACCTGAAGCGTGTCAGAAGTAGTTTTTCAAATTGGGTCATGTTATACAGCAAATAAGGTTCAATGGATGATACTGTTTGGACTAATAGACTTTGTTGTACAGAGGATTTATGGATTTCTTTTAGCAGACGTGTTTGGTGCAGGTGTGATAGACATGCTTTCCTCAGATCTTTTTTGGAAATACTGTATAAAGATGATGGATCTGTAAAATAATGACTGTGTCCCATATCTGTAAGAAAGGCTTTTACATAGGCTGTCCATTTCATCCGCCCGTAGTGCTCCAGCGTCTGAATGTCTTGAATGATGAGTCTGGTTAAATTGCATTGTTCAGTGACCCAAATTCTTCTCCAGAGCATTATAGGTTGTGTTCTTATAATGTCCTCTAGGTGGTCTATGCCCAGCTCTTCGTGACAGGCGTATGTTGAAGAATTTTTCGGCAGCCCCAATAAGAATCTTAAAAAGGCATTTTCTATTTTTTGTAATTCAGTCACGTTTGCGTAGCCCCATATCCCTGCCCCATAGATAGCAGTACTGACACATTTTGCCTTGTAGATTTTTAAGGTTTCTAGAGGTGGCTTGTGGCCCAGTTTTTGGACAAATGTTCTCAAGGCCGCTGTTGTTTTTAGAAATGATAGTTTTCTCGCCGAAATTGCCGCTTTCCACTTAAATTTATCGTCAATGACAATTCCCAGGTATTGGTAAGTGGGTGTTCTTTCCAGGGCTTCCCCTTTCACAAATAGTCTTTTAGGTTTCATGTTTTTCCTCCCCGCATGCATAGTAAAAGTTTTTTTAACATTTAAAAACAAGTTCAAACTTAACATGAATTCACAGTATCTATCCAATTCTCGTTATTCAATTTGGATTACCAGGGAGTGCAACCGTTTCTTCAAACTTCATTGTATTCATTCCTAATCTCCACGGTTTGCACCCTAACAGTTAACAAACATGTCTTATGAAGACATTGCTAACCTCACAGCTAACAAAGCAGATACTATTGGTTTCGCAGCTAAAGAAACTAGCAGGATATACGCTTTGATCCAAGAACCGGAATGCATTTCCACAAGCACAGCTTGGACCCAATCAACCATCAGACAGCTTTTATTTACCGCCAAACGTGAGATAAACCAGAGATTGCATGCTAGTACCCTCATCCGCTACCACAAAGTCCAACGCATACCCATAGGATTACGCATCCCGCTTAAATCAACTCTGTGCAAAAACAACGCCAGATTTACAGATCGTTGGTACGCTATATTGAACAAATGTTCTCTTGACCTCATTCTCTTAATAGTTGAAGAATTATCCATTCTTCTTGAAAAACTTGAGAAAGAAGTTGCGCAACTCAAAAAAGATCTTGGTGAGAAAATCAGCCCAGAAGAATTGGCAAAAACACTGGAAGACATCAACAGTCAACTTGATAAATATCAGAAAGAAATCAACGAAAGAAAATTGCGTAAATTCAAGAGAGACACAGTAGATTATAAGTTAGGAGAGGTATATACATGGGCTGAGGTATACGCTACACGTAGACAACAAAGACCATATAATCGATCTACTGAAGGTGAAACATCCTCATCTGAAGACTCACATACTCAATCCCAAAGACCTTCATCTAAACAACCAAGCGACCGAGTCGACAGTCAACCTTCAACTTCTACAGCCAACACCAACGAATCTACTCCTTTTTTAGAAAAAGGCCCAAACATACGAGACGAACCAGGAGGTCTAACTTCAAGAACAAGAGACACACCCATTGCAAAATCTACAAGGAGTCAGAGAATCTAGTTATCAACATCTCTCCAAAAACTTTAACACATCAACAAATCCAAACATTACAAAAAGGGACTTCGTTTGTGCCTACTTATAATACCAATGATCTGGAGACCCAAGTCAGCTTGTTCAGATTCATGCGCAACCTCCGATTAAAACATTTCTTTTCTAATGTTATTGAACCTTCCCCAACTCAAGATACAGGAACTTTACTCGACCTACGCCCTAGAAGTAAATTTATGGCACCTACTAGTCACAAAGTTCTTGATACTTTCAAATTAATTGTAGGTAAAGAGGTTACCAACCTTTTCTGTGAACAACAACCAAAGCACAGTAACTTGACTTTAAATGAACATAACATCATAAGACAGTTAGCATCGGATAAAGATATTACATTTTGTAAGGCAGACAAAGGAGGAGCTCTTGTGGTACTTGACACTTCCTTTTACATGGAAAACGTCGAAACTCACGTGAGTGACCAAGACACATACTCCAAAATGACTACAGACCCCACCAAGGAATTTTCTACCATATTGATGACTATTGTCAATAACGCTTTACACAAAGGCACCATCAACGAAAGAGACAAACGTTTTCTGATTATGGATAACCCAAATGTTCCGTATTTGCATATGATACCAAAAATCCACAAAAATTTGGATAGACCACCGTTCAGACCCATCGTAAGCACCAGAAACTCTATCCATGAGCCTATAGGAAAATACATAGATCGACACTTACAGCCTCTGGTTCAAAAGATGTCCACGTACTTAAAAGACACTACGGATTTCCTTATTAAATTGAACAATATAGAGATTCAAGATCATGAACAAATTCTTCTATGTACCATAGACGTCAAGTCGTTATATACTTCTATTCCACATGACTTGGGCATACAGGCAATAGAATCATTTCTGATTGACACTGATAAAGATGAATACCTTAAAGTTTTTTTACTTGAGCTCATACACTTTACTCTATACCACAGTTACTTTATTTGGAATAACAATTATTACACTCAACTCTCTGGCACATCAATGGGAAATTGCGCTGCTCCTGCGTATGCCAATCTCTTCATGCATCGTTTCGAGCTGGATCACATCTTATCTCAAGAATCATGGTTGAAGAATTTGTTGATTTTTTACAGATATATTGATGACATTTTTCTTATCTGGAAAGGAACTCAATCAGAATTATTGGCACACATCACACATCTGAATTCAATCAACGAACGCATCCAATTTACCCATGAAATCAATAACAACCACATTGCATTTCTTGATGTTGACATTACGATACAGAACAATCAATTGGTTACTTCTGTGTTCACCAAAACAACCGGCCGCAATAATTTGCTACACTTTTCCAGTTTCCACCAAAAATCTCTTAAAAGACATCTTCCCTATTCACAACTGCTGAGAATCAAACGTATCTCATCCACTGAAGAGATTTTCCAAGAGCAAAGTCGTCATCTTATTGACAAATTCAAAAAAAGAGCATACCCCGCTTCTATCCTTCACGAAGCAGAAAACAGAGTCAAAACCAAGAATCGCACCGATTTGCTCCAGAATCAAACACTTAAGGCTTCTAATGATTCACGACTGGTTTTCGTATCTAAATTTTCTACCCAAAGTTTGAAAATCAAGAAAACCATTCGGAAATATTGGCCACTATTACAAACTGAACCAGACTTTAAAGGCATTTTCAATCAACTTCCTATTTTTGCTTACCAACGCACATTGAACATACAACAACTACTGAACAGGAGCCCTCCTGAACCTGACAAACCGTATAAAGGTACCATCCCTTGTTTAAATTGCAGTAGCTGCAACAATATCATCAAGGGTTCTATTCTCATGCATCCCACCAGTGGTACACCCATCAAACTCAAAGTTACGGCTACTTGTGACACCAATAACGTTGTGTACTTACTCAAATGCACATGCGGACTCCCGTATGTGAGATAGACTGAAAGGAAAATGAAAATTTGCTTGACAGAACACAAAAGTAATATCAGAACCAAGAATACCAAGTCAACAGTGGAAAAACATTTTTTTGAACATAATCATAACTCCAGTCAACTGAGGTTTATGATCTTGGAACAGGTTTCTGTACAACGAGGGAGAGACAACGGCCCCTTCCTCTTACAACGCGAAATTGTCTGGATAAACAGACTCAATTCTGTTCACCCGGCTGGACTTAATGAACGCCTTGAATTTAGTTGTCATCTATAATTGTTAACATTTCTTAGTTGTGCATTATTTTTGTGGCTCTTCAATCATGCTTTTTATTACAATTTTTTTGATTTTCTTTGCAACCACTCCTTTTTTTATTTCTCTTCCTCACTCGTTGTTTTTATTTACAACACGATTATCTTGTCAATTTCCTTTACCATTATTATCCTTTCTCTTTTTTCTCTTGTTCTTTCATACGTTACAACTTTGCTCACTTTTGTTGATTATATGTTTTATTTGTTTTGTAATTCACTTCTTGTTTAGCATATTGTTAGTCTTTCTTCATTTTTCCCACAATACACACGATACGTAGCATGTTTTCTATTTCTATCCCGACTATCACTTCCGGGTTCCTTTGGGTATATTTTCAGCGTTTACTCCACGCGCCTTGTATCGCCTATGGTGTGGTTCCGTACACATTGTTCCGGTGTTTACAGGTATTCATACTTTCATAACATCTTACTCTTACGTCAGTCGGAATTTTTTGTAACTCCTAAATTTAACCGCACAGATGATTTGAGCACTATTTAGTATTCGCGCACTCGGATCGCTTTCATTACACAGCGCCACGAGCACAATTGAAATAACTACATTCCCGCACGCTATTTACTCTCGTTTGTTCGTCGTATGTTTACTTGACATCTATATCAGTTACCTGCATTGTCACCGCACCGCGTTTTAACCACACGAGTTAGAACTAATTCGCAAAATTCTTCTTTTTTGCACCATGTACTAACGCTATCACAGTCACGTGTTTCATTTTGCATTCCGCTAAGCTTGGACAATAGACAACTGTCCTTCTTTATTTTCGCCTAGGATTATTCCCCTGATGAAGGGCCAGTATCGAAATGCATCGGGGACATCTATATGTCTTGAATAAAGCATAAACATCTACTTTTGTGAACCGCACTTATAGATTAACAAACTAAGTATGAGAAGCATCATACATACGTGAATTACTATGGATTAAACATGATATAATCGAACTACAGAGTCAGAACCTTATTACACATGCGAATTGCCGCATTTCGAGTGCTACAGTGAGGACGTCTTTTCCCTTTAAGACGCGCTCTGCTAAGTCAGATTTTTACCAGGTGTAAAATCCTGGTGCTAATCGCAGTTAGCGCGCGTTTTTTTATCGCGCCGCGGGTATTGCTATAGCTGTGTTAGCGACTGCTTTTAGTTGCTACCAGTTTGGGTACGCCCACTTTGCATGTCATTAGCGATAAATATCGCTGACATGCAAAGCGGGCCCCAAACCAGTCGCTATCACCTGGAAGCTGTCACTAACTGCTGTTAGCGACAACTTAGTTATTGGGCGATAAACAAATCGCCACTTTATCGGCAAAAAGTGCTGATAAAGCGGCAATCTGGCCCTTGCTAATATGCCCCATAATGTTTAAACTTACAGCATGCAGCTTCCATGCAGCACTTTGATGCCATATCATGAGTCACTGCACTATATGAAGATTGTAATTTAACAAAATGATCTCTGTGGAAAAAGCAGCAACCCACTGAGATGTTTCTCATAAAATACAGCTGCGTGATCTGCGTGATACACATTCTTTGCAGCCAGCATATCCACCCTCTGCGCTACTTTATGATGGGTCAAAACCGCCACCAGACAAACTCTGATTACTTTCCAGCAGGAAAATTATTAATAGTTATGTTGACATTTGTATTATAACCTGAAACCTGCTAGACACACAAGGCCCTCTGCAGCAGAGGATTCAAAACCCATGAGATATTTATAAACACTGCTCCCGCAAAGGTGAGGACCAGGTGCGTCTGCACCGGTCGCACCGTCCTAAACCCAGCTTTGGCAACCAGTAACATTTAGGTTGTCTGCCTCTGGCGCGTATCCATTCTGTGTTCTTCGTAGAGAAACGCACACCATATTTAGACCTAATACTTCAGATGTGCCTAGGGGCTGGGTAGGGTGGTTAATGCGTCCACTGCAGGGGCCTGTGTTTTTCCGCATGGTAACAGGTTCAATTTACGGAAGGTCCACTCAGCCTCTCATCCTTCTGAGGTCGATAAATGAGAACCATTTAGTTGGGTAACAATAAACATCTGTTATTCAGTGCCAAGATACCCTTTGTGGTGAATGTGTGCTTTACAAATACACGTTATGTTATGTTGGGTTGGAATATTTCAGATAAAGCCCTCAATCGAGTGTCCGTGCTCCAGAGTAGGTCTCTGTACACAATGCTCAAGATGAGTTCTTGTGGCCAAGTCGTCTAAATCCAAATTCAACCTATTCTTGGCATCTTTAATTCCTGATTTCTGTTATGTGATTTGAAGAAAGGCTGTCAAGGGCACTGTGCCCTGGATGTCATCCTGTGGGCTTGAGAACCGGTTGCCCTTACTGCGAATGAGGGCTGTTTGAAGCATATCAGGAGGAGTTTCTTGTGAGTTGCACTGGACGTCTTAATCTTGGCTGCACGTATGGTGGGCTGTTGAAGTTGACTGTCTTGTTGACCACGCACTGGGCTGTGAAGGTGATGGCCGGCAGCGGAAGCAAGGGGCGTTCTCTGCGCATTGGCGTCATCCTGTCCTATTTTGGTGAGCTTTGAGGAGATGTGTTGCTGCACGGAAGTTGCTCTTCGGTACAGTCAGTTGGGTCTCGAGGATGTTGGGTAGTAAAACATTTGCTCCCCTAACATAGGATATTTCCAGCATCTGGGGTATTGATTTCAATCTATTTCTGGCAGAGTGGGCTTCAGTCTGAGGCTCTGGGTAAGTATTATTTGTATCATGCGCAATTAAGGACGTAATTTAGGGGTTGCCAAGGGTCGCAGCGATCCCTAGTGTAATGATGCACCCCACATGAGGGGCACTAGGACCTGCCCGAGGGAGGACGAGGGCGGGCGGAAAGGGAGGAGCCGGGGGCCAGGAACGGCATGTAGAAATCAAAACCTTCTCAGGGGCTTCACTGATACACCTGGTCCTTTTAAACCAACAAAGAAGAGATTGGCACAGAAGCTGTAATATAAAAGACATCTTTTTATTTAACCTCTAAAGAGGGAAAAAATGTGTCTCAAATCACTATATGAGACATTTTCTAAGGAGTACAGAGAACAGGGGCATTATATACTCACACAGGGGCTGAAAAAAGGCGGTACAAGTACACATGAGAAGAGTTATGCACATAGATGGTCATACAGAAACTGCACAGTCAACAAGTAGGAGGAGTAATAAGTTGCGGTCATCAGTTAGAACAGCCTGACAGTTCTATACTAGGAACAGGTGCATTCTACTAGCTAGGCCCATCTGAGCATGTGCAAGACTCTGGGAAAGGGAAACAGCAAATGTCCAGCACATAGCTAACTAAAATGGCTGTCAAGTACAAAATGGCTTTCAGCTCATGCTAAGAGATTAATGCAATCTTCAACAGATGGTCCTTTTAGCATGAGCTAAAGACATTCCCCATAATCCAGTAGGAAATATGCATATTAATTTTTTTCATAAATCTATCAATATCCTAATTCATTGGTAGGTGGGCATTTCTCATTCTAAATATTGTTAAGCGGGTGTGTATAAGCAGGAGTGCAAAGGGAACAGAGAATTGGGTCATACAGATAGCAGGAGAGAGTAATTACTATTATCAGAAACAGAACTATTAGCTTTCTAGTCCTAAGCAAATCCTAGAACCATCTAGTAAAAACATTTTCAAGGCTCCTATGCATTTCAGTGACCATCAATTTCAACTTCAAAATAGCCAGCAGCACATATCTAATAAAAACATTTTCGCTAGACTTTTCCAGTGTTTCCTTTATCAGGGCTAGAATATCAATCAAGGAAAGGGTAAAGTAACATTTGTCAACTTCTCAGAGGAACTTTTCTCTCGTAGAATAAACATTATTCCTAATACAAACAGGACCATGAGAATTAAGACGAAGAGCTGCAAAGGGCTGCTCTTCCTCAAAAATGGGACGACCAATGGGGTACATTTTCAACAAAAAAAGAAAAAGAAGTCCTTGGGAAATTAAAGCCGTTGTACAACCAACCAGAGGGGAGTCTTCTCCCTGTGTCCGTTTGAGCCTCACAGGCAGGCTCTTGTTGTTCCCACGGTGGAGCTGCACAACTCGCAACTCAGGAATCATGGCCTAGTTTCAAGGGGAAAGTTTATTCTTTCAGGATAGGGCAATCACCCACCTGGGCAAATGCTCTTAGCGATCCTGTCCAGTGTCTCAGGCAGTGCACCAGTTTTCTTCACTTTAATCTAACAGGCACCAGAGACACAACACCTGTACCCTGAACTCAAGTCCTTCCCTAACTCCTGTATTGCTCTGCTGGCACACTGCTCTTTCGTTGGGGCCATAGATTGCATTCAGTGTGCCCAGGTATCTCTTGACCAACAAAGGTGAAGACTTTACAGCCACTTTGGGACCAGGATTCAGAGGCCTGATGCTAAGATCTCTGAAGCAACCCTTGTTTCAAAGGGGGTTACCTAAAGTAAAAACTTTCTCGCCTTCCTGGTCAGTCTGTGACTCTCAGCTGGGCATCAAAAACTTGATCCACGATTTCTCCTTTCTGATTTGTGACCCCGTCTTTCGCGCAAGACAGTGGCAGGGGTACACACTTCACATCCCAGTGCTTCCGGACTTCTACCTTCACTGAGGTCCTGATTGCCAGCAATGCCTGTGCTGGTTACCTTCACTTTGACTTCAAGCTGGACTGGTGCTGACTCCTCAAGCAAGATCTGACGTCCGCGCCCCTCTGGCAATGGTTGTAAGGCAGCAAATATCTATTGGTGGACAGAACAAAAGGTCTTTAGACAAGGCACAGAAATAATCTATCAACAGAGAGGTTAGTCTCAGAATACTTCCTAGTCTAGGGACGCCCCATATATTAGCAAGGCACCCAAGAACCACTTTCATCTATGTGAGAGTAAAAAAAAACAACAGCCTCGACCTATTGGCAAGTATAAAAGGAACTCTTTGGTGAACTGACAAGAGTAATACGTCACCCAATCCCAAGCAGCCAAGGAAGTCTGTGTTCATTTACTAAATTCTGAGGAAAAGAGAAAAACAGTACAGACATACTCCAAATCCTTACATCTGTATATTCCTATCTTAATCATCTAAAGACCCTCAAGAAAAAAGGAAATGTTCTACACTTTTACTCATAGACTTTGCATTACTTGTACAGGACTGCAGACACTTCTAAAATGATTTCTCTTAATAAAAGCACCTACATTGTATGCTTAGGACCATGCTCTCATGTTATAGGAGCAACAGGAAAATCTAAAACTGCTAATTTAGCAGGGATTCCTATTACATAAAGAACTAAAAACTTCAACATAATGGGTACATTTTCTCCAGTAGAACATCTTGTGACAAACAGACTCCTATAAAACAATATTTTCCTCTAAAATGTTTGCTAAGGATCACATGGGCATTTTCCCTGCATTCTATTTTTCACAATCCAAACTATGCAACGTCAGCTCTAGTAAGGACTGTCAGTTTCTTTACACAGACTAGCTAATAAAAACTAGCAATGCCCTTGCAAAACTGTATGTAGCATGAGAATAACAAACAATAGTGGTGTTATCACCTGAGAATTTTAGAACAAAAACTACCCACAGCTAGTTCCCCTTAAAGATCAAATAAGGAAACCACAATCTAGACTACTCATCCTTTCATAATTTCATTAGACAGGATGGGCAGCAACATAACAAATTTATTTATTTATTTTATTAATGCTAATAATGTTTAAAACAGTATTACTGAATAGCCAATTAAATGTCTCATGGCTATTTCACAGAGAGTTTAGACAGGCTCAAAAGAAATTGAGAAAAAGAGAGAGAAAACATAAATTTGCCTACCATTAATTTGTAGAGGAGCTAGCCTCCCTCCCCCCATTTTTGACAGTAGGAAACCTGTAACAGGTTTCATTTTGTCAACACTATCAACTCCAATTTGTAGCAACTGGGCATAAACAAACTCTGAGGAGGTAAATAGCACATTGAGCTAGCTAAAGAACATATTCCTTCAGCAAATGTACAAGTGTAACACGAGGGCACATGAATTCAAACTAAATTCCATTGCTTCCTGAATTCAGCCCTAAAAGCATTAGTGCTATATATATGGCAGAGCCATTGTCTTAATAAGAGCTCACATATACCATTATTATTCAATCTGTTCATATGAGTGCACAAAAACTTGCTTTTGCCAAAAAAAGTAAGCAAAACCTCTTTCTGTCCCTGCCCTGCAATTTCGTCTTTCAAATGTCGAAATGTCAAAGCAAATGTTGCGCTGAGCCCTGCTTCTAAATGTAGAACTTCGACCTTTAACCTATTCGCAGCTGTCCCATCTTGTGTGCAAGGTTTTCATGCAGTTTTACCAATTCAAAGTGACCCTGGAGACTGAGAGCTCAACAGCAAAACCCACTCCATTCCTGTCTACCAGCAATTCAGAGGTAAGCTTAATAACTTCTGCCAGTTTTTTGTACATATTTATATTTGTAAGCAGTGTGCTGAGTGCTTGTCTAGCAGTATAGATGTCAGCTATTCATTCTATACTTACATATGTGCATTTACTGGAGCCTATGGCAGTTTAAAAGCTGCTCTGATTGGAATAACCTCATTTAAATAGTGAATTTTACCCAATTTCGACTTTGATGTTTGGGGTACTTAAAAATGAATATCCTACAATGTTTTTGCATAATAGTCATCCCCAGAATGTCTTCTACATATCCCAGAGATGTGGCATCAGAAATGTATAATGTATACCCTTATAAAAATGAGTTTTGTATGCCTGGGTAAAATGACATTTCACATGTAAGTGACCCCCTTTGCTGTATAGCACGGCTTAAATTCAATTTGGATGCTAGGAGGTCACAGCATCATTATTAGGCATTATAAATATTAAAAAACGAATTTAATGCACCTATTTTAAATAACATTTTTTATATAATCAAAATATTTTTTTATTTTTATAAATCTAATCATTTTGATGAGTCCACATATGAAAAGCAAGCTGCATCCCTTTGCCTATCATATTTAAACACATTCATTCTTAGCCCTAAGCACAGAAGCTTAACTTGAAAGTCTGCGCCACTTTTAAATAAAGGACAGTCATTATAATTTAACATCAAAAACCACTCTTATCCTTATTTAAAAAGTCATTAAGAAAAGAAATCCCTACTGTCAATCTGTCCTCTGTTTATCAAAAATAATGAAACTATATTTCTAACTTTTAAAACAGCAGTCTGAAATGCAGGATTTTACTCCGTGTTTGCACTGACTTAGGATGTAGTCGACTTCAGCTGTTTTCTGTGGCCGGAGTCAGAAATACCCACGTGCTGACACAGCTGCTTGACACGTAAAGGCGTCGAATTCACACGCCTTTCAAGTCAGCCTTTCGAGCCAGCACAAATCTGTAGTTCTGTAATGTGTATTTTGGTTCAGCAACAACCAACTCACTCAGATAATGTGAATGCCTTTTAATACCTAATACAGAAGGATAAATGCTGTGACATTTTGTATCTTAATTTTATCTATTGCAAAACACACAATTTCGTTTTTTGAAGCTTTTTTATTCTTATTCAATGTGGATTCTAATTTTATCTTTAACATTGTGGCAATTTGCACACATGTATAGTGTCTTACTCTGTCAATTTAATGATAGCGTACAGCTATTTAGCATATATTATATAATTCATTGCTGGATTATTTTAAAATATATTTTATTTTAATGATATTTTGCATAAGAGAATGATGACAAAAAAAAAACATTGAGCTCATTCCAGACATTTTCAAAACGGTGTCATACACATAATACAGGGCACTTAAGGCTAGCCATTCAGTCAGTCAGTCAGTCAATTATCTTTATTCGATTATTAAAAATCATAAAAGAACGAGCAAAAATACATATCACCATTTCATCTGATCACAAAATTTTACAAATAATTAACACAAAAAACACTAAATTTTACAATAAGACATACATAAATATTTAAAAAAGATAAAAAGAAGGGTTTGTTAAAACACAACACATTCAAAAAAAGAATGAGAAAAGAGGAAATTCATTTTTCAAAGATAAAGTGCCTGTGCCTTATGCGATGCTTATTTAAACGTGCTCCTGCAACTAGAAAACTAGCGACAGAAAAAGCTACTTTCATGTTAGGAAGGAGTTGCAAAAACAACAGGGCTGGTTTTACCTGAATAAAGCCCTGATTGCGTAAAATAGGGAGCAAATATCTTTTTCTAATCTCAGTGTAATGACCGCAAAACATGATGAAGTGCATCGTGTCCTGTGTTGAAAAATGATCGCAGTCACATGGTTCAGCGTCGTCGGGTCTAGTCCAGGTTCTAAAATTGCCCAGTATAAAATGAATTAAATCAAAGCGAAATCTCGTTAAGAGAAAGCGATGGTAAGGATTTGTTACCAAAAAAAGGTATGTTTCCATTCCAGGAACAGAGGAAAGCATGCAGTGTTTCCTTACCATGGTTTTTTTTAGCTCTATTGCTTCCCTTTCCAGGGCATATAAATTTGTCAAAATATTTTTGACTGATTTTAGATCTTCATGGGTTATTCCATCTGGGGATGAAAAGAGCTCCGGGCGGCCTGCTAAAATAAGCTGGGTTTTCACATATCTTACCCATGGGATATTAAGGGCTCTATCCAGGGCTAAACAGTCTTTTAAAATGATGTGATTTAGTGTAAGCTCCTGGTTAAGCCAGGTTTTTAACCAGCCAATCACTGGGGCTAGTTTTAGAGTGTCAGATATATAGCCCAAGCCTACCTCTGTATGCAATGCAAAGGTCGGGGTTGATTGGGGAACAGAAAGCAGAGATCTCAAAAATTTGTTCTCTACGTTCTGTATTTTGGCAGAGCTAGTATATCCCCAGATGACAGAGCCATACTGGGCGACTGACAAACATTTTGCTTTATAGACTTTAATTATGCTTTCCATGGGACGGGCGCCCAGTTTTTTAGCAAAACCTAGCAGCCCTGCGGCCGCTCTAGCAACAGCGCTGCTTTTGACCAGAAGCTGGGTGCCCCAGGTACCCTTTTCATCGAAAGTCACCCCTAGGTATGGAAAAGAAGGGACTCTCTTAACCTCCTTCCCCGTACAGTAAAATGTTAGCAACTTTTTTTTCCTACCTGCGGATCCAGCAATCATTACATGTGATTTTTCTGTGTTAATTTTCATGTCCAGTGATGACATAAAAACTCCAAAAGATAAAAGAAGTTTGTTCAGCGCAACTCCAGAGCGTGCTAAAAGAACAGCGTCATCCGCGTACAGGAGGACAGGTATCTTTGTCTCACCTGCACGCGGGATGTCACTATGTGATGTTAACATAACTGCCTCAAGGTCATTAATATATAGGGTGAAGAGGAGGGGGGCAAGTATACACCCTTGCCTAACCCCCTCTCTGACCTAAAATGACAAGTACATCTTCCTTCCCTAGTGACTCTAACTGAGGTCATGAGATCCTTATGTAGCTCAGCTAAGTAATCGACCAAAGGGGGGTCAAGGCCCATGGCCAAAAGGATCCCCCACAGCCTTGACCTGTTGACCAGGTCAAAAGCTGAGGAGAGGTCCATAAAGGCCATGTACAATGAGCCACCCCTGGCGACTACATATTTATTTAAAATTAATTCTAGGTTTAGGCACTGATCTAAGGTTCCTCTATTGGCTCTGAAGCCATATTGTGCGTTAGATAAAATACCCTTACTTTCTAAAATCAGGGTCAATCTACCTAAGAGGACTCTCCCCAAGATTTTAACACTCGAGTCGATAAGAGAAATTGGCCTATAACAAGCCGGATCTGTCCTCTGTCCTTTCTTGAAGATTGGCACAATGGTCGAAATTGCCCAGGTAGAGGGGAAAATAAATTCCCTTGTGGCATTAAAAATGTTAGTTAAGATTTTTGAGCTAAGTTCAGGAGCGCTCTTAAAAAAGTCTGCAGGGACCCCATCTGGCCCCGGTGCCTTTTTACAGAGTGTGTCTTTAATTGCTTGTTTCACCTCTTCCTGAGTAAAGGGAGAGATGCGAGTTAACGGTTTTGGTAGGGGTTCTTCACATTCTATAATGGTATGAGTTTGACTATAAATGTTGCTAAAATGTGTCACCCACTGTTCATCTGGGATAATGCAGTCAGCTCTCTGGTTGTCTAATCCCACAAAATATGGGTGATTTATAACTGCCCAAAATTTAGCACTATCTTTCTGTATCTCGGGCAGTAACAAATCATTCCAGGCCTCGTCTTTTATCTCAGATTTCCTCTTCCTGATAGCGAGGTTATAATGTTTCCTCAGTGACGCTATCAACACTCTGTCTCTAGGTTTACGCTTTAGGGCCTTAAGGAGAGTTGAATGGGCCTTAGAACAGTTTGTATCAAACCATTTGGGGCCCTTTGGTTTATTAAACTTTGCCTTTACAGTCAAATCTAGGTTGACTTGATGACAAATAACACTAAAGGCCTCGACCATAGTGACACTCGGGTTTTTATTGTCTAAACAGATGGCGATTTCGCCGGCAACTTTGGCCATGGTTTCCTGTAAAAAAGTTATTGGAGTAACTTGGTCCCATTTGAGCCTCCGGTTTTGGTCTCTTAGCACAAGATCTGTCGCACACAGTGTGTCCGTCTTCCTGTTTCCCAGGACTCCTTGAGCTAAAACCTCTAAAATCACAGGATTGTGATCACTAAAAACAGAAGTTTCTACCTTATAAACAAGTATTTCAGGTAGAACTCTTAAAGATACAAAAATATAATCAATAATTGTGCCAGAATCATTACCCACATATGTTGGTAGCCTCGAATCATTTGAGCAGGTACCAGATTCATGAAGGTTGAGGGTAGCCAAGAGCGATTCCAAAACCTTTCCGCTTGAAGTGTGTTCAAAATGCGGAGAGGAGGAGTAAGGAAAAAATTTCTCAGTTTCCCTCTGACAGCCTGCCCGGCAAGGATGAATGTTAAAATCTCCCATAAGGATCACCTCGTGCGCGTAGCAACTGTTCTCAATGTGAGTGGATAAGAGATCCTCTAGGGATAGCAAGTGCTCGTTAGGAAATTGACTGGTCGGGGAATTATAAAAATTAACGAGTAAAATAGAGTTACAATTTGATGAAGTCAGTTCAACCGCTAAGCAATTTTTAGATTTAGACTTAATATGTCTAGGTTTACCTTTGACGTCAAGTGAAATGTATACAGCCAACCCGCCCCTTGCTCTTCCTGCTTTACTGGGAACTGCAGGTACAAAAAAATGAGAATAGCCGTCTAAGGCCAAGCAATCTAGCGTTTCCCAAGTTTCCTGAAAAGCAAGAATATCATAATTCCTGATTTTGTCCAACCAGATTTTATCTTTAAATTTGGATCTAAGTCCCGCAATATTCCAGCTCATAATTCTGCAGGCCCGAACGCCTGCAGAGGACTGAGCTGACAAACCAAAAGCAGAATGTGGTCCCTTTGCGTCTTTGGCTTGACTTGGCAAAAGTCAATCATTTTGGTCCATAAGAGAAAGTGGCGCAAAGCGGTTAAACAGTTCTAAGGGCTGTGTGACGGGGTTAAGCATAAAGGGTTGATGACGGTGAACTGGTGCGTTGTTCCTTAAATCTTGTTCCCAACTGGAGTGAAAATTCCAATTGGTGTTCCACCCTGGGGCAGGAGTCCTTGAAATAGATACGTTCCGCTGTTCCCCATAAAAGAATTTCAAAGTGAGGGGGACCACGGTGCCTTGTCTTCGTTGGGGAGGAAAGATGTTTGCAAGAATATTGGGAAGAACATGTTGATTTGAAAAGCTCACAGCCACACAGTCACCTTTAAATTTTTTTGGCCGGTTTCCCAGCCAGGGAACCCTAGTTGCTGATTTAATTACACTTGCTAGATGATGCTGACCCCCTGAAGCTAGCCGCATGTTGACAGTTAGCCAATGTAGGGCTTTGCTACACAGTGAATTAGAACTTTCCACCGTGCCTCTTTCCAGCGGAGGAACATTTGCGAGGACTAAAACCACAGGTGTGGCTTCAACAATAAATTGCAGTGGATCCGTAGTGAAAGTTTGGGCTTGTGCTTGTGTTTGTACTGTGGGAATGTTAGCCGCAGGGGTTGGGTTTGTTAGAGGACATGGTAGCGCAGAGCCCTCAATAAAAGCAGTCAAAGTTGATGGCGATGGGTTCTCCCCAAGCAGTTCAGTTCCTTCACCAACACCCAAATCCTTTCCGGCGACAACTCCCCCAGAATTTTTGCCCAAAAGAGTAACTAACGTAGTTATATTTTCAATGCCACTTGCGACTGTATTTTGGTGACCACCCAGCTTCTTAACCTCTGCTTGCAATTTATCAATCTTGGATATGAGAGGTTTAACAATGGTGTTGATTTTAGTCTCAATAAGGTCTTTTTATCGAAAAGGGCTTCTTCAATAGAACAGGTAGAATGATCCTCAGCATGAGTCATTTGTGTACATTTTGGGATGTTAGCCCTCTTCCATTTAGTCCCTGAGCGTAAACCACCCCGCTTTAGAGGAATCTTAGTACATTGTCGCTTAGGTCTGACTGCATGACCTATAGCGGAATGATCGAGAGCAGAGACCTGAGACTGTGTATCTTGATCAGAATCAATATCATTGTAATTATCTGCATTGCCCTCAGCGGGCGAGCCCTCAGAAGCCGGGGTTACATTGTCCGAGGTATCTGGTATGACTTGGGAAGCAATGTCAGCAATCGTGGCTGCACTGAAAACATCTTGCGTGATAATTTCATCTGTCAAAGTAGTAACAAGTGTAGGTGGGGACAGGCAAAGCAAGTCAGGAGATTGGCTCAGCCCCAATGACTCCCTCCTTTGCATATTAATCTTCTGTACGGTCTGAACAAGATAGTTGTTAATCTTGTTTTGCTGAGCTCCAACAAGTTTTTTAGGCATGGCTTATAATATGTCAAATATTAGGGAAGAACGCATAAACAACTGTACGTAAGATTTTATATAGGCTAGGCTTACTTCAGAAATGATGTCGAAGATGAATCCTGTAGCATTTCTGGCCCTGCCCCTGCCTCCTCCTGCCGATGAGGGCCGTAGAGGGCCCGCCCTTTGTCCGGGCTTCGTCCGGCGCCCGCCCGCGCGCGTCCTGCGACGCGGAAGGAGCGGCGTTCTTTGAAGCGCTTCCGGGCGCTTGGGTGACGTGTGTGGGGCGCTAGGGCGCCTGGGAATTGTAGTCTGCCCACACCGGGGCGATACAGTGACGGCAGCGATGGCCGAGGAACCGCCGCGGAGCACCAGCAGCACCAGCAGGACTCAGGTTAGTAGGAATTCGTTCCCCCTTCGCGTTTCAACAGCCTTCCCGCTCCACCAAAGGAGCGGCGTTCTTTTAAGCGCTTCCGGGCGCTTGGGTGACGTGTGTGGGGCGCTAGGGCACCTGGGAATTGTAGTCTGCCCACACCGGGGCGATACAGTGACGGCAGCGATGGCCGAGGAACCGCCGCGGAGCACCAGCAGCACCAGCAGGACTCAGGTTAGTAGGAATTCGTTCCCCCTTCGCGTTTCAACAGCCTTCCCGCTCCACCAAAGGAGCGGCGTTCTTTTAAGCGCTTCCGGGCGCTTGGGTGACGTGTGTGGGGCGCTAGGGCACCTGGGAATTGTAGTCTGCCCACACCGGGGCGATACAGTGACGGCAGCGATGGCCGAGGAACCGCCGCGGAGCACCAGCAGCACCAGCAGGACTCAGGTTAGTAGGAATTCGTTCCCCCTTCGCGTTTCAACAGCCTTCCCGCTCCACCAAAGAAGCGGCGTTCTTTGAAGCGCTTCCGGCGCTTGGGTGACGTCATTCTTGCACCAAGAGCGCAATCGCTACTTACTCACACAAGTACCACTAATGACAAACCACAGACATTTAAACACACATTTAACCCACAGATCAACAGAAACAAAAAAAAACAGCCCACACACTGTACTTAAACCAAACCATTTGTAAATACTAGTTGTAAGTCATATTCACTAGATTTGGCTGGCAGAGCACCAGGAAAAAACGCTCTGCATATCACCACTTATGAATGTTACTAAGTGCATAGACCAGGATCCTTTCTATGTACATATTTAGTTCCTCGGGGTACTAGTCAGCAAGGAAGAAATACGTTTTTATACCTAAACCTAGTTAGGTATCTCCTCTAGGGGAGCCGGCTAATTCAATACAAGTTCCAAAGGGTACCTACAAAAAAAGCAACACATTCTACGATGTGTGCTAAGAACAGGCATGCCAAAAATATTGTAGCATATACAATATTATACACAAAGTAGCACTTAACTCAAACTGTGCCGTTCAAGTTTACAAAAGTTTCTCATTACCTGCCTACATAAACTGCAGTTTACATATTTCCAAATTCCAAATATTGGCCAATTTCCATACAAATCCAAAAAGCGTCGTAACAAACGACCTTACCAAGCACAAGTTTCCAGATTCCAACTGCCAAGTTCTGAGTGACCAAACGGTCATTTTTAGAATACTCACGCCAAAAATGTTCTCAGTCAGGAGTGGTAAGCAGTTGGAGGAGTCCAATCAGGAAGACCAGAAATATACTGGGCTGCAGAGACAGAATCTCAGTTTTAGGGTACCTTTTTACTAGAGTCCTGTTCTGTCCTCCTCAGTAGATTCCTGTCTCCCATCAGGATCACTCCCTTGGATAGCCACTTCTCTGATGAGCCTCACAGAGGGCACCAATTGTAGAAATCAAAACCTTCTCAGGGGCTTCACTGATACACCTAGTCCTTTTAAACCAACAAAGAAGAGATTGGCACAGAAGCTGTAATATAAAAGACATCTTTTTATTTAAGCTCTAAAGAGGGAAAATGTGTCACACAGCATTCTCAAATCACTGTATGAGACATTTTCTAAGGAGTACAGAGAACAGGGGCATTATATACCCACACAGGGGCTGAAAAAAGGCGGTACAAGTACACATGAGAAGAGTTATGCACATAGATGGTTATACAGAAACTGCACAGTCAACAAGTAGGAGGAGTAATAAGTTGCTGACATCAGTTAGAACAGCCTGACAGTTCTATAGTTCAGCTAGTACTGACAGCTACAGTACTAGCTAGGCCCATCTGAGCATGTGCAAGACTCTGGGAGAGGGAAACAGCAAATGTCAAGCACATAGCTAACTAAAATGGCTGCTAAGTACAAAATGGCTTTCAGCTCATGCTAAGAGATTAATGCAATCTTCAACAGGCAGTTAGCCGATACCCGAGATATAGCGAGGTCGCAAATGAAGAACCTCCACAAGAACCACGAGTGTCCGTGTTCCTTTTGTCCACGCAGGACACTACATCTGGCGACGAAGGTGGCAGACCCAACACGCGAGGGAAGGCTAACTCGGTGTGGCCCCTGGGAAAGGGAAGCCCCCAGCTGCGTGGGGCCGGAAACCGCGTGGCAAGTGAGCAACGGCACGAGCATCCTCGCGCGCTGGGAGCCCACCCCAGCCATCCGGGAGTGTACCAAACTGCCCGGAGCTCGCCCCGCCACACCGCGTGTGCATGTGGCATGTACTGAGGGCTAGAGCCTGCCGCCTGCCTACTCGCCGGGAGCCCACCCCGGCGGTGACTTCATTTGAAAAACAAAAAAAAAGGGGAACCGAAGAAAGAGCTGCCTCACCTGGTGCCTGGCAGGAGAAAGTGCCGACTGAAACTGACAAGCGGTGAGTGAGAGAGAGTGTGAATAAATATTCTAGTCCCCGGTGTAGAAAAGGCCAAATCTCGTTGCACACGAGACTCTTGTGGTGGCCATTTTGAAGTCAGGCAGTGTTATCCAATCCCCTGTCAGGGATATTCGGTGGCCATTTTGAAGTCAGGCAGAGAACCTGGAATAGCAAACAAGCACTGGTGAGTGCAACGAACATAGCAAACAAGCACTGGCGAGTGCAACGAACATAGCAAACAAGCACTGGCGAGTGCAACAAACATTATAAACAAGCACAGGCAAGCGCAACAAACCACGAGATGACCGAGTCCGCTCCGGCTCCCATGGGTGTGCTGGGAGTCTCGTTCCTACGCACTCCAGAGCCCCTCACTGTTTGAATCGGGCAGGGGGCATGGGCCTGCGGTGGCAAGAATGGCTAGAAGATTTCACGGACTTCATGAAAGGGTCTCAGGTAACGGACCTGTAACAGAAAACTGATTGCCCTCAAGAATCTGGTCGGCAAAGAAGTTGGACAGATCATAAAAGAGCTGCCTATTAAGTCCGCTGGCTCATATGATAAAGTCTGGGAAGCACTAAACCGCAAGTGGGTGTATTTGTCACACGTCTGAGACGCTTGGCAAGATACTGTGAGTTTGATAATTTCTCCACCGAAGATGCCCTCCGACTAAGGATCATAGAAGGCTGCCTATCAGAGCCCCTGAGGCGCAAACTGCTAAAGAAAAGCTACCCGCTAGAAGAGATTGAAGAAATGACAAGAGTTGAGGATCAAGCCGATGAACACGCAAAGAAGATGGAAGCTGGGAGAAGTGAAAAACGTGAACAGGCATTCAGAATGCAGTCTCGACAAGCGCATGGACGGTCCTCACCTCAAGTGCGCTCCTCCAGATCCAAGAAACAATACCATTCGTCAAGCAACTCACGCCGAAGCGCGAGCCACACTCAGAAACGATCGGAAAGACAATTGAAATGCTACAGATGTGGCTACGACTTCCCGCATGCAGACGCATGCCCGGCACTAGGACAACAATGTCGGAAATGGGGCAGAAGCAACCACTTCGAAAGCATGTGTGGTCCATCACACAAGGATGACCAACGAAGACAGCCCTGGCAACACCATCCCTCGGGCAGTCGTCACCACGTCAGAGCAGTTCAGGATAGACGAGACTCATCCACAGGGTCGTCACAATCCAGCTGTCACTACTGCCGGACCTGTGAATCTCGCGGTCGTCATCGAGAGAATCCAGCTCCCTCTCACCCATCCCACAAGACCGAAACGAATATATCCACTTCGTGGCTGATCCTGACCGGCTAAAAGAATACCCACGGTTAGACATCAAAGTTGGCTCTCATCACACCAAGTTCGTACTGGACAGTGGGGCATCACTAAACTACCTACCTATAGCGGAATATCAAAGAATGAGGCCGCCTCCCAAACTGGTCGATGCCCATGTGCAAGTGTACACGTGGATGTCAAAGAAACCACTGCCGTGTCTTGGGAAGTTCGCAACCGATCTATCGTATCGCGATCGCACGATACAAGCCTACATTCACGTTATTGAAGGGCCTGAGGCAGACAGTTTGTTAAGCCTGCCCACTGCAGAAAGACTAAAACTGATAGACATACTATACAAAGTGGATGACAAACTAGAGGTCATTTAAAAGTTCCCCAAACTTTTCCAAGGTCTCGGAAAAATTAAAAACTGCCAAGTCAGACTGCACATCAACGAACAAATCACATCGGTGGCCCAACACCACCGAAAAATCCCATTTCACCTGCAAGAAGCAGTAGAGAAGGAGTTACAAGACCTACTAGAGGCTGACATTATAGAGAGAACCGATGGGCCCACACCATGGGTCTCCCCGGTCGTAGTGGTCCCAAAGAAAGGAGAGACAAGCCAAGTCCACCTGTGTGTGGACATGAGAGCACCCAACACAGCGATAGAGAGAGAGAGACACCCGGGCCCCCACATCAGCGACATGATCACGTCACTCAATGGAGCAAAAATATTTTCAAAACTAGACCTCAACAAAGGATATCACCAATTAGAGCTGCATGAGCGGTCCAGATACATCACGACGTTCTCAATGCACCTAGGGTTATTCCGGTACAAAAGACTCAGTTTTGGGGTGTCCTCAGCAGCAGAAATATTTCAAGAAGCAATTAGAAGAATAATTCATCATGTGCCTCATGTACTAAATTATAGCAATG
Source organism: Triturus cristatus (assembly GCF_964204655.1). NCBI lineage: Eukaryota > Metazoa > Chordata > Amphibia > Caudata > Salamandridae > Triturus > Triturus cristatus. The sequence continues at coordinate 1,248,817,498 of NC_140592.1, read as the reverse complement.
ACATCCTGGTATACGGAGCAACAACTCAAGAACATGACAGAACGCTAGATCGGGTTTGTCATGCACTGACAGAGGCAAACCTCACACTCAACAAGGACAAGTGTGAATTCCACAAGCCAACGCTGAAATGTTTTGCACACATATTCTCCGGAAATGGCATGAAGCCAGATCCTGAAAAGGTAGCAGCGCTAAATGACACACCGAGCTCAGAGGACGTTGGCGATGTACGTTCGTTCCTAGGCATGGCCAGCTCCTGCTCCAGATATATACCAGACTACGCCACGATAAGTCACCCCCTGAGAACGCTCACCAAACAAGGGCAGCCGTTCCTGTGGTCCACTCATTGTGAAGGGGCGTTCAGAGAGATCAAGAAAGCGGTAGAGTCGGCTATCAACTTGGCCTACTTCAATCCCCAAAAAAAGACAGAAATCACAGTGGACGCCAGCCCAGTGGGGCTAGGAGCCATCTTAGCGCAATATGACAGAGAGGAAGACCGACGGCACATTGTAGCATATGCCAGCAGGAGTCTAACAGACACAGAGAGAGCATACTCCCAGCCAGAAAAGGAAAGTTTGACTGTCGTATGGGCGTGTGAACATTTCCACATATTCATCTTCGGAAAACACTTCACCCTGGTCACTGACCATCAGGCAGCACTGATCATCAATCACGCCCCAAGCGGACCATTAAGAAACCATCTCGCCTGATTGAAGAACTGTAAAGTTGAAACTGTCTTTTCATTTGTTGTTTCTATTTTGTTTGTTTACAGGGGGGGAGATGTAATGATGCACCCCACATGAGGGGCACTAGGACCTGCCCGAGGGAGGACGAGGGCGGGCGGAAAGGGAGGAGCAGGGGGCCAGGAACGGCAGTTAGCCGATACCCGAGATATAGCGAGGTCGCAAATAAAGAACCTCCACAAGAACCACAAGTGTCCGTGTTCCTTTTGTCCACGCAGGACACTACACCTAGCATGCCCCTTGCGAACTCTTGCACTGTGTTTGCGCCCCCTGTACTCAGAGTTGACAAAGTCAGTGCCAAGAACACTGGGGAGGCTCACCCCTCTAGTGTCAGGTTAGACCCACCTTTCGGCTCATTTTGTAATATGTTAATGGTGAATAACAATTTTAAATTAATTATATCATTAATAGCATGATAAAAATGAAGCAGCAGGTGCTGGAACATGACCTTGTAGGATTGCTAAGAAAACTAAAATGCTTTTAAATGTATGCTGTGTGCATGTAGGTAAGAGTGTGTGTTGTGTGAGACAACGCATGTATGTATTAGCGTGTTTCTGCATGCGTGAGCATGTGCTTGTGTGTGTGTATGTGTGTGTGTGTGTGGGTGTGTGTGTGTGTGTGGGTGGGTGTGTGCCTGTGTGTGTGAAAGTGAGTGACAGGTAAGGATAATGGGTAGTGTCTGAGCTTGAGGGACAGTCTTGATAAACTATTTATTTTTCAGTGCAAAACTTTTTGTAGACTGGAAAGTAGCTTTTAGTAGTGCAAATATTGCTTTGCTATGCTTTGTGCTACTTTTCAGTATAGAAAAACCACAGGAGTTTAACCCATAAACCCAACTGAGATCTGGGTAGGTACAGTATAAATACAACAATATCTCAGCAGGATATATTGTGATTACTTAAACTTGTATGTACTAGACATTACAGTCGGCGAACAAAAGAGAGGAGGCTTCAAATAATTCAATCCATGCGCCCATAGGCGTCATATATTACAAGAAGATCAGAAGAGGTACAAAACAGTTTTTAAAGCACTGTAGGGTATGAATACCCAGGCAACCCTAGTGGAATGTGTACAAAGTGCTCGTGACAGTGAAGTAACGGCGCAAGTGACAACGTGAAAAAACCACAGCATACGGCGCAGGAGAGTTTACAATATATACAGATTAAAAGGTTCAAACATCAACTTGTTCAATTTGTAATTTCCGTTATGTTAATGAACCAAGAGTCAAAAATGCGCCTAAGGCGTTCGAGCTGGTGGGCAATGGTCATCTTCAGGACCTGGGTCGCCTATTCGTGGAGTGCTCTGAAGCGCATTGAATCGAGCGCTGGCGTGGGGGAAGGAAGCGACGGCGATGTTGAGACTGGCAAGGAAGTGGAGTGTAATTAATGGATGGAATCCACAGCAATACGCTATTGGAATTGAATCGGGGTAATTGCAGGGACGTGCACCTTGTTCGTGAGTCGAGGTTGCAGGACACGGCCCAATTGACGAAAACAAAGGATCGAAATGAATCAGGAGACAGGAATCAATCCACGATTTCAGGGAGACGGAGATGCCGAGCTGGGCAAGAGAGCATCAGTGCTGCATCTCAGTGGATTTGGCGTTGCAATGCTCTCCTCCCCTACCGCGACGCAACCTAGCAGCCGTGGTTGCTGTGCTGCCGTCACTATTTCTTTCGTAAACGTGCCCCTAAGTGTCGGTTAGCAGGAGTGAATCAGAGAAAGAGTAACTGCAAAAAAACATAAAAAAGAGCATGTGGGTGGGAATGAGTGAGTATGAGTGTGAAGGAGAGTTAAAGATTATGAGGGAGTGTGATCAATAATGAGTGAGTATCAGTGATCAAGCGTAACTGTGAGTGAGAATGAACAATTGAGTGCGAGTGTGAGATTGTGTGAGTGTGAATGAGTAAATATAAGAGAGCAGGAGTGAGAGTGAAGGGTTATGTCTGAGAGTGTGCCCTTGACCCTGGCACACTGCTGGAGCATCTTGCCTTAAAGTGGCACCCATGCCAACATTCTGTCACTGGCAGAAGGCAGTTCTTTCCATGATTGGCACCTGTGACGCAATGTTTGGGTATAAGGGCACTTTCGAGGTTATTCTTGGTGTATGGGGGCATCCCTGATAGAATGAGGTCGCTGGCGTACTGGATGGATTTCTTGGCATAGAGGCATCTGTAGAAAACTGCTGGCATACTGCAGGGAAAGCATGGCATGGGGGCATCAGTGGTAAACTGCTAGCACTGGGACATTTAAGGTTAGTTTTTGGCATAAGGGAGAGCAACAGTGGTACATAGAAGGGGACAATCAAGACAAAATGCTGACCGTGACATACTGAAGGTAATCTTTGACACGAGTGTCACCTGTGGTTTATGGACGTCCCTAATAGTGGCACATTATATGCAATGTTGGGACTAAGATGGCACCCATGGCATATGGGGAACACCCATGACAATATGCTGCACCTGGCACAATGGAGGTACATTTTGACATTTTGGGCATCCCTGGCACATTTTGGAAAAACATGGGGTCAACTCTATGGGAGTGCCAGGTTAAATGGCAAAATGAGCAAACTTATGTGAAACTGTGCTTTAAAAAGCACTATCTGGTCACATTTTTTCAAACTTTTCTTTGGGGGAAACTTCTCCCCCTGGAACACTGCTTAGAAGATGCCAGGCTCGCTCACTTCATTTGCTACAATTCTGGGTAAGTACTAGGGTCCCTCCCCTTCACAAATCACCAACCACAGCTCCAAGAACAGAAGGTAGACAGGGTCTCGATGAGCACCAGTCACTTTCAGCAGCCCCCACTGCGACCACGACTAGGACACTCCTTGTTAGGTATTGTAAAATAAATGAATTCAGAGGGCAATGTACACCCACTCTTCCGATTAAATTAAAACTAAAAGCAAACATTTTTAAACAAGTTGTTGTCATGTTCCATTTTTTTAAAATACATGAAAAGTGAAGTGTCTGGATAAAAGAGTCACCTCTGTGCTTCACTTGAGTGATGACGCCCTGCAAAAGATCTTAAACAAAATGTATTAACAGTCAAGAATAATTTAGGTCAATAATTGAGTTCATATTCATCAAAGGTCCTCCCTCAATTAATATATGTGGACTACTATTGTTTATTTAAATCTCTTTCTTTTTCTCCCTATGGTTTATTAATATGTTTCTCATTGTAGTTAGTTCCCAGTGCAGATGAGTGGTATGTGGCATAATATATCCCTTTCAGATGAACACATGTGTTTTTCTTTTTCTAAATAGGTACAAAATACAGACAAAAAACAGGTAAGCAGAAAAATATACAATAATACACAGTAATTACGATTAAGAGAGAGAAAGTGGCATAGTACGTGGTACATATTTCAAATGGAACCAATTACCGGCATTCACAGGTTTTACCCAAGAAGGAGTAAAGATGAATCCATTTGAACTCATGAGATGCTGAAAGGAGGCTGTGCCTAAGTAGACCTCTCCATTAAAATAAAAAAGAGAATGTTGGAGGGAGGCCCGCCGGGTAGTCGGGGAGACTATTCCGGCACCTTCCTACCGCAAAGTTATAGCCGAGCGCCGCTGAGAAGCCTCCTCGGGGAGGTCTTTCTCCTATGATCGTACTAGGCCCAGTAACACCACCACACAGGACTCAATAGTAGTTGCGAGATTAGATTCTTTATCGGCAGTAATACGTGCAATATTTACAGAGGGATCGAGGGATCCTGTCGGAGTCTCAGTGTTCGTTCAAGAAGAGAGGGTAGCGGGACAGTCTTAGTGCCAGCCAGGCACGGGAGGGCTCTGCGCCAGACCTTGGATGCTGGTCTCAGAGCGGCTCGGATGTGGAGAGCCGCGACGGCGTCTGCAGGGCTCGGATGGTAGTTCCGCTTAGGTCGAGCCGCGACGAGGTCAGCTGGGCTCTGGTGGTAAGGTTCAACAAGGTCGGGCCGCGACAGCGTCAGCAGGGCCCCAAAGGTTTGTGAAGGTCTTTAAACACGGTGGAGCCGCGACATCGTCAGCAGGGCTCAAGGGGTGGTTCAGGGTGAGTCTTCTTCGTAGGGTCAGCCGCGATCCGATCAGCAGGGCTCTCGACTCCAGGATACAACTACTGCCCTGTTGTCGGGTCGCCCCAGATATAGGACGAGGGCCCTTTGATGTCCGGACCCGTGCGCCCGGAGGGGGCGGAGAGGACGGGTAGGGGGCGGCCAGCCGCCCAGCAGGAGAGGCGCCAGGCCCCAGAGAGCTGTGGGGTGATCACACCCAGGTGTGGAGAGACGGTAGGGGGTCCCATCGATACTGCCCTCCGCCGAGAGTGGGAAGGGCTCACGTGGTATCCCCCGAGCCAGGGGTTGGCGTCTCGATGTCGGGCCTCGCTGGGACCGAGGCCGGGTAGAGCAGGGTCATACAGGTGGTCACGTGGAGTGACGTGCAATCCAAGATGGAGGGGCCCCGAGGGGCATGGGACCTCGTGTGGCTTAGCGCGGGGAAACAGGACCACGCCACGAGGCCGGCTCCCACAGAGAACATCAACTCAAAAGAGGAAGCTTGTGCAGACTACTTCTAGCTGTAATATTACCTCTTACAAACAAGGCTTTCTCCTCCAAATCAGCACAATGAGATGAATATGAAGAAACACATCTGCACATAACATCTGTAAAAAAACATTTGAGATATTTCATATATAAAGCAAATGTCGATGGCATAAGAACATCAAAGCAAGTCATAAACTCTTTGCCACTCCTTACAATGCTGGAACCTACACCATAAAATAATTATGAGCACCATTTGCAGATGACATCCTTGAAATGCCACCATGCCTATTTCATACAAAGCATTGGGATTTTTTTTCCAAAAGGGAAGAAAACTATGAATGTGCACCTGTCCCACCCTGATACCCACCCTTAAAAATCCCAGTGACACCCTGACCTACCCATCCTATCGGGGGAATTTCCCACACTACCCCCTCCCCACATGCACCAAAATAAATGGGTGCCCTGGTGCTGCACTCTACTGCACTCGCGATCCAGCTGAAATGCACACTCACCCCCCAATCAAAACAACAGAAAACAGCAAAAAAAGAAAAAGAGAAAAATTATCAAAATGACAGAATTTTTTTTTTTGAAAAACAGAGTCGATATTTTCTGAGGAACTCCTGAATCTCTTCAGTACTAGTGAAAAGATAACATTGACCTTTCACTAGCACCTTCAATTCGGTCTGTTGAACAATGGATGCCTATGCACCCTGATCTTTAAACAAGTCGATCATCCTTATAAACTTCCTTCGACAGCGAGCCACAGATGCTGCCGTATCTGCGAAAATGCGGCACTGGGGTATGTCCTCGTCAAGAAGCTTTTCTTCACAATTGCCTTATTCAAAATATGCTCCTTAATACGATAATCAGAAAAGTTCAACAAAATGGTGTGAGGATATTTTGAGCTAGAGGAGCCCTGAGCCGGAACAGGATGGGCCTCAGTAATGGTCAAATCCGCAGCAAATTCAGGAAGTACATTGGTTTTAATAAAAATGTACCCATTGGTGTACTTGCTGGCCTTCACTCCCCTCGGGTATGCCCACAAAACGCAAATTGGAGAACTGCATGTAGTTTTCAAGCTCCTCAATCTTAGTTTCCGAAAACCTCTTTTTCTTTTCGATTTGGCTCGCTTCTCTCTGCAAAACTACCACTTTGTCCTCAAGTTCAGATATTCTGAATTCAGTCTCTTCTCAATCTTGCTGGGAGAGCTATCATGCTTTCCTCTATCTTTGACAGGCTCTCATATAGAGCTATGATCTCAAGTGTCTGTGAGACTTTTAGTTCCCTTATCTCAGACAAGATGGTGTCAAGCATGGTTTTAACTGAATGATCCTCCGTGCAGCATGTCCCCCCGTGCTCTTGATGGCTGGTGTGTCTTTTGTCCCACATTCAACTCAGGGAGAAGCTGGCCCGATTGCTACCTAATTCACATGTTGACCCTGAGCTCGAACTAGCAGATGCCTGCAATGAAGGGGTGATTGAAAAGGCAGAGAAATCTTTAGCAAAGGAGTTCGAACCAACTGCTGGCGGTACCAGTATTGCCTGTGACTGTAACTCTGATGATGTTTCTACTATCAAGGGATTGACTTGAAACTTTAAAGTAGGTCCAGTTGATTTTCCTTTGAAAAACAGAGGGTATCCCTTAGCTTTGCCTTAACCAACATCTACATCCGTGGTGCACTTTGGTAGCATCACATTATGCAGGTCTGATGATTCAGTCCTAGTGAAAGAATGCTGCAAGCCACTTACTCTAGAATCTGCCATTGCACTTTGATTGTTGACGATTTTGTCCACTTTGAACTCCTTCTCACTCCTGCTCTGACTGCTAATCGCTCTAGCACTGCGCCGCTGCCATTTTGGAGTACATTCTCAACTGCAGGCTTTGATTAGACCGGGCTACGACTGACTTACCTGCAGAGCATGCCTTTTCATTCTATGGGAGGGGGTAGATGAGGCGATGGCATTGCCCGTGGCATATGATGTCTTGGGATGCAGCTTTTTCGTACTCTGGCAATGCTTTACAAGCAATGATGCAGCCGTGAGCCGTTGGGTACAATTGAAGAATGCCTTACTGCATTTCCTCAGTTTGCGCCGCAACAACCACCTGCCACTTGATGTATGCCCCTGCACCCCGCAGCCGCAAGCCACAACAGCGTGCGCTAGCCCAGCCCAACTCCTTGTTGCCGGCTGCGCTCACCTCAGTTCATGGGAGTTTCGGTCACCGAGGAGGGGGGGAGAAAATGCCCCTGCAGGGATGCTCTGTTCTTGGCAGACTGGTAGTTCAATAGAAAGTGGTCCCGGGGCTTACAGTACTGGCTGCGGACGCCGCCTTCATTTGCAATCCCAGCACGTATGTTCGCATCCGTAGCTCCACACAGCGTCTATGACCCGGACGTGAACCACCGCTTCCATGCGGGGTGCGGCCAGATCACGAAGTGCACTAGCGGCAGAACATGCGGATTACGCCTTCCGCCTTGAATCATACCTGTGGTTACTTGCATGCATCTTGATAGCTAATTTACTCATATGTAAAATGATGAACACATCATTTTTCATGTAAAACCAAGAGAAATGAGTAATGATCGCCCTTGCATATCACATCAGCACCATAATACACGTGGTATCTAGAGCAGACATTTGCATATGTTGTGCTATTATATTATTCATGCTTTCATTATGGGACTTCAGAGATGTCAAATATTTTGATGTCATCAGGATTAAGGGTATTTAACATCCCTTCCTGGGGTGACTGAGGGTCACAGATAACATTATGTCACTTCCTGTGATGCCATTACTGTTAAATGGTAGCGGCAGTTTCAGTCGATAACCTTTCAAGTATTGCCCGGCGGTAATCGCCTCTCATACCACTCGATAATTTACCAATGAAAGAGGCAGGCGCCGGAGACTGGAAGGCAGGAAACAAAGTTTTATTCCGTCGGAGCAGAACACATCAGATCAGACAGCAAGGTATCGTCACGAGGTGCTCTAACTGCATCTCTGAGGCCTGGCCTCTTATACACAGGTTTATGACTTTATTGCAGGTTTTATTGTACATGGCACATTCTTGAGATTACTTTGATGTATAAAAGAACGTCTTCGGAATCCCCACTTCGAACTCGTTCCCACACATATCTACAGTGGAAGTCCCCACCCCATCTACAGTAAGAGATGGCTATCACGCAGCTGGACATTCCGCCAATTCCCGGGGGTGTGTGCAACCGGCCGGGTCTCAGGGGGTAGGGGCTTTGATCCACTGTATCCCTTTGATGTGGGGTGTTTCCCTTACAGTAGGGGCAATAAACTGCATCCGCAGGGCTAGGTGATGGCCTGGGATCAGTTCGGACAATGGGGCGCAGAGGAAGGGGGTTATCAAAGAGATGCGTGACCATATATGGGATGTCGGTCAGGCGTAGGATGTGGTTCCATGGCAGGGTCGCGCAGAAGGAGAGGGTTTATGGCCCGTGTATGAGAGAGCGGGGGTGGCCGGCGCGCGGGGGATGCTTGCAGCGCCAGGGGAACGCGCTGGCGGTCGACAATGAGCGGGGGAGAGAGTGGGGTGCCTAAAATGGCGGCCGTGCGTTCGCTGTGCGTGGCGCTGGGGAGGGGCAAGATGGCGCAGATAATGTTCAGTTACAAGCTAAATTTCCACAGTCCTCCCTTTTAACATATCTCGCCAGCTTGCCTGGCCGACATTTCACCTTCTTTAACCCTCCAGCTATAATATCGTTAATGTTTTCCATACATTCCTTAAAGATACAGAGTTTTTAGGGCAGGCAGGAGTAATCTGACACATTTTTACATAGTTACATACAGTTGATAAAGTAGGCGAGGAGGTAGTACATACAAAATTACATCAGCTGCGCCGCATGTCAGGCCCAGGGATAGGAGGAAGGGAGCTCGTTGGAGCACAAATAGGATACTGTAAAGCAAAAATGTTTCTGGCAAAACAAGGGATATTTCGTACATTACTTAAGGCCCAGACTTCGTGTGGAAAAAATAGTCAGTACAGTCGTGTGCATGGCTGGTGTTGTATGAATGTCATTATACAAAGTTAGATTTTCTTAACTTCTCAGTGTACAGTCGGAAGTGATTGATGCAACATCATAAAAACTCGATAGGAAGATGGTTAATATAAAAAGGTGGTTGGGAGAGGATTTTCAACTTAACATGGGTTCTTCTTTCCAGTGTCCTATTATAAAGAGCCATCACTGGTAAGCTCTTATTGTTGTTCTTCTTTTGTTGGCACTGTTGAGCACCGGCGGTGGAGCTAAGGTCCAGCTCAAATCCAATTTCTCACGTGGCAGGGTGTGACCATTCGCTGTTCTCCGATCACAGTCCTGTTCCCTAACACAGTTCATCATAGGTACTTTGAGACAGGGTACCCGCTTTTTGTTCTTCTGTAGTTAGGTCAAATTCATAATCCGTATAAAAGAGGGAGAGAGAGAGAAGGGTGTGACGTGCTTCGGGATGCCGAGGGAAGAGGGGGTGGAGTGGGATCGGATCAAAAATGCGGACCAAGGGGAGCAGAATCTTCCAGCACTGGGCCCATCAATCGGGCCCGACGGGTTGGGACTTCAGGCACACTGGTCAGTGAGTAGGGGGCCTCGATGTAGCCCTTCGTTCTATCGCTTATCATCCTGATAATGGTGCCTCGTCTCACGCCCTTTTTGCTTCGTTGCTTCCCCCTTGGTCGATGCCATAGATGTTCCATGGTCTGCAGCCAGGCTGTGCGTCACGTCCAACCCCTCTCTTCCGATGGCCGCAGGTTATCTTTGAATGGGTACAAGAAACAAAAATCTTAGAGAGTTGGCAGGGAAGCCATTTACATACTTCATCCTCTCTCCCAACCACCGAGTAGTTGCGGAAATGATTTTATCGGTTGCTGTATGATTGGTGTCTATTGACTCTAATGTTTGTGTGCGTGTTACCAATCTATTAATCATTGGTGGGGTGCAGGTTTCTGTGGGTGTCCCTGTCCATCGTCTGGCCTTCTAGGTGCCGATTCCTGCGTCCTACAATCGTTGCAGGAAGCCTGACATCTGTCAACCTTCTGGTCTATTAAAAAAAATTCGAACCGGCTTCTCCGGTAGAGACTCGTTCATCTCAACACAAGTTTTGTTAATACATATTTTCCTCCGCGGACTGCTAAGTTTATGAAAGAGTGCGAGGTGCTACTGTCATGCGTTCACGAGTATCCATTTCGGGGAGGAACATAAGCTAAGCATTATTTTTGCTGGCGACAATAGGTAACCCTTTGTCAGTTTAGGCGATGTATTATTAGAGAACAAGGTCATCAGCTGTTTCGTTCGGAATACTCTGAGACGGCTAGTATAGGGCTGGGGTTATCTTTGGGGGAACGGGGTGCCTTAGACATTCTATTTCGGGGTAATTGGGCGGGGGTAATTCTGGGCGGTGGAGATGGTGTCTTCTAAAAACAAAAACCACTGACATATAGTCCCCGTGATGAGGGCCAGAGTGGGAGACATCAGTCGTCTTACCTGTCCCTTCTTTCTCAGCCAATTAAGCTCAACATTTGCAGAAAGGAGAGGTAGTAACGTGGTAAAGTATGGTCGTTTTGTTTCTGTCAATTTGTTCGAACACCACCGTGTTTCAGGCCAATTATACACTTACCGGAGAGGTATGTGTCGTTAATTTATTCAAAAAGAAAAGAGGGCAAGAAAGCCTTTAGTGAAGGAGGGGGAGAGAGAGAGAGAGAGAGAGAGAGAGAGAGAGAGAGAGAGAGAGAGAGAGAGAGAGTGAGAGAGAGAGAGAGAGACGTGTGCATCAAGTAGGCTATTTGGCATATGTACGACACAAAACGAGAGAGAGAGACATGGGTATGATAATAGGCCACTTGGTGCACACACAACATGGAGTGGCATGGGTCTGTTCTATGTAAGAAAACACAAGCGGGGAAAAGACATAAATTCGGTGATCACGTACACACAAATACCGGATAGGGTGTGACAGTACATGCATGAAGCGCAGAAACTTAAGACGGAGACTCAGGGCTACGTTGAGTATGGGGGCCTCTCCTTCCGTGTCCTCTTTCCTATGCATGCTGCGTATTTTCAGTATTTTGTAGTTTATCTTGGGGGGTGTCGGACCTTTTACTCTCCTCCCTTTGATCGATGGACGAGCACTTCAATCATACGGTGACGCTCTCTTCAAGTGACCCAAGCATGAAATGCATATACATTCATACCGTATAATCGTAGCACACACGCACAATCATACCATACAGTTTCTCATGTTCCCAATGGTGGTCTGCACTTTACGCATTATCCCACAACGCTTGTCTATGTTTTTCCTGATATTGAACACGGTGCGGTCCATGCCCACTCCATTCTTCAGTCGGAACTTCGTCGTGACCTGTAGAGGGGAGAAAAGAGGGGAGGGGATGTGCAGGATTCAAAGTACCTTAGCGCGCGTAGACACGAAAAAGTTCTACTTACCACGTACCAGGCTAGCCGCAGGAGTGGGTAATACCACAGACCTATTATTCTTTTCGTCCGAGACAAAGATGCTCTATTTCATTCATCTCCTAAATTCGGGTTCCCTGGTCGTGCATGCATTTCTCAATTGGTCGTGTATTATGGTGCAAGATACCATACCTTGCATTCGGCATACACCTTAAGCTATGGTTGACCATTTTCCGACAACTCTTAGAAAAGACAGGTGTGTCGGGCACAAATTCCGTTAATCAAAAAGATTCATGTAAATGGGGTCTGCATTATCTGTTGCCTATTGCTTGGGAGTAACAATCATTTATTCAAAAGAAAAATCTTTATCAACCTATATGATTTGTCATGACACCGATTCAGTAATCCTTTCAAGAAGCCCTTTATTTAAAACAATGTCAGTATACAAATACGGGCCCACAACCGTTCAGGCCGGCCACGGCGTGAGAGGCGTCGAATATCATGAGCAATACTATCTTAGCTAAAAATAAAAATGGGTAGGTCAGCGATCAGTAAGGTGGTACGTATGCTCGGTCAGTACCCTTCCCGTCCCTCTGCTCATCATGTGTGGGAACATCACATTCATATCCTTTTAACACAAATGCCACGTGACCGGAACGCCACAAGGAGTTGTAGGCCTCTCCTACATCGGCGCCATTTTGGGGCGAGGTCGGGCCAGTGTACAGTCTAAGTCTTTCCATGAATTAGCTGTTGGACCAGAATTCCTTTCGGTAGTTCGAGAACTTTCGTTAGCGTCAGCTTGCGTCAGCATGGCGTCACCGCGATCTTGTAGCAATGCCATGGTCCGTTCTTGGGGCGGGGCAGCAGGCGGGTTCTTCCGCCGACAGCTTGAATCAGTCTTTCTCACTGCACCAAGCAGAGGCAAGGTGGCTGCCGTCCGGTGCAAAGAACAATGGCGGCGGTTTGTCCTTACCGGAAGTCCGCGGGAATCAAGTGCCAATGACTCCAGCAGATTCTGCAAAGCTGAGGGGAGCGTTTTGTCAAGGGTGGGGCCCACGCCCAAGCAGACAAGCTTTCGAGTCCAGAATCGTCTCACGGTGGGCTAGGCCTGGATCCGAAGAACCGACCGCCGGAGTCCAAAGGCAGCAGTAGCAGCAGCTCTTCGGTACAGCCACCGGAGAGGGGCCAGCAGCAGCAACGACAGCAGTTCGGATGGTATCGCCACCGGGGTGGGTCCCCGATTACTCGGCTGCGGGGGCCCACTCCTCACGTCGGGTGCTAGTGGCAATTCTGGTGAACCCGTGCTTGGGTGGTTGTCCGGCGGTCGAGTGCAGGGGCGCTAACTCAGCCGGATGGCGAATGAATGGTTGGGGTGCCCTCATCTGCTGGTGAGCCTCCACCTGGGGAGGCGGGGGAAGCCCGTCCGCGTCGCTTCCCCCCGCCAGGGCACCCTTCGTTATTGAAGGAAGAAGAAGAAAATGGGAAGATCCGCACGGCGTGGCAGGCTCCGCCTTGGCGCTGCCAGAGCTTCGGTGCTTCGTGCAGCCTCCGGCCTATTCGCACAGTCGTCCGCCACTGATGTCAATGGATTTTTGCATGGCTTTTATAGCCAAAAACCGACTAAAAGGACCGCCCAAAACAGGCCAATGTTGCAACTTCGAGGAAGGAGAGGCGAGGACGGTGTCACGTGGACGTGGATGCTTTGGGATGCAGGTCGCAGCAGACTGTCATGTAAATAGTTGTTTAAAACGTGTTTTAACCTGTTTACCCTGTTGGTGTGTTTGTTATACCTATAAGTTATTAAAATGTTATAACTATACTACTTCGTTGGAGTGTTTGTACATATTTGCAATCTGGCGACGAGCACAAGGATGCTACTGCGTAATCGGAAAAATAACATAGCCCAATTGTGCGCGATCTAGCCCTAGTTCGGTGACGTCGATGGTGGGTATCAGCAGGCTTCCGTTTGTGCAGGATTTGGTCATGCTTATTGGGCGGGGTGGGTAGTAGGGCAGACATGTTTAGGTAGCGAGAGCGATGGAGTCGGGCTACCTCGTGGCCATCTCGACCGTGAGCTTGGCTCCTTCCCTTAGTTCCATATATCCCACAAAGTGCTATTTCCTAGCATTACTTTAGTTTTGTAGGGTCAAAAAAAGGATCCTGCCAGTGGCCACTGACTCTCGGGGTCCCCCTTTGTATATTTTATGCCATAGCTTGCTATAAACTACGGCGATTAGTTTGTATTTTAGTGAACATGTCCTTATTAGGGGTGCCTTCCAGAGGAGCCAGATGGTCCACCTCTAATAAGCGGTCCGGGCAGAACCAACTACCAATCAGTGGGGAGAAGATAGGCATGACGGGTTTCAATGGGGACAAAAGTCAGCACTACCTATCTTTTCACTGCTTGCAAAGACTAGACAGAATATCTCTATTCCTCGTTATTTGTAAGCAGAGAATACCTCCAGAGAACCAATATCGAACAACTAGTGTTCGGACAATCAATCAATCAATCAATGGGGAGATAAAGATAGGCACGACGGGTTACAAAAAGTCTGCGTTACCTACCCTTCACTATTTGCAAAGACTAGACAGAATATTTCTATTCTACGTTATTTGCAAACAGAGAATATCTCAGAGAGCACTATTCTTCAAAACAATCAATGTTCGGACAATCAATCAGTGGGGAGATAAAGATAGGCACGACGGGTTTCAACGGGGACAAAAGTCTGCGTTACCTACCCTTCACTATCTGCAAAGGGAGAGAGAGAGAGTATTTCTACTCCTCCCCGTTTGTAGACAGCGAATATCTCAAAGAGAACAATCAATGAGCAATACTAGTATTTCAAAACTTCAAACAATCAATCAATTATTTCGCAATTTGTCGTGTATCACGACCTTACCCGGACCGCGTGGACAGTTTCTCGTCTTCCGCCTCCAGCGCCCGATCGTCCTCTACTCTCCGTATTTGCCGCGGCACTCCTGATGGTTCCCAGTCAGGACCGTAGATCACTCGAGAGAGGTCTGCTCGGAACCAGTGAAGTTCGGATGATCGGCTGCCAGACGAGGGTCTATTGGGCAGGAGCTCTCCCGATCGTTGCAGTCGTTCACTCTGTCGTCAGGACCTCTCCCACTGGATCCACGTGTCTCTGATGGGCCCCACGCTTGGGACGCCAATTGTTAAATGGTAGCGGCAGTTTCAGTCGATAACCTTTCAAGTATTGCCCGGCGGTAATCGCCTCTCATACCACTCGATAATTTACCAATGAAAGAGGCAGGCGCCGGAGACTGGAAGGCAGGAAACAAAGTTTTATACCGTCGGAGCAGAACACATCAGATCAGACAGCAAGGTATCGTCACGAGGTGCTCTAACTGCATCTCTGAGGCCTGGCCTCTTATACACAGGTTTATGACTTTATTGCAGGTTTTATTGTACATGGCACATTCTTGAGATTACTTTGATGTATAAAAGAACGTCTTCGGAATCCCCACTTCGAACTCGTTCCCACACATATCTACAGTGGAAGTCCCCACCCCATCTACAGTAGGAGATGGCTATCACGCAGCTGGACATTCCGCCAATTCCCGGGGGTGTGTGCAACCGGCCGGGTCTCAGGGGGTAGGGGCTTTGATCCACTGTATCCCTTTGATGTGGGGTGTTTCCCTTACAGTAGGGGCAATAAACTGCATCCGCAGGGCTAGGTGATGGCCTGGGATCAGTTCGGACAATGGGGCGCAGAGGAAGGGGGTTATCAAAGAGATGCGTGACCATATATGGGATGTCGGTCAGGCGTAGGATGTGGTTCCATGGCAGGGTCGCGCAGAAGGAGAGGGTTTATGGCCCGTGTATGAGAGAGCGGGGGTGGCCGGCGCGCGGGGGATGCTTGCAGCGCCAGGGGAACGCGCTGGCGATCAACAATGAGCGGGGGAGAGAGTGGGGTGCCTAAAATGGCGGCCGTGCATTCGCTGTGCGTGGCGCTGGGGAGAGGCAAGATGGCGCAGATAATGTTCAGTTACAAGCTAAATTTCCACAGTACGGTCAAGGGTGTGTGATGTCACTTCCGCTACCCCTGACATTTGGTGAATCAACTCTCATGTGGGAAGTTAGGATCTGATTCCTGAAGCCGAAAGACTCAGTGAAGTTGACTGGTTTTGGTGACAAGCGATTTTGATTCATGCTTGAGTGACTGTTTTGGACCTGTTGTTGTTTGCAGCCACTGATGATGAACACATATTCTGATTTAAAGGGTTCAGCTTGTGGTAACCTTGGACATCCAGACAAATGATGGATGTCTTTGCCAGAGGGGGCCTCGAGGTGCAAGCAGATGTCATCCCTCTAAGGGTGACTTTCAGTCTCTCTACCAGCCGTCAGGACCCCCAGTAGCTGTCTGTATAGATTAGAGGTCACACGTGGACCAATGGGAGGTACTGAAAGGTACAGGGATTGTCTCAGATCTGCGAGAGCTTCCCTCGACCAGCTTTGGGTTACCACTTCAGTTCTGTCTAAATGTCGACCATTTGCTGTTGGGAAAAGGAATTCAGCAGCTGTCGCTTTGAATTTCACAGTGAGAACATGACAAACTATTTTCAGCTGGATACGTCTGTTCCTAACCCTGCCAGCGTCATTCTTCCTTTCACCCTTAGGGGCATATTCTCAAGGACTTATTGCCGATTTATCGGCACTTTAGCGCCGCAAAAGTGGCGATAGATTTTTTGCCCTATTCTCAAGCTGGGGCAAACTGCCGATATCGCCAGTTTTCCAGCGATAGCTGCCGCAAAAATCATCGCCACGGATGAGAGCGACAATTAATGCTAATGATATGCAGACTAGGCGTTCCCGTGCAAAAACACACGAAAACACCAATTCGCGATATTCTCAACGACCAGACAGATCGGCGAAGCGATCAAAAAACAGGCGATAAGGTGCATTAGCAGCAGGGATTTAACACCTGCCTTTTACTGGTGTTAAGCAGGACGACAACCTGCAGTATGAAAGGGAGCCAAGCTCATAGCCACATCTGAAGACCAACACATGTCATGGAGTTACTGATCATGCAGCTCGGAGACCCAAGAGGGCCACAACACCCACTGCCACCACCCCCAGGACACCCCCCCGGACAACTCACCCCAGACTACCACCTAGGCAGCGCAGAACAAGACAGCGGACATTCCTAAAACGCACCAGCCTCAGAGACTCAACGCCAGAGGATGCCATTGCCCACTACAGACTCAAAAGGACAACCATCCTCCGCATCCTGACCCTCATTGCCCACAGGCTGATGGTACCAACACAGGGGAGAACCAACATCCCTCCGCAGACAAAGCTGCTGGCTGTGCTGCACCTGTTGGCCCCTGGCACCTTCCAACCAACAACTGCCGGAGTTGCAGCAGTCTCACAGCCAGCCCTATCAAACTTCCTCACACGTCTTGGACGCATGTCCACAAAATCAACGCCGGGACCCTGTATCTGCACCACACACCAGTTCCAATTGGTTGTGTTCCTGCGCAACCAACCCCAACGCCAACCGTTGCATGACGCCTCTGTGCTCCAGATCCAAGTTTGCAGTCACTGAAATGGGGGTGCGCCAGGTCATGAAGTCCCGTAGTCAACAGTAGTGTAAAAACAGTTCTTTATTGCAAATACATAAATCACCAATACGAAAAGCTCAGCCAACGCGTTCCATTCCCAACGGGAACTTCATCACGGCAACGTGTGGATTCAATTAACTGCAAATGCTGCGGGAACTCCCCAATACAATTCCATATTGCGAAAGTCAGTATTCAGAAACCTGTTGGAGGAAATGGTGACAATGGTCAAGCGTCCGTATAGTCACAAACGTAATCTGGTACAGTGTAATGCACTTGGACAAACCGGAATGCTTACAGGTATGATACATCCTGCATAAAAAGACAGTAACAGAAGTTCGTGTGGTCGTAATCTTCGTAGGAAAGAAAAGGAAGGTTACGACCACACAAACGTCTGTTAAGGTCTTATTATGCAGGATTTATCATACCTGCAAGCATCACGGTTTGTGTCAGCTTGATACCCCTGCACCTTCACTGTGCAGAAACAGCTGGAGACCAAGCAAGGGAACTACGCCATAGCTGGGTTCCCGCACGTGTTGGTGGCAATTGGCTGCACACATGTACTACTTGTGCCCCCTGCCGACACTGCACACAATCACCACAACAGAAACCACACACATTCCATCAATGTGCAGGCAAAAGTGGACCATCGGAGCATGTTCACCAATGTCGTCGCAAACTTCCCAGGCAGTTGCAAGATTCCTACATCTTCCGCAAGTCCACCACCAACCAGCGCTTTGAAGATGGCACCCATGGAAATGCACTGCTCGTCGGTAAGTACCAACTGAACACACCACACATGTCAACTCCACAATCATACAACTCACAACTGTGGGAATGCACACATTACAAAATCACATACAACATGCCAATCAACATGCCCAACTACCAGACACAACAACACAAGTAACTGTAGTAAACGTGACCAGCCATGTAGACAAATCATCCACGGTATGGCACCTCTGCCACAGAATTGCAGAATGTGGGGAGAGGTGGGAACCAAGTATGTGCGAAGGAGGTAAGTGACCCATCAATGCCAAGTGTGGCGGTGATGTGCTGGACAGACTTCAGTATGCAGAGCACAGACATGTCCATGTGGACATATACTGCTGGTGCTTGTAGTGTTGTGGACAGTGGACGCAAACAGGTCACCTCAGGCAGTGTGGAAGACCGTGGACATGTAGCTTTGTCGTCCTCCCCCCGTGAGCGTGAGCGTAGTGGCCTTGGCCAGCGTATGTCGTGAATAAATAGCCGGGCCTCTGAGCGTGGTTCAGTTCCGGGATGGCCACCAAAGTTACTACTGCGTGTGTCACTGTGTCTGACATATCCTGTCCATAGGCCTACACACACGTGGCCGACCACCTTCAACGGCCACATTTACACTGGAAATGAGGTGGCTACATTCCAAGAGAACCCGCGCACATCTCGTCATCGCATGCAGGGTCGTGTCTGCCAGGGTGGCACCCCCCACCCAGCCACGAGGCCGCCGCCGTGACCGGTGGTGCCTGCACAATCCTGTGTGCCTGCTGCACCCCAGCCCTGGTCCCCAGACCCGTCCACCGCCCAGAGATGACTGGCCCCCCCTGCGCACCCAGGCCTCAATGCTCACCTGCCGCCACCGGCGTGTCTCCAAGAGGGCCCACCACGTGCCAGTGCAACCTCCTCAGCCGATTGCTGGATTCCGCGCCATAGGCCCCCAGCGCATCCTGCGGCACCACACCATGGAGTCATGTGTGTGCTGACTGCTGCCTTCGGCGTACACTACGGTCCAGCAGGGCTCTCAATTCAAATCGAATCTTGATTGGCAGGACGGTGTTTCGAGCCCTACGCATCATCGTAGGCTGCACACCCGCTCAGCTCTGGTGCCACTTACTCACTGCACCGCAAGTCATTCCTACGTGGCAGGAGGCCCGCGCTTCCCGCTGTCTCAGGTCTACACTGCAGTCCAGCAGGGCTCACACAAATCCAATCCAGTGCGTACCGCCAGGATGGCGCACCATCGCAGGCTGCACACCCGCTCAGCTCTTCAGGTGCCCCTACCTCAGTGCACTGTAAGACATCGTCCCGTGGTGGTAGGCCCCTGTCAGCCACAGTGCATCAGGTGCCACCAACTCTGTGCACTGCAAGTCATCATCCCGTGGCAGTAGGCCCGTGCCGGCCGCAGTGCATCAGGTGCCACCAATTCTGTACACCCCAAGTCATCGTCCCGTGACGGTATGCCCATGCCGGCCGCAGTGCATCGGGTGCCACTAACCCAGTGACTCACAAGTCATGGACCCTTTATGATTGAGTCTCGTGGTGCGGACGCCATAATTTCACCTCCAGCAGTGGGGAATTTGATGTGGTAGGCCCCTTTTATTAGCAGGCTCACATGTTCTGTGACGCCTGTGCTGGGTGGGTGTGGTGTGGGTGTAAACCAGCCCTCAAGGAGTGGCTGTGGCATGCTGACAACTAGACCAGTGATCAGCAGATCACTACAGGGAAGACTTGGGACATGTAGCTTTGTCGTCCCCCCCCCGTAAGCGTAAGCTGAGTGGGCTGGGCTGGCGTACGCCAGTCCAGCGTAGGGGTGTGAACAATGAGCCAGGGGCTCTGGGCGTGGTTCAGTTCTGGGCTGGACAAGGAAGTAACAAATGCGTGTGCTCTGTTGTTGTGTCGGCGCCATCCAGGCTGCAATTGGCAATGTTGCACCCTGTGACTCAAGTCCCACAACATGAGCAACATGGACGTAAGGGGAAATAACTGCCCCATCATTCATCCATGTTTTATACTTGAATGATCATAGACATGACACATCTGTGTGAATTTGAATGTTTTATTCACATTCAGTGCAGTGTTAAAGCTGGAGCAGTACAGGGCTATGCAAACACCACGTTACATTGCTGCCCCGTGGAGGGCCAGCCAGAGTCTTTTAGGGAATGACAAGTACATCGGAAGAGGAAGAGTTCAGTCCGCAGTCTGATTGCTGTGTCATTGGTAACCAATCAGAATATGGCAGTCCATGTCGAGGTCCAAGGTGAGTGTCGCTGAGTGCTTCGGGGGACAGTGGAAGGTGATATTGCAGAGGGCAGAACCAAGCAGAAATAGGCCATATGGCGGGGATGAATGCTACTGCGTCCTTCTGACCACCAAGGCAGAATCATCCGCATCTTCGTCCTCTGTCTCATGTGCCTCACATGTGGGCGGTGGGGTTTTGTCTGCAGCACTGTGTGGCACTGGCACATCAGGTGCCGGAGGTGGAATGTCTGCCGCACTGTGTGGCCTTGACACATCAGGGGCAGGAGGTGGATTGTCTGCCGCAGTAACACTTCAGGGGGTGGAGATGTGGATGGAGTAGTAGCAGCAGCATTCATCCGCGCCAGGCCTTGTGGCAGCAATGCCATGATGAGGGTCCGTGGGGCATGGAAGATCCCAGCTACATCTTGCTGGTGTGCAGCCGTGGCAGCCATTCTTTCCGCCTGCATCCGCTCCATGTTCTCCATGTTCCTCTGCATGTGTCCCAACTGCCGAATGACATCGCTGGAGCCACTCGGACTAGACAGTTGTTCTTGTCTCAGAGTCAGGACTCCAGCGATGTCAGCCAAGGATCATTGGAGAGCATGGAGCAGATTGTGGGTGTCCGTTAGGGACTGTAAGTGGTCCATGATGGGACGTAGACGCCCACGTATGGCATCTAGTTTGGCTGCCATGAGATCGAACCCCACCCGCACCTGATCAGCCATCTTCTCCTGGCCCTCTAACACACGGCATTGGAAGGCCATGTGTTGTTTGTGGGGGTCATGGGAGACAGCTGTGGTGGTGGGTGCTTCCTGCTGTGTGGTCTGTGCAGGGGGTGAGGTCTCCTCGATGCAGCTGGGCTGCCCTGCTCCTGGAGGTGAGGTGCCAAAGCTGTCCATGAGCTCTTGGAGGGCGTTGGGGTCGAAGGTGTGGAAGTCCTCTTCGTCATCAGTGAAGAGATGTTCGGTCTGCACTTCAGGAGGTGTTGGTTCTCTCTCTGCAATGTGAAGGGGAGATGCAGTTTAACATTGTGTTTACATGTGTTGACGCATTGTACAAGTTTACATACAGACTGCATAACAATGTACATTGTGACTGATTGGGGGAGCTGCCTATTTGATGCAGGACAGTGGACATTTTGACAACATCACGGATGTGTGTTTGTACTTGAACATTGCCATCTCACATTTCCCTGCTTTGCCAAATGTGATTGGCCAGTTTCTACACACAAGCGGCACCAGTTGTGTCCTCTGTTCTGTTGTGAACGTGTTGCAGTTTGTACAACATTGTTGTCAATGTTGATCTGCTCTGAATGTTATGTGTGTGTGCTGCATTTTGGGAGAGTCGCCCCTGCAGCTCTGATTTTGCTGATCCTTATCCCTTTCAGGCGGTGTGCCTTTGAATTCTGTGCTTTTACAGTGCTGAGATGTTGCAAACTTGGGTAAATTGGGCTCATGGGAGTTGGGACTCTGGGGCATGATTTGTCCGCAGATGTGTTGTTGACGTCAGGGGTTGTTTGTGCACGTGGATGTGTCAGAGTGTGACCTGCTCCTTTACAGATGTGGTCCACACTCAGACACCTCAGTGTCGTGGCGTGCAACATGTCATGATATATTGATTGCAGCCATGCTATTCGTCATGCAGTGTCACTTGCATTGTCAGTGTGGCTCACAGACACGCCGCTTTGCTGCCGAAAGGAGCTTCTTTTGAATCAGGTTCCCACGCGCTTAGTGATAAGAAACAGTGTATTAATTCTGCAACGAGCTGGATGAGAATATTGGCTTTTTGAGTGATGCACCGGTGATGTCGAGAAAATAATTAATGAAGTGGGCGTCCAGGTGATTTTGAGACCGTCGCAGGACAGAGCCCTGTGTGCAGGGTTTTCGGAGTGGATACGATAAGTTTCCTTACCCTTGTCCTGAGGAGGCCAAGAAGGAGTACGAGGCCGAAACGCGCACACGTCAACAGTCTTTAACAAGAGGAGTCAGAACATAATTGATTATTCTTGATTAGTAAATGCACATTTATGATTTGTGATTTGGAGAGGGATCAGTACCTCGTGTGCTAAATTGATTACCTCATGAGTGGATCTCCTTTATTTAAGAGGCGACCATTGCTTTCTATTTTTGTAAAGGGTGTAGGAATGAAAGAATATAGGGGCATATCAACAACAACCGGCGATAATTATCGCAAAGCGAACTTAGCACTAGGATAATTATCGCCGGCTAGCGTGGATTTTTATCGCTGAGATAGCGTGCTATTAGCAACGCTTATCTCAATAGCGATAAAAATCCTCACACTAACTGGCTAACGTGAGATTATCGCTGGAAACCCAGCGACAATCTCACGTTTGCTTGTTGATAGGGACTCACAAACTTAGCCATGATATCCTCCTTCCATAGGATATCATGGCTAAGTCAGTCCTGAAGCAGGTGTTAGGAAAGTAGCGATAACAGGTGTTATCGCTACTTTTCCTGACGCTATGCTTCATAGCGTGGGGCTTGCTGATAGGAGAAATGTCGCTTAGCGACATTTCTCCTATCATGTCAGGTCAGGAACGCCCACTTTGCATCTCATTAGAGATGCAAAGCTGGGCGTTGGAAATCCCCACGCTAAAGCAAGGTTTCACGCGTTAGCGTGACCTTGCTAATATAGCGATAAAATTATCGCCGCTTTTCGTCCGAAAACGGCCGCTAAAGCGGCGATGATTTTTTATCGCCTCGTTGTAAATATGCCCCATAGTTTTGTGATGTGTATTTATTTGTATTGACATTCAGTTGTTTGAAAGAAGAAAACATTGAAGATTAAGATTCAGTATAAATAATAATGAAAACAAAATGAAGATAACTAAAAATTATTTTATAAAAAATGTGCTTGTGGTATGTGACTCTGTTTAATTAATATTTAAGAATTGACAACAGGACTGTGTACTGTGCATAAGGTAATATAGAGTTCCTTAGATGCGAAAAGACAGATAATTTTTTCCTCCTTGCCAACTTGCTTTGATGTTGCCTTTGGCACATGTGCATGGGTTAGTTGTGTTGTGAGATTGGTGATGTGTGGAAAAGGCCCACTCTGGGCACATAGTCGACGGGGGCCTACTTGCTGTTTCTAGGTGTGCTGCAATGTGCCAAGGGGATCAGGGACATGATCCAAAGTCATTGTGGGTGTGCACTGTGCCATACTTAATTGTGCATGTGTGCCATTGTGCCCATTTGGTTTTGCGCTTCACATCATTCCAGCGCCTCTTGACCTCTTTCATTGTCCTCCTCAGCACTCCGACTGCTTTCACCTTGTCCACGATGGACTGCCATATTCAGTTTTTTGTTGCCAATGACACAGTGGAGGTGATGAACAGTAGTTGATGGTGTTTTATCACCTCCGTTATTAGGATCCTGTTTTACTGCGGACTGAACCCCGTCTTCCTCTTCTTCTTCTCCTTGCCCGTCCCTGATCCCGAGGTCCCAGGCTGGTCCTCCATGGGGCTTGTGGAGTTCTGGTTGTCCTCTGTACTTGCTCCAGCTGCCTCCATTGTGCTTCACAGTTGTTTTGGTTTTGTTTGTGGTTTTTTAAATCTGCTTTTCGGTGATTTTTCCCGCCTGACGTGTGTGAATTGCAGGCCTGGCTCAGCTTATCGCTGATTTTTTTATCGCGGTTGGGCCCATCACCACTTTTTTCACGTTCGGCTTGAGATTGTTATCACCGTCCAGGTAATTTTATTGCGAACATTTGACGCGTTATCGTGAAACTATCGCATGTTACCGCCGTGTTGGGAATACGACGTTAACATGGAGTTATTTTCCCGTGATAGACAACAATATGAAAAATTGCGTTAACCTATTTTGGCGATGTTTATTGCACGTTCTTGAGAATATCCCCCTTAGTTTTTTTTGCTGGGGTGGCACAACAGCTGCACTAAGGGAAAACTATTTTATACATTGGGCTTAGAATTCTAGAGAGGTGTAAGAAAACGAAAGAAGGTGAGTCAGAAGAGCTGCATGCACACTTGAGTTTGAGCGTGCTTTGCAAATGGTACCTCAGTCCCTAGCACAGAAGCGCACTGGAGTGCGGGCATGGCTTGCTAGTGCTACCTCAGTCCCTAGCACAGAATTACACTGGCGTGCGAGTATGGTTTGCAAATGCTACCTCAGTCCCTAGCACAGAAACACCCTCGAGTGCAAGCGTGGTTTGCTAATGCTACCTCAGTCCTTAGCACACAAGTATACTGCAGTGCGAGCATGGTTTGCTAATGCTACCTCAGTCCCTAGCACAGAAGCACCCTAGAGTGCGAGCATGGTTTGCTAATGCTACCTCAGGCCCTTGCACAGAAACACACCGAAGTGAAGCGTGGTTAGCTAATGCTGCCTCAGTCCCTAGCACAGAAGCAACCTAGAGTGCGAGCGTGGTTTTGCTAATGCTACCTAAGTTACTGTCACAGAAGAACACTGGAGTGTGAGCGTGGTTTGCTAATGCTACCTCTGTCCCTAGCACACAAGCACACTGGAGTGCGAGCATGGTTTGCAAATGCTACCTCAGTTCCTGGCACAGAAGCGCTCTGGAGTGCGAGCGTGGTTTGCTAAGGCTACCTCAGTCCCTAGCACAGAAGCGCACTGGAGTGTGAGCACGGCTTGCTAATGCTACCTCAGTCCCTAGCACAGAAGCACCCTAGAGTGCGAGCATAGTTTGCTAATGCTACCTCAGTCCCTAGCACTGAAACACACCTGAGTGAAGCGTGGTTAGCTAAAGCTACCTCAGTCCCTAGCACAGAAGCAACCTAGAGTGCGAGCGTGGTTTGCTAATGCTACCTAAGTTACTGTCACAGAAGAACACTGGAGTGTGAGCGTGGTTTGCTAATGCTACCTCTGTCCCTAGCACACAAGCACACCGCAGTGCGAGCATGGTTTGCAAATGCTACCTCAGTTCCTGGCACAGAAGCGCTCTGGAGTGCGAGCGTGGTTTGCTAAGGCTACCTCAGTCCCTAGCATAGAAGCGCACTGGAGTGCTAGTGCGGCTTGCTAATGCTACCTCAGTCCCTAGCATAGAAGCGCGCTGGAGTGCGAGCACGGCTTGCTAATGCTACCTCAGTCTCTAGCACAGAAGCACTCTGGAGTGCGAGCGTGAATAGCTAATACTACCTCAGTCTCTAGCACAGAAGCACACTGGAGTGTGAGCATGATTTGCTAATGCTACCCCAGTCCCTAGCACAGACACACCCTAGAGTGCGAGCATAGTTTGCTAATGCTACCTCAGTCCCTAGCACAGAAACACACCGGAGTGAAGCGTGGTTAGCTAATGCTACCTCAGTCCCTAGCACACAAGCACCCTAGAGTACGAGCGTGGTTTGCTAATGCTACCTAAGTTACTGTCACAGAAGAACACTGGAGTGTGAGCGTGGTTTGCTAATGCTACCTCCGTCCCTAGCACACAAGCACACTGGAGTGCGAGCATAGTTTGCAAATGCTACCTCAGTTCCTGGCACAGAAGCGCACTGGAGTGCAAGCACGGCTTCTTAATGCTACCTCAGTCCCTAGCACAGAAGCATTCTGGAGTGCGAGCATGGTTAGCTAAAACTACTTCAGTCCCTAGCACAGAAACACACTGGAGTGCAAGTGTGGTTAAATAATACTACCTCAGTCTCTAGCACAGAAGCACACTGGAGTGCGAGCATGGTGTGCTAATGCGCCCTCAGTCCCTAGCACAGAAACACCCTAGAGTGCGAGCATAGTTTGCTAATGCTACCTCAGTCCCTAGCACAGAAGCACACTGGAGTGCGAGCATAGTTTGCTAATGCTACCTCAGTCCCTAGCACAGAAACACACTGGAGTGCGAGCGTGGTTAGCTAATACTACCTCAGCAAAGAAGGACACTGGAGTGAGAGTATGGTTTGTTACTACTACCTTAGTCCCTTGCACTACCTGCACACTCCAGAACCAGCATGGCTAGTTAATCTCACCTCAGTCCCTAGCACAGAAGGCACGCTTTAATTTGAGTATGGTTTGATAATGCTACCTTAGTCCCTACCATTGCATGCACACTCCAGAGCAAGCGTGGTTTGGTAATCCTACCTCAGTCACTAGCATTCCGTGCATGCTCCAGAGCAAGCATGGTTTGAAAGTAAGACCTCAGTTCCTAGCAATGAGTGCACACTTCAGACTGAGCATGATTTGATAATACTACCTCAGTCTCTAGCATTCCATGCACGCTCCAGAGCGAGCATGGTTTGATAATACTATCTCAGTCTCTGGTATTGCGTACATGTTCCAGAGCGAGCATGGTTTGATAATACTATCTCAGTCCCCAGCATTCCGTGCGTGCTCCAGAGCGAGGTTGGTTTGTTAATACTATCCCAGTCCCCAGCATTCCGTGCGTGCTCCAGAGATAGGATGGTTTGTTAATAATATCCCAGTCCTCAGCATTCCGTGCATGCTCCAGAGCGAGCATGGTTTGTTGATACTATCTCAGTCCCCAGCTTTTCATGCATGCTCCAGAGCGAGGATGGTTTGTTAATACTATCTCAGTCCCCAGCATTCCAGGCATGCTTCAGAGCGAGGATGGTTTGTTAATACTATCTCAGTCCCCAGCATTCCATGCATGCTTCAGAGCGAGGATGGTTTGTTAATACTATCTCAGTCCCCAGCATTCCATGCATGCTTCAGAGCGAGGATGGTTTGTTAACACTATCCCAGTCCCCAGCATTCCATGCATGCTTCAGAGCGAGGATGGTTTGTTAATACTATCTCAGTCCTCAGCATTCCATGCATGCTTCAGAGCGAGGATGGTTTGTTAACACTATCCCAGTCCCCAGCATTCCATGCATGCTCCAGAGATAGGATGGTTTGTTAATAATATCCCAGTCCTCAGCATTCCATGCATGCTCCAGAGATAGGATGGTTTGTTGATAGTATCTCAGTCCCCAGCTTTTCATGCATGCTCCAGAGCGAGGATGGTTTGTTAATACTATCTCAGTCCCCAGCATTCCATGCATGCTTCAGAGCGAGGATGGTTTGTTAATACTATCTCAGTCCCCAGCATTCCATGCATGCTTCAGAGCGAGGATGGTTTGTTAATACTATCACAGTCCCCAGCATTCCATGCATGCTTCAGAGCGAGCATGGATTGCTAATACTGCTTCAGTCCCTAGCATTCCGTGCATGCTCCAGAGCGAGCATGGATTGCTAATACTATCTCGGTACCCAGCATTCCGTGCATGCTCCAGAGCGAGCATGGATTGCTAATACTACCTCAGTCCCTAGCATTCCGTACATGCTCCAGAGCGAGCATGGATTGCTAATACTATCTCGGTACCCAGCATTCCGTGCATGCTCCAGAGCGAGCATGGATTGCTAATACTATCTCAGTCCCTAGCTTCCATACATGCTACAGAGCGAGCATGGTTTGTTAATACTACCTCACTCCCCAGCATTCCATGCATGCTCCAGAGCGAGGATGGTTTGTTAATACTATCTCAGTCCCCAGCATTCCATGCATGCTTCAGAGCGAGGATGGTTTGTTAATACTTTCCCAGTCCCCGGCATTCCATGCATGCTTCAGAGCGAGGATGGTTTGATAATACTATCTCAGTCCCCAGCATTCCATGCATGCTTCAGAGCGAGGATGGTTTGTTAATACTATCCCAGTCCCCAGCATTCCGTGCATGCTCCAGAGATAGGATGGTTTGTTAATAATATCCCAGTCCTCAGCATTCCGTGCATGCTCCAGAGCGAGCATGGTTTGTTGATACTATCTCAGTACCCAGCTTTTCATGCATGCTACAGAGCGAGGATGGTTTGTTAATACTATCTCAGTCCCCAGCATTCCAGGCATGCTTCAGAGCGAGGATGGTTTGTTAATACTATCTCAGTCCCCAGCATTCCATGCATGCTTCAGAGCGAGGATGGTTTGTTAATACTATCTCAGTCCCCAGCATTCCATGCATGCTTCAGAGCGAGGATGGTTTGTTAATACTATCTCAGTCCTCAGCATTCCATGCATGCTTCAGAGCGAGCATGGTTTGTTAATACTTTCCCAGTCCCCAGCATTCCATGCATGCTTCAGAGCGAGGATGGTTTGTTAAAACTATCTCAGTCCCCAGCATTCCATGCATGCTTCAGAGCGAGGATGGTTTGTTAACACTATCCCAGTCCCCAGCATTCCATGCATGCTCCAGAGATAGGATGGTTTGTTATGAATATCCTAGTCCTCAGCATTCCGTGCATGCTCCAGAGCGAGCATGGTTTGTTGATACTATCTCAGTCCCCAGCTTTTCATGCATGCTCCGGAGCGAGGATGGTTTGTTAATACTATCTCAGTCCCCAGCATTCCATGCATGCTTCAGAGCGAGGATGGTTTGTTAATACTATCTCAGTCCCCAGCATTCCATGCATGCTTCAGAGCGAGGATGGTTTGTTAATACTATCCCAGTCCCCAGCATTCCATGCATGCTTCAGAGCGAGCATAGATTGCTAATACTACTTCAGTCCCTAGCATTCCGTGCATGCTCCAGAGCGACCATGGATTGCTAATACTATCTCGGTACCCAGCATTCCGTGCATGCTCCAGAGCGAGCATGGATTGCTAATACTACCTCAGTCCCTAGCATTCCGTGCATGCTCCAGAGCGAGCATGGATTTCTAATACTATCTCGGTACCCAGCATTCCGTGCATGCTCCAGAGCGAGCATGGATTGCTAATACTATCTCAGTCCCTAGCTTCCATACATGCTACAGAGCGAGCATGGTTTGTTAATACTACCTCACTCCCCAGCATTCCATGCATGCTCCAGAGCGAGGATGGTTTGTTAATACTATCTCAGTCCCCAGCATTCCATGCATGCTTCAGAGCGAGGATGGTTTGTTAATACTATCTCAGTCCCCAGCATTCCAGGCATGCTTCAGAGCGAGGATGGTTTGTTAATACTATCTCAGTCCCCAGCATTCCATGAATGCTTCAGAGCGAGGATGGTTTGTTAATACTATCTCAGTCCCCAGCATTCCATGCATGCTTCAGAGCGAGGATGGTTTGTTAATACTACCTCACTCCCCAGCATTCCATGCATGCTCCAGAGCGAGGATGATTAGTTAATACTATCTCAGTCTCCAGCATTCCGTGCATGCTTCAGAGCGAGGATGGTTTGTTAATACTATCTCAGTCCCCAGCATTCCATGCATGCTTCAGAGCGAGGATGGTTTGTTAATACTATCTCAGTCCCCAGCATTCCAGGCATGCTTCAGAGCGAGGATGGTTTGTTAATACTATCTCAGTCCCCAGCATTCCATGCATGCTTCAGAGCGAGGATGGTTTGTTAATACTATCCCAGTCCTCAGCATTCCATGCATGCTTCAGAGCGAGGATGGTTTGTTAATACTATCCCAGTCCCCAGCATTCCATGCATGCTTCAGAGCGAGGATGGTTTGTTAATACTATCCCAGTCCCCAGCATTCCGTGCATGCTCCAGAGATAGGATGGTTTGTTAATAATATCCCAGTCCTCAGCATTCCGTGCATGCTCCAGAGCGAGCATGGTTTGTTGATACTATCTCAGTCCCCAGCTTTTCATGCATGCTCCAGAGCGAGGATGGTTTGTTAATACTATCTCAGTCCCCAGCATTCCAGGCATGCTTCAGAGCGAGGATGGTTTGTTAATACTATCTCAGTCCCCAGCATTCCATGCATGCTTCAGAGCGAGGATGGTTTGTTAATACTATCTCAGTCCCCAGCATTCCATGCATGCTTCAGAGCGAGGATGGTTTGTTAATACTATCTCAGTCCTCAGCATTCCATGCATGCTTCAGAGCGAGCATGGTTTGTTAATACTTTCCCAGTCCCCAGCATTCCATGCATGCTTCAGAGCGAGGATGGTTTGTTAATACTATCTCAGTCCCCAGCATTCCATGCATGCTTCAGAGCGAGGATGGTTTGTTAACACTATCCCAGTCCCCAGCATTCCATGCATGCTCCAGAGATAGGATGGTTTGTTAATAATATCCTAGTCCTCAGCATTCCGTGCATGCTCCAGAGCGAGCATGGTTTGTTGATACTATCTCAGTCCCCAGCTTTTCATGCATGCTCCGGAGCGAGGATGGTTTGTTAATACTATCTCAGTCCCCAGCATTCCATGCATGCTTCAGAGCGAGGATGGTTTGTTAATACTATCTCAGTCCCCAGCATTCCATGCATGCTTCAGAGCGAGGATGGTTTGTTAATACTATCCCAGTCCCCAGCATTCCATGCATGCTTCAGAGCGAGCATAGATTGCTAATACTACTTCAGTCCCTAGCATTCCGTGCATGCTCCAGAGCGACCATGGATTGCTAATACTATCTCGGTACCCAGCATTCCGTGCATGCTCCAGAGCGAGCATGGATTGCTAATACTACCTCAGTCCCTAGCATTCCGTGCATGCTCCAGAGCGAGCATGGATTGCTAATACTATCTCGGTACCCAGCATTCCGTGCATGCTCCAGAGCGAGCATGGATTGCTAATACTATCTCAGTCCCTAGCTTCCATACATGCTACAGAGCGAGCATGGTTTGTTAATACTACCTCACTCCCCAGCATTCCATGCATGCTCCAGAGCGAGGATGGTTTGTTAATACTATCTCAGTCCCCAGCATTCCATGCATGCTTCAGAGCGAGGATGGTTTGTTAATACTATCTCAGTCCCCAGCATTCCATGCATGCTTCAGAGCGAGGATGGTTTGTTAATACTATCTCAGTCCCCAGCATTCCAGGCATGCTTCAGAGCGAGGATGGTTTGTTAATACTATCTCAGTCCCCAGCATTCCATGCATGCTTCAGAGCGAGGATGGTTTGTTAATACTATCCCAGTCCTCAGCATTCCATGCATGCTTCAGAGCGAGGATGGTTTGTTAATACTATCCCAGTCCCCAGCATTCCATGCATGCTTCAGAGCGAGGATGGTTTGTTAATACTATCCCAGTCCCCAGCATTCCGTGCATGCTCCAGAGATAGGATGGTTTGTTAATAATATCCCAGTCCTCAGCATTCCGTGCATGCTCCAGAGCGAGCATGGTTTGTTGATACTATCTCAGTCCCCAGCTTTTCATGCATGCTCCAGAGCGAGGATGGTTTGTTAATACTATCTCAGTCCCCAGCATTCCATGCATGCTTCAGAGCGAGGATGGTTTGTTAATACTATCTCAGTCCCCAGCATTCCATGCATGCTTCAGAGCGAGGATGGTTTGTTAATACTATCTCAGTCCCCAGCATTCCATGCATGCTTCAGAGCGAGGATGGTTTGTTAATACTATCTCAGTCCCCAGCATTCCAGGCATGCTCCAGAGCGAGGATGGTTTGTTAATACTATCTCAGTCCCCAGCATTCCATGCATGCTTCAGAGCGAGGATGGTTTGTTAATACTATCTCAGTCCCCAGCATTCCATGCATGCTTCAGAGCGAGGATGGTTTGTTAATACTATCTCAGTCCCCAGCATTCCATGCATGCTTCAGAGCGAGGATGGTTTGTTAATACTATCTCAGTCCTCAGCATTCCATGCATGCTTCAGAGCGAGGATGGTTTGTTAATACTATCTCAGTCCCCAGCATTCCAGGCATGCTTCAGAGCGAGGATGGTTTGTTAATACCATCTCAGTCCCCAGCATTCCATGGATGCTTCAGAGCGAGGATGGTTTGTTAATACTATCCCAGTCCTCAGCATTCCATGCATGCTTCAGAGCGAGGATAGTTTGTTAATACTATCCCAGTCCCCAGCATTCCATGCATGCTTCAGAGCGAGGATGGTTTGTTAATACTATCCCAGTCCCCAGCATTCCGTGCATGCTCCAGAGATAGGATGGTTTGTTAATAATATCCCAGTCCTCAGCATTCCGTGCATGCTCCAGAGCGAGCATGGTTTGTTGATACTATCTCAGTCCCCAGCTTTTCATGCATGCTCCAGAGCGAGGATGGTTTGTTAATACTATCTCAGTCCCCAGCATTCCATGCATGCTTCAGAGCGAGGATGGTTTGTTAATACTATCTCAGTCCCCAGCATTCCATGCATGCTTCAGAGCGAGAATGGTTTGTTAATACTATCCCAGTCCCCAGCATTCCATGCATGCTTCAGAGCGAGCATAGATTGCTAATACTACTTCAGTCCCTAGCATTCCGTGCATGCTCCAGAGCGAGCATGGATTGCTAATACTATCTCGGTACCCAGCATTCCGTGCATGCTCCAGAGCGAGCATGGATTGCTAATACTATCTCAGTCCCTAGCTTCCATACATGCTACAGAGCGAGCATGGTTTGTTAATACTACCTCACTCCCCAGCATTCCATGCATGCTCCAGAGCGAGGATGGTTTGTTAATACTATCTCAGTCCCCAGCATTCCATGCATGCTTCAGAGCGAGGATGGTTTGTTAATACTATCTCAGTCCCCAGCATTCCATGCATGCTTCAGAGCGAGGATGGTTTGTTAATACTATCTCAGTCCCCAGCATTCCGTGCATGCTCCAGAGCGAGCATGGATTGCTAATACTACCTCAGTCCCTAGCATTCCGTACATGCTCCAGAGCGAGCAAGGATTGCTAATACTATCTCGGTACCCAGCATTCCGTGCATGCTCCAGAGCGAGCATGGATTGCTAATACTATCTCAGTCCCTAGCTTCCATACATGCTACAGAGCGAGCATGGTTTGTTAATACTACCTCACTCCCCAGAATTCCATGCATGCTCCAGAGCGAGCATGGTTTGTTATTATTATCTAGGTCCCAATATTGCGTGGACTCTCCAGAGCACGCTGGGTTTAATAATGCTCCCTCTGTCTCTAACCCCTGTCCAGTTGGTACCCAAGAGCAAAACGTTTGGAAGAAGGGGGCCTGGGGGAATGAAATCTACAGCATAACCGGAAGAATATTTTCTGCTGTTCATGGTAGAGGTCTTCTTTGTGAAATGTTCACAGACACTAAGCTGCCCAAGGGCACTAGATAAAGTTAGGCATCTGGACAGCAATGAAAGTGAGGCATAGATGAGGACAGTGCTTCTTAACAAACTGCTATTATGCTAACTTAAAGTTTATTTCATCTCCCCTCATGCTCCTTTCACCCCCTCATGCTCCTTATACCGACCCATCTGCTCATTCAATCTATCCACTCAAATTATCTCCA
The DNA here is from genome assembly GCF_964204655.1 of Triturus cristatus. Taxonomy (NCBI): domain Eukaryota; kingdom Metazoa; phylum Chordata; class Amphibia; order Caudata; family Salamandridae; genus Triturus; species Triturus cristatus. The sequence goes on along the minus strand of NC_140592.1, from coordinate 1,248,784,105 downwards.
TCTCGTCCCCTTACGCTTTTTCCATCTGCCCTCATGCATGCTTCTCTTCACCTCATACTCCTTTCATATCCCCTCATGCAGTGCTTCTCTTCACCTCATACTCCTTTCATATCCCCTCATGCAGTGCTTCTCTTCACCTCATACTCCTTTCATATCCCCTCATGCAGTGCTTCTCTTCACCTCATACTCCTTTCATATCCCCTCATGCATGCTTCTCTTCACCTCATACTCCTTTCATATCCCCTCATGCAGTGCTTCTCTTCACCTCATACTCCTTTCATATCCCCTCATGCATGCTTCTCTTCACCTCATACTCCTTTCATATCCCCTCATGCAATCTTTATCTTCAGTCTTATACTCTCTCTCTCTCTCTCTCTCTCTCACACTCTCTCTCTCTCTCTCTCTCCTTATGCAGCCTTTATCGCTCACCTTATTTCTCATGCACTCTTATCCCTCCATTATGCTCCTTTGACTGCTCCACCACCGTACTGTTTTCATCTCTCCCCTCGAATCATTTCTCACATCATCCTCTGTTTATATCTCTCCTATTTATCACTCCTTGTCCATTTAACTGTCTGGTTTCACTCTGTTCATCTCTCACTGTGCTCCCCTCATATCTTCCTTCAAGCACCAGCCCCGCCATCTCTCCCCCTTACTTCTCTCTCTCTAGCTGTAGCAGACATGTGATTGGTGGTAGCAGGTCACCTTTGAAAGGAAGAATTGTACTCTCCCTCCATCATGAAACACTTAGACTGAGAGCCCCTCTTCCCTTTCCTCAATCTCCAACGCTTTCGCCTTTCCTCCTTTCTTTCCTCTCCTCTCTTCTCCAACCCTGGTCTGCCTCTTTCGGGCAGCAGCCCACCTGTGATTAGTAGTAGCAGGTGTCATAGCGTTTTACTATTAAAACGGCTGATTGACGGGTCAGGGCCCTGTGTGAGTCCCAAAGAACAAGGGCCCTATGCGTTAAATTACAATAAAACCCAGAGAACCCACTTAGAAAATTCAACACAGTAAAATCCATACCGGAAAATCTACTTTGGACAAGAGTACAAATCATGAAGTTTGATTTAAAATTTTGAAATCATTACAGATAGATAAAATAGTCAGTTCAAATCACAATGCAACTAAATGAGAATTAGCATTGGATAATAATGACTGAGACCAGAGACTAGACAAAGTCTAGCATAAAGCAAAACAATGCATTAGCAAAGAGATAGACATGACATCTACACGTTTGAAGGCAGACTCCATGTTAGTCTACCTATTGAATCTATACTTAGAGATGTTAAAGGACTTGTCCTTTAACATCTCTAAGTATAGATTCAATAAGTAGACCAACACGGAGTCTGCCTTCAAGGAAAGCACAGGAAAGACCCCTGAATCAGTCTAATTACAAGGTTATAGAACAGTCAATCATAAGGACATGCTCGATAAGAGTTCCCAAAAAGTATGTCTCACTTCCCAGAAACAGCATGTTACATAATTTTCCAAACAGAGAGTTTGCACTGCCACTATGGCGTGAAAGAATTGATTGATTAAAATACCCAATGTTGAAACAGAAAACACATCACATGGAAAATGAGCACACCATTTTGCATGAATAATAAGCAGTGATTTTTACCCTTAATGCTAGCGAACAGCAAACAATGGCACATTTGAAATTTCATATGCAGCCTCTGTTAAGCAGAGAAAGTGGCCTAGTAAGGATACAGTAAAGCTCTGTTCCCAAACAAGAAAAATAATACAATTTAGGTTACAGCAGAACAGCACCATAAAACTGACAGAATTTAAGAATATTTTTAAAAAACGCTGACGAACTGACAGAATTTAAGAATATTTTTACAAAACGCTGACGGACATGTTTTAACTCGAGCTGCACAGACAGAGAAACGAGAAACCACATTTTCACTGTGCACAGTACAACACATGTAAATGGATTTGAGCTCTTGTTTGGTGAACTTTAAAAGCTCCATCATGTCAAATACAGTATGTATAGTTTGTTTACGGGCCCTCCAAGTTAATCAAACACACTTACGGCCATATCAGCAACGGCCAGCGATCATTAACGCTGGCCGTGCTTAGCGATAATTTTATTATCGCGGGCTATCTCTGCTTTTTATCGCCCTGGTAGCACGTTATCATGAACGCGCTGCTCCAGGGCGATAAAAATTCCTGAGATAGCAATGTTATCGCAGTTTTGCAGGGAACATCGCTGGTTTCCCAGCGATGTTCCCTGCAAAAGGGCGATAACCTTGCTGATACGACCCTGTGGTCCTATCAGCATAATCCACCCCCAATGTTAGGGGTGGCTTAGTCAGGACTTTAGCAGATGTTAGTTTTTGGAGAAAACAGCAGTTCTCTCCAAAAACTAACGTTTGCAAAAATGCAAGGGCATCCTTGCTGATAGCGCAAAGACGCGTTATTGCTCTCCTGACATGTAGTGTATGTCAGGAACGCCCACTTCGCATCTCATTAGAGATACAAAGGAAAGCATAGTGTAAAAGGGTGCTAACATGCAAATACGCATGTTAGCACCCTCTTGCTGATAGGGCGTTGGTTTTATCTCCGCTTTTCTGGCTTTTAAAGCCAGAAAAGCGGAGATAAAGCCCTTGACGATATGCCCCTATGGGGCATATCAGCAACAACCGGCGATAATTTTCACTGAGCGTTCTTAGCGCTCGGATAATTATCGCCATCTAGCGCCGATTTTTATCGCTGAGATAGCGTGCTATTAGCAACGCTTATCTCATCAGCGATAAAAATCCTAGCGCTAACTGGCGAACGTGAGATTATCGCTGGAAACCCAGCGATAATCTCACGTTAGCTAGTTGATAGGGACTCACAAACTTAGCCATGATATCCACCTTCCATAGGATATCATGGCTAAGTCAGTCCTGAAGCAGGCGTAAGGAAAGTAGCGATAACAAGGGTTATCGCTACTTTTCTTGACGCTATGCTTCATAGCGTTAGGCTTGCTGATAGGAGAAATGTCGCTTAGCGACATTTCTCTTGTTATGCCAGGTCAGGAACGCCCACTTTGCTTCTCATTAGAGATGCAAAGCTGGGCGTTAGGAATCCTGACGCTACAGCAAGGTTTTACGCGTTAGCGTGGCCTTGCTAATTAGGCGATAAAATTATCGCCGCTTTTCGGCCAAAAACGGCCGCAAAAGCAGCGATAATTTTTTATCGCCTGCTTGTAAATATGCCCCAATATTTGTTAATTTTAAAATTCACTCCTACACAGGCAACCATGTAAGGGAAGAGTTGTTGTTCTCACACCTTATTATAAACACTGACATAAGATGGGGACTTTTCTCGCTGCCCTTTTGCTGAACCCCATTTTCCCTTCCCTCTTGCACCTGTCCTTTCTCTTGATCTCCCCTCATTCTGTATTAATATATATATATATTATCTTATGGGGAAAGAGGAGAAGTGGAGACAGATGAACCACAAGCATGAAATGACATACATCCATGCACAGGTCAACTGTAGTGGGACACGTCCAATTAGGAGCAAGGAGCATAATACCTTCTTAAAAGCTGTAAAAGTTTGAGTAAATTGGCTATTTGATGGCTATTCATTCCAGAATTTGTGCTTTCTTACTGTGAGAAGTTTTAAGCAATAAGCAGTGCTCGGGTGGAAAGCCCTTAAGAGACAATGAGGGATTATCAGTTTGGTGAGAAATCATGCCCAGTTTTGTAACAGGCTATATGAACTATACAGATTCTCTTATGGGCAGCGGCAGCTGGCCTTGTCGGTCTCTGGCACGTGCCATGTGATGCATTTTTTTTATGCCTGTCACTAGTCTTCCTGCCATGTTTTGAAGGCTTTGCAGATTTTCCGATAAAATTAGGATCATGGAAGAAACCGCAGGCGGCTCCCACTTCACCGAACTACACAGACATTCTTGAGAGATTTGAGGTGGCCATAACCTGTGACCCAGACCTTCTGTATTTGAGGGAGAAATGATAACTGTTGGACAAAACAACTCAACATGAAACCTAGAGAAGGGGTATCTCCCAATTGTCGACGCCAAAGGTCTGGTGTCCAGCCTTGACATTCAAACGATGATAAGCACTTCTGTTAAATCCCCGTTCAGCCCAACAATGTTACTGGTTGTCCAATTCTGGATGGCCAAGAGTCATTCTTTGAGCCTGATGATGTAGTTTATAGACCCCATGATCAAACCACTTCATGAAATACTGCATGTAAAGATAAGCTTCAAGCTCCCACAGTACTCAACTCCCCCCTTCCACCGAGCCCCTCCGTCACCCCTTACTGTTATCCCTGAGACACCTTCGACGTCGCAAGCAGCCCAGCTACCTAACGGAAGAGGACATTCTAGCTCTCCTCCTTACTTACAAGTCTGATCCTGAAGCCCCAAGTCCACTGGACATGATTGACGAACACGTTATCCATACGGTTGCAATCAACTTCTATAGATCAACTACTCTCCGCAACAGAGGAGTTATTAGCAACAACCTTGTGCAAGTACCCATTTCCACCCTAACTCACAACACACACCCCAACCCCCCTCTCGCCGGCCTCTTAATTAACTGCTGCTCAGCAGAAAAACATGCCTGTGATGTCGCCGATCTCATCCTGAGCCAAACATCTGACGTAGCAATCCTGACCGAATCTTGGCTCAATGAATCCTCATCTCCTTCCCTAGACCTATTAGTCCCTCCTAATTATAATATCTCAAGGCTGGACAGGCAATCAAAAAAAGGGGGAGGCATTGCTTGCATCTATCGTTCTAACCTCCTCGTAACTGAACTTCATGCAGATCCCACAGACTCCTGCAAATATCTTGCACTCTCCATATGCAACAACGGCACTCAATTGTGCAGACTGCACATCTTCTACCACCCCCCAGGTATGAATGACACCTTCACTGACCACCTCATGGAAATCATCACCGCCAAGGTTTCCCCCAATTCTAAAGACATTTTCCTCAGTGACTTCAATCTGCACTGGAACAACCTCAAGGACCCTCAGGTCAACGCCATCCAAGACTTCCTGGCTGACCAAGCCCTTACCCAAGCCTGCACACTCCCAATACACTCGAAAGGCACCACTCTCGATTGGATCATTGCTAAGGAATCAGCGGTCCAGCTTATCTCTATAGTCCCATGCGATTGGTCTGATCACCTCGCTATTACCTGGCACCCACAAGACATGGCCACCACAATCTGTGAATCCAAAATGTTGGGTTAGAGACACAAAGAGCCTAGATCTTGTGAAACTGGCTGTACACTGCGAGACTGACCTCCTTCCCCCCCAAATATTTCAACGTTCAACAACCTCACAGAACACTATACCTCAACTATGTCTAACAAACTTGATGATCTTGCCCACTAAAGCTAAACAGAACCCAAATCAAAGACAGAAACCCCTGGTTCAATGGATCCCTCAACAATGAAAGGAGAACCCTCCGGCAGACAGAAAGAAACTGGAGACAGCACCCCTCAACCTCCCACTTAAATCTTCTCAGCCAGTCCAGAAATACCTATAATAGGAACATCCTAAATTCAAAAAAAGAATTCTTCAGATCAGAACAGGTGAACGCCAAGAACAGACCTCGCAAGCTCTTTGAAATGGTCAAACATCAATATAATAAACTGGCTAAAACCTCCAAAGAAACCCCTAAATCTCTAATAACATGCAAGGACTTCTCCTCCGTTTTCTTTGACAAAATCACTGCCCTAGGAAACATACTTAGATTCTCTACCTACTCCCAACCCCCTCCGGACCTGCCTCATCTCTCCGCACTGCCCCCCCAGACATCACCCAAAAACCAAGCGCACTGATCCAACTTCATAATACATGACGACCATTCCGTCTCGGAAATTCTATCCTCCTTAAACCCAAATAACCACTTTAATGACCCACTCCCCTCCAACTGTTTGGCCGCTGCCTCCAAATCTATCATTCCTATTTGGACTGCAATAATCAACGTCTCCCTTCTACAGGGACTCTCTAAAAGCCGGTCAAGTCATCCCCATCTTAAAAAACCTACACTGAATCCTGCCTCTCTAGACAACTATAGACCTATATCCAATATCCCACTCCTAGCTAAAGTCATGGAGAAATGTGTACAACTTCAACTGAGCCAACACATCACCAACTTCAACCTACTAGACGATTTCCAATCTGGGTTCAGGCCTGGTCACAGCACCAAAACCACCATTTTCCATCGTGGATGATGCTCTCCAAGCCCTTGACCAAGGCAAAACCTGTCTCCTAATCCTTTTAGATGTATCCTTGGCTTTCGATATGGTCAACCACAAGAAACTTCTAGAGCTCAAACTCAGAATGGGACTGGATGACTCTGTACTCGAATGGTTTAGATCCTTCCTCCAGAGATTCTTAATCAACGGTAACCTTTCCGCTCCCTCTCCGATTACGGTCGGAGTCCCCCAAGGATCAACCCTGTCCCCTACCCTCTTCAATCTTTACCTCAAACCGCTAGCAGAAGTACTACGCACTGCCAAAATCTCCTACCACATGTATGCCGATGACACCCAGATCTACATCAAAATCTCTTCTCCGGAGGAGATTTTTTCCCTGAATGAGGCCTTGAAGTTGAATGTCCAATGGCTCACCGCCAACCAGCTCAAACTAAATGCACAAAAAACAGAATTCTTCTAATCTCCCCACCCAAAACCAACCCTGACATTCGGGTATGTACTAAGTCGATCACAGCCCTAAACTGCCCACCGACCATTGTCTACTCTGCTAAATCCCTTGGAATAACCCTGAAGCTTGAATATGAGTGACCACATCAACTCGATGGCCAAAACCGCCAGGTTTCACCTGAGCTATCTAAGAAAACTAAAACCTTTCCTTGACACTCCCGACCTAAAAATGTCAGTCCAGGCACTAGTTATCTCCAGACCCGAATATGGATGCTCTACCCTTTCTGGCCTACCCAAGATCTCCCTGGCCCACTTAAAAGCGTGCCTCAATGCTGCCGCCAGACTCCTAACAGGCTCTAAAAAACTCGACCACATCTCACCAGATCTGAAAGCTCTGAACTGGCTTCCTCTTGAGGCCAACTCATGGTATCTGGAGGAGCCAGATACTCCCGGTCCCCCGGGGACCTCTTGCTCCAGCCGCCGCTCTTTCGAAAGGAAAAAAACTATAATCGTGCGTTCTCTGGGGCCTCACCAAAAATATGGAACTCATTTCCGCCCGCCATTAGAAGAATTCCATCTCTGGCATGTTTTAAAAAGGACGCCAAAACCTTCCTAATGGGCAAATTCCTCTCCTAATTCTTGCATTGCACTCACCTCAGTGACCTTGTTTTTATTCTATTACTACTACACCTTGGACTGACCAGATGCTATCCACCCGGCACCTTCGGGCACTCCACCCTTATACTCTTGGACCTTCATTCTTGTAAAATGTTTGTACTTATTTCTATCCTAAATGCTCCACCCCCCTACCTAAGTCTTATTTGTATACAACCTGTTAGGAGATAGACCTGCTCATGGGGGAACACTACAGGACACGGGGAACAAAACATTGACATCACTAAAGATTGTGACCTGTTTTTCAAAACAGCAGAACACCGTGATAAAGCCTGATCTTTAAATCCCACCATGTAACAGGTCATGGTTAACCATAGTGAAAGCTGTGGATATATCTAATAGTAAATCCCACCATCAATGCCTACATTGTGCCAGGTCCTAAGTTGGTCCAAGGCCACCATGAGCAGTGCTTCTGCCCCATACTTTGGACTGATTCCTGGTTGATGGCTATCAAGATATGTCTCCATTCATTTGTGGGGCCACATGGTCAGACATTTGAGCCCCTCACCTCTATCCTTGTTCTGCCTCTCTCTGACAGTAGCAGCCCTTTTCAGACTGCCTGACTGCGGTCACGGGGCCTCTTTCTGTAAAAGAAGACTTGAGCGCTCTCCCACCATACCATACTCACTTGGGCTGACAGTCCTCTGTCAATACACTAATGCTCCTTTCCTCTTCCTTCTTCTCTCCCCTTGTCCTTCCATTCCAAAAGTAGGAGGCCTCGACAGACTGTAATTAATGGCATCGGGCCACCCTGCATAGTTAAAAGAAGTGTTGTACCACCAGCACATTGTAAATGCTTAGACTGACATCCTCAGTATCACCCTCGTGCTGTTTTCATCTCCCCTCATCTCTCCTATTGTACAGCCTCTCTGGACTGAGTGACTGTGATTAGTGGTAAATGACCACCCTGTATCTGGAAAAGAAAGGGGTCCTTAATTTCATTGTCACTGGATATATATGCTTACCCCTGCCCTAACTCTTTCATTTAGAACCACCTATCCCCCTTTTCTTATCATAGATAACGTCCTTCCGCCCCATCCCCCTTACCCCCCACCCTCCTTCCCCCATCCAATAACTACATTTTGCTTTCTTCCGCGCCTATTCATCTTCGATATGCTGTTAGACTTAGGACATAGTTGTTAACATTTACCTCATTTTAAACAAACCATTGTATGCCTTGTTTTCTGACTTATGTGTAAAAAAGCTATATTGAAACTCTGTTTTTACCTAATCATGTAAAGCGCTCTGATACTCCTCGGTCCAGCCAGCGCTATATAAAACCTTTTAAATAAATAAAAATAAAAAATAAAAAAAATAAGAGTTGTACATTCTCCTACCTTCTGTAAACGCATGGGCAGACAGTCTTCAATCCCCCCTCATGCTGTTTTTATCTCCTCTCACTCCCGCACCCTCCCTCTCTGGCTGTAGAAAGAAGGGATGTACATTCTCCTACCTTACTGTAAACAATTGAGCTGACAGCCCCCGCCTCTTGCTGTTTTCATCTCCGCTCATCTCCCCCCACCGCTCTTCGTCTCTGGCTGTAGCAGGCCTGAGTGAGTGTGATAAGTGGCAGTGAGCTGCCCTGTATCTGTAAACGTAAGGTTGTACATTCTCCCACCTAACTGTAAACACGTGGGCTGACAGCCCCCATTTCATGCTGTTTTCATCTCCCCTCATCTCCAACCTGCCCCCTCCCACCCTCCCTCTCTGGCAGTAGCAGGCCTGAGTGACTGTGCTTAGTGGCAGTGAGCTGACCTCTATCTGTAAAAGTAGGGTTGTACATTCTCCCATCTTGCTGTAAACACTTGGGCTGGCAACCCCCATTTCATGCTATTTTCCTCTCCGTTCATCTCCCCCTTGCCCTCCCTCGCTGGCAGTAGCAAGCCTGAGTGACTGTGATAAGTGGCAGTGAGCTGCACTGTATCTGTCAAAGTAGAGTTTTACATTCTCCTACCCTACTTTAAACTCTTGAGATGACAGCTCCCATCTCATGCTATTTTCATCTCATCTCATCTCATCTCATCTCATCTCCCCCCTTGCCCTCCCTCTCTGGCAGTAGCAGGCCTGAGTGACTGTGATAAGTGGCAGTGAGCTGCCCTGTATCTGTAAAAGTAGGGTTGTACATTCTTCTACCCTACTGTAAACACTTGAGCTGACAGCCCCCATCTCATGCTATTTTCATCTCATCTCCCCCCTTGCCCTCCCTCTCTGGCAGTAGAAGGCCTGAGTGACTGTAATAAGTGGCAGTGAGCTGCCCTGTCTCTGTAAAGTAGAGTTTTACATTCTCCTACCTTACTGTAAACAGTTGAGCTGACAGCCCCATCTCATGCTGTTTTAATCTCCGCTCATATTCCCCCGCCCTTCGTCCAGAGACGTTTTAATGCATGGGCAAAGTGGGCTCTGGCCCAGGGCCCCAGCCTTTCAGGGGGCCCCCTGACTGTCAACTCCGTTCTCCAGAGTTTTGTCCTAATGACCTTGACTATTTCTTTAACAGATTGATTTAAATACTATTTTCCTTTAATTAATTGATTATGTACCTGATTTGTGAGAGTCTAGTACAGCCATTTTGCAGAGAAATGTGTTTATGTTTCATGCAATATACATAAAAAAAGTTTCTTTTAGATCAAAACAAGGCCTAACATATGAGAAATGGGAGAGCGTCACAGAGATTATTCTCAGTAATATTGGTGAGCTGCTGCTGTGCTACAATATTGAAAACACACATAACTATCCCTGAATAGTAGATGTAAACACATTTAGGGCCTTATTTATGGGAAGTGATGCATTGCTGTGTGAAAACAGGGATGCACCACTTCTTAGTGCGCCCTCCTTGCGACATGATGGATGCGTCATATTTACTGCATGATGCATCATGTCGCAAGGATTACAGATACGTCAGTATTTCTGACGTATCTGTAGGCGCAAAAGTGATGCATTGCTGGGGTCCGAAAATAGATGCAACTCCAGCAATGTGTCCTTTCACATGGGGCAAGCCCCATGTGAAAGGGCCTGAATCAGTCTTACGCCTGCTATGAGGCAGGTGTAAGATATTGACGCAATGCCATCCTAGAAGTGGCGCACTGATTTCTCATGGATTTCAATGCGCCACTTCGAAGGGTCTTTTTGCGGGGGAACACCCACCCTGCATACAATATACCTGGCACAGGTATAATGTGGTGCAGGGGTTTACAAAGTGACGCATCTGCCTAGATGCGTCACTTTGTAAATAGGGTACAGCATGGCACATTAATTAAGCAAGGCCTCATAAATAAGGCCCTTAGAATTTGGATGAGTGTTCCTTTGCACTGCCAGGGACCTAATGAAATTAAATAGTGTATTTAATAAAGCACGCAGCCACTCAGACTAGATTGTCCTGGCGCGTGACAGCGAGAGGAATACGTGCGTAAAAGACCCATCAGTTATTAAAAAACCAGGTTCTTAAGTTCTTCCTGAAAGAGATAGGTCTATGGTTAGTCTCCGAGACTCAGGGAGTCTGTTCCACAATGTTGCACCTAGAAAGCCGAGGGATCTGCCTCCAGTGCGGGCATGGCATATTTTAGGCACGATGGCCAGGTTGACCTTGGAAGATCTTAGGGATCTAGATGTTGTGTAGCGATTAACACGCTTATTTAGGTAGCCGGCTCCTAAGCCGTGGAAAGCTTTAAAGAAGATGGTCATCGCTTTGAAGTTGATCCGTTCTTTTATGCAGAACCAGTGTAGAGACTTAAGAATATGGGTCATACTAGATCTGGGTTTAGGTCTCAGGATGGCTCTGGCCACCGTGTTTTGTACCACTTGTAGGCGCTGGATAAGGGATATGGGAAGACCGAGGTACAAGCTGTTGACATAGTCAAGCTTTGATGTCACCAGAGCCCGCATCACAATCTTTCTACTCTCGAATGGTAACAGTGGCAGGAATTTTTTTAACATCTGGAGTATGCCAAAGCAAGCGCCAGTTAGATTTTGGATTTGAAAGCGCATGGAGAGTGTCTTGTCAATGACAATTGCTAAGTTTTTGACTTTCTCCTTTTCCGTGGGTGGGGGCAGCAGATCTTTTGACCACCAAGAGCTCCAGTCAGGCGTTTCGGGATTACCAAATAAAACAACTTCAGTTTGGTCAGGATTGCACTTCAGCTGATTGGTCTTAAGCCAGTTAAAGTACCTTTGTGGGGCAAGACCTAATCATTGCCCTGTCAAAGTTGGTTCCTTTTTCACATGTAAAAATCAGCTGAATGTCATTAGCATAGGAAACAAGTTTGACGTCCTCTTCCTCTACCAGAAATGCAAGGGGGGATAGATATATATTAAAAAGGGTAGGACTGAGAATGAAGCCCTGAGGGACACCTACTTTCATGGCCCGAACAGGGGATGAGAAAGGGGGGAGCCAGATGTCCTGAGATCTATTTGCCAAGAAGGATGACATCCATGTTAAGGTGGCCCCCCCCGGCCGATGTTAGCAAGTCCCACCAGGAGCCACTCATGTGGGACCGTATCGAAGGCCGCCGACAGATCGAGCAGTATCAGAACAGCCTAGCCTCCCTGGTCCAGCTTACCCTTGAGAAATTCAGTCACTTCCAGCAGAGCGGACTCCGTACTGTAGTTAACCCTAAAACCGGATTGGAACTCATGAAGGAGCTTCCCATCTTCAATGCGTTTTTGGAGGGCCTTGTTTACATGCTTCTCTAATACTTTGGACAGGGCATGAAAAAGGGAGATTGGCCTGTAGTTGGCAGGGTCCGTCGGTTTGGCATTAGCCTTTTTTATCAAAGGACGAATCTTAGCATTCTTCCATAATTTTGGCATGTTGCCCGAGGAGAGGGAAGCATTAAAGAGCTGGTTTACCGTTGGGTTTATTGTGGGAGCTAATAGGTTCAGGATATTCGCTAGACATGGGTCGGTAGGAGAGCCAGACTTAATGATTTGGAGAAGGGTCAGTGACTCTTCAAGCTGAAACTCAGGGAAAGTTAGTAAATATGGAGGATCCAAGAGGAGAAAGTTGCTATTAGAACTAAGGTAGAAGGTCAGTTCTTCCTATGAGATGTTAGTGAAGGCTTGTTGGATAACGGAGATCTTTTAGTGGAAGAATTGAGCTTTTTGCTTAGACCATTCTTGCGATCATGGCCCTTCCTTTATGCCGGCTTTCAGGGGGTAAAGGATTTAACCATGCTAAAGATTTCCTTACTCTAATTTTGAGCATTTTCTATCTTGGTTTGAAAGAAGCTTTTCTTGGCTGCCTTCACGAGAATGTAATGAGCTTTTAAGGTGTCTTTATACACCTTCCTGTCCTCAGGTAGATAGGATTTACGCCATTTCTTTCATATTTTTTTACAATTTCTTTTGCTAGATCTGAGGGAACCGTTAAACCATGGAGCTGGTGGGGCCGACCTCTTTGAGAAGCGGGAAACAACTGGTACCGCTGCACCAATGTTGGTTCGGAGCCATGAATCTATTGAGAGGGCGTCCGAGTCGGGGCAGCCAGACAGCTCCGGTGAGGAACGACCGAGGGCGTCTGCTAACATTGGAATGGATATTTTATGGAACGTCCTGTAATTAGGGACCCTCTCCCCTGAGTTAGTCCGAGGGGCTGTGGCAGAGTTGGGAATGACGAATTTTAATAGGAGGTGGTCAGACCAGGGGAAGAGGTAGGCTTACTGATATATCAAAGTTATGAAAGATTTGGTCGAGGGTATGGCCCTTCTCAGGGGTGGCCGAAGAAATAGATGGAAGCATGTTGCTGGCCTGCAGCGTCTCCAACAAGGAATTTGTTTGAGGGTCTTTTCCATTGTCCATTTGTATATTGAAATCTCCCAGAATAAGGCAGTTGTTGTATTTTAAGGCCAGGGAGGTGGTAGCTGTATTAAACGTGGTAATAACATTTCCAAATGTACCGGAAGGTTTGTAAATCAGAAAAACAGCTTTGCTATGATGGGGGGATAATGTACAGTGGAAGCCTAAGGACTCTGCGCCCTCGATGTTTTCCATCGGGATGGGAGAGCAGTCTAGTTTTTGATTGTAAATTATGGCAACACCGCCCCCCTTCCCACTCGGTCGGTCCCTCCTAAGGATTTTATAACCCGAGGTGATAGTAGGATTGGAGGCTTCAGACAGCCAGGTCTCAGTGAGAAATAAAAGATCAGGCTGTTATTCTAAAAGTAGGTCATAAATGTGTGGTTCATGCATTTGCATAGAGCGACAATTTAAAAGGGTGGCCTTTAGGTCCTCTGTTTTCTTTTGGTTTTTACACTTACTGTTGTATGGGATGATCTTGGGTGCGTGTTTCCTGGGCTAGAGGAGAGAACAGTTGCACTTATTGCATCGAACGTCTACCTCCAAGCTCGGATCAGCCGCTGTACACTGACATAAGGGTAGCCGCCTAAGGCTAAGCAGTTTTTCCCTATTGTAATATAGTGGAAGAAACTTACCGGCGGGGAACTGGGCAACATGGCCGTCCATTTGCATTGGGAATATATAGGCAAATGCCTATGATGCAAACTGAATCGCCAACGCAGCTGAGGAAGTAGGAACTGCGTGGGCGGAAGTGAGGAGCGCGATAGTAGCCCCAGCCCTCCGCACAATCGGCGTATCAGCCGCGGCGGACTAGGACTGGAGGAAAAGCAAGATGCGAATCGGAGCAGCTAAGGAGGTGTAGGCAAGCAGGATCAAGTAAAGTGCAAGTGCGCATATGTAGGAGAAATTGTTAAAAAGCACAGAGTAATTCAGCCACACATATACAATTTAAAAGTATTTAAAACCTAGTAGCAGGGCATGAAACACAAAATCCTACTGCTGTCAGCTGTATGCGTCCATTTGCATCGGAAATATATAGACTAATGCCTATGATGTAAACTGGATCGCTAACACAGCTGAGGAAGCGGAAACAGGGGCTCAAATTAGTTCATAAATTCAAAGCTGTTCTGAACAGGGGCCCCCAAAATATGTTTGGCCCAGGGCCCCCAAAATCCTTAAGATGTCCCTGCCTTCGTCTCTGGCTGTAGCAGGCCTGAGTGGCTGTGATAAGTAGCAATGAGCTCCCCTGTGTCTGTAAAAGAAGAGCAGTACATTCTCCTACCTTACACTTGGGCTGACAGCCCCTTCTCTCCCTTGTGCTGTTTTCATCTCCCCTCATCTTCCCACCCCCTTCCCTGCACCCTTCTTCTCTGGCAGTAGCAGGCCTGAGTGACTGTGATTAGTTGTAGTGAGCTGCCCTGTATCTGTAAAAGTAGGGTTGTACATTATCCTATCTTGCTGTAAACACTTGAGCTGACGGCCCTCATCTCATGTTATTTTCATCTCATCTCATCTCATCTCCCCCCTTGCCCTCCCTCTCTGGCAGTAGCAGGCCTGAGGGACTGTGATAAGTGGCAGTGAGCTGCCCTGTATCTGTAAAAGTAGGGTTGTACATTCTCCTACCTTACTGTAAACACTTCAGCTGACAGCCCCCACCTCATGCAATAGAAGGCCTGAGTGACTGTGATTAGTAGTGAGCTGCCCGGTATCTCTAAAAGTAGAGTAGTACATTCTCCTACCTTACACTTGAGCTGACAGCCCCCTGCTCTCCCTTCTGCTGTTTTCATCTCCCCTCATCTTCCCACCCCCCTCCCCGCACCCATCTTCTCTGGCTGTAACAGGCCTGAGTGGCTGTGATAAGTGGCAGTGAGCTGCCCTGTATCTGTAAAAGTAGAGTTTTACATTCTCCTACCCCACTGTAAACACTTGAGCTGACAGCCCCCGTCTCATGCTGTTTTCATCTCCTCTCATCTCCCCCCTTGCCCTCCCTCTCTGGCAGTAGAAGGCCTGAGTGACTGTAATGAGTGGCAGTGAGCTGCCCTGTATCTGTAAAAGTAGAGTTTTACATTCTCCTACCCTACTGTAAACACTTGAGCTGACAGCCCCCACCTCATGCTGTTTTCATCTCCTCTGATCTCCCCCCACCACTCTTCGTCTCTGGCTGTAGCAGGCCTGAGTGGCTGTGATAAGTGGCAGTGAGCTGCCCTGTATCTGTAAAAGTAGAGTTTTACATTCTCCTACCCTACTGTAAACACTTGAGCTGACAGCCCCCATCTCATGCTGTTTTCATCTCCTCTCATCTTCCCCCCTTGCCCTCCCTCTCTGGCAGTAGCAGGCCTGAGTGACTGTGATTAGTTGTAGTGAGCTGCCCGGTATCTGTAAAAGTAGAGTAGTACATTCCTCCGCCATACTGTAAGCACTTACACTGACACTGAATGGTCCCCCGGGGGCATTTCTCTCTCTCGCCTTCTTGTTTATAATGGCGCAGGGATGATCACCGAGCACAGCACTGATTTAGAGCAGCTTGCTTCAGTGACGCAGCGAGGCCTCTACCGTCCCCTGCTGCACACTCAGAAGGATTTATATGGGAGCCGGATGCACAGAGCCGCTCTCACTCCGACAGCCCTGCTGCTCATTAGCAGAGGAGCCAGGGGCTCGGTGGCTCCTGCCATGCCAGGATTCATCACTTCCAAAGCCTTTAGCACCAATTTCACTCTCAAGGGAGGCCGGTAAGAGATGTGGGCTACTTCTAAGAACCTGGCATATTCCTTCAAACCTCCACAGGGATAGAGGAGACAGTGGCAGGGATGCTCTGAAAACTAAAATCCATGCTAGCAAAAAAGCTTGAACTGGCCTCATTCTTCAGGATATCACTGCCAGATTCGGCCACTAGGGGGGGTGTGGTTGAGTTATGGCAGCTCATCCTACTCTGAAAGAAGCTCCCCATCGGGCAGTCCTACATATACTAAATGTACTCTCCATCCCCACCCCCAAATGACCACCCAAAGCATACACAACCCAACTGCTTAGCACCTCCCCAACCCCTGCATCTGTTTATTCTGAACAATCTAAAACTTCAAGTTTCTGCTGACTGAAATGTCAGCTTCCCCAACCCCCCCTTCTTCTACCCGCTGCAAGCTGCTTCACACACTCCAAAATGCAATGAACTTCTTCTTGCTGGTTAAACATCCCACAAACCCGCCCCAACTTTCACCTGCACATCAGTGACAAGCAGTGAATGCCCCAACACAAGCTTCCTTATCTTGCACACCTGGCTCATCTCGGCATGTGCACTGCTCCCCACACAAAAACTCCCCCACCCTATAATAATGGGGTGGGGGCAGGTGGAACCCCCAAACTGCCCTGCAGAAGGTCTAAGTCTAAAGGATTTATAAAGCACATGGTGACCCGGAAGCATTTTAGCACTAGTTAGGAGAGATTACACTGCCAAGGATAGAAGACGACAAGAGCTCTCCGAAAGCGCAACTCATTGTCTGTAGCGTGGATAGCCAAGGGAAGAGAATTGCAAAGTTCGGCCGAGTTGAAACCTAAGGACCGTCCTCCACTTTTAGCTCTTTTGACAGCGGGATGGTAACCAGGTTTAGGTTGATAGATCTGAGTGACCTGTTAGGAACATAGGGGGTATCAAACTGGCATAGGATAGACAGACCTTGTCCATGTATAGCTCTGTGGTTGATGCACAGAGAAATGAATTAAATTCTTTGGGCAATGAGAAGCGTGTGAAGATCTGTCAACCCCTGCCCGCTGAATGGAGCCTCGGACTCCCAGGTAGTAGGTGAGCGGCCTCGTTTTGCACAACTGATAGTTGCACAACTCGTAGTCTAACCACTGTGTCATCCTTTTGATAAAGGTGACCTTGTTGTGTTTCTATTTAGATACCCGTATATAGGTTTCCCTGAATCATGTCCTTATATAGGCACAATTCGTATTGCCCTTATTTAGGCATGAGAATCCCAGTCCTTATTTAGGCATTAGCCATGCTATCCAAATTCAGGCATGGTCACCTACATCCGTCCATCCCACGAGTTCTTAGAAACCAGACCCTTAAGCCGACGGGACTTTCCCTAGCTAGGATTATTGATTTCTCCAATAACTCATCTATTATGCATGAACTACTATTCCTTAGGGGTTCATCCATGACGTCTTCCTCTGCCCGACTTTACGTCAATGCTAGCATTCCTAAACACCTTCCAGGTATAAATATACCTTCCCTTACCATGGCAAAGCACTGCACAACTTGACTGCATGGTTCGCCACGGCAAGTTCGGAAGAGACCATATCCCGGCCTGACGCACTGACCAGACGCTGTCATCTCTGCTCGCAGAGAATTCAGCTTCCAATGTTCTGACTGCCTTCACGGGGTGTTAGTTTGAGACCCAGAAAGAGATTCCCACCTCTCTCATTCTAAAGGTATGGAGCTGACAAGAATCTAGAGGGACTCTTGGCATACTAAACTTAGTATATACCATACTACAGAAAACAGCACCTACCTCTTACCTCGTACTACACTTAGGTTCGGTACACTGGGGTAGAACTATTTAGAAGCATCAGATGAGTATTCACTTTTTAGCCTGTGTTATTTATGTATGTATATATGGATATATGTCATAGCTAAAAGACAATGCTATTGCAGTATTATTTCTTCTTACTGCTTACGCTGTGCATATTATATCTTGCTTAATGTCTAATGATTGTAACAGCTCATATCTCTTACACAAGAAACAAGACTGTTCAATAAATCCTTTTCGTGAAACGCCCGTCTATCTATTTCTGTGTACCTCTGGAGAAACTAAGCATGCACGATTGACTGAGTGAAACTGTTATCGATTGTTTCCACGATTCTGAGACGCGTTCCGATTCTAAGGGAAACAAAGTTGTCATGTTTATGCGGTTGTCAGAAACTAATCCCTTCTTGTTCATTCGAGAAGTTTCTGGTGACCTCTGAGTTAGCTGGCACACACAAGTAATTAAGTTTAATGTACTCGATAGGAGCATACTGACCTTAGTCCTATGCAAAAACTATAGTGTATATTATTCCAATGCGCAGAGCCTATAAGGGAAATAGGACCTACACTACAACCTTACAGTGTTGTCACACAACATTAACCCCTTTGACTCCGTCCCTTCCCTTGCCGAGCCACACTGCACCACCTTCCCAAACAACCAAGGGCAGAAATACCTCAAAAGCTGCCTGCCACCCAAGCCCCCTTGGGCAAGTTGACACACTCCAAAAAACTACTCTGACCGATACGTAAATTGTGTGTGAAAAAGGCTCTTTAATGAAGTAGGTGCACATTACAACAAATCAACCCTTGGTACAAAGCAGTGCATAGTAAATGAACACCTCGCTATACATTAGTGTAACCTACACCTTCCCCCAGCCCCACCCCTAAATGACAACCCAAAAACATACCTAACTCAACTGCCACATTCATAACTTTATTCAACTTCTTAGTCATACAAACCTTCAAGTTCCTGCCTACCGAAATGTCAACTTTCCCAACCCTTATCTTCTCCCCACCTCCAGGCCACTTCCCCACCCCAAAATACAATGAAGCTCTTCTTTTCGTAAAACATCCTGCAAATCCGACACCCAGAAAACCCTTTTTAAAAGGTGATTTTCTGTCCCAACCCCACTACATCTAACCTACAAATATTAACCTACCTACCACACATCACTTACAGTGCTTTCGCTAATGCACCCTGTAGCTGTATCAGATATAAATCCACGTCCTTCAGATATCGTCATTGCGAAAAATCTGCATCTATTTCCTAACATCCTGATGTTTTGTCTACCCATGCCCTCTTCCCTTGAAAACTTCTCCATTTCTCTAGTCACTTTCAGTTGCACAATATATAGCAACAGCCTTATGTGCCCCTCTCCATTCCCTTTAAGGAATTAAAAATGTCCATAAGACAAAGGTTCCTGACCATCGCCTTTTTACCTGTGTTAAATCCCGTTTCATCGCCTTGATCAAAGCCAGCTTTCATCCTCACCAAGTAGCTGTCTTCGAGATGAATCACGGATAACCCTGGGCGTAGTTCGCGAAGTGCTGCGCAAAGTGCACTACGTGAGCTACGCGTAGTACTTCGCAAACTGCGTAGTACCTTGTTCGCACTGTGCCAGATGTCGTTTTCAATGATTGCACAGTGCGGACAAGCAACCAGCACTGTGCAATCATTGAAAATGGCATCTTGCACAGTGCGAGCTGTAGTTTTCTGCTGCTCGAGTAGATTTTTACTCGAGCTGCAGCTTTCTCAACGCGAACTGGTAGTTTCTCATCACGAGCGGTCGCGAGCAAACGCGACCACTCGCAATGAGAGACCTGACCTCCTCGCGTTGGGAATCTCGCCGGGAGGTTTATTTTCCATGCTCGCGATCGCCAACTTGATGTTGCTGATCGCGAACAAGGAAAAAGTCTCGCCGGGATGTCATTTTGCTTGCTCGCGGTTGCCAACTTGACGTTGAGGACCACGAGCAAGCAAAAAATGACCGCAGCACTACGCAACACTACGCTACGTGTGTTCGCACTGTGTTACGTGCAATTCGCGTAGTGCGAAGTAGCACGAACTTCGCAAACTACACGAGCGTAGCGTAGTGCTTTGCCCAGGCTTAATCACGGACACATCCGGACATCACTCCCTCTCATGCATCCTATCTAATGTGGGTAACAACTTGCGTCATTTCATCCTCCATTTCTCACAGCACTTCACCCGCATTTGTGTTTCATCAAAACCTAGCTTCCTCTCATGTTTCCTCATTGCTGCCTGCTTCTCCGCTCACTTCACAAATGAATGTTCGCAAATCCATATCGTCATGCATCATTTCAGTGGACCACAGACAGAACCGAGATACAACCAGCAAAACAACAGTTAAAGTCACAAATTCAACATTCCCATGTCCCACCGTGCAAGTATCACCTGCAACAATCCAAAGACCATCTACTCAAATACCTAATCCTGTCTCCCGTCCAACCTGTCCCCCCAGTCTCCATCGTCACCCCAGTCCTAAAGGAATGCATCTCATAGTCCTCACTTGGTGAGCCCCGCTCCCTCAATGTTTTCCGCAGGATTGCCAGCAACTGAAAAACCATAACTCTGGATCTGCCCCCGAGTCTAAAAAAAAATCCTGTCCTCTTTAACGCCACACGTCCACCATTACACTGGGCCACCAGGTAAGTCTTGAGTAGTACCGTTTTCCCCTTCCCTCGTTGATCTGTCTTTGATCTTTCAAAGCTATAACTACTCCTTCCATCATACAATCTACCTCTCCATGGCCCTTTGCTCCCTGCAGCCATGACACTCAGAATGTTCCGGAAAACATCCAGAACATCAACCGTGAAAAAGCACCATCTCCACCACGTCCAAGCAAGTCCTGGGCAGCACAACCATTACTCTCTGCAACCCCAGCCATACCAATTGTCTTCATGAGCGCCCCCCATTCCAAATCTGTCTAGACCAACCTGCTAACATCCTACAGCCCAGCTCCCCTGGAGGTGGCACATAATCACAGAGCAGCTTACCGTAAAACACTATACCTACTAATTTACTGCGATCGTGACTTAAAACCAATTTTTCTCTATCTTTGTTATAATTAATTGAACCACTTCCTCCGTCCTCTTCCACCCGTCTCAATTGGAAACATCGCATGCCATTACAACGCGAGTCGTTACAACGATGCGTTGTCACATCGCATGCCATTACAACGTTAGTTGTTACAATGAGTTGCTGTAGGGGGCAGAAGGTGTTGGATTTGTTGGATTTTCAATCCAACACCTTCCCTATTGTTGCACACACTGGAGTTGGAATAGTAAATTATACTATTCCAAACTCCAGCGCCCCCCTATAATTTATATTATTAAATGTCTTGACCTCAATGATCAGTCAATCTATCATGGAGGTGCCCAAGGCCTCTGCCTAATTGCAGGGTACCTCCTTCCATTCAGTTAGTAGAGCACAAGGGGATGGACGGTTCTGTTTAAACCTGATCATTGAGCTAGGTGATACGTTTCTGTGCAAACCTATATTAACTAAGCCGTCCACCAGGAATTTCACCTTCACCTTTAGTCTGATGTAATCAAAGCACCCTAGCAGTTCGGAGGGGTCGAGAAAGCATTTTCCATGCAAAATATCTGAACAAATGCCAGAACAGCAGTCATTGACTGAACGTATATGAAATATGCATTTATTTAGTAGGAACTCTTGGTCTTCAAACACTATCTTGGGTAGTGTACGAACCTTTACCATATATAGAGGAGTTAGATTTCCCAGCAGATGAGACATTTCTGGTTTGGTCGTAGGCCTGTTTCCGTCCCTCTTTGTATCAGAATCATTATGGGGACCTACTGTCCCAGCTTTTGTATGTGGTGGCTGTCAACTGTAAGTTTTTGATAGAGGTCAGATAGGAAGGCCTGGTGGGAGGCTGATCATTGGACAAAAAAGTGATAAGACGAGGAACCGTCTGTTTCATGACACTTTGATTTTTCTCACTGTTTTTTGATCAATTAATGAGATATAAACAGGACACCAAGCCCCTTAGCGTTCGGAGTAGAAGGTGGCCTGACAAAAGATTTAAGTTACCCGATTTCCATCAATAATAAGGCTAGCTTAAACCTCGAGTTGACCATCCCCGCACTTGAGTGCTATCACTTTGGGAAGAGAATGCAACGTCAAGGGGAAACTGTAGAGCAATATATAACAGAGTTGTGGAGGTTTGCATCTACATGTGGTTTCGGTTGGTCCCATGAGGAATGTTTAAGAGATCAATTCATGTTGGTCTGTACATTGGAAAGACCCAATGAATCTATGTGGCAAAAAGATAATCCCTCTCTGCAGGAAGTGTTAACTATGGCAAAGACTCATAAACATTCAAAAGCATATGCCGATATCATTCAAAATGCCTTATCACGTGCAGTCAAGAGTGATTAGGTGGCAATTAAGCTAGTGCATGACAAATCTAAGGCTGACAAACTGACACTAGATAAGCCAATATCTGGTAATGGAGGTCAAGGAAGAGGGATAATGCACAACAAAACAGTCAATGCATTATTGGGTAAGTGTTTTCAATATGGCAATGGCAAACAACAATGGGGCAGATTTATGTTTGACTTGCGCCTCATTTACGCCGCCGTTGCGTCACTTTTGTGATGCAGCAGCGGCGCAAATCCTGCGCCATGGTGCGGGGTATTTACAACGTGACGCATCTGGGAAATGCGTCACGTTGTAAAGCCCTGCGCCACATGTAGGCGTTCCAGGGCAGGTGGGGGCGTTCAGGCGCAGGAACGCCTCCTAAAAGTGGCTGAGTGAAATCTACAAGATTTCACTCAGTCACTTTTGAGCCCATGATGCGTCAAAACCCTGCGCCTGCTTGAAGCAGGCGTAAGGATTGACGCAGCATTAACAAGATTGGGCCCCCCAGAGCATTGCTGGAGCTGCGTCGCACTTGCGACGCAACTCCAGCAATGCGCCACTTTTACGGCACAGATGCGTGACGCATCTGTGCCGTTTTTGCCCCATGGTGCGCCACATTATAAATGCGGCGCATCCATGGTGGCGGAGCTGGGGCGCAAAATAACTGGCGCATCCCTGCTGATATGCAGGGATGCGTCAGTTATTATAAATATGCCCCACTGAGTGCATGGGCTGGAAATCGATATGCAAGAATTGTGTCAAGAAGGGTCACTTCTCAAAATGCTGTAAGTTTTCTCACAGCCTGAAGAATGTTAGGGAAGTGGGTTGTGAAGATGAGGATAATTACGATGTAGTAGATGAGGTGGTGAACCTGCAAACTAATGAAAGCACTTCTGATGGCCCTTTTAAAACTGTTCTGGTTAATTGTGAATCAGTCAGAATTTTATTTGACTGAGGAGCTAAAATGACCTTAATACTGAAAATATTTTACAAACAAAAACGGAAGGGCAAAGTAATGCCTGTGAACCCAGATATTAGACCAAGAGGCTACAGAGGTGAACCTATGAAATTGGTGGGATACTTTTGGGGACGTTTGAAGAAAAGAATCACATCATACCAGGAAATGTTTCTCTTTCTGTTAAAGGGGACCATTATCAACTGGTTCCATCATCGTGATCTTTGTGTACATTCTGATCCTAATGAGAATCCTGCTTTCAGGGTGAGATACACATCAATGAGTAGGAGTATCTCGGATGACTGTGGTGGGTTACTGAATAATTTTCCTGAAGTCTTTAAAAAGGAATTTGGTTGTCTAAAAAATTATATGCATGTAATCAAGCTCAAGGCTAATGCACAACCCCAAACTGCTAAAGTCAGGAATGTACGTTTTTCTATTAAAGAAAGAATGAGGAGAGAATTGAATAAGTTGATCGACAATAGAATCATATCAGAGGTGGATGCTTCTGACCGGCTTGTGCCCGTTGTGATGGCACGTAAAGCCAATGAAGAGGCTAGAGTATGTGTGGACTTAAGAGAATTAAACAAGTCGGAGATGGTGGACACCTATCCACTACTAATTATCAATGAGATGTTGAGTTCTCTTAATGGTGTCAGGCATTTTTTAACTCTAGATTTAAAATCAGCATATCATCAAATAAAATTAGATCCAGCCTCATAAGATTTAGCATCTTTTGTCACTCCCTTCGGTACATATAGATTTTCAAGGATGCCATTTGGACTGATATCTGCAACCTCTGTTTTCCAGAAAACTATAGAGAGGTCATTAAAGGGAGTTGAAGGAATGAGAGTGTATCAGGATGACGTGCTAGTGGTGGGCTCTAACATAGGAGAACACAATGGGAGGTTGTGCGAGGTATTGGAGAGACTGCAGAAAGGAGGTATGATATTGAAACAGAGAAATTAATGTTTAATGTCACCGAAATAGCGAATTTGGGGCAATTAATAATGGGTACTGAGATTCGCCCCAAAAGTAGTTTAGTGGAAGCAATTAAGAACTTACCATCTCCTGAGTGCCAAGAGGAATTGGAAAAATTTCTGGGGACTGCAGAATTTTACAACAAATTTGTTCCCAAGTTTGCAGAGAGAGCAGAATGCATGAGGTTGCTTTTGAAGAAAGGCAAGGAATTAGCATGGTGTAAGGTGTGTTAGAAAGCGTTTAAAGACGTGAAAACCAGCTTAGAGAATGCTGTGGATCTGGGGAGTTTTGAGACAAAAGAGGAGACTATGGATATAACTGAGGCCAGCCCCAAAGGACTGGAAGCTGTCTGGATTAAAAAATCAGGAGGGGAGTGGAGAACCATTTTGTTTGTATCATGTGGTCTGAGGGGAGCTGAAACCAATTACACAGCTATTGAGAAGGAGGCCCTAGGCGTATTCTGGGCAGTAAGAAAACGGAGGAAATTCTTTTGGGGGTGCAAATTCGAGATCAAAAGTGATCACAAGCCTCTCAAAGAGGTTTTTACAGAGAAGGGCAGAGATCAGATTTTCAGTCACATTTGCAAATGGGTGGATGCACTTCAGGAATTTGTCTTTGAATTGCTCTAAGTGCCTGGGGTGAGTAACTTGCAGGCAGATTGCTCCTCATTGATGTTTCTAGTGCATGATGGAGATGATAGTCTCTCATATGAATGTTTTGGAGGGGAAGAGTATGATGAGGAGATAAATGTTTGTTTGATTACAGGAGTTATACAAGAAGGCTAGTGGAAAAAGGAACTCCAGGAAGATGAGAGAATACAGAAAGTTATAATGTTAGTGACTGATATAACAGAAACAAGTGTGATGATGATGTTTCAGAATTTTGGCAAGTAGGAAATGACTTAACTGTGACAGGTGGGCTGTTATTATGAGGGAGCAAGTTAGTACCACCACATAAGCTAAGGAAAAAGCTGGTTGATAGTGCCCATGCAGGCCATATGTAAACAAAAAAGGAGGGAAGAGCCTGTATAGCCCTCTAGAGACTAGGCTACACCACTAAAAAACAACAACCAAGAACAAGGCTCTAGCAGGAAAGAGCAATAATAATAATAATAATAATAATAATAATAATAATAATAATCTTTATTCGGTTTTTGACATTGTAAAACCATAAAAGATGTCATGACATACACATATTCATAGTAAAATTTGCTTAAAAATGTGATTAAATATACAGTTAAAAAACAAAAGTGTATGTAGTTTAGGTAATACGGAAATTAATTCACTATATTACAGATTGTTTCTGTGCCTCATAATACACTTTAAAAAATTCAGTACATGATACACTGTCCATTCGGAGTCCAAAGTTTGAAGTGCCAGCATGGCTGGACGGCATTGTCTGTGGCCCCATTTTTTTAATAAAGGGATTAGCCAGATTTTTCGATGGGTATGGAAGAACTTACAAAACAATACTGTGTGCATGTTGGACTGTTGTGAACGATCATCACATGGGCACAGTTCCATCTGAGTTTTCCAGTTATTGTTTTCAGGAAATGACACTAGTCTGAAGAAGAGGTTCATTCTGAACCTTGTTAGGAGCATCTTTTCATAAGTGGTGATCTCCAGGGTCAAATAGGGCTGGATATACAGGGACTGCTGTGTCATAATTGCGTGGATGACCGATTTTTTCGCAATCAGTGATGCCAGTCTAAGGGATTCCAGGTGGCTCAAGGCAACTAGTTTCAATTCCTTTTTAGATATTTTCTTCAATTCATCTGGCGTGTGGTAGTATTTTTCTAGACCCAGATCGGAGAAAAAATGTCTTACGTAAGAGAGCCAAGATATTTTATGGGCGTAGTCCAGATCCATGGTGTCGCGTAGGATGGTTTTAGACAAACTGTTTTTTTCTGATACCCATACTCGCCTCCAAAGCAGAAGAGGTTGAATTTTTATTAAGTCTTCAATATATGGGATTCCAAGTTCTATATGTGAGGCGTAGGTGGAAGTGCCTTTTGGGGTTGATAAAAGGAACCTCGTGAAGATGTTCTCCTCTTTTTGGATAGAGCCGGTAGGTGTGTGTCCCCAGATCCCTGCGCCATATAATGCGATGGCTTGGCATTTCGCAGCATAAATCTGTAGCAGTTCTACTGGTGGTTTTTTCCCGAGTTTGTTGGAGAATTTCATCAATGCCATGATTGCTCGCTTGAAGAGGTGTCTCCTAGCCTCGACTGCCGCTTTCCAGTTCAAGGCATCGTCGATCATAATGCCTAGGTAGGGATTCTGCGGGGTCTTTTCGATTTTTTGTTCTTTCAGAAAAATGGACTTAGATGTTTTTTTTGATCCGCCAGCTACCATAACGTAAGTTTTTTTGATATTTATGTGAAGGTCCAGGGCGCCCATGAAGTCTGCGTATTTAGATAGAGATTTCTGCAGTTCAATGGGGGTGCGGGCTAAGATGACTGCATCGTCCGCATAGAGCAGAGCGGGGATCAAGCGACCTTTTACTCTTGGGAGGTCTCTCCCGCCTCTCAGCATAGTCTTTTCTAGGCCATTGGTGTACAAGGAGAAGAGGAAGGGGGCAAGGACGCAACCTTGCCTCACTCCCCGCTCTACCCTGAATGGTGATGTCAGTTCTCCTTTTGTCCCGTACCTCACTCTCGCCGTGGCTTCGCTGTATAGCTCCCTCAGAAAGTCCAAAAGAGGGGGATCTACCCCCATTTCACTCAGCAGTGACCAGAGCCTTGCATGCGAAACGCAGTCGAATGCGGAGGACAGATCTACATAAACCATATAGATGGAGCCAGGTTTTGCATGGGTATATTTTGATATTAACAGACTTAGATTTAGGGCCTGTTCGACAGTTCCGAAGCCCTCCCTGAACCCGAACTGTAAATCTGATAAGATGTTTTTGTCTTCTACCCATTGCTGTAGCTTTTCGAGGAGCACTCTGCCAACTAGTTTGCCCAGGGAGTCGAGGAGCGAAATTGGTCGATAACACTTTGTGTCTTGTCGGTCCCCCTTCTTGAAGATTGGGACCATGATTGAAGATGACCATGATTCTAACAACCCAAGTTTCATTGTTGCTAGGCAGACTCTGGTGAGTATTGGTACCCAGAGGTTTGGAAGATGTTTAAATAGGTCAACTGGGACCCCATCAGGACCTGGAGCTTTCCCACTCTTGCTTAGTGATAACGCCGTATCGAAATCCTGCAGCTCGACCTCCATTAAAATTGGGTAGGCTACTGGATTGATATTGAGATGATGTTCTTCACTCATAGAAGTCAGTTTAAAAATTTTTGAAAAGTGATTCACCCACGAATCCTCATCGATGGCCACGTCTATTTTTGGGCCACTGTGGTCCGTTAGCAGAGGGGATTTGACTATTTTCCAGAATGCCTGGCTGTTTTTCTGAGTGCACTTTTGTGCAAGGCCTTCCACAAGGATTGTTTCAGTTCTTTTTTCCTTGTTTTTCTGGCGGTGTTATACTCCCGTCGAAGAGATTGGATATTTGTTTTGTCTCTGTTTGGATTTCCGAGAGCTTTTTTCAAATTGGTATGTGCCTTAGTGCAATCTTGGTTAAACCAACCTGTGGAATTTATATTGTTTTGTTTGGGTGTTTTAGTTAATAGTTTTCTGACTTGCTCTATAATTATCTTGTCATTTTCCACGATTTGATTAGTCTCTGCATGAGGGTCGAGACAGATCAAGATGTTATTATAGGTGGAATCTACTAGCTGTTTAGTAAGGATATTGGGGTCCAATTTTTCCCATTTTATGGTGTATCCGTTGTTTTTCCCCAATTCTATCCTGTTCTGTGCTAAGGTTTTTGCTATGGTTGCCATATGTGTTCTTGGGTGGTTTGTTTGGAAGTTTATTTTTAACGCAGAATGATCGCTCAAGTTGTTTTCCAGAATTTCGAAGTTGTTGATTTGGTCTTTAAGGCCTTCTGTAATTATTATGTAGTCAACAGTGGTCTTGTGGCCCCTTCCTCTGTAGGTGTATTCTAGTTTATTATTTGATTGTTGTATGGGGTTTACGATTTGCAGATCCAAATCGGCAAGTAATTTGTTCATGGCTGGGCCTACGCTAGAATGGGTAAAGTGGGCTAAAGAATTCTCATATTCGTCCACCATTCCACAGGTGTCATTATTGGGGCAGGGATGAAGATTGAAATCTCCACCCCAAATTATAATGGCGTTTTCAATTTTTTGCTTGGGGTGCCCGTGTTCGTTTATTTTTTCTTGTATTAGGGAAAGAACGTTCAGAAAATTATCATCCGCTAGATTATTGTAAATGTTAATTAATGTAACAAAGAGTTTTTTCCCTATTTTGAACGTGAGGATTTGGAAATTGGGCAGGAGGTCTACCTTAGTCGTCTTCATGTCAGAGATTGTATTTGCTAGGTAGATAGCCAGTCCCCCTTTAGGTCTACCTGATGTACTAGGGAGGGCAGGAGATGTAAATGTTCTATATCCCTCGAAGTGTAGGGGTGTCATTGACCAGGTTTCTTGAAGGCAGATGATTTGAGCCTCCTTCAGAAATTCGGCTGCAGAACCGTCCTCTATTTTGTTTCGAAGACCCGCCACATTCCAAAAGATCACGGGAAGATGTAAGGAAGTGTGGTCTAAAGTTGTGGTTTTTGTTTGTATAGCGGCTGGAATGAGGGTAGATGAAGCCAAACTTGTCTGTGGGGGCTCCGGGGATTTAGTTATTAGTCAATCGACCATTTCCAGACCACTGAACCGATTCATAGTCGGTATGCCTGACCAACTTAGCCCTTTGGTGATATCTCTGTGATTGACTCCATATGATTGGTAGGATGGTCTCTCCCGTTGCTCCCAGTTTCTAGGTCTGTTTTGTGGACCCATAATCTGCCATGGGACTTCTCCTTGCTGGTAATACTGATTTACTGGTCGCCAGGGGTTATAAGGGTCACTATGTCGTAGCGGTAGTTTTGAACCAACGACCTCTAACTCCCACGGCTGTGGGGTAGGTTTCCGCCAAATGTTATCAGTATCGTATAAGGTGGTATTGTTACTGAATCTTTTTGGGTAAAAATATGACAGCGATCTTGTAGCGATCTCCCCTGTGGTGTTATTATGTTCCCAGGAGCAGATATACTCGGCTATAGTGGGGTCCTCAAAGGTTATTACGACACAGTCTCCCCAAATAGTTTTTTCCCTATGGCCCACCCACGAGGTCCTACTGACTGATACTATTCTGGTTTTACAGGGTGGCGGAACCGGGCGATTTGTATTCAGCCAATACTGGACTTTGTTCTTCAGTGACCAGTTTGGTTCCGTCCCCTCAGCTGTAAGTTCCGGGACCCCCGTCAAGACTGCCACATATGGGCATGCCTCAGGTGGTAAGTTTAGGGGAGGTCTTTGCTCAGTGGTCCCTTTCAGGGGTCCTTTTGTTTTTGATGGATGCGTGTTTTTTGTAACTAGGTTTTTAAGGGCAGATGTCCCAGTGATTGGGGTATTTACTAATGGTATAGGATGGGGGTTAGGTTGTGGGGGAATAATCTGGGGCTTAGGAATTGGAAGTGGATTTTGTGCAATAAGAGTGTTTGGTACTATCGGGGGTTTTGATGAGGATTGTTTTTTAGTATGTGAAAGCGGTAAGGTTGTAAGTTGCTTATGAGTAGGAAGAATAGTCGTGGGGTTTGGGCCTAGTTTTGGAAGAGCTTGAGAGGATATAGATTTGATAGAGCCAGAAATTTTTGTTAGTTGACTCTCGATGTTACTTAGTCTAATTTCTAGAGGGCGAATATAAGAATTTAGGAGGGAAGCTATTTCTTTAGTTAGTCTTGATAGTTCTCTATCTTTGCCTAGTTGTTGACGGCTTGGGGTATCTGGTGTAGAGATATCTTGGAGAGCATATGAAGGCTGATGTAGTTCTATCACGTTGTTTTTTGGGGGGACAGAGTGATGGGGCACTACAAGTGAGTCTGTAACACCAACCAGAACTGTGTGCTCAGTTGTTTTGGTATTTTCAGTTTGGTTTCGTTTTTTCCTAACATTCCTTTTCTTTATGGCCCCCTCCCGCCTCCCTCTCTTTTGCCTTACTTCTTCAGTGGTTGTATCGGAAAAAATGATTGGGGTTTTTTCTAGGTCGCTTTCTGTGGAGGTTACACTGAGTTGGGAGGCTGAGAGGTCTACGTTGTTTGGGAGGCTAGGTCTATTTACAGCCGTGTCCCTTTGAGGTAGCGGTGGCAGTTGCTAATAGTCCCATTGAGGATCGGCGTGCTATTGCAAGTTCAGTTGAAACCCTCCCCTCGATTAGGCTTAGGCTTTGGTCAATGAAGGTGTTAGCTTTTGCGAGAAAGTCATCCATTGGGCCTAGCAATTTTTCGCCTATCCCATTTTTTTTGAGTTTTTTGTGCTTGCTAGATCTCGTATTCATTTTCCTAAGATTGATTCCAGGAACAATTTTGTACGGCGGGTGTTAGTTATTGGGACAGGTCGAAAGTAGTGATAGATACCTATGGTTAGATGTCCTTGGTGTAGGGCTTGGGAGGGTAGGCCGGACCGGACTCTCACGTTCTCGAACGGCCTCAAACGGCCCGCTCTTTGCCCTGTCTTCGCCCCGGGCTGCGACCCGCGCGCGTCCCGCGGTGCGCGGAGCGGTGAGCGCCTTTAAAGTGTGGTGGATTGTGGGGGCGTGGTTCTGTGAGGGGGCGCGGCTCTCGCGGGAAGAGGACCAGCTGGAGCTGTTGAATGCTGGTCCTCGCAGTCCCGGGGCCAGCGCCTCACCCTCCTCTAGCGCCACGCGATGCAATTCCAGCACGGGATAAGTTTGTTGAGCTACTCCTGTAGCGTGGGGAAAGGATCAAGGCTCCCAAGACGGCGTAGGCAACACACACTGTTGCGAGTGGCACCCGCGAAGCGGGTGCCGCGAGTAGTTAGAGGATTTGGCTGTGGGCGTGGTGCTGTGAGGGGGCGCGGCTCTCACGGGAAGAGGACCAGCTGGAGCTGTTGAATGCTGGTCCTCGCAGTCCCGGGGCCAGCGCCTCACCCTCCTCTAGCGCCACGCGATGCAATTCCAGCACGGGATAAGTTTGTTGAGCTACTCCTGTAGCGTGGGGAAAGGATCAAGGCTCCCAAGACGGCGTAGGCAACACACACTGTTGCGAGTGGCACCCGCGAAGCGGGTGCCGCGAGTAGTTAGAGGATTTGGCTGTGGGCGTGGTGCTGTGAGGGGGCGCGGCTCTCACGGGAAGAGGACCAGCTAGAGCTGTTGAATGCTGGTCCTCGCAGTCCCGGGGCCAGCGCCTCACCCTCCTCTAGCGCCACGCGATGCAATTCCAGCACGGGATAAGTTTGTTGAGCTACTCCTGTAGCGTGGGGAAAGGATCAAGGCTCCCAAGACGGCGTAGGCAACACACACTGTTGCGAGTGGCTTCTGGGACTCTCTATATGAAGTCTATTCAACACAGCGCAATCTATTTACGTCATTCTAACTCATCTTTTTGGGGAAATTTTGAGCCAGTATTTGGATTTAAAAGCTCTCTAGAATTGATTAAACAGAGCAACACTCGTGGAACTGCATTTCTCCCGTGCCTTAGAGGAAAGAGCAATAGAAATAAGATAAGTGGTAGACATATTGTTTTCCGCCTCAATGGTGCAAAAGACACCCTTTGGGATTAAATCATTATTTATTTATTTATCTCACGTGTAAAGCGCAACTGCCACCTAACAGGTATCCTGGCACTGATTTAATTACAGGTGGGAAAATGAGAGAAGTTCCATACCGTGTGACAGTACTCAACAAATATAAAACGTTTAGAGAAAGCCATGTTTTGAGACCCTTTCTGAAGTCTAATAGATTGACAGAGAATCTCAGGGCATCCGGAGGTTGATGAGTAGTCTTGTAATCTGTGCTCAATTTGCAATGGAGACATTGCTGTGCTGCAGAAAAGCAAGACACCAGCAATGATAGTAATTCTCTCCTCTAAATTGACTCATTATAATTTGGCTTGCGTACCTTGCAGTATAAATCAATGCAAAATTATCTGAGAAAGCGTAAATATCTAGTTAGAGAGTGTATCCGCAATGAGAGTCAATAAACCTTTGTTGATAGTGACAAAAGAATAACCGTCTCCAGGTAGGAGCACCTAGTTACAGGAGACCTGCGGCTACAGTGCACAACTAAACTGCATAGGACTATGACTTTAACATAGGGAATTATATGTTTGTTCTTCTCATTAGCCGCTGATTCTGCATGATATAGGTCGATGCATTATGGCATTTTGCTTTACGGCCTCTTCAGGACGTTGCGGAATGCATGTCACCCAAACAGAGTTGAAAATAAAAGAAGTCAAAAGCTATTTTCCTCCACTGCTTGAACATTCGTGACCCACCAAAAATCGGCTTGCGACCCACTGCGAAATTCTGTTGTAGATGGTCTACTCGTCCTCTAGGTAATGTATAGCGCACTGTTGCTTCACAGCTGGGTTCAACCTCGCCTTCTGCTGCCGGCCTCGGGAGTCAATGGCTCAGCACCAGTGACGGCGTACGCCAGCCTCAGCCTCTGAAACTATCCTGCTAGAGCCTTGATCTTAGTTGTTGTTTTCATGCAAGTCACATGGGCATATCAGAAACAAAGGAAAGAATTAGAGAAGGGTATGGGTGGCCTACAATAGATTTCTCGGTTGAAAGCAAAGTGAGGAATTCTGTTGAGTATATGAAGAGTGAGAAAGTGTTAAAGTGTTGGACACAGCGCGTGGTGTTGAGGGAGCAAGTCTCAGGATCGCGTGTGGATATTGCATTGGACATTCTTGGACCGGTAAAAGTAAAAACTTGTATATTCACGCTGGCCGGAAGTTGAAGTGGTGAGCTCCATAGAGTCCAAAGATGTCATTTCCTTTTTGGAAGAATTGGTTGAGAGAGAAAGTTTTCCTTCCACCCTCCTTAATGATAATGGGGTTCAGCTTACATCTAAGGTGGTTGAAGAGTTTTTGACAATGAGAGGGGTCAGGCACAAAAAAGCGGCACTCTGTCATCATGAAATGAGCGGAGTTGTAGAGCGATTTATCAAGCTGTGAAAGGAGAACTTGCAACAATTCTTGGTATGCGGTGTTAATTGGGAGGATGGTATAAAAAAGTCTGAGAATCTGAGAATATCGCTTGACACCGCATTCTACCACTGGTGTATTTCCATTTCAGTTGTTTAAAGCAAGAATTCCCAATGTTGAAGTGGTCCCAGGTTGAGTGAACAGAAAGTGGAAGGAGGTTGATGATCAAGATGGAAATGTAGAAGGATGGAGAGAATGTGAAGAAAGAAAAGGTGGGATAAAAGGAACTGTATGAGAAACATAAGGCAGTCAAGGTAACAGTGGTACGGTTGAGGGAATTGGATAAAAATTCAAATGTCGTAGGAAAGATGTTGGGAAGAACTCTAAGTTTAGTCAACCATTTAAAGTAATTAGGGGGCATATCATCAAGGCAGCGATAAAAAAATTAGCGCCGCTTTTGCGACCGAAAAGCGGCGATAATTTTATCGCCTAATCAGCAAGGTCACGCTATCGCGTGAATCTTTGCATTATCGCCTTTTCCCCCAACGCCCATCTTTGCATCTCTAATGAGATGCAAAGTGGGCGTTCCTGCCCTGACATAACTGGAGAAATGTCGCTAAGCGACATTTCTCCAATTATCAATGGGCATGCTAACCTGCAGAGCAACAAGCAAAGTAGCGATAACCTCTGTTATTGCTACTTTCCTTACGCCTGCTTCTGGACTGACTTAGCCATGATATCCTATGTAAGGTGGTTATCATGGCTAAGTTTGTGAGTCCCTATCAGCAAGCTAACGCCAAACTTTGTGAGATTATCTCTGGATTTCCAGCGATAATCTCACATTTGACAGTTAGCGCTTGGAATTTTATCGCTTTTGAGATAAGCATTGCTAATAGCACGCTATCTCAGCGATAAAATTCCACGTTACCCGGTGATAATTATCCTAGCGCTAAGTGCGCTTAGCAATAATTATCGCCGGTCCTTGATGATATGCCCCAAAGTTATTTAAGAATGCAGTAAATAACAGTGATCAAAAGATCTGGAATCTAGACAGAGTGGCTACATGTGCTCCAGGGGAAGGAGAAAGTTGCATCCCTGTGAGGAGAGATGTGTTAGAGGATCAGTGGGTTAGACCACAACTTGTGAGGAGGAGACCAGTGCGACTACAAGATAATGAATGGAGATTATTGTAGAATTGATGTTACTGTATGTATATATGTTCCTCTTCTTTGATCATTAGATTAAGTGAGGGAGGTGATGTGGTATTTGCCATATAAGGTCATAGTAACCATGTGCAACCTGGGTGTTCTGTATCTGTGAGGTGATGGCGTGTCATCTGTAACCAACACATCATCACTAGAATGTAATGATTAGAATGGTGTATGCAGCAGTTGAGAAGAGGATACTGACCAGTGCTGACGCTGGATGGGGGTCTCTGCATTCCCTTTATGTATTAAAAGAATACATGGCTTCTACTGGTGAATGCAGCTAGTGATTCCTTCTTACTGTCCCTCTTTCTTTTGCTTCAGGTTGAGGTCTTTGCGCAGAGAGAAAACTCAAGGAAGGAAGTCCCGAAGCTTGCAAGTGATGACACAGCAGGTTTGCCGCACAGGGGGCCACTAGAGCGGTCAGCGCTCTAGTATCGCCTGGGCACCGGATACCCCTCCCCGCCCCCCCTTTGAAGGGACTCAGGTTGGAGTCCCCCCCTCTTCCTGCCCGGTCGTGACGCGAAGGGCGTCACTTCCGGGGCATCTTGGTCCTGGGGGGAGGCTATATAGCCCTCCCCCACCATGTGGGCGACCTCCTTTTCACCACACACGCCACATCCCTCCCTACCGCTTACCCGGCGTGGTGGTGGCAGGTGGGGGGTAGAGAATATTGTAATGTTTTTCCTTTTTCGTTGCAGGCGGAGTTACAGGGCGATCTGGAAGCAGGCCGGTTCAAAGGGTAACTCTGCGTGGCACCTTAGGGTGTGCCAGAGCCAAATCCGAGGAGCCTCATGGGAGGGTCCAGGAAGCTGTGTCGGCGCCCCGCTAGTCCTTCGGGCGGTTGTGGTGCCTGAACAACCGGGGGTTTGCTATGCGACGCTCCGCCCTGGAAGGGGCGTGAGTAAGAAGTTACCAACGGTCACGTGATCCTGTAAAAGAATCACTTGTAGGGCAGCAAAGGCGGGGTTTGCCCCAGTGCTGCCCGGCTCATCAGTCGGGCAGGCGGCCCAGTTGGTTGCCTGCCCTTGGATCGCCGGTAAGATAACCCACCTATTACATAACGGTGTATGTAATAAACCTGCAGCAATTGTACCCAATCTAACAGTCTGTATTGTGTGCTTATTATTGGGAAATGTATATATGGTTGGAGGGGTGTACTGAAGGATGCCAATGACGATACTAGGAGTCATGCTACCGTGCTGAAGGCGGTGCTCCAAGCACCTTAGCAGCGGACAGAGGACCAAAGAGAGTGGACCCAGCAGGGGACGACATTACCCCCCGACTGAGGTGTTTTTGCCTCATCCTAGGCTTAGGTGAGGCCTGATGTGGGCAACACACCGGCCTTTCAAGGGCTTTACCTTTAAGGAAAGTAACAGTCAGTACTTAATTTACAAAAAAGTAAGCGCCGGTCCCCAAAATTAAGAAGGTAGGCCCTGCCTCCCTGACTTCGTGAGCTGCAGCCGCAGCACCATTGCTGCCTGGAACCAATCAGCCAGTACAGCATGAACATTATCTGGGAGTGTTAAAAACAATCTTTTAATTTTCACAATGGGTGCAAAAAACGAAGCAGGACCTCCATTAGACTGCATGATGAATGTTCACTGTATTGTAATTCCTTTTTCTGTTTCCATGATCGTGGTGGAAATAAAAGAGGGACTGACTATCTGCTGTCTCTTGCTGCTGTGCAGATTGGGACCAGGGAGTGTAGAAGCTGCCAAAGAGCCCCTGTCCCTTAAACAAGTGCTAGTGGCACCCATCAGCAATCACAGCACAATTTAAATTTACATATTTGCCAGATTGAGGTGCCGATTACGATCCGGTAAAAAACGGGTACGAACCGTCGGTGCGTTTTCTCCGTCCGCCTCGTACCCGGTCGTAAAACTTTACAAACATGGAATTACGATTCGCACGGAAACACCATTTCCGTACGAATCGTAAAAAACACCGACCGACGAAAATATACATACGAATGTGATCCGGGAATGCTGCGACGTGACGTCGGGACGCTCTCAGGCATACACGGGGGTTCGACACGTACAAGGGTGGACATACACGGGGGGGGTTCGACACGTACACGGGTGTACATACACGGGTGGGGGTACGACTCGAACGTACGCGGGCTGGGGGGGTACGGCGCGTACATACAGGGGCTGGGGGGGGTACGGTGCGTACATACGGGGGCTGGGGGGGTACGGCGCGTACATACGCAGGCTGGGGGGGGGGTCGGCGCGTATGCGGGCACATGTCTCCATGGTTGCTATGGGAGTTCGGTGCGGACGGTGTTTTTTCCATACAGTTGTAACATCGGATGCACAGGATGGATCGTGATTCCGCGGTCGGACTTCACTTTTCACATTTGTACGGTAAATCGTCCGAGGACGTGTCGGACACATTTTCCGACCCGAGGACGTGTGGGGAATATTTCCCAATGCGATTCGTATGGACTTTTTACCATGCGAATCGTAATTGGCAGTTTGTACGGCACTTGTACGATTCGTACGGTAAAAAGACCGGATACGAGTCGTACGGGGAATTTTTTTGCCGGATCGTAATCGGCACCTGAGTATTTTTGATTTCTCTTAATGTTCTTCCTGCTCGGTGTGTGGCAGTGGTGCTCCTCTCTCAGTGCACTCTCCTGACACATCTGTAGCAAACAATATAGGTACGATGCAAGGAGACCCAATCTGGAGCCCTGTGACACCTTCACAGAAGGGCGCTGCTTCCAGATCGCCCTTATTCAGCAGAGCTCTTCCTCCAAGCCTTGGGGATCTCCAAGGAGGACTCAGAGGACCCGTCAGGCCTGTCAATGAGGGAGCGGCTTTTAATGGCATCTATGGAAAAGGTGCATGCAAAGTTGGGAAATGTGCAGAGGAAGATCCTGACCTTTAAGTCTAAATTGAAACAGGTTGAAAACAGAATGTCAGAGGTGGGAATACAAACGACGTCTGCAGAGGACAAACGTCAAAGGGTGGACACAGAGGAGTGGGAACTCCAGGAAGAGCTGCCAGGATCCTCCGATGTTCAGCCCTGCCTGCTGAGGAGCAGATCAAGAGACGAGATCTTGTGGGGGCGCAGGATGTGAGGGTCCCGGTTGGCCGGTGACTGATGGACATCTGGACCTTGCTATGCTCTTGAATCCTTTTGAATCAGGAGGTGGTCTAAGCCAGATGGGCACCACGCCCAGACTAAAGAGGGTGCCAGGCTGCGCGTGAGGCGTCTCACGGATGGAGATGAAGACACAGAGATGGCCGAGCTGGGATCCAGTAGAAGAGAGGCCGCTATGTGAATCTGAAGCTGAATTCGGATTTTAAGGAGCTAGTGCGACTGTGCGTACGAGGGTTCCTGTTCTACTCCGGTCGATTGAGGGGTTCATGTGGGGTTGTCCCAGCTTGAGGCAGCGGTTAGGTATGTTCAAAGTGTCAGCGAGAGAATCAATGGAGGCAGAGGGCACGAGGTCCAGCAAAGTCACCTAGGGAGTGGACATGGTATTGTGAATTGTGAACCTGCAACAAAATAAAAGGCACAATATCAACTACAACTCTATTGTCAAGGTAGATGTGGAGTTTTTCGGCACTTCACGGAGTACCTCGGAGCAGAACTCCGCCAAGGCCTACTGATAAGGTGTCTTGTTTTCCCAAGCTTATCTGTACGACAAGTCCATGGCATCAGGTACAAGTAGGTGGCAGTGAAATGGGACATTATCTCAATCCTCCGTAGTACGGTCCTATCACTATGTAGGTTGAAACTACAGTGCACAGATAGACCCCAAGAAGAAAAGTGTAAGGGAGAACACAGAGGACATCGTTGTCTGTCAGGCCTGGCGAAATACTCAAGAGGTCAGCCAGCAGTATCACAGGATATACTCAAGAGGTTGGCCAGCTGTATCACAGGATATACTCAAGAGGTCAGCCAGCAGTATCACAGGATATACTCAAGAGGTCGGCCAGCAGTATCACAGGATATACTCAAGAGGTCAGCCAGCAGTATCGCAGGATATACTCAAGAGGTCAGCCAGCAGTATCACAGGATATACTCAAGAGGTCGGCCAGCTGTATGACAGGATATACAAGTTATCTGTAACATATGGTATAGTTTCACTCATCAAATATTAGTACGTTCGACAAGAAAATCAGATATAAGAAGATGGTAATACACAGCTTACCAGCTTGTGGATGGATAAGTCTGTAACTGGTCCACAGTAAGACCTAGATTTGAGAGAGCATAACTGCCTACAAGAAGCCTAAGGCAAGAGAAATGGACAAAGCTTTCCCTAAAAGGACCCAGGGAGAGGAAAACAAATCAAAGACAAGGAATGAAAAATGGCTGCAAACTGTGATGTGGCAGCAAGACCCATACAACAGCTAGGTTTGCCAAGTGCCAGGTTACTTTTGAGAGTGAAACTTATGGTGATGCTTCTTCTGGTGTCCAGGAAGTGCAAGCTTAACTCACAGGTGATTCCTGCCTGGTCCCCACCCTCTTGTATCCCCTGCCGCCAACGTCCAGCATGCCACTTTCTACAACCCAGGCTAGTCAAGTGGTGTGTGATGCTTGTGAGTTTTCTTGTGTTCAGGTGGTGTCTACATGTACGTAGGTATGTATGTGGTAGTTCTATAGTGCAAACACGGTAAACAGATAGTGGAGCTCTGCACAAGGTCAAAGGCAAGCATAAGGCCAGCATACCTTGTTCTTGGTGAATGTGTGTGGGTCCCAATGCTCCTGATATATCTTTTACTTTGGATTTTTAATTATATTTTAACTTTGATAAACAAACTTCTTGATGCATTTTGTCTTGCATCTGTATCTTTTTAATGTGTATTGTATTATTGGAGGACCTGTTTAAATTGGAAACTTTTTTTAAAGCTTATTATTTTATTTTTTTATTTGTGTTCCCTCTGTTATCGGATTGTTCTCATTGTAATATGCCGTTATTTTACAGTACTTTTATGGATATATTCTTGTATCCGAATAAAGATTTTGAATCTTGAATCTTGATATATCTATGTGTGATGTTGTGGGAAATATTCCAGTGCTAAATCTCCTGTCTTGTCTTCATTGCAATACTGTAGCTGGTGCTGAGGTGAAGGAAAAGTTAAGGGTAAATTGTGGAGAGTGAAGGAGGGAAGTGGTCTTGACCAGGGATTGCAGATTTGTGCCATTTACCCTGAAGATTCCTGGATATAGTCAGCCAGCATCCACCTTGATAGCTCAGTATTTACAGAGTTAAGTCAGGGTCGTTCACAGACTCACCCTTAGAGAACCAGAACCGACGTTTCAGTCAACCACATTCCTTCCCTCTGTATGAGCGATGCAGGTTGAGACAAGGTGTATCCTGTGGTAAACTGTCAGGATATAGTATTTTGCAGCACCAAAGTAACCAAGCTAGTTTCCATTTTTCTGATTAGGCGGACAAGTAGGACCTGGGAAAGGTGAATGATGAGTACACTGGGAGACAGTGAGTACCTAAAGCACTGTGTGTCTCCTTTCATAAAGAGCAAGTAGAAGGTCTATGGCATTTTCTGATAAGATTATGCCCTGTGTGGAGGAAGAGCATTCACTGCAGGGTGTTCACAAAATCACAGTCTTTGAAACGGCTTATCTCACGCATGCAATGTTTGGAAGGGATTTTGCTAGTTGAAATCTTTTTGGATTCACCAAATTCCTTCTGTGACATATTACGATTCTCAATGAGGAGGGGACATGAAAGGAGCGCCCCCTCCTAATTGTAACTCACAGTACCATGTTTCAGTGCTTTGTGCCACAGGTGTGGTTACAAACTATTGATCAGATGCTGTCACACAAGTTGGGGTGGTATCTGGTGTCCAAAGGACGGCGTCCCTTTTGAGATACCATTGGGTAGCTTTGGTGAGAGCATGCAGATAGCCATAGGACCAAGACATGATTCCCCCAATGTTTTTCTGAACTGCTAACATTTTTGTTAAAGCAGCACCTCTTTCTTCAATGGACATGGGCTGGCTTAAAGGATGTTTCCCATCTGGGAATGCAAATGCACGGATGGAAGTCTGCCCTTCCTTGCTCTATCACTGCGTTTGCAGGCAATCACAAGGGGTTGCAAAGAGTAGCCGCCATAATTAATATTCATTCGGTAGGCTTTGGGTTCCTATACGACAACTTGTGCAACCTATTGGGGGTGTGCAAAATTGCCACATTATTCAGGTGAAATTTAACAAGGTTCCACACATTTTTTTTTGCAATCACAGTTTTAGAGAGAAGTGTGGATTATGGATATCTTCACGTGAATGCGCACTTCATTAGAAAAGCCTTGCAAGATACCAGCAAGAGATTGGTTTGAGCAGAAAATATTTACAGTCAAGATATTGTTTGCATAAATGAGCCTCCAGCATGCAAAGAAAGCCAAAACTAAATAATGAAATATTTGAGAAATTTCACGCAAAGGGAAATATGGAAACTACCAGAATTTAACCAGCAAAATTACAACAAGGATAAGTACAACAGGCTCAAAACTACTGTAAATTGAGTGACATATTTTCATACAGAACTCAATCTGTATTCACAGTAAAGCTTGTAGGTCATTAATCTTGGAGGAGACATGTTGACTGTCACAACTAAATAAAGTGGAGGCACTATACGTGAATGGGGACTACCTGCAGTGCTATCCATGCACGATTCACAGCTGCAGCACGTGAAGTAAGTTAAAGAGCATGGGTCGGCTCAGTCTGGGACACACTGGGAGAGAGATACCTAGAAACATTGGCAAAGTCAGTAGGTATGGGTGTAATGTGCTAATGCAAGCAGCATCATCACACTAGAGCAAGTCACTCAAGAGGGAGCCAGAAGGAGCAGACAGAGAGGGCTATAGTTGTAAAGTAGTACATACTGCAGTTCGATGCAAGCACTCTACTCGAGCTGAGGTGGGATGATTCACCAATACAGCCAATGGATTAAAGTGATAAAGGAACACTCCACTGGGCTGAGCTAAGACTTGATTGACACGCGCTCAAGCCAATGGCTGAAAGAGGCTGGAAAGCTGAAGGAAACTGGTCAAAGGAAGCCAATGATTCAACCCAATGCCTACCACAATGTAGCCCAGCTGTCAACACCGCAAAATCCGGACCTAAAACTGAACATGGAAGTTCAGGTCTGGAGTTGGCAGTAGGTTCAAAGTGCCAATTATAGTGTACTGAAAGGAAGAAGCGGCCAGGATGACTCACTGCAGTATTAAAACATCAGTTGTAGGGCACTTGAAGGATGAAGGTACCTGCTGCATTATCTAGTGGATTAGTGGCCTCTACCTTCCAGTAGTGTAATGTACACATATGTACAGGTTTGTTTCACAGGAGGTCAGGCATCTGAGAAAGGGGAGTAAACTCCTATTGCAGTGTCATTACACATGAATATGAAATGACTGATTTACAAAAGGGTATAAAACGATGTAATGGTCTTCGGTCCATATTTGATGAACAATGTGTGCGTGAGTACACGTGCCTGATTCACAAAAAGATAATTGGCCAAAAAACAGTTGAATACCACAACAGCTGTGGGTGATTACAATAAGCCTGATTGCATGGGGTAACATAAATGTTCATTGTTCTCCTGTGTACAACATGGGCACATTCATTGCCACTGGACTTGAAAAACTGTGAGTAGCCAGGGGATGCCAGAGGAAGGGGTTAATGAGTTGTAATACTAATTTGGGAAGCACCCACAAAGCTGTTTGTTTTTATGTGGGTCACCGGTGACTTTAAACCATGCAAAGATTCTCCACCAAAATGGCCATGCGTATGTGATGAAGAAAGGCGGGTGAAGGGTAGCAAACATGGAAACAAGGAGCAGTTCCAATACTTGTATGGTCTTCAAACACAGATCTCAGTTAGATGGGGCCAGCAACCATTAAAACCCAATTCCTGGGGCTTCATGAACATGGAACACACAAATCCTAGTAGAGACAGAGAACAACCCTAGGACATGGCGGGATCTGGTTCTCTCCTTGGAATATGAAAATTAAAGTTGTGCTGTTCCTGAATGATCTAAAGTTCAGCAACGTACAAAGGACAGTAGGCTACAGAGTCAAAGAGATGGGAATCCATTTCTTTGGAATGTAATGCCCTCACACACCCAGTAGGGTGTAATGCATCATCATCGGGCTGCTCCTCGTCTGGCCGGCGCTGCAATGCCTGACGGGCACCCGATGAGGGGCACCCTGGTGGAGATCTTTTTCCAAATAGCCGTTTGGTGCCGTTGGGGTGAGAGATTTAGTGAGTGTAGATGAATAAGTGTTGTGTGATGTTTATGTGAGTTAAAACAGGGTTGGGTATACCAGCAAAAATAACTTTAATTGTGGGGTCACCTACCCTGATTAAAATAAAGAGGAAAGGCGCAATGCTAAGTTAATGTCTTAGGTGTGGCGCTCTTCCGTGTGGTTGGTCAACATGTTTCTTCACAATTCTACAAGTCTAGAGGCGATTCGTCAGGACCTAAAGTTAAAAAACTATCTACACTAAGGTGGAATGGAAATCAATAATGAATTAATGTTTAGGATTTAAGCCACCATGACTTACTCTGTCTAATGGCTGGTAGTACTGGTTCTACCTATTATGGAGATAAAATCACATATTAATGTATGATGTCAAACAAATACCACAAGTATAAAACACTGCTGCCCTGTTCCCTGTGTGTCTAAATCACAGCACACAGTGGTGAGGCTTTACAGGCATATAAACACCAGGTGCCAAATATTGAAGTGGTCACATTATTGCTCATGTGTAGTGCCCAAATCTGTGTACTAAAAACCAAAAACTGCAGAAAGAGCACAAGACTCACCCTAATTGGGATAAACAACTGCTTCATCAATCCCCGGCAGGTCAA
Source organism: Triturus cristatus (assembly GCF_964204655.1). NCBI lineage: Eukaryota > Metazoa > Chordata > Amphibia > Caudata > Salamandridae > Triturus > Triturus cristatus. Next base: position 1,248,741,071 of record NC_140592.1, on the reverse strand, counting down.
GATATGAGGAGCTTCCCCATATACTACAAGGGTATGCAGATAAAAAGGAACAGTTAAAAGCTGCCAGCCTGTGAAGGTAATAGCGTTTTAATTTAATAAACTAGAGGATTGGATATGTGGTCCTCCTTAGAACATATAGTAACATGCTCCTACATCATGCTACCTGGCACATGGAGTAGTGCACATCATTCAGGGGTAGTTCTTTAACATTTCCCACAGCAATAAAAAGTGATCCCAGTTATGGTTGAACAACACAGGCTTCATATTTCCTACTGAAGTTGGGCTGAAGAAACAAAAAAAGAAACAAAATAAGGGAGGGGAGGTAGGGAAAGTGCATCTACCTAGTTGTATGTTTTAAACTGTCTGGGAAACCCATTAACAGGGGTTGGGAATGCAGAACATCAACAGACAATAAAGGTTAACATAGTACTCACGTCTCCTTGGACTATCAGATCTGAGCAGTGATAAAAAGTTCCAATTCAAACTGATGATGCTGAAAAAGGCTCTCCCATCCTCCATCCTAGCCAGAACCGTCACTCTCTCTCAGCTGTAACAATCAATCAGCATTTGTAAGGAGCAACACTGTCACCCCTAGTGGTATCTGGGTGGGACATCTCAGTCGTAGTACCAGGTCTTGAGTTTCTTCCTCAAGACCACCAGGGAGGGAGCAGTTCACAGATGGAGGGGCAAGTCGTTCCAGGTCTGGGCGGCATTGTAGGAGAAGAAGCGGCGCCGCTGCGACGGATGATGCGGGTGTGTGCGCTGGCTGATGAGGAGGAACGCAGGTGTCTTGCAGGTTGATAGAAGTTCAGTCGATGGTTGATGTAGACCGATCCTTGGTCATGAAGAGCTTTGATGGTGTCTCTTATGGATGGGGAGCCAGTGGAGGTTTCTGAGGTGGGGGTTGATCTGGGACCATATGCGGAGGTCCAGGATGATTCTGGCCGCAGCGCTCTGGAGTCTTCTGAGGAGCTGGGTGGAGATGCCAGCGTGGAGAGCATTGCCGTAGTCGAGGCGGCTGATGATTACATGTGTGCCAGGATCCAAAGGAAGAGATCCAGAAGCTGCGGAGGATCTGAAATCAAGAATCTGAGAAAGGCGGAGCTTATCAGCCATTCTTGAAAAAGCTTCACTGACCCAAAAATCACATTCACGATCCATTGCATCGTCCACAGAGCCTACGTGGGAAAAGGTCTATGATGCCTACAATATTCACCCCTCATTCCATCTCTGGGTGACACCTACCATACATCAGCTCCAACAACAACATCCAACAGAATTTCCTTCAGAAGAAGCCCAAAACATGAAAGTCCTGGTTGCCAGGTTTTGAAACAAACTGAGCCCTCATTTGAGGAATCAACCCATCCGGCCTGCCTTCAGGAGCGCCCTGAAGATGCATCTATTTAAGGAGGCTCTTGTCTCTAGCTCTTCCTTCTTCGGTACTTCCTCTCACAGCCTTTAAGATGGCACAGGGCACATTGACATTGACCAGAAATTCACACACCTCTCTTATCCTCTGCAGACCAGAGAGGCCTTGAGACAAAATCCTCTTCCTGCCCATTGGAAAACATGAGACTAAATAATATACATCAAGGATCAGCAGGGTGTGTATAGGGAGGCTATTCATTTAGTTTCAGGACAAATTATTTTACCTGTAGTAACTCGTAAATGCGCAGAGAGGAACATAAACAGGATTTGCGTGCTTGTACAATTTGTTTGTTCCGTGTTGTAAATCAGGTGGAAAAACACGCGCAATGCCCAGTGCATTTACCCCCTCATTTTTATGTTACAGCAGCTCGAGGTCACGGTGTTCAATTACGCCGATGACCTCCAGCTAATTTTTGACCTCTCCCACTCCTCTTCCTCTGCTTCAAATGTCCAATCCGTCATGCTGTTCATCCAGGATTGGATGAACTGCAACCACCTCAAACTCAATCCGGACAAGACGGAATTAGTCCTGACCAGAGGTGGTTGCAGTCCCTGGTCCCCCTCTCACTGGCCCTCCTCACTTGGTGTTCCCCCGCTCCCAGTTCCTAAGGTCAAGACCCTTGGCATCCTCTTGGATCCCTCACTTTCTGTTCACTCTCAGGTTAATTCAGTTGTTTCCTCCTGTTTCTTTTCCCTTCGAATCATCAGGAAGATTTCTCGTTTTTTTTCTTTACCCGCTCTAAAAATTATAGTGATGGCCATGGTGCTTTCGCGCCTCGATTATGGGAACATCATTTACAATGGCGCTCCAGCCTACGCCATTCGCCGTTTGCAGCTAGTGCAGAATCAGGCTGCCCGCCTGATTCACGGCCTGCCTAAATACCATAGAGCTACTCCCCTATTGCAGGCCCTGCACTGGCTGCCGGTGAAAGAGCGTGCTCTGTTCAAGCTTGGCTGCACCACTTTCCAGGCTAAAACAGGCACTGCCCCGGAATTTATCTGTTCTGCAATCACCCCCTACATACCTGGACGAGAGCTTAGGTCTACTCATCAGGCTTTGTTAACCATCCCCCGCTTCAGCAAGAAAAAGACTGGCGGTACGAAATTTGCAGTGCTTGCTCCAGCATTTTGGAACTCCCTCCCCCCGGAACTCCGTATGTCATCTTCCTACATTGAGTTCCGGAAGGGTCTTAAAACTTTTCTTTTTCCCCGAGCCTACAATGCTTAAATTCCCCTCTGCTCCTGCCTGCTTCTCACAATCTAACAGCGCCAAGAAACCGCATGGTAAAAGTGCGCTATAGAAATGTTTTTAAATTCAAATTCATATCAACTTGCGGTGGGGTGGTTTAGCACCCAGCTTTTACATGGGCTCTGATGGAGGCTCACTGTGTACATTACGCATGAGTCATGCCAGGAAAATAGGCATGACTCATCATTCTACATGAATAGCATGCATATTTATGCATACAGTGTGCAATGCACAAATTGCTCATGGGCTGCACAGACGTCAATGTGAAATAGCAAGAAGGAGTAGGTTGTCTCAAGGGAGGACATAAAATATGAGCTGAGTTACTTGCCCCTTTCCCTGGACGTTTGGGGCAGGCTGTGTGGAGAGAAAGCAAATTGCCACTGCTCGGCGGTCAGTACTAGCACCTTGCTACAGTGGCCGTGTCCACCCACCAAATGACTTCCTGTAGCAAAGTAGGGTGTCCTTCCGGGGCGGGACATCCGGCTGCAGGAAGTATTCACTTGTGGGCGGACGAGCAGTCTAAACTTTATCATGGTGAAACTGGAAAGTTGCCTTTATTCACGAAGTGAATTTTTTCCTCAACACTGCCTGGTCTCATCGGTAAAGTTTAAAGCTTCCATCTTTCTATTTCACAGGCAGAACTAATTCGATCTCTTTAGACATAACTTTAGTATGTTTAGCCCTTGGCATTGGGCATGGAAGGCACAGTCGTCAGTTGTTTGCAACGCCATGTCCATCAAATTACCGTTTTTCAACCACCTCCATCCAAAGGTTCAGGGCCACATTTATCAAAGTTTTGTGTCGTCCTTGCGCCACGCCAAGTGACACAAGGGCAACGCAAAACCTAGACGAGATTTACCTAGCCACGCAAGGCCACCTTGTGTGGCCCTGCGGTGCTTGGCAAACCTGGCGTAATGCAAGGTCGCACAAGTCATCACCATGCATTACTCTACCCAAGGGAAGCACCCACGCACCCACCCCTGGATTTTGGCGTATTCCTAGATTTACCTTGAGTGGTAGACCTAGGAATGAGTCAAAACGCCAGGCCTACCCAGGGGTGGCGTAACTAGCAGAAATATCTTTATTTCTCCTCGTTTTTCCTCTTTTTGCATTCTGCAGCACACATAGAAAGAGGAAAAAGTCTCAAATGATTGTTTTTGTGCAGGAAGGTGTTCCTTCGGGCACAAAAAGAATCCTTCCTACAACGCAGGCACCCTTGCATCACGGTGCAATGGCTCCGGTGTTAGCGCTAGGCAGCACATAGTGCGCCAGCGCAAAGAAAGGACAGGAATGTACCATGTAATGTTAAATATGGTACCTTCTTGCCCTCTCCCTGTCACGCAGCGCAGGTGCGTTGTGTGATATTTGGATAAATATGCCCCTCAGTATTCCTGGACATTGTCACCACATCCGTATGGAGGTGCCACTGTCTTTTTATATTTTGGACAAATCTCCTAGACGTTTGGATTCATTTTCTGTAACCTCTGCAGTGTTACATAACACTGTGAATGCACGTAGGGTCTCATTTACTTATTTTTGGCACGGGGCAGCGCCGCAAGCCTCCCTGCTGCGCTGCCCTACGTAAAAAAAAGGGGTCTGGAATACGCTGTCTCTATGAGATACAGTTAATTCCTTTCTGCTTTTACTGCGCTGGCGCACAAATGCCTTCCTAACGCCAACGCAGGCACCCTTGCACCATGGTGCAAGGGTGCCTTGGAGGAAAACAGGTTGTTTTTGTGCAGGAAGGGACTCCTTCCTGCACAAGAACAACCATTATGCCACCCCAGCGAAGGAGTAGGCTTTTGACACATTCCCAGGTTTACAGCCTGTTGTAAATCTGTGAATGGGTCAAATGCCATGGCTGTTACAAGGGAACTCCCACCACAACGCCCATGGCACGCCTCCATATAGCTGCTTTGCTCACTCCATAAACACAAGGCCATGAAAAGCCCTGCAGAGTGGCTTTACGTGGCCTCGTAGGTATGGCCCTGCAGTGTGCGTTGCCGGAGCATCATTGAAAGTGACGTAGCGGTGGCACACGGGGCTTGTAAGTAAGCCCCTAATTATCGATAAGCTCCAGCATTGTATTACAAGCAACTTTTTTGCAATTACTTAAAATTCACCGCAGAATGACTTTCGAGTTACAGCTTCAAACATGTGGGATTACTTGCGGAAACAAAGTTTCAGCTTTTTTATTTACAAAGATAGTTAACACCCAGCTCACCCGTCACCTCGAAGACAACAACATCCTGAACCCATCCCAGTCGGGATTCTACAGCAACCACAGCACCGAGACCGCCCTCATCGCCGCCACAGACAACATCAGGATCCTGCTAGACAACGGCAAGACGGCGGCCCTCATCCTCCTGGACCTCTCCGCCGCCTTCGACACCGTCTGCCACCACACACTACGCACGCGCCTCCACAACGCAGGGATCCGAGACAAGGCCCTGGACTGGACCACCTCCTTCCTCTCCGGCAGAACTCAGAGAGTCCACCTCCCCCCGTTCCGATCCGATGCCTTCGAGATCATCTGCGGCGTCCCTCAAGGATCCTCCCTCAGCCCAACACTGTTCAACGTCTACAGGGCACCACTAGCACGCATCACCCGACAGCACGACCTCAAGATAATCTCCTACGCCGACGACACTCAACTGATCCTCTCCATCATCAAGGACCCCCTCACCGCCAAATCCAACCTCCACCAGGGAATGAAGGCCGTCGAAGACTGGATGGAGGACAGCCGCCTCAAACCGAACACAGACAAGATGGAAATCCTCATCCTCGGGTCCAACCCCTCCGCATGGGACGACTCCTGGTGGCCCACGTCACTGGGGTCCTCCCCCGGCCCCCACCTACCACGCACGCAACCAGGGAGTCATCCTCGACTCGAAACTCTTCATGACCAAACAAGTCAACGCAGTCTCCTCCACCTGTTTCAACACCCTCCGCAAGATCTACAGATAGATCCCGACAAACACGAGGAAAACAGTCACCCAGGCCCTTGTCAGCAGCAGACTCGACTACGGAAATGCCCTCTACGCCGGAGCCTCGTCCAAACTCATCAACAGACTACAGAGAATCCAGAACGCCTCTGCACCCCTGATCCTCGACGTCCCACGCCGCGACCACATCACCCCCCACCTGAGGAACCTACACTGGCTCCCCGTCGACAAAAGAATCTCCTTCAAGCTCCTGATCCACGCACACAAGGCACTCCACAAAACCGGCCCAGCCTATCTCAACAGTCGACTCTCCTTCTACGTACCCAACAGAAAACTCCGCTCCGCTGACTACGCCCTGGCCACGGTCCCACGCATCTGGAGAACAACTTCCGGAGTCAGATCCTTCTCCCATCGCGCCGCCAGGACCTGGAACACCCTCCCCCTCTACCTGCGACAAACCGAAGACCTGCTGACCTTCAGGAGACAACTCAAGACCTGGCTCTCAAATTATGTGATTGATTCATTGAATCAGTGCACGTTGTTACCACAGGCCTTTTACTGGTGGCAACCAATCATGTATCTTCTTTCATGAAATGCTTATACCTTTTGTTATTAGGGTATACCGCAAGAGTGTGTTGCATACATTTCCTGTAATGCAGTTACTGCTTAGTTCTTTCCTTACCATAGCCCTAAGTAAGCCCATTTGTGTCATGCGAAGTGAAGGCTGTTTGCTGGGTATTTCTCATGTGCATAAATTCTCAAAATAAAGTTGTCGTAACAAGAGGATTGTTAAATAGTGAAGAAAAGAAGTTTGAACCACTTATTAAACTGAAATCCCGCAGTTCTCTGTCGCTGTTTCCTCGCGAGCTCTTCTGATTGTTCGAGGAGCTCGTTAATGTCTCCTCAATCAATTTTCATAAAGACCTTTTAATCAGAGGATAGCGCATAATCCCGCCTCGCCTGATTTCCATTCATTTAACCTGATTGTTGAAAGGCTGTTCACGCCACATGAGGAAACGTCTGTTTGTGGAAGGCAGACCGCTTCCCCCTTGTTTCTTTGCCTTCATTTTTGAATATTTAACCCATTGTTTGCATGGTCACACTTGTTAAATACAGCGTGCTGGTGAAAATTGTAATTGTTTGCTTTTCACTTTCATTTTTTAGGTTTTGCCTGCACAGTGCTTCCGCTTGTAAAATCTCTTGAAAACAAAAAAAATCTTAAAATGGGCGGGATAGCCATTACTTACCATTGGTTAGCTTCCACCTCACGCTTGTTTCCTTGCTTTTTATTGGTCGCCGCATCCTCTTCACCTCCGGCTTCCTTCTGGGGCTTCGTGTATGTCCTTGTTGTGGAGCAGGAACCAAGTACCAAGTACAGCTTCCTTTGTGCGATCAGTGTCCTTCCACTGGCCTCAGGCTCCTGCAGAGACTCTTTTTTTACTTTTGCACATGCACTCATAGAGCATGTATCTGCAGTTCCTGTTCCTCACCCCACCCTCCTCTCGCTGTTGTTTCTCCCTCATGCTACTTTCCCCCACCCTCTTCCTGCTGTCCATTGTGTTTCCCACCCCCAGGTTTCATCCCACTGTCCGTTTCTTTTATTACCCATCCTTCCTCCCGCTGTCTGTTTAAATTCCCAACCCCATCCTCCTTTCACTCTCCATTTTGTTCTCCACCCACAGTCCTCCTCCCATTTTTTATTTCCTGCCCCTGCCCCACCCTCCTCCCACTGTCCGTTTCGTTTCCCTATGCCACCCTCCGCCCGCTGTCCGTTTTGTTGATCACCCCCTGCCCTCCTCCTGCTGGCGTTTTGTTGATCACCCCCTGCCCCCCTCCTGCTGTCCGTTTTGTTGATCACCCCCTGCCCTCCGCCCGCTATCCGTTTTGTTGATCACCCCCTGCCCCCCTCCTGCTGTCCGTTTTGTTGATCACCCCCCGCCCTCCTCCCGCTGTCTGTTTCTCGCCACCACTCTCCGCCTCCCTTCCTGTTGAGACTCCGCTGTCTGGGTGGAAACTACGCAGAGAACAGGCCTATCTCTGTATGTGCGGAGTTCTCCTCCCTGACTGTGGACTCTCCGCAGTCATAAAGTTACTAATAAATTGCGGTTTTGTGAATACCCAAAAAAGTGAACTTACACAAGCATGTACGTTTACCTTTGTGAATCAGGGAGATCTGGGAAGCACCACGGGTTTTGAGTGGTTGTAATGGCTACATCGCGTGATGAGCAATATCCCAGGAAAGTCACCACTCCAGCACCTGCATGATGTCATCAGTGCTTTCTGCGGGCTGTATGGGCCCTTCTGTCTGCTTCATAAAGGCAAAAAGACTTATGCAAAATGATTATTGGATGAAACCTCGTGAGACCTGCATTATATTTTTTTAAACTATAGTGACACGTTTTTCTGCACAAGTCCCGCTGTCCTTTGGTCCCGGAGAAGAGTTCCACTTCTTTGGGTCACCCCAGTGGTGTAAAGCAAAATGTTTTGTTCCCACAAACTTTGGTAAGAGCAGGGCACTTACAATTCCATTGTGGCTGCCACCTCATGGACATGGCTACGCCCTCGCTAAAGTGAGGGTCCCCTGAGGAGGAGGCGGCCTCCTGCTCTGAAACAATATGAGTGTGAGAGAAGGGAGGCACAAACCGTGCAAGGGCCTCCTCCCAGCATCTTTTCAACAGTTACTTTGGCTGCAATATCATTTACCCATATGTTTCAGCTTGCATGAGCAAAAGACTTAATTTGCAGGAACAAATCCATGTTATATATTCACAAAAAGTGAATTTACATGTGCAAATCCTTATACTCCCCCTTGTTACACCATTACAGTCTATAATTACATGTGGATACATGCGCTTCCGGGGGCTGGTAGCAGCTGAGTGAGGGCACCCACAGATTTATGAGTTTCTGGGTATTCACAAACTTTGGAAAACTGTCAGAGGTTTACTAGGGGGCAGGAGTACGGATGGGCACCCAACACCCCCAAAATGATGGGGATTTAGAGGACGAGGTTTACAGACCTTTCACTTGGCTAAAAAAGGAAAAAGTCACAGTGGGGCATATCAGCAAGGGCCGGCGATAATTATCGCTCAGCGAGCTTAGCGCGAGGATAATTATCACCGGCTTGCGCTGAATTTTATCGCTGAGATAGCGTGCTATCAGCAACGCTTATCTCAACAGCGATAAAATTCCAGACGCAAGCTGCCAAATATGCGATTATCACTGGAAATCCAGCGATAATCGAACAACGTTTGGCGATAGCTTGTTGATAGGACAGGGCAGACTCAGCCATGATATCCACCTTCCATTGGATATCATGGCTAAGTCAGATGAAAAGCAGGCGTAAGGAAAGTAGCGATAACCGCGGTTAGCGCTACTTTTCTTTTCGCTCTGCAGGTTAGCGTGAGGCTAGATAATAGGAGAAATGTCAGTTAGCGACATTTCACACGTTCTTTTGGGAAGGAACGCCCACTTTGCATCTCATTAGAGATGCAAAGCTGAGCATTAAGGGGAAGGGCGCTAAGGCAAGGATTCACGCGATAGCGTGACCTTGCTAATAAAGCAATAAAATTATCACCGCTTTTCGGCCGAAAACAGACGCAAAAGCGGCGATAATTTTATAGCGCTGCCTTGATGATATGCCCCCAAATGCATATGCACTTGTTTGGAGATTTTGACATGAACAAATACACACGCACTCAAAACATACCAAAGTCCTGCATTCGAATGAGCTCTCAACTTCCAGAGACAGGAGGTTAGCATACTGAATCGTGTCGTGGGCTCGCTGGATCTGGCCATTCCCCTTTCGGATGTTTGCATCCTGTCAATCCTCGGAAAGCCCGCCTGGTACCCGAGGGACAGTTTCAATACCACACTCTCCAGCCGAGTGGCTGACATTGTTGTATTTTAACATTGGCATTTAGTGAAGAGATGAACTCTCAGAATCTGCATGGGTGATCTTTGCCTCCTTGTGACTGACTGAGGTCAGGGTTACATCATGGTCATTGGGTGGGAGTCACACGCACGAAGAGTGATGGAAGGATACGTGCATTCAGCATAACCACTGGCAGTCACTCACGGTAGCATTCCAGCCCATCGTTCATTTTCCCACCATGCCACCTCAGTTTGGACCCAGCCATATGCAAATGAGTCTTGGTCCTGATCCAATAGGAACAGTCCAGCCCGAACTGCCAGGCCAGGTCCGGAACACAAGCACCCCAGAACCGGTTTCGCCCTGTTATATTCACGGGTTAGGCCCATGTAGCGAGACAGCATATTTCTTACATTTTCCTCACAATAACATTTCAGCTGTGAACATTTGCACATATTTGCGTGCGCGACAATGTTGGATTAGTTACACATCTAGTTTCGCACATTATCACAACACCCTGAATGTCATGTACAAGGTCTTGTTTCGCACTATGTACAAATGTCATCCCTATTTTCATTCACGGGCGATATATCTATCTACATATCCATAACAGTACTAATCTATACTAGGCCTGGGCGGCAAATTCCGTTCCGCTTGCGGAATTTGCGAAATTTCGGTAATTTCGCGTTCCGCCGAGAACGCGAAATTGCCCAAAATTCTGCTTTCCGCGACTTCACAAAATTTTTTCTTGTTCGCGTTCTCAAAATGCGTGTTCGCAAGATATTTCTCCCCGAGCACGCAAACAGCAACTGTGAACAGGAAAAAAGCATCGCGAACAAGCAATTCCGCGTGTTCGCTGAATTTTTTGCGTGTTCGCGGAGGTTTTTTACCGTTTCGCGGAGATTTGCGTAACGCGATTACGCGAATTCTGCCCACCCCTAATCTATACGCACATCGCAGGGCTGTTTTCTATTCTAAAAGATGAGCATCCAGATAGACTTTTAGAGGAGGCGCTTCCACTGACATAGAGGGCCCCTGCATGCTGAGAAATCAACATGCAGCGGTCTGGCATCTCGTGCAGGGTAACCAGTGGTTGACCAAGATGGGTTCCGTCATTCTTTCCCATCTCACACTCCAGGCACACTTAGAGTAGGGTCCACATAGTAGGAGTACGCTCGATTATTGCCTTGCTTATATGCCTGCAGATATACACTGTTTTAGCACCATGGTAGAACTATATCTACTATTCACGCTTTTGGTGCTCGTAATCACTTTTATCTGTTAATCATTGCAGCACACGCATTTTATACAAGAATAACGTTGGTTCAATAAATATATTGAAAACGTCCCACTGTGTAATCTATGTATATTTCTCCATGAATACGTGAGCAGGAGTGACTGAGCGAAAGGTTCTGTACTGTAACCACGATCCCTGAGGGGTCAGGGTTGTCCTGCTCAGTGGTTGCCAGAAACCGTTTGCTCCCCGGTAAAGCTAGTGAAGCTTGCGGTGGCACCGTGAGCTAGCTGGTCTCTAGGCCAACACATCCTGCGAGGGTGTCCGGAATCAATCTATGCACCAAGCTTTAAGTTGTCCAACAAATGCGCAGGTCCTACGGATTAGTTAGAACTACACAACAGCCCTAGTTAGGGCTCGTCAGGGAGGTATAGCTTGGTTCAAGCGGCACAGTGAGCACATGATTGATGTCTGGGAATAACTTTGGCCGAGACGTAGCTGAGCCAAAGTACGACCCAAGCCACAACCTAAAACAATATGTCAAAACTACCTAACATTTAAAATCAGTTCTCCAACACAGTGGTCTTTGGTTTAATAATTAAAAATACAATATGACACTAACTGACATTTGATGAAATTCACGCTTAAACATAAATTCGTAATGATTTCAGAACAGATGACCGGATGCTTTTCTCATTGGATAAACATTCAATTATGTTGCCGCAGTTAACATAATTTTGCAAAGTTATTTATGATTATGTAAATTTTCCAAAATGATGCCTTGATGTAATGTCCCATAATTACACCACAGTTCACTGCAAAGGATGGTGCAGGAGCACAGAAACAACGCGAACAACCAGAATGTGAGCGGCTGTTGTTCACGGCACTTGCGTTTCTCTTGTTGTTCTCTTACCACAAAGTGCATTCTTGCGTCAAAGGACACCAGGACGCAGTTCACGCCAAAATATAGTCCTATATGACAAATTCACATTTTGGCTAATTACACCCAGTTTCGTGTAGTTTTCTCAAAGGTTTGAATAATTATGCAAATTTTGCACACCCCTCGTTGTAATGGTGGAGACAAAAGACAATACATTTTGGATGTGCAGTACATATATCGCCAATAATACACTCATAAGTGCTGCAACATTACAATCTAGTAAAGCATATTTGAATAAAGAAGTTTTTGTATAAATCTTGCTCTGGTCTAAATAACTTGCACTTGCTGCCAAATGTTGCAATTTAGGACAATAAGGCACACTGAGGTAAGAGTATTTGTAATGGGTCCCATAATTTGGCCTACTCGCAATGCCAGGGCGTATATTCACAACAAAGTGGCTAAGTGTGTTGTTAAGCCAAGAAGTCTAACGGCATGCTCTGTCACTTTAAAATCGCAGGGCTGCACCATATTTACAAAAATATGGTGCTGCCCTGCGTTTCCCCATGCGCTGGCGCTATATTTAGCTCCATAGCGCCAACCCAGATGCCCTTGTACCATAGTGCAAGGGTCTCTGCGTTGAGGGGAAGATTGTTTAAAAATTATTGTTTATGTGCAGGAAGGGGAACCTTCCTGCACATAAACAATCAATGGTGTTTTGCTGTTTCTATGTGTGGTGTACAATGCAGCTCACACGGAAACAGCAAAAACGAGGAGAAATAAATCATTTCTCCTTGTTGCGCCAGGGTAAGACCAGATTTTCCCTGGTCTTAATTTTGGCGCTGCCTCCTATGTACGTCACCCTTGTAAATAGGGGGCAGCGTCAAAATCAATGGGTGTTGCGGTGGAATGCCCACCGCAACACTCCCGGTACAGCATGAAAGGATGCCTTATTTACAAGGCAGCGTTAAGCCACATTATGTAGCTTAACGCTGCCCTGTAAATATGGTGAAGCCCCTATCGCCACCACAAAATCACTAAAAGTGACGTTGTGGTGGTGATAGGGGCTTGCAGATATGCTCCCAGGAATTCAGACTAGACCTCAAATTTGCAACTCAGCTACAGGCATTATGTCCTGTTGTCTCTAGATCTAAACAAAAAGACACTCTTTAATGTTTACATATATTTCAAGAGCGACATGTTTAAAAACTTGCCTTGCAAAATAATGGAATCACAGTTTAAAACTACCTGCCCCTATGTGGGAAATCTCAGTAGACACAAGAAAGTTAAACCAACTGTGATTCCAGTTCAAGTTTGAAAACTTATTTTATAAAATTCCTAAAACCAACTAATTCATCACATTATATCTTCTGAAACAAGCAATTAAACAAGTAATACATATAAATAAAGACAACATGACATAATTTCCTCAATATACTGTACTTTCCTGTCTAAAATAATATCGCAATTATGGAGTGGAAAGCTTGTTAGCCAACTTGACCCTCTGATCTCTCAACCACCTTTGAGTTATCTGTCACCTCACATTTTTAAAGACCCGAGAAGACCCTGGTCTGGCTTGTTTATTTAATAATTCGATATTCTTGGTAACAAATGTTGGCTATCTATGGAGACATTTGGTAGACCACAATCCCAAAGACATCTTCATGGACTGACGGCAAGTATGTACCCTATATTTTTTTTAATCGTTCTCAAGTAACGTTTATTTTATGTCAGAAGGGCTGGGCAGATTTTAATAATATGGGACAGTGTTTCTTTTCCAGCAGTCATAATATACATTAAATCTTTGATCTAATTTTTTATAGCACTATGCCTTTAGAGTTATGCGTTTCCACATAGTCCAACTCCTGGTTGGCTGACAAGTTATAATCTACATTAGAGCTTTTATGTTCCTTCCAATGTAGAACAGCTCGGCCCATACTTATGAAGGGTTTGCATTGCCCTTGTGACACGCAAGGCGAAGCTAGGAATACACAAAGGCTTCAGTAATATTTACAGGCCACGCAAGGCCGGATTTGTGGCGCCTTGGGCGCCTCACGTGGTATTGTAAAGAAATGTAAAGCAAGGCAGCTGTTTGCGCTGTGTTATGTTACATTTCAACATGGAAAGCGTTCCATGGGTGGAGCACGGGTGTTGCCATACATGCGTCCATGGACTTGTAGACTTGGGAATGTGTCAAAATGCTACGCCATCCCAAGTGAGGTGTAACAAGAAGAAATATCTTTATTTCTCATTATTATTTCCTCTTTCCACATGTGCTGCCTTCTGCAGCACACAGCGAAAGAGGAAAGTGCATCCAAGGATTGTTTTTGTGCAGGAAGATGTCCCTTCCTGCCTGTAATGCAGACTCCCTTGCACTATGGTGCACTGGTACCTGCGTTGGCGCTAGGCGGCACACAGTGCATCAGCTCAGATAGAGAGGAGGAGTACGCCACATCTTTGTAAATATGGCCCATTTTTGCGCTGTCCCTTTCACACAACGCAGCGCAACACCTTTGCTTGCTGCCCTGCGTTGTGTGAGCGTTTAGTAAATGTGCCACCTAAGTTTTGTTAGAGGGTGGGCGGCTGATGCCTTCTCCCATCATTAAGATGCTGTGCCTTGGGTTAACGAGGCTTAGGGGGGTATGGTTAAGGAAGGGGCGGTGCCAGTTTTAGCCAACCTGGTGACAGGCTTGAGACAGGGGACGAAATTGACCCAGAGGTGACAGAAGAGACTTTTGTTAAAACCGAAACTCCTTCTTCAGCTGAAAAAGCAAGGAAGTAAGGCAGAGAAGCAGGGAGTCGTTTTAACGGTGTACTCCCCTTCCCCTTTGTGAGTGTGTGCAAAAATATTTTTTAAGAGCCGGCACGGCAGTGGTCCCAGGGACCACTGCCTACTCGTGAAAAATTAAACAGAAACGTTTCATTTTTCTTTTTTAAAGCATCCTATTTTCCTTTAAGGTTAACGGCCTGCATTAAAAACAAGCTTTATTTAAAAAGCAGTCAAAGACATGATGGTGTGCGGAACCCAGCAGGCCACCATCCCTGGGAGTGCCAGCCATTCCCAATGGGGTCGCAAATAGCACCTGCCTCATAAATATTAATGAGGCAGGCAATTTGCGACTCCATTATGAATCGCTCACTGTGTCTGTGACAATGTTGTACATTTCATTTTGTGAGTCGCAAATTGCGAGTCGCAAAGCGATGCAATTTGTGAGTCGCAAAATGTAAGGGTCGTACATCTGGCCCCTAGACCTTCTGGGTCCACCACATGCGTGTGTGCACAGAAGTCTCACCGAGCTTCTACTAACTTGTAACTTGAGGTGTTTGTGTGGACAACTCATGGTCTGAGCTCCAGGAGCCTAAAGATGACTCACGGTGGGCTTTTATGCCACGGAAACAAAGCAAAATATAGTTTATTGACTGACTGACCCTAGGATGAGGGTGGGGAGGGAGCAAGGGAGACAAAGTCCTCCAGAGCAGCCAGGTTTCTAAGCGCCTAAAGCGATAAAGCGCTAGGATGCTCGGTAGGGGGGCAAGAGAGGCAGGGAGCTCATTCCTGAACTTGGCAGTGTTAGTGAGTGAGGGATCCTGACGTCACAAAGTCCCTACTCAAGACATTATTAAATGAACAACCACTGTGTGGAGTGGGGGGGCTACATGCCCCTTGCAGGATACACAGAAGCCGCTGTGCCCATGGGCCTGCGAACACACACGTCAGAGGCAGCTACGGCGGAAATGCACACAGGCCTGCTAGGGGGAATTTAGACTTCACCCTTCCTGAATATATTATAGAGGAGGAGCCTGGGATTACACCCCTTGTGTCTTCAGTGCCGGGGATTTAACAGCAATTCAATACATCTATTTGCTTGGCTGTGCCTGCTGGTGCTCAGAAAGCAATATTGTAAAAGGCTATTTATAGACCAGAAAATACAGACTTGGAGCGCAGCAATGACGTCGCCTGCCCTGGAGGGTGTGGGGGAAGTGGAGTGTACATATACTGGCTGAGAGGACTTTTACTGGGGAATTAAGAATGAAGCAGAGATTAAATCTGTTGTCAATGTAGTTCATAATGGAAGAGAAAATATAGCCAATGAGAGCAGCACATTCAAATTCACTGAATGCAATATTTTCGTTCAGATTAAACCTTCTTACTCCTAATACTGTTCATCCCAGGTAAAGCACAGCATCGATGCAGAGTTTGACAGCCAAGGAGGATGGAAATCCACATATTTCTTCCGACATAGGATGCTGCTGGTTGGGAAGGCAGCTCATTACAGCCTCTTTCTTTACAGACAGCCTGCGTCTCGCACCAGCTGAGACTGATAATCCCTTCCCACAGGGGAGAGAGGGCTGGCCGGCCTTATTCACACCTTGTTACCGCTAACCTCTGGGCACAGTCTTATGTGCAGCTGCACTTGTCCTGTTGTATCAATAATACCCCAGCGTGAGGGGCTTATTCTGACCGTACCCCAAGTTGGCGGGATTAACCCGCTCAAGAGGAACCACATCCCCAAGCACCTGAGAGACCTCTGCTGGCACCCGTCCAGAAGAGATGCCAGTTCAAGCTTCTAACCAACGCCAACAAAGCCCTCTACAACCAAGCACCAGCCTACAGGAACCACTGCTTGACCCTTCTCCTACCCACCAGAAACCTCCGCTCCGCACACCTCGCCCTCGCTCAGACACTACGTATCCGCTGCAGCCACTCTTGAGGACGACCCTGCACCCACCTCGCCCTCGCTCAGACACTACGTATCCGCTGCAGCCGCTCTTGAGGACGATCCTGCTCCCACCTCGCCCTCACTCAGACACTACGTATCCGCTGCAGCCGCTCTTGATGACGATCCTGCTCCCACCTCGCCCTCGCTCAGACACTACGTATCCGCTGCAGCCGCTCTTGAGGACGATCCTGCTCCCACCTCGCCCTCACTCAGACACTACGTATCCGCTGCAGCCGCTCTTGAGGACGATCCTGCTCCCACCTCGCCCTCACTCAGACACTACGTATCCGCTGCAGCCGCTCTTGAGGACGACCCTGCTCCCACATCGCCACCAAAGTCTGGGACTCCCTCCCCCTCCGTACTTCACCCTCATTGAACCACTTCAGGAAGGAGCTCAAGACCTGGTGCTTCGAATGATACCTGCAACGCAGCGCCTAGATACCCCTCGGGGTGATTAGCCGTACTATATAAATACTGCTTGATTAATTGATTGATTAAGGACCAATTACATGCACATGTGATTCCAGTCTTGGCAGCGTTGGGAAGTATTACATGTAAAGCATAAATGCATGTAATCTCGCAAACAAAGAAAAAAATGCCTGAATTATAACATGTAAAGCATGAAGACATGGCTGGTCCCAAACATACCAACATCAGTGGAGTAACCACATGTGAAAAACAAAGGCACACCATCTCACAAACAAACCGACAACAGTGGAATCACCACATGTAAAGCACAAAGACTCACCTGCTCACAAACAAATCAACAGCAATGGAATCACCATATGTAAAGCACAAAGACTTACCTGCTCACAAACAAGCCAACAGCAGTTGGATCACCACATGTGAATCACAAACTCACACCAGCTCACAAACAAACCAACAAGATTGGATTCACCACATGTGAAAAACAAAGGCACACCAGCTCCCAAACACACTATTGGCAGTGGAATTACTACATGTAGTGCACTAGAGCACACCAGCTTACAAACAAGATGGCAGCAGTTGAATCATCACATGTAAAGTGCAAACAGATGCCTGCTCAAACCAACAGCAGTTGAATCATCACATGTAAAACACATAGGCAAATCACCCTACAAACAAGCCAACAGCAGTTGAATCATCACATGAAAAGCACAAAGACTCACCTACTCACAAACAAGCCAAAAGCACTTGGATCACTGCATGTGAAGCACAAACTCGCACTAGCTCACAAACAAACCTACAGCAGTGGAATCACCACATGTAAAGCACAAAGACTCACCTGCTCACAAACAAGCTAAAATCACTTGAATTACTACTTGTGAAGAATAAAGGCACACCAGCTAACAAACAAACCGACAGCAGTGGCATCACCACATGTAACACACACAGACTTACCTACCACAAACAAGCCAACAGCAGTTGAATCACCCCATCTGAAGCACAAAGGCACACCAGTCCAACCCAAAAGCACTGGAATCACCACATGTAAAGCGCAAAGGCACACCCACTCACAAACAAGCCAAGAGCAGTGGAATCACCACATGTGAAGTACAAAGACTCACCCACTCACAAACAAACCAACAGCAGTGGAATCATCACATGTAAAGCACAAAGACACACCTGCTCACAAACAAGCAGACAGCAGTTAAATCACCACATCTGAAGCACAAAAGCACACCAGCCCAACCCAAAAGCAGTGGAATCATCACATGTAAAGCACAAAGGCACACCCACTCACAAACAGGCCAAGAGCAGTGGATTCACCACATGTAAAACACAAAGGCACAGCAGCTCCCAAACACACTGTTGGCAGTGGAATTACTACATGTAGTGCACTAGAGCACACCAGCTTACAAACAAGATGGCAGCAGTGGAATCATCACATGTAAAGCGTAAACACACGCCTGCTCAAACCAACAGCAGTTGAATCATCACATGTAAAACACATAGGCACATCACCCTACAAACAAGCTGACAGCAGTGGAATCACCACATGTAAAGCACAAAGACACACCTGTTCAAACCAACACAAGTGGATCACCACATGTAAAGCACAAAAGCTCACCTGTTCACGACAAATCAACACCTATTGAACTACCACATGTAAAGCTCAAATGCACAACAGCTCACAAACAACAGCAGTAGAATCACTACAAGCAAACCACAAAAGCACACCAGCTCACAAGCAAAACGAACCTTGGTAACTGTAAAATTTAGAAACTTTTGAAAAGTTTGAAAGATTTGAAAGAATTGTGCTCGCCTACTCCAGTTTGAGTGGGGCAAATCTGGCTTAAAGAAGGTCATGGGGGCCAGTAATGACTGAGTAGTTGAAAAGTTACCCGATTACCAAAGCAGTCTCAAGTCCGGTTCCACACATTACATTAAGAACGGCATAGACTTCTACCTGAACAAAGGGACAGTCCTTCTGGAGTGTGATCGCCATTTGCCCACCAAAGTCAACTTTGCCTTAGTAGCTCGGATTATGGGCAAACGCCCAGAGTGGATTCCTGCAGGAGGGAAGTGATATCCCCCTCTGTAGCAGGCTGCTATTGTTCTTCAGCTTGGGAGTTGTTCATACTACTCCCATGGAGGGCAGAAGGCTGTGGGGTGGCCAGAAACTGTGTGAGGCCACTGGACAAACTGGGCAACAGATTGGCAACTTTCTAAGAGTTGGGCTCAAGCTGGGTTTAATGCTCCAATTAATTTGATACCTTGAAGTACTCTTTTAGTACTCTCATTGAGAAGTTAGCCAGACTGAGAGGTCAGCTGGTAATTCTGCGATATCCAACGGGGCATCTAACTTTTCCACAGCAAACAGCAAAAATTGCAATTTGTAAATCTTGCTGTTGGGACATATTAAAAGCACATGTCCTACTTTATTATACACAGCTCTGTGACTTAGGTCTCCATAGGCCTTCCCTAGTGGAGACTTACATATACTGTTAAGGGAAGGGGGGGCTTAGCTATTGGTTTAAATAGCAAAGTCGAACTAGCAGTTTTAGAACTGCTCTTTCAGGCTGCAGTGGCAGGCTGGGAGCCATTTTGTACTTTGTCCTACAAAGGGTGAAACAGCCAGTGCTGCAGCCCTGACGGGACACCCTGTCTTACACTCCCCATTTTACCCTTGGTAACATATACTTGGCACTTGTAAGTAAGTCAGCTTAGGTCAATTAGGGGAGGCCATTTCAACATACTTTTAGTATTGGTTTGGAACACTAGCACTCAGGTCTGGTCAGCAGGCCCCAGTGCACTCTCAGAGTCGAAAAACAGCAGCTATTAGTTCAAATGGGGACAAAAAGTGTGGGGGGGGACTTCTGCAAAAAAAACCGTTTCCTCACATGATCCCAGAAACAGATAAATGCAGAACGCAGACAAAATGCCTTGAAAATGACATAGCTGTCTTTTGTCTTTGGTAAACACAGCTATTAGTCGTTTTATATATTTTCTCACTTATACCATGTAAACTAATAATATTTACAAGAACAGTTACGACATCGCAAATCAAATCTTTTGTTTGAACACAGTGCGTGGTAAAGTGGCAAGTTATAGGTAATGGAGTGTGACTACCGAGTTGAATACACTGTGTATGGAGGTGCCAGAGTCATAATATTTTTAAGGTATTGCGTATACTATACATTAAAGGTATGCATTTAGAAATGTTTCAGTTGCTTGTCCTATTGTGTGATGTGTCACCTAGTGTCTTGTTTAGCTAAATCAGAATCTTTAACCCTCCTGCAGCCCAGAGTCTTTCTTTACCTGCTCGAATGACGATAGGCCTTCCCAGTCAAACAGGTCTCCTATTCATTCACAACTCACGTTTTGCCATTCCCCAAAGCAGGAGTAAAGTCAGGCATGCCAATTATTGGAACTATGGGTAAATGTATTGCAAGTACCTCCTAACCACCCAAAATTGCAAAACTGCTTTCCAAAAATGAGCACCTGCGATTGGTTGATCCTTAAAGCACCAGTGCCTTTCACTCTCTGAGCAGTGCCACTCAACTATACACATGAGCTGAGATGCAGAAAAGTTCTGCATTCTGGGCTGGAAAATTTGCTTAACTGAAAGTCATGGTGTCTTACTCCCCATATGAAATCATTAAATAGTTGGGTGTTTTGAAGGGTGCCCCTGCGGGGTAAAAGCATAAAGTCTCACCGGTGCTGGCATTTTGGCAGCAGCTATTCTACCAAGCCATGACAGGCAGGTTCTCTGCCAGGCACCAAAGTCAGTTTTCCTTAGGTCAGCACATTTGTCCCTAGAGGTGTTGGCCGCTTCTGGAGTAAGTTTCAACCCCAAATAAGGTATGTAGTCCTTGGCCCACCGGAGAAGTAGTGAAGCTTGTATTCTTGTTTCTGTAGCCTCAGGAGGAACTAGAGAGAATATTTGTGATTTGTGGATGTTTATTTTAAAGCCCGAAACCCTGCCGAAGTTTTTCAGTTCTACAACCACTTCTGGAAGGGAGTCCTCCGGGTTGGTCACCGCTTAAAGAACATCATCCCCATATGAGCAGAATTTGTGCTCTGTGTGGCGTATTGTCGACCCCCTTATTATCTGTATTTTGCCTGATCGCTAAGGCGAGGAGTTCCATGTAAATTGTGAAAAGAATCAGTAACAATGGGCACCCCTCTCATCTCTTGCCATTTTCTAATGGGGGAGTCAGAGAACTATTTTCCTTAATCTTAGACCCCGGTGACTGGCAGTAGTTACTAAAGACCCAGATCAGTGGGTGAAGCCCATATACTGAAGTGTTACTCACAGCAACAACCAGGGAACTCAATCAAACGCTTTCTCAAAGTCAACCGCCAGCAGGGCCACCTCCTTACCCTACCACCCCACTGTGCGAATAATGTGTAGTAAATGCTTGTGTTGTCCACGCAACTACTGACCAGAATAAACTTAGCCTGGTCAGGGCCCATTAACTCGCGCATGTATGCCCTGAGCCGATTCATCAGTATTCCTGTATGGAGCTTTATATCCATATTGAGCAATGACATTGGACGATAAGAAGAGCATAGCTACAGGTTGCTACCTAGTTTGGACAGAATCATTATCAACATCTCCTATATTGAGCGAGGCACGTCTCCGGTAGCCCCCACAGCATTAAATAGATGCATGAGAACAGGAGCGAACTCTTGGCAGTATGATTTATAAAACAAAGCAGTATAGCCATCAGGCCCCAGGGAGTTTTGGCCTTTTAATATGGAAATGGCTGAAATCACTTCTTCCACCCTTATCGGGCTCCTCAGTGCTTTAGCCTGGGAATGGGTGTGTGTGGAAAGGGTGACCCTGTTCAAGAATTCCTCGATTCCCTTTCCCTGTAGTGCTTCTGCATAATGTAAGAAGTTGTAGAAGTTGTGGAATGCCTGCTGTTTCTCAACTTCTGTGTGTACTAGCTCATCTGCTGCGGTGTTAATGGATGTGATGTGACTCCAAGCTATTGAGCCCTTTGTATCTTTTCTGCTTTGCTACCACTCATGTAGTAACACTGCTTTAATCTCAGAAGTCAATATTCCACCCTATCTGTGCCCAATGCCTGCAGCTGAGCTGGAGCGCCCAGTAGTGATCAACAGGTTTTGGGTGCTCCAGACCGCTGATGCTTTACTTAACAGTTCCCGCGCTTGTGCCACTAGTGTTGAGTATTTGTCTGCCCTATTTTTGTTGCCCACAGCAGGTAGGGCTATAGTTTCACCTCTAACCAAGGCTTTTAGGGCTTCCCACAAGGTGTGTGTAGTTGTCCCCTCTTTGCCATTGTCAGGTAAGTTTTGCGTCATTGCTGTCTGAACCTCCTTCCTATTCTCTTTGCTGTACAGAAGGCTATCTTGTAGGCACCAAGTATTAGATCAAAGCACAATCCAGATCGGAGCATGATCTGACAGAGGCATTGCGCGTATCTCTGCCCTGCCCCATCACTGTTGGTGTGCCCTAAAAGTGATCCAACCTAGTGTATGTTTTGTGCACCACCAAATAATGCGTGTAATCCCTCTCTCATGGATGCATCGGGTGCCAAATGCCTGTTAAACCCATCTCCTTCAACCATCCCCTCCCCATTACCTCCTCTACCCCTCCCCCGTTCAGTGGCCCATCTGTCCTGCTCAGTGTTCATTACTAAGTTTAAGTCCCTTCCACTCAGAACTTCTTTGTCCAGAGAGTACAATATGTGCGTGATGGTCTACTTGAGGACTCCCTCCTGGCCCATGTTGGGCGCATAGACGGATACATTAGTAAATGTATACTCTCCCATTGTTAACCTCAGTGACAGAACTCTACCCTTAGTTTCAGCCACTATTTCTTTAACACTCCCTCAGAAAGTGTTGGCCAATCAAATTTCCACCCCTTCTTTTTTTAAGATTCTGTTGCGGAAACAACTTGGTTTGCATTATGTCCCAGTCTCTGCTAAGCAGGTGTGTTTCCTGCAGAAGACATTTGTGACATCTTGCTTCTTTGAGGAGGGGTAGAAAGACACCCCATTTGACCGGCACATTGAGGCCACTTATGTTTAAGATAAGGATTTTAATCTCATCCATATGGGCAGGAGACACAAGGGGCTTGCAGGTTTTCACCCTTGTGCCACCCATTTTACCCACGGTCATCCAAGGATCATGGTTCACTCCTCTCTTTCCCGGGATGTGTAGAGAATGCTTCCCTCCTTCCCTTCGAAAGCCAAACGATGTGGAAAGTAATAAACTTGTAACGCAAGTACAACCAGATGACCTCTCCCCTTACCCTTGGGAGAGCACTACCTTCATGAAACCATCTGTTTGCCCTCCTGGTTCTCTCCTATCTCTCTCCCGTCTTCTTTGAGCAAGAGTATTGATTTTGTTTCCGTGCCTCGAAGGTGGTTGTTCCAGCCAAACGAGCTGCCACCATTATTTCTTCTTTTGTTTGAAATAGTGGATGCATGTGAGAATGTCGGTGGGGCCGATTTAGCGCTGGCTTCCCTCCCAACCCTGTGCGTTCTGTCAAGCCAAATGTTTTCTAGTGTCAGGCTAGGCAGGATGAAGTGAAAAGGCACTTGACCTATTGCTTCTCTCTGCCTTGTCAGGGATGCTCCTAATTCAAATATTGGATTGGCACAATCTATTTTCCAAGTCTTCGCCATCTCCCTGCAAATCAATGTTTTGGTCTCTCAACTTCAGCACTTCTCTCCAAAAGAAGTACATCTCCTCCTCCCTGGACTCCTGACATTCTCCAATGAAGAGCTCCTCTGGCCCAGGTGGAGGAGGTCATGCTTTACCTCCTTCATCTACCTGAAGCATCCTCTTGCAGGGCTGCAATGTCACCCTGGAGCTTACTAAACAAGTCTTGCATGAAGGTGCCTGTGAAGGGGCATAGGCGGAGTGTGTGTGGGCAGGGTTTCCCTGCTCACCCACCCCCCTTCACTAGTTGGTCTTTTCCCTCTCATTTATTGGCATCAGCTGTGGTCAGCAGGTCTTCCATGTTTGAGTCCTTGTTTTTCTGCAAAGTCATATTTGGTTCCAGTGCCAGTCTTGAGTTGACACTCTGTCGAGGACTCTTAGTGCTTGCAAAAATCATTGCGGTGCACGGAGCCCAGCATTGGGATCAGGCTGACCTGCTGAAATGCATTACCAAGCTGGGGGCCACTTTGCATGAGTTTTAGGCTGCTCCCCAGGCTTCTTTATTTTGCCAGATAGTCTCTTGGCCCCACTGGAATTTACTTCTTTGGGGAGGCCAGGCTGCTGCACCGCGGTGCCCGCCTGATTATCTGTTCACCACTGTGCAAGGCCTTGGGTCGATTGGCCCACCTTCCGTCCCCTGTACTCTTAACTCTTGCCATGCATGGCCCATGCCCACTCTCAGCTGTTTTAGAGGGTATGTCTCCCCCCCATTGATGCCAATGCTCATTGTTGCCTCTTGGCGTGCACCCACCTGCAACTATGCTCATTCAATGCCAGGGGTATAATGTCATTGTATCTCCTGCGATCGGAAATCAGACGGGGATTTATGCTAATGTTGACCTCAGGCGGAAGGAGGAGAAAATGCTCCTAATCTGTCACCATCTTGGCCACGCCCCAACAGACTTTTTTCCACTATGGGACTACAATGAAACACCTGATGGACCTAAGCAGGAAAAACTAAAAGAGACCCAGCACCCATGGAGATAATTCCCAGGAGCTAGGGCCATTAGATTTTTGTTTTTTCAAAATCTAAACTCCTAGTTTTCTGAGTAGTTGTGTGAAACATGGCAGCCGCTCCACAAACTTACAGTCCCTGCTGAGGGGCCGCCATGGCGATGGCTTCTCTGAAGGGGTAGAGATCTCCATCAGGTAGGTGGACATATCTAAATATGGCGATCTATACTCTTCCAGGGCAATGGACAGCATGCCTGCTGCTCTGGCGGAACGGAGTAGAGACCGCCAAACTTTAAATAACCTGCTAAGTTTGTCCTTGGAAAGGACAGAGTGCAAAAACCAGAATCAATCAAATCCCAGGCCAAATACGTCAATGGTAGACAAATTCTACAGGTTCATACAGCAATAATACTCTTTAATTACACAGAGCTTAGAGGATCACACAGGTTACACCAATGACACGTGCTGAGAGTGCAGACAGCTGCACTGATAATGTCACACAAAGCTTTAGCAACTTGGATGATGAAATGTCTACACACAGGTCATGACACAACTGCCACAGCAGTTAATGCCCTCTGTTACCAAGCAACCAAAGTTAGCAATAAGCATTCTTTACTCAGCAAGAATTATGCCTCAAATACCAAACATTAGCCTGCTAATTTTCTTTTGCGATGAAATTCGGGTTTGCATAAAAAAACTCAATACCCCCAAATAGAATGTTGATGTTTTCATAGAAAGAACTGTATTTTTATCGCTAAAAAGAACAGCTTTTCCTTTATTAATGAATAGAAGTCTGGTCCGCAAACAGCAGTTTCTCATTTTCACCAAGCACTCATAGTATTACTTTCACACATGGACAAATTCTGCTTTTCTTGGCCATATATCATCATCGTCGGTTAGCAAGAATCAACTTTGTGTACCTCTCAGGCAAACACACACACCCCCCCACCACCACCTCCAAAGTGACTTACCCTAAACTCAAACACATTGGTAAAATTCACACCAGTAATATTTATTTGCTTTGCTCTATCACAATCTTTAAACATTGATAAGTAAAGGCGAGGGCCGGATACGACACTCGAGGGACCCTGACACATCTCTCGAAGGGTGCAATTTCCTCATTCGGGTCTACAGTACTTCAGATAGAGAGAAAAGGCCACATGTACGGCCATTTCCTTTTGTGACTCATAATTTGCCTAGTTTAGCGACTCACAATTTGCGACTCGCAAAAGGAAATGTACTAATGTGTCTCCGACGCATTTTGTGATTCCCAACTAGTCACAAATGGGCTTCCTCATCAATGTTCATGAAGCAGGTTGCTGTGTGAGACCACTGCTTGCTCTTAAAAAACGTTTCCGCTGCCAATCACAAAGGGGAAGGGTTCCCCTGGGGACCCCTTCCCAATGGCGAGTAGCTTACCACCTACTTGAAGTAGGCGATAAACTGCAATTTTTTTGTAACCACTTTCCGGTCACGAAACAATCGCACTTCTCCCCTGTGAAATGTTATTAGGAAGGGAAGCCCTTGGCACACCCCTTCCAAATAGCGATTCACAAACCCTATTTTGTGAGTCGATAACAGGTTACCGACTCTCAAAATAGGGTTGATACATGCAACAACCCAGTCGAAAACGGTCAGTATCTCTGCTTGCAACTGCTGAAAATGGTCGATGTGGCCCAAAGAGTCAGTGAGCTGGGCAGCAGGTGATGAAATCCAAATAGTTTCCATGTAATGTTTGTTTTCAAATATATATATTCAAAAAATGTATGTGTGGCTATGAAAGTTTTGTTTGCAGTGTTTTGAACGTCAAAGAAAAAAAACCCTGCTGGTGCAGCACTCTGTACACTATAGAAGTGTGGTGCTGCAAAATACTTAAGGTTCTGAAATATTTTAGGCACTATGAGTCAGAGGGGCGTGCCTGAGGTCACGTTAATGGTATACCACAGTGTTGGGTGGGGTCCACGCACAAGTGTGTGGGAGGATGTTTTGAGAGAAGCAGCTTTCTAAAAAGTGGGTTGCACTACAGCTGGGTTCATGCAACTTTTGTGGATGTTGAGGCCAAGTTGTGCTGATGTGACTCCCACATTGTTGGTCTTCTCTTGCATCTGTAGATGGGAGAGTACGGACAGGTCGACTGTAAAGTCCAGTTCATCGAGTTGCATCTAAGGTGTCCACTGGATCCCATTTCTTCTTCTTGCCATCAGGAAGAGAAAAGGTGAGAACAAACAACCCTGGCGGACTCAGGACCTCACTTGGAAAACTTTAGTGACTTTTTCTCGATGGACTAATTTGCAGGTCATTCCCTCGTAAGACTTCCTGATGATTCTTATGAATTTATATGGCACACCGTAGTGGCAGAGGCGTTTTCAAAGGGTCTCTATCTGCTCATGCTGTTGAACGCCTTCTCATAGTCGATTAAGTTGACAAAGAGGGGAGAGTTCCACTCCATAGACTGCTCAATGATGTTGCGCAGTGTTGCAATCTGGTCTCTTCAAGATATATCTTTGCGGGAGCCAGCTTGCTGGTTTTGCAACTAAGCATCAACTTGTTCTTTCATTCTGTTCAGGGTGACTCTGTTGAACACTTTACCAGGGGTTGATGGAAGAGTTATCCCTCTGCGGTTTGCGCAGTTACTCAGGTCACCTTTCTTGGGGATCTTTATGAGATATCCCTCCTTACAGTCTAATTGCACCTTTTCCTCTTCCCAGATCCTTTCAAACATGGGGTAGAGCATGTCTACTCATGTTTCAATGTCTGCCCTCAGTATCTCTGCAGGAATGTTGTTAGGTCCTGCTGCCTTCCAATTTCTCAGATATTTGATGGCTTGACATATTTCTTCCTTGATTGGTCTGCTGCAGCCAATTGCCAAGTCCTTGTCAGTTGGCTGAATGTCTGGTGAAGACTGGCACAGGCTGTTTCAGCAGTTCTTCAAAGTGCTCCACCCATCTTAGATGTTGGCCTTTGTCTCCCATGATTGTTTTCCCAACTTTGTCTTTAACAGGTCTTTCTGGCTTGTTGCATCTGCAAGAACATTCTCGTGCCTTAACAGACTGACCTTGCCACCAGCTAGCTCCGGATAGCATTGTTTAACCTGTACCCTGTGGCCCATCCCCAGTAATGTCTAAGTAGTACCTATGCATGCTAAATGAACAGTACTTGCTTCTCACCATGCCCAACACGGACATCGACAACCTGTGCGTAACTTCTCAACTCTTCCTTCACTTTAACAGATCGATCCTGCCATCAGTTTCCTGTGCATAACATTGTTTAACCTGTACCTGTGCCCCACCATCCTTGGTACTGTCGAAGTAGTACCTATGCCTACTTAATAAACTGTACTTGTTTCTCACCATGCCTGATACAGCATTGACTACCTGTTCAAACCTTCCTAACTCTACCTGCACCTTACCAGACTGACCCTGTCACCAGCTACCTGTGCATAGCATTGTTTAACCTGTTCCTGTGCACCACCCCCTGATACTGTCTAAGTGGTGCCTATGCATACTAAATGATCGGTACATGCTTCTCACAATGCCCGATACTGACATCGACTACCTGTGCGTACCTTCTCAACTCTACCTTCACCTGAACAGACTGATCTTGCCATCAGCTTCCTGTGCATAGCATTGTTTGACCTGTACCTGTCCCCCTCTCCCCCGGTGCTGTCTAAGTGGTACGTATGCATACGAAATAAACGGCACTTGCTTCTCACCATGCCTGATACAGCATTGACTACCTGTGTGTACTTTTTCAACTCCAACTGCACTTTAACAGACTGATCCTGTCATCAGCTTCCTGTGCATAGCATTGTTTAACCTGTCCCTGTGCCCCACCCTCTTGTACTGTCTAAGTGGTACCTATGCATACTAAATGAACACCGCTTGCTTCTCACCATGCATGTTAGACCTGGCACCTTGGCATGAGTCTCCCTTCCACTTTTTGTCGCTGTGCCTCATGTGTTTTGCTGGTGTTAGCTGCTCAGAGCACTGTGCCACTGCCAACCAGTGCCACCGTGCAAGTGCTCCCTATTTAAAATGTATATGTTGGTTGGATTCCATGATTGGCTTATTTGGTTTACTGTCAGACCCCAGTAAAGTGCACCAGGAGTGCCAGGGCTTGTAAATACAAATGCTGCTGGTGGGCTTGCAGCACTGGTTGTGACACCCACAGAAGCGGCCTGATAAAATGTATCTAAGGTCTGCCATTGCAAAGCCTGCGTGCAGTCTGGTACTGTCATGCTGACTGGGTAAGTGCACACACTTGCCAGTCCCTAAACCTTCCCTTAACTTCATATCAGTCACCCCTATGGTAGGCCCAAGGGCAGGGTGCATTGTAAGCATAAGGTAGGACAAGCCCTGATGTGTGTGGCATGTCCTAATAGTGAATTACAGCCATTGTCGTTTTTCACTATTGTAAGGCTACCTGTTCTCCATAGGCCAGAATGGGCTGCTAGAATTGTTACATTCTATGATCCTAACAGACCCAGGGAACATGGTAGAAATTCGAGTTTAGTATGCCTGAACTCAGAATAATAAAATACATCTTTTAGTAAAGTTTATTTTAATATTCTGTGTTTGCAAATACCACTTTTAGAAAGTTGGTACTTGCTCGCCTGACCATTTCAGCCCGCCTCTGCTATGATGTGTAGCTGCCTGTCTGGTTGTGTGAGTGACAGGGCTGGGGAAACCCAGAGGGGCAGGGCTAGGTAGCCTGGTGGTGAATAGGAAGATTGGCAGTCAGATGGGTGGGAGGAGTACACCTGGGCTCTGAATAGGGCTATGCTCTGCTACCACAATGCTGGCTCCACCTCCTGCGGAGCGGCTGATGGCTCTGCCCTGCACCCTGAATAGGAAGGCAGAGTCATGTCAACAGAGTGCTCAAGAACTGGTTTGGACTGGGCAAAGGCCCCTCAACCCCAGAGGAACAAAGGAATTAGGGGTATAAGTATTGGGACCCTGCTCCCAAGAAATTAGATCCTGCTGAAACAAGAAGAACGTCTGCCAGAGGAGAAGGAACTGGTAAAGCTGTAGGAGGAGTAACTGTCCCTGACCTGGGGGATTGGCCTGCAGTGGTTGCCTTGCTGCTGAAGGAGAGGAGGAAGACTGCTAAAGACTTTGCTTCAACTTGTGCTTTGAAAAGATCTCCAAGGGTTTTAACTGAGCTTGCCCCCTGAACGAAGTCCCAGGACCAGTGGACTTCACCCCCAGCTCCCCAGAGTCTTTTGGAAGGGCCTGCTGCTGTTGTTGGGCCTTCTGAGGGACTGCGTGTCGCAAGGAGCTGGAAGCGCGACGCAAGGAAGAGAAGCGTGCCGCCGTCGGAGCCGCTGTCGTCGCATCTCGCAGAGAGTGTCGCCGCTGCAGCATCGCATCGAGCGGAAGCGTCTCGCATCATTCCGGAAGTGTCTCGCAACGCCGAAGAAGCGTGTCGCCATCACAGTCATCGCAGCTGTGGCATTGCACCGCATCGAGAGAAGAGTCTCGCATCGAGGAGGAAGCGTGTCGCCATCGCAGCCATCGTAGTTGTCGCATTGCACCGCATCCAGAAAAGCGCCTCGCATCCACGGAGAAGCGTGCCGCCGTCGGAGACGCTGTAGTCGCATCTCGCAGAAGGCGTGTCGCCGCTGCAGCATCGCATCGAGCGGAAGCGTCTCGCAACGTCGGAGAAGAGTGCCGCTGCCAAGGCTGCTGTCGTCGCATCCCGTCAAGGGTGACGCCGCTGTAGCTGACGCATCGAGTCGAGCCTTCTCGCAACATCGGAGAAGCGTAACGCATCTGGAAGATCCCGTCTTTATTTCTTTTGCACCAAGAACTTCAACGCATCTGCATCGCTGCAACACTTTCGTTGCCCTGCGTGTCGCATCTAAGGTACATTGACTTAAAGTGTCGCATTTAAGAACTTAAGAGAAACTAAGCAATCTTCTACCAACTAAGCAACCGTATTGTGTATTTTTAAAAGTTTAATGGTCTTGTGATAATCCTATATAAAGAATCCTTATTTTTAATATAAATACCTGTGTGGTGTCCATTTGTAGTGTTGTCACTTGGTTTCTGTATGTGTTCACAAATGCTTAACCTATAACGCTCTGAGATAAGCCTTGTCTGCTTGTGCCAAGCTACCTAGAGGGTGAGCAGGGGTTATTTTAGTAGTGCGACCCCTTACCCTGACTAGAGGAAAGGTTCCCTGCTTGTCACAAGTACCTACCTGTGCCAACCAGAGAACCCGGATTCTAACATTGGTGGTCAGCGGTGAGGATTCTGGACTTGGATTTGTGACTCATGTACAGCGATTGGTGAACACTACTTAGTGAGTGCAGACCTTAAACGCAACCAATACTTGTTGGTAGATTTCTTTTTGGAACTTTCTATTTTTGAGCACTGCCAAACGTAACCATGGTGGAGAAAGCAGCATCCGTAGTCTCTGTGAATACGGAATTGGAATGGGAAGAAGAGAAACTGGACAGCTAACCATTGAAACAGCTAAAGTTCTTCTGCAGGAAATTTTAAGTTTCTACAATTGGATGTAAAAGCAAGGCAGAGTTCTACAAGGTGCTGAGGGCCTGGGTAGAAGCAAGGAATGCCATTGATGATGATAATGCGGATAAGCAGCTGGATGGGCCAGTGAGCCCAAGAGGAAGTTGAACCCCTTCCCCTGCTGGTAGCAGTGTTTGTAACCACAGTCTATCCCCAGAGGAGCTGGCAGATAGAAAAGAGTGTAGGATGCATGAATTGGAGCTGGCCAAGCTCAAGTTAAGTGGGCAGTTAGAATTGGAAATGCAGAGTAGAAAGTTAGCCCTGGAAGAAAAGAAGCTACAATATGAACATGAGAAGGTTTTGAGGGAGATGGAGCTGAAAGCCCAGAGTCTAGAAAAGGCTCCCTCTGGTGGCAGCACACCGTCAGTGCAGACAAAATCAAGGGTGTACATACCCAAGGATGTGGTTAAGGAATTCTTCAAGAATGATGACATAGTGCAGTGGTTTAAGGCCTATGAGGTAGCCATGTCTTCCCACCGGGTCCCTGAGAAAGATTGGGGAGCGGGGTTGTGGGGACGGTTCCTTAGTGAGGGTCGGGATACACTGCTGGATTTGCCTTCAGATGATTATAATTCCTATCCCCATATGAAGGCTGCTTTGATGTCTAGGTATGAGTTGACCCCTGAGTTGTATAGGCAAAGGTTCAGGGGTTGCACCAAGATTCCAAACAGTACGTATGTTGAGTATGTGACTTTTTTTTGCAGAGCACTGGATGGTTGGGTGAAGGGTAGCAAAGTTAATGATTTTCAAGGGTTTCTTGATTTAATGGCATGGGAGCACTTGTCTAGTAATTGTTTTCCTGAGCTACGCCAGCACCTGATTGATAGTAGGCTGACTAACCCTAGGAAGCTTGCTGAGGAGGCGGACCGCTGGGTCAGTACCAGGGTCCACAAGGGTCAAGTGGGAGATTCCACCAAAGGTGGGCAGGGTCCCCAGCAGAAGAGTGGGGGGGACAAGGGTAAACAGAGGGAGTTCCAGAAGAGGCCCCAAAGTAGTCCCCAAGGGAACCAAGGGAAAGGTTCTCAGCCTCCCCCACCACAGAAACCGACAGGGGCCCCGACAGGTACACCTGTTCAGAAGGGGCCCATCAGATGTTACAAGTGTGGTAACATGAGGCATTTTGCCTCTGATGTGAAGTGTCCATTGTTTGGTAAACCAGCACCCGCTGGTGCTCTATCCCGGCAGGTGACTAGTGTAGCCCTGGGGGAGGAGATGGGTGTCCAAGGTGGGTGGGGTCCCACAGAGATGTCCCTGGTCTCATTAGGAGACCGTGAAGTGGTCCCCCAAACCCAGCTGCCTGAGAACACTAAAAAATACAGGCAGTGGGTGACCATATATGGCCATAGAGTTGAAGCTCTCAGAGACACAGGAGCCAGTGTGACGGCTGTCAAGCGCCACCTGGTGTCTCAGGAGCAGGACGTCCCAGGAGCATTCTATCCATTGTTGCCGCCGAAAACACAGAGAGTCACTGCCCAGTGGCTCAGGTTCCCTTTCAGTGGGGGGGGTCTCTGGTACTCTTCAGGTAGCTGTGAGGCCCGCCATGCCTGTAGACTGTCTGTTAGGGAACGACTTGGAGAGCTCACCTTGGGCTAAGGTGGAGCGGAGTGCTCACCTGGAGATGTTGGGTATGCCGGATTGGGCGTGTGTCACCACACGGTCCATGGCAGCCAGTAGAGGTACTCAAGAGGTCCTGGAGCCTCAGAGGGAGGCCCAGGGACCGGCCTTAAAGAGAAGGAGCAGCGGGCGCGGGAAGCCGGCCCCTGAAGTTCCCACGGTCCAGGAGGGAGCAGACCTTGAGGGGGATGCCCTGGAACCTACAGGGGAACAGATAGCTGAACTGGGGGACCTGCCTGAGCTGACCCATTGGCAGCAAGAAGGAGGACCCTCCAGGGAAGAGTTCTGCAGGGAGCAGAAAGAATGCCCTTCTCTTGTGGGTATGCGGCAGCAGGCTGCAGACCAGGCCAACGGTGATCAGTCCGGAACACATTTCATTTATTGGGAGAACGACCTCCTGTATTCTGAGCCTAAGGTTGCTGAGCCTGGGTCAGCCCGTGTGCTTGTAACGCAAGTACAACCAGATGACCTCTCCCGTTACCCTTGGGAGAGCACTACCTTCATGAAACCATCTGTTTGCCCTCCTGGTTCTCTCCTATCTCTCTCCCGTCTTCTTTGAGCAAGAGTATTGATTTTGTTTCCGTTGGCATGAGTCTCCCTTCCACTTTTTGTCGCTGTGCCTCATGTGTTTTGCTGGTGTTAGCTGCTCAGAGCACTGTGCCACTGCCAACCAGTGCCACCGTGCAAGTGCTCCCTATTTAAAATGTATATGTTGGTTGGATTCCATGATTGGCTTATTTGGTTTACTGTCAGACCCCAGTAAAGTGCACCAGGAGTGCCAGGGCTTGTAAATACAAATGCTGCTGGTGGGCTTGCAGCACTGGTTGTGACACCCACAGAAGCGGCCTGATAAAATGTATCTAAGGTCTGCCATTGCAAAGCCTGCGTGCAGTCTGGTACTGTCATGCTGACTGGGTAAGTGCACACAATTGCCAGTCCCTAAACCTTCCCTTAACTTCATATCAGTCACCCCTATGGTAGGCCCAAGGGCAGGGTGCATTGTAAGCATAAGGTAGGACAAGCCCTGATGTGTGTGGCATGTCCTAATAGTGAATTACAGCCATTGTCGTTTTTCACTATTGTAAGGCTACCTGTTCTCCATAGGCCAGAATGGGCTGCTAGAATTGTTACATTCTATGATCCTAACAGACCCAGGGAACATGGTAGAAATTCGAGTTTAGTATGCCTGAACTCAGAATAATAAAATACATCTTTTAGTAAAGTTTATTTTAATATTCTGTGTTTGCAAATACCACTTTTAGAAAGTTGGTACTTGCTCGCCTGACCATTTCAGCCCGCCTCTGCTATGATGTGTAGCTGCCTGTCTGGTTGTGTGAGTGACAGGGCTGGGGAAACCCAGAGGGGCAGGGCTAGGTAGCCTGGTGGTGAATAGGAAGATTGGCAGTCAGATGGGTGGGAGGAGTACACCTGGGCTCTGAATAGGGCTATGCTCTGCTACCACAATGCTGGCTCCACCTCCTGCGGAGCGGCTGATGGCTCTGCCCTGCACCCTGAATAGGAAGGCAGAGTCATGTCAACAGAGTGCTCAAGAACTGGTTTGGACTGGGCAAAGGCCCCTCAACCCCAGAGGAACAAAGGAATTAGGGGTATAAGTATTGGGACCCTGCTCCCAAGAAATTAGATCCTGCTGAAACAAGAAGAACCTCTGCCAGAGGAGAAGGAACTGGTAAAGCTGTAGGAGGAGTAACTGTCCCTGACCTGGGGGATTGGCCTGCAGTGGTTGCCTTGCTGCTGAAGGAGAGGAGGAAGACTGCTAAAGACTTTGCTTCAACTTGTGCTTTGAAAAGATCTCCAAGGGCTTGAACTGAGCTTGCCCCCTGAACGAAGTCCCAGGACCAGTGGACTTCACCCCCAGCTCCCCAGAGTCTTTTGGAAGGGCCTGCTGCTGTTGTTGGGCCTTCTGAGGGACTGCGTGTCGCAAGGAGCTGGAAGCGCGACGCAAGGAAGAGAAGCGTGCGGCCGTTGGAGCCGCTGTCGTCGCATCTCGCAGAGAGTGTCGCCGCTGCATTGAGCGGAAGCGTCTCGCATCATTCCGGAAGTGTCTCGCAACGCCGAAGAAGCATGTCGCCATCGCAGCCATCGCAGCTGTCACATTGCACCGCATCGAGAGAAGAGTCTCGCATCGAGGAGGAAGCGTGTCGCCATCGTAGTTGTCGCATTGCACCGCATCCAGAAAAGCGCCTCGCATCCACGGAGAAGCGTGCCCCCGTAGGAGCTGCTGTCGTCGCATCTCGCAGAAGGGGTGTCGCCGCTGCAGCATCGCATCGAGCGGATGAGTCTCGCAACGTCAGAGAAGAGTGCCGCTGCCAAGGCCGCTGTCGTCGCATCTCGTCAAGGGTGACGCCGCTGTAGCTAACGCATCGAGTCGAGCCTTCTCGCAACATCGGAGAAGCGTAACGCATCTGGAAGATCCCGTCTTTATTTCTTTTGCACCAAGAACTTCAACGCATCTGCATCGCTGCAACACTTTCGTTGCCCTGCGTGTCGCATCTAAGGTACATTGACTTAAAGTGTCGCATTTAAGAACTTAAGAGAAACTAAGCAATCTTCTACCAACTAAGCAACCGTATTGTGTATTTTTAATCGTTTAATGATCTTGTGACAATCCTATATAAAGAATCCTTATTTTTAATATAAATACCTGTGTGGTGTCCATTTGTAGTGTTGTCACTTGGTTACTGTATGTGTTCACAAATGCTTAACCTATAACGCTCTGAGATAAGCCTTGTCTGCTCGCACCAAGCTACCTAGAGGGTGAGATGGGGTTGTTTTAGTAGTGTAACCCCTTACCCTGACTAGAGGAAAGGTTCCCTGCTTGTCACAAGTACCTACCTGTGCCAACCAGAGAACCCGGATTCTAACAATGCCCAATACCGACATTGACTACCTATGCGTATCCTCTCATCTCTACCTTCACCTGAACAGACTGATCCTGCCATCAGTTTCCTGTGCATAACAATGTTTGACCTGTACCTGTGCCCCACCACCCCGGTACTGTCTAAGGGGTACCTATGCATACTAAATGAACTGTACTTGCTTCTTGCCATGCCTGATATGGACATTAAGAACCTGTGCGTACCACTGTTGAACCTGTGCAAGTCCATCATCCCTGACGACATACCTGTGGACAGTATCTCAATTACACCTGCCTCTTGTCATTCCCTGTCTGTGTAACATCACTGGTTAAACTGTACCAGCACCCCCACCGCCACAGATATCTGCTCACAGGATCCTAACTGTACCTGCTTCTGTCTATGCCTTATTTATGCAACACCACTTGTTAACCTGTACCTGCACCATACCTCCTGATACTGTTACTGTGCATAGTATGTGAATTGTACCTGCTTCTCAGCATGCCATATCTGTGCAACCTGTGCATAGTATGTGAACTGTACCAATGCCATATCTGTGCAATCTGTGCATAGTAAATGAACTGCATCATGCCATATCTGTGCAATCTGTGCATAGTAAATGAACTGCATCATGTCATATCTGTGCAGCCCTTGCATAGTATGCAAGCTGTACCTGCTTCGCACCATGTCATATCTGTACCACCTGTGCATAGCATGTGAACTGTGCCTGCTTTGCCCCATGTCATATCTGTGCATAGCATGTGAACTGCACCTGCTTCTCGCCATCTCGTATCTGTGCAACCTATGCATAGTATGTGAACTGCACCTGCTTCACACTATGTCACATCTGTGCAACCTATGTATAGTATGTGAACTGTACCTGCTTTGCACCATGCCATATCTGTGTAACCTGTGCATAGCATGTGAACTGCACCTGCTTCTCGCCATGTCCTATCTCTGCAACTTATGCATAGTATGTGAACTGTACCTGCTTCACACCATGTCGTACCTGTGCAACCTGTGCATAGCATGTGAACTGTACCTGCTTCACTCCATGCCATATCTGTGTAATGTATACACAGCATGTGAACTGCATCTGCTTCGCACCATGTCATATCTGTGCATAGCATGTGAACTGCACCTGCTTCTCGCCATCTCGTATCTGTGCAACCTATGCCCGACGAGCAGCAACGCCCGATGATGAAGCATGACATCCCTTTGGGGATGTGTGAGGGCAACATGAGACAGTCCTGTTGACTTTTCTCATGATATAGGTCCAATAATACCTGTTAGACACACCTTTTTTCTTAGGAACAGAAGCCCCCCGCTTTTGATTATTTGACCCATAGGAGCATTGGCTCTGGACCTCCTGAACCAGCTCCTAGTACCCCCACATCCCCTCTGCCCTACAGAGGAGAAATGTATTGAAACGTGTATTAATAATGTGCCTTGTGCTTGTGCATGCATGGGCTCATTGAAAGATTTTCAAGTCGAGGCTTCCTTACAAGGCCCTCATTACAAGTTGGGAGCTAATTTCCAATCTCTGTACAATCAGGAGTTTCCACAGGGATTGGAATTACCAGCTGTGTGGTAATTATCACCGCCTAGCTACTTTCCCCAAACATTGCACAGTACATTGGGGGGGAGAGGGACTGGGTAAAATCAAAGCATGATGAATTTGGTGTGTTAAAAACTGATGTTATGTTTCAATTCCTAGATGTATATTTGGAATAGAAGGTCTTTAGGGCACCCATTAACACCTCACCCCATGGTAACGGTGTTTACCAGGATTGGTAAATACCCCACCTAATTCCTCGCAGTTTGCAATGAGGGCCTTTGTGTATTTTTCTTCTCCAGGTGCAATGCAGGGAACACTGGAGGAATTCGGAGCAGCTTGTATACTGTTGAAGCCCCCACTCCCCTGCCCCCACCCCTCCCCACCCCCGGACAGGCCAATTCCCCACCATGTCAGCAATCTTCACGCTGCTCGACTCCACTAATGGCTCGTGGCATGTGAAGCGGATGTCCAGGCGGTTCACGTTTACTGCGCCAATGTAAGCGGACAGCCTTCGACACCACATTATGTGGACGAGCTAATGAGGTGGAAGCCATGATTACTTCTGCGAGAGGCCAGCAGCCTTGATCGGGCGCTTGTCTTTAACATATCACCACCAGGCATCCCTAACCTTTGACGTGTCAGTAGCAATCAGCGTGTTGAGCGTCAGCGTCTTCTGCCGCTGGAGAACAGCTGAGGAGACCTGTCCCTAGGCGCTGGACGCCATTTTGTTTTCAGGGGCGCTTCTTCCGCATGGACCTGAAGCTGGAGGGGGCTTCGGGGGCAGCTGAGTGAGCCAGTGAGCACCAAGCTGTACCTGCAGTGTCAGCTTCAGTCGATTTGGAATGGGGTTTCAAGAAGGCTTGGCGCTGGAAGCCTTTTCGTGGAGGAAGCAGGGCTTAATTTGTACAAGAATGAGTGTGGGTAAACAAAACTCTGCTTGGAAGCCTGCGGATGCTGCTATTAAATGTCATTGTACCAACACCAAGGCTGCGCAGTCTTGAATCCATCTCATAACACTTTACTCAGACACTTCCTGCCCAGTGCTTAGTTTGAACGGGTGGGTTTCGGTGCTCGGCACTTAATCTCCAACACTGGTGCTTATAGCATGAACTCGACCCAACGGTATTGGAGGGCTTTTCATGAGCACCACTTAAGGACGCATACATTTTTTGTAGGCACGGGGAGATTAAATGATTTGTTCTGTTGCATATAGCACTGTTTCTTACCTCAAAATGCATCCCCATGTCCATTTTGGATAAGAAAATGGCTCTAAAAGCCAAGAACAAGTTGAGGTGAAATCCTACCCCACACGCACATTTAGGGAGCACGATTGGCTGCTCACTATTCAAGTTCTGTTGCATTTAGCGCTACTTCTTAATTCAAAATGCTTTCTTGCATCCATTGTGGACACCAGGGGGCATTTTTGCGCTAAGGAAATACTTCTAAAAGCAGAATTACTCTTCTCTCACAATTGCACATAATCTCGTGGAATGTTTGGATAATTCCACATGATAACTCTACATGGAATCACAAGAGTTACACCCACCCCTGGTTGAGATGCACATGGGACTCAGGGCAGGATGCTGCTCTTTGCATCTGTACTACACTCACTACGGTCCAGGTTATTGACTTCACTTCTGTCCAGCACTCACAAGGTTAAAGACAGGCTAGATCTGCTCAACTCCCCTTCCCAGTCAAAACAAGCATCGGCAAACCAAAAGATCTGCCTTGCATTTTGAATACATATTTGAAAAGCCTGTTGGTGTAGGGAAAAAATAAAAATAATAAAAGTTTGATTTCTAAAAGCACTGTATCAATTAGATAAAAAAAGATAGGGTCAGATGTACTAATATGTCATTTGCAAAAAATGGTTGCAAATTACACATCAATATTTTTGCGATTGAAATCCAATTTTGCAAACCGACCTATGCATTAATATGTCAGTTCACCAAATAAAGATTTGGAGTGAGATGCAGTTCAAACTACCTCTTTCATTTCAATGAGGTAGATTGCAAAGTGTGACTCATTCTGACTGTAGACCATCACAGGGATGGCGGCCTACTAGGGTCAGGAGACGGCCGTGTCTGTGATTGCCTTTCAATAAAGTAAGCTTCTGTTCAATGAATGAATGAACGGAATTTGATATAGCGCACAGCTACTCAACAAGCGAGTCCTGACCCTGACGGAGCGAAAAGGCCGGACTCAGAAGCTAACTAATTTTTGAAAAGCCAAGTTTTTAAGTGTTTCTTGAAGATTGCTAAGTCAGTGGTGTCTCTCAGCATAGCAGGCAGTCTGTTCCATGCCTGAGCACCCCAAAACCCAAAAGACCTGCCCCAATGCGGGCCAAGCGTGCTTTCGGAATGCAGGCGAGGTCAGAGGAGGAAGATCTTAGGGTTCGCACTGGAGTGTAGCGATTGATGCGCTTATTGAGGTAAATGGCTCCGGTGCCACGAAGGGCTTTGAAAAATATCACTAGGGCTTTAAACTTGATCCTTTCCTTCATTCGCAGCCAGTGTAGGGTCTTGAGGATGGGAGCCATATGCGATCTAGGTTTGGTCCAAGGATCACCCTAGCCGTGGCATTTTTCACTACTTGCAGGCGCTGGATGAGATAGCCGGGTAGACCCAGGTACAAGCTATTAGCATAATCCAGTCCAGACGTTACCAGGACGTGGACCACTGTCTTCCTGGTATCTAGTGGCAAGAGGGGAAGAATTCTTTTTAGCATGGATAGTATCCCAAAACAAGAACCGAACAAAGCTTGGATCTGGGACCTCATAGAGCGGGCACTACCAATGCAGATGCCCAGATTGTTAACCATAGATTGGGCTAAAAGGGGGCGAGACAACTCCTCCGGCCACCATGTGCTCCAGTCACTCTCTACCGGACGGCCAAAGAAAACAATCGCAGATTCATCTGGATTACATTTCAACTGGTTCACTTTGAGCCACTTGAACACCTTATTAACGGAAAAGACGCTGCGTTTGAAAAATATATGTATTTTTTTGTTTCATTTGCTTAAGAGCTGGCAGTGGTTCCCCAGGCCACTGCCTACACCCAAAGTTTTACAAACATTCAGAAAGGGGAGGAGTCCCAAACGAGTCAGTACCTTTTCAATGCTGTAAGACCAGATGTTAAACCATTGATATATTGCATACCCAATCACATTTTGGAAGGGGTGACCCAAGCACATCCCTTCCAAATTGAAGCACGACATCCCTTTCTACACCCATTTTGCGATTCGGTAGCCCTTTACCAAATTGCAAAATTGCACAGTACATTTGACCCTACAGGTGTGATGGCTGAGGGTACTTTTGAGATGTAAAAAACACCCCTCATGCACCGAAATACAAACACTCCATAGGAGGCTGAATGATACCCCTCATGCCGAAGCATGAGGTGGGAGAAAATATTTCTAGGGGTGGAGCCAAATTCCACTCTATGTATACTTTAAAGAATTGGCAACAATAAACCACACAGACCGCATTACTGTCAAGCAGACATAAAAATGAACACCAGTTCAATGCCAGTGATCAATGTACTATTTCTACAGAGCAAATAGTTTATTATTTCACCGACATTTTCACCAAAACTACAAGTTTTGCAGCAGTCAATGGTATTGTAAATGTCCTTTTTGCACTGATCGGTGGTGAACAATTGTCATCTGGCAGTACGCCCCCTGCCGAGTGGCGAAATGACGTTCAATCACTGTAGTAAAATACACGTTTTGGAAAGACAGAGGTGCGGCTTTTCAAAACATCTTGTCACGCGTTTGCCCCAGTTCTGATTTAACAGACAAGAGGTGCAAAGTTCCTTGTGCGGAAAAACATCGCACAAAAGCACAGGCTCCCACAAGGTTTTGTACACAGGTTCTCACAGGGTCACACGGGGCCTGGTATATAGATTTAAACAGAGTCGGGTACACAGGTTTACAAAAGGATGGGTACTTCGCTTCATTTAGGGCAGGAGTGCAGCTTCGTGGAGGGGGTGTTTGGGGTGTTACACCCCCATGAAAAAATTATATTTTGTCGTAAATAGTTGGGTACACGTGCTCTCAGCCGGTGATGATAAAGTGTCTGCTGTATTTTACATTGATTTTTAAATGCCCCTAATGACAAAAACACACACACTCTCTCGTCTCTGTTTTGAAGTCTTTAAAAATATTCATTTGTTTGAAAAGGTTCTGATGTAAGTGCCCCTAACAAGATGCCCTCCTCCCTTTCCGCTGCCCCTTAAGCCCCTGTTATGTTGTACTCAGATAATGTGTTTTACCAAGATACTCAGCGTGATTGTTGAGCAATCTGGAGCTCACACCGCCAATCTTAGAGGCCAAGCTTCGCCCCTGCCTTAGGGTTGGGTACATAGGTTCTCTCAAGGTTGGGTACATAGGTTCACACAGGGTTGGGTACATAGGTTCATGAAAAGTCGGGTGCATAGGTTCATGAAAAGTCGGGTGCATAGGTTCACACAGGATCGGGTACATAGGTGCACACAGGGTGGGGTACATAGGTTTACTCAGGGTTGGGTACATAGGTTCACGCAGGGTTGGGTACATAGAGTGACACAGGGTTGGGTGCATAGCTTCACACAGGGATGGGTACATCCACACACAGGTTCAGATAAATAGGTTCACTTGACAGAGGGCCAGGTACATACGTATACAAATGGTAGGGCGCTTATGTTTACACAGGGTCAAGTGCATAGGTTCACGCAGGGTCAGGTACATGAGTTCACTCAGGATAGGGTACATAGGTTCACATAGAGTTGGGTACATAGGATGGGGTGCAGAGGTTCATGCAGGGTTGGGTACATGGGTTCTCTCAGGGTTGGGTACATAGAGTCATGCAGGGTCAGGTACAGAGGTTCACGCAGGGTTGGTTCATAGGTTCACTCAGGGTTGGGTACATAGGTTCACTCAGGGTTGGGTACATAGGTTCACGCAGGGTTGGGTACATAGATTCACTCAGGGTTGGGTACTTAGGTTCACTCAGGGTTGGGTACATAGGTTCACTCAGGGTTGGGTACATAGGTTCACTCAGGGATGGGTACATTGGTTCAGACAGGGTTGGGTACATAGGTCCACACAGGGTTGGGTACATAGGTTCACTCAGGATTTGGTACATAGGTTCACTCAGGGTTGGGTACATAGGTTCACTCAGGGATGGGTACATTGGTTCACACAGGGTTGGGTACATAGGTCCACACAGGGTTGGGTACATAGGTCCACACACGGTTGGGTACATAGGTTCACTCAGGGTTGGGTACATAGGTTCACTCAGGGTTGGATACATTGGTTCACATAGGGTTGGGTACATAGGCTCACTCAGGGTTGGGTACATCAGTCCACACAGGGTTGGGTACATAGGTTCACACAGGATTGGTTACATAAGTTCACACAGAGTTGGGTCCATAGGTTCACGCAGGGTTGGGTACATAGGTCCACACAGGGTTGGGTACATAAGTTAACGCAGGGTTGAGTACATAGGATCACCCAGGGTTGGGTACATTCACAGACAAGGTCAGGTAAATATGTTCACTTGACAAAGGGCCAGGTACATAGGTATTCAAATGGGAGGGTGCATATGTTCACACAGGGTCAGCTATATAGGTTTACGCGGGGTCGGGTACATGAGTTCACTCAGAGTTGGGTACATAGAGTCACGCAGGGTCAGGTACATAGGTTCATGCAGGGTTGGATACATAGGTTCTCTCAGGGTTGGGTACATGAGTTCACTCAGGGTTGGGTACATGGGTTCACTCAGGGTTGGGTACATAGGTTCACGCAGGGTTGGGTACATAGGTTCTCTCAGGGTTGGGTACATAGGTTCATACAGGGTTGGGTACATAGGTTCATGAAAAGTCGGGTGCATAGGTTCATGAAAAGTCGGGTGCATAGGTTCACACAGGATCGGGTACATAGGTGCACACAGGGTGGGGTACATAGGTTTACTCAGGGTTGGGTACATAGGTTCACGCAGGGTTGGGTACATAGAGTGACGTAGGGTTGGGTGCATAGCTTCACACAGGGATGGGTACATCCACACACAGGTTAAGATAAATAGGTTCACTTGACAGAGGGCC
The DNA here is from genome assembly GCF_964204655.1 of Triturus cristatus. Lineage (NCBI taxonomy): Eukaryota > Metazoa > Chordata > Amphibia > Caudata > Salamandridae > Triturus > Triturus cristatus. The sequence goes on along the minus strand of NC_140592.1, from coordinate 1,248,698,021 downwards.
AGGTACATACGTATACAAATGGTAGGGCGCTTATGTTCACACAGGGTCAAGTGCATAGGTTCACGCAGGGTCAGGTACATGAGTTCACTCAGGATAGGGTACATAGGTTCACATAGAGTTGGGTACATAGGATGGGGTGCAGAGGTTCATGCAGGGTTGGGTACATAGGTTCTCTCAGGGTTGGGTACATAGAGTCATGCAGGGTCAGGTACAGAGGTTCACGCAGGGTTGGGTACATAGGTTTATGCAGGGTTGGGTACATAGGTTCACTCAGGGTTGGGTACATAGGTTCACTCAGGGTTGGGTACATAGGTTCACGCAGGGTTGGGTACATAGATTCACTCTGGGTTGGGTACTTAGGTTCACTCAGGGTTGGGTACATAGGTTCACTCAGGGTTGGGTACATAGTTTCACTCAGGGATGGGTACATTGGTTCACACAGGGTTGGGTACATAGGTCCACACAGGGTTGGGTACATAGGTCCACACACGGTTGGGTACATAGGTTCACTCAGGGTTGGGTACATAGGTTCACTCAGGGTTGGATACATTGGTTCACATAGGGTTGGGTACATAGGCTCACTCAGGGTTGGGTACATCAGTCCACACAGGGTTGGGTACATAGGTCCACACAGGGTTGGGTACATAAGTTAACACAGGGTTGAGTACATAGGATCACCCAGGGTTGGGTACATTCACAGACAAGGTCAGGTAAATATGTTCACTTGACAAAGGGCCAGGTACATAGGTATTCAAATGGGAGGGTGCATATGTTCACACAGGGTCAGCTATATAGGTTTACGCGGGGTCGGGTACATGAGTTCACCCAGAGTTGGGTACATAGAGTCACGCAGGGTCCGGTACATAGGTTCATGCAGGGTTGGATACATAGGTTCACTCAGGGTTGGGTACATGAGTTCACTCAGGGTTGGGTACATGGGTTCACTCAGGGTTGGGTACATGAGTTCACTCAGGGTTGGGTACATAGGTTCACTCAGGGTTGGGTATATAGAGTCATGCAGGGTTAGGTACATAGGTGCATGCAGGGTTGGGTACATAGGTTCACTCAGGGTTGGTTGCATAGGTTCACTCCGGGTTGGGTACATAGATTCACTCAGGGTTGGGTACATAGATTCCCTCAGGGTTGGGTACATAGATTCCCTCAGGGTTGGATACATAGGTTCACTCAGGGTTGGGTACATGAGTTCACTCAGGGTTGGGTACATAGGTTCATGGAGGGTTGGGTACATAGGTTCACGCAGGGTTGGGGACATAGAGTCACGCATGGTCGGGGACATAGGTTCACGCAGGGTCGGGGACATAGGTTCACGCAGGGTCGGGTACATTAGTTCACGCAGGGTCGGGTACATAGGTTCACGCAGGGTCGGGTACATAGGTTCACCCAGGGTCGGGTACATAGGTTCACTCAGGGTCGGGTACATAGGTTCACTCAGGGTCATGTACATGAGTTCACGCAGGGTTGGGTACATGAGTTACCTCAGGGTTGGGTACATGAGTTCATTCAGGGTTGAGTACATGAGTTCACGCAGGGTCGGGTACATAGGTTCACGCAGGGTCGGGTACATGAGTTCACGCAGGGTCGGGTACATAGAGTCATGCAGGGTCGGGTACATAGGTTCACGCAGGGTCGGGTGCATGAGTTCACTCATAGTCGGGTACATAGGTTCATGGAGGGTCGGGTACATTGATTCACCCAGGGTCGGGTACATAGGTTCACGGAGGGTCAGGTACATAGGTTCGCGGAGTCTCAGGTACAGAGGTTCACGCAGGGTTGTGTACATAGGTTCACGCAGGGTTGGGTACATAGGTTCACGCAGGGTTGGGTAGATATGTTCACTCAGGGTTGGGTACATAGGTTCACCCAGGTTTGGGTACATCCACAGACAAGGTCAGGTAAATAGGTTCACTTGACAAAGGGCCAGGTACATAGGTATACAAATGGGAGGGTGTATATGTTCACACATTATCAGGTCATAGGTTCACGCAGGGTAGTGTGCATGAGTTCACGCAGAGTCGGGTACATGAGTTCACTCAGGGTCGGGTGCATAGGTTCACACAGGGTCGGGTGCATGAGTTCACGGAGGGTAGGGTACATAGATTCACCCAGGGTCGGGTACATAGATTCACGCAGGGTCGGGTACATAGGTTCACGGAGGGTCGGGTACATAGGTTCACGGAGGGTCGTGTACATAGGTTCTCTCAGGGTCGGGTACATAGAGTCACGAAGGGTTAGGTACATAGGTTCACGCAGTGTTGGGTACATAGGTTAATGCAGGGTTGGGTACATAGGTTCACGCAGGGTAGTGTGCATGAGTTCACGCAGGGTCGGGTACATGAGTTCACTCAGGGTCGGGTGCATTGGTTCACACAGGGTCGGGTGCATGAGTTCACGGAGGGTAGGGTACATAGATTCACCCAGGGTCGGGTACATAGATTCACGCAGGGTCGGGTACATAGGTTCACGCAGGGTTGGAGTCTGTCCGCCGAGCAGGGTCTGGGGGTCTCTAGATGGCCTTTCGGGCTCTGCCTTGATTTTATTGTCTCATCAACATAACCGGCGCGCGTCGCAGACATCAATAATCATTTGTGCATTAGGAAGAGGCCTGCGGTCACACTCGGCTGAACAACAGAGGCAGGCTCACACGGATGAACTGACAGACAAACAAACCCACACTAGAGGCACACACGGCTGAACCACAGAGGCAGGCGCACACGGATGAACTGACAGACAAACAAACCCAAACTAGAGGCACACACGGCTGAACCACAGAGGCAGGCGCACACGGATGAACTGACAGACAAACAAACCCAAACTAGAGGCACACACGGCGGAACCACAGAGGCAGGCGCACACGGATGAACTGACAGACAAACAAACCCACACTTAGAGACACACACGGCTGAACCACAGAGGCAGGCGCACACGGATGAACTGACAGACAAGCATACCCATACTAAGAGACACACACGGCTGAACCACAGAGGCAGGTGTACACGGATGAACTGACAAACTTACTCACACTAGAGGCACACACGGCTGAACCACAGAGGCAGGAGCACACGGATGAACTAACAAACAAACCCACACTAAGCGACACACACGGCTGAACCACAGAGGCAGGAGCACACGGATGAACTGACAGACAAGCAAATCCACACTAAGAGACACACACGGCTGAAACACAGAGGCAGGCGCACACGGAAGAACTGACAGACAAGCATATCCACACTAGAGGCTCACACGGCTGAACCACAGAGGCAGGCGCACACGGATGAACTGACAGACAAACAAACCCACACTAAGAGACACACACGGCTGAACCACAGATGCAGGCGCACACGGATGAACTGACAGACAATCATACCCATACTAACAGACACACACGGCTGAACCACAGAGGCAGGCGTACACGGATGAACTGACAAACTTACTCACACTAGAGGCACACACGGCTGAACCACAGAGGCAGGCGCACACGGATGAACTGACAGTCAAGCAAACCCACACTAAGGGACACACACGGCTGAACCACAGAGGCAGGCGCACACGGATGAACTGACAGACAAACAAACCCACACTAAGAGACACACACGGCTGAACCACAGAGGCAGGCGCACACAGATAAACTGACAGACAAGCAAATCCACACTAAGAGACACACATGGCTGAAACACAGAGGCAGACGCACACGGATGAACTGACAGACAAGCATATCCACACAAGAGGCTCACACGGCTGAACCACAGAGGCAGGCGCACACGGATGAACTGACAGACAAACAAACCCACACTAGGAGACACACACGGCTGAACCACAGAGGCAGGCGCACACGGATGAACTGACAAACAAACCCATACTAAGAGACACACACGGCTGAACCACAGAGGCAGGCGCACACAGATGAACTGACAGACAAGAAAACCCACACTAAGAGACACATACAGTTGAACCACAGAGGCAGGAGCACACGGATGAACTGACAGACAAACAAACCCACACTAAGAGACACACACGGCTGAACCACAGAGGCAGGCACACACGGATGAACTGACAGACAAGCAAACCCACACTAAGAGACACACACAGCTGAACCACAGAGGCAGGCGCACACGGATGAACTGACAGTCAAGCAAACCCACACTAAAAGACACACACGGCTGAACCACAGAGGCAGGTGCACACAGATGAACTGACAGACAAGAAAACCCACACTAAGAGACACATACAGTTGAACCACAGAGGCAGGAGCACACGGATGAACTGACAGACAAACAAACCCACACTAAGAGACACACACGGCTGAACCACAGAGGAAGGTGCACACGGATGAACTGACAGACAAGCATATCCACACTAGAGGCTCACATGGCCGAACCACAGAGGCAGGCGCACACGGATGAACTGACAGACAAACAAACCCACACTAAGAGACACACACGGCTGAACCACAGAGGCAGGTGCACATGGATGAACTGACAGACAAACAAACCCACACTAATAGACACACACGGCGGAACCACAGAGGCAGGTGCACACAGATGAACTGACAGACAAGCAAACCCACACTAAGAGACACACACGACTGAACCACAGAGGCAGGCGCACACGGATGAACTGACAGTCAAGCAAAACCACACTAAGAGACACACACGGCTGAACCACAGAGGCAGGCGCACACGGATGAACTGACAAACTTACTCACACTAGAAGCACACACGGGCGAAAAGACAGGCAAACATACAGACCAAGAGATACACACGGCTGAATCACAGTGGCAGGCACAAACAGACTCACACACAGGCAAGCACCCACACCAGGAGGCACAAATGGCTGAACCACAGAGGCAGGCGCACACGGATGAACTGACAGACAAACAAACCCACACTAAGAGACACACACGGCTGAACCACAGAGGCAGGCGCACACGGATGAACTGACAGACAAACAAACCCACACTAAGAGACACACACGGCTGAACCACAGAGGCAGGCACACACGGATGAACTGACAGACAAGCAAACCCACACTAAGAGACACACACAGCTGAACCACAGAGGCAGGCGCACACGGATGAACTGACAGTCAAGCAAACCCACACTAAGAGACACACACGGCTGAACCACAGAGGCAGGCGCACACAGATGAACTGACAGACAAGAAAACCCACACTAAGAGACACATACAGTTGAACCACAGAGGCAGGAGCACACGGATGAACTGACAGACAAACAAACCCACACTAAGAGACACACACGGCTGAACCACAGAGGAAGGTGCACACGGATGAACTGACAGACAAGCATATCCACACTAGAGGCTCACATGGCCGAACCACAGAGGCAGGTGCACACAGATGAACTGACAGACAAGCAAACCCACACTAAGAGACACACACGGCTGAACCACAGAGGCAGGCGCACACGGATGAACTGACAAACTTACTCACACTAGAAGCACACACGGGCGAAAAGACAGGCAAACATACAGACCAAGAGATACACACGGCTGAATCACAGTGGCAGGCACAAACAGACAGACAAACATACAGACCAAGAAACACAGACAGCTAACCCACAGAGGCAGGCACAAACAGACTCACACACAGGCATGCACCCACACCAGGAGGCACAAATGGCTGAACCACAGAGGCAGGCGCACACGGATGAACTGACAGACAAACAAACCCACACTAAGAGACACACACGGCTGAACCACAGAGGCAGGCGCACACGGATGAACTGACAGACAAACAAACCCACACTAAGAGACACACACGGCTGAACCACAGAGGGAGGCACACACGGATGAACTGACAGACAAGCAAACCCACACTAAGAGACACACACAGCTGAACCACAGAGGCAGGCGCACACGGATGAACTGACAGTCAAGCAAACCCACACTAAGAGACACACACGGCTGAACCACAGAGGCAGGCGCACACAGATGAACTGACAGACAAGAAAACCCACACTAAGAGACACATACAGTTGAACCACAGAGGCAGGAGCACACGGATGAACTGACAGACAAACAAACCCACACTAAGAGACACACACGGCTGAACCACAGAGGCAGGCACACACGGATGAACTGACAGACAAGCAAACCCACACTAAGAGACACACACAGCTGAACCACAGAGGCAGGCGCACACGGATGAACTGACAGTCAAGCAAACCCACACTAAGAGACACACACGGCTGAACCACAGAGGCAGGCGCACACAGATGAACTGACAGACAAGAAAACCCACACTAAGAGACACATATAGTTGAACCACAGAGGCAGGAGCACACGGATGAACTGACAGACAAACAAACCCACACTAAGAGACACACACGGCTGAACCACAGAGGAAGGTGCACACGGATGAACTGACAGACAAGCATATCCACACTAGAGGCTCACACGGCCGAACCACAGAGGCAGGCGCACACGGATGAACTGACAGACAAGAAAACCCACACTAAGAGACACACACGGCTGAACCACAGAGGCAGGCGCACACGGATGAACTGACAGACAAGCAAACCCACACTAAGAGACACACACGGCTGAACCACAGAGGCAGGAGCACACGGATGAACTGACAGACAAACAAACCCACGCTAAGAAACACACACGGCTGAACCACAGAGGCTGGCGCACACGGATAAACTGACAGACAAACAAACACACACTAAGAGACACACACGGCGGAACCACAGAGGCAGGCGCACATGGATGAACTGACAGACAAACAAACCCACACTAAGAGACACACACGGCTGAACCACAGAGGCAGGCGCACACGGATGAACTGACAGACAAGCAAACCCACACTAAGAGACACACACGGCTGAACCACAGAGGCAGGCACACACGGATGAACTGACAGTCAAGCAAACCCACACTAAGAGACACGCACGGCTGAAACACAGAGGCAGGCGCACACGGATGTACTGACAGACAAACAAACCCACACTAATAGACACACACGGCTGAACCACAGAGGCAGGCGCACACGGATGAACTGACAGACAACCAAACCCACACTAAGAGACACACACGGTTGAACCACAGAGGCAGGCGCACAAGGATGAACTGACAGACAAGCATATCCACACTAGAGGCTCACAAGGTTAAACCACAGAGGCAGGCGCACACGGATGAACTGACAGACAAGCAAACCCACACTAAGAGACACACACAGCGGAACCACAGAGGCAGGCGCACATGGATGAACTGACAAACAAACAAACCCACACTAAGAGACACACACGGCTGAATCACAGAGGCAGGCGCACACGGATGAACTGACAGTCAAGCAAACCCACACTAAGAGACACACACGGCTGAACCACAGAGGCAGGGGCACACGGATGAACTGACAAACTTACTCACACTAGAGGCACACACGGGCGAAAAGACAGGCAAACATTCAGACCAAGAGATACACACAGCTGAACCACAGTGGTAGGCACAAACAGACAGACAAACATACAGACCAAGAAACACACACGGCTGAACCACAGAGGCGTGCACAAACACACTCACACACAGACAAACACACACACCAGGAGGCACACATGGCTGAAACACAGAGGCAGGCACAAACACACAGACTAAGAGGCCCCCACGGCTGAACCATAGAGTCAGGCACAAAGAGGCAGGCAAACACACTTACTAAGAGGCACACACGGCTGAACCATAGAGGCAGGAAAAAACAGACTCACAGAGAGGCAAACACTCACAGCAGGGGGCACACACAGCTGAACCACAGTCAGGCACAGACAGCACACGTACTAAGAGGCACACACAGCTGAACCACAGAGGCAGGCGCACGCGGATGAACTGACAGACAATCATACCCACACTAAGAGACACACACGGCTGAACCACAGAGGCAGGCATGAACAGACTCACAGACAGACATATACCCAGACCAGGAGACACACACGGCTGAACCACAGAGGGAGGCGCAAACAGACAGGCAAACATACAGACCAAGAAAAACACACTGCTGACCACAGAGGTAGGTACAAACAAACTCACACACAGGCCAACAATCACACCAGGAGGCACACAAGGCTGAAGCACAGAGTCAGGCGCACATACAGACTCACAGAGAGGCAAACACCCACACCAGGAGGCACACATGGCCGAACCACAGCAGCAGGCACAAATAGACTCACAAAGTAGCAAACACTCACAGCAGGGGCACACATGGCTGAACCACAGAGGCGGCACAAACATGCAGGTAAATACACATACCAAGAGACACACACAGCTAAACCACAGAGGCAGGCACAAACAGACTCACAGACAGACACACTCCCACACCAGGAGGCACACTCGGCTGAACCACAGAGGAAGGCACAAACAGACTCACAGAGAGGCAATCACCCACACCATGAGGCACTCACTGCTGAACCACATAGAGAGTCAGGCACAAACAGACTCACAGAGAGGCAAACACCCATACCAGGTGGCATATATGGCTGAACCACAGAGGCAGGCTCAAACAGACTCACAGACATGCAAACACCCACACCAGGAGGCACACATGGATGAACCACAGAGGCAGGCGCAAACAGATTCACAGACAGGCAAACATCCACACCATGAGGCACTCACTGCTGAACCACAGAGAGAGTCAGGCACAAACAGACTCACAGAGAGGCAAACACCCATACCAGGTGGCACATATGGCTGAACCACAGAGTCAGGCACAAACGGAAGAACTGACAGGCAAACACACAGACTAAGAATACACACACATGTGCAAACACAATAAACGCCCAGAAATGCAGAGAAACAGACACAAAGAAAGAGGCACAAACGAGTACACATACAGATAGAGGTGGGCTAGCCAACAGATCAATGGGGAGAGCCGAGCCAGAGCCAAGCCAAGGGTCTGACTCAGATCTTAGAGCCTGTGCACGAGCCGAGCCATGAAAATGTTCGTTATGTAAATCATACAACAAACATCATGTAAATTCTCCTAGACTTTTCAAAATTAAATAAAGTTTACTTCTTTAACATGTGGAAGCTTTCACACTAATACGTCACATTATAGCACTGCACTGAGAAGTACTTATTAAAAGTGATCGCTTTTAAACATGTCCCGCTAAGGAACAAAGAGACAAGACTGTTGTCATGTAAAAGCTGTACATGGCCCACATTATTATAAAGCAACATTACAGTCTATTAAATGAAACACAGTGGGTTTTTCACATCTGGTATTCTCAGCTCAAATATTTGAAACTGTTTCATACGTTATAATAAAGAAAAAAGAGTTTTGGTGAAATAAAATATTTGCTTTATATCACACAATTTGAGCAGGGAAGCCACAATTCATTCAGGTTTTTTTTGTTTCACTTTGTATAACTCAGCCAGTGAACGGGTAAATGTTTGTCTTTCCTTATATTAAGGCTTTGTTTTTACCTCTTTATGCATTTGTATATCGCACAAACGTGACCAGAAGGTATTGGAGCACTTTGCATGAGTAGCAGATACATTACCCAAGCTCACCATTCATTGTTTATAGGGATGGAAAGATTAAGTAATTTGCCCAGAATCACAGGATGTTGAGCTGATGCAGAGACTCGAACCTGGTTCCCCAGTTCCTAAGTCGACTGTTCTGGCAGTAACTCCACAAGCAGGCCACAGGGAGGGAGGCAGGCATAAGTCACGTGAAAGCTCGGCTCGTTATGAGCTCGAGGTTCCAACAGGACTTCGACAGGAGCCAGAGCCAGGCTTCAGGCTCGAGCCTGACTCGCGCTTTCAGTGGCTCGCCCATCTCTCATACAGAAACACACACACAGGTAAACACAGATGCACAGACAGGCAAACACACATACTAAGAGGCAAAAATGGATCGTTCGACGCGTTCGTCAGGTGACTAACGGCTATATCATTACAATTGCAACAATACGCATGTAAACACAGGTAAACACACATGCAGGTAAACATACGTTCTGACAGAAAAAAAGGATTCACACACTCAACACAAATAGACGCACAGACATGCAGGCTAACATACACACACATAGAAAGAAGCACAAACGATTACAAATTCAGAAACACACACAGGGAAACACAGAGACACAAACAGGCAAACACATATCCTAAGAGGCAAAAACCATATGCACACACACTCATGCAAACACAAGTACATGCACAGCTATACAGACAAACAAGCAAAGAGCCAAAAACGAACATACATACAGAAACACACACAAACACCGACAGGCAAACACACACATTAATATGGACACACACATATACATGCACAATCTCCACACACACATACATGTAAGTTGAAGAGGCAGGAAGATGCAGTCACATACATTCAGGCAAATGCAGACACACAAACACAGCACTCATGCAGCCAGAAATGCAGAATTAGACACAGATAGACGCATAGACAGACAGGCAAATACACATACGAAGAAAGAGACACAACCAAGCTCATACACAAACACACATACAGGCAAACACATATGAATGCACAGGCAGGCAAAAACTGGCACACGCACCCCCAAACCATACAAACACACGTATAAATGCAGAGACAGGCATATACAGGCCCATACACTCAGGTAAACACACAAACTAAACCAGAACCAAAAACAAACATGCACAAACCCAGATTCATAAACGCAGAGTTGGACATAGACAGACACACAGACAGGAGACATGCACACAAAATAGGCACGGGCAAAAGCGGTCATAAAGAGATACACACAGCAAATACAGGGAGCCAAACATGGGAAGACATAGGGGCAGATTTATCAAGCTTTACGCGGCGCAATGCAGCAAGCCACCTTGCTCTGCTGTGCACAATGGTCGGAATGCGCTGTATTTAACATTATATGGTTCATTCCTCTCACACACTTTTGGCTACCTAGCACCAAAGCAAGCACCCTTGCATCATGTTGCAAGGGAGCCTGCGTTGTAACAGGCTTCTTATTGTGCAGGACGGGACAACTTTCTGTATAAACACAATCCTGAGTGCCATTTTCCTCCTTCTATCTGTTTGGCAGAAAGCGGCGCACATAGAAAGAGGAAAAAACAAGGAGAAATAAAGATATTTCTCCTTGTTACTCCTCACCTGGGGAGGCGTTGTATTTTTATGCATTCTCAGGTCTACCACTAATGGCAAATCTGGGAATGCACCAAAATCCATGGGTGGTGCGTGGAAACACCAACGCTCCACCTATGGAACGCCTCCTTGGGGCAGAGTAATGCAACGCAGCAATGTGTGCTGCGTTGCCTTACTCTAGATTTATCAAGCCGCGCAGGGCTCTGCAAGGTGGCCTTGTGTAAATCTAACGTGAGTTTTGCGCTGCACTTGCACCCTGTTGCATGGCGCAAGGGTGATGCAAAACCTTGATAAAAATGGGCCAAAGGATATTGAAAGACATAGAAAAACAGGCAAATAGACACGGATAAAGTAAACACACACAGCCACAAAGACATAAACAACAGTAAGAGCCAAAGACAGACACGCATAGTGGCAGCAGTAGCAAAAAAAACACATACCTAAAAACACACAAATACAAAAAAACAGATATGCAGTCATACATGTGCACACATACCTGAAAACGTGCACACACGTTTACTTAGGCAAAAGAGGTAATCAGCTATAGCCATGGATATGCATGCAATCTTCGCCATAGATACACAAACACAGGGGTAGAGAGAGGAACACACAAAGTCACGCAGGCAGGTAGATACGAAGACACACTCAATGACAGGCACAACACAAGACATGACATTGAAACAAGGAGGCTCAACACTAACACCATGACCTGAGAGAAGGCAGTGCCACCTTCTAGGTTTAAATACCGCCAGCATCCTGTCAATGTCTCAACACTGGAGAACTTTAATTGACTTTAATAGACTTTAATTGATGGACAGCAAGGTCGTGAGCAGGGGTCGTGGCGGCAGGCACCGGTGAACAGCATCAGAATTGTGCTGGGCACCTCAGGAACCAATGGCACCCCTTTGCCAAGGGGTGCTTGCACACCACAGAGAAGGTAATCCTAACAATTAATGGGGTCCAACAGGAAAGGGGAGGGATGTGACTCATGTCCCCAAATTCCTGAGGTTTCCACCCCATTCTGCTGCACATATGCTTCTGGTGGAGGTGTAAATCGCGGGAACTCCTACAGCCTCGCGGAGGGACACACTGAAGGTACAGGAGCGTTGACCTGGCAGGCACCATCACCATCCTCCTGCTCAGAGAGGCCATGTCAGAATCCGTCAGTGAGTAACACCACTGTTAGAAGGCGACCTCAGAGGGGCCCGGAGGGGGCCCTGACTGCCCTGAGACCCACCCTCGAGGTATCGTAGCCGGCCACTGGCAGGAGGCTCCTCAGGGGAGAAATCTCGTATCTAGGATCGTACACTCGGCACCACCCGACAAAGAGACACCACACCGGGAGTTATTAAGAATAAACCTTTATCAGATCGGAGTTATAGGATCTTTATGATCAGCAAGGCAAAAATATACAAGTGGAGCGCGGGCTCCCAAAGTCTTGGAGGGGGGGTAGGAGGTAGCGGGACAGTCTTTGGGGATATGGATCAGATGCAGGAGCGTACCCGGCGCACAGCTCACAATCCTCGAGCTGGGGGATACGCTTGTCGTCGTGGGGTCCGGCGGGACCAAGAGAGTCTGTGGGAGCCGCGAGTCACTCAGCAGGGCTCAGGTACAAGTTCGGAGGTCTTACGATCTTCAGGGAGCCGCGAGTCACTCAGCAAGGCTCAAGCACGAGTTCGGAGGTCTTACGATCTTCAGGGAGCCGCGAGTCACTCAGCAGGGCTCAAGCACAAGTTCGGAGGTCTTACGATCTTCAGGGAGCCGCGAGTCACTCAGCAGGGCTCAGGTGTTTCCAAGGCGAATCTGCCGGACAGTCCCAGAGCACCCCTTGTTATAGGCCGACTCCTCTTTGATGTCCGGAGTCTGTGCAGGCAGGGGTCTTGTGTCCTGGGGGTCGCTTGTTGGGGTTTCCTGCCATTGTCCTTTGATCCTTTCAGGGCCGGGTCGGGAGGAGTCCCAGACACCCAGCAGGCGTGGAGCCAGCCCTCGGGGAGGCCGGCGGGTCGATCGAAACCCACCTTCCTAGAGAAGCGCAGAGGTGTGATGGAAACTGCTCCTCCCTTTCTCATCCCAAGGGGAGCGCGATGTCCTCCAGCCGGAGTGGCGCCTCTAGGCCAGGGTCGCGCAGGGGCCGGGCGGCCATCTTGGTGCATGAAGTGGGCACGCGGGCCCGGTGTGGCCGAAAGGAGGAAGGCCACGGACGGGGAAGTCCGGGTCGGGTGTGTGTGTTCTGGTGGGAAGGATCGGCTAGGCCGTGGGCTCGGCGGCTGGTGTGAGGTGCAGGGGTCAGGTCTGGCTATGTTACGAGGGCCGGGTCTAACACGCGTCCCCCCCAGCTGAAAGCCGGAGAGAACTACCCATCCTCTTGGGGGTTCTCTTCACTGAGGCGGAAGAACCGGGAGAGGCCGTTGGCGTGGTCCATACCAGGGCGATGTTCCACGGTGAAATCCATCCCCTGGAGGGAGATTGACCACCGCAGTAGCTTGGGGTTTTCTCCTCGCATCTGAATGAGCCATCGCAAGGGGCTATGGTCGGTTTGGATCTTGAAATGGGTGCCGAACAGGTAAGGGCGTAACTTCTTGAGGGCCCAGACTACGGCGAACGCCTCGCGCTCGATGGTGCTCCATCGGCTGAGGAAGGCTACGGGCTGGTCTAGGCCTTGGTCATTCACCTGGGAGAGGACTGCCCCGATGCCATGCTCGGAGGCATCAGTTTGTACCACAAACTCCTTGGAGTAGTCGGGGGCCTGGAGGACGGGGGCAGTGCACATGGCCGCTTTCAGGGCGTCGAACGCCTCTTGGCAGGCAGGGGACCACTGCACTTTCTTGGGCTGTTTCTTGGACGTGAGTCCCGTGAGGGGACCGACCAGGCTGCCGTAATTCCGGATGAATCTCCGGTAGTAGCCCGTGAGGCCCAGAAAGGCTCGGACCTCCGTTTGGGTAGTGGGGGGTTCCCAGGCTAGGATGGCGTCGATTTTGGGCTGTAGAGGGGCGACCTGCCCGCTTCCGACCTGGTGCCCCAGGTAGGTTACCGAACCTTGCCCAATCTGGCACTTGCTGGCTTTCACGGTGAGGCCTGCCTGGTGCAGGGCGGTCAGCACCCTCCGGAGGTGCTGGAGGTGCTTGCTCCATTCAGAGCTAAAAACTGCGATATCGTCGAGATATGCAGCACTGAATTTTTCCAGCCCGGCCAGGACTCTATTTACCAGTCGCTGGAAGGTGGCCGGGGCATTTTTCATCCCGAAGGGCATCACGCGAAAGCGATAGTGCCCATCCGGGGTGGAGAAGCCGGACCGCTCCTTGGTTCCTTCTGTGAGCGCAATTTGCCAGTAGCCGCAGGTGAGATCGAAGGTGCTGAGGAACCGAGCAGCCCCGAGCCGGTCAATGAGCTCGTCGGCTCGGGAAATGGGGTAGGCATCGGCTCGGGTGACTTCATTGAGTCCCCGGTAGTCCACGCAGAAGCGGAGTTCTGGGGCGACACCGGGGGCAGCTGCTTTTGGGACCAGGACCACGGGGCTGGCCCAGGGGCTGTCTGAGGGTTTGATCATTCCTAGGGTCAACATTTTCGAGACCTCGGCTTGAATACAGGACCGGACCCGATAAGGGACTCGGTAGGCTCGGTGTCTCACCGGTGGGCTGTCCCCGGTATCCACGTCATGGACACACCAGTCGGTGACTTTGGGGACCAGGGAGAAGAGGTCAGAAAACTGCCCTAGGAGCTGGCGGCAATCTTCACGTTGCTGGGGAGTGAGGGATGGGGAGAGGTTCACTCCCTCTACGGAGCCGTCCTTCTCCTTGGTGCACAGGAGATCAGGGAGAGGATCCGACTCCTCCTCGGACCCGTCATCCGTGGCCAGTAGGAGGCTCAGCTCCGTCCGCACAAAGTGGGGCTTGAGGCGGTTGACGTGGAGGACCCGGAGGGGGTCCCGGGGGGACTGGACGTCCACCAAGTACGTGACCTGGCTCTTCCGCTCAACCACTTTGAAGGGCCCGGTCCATTTATCCTGGAGGGCGCAGGGTTTCACGGGGGCCATGACCCATACCTGCTGTCCCGGCTGAAACTCGACCAGAGTGGCGTTCTGGTCGTACCAGCGCTTCATCTCCTCTTGGCTCGCCTCCAGGTTGGCCTCGGCCATCTCTCGGAACCTCCTAGTCTGGTTTCGGAGGGTCAGGACGTAACGGAACACATCTCAGGGGGGGCCTCGGGCCGCCGCCTCCCACCCTTCCTTGACCAGGCTGAGGGGCCCCCTGACGGGGTGTCCGTAGAGTAACTCAAAGGGGCTGAACCCCAAGGATTTTTGGGGAACTTCTCGGTAGGCGAATAGGAGGCAGGGGAGCAGGACGTCCCACTTACGCCGGAGGGGCTTTGCCAAGCCCGCGATCATCCCCTTCAGAGTCCGGTTAAACCGCTCTACCAGGCCATTTCCTTGGGGGTGGTACGGGGTGGTGAATTTATAGGACACCCCGCATTGTTGCCATAAGGACTTCATGTATCGGGAGATAAAGTTGGTACCGCGATCGCTCACGACCTCGCGGGGAAAACCCATGCGGGAGAAGATTCCCATCAACGCCCGGCCCACCACGGGGGCTGTGACGGTGCGCAGGGGGATGGCTTCAGGGTATCGGGTGGCATGATCCACCAGGACGAGGATAAAACGGTGCCCTTGGGAGGTTGGGGGGTCCAGAGGCCCCACGATGTCGATCCCGACCCGCTCAAAAGGGGTACTGACGACAGGGAAGGGTTGGAGGGGAGCCTTGCGCTTTCCTCCGCTCTTCCCACTGGCCTGGCACGTGGGACAGGACTTGCAGTGGGCTTCTACATCTGCTTTCATTCTGGGCCAGTAGAAGTGGGTCACGAGGCGACTGTAGGTTTTGTCCTGGCCCAAGTGGCCTGCGAGGGGAACGTCGTGGGCCAAGCCCAGGAGGAGGTTTCGGAAGCGTAGGGGTACCACCAGCACCCGGCCGGACCCTAGCTCCACCGACTTCTGCTCGCTGTACAAAAGGTCATTCTCCCAATACACCTGGTGCGTCCCAGTCTGGTCGCCTGCGGCCTGGGCCTCTGCCTGTTGCCGGGGCCCGACCAGGGAAGGACAGGTAGCCTGCGCTCGGCAGAACTCCTCTCGGGAGGGGCCCCCCTCGTGGCGCCACTGGGCTAATTCGGGCAGATCGCCTAACTCGGTGACCTGGGCGGAGTCGGAAGGCGGGGGTTCGTCACTGGCGACCGACCCTTCTGGTGGGGGGATGTGGAGACCCTCGGCGGAGACCATCCTATCTTCAGTGGTCGGGGCGTCGTCGACTTCCCTCAGGGGGGTCAGTCGGGCCGCCATGGATCGAGTGGTGGCGCACACCCACTCAGGGAGGCCCATCATCCCTAGGTGGGTCTTGCGCTCGACTTGTTTCCAGGGGGAACTTTCCAGGTCGTTCCCCAGGAGACAGTCGACTGGCTGGGAGGTTCTCACTGCGACTTTCAGTTTACCGACCACCCCTCCCCACTCAAAAGGCACCAGGGCTACCTTACATAGGCTTTCCGTGTTGTCGGCGGAAATGACCGGGCAAAAGACGTTGGGGAGGATCTGGTCTTCATGGACTAAATGACTGAGGACACCGGTGATGCTGGCCCCGGTGTCACGGAGGGCTTCTACTTGGTGGCCATTGATCGTTACGAGCTGCCCATATTTCTTCGTGTTGGAGGGCAGGAGGCTTCCAGGGACCATTTCTCTATCTCCTAAGGATACTAGGGCCATGGCTGCGGGTTCCCACTCTTCGGTCTCCTCAACCTCCTCCCCCAGTGCTACATTGGCTATCTGTCTAGCGGGGGGTGCTGCCTGGGTGGTGTGTGGGGCCATGGGGCATTCAGGGTCGTTGGCGTAATGCCCGGGCTTCTGACAACGGAAACAAGTGATGGTCACCCGGTGCCCCCGTCTCGGGGGGGGGGCCGGATACAGCTGGTGGGGGTGCCGGGAAAGACGGAGGTTGGGACTTCGGGGGACTAGACTGGGACTCTCTCTGCCCGCCCTGGTTTCCCCCCCCTCTCTGGCGGGGTGGTCCCTGACTGGCTCGGGGGTACTCTCCTACAGGGCCCCGGGAGACCCGGGTGTTGGTCCAGTGATCCGCCTGAACGGCCAGCTTTCTCGGATCCGTGAGCTTGCTGTCGAGCAGATGCTGGCGCAGTTCCACAAAGCAGTTCGCAGCCAGGTGTTCCCACAACATAAGGTCTGTTAGTTCTTCCAGGGTGGTTACCTTGCTGCCCTTGATCCACCCATCGAAGGCGCGGCTGAAGAAATTCACATACTCCACCCAGGTGGTACCCGGGATCTTCCTGCAGTCCCGGAACCACTGGCGGTACATCTCCGGGGTGAGGCCGTACCTTGTGAGGAGGGCCGCTTTCATGTGGTCATAGGAGGTCTGCATGGACGTTGGTAGGTCGAGCAGGGTGTCTCTCCCTTCGCTCAGGAGTCGTCCCCACAACCCGGCCCCCCAATCCTTCTGCGGGACCCGATGGGAGGTCATGGCGACCTCGTAGGCCCGGAACCACTGTTGAATGTCATCGTTTTTGTAATATTCCTTGACCACATCCTTGGGGATGTGGACCTTCTGCTCCGCCGGGGAGGCCGCCTCTCGGTTCCCCGGGGGCCGCGCTTCTTCGCTTTTTGCTTTCAGCTCCATTTCCTTCAAGCTGCGTTCATGTTCCAGTTGAAGTCTCCTTCCTTCGTGTTCCCGCTGGAGTTTCTTCTCTTCTAGTTCTCCCTGCACTCGCAGCTGTTCCACCGCTAGCTTTTTCTCGGCTAATTTCAACTCGCCCTCAATTTTGAGTTTGGCTAATTCGAGTTCGTGATGGCGACTTCTTTCTCTGTCTGCGAGTTCCTCCGGGGATAGGCCCCCGTCTGGTACGAAGCCTCGTACCTGGTTGCTGCTGCGTTCTCCTTGGGAGGGTCCAGCTTCGTCGTGGGGCTCCCCCACTCCTTCTGGGCGGGAGGCTCCAGAATCCACCCAAGCTTTCAGTGCCTTTTGCATATCTTCTTTGGTGTTGAGACCAGTGGTAGCGATTCCGAGTTCCTTACAGAATTGCTTCAGTTCTTTGTGTGTGTACGCTTCCAGCTGTTCCACCTGGAACACGGTACTGGTGTCGTTTTCTGTGAGAACCACGGCGTTTCCTTCTGCCATCTTTGTCGGTAGTGCGTCAGCCGTTCACGGTATGATCTCTAGATTATGGGCCCGAATCCCGTCGCTTGCCACCAATGTTAGAAGGCGACCTCAGAGGGGCCCGGAGGGGGCCCTGACTGCCCTGAGACCCACCCTCGAGGTATCGTAGCCGGCCACTGGCGGGAGACTCCTCAGGGGAGAAATCTCGTATCTAGGATCGTACACTCGGCACCACCCGACAAAGAGACACCACACCGGGAGTTCTTAAGAATAAACCTTTATCAGATCAGAGTTATAGGATCTTTATGATCAGCAAGGCAAAAATATACAAGTGGAGCGCGGGCTTCCAAAGTCTTGGAGGGGGGGTAGGAGGTAGCGGGACAGTCTTTGGGGATATGGATCAGATGCAGGAGCGTACCCGGCGCACAGCTCACAATCCTCGAGCTGGGGGTACGCTTGTCGTCGTGGGGTCCGGCGGGACCAAGAGAGTCTGTGGGAGCCGCGAGTCACTCAGCAGGGCTCAGGTACAAGTTCGGAGGTCTTACGATCTTCAGGGAGCCGCGAGTCACTCAGCAGGGCTCAAGCACAAGTTCAGAGGTCTTACGATCTTCAGGGAGCCGCGAGTCACTCAGCAGGGCTCAGGTGTTTCCAAGGCGAATCTGCCGGACAGTCCCAGAGCACCCCTTGTTATAGGCCGACTCCTCTTTGATGTCCGGAGTCTGTGCAGGCAGGGGTCTTGTGTCCTGGGGGTCACTTGTTGGGGTTTCCTGCCATTGTACTTTGATCCTTTCAGGGCCGGGTCGGGAGGAGTCCCAGACACCCAGCAGGCGTGGAGCCAGCCCTCGGGGAGGCCGGCGGGTCGATCGAAACCCACCTTCCTAGGGAAGCGCAGAGGTGTGATGGAAACTGCTCCTCCCTTTCTCATCCCAAGGGGAGCGCGATGTCCTCCAGCCGGAGTGGCGCCTCTAGGCCAGGGTCGCGCTGGGGCCGGGCGGCCATCTTGGTGCATGAAGTGGGCACGCGGGCCCGGTGTGGCCGAAAGGAGGAAGGCCACGGACGGGGAAGTCCGGGTCGGGGGTGTGTGTTCTGGTGGGAAGGATCGGCTAGGCCGTGGGCTCGGGGGCTGGTGTGAGGTGCAGGGGTCAGGTCTGGCTATGTTACGAGGGCTGGGTCTAACAACCACCCCGTTTGACATGGCAGAAGTTTGGAAGGCACTGCCAGGGTGGAGGCAGTCGGGTGTTTATCCAATCCCAATCTGTGCCCGCCTTGTAACCTGCATCCCAGGGCGAGTGATGGGGCGCACAAATATATGGGTACATAGTATGTCCGGTTCCCCGATTTGAGATCGAGGTGGGGCATGAAGAAGCATGGGTGGGGTATGAAGAAGCATGGGTGGGGTATGAAGAAGCATGGGAGAGACATGGAAAAGCAAGGGAGGGGCATGAAGAAACATGGGTGGGACATGGAGAAGCACGGATGGGTGTGAAGAAACATGGGCGGGGCATGAAGAAACTTGGGCGGGGTATGAAGAAGCATGAGAAGGGCACGAAGAAGCATGGATGAGTGTGAAGAAGCAAAAGCGGGAAATGAATAAGCATGGGGGTATGAAGAAGCATGGGCGGGGTGTGAAGAAGCAAGGGCAGAGCCCCCCCTTGACATATTAAAGTTTCTTTGTCTTAAGGGGCCAGGTCCTTGTTAATCTCACATTAGCACTTACCCCAGACCCTCCCTTTGCATTACACATAGCACTTTATCGTCAGTGCTCCCGCGTAGTCGCAGGTCGTAGCACGCCCCGTCCCGCAGCGGGGCGGGAAGACCCCTATGATGAAGCATGACACCATGGGTCATTCTTGGTGTGTGAGGGGTATTTAAACAACTCAGTGTGTGTCCAACCATTGTGGGACACGCACACTCATCTACCCCAGTTTTTTGAACCCAGGTTTTTTGTTTTCCTCCATGAGGTGGATCCCTATGGTTGGTAACTAATTCTGAGTGGAGGACGTATCCACCTCCCGTGCCCGTTTAGGGCTCTTTTCCTCTACACTCCCTAATCTTGTTATTATTAGGTCTTTGCAAAGCTGGACTGGTCACCTTTCTGTTACTCTTTTGCTAAATTTGGATATTAAATTGTTACTAATGAGATGCAATCAATGCTTACAGAGTGATACTGAGTTTAAAAATGATAAAATAATGAAGTAATGCAGTTATAAAATGTGCCACATAATGCAGCATAATTTGCCTTTTCTTGCTGCATAATTTACCCAACCCTACCGCATAATTTGGCCCTCTACTGCCGCATAATTCCAGTAGCCCTGAGTATCGTCCGACGGAGGATCAACAACTTTCTCCACAAATCTGAGGATTGTGCCTTGTCACCCGGCCCTACATCAGGCCCCGAGAGCGGCCCTCGTGCTCAGAGGCGCGGAGCCTCCCAGCTACAAATCGTCCCTCACAGATGGCGGGCGCTTCTCAGATGGGGAGTTTATTACTCAATATTCCGGCATTACTGTCTGGGACACGTGACGCATGGCAGATCGGGGTTTTTACCGCTCCCCGCCACCCCACCCTCGTGTTTTTTCCATCTATAATAGCAAACCCAGGAGCTGTGCTCATTTGTTTGCAGCAGCTGTGCGATTTCTAACGGAATGTTTGCTGTTATGACTTTTCTTTAATTGCAATCCAAAATGAGGATGTTTTCCTCCCCCGCCTCTCTTTTATGGGTTCCTTTATTGATTTAATCATCAAAATGTGCTGTGTGGAATGGATGAGAGCCAGGGCGCAGTCTACAGCGGGTGGCGCGCGGCGCTGGTTGTACCGGGAGCGCGCGGCGCAGACAGTGTGCATTCCAATGACGCGCGGCGCAGTCTGTACCGGGGGCGCGCACTGATGTTTTGTATTCCAGTGGCGTGCTGCGTCTTTTGTTCATTGCTGCGTGCCTCCTTCCTATGACAGTCTGTGATTTGTGTTTCAGTGGCGCACTGCCGCAGTGCATTCTAGTGGCACTTATATAGTGCTTCATGATCCCGCTGAGGCGTCGAAGAGCATTTGTGAACAGATCACATTCTATTCTGTGGGTGTACTTGGGTGGATGACTGCCTGTCTGTCCGAGGCCTATATCAGTGGACTGTTTGACGTCATCAGTGAGGAGCGTGTTTCTGTAACTCTTGTGGAGTGCATTAGAAGCCAGTGAGTGAGAGACAGGAGGGCCGATTTATGAGCCCCTTGCGCCACTTTTGCGTCACTTTTAACATGGGAAAAGTGACGCAAAAGTGGCGCAAGGGGCTCATAAATCTGCCCCAGGATGTTTAAGCATCAGATGCTAGCGTGTGAGTGTATGGAGAGTGTGTGAGTGCACGGTGGCCTCCGTGGAAGAAGGCCACAACATCCAACCAAGCTCGGCCAAGGCCAAACCAGGCCACAGCAAGCATGCTACTATACTTATGCGTAGGCATCACCCACCCACCAAATTTGAAGTGGTCTGTGGCCCACAATGTAAGCCACACAGACCATGGAACAGAGGAAAAAACTGCTGAAAAGGGAATGGGACATGTCATGTTCCATCAGGTGTTCCGCACCAGGAGAGGAACACCCCCAGGAGCAGGGTCTATAGACCCAGCCGCAATAGGTGCCCGTGGAGGTGGTTTCGCAGTGGTGCAAGCACGTCTCATCACCCAGTGGATTAGAGCACCCACTGGAGGGATCTGTCTCAGACCTGGGGGCGCTAGTAGATTCACGCAGCCTTTCATCCTCTTAAGGCCGATAACATGGCTACCAACGAGCTGAATAACAATAAACATCTATTATATAACACTATGAAAACTCAGCGAATTTGTGCTGTAAAATGCATATATTTGTTCTGCATTAGAGTGAGGGTGTATGTTGCAATGCTGTGTACATGCGTCCTACTCCACTGGCCCCAATGTGGGTAATAATACGCGCCCGACGTTGCCATAGCCATCCCGGATGGCTACAAGATCACCCGCAGGGACCGCACCAACAGACCGGGAGGAGGAATCGCCATCGTCCACAGAAATTCCCTCGAAATCCAAACCAACACCGAAGACACCGTCAGCATCACCGTACACCTGCACTTCCAGATCCACATAGATCCCAACACCACCCTCAGAAGAACCCTCGTGTACGGACCCCCCGGACCCTGGGCACAGTTCATTGACTCCATCACAGACGCCGTCAGCTCACACGCCCTGGCCTCCACAGATTACATCCTCCTCGGAGACCTGAACTGCCATCTTGAGAACACCAATGACAGGAACTCCAACACACTACTGGACAACCTCGCCAACCTCGGCCTCAAACAGCTCATCACAACATCCACCCACTCCGCCGGACACACGCTCGACCCCATCTTCTCCACCAGCAGCCACGTCTCCTTCAGCCACACCACCGAACTTCACTGGTCCGACCACCGCTGCATCCACTTCTCCTTCAAGAAAACCACTGCACACATCCACCAGCAAAGAATCCCCCACCGCAGCTGGAACAAGGTCATCGAAGATCAGCTAACCACCACCCTCACCCGAAACCCACCAACCGACCACACCGACACCGACACAGCTGCCCGCAACCTCAGGCTATGGATCAACAACTGCGCCAACACTCTTGCCCCGATCAAGAAACCCTCAAATAGATGCACCGACAGAAGAGCCATCTGGTTCACTGCCGATCTCCAGACATCCAAGCAGACCGGCAGAAGACTTGAGAAGAAATGGCACCACGAGCAAACACCGGACAACCACGCAGCCCTCAAGAACGCCAGCCGCAGACACCACCAACTCATCCGAATGGCCAAAAGGACCGCCTTCAAGGAACGCATCGACAACAACGCACGCAACAGCAAAGAGCTCTTCAACATCGTGAAGGAACTCGCCAACCCCCAGCTCCAGCTCCAACGACATCCCGCCATCACAAGACCTCTGCGACTCTCTAGCAACCTTCTTCCACCGCAAGATTGCAGACATCCATGACAGCTTCAACTCCCAGACCTCTCCAACAGCCGCCGACACCCCAGACCCACCGCCCCCCAGTCACACCAGCTGCCTTACCTCCTGGAAACACGTCAACGACGAAGACACCATCAAGACCATGAACACCATCCACTACAGCTCACCATCAGACCCCTGCCCCCATCACATCTTCAACAAAGCGAGCTCCATCATCGCACCCCAACTCCTTAAGATCTTCAACGGCTCATTCGAGACCGCCACCTTCCCAGAAAGCTGGAAACAAGTAGAGATCAACTCCCTGCTCAAGAAACCTAAGGCAGACCTAAAGGACCTCAAGAACTTCCAGGCCATCTCCCTGCTCCCGTTCCCGGCAAAAGTCATCGAGAAAATAGTCAACAGACAACTGACCCGATTCCTCGAAGAGAACAATACCTTGGACTCGTCCCAATCCGGATTCCGCAGCAACCACAGCACCGAAACTGCCCTCATCGCCGCCACTGATGACATCAGGGCCCTGCTGGACAACGGTGAAACCGCGGCCCTAATCCTGCTGGACCTCTCGGCCGCCTCAACACCGTCTGCCACCACACCCTTTGCACACGCCTCTACAACGCAGGAATCCGCGACAAAGCCCTGGACTGAATCACCTCCTACCTCACCGACAGAACCCAGAGAGTCCGCCTCCCCCATTCCGATCCGAAGCCACCAAGATCACCTTCGGTGTACCCCAAGCATCATCCCTCAGCCCGACCCTCTTCAACGTCTACATGACACCGCTAGCCATCATCGTCCAATAGCACGACCTCAACATAGTCTCATACTCCGCCAAAACCAACTTCCACGAAGGGATGAAGGCCGTCGCCAAGTGGATAAAGAGCAGCCGCCTGAAACTGAACTCGGACAAGACAGAGGTCCTCATCCTCGGCTCCACCCCCTCTGCCTGGGATGACTCCTGGTGGCCGGCCTCGCTGGGAACTGCACCGACACCCACTGACCACGCACGCACGTAACCTGGGGTTCATCCTGGACTCTTCTATGTCAATGACCCAACAAGTCAACGCCGTCTCTTCCACCTGCTTCAACACCCTCCGCATGCTTCGCAAGATCTACAGATGGATTCCCACCGGAACCAGAAGAACGGCCACCCAGGCCCTCGTCACCAGCAGGCCTGGACGTAGTGGGCGTAGTGGGGCTACGTGGAGCAGCGCGTAGTGTGCCCAAATCTACGCACACTTGTGCGCTCCGCGTAGCCCCACTACATGCCGCCCGCCTCCCACCCGCCCTCCTTTTAAGATAATGTAAAGTATGATAAAAAAATGAAATATAATGATTTACCTGCAGCGCTGCGTCTCCGGGGCTCCCTCATCCTCGTTGACAACTTCTTTTCACAAATGCGCATGTGTGGATGCCCGCGCATGCGTATTTCTTGCGAGAAATGCGCATGTGCGGGCGTCCGCGCATGCGCATTTCTGAAAAGAAGTTATTGGCGAAGAGGGAGCCCCGGGACGCCGCGCTGTAGGTACGTCATTATATTTAATTTTTTTTATCATGCTTTACATTATTTTAAAAGGAGGGCGGGCAGGAGGCGGGTGGCGGGTGGCAGGCAGCTCTGCTTCGCCTTGGCGTGTGCGTAGCGCTGCCTGCTACGCCTACTTCGAAAACTGCGAAGCAGGCAGCGCTACGTACACTCCGTGGGCGAAACGGAGTACTACGCCCGGGGTTAGTCACCAGCAAGCTGGACTACGGCAATGCCCTCTATGCAAGAACCACGGCTAAACTACAGAACGCCTCTGCACGCCTCATCCTCGACATCCCCCGCCACAGCCACATCACCACCCACCTGAGGGACCTGCAATGGCTCCCCGTCAACAAGAGGATCACCTTCAAGCTCCTCACCCACACTCACAAGGCACTCCACAACACCGGACCAGCATACCTCAACAACCGACTCGACTTCTACACCCTGAACCACCAGCTATGCTCCCCCGATTTCACCCTCGCCACTGTCCCATGCATCCGCAGAGCGACCGCCGGCAGCAGATCATTCTCCCACCTCGCCGCCAAGACATGGAACAACCTCCCCATCCACCTACGACAGACCCAGGACCTGCTGACTTTCAGGAGACTCCTCAAGACCTGGCGGTTCGATCAGTAGCTGCTCCCCCCCTCTCAGCGCCTTGAGACCCTCACAGGTGAGTAGCGCTCTTTACAAATGAGTGATTGATTGATTGATTGATTAATATTCCAGTGATGAACATCCAGGGAACAGTTTTAAAAGATTCAGAGAAAATTAGGACTGTCTTGCCGACATGGCATATGCCTACTTCTGTGCATCGTTTACTCCTTTCGTTCACCTATATTTCCCAAGCTGCGTAAATGAATTTTGTTTGGCGAAAGTTTTTAGCTCAAATACAAATGATTCCAAACAAAGAAAACAAAGCAAATGTGTAACACATGCTAACATATGCTGAGTGCTAGCCCTGAACAAGCAATTTGCCCGTGGCAACAATTCGTTGTGATTAGAGGTAGGTCAGTTTTCCCTCCTGCTGCATCTTGCTGGTGTGTTGTCCCTGCAAAAAAAGAGGGAATCAATTTTCCAAGGTAATTGATCAAGAACTGATTGAGATCTCATTGGATGTCCGGTCTACCTGGCGTGTACTCATGTACTTCTTAAAACCTGGCCATTTATAATTTTATTAAAGCTTTGGGGAGAACAGAGGTGTCTATTGCCACCTCTCCTGGTTGTGGAGGTTGCAGGTGTGAAAGTGATGTGTAGTAAGACGCACAGCCCATTGTACCTGCACCATTGAGAGAGGTGTGTACGGACTCTCTGGGTGGAATCCATCCAGTCAATCCATCAATCAAAGATTTATAAAGCGCTGCAAATCACCCATGAGGCTCTCAGGGAACTAGAGCTCCTACCTGCTTGGCAGTGCTCTGTTCAATCGAACAGCCAGGTCTTGAGTCCTTTCCTGGACTGTGGAGTGATGCGGGGGTCGTGAGGTGCTGGGAGGGTCCTTCCAAGTGTTGGCCTCCAGGTGTGAGAAGGAGCGTCCTCCGCGGCTGCTTCAATGGATCTGGGGGGTGTCTGCAAGGAAGTAGGAGGGGGATCATAGGTGTCTGGCCGCTTATTGACCAACAGCAGGGGTGTTTCACTACCCCCTGTGTGTGTGACATGAGAGGAGCGTGTCTGCTGTGTGACTGCTGATCCCTGCTAAGGCACACAAGTTTGTGGCTCGCTTCACCAAGGTTGTGACATTGCGGCAGCTTTTGAGGTCGACGTCTTGCAGGCCGCATGGTTCCCTTTCCTGCATAGCTTCTGGGCTGTTATCCCCATTCGGCTCATTGATTCCCCCCATCACATGCCCTCCCTGGATGAAGCGCCCCCTGCTCTTCCCTCAGAATCTGAACCACACTTGGGATATACTGTTTGTGACTTCTCAGTACACCGAAACCCTGCCCTTTGGCATCACCCTCGCCCTGCGTCAGAGATTCAAAAGTACCTGCAAAACCAAAATCCCCTCACCCCCACCCCGCCCTCCTGGAGGTAAGGCCCCATGACGTCAGTGTTCTTGAATGGGCTATAAGGGGTAAAGGTGGCTTGTTAGTGCCTGGTATTCACTTCACCTCACCAGCCTGAGCTGGGAGGTTGTAGTACCACCAGGGCACCTGTATGCCAGTCAGTCAAAGCTTTTATTTCGGTAAAATACCATAAAAAGACATAAATACATAAATACATTTAAAACATGATTAAATAACATTGTATAGAGTGGAATCCATTAAAACATTAAGACAGTTCTATGGAACTTACACAGTAAAAAGAAGATCTTTTCCACGAAACGGGAAAAAAGTTAAAATTAATCCAAGGCCAGAGATATACACATAATACCTCAAAGTACTAAGATGATGATATAGGTAGTACTGAATCAGGGGGGTGAGTAGCAGAAGACAAAAATTTGGACCTAGCAAACCACATTGAGAGAAGGAATTTAGCCATTGCAAACACCACCAAAGGGGTGGTGTCATGTTTCAGAATTCTGAACACCTCCTTATAGTCCCTAAGACCCCTAGACTTGCATAGCTGGATGATCCACTTTTTCCGTGCAATAGTATATGAGGGGCAAAAGAGAACAACATGCAGCTCTGTTTCGCAAGTAGCAGAGCATAGGGGGCACGAGCTAACGGGGTTTGCAACATTAGACCATCTATGGGTAAGATCTCTCAGTGGAAGCGAACCGTGTCTAAACTGTATGTAAAGTTTCTTAGCCAGAGGAGGTTGGATCACGTCTAGGAAGACTTCAAATTGGGGACTGCACTTAATATCCAGAAAAGTGTCAGTAAGCCTGCCCAGGGAGGAATGGAGTAAGATACCCTTCCTAAAAGATTTCAAAACCTCCCTCAATGAGTTCTTCGAAAGTGTACGGCAGGTCACTTCCGGGGCAGACCATAAATTCCTCATCCCAATTAGGTTGCAAAGGTTCTTTATGTAGGCAAGCCAGGGGATCTTATCCGATTTTCCCCTTGCCATAACGTCGCCAAGATCAAACCTATAGCTTTCCAACTCGGGCGTTGACCAAAGACGCCTCCAGAACTGAAGAGGACGGTTCAGGGCAATCTCTTCTATGGGAATCAAACCCAGATCCCATCTCAGAGGGATTAGTGGGGTGCTGACAGGTAGTTTCAGCAATCTCCTGATAAAGGAATTCTCAATAGATGAGAGGGAAGCGGGGGTAGAATATCCCCATAATTCAGCACCATAAAGTGCTCCTCCTCTGGCTTGGGATTTGTAAATTTCCATTGGGGGGCCCAGAGGTTTACACGAAGAGTTATTAAACACCTTCAGGATACCCCCCACTGATTGGGCTAGTCTCAGATTTGCCTTTGCCAAATGGGATCCCCAATTCATTTTATCATTAAGGGTCACCCCCAAATAATCAAACGTGGCAACCCTATCCAACTCAACCTCTCCCAGTTTAGGGTGGGGGCAATTAAGTGAATTAGAACCAAAAACCATAAATTTGGTCTTAGAGAGGTTCAGTTCCAGATCCCTGATTTTACAAAAGGAGCAAAAGGCCTCTAGTGTACGCTGTATGCCCATGTAAGATTGAGATAACAAGAGCGTATCATCAGCGAACATCAGGGCCGGGACCTTACGCCCCGCCAAAACAGGGGAATCCAGGTTAGCGGAGCGCAAAAGATACTCAATCAGCCCATTGATGAAAAGGGAGAAAAGGGTGGGGGCCAGGACACAGCCCTGCCTCACACGCCCTGCCTCACACCCTTCTCTACCGGGAATGGCCTGGAGATTTCCCCGCCTCTCCCATATCTCACCCTTGCATAGGTGCCTAGGTGGAGTCGTTTGAATAAGTGGCAAAGGTAGGGGGGGGCCCCCATCTCTAGCAAAATGGCCCAGAGTTTTTCCCTTTGCACCATATCAAAAGCGGACCGAAGGTCCACAAAGATCAGATACAAATTACCAGCACCCATGCTGACTGTCTTCCAATAGATCAAGAGTAATCTAAATAGTTGATCAATAGTAGAAACCTTAGCTCGGAACCCCGCCTGTAGGGAGGTTAGGATGTGTTGATCCTCCATCCAGAGCTGCAGTCTGGATAAGAGGACTCGGGCGAACAGCTTCTGAAGAACATCAATCAGGCTTATGGGGCGGTAATTGGCTGGGTCCAGTGGGGAAGATTTTTTGTGGATGGGTATGATTTCTGCACCCAACCAGGTGTCCGGGATTCTAAGGCCCTGCAAAATGGCATTAAAATATACACGTATATAAGGTGCCCAAATTTTTACATCACTTCGGTAGAGATCACCGGGGATCTTGTCGAGCCCCGGAGCTTTCCCTACTGAAAGGGAATTGAGGGCCAATTCGATTTCTGGGAGAGAAAAGAGGCTAGACTCAATTTCTTCCTGGCTCAGCAAGTCCATTGCAATATCAATCTGTGAGAGGCCTGCATCGTTGCTACCCGGAGGGTTACTGGCCGAGAAGAGGGGTTGGAAATGGGCGAGCCAAACCTCCTCACTGAGATTAGGAATAATTGCTGGGGTACTAGCTACCGTGCCCGATCGAACAATGTTCCAAAACGCCCTCGAATCACGGTCTGCTAGAGCTTGGAGTAAATTTTGCCACCTTAGATCCTCCCACTCGGCTTTTGCTTCCTTGATCAGGTCTTTGTAGGTGGCCCTAGCCGCCCGGATACTGGACAAGGTACCCTCTTTCACTTCTATTAGCAGGGCAGACTTAGCCCGCCTACAGGTACCATTGAACCAGTGCTCGGGCCTAAAGGGCCTTGGTTTTGAGGCCGTAGGGTTATAAAAGAAAAAGCTAGCCAAACTGCCAAGAAAATCCTTGTGGATAGTCTGGAGTTCGAAAAAGCGGGACTGCGGGATATCCCCAGCAGGACTCAAAAGATGGAAGACTGCTTCCAAGGAGCGGGTCACAGTACTATATATATCGGCCAGCTTTAAGTCGTCAGACGCTACCCTTTCCCACCTGATCCGTCTGCCACCTGCCGCTAGAACCAAATTCTCACTATGTACTGGAGATTGGGGCCTAAAAGATTCACTACCACCTAGATTGGTAATCAATTCCAGAGACAATAGGTTGTGATCGCTATCGACCCGTGGAATAATAGAAAAAGAGGCCAAATGGCCCCAGAATTCCACGTTCACCAAAACATAGTCGATAGTCGAACAGCTCCCAGCTCTGTTGAAGGTGAAAGACCTCGGCACGTCCGGGCAGAGTCTACCATTGCAGGCCCGCAAGGAGTGTGCAATGGTAAGCCTATTAATCTCAAGGGCAAGAGGGGAAAGACGTTTGGCCGGATGGGATATAAGATCTGGGATTAGATAGATTTCATCCTCCTCGCAGGAGGGGGAAGGGATCCCTGGGAGGGGTTCAAAGTGGCAATTAAGATCTGCTCCAATTAGTTTATGGGACGCCGGTGGAAGAGAATGTAGAACATTTTCCAGGGCGCCCAGGATAGACAGACCTAACTGAACCGGCTGGGGGCGCAAGTATACATTTATAACTACTAGTGAATAACTAGCAGGAAAGGTTAGTAGCAGGCATAGAATATCAGGGGACTTTGGATCCAGTGGCTTTACTGAACACCCCAAGTGTGTTGCAACCCATACAACTAGCCCCCCTGAAGGTCTCCCTCGTTTCCCCTGGACTGCTGGGACTGCAAATGATGCGTAACCCACCCTCCGTGGTATAGACCGTAGCCAGGTTTCTTGGAATATACAGATGTCATATTTGTCCATTAACTCTCCCCACTCGGGATCAGAGAGTTTGGACTCTAAACCGGCCACATTCCAGGACCCAACTAATGGTTTCCGGGAAGGTATACGGGGTGAGCTGTCAACCGAAGGGATGGGAGAGGGGGGGCTGTGGGAAGCAAAATGCACAAGGGGGATCGACCCTAGACAACCCACTGATGCGCTGGGGGACAGGGACGATGGGGAAGAGGGCCCAGGGCCACTCTCCGTACCCGGAGCTACCGAGGGCACCATCGTCATTATATCATAGACATCCTCATCCTGGATCCCCCCCACGGGCAAGAACTCACCCTTGTGAGGACTCAGATGTGATGGTCAGTCCACCGCATTAAGCACACCAAAACGGTTTTCAACCGGGATGTTAAAGTAAGAATTGAGTGGGGCCTGATGGAAGTAAGGTAAATCAGCTGGGTCCAGAGTATTGGAGATGGAATAGAAGTACCCCAAATGCGATGCCTCAATAGCACCCCTTCTGTGGTGCCCTCCCTGCGCCAGAATGTGATCTACTACTCTGGGGTCCCTAAAATTAATCAGGACACAGTCCCCCCCTATGTCCTTTAAACGGGTCCCTAGCCAGCTAACCCTCCGAACATGAAGGATCTCCCCTCTCCCTACTCCCTTCAGTGGTCTATTTTTGGACAGCCAGTGGATGACTTTATTTTTTAGTTCAAGATAGGATTCCCCCCTTCCATTCATTACCGGTGGAACTCCTGTAAGCACGATCACATAAGGTGCTGCCTCCGGAGGAAGCTGGACTAGAAGATGAGAATCATCCACGCTCCGGAGGGGTCGGTTCCCCCCCACATGAAGGCGGGATCCATCCCCGTCTATATTCCGAGAACCTGAATCCCTGCAGCGGGTTAGCTGCTCATTTGATGAAACGACAGTAGGGGCTCGGGGCATAGTCAGGGACAAATGAGGACCAGCGTTAAGGGAGGGGGCAGTTGGATGCACCATAGAAGGCTGGCCCAGATCCGTGGCCACCTGGATCGGGGGTAAAGGTGGCTGTGATTGGGGGGTGGAATTGGTAAGATTTACTTGAAAACTAGCAACCTCCGAACTGCCCAAGATGGGCTTAGGGTCCTGGGTTGGCTGCTTCTTCCCAAATCCTTTGGAATTAACTAAGGATACCAACCTGTCGATTTTAGATGACAGGGATTTAACCAGAAGATTTAGAGACTGGTCTATGTGGGACTGGAGATCAATTAGTAGGGTAGTCACCCAGGTCGGAGGGATAGAAGTAGGGGGGTGGTGGATCGGGGCCAAGAGGGGAGATCTATCAACAGCAGGGGCTGGTAAAAATCTCCTTTTTCTCTGTTTCTGTTTGTTTTGTTTTTTCCTTGGCTTAACCTGCTTTATGGGGGCCACAATAGAAACAAAGGAGGATGATGATAACCCCTCTTCCACTAGAGCTGGCTCATCTATTTGAGCCTGGGCGCACGGTAGTTGCGTAAATGAGGGCAACATGGAAGACATAGCTTCAGGATCCACCTGGTAAGAAGAAAAATCAGACAAACCATCTAAAGGGGGGGCCATATTAAATGCCGGTGTGATCGACAGCCGTTTTTCTGTATTTTCAATGGCTGTAGCCACCACCCCGATAGTCTTTTGCAGCATCTTATCTATCGCTGTGAGACTAGGGATCTGAGAAGTAGAGTTGGCTAGCTGTCTAGTCATCGGACGACTAGCTATAGATTTGGAGTGCTTCCCCATGCTTCTAGTGAGCCCCCAACAATAAGCAATGAAAAACTTATGGCACAACTCTCTAAAAACCAACGGTACTAGGTAAAAGGAACACACTCTAGTCCAAGGAAATGACTGACTATAATAATTAAAATGGAAATAGCCAATGGGAGTTAAATCACTACTAATCCGAGGAGCAATACCTAGAGGGGCGGCCCAGCCCGGCCTCCTCCGGCCCCGGACGGCCACAGACGGTCCCGCCCTTGTCCCGGGCTTCTCCCGGCGCCACCCGCGCGCGGTCCCGCGACGCGGTGATTCGCAGTGTTTTTCAAGCGCCTCCCGGCGCGAAAGAGCAGTGGGCGTGTTCGGGTTCCGCTTCCCGTGGCGCCGCTAAGGATCCTGGGGATGGTAGTCCCCCTCCGTGCAGCATCCGCGTTAGTAGTGGCGGGAGCAGGAGGAAGACAGACCGCAGCAGTCAGGAAAACAATAATCCGGCAGAATCGCCCCTCGCTTCCTCACCAGGTAGGAACGCCGCCCGCTCTGACGATGGTTCGCAGTGTTTTTCAAGCGCCTCCCGGCGCGAAAGAGCAGTGGGCGTGTTCGGGTTCCGCTTCCCGTGGCGCCGCTAAGGATCCTGGGGATGGTAGTCCCCCTCCGTGCAGCATCCGCGTTAGTAGTGGCGGGAG
Source organism: Triturus cristatus (assembly GCF_964204655.1). NCBI lineage: Eukaryota > Metazoa > Chordata > Amphibia > Caudata > Salamandridae > Triturus > Triturus cristatus. The sequence goes on along the minus strand of NC_140592.1, from coordinate 1,248,665,146 downwards.
CAGGAGGAAGACAGACCGCAGCAGTCAGGAAAACAATAATCCGGCAGAATCGCCCCTCGCTTCCTCACCAGGTAGGAACGCCGCCCGCTCTGACGATGGTTCGCAGTGTTTTTCAAGCGCCTCCCGGCGCGAAAGAGCAGTGGGCGTGTTCGGGTTCCGCTTCCCGTGGCGCCGCTAAGGATCCTGGGGATGGTAGTCCCCCTCCGTGCAGCATCCGCGTTAGTAGTGGCGGGAGCAGGAGGAAGACAGACCGCAGCAGTCAGGAAAACAATAATCCGGCAGAATCGCCCCTCGCTTCCTCACCAGGTAGGAACGCCGCCCCTGTATGCTGCTCACCTTTCTCCTGCGTCCACCCCGCCACTGATGAGTGACACCGCTCTCCGCCCACTACTGGGGTCTGTGGTTAATTTGTGTCAGTGGACGCTCGTTTAAGGGGCCTGGACTCTTTTTGACAGCCCATTAATGTTGCGTAAACAGTGAGAGACAGGTGCTGCCCGGAGTACACAACCCTAAGGGACTGTCTGTGACTGCAGTCTCCGAGAAACAGCGCCAGCAGTATTTAAAAACAGAGGGGCATAATATCACGAACGGCGCTAAACTTATCGCTGCTTTCGCGGCAGGATACTGCCTCTAAAGCAGTGATAATGGGCTTGATAATATGCCGCAGAGAATTCCGATAGAAGCCCAGGTTCTGGTGTGAACATGAGCTTCTATTGGAATTCTCAAGGGCATATTAACAAACCCATTATCGCCACTTTAGCCGCAGTTTCCTGCTGCTAAAGCGGCGATAATTTTAACGCCGTTCTTGATAATATGCCCCAGACTCTCGTACAGGCCCCTCAAGAGCTTTGCTTTTGAAGTCCTTAACTTTACAAACACACACGAAGGGGCATATCAGCAAGGGGCCGCGATACAATTATCGCCGCTTTAGCGTCCGTTTTCAGGCGAAAAGCGGCAATAATTGTATCGCACTATCAGTATGGACAGGCTAGCGCGTGTTTCCATTAGGCCTGGGCGAAAATTTCGTTCCGTTCGCGGAATTTGCGATAATTTGACATTTCCCCGTTCCGCGGAGAGCGCGGAAATGTCAAAATTTCCGCATTCCGCAGCTTTGCGATAATTTGGTTCTTTCTCGAGCTGTAAAATAATACATTCTCGCGCCCGCGCGATCGCCTTACCTGAATCCCCGCGTTCACCGACAAGTTTTCCCGATCCGGTCGCGTTCTCCATGAGATGTTGTATTGTTTTAGCCATTTGCGCTGTCTCGCGACAGTTCGCGCCCGCAGTGACATCATGCGTCGCGCGATCACGTCTTTCTTCTCGCGATCATGCACCGCGAGAAGAGTGAAAACAAGATGGCCGCGCCCGCAAGCAACCGCATGGGTAAGTTGGCGAGCCGCGAACACGCAGAAAATACCGCGAACGGGCGGGAAAAAAACTTCCGCATCTTCGCGATATTTCCGCGTGTTTGCGGAGATTTTAAACATTTTCGCGATAATTTGCGAAAGTCGCTTTCGCAAATTCCGCCCACCCCTAGTTTCCATGCCTCTGCTCCCTTTCCCTTAACGCCCAGCTTTGCATCTCTAATGATAAGCAAAGTGAGCGTTCCTCACCAAAATAACGTTGGAAATGTCGCTAACACACATTTCTCCTAATTGCACATTTACCCGCTATCGCCGGATTTTTTATCGCTGTTGAGATATGCTTGATGATAATGCGTTATCTCAGCGATTATATCCGGCGATAGCCGGCGTTAAGCAAATTCACGCTTGACGCGCACTGCGATGTTTATCGCAGTATGTTGTAGATATGCCCCAGAGTGAGTTCTTACTCAGCAACCTGTGCAAGAACCCTTCAGGGGAATCCAAGGCAGTGAAGCACTCGCTGTTACACACACACTTTACTCCATGATTCACAGTAAATGTGTCTCTGTTTCCTTAGAGTGTTTTCTTCATCCAGATGTTGTCTTCTGCAGGTTTGTTTTTCATCTAACACTAGATTCTTGAATAGCGCTTACTGCACACTGAGTCACCTCTAGGCGAGTTCAGGTTGTAGTTGGAGTTGCACATCAGGGCACAATAGAGAGCTCCCGATCTGAGACTAAAGGCAGGGCATGGTTCTGACAGTGTCAATCACTGTATCGTAAAGGTACTTTTACTACATACTCATCCAATTCTTGGACAGAGTGAGGGTCACATTGTGTTAACTGTAATTACGCTTCATTGCGAATTACACCGCTTTTGAAATATGGCAGGTGCCTAAATGGACATTGTCTAGGTAAGAATGCCTCGTGGCTGTAACATCCAATAATAACAATTGAAAGAAAAAAACTGTGCCAATATGAACATGTCTATTGATAGCTCCGCTCTCTGTGGACGGATCCTCTATCATAAATAACTTGGGGGCTTTTAATAATGTTCCCTTTCCACACCAGCCGTTGTTCTTCAGCCCAGGCCTAGTGTCAGACGTCACTCCTGTCAGGCAGGCACACTGCGAAGGGCCCTGGCACGTTTCAGCACCACACCAGGCAGGCGGGTATACTACGCAAAACGGGTCTGATTCTCAAAGGTAAACTCACACTTCTGTGTAAATTGACGATTGTTTCCCATTCACAAAGGTATTTTACTAGTAGTGTCTTGACGGCTGTGGAGTCTGCGCACATAGAAAGAGAGGGCCGGCCTATCCTTCTATGTGCCGAGACTCGTTGTAAGTTTCACCTGATTATGTTTCACAACGTTGATAACTTTACGTCACACATCCAAGGCATAAAAGTTGCTCACCCATAATCTGGCAGATTCCCCATTTGACACTCTTCTCACAAACACTTGCTACACCATGAGTGCTGCTGTCACTTACACCATCAGCAATACGGTCACTTACACCATCAGCGCTGCTGTCACCTATACCATGAGTGCTCCTTTCACTTACACCATCAGCGCTGCTGTCACTTACACCATCAGCGCTGCTGTCACTTACACCATCAGCGCTGCTGTCACCTATACCATGAGTTCTCCTTTCACTTACACCATCAGTCCTGCTGTCACTTACACCATCAGCACTGCTGTCACCTATACCATGAGTGCTCCTTTCACTTACACCATCAGTCCTGTTGTCACTTACACCATCAGCACTGCTGTCACCTATACCATGAGTGATCCTTTCACTTACACCATCAGCCCTGCTGTCACTTACACCATCAGCACTGCTGTCACCTATACCATGAGTGATCCTTTCACTTACACCATCAGTGCTGCTGTCACTTATACCATGAGTGCTCCTTTCACTTACACCATCAGTCCTGATGTCAGTTACACCATCAGCGCTGCTGTCACCTATACCATGAGTGCTCCCTTCACTTACACCATCAGCGCTGCTGTCACCTAACCCATGAGTGCTCCTTTCACTTAAACCATCAGTGGTGCTGTCACTTACACCATCAGTGCTGCTGTCACTTATACCATGAGTGCTCCTTTCACTTACACCATCAGCACTGCTGTCACTTACACCATCAGCGCTGCTTTCAACTACACCATCAGCGCTGCTGTCACCTACACCATCAGTGCTGCTGTCACCTATACCATGAGTGCTCCTTTCACTCACACTATCAGTGCTGCTGTCACTTACACCATCAGTGCTGATGTCACTTACGCCACAAGCGCTGCTGTCGCTTACACCATCAGCGTTGCTGTCACTTACAGCATCAGCACTGCTGTCACCTATACCATGAGTGCTCCTTTCACTTACAACATCAGTCCTGCTATCACTTACACCATCAGTGCTGCTGTCACCTATACCATGAGTGCTCCTTTCACTTACACCATCAGCGCTCCTTTCAGTTACACCATCAGCTCTACTGTCACCTATACCATGAGTGCTCCTTTCACTTACACAATCAGCGCTGCTGTCACTTACACCACCAGTGCTGCTGTCACTTACACCATCAGCACTGCTGTCACCTATACCATGAGTCCTCCTTTTACTTACACCATCAGTCCTGTCACTTACGCCATCAGCGCTGCTTTCACCTATACCATGAGTGCTCCTTTCACTTACACCATCAGTCCTGCTGTCACTTACACCATCAGCACTGCTGTCTCCTATACTATGAGTGCTCCTTTCACTTACACCATCAGCGCTCCTTTCACTTACACCATCAGCGCCGCTGTCATCTATACCATGAGTGCTCATTTCACTTACACCATCAGTGCTGCTGTCACATACACCATCGGCGCAGCTGTCATCTATGCCATGAGTGCTCCTTTCACTTACACCGTCAGTGCTGCTGTCACGTACACCATCGGCGCAGCTGTCACCTATACCATGAGGGCTCCTTTCACTTACACCATCAGTCCTGCTGTCACTTACACCATCAGTGCTGCTGTCACCTATACCATGAGTGCTCCTTTCACTTACACCATCAGTCCTGCTGTCACTTACACCATCAGCGCTGCTGTCACATATACCATGAGTGCTCCATTCTCTTACACCATCAGCGCTACTGTCACTTACACCATCAGCGCTGCTGTCACCTATACCATGAGTGCTCCTTTCACTTACACCATCAGTCCTACTGCCACTTACACCATCAGCGCTGCTGTAACTTACACCATCAGTCATTCTGTCACTTATACCATGAATGCTGCTGTCACACCATCAGCGCTGCTGTCACTTACACCATCAGCGCTGCTGTCACCTATACCATGAGTGCTCCATTCTCTTACACCATCAGTCCTACTGCCACTTACACCATCAGCGCTGCTGTCACTTACACCATCAGTCATTCTGTCACTTATACCATGAATGCTGCTGTCACACCATCAGTGCTGCTGTCACTTACACAGAGAAAGCAAAAGACACACAGTTGATGGATGGAATGCAGAACAAACCAAAACATTCACCCCCAGTCAAGAGATCTGGGTTATTTCCATCATTCTTTGCTCACCCTGCCACCCCTGTGTAGACCTGGCCATATGCAAATCAGCCTTGAACCTGTGCCATATGGGAACAGTCCAGCCTGAAATACTAAGCCTGGTCCTCCCTGGACCGGAAACAAGCATCCTAGGATGGGTATCGGTGTTTCACCACTCATCAGCCAGGATAGCTTGAATCCAGTGGCACAGTGAGCTTGGGACCTAAGTCTGGGCATTCCCGGGGCACTTAGGGTGAGAAAGTAAAAGACACACAGTTGATGGACGGAATGCAGAACAAACCAAAACATTCACCCCCAGTCAAGAGATCTGGGTTAAATCCATCATCCTTTTGCTCACCGTGCCGCCCCAGTTTAGACCTGGCCATATGTAAATCAACCTTAACTCTGTGCCGCATGGGAACAGTCCAGCCCGAACAGCCATGCCAGGTCCTCCCTGGACCAGAAACAGTCATCCTAGGACCGGTTTCGGGGTTTCACCCCTCATCAGCCAGGATAGCTTAAATCCAGTGGCACTTACACCATCAGCTTTGCTGTCACCTGTACCATGAGTGCTCCTTTCACTCACACCATCAGTACTCCGTTCACTTACACCCTTAGCACTGCTGTCACTGACACCATCAGTGGTGTTCTCACTTACACCATCAGACTTGCTGTCACTTATACCATGAGTGCTGCTGTCACACCATCAGCACTGCTGTCACACCATCAGCGCTGCTGTCACTTACACCATCTGCACTGCTGTCACTTACACCATCAGCGCTGCTGTCACCTATACCATGAGTGCTCCTTTCTCTTACACCATCAGCGCTCCTTTCACTTAAACCATCAGTGCTGTTGTCACACTATCAGTGGTGTTGTCACTTCCACCATTGGTCCTGCTGTCACATACACCATCAGTGCTGCTGTCACTTACACCATCAGCACTGCTGTCACTTACTCCATCAGTGCTGCGGTCACTCACACCATCAGCGCTGCTTTCAATTACACCATCAGCGCTGCTGTCACCTATACCATGAGTGCTCCTTTCAATTATATCTTCAGCGTTCCTTCCACTTACACCATCAGCGCTCCTTTCACTTACACCATCAGTGCTGTTGTCACACCATTAGTGATGTTGTCACTTACACCATCAGTCCTGCTATCACTTACACTATCAGTGCTGCTGTCACCTACGCCATCAGGACTGCTGTCACTTACACCATCAGCGCTGCTGTCACTCATACCATGAGTGCTTTTACACCGTCAGCGGTCCTTCCACTTACACCATCAGTGCTGTTGTCACTTACACCATCAGTGGTGTTGTCACTTACACCAACAGTCCTGCTGTCACTTACACTATCAGCGCTGCTGTCGCTTCCACCATCATGCGTCTGATGTCATTTCTAGCCACCCTCCTTATTATGAAGGATGATGGATAATGGAGGATGATGCTGGTGATTGTATTATTTGGCCTCATCTTATTATTATTTCTATCTTAATATTGCCCAAAAATCACCTCCTCATGCGCGCTCTCAATATCAGATAGCAGGTGTCACACCGCCACACCACCACTCAACCTCTACTCAACTCTCTCAATATCAAACAACGGGTGTCGCTCCGCCACACCTCCACTCAGCCTCTACTCAACTCTCTCAATATCAAACAACGGGTGTCGCTCCGCCACACCTCCACTCAGCCTCTACTCAACTCTCTCAATATCAAACAACGGGTGTCGCTCCGCCACACCTCCACTCAGCCTCTTCTCAACTCGCTCCCTGCCTTCATTCTTTCAGATCCACCACGTCACACCTCATCTGTTCCCTTAGAGTATATGTCAAACAAACCTTTCAATATGTTGGACTTGAGCCCAGTGATTTGTCTCTCCTGTTCATGAATTGCTCAGTACGTTTGTAACAAGATGTCCTCCTCCATTGAACACTCTTGCACCCCCCAACCCTCCAGGATGCTTCCTAAACTGTCACGAGGCCTGGATTCTGCCATACCAACAGCCCTTCACACTCAGTGACTACACCACATCACCTGCACACACTGCAAGTACCACAAAGGGAGAGAAGTAGGCTTTCTTCTCAAGAAATCACCAAAACCCGTTTCTACTCCAACATTATCCTGTCCTCTCAACCACCCTGGAATGCCCAACCGCATCAATCACTGCCCCATTCAAAGCCAACGTGTGTTCCCCTTTCTTCCACTGGGCACTATGGCATCATCGTTGTATGACCTTGACAGTATCCTTGAATGCCCCCACAGCCCCACTCATCACACTTGGGTACTTTAACCAAAAACTTAATAATCAACCTCAGAACATCTTGTTGTCTCATCTCTTACCTGAGCAATCACTCCCCAAGACATAAGACATGCTCTACACCAATGCATGATCCGAGGAGACTCCTGGATTGAGTACTCATATCCGATACACTGACCAATTCCTCACTCGCTATCCACCCATCTCTCTCTGCCATCATAAAAAGTCTGGTCAATCTCCCCCCGCACCCTCTCACTCCCCTCAGGCCATACCACAGTGTCCAAAAGTAAACATGATTATCTCTGCGCACCCCTGAGCCACATCCACAAGGACCTCACAACTTGGCAACACATTCAGTCATCCAGCCAATGTGATGATGCTTTGACTAAGAATCCCTCATCTCCTGCACGCTCTCCCCGCTGTTTCTCGCAAACATGCTTGGACCGAATCTAGCATTCCTTCCTTGGGAACAAAGAGGAGAGCACTCCTCCAGCAAATGGTGGAAAAATAAGTTCACACAAAATCTTGAGGCCTAATATTATTATTATTTATGGCATTTATAAAGCGCACAGGGACCAGACTGGTATCCTGATGCTGAAGAGCAACAGCTGTCTAAGGGGAGATAGTAGCAATGGATGATAAACCAATACAAGCATCCATGACTTGGAGTCCGACCAGGTCTTCAATGCTTTCCTTATGAGCAAGCGTCAGACACATTATCTTGGGCGCTCGACAATGCCCAGTCTGGGTACAGCCTTAGCCTCATCACCTCAAAACCACCCCACGTGAACAACTTGAAAGAACTATCAGCAGCTTAGTCTCTCCTCCAGCACACCCATCACAGCTTTGATCCAAGTGAATCAGTGTGGATCACCCTGAAATAACCATCATCCTTGAACCCCGGTTACATTACTCATTGCTGCACCCCCACTCTCATGCACCCCCTCCAGTCCCCAAACTCAAGCTGCTCTTGGATTTCAGGGCCATTTCATCAGCGGAGTTTATCCCTCTGATGAGGTCTGCTAATCCTCCCTGAGCTCCATCTTATCCTTTCAGTCTACAAACCATCAAACCTCTTGCTCTCTCCTTTGCCTCAGTCTATTTTCAATCACTCTTCATATCCAGCCCCTCCCTTCAAATGTTCATTGTTGCTACCTCTTCCAAAAGAGTCTATGGCAGACCTACCTTCTCCTGCTGATAGTTATACAGTATCTGAACTCTGCTTCTTTTCATGCAATGTCCTATTTGTACCTGTCTTGTTCTGTGCCTCTCCTGTACTAAGGTGCACAATTACTTTATTTCAACCACACTTCCTTCCCTCAACTCCACTGAAATGGCTCCTATAATCATAGTTAATTCATCACATCAGCTTGTCACAGTCATCCTCATTCTCTTTATTTGCTGTGTTTAGGGGTGGGCGGAATTTGCTCCGCGAAACGGTAACAAATCTCTGCGAGCATGCAGAAATTCGGCAAACACGCGGAATTGCTTGTTCGCAATGCTTTTTTCCTGTTTGCGTACGCTGTTTGCGTGCTCGGGGGAAATATCTTGCAAACATGCATTTTGAGAACACGAACAAGCAAAACATTCTGCGAAGCCGCAGAACGCAGAATTTTGGGCAATTCCACGTTCTGTGTGGAACGCGAAATTACCCAAATTCCGCGAGCGGAACGGAATTTACCACCCAGGCCTAGCTGTGTTCTCCATGGTTGATCACCCTACCTTATTATACTCTCTTAATTCTCTAGGTATCGTCAGCTTTGCCCTCAAATGGTTCTCCACCTGTCTCTCTGATTGCCCTTCTTAAGTCACTTGGGTCCCAAAGCTCTCCTCAGCCACTGCACTATTGGACAGCATTCATCAAGACTCTTCCTGCGTCCAATTTCTTTTTTCTCGTAGCATCTCCCTTGTTGTCTTTCTTCCCAGCTCTATGAAGATGACACCCATATCTTTTACTCTTTTCCAAATTTCTCATCCCGGCTCTGAGCAACTATATCTCATTGACTCCCAGTTATTCACCACTGGATGGCTTTATGATGTCTGACGTTGAACTCTTTCAAGATAGAGGATATTTACGTTCTTTCCTCTACTGTAACTACCTCTTCACCATTTCCTATTGAGATTCTTTCTGGCATCTTGACATTTGCCCTCTCTGTGTTATTTGAGTCCCGCTTTATGATTGGATTTGATGTAGCGCTTAAAAGGTTGAAAATTGTAGGGGTGCGTCATATTCATCGTTAGTTGGCACCCGCATATAATCAAATGTGAATTCAGGTATTTTGTGTGCAATGTATTAAGAATTGTATAACCTATATCGATTTAAGTGTTAGCTATGTACAAGCATATTGTGAATGTATTAGAGAAATGCATAAGAGCTTGGTATATAAACTCCAGGCGATGTTAAAATGTGTAGCCTAGAATACGTGATTGTAGACTGTTTAGCTTAAACATACATGAAAAGAAAGACGTAAATGTCAATAGCCTGATTTAGGCATGCTTGTGTAACCGAAGTAGTGGCCAGAATTCACATATATCGTTGAGGCGAAAGGCCTGGTATTTTCTTATGTTTGCCGAGGGCAATAGGCCAAGAGGATTTATTCTAGTAGAGGTTTTAGGCTGTAGTAAATTGCAAGGTTAAAAGATGTGAAGTATGTCTACATTCCATGATCTCACTCCAGGTGCAAGGACAGTTGCTCGTTAGTAGAGAAGTTCTTTGTTCACGAATTGACTTATGTAGCTAAAGCCAGACATGGGAGTGCATTGGAATGCGCCAATTGTAACTCCTAGTGCGGATGGTGTCTGGGACTCAAGGCCAAGCGGATGGACGATGAAACTGGACAGCGCTCTACGGAAATTTACTGAAAGACGACCCGGCTGAAGAGGAGGTGCAAAAGGGCGTGTTCTGGGACTTGGGGTTCTGTATTAGGGAAAGCGCCCCGAGGGTGGAGGCAGATCAGAGCAGCCCAGAGCGGAGAGGAGTTAGGCGAGAGATAGAGAGGGCATTTTTATAGATTAAGCTCTCTAAGTGAAGACTTCTTAGGAAGTTTCACTCTGACACCTTTTCTCGATATTGAGGGTCTCAAGGGATTGCTAAGTAGGGATGCCATCTAGTACAGAGTAGGGACAGAGATGGTATGGTCCAGTGTCCCTAATATCGACATTGGCTTGGTAGTTTTCTACCTCATGCTTTTAGAAATTGTGCTTTTAGTTATTTTTAGTCGTATGCGGATTCTTCGTAGAGTAGCATTTGTGTTAGTGCCTATGTACTTGTTGTGCCTCGTATTGAGGAGTTTGTATCTTCAAATCTTTATGCTGATAATAAAAGCCAGAGAGCCAAGAGATTAAGTCTCGAGTCCTTGATTATGGCAATTTGCAGAAAGCATTCTTTGTTAATTGTGTTCAGTCCCTCCACGCTATTGGGCAAGTAAAAAGTTCCATCCGACCAGAGTGGGTTCTAGTAGATAATTGACGGATACTAAAATGGGCCGGAGCAGTTGGTAGCAGAGACGGATGGTTACTTCCGATAGCGAGGGACGATTAGATTAGATAAGGATAAGTGATCCTTGAGGCCCATAGACGATAAGTGATGGTGAATCATCAGATGGTGAGCGGGAGACGACGGCGGCAGACGAGCATCGACGACGAGTAGCAGTACAGCAGGAAGCAGCAGTTCCAGGAGTGAGTATGAACAAATCGAGATGTTGTAGATTGCGGTGTTGATTTGTTGTGTGATGTCTTGCGGAGTTGATGTGTATGTTGAGTGATTGTGAGATCAGGCTGTGAGCGCACGCAGCCCGGGAGTTGTGGTGTAGAAGACACCTGAGATAGATTTTGTTGACCACCCAAAGGAGATCGTGAGGTACCATCGATCACCTGGACTGAGATAGGGGGAGCAAATGTGTGTGTGTATGGCAACTTAACGCTGGTCGTGGGTTGTTGTGAGTGGATCGGAGTGTTAGTAACCTATCAGAGGCGATCTGTCTGCCCGGACGGGGACAGACGGTTGCCAGCCGAGGTCAACAATTTCGAGAGACTGTGGACGTGCAGTCAGAGGCTGTGGACGGACAGCCAGAGAAGTAACTTAATTGGTTACTTCAGCGTATGAATGGGACGAGTGCAGGCGTGAGACGTGTCGAGGAAAGGGAACTGCTGCGAACGGAGGAAGGTGACGTCAGAGAGTGTCATGCTGCGATAGGCCGGTTGGTGTGAGTCGCGCTGTTATTGGAGGATTAAAGAGCAGGAAGTAACTAGAGCGCGAGACCGAATTTGTTTGTCATGAAGTGGTTTAAAGTTTTACGAGAATTGTGTAGAGGCGACAAGCATGTGGTTACTCGAGAGGGAGAAGAAGCCCCTCCCGAGGATACCCCAGCACATTACATGGCAAAGAATGTGGGGTTACATACCATAGTTTGGATTGAGAATTGGCACAAGATTACACAAGGTGAAGGGGAACTAGCTTTCCCGAGGTATGGCTCATTTAGACTAGCGGTGCTGTACCAGCTGAAGTCGGTGATGGGGTCCTTAAGACCCTTGCCAAGACCAACACAGTTTGAAGCACTACATGCGTGGATTAGAGCCGCGCAAGACAAAGAAAAGGGAAGGAGTCAGGAAAGGATGAGAAAATCGATCAGTGCATTCCAAGATGCCAGGTGGGATGCAGCGGAGAAAAGATGGAGAGTGCAGGCAATTGAGGAAGAGAAACTGTATCCCTTACTGATAGACTCGACGGGGATGAAGAAAGTGACTCTGATGACGGAGTATTGGAAAGATTGTTGGAGGAGAGGCCACCTCCGTACAATCCAGAGGAAGCAGATGACAGGTGGGGTGAGAGAGGGGAAACTAGAAGGGTAACGATTCAACCCGAGACTCGAGTGGAAGGGTTGGTTTCGTTTGGAACAGAGAGCCCACGGAGTCAGTCGGAGGCTAGTGGGAGGATTGAGAGAGAGATGAGGTTACCGGATGCATTGAGGGTACCGGTCACCATTGGACCGATTGTGTCGATCTATAGTCCGGAATCGGAGGAAAGGGAGAGGTCCGAACAGGTAGCGGAAAGAACGAGGAGGGAAAGCGAGGAAAGCGGGTTGGAAGGGACAATGGCCCGACCTCCTAGCCCTGTACAATGGAGTACACCATTGGTAGCGGTATCGGATACATCTAGGGGCGAAGAGGAACAGAGACCGGTGAGGCCGAGAAATCTGATGGAATCGAGATCAGATTTAAGGTCATGGGTACCGTCAGAGAGGCATTTGAACCCAAATGCGGTCCAATCGGAGAGAGATCGGGATAACTTTAGGAGTTATTCTGCTCCTATAGAAGCACCAGAAGAGAGGAAAGAGAAGGAACCGGAATGTGAATATGACGAGAGACGTGGAGCAAGTTGTCAGGTGTTGAGAGGAGCCTTGAAAGCAGGGATGATAGACATAGTAAGGCTCAAGGCAGAGGTAGATGAAATAATATATGGAAGTCTACCTCTTGAGAGAATAGTATCCTACAATCCGGATGAGCTGTTCTTTGTAGCGAAGGATGTGACTCGTAAAGCACGAATTGCACATGAGAAATTAAGGGGATTGGCGAAAGAATATGATGTGGATTTATCCAAGACTAGGGCGTTGCAAGGAAGTCATAGGATGCACTATACTGAGCGGGAGTTGGAGGAGAAAAGGGTTGTTGGGTTAAGGTCGCATGCCAGAGAACTGATTCTAGCCATGCGACCATGGCTGACGCTTGATAAATGGGAGGAGAAATGGTCTAAGATAAAGACCTCTAAGGGAGCAGAAGGAGGAGCTCCGGGTGAAGGGTTGCTACTGGCAAAGACCTTCCCGTTGAGGGAAGTGGCGAATGGAGGATATGTGCATGTACCATGGAGCAGTGGAGATTTGGCATCATTTACGAACGATTTTCCCAGGCTCAGGGAGAAGCCTGCAGAATGGTACAAGCATGTTGAGCGCTTTGTTAAGATTTCGAAGGTATTATGGATCGACCTGAATACCTTATTTGATATTGTGGTTCCAGGAGATCTGTGGAACGCGTGCAAGGTTGCTGTTGATTGGCCGGACTATGAGCCTGATAGGAACACGATTACGAATGGTCCGTCGCCAGCGGTGATGAGGCTGTATGATAAAGTAATTACCTGGTTGAAATCGAAGGTTTCACCCCAAGATATCGATTGGGTGAAAATAGACAGGACAGTGCAGGAACCAAAGGAGAAAGTACATGAGTTTTATGAGAGACTCTTGAAGGCTTTTAAGCAGTACAGTGGTCTAGACGAGTTGGAAACGAAAGATATGGGACAGTTTGTTTCTAAGTTTGTGTTGGGTTTGAAGCCCGAGGTTAGTCTCATGATACAGCAGCATTTGATCTGTTGGCAGAATAAGCCCGTGGATGAAATCTTACGGTACGCCAGGTACTGCACGGATGAAATTGAGTCAAAACACAAGAAGATGAAAGATAATTTGTTGCTTATACAGATGCAAGCCGCTCAGGGACCGCCGAATGGGGGTCCAGTGGTAAGGAGACAGGGAAATTATCAGGCAGGAAATCAGAACGTGCAGGGTCAGGGAAGGCCAAGGCCTATAGACCCTAGGACAGGCATGGATGTAGCGATACTGAAAAAGACGACTGCTTGTCACCAGTGTCACCAGGTGGGGCACTGGAGGCGCGAGTGTCCCTTGAACCCCTACAACCAGCAACAGATGGAGGGAGGGATAGCTCAGGTCCCTGGGTCGGAACAGGTACAGACGGTGACTACACCGAGAATGATGCAAGGGGGGACCGGCATCCCGCAAGTGCAGATTCCCCAGCCACCCAGGATACAGAACATACAGCAGGGAGCTCGAACTTATTTTCAGATGCCCATGTTTGAAGTAAGCGAGGAGAAGGATACAGATTTCCTGGCCCGGTTGGGTTCAGGCCAAGATGATGACTGCATACTTAGGGCCATCTTAGAGGTAGATCAGAGAGGACCCTTTGTGGAAGCAGAGCTTGACGGACACCCTACTACCTTTTTGGTTGATACGGGGGCTACTAGATCGACTATAAGATCAGCAGTAATTCCGGGGGTAGCACTCTCTGGGGAAAGTATACAGGTCGTTGGGGTGGCGAATAAGAGGCTAGTTAGCCCTTTGACAGAACCAATTCCAGTCAGGATAGGAAACTTCAGGGATCGACACCAGTTCGTGGTGTGCGATTCTAGTCCTGTTTGTTTGTTGGGGAGAGACTTATTGTGTAAGCTCAATTGCACAATCTACTGTACCCCGAAAGGAGTAGAGGTACAGACAAGGGACGATGACGCGACCTTTAAGGTTGCAAATCAGCGGGTGTGCGTGGAAATGTACCCAGCTTTGACAGTGGAGGAGCTTCCACATGATTTGAGGGAGTCAGTATCGGCTGACGTGTGGGACCTTAGTGGAGAGGAGATTGGTTTAGTCAGGGGAGTGGAACCAGTGAGGATACAGATCAAGCCAAACGCGGAATTCCCGAGGACCCCTCAGTATAAATTATCCCCTGAGGCGATTGCAGGGATTAAACCTGTGATCGAGTCTATGATTAAGCAGGGAATACTGGTGGAAATCATGGGTAGTCCATGTAATTCGCCTATAATGGGATTGCAGAAGCCAAGTGGGAAGTTCCCGGATCATACAAGATTTGCGAAAAATAAACGACATAGTTGTTCCATGTTGTCCAGTGGTACCGAATCCATCTGTGATACTGTTCCAGATCCCATGTGAAGCTGAATGGTTCACAGTGATTGATTTGTGTCAAGCATTTTTTTCGATTCCCCTACACGAAGAGAGCAGATTTCTTTTTGCATTTAGATTAGAAAATCGTGTATTAACATGGTGTCGTATCCCACAGGGGTATACGGAGAGCCCATCGATTTTTAATCAACTGTTGAAGAAAAATCTTGAAAGTCTTGTGTTGCCACAAAACTCTGTTTTAGTGCAATACATTGATGATCTGCTTGTTGCGTCAGAAACAGAAGATGCTTGCAGGACTGATACGATTGCGTTGTTGAATTTCCTGGGAGAAAATGGTCACAAGGTGTCCCCAAGCAAGCTGCAATACTGTTTACCCGAGGTACAGTATTTGGGGCACAGAATTGAGAAGGGCAAAAGGAAGGTGTCTCCAGATCGCATTGATGCGATTCTGAGAATGCCAGTTCCCTCGACGCAGAGGGAAGTTAGAATGTTTTTGGGAATGGTGGGCTATTGCCGCCAGTGGATCCCAAACTTTTCCTTTGAAGCGAAGCCTTTACAGCGGCTGACGCGAAAGGACGTAAGTGATCCGGTACCATGGGACGACGATTGTTTGAAATCATTTCTGAGGCTGAGAGAAGCCTTATGTAGCGCTCCTGCGTTGGGAATGCCGGATTACAACAAGGCATTTGCATTGTTGTGCTGCGAAAGAGAAGGTTGTGCATTAGCAGTGTTAACACAGAACCATGGAGGTGTCCGTAGACCAGTTGCCTATTTTTCAGCTACTTTAGATCCAGTAGCTTCTGCGTTGCCCGGATGTCTCAGATCCGTTGCGGCAACAGGTGTCAGCATCGAAAGATGTGAGAGCATTGTAATGGGTCATCCTCTTACTGTACATGTGCCACATTCTGTTGAGCTGTTGATGACTAGGACTATAACACAGCACCTCACGAATAATAGGCTGACTCGTTATGAGCAAGTTATACTTGCAGCCGATAATGTGGTATTGAAGAGATGTGCTGTTTTTAATCCTGCTACATTGTTACCTGTCCCAAATGTAGATGATGATGGAGATTGTGAGGACCACGATTGTCTCGATGTGACTGAACTGTGCACCAAACCGAGACCTGACATTGTCGATGAACCGCTCCCAGTTTCAGATGAGATCTTCTTTGTGGACGGTTCATGCTTAAGAGACAGTGTCGGTCAATTGAGAGCAGCGTTTGCTGTATGCACCATCACGGGGGTGGTTGATGCCGCTTGTTTAGAAGGAGTACACTCCGCGCAGGTGGCTGAGCTTAGTGCTCTGACTCATGCCTGTTTGGCTGCTGATAAGATCCGGGTGACGATTTACACGGACAGCCAGTATGGGTTTGGTGTGGTTCATGACTTCGGACAACTATGGTCCCAGAGAGGGTTTATGACGTCTTCAGGTTCACCCATAAGAAATGGTGACTATGTGCGAAAATTGCTTGAAGCATTGCAGGGTCCTGATGAAATTGCTGTTGTTAAATGTACTGCACACACGAAGGGAAATGATTTTGTTTCATTGGGTATTAACTATGCCGACGAAGTAGCCCGGTTTTGTGCAGAGCAGGGATGTAATTTCACGGAGACTCATATTGAGGAAACTGAGGAGAAAACGGTGTATGATCAAATGTTAGCAATGGCAGACACATGGGAGGAACTGAAGCAGCTTCAGGAAGGGGTCTCGGATCAGGAGCGAGACAGTTGGATACGAGCTGGGTGCGAGAAAGGAGATGTGGATGTATGGGTTTCGAATGATGGACGAGAGGTGTTGCCGGAATGTTTATTGAATCCAGTGGCGAGGATGATACATGGTGCTGTACATCTTGGTAGAGACGGAATGATGAGAGTGTTTCGTCAGACTTGGTACAACCCGAAGTTTCGGGCGGTGGCTGAAACCGTGTGCCAGAGGTGTGTCACTTGTCAACAGATGAATGTAGGAAAGAGGACAGCTGTGACGTTGAGTCACATAGGGAGGTCAGGTGGACCTTTCAATAGGATGCAGCTGGATTTCGTTGAAATGCCGAAGTGTAATGGGTTGAGGTACATATTAGTGATAGTATGTGTCTTTTCCAGGTGGGTGGAGGCATACCCTACACACAGATGTGACACACTCACGGTAGCAAAACTATTATTGAGAGAACTCATTCCAAGGTACGGGTTCCCGACGTCCTTTGAATCGGACAGAGGAACTCATTTCCACAGTGAAGTCATGAAGTTGCTTTGTGCTGCTTTAAATATAGATCAGAGATTACATTGTAGCTATAGACCCGAAGCTTCAGGGATAGTGGAGCAGGTGAATGGAACTCTGAAGGCTCGGATGGCGAAAGTGTGTTCGTCAACGTCTCTGAAATGGCCCGACGCATTACCTTTGGTCCTCATGAGCCTCCGAAGTGTGCCTGATAGAAGGACTGGATTGTCACCCCATGAAATTCTCATGGGGAGGGCGATGCGTTTGCCTGCAGTACCTGCCACTGCTCTGATAAATATCACTGATGATATGATATTGGACTATTGTAAAGGCCTTGCTGACGTGGTCCGTTCTGTGTCTCAGCAGGTGCAGACAGCAACGGTTCCAGCTGCGAGTGACCTGTGCCACGACCTATGTCCAGGCGATTGGGTCCTAGTCCGCAAGCACGTGAGGAAGAGTTGCTTGGATGCTAGGTGGCGAGGCCCGTTTCAAGTGATCCTCATCACGAACACAGCAGTCAAGTGTGGAGGGTTACCGAACTGGGTGCATGCTTCCCATACCCGCAGAGTTCCAGCACCCTTAGATACAGCCCCTCTCGAGAACGAAAACCCAGCAGAGCCTACAGAGCCGCCTGAGAGGTCCAGTCAAGCTGTAAGGGTTGCTGAAGCAGCTGATGGTGCACTGAATCAAGCTGAAGGAGAACGAGAGAGAAGCACAGAACCAGAAACAGGAGAAGAAATAAGAGGTGCAGTGGGCAGTACAGAGTCGAGTTCTGCCGAGGAGGAAGAGACCAGTGCACAGGGTATTGAGGGGAAGACCGGAGGTGCCACAGAAGCAGAGAGGGTTTGGCCCGTAAGACGGGTAAACCTCAGATTGGCGCCAAGCACAGATCTTGCACCAGTTTCGGAAGAGCCAGAAGAAGAATCAAGCGACGAGGAGCATCTTCAAGGTACTCTGAGAAGGTCAAAGAGAACTAGAGTGCCAAGTCGGAAGTACGCCTCACCAGAGTGGGCATATCCAGTGACTGATGCCAGGTTTACCGAGCACGGGAAGATTGAGGTCGATGACATTGGTCAACAGTGTTCCGCTCCAGAGAGTGGAGGTGTTGCTGAAAGTTCCGGGATTAGAGATCGAAGGAGTCCTGACTATCCACGTTCCGAGTCCACCATTTCTGAGCGTCATTCGTGGTATGATCTTGGACAACTTGGAGTTCCCGACGTTTACAGCTGTGCCGGATCCACAAGAACTGGTCATCCTTAAGCTCGAGATATTGCAGGGGGTCCTGGAACTGTTGGGACCAGCAGTTATGTTGGACTGATTCAAGAGTGTTGTAAAGCAGGAGAAAGAAGATAACCTAGATCCGAGTGAATGAAGAATAAAATTAGGGACTTTCCGTTGTAGAACGAAGAAAAAGTTAGGGAGGTTTTGCCAAAGTTCACAAAAAGAGACATTAATGAGAAAGAGACTTACCCTTTCAGAGACTGTATTGGGGGGAACAGCCATTACAACGCGGTTATTACCACGCTGTGCAGTTACATCGCATGCGTTACAACGCATGCGATGTTACAACGCTATGCCATTAGAACGCAAGTCTGTACATCGACTTGCGCTAGATGGCGTGCTAACATTACAAATAGTGTAGTTTACTATCCCAACACCTTCCCTACTGTTAAGTGGACTGGAGTTGGAATAGTAAATTACACTTTTTTAATGTCAGCACGCCATCTAGCGCAAGTCGATGTAAAGACTTGCGTTCTAATGGCATAGCGTTGTAACATCGCATGCGTTGTAACGCATGCGATGTAACTGCACGCGTGGTAAAAACCCGCGTTGTAATATCATACATCCCTGTATTGGACATTGAGTATATTCCGAAGATGGTAGATCCTGCAAACACACATCGTAGGGCTAGATTGATAATAGGCACATTGGTAGGAGTTGTGATAGCCACTATATTTGCAGTAGTGATAAGTTCGTACATGGTGGCTCACAGACAGGAGGGGAAGGTTCAGGGAGCACCTACACCTATTACCCCAGGACAGAGAGGTGTCAGTATCAGAGAACAGGGAACATCAAAGTTAAGGGAGGATCGCAGACTCCACATGGATTTGTCGAAGGGTGATTTTAAGCTCAATGCTTATGCGAAGTTGTTGTACGAGTATGTTGATGCAATGGATGTGAAGGATTATTATGTGTGTATGCAGTTGCCTGCTTCAATAGATGAAGGTATCAAGTATCATCATCTCCCATTGACATATGGGATTTCTTGTAGTTTATTGCTTAGTTTATTTTATGACAGGAGGCAGTTCGAGTATTTCTTTTCAAATTTTGATACGGTACTTCCTGAAATTCCAGCGATCAAGCTTTTGAATAAATACGATTATTATAAGAAAGAGGACAGACTCCTGAAGTATTTTAGACCTACTGTGAAGTTGGATACTGCGCATGCTCACAGGCATAACCTGACATGTGCGTTATCTGAGACGGAGAAGAAATTCATTGATCAAGTAGAGGACAGATATAGAAAGTTGACCCAGGCACGAAACACCGGAGATAGTCCAGTGGATTGGACAGAGGAAGAGAGATCTCACAAGTCCAAGGGAAGCTATGGACCAATAGCATTAGATGAAGTGCAGAAAGGGAATTTGTGTATTGGACGTCCTCAATCAGCTACGGAGAAGGTCGCGGTAGGACATAGCACCTGTTCTCAGACCTTCACCTTGGAGGCTTCTGTTAAGGATTTTATGCGAGGTCCGGTAGAAGTGATTCCGACAGTGTATTATGTATGTGGGAAGAATGCTTACGTTAGATTACCTGTAAATTGGTATGGCATATGTTATTTGGCCATTATATTCCCGAAGATTTATCATACAGAGGACTTGGAGTTGTTAGAGACGAGACAACATTCTAGAAGACGTAGGGCTGTAAATGCAGGTGCAGTGATTGGTGATTTATATGGAGCAATGATACCTAGTATGGGTGTGGTGTTGAATGATGTAAAAATCAGAAGGTTGGCGACTGTAGTGGATGAACTGTCTATGAATACGGCGAGATCTTTGTTGTTGGTGACTGGAGAGATGTTGTCGATACGGAATATGGTTATGCAGAATCGTCTTGCGTTAGATGTGTTATTAGCTAAGGAAGGTGGAGTCTGTAAATTATTGAAGGTTCAAGAATGCTGCACATATATTCCAGCCAATACGAAGGAGTTGGGAAAGTACATAGACAACATCACAACCAATCACAAGGAAATTATGGATTTGACGGAGGAGAATGTGTGGGAAAAGATTGGACAAGGATTTGGAAGAGTGGGAACGTGGTTTGCGAATGTGGGAAGAGGATTTCTTGGATCAGTGTTGAAGCCAATTATCATTGCTGTGGTTTGTGTGATTTGTTTGTGAGGATGCATGAAAGCTTGGAAGTGGTATCAAGGAGGCAAAGTTGAAAGAGCTCTTAGAGCAAATGAGAAAAGAATGGCAAAGTTTCAGGATCAGCAGTACGAGAGTCTTAAGAGAATGGAGGGAGTTCGACATGGCAGAGTCCTGACCAGTACGGGTTAAATCAGTTCTAAAGAAGGAGATTGTAATGGTGTGATGACAGATGTCATCAAAGGGGGGAACTGATGTAGCGCTTAAAAGGTTGAAAATTGTAGGGGTGCGTCATATTCATCGTTAGTTGGCACCCGCATATAATCAAATGTGAATTCAGGTATTTTGTGTGCAATGTATTAAGAATTGTATAACCTATATCGATTTAAATAGAAGTGTTAGCTATGTACAAGCATATTGTGAATGTATTAGAGAAATGCATAAGAGCTTGGTATATAAACTCCAGGCGATGTTAAAATGTGTAGCCTAGAATACGTGATTGTAGACTGTTTAGCTTAAACATACATGAAAAGAAAGACGTAAATGTCAATAGCCTGATTTAGGCATGCTTGTGTAACCGAAGTAGTGGCCAGAATTCACATATATCGTTGAGGCGAAAGGCCTGGTATTTTCTTATGTTAGCCGAGGGCAATAGGCCAAGAGGATTTATTCTAGTAGAGGTTTTAGGCTGTAGTAAATTGCAAGGTTAAAAGATGTGAAGTATGGCTACATTCCATGATCTCACTCCAGGTGCAAGGACAGTTGCTCGTTAGTAGAGAAGTTCTTTGTTCACGAATTGACTTATGTAGCTAAAGCCAGACATGGGAGTGCATTGGAATGCGCCAATCGTAACTCCTAGTGCGGATGGTGTCTGGGACTCAAGGCCAAGCGGATGGACGATGAAACTGGACAGCGCTCTACGGAAATTTACTGAAAGACGACCCGGCTGAAGAGGAGGTGCAAAAGGGCGTGTTCTGGGACTTGGGGTTCTGTATTAGGGAATGCGCCCCGAGGGTGGAGGCAGATCAGAGCAGCCCAGAGCGGAGAGGAGTTAGGCGAGAGATAGAGAGGGCATTTTTATAGATTAAGCTCTCTAAGTGAAGACTTCTTAGGAAGTTTCACTCTGACACCTTTTCTCGATATTGAGGGTCTCAAGGGATTGCTAAGTAGGGATGTCATCTAGTACAGAGTAGGGACAGAGATGGTATGGTCCAGTGTCCCTAATATCGACATTGGCTTGGTAGTTTTCTACCTCATGCTTTTAGAAATTGTGCTTTTAGTTATTTTTAGTCGTATGCGGATTCTTCGTAGAGTAGCATTTGTGTTAGTGCCTATGTACTTGTTGTGCCTCGTATTGAGGAGTTTGTATCTTCAAATCTTTATGCTGATAATAAAAGCCAGAGAGCCAAGAGATTTAGTCTCGAGTCCTTGATTATGGCAATTTGCAGAAAGCATTCTTTGTTAATTGTGTTCAGTCCCTCCACGCTATTGGGCAAGTAAAAAGTTCCATCCGACCAGAGTGGGTTCTAGTAGATAATTGACGGATACTAAAATGGGCCGGAGCAGATTCTTTCATCACTACCCCGGGTACCGCAGCTTGATATCAAGTACTAAAAATACAAAAGATTCCCCTATTCATCCCATGCCTTAGAGACAAAGCAATCACTCATCCGCTTGTACTCAGTAGCCTTCAGAGCTGAGGCATTCTGATTGTGGCCGCCCTCAATACCATTTGCCCCATTGGACAGGGCCCTGACACTTTACCATCCCCCGATACATGGCTCCCGAATATTGCTTGTATTTAAACATGTACACTGCTTAGCTCCTGACTACCTTTCTATCACCCAGACTTGCTAAAACTCATCCCATATCACATGTTAACCCAACCATAACTTTCTGCTCTCACCCAAACCCCCATGGACAAGATCTAGATTCTGGTCTTTCTCCTAAATTTTGGAACTTACTTTTCACAGTCCTCAGGACCAAACTTTCAATTCAGGACTTGAAATAGCCCCAAAGAATCATCTACCAACAGTCTATGGCAAAGCTTTGTTTCTGCCCAAGAAGACTTCATACATTGTAAATATGTCCATTCATTCCCTTCTTCGTCTCTTCTAGATGCTGTTTGCATTAATATGTGTGGCTGCACTTGTTCACAAAATGGCGCTAGTGAATCTAAGCTCAAACGCTTAGAACCTCATTGTAAGTGGTCCAGTGGTTTCTCCAAATGTATTAGATCCGATACATAACTACCATTTAGGAGTTTGTAACCAGAAAAGATCAATATTATGCAAATGTTAGTACTTAATGCACTAACATCTGCATGTCTAAGGCAATTATCTGGCATTTTTCACCTGACAAATTATGGCAGTTTTGACCTGTTGAAATCCGTGAGTGAAAAGTGCAGGAGTACAGTGGTAGCAGCCAAGCTCCTAACTGGAATGTGTGCATTGACAGGGGCACCTGCACACATTGCAATTACCTGGGTCACTTGTAAAGAGGGTCTCATGTTTCTATTAGTTTCCACTCACCCGCCTAAGATGAAATGCACTGCTGTGGTTCTTTTGTAAAATTATTCTGTTTGAAATGTTATCACAGTGTAGACAGCAAAACTGAAGTATATGCTATAATTAAGATTCATTTCAGTTGTAGGTATAAAGCCTGCTTGCTTGGGAATTAAGTAAACAAAATCCCTTTGAATTGTGTGTATTGTGAGATGACATGGGTGTATGGCTTGGATATCCTGTACTTTTTTTCATTTGTCTCAATTCTAGGTCACTTTCTATGTGGTTAGTTGAGAACATTTTTAGATGTAAATATATATTTTTATAGCATTTGGCTCTTGTGTTAGAACCTTGGTATAAACTCACTCGTGTGTGTGGACTCTTTTCGAAAATGAGTTTCTGTCCAATGAATAGTCAATGACAACGCACCAATACATTATTTGTGTTTGTGTTGTAGATAAAGTGAGCCCTGAATATGAAGTACTTTATTGGATGTTGGTCCTGAAGAAGGTGGCCATGAAGAAATCGCAGACGCCGAAACATGCATCGACCTGACGGTCCTTTCGGATCACCGGATACAGACAAAGAGTTTCAATAGGAAGATGTGCATTGTTTTTTGGGGATTTTTGCGGTTGTCCAGGATCCATTGTTCATATTAGTGAGATGTACGAGTGTGATTGGATGAGTGTCTGATGTTACAGTTTATGACTAACTAAGGAAAATTAGTTCTTATAGAGGTATTTTTTTTAATGAAATATGTTTCTATAATATAATGAATTGAAGAATCTATGTAGATTTGTGAAAAAGAATCAACATTTACAATAAGATTAGATGCTGCATTCTGTGTCATAGATCAAGGAATAAAGGGTTGAGTAGGCGTTTGCATTTTTGCTGTTGTTCAATTTCTCCATCTACTGATCTTAAAAACATAATTTGGGGGTCCAATTCTTATATATGTGAAGTCTCTGTCACGTGACTGTGACAAGAGCTAGCTCACTGACAGCCTATAGGGACGCCTCTCAGTGAGGTGTAGGAAGACCCTACTGGAAGTGTCAGCATACAGCAGAGAGGGTGATACTGACAGAGTAGGAGACAAGATGTGTTGGGAATGGGCGAAGCCTGGCAGTGGTGGTGGCACTAGCTGCAGCCTGGAACCTGTCCCTCCCCGAGGGATGGCGTTTGCCTTGTTCCACCTTCTGCTTTCTCGATCCCATATCATGAAAAATAATGGGGATCCCATGCAAAAGGGGGCTGAGACTCCTGTCACTCAAATATTGCTGTGTCACCCATAAACCACCTGACTGTTAATGCCAGTGTAGTCTGACCTGCTGCCAGGGTCTGGTGCCAGGGATAGGGACTGATGGGTGGGGCCCCTGAGCTGGGCCTCTCTGCAGCACAGGGGCTGGGCCTTAACGGTGCATGTTGCACCTGTGTTGTTCCTGGAGGAAACTCACACAGTTAGAAGTACTTGTGCTGTGTCCTGTGTGTGTGAAGGTTGCACATCTGGGCGTCTGCTATGATACTTTGTAATGCTGCTAACAGTGATGTGCAAGTTGTGTTTATAAATGCAGCTTGCTCTACAGCAGCACCGGCTGTGCCTGTTCTCTGTGTGATACAAGTGTGCTTTGCTGCTTCCTATCCTGAAGCGGTTTTGTGTGGGGGGGAAGCTTGCATTGCTTTTCCCTGTGATTTGCAAATTCTGCATGCAAAGAAAGCTTGCACTGCCTCTGCAACTGCTGTTTTCCTTTCCTTGTGTGATGGAAGCAGGTGCTGCTCTTGGCCATGCTGTACCTGGTGATTGTGTGGTAGAAGTTTGCTTTGTTTCTCCCCATGCTGTACCTGTTAATTGTGTGTTTGACAGAAGCTTGCATTGTTGTTCCCCATGTGTTGTAATCTAATTGTTGGGTTAATGCATCCTCCCCATTGTTGTTCTCTGCCATGCTGCTCAGCCAATGGTGAGGTCATTGGAATGTTGAGAGTGTTTGTGCTTGAAGAAGGATCAGCTGGAGTGGATGGGCTGAGCAGCAAGGAGGCTGCTCCTGGTAGGGCCATCATCCTGTAACCTGTAACTGAAGAGTAACTTGAAGTATAAAGCCATAACCTTTACTTACATGACCTGTCTACGTGACTTCCTTCATTTTAACACCACACTGTGCCTGTTTTGTGCATGAAGAAAGCCTGTGGCTGTTCCTCTGTTTGTGCGTTGAAGTGCCACCCTACAGTTTCTTGATAGCCTATTAATTTTAAAAAAAGACTGCACGACTCCTGCATTACTTACGGAACTTTAATGGGCTGTCTGTCACTGCTGTCTGCCCTCCCTCTCAGTCTCACAGCGGCCCAAAGCAGAGCAACCCACTGCGCATGTGTGAGCATCACGTGGGACACAGGGCCCTCCCCCTGAAATGCTTCAAGTGTGGGACTGAAACCTTTTGGGGTGTGAAGCCCTGCCTGAAGCAGGACGGAAGGCAGTGGGCCAAGGTTCCTACCCTGTCTGTGACTCCAGCGTTCCAATTATTGCCACAGGCTGAGATGGGGTCAGTGGGTTTCCTCCCCCACCCCAGCCTGTGACAAGGCGGGAAATGTTAGAGTGAGAGGAATAGGCTTCAGCTCTACTCGCCCCTAGGCTGTGTGTGCTCATGGACCACCATCGCAGAACTCCTGGACAACAGTTCCTGGACTGCCTCATAACACCTCGTCTTCTCGAGCACCTCCAGCTGAGCTCAGTCTCTCCATAGCTCAGGAGATGGAGCTGTAACAGGGAACAACAGAGAGGCTTGTCTAGGCCCTCAGCTCCCCCCACCAGCTCTTACCCTCTGAGGGTGTATGTCTGTGAGTGACCATACGCATGTGTGTACGTGTGTGTTGTCATGGGGGCTCAACCTTGCCAAAGGATGCCCATCCTTCACATATTGTTGGCGCACTTGGGGTCACGCTGAATGTCCCTCACATTGTGGTCCATCAGGGACAGCTCTGTCCATTCTTGTGGACATGCTGGCTCAACAGAACATAATTGCAGCCCATCAGTGACATATTTATTTAAATTCTTAGAGACAAGCTGGCTAACCCTGACATAATGATGTCCCATCAGGGACATATTTCTGGACATTCTTCACATGCTAGCTATGCCGGTGTATTAATTGCTGGTCAGTGACATATTTGTTCTCATTCTTTCTGAGGTTCTGGCATGTGACCCATCCTTACCCTATTGTGGGCAGTCCTGACAATGTTCTTTTACTGACATAACAGTGATCAATTCTTGGCATATTGTGGTCATTCTTGACGAACTGTGGCCTATGTCTCACACACCAATAGCTAATCTTTGACTTTTAGTTTCAATTCGTGATGTAATACTATGTGTCCCTGGTGTAATTCTGGTATAAATCTGCTGTAAGATGAACATCCTTCCCATATGATAAATGGACATAAAAGAAAGACTCTGTCAATATGTAGCAGCAAAGGTTTCCATCCGCATGTCAACATTTAAATAGTGTCCTGCCACAGTATTGAGGTCAAAATATCAACTACCAGAACAGCATGATGGTAGGTATATAATCGTGAGTTACAGTTTAATAAACGTAACTCCAAATATATGTACCCTGACAACAAATGTATTGTAAAGGTACGTAGATGAGGCATTTAATCGTCGATATTGATAAAGCTATATTAAAGTTATATTATGCAGATTTGTAGAGCGCACTATCATCTGGGAGGGTATGCTCACAATGAGCAGGTGGACTCTGGGCACACCTAGGACTTAGTGGGACTACTCGGAAAGCTAGATCTTCAGCTTCTTGTGGAATTCAAGCAGTGAGACGTGAGGTGGAGGCTCTTTTGTGTGGCGGGGGTCGTTCTACGCTTTAGGAGCGATGTAGGAGAAGGCTCGACCACCGGATCTGGTTTTTTATATCCGTGGGGTGTGTGCAAGTAGATATCCGAACAAGCTGAGTTGTCTGGAAGGTTTGTGAAAGTAGATACGATTGTTGAGGTACGCTGGGCCAGTGTTATGTAGTGCCTTCAAAGTGTGGGTGAGGAGTTTGAATAGTGCTTATTTGTGAATGGGGAGCCAGTGAAGCTCCTTCAGGAGTGGTCTGATGTGAGTGCGGCGTGGGTGATTGAAATTGATTCTGGCTGTCAAGTTCTAAATGGTTTGGAATCTCCTGGTGAGATTTGTATTGATCCCAGCATAGAGGGGTGTTTCCATAGTCCAGCTTGCTTGTGCGAGGGCGTGTATGATGGTTTTCTGGGTGCTGATTGGGAGCCATCTGAAAATCTTCCTCAGCATCTTCGGGGTATGGAAATATGAGGCGGTGATGGCACTGGCTTGGGCAGTCATGTCGAATTTGCGGTCAACGATGATCCTGAGGTTCTTGGCGTAGGTGGTGGGTGTCGGTCCTAGCTCTGTTGGCCACCAGGTAGAGTCCCGCGGTAATGTGCTCTTCCCGTAGATTACAATTTTTGTTGTGTCGGTGCTCAGCTTTAGGCAGTTTGTCTCCATCCAGTGGGAGATTTCAGCCATCCAGGCATTAAACTTGATCCGGGTACAGGGCATATTGTGCTTGAGAGAGAGAGTGAGTTGCATGTCATCGGCGTAGGAGAGGATGTTGATATCGAGAGATGGAATGATGCTGGCTTGAGGGATCATGTATGCGTTGAAGAGGGTCTGGGAGGATCCATGCCGAATTCTGCAGATGAGGTCACAGGCGTCCAAGATGTTCGGTGTCAAGATGAGGGAATTGGTCCTTCCTGTCAGGAAGAAGCAGATCCACGGGAGTGCTTGTCCTTGGACTCCAGTGTTGTGTAGACATTGGTATCAGGATAGGGTGGGAGACTGTGTCAGATGCTGCTATCACTACTGCTGCTTCAGCCCTGAATATATAAGTATGATGCGTCTAGTGTCTGATTTTGTGATTTATAAAGTTGAGCAATGTGATCCTGGAAGATTCTCCTCGCTCTGCTGTCCACGACCAGTGAGTTTGTAGGACCTTAGATTTGTTCTCTCTGGACCTTACTTGAAGAGTGCCGGAATAATATATGATGAAGAAACTACATGGAAGGAGTTGGGTGAAAAACAATAAAGTGAAGAAATGTGCTAGAAATGCACTGGCAAACAATCAGAGCAAGAATACACCCTGTGACCGTGGCTAACCAGATTGCCTTCACGGTCTATAATGCATATCGTACTTTAGCTAATTTTTAGGGGTGTTACTAAAACCTTTGCCGCCATTTCTTTTCGAGTTTCAAGATTTCTTGACTAAGGTGGATCCCAACCCTCTTGGCGAATGTGATCTTTGATGCACCACAAAAATACTGGAATACTTCATTAGTGGCCCCTTAGAATCTCTGCCTTGTTATCCAATGTATGTGAACATTGAACTTTAAGATTAATTAGTAGGCCCTGTATTTTCCCCCCAGAAAATGGGTCAAGTGCTGAGCCACCCATCCAGCAAACCCTTCAAATGGAGGTCAGGCTTGCTAGCTTCGGTGTCTGGCTCTGCCTGGATCCAGAAGGTGGATAAAACCAGGGCCGGAGTGGCCTTTTGCTCCTCTGGGCATTTCCCTGGTGGACTGGAGGCCTTGGAGGCCGGGTCTGAAAGCCCAGGGCCGCTCCTGGTGGCCCTGTCACCTTACCTGGCTTCCGAGGTTAATGCAGCAGGACAGAGAGGCTTCAAGTGAGAGAGTGGTGGTGGGGGGTATAGAGAAAGCAATCAGAGAGGAAAAGAGAGACTTGATGGATGGAAAGAGAGAGCCTGAGGAGACAAAGGGAGCAGGCTGGTTTGAGCATTTTTGCGAGGGCTGCTGTTTATGCCCCACTACTTTCAAAGTTCAATGTTCGCTCCCGCTGGAAGTGTGCACCTCTGGTAGCCTGCTGTATGTGCACACTTTGTGTTAGAAAGAACTGGAAAAGGCGTTTTCAATGCATCAAAACCCAGCTGATGAGCTTTGCCAAGGCTTGTCTACATTATCGTACAAGTCCCACGTGAAGGTGATTGGCGTGCCTGGGCGTAGAGTCCTGCTCTGGCTCGTCACCTGCAGTAATTCAGTCAAACTGAAAGATTGACTACATGTCCCGCCAAATTAAAAATCGGTGGCGGCAAACTCAGAAAAGTGAAGTCTCAGCAGAACGGATCCGCTGGTGAGTAACGAGAGAGCGTCGCAGTCCAAACTGTCAGAGATTCTGTCTTCTCTTATCCAGCCGGGCACCAGGCTCAACAAGAACCGACAAATGGTGGAAATGGGCTACAAAATGCACTTAGCATGTCCTGCACCCTGGTAGCGCAATGGAGTGCCGATGAGTTTCCTGGTACAAGCTTTCTTATGTAATGAGAGGCACTGAGTGCTGTAGTATTCAAGTACTGCATCTTGGACAGTGCTATATTCAGTCAATAGTAAGCAGTCGTTTTAAAGCACCGATGTAAGAGGCTGCCATACAGCATCAAATGGCCTGAAATACAGCTCTGTTACTAAGGGTCTGATTACGATGTCAGTGGGACCGCCATTGTCAGGCCATCAGTGCCGGTCCACCGTCATCTGCCCCTGCAGGTCCGCCCACCGCATTACGATGGCGGGCAGATGGTAGACTGGCGGAGAGACTGTCTGCCATGCATCCGATGGGCTCAAGGAACTCATCGGACCATCGAAGGGACTGCAATCTCTACATTAGTGGCGGTGCCTGCTCAGGCACCGCCGCAGGGATTACATTGTCCCTTTCCATCGGCCGTTTTATGGCAGCTAACCTGCCATGAAAAGGCAGGTCGGAAAGTGACTTTGGGGGCCCCTAGCATGCCCCCTACCCCCCGGCCCTCTGCTATGGGCCCTAGAGGGCACCTATGGTGCCCCCCTAAACATCCCTGCACCATGTGGCAGGTACGCATGGCGCCTGCCACATAGTGCATGGCTGTTTCAAAGTGTATATTTTGGCCTGCGGCGTGTGCTATAGCCTGCAGCACTCACCTCAATACCAAGGGGCAGATTTATGACGACTGGCGCATCCCTGCATATCAGCAGGGATGCGCCAGTTATTATGCACCACTGCTGCGCCACCATGGATGCGCCGCATTTATAATGCGGCGCACCATGGGGCAAAAACGGCACAGATGCGTGACGCATCTGTGCCAAAAAGTGGTGCATTGCTGGAGTTGCGTCGCAAGCGCGACGCAGCTCCAGCAATGATCTGGGGGGCCCTATCTTTACAATGCTGCGTCAATCCTTACGCCTGCTTCAAGCAGGCGCAGGGTTTTGACGCAGCATGGGCCTAAAAGTGACTGAGTGAAATCTTGTAGATTTCACTCAGCCACTTTTAGGAGGCGTTCCTGCGCCGGAACGCCCCCACCTGCCCTGGAACGCCTACATGTGGCGCAGGGCTTTACAACGTGACGCATCTCCCAGATGCGTCACGTTGTAAATACCCCGCACCATGGCGCAGGATTTGCGCCGCTGATGCGTTACAAAAGTGACGCAACGGCGGCGCAAAAGTGGCGCAAGTGCAACATAAATCTGCCCCAAAATATACAGATTGCGACCGCCTTGAAGGCAGTCGCATGCTAATATGGGTAGCAGGACCGACGACAGCTAGTCAGGCGGTCCTGCTACTGCCATGGTGCCAGTTGGACATAAGTCGTACCGGCATTGTGAGGGGAGCGCCAAAACGGCGAAAAAATGTGTTTTGTACTCTAATACTTGTATCAGTGCTGACGATGAGTAGTGTCTCTCAAGCTCAGCCCGTCCCCACGAAGCACAACAATTGTCCCTTGATGCAGTCCTCACTCACAAGGAACACTAACACATCACACATTATTACAAATGTAGGCAGTAACGTCAGTGAACTCGTGCCCAAAATATTTATCCTGGGTATGCACAGCTTACTGTTGTGCGGAGGAGCCATAGATCTTGCTACGGGATTAGGGTGCGGTGGGCGCGCCCTATGATAGAAAATGCCAGACACAAGTCACAGTCGTGGTCAGCGGTGGAAGGGTCGAGAACAATGTCTGAGCGTCCATCTTGAGACTTTCACACGTCATGCCTTCCCTATTAGCACACAGGTGCAAGTGACATTATCCTGCATTACAATAGCGCGTGATTAGATGACATTAAATCGCTTTCATCTGCCTGTATGTGATGGGGGCGAAGGACCGTTTCCTTTAACTTTGTTGTAACTTTATTTGCCTCAACACACAAATAGAGAGATTATAAAACATGAAGAGAACATGGGTCTGCAACTTTTAACCCCTTCCCTGCTAGGCCTTTTCCCCTGCTGTGCTAAGCCTTTTATTGGCTGTTTGGGGGTAGGTCGTGTTTAGGCCCCTGTAACCTTTTGTCCACATGAGGTAGCCACGTCAAATTTGCGTCCTTTTTTTCTAACTCCCAGAGGATCCTAAAGATACCCAGGGTTTGTGGACTCCCCAGGAGGGGACCCAGAAATTAGCCAAAATACTGCAAATTTGTATTTTTATGTTTTTTTAATGGTAAAAAAGTGCAGCAGAAGAAAGTGTCTGTTTTTGTCTCTGCAAATGGCATCAACAAAGGGTTTGTGATGATGAAATCACAATCTCAGCTTTCAGGGACAGGGAGACTTTCATCAGAAAACCAACATTTTCTGCACAGTTTTGGCATTTTACTGGGACATGGCCTATTTTTGCTATTTTTTGTGCTTTCAACCTCCTTCTAGTTAGTGGTAGAAATGGGTATGAAAGCAACGACGGGTCCCGGAAAGCTATACATTTCAGAAAAGTAGACAACATTCTTAATTTAGCAAGGGGGTCATTGTGTAGATCCTTCAAGGTTTTTTTTATAGATACTAACAGATGAAAATACAAAATTTTGAAATTGAGTTGAAAGAAACAGCCATTTGTGCCAACGTTTTCACCTGTAACTTCTTCAAGAATGACAGATTTTTTAAAGCAAAATACTGTTACATCTCCTGGACCCTTATGGGGGTGGGATATATAAGACTTGTAGATTCACCAAGAACCCGAGGAACCCAGAGCCATTAACGGAGCTGCATCTTGCAATGGTTTTTCATCGTGTAACAGGCATATAGCAATTAATTTGGTAAAATATAAAGAGTGAAAAATAAGTACCAAAGAAGCCTATGCATTCACGAAATAGGAACAAAATATAGAGTTTAGAAGCAGTGGTCACTTGTACATCTCCAAAATTGTGGGTACCCATACAAGTATGTGAATTAGAGGTCATTTTTTTCAAAATGACTTTGAAGGCAGAAATGCAAAGAAAGTCAATTGGTAATAACACTTGTTCTACTATTCTGTTTTCCTCTAAGTCTCCCGATTAAAATGCCACCTCACTTGTGTGGGTAGGCCTAGTGCCTGCAGCAGGAAACGGCCCAACACGTAACAGTGGGCATAACACATTTTTCCAATGAAAAAGGACCCTTTTCTCGCTACTTGCCTAGCTGTAGATTTTGGACCCTATCTCTGCCGGCACCTGGGGAAATCTAGCAAACCTATACATTTTTGAGAACTAGACATCCAAGTAAATCCAGGATGGCGTGACTTTTGTGGCTCTCACCAGGTTCTGTTACCCAGAATCCATTGCAAACCTTAAACTTTGTAAAACAAAAAACACATTTTCCACACGATGGAAAGTTCTGGAATCTGCGTGTATCTACAAGCTTCTACGCATCCAGCGTTCCCCCAAGACTCCCAATAAAAATGGTACCTCACTTGTGTGGGTAGGCCTAGTGCCCGCAACAGGAAACATCCCAAAACGCAATGTGGACACATCACATTTTTCCATTGAAAACTGACAGTTTTTTGCAATGTGCCTAGCTGTGGATTTTGAACTCTAGCTCCGTTGGCACCTAGCAAATATATACATTTTTCAAAACTAGACACCCAGGGGAATCCAGGATGGGTGACTTGTGTGGCTCTCATCAGGTTCTGTTACCAAGAATCCCTTGCAAACCTCAAACTTTGTTAAGAAAAACCCCTTTTCCTTACATTTCTGTGATGGAAAGTTCTGGAATCTGCGTGGATCCACAAACCTCCACCCACCCTGCATTCCCCAAAGTCTCCCTATAAAATGGTATTTCACTTGCGTGGGCAGGCTTAGTGCCCGTGACAGGAAATAGCCCAAAACGCAACGTAGACACATCACATTTGTCCAGTGAAAACAGACCCTTTTTAGGTCTCGCTTGACCCAGCGCATGCGCTGGTCTGGCGAGACTTATTGAGAGGGCTCCAAAAAGTGCAACCAGGACAGCCTAGAGCTACAGTGCATGTGCGCGGGCCCGCGCACCGCGCTTTACCGCGATAACTTTCACTTTTGCGGCCGCACTGCCGCTTTGATGTTTGATCGTGATCGCAATCGCGATCACTTTCACTTTCGCGGCCGCTTTGCATAGCCAATAGGTCTCGCTTTTGGGACCTTATAAGTATTTAGTTA
This sequence comes from Triturus cristatus, assembly GCF_964204655.1. Taxonomy (NCBI): domain Eukaryota; kingdom Metazoa; phylum Chordata; class Amphibia; order Caudata; family Salamandridae; genus Triturus; species Triturus cristatus. The sequence continues at coordinate 1,248,631,789 of NC_140592.1, read as the reverse complement.
TGCAACTGTTGCATGGCTAAACACTTATAAAGTCCCAAAGGCGAGACCTATTGACTATGCCAATGCTTGCTTGCAATGTGCCCAGCTGTGGATTTTAAATCCTAGCTCAGATAGCGCCTAGGGAACCCTAGAAAATCTATACATTTTTGAAAACTAGACCCCAGGGAAATTCAGGATGAGGTGACTTGTGTGACTCCCACAGGTTCTGTTACCCAGAATCCCTTAAAAACCTCAATCTTTGTAAAAAAAAAACATTTTCCTCATATTTCTGTGATGGAAAGTTCTGGAATCTGTGAGGTTTCACAAACTTTCACCCACCCAGCATTCCTCAAAGTCTCCTGATAAAAATGGTACCTCACTTGTGTGGGTGGACCAAGTGCCCACAGCAGGGAAGGACCCAAAACATATTGTGGTGACATCAAGATTACCTATCACAAAACAACCTGGTTTTGCCGGGGGGGGGGGTCACCTGGGGTTTTGGCCCTGGGCTCAGGGCCATCTAAAGAAACCTACCAAACCCAGACATTACTGAAAACTAGACACCCGGGGGAGTTTAGGGAGCTATGGCTTGCTTGGATCCCCAAACGTTTTCCTACTCAGAATCCCCTGCAAATGTTAAATGTAGCTGAAAAAAAAATAAAACATTTCTCACATTTCTGTGTGGTAAAGTTGTGAGATCACTGGACTGACTCAAATTCTCCCCACCCACCATTTCCCTCGGTTTCCTGATAAAAATGGTACCTCATTTGTGTGAGTGGGCCAAGTACCCGCTGCAGGGAATGGCCCAAAACGTAATGTGTAGACATCAAAATTACCTATAACAAAACAACCTGGTTTTGCAAGGGGGGGGAATCACCTGGGGTTTTGGCCCCGGGCTCAGCGGCCATCTAGGGAAACTTACCAAACCCATACATTTCTTAAAACTAGACAACTAGGGGAGTCCAGGAAGGAATTGTTTGTGTAGACCCACAACGAGCCTGGGAACAGCCATGAATCTTCGATGGTGAGGTGGCTTCAGGAATTGAAACTGGACCAGTCTTTGGATGTCGTAAAGAAGGTCATTCAGGAAGATTGGATAACAAGAAGATTTTGAGGCAGAAACTTAATCCATTCATTAAATTTGATGAAAATTAGCAGTGGAGAATAATGTAATGATGCAGTATGACAACATAATCCTTACAAAACTGTGAGTGCCAAAGGCTGCAGGGGGCGTGTCAGCATGTCTGGGCCCATCCGTAGGATTAGTCAGCATTTTTGTGAGGTAATGACTTGACATCGGAGATGAGAGGGATTTATGGCTTTGTAGTGTTTGCTACAAGTGGGGTAACATTGAGAAACAATGCATGGTTCTAACTTCTTCGATGGCAGAAGCTGTCTGCCGTCATCTTGGAGGCATTGCCATTTCATCAGAAAGGGAGGAATTTTGGGCGTGGCTTGACGATCGAGGAGCATGGACGTGCATGAGTGAGACTCCTCGGAGTGGCGCAGAGGTTTCATGCTTTTTAGCCTCCTGTATGTAGTCTCAACACTGCTGCGAGCGTCGGAGGCCTTTTTGTTCATGATGCGACTCTCAGCCTCGGAATCCTGCTTTTCGACAAGGACGTTTCCAGCATTGATGCGGTGAACTCATGGCCGCCATTTTGTGTACGACCTTCCTATCACTGCGCAGAGATCTCACCATGTGCTGTCTTCAATGAACTGTTGCTGGCAGAAATTGGTCGGCATCATGTCCTTGTTGCCACCCACAGCGCTTTATGCTTCAGCCTTGGAGCTCTGCATTCTTCTTCTTGCTTAGTGAGGATGTTCCAGCATTGACACGGTGAAGTTACGGCCACCATTTTATGTGCAAACTTCTCTCCACAACGTAATGAATTCATCTGAATATTCACAGCAGCGGTTTGTGTGTTTTGCTGTTTGGCGCTTTGGATACAGCCTTAATTTTTTGCCTACAATTTATTTTGTGGAACTATTTGCTGTTTTTCTGCTTATGGTGCTACATTACTCCTCATGTTTCCCTTCAGATGTGGGTTGGTATGGTGAGAGGCAGCCATTTTAAGCTCATTTTTAAGCTCTTTATTCAACGCATATTCGTGTTATGCATTTGTCTCTTCAATTGAAGCGTTCAGGTCGAATATAATCTGAAAGCAGCAAGATTATCTTTGACTCTTGTCTGAGCATAGTAACCTGTGTCACAGTACCAGTGGTGGTTAATTTTTTCAGGGATGAATTAAAGACACTCTCCAATTTTTGACTTAGATTTGGTCTAACTTACTGCTTTCGTCTTGCTGACTTTGCAGCGTCTCCTCCATCATGCTTTTTTCCCCTCTTCTCTGTACTGCATGGGAAGACTAAGGAAATTTGATCCTCTCTCGTTGAGACCCACTCAAACTTTCATTAAGAATTCTAAGATTTTTACTGAAGTCTCCAAGATGGAAGACTCTGTATTATCTCTAGATGAGGGTCCTAATTCAGTGATTCCTACCTCGTCAGTGGTTGGGAAATCTAACATACAACGCCTGAAAATGGACCTTCCTTCTCTACCTAAATCCTCCTCCCCTGTCTCAATGGACTTACTGTTGGAGGAGATACAAGCCCTTTGGCCCTTTGTGGATGAGACAAACACTAAGTTGCAACTCCTCACTGACAACTGGTCTCAAATGGATGAACGACTTACGGCAGTTGAGCATAGTGTGGCTTCCTTTGGGGCCGCTGATACCAAGGTTACTGCACTTCAGTCCCAGATTTCCACACTTCAAAGACAGATCGAGGACCTTGAAAACTGCAATAGAAGGAACAATTTGCATATTTATGGCCTTCCGGAGGGAACGGAGGGTTCAAACCCTCTCCTCTTTTTCAAGTCCTTTCTCCCCAAGATACTTCATATGCCGGAGGTTACTGTTCTTAACATCCAACGTGCCCATAGACTTGGTCGCCTAACATCAAATGCTTCAACTTCACAAAGGCAGAGCGGAGTCATCTTATATTTTCTTGAATATACTGATTTACTAAAGGTTCTTACTGCTGTCAAGTCATCTCAGCGCATTGTGTGGTCTGGCTCGACTCTATTCTTTTCACTGGATTACGCTAAAGCTACAGCAAATAGGCGCAAAGCGTTTCTTAGTATGAGACCTGATTTACGTTCTTTGGGAGCTCACTATGGCCTCTTTCACCCCTGTCTTCTTAAAGTTACATACAGAAACAGAGCAACAACTTATGAGGATCCGCTGAAATTACAAAGCTTCATTAACTCATGCAAAGCAGAGACCATGGAACTCTTGGAAGCTTCGTCTTCACATATCACCTGATTGTACCTGCCACTTGAGATATTTCTTGCTTTCCGACTTCTACTTTCTCTTTGTTTCTGCATTGGTCTTATAAATCACAGAGGTTCAGTTTAATGCTGTGCTACGTTACTTCTCTGCTTGTCTTCACTTGGTTGCTGTTCACCTTGCTGTAATACATTTTTTACTTTTCTCTCCTCTTCAGAGTTATTGATGTTTGCTGCCCGCAGTTGTCTTGTCATTCAAGGCGTGATCCCTTCCCCGTCCTCCGTTCTGTCCAATTTGGTCTTGCCATCCACTCCATGTGTTTTCACCCCCCATCCTTGTTCGATATTTGTAGGCATGTATTCTTCCTACAATTCTTCTTTTCTCTTCTTTTCTTTCCCTACTTCATTTCCTCTTCTATTCCTCTTTTAGGTGTACCTTTTGCCTCTTCATCCTATTCCTCATTCTTCCATGTAAACACTCTTATATTCTCACATTGTAAATTTCTTCTACTCTCTTCAACGTGTTATCTGATTATTCCTTCACTCTGTTTGAATCCCTTTTACCATGTTTTTTGTTGTTTATTGAACAAAATGGATTGGTATTTTGTGCTGTTTTTTTTAATTGTTTTATGTCTTTGAAAATATTTTCATGGAATGTCAGGGGTCTTAACCCTCCTATAAAAAGGCAAATGGCCTTGACTCATTTAGCCAAATTAGAAGCCAACATAGCTTGTCTACAAGAATCACATTTAACAGTTGAAGAATCTTTAAAGCTAAAGAAAGGATGGGTTGGGGAGATTTCCTTTTCTCCAGGTGATGGTAAGCGGAATGGAGTCATGATCCTTTGCCGTAATTCACTTTCTGTTAAGCTTCTTTTACAAGTTGCTGATAAAGATGGGTGGCGCTTATGTATTAAATTGCTGATTGGGAATGCTCCGGTTTCATAACTCAGCGTATACGCTCCCACTGCTGGTGACTCCTCTTTTTGGACTTCATTAGCTCAACAAATTACTCACTGTATTGATGATAATTTTATATTAGCAGGGGATTGTAACCTAGGGGCATATTATCAAGGACGGCGTTAAAATTATTGCTGGTTTAGCGGCAGAAAACTGCAGCTAAAGCGGCGATAACGGGCTTCATAATACGCCCTGGAGAATTCCAATAGAAGTCCATGTTCACACCAGAACATGGACTTCTATTGGAATTCTCAAGGGCATATTATCAAGCCCATTATCGCCGCTTTAGCGGCAGTTTTCTGCTGCTAAACCGGCGATAATTTTTACCGCCGTCCTTGATAATATGCCCCCAAGTTTTTGACCCATTTATAGATCGCAATTCAAAGGTTTCTTTTATTACTAATAAGGCCCATAAATCTTTTGTTCAAACCATTAAACAGCACAAACTTATTGATGCTTGGAGACTTTGTAATCCTTTTGTGAGAGAATATACTTACTGCTCTCCTGCTCATCATACCCAATCACGCATTGATTACTTTTTTGTCTCTCATAATGTTTCCCAAGCCTTACTAAAGGTGGATATTGGCTCCATTCTAGTATCTGCTGATGCCCCTATTTCCATTCATTTAGACATCTTACATAAACCAAATACCCCTAGATGATGGTGTTTTAATAATGCCCTTCTTTTAGACCCGTTGGTTACTTCTTCCTTTATCTCCTTTTTCAATGAATATTTTTTATTTAATCAAAATGAGACTTTGTCTTTTTCTGTTATATGGGATGCTTTTAAAGCATCAGCTAGATATTTTATAATTGGTTATGTGTCCAGGAAGCGTAAAATTGCCCGCAAATTAACTAATGACCTCCTGAATAGGATAAAGAAACTGGAGCATTCTTATTATTCATCTAAATCGAAAAACTGTTTATCTGCACTTATACAGACCAAACTTCAATTTAACAAGGAATCAACTGATAATGCCTCATTATATTTATTAAAATCCAGTGCTAAATTTTACAGCAGCCAAAACAAAGCGGGGAAGATCTTGGCCAATTATCTCCAGGAAAAACACAATAAGCTCAACATAGATTCTATCTTTGACGAACAGTCAACATTGAAATTTAAGGGTACAGATATTTTAAATGAGTTCTTGCTTTTTTATAAATCGCATGACACTTCAGAGAATCCTCCCTCACAACATCTAATTTCTCAATTTTTTTCCAACATTCAACACCCTTCAGATAGCACTCATGACCTCTTAGTTTTGAATTCAACTTATCAAAAAAAGAACTCTTTGCTGCTTTGTAAATGCTCAAAAAAGATAAAGCACCACGTCCAGATGGTCTCACCGTTGAGTTTGTTTTACATTTTTCTAAATTACTGCTTCTCAAATTGCATCTCCTCTCAGATTCTTTTTTACATTCAGGGGGCTCTTCCGGATCTTTTTCAGTAGCATTAATATGCCTAATTCCCATGGAAGGTAAGGACCTACAATACTGTAAAAACTACAGGCCTATCTCATTAGCTAATATTGATTATAAAAAAAAATTCAAAAGCTTTGGCCATACACTTAGAATTCCATTTACCCAATTTGTAAGGAAGGGAACAATCTGGATTTGTTAAAGGCCGCCTTATCACAGATAACACCCGTTTATTTTTCGAAGTCTTATCTAAATCATACCATTTGCCTCATTCCCTAGCAGCAATAGCATTGGACGCGGAAAAAGCATTCGATAGAGTTGAATGGCCTCATCACTTTCAGGCCCTTAGGTGGTTTGGCTTTGGACCTAAATTTACATCTTTAATATCTCTTCTTTATTCAAACCCACGTGCAGCAGTTTGTGCAAATGGTGCTACATCCTCTTTTTTTGATTTGGGTAGAGGTGCTCGCCAGGGTTGTCCTTTATCACCTTTCGTCTTTGATTTTGCCCTTGAACCTTTTTTATCCAAAATTCGTCAGAACCAAGACATACATGGATTTGAGTGGAATAAGTCCAAAATTAAATTAGCAACTTACGCGGATGATATTTTATTATTTATATTGCAGCCACAAACATCTCTCCCTGCTTTTTTAAAGGAGGTTCAATCCTTCTCCTCTGTCTCAGGGTACAAACTGAACAAAGATAAATGTGAAATACTGCCTTTAACTAAATACACTTTCAAGGATGATTTTGCCGCCTCTACCTTTGCTTGGAGCCCTAATCACAATAAATATTTAGACTTACTTTTTACTCCATCCATTTCAGATACAATCTCTCTGTGTTTGAACAAGTGCATACAAAGGATCTCAGAACTTACTGCTAGATGGCATCCACTTTATTTATCTTGGTGGGGTCGTATAGATACCATAATGATGATGATAACTCCCATAATACATTACACAATTTCTAATATCCCAATCCCCATCCAATGCGATATCGTTTAAAAAGATTAACTCTATACTTTTATCTTTTTTGTGGAACAATAAAAAATCCTGCTTGTCTCTGTCAAAACTAACACGTTCCAAATCTGAGGGTGGGGTCAACTTCCCTGATTTTCTTAAAACCAGAAATCATTCTACTCCGTCAATCTTCACATTGGTTAACTGACTCTTCAGAAGATTGTCCTCATGGACCACACTTGAGCGCCTTTTTTTTTTATCCCCTTTCTCTTTTCAGGAGTATATTTCTTTTTCTCGCAAACCAAAGTCCCTCTCTACTCCTATACTTAAATATACTTGCAAAATTCTGGAATCAGGCCGTCCCTGCAGATTTGGAATCATTTCTTAATTCCACAATATGACATAATAAGTTATTATTGATATAAAATAGGCCCCTCTACTGGAGAGAGGTCTAATTTGGGTTCATCAATTATTTTCACAGAGAGAAATATTGTCTTTTCCCTCAATTAGTAGGCTTTTTGACTTACCTGTCTCCTTTCACTCCAAATATAACCTTTTGAAACAAGCCCTATTAAAGGTCTGTGCCCAATTTGCATCTCCTAATACTGCTACTCCCGCACCTATTAATCGACTACACGTTTTGCTTTGCTCCAAACCCAAAGCTTCTGTTATTTATGTTCCACTTACACCACAAGGGAAAAAACAAAGGTGGAACTTGCTTGGGAACAAGATTTACAGATTTGCTGGCCGATACCCTTATGGCACAAAATGTGGACTAAAAACAGAAAATCCTCTAGAGCAGCAAACACAACGCAGACTCTCTTCTTTATATATAATAGACTTTTACGTTGTCCGGTTACTCTAAATAAAAGGTATTCTTCTACACCACACACATGTTGGACGTGTTCAGCTTCATTTGCAGACTTGCATCACTTGTTATTTGTTTGCCCACACGTTTGTAATTTTTGGAGGGATGTTTGGTCCCAGATCAATTCATCTTTGGCTCCATTTTTCCATTTTCTATTTCTCATGTATTCCTGGGAAGTTTTTCTCCTATTTGGATGAGTTGTACTTCTAACACTAAGATCATTGATTTGTTATTGGCGGTTGCCTTTCAACAAATTACCAAAAATTGGAAGGAGTTTACCAAAGTATCATATCAAGCTTGGTGGTACGCCGTATGCCATAATCACAGAATGGATACCTCCTTTGTCTATCCCATTCATTTGGCCGCGAAACGTTTAAACCTTTGGTCACCTATCACACTGTTTATTGATGCTAGTGCTAAAAGGTCTGTCTCACTGAGTCCTTCCTGACCAACAAGAAGTTCTTCAACCCCCATGACTTTCCCAAATGTTGATTTGCATTCCTATGTATGAAGTGTATTTTATCAATTTTTTCTTTTTCTTTCTTATACCAATCCAACTACTTTCGATTTTGAGTGTTATTCTGTATTAGGTGATTGTTCACTGTTCTATTGTATTATCTATTGACACCTTTATTTCGTTAATACACTTACTTTTGAAACTGAAAAGAAAAAGAAAGGGAGGAATTTTCATTGATTGTGCCTGAAGCTAAAATAGGCACCAGTGTGAAACTGACATAGTCATTGACCTTTTAAAGGGTGTGTCTTGTCAGGAATTGATATTAAATAACGCCGCTAAATTAACTTCTGAGTAAATGAGGGATTAGCAATTTCCCAACATGCATAACCCACTTCCAGGAATCACTCAAGGAATTTTGGAGAACAAACAGCTTTATGTCTGGTAATTAACCTTTTTTTAATTGCACAGTGCTACAGAAATGAGCCAATACATCAGATCTGTCATTAGTATTAAAGTATACCAAGTGTTTCAGAAATGCCCCCGGGGCTCTCAGTCGAAGAGTCCTGGCAGTACCCCCAATGTGTACAATTATGTTTCCCACGTTGATCGGTTGATCAGTGCATGTAATGATGACAGTAATGATGAAAACAAAACACTCAATGATAATTATTTGCATCTAGATACGGAACGCCATTGTCTAATGAAGAATATGCAAACATATGGTATCTGTGTTAATTCCATAGGACTCAACATTTGACCTAACCTTCTTTCTCAGGGAACACCATAAGTCAATGTATGTGTAGTGATGTTAACAACATTCAGATGTGAGATGCGAGAGAGAGGGAGGCAGGGCCAAAGGGCGGGGCTGAGCCGAAGGCCGAATGCAAGCCGAACGGTGGAGCAGCCGGAAGCAGCCCCCATCCATAGCCGGCAGCTCCATAGACAGCAGCCCCACAACCCACACATCCCTCAGCCCTTAAGGGTTCTCAGCTCTGCTGCTGCACAGCAGCGTGGGCAGAGGGGCTAGAAGGCCATGGGATGCCAGAGTGGCTAGGCGGTATGTGGATAGGCACTAGGCGGGAGCCTGTGGTGAGCGGGGTCGGACAACGTTAGGTCGGTGCAGCTTGCTCCCACGGATGAGACCTACAGTATACTTGTTAAGTTTGCTGATATTGTGTATATCAGTCCCGGAATGCAACCACCACATTGTTGGATGAAAAAATCATCATAAGTCAAAAAGTAATCAGTTTTAATCCTCTTTCATCATTTTCTTTATAGGTTTTATTGTCCATTTAATTGAATAGGTGAAACATGATAATTCCAATGTACAAATGCATGTATAATGCCACAGCCTTTAATACAGCATGTCAGATTCTCACGTTTCAAGTTTATATTTGACCCAATGCATTTTGGCCGTTCGGCCTTCGTCAGGGGTAACTCTGAAGTAAAGAAAAACATTGTATCGTGAATAGTTTCTCAAAACTTAAATACTTTCCTAATAAACTTAACGTGCAAACTTAAAAACACTCTCCAATAAATAATCCCCCGTTTCTTATGGATAAATAAAATCTGCTATTTGTTCAAAACCCATAACGTTAAAAAAACAACCGCATTAAATCAAAATCATCATTTGTTATTAAACCCTTATGTTGCTCAACACGTGCGCTACATTGTATCCCAATCCTACCTTCAACGTGCAACGATCAAGTTCAAACCCATTCATAATATGCTCCCGCTAACACGGATTGCAAAAAGTTCAGACGTAGCTGTAACCCAACTAAGGCTTATATCCCCAATACCACGCCTTCCTTTACCACGTGTTTCTCCACTGTGTGTGTTCATCGACATAAACAAAATACTTGAAAACAAAAATCAACCGTTATTGCCTCTATACATGTTAACGATACTTATCCGTGAAAGAACATGCTTAATTAAACGGGACAAAAAACACAAAACAGTTCAGGATGACAATCATTTTCTTCAATAAGTTAATATCAATGAAAATTATAATCAGGTTCATTTAATCCTCGGGTGCTGGGTCGGTTAGGACATCGTGTACCCAAAACAATTATAGATACGTCCCGCACTCCCATTTCTTCAAAGTTCAACGAGTATAGTCATTTTGGGGTGCTATCCTGGTAAGTGCTATGTCCTGGAGCACTGTGAAAATACATGTTAAGTTTGCTGGTATTGTTTTCATCCAACAATGTGGTGGTTGCATCCCGGGACTGATATACACAATATCAGCAAACTTAACATGTATTTTCACAGTGCTCCAGGACATAGCACTTACCAGGATAGCACCCCAAAATGACTATACTCGATGAACTTTGAAGAAATGGGAGTGCGGGACGTATCTATATTTGTTTTACCTACAGTATATTGCCTGCTTGCTTGCCAGTCTGCCCTCAGGTCCCATCAGTGCTGCCCATTGCTGCCACATTATTTTCATTGCATCCTTGCTTGTTCCCCGTACCTTGTACCCTCATTGTGTCCCTGCATTGGTCCAACGTTGCTATGGGCAGAGGAGCTGTGAGACCCGCTGTTTGTGTCCTGCGGCCTACGGCTCTTGCATTTCCAAGTTCAAGTTTTAATTCCAACACCAACCCCCTTTCATCCTTCCTTCCTGGGGTTATATATTCCTACTTTGCCATGTTGACATCCTCCTCTAAAGGCCTTCTCAAGGATTACTAGTAACCACCTACAGCGTACTGTGCAGGGCTATTGGACCCGGATGCTGGAAGACTTACGGAGAACCACAACCTCATATTGGAACTCACACCACTGAACTGTCTACTTGATCAAAGGCCAAAGGGCCTTAAAATGGCACACACATTTTTACAACTGGCACTGGTGCTGACCAGGCACAGAGTTGCCATTACCTGGATGTGTCAGAGGATGTCTGAGATTGATTTCTGGAATAGAGATGTACAAAAGAGGTTTGCAGCAGAGAAGCCTCATATGAAACTCAGCAGGCATGATGCAAAAGTAAACAAAGTCCTCTCAGAATGGTGGGACCTATGTGAAACACCCCTAGACCCAGATACTGACACTGACACACAACAGATGGCACAGGCACCAATGAACATATGGGGGATGACTTGACCTCGGGAGTGTATGGGTCGCAGACTTAGTACCGCCGAGGTGTGGTGCTTGCAAGAAGGGGAAAGTGTTTTGTGCCCTGGAGCGAACTCAAGACACCAAGTGCGCGATGGATGGTTGATGAAATGTCTTCTCATAACATATTCTTCTTATCATCAGAGGCAGCTCTTCTGCTATGTCGGAGGAGCGTTGCCCCTCCAAAACACAGGAAAGAAAAAAGGAAGCAACACATGTTTTATTTCTCCTTTCCTGTAGTGTTGGGGCGGGGCCTGGGAGGTGACAACACTGAGGGGGGTGGTGTGTGCACTCCCTTCACTGCACATGACGGTTTTGCCGGCCATCTCAGGCCGGTCAAGCTGTCATGTGCATCGAAGCTCTCTCCAACCCCAGTTGTAGAGAGCAGGCACAGACTCCTAGTCTGTCCAGGAGCGCTAATTGAGAGCGCTCAGACCAACTCCAAAGCTGCATGCTCTCATGTGAGAGCAGCTTTAGGACTGGCCGCAGGGCAGGCTGGGAGACTCTGCCTGAAGAAGAGGAAGGAGCAGAGGAGCACGACGTGGAACACGGCCCACTGAAGGTGAGTTAAAATATATATATATATTCATCTTTTTTTTCCCCTCCTCCCTTTGTGACTCCTATGCCCCCTTCAACCTACCCACGCCCGCCCGCCACTCGTAGCAAACACCGGTTGTACTACCAATCATGTGTATCGTACTCTACTAATTGCTGTATTGTGTTTTCTAAAATTGAAAATTAAAGGTTTAAAGAACACAAACATCTAAAGTTTATGTAGTGATCTGCAAACCCTTAAGAGGGGCCTATTAGTGAGCGCGAGCCCCTTCCCAGTGTATATTTGGACTGCGTAGTGCCAACAAAGGGGAAGGAGAGGCATCGCTCACACTTCATCCTTTGCTACTGCAGATCTAATCCTAAGCAAAGAAACAAGGGATAATTGTCAATACTCAGTATACTTGTGCCAGGATTTGGATTTTTCAAATTGTCGCATTGTATCTCCCGCTCAGCACGCCTCACCCATCTTCCAATATCCCCAATATTCTACATCCATCTGCATACCCATAACAAGCCGCTGATAACAGCGGCTCATGAAGACCATGAGGAGGGTCTAGGTGTCGTAAGAAGACCCACGAGGCATTGTTCCGCAGCTTCACATAGCCAAGCCTCTTCACAACTTGGATTTTCTAGTCGACTTTGTTGTATTTATTTATTTTTTTATTTAGAAGTTTTCTATAGCGCAAACATGACCACCGAGGGTATCAGAACGCTTTACAGATTATACATCAAGAAGGGTACAAGCAGTCAAAACAGAACAAACAAGGACGAAAGTTCACAGTCTTGTAGCGCCAGGCATCCTCTGGAGCCCTGGCAGCTGGGCCACACATCTGCGACTGTGACCTCAATATCCAATGGAACAGCCTATCTAAGGCAGAAATGTCTTCATCAAAAACACTTTGACTTTCTTTTTGAAGAGGACAGTGGAAGGAATCAGCCTGACTTCGGGGAGTAAGGATTCCAAATCCCCGGGGCAATACCTGAGAAATACTTCTTTTCTTGAATTTTTGTGCTTTGAGCAATAGGGTGCTGGCGCTTCGGGAGGTTCTCGATCCACCTGAGAGCTCCAGCTTTTGAGCGAGGTACAGCAGGTATTGAAATGAATGGCTTTGTGAGCCATGCATGCAGTTTTTACCTGGATCCGAGATTCATATGTAAGTGAAAAGATGTTACACGATCTATCCAGTAAGTGAATTCTTTATTGATCCAGCAGGACATGTAGACAGACAACGTGCCAGCTTCCTCCTTCTTTCTGTCCCCTCAACTGTCATCCCCTTACTTCTAGAACTTACAATAGAACCTCACATTGGAGCTTCCATACAGAATGTTACTACTAGAACATACTAGAACCTAACACATCTTTCCCCTATACAGTTAAAAACAAGCTAAATAACAGCAACCTTACATGAAACACAATTATTAATCAGGATTTTAACATATAATATTATTCATTAATACATTTCATAATCACGAAATTTATTAGGTAATTTTGTTGACCTGGACGAACGTTCACGAATGCAGGGATTTGGGCATGTGCTGGTTTGGCTAGAGTTAGTGGTGGGCCAATTAACGCTAGATGAATTGTGGTGGGTGGAAGCAGAAATTTTGCACTTATTCCACCACCTTCCATCATCCAATTGTACCACACTTTTATTAGTCCTCACTACAAGTTGAAGATGAGAAAACTTAGATGATCCTTTAGGCAATATTCTGGCACATTTAACACGCACCAATGTCCCACTTCCAAATTGAGCTGCCTTGTACTAGATTGGATGTATCTCTTTTGGGACTCAACTCTTTTCTTATCTACTTCTTGTAATTTTTTTACTGGTACACTGAACGCTCCCATCCATCCTCTCAACATTTTAGAAGAGGGAACTCGACCTCTGAGTAGAACAAAAAGAGAAACCCCTGTGTCCGAGTTAGGAGTGGTGCGAACAGCCCATAACAAGTTCTTAAGTTCTTTTTTACAATCTAGACTGATAGCCTTAGAGAGTTGTATGTAATCTTTAATCACCCAATTAAACCTTTCCACTAGGCCATTACTCCTAGGATGATAAAGAGAAGTTTTGGTATGTTTTATGTCTACAAATTTTAAAAATTCCCCAAATTCTGAAGAGGTAAATTGACAACCATTATCAGAAACAATTTCGTCAGGAACACCGTCTCTTGCAAAAAGAAATTCTAGGAACTCTATGATACAAGAAGTTGTGGGAACCTTCACAAACTTTAATTCTGGCCATCGGCTGTAATAATCCATGACAACAATACCATACTCTGACAAACCATGATTCGACAACTTTAAGGGACCTATGATATCAATAGCCAACTTGGACCAAAGTTTTGAAGGAACTTCAACAGCTTGAACAGGATTGGGGACAGTAACCTGAGTTTTATCGCTGACAGCACACTGCATGCAATCCCTCACAAAATGTTCAACATGTTTGTCAAGACCCGGCCACCAGAATTGCTTCCTAATCCTCCTCTTCATTGCGCGTATCCCTATATGTCCTTCATGAGCCAGAGTAAGAACTTTACTCCTCATGCCTGTTGGAACTACAAGAGAGGTAGAACGGAATAAAAAACCATTAATTACTGATAACTCATCGAAAATATGTTTGAATTTACCAATAGAATCACCAAGAGATGATCCATTATTCAATCCTGTGTGAATCCTGTCCATTACCTCCCTGATATCAACATCACCAGAGTAAGCCTCTCTCCATTCATTTTCCAAAATAGCACTACATGGATTAAAAATGGCAAAACAAAATACATCTCCTTCCTCCACCTCTTCCATTTCCTTTGTGTCTTCAATACTTGGCAACCTCGAGAGGCAATCCGCCACCACGTTCTTTTTTCCTGGAACGTACTCTACATCAAAATTATGTTCTAACAGTCTATATTGCCACTTCGCTATGCGGGGTGTTGCCCTCTCCCCTCCTTTTGTAGTGAAGAGATGTACTAAAGGTTTGTGGTCAACCCTGACAGTGAATTTCCAGCCCCATAAATAGTGCTTAAAATGAACAATTCCCCACCAGCAAGCTAAGGCTTCGCGCTCTATTACTGAGTATGTTCCTTCTGCACCTTTAAGACTTTTTGAGACAAAGGCTACAACTTCCTCCCTTCCGTTTCTGCGCTGCATAAGCACTGCGCCAAGGCCCTTTTGACTTGCATCCGTCATTATTATGGTCCTATCATTGATGTCAAAAGGTTTCAAAGGAATAGCATGAGCAATTTCATATTTAATCTCTTGGAATTCCTTGTTGCATTCCTCACACCATTTGAAAATGACATTTTTCTTCAGAAGATTCCTTATGTGAAAGGTTTTAGATGAGCAGTTCGGAACGAACCTCGCGTAAAACTCAATGAGTCCCATGAAAGATCTCAATTGATCTTTATCCATTGGAGTACTGAAATTTTCTATGGCTCTAACTAGACTCTCTTTTGGTTCGATCCCCTTTCCAGATAATCTATACCCCAAATAATTCACAGAGGCTACGTCCATTTTACATTTATCTACACTTAAGGTAACACCCTTTTCTTTTAAAATGTTGAGAACTTTAAACAACGTCTCATCATGTTGATTTTGATCTGAGCCATAAACCATGACGTCATCCTGAAACGCCATCACCCCAGGAATGCTCTTAAACATGCTTTCGACAATTCTTCGGAAAACTGCCGAAGCAGATGCAAGACCAAATGGCATGCGCTTAAACTGAAACAATCCTTCTGGGGTAATGAAAGCAGTGTAATGCCGCGAGTCAGGGTGCAACTCAACTTGGTGATAGGCTGAGGTCATGTCTAACAAACTGAACCTGTTGCCATTCTTGAGGGTGCTAGTCATCTCGGTAATGTTTGGTAAGGGATGCTGATCTACCCAAATGTTCCGATTTAGCTCTCGAAGGTCAACACACATACGAAGAGAACCGTTGGCCTTGCGTGCTAAAACTATGGGGGAAACCCAATCCGACGACTCTATTGGCTCGATGACATCACTCGCGCAGAGTTTACTTAGTTCTTTTTTAAGTGCCTCACGCAGGGCCAAAAGTACTCTCCGGACTTTATGTACAACAGGTCTACTTCCCTCAATTAGCTTAATTTTATGTTTGAAGCCTTTAAATAACCCTAGTTTATCATTAAAAATGTCAGGATGAGTATTTACCCATGTTTCGTCCGTAAGTGCATGCACTAGGACCAAGTCCTTTTTTAATATCACTTGCTCAGGGTCATTAGGATCTAGAATTATTCCTAAATTTCCCTGGTCTTTCCAACTCAAAAGACATGTGTCATCCTTAGCAACATAAACAATTGCATTTGCGTTATTACCCTTAAAACACAAATTAGCATCAAATTCACCTATAACATTTATGTTTTTTCCCCCATAAGCTATAGGTTTTACTAAGGAATGTCTCAACACATGGCCTTGGGCTTCAATCAATTCTTCCCATATTTTGTCTGAAATCAAGGTAAATGGAGATCCGGAATCAGCCAGTACTTTGATGTTGACACCATTCACAGTTAATGTACATATAGGTCGCTTAGTCTCTGACTCAATTATTGCAATGACATCAGTATTTTGAGTGTCCGACAATATACAAATCTGTTCTTCCTCACTCGAGGATGATATGTCCGAGGATTGCTCAACGTTCATAACTTTTTTTGTGGACGACGCATTTGATTTGTAGAAAGACGCCTTGCAGTTGGACCTACAAGCACTTGCAAAGTGACCCTTCTTTCGACATTTGCTGCAAGTTTTATTGAGGGCAGGACAAAACTTGGCATTGCCTAGGTGGGAATTGCTTCCGCAACGGTAACATTCCCAACGTTTAATTGCTTTGGAATTTTTATCCGTATTAAACTGTCCTTCTTTTTTCTCCTTGTGTTTTTCTTTCGAGTGAGGATTTGGCTCGCTATTTAGAGAAGAGACCGCCTGTGCTTGACTATCTGACGCGGAGATGGACATTTGTTCCAAATGAGATGAAGTGCTTTCGATCCTAGTAGCTATTTCGAGGGCTTTTTGTAGGGATAAATTAGGCTTGTTTAAAAGAGCTTCTTGAACCCTTTTACTATTGGTTTTTTCTACCAACTGGTCTCTTATCGTTTCTTCCTCAACATTTTTATAGTCACACGATTCAGCTAAAATACGCAATGCACCAATGTAGGTAGTGGCAGATTCGGCAGAAAGTTGTGCTCTTTTTCTAAATTTGTGTCTTTCTAGTGTTATATTCTTGCACGCTTTGAATCCATTGTCAAGAGATTTTATGGCTGTAGAATACTGATCTTCCGCACCGTCTCCGTCTCCGTCTTCGTTTTCATCAGCGCTTAAAAAGACTACAACTTTTGTGGTATGTTTAAGAATGGTGCGACCTTCAGATCCGAGACAGTGTCTTAGGATTGAAAATTTCCTTTCTTGTGTGAAGGAATCGCCATCAAGAGCGTCGAGATACGCTTCAAAACTCTCTTTCCATTTCTCCCAGTTCAACTCTGGACTGGATGAGCTTGGAGAAAATGGTGGAGGAGCAGATAGAGATTGCTGCATGATGTCAGCGATTAATTGTTGTTAGCAGCGTGCAAGTGATAATGATTAAATTGTGGTTATGAGGAAGAATAAACTGTCAATACCATTACACTTTAACTAAATCTTCTATCTTTAAATATTGTATGTTGTAATATTGGCTGATTGTTGTAATAAATCCACTTAAAGTTGATAAGTTGGATGTGCACAATCACTTTAATTATTATTGTTCAAGCATGCGCATCGCTGTGTGAGGAACGCGGTCTTGTTGAACTCCTGCACGCGTTGTTATGTAGGGACGCGTTGCTAAGAGGCGCGTTGCTAAGAGGAGACGCGCTACGAGTTCTTGATGACGTGTATGCTGAATGCGTGATGAGCTCATACGCAGAGAAAGTCACGAAGGGAAGCGCCGCATATGCTGTGCGCGAGATTTCGCTTGCTCTAGCTTCAATCACGTACCTTAACAATCGTAGTGAATCGTACAATTGTGGAAATGCGACAATGCGGCACTCAGTGGTGAATTCGTGAAATCGTGGCTTGACTGCTTTTCCAATACTTCATGCGTCAAACGCCACTCGGAAGCTTCGTAAGCTGAGTCTATCTCCGGGGCTCCGTCATCTGCCGGCTGAAGGCTGCACGCGTGGATGTCCCGCTGGCCAGTCGTCGCCAGTGAAAAGATGTTACACGATCTATCCAGTAAGTGAATTCTTTATTGATCCAGCAGGACATATAGACAGACAACGTGCCAGCTTCCTCCTTCTCTCTGTCCCCTCAACTGTCATCCCCTTACTTCTAGAACTTACAATAGAACCTCACATTGGAGCTTCCATACAGAATGTTACTACTAGAACATACTAGAACCTAACAGTAAGCCAGTCCAGGGATAACAGATCTGGCGATATATGGTTGTATCTTTTAGTGCCTGTTACGAGCCGAGCAGCAGAGTTGAGGGAATCCCTAAGAGTAGCCGTCTTCGCTCTTGGAAGGCCGCAAAGGTTTGCGCTGCCATATTCCAGCTTTGAGATCACTAAGGCTTGCACCGCAACCTTTCGGTCATGTGGAGGGAGAAAAGGGTTGATTTTACTAATGATGCTGAGTTGGAAGTTCGCTCTTTGGTGAGGGTACTAATGTGCTTCTTCATGTTCAGACTCTTGTCTAGCATTATTCCCAGAGACGTTGCAGAATCAACGATGTGCGGCGTACAGTTAAGAGCAGTAAGCTGATTCATCCATTTTAACCTCCTCGCAACAAGTCGCCCTCACCAAGTAACATCATAAATGCGTGAAACAAGGGCTAAAGCAAGGACTGCCAACATGAGAACGATAATCGATTATGATACTGAAATAATATGGTTCGGTCAGCCTGTGGACTTGATGCTCACCCCGCTAGTAAGGCAAAGGCGCAACAGAAAGCTACTAACCTGGCAGGTACTATGCCAGGTCTTTTTGCAGGTGATGAAAGAGGCAAGAAATCACCTTTCTATAGTTAAAAAAGTAATCCCTAATCAACCAGTGGTCAACTCTATTTATATAGTGGACCCTTATATGGAAGTTTTTGTTTGGTAGGTTTTATTGGGATAAGCGCTGGCACCCTTTTATACAGTATTTTTAACATGTTTTTTCCTGTACGTGGGTATTTTTAGGAATGCATTTTTATCTTTTCAAAGGTTGTACTTTAAAAAATTTGCTTTATTTTTATTTAGATATGTCTGCGAGTGAAATTAAGATAGAAGATGTTTTGTGGATGTTTCATTTCTTCATGTGGTTTTATGGCCTATTTAGGCCGAATAAAGAATGTATTGATTGAGTGAACCTGTGGTCAACACAATTAAAACCTATTACGGATGTCTTGCGATGAATGCTATGGCTAATGCCGCCAATGAAGATCTCATGCTTGAGCCTCCCCCGACATCATATCTCTCACAGCAGCTGTCCGCACTTGCACATTTGCAGCCCAAACTCTCTTATTCCATTCAACTAGATCAGGAATCAACAACAGCAGCCACAAGGCTTCTCCAAACAGCAGAGGTAGCGAAAGACGCCCTTAGGTGCACCTAAATTCCAATGTCTGCAACAGTGCAGAGTGTCACTGTAATACACTCAAAATTTGAATATCCATTTAGTTCTAGTGGAAATCCCTCACACAGTAAATGGAGTGTCCCTTGCTCCCCACCAGGCTCCAAACTTTGTTACAAGCAGCCGAAGGGACAGGTCAATCAATAACGAAGAACTAGCTCAAGTTTCCTGGGGTGTGGTCTACGATGAAAGTAGGCATAACCCTAGGCTCCTACCGGACTCTAGGTCCTTACTAGACTCCTCTCCTATAGACGATTTGATAAACACAAAATGCAATGATGCTGCAGATTACCAGCTGCAGGAACACAACAGATGGATAGTTCTCTGGGGATCTCGTAGGGCTATCCTCCATTCTGGATCTTGATGACACTAGAAAAGGGCGACCGAAGGGATACGAGACACCTCCTGCCCACCCGTCCTCGGCCTCATGAAATCTATGTGTAGAATGATAGACACAATTGATACTGCATTGACATCACAGTCATCGAAAATCTACGAACAAACGCTGGTACTATGAAAATCCGTAAAGGTCCTAAATGCAGTCACTCGTATTGATCGAAGGATAGCTGCATTTGAAGAGACCATGAAGAACACATTAATTTCAGGTACCAACGTTAAACGAGACATGCCCTTGCCTTGCCATTCTGGACAAATTGGTTGAGGCACCACACATCATAAGTGCTATTTTCGAGGACTACAAGAAGGATTTACCAAGGTTAGCTAGTCAGGCACCCTATAATGTGTTATCAGAACAGCTCCTACCAAAGAATGAACTTGACACTGTGGGTAGGTATGAATGGGATATGCCAGGAACCGATAACAGCACTTTCCCCAGGTTAGATAACTTAAAAAAGGGGCTAGGAATGAAACCCACGCTCCTATCTAGGCCAAAGCTTATCAAACATAAAAAACCAAGGGAAAGGACAGCACAGGAGGCCTCTGAGGAGGTCAACACGCCCAACACAGCCTTAGAACCTACAATGCCATCTGTAAATGTATGACATTGTATATTAGACACTGGAGCGGTCACTTTGTAGGGCAAAGCTGCTGTCACTACGGGAGCCTCATTCAACAACTGTCATCTCCCAGGTCAGACATATGCGGCATTGATATCATAATGGCGGCCCCAGCCTCAAGCCTTATATGATCAAGTGTTCCAAGAGGACATCAAGAGTGCAGTAAGGGAATTTGTTGCTGTGAATGAAGGAACTGTGTCCTCTGCCGGGGTTGTACGGGAAGCCTTCAAGGTGGCCATACGAGGGAAATGTATTCCCATGTCATGTGGGGTACATAGGTTGCTGGGGCTCACAGCTACGGCATGGGAACAGCAGAGTTTGGTTTACAATGGAGTGGAACAGGGAGGAAGGATGGAATGGGACTTAGTGGAAGTCCGGAAACAACATGGAATGGAAGACCCTGAACCGGGACAAGTTGTGGAGGGGACAGTGGATTAATACTCTTTAGATATGTCTTTGCTGTTGATCTGATGTAATTTGATACAATAGTACCAATTATGCTTTGGATTTATATTTATCTGCACATGGTGTGACACATTGTTGCTTCAAGGGCCAGGGCAAGACCAGCCATAGCTGACGATGGCTCCAGCAATCACAGAAGCAGTTTTGTGAAAAGAGACTCAGTAAAGGAAGATGGGCAACTAAATAATCATCCTAGGAAGAAAGGTGGCCTGGGAGCCGTGGTGGTCCAGAAAAGGAACACTGATCCAACAATGACACCAAATATTAATCCATTGAATACTAACGCGCTTCATCTACAACACCTAAGCCGGTATACATAAGAATGGCTTCCGTTGATGACCCTGCCTACATTAATCTCACTCGCGCCTTGCATCAGTACCATGTTGCAAGACTTGATCCCGAAGTCTCTAGCTTATTAAGTTGCACAAAGGACGCTACGACCTCAAATAT
Organism: Triturus cristatus; assembly: GCF_964204655.1. Classification (NCBI taxonomy): domain Eukaryota; kingdom Metazoa; phylum Chordata; class Amphibia; order Caudata; family Salamandridae; genus Triturus; species Triturus cristatus. The sequence goes on along the minus strand of NC_140592.1, from coordinate 1,248,610,666 downwards.
TGCAGCTCACATGGCGCCTCAGGGCCAGGCCCAAAAAAAGATGTCCCCCTACTAGCAAACTGCTGCAGGGAGGTCAGGCATCCTATCCAGGCCAATGAAGGACCTAGCAGTCCTGGGATTCACTCTGCTGTATCAAACAAGAATGGATCATGATATTTTAAATAGGGGTAACATCCTCAAAATCAATACTTCACTGCCAGGATCACTCCAAATACCATCTAATGATCTAATCAGCATAAGCTTCGTGCCACCACTGGACCCCCGGGAAAGGGACCAGGCTCTATCTTTTTGGCATAATATCGCTGTTGTGGACCACATTACTAAGTAGCCAAAGACTTGCCAATCAGGGGAGTAATAGTTGACAAGCCGCCTGCTGAACTATACCCCCTGTGCTTGAGGTGGGTCTAAAAAAGCAATATAGTCCGAATCCTGAAGTACGGCCCGGCTTCCAGCCTTGAGAAGAGCATGCAGTCCTTCTCTTCCGCTCCCATCGAAAGATGATCTTAAAAAACAGAGCTTTCATGGGGCAACAAACCAAGGCATTGCGGCAGATTCACAATTACTGTCTGGCAGACGGCCTGAAATTGCACCTAATCTGGCAAACATACAACATCAGCCCAGGTGGGATCCCAATAACACTGCTGGGAGACCTAGCAGTTACTTATAGGGAAAACAGTGATTCCTTCATCCTGTGGCTAATCCGATCCAGATAATGAGCTAGAACATAGCAGGGTTTGACATGAAGATGGAAGAGAAGGATCGGGTAGCATCGATGAAGTTGCAAGACATCTGTTGCCTTCAGGAAACGTCGGTACTGGAAGATATTGAAATAGAGAGCTTTATCTCCTTAACTTTCCCTGCCACAAGCCAGCCAAAAGGAAGAGCAAAGGGTGGTCTCTACATCTGGGTAAAAGTTAGCTTTGGTTAAGATAACCTACACTTCCATAAATTAAAAACATCTAAAGCTGGAAAAGGTAAAGAAGTGACAGGTACATAACAATGTGCGGGAAGGAAGAAGCCTTTACGCTTCTTTTTTTTTTTTTTTTGTTGTTTTTTTGAAAACCTTTATTTCGAAATTCAGGACACAGCTATTCAGCCGACAGCCCGAAGGTTCGGCAGCATTGCAAGTTAGATACAGTAATGCGTCCCAGGTACAGTACGAAGAGTAATGCAAAGGTCCAATTTTTAAATAAACACAGAAAAAACACACAACAAACCCCAGCAAGGCAGAGCATTGAAATCCCATGGCAAAAGCCCCCAGGGGAGGCAGGACCCCACTCATCTACTAATTATAAGACTGTGTGCGGAGGAAGAAGGGGAGCAGCAGAGGCCCAGAACGGGTACCTAAACCAAACTGTATTGGAAGGTAGGTCAGGGGGAAAGCTGTTCCTCGGGAGGTTCAAGATCCGGGGCAAGACATATTCCCCCCCTATAGTGGTTCCACCGCCCCCAGATGGCGTGCCACTTCCGGGGGCGACCTCTAGAGCAGTAGACCGTCTTCTCCCTAAACATGCTCCAATCCATGTTCTCCTTCCACGCGGTCAATGTAGGGGGACCCGAGGAGCCCCATAATCGCGCGATATCCCTCTTAGCCACCATGTTACCCAGAGTCACCCATTGGGTCTGTGCCTCATCAAGATCAGTGGGCCCCCAAACGTTCAGGAGGCAACACCGCGCCTCCGGCTGTAGCACAATGCCCGTCACCTCCCCCATGACTACATGGACTCTCCTCCAGAACTCCACAATGACCCCACATTCCCAAATGATGTGCAGGAAAGTACCCACCATACCACAGCCCCTTCTGCACAGTCCATCCTCCGAGAATCCCATGTGGACCAGCCGTGGCCCCGTAACATACACCCGGTGCAGTATTTTGAGCTGCACCAGCCTCAGACGCGACGGGATCGCAACCTCCTTAGGCGAAGAAACCGCTGACTGCCAGTCCTCATTATCCAACTCGAGGCCATCCCTGGTCCACTGCTCTCTCAGCCCCAATAGCAAGTCTGCCCGGACGTTTATCAACTTCTTATATATGAGCGAAATCGTGCTCTCGGGCATGTGACCATCGAGGACTCGGTCCTCAAGGGGAGAGGACTCCGGCACCTTCTCACCCTCCACTAGGACTGATCGGAGGGCGTGACGCAGCTGGATATACCTATAATACTCTGAAGGCCCTAGCTCAAACTCAGTCTGCAACTCCTCGAAAGACTTCACCCTCCCCTTATGCAGCACATCCCCCACCTTGGATATCCCTATCAGATCCCACCTATCAAAGCCCTTCGTATGCCAGAGTCTTCCCAACCGTTCCGATTCAAACAATGGGGTAGCAAGGGTTAGCCTGTCCTTCCAGCCCAGCGAGTCGGTCGCCATCTTCCATACGCGCACCGCCACACCTGTGGGCCCCGTGAGGGACGAGTCTAGGGACCGTGAATACAACGCCCTGTAGTAGTTGCCGCCGCGCAGCAGCCACCTATCCATGGCATACCCAGGGCTGAGGGCAGGGCCGTAAAACCCATGGTTGATCGCGCTCAATTGCGTGGCCCAGTAGTACCGTCGGATGTCTGGGAGCGCAATGCCCCCATCGTACCATGGGAGCGTCAACTTTGAAATAGCTATTCGCGGCCTCCCATCCCACAGCAACGTCCTTTGGAGGCCTTCGACCTCCCGAAAGTATTTAGCCGGTACCCAGTCCAAGGTGTTCTGGAGGGCGTAGAGGAAGCGGGGAAGAGACATCATTTTGAACAGGGCCGCACGCCCAACAAGGGAGAGCGGCAGCCTCCGCCAACCCTCAACATCTCGCCTCAAGCGTGCCAAGAGGGGGAGCAGGTTCCTCTCATAGCGCACAGCAGGATCCATGGATATAAAAATCCCCAAATACACAAAACCTTGCTGGGCAACCTGTATCGAACATGTTCTAGGGATCGGTGGGACCTCGCCACTAAGGACGTACAAGTACGATTTGCCCCAATTAATCACAAGCCCCGAGTTCCTACCGAACGATGCGAGTACGTCACAGACCACTATAAGTGACTTCTTAGGTGAGGCAAGATACAGCAGGATATCATCGGCATAAAGTGAAATCCGGTCCTCGTGATCAGGCGACCACCGAAGGCCCCTTATATCCGGGTGCCAACGTATCCACGCAGCCAACGGTTCAAGGGCGAGGGCGAACAACAGAGGCGACAGGGGGCAGCCCTGCCGAGTACCCCTTCCAAGCTGAAAAGGAGCAGATGCCCGACCATTCACCACAACATTCGCTAGTGGCCCCTCGTACAGCAACCGGACCCAACTCACAAACCCGCGACCGAAACCAAACTTGGCCAGCACGGCCCATAAATATGCCCACTCCACCGTGTCAAAGGCCATCGTGGCATCGAGAGATGCCACAACAGCCGGTTCACGCAGCGTGCCTGCCCTGGCGATGACGCCATGAAGACGCCTAAGGTTCAATGCTGTGTTTCGGTGCGGGATAAAGCCAGATTGATCCGGGTGGACCAGATCGCCAAGTACTCTAATCAGACGGGTTGCCAGGAGTTTGGCCAGAATTTTCGGCTCAGCGTTGAGGAGCGAAATGGGCCGATAGGAGGCGCATCTATCTCGGGGCTTACCCTCTTTGTGTATGACCACGATCGACGCCAGCCGCTGATCCAACGGAAGGATCCCATCCCCCCGCGCCTCCAAGAACATGGCGCGCAGGTGAGGGGCGACCCTATCCGGGAACAGTTTGTACAGATCGATCGGCAGTCCGTTCGGTCCAGAGGCCTTACCCGAGTTCAACGCGCGAATCGCCCCCGCCACCTCGTCAACCGTGATGTCGCCATCCAAATCGTCCCTATCTATGTCAGAGAGGCAGGGCAACTCGATATCACGAAGGAGGTCAGACGAGTCCTCGGACGGCCTGTCCGACACAGAGGAATAAACCCTATGAAAATACTCCGCGAAACACTCCACAATCCCTTCAGGTTCCACAATCACCTCTCCCCCCTCTCCAATCAACTCTGGCACCACTCTATTGACCCGTTCCTTCCTGTCCAGCCACGCCAGGAGTTTCCCTGCCTTATCCCCCACATCATACAGACGGCCCTGTTGTTCCCTACTGAGGGTCTTGGCGGCGTCAGTCACCAGGTCCCTATACTCCGCCTGCTTCAAGCAAAGCTCATGCAATGAGGACTCCGTGACCTCCTCCTCCATATCCCCTTCAAGGGCCGCAATCTCCTCCTCTACTTGCCGCACTTCGCAATCCCTCCGATTCTTGGCAGTCACCACCAGGGAGAGGGCCTCCCCCCGAAGCACGGTCTTAAAAGCTTCCCACAGCGAGATCGCCGAGTCCACGGATCCCAGATTGTCCTTAAAGTAATTATCTACCTTCTTTACCAGGGCGCTGCGCATCTTGGGGTCTCGGAAATACCAAGGGTTAATGGGGGCCACCCTCCCTCCTCCCTCCCGACCAAGATCCAGCCGGATCCACACTGGCGAGTGATCAGAGATACCACGTGCCATGTGCCTCGCCTCGGATATCAACGAGGCATGTGCGGCCAAAGTGAGCAGGTAGTCAATCCTGGAGAGGCTACCATGCGCCCCGGAGTGAAACGTGTATTGACTCTGTGTGGGGTGCCGGAGCCTCCAGCAGTCTATCAGGCCAAACGTGTCTAGGAGGTCTGGAAGCCATTTCTGAGCCCCCCCTGTGTCCCTGGGCGGGTATCTATCCAGCAGTCCGGAACCCACAGCGTTGAAATCCCCTCCCACTACCAGCATACCCCCCGGGAGAGTCAGCAAAGCCCTGCCCAATTCAGCAAATGTGGCGGCCTGCAGGGCCGGCGGGACATAAACTGAAACCAAAACCAAAGTCCTTCCTTCCCACCGCCCTGCCACTGCCACAAACCTCCCCCTATCGTCAACGATGGTGGAGTCCACCTCAAAAGGCAAAGATGCTCTAACGAGGATGCCCGCCCCCCTGGACCCAGAAGAGAATCCCGAGTGTGCAATGAATTTATACCCCTTCCTATTCAGGGCATAGCACGTATTGCCTATGAGGTGCGTCTCCTGCAGCAGTACAACGTCAGGCATTGAGCGTTTCAGAAATTGCAAAACAATCCCCCTCTTAATGCGATCCCCCAAACCATTAACATTCCAGCTTATAACACTTAGGCCCCTACCCCCCATCCTCAAACGGAAAGAGGCCCACCCCACACCCGAGGCGCCACCATGGAACAGCCCTGAGGATAATCATTATGCCTTGCAGAAATAACCCCCCCAACAACACACTCAAACTCCCCATAACTCCCCCCACCCTGCACCCCTGCTGCAGCTTAAAAAGCCCCCCCAACTTGCAGTGTGCCTGTCGCCCCACAAAAACAAAAATCTACAAAAAGTACCCCAAGGGAGGAAAAGAGCACCCCTCGTCCTCCCGCAACCCTCCACAGTTACTGCACTCTATTCAAATCTACCAATATGGGCAAATCAAGTCAGGCCGGCTTTGAGTTATCAGCCCTGTCCATCCCGGCCACTGTCTCCATGCTCAGCTGTGTCGTCCCCGGTCCGTCGCCGGGGCAAAGCGTCTAGCCACTCATCGGCCATAACAGGAGAGTCAAAAAAGAATGTCCGATCTTCATGCACCACCCGTAGTCTGGCGGGGAAAAGCATGGCATACTTTAGGTCCCGCTCCCGAAGCCTTCGCTTCACCCCCAGGAAGCTCTGTCGCTGTCTCTGCACCTGCTGGGTAAAGTCCGGGTAAAAATTCACCGACGCATTCTGGAAGGGGACTGGGCCCGTCACCCTCGAAGCTTGCAGGATAGCGTCCCGATCTCGGAAATGAAAAAGCCGGGCGACAATCGGCCGCGGCGGGGCACCCGCCTTGGGCCGTCCGCCTGGCACCCTATGGGCCCGTTCCACCGCAAAAAACTTCCCAAGGCCCTTGGGCTTCTGATGCTTGAGGACCAAATCTTCCACAAGCAGGTCCACCGAAGCCTCATCCGAGGACTCCGGGACCCTGATGACGCGCACGTTGTTGCGCCTGGACCGGCTCTCGAAGTCCTCCAGCCGGCGGGCGGCGAGGTCACTCTCGGCCCTCAGCTTCCAGACCTCATTCTGCAGGTCCGCGACCTCATCAGCGAGGCCCGTGGTCTTGTGGTCCAGGTCCTTAACGCGCTCGTTTGTCTTGCCCAGGTCCGAGCGGATCAAGTTGACATCCACCAGGATGGCATCCACCTTATGCGCCAGGGCCTCGAATTGCCTCCCCATCGCGGTCTGCATCCCATCCAGCGCGCCCATGACATCCTGCAGGGAGAGCTCCGGGGTCCCAGACGAGTCCTCCTTCTGGGCATCCGGCGCCTGGCTCGATCCACTCGGCGATGTCTTCGGGAGGGCGTAGCGGTCCATACTATTAACTTGGGAGTACGTTCCCCGCCTGGTGGACTTAGTCTTCAGCCTATCTCCTTCTGCCTTGCCCGACATAATGGACTCCAAGCAATCCAATGCAGTGAGGACCGTCCCCTCTCAGAGAGAGGTATAAGGAGTGAGCAGGTCCGCCTTGTTCTTCCAAAATAGCCCACCGAGCGTCCCTGGGGTTATAGAGCCACCCAGAGCACTACGGTGTCCGGGCAGACAAAGGGAACGAAACCGAAAGTGAAAGAGCGAGGGCCTCCGTCCGGTAGTTCACACCTCACCAGGCCGTTGTTGATCAACTAGGAGTCGGGCATCCTGCCAACTCTAGCCCCTGGCATCTCCGGGAGTTAGGCCGCAATCTTTCGCCAGTCATAAGTCCGGTTCCCGGTGGGCGAACCGGTCGCGGGTAGCATCAATCGCCTCCCTGACAACTCAGCAACACGGTGCCGTGCATACCATCAGGATTTGAGTCAGGATAGTCGACGGAGGGCGCGAGGGTCTCGGGAGCTCTAAGCTCACGCGGCCATCTTGGTCAAGCGCTAGGCTCCTCCCTGCCTTTACGCTTCTAATTTCTCTTGACTCACTACTCTCTGCCTTGAGACAGGAAAGTGGTACTAACCCTACGCACCCCGATAACTTGACTAGAATCATAATATTATGCGTGGACCTGAACATTGGTCTCCAGACCACCCTGCAGGGCCATGTAGTAATTGAGGAGGACTATGCATGGCGGCTTCCATCGCCCCATCTGGTCTCCAACCTTTTCACTAAGAGCTACTTATGGTCAACGAAAATCATCCCGAGCTACTAATATTAATAGTGTTGTATACATGAGACAAGATTACATTAGTGGCCGCCCAATGCAAGATTACGAGCCATGGTCACCTCAGTGCAGGATGGCCCGCAGTAATGTAAACAAGCATTTTCAATGGAAATAGTTCTCGCTTTTGCGAGCGTTTAAGCTACTGGCATTGAAAATGGCAATGCCTTTTATTTATCTGTTTTTAAAAGGAACACATAAATAAAAGGCATTGGGCCCGATGTAGGTAAAACGGAAATACCGAGTCCTTAATAGCAAATTTTACCGATTCGCTATTAAGGACTCGCAAAATTGAATGTCGGTAGGAATTGCTAAAATATTAGCGATTCCTTTACATTCCTTAATAACGAATCCCAAATTGAGATTAGCTAATAAGGAATACCTACCCATTCATTCCTATGGGCTAGGAGGCCCATAGGAATGAATGGGAAGATAGTCACTATTAGCGATTCGGTATTAAAGAATGGCAAATAGCGGGCGCTATTTCAAGGGTGCCAGGGTGTCAAAAGGACACCCTGTTGCACCCTTGAAATGTGCATGTGTGCACATGTGGCACACATACATTCCCTAAAGGCATGAATGTGTGCCACATGGCACTTTAAAAAAAGCAAAAAAGTGCTTTTTTAAAGGAAATCGCTAATTACCACCAACTTGAAGTTGGTGGTAATTAGCGATTCCTTAAGGCTAAAGTGCACTTACTTTTGTGCTACTTACATTGCATTTAAGGAATCGCAATTCCCGGTTCCTTAAATGCAAGAGCAAAATAAGGAATCGCAATTTTGCGATTCCTTATTTTGCTAGTAGGTTTAAACTCACCTACATTGCTCGCAGCCAAATAGCGATCGGTAACGCTGGAATTCTGCTAATTTCAGAGTTACCGATCGCTATTTGGCCACCTACATCTGTCCCATTGTTGTTTTTAATGCCAAGATCTCAAACTCTCGCAAATGCTAGACTACTATAATGGTGGCCACGTCCCTTTTTTTAGACGCTACTCGCATATTCAGGTTACCGTGAGCAGCGTCTAAACAGAGGGGCGCCGCCAACTTTAAAGTTAAAGTGCGTATGTCGCTTTCACCCAAAGTAAAACATAAAAAAAAGTAATTTCAAAAGGTTCTGTAGTTAAAGTGAAAACGGCCCTCACTGGTAATGCAATAATTAAATACGGGTGGCCCTCATTGGTAATTATTAAATAATTAAATAGGCTCAGGCGCTAAAGTGAAAGCGGACAGCATCGTATATTAAATGATTAAATAAGCACTGCAGCTATAAAGCGGACAGCGCAGCAATTTGAATAAAAATACATTTCTATTAAACGGGCGGGTGTTGCGATGTCGTGGGTGGAATGGGGAAAGAGCATTAAAGAAAATAGTGCTCACCAACTTATAAAGCAGACCATGTAACAACCGAAGTTAAATGCCCAGTCCTCATGGGAGCTTAGAAATGAAGACACGGCGATACTAAGGAGGGACTAACAAGCCTATGTACGAATCAGAAGCCAGCATTCACGAAGGACAATGACACAAGCCAAAGACAAATATGGGAAGAGAGTGGGTGGGGCTTCAATTGCATACTCCAATACAGCATGCCGCAGAGCAGCACATTTGCTGCCCATGCTCGACCTAAAAAGACTAAATATAATAATAGGTGAAACAAAGAAGGGTTTGCTTGCCAGGCTATGTGATCAATGTATCAACTTCACGTTCGATATCAAGGACAGAGAATATACGCTTGAGCAGAGCCTCAGTTTAGTCCCAACCAAGAGGTTTCATAAGCTACACAGAAGATCAGCAAAAAAGATCCACACAGGTACAATTTCTGAAAATGTCCTTTGAGCTGTGCAGAAGTTCTGTTTCGAAAGTTGCCAGCAAGCAAAATCCCAGTCAGTACACATACACCTCTGCAGTGCACAACGGCAAAATAATCAGGCCAGGGTCGGTTTTCCCTCCTCAGAAATTAATTTGGGATTGCTACTGGGCAAGAGTTCCACCACGTAATCCTTCCAGGGGCAGCCCTGGCAGATTGCTTGCTATATGGATTCCCTCAACACAACCATAAAAAATGAAAAAGCTGAAAAAGTGGAGAATAGGGTTGTCAGCACACATCCTGTATCGTGCAAACTCCATTCATACATTAGCACAATTGGTGCCAATATTCAGAGGTAACTCTAACACAGACAAACGAGTGACGTTCGCAATTCCCTATTCATAAGTCATGCACATTAATTTTCACAAAGCGTGAGGCCATCGATGGCTGCCGCTCATTGTTTTAAAAGGTTAACCTTATTAATTTTAAAAAAGTAATAAATACTTCCACAAGGTGACTTCCAATCCCCGGACTTTCTGCATTTCATTTACACGTGGAATCCAGGAGACAGCTCCCACCATGGTTATTTCAAAAACGTTCTATACCTTAGACAGCTCGGTCAAGGAGTCCAAAAAGAGGCTAGCGCCTTAAAATAAAAGGGGAGTATGCTGGCTGGGCTTTTCATCTCTCATGGCTATTCTGAAAGTGGAGGCCACGGGGTAGCCGTACCGGATTGGCAGTCTAAGGAATCCAGAGGAATTAATGGCCCCACAAACCGCAAACTCTTCTCCGGAAAAAGGAGAAATGAAGGGGTTGGCGCAAAAGCTGCACTGCTATCGGGCTTCCACCCCATAACTCTCCGTGAGAATTTGGTGGCTTAGCGACCTCCATGTCTCTGACAAACACTTCTACAGAAGGGTTCGGTTCCCTCCCCAGACATCAGTCATTTGTTTTTGTTTTTTTATCAAGAGCAATCTCGAGCCGCTATTCACTCGGCACATTAAGTAAAAGAAAACCTTGATTTGACACACTTTCTGCTAAACCATGTTGTCCCGCAGGATAGTTCAATGCAAAAGTAGTTGAACAATAATCCAATCCCATTTACAAATTCGCATGAATGGTAGAAATATTGAGAGAATAAAGTCTTTGTTTTTATGACACAAATTCGAACAGGCGTGCGTCTACAAACAACAAGACGCGTGGCCGCCAGACGCTTTCTGTGGTGGGGGAGGGGGAGGAAGAGGAACGTTGAAGGCGAGGAAGACGGAGAGGCGGAGCGAGGCGCGCGCGATTGTGCGCTTAACCGCACGCTCTATGCCTCACTAAAAGCTGTGGTCGGGCTTTTTGAAGCCCACTAACTAAAAGTATCGCCAGAGCAGCGCATGCGCTGGCTCAAGCGAGACCTAAAAAGGCTTAGGCAATCTGGAATGCCTGTACAAGGGTGACACATAATAGCCACAACTGCAATGCCCCCTAGTACCAAGGAAATAATATTAGTAATAAGAATCACAATGCTGCATGGTTTATTGTTCAATTATCAGCTTTAAATACACTTTTAAAATTATGGGCTATAAAAATACACGTTTTCATATCAGATACACGCTTTTCAATTTTGAAATATGTATATTAATTCAACCAAACAAAAGCTTCTAATTTGGTAAGCTGTGCTGCATACAGGAGAGCTAGTCACAGGTAGCTGGAGAGCTACCAGTAGCTCACGAGCTACACGTTGGAGAAGCTTGGATCAACAATTGAAGGGGATCAATTGGGTATGATAATTTTAAATCTAGGCCTGAGAAGACTGAAGGGCCGAACAATATCTGATAATCCCCCAAACCTACTTTTTGAGCAGGGAAGCAAGCTAGTATTATCGACTATATTATGATTCATCTAGAGGCTTGGCACCTGGTCATTGACATGTGGGTTGAAGAGAGAATAGAAAGCAACCACAAGCTACTCTATCTCATGCACGACTTCTCCAAACACCTAATCCCGGGGGGGGGAGGGGGGGTTGCGGGGTGGGGGGTAGTAACAGCTCCTGGAAGCCAGAAAGACTTTTAAACATCTCTTTAGGTACAAGAAGAGAAACCAGTGCATCAAGGCATGGTAAACACTACAAGCCACAATTGATCAGAAGGACACAAAAGAGTTATGGGAAATGGTACCATGGGACTGCAACTGTCCTGCTAGACTCTGGAGGCAAATATAAGCGCTCTAAGATGGATGGAGTACTTTGCCTTGCACCATCAAAAGCCCGCTGAATTTGAGAATGGTAAAACAGTAAGGAGCCCGTACGCAGACCCAAAGACACAAGACGGAGCTAAAGCTCTCCAGTGTAAGCGCCACCATCCAGAAGATGTATTTAATAAGACGGAAGTAGCCAAGGCCATCCAACATCAAAAATCAGGTAAAGCCCCAGGCTTAGAAAAGGTGCCAGTCGATGTGTGACAGAGCAATCCAGACATGCAGCGGAGCCCTTTGACATCGATGTTAAATGCCGGACTGGCAGCAGGCGTGGTTCCAGACTCTTGGAGGTCCTCCATAACAGTGCTGAGTCATAAACAAGTAAGGAGAGGTGATCCTACCAATTATCAGCCAATCTCTCCACTTGACGGTGTGGGAAAATTATTTGGCAAGTTGCTGCTCTCTCAGTTGTAATCCTGGAGGGAAGAGAATCATATCATATCCCACCTCCAGGCAGGGTTTGGCAAGGGGCAGAGTAGAATTGATCAAATCCTGATATTGTACATAATCTGCTTGAAGTGCACAGCTCTGAGAAAGTCTCCTATCTTTCGGGTATTTATAGATTTAAAGTCAGCTTTGGATAGCGTTGAGCAGGAAGTTCTTTGGAGTATACTGGAGGAACAAGATGTCCCCAATAACTTATTGAGGTTGCAAATGGATCTGAATTCGGACAACTCAGCAGCAGTGAAATATGGAGGCAAGGGTGACTGTACGACAAGGTTTGGCATACATACAGGTGTCAGGCAGGGTTGCATCCTATACCCAGCCTTATTTAACATCTATATTAATGGCATAGGAAAGTTCCTCAGCAATGTTGTCCTTGATGTACCCAAGTTGGAGGACGAGTATATTCTAATCTTGATGTTTCCAGATGATGCAGTTATCTTAGCATGCATAGAATTGTCAATGCATCGGCTCCTGAAAGGCTTTGAATTTTTTTGTAGAAGCGACGATGACTACATTTAGGTCCAATAATCCCAATGGTAATTCTTAGACCAGAGGTCGGAATGACAGCTTCGGAGCCCTTTATTGCCTTTCGCCCTATAGGCTATTGGATTCAAGTCTGGACTAACCCTGCCATCAGAGAGTTCCAGAAAACCCTGCAGCATCTCCTAAGAAGCCAGAACTCTAGCTGCTTGGGTGGCCAAGAACACTTACGCACTTTTTGTTTCTTTGTGCCACGTCATTAGCTACTTGAAGTTTTTATCTCCATCCTCTGTTTTTAAACTACAATGCGAGGAATAGCACGGATGCTTGAACACTTTGCTACAGAACAGATCGGTTGGAAATTTATGAGGCAGTAGCATCCTACATTCGTTGCATGTAAAGCTAGAAGGTCTGACAAAAACCAGAGATGCAAGATTAATGACTATAGCAAGTTAGGATAATGAGCACATTCATTTGCGACTAATGCCTTGATCTACTGGCTTCTAATTTCAAAATTTGCATTTGCACTTTGCTACATGCATTAGAACTGTCTGAGGTTTACAATGGCTATATATTTTGATGGAAGTACACTTATAACATTTCTAGTTGTCTTGCATATATGGATTTTATCAAAAAGGTTTTGGGGTATCCACCGGATTCAGGTTGGCCTGGCTGATGAGGGGTGATACCCCGAAACCGGTCCCAGGATGCTTGTTTCTGGTCTATGGAGGACCTGGTTTGGCAGTTCAGGCTGGACTTTTCCCATGAGGAACAGGGTCATGACTGGTTTGCATATGGCTGGGCCCAAACTGGAATGGCATGGGGAGCAAAAGAATTATGCATTTAACTCAGATCTGTGACTGGGGATGAATGTTTAATTTGTTCAGCATTCTGTCCAGCATCTGTTCTTTTTGCATTTGTTACCCAAAGTGTGAAGGGTATGCCCAGACGTGGGTCCTGTGCTCGCTATGCCTGTGGATTCAAGTTAGCCTGGATGATGAGGGGTGATACCCTAAAGCCGGTACCAGGATGCTTGTTTCTAGTCCAGGGAGGACTTGGCTTGGCAGTTCGGGCTGGGCTGTTCCCATGGGAGCCTGGTCAAGACCAGAGCCAGACTGGTGGTTGCGGACACTGGGCCTTTTCCTGGTGGGCTGGAATGGTGGGGGCCAGTTTGGGACCGGTGGGAGCGGTTTTGGTCACTGTGGGCCGGTTTTGCAGCAGTGTCATATATATCGCCCCCCTGTAACAAAAGCACATTGTTTCCCACCACAAAACCCCGCACCCCCCCGAGGGCTGTTCCAACATACTTGCCAGGGTGGGTTTGCATTGCCACACTCTGGTCAATTCTGAGACGCATATGATTGGGTCCAAACTGGAATGGTGTGATAGAAAAAATTATGGATTTAACTCAGAGCTGTGACTGGGGGTGAATGTTTGATTTATTTAACACTCTGTCCATCATCTGTTCTTTTTGCGTTTATCACAGGAGAAGGCAAATAAGTATCAGGAAGATAATGCTCATGCATCAGTTTTTAAAACGGCAATCAACAGTTTAATACACAAAGTCGAAAGACTAAATTGAAGCAATAATTCAATTGTAGGGCAATGGTTGGCAAATGTACCTATCACAGCCCAAGCAACACGTATATACCCATCTATAATGCTGACAGACTTCAGATGTTGGTGTTTCATTGAGAGATAGAATTAAAACAATCCTGTTTGATTAGGAATGGCCTCATCTCCTGATAATTACATTTCCTGTAAAGGAATAGCATCTGTGGTTGGTGTATATTTGCTTAGTGATGAAGGTGAAGTTAAATCACAGTTGATGTTGCTGCAGGTTCACTTGTTGGTGTAGGTGCAGTTTAATAATTGTTTATTCTGTAACAGGTTCACTTGTTGGTGCAGGTGTAGTGAAATCATTGTGGATTCTGTAGCAAGTTCACTTGTTGGTGCAGGTGTAGCGTAATAATCGTTGATGTTGCAGTAGGTTCACTTGTTTGTTCAGTTGTAGTTTAATCACAGTTGCTGCTGCAGCAGGTTCAGTTGTTCATGCAGGTGTAGTTGTAATCATTGTTGTTGTTGCTAGAGGTTCACTTGTTGGTGCATTTGTAGTTTTTTCACAGTTGATGTTGCAGTAGGTTCACTTGCTGGTGTAGTTGTAATCATAGTTGATGCGGCAGCAGGTTCACTTGTGGGTGAAGGTGTAGTTTAATCACAGCTTATGCTGCAGTAGGTTCACTTGCCTGTGCAGGTGTAGTTTAATCACAGTCGATGCTGCAGCAGGGTCACCTGTTGGTGCAGGTATAGTTTAATCACAGTTGATGCTGCAGTAGGTTCACTTGCTGGTGCAGGTGTAGTTTAATCATAGTCGATGCTGCAGCAGGGTCACTTGTTGGTGCAGGTATAGTTTAATCACAGTTGATGTTGCTGCAGGTTCACTTGTTGGTGCAGGTGAAGTTTAATCACAGTTGATGTTGCTGCAGGTTTACTTGTTGGTGCATTGGTAGTTTAATCAGAGTTGATGCTGCAGTAGGTTCACTTGCTGGTGCAGGTGTAGTTGTAATCATCGTTGATGTTGCTACAGGTTCACTTATTGGTGAGGGTACAGTTTAATCACAGTTGATGTTGCTGCATGTTCACTTGTTGGTACAGGTGTAGTTGTAATCATAGTTGATGCTGCAGTAGGTTCACTTGCTGGTGCAGGTTTAGTTGTGATCATAGCTGATGCTGCAGCAGGTTCACTTGTTGGTGCAGGTGTAGTTTAATCACAGTTGATGTTGCAGTAGGTTCACTTGCTGGTGCAGGTGTAGTTTAATCACAGTTGATGCTGCAGTAGGTTCACTTGCTGGTGCAGGTTTAGTTGTAATCATAGTTGATGCTGCAGCAGGTTCACTTGTTGGTGCAGGTGTAGTTTAATCTCAGTTGATGCTGCAGTAGGTTCACTTTCTGGTGCAGGTTTAGTTGTAATCATAGTTGATGCTGCAGCAGGTTCACTTGTTGGTGCAGGTGTAGTTTAATCACATTTGATGCTGCAGTAGGTTCACTTGCTGGTGCAGGTGTAGTTTAATCACAGTTAATGCTGCAGCAAGTTCACTTGTTGGTGCTGGTATAGTTTAATCACAGTTGATGTTGCTGCAGGTTCACTTGTTGGTGTAGGTGCAGTTTAATAATTGTTTATTCTGTAACAGGTTCACTTGTTGGTGCAGGTGTAGTGAAATCATTGTGGATTCTGTAGCAAGTTCACTTGTTGGTGCAGGTGTAGCGTAATAATCGTTGATGTTGCAGTAGGTTCACTTGTTTGTTCAGTTGTAGTTTAATCACAGTTGCTGCTGCAGCAGGTTCAGTTGTTCATGCAGGTGTAGTTGTAATCATTGTTGTTGTTGCTAGAGGTTCACTTGTTGGTGCATTTGTAGTTTTTTCACAGTTGATGTTGCAGTAGGTTCACTTGCTGGTGCAGGTGTAGTTGTAATCATAGTTGATGCGGCAGCAGGTTCACTTGTGGGTGAAGGTGTAGTTTAATCACAGCTTATGCTGCAGTAGGTTCACTTGCCAGTGCAGGTGTAGTTTAATCACAGTCGATGCTGCAGCAGGGTCACCTGTTGGTGCAGGTATAGTTTAATCACAGTTGATGGTGCAGTAGGTTCACTTGCTGGTGCAGGTGTAGTTTAATCATAGTCGATGCTGCAGCAGGGTCACTTGTTGGTGCAGGTATAGTTTAATCACAGTTGATGTTGCTGCAGGTTCACTTGTTGGTGCAGGTGAAGTTTAATCACAGTTGATGTTGCTGCAGGTTTACTTGTTGGTGCATTGGTAGTTTAATCAGAGTTGATGCTGCAGTAGGTTCACTTGCTGGTGCAGGTGTAGTTGTAATCATCGTTGATGTTGCTACAGGTTCACTTATTGGTGAGGGTACAGTTTAATCACAGTTGATGTTGCTGCATGTTCACTTGTTGGTACAGGTGTAGTTGTAATCATAGTTGATGCTGCAGTAGGTTCACTTGCTGGTGCAGGTTTAGTTGTGATCATAGCTGATGCTGCAGCAGGTTCACTTGTTGGTGCAGGTGTAGTTTAATCACAGTTGATGTTGTAGTAGGTTCACTTGCTGGTGCAGGTGTAGTTTAATCACAGTTGATGCTGCAGTAGGTTCACTTGCTGGTGCAGGTTTAGTTGTAATCATAGTTGATGCTGCAGCAGGTTCACTTGTTGGTGCAGGTGTAGTTTAATCTCAGTTGATGCTGCAGTAGGTTCACTTTCTGGTGCAGGTTTAGTTGTAATCATAGTTGATGCTGCAGCAGGTTCACTTGTTGGTGCAGGTGTAGTTTAAGCACATTTGATGCTGCAGTAGGTTCACTTGCTGGTGCAGGTGTAGTTTAATCACAGTTAATGCTGCAGCAGGTTCACTTGTTGGTGCTGGTATAGTTTAATCACAGTTGATGTTGCTGCATGTTCCCTTGTTGCCGCAGATGTAGTTTAATCACAATTGATGCTGCAGCAGGGACACTTGTTAGTGTAGGTGTACTTTAATCAGTGTTGATGCTGCAGAAGGTCTACTTGTTGGTGCAGTTGTAGTTGCAATCACAGCTGATGATGCCGCAGGTTCACTTGCTAGTGCAGGTGTAGTTTAATCAAAGTTGATGCTGCAGCAGGTTCACTTGTTGGGATGGTATGGTTTAATCACAGTTGATGTTGCTGCAGGTTCACTTGTTGGTGCAGATGTAGTTTAATCACAGTTGATGTTGCTGCAGGTTCACTTGTTGGTTTAATCACAGTTGATGCTGTGGACTGGGACTCGGTCCCAGTCCCAGAAATATGCAAAAAAATACATATAGGGGCACAGTAGAAATGACGTGACCCTCTAGGCTCCTTCGCTATGAATGGAAAAAGCCCCAGGGGTGCGCAGGGGGGACAACGGAAAGATTTCTTTTGGGGAGGGGCTGCATGGCCCCTATACCCGTGGGCCATTGTTTAAAATAAGTTGAAGGGGCACTCAGCCCCTTTCTTCATTCCTTAATAGTCCCCGGGACCCCATCCCCTGGGGCTGAATGTCACTAAAAAGGTTAAGGGGGACATACCCGCAGCTGAGACTGTTAAGGCCCTGGGGACCCCATCACCCAGCACCAGCTCAATTAATGTGTCCCAGTGAGCCTGAGTGAATATATATATATATTTGTTTTAACAAATTTGGCAAAATGTATATTTATTTGTAAACAGGTGTCACGGACGTGGATCTGTACAGCAGATGTATATAATTGCACGAATTTGCACTAATTTGCACAGTCACTTGATTGCAATAGGTGGTTTCATGGCAGGGCCCACTTGGGCCGTATTAAGCAAATAACATTGTTGAAAACATGCCATTTGGGTGTTTTTAAACTATTTAAATTGTAATTATTTATGGTTTTAATGAAGTAATCAGCAATTAGCGGATCTGTGACAAAATGCAGTATTTTTATTGTAAAAACGATGTATTTTACAGCTATTGCTTTATGTGATAGGCATTGTTTGGTGAAAACCAACTGACAATGTTAAATGTTACGGAAACTTCTATGTCCATGATTTGACCCCACCTGCACATGTGACTCACTCCAAGCATATTTAAAAGGTGAATCCGTTGTATTGCGCATCATGTGACCAAGGCCTGTGACGGGCTGAAACGCGTAATGGCAGCGGTGGTGTCTACTATATTTAAATAAATAATTAATTTTCACCGCACCTTGGGTTTGCTTCGGTTTCTTGAAGGAGAGATCTTCAGTTCACGAAACGGAGTATTGTTATATATATATATATATATATATACATATATATATATATATATATATTCACTGAAAAAAACACAGGTTTCAGGGACGTTATAGTTAGATGGACATTTCACTCGTACAAAACCAGAGACATTTGGCTGTTATAGTTAGTAGAGATAATTATAACTTGCGCCCCAGCAATGTACTGCTGATGACGTCATATGTTACATCACGCATGACACGGTCAGTGACATCACTGATGACATCACTCATGACATCTCAAATGACATCATTGATGCCATCACTGATGACATCATCCAGTGAATATGTTTCTTTAAAGTATAAAACCTGTGTTTTTTCATTGAATACCTAAGGTTTTTTAAATGCTAATTTCTAACTATAACATCCCTGAGACCTATGTTTTTTTCAGTGAATATAAATATATATATATATATATATATATATATATATATATATATATATATATATATATATATATACATATATATATATATATATGTGTATATATATATATATATATATTCACAGAAAAAACCATAGGTTTCAGGCACGTTATAGTTAGGAATTAGCATTTAAAAAACCTCAGAAATTCACTGAAAAAACCATAGGTTTCAGGGGTGTTATAGTTAGCTGGACTTTTCACTTGTACAAAACCATTGAAATTCCCCCGTTATAGTTAGTTCAGCTAACTATAACTCGGGCGCCCACAATGCACTGCTGATGACGTCACATATTACATCACTCATGACATGGTCAGTGACATCACTCATGACATCACTGATGACATCTCAAATGACATCACTGATGACATCACTGATGACATCATCCAGTGAATGTGTGTTTTTCTGAAAATTAAATATGTTTTATATATGTATATCTCAAGGTCGATGGAAGAATAAATGGGTATATAAGTGTCTAAATGGATGATTTGTTTTTGAAAAATTGATTGTGTAACTGACTGATTAAGTGTATCATAGTGAATACATGGCTTAGTGAGTAATGTTTAAATATGTAAATATCTGTATCAGTCTCTCACTTTGTGTATAAGTGGCTGCATGGGTTGGTGAGTAGCTACATGGGTGTCTATATAGGTTATTAGTTGGTTTTTTGAGTATCAGTCTGAGTGTCTGCATGGTTCGGTGGGGGGTATTACGTAGTGCATAGGTGCATGAATGAGTGACTCACTGTTTGTATGTGTTGAACACAGCATGTGTGCAGGACTGTATGGGTGGATGAGTGTGTGTATGGGTGTGTTAGTGAGTGAATGACTGTCTCAGTAGTGTCTTTATGAGTAACTACATATGTTTTAAACTAGTATATGTGACTATTGGTGTATATATGTGAGTATATGTGAGAGTGAGAGATTGAAAGAGTTCCTGTATGAATAAGTATGTGTTTCTATAAGTGATTGTTTAAAAGACTAAGTATGTGTAAGTTTCCGTAGAAGTAAGTATGGTGGTGTGTGTATAACTGTATATGCAAGTAAATGTATGTTTGATTCTTTATTAGCATGAGTGACTATGTGTGTGAGTAACTCTATGGATGAGTGGCATTGTGTAACAGGATGTATAGGTGTATGAGTACATATGATGAGTGAGTACATGTATGAGTGACTGTATAGGACTGTTGGTGAATGAGTGGATGTGTATGTGGATCTTAGAATTACTGAAGAGGTTGTTGTAACTGGTATTGGTATGTCCATTGTTTTGAAAATTTTAGTCTCTATTTTTGAATGTGTGTATCAAAGGTTATATTAGGGTGAGAGGAGGTCTGCCACTCTATCACAAGGATGATGTCATCAGTGATGTCATCAGTGATGTCATTTGAGATGTCATCAGTGATGTCATGAGTGATGTCACTGACCATGTCATGAGTGATGTAATATGTGACGTCATCAGCAGTGCATTGTGGGCGCCCGAGTTATAGTTAGCTGAACTAACTATAACGGGGGAATTTCAATGGTTTTGTACAAGTGAAAAGTCCAGCTAACTATAACACCCCTGAAACCTATGGTTTTTTCAGTGAATTTCTGAGGTTTTTTAAATGCTAATTCCTAACTATAACGTGCCTGAAACCTATGGTTTTTTCTGTGAATTTCAAAGGTTTTTTAAATGCTAATTTCTAACTATGCCTACAGAGATAGGACATGTGAAGAAAGAAGAAAAATGCACAGAAAGAAACAAAAGAAGTGCAGAAAGAAGCAACAGAAGTCCTCAAATACGAAGATAAGTGCAGGAAGAAGGATAACGTGCAGAAAGAACAAAAAGAAGAGCAGAAAGAAGCCTTGTTGCAAAATCATCCTGTAGCCTCAACTTTTTCAGACGGATACTGGTGGTAACTGAGCCTGACTAACCAGTCCTAGAGTCAGTGCTATGTTAAAAGACACTTAGAATACAGTGAAAACACCTACATACACTAGGGAACATTATGCGTTGGGGTCCCCCTGTGATTAGCATGACCTCCTCTGTAAGCCCCTAGTATATAAGAGGGCATGGGGATTAAAACTACCTCTTAAAACAGGCCACAGGGCGTTTTTGCACACGTTAACTCAGGCCCCGTCCCCTCCCTTCACCACTGTGTAAACACGCCCTGTGTCCGTTTTTAGTTGGGAGATTAAGTTCATTTGAATCCTGAGGGTCCCTGGGGTCCAACTAGCCCACTAGGTACCTCCAGTAAGTGCCACAGAGCTGCGTTGCAGAGAGGTGTAAAAAGTGGCACGGCCTGGACCACCTCTCTGCAATGCAGCTCAGTGGCGCTTACTGGAAGCACTTGGTGGGCTAGTTAGCCCCCAGGGGCCCTCAGTATTGAAGGGAAATTATATCCCCAATTTAAAACGTGCCATAGTGCGTGTTTGCACATGTCACCTCAGGCCCCGTCCCCTCCCTTCACCACTGTGTAAACGCGCCCTGTGGCTGTTCTAAGTTGAGAGATTAAGTCCCCTTGAATCCTAAGGGTCCCTAGGGTCAAACTATACCACTAGGTACCTCCAGTAAGCGCCACAGAGCCTATGTTATAAAGCACAGCGCTATGCCATACATATTACAATCTGGGATCCATATCTTTCTCACAGTGCATATGCAACCTTACACTCCCCAGCACATATTTTATATTACAACTTTAGAGACTAGTTAGGTTACACAACACTGCCCTGTGCATATTACACTCCAAGGCGCATATCGCATAGCACGCGCTAGTGCCTGTGCTATCTCGCGCACTCCAATGAATCTGTCATTGCGCACAATGTATTGCATATTATATTTCACGCCTGGTTCATCTTATATCACACTTTTTGGTGCATAGTTTATACCATACACTATATCTAGTTTTCATTTTCAATCGTGCTCTCAGGACTATGTTCTATATAACACTGTGTTCACCTACCCTTTTCACGGGCATTACATTTTGCGATAGGGGGTGGAGGGTCAGGGAGTGTTTCTGCCAAGTGAGCCCGGAGTCACAGTCACAAATGTCCTCTTCTTCCTGAATAAAAGTGAGATTATGCTGCATACTTGTTCATATTTTAAGTAGTTCGCACAGACACAATGTTTTAAAAACAATAAAGTTCCTAATACCCGCCTTCTCTGAACAGTTAGCTTGCTGCCCCATCCCCTTCCTCCCTATCCTCTGTTGTGTGAATCCATGGACTAGCCTCCTCCCTCCTGCCATGCATTGTCTGATGTGCTGCCACTGCCCTCAGTATGATGCACCAGTCCACTCCTCCTGTCCTCCATTGCCCAATTCTATGCCCCATCATTGACCTCCTGCTTAAACTCTGTGCTTAGCTTGCTGCCCCTATTCTCCTTCCCCCTGCCCTCCGATGTCTTTGTGCATGCCCCTGCTCCATCCTTTTTGCCCACCATGTCCCATGGACCTGCCACTCCTATCTACTCTGAGTGTTCTGTTGAGCTGCCACTCCCCTCCCACCTGCCTAGCATTGTCAGATGACTGTAACCTGTCCCTGTCACCTCCACCCTGCCTGTCCACATGCCATGCCCCTATCCTCTTCCTCCTGTCCTACATGGTCCATTGTACTGCCACATCCTTCTGCCCTCCCTGGTCTGTTGTGCTGCAGCTGCTCCTCCTGCCTGCCCCGTGTGGTCTGTTGTGAGGTCCCTTCCCCTGAACTTTCTTGTCTGTGCACAGGTCCTGACCCTCCCTTCTATCCTCCATCGTCCTTTGTGCATGCCCCTCCACCCTCTTTCTTGCCCATCATAGCCATTGTGCTGCCACTAACCCTCCCACTTGCCATGCATGGTCTTCTGTGCTGCCATGGCCCCTCCCACCTTCCCTGTGTGGTCAGTTAGCTGCCCCTGACCCCCTCCCACCTTCCCTCCATGGTCTGTGTGTATGCCATCACAGTCTCACTGTTGCTCTTCATGGTGTGTCTTGCTTCTAGTGCCCATCCTGCCTGACCTCCATGGCTATCTTGCTGCTCCTGCCCTGCCCCCTTGCCCCCAGCCCTACTCCCTCCCTCCTGGCTTGTCTGTTCCATTGTAATGCCCCTGATCCGTCCCTCCTGCCCTTTATGGTCTGTTATGCTGCAGCTTTCTCTCCTGTCTGTCCATTATGGTCAGCTAGCTACCATTGCCTCTTGCCCCTCTGTTCTCTGTTGTCCATGTGCATAGTCCTGTCCCCTCCCTCTTGCTTTCTATGGATTGTTGTGCTGCACTCCCGTGTGGTGTATTGTGCTGCTGCAAACCCTGATGCCTGCCCTGCAGGGTCAGTTTGGTGCACCTCTCCATGTCCCTCCTGTCCTCTGTTATCCAAGTCCATGTCCCTATCCCATTTCCTTCAATGATCCAATGTACCATACTTGCGAACATTTTGAACTTGGTAAGAGGGAGATTTTGAAAAAAAACTGGGGTATTGATTTTCCCCTTTGAGTTACATTGAAAAAGAGGATATTGTAGACAGGAGACAGATCAAATAAAGCCCATTTGAGCTTAAAAACATTGGACGTTTCCTGGCTGAATCGGGTCTGTTGGCATGTATGGTTGTACTACCATTGCCTCTTCCTTCTGCCCACAATGGTCTATTACATTGCCACAGGCTTGAAGGAGGGTAGATTTTGTATCACAGGGGGCCCCTGGCCCGTTCTGTCCACACCTGAAGTATGAGACCCTTGTCCTTGCCCTGCCAGCTGCATTTGTAGGCCGTATTAAATTGACCAGCGGGTCCTGTGTTGCTATATAATTATCCTGAGACATCCTTACCACTCAGCCAGTATAAAACCCCTGTGTAGGCCCTTCTGTTCAATATGTAGGCCTCTTTGTTAAATTGACCATAGCTCTGCAATTTTAGTGTATAGCAGTCTGAAGGCAGGTCTGCGAGGCCTTCTGCTCCAAACCAGTAGCCCCCACCCTACCCGAGTGCTCCGTGCTCGGTATCAAAGTTCAACATCCCCCTGAAGCTGTCGACATACAGTAGGCTGCATCCTGGACTGGTACTTGCTTCCTGGGCAGGTTTCCCGCTTTTAAGGAAGTGGCAACCGCAGAGCGTCAGGTTAGGAGAACTGAGGAGATTTTATACATGAATATATTGAATTCCCGTACAATACCCATTATTTTCTGCTTGCTCTATGGAACTTACGATAAGCGATTGGCCTGAGAGACTGACCTTTTCACCCAGTCCATTGTCAGCATTAAGTGGGTAAATGACGAAATGTCTGGTAAAATCTGCAGACGAAGCTTTTGGGTAGCATACGTAGGTAGATGTAGCGTGCAAAGGAGCCCACAAAATGATATAAAAAGGGAGCACCCACAGATATCGACGGACTACCTCGCCGTCTGTATGTAGGTTAACAGGCAGTGCAGGTTTTCCCCAAGAGCTGGGAGCTCTTGTCTTCCTTTGCTTAAAATGTCTTGCTCTGCTTTGCTTGAAGTATCTTATTCTATTTTACCTATATGAAATGTCATGTTATGTTTAACCATTGTTCTCTTTACTTTAGCATTTAAAAGATTTTGTATTGTAATTGCAGGAATGCTTGCTCTAAGAGTAAACGTGAGTGTTCCTAGGTAACATTTTCCTTGGTGTAACTTGTTTCTCATGATGCATTTATAGATGTGTTTTCTCTCTCTCTCTGTCAGTACATTAATTGAGATACAGAGAATATCATGACAGCTGTATGATTATCTGGATTCTGTATTTTGTACTTTATGTCTCTATTCTGCGGTTTCTTTGAAGTTGCATCTTCTCATTAAACTGCCATTGTATTCTGCCTCCAATTCCATGTCTCATATGTCTGTTTTCTTCATTTTTGGAGCAAGCGTTCCTAGGCACCCCGGCTCAAATTAAGGTGCCCCTTTTGTCCCTGACTCACTCTCCTGCTCAGTTCTGTGGTGGCTCCCGGGGATCTGGGGACCGCCCCTAGCTTCCTTGACCCGTAATAGATCTTGCCTCCAACAGCCTCTCTTGCAAGTCCTGTATTGTTGGTTTGTTGCCCCTGCCCCCCTTTCCACTGCCCTCCATAGTCTGTTGTGCTTCCACGGCCCTTCCTGCCTGCTCAGTGTGGTTAAATTGTTGCCTTTGCACCCTCCTACCTGCCTTCAATTTTCAGAGTCCGTGCCCCTGGCCTCTGCCTCTCAACAGTATCCTAATGAACAACTAGATTGCTAACATTCTATATTTATCACAAAAGTGTGGAACGCCTGACATCATCTTGATGTAATCAAAACTGTAATACCTAGAGCATTTCCTTTAGAAATTACATATATGAGAGGGTCTTATTGGCATCAAAATTATGGTTAGTGCTCTAAAAGGCTAAAATAAGGACATATTTTCTGAGTTTTCAAATAGCGACAAAGCACTTTTAAATTATTTGTTATCTTTATGTTTTTTTATCCAGTTGACCACTTGATTAAATGTTGCACTTAGGGGAGATGATGTGGTGTTACTTCCAGAACTGCAGACTTTGCAACTGGGGAACCAGGTTGAAGTTTCTGCTTCAGCTCGACATTCTGTGATTCTGGTCAAATCACTTAGTTTCCCCATGTCTACAACCAAAATGAATGTGTTCTTGTGTGATGTAACCAATGCTCATGTAAAGCACTCCAATACCTGACAAGTCTGCACTATATAACACTGCAAAAACACAAAATAATAAGTGTTTTGCACACTTCTGTCATTGGGCTATATTTGGGCTACATCTGGGTGATTTTGGGCTACATTTGGGCTCTTTTGTCTCCGGTGGCCATCTTGGGAGATTTATTTGTTATGAAGTTTCCTAATTTCCTCATGTACTGCAGTCTCCTCAGTAGGAAATGCTTTCAGTTTTTTACTTTGATTCCATCATGAAGGTATTCAGATATGTCACACATTTGCCATAAATTCTGAATGTTAGCACTCTAGTTGCTCATTAGATCATTGTAGTAAAACTACTGCACCATGGAAGTCTGCTCCTGGTATTAAAAGTGCATGTTTCAGTCTGCATGTCAGAATTTTTTTAATGAAATAGAAGAGGATTTGAGAAGTCACTCAAAATGTGCCCTCATTTTCTTTCTTCAGCTTTAATCATAATTTCTATGGCAAAATGAACCTCCTCATTGTGTTCCTTTTTAAATTAAATGTTTTAAGTGTTACCAGTTTATTCCAATCAAGATGGCTTCAGGTGTGCCATACTTTTGTCATAATGAAGACAGTAAGCGCTCTAGTTGTTTTTAAGAACATTCTGGGACATTCTGTCATTGGGCTATACTTGGGCTACATCTGGGTGATATTTGGGCTACATTTGGGCTCTTTTGTCTCTGGTGGCCATCTTGGGAGACTTATATGTTATGAAGTTTCCTAATTTCCTCATTTACTGCAGTCTCCTCAGTAGGAAATACTTTCAGTTTTTTACTTTGATTCCATCAAGAAGGCATTCAGATGTGTCACACATTTGCCATAAATTCAGAATGTTAGCATTCTTTTTGCTCATTAGATCACTGTAGTAAAGCTACTGCTCACCAGGGAAAACTGCTGCTGGTATTGAAAGTGCATGTTTCAGTCTGCATGTCAGAATTTTTTAATGAAATAGAAGAGGATTTGAGAAGTCACTCAAAATGTGCCCTAATTTTTCTTTCTGCAGCACTAATCATACTTTTTATTGAAAAATGAACCCCCTCATTTTGTTCCTTTTTAAATTAAATGTTTTAAGAGTTACCACTTTAATCCAAGCAAGATGGCTTCAGGTGTGCCATACGTTTATCATAAGTAGGACTGTTAGCGCTCTAGTAGTTCTTTGGAACACTCTGGGAAGCTGCAGTAGAACACAAAGGAATCAACTGACAGTCTCTGCCCTTGTTGGATGTACATGTTTTACTGAGAATGTCAGACTTCATTCTCACATGACTGAGAAAGATAATGTGAATTTACAGAAAATAAGCTCTCAGTTTAGCCTATAGATCACCTTCCAAACCTCTGTGGTAAAAGCATGAGAAAATATTTTTCTCTCAATCATGATATCCCAGCAGAAGGCTTTTTCACATGGTGAAATCACCTTAGAACATACCACAATTCCTAAAATGAGTATGGTACCATCAACAAATGATTTATAATGTAACTAAAGTCTTAAAACCTTCTATTAACTGCAATGCTTTTTAATGAGGTGCTATCATGTATATTGGTCCCAAGATGGCTGCCAACACTTCTTGGATGAAGTGCTGACAGCCAATCAGATCTCAGGATGAGATGTGTGGTTAGGCTCCGCCCACATATATATATGCTTTTAAATGCTATTTTCTCAGGATCTACTGAACAGATTTACACCAAACCTACAAAAGGCACTTCCTTGACCTAGGGACTACCTCTCTGCCAAATTTCTAGTAATTCTGTTCAGCCGTTCGGGCTGTAGCTCTGTCTAAAGGTCCTATGGAAAAATGCATGGGAAAAACGCGTTTTGGGACCCCCCTTTTATCTCAGCCCCCGCTTGACGAATCCCCCCGAGACTTTCAGGGTAGGAGCGGAGCGTAGCGCCCCACCTATTTTGAGAAATTCGCGAGGATTCATCGACCGGCGCCAAAGTTATTCAAAATAGAATGTTGCGGATTTCCTATGGAAACGTGGTCCTAACTATAACTATCTACTGGCGACCGCCAGTAGATAATATATATATATATATATATATATATATATATATATATATATATATATATATATTCCAACCAAATCCGATTTCCCATAAAAATCAGACACCGACACTGGAGATGCTTTCTGCCATCCGGCTTGGATTTTTATTCTTCACGTAACGCGTTTCGGGACAACTCCCTTGATCACACAATTACATGCGAACTAATCAGTTTCTTTTAAAACCAAATGCAGTGTCACATGATTTGTTGCTCAATAAACATGGAAAACAGACTATTGTTCGTTTTTTATCAGACGATTTTCTAAAAAGTTATCTTGACATAGTGCCATTAATCTTTTTACATCATCAATTCTAATTCACTACTAGTCTTAGATGGATTAAATTTAAAAAGATACATATTAATTCATATATTTACAATTTAATCAACTCATCCATCTAGACACTAATCGAATATAGGAAAAAGGGGGACACTATTTAGAATAATTTACATCATTATTTCTTTAACATGCTGTCCTTGTTATTCCATGTTACAAATTGTATATTACACATCGTCAATTAATCTTTGTCCACATGTCATAGTTTTTATGTACTTCAACCCACGGCAATTATTTCATTTCAAACCTCTGTTGATAGAAAAGAAGAGGGGGGGATAAAAGGAGAAAATAAAAGGACATGTATTACTACCTAATCTTTTAAAGGTAGTACAAGGATCAAATTTTAAAATGATAAAGTGCTAGTGCTTGTTTTCATAAAGTGCAAGTGCCTTATTATGTACAACAACCGCAATTTTATCACAATAAAGTGCTAGTGCAATACAGTACTAATGATGGATCCTTTCAATGCCTATTAACATAGTCCTTTCATTTCTAAAAAACTCTCCTTATGACGATGTATTTACAAGTAAAAAACACATAGGAGGAGCAATCATTTGTGACATAGTGCAACTAAAAACAGCAATGAAGATTAAAATCAAAACCAATTAATAACGGTACCTCTATTTTAAATGCACATGTAGATCTTCTTCGACATTATATATATATATATATATATATATATATATATATATATATATATATATAGTTAGGACCTTGTTTCTATTCAAAAAGCGTTTTTTGTTTTCCCAATAACTTTGGCACCGGTTGACGAAACTTCCAAAACTTATGGCCCGCTCCGGTCAGCTCCTATCCTGAAAGTTTCGGGTGAATCGCCAAGCGGGGGCCGAGAAGAAAGGGGGGTCCCAACACGTGTTTTCTCCATGTTATTTCCCATAGGAAACTATAGACACGACTACAGCCCGAAATGCTGAACGGAATTACACTAAATTTGGCAAAAAGGTAGCCCTTGGTTCAGAAAGAGACCTTTGTTTTTTAAATGGTGTGAATCCGTTCAGTAGTTGCTGAGAAATTCAAAAAATAATGGTCAAAAAATGAATTTCCCATAGGAAACTTTATGCAAGGCTACAGCCGAAACTACTGAACGGATTTACCACAAATTTGGCAAAAAGGTACTGCTTGGCTCAGAAAGCAACCTATTTAAAAATAGTGTAAATCCGTTCAGTAGTTGCTGAGAAAATCAAAAATAAAAGTTTTGATATTTAGAGGCGTGGTAGATCTGCGCACCCTCCCGATCACGAGCTGCATTCTAATTGGCTGCCAACACTTCAAACCAGGAAGTGTTGGCAGCCATCTTGTGCCTCGATAGAACCGAGGCACAAGAAAAAGGGGGCAGGGTAGAAACACCCTGACCCCCTAAGCCTCTCAGGTCCAAAAAAAGCATTTAAAAAAAAAAAAAGAAATCGCGAGATGTGCGGAGGATCCGCGGATCTGGCTGCGAAAATAAAAAAAATTAAGTGTGGGCTCCGCGCTTTGTTATTTATTAGCCCCTGGGTGGGCGAAGTCCCGGGGGCATGTGAAATATATATTTGCAGGGGCCTGGGGGGACCCCCGCAGTCCCGGGACCTTCACCCCCGGGGCTTTCTATAAATATTTGCGGGGGGCACACAGCCCCCCCCGCAGCCCCGGGGACCGCCACCCCCCGGGGCTTTATTTTAAATGGGTGGGGGGCCTCCAAGGCTCCTCAAACCCTGGGGACCGCCACCCCCGGGGCTTTCTTTACATATTTGCGGGAGGCACATGGCCCCTCGCATCACCAGGGACCGCCACTCCCGGGCTTGTTTTTTTTAAAACTACCTGAGTGGGGGGTGCGCTCGAGCCCCCCACACGCCCCAGGGACCGCCACCTCCCCGGGGCACTAACTATGCAAATTTGGGGGTCCGGTACGGAGTCCCAACCCCTGGGGACCACCATCTCCCCTGTGGCGCGTTTTAAGTTGGGGAATTAATTCCTCTTCAATCCTGAGGGTCCCTGGGGGCCAACTAGCCCACCAGGTACCTCCAGTAAGCACCACAGAGCTGCGTTGCAGAGTAGTGTAAAAAGCGGCGTGGCCTCTGAACACCTCTCTGCAGCGCAGCTCCCTGAAGCATACTGGAGGTACCTGGTGCGCTAGTTGGCACCCAGGGACCCTCAGGATTGAAGAGGAATTAATTCCACAACTTAAAATGCGACACAGGGCGTGTTTGCACACATGTCACCTCAGGCCCGGCTCCTTCCTTCACCACTGTGCAAACGTGCCCCCTGGCGAGTTGTAAATTGGGGAATTAATTTCCCTTGAATACTGAGGGTCCCTGGGGGCCAACTAGCCCACCAGGTACCTCCAGTATGTGCCAGGGAGCTGCGTTGCAGAGAGGTGTTCAGAGGCTACGCCCCTTTTTACACCTCTCTGCAACGCAGCTCTGTGGCGCTTACTGGAGGTACCTGGTGGGTTAGTTGGATCCCAGGGACCCTCAGGTGTCAAACGGACTTTATCCCCCAACTTAAAACGGCCACAGGGCGTGTTTGCACACATGTAACCTCAGGGCCCCCCCTCCCTTCACCAGTCTGCAAACGCACCCCGTGGCGCGTTTTAAGAGGTAGATTTAATCCCCCTGCCCTATTATGTACTAGGGTCTTACAGAGGAGGTCATGCTAATCACAGGGGTACCCCAACGCATAGTGTTCCCTAGTGTATGTAGGTGTTTTCACTGTATTCTAAGTGTCTTTTAGCATAGCACTGGCTCTAGGCCTGGTTAGTCAGAGTCAGTTACCACCAGTACCCGTCTGAAAAGGTTGTGGGCAGAGGAGGACTTTCTGCTCCTCTATTGGGGGCATATCAGCAACAACCGGTGATAGTTATCGCTAAGCGCACTTCGCACTAGGATAGTTATCGCCGGCTAGCGTGGATTTTTATCGCTGAGATAGCATGC
The DNA here is from genome assembly GCF_964204655.1 of Triturus cristatus. NCBI lineage: Eukaryota > Metazoa > Chordata > Amphibia > Caudata > Salamandridae > Triturus > Triturus cristatus. The sequence goes on along the minus strand of NC_140592.1, from coordinate 1,248,580,358 downwards.
TATTAGCAACGCTTATCTCAAAAGCGGTAAATATCCTAGCGCTAACTGCCTAACGTGAGATTATCGCTGGAAACCCAGCGATAATCTCACGAAATGTGGCGTTAGCTTGTTGATAGGGCCCCACAAATTTAGCCATGCTATCCACCTTCCATAGGATATCATGGCTAAGTCAGTCCTGAAGCAGGCGTAAGGAAAGTAGCGATAAGAGGGGTTATCGCTACATTTCTTGCTGCTATGCTTCATAGCGTGGGGCTTGATGGTAGGAGAAATGTCGCTTAGCGACATTTCTCCTGTCATGTCAGGTCAGGAACGCCCACTTTATATCTCATTAGAGATGCACAGCTGGGCGTTAAGAAGTTGTGCGCTAATGCAAGGTTTCACACGTTAGCGTGACCTTGCTAATTAGGCGATAAAATTATCGCCGCTTTTCGGCCGAAAGCGGCGATCATTTTCTATCGCCGCCTTGTAAATATGCCCCATGGTTCTTTCTGCAAATCTCTTCTTCCTCCTGCATTTTTCTTCGTCTTTGTGGACTACTGTTGCTTCTTTCTGCATTTTTTTTATTTTTATTTCTGTGCGTTGTTTCTACTTTCATCACATGTCCTACCTCTGTAGGCATAGTTAGAAACTAGCATTTAAAAAACCTTTGAAATTCACTGAAAAAACCATAGGTTTTAGGGAAAGATTTAGGGGCACATTTACGTTTCCTAGCGCATCCCTGCAAATCAGCAGGGATGCGCCAGGGAAGATGCGTCACGCAAGTTTGCCCTTGCGCCACCGCAGATGCACCGCATTTACAATGCGGTGCATCGTGGCGCAAGGACAAGCAGATGCGTGACGCATCTGCCGGCGTAAGGTTGGCGCAGTGCTGAAGTTGTGTCGCAAGCGCGACGCAACTCCAGCACTGTTCCAACCTGCCCTATCCCTAACATGGTGCGTGACGCCTTACGCCTGCTTGAAGCAGGCGTAAGGATTTGACGCACCAGCGTCGGAAAAGTGACTGCGTGAAATCTTGTAGATTTCACTGCGTCACTTTTCCAAGGCTTTTTCCGACGTAACGCCCACCCTGCATACATTAAACCTGACGCGGGTTTAATGTGGCGCAGGGCTTTACAACGTGACGCATCTCCCTGGATGCGTCACGTTGTAAATCTGTCGCAGCATGGCGCTAGCTTTGTGCTGCCGCTGCGTCACAAAAGTGACGCAACGGCGGCGCAAATGTGGCGCATGGGGCTTGCAAATCTGCCCCTTAGTTAGTTGGACATTTCACTCCTACAAAACCATAGAAATTCCCCCGTTATAGTTAGTTCAGCTAACTATAACTCGCGCCCCCGCAATGCACTGCTGATGACGTCACATATTACATCACTCATGACATGGTCAGTGACATCACTGATGACATCACTGATGACATCTCAAATAGAAGATGGTCATGGAGAGTGAAACAAACATGGTCCCACGAAACCACTGGAAAAGCCAGAAAGTAGAGCAGAGTTTGGGCTGAGATGCAGGGCCTTGTTTACAATGATTTGGCATAAGACAGCGCCGCAAGTATTTTTGCGGCGCTGCCCTACACCAAATTGAGAGGACAGGAATGCACCGTATTTACAAGATACAGTTCATCCCTGTCCCTTCAGCCAGAGCCGTTACACAATATGGCGCCTAATGCCAATGCAGGCACCCTTGCACAGTGGTGCAAGGCTATCTGCTTTGTTGGCAGGATTGTTTTTGTGAAGGAAAGAACACCTTCCTGTACAAAAACAATCCATGGAGGCGTTTCTCCTCTCTATGTGTTTGCTGCATAATGCAGCACACGTGGAAAGAGGAAAAAACGAGGAGAAATAAACATATTTCCCCTCGTTATGCCTGCCGTGGGGAGGCGTACAGTTTTGATGCATTTCCAGATTTACAGATCCTTGTAAAACTGGAAATGCATCAAAACCCCCACCAGAACACCCATCGAACGCCTCCCTGACACAGTGTAAGGCAACGCAGTTACTTGCCCTGCGTTGCTTTACACCATATCTATGAGGCCATAAAAAGACATGCAAAGTGGCTTTGCGTGGCCTCATAGATATGAGTCTGCACTCTGCGCCACCGGAGTGTCATAAAAAGTGATGCACGGGCAGCGCAAGAGGCTTGAAAATAAGCCCCCAAGAGACTGTATACATGGGGCTCAACATGAAAAACATAGAAAGATGGTTTATTTTATAGACAAAAGGAGAAACTAAAGTATAGAGTGTAATAGAGGAGGAGAAAAGGAAGCAGCAATGAGAAAGAAAAGGAAAACAGCAAGAAAGTATGAAAGAGATACCTGCAGAAAGATAAGGTCCCAAGGTGCTATATGGTCGAAGACACCTGGAGATGTGTTAGAGAAGAGAGGGTGGTAATAAAAAGGAAATAGAAAAAGGAGGGAGGGAAGAAATGTAGAACTCAAGAAAATCCTCTAAGGGGATGCGAACGAGACAGCATAACGGAAGAGCAGAGACAGCAAGAGAAATAGGGCAAAGGCGATTGGAAAATCAATAATGTAAACATAGCAACAGGATGGAAGAGGAAAAGTAGAATATGTGAATGGCAGAGAGAATGGAAAGAAAGGTAAAGGCTTGCACAAGAATTGGAGAAACCATAGGATGATCAGAGATAATGGAAACAAAGAGATGGGAAGTGAGAGGGAGGAAAGAGATACGAAGGAGAAAGAGCAATGGAGAGGGGAACTTTAAGTGGACAGTGAGAAACGCAGTGCTTAAAAAGGGAGGGCATAGCAAAAAAGAAAAAATTAGATGGGAAAGAACAGAAAAGGAAAAATATATTGGCCGTGGAGAATGGAAAATATGGGAAGGGACTGGAGAGGAAGGGAGAAGAAATAAGAAGGACACAAATTAAGGAAGGAAGAGGATGGGAAGCGAGAGGTAGGAGTTAGGTATGGGGAAAGAGCGAGGGAGAGGGGAGATGAACAGAGTAAATATAGGCAGAAATGGAGAGGGTAAACAAAAAGAAATTGAGACAAGCTTTCAAAGTGAGGTAGAAATCGAGATGGAAAAGGCAGGAAAAACATATGGATGAGTGAGAGGGATGTGGGAAAGAGAGAGTAGAAGTACTTAGGGGCATATCAGCAAGGGCCAGCGAGGATAATCTTAGCGTGAGGATAATTATCGCCGGCCAAGTCTGAATATTATCGCGGAGATAGCGTGCTATTAGCAACGCTTATCTCCAAAGCGATAGAAATTCAGAGCGCAAGCTGCCTATTGTGAGATTATCGCTGGAAATACAGCGATAATCCCACAGGGTTTGGCGATAGCTTGCTGATAGGGATAGACATACTTAGCCATGATATCCACCTTACATAGGATATCATGGCTAAGTCAGAAAAATACCAGACGTAAAAAAGCAGCGTTAACCGCGGTTAGAGCTGCTTTTTTAATCTCTAACAGGGTTAGCAATATCCTTGATAATAGGAGAAATGTCGCTTAGCGACATTTCTCCTATTATTTTACTCTGGAACGCCCCCTTTGCATCTCATTAGAGATGCAAGGGTAAGCGTAGAGTAAAAGGGTGCTAACATGCAAATTTGCATGTTAGCACCCTGTTGCTGATAGGGCGCTAGTTTTATCTCTGCTTTTTTGGCTTTTAAAGCCAAAAAAGCAAAGATGAAACTATCGCCCTATTTACAAGAGGGTGCTAACATGCATAATCGCATGTTAGCACCCTTTTTCCCAACGCCTCCCTTTGCATCTCTAATGAGATGCAAGTGGGCATCACTGGGCAATACAGCCTTGCAAATATCGCTGATGTGCACATCGCAATATTTACAAGGCTGCCCCACCATTTGAGCAGATGTTCTCCGAAAACTAACGTCTGCTAAAATCCTGACTTATCCATCCCTAACATAGGGGGTGGATTATGCTGCTACGACCACATGGTCGTATCAGCAAGGTTATCGCCCTTTTGCATGGAACAATGCTGGAAAACCAGCGATGCTCCCAGCAAAACGGCGATTTCCCCCGCTATCTCTGGAATTTATATCGCCCTGGAGCAATGCGTTGTTGATAATGCGCTACCAGGGCAATAAATTACAGAGATAGACGGCAATGAATAACAAAGCGCTAAGCGCGCTTTGCGTTATTTATCGCCGTTCCTTGCTGATATGCCCCTGAGAGAGGAGAGAAAGTGAAAGGAAAGAAGGAGATGAGGAATGCAAATGGAAACTGAGAGACCTGTGAGGACAGAGATACATCAGGTGCACTGATGCTCAGAGGAGTGGGGTTGTTACTCAATCTTTGGCTGCCTTTAATACGGACTTTAGGTGGAAGTGGTTAATTTTCTTTATTTCCTTTAGGCCTTGACATGACACCCTTACTATACCACCGCTCTACACTGCAAGGAAACAACACCTTTTCACAAGAGGAGACTAAGCCCTGGTCCTCGCTTGGATACATATGCATAGTGTGGTTTTCTGACAAAATGTATTAGAAGCTTTGGGATAAGTACCAGCTATAAGATGCAAAGACTCAAGAATTAATGGTCTAGCCTGTATCAAAGTGCGCAAACAACAGTTGATGGACAGAATGCAGAACAATGTCATACATTCACCCCAGTACAGAGATCGGGGCCTAAACTCATTGTTATCTTGCTCACCATGCCATTCCAGTTTGAACCCAGCCATATGCAAATCAGTCTTGACCCTGTGCCTCATGGGAACAGTCCAGCCCGAACTGTCAAGCCTGGTCCTCCCTGGACTGGAAACAAACATCCTAGAACCAGTTACAGGGTTTCACCCCTCTTCAGCCAGGATAGCTTGACTCCAGTGGCATGGAGAGCACAGGATTCACGTCTGAGCATACCCATCCCACTCGGGGTGACAAATGCAAAAACAAGAGTTGATGGACAGAATGCAGAACAATGTCATACATTCACCCCAGTACAGAGATCTGGGCCAAAATCCATCGTTTTTTTGCTCACCATGCCATTCCTGTTTGAACCCAGCCATATGCAAATCAGTCTTGACCCTGTGCCTCATGGGAACAGTCCAGCCCGAACTGCCAGACCAGGTCCTCCCTGGACTGGAAACAAGCATCCTAGGACTGATTTCGGGGTTTCACCCCTCTTCAGCCAGGATAGCTTGATTCCAGTGGCATGGTGTGCACGGGACTCACGTCTGAGCATACCCGTCCCACTCGGGGTGACAAATGCAAAAAACAACAGTTGATGGACAGAATGCAGAACAATGTCATACATTCACCCCAGTACAGAGATCTGGGACTAAATCCATCGTTGTTTTGCTCACCATGCCATTCCAGTTTGAACCCAGCCATATGCAAATCAGTCTTGACCCTGTGCCTCATGGGAACAGTCCAGCAGGGGTTCATTCGTTGAACAATGCTATATTGCTGTACACACTATTCCGTATTTTTTCAGTAGGTATGGCCACCAGTACCATTGCTGTAGTAATGATATTGTTGTAGCACTAGTGCACGCACGAGCAGACGCTAACCGTTCGTGAGCTGCTTTGACCAGATCCATTCGAAGTCACTCAATAGGGATATGTCTATCTCAATCCTTGGTGCAAAAACTGTATAAATTGTGTCTTTGGTGCCGTCATAAGAGTACATAGAAGGAAAACTATCAGCGACCTCTTTCCCTTTCAGAGTTTCCTGAATTGCCACCATAATATCTGCATCACTCTTTGTTTTCACCACTGGCTCTGCAGTTACGTCACCCGCACAGTTCCCTTTACCATGAATTCCTTCCCTTTTATAAGCCATCATTTGTTGTACGTGAACCAGAGATAGCTCATCCTGTAGGGTGGCCACCTTTCCACACAGCTGTTCAGCCTTTATCGATTTCCATCTTGCATCTCTGAGTCCAGTTAAGTCCAACACCATGAGTGTGCAAACTAACAGGTCAACCTTCGGAAGGGCTCGGAGTAAGACATGCTATTGAATCACCTGAAGTTTGAGTAGGCAGTGAACTTGTTTCTTGTGTGTGGGGGGTCTTGTCCGAGAGGGAGTATATAAGTTGTGTGCCACCGGTATAGAAGAGTATGTTGATGTTGTGTGCGTGGATGAAGTTGGCCAGAGGGATCATGTATGTGTTGAAGAGGGTGGGGCTGAGTGATGAACCTTGAGGTACTCCGCAGATGAGTTTGCGGGCATCTTCGGAGTAAACTGCCAGGCTTACATAATTATCTGCATATAGTGCGAATTGCGTGATTCAGCTAAGCCCTGGAAAAGTAAAACATGTGACTTATAACTGTTCAGCGTTGTCTATGAATAGGGAGATGGGTGGTGGGTGGGGCAGAATGTGCTGTCATTACTTGAGGACTCTTTGCTCATAGGAGCAAACCACAGTCTAATTTGAAGCAGACCACAGAGTTAAATATCCTCTTCCAAGCCTATCTTAGGAGCTGGTTGCAACTCAGCTAGATTTAGCAACAAATAATGTATTTGAGCTGAGATCACATTTAAACATCTTTGCACAGAAGGAAGTGGTGAGCTGAAAAGTTCTTCCAAAGGTGGGAGGTGGACTTAAAATAAGCCTGCAGCAGTTGCATCTAGAATGACGAATAATCCCCGGACTCTCTGCGTGGAAGCTCATCTTGTAAGCAGTGCACGTGTCAGGCTAGAGCAAGCGAGCCCAGAGGATGGGAGGCAGGAGGGGACGTCTGCGTAGGCGGGATGGAGGGATCGCATGCAGGCTGGCTCAGTCCTGCTCCTAGGAGGCTCGTTAGTCACAGGCAGCAGAATTCCTGCTATGGTTCTGAGAAAACGAGCACAGTGTAGGCTATAAGGAGGGGAGATCAAACAGGAGCACCCCAAAACAACCTCGCGGCAAGATGTTTGGTAGATCATCAAAATGTTGATGAAGAAGTTTTTTTTGGGGGATGGCAGAGCTGAATGTTATTGGAGATTGATTTTCCTAAGGCAGCTTCAAAGCACCAGAGACAAACAAAAGGTGAAGCAGAGAAGCAGGGGGCTTGGGAGGAAGAGAAAGGCCGTGGGCAATTATCCAAAGGGCACCGGGGGCTGACAGAGAAAGTGGCGATTGGTGGTTGTTTCTTTAACAAGTATTGTTAAGCTCAACTCGGGCAAACAGAAACTATTCACCCATGTTCGACTTTGGACTGCCGCCACGATCTAGGCATGTCTATCCAAACCTACCAAGGTTATAAAGAACTCTGGGATGTTTATCGACTCTGACTTAATAAAAGTTATCAAGAGTCTGGTGATTAATAGAAAGTACAGTTACCAAATGTAGGGGCATATCAACAACAACCAGCGCTAATTATCTCTAAGCGCACTTAGCGCTAGGATAATTATCGCCGGCTAGCGTGAATTTTTATCGCTGAGATAGCGTGCTATTAGCAACGCTTATCTCAATAGCGATAAAAATCCTCACGCTAACAGGCTAACGTGAGATTATCGCTGGAAACCCAGCGATAATCTCACGTTACCTTGTTGATAGGGACAGGCAAACTTAACCATGATATCCTCCTTCCATAGGATATCATGGCTAAGTCAGAAAAATACCAGACGTAAAAAAGCAGCGTTAACCGCGGTTAGCGCTGCTTTTTTTTATCTCTAACAGGGTTAGCGATATTCTTGATAATAGGAGAAATGTTGCTTAGCGACATTTCTCCTATTATTTTACTCTGGAACGCCCCCTTTGCATCTCATTAGAGATGCAAGGGGAAGCGTAGAGTAAAAGGGTGCTAACATGCGAATTTGCATGTTAGCACCCTGTTGTTGATAGGGCGCTAGTTTTATCTTTGCTTTTTTGGCTTTTAAAGCCAAAAAAGCAGAGATAAAGCCCTTGTTGATATGCCCCCAAGAAGGCAAGACTTCTTGTCCCTCTTATCTCTCCTTGAACGCTTGTATATCACATTGAATGAACTATATGACTAATAGCAGCTTCCACCCATTCTAAATGTGGCATCTCAACTGCAAATAAAACTTTGCTAATCGTGATTTCAATAGAGAGGAAATTCCATTTAGGTTTTTATGGGCACTTTACTAAAAACATCCTGAATTTCGGTGAGCAAATTCTACCGGCTGCTTTCCAAAGGGTAACTTCAACTTAGCATGGAGTCGGAAGGACTAGATCTGGTCTCAAAACATTAGGGCCAGATGCATAAAGAAACCGCTTTGCGATTTCCTAATTGCAAATCTTTGTGATTCACAATTAGGAAATCGCAAAACGGAAGGCATGAAAGTGTTTGGAACACTTTTAGCGATTCCTAGGGGATCATAAATGACCTACCTTATGAATATTAATGAGGTAGGTCGCAATTTGTGACCCCCTAGGAATCGCAAAGATCATAGGGATGGTGGCTCAGCAGACCACCATGTCTGTGATTTATTGTAGATAAAGCAATTTTTGTTTTGGAAATGCAGCCCATTTTCCTTAAAGGAAAACAGGATGCGTTTCAAAAACAAAAATGAAAAGATTTCTTTTCATTTTTTAAGAGCAGGCAGTGGACCGTGGGCCCACTGCCTGCTCTTAAAAAATATTTTACAAACATTCAGAATGGGGAAGGGGACACTTGTGGACCCCTTCCCATTTGCAAATGGGTTACCACCTACTTAAAGTAGGTGGTAAAATGCAAATGTTTTGCGACTGCATTCATGGTCACAAAACATTCATGCATACCGTTAGGATTTGCTATTTGGAAGGGACGCCCTAAACACGCCCCTCCAAATGGCGAATCGCAAACCCATTTTGCGATTCGGTAACAGGTTACCGAATCGCAAAATTGTGTTTGCTGCATCGGAAAAGCATTTTTTGCAATCACAAACGGGCCGATTTTGCAATTCGGCCTGTTTGCGAAGAGGAAAATACTTGATGCATCTGCCCCTAAGGGCTTTATTTTGAGTTTGGCGGTTCGATAGACTGCAAAACCCACAGTGGGGTGCTACTGCCGCACCAATGATCTGACCGCCCTATTACAAGTAGGGCGGTCGGACCGCCATTAGACCGCTGCTGCCGCCAAGGATCCATGATCTCTGGCATTCTTGCAGCGATTGGAGGCCCTTAATATGCTGGCAGTGCCACTGCGGTACATTCAAGAATATTAGGAGTTTCCTCACTGCCACATTTTTCAGATCGGTGAGCCCACCATGAAAAGTGTGGTGGTGGTGAAACAAAGGGGGCCCTCTAGGGCCTCTGCACCGGGAGATGCATGCAGGTGGGCACCTAGTGTGCCCCCTTTGTATGCATGCACCCCCAGTTCATGCATGGCATGGACTTGACAGTCCACGCCCTGCAGGAAGGTGCAATGGTGTTCCATTGTGGTGCCTTGCTAAGGCTCACGTATGAGCCTTAGCATTACACCGCTGTGGCCCAGCCACTGCAGGACCACTCGACCTGGATTCCAGTCGTAATCCAGCAGGCGGTCTCGTTATGGCTTTGGCGGTGTGGCAGCAGGGCGCTGGCATGGCAGCTGGCTGTCACACCGCCAAAGTCATAATAAGGTCTCAGGCCTACTCTGTGATGCCCTAGAGTGATCTTTCCATCTCCATAAATCAAATTGGAGTGAGTTTTCTGGATGAAAAACGAAATGAACTTAAATCATTCTCATCGAGACCCATTGCGGCAGTTGATCTCCTGATGTTGATGAAGGGAGAGTATCACCTTAGAACTAACCTTGCAGGACCTGCTTATCCAGAAAGACATTCAAGTACGCGGTCCTGGCAGACAAAGAACCCTACCCACCGAGTCTCCTGGTATTGTGTGTTTCCTGCATGGCCAATAGTAGTTTTCCCTATGTTAGCTTAACTGTGCACATTGTAGGCCTTATGTTTTCATTGTATATGTTACTATATAAACACGCTTGCTATTGTGCCACATTGTACTTTCAAACGGAACATGCATGGGTTTTCGCGTTCTGTTCTTTTCCTGGGATTTAGTCTGAGTACCACCGATGAGGTCAAACAACAATGGGGCATATGCTCAAGGACCTATCGCTAAGTTAGCGGCACTTAATCGCAGCCTAAGTGGCGATAAATTAATCGCACTGTTCACAAGCAGGTGCTAACAGCCTATTTCACCAGTTTTCCGGTGATAGCAGCCACAAAAAGCATTGCCACAGATGACGCCGGCAACTAATGCTGATGAGATGCAGAGTAGGCGTTCCTGTGCAAACAGCTGCGACAACACTACTTCGCAACATTCTCAATAACCAGCCAGATTGGCGATAAGATGACAAACAATGCGATAAGGCTCATTAGAAGCAGGGATTTAACACATGCTTCGACCTGGTGTTTAAGTCGGACGTCACCCTGCACCATAAAGAGAGTCCAGCCCAGAGCCACACCTGAAGAACAACAGATGCCATGGAACAACTCATCATGCAGCTCGGAGCCCCAAAAGGGCCAAAACACCCACCGCCACAACCCTCAGGCTCACCCCAGACCCTGGATCCCCCCTATCCCTCCCGGACCACCACAGAGGCAATGCAGACAAAGACAGCGGACCTTCAGAAAACGCACCAGCCACACAGACTTAACACCAGAGGATGTCATTGCCCACTACAGGCTCAAAAGGACAACCATCCTACACATCCTGACCATCATTGTCCACAGGCTGACATACCAACACAACGGACAACCAACATCTCTCCGCAGACAAAGCTGCTGGCTGTGCTGCACCTGTTGGCCTCTGGTACCTTCCAACCAACAACTGCCAGAGTCGGAGGAGTCTCACAGCAAGCCCTATCCAAGTTCCTCACACCTGTCTTGGATGCCATCATCATCTTGGTACCCCAGTACATTCACTTCCCACACACTGCGCAGGAACAGCTGGAAACAAAGCAAGGCTTCTGCCCCATAGCTGCCTTCCTGCACGTGTTGGGGGCAATCAACTGCACACATGTACTCTTCGTGCTCCCTGCCGCCACTGCACACAATTACCGTAACAGGAAGCACACGCATTCCATCAATGTGCAGGCAACAGCGGACCACCGTGGACTCTTCACCAATGTCGTCGCCAACTACCCAAGCAGTGTGCATGATTCCTTAATCTTCCGATAGTCCATTATCAACCAGCACTTAGAGGCTGGCGCCTATGGGAATGCAGTGCTCGTTGGTAAGTACCAAATGAACACACCACACACCTCAACTCCACAACCATGCAACTCACAACCCTTCGGAATGCACACGTTACAAACTCACACACAACATGCCAAACAACATGCCCACCTACCAGACATGACAGCACACCTTCCAGTGGTGACCTGGGAAGCCATGTACATGAGCCATCAACGGCATGGCACCTCAGCCACACAATTGCAGAATGTGGGAAGAGGTGGGAACCATTCATGTGCAAAGGAAGCAAGTGACCCATGAATGAGAATGTACACAATGCCAAGTGTGGCGTGGATGCGCTGGCCAGACTGCATTATGCAGACCACAGACATGCCCATTTTGACATATACTGCTGGTGTTTGGAGTGTAGTGAAGAGTGGACACAACCATGTTACCCCAGGCAGTGGGGAAGAGCACGGAAAGTAGGTCATTACGTCCCTCCCTGTAAGCGTGAGCGAAGTGGGCTGGCCCGGCGTACAAAGCAGTACAAAAGGGGGTGGTGATGGACGGAGCATCAGAACCAATCAAACACTCACACCCAGTCAACAGATCTGGGTTTGATCCATCACCGTTCTTTAGCCCACTCTGCCACCCCAGTTCAGACATGGCCATATGCAAATCGTCTGACCCTGTGCCTCATGGGAACAGTCCAGCCCGAACTGCCAAGCCATGCCTTCCCTGGACCGGAAACAAGCTTCCTAGGACCGGGTTCTGGCATTTCAGCCGTCTTCAGCTAGGCTTGCTTGAATCCAGTGGCAAAGTGAGCAAGGGACTCACGTCTGAGCATACCCTGCCAACTTATGGCGAGTAAAGCAGTACAAAAGAGGGTGGTGATGGACGAAGCATCAGAACCAATCAAACACTCACACCCAGTCAACAGATCAGGGTTTGATCCATCACCATTCTTTAGCCCACTCTGCCACCCCAGTTCAGACATGGCCATATGCAAATCAGTCTGACCCTGTGCCTCATGGAAACAGTCCAGCCCGAACTGCCAAGCCATGCCTTCCCTGGACCGGAAACAAGCTTCCTAGGACCGGTTTCTGGCATTTCAACCGTCTTCAGCCAGGCTTGCTTGAATCCAGTGGCAAAGTGAGCAAGGGACTCACGTCTGAGCATACCCTGCCAACTTACGGCGTACACCAGGCCAGCGTAGGGGTGTGAATAAAAAGCCTGTAGCTCTGGGCGTGGTTCTCTTCTGGAATGCAAATCACACAAAATGATGGACGGAATGTTGCACATTGGCAAAACATTCACCGCCAGTCATAGATCTGGGTTTAATCCATCGTTATTTTGCTCACCACGCCACCCCAGTTTAGACATGGCCATATGCAAATCAGTCTTGACCCTGTGCCTCATGGGAACAGTCCAGCCCGAACTGCCAAGCCATGTCTTCCCTGGACCGGAATCAAGCATCCTAGGACCGGTTTCGGTGTTTCACCCCTCTTCAGCCAGGATTTCTTGACTCCAGTGGTGTAGTGAGCATGGGACCCACGTCTGGGCATACCCTTCCCACATAGGGCGAACAGCAAAACACACAAGATGATGGACGGAATGTTGCACATTGGCATGAAACCGGTCCTAGGATGCTTGATTCCGGTCCAGGGAAGACATGGCTTGGCAGTTCGGGCTGGACTGTTCCCATGAGGCACAGGGTCAAGACTGATTTGCATATGGCCATGTGTGCTTCTGTGAGGTGCTGGGAGCCATCCATGGTGGTGTGTGCTTGCTGCTGTGTGGTCTGTGCAGGGGATGGGGTCACCTGGATGCAGCTGGGCTGCCCTGCTCCTGGGTTTGGGGTGCGGAGTGCGTCCACAAGCCGTTGGAGGGTTTCAGGGCAAATGTCCAGGGGGTCCTCTTCATTATCACTGAAGAGATGTCTGCTCTGCTCTGCAGGAGGTGTGTTGATTGTCCCTCTGCAATGTAAAGGGGAGATGCTGGCTGACAGTGTGTTCCATGTATGTTGATGCATTGTACACATTTACATATAGACTGCATGACAATGTGCATTGTGACTGTTTGGGAGTAACTGACTATTTCATACTGGGCAGTGGACATTTGAACTACATCAGGGATGTGAGGTTGTACTCATACATTTTCATATCACAGCGTCCTGCTATGCTAGTTGTGATTGGCCAGTTTCTACGCGCAAGCGGAACCAGTTGTGTCCTCTGTTCTGCAGTGAAAGTGTTGCACTTCGTACCACATTGTCATCAATGTTGATGTGCTGTTATTGCTATGTGTGTGCTGTATTGTGAGTGAGTCGCCCCTGCAGCTGTGATTTTGCTAACCCTTATCCCTTTGGGGCGGTGTGCCTTTGACTTCTGTGCTTCTACAGTGCTGAGATGTTGCAGACTTGGCTGATTTGGGCTCTTGGGCATGGTTTATCTGCAGATGTGTTGTTGCCGTCAGTTGTTGTGTGTGCCCTTGGATGTATCAGGGTGTGACCTGCTCCTTTCCGGATGTGTTCCACACTCAGCGACCTCAGTGTCGTGGCATGCAGCATGTCATGATAATTGGACTGCAGCCATGCTATTCGTCATGCAGTGTCACTTGCATTGTCAGTGTGGCTCACAGACACGCAGATCTGCTGGTTTTCACACATGGGCATGGGTTGGTTGTGGGATTGGTGGTGTGGGGGGGACACCTTTATGCCCATAGTGGACGTGGACCTACTTGCTGTTTGTATGTGTGCTGCAGTGTGCCAAGGGGATCAGGGACATGCTCAGGAGTCATTGTGGGTGTGTAGTGTGCTCTACTTAATTGTGCATGTGTGCCATTGTGCCCATCTCCCCCGTCCCCCAGTCCCTGTTCGGTACTCATACTGGTGCTGTTGTGTCAGGTCATGTCGAGCTGTGTCCGGAACCCAAACTCCTGCCACCGTCTCCCCACTAATGACTGTGGACACCATTTCCTCCATCTCATCCAGCTCCTGGTGTTCCGCTGGACTCCCACCTCCAGTCTGCATTGCTGCCTGATGGTTGTCAGCAGTTTCATCTTGGTTTTGCACTTCGCATCATTCCAACGCCTCTTGACCTCTCCACTTGTCCTCTTCCTCACTCTGACTGCATTCACCTTGTCCAGGATGTCCTGCCATATTGCATTTTTATTTGCCAATGGCACGTTGGGGGTGACGAACAGTTGTTGGTGGTGTTCTATCACCTCCGTGATGATGACCCGGTTTTCCTGCGGACTGAATCTCGTCTTCCGCGTCTTCTTCTTCTTGCTCTTCCGTGATCCCATGGTCCGGCGGGTCCTCCTGGGGGCTTGTGGGGTTCTGGTCGTCCACTGTACTTGTTCCGGGTTCCTCCATGGTGCTACGCAGTTTGTATTATTTTGTTTGTGTTTTTTGGTGTTTTTATAGTGCATTTTCCCGCATGACGTGTGGGAATTGCAGGCCTGTCGCTGGTTATCGCTGATTATTGTAACGCGATTAGCCACATTGCAACTTTTTTCTCGTTCGTGTTTCACGTTTTTCCTGTGTCGCGTTCGTTTTAACGCGGTAATTTGGCACGTTATCGTGGGACTACCGCATGATGCCGCCGGGTTGAGGGTACAACGTTAACACAGCATTATTTTCCTGTGATAGACTGCGATGTGCAAGGTTGCGTTCAGCAAATTTTACTATAATTAACACACGTTCTTGAAAATATCCCCCAATGTCCCATGTTATTCTTTCTGGTCAGATACTAGCACCTATACATAGTCCAAGAATGCAGCTGTTGTTCATGTGCACACATGTCCTATCATATAAATGGATACATGAGCCAAAAACACACACATAGAATGAGTGTTCTGAGACAAGAGCACTGCGTCCTCTGAGATGTAGAGCGTCCTTCTGTGTATGCTAAGGTACGGGGTCTGCCAGTAATCTCAGAGACCTTTCATATATATTATCATTTAGCTTCACTAGCAAGGAAGGGGGCTTAGGTTAGTTACCTTGTCCTATAAAATGACAGGGCTTTTCATTGTATACGGTTTATTAACCATGTTAAAAGTATTTTTAGTGTGGATTTGTTTTCTAATTGTGCCATGTATACTACACTTTAAAGCATGACAGTTTAAATAAATATTCTAAATTTCCTTTGTGTCTCTTATTGTGGACAAGTACAAGTGAGAGTGCGAAAGAGTGTGTCCTGTTACCGCGATCACTGAGAGGGTCGAGAGTGTTGTGTTTTGAGGTGCGAATTTACCTGTTACTCTGCTAAGGTTAGGAGGGCAAGTGAGGCACTATAGCTAGTCAGACTCAGGCTCATAGATACTGAGTCCCTACAACACCGATGTTCTGTGATTCCAAGCATAGTTGTGTTCCAGACTTGAATTCCTGCAACAGTGGCAGAAGTGATGGCCAGAAGGAAGAAAATATTGAGAGTCAAAACCTCAGGAGCAACCTCCGACAAGGAGTCAGGAGCAGTGCCCTGAGAACCAAAGGCAAGTCTCAAGGAGGAACAACAAAACTAACAGCAGGCCAATGACCCGCCCACCCCCCTCAGAGATTGGTACCCAGACCATTATTGGAGGACAGGCTACCCCAAATGGCTCAAAATAATCATCAACAGCAAAGTGGACATGACTGCCCCCAGCTGCCCACTGACCACGGAGGGCAGAAAGAGCCAAGCTCAGACAGCAGCCATCTTGCAGGAACGTTAAAACCCAGAGGGGCAGATTTACAAGAAAGTGACGCATCTGTATAGATGCGTCACTTTCCCTGCGCCACCCTTAGAAACCCTTGCGCCACCATAGATGCGCCGTATTTACAATACGGCGCACTATGGCAGAAGGATTGACAGATGCGTCAGAAATTCTGACGCATCTGTTGGCGGAAAAGTCACGCATTGTTGGAGTCCCATCGCAAGCACGACGCAACTCCAGCAATGCGTGTTGAGGCCTATTTCCACTACACTCCGTCACTACTTACGCCTGCTTCAAGCAGGCGTAAGGTTTTGACGCAGTGGCGTCCTAAAAGTGGTGCAGTGAAATCTTGTAGATTTCACTGCATCACTTTTACGAGACCTTCCTGAGTGGAAACGCTCACCCTGCATACATTATACCGAACGCAGGTATAATGTGACGCAGGGCTTTTCAACGTGACGCATCTCCCTAGATGCGTCATGTTGTAAATAGGCCGCATTTTTTGCGCCGCCGTTGTGTAAAAAAAGTGACGCAATGGCGGCGCAGGAAGACGCAAAGGGCTTGTAAATCTGCTCCAGAGTGTCTCACAGTGACAGAGCCAAAGAGTGTTCCTGACACTAAAGAGGGCACACCATTTGAAAGACTCCTTAACAGACCTCATCAAGGTAGAAGTGAGACCCACCTGCAGCAATTCCCACCTCTCAGCTTCCAGGGACACAGGCAAAGCGTTTACCAGACAAGCAGAGAGAGACGAAGACTCCTCAGAAGGCAAATCCCCTCCGGCGCAACTGAAAATGACTAGGGAAGAATCCGGATGAGAACATCCTAGAGCCAATCTCACAGCTTGGATACCAGGCGATTGGGCAGGAAGGCAGAGAGCAGAAGATGAGTGCATGGAGAGGATCAGGCATCCATCCAGGGACCCGGAGATGAAGTAACTCAGGGGAGCACTATCAGGGCTCACAAATGGGTCCACAAAGCTGCAGAGACAGTTCTCTCTTATGTTGTCCCTGTTGTTTTACTTTGAAGGTGTGAAGCCCACTGGCTCAAAGATGTTGCCTCACCCAAGACCAATCTGGAAAGCAAGGTCAGCCAGGGCCGCTGAACTTGTCCCTGGCTTCCTGCTCATGCAAGCCTTTGTAACCTTGTTATCCATGCTGAAGGGAACCAAACCAGGAGCCAAGGAGCTTTGTCGTGGGCGCAATTGCACTCTTATTGTTTCTTTTCTCTGCAGCAAGCTATTCTCTCACACCCCCACCAATTCTTAGGTGATCTGACCACATTCCCACCCATGGAAGGGAGTTACTGCTATTATCAGAAATACATTTTTATTTTTATTTTTATAACTCTTTTTATTAGTAAATAAGACATGTTACATTAGTAAGGCAGTAGCAAGCAGATTTCCAGCTTTGGTCATTCAAGTAATGGTTCCCCAGAGTGTACACATCATAACATAAGGTTGATAACATTTAACACGCATTTTCAAATCCCAGCAGTGATATTGTCCCCGACTCTTGGTGGTTCGCAAATCTCCCCCCTGTAAACATTCCACGGCCCTCACATTTGCATCCATTTTCTCGGCCACCCCCTGGATTCATAAATGGATTTGTCTGTCACCATGCACCAGTCCATATAATTGACCCAATCAGCAATCTTCGGTGGGCTCTGAGCTCTCCACAACCTTGCAATATTCCTTTTAGCAACCATAAGACCCAGTGTGCACCATAGTCTCTCCCTGGCGTTCAAGTTTGTAGGGTCCCAAATGTTCAACAATGCCAGTTTAATGTTACATTGAATCTGTTGCCCCAGTACCTCCTCCATCTTGCGGACCACCCTTTCCCAATACCCCTGGATCACTGCGCACTCCCAGAGAACGTGAATAAAGGTGCCCTCTTGCCCACATTGTCGCACTCAGCCACTATCTTGAGTATAACCCATACGAACCAACAAGGGCCCTGACAAGTATGATCTATGGAGAAGCTTTAGCTGGACCAGTCGGAGCCGAGAGGAGATGGCCACTTCACGAGGGGAGGCCACTCCTCGTCATCTAAGCTCGCGACATCGTGATCCCATTTGCTTCTCAAGCGGGTCAAGGGATCCGCCATATTGTTGATAAGCTTTTTGTAGATAAAGGATATGGCTTTTTCGGGTAGGGCGCCGTCTAGGATCCTATCTTCAAGAGGAG
Organism: Triturus cristatus; assembly: GCF_964204655.1. Lineage (NCBI taxonomy): Eukaryota > Metazoa > Chordata > Amphibia > Caudata > Salamandridae > Triturus > Triturus cristatus. The sequence goes on along the minus strand of NC_140592.1, from coordinate 1,248,562,460 downwards.
AGGACTCAGGGAGGGGGCCACCCCTGGGGAGAACTGCGAGCAGGGCATGCCTGATTTGAAGATATCGGAAATATTTGGACTTGGCCAGTTCATAATCCTGCTGTAGTCGGGAAAAGGAAATCATGTCACCTGATTTCCAGAGGTCCCCCACCTTGGAGATACCTATGAGGTCCCATTTATCGAAACCCTTTGAACGGAACAGCCTACCCAACTGTTCACAGTGCCAGAGTGGCTTGGCTTTTGGGAGATTTCCCTCCCAGCCCAAGCTCCTATTAGCCTCCTTCCACACTTACACGGCAGTACCGGGTGGGCCGGACAAGGCAGGCTTCAAAGATCTTGTATATAGCACGCCCTCGAAACCACCCCCCGGGAGGAGCCACCTGTCGATCCGAATGGCCGGGTCATCTTGCGGTCTGTAAATGCATTGGTTAATTGCTGCGAGGTGCAAGACACAGTAATACCTTTTAATGTCCGGGAGCCCGATGCCCCGTCAAACCATCCTAACGTAAGTATGTGTGTAGCGATACGTGGCGGTTTGCCCTCCCACAGCAGATCTGAAACAGTGCCGTCAAGTTCCCTGAAGTACTAAGCGGCGACTGGGAGTGGGGTGTTTTGCAATGCATATAACATTCTGGGAAGGGACATCATCTTAAATAGGGGCGCGCATCCCAGAAGAGTCAACGGGAGCGACATCCAGTGTTGGACGTCAGATTTCAGACGCATTAGCGGCGGTGGGAGATTATTATCATGAAATCTAGATAAATCCTTAGACAACCAGATCCCCAGGTATTTGAAGCCTTTATCAGCCTCCGTCAATGGGCAACCCCGAGGAAGCAAATGCCGCTGTCTGTAGAGGACATAGAGCACTGATTTAGACCAATTGATTGTGTATCCTGCGAACCTTCCAAATACTTGGAATATGTCTAGGTCTACATTAAGGGATGCTGCTGGGGAGGCCAAGTAGAGCAAAATGTCGTCTGCATATAACGATATGCAGTCTTCCCAGCCAGATGTCCATCTAAGGCCCCTGATAGCGGGGTCTTGTCGGATCTACGTCGCCTAAGGCTCCAGAGCCAAGGTAAAGAGAAGCAGCGACAAGGGGCAACCCTGTCTGGTGCCTCTGCCAAGAAGAAAGACAGGGGATTTCTTATTATTGACAATTACTTGTGCAAGTGATTGGTGGTACAAAAGTCACACCCAGTTAATGAATTTGGGCCGAAACCCAATTAGCGGACCACAGTGAACATGTAGGGAAACTCGATGGTGTTGAATGCTGATGCAGCGTCCAGGGATACCACAATGGCGTCCTCTCTGATTGTATCCACCTAGCACAGTACTCCGTGGAGCCTGCGCAGGTTGAAGGAGGTATTTCTCGCAGGTATAAACCCTGTCTGGTCCGGGTGTACCAGGCGAGTGAGAACCCGGAGAAAACGATTTTGGTTTCACAATTGAGCAGTGAAATGGGCCTATAAGACGAACACTGGTTAGCTGGCTTGCCCGCTTTATGAATGACAATAATGTTGGCCAGTCTTTGATCCTCAGGAAGGATGCCTCCTTTTTTACTTTCTCAATACATGTCCGTGAGAAAGAGTGCAGTCACGCTCGCCGTAAGTTTGAATAATTCTATAGGGATCCCGTTGGGGCCCAACGACCTCCCCCCGCGCAAATCGTGTATGTCTTTTTCAACTTCTGCCACTGTGATATTGAGATCAAGGTTGGAGCACTCTTCCTTAGTGAGGAGTGGCATCTTAATATCGCGCAGGAGAGAGGAAGCCTCCTCCTCCGTGTGGGATGTATAGAGTGATTGGTAGTGCCGGCCAAATGCGTCCACAATGTCCTGTGGTGCAGTAATGCGAGGCTGCGAGTCAGTTGCAATCTCAACCACGACACGCTGCGCCCTGTCCCTGCAATCTAACCAGGCCAGTAACTTGCCTGCCTTATCGCCTACGTCGTAGATCCTGCTGAGCGTGGCCCTGTACTGTATCTTGGCCGCTGACGTAGCTAGGTCGGAGAACTCCTTAGTTTTGATACTGAGCTTCTGACGCACCTCCTCCGAATCTTGTATCCGAACAAATCCGTCTCTAAATCCAGAATTCTCCCTCTAGGCGCACCACGTCTGCTCCCCAATCTCTACGCTGTCCAGCAATTTGGCCCAACACAACACCCCGAATAACAGCCTTATAAGCCTCCCAGAGTACGTTTGATGAGCTAACCGCTCCCGAGTTTTCCTGAAAGTAAAGATCCGACTCGCTCAAGACCTTATCTCTGATAGTGGGAGTCGTGAGATACCAGGAGTTAATCGGCGCCACCCGGCTAATCGTGGTCTCGCCCACTTCTAAACTACATTGAACAGGTGAGTGGTCAGATATCCCCCTAGCCAAGTGTTGTATTTCTTTGACGGTGTGAAGTTGGTGCGTAAGTGTCAGCACGTAGTCTATACGTGACATACTATGGTGAGGTCCAGAAAAATAGGTGTCCACGAGGCCCATCGTGCCCAGAAAACTATGGATCCGCTTGCAGGAGGGCGGCAAGTCCCTCTGGGGCCAGTGGTCTAGGGAGTCAGAGACAATGAAATTAAAATCGCCCTCAATCAACAACCTTCCATCCGGTAAGCCGAGGAGGAGATCACCGAGATCAATGAAGGCCTGTGTATGTAAGCCTGGTGGTATATACACCGAAATGAGATTAAGTGTGCACCCCTCCCAGATCCCAGACATGGCAACAAATCTACCCAGGGGGTCAGTGCGGACCAAATCAACATTTAGGGAGAATGATTTCCGGATTAATATGCCCACCCCCTGGGAACCAGAGCAGAAAGCTGAGTAGGCCGCTAGCTGGAAGCCCCACCGTGACAGGGCCCTACATGCATTCCCAACCAGGTGGGTCTCTTGTAGGAGAACAACATCAGGTGAATGTCGCTTTAGGAATTGGAGAACCACACCTCTCTGAATCTTGTTACCCAACCCGTTGACATTCCAGGACAGCAACTTAAGCTACTGTCTAGTCGACGTGCCCATTACACTATTGTAAAGGTATATGTAGCTCCAGAGAGGAGCACCTGGCAAGGCCCCCGGGGAGAGACGTTTGCGTACCCCATACTGTTTGCATCAATGAGTACATCAAAAATACTCAACCAGCATCTGCCTTTGCCTGAGACCAATCAAATATGTGATGTCTAAACAACAAAAAACCCATCCCCCCACCGTGATGTCTAATCAACAAAAAACCCATCCCCCCACCTCCCCACAGACCCAGAAAACATTACTCAGTACCCCCTCCCTGCCTCCCTGCTTGGCGGTGTCAAAACCTCCTGCCCACCCAAACTAGCAGAGTGCCTATCGCCCTCCCTTCAAAAAACATACAGGTGCGTGTAGCCTAACCGGGCACCCGTCCCTGAAAATGTGGCAAATGATAATCACACTTAGGTAAGTAAGATAGTCCAGGAGCAGCAGTCAAAGCCTATAGAGTGTTTTGTAGTTTATACAAAAGTATCAGGGGATAAATGAGAATCACAACAAGTCTACTTCAACAAAGTCCCCAATGAGAGCTCAGCACAGTTCGATCGTCAGGTCCGTTACCCTTAGGGGAGCCGTTGCCCCTGACACAACCATCAGTTGGCGTATGAACCCTCCACCCCTAAAAGAGTAAGCATACAGACCAATTATCCGATGCCTTCCATCGCCTCCTCCTGCTCCCGGGGTGACATGCCTCCACGGGAGTCCCGGGTGTCCCCATCCGTTCCTGCACTCCGGGCGTGGTTGTTGTTCCGGCCTGCCTTGCGCCATCTGTCTAGCCAGTCCCAGGCTTCCTCAGGGGTGGTGAAGAACCAGGCTCCCCCCCGATTCCACCCTCAACTTGGCGGGGAAGAGCATGGCATACTTCAATTCCCTGTCGAGAAGCGCCTTCTTCAAGTCCAGGAAACTGAGCTGCTGTCGCTGCACCCTAAGGGTGAAGTCCGGGAAGAAGGTGATACGGCTGTTTTGGTATTCCACTGGTGGCACCGACCAGGCGCTCTGCAGCATGACATCTCTGTCTCGGAAGTTGAAAATCCTAGCAAGCAGGAGTCGTGGGGGGGGCCCAGGTTTTGGCCTGCCGCCCAGTACCCGGTGTGCCCGCTCAACAGAAAAGAAGTTAAAGAGTCCTTTCGGTTTAAGGTAGATGGTGATCAATTCCTCCACAAACAGGTCCGCCATTGGTCCCTCCGCCCATTCCGCACCCCCAAAATTCGGACGTTGTTGCGTTTGGAGCGCCCCTCATAGTCATCCAACTGTGCCTCCAGTTTCGCAGTATCCGTCTGCATGCCATTCATCCTGCGCTGCAGTGTAGAGGTATCCTCGACCAGAGAGCTCGCTTTGATCTCAGCGTCCTTCAAGCGCGAGTTCATCAAGCGCATGTCTGCCTGGATAAGGGACACTTCCAAGGACACTGAGTCAATGCATGATGGCTTCAAGGATGTCCTGCAGTGTCGGTTCTTTCTTTTTCTCACCAGAATGTGACTTTTCCATCGTAGCGGTTCCCCCCTTCGGACTCGCTCCGGGGCCCACATCCCACGCGAATTTAGTTAACTTGGCTTGGACTGCCGCTTTGGAACTGTGGCTTCCTGCCATGGTGTAGACAGTCCTGGCTGTGTGAGCTTCAGGCCAGGAAGGGCAAGGAATTTGGGCACAGATGGGGATTTGGCGAACTCGGCACTTGGACCACACCCGCCAGGGCCTGGTGCGGCGCTACAGTCTAGGAAGCGCAACTAATCGGGCACCAGCAGCAGATCAGGCAGCGTCTTTTTATGGGGCCGGATATCAGTCACTTCAAGTGCCAGGTCAATTCGAACTTTATTCCTGGTTAGCCGGGTGTTCACTGGTCCTTAAGGGCAATGGGTCCAGCATTCCCCAGCAGCAGTCCACCACAAACTTCACCCGGCCCAAGATGGAGGCCAGGCACTCGGTGCCCCACCCTCAATTCTCGAGGAGAGTATGGAACGTTTACGCCCCCCACTTAGACCGTAGTTCTCTGGCTGTACACCTAACAGTCACCGAAGTGGCCTGGGGCCAGTGGGTATAGCGCTATTTGGTGCCCAGAGTTCAGGGAAGTCAGAGGGGGGAGGTGCTTCAAGCGTACCTTGTTGTCGCACCGAAGGCGGGCACTACTGAAATCAAGTCCGCTCACTGTGGGCCGACCGAAACCACTGCTCAGCCATAGGCCGCAGTGGGTGGCGTCCGGGCCCCGTCACCAGAAGCGCAGGGTAGAGTGCAACTCCCTCCTACAAGCAGCAATGCTTCACCCCAGGACGCCCCAGCAGCTGAAACCAATCGAGCGGCTCAAGGCAGCTCTAGGCCCTGCCACCGCAGAGCCTCGTCACTCGCAGCTCCGGGCAGCGATCATCAAGTCCCTGTCATGGTGAGTGCCCAGCGTTGTTCGCGGGGCGGCAGAGTCGTCAAAGATTCGCCGGGCCGGAGGCGCAGGCAGCGGTGCAGTGAGGTCTGGGCACCGAGGCAGGCAGCCTCCCTCCTGGCAAAGTGCATCAGCGGTCCGATCACCCGAACCGCTGGTCGGAGTCAGCTGATACTTGGCTCTGATGAGCCCTGGTATGTTGCTGCATGCTCTGGTATATAATCATACCATCTGCCGGATCTCGTAAGTGCGGATGGTTGCTTGGACGGGCATGCTCGGACAGAGCCGCCTCAAGAAGCGGCCATTAGTCTTGGCGGTTGGCCACGCCCCCCTCAGAAATACATTTTCAACCATTAGCAGGCGAGACTAGGTTTGTGAAAAATTTGGTAATAGCCACAACCTCTGCCAACTCCTGCAAATGCCATGACTAAATCCTTAGGAGCAGATTTACAAGCCCCTTGCGCCACCGGTGCATCCCGTTGCGTGACGCAAGATAGATAGAAAATGGCACAGATAGAAAAAGGAAAATGCCTAAGTGGATTTTTTGTGTGCAGGAAGGTGATCCTTCTTGCACAAAACAATCCTGCTTACAACGCTGGCACCCTTGCACCATGATGCAAGAGTGCCTGCGTTGTCCCTAGGCAGATCATTGTGCACCAGAGCTGGAAGAAGGCAGGGATGCAGCATATTATGCTAAGTACATCGCATCCCTGCCCTTTCCCTGTCACACAGTGCAGTGAGGTGGCTTGCTGCACCGCGCTGCATCACATGCAGTGAGGTGGCTTGCTGCACTGCGATGCATCACATGCAGTGAGGTGGCTTGCTGCATTGCGATGCATCACATGCAGTGGGGTGGCTTGCTGCACTGCGATGCATCACATGCAGTGGGGTGGCTTGCTGCACTGCGATGCATCACATACAGTGAGGTGGCTTGCGGCACTGCGATGCATCACAGGCAGTGAGGTGGCTTGCTGCACTGCGATGCATCACATGCAGTGAGGTGGCTTGCTGCACTGCGATGCATCACATGCAGTGGGGTGGCTTGCTGCACTGCGATGCATCACATGCAGTGAGGTGGCTTGCGGCACTGCGATGCATCACATGCAGTGAGGTGGCTTGCTGCACTGCGATGCATCACATGCAGTGGGGTGGCTTGCTGCACTGCAATGCATCACATACAGTGAGGTGGCTTGCGGCACTGCGATGCATCACATGCAGTGAGGTGGCTTGCTGCACTGCGATGCATCACATGCAGTGGGGTGGCTTGCTGCACTGCGATGCATCACATACAGTGAGGTGGCTTGCTGCACTGCGATGCATCACATACAGTGAGGTGGCTTGCGGCACTGCGATGCATCACATACAGTGAGGTGGCTTGCGGCACTGCGATGCATCACATGCAGTGAGGTGGCTTGCTGCACTGCGATGCATCACATACAGTGAGGTGGCTTGCGGCACTGCGATGCATCACATGCAGTGAGGTGGCTTGCTGCACTGCGATGCATCACATGCAGTGGGGTGGCTTGCTGCACTGCAATGCATCACATACAGTGAGGTGGCTTGCGGCACTGCGATGCATCACATGCAGTGAGGTGGCTTGCTGCACTGCGATGCATCACATGCAGTGGGGTGGCTTGCTGCATTGCGATGCATCACATGCAGTGGGGTGGCTTGCGGCACTGCGATGCATCACATGCAGTGAGGTGGCTTGCTGCACTGCGATGCATCACATGCAGTGAGGTGGCTTGCTGCACTGCGATGCATCACATGCAGTGGGGTGGCTTGCTGCACTGCAATGCATCACATACAGTGAGGTGGCTTGCGGCACTGCGATGCATCACATGCAGTGAGGTGGCTTGCTGCACTGCGATGCATCACATGCAGTGGGGTGGCTTGCTGCACTGCGATGCATCACATACAGTGAGGTGGCTTGCTGCACTGCGATGCATCACATACAGTGAGGTGGCTTGCGGCACTGCGATGCATCACATACAGTGAGGTGGCTTGCGGCACTGCGATGCATCACATGCAGTGAGGTGGCTTGCTGCACAGCGATGCATCACATGCAGTGGGGTGGCTTTCTGCACTGCGATGCATCACATACAGTGAGGTGGCTTGCGGCACTGCGATGCATCACATGCAGTGAGGTGGCTTGCTGCACTGCGATGCATCACATGCAGTGGGGTGGCTTGCTGCACTGCGATGCATCACATACAGTGAGGTGGCTTGCGGCACTGCGCTGCATCACATATTGGTAAATATGCCCCAGAATATCTCTGTGTGTTTCCTCGCAGCCGTTTTTGAAAGGGACTTGCAATCCATAACTTACTTTTTTTGCAACAAAATACTACTGCAATCTCTTTTCTTGAATACTGGGTGTTTTATTTCATCAGCGGTGGCTGCTCCATTGGGTAGAGGAGCATCCCCCACCCACCCCCCCCCCCACCCCCAGCAAAAGGGAAAAATAAAATGGCAATAAAGTGACTTTATCACCATTTTCTTTTTGCTCTGCCAGCCGCCGAAGCAGAGGTTGAGGACATTGCGGGGTGGGCCATTGCTGCAGTGCACACTGGGAGTAGGGAGGTGGGTTGCCTGGCTACACCAGTTTAAACTTCGCATCTCACTTTATACGACCGGCTTGCGAAGGCAAGCCTGACAAGCGCAGTTTGAACGTCCCCCTCCAGAGCTGTGATAGACAGTCAGATGTAGAAAGGGCACAGGCCCCTAGTGCTAGTTTGAGCGCTGAGGCAGCCCGCTCCAACCAATCCCGGCGCTGCTCTCATGCTGGTTAACAGCATGAGAGCAGCGTCTGGACTCTCTAGCGGAGCTGACGCTGGTGACGTTACACAGGCCATGCATGCTGGCGCAACTCTCTGAATCACTGACTATCGGGAATGCAGCAGGAGAGAGGGTGCTCCCTCGCTGTGGGTGAATGTGTCCTAATGTGCACTTTAAAGCAGGCCAGTGGCGCCACCAGGGCTCACCCGAGCGAAGACAGAGGCATGACTTCCTTGCGCCGACTTGGTGATCCGCAGGTGAAGTCTTAGTCGTTGTCTGCACAGCCTGTTTGCTCGCCCAACCACTTTAAAATGTTTCCAGCCGCTTCTGTATTTCATCAGGGTTTGGTCCACAAATCTGCAACCATTTTATATGTCTCATATGCAAGAGCAAGGGACCAAGGAGTTAAGGTGTTGGAAAGGGAGATTGTGTGACCATGTATTCGAAGGAGCTCCTCTGTAGCTTCCAGGGTCCTTAACATGTACAGTGCGAGCTAGTTTATGACATGTATAATTTAAGGATGCTATGACAATGGCTGTGAAATGGAAGCAACAGTTGCGAACAATGAAATGGTGATCGTCTTTTGCGACAATGGAATGCGAAAGGCGCCTTTATCAACTGAAATACAGCGGTCTACCTGTAGCGTTGCGCGAATGTTCTTACGCAACGCAGAATGTGGAACCAGGGAATGCAAAGCATCCTTATGAAGAAAGGTGGTTGGAGAGAAGAAACTGTAAAAGAGAGCTGGGGGTAACGTGTTGAATACTGACTCCAATATAAGTGTGATGGATCGCGACACTACCAGTGCAATGGACTCAACGTGGGGTCTCCAACAAGTAAAAGCAATGGCGTTCATTCATTCATTCCTCAACAGTGAATAACAATGGTTAGAGAGTATAGAGAGAGAGAGTGGCCTTTGGGCAACGCCCCATGGCTTTCACATTGAAGTGTTTCATGGTTTGCCATTGCTGGGACGGGCTGTCCATCAAGATTGTGACATTTCGTGGATGACTTCATTGGTCCATTTGTGTTGACATCGGGCGTTCCCATCAGGTTGTTCTTTTGTTAGACAGCAGATGTCAAAACATATGTAGCTTGTGATTGAGATCAGCTGTGTGCTCTTTGATGTATTTACTTTGCTCGCAGAACAACACTTTAATTGTTTATTTACAGCTATGTGTTTGAATGCCTCAGCATTTCCTTGAGACAGTTATTTTTACTAATCACCCTTGCAGGTTGAGTTTTTTTTTTTTGCTCTCATAATAACATGTCGTTTTTACAGTAAAAATACGGAAGCACCTAGGCATTCTCTTTGTTAGAAGCATCCATTATGCAATAGTGCGCCCCGCATGCCTCCTGGTCTCAAAGTCTCAAAGGAAATACTATCCTCCAACCACCTTTCAGAACTCTCTTCTGTCAGGGAACAGCATCGCTCTGATAATGCAGCCTGTTCAATAGATGCAGCCCTTTTCGATGATTCAGGAAAAACACATGCACACAATGTTATTAAAAACATTCTTTCTCCCAATCCTCATACATTTTGTACTGTGACTGGTATGTAAAAAGCAAACAGTTTACAGCATGCAAGCAGACGTTTTTAATGCATTAACCGTTTACAACCCATCTACCTCTCCTACCACTTGTTGACTTCTCCTTGTCTTTGACCCTGGGCACTGCTTCACTGCCTTATGGAAGGGTTTGTGCAATAGAAGTACATACATGCATGTGATATAGATATGCATACACACGCATACATACATACATACATGTTTATTGAGGGAAATCTGGCTCACATCATAATAATAGTTTTCAGACCTATTAGCAAGGAGGAAATGGGCAAAATCCGTGCATAAGCTAAATATATCCCAGCAGCCAGGGGCTGAGAGGAAGGCCCTCTCTGAATCCAAAACAAAATTGTAAGGGCAACCCGATGTGCCTTGAAGTCATAGGAGCTAAAAATAAGCACTAGCTAATATAGTGATGGAGCAGAAGTTCCATTTGGTAAACTTCTCCCACTTCAAAGCTGGCAGCAGATATGAAGAAGTGGGGGCTCAATAGTCAAGGGAGATGGCAGGCCCCCTGCGGAGAGGGTGTGGGGTCCTCATTTGTTTATGAACCCTCATGACCGTTTGTGGGTCTCTGTGGTCATCAGGACCTCTAGGCACCTGTCTAATCCCACCATCATTTGAAAGATTAAATCATTCATAAAGATTGTCATTGACGGAGGGTGAGGTCTGCGCTTCATAGGTCAACCTGGGAATCAAAAGCGTAGACACTGTCCCACATCTGCAGATGTTCATATCGTGAAATGTTTCACATCTTTATAGTGGACTAAGAATTGAGGAATGTATGCATCACATCATAGATCATGATATTGTGCCCATCCATCAGACACAGATTTATAATAGTCATGGTAAGTAAGAGGGGCAAAGCAAAAAGTGGTGAATTGTCAGTAAAAGAGCAACTTGGGATTTTGAATACAGACACACTTAACCAAATAGTGCCAATAAATGATGTGGACCAAACACAGATGAAAGATAATTGATGATATCATTTGTACTAATCAACATTTACTTTCTTCTATGAGATGGCAGTGGTAAGATCTATATTAACAAATTAAATTGTATCATGGAGCATGTTATTCTAAAGAATCAAGGGCCTCATTTATGAAAACTGTTGCATCGCTGCGACAAAACAGCAATGCAACAGTTTTCACTGCACCCTCCTTGGGACACGGTGGATGCGCCGTAGTTACTGTACGGCGCTCCATATCACAAGGAAAGACAAATACGTCAGGAATCCTGACGTATCTGTCGGCGTGAAAGTCACGCATTGCTGGAGTTGTGTCGCAAGCATGACGCAACTCCAGCAATGTGTGGGGTAGGCCTATTCTCGATGCGCTGTATCACCCTTAAGCCTGCCATGAGGCAGGCGTAAGGTTTTTGAAGCAATGGCGTCGTAGAAGTGGCGCACTGAAATCTTATAGATTTCAAAGTGCCACTTCTACAAGGCTTTTATACAGGGGAACGCCCACCCTGCAAACATTATACCTGGCACAGGTATAATGTGGGGCAGAGGTTTACAAAGTGACACATCTGCCTAGATGCGTCACTTTGTAAATAGGGCGCAACGGGGTGCACTTTTTACACTGCAGATGCGTCACAAAAAGTGGCGCACCGGCTTCGTAAAAGTGTCGCAAGGGGTCATAAATAAGCCCCTAAGGGAGTTTATGTTGGTAGAATGAGACATAGATGCAAAATTCCCAGGGGCTTATTTATGAGCCCTTGCAACACTTATGGGTTGCTTAAGGTCTCCCCAATGGGTGTCCTATATGTATTAAAAAGGGAGGTTTAGGCAGTACTTCATTTGTAAAAAAAAAAAAAAAAGTGCCCTGGCCCTCATCAGGAGGGCACATTGCCACTGTCGACGCTGCCCACTACAGTAACAACACATCCAGCAACCATCATTCTCCTACAGTTGTGACAATTCTGACTATTCCAGGCCCCAAAGCTATAAGAATAGCTTTGGCAGTAGGTATTAATCATTTTTAACACATATTGAATTAATAAACAACTGTTGTTGTGCTCATCTCAAAATTAGACAAACAGTGCCACTGTGTGGCAGTCTCTCATAATTGCAGGTGCTGACAATTAGGTACCGGTGCTGAGCACTGGAAACCACTGGCTCAAATTAAGCACTGGGTTTAGGCCTGGCAAAAGGTGTATTTTTCCAGGTCGATATTGTCAGTTTGAAACTGCACACAGGCTGCACAGGCAGGGCTGAGCATGTTTAAAACGTTACTTAAGTGGGTGGCACAATAAATGCTGCAGGCCTTGTAGTAGCATTTCGTTTACAGGCCCAGGGTACATTCAGTACCACTTTACTAGTGACTTACAAGTAAATTAAATAGGACAAATGGGTGTAAGCCAAGTCTACCATGTTTAGTGGAGAGAGCACAAACACTTTAGCACCGGTTAGCAGTGGTAAAGTGCACAGAGTCTTCAAAGCCAACAAAAACGGGTCCAGAAAGCAGATGGGGTGAAGGCAAAAAGTTTGGGGATGACCCTGCAGAGAGGACCAAGTGCAACAATAATGCAAAGGTGTTCATTGAGATCCCAGAACAAGGAATCATAATATAATTGATAAGGGTAAAATATCATTTGTATTATGCTGAGGATGGTCAAGCAATTATTAAAAATCTGTCCCATGATGGTGGGCTTTTATTTTTGAAAACAGTATTTGAAGGAGTGTTAAGACTAAGAGATGATTAGATACATGTATGTTGAAGAGATGCAAGGACTGTGGCAATCCTTAACAAGCATTGGCATAGCCAATAGGTCTCGCCTTGGGACCTTATAAGTGTTTAGCCATGCAACAGTTGCATAACTAAATACTTATAAGGTCCCAAAAGCGAAACCTATTGGCTATGCAAAGCGGCCGGCGGCCGTGCGGCCGCGAAAGTGAAAGTGATCGCGATTGCGATCAAACATCAAAGCGGCCGTGCGGCCGAAAGTGAAAGTAATTGCGGTAAAACGTGGCGCGCGCGCCCGCGCACATGCACTGTAGCTCTAGGCTGTCCTGGTAGCACTTTTTGGAGCCCTCTTAATAAGTCTCGCCAGACCAGCGCATTCGCTGGGTCAGGCGAGACCTAAAAAGGGCCTCTTCAGAGCATGGAAATTCTACTTAAATTCCAAGTTACATTCACCTGGCAAATGTTTTGCTGAATTTATCTTGGATGAACTCCTGGATTAGTGAAATATTAATGAGATCATTTCACCACTCCAGACAGATTTCAGGGAGGGCTGGTCTGTAACTTCTAATGTTGCGGAATTAGCCTTTATGGCAAGTTGAGGTAGAGTGCAGGGAGCTGTGCTACTCAACTGTGCATTTATAGATTTCACCAAAGCTTAAAACTATGTACAACAGGTTTAACTGTACTGCAAATTACTTAATGTGGGAATGATGCATTATTCAGTATACATTCCATCAAAGTTTCACATTAGTAGCTGAGTAATAATAAAAATATTACAAGAAGAAGAGGTGCCTAACAAGACATATTCTCACTCTGGAGTCGGACAAGGACTTGCTTTGGCCATGTGTCTAATCAATGGCCTTATCAATAACCGCTTCTCTTACTTGAGCCTAACGAGAACCACTCTACAGTGGCTAGTGCCCACTAGTGACCCTTAAAATCCAGGCTCTGTTTTAAATAAATTATATAAAATAAAGGATATTTAAATATAATTATATAAATTAGAAATTATATAAAAAATATGTTTATATAAATTAGGGGTGGGTGGAACTGAGAGATTTACTCTGCAGAATTACGTGAAAACTCTGCAAAATTCAATAGAGTTCTGCGAAAGACCGGAAATTAGCATGTCACGCTGCTCGTGCTGATTTTTAGTGCTAGGAGCTTGTTCCGTGCTGCAAAATTAGCACAAACAGCACCACACAGTGCGCCAGAGGAGCTGCTTCTTTGCTGCACCTGAAGTAGGTTTTCTACTCGAGCAGCAGCTTTCTCACCATGAACAGACTGCCTGCGTTAAAAAACCTCGCTCGGTGCCCTACTACTGCCTGGAAATCACGCTAGGGAATGCCAATTCTCGCTTGCCGATTTACTGTTGGTGAGCAGCGCGCAAGAAAAAACTCCACCACGCTGCGGTAGGTGGAGTTTGGCCGTAACTACGCATTACAAGTGTAACTAGGAGTGGCCAAAACTCTGCGAACTCTGCCGGCAGAGCGGAATTTATTCCCATCCCTAATTTAAATTATCTTTTACTATTGAATCACATAGCGGTGGGGCTACAATGACCACCTCATGACCATTGAAAACTATGATTGGGGAGCTAGGACATGTTTTTTATGAATGCAAAATAATAATGCTTTTTATATGGGTTGTGGTATGCCTTAACAATTTTTAAAATGTTTTAGAAACGTTTCTTTGGTTAATTCTGAGATATCAGTGTCCACCTTAAGACTGGAAATGGGATTAAGAAGTGCATGCGTATGTACTGGGCCTGTCTGGGGTAGAAATCTGGGTTGCCTGTGTAGCAAAGAGTAATGAAAACTCATTGAGGTCACTTATGAAAAAAGAAATTCTAGAAGACAAAAAGGACAAGTCATTAGTCAATAGAAACTTCCTTTTTGGGGTTCATTAGTTCCATTTAGATCCCAACTTTGTCCTCAGACTAACAGTGTCGCAATTAAAAAATGCCCAAAACGGGCCACAACGGAGTTACGTTTTCGACCTGGACAGGGAGACGTGCCTTACATAAAGGGGCTTCCATTATTCGAGTCCATTACAGTAAATAGTGTGCACCCATACATTCATTGGAACCATGGGTTGAGACATTTCTGGATCCTGGTGAGGTTGCGTATGCTCACGCTCAACCCCCTCATGGTCAAATGGTATGGAATCTCCCCAGAATGTAAATTATGGCATAACGGGATCCAAGATTTGAACCACGTCCTATATGTCTGTCCAGCGCTTTTATTACATCGTCGAAAATGGTTGAGGCCCATAAGCCTGCAGTTATCTATATGATCGGTCTTGGAAGCACTACAGCCGCTCCATGCGCGTCCCAATGAACGGTTTTGCTATAGAATTTGTACTTTTTAAGAGTTTCTTAATTTCATACTAATGTCATGGCTGTTACAGTATGATACTTTGATGTGGATTAGGATTTCCTATGTATATTATGTAAATGTATATGTTTTATGAATATATGCATATTTGACAATTGTTTTTATGTGGATCTCTTTTGAGTTCCGTAACATAAATAAAAAAAGCTTGACTTGCCTCGAAAAACGTTCCTGATAAAATTATTTTTCCCTTGTTTTCTTCTCTTTGCTGTTTTATGTATTTAAAGTTTACATGGTTTATTTTAATCGCCAATTCATCTAATATATTACGGAATTAAACTAAATACCTTCAAATTGAAACAAATATTGTCTATTAGCAAAAAAAGTGCGCTTTTTCAATAACAGTACGTTTGTGCTGTTTTTAATGATGCTAAGATCTGTGTGCAAGAAGTCTAGATTATAACTTTTAGTGCTGAATAAGGTAGATTTTGCCAGCAGGATTACTATAAATCCCACCAATAAAACCATCACCACCATTACTACCACCAGTGTCAATATCATGACCATTACTACTCCCATCATTATCACCACCAGTACCACCGCCATTACCAACACCACCACTACCGTTACCAATGACACCATTACCACCAACACCATTGCCACCATCACCAACATAACTTCCATCATCGCCATCAAAAACATTACCACTACCATCATTAGCACAATCACCACCACCATCAATACTACTATAATCACTATTGATATCATCACCACTCCTCCACTATCATCTCACTACTGTACCTCAACACTATTAACTCCACCTTCACTCCCACTATCACCACTACTGTTACTGCCTCCATTGTCATCAACATCACCACCACCAAAATCACCTCCATCTCCACTATTACCATCACAACTACCACTACCACCACCACAATGACCAAAATCACCACTATGACCAACATCATTACTACCACCACTATTACTACTATTGTAGCTAATTTCTGACTCATTCACAATTACTTTTTAACATTTGCAGTTAAAATGATAATGCTGGGATGGTGAGAACTCTGCTTTTCTGGCATGGGCCAAACTAGGCCACAATTAGGCCTCGACTCCATCTTTTTTGTAGAAGCTGTCTATGTTTTTACTTCTTGACACCAGTGTTCTTTTGTAGTGATGCTGTTCTTGGAGTGCCACAGAGGGGGTTGTAAAGCTAGAATGTTACATTCCATGGCGTCATCGTTTCCTGTGTACTGTGGGGCTGTTTATTCAAAAGGCTCTTGCTGTTTGTTCTGACACCTCCAATGACATTAGGTCAGTGGGGAATTATTTTTATTTATGTAGTGGAATAGTGATAGGATGGTGGTATGAGATGATGTTTCATAATGGTATATTTTGATTTGTCGATAGGTCAATACATTTGCTCACCTTATGCTGACTTACAATTTCCAATGTAATATTTCTTATAAAACCCATGGTTTAGACTGGAGGCTCTCAATGTCACTTTCCCAAGCCTCCAGGGATGGCGTCTGATTTTGTATTGACTCTGGATTTTGCTAACTCTGCATCTATTTTAAACGCGAAGCGCCTCCATCATTTCTGAGCCTTGTGAATGATTCATTGAGACAAACTCTTTTTATGTCTTCTGAAATATTCTCTAGGATTTTAAATCACCTTTATGGATTTCCAATGACTGATCTTGAGAGCTTTTGAGTCAAACTCTATTTATTGACTGCTGTTTGAAATGGTGCTTTGAAACTTATCTTTTGGGACATATTTCCTCAACTATTCTTGAGTGTTCCTCCATTCCTGATCCCCACTGGCAAATTACCTCTGCCCTGCAGATTATCTGAGAGAGCGTCAGCAATCCCATCACTGCTACCACCATTCTCATCACTATCCCAGACATCACCATGATCACCACTATTACCACCACTATCACCATCACAGTCACCATTCTAGTATCACAATCATCACCTCTAGTGCCACAACCATCATTATTACCACTACCGCTATCACCACCACTACAACCACCGTCATAACCACCATCACCATCACCGCTACATCACCACCAATATTAGGCCATCACCACCACCGTAGCTAGCACAACCTGCTCCGTCACAGCCATCACCACCACTATTACCACTAGAACTGTCACCATGCCCATTATCTTCACCAACACTAACACTAGCACTAGCACTACCACCACCACCACGTGTATCACCTCTTCCACTGTGTTGCCAAAACCACTACCAACACTATTATCACCACCAGTCCTCACTACTGCCTATGCCTAGAGTTCCCTTGCAGCCTTTGACCTCTTTAGTATACAGAGCGCTTCTCCCCTCAGCCATGCACCTGCCCTGCCCTGCTCCAGCCTCAGTCTCTCTCTCCTCTGTTCTTGCCATCCATCTGTCTCCTCACCTCACTGCCCTAACCTGCCCTGTCCCTGCTCCAGTCTCTCTCTCCTCTGTTCTTGCCACCCATCTGTCTCCTCCCCTCACTGTCCTAACCTGCCCTGCCCTGCTCCAGCCTCTCACTGCTCTGTTCTTGCCACCCATCTGTCTCCTCACCTCACTGTCCTAACCTGCCCTGCCCTGCCCTGCTCCAGCCTCTCACTGCTCTGTACTTGCCATCCATCTGTCTCCTCACCTCACTGTCCTAACCTGCCCTGCCCTGCTCCAGCCTCTCACTGCTCTGTTCTTGCCATCCATCTGTGTCCTCCCCTCCCTGCCCTAACCTGCCCTGCCCTGCTCCAGCCTCTCACTGCTCTGTTCTTGCCACCCATCTGTCTCCTCACCTCACTGTCCTAACCTGCCCTGCCCTGCTCCAGCCTCTCACTGCTCTGTTCTTGCCACCCATCTGTCTCCTCACCTCACTGTCCTAACCTGCCCTGCCCTGCTCCAGCCTCTCACTCCTCTGTTCTGGCCACCCATCTGTCTCCTCCCCTCACTGCCCTAACCTGCCCTGTCCCTGCTCCAGCCTCTCACTGCTCTGTTCTTGCCATCCATCTGTCTCCTCCCCTCCCTGCCCTAACCTGCCCTGCCCTGCTCCAGCCTCTCACTCCTCTGTTCTTGCCATCCATCTGTCTCCTCCCCTCCCTGCCCTAACCTGCCCTGCCCTGCTCCAGCCTCTCACTCCTCTGTTCTTGCCATCCATCTGTCTCCTCCCCTCCCTGCCCTAACCTGCCCTGTCCCTGCTCCAGTCTCTCACTCCTCTGTTCTTGCCATCCATCTGTCTCCTCCCCTCACTGCCCTAACCTGCCCTGTCCCTGCTCCAGCCTCTCACTGCTCTGTTCTTGCCACCCATCTGTCCCCTCACCTCACTGTCCTAACCTGCCCTGTCCCTGCGAGAAGGCCTAGTCCTGATGTTCGTGCTTGAGGTTCTCTCCCTGCTCTCCTCCCTGCAGCACTCTGCTCCCTCTCACCCTACCTCTGCCCCCTTGCACCCTTCCTCGGCCCCCTTGCACCCGCGCCCTCTGTCCCTTCTCACCCTTCCTCTGCCCCCTTGCACCCTCGCCCTCTTCCCCCTTGCCCTCTCTGCCCCTTGCACCCTCGCTCTATGCCCCCTTGAACCCTCGCCCTCTGAACCCTTGAACCCTCGCCCTTTGCCCCTTTGCACCCTCGCCCTCTGCCCCTTTGCACCCTCGCCCTCTGCCCCCTCGCACCCTCACCCTCTGCCCCTTGCACCCTCGCCCTCTGCCCCCTTGCACTCTCGACCTCTGCCCCCTCTCCCCCTTCCTCTGCACACCAGTGAAAACCTTCTCCTCTGACGTCAGGGGGCTGGACCTCCACACCTGTATAGGGACCCTTTCATCGGAGTGTGCAGCACTTGCCCCTAAACTAAAACACACTCACAATCCCAACATGACACTTGCAGTCACACACAATTGGTGCAGCAGTTCAGTCGCGCACGCCCACAGAGCCTGTGCCTCACACGCCTGCACATATACACTTTCACCTTCACATATATTTTCATGTTCATACCCACCACACACAAACACTCACACTGACAAATACATGCAATCATGGGCAAGCAGAAAAATAGGGTCAGCTTGTATCTGAAAATGCAAACCCGACACAATGGTTTTGCAAAGGCTTGTTTTAATAATGCAGGAAATGCAGCCTCTTGAACAATGGAAGGAGAAAGGCCTCCTTTAAATGGAGAGAGTGAATGCCCCCTTAATAATGGGAAACAATGTTCCTCTTTGAGGCAGAGCGGCAGTGAACCTCCAGAACAATAGAACAAGACTCGGCGTCTTTGTCAATAGAGAGACTGTGTCAATCCTTCAGAATGGAATGTTAGGGGAGTGACAGTGACATCTTGAATAAAGAATCCACAAACGGAGAGACACAAAGGAAAGGCAATGACCTTCATCAACAGCAGAGTGGCAAGGACCTTGTCTAAGGATGGGATGAAAATGGCCTCCTGTGATAATGAAACAACACAAGGCAGCAAGAGAATTTACTGCACTGTGTGACAGGGAGAGAGGAGACATTACCCATCTCTACTAAGATATGACTAGTGTTTAATTTATAAAACAAAAATAAGTGCCAGGGCCCTCGGCTGGCACTACCCATTGCCCCTGCCTGCAATGTCAATGTCAGTACCAACACAACTACTAACCATCACAGTCCTACAAGTGTGACGATTCGGACTATTTCACGCCCTCACAGCTATAAGAATGGGCCGAGCTTGTGGTATTAGTCATTTTAATGTGAATTGAATTAATAAACAACTTTTGTTGTGCTCATCTCTAAATTAGACAAATTGCGCCATCATGTGGCAGACTGTTATAAGTGTCATTGTTCACAATTAGTCGCCGGTGCCGGGCACTGGAAACCACAGGTTCAAATTAAGTACTCTCCCTATGCTGGCGCAATGAGTGCTGCCTAGCACCAAGGCAGGCACCCTTGCGCCATGGGGCAACGGTGCGTGCGTTACAGGTAGGATTGTTTTTTGCATGAAGGGAAATCTTCCTGCAAAAAAAAATCCTTTGAGGCATATTCCTCTTCCTACGTGTGCTGAAGAATGTAGAATATGTAGAAAGAGAAAATAACAAGAAGAAATAAAGTTATTTCTCCTTGTTACGCCTCTGTTGGGAAGGCGCAACATTTTGACACATTTGAAGGTTTACAAGTCTTTGTAAATCTGGGAATGCGACACAATCCATGGGTGGATGCGTGGGATCACACACGCTCCACCCATGGAACGACTTCCCAATGCTAAGTAACGCAAGGCAGGGATTTGCGCTACCTTGCGTTTCTCATCATCATCATCAAACAACTTTATTTGATTAAGAGTCATTGTTGGAAACGCCCACTCCCACTCCGCAGGGTGGTGGTGGACTCCCCGAACACACTGTGGTAGCTTGGCTCGAGTGGTCAGGAAACAGGCACAGTGCTAAGCATACAATATACCCATACAATAACCATGCGTGCATCCGTTCCAAAAACGACTCTACACCGTAAAAATTATGAAAATATTCTTCTTTATCTTTTTCTCTTAGTTGCTGATTGGAAAAATAAATAAGACAATCACAATATACTAATTTAAATTAGTGCAGGTCAAATAAATATTGGCTGTTTGATGAAATAAATAGGGGTGATCATAAATAACAGGGCATAAATACAAGTGCAATATATACAGACAATTAAATACTTTGAGGCAATAAATACTGTACCAATAAATATTGTACACCATCAAGTCCTGTGGACCTATAAATATAGTGCAGCAATAAATAGGTAAAAATTCAATAAATACAGTACCCCCAATAAATAATTAAAAGTATACAGCAACACTCATGTAATCAGATGACACTTCAATTCTTAAGGGCTGATTTGGCCCAGGCACAGCTTGTAGGGTTGTGGAAGGCTTGAGGGGGGCTACTCCCTGGCTGGGACAAGGCTGAGGCCTAAGCTGAGGTAGATCAAAGGGGGGAATACCAGTGCCCTGGCTTTCTCTCTCCACACAACCTCTCTAGGTTAGTCCCAGTTCACCCCTTGCACAGTCAGGTTGGTTTCAGCACCTCCCTAGCCCCTTAGAGCAGTCTCTCAGGTCTCCACAGGGCCTTAGGCGCCCTCTACTCCACTTACTGCCCTTTTTCTGATGTTCCGACGCCGCTGAAGTCGTGTCGACGCCGTGAGGCGGCTCCGGTTCGGTCTCGGCGGCCTCGGCACAATGTCAGTTCTTTGACGACGCCGGTAGGCGGTTCCGGTCCGATGTCGGTGGCCTCGGTTCGATCTCGACCTCCGATTCGACGGCGTCGGGCAGTCTCTTCACGATGTCGACTTCGGGCGGCTCCGGTCCGATGGCGCTCTCGGCTCCGATGACGTCAGCCGGCCTGGCCTCGATGTCGACTTCCGGCGACTCCGGGGTGCGATCCTCACCCCCGACCTCCGGTGCTCCTCCACACAGGTTCCGGGCGACTCCGGAGTGCGATCCTCACTCCCGACCTCCGGTGCTCCTCTACCTCGGTCTCCGACGACTCCGGAGGGCGGACTTCACTCCTCCGATGACGCCGCTCGCTCGACCTCGGTTCACTTCCTCCTCGACCTCTGGTATTCCTCACGACCTCCGTCGGCGCCCTCTCACGACCTCAGGCGGCTCCGGGTACGACGTCTGCTACTTCAGTCAGCGCCGCTTCTCCACCTCGGGCTCCAGGTCTTCAGGCTACTCGACGCCCGACTCCAGGGAAACCAGTTCTCAGGTCAGAATCTTGCTGTTTTCTTGGTTCTAAGGCCTGTTCCTGCTGTCCAGGTCCTTAGGATAAGTTTCTTCTGTCTTCTTCCCACACAGGGCTATAGGCTGGGATCCATCAGTAGGGACAAGTATCAAGGGTGGGTTTATGGACCCCACTCCAGGCACAAGTTTCCACCCCTGCTGCTTCACTCCTTCCTCCTTCACTGTTGTGCTCCTCTCTCTTCACCAGTCAGGTGCCAACTGCCAGCTCCAACTGCCAACTGCCTCTCTTATCCTCCCAACATTCTAAACGGTCTCCAACTGTCACAGAGTTCTGGAATCTCCTGGAATGTTCTGGAAGGTGCTGGTAGGTTCCAGTGGATGCTGGTGATGTCACAGGTGGCCACCATTTTGTGCTCCAGGCCCTCAGACAGAAGTTTCAGGGGTAGCTAAAATGGCTCCCTGAATCTGCAGCAACACTAAAAAGTCTGGTGGTTCCCAAAAAGGAAAAATTCAAACTGGGTTTGAGGCAAAAGTGGGACAAAATAAATAATGATGAGGAGGGACCACCCAAAGGGCTGACAGGTCTAACACGCGTCCCCCCCAGCTGAAAGTGGGGAGAGCTACCCAACCCCTTGGGAGTTCTCATCACTAAGGCGGAAATACCTTGAGAGACCGTCTGCATTGGCGTGGTCCACTCCAGGCCGATGTTCCACCTGAAAGTCCATCCCCTGTAGGGAAATAGACCACCTCAACAACTTGGGATTCTCCCCCTTCATTTGCATCAGCCAACGAAGGGGTCCGTGGTCGGTCTGAACCAGGAAGTGCGAGCCAAACAGGTATGGCCGCAACTTCTTCAGAGCCCATACCACTGCAAAGGCTTCACGCTCTATTGCACTCCACTTCTGTTCCCTGGGAAGTAGTCTCCGGGATAGGAAGACCACGGGTTGATCCAGACCCTCTTCGTTGAGTTGCGATAACACTGCCCCAATGCCATGTTCTGATGCATCTGTCTGGACAATGAACTTCTTGGAAAAGTCTGGGGCCCTTAAGACCGGGGCCTCGCACATGGCTTTCTTCAATTTCTCAAAGGCTTGCTGACAAGCCTCCGTCCAGACTACCCGTCGAGGTTGTTTCTTGGACGTGAGCTCCGTGAGAGGGGCTACGATGGTACCGTACCCCTTCACGAAGCGGCGATAGTATCCCGTGAGGCCCAAAAATGCTCGGACCTCAGTCTGTGTCTTGGGGGGTTCCCAGGCCATGATGGCCTCGATCTTCGCCTGGAGGGGTTGCACCGTTCCCCTACCCACCAAGTGTCCAAGGTACACTACCGACCCCTGCCCGATCTGGCACTTGCTGGCCTTGATCGTCAATCCAGCTTGTCTCAGGGCCTGGAGAACAGCTTGCAGGTGACGCAAGTGATCCTCCCAGCTGTTACTGAAGACGGCTATGTCATCCAGATAAGCAGCAGAGAAACTCTCCATTCCGGTGAGGATCTGGTTTACCAGGCGCTGAAACGTGGCAGGTGCGTTCTTGAGCCCAAAGGGCATCACACAGAACTGGTAGTGGCCATTGGGCGTGGAGAAGGCTGACCTTTCCCTTGCTCCATCAGTCAAAGAGATCTGCCAGTACCCCGAAGTAAGGTCAAAGGTACTTAGATATTGGGCAGCTCCCAGCCGGTCAATTAATTCATCCGCCCTAGGGATCGGATGTGCATCAGTCTTTGTCACTGAATTCAGTCCCCGGTAGTCCACACAGAACCTCAGTTCTGGTTGGGCACCCGGTGGTGCAGCTTTCGGTACTAACACCACCGGACTGGACCAGGGGCTGCTGGAAGGTTCAATCACTCCTAGCTCCAGCATCTTAGTGACTTCACTATGAATGCTGGCCTTCACCTTGTCTGACATCCTGTAGATCTTGGACTTCACAGGTGGGCTGTCTCCTGTGTCCACGTCATGGACGCACAGGTGAGTCCTACCCGGGACAAGGGAGAACAACGCAGAGTACTGCCCCAGGGCCTGGCGACAGTCCTCCTGCTGTTCAGGAGTTAGAGATGGGGAGAGAATCACTCCCTCCACCGACCCATCCTTTTCCTGAGACGCAAACAGATCAGGGAGAGGCTCGCTTTCCACGTCCTCTCCTCCGTCAGTCACCATCATCAAGATGACTTCGGGCCTCTCGTGGTGGGGTTTGAGGCGGTTGGCATGCAGCACCCGCAGGGGCTGACGAGGGGTCTTCAGGTCCACCAAGTAGGTAGCCTTACCCTTCTTCTCCAACACCTCAAAGGGTCCTGACCAGCGATCCTGGAGGGCACTAAGCTCTCCTGGTTCGATCACCCACACCTTCTGGCCAGGCTCCAACTCCACCGGGTGAGCGTTGTGGTCATACCACGCCTTCATCACTGCTTGGCTGGCTTCCAAGTTGTCAGAAGCTTGCTTCCACAACTTAGCCATTTGGCTCCGGAAGGCCAGCATGTAGCTCACCACATCCTGGGGGAGCTTTCTGGGAGTTCTTTCCCAGCCGTCTCTCACCAGGTTAAGAGGTCCGCGTACAGGGTGCCCATACAGAAGCTCGAAGGGGCTGAAGCCCACTCCCTTCTGTGGCACTTCCCTGTAGGAAAAAAGTAAACAGGGTAAGAGGACGTCCCATTTCCTCCGCAGGCTTTCAGGCAGACTTCTGATCATGCCTTTTAAGGTTTTGTTAAACCTTTCCACTAGACCATTGGTCTGGGGGTGGTAAGGAGTTGTGAACCGGTAGGTCACTCCACACTCCTTCCACATTGCCCGCATATATGCTGACATGAAGTTGGTCCCCCTGTCGGACACAACTTCCTTGGGAAAACCCACTCGGGTAAAGATTCCCATCAGGGCCCTAGCCACAACAGGTGCTGTTATGGTCCTCAGAGGTATTGCCTCTGGGTACCGTGTGGCATGATCCACCAGAACCAGGATAAACCTGTGACCAGCTGTAGTTGGTGGATCTAATGGACCCACAATGTCGATGCCCACCCTTTCAAAGGGGGTGCTAACGACAGGAAGTGGTTCCAGGGGAGCTTTCAGCTTCACCCCTGTTTTCCCACTGGCTTGGCAAGACACACATGTCCGGCAGTAGGTATCGGACGACACTTTCATCTGAGGCCAATAAAAGTGTGGGACAAGACGGGCGAAGGTCTTGTCTTGCCCCAGGTGTCCTGCCAATGGTATCTCGTGAGCCAACTCTAAAAGGAAGGCTCGATAACGTTGAGGAACTACCAAGGCTCGTGACGATCCGTGTAGGGGTGCCTTGGGTTCACTGTAGAGGAGGCCATCCTCCCAGTAAACACTGTAGTTCCCTTCAACGTTCCCTGCTGCCTGGGCTTCGGCCTGCCGCCTCAGCCCCTCAAGGGTAGGGCACTCCCTCTGGCCCTGGCAGAATTCCTCCCTGGACGGGCCTCCCTCCACGTGCCACTCGGCCGGGATGGGCAGGTCCTCCAGGTTGGTAACGTCCCCCTCCGCAGACTCCTGGTCCACCACCTCCGGTGGCCTATCCGTCCTACGGGGTGGAGACGCCGAGGCAGGCTCCTCCTGTCCTCGGTTCTTCCCTTGACTGGCAGCTGGCTGGGCCTTTGTTCCAGGCTCCAGCCGGAATGAACTCCCTCTTAGGGTAGTCTCGGACCTTGTGCTAACACAGGCCCAGTCAGGTGTACCCAGCATCTCGGTGTGAGTCCGGTATTCCACCTCCTTCCAAGCGTTGTGCTCCATGTCATTGCCCAGCAGACAATCGACTGGCACGGCAGGGCTTACGGCAACTCGAAGTGAACCTGCAACCCCCCCCCATTCAAAGGGAACCTCGGCCACTGGATAGTGACCTGTTCTGCCGTCAGCCATCGCGGCTGGGTGGAGTACATCGGGAATTACCTGCTCTGGAGACACCAGTTGGCTACGCACCATAGTCATACTGGCTCCTGTGTCTCTCAGAGCCTCCCCTCTTTGGCCGTTGATGGTGATCCACTGCCCATACTTTGCGGTATTTGCGGGCACCTGGATCTTAGGAACCATCTCCCGTTCTCCCAGGGACACTAAAGTGACACCCGCCCACTCCCTTCCCTTAGTTAAGGGCATCTCCTCCCCGAGCACTACACTAGCTACTCCGGGGGGCTTTCCTCCAGTGGGAGGGGGTGATCGTTTCTGACACTTCGGATCTCCTTTATAGTGTCCAACGCCACCGCACTCATAGCAATGGACAACCCTTGGCTGCTGGCTCTGGCCAGGATTAGGGTTTCTGGGTGGGTTAGCCTTAGAGGTGAATCCTGTTCCCTTCCCTTGGAAGTTATTTTGGGGGCCTTTGGAGAACTCCTTTTTCTTTTCCCCTCCTTCTTTCTTCTGGGGGGCGCCCTGTCCGGCCTTTTGAGTATCCCCTCCAGTCCCCCTTGTGGACACCCGGGTACTAGCCCAAATGTCCGCCTCCTCAGCAAGCTTCCGGGGGCTGGTCAGCTTGCTATCCACCAGGTGTTGCCGCAGTTCAGGGAAACATTTCTCGAGTAGGTGTTCCTTCAGTACTAGGTCGAACAACTCCTCGTAGTTCCTTACTTCACTGCCCTGAATCCAACCTTCTAGTGCCTTCTTTGCATAGTCCAGGAAGTCCACCCAATTCTGTGTGCCCAGCTTGTGACTACCCCTGAACTTCTGTCTGTACTTTTCAGGTGTTAGTCCAAACTTTCTGATGAGCGCCAGTTTCATGGTGGGGTAGTGGGTCTGCTCATCCTCTTCGAGGGCCAATAAAGCATCCCTACCAGCTGGAGGCATGTACCTATACAATCCTCCTCCCCAATACTTCACTGGAACCCCATGGGCCCTCAACGAGACCTCATAGGCTGCTAGCCACTTGGCGATGTCGTCACCCGCCCCATAGCTAGCTACTATGTCCTTTGGCAGGTAAGGTTTGGATTCCCTGGTGATTTCTTGGTCTTTGCTGCCACCATTAGGAACAGTTGGTGCCCCAATTCTTAAGATCTGAAGCTCTATCTCTTTCAGTCTTATCTCATGAGCCATCCTCTCTTTCTCCGTCTCATGAGCCAACCTCTGTTCCTCCTTCTCCTTCTCCAGCTTTGCTAAATCCCATGTGAGCTGTCTTTTCTCTCTCCGATCTGCTAACTCCACGCTGGATAAGCCCCCGCTAGAGACAGTGCTGCCCTTCCTAGAAAGAGTCCTGGGCCCTGCTGACAGGTTCCCCACCTCAGGTTGGTACATCTCAGCCCCCTCGGGGTCAGGCTCTCCATCCCTGTCTTCCTCCTCAGCCTTGCTTTCTCGGCGTGCCTCCCCCCAAGCCCTTAAGCTGGTTTGGAGTGCACCCTTCTTTGCTCCTGGGGGACAGTACACCCCCTCCCGCTGGCAAAACTCCCTGAGTTGGGCCACAGTGTACGTTTCTAGATTCTCTAGTACAAACTCCATCTTGCCCACTCAGGTTAGAGGACAGGTTTTGTGCAGTAGCAATGTAGGGGGGTACCTTTAGTAATACCTCCTCCCACCACCAGAGTAAATTTGGAAAAAACAAAAACCCACAATTAGGAAGGCCGCTGTGAGAAAACTCCCGGTGTAGGCCTATGGACTACCCACAGTTATTGTTGAGTACATGTAGGCACAGCTCTATCCCACCACTGAACACCAATTTATGTTGGAAACGCCCACTCCCACTCCGCAGGGTGGTGGTGGACTCCCCGAACACACTGTGGTAGCTTGGCTCGAGTGGTCAGGAAACAGGCACAGTGCTAAGCATACAATATACCCATACAATAACCATGCGTGCATCCGTTCCAAAAACGACTCTACACCGTAAAAATTATGAAAATATTCTTCTTTATCTTTTTCTCTTAGTTGCTGATTGGAAAAATAAATAAGACAATCACAATATACAAATTTAAATTAGTGCAGGTCAAATAAATATTGGCTGTTTGATGAAATAAATAGGGGTGATCATAAATAACAGGGCATAAATACAAGTGCAATATATACAGACAATTAAATACTTTGAGGCAATAAATACTGTACCAATAAATATTGTACACCATCAAGTCCTGTGGACCTATAAATATAGTGCAGCAATAAATAGGTAAAAATTCAATAAATACAGTACCCCCAATAAATAATTAAAAGTATACAGCAACACTCATGTAATCAGATGACACTTCAATTCTTAAGGGCTGATTTGGCCCAGGCACAGCTTGTAGGGTTGTGGAAGGCTTGAGGGGGGCTACTCCCTGGCTGGGACAAGGCTGAGGCCTAAGCTGAGGTAGATCAAAGGGGGGAATACCAGTGCCCTGGCTTTCTCTCTCCACACAACCTCTCTAGGTTAGTCCCAGTTCACCCCTTGCACAGTCAGGTTGGTTTCAGCACCTCCCTAGCCCCTTAGAGCAGTCTCTCAGGTCTCCACAGGGCCTTAGGCGCCCTCTACTCCACTTACTGCCCTTTTTCTGATGTTCCGACGCCGCTGAAGTCGTGTCGACGCCGTGAGGCGGCTCCGGTTCGGTCTCGGCGGCCTCGGCACAATGTCAGTTCTTTGACGACGCCGGTAGGCGGTTCCGGTCCGATGTCGGTGGCCTCGGTTCGATCTCGACCTCCGATTCGACGGCGTCGGGCAGTCTCTTCACGATGTCGACTTCGGGCGGCTCCGGTCCGATGGCGCTCTCGGCTCCGATGACGTCAGCCGGCCTGGCCTCGATGTCGACTTCCGGCGACTCCGGGGTGCGATCCTCACCCCCGACCTCCGGTGCTCCTCCACACAGGTTCCGGGCGACTCCGGAGTGCGATCCTCACTCCCGACCTCCGGTGCTCCTCTACCTCGGTCTCCGACGACTCCGGAGGGCGGACTTCACTCCTCCGATGACGCCGCTCGCTCGACCTCGGTTCACTTCCTCCTCGACCTCTGGTATTCCTCACGACCTCCGTCGGCGCCCTCTCACGACCTCAGGCGGCTCCGGGTACGACGTCTGCTACTTCAGTCAGCGCCGCTTCTCCACCTCGGGCTCCAGGTCTTCAGGCTACTCGACGCCCGACTCCAGGGAAACCAGTTCTCAGGTCAGAATCTTGCTGTTTTCTTGGTTCTAAGGCCTGTTCCTGCTGTCCAGGTCCTTAGGATAAGTTTCTTCTGTCTTCTTCCCACACAGGGCTATAGGCTGGGATCCATCAGTAGGGACAAGTATCAAGGGTGGGTTTATGGACCCCACTCCAGGCACAAGTTTCCACC
Source organism: Triturus cristatus (assembly GCF_964204655.1). Lineage (NCBI taxonomy): Eukaryota > Metazoa > Chordata > Amphibia > Caudata > Salamandridae > Triturus > Triturus cristatus. The sequence continues at coordinate 1,248,533,804 of NC_140592.1, read as the reverse complement.
CCTGCTGCTTCACTCCTTCCTCCTTCACTGTTGTGCTCCTCTCTCTTCACCAGTCAGGTGCCAACTGCCAGCTCCAACTGCCAACTGCCTCTCTTATCCTCCCAACATTCTAAACGGTCTCCAACTGTCACAGAGTTCTGGAATCTCCTGGAATGTTCTGGAAGGTGCTGGTAGGTTCCAGTGGATGCTGGTGATGTCACAGGTGGCCACCATTTTGTGCTCCAGGCCCTCAGACAGAAGTTTCAGGGGTAGCTAAAATGGCTCCCTGAATCTGCAGCAACACTAAAAAGTCTGGTGGTTCCCAAAAAGGAAAAATTCAAACTGGGTTTGAGGCAAAAGTGGGACAAAATAAATAATGATGAGGAGGGACCACCCAAAGGGCTGACAGGTCTAACAGTCATAATCATAAAAACATGGATTAAATGACAGCAGCAAATGAATAGAACATACACGTTGAACCTGGCCCTTTTTGCAGGGATATCCCTAACCCTTTTCTCTTTCTCCTCCTAATTTTTCTGACCTGTTTTTGTTGGCTTTAGGACTATGGGCACTTTACCACTAATAACCAGTGCTAAAGTGCATATGCTCTCTGTCTAAAATGTATTGGTGATTGGCTTGTCCATTATTGGCATATTTGATTTATAAATAGGTTCCTAGTGAAGTGCACCAGGTGTGCCTAGGGCCTATAAACCAAATGCTACCAGTGGGCCTGCAGCACTGATTGTGCCACTCATGTCTAGTCTCAGACTTGTCACTGCAGGGTCTGTGAGTGCAATTTTAAACAGCCATTTCAACCTAGCAAGTGCACCCACTTGCCAGGCCCAAGCCTTCCCTTTTACTACACGTAAATCACCCCCAAGGCAGCCCCATGGCCACGGTTCAGTGTATTTAAAAGGTAGGACAGCTACTGGTGTGTTTTACATGTCCTAATATTGAAATACTGCCACTATCATTTTTCATTATTGCAAGGCCTATCTCTCCCATAGGGTAGTATAGGGTTTGCCTTGAAATATCTTTTAAATGTAATTTCCCATTGCGAGCAGAGATAGATTTGGAGTTTGGGGTCTCTGAACTCACAATTTAAAAATACATCTTTTGGTGAAGTTGTTTTTAAAATTGAGTGTTTGAAAATGCCACTTTTAGAAAGTGGGCATTTTCTTTCTTAACCATTCTGTTCCTTTGCCTGTCTGTAGAGTATATGTCTGGGGTAGGTTGACAGTTGGGCTCCTGTGCATTCACTCCGGACTGTCAAACAAAGGGAGCTGATGTTTGCCTTGCATATCCTGCAGGGCCATCACCAGGCTGTTGGGACTTCCTGACCTAGAGTGGCGGGAGGAGTTGTCACAGACACCTGAATAGAGCTGTGCCTGTCCTCACACAAAGCTATCTCCACCTCCCCTGCAGTGCATCTGGAGTCAGGTCAAGGAAAGGGAGGGTCTTGTGCACTATCAAAACGTTCCTTTGAAATGTGCCTACTGCAAAGGCGGAAACGGGTATAAGTACTGGACCTCTGGCACCCCAAAATCAGAACACTTCTGGGTTGAGTACATTCTGCCAGGATGAACAGCTGGATAAGCTGTCAGGAGGGACTGCCACTTTGCTTTTCGCTTTGCCGTGTTAGCTTGTTGCTTGCTGCTTCTGTACTGGAAGTGAAAGAACTGGACTTTGCTTTCTACATCCTGCTTACAAGGTTCCCCAATGCTTGAGTTGAACTTGCCTCCAGTGAAGAAGATTCAGGGCCATCAAAGACTTCACCTCCCAGTGCCTGAGCTCTTCTGTTAATAGTCCTGACTTACCAAGCGGTGCCAAATCCAGTTCCTGGGCCCTTGGAAGTAGAATCTGGTGATCTTATGGAGAAAATCGATGCATCGACCCCAGCACCTGTTTTTTTGATGTATCACTGCAAAAGATCGACATATTGCCGCTGTCTGCCCGAAGCGTGGTTTCCAAATGACGCATTAACCACGGCTTTCACCGCAGGCCCAGCTTGCCATCGCAGTGCATCAGAAAAATTGGCACAGCATGAGTTTTGAGTACCGTGTCACAGACGTCCGTGCCACCCGCTGTGACTCCGATGCAGCACCTTCTCGCAGCAGTGAAATCGACGCATTACCTGTTCCTCCGTTGGCTCATCGAAACAGCATGTCTGGATTTTCGAGGCATCATCCCTGGGTGCTTGTTCTTCATTGACACTGCCCCGCAGTAAGGAGCTAAGGCTGCATGTCTGGAAACCAACATTGACGCATCACCTTCCCTGCGTATTAAGGAACCAACACATTGCTTTGCTTTTCCGGCGTCGCACCTTCTCTGCGTCTGCATCTAAGTTACTCTGTGCTAAAAGAAACGCATCCATTGAATTCTATGGACTAAACTTACTTAACCTTTTAAGAGTTATATTTTGACTTGTGTATGTTTGATTTTTGTCATTTTGGTCTTGTTTTAGTCAGATAACTATTTTACTAAGCTGGTGTGGACTCCTTTTATTGTTTTGTCACTGTGTTACTGTCTGGTTGTATGAATACTTTACACATTGCCTCTGAGATAAGCCTGACTGCTCATGCCAAGCTGCCAAGGGGGTGCACAGGGGTTAGACTAGAGTGAGGGTCCCTACTTGGACAGGGTGCAAACCACTGACAACTAGAGACCCCATTTCTAACAATACAGGATAAAGATGACAGTTCAATCAATCAATCAATCAATCAATCAGGAGGTTTATAAAGTGCCCTACTCACCCGTGAGGATATCAAGGCGCTGCTTCATAGATTACCAACAACGCACAACACTTTTTGCGAAGCTGGAAGAAGCAAAACATGTATTTTGATCTTTCATAGTCTGTAAAAGGATAAGTCCTGGTTTACACAAACTAAAATTGCGCGATTTTAAAATGGATAATAAAAACAATCTGGTGTATTTGCCATAACATTTTCAAATATAAGTAAAGCACAATGAGGTTTGCTGTGATACTTGCTCATAAGTGCAGGGTGGCCGACTGTTACTCTCGCAACAGCCCAGAGGGAAGTAAAACAAGGAGTAGATTAAGCTTGTCCTGAAACTCAACAGTAGTGATCCCTCCCACTGACCTGGGGTATACAACAAGTAGGTTCTATGCTTCACTCCAACCCGCCATCTCCGCTCTGCCACCCTCGCCCTTGCCGCCATCCCACGGATCCGCAGAACCACCACCGGAGGAAGATCGTTCTCCTACCTGGCCGCCAAGACATGGAACTCCCTCCCCGCCCACCTACGTCTGACCCAGGACCACATCACCTTCAGGAGACACCTCAAGACCTGGCTGTTCGAGCAGTAGCAGCACCGCCCCTCCTCCCCCCAGCGCCTTGAGACCCTCACGGGTGAGTAGCGCGCTCTATAAATTTCTTGATTGATTGATTGATTGAAGTAGTCTATAAGAGTAGGTACTCTTTGTTAGTTTTCTTAACAGTTTCCCTAAGATAACTTTGTTGACACCTGACATTCATAAATGCGTGCTTTAGTCCGGATTTCTCCAGCTTCGTTATACAGGCAGGGTTTCAAAAAGATCAGGCCAACTCAGGTGAAAAAAGGGCATTATAATTGTATGCACAGCATGGGATATTCAGCCCCCGCTCACAACTAAGGCACTCTTTAATCACTTGGTGGTCAAACAAGGTACGAGGATTGCTCCATATCAATATCGATAACCAAAGTGATAATGGTGCAAGCTTCATTAGGTTTTCAATGCATTGGAGCCCCAATTCCTCGTGACAAACAAAATGGGAGCAACTAGAGGGTTGAGATAGGAGCCTCCTACAGAATCAACTTTTTTCTCCAATTTGGATGCTATTCATCATGTTAGTATGGCCCCAAACACCAGTCCTGTATCTGGCTATTGAAACATGTTGCAATTTGTAAATGTCCAGAAAAGCAGCCACCCGTGTACCACCTATCAAGGGAGTCAGGCTAAAAAGAGCGCCAATTGATTGAATACATTTTGTCTGCATCACGGAGATTGTAAAATGCCAGAGACCACATTCCCAGGTAAGCAAAACATACCACTGAGGATAACATGTTAGAACCAACATACATTGAGTTCAATTTAAACTTCTTTGGGTCACAGACCACTAAAAGAGATTGGGTATAATTTATATTTCCCTCATGAATCTATAGAACCCTTGAAGTGATTGTAATTGGCTCTTTGGCGTGCATGTGCCAGCAGCACATCATCAGCATATATTAATGCTAGCACCTGAAGAAGGCCTATCACTGGAACGTCTTGTCCATAAAAGATTAAATGTTGGCACAGCTTACTCATTAATATAAAGAATAAATAAGATTTGAGCTAAAATACACAATTTACAGATTCCTCTTTCTAGTTTGAAACTGGGACAAAATATCTGAAGAAAACTGTACCAAGACACTACAGGAACGCCCACTCAACCACATTGGGAGCCTTCAATGTCGACACCAAGCTCTTCTATAAATGGCTCACTCCCACCAGAAACAAGTCCTACAAAACAAATGACCCAGCTGGTACACTAATGACCTCAGGGAGTCCTTGCGCTACTGCAAACAACTTGATAAAAAATGGAGTCTTGACACACCACTGCAAGATCTACATACAAACCAACCTCTACCACCAACTATGAAACACCCATAAAGACACTCACACACCACCACTCACCCATAGAATTTCTCACACACCTAGTCAATCACACTGCCATTTACTCATCTATAGGGTATACACACACCACCTGACTTATTTATACAGCTACTAACACATACTGACTCTCTTATACAATCACTGACACAATACAGCCACTCTCACACTCATTCACTCACTCACTCACTCAGACATACTGTCACTTAATAATATTAATAATCTTTATTCGGCATATAAAATAATACCATAAAAGATACAATTTTTTTTTAAAATACAGCATCAGATAACAAGAGATCTCTAATGAGATTACCGCATACCAGGCAAAGACTAGGTGTATATACTTTCATTATCCCTCCTGTGTCACATATAATCATGGTGCATCCAACCCATTATGATGCTAATTAAAAATTATTATTTAAGGTATTACGCTAAAACTTAAACAGCAGCAAGTCATAGTGCAAAGTTGCAAAAAAAAAAGAATATTCTCTGGGATTTAAACACCCCTCGTTTTTCATAACTTTAAAGCAGCTCTTAGGAAATTGGAAATACAGAAAAGCGTAAAAACATCTGAAGACAATTTTAAAAACAACAAGGCTACACATGCTTGTCTGAATCTGGCTCTTTTTAAAATGCCCTTTAAAAACATTTTTCTAGGATATTCATAAAAGGGGCAAAGTAGGACGAAGTGTAGGGTATCCTGTGGAGACTTATTGTCGCAGCCACAGGGTCCTCTATCTTCTATATTCAATATAAAAACCTCAGGGACAGCCAATAAATAATGAAATAAATGTAATCTAAAACGCGTTAAGAAAAACCTGTTGCGTGCGCTGGTTATGAACAATAAATAAGATTCTATTCCCTGTGTTGATTTAACTAATACATGTTCTCTCACCGTGGTCTTGGAAAGTTCGATAGCCTCGCGTTGCCCAGTAACATATTTAAAATACTGATCTTTAATGAGGGCCTTATCCTGGGTTCTCGCATTCTCAGGCTTTAGGAAGAGTTTTACCCGTCCTAGTCTAGATAGAGAGTCCTTCACATATTTTAGCCAGGGAATTTTAAGCGCGTGGTCAAGTGAGAGACAATCTTGTATTACCCTCCTACTGAAGCCCGTCTCTTCATTTGCCCAGCCTACTACCAGCTTAACTGCCACCATATCAGAGATGTAGTTAAGCCCAAGTTCTTTGTGCTTTGAGGTACTTTCAACATACGCCTCAGATATGTATTCTCTTCTGTTTGGAGTTTATTAACATCAATAAAACCCCATACCTCGCTTCCATATAAAACCTATGAGCAACATAGCTCCACTCAGCTCCTACCCTGAAAGTCTCGGGGTGATTCGTCAAGCGGGGGCTGAGAAAAAAGGGGGGTCCCAAAACGCGTTTTTCCCATGCATTTTTCCATAGGACCTTTAGACACAGCTACAGCCCGAACGGCTGAACAGACTTACTTGAAATTTGGCAGAGAGTTAGTCCTCAGGTCAAGGAAGTGCCTTTTGTAGGTCTGGTGTAAATCTGTTCAGTAGTTCCTGTGAAAATAGCATTTAAATCAATATATATATCTGAGCCAGCTTACGGTGCGCTTACGGTAAGCTTACCGTACGCGTACGGTGACGTGCGCGATTCTGATTGGCTGTTAGATCTTAGTAAACATTCAAATCGTTCGAAACCAGGAAGCGACGCCCGCCATTTTCTCTCTCGCACTCTGAGGGGGGGGAAGAAAAACAAAGGCAAAAAACATGTAAAGGGACTGTTTAGACAGCTCCTAACCACCTAGCATTAATGAATGTGTCCACAAAGAACCCCCAAGGGAAAAAAATCATTTTGAATTTTTTACGAAAAATTGCCGATTACGCTTACCGTACGCGTACGCTAAAAATTTTTTTTTTAAAGTCAATTATCCACATTCTCCCGACCCCGTGTGCAAATGGGGCCCGTATGGCCCCATTTGTGAATAGTTTAAGTAAAGGTATCCCTTGTGTGCTAGAGCGCGAAACAATGTTATCTGCACATATTGTACTATACTAAGTTAAAAACATTCTTTTTATCACAGCCAACATTTTTGTCAAAAAATATTTTTATTGCATTTTTTTTATTAAAAACCTAATCACATAAACATGTAATACAATTTTCTTTAAAACCAAAAATTAATTTTTCATTAAAAACATTACATCAATAGTATAAAAACATTACAATATTATTCAATAATCACAATTTTAACACAGAGAAAAACCTATGAAAAAAGACACTATAATTTGTCATCAATTAGACAGATCACATGGAAAGGTATATACACTCGACCTGGATGAGTTATATAATTTCAACTGCAGGTCAGAGTGGTTCCACAGATTCTGCCACACAGAAACAAAGGGCGTCGACGCGTTTCGATGGTATTGAATTATTTTTCCATCTTTATCAAGACTAGCAATTTGGATCTCTCTGTTAGTCACTGGATTGGTTATTACAGCTACCCTTTCAGTGATGCTCCTTAATTTTCGATTTATTATGGAGAGAATCTTTTGAATTCCGTCTATTTAATTTCCTTTTGGTAAACGTACAAATTGTACGCACAGGTATGCCTTTTTGTTTTGGGTATAATGGAGAAGGAATTGATCTCTTTTCTTATGGAGATTCTTCAGCTTCTATGGAATCAAACGAAGCTCCTCCCCTTAGTTCTCTTTAGTTCATAAACTTCAAGTATGAAGAAAAAGGGCGCAGTGCTGCATGCGTCTCCTCGCGTCCGTACGATTTGTGAATGGCATAATGATTATTTTGTAGAAAATTAAAAGCTTACCTTTCACAACGAAGCGCATAATGTGTCCTCCATGTGCGCACGGTGCGCGAAGCGCATCGTGCGTACATGGCCCATCCACGGCACTAACTGCGTAAAGTGGGCGCGCGGTGCGCGAAGCGCAACGCGTGCTCACTGTGCGCGCACGGTGCGCGAAGCGCACCGTGCGCGCACGGAACGAACTGCGCTAAGTTGGCGCGCACGCCACGAATGGCGTAAAGTAACTTAGCATTTAAAAAACCGTACAAATTCACTGAAAAAACTATAGGTTTCACACACGTTATAGTTAGGAATTAGCATTTAAAAAACCTTGCAAATTCAGTGAAAAAACCATAGGTTTCACACATGTTATAGTTAGCTGGACATTTTACTGATAAAAAACCAATGAAATTCCCCCGTTATAGTTAGTGCAGGCAACTATAACTCACACGACCGCAATCCTCTGCTGATGACATATGTGTCTTTATGAAAAAAAAATATTTGTAATATATGTATAGCTAAAATTTAATGGAAGAAGACATGGGCAAATAATTGTCTAAATACAGTATTAGCATCAGCAGAGGATTGCGGTCGCGTGAGTTATAGTTGCCTGCACTAACTATAACGGGGGAATTTCATTGGTTTTTTATCAGTAAAATGTCCAGCTAACTATAACATGTGTGAAACCTATGGTTTTTTCACTGAATTTGCAAGGTTTTTTAAATGCTAATTCCTAACTATAACGTGTGTGAAACCTATGGTTTTTTCAGTGAATATATATATATATATATATATATATATATTTCCAAAGGAATGGAAATCCGAAGAAAGATTTGCTCGAGCCCACACAATCAATTTGCAGGTAAGTTTATTCGTCAAACAGCAGACAAGGACGACGCATTTTAACCACGTCTGTAGTCTTGGTCACATGACCTCCGCCTCCATTACATGTCATGTTAAAGGTACGTGCACATTTTAAAATCATAGACATAAAGAAAATAAATGTTGAGGCACATAAATCATAATGATAGTAATAATTTCTAAGGGCCCGAGTCACAGAAGTAATCTGAGACAAAATCCTAAATTTACTACTTTTGGTATTCACAGAAGGAATTTAGTAGTAGTAAAGTTAGGTAAAGTCTGTCTTAAGTCTGTCGTACGTCTGTATTAAGTCTGTCTTAAGTCTGTCCTAAGTTTGTTTAAGTCTGTCTTAAGTCTGTCCTAAGTTAGTCTTAAGTTTGTCTTAAGTCTGTCTTAAGTCTGACTTAAGTCTGTTTTAAGTCAAACTTAAGACAAAATCCTAACTTTACTACTACTAAATGCCTTCTGTGAATACCAAGAGTAGTAAGTTTAGGATTTTGTCTCAGAATAGTTCTGTGAATCGGCCCCTAATAATCCAAGGAAGAGGCAGACACAACAATTATTGAAATGCTTTGCAGTGCTTTGGGTCTGTCATAGTGAAAGTTCATAAATGTGGCAAGTCTATGAAAAGTCAGTGTAGTGAAATAACACCATAGTGATGTTGCCTGAAGTCGCAAATGTTGTGTTAATACTTTGCGTTCTTTGAGTGGAGTATCGGGTCTAGTGCGCAAAGTGACCGAAGTTGCTGGGTATTAGTGGGCAATTTGTGTGGCAGATGGATTGGCCCTGTGGAACCAGATTAACTTCAAGTACGAAGGCTGTTTGTGAGTTCTTTGTAACTAGTGAAAGAAAGGGTATAGTACCCATGGCATGCACAGAAAAGTGACTTGGAGTAGGAGGGGATGGTCTGCCAGTGACTCCAGTGCACATGTTTCTAACACGAACGTGGTGTTCACAGATGACTCTCTGTTACACTCCCCTGGAAAAATCAAAGAAACATAATGGCATTAGAGACACACTTATTGTATATGCATGCAAGCTATTATATGTAATCAGAAGAGACTTCCCACTGACCAAAGACATGAGTCATGATGACATTGTGTCTGCTGGTTCAGTACAGAGAATTGAGAGGTTAAAAACTACGGGAGAAAGGAAGAGGTGGGGCATGAGTGGGCCACCAAGGCAAAAAGAACATGTTAACGTTTAAAATCTACTGGTGGGAATGCAATTACTCACCCTGGTTAAGGCCATCTGGGAATTTGGTGCCTGCTAGAAGCATGAAACGTGACTCATGTTTGCGCAGGGCTGCTATTCGGTTACCTCCCCTTGGGTTGAGGTTGACTGTGTCCAGTCCAAAGAATCTGGCTTTGGTCCAGTCGGCCCCATGTTCCTTAGAAAAGTGTCTAGCTGTGCTGTAGCTTTGGTCACGATTGGTAATCGCTCGCCAGTGCTCTAAAATACGCTTTTTGACTGGGAAGATCGTTGACCCGATGTACCAGAGGTCACAGGGGCCTACGATGGCATACACTACGAAGTCCGCACTACAAGTTATCAGTTTGGGAATTTTCCAGTGAGTTCTCGTTCTCTCTGTGGTGATCTCAGAAATGTTACTACTCTACTTGCAGGCTTTGCACTTTAATCATTTGCGGTAGCACTTGGCTTGCTTAAGCCAGTTGTTTTCTTTGGGCTGGAGGTGGCTATGTGTAAGTATGTCTCTTAGGGATGTACTTCTCTTGCATATAATAGATGGTGCTACGCTTATTTCGTTCCTCAGAACAGGATGCTGTTTGAGGATGTCCCATCTGTTCTTGAGGATTCTGCGTATTTGATTGGCTTGACTACAGTATCTTGTAATGAACCTAGTAGGTTGCTTTGTGGTATCTTTGTGGGTTCTTGTAAGTTTTGCTTTATCTAAAATCTCATCCCTGGACTGATTTTCAACTCGTTTTTCTGCCTGGAGTAGTGCTTTTCTAGGGTACCCTCTCTCTGAATCTCTCTTTCATCTCTTGTTTGGTTTGTTCGTAGGATAAGGAGATGCTACAATTGTGCTTAGCCCTCAGGAATTTGCTATAAGGAATTCCCAATCTGAAGCTGGGAGGATGGGGACTAGCTACAGGCAGAATCGAGTTTCCTGCAATTTTCTTCCTAAGCAAGTTGGTGCTCACGCTCCCATTTTTAACAGTAAGTTTGAGATCAAGGAAATCAATCGATTTTTGACTGTAATGTCTAGTGAATTTAAGGTTGACATTGTTCAAATTCAAACAGTCCACAAATAGATTTAGTTCACTCTCAGACCCTTTCCACACAAAGAAAATGTCATCAATGTATCTCAGCCATTTTGACACATTGAAAATCCAGTGTTCTGTTTGGTCGGTCCAGAGCACCTGCTACTCCCACCAGCCCACCATAAGGTTGGCATAGCTTGGGGCGAAGCAGGTGCCCATGGAAGTCCCTTGCAGTTGCTTGTAATACTCATTTTCAAAGATAAAAGCATTTTCTTTCAGGCATATTGCAATCATATCTAGGAGCATTAACGTATGTTCCAGAAATTCTGCCTTGTGTGTTTTCAGAAAGAACTGGCAAGCCTTTAAACCATCATCATGTCTAATGCTTGAGTAAAGCGCCTCTACATCTAGACAAACCAACCAATCATTATCCCCTAAAGTGACATCTTTAATCTTGTAGGAAGTCAGTTGTGTCCCTCAGATATGACGTGAGATTCTTCACAAAGGGGAAAAGGAAGTGGTCGACATACGTACTTGTATTTTCCATGAGGCTGTTCTTAGATGACACAATGGGTCTACCTGGTGGATCAGTGAGTTCTTATGGATCTTAGGGAAGAGGTATAGTGTTGGTGTTGTGGGAGTGTCATTCTTGAGAAATAGTTTTTATCCCATGTCAGTAAGCCGCGCTCGTGCCATGCCTGAAATTTGTTATAATACATGTTTTTCAAATCTACAAGGTATTTCCTGTCCACCCTCCCGTAGCAAGTTAAGTCGCTGAGCTGGTGGTGTGCTTCCCTGGTGTACATAGCCATTGTCTTGAGGACCACATTGCCCCCTTTATCAGAGGGTTTAATAACCAGCTCTCGATCATTCTGCAGGTTAGTGACCATCTCCCATTGGGTTTTGGTCATATTTCTACTCCCTGTGGTGTCTTTAAGGAGTTTCAGGAGGTCTTGGGCAACAAGGTTGCCAAAGATATCGATATTGTCTTTAGCGCGTGCAGGAACGTATCGGGATTTGGCTCTAAACTCAGTGAGGGCGGCTTCTCTGGTGTTAATCGCTAGGAGATCAGAGATGCTGGTAGTCTGTGAGGGATTAAAAGGGTCCCTGTTGTTCAAGGGTCATCATAATTTGCAATGTGGGAATGTCATCAATGGTTAATCCTATGACCTTGTCACCCTCGGGTTTAGTTTTAGTCCCTCTAAGGTTTTCCTAGCAGCATGCATTTTACACAATTTAAGTTTTCTCTCAAATTTATAGAGGTCTACTCGTGCCTGTGCATAATCCAAAGCTATCTCAGGGCTGAAAGACAAACCTAATTCTAATACACTTTTTTCATCAGTAGTAAGAACCTTTTCTGTCAGATTCATTACCATTAATTTGGGTGCAGTGTCCTCCATTATGGATTCTTTGTCTTCTGGCCTCTTGTGCCCATGCCATTTGTTCTTAAGTTCTCTGCGCCTAATGTTCCGTTTGAGGTTTTGTCTGTGTTTCCTTGTCTTTTTCCTTTAAGCCTCCCCCTGTTTGATTGTTCTTTTGTCTTCTGTAGGAGGCATAGTTCTTTGGAAAAAGACTGCTGTTCCATGCTGCTTGATGCCATGCTGTCCACCGATTCTTGGTCCGAACTGAGGTCGGTTGTAGATCCCTCCTTGCTTGTTTCGAGGAGTTCTAGGGCTTTATCATTTGTAAGTTCTGATCTCACTTTGTCGTATTTTTTAGCGAAGGTCAGGATGCGATCTGACGTATAGTCTCTTTTATCGTGCACAAATTTGCTTTGTTTTCTGGCTACTACTTGTTTTTCAAAGGCTTTCATTTTGTCATCCATTGATTTGATTATGTTTTCTTACTCTTTTTGGGCGGATTCTATTTTCAGATCGTCCATGAGGTCCTGTATCTGCTCCAAAAGGCATCGTTGCTCATCCCAGGCGTTTGCTACTAGAATTTCCAACATCCTCCTAGAGCACGCTGTATTGTCAACCCAGTCTTTCAGTACTTGTGGTTTGGGAATCAATAGAGTCGGAGTGATGAAAATTCAAAGACCTCTGGGTATGTGATTTACCTCTAAGTATATGTATATGTATATATATATATATATATTATCTGCTGGCGGTCGCCAGTAGATAGTTATAGTTAGGACCGTGTTTCCATAGGAAATCCGCAACTTTCTATTTCGAATAACTTTGGCGCCGGTTGACGAATCCTCGCAAATTTTTCAAAATAGGTGGGGCTCTCCGCTCCGCTCCTACCCTGAAAGTCTCGGGGTGATTATTCAAGCGGGGGCTGAGAAAAAAGGGGGGTCCCAAAACGCGTTTTCCCCATGCATTTTTCCATAGGGACCTTTAGTCCAAGGTACAGCACGAACGGCTGAACAGAATTACTTGAAATTTGGCAGAGAGGTAGTCCTCAGGTCAGGGATGTGCCTTTTGAATATCTGCAGTCAATCTGTTCAGTAGTTCCTGAGAAAATGTCAGTTAAAAGTACATATATATCTATAGGCGCGCACCATACGCGTATGGTAAGCATACCGTACGCGCACGCCGCCGTGCGCGAGCGTAATTCTGATTGGTGGTTACATGACAGTAAACATTCCAGTCGGTCGAAATCAGGAAGTGTCGGCCGCCATTTTGTGTGTCTCACACTAAAAACAAAGGTGGAGAACGTGAAAAGGGGGCAAGGTAGAGAGTTGCAGACCCCCTAGCCTTTGTCAGGGGGTCCAAAAAGGACCCAGAAGTGTGAAAAATAAAATTTTATTTTTTTTAAAAAAATCCGGCGGAATAAAAAAATAAAAAAAATAGAATTAAAAATAAAAATTAGGGGGGAGGAGCCTAGCGCTTGACCAAGATGGCCGCGTGAGCCTTGAGCTCCCGCTACCCTCACGCCCTTCGGCAATCATCCTGTCCTAAATCCTGATTTTCATGCACGGAATCCTGCAGATTAGTCACAGCTGGGGCGATTGACGTTGTCCGGGCCAAGATCGCCCACCGGGGACCGAAGTTGTGCACGGCGGAAGATTGCGGCCTACCTCCGAAGGATGCCAGGGGCTTGCGTTGGCAGGATGCCCGGCCACTAATTGAACAACAGCGGCCTTGGGAGGTGTGAACTGACGGACGGATGCCGCGGCACTTTCACTTTCGCTTTCTCGCCCTTTGTTTGCTCCGGGTTGGGAGTGCGTCATACAGATCCTCTGTTGTCTGAAAGACCTCCACCCGGTCCTGACCGGCTGTTGAAGACCTAGTCGCCCTGTCTCCTCTACCTGAGTGAGGGACGTCCTCTTGCGACTGACCGTCCTGCTGACCGAGATGTCGACCAAATCGGAGGCAGACAGGTCGAAGTCTAAGACTACCAGGCGGGGAGGCTATATCCAATCCAACAATATGGATCGTTATGCCCAGCAGAAGGGGTCGCCTGGTGGATCGGGACAGTCGCTGGAAGCACAGAAGGCCGATTCATCCCCAGCCTCGGAGTTATCATTGCAGGATATCAAGGGGGCGATAGATGGGATGCAATCTTCGATTGGGCGACAGTTCGAGACCCTGGCGCACAAGGTGGACATGATTTTGGTCGATGTCAACTTAATTCGCGCGGACCTGGGAAAAACCAATGAGCGGGTCAAGTCCCTGGACCTCAAGACTACTGGCCTCGCGGACGATGTCTCGGAACTCCGGGCTGAGGTCCGCAAGCTACGAACCGCGAATGACCTCTCCGCTCGCCGGCTCGAGGACTTTGAAGGTCGGGCCCGGCGCAATAATGTGCGCATTATTGGGGTCCCGGAGACTTCGGAGGAGCTCTCCGTGGACCTCCTCGTCGAGGATCTGGTGGTGAATCATCTTGCGCCAAAGGGCCTCGGCAAGTTTTTCGCGGTGGAGCGGGCTCACCGAGTGCCTGGCAGACGGCCTAAGGTGGGAGCCCCCCCGCAGCCGATTGTCGCCCGGATCTTCCACTTTCGAGATCGGGACGCTATCCTGCAAGCATCGAGGGTGACAGGCCCGGTGCCTTTTCAAAATGCCTCAGTGAGCTTTTACCCTGATTTCACCCAGATGGTGCAGAAACAGAGGCAAAGTTTCCTGGGGGTGAAGCGGCGGCTTAGGGATATGGACCTGAAGTATGCCATGCTTTTCCCCGCTAAGCTGCGTGTGATATATGAGGATCGGACTTTCTTCTTCGAATCGCCGGACATGGCAGGGGACTGGTTGGATGCACTCCCTCGGCGACGGCCCGGCCGGGACGGCGTGGATGGGGTGGAAGACGACCGGGATGGACAGAAGTGATACCTTCGTTGCTGGCCTGCTTCGATTCAGCCCTGGACAGCGACTCGCACCTTATTGCAGTAATGGGAGGGCGGCGGGGGGAAGATAGGGGCTCTTTCCTCCCTTGGGGTGCTTTTTGTAGATTTGTTTCTGGTAGGGCGACAGGCACACTGCAAGTTGGGGGGGCTTTGTAAGCTGACGCAGGGGTGCAGGGTGGGGGGGGGTTTCAGGATGTTGGGGTTGTTGTTTGGGGTTGTTGTTTTCTCTTGCAAGGTGTAGTAATGACTGTCAGAATTGTCCGATTGTGGTTCTCTGGGGGGGGGGAGGTCTCTTTGTGTTCAGGGATGGGGGATAGGGGCTTAAACGTACTCAGCTGGAATGTTAATGGCTTAGGGGATCGTATAAAACGGGGGATAGTCCTGCAATTTTTGAAACGGACCTTGCCAGATGTGGTCCTCTTGCAGGAGACCCACCTTATAGGGAATATGTGTTATGCACTTAACAGAAAGGGCTACAAATTCATTGCTCACTCGGGGTTTTCCTCGGGATCCAGGGGTGCGGGCATACTTGTCAGAGCTTCCCTACCATTTGAGGTTGACTCCACCATTGCTGATGATAGGGGGCGCTTTGTGGCTGTGTCGGGGAGGTGGGAGGGCAGAACGTTGGTTTTGGTTTCTGTTTATGTCCCTCCTGCCTTGCAGGCCTCCACGTTTGCTGATCTGGGCAAGGCCTTGTTGGAACTCCCCGAAGGGATGCTAGTGGTGGGAGGGGACTTCAATGCGGTTGGTTCTGGAATGCTAGATAGGTACCCGCCCAGAGACACCGGGGGGGCTCAGAAGTGGCTTCCCGACTTTATTGATACTTTTGGCCTGGTAGATTGTTGGAGGCTGCGGTACCCTACTCAGCGACAATACACCTTCCATTCCGGGGCCCACGGGAGTCTCTCCCGGATTGATTATCTGCTCACTCTGGCGGCACACGCCTCTTTGGTAACTGAGGTTAGGCACATGGCACGGGGCATATCAGATCATTCACCGGTGTGGGCACGTCTGGACATAGGCCGGGTGGCGGGGGGCAGGGTGGCTCCCATTAACCCCTGGTAATTTCGGGACCACAAGCTGCGCAGCGCGTTGCTGAAGACAGTTGACCACTATTTTCGAGAAAATCAGGGCTCAGTTGACTCTGCGGTGTCCTTGTGGGAAGCTTCTAAGGCTGTACTGAGAGGAGAAGCCGTGTCCTTGGTAGTGGCCGCCAAGCGGCGGAGAGACGCCGAGGTGATACAAGTGGAGGACGAGATAGCGGCTCTAGAGTTGGCCTTGGAGGGGGATATTGAAACGTCCACGCTGCACAATTTGAGCCTGAAGCAATTGGAGTATAGGGATCTGGTGACAAATGCCGCCAAGACCCTCCACAGGGAGCAGCAGGGGCGGTTGTATGACGTTGGTGATAAGGCCGGGAAATTGCTGGCATGGCTGGACAAAAAGGAGCGTGTTAATCGTGTGGTGCCGGAGTTGTTGACGGATGGGGGAGAGGTTGTCACTGATCCCGACGGTATAGTCCGGTGTTTCTCGGACTATTTTCGTACGGTATACGCCTCGGTCTCGGATAGACCGACTGAGGACTCGTGTGATCTTCTGCGTGACATCGCTCTGCCCTGCCTTTCAGCCATTGATAGGGAGGACCTCGATGGTGATATCACTGTAGATGAAGTGGCAGGTGCTATCCGTGCGTTGCGCTCCGGCAAGGCTTCGGGCCCAAATGGTCTGCCGATAGAGCTGTACAAGCTTTGTCCGGACAAGTTGGCACCTCACTTGACCGCCATGTTCGTGGAAGCGCGGGAGAACGGGTTTCTTCCGCTCGATCAACGGCTGGTGACGATTGTGGCAATACATAAAGACGGAAAGCCCCGGGATAGGTGTGGTTCCTATCGGCCGATCTCGCTCCTCAACGCCGAGCCGAAAATCCTTGCCAAGATTCTCGCGAACCGCCTGGCCCGGGTACTTGGCGACTTGATCCACCCGGATCAGTCGGGCTTTATCCCGCACTGTAACACTGCACTAAACCTTAGACGCCTCCATGGAGTGATTGCCAGGACGGGTACGATGCGAGAGCCGGCTATTGTGGCGTCCCTCGACGCCACGATGGCCTTTGATACGGTAGAGTGGGCATACTTGTGGGCGGTGCTGGCCAAATTCGGCTTCGGGCCTGGATTCGTGGGGTGGGTGAGGCTGCTCTATGAGGGGCCTCTTGCAAGCGTAGTGGTGAACGGGCGGGCGTCGGCACCTTTCGAGCTCGGGAGAGGCACCCGGCAGGGTTGCCCCCTGTCGCCGTTGCTGTTTGCCCTTACTCTTGAGCCGTTGGCGGCGTGGATACGGTGGCACCCGGATATACGTGGGATTCGCTGGTCGCCTGACCACGAAGACCGTATTTCACTCTACGCCGACGACATTCTGTTATATCTTGCCTCGCCTAAGAAATCTCTGATAGTGGTTTGTGACGTCTTGACATCTTTCGGTAGAAACTCGGGCCTAGTCATTAATTGGGGGAAGTCACACTTATATGTCCTGTGTGGGGATGTCCCGCCTGTCCCGCGTAACTGTTCGATCCAGATAGCCCAGCAGGGCTTTTTGTATTTGGGGATCTATATTTCCACCGACCCCATCTTGCGCTACGAGAAGAACTTGCTCCCTCCCTTGGCGCGCCTGCGGCGGGATGTGGCGGGCTGGCGGCGATTGCCGCTCTCCCTCCTTGGCCGCGCTGCACTGTTTAAAATGATGTCCCTTCCCCGTTTCCTCTATGCCCTGCAGAATACTCTTGACCTGGTCCCGGCCAGCTATTTCCGTGAGATCGAAAGTCACCAGCGTGCGCTCTTATGGGACGGGCGTCGGCGTATCGCAGTCGCTAAGTTGACGCTTCCGTGGTACGACGGTGGTATCGCGCTTCCAGACATTCGACGTTATTACTGGGCGACCCAGTTGAGCGCGATTAACCATGGTGTCTATGGTCCGGCGCTGAGCCCTGGCTTCGCCATGGACCGCTGGTTGCTCCGTGGGGGTAACTACCACAGAGCGTTGTATTCGAAATCGTCGGACCTCACCCTCACGGGGCCCACCAGAGTGGCCGTCCATGTGTGGAAAGTGGCGACGGACTCGCTGGGCTGGAGGGGTAAGCTTACCCTTGCCACCCCTCTGTTTGACTCCGAGATTCTGGGGAAGCTTTGGCGCACAAAAGGAGAAATGGGATTTGATCGGCATATCCAGGGTTGGAGACCTTTTGGTTAAGGGCAAGATAAAGTCGTTTGAGGAGCTGCAGAAGGAATACGAGCTGGGGAGCACGGAGTTCTTCCGTTATGCTCAAGTGCGCCATGCCTTGCGGTCAGTCCTTGTGGAGGGGGGGAAGGTGCCCGAGTCCTCTCCGTTGGAGGATCGGATCCTGGATGGCCACATGCCAGAGAGCATGATCTCGCTCATTTATAAGAAGCTTATCAATGTTCGGGCGGATCTTCTCCTAGGTTTGCGCGCTCAATGGACCAGTGACGGCCTTGAACTAGATGATGAGGATTGGCAGTACGCAGTTTCTTCTCCCAAAGAGGTCGCTATCCCCGCGCGCCTGCGGCTGGTGCAGCTTAAAATACTCCATAGGGTCTATGTGACGGGGCCCAGGTTGGTCCACATGGGTTTCTCTGAGGAGGGCTTATGTAAGAGAGGCTGTGGTATGGTGGGTACCTTCCTCCATATTATTTGGGAATGCGGCGCGATTATGGAGTTCTGGAGGCAAGTCCACGAGGCGATGGGGGAGGTGACAGGAATTGTTATGCAGCCTGAGGCGCGATGTTGTCTCCTGAATGTCTGGAGTCCTACTGACCACAACGCGGCACAGACTCAGTGGGTGACCCTGGGGAACATGGTAGCCAAGCGCGACATCGCTCGGCTGTGGGGCTCCAATAGGCCGCCCACATTGACAGCGTGGATGGAAAACATGGACTGGAGCATGTTTAGGGAGAAGACAGTGTATTGTGCTCGAGGGCGCCCTCGGAAATGGCACTCTGTGTGGGGGCCATGGAACCAGTACAGAGGGGACATATGCCTGCCCCCCGACCTGGATCCGCCTGAGGAGCAACTTTCCCCTTAGTCTTTTTCCGGCTTTGACTTTCCCGCTGATATGTGATTGTTTCTAGAGTCTCTGCCTTTCCCTCCTTTCCCTTACTATAGACCTGTGCCTGTTGGACGTGATGGGGCTCGTCCCCCCTGATGGGAACCTCTCTTGGTGTTTACAGTACCTTTCGCCTTGCTTGTGTTTAGGGTTGTATTTATGTTTATGCAAAATAGAACCTTTGGCTCTCCTGTCAGTGATATGTGGACGCAAGCATGTGTTGAATCTCTAAAGCTGCCGTACCTCCGGGTTGTCGGCTGGATAGCTGTGTCACTGATCTAAAATAAAGGTTTTTTAAAATAAAAATAAAAAAAATAAAAAATAAATAAATAAATGTTTAGATGTTGGTTGGCTCTAAAAAGAGCCGTTGTGTTCATTGAATGTTTTTTTGTACCTACAAATAAGTACCGATGCAGAGTCTAAAGTTCAAGAGGAAGACTCTGTTCCCTTCATCATTGAAATGTACACCGTCTCCTCTATAAATGTCTTGCATGTTGTAACGCAAGTTGTTGTGGTATACAGAACCCATACCATAGTCTCTGAGGAAAGCAGAAACAGACTTATTGACGTGCTTTCTTGCTTTGTCAATCTGCGGACAAAATTGGTTGGACCAGTTCCACTTTTGCCTTTGGAATATATTAGAATATACTAAGGCAGTTTGTGGAAAAAGTGACATCAATTGCACAAAGGTGTCCTTAATAAGCATTTCCAGACCTACCCCAGTTGAAGTGCCTAGGTCATTTCCACCACAGTGCACAATAATAAGGTTAGGCTGTGGGAAATGTAGAAAGGTTTTCACCAAAGGCATTAATTGGTGCCACTTTAACCCTCTCTGACCAATCCATTTAATGTCTACATTTGGCAAAGCAAGGTCTTTCACAATACCTCTTTTTTCTGCAAACTTTTCACTCCAGAAGACATAGCTGTGACCTACAATCCACACTGTGAACATCTTTCAAGGAGATCTGGATGCACTCAGAAGGTGTCTTTCAGTAGAATGGCAATATGAAAAGAAAGATAGTTGTAAAATGGAGGCTAACATACTTTTTTTTTAAATAAAAAGAACTGATTGGCTGATTCAAACCATTTTACAGTTAAAACTAGGCTGTATGTTTAGATTTTTACCAGCATGTTTTGTATTGGCTGAGAAAAATGTGTACCCACAGAACATTACTTTGGATTTGCTGTTAGGTTTGAAAAGTCAAGCACTCTTGCTCTAAAGATTAGAAACATTGTGTGCTGAACTTCTGACCTCTCTGCTCACAGCAGTGTTCCATGACCTGTTGCTATGGTAGCAGGCAGAAGTCATGTTGGGGAAGGGATCATTTGGAAAGGGTTGAAATTTGCAATCAATAGAAATGTGTGTTTCCATTTGAAAAAATTATGGGAAGCACTGTGATTTGGAGGTAACATGTATATGTGTGGAAAAAGAGAGGGAAACATTGCCATTAACTGGTTCTGGTGAGAGGAGAGAGGTGTACAGCTCAGAGATTCTGGCTCTGATAATCTGCTGATTGAGTGCCACATTTCTTTCTGAACTAACTACTTTTAAAGGTGAGTTATGAATTTGAGAGAGAATGTATGTGGTGCATTTTGATATAAATAATAGAAATGTGATTCTTCTTTTAAAGTTGTTTTTCACATTTTGTGTTTTGGGAGATTTTTAACTGTCTTGAACTTGTAAGATATTATTGAGTATGTCTTCACCATAAGTTAAGGTGTACTGGTATCACCCAGGAATAATGTTTTCTGCCTAGAATCACACCATGAGTCTGTGTGCACACAGGAATTGTTATCAGAGATTTAATTTGTGTTGCTCTTGCTCTGTTAGCCTTCCACTCGCAGGAAAGGGGCAGTTTGTTTTCTTGAACTGTGATGGTTAGCATTCAGCAGAAATCACTTTCTCACAAATGAGAGGCAAATGCAAACACATTTGAAATTAGCATGGTACATTTTCCTACCACTTTAAAAGTTGTGTTTTACATTTTATGTTAAGTAAGATATTTAAGTGCCTTGAACATGTCAGATATTACGGAGTATGTCTTCACCATAAGTTAAGGTGTACTGGTATCACCCAGGAATAATGTTTTCTGCCTAGAATCACACCATGAGTGTGTGTGCACACAGGAATTGTTATCAGAGATTTAATTTGTGTTGCTCTTGCTCTGTTAGCCTTGCACTCGCAGGAAAGGGGCAGTTTGTTTTCTTGAACTGTGATGGTTAGCATTCAGCAGAAATCACTTTCTCACAAATGAGAGGCAAATGCAAACACATTTGAAAATAGCATGGTACATTTTCCTACCACTTTAAAAGTGGTGTTTTACATTTTATGTTAAGGAAGATATTTAAGTGCCTTGAACATGTCAGATATTATGGAGTATGTCTTCACCATAAGTTAAGGTGTACTGGTATCACCCAGGAATACTGTTTTCTGCCTACAATCACACTATGAGTCTGTGTGCACAAAGGACTTGTTGTCAGAGAATTAATTTGTGTTGGTCTGGTTCTGTAAGAATGGCATTCGTGGGAAAGGCGCAGCTTGTTTTTTAGAAGTGTGATGGTATGTATTCAGTATAAAAAAGCTGTTTGGGCATGTGCTATTTTCTGTTTCTGAAAAATATAATGAAAATGTGTCAGACTGTTAGAGTAATTATCACTTGCTCTACCACAGTAGTAAGTGTGCTTTCAAATTGCAAATTAAATTTAGTTTTATGTCTAGAATCACACCATGAGTCTGTGCGCACACAGGAATTGTACTCAGAGATTCAATTCATGTTGCTCTGGTTCTTTCAGAATTGCATTCGTAGGAAAGGGGCAGCTTGTTTTATTGAACTGTGATGGCTACCATTGAGCCCAAATTAATATTTCACAAATGAGAGGGCAATGCAAACACATTTGACATCAATATGGTCGATTATCCTTCCACTCCTGCAATGGGTTATGTAGTTTGTACATGTTCAAAAGTCCAATTAACCCTTACCACCATGTAGTTTTACATACATGTCTCCAATGTTTATGCAGTTGCGCAAGGATCAATGCAGATCTCTCTTGCACTTGACAGTAGACAGTCTCCAGAAGCACACTCTTAGTAGAGAGAAAGCTGTTACTCATGTACTGTCATGCTTACTATTCAGCGCTGTGTGGTGTTTCAGATAGCAGTGAGTAATGCTAATACATTGAACATCACCAAGGCTCATTTCCTTTGCTAGAGTGTAGTACGTCTTTCAGGTTGCACATGTTCATGGTCTCAAAAAGCTGTTTGGGCAAGTGCTGTTTTCTGTTTCTGAAACAAATACTGAAAATGTGTCAGACTGTTACAGTAATTATCACTTGCTCTACCACAGTAGTAAGTGTGCTTTCAAATTGCAAATCAAATTTTGTTTTCTGCCTAGAATCACACCATGAGTCTGTGCGCACACAGGAATTGTTCTCAGAGATTCAATTCGTGTTACTCTGGTTCTTTCAGAATTGCATTCGTAGGAAAGGGGAAGCTTGTTTTATTGAACTGTGATGGCTACCATTGAGCCCAAATTAATATGTCACGAATGAGAGGGCAATGCAAACACATTTGACATCAACATGGTAGATTTTTCTTCCACTCCTGCAATGGGTCAGGTAGTTTGTACATGTTCAAAAGTCCAATTAACCCTTACCACCATGTAATGTTACATACATGTCTCCAATGTTTATTAGGCCTGGGCGGTAAGTTCCGTTCCGCTCGCGGAATTTGCGGAATTTCGGTAATTTCGCGTTCCGTGGAGAACGCGAAATTACCCAAAATTCTGCTTTCCGCGACTTCACGAAATTTTTTCTTGTTCGCGTTCTCAAAATGCGTGTTCGCGAGATATTTCTCCCCGAGCATGCAAACAGCAACTGTGAACAGGAAAAAAGCATCGCGAACAAGCAATTCCGCGTGTTCGCGGAATTTCTGCATGTTCGCGGAGATTTTTTAACGTTTCGCGGAGATTTGCGTAACGCGATTACGCAAATTCCGCCCACCCCTAATGTTTATGCAGTTGCGCAAGGATTGAACATCACCAAGGCTCATTTAATTTGCTAGAGTGTAGTACGTCATTCAGGTTGCACATGTTCATGGTCTCAAAAAGCTGTTTGGGCATGTGCTCTTTTCTGTTTCTGAAAAAAAATAATGAAAATGTGTCAGACTGTTAGAGTAATTATCATTTGCTCTACCACAGTAGTAAGTGTGCTTTCAAATTGCAAATTAAATTTTGGTTTCTGCCTAGAATCACACCATGAGTCTGTGCGCACACAGGAATTGTTGTCCGAGATTTAATTTGTGGTACTCTGGTTCTTTTAGAATTAGATTCGTAGGAAAGGGGAAGCTTTAATTCGTGTTGGTTTTATTGTGTTTTTCACTTTTAGGAAAGGGGTAGATAGTATTATAAGATTTGAAAAACACAAAAAAACTATAGTAATAAATTTAAATTACATAAAGGTATTTTTTTTAGTTTCTTTCAGATATTGCTCAACAACAGTGAAATAAATTAAAGATGCCTATAAAATCAAGGAAGAGAAAAGAACAGAAAAAACATTTATATTTGAAGACAACTGGAGGACCCAAATTATTTGAAGATCCTCATGTTGGAAAAAAGAAAAAGTCTTCTGGTAAGCAAACTAAGGATTTTTAAAAAAAATATCTTCAAAAAAAGAACAAATTTGAAAAGTGTCCCCACTGCAAATAGAGTTTCAAGTAGAAAACAACAGGACAAAAGTGAGAAATTACAAAATGCTAATGTACAATTAGAAGCAATAAAGATTGACTTAAAAAGAAAAACAGCATTTAAAGACATACGTAGAAAAATGTTTCAGAGAAGAGTGATGTCCAATTTGCTAAAGGATGTGAAAAAATATAAGAAGAAAGCGAAATTTTATAAGCAAAAAAAGATATTGAATCAATTGTAGCTAAGGCTTTAGATTTAAAAAGAAAACTATTCATTTTAATTTTGAACAGGATCCGTACATTAGATAAAATGGTCAATGTAATGAAGTCACAAAGCAAAACGAAAAGAGTAGTGAAAAGAAAAACCTTTTGTAAAGTGTTTTTAGGAGAATGGATGCATAGTCCAAGTACTGAACCATTTTTTAATGAAGAGAGTTATCTTCAAAGTAATAGTTTGCTGCATGCAGTTGACACCAGAGGTCGTGCTTATGAAGTGAAAGATGGTTGTATAATGGAAAAGGAGAAAATGGTTCAAAGAAATGAGGAAGAAGTGATAGCTGATGAGGTTATGGGGAGACGTCCTAAAGCCCCAGTGTACACTTGGAATTGTAGTAGTATTTGTACTGTATGACAGGAATCTATTGATAAATTACGTGAGTTTCTGAGAGAATATAGTAAAAAAAAGTGTTAAACAGAAGATTAAGATGCTTCAAAGACTAGATCCATGTAGAGTGAGAGAAAATACTGGTTTTCAAGGACATTCTCTGGCTTGTCTTTCTAGGAAAGCTTGCCAAAGTGTTTTTCACCATTTTAGGATGCTGGCAGTTCATCATACTGAAATGAGAAAGTTTGTGAGAAGATTGTATTTTGCTAAAAGTCCAGCACTAAAGTTAAATGAGTTGAATAGGGCTCTGTTCCGTGGATCTGTATCAGATGTAGAGAAGGTTACTGATGAAATTCAGTTTTGTTACTTTGGTCCGGAACAAGAAAGTCCAGGTAATGACACAGTAATTGAAGAAAATGTGGAAGAGAATGTAGAACCCACTGTTAGTAAAAATTTTGAAGATCAAATGTCAAAATTTACTATCATCTCTAATGAAAGACCAAATATTACTTGTATTTGTTGCCGGAGAAGCCATTATAAAAATCAAACAAGGTATGTTGATCTCTATAAAAAAAGTGAAAAAGAAAATAATTATGAGTGGTTGGATTTTGCTACATATTTATTCCTGGAAAATTGTTTTGATTTGGGTGAATATCACCATATTTGTAAATACTGTTATAACAAGTTAGAAGAAAATAAAATGCCAGCAAGAGCTGTACATAATAATTTAGAATTGGTTGAAATTCCTGCAGAACTTAGTGATTTAAATACGTATAAGTCTATACCCATTCAATGTGTCCATCCTTTTCAGACTATAGTTCGTATGGAGCCCAAAACAGGCAACTTACCTCCTTCGGATTTACAAAGAGGTTTAAAAGGAAGAGTTGTCTATTTGCCATTGGATTTGAAAAAAAAATATGGAAACTATTGATGCAGATAGATTGGAAACTGAACCATTAGTTATTTTGGTTAATGGAGTACCAACAAAGAACAAGAAAATTTGGCAGGAGCTGCTAGATGTACGAAAAGTACAAAGAGCAAATTTATATTTGAAAAGAAATAATAAATGGTATGAAACAATTTATATGGATGAAAATAAAGAAGTTTTACTACCAGACTCAGGAATACCAGCTGGGCAAATTGAAAAAGTGGATAAGTCAAAAGAAGAAGAAATTTATGAACATTTCAACATACATCCTCTTCTTTCAAAAGAAGTTATGGCAAACACTATTGATCTGTTCCAGATGAAAAAAGCACAAGGAACTCCCGTGAGTGTATGGGAGGAGAGCTTGCAAGTTTGTTGTTTTCCCCAGCTGTTTCCTACAGGAAAAGGTGGACGATATGATGAACGTCCAGTACAGATTCCTGCTTCTGAGTATCGGACTACAAGATTATATGCAGAAGATCCCAGATTTTGTCAAAGTATTCCTTATTTGTTCCATCTTTTATTTGTAAGTGACTTGTCAGCACTATCTTATGCAGTAAATCACATTTTGAAAACTGGAGTACATCTACGTAATGTGTCTGCAAAGGATTTTATGAACAAAGTGCAACAGCGAGATGATCATTTGGAATCTCAATTGATTAATCTAATGGCTTGTCAGTGTGGGACAAATGAATATTGGTACCGACGCCATTAAGAATTAAAGTGTATGTTACGGAATTTAGGAACTCCTACATGGTTTCTCACCCTAAGCTGTGCTGAGTACGCTTGGGATGATCTTCTGGATTTTCTTCGAGAGGCAAACTCAAATATTGAAAACATCCAATACAAGACAGCAGGAGAATTGTGCTCATTGGATCCGGTTAATGTTTGCAGATATTTCAATCATAAATTTGAGGCTATGATGTCCTTCATCTGTAATAAAAAAAATCCACCTCTTGGACAAGTTGAGGATTTCTTTTGGAGAAAAGAGTACCAAGCAAGAGGTGCTCCTCATATTCATATGCTGTTGTGGATCAAGGATGCCCCAAAATTTGGAACAGATTCTGATGATGCAGTTTTAAGTTTCATCGAAGGATATGCAACATGTGCTATACCTAAAAGCACAGAAGAGAAAAACTTAAAAGAGCAAGTTTTACGTTTCCAAAGTCATCGGTGTGGAAAATACTGTCGACGAAAGTACAAGAGTAAAGAAAAATTCTACACAAAATGTCGATTTGGATTTCCACGACCTCTTCTTTCAAAAGGAAAAGTCAACAGTTTTATGTCAGCTGTGCGACATACTATTACAAGAAAATCGCCTAAAAATACCTACAACCTTAGAAGAAAAGAAGAGTCAAAATATAAAAATGACTACAACCCAGTCATTTTATCCATGTCGAATGCTAACATGGATATTCAGTATGTAGCTGACAATTCTATTGCTGTTGCTCGGTATGTCACATCTTACATCACTAAATCTGAGAAAACGGAATTGAAGGAAATGTGGGAAGAGATTTCTCACGAGAAGACTGTCAGTAAAAAGCTATACAGTTTCAGTTTAAAGATGTTATCGCATTGAGAAATTGGATCCTACGAATGCTCAGATAGGTTATCATCTGCAAGTCTGTACTCCAAATCCAGAAGAACAATTTGGGTAAGTTTAGGCCTTGCAGGAATGCGAAATCGGGTACTGAAATCTGTTGGAGAAATTGAATATTTGGCAGAGAATGACCCGGAAAGTACAGATATTTTGAAATCAAACATGTTGGACACATATTACCCAAAAAGAAGTCGTCATCTTGAGAACATGTGTCTCTATGAAGTGCTGCAGAACTACATTTTTACACGGAAAGCCACAGAAGACATCAACAATGGAAAATATAAAGTCATTGGTGAGGAAGGATGTTTGGTGAAGCAAACAAAAGGAAGTTTGATTAATCACAGGAAGCTGAGTTGCGACACTCCTGACAAAAAGGAATTTTACTACTTAGCACTTTTACAGCTGTTTAAACCATGGCGTTCAGAGGATGAATTACTTGGAGATTTTCACAGCTATGAAGATTCCTTTAATGCATGTAAAGATACGATTGAATGCAGTACTTTCACAAATTATGTGCAAATGTTAAATGAAGAAATTGAACAGGAAGCTACAATTGCAGCTGAAGTAGCTAGAGACAGTTCTCAAGACAGCCAAAGTTCTGGAACACTCAGTCAAGATAGGACAACCAATCGTAGAAAATGAAGCTGCAATAGCAATGACTGAAGTGGAAACAGCTATGAATCAAGCTCAGGAAGATTTAGTAGACTTAACATATTTGGAACAGCAACTGAATGAAGAACAAAAACAAATTTATGAAGAAGTCACAAAAAAAATTGATCATGGATTACTACATGAAAAGAACGAGTGCTCATGTGCATCATTTGAACCAATCAGGATGTATGTGAGTGGACAAGCAGCAACTGGAAAAAGTTTCTTAATTAAAGTCATCCGAAGCTACCTACAGCAAAAAACAGATTCAACTTTGTCTTGTGTTGTTACTGCTCCAACTGGGTTAGCAACATATAACATAAAAGGAATTACCTTACATCGCTTGCTAATGTTACCAGTGGAGCATGAGAACAAAATAGAATATCACAAGCTAACAGGAGAAGCATGCTTCGAAGTTTCAAGAGTGTTGAAGAAGATGCAAGTTCTCATTATTGTTGAGGTAAGCATGGTATCAAATGTAATGCTTGCCTTTGTGCATTTAAGAATGCAGCAATTTCTAAAGAGAGACTATGGCGTGTTATTTGGAGGAAAACATGTTATAGTTTTTGGGGATCTTCTGCAGCTCACTCCAGTTAAAGGACAACCAGTGTTTAATACTGTGACACATAAAGACACAAAGAAGTCATTAGGAAGTATTGGTAATGCGAATATTTGGTCATTCTTTGAGTACAAAGAACTCACTACCAATATGAGGCAAGCAAACGATGAAGATTATGCAAGTATTCTGAAAGATATCAGAATTGGACTACTCACAGAAGTTGGCAGAGAAGCATTACAGAGTTGGTTGCTACATAATTTATTTCCAAATGAAGAAATAGTTGCAGAGAAAATATACCAGAACATTGCAGAAAAAAATACTGTAATCTGCTTAATGCCCACACTACGTGAATGCTCGATATTCAATGAGGAACTTTTGAAATTGGAAAAGGAAGAGATTAAGAAAATGGAAGCAGTGGACAAAATTCAGCATGAAGGAATTACTATTACATTAACAGGCAAACTGAAAAATAAATTGGATTCTCTAGAGAAGAACAATTCGAAAACAGCTGGATTAGAAAAAAATCTTTATGTTTGTATGAACTGTCAAGTATTTTTAAAAAGAAATTAGGATGTAGAAAAAGGTTTAGTGAATGGAGCTATGGGTAAAGTTGTGGTTTTTGTGAAATACCAGAAAAAAGATGGGATTGAATTTTTAAAAATAAAATTTGATCAGATTGAAGAGGTTAAAAACATTTGTCGTTGTTCAGTTTGTTTCTTGCTTGTGAAAGACTTATATGTACGTAGGAAGCAGTTTCCGTTTTCTCTAGCATATGCTGTAACTATTCACAAATCTCAAGGATTATCTGTAGATAGTGTTTTTGTAAACATTGGTTCTACTGTGTTCAAAGAAGGTTGCTTTGTCACGAGTGAAAACATTATCTGGTCTATTCATGATAGACTTTGATGACTCAAAAGTTAGTGCTGATGCAAATTGTTTAAAGGAGTATAATAGATTAAGAAGAACCTATGCTCCTCATTTAGGTCAGTATCCTGTGTTTGCAAAACGTGTTGTTTCTCGGAAAAGGAGAATTGAGAATATCTGTAATAAGGATGTACAGAAGAGAAAACAAAAGGAGAGTGATGTGATTGCAAGCAAAAAGAAAAAGGACAGTGTTCAAGAGGTTGTTGGTTGTCATTTTGAAAATAGCTCTGGTGTCAACTGCTACGCTAATGTAGTGCTGAATGTTGTATTTTATCTTGAAAGTTTGCAAGAGCAGATAATACTAAATCATGAAAAAAGATTCTGTTCTCTGCTGAGTTTTCTTTTTGAGAAGCTGAGTAATGATAAAACTAAAATAGAAAGTGCTTCTGATGTTTGAAAACTTTTAGATGTATGTTCAGGAAGTACACAGTTTACTCAAAATGTCCAGCAAGATGCACAGGAATTCTTGATGTATATCCTTATGGTACTGGAAGAAGAAGGGGTAGAAATAGAAAATATGTTTGGTCTCTCTTATAAATGGGAACATAGTTGTGAAAACTGTTTCAACACATGCAGCTCTAATGTTGATTCAGAAAGGTTCATATATTTAACATTACCAGAGAGTCAATCAGTCACTTTTAGTAACTTAGTTAAAGATGCCAATCACAGCATGGAATGTTCTAAATATAAATCAGACATGTTTTCAACATTATTTATAAAGAAATATGGACAGTATGTAATTTTAATGATTCAGCGTTGTAGAGCTGATGGAACAAAATTGGACACTTTTATAAAGAAGTTTGTAGGAAATCAATTGTCAATATCAGGAAAAACTTTTGTTGCAGTTGCAATAATTTTCCATGATGGACCTTCGATAACTTCTGGTCATTACACAGTTTATCTTCAATGTGAAAAAGGCTGGACACTGTGTAATGATTCTCAATTGATTTTCAAGCAACGTTTGCCTGCAGAATTACCAAATTCCTATTTAATTTTTCTAAAACCAAAATTTTAGATACAAATTGCATCATCTGAACAAATCATTTTTTGCGATTTTATTGGATTACCATTGGATATTTCATCCAAAAAGAATTTAAAAATTACCATTTGGCCTCATGGAAAGGTAAAAATTTCTCTTGTGGACTTCTTTGACAGATATTATTTGGGTGTATAAGCTTAAGCAACAAGATTTACAGACGTTATTTATTGCAAATAGTTATTGTTGTTAGATGATATTTTTATGATATATATTACATTTCTATCAAGGTATGTTTTACTGAGAAGAGATTCAGGGCTTTTTTTAAACAATCTTTCAGATTGTTAATTTTTTTGCCCGCTGTTAAGTGATGAATGCAATTGGTTTCACAATTTCCAGTGAAATTCAATATATTCTGAAAACAGCAAAAAAAGGGCAAAAGATGTCTTTGTTAAATATGAAAATATGTGTACTGTATTCTAAAATGTATTGTTAAATATTAATACTTTTTTCTTTTTTTACAGATTGAGAAAGAAAATTTAGGAAAATTAATCCTTTTTTCTAGCAATTAAAAAAAACCATTTAATGATAATTAAGTTATTTTGTTGGTCAGGTAAGTTTGAAATATCTGTATTTATCACACATTTACTTTCGTACTCACTGTTTTCACTTCTCCTCACTCTGCTTTTCTCATTTCACTTGTGGTCCCTCAAGTACATTGAAGGGTGAAATAAATATTTTATTTGAAAAAAAAAAAAAAAAAGGTGCGCGTACCGTACGCGCACGGTAAAATTTTTTTTTCAAAATAAGTGATAAAATAAATAAAAAAAATTTGTGAGGTAGGGTGGCTCTTAAAAGAGCCCTTGTGTTAATACAGGGACAGAGGAAAGAAAGAATGGGAATATTAAAAGGTACTGCACTTGTGCTGCTCAATCTTATTGTCTATTAGAGGAATACTAGTTTCCCCCATAGCAATAAGAGAGTAACAAGTGTTGCACCTTATATGTACTCTCTGAAACCGAGGGTAGATGTCCAGAGGAGCAGAAGAGGGTGATGCTCCCACCGCAGAGGAAGTGTTCGGCTGAGCTGCCGAAGATGTACTCGGCTGAGCTTCTGCGGATGTGCTCGGCTGACTTACTGGAGAGGTTGCTTCAGTATGTCGAGCAAAAGTCGCAGGATGTACATCCCTAATGTGTCTAAAAAGAGAGAAATTTCCAAAAGAATACTTCTTCCTTGGATTTCCTCTAGATAAGACAAGCCCACAAAGTGTGCAGGTGACTAATGGAGCATTGACTTTTTTCTGCCCCTCTGGAAATGTGAAATATTTCCAGACAAAAGAATTCTTCTGTTTCCTCCTTCTCTGTCTAATAATGCTGTCCTGTTCACTCCCAGAAGAGGACTGCTGCTCTGCCATTGTATCCCAAAGACAATTCAGCTCCTTCTCCTTGTTCAGATGTTGCAATTTGTATCTAAAAGTTTGGTTTTAGAAAAATTAAATAGGAATTTGGTAATTCTGCAGGCAAACGTTGCTTGAAAATCAATTGAGAATCATTGCACAGTGTCCAGACTTTTTCACATTTAAGATAAACTGTGTAATGACCAGAAGTTATCGAAGGTCCATCATGGAAAATTATTGCAAGAGCAACAAAAGTTTTTCGTGATATTGATAATTGAGTTCCTACAAATTTCTTTATAAAAGTGTCCAATTTTGTTCCATCATCTCTACAACGTTGAATCATTAAAATTACATACTGTCCATATTTCTTTAAAAATAACGTTGAAAATATGTCTGATTTACATTTAGAACATTCCATGCTGTGATTGGCATCTTTAACTAAGTTACTAAAAGTGACTGATTGACTCTCTGTTAATGTTAAATCTATGAACCTTTCTGAATCAACATTAGAGCTGCATGTGTTGAAACAGTTTTCACAACTATGTTCCCATTTATAAGAGAGACCAAACATATTTTCTATTTCTACCCTTTCTTCTTCCAGTACCATAAGGATATACATAAAGAATTCCTGTGCATCTTGCTGGACATTTTGAGTAAACTGTGTACTTCCTGAACATACATCTAAAAGTTTTCTAACATCAGAAGCACTTTCTATTTTAGTTTTATCATTACTAAGCTTCTCAAAAAGAAAACTCAGCAGAGAACAGAATCTTTTTTCATGATTTAGTATTATCTGCTCTTGCAAACTTTCAAGATAAAATACAACATTCAGCACTACATTAGCGTAGCAGTTGACACCAGAGCTATTTTCAAAATGACAACCAACAACCTCTTGAACACTGTCCTTTTTCTTTTTGCTTGCAATCACATCACTCTCCTTTTGTTTTCTCTTCTGTACATCTTCATTACAGATATTCTCAATTCTCCTTTTCCGAGAAACAACACGTTTTCAAACACAGGATACTGACCTAAATGAGGAGCATAGGTTCTTCTTAATCTATTATACTCCTTTACACAATTTGCATCAGCACTAACTTTTGAGTCATCAAAGTCTATCATGAATAGACCAGATAATGTTTTCACTCATGACAAAGCAACATATGCCATACCTTCTTTGAACACAGTAGAACCAATGTTTACAAAATCACTATCTACAGTTAATCCTTGAGATTTGTGAATAGTTACAGCATATGCTAGAGAAAACGGAAACTGCTTCCTACGTACATATAAGTCTTTCACAAGCAAGAAACAAACTGAACAACGACAAATGTCCTTAACCTCTTCAATCTGATCAAATTTTATTTTTAAAAATTCAATCCCATCTTTTTTCTGGTATTTCACAAAACCCACAACTTTACCCATAGCTCCATTCACTAAACCTTTTTCTACATCCAAATTTCTTCTTAAAAATACTCGACAGTTCATACAAACATAAAGATTTTTTTCTAATCCAGCTGTTTTCGAAATGTTCTTCTCTAGAGAATCCAATTTATTTTTCAGTTTGCCTGTTAATGTAATAGTAATTCCTTCATGCTGAATTTTGTCCACTGCTTCCATTTTCTTAATCTCTTCCTTTTCCAATTTCAAAAGTTCCTCATTGAATATCGAGCATTCACGTAGTGTTGGCATTAAGCAGATTACAGTATTTTTTTCTGCAATGTTCTGGTATATTTTCTCTGCAACTATGTCTTTATTTGGAAATAAATTATGTAGCAACCGACTCTGTAATGCTTCTCTGCCAACTTCTGTGAGTAGTCCAATTCTGATATCTTTCAGAATACTTGCATAATCTTCATCGTTTGCTTGCCTCATATTGGTAGTGAGTTCTTTGTACTCAAAGAATTACCAAATATTCGCATTACCAATACTTCTTAATGACTTCTTTGTGTCTTCATGTTTCACAGTATTAAACACTGGTTGTCCTTTAACTGGAGTGAGCTGCAGAAGATCCCCAAAAACTATAACATGTTTTCCTCCAAATAACACGTCATAGTCTCTCTTTAGAATTTGCTGCATTCTTAAATGCACAAAGGCAAGCATTAAGTTTGATACCATGCTTACCTCATCAATGATGAGAACTTGCATCTTCTTCAACACTCTTGAAACTTCGAAGCATGCTTCTCCTGTTAGCTTGTGATATTCTATTTTGTTCTCATGCTCCACTGGTAACATTAGCAAGCGATGTAAGGTAATTCCTTTTATGTTATATGTTGCTAACCCAGTTGGAGCAGTAACAACACAAGACAAAGTTGAATCTGTTTTTTGCTGTAGGTAGCTTCGGATGACTTTAATTAAGAAACTTTTTCCAGTTCCAGCTTGTCCACTCACATACATCCTGATTGGTTCAAATGATGCACATGAGCACTATTTCTTTTCATGTAGTAATCCATGATCAATTTTTTTTGTGATTTCTTCATAAATTTGTTTTTGTTCTTCATTCAGTTGCTGTTCCAAATATGTTAAGTCTACTAAATCTTCCTGAGCTTGATTCATAGCTGTTCCACTTCAGTCATTGCTATTGCAGCTTCATTTTCTACGATTGGTTGTCCTAGCGGATCTTGACTGAGTGTTCCAGAACTGTGGCTGTCTTGAGAACTGTCTCTAGCTACTTCAGCTGCAATTGTAGCTTCCTGTTCAATTTCTTCATTTAACATTTGCACATAATATAATTTGTGAAAGTACTGCATTCAATCGTATCTTTACATGCATTAAAGCAATCTTCATAGCTGTGAAAATCTCCAAGTAATTCATCCTCTGAACGCCATGGTTTAAACAGCTGTAAAAGTGCTAAGTAGTAAAATTCCTTTTTGTCAGGAGTGTCGCAACTCAGCTTCCTGTGATTAATCAAACTTCCTTTTGTTTGCTTCACCAAACATCCTTCCTCACCAATGACTTTATATTTTCCATTGTTGATGTCTTCTGTGGCTTTCCGTGTAAAAATGTAATTCTGCAGCACTTCATAGAGACACATGTTCTCAAGATGACGACTTCTTTTTGGGTAATATGTGTCCAACATGTTTGATTTCAAAATATCTGTACTTTCCGGGTCATTCTCTGCCAAATATTCAATTTCTCCAACAGATTTCAGTACCCGATTTCGCATTCCTGCAAGGCCTAAACTTACCCAAATTATTCTTCTGGATTTGGAGTACAGACTTGCAGATGATAACCTATCTGAGCATTCGTAGGATCCAATTTCTCGATGCGATAACATCTTTAAACTGAAACTGTATAGCTTTTTACTGACAGTCTTCTCGTGAGAAATCTCTTCCCACATTTCCTTCAATTCCGTTTTCTCAGATTTAGTGATGTAAGATGTGACATACCGAGCAACAGCAATAGAATTGTCAGCTACATACTGAATATCCATGTTAGCATTCCACATGGATAAAATGACTGGGTTGTAGTCATTTATATATTTTGACTCTTCTTTTCTTCTTAGGTTGAAGGTGTTTTTAGGCGATTTTCTTGTAATAGTATGTCGCACAGCTGACATAAAACTGTTGACTTTTCCTTTTGAAAGAACAGGTCGTGGAAATCCAAATCGACATTTTATGTAGAATTTTTCTTTACTCTTGTACTTTTGTCGACAGTATTTTCCACACCGATGACTTTGGAAACGTAAAACTTGCTCTTTTAAGTTTTTCTCTTCTGTGCTTTTAGGTATAGCACATGTTGCATATCCTTCGATGAAACTTAAAACTGCATCATCAGATTCTGTTCCAAATTTTGGGGCATCCTTGATCCACAACAGCATATGAATATGAGGAGCACCTCTTTCCTGGTACTCTTTTCTCCAAAAGAAATCCACAACTTGTCCAAGAGGTGGATTTTTTTTATTACAGATGAAGGACATCATAGCCTCAAATCTATGATTGAAATATCTGCAAACATTAACCGGATCCAATGAGCACAATTCTCCTGCTGTCTTGTATTGGATGTTTTCAATATTTGAATTTGCCTCTCGAAGAAAATCCAGAAGATCATCCCAAGCGTACTCAGCACAGCTTAGGGTGAGAAACCATGTAGGAGTTCCTAAATTCCGTAACATACACTTCAATTCTCCATGGCGTCGGTACCAATATTCATTTGTCCCACGCTGACAAGCCATTAGATTAATCAATTGAGATTCCAAATGATCATCTCGCTGTTGCACTTTGTTCATAAAATCCTTTGCAGACACATTACGTAGATGTACTCCAGTTTTCAAAATGTGATTTACTGCATAAGATAGTGCTGACAAGTCACTTTCAAATAAAAGATGGAAAAAATAAGGAATACTTTGACGAAATCTGGGATCTTCTGCATATAATCTTGTAGTCCGATACTCAGAAGCAGGAATCTGTACTGGACGTTCATCATATCGTCCACCTTTTCCTGTAGGAAACAGCTGGGGAAAACAACGAGCTTCCAAGCTCTCCTCCCATACACTCACGGGAGTTCCTTGTGCTTTTTTCATCTGGAACAAATCAATAGTGTTTGCCATAACTTCTTTTGAATGAAGAGGATGTATGCTGAAATGTTCATAAATTTCTTCTTCTTTTGACTTATCCACTTTTTCAATTTGCCCAGCTGGTATTCCTGAGTCTGGTAGTAAAACTTCTTCATCTTCATCCATATAAATTGTTTCATACCATTTATTATTTAATTTCAAATATAAATTTGCTCTTTGTACTTTTCGTACATCTAGCAGCTCCTGCCAAATTTTCTTGTTCTTTGTTGGTACGCCATTAACCAAAATAACTAATGGTTCAGTTTCCAATCTATCTGCATCAATAGTTTCCATATTTTTTTTCAAATCCAATGGCAAATAGACAACTCTTCCTTTTAAACCTCTTTGTAAATCCGAAGGAGGTAATTTGCCTGTTTTGGGCTCCATACGAACTATAGTCTGAAAAGGATGGACACATTGAATGGGTATAGACTCATACGTATTTAAATCACTAAGTTCTGCAGGAATTTCAACCAATTCTAAATTATTATGTACAGCTCTTGCTGGCATTTTATTTTCTTCTAACTTGTTATAACAGTATTTACAAATACTGTGATATTCACCCAAATCAAAACAATTTTCCAGAAATAAATATGTAGCAAAATCCAACCACTCATAATCACTTTCTTTTTCACTTTTTTTATAGAGATCAACATACCTTGTTTGATTTTTTTAATGGCTTCTCCGGCAACAAATACAAGTAATATTTGGTCTTTCATTAGAGAAGATAGTAAATTTTGTGATTTGATTTTCAAAATTTTTACTAACAGTGGGTTCTACATTCTCTTCCACATTTTCTTCAATTACTGTGTCATTATCTGCACTTTCTTGTTCCGGACCAAAGTAACAAAACTGAATTTCATCAGTAACCTTCTCTACATCTGATACAGATCCACGGAACAGAGCCCTATTCAACTCATTTAACTTTAGTGCTGGACTTTTAGCAAAATACAATCTTCTCACAAACTTTCTCATTTCAGTATGATGAACTGCCAGCATCCTAAAATGGTGAATAACACTTTGGCAAACTTTCCTAAAAAGACAAGCCGGAGAATGTCCTTGCAAACCAGTATTCTCTCTCACTCTACATGGATCTAGTCTTTGAAGCACCTTAATCTTCTGTTTAACACTTTTTTTACTATATTCTCTTAGAAACTCACGTAATTTATCAATAGATTCCTGTCGTACAGTACAAATACTACTACAATTCCAAGTGTACACTGGGGCTTTAGAATGTCTCCCCATAACCTCATCAGCTATCACTTCTTCCTCATTTCTTTGAACCATTTTCTCCTTTTCCATTATACAACCATCTTTCACTTCATAAGCACGACCTCTGGTGTCAACTGCATGCAGCAAACTATTACTTTGAAGATAACTCTCTTCATTAAAAAATGGTTCAGTACTTAAACTATGCATCCATTCTCCTAAAAACACTTTACAAAAGTTATTTCTTTTCACTACTCTTTTCGTTTTGCTTTGTGACTTCATTATATTGACCATTTTATCTAATGTACGGATCCTGTTCAAAATTTAAATGAATAGTTTTCTTTTTAAATCTAAAGCCTTAGCTACAATTGATTCAATATCTTTTTTTCTCTTATAAAATTTCGCTTTCTTTTTATATTTTTTCACATCCTTTAGCAAATTGGACATCACTCTTCTCTGAAACATTTTTCTACGAATGTCTTTAAATGCTGTTTTTCTTTTTAAGTCAATCTTTATTGCTTCTAATTGTACATTAGCATTTTGTAATTTCTCACTTTTGTCCTGTTGTTTTCTACTTGAAACTCTATTTGCAGTGGGGACATTTTTCAAATTTGTTCTTTTTTTAAAGATATTTTTTAAAAAATCCTTAGTTTGCTTACCAGAAGACTTTTTCTTTTTCCAACATGAGGATCTTCAACTAATTTGGGTCCTCCAGTTGTCTTCAAATATAAATGTTTTTTCTGTTCTTTTCTCTTCCTTGATTTTATAGGCATCTTTAATTTATTTCACTGTTGTTGAGCAATATCTGAAAGAAAGTAAAAAAAAATACCTTTATGTAATTTAAATTTATTACTATATTTTTTTTGTGCTTTTCAAATCTTATAATACTATCTACCCCTTTCCTACAAGTGAAAAACACAATAAAACCAACACGAATGAAAGCTTCCCCTTTCCTACGAATCTAATTCTTAAAGAACCAGAGTACCACAAATTAAATCTCGGACAACAATTCCTGTGTGCGCACAGACTCATGGTGTGATTCTAGGCAGAAACCAAAATTTAATTTGCAATTTGAAAGCACACTTACTACTGTGGTAGAGCAAATGATAATTACTCTAACAGTCTGACACATTTTCATTATTTTTTTCAGAAACAGAAAAGAGCACATGCCCAAACAGCTTTTTGAGACCATGAACATGTGCAACCTGAATGACGTACTACACTCTAGCAAAGGAAATGAGCCGTGGTGATGTTCAATGTATTAGCGTTACTCACTGCTATCTGAAACACCACACAGCACTGAATAGTAAGCTTGACTACATGAGAAACAGCTTGCTCTCTGCTAAGAGTGTGCTTCTGGAGACTGTCTACTGTCAAGTGCAAGAGAGATCTGCATTGATCCTTGCGCAACTGCATAAACATTGGAGACATGTATGTAACACTACATGGTGGTAAGGGTTAATTGGACTTTTGAACATGTACAAACTACATGACCCATTGCAGGAGTGGAAGAAAAATCTACCATGTTGATGTCAAATGTGTTTGCATTGCCCTCTCATTCGTGACATATTAATTTGGGCTCAATAGTAGCCATCACAGTTCAATAAAACAAGCTTCCCCTTTCCTACAAATGCAATTCTGAAAGAACCAGAGTAACACGAATTGAATCTCTGAGAACAATTCCTGTGTGCGTACAGACTCATGGTGTGATTCTAGGCAGAAAACGAAATTTGATTTGCAATTTGAAAGCACACTTACTACTGTGGTAGGGCAAGTGATAATTACTGTAACAGTCTGACACATTTTCATTATTTGTTTCAGAAACAGAAAACAGCACTTGCCCAAACAGCTTTTTGAGACCATGATCATGTGCAACCTGAAAGACGTACTACACTCTAGCAAAGGAAATGAGCCTTGGTGATGTTCAATGTATTAGCATTACTCACTGCTATCTGAAACACCACACAGCGCTGAATAGTAAGCATGACAGTACATGAGAAACAGCTTTCTCTCTGCTAAGAGTGTGCTTCTGGAGACTGTCTACTGTCAAGTGCAAGAGAGATCTGCATTGATCCTTGAGCAACTGCATAAACATTGGAGACATGTATGTAACACTACATGTGTGGTAAGGGTTAATTGGACTTTTGAACATGTACAAACTACATGACCCATTGCAGGAGTGGAAGGAAAATCTACCATGTTGATGTCAAATGTGTTTGCATTGCCCTCTCATTTGTGACATATTAATTTGGGCTCAATGGTATCCATCACAGTTCAAGAAAACAAGCTTCCCCTTTCCTACGAATGCAATTCTGAAAGAACCAGAGTAACACGAATTGAATCTCTGAGAACAATTCCTGTGTGCGCACAGACTCATGGTGTGATTCTAGACATAAAACTAAATTTAATTTGCAATTTGAAAGCACACTTACTACTGTGGTAGAGCAAGTGATAATTACTCTAACAGTCTGACACATTTTCATTATATTTTTCAGAAACAGAAAATAGCACATGCCCAAACAGCTTTTTTATACTGAATACAAACCATCACAGTTCTAAAAAACAAGCTGCGCCTTTCCTACTAATGCCATTCTTACAGAACCAGACAGACACAAATTAATTCTCTGACAACAATTCCTTTGTGCACACAGACTCATAGTGTGATTG
Source organism: Triturus cristatus (assembly GCF_964204655.1). Classification (NCBI taxonomy): domain Eukaryota; kingdom Metazoa; phylum Chordata; class Amphibia; order Caudata; family Salamandridae; genus Triturus; species Triturus cristatus. The sequence continues at coordinate 1,248,494,173 of NC_140592.1, read as the reverse complement.
TAGGCAGAAAACAATATTCCTGGGTGATACCAGTACACCTTAACTTATGGTGAAGACATACTCCATAATATCTGACATGTTCAAGGCACTTAAATATCTTCCTTAACATAAAATGTAAAACACAACTTTTAAAGTGGTAGGAAAATGTACCATGCTATTTTCAAATGTGTTTGCATTTGCCTCTCATTTGTGAGAAAGTGATTTCCGCTGAATGCTAACCATCACAGTTCAAGAAAACAAACTGCCCCTTTCCTGCTAGTGTAAGGCTAACAGAGCAAGAGCAACACAAATTAAATCTCTGATAACAATTCCTGTGTGCACACACACTCATGGTGTGATTCTAGGCAGAAAACATTATTCCTGGGTGATACCAGTACACCTTAACTTATGGTGAAGACATACTCCATAATGTCTGACATGTTCAAGGCACTTAAATATCTTCCTTAACATAAAATGTAAAACACAACTTTTAAAGTGGTAGGAAAATGTACCATGCTATTTTCAAATGTGTTTGCATTTGCCTCTCATTTGTGAGAAAGTGATTTCTGCTGAATGCTAACCATCACAGTTCAAGAAAACAAACTGCCCCTTTCCTGCGAGTGCAAGGCTAACAGAGCAAGAGCAACACAAATTAAATCTCTGATAACAATTCCTGTGTTCACACAGACTCATGGTGTGATTCTAGGCAGAAAACATTATTCCTGGGTGATACCAGTACACCTTAACTTATGGTGAAGACATACTCAATAATATCTTACAAGTTCAAGACAGTTAAATATCTCCCAAAACACAAAATGTGAAAAACAACTTTAAAAGAAGAATCACATTTCTTTTATTTATATCAAAATGCACCACATACATTCTCTCTCAAATTCATAACTCACCTTTAAAAGTAGTTAGTTCAGAAAGAAATGTGGCACTCAAACAGCAGATTATCAGAGCCAGAATCTCTGAGCTGTACACCTCTCTCCTCTCACCAGAACCAGTTAATGGCAATGTTTCCCTCTCTTTTTCCACACATATACATGTTAACTCCAAATCACAGTGCTTCCCACAATTTTTTCAAATGGAAACACACATTTCTATTGGTTGCAAATTGCAACCCTTTCCAAATGATCCCTTCCCCCAACATGACTTCTGCCTGCTACCATAGCAACAGGTCATGGACTACTGGTGTGAGCAGAGAGGTGAGAAGTTCAGCACACAATGTTTCTTTTTTTTAATTTTTTTTTTTTAAAAACCTTTATTTCTTCAAGAATCTGGACACAGCTATTCAGCCGACAACCCGGAGGTTCGGCAGCTTCGGTAGAGGAGGAGAAAGAAGCGTCCACATTGCAGTAAAGGAGCAGTGAAAAGGTTCCATTTTTAAATAAACCCAAACACACAACAAACCCCAGCAAGGCAGAAACACTGAATGCCCATGGTGGTTGCCCCTCAGGGGAGGCCGGACCCCAATCGTCTAACAGTCACAGTACTATGATAAGAGGAAAAAGGGGGAAAAGCAGAGGCCCAAGAAGTCAATTAACAATCACATCTGTATACAGAGCTGGAAAGAATGTCAAGAAGAAAGCTGTTCCTCGGGGGGATCCAAATCAGGGGCAAGACATATTCCCCCTCTGTATTGATTCCACCGCCCCCAGATGGCATGCCACTTCCGAGGGCGGCCTCTAGCGCAATTTACTGTCTTCTCCCTGAGCATACTCCAGTCCATATTTTCTTTCCACGCGGTCAATGTGGGGGGCCCCACGGAGCCCCACAAGCGCGCTATGTCCCTCTTAGCGACCATGTTACCCAGAGTCACCCACTGGGTCTGTGCCTCATCGTGATCAGTGGGCCCCCAGACATTCAGGAGACAACACCGCGCTTCCGGCTGCATAACAATGCCCGTCACCTCCCCCATCACTGCATGGACTCTCCTCCAAAATTCCATGATGACACCACATTCCCAAATGATATGCAGGAAAGTACCCACATTACCACAGCCCCTCCTACATAGGCCTTCCTCAGAGAATCCCATATGAACCAGCCTTGGCCCCGTCACATACACTCGATGCAGTATTTTTAGCTGCACCAGCCTCAGACGCGACGGGATCGCAACCTCCTTAGGAGAGGAAACAGCAGACTGCCAATCCTCGTCATCCAGCTCGAGTCCGTCCCTAGTCCACTGGTCCCGCAGCCCCAGAAGCATATCCGCCCGAACATTTATCAATTTCTTGTAGATGAGCGAGATCGTGCTCTCTGGCATATGGCCATCAAGGATCCGGTCCTCCAACGGAGAGGACTCAGGCACCTTCTCACCCTCCACGAGGACTGACCGCAGGGCATGACGCACCTGAACATAGCGGAAAAACTCGGATGTCCCCAACTCATACTCCTTCTGCAACTCTTCAAAGGACTTCACCCTCCCCTTAATCAGCACATCTCCAACCCTGGAGATGCCGATCAAGTCCCATTTATCAAAACCTTTCGTATGCCAAAGCCTACCCAATTTTTCAGATTCAAACAGCGGGGTAGCAAGGGTGAGCCTATCCTTCCAGCCCAGCGAGTCAGTCGCCATCTTCCACACACGCACCGCCACCCCAGTGGGCCCCGTGAGGGACGAGTCCAGGGACCGCGAGTACAACGCTCTATGATAGTTACCGCCGCGCAGCACAATGTTTCTAATCCTTAGAGCAAGAGTGCTTGACTTTTCAAACCTAACAGCAAATCCAAAGTAATGTTCTGTGGGTACACATTTTTCTCAGCCAATACAAAACATGCTTGTAAAAATCTAAACAAACAGCCTAGTTTTAACTGTAAAATGGTTTGAATCAGCCAATCAGTTCTTTTTTTTTTTAAAGTATGTTAGCCTCCATTTTACAACTATCTTTCTTTTCATATTGCCATTCTATTGAAAGACACCTTCTGAGTGCATCCAGATCTCCTTGAAAGATGTTCACAGTGTGGATTGTAGGTCACAGCTATGTCTTCTGGAGTGAAAAGTTTGCAGAAAAAAGAGGTTTTGTAAAAGACCTTGCTTTGCCAAATGTAGACTTTAAATGGATTGGTCAGAGAGGGTTAAAGTGGCACCAATTAATGCCTTTGGTGAAAATCTTTCTACATCTCCCACAGCCTAACCTTATTATTGTGCACTGTGGTGGAAATGACCTAGGCACTTTAACTGGGGTAGGTCTGGAAATGCTTATTAAGGACACCTTTGTGCAATTGATGTCACTTTTTCCACAAACTTCCTTTGTATATTCTAGTATATGCCAAAGGCAAAAGTGGAACTGGTCCAACCAATTTTGTCTGCAGATTGACAAAGCAAGAAAGCACGTCAATAAGTCTGTTTCTGCTTTCCTCAGAGACTATGGTATGGGTTCTATATACCACAACAACTTGCGTTACAACATGCAAGACATTTATAGAGGAGACGGTGTACATTTCAATGATGAAGGGAACAGAGTCTTCCTCTTGAACTTTAGACTCTGCATCAGTACTTACTTGTAGGTACAAAAAACACTCAATGAACACAACGGCTCTTTTTAGAGCCAACCAACATCTAAACATTTAATTTTGATTTTTAATTCTATTTTTTTTATTTATTTTTTTCTGCCGTATGCGTATCGTACGCGCACGGTACGCGTACGCCGCGATTTAAAAAAAAAAAAAAAAAAAATTATTTTTCACACTTCTGGGTCCTTTTTGGACCCCCTGACAAAGGCTAGGGGGTCTGCAACTCTCTACCTTGCCCCCTTTTCACGTTCTCCACCTTTGTTTTTTTAGTGTGAGACACACAAAATGGCGGCCGACACTTTCTGATTTCGACCGACTGGAATGTTTACTGTCATGTAACCACCAATCAAAATTACGCTCGCGCACGGCAGCGTGCGCGTACGGTATGCTTACCGTACGCCGACGGTGAGTGTCTATAGATATATATGTACTTTTAACTGAAGTTTTCTCAGGAACTACTGAACAGATTGACTCCAGATATTCAAAAGGCACATCCCTGACCTGAGGACTACCTCTCTGCCAAATTTCAAGTAATTCTGTTCAGCCGTTCGGGCTGTACCTTGGACTAAAGGTCCCTATGGAAAAATGCATGGGGAAAACGCATTTTGGGACCCCCCTTTTTTCTCGGCCCCCGCTTGACTAATCACCCCGAGACTTTCAGGGTAGGAGCGGAGCGGAGCGCCCCACCTATTTTGAAAAATTCGCGAGGATTCGTCAACCGGCGCCAAAGTTACTCCAAATAGAATGTTGCGGATTTTCTATGGAAACACGGTCCTAACTATAACTATCTACTGGCGACCACCAGTAGATAATATATATCTCTTAAGCTTGTGACACCTCATACTGCTTTGCGCAACAATGACGAGTGCAGACCTCCAATGGTGCAAATAATGTTTATTTGTCTTAGTATTATGCCATAACGCGTTTCGGCCGTTCAAGCGTCCTTGATCACATGACGACGCTCAGCATACCATCCCGCTATTTAAAGTGCTAGTGCATATTATTAATGAACATAGTAAAAATACTATAGTAAAAATACTACGAGTCATCACAAATATGTAGTCTTAGACACTTATAAATGGTCTTAATTAACAGCTTTACATTTCTTATATTTTGGAGCATGAAATATATCCACATTAAAATATAATTTTTTTTTTTTTTAGAAATGCTCAATCCAATACTTAAGGACATCTCAAAATTGCGGCATAAATGCCAAGTTGACCCTATTTGTACAGTTCAAAAATATTATATTAAGTGAACAATATAAAAATATTGAAAGTGCTCCCTAACCATGAAATGAACATATATTTAGCATATACTTTTCAAATCAGATAGGAAAAAGAAATCTTATATATATATTAAACAAGAAAAAGAAAATTTGTATCATAATCATATTAAGTCCGTTGTACCCAGTTCTATATGTTACCTGCTTTTCATCAATTGATTTTACCGTATGGTCATGTTTTGCCCATAGATGTTGGGGTTAATTCAATGCTGTGCATTTTTACGTGGCTAATGCCTTTTAAACACCTCATCAAAATTTTTATTACTGTTAATTGTTAATTTTAAATCCCCCCACAAGATAATTAAAGTGACATTGTGCTACCATACTTCGCATTAAAGTGACTAATGCCATTAGAGTGCAAATGTACAAAGATCTGAAATTCATATTTTCAAAAATGTGAAAATGATCGCAATATATTGTTAAATTACTTGCATAAGACCCATATCTCAAGATTGACCTGGCTTCATGGGAGTTACAGAAAGAACCCTGAAAGACAATATTGAGGCAATTATACAGTGGCCCTGCTTAAAATGAATGAAAATAAGACAAAAAGATAAGAACTACCCTATGTCCAAAAGACCATTCATTAAAAACTAAGCCGCCCCACAAGAACCGCCATATATAGTGTTCATTAGGTAAATTCAAATAACACTAAGAAGGGCCTATCAATTATCCTCTCTCCTTATATTCCATAGAGGCAATTTCATTTCTTTAAATTCTTTCTATGTGCTGAGATGAGATGGTGCTACAGTCGGGTATGAAACCTAGGGAGGTCATTGCTGTAAAGTGATGTGCTCTGGTGTTTGTAGGATACCTGTGGAAGTAGTGTTAGTAGGCGTTTATACCATACAGGGAGTGGGAAGCGAACTACTGAGCTCTACCGTTCATTTAAACTATACCGGAAGAAGGAAACAAAGTACTACGCCGACCGGTGTGAAGACTCGGGGATCAAACCGAGCTGATTGTTGTAAAGTGATGGGCTGTGGGTGCTGTAGCATACTGGCCGCTGTAGTATAACTGTAAGTAGTGTTAGTATGCGTTTATACTATACAGGGGAGTGGGAAACAAACTACTCACCCCTGCTGGTCTGAAGACTCAGGGATTAAACCGTGAGCTCATTGCTGTAAAGTGATGTGCTCTGTGTACTATATCACTGTAAGTCATAGTACAATGTTAGTATGTAATGATACTATAATGTAAGTATGTAATGTTAGAATGTAGGGCTGTCATGAGGGGAATCTTGGGGAGTTTGTACACGGTGCTGGAGAAGACGGATGCCTTGCTGTCTGGTCCTGTTGGTGGATGTTAAGCTGTCTACTTTTCCTGCAATAAATCTACTTGTCGGATCCACTGCTGTCTTCCTGTTCACTACATAGATTTGGCGACGAGCGGGAGAAGGTAAAAAGAAGGCAGCACTCACTAAGATTTTGCGCTTGCTTGCGTTGTTCTGAAGACCCGTTTTCTTAGTGAATCGGTTTCTACTCATCCAAGGGTAGTCGGCTGATCAAACTATGTGATCCTACCTGTGGTAGGATTTATATATTTTTCATTTTGGGCTGCCTCTGCCTCTTCACTATACTCTGGTTGTTGTACCACACGTGTGGAAGTAGTGTTTGTATGCGTTTATACTAATTCTGTAGTTATGCATTAAACAAAGCATCATGGTCCCATGGAGCGCCACCTCCCAGGCGCAGGTCATACAATGTCCCGGGGTGTGCAAGCACAGGACATTTAGGCTTGCTATTACAGGGCGGGAGCATTGCTTGCACCCTGTGATAGTAAATTCTTGTTTGCCTCGTTGACGCGAGAGGAGGAAAACCTTGTATCGTTTCAATAAAGCGGAACCGGATGGTAAAAATTGAGAAAAAAAAAATGAAGCAGGGTCTCACCCGTTCATTTAAATGGGCACACTGGTGGGTAATGTTCCGGGGCCAATCTTATTATTATATTGCGGGGTCTCTGCAGCACTGGGGATCTTAATCTCACATGTAAATTAGGCGCGGGAGGGCACAGAGACGTTTCGCAGACTAGGGGATCGACACTTCTCCGGGTATTGTTTTACAAATTATTCGGGGGGCTTCGAGACCAACTCAAGACCGTGGATCGGCAACCTCCGCGGCTTTATTTAAATATGGAGGGTGGGCCTTGCCAGTCCTTGAAGCCTCGGTGGTCCTAGGCAGTGCCTAATTGGTTCTGAAATCACATGGGCAGTACTCATGGTGTTATAAAGTGATACACTCATAGAACTCTTGCCGTTGTACAATTACCCAGGCTTCATTTGTGTAATAGTGTGTTGGTTTATATTTGGTACGTGCACCGGAAAATTAAACAAAATTTCCCTTATAACCTACTATCAACCGCTGATTTTCACAATAAACTACAGACAAGTGTTGTCAGAAAAAGATGACCCATACACAGTTATTTATTGGTAAAAAAAATAACTTTTAATAACACAATACAAATAAATGGTAATGTAACTTTATTAGAACAGCAGTAAAACATGAAAGAAGTGGGTGGTACTCCTCCGGAAGGAGCGTACAAAACCTGCAAGACAAAAAAAAACCATAAGTATGTGTGCCATGTCTAAGAGAAAAAGAAAGGTAGTGAGAATGAACGGAGGAAAGTGAGAATGGGACAGAGAGCGAGTGGGTGGAAGGGAGAAGGGGAGGGAGAGTGAAAAAGAACAGAGGGAGGAGGAGACAGAGTGCTGGCCTACTGCACCCAGCCCTCACTGTTCACCTCCCGTCACCCGTGTGTCTGGGACGCTGGGGTCCACGAGAAAGAGTGCGGCCCAGCAAGTCCTTAAAATAAAACAGAGGTATGAATGAGGCCAGAGATGACATTATTATATATGGCAACATTGCTTGCCTGCACCTGTGCACCCAGGCTGCTGCACCCCAGCCCCTTACCGCGCACTGTGCTCAATTGCAGCTCCTGCGCGCCAAGGCTTGACTGCTCACCTGCCACAACTGGTGTGTCCAAGGACGTGCCGGTGCAAGCTCCAACTCTGGGGTGCCGCTATCAGGGTGGCCCAGCAGGTCTCAGGTCGGGGACAGTGTCTTGATATCACGGTGGAAGGCGTCAGAATGCCCAGGGCATCATCACGAGGTGAGCACCCGCTCCGCCCATTTTGGGGGAAAAAATATAATGTTGGAAACGTCTTGAGGTAAATGAAGGTTTCTTTCAACGTTAATAGAGAACACCAGTTGAGTGCATCCTTCTTGAAGTACGATCTTCGAACTATTAGTGGTAATCGTGGTTCAAAGAGGAGTTGGAGTGCACGAGAATACACAAATGTTAAATAATAATATGTTATGCCAACGCTCACATACAAAGGAACAGAGCGCATGCTAGAAGTATAATGTGCGCGTGTAATGCAGTGGCGCAAGCCTGTGTGCATGTACACTTGGTAATCAGCTCACTACAGTGCCCCAAAAGCCAACGCCACATGTCTGTAGGGCAGCGCTGCCCGCTGGCTCAGGCCTACAGTACGGTCCAGCAGGTCCTTAAAATGTGACAGAGATGTAACTGAATGAGGTCAGAGATCACAACGGTACGCAGGGTAACATCGGTTGTTCGCACTTTTGCACACAGGCTGATGCACCCCACCCCTCCCGCAGCACTGCGCTCAACACGTGTCTGTAGGGCAGCGCTGCCCGCTGGCTCAGGCCTACAGTACGGTCCAGCAGGTCCTTAAAATGAGACAGACATGTGACTGAATGAGGTCAGAGAACACATTATTAAGAAGGGCAATATCGCTTGTTTGTACTGTAGAACCGGCTTTTAGAGACCCCTCCCGATTGGAGGGTCAAAGCCAGTGGTGCAGGGGACACCTAGAATCTACGGGTTCACCTTGATTACTCATGCATTACCAAAGAGACCAGGACAACTTAGCTGTGGAGGAAAGTAAATTTAATTTATTAGCTGGAGCTAAGGACAGGGTGCCAGAATGGTACAAAGACAATTCTACGGAGACTGCTGCTTCACTCCACAGCGCACACATAATTATAGCACTAGCCACACCCTTTAAACATCCAACAAGTTCCTCATCAGTCTAAGGTGGCGTAATCATGGCCAGAGAGCGTCGGTCTCTGATTGCACAATGTACACAACCTCTTGCTTCAGCGCCCAAATGGCGTGGTCATGGAGCACAGCTGATGGTGTAAGAGGCTGAGTTACCAACGGTGGACAGGATGTGGCTAAGTCTCTGGCACAACCGGGGGGGCCAGGTACACAAGCAGCTTCTGGAATCGGCTCAACCGCAAGGAGCGAGGAGGGTTAAGCAAGTTCTAACAGGGACATAGAAAGCAATCCTTCACCAGGTTGCCGAGAGCATGGCAACACGAAATGGAGTCTCAGTGGCCATTTTAAGCATAGTTCAACAGTACCTGCGCACCCAGGCTGATGCACCCCACCCCTCCCGCAGCATCGCGCTCAATTACAGCCCCTGTGCACCAAGGCCCCACTGCTCACCTGCTGTCATTGTTGTGTGTCCAAACACGACGGGCAGCAGTGTTCACAATTCAGGTGCAGTGTTGATTGCGACGATGGTGTTCGCCTCATCGATCCCTTTTTTTTATTGCGCATTGTGATATGCGAGGTGGATGCGGCCATATCACCTGAGGCAGTGTAGAAGAACTGAGGCAGGCGAGCGTAGGGGTGTGAATAATAGTTCCAGGGACCTGGGCGTTGTTCAGTTCCTGCCTGGCCACTAAGTGTACTTATGTGTGTTTCTGTTGCAGTTTTGACGTCGTAGAATGCGCAATTTACATTAATGTAGCATGTACCGGGAGGGCAGCAACTATCGCTAATGAGATGCTGTTCGAAAACATTGAATGGCCAACATCACATGTCGTTGTCAAGGTTGGGGATATGCGCAGACACTCATGTGAATGGTGTGCGATATTATTGAAAGTGTTGCTATCGCGAAGCGCACACATGTGAATGTGCTCGGATGGAGGGAGGATCAGCAGTGAGGCTACGTCATAAATAGTGATAACGTTCATTATAGTTAAGCAATGCATGCCAAACGTGAATCTGAAAGTCTCAGATATGACACACTACTATACTGGTAAAGCCTGACAACAGAGAATACAGCAATACAAATGTGAACATTACTATTTACTGTTTGTCACATGTGATCTAGGATGTGCACTCTGCCCGTGGCGGATGAAACCCCTTCGGGCCAGCAATACCCAGGCCGAAAGGCAGCACAATAATGTGCACACACACACACCAGGGGCATCGTGTAACACACATTTGATTTTTGATGTAATGTTTGAGATGCTTGGCGATCACACGTGGAAGGCTAATGTACAGACCATGAATATTGATTAAGATGATGATTGCATGTTGTGTGTAGTAGAAGATATGTGTACACATCAAAAAAACTTTTCAAAAAAGCTCTCTAAGCTGAAGGGGTGTGTCTCATCAAACGCTGTAGAGAGAATGAGTAAAATGGATGGGGTCCTCCAACTGTTACAATGGGAAATGTTATGAACTAATCAAATGCTTTTTTTTAAGGTGACATGGCAGTCGCGGATCGAGGGCGCAAGGAGGCCGCACCCGACAAGATTTGGAGAAAATATATTTACCATAATATAAGTTTATTAAAGTTAGAAATATATAAATGTTTAAAATATTTTAGATTATCGCTTGCTCTCATATACAGTTTAAAGTTATTTATATATAGTTTTGAGACATAAAAAAAACGAGGGAATGGCGTACCCGGCGCGACACCATACGGCTATGATGTAACACAGGGCCTGGCAGCGTGCACTCGTCACATACGCAACGCGCAGCGGGCGAGACCTCACACGTACATGACGTAACGCGTGGCTTGGTACTGCGTACCCGTCGGATACCTATGTAGCAGCTGGCGTGAACTCATACGTATATGATGTTATGCGGGACACGGTGCCACGAATTTGTCAGATACGAAATGCGCATCCTTTACGAGTTTAGCAATATGGCGGATAGGATTCGCGTGGTGATGGAGCTTGGTACACTACCGGTATGGGAGTGTAGTTTTCTAAAAAAGAAAAAAGATATACATATTTTTGGGGGAAGATATAAAACATGACTTAATTTTTAAAGTTAAAAAAAAAAAGAAGTATAATAGAGTTGTAAAATATTACAAAAAAACATAGAAAAATATAGGTTTTATAAACATTAAAATATGAAATTAACATTTAAAAAACCTTCGAAATTCACTGAAAAAACCATAGGTTTCAGGGACTTTATAGCATTTGACTCATATAAAACCAGAGGAATTCGCCTGTTGTAGTTTTTTGAGCTAACTATAACTTGCGCGCCCGTAATGCACTGCTGATGATGTCACATATTTCATCAATCATGACATGGTCAGTGACATCACTGATGACATTACTGATGACATCTCAAATGACATCACTGATGACATCATCCAGTGAATGTATGTTTCTATAAAGTTTAAATATTTTTCATATATATCTATGCCAAGGTGTATTGAAGAATGAATGCATTTACAAGTGCCTGAAGGGATTATTTAGTAGGTGTGTGACTGACTGTATAAGTGAGTGATTGAACATGTCTTACTGAATGCATGGGTTAGTGACTACACTGTGAGAAAGTCTGTATTAGTCTATCAGTTGGTGTGTAAGCAACTGCATGGGTTGCTGATTAGCTACATGAGTATCTATATGGGTTATTGATTTGTTGTCTGAGTATCTGTATGCGTCCCTGAGTGTCTGTATGGGTGGGTGGGGGGGTGTATAACTCTGTGCATAGATGTCTGAGTGGGTGATTCACTGGTTGTATGGATTCAAAAGCGCATCTGGGAAGGGCTCTATGGATGAGTTACTGTGTGTATGGGTGTGTTGGTGAGTGAATTAATGTCTCAGTGGTATATGTGTGACTAACTACATATGTTTTAAGGCACTATATGTGAGTGTTGAACTATATAAATGACTATACATGAGAGTAAGTTATTTGAAAAGTTTGTGTATAAACGAGTGTCTGCTTGTACCACTAATTGTATAAGACAGTAAATATGTGTCAGTATCTCTATAAATAAGTAATATAGTGTGTCTATAAATAACGGACTTGGTGTGTATAACTGTATACATATGTGATTGATTGTTTGCATTACTGACTAGGTGTGTGACTAACTCTATGGATGAGCGGCGGAGTGTGACTGCATGTATAGATATATGAGTGCATATTATACTACTGTATTGATGAGTAACTACATGTATAAGTGACTGGATGTGTGTGTAGACCTAGGAAACAGTGAGTGGTATGTAGTATATGGCATTGTTGAGTATATAGTTTCAAAAATGGTAGTCTGCATTTTAGAATGGGTGTATCAAAGTTTATATTAGGGCATCAGTATGTGCATCAGATTATCACGTGGATGATGTACTCAGTGATGCCATCATTGATGTCATTTGAGATGTCATTAGTGATGTCATCAGTGATGTCACTGATCATGTCATGAGTGATGTAATATGTGACATCATCAGCAGTGCATTGCGGGCGCGCAAGTTATAGTTAGCTCAACTAACTATAACAGGCGAATTTCTCTGGTTTTAAATGAGTCAAATGTCCAACTAACTATAACGTCCCTGATATATATAGAGACATGTAGATATATATAGCATTTTTTAATTTCCCATCTAGCGTAAACAAACACAAAGTCTGCTCTTAGCGGGCAGGAGCTTTAAAAATGTTCCCGCTGGCTGGGATCAGGCTTTTAATCTGTTTCCCTGCCCGCATCAACAGGTCAAGAGATTGCTCCTACCTGATGGAAGCAGCATTAGTATCTCCCCTGCCTTCGGGGCCCTGCATTGGTTACTGATTGCCAGATGATCCTCCTTCAAGCTGCTTTGTGTCACCCACAAAAAAATCCAGGGAACAGGACCGATTTTCATCAGGAATAAAATCACCAAATACATTCAACAAATGAACCTCTGCTCCAGATTATCACCTCACCTCAAAACCCCACCATACAAGGAAAAAACATAGGTGGTACAAACATAAGATCTATGGATAACTATCTCATCTCAGAAGGCTACTCAAGAGTTGACTCTTTCCCACATAACCACAATACAATACTCAAACACAAATGTACAGCATATCCCTACGTATGGAAACATTTATAATTTGATTATTTGAATGTATCTACATATGTGCATTTCTTTGTGCAAATATGTATTATAACTATGGTTTTTAAAATATATAGATATTCTTTAAACCTGCTTAAACATGTATACATTACTTATGGGTAAATATATATATGTATAAATATATCCACATACACACACACACACACACATAGTAAGCTCCGATCAAAGAAACAGAGCAATGAAGATGTCCAGCACAATTACTTCAATTCCGTACTTTATTGGTGCAAACGTTCACCACACAATACCCAATGCGTTTCGATGTCTTGCACGCCTTGCTCACAGGTCAAGCATTGCATTCCCAACACCAGTAAGTACACAAATAAGTAAATATAGAAAATGGCTGGGTCGCAAGGAAAACATAGTGGAACAGGAGTGTTGTAAAGTCATCCTGTGCCCTGGGCACCCCCAAACTTTTTGCTCACTGGTACTGGTGGTAACTGACTCTGACTGACCCTGGGCTCTGCCTAACCAGGCCCAGGGCCAGTGCCAAGCTGAAAGGAACACATTAGAACACAGTTAAAACACCTAACATACACTAGGGTACACTATGGTATGGTGGGGTACCTCTGTAATTGGCATGACCTACCCCATAAGCTCCTAGTATATAATAGGGCAGGGTATTGAAACTACCTAGAAGTCCGCAGTACCCTGGGGCATGGCAGTTTAGAGGCCAGCAGCTTTTTCTGCACTTAGATGTGTGCACTGCTGAAGCCTGAGGTCAGTTTAAAAACAGTCCTGGGTGCCAAGACTTCTTTTAAAAAGTAAATTGTGCCCAAACTCGACTTTAGTGGTAGGGGCATTTAAAAATGGATAACCTGCAATGTTTTGGCATATTAGGGGCCCCCAGGGTCTCCCCTAGGTATCCCCGCGGTGGGGGGTCAGATATGTATAAGGTACACCCTTATAAAATGACTTTTTATATGCCTGGGTAAAGTGAAATTTCACATTTCACTTCCCACATTGTGGTAAAGTGCTGCTCAAATTCAACTTTGATGCTAGAAGCACTGTGGAAAGAGGATCTGCAATATTTCTGCAGATTCGGAACCCCTGAAGCCTCCCCTAGTCGCACAGGGGGTGGGGGTCCTGTAGAAATTAGGGAAATACTTATAAAATATGTTTTTATAAGTCCTGGTGCTAGAAAACTGGGCCAAGTCATTTTCCCCATTGCAAATACCAGGCCCTATGAGTTAACATTGCAGGAAGTTATTAAATAATAACTCCTGATAGGAAGGAGATAGAGCTACCATTCAAAGACTTCTCAGAATAGTATTGTTAAATCCAATAATATCATATTGTTGAATTTCTCCTAAAGTGTACATACAAGAAGTTATAAGACTTTCTTGTTAGTAAGTCCAAATTCAGCCTTCCAGTGGTCTGCCCTGATTGGTCAGAGTTAAGTGGATTAGCCAGGCCGCTTTGAAGAGGTGATAAAGAGCCCCTGGGGTTACCAGCTCTGCTGGGAGGACAGTGTGCTGTTCCATAGGAATGCCAGGCCAGGGGGTGGAGTCGTAAACCATGCTCTTCAAAGGCAGAGTGGAGGCCTGGGTGTCAGTTACACTTTTACACTTTTGACCCAGAGTCAGGGCTAGGTTTAAGGAAGGTATGTGCAGATGGTAGTGGGAGAGCCTAAGGAAATAAGCCACCCCGGGGGGATGGGGGTGTTTAGCCAGGTCTTGACTCTCTGCTGGAAAATCAGCAATTATGGATTTGGAAGATTTGATGCACTCTGGGACAAAATAATGCCACACTCTTCAGGATGTGGTCATAACTTTGAGGAGTTACCCTGCTCCCATTGGTCAGAAGTGACTTCCTGCATGACACAGAGAACTTGGAATAAGTATCTGAGAGGGGCAGAGCCCTCCAGATCTGCTGCTTGAAACTTACTGAAGCAAGAAGTGACCTGCTGAGAAGATTTTGCTGTGCAAAGAATTCTAAGGCCTGACCTCTGAAAACTGCACCAACTGAAACTGCAGCCCTGTGGATTACCTTGCTGGAAAAGAAGTAAAGAGTGGACTAACTGAAAGCTACAGGTGAAAAGAGCTCAACTGGAACATTACCAACTAATTCCGCAACTGGGAGAACCACCAGTGGATTTGTGGGGTTTTGTACCAGTGGATTGTGGGAACTGAAGTCCTCAACTTTCAAGGACCATCTTGGAGCTTCCAGACCCTTGGAGTGAGTTTGAGACACTTTGGGACCCTTTGAGGAACTTCAGAAAGAAGCTCAAGAAGTTTGGAGAACTTTGGAGAAACTTTGAAAAAAAGCTCCATAGTGGGACCGACTCAACCTGGCCAGCCAGGCCGCCTGCCTTCAACCGTGAGCCAGCCAAGCCATTCAGGTTCGTCCCGCTAAAAGCTACGTCGCATCAACTTCCAGAGAGGAGCATCGAGAGACCACGCGAGAAAAAGCTCCAGAAACGTTTCTAAGTCCACTCGTAGAACAGGTGACCAGGAGCAACCGCGAAAGCCAAGCCGCCTGCCTTCCATCGCGTGTCGACCTGGATTCCTGGGTTGTCCCGCTGAAGCAATCTTGAAATATTTTTTAAGTCCGCTCCAGGGAAGTTGACCGGGACCTCGTCACAAGTGAAGCCGGCGAACCCTCACGAATCCGGACTGGTTAGGAGCTTCGAGGGGCCTCGCGAGAAAAAGCTCCAGAAAAGTTTCTAAGTGTGAATGTAGAACCTGAGACTGGGACCTGCCGGGAGCTGTAGCCGCTCAGGGCTCCATCACGCCCGGCCTGAAACTTTGACTTTGCCCCGGTCAATCACGAGCAGGTATCACAAAACCGTCCTATAATCTTCTAAGTGCTATATTTTATTAAATCTTTGAAAATTCATATCTCCGGTTCCCTACATTGGATTCTTGACACTTTGGTGTCATTTTACAGATACAAATATTTCCTATTTTTATGCATTGGTGTTGGATTTTTTTTATGTGTTGTGTCTTAATTATTTACTGAAATGGTGTTTTTAAATGCTTTATATACCTCTCTTTGAAGTTATGCCTGTCTGCTCGTAGCCACGTTACCAAGGGTTGAGCATAGGAATAATTTTCTAAGACCTATGCTGGATCCTACCATGTGTTAGTGGCCTTATTGCCAGTGGCAGACCTGCATTTGACCCTACCAATAACCCACTTTCCAACAAGGAGAAACGAGTTGGCCGTTTTAGAATGGTACAAACCATAATGTGATACATAAATATAGGCAAGGTAAACTTATGCATATATATTAAGACCCTCTCATCATCAACAGTTTATACATTGTCCCTATTATTCAGAGTATCAGTGGGCCACTAAACCACATCACTGTGTACAGCAAAGAAATAGCACTATGCCATGCGGGTGTGGGGGTGAAACAAATTCAGCTCAAGTGGGCATCTACAACACAGCACATTACATGATCAGACTTAAGGCAGAAGACATATTAAGCCTCAGTGGGCATAAACCTCCCCAACTGGTAACCAGCTGTATGGCAACCTTGTGAAAGCCATGAGGAGTCTGAGCAAGCATAACGGAAAACACTCACAAGTGTATGTGGGCTGCTAGATTGCATCAACATGCCCGAAAGAATGGCAATTTGCCATGCAGGTGTGGCAATGAGATACATTCAGCCCCAGTGGGCACATACATCAAATTACAAGAACAGACTTGATGCAGAAGGCCTGTTCATTCTCAGTGGGCATGGACCAGCATATCATAAACCCAAAGAAATGGAAATGCTGACGGGGGAAGCCTCCTCACCCGCAAGTAACACCAGTGAAAAATACAATAATCAACCTAATCAGGCACGGTGTGCCCTGAGCATCAGCCACATGACAAAGATCTGTAAGACTGGTCATGAGAGGTGTACATTGAATACATATTCATCATGATTCTCAAACGCACCATCAAAGAATAAATATACAGAAAGCAAAGAAGAAACATCGGTTCCCATGGGTAGCAGGAGAACGCATATCGGCCACATACAAAGGGAAGGTGCGACTGCCAGTAGGTAATATATATACATATATAGAGAGAAAAACGAACAAAGCCCCGAAACCCTCCTGTCTCTTGTGGCAGCGGTCTGCAATGGGCCCGGGCAGCAATTTGAATTTTGTGTAAAATTCTCCAACGAAATTACAGAATAGTTTCAGACACAAATTGCAAACGGACAATGGCTCCCACCCAACGTGTTTCAGTCAAAGCCTTTTCTCACAGGTGACTGTAGATATAATGTGTGCCGTAAAGTAACTATAACGTGCATTCCGGCCAAGCAGAGTCTTGTCAGTCATGATGTTATTTCTGATGATTCCGTGATGTTATCGATGATGTCATAGAACTTGTCAGGAGTGATGTAAAATGGGAAGTAATTAGCAGTGCCTGGCGAGGGCATGAACTATAGCTACTTTAGGGCATGAGTTATAGTTACTGGAGGTAACTGTAACTGGTGAATTTCAGTGGCTTTGTTTGTTTACAACAGTATGTTTTAACTGAGATTTTCACCTAACTATAACATCTTTTTATCCAGTAAGATATTATTAAAAATCCTAACTATAATGTCACTTTATCCTTTGTTTTTTTCAATGAATTTCTAGTCCTTTTAATATACAGTAAGATCTAATTACAAATCCTAACTATAATGCCACTTTAACCTTTGTTTTTTCAGTGTATTTCTAGTTTTTTTTAAACATAAATAATAATGTATTACCATAATGTTATGCCAATTCCATTTGGCCTCCATTTGGCCATGGGCGGTGGGGGGTTGGGCATCGGGCCTGGTGCTCAAAACCCTGCGGGCACGCACGGCTTACTATGTGATGTTACACAGCTCCCTATGTGCTGTTACAAAATAAAGGATGTCATTTTAAGTAAGGCAGGCCTACTGACTATGTCAAAGGGTCACAAAACCAAAGTATAATAAGTGGCCCATTGGCTTTATGAAGGGGTCGGTATACGAAATATATGAAGCAGACCTATATTTTTTTTTAAAAGATCATCAATAATTATAATCAAATGCATATTTCATTAATTCACACGGTGCAATGTTTAGCAAAAGTGATTATCATGAAACAAATTAAATATATTTTTAACATGTCAGCCCACAAACTGCAGAGGGATTCCCTGCAGCCCCTCTGGCCCTTTTGCTTGCAACCATCCACGATGCGACGGGAGTTGTCATTGCTCCCCCTGGAGGGAGCAGTTTTCTTTTACTCCTGCCAAGTAGGGGCAATCCTAGATTTCCCGGACTGCGGGAGCACGGGCAGGGAGAAATGATAGCTTCTACCAGGCAGGAGTAGTTTTCTTTTACTCCTGCCAAGTGGGAGCAATTCTAGATTTCCCTGACCGCGAGAGCACTGGCAGGGAGTAGTGTATTGCTTCTACCAGGCAGGAGTAGTTTTCATTTACTCCTGCCAAGTGGGAGCAATTCTAGATTTCGCTGACCGCGAGAGCACGGGCAGGGAGAAATGATAGCTTCCACCAGGCAGGAGTAGTTTTCATTTACTCCTGCCAAGTGGGAGCAATTCTAGATTTCCCTGACCGCGAGAGCACGGGAGGGAGCAATGATAGCTTCTAGCAGCCGGGAGCAGTTTTCTGCTCCTGCTGGGTTGGAGTCCATTATACTTCTGTGCCCACGCTCTTGCGGGCAGGGAGACTGCGGTGTCCCAGGGGCTAGGCTCCCTGGGACACCGCCACGGATCCAGCCCCGGGGATGAGGACTCCGGGGTCATACAATGGCTCAGGTAGGGGGACCGCATGCCCCCCACCCAATTAAGAGATCGACACCAGGGGATGGAGTCCACGGGGCCTCAAGGAGGCTTGGGAAGGGGCTGCACGCATCCCTCCCCTTTATATAAATATATCGGCCCTAGGGGCTGGGCTCTTCAGGGCCTCAAAGAGTAGTATGAAACATTGCCATAAACATTACACCATATGGACCATGCAATCCATAAAGTGAGTACTCGAACATCCCCACCACGCCGTACCCTAGTCAATTACACCCCACAGTCCGTGCTCAGTTTGAACCAAAATTATAAAGATGGATGACAATGGATTACGTTTGCGGCTGTTGTCTTTACGGCTCTGCGACTTGAAACTGGGGTGTGACGACGCGCCGGATGATTTTGGGGAGTAATATCGGTGCCACAGGGGCAGAGCGAGAGCCGGGTCGGCACGCCAACATCTCGCCACTGAGCACTTTTGAAAAGTGTTGATTATGTGTAAAATAAGGTGTGCGCTCTACTTCTGGCTTTGACATAATAAATACACTTCTGTCCCTCCTAATGGCTGCACCCTAAATAAAAGCCAAATACCCTCTCGGAGGCTTCTGGGGAGCCATCTTCTCATCACCGAAGCATTGTACAACCATTCACAGAGAGCTGTTTGCCTTCACATTATCACAAAACCGCTTTTTTCACATCAGTGTGTTTGCTTGTATCATTGTTTACTATTGCTATTGCCTGACTGTAAGCTTCAGCAGTTTCAATCATTCCAATCAGGTTATTTTCAGAAATTCATTTTTTCAACCACTGAACAATTTCGCTCCTCAGCAGGGTTTAATTTTCTGTGCAAAGTATGTTGGAGCGCCGGAGTCTACGTATTTATTTCATGGTCGTTGCTTGCTTCACCATCACGAGGTGTGTTTAAAATGCACGGGATGTTTAATGGTTTCACCTGTGGTGTCTACAATGGGTCCACTAACAATCAGCTTCCCTTGCGCACAGCTCTGTCTGTCTGTCTGTCTGTCTGCCTGATGGACTCCACATCCAGCGGCCACGGCGCTGAGAGATTGGAGATTCACCCTCCACATCTGCAGCGCTGTGAGGTGATTGGTTCACGCTAAGTTTTATAAAATGAATTTGCGCACAAGGGGGCATATTAGCAATAGACGGCGATAAATATCGCAACGCGGGATTAGCGCTTTTTTATTTATCGCCATCTAATGCTGGAATTTTTTGACTGGTTAGCGCGTTATTAACAATGCGTATCACCGAGGCGATAAAAATTCCAGCGATAGAGGGGATATTGCCATTTTCCATGGAACAATGCTGGTTTTCCAGCGATGTTCCATGGAAAACGGCGATAGCCTTGCTGATACGACCCTGTGGTCGTATCAGCATAATCCACCCCCAATGGTAAGTATAGCTAAGTCAGGATTTTAGCAGATGTTTGTTTTTGGCGAAAACCGCGGTTTTCCCCAAAAACTAACGTCTGCTAAAATCCTGAGGGCCACCTTGTAAATATCGCGATGTGTATTTAGTGATAATTTACAAGGTAGTCCATCAGGGGTACGCCCAGTGACGCCCACTTTGCATCTCATTAGTGATGTGAAGCGAGACGTCCGGAAAACGGGTGCTAACATGCGCTAATGCATGTTAGCATCCCCTTGTAGATAGGGCGATATTCTTATCTTCGCTTTTTTGGCTTTTAAAGCTAAAGAAGCGGAGATAAGGCCCTTGTTAATATGCCCCAAGTTTTCGTTTGGTAAGGGGCACATTGCATTTTCGGTGTAATAGCACACCACATTTTTACCATCAAACACTGTTGGGTTCAGTTTTTTTTAATAATTCTGGTTCAAACTGAGCACGGACTTTGGGCTGTTATTGACTATAGTACGACGTGCTGGTGAGGTTCGTGTATTCACTTTATGAATTGCGTGGTGCATATGGTGCCATTTTTTTATAGCTGTTTCATACTACTCTTGGTTGAAGATGGGCTTTTTTTTATTACAGTTATCACTGATGAAGGACTTACTGCCCGAAATGCGTCGGGTGGATATTTGAATGATTACCCAGAAGGAGATGTGAATTCTTAGGTGCTGTTGAATAAAGCCTGTATGGGTATTTCTTGAGCATTCAAAGTTTGAAATCACTTTGCCTCTGTGTGATCTTAGAAATCATGGAAGAAGAATATTGGAAACAAGCATTTGCAATGCAATCGGTCTTGCCTTTGGGACCTTATATGTATTTAGCTATGCAGGATATTAGTCTGGGCGCTGAAACATCTACTGTTCTTTACCATGGAGGGAAAGTAAGCACCAAACTGCGTGACACGCCAGGTATGGGAACACATGGAGAGAAATATTGCCTTTCAGCTGGAAATGGTATAATCCAATGCTCTGTTTTTAATATAAAATCAGGGCCTTCGGTGGTCATATCACTGAAAATACAAGATTTGAAAACAAATATTGTCTACAGGTGCTCGTGGAAGTCAATTTCTATGGACTGGAATCTAGAGAATGCTAAAGTGATTCTGGTATTTTACTGACCTCTGCTGGTCGTTTTCTATCAAGAAAGTTAAATAGAGGCAGTTGAACAGAAGAAAAGTCCCTAAGCGGAAGCAGACAAGTCCTAGGGCTGATCTCCAGAGCCCACAAATCACATACACAAATAATTATATAATAAGTATATACTAAAGTATATACAAGAGGTCTTGTATGCTCGACCTAAAAACACTGCTTAAAATGGATTACCTGGATGAAAATTGGATTACTTTTGTGACTGTTGTCTTTATGGCTATGTGCCTTGAAACCAGCCGCGGTCGGTAGTAGGAGTTCCTGCAGGGCGGTGACGTCGGGAGGGGGAGGGGCAGGGTGGGGGGTAGTAAACTATGGATTACGGAGGTTTACAAGTAAGTAAACATACACATTACTAAAACGAGGATGCAGTGCACGCAACAAAATTCGTTTTATCAATGTATATGTTTACTTACCTGTAAACCTCCGTAATCCATAGTTTACTACCCCCCACCCTGCCCCTCCCCCTCCCTGCAGCAACTCATACTACCGACCGCGGCTCCTTGAAACTGGGGTGTGACCACGTACCAGATAATTATAGAATTTAATATCCGTGCCACTGGGGCAAAGCACGAGTCAAGTCGGCACACCAAAATCTCACCATTGAGCACTTTTGAAAATTGTTGATTGTGACTAAAAGGTGAGCACTCTTCTTCTTCTGACATACGTTGTAGTATATGTCATCAGAGAGTAGAAGGTCAGCAGAGTAGTATGTTAAAAGGGTCAGGGTGTGAGAGGTCTTCGCTGAAGGAGGTACTGACCCTGATCACTGCCTCTGGAGTTTCCAAAGGAGACTTACACAAAGATTACTGCATCTAGCGTATCCATAAGGATGGAGCAGCGCCAGGCCGATGGCAGCTACGCCTGACTGCCCCGGCCTAACCAGCGCTGATGTGACATTTACTTTGATTTCCCAAACACAACCATCTTTGCTGTGTCTTGTGCCTGACTTCCCCAGTCCAACCAGCCGTGCTATGACATGTACCTGACTTCCCCAGTCCAACCAGCTGTGCTATGACATGCGCTTGACTTCCCCAGTCCAACCAGCTGTGCTATGACATGTACCTGACTTCCCCAGCCCAACCAGCTGTGCTATGACATGTACCTGACATCCCCAGCCCAACCAGCTGTGTTATGACATGAAGCTGACTTCCCCAGCCCAACCAGCTGTGCTATGACATGTACCTGACTTCCCCGGCCCAACCAGCTGTGCTATGACATGAAGCTGACTTCCCCAACCCAACCAGCTGTGCTATGACATATACCTGACATCCCAAGCCCAACTAGCTGTGCTATGACATGAAGCTGACTTCCCTAACCCAACCAGATGTGCTATGACATGTACCTGACATCCCAAGCCCAACTAGCTGTGCTATGACATGAAGCTGACTTCCCCAACCCAACCAGCTGTGCTATGACAGGTACCTGACTTCCCCAACCCAACCAGCTGTGCTATAACATGTACCTGATTTCTCTAACTCAACCAGCTGTGCTATGACAGGTACCTGACATCCCCAGCCCAACCAGCTGTGCTATGACATGAAGCTGACTTCCCCAACCCAACCAGCTGTGCTATGACATGTACCTGACATCCCAAGCCCAACTAGCTGTGCTATGACATGAAGCTGACTTCCCCAACCCAACCAGCTGTGCTATGACATGTACCTGATATCCCAAGCCCAACTAGCTGTGCTATGACATGAAGCTGACTTCCCCAACCCAACCAGCTGTGCTATGACAGGTACCTGACTTCCCCAACCCAACCAGCTGTGCTATGACATGTACCTGATTTCTCCAACTCAACCAGCTGTGCTATGACATGAAGCTGACTTCCCCAGCCCAACCAGCTGTGCTATGACAGGTACCTGACTTCCCCAGCCCAACCAGCTGTGCTATGACATGCGCTTGACTTCCCCAGCCCAACCAGCTGCGCTATGACATGTACCTGACTTCCCCAGCCCAACCAGCTGTGCTATGACATGTACCTGACTTTCCCAGCCCAACCAGCTGTGCTATGACATGCGCTTTACTTCCCTAGCCCAACTAGCTGTGCTATGACATGTACGATACTTCCCCAGCCCAACCAGCTGTGCTATGACATGTACCAGACTTCCCCAGCCCAACCAGCTGTGCTATGACATGTACCTGACTTCCCCAGCCCAACCAGCTGTGCTATGACATGCGCTTGACTTCCCTAGCCCAACTAGCTGTGCTATGACATGTACCTGACCTCCCCAGCCCAACCAGCTGTGCTATGACATGTACCTGACTTCCCCAGCCCAACCAGCTGTGCTATGACATGTACCTGACTTCCCCAGTCCAACCAGCTGTGCTATGACACGCGCTTGACTTCCCTAGCCCAACCAGCTGTGCTACGACATGTTCCTGACTTCCCCAGCCCAACAAGTCTTTCGTTGGCCCTCCCTGCCCACTCCCTGTTCCAGCAGTAGGCTGCTCTCCGCAGCGCCTCCAATATGGCCGCCTCCCTGTCCAAGAGCGCGCGCTGCAGAGGAAGACTGATGGAGGCCAGGCAGGCGGGCAGGGTCGGTGACCAGAGAGGTCACTTTTTATGTGGATTGAGGGTAGAAGCAATGTTTTTTAATTTTTAATATTTCTCATTAATATTGCCTTCGGCAGCTGCGGCCAAGGCCGCCGCTGCATGATGGAGAGAACACCTCTGGAGGCGCGCGAGGCAGAGGCGAGAGGTGGGATGAGGGGTGAATCTGGAGAGTGCGGTGCATGAACAATGAGGAGGGAAGGGGCGAGCTGAGCATGACTGCAGGGCGCTCAAACTGAGGGCATATTTCAGAAACGGATCTGACAGAGTGAGGGGAAGAGAGAGCAGGTGTGGGGGGAGCATGGTGGGGGATTACAGAGCAGGCAAAGGATGGAATGGAGAGAGTAGATGAGGGAGCAATAGGAACTGGAGGGCCATAGTGGGAGGTGGGCGAGCTAGCAAATAAACAACGCCATTGGTGAATTAAGGGGCAAAAAACGTATGATGTGTACGCCAAAACTATGGCCACTAAAGTCACGCGATTATGCAGCCCCGGGATTGTTTGCATAATTATGTATTTGTCACATTCGCCACATAATCCATAATCTGCTACATAATCTACAGATTTTAACATAAAAATGTATTTATAGCTCACACAAAAGTTACTGAAAACGCAGCAACACGTTGCTGGGCATTTGAAGGACCTTTGCAAAGGTTGACTGGTCACCTTTCTGTTCACTTAGTGCTGTATTTGTGTGTTAAACTAGTAGTAATGAGGTACAACCTATGCCAAGGCAATTAGAATAAGTATAACAATTACTAAATAATGAATACCATCACAAAATGTGCTGCATTACGCCACATAATTTCTCTTTACTTGCAGCATAATTTAGTCACCCCTGCTGCACAATTTGGCACTTCCCTGCCGCATAATTCCAGTGGCCCTGGCCATAATGTATGACCTAGATTCTTAGATGAAACAACCTTATAGTCTAATAAATCAAACACAAGACATTTTCGTACAGTACACATCCTAAAATTGCATATTTAAAGGTAATCACATACGTGACCATAAAATAATGAGGCTTGGTAAAATAAAATATTGATCAAGGATCACTCAATTGTTTATGAAGCAGAGAAGCCAGGATTGATCCCAGGTTTTCTAGTTCCACATCAAAAGTTTCTCTTGCCAGTCTTACAACAAAGGTTACGACTGCTATTCGATTGCTACAAATCTAGCAGGACTGTGTATTTAAAAGAACAAAACATAATACAGAGACTGAGTGTTCTTATATAATCAGCAAATGTCAGTCTGTTTGGCTAGCTCACAGTACTGCATCTAAACTCCTTTTTTTATTAAATTACAAATGCTTCTAAACTCCTAACCGTACAAAGTTATAGATGTTGTCAGTAACCTAGAACATGACTCTCAGGTTCCCAAGGAAATCGTGGGAACAGATTTCCTTTCGTTTGTCACTTTTGCATGGCCAAAATGTTACAAAGAAAAGATATGATATTGCATTTTCAAACGTTTATTGAGAAGCTCTAAGTTTTGTATATAAAACATGAACTGTGATTATTAGCATTATTTCAATGGTGAAAAACACAAACAATTCAACCATGTTAATTGTTCATAATGTTACTAAGGTTACTCCTACCTATTACTAGTTTCTATATGCTAAAGAGAGCATGTTGGCAGTACACATCTGCCAGAACTGGTGGAATCACCTAACCCATACCTTCGTACTGTATATCAAGAAGCCAGGCTCAGTGCACTAATGAATGAACCTCCGTCTGAGTGTACAGCTATCTTCCTCCTCAGGATGAGGGTCGCAGACAGCGGAACGGCATCTCAGTCACAGCAGAGTTCCATGATGACGCTGGCGGAAAGTAAACCTCTCATCGACTTCAGCAGGGATGCTGTTTAAATAATAAAGCAGCAAGCGTATCACATTGTGCCAGAGGTGCAGACCTACATGTTAATTAGTCCGAAGCAGAAGGGTCGTCTCCTACGAGCACAGAGAATAATACAATGCGTGTGTTCTGAAATGTGAAACCCTGGAACTAAATATGCAGACTTCCGGGTGACAATGTCTGTTGGAAATAAATGCGTGCACATTCGCGTATTCGAGAAAACATGTGCAAATCACCATTAGAAAAAGATGCTACGATAAAACAAGAATCTAAAATGGAGGCTACATGTAAACCCTCTGAAACAACGGAGTCAATAATTCTTGGCCCATGAGGGTAGAGCACAGGTGGCAGAGAGCAGAAAAGCTCAGCTCGCCTTGGGCTGGAGAGTCCAAGAGGACCTCGAGCTGAGCCAGAGCCGGGGATCCTGCTCCAGCCTGGCTCGCGCTTTCAGGGGTTTGCCCAGCTCTACTGAGAAGATAGTTCAAGGAGGGAAAGAAGATAAGAAAAATGAGAGCGAAAGGAAAGTGAGGATGTGGGGGAGCAAGAGAGAGCAACAGATAAAGAAAAGGGCCAGGAGGAAAAAGTAAGCCTAGAGCCCTGGTTACAAGTGGGCAGGTGAACTGGCTTTAGTCTCAAACTGTTTATTTCCGCTGAGATGGGATTACAAATCGTGTGCAACCTGCCCCAGTTTGACCCAGGTAAAACCTGGCACACACCAGGAGGGTAAATGGTGCAAAATGCTGGTTTGCGCTCCGTGCAATGAGGGAGAACATGTACAATTTGTGTTATCCCTGTGTTGAGTTCTGCAATATGGAAGTGCGTGTGGACTGCGCACCCTCTAATGACTGCATTCTGTGTAAAAGGTAATTGGTGGGGGGAGGGTTCTTCAATTGCATCCACTTGTAATTAGACTCTAAGTAGGACAGCGCTAGGAAAGAGAGGTTGAGGCAGAGGGAGAGAGAGAGAGAGAGAGAGAGAGAGAGAGAGAGAGAGAGAGAGGAAAAGAGAAAGAAGAGAGAGAGCGAGAGAGGGAGGGAGCGAGAGAGGGGGAGGGAGAGAGAGAGGGAGAGAGACAGAGGAGAGAGACAGAGGAGAGAGAGTGAGGAAATTGAGATAGAGAGGGAGAGTGAGAAGAGAGAGGAAGAAAGAGAGAAGAGAGAGAGAGAAAGGAGAGAAAGAGGGACAGAGGGAGTGAGAGAGAGAGAGAAAGAGAGAGAGAGAAGAGACAGAGAACAGAGAGAAAGAGAGAAAAAGAGGGAGAGAGAGAGGGAGAGAGAAGAGAGAGGGGGAGATAAAGGGAGAGTGTGTGTGTGAGAGAGAGAGAGAAGAGAGATAAAGAGGGAGGGGGCGAGAGAAATGAGAGAGAATAGAGGAAGAGAGAGAAAGAGAGAGAAGAGAGAAAGGGGGGGAGAGAGAGAGAGAGGGGTAGAGAGGTAGAAGAGAGAAAGAGGGAGAGCGAGAGGGAGAGAGAGAGAGAGGAGAGAAAGACAGAGAGAAAAGAGAGAAAGAGGGAGGGATAGAGAGAGAAGTGAGAGAGAAGAGAGAAAGAAAGAGAGAGAGAAGAGAGAGAAAGAAAGAGAGAGAGGAGAGAGAAGAGAAAAAGGGGAGAGAGACAGAGAGAGAGAGAGAGAAGAGACAAAGAGAGAAGAAGAGAGAGAGAGAAGAGAGAGAGGAGAGAAAGCAGTAGAGTGTGAGAGAGAGAGAGAGAAGAGAGGGAGAAGAGAGAAAGAGAGGCGTAGAGGGAGAGAGAGGGAGAGAAGAGAGAAAGAGAGAGAGAGTCGTAGAGAGAGAGAGAGAGGGAGGGAGAGAGAGAAGATAGAGCGAGAGAGAAAAGAGAGAGAAGAGAGAAATAAGGAGAGAGAGAGGGGAGAAGGAGGGGGAGGGAGAGAGAGAGGAGAAAAAGAGAGAGAGGGAGAGAGAGGGGAGATAGAGAGAGGGGGTGGGAGCAAGAGAGGGAGGGAGAGAAGAGAGAGAGAGAGAAGAGAGAAAGAGGGAGCGAGAGACAGAGAGCGAGATGAGAGAGGAGAGAAAGAGGGGGAGAGAGAAAGACAGAGAGAGAAGAGAGAGAGAGAAGAGAGAGAGAAGAGGGAAATAGGGGGGAGAGAGACAGAGGGAGAGAGAGAGAGGCGAGAGAGAGAAGAGAGAGACAGAGAGGGAAGAGAGAGAGAGAAAAGAGAAAGAGGGGAAGAGAGAAAGAGAGAGAAGAGAGTGAGAGAGAAGAGAGAGAGAGCGGGAGAGAGAGATAAGAGAAAGAGAGAGAAGAGAGAAAGAGGGGAAGAGAGAGAAAGGGGAGAGGAAGAGAGAGAGGGGAGAGGGAGAGGGAAAGAAAGCGATAGAGGGAGAGAGAGAGAGGGAGAGAGAGGGAGATAGAGAGAGAGGGAGAGAGAGAGAGGGAGAGAGAGGGGGAGAGAGGGAGATAGCGGGAGAGAGAGAGAGAAAGAGAGGGAGTGAGGGTGAGAGAGAGAGAGAGAGAGAGAGAGAGAAGAGAGAGAGCGAGAGAGGGAGAGAGAGAAGGAGGAAGAGAGAAAAGAGAGAAAGAGGGAGAGAGGGAGCAAGAAAGAGAGAGAAGAGAGAGCGTGAGAGAGGAGAGAGAAGAAAGAGAGAGTGAGAGAGAGAGGGGAGAGAAAGAGTGAGAGAGAGAAAGAGAGAGAAAGGGAGAGAGAGAGAGTGGAGAGAGAGAGAGGAGAGAAAGGGAGAGAAAAGAGAGAGAGACAGAGACAGAGAGAGAGAAAGAAGGAGAGAGAGAGGGAGAGAGAGAGAGAGAGTGGAGAGAGAGAGGAGAGAAAGGGAGAGAAAAGAGTGAGAGACAGAGACAGAGAGAGAGAGAGAAGGAGATGAGAGGAGAGAAAGAGTGAGAGAGAGAGAGAAAAGGAGAGAGAGAGAGTGGAGAGAGAGAGAAAGAGAGAGAGAAAGAGAGAGAGAAGAGAGAGACGGAGAGAGAGAGAAGAGAGAAAGAGGGAGAGAGAGAGGGAAGAGACAGAGAAGAAAGAGAGAGTGGAGAGAGGAGAGAAAGAGAGAGAGGGAGAGAGAGAGAAAGAGAAAGAGAGAGAGAGAAGAGAGAGACGGAGAGAGAGAGAGAGAGAGGAGAAAGAGGGAAAGAGAGAGAGAGAATAGACATAGAAGAGAGAGAAAGAGAGGAAGAGGGAGAGAGAGAGGGAGAGAGAAGAGAGAAAGAGGGAGAGAGAGAGAGAAATGAGAGAGAATAGAGGAACAGTGAGAGAGAGAGAAGGAGGGAGAGGGAGAGAGGGGTAAAGAGAAGAGAGAGAAAGAGAGAGAGAAGAGAGAAAGAGGGAGAGAGACAGAGAGAGAGAGAAGAGAGGGAGAAAAGAGAAAAAGGGAGAGCGAGAGAGGGAGAGAGAGGAGAGAAAGAGAGAGAGAGAAAGAGGGAGGGATAGAGAGAGAAGTGAGAGAGAAGAGAGAAACAAAGAGAGAGAGAAGAGAGAGAAACAAAGAGAGAGAGAGGAGAGAGAAGAGAAGAGAATGAGAGAGAAGACGAGAAAGAGGGGGGAGAGAGAGAGGGGAGAGGAAGAGGGGGAGAGAGAAGAGAGAGAGGAGAGAGAGAGACAAGAGCGAGAGAGAAGACAGAGAGAGGGAGAGAGAAGAGAGAGAGAGAAGAGAGAAAGAGAGAGAGAGGGAGAGAGAGAGAAAGAGGGAGTGAGGGTGAGAGAGGGAGAGAGAGGGAGTGAGTGAGAGAAGAGAGAGAGCGAGAGCGGGGAGAGCGAGAAGGAGGGAGAGAGAGAGGGGGAGAGAGAGAGGGAGAGAGAGCGAGAGAGAGGAGAGGAGAGGGAGATAGAGAAGGAGAGAAAGGAGTGAGAGGAAGAGAGCAAGAGAGAGAAAAGAGAGCGAGAGAGAAGAGAGAGAAAAGAGAGAAAGAGGTAGAGAGAGAAGAGAGAGCATGAGAGAGGAGAGAGGAGAGAGAAGAGAGAGAGTGAGAGAGAGAGAAGAGAGAGATAGTGAGAGAGAGAAGAGAGAAAGAGTGAGAGAGAGAGAGAGAGAGAGAGAGGGAGAGAGAGAGAAGAGAGAGAGAGAGAAGACAGAGAGAAGAGAGAGAGAAGAGAGCAAGAGAGAAAGAGAGAGAGAGAGGGAGGGAGAGGGAGAGAGAGAGAAAGAGAGGGAGTGAGGGTGAGAGAGGGAGAGAGAGAGAGAGGAGAGAGAGAGCGAGAGAGAGAGAGAAGTGAGAGAGAGAGTGAGAGAGGAGAGAGAGAGAGGAGAGAAAGAGGGGGAGAGAGAGACAGAGAGAGAAGAGAGAGAGAAGCAAGAAAGAGGGGGAGAGAGGGGGAGAGAGAGAAGAGAGAGAGAGAGAAGAGAGAGAGGGAGAGAGAGAGAAAGAGAGAGAGAGAAGAGAGAGAGAGAAGAGAGAAAGAGGGGAAGAGAGAGGGAGGGAGAGAGAGAGAGGGAGAGAGAGAAGAGAAAGAGAGGGAAGAGAGAAAGAGGGGGGAGAGATAGAGAGGGGAGAGTAATAGGAAGAGGGGAGAGGGGAAAGAGAGAGAGAAAGAGAGAAAGAGGGAGGGAGAGAGAGAGAGAGAGAGAGAGAGAAAAGAGAGAGAAGAGAGAAAGAGGG